>NW_022681454.1:17819310-23541810 GCF_009764315.1 Trachypithecus francoisi
CACCAGCATGGGTCATTCATGAAACAATAAATAGATTAGTTTGTTGGAGCTAGGGGTTTCTTTATTCCAAATCATCAGCATCAATTCTTGCAACATCCTCTGGTAGGCCTTGAAGGATACAGCGGTGCATAAGAAAGATGTTGACCTAGTCTTTTTGGAGTGCATACATTATTATGGAATGACAAAATAACTAGAAAATCAGGCAGAAATAAAATTACAAAAGGCCTTATATATGAAGCTAAATTATCCACATTTTATCCTGCACAAGTAAGGAAATTACAATGTTAATTAAGCTTTATTTAAGAAAGATCAACTTGGTTGCAGTGTAGAGAATGGATTGGAGACGTGGAGGTATTTGAGAGTTGACATAAAAAGACTACTTAGGAGGCTATTCTTGGAATTAAGGCAAGATGGAATTCTGAACTAAGGCAGGAGGATGTTGTAGATGAGATTTATTTAGAGCTATTAAGGAGGTAGAATCTATAGTACTTTGGGACTAGCAGCTAGCCATGGGGGAATGAGTGCAAAGGAGTCAATGGTGACTCCTGGTATTCTGACTTGGGTTGCTGTGTGAATGTATTGCAACTTATTAAGACTGAGAATGCCAGATGCACAGGTGTTTGAATAAATCCATAAGCTTATACATTTATGTATTCTGTTCTCACGAAGTTATGAGCTCCCTGCAGACAGGAAGCATTTCTTAAACCCTCTTTATAACTTTGCACCTTCCCACTCTCTAAGCAGTCATCCCCATCTATATTAGAAACTCAATAAGTAACCATTGAATCATTTGAGGATTAGATTTGTCTTCTCCTATAGAGATTATTGAAGAGGAATTTCAACATTTCCTCATACATTATGTGTGAAACGGGGTGACAGTTTTTCCCAATTGGAAGCTTTCCCATTATTACTGAGAAAAGACGATCTAGCATATTAGCTAGAAGCAGATAAGGTTCTCTATCTCTGAATTAGATATCATAGAAAAATATAA
The DNA here is from genome assembly GCF_009764315.1 of Trachypithecus francoisi. Lineage (NCBI taxonomy): Eukaryota > Metazoa > Chordata > Mammalia > Primates > Cercopithecidae > Trachypithecus > Trachypithecus francoisi. Next base: position 17,820,302 of record NW_022681454.1, read on the forward strand.
AAAATCTTTGATGTCTCTAAAGAAATACTGATTTATTCTTTTCTGAAACATGTCTCAAATACAAAAGGTTCCTGATAACTTAAATAAAAATGTAACACTATTCTATATCACAAAGCATAATCTATCCCTATATTTTGGAGATCTGTGGACTAAAGAGAATTTCTTACAGCCTCACAGCCTTCCCTCTCAGAAAACTAAGTCTTCGTGGAAGAAGCAAAGGTATGCTAGTGTCAGAGCCATGCAATAGCCACATAATTCACAGGGGATGCTACTGGAAGGGTTGTGCAGGGAAGGGGCAAGGGAATATTGCAGCAGCTTCCCAGGGGAAAGTCAATGTGAGTGATGAATGTTTCACTAATTCCCAGTGTCCTTAATAGATTGCTTATGCTGATTCTCCCCACCTCCTCAACACACACCTCCACATTAGTTGAATCTCTTCATATCCCTCCTGTCTCTTTTCTCTATTTAGGCCAGTGAAGGAGGTTCACACTCACATCAGGAAGAGCCTGAGGATAAAGGGGAGCACAACATGTCTTTTGCAAATCAGTAAATCAATCAACTAGTATCTATGGACTATTAAATTTGAGCGGAGCTATAAGTTTGCAAAGACAAAGGAAACAGGTATAATATAATGGGGTTGCCTTCAAGTTACTTACATTTTACGTGCTGAGCCCTAACCAATGAAAAGATAACTAGTAAACATATCTTTGGAATGGTTCTTACGAAACTATGAATTGGTGATCTTCTCTTCCATAGAACTTAGTTGCCTATCCCAATGAAGATTATTATTTTTATTTCTTTTTTTATTTTTGTAAGTGCTGGAGAGGGACAAGTCTAAACATAATGTCATCTCTAAATTATACTGAAGACACTGAATATTGAAATAGAGTTTCTTATAGCCTTCGTGTAACATGACATGATAATAGTATAGCCTATTTGATATCACAAGAGAATTAAGTTTGCTCTTTTTAATCATCTGGAGATGAGTAATTTGGCATATGTTGCAATTACAAGGATGCCTTTCTCTGAGACTATTTTTAGAGATAGCCACAGCTTAAGACAGAAGAGCATTGTTCGATTTGAGAGCTGTAAGGAAGGAGACGACATCAAAGGCTCCTGAATGTAGTCGGACACTTCCTCTTCTCTGTACAGAAAGTTGATTGTGGTCTGCAAAAGTGCACCAAGGGCATTACTACACACAAGTTCAGCCTTTCCTCATTGCAGGTTTATGGGGCTTGTAATGTCAAGATTCATGAATTTCAGGGACTGTTCTTGTCCTTGGATCAGATTTGGAAGCAGCTTTTGATCAGTGAAGTGAAACAATTAATTATAATAAATAATGCTACTAGAAGTCCTCACACAGTCAGTCAAAGGAGGAGGGGAGCCAAAGAAATAAAGCTTGTCTCTGGCAGAACTTCATCATCTGGGCTGCCTGGACCCTATCCTGTTTGGCTACAGCAACCACAGCTCACGAAGCCTCTGGTGAAAGGCACTGTTGCGCCATATTCTCAGCCAGTAGGTGGTGTTGGGTTTCGGAAGAGTGGAGGGGGTGATAAAAGAAGCTCTAAAGGATCAGAGAGGAATGCAAAATTGTTTTCCATTCATCTGTACTTGATTGCTTTGTGCCCTGAAGCACATGATTTAATTATTTTCATCATTGCCTCAGCTTCCTCAGCTACCAGTCTCATTGATGGCAAAATTATTCAGCCTTTACAAAAAATGCAGCCATAATAATTCTTGACTCAATGAATACTTAAGGCTATAAAATCAACTCCTTGAATGACCATATCCAATTGAAAACATCAACCCAGGGCTTTCTCAACAAAGTAAAATATAAACTTACGTGAGATAGAAGTGTCCTGCTTGTATATTCATAATAGCTACCTGTTATTCATTGCCTTCAACTTATATTCACTATCTCTAGTCCACACAAGAACCCTCTGTGAAGGTATTTTTTCCCCTCAGAGAGCTCAAAAAAGCCCTGAGTCAGTGTTTTGAGTTGATACTGTAAGGTGTGTGGGAAGGAGCAGGAGTGGAGCTGGAGAATGGTCAGAAATGAATGCTTGAAGTGCAGACAAAAGCAAATCAAAAGATAAATCTGCAGCAGAAAATGCTGCAAATGGAGAGAAATAGAAAGTTTCAAGCCCAGTCCCAAAATCATGTCAGAAACCTGGGGGAGATGTCAGAAATGAACTACACAGCCCAGGAGATTCTCTAAAAGTATAATTTTCTTGAAAAGCTCCAGCAAGAGGTAGTGGCTGTCTCTGGCACTCTCACAAGCTTCCATTTCAGGGTGTATGTGCTTTTTAAATCTGTGTGCACACAAGCATGTGTGTGCCTATGTGTGTGTATTTTAATTTAACCTCCTTTATTTTTGTAATTTCATTATTAAAAGTGCATATAGAATCCAAATCCTGACTCATTGTAAACTTAGATGAGTTAATCCTAAAGTTTGCTTTTGTCATCTGAAATCAGGGACAATAAAAATGCTACTTCACAAAGTTGTATGGCATAAATGGATGTGTAGCACTTAGCATAGTGTTTAAAATAAGCATACAATGATTGTCAATAATTATTTATTTTCTAATTTTTTTACCTCTCCTCTTTCTTTCCTATACAGTTGATCACTTATTCACTTCCTCAGACTCACCATGCTGCAAGGTTTCAGGTGGTGTGCTATTTAGTGCTGCATACGTCCCATCAGGTAGAAAGGATTGTGTTGGAGAGACAAAGCTAGGAGTGTATGTGTGTTTGTATGTGTGTGCCAGTGTGCTGGGGCGTGGTGGGGGGCGTCATCTTGAGGATATGCTTGGTTAAAATGTGGTATTTATTCAATGACATTTTCCTACTCATATAAGGGTATATAAGGTGGGCATATAGTGCTAGGGTGATAATCAGCTGGTACCTGGAAAGTATTACTGTCCTTGCCCTGTGGCTGGTTGGTTTTGTTCAAAGTCACAGATGAAGTGACTTTTCCATTAAACATCTGGGCAGAGAGGCATGGTTAACCACTTATTTCAAATCAACTGGTGGCTGAGAGATTTTAAGTTCTTTTATAACTTTCATGTTATTAGTACTTCCCAAGCGCATATTTGCTTTTATAAAAAATATATTTACTGTCACCCACTAGGAAAACTGTGAGCTACAGTCACTCCTATGATTCTACTGTCTCTCAGAGTTTACAAAGGGTCTTGCTGGGCTGTCCATAAATACCTCAGGGTAATGGGCTGCTCGTGGGGATTGTGATGAAGAGGACGGGTGGGTTTGAGTGTTGGGCAGTGTGGCTCTAAGCTTAATTTCACCACTTATCAGTTATGTGACCTTGGGCAAACGACTTTATCTTACTGATCCTGAGTTTCCTTATTGTCTGTAATTAATTCCTATCTCCCAGAGGTGCTGTGAAGATTAAATGGGGTGAAGCATATTAAACATCTATCACAGTATCTGGACCAGACTAAGTATGCCATTAATGTGAACCCAGTTGCTACTGCCCAAAAATACTAAGGACGAATCCAAGCCTTGGTTAGGGTGTTAGATGAAATGATCTTTAGGAAACTGTCCAAGCCTAAGATGCTATGACACTGAGGTTACAAACCAGGCAGGTTTACTGAGAAGTGATGCCTTAAAGTGCAGGTATGCTACCTCTCCCTGCCTGCTCTTGTAAATTACTGCATGGTTGGGCGCACACATCATCCGACCTCTTAGGGCTTGACATTTTCCAAGTATTAATGGGATGGTCCCATTTATACGATAACGATGGGAAATGATTGCTGATATTTAAAATAAAGGGTACTATATGTTCTTAAGCAATTAATCAGTGTGTTTTTGCCACATGAGAATGAATTTAAGCTATAGAGGGAAAATAGAATTTAGAGTTTAGAATCCAAGACAGCTGAGTTCAAGTTCTAATTCCTCCACTTAGGTAAGTAAGTGGAGGTTAACCCTTTGACTTCTGCTTCCATTGTTGATGAAATGAGAATGACGCTCACTACCCATTGTATCGTATGAGGATTAAATGAAATGAAGCACATAAAGTTACCTACACATCAAGCACATAAAGTACCCACACATCATTTCTACCAGTGAAAACAATTATGATGTTCAAAGAGTGGATTAACAAAATAATGATGGGCAATAAAAATATCCAAATTAGATGCTAGAATTTCAAATTTTAAAAAGTTTCCTAATATTACAAAGAATGAGAAGTATTTAACATATCAGAGTTTTGATTTCTTTCCTTTCTTTCCATTACAATAGGTCTTTATAGACTTTTACTAGAAAGGGCCAAATAGTAAATATCTTAGGTTTTAACTGGTCCTATTGTTTCTGTCACAACTATGAAATTCTGCTCTTGTGTGATGACAGTAATAGACAATAGATAATAAGTGAGAGTGGCTGGGCTGTGATAAAACCACTCACAAAAGCAGGCATCAAGCTGGATTTGGCTTGTAGGAGCATGGATTGCCAACCCTTGCTTTAGAATACCGATTTATCCAACAATATTCATTAAGCATCTATAATGTTTAAAATATTGCCTTTGAATGTTCAAGAGGCAAAGATGCATCAACGTCTAGTATAGAGAAATAAACACTTAAAACCAAAACAAAAAATTTCTAATACTAGAAATTGATTGACCAGAGTAGGCTAAAAAAAAAAAAAAATGTTGATAAGGTAATGGCTAAAAGCCCATCACGTATCCTGGGTTAAATCTTGCTTTTTCGCCAATTTATCATTATGTGACTTTGGGCAAGTTACTCAAGTATTCTAAACATCAATTTGGTCTAAATTTATTACATGGAGATAATAGCTTCTAACTCACAGAGTTTTGAGGAGAACTGAACAACATAATACACACAAAGTACATAATAAGCAGTGAATACAGTTAGTTATCATCATTCAGAAGATTGAAGAAACACAGTCACTGCTACTGTGCAATCCTTACTCAAGCCACAGTGGACTAAACCATTGTCTATGTTGCTCCCTCTTCCTAGTTTAACTTTCAAAATCCTACTCATCTTCAATGATGGTGAGAAGATATCTTTTCCTCTGGCAAGATTTCCCAAGAATAACAAATATGGAGTCAGTACTTGCATTTATAACTCAATTTTTAGGCCTCTTGATCAGGAGCCTCCCTTCGCAGTATTAGTCCCTGCCTCTTCTCACTCTCTTAGCAAATTTTGTTTACAGTTATAGCATAGCACATGGTTCTCAGCAGATTATTACTATGTTGAGCCATGATGATATAAGAGGTGTTGTACACCAAGAGTTCCCATTTTGTCATTATAATCACCTGCCTATCAACTTCTTTACATTCTCTGTTGCTGCTGCCCTGTTAGGGATAGTCAAATACATTGTATGCATTTTAAATATATTCTGTCTATATCTTTATCAATTTAGGACTGAAAGGGTTTACACCCTGCAATAAAATTCTGCAAGGGGCCTGTTCCTTGTTCCACTCAGTCATTCAGTCCTGCTGCCCAAAATAAACACTGTCTTGTTTTCTTTTTTTTTTTTTTTTTTTTTTTGAGGCGGAGTCTCGCTCTGTCGCCCGGACTGGAGTGCAGTGGCCGGATCTCAGCTCACTGCAAGCTCCGCCTCCCGGGTTCACGCCATTCTCCTGCCTCAGCCTCCCGAGTAGCTGGGACTACAGGCGCCCGCCACCTCGCCCGGCTAGTTTTTTTGTATTTTTAGTAGAGACGGGGTTTCACTGTGTTAGCCAGGATGGTCTCGATCTCCTGACCTCGTGATCCACCCGTCTCGGCCTCCCAAAGTGCTGGGATTACAGGCTTGAGCCACCGCGCCCGGCCACACTGCCTTGTTTTCTCAGGCTCACTGGTAGTGGGGAAAAAAGGGCACTGCTTTATTGTTTTTAGGTTGAAGCATAAAAATGGCTATGTTTTTATAGGTCAGATGGTTGAGTATTAGTAATTTCACATCGATCAACCAAGTGATATTGTTATCATTATTATTGTGGTAGTGATTTGTGCTTTTTGATTAGAGTTTGAGCCAAAAATGAATTTCCAAAAGTGGGCAGAAATATTGATGTCATGATTCTTATTTGTGTATGCAATTAAATATCTATCTCTTTCAGTCCTAGCTGCAACAACTTAATCACTGTTTAATCATTTCACCAACAAAAAAAATATACATATATGCTTTATATATTGCATTAATTTATTAATTCAGAAGGTGCTTTATAATATTTCCAATACACATTCATGCATTTTTTTCAAACTAAATAAAGAAGAATTGTATGTCCTTGGAAACACACATTAGGTTAAAAAATATAATAGACAGGAACAGGGGTAAAGTCTGGGGAAGCATGTAGAATAAATTTATTAACTTATTCTAGAAGAATGAAGGTAGATTTAATGGATTGATTACCTAAATAGCTATGAATTTTTATGCATCCCAGTATTCACATCTTTGTAAAGTGAACTTATAACTCTACTGATGAGGAGATGAAATCCATTGGTTAATCCCTTGATTTGAGACTGGCTTTGAAATTTATTTTGATCAATAGAAGACAGCAGAAGTGGTCTTGTGTTAGGTGTGGTTGTAGGTTTCTGTATCCTTTCCCACACCCAAATGCTTTCATAGATGCGTGTTCTGTTTCCTTTTGAACAGCCCAGCCGGACCTGCTGGAGAATGAGAAACCATATGGAGTAGAACTGAGCCATCCCAGAGCGGCAGCACCCAGCTGACCTGGCAGACAACTGCAGATTCATGAGTAAGTCCAGTCAAGAAACACCCAGTGGAGCCCCACCTAAACCACAGACCCACAAAATCATGAATCCAACAGGCCCCTAAATTTTGGGATCGTTTGTTACACAGAAAATGATCATTGATATGCAGACTTCAGAGAGAAAGAGTCCAACTAGTTCTTAAAATTAAATGAGAGATTGCCAGAAAAACAAGAGATTGGCCGGGCGCGGTGGCTCAAGCCTGTAATCCCAGCACTTTGGGAGGCCGAGACGGGCGGATCACGAGGTCAGGAGATCGAGACCATCCTGGCTAACATGGTGAAACCCCGTCTCTACTAAAAAATACAAAAAACTAGCCGGGCGACATGGCGGGCGCCTGTAGTCCCAGCTGCTTGGGAGGCTGAGGCAGGAGAATGGCGTAAACCCAGGAGGCGGAGCTTGCAGTGAGCTGAGACCCGGCCACTGCACTCCAGCCTGGGCGGCAGAGCGAGACTCCGTCTCAAAAAAAAAAAAAAAAAAAAAAAAAAAAAAAAAAGAAAAACAAGAGATTACAGGGAATTCAAGGCAGGGCAAACATTGTACTAACAGGCTCAGATTTATGAAAGGGCTTCTATTGTTCTAAAAAGTGAGAAATGCAGCCGGGCGTGGTGGCTCATGCCTGTAATCCCAGCACTTTGGGAAGCCAAGGTGGGTGAATCACAAGGTCAGGAGTTCGAGACCAGTCTGGCCAACATGGTGAAACCTCGTCTCTGCTAAAAATACAAAATTTAGCTGGACGTGGTGGTGCATGCCTGTAATCTCAGCTACTCTGGAGGCTGAGGCTGGAGAATTGCTTGAACCCAGGAGGTGGAGGTTGCAGTGAGCTGAGATCATCCAGCTTGGGCAGCAGAGTGAGACTCCATCTCAAAAAAAAAAAAAGGAAAAAAAGAGAGAAGTGCAGTAAATCATGATCATACTGATTTTAGGATATAGAATACAGAATGTACTTGAATGTGTGCATGTACATGTGTATGCATGTGTGGTTATGATACATGGTTATATGTGTTGGGGAAATTGGTAGGGTACAATGAAAAATGAATCTGGAAGAGCAGGTTGGAACAAGGCTGAAGCTTATGAAGCTACAAGACCAAGCTCATGAAATGGGTTCTTGTTGCAATTGATTTTGGGGACTTAGCAAAAATTCGTTGCCAAGCCCAGTGTTAGGGAGGGTATTTCCTGGGTTTTCTTTTAGAATTTTTATAGTTTGAGGACTTACATTGAAATTTTAATTCATCCTGAGTTAGTTTTTGTGTATGGTTAAAGGTGAGGGTCCGGTTTCATTCTTCTTCTGCATATGGCTAGACAGTTACCCCAGCAGCATTTATTTAATAGGGAGTCCTTTCCCCATTGCTTAAATCCTAACTGAGTTAACACAGGAACAGAAAACCAAATACCATATGTTTTCACTTATAGGTGGGAGCTAAACATGGAATACACATAGACATAAACACGAGAACAATAAACGCTGCGAACTACTAGAGCAGGGAGGGATGGAAGGAGGGAGACGTGGGTTGAAAAACTACCTACTGAGTACTATGTGCAAGACTGTGGTGTAGTATGCCCATGTAAGAAACCTGCACATGTACCCCCTGCATCTAAAATAAAAGATGAAATTTAAAATATAAAAATAAATAACTCAATAGAAGAAATGGGTTCTAGCTTGAGTGTTTTCTCTACTTATCTGTAAACTCTCCAATTTGGGATAGGGAAAAGGATTGGAGGATGAAGAGAGTGAACTACCAGTCACTGAGGGACTACTGCACGCCGAGCACTCTGTTGAGTGTTTTCTACAACCAGTATTCATTACAGTCCTTGAATTGCTTTCGGGGATATTGTGCTAACTTGTGCAAAAGGAAACAGAGGTGGAGAGACTGTGTGTTCAGGTTTGTCGGGACAGTCTTGACTTACGCTTAGTGTCTGGGCAGAAAAGAATGCCCTCTTCAGAGCTAAAAGGTATCTGTCTTTGCTTGGCAAGTGCTATAATTGTCCTACTTATAGGTTATATAAATTGCCTGATTTAGCACAACTGATAAGTGACATAATTGAGGGGTTTTTTGGTTTTGTTTTGTTTTTGTTTTTGTTTTTTTCTTCCTTGGCGGGGGTGGATAGAATCTCACTCTTTCGCCCAGGCTGTAGTGCAGTGGTACGATCTTGGCTCACTGCAACCTCCACCTCCTTGGCTCAAGTGATTCTCCTGCCTCAACCGCCCTAGTAACTGGGATTACAGGCATGCGCCACCATGTCCGGTTAATTTTTGTATTTTTAGTAGAGACAGTGTTTCACCTTGTTGGCCAGGCTGGTCTCAAACCCTTGACCTCAAGTGATCCATCCACCTCAGCCTCCCAAATTGCTGGGATTACAGGCATGAGCCAGGGCATACTTGAGTTTTGAACCCCCAAGTTACACTAATATCTATGTGACTATGCCTCTCACACTGTCTGGTACACACAGTTGTGTTAAATAATCGTTTAGTATTTTGTTTTTATAATGATTTGAGGAATGAACTTTTTGTCCTGTGGGATATGTCTCAGGCATGATCATTTGATTTGGGGGAAAACTTGCCCCAATTGATAGAAAATCAAATGGCTGTAATAACACATCTTTGATACTAATTTAGATTCACCTTTACTGACAAATAAGAAGAACCTTTTCAAAAAGATAGTATATGGATCATGAAAAATGTATACAGATATGTGTGTGGCACAGATGAAAGGGCAGAAAGGTCAACCATTTTCACTCAGTTCCTAACCACAGGTTGACTTAAGTCAGTAGATTGGCTTTGGCTTTGTGCTTGTAAAGGAATCATGCCTGTCTCTGCCTGCCAACTACCATGATTACTGAGTATATTTCTTGTCTCTAAGCCAATCAAAGCACAATTCTAACTCTAAAAATTCAGACAGGTGACATGGTTCCTGATGCAAGTATTGAAAATAGATCCCATTCCTCACATGGTCCCCCAGGGTACGTACCTCTCAGCAAACTTGATATTAATTGCTTTGTTTTCAGGCAGGTCAAGTGTACTGTCACTTCTCTCTGATTATATTTTTCCTGGAGCTTTTTAGTATCCAAACTTGTCTTGCTCTATCACACACAATTGATGTCCTACATGATCAGCAAATTAACACAGAGCCCAAACAATTTCCTGTGGTTATTAGGCAGTCTGATCAGAACTGCCCTAAGCTTCACCACAAACGAGCAAGTCTAATTTGAAAACTATTAAAAGAAATAGATGAAGCAAGACGTTCAACTCTACAGGGTGGACAAGAATGCTCCCTTTTTGTGAAGACTTGCTGGACATGGCATAGGTGTGGATTATCATTCTGGGAGATGTGACCCTATGCCACATCATTTAGAACGACTTCTGGATTGGGGTTTACAAATATTCACTGAGTACCTACTGTGCTGTCCCTGTGCAGGTACAACAGTCAGACATAATTCTTGCTTGTGTGCCAGTGAAACCACCACCAAGATAAACCAAACTGAGTCTAAATCCTATATCCTAAAGTTATTACTTGTGATTTAATGACTGATTTTCAAATTTTCAAATAACAAATTTTTGTTTTCTGTTTCTATGATTATAAAAGGAAGGCAGTTACAAATTAGAACATTTTGTGGCCGGGCGCGGTGGCTCAAGCCTGTAATCCCAGCACTTTGGGAGGCCGAGACGGGCGGATCACGAGGTCAGGAGATCGAGACCATCCTGGCTAACACTGTGAAACCCCGTCTCTACTAAAAAAATACAAAAAACTAGCCAGGTGAGGTGGCGGGCGCCTGTAGTCCCAGCTACTCGGGAGGCTGAGGCAGGAGAATGGCGTGAACCCGGGAGGCAGAGCTTGCAGTGAGCTGAGATCCGGTCACTGCACTCCAGCCCGGGCGACAGAGTGAGACTCCGTCTCAAAAAAAAAAAAAAAAATTAGAACATTTTGTAAAATTCGTAAAAGAATGGAGAAAAACATCACCATACAGACTTGGCAACTGTTAAATGATTAGTTATTTTCTTCAAATCTTTTTCTCTTTGTTTATACATATATGTATAATTATATCATACTTGGGTTTATGTTAGATCTACATAATTTATATCTTGTTTATTTTTTTTACCATATAACATTAACAAAATATGTACTTTCCTAACCATTTAATGTGCTATAGAAATATTTTACTGGCTTCATGTGTTTCAAAGTTATGGATACGCCATCATTTTCTTAATCCTTCCCTTATTTATGAATATTTAGATTAATTATAATCTCTCCACATTATTACTAACTCTGTTAGGAGCATCTTTATACATTTGTATTTTTCTCTGTCTTGGATTGTTTCTTTAGTCTAGGTTGGAGAATTACCATTCCTGGATTCAAAGATATGATATTAAATGATTATTTTTGTATTTACTTAGTGATACTTGTTAATAATTTTAAAAACTCAATAATCATAATTAGTTTATGAGTAACTGGTACTAGTAGTAAATCAAAAGTACCCTGGTTTTCTCCTGCACAAAGGCAATAATCTTCAGAAGTTTCTGTTTTTTCTTTTTATGGTATTTATCACCCTATCACTTAACATGTTTAATTGCTATATCCTAACTTTTTAAATTACAGAATATTATTATATTTCTGCCATGGATGACAAATATTCAGATCTTATACAACTTTTCTCTTTCTCTTCATCATTTCCCCAAGTATTTCTCGTCTCTCATTACTTAATATAACTTAAAAGTATTGGTTACATCAATATTCAGTGTTCATTACATTATGCAAGTAAACTATGAACTATACATAAACACCATAAAATTTGTTATGTAAATATTATTTACAGGTGGGCCAAAGTGTATATGTTGGAGCTCATTGCTTATAAAACTTTTCACTTTTCTCAGAATTTGTAATTGCTTTTATTTTTAACTGATGTGTATCATATCTACCTGTGACTAATTCATCTCCAAATTCTCTAGCAAATCTATAAAGCAAGCATATAATTAAACATATAAGATGATCTATAGCTTTTTTTTTAATATCAATATCCTTCCTGGATTCTTCTGATCTCCTATTTTAAATAGAGCATATTGTTTCTTCGCAACCTCAGTCCCTGAAACCACTAATCCATAATTATGTGGATTTAAGTATGCTATATAAACGTAATCAGAGAGTATATCACCTTTGGAGATTGCCTTTTTTCACTTAGCATAATTCCATCGAGATCCATCTATGCTGCATGAAACAATGGTTAGTTGCTTGTTATTGCTGAGTAGTATACATGGTATTGATATATAGCATAATCGTTTAACCATTTACTCACTGAAGAACACCTGGTTGTCTCCAGTTTTTGGTTCTCTGAGCACTTATGTTCCAGAAAAGTTGTCTCAATTTTAATTTCCAAAAGCAGTATCACAGGAAAATATGTCCGCTCCCTCACTTGAGAGCAGAAGGGTTTTACAACTTAACAATGTGTGTGTCCTCAGAACTTAGCATTGTCTGACCATGTCATAAATAGAATACATTTGATTTCTGAATGACTGAGATGTTCTAAGGCAGAAGAGTAAGTAACTACTATAGGACATCAGAGATCGCAGTGTTTGAGGATTCAATAGAAGAGACTTGTGTTGTACTTTAAAGAGTGGATATGGTGTGATCAGGCAGCAGGCTACGAGGGACATGGTTGCATTGTTAAAAAAGGGACATTGTCCTTTAGTTAAAGGGACTGATCAAATAAAGTATGTTAAAAATGATTGAGTAGATCAAGTTGGATAAAGAGTAAAATTTGCATAGATGAGGCAAGAAAAACAGTATGAAAAGATAAATTTGAGAGCAGATTGTGGATGGCCTGGAAAGTGTAGCTGAAAACTGATGTTTTTCTGATAAACTTTTGAAAGCCATGCCAGGTTTGTGTTTGGAGAAGGACTGATGAAAAGTGCATTGTAATAAGTCATTTGGTGGCCTTTGTTGCAATACTGCAGTTGCTTGGTGGTCTTTGTTGCAATACCACAGTTGCTTATATCCAGATAATATGTACATCTTTCCCTGTGGTCAGCAAAATCTCAAGTGCAATATCAGTTTCAGATAAGCAATCATCAATCACATCAGAAGTCAGAGTCTATGAAGAGGTTTTGTTACCAACTAGAGGAGGGGGTAGCAAAATGAGAAGGAGCTCTGAAGACAGTCACCGGAATCCTTATCAGTCAGAGAAGGATGAGGACTGGGATATTTCAGGTCCCTCAATCTAGAGCCATTTTTTGCCTTGCTTTCTGTCCTGAGTATCAAAGCCTCCTAATGACAGTAAAATATTGCCAATAGTGCCAGCCCTCACAACTTCTGCACCTTCCATGTATTTTACGGGCAATGTATCACTTACCCCTTACTACAAGCTTGCATGGATGTTATTTTTACTCTCATTCTAGATATTCAGTGCCTTGGGCCTAAGGACACATCCTGAGAGGGCACAAATAGGGTAAGAAAATGCTACTTGTCGGCCGGGCGCGGTGGCTCAAGCCTGTAATCCCAGCACTTTGGGAGGCCGAGACGGGCGGATCACGAGGTCAGGAGATCGAGACCATCCTGGCTAACACTGTGAAACCCTGTCTCTACTAAAAAAATACAAAAAAATTAGCCGGGCGAGATGGCGGGCGCCTGTAGTCCCAGCTACTCGGGAGGCTGAGGCGAGAGAATGGCGTAAACCCGGGAGGCGGAGCTTGCAATGAGCTGAGATCCGGCCACTGCACTCCAGCCTGGGCGACAGAGCAAGACTCCGTCTCAAAAAAAAAAAAAAAAAAATGCTACTTGTCACAAAAAAAGCAGAGGCCACAGAGAGAGAGAGAGAGAGAGAGAGAGAGAGAGAGATTAGAGGATCTTCAAGAGCCAAATCAGAGAAATTCTGCTTCTATCACGAACTCAAAAGTGCTGCAAAAGGGCAAAAACAGGCCACACGTAGAAGGAAATAAAGTTTGAGGAGGAGGAAGGAAACTGGAGTGAAATAGGAGTGGGTGACCCAAAGGGAGTCCTGGGGAGGGGCCTCTGCAAACACTGCAGTGATGGTTACTTGCCTTTTGATCCCTGGAATATGAGTAGAGTCACTCAACGTAAAGGAATGGAATAGTTTCAGACAGGGTCTTAAAGTGTCAGAGAGATTTTCCCATGGGAGAAGAGGCCTGAAGACGAGAAGCTGCCCAAGGGCACTGTGGCAGATGGCAACAGGAGGAACAGTTACTAATGCTGAGCTTAATATAGTGACACACGTTTCTTTCTTGCAAGTAATGCAAGTAGCATTACTAATGCTACTAATACAGAGCGCGTCCCTCTGTATCAGTCAGGGTTCTCCAGAGAAACTGAATCAATAGGATGTGTATGTATATAGGGAGATTTATTTTAAGGAATAGGCTCATATGATTGTGCGGACTGGCCAGTCTGAAATCTGCAGGCCAGGCTGGGAGTCTGGAGACCCAGGGAACAGTTAAAAGTTGCAGTTCAGGTCTAAAGGCAGTCCGGACACAGAATTTCTTCTTTCCTGGGGACCTCAGTCTTTCTTCTTAAGGCCTTCCACTGATTGGATGAGGTCTACCATATAAAGAAAGGTTATCTGCTTCTCTCAAAGTACTCTGATTTAAATCCTCATCCCATCTACAGAATATATTCAAATTAAGATTTAGATTGGTGTTGGACCAAATGTCTAGACATCATAGCCCAGACAAGTGAACACACATGAGATTAACCATCATGGTCTTGAGCTTCTGGGTCATTTCAGGTTCCTGTTCAAAGTGAGAATGAAATCATCCCCACTGCGCAGTGGCCAGTTCTCCTCCTGCTGCACACCAGCTCTTGCCATACTGTTGGAACTTTCCTCACGTGGGGCTCAGAAAGTGAAGAGGAAAGTTTCTTCCTCCTCAGGGCTGTGCGTAGTGAATCTGAGCAATAAGCCGCAGGCAGTCAGTTCTCTGCACTCTTGACAACAAAGCAGAAAGTGGGTTTCTGGAATAAACTCTCTAAACCTACCTGCTCCCTGGAGGATCACAGCTCTATTCAGGATTGGCAGCACATTCTCCTGCTCAGAACAGATGAGGACTCCTGGAAGGATAAGTTGAAAAGCTAGGTGCAGAGGGCTGACCCTGTCAGGGGCCCAACCAGACCTCATCAGTCACACGAGACTTCCTCATGAGATCACCATGGGACTGAGCCACAGACTTAACCTGGACATGCAGAAACCCAAGAAGATGCTCCACGTGCTTCAAAAATGAACCCCCAAAATCATCAATAAATGACTTTTCTGGAGATCGGAGACATGAGCTCCCTTCCTGTGCTAGGGAGAAGAGAGTGATTCTATTGTGAATGCTTGGTCGATTTAGAAATCATGCCAGATTCAGATGTGGTCAGCAAACTGTGGACTAGATATTGTTTGAGGCCTGATTTTATGTGACTAAAGAGCCAAGAGTGGTGTTTACACTGTTAGAGGTATGATGAAGAAGAACAAGGAGGGGGAGAAGGAGAGAAGGAGGAGGAAGAGGAGAAACAGAGATCATATACAGCCTGCAAACTTAACATACTTATTATTTGGCTCTTTACAAACAAATTTGCTAACTCCAGGACTAGAAGAAAGAATATATGCTCTAAAATCAGACTCTTGAACAACATTGGTGTTGCTCACCGTCTGTACAACTCAAGGATGATTATTTTGACTTTGAACCTAGGTGTCGTCACCTGGGGAGCACTGCACACCCACCTTCTCCTCCAAAGAGAATTCTTGCAGGAAAAAACGTGTGTAACTATATTAAGTTCAGCATTTAAAAAGGACATCAACATAGCAGTGAACATGCTTCAAAGATTCTGTTAATACAAACTTTAAAAGTAAGCAAAACTCTGGTAGGTGTGTGGGGTATGGCTACTGTTTTGTTGACCTGAGTGCTGGTTACATGGGTATCCCTGCTTATGAAAATTCATCAAAATTTATGTTCTGTTAGGAATAGTTTTTGAAATGTGAATTACACTATATGAAAACATATTTTAAACTACATCTAACTGAGAAACCTTTTGAAACTTCAAGAAAAACAAAAGGTTTTTCTTGAAGTCTAGCAATAAAATAATATCTGAAGGGAAGTTTGTGTTCAACAAAAAAAGGGAACAGGATGAGATGTGCCAGTTTGGCTTAATCAAACCACACAATTCTTTACATTGACTTGCAGCCCAGTGTTTCTTCCACTTCACCCTGATATTTCACCGCTTCTGCACCTGGAGAGGTAAACACCTGTTGGATGGTGGTGACCAACAGGGCATTTAACTGAAGCTTTGCCTATATGTTGTCCCAGTAAGGACTGGCTCCTAACAATCTGCCCCTGCCCACTCCCTTCTCATATCTGGTTCTGTCCACATGTAAACACATACTCTGGTCACATTAGACTATTCCTTTTCCTGATCATATCAAGATGCCTCACAATCCTGACCTTCATACCTTCCATTCCTGCTCCTCAAAATACCATCAGCTTTTTAAAAAACTGCTTAATTTACTCTTATCATAACTAGTAACATAGAATAATTTTATATATAGTTTATTAAAAATAACTTCAGGAAACTGTACTTTTGACTGATCAGCAATAAAACTATTGAAAACATAAGGTTATCAAATAATTACCCCATGTTAATCCTGAAAATAATTGTTATAAGCCAGTCTTGTAAATCCAAGACCAGGTACATTATAAATAATCACAAAGATTAGAAACATACTCAAAATGTCCATATGTTTAGTATACATAGAAAATTCATTGACTGAAATAAGTCATGAAACATGGACTGGAATTTTGTGGGTTCTTAAGCTTCATTTTGTCCCTACTGTTTTAAAATTTCAATGGTTTGGCCCATTTCTGCATTTGTTAAAACTGCAATCTTAAAATATATATTTTTAAATAACTTTACAAACACATAAATATGCTTAATCACTAACTTGGGAAACTTCTGTAGCTCCAAATCAAGTACTTCTCTTTGTCTATGAAACTTTCTCCAGCCAACATCATGACTGCTGACCGATTTCCACTATGTATGTGACGCGTGCTTCTATGAGGGAGTCCATGACACATATATGATTATTTATTCGTATGTTTGCCTATCCTAGTACCTTAGACCTCTTGAAGAGAAGAAATGTCCTTTCTCCCGGTGACTGATACCTAGTAGAGACTCAACATGCATTTGTTAAATAGATGGCTTGAGAATCCTTATGACTTGAAGATAATGTTTTAATATGACAGAAAATTGTTTTTTCCACTTGTGTAATTCTTCCTAATGAAGTAATATTCCTTCACAAATTGGTTAAAGCTTTCTTTCTAAAACATATATTTATGTCAATGAATTTTAACACATATAGTGCTGTGATTTTCAAAACCAGTCAATTTTATTTAAGAAACTCAATAGAAAAGTTAAAGACTCGGTGAATTATACAAATATTTCAGATTATTATTATCTGATTATGGATTATTTCTTTCATGAAAGAAAGCCAAAAGCAAAAATGAAGTCAAAAACAAATCATTTTTTTAATGAACTATTGACACTTAACCCCTGGAATAATTAACTAAAAAATAATATAGAATTTGTTTCATAGACTAATTGTAAATAGTTAAGAAGGTCTTCACTGAATAACCAGTGGTTTATATAGTAAAAATGTTGTTAGATAAAAGGTAAGAGTTAATCTTGTGCTTATTGAATAATACATTTTTGGGTTTGAGAACCCAGCTATTTTGATATTATTTAAAACACTGCCATTAGCTTAATGTGAGCCTTTTGGAAAAAATCTTTCAACTCTCTTCCTTCAATTTCTCCATCTATAAATAGTTATAATATACTGCAACTCTAAAATAACTCAAGATTCAATTTAACCTATTTCTGTTGAATGATCTGAGATGCGATACCCGAAATGTTCACTAGATGGCAGGGTTCCCATTTCAAAGGGAGCGCTACCTTGTTACAATAACAAACAGAATTCGAAATGTGTTTATTTGCGTGGCTATAAATATAGCACATCTGATCCAATTTTCCACTGGGTTCCATGTTTTTCAGTGATTTTTCAGCCAGTTTTTTAAAAAGTCAGATTAAAGACATTATTCGATATGCAGCCACATTTTTTCCAAATAATCAAAATTAACCCGTATACCTTATTTTTAATCAGACATTGCATATCCACAGTGTCATTAGCTGAAATAAATTATGAACCCATTTATTAAGTGGTGTGTGATTTTTGAACACAGTTTTGCCAAGCCCTCAGCTTGTGTAAGTATGGACATCTCTGGAATTTATTTACAGTTCCAGAAAACCAAAGCAACAACTGCTAAATTTTTTTATATTCCTGACAGGGTGCTCACTGCTGTTTAAAAGCCATTCCTACTGTGGCCAGTTGTGACTGCCTGCGACCAAATATTCTCAAGGTGAATTGAACTGAATTTTCAGACAAGTGAAGGTGCTTTGATCAACTAAGTAAATGTATGTGGTTAATCTTTGAGAAATAAATGGCATACATACAGGCAAAGCTATTATTATTACCAGTTACCATGATTATTGTTGCTGACTATTTTATTTCTTAAAATTTCAGAGGAGTACTTTCCAAGAAATTTAAGATCAAGGAAAAGAAATGTATTTCTTCTAAATCTAACATAGCAGACTTGGTGTTTCAACCAAAAGAAATTTTTCCACTTGCATGGTTCATACTGCGTAACCTTTTATTAATGGGAAAAAGGAATCTTCCAGACTTCCCTGAAAATTCCAGATTTGCTTATTCTCAATATTTGTCATAAATTGCTAAACTTTCTAGCCTACATTTAAATTATTTCAAGGCAGAGTCATTGGAAGCATAACCCTGCCTTTCCATTTGCAAAGCAACACAACACTCTAAAAAGAATCCCTCTTAACATAAAACAAAATGATATATCATGTGGTCTTCAGGGTAAAATGTGAAACAAATATACCAAAATCTATCTTCCTTCCATAACAACAAAAACAACAACAACAACAGCAGCAGCAAAACTAGGTCACACTTGAAACTCCCCCCGCCCTTGTCATGGACAATAGGGTTTTTAAATCTCTCTTCAGTCTCTGGGCAGTGTTTAGACACAAAGTATTTTAATATATCATGAGGTCCCTGCCTTTCTGCCTAATCCTACTCTATCATAATGCATCTAGCACAATGGAGATGCATGCATGCTTAATTTCCATAAATTACACAGCCCGGCATTTTCATAAAGACAAATTCCAATTGTAAACTATTAAACCTAAGTCAACGTCCTTTGATGTCTCTGAGAAAGATTGTGGGGCAAGTTTAAGCATTCCCACATGGGGATGTGTTCCCTGGAGTAGGTGAGGAGGGAGGTAATTTTTTTTTTGCCCCTCATATCTCTTTATTAACTTGGATGTGTTCTTCTGAGGCCAAAGTGAGTTCCTTTACAGAAACTTAAAAAACAAACAAACAAAAAACAGTCTTAAACACTGGGGGGAAAACCAGCACCACACATCACTTCTCCCAAAAGCTAAACTCTTAATCAGAATCAAAAGAAGCTCTGTTTCTCTGAAGCCATGGCTTGGTTTCAACCTCTAAGGTGGGAACCAAATCTAACTGCCCCTAACCAATAGCCTTACTCTTTGGATTATTGAATGTTATTTTTTTTTTCTTTGTTTGGAAACTCTCTCCTTCAAGCTCCCTTATAACTATGTAGTTAGATCAAAGGGAATAGCATCCAGGCCTCTCCATTCAGGTACCATGGAGCTTTCATTATTTAGCTGTGGAATTTCCTCAACAGATCCTGTTCTCAGCATCCTGTTGACATAATTTAACATATAGGTTATAAGGACTTCTGTGGGCCTTCTCCCTTCCTGTTTACTTTCACTCCTCAGTGGAACCCAGGGCTCAGAAGCCGGCTCTTTTACATCTGAAAGCTGGATCACCTCCCCCCAAAGCAGGAAAGGTGTGAAAAGTAAGCAAGGGAAAGCAAGAAAGCAAATACAGTGGCTTTTTAACAGTGCTGCAGACCTGGCTCGGTCTGAGAGGTGATTCAGTGAGTGAGAATTCTGAGCAGGGGGCAGGATGGGGACCATGGATACATTTCTAGGTCCTGCTGAGTTGGTCCTTCACAGGGTGGCTTTGTTGTGAGATGTGACATGTTATGAATTCCTGGAACCCCACACACACTCGCATGCAAATGTAAGTTGATTTAAACACAAGTGGTGGCTCTCAGATTCAAGGCCACTAACCAGAACTGGTGGGATGGAAGATTTCTTAGTTCTGTAATTACTCCTGATGCACACCTCTGGGAAGTGGATGTCTTCCTAACTATGTTTGCAAATGTTGGCTGGAAACCATGGGGGCCTGGCCAGCAATCGCCACGTGAGCCATCTCAGGTCCGGATGAGTCAAAATGTCATAACAGAGGAAAGGTGCCAAGGGGTATTTTAACAGCAATTTGAACTTTGTAAGCACAACACAATGCAGCTGTTGAAGGTTCAGGGCTTGTGGCATGCAGTGGGGGCAAGCCCAGGGTGTTGGTGTAGGGAAAGTGTCAATGCGTCAACTGCCAAGTGATTTTGAAGCAGACATAGAGAGACCACAGATGATGGACACAGCAGATGAGGAAATGCTTTATTTGCATGAAACTGCTGAATGATGCACATTTCAGAGCAGGTAGCACAACCTTTTCTGTTCCAGGTGCCCCACGAAAAAGATTTTCTTAAATCCATTTTGGCAAGCCAGCCACAAAAGGTCAGGCATGTGGACCCAGAAAATATAGGGGTGAATCAGTGTTCAGTGTGGATTCCGGGTATCTGAATACCAGTTTAGGCAAACTACAGCCCCATCAATTCAATGCACACCTTTCTTTGTACATTCACCTTGGGTATTTAGGTATAGTTTATGTGACATTTTTTGAAATCATCATCGTTAAGAAAAAAACATATGTATATGTTTCTATACCTATACCCTTCCTGAATACAATGGAAACTAGCATGGTTTCATTTTGCTACTTTCAAACCAAATCCCAATTTTTGTTGATAAAATCTGAAATTTAAAACCACATTAATAGTAAATGTGTACTTTATATTATGATTATGTTACTATTATAAATATATGAATATTTATATATTTTAGTTATATTTATAATTCTTTGCGAAAAGTATTGTCTCATCTGTTTTAGTGTATAAACTTTAATAATTCTTCAAACTTATAGTATATTTAGTTTTACTTCTCATTACTATGTATTTTTAATACCATAATGCCTCCATAGTTGATGTCTATATTTTGGTACCAATTACAAGTGGGCTTTTTGAAAAATTTATTTTATTTTCTAAAAAATTTTGCTTAAGGGCATTATTTTGGCTGGAGTGATCCCAATTTCCATTTCATCAATTATATAGGAGTTATATGTAGAAACTTGAGATAATTAGTACAGTATTTTCAATTTATTTTAGTACCCTTAAAAGATTGATGCTTACAAGGTTATCCTTTAATTTTCCTCTGTGTGTGTGTGTGTATCTGTGTGTGTGTGTGTGTGTCTGTGTGTGTGTGTCTGTATGTGTGTCTGTGTGTGTGCACATGCATGCGTGCACATGGTTAGGTACTGTCTTGTTTTCTAAGATCACCAGAGCTGGCACAAAAGAACCAGCGACGAGGCAAAGGGTAGGAGCAAAACTGCAAGTTTATTTTGGTCACCTAGCTTCAGGGGAAGAAGGTGGGTAGGGAGAGGTCTGTCGGCCTCCGGCAAATGAGGCTAACAGAGTCCCCGGTGGAGCTCTCGGACGGAGTTCCAACAGTCCCGACAGCAGTGGGGAAGCTGGGAAGTCCGTGCGTGGCGTTCGTCCGGAGCGGCTTTTCTAGGAGTGGGAGGGCGATAGGCGGGGCATGGGCGTGTTGGGGGGCGTTCCGCAGGTGCGACCAGGTAAATCTTGGTCTCTTCCGATTGACATCACCTGGCGCATGCCTAGTTGGTCTGCACCTTTCCGGGTCGCCGGCTGCATTTTCGCGCGCGGGAAAAGTTGGTGGGGGGGGGAGATGAAGAACCCGGAAGTGCACCATCTTGCCTCCGTTCGTCCAAACAGGTACTATTGTAAAAGGACTTGAAGGCTATACTTTTATTCATTTCTTAGCTGACTGTGATGCAACTGACTTTTTTTTTTTTTTTTCTAACAAAAGGTATGGAAGGAAAGTGTACTTTGTAAATCTCATATAAAGTTGTGTTTCCTTTGCTCTGATAGCAGGACAACAACATAGCTTGTTGTAGAAATTTTGGGTCAAATGTTTGTTTACTCACAACACTGAAATCTCATTTATTTGACATATTTGTCGAATGTCCACTGTCTGCCAGGCACCCTCCTACATTTTGCAGACCAGTGAACGAGAGTGCAGATTCCTCATGTACTTGAACTTGCATTATTGTAGTTTAAAAGACACCTTTTACTTTCTTATCCCTCCTTTCTTTCTCTTCCTTTTTATTTTGAGTGGGCGCATATAGAGATATTTTTCTCCTTTAGTTTTGAATGTGAAAAGTATTATTGAGTATATATGTGAGGGTACTTCAGTTTTTACTAATTGTTCTTGTTTTGGGAAGGACCTTCCAAGATGGGAATGTGTTATATTAAATACATGTTACACACACCTCTTCATGTTTTATTTTAATCTTTTCTCTCATATTTCATCCTTTATCCTTTCACTCTGACGTATAGAATAATTAGGCTAGCTCTCTTCTTGACTATTTTTTCTTCCATTCTATTCAATTACTGTCTACATTGTTGTTTTTATTTCATCAATGATATGCTTAATTGCTAGGTATTCTTTCCTGATCTTAGTTATCTCTTCATGATTGCCTATTCCAGTTATTCTGTGCTGTGTGTCTTCTCTAATTTGTTAGAAACAAAATTTAGATATTTTCAAAAATATGGATTTCTTGGAGCACTGAGGAACACGTGCACATTCTTCTGACTGCTTTCTCTCTTGTGAAGCACATCTCATATGTATATATAAATTTTTGGGTTTTTTGTTGTTTGTTTTTTTCTTTGAGATGGAGTCTCGATCTGTCACCCAGGCTGGAGTGCAGTGATGTGATCTTGGCTCACTGCAACCTCCGCCTCCCGGGTTCAAGGGATACTGTAGTCCCGAGTAGCTGGGACTACAGGCCTGCGCCACCATGCCTGGTTATTATTATTTTTTTTTATTTTTAGTGGAGACAGGGTTTCACCATGTTAGCCAGGAAGGTCTCAATCTCCTGACCTCACAATCCACCTGTCTTGGTCTCCCAAAGTGCAGGGATTACAGGCATGAGCCACCGTGTCTGGCAGACAACAACATCTTTTACGTGTCTGAAAATTTCTCAAATTTTGCTCATGTTTACAAAGAGATTTCGGCTGGTTTTGTGTAGATTGTGTAGGTTAAAATGAATCCTGTTGGTGAGGCTTCCTGTCTGATTCTTACAGATCCAAATGAAGGGATACAGAAAAAGTTTTAATTTACTCTAGATACACTTATTTCTGAGATTCAGCAATAAGAAACAGGTAGATGGTGGGGACTAAAAAGTGAGCTAATCCTATAATTTCCTCTAGGCCAAGTCATTTCTTTGCCATTTTGTTGAGTCTCTCAGGGGTCCTCCTACATAATTCTCTTTTCCTGACTATTGCTGTAGAGTTTTTATGTTTGTGGCCTCTGGGATCAGAAGTGCCTGCGTATCTACAGGGGTCCTTGACAGTGACACAGTCCCTCTCAACTTCTCTACTTGACTTTCTGACTTGGTAGGAGAGGTTTTGTTAAGTTCTTTTGTATTTTTCCTAGAACACAATGCTATCCCTTCATATAAAAGGAGTTTCTACCCACTTTTCCATTTAAGTGAGTTTATGCAAACTCTATGGCATAGACCATTAGTTCTTCCCTCAGTAACTTTCTCTATTTCTTCTATACAATTAGAAGCTTCAAATGCCACGTAGATAACCAGCTAAAGACCACATTCACCACCTTCCCTTCTAGTAAATTTTCATCATGTAATTGGATTTAGGCAAATGGTAGGAGACAAAATGTGGTATATGCAATATCATGCCTTTAAAAGAAAAGGGATGTGTATGTGTTTGTTGTGTGCACACACACACACACACAGAGAGAAAAGAACATTCTTTCTCTCTCTCTCTCTCTATATATACACATATATATAAACACAAGAGAAAAGATATATATCGATAGACAGATAGATAAATAGATAGATAGAGTCCTATAGGATTAGTTGACTTAACTTCTGTGAACCCCCAGAACTTATTTAGAAACTGAGGCTGATCACAGTAATGGGTTTTTGTAAGAACTAATTGGGTTACTATATTCAATTTTATTTGATAACTATAAAATCTTATAAAAAGCCATTTGTTACAACTGACTCTCACTATGTAACAGACTACCCATATTATAAATTTTTTTAAGTAAATTTATAACTTATGAAATGAAATTTTAAATTGTGCTTTTGCTTTTGTGTGTAATCCTGTCTTTATATTTTTGGATATATATGTGTGTGTGTATATATATATTTTTTTTTTTAATAACTTTTGGGGTACAAGTAGTTTTTGGTTTTAGGAATGACTTGTATGATAGGTACATGGATGAACTGCATGTGTGTGCATGTATATATATATATATATATATATGAAACAGGAAAAGTTCCCTTGTCCCCCTCACAGGGTGTGTGATGGGGGTGTTGCTGGCTTCTTTGGTGCCCTGCTGCTCTAACCTCTAGGGGGAGCATGCAGATGGGCAGGTTGTGGGGCCCCAACCCCATGGTAGCATCTAGGGTTGAGTGTTTACAGCTTCTGAAGCCCCAGTGTGCGTGTGCTACTGTGCGCTCTTTTAGTTTAGCCATCCATAGGCAGCTTGTGTTAGTCAGCTCAACTGGACTCCCTGACTTGTTGCAAGGACAGAGAGCTTTCTGAATCCTGGGGTTTCTTCCTTTGGTGTATCGGAAGGGATCAGAGGGGCACGTGGGCTTAGAGAATGAGTGCAAGGTTTTGTTGAGTGGAAGTAGCTCTCAGCAGATGGAGGAGCCAGAAGGGAGATGGAGTGGGAAGGTGGTTATCCCCTGGAGTCAGGCTGCTCAGTGGCTGGGCTCTCCTCCAACTGCCCCAGTCAAACGCCACATTGTTCCGCTGGTCGATGGCCTTCCAGTGACTCTCTCCCCATGTCCAGTCACTTGTCTTCTTTCGCTGGTGTGTTCCTCTTGACGTCCAGCTGCTTGTGTGTGTGCGTGCTAGGGTCTCCAGGTTTTTTATTGGCACAGGATGGGGGGTGTGGCGGGCCAGGGTGATCTTGGGAAATGCAACATTTGGGCAGGAAAATAGAAATGCCTGTTGGCACCTAGGTCCATGGGCACAGGCCCTGGCTGGAGCCCTAGGCAGGGACCACACCCTCCTCTACCCAACACTTCCCTGAATCCTTTCCATATCATGTGTGTGTGTGTGTGTGTGTGTGTATTTGTGTGTATGTGTATATATATATATGGAGAAAAAGAATATATATACATATTCCTTTTCTCTCCTTTTTCTGTTCATTGGAATTTGCATGTGGTGGAAGGAACTAAAATAGTGTCAGAGTCAAGAGAAAACTTCCGCTTTGCCTGTTGAAGGTTCACTGAAAAATCAACTCACTGAATGACATACAAGTGTATTTAACATGTACACACAGGAGTCTTTAGAAGGAAAAACCAAAGATACAGGGGAAATTGTCTATTTTATGCTTAGATTCAACAACCTATGGACAGCCGTGTAGACATATCATTGGAAAAAAAGGGTATGATCCAATTCTAATAGACTGAGTTGGGAAGCCCAGCGAGGCCCGTCTGTCCAGATTCTTCTTGGCCCCTCTGAGCACGCATTTCTTTCTTCTGGGTGTGAGGCAGGACCCTCTCTGGAATGGGGGTCTTATGACCTACAGTCAAGTAAGGTGAGTTAAATCATTTCCTTGTGGAGAGTTTTTACACAGAAAGGTGTAGAAGAACTCAGAGCAATATTACTGGGTTTTATGGCTGGTTTAGGGGGAAAAAGTGGTTCTGATTTCAGTGGTCTGCCTTGGGGTAGAAGGATTCTAGGTTCTATGGGTAGCCTTGGGGGAGAATGGGATTGAGAGAGACGAGGGCAGGAGAATGTCAGAAAAAACTTTGACTTTTGAGCTGCTTCTGAGGGCTTCCTTTTAGGATATTGTTTTGGGGTATTTTTTTGGGTATTGTTTTCTGAGTACCATCATTAGTCATCTTAAACCAGCAGATGGGGACCTGCATGTTAAAGTTGACAGAACAGTAAGACAGAGTAAGCCTGGGTTCCACAGGGGAGAAAAGATTCCTTTTCTTACCCATCACAAGTTTCATAGCTGAGATCCCCCATAACCAAAGGCAGATAGACAAGAGTAAAACATCCAGATTTACTTGATATAACTTTTATGTGACATGGGAGGCTTCAGTATAAAGGTCCATGGAAAAGAGGAAAACTATTTTTATGAATACAAGTGCAGAAGTTGGAGTGGAGGGCTTGAAAATGGGTATAATCTAATGGTAATGCATGGCAGGGGTGGGTGAGGAACTTAGCAATGTCTGTTTGTTCAGATTCTTCTTGGTGTCTCTATGGGGCCTTCCTTCCCTCTGGGTACAGGGCAGGACACTTGTCATGTGAGGGTCTTCAGGAAAGAAGAGAGAGAGAGGCCAGAGAGTGACCTTCATAGGCTTTATAACCTGCTTCAGGAGAGAATGGTGAGAGAAGGTTGGAGAGACCTTTCTGCTTCTGTTTTTTTTAAAAAATGCCAAGGTGGAATATTTTGGGTAGCATGCCCTGAACAATTTCAAAAGTGTGCAACTGTATATCACAACCGTGTAGGGCCCCCAAACACTTTCCTCCCCTATCGGAATGAAGATTCTATAATTGAGTCTGCTGAAATGAACTGGCAATAGATAAAGCAGGGGGAAAGGCATACAAATGTATTGTGTGCATAAACACGAGAGTCACACAAAATATGAGGTTCAAAGTGGGGGCCAGGTGGCAGAAACTTAAGTAGAAAGAAACGGGGGCCTCTGAGGGGAAGGGGAGATGGTGACACAGACCATGGAAGGATAAGGAGAGAAAGAATGGTGAGCAAAGGCTGTCTTATGTAGATCAAGTTTCTCAGGTAACAGCCCTTAGAAGAGTAGCTGAAAGAAGTGAAAAGTCTGTCCCAGAGTGTTGTCCTGGGCACGGTGAATTTTAGTTTCCTTTCCTGCAATACAAATTAATCTTCCCTGGTCAGGAAGATTTCAGAAAGGAGATTGAAGGCAATTGTGTTTCTTATGGAAGAATTTGCCTCAGTCAGATAAGGAAATTTCAGGGACAGCTTCTCCCTGCACTTGGTAGGAGAAACTAGGGAGGGTCAGAGAGTCCTTGATTCCAAAGCACCTTCAAAACCTCTCCAGTTTCCTTTAGTTCTTCGTGCTCAGTGTGCCAAGGCACCAAACGTTGGGGTATCATTTACTGAGCCCAACACCTGACCTGCTTACCTCTAGACTGCTGTGTGAGTGAGAAACAAACCTTCCCATTGTGTATGTGCTGTTACACTGGTCTTTATCACCTTGACTAGAAATCTCTTTGCAGGATACCCTGCCCTGGTTTCTGGTAGTGAGGTAGGTACTTATGTCAGTTGTTTCTTGTGGAGTCTGGACGACATCACCACCTCCTCTCACTCCTGAAATAATTTCAAAGCTAAGACGATGTCACTTTACCAGAGATTGTTTCTTCTCTCCCTTCCTGATTTTTGTACACTACTATAGAACGATCTAGAGGTAGTGCTTTTATTCACTGATGAAACACACATTATTTATGTCTACTATCCAGTCTTCACAAAGCACCAAGTTAATTCAGGATTTCTCAAATAATTTATCATTTAACAGAGGGAGATGGAAGTATTAAAAAGTAAGCACACTAAAACGAAGGAGAAGCATGTCCAGGTGACAGGGAGAGCATAGAGGAAGGGTGTTGACTCAACATAGCTCATACTGCTCTTATATAGTTTTAAAGGAATTCATATCATTTTAGTATCCCATTTCTATGATGCTTCCATCACATAAGCTGATTTTTGCCCTCTCTTTGTTGTGAGGAATGGATAAAGGGCAATTGGTTAGTAAGTTTGTTCATTAAGTTGTAAGCACTGGTCATATTGAGAGATGACCTTAACAAGTTCTACAGCTCAACTTAAATGCTTAAGTACTAACATGCAGAATTATTTCCTGTCTGAACTCCTACAACAGATGATTTTCTTGCTACAAAGTTTGCTATAAATTATATGCTAAGATAGGGCACAGACCCCCTGCCCATTGCAGTGCAAAGTGCTGGACAAGGAATACAATCAATAATCACTTGTTGAGTTTGGGAGGGAATGAAGAAGGGAAGGAAAGATGATAGGAAGGAAAGAATGATATAGGAAGGAAGGAAGGAAAGAAGGGAGGGAGGGAGGGAAGGAAGGAAGGAAGGAAGGAAAGAAGGGAGGGAGGGAAGGAAGGAAGGAAGGAAGGAAGGAAGGAAGGAAGGAAGGAAGGAAGGAAGGAAGGAATCAAGGAATCAAGGAATCAAGGAATCATGGCATAGCCTATGTTACTTTCTAGATCACAAGAAACAAAAACAAGTTGATACTTAGTATGTCTGATGCATTGCTACAATTGTTATTATTGAAGTAAAAATAGAAAAACAGGTAGCTGTATCATTCGAGTTACTGTTAGACTCCTAGGTTGGTGATTTACCAGGTCCTTGGCATAATAATTAACCTCAGTGAATCTCAGATTCCACATCTGTTGTTTGAGCATCATACCTGTCATGCAATGCTTTTGTGAAAATGAAATGGAATATCTGTGTAACTTCTTAGCAAAGATCCAAGTTCATAGTAAATACTCAACAAATGTTAATGGTGTATGCATTTTAATAATATACTTGTTATTTGCAATATATTAGCTATGTTGAAAAGTACATATTTCAAATAATAAATATCCTTTTACCAATCTCTCAGATGTATTGAATGTTACAGATATACACAAACTCCTTTATAGGAGGTAGGCATTCTGCATCATTTTTTAATCTCTGAAATCATTTTTTCATTACAATTTCCACATATGTTATCTCAATATATTTTTGCTCTTCAAAAATTCTTTATTGATTCACTAATGTGTATAATAAAATAATTTATTCTGAAATTGGAAATGAAAATAATTTGACATTAAAATTATTATTTATTTATTGGGGCCATAAACCTCTACATGTTTTGTAGTTTTTCCTGGATTACATTCTGAAGTCAAAAGTTAATATATAATTGATAAGAGCTTAAACATATTAAAATATTGTTAATAGATATTAAATGCAAAATGTAAAATTTTGCTGGAAATCCATCTGTTGTTGAGATAGGAAGGGCTGGATTATCTAGTTATGTAGGAGCCTTTGCAGATATTTCTATTTTGAACTGTCTCTTTGTTAAATACACCAGAAGTTTTTCCTCTTTAAAGCAACTCATGACAATTGTATTAGGGATAAGGGCATCTTTGTCTTTTTATTATTATTATTATTATACTTTAAGTTCTAGGGTACATGTGCCCAAGGTGCAGGTTTGTTACATATGTATACATGTGCCATGTTGGTGTGCTGCAGCCATTAACTCATCATTTACATTAGGTATATTTCCTAATGCTACTCCTCCCTCCTCCCCACAACAGGCCCTGGTGTGTGATGTTCCCCACCCTGGCATCTTCTTCTTTTGAGAAATAAAGGATTAGTTATTGTGAAACAGGATGTGAAGAAGGAGATCCTATCATCACCTTCTCAGTTTAACTTTAGGATATACGGCATATATTGAAGACATGAAAATTGCCTCTCTTAAATTCCCTTAAATTATCTATTTAGCTTCGTGGTGAAGAGCGATATGAAGAGGAAGCAAAGATAATACAAATAGGAGTTAAAACATAGTACATTGCCTTTGTGTATTTTTTAAAGCATTTTTGTTCCTTTTTCTAAGTATAAAATACACACATTAGTAGTAAAAATTTCTACCAATTGAGGGCAAGCATATACATATAAACCCAAGATTCTATGATAAATAATATGAACACTTTGTATATTATACTTTCTGATGCTTTTTTCCTTTTATTATTATACATTAAGTTCTGGGATACATGTGCAGAACGTGCAGATTTGTTAACATAGGTTTACAGGTGCCATAGTGATTTGCTGCATCCATCAAACTGTCATCTACATTAGGTATTTCTTCTAATGCTATCCCTCCCCTAGTCCCCCACCCCCGACAGGCCCCAGTGTGTGATATTCCCCTCCCTGTGTGCATGTGTTCTCATTGTTCAACTCCCACTTACGAGTGAGAACATGCGGTGTTTGGTTTTCTGTTCCTGTGTTTCCTGAGAATGATGGTTTTCCAGCTTCGTCGATGTCCCTGCAAAGGACATGAACTCATCCTTTTTTATGGTTGCATAATATTCTATGGTGTATATGTGCCACATTTTCTTTATCCAGTCTATCATTGATGGGCATTTGGATTGGTTCCAAGTCTTTGCTATTGTGAACAGTGCTGCAGTAAATATACATGTGCACATATCTTTAGAGTACAATGACTTGTAATCCTTTGGGCATATACTCAGTAATGGAATTGCTGGGTCAAATGGTATTTCTGATTCTAGATCCTTGAGGAATCACCACACTGTCTTCCACAATGATTGAACTAATTTACACTCGCACCAACAGTTTAAAAGCATTCCTATTTCTCCACATCCTCCCCAACATCTGTTGTTGCATGACTTTTTAATGACTGCCATTCTAACTGGCATGAAGTGGTATCTCATTGTGGTTTTGATTTGCATTTCTCTAACAACCAATGATGATGAGCTTTTTTTTCATGTTTGTTGGCCACATAAATGTCTTATTTGAGAAGTGTCTCTTCATATCGTTCACCCGCTTTTTGATGGAGTTGTCTTTTTCTTATACGTGTGTTTAAGTTCTTTGTAGATTCCAGATATTAGCACTTTGTCAGATGAATAGATTGCAAAATTTTTCTTCCATTCTGTAGGCTGCCTGTTCACTCCGGTGATAGTTTCTTTTGCTGCACAGACAAGCTCCTTAGTTTAATTAGATCCCATTTGTAAATTTTGGCTTCTGTTGCCATTGCTTTTGGTGTTTTGGTCATGAAGTCTTTGCCCATGCTTATGTCTTGAATGGTATTGCCTAGGTTTTCTTCTAGGGTTTTTATGCTTTTATGTCTTACATTTAAGTCTTCAATCCATCTTGAGTTAATTTTTGTATAAGGTGTAAGCAAGGGGGTACAGTTTCAGTTTTCTGCATTCGGCTAGCCAGTTTTCCCAACACCATTTATTAAATAGGGAATCCTTGCCCCATTGCTTGTTTTTGTCAGGTTTGTCAAAGATCAGATGGTTGTAGATGTACAACCATCTCATGTTTTTTTCCTGAGACTCTATTTACATTTTAAACTTTTAAAATTATATATGATATTTTCTTAGATTTTTTTCTGCATTAAAGTATTTAAATAAATATATATTTCCAACAGAATATAACATTTTATATTTTTTATTATAATTCAGTTCAAAATATTTTTTAATTTTTCATGTGATTTCTTCTTTAATTCATAACATTTTTATAAACGTGTTATTTAATTTCCAAATAATTTGAGTTGGTTTTGAAGCAGCCATTTGTACCCTTTGGTCTTTTTTTAAGCAGCAGCCAGAGATTTCATTCATTTGTAAGTTGGCTTACTACAATTCTTCAAATTAAGACAACAAATATTTTATAATACACTATTATTTTATATATGATGAAGAGAAAAAAGTAACCAATCATACCATGTATTACACCATTGGATATAAGACATAGCTCTATTTTAGTGCTGTTAATATGTGAAAACCAAAACAAAACCTATGCCTTTGAATTGACAGAATGTATTATTGACTTCTCTGCTCAGAACTCATGACCTTCAATCTCCTAGGAAAATCTATAGTTATTACAATAACCTCCAAAGTCTTTATGTAGTCTACCAGTTTCTCTCCCTGACTTCTAATATCTCTCTCCTTATACTCTGCTACCCTCACCCTTACCATGCTTGCCATTCTGAACCTACTGAGCTCAAGGACTCCAGATGTACTTCTACCTCGGAACCTTCATCACAACTTTCTCTCCTCCCAGTCACCCACAGCTTACTCTCTCACTTCTCTCAAGTCATTGCTTAACTTTCTTCTTCACAGCGAGACCCTTCCCAGCCACCCAATTCAAGCATGAAATATTTGCTTTCTCTATCACCTTCCTGATCGATACTCCTTCCTCATTTTCTTTCTCTTCATTGCCCTTATCCGAATTTGACCTACTACAGAAAATTCTACAGAATAACTCACACTTAATATTTTCCCAGTTTGCATAGTACTATGTTATTAATATCAATTGGATTTATATTTGAATGCAACATCTTTTGGACATATTTATACAAGAAAAAAATTACTAGGCCCACGAGTCTAAAAGCAACATTTTTAAATGAAATAATATTCATGAACAGCCTTTAGTTATATTGCAGACATAATTGATAGAACATACAAATCTCAGGAAGTGAGAGTAGAATGTCAACTAAGGTGATGCACAACATGCTACCATGTTGATGTTAACTATTTATTAACATCAATTGTTGGGTGAGCAAAATTAGTGTTTCATTTATTTTACTTCCCAATGTAACCATTTGTTATTAATATTTATATATTTGATATTTTTATTTGATTGTAGGATATTGGTTGGCTTGGAGATTAATGTGTCATATTATATTCTTCATCTAGAACAATGGGGATATATTTCTATAATATGTTTTACATTTTTCATGGAAGTTACAATTTTCATACAAAAACATTTTGTTTTCAAGAATGGATGAGAGATCCTGGCTAATATGGTGAAATGCCATCTCTACTGAAAATACAAAAAATTAGCTGGGCATGGTGGCGGGCACCTGTAGTCCCAGCTACTCAGGAGGCTGAGGCAGGAAAATGGCTTGAACCCGGGAGGTGGAGCTTGCAGTGAGCCAAGATCACACCACTGCACTTCAGCGTGGGCGACAGTCAGACTCTATCTCAAAAAAAAAAAAAAAAAAGAATGGATGAGAGAATTAGTGATGGGAGTATTAGTGATGGGAGATACCTATGTGTATTTTATTTGTTGCTTCATTATTATTATTCCTATTAGTAGTGCTTTTCTCCCAAAGAAAAATTCAATGAAGGAAAGCCTTTATTTCTGTTTTGTTCACTAGAGATAGGATGGAGCCTAACACATTGTAAATGACTAATAAATATTTGTCAAATGCATGAGCATTGCTGGCCTCGTTGATATTTTTTAAATATCACTGTAACCAATTAATTGAATTAGTTTTCCTGTTGCTTCTAATAGTTTTTCAGTTGATTTTTGTATGTTTTCTCAGTAGAATATAGAATTATTTGTGAATGATAAGTTTGACTTTCTTTTTCAAAAATGTTTCATGTCTTAATGCATTAAAACTTTAAGAAGGCATTCAGTTTTGGTTTTTGTAGCTGGCTGTCTTAGTCCATTTGGGTTGCTATAACAAAATGCCTTAGACTGGGTAATTTGTGAACAACACAAATTTTTGCTCACAGCTCTGGAGGCTGGGAAGTCCAAGATCAAGGCACTGGCATATTTAGTATCTGGTGGAGGTCTGTTCCTCATAGAACATATCTTCTTGCTGTGTCCCAACAGGGCAGAAAGTGTTAACTAACTCCTTCAAGCTTCTTTTAATAGGCTTCTAATCCCATTCATGAGGGCAGATCCATCATGACCTAATCACTTCCAAAAGCCTCAGCTCCTCTTAGTATTATCACAATAGGGATTAGTTTTTCCTCTTTCTCTCCCTCCCTCCATCTCTCTCTTTCTTTCTTTCTTTCTTTCTTTCTTTCTTTCTTTCTTTCTTTCTTTCCTTCTTTCTTTCTCTCTCTCTTTCTTTCTCTCTCTCTCTCTTTCTCTCTCTCTCTCTCTCCCTTCCTTCCTTTCTTCTTTCTCTCTTTCTTTCTCTTTCTTTCTGCTTTCTTGGTTTTCTTCTTTTTCTTTCTTTTTTAGATGATGTCTCACTCTGTCATCCAGGCTGAAGTGCAATGGCATGATGACAGCTCACTGTAGCCTCATCTCCTACACTCAATTGATCCTCCTACCTCAGCCTTCTGAGTAGCTGGGACTACAGGCATGCCACTACACCTAGCTCATTTTTGTTTTGTAGAGATTGGGTTTCACTGTGTTGCCCAGGCTGGTCTCAAACTCCTGGGTTCAAGCTATCCTCCTGCCTCTGCCTCCCAAAGTGCTGGGATTACAAATGTGAGGCACCACACCCAGCTGGATTAGTTTTCAACATATGAATTTTGAGATAAAACAAATATTCAAGCCATAGCACAAGTATAACTACCTTAGTCCTAATTTTAATGATTTATGTTTTAATATCTGTTTGTTCACCAATAGATATGATGCCAATTGGTGTTGATTAATATTTATTATATAAAGAAAAACTCCTACTATATAGAGTGCTATCAGTTTTAAGTGGAGGGATTAATTTTTATCTGAATTTTTACATCGTTTTTCTTCTGTGATGTGAAGCTGGTACATTTCATGATGTTGATCTACCCTTTCTTTCCCTGTATAAACCCTAACTAGCTCTTACATGTTACATTTTTAGTGTTCTATTGAAATTGATTGGTATGTCTGTCGGGATAGCCTAGATGATGTCATGGTTAAAAGCAATCTCAAATATCAGTGACTTAAAAATAACAAAGACTATTTCTTGCTCCCATAGAGTTGTCTTGGATCTGGGTAAATCTTTGGAGCAACTCTTTTCCATGTGCTAGATCATTACTAAAGCTATATATGGACACAGCTGCCACAGTCACCAGAGACAGGGAAGAAAGTGATGAAGAATCTAGCACTGGTAATTAGTTCCTACTGCGCAGGAATCATGGCAGTTCTGGCTCATCTTTTATTGGCTGTAAAAAAATCACGTGGCCATGGTTAAATTTAAGAAGCCATGTAAATCAAATCCTTCCATATGCCATGAAAGAGGTGGAAGATGAATACTGGTGAATACTACAAAGGCTGCCAGACTAGGCTAGTATTTTATTAAGGATGTTTACATGTTAATTTTTCAGTAAATTTTTGTATGTAACTTTTTTCTTATTCTATTTTTGTCAAATTGAATTCCTAGTGTTATAAAATGTATGTGACAATATAATTGGATTTGTATTTTTTCTTTAAAGTTTTATACATTTGCTGAAAAGACTTTCTTATACACCCAGGCTTTTTTGGGATTACAGTTTGTCATTTTGAAAAAGAAATATATAATCAGATCTTTAATGTCCTTTTGATCTGATTATTTCATTTGTATTTTTATAGAAAACTGTATATTTCATTGAGATTTTCAAAAACTTTACTAAGAACCTTAAATGTTTATTTTTTATTATTATACTTTTAGTCACTTCTGTTTTGATAGCATAATTTTAATTTTTAATTTTGTGTATTTGTGTTTTTCTCCATTTCTGATGTTAAACAATCTGGAGACTTACCTATTGCAGCTTTTCCTTAAAAAATTATTTCTGAATCTTCTATATGTATTTTGTTGTATCATCTCATTTGTTGTGGTTTCTATTTTTCTCTTATTGTTAATTTTCTTGAATAGGCAATCCAACACAAGGATATGCAAGGGAAAATAAAACTTTCTCTAACCTCTGTTTCTCAGCCACACATTTTTTTCTTATTCAGAGGCCAAATCAACTTCTTGTGAATTCATTCAGAGATACTCTAAATTATACACATGTATTTATAGTAAAATATACATATTTTCTACTAGTCTTCTGTTTCACAAATGAGATTGTACTCTACACTGCATTTTCAAATTATCTTTTTGAATATAACATATATCTTCAAATTATCACATGCCTGTACCTATGGAGACATTTTATTCATTTCTATTGCTATGCAGTGCTGGTTTATATTATGGGACTGCTATTGGTTTATCCAGTCTTCTACTGTTAGAGCTTTGGGCATTCTCTGCCCCTATACCTTGATGCTACAAAATGTAGTAATGAATATCCTTGTACATCTGTCATTTTATACACATGCCAGTGTACATGTAGAAGAGATACACAGGACTATAACCTGGACCAGAGGGGAGATGCAATTTTTACTCTGATAGAAACAGTCAAATTACTCTCCATGGAAGTTTCAATTTACTCTCCCAGGAGTTGTGTATGAGAATACGTATTTCCTGAGACAATACATTGCTATTAAATTATTTGATCTTGCCTAACCTGGCCAGTTAAAAAACATCAGATCTTATTGTAAATGTAATTTGCATTTTCTCTTATTATGAATGAGGTCTATATATATTTGTTTAAGAGCCATTTGGAATTCTTTTTCAGTGAATGGAGTGAGCTTGTAGCCTCTGGCCATATTTTCTATTAGAATGTCATTCCTTTTTTGTCTTAATTGAAAAGCACATTAGCACTTCACCTGCGACATGAGTTGCAAATATTAATTCACACTTGATCACTTTTCTTTCAGTACTACATATAGTAGCTTTTTTCCAAGCAGATTATTTTTTATGCCTTCAAAGTTACCAGATTTTTATGGCTTCTGTATTTTGGACACTCCTAAAAAGGTCTTTGCTACACTGAAAATTTTTAAAAGCTCTATCACAGTTTGTTCTATGTCTTTTATGTTTTTTTTTATGTGTTAAAATCTTTGATTCATGAGGTATTTATTTTGGTGTGAAGTGTGAGGTAAGAATTTTAGTTTATTTTCTTACATACGGCTATTTAATTCGTTAAACAAAATTTATTAAATAATGCATATCTTCCCTCAGACTTGAAATGCCAAATTCATCATACATTAAAATTCCATAATAGGCCGGGCGCCGTGGCTCACGCCTGTAATCCCAGCACTTTGGGAGGCCGAGGCAGGCGGATCATGAGGTCAGGAGATCAAGACCACGGTGAAACCCCGTCTCTACTAAAACACACAAAAAACTAGCCGGGCGAGGTGGCGGGTGCCTGTAGTCCCAGCTACTAAGGAGGCTGAGGCAGGAGAATGGCGTGAACCCTGGAGGCGGAGCTTGCAGTGAGCTGAGATCACGCCACTGCACCCCAGCCTGGGTGACAAAGCGAGACTCCGTCTCAAAAAAAAAAAAAAAAAAAAAATCCGTAATATATTTGGTTCTATATGTAGACATATTTTCTGATGCATGGATATGTCTGCACATTAATACACCAATACTAAAGTATTCTTTTACTTTTTAGCATGCTTTATTATCTACTATGACTAATCTCTCTTTATTCCTCTTGTTCAGAAATATACAAGCTATTTCAAATTTATTTTTTCACTTAAACTGTAGAATCTTCTTTCAGAGTTCCAGAAAAAGAAACATATTTGTATTTCTACTGAAATCATAATAAATTTATGGATTAATTTAACCGACAGCATGGTATAGCTTCCCATTTTGTAAGGTCAACTTCTGTTTATTCTTAACTGGTATGCTCAGACCACTTCATCCCACCTTTATATTCATTTATATATATGCTGTATATATGCTATATATACACACTATATATAAAATGTACATATATAGGATACATATATGTACATATATATGTATCTTAACTCCTTTGTACACATATATATACATATATGTGTATCCTAACATCCTATATATAGGATGGGGGTATATATATACATAGGAATTAGGATATGTGTATGTACACAAATACATTTGGGTAAAGACCCTGCAGGGGGCACAGAAACGCTCCTTAAAAAACCCATGATTAATAATCTCAGAGAGCCAAGAGAAGTTATTAGTTCTATGAAAAAATAAGATGTTATCAAAAGAAATATTCAGATAATAGAGATAAGTTTTTTGGAAAGCTATAAAACAGGAATACAAAACTTCATAGATATGGGGCAGAAAAATTTGAGAAACTCTTAGAATGTAATGAAAAATCACAGAAAAAGCACAAGAACATTTAAAAAAATCTGAAATGTTAAAAACAGGAATAATAAGAGTTCCAGAAAAAGATGACAGCAGAAATGATGTCATGAGAATATTCATTAAAATATTATAAAACAAATGACTTTCCATATTAGAAGGATCTTCTGAGAGAAGAAACACTATGAATTGTGCTATCTAATGAGTTGTAATAGATCATCCAAAATAGTAAATTTTTAAAAGTAATTATTCATAATCTCTCATGGTGTCTATGGGTCAAGCATGCAGAATTAGCTTGGTTGAGTGTCTCTGCTTTGGGATACCTCATGAGGTTGTGGTCAGATGTTGGTCAGGGCTTCAGTCTCCCGAAGGTTTGACTGGGGCTGGAGGATCCACTTTCAAGGTGGCTCCTTGCATGGCTAGCAATTTGGTGCTGGTTGTTGGCTGAGGACTTCTGTTCCTCTCCATGTAAGTTGAGTGGTCAGGCAATTATCAGTATATTGCCTCTGAAGTAAAAGAGAAATTGCTATGTATTTACCTATTAAGGGTTGAATTGTGCCCCCTCCCTCCAAAAAATGATATGTTAAAGTTCTAACCCCTCATACCTCAGACTATCTTATTGGGACATAGGGTCTTTATAGAGATAATCAAGTTGAAATGAGATCATTTAGGTGGGCCCTAATCCAATAGGACTGATGTCCTCATAAAAAGAGAAAATTTATTTGCTCACATATGAAGGTTTGTTACAAAGATAGACACATGCCATGGGAATTTGTTGTACATATTATTCCCTCACCCAAGTATTAAGTCTGGTACCCAATAGTGATGTTTTCTGCTCCTCTCCCTCCTCTCATCCTCCCACCTTGAGTAGATCCTAGTGTCTGTTGTCTCTGTGTTTATAAGTTCTTATTGTTTAGCTACCACTTATAAGTGACAACATGCAATATTTGTTTTTCTGTTCCTGTGTTAGTTTGCTAAGGATAATAGCCTCCAGCTCCACCCATGTTTTCACTAAAGGCATAATCTCATTCTTTTTTATGGCTTCATAGTATACCATTGAATATTTGTACCACATATATCCAGATTATCCAATCTGTCATTAATGGACATTTAGGTTGATTTCATGTTTTTGCTATTGTGAATAGTGCTGCAATGAACATTTGCCTGTATGTGTCTTTATGGTATAATTATTTATATTATTTTGCGTATATACCCAGTGATATGGTTTGCCTGCGTCTCCACCCAAAACTCATCCTGAATTGTAGTTCCCATAATTCCCATATGTTGTGGGAGGGACCTGGTAGGA
Organism: Trachypithecus francoisi; assembly: GCF_009764315.1. NCBI lineage: Eukaryota > Metazoa > Chordata > Mammalia > Primates > Cercopithecidae > Trachypithecus > Trachypithecus francoisi. The sequence goes on from NW_022681454.1 coordinate 17,859,328, forward strand.
GATAATTGAATGATGGGGGCGTTTTGCCCTATACTGTTCTCATGGTAGTGAGTAAGTCTCACAAGACATGATGGTTTTATAAGGGGAAACCCCTGTCACTTGGTTCTCATTCTCTCTTTGCTGGTTGCCATGTAAGATGGCCCTTTGTTCTTCCTTCATCTTCCACCATGATTGTGAGGCCTCCCCAGTCACGTAGAACTGTGAGTCAATTAAACCTCTGTCCTCTATAAATTACCCAGTTTCCATTGTGTCCAGCAGCAGCATGAAAACAAACTAATACAGTAAATTGGTACTGGTAGAGTGGGGCTCTGCTATGAAGATACTCGAAAATGTGGAAGTGAGTTTGGAACTGGATAACAGGCAGCATTTGGGACTTTTTGGAGGCCTCAGAAGAAAACAGGAAATGTGGGAAAGTTTGGTACTTCCTAGAGACTTGTAGAGTGCCTTTGACCAAAATGCTGATAATGATATAGACAATGAAATCCAGGCTGAGGTGGTCTCAGATGGAGATGAAGAACTTGTTGGGAACTGAAGTAAAGGTGACTCTTGCTATGTTTTAGCAAAAAGACAGGCAGAATTTTGCCCCTGCTTTAGAGATTTGTAGAACTTTGTACTTGAGGGAGATGACTTAGGGTATCTGGAAGAAGAATTTTCTAAGCAGCAAAGCATTCAAGAGGCAACTTGGGTGCTGTTAAAAGCATTCAGTTTAAAAAGAGAAACAGAGCATGACAGTTCAGAAATTTGCAGCCTGATGATGCAATAGAAAATAAAAACCCATTTTCTGAGAAGAAATTCAAGCTGGCTGCAGAAATTTGCATAGTAACAAAAAGCCCAATGTTAATCCCCAAGATAATGGGGAAAATGCCTCCAAGGCATGTCAGAGGTCTTCATGGCAGCTCCTCCCATCACAGGCCTGGAGTTCTAGGAGGAAAAAATGGTTTTGTGGGTCAGATCCAGGGGCCCCCTGCTGTGTGCAGCTTAGGGACTCACTGCCCTGTGTCCCAGCTGCTCTAACCACAACTAAAAGGGGCCAAGGTACAGCTCAGGCCATTGCTTCAGAGTGTGCAAGTCCCAAACCTTGGCAGTTTCCACATTCTGTTGAGTCTGCAGGTGCGCAGAATTGAGGTTTGGGAACTTCCACCTAGATTTAAAAGGATGTAAGGAAATGCCTGGATGTCCAGGCAAAAGTTTGCTACAGGGATAAGGCCCTCATGAAGAACCTCTGCTAGGGCAGTGTAGAAGGGAAATGTGGGGTTGAAGCCACCACACGTAGTCCCCACTGGGGCACTGCCTGGTGGAGCTGTGAGAAGAGGGCCACCATCCTTCAGACTCCAGAATGGTAGATCCACTGATAGCTTGCACTGTGCACCTAAAAAAACTGCAAACATTTAATGTTAGCCTGTGAAATCAGCTGGGAGGGAGGCTGTAACCTGCAAAGTCACAAAGGTGGAGCTGCCCAAGACTATGGGAACCCACCTCTTGCATCAGCATGACCTGCGTGTGAGACATGGAGTCAAAGGGGATTATTTTGGAGCTTTAATATTTGCCCCACTGGATTTCAGACTTGCATGGGACATTTAGTCCCTTTTTTGGGGGGGCAACTTCTCCAATTTGGGATGGGTATGTTTACCCAATGCCTGTATCCCTATTATATCTGGGAAGTTACTAATTTGCTTTTGATTTTACAGGTTCATAGGCAGAAGGAACTTGCCTTGTCTCAAATGAGACTTAGGACTGTGCACTTTTGAATTAATGCTGAAATGAGTTAAGACTCAGGGGGACTGTTGGAAAGTCATGATTAGTTTTGAAATGTGAGGGCATGAAATTTGGGAGGGGTTGGGGCAGAATGATACGGTTTGGCTATGTCCCCATCCAAATCTCATCTTGAATTGTATTTCCCATAATTCCCACATATTGTGGGAGGGGCCCAGTGGAAGTTAATTGAATCATGGGGGCAGTTTCCCCCATACTGTTCTCATGATAGTGAATATGTCTCACAAGATCTCATGGTTTTATAAAGGGGAAATCCTGTTCACTTGCCTCTCATTCTCTCTTTGCCAGCCACCATGTAAGACGTTCCTTTGCTCTTCTGTCATCTTCCACCCTGATGTTGAGGCCTCCCAGCTATGTGGAACTGTGAGTCAATTAAACCTCTTTCCTTCATAAATTACCCAATCTCAGGTGTGTCTTTATCAGCAGCATGAAAACAGACTAATACACCCAGTAATGGGATTACCAGATAGCATGGTAGTTCTGCTTTTAGTTCTTTGAGGAACTGCTGTACTGCTTTCCACAAAGGTGGAACTAATTTACCCTCCACCGAAAGTGTGTGTGTTCCCTTTTCTCTGCAACCATGCCAGTATCTGTTATTTTTTGAGTTTTTAGTAATAGCCATTGTGACTGGTGTGAGTGGTTTTGATTTGTATTAAAAGAGAACATTTAAACAAGAAGACAGACATGAACAGAAAGATGATAACATGAAAACACAGAGATAGCACAGTGTGAAAATGGAACACTAGAGGTATGCATCTGCAAGCTAAGGAATGCCTGAAGCTACTAGGTATTAGAAAAAAGGTATGGAAAAATCCCTTTTCTAGTGCCTTCAGAGGGAGCATGGTCCTGCTGACACCTTTGTTTCAGATGTCTAGCATTCAGGACTGTGAGACAATAGATTTCTGTTGCTTTAAGCCACCTGGTACTTGGTGCTCTGTTACAACTACCCAAGGAAACTAATATGACATCCATATCCATAAACCAAACAACATGACACTGAGTAGGCCTTTTTGAATTAGGGGGTGAACTAGTCTGTTTAGGCTGTCAAAACAAAATACCACAGGCTTAAACATTAAAAATTTAAATTTAAATTAGAAATTTATTTATCTTGGCCGGGAAGTCCAAGATTAAGGTGCAAGCCCGGCTGATCTCTGAATCACTTTTAGGGTCATTCTTCCTTTATCCTGAAGGATAATGCATGTTTGCAGCTAAATAGCACTTTGGTCCCATTCTGCAGGATCGCAGAAGTCCAACTTCCTCCATTCCATCTAGTTTTTTATGTCCTTTAGTCCCAGCTGGCAGTGTTTCTGCTGGTGTAGTCCCATATCTATTTCTTATCAGATTAGATCTTTTGTTCACACCCATACCAATCTCCCTATCAAGTTGTTGTTCAGTCACATCCCTAGCATTCTTTTCAGACTATACTTCCTCATATTTTTGAAATATGAACAAGCAGGTAGTGTTTCAAATCTTTAAGTTGCTGTTACTTTTTGATTAACATTTCCTTTGTCAGTTCAACTTTCACCTCTTGCATTTTATTATAAGTAGTCAGGAGGATCCAGTCTATACCTTGAACATTTTACTTAGAAATCTCCTCACATAAACATGCATTTCCACCTTTCACAAGTGGTATCTCCCCTGAAGCACTAGAACACAATTTAGGCAAGTCCTCTAGCACCTTATAACAGTGATCACCTTTTCTCCATTGTACAATAACAATTTCCTCATTTCTGTCTGATACCACACTGGAATGACTTTAACATTCTTATTTTTACCAACATTCTATTTAGGATTATTCTCTACATATTCTCTAAGAACATGGAGGCTTTTTCTTTAGCTCTCCTCTTTTCTTCAAAGCCCTCAACAGAATTGCCTTTAATATTTATATTTCTACAACAAACTCTTCATGACAATCTTAATTTTATTGTTAGCAAGCACCACAAAACTCATCTAGCCCCTACCCATCACCCAGTTCCAAAGCCACCTCCACATTTTTAGGCATTTGTTACAGCAGCACCTTACTTCTGATACCCAAAACTTTATCAATCTGCTCAGGTACCATAACAAAATATCATATACTGTGTTACTTAAACTATAGAAATTTATTTTTCACAGCTCTGGAAAGTGGAAAGTCCAAGATCAATACCGTGGTGAGATAGGTTTCATTCTGAGTTCTCTTCTCTTGGCTTTCGGCAGCCACCATCTTGCTGTGCTCACATGACTTCTCTCTCCATATACATGCACCAAGGAAAGGCCATAGGAGGACACAGTGAGAAGGTAGCCATCTACAAGCCAGGAAAAATACATGACTGGAGAGTCATGGAGGCAGATATGGAGGCTACCTAAGGGCCCAACACCATGGACAACCCATTACTAAGGCTGATCCTGCTATTGCTTCCTCTGAGTGTTCAACTTTTCAGCAAGAGAAATGAACACTGAGCTCCCTCCTCCCTGAACTCCTTTATGGCACTATTCCTCAGGGAGACCACCTGGCCGCCTGGTGGCAATTTGGTATCAGGTCCCTTCCATCCACAAAGGGCCAGTCATTCCTCTATTTCAAGTATAGATTTGTTTTTCTTGCTAGTAGAGTCTTAGCCACTACCACTATCCAGGTGCTTAAAGAATGCCTGGTACATGGGCCTGGAATCCCACACAACAAAACGTCCAACCAAGGGACCTACCTTATAGTGAAGGGTATGCAGAAGTAGGCCGTGGTCCCTGGGCCCACTGGTCATGTCATGTACTTTATCATCCAAAGGCCACTGGCCTCATAGAATACTTCTAGTTGTACAACTGAAGTACTAGTTTAGAGAAAACACTCTAAAAATATGAAGTGCCATCCTGTAGAAGGCAGTATGTCTATTAAATGAGATATTTTGATATGGCTCTGTGTTTGCACAAAGATAGATGAATGGTTCCAAGACCCAAGGCATGGAAGCAAGAGTGGCCTCATTTGCCATTCCTCTCAAAGACCTCCAGGGGATTTTCTCCATCCTGTCTCCTCAACTCTGGGCTTCCCTGGGTTGGGGTTCTTGGTCTGAAAAGGAACCAATAAACACAGCAAAGGTCCTGTTGAATTATAATTTATAGCTACCACCTGAGCACTTTGGAGTCTCTGAGCCCAGACACCATCAGGCAATAAGAGGACTTGCTATACTGGGAGGGTGAATTGACCTTGATCAGCAGGAACAGATAGGGCTGCTTATACCAGTGGTGGTAGAGAAGAGTTTGTGGGGAACCCAGGTGATCTACTTGGGTGCCTCTGGTACTCCCTTTTCCCATTATAACTGCTAATGGATCTGTGGACAAACCCTGCACTGAAGAGGGTATGGCTATCAAGTGTTCAGACCCTTCAGAGATGAAGGGTTAGGTCACACTATCAAAGTAATCCACCAAACTTTGCCAAGATGAGCAGAATTTAGAACCGGCTAGTGGAGGCAGGAGAAGACGAGCACCCATCTCTCAAGATCTGAGGCCATGAGCAGTTGGTCTCAAGTCGACTGCAGCCACAGGGGCTATACATCATCCTATTAATCTTTCTCTGAGTTTTCCCTCATGCCAACACCCCCCCATAGGCCATGATAAGAGGTGTGTATCCATTTAGGATACAGTCTGTTTTAATTTGAACGGATGTTTCTGAAAGAGGCTTCTTCCAAAAGTCAACATGTTACAGGAAAGAAAAACTAATCATTACTACCCAGTCTGATAGAAGCTGTAAATAGTATTTTAATAGTTAAAATAATGTAAACATATTTAACCATGTTGTGAGGTGGGGAGAATACAAATATATGAGTACATTTGAGTATATGTGTTGGAGGCTGACACTGGAAATAGAAGCAAATATTTATCTTTCATGGAAAAAGTCAACAGATAAAGCTAAAATTGAAAAAGAAAGCAATAGAGTGGTAGCAGACAAAAGGAATGATACATAAGAATATTCAAGTCAAAAATTGAGAGTGATTGCTTCTGGAAAAAAAGAAATAAGGTAGAGATTACTCTATTTTAAAAGGAAAAGTAGTCTCCTTGAATATGGATTTTTACCTCTTCTTAGTTCTTTCCCCATCATCTCTTTATAATGATATAGTTCAGAGTTTTCAATTCATTGTTGTTAGTATTAAGTTATAAATGTTAACATAAGGCCGGTCGCGGTGGCTCACGCCTGTGATCTCAACACTTTGGGAGGCCGAGGTAGGCGGATCACCTAAGGTCAGGAGTTGGAGACGAACCTGACCAACATGGTGAAGCCCTGTCTCTACTAAAAATACAAAAATTAACCGGGCATGGTGGTGGGCACCTGTATCTTCTGTTTCATGTGTAGTTTTATATTTTTAATGATTTTATAATCATATTAAACAGCATTTTAGATGTAGACACATTTAACTAGTTTTCCTTTCTTCCTCTCTCCTTTTCTTCTTTCCTGTCCTTTCTTCCTTCTTTCCCCCTTCCTTTGTTTTGTTTTGTTTTGGTTTTTGAGACAAAGTCTTTCTCTGTCACCCAGGCTGCAGTGCAATGGTGTGATCTCAGCTTACTGCAACCTCTGCCTCCTGGGTTCAAGCGATTCTCCTGCCACAGCCTACAGCATAGCTGAGATTACAGACGCCTGCCACTAAGTCCACTAATTTTTGTATGTTTAATAGAGACAGGGTTTCACCATGTTGGCCGGGCTGGTCTTGAACTCCTAACCTTCAGTGATCTGCCTGCCTTGGCCTCCCAAAATGCTGGGATTACAGCTGTGAGCCACCACTCCTGGCCTCATTTTCTCTTTTCTTCCTTCCTCTTTCCTGGTCCCTTTTCCTTTATCTTTCAATTCCTTCCTCTCTTTCTTCCTGTCTTTTCTTCCTTCCTTTTTTCTCTTCCTTCTTCCCTCCCTCTCTTGATTTCTCTCTCCCTCCTTCTCTTCCATCTCTTCCTCTTCCTTCTTTCCTTCCTTCCTCCCTCCCTCTCTTTCTTTATCCCTTCCTGCTTTTTTCCCTTCTTTCTTTGTTTCATTTCTAAACTTAATTTTGTCATTCTCAAGCTTCTTACTTTGATTTATTTCTGCACAGCTGGACTAAACCTTGAATATTTTTAATAGCACAGTCAGAAAAAGCAAATGGGCACTTGTACCTAGTGATAAAATTCCAGAGACAGCATTATACAAGGAGTCAAACAGTGTTATAGCATGAGAAGCGCCATATTTCAAGAAAGTGACAATACTGTGCTCTGGAAACTGGTTTTGGATGACTTGAATCTTGTCTTCAGTGATGATAAAGGCAATGATGTTGACTATACATTTGAACAATTGCAATAAAATAGGTTCACAAAATATGAGTTGAAATAACAATTTTTAAAATTCAAATACTACTTTACATAAAACATTATCTTACACAAGAGTTCATATCATAGTATTATGATAATGCATTTGCATATTTTAAACATATCTATTAAAATGTAAAATATCAAGTTTGCCAAAAATTTCCTTTTGTATATTCTTATCGAAGAAAATGGTATCAGTCTTTATTTAGGGAAGTAAGATATTGACTATTCAATTTCAAATAACCCCACGAGTTACAGTCTTACCTATGCAGATGAAAAAACTAAAGCTCAGAAAGTTTAAGCTCAGTGTCACAAAGCTAGGACAGAGGGAAGGAGGGATTTGAATCCATTTATAACTTATGCCCAAGACACTCTTAAGACACCTTAGAATTAGCTATACCAATGCTTCCCTTTAGGGAACTAGTGTTAAAATCTGAACTAAGGATGGGAAAGATCAGGTAAACAGGGGTTCATGGTTACCTAACAGTAATGTACAACCTAACAGTACATTAGGTTGAAGGTTATTGTAGAGATTCTGGGAAACAAGGGAAATACTCTAAAGCACTCAAGTAAGAGAGAAAAGGTTGCAATGAACTGAATGCTTATTTCCTCCCCAGTATCATGTACATCAATTCTAACCCCTAATGTGATGGCAGTAGGGCCTTTAGGAGGTAATAGGTCATGAGGGTAGAGCCCTCATGGATGGAATTAGAGGGAATGGAAAATTGGCACTCTACACCCCAGAAGGTGGTTCTCACCAAAAGCTGACCACGCTGGTACTCTGATCTCAGACTTTCAGCTTCCAGAAGTGTGAGAATAAATTTCTGCTGTTTATAAGCCAGCAAATCTATGGCACTTTGTTATAGCATCCTGGACTGAATAAGACAATGATGAAATGCAACAAGTCTGTGGACAGGTGGTACCTACCTTAAAATTTTGTTGTAAAGTATTCCTTGCCAACGCTGCCACCTGTGTGAAAGACCATCTCTCCTGAAATTGCTTATAAATCTCTTGCTCCTCCATTGAGGCTCTCTAACGTTTCCTCCCTCTGGAATACTTTCCCTAACCTACCCATTCCTTCCTCCGAGCTCCCTTGCACACAAGTCTATCCTCCTGCTCCTTTCCCATCTCCACATCCTCCTCCTCTTCATTCAGTAATTTAAATGACAATTTTTTTTTTTCTTTTTGAGACGGAGTCTTGCTCCATTGCCCAGGCTAGAGTGCAGTGGCACCATCTCACTCACTGCAAACTCCATCTCCCGGGTTCACACCATTCTCCTGCCTCAGCCTCCCCAGTAGCTGGGACTACAGGCACCCGCCACCACGCCCGGTTAATGTTTTGTATTTTTGGTAGAGATGGGGTTTTACCATGTTAGCCAGGATGGTCTCGATCTTCTGACCCCGTGATCTGCCTGCCTTGGCCTCCCGAAGTGCTGGGATTACAGGCGTAAGCCACTGCACCCAGTCTAACTGGCAACTCTTTATTTGAATGTCTGGGTCCACATTGTACTGCTAAATCCTTGAGGGCAGTGTTTATGTTTTTTAAAGGTATTTTTCTGCACAGCCTGGTGAAGTATCTGGAACATAACATGTAACCAATAGTGGAGCTGTGGTTTGAACCTAGCTCTGATAGTTATGTGAATGAATAATGAATGTAGGACAGACTCCCTGCAAGTCTATATGGGCAATGGGGTTTGGGAGTACATTTTACATGAGTTTTTCTCATTTTTTATTTTATTATTTTTTATCCTGGAGAAAATTTTGTGATATTACACAAAACAGTAGATTATGCTTTAAAACTCAAAACATAATTTAATAAATGATGATCTATCACTTTCTGATTAGTTTTCCAGAGAGAGTTGTTTCTTATTATCTCAGATATTTGAACCTTGCATTGAGAACATGAGGTGTTGAGATACACTATTAGGTTGTGTCATAAAGGATGAGAAGTGTATGGTTATGTGAGGGGGGTGATGGGAGCACACCCCTCTGTTACTCACCCCATGATTAATTTAAAAAATTTCTACCGCCTTTAATTAGAAAGTTTTTAAAATTATAGAACCAACTTTGCTATTAGACATCTTGACACGTTTGAATAAAAAAAGTAATTGTGTTAAAATAATTTTAGAAAATGAGTCCCAGTCTTTGACTCTATGGAGGTGGATATTCTGAATTGTCAGGGCATATCAGTTGTACTTTGATCAATCAATCTGGAGGAGAAGGCACAGGGTTTACTTTGGAGACCGCATTTTAGAAGAGCTGCCTGCTTAGATATTTGCTAACCAATGGAGGGGTAACCTGATATTCCCCTCAGAACTGCTGTTCTTCTCATGAGTAGTAATTTCTCTTCATGTTACAGAAACAGAACCACAGACTCTCAAGAGTTTGTTCTAGGAAGTTATTCAGCTCTGCAGCAAACTAATATTTCTCTGCTCTCCTATGGAGACATTTCAAATATGCTTTTCATCCCTCACACCTAATTTATGCAAAGAATCTCTTGCCCTGGGGGCTGTTCTGCTTTTTAATGAATTCACTTTGATGACAACTAAATGTGGCAGGTGTTTCAGGAAGCAGTTCAACCAGGGATAGTTTAACTTTAAAATTCTCTCACATGTGTAATATCTCTGAACCTAATATTTTGGTTGAGATGTGTAGATTCAGTTTGCTTTTTCATATCTTTCCTTATGAAGCATTGTGTCTGAACTTATTATGGACTTCACTGTTGGGCTGGGAGTGAAGAAATCTTTAGGTTGACTCTGCTTAAAAGTAGCCATTTGCCCTAACATATGTCTCTGAGTAAAGTTTCCTAAGCAACAGATTTCAAAACTGTAAAATAAGTTGGTGGCAGTGAGGAGAGAGAGTTGGATGAGATCATCTCTCCATGGCTTCATATACCTCCTCAGTGCTAAGGATTCATATATATGGATCCTCAGTGTAGATTCTGAAACATAGACGGACATCTTCATTCAAAGATTCCTATGATATCTCAAGGCCAACATGCAAATGTGAGTCAGGCAGGCATCTTAACAGTTTGCCTGTGTTCTCTGTGGCTGTGAATAATGTCATCATCTCAATTAATGGGAAAGATACCTAGACATTATATCTTTCATCCCCCACCTCTTTATCCAACCCCTCCACTTCGGTGAACATCAATACATTAAAAAAGTTCCAACTAAAGTGTCACCTCCTCTGTAAATCTTTCCTTTTCATGTGCCCAGTGGCAAAATTAAGCATTCTCTACCTTGCATACACTTCAAGTCCAGCAGCTGTAATACTTTTTTTCTTCTTGTGTGCAAATAATTTGCATTATAATCAGTTACTTCAGTTATTTAGAGTTACGGATTATGTCTTACTCATCTTTGTATCTCTGGAAACTAGTATGTTCTCTGGATGCTAAGAGGACAAAATAATATTTGTTCAATGAATATCATCTATAGTTCTTCCTGTTCTAATGAGCTGAGATTAAAAGAATAAATGGATTCTAAGATTAGAAACACAATTAGATTGAGTTCCAAATTGCCTCTAGGATATCGTGGCTACCTGATACTGATGAAACTTCTTAATATTTTCTAGACCTGAGATAAGCTGAATTAAGCCCAAATGTAAAGAGGAGATACAGTAGATGGGTCATGACTACATTTTCGTTCTAACCCTCATTTCAGTCACACACTAGCTATGCAAACTTCGGTAAGTCACTGGATACACTTGACTTCAATTTCCTCTTTTATTTAAGGGAAAATAATGCCTATCTTTAATCTTTAAATAGTGGTTTTAAGTTAAAAAAATTGCTGGCTGGGCATTGTGGTTCACGCCTGTAATCTCAGCACTTCCCGGAGGCCTCGGCGGGCAGATCACAAAGTACTATCCTGGCCAACAAGAGGAAACCCCGACTCTACTTAAAATACAAAAATTAGCTGTGCATGGTGGTGCGTGACTGTAGTCCCAGTTACTTGGGAGGCAGAGGCAGGAGACTCTCTTTAACCTGGGAGGTGGAGGTTGCAGTGAGCCAAAATCGCGCCACTGCACTCCAACCTGGTGACAGAGACTTCATGTCAAAAAAACAAAAAACAAACAAACTAACAAAACACCCCAAAACAACAACAATAAAAACCAAGCAACAAAAGAAGCGCTAATATATGTGGCTCTTTTTTGGAGATTGTAAAGCAATATTGTTTCTTGGGATAATGTCTTCTGGGAAGTTCCTTGGCCCTCTTTAATTCCTCTTTCAATTCAGAAGCAGAAAAGGAAATCCTAGTATAAAATTTGGAGGATATCGATTGGGAGAATAAAATAAGAAATATTTCTATAATGACTAGTGTTGTAATCATTGCTAAGATTGGCTCTCATTTTGTAATGAAACATGATTCTGTGAAGTCGTAGTTAACTAAATGTCAAATTAAAGTTCTTTCATTAAAATACTGTTTTACTCCATTCAAGCAAAGACACACTCATACTTCTATTACTATTACCAAGTACAGCTATTAGTCTTTTTTGTGTTTACGCAATTTTCTTTTGCTGGAGGAGTTTCTGCTATTCTTTGTTCAGCCTTCCTACATTAGAACAATTTGGCTGGGATTCTTTGTGCTAATGAAAAATTACACATTTCATATATAATGTATATTACAAATAATTCTGCAGTGTAATAAGTGTGTTTGTATGTGCATAATTATAAGCTGTTTTTTCAAATAGGACAATGTGTTAAAGGAATTAAAAAAAAAGCATATGCAATGCTTTGTCTTGATGCTGAGTTTGGTGAAACGCATAATGCTCTACTGCAAGAAGAACAGGGTTTTGAACCAGGGCTGAATATGTGTCTTAGGCACTACAACATCAAGTGAGCAAATAACTTAAACTTTTTGAGGCTCAGTTTGCCTATCTATGATATTGATGTTAAAATGCCTCAACTTTCTTATCTCTTACTTGTAGCAATGTTAAAAATAATCAGAGATGTAAAAATAAATCACTTTAATCCTGGAATGTACAGTAACAGATTAAACAAAGATTATTATGGATCCCAGAACTTTGGAGCAGGCTACTGGGCTCATATTTTGTGTCTACTAATTACTAACTGGATAGCTTTAGGCTGGTTATTTAGAGCACTCAGTCTTCTTTCTTTTTTCTTTCTTTCTTTTTTTTTTTACTCATGCTTACAATGTATTTTATTGAAGTAAAATTTATGTAAAATAAAATTAACGATTTTAAAGTGTATAGTTTTATAGCCTCATTTGTATAAGGGGGAAAAAGAATGTGCCTTACAAAGTTGTTTTGAAGAATCCACGGGGAGGACATTTCTAATACTCATATGCCAGACACTCAAATATTAGCAATCCCAGGGCTCTGCCCTCCAACCATGTCTCTAAATCCAAACAAATCAAGTATTTTTTTTTAGGGGTGGAAATTAGTTGAATACATTCTCACTTGTAATTACCATAACTTGCTTTCTATCATAGTTTTCATATTTATTTTTTGTTTTAAGAAATGAGGTACTTGTGCTTGAATTTGGATAACTTGTGGGCCACCTCTCGCACTCATCTTTCTTCCTCTTTTCACATTTCCTTGGCAAATGAGTAAGTGGAGATGAGTCAAAGGCTCTCTACAAGTCACATAATATATACTTTAACAGGACATGCCTTTACTAAAAAATGCAGCAAAATTATTTACCTTTATTTGTATTAGTTTATTTCGTTTTATTGAGGCAGAATTTAGGGGCTAGAAAAAACTAATGAAATAATGGACGTGATAGAAAACACATTCATTGCTAATCGATCACAACTTTTCTCTGTACTCCTTGCTGAGAAGGATAGAGTGATAGCATTACCTGTAATGATAAATATCTTCAAAAGAGTCCCTTTCTCTCTTTTTAAAGCATGGAAATCGAAAACCTGTTTTATTGCAGCTGAATGGAGTTAAGCACCATTTCTACCTCATCTCTTTGTCTTTTTTCTCAATCTTTATGCTTCTTTAAAGTTTCAATTTTTTCATATATCATGTGAGTACACATATACAAATATTTGTGTGTATACATATGTATAAAATATGTGTGTATATACATATATACATTTACATAGTGATATATGTGTATGTACATTATGCACCCATCGATACATATCTATATCTCCATCTCTGTCTCTAATCTCTCTATCAATCTATGTATCTCTCTCTCTCTCTCATCTATCTAATATCTATCCATTCTGAGAACCACTGCTCAGTGTAATTCATGATCTCAACACAACACACAATTCTAGAGTTTTAGACTTGGGAGGGACTATTGGTAGCTGACATTTTTCTTTTCATAAATCTCCTTTTCAGAATTTCCCTCTGAATATGGCCTGAGAAGGACTCTGTACTTCTATATTTGAGTCCTTGTGGATGAAATGCAACCTAACTTAATAGGTAGATAAGACTGAAAGGCTAATCTAGGTGTATTTGCCTGTAACAGTAGCTGAGTCTTGACCAATCCCAGCAGCCATACTTCAACCAGTCATACACGGCTGAGTGTTCAAATAAGGCAAATGCTGTGCTGTAACCAATCCAGTTGTTTCTGTACCTCGCCTCCAATTTCTGTATGTCACTTCCCTTCTTTTGTCTATAAATTTATTCTGACCATGAAATATTTCTAGAGTCTCTCTGAATCTGCTGTGATTTGGGGGGCTACCAAATTTGAGAATTGCTCATTGCTCAATTAAACTCCTTTAAATTTAATTCAGCTGAAGTTTTTCTTATAACACCTCTAAAACAGCTCCCTGGTTGGCACAAGCCCTGCTATATTCCCAGACACCTTGTCAAATGACTGTGAATTGCGTGCTATGAAATTTCCTTCTCAATTTTTCCTTTTTGGAAGATTTACAACATCTTGAGTCCAAACTATCCATGGAAAGAGGCAAGATAGACCGAGAAATTTCCAGAGCCAGAGGAATACACAGAAGCTCACTATTTAAGTTCTCTTCAGAGTTCAGAGGAACTAAAGGCATGGAAACAGGGACATTGGAGATATTCAGGGCTGTGGCCAATGTACAGTATGCAGAATCCCAGAGTTTCAATCCAGTATGAACAACAACAATTACTTTTGTTTAAGGCTTTTTCCTTTTCTGTAATTTTGCTGATAATAGAAATTAAGAGTATTTTCTAAAATGAAAATACTTGCAGAAGATGACAACTGCCAATATGGATATTTAATCAAATATTTCCCCAAATTTCATTCAGTGTATTTCTTAGTAGGCAGATTCACTTATTAGTTATGTGACCCAATGATCATTAGTTCATCCAGCCTGCCGCCCATCCAGTAACACTCATTGAACAGGAACTTATTTACCAGGAGTACAATTCTGTGCTAGACGTGAGAATAAATATAATGATAAAGACCTAGTCCATGCCCTTGAGGTCCTTACAGCATATTGGAGGCTAAAATATAGTCATAGAATGGGCTATAGTTCAAGGTAAAATGCAGTAAGTATCTTGAGAGAGTCATGAGAAGGGCACAGCTAATTACCATTGAGGTATGGAGAAAGGAAAGTTATTTCTAACTGAGACTCCAGCTGAGGAGAGAAGAAGGCTAATGGAGAAGACAGTTAATTCTAAGAAATAAATTGGATAAATATTCAGAGATAGGACAAATAATGAAGATTGAGGAATTAATTTTATTGAAGGATTTCATGCATGAAGAACGTAATGAGAGGTAAAGGTAGCCAGGTAGCATAGGAACTGATCTTGAAGAGCACTGAATAATAAAATACAGAGTTTGGCTATGAAGAAACTGGAGAAAGAATTTCAAGTCAGATCTTATGTCTTCAAAGCCTATGCACTTAGTCATCAGACAGAAGCGTCCTAATGTGAAGTGGGAGGAAGACAGCAGTCACTTGGTAAAGTTGGAAGAAAGGCATCTGTAAGTGTGCTCAGTGAACCAGTGAACCAAGCCTTTTCAACCTCCCCAGGATCTCAATTAGGAATCCCTGCTGCGGGCTGATGCCTTTCCAAGTTCTAACATGTGAGAGCTAAATTCTTCCCATCTTAATTTCTGAAGTCCATCTCTCTGACTCCACTGGCCCTGCTCTGCCTTGGGTCTGAGTAAACAACCACAGCCATAAACCCTTTGTGAAGGTGTAGAGAAAAGCTGTTTTTCATCGGGTCACTGTAGGCAGTCTGGGCTGCCAACTTCCCATCAAAGCCTCATAAACCCTTTTATGAGGCCCATAAAATGCTGCCTACTCCAGTTAAAGAAGAGGACAGCCATCAGACCCAACTCATGCTGGCTTCAATTCCTTCATTTCCATACAGGAGACTTTTTGGAAAACCAAAAGCAAGACATAGCTTAATGATAAATTGGTCTTTGTGTTTCTCTAGCGTTCCTTTACTAGGTCTTCCACACTCCATACCCCATGCTACACAGTGGTGTTTCATGACTCTGGAAAGCAATTCTGGGTAGCAGAGTCAGCAACAAGAACTGCTGGGAACCACGGCTTCCATTCAGAAATGGAAGAGTATTGGCTGCAAAGTGGATTCTCTTTTTTCCTCATGGACATTGAAAAAGAAGGAAACTTCCCTACATGTTCTCGCAGCTTCTTCACTGTAGCTGGATATAGAATCTCTCCTATCTGCATCCATGTTCCTGGTATAGATTGTGGTTGCCAAAAGGAATGATAACCCCCTTGTTGATTAGTTTCATGGAACACTCCAGTCTCCAAGTTTCTCTCATCAGACTGACTCACATATTCATTAATTTTCTCTACTTTGTTGTAACGAACCAGACAATGTTAGAATTCAAGGGATGGGAATAAAATTGGAAGACAATTTGTAGGTAATCTAATTCTCCAGTTAGTATTTTTATCTCGCTATGGTATAAACTGCTTTAGGGACAGGCATTACTTCTATTTCTTTATCTGCAAGTATTTACTGTTAAGCCTGTTATATATAGAAAGTACAAAATTGTTCAATAAAGAAATAATTATGATTATATGCATCAGTCACTATATGATAAGTTATGCTCTGGTAACAAACAGCACTGGAGGATTGCTTCTCATGCTTGCTGCAAGTGGATCTCAAACTGGTTGTTCCATAACATATTTACTCAGAGATCAAGATGTATAAAGCACCCTTTTTCTGTAACATTCCCAGTGTCTTGGCAGAAGGAAAGGAGGACAGTGATGTAAACCGCATGCTGGTTTGAAAGTTTTTGCTTGAAAGTGAGATACCTCATGTACAGTCTCATTTCATTTGCCAATTAACATGAAGACTAGGTCTGACTTCAAGGGGATGAGGAATTATAATTCCCTCCCACAATACCACTTTATTAATATATTTCATGTTTTGTTAATGTTTAATATTTACTTGAACTAGCTATCCCAAGGATGGAATTTAGTGATTTCATTGTAATTTCAAACAGGTATAATTAATCTGAAACAGGTATATTTTGGGGATTTGAAGTGAAGCCAGTAACAAGACAACAACCAATATTGATAATTTGGAAGAAAAAATCCTCAATGAGGTTATGTTTTGTGTTTAACATCCCAATACAAGACATCTAAAGTCTTGTATGAGAAGATTGAACTCTCAGAACAGTGATGTCTATAATACTGGAAAAATCTGCAATCATTAAAATCAAACTCTTACTGTCAACAGCTTGTAGTTATTAAGACAATGCAAGAACTTGATATGTTTTAGAAATATTTTCAACAAAAAGTAATTGAAACAAACAAAAATAAAGTTAACTAAAATTACAAAAACTTGTTGATGGATATACAAAATAAAAGATGTAGATTGTGACATCAGTGGGAGAGGAGAGGTAAAATGCAGGGATTTGTGTTTCACTGAAGTTAAATTATTATCAACTTCTGTCAAACTAAAGGATTGTAAATGCACCAATCAGCACTTTTGCTGCTCACTCTTTGGGTCCGCATCACCTTTAAGAGCTGTAACACTCGCTGGAAGGTCCACAGCTTCATTCTTGAAATCAGTGAGACCACAAACTCACCAGAAGGAAGAAACTCTGGACACATCTGAAGGAACAAACTCCGGATACACCATCTTTAAAAGTTGTAACACTCACCAAGAAGGTCCACAGCTTCATTCTTGAAGTCAGCGAGACCAAGAACCCACTGGAAGGAACCAATTCCAGACACATTTTGGCAACCCAGATGAGAAACAATATAACTACACAAATTTAACAACTTACAAAGGAAGACAACAAGGTTGGAAAAAAGGAACAAGGGAATAACTAAACAGTCAGTAAGCTACTAATAAATATCAGTAGTAAGCCCTCTTTATTAATAATTACTTTAAACATAAATGGAATAAATTCTCAATTCAAAAAAAGCAGAATGACTGAATGGATTTTAAAAAATAGATCCAGCAACATGATGCTTGCTATGGTTTGAATAATGGTATCCCCTCCAAAATTTATGTTGAAACTTAATCCCCAATGTATCAGTTTTAAAAGATGTGGGCTTTGGGAGGTGATTAAGTTATGAGGACTCCACTCACATGAATGGGGTTATCACCCTTAATAAAAGGGCTCAAGATTGAAAGTTGAAGGAAGCTCTCTCTTGTTTTCTACCTCCTTCTACCAAGTGAGGACACTGCATTCTTCCTCTCCAGAAAATGCACCAATAAGTTGCCATCCTGGAAATAAAGAACAGTGCTCATCAGGCACCAATCCTACCTACACCCTGATCTTGAAATTTTCCAGATTCCAGAATCATCAGAAATAATTTTCTATTATTTTAAATAAATTACCCAGTATCTGGTATTTTGTTATAGTGGCACAAATGGACTCAATGCCTACTCATTGTAGCCTTAAGGACCCACATAGACTGAGAATAAAGGGGTGAAAAAAAATATTTCATGCAAATGGTAACTAAAACAGACTAGAAATTGTTATACTTTTATTAGAGAAAATAGACATTCAGTCAAAATCTGTCACAAGAGAAAAAGAAAGTCACTGTATCATGCTATATGGATCAGCCAGTCAAGGGAATATGATAATTGAAAATCTATACGCATCCAACATTGGAGAACCAAAATATATAAAGCAAGCATTAATACAACTAAAGGGAGAAATAGCAACACAAAAATAGTAGGCAACTTCAACACCACATATTCAACAATGTACAAGTTATCTAGACAAAAAAAATCAAAATGAAAATATTTGACTTGAACTACACTTTAGACCAAAAGACCTGACAAACATATACAGAACATTCCATTTAACATTAACAGAATAACATTCTTCTCAATTGCACAGGGAGCATTATCCATAATAGAGTATATGTTGGATCAAACAAGTCTTAATAAATTTAAAAACATTGAAATATTTTCTGACAGCAATTGTATAGAAATCAATAATGTACAGAATTTTTAAATGCATATGAATATGTAGAAATCAAACAGCACATTCCTGAACAGCTAATGGGTCAAAGAAGAAATGTAAAGAGAAATCAAAAAGTATCCTGAGAGAAACAAAATGGAAACTCGACATACCCAAACTTATGAAATGCTGCAAAAGCAGTGCTAAGAAAGTTTATAACTACAAATGCCTACATTAAGGGAAGAGAAACATCTCAAATAAACAATGTAATGTTATACCCCAAAAAACTAGAGGCCAGTCACAGTGGCTCATGCCTGTAATCCCAGAACTTTGGTACGCCGAGGCAGGTGGATCACCTGAGGTCAGGAGTTCGAGACCAGCCTGGCCAACATGGTGAAACCCCATCTCTATTAAAAATACAAAGTTAGTTGGGTGTGGTGGCACACGTCTGTAATCCCAGCTACTCTGGAGACTGGGGCAGGAGAATTGCTTGAACCCAGGAGGCAGAGGTTGCAGTGAGCCGAGATCGTGCCACTGCACTCCAGCCTGGGTGACAGAGTGAGACTCCATCTCAAAACAAACAAACAAACAAACAAAAAACTAGAAAATGAGTAGCCTAAGCCCAAAATCAGCAGATGGAAGGAAATAATAATGATCAGAATAAAAATAGATGAAATACAAACTAATAAGACAATAGAAAAACCAACAAAGCTAAGAGATTTTTTTTAAAGATCAATAAAATTGACAAACCTTTAGCTAGACTAAGCGAGAGAAAAGAGAGGACTCAAATAAAATTACAAGTGAAAGGGGAGACATTTCAACTGATACTACAGAAATACAAAGAATCATGAACAATATGCCAAGCAATTGGAAAACTTAGAAGAAATAAATTTCTAGAAACATACAATCTACCCAAACTGAAACGTAAAAAGTACAAAATCTCCTGACCAACATGGAGAAACCCCATCTCTACTAAAAATACAAAATTAGCCAGGCATGGTGGCACATGCCTGTAATCCCAACTACTCGGGAGGCTGAGGCAGGATAATAGCTTGAATCTGGGAGGCAGACATTGTGGTGAGCCGAGATCGTGCCATTGCACTCCAACCTGGGCAACAAGAGTGAAACTCCATCTCAAAATAAATAAATAAATAAATAAATATAGAAAATCTGAACAGCCCAACAATGAACAAAAGATTGAATGAGTAATCAGGCACCTCTGTATGACAACGACAAAAACCCAGGACCAAATGGCTTCATGAGTGATTTCTATTTAACATATAAAGAATTAATGATGTCAGTTCTTCTCAAACTCTTTGAAAAACTTGAAGATGATAAAACATTTCCAAATTTATTTTCTAAGGCCAGAATTACCCTCATACCAAAGCCAGGTAATGATGCTACAAGAAAAGAAAATGGAGTCCAATAACTCTGGTGAGCATAAATGCAAAAATATCATCAACTAAATACTGATAAAACTGAATTCAACACACATCAAAAAGATAACATAGCATGACAAAGTGGAATTTAAAGAACCTTTTAAAAGTATTCTTCCACAAATTATATTTTTAGGAATTTTTTGGTCTATCCAGAAGACATTATTCAGAAATAATAAATAACTTTATTTTTAATCAATGAAAGCTTCTGGTCAACATGATAATCTGGATGACTGTGGTCTGTGGATTAAGTCAGTAAACCTGCTTTACTGAGTGAGAGGAAGACCTTTTGGAAGCACAGTAATATGGCTAAGTTATTTTTCCTTCATGATATTTATTGAGCATTCATTATGTGTTTTTTGGTAGACAAGATTTTAAGCCTTTCCCTCACTCCTCTTTTGCTGCTGCCAAAGATGGCCTGCCCTGGTTCCTGGAACCTGTAAATACACTGAGATGTAAATCCTGTGATATTATGATTTAGGGCACAAATGACTTTAAAGTAAGGAGTTTATTCCGACTTATTCATGTGGGCTCAATGTTTTTACGTGAGCTCTTAAAACACAGAGCTTTCTCTGGCTAGTGGTAAGTGAAGAAGTCAGAGAGATACAAAATATGAGGGAGATGTAATGTTTCATTGCTGGTTCAAAGACAAAAGCTCCTGTCCATAGGAGTTGAGCTAGGGCTCAGCTATAAGCCTACAAGAAAGAAATCTCTGTCCTTCATCTGTAAGGAACTGAAATCTGCGAATAGTAAGGTTGAGAGAATAATCTCAGGAGTGAATTCTTTCCCCCAGTCCCCAGAGAAGAGCCTCATTCAGCCAATACCTTGATGTCAGTCTTGTGATACCCTCAGCATAGATTTGGGTGTCTTATGATCTAGGGAACTAAGAGCTAATAAGTTGGTATTGTTATAAGTCAGAAATTGTGCCTATTTATTATTCAGCAATAGAAAACTATGGGAACCCAATTTCTGCATTTATGGAGTTTATATGATAAAGAAGGATACTCTATAAGTAGTAGTTGCTTCAAGAATATTTTTGAGTAAGTGAATGAATAAATTATTTGTTTACTTCACTATTACTAACAATGGCTAACTCATAATTTTTTCTCTGTGCAGGCATTGTTATAAGTGCTTTATATGCATTTAACCATTTAATCATCAAAACTTCATGCAGTAGGTAACTATTATTATTCCTATTTTAAAGACAAAGGCGCAGGCATAGGGAGGTCGACAACTTGTTAAACGTTGCAAAGGTAATGAATTCAGAGCTGAGATTTAAGCCTAGATGTCTAGCTTTAGATTCTGAAATATTACCAACTGTTCCAAGTTGCTTATCAACTATAAGTGATAAAAAAGAGAAATAGTGGGTGTCATGTGAGAAGAGATGACCCATGGGCACAGGAAAGGCTTTTGTAAAGATATGAAACTTAGGCTAAGTTTTAAGGGGTGGATAGTGATTAACTAGAAAAAAAAAAGGCTGCAAAAGTATTTTAATGAGAAGAACATGGGGAAATTGTAGTGAAAAGTATGGAAGACTGATATTTCTGTTAGTCAGTGCATACTAGATAAATATATTGTCTTCATCAAACTTTAATATTGAGAAAAGTTTAAGAAAATTCAAAGATCTGGTTATCCCAGATTAGCAACTGATGAATGATGACAATAGATACTCTAATGGTTTCTTAACCACATGGAAAAAGAAAACATAAAATAAAACAAATCAAAACACCTTTTTATTCTCTTGGAACTGGATTTGGAAAAACTACAGCCCATGGGCCAAAGCTGGCTGATTCAATGTTTTTGTAAACAAAGTTTTATTGGAACACAGCAACACTCATTTATTTACCTATAGTCTGTGGCTGCTTACACATTACAAAAGCAGAGCTAAGTAGTTGTGGCAGAGAGCATATGACCTGCAAAGCCTAAATGTACTATCTGGACATTTTCCGAAAGCATTTGCCAAACTCTGTGTATTAGTTCATTCTCACACTACTAATGAATACATACCCGAGATTGGGTAATTTATAAATAAAAGAGTAATTGACTCATAGTTCCTCATGGCTGGGGAGGCCTCAGGAAACTTATAATCATGGCAGAAGGGAAAGCAAAAGCGTCCTTCTTTACATGGTGGCAGCAAAAAGAAGAGCCAAGCAAAAGGGGGACAACCCTTTATAAAACTGTCAGATCTTGTGAGACCTAATTCACTATCACAAGGAAAGCATGAGGATAACCACCCCCATGATTCAATTACCTCCCACCAGGTCTTTCCCACAACACATGGGGATTATGGGAACTACAATTCAAGATGAGATTTGGGTGGGGACACAGTCAAACTGTGTCCGGAATTGGTTCCTTCCAGTGGGTTCTTGATCTCGTTGACTTCAAGAATGAAGCCGCAGACCCTCGCAGTGAGTGTTACAGCTCTTAAAGATGGTGTGTCCGGAGTTGTTCATTCAGATGTTCGGACATGTCTGGAGTTTCTTTCTTCTGGTGGGTTTGTGGTCTCGCTGGCCTCAGGAGTGAAGCTGCAGACCTTCACAGTGAGTGTTACAGCTCTTAAAGGTGGCATGTCTGGAGTTGCTCGTTCCTCCTGGTGGGTTCGTGGTCTCACTGACTTCAGGAGTGAAGCTGCAGACCTTCACGGTGAGTGTTACAGCTCATAAAGGTAGTGCGGACACAAAGAGTGAGCAGCAGCAAGATTTATTGTGACGAGCGAAAGAACAAAGCTTCCACAGCATGTAAGGGGACCCCAGCAGGTTGCCGCTACTGGCTCAGGTGGCCAGTTTTTATTCCCTTATTTGTCCCCACCCACATCCTACTGATTGGTCCATTTTATGGCATGCTGATTGGTGCATTTACAAACCTTTAGACAGAAAAGTTCTGCAAGGCCCCACCTGACCTGGAAGCCCAGCTAGCTTCACCTCTTAAAACCATATCACTCTCTTAGAGCAAAGGTGCTAATATTTAAAAAATATTATTTTTTGGTTAATTACATGGCAGCATATTAATTTTTAGTTCCAGGAGTAACATCCATACCTATTTTGTTGACTTTGGAAAATCTGAAGGAGCTGGCTGTTAAATTCTTGTTTGCATAGAGATTATCCGGATGAGTGTGGTCTGTGGTCTGATAAGTCAGAACACCTGCTTTACTGAGTAAGAGGAAGGCCCTTTGGAAGTACGATATTATGGCTAACATATTTTTATTCAAAAATGAAAATGCTTAAAAATTGTAGGAGGTTCAATTTCTGCTGGACAGAAATTCCTGTGACAAATAAA
This sequence comes from Trachypithecus francoisi, assembly GCF_009764315.1. Lineage (NCBI taxonomy): Eukaryota > Metazoa > Chordata > Mammalia > Primates > Cercopithecidae > Trachypithecus > Trachypithecus francoisi. The sequence goes on from NW_022681454.1 coordinate 17,882,407, forward strand.
CTATTTGTGACAAATAGACTATATTCCTGTGACAAATAAACTAACATATTTATAAAACAGCATGGAAACAAATCTAAAAGATATATGTCATTAATTTTTACAGCACTGTATATGGATTTCAGCATAAATGAGAAGATATACATCAAGGTGACCAGAGTTCATTGCTAATGTTTATCTCTAAAACACTTGTTTTTATTCATAAGTGTTTAGATAATTTTAAAAACATTTCACATTGTTTAGATCCACTTAAGGAATCAAGGACTAAGAACTTTTGAATTCTTTAAAATATAAATCTCATAGCTGGGCTTTTTCTGTAGTGTTGAAAACAGAAAACTAATAAATGTAGAGGCCTTTTTAAAAACTTTGTATCAAAGTAAGACCTGTGTACAGAAAGATGCACATGTCAGGTACTCAGCTCAATGTATTTTCACAGATTAAATATGTATGTCAAAATACAGAAAGTCACCACCCTCTTAGAAGGCTCCAGATTCTTCTTTTGAGTGAAAACACATCCATAAGGCTGACCCCATCCTCATTTCAAACCCAACACATTAGCTTTGCCTGATCGTAATATTTACTCTTTTGTGTCTTTTGGTCAAGTTGATGTTTGTGAAATTCATTCATGCTGTTATATATAGTGGTGTTTTGTCATTCTCATGGGTATAAAGCATTTCATTGTGTAAACATATAATTTTTGCTTATTCTACTGTTGAGGGGTCTTGGATCATTTCCAGATAGAGGCTACTATGAATAGCATGATAATGAACATTTGATTATATGGCTGTTGTTGAATATACATAAATATATATATTTATGTGTATATATGTAGATATGCACATACATATGTGCATGTATATATAGATATATGCATAGATATATATGTGTATGTGTATATATGCATACATAGACATAAATGTGTATATATATCATAGATATATATGAATGCATCTGTAAATACACACATAGGCATATCTATGTATGTATATTCAACTACATATATTTAACAAACATATTTATATTTCTGTTTTTAAATGTAATATTTTATAAATACAATCTCTATTTGTTGAACCTCTGTAAATGACTTATCTTCCATTAATGTATTATTTCTTGCCCATAATATAAGAAACTAATTTATTTGAAATTATTCTCAATAATAAATCTAAATAATTCATTGTCACATCATCACTAAATATTATATTTTGGAGAATTTTAGAGTTTATCTCCAGGAATAATTTGATGTATGTATCACTTCTCTAATATTATCAACAAAGTAGTAAACCAGCTTCAGTTTAATTATCTCTAGGTAAAAAAATGTATTTCCTGAAAAGGAAGCTACCTTGATTTTTACAAAGTTGTAATTTTAAAAAAAGCAATCATTTATGTATGAAGCTGAAGTATAGCTAATACAACTTTACCTCCTTGATACTACTTTTCTTTCAAAGAAGGTATGGATTTAAACTTAATTATTGTTCTGCATGATGATCTTTTAGGTACTGCAAAAAAAAAAAAAAAAAGAAGTCATTGTGCCTCTAATAAAAGCCACTTTTCCCATTTTTAGTGTTAGTAATTGTTTCTCAATTCTTTACCATCATGTAAACAGTATATTAATATAGTCTCATCTGTCACCATTCCTTTGAAATGTTGATGCTTTTTAAATTTTAGAAGAAGACTGGCAAATAGCCACAAAAATAATCAAGAAATGTTATTTCTGGATTCCAGGGAATTCAATATTTGAAATAATTGAATTTTTTTTTGAGGATTTCATAAATAACCTTAGCACTGTTTGTAAAAACAAACAAAAAATAGTCATTAAAGAGCATGGTGTCCAAAAGTGAGGAAAACCCCCTGGAGAATTGCTAGTTCAGTACAGAATGGAGCACAACTATTTCCTCATGTACTGAACATAATTTTTCTATGAATAGTATTTAACTATTTTAGTTATGTTTTGCAACCCCATTTGATTATTATTTCACATGTGTGATATGATTAATCAAAATCTTACAATAACTTTCACTTATTCATTCAAACAATTATTTAGTAAACATCTACTGTCCGATACATACGAGTGCTTTAGTTCCTGCTATCAATGAGCATTCAGCTGGTGAATGAGATAGATTTGTAAATTCCAATTACAAAATGTATGATAACAGCTGCAATACAGGTAACCAAAGCATGGCACTTAAAACAAGCATCTTAACCCATTTTGGAGACTTGTTTCATAGAATACCAAGCCCTGGAATGAAGATGGGCAAGGCTTCTAAAGAAGGGAACCACAACAGGGAAGATTGTGTGTGTAATGTGGTTCTAGAAGACAGTTAGTGACATGGAAATGATTATAGAGAGGAGGCTGAATAGTAGACCAAAGGCCAGGTTCTTAAAGGTTGACTGAAAACTCTCCTGCATTCAACAGGGCATTGGTAGGACATTTAGGTAGGAGAGTAACACGATCGGATTGGGTGTATCTAAAGCCTCATTATAGATGCATGTTGCTCCATCATTCAGTCATTTTCACAGGACTGTATATTTATCCTTAAGAATTTCAATTTAAATGAACATTTCATCACTGAATAAATAGCACCTCTGTAGTCAACATATAGTTTATCTTTAATGGTCAGGGACAAAACTAATAAAAAGATATTTCTTAAATCAAAATTTTGAAATTTTCATTTTTCCTGGCTCCTTTATAGATGCTAACTTCAGACTTCAAATATTTACTTAATTTTACTGGTGTTGGTGGATTTACTATCTTTGAAAACCAAGTGTGACATAATATTTCATATTAATAATGCTGTCTGAGCTTGGTTTCTCTGACTTGTGGATACTCGTTGGAATATAAAGACTATCTTCTGGAAGTGAGACAAGACCTTCACAGCTGTGCTTGCGTTAAGTGGCTTCAGTCCAAAAATAATAATGTTCTTGTATTACCATAGGGCACTGGGCTTTCCTTTGTGTTCAGCATCGATTTTGGGATCTATAAAATTTAGTATGCCAAGTTTGTCATCAAATCCTTGAAACTCAGGAGAGAGAATGCAGTTTGAGGTTATTTTTGCAGAAATAGAACTTTTTATTAATGTTGGAAAATAGCCACATTAGTTCAAGAAAGAGTAGGAAAGCAGCACAGTGTCTCTTTCAGTTTGAAACAACACGCAATCTCTTCCTAAGTGCTTTATTTCAAAGAGCTAAAACTGTACAGTGTTAAGCAGCCTGAAAAGAAATCAGCTTTGGAGTGAGGACGAATAATTGAATGATGTCTTTCCTCTAAAAGACATCAGGTTTTTGCCCGCTGCTCTTTGACATTCATCAAATCCTGCTCTTTAACGTCAGTCAAATTGTCCAGGTGATAAGCACAGAACTTGTTCTGGCCAATGGCCCTGTGCCTGAATTTTCAAATTTGGTGTAGTTGGCTTGGGTTTCCTAGTTCAGCTCAGCAGGCTGCCACTGGAGTGAGTAAAAGAGACTGTGCCCTCAGAGAACCTTGCATTAAAAATTACCTTCAGCTTTCAAACCAGATCAGCCAACCTGTACACGAGGCTGTTGGTACATGAAATAAGAGAACCTTGAATTACCAAGCCCATCCAAAAATCTTGTCCGGTTGGCACCTGTCTTTTACTGCTGCAGTTACTCTGTGTTAAGAGTTGAATTGTGTGCCTCCCTATCCCTCACTTCCTAGATGTTGAAGTCTGAAATTTCACTATTTCAGAATAACACTTTATCTGGAAATAGGTTTGTTACAGATGTAATTAGTTAAGATGAAGCCATACTGGAGGAGGGTGAACTCTTTATCCCAATATAACTGTATCCTTATAAAATGGAGAAATGTCAACACTGAGACATGCACACAGGAAGAAAACTCCATGAAGAATCTTCTCTAATGCTATCAGAGGGAGTTCAGTTCTGCTAATACCTTGATCTTGGACTTCTAGCCTCCAGAACTGTGAGAAAACACATTTCTGTAATTGAAGCCACCCACTTTGTTGTGTTGTGTTTACATCAGTCCTAAACTAATATACTCTGTTTACTGTATTATCTCCCTGGTTTAAAAAAAATTTGGTTTTAGCTTTGTTTCATGAGTTTGTCCATTGAAATAAAGGTAAACTTGACATCTTGGTACCTTGGCCTGAAAAGCAGTCTGGATTTCCTCTCCAGGTGACTCTGCCTTGAGCTGTTCTATTATTATTGTTGTTGATTATTATTATTTTTTTGAGGTGGAGTCTTGTTCTGTCAGCAGTGGCACAATCTCAGCTCACTGCAATCTCTGCCTCCTGGGTTCAAGCGATTCTCCTGTCTCAGCTCCCGAGTAGCTGAAATTACAGCCACGCTCAACCTCACCCAGCTAATTTTTATATTTTTAGTAGAGATCAGGTTTTGCCATAGAGCTGTTGTATTATAATTGCTATTATAATTGCCAAAGAGCTATTCTTTGCAATAGAGCTGTTCTATCATAATTGCTTCTTTTAATAAAATCCAGGACTGGCACCCAGACTCAGTATCAACCAGCTTAGTGGCACACTTGCCATTTGTTCTAGAAGTTCTGTGGAAGTGATTATATACTCTCCAAAGTCCAGCAATATGCCACAACAGCAAACCTTTCCTCATGCCAGGCTAGAAAGGTCATGTGAAAAGTACTTTTGGCATAGCCCTGAAGTTACTTATGGCTGCCAAACTAGTGTCACAATTCATTTTTCGTACATTGGCCCATATACTATTTTTAACTCTGAAAATAAAATTTACCAAGTGAAATGTTAGAAGTATGTTAGAAGTGGCATTAGAACCATCAAGGTAATTTAAGATGAGCTTAGCCTTATCTTAATTTGAAGAAAATCAGGTTACTAGCTTACAGTCTTTCAAAACTCTTTATGTTGTACATTCAACAGACATGTTTGAACATTAACCGTGTGCAGCATATTCTGTAGAAGATACAAAAGTGAATTTTTAAACAGTTTCTCTCAATGTCCAACTTAATAAATATTTAGTAAGTGAGAATAAGTTAGGAATATTAACTCATTCAATAATTGATTATTTGAAACTCACTATTTGCCTGGCCCTATGCTATGTCTTATAGAAACAGTCATTCTTCTATCGAAAACATTTAATTGTGAGAAAATAACTTTTTTAGGTTCTCAAGGAACATGTACTCTAAAAGGGAGATAAGATAAATGGAAAAATAACTATATTAAATCAAATATGGAAAAAAAGACTTGAGTGCTAGAGAATTAGTCAAGATTCACAAATAAAATATATATACATACATAGAGAATATACATAGGATATATCTATATATAATATAGGGGATAGATGTAATACATATAGAATACACACACATATACATACACACGTACACACACATAGAGCAAGAGAGAGAAGGAGAGTTTGATACATAAAGCAAGCGAGCGAGAGAGATTGATTTATTCTGAATAATTGACTAATGCAGTTACAGAGGCTGAGAAGTCCCAGGATCTGTAGCCCAAAGGCCCAAGAACCAGGAGAGATAATAGTGTAGGTTTCAGTCTAGGTCCAAAAACAGAAAAAAGGCTGATATCTCAGCTCAAAACCATTAGGCAGAGAAAGTGAATTATCTCTTATTAGATATTACTCTGCTCAGGCCTTTAACAGATTGGATCAGGTCCACAAACACTGAGGAGGGCCATCTCCTCTACTAAGTCTATCTATGCAAGTGTTAACCTTATCTAGAACCACCCATACTGGCACACCAAAAATAATGCTAAATGCTATTCTAAATATCTGGGCACCTCATGACCCAGTTAAGTTGACTCATAAAGTAAACGACCATAACTTCACCCCTTGTCAAATTTGCATTCATCAACATCTTCTTCATTCATTCATATATATCAGTACTTACATTTATTCATTCATATGCGTCTATACTTTATTCATATACATGTATACTTAATCTACAAATAAAGGTAATTACAAAATCATAATTTCACTTAACATGATATGACTATCCTAGTACAACCAAAAATGCACTAACTCCTTCCAGAGGAAAAAAAGAAATAAAATCTTTGAGTGGTATTTACTCTTCCACTTAGTATTCTGTAACTTAAATACTGTGATGTATAACAGTACTTAAACTATGTTGTGATATTAATATTGTATGTTATATGAGAAATGAGTAAGAGCGGGAAGAAAACATATTTGCTGTATATATACATTTAATGATATAAGGAAAAACACTCATGACAATTATAGTTCTTATTTCTGTAACTGTTCATGTGGTCATAGCTGGTAATTATAATTACCTTTTTCTACCACCCACCCTGAATTTCCTTTGCCTTTAGCAAGCACTTTAGCTGATTGGTCTTTAACCTGTTGCAAATTCATTAGTAGGATGATTACTCCTCATTAATCCTTCCTAAATTGGGTTGGTTTAGCTTTTTATTGACCTTCATCTCAGAACATGGCAATACCAAGAAATCTCCTATATTCTAGACATACTCTTCCTTACCTCCATTAGGAAGTGACTGACATTCCAGTTTCCCTTTGGTAGTCAATCAGTCACCCCAGGCAGCACAATAACTCTCTTTTTTGCTGTTGATTCAGATGCATAAGGAGCCTGATGGCTGGGTGGCAATCTTAACTTCTAGTTCAACGAAATCTTTGTGTGTCTCCTGATGGAAGCATTTGTCCTTCTAGAACTAAGACTTCTAGGCCAGCCAGCACTACATATAATTGTGGGAAGAGTAAACAAAAATTTTCCTAGTGGGTCACTAGAAACAATAGTAAGTGATGTCAGTCCCATTTCCATCCCTTGATTCCTAGACCCATGAATTCTGGCTATTGGAGAAACAGTACCATATATTGGATACTGATTCAGAGCAAAGATAGCCTTAGGGATAACTGTGTTAGTTCATTTTTATTGTTATAGCAGAATATCTGAGACTAAGTAATTTGTCAAGAACCAGATTTATTTCTTACAGTTCCGGAGGCTGGGAGGTCTGAGATCAAGGAGCTGACACCTGGTGAGGGCCTTTTTGCTGCATCATTTCACACAGAAACAAAAAGGTAAGAGAAACAGAGTGTGAAAGAGGGTGTGAACTCATTCCCATGAAAACAGAATTAGTTCATTTATGAGGCCACAAACCTTCAAACCTAAACACCTCTTAAATGTCCCACCTCCCAATAGTATCGCAATGGCAATGAAATTTCCACATGAGTTTTGGAGGAGACAAACATTCAAACCAGGGTATTCTAACTTTGGTCCCTCAAAAGTCATTTCCTTCTTATGTACAATGTATGTTTATTCCATCCCAAAGCCTCAAAAATCTTATCACGTTCTAACATTGACTCAAAATTCCAAAGTCCAAAGTCTCATCTAAATCAGACATGGATAAAATTTAAGGTACAATTCATCCTGAAGCAAATTTCTCTGCAGCTCTAAACCTGTGAAATCAAAACATATTATCTATTTCCAGAATGCAATGGTGAAACAGGCATAGAATAAACATTTCTATTTCGTTTTTTTTTTTTTCTTTTTTTTTTTTGAGATGTGTCACCCAGGCTGGAGTGCAGTGGAGCGATCTCGGCTCACTGCTGCAAGCTCCGCCTCCCGGGTTCACGCCATTCTCCTGCTTCAGCCTCCGGAGTAGCTGGGACTACAGGTGCCTGCCACCACGCCCGGCTTATTTTTTCTATTTTTAGTAGAGACAGGGTTTCACCGTGTTAGCCAGGATAGTCTCGATCTCCTGAACTCGTGATCCGCCCGCCTCGGCCTCCCAAAGTGTTGGGATTACAGGCCTGAGCCACACCGCACCCGGCCTGAATAAACATTCCTATTTCAAAAGGCAGAAATAGCAGGCGAGAAGAAAGGGATAACTGGCCCCAAGTAAGTCCAAACTCCGACAGAACAACAACATTAAATCATAAGACTCTGAAATAATCTTTCTTGGTTCCATGTCTACCCTCCTGGATATACTGGGATGGGGTTGGATCCCTAAGGCCCCAAGGCGGCCCAGCTCATGTGACTTTAATGGGAACAGCCTACACCGCAGCTTTTGTGGTAGAAAGCTGTGTGTCTCATACCTGCAGCTCTCCTAGGCTAGAGTTACATGTTGGTGTATCTCTATTTCTAGATCATGTCATGGATTATCAGGGCTTTCTTTACTACTAATAGTAGAGTCATTAGTATCTTTCAATCTAGTCAGATTAGAGACCCAATTTCAGAAAATCTGGAACCAATTCAGGAAACTTATTCTTAATATTCTGTTCTTCTAGAACCACTTCCGGTGCAAATAGGATATATATATATGTATATATATCCTATTGGTTTATTGAGGAATAGAGCATTGCAGTGGGAGTATTCATATCATAGTAAACTATGTGCATATTCAGGAATGTAAAGGGAGACAAAAGTTTTTAAAGTAGAAACAAAAAGTTTTATATAATTGTCTTGAAATGATTATCCTTGGCTGCAAAGATCAATAACAAGGATATATTTATCCTATTGGTTCTGGAGAATCCTGAATAACACAGGTTTTAGTACCAAGAGTGATTCTAGAGGAACAGAATAGTTAAAATAATATTATATATTATATTAATATAGCATATATAATAGTAATATACTGTAAATAATATTAACAGGTACATTAATAAAATATATTAATATATTAAGGATATATATACATATATACACACACATGAATTTATGTTATAAGGAATTAGCTCACATGCTATTGGAGGCTGAGAAGTCCCATGTTCTGCCATCCGCAAGCTGGAGACCCAGGAAAGCTAATGTTGTAATTCTGGTTCATGTGAGAAAGCACGAGGATCAGGGAAGACAACAGTGTAAATACCAGTCCAAGGGCAAGAGAACTGATGTCTCAGCTCAAGTAGGCACACTGGAAGAAAAAGGGGCAGATTTCTGCTCTTCAACATTTTGTTCTATTCAGGCCTGCAGTGGACCAATGATACCTACCTACATTGCAGAGGACAATCTCCTTTTATGAATCCATTGATTCAAATGCAAATCTCGTGAACACGCAGAGAAGTTGTGGTTAATCTGGGACCCCATGGTACAGTCAAGTTGAAATATAAAATTAACCATCACAATGTATATATGACAATTCTTATAATCATTGTGTGTCTATAGATATACACATATATATACACTCTTTGTGTAAATATATGTCCTGCATACATATATATATATTCTCTCTGTATATGTATCTATATATAGATATATACACATATGTATATATTCTGAGAATATATATGTGTATACAGAACATATAGAGATATATAGATATAGATATTGTATAGGTATATATAGAGAATATATAGGTATATAGGTATGTAGAATATGTAGGTATATATATGGTAGGCATATATATGGATATATGTAGAATATGTAGGTATATATGGTATATAGAATATGTAGGTATGTGTATGGTATATATATGGACATTGAGTGTGTGTATATATATACACACACATATGCTTATATATAGTCATGAGTCACTTAATAATGTTCCAATAGCATTAGTAATAATGTCAATAACATGACATCAGGCAATGTCATTGTGTGAACACGATAGAGTGTTCTTCCACAAACTTATGAATATGGCATAGCCTATTGTTCCTGGGTTACAAATCTGTACAGCACATTACTATATTAAATACTTAGGCAATTGTAAGATAATAGTGAGTATCTGCATATATAAACATAGAAAGGGTACAATAAATATAAAAGACAAAAAATGGTATGCTTGTGTGGGGCACATGCTATGAATGGAGTTTGTGGAACTAGAAGTCATTCTGGTGAGTTAGTGGGTGAGTGATAAGTGAATGAAGGCCTAGGATATCATTATACACTTACAGCTACACTGAGGCTACATTAGATTAAAAATAATTTTCTTTATCCAATAACAAATTTGCCAGCTTATTTAACTTTTTTTTACCTTATAAGCTTTTTAACTATTTTAGCATTTATTTTAATATTTTAACTCTTTTGTAATAACATTTAACTATTTTTAACTATTTTAACATTTTAACTCTTGTAATAACAGGTTAAAATGCAAATACATTAAACAGTTTTAGAAAATATTTTCTTTCATTATATCCTTATTCTATGAACTTTTTTCTATTTTTCTATTTTTCACTTTTTAAATCTTTTTATTAAAAAAAAAGACATAAACACACACATTATCCTAGGCCTATACAGGGTCAGGATCATTGAGATGTCACTAGGTGATTGAGGTTTTCCAACTCCGTTATAATCTTGTGGGAACACTGTCACATATCTGGTCCATTGTTGACCAAAATATCAATATAGTGTATGACTATGTGCACACACACATACACACACACACAAAGCATGTAAGTATATATGTGTGTATGCATATAACACACACAGATAATGTATATATAGAGAGAGGGCACATAAGCATATACACACAGAGTATATAGCACATATTTATATACACATACACATATATACATACACTATATACACACACACACACGCACACACAGACTGATTTGTTATAGGGAATTGGTCTATCCTCACTAGGGAGAACAGTCTACTTAGTCTACTAAGTCAAATATTAATATTATCCAGAAACACCCTCACAGACACATCCAGAATAATGTTTAGCCAAATATCTGGGCACCTTATGGTCCAGGCAAGCTGACACATAAAATTAACCATCCCATATAGTCTGGAAAAATATCTAAAATGAAAAATACCTATTTTTTTCAAGATTCACATTTCTCTTTATGTTGAGGAAGATAATTGCCAGTAATGATTTATCTGACAAGCAATAGTATACAAGGGTAGGAACTAAATCGGCAGCATGAAGTCCTGAGTTCTAGTTTTTGCTGTGCTGCCAACGTTCTGTGTATTTATGGATATACTCTCTCAGTATTATTTTTATCATCTTTGTAATCTGGTTAATTGGCCTGGATAATCATTAATTTTCCTATTATTTTTGAGATGATATCTTACCAAATTAGCACAATTGGAGCAAGAGGCCAATAATTTATACGTTTCAGATTTTCTCTGACTGGATACTGGCCTGCTACCATTGTCTGTACAAGACTGAAACATCTCCAACAACATGAGCTATTGATGACATAGCTAGTAATAATAGAGAACTTTCTTTTCTTTTCTTTTCTTTTCTTTCTTTTTTTGACAGAGTCTTGCACTGTTGCCCAGGCGTTCAGTGGCGTGATCTTGGCTCACTGCAAGCTCTGCCTCTTGGGTTCATGCCATTCTCCTGCTTCAGCCTCCCGAGTAGCTGGGACTACAGGCTCCCGCCACCCCGCCTGGCTAATTTTTTGTACTTTTAGTTGAGATGGGGTTTCACCGTGTTAGCCAGGATGGTCTCGATCTTCTGACCTTGTGATCCACCCTCCTCAGCCTCCCAAAGTGCTGGGATTACAGGCTTGAGCCACCGCGCCCGGCCAAGAACTTTCGTATCAGATGCAATGCTATGAATCTTACTGTTTCTATCACGTGATTTTTCACCACAAATCCAGGGCATAGGTGCTTATGCTATCCGCTACATTTTATAGATGAGAAAATGGGCTCTGGGTCATCAGTTGGTAACTGAACATCAGATTTTCACCGAGGGGCACCTGACTCCAGAGCCTGAGATCTTGAACTCTAGGTTTATCTGGTGAGTTGAACGATGGTCCCCATAACATACGTTCTAACCTTTCCAGTGTGTGAAGGTGAACTTATTTGAAAAAGGTTGTTCATGGATATAATTAAGCTAAGGATCTCAAGAAGAAATCACACTAGGTTAGGAATAGTTGCTAAGTCTATTATCACCTGCTTTTATAACAGACAACGAGGAGGACACACAAGACAGAAAACCAGGTAAAGACAGAAGCAGACTGGACTCATACAACTTCTAGCCAAGAAACATCTGGAGACACAAGAAGATTGAAGTGGCAATATAGGATTCTCACCTATTGCCTTTGGAGATACTGTGGCCCTGATGACATCTTAATTTTAGGTTTCTCTTCTGTAGAATTATGAGAGAATACATTTCTGTTGTTTTAAGCCAGCAGGTTTGAATTAAATTTTTACGATGAACCTGGAATACTGACAGAGCTTGAATCTGGTGGTTCTTCAAAATCATATGAAGCTCTTCTTCAGTGATGACAGGAGGGCTTGAGTTCACAAAAATTAAGTAAGGATGATATTTGTACTCCAGGTCATTTAGTTGCCACCAGCCAGTAGAAAACTGTACTTGGCAATGACCAACCCATCCTATACCTCCATAACCCTCAGCTGTGTTAGGGTGACTGCAGTCACCCACATGCATGGCAACTGCCTCAGCAAGAGATCCACCGTTCTGTACTGTGAGTGCAGTGAACCTTCCTTATGAAATTATGGCTCAGAAATTACTGACAAAATATTGCAATGGCTCTGATTTTTTTATTTGAACTGTGAAATACAATATTAACAAAATGCAAAACATTTAAAAATTAAAGAGTTAGTCATAGTGTTCGTGAAGCCGTTCCTTTCTCTGATCATCTGAAAAGTAGATCATAATTATTCAGTGAGATAGTAGGAAAGTTAAGGCTACAACGCATGTAAGCTCTCTAATCTGAAATCGCAGAGTTTTGATGTGTTATTTGGTTTTATCATAGATATTTGGTTCAGTGGGAAATAGCCACTTCAATTGCATATATTCCTTGGGATTTACAAGGAATTTTAATTCCTGAAGCAAATTTCTCTGCAGCTCGGAGCCTGTGAAATCAAAACTTGTTATCTATTTCCAAAATGCAATAGGGAAACAGGCATAGAATAAACATTCCTATTTCATTTTTTTAAATTAAAATTTACCTAATTTTAAAATTAAAATTAAATTTAAAGGGAATTTTTAACTAAAATTTAAAAAGGATTTAATTTTCTGGAAATTTGTTCTTGGCTAAAAAGTTGTTTTGCTCCCTCTTTGTAATATTAGAAGTCACCAGATTTTTGTCAAGTCCCTAGGTGAAGAGGGCTTTAATTCTGAGAAATCCCATAAAAGCTTGGTTTAAGTATAGTGAGAACATAAATCTATATAAACCTTAGTAAATAAAATAATCTCAAAGGTGCAATTTCCGAGTCTGTAAAAAGAGTGTGGTAATAACACCTACCTTGTAGGAATCTTTGCAAGATAACTATGAAAATTAGGTGATACCTAATATAGTTCTTGGAACAGAGACACATAGTCCATATTGCTTTTTTTTTGCCAGTGGCTTTAAATAAACTTGAAATAGATTTTCTTTTTCAATCTCATCTGTTTTATATGTTTTCTTAAGTACATGTTTCTTATAAATAGTTTTTTAGAGAAACGTTTTTCTAGGGTATTCTATATGTATTAAACCCTTATAAGAATTTTTGTTAGGTGTTTATTTAGAAAAGATGTGCAATCCTTGTTTAATGAGCTGATCATAAAGGCAATACACTCAATAAGGAAAGATAATGTACTATGGTTAAGTAATAATTTTAACTCCGTGCATGCTTTGTTGAATCAAGAATATTTTTGTCTCTATACAAGAAACAAACAGAACTTACTCCTTTTAAATCCCAAGGAGTACATGCAATTGAAGATTATCCATGATTTTCTCATTTTGCCGAGCTTTTCAGCAGTCTATTTTATTCAGGTTTGGGAAAAGGATTGTTCACAAGAAAAGAAGGATTTCTTTGATTTACTATTTTGTTTTGATTTCATGATGAAAATAACATATTTAGTTAATTAAGTTTTTGAAAGACCAGCTTTTCCCTTTGTTCTTTCTTTAGCTTCTTTTTCTAAGAAGTACCACTGAGGCCCCTTTGGATAATTCTATAGAGTCTTTACATCACAGTTACCTAGCAAACTTTTTTTTGTGTGTGTAAACTGTAAAATTTTCTCTTTTCATTAGTAAACAATGAGTAAGAATGAGTAATTAGGAAATTATATCAGTAAAGTGTCATGGGAAAGCTGTCTTAGCTCTATAACCATAGGCTTTCTACTGGTGCAAACTGGTTTAACAGGTAACTGGAATTCCTTTTATAATCTTTATAATAAGAAGAATTAAGATTTGCTAAATACATTCTGTTGTCTGAGAATCGTAATAAAACTTTCTATATATTAACTCATGTAATCCTCATCCTATAGCCATTCAAAAAGTGAGGAAACTGGAGCTCAAAGCATTTATATAATTTGTCTAAGGTCACACAGTTAGTACCAGCTAATGATGAAGAAAAGTCAGCTGTTATTACAGCTACTAATAAAAATACAGTGATGATATCTAACTTATTAGTAGAGGATGATGTCTATTGAGCAAAATGACTCAGACAATGCATAGGTTTACATTGCCACTATGTACTTAATCAAGTAATATTTCTCACTAAATTGCATGGCAGTTTCCAAATGTATGTGTTGGTTCAGCTTAATGTTTTGGTTAAGCTTCACAGACACAGAGCAATATCAACGTAATCAATAAAATCACAACATTTAGAATTAAGTTGAGAACTGGCAGAGGAAACTGGCAACGCATTGTTATCTATTTCTGCATAAAAGTTACAACAAAGTTGGAACTTAAAATAATATTCATTTGTTTACTTACAGTACTTGTAGGTCAGGAGTCTGTGCACAACTCTCCTGGGTCCTCTGCATCAGAGTCTCTCATGCGGCACCATTCAAAATGTCAACAAGGGCTAGGGTTTCATATGCAGGCTCAAATGGAGAATTTGCTTCCAAACACACTTGCGTGGTTGTATGCAAAATCACATTTCACTGGGGCTGTTGCACTGAGTGCCAGAGTTTCTAGCTGTCTGTTGGCAGGAGGTCATCCTCAGTTCCTTGATCCATGGGTCTTCCCAACATGTCAACTTGCTTCATTAAACACTCAAGAGAGTCAGCTACCAAGGTGGAAATGAGACTCTTGTAGTGTAATCATGGAAGTGACATCTCCTAACTTTGAAGTATTTCACTGATTACTAAAGAGAAAGAATTATGAAAGGTTGTAGATATGAGGTTCCAATAATTATTGACCGCAATCTTTTTTTTTTGTATTTTTTTTTTTGTTTTTTGTTTTAGTAGAGACGGGGTTTCACCGTGTTAGCCAGGATGGTCTCGATCTCCTGACTTCGTGATCCGCCGGTCTCGGCCTCCCAAAGTGCTGGGATTACAGGCTTGAGCCACCGCGCCCGGCCGCAATTTGCTACAATCCCTTTCCTCTTCTTTTGCCATTCTGCTATGTTCCAGAAATAATGTTCAGTATTCCTGATGCCTTGCTGGGCATAAAGAGGGGACAACGTTCTTCAGTTGGGTTCCCTGTCACTGAAATCTCCTTTCTGGTGCCTGTGATATATTTTTTCTGGCTCTCTATCCTATCCATTTGTATTGTACAACTTTATAGGGATTCATTCACTAGCTATCAAATGTACATTCTGTTGTCACACCGAGATGTGTAGTCTATTTTAAAAAATAAAGACTAGTTTTTGTTTTGTTTTGTTTTGTTTGTTTGTTTGTTTTGAGACAGAGTCCCGCTCTATCGCCCAGGCTGGAGTGCAGTGGCCGGATCTCAGCTCACTGCAAGCTCCGCCTCCCGGGTTCACGCCATTCTCCTGCCTCAGCCTCCCGAGTAGCTGGGACTACAGGCGCCCGCCACCTCGCCCGGCTAGTTTTTTGTATTTTTTAAGTAGAGACGGGGTTTCACCGTGTTCACCAGAATGGTCTCGATCTCCTGACCTCGTGATCCGCCCGTCTCGGCCTCCCAAAGTGCTGGGATTACAGGCTTGAGCCACCGCGCCCGGCCAGGAGCAGTTTTATGTTCACAACAAAGTTGAGCAGAAAATACGAAGATTTTTCATATACCTTCTAACCCCACACATGTGCAGTATCTCCCACTATCAATATGCCACAGCAGAATGGTACATTTATTACAATTAATGAATATAAGTGATATATCATCATCACCCAAAGTCCATAATTTACATTAGGGTTCATTCATGGTATTGTACATTCTATGGGTTTTGACAAATGTATAATGACATGTATCCATAATTATACTATAAAATAGAATGAATTTACTACCCTAATAATTATCCATATACTTCCTATTCATCCCTTCTTCCCTCTCAGCCCCTGGCAACCATTGATCTTTTTACCATCTCCATAGTTTATTTTTCTAAAATGTCACGTTGTTGGAATAATACAGTTTGTAGCCTGTTGAGACTGGCTTCTTTCACTTGCTAATATGCATTTAAGCTTCTTCCATGTCTTTTCATAGCTTGAGAGTTCATTTCTTTTTAGTGCAGAATAGTATTTTATTGTTTGAATATGCCCATTCACCTACCGAAGGACATAATGGTGGTTTCCAAGTTCTGGGTAATAGTGAATAAACCTGCTTTAATCATCTGTGTGTAGGTTTTTATACAGATACATTTTTCAACCAGTTTGGGTAAATACCAAGAAGTATGATTGATGGATTGTAAGATAAAGGTATGTTTAGTTATGCAAGAAACTGTCCAACTGCCATTCAAAGTGATGGTACCATTTTGCATTCTCATCAGCAATGAATGAGTTGTTGCATATCCTCACCAGCATTTGGTGTTGTTGGTGTTTAGATTTTATGCCATCCTATTAGATGTGTGGTAATATAATTGTTTTAATTTTTAATTTCCTAATAATATATGATGTGGAACATCTTTTCATATTCTTATCTGTCATCTCTATATTTTTTGATGAAGTGCCTGTTCAAATATTTGTTCCATTTTTAAATCAGTTTGTACATTTTCTTACTGTTGAGTTTAAAGCTCTTTGTTTATTCTGGATAACTTTTTTGATACTAGTTTTTAGATATCATTTGATATCATTTTTTGGATAATCATTTTTTGGTGTCTTCTGCAAATATTTTTTCCAAGTCTGTGGCTTGTCTTCTCACTCTCTTGACAAAGTCTTTCTTTGTAGAGCTTTTTTTTTTTCTTTCTTTCTTTTTTTGAGACAGGATCACCCTCCATTGTCCAGGCTGGAGTGTAGTGGCACAATCTCGGCTCACTGCAACCTCTGCCTCTCAGGTTCAGGTGATTCTCTTACCTCAGCCTCCCAAGTAGCTGGGATCACAGGCACATGCCACAAACTTCAGCTAATTTTTTTTTTTTTTTGGTACAGACAGTGTTTCACCATGTTGGCCAGGCTGGTCTTGAACTCTTAACATCAAGTGATGCACCCACAACTGCCTCTCGAAGTGCTGGGATTACAGATATGGGCTACCATGCCCAACCAAAAGTTTTTAATTTTAATGAAGCCAGCTTAAAAATTATTTTTTTCATGTATCATGACTGGTTTTGTAAATAAAGCTGCCACCATACCCAAAGACGTTTATATTTTCTGCTATGTTATCTTCTAGTAGCTTTATAGTTTTTCATTTTATATTTAAGCCAGTGATACATTTGAGTTAATTTTTTTTGTGAAGAGCATAAAGTCTGTGCCTAGATTACTATTTTTTGCATGTAAATGTCCAGTTTCTTCAGCACCATTTCTTGAAAAAATATTTGTTCTTTATTATATTGCATTTTCTCTTCTGTCAAATGTCAGTTGACTATATTTATATGGGTCTACTTATTGGCTATCTATTCTTTTCCATTAATCAATTTGTACATTTTTTTTTCACTAGTACCATGCTGTTTTGATGACTATAGCTTTATAGTACGTCTTGAAGCCAGGTAGTGTCAGTCCTCTGACTTTGTTCTTCAAAATTGTGTTTGTTATTCTGGTCATTTTCCTCTCTATATAAACTTTGGAATCAGTTTGTTGATATCCACAAAACAACTTTTGGGATTTTGGTTGAATTTACGTTACATTTATAGATCAAGTCAGAATTTTGAGTCTTTTTTCTATAAATATATAATATCTCTCCATTTTTTTTTTAGTTTTGATTTGATTTGATTACTTTTTTGTTACTAATATGATTGTTATTATTATAACTAAAATTGTATTTGTAATTTAAAAATCCATGTGTCTATTGCTGTTCTGTAGGAAACCTATGGACTTCTGTATATTAAACTTGTATCCTGCAACTTGGTTATAATTGCTTATAAGTTCCAGAATGGTTTTTTTTTTTTTTTTTTGGTTAATTATGTCAGATTCTCTACATATAAAATCATGTCATTTGAAAACAAATGCAGCTTTATTTCTTGCTCCTTAGTGTGTGTACTTTTCTCTTCCTGTCTTATTGCATCAGTTAAGATTTCCAGTATGATGTTGATAAAGTATGAAGAAAGCAGACATCCTTGCCTTTTCTTGATCTTAACAGGAAAGCTTCTAGTTCCTCATCATTAAGTATTATATTAGCTGTAGGTTTTTAACAGATGTTCTTCATCAAATTTAGGAAGTTACTGTATTAGTCTGTTCTCAAACTGCTATGAAAAAATACCCAAGACTGGGTAATTTATAAAGGAAAAAGGTTTAATTGACTCACAGTTCCACATTTCTGGGGGGAGCCCAGGAAACTTAACAATCATGGCAGAAGGCAAAGGAGAAGAAGGCACCTTATTCATAGGGCAGCAGGATAGACTGAGTGCAAGCAGGGGAAATGCCAGAAGCTTATAAAATCATCGCATCTTCTGAGACTCACTCACAAACATGAGACCAGCACTGGAGAGACTACTCACATGATCCAATTACCTCCACCTGGTCCTGCTCTTGACATGTGGGTACTATGGGGATTACAACTCAAGATGAGATTTTGGGAGAGAATACAGCCAAACCATATCACTGTCTGTTCCTAGTCTGCTGAGTTTTTATCTTGAATAGCTGTTGGATTTTGTCAAATGCTTTTTTGTATATGTCTATTAATATAATCATGTCATTTTTCTTCCTCAGCTTTTTGATGTGCAGCCTATTATTTTTTTCAATTGGCTCTATTTGGGAGTGGCTGCAGTTTTGACCAGGTAACTCATTTTAGGAGAAAAAAAATACAAAGTCTAATTTTGCTCAAATCTTCAAACTACCTTTTCCAATGAACACTTACTGTAATAAAGCTAATATTTTTGTAGCCACCTGTCATCTTTTACCATGTATCAATTGTTTTGGAAGGTAGAGAGGGAAAAAAGTGGGCTTGATTTTTTTCCATATAAGTGGAGCTTTGGGATTCTCAGTTAAAAATACCATTAAACTTATAAGCATTTTTTTTGTATTAAATAAGATTTGTATTTGATACTGGTTAAGTTAGTGCTTAGTACATAATAAACAATGAATGTTACCTTTTTGTTCTTCATCACTGTTATCATCATTTTCCTCTTGCTCTTTTTCATTCTGCTCACTGTGATCAGTCTGAGTTTTCCTAGGATGATAATCCATATCTTATACTACCTAGATAATATATTCATATTTCCAGATTCTATTATATATGCCATAGATTTTTAGTATATTACATATCCTACTACACAGTCTCGGGTAAGATAGAATATACAAAATAATAACATTTTTAATAAAAGTAAGTAAAATTTTCTTTGTGTCTGACTGAAGGAAAAATTCAAGGGAAATATATGAAATTTTTATAACACTAATACAAGGAAAGAATACTACTATGGAATGATGAGACAAAATATTTTTCTACTATGAGCATCCTTCCTTGGAAGATGGATGCATCCCTGGAAAGGCCACTGAGTGTCTGAGTTTCCAGTTATTGTGATTTCACCATGCCGAGGATGGAGAGAACAGCAAAAGGACCAAAATAATCTGTACAAGAAACAGAATGGGATTTAGAGACTGTGTAGCAGAAGGAGAGATGGAATCCTGTAGGTGATCACCAAAGAGGAACAATGATGACAACAGATTCTTATTTTGTTGTTAGTCGTCTGGTGTGCAACAAGAGCACTTTCATTCACCATGAATGTTTCCAGTAAACTTCACTAAATCTGCATTGCTAGTGAGTAGTTTGAGGAAAGGATTTGTTTTTGAAGGGCTAATTTTTTAAAAAAGATTTGTTTGGTGAAAACAAAGGTTATCCACTGAGAAATAAGCATGTGTTAACAAATAATTGTACTACTGTTATATGCTGGTTTATGGGCTCTGTGATGTGGGTACAGAAATAAGTATGAAATAGACCCTGCCCTCATAGAAGTAACACTCTTCAGTAAAGCCTGTCTTATAAATCCCATAGTGTATTATTTGAAAACCTGTGCAGAGAATCATGGGTAAATATGCCTTGAAAAGGAATTTGTTGGTTAAAGCAATTTGAAAAATGGTGAGTAATCTTATTCTTCTTGGAGACTGACAAAAGTCTTTAGCATATTAAAGACAGAATCTGCAATTAAATGTACTCTAAGTCACAAGCACACACACAAACCCAAATATACAGTCACATGTACTTATTTAAATTTGTTTCAAACAGTGTTCCACAAATATGTTTGCTTGTGAAACTCATTCTTTAGAATAAAACCATGATTATCTTCTGTTTGAAAGTTTTCCCTAGGGGGAAACGAGCTAATTTAGAAAAAAACCTAAGAACAAAATATTATGTTTTTTCCAAAGTGTCATTCATGTGCTAACATAAGCGTGCAATGGAAAGAGCTATACTTTTCTTTGAAGTGCTTTGAGAGTGATAACCTTGTTAGGACATTATATTAGTTAGGGTAAGAAGTAATAAGTAAAAACAGCTGTTGTAACAAATAATTCCTAAATCTCAATGACTGGGCATAAGAAAAGTTTATTTCTTGCTTATGTCACAATCACAATGTTAATTAGCAGAGGAGCGTTGTTCTACGAAGTCGTTCAGTGAGTCAGGCTTCCTCCAACCATATTCTCAGGTATCAGAGACTTTTATTTGATTCTGTACGCCCTTTTTCATTGCCAGGAAAAGAGATTCCTCACAGAGATCTAGGCACATAATTTTGAGACCCAAGCCTAGGAATGGCTGACATTACTTCTGCCCACATTTCATCGTCTGGAAGCTGGTAACATAGGCCCATAGCTACTACTTTGCCAAGCAAAAGACGGTGACACAGATGTGAGCATTTGAAGTTTCTATCTCAAATTTTGAAAAGTGTTTAAGAATTTACTATTGGGATAAAGTAGACATGAATAAGAAGCACAAATTTTAAAAAATGTAAGAGCTTTTGAAAAACTGTGAGAAGTGCAGGTGACAGATGTGTCTGGATACAGCTTGAAAATAGACTGTAAAGAGTCTTGTAAGTCATGTTAGGAATTTTGTACTTTCTATTATAAATGACTCCATGTCAATAGATGTTTCAACGTGAGTGCATGAGCATATCTATGTCACATAAGCAACTCTAATAAGACTTTACAAGATAGACCGGAGAGAGGAAAGCCTTGTGGCAAGAGAATATAATGTATAGGAAGCTGTTGCACTTACCTAGAAGAGGGGCTTCAGATTAATTATGGGAATTGCATTGAAGATGAAGAAGACAAGATAAATTATGCAGATAACCTCTTGGAAAAATCAGTAAGATCTGATAGGAGTTTTTTTGTGTAAAATAGGAAGAGAGAAATGATTTTAAAGCATCTAGGTTTTGAACGAGAGAGGA
Organism: Trachypithecus francoisi; assembly: GCF_009764315.1. Lineage (NCBI taxonomy): Eukaryota > Metazoa > Chordata > Mammalia > Primates > Cercopithecidae > Trachypithecus > Trachypithecus francoisi. The sequence continues at coordinate 17,903,897 of NW_022681454.1, forward strand.
TGGTGGCATCTTTTAGCAAATATTCTTTTGGAAGTGGAATGGATTTTGGGATAGAATAATTAGTTTGTATTTTTTCACATTGAGTTTAATATGATTGTTGGAGATATGTGGTGAGAGTTTTAAAGAGAATGAACTACTACCTAGAAAGAATGCAATACATATACTTAATTTGAAACCTTGGAAATAGATGCAGTGGCTCATGGATAACTAAAGTAATTAGAAAAACATATAGAAGGAAAGAGGACTAAGGGAAAAAGGCTGGGGAATGCTGAGAGTTCAGTGATAGGTAGATAAATAAAACACTGTGATGTTGCTTTAGTGATTATAAGTTTAAGTTTCACAGAGTAGTGTGTTGTCCAGGAGGAAAAAAAGAATCCCTTTCATCAAAAATCGTGTCTAAGAATTTTCCTTCCTTGAGTAGCACAGAAATTTTTTTGTCAACATCAAATAGAAAAATAAAATCTGTTACTATTAAGAGTAAAAGAAGGCCGGGCGCGGTGGCTCAAGCCTGTAATCCCAGCACTTTGGGAGGCCGAGACGGGCGGATCACGAGGTCAGGAGATCAAGACCATCCTGGCTAACACGGTGAAACCCCGTCTCTACTAAAAATACAAACTAGCCGGGCGAGGTGGCGGGCGCCTGTAGTCCAGCTACTCAGGAGGCTGAGGCAGGAGAATGGCGTAAACCTGGGAGACGGAGCTTGCAGTGAGCTGAGATCCGGCCACTGCACTCCAGTCCGGGCGACAGAGCGAGACTCCGCCTCAAAAAAAAAAAAAAAAAAAAAAAAAGAGTAAAAGAGTAAATCTCTGTCACTATTCCTTCAAACATGTTTCAGAATTTGTTGCTTGACTAATAGAAAGCACTTATGTTGAAAACATGGCTGCTGATACCACTTTTCTACACAGTATCAACATTTTGTAAACATCACCTTTTATTGCAAAAATAAGGGAAAGCATTTTCAGTACTTGCAATACATGTTATGGCATAATTGACAGCATGGTAAGCTTGAGTGCTCAAGCTTTGACCTCTGATGCTGGCATGCTGACTCTGTGGGAAGATGGAAATGATTGTCACATTGTTATTTACTTAGAAGAAGAAATATGAAATGAGTTCCGTGACAAATACATATTCAGGCTGCTAAGGGGATCCTGATTTGTGGCATAATCAAAACTTGACAATTGCCATATTTATTTATTTGTGAACATTTCCTTCATTGACTTTTAAATGGACATTTATAAAAAGTTTACTATTTAGGATAGGAAAGAACATAAAGTACATGTTACCAGTTTGGAATGTGAATAAGGAAACAAAAAACACATTAGTCTACCTATTTCTTACTTTGTTTAAAGAAAGAGAAGGACATTGAGCATTAGTTATATTATTGAATTAGGGGTCCTCATGGATCTGTGGATTATCCAACCAGACATATGTACTCTGTGTACCTCTTTGCTCTAAACATGACTGTTTTTCTTTTGCTGACTCCATTGCTCCTGGACAAAGTGAATCACTTGTGTTCCAAAAAGATTTACAATGGTAAGGAATAAGGGGAAAGTATGGGGGAAATGTTATCTCTGCTTTCTGGACAACACAGCTAAACTTATTAAAAATGTGCTATAGTCACAGATCATTTCACTGCTCTCTGGCTTAGACACTTCCCTACCTCTGCTTTCCACTGAAACAGCTCTAGCAGGGCTTCCAATCGTCTCTCCAAGTGGTGGACTTGGTACAAGATGTTTCATGCATTCATCAGTTGACATCTTTCTTGTCTTGCCCCTTTGGCTTCTATGAAACCATTTATTCCTAGTTCCTTCCTTACTCCATGGCCACTCCCAATCTCTCTGTTCTAGCTCTTCTCAGGACACTTGTATTAGTTCGTTCTCATGCTGCTTTAATAAAGACATACCTCAGACTGGGTAATTTATAAAGTAAAAAGGTTTGACTCTCAGTGCCACATGGCTGGGGAGTCCTCACAATCATGGCAGAAGGCGAAGGAGGAGCAAAACCACACCTACATGGTGGCAGGCAAGAGGGTATGTGCAGAGGAACTCTCCTTTATAAAACCATCAGATCTCCTGGGACTTATTCACTATCACAGGAACAACATAGGAAAAACCTGCCCCCATGATTCAATTACCTTCCAATGGGTTCCTCTCACCACATGTGGGGATTATTACAATTCAGGGGTGGGGACACAGAACCAAACCATATCAACATTCAAATGTGATTTGTCCTCAGACTCCCATCTTTAAGGCTCTTCTCTCCTGACTCTGCACTACACATTCCTAATGCTCTAAGTACAGGTTTTATGATGCATATATAAAATTAGAAATTTGTTGATGAACATCATAGTCAAGGACATTAAAAGACTAAAATAAAATTTAAAAATCATTAACAATTATGACAGAGTTTGAGTAATAGTATTTCATGATATAGAAAAATCCATAATCTTTGCTCTTCTTGAATGAGCACTCTCAATGCAGTGGAGGTAAGAATGTTGTTTCAATTGTATACTCTAATTGATTACCAGATAAATTTCTAACACATTTTCAGCACTCCCAACCCAGTCATTCTTTGGCACTAGACTGACATTATAATAGACCTGTACTTCTTATGGTAAAAATCACCCTGCAAAAAAAAAATCACCATCCTGAAAAAATTACATAGTACTCCTAGGTCCATGTTCTGTCTCTTAGAATATTCTGCAGCCAAATAGGTTTTAAAGAGATATACAAGTGCAGCAAACCTGTGAAAGTGGTTTTGTGATTCACATATCTATTGGGATCCCCCACTACTTTTCCATGCTTCTGTTAGTCACAGTCTCAGCAGATTCAAGAACTTATACCTTGTCCTAAGTGCCAGTGACTCCCAAAGAGTATTTCCATCTGCCTAGTTAGCATCTCTAAATAGTAGTTTTGCATTCGCATCAGGCAAATTTTAGGTCTGTACTACTTACCACTTGCTCATCATACACGCCCACCTGTATCCTTGAGGTCAGTTTGTAGAACCATCATTCAACTAAGTGCACATTGAGAAACTGCTTCATCATTTTAACCTATTTTATCCTTTAATATCATGTTATGCTTTTCACCTCCCTCTCCTTATCCAACTTACCTTCTGCCTAATCACTTACCAGTTAATATATCTTATTAATTATACCTATAAATAGTTCTTAAGTTGGAGCTCTGGTTTCTATTTTCGTTGTATATCTTATAGTTAATGGACAAAATTGATAACATTTTATGACATAGATTTAAAAACTAATATCTTGGAGCTTCTTTATATTTCCCAGACTCAATATTGGTTAGTGCAGAGGTACTGAACAATACTGGCCAATGAACTTTAAATAGAATTAGTGTGTGTCTCTCCGAGCCTGAGAAATTTAGAAGTAGAAGTGCTTCCTCCACAATTATTTTCTTCCTGCCCCATCAGTCTTTCAGGTTAAATGTGTTCCAGATGCTACAGCTTCAAAACGGGAGAGGAAATGTCTTCTATGAGTCAGAGTTGATGGGAACAACTTCTGAAATGTCAGGGTTTATTTGTTACCACAGCATAGTCTAGCCTATTCTGACTAACATACTTTGCAACTATTCTTCTGGGTGTCATATTTTTTCTTTTAAATATACTCTCTGCATCATTACCAGCTACCTTTTTAAATGTGCCTCACTGCACTCTTTTTCTTATATGTCTTAATGGTCTATCATATTTATAAAATGAAGTCTACATGCTCTGATAGCACCACTCGTATGCTGTTCCGTGGTGAGCAGGTCTATGCAAACCTACTTTAAAAAGTCCAAGGAAGCTGAGAGGCCAAAGAAAGAGGCTGGCACATCCAGTTTCTCAAGAATAAACATTTAATAGGAACTAGTAACAGAGCCCTTGTCTGTGTTTCAGGCAGCAACAAAACAAGATGGTGGATCCCCATGCCATTACCCCACAGACTCATGGTATATATCCCACAGGTAAAGGATGATTCTGCAACAGTGAGTAGAACAACTGAAGTACAATAACATCAGTGTTGTTTTGGCCCAAGACCAGACTTTATGGAAATCATGTGCTACAAGAAACAATCAATAAAATAGAAATCTTAGAGGTTTTTCCAGAATTGGAGTTAATCAGAAGTCATCATGGTAGATTAGTATCCAAGATGGAGTTGCTTTGGTCTTAACAAGGCCCTTCAGGATCTGGCCCATTGTTACTTGACTCTTGTCTCCTACAAGCTCTATGTGTGCTTCTCCAGTCACATTAAATGAAACATTGGAGTTTATGCTATTCCTCTTTTTTTTTTTTGAGCATATTCTATTTCCTTTATTTTTATACATGTAACAGATAAATACATTCTCATTTTAACAAGTAAATAATATAGAGGTACACAGGGAAAAATGTAAATGTTCCCTATTTCTATCCTTTTTAATTGTACACTTTCCATCCCCAGAATTAGAAACTGGTCTATCACATTTTGTGGTACATTCTTTCGGTTTGCTTTTCGTGCATTTACTTCTGTGAATGTACATATTCACATGTGTCCTTTTCTAAAAATAAATATTACTATATTTATACGTAATTCTGCACTTATATATCATTTGTGCTGGTTCTATTTTGTATTATATTCCCTCTACTTCAAAACTTCTTTCCTTATACTGTGGAATGCACATTTGTATTTTAAGATGCAGTCCAAATATCAACTTTTAGGGGAAGGTTTTCTCTAAATTTCTAGTCCTGTCCCACTGTACTCTTACATATTTCTTCTTCAGAGATCTTATTTCACTTAATATAATTATGGCTCTTTATACCCCTCAGTAGACTGTGACTTCATTAACTCACTTAGTAGTTTTCATGCACATAGTGGACACTTATCAAACAGTTACATGAATTAAGTCCATCATATGTTCAACATACTTTCAAAATCTTTTCCTTTACTTATCACTTTGTCTAGTGTTAGCAAGAATATGAGTTCTCTGGCAAGAGAAATGTATTAATAAAATCAAAGTTAAACACATTTGTGCTATTTAAATTCAGGGGTTGGGGGTCTGAATTCAGTAGTTGGTAAAACCGGTTTATTTTTCTCTTTTTTTTTTTGAGCATATTCTATTTCCTTTATTTTTATACATGTAACAGATAAATACATTCTCATTTTAACAAGTAAATAATATAGAGGTACACAGGGAAAAATGTAAATGTTCCCTATTTCTATCCTTTTTAATTGTACACTTTCCATCCCCAGAATTAGAAACTGGTCTATCACATTTTGTGGTACATTCTTTCGGTTTGCTTTTCGTGCATTTACTTCTGTGAATGTACATATTCACATGTGTCCTTTTCTAAAAATAAATATTACTATATTTATACGTAATTCTGCACTTATATATCATTTGTGCTGGTTCTATTTTGTATTATATTCCCTCTACTTCAAAACTTCTTTCCTTATACTGTGGAATGCACATTTGTATTTTAAGATGCAGTCCAAATATCAACTTTTAGGGGAAGGTTTTCTCTAAATTTCTAGTCCTGTCCCACTGTACTCTTACATATTTCTTCTTCAGAGATCTTATTTCACTTAATATAATTATGGCTCTTTATACCCCTCAGTAGACTGTGACTTCATTAACTCACTTAGTAGTTTTCATGCACATAGTGGACACTTATCAAACAGTTACATGAATTAAGTCCATCATATGTTCAACATACTTTCAAAATCTTTTCCTTTACTTATCACTTTGTCTAGTGTTAGCAAGAATATGAGTTCTCTGGCAAGAGAAATGTATTAATAAAATCAAAGTTAAACACATTTGTGCTATTTAAATTCAGGGGTTGGGGGTCTGAATTCAGTAGTTGGTAAAACCGGTTTATTTTTCTCTTTTTCTTTTTTTTAAAATCCTATTCAGTCTATTTTCCAGCTACAGCTATAATAATTTCATTTCTCCCAAAGTTGAAACTAATCATGTATATCTCCTGCTTATTACTCTTCATTGAATCTTCCGCTTTCAAGTAGACATCAAACTTCTTTATACGGGCTATGAGGTCTTTTATGATCTAAGCTACTTCTGCATTTATCTCTTGCTGCATCTCTTACACAGTCTATAATACCTTATCAATGAACATATTGAGTGCAGATATCTATTTACTTGACAGCGTCATGCACTAGAATGTAAATACCACCAAAAACAGGACAATCTTTGATTCATTATTATAGACCCAGGGCATAGTAAGTACGTCATAAATGTATACAAATAGCTATTTTCACTAATTAATATACATTTCTATTATACACTCTTAAGTAGTTACCACTTCTTGAATATTCGTTTTATGCCATATAAAGAACTACGTGAGAGTGACATTAGCCAAGTGACTGAGCAGGAAGTCCGAGCCCTGAAAACCCACAAGAAAATAAATTTAACAATAATATATGGAGTAAAATACCTTTATGAGATTTTTCAAAAGTCAGTTAAGAAGTTGCAATACTCCAGATGAACACAGAACTGAGAATAGCTGCATTGAAAAGGATAAGAAGAGAAATTTTACTTTACCCGCATTCACTCCTTGCCCAAGCTGGCACATCTAGTGCCAAAAGGGATCATTTCAGCCTGTAATTTCTCCCTTGAGGAAAAGAGGCAGTGGAGCAAGCATCCAATATTGCAGGGCTTCTGCATGGCTCTAGGGATCAGTTTCAGTCTTACCTGGCACAGGACTGGAATGCCTTCAGGCATTTGAGAAAAAAGAAAAGGAATATATCTTTTATTACTGCTGGCATGGCTCTGAGGGATTGGGAAATGCAACATAACCCTAAAACTTCTCAATTAAAAGGGAGGAAGACAGTGGAATGTGTATCTAACATCTCAGCCCTTCCAAATATTGCCATAGGGAAAAGGGGCAGGCAGTTCAGAGAAACCAGCAAGGTTTTGTAAGAATGAGAGAGATCCCACAACCTTAAGACTTCTTCCCTAGGATGGAGGGAGATAATTGGAGTGCACATATTCACAGAAAAGTTTTAATTTTACATGTAGAAAATTCTGATGACTCCACAAAAAATTGTTAAAATTAATAAACAAATTCAGTAAAATTGTAGGATACCAAATCAACATGCAAAAATCTTTTACATTTCTAAACACTAACAACAAACTCTCCAAACATAAAAAAAATAAAAATCTCATTTACAATAGCATCAAAAAAGAATTGAATATTTAGGCTTAAAGTTAGCCAAGGAGATGGAAGACTTGTATACCAGAAACTGTAAAACAGGTTATTGAAAAAAATTTTTAAAAACATACAAATAAACGAAAAGATATTCTATGTTCACAGATTGAAAGATGTAATATTTTTAATATGTTCATACTACCCAAAATGATCAATAGGTTCAATGTAATCCATGCAAATATTTCAATGGAATTTGTTTTACAGAATTATAAAAAAAATCCTAAAATTCATGTGAAACTACAAAAGAAAATCCCAAATAGCCAAAACAATTTTAAGAAAAGATTCAAAGTCAAAGGCATCATAATTATTTATTTCAAAATATATTATAAAGCTACAATATTTAAAACACTATGGCACTGTCATAAAGACAGATATAGAGACCAGTGGAAAAGCAAAGAGAACCCAGAAATTAGCCATACATGCATGGTCAACTGATCTTCAACAAGGGTGCCAAGAATACACAATGAGAAAATGATAGTCTCCTCAACAAATAGTGTTGGGAAAACTGTGTATCCACATTCAAAAGAATGAATGTGTATCCTTATCTTAGACTATATACAAAGATCAACACAAAATGATTTAACGACTAAACATAAGAAAGATGTGAAACTAACACTCTTGCAAGAAAACACAGGGAAACTTCTTGAGATTGGGGTTGTCAATGATTTCTTAGATGTGTCATCAAATTTCAGCCAACCAAAGCAAAAATAAACAAATTATTCATTAAACAGGAAACCATCAACAGAATTAAAAAACAGACTATGAAAGGAGAAAGATATTTGCAAACCATACATCTGATAAGGAATTAATATTCAAAATACATAAGGAATTCTTACAATTTAATCGCAGAAAAACAAATAATCAAAATTAGGCAAAAATCGTAGACTTTTTTTCCAATGGAGACATAGAAATGGCCAGCAGATACATGAAAACACGATTCATCAGAGAAATGTAAATTGAAAGCACAATGAAATTTCACCTCACACCCATTAGAATGGCTATTACTAAAAAACAGAAGATAGCAAGTGTTGGTGAGATATGAGAAATTGGAATCCTATGTATTGATGGTGGTCATGTAAAAGGGTGCAACCTCTATGGAAAACAGTATTTAGGTTTCTCCCAAAATTAAAAATTAGGACTACTATATGATCCAGGAATCCCATTTCTGGGTATATATACAAAAAAACAAAAAACTGAAATCATGATCATTAAGAGATACCTGCATTCCCATGTCCATTGCAGCTCTATTCACAAGAGCAGGATATGGTAATAACCTTAATTTCTACTACTGGATTATTGGGTAAAGAACATTGACATATGATTAAATATCATTCAGCTTTAGAAAGTAATGAAATTCTGCTATATGCAGGAAGGTGGATGAACTTGGGGGACATCATGCTAGGTGAAATAAGCCAGTCACAGAAGTACAAATACTGCATGATCCCACTTACATGAGGTATCTAAACTAGTTCAGCAGATAGAAGCAGAGAGTAGGAGGGTTGTTGACAGGGGTCTTAGGAAGGTGGGAAATGGACGTTGTTCAAAGGGCATAAAGTTTAGTTGTACAAGGTTAATAAATTCTAGAGATCTGTTATACAACGTAGTGTCTAATGATCATTACTGTACTGTGCACTTAAACTCTTTTTAAGATAATATGTTATGTTGCATGTTCTTACCATAAAATGAAAGAGCAAGAGGAAACTTTCAGACATGATGGATATATTTATTACCTTGTTTGTAGTTATGGTACTACAGGCATAAGTATATGTCCAAATTCATCAAATTGTATACATTAAACATTTTTGTGTGTGTTGATTATACTTCAATAAGGTGTTTAAAAAATAAAGCATAAGACTTATTTACGAAAATAGGACAAACACAATTCCATTCAATTTTCTTACCAATCCTGTAATAAAGATGCTATGCCCATTTATAGATGGGAAATTGAGGCTTAGTGATATTAAATAAGGTGGTTAGAATCACTAGCTGATAAGTAGAAAGGCCAGGCTCACCGGAACTCCAATTGGAATTCTACTACTCCTGCACTCTATTCGATGGTTGCAGATAATTTATTTCACTCTCTTTTCTACTTTGAGAAGTTCTTTTAAAATGTGTCATCATAGCTTTAGTGTTCTGTAGAAGCTTCAAAATTTTCTTCGTTTCTTTCCCCAATTTCTCCATCCTTGCCTTCTTCTCTTTCTTTTATCTTCCTTTCATTCTTCCATCCATCTGATCTTTCTCATTCCCTGAAACTTTAAGGACAACAATAGGGAATGTGCATAACAGTGACTCCAAATCGATCTCAAACTTTATTCAAACGATCTAATATTTTAGTGGGAGGTAATCCATGATCATTTTACGGTTTTCCTCCAAGGTCTCTGAGAAGTTACCAAAAGTGGACATCTCCATATATCTTACTTCCTTCTGTACAAAGCATCCCAGAATCTTGTCGTGTTCTCTTCTCTCTTGGACGCTGCCACCACTCACTGTATTCTTTAGGTTTTTTCTTCCCCAATTCTTCATGTGTAGAGAAGATATGTTTCCCTAAATGCTACTCTGTCTTGCTATCTTTGAAGACAAACTACATAATACCGTTTTCTAATATCCCTTTTAGATTTCAAAACACTTTTTTTTCCAGCTCTCATGAAATTAGTCCAGTAATTCAGGGTTTTTTTTGTTTTTGTTTTTTGTTTTTTGTTTTAGTGCCACAATATTTGCATTTCTGTATTAAGAAGAAAGGATAGAAAAGACTGTTAAGTGACTGGAGGAAACCTAGAATCAGTGTTGCTGGTGCTACTGTTCTAGAACTCTTCACCTGAGACTGTGATCTCCAAGCGTACAAGTAACTAAAAACTATGAGATTCCTTTACATGCATACGCAGTACTTTGCTTCCAAGTTGGCAGCAAAAATCTAAGTGCAGTATACCATAAGATACTCACTCAGCAGCATGATTTATAATCCTTTGGGTATATACCCAGTAGTGGGATGCCTGGGTCATATGGTACATCTAGTTCTAGATCCTTGATGAATCGCCATACTGTTTTCCATAATGGCTGAACTACTTTACAATCCCACCAACAGTGTAAAAGTGTTCCTATTTCTCCACATCCTCTCCAGCACCTGTTGTTTCCTGACTTTTTAATGATTGCCATTCTAACTGGTGTGAGATGGTATCTCATTGTGGTTTTGATTTGCATTTCTCTGATGGTGAGTGATGATGAGCATTTTTTCATATGTCTGTTGGCTGTATGAATGTCTTCTTTTGAGAAATGTCTGTTCATATACTTTGCCCACTTTTTGATGGGGTTGTTTGTTTTTTTCATGTAAATTTGTTTGAGTTCTTTGTAGATTCTGGATATTAGCCCTTTGTCAGATGAGTAGATTGCAAAAATTTTCTCCCATTCTGTAGGTTGCCTCTTCACTCTGATGGTAGTTTCTTTTGCTGTGCAGAAGCTCTTTAGTTTAATGAGATCCCATTTGTCAATTTTGGCTTTTGCTGCCGTTGCTTTTGGTGTTTTAGACATGAAGTCCTTGCCCATGCCTATGTACTGAATGGTATTACCTAGGTTTTCTTCTAGGGTTTTTATGGTATTAGATCTAACATTTAAGTCTCTAATCCACCTTGAATTAATTTTCGTATAAGGAGTAAGGAAAGGATCCAGTTTCAGCTTTCTACTTATGGCTAGCCAATTTTCCCAGCAACATTTATTAAATAGGGAATCCTTTCCCCATTTCTTGTTTCTCTCAGGTTTGTCAAAGATCAGATGGCTGTAGATGCGTGGTTTTATTTCTGAGGACTCTGTTCTGTTCCATTGGTCTATATCTCTGTTTTGGTACCAGTACCATGCTGTTTTGGTTACTATAGCCTTGTAGTATAGTTTGAAGTCAGGTAGAGTGATGCCTCCAGCTTTGTTCTTTTGACTTAGTATTGTCTTGGCAATGCAGGCTCTTTTTTGGTTCCATATGAACTTTAAAGCAGTTTTTTCCAATTCTGTGAAGAAACTCATTGGTAGCTTGATGGGGATGGCATTGAATCTATAAATAACCATGGGCAGTATGGCCATTTTCACGATATTGATTCTTCCTATCCATGAGCATGGTATGTTCTTCCATTTGTTTGTGTCCTCTTTTATTTCACTGAGCAGTGGTTTGTAGTTCTCCTTGAAGAGGTCCTTTACATCCCTTGTAAGTTGGATTCCTAGATATTTTATTCTCTTTGAAGCAGTTGTGAATGGAAGTTCATTCCTGATTTGGCTCTCTGTTTGTCAGTTACTGGTGTATAAGAATGCTTGTGATTTTTGCACATTAATTTTGTATCCTGAGACTTTGCTGAAGTTGCTTATCAGCTTAAGGAGATTTTGGGCTGAGACAATGGGGTTTTCTAAATATACAATCATCATGCACACGTATGTTTAGTGCGGCACTATTCACAATAGCAAAGACTTGGAATCAACCCAAATGTCCATCTGTGACAGACTGGATTAAGAAAATGTGACATATATACACCATGGAATACTATGCAGCCATAAAAAAGGATGAGTTTGCATCCTTTATAGGGACATGGATGCAGCTGGAAACCATCATTCTTAGCAAACTATCACAAGAAGAGAAAACCAAACACCGCATGTTCTCACTCATAGGTGGGAACTGAACAATGACATCACTTGGACTCGGGAAAGGGAACATCACACACTGGGGCCTATCATGGGGAGGGGGGAGGGGGGAGGGATTGCATTGGGAGTTATACCTGATACAAATGACGAATTGATGGGTGCTGATGAGTTGATGGGTGCAGCACACCAACATGGCACAAGTATACATATGTAACAAACCTGCACGTTATGCACATGTACCCTAGAACTTAAAGTATAATAATAATAATAATAATAATAATAAAAGATACTCAGCTGGGAAAGAGAATGCGGGAATGTTCTTGTGGTAGGTAGTAAATGCTGTTGACTATCTACTTCTGGGAGCAAGTCGGGAAACATTATTCTTCATTTTTCATACCAATTATTCATTTATTTCTTCATTCATACTTTTTTTACTGGGCATACAGCACATTAGAAGAAATGGCACATACAACAGGCTCACTATTTATAGAATACTTCCCCTAGTCCCAGATTGCACTTTTTATCTCAATTGGTAATTACCAATTGTCACTCATGGAGAAACTAGCCTGAACTGATCAACTGGTGATAGCAATTCACAGCACAACCATTTCTGATGTTGACTTGAGCTAACTTATGAGCTCATCAGCTGTTGGAGGCATAGCAGTGCTTTTTTGGTAGTGGTGTCACTCCTTACTTAGAGAACATCAAAGAACATAAGAGTCCAGTTTATCTTCAGGATCCACTATGAGTTCTGTGTCGTGGTACAAGAGACACCATAATAACCAAGCTCTGACTAATCTATACTCATGTGTCACCACTCTTTGGTTTGTGCTTTGCCTATTAATGGAATCTGACTGCTGGAATTTCCTCACGTATTAAAAGGTTTTTCATTTCCTTGCCTTTCTGTCTGCCTGCAATCATTCCCTGCTTCCATGAGATACTCCCACTCCCATCTCTCTTTGGTGCAGCACCTTGTACCTACTAATTCCTAATTATCATTAAAGATTCAGATTTGTCATGAACACTACAGAAAACTGTCCCTGATGTTTTTCTGACACCAAGAATGTTAGATTTACTCCTCTTCTGTCCTTCCTAAGTGTCTTCTGATTATTGCCATTATTATACTCAACTGCCATTCTGCAAGTGTAACAGCCCATTTCTGTGGCTGACTTCTCACTACACTGTGATCTTATAGGCAAGAACTCTGCTTTACCTATATTTACATACACAGGTTCTTGCAAAGTATTTGACACATATAAGAATGAATAAAGAAGAAATAAATACAAGACAGATAAAATTTAACTGTGTATCAGTTTGGAACTGCAGTTGGCATTGGGTAACAGATCCTGTTACCTAGAAAATAGTGATTCTCACATAACATGATGTAATAGGTGGTCCCATGCTGGTACACATGTGCCATGTGTGTCTTCAATGACTCAAGCTCCTCTTTGTTTCTGTTCTTCTTCCTTAAAAAGTGACATCCTGGCCAGGTGCGGTGGCTCACAGCTGTAATCCCAGCACTTTGGGAGGCCAAGGCGGGTGGATCAATTGAGGTCAGGAGTTCGAGACCAGCCTAACCAAAATGGTGAAACCCCATCTCTGCTAAAAAGACAAAAAATTAGCTGGGTGTAATGGTACATGCCTGTATTCCCAGGTTCTCAGAAGACTGAGACAGGAGAATCACCTGAATCTGGGAGGCAGAGGTTGCAGTGAGCCGAGATCGTGCCATTGCACTCCAGCCTGGGCAACAAGAGCGAAACTCTATCTAAAAAAAAAAAAAAAAAAAAACAGGTGACATCCTTCAGATCTTTTTATAGTCACAAAGTGACTGCATAGTTCCAGCCATCATTTTGGCATCCTAGGCAGGAAGAAGTAGGAAGGGGGGTGAATATGGTTATACAGGAATTAAGTGAAGTAATTTTCTTGTACTTGTACTTTCCTTAAAGGTTTACCAACAAGTTCTGCTTATATTTTATTAGCCAAAATTTAATCACATGCCCACTTCCAACTGCAAAGGAACTTGGAAAATGTTGATTTTTAAATTTTTATTATTTTTATTTTATTTATTTATTTATCTTTAGTCAATACATTCACATTCAACAAATCAAAGTTCTGTTAGGATGGCAAAAGAGGAGACAGACATCTGTCTGAACACTCAGACTTCTGTCTGAAAAGAACATATGTGTATCTAATGAGATAAGTTGATTTAAATGAAGCCTTTGATTCCAATTTGGATTAAGATTTTCTAAATTATCTGTGTGGCTACTATGTATTAAGATCTTCTAAAGCTCAAACAGATACTATGACTCAATCTGACAGAATTAATACAGTGGCTTCAGAAAAGATAAAAGGCTAAATAGGGGACTAAGAGGTAACCCAAGACTTATTAATAGTAGTAAGTACAACCACCCTTCAGTATTAATATTAGTGAAATGTCAGAAGATGCGTTACCAATGTAAGGAGCCAATGGTTCAGTCCGAAGCTTGGACCTCAGGACTGGGTGGGAGTTTCCTGGAAGAGTGTAGCACCATAGAGGAGATGTAGCTGCAACCAGACACAAGAGAGAGACAGTGAGAAATAGTCTAGACTCTCTTTCTCTCCCGCCTTCAGTCTCCCATCAATGCCTCCCACGTCCTGCACATAGTCAAAATCCTGCTGTCATCTGTGAATGATGAAGAAAATTATGTACAGAAAAATATCTGTGTGCATACATTGTAAAGGGTCTGTTTGAGGATGACTTTTTAAGCACCTACCGTGCACCAGGAACTCTCTGTGTGCTTTACCTACATCACCTCATTTAACCTTCTCAAAAATATCTATAGGTAGGGATACCTAGAAACATTTATCCTTGTATTTTAGATACAGAGTGTACATGTACAGCTTTGTTACATGGGAATATTGTGTGATGCTAAGATTTGAAGTTTGAATCTCATCAGCCTGGTAGTGAGCATAGACTCAATAGGTAGTTTTTTTTTAAATGAATTTTTTAAAATTTTGTTTTTCCATAAGTTATTGGGGTACAGGTGATATTTGGTTACATGAGTAAGTTCTTTAGTGGAGATTTGTGACAACCTGGTACACCCATCACCCGAGCAGTATACATTGCACCGTATTTGTAGTCTTTTATCCCTCACCCCCCACCCCCACTCTTCCTTCCAAGTACCCAAAGTCCATTGTATCATTCTTTTTTTTTTTTTTTTTTTTTTTTTTTTTTTTGAGAGGGAGTCTCGCTCTGTCGCCCAGGCTGGAGTGCAGCGGCAGGATCTCCACTCACTGCAAGCTCCACCTCCTGGATTCACGCCATTCTCCTGCCTCAGCCTCCCGAGCAGCTGGGACGATAGGCGCCCGCCACCGCACCGGCTAATTTTTTTTGTATTTTTAGTAGAGACGGGGTTTCACCGTGTTAGCCAGGATGGTCTCCATCTCCTGACCTCGTGATCCGCCCGTCTCAGCCTCCCAGAGTGCTGGGATTACAGGCGTGAGCTGCCGCGCCCGGCCCATGGTATCATTCTTATGCCTTGCGTCCTCATCACTTGGCTCCCACATATCAGTATGAACATATGATGCTTGGTTTTCCATTCCTGAGTTACTTCACTTAGAATAATGGTCTCTAATCTCATCCAGGTCATTAAAAATGCTGTAAATTCATTCCTTTTTTATGGCTGAGTAGTATTCCGTTTTATATATATATGATTTTCTTTATTCACTCATTGATTGATTGGTATTTGGGTTGGTTCCACGATTTTACTGTTGTGAATTGTGCTTCTATAAACATGCGTGTGCAAGTATCTACATGCTGGTGGGAATGTAAACTAGTACAGTCACTATGGAAAACAGTGTGGAGGTTCCTTAAAGAACTGAAAGTAGAACTGCCATTTGATCCAGCATTCCCAAAAGGTAGTTTTCAAACCCACCCTTTCTTCCTCCACCCTCTAGTAGTCCACAGAATCTATTTTTACTATGTTTATGTCCATGCGTACTCAACGCTTAGCTTTCATTTAAAAGTGAGAATATGTGGTATTTGGTTTCTGCTCCTGCATTACTTTGCTTAGGTTAATGGCCTCCTGCTCTATTCGTGTTGCTGCAAAGGATATGATTTCATTTTTTTAAATGACTGCATAGTATTCCATGGTGTATATGTACCACATTTTCATTATCCAATCTACCCCTGATGGGCACCTGGGTTAATTCCATGTCTTTGCTGTTGTGACTAGTGCTGCAATAATATATGAGTGTATGTGTCTTTTTGGTAGAATAATTTATTTTCTTTTGGGTGTATACACAATGGTGGGATTGCTGGGTTAAATGGTAGCTCTCTTTCAAGTTATTTTAGGAATGCCCTGTATCTAAAGTAAAACTTCAGATAAAAACGTGCCTCTTAGTAATGCATCCAATTATATTTGTATAGTTTCATAATATTTAAGTTGAGGTTACAGTTTACAAATAACTATCATATATAGTCTCTATCTATGCATAGGTAGTGCATTTTACAACTGAGATAATTGAGATTTAGAAAAATTCAATCTTTTTAAAGTTATATGCCAATAGGTCTGGGTTGGGAGATCTGAATTTAGCAACTTCTCTTTGCAACAGGTTATAATTGTAATATAGTTTGAAATTTTTTCTGTTTCTCTTTATTCATTAACAATTTTCCACATAAATTTAGAATTTGATCATCCATGTAAAATATTTGTTTTATAAATATTGTTTATTAACAATATGTTCAGAAATGAAAACATTGATACTTGAATTTGAAGAATGTGGTAAGAATTAAAGCTAGAGAGGTTGATAGGTATTACATTTTGAAAAGCCTGTAGATATTGTTAAAGATAATTTTTCTTCAATCTCGTGAGGAGTTTTTGAAGTCTTTTAAATGAGACACACTGACATCTAAGTTTTAGAAAGATCAACCATGGTGGCAGGATGGAAAGCTGATTAGGAGTGAAAGAAAGTGGTAGAATGAAGATAGCAGGATCAGCAATACAAGATTTACTTAATTGTTTTTGACATACATTTTAATCTTGCATTTCAAATTATTAATTTTTTATCATAAGAGAAAAAACATGCAGTACACAGCTTGTGAAACAGATGTTTCACTGAGAAGATTTGTTGAACCTTGATCAGGATTAAGGTTAGAATTTCCTCAGAATTTCTATTGATTAGTTTTTGCAGGTTGAACTATAATACCTTCACGCCACTGAGGGTATGAATTTGGCTTAGCATTATTCCATTCTGATCAGCACACAACTTGTCCATGATAAGAATCGGTGTGGGACATGATGCATGTCTGCCTATTTCTGAGATCAGAGGCCTGGGCTTGTGTAGTTGCCATGTTTTTGTGCATTGTTCTCCACACCTGTTTCAGGCTGTTTGATATTTTTGCATTCCCAGAAAGAGTTGCAGAGGGAAGAGAAAAAACTCCCATCTCTGGAAAACCCCAAATCTTTAGAGATGTCAAACATTGATCTTTTCAGAATCATTCGAGCAAACAGAGGTAAATATTTTTATTATTTTATTTGGATATGTTTATTGATTGAGGCTACTGAGCAGTCTGTCACATTGGGAGCGAATCATGTGCTGAATAGTGTGATAATCCTCAACACCAAGTTCTGTGTTGTGTGTTCTTGTGTCTGTGTGCTCTTACTGAGTTTCACTAGCTGCCAAACGTTCATGAAAAAAATTTCCCAGCTTTTCTTATTACATGTTTGTGGTTTGCTTGCACGAAAATTGGATGGTAGAAAGGAGCAGATGCCATGATACTTTTGTCAGTGACAGGCAGCACCTGGGATTCAGCAGATGTGAGGTTCAGCATGATCAGTGCCTTCTAAGAACATTTTGGAAGTCACCTGCCTCAATTCTGCAGTCAGCAGTGACCATTTGAAAGCGGTTTTATGGCGTTTCTGATCGGGTGGAAATTTCCTGAATATCTGCGGGCTGGTGAGAGGAACCTGAGAGCTAGTGTCAGCCTTTCCTGATCTTGGTTCCCTCAGCCCTTCCAACAGTTACATAGGGACCAAATTCGGAGTACTAAATTCATTCCTGTTTGAAATACCAAGAGCTATTTTTTTTTTAATTTCCCAAACCTGATTAATACATCACATGGGTTCTAGTACCTACCATATTACTTAGAAATATAAGGAAAAATGTGTTTTTTTAAGTTGTTTATTGCTCATATCAGGACTCATGGAAGACTGATAGGTGATCTTGGTCACAGTGAGATGAACGCATTTAGATATTTCTCCTACCCAACGTGGCTTCACATTCCTTGAACCAAACCTTTGAAAATGTATGATCTCTTGAGTTTCATTTTCCATACTCTAAAGGCTTTCTCTGTTCTTTACAGAAAACCATTTCTGCAGGCCTTGCCTGTGCCCTCTCCAGACCAACTTTCGTATTCCAAGGTGAACACATTAAGATATCACCTGAGAATGCTGTTATCCATGTGTGAACAGTTTATTAAATAAGCACAACTCATGGTTTAAACAAAACAGACTTGTATTTTCGTCTTCCTCCATGTTTTTGCTCAGTCTTAGGCAATACACAGTCTGATAGTCATTTTAAGAAACACATACTACTTCAGAAATCTGAATGTCCAGTGTAAATTAATATACAAAACTTTGACAATGGTTTAATGTCACTCTCTCCTCAACCTCTAACCTGCATTAGAGTGTAAACCTAATCGGTTGGCTTCTATGCTATTTCTCTGTTTCTGCTTCTCCTTCATTCCCATTTGTTTGCTTTCCAGGTTCTAAGAACTTCAAGTTTAGAGGAAGGGGGGAAGGCATGGTGACATATGAAAAGAGATTTACTTCATTTGGTTCTCACATAACTGACTTTATGCTTTCTGGTCCTGCCTCATGCATAAACTTAGATCTCTTTCTTTGAAATCACAGGATCACTTTTGTGGGTTTTCTGGAAGGTTCCTGCTGGGCTTCCCCAACTGCAGTTCCCTTGACCTGTGTACAGCTGCATCCCTATTCTAGCTTCTTGATTCAGACACTTCCTGAAGTTCCTAACAAACTGGCTTTCAAATAACATCCAGTTTCTTGATGCTACATTTTTCTGTCCCCAAAGGCTTATCTATTACAAAAATACCATGATGATTACAAGTCAGCTCTATGTTTCTTGATTAGCCCACATCAGATCCATGGGAAATAATCATGAAACTTTTCCACTGGCAAACTCAGGGAACGCACCTGCCCCTCCTCCCTCCAATGTCTCCTGACATGTGTGGTCTTCTCTACCCTGTAGCTCTTTTTCCATGAACATCTGTGGTGGTCTTTTTCTTGTTCCTTGATTTGAGCCTCATTATTTTAGTGCTTTTCTTTTTTTAAATTATATTCAATCAAGTATCATTTTCTACTCTCATGGAGGTATTCTCTCTCTTTTCTTTTTTAAACATCTTGTAACTTGGTTCTATTTATTTTTAGAACCTCTTCTCTATAATCTACCATAATGGAATTGTTAGGTTTTGATTTCTGAAGCCTCTTTGAAATTACTGAGTTTCACTAGCTGCATAACTTTGGGCTGGTTTAACTTCCTTGTACCTTATTTTCCTCATCTGTAAAATAGGAATGAGTACAGTATCCAAGATATAAATTTATTATAAAAAATAAATTATATGATCCACATGAAGCCCTTAGCACACTGCTTTGTGTTCAATAATTGCTGGATATTTTGCTATTATTATCTATGTCTGACTACATTTTACTTTCCGGGATGATATCTATGACGAGTTACCTTTCCAAGATAAAAATTGGAGTGATTTAAGGGAAGGAACCTAAACCCTTTCTCACATTAGCGGGTCCCTGGAAAATAAAGAATATGCTAACATCACTTGCATGGATTAAGGATGTGAATACAACTTTAATATATTAATAGGAAAAGGAACACAAAAGACCAAAAGCAAGCCTTGAATACAGTAAAGGAGAAGGAATGATCAAAACAAACAAATAAGCAAACAGTCATTAATGCCAGTAAGAAATAGGAATACCTAGTATGCAAATTATGAATTGAGAGGTGTGTCCAAAAGAAGGAAGGTCAGCATTATCCACTACAGTAGACAGGTTAAGAAAATCAACTCCTACTTCAATAAGAACTTCAACTACTTTTCAGTGGAGAAGTGCCTGCTATGCAACCAAGCAGTACTCCAGGCAATGGCTCCAAGGTAAACCTGGCAGACCCAAACTATATCTTCAGATCTATGATTCAGCAAATTATACTTGACTGTATACAAAAGAAAACCAGGCCGGGCGCCGTGGCTCACAACTGTAAATCCAGCACACCATCCTGGCTAATATGGTGAAACCCTGCCTCTACTAAAAATACAAAAAATTAGCCGGGCATGGTGGCAGGCGCCTGTAGTCCCAGCTACTCAGGAAGTTGAGGCAGGAGAATGGCCTGAACCGGGGAGGTGGAGCTTGCAATGAGCCGAGATCTCGCCACTGCACTCCAGCCTGGGTGACAGAACGAGACTCTTTCTCAAAAACAAAACAAAACAAAACAAAAAAACAGAAAGAAAAGAAAACCATTTGTGTTTTGCTTGAGCAATAGTTTATAACCTGGGGATCTGAAACAAAAAAAATCTATACCTTGGTTTTACCCCTCAAAAATTCTGATTTAATTTGTCTGAATGAATAGGCATTTAAAAAAAAAAATCCCAAGTTGATTCTAACGTTCAGTCCAGATTGAGAATGATGTACTAGAGAAAGAGTCTCAAAGTATGACCAGGACCATTGGAATCAGCATCACCTTTACATTTATCAGAAATCTGAATTCTTGGGCCATTTCCCACACATACTGAATCAGAAACAAGCGTGGTTGGACATAGCCTTTCATCAAGCTTTCCAGATGATTCAAATGCACACTAAAATGTGAGAGCCATTGCATTATTGTAGTTTCAGTGGTGCAGTGGGGGGGAAAAGCTAGATTGTAAGCCTGTGTTTAGAAGATATATGTTAAGAAAATGAAGATGCCGATGCATGTCTTAATAGTCCGGCAACAGAGGTTGATAGAGCTGCTTCTCTTGTAATTGCTTCTATTTTATCTTTGTATCTTTTGGTTTATGTGGCTTTGCTGTATTTATTCAAGTATTAGCTTTATATTTCTTTGCATTATTCATCGTATTGTTGTAATAATTATTATAATAATTTATTATTTTAATCACTCTGTATTATTCAACTATGTATTAACATTGTATAAAACATCAGGTAAGCTGAGATGCTATATCCACCTTGTTCCTGGTTGGAAACTGCTGTGAAATTTGACATAGAGGCTAGGTGAATTGAAAAGGGAGGATGAGCACATCAGGACTCACCGAGGTTGAATAATTTGCCCACTGCTTCTCAGTTGATAGATAGCAGACCTGGAATTAGAATCCTGGATTGTTTCTCTTTGATTTGATGCTTCTAGTCTTTGATTCAAAACTCCAATTTGCTTCAAATATATTGTTAAACCCAAGTTGGAGAGAAAATGAATTACCAGTGACTTTCTGGAAGTCAGCAAAATAGATCTCTCAGCCCATCGTGTATTCTTCAACAACAGTACTCGTGAGGTTGGCATCATTAGAAAGAAAATTCATTTTATCTGTCTTCTTATGTATTTTTAAATGCACTTTAACTAAATAGAGTCTGATGCTACAACTGGTTCTGATTATGCACTAATTACTTGCTAAATTTGATTCTGAAAAACAAAGAAGTCTTGAGTTATTCAAGGACAAAAAAGTCTCCAATTTTCAAAAATATACATTTTTTACATTCCTACTACTCAAAAATAGCTAGCACATATTTCTTCCTATTTGAGGGGAAAATCTCCCCAGCTAAGGAATTTGTTCCAAGTTGTGGCAAGGAAAGAATGTATGCTTTAATATGGTATCTTAAAATAGAAGAAGGTTGGACTAAGGCTAGCTCCTTCTCTTTAGTTCTAAAATGCCTTTACTGAATGGTATTTTTTGTAGCATAACTTTTCAAAAAAAGTTTCCATTTTTATTTTAGATTCGGGGGTTTGTGCACAGGAGTGTTACAAGTGTATCGAGTGGCTCTGAGTTTTGGGCTTCTCTTGATCTCATCACACAGATAGCAGACACAGTACCCAATAAGAAGTGTTTCAGCCCTTGCCTCCATCTCTCCCTCCCTCCTTTTGGAGTTCCTGGTGTCTATTGTTCCCATCTTTATGTTCATGTGTACCCAGTGTTTACCTCCCACTCGTGAGTGAGAACATGTGGTATTTGGTTTTCTATTTTTGCGTTAGTTTGCTGAGGATAATGGCCTATAGCTGCATCCATGTTGCTGCAAAGAGCATGACTTCACTCTTTTTTATGGCTGTGTGGTATTCCATGATGTCAGTGCAGCACATTTTCTTTATCCAGTCTACCACTGATGGGCACGTAGGTTGATTTCATGTCTATTATTGTGAGTAGTGCTGCAACGAACATATGAGTGCATGTGTCTTTCTGGTAGAATAATTTATTTTCCTTTGGATATATATCCCAAAGGAAATATATACCAATTTATTTTCCTTTGGGTATCTATAAAGTAATGGGATTGCCGAATTGAGTGGTAATTATATTTTCAGTTCTTTGAGAAATCTCCAAACTGCTTTCCACAGTGGCTGAACTGATTTGCATTCTCACAGTGTACATGTTCCCTTCTCTCCACAGCCTTGCCAATATCTTTTTGGCTTTTTGATAATAGCCATTCTGACTCATGTGAGATGGTATCTCATTGTGGTTTTGACTTGCATTTCTCTAATGATTGGCAATGTCAAATATTTTTCATATGTTTGTTAGCTGCTTGTATGTCTTCTTTGAGAAGGGTCTTTTCATGTCCTTCGCCCACTTTTTAATGGGTTTGTTTGTTTTTTCTTGTTGATTTATTTAGGTTCCTTATAGATTCTGGATACCAGTCCTTTGTCACACGCATAGATTGTAAATATTTTCTCTAATTCTTGTAGGTTATCAGTTTGCAATGTTGATAGTTTCTTTTGCTGTACAGAAGCTCTTTACTTTCAACCACATTTGTCTTTCATTTTGTTAAACTTGCCTTTGGGGATTTCATCATACATTCTTTGCCTAGGTCAATGTCCAGAAGAGTATTTCCTAGTTGTTTTTCTAGGGTTTTTAGAGATTTAGGCCTTAAATTTAAGTTGTTAATGAATCTTAGGTTGATTTCTTTTTATGTGGTTAAAGAAAGGTTCTAGTTTCAATCTTCTGCATGTGAGTAGCCAGTTATCTCAACACCATTTATTGAATAGATTTTTCCCCATTGCTTATTAATGTTGACTTTGTTGAAGAGTAGGTGGTTGCAGATGTGTGGCTTTATTTCTGAAATTTTCAACTTGTTTTATTGGTCTATGTGTCTGTCTTTGTATTAGTACCATTCCATTTTTGTTACTGTAGCCTTGTGGTATACTTTGAAGTCAGGCAGGGTGATACCTCTGGCTTTGTTCTTTTTGCTTAGGACTACTTTGGCTATTTGGGCTTGTTTTTGGCTCCGTGTGATTTTAGAATAGCTTTTTCTAATTCTGAGAAAAATGATATTGGTAGTTTGATAGGAATAGCATTGAATCTGTAGATTGCTTTGAGCAGTAATAATTATTTTAATGATATTGATTCTTCTTATCTATGAGCATGGAATGCTTTTTGATTTGTTTGTGTCATCTACCGTTTCTTTCAGCAGTGTTTTGTAGTTCACCTCATAGAGATCTTCATCTTGTTGATTAGGTGTATTTCTAGGTATTTTATTTATTTATGTATTTATTTATTTATTTATTATGGCTATTGTAAGTGGGATTGCATTCTTGATTTGGTTCTCAGCTTGAATATTATTGGTTACAGAAATGCTACTCATTTTTGTACATTGATTTTTTTTTAAGCCAGAGACTTTGCTGAAGTCCTTTATCGGGTATAGTAATCTTTCAGCAGAATCTTTAGGGCTTTCTTGGTATAGAATCATATCATCTGATAAGAAAGATAAGTTGATTTCCTCTTTTCACATCTGGATGACTTGTATTTATTTCTCTTGCCGGATTTCTCTGGATAGGACTTTCAGTACTATGTTGAATTGGAGTGGTGAGAGTGGGCATTCTAGTCTTTGTCCATTTCTTAGGGGGAATGCTTCCAGCTTTTGCCCGTGCATTGTGATGTTGGCTGTGGGTTTGTCATAGATGGCTCTTAGCATTTTGAGGTCTGCTTTTTCAATTTAGCATGACTTTGACTTTCCAAAGTATGTGAGCCATGATAATGTATAAACATTGATTTTGTAAGGAAATACTTCTGAAAAATTTTGCATGCTATGCACCTTTTTTGAGATTTGCCATATTAGCAGTATATTAAAAGCTCTGGCAAGCCTTTCCATACAGACAGACTTCTCACTCTTTGAGTGTTTCATAAGCAACTTGCTTCATAAATTTGTTTAGCCACCTCTGTTTTTGTATATCTTTCCCAGAAATTCCTTATATAAAAACACACTGCTTATTTCTTTGCCAGCTTTACCTATTTCTCTCAAAGTGGCCCTGGAACCCTTTCTTTCACCAATCCCATCTACGTGGGCTTCCTGACCTCTTATATCCCAAGAGTCTCACTTCTTAATACTGTCACATTGGAGTTAGAATTTTAACATATAAATTTTAAGTGGACAAAAATATTCAGCTCATAATAGTAAGGTAATAAGAAATTATTTTTATCAATAAAAAATCAATTAGTTAATTTATATACAACCTTTATAAACCTGCTTTACTAAAAGTAAATTGGTATTGACACACCCCTCTGACTATAACACCAGTGTGATTCTAACACATTTGAATTCCTGTGATTTATATTGTTTGCTATTCCCATTATTACCTAGCACGGTGCTGTGCTAGACATTGAATACGTATTTCTTTTAAACTTGACTAAAGAAGAAAACAAAGGGAACAGAACATGTAAAAATTCTGCCTTGCTTGTTTACATATAATATGTGACATCTCTCAAGTTGCTTTATATGTTTCTGTTGATGTTTGACCTGTATAAATAAGGCTGTAATAGAAACACTCTGAGGCAGCAACATTAAATTGGGAAAAACATATTTATTGACAATGATGCAGTCTTCAAGTTCTGAGGTACCTCGTTCTGAATGAGAAATGCTTTTATAAGTTAACTCCACTCTAGTTACATATCTATGTACCTTCTCTGCTGGATTGTAAATTCTTAGGGGCAACACCTTTGTCTGTCCCTTTTGTACTTTTATCCTCACTGTCTAGCACAGTGACTGGCAAAGTCACTCAGTGGACGTTTACTTAATACAGGACTGAACTTGCTTATTTTCATAGGGAAAGCTCTATTCCTAGTTCAAATCCATCTAATTAACACACATACATAGTTAAGTTCTATGTTTTGGAAACTATGAAGCCATGTCATAACCTCAGCTCATAATCTGACAGGGAATTTTTCATACTTAGACAATTTGCATCATCAATATAATTTGATATTTCAGGATGTGTGGGTGTATTATATTAAAGAACAGTTAATTTCCCAGTGTCTGTTGCTTGCCCTATCTGCCAAAAGTTTCAAAATTTTATTTAAGATTGAAGTGTTAGCATATTTTAACCACCTGCAGCTTCTATCACTTATCCACAAATGATTGTACATTTTTTGTCTTCCAAAGCCAACTGTAGCAATCAATACATTTGTGTACAAGAGGCAGGAATCAACTCATGTAGGTTTGTTGCAGCCTTATTGAGGAAGACACTGCCCATATTTCGAAGCTGTTGGTTTTCTTGAAAGTGTGTGACTTTTTATAAATGGGAGCCAAACTCATCAACTAGAGTAATCTTCAAATCAACTAAAGACATATATAAAAGACAACAGAAATTTACTTCTCACAGTTCTGAAGCATGGGAGTCTGAGATCAGAGTCCCAGCATAGACAGAGACTAGTGAGGTGCCTCTTCAGGGTTGTAGGCTGCCAACTACTACATGTATCCTCAGATAATGGAAAACTGGGATAGAGAGTTTTCTGGGGTCTCTTTTGTAAGGGCACTGGATTAGTCAGAATTCTCCAGACAAATGGAACCAATATGAAATATATATGAAATACATATGTTTGTGTATATGCATATATATAAAATACATATATATGTATAAAATGGAAATTAGCTCATATATAACGGAGGCCTAGATGTCTCACCATCTGGAGTCTGAAAGCTGGAGAAAAACTGGTGATGTAATTCAGTTGGAGTTCAGGTGTGGGTCTAAAGGCCTGAAAATGAGGATGGGGTTTCTGGAGTCCAAGAATCAGAAACTACGATATCTGAGGGCAAAAGAAGATGGATGTCTGGATGTCTAAGCTCAAGAAAAGATAATTCATCTCCTTTTTGTTATTTCTCTGCCTTTTTGTTCTCTTGGAATGTCCTCAGTGGAATGGATGATATCCACCTACATTGGCAAGAGGAATTTTCATTACTCAGCCTACTAATTTAAATGCTAATATCTTCTGGAATCTCCCTCATAAACACACTCAGAAATAATGTTTTGGCAGCTATTGTCCAGGTGACACATAAAATTATGTGTCAGTCAAGGTGACACATAAAATTAACCATCACAAGCACTAATCCCACTTGGGAGGGTTTCATAACCTAATTATACCCCAAAGAC
Source organism: Trachypithecus francoisi (assembly GCF_009764315.1). Classification (NCBI taxonomy): domain Eukaryota; kingdom Metazoa; phylum Chordata; class Mammalia; order Primates; family Cercopithecidae; genus Trachypithecus; species Trachypithecus francoisi. The sequence goes on from NW_022681454.1 coordinate 17,930,330, forward strand.
CCCAATTTCAACATATAAATTTTGGGTAGACAAAAATATTCAGTCCATAACAGTAAGATAATAATAAATTATTTTTACTTTAACTGAGAGTAATTTTGTTAATCCAAAATTGATTATATATAGCCTTTATAAACCTGTTTTACTAAAAGTAAGTTGGTATGGACACACCAAATGGCTAATGATTAATGACTAAACTCATACTCTGTTAACATTTTTTGAACTTGTATTTAGTGGGGTAAACTGATTCTGTATTTAAAAATGTAAACTGAATGGAAGCCAAGATGGCCAACTTGATGCAGCTAGGAAGAACTTGTTCCACTGAGAGAGACCAGAACACGAAGTAGACCAGGACACTTCAAGCAGATCTTTGGAAGGAAGGCATTGAGAATGGACAAAGGCCCTGGGGCTAAAAGCCGGGAACCGGGGATGGGGTTGTAGAGCACCAAGACTTGTTCCTTGCCCTGAGAGGTTCCTATGGAAGGGACAGGTAAAATAGGTGTGGAGCAGCCCACTCTCACCATGGACCTCTGGGATCCTAGTTGCAGGAGACCTCATGACCTCCCATGGGGGTCATGACATTTGGGTTGACTCCCTGGACAGTTGGCAGAGACAGAACTCCAGTCTGTGTGGAACCCAGAAGGTTTGGCACAGGAACAGTTGCAGTGGAGCATGGTCATAAGTTCCCATCCCCTAAGACCCACCATACTCCTCCAAGTGGCTTTAGCATTTGTTAGCTGCCAGAAGTGGAGAGAGCAGGGCTGTCTTTTCTGTCAGATGGGATGAGTCTCATCTGAATACTCCCCTGTATACAGTCCCTCTTACAGTTGTTGCCTGGCCACATATGCTTGCAGCAGAGCCTTAGCTGTCCTGCTGAAATACTTGCTAGTGAACACTACTACAGATTTTTCACCAGAAACCCTCACCTTTCTATTTTAACTCTTTTTCAGATGGCCCCTCGCTGGCACACACCTGCCCTCAGCCTTCCCCGACCATTGTGCATTCTCCTCCAGCTTCTACCTGCTACCTTGCCAGTGCAAATATGTGTGTACATGTGCCTGTGTCATTCCACAGCCCTGTTGGTGTGCACTCACCTGCAGCCCTCCCCCACTACCCTACCATGCACATTTGCCTGTGACCACCTCATTGTAGCACACTCTCTTGTGGCCCACCCCTTGCCATGCCATAGCACTTTTACCAACAGTTATCATCACAGCACCTGCAGACTGGGAACATTTCAACTCCTCCAGTGCAGCAGGTGCTTGACCTCGTGTGACCAGAAGACAAAGCTGTGGAACTTGGTCCAGCCCCACAAGGTTAGAACATGACACTCAGGAGAGCTGAGACTTGGCCCCCTGAAGGTATCCAGAAATGAAGCCAATTGACTAAATCCAACTTATACCAGAGTGAAACCCTCAAGGACATCAAATAAAGGTAAAGCAAAAAGCCACATCCAAAGAACAGCAACTTCAAAGATTAAAAGAACATTAGCTTATACTGATGAGAAAGAATCAGTGCAAGAATTCTAACAACTCTAAAATCCATGTCTTCTTACCTCTAACAAAACCACAGTAACTTACCAGCAATGATTCTTAACCAGATTGAAATGACTGAAAAGACAAATATAGAATTCAGAATCTGGCTAGCAAGGGGGCTCAATAAGATACAGGAGAAGGTTGAAACCCAATTCAAGGAAACCAGTAACACAATCCAAGAGTTGCAAGATGATATAGCCATTTAAGGAAAGAACCAAACTGAAATTCTGGAAACAAAAAAATTGACTACAAAAATTTCATAATATAACTGGAAGCATTAACAACAGAATAGACCAAGCTGATGCAAGAATAACAGAGCTTGAAGACTACTCTTGTGAATCAATGCAGGCAGACAAACATAAAGAAAAAAGGAGAGAAAAAAATGAACAAAACCTCTGAGAAATATGGGCTTATGTAAATAAATCAAACCTGTGATTCATTGGGAGTCTTAAAGGCGATGAGAGAGCAGGCAACTTGGAAAAATTACTGAGGACATTGTCAATGAAAATTTCCCCAACTTATCTAGAGAGATCAACATAAACATTTAGGAAATTCAGAGACCCCCTATAAGATACTATACAAGATGGCCATCCCAAAACACATACTCATCACATTTTTCAAGGTCAACACAAGATTTAACAAATCTTAAAGTCAGCTAGAGAAAAGGAGCATGTCATATAATGAGTCTAACATAGACTTTTCAGTAGAAATCTTACCAGCTAGAAGAGATTGGAGGCCTATATTCAATTTCATTAAAGGAAAGAAATTTCAAGTAAGAATTTCATATCCAGTCATATTAAGCTTTATAAGAAAAGGGGAAGTGAAGCCCTTTTTAGATAAGAAAATGCTAAGGGAAGTTTTTACTACAAGACCTGCCTTAGAAGAGGTCCTTAAGGGAAGGCTAAACATGGAAATGAAAGATCAATACTTGCCACCACAAAAACATACTTTAGCACACAACTCACTGACACTATAAAGCAACCATACAATCAAGTCTGTATAACAACCAGCTAATATTATGATGACAAGACCAAATTCTCACATATCAATATTAACTTTGAACAAAAATGAGCTAAATGCCCCATGTAAGAGGCATAGAGTAGCAAGTTGGATAAAGAAGCAAGACTCAACAGGGTGCTGTCAAAAGATTCATCTCACATACAACAATACCCACGGGCTCAAAGTAAATAAATGGAGAAAAATCTATTAAGCAAGTTGAAAACAAAAAAGAGCAAGAGTTGCTGTTCTTATTTCAGAAAAAAATACAGATATTAGACCAACAATGATCAAGAAAGACAAAGAAGGGCATTACATAATAAAGTGTTCAATTAAACAAGATTTAACAATTCTAAATATATATGCACCCAACATTGGAGCACCCAGATTTATAAAATAAGTTCTTAGAGACCTACAAAAAGACTTAGATAACAACACAATAACAGTGGGAAGCTTCAACACTCCACTGACGGTGTTAGACAAATGAACAAAACAGAAAACTAACAAAGATATTTGAGACTTAAACTAGACACTTGACCAAACGGACCCACTAGACATCTACAGAATACTCTACTTAGAGTATATTTTTCTCATCTGCACATGGCACATACTCTAAAATTAACCATGTGTTCGCTCACAAAGAGGTTATCAACAAATTTTTTAAAAATGAAATGATACCAAGCACACTCTGAGATCACAGTGCCATAAACATAAAGACCAATAGCAAGAAGATCTCTCAAAACCATATAGAAATTAAGCAACCTGCTACTGAAAGACTGTTGGGTAAACAATAAAATTAAGGCAGAAATTTTAAAAAATAAAACTAATGAAAACAAAGCTATACCATACCAGAATCTCTGGAACACAGTTCAAGCAGCAAAAGGAAAGTTTACAGCACTATATGCCTATATCAAAAAGGCAGAAAGATCTCAAATTGAAAAACTAACATCACACCTAGATGCACTAGAAAAAACAGAAGCAAACCAACCCCAACGCTAGCAAAAGAAAATATACAACTAAAATCAGAGCTGAGCTGAACAAAATTGAGACATGAAAACCCATATAAAGGATAAACGAAGCCAAAAGTTGTTTTCTTAAAAGAATAATGAATATTAATAGACTGCTAACTAGACTGATAAAGAGAAAAAAGAGAGGCAATCCAAGTAAACACAATCAGAAATGACAAAGGTAACACTACCACAGACCCCACAGAAATACAGGAGTCTATTATGAACGTATGTATGTGCACAAACTAGAAAACCTAGAAAAAATGGATAAATCCCTGGAAATGCACAACTTTTGAAGACTGAACCAAGAAAAAATTGAAATCATAAAGAGACGAATAACAAGTTCTGAAATTGAATCAATAATATGTACCCTACCACCCAAAAAAAGCCCTGGACCAGATGGATTAACAGCTGAATTCTACCAGGCATACAAAGAAGAGCTGGTACCAATCTACTGAAATTATTCCAAAAAGTTGAGTGGGAGAGACTACTTCCCAACACATTCTTGAGCCCAGAATTATTCTGATACTAAATCCTGGCAAAGGCAAAATAGTAAAAGAAAACTTCAGGCTAATATCCCTGGTGGACATAGACACAAAAATCTTCAACAAAATACTAGCAAACTGAATTCAGCAGCACATAAAAAAGTGAATCCATCACAATTAAGTAAGCTTCATGCCTTGGATGAAAGATTGGTTCAACATACACATATCAATACATGTATTTCATCACAAAACAAAGCTAAAAACAAAAATCATTTTATCATCTCACTAGATGCAGAAAAGACTGATAAAATTCAACATCTCTTCATGTTAAAACCCTTAAACAAACTAGGCGTTGAAGGGAGATACTTCAAAATAATGAGCCGTGTATGATAAACTCACAGCAAATGTCCTGCTCAATGGGCAAAAGCTGGAAGCATTATTCTGAGTACCAGAACGAGACAAGGAGGCCCTCTCTCACCATTCCTGTTCCACATAGCACTAGAAGTCCCAACCAAAGCAATCAGGCAAAAGAAAGAAGTAAAAGGAATCCAAATAGGAAAAAGCTATCTCTCTTTGCTGGTGATATTATTCTATACCTAGAAAACCCCACGGCGTCTGTACATGGTCTCCTAGAAATGATAAAACAGAAAAAAACCTTCGCCAAAGTTTTAGAATACAAATTAATGTATAAAAATTAGTAGCATTTCTATATATCAATAATGTCAAAACTGAGAGACAAATTAATAGATCAATCCCATCCACAGTAGCCACACACTCAAAAACAATACCTAGGAATGCAGCTAATGAAGAAAGTGAAAGTTCTCTACATGGAGAATTAAAAAATACTGTTGAAAGAAATGGCAGATGATACAAACAAATTGAAAATCATTCCATGCTCATTGGTACGAGGAAACAATATTGTTAAAATGGCCATACTGCCAAAAGCAATCTGCAGATTCAGTGCTATTTCCATCAAACTACCTTTGTAATTTTCCTCAGAATTAGACAAAAACTATTACAAAATTCATATGTATCAAAAAAGAGCCAAAATAGCCAAAGCAATCTTAAGCAAAAAGAACAAAGCCAGAGGTATCACCCTGCCTGACTTCAGACTATACTACAAGGCTACAGGATCCAAAACAGAATGGTACTGATACAAAAACAGACACAGAGACGAATGGAACAGTTTAGATAATTCAGAAATAAAACTGCACACCTACAACCACCTGCTCTTCAACAAAGGCAACAATAACAAGCAATGGGGCAAGGGCTGCCTATTCAGTAAACGGTACTTGGATAACTGGCTAGCCATATGAGAAGATTGAAACTGGAATCTTTCCTTTCACCATATACAAAAATCAATTCCAGATGTATTAACAACTTACATTTAAGTCCTAAAACTCTATGAACACAAGAAGAATAGCTTAAGAAATAGCATTCTGGATATAGGTTTTGGCAAAGATTTCATGAGAGTCTCTAAAAGAGAATGCAGCAAAAACAAAAGTAGACAAGTGAGAGGTAATTAATCTGAAGAGCTTCTACACAGAAAAAGAAACTATCAACATAGCAAACAGACAGCCTACAGGAATGGGAGGAAATATTTGCAAACTATGCATCTAACAAAAGCCTAATATACAAAATCTGTAAGGAACTTAAATGAAGCAACAAGAGAAAACCTAGCAACCCCATTAAAAAAATAGGCAAAGGACATGAATAGACACTTCTCAAAGGAAGACATACAAGCAGCCAACAAACATAAGAAAAAATGTTCCAGATCCCTAATCATCAGTGAAATGCAAATCAAAACCACAATGAGATAGCATTTCATAGCAATCAGAATGGTTATTATCAAAAGGTCAAAACATAACAGACATTAGCAACGTTGTGGAGAGAAGGGAATGCTTATTCACTGCTGGTGGGAATGCAAATTAGTTTAACTGCTGTGTAAAGCAGTTTGGACATTTCTCAAAAACATTAAAACAGAACTACCATTAGACCAGCAGTCTCATTATTGGGTATATCCCCAAAATGACATATAAATTGTTCTACCTAAAGGACGCATGCACTTGTATGTTCATTGTAGCACTAGTCACAATAGAAAAGACATGGAATCCAGCTAGATGCCCATCGTGGTGGACTGATGAAAGATAATGCAGTGCATATACACCATAGAATACTACACAGTCGTAAAAGAAAACAAAATCATATCCTATGCAGCAATGTGGATGCAGCTGGAGTCCATTATCCTAAGCAAATGAGTGCAAGAACAGAAAACCAAATACCACATGTTCTCACTGATAAGTGGAGCTTAACATTGAGAACACTTGTATGCAAAGATTGGAACCATAGACACTGGGGTCTCCTTGATGCGGGAGGATGGAAGAAGGGTGAGAGTACTATGCTCACTATCTGGGCGATGAAATCATTTGTGCACCAAACCCCAGTGACATGCAGTTTACCCATGTAACAAATCTGCACATGTATCTCCTGAACCTAAAATAAAAGTTGAAAAAAATTAATAAAATATAAACTGTAAAATAGTTAAATATCATTTTAAATTTTAATGTTATTTAAATTTTATAAATGACAATTAACTTTTAATTTAATTTAAATTTTATAAATTACAGATTTAAATTTTACGAGCTATATTTATAAAATAAAATCACTCAATCACACCTTGATAGGCATTAGTTAGCCCCAGAATTTCTGCTAAAGTCAACAACTCATGAAGGTAATAACCATGACAATAATAAACTTTTAGATGAGTCTGTACATTATAGAAAATTGCGGCACTATTCACAATAGCAAAGACTTGGAATCAACCCAAATGTCCATCTGTGACAGACTGGATTAAGAAAATGTGGCACATATACACCATGGAATACTATGCAGCCATAAAAAAGGATGAGTTTGCATCCTTTGTAGGGACATGGATGCAGCTGGAAACCATCATTCTTAGCAAACTATCACAAGAAGAGAAAACCAAACACCGCATGTTCTCACTCATAGGTGGGAACTGAACAATGAGATCACTTGGACTCGGGAAGGGGAACATCACACACCGGGGCCTATCATGGGGAGGGGGAGGGGGGAGGGATTGCATTGGGAGTTATACCTGATATAAATGATGAATTGATGGGTGCTGACGAGTTGATGGGTGCAGCACACCAACATGGCACAAGTATACATATGTAACAAACCTGCACGTTATGCACATGTACCCTAGAACTTAAAGTATAATAAAAAAAAAAAAAAGAAAATTACTATTCAAAGATATTGAAAGAATGGTTACAACTTTTGCTAATTCAACTTTTCTTAAATGCATAAATATTTCATCTAGCGTGGTTGAGCTTAACTTTACATTTTGTGTTTATAAAGCCATGACCCTCAAAATGATGTTACTTTTAAAGTACATTGGCCCAATCAAATATTAATGTTGAGTCACAGAAATCAAATAATTAAGGCATTCATGAACTTTGTCTCAGGTTAAGTCTTTGAAAGTCTCCTTTATCTTCTATACTCCTTATTCTGCAGAGTCCTGGGGCTTGTTTCTTTCACCCTTCTTCCACAGCATCTTTTTATGAACATCACCCTCATAACCCTATGGCCTGAAAATAGTGGGGCCTGTCTCAGGGATCAAGGAGGGGAAAATAAGTTATAAGGACAGAGCAAGAGTTGTGGCCCTTGGTGTATCAATGACTTTATGAATCATATCAATTTCTCCAATGTTTTGTCTAATGTTTTATTCTGACTACATGTTACATTATCTCTGAACTTGTAAGTTCCTGGAATACCTATTTCTAATGATGAAATCCATCAAGAAATGAAATTTTAGTACAGCATCATTGAATATTTAGGCTTTCCTGGTCTCTGAGCCCACATATGAAACCTGCCTCTCACAGTAATGCCCAAACTGGTCCTACCAGTGAGTACCAAGGATATAGCAAGAGAAATGAGATGGGGTGATGTAAAAATATTTGCTTCTTTGAGTCTTTGACCTGCAGTGGTGGGAAAAGCATTAACTTTGAAGCTGGGCAACTGTTTCGGAAAAAATGCACCATCGCTTTCCTTATGTTTAAAATTGGAGATAATAATATCTATTCTTCAGGGTTAAAAAAAAAAAAGCTTAAGATGGTGCCTCGCACTCCTTAGGCATGCTATCTATGATTTAGGCAATGTAGCCTGCATTTTCCCTATTAAGGTAACCATTTAATATGCCCCATTCAAAATTCCACAGAATGTATAATCTTCAATTTCTGCCTTGAAGTATTTTTTCATCTCTATACTCTAACTGGACTTACAAATTAATTTCTATGTCCGAAACAATTCCAAGGCTAAGACATAGGAACTAAATAAAACAACAACTTTACACAAAATTATTGGTAAATTTCTTGAGGGATAAATATGCCTTCTTATGTTCTGATTTTGTGATCTTGGTGAAAATTGGAGCAATGTGCTAAGTGATTTTGTAATTACAAGGACTATTCTATATCCTGAATGAACAGGGATATAGACTCTCTTAGGGGGAAAGGGTTATTACCAAAGCACACTCATATATGTCTTCAACATTCGAAGATGGCAACTGATGGAATTTCTCATCTATATATAATAGTTCATGCATCTTAGAACATTATATAAGGTTTTCTTTTCTTTATCATTTGTAAAATGGAGATAATACTGACATTGGAGGTTAAGAGCATGGGCTTTGGGTACTATGATTTGCTTTTATTATTTGAGGATTAAGAAATGCTCAATAACCTAATAGTGAAGACACTCTTTAAAATTGCAAGTCATCCAAATGAAAGTCACTGTTGAGGTAACATACTGTTGTTCCTCAGTATTTTGGGATTGATTCCAGGATGCTGAGGATACATAAATACTTGGGTATTCAAGTCTTTTATATGAAATAGCATAGTTGTATATAACTTGAAACATGTCCTCCCATATACTTTAAAACATCTCTAGATTACTTACAATACCTGATGCAATGTAAATTCCATTACAATATTTGTTATATTGTATTGTTTTTATTGGTACCATTTTTACTGTTGTATTGTTTTTTCTTTTTTTTCTCACATATTTTCCATCAGGAGTTGGTTGAATCTGTGATATGGAAACCATGGGTAAGGAGGGTTGACTGTATAAAAATCAATATCTGTGTGTGTGTGTCTCACTCTTGGCTGGCTTCAGGTTTTATGTTAAATTTCCTAAATACTCAGGTACTACTGTTAAAAATTGAGCCCAAACCATACACCTACTTTGTACATGTAATAATGCATATATTATAATGAAGATACAGTATAACTATGAAGAAATACAAGATTACATAATAAATAATATTGGCACAATCAGCGAGTTTTTAAAACAATGGCCAATTTATTTCCTCACCTATAGGGAATATTTATCATTTTTGGCAACTCAACATCTTTTAAATACTCATGTTAAGTTTTTGAGAATTTCCCACATTATAAATTCTACCTCTCAAAGTCAGCATTTGGAACTGTCTCTCAGCCTCCTTTGAAGGTAAATTGAAGTAGGTGACCTGGGCGTCAAAAATTACACCTGCTAGCTCAAGACTCAGGTCCTAAGTTCATAAATGAATTGCTGAGCGCTCCTTGGACTTGATTTTTTGCCTATGGATGACAGCAGGAACATTTGATGTTTTCTGTGTTTCTCATCAGTATCCCTGACCGTTATATTATTTCACCCCTTACACCAAAAGGCATTTCAGATGAATTAAAGAATTACATTTTAAAATTTAGATTTTTTTTTAAATGGTTAAACAAATTCTGGTTTATTCATACCATGGGACACTACTCAACAATAAAAAAGAACAAACTATTGATACATGAAACAATTTAGAGGGATTTAAGGACACTATGCTTAGTGAAAAAAGCCGATCTCAAAAGGTTAAATACTGTATAATTCGGTTTTTATATAGCATTCTCTAGCTGACAGAATTGTATAGATGAAGAACAGATTAGTGGTTGCCAGTGACAGAGATGAGGGTGATGGGCTTCATAGGGGTAGCTCCAAGGGATTTCCTTTGTGGTGATGGGACAATTCTGTACCTGATTGTAGTGGTGGTTACATGAACCTATACATGGGACCAAAGTGCATAGGACTACACACACACACACGCGCACGCACACTCATGAAGGTAAAAATGTACCCTAGAACCTAAAGTATAATAAAAAATATATATATATATATATATATATATGATCCTTTGAACTCTTCACACAACTTTCCCCAATGGTGACATTTTCTATTACTTAGAATAATGACAGATCCAGGATATTGACTGTAGAACTATTTCACTTTTCATACAAAATTTAGATTTTTAAAGCGTATACAAAAAATAAAAGTGATTTACGATCAAATCTGGGGAGGAAAAGGCATTGTAATGTTAAAAGAAATGAAAGCAATCACAAAAGAAAAAACAGTGCAATAAAATTAAACTCTTTTCTATGTTTTCTATAAATAATCAATGAATATACAATAAATTAATTGGTTTATTATATAGTAAGCTCATGAAGACCTAAGACACACAAAGTCTGAATTAGTGTGGAGCTTGAGCTAAATTGCAAAGGGATGAGATAAAAGGATTTACAAATATAAATAGAGGTGAATAATAACTACTTGAGTAAAATGCACTAACTCTTTGGATATAGAAATTAAATTACAGACATGGTGTAATATAATTTCTTACCTGTCAAATCAGTAACATTATTCTTTTAAATAGTCACACCTGGTACAGTAATAGAAGACTGGTACACTTATATACTGCTGGAGGGAGTACACAGTAATGTAATGATTTGGGGAAATATTTTGGAAATACATATAAAAATATTAATATTTCATGACCTTGCAGTTCTCCTTCTAGGAATATTTTGTTAAGGAAATAATCTGAAATATCCAGAAAGATTTATACATAGGATGTTGATTGGAGCATTAAAACCACTTAAATGTTCAACTATATAAAAGGTTAACTACATTATAGATGATTCATTTAAGTAAATGTTATAGAATTGTTAAAATTATGCCTCTGAAGAGTTTTCAGTAACATGAAAAATGCATATAATTGAAATGATAGTTAAGGTAACAAAATTAACTCTATAATCTGAGCTCAACTGCTTAAAATACAGAGAAAAAAAGGTGGGAAGAATGATAGCAATACAATTATCAGGGAATAATTTATTTTTTTCTGATTTTTAAAAAATATATTCATGCTTTCAAATTACTTTTTTTGTAATTAGAATAAAAAAATATCTGAAATTAATTATCCCCACAAGAACAACTGGTTGGACAAAATTTGGTTTAAAAATAAAGTAGTAAATTAAATAGTCCTTGTCGGGAACACTTTGTTCAATGAAAAAATTTTTCACTTTTCCGCTGCCAAGATCACTTACTTTAAACAACGCTTTTATCTTGCTCCCTGCTTTAAAAATCTCATTGGTTCCCTGTTTCTTATGTCATTAAGTATAAATCCCTTTTGACTGCTTTTCAAGGTTTTTCTAATCTTATTCCATTCAAAATTATTCACTATTACTTTGCCTTCTGCTTGTCTGGATTCCAATGTGTATTGTAACCACCCTTGAAACTTCACACTTGCTCATAAAACACACACACACACACACACACACACACACACATCCTTGGACTGCCTGACAGAAATCATATTTTTTATTCATTAATTCATTCAACAGATATTTAAGTGTCTACTATAGATCAAGTGCTGCTCTGCCTGTGGGGAGATGTACAGTATCAAAAAGATTAAGGAGCATGTTCCTATAGAACTGTTTTTCTAGAGAAAAAATAATTTAGCAATAATCCTCTAAAGGCCATGAGGTGGAGAGACTACTTGCCTTGGAACTTAACTTCAGCACCAAACCTGCCTGTTGGGCCAAATTAATGTGGTAGCCTTGGGAAAGAAAGCCTTCATTGAGTTCTAGAGTTCCATCTTTCCTTAATTCCCTTCTCAATATTTAGAAGAAACAACTACATAAAATATACTATTGTATCTGCTGTAAACAAAATGCTGTTGAGGGCATTATTCCTTTATGTCATTCTGTTCCACCTTATAATGTCAGTGTGGAAGCTCTATTTTATCATTTATTACCTGTATTAGCTTGTCCTTGCATTGCTCTAAAGAAATACCTGAGACTGGGTAATTTATAAAGAAAAGAGATTTAATTGTCTTATGGTTGTGCAGGCTGTATAGGAAGCATAGTTCTGGCCATTGGTCAGTTTCTGAGGAGGGCCCAGGAAACTTACAACCATGGCAGAAAGCAAAGGGGGGAATAGCCATGTCTTACATGGCCAGAGGAGAAGAAAGAGAGATAGCAGAGAGGTGTTATACACTTTTAAACAACCAGATCTCATGAGAACTCTGCCACCGTACAGTACCAAAGGGGAATGGTGCTAAACCACTCATGAGAAACTATCTCTATGATCCAATCACCTCTCACAGTGAGGATTACAAACCTACGTGAGATTTGGGCAGGGACACAGATTCAAACTATATCATTCAGCCCATGGACCCTCCCAAATTTCATGTTCCTCTCATGTTGCAAAATACAATTATGCCTTCCCAACAGTCCCCCAATGTCTTAACTCACTCCAGCATTAATTCAAAAGTCCAAACTCTCACCTGAGACAAGGCTAGTCCCTTCCTTCTATGAGCCTGTAAAATCAAAAACAAGTTGGTTACTCCAAAGATACAATGAAGGTACAAGGACTGGGAAGTACTCCCATTCCAAAAGAGAGAGAAATTGGCCAAAAGAAAGGGGTGGCCCCAAACAAGTCCAAAACCCAGCAGGGCAATCATTACATCTTAAAGCGCCAAAATAATCTTCTTTTACTCCATGTCCCACATACAAGGCATGCTGGTGCAGGGGGAGGGGCTCCCAAAGCCTTGGGCAGCTCTTTTCCTGTGACTTTGCAGGGTTCAGGCCTCACAGTTGCTGTTAAGGGGTGGTATTGAGCGCCCCAGTGGGGACTCTATGTGGGGACACCAACCACTCTCTAATAATGATAAGGATATGTCACATCATGTTTCCCTTTATACTTTGACTACCAGGGAGATAAGTGCCATATATTTCAATTGCATTGATGCCTACCATCATGGGCATTCTTGCGTTAGCATTATTTTTAGATTTTTAAATTTCTATTTACATTGCTTTTTTATATTGCCTATATGAAGTCTCATTTCAAATTCGTTGTAGAAAGAAAAAAGAAACAATATAAAGGAGTCACCAAGATGACTTCTGCTGAACTGAATTATTTATCCTTCAGCTTCTCATAGTGGTGCTGGCCACTGGCTTTCAGCAGAGTTCTGCTTTGGTAATTGCTCATAGTCAAAAAGAGTCTTCACACCAAAGGTTATGTTCCTGCCTTTGGAGTAGCCCACATTCAATGCCTAGTTGACTGTGGCAAGGGTAGAAACACACAACCCCATTTTATCCTGGGAGGATAATACTGAAGGCCATCCCAGATCAACTGCATTGCAGTTCTCCTTCTTTCTCAGCCCAACCTTAATCACTACCCATCACAGTTGTTGTCCCCTAGAGAACTCCAGGACATCTTGTTCAGGCAAATTTCAATATCAGTATCTGTTTTCCAGAAAATTTGATCTACAATAACTAGATTAATAAAACAGACAATGGTAATATTCCCTATTACGTTCTGGTAGATACCCTCTATCAGGTTAGTCGATAATCTTGCTACCCCTGACCTCATATGTCCTTTTATACTCATGAGGACAGCATTGCTCACTGATCTCCATTTACTATAGTCTTCCGCACATCTTAGAGTCAGAGTCACACATGTTAGCTCTCAATTCCTTATTGATTTCTGTTTACTGTTGTTTTAGAAGGTTATAGCCATATGGTTGTATTTGACACCTCTTCTCGTTGATTCTCATCCTCTTTTGTGTTCATAGTGTGCTTTCACACTACTGGAAACTTTGGCAATGCCTTTAGAGAGATTAAATTGCTCTCCTAACTCTTACACTACTTATCCACCCTTTCATCTGTATCACTACTTGTGCAGAAAATATAATTTTATTGTCTAGACATTACAATCTTATGCTTGCAAGAAGCAAAGCTCTACTCAATGCATGGCCATTTCTGGTGCCACTTGAGAAATGTGATCCACCTTATGCCTATAATGGTAATCTAAGTTTTTTGAGATTACTAGAGCTGTTTTAACAAAGTACTATATTTTGTATCTTAAACAACAGACAGTTATTCTCTCACAGCTGTGCAGGCAGATGTCTGAAATCAAGATGTTGGCAAAACCATACTCTCTGTATAGGACATTCCCTCCTTTGCCTTTTGTGATGGTTAATACTGAGTGTCAACTTGATTGGATGGAAGAATGTGAAGTATTGTTCCTGGGTGTGTCTGTGCGGGTGTTGCCAAAGGAGATTAACAGTTGAGTCAGTGGGCTAGGAAAGGCAGATGCACCCTTAAGCTGGGTAGGTACAATCTAATCAGCTGCCAGCATGGTCAAAATAAAAACCAGACAGAAGAACATGAAAAGACTAGACTGGCTTAGCCTCCCAGCCTACATCTTTCTCCCATGCTAGATGCTTCCTGTCCTTAAATATTGGAATCAAATTTCTTCAGTTTTGGGACTCGACTGGCTTCCTTGCTCTTTAGTGTGCAGATGACCTATTGTGGGACCTTGTGATTGTATGAGTTAATACTCCTTAATAAACTACTATATCTATATACAATATATATTATATATATATATATATCTCCTGTATATATAGCATACATATATATATCTCCTGTATATATAGTGTGTGTGTGCATATATAGAGTGTCTGTGTATATATATATATATATATCTCGTGTGTGTGTGTGTATATATATGTGTGTATATATATATCCTGTTAGTTCCATCCCTCCAGGGAACATTGCCTAGTACAGATTTTGGTACCAGGAGTGGCTCTAGAGGAACAGAATATTAAGGATGGAGTTCTTTCATTGGTTTTGGGGTTTCTGGAATTGGCTGTTTAATATGATTATACCCAAACGTGCTAAGGAATCTACTTCAAATACTACGGAGAATAGTGATAGTCCTTGGCATGAACTGTTTAGACAGTTATGCAAAATAAATGCCTTTGACACTCCTGATTCACCAATTGTGAAAGGTAAAGAGTGTAGTGACTCTGTACATAATACCTTTGACTATATGTGGAACATAATGATGTTGGTTGGTTGCTCCTAAGTTCACTGGACAAAGTGATAAAAGAAAATGATGAACTAAAGGACTCTAACTCCTGGCTTCCGAAGCAGATACTGAGCAGATACTGAGCCTCAAGTCTGCTCAAGATTGCCCTTAGAGTATTATCTGCTCCAGAGAAAAAGCTGATATTGTGGAAAATCAGACACAAGCTCTTATCATGCGAGTGGCTGACCTGCAATGAAAGGTACATGCACAGCCTCAACAGGTCTCTACTGTTAAAGACAGGGCATTGATTGGAAAAGAATGGGACCCTGCATCTTAGAATGGGGATGCATGGCAGAACCCTGATGAAGCTGGGGACACTGAGCTTGTAAACTCTGATGAACCTTTTTTGCTAGAAGAAACAACTTCCTCATCCCCAGTAGGGTAACATTCCCTCCCTGACCCATGCTGCCAACAGCCTTTCCATCTTTGTCTGAGGAGATAAACCCTGCACTGCCTGAGGCAACAGTGATGGCATCCCCAAGGCAGCTGAAAGGCAAGATGATATTGATTCTCCTCAGGAGCCATCCCCAACAGCCCTGTTTGCTTCTAGACCTATGTATTAGTCTGTTCTCATGCTGTTGATAATGATATACCAGAGACTGGGCAATTTACAAAAGAAAGATTTAATGGACTTACAATTCCACATGGCTGGGGAAGCCTCACAATCACGGCAGAAAGCAATGAGGAGCAAGTCATGTCTTGTATGGATGGCAGCATGCGAAGAGAGAGAACTTATGTAGGGAAACTCCTGTTTTTAAAACCATCAGATCTCATGAGACTTATTCACTATCAAGAGACAGTATGGGAAAGACATGGCCCCATGATTAAATTCTCTCTCACAGGGTCCCTCCCAAAACACCTGGGAATTATGGGACCTACACGTTGAGATTTGTGTGAGGACACAAGGCCAAACCATATCAACTTATAAATAGACTGAAGTCCTGTCAGGACCCTAGAGGTGAAGTTCAGAACATGACCCGTGAGGAATGCACTACACTTGGAAAGAACTGCTTGAGTTTTCTAATTTATGTGAGCAGAAATCTGAAGAAAAGGCATGGGAATGGATACTAGGGGTGTGGGATAATGGTAGAAGTAATATAGAGTTGAATCAGGATGAATTTATTGATTTGGGCCTACTAATTAGGGATTCTACATTTAACGTTGCAGCTTAAGGAATTAAAAACGATTCGAATAGTTTTTTTGCTTGGTTAGCTGAAATATGGATTAAAAGATGGCCCACTGTGAGCGAGATGGAAATGCCTGATCTCCCTCGGTTTAATGTAGAGGAAGGGACCGAAAGTCTTAAGGATATTGGGATGGTGGCGTGGATTTGACCTACTCATCCCAGCTGGGAGGTTTCAGAAGATATACCCTCGACCAATGCTTTGCAAAAGACATTTATGAGGGCAGCACTTCCACCTTTGAAGAGCCCTGTAGTTGCTTTTCTCTGTACATCAGGTCTAACAATGGGAACCACAGTTACTCAACTACAAAATTTAAATGTAATGAGAATAATTGGATTCCAAGGTGGCAAGGGCAAAGTGGCAGCACTCAATTGTCAAGGCAAGATGGGCATAGCTACCATAATGAACAGCAGAGGCAAAGCAGCAATCCGAATACTCTGACTTGTGTAGAGCTCCAGCATTGGCTAATTAATCACAGTATTCCTAGAAGTGAAATTGATAAGAAGCCTACTGCATTCCTACTTAATTTATATAAGAAGAAAACTTCCAGGTCGAGTAGACAAAAGACTAATTTGGATTATAAAAACAGAGAATCACAGCCCCTCAATCAATTTTCAGACATGAGCCAGTTTACAGGCCCAGAACCCCTTGAATGAAGGGGTTACCAGGTCCCCTTGAGGAAGCACCCCATTACGCCATTGAAAATTTATGCTGTTAATTTTTCTCCCATCCTTCCCCAAGGAGACCTCTTTTCTTTTACCAGGGCAACTGTGCACTGGGAAAAGGGAAATGATCAGATACTTCAGGGAATACTGGACAGTGGCTCTGAGCTGACATTGATTCCAGGGAACCCAAAACGTCATTGTGGTCTTCCAGTTAAAGTAGGGGCTTATGGAGGCCAGGTAACTAATGGAGTTTTAGCTCAGGTCGGACTTACAGTGGGTCCAGTCGGTCCCTGGACTCATCCTGTGTCATTTCCCCAGTGCCAGCATGCCTAATTGGCATAATATACTTAGCAGCTGGCACAACTCCCACATTGGCTCCCTGACTGGTATGGTGAGGACTATTAGGGTGAAAAAGGCCAAATGGAAACCATTAGAGCTGCCTCTACCTAGAAAAATAGTTAATCAAAAACAGTATCACATCCCTGGAGGGATTGTGGATATTAGTGCCACGATCAAGGACTTGAAAGATGCAAGGGTGGTGATTCCCACTCCATTCCCATTCCATTTTCCCATTTGGCCTGTGCAGAAGACAGATGGATGTTGGAGAATGACAATGGATTATCATAAACTTAACCAGTGGTGACTCCAACTGCAGCTGCTTTACCAGATGTGGTTTCAGTGCTTGAGAAAATGAACACATCTCCTGGTACCTGGTATGCAACTATTGATTTAGCAAATGCTGTTTTTCCATTCCTGTCCTTAAGATCCACAAGAAGCAATTTGCCTTCAGCTGGCAAGGGCAGCAATATACATTTACTGTCTTACCTCAGAGATATATCAACTCTCTGGCTTTGTGCCATAATCTTGTTCAAAGAGGTCCTGATAGCTTTTTACTTCCACAAGATATCACACTGGTCATTGATGACATTATGCTGATTGGATCCACTGAGCAAGAAGTAGCAAACATTCTGGACTTATTGGTGAGACATTTGCATGCCAGAGGATGGGAAATAAATATGACTAAAATTCAGAAAACTTCTACCTCAGTAAAATTTCTAGTGGTCCAGTGGTATGGGGCCTGTCAAGATATTCCTTCTATGGTAAAGGATAAGTTGCTGCATTTGGCCTCTCCTACAACCAAGAAAAAGGCATAATGCCTAGTGGGCCTATTTGGATTTTGGAGGCAACACATTCCACATTTGGGTGTGTTACTCTAGCTCACTTATTGAGTGACCCAAAGGCTGCCAGTTTTGAGTGGGATCCAAACAGGAGAAGGCTCTGTAACATGTCCAGGATGCTGTGCAAGCTCCTCTGCCACTCGGGCCCTATGACCCAGCAGATCCAATGGTGCTTGAGGTGTCAGTGGCAGATAGGGATGCTGTTTGGAGCATCTGGCAGGCCCCCATAGGCGAATCACAGCAGAGGCCTCTAGGATTTTGGTGCAAGGCCCTGTCATCTTCTGCAGTTAACTATTCTCCATTTGAAAGACAGCTCTTGGCCTGTTACTGGCTTTGGTGGAAACTGAACATTTGACTATGGGTCATCAAGTCATCATGTGAACTGAACTGCCTTTTATGAATTGGGTGTTTTCTGACCCATCTAGCCATAAAGTGGGTCATGCAAAGCAGCATTCCATCATCAAATGGAAGTGGTGATTGGGTTCGAGCAGGTCCTGAAGGCACAAGTAAGTTACATGAGCAAGTGGCTCAAATGCCCTTGGTCTCCACTCCTGCCACCCTGCCTTCTCTCCTCCAGCCTGTACCTCTGGCCTCATGGGGCATTCCTTATGATCAGTTGACAGAGGAAGAGAAGAGTAGGGCCTGGTTCGCAAATGGTTCTGCATGGTATGTAGGCACCACCCAAAAGTGGAAAACTGCAGCAATACAGCCCCTTGTTAGGACATCCTTGAAGGTCAGTGGTGAAGGAAAATCTTCCCAGTTGGCAGAACTTCTAGCAGTGCACCTGACTATGCACTTTGCTTAGAAGGAAAAATGGGCAGATGTGAAATTATATACTGATTCATGGGCTGTAGCCAATGGTTTGGCTGAATGATCAGGGACTTGGAAAAATAATGATTAAAAAATTGGTGACAAAGAAATTTGGGGAAGAGGTATGTGGATGGACCTCTCAGAGTGGTCAAAAACTGTGGAGATATTTGTATTTCATGTGAGTGCTCACCAGTGGGTGACCTCAGCTGAGGAGGATTTTAACAATGAAGTGGATAGGATGATCTGTTCTGTGGACACCACTTAGCCTCTTTACCCAGCCACCTTTGTGATCACCCTATGTGCCTATTAACAAAGTGGCCATGGGCTCAGCAACATGGACTTCCACTCACAATGGCTGACCTGGCTATTTCCACTGTTGAATGCCCAATTTGCCAGCAGCAGAGACCAACACTGAGCCCTCGATATGGCAACATTCCTTAAGGTGATCATCCAGCTACTGAGTGGCAGGTTGATTATATTGGACCTCTTCCATCATGGAAAGGGCAGGAGTTTGTCCTCACTGGAATAGACACTTACTTTGGATATGGGTTTGCTTATCCTGCACGTAATGATTCTGCTAAGACTACCATCTGTGGACTCACGGAATGCCTTATCCACCATCATGGTATTCTACACAGCATTGCCTCTGACCAAGGCACTCATTTTATGGCTAAAGAAGACAGCAGTGGGTTCATGCTCATGGAATTCGCTGGTCTTTCCATGTTCCCCATCACCCTGAAGCAGTTGGATTGATAATTGAAGTCACAATTACAATGCCAACTAGGTGACAATACTGGGCAAAGTTCTCATGAAGGCCTTGTATGCTCTGAATCAGTGTCCAATATATGGTACTTTTCTCCAATAGCCAGTATTCACAGGTCAAGGAATCAAGTGGTGGAAGTGGAAGTGGCATCACTCACCATCACCCCTAGTGATCCACTAGCAAAATTTTTTGCTTCCTGTTCTTTCAGCATTACATTCTGTTGGCCTAGAGGTCTTAGTTCCAGAGGAAGGAACACTGCCACCAGGAGACACAACAATGATTCCATTAAACTGGAGGTTAGGATTGCCACCTGCACACTTTGGGCTTCTCCTACCTTTAAGTCAACCGGCTAATAAGGGAGTCACAGTGTGGGCTGGGGTGATTGATCCAGACTATCATGAAATCAGTGTACTACTCCATAATACAGGTAAGGAAGAATATGTGCAGAATACAGGAGATCCCTTGGGGTGTCTCTTAGAATTACTATGCCCTGTGATTAAGGTCAATGGGAAACTACACCAACCCAATCCAGGCAGCCAGAGAAAACAAACAAACAAAAAACATGACCTGTTGAGGTGCTTGTGGAAGACGAAGGAAATACAGAACATGTAGTAGAAGAAGTTAGTAGCTATGACCATGTGACCAGTTGTGGAAACGAGGACTGTAATTGTCAAGAATATTTCCTCCTTCTTTTGTTAAAAACATGTTTGTGCATATGTACACCTGTACTAAGAAAATATCTTCATTTTATTTCCTTTTTTCTTTATAATGTGACATAAGATTTATTGACTTCATATCGGCATTTAAGTGATGTTAACTTTATGTAATAGCATTTGGATTGGGGATTGGTGCATTTCTGGTTGTATAAAGGATGGTCATATTATGTTAGGTGCAATTAAGCCCCTATTATTGTCTTTATCTGAAGATTATGTATGAACTCAGGAGATGTTTATAGGTTCAAGTTGACAAGGGATGGGCATGTGATGGTTAATACTGAATATCAGCTTGGTTGGATTGAAGGATGCAAAGTATTGATCTTGGATGTGTCCGTGAGGGTGTAGCCAAAGGAGATTAACATTTGAGTCAGTGGGCTGGGAAAGGAAGACCCACCCTTAATCTGGGTGGGCACAATCTAACCAGCTGCCAGTGTGGCCGGAATAAAAAGGAGGCAGAAGAACGGGGAAAGGCTAGACTGGCTTAGCCTCCCAGCCTATATCTTTCTCCTGTGCTGGATTTTTCCATCCCTCGAACATCAGATGCCAACTTTCAAAGCTTTGGGACTCGGACTGGCTTCCTTGCTCCTCAGCTTGCAGACGGAATATTGGAGAAATCTGTGACCATGTGAGTTAATACTTAATAAACTCATATATATATATATCCTATTAGTTCTGTCCCTCTAGAGCACCCTGACTAATACACCTTTCCATAGCTTCTGGTGATAACTGGCAAATTCTAGCATTACTTGGCTTATGGCTGCATCACTCCAACATCTGATTTCTCTGCTTATAAGGAGAGGGACACTGGGAAACAGAGACTCACAGGGAGAAAGCCATGTGATGATGGAGGCAGATATCCAGTAATACTGGATCAAAAGCCACTCTAACTCAGTATGACCTCATATTAACTCGATTATATCTTTAATGTTGTCATTTCTAAATAAGAATCTATTCATGGATAGTGAGAATTAGGACTTCAACATATCTTTTTGAGGAATACTATTCAACCTACCACAAAGGTCTTCCTTGTTCTATTTAGTCCCCTGATCCAATAAAACCAATATGACAGATGCTATCATAATACAGATGAGTTGAGAAAAAATTGCTTTTAGTTATTGACTGAAATATGACCCCACACCTAGGAAAGGTTACAATGCATTGAATTAAGTACCAAAAAGCCACTGCTTTGGCATTGAGTGTGCCTTCCTCACTTGTTTGATGCCCTTTTAGTCCCTTTCTTTGCCTCACCTTTGCCTAAAGTATGTAGGGTGCAACATTTTGGACAGAATTATGAAATCTCCTCTGACTAATTATGCCACCTGTTTCTTTTTCTTTTCTTTTCTTTTCTTTTCTTTCTTTTCTTTTTTTTTTTTTTTTTTTTTTTGAGATGGAGTCTTGCTCTGTTGCTCAAGCTGGAGTGCAGTGGCATGATCTCGGGCCATTGCAACCTCCAACTCCTGAGTTCAAGCAATTCTCTTGCTTCAGTCTCCTAAGTAGCTGGGATTATACGCATGCATCACCACACCCAGCTAATTTTTGTATTTTTAGTAGAGATGGGGTTTCACCATGTTGGCCAGGCTGGTCTCAAACTCCTGACCTCAGGTGATCTGCCCACCTTGGCCTCCCAAAAGTGCCAGAATTACAGGCCTGAGCCACTGCACTATGTGCTTCCTGTGTCAAACCTCTTCTTATATTTCTTTTCTCGTATCCAACTTCCATGCCTGTGTATCAATCTTCAGGATTATGTAAAATGTGAGAGTCATTCTGATAGTTTATCATATTCTAAATTTTCTAAACTAACTTTAAAAAATAAATTAATCTATGAAGTATTAGTTCAGGGAAGTGTTAATTTTAATAAAATTTCTTATGGTATGAAAAACGAGTGCTACATGAACAATAAATTTAGTAAAAGTGGGTGCTAAAGCTCCTCTTTCAGATTCTCGAGGTCTTTACTTAGGTTTATGAGAATTCTCACAAACAAACAAAAGCAAACGAATGAAACATGTTTAGCTTGGTTGAAGTCAGCATTTGTCAAAAGTATTTAATCATAAGACACATTGAGAAGAGCCACATTGTGGAGCTTTTTTTATAGCCTCTGTTTAGGAAATCAAATAAAATTGTCAGCATTTTGGTTTGTCTCGCCACACAGAAGGATTTTCTAAATTAGTTCTATAATCCAAACAAATTAGAGTCAATAATGATAACCTCAGACAATGGCACTGGTTTTAATGGGAAAGATCGCTTTTTAGGATACATTTTACTATATATGCTAAAAATATGGGTTACAGTGACACATTTATTATTGATTAATACTACAATTTCAGATTTAGAATAATTAACTACAAAAGTATAAGAAAAAGTAATGGGAATTTGTGTAGAACATTTAAAAAATAATATTCATCATAGAAAAGAGAAATTAGAAACAAATAAAATAATCAATTTTAAAATTAACTAAAATATAAGTCAAAATTTAGAAAAATACGTAACATAATGGCCTCCAGGTCCATTTATGTCCTTTCAAAGGACACAATCTCATTCTTTTTTATGGTTGCATGATATTCCATGGTGTATGTGTTTCACATTTTCTTTATCCAGTCAATCACTGATGGACATTTATGTTGATTCCATGTCTTTGCTATTGTGAATAGTGCTGCAATGAACATATGTGTGCATGTGTCTTTATAACCTTAGCAAATTAACACAGGAACAGAAAACCAAATACCACATGTTCTCACTTACAAGTGGGAGCTAAAGGATGAGATCACATGGGCACATAGAGGGGAACCTTTTGGAGGGTGAAGAGTGGGATGAGGGAGACGATCAGGAAAAATAACTAATGGGTACAAAGCTCAATACATGGGAGATGAAATAATCTGCATAATAAAATCCCATGACACAAGTTTATCTGTGTAACAAACCTTCATGTGTACCCCTGAACTTAAAATAAAAGTTAAAAAATATATATAGGTAACATTAATAAAGAATAAAATCTGAGAGCAAACAAAGAGTAATAAATCCAACTTATCAGTGCCAACCTGTTTTTGCTTCTATGAGAAAATCAAAGATTATCTATTTTGATATGTCATAAAAAAGTGAATACAAGGCGGTGAATTAAAGCATTTCTAAATTACTCAAGACCAGTATGCATTCCTTTCCTTTCAATGGTCTTGTCTAATACTATGCTCCTTTTAAGTTTCTTTTCTTTCTTTAAAAATGCAAAATAATTGTTTCCCCTTGCAATGAATTTTAAATTCATTCGTGTAGGTACAAATCACAGTAGAAAATTATGAAATTTGGCAACTCTAAAATGTACTGTATTTATATGTAACTCTTATTCTAAACGATGCCACAAAGGCTAAATTAGAAGTTTCAAGTGTGTGTGAAATTTCCTGTATTTTTAATGTGCATGATGAATTTAATTCTTTTTGAATACTAAAGTCTGACAATTACTATGAAAAAAAATATGGGCTCCAGAATCACACTGCCTGAGTGAATTGCTTCTGCATTCAATTGCTTCTGAATTACAAGTTATGTCTGTTTGGCCAAGTCACTCATCTCTCTAACTCAGTTTCCTCATTTATAAAATGATCATAACAACAATAGTACCTCCTTATGACATCATTAAAGAGAGGAGTTAATCTATGTAAAATGCCTAGCACAGTCCTCAGCACACCAGCACATACTTCAGTCTAAACCTGAAGACTGTTTGTCTCTTTCTCATTACACACACACACACACACACACACACACACCATTATTAAGTTTAAAATCATATTGAATGGTGGACATTTCCATCACTGTTCCATCTTAGAGTTGGAGCTTTTTCTTTGGTTTTGAAAAGTACTCTATGTTGGGAGTTAGGCTATTGGAGCTCTGGATCCAATTCTAGGACTACTCCTCTGGGGAGCCTAATGCAAATCAATTCTCTTTTCAGACTTCTATTTGCTTTACCTGTAAAATGCATGCAAGACGTGAAAGGTCTCTGCCAGTCCTCAAATTTAAAAATCCACTTAAAAAATTCAACTAGTTTCAGTACAATTGGTATCTTGTCATGAATACACACTTTTTATTTTCACACACTGCATACAACTTCTCCATATTGCAGTAGTTTTTACTTTCTGTTAGCTGTTGCCACAGCAGTCCACAACATGAGTCACATTAAGATGATCTTATAGGATGCCTGAAAGACTTCAAGGAAAGCATTGAAACGTTTAAAAAACATTTACTACACATTCTATACTCATTTCACTGGGGACTTAGAGATCAGGCAGCCTAATATAGGGTAAGAAATGGACCTGGACTCACTACACCCAAATAGAGATCTTGGTTCTACCACTTTTCATTTGCTGAAGTTCTTTCAGCCTCAGGTTTTTATCTGTATGATGGAGTTCCTATCTTCATAGAATTATTATAATATGTATAACGAATTTATAAAACAATGTCTATTGTATAGTAGATGCCAAACACATGTGTGTTGTTTTTATTGCCAGGTAATCCAATGTTTTTGCAGATGAGAAAACTAAGATCACAGAAATAATTAATGATAGAGCTGTGAATGAATTGAGGTTTTGAGCCAGATTATTCTTCCCTTTTTGTTACAGTTGTATTCCAGGAAGAATGCCTGTAAAATCAATCTTAGTTGCTTTAGTCATCCAATTTGATTAATCCTTCAAAAGCCCTAAATCACTTGGGCTTAGTTTTCAAAGTGAATTAATATTTTGAAGCAAAATCTTCAGATTCAGTGATTTTTCTGGTAGGTAAGACATTAGAGAAGATTTCTCTGAAGATGAAATACTAAAAACAATTTAAATTAGTTTAATTCCAAAGATATTTATTAATTATGTACACTATCAATGACAAAAATGTAGAAACATTTATTTTAGAATTTGTTAGGGGAAAATCTGTCACCTACTCAGCTTTACTTTTTCTATGAGGATATTCTTTGCTGGATCTCAGCATGGGTGCATTTATTCATAAAATAATATTTACTTAAAACCTACTGTATTTCAGGCACTACTCTAGATGAAGAGAAGAGATTGGTGAAATCTATTTTCATGGATTTACTAAGGAGGACACCAAACTATAGCCTCAGTCCAAATCTGGTCTTCTATCCGTTTTTGAAAATAATGGTTGTTTGTTTGTTTGTTTGTGTTTGTTTTGAGACCGAGTTTCACTCTTGTTGCACAGGCTGGAGTGCAATGGCGCGATCTCGGCTCACCGCAACCTCCACCTCCTGGGTTCAAGTGATTCTCTTGCCTTAGTCTCCCAAGTACCTGGGACTACAGGCATGCACCACCACGCCTAGCTAATTTTTTATTTTTAGTAGAGATGGGGTTTCTCCATGTTGATCAGGCTGGTCTTGAACTGCCAACCTCAGGTGATCCACCCACCTCGGCCTCCCAAAGTGCTAGAGTTGCAGACATGAGCCACCATGGACAGCCTAAAAATAAAGTTTTATTTGAAATCAGTCATTCACGTCTGATTTTCCTATGGCTACTTTCACACTATCAGGGCGGAGTTGAGAAGTTGGAGCAGAGACCCTATGGACCTCAAAGCTTAAAATAGTCGTTATTTATCCCTTTATAGAAAATATTCATCAATTCATTATTTAGTAGGATGAGTCATCCAATAAACAAGTAAACAAACAAATAAACAGGATAATTTCAGATACTATAAATAGATCAGGATTATATAATAGTGACTAGGGAACTACTTTGTATTTGCAATATTATACAGAGTAACAAGAGGACTACTTTGTATTTGGATTGATATTGAATGTCTTTCTAAGGTGGTGACCTTTGAACTGAGACTAGAATGATAAGAACCTGAGAATCATGACAAAATCAGGTAGCAAATTGTTTCAGGACCAACAAGTACAAAGGATTGATCAAGAACTACAGTGGCTAGAATTTTGTGAGTGAGGTGAAGAGTGGTGAGAGAGAAGATTGGAGATCAGGACAGGGCTGAGTCACATGGGCTCCTATTTGAAGAAGTGTGGCATTAGACCTGGAAAAATGGAGAAAACATGACATGTTACATCATTTCTTATTTGTTCAAAATAAAGTTTAGTGTTCATGTGTGACCTCTTTATTTTTCTTCCTCTCTTTATACCTACCATAAGGGTGTAGAGCAAGGTCACCTTTTTCTTTATGGATAGAAGTTTGCATAATTTTATTCTTCTTCTAATTCTCCTTTGTCACTGGGTAGACCACTCTGGGTGCTTCTGGGCCACAATCTTAGGTTCTCAGAGGGACAGAGAAGGGCCTGCCTCATTTCCCAGAGATTTTATCAGTAATAAAGTTTATCAGTAATAAATCACTGTTGCATTGCTGATTAGGTTTATTGTGTGCTTCTCATTGACTACAACCAAGAGAGAAGGAAAGAGGATGAATAAGTAGTCTTATAGCCAGATTTCTTTTAGTTAAGTGTAATGGTTTTGATATCACAACATAGAGTCCAGAGAAAACTTAAATGAACAAAACACAACTTACACACAGAATAAATATACCAGCTAGGCAATATAGAATCTAATCAGATTCTAAAATGCAAATGAAATCTTGTTGTTTTCTGCATTTTACACTGTAATTGGCTGTGTAAACCAGAGGTAAAGGTCATACATAAGAGGCTGGCAAAGTTGCAAGAATCCTCTAAGTATTTTTCCTAGTAACCCTTAGAGAATACTTCATTGACGGTATCCTTATATTAATTTAGCTTTCTTTGAAAGCACTCTTAAGTTGTTTTACTCATATAATCATCATGAAATCCCTATTGTTATTCATTGTTATCATTGGTAGTATTAATGTTCATGAATAAATATTATTATTAATTTATACAATTCAATTTAGTGGCAGAACTGGGATGTCAATCAAGCCATTCGAATCTAGAGTCTATGCATTTGAGATGTGGTACTCACAGCACTACTGGAGGTTGCTATGGAGTGGGCTCTGCAGTCATATGGAACTAGATTTAAATCTGAGATCTGTTTCTCACAGGCTGCATGATATGAAATACCTCATTTACTTAGCTATGAAATCTTGTTTCCACATCTTTAAGTTGTGGATCCAATACATAATTCATCATTTGCAGTATTAAATGCATTAAAATTAGGACAATGTCTGATACAGTATCTCTCCCCAGCATAGATACTCTATGAGGAACAATCATTTTCATAATTGCTGCATTTAAATAGCAATAGAGTAAATTCCAGCATTTCAGCATGACACTTCATCTTAAAAAAGTAATATGCTAACAATTGCTTGGCTACATTTGGCTTGGATATCTAAAATGTAACAGATACATTGTAAAATAAAAATGGAAATTCTATTAATTACAGACACAGGAATTGAGAACCCATGCAAATTAGTTTACCATAGCTCTAATAATTACTTGGATTGGTAGCTTTACATTGTGGTTAGGAGTCACACACGTGCTTCTGTGAATGACACACAACCGCACGTCAAAAGACTTTTAGAGCCTAGACCCAAAGCACAGAGTTATTATACAACCAGGCTGTACACAGCTTATTCTACCCTGTGGATTCACCTTTTTTATAGTAAATACTTTTGTAGGTTTTATGTAAATCCAAGTTAAAGAAATCCAAACAGCTATATTTAAGAAACTCATACTTGTTGAGCCCGTGTATTATTTGTAGTCACTATATAACATGTATTATTCTGTGTCTGGAGTAAGAATATCAAATGAACAGCATCCCTTAGAAACCCAGGCCAAGGCAGGGCCTGTTTTTGCTTGAATATTTCACATTTCTTTTATACTGGATTACTAGGTAAAATCAGGATAAAAGTTCAGTCTCCCATGATAATTTTTTATTATAATAAAGTTTTATACTGGCTACTATTTATTTAGCTAGATAATTCCATGGTTTATGCCAGATAATTTCCTAGTCATTTTAGATTTGTTTTCAATCCTTTCAAAAAGCCTATAGGACATTATTAGAGAACATGATTCAGCAGGACATTAAATAACTTGCAAGGATTATACATCTGGAACTGAGGCAGCCCAGTTTGGAGTTTAGGATCTTTGGTTCCAAAGGCTTACCCTTTTCACTATGCCATTCTTCCTCATACTTGCAGCTGATGAGTAAAAAAGCTTTCAATCTCCCAGCATAAACAGAGTTATCTAGAAGATGTTATTTGAGTCCACTATGGTCTAATCAAAGTTTCTGTTCTTTTTTTTTATACCACATTTTGGGGTGAATAAAAGGAATGGAATTGGAACATATGCTTCTAATTCTCCGTCCCCACTTCCCCCAAAAAGCACTCTTATCCCGCACAATTTGAGAAGCTAACACTAGACAGTTTAATACTTTATATAGTTGTGTCTTTTTAAGATCAACAAGGCCGGGCGCGGTGGCTCAAGCCTGTAATCCCAGCACTTTGGGAGGCCGAGACGGGCGGATCACGAGGTCAGGAGATCGAGACCATCCTGGCTAACACGGTGAAACCCCGTCTCTACTAAAAATACAAAAAACAGCCGGGCGAGGTGGCGGGCGCTTGTAGTCCCAGCTACTCGGGAGGCTGAGGCAGGAGAATGGCGTAAACCCGGGAGGCGGAGCTTGCAGTGAGCTGAGATCCGGCCACTGCACTCCAGCCCGGGCGACAGAGCAAGACTCCGTCTCAAAAAAAAGAAAAAAAGAGAGAAAGATCAACATGTCTTATTCCTCCAATCACAATTTCTATCAGTTAAATTTAAAAAAATTATCTAAGACCACGATTTGTCAGTATTCAACTAAATATTTTCTCAACCAGATAATTTCAAAACTTTTCACCTCGTGTCTAAACAGGTTATTACTTTTAGTTCTCCAAGTCAGGGTGAAGGCCTTGACTTGGAAGAAAGATTATAGTAATATAAGATCAAAATTTATTTTATTACTGAAGTTAATTTCTTTTATCTGATTTTCTGAAGTGGAGAAAAATCTTAGGAGTGCTCACTAGTGAAATGTATTTAACATGATTCTTCATTTGTGATTTGGCATCTCTGGTGTATATATGGAGACTTTTTTTTTTTAATTTCCATAAAAGGAAAAATAGGTGCATAATTTGGAAAAGGGGGTAACAGAAAAACCACCTGTACTATTTAAATTAAAAATGCTAAATTCTATGTCTATTTTTAAAACTATGCAAATGGAAAAACACATAATGTTATTCATTCAATATGGAAATTTTAATGAATTGAGATTCTGAGCATAAAAACACACAATGCGCTTTGCCTGGACTAAGCTGTGGTTTGTGCTTGTAAAGAGGATACACCACAGCACCCACCTTGGACCATTCGGAGAGTCTGGCTCATTTACAGAGTTGCATTCCACACCCATGAAGGTTCAGCTTCTAAATCAACACTGTGAAGGAGAGAGGAATGCTTTGAAAGTGGTTGTGAAAAGTCTAGTGAGCATCTGGGGATTTTTGACTGGCCAAATTTTATTTTCGTTCCTCTAATTTTTCCACTGAAGAACTCACCTTTCCATTCTACAAAGTCTTGGTGGAACTGTCAATCAAGATGCCACTTTTTCCCTGGCAAATGGATTACATGAGTTCAACTTCTGGTTAGTTACTATAGCTCCCAGAAAGTGCATTTTGAGCCTTGTGACTAAAGAATGCATGCCATAGGCAGCTCTCTTAGGAAAATTCATTATTTCCTACTATGCCCACCTAAGGACTCTTCTAATAAATGTTTTTCCACCTTTCCTTTGATTCTGTTAGATGCCTCAAATTCTCAATGAACAATAAGCAGTCTCTCGATTTTTCTTTCTCTCTTTCACTTTGATGAGTCAGATTTGTTTTGTCGCTTGCAACCAAAACAAAACACACTAATAAGCGCATAGATTTTTAGAAATTTCACTTACAAAACAGTACATTACATAACAGCTACAACACTACCATTTATAGATTTGAAATAATAATAGCATAGTGGTCTTATTAATTTCCCTTTTTTATTTCTCACTCCTTAGACAAATTTCAAAGTATTTTTTTCTCTTACAATTTCAGTAAGATAGGCTTGGATGATAGCCATGAACAATGCTGAGTTTACAGGTTTTGGGAGAGAGGATGGTAAAATACAGGCTGAAGGGTACTAGATGAGAACTTATCTGGCTGCTTTTAAAGTGTAAAGCTTCCTTTTTTTATATTATAGTTGCATATAAATTTATTTTGCTTTGTTGTAGCTGATATGCACAAACACCTTTGTCCTTTATACCTGGCCTTCTATTTTATTAATTCATACATAAAATGTTTAATTTTATAATTAAATAAGTTACCACCCTGGTACCCTGGTCTGTGATTATTCTCACAGTTGTAGAAAAGACATAGAAAAATACAAATTCCCACATGGAAGAATTTCTTTCAAGTGAAATTTGAGAAGATGTTACTTGATATATTTCTGGTCTCAAATGCATTTCTTAACCAATTAAATAAAATTTCAAAGCCATATTTATTGACCTTCCTATTGTATATTTCACTGATAGAGGTGAGTTCTAGGTGGATTGTGAGGGGATCTTTTGTTCCCTTCATTTCACATCTGGGGTACTTTTGTCCATTTCTCACTATAAGCAATCAGAGTTCACATGGAGCATGGATTCCTATTACAAGGGGAAAAATATTTAACAGCCAAAGATAACTGAAGATGTATCCCTCTTCCCACCACACACACACACACACACACACACACCCACACACACACATGAATCCATGACTATATAATGTTAGGCCTTATTACACCTGTGGGGGCTTTGTGTTTTAGCATACAGAGAGAAGTTTATTTGGGTAGCAAATTCATAACTTTTGATATTTATAGGACATTTATTTTTGCCAAGCTTCTAATTTTACTCTCACAACAATCTTGTGAATCAGATTCCTATTTAATTTTATTTTAGAAATGAAGAAACCAAGGCTAATAATTTAAGTGAGATGCACTAAGTTCCCCCAGATAGGAAATGTAGGAACTCAAATGCAAAGGCTGCGTGGCACTAGAACCCACATTCTTTACATTACACCACACTGCCTTTCCAAATTCCTCTCAGACCGGGCTGGCTCAGACAACCTCTCAGCAGCACAGATCCCCAGATCTCCTTCTATTCATCCGTGTCATGTACCCACTTCATTAGTTTCAATTTATTGTACAGGTGAAAATAAAGCAGAGTTTTGTTTCGGAGATTTTAGCTAAAATTGCTCCACTCCTTTTAAAATTTTACTTTGTTTTAGATGAGAGAATACAAATACACATATACCACACCCCTGGTCTTCAAACTAACAGAAACCATTTTATTAGTTCATTTTTACACATTTATTAGTTACATTTTACACAGATAAAGACATACCCATGACTGGGAAGAAAAGTAGGTTTAATTTGACTTACAGTTCCACATGGCTGGGGAGGTCCCATAATCATTGCGGAGGGAAAAAGACACTTCTTAATGGTGGCAGCAAGACAGAACGAGGAAGAAGCAAAAGCAGAAACATCTGATAAACTCATCAGATCTCATGAGACTTATTCACTATCATGAGAATAGCATGGGAGAGACTGGCCCCCATGATTCAATTACCTCCCGCTGGGTCCTTCCCACAACACGTGGGAATTCTGGGAAATACAATTCAAGTTGAGATTTGGGTGGAGACACAGTCAAACCATATCAGCCATATAGAAGGTGAGAAATTAAAATATAAAATTAAAAATTCAATGAATGATCTCAAGATTGGAAAGAGTCTTAACAGGCATCAGGCTCAATTCTAATATTTCTGACATTAGGCTGTGTAATGAGCTATTGGCACAAGACCAATGTCATTTCATTAAATCATACGCCACATAATCACTGTAAAGATTTATACAGTGTTTCCCATTTGTGCTAGACACCATTCTAAGTGAATTGCTGGTGTAGTAATATTATACAGGTATCTTAGTTGATTTTCTGTTGCTCTAACTAAACACCTGAGACTGAGGATTTTATAAAGAAAATACATTTATTTCTTACAATTCTTGAGGGTAAGATTTCCAAGAGCTTAGAGCTAGCATCTGGTGAGGGCCTTCTTGCTGTGTCACAACATGGTAGAGGGCATCACATGGTGAGAGGTCAAGAGCACACATGCCAGTTCTGGTCTCTCTTCTTCTCCTTGTAAAACGACCAGTCCCATCATGGGAGCCTCAACCTGATGACCATATCTAATCCTAATTAACTCCCAAAGGTCCTCTGCAGTCAAAAATCAACATATGATTTGGGGGATTAAGTTTTCAACACTTGAAATTTGGGGGACACATTAAAATCATAGCAATAGTCATAGCTCATAGTATTATACCATTATAGAGTCATAATCTATATTTATCCACATAAAACACATATAGTTCTCATGATAAGATTTTATTACAAAAATTATTTCATTTTAGAAATGAGAAATCTTAGGCATAGGCTTATTTATGTTACAGTTGCATAGCTAGTAAGTGGCAGCTGGAATTTGAACTCAAGAAACGTGGCTCTGGGACTGTTTCATAACATTTCCTCAAGGGACTGGGGAATAGATCACTCAGCCTCTGCAAGGATCATAACACTACTCGGGCACCTTAAAGATGATGACATTGTGAGTGATGCTCTTTTCATTATCTCTTCTAACTTATTTTTCTATTGTATAGGAAGGTTATGGATTTTTATATATTTTGCTATTGGGTAACTTATTGACCTCCATTATTAATTATAATAGTTTTTCAATGATACGTTCTATGTTTTCTAGAAGCATGATAATCATGTCTACACACTTTTGTTCCACTTTTCTTTCAGTTTGATTGATAAACCCTATATCAGCTTCCTGCTTTATCAGATTGGGTATAATGTAGGTCTCCTTAAAAATTAATTGGAATGATGAAAATATTGTGGCATTTTTGGATACGTTATAAGCAGGTAAAAAGCGTTTCAGGTATAATGTAATAAAGGTTTAGGTTAAGATGATGGCATGAGAAAAATCAATATCTATTAGAAAGAGATTTTATATTAAAAATTGACTGAACTTGGAGATACAGGATGAGAAAAAGTAAAACGTTTTGAATCTGAAGTATGCAAGTCCAGTTGATAATGATCAGGAAATTGACTGTGTTTTAATAGCTGCTGAATTCTGCTGATCTATTCATCTGAAACAAAATGACTGAAAGGAAATAATTAACGATTTCAGCTTATAAACAGGTTTAGGAATGCTCCTTCTTTAAAGGAAATTCAGAAACATTTTTATTTTTATAGCCTCTCCATAGTCTGATATTTAATATCACTACTTATAAAATAAATATTATAAAGTTAATATAATATTTATCTGATATAAAGTAACTTGAAAAGCAATATATGGATGAATATAACCTTTTAAACTCTGAGATGGATAACAACCTGTTTTTCAAATTTAGTTTACTTCAAAATCATTAGAGTGGCTCTTAAAGCCCCAATCTTAGAGATTCTTGATTTTGTTAATCTGGAGGGGAGCTTAGGAATCTACATTTTCAGCTATTAGTCCGGGTAATTTTGAAAAACTGGCCCACAGACTATGCTTTTAGAAACCCTGGTCTAGGTCTTTAGAGTTTGCACCAACACGTTGCATTTGTGTGCTGTATTTGGTACACTTATCCTTGTCATTCACACATTGAATTTCAATACCATCTAATGTTTCTTTGAGCATTACATGCTGTTAAATTTTTCCATATCCCTGTCCATATGGTTCTGACGTCTTAGAATGTCCTGATTTGCCTACCAGATTAACAAGCAGGCTATCCTTCTAAACTCTATCCAGACTCAGGAGAGTCTTGGTTTCCATCCCCAGATGGAGGCTCTGCGTGCCACTCTGACATGCAGGGTGCGACACAGTCCCCTCTCAGTTCTGGTGGAATAAAACAGAAGGACCATGGGTGAGGTAGCTTTCTTGTACATATATAGAAACCTCCATGACAGTCCCCAACCCGTGGACATATACTATTCTTTGCAGAGCTTGCCATCACAATCAAAGGAAGATTCAACAAAAGTAAAAACCAAATTGAAAAAAAGAAAGTACTTCTGTTACTCCTACTTATTTTGCTTAGACCAAGGAGGAGACAGAACAATATTTAGTATGGCCTACTTACCAAAAATAAAAAAAGGATATTGTATATATCTTAGCATAAGGAAAGACAAATCTGCGTGTCCAAAGCTTATATATATTTCAAATAATTACTGATAAAGAGTAAGGGAAAATGATTAAAAATACACTGCCACGAAAATTGAGGAATGATGACCAACTGGTTTCTGGATTCTAGGGTCGATTTAACTAACTGCAAGAACAATAGAAATGGATTTAAAAACAAGTAAATAAAACTACAACTAAATATTAGATTGGTGCAAAATTAATTGTGGCTTTTGTCACTATGTATAATGGCAAAAACAGCAATTACTTTTGCACCAACCTAATAGAATTAATTATTGTGTCTTATGGCACTGTAAGATGAGTGTAGTTAAGAATACACTATATAGTTTCAAATAGCTAGAAAGAGGATATTATATGTTTGAAAGACAAAGAAATAATAAATATTTGAGATGATGGATATGCTAATTACTTTAATCTGATTACTATATGTGTATTGCAACATCACTGTGTCCCACAAATATGTATGATTATTAAATGTCAATTAAAAAATTTAAAATTATATTTTTAATGATAAAAATATGGTATAACAACAACGAGAAAAAGGCACACACAATACAGAACCAGAAATACCATGCTACCACACACCTTGGGCCTATTTACTTGAAAGTACATAGACATATCCTACTCATATCACATCCCTTCCAACTTGCATATGACTTGGAAGACTGATTAGACAGCTCTCTCAGAGACAATTGGAAAGCCAGGGAAAACGTGTTGAGTCATGGGGGCTACACATCCCACAAATAAACTCTGGAGATGGGGCTGAAACACAAGGTGCCTTGGTAGCAGCAGTCATTGATGAAGTCAGCCTTAACCTTCTCTCTCTGATTCTAGGAGTATCAGAGAGTCGTGTACTGGGTCTAGGAGTGCCTCTTTCTGGACCAAATGCTAAGAATTTAACTGTGGGCTCCCCATACCACATCATGGTGACAGTCAGTTTTAAGAATAAACAAAATAAACGCGCCCTATCCATTCAAACAAACCAAAACACTGCAGAACAAGAGAAAAATAAATGTGATCCTTAAGACCATCCTCAGAGAAAATATTCCAAGCCATGTCAGTCACTGGCAGTATCTTTGGGGTAAAGTGATACTTTCAGGTCCTGATTAGAAGGAGGCAACCCTCATTTGATGGAGAGTTTTCAAAAATCTATGCTTAGAAGCAGTCTCAGCATAAAACCATTTATATAATTTGGAAGAAATTTCTGCAATGTGTCTTTATGTGTTTTTCTGGTGAAAGAAATGGGGAGCCTTATCTCTTCTTACCTCTCCTGGGTGGTCCAGTTGCTTCTTCATAGTAGCAGAAAGGGCACAATTCATTTTTTCAAAGATGCTAAGTGGAAGTTATTGCTCTATCTTTTTGTCTATTGCATTCTTAGCACTGCCTCACTCCTACTTGTTTATGTAAGAGTCCAATAGGGGACTTTCATTATCTTTTCTTTTCTAAGTGTCACCTTGCTTGCTTTTTTCCTTGTTTCCTTTCTGCTGGCAGGCATCTTCATTTTCATTTTGCTTCTTTGAAGGGAAAAGTGGTATACTCCTTTAAAAGTATATCTCATTCAAAACATAAGAGAATAATAAATTGAAAGGGAGGACATGAATTGAGAAAATTACAACGCCCAAGACTACAACTGTAGGAGAGAAAAGATAAAAAGAACAGTAGATAGTGTGAAACAATCTGGGGTGGAACACTACAAAACTCTATTCAGAAATGCAACAAATTGGATATTCCCTTTAGTCTGTCAATCTTCTAGTCTCAATTCTTATATACCATCTTTCTTTTTTTCCTGATATTCAATCTGAAGTATTTTCTCTCATGAAAAGAATGGAGTTTTTCAAATGCAAGCCTAATTAGGAACAAGGTTTTCTATCCTTTCACTATTGCATTGTAAGTTTAAATTCTCTTTTTCTGCACTATTTACAATGGAGGCATTTGTAACAAAGGATATCACAGTGGGACACGGCTGTCATTGGTAGTATCAAGATGAGAACTGTAGAGAGAAAATAGACATAAGTTCAAGTACTGTGGTGTCCATTCTTTGTAAGTGTTTTTGTCTAATGCAATAACAAGCAGGCGCATACCATATTGGAACTACACTAAGTGGGTTGTGAAACATCTCGACAATTTAATGAGCCTCAAATTTAGTTTTGGAAAAAAAAATGCTCACTTCCAAATTTTGACACCACTCTCACAGGCTACTTTTGTTTAGCTTTCAGGCAGGAGCAAACTGGAAATAGAGATGTTGGGGAGAAAAGGAAACATTTTCATAGGAGGGATGTATAGAATATTAGTTTTAATCACATACAACAATGCTTCTCATGCACTTCTTTGAGGCTTTAGTATGCATAGGAATCACAGGGAGAGCAATATTCCCGAACTTTGCCACCAGCAGTTCTGTTAAAGAACCCAATACTTTTCACTTCCAATACTCTTCCTGGTGATGCCCATATTTCCAGTACATACATGGGCCTCACTTTGAGTAGCAAGGACAGAAGGCACAATATTTCTGAAGAGAAAGAATCAAAATAAGAGATGCCTGAAATTATGATGTCATCCTTGATTCCTTCTTTCCCTTCAATCCTAACTCTCTGTGCTCTCCCACCTTCTGCCACAATATCTAATCACTGAGTTTTGCAGAAATATCTCTCTAGTTCACCCCCTTCTTTTCACTCCCACTTTAGTTCAAACCCTAATTATTTCTTGCCTGGATCTTCGGTAGTATCTGGAGTGATTCCCCAGTCTCCGGTTTTGTCTTAGTGTAATCTAGACTCCATGTAACTTTCTAAAATCAAATCTAATCAAACTGTTCTTCTGATTAAAATCCAACAAAGGCCTCCATTTCTCTACAGAGTAAAGCCCAAACTTCTTAGCATTGAATGTTAGGCCTTCTTGATCTCCCTCAATCCATCTGTCCAGTCTTCTTTGTAGTAATAGCTCACTCTACCCACTGAAAGCAATGCTTTATTTATCTGACAGCCAAGTTGAGCTGCTTGTGGATTCCTAAACAGGCAAAATCCCAGTCTCTCCCTTGCAATATCTTTACCCTTCAATCAGAAAACATTTTCATTCATTCTTCAAAAATATGACTTGAACATAAATCATCTATGAAAATTTCCATGACTCTCAGATGTATATAGAAGCCTCCCTATTCTGTGGCTATTTGTCAAACTGTAGTAATAATTTGCTTATTTTCTTCCCTTCTAAAACTGTGTGATTTCCTCAAAAGCAGAATTTAAAAATGCAACTTGTGCAGGATCTAGCCCAAAAGGTTTACTCAATTAAATTGATTTTAAGAGAGATTAAACACTATTTAGGATTTTCATTTTTCAGATGCAGAGAGAAGGGAGGAAGGATAAAGGGATTGTGCCAAAGCCTCTAAAATAAGGACTGTGGAGTGATGTGATGTCTTTGCTAAAATAAGGCAGTTCAGTCAAACAGGATTTCTGTCTTGTTAGAAGGCTTATGTGGATCACTGTAAGGACCAGAAAACACTTGGGAACCAATGAGTGTGTCTGTCTATCTTTGTGTTTCAATCCGTTTGCCTTAAGTGAATTGTTTAAATACTCAGTACAAATATCACCAATTGTATATAGAGCATGCAAATTGCTAACACTTGGGCTAGTTTATTCCAGCTGTGCTGTGCTTTGAAAAACTATTGAATATCCCTTACCTCATTAAACATGAAGCTTACAGCAAATCTGAAGATTTACAAAGCACCTATTTTCTATTAGCCAAGGGGAAAAAAGAAACTTCATAAAGTTTCTTTTTAAATAACAACAAAACACTTGCTCCCTTCCTCCTCTACCATTTCTGTTCTCTTAAACATGGGTTGCCATAAATTACAGCACATTCTTAGATAGCTCTAGTAGAGCTGGGGGAAACCCTTAAAGATTTCAACTTTAAGAGGGAATACAAGTTTAAACAAACAAACCTGTGCCCAAACAGGACATGAATAGGAAAGACATTCATTAGATTGTGTAACATAAACTTATGCTGGCAGAAGTAGGAAAGCAGTAGACTCAGACAGAGCCCCAAGGCAGGTGGTGATCTGATAAATGCAAGTTTTTTAATTGTGTGACTATGAGTTTTGGTTCTCCATATGGCTTCAAGGCAATCTAAGGGATTCTCCTAGAACATATGCCATCTTGTGTGTTTTTCATAGCTCGCATTCTCACAGAAGAGTGACCCGTCTAACTTCTCTTGCTGTTTTCAGTCTATTAAAGCACTTTGCTTTCAACATGAGCTGTAGTCTGAAAAGAATGGAATAGAAGAGGGGGTTATTGAGATGGTATGGGGCTCTGATTTGATAATGAAGCTCACACATATGCCAGTCATGATGCTACTCACAGAGCAGTGGGGCAAGCATCCCATTTCCTTTGATTCATTTGACCCTAGAGCCTCCTCTTAAACCTCTCTCTCCTACCTCTTACTATCATACAGATCAAAACCAAATTCACACCTCTTGCAAGGCCATTTTTGACCCATAAGAGCCCTTAAAGGAGCTCTACCTTTCCCACTGGAGAATACAATTTTTCCCTCTAGGAGCATACTGAGCTCACTATGGCTAAGGAAATTCAGAGAACAGAGTACAATCATTTCCATTTTATTGTCTGTTGTCCAGATGAATAAGATAAAATGTAGCTTATGGATTATTTATGTGCTAGTGTTATTCTCTTTTTTCAGATTCTCACCTGTAAGCTTGACTTATGTCTACATCATTCTTGGGAAATTTCAATATATTTTAAGCTTGAAACTGCAATGATGAGGAAGTCACCACTTCCAGAGAGAACACTTTACTACCAGGTAAGCCTCTGACTTTTACTTCTTAAAAAAATACATACCACTTTCAAACTAAAATTTATTCAGTATTGGGAAACATCACCAATTCTTTTCTAGTTCCTTTTTGATATTATTGCTCTTCTTTTTAAACTCCTGGTTATTCTCCTCTGAATACTTCCCATTTTAAGTTTTACTCCATTTAATGTAATTTATGTAAAATCATATGTACTAATTTGATTTTTAATGATCAGGTATTTTCTTGTGTGTTTACTTTTGAAATACATATAATTTCACAAGGTTTTAAAAATACTTAAAGTTAACAGTTAACACCAAATAGAATAAGACTTTAAATTTTTAGTATATATGTGTGTGTGTACATATATACATGTAAATCAATATATAAATGGTTGTGCTCTGAATGGAGGAAAGACTGGTTTTAAGAGTCATGTAGCAAGATTGTCACTTCTAATGTTTTCAATTTTGGTATTTCCATTAATGCAGTATAAGACTACTAGAATGTTAAGCTGAAGTTTATAACATATCATTACACATTAGGTTTACCATGAAAAGGATACCCCAAAATTGTTTTTTTTCTTTAAAAAAAAGATACAGCACTTAAACTTGTACTGTGTGTTTTTGACCCCAATAAATGAACTTACAAGAACTCTATCCATCGCTTTAGTATCATTTTGAGCCTGGCTACTTATTATTAACACTTTGCCTTCCATTGCTTTGTTTCACTGATTTAAATATTGAACAGAATATTCTGCCCTATGGCAAATCCTTCCAGGTTGAGGATTTGATTTTTACAAATCAAATATATTTAATTTGTAAAAAATATAGATTTAATATCTCATGACCAAGTACAACTAATCCTGGGAATGTGATGTTTTTTCAGCATATGACATTTAATCAGGATAATTTATTGCATCAACATTCTAGAGAAAAATCACTTGATCCTCTCAGAATATACAAAAGAAAATGAAATTAACAAAATTCACCATCCATTCATGATAAAAATTCTCAGCATAAGAGAAACAGAAGAGAATTTTCTTAACCTGATAAAGAACATCTGCACAAAAAGATAGCTAACTTATTAATGATTGAAAACTAAATACTTGCCAAGAAGATAGAAAACAAGACGATTTTGTATACTCTTACCACTACTATAAATGCCACACTCGATGTTTTAGTCGGTTTACTGAGGCAAGAAAAAAAAAAAAAGGAAATCTATACCAACAGGAATAAAAGATCTAAAACTGTCTCTATTGTTAGACAATATAATTATCTATTTAGAAAATACCAAAGAATCTACAAAAAAAGCTATTGCAACTAATAAGTAAGTTTAGAAAAGTTGCAGGGTGCAAAGTCAATATACAAAAAATAATTATATTTCTCTATAATGAAAACTAACTATTTTGGAAGATGGCAAAATAAGAATTCTCCGGGTCCAGTCCTCTTCACAGAAATCCAGCTAACAACTATCCACAAACAAGAATACCCCTGTGAATATTCCAGAACATGAAAGTGAGGCTGAGACAACTTCTTGGATTGCAGAACTGAGAACAACCATACACAAAGAGTAAGAGGAGTTGTTTCACTTTGGTTGTGTTATTTCTCTCCCAACTGGCTCAATGTCACACACAGAGGATTCCCTAGGAATCATCATTTTTACAGAGGGACAAGAGAATTGGAGGCAAACATTCATCATTCCCATCATTCTGAGACTTTTTGCAGGAGACGCTCTCTTGTGTCACCGCATAAGAAGCACTGGGGGTATTGGTAGGGCTTGATGAACAGGGTTCAGTTAGAAACAAAAAGCAAGAATGGCGCTCACAGAGGTCACTGTAAGGATGGTTGGTTGGTTTACATTTTTTTCTGCAAATAGCACTGCTCTGAAGAAAACATGGTTAATTGGTCTTCCAGGCTTGAATTCCTGACTGGTTTTCACCTCCAGCCTCAGTGCTATCCTTGAAACTTCTCAAGGCCAGAAGATTGGGTCAAGTGGATAACTATCTGAAAAGGGAGAATCTGACCTCGCATGGCCCTAGCTGTCAACCTTCAAACCAGTCAAGCCCTAGTGCACTCTTTAACCCTTCTCTGGGCAAAAAGGCAAGGGTCGGAGGGTGATTATCCACAAAGGGATCATCTGTCCTCCTAGGTGCTAACTGGCTATTGTACCAAGCCTTGGTGCCTTACTTAAGACTACCATAGGATGGGAGGCAAACGTGGTTGAGTAGTGATCACAGAGATCCCATGGATGGGTAGAATCTATATTGTAAAAAATTACCATATTGCCAAAAGCAATCTATAAATTTAATGCAATTTCTATCAAAATATTATCATCACTCTTCACAAAACTCGGAAAAACTATTCTAAAATTCATATGAAACTAAAAAAGACCCCCATAGCCAAAACAAGACTAAGCAAAAAGAACAAATCTGGAGGTATCATATTACCTGATTTAAAACTATACTACAAGGTTATAGTTACAAAACAGCATGGTACTTGTATAAAAATAGGCACATAGACCAACAGAATAGAATAGAGAACCCAGAAATAAAACCAAATACTTACAGCCAACTGATCTTCGACAAAGCAAACAAAACTAAAGTGGGGAAAGAACATCCTATTCAACAAATGGTGCTGGGATAATTTGCAAGCCACATGTAGAAATATGAACTGCATCCTCATCTCTTACCTTATAAAGAAAATCAACTCAAGATGGATAAAATACTTGAATCTAAGACCTGAAACCATAAAACTTCTAGAAGATAACATTGGAAAAACTCTTCTAGACATTGGCTTAGGCAAAGAGTTCATGACCAAGAACCCAAAAACAAATACAACAAAAACAAAAATAAATAGATGGGACCTAATTAAACTGAAATGCTTTTGCACAGCCAAAGAAATAATCAGCAGAGTAAAAAGACAATCCACAGAGTGGGAGAAAAATCTTTGCAAACTATGCATCTGACAAAGGACTAGTATCCAGAATCTACAAGAAATTTAAATCAACAAGAAAAAAACTAATATTCCCATCAAAAAGTAGGCAAAGGACATGAATAAACAATTCTCGGGGGGCGGAGCAAGATGGCCGAATAGGAGCAGCTCCAGTCTCCAACTCCCAGCGCCAGCGACACAGAAGACCGGTGAT
This sequence comes from Trachypithecus francoisi, assembly GCF_009764315.1. Classification (NCBI taxonomy): domain Eukaryota; kingdom Metazoa; phylum Chordata; class Mammalia; order Primates; family Cercopithecidae; genus Trachypithecus; species Trachypithecus francoisi. The sequence goes on from NW_022681454.1 coordinate 17,973,002, forward strand.
TTCTGCGTTTTCAACTGAGGTACTGGGGTCATCTCGCTAGGGAGTGCCGGACAATCGGTGCTGGTCAGCTGCTGCAGCCTGACCAGCGTGAGCTGAAGCAGGGCGAGGCATCGCCTCACCTGGAAGCGCAAGGGGGAAGGGAATCCCTTTTCCTAGCCAGGGGAACTGAGACACACAACACCTGGAAAATCGGGTAACTCCCACCCCAATACTGCGCTTTAAGGAAACAGGCACACCAGGAGAATATATCCCACACCTGGCCGGGAGGGTCCCACGCCCACGGAGCCTCCCTCACTGCTAACACAGCCGTCTGCGGCGATCTATCCGCAAGGCAGCAGCGAGGCTGGGGGAGGGGCGCCCGCCATTGCTGAGGCTTAAGTAGGTAAACAAAGCCGCTGGGAAGCTCGAACTGGGTGGAGCTCACAGCAGCTCAAGGAAGCCTGCCTGTCTCTGTAGACTCTACCTCTGCGGACAGCGCACAGCTGCAGCCCATTAGGGGAAAGAGCGGGGGCGGTGCAGACGCGAACGACTCTGTCTGACAGCTTTGGGGAGAGCCGTGGATCTCCTAACGCGGAGGTTGAGATCCGAGAACGGACAGACTGCCTGCTCAGGTGGGTCCCTGACCCCTGAGTAGCCTAGCTGGGAGACATCCCCCACTAGGGGCAGTCTGACACCCCACACCTCACAGGGTGGCGTCACCCCTGAGAGGAAACTTCCAAAGAAAGAATCAGACAGGTACACTCGCTGTTCAGCAATATTCTATCTTCGGCAACCTCTGCTGCTGATACCCAGGCAAACAGGGTCTGGAGTGGACCTCAAGCAATCTCCAACAGACCAACAGACAGTCCTTCTGACTGTCAGACGGAAAACTATCAAACAGGAAGGACACCTATACCAAAACCCCATCCGTACGTCACCATCATCAAAGTCCAGAGACAGATAAAACCACAAAGATGGGGAAGAAGCAGGGCAGAAAAGCTGGAAATTCAAAAAATAAGAGCGCATTTCCCCCTGCAAAGGAGTGCAGCCCATCGCCAGCAACGGATCAAAGCTGGTCAGAGAATGACTTTGACGAGATGAGAGAAGAAGGCTTCACTCCATCAAACCTCTCAGAGCTAAAGGAGGAATTACGTACCCAGCGCAAAGAAACTAAAAATCTTGAAAAAAAAGTGGAAGAATTGACAGCTAGATTAATTAATGCAGAGAAGATCATAAACGAAATGACAGAGATGAAAACCATGACACGAGAAATACGTGACAAATGCACAAGCTTCAGTAACCGACTCGATCAACTGGAAGAAAGAGTATCAGCGATTGAGGATCAAATGAATGAAATGAAGCGAGAAGAGAAACCAAAAGAAAAAAGAAGAAAAAGAAATGAACAAAGCCTGCAAGAAGTATGGGATTATGTAAAAAGACCAAATCTACGTCTGATTGGGGTGCCTGAAAGTGAGGGGGAAAATGGAACCAAGTTGGAAAACACTCTTCAGGATATCATCCAGGAGAACTTCCCCAACCTAGTAGGGCAGGCCAACATTCAAATTCAGGAAATACAGAGAACGCCACAAAGATACTCCTCCAGAAGAGCAACTCCAAGACACATAATTGCCAGATTCACCAAAGTTGAAATGAAGGAAAAAATCTTAAGGGCAGCCAGAGAGAAAGGTCGGGTTACCCACAAAGGGAAGCCCATCAGAATAACAGCAGACCTCTCGGCAGAAACTCTACAAGCCAGAAGAGAGTGGGGGCCAATATTCAACGTTCTTAAAGAAAAGAATTTTCAACCCAGAATTTCATATCCAGCCAAACTAAGCTTCATCAGTGAAGGAGAAATAAAATCCTTTACAGATAAGCAAATGCTTAGAGATTTTGTCACCACCAGGCCTGCCTTACAAGAGACCCTGAAGGAAGCCCTAAACATGGAAAGGAACAAGCGGTACCAGCCATTGCAAAAACATGCCAAAATGTAAAGACCATCGAGGCTAGGAAGAAACTGCATCAACTAACGAGCAAAATAACCAGTTAATATCATAATGACAGGATCAAGTTCACACATAACAATATTAACCTTAAATGTAAATGGACTAAATGCTCCAATTAAAAGACACAGACTGGCAAACTGGATCAAGAGTCAAGACCCATCAGTCTGCTGTATTCAGGAGACCCATCTCACATGCAGAGACATACTAGGCTCAAAATAAAGGGATGGAGGAAGATCTACCAAGCAAATGGAGAACAAAAAAAAGCAGGGGTTGCAATCCTAGTCTCTGATAAAACAGACTTTAAACCATCAAAGATCAAAAGAGACAAAGAAGGCCATTACATCATGGTAAAGGGATCAATTCAACAGGAAGAGCTAACTCTCCTAAATATATATGCACCCAATACAGGAGCACCCAGATTCATAAAGCAAGTCCTTAGAGACCTACAAAGAGACTTAGACTCCCATACAATAATAATGGGAGACTTCAACACTCCACTGTCAACATTAGACAGATCAACGAGACAGAAAGTTAACAAGGATATCCAGGAATTGAACTCATCTCTGCACCAAGCGGACCTAATAGACATCTATAGAACTCTCCACCCCAAATCAACAGAATATACATTCTTCTCAGCACCACATCGCACTTATTCCAAAATTGACCACATAATTGGAAGTAAAGCACTCCTCAGCAAATGTACAAGAACAGAAATTATAACAAACTGTCTCTCAGACCACAGTGCAATCAAACTAGAACTCAGGACTAAGAAACTCAATCCAAACCGCTCAACTACATGGAAACTGAACAACCTGCTCCTGAATGACTACTGGGTACATAACGAAATGAAAGCAGAAATAAAGATGTTCTTTGAAACCAATGAGAACAAAGATACAACATACCAGAATCTCTGGGACACATTTAAAGCAGTGTGTAGAGGGAAATTTATAGCACTAAATGCCCACAAGAGAAAGCAGGAGAGATCTAAAATTGACACTCTAACATCACAATTAAAAGAACTAGAGAGGCAAGAGCAAACACATTCAAAAGCTAGCAGAAGGCAGGAAATAACTAAGATCAGAGCAGAACTGAAGGAGATAGAGACACAAAAAACCCTCCAAAAAATCAATGAATCCAGGAGTTGGTTTTTTGAAAAGATCAACAAAATTGACAGACCGCTAGCTAGACTAATAAAGAAGAAAAAGAGAGGAATCAAATAGACGCAATAAAAAATGATAAAGGGGATATCACCACCGACCCCACAGAAATACAAACTACCATCAGAGAATACTATAAAACCTCTACGCAAATCAACTAGAAAATCTAGAAGAAATGGATAATTTCCTGGACACTTACACTCTCCCAAGACTAAACCAGGAAGAAGTTGAATCCCTGAATAGACCAATAGCAGGCTCTGAAATTGAGGCAACAATTAATAGCCTACCCACCAAAAAAAGTCCAGGACCAGATGGATTCACAGCTGAATTCTACCAGAGGTACAAGGTGGAGCTGGTACCATTCCTTCTGAAACTATTCAATCAATAGAAAAAGAGGGAATCCTCCCTAACTCTTTTTATGAGGCCAACATCATCCTGATACCAAAGCCTGGCAGAGACACAACAAAAAGAGAGAATTTTAGACCAATATCCCTGATGAACATCGATGCAAAAATCCTCAATAAAATACTGGCAAACCGGATTCAGCAGCACATCAAAAAGCTTATCCACCATGATCAAGTGGGCTTCATCCCTGGGATGCAAGGCTGGTTCAACATTCGCAAATCAATAAACGTAATCCAGCATATAAACAGAACCAAAGACAAGAACCACATGATTATCTCAATAGATGCAGAAAAGGCTTTTGACAAAATTCAACAGCCCTTTATGCTAAAAACGCTCAATAATTTGGTATTGATGGAACGTACCTCAAAATAATAAGAGCTATTTATGACAAACCCACAGCTAATATCATACTGAATGGGCAAAAACTGGAAAAATTCCCTTTGAAAACTGGCACAAGACAGGGATGCCCTCTCTCACCACTCCTATTCAACATAGTGTTGGAAGTTCTGGCTAGGGCAATCAGGCAAGAGAAAGAAATCAAGGGTATCCAGTTAGGAAAAGAAGAAGTCAAATTGTCCCTGTTTGCAGATGACATGATTGTATATTTAGAAAACCCCATTGTCTCAGCCCAAAATCTGCTTAAGCTGATAAGCAACTTCAGCAAAGTCTCAGGATACAAAATTAATGTGCAAAAATCACAAGCATTCTTATACACCAGTAACAGACAAGCAGAGAGCCAAATCAGGAATCAACTTCCATTCACAATTGCTTCAAAGAGAATCAAATACCTAGGAATCCAGCTTACAAGGGATGTAAAGGACCTCTTCAAGGAGAACTACAAACCACTGCTCAGTGAAATCAAAGAGGACACAAACAAATGGAAGAACATACCATGCTCATGGATAGGAAGAATCAATATCGTGAAAATGGCCATACTGCCCAAGGTGATTTATAGATTCAATGCCATCCCCATCAAGCTACCAATGACTTTCTTCACAGAATTGGAAAAAAAACGGCTTTAAAGTTCATATGGAACCAAAAAAGAGCCCGCATTGCCAAGACAATCCTAAGTCAAAAGGACAAAGCTGGAGGCGTCACGCTACCTGACTTCAAACTATACTACAAGGCTACAGTAACCAAAACAGCATGGTACTGGTACCACAACAGAGATATAGACCAATGGAACAGAACAAAGTCCTCAGAAATAATACCACACATCTACAGCCATCTGATCTTTGACAAACCTGAGAGAAACAAGAAATGGGGAAAGGATTCCCTATTTAATAAATGGTGCTGGGAAAATTGGCTAGCCATAAGTAGAAAGCTGAAACTGGATCCTTTCCTTACCCCTTATACGAAAATAATTCAAGATGGATCAGAGACTTAAATGTTAGACCTAATACCATAAAAACCCTAGAAGAAAATCTAGGTAGTACCATTCAGGACATAGGCATGGGCAAGGACTTCATGTCTAAAACACCAAAAGCAACGGCAGCAAAACCAAAAATTGACACATGGGATCTAATTAAACTAAAGAGCTTTTGCACAGCCAAAGAAACTACATCAGAGTAAACAGGCAACCTACAGAATGGGAGAAAATTTTTGCAATCTACTCATCTGACAAAGGGCTAATATCCAGAATCTACCAAGAACTCAAACAAATATACAAGAAAAAAGCAAACAACCCCATCAAAAAGTGGGCAAAGGATATGAACAGACATTTCTCAAAAGAAGACATCCATACAGCCAACAGACACATGAAAAAATGCTCATCATCACTGGCCATCAGAGAAATGCAAATCAAAACCACAATGAGATACCATCTCACACCAGTTAGAATGGCAATCATTAAGAAGTCAGGAAACAACAGGTGTTGGAGAGGATGTGGAGAAATAGGAACACTTTTACACTGTTGGTGGGATTGTAAACTAGTTCAACCATTATGGAAAACAGTATGGCGATTCCTCAAGGATCTAGAACTAGATGTACCATATGACCCAGCCATCCCACTACTGGGTATATACCCAAAGGATTATAAATTACTCTACTACAAAGACACATGCACACGCTTGTTTATTGCGGCACTATTCACAATAGCAAAGACTTGGAATCAACCCAAATGTCCATCTGTGACAGACTGGATTCAGAAAATGTGGCACATATACACCATGGAATACTATGCAGCCATCAAAAAGGATGAGTTTGCGTCCTTTGTAGGGACATGGATGCAGCTGGAAACCATCATTCTTAGCAAACTATCACAAGAAGAGAAAACCAAACACCGCATGTTCTCACTCATAGGTGGGAACTGAACAATGAGATCACTTGGACTCGGGAAGGGGAACATCACACACTGGGGCCTATCATGGGGAGGGGGTAGGAGGGAGGGATTGCATTGGGGAGTTATACATGATATAAACGTCATGCACATGTACCCTAGAACTTAAAGTATAATAAAAAAAAATAAAATAAAATAAAATAAAATAAAATAAAATAAAATAAAAAAAAAAAAAAAGAAGTTCCCAGTTAGTGGGGGAAGAGGCAAGTAAAAAAAAAAAAAAAAAAAAAAAAAAAAAAAAAAAAAAAAAAACAATTCTCAAAAGAAGATATACAAATGGCCTACAAACATTAAAAAATGCTCAACATAACTAATTATCAGGGAAATGCAAATTAAAACCACAGTGAGATACCACCTAATTTCTGCAAGAATGGCCATAATTTAAAATTCAAAAACGTATACATGTTGGTGTGGATGTTGTGAAAGGTAACACTTTTACACTTCTTGTTGGAATGTAAACTAGTACAACCACTGTGGAAAACAGTATGGAGATTTCTTAAATAACTAAAAGTAGAATTACCATTTGAACCAACAATCTCACTACTGGGTATCTACCCAAAGGGAAAGAAGTCATTATATGAAACAGACACTTACACATGCACGTTTATAGCAGTACAATTTGCAATTGCAAAAATATGGAACCAGTCTAAATGCCCATCAACCAATGAGTGGATAAAGAAAGTGTGGTATATATACACCATGGAATACTACTCAGCCATAAAAAGGAATGAAATAATGGCATTTTCAGCAACCTGGATGGAGTTGGAGTTATTCTAAGTGAAGTAACTCAGGAATTAAAAACCAAATATATGTTTTTATGCATAAGTAGGAGCTAAGCAATGAGAACACAAATGCATAAGAATTATATAATAAACTTTGGGGACTTTGGGGAGAGGGAGAGAGCAGGACGAGCGATAAAAGTCTACACACTGGGTTCATTGTACACTGCTTGGGTGATGGGTGCAACCAAATCTCAGAAATCACCACTAAAGAACTTATCCATGTAACCAAAAATTATCTGTTCCCACAAAACTACTGAAATAAAAAATTTTAAAAATCCCTTTTACAATAGCAAAAAAAGAAAAGAGAGAGAAACATAGGTATAAATTTAATTAAGAGAGTGAAAGACTTGTATATTAAAAAATTATAAAACATTGATAAAAAGAAATTGAAGAAAATAAAGTAAATGGAAATATACCTCATGTTCATGAATTGCAAAAATTAGTAATCCTAAAATTTCATATTTTCCAAAGCAATGTACAGATCACTTTCTATCAAATTCCAATGTTATTTTCATATGAATAGAAAAATATTTCCTGTATTTTTATGAAACCACAAACAACTAGAAATAGCCAAACAATCTTGAACTAAAAGAGCAAAACTACAGACATCACACTACCTGACTTCAAAGTATATTACAAAGCAATTATGATCAACATAGCATGGTACTGGCATACAAACAGATTTTTCAAGGAATTGAACAAGATAAAGAGCCCAGATAAATCCACATATTTATTTCCAGTGTTGATTTTTGACAAAAGTGCCAAGAACACACAATGGGAAAAGAATAGTCTCTTCAATGAATGGTGCAGTGAAAACTAGTTAGCCACATGCAGAAGAAGGAAATTAGACCTTTATCTAAATTCAAGCACAAAAATCAACTTCAAATGCATTAAACATATATCATAACACCTGAAACTATAGAACTAGCGGAATAAAACATAGAAAAACATACATGACATTGGTCTGGGAGAGGATTTTTTGGATATGACCCTGAAAGTCTAGGAAAAAAGCAAAAATATGTGATTGCATCAAACTGAAAAGCTTCTGCACAGCAATAGAAACAATTAATGAAGTGAAAAGACAATCCAGAAAGTGGGAAAAAATGCAGGCACAGCATACATCTGATAAGGGCTTAATATCTAAAATACATAAGAAACTCGTACATCTCAATAGCAGAAAAACAAATAACCAGATTTTAAAATTGAGCAAAAAAATCTAAATAGGCACTTCTCAAAAGAAGATAAACAAATGGCAAAGCAGTTCATTTTAAAATGCCCAGCATCCTTAATTATTAGGAAAATGCAAATTAAAACCACAGTGAGATCTCACCTCACACTGGTTTGGATTTTATCAGGAAGATGAAAGATAACTTTTGGTGAGGAGGTAGAGAATAGGGAATGCTTGTACACTGTTGGTGATGATGCAAAGTTTTACAGCCATTATGAAAATAGTGTGGAGTTTACTCAAAAAAAGTAAATAAATAAAAATAGAACTACCATATTGCATTAGTCAGGGTCCTCTAAAGGGACAGAACTAATAGGCTATATGTACGTGTGCATATATGTATATGTGTGTGTGTATATATGTGTGTGTGTATATATGTATGTATACACACACACATATATACACACACACATACATATATGCACACGTATATATGTATGTATACACACACACATATATACACATATATACATATATATACACACATATATATGACTTTATTAAGGAGAATTGACACACAATTATAAGGTGAAATCCCAAGACAGGCCATCTACAAGCTGAGAAGCAAGAAAGTCAGTCCGAGCCTCCAAACCTCAAAAGTGGGGAAGCCAACAATGCAGCCTTCAGTCTGCGGCCAAAATACAATTAGAAGTGGTCAATTAAAAATAATATACATTTTTAAAATTAACTATTTTGAAATGAATCATCATTTACAATAGCATCAAAAACATAATGCATTATGTGTAAATTCTACAAATACTTAAATGAATGGAGATATAACATTTTCACGAATCGGAAGGCTTTTCATGAATTGAAAAAATGTTTCTAAGATGCCAATTATTTTCAAACTAACCTTTAGCCTCAACTCAATTTAAATTAAAATTCTAGCAGCAAATCTTTATATAAATCATCAATTTGATTTTAAAGTTTATATGGAAAGGCAACAGAATTAGAATACCTTAAACATTTTGAAAAAACATGGCATATTGCCACTATCAAAGATTTATTTTATAGCTACACTATTCAAAGCAAGTTGGTACTGGCAGAATTATAGAAACATAAACTAAAGGAACAGAATAGAGAGTCTAGAAGTAGACACATAGGTATATGATTAATAAAGTTTTAACAAAGGAGTAAAGGTAACTCCTTTGAGTAAAGGTAAAACTAAAAGAGTAAAGGTCATTCCCAGTGTGGAAATTGTCATCTTTTCAACAAATAATGCCAGAACAAGTGGATATCCATGTAACAAACATACAAAACCTTGATTCTTGACCTCAAAACAGATCTTGTGCCTAAAAATAAAAACTAAAGGTATAAAATATTTGAAAGATAATATAGGAAAAATCTTTGTGATCTTGAGATAGGAAAAGATTTCTTTGGTTAGACTCCAGAAACACAATCAATAATAGAAATAATGATATATTGGATTTCATCAACATTAAGAATTTTAGAACTTCTGCCTTCTGAAATATACTCTTAAAAAAGTAAAAACACAAGCAAGCAATAGACTGAAAGAAAATATTTTATATCACATATCTAAGAAGGGCATTGTATCCAGAATAAATAAAGAACACCCAAATCTCAAGGATAAGAAAACAAATAACCCAATAAAGAATTGAAAAAAATTTCAAACTGAAAATTTGCCCAAGAAGGTGTGTGGATGGAAAATAAGCACTTACAGGGATGCTGAACCTCATTGGTCATTAGAGAAATACAAACTAAAATTAGGATGAAATACTATTATTGGCATCACAAAAATTTTAATAACTAACAATACAGTGTGTGTATTTGTTTGTTTTCACACTGCTGTAAATGACTATGTGAGACAGGGTAATTTATGAGGAAAAAAGTTTTAATTGACTCAGTTCTGCAGGCTGTACAGGAGGCATGGCTAGGGAGGCCTCAACAAACTTACAATCATGGCAGAAGGGCAAACAGGAAGTAAACACATATTCACAAGGCAGAAGGAGAGAAAAAGAAGGGGGAAGTGCTACACAGTTTTAAACAACCAGGGCTCCTGAGAACGAACTCACTATAATGTGATCAGCAAGGGAGAAATCACCTCCCACCTGATCCCTCCGCCAACATTGTGAATCACAATTCAACATGAGATTGGGTGGGGACAGAGCCAAACAATATCGGTGTATTTGTGAGGAGGCGGGGCAACTGGCACTCTTGAGCATTTTCTATTGAGAATGCAAACTGTACATTAACTCTGGAAAACAGATTGGTAATTTCTTAGGAAGTTACTCACTTAAGAGCATATCCATTCCCAGGGATTTATCTGGGAAAAATGAATATGTTGTTTAATGAAAAAAAAACATAGGTAAATATTTACAGCAAATATTTATTTATAGTAGACATAAGCTGAAAATAATTGAACTGTCCATTAAAAAGTGAATGGCTAAATAAACGATGGCATATCAACTATGGTATACTACCTAACAATAGAAAGAAACAAACTGCTAGCAGACACAACAAAGTGGACATATTTGAAATACATTATGATACATGAATGAAGCCAATTCCCAAAGCTGTTAACTGTGATTCTATGAAAATAACATTCTGGAAAATATCAAACTATAGACTCAGAAATGGATCAATTGTCAGAAGTTGGGGTATGTGGGAAGAATTATTATAAAGGAAAATGGAGAAATTTGAAGGGTTAACAAAGCTTTTTTATTTTGGTGTTCATTATATGACTGCATGCATTTGCAAAACTCAGCAAATTATACTAGAAAAAGCATGAATTTTACTCTCTATAATGTATACCTTAGTAAAAATAATTGATATAAAAAGATGAGAAAAGAAACAGTTCGAGTCACATAAGATTAAGTTCCCAGCCCAGATCATGTACCTTAAAAACATAGGATTTTAGAAAGGATGCAAATCATCATAAACTAGGTCAGAAAGTGCTGATAGAGGAAGATGTAGCATTTTTTTTTTCAGATATTAAAAAAAGAGCATTGGCGAAGGACAGAGAATCTTAGTTCTTTTCTGTTGCATTCTGAGCATGCTGTCTCAGGCCTCTTTCTCTTTTTATAAAGCCATCTGTTCTGCTCCCATGATAACCCATTAATTAATTAACACATTAATCCATCAATCTATGAATGAATTAATTCCTTTGTGAGGGTAGAGCCCTCATGACCCAATCATTTCTTAAAGGTCCCACCTCTCATGACTGCTACCCGGGGGATTAAATATCAGCATGAGTTTTTAAGAGGACAACATTCAACCCATAGCAGAGAGGAAAAGGGCAAGATCAGAAACTTGGTTAGGAAAACTGTTTGGTCAAAATTGTGGTCACTATGTGTCATAATGATTTATTTTTCATTTTGTCTAAAGACCTAAAGAAAGCAATCAAGTAAATTTTAAAAAGTAATTTTACATCTTTGCTTCATCAACCACCTATCCAATATTGGAGAAGTTACTCAAAATATTCAATGTTGAAATATTGAATATTTCAACATCCTTATCAGATAAAAACAATTTCTGTCTTGAGATTCAATATTAACCAACTTTAATTTAGACCCTAAATAATTTCAGACTTGTCTTTGAAAATTTCCAGCTGAAGGACCAGTTGTAAGTTACTTAACCTATCTGAACCTCTTTTCTATAAATAGGATGGGGCTGTTGAGGGGATGGAATAAGACAGGGGTCACCCAGCTTGTTTGTATTTATTTTAGATCAAATTTAAAATTAAGTGTCACAGTACTGGCAGAGAGAATGCATTAGTCAAAGCCAAGAAAGGAACAGAAAATCTGGTGCATTGAGGAAACAAAAAATCGTTAAATATGGTTGATACTTAGGTTAAAGGGGAAAGAGTGGTGAGAGAAGAGATAGGTAAGAGCTAAATCATGAAAAACTATATGTGCTTTGGCCAGAACTCTTTATTTTATTCCTAACTGTAAAAATATCAGTGAGGAAGTGTTGACTGATTTGAGCAATATTTGGCTGGCAGAATTTACAGAGTTCAGTGACAAATTAGATGGGGAATGATGGAAAAGAAGTAATCTGTGACCACACTGTTCATAATGTTAGTCTTTACATAGGAAATGAAGGACTAAAAAGAGGTGAGAAGAAAGCCAAAGACATAACTCTAAGAAATAAAAATAACTATTTCGTCTGGCATAAAGGGTTACATTCAAGATAGAGACAGGAGGAAAGACCAGATGATCCTGACAACACAAATGATAAAGGAGAGTTAGCATTTGTTTTTTATTATACTTTAAGTTCTAGGGTACATGTGCACAACATGCACGTTTGTTACATATGTATACATGTGCCATGTTGGTGTGCTGCACCCATTAACTCATCATTTACATGATGCTATCCCTCCCCCCACCCTCCCCACAATAGGACCCAGTGTGTGATGTTCCCCTTCCTGTGTCCAAGTGATCTCATTGTTCAATTTCCACCTATGAGTGAGAACATGTGGTATTTGGTTTTCTGTTCTTGCGATAGTTTGCTGAGAATGATGGTTTCCAGCTGCATCCATGTCCCTACAAAGGACATGAACTCATCCTTTTTTATGGCTAGACAGTATTCTGTGGTGTATATGTGCCACATTTTCTTAATCCAGTCTGTCACTGATGGACATTTGGGTTGATTCCAAGTCTTTGCTATTGTGAATAGTGCCGCAATAAACATACGTGTGCACGTGTCTTTATAGCAGCATGACTTATAATCCTTTGGGTATATCTCCAGTAATGGGATGGCTGGGTCAAATGGTATTTCTAGTTCTAGATCCTTGAGTAATCGCCACACTGTTTTCCACAATGGTTGAACTACTTTACAGTCCCACCAACAGTGTAAAAGTGTTCCTATTTCTCCACATCCTCTCCAGCACCTGTTATTTCCTGATTTTTTAATGATTGTCATTCTAACTGGTGTGAGATGGTATCTCATTGTGGTTTTGATTTGCATTTCTCTGATGGAGAGTGACGATGAGCATTTTTTCATATGTCTGTTGGCTGCATGAATGTCTTCTTTTGAGAAATGTCTGTTCATATCCTTTGCCCACTTTTTGATGGGGTTGTTTGTTTTTTCTTGTACATTTGATTGAGTTCTTTATAGGTTCTGGATATTAGCCTTTTGTCAGATGAGTAGATTGCAAAAATTTTCTCCCATTCTGTAGGTTGCCTGTTCACTCTGATGGTAGTTTCTTTTGCTGTGCAGAAGCTCTTTAGTTTAATGAGATCCCATTTGTCAATTTTGGCTTTTGTTGCCATTGCTTTTGGTGTTTTAGACATGAAGTCCTTGCCCGTGCCTATGTCCTGAATGGTATTACCTAGGTTTTCTTCTAGGGTTTTTATGGTTTTAGGTCTAACATTTAAGTCTCTAATCCACCTTGAATTAATTTTCGTATAAGGAGTAAGGAAAGGATCCAGTTTCAGCTTTCTACTTATGGTTAGCCAATTTTCCCAGCATCATTTATTAAATAGGGAATCCTTTCCCCATTTCTTGTTTTTGTCAGGTTTGTCAAAGATCAGATGGCTGTACATGTGTGGTATTACTTCTGAGGGCTCTGTTCTGTTCCATTGGTCTATATCTCTGTTTTGGTACCAGTACCGTGCTGTTTTGGTTACTGTAGCCTTGTTGTATAGTTTGATGTCAGGTAGCATGATGCCTCCAGCTTTGTTCTTTTGACTTAGGATTGTCTTGGCAATGCAGGCTCTTTTTTGGTTCCATATGAACTTTAAAGCAGTTTTTTCCAGTTCTGTGAAGAAACTCATTGGTAGCTTGATGGGGATGGCATTGAATCTATAAATTACCTTGGGCAGTATGGCCATTTTCACAATATTGATTCTTCCTATCCATGAGCATGGTGTGTTCTTCCATTTGTTTGTGTCCTCTTTTATTTCACTGAGCAGTGGTTTGTAGTTCTCCTTGAAGAGGTCCTTGACATCCCTTGTAATTTGGATTCCTAGGTATTTTATTCTCTTTGAAGCTATTGTGAATGGGAGTTCATTCATGATTTGGCTTTCTATTTGTCTGTTACTGGTGTATAAGAATGCTTGTGATTTTTGAACATTGATTTTGCATCCTGAGACTTTGCTGAAGTAGCTTATCAGCTTAAGGAGATTTTGGGCTGAGACAATGGGGTTTTAAGTGCTTATGACATAATAGACACTGTGTGTATATATGCATTATCTCACTTTACAAGAGGAAAAGAAGACTTAGGGAGAATAAATGATGTTACCAAGGCACACTGCTCTATGCAATTGGTTTCAAACTCAGAAAGTCACACTGCAGAACTTGAATTTTTATAAGGTAAGTTGAACTTGAAGAGTTGTCACAAAAGATGTGAAGAAAGATGTATGCAAGAAGGAAAAGTTTCAGTTTGTTAAAGCTCGAACATTTTCCATTGGATTTAATGATTAGGAAGTGAAGCCATCAGTGGTCTTAAAGAGAAAAATACCATGCATATGGCAGGAGACAAAGGCAGATTAAAAAAAAAATTGGGCCCCTGGAGAAAGCATGACAGCAAATACGATCCTGATAATACTAAGCCCACTTTTTCAGCAACCATAGTCCTTTGAGTATGTGGAATAACTTTAAGAAGACAAAGACCTGACTGGTTTGTACAAATTATAGATTTGTTAACAATCATGTATTTGCCACATGAAAGCTGATAAGGAAAGTAAAACTATTATGTTAAATAAGTAAGACATCAATAACAACAAGAACAATAACATGTATTCCCCACACCCTGCTTTTCATTCAAACTCAATATATACAACCAGTTCTCCCTGTCAATCTGAATTAAAAAATTAAGTCAAGGCTCATGAATCTTCTGCTCACTCTTAGATAACACGGAGTTCTTGATAACTTCTGTCCACAAAATACTCTCAATTTAATCATTAATATGTCCAGTGTAGTATAATAACAAAAATCTTAAAACTTAGTTCGAAGGTAAGTTTTCCCATTCCACTTGTAGCCAGAGCCTGATTCAAGCTGATTTCTTGCAGGGTTAGGAATGGGGTTTAATAGATTGCATCTCTTTCCACTGCAATCACATTTGTACTTTTGCCCTCACCTTGCTGACACATTTCTGACCAATGGAGCTTGGTAAGTTTTCAGCACTGGAGAAAAGAGTGGTACAGGGTCAGGAAAATGCTTTCATCCTAAAAAACCATGGTGAAGGAGCTGGTTTGAATGCTCTCTGGGTCTAGAAGATGTCTGAAGTTGATGAATACACTCATTGAGAAGTTTCTGGGTTTCTATGAGACCTTTTCCTGTCAATGTGATCTCTCTAATTCTTTAAATGGACAAGTGTGTCAACCTTATTGCCTTGTCAATTATAACTCTACCCTAGCTTGTAAGTAAAATAAAATACAATCTGTATTTTCTTTTCCAAGATTCCTTGCTTGTCTGCACATGAGAGAATAAATCTCTCTTATTACAGTTTACTCTCTCATGCATACTCTACAGTCGGTTCATAGGAACCAGTCACTTTGGGCCTATCTTATAGACTGGGCAATTACTTCCCAAACAGCTGTTGCTGTGGTGCCTTTCAAAAGACCTCTATAATCAGCCTCACTCTCACCCTTTAGATTTTCCAGGCAAGAGACAGAGTGAGTCTACTTTGCTTCACAAGTTTCCAGAACAAATAACTCCTAAGTTTCCATCTAAAGCTTAGAGTTGAAATCCCATCTATTTCCTCCCAGGGACAGTGTGACTTTTACCACCTACTGGATTTCTCTAAAATTTCTCCTGTATCTCTAACTCCTAAACATACACTTTCTATGTAGGAAAATGGTCAAAAACTGTGAATTGGTTTTGTTATAAAATCCTGGGTAGTCTTGAACCACAATCGGGAATGTAGCTAGGTTTTTTAGGTCTTTGCCTAAATTGACTGCAAAACAATCCATTTAAATAACTTGAAATTGAGAAGATTTTTTTTTCTTATTTGCAGGAAAATTCTGTCTAAAAAGCATACCAAAGAAAGAAGTTCAGCATGCTGACCCATGCCTGAAATCTGGTGCATCTTTGAATGAATAAATTCAGATGAATATTAACTAAAATAGCAACACAATGAATTAGCACAACTTCCTTGTGTGACATAATGATCAATAAAGGAAAGACACAGGTGCCTTAGAGAAAATTTAATCTAAGTACAAATCTTTTATTCATAAGTTTGAAATTAAATCTGGTTGACTTTTAAAAGCTCCATTCAAACATTAATAAATGTTTATATATCAAAGGGGGGAAATGTCACACTTCTTTTGTAAACTAAAATGCATGTGATATTACATGTTCCCAAATGAAAAGTTTGAGCCAAGCAGCAGAAATAAATGAGAACAAATTAAAATTAGTTTATCATAAGCAGGAGTTCCAGAGTAAGTTATGTCCACAATTACATCCTGTGCTCATGAATAGTACAATCATTACACATTCAAACATGGAGTTTTGTCAAACATAAAGAGTATTCTTGACTGAAGAATTCTGTTTATGGTAGAAGGATAAATTCAATACAGGTGTTTATCACAACTGCTGAACAGGTATATGTAAGACTTTTGCCACCAAGTCAAGGCTAACACGAGGAAAAGAAAAAAGAAAGTTCAATCACTCTTGTTATGAACGGTAGATGTTCATAGAACTGACTTCAGTTGGTCTAAGGCTTAAGTCTTTCTAAAATATAATTGATAATGAACAGCAAAGAGAAAATATGCACTTTGCTAAGTACTGTTTAGATTTATTTTTAATTGTGATAAACTTCATATAATGAGAAATTTGCTACCATAAGCATTTTTAAGTGTACAGTTAAGTATCTTCACATTGTTGTACAACCCCTCTACAGAACCTTTTACATCTTGCAAAACAAATCCAATGCTAACGAAACAGCAACTGTCAACTTTCCCCTCCCTGTAGCCTCTGATAACCAGCATTCTGCTCTCTGAGTTTATGAAATTGAGTATTTTATATGTGATTCCTCATATAAGTGGGATCACTATTTGTCCTCCTCTGATTGGTTTATTTCACTTAGCAAAATGTCCTGTAGGTTAATCGATCTTGTCACATTTGGTGGAATTTCCTTCTTTTTAAAGGTTGAATTATATTCCACTGTATGCAAATATCACATTTTCTTTATCCATTCTTCCAGTCAACTAAAAACTTCTAAACAGCAAGGAAACAATCAACAGAATGAAAAGGCAATCTAGAGAAAAGAAGAAAGCATAAGTAAACCATGTATCTGGTAAAGATTTGCTAGCCAAAAATATAAGGAACTCTTCCAACTCAATTGCAAAACACCCAAATAACCCAATATAAAAATGGGTCAAGGCCTTGAATAGACATTTCTTCAAAGAAGATATACAAATGATCAAGAGGTATATCATTGGTGACATAGTTTAAATATTTGTCCCTTCAAAATCTCATGTTGAAAGTTGATCCTCGATGTTGGAAGTAGGGGCTGGTGGGAGGTATTTGGATCATGGACGTGGATCCCTCGTGAATGGCTTGGTGCCATTCTCATGGTAAAAGAGCCTGGCACCTCCCTTTCATCTCTCTCACTTGTTATATGATCTCTACACAGCAGCTTCCCTTCATGCTTTGCCATGACTGAAAAATTCCTGAAGCCCTCACATCAGAAGCAGATGCTAATACCATGCTTTTTGTACAATCTGCAGAACTATGACCAAAAAAAAATTTTTCTTTATAAATTACCCAGCCTTAGTTATTCCTTTAGTGACACAAATGGATTAAGACATAAAATCAGTTCTGAGGAGGGAGTGTAGCTATAAATATACCTGAAATTGTGGCAGCAGATTTGGAACTGGGTAATGGGCAGAAGTTGGAAAAGTTGGAAGGCTCAGACGAAGACAGAAAGCTGAGGGAATGTTTGGATTTTATTAAAGACCAGGTAAGTGGCTGTTACCAAAATGCTGATTATAATATGGATAGTAAAGGTCATGCTGAGGAGGTCGCAGATAGAAATGAGAAACTTATTGGGAGCATAGGTCACCCTAGTTATGATGTAGCAAAGGAATTAACTGCATTTTGTTCATATCCTAGGACTTTGTGGAAGGCTGAATTTAAGAGTGATGATTCAGGCTGGGCACTGTGGCTCACGCCTGTAATCCCAGCAGTTTGGGAGGCCAAGACAGGTGAATCATGAGGTCAGGAGATCGAGACCATCCTGGCTAACATGGTGAAGCACCGTCTCTACTAAAAGATACAAAAAAATTAGCCAGGCGTGGTGGTAGGTGCCTGTAGTCCCAGCTACTCAGGAAGCTGGGCCAGGAGAATGGCATGAACCCAGGAGGCGGAGCTTGCAGTGAGCAGAGATCATGCCACTGCACTCCAGCCTGGGCAACAGAGCAACACTGTCTCAAAAAAAAAAAAAAAAAAAAAAGGAGTGATGATTCAATGTATTTGGCTGAAAAATTTCTAAGCAGCAAAGCATTCAAGATACGATGTGGTGGCTTCTAATAACCTATAATTAGATATGGGAGCAAAGAAATGACCTAAAGTTGGAACTCACAATTAAAAGAGAAGGAGAACATTAAAACTTGGAAAACTTGCCACCTGGTCATGTGATTGAGAAGAGAAGATAATTTTCAGATGAGGAATACAAAGGAGCTGCAGAGCAACCACTTGTTAGAGAGACTGGCATGACATTAAAGGGATACAGGTGCTACTAGGAACAACAGTGAGGGAAAAGGCCCTTGAAGGCATTTCAGAAATCTTTGAGGCTGTCCTTCTATCACAGTCCCAGAGGTCTAGGAGGACAGAATGGTTTTGGGAACTAGGCCCAGTACAGTGCCCTGTGCTGCCTTGGGGTGCTGCTCCCAAATCTCCACAGGGTCAGTTTTAGCCACAGCTCAAAAGGCCTCAGATATTGCTTGGACTTCTGCTCTTGGACTGAAGGTGAAGGCAAATGAACCTTGTAAGATTTCATGTGGTGCTAAGCCCATAGGCACACAGAATGCAAGAGCCATGGAGGCTTGGAAACTTCCATCCAGATATTAGAGGATATGCCTGAAAGCTTGGGAGCCCAAGGAAAAGCCTGCCTCAGGGTGGAGTCCCAGCAAAGAGACTGTTTTAAATCAGTGCCAAGGAAAAAGTCAGTGACCCACTATGGCTGGACTTCCCACTGGGGCACTGCCTATTGGAGCAGTGGGAATGGAGCCACTGCCCTGTAGGTCCCAGAATGGTAAAGGCAGTGGCAAATTGAACCCTCAATCTGGAAAAGCTGCAGGCATTTGACTCTAGCTTGTAAAAGCAACTGTGTGGGATGTAACCAGAAAAGCCACTGAAAGGACTGCCTGAGATTTTAGGGGCCCACTGCTAGCACCAGTGCACCCAGAATGCAGAACATGGACTCATGGGAGGCAATTTTGGAGCTTTAAATTTTAACGTCTGTCCTGCTAAATTGCACACATATGTAGAGACTGTTACCCCTTTCTTTTGGCCAATTTCTCTCTTTTGGAATAGGATTGTTTACCCAATGCCTGTACCACCATTGTATTGTGAAAGTAAGTAAGTTGGTTTTGATTTTACAGATGCATAGCTAGAAGTAACTTGCTTTGAGTTTCAGCTAAGACTTTAGACTTTGGCCTTTTGATTTAGTGTTAGAACAAGTTAAGATTTGGGGGGAATATTGAGGAGAAATGATTGTATTTTGCAGTGCAAGAAGGACATGAATGAGATTTGGGGGTCAGGAAAAGAATGATATACTTTGTGTTTGTCACTTCTACATCTCTGTTGAGATTTGATCCGCAGGTTGAGGTGGGGCCTGGTGGGAGGTATTCAAGTCATAGGAAAGATCCTTCATGCTTGTCTTCTCACTCTATTAGTTCCCACAATAACTGTTAAAAAGAGGATGGCTGCTGGGTGTGGTGGCTCATGCCTGTAGTCCCAGCACTTTGGGAGGCCAAGGGGGGCAGATAACCTCAGGTTGGGAGTTTGAGACCAGCCTGACCAACGTGGAGAAACCCTGTCTCTACTAAACGTACAAAATTAGCCAGGCATGGTGGTGCATGCCTGTAATCCCAGCTACTCGGGAGGCTGAGGCAGTAGGATCACTTGAACCTGGACAGCGGAGGTTGCAGTGAGCCGAGATCACGCCATTGCAATCCAGCCTGGGCAACAGAGTGAGATTCCTTCTCAAAACAAATAAATAAAAAAAACAGGATGGCACCTTCCTGTCCTCTCTCTCACTTCTCCCTGTGTGATCACTATATACCAGCTCCCCTTTGCTTTCTATCACTAAGGGACGTTTTCTGAAGCCCTCACCAAAAGCAGTGGCTGATGTGATGTTTCTTGAATAGCCTGAAGAATCATGAGCCAAATAAAGTTTTCTCTTTATAAATTACCCAGCCTCAGATATCTTTTTATGGCAACACAAATAAACTCAGATAATCAGAAACATGGATATCAAAGTCACAATAAGATATCATCTCATACCTGTTAGGATGTGTGTTACACACATGCACACGCACACACACATACTCAAACACAAAATAAGTGTTGGCAAGATATGGGGAAATAGGAACCCTTGTATATTGTTGGTGGTAATGTAAAATTGTGCAGTCTCTATGAAAAACAGTATGTAAGTTTCTCAAAAAATTAAAAATAGAACTACCAGATGATACAGCAATCCCATTTCTGGATATATTTAAAAAAGAATTGAAATCGAGATCTCAAAGGGATATCTGCATTCGCATGTTCATGGCAGCATTATTCACAGTAGCCAAAATGTGGAAACAACCTAAATGTCTATGATGATTTCAAGATAAAATGGCCTTTCCTACTTCTGTACTCAGATTTTTAAGAAAATGTCGATAGTGTATCCTAAACACCTTTCAACATATTACATGTCTATCTCTAGTATATTGAAAGTGTTGCACTTAGGTGTGCAAGCAGAAAGCAATTTGCTTCTTTCTTTCTCTCCTTTCATCATGCCTTCCCTTTCCAGTGTAATACTTGAACCAGGTCCTATAGCTTATCTGGTCACTTACATATGTAAGCACACTCTTATTTCTAGGAATTTTCTAAAGTACAGTAAAGTTTAATATTAAGACTTCAAGTTTTTATTTATTCAATCCCCTTAGCTATTTATCTTCCTACTGAGGCCCCAAAACTGGAAGACAGGACTTTTTGGTTATATTATTTTAAGAAAACTCTAGTTCAGCTTTCTTCAAGTTTTGATAAAACTTGGGTTTTTGTTTATTTGGTCCAGGCTGCCTTAGCTCTCTTTGCAGTGCAGTTCCAAGCATTTCAGCCAGAGTTTAAAATTTGTGTCCAAAGGGAGGTTCAGACATCAATTTTCTTATGTAACCAAAAGTACTAGGCAAATTTTGCTAAGAAAATATTCAATGTGCTCTCATCTAGTAGCAGAACAAGGTTGACCTTTAAAATTGTATAACTCAGTAAATAAAACTTGATGTCAGTGTACCTTTTGATAAGCACACCAATCTTCCTAAGAGGCACTCTGTTGTTATCTTCATTTTAGTTTGGACCGGGGGTGACTGAAGAAATGGTGTTCAAAAAAAAGAGACAACAGGGAGTACCTTCTACTAGCATGATGAAACCTCCCCAGGTAGCTCCAAGATAGTCTTATGCTTCTTTATTCATAAACTAGAGATGGATAACGAGTGGTGATGTAGATAGATAGATAGATAGATAGATAGATAGACAGATAGATACAAAGATAGATAGATGCATAGATAGATACATAGAGTGACCATATATTCACATTTCCTTAAGATAGCATGTACTTACATTTGTACTGCCAGCCTCTTCTGTTGGGGATTTGTTCCAACATTTTTGGTTTAATTTATATTGGTATTAATAGTGGCACTTAAATCATCTGGGCTGAATGAAAAGGAATTTCTTCCTTTATACTTTCATCTTTTGCCATAATAGTGCATGTGCAATAAACAGAATTTTATCTTCAATATGTAGCTAAATCTTCTTTTTTCCTGGCACTATCTAAATCCAAGGCAGAGCCCTGGTTGATAAAACTAGGTGTGCTCTGATGCTCGAGGGTAGGGAGAGCTAACTCCCATTTGTCATTATGGCGACACTAACCAATTGTGTCATGGCTTATACTGTGGTCTGTGAGACAGAAAGCTGCCAGGCCACCAGTCAGTGACTTATAGGGAACCTGGGTAATTTGGAATTAGATGTGCATAAGATATACGCAGGAAATAGAAGCTGAGCAGAGTTGCCATAGATCATATTTAAAGGAGTCTGAACGATCTGCTCCTGTGGTTCTGTCATTTATTGTACATGTATTTATTTTATTATTTTGTCTTTTTTTTTCATTTAGCAATGAGCTCTTTTGGAAACAATGAGCACTAGGAAGCCAAACCACATATTTAATGAATACTAAATACTGTGTTTTTGTTACTTAAGAAAGGTGTTGGAAAACAGTGAATTTTCACAAATTCTTTTTCGACATTTATCATTAACCATGAAACCATACTGATATGGCTGGGTACATAAAAAGCCAGATGACACAAAGCTTCTAAAACATCGGCAACTACTTCAAAAGTTAGTATTTATTTTAGTGAAACTGCTCCTGAAAGTGACAAGTTACCACCTGCAGTAGCGCAAGTGGTATTTGCATATCATCGTGGGAACTTGACTTTTTATTAACTCAAATTATTGTTGTTTTTATTTAATTTTGCTCATTTCAATTATGAATTTCCTTTTGAGGGTAGAAAAAGTAAAATGTAGCTATTGTTTTCCTAAATTAACAGGACGGGCACTTACAAACAGATGATTTATGCTAGCTTTATATCAGTGCCTTGTAATATTTCAAGTAGAAAATGAATTAGAGTGATTTAAATAATGGTCTGATTTAAAAAATTAAATTTGAAATTGAACATCAACTGTTTATTTAACCAAAAGGTCTAAAATTATCTTGAGTGAGATTTCAAATTTAAAAGTTCATAATTGAATATAAAATAATTTTTTGTAGTGATTATACAAATAATTTTGGTAGAACTCAGTGCTGTGTTAAAAATAAAGCTCTTGCAAAATTAATAAATGGATGAAGCACAAATATACTTGGATTTGATTGTGGTACACACATAATTAATAATTTCATTCAAATAAACCATAGCATTCTACCAAATGAAGTAGAAACTATAAGTGTCTTAAATATGCTGAGTTCAAGGAGAGAATGTACAAACAACTAAACAAAATCAGAAAAATAATATATGAACAAAATGAGAATATGCAGAACACTTTTCCAACCAACAACAGAACATGCATTTCCCTCAAGTGCACATGGAACAATCTTCAAGATAGAACATACAGTAGGCCACAGTAAAAGTCTTAATTGCTTTTAAAATATTGCAATCACACAAAGAAGCATCTCTTATTACAATGAAATGAAACTAAAAATCAATAGAAGTAAAACTAGAAAATTGCAAATATGTGGAAATTAAATAACACACTACTATTAAACAACCAGTGAATCAAAGCAGAAATCATAAAAGAAGTTAGACAATATCTTGAGACAAACAAAAATGAAACCACAATTTACCAAAACTTATAGAATGCTGTTAAAGCAGTACTAACTAACAGGAGAATTTAGAGCCATAAGCACTTACTTTAAACAAAAAGAAATATCTCAAATCAACCTATGTTAGACCATTCTTGCACTGGTATGAAGAAATACCTGAGATGGGGTAATTTATAAGAAAAGAGGATTAATTGGCTTATGATTCTGCAGACCATACAGGAAGCATGATGGGATCTGCTCAGTTTCTGAGGAGGCCTCAGGAAACTTACAGTGAAGGCTAAGGGGGAGCAGGCACGTTGCATGACCAGAGCAGGAGCAAGAGAGTGAGGTGAGGGGGCAGGTGCTACACACTTTTAAATGACCAGATCTCATGAGCAACTCACTCACTATCATGAGGACAGTACAAAGGGGAAGGGTGCTAAAGCATTTTTGAGAAATCTGCCCTCATGATCCAATCATCTTCCACCAGGCCCCACCTCCAACATTGAGGATTACATTTCAGTAAGATTTGGGCAGGAACACACATCCAAACTATATCACAATCTAACTTTACACTTTAAGGAGCTAGAGAAAGATGGACAAACTAAACCGAAAGCAAGCAGAAGGAAAGAAATAATAAAAATAATAGCAGAAATAAACAAAATACAGAATAGTGAAACAACAGAGAAAA
This sequence comes from Trachypithecus francoisi, assembly GCF_009764315.1. Lineage (NCBI taxonomy): Eukaryota > Metazoa > Chordata > Mammalia > Primates > Cercopithecidae > Trachypithecus > Trachypithecus francoisi. The sequence continues at coordinate 17,997,042 of NW_022681454.1, forward strand.
TCAATGACACTAAAGATCAACAATTTTCTTTGTAAAAAGATCAACAAAATTGATAAACCTTTAGCTAGAGTGACTAAAATAAAAGCAAGACTCAAATAACTAAAATAAAAATGAAAGAACATTATACCCAATTTCACAGAAATAAAAAAAGATTATGACAATACTATGACCAATTCTATGCCAACAACTCAGTAACCAAAATAAAATGGACAGATATTAACAAGGAGATTCAATCAATAATAAACAACTTCCCCAAAAGAAAAGCCCAGGACCATATGGCATCCTCATGAATTCTACTAAATATTAAAGTAAGCATTGAAAACAATATTCTTCAAACTCTTACAAAAATTGGAAGAGAACATTTCCAGACTCATTCTGTAAGGCCAGCATTACTCAGATAACAAAACTGAATAAAGACAGTCCCCTCCAAAATATACAGACTAATTTATCCGATGAACATTGTCATATCTTGGATGTTTGTTCCCTCCAAATCTCTTGTTGATATGTGATTCCCCAGTTTTGAAGGTGGGGCCTAGTAAGAGGTGTTTGGATCATTGGGAAAGATCCCTCTTGAATGGCTAGGTGCTGTTCTGACCCTATTAGTTCATACAGGAGCTTTTTGTTTCAAAGGAGCCTGTAACGTCCTATTTTTTGCTTCCTGTATCTCCCTGTAATGGACCCGGTCACCCTACACCTTCAATCATGATTGGAAGTTTTTTGAGGTCCTCACTAGGAGCAGATATTGGTACCATGCTTTCTGTTCGTCCTGCAGAAACATGAGCCAAAATAAACCTCTTTTAGTTATAAATTACCCAGCCTCATCAGGTATTCCTTTATGGAAATGCAAATGGACTAGCACAAATTGGTATAGAGGGATAGGGTATTACTGTAAAGATACTTGAAAATGTGGCAGTGGCTTTGAACTGGGTGATGGGAAGAAGTTGGAAGAGTTTGGAGGGCTCAGAGGAAGACAGAGAGACAAGGGGTGGTTTGAAACTTCTTAGAGGCTTAAGTGGTTGTGATCAAAATGTGGATAGAAACCCAGATAGTGAAGCCCAGGCTGATGAGGTCTCAAATGGAAATGAGAAAGTTATTGGGAATGGGAGCAAAGATCAACCTAGTTACACTCTAGCTAAAATCTTTGCTGCACTGTTTCATGTCCTAATGATCTGTGGAAATCTGGACTTAAGAATGCTGACTTAGGGCTGGGTGCAGTGGTTCACACCTGTAATCCCAGCACTTTGGGAGGCCGAGGTGGGCGGATCACTCGAGGTTGGGAGTTGAAGACCAGCCTGACCAACATGACGAAACCCCGTCTCTACTAAAAATACAAAATTAGCCGGTAATCTCAGCTACTCAGGCATGAGATTACATACCTGTAATCTCAGCTACTTGGGAGGTTGAGGCAGGAGAATTGCTTGAACCTGGGAGGTGGAGGTTGTGGTGAGCCAAGATCATGCCATTGCACTCCAGCCTGGGCAATAAGACCAAAACTCCAGCACACACACACACACACACACATACACACACACACACACACACACAAATGATGACTTAGGATATTTGGTGGAAGATATTTCTAAGCAGCAAAGCATTCAAGAGGTGCCATCAGTGCTTCTAACAGCCTATGATTAGATATGGGAGCAAATAAATGGCTTAAAGTTGGAACTTATATTTAAAAGGGAAGCAGAGGGGAAAAAACTTCACAGCTTGGTAATGTGCTAGAGAATGAAATCGCATTTTCAGAGGAAGAATCTAAGCAGGCTACGGAGCAACCACTTGTTAGATTTGCATGACTGAAAGGGAGACTGCTTCCCACATGACACTGCTCCAGCTCCAAAAACAGAACAAAATGCCCCAGGTAGATAGAGCTCAGTTGCCCCTTTGAGGGTGCAAGGTAAAAACGTGAGTGGCTTCTATGAGGTATGAAGCCCGCAAGAGTAAAAGATGCCTAGCAGCTTCCACTTTGATTTCACAAGGATACATTAGAAAGCCTTCATTCTCAAGAAGAAGCCTGGGGCAGGGGCAGAACCCATACAGAGATACTCTACCAGGATAGTTCCAAAGGAAAACATGGGCTTGGAGCCCCCACACAGAATCCCCACCAGGGAACTGCCTGGTGGAGCTATGGAAATGGGGCAACTGCCATCCAGACCCCCGAAGGGTACAGCCGCCAGCAGTTGCACCCTTAGCATGGAAAAGCCACAGGAGCAGAGCTGGCTAAGGCCCTGGGAGGCCACCCCTACACCAATGTGCTCTGAATGCCAGACGTGGAGTCAAAATTATTTTGCTCTTTTAAAGTTTAATGTCTGCCCTGTTGAATTTTAGACTTTTGGGGCCTGTTATCCCTTTCTTTTGGCCAATGTCTCCCTTTTTGGAATGAGAATGTTAACCAAATTCCTGTACCACCGTTGTGTGGTGAAAGTAAATAACTTGATTTTGATTTTACAGGTTCATGGGGGGAAGGAATTTTCCTTCAGTCTTAGGTGAGACATGGGACTTTGGACTGAGTTGATGCTAGAATGAGTGAAGACTTTTGGAGACTATTGGGAAAGGATGCTTGTATTTTGCAATGTGGGAAGAACATGAGATCTGGGGGACCCAGGACAAAAAAATATTGTTTGGATTCTTGTCCCCTCCAAGTCTTATGTTGATATGTGATTCCCCAATTTTGAAAGTGGGGCCTAGTGAGAGGTGTTCGGATCATGGGGGTAGAGCCCTCATGAATGAGTGCTGTTCTCACTCTATTCATATGAAAGCTGATTGTTTAAAAGGACCCTGGCACTTGCTCCTCTATCTCTCTTGCTTATTCCCTCACCATGTGACACACCTGTCTTTCCTTCACCTTATGCCATGATTAGAAGCCTCCTGAGGCCCTTACCAGGAGAAGATTCCAGTGTCAATCTTCCTGTACAGCTTTCAGAACTGTGAGCCAAATAAACCTCTTATCTTTATAAATTACCTAGCCTTTATAGCAATGCAAACAAACACAAATATCATGCAAAAGCATCAACAAAATGCTAGAAATTTGAATTCAACAACAAATTAAAATAATTGTATGGTACGGCCAAGTAGGCTTTATTCTCAGAGTGCAAGGATGATTCAACATATGAGAATCAAGCAAGATATTGTACCACATTAGCAGAATAAAACAAAACAAAACAAAATACATGTTTAACTCAAGTGAAGCAGAAAAAGTGTTTAACAAAATCCAATATGCTTGTATAAGAAAAACACTAAATGAACTGGGAATAGAAGAAAATTACACCAACCTCGTAGAGATAATCTATGTCAAGCCCACAGCTAATATTACACTTAGAAGTAAAAGACTAAAACATTTTTTTGTAAGAGCAGGAGAAGACAAAGGTGCCCATTTTAGCCACTTCTCCTAAGCATAGCACTGGAATTCCTAGCCAGAACAATTGGACAAAACAAAGAAATACAAACAAATTGAAATGAAAAAGAAAGAAACAAAATTATTTTCACTCATAGATGATATGTTCATATATGTAGAAAACTGTAATGATTTCATACATACACACACACACACACACACACACAAATTGTTAGAATGAATACATTTTTTTGTCAAAGTTGCAGAATAGAAAACCAACATGCAAAAATTAGTTGCATTTCTATACTCTAGATGTACTAATAATTCACAATCAAAGAAATAAATTAGGAAAATAATTCTATTTATGTTAGCAGCAAAAATAAATAAAATGCCAAAAAAATTTAAGAGACAAAAGTTATATACACTGAAAACTATAAAATGCTGCTAAAAGAAATTGAGGAGACAAATAAATAGAAAGATATTCCATGTTTATAGATTGGAAGAGTTAGTATTGTTAAGATTGTCCATACGTCTCAAAGTGATCTACAGATTTAACACAATACCCATGAAAATGCTATTGACATTGTTTGGCAAATATTATTAAAGTGTATCCTAAAATTAATACGGATTCTCAAGGTCCATATGAATCTTGAAAGTTTATGTGAATTTGGACAAAATAAATTGAATTACAATTAAATCACATTTTTTTTGTCCTGAATGGACAAAATAATCTTGAAAAAAAAAGTTGGATGTCTCATATTACTCAATTTAAAAACTTACCACCCAACTATAGTCATCAAAACAGTGTGGTACTGGTATAAAACCAAACATATAGACCAATGATATAAAGTAGAGAACCCAAAATAAAACTGTTAATTATATGGTGGTGATCTTTGATAGGGATGGCAAAATCCCTCAATGAAGGTAGGGCAGTCTTTTCAAGAAATGGTGCTCAGAAAACTGTATATCCATATTTCATCCTTACATGACACCATTTACAGCAATCTATTTTAAAATGGATCAAATATTTAAACATAAGACCTAAAACCATAAAACTCTTAGGAGAAAATATATAGGAAAGTTTCACATCATTGAGTTTGGCAATGCTTGTTTGGGATATAACACTAAAAGCATAAGTAAAAATAGATACGTTGAGCTACATCAATATTAAAAACTTCTGTACAAAAAAAGACAGACTTAAAAGAATGGAAAAACAACCTATGAAATGAGATACAATATTTACCAATCACATATCTGATACGGAGATTTAATATCTAAAATGTATCAACAGCTCTTGTAACTCAACAACAAAAAACAAACAGCGCAATTAAAAATGGGCAAAGGACTTGAATAGATATTTTTCCAAAGAAGATATAGAAATGGCCATCAAATACATGAAAAGATGCTCAGCACTACCAATTATTAGGGAAATGCAAATCAAAACAATAATAAATAAGATACTACTTTTGACCCATTAGGATGGGTACATGGCCTTTACAGGGACATGGATGATACTGGAAACCATCATTCTCAGCAAACTAACACAGGAACAGAAAACCAAACACCACATGTTCTCACTCATAAGTGGGAGTTGAACAATGAGAACACATGGACATAGGGAGGGGAACATCACACACAGGGTTCTGTCGGGGGTGGGGGGTTACGGGAGGGATAGCATTAGGAGAAATACCTAATGTAGATGAGGGGTTGATGGGTGCAGCAAACCACCATTGCACGTGTATAGCTGTGTAACAAACCTGCACATTCTGCACATATATCCCAGAACTTAAAGTACAATTAAAAAAAAACTAAAAATAAAATAAAATAAAGGATGACTACCCTAAAAAAAATTGACAGGAAATATTTTATGATGTGCTTATTTCACATTGCATCCCTGTATCAAAACATTCCATGTATCCCATAAATAAATATAACTATTATGTACCCAAAAACTTAAAAATAAGAAAAAACCTTTAAAAAAAATCCCAGGAAATAAGAAGTGTTGGGAAGATGTGGAGAAATTGGAACACTTGTGCACTGTTGGTAATGTGTACTAGTGAAACCACTATGGAAAACAATATGGTAGTGTTTTAATCCGTTTTCATGCTGCTGATAAAAACATACCCCAGACTGGGCAATTTGCAAAAAGGAGAGGTTTATTGGACTTACAGTTACCACATGGTTGGGGGGCCTCACAGTCATGGCAGAAGGCAAGGCCGTGCAAGTCACATCTTACGTGAATGTCAGCAGGCAAGAAGAGAGCTTGTGCAGAGAAACTCCCATTTTTAAAACCATCAGATCTCATGAGACCCATTCACTATCACAAGAACAGCACGGGAAAGACTCCATGAGTCAATCATCTCCCACTGGGTCCCTTGCACAGCCCTTGGGAATTACGGGAGCTACAAGATGAGATCTGAGTGAGGACACAGAGCCAAACCATATCAGGCAGTTACTCAAATAATTGAAAATAGAATTATCATATAATTAAGCAATTCCACTTTTCGGTGTATACCCCAAATAATTGATACTAGGGCTTCAAAGAAATGTTCGTAGACTCATGTTTACGGTTGCATTGTTTGCAACAGTAAAAAGGAAGAACAGACCAAGTTTCTATTGGCAGATGAATGGATAAACAAAATGTGGTACATACATGCATATCAATGAAAGTTATTCATTCTTGAAAAGAAGGACATCTTGATGCATGTTTCATTATGGATGCACCTTGAAGACTTCATGTTCGTGAAATAAACTGGTCACAGAGAGATAAATGTTGTACAATTCTACTAACATGAAGTACCTAGATTAGTCAAATTCATACAGATGAAAAGTAGAATGATGGTTGCCAAAGTCTGGGAGGAGGAGGAAATGGGAAGCTTTTATTTAATGGCTAGAGATTTTCAGTTTTGCAAGATAAAAAAAAAAAATTGTAGATTGGTTTCACAACAACGTGAATTGATTGATTTTCTACTTCCTTACTGCTTGACCTCCCTGGATAGTTTGTCATTTTGCTTTGTTAGCATATGGGGGAATTCAGACTGGCTTCCATCATATTCTAAATGGAAAGGGGAAGAAGCCTTCTTCCTCTGCATGGGGCAGTATAGGAAGAGAGATGTTGCCTCCCTTCCACCCTTCCCCCTTCCAAGGAACTATAAAGATGCTTTTTCCTTGTCTCAGGTTCCTTGGACTCTCTTAATCAGAATCTGTCCATTCATTCATATTGCAGTTTTCATCTTGCCCATTTTCTAAAACTAATGAACATTACCTTTTTTTGATTTAAAAAAGTACAAAATATTGTTACACTTTTTTTCCATCTATAGGCAGTTGGATGCTATGTCAATTCATGCAAAAGCTACAAGAATTCTTCTGAAATTTCCTTTCACATCTCTAAGGCTCAGTTTCCTCTTCTGAGATTTTACTCCCTGAGGAAAGTATTCCCTATACAGATTATTGCTAAAACTACCTTCAAATAACTTCCTACACAAGAAAAAGAGACAGGTTTGATAGAAAACTATAATACAACATTGTTAGAAGAGGAAAAGTTTGAGAATTAACTTGAGTTTGAATCACAGCTGTTTATTTACTGTGTTTAAATGTTAGGTAAATAATTTAATTAAAACGGAATGCTATTCATTCTCTTTAAAAATGTTTAAAAATCATCTTGAAAGTTATTTTTGTTAATTAGGAATGATTTTTATATATACTAGTTAGTTGGTGGGGCTTGAACATGAATTTAGAACTGATTCTAAGACCTTAAGACTTGTTTTTTTAAATTACATATGAAAAATTATTTATAATGATGTCATTTACAGCTTTACGTAGCAGCAACATTTCTGTTTCTTGTTTTTAATCAGCATTTGCCTTCGCTCCATTCCTCCTTTCCTCTGTGTCCCTCTTTTTCTTTCTTGCTCCTGGTTTCAATGCATATTGCAATTACCAACTCTCTATGTCAGCTACTGTACTAGCTGCTTGGTATATAAGATAGAGCAGAATCAACGTAATTTTATCCTTCAAAATATTTTACAATCTACTAAGGAAAATGAAAAGTAAACAAGTAGAAAATTCAAAAATAAGTAACTGCAAATTGTGATAGTACTATAAAAATAATGAACAGAAAAATAACAGGAGGGGATTTACCTTTGGGATATCAGACTCAGATCATGCCCTACCCCAGATTTTCTTGAACCCACCTACCTCCTGAGACCAGTTCTCTCCCTCAATAGAAATCCCTGGTAGTTGCTGCACTATCTGCTAGTTGTGCAGGCTGCCTGGGCTTCCCCTGGGGTGAGATGTAGGCAGCAGCATGGCTTTCATTGTGCCTGGTGTGGGGAGTCCACAATAGCTCTGGCATCTAAAGCCCAGCCAGGCCAGGTCCATTCAGGCTCTTGCTTCTTCTACCCCTTCCAGATTCAAATAAAGCCCTGGGCCACAGAGTGTGGAATGTGGCTTCCAAGTACCTGCCTGAGAGGTAGTAACACAACCGGGAAATATGGGAGTGGTTTCCCAGTGGACGATTCTTGACTAATGAAAGACAGGAGACCAGAAGGAGCCAACAGATTCCTTCCCTTACTCCTCCAAAGACCTTCTTTGGAAGCACAAGGGTTCCAAGTGGTCTGCCTGAGCATTTTGTATGACAACATGCCTGATTGTGTTTGATTATGAAGCCAGTTGATAACATGGTTTTCCTCTCTCTCTCTATCTTAGCCTGGGTTTTGAAAGTAATAGAACTTGAGGCGATGTTGATATGCTCATGCTTTATTGAGGATGTAACCTCTGGAGAGGTTAGCAAGACTGAGAAAAAAAGGTAAATATAGCAAGAAAAGGAGAAAGCAAACCAAGTTGACACATTACCAAATGGCTACAGCCTCCCTGAAAACACAGCACCAGAATCTTATGGAATGGATCATGTGGGTTAGGGAAAACACATGGAAACACTGTGTTTTGAAACAGTCTTGGGAAAAGCAAGGGGGAGATTTATTTGTTAGATGCTTTTCACCTCTTGTTTTTCATTGGTCTACTTTTGCCCAAGGGACAGTAACTTCTCCATATTATGGGTGGTGTTACTCAGTGCCTCCTATATCTGGGAAAGCCAGAGCCTTCATAAATTCAATAAGGTTAAGCCCTTTTCACTGGAGATCCTGGCTCATGATAAAAGGGGAAGACACAGTTCATACCAATGCCTGGCACTTATTCCAGATGAGAATGGGACTGAAAGAAGCGTGAGGAGATACAGCATCAGGAATTAGTGGCCAGATCTCTTCATTAAGAAAGTGGTAAAGGAAATTGGTATGGGCAAATACTTGGTCTGGTCTACCCTTCTTTCCTGCCTTGCTTTGCTTTCACTCTTTCTTGATGTCCTGGAATTAAAACCCCAATCATGTATTAGTATATAAGCTTTGGTGTTCCTCTGGTTTTCTGTGCAACCTGAGTACAATAGGCAGTCACAAATATCATCCTTGCTAGCCAGGAATGACAAGAAGGAGCAAGCCACATGAGGAGTCAGAAAACACTATTCCAGACAGATAAGTGATCCCCTAATACTCTTACACACAGTAAATATATTTCCTTTATTTCAGTGATGCCTGAACTTGTTTTAATCCCTTGCATGCTTTAAAAGTTAACTAATTATCAACCTTTATGATTTAGTATTTTTATTTTATACTTCAATATCTTTCCATATTAACACTCGATCACTCATTGCCTCAACAAAGCATTGGCCTGACTACAGTCATTACTCTAATAATGAAAGACTGAGAATAAATACACTGAAGGGGAACTAGCTCAAAATGGGGCTCATCACTGGACAGAGGAATGATCGGACATTGTGGTTTTTGGAATGAAAATCTGAAAACATCATTTCTAATTCTGTCCATACTCTAAGGAACTCATAGATCTTCAGCATGAAACTCAACATCCTAAGCGTGGAAAGCAAGACAATGTGGCTCTCAGATCTGCAACTGCAGAAAGCCCAGATGACAGATGCACCCCTCTGCCAAGCTCTGAAATCTACCCCCATGTTCATACTGAGGCCATATCTCCAGGTGGATCATAGCCAAAAACTGAATGTGGAAGGGACGCAAGGACAGACATGCTCCTGGGAACTGAATGCTTACTTGGAGGCACAACTTTGGCTCACGATCTCCTTATAGGCTTTACTAAAACTTACCAAGAATTGCACAGTCTGTGACTTTTCTTGCCCAGTCTCTTGTCCTTCTCTCCCATTCACAGGGCTGAGATCTGCATTATGGTCTGGAGGCTGCCCCAGTCTCTCCTTTACCTCCTTATTTTTCTCACAAGTAATTTCTTCTCTTGCATATATAATTCTATCTTATATCTATTGCTTATAGGACCGGAATTAACATATTCGGGCTTGATCTTCCTCATCTGTGAAATGTGACTATAATTGTAACAGCCAAATTCTCAAGATTAACCTCTTAGCTTTCAGGACTGCTTATGTTTCATAAACGTAATTATTTTGAGAATATTTATGTATAATATTTATAACAGGAAGGAAAAGTAAGTAAACAAGTTTGTACTAAAACTCTACATCAATTCAATAGCTTTGTGAATAGAGTGATTAAAAAAACACAATTAGACTATTCAAAGTTCAGAAAAATTATGTAAAGTGCTGGTACCTAAACCACACTAGGAAGGAAGCATCATTGTCTACAAGTTAGTAATTATGGGTAAATCACTCGGAATAGTGTCTAGCATAAAAACAACTTAATAAATGTTCACTATTATTATATTGTTTCACTTGTTACCACTTCACTAAGCTGACTTTCAAATGGGTAAAGCTAGCACCCATTACATGAACAATATCTAAACAAGTTGGCATGGGCTATATTCCAAAAAAGTCTTATTTATGGTCACAGAAATTTTAATTTTATATAATTTTCACACATCACAAAGTATTCTTATTCTTTTAATTTTTTCTCATTATTTAAAAATGTTAACAAAAGATATTGCCAAACCATACTATGTTATAACTGGATCAAAACTCAGGGATGGGTGTAGGTAAAAAAAAGAGAGAGAGAGATAATAAATGTGCGGTGGGGGAAAAGGAAAAGAACAGAGTACGAGAGAGAGAGCTATAAAGACTTTCACCTTTGGCTTTGCACCTTGTGGAGTAGTGGTCTTAGTCGATTTGTGTTGCTACAAGGAATACCTGAGACTGATTAATTTATAAAGGCAAAGTTGTATTTGTCTCATGATTCTGCTGGCTGAAATCTGGCATCTGGTGAAAACCTGAGGCTGCTTTCACTCATGTACGAAGATGAAAGTGAAGCGGAGTCAGTGCATGCAGAGATCACTTGGTGAGAGAGGAAACAAGAGAGAGGGAAGGAGGCGCCAGGCTTTTTTTAACAACCAGCTCTTGTGGGAACTAATAAGAGTGAGAACTCACTCATCCTCCCTCAGGAGGGCATTAATCTATTCATGAGGGGTCCACATCATGATCCCATTAGGCCATGTCTTCAACACTGGAGATCAAATTTCAACGTGAGATTTGGAGGGGCCAGGTATCCATACTGTAGCATGGTCCAAGCCAACTAGATCTAAAGACAAGGTAAGGTAACCTAACTCTAGCTAACATTTTGGACATATAGATACACAAGAAGAATTGATCCTTTAATTCTGTTACTAAGTTGAGGTAGTCTAGATCAAGGATCAGCAAACTACAGACAGTGGACCAAATCCAACCTACCACCTGCTTTTGTATGTTCTGCAAGCTAAGAATGTTTTTATATCTCAAAATTGTTGAATAACATTTTGTGACATGTGAAAATTAAATAAAATTCAAATTTCCATGATTATACATAAAGTTTTACTGGAACACAGCCACGCCAATTTGCAGACATGTTGCTTTTGGCTGCTTTCTGGCTACAAGACAGTCAAGTAGTTGTAACAGAAACCACATTGCCCAAAAAACCTACAATATTTACAGTCGGGCCCTCTACAGAAAGTGTTTGGCATGTCCTGGTTAATATCCACATTCCAATATCACATTTTGGGGATCCACATTCTGGTTTGTAATTTTCAAAAACTTTGGACACACAGGACCCATTTCTAATGTTCAAGGAGAGACTTTGATGGGAAGTGCTGAGCCTCCTTTCTGAAGAGTGATATTAATAAAATTGTTTCAGTCAGCTGGTCTAGGAACAGGCAGTCTCCTGCCTGCAACATGTGCCAAGTGAATAAGCTTCCAAGAAGGTTACATTGTATGTCCTGCTTTCTGCCTGGAACATCTTGGTAATTATCAAACGGCTTCATTAAACATACTGGTTCCCTATCTTGTACTTCTGGTTTTGTTTTAGTTATATTTTTCCATTCTCTAAATAGATCCATGTATTCATTGCTTTGTCTTATTGTGTTGAATGTCACACTGAACTGTACCTAGACATTGACAGTTGAACAGCAGAATGGGATAAGCAGATTTGTAAAAAATTATCTAACAAATTTTCTTCTAAGGTACCGTGGAATCTGCATTCAACCCATTGATATATCCTGAAGGAGGCTTTCTACTGGCTTATTTCTAAGAATTTGTTGTCTTTCCTGATTTCAGCATTCAATTATTTTCTCTTTTTTTCCTTTTGATCTTTTTGGTGATTTTTGCGGTAGTCCTTTTCTTGTTCTTTGAAAAAGAAAAAAATAAAACATTGAAGAAAAAGAACAGAATTTTTAAGTAACATTTCTTATGCTTAAACTAAGTAAGGTGAAAGAAAGGAAGCTTGGAATAATCCAATTTTCTATTATAATTGGTATGGGCACTCACCCTTATAGCTATTTAAGCTTAAATGCAAGTGTTTATATTTTGCTTGTTTTAGTTTACATCTTCTCATCTACAGGAGGCTGTGTAATGCACCCTAAGTAAAGACACCATTTACATAGCTCACAGTCAAATGGAGACTCAAGGAGCATTATGAAAATCAAATTAGAGAAATCATGTAAAAATAACTTCCCTCTGACTCAATCTCAGCTGCATTTCATCTTACCCTACATTTTTGGGAACCTGTATATGCAGATAAATGTATGACTTCACAAGTTTGCCTGAAGTATATGAGAAAGACAAGGCTTTACACTTATTGAGCTGACAAGATCCTGAAACATTTTGACATCAGTTGCTTTGGCGACTTTAGGCTGAATCAATTCATTACACCCTGATATTAGTTGACATCCTGTGTGGATGTTTTATGGGAGGGGGATAGTCTACAAGCTGACATAGTCCTGACCCAGCAAATTCTCTGGGAACAAGAATTCCACTTGGATACATTCATTGCGATTTTTCTCAGCCTCAGGAGTGAATGTGTTGACATGTATATGCTTGTTCACCCTGCCAGCATTTACTAAGCACCAGCTATAAGTTAAGATCTCAGACATAAAGATGAATTAAGACATCTTTAATTTTCCCATGGTGTTTCGTGTCTAGTACAGAGATGACTTTTAATTCCTGCTACAAGGGGATGTTACTCAGGCTCTGAAAGATCTGCATACAAGTTTTGCCCACATACATGTGAAGAAAGAAAGACTTCTTAGAGAAGAGAATACTCATGCTTAGAACCTAGAGATGTGTGGGAGTAACCAGGAGAACAAGGACATATCATTCCAGAGAGATGGGGATGGATGGTAACTGGCTGCTGAAGATCTTTCCCCTGCCTTATCCACATACATAGTCATACCTTACAGTATTCCTGTCATTGTGTGATCCCTAACCATTGAGTCTGGACTGGCCCTTGGATTTACTCTTGGTCAATAGATTGTGGCAGAATTGTTGCTATGTGACTTCTGAGGCTTGATCCTAAGAAACGGTGTGGCTTTCATCTGGGCCTCTTTGAACTCTTGCTTTTAGATGTTGCCTCTTGAAAGCCACTTCAGAATTGCAACCTATTTGAGTCACTCACATTGTGAGAATACTGAGCCATTGGGAAGACTGGAGAATGAGACATCACACTGAGTAGGAGAGGCCAAGACCCTCAGCCTGAGGGCCCAGGTGTGCATGAAGAAGCTGTCTTGAAAGTATGTCTGCCAGCTCCTTCCACCTTAGCTGAAGTCACATGGAATTGAGCCATTCCTGAATTAATAATCCCCAAAAATATGAGCAAAATAAATGATTATTAAAAGCCTCAATATTTTAGGAGTGATTTCATATAGCAATGAACAACCAAAATAGAGGGTATATGTGCAAAAATGTTGAGCATGCAGGGTGTATGTTTAAAAAAATTATGACCTGGAAGTAGCAGGTAGTTCAGTAGATTTACATGGCCGGAGAAAGAATGCTAGCCGGAATATACTGGTATTGGAACATTTACAGCTACAAGTGTGGAAACACTAGTTCAATCTGAGTTTAGAGGTAAAGCTGACTTCAATCATGAATGAGACAAATTATTCAAATGAGGTCATGAAGTCTTTTTCTGATTCCTTTTCTACCACCACCTCCTCCTCCTGCTGCCCTTCTTCTTCTTCTTCTTCTTCTTCTTCTTCTTCTTCTTCTTCTTCTTCTTCTTCTTCCTCCTCTTCTTCTTCTTCTTCCTCTTCTTCTTCTTCTTCTTTGTCTTCGTCTTCGTCATCTTCTTTCTTCTTCCTCTTCTTCTTCTGCTTCTGCTTCTTCTGCTTCTTCTCTCTCTCTCTCTTTTTCTTCTGATCACTTTTTTCTACATACTGGAAAAGATGACAATAAGTAGCTTCAAATTTACACTATTTTAGCTTTATAATCTTTTTACTTGTGGTTCCAAACTGAGTAACCCAACAGTAGGACTCACTGGCTGGATATGGTTCATGTGTCCATCCCTGGATCAAACACTCTGGTTAGTAAAATGGGCTGTTGCATTTTACTAGGTTAAAGTCAACTTTTCTCCCCAGAAGTGGTGGATGCTGTGGGTAGCATTTCCACACAAATCAAATTAATAAAGCAAGGAAGAAGCCATTTCCCCAGGACACAGAGGATGTTAGACAACAGTTGTTCACTGCAGGAAGAAGAGCAGGAAGTAAATATATTACAGTAGATTTTTTTTTTTTTTATGGAAAGTGTTAGGTAAAGTCAGAATGTTTCCAAAGACTGATGTATATTGTTGTACAGCCACTTTAGTATGTCACTGATTAGATGTTCTTTCTTGGTTATATAGCCTGCCAAAGCCATGTACGTTGTTTTATTTAATTATTTGGCCTTACTTCACATTTTATACTAAAAAAATTAAAATGTTTTTCTCTTAGGAGGAAAATATTGCTACATTATAAACATTGCATTTGCTTCCAATTGTACAGATGATTTTGCATCAATAAAACCATATGCTTTCATTTGGCCTATTTACTACTCATCAGTGACACATTGTTTCAAGATGCTTGGTAAAGGAGGTTCCTCTACAGCTATGGTATTTTTCTGCCTTCATTCACTCATTCACTAAATATTTAATGAAATGTTTTTTTTCCTGGACTAGATATATGAAAGAAAGAAAGAAAAAGAAAGTAAAGAAAGAAAGAGATAATTGGCTTTGAGTTTTCCAGTAGCCACAAAAAATGAAGATGAATGCAGAAGGATGATCAACATTTGATTTTCCACAAAAGAAAACATAAAATCGAAGCTTCTTTAGCAACTAACTAAAAAAAGAAAAAAAAAAAAGACTTTTCTCATACAAAGGTTCATATAGAAGACACACTTAAAAAAGAGGTACATAATTATGTTTTTCATTACACCTTTCCTATAGAAAAAAATCTAGAAATGTTCTGAAACAAATAAGAAACAACTGCTACACACTCAACCACTTACCCAATAGTATATGAAGGAAGTATAATCACAAAGAATGGTGATGTTTCAGATGTGGTTGTTCTGTAGTGGATATACCCAGGGTGTTATCAGAACAAAGTGGGTGTTTTGCCAACAAATCTGGGTCTCAATGGCTTTATTCTCCTCAGGGGCCTACCCATGTTATGGAAGTCTGGCCACTCTGTTGTCAGATACACTGAAAGCAACTCGAGAGCAGATATGGACTGGGAAGTCCATCAATGCTGTTAGACAGCCATTCGTTCACTGTAGATAGGGCGGCGGGGGCAGCAGAAAGTCTTGTGGGAACAGAAGATGTGGGTGCCTAAGTTAGGATGCCTTCTTAAAGGCTGACTTCTTCCCAGCTGCCTGGCCTGGCTTTTAAAATACAAAGAAAGGGAAGTGAGATAAAGTGTTATTTCAAGGATTTCCTCCAGTAAAGAGGAAATTGACATTTTCTTCCATGTTAATTGGTTAGTCTCATTGACAGTTATCAGAAATATTACTCAGTGTGACTACACTGTATCTAGTAGGGTTAGGAGAAAAACCAAATGGCATATGAATCATTCTTGACAGTGATAAAGAGCTAATTAAGATGTGAGGTGAGGTGCGGTGGCTTAGGCCTATAATCCCAGCACTTTGGGAGGCTGAGATAGGTGGATCACCTGAGGTCAGGAGTTCGAGACCAGCCTGGCCAACATGGTGAAACCCCATCTCTACTAAATACGAAAATTAGCTGGGCATGGTGGCACATGCCTGTAATCCCAGCTACTCGGGAAGCTGAGGCAGGAGAATCGCTGGAATTGGGGAGGCAGAGGATGCCAAGATCATGCCATTGCACTCCAGCCTGGGTGCCAAAAAAAAAAAAAAAAGATGTGCACATGCACAAGAAGTATCAAGTATCAGGGAGCAGTTAGAGCAGACCCTGAGGACAGACAAACTGGATGGTGTGAATCCTGACACCACTATTTACTAATGCTTTCATCTTGAATAAGTTACTGAATCTCTCTGTGCCTCTGTGTCCTCATTTGTAAAACAAGGATAATTTTACATACTTCATGAAAGCGTTGAAAAGATTTAAAGAATTCATGTAAAGTACATGGAACAGCCACTGGCATGCAGGTCAAAAAATACATATGTTAATTTCCATTTGTTTTGTTTATGTAGCTTATTAACAACAGCAGTATTTTAGATAACTTCTCTTCTGATACCTATTGATCTCTATTTCCTGACTATCCCTATTCTCCCTCTCTCTTCATCTGTCTAAACTACTAATCTGCTTATCTTTACACATCAATATACAATCTCCCCAATCTCATAGGTTTGAAAACTTAGGCACAAAGAACTTTCAGCATCTCTGCCCCCAATTATCTCAAATTGTTCAAAATAGTATCAATTAAACTTATGGTGTGGTTAATTCCACTAACTGAGACTAAAGACACAGGCTAAATGTGTCGTGAGATATATTTTTCTTTAAAATCAGTGTTTCAAAGGTCATCAGCAGCCCCCTTGCTCACTAGGCTGGTTTTTTTTTAAATATGTGTACTTATTATTTTGAAGGAGTTGGCATACAGCTTTCACAAATACTGTATGCCATTGTAACATGTCAAGCAGTGCTTCTTCATAAGGCAAGGACATGAAAAAATTCAAATCACATTTAGAACATTTTTAGTCTACACAAATCAAGCACCTGAAACCTCCAACCTCCACATTCTGAAACATACTGGTATGGGACACTGTTTAAGAACATAGGCTTTACAGTCAGTATGCATAGGAACAAATCTGGCTTGGAAACTTATTAGCAGTGTGATCTATAGCAAGTTAATGATGCTCTCTTTGCCTAGTTTCCTTGACTGTAAAAGGAGGTACTAACAGTTCCCATCTCATAAGGTGATTGTGAGGATTAAATTAGTTAATAAATGGAAGGCACTTAGAAAAAGCACTTGACATCTACAGAGAAATTCATCTTTGCAATAATTTTTCTGCTCAAAAATCCCTATCAGTGAGGTTAAATGCAATCATTTATTTAGCCGTGCACTACAGGACTACGGCTCCCACCAGGCTTCTTTTGTGCCTCTCTCTATCTTACTTTTTTATTCTAGCCAGCTGAATCCTTTTAAGGCCCTCCAGTATGGTGACATCTTTCTACTCTTGTGGTTTTAGTGTTGGCGGGGTTTGTTGCCTGAAAACCTTCCTCTAGTTACATTTTCCTTCCAGGCTCAGATCTCAGCTGAATGTCAGCAACTCAAAGCAGAGGCTCCTAACCCCATGTGCTCCCTCACCACAATGCTGTGATGCCTCACTCAAGGGCCTTGCGTCCTTCACAGCATGTATCCCAGTGCACAGTTATTTTATTATTTGTTTGTTTTATTTCTTCTGCTTCCCTAGTAAATTATAAGCCCCAAGAAGTTAGAAAATTTTTCTGCCCTTTATACCACTTTTCAAAAACGAATAGATACAAGCCAAGTATAAGTTATGGATTAAATAGAACCTGACTATATTATTTTTTCCTTAGTTAAATATCAAACTTTTCTCTGACCTTATATCGTTTTTTAATCCACTGTCCTGAACGTTTTATGTAAGAGTGGCATAACCCACTTCAGGGTCTCTGAGCATATCAGTTTAGTTGCATAATACATAGATTCCTAAAATCTTAGAGTCTTAAAGGATCTAAGAAGTCTCATAGATCAATGTGCTCATATTACTGATGAGAAAGCAGATTCTTGCAGAGGAAGCGTGCCTTATCTCATACCATACACTTTATTAGGGACAACACTAGAAAAAATGTTAGGTCTTCTTTCTCCTTGTCCAGTGTTTTTTCCAAAGCATTAGAGTGTTTTAAAATCTCTTTTTCACAGTTCATTTTCTTTTAATATTTTAAGTCAGAATCACTGCATTAACTGCCTACTCTGTCTACCTAACCATTTCACTTTGGAGATATGTGAGAGAGGTTCCTACTCTTGAAAAACATGCATCTCATAGATACAAAATTTTCTATGATAATCACAATTTATCATTACAGGGACAACTATGCAGAGTCAAAGTAATAGCTCTCAGTTGAGTGTTTACTATGAACCCAGTCTTGCTCTCCGTGTGTTATATGAGTTAACTCATGGAATTGTCACAACTTTATGCAATAAGTATTATCACCGGTTCCATTTTACAAATTCAGAAACTGAGGCACTGTGTGAGCAACATTGCCAAGGTTCTCCAGTAGAGCAGGGATTTAAAAATTTGTCTCTCCAGAGAGCACTCTCTTAACTACACTGTTATCATGCCCTACACAATTCAGAGGAGAATGGAGTTTGGTGAAGAGGGGAGACTTCTTAAAGAATATTGATTTCAACTGGGCTTTGAGGGACCTGATAGATCCTTGGAATTTAGCCAATCTTCCTCCTACAATGATATCTCTTAGTAGCACATTGTGACAGAGAGTTTCCTTTTTATGCTTCCTGTACATGTTCATGTTCATGTTTAGCAAATTTGGAGTGGCCTCTTTATTTTTGTTCATCCATGTACTTCTATTGTCAGATCAGATTTTATAGTGGTAGCCCAAAACATTTCTTCAGCAGGGTATTAAAGATTGGCACCAGAGTATTCCTGTGACTTGTTCTGATTTCTCGTGTGAGGCCGTGTTTATCCACTATGCCAGACAACTAGCTTATGGCCATTGTTTTATTTAGCCCTCAGTTTTCATGGTGACTCTCAGTGATGTTTGGAGACTCAGGGTAAATCTCATCCCCATGTTTCCTACTGCATGCAGGTCACATATCATTCAGTGCACATGAACTCATTTGTTATGGCTAATTTTATGCATCAACTTGACTGGGGCACAAAATGTGCCCTTTTTTATCTGGCCTAAATGATTGAACCAAACATCCCATCTCATCCTCTCCTGTCCTTATGCCCCAGGATTCTTTAGGTGCCACTTCACCAACTGGAAACCTCTATGCCAGTGGTGCCTCTGCTGGAGTTTCACTGGAGCCTGCTGGGCTTGCTTCACCTACTCAGCCCAGGAGGCTGCACTCAGCTTGCACTACCAGCCTGGATCCCACGCCCGTCAATGGCGAGCTAGGTACAGAGGGTGAAGAGTGTGTGAATGGACAAGTGTGGGGTTTGGCCACAGTGCACAGCCCTGCACGCCAGCTGCTGTGGCAGGGTGGGCAGCTCCAGGCAGTGGCATACTGGGGGAAACCACCCCCAATATTTCTGTGTAGGTTCTTTCTATTTTCCATAAATGTCAGCTGGGTGAGAAATAGAGAGAGAGAGTATAAAGAGAGGAATTTTACAGCTGGGCTGCCAGGGGTGACGTCACATATTGGTAGGACCGTAATGCCTACCTGAGCCTCAAAACCAGCAAGGTTTTATTAAGAGTTTCAAAAGGGGAGGGGGTGTAAGAACAGGGAGTAGGTACAAAGATCACATGCTTCAAAGGGCAGAAAGCAGAACTATTAATAAGGGTCTAACAAAGATCACATGCTTCTGAGGGAACAGGAAAAAGGGCAAAAGCAGAACTATTGATAAGTGTCCAACAAAGATCACAAGACAAAGGGCAAAAGCAGAACTACTGATAAGGGTCTATGTTCAGTGGTGCACGTATTGTCTTGATAAACATCTTAAACAACAGAAAACAGGGTTCGAGAGCAGAGATATGGTCTGACCGTAAATTTACCAGGGCTGAGTTTTTCCCCACCCTAGCAAGCCTGAGGGTACTGCAGGAGACCAGGGCGTATCTCAGTCCTTATCTCAACTGCATAAGAGAGACATTCCCAGAGTGGCCATTTATAGACCTCCCCCCAGGAATGCATTCCTTTCCCAGGGTATTAATATTAATATTCCTTGCCAGGAAAATAATTCAGCGATATCTTCCCTACCTGCACATCCATTTATAGGCTCTCTGCAAGAAGAAAAATACGGCTGTTTTTGCCTGACCCCACAGGCAGTCAGACCTTATGGTTGTCTTCCCTTGTTCCCTAAGAATTGCTGTTATTCTGTTCTTTTTCAAGGTGCACTGCTTTCATATTGTTCAAACATATGTTTTACAACCAATTTGTACAGTTAACATAATTATCACAGTGGTCCTCAGGTGACATACATCCTCAGCTTACGAAGATAACAGGATGAAGAGATTAAAGTAAAGACAGGCAAAAGAAATTATAAAAGTATTATTTGGGAACTGATGAATGTCCATATTAAAATGAAATCTTCATAATTTATGCTCCCCTGCCATGGCTCCAACAGGTCCCTCTGTTCAGGGTCCCTGACTTCCCACAACAGTGGAACACACACAAGCTCCATGCGAGACTCTTGCTGGATCAGGCACACTTCCAGCAGCTTCTGCTGTGGTCACCAGTGTCTGGATGAGGGGAAGGTGGTGGTACCCAAAAACTCAAAGATACTAGCAACCTTGAAGCCCCAAGGGAGTATTACAGCATGTTACAGCTCTGGCTCAGGGAGTTCCAAGGTCTGGGCCCCCAGAAGAGTGGCAGGTCTTCCCCCATACTCCAGCTAACAGGAGCATGTCACTGCCTGCAGTTCAGCAGGCCAACCAGGAGTGTGTTTCATCTTGTTCGTGTCATAGCTCATTCAGTACCACTGCCCCACTCCAGCCCATGGCTCCTGGGCTGGTCCAGCATCCTGGCCACTTCCTGTCATGTGAGGCAGCTGCCTGGTGCTGGTGGAGGGCAGGAAGAGTACAGTGTTACAGTTCCTGTGGCACCTGCCATTTGTGGACCCTGGCTTCTTGTCCTATGTACAAGAAGAATGAAGTTATATGGACAACCAAAGAGTGAGCAAGGTGGAGAAGAGTTTTATTGAGCAAAAGAACAGCTCTCAGCAGAGAGGGGACCCAAAGTGGGTAGGCCCTACCTGAAGACCGGTAGTTCCAATTTATGACTGAGTCTGGAGTTTTTATGGGCTCAGATGGGGGCGTGAATGCTGATTGGTCCATAGGCAGGTCTGGAAAAAGCATCATTTGATTGGCTAAAAGGCATGGAGGAAGTTCTCACTCCAGGTTGTGGACTCTACTCAGAGCCGGCAGTCTGGTTTTCAGGATTCAGGCTGTCTTTTTCCCTGAAGTTTGAGTTTCAGTGGAAACTTGCCCCTTTCTGCCTAAGAATTTGTCTGCCTTCTACTGCTGTCACTTGGGCAAAGATTTATACCATCATCTCACCTGGTTTTCAGGACTTCAGACTTGGATTGAATTATACCACCAGCTTTCCCAGACCTCCAGCTTACAAACAGCAGACAGATACCTGGACTTGTGAGGCTCCATAATCATGTGAGTCAATTCCTCATTTTAAAAAAAGCTATCTATCTATCTATCTATCTATCTATCTATCTATCTATCTATAATCTGTAAATCATCTATCTAATCTCCAATTTCTCTGGAGAACTCTGAATATGTCCTGGAACCTTCTCCCTGTTACAGAAGCCAAACAAAACCTAAGCATAAGCTCTTGTTCACCTCCAACACTTCCATTCCTTTTACAGTTCACTGAGATGCAGATCATCACAAATTTATTTTCTTTTAGTATATTATGTAGGTTTGTAATATAGAAGAGGTATTAAGTCAGATTTCTCATGAAAAACATTCTTCCATCTTGCTAAAAATTTACATAATTTTGATTTATAGGGTACAATGACTTTTTTCCACAGGCTTGGCCTCAGTTAATCATAAGGACCTGGTAGATTAAATATTACTATTTTTAAACCTACAAATGGAGAAAGTGACTCAGTGATTTTATGATTAAGCTTATAGAGAGGTAGGGCTGGGGCCTAAATATGTCTCCTCTTCCCATTAAGCTTAAGTTAGAGTGGCCAGGAACAAGGAGTAGGAAGTAACATAATGGGGAATTGCACTCAGACTCCACTGCTTATTATTGTGAGACTATGGGCATTTCCTCTCAGCACTTCAGTTTTGTCATCTGCAAAATGCAGTAATTGCTTTTACAACAAACCGTTGCTTATGTGACACATTTATACAACACTGGGCCTTTTTCAAATGTGATTCAAATGGTCATCATTATTAGTTTTTATAGCTAGTTATCACTCCACTGCCTGTAGTTGGGTTAAATTTTCAATTCAGCCTGGAATTAAAGTGTATTAACAATCTGAACTGACTTGTGAAATGCTTTTTAAACTAACAACTACTTTCCGTCCATATTCCAGAATTGAGTAAATTCTCCATTGCCTTTCATTGGCTCAGAAATAGTCATATTGGTTCAGGAACCTGGCAAGTGCAGAACTATGTCATGATTGGATTTGGGTTCATAGAGATTATTTTATTGTCAAGGGTGACATGCTTCCCTTCCCTGGTTTCCCACAAGATTTTATGAAAGCTTATCATATTTTATATTACTAATAAAGTCTTCAGTTTACCATGTGGACAAAGATTCAGTGGTATATGTTATCCTGTAAGGTCCTCTTGTTTTTCAGCAAACAGTGCCAAACAAGCCTAGTATATATTTTTGGTGGTCATTAATGGTACTCACTTTTGTGTTTTTGAAGGACTGCCTATAAACAGTGTTTTTAAATTTTAACATGTATGGGAATCACTGGAAGCTCGTGTTAAAATGCAGGCTCTGATTCATAGGTTTGGAATGAGATTCTGCATTTCTAATCAGAACCCAAATGATGCCAATGCTGCTGGCCTGTAGATCAAACTTTGAGTAACAAGACTCTAATAATTCCTTAAACTAAGAGCTTTAAAAATATACACATGATAGGGCCCTACTTTTAGAGATTATGATTCACTCAGACTGGGATCAGATGTCTATAATTTAAAAATATCTGTACAGATAATTCTAATAATATGTCTTGTTTTGGAACTGGCAAAATATATTCTAATGATAAATGTTTTGATTAATCCAGGTCCAGTCTACCTTTGCAGCCTACCCTTTACACCTTGTTCTTAGTCTACGCTGCAAGGACATCAAATTACTTATAATTCTTTGAATATACTGTCACTTTATGGACGATTTCCTTTGATTAAAAATATTATATTTCACTCTGTTTCTTGGCGAAATAACTGCTTATTCTTAAATAGCCAGCTCCACTATCACTTCCTCCAGGGAACCTTCCCTGATGTTCTAGCCTGGTGGTTCTGAAATAGGAGCAATTTTGTCTTTCTGCCACCTTAGGAGCATTTAATAACTTCTGGAGACATTTTTGGTTGTCACAACTTGGGGGAGGGAGGTTGCTGGCATCTGGTAGGTAGAAAACAGTTAAATATTCTATAATATATAGAACAGTACCCCCCTCCAACAACCAAGAATTATCTAGCCACAAATATCACTATTACTACGGTTGAAAAACCCTTCTCTAGGCCGAGTTAGACTCCCCTCTCTTAAGTGCTCCCTGATTGCTTCTATTCTGTTACTTATCACACTTAACTTTTTGTGGTCTGTTTTTATTTTTGTCCAATAGCATGTTAAGTCCTAGGATGAGGGAGAAATTGTTCCTTTGATCTCTATTTTCTCTCAGTGGATATTGTGTGTGTGTGTGTGTGTGTGTGTGTGTGTTTGCGTATGTGTGTGTGTGTGTATGTATGTGTATATATGTGTGTGCATGTGTTTGTATGATATATATATATATGATTGCATATAACTACTTTTCAAATAAATGGGTAAATAGATCCTTGAATTTACAAATAAACTCATATGCAGTGTTTTGTAGTGGGCAGATGGGCTAACCCAAGCATTTAGACAGATTCATGGACTCTGGCTTGGGTGAGATGTTACTCTGGCTTGAAAGGTATAATATCAAGTCATCAATCACCAACCATAGAGTTAACCTCCTGAGAAAAAAACTTTATTTATCGTTCGCCAATTGGAAAGAATACAATTGACTTGAACCAGCTGGCTTTAGCATCTCTGAAAGGCTGTGACCCATTTAATCAGTTTGGAATGCATCCCTAACTTTGAAGGTAGATCAGAAAGGATGGCAACCATGGACTAAGTCAGCTAGGCCCACAATCTCCCATTTAAAGTATTTGATGTAAGAGACACAATGATTAAAAAAGCAAAAGCTATGTGACTGGGGTCAAGGGTAAGAGTAGGAAGATGGGTTATTCCTTCTGATTTCAAAAACTGACAAACTGTGTTTAGTTTGGAAAGACCTGAAAAACCTCACATAACTCAGCCTGTGCTCCATTTCATCAGAAGTACAGGGAAATAATGAAGTCTGCAGTTCCTGCTTTCTGTCTGTCATCTAAGCCATTCCAGGGATAATAATCCTGGGTAGTGTCTTTCAGCTGGAGCCATTTCCCTGGAGAGACGGAGTTATTGCAAGCTTATATACTTTCTCCTACCTGGTTTTGATTTTCCCTCTTCCTAATGCGATTTCACTGATCTCTTGGAAATGAGACAAATAAGCGAAACTCTTTGTTGCTCACGCTTTCTAAACTTGCTCTGTAAATTGTCCTACTTACTATACCTTGTGTAAAATTCAGGTCTAGGAGATTGGAAATGGCCTCTTACATTTGTAGGACATATTCCTCCTGAAGCACACACATGACTTGCTTTATTTTATTCTCGCTTTAGCATAGCGATTCACTTGTCTTTCCATTGCTCCAAATGCCAACCCCTCCATAATCTTAATTTCAAGTATCCTTTCTCTCTTCTTGCTTTTAGAGCTCATTCCCTTTGATAACCCCATTCAATATTTCCTGAAGCTCACTAAAACTCAGAATTCATTGACACTCCCTTTTACTCTCACCCTTCTGCTCTTGACCTCACTTCATCAGCATTGATTCCAAGGTCTGTTTCTTATCCCCTTTTGATACCCTTCCGTCCCTCCACAGTTCTCTCTTTATTGTATTAGCTGGTGTAAATACCAACCCTCCTTAATTCTAATACTCTTCCCTTTCTAGATATGTACCTGAACAGCTGAAATAGGCTTCCTTCTCGTCCACCTAGCCACACACACACAGACACAGACACACACACAGGCACATTAATGTTTACTAATTTTCCTTCAAATTTATGATCACCCTGTGCCTCTAAACACTGCTTCAAAATCCAACTAAACTCTCTAACCCAGGGGGTGCCAAATGTTTTCTATAAAGGTTCAGATACTATGTATTTTAAGCCTTGGGGGCCACACAGTCCTGTTACAATTTGGCACTCATAGCAGGAAAGCAGTTATTGACTGTACACAAACAAATGGGCGTGGCTGCCTTCCAAGGAAGGCAGCTTGTTTAGAAAAACAAGCTGTGGCCGGATTTGGCCCATAAGCTGTAGTCTGATGACCCGGCTCTAGACCATTCAGTCTTCCATTATTCTAAATGACTATTTTATATCTTCTCTCTTTTCTTAAACCTTTTATACTTATGTTAAAAGAAAAACTTAGTCAAATTTAATTCATTAGAGTTTAATTGAGCAAAGAACGATTCATGAATCAGTCAGCCTCCAGTGCCAGAGTAGGCTCAAAGAGACTCCAGAGCAGCCACGTGGTAAAATAAGATTTATGGACAGAAAAAGGAAAGTGAGGTACAAAAAACAGAAGTGAAGAACAGAAATAGCCAATTGGTTACAGCTCTGTGTTTGCCTTATCTGAACACAGTACGAACCGTTGGCCCCCCATGATTGGCCAAAACTCGGTGAGTAGGTTATAGTCTGTTTATGACCATTTAGGTTATAGTTCACTATGTACAGAGAAACCTTTAGGCTGAACTTAAAATATGTAAGGAGATAGCTTTAGGCTAAATTTGATTTAATGCTTACTTCCCACACCATGACAAGTCTTTGCTATTAACTTTGTTCTCTATTAAAATATTAAAAGCAATTGAAGAGGAAAAATTGTATCTTTCATCCTCCCTAGATATGTGTTCATTTTACTTTGCATTCCTTCGATTACAGTAGATAAAATACTGTGTTTTTCTCTGAGGCCAACCCCACCTCTTGTGCACTGGATCTTGTCTCCTCTCCTTTACTGAAGGCAGTGGTCCAGTAATCCACTCCTCTCTTTCCTGCGCTATTAATTTTTTCTTCTTTCCTTGGTTGGTTATTTATATAAGCATATTAATATGCTGCACTCACTGCCATCTTTAAAAAAGAAAAAAACAAAAAACAAAAAACAAAAATCCCTTGACTTCACATTCCTTTTTAGTTACTGCCCCATTTCTCTGCTCCCTTTAGAGCGAATCAGTGAGCCATTTATTCTCATTATCTCTCTTCCCTTTCCTCCTGTTCTTTCTGGAACCCACTCCCCTCAGATTTCCATCCCCACTATTCCACTAACGTGACTCACTATATTTGAACTATCCCACTTACCTTCTCACTGTCAACATCAATATTCGCTATTTCAATCCTTATTTTTGTGCAAGTCTGAGCCATATATAAGGTAATTGATAATGGTATCCTCTTTGTCACATTGCCTTCATGTGGCTCCTGGGATCTGCTTCCTTTTTGGCTTCTTACATCTTTGCCTGTTTCCTCCCTGGTTCATGATTTAATGACCTGCAGTTCAAATGCTGTCTTCTCAGAAACCTTTCCCAATCACCCGACATGAAACAGCAACCCCACCACTGCTCGCATCTCCCTTACGCCCTGTATTACACTCATAGTATTAATACTTAGCACCATAGAACCCGTATGTCTGTGCTCATTGTCTTTGCTTCCCTCCCCTAGAATCAGCTCTGTGAGTGCAAGGATAATGCTCTGTTCACTGTTGTGTTCCTAACACCTAGAACAATTTCCGGCATGTAGCAGACACTTAATAAATAGTTGTCAAATGAATAAACAAATGAATCTTTTATTGTACTTACTTATTTTTTTGAGACAGAGTCTCACTCTGTTGCCAGGCTAGAGTGCAGTGGTGTGATCTTGGCTCACTGCAATCTCCACCTTCTGGGTTTAAGTGATCCTCCTGCCTCAGCCTCCCAAGTAGCTGGGGCTACAGGCACATGCCACCATGCCCAGCTAATTTTTTTGTAATTTTAGTAGAGACGGGGTTTCACCATGTTGGCCAGGATGGTCTCGATCTCTTGACCTCATGATCCACCCACCTCAGCCTCCCAAAGTGCTGTGATTACAGGTATGAGCCACCGTGGCCAGCCACAAATGAGTCTTTTAAAGTTCTACACACAACCACACGAGATGCTCCTAGTCACCTATTGAGCACATTATCCACCACAGAGAAGTCTAAAGCTCAAAGGAGTTAGGTGATCTGTGCAAAATCACGTCACAGATGAGAAAAAAAATCCACTTTGTTTTTTGAGATATGGCCATCCATTCTATGTTTAATATCCCAAACATGAGACTCCTGCAGAACCCTATCCTATTCCACTCTTGAAGGGTTCCATCTATTAGAAATTTCCAAACTAATATTCTTTTCCTATTCCCTACTCAGTCTGACCAAAATTCTATATTTTACCAAAATTATCCAAATTCATCTTTAAACAATTTATGTGTATGGTACCCAAATTTTCACAAGCTAGACATGACTATTTTATAAGTCAAGAGACAAAGGATAAGAGAGTGCAACTCTCATGGCAACTGGAGCTATTAAACATCAGAGCTTGGACCTATTTACACCCATGTTTTTTTGTCTCTAATGACCAAGCTCTTAGCTAGTATCTCACGCTCGCAGTAATTTTGAATGAAGGAAGGAAAGAGGAAGAAAACAGTAGAATAAATGAAACATCACATCCATGATCTATCATTTGATCCAGCCTGGCCTGCTAGATAGAGAATAATTATGCCCATTCCCTAATGACCTTGACAATCTTTGAAGAGGACAACTCTGATCCCACCAAGGATCTTTGGCAAGATTGTCTCACTGTCTTGGTCACTACTGAACTCTGTGACCTTTAGCTGGCTCATTTTGGCAGGCCTAGGAGTGTGATCTCTGACTACTGTGGGTTCGAGGCAGTAGAGTATAGGAATACTGGTTAAGGTCGTGGGTAGTTTTGAGTGATATCTGGCTCCAGCACCCACTGGCTGTCTGCTTTTCATCCAGTCACTTGATCTCTATGTGAATTTGTTTTTCACCTGCAAAATGGGGTTAATAATGTGCCTTATGTTTCTTAAGAGAATTGAACTAGTCAATATTTGTGAAGTGCTTAGGAAAGTGCCTGGTACACAGTAAACTTTCAAATTATTTGCTAAGTAAACTGATTTATCTCTGCCTCTCTTGCATCTTAGCTTAGCAATACAATAAAAGATACCTGGGTTTTGTGGTGGGTGATTTGGAAAAAGCGCAGAGGAGACAATTTTGACTTTGTCTGCCTGAGGTCGATATTTTCTTCTGACTGATTTGACCTGTCAATTCAAAGAAGAAAAAGAAAATATTACCAAATACCTAGTTAGTTCAGTTAAACATCACTTTGGCTGATTATTTTACATTAAACTGACTGGCACATTGCCTGAAGATATCAAAATTGATTTTTTTTGTTTGTTTGTTTGGCATCATCTGGACACAGACTGAGAGCTGACAAATTAATTTTGAATTTAGGGGACTGGTGTCTGTGATGATTATGCCCAAGGCCATGACTCTAGGGCATGAAGAGGAAATCATCAGGCTAATTAGGTTCCTATTAGTGGCCAAACATGACTCATGAATTTGGAATCCTGAATTGGTTTTGCTTTTTCTTTTTGGCAAAGTGTGCCAGATGTAGGTTTGCCTGGCTGATGAAGGCTTTGTAGACCCAGGGGATGGGATTGCTATATTCTATCAGTGTGAAGAACAGAGCTTTTCATCTGAGCTTTGTTGCCTCTACTTCCATCTTTTTTGATGTATATGGTAAGAACTTAATAAATGTGCTCTGGTTGAATGCTGCACAGGGCTGTGCAATCAACGTGCACTAAACTAGACTGAAATTCAGAGGTTAGATAAGACCAAATTGAGAGGCATGAATCATCCAAAAGTAGAATCACCTTTCGGGGGAACAATGGAGTTAAAGAACATCAGAGCTGCTATTTTAGAACCATTCTTAGAACCCAATGCCATTTTGAATAGCTTGGGCCCCTTTATGAGAAAATTTGTGACTATCCAACTGAGCTATACTTGACAAGCTAGTTCAGGCCTCCCTTGAAAAGACAGTCTGCAGTGTGTTCATGTGGGTGTTAATGGTTTCAGGCCTCCAATCACTATAATCAGCTACCATCAGGTATAAACGCAGACAAGCCAATTACTCTGGATTTTGTTTGTTTGTTTGTTTTTGAGACAAAGTCTTACTCTGTGGCCAAGGCTGGAGTGCAGTGGTGTGATCTCGGCTCACCCCAACCTTTGGCTCCCAGATTCAAGCGATTCTCCTGCCTCAGTCTACCAAGTAGCTAGGACTACAGGCATGCACCACCACACCCGGCTGATTTTTTGTATTTTTAGTAGAGATGGGGTTTCACTACGTTGGCCAAGCTGGTCTCGAACTTCTGACCTCAGGTGATCCTTCCACCTCGGCCTCCCAAAGTGCTGGGATTACAGGCGTGAGCCACTATGCCCAGTCCAATTTCTTTGTTGATGAAACACTCCAAACCTGAGAGAGCTTCATTTTCCTCACAACTCCAACCAATGCTACCTGCCACCTTTGAGGTACTGAAGGCACAATTGCATCCTGTGATGAGGGGTTGAACCTTCAGCAGCAGAAGTATACAGGTGTCTATATGGAAGTATTCATCACCTCTCTCTTTTCTCATTGAATGTCTTTTCTTGTGCAACTCTTTGTGGTTTCTTTATATTTAGGTGGTAATATCTACACCCTTGCTACTCAAAGTAGGTCCCCTCAACAATGGCACCTCAGAGCCTGATAAAAAATGTAGAATCCTGCAGTTTACTCCAAACCTATAGAATAAAAATCATTCTCACACGATCCCTAGAGGATTTTAATGCACTTTAAACTTTGAGAAGCACTGTACTGAAGCACTATTTCCTACAGAATTGTTGACAGGGGTCTAGGACTTTATTTTTAGGTAGTAAATTAGATAATTTTAGGTTTCCCAGGAATTGGGCTTCTCATAATCTTGAATGGCATAGCAATGAGAATCCCCTTAAGAACGCTCCTTTGGTCCTCTTGTTCAGAGAGAGTTTGAGTTCTAAGCTAGGTGTTTTAACATTTCTTTAATACTTGCGCCTCTCCCTTTTCACAGTGGAAATACAGGCATAGCAACCTTTGGCAGTCAACAATATCTAGCTATAATTTGGGAATATTTCTTACTTTTCACTGTACTTTTATGTTTATTCTCTACTTGAAGCAAATTGAGATGCTTTTCCTTCAGTGGAATTGGTATAGTCTAATCTAAAAACAATTTATATTTTAAGGTATGAGTTGGGTTCATATAGAAATTTTAAATAAATAATAGTAACCGTGGTGCATAAATAAGGCAAAACTCATATAGGTACTGTTTAAATAATTGTAGTTAAGCAAGCATTGATGTCCGAAATGAGACTATAGCCATAGCAATGCTTCTCAAACTTGAATTTAACCAATGGGTGATCTAGTTAGCAGAAACATTATGATTCAATAGGCCTGAAATGGACTGTAGGATCTGAGATTCTGAACTTCCAATAAGTTCCAAGATGGTACTGGATGCAATCGCACTATTTCTATGATGTTTTGTATGGTAAGTTTCTAAGAAAAAGGTCCCCACAAGACCTTCCACTACTGTGTGCAGAAACTCCTCTTACAGCTCTTCCTGATCCAACCAAGTTCACCAGGAAATTACATTGGGCATGAGATCAACACTTAATACTAGTAACTAAGATATTGCCTGTCCTTTTCTCTACATCAGTGGTTCTTAAAACTTAGTGTTTTTCAGAATCGCCTGAAGTATTTGTTAAGTCACAGGTCGCTGAGCTCACCCACACAGTTTCTAATTGAGTAGGTCTCAAGAATGCCTGAGAATTTTCATTTCTAACAAGTTTTAGAATGTGACGTTGCTTGCCCAGGAACTGGGCTTCAAGAAGCATTGCTCTACCGCAGTGTACATTCTTCTTAAAACCCACAGTGGTGATAGGGAACGGGCAGAGGATCAAGTTGCCCAGTGAAATATCACGTTGACTTGAGTAAAATCTTGCCAAATCCAATACACTACAGATACTTCTAGGGTCAAAACCCAAACAAATAGTGGAATTAGTGCGAATTTATATGATCCTAGGAAAATGTGGGTAAACTGTAACATGCTGGCCAAGATAGCCACAGTCAAAGCCTGTACACAGACACAGCATATTCAGTTTAGGAGATGAGACAACAACACTGGACTTCTGAGGAGGCAGCTTGTACTGAAGAGTGGGGAATCACGTCTTAGGAATGTCAAATGAACAGAATGTAGGTGAAGTTTCCCTGCATACACTATCATGCTGATTATCTCCAAGTCTTTGCAAATACTATCCTCCCAACCTGGAGTGACAGAGCATCTCCTCTTCATCTCCCTCCAGTTCAACTAACGTGTTTTCTAGAAAGTCCTCTGTGAACTCCAGCCTGCCTCAGTTAGGTGCTCTTTTTTCTTGAGGCTACAAAAATACCCTGTGAATAATATTATTATTCCATTTTTACTCTTTTTTAAATTGTCTGCATATATACATTTTTGTATTTCCAGTGTCTAAGAAAACACCCTTGACACATAGTAAGCATGAGTTAAATGTTAATGTTGAAAGAATTCATAAGTAAGACAGATGGCTCAATCTCTAATTTTAAAATCAGGGTGGTTCTCATATCTCATGAGATTAACCAAAGATTTAGGGGGACAGTAGGAAGTAGCTCTTGGTAGCATTTTGAACAAGGCTAGACATGTAAATTCAGAACTATTTAAAAGAAAAGAAAAGGTTTCCTAACGACCAAAGTGAGATATGTTCTCTTGAAGGAGTCATAGAACAGAACAAAGAATAAAGTAATAATTTCTATGCTACTTCCCCAGTTAACTATTGTTGCTATTTTGGTATAACTATATTATGTCTTCTCTTTCTATGACAGAGTTATATGGATGTGTATTTTTATTGAAATCATAAATTATATACAATTTTGTTTCTCTTTTTTTCCACCTATCATTATATATCTCCAGAATTTGTACCCACGTATTGAGATAGTCTTTTCAAAGACATTTTAGTTAACAGAACAAAATTCCATCATGAAAAGCAAGATTTGCAAACATCAGCACTATTGATATTTTGGACTGGATAATTTATTGTTGTAGGTGACTATACTCTTGTGCATTGTAGAATGTTTGCCGGCATCCCTGGACTCAACCACTAGATCTCCCTGCTCCCTAGATGTAATAAACAAAAACATCTCCAGACATTGCCAGATGTCCTCATGGGTACAAAATTCTCCAGCTGAGAACCACTAATGAGGAATAATCATAATGTCTATATTCATTCTTTTGTTGATGGACATTTCAGTTATTTGCATATTTTGGAAGAATATATTCAGCTTCAAAGAATGAATGAATGTTCCCTCCCCTCCTCCAGCTGTCTCTTCCTCTCTCTCCCTTTCTGATTTGCCTTCATTTCTTTCAAGTTTCATCAGTCTGGTAATTTCTAATTAACCAAGTAAAAGATGCTAAAGTTAAGAAGAATAACTGTGACGGAGCCAGTGTAGGTGGAAAGACTGACCAGTTGTGATAAAACAGCTATGTTGTGTGCTGAAAACATCTGTTTGAGAGTGCCTGGTTCAGAAGAAACAGTGCCAGGACCACTCTACACCAACCTGTGTTGTAATTCTTTTCATTCTCATATTTCTCTCATCTTGATCTGGCTCACAAGAGCATCTGTTTTCTAAGCCTCTATTTTATTTTTTCATCTTTAAAAATAGCACAATAGGCTGGGTGTGGTGGCTCACACCTGTAATCCCAGCACTTTGCAAGGTGAGTCCATCACCTGAGGGCAGAAGTTCAAGACCAGTCTGGCCAACATGGTGAAAACCCATCTCTACAAAAAAAAAAAAAAATCTACATCTATATCTATATCTATATTAGCTAGGCATCATGGCGGGCACCCACCTGTAATCCCAATTACTTGGGAGGCTGAGGCAAGAGATCGGGAGGCAGAGGTTTTGCTTGAAGATTTGCTGAGAGATTGCTGAGACAGAAGAGAAAAAAGAGAGCTGATGAGAAAGTAAAATAAACTGTTTGGCTTTCTGTATTTCTGTCTTGAATCTTGAGCCAAGGTCACAGCACTGTACTCCAGCTTGGTGACAAAAAGCAAAACTCCATCTCAAAAACTCAAAATAAAAATATCACAATAATAGTATCTTGTTTAAAAAGCCGTTAGGAAGATAAATAGAAAAATACCCATAGTGTGTGTTATGACAATGCCTGGACTGATAAACAGTAACAGCCAAATAAATAAACTCTATGTAAGCACAGGGAAAGGCTGGTGTGGCTGAAGCCTCTTGGATGAGGGGGAGGGAGATAGGAGGTGCAGTAGTAGATGAAGAAGTGAGGGAACAGATCATACAGTCTTGTAGGACAAGGTCATTTGGATTTTAAGTGCAATGAAAAGCAGCTGGAGGGTTTGAAGTATAAATGCAGCATGATCTGACTTATTCTTATGAAAGATCTGTCTGCCTTGCAAGAGAGGAGTACAAGTGACAAGAGTCCAAGTGTTAACTGCTGTAGTCCAGTTGTTAGGTGATAAGTCTTGGACTAGGGCTTTAACAGTGATGGTAGTGAGAAGTATTCAGATCTAGGCCATGTCCTGGAGATGGTGTTGATAGGATTTGCTGAGAGATTGCTGAGGAGTAGGATAAAAAGAAAGGACTCAAAGAGGGTCCTCAGACCTAAGCTAATGAGTGAGGATGGCTGTGGCCTTTACTGACATGAGGAAACTAAAGGTGTAGGTTGCAGGAATTGCATTAGTCTTTTTATTAAGGTGTAGACTCTAGAATGTTTATTAGATACATGAAAAGAGATAGTCAAAAAGTATAGAGTTTTCAGTTCAGGGAGTAGCTCAAAGCCTGTGATTCACATTTCAGAATTGTGAGCATTCAGACGCTATGTGATGCCCCGTAACTGGAGATCTCTTAAGACGAGATGTAAACAGGAAAGAGATAGCCTCTCAGTGAGCCCCTACACACTGGGGGTGGAGAATTGAATGCTGTAGGCGTAACTGAAGAGGAAGACTTACTTCCTACAAGTGCCAGATGCCTACGTTACACCTTGGCATTGAATATGTCCCTATTGCTGGCACAACCTAAATGGATAGAAAATGACTTTCAAGTGCTCTTGGCACTTCAAGAATATGCCAAAAATAGCTGAAATTCTCATGAGCCAGACAAGGAATGGGGTAATTAACCAAAACTAAGTTAATCTAAAGAATATAATGAAATTAGAATTTGTTTCATGTGGCCTGAGACTGGTGTCCATGATGTCCTAATTCTACCACTGATGGTATAAATACACTTCCCTGGCTAATAGAGAGAGGGTGCTTTGCTCATTTTCAAATTCCCAGTGAATGCTTACATTTGCCTAGTGTACCAGTTTTGAAGTGTGATCTTTAAAAAAATACTCATGTTCTGCGTAGCGTTAAGAATGCATCTCTCTGTGCCTGGAGTCATGAACCTGACACAATTAACACAGTGAAATCTACCATACATTTAATCAGAGGTACTTAATTTGATTTTCTATAATTAAGCAGAGAATCAGTTTGTCATTAGGTCTGAGAATTACCGCATTTCTGAAGTTACTCTGCATACCCCAAAAGAGCTTTATTGGATGTGAATAATAACAACCTACAAATATATTGATGATAATGAGCATCTAAATGTTCTGCAAAGAAAAAAAGACAAAGAAAATCCCTGACAAGCATGAATGGTGACTCATGATGGCAAGAGTTTTTAAAATTTATGAATATTATAACATGAAAAAATAATTATGAATAATAAAAATCTGTTACAATAATTAGCTGTAATGAATGCTCATGGTGAGTTAAATGAACTGGAACAATTTAAGGCAATAGCACATAATTTGCATCTTGTGTTACGTCAGATCATTTTATCATTAGTGAGAAAAAGAAGAAGAGAGAAAGAGAGAGAGAAGAGACAAAAGACAGCTGAGGAGAAAGTAAACTGTTTGACTTTCTATATTTCTGTCCTTAAAAAAAGTGAAAAATGCTGCATATTGCAGTTTTCAGTTTTTGCATCCATTTCAGTTTCTATTCTGAGAGTGTCAATAATGTGAGAAAGTGAAAGATAATCAGTACAGCTAACATTGAAATCAGAAAAACTTGAATGAACCTCTACATGCTTTTTTTTTTATACATTATGTAACCTAGGCAACCTCCTTAACTGACCTAAGTCGCAGTTACATCTGTAAAAGGGGGTAATAAGAGATGTAGCTTAAAGCTATGATGAGGAGTAAACATGTATTTTACAGCTAACTCTTGGTCCATGCTCATTATACACCTGGCATTTTGAGATACCTTCACAAAAACTAAGTCATTTTGTCCTCCTGACATCCCTAATCAGTAAGTGCTGTAATGATCTCTTTTACAGATGAGAAAATGGAGACACAAAGTGATAGAATATCAATAGTCATTATGTAACAGAGTGGGATTACATACCCAGGCAGTCTGGCTCCTGAAAACTCTACCTTTCACCACTGTGCTAGGCAGCTTCTCTTAGCCAGCATTATCACAATGCCTGGAACACAGCTAAGCGTTCAGTACAGGTCAAGTGTGACTATTTTTTCATATTACCTTTATGGGTGTGAGAGACTGCATTTGCATATTTGAACAGGCCTTGCTCTAATTAGATCAACCCTGGTCTGCAGGGTAGCTTTCAAATTTGGGGATGGCTTTCAAATTTCCCCAATATAATCTAACCAGTCCTATCCAGCAGGGGCTCCTGTACTGTAAGGTAACAAGGTTACCCCAAAGTGATTTCCTCAGTTAGCGAGTGATAAGCTGCTCCCAGGCAGATTGTCATTGCCAGCTCTGAGAGGCTAGTTCTTCATGACATTAAGCAGGATTGAAGGCCATCACTCATCAACTCATCATCCTGGAAGCCTGGGATGACCCCCAACCTACTGACTCCCACAGGGACATCTCTTCGATGCAACTGGTTGAGACTTAGCTGGTACCTGCCTTGGGGTTCAGCAAAGTAGTGAGGAGTGATGGGAGGTTAGTTTTGTGCTCCTAGAACAGGAGGAAAAAGCCCCAATTTGCCCAAGTGTCATTTTCTCTGCTTGACCATCATCTGCAAATGAAGTTCCAGGAATACTTGAAATCTGTACCCACGCAGATAATACTAAATAGTTGCTCATTCTAGTTCTTCAATTTTTTAAACAAATTTGAGCATTGAAAGGGAGTACTATTTTTATAACCCAGTTTTGTTACTTCTGCATTTAATAGTATATCAAGAGATTTGTAAAGTGAAATATCTTAAAGTTTTCACATCTGGCAAGAAACCTGGCACAGTTTACAGAGTTATGATACACAAGAGTTATTAAAATGCAGACTTGCTGACCCTCTTCATTGTTTTGGGCCAAAAAATACATGCAAAACCAGAACAGAGTAAGCATTAACTGGTATTTCTCATAATGTGCATTGTACATTTTCCTGGATGCATCTTTTCTTTTCTTTTTTATTTTTTTTAGGGAAATGCAATGACTGGGACCCCAGCTCCAGGCTTTTCCTCTTCCGGTCCCACAGCTCAGTTCCCTCTTTTCTTTCACCCAAATCCCCCTCACTCACTAGCTCCCACGCTTCTGTTTGCTCTCCGTGGTGGTCCTCCTTCTTGAGGTTATCAAGTAACTGTGCACACAGCTGGAAACCTCTTTCCCCTGCCTCCCGACCCCCAGACTCCCCAGATCAGAGTTCCCAGATCACCTCCAGGAATCCCCAGGGCAAGGACGATGGTTTTCTCTCAGTCTTTTTTCCTTTTGAGGATGTGCCTCTACTTATAAGAAAAGTGCTTCTAGGCTGAACAGAGGCCTGCAGGAATTTGCTTTTAAAGAAAAGAGAAAACAGTAAGACAAGAGGGAAGAAAGTTCTTTACTGGCAGCATTTCTCCTCTGGGAAAACAGCTCCAGTTTGAAGTTCCCAGGGCAGAGCCACAGGGCTGAGTTTAAGGCACCATTACACATTCAACTATGGCCAGCAAGTCAGATAGAAAATTTGCTGGGATTTGGATGGTCTCATTCACTGAAATTTTTTTTCAGTGTTTTTACCCAGTGTTTGCTAATTTTTACCTAGTGTTTGCTAAAATCTCACATACAAAAAGTTGTTTTTGTTTGATGATAATCAGAAAGGATTGGGTTTCTTTTGCATGCACAGAGGCCCTTACTCCCAGTTGGAGTTAGCTTCAGGCAAAACAGAAAAAGGAGAAAAAAACCCCAGCCCTGGATTGCCAATTATCTCAGATCTCTAACAAGAATTGTTTTACTGTCATTTCCTTGTCAATTGCTTTGTTGAAAAAAAAAAAAGGGGGGGGGGTGGATTACATAATAGTGCAGAGATGAAGACGTTTTCTATCTTCGCTGAATCAGTGGATTCTAGTGGTCTTCCAGGGACTGAAAAAATCCTAAAAGTTCAACTTCTTGTCTTGCCATTTTTTCAGGGAAACTTTTGAAACAATTTTATTCTCGGTTTACAAATTGGGGATTCTTAAGAAATTACTATATGGTCAGGTTGTTTGAACTGACTTTAATCAAAGAGTTCAAAGTCCCCTATTCCAAGGCCTAGATTTGTTGTTTTTACATTAATTGTGTGTGTTTGTCATTTCTGGGTCAAAGTAAATTTTTCTCTAAACCAAATACTTTCATGTAAGACAAGGACAGTCGGACATCAAAATATGTATTCCCCCAGGAACTTCTATCAAACGATTTCTTTTGATAACATTCTGCCTGACATGTTCAGTGCACCCATTACATCAAAGCTGATTCTGTCTTAAAAAAAAGAAAAAGGAAAAGAAAAAACTCTTTAATTTTGTTTTCCTTAGAAAATGCATGTTTCAGTTTTCTCTCCATGTATATCTTTAAAACCATTGATGTACTTTCAAAAGAGGATTTTTCAATAACCTTGAGTAGAGATGGAGAATGCACACTTCTTATTTTGAACAACATAGAAACTGGCAGATTCAGGAAAAGTTGTTAGATGAGGTCACTTTGGGGCAGTTCTATAAAATGTTTAAGGCTGACCTCAGTGGCCATGAGCAGAATGAAGGCCTTCAAATTATGTTCTCTTCTTGGATGGTGATAGGTTGACACAGTGCTTAGTTTACACCATCTTTTTTATTATCATTTCAAACTGCCGGGTTCTGACTTTCTGATAGACCTGAACCATCACTTGGGGTCTCCTGTTGCCCAGGAGATGGACAGCTGAGATTAGGAGCAAATGACTGTCTTGGAAGGATCCATAAACTGGTTAAAAATGTTATCATTGATGAATACACATTATAGAAGAAAAATATAAAGGATGGATACAGATTGATGGCCCGTCCCCTTCATTCTTTGTCCAAAATCCCTTTAGGTAGAAGATATTGAAGTGAGATTTTAAGAGCTGCCCAAATATTTGTGCTCTGACAGAATTAGTGATAATAGCTATGGTAAAATAAATAATACATGTCTAACATTTTTTGCACATATTTATTTTCTAACCATTCTTCAGCATCCAGTAAATGCCAGATGAAACATGGGGACACTGAGATAATTCTACTGCTATAGCTTCTGTCCTTAGGGTACAAAGAATCTACAACGGAGAGTCACATAGGAAATCCTGACTATTCTAATAAAAATACATGTTCAAAAACAAGAATTTGAGCAAGAGAAGAGTGATCAGTAAGGGCTTCATGAAAGAAGAAACCATTGGGTTTACTTTTACAATGAAATATCTTTGGGGAGAACATGTTGGAAACTTTATGCTGATGATGAACAACATGTTAAAAATTGGTCAACATCAACCAGTTTGTTTAATGAGTTTGTTTGACTTCCTTTTAGCTAGGTCTACATTGACTTTAACATGAAATTATGGAAAGAGGCCTAGCTTTTTATGGTGTCCACTATTTGGACCTGGGTATGCATAGGATCCAAGACCTCTTATTGTTGAAAAGTTTCTCAGCTTGATCCTAATCTCTTTTACTTAAAGTTTACTACTTGTAAATGCTAATCATATCTGAAAAATACCTTTGCAGTTCACTTGCTTGATCAAAAAACTGTTTATGACTGTATCTTCTGCATTTAGCACATGGCTAGGTTCATGATGGGTGCTCAATAAATACTTGTTCTAGAAAAGAGTAATACACGAACAATTAAATAGTTTATTGGGTGACTTTTCCTTAAAAGTCATTGAGTTCTTTGTAAGTAGACACACTCTCTTGTTTTGCTATTTTATTATCATTATCCAGCATACTACTGGGAATGTTAACATTTTCCCCTTGAAAAATTTAGCTTAAAGATACAGAGATAATAATCATTAAATGGCTGGCCGTAGGCCCAAGGGTTCAAGAAGTAAAACTGTGGTTGGCAGTCAGGGTCTATCTCTAGTAAGGTGATACACAGAGGACCCTCTTGGGGAGTGAGTGAGTGGACTGGATAACATGAAAGATGCCTGAACATGTAAAGAGAGTGGCCTTGGTTGTTAAATTTCTGCTTTTCTTTGTTTCATTCTCCTTCTGGACATATGTTGATTCTGGTCTTTGGATTCTGAGACATTTCAGTATCTCTATAAGAAATCTCAATTCCACTTTTATCTTTTAATATTTAAGTTATTTACATAAGCTTTTACTCCTTGTAGCCAAAAGAACTCTGACTGATCACTCAGCCACTAGGGAACACTCTGGCTGACAAGATCACTCACTACCCTGCTGTACTTGACCTTCTTCTCCTGCCATTTTTCTGCCTTCCCTGGTTCTCTTACTATCTCAAGTGCATGAAAACAAAACAAAACAAAACAAAAACAACAAAGTGCAATTTTTCCTAGCCTATTCTGATAGTGAGCAATGGGGATTTGACTATATTTAAGTGAACATGCAGTGACCTTAAAATCTGTGGAAAATAGGCCAGGTGCAATGGCTCATGCCTGTAATCCCAGTACTTTGGGAGGCCGAGGAGGGCAGATCACGAGGCCAGGAGATCGAGACCATCCTGGCTAACATGATGAAACCCCGTCTCTACTAAAAATACAAAAAATTAGCCAAGTGTGGTGGTGGACGCCTGTAGTCCCAGCTACTCGGGAGGCTGAGGCAGGAGAATGGCATGAACCTGGGAGGGAAAGCTTGCAGTGAACCGAGATTGCACCACTGCACTCCAGCCTGGGCAACAGAGCGAGACTCTGTCTCAAAAAAAAATCTGGAAAATAGCATGTATAGCCACAGTAACAGCTAATATTAATTTTCATTTATATCCCTACATTGTGCACCACACTTTGGTGGGGTTTTCTGAAAACTTCCCTGACTGCGGCACTCCTTCTATCCCTAGTTGGATTAAAGATCCTCCTCGGTCTGAGTTTGTGTAAAGTATCTTATTAGTATACTTACCACATTGGTTTGTAATGATTCTGATCAGTCTTTCTCACCATGTGGTGAAATCCTTCAAATGTGAAGATCCCAACACAATAATCTCTACATCAAAGGTGTTGAAATAGTGCCTTCTGTATGAATAAATAAATAATTAAATACATTAAATACATTATTTTATATAATTAAAATAATTAAATACATTATTTTAAATAATTTCAACATAGTAACATGTATATAGTTCTTATGAGCTGCCAACTGCTTTTTAAACCAATTCTTTTGAACTCATTTATATAGTCTGTTTTTAAAATTGCATTCTAGGGGTTTCTGGATTCCTAAAACTGCACTTTTCCACCAACTTTTTCTCCTCAGATAAATTGGGATCACATTATGACTCTGCATTTTATTTGCTTTGATATTGGACAAGTCCCTCAATCTCATGAGGATGAGTTTTCTCTCATATAAAATGAGGCTAATGTCACCCACCTCTCAGTATGCTGGGAAGACAGAATTGTCTTTTCCTAGCTCTCTATGCCTATGGAGGGTATCATACATTCTTAACATTTTCCACTCTCATTTTTCAGAACAATGCAATAGTACAAGAAAGAAAGAGAAAGCAAGGGAACTCAGGGTATAGAGAAGATAATGACTATACTTGTTGGGCACTTCAAGGTGAAAAAAGAGGGGGAGTAAATAAAATGGATTTTGGAGCATACTGGAGATGAAATGCTAGTGAGTAAGCTGGAAAAAAGGAGATGCTAGTCAAAGAGGGGTATTCATGGAAAGAAGACCATGGAAAGATCACCACAGCTGGGAATGGTAACATTGAGGTATAGCTATGGGAATGAGTGACTATGCTGGGAGAGTTGGCAGCAACACTACAGGAGAAGATATATAAGGAAATGAGAGGCCAAGAGGTATAAGAATGAGCTGCACAAGTATATTGTAATTATCTAGAACATAAGGCAAGTGTAAAATGTCAGAGAGACTATAAGTGAACTAGGAATTAAAATGGTCAAAAAATGTCCTAATCCCACTGAAATATTACATTACATAGTCAGAAGATATTAAACCTTATGTTCTATGCTACCAGTTACTAGTATATAACATTGTGGAAACACTTTTTCTGACTGTTAGGTTTCTCATTTTAAAAATGAATATAAGAGACCGAGCGCAGTGACTCACACCTGTAATCCCAGCAATTTGGGAGTCCGAGGTGGGAGGATCACCTGAGGTCAGGGGTTTGAGACCAGCCTGGCCAACATAGAGAAATCCCATCACTACTAAAAATACAAAAATTAACCGGGTGTGGTGGTGCGTACCTATAATCCCAGCTACTCAAGGGGCTGAGGCAGGAGAATTGCTTGAACTCGGAATGCGAAGGTTGCAGTGAGTCGAGATCATGTCACTGCATTCCAGCTTGGGTGACAGAGTGAGACTCCATCTTGAAGAACAAAACAAAAGAAAAATGAATATAAGAATATCATCTCTGCATTCCTGTAAGTATTTTGGGGTAAAACATAATAACTAATGTATATAAGAATTATCTAATGTTATGCTTGAAGACTGTGAGATGGTTCCAGTATCATCTTGATCTTTACATCTGAACTTTAGATTTTTCAGATCAGGGGTAAGAGTTTCATCCAACAGATGGGGCACTCAATCCGTGGTATGGGAAAGTGAGGAGTCACCCATCTTTTCTTCATTCTCTTTTGGATGAAAGAGTGGATGACATTTGGGACTGCTTTTCATCTACTCTCCTATACTCACTATCTGTTTTCAAACACCTCACTCTAATCCATAAACATAGTTGGTTATTTTATTCAATAAAGATTTATAGAGTATCTGTTTGGTGCCAAACACATATTCACCATATGAGATATTTTACATTTCCATGTTTTTGGTCCAATACATCTCTGTTTACTTTTTAGTGAGTTCTTCCATTTTCATATATTTTCACTCTAGGTTCAGGAAAATATTGAAACTTTCTTGCCACCTAGATCATCCTGCATTGTAGAAAAATCCTTCAGTGTTCCAGATTCAACTCCATAGTCTCTTATTCAACCACAAAGCAGTCTGGTAGAATCAATCAACTAAAATGGAAAAAGCAAATAAGTAAAAAGAAACACAACAAAAATAACTAAACTAGAATATTTGAAGCTGCATAATTACTTTATATTATATTAGAATTTATACTTTGAGTAGAAGATCAATAGTCAACTTTGCTTTAATAAGTTTGAACACTTTAGAGACAGAACAAAATATACAATGGCTGTTCTAATAATTGTTACAGTCTCTAATTTGTCTGTATTTGCCAATAGATTTTAAATTCTTAGAAAACAAGGGGCATGCCATTTCTGTACTTTTATCCCTAGGGACTAACACACAGACACTGGGCTATCAGTAAATGTTAATTGCTTTTAATTAAGGTAAAGATAGATGGAATTTATTCAAAACAAAATTGTTTTAAAAATGAACAAGAAACCTCGAACCAAGATACATTAATATTGCCAAGTGTGAAAATATGTATTATTTCTAAACTAATTCTTCAAAGTTGTAAATCAAAACCGTTGTGTCAAATGCTTTTATTTCTGATTTTAAGAAAGCAACTGTAATGCAAAATGTATAATATAAGCAATTTATTGTGTCTGACATTGAACAGTAGTTTAAATGACCTCTCCACTCTCCAAACATCTGGTATGTCTCCCATAAATAGGGCAGTATAAAAGGTAATGTAGAAGAAAAACTTGCTCAGGGGTTTAGGGATATAAGTTTGCTAGACTGGAGGATTATGGATGTATATGCTTTTAATCATGGAAGATTATAAACATACAATCAAAAATTTTTATTAAAAGATATAAATAGCTTCTGAACAACCATTGGAATTTGAAATTGAAGCAGTGAGCTCCAAGGGCAATGTAATTTTCTTAACAATAATAGCTTCTATTGGATGAGAATTTTTATTTTGCCAGACACAATGATAAGCAAATTGAATTCATTACTTTTCATACTTACCACAATCTTAAGAGACAGGTATCATCTCCAATTTGATGATGAAGAAACTGAAGCGCAAAGAATTTAACAAACTAGCCTTGGGTCACAAAATATAAAGTAGTGAAACGAGGTTTGACTTCAGGCCTCACAAATGCTAAGACACGTGCCGTTTTTGCTAACTACCTGTAGGAGCTTGTGTGAGACTAAAATAATCATGATGGTAATAGCTATGATAGATGCTTTTCCATGTGCGGACTCTGTTTCAAACCCTCTGCATATAATAACCTATTTAATCTTTATAGCACCCTCATGAAGAAACTGAGAAACAGAAGTTATATGACTGGGCCAAAGGCACACAGCTAACCTAAGACCAGACGCTTAAGTGCATAACGACACTGTTTTCTAAATAAGAGAAATTATAAACAGTTTCTAGGGGAAATCATGGCACATACTAGGCACCAAGTAAATGTAAGCTCTTTTTTTCTGACGTATTCCCAAAATTAACATTTTATTGAATGAATCATGAAAATGATAACACATTATCCTGTGAGATGTATAAGAAATACTAGATGGGTAAAAGATACCTTCTCCATCTCTGGTTTTGTTTGATATTTTAGCCCTCTCATTTAAAAGAGAGTTAGGGTTTTCTGTATTTAGTTAATAGCACAGCCATCATGTTTAGGTTATGCCTGTTTCATAAACTCTTATAGTCTGGGCATTTTCATCTAAGGGCCAGGCATTTTGTGACTGTGCTTTGTTTCATGACCTTTCAGTTAGTGTGCAATCTATCTGACAGTGCCCTTCTGACGCCTGCAGCAATTTTGCCTAGAGTGAAAGCAAGTTTTCCTGAGACACTAACTTCAAATAGAATCCAATACTTCTGAAATGCTTCCACTGTCAAGATATCATTGAATGGTATGGCAAGAGGAGTCTTACTTTCCGGCATGAGTTGTTTCTTTGAAATTCTTTTTCTTCATTATATTACTTTTGAGATGGAGTCTCGCTCTGTCACCCGGGCTGGAGTACGGTGGCGTGATCTTGGCTCACGGCAACCTCCGTCTTCTAGGTTCAAGTGATTCTTCTGCCTCAGCCACTGAAGTAGCTGGAACTACAGGCACCCACC
The DNA here is from genome assembly GCF_009764315.1 of Trachypithecus francoisi. NCBI lineage: Eukaryota > Metazoa > Chordata > Mammalia > Primates > Cercopithecidae > Trachypithecus > Trachypithecus francoisi. The sequence goes on from NW_022681454.1 coordinate 18,041,632, forward strand.
ATGATGCCAGGCTAATTTTTGTATTTTTTTTTTAATCAGAGACGGGGTTTCACCGTATTGGCCAGGCTGGTCTCAAACTCCTGATCTTGTGATCTGCCCACCTCAGCCTCCCAAAGTGCTGGGATTACAGGTGTGAGTCACTATGCCTGGTCGTTTCTTTGAAATTCTATGCAAATTCCAGCTCATAGTCTATTGCTTTTAATAATAATAATAATAACTGGTTATTTTCAAGAATTGGCAGTTCATCATTTTAGTGAAGCTAGAAATAAATGCTTTTGGAGAAAGCAGTTTTTATGTCACCATCATATGGCAAATCATTGAACCTCACCACTTGCCTTCATGAATTTAAACAAGTTAATAGACTGTTTTGAGGATATTTAATATTTAATCATTTCCTATTTCTCCCCCAATTGAGTGTTTATGTATGTATTCATCTTTTCCCTTTAAATAGTAAGGACCAGAAATAATGATTTGTATTACATTCTGTGCCTAGCACAGTAAAAAGCACATAGTAGTTTCTTAACAATTTTAGTTTGTTTTACCTTCTCAGCCAACTGAGGAAGGGTATAAAGTTATTGTTGGGTGTCCATGAACAGATATCATAAAAACCTTGGTTCTAATCTTCTTTTAATTCCTACTGGCTGTGTAATCTTGGGCAAGTTATTTAAACTTCAGCTTTTCATCTGCATTGGGGCCATGTGAGATCGAATGAGATAATTAGCACAGTGGTTGACACATCATAAGGACTGAAAATATTACTGGCATTAATTATTTAGTTAAAAACATTTATTGGGCACCTACTGAAAGCCAATTAGAAACTGAGCTAAGGGTTAGAGAAATCAACGCTCTTTCCTTTAAGGAGAGGGATACATAATATGCGATCAGTATTACTATCTGTTATGTGAAAAAATGGCACAGCTAGTATCTAAATGCCTTAGGGAATCAGTAAGAGTTTAGAGAGGAGCAGTGTTTGAACTAATACCTAAAGATGAACCTGACCAAAAGGATAGAGAAGAAACATTATAGAAATTTAAATATATGATCAAATAGCTTGTCTGAGAAGCATTTTCATGAAATTTGGTTGTTTATAGCCAACATGTTTATTGAGTGTTTTTGTATTATTTACTTTCAATTGGGACACTCCCTTATCACTGCCTAATATTCCTCCCTAATTACCACCCCAATAATAGATACTTAAAACATTTTCTGTCGGAGGGGTGTGTGTGTGTGCGTGTGTGTGTGTGTATTAAATTTGACAGTTTCTTCATAGTGATAATCAAAAAGTTACCTAACCTCTTTTGGGTTCTGTATTTCTCATCTACAAAATGGGACAGCTCTTCTGAAGTCACCTACAATAAATATATAGATCCTTGGTGATGTTTCGGTTTGGATTGTGACCTTGAACTACCGTGTGACTCTTATTTGCAAAGAATGTCTGGGTTTGGAAGAATATCATGGAACCAGGGTTTGAGAGCCCTCTGTACAGGCTCAGAACTACTAAACAAGGTAGGGAGAGATAATAGACTAATGTGTTATGTTCTACTTATAATATCTGTACTACATGCTTTATACACTGATAAACTTAGGATTTTAGTTTGACTCTTTAAGATAGAAGGGTTTTTTTTTCTTATGTGAAATTTCACTATAAGAGGTAGTTTAGGGTCTCAACTCCATGAGATTTTATAGGCACTCAGATTCCTTCTCTCTTGTTTCTCCGTCGTCTTTCATGATATTCATGCTTGCAAAGTTGTTTCACCAACATCACGCAAACTTCCAAGCCTATGGGAACAAGGAAAGAGGACAGAGAGAATAAGAAAATTCCTTTTAAGAACACCACCCAGGAACTGAACATCACTCATATTACAGATCACTGGCTGGAACTTAGTCACAGGGTCTTAGCTAATTGCAAGGGAAGCTGGAAAATACAGTCTTTAGCTGGGATACTGTGTGCTCAGCTGAAACCCAGAAGCTTAATTATTAAAAAGAAGAATAGATAATGGGGAATGATTATCAATTTGTGTTTCATGCATGTTATTGCAACAATTCTCTAAGTGTGATCTTATTGTCCACATTCAATGGATAAGATAGTTGAAATTCAGAGAGAAGAGGTTACTTGTCTAGAGACATTTAAATGTGTAGGTCATTGGGGGATGATTACAGTCAAGGCAGCACAATCTTAGGTTCTTAGCATAAAAGAGAAGGGGGCAAAAAAGCTGCTTAATATTGTTTTACAACCCATCAGAAAACAGGCAGCTGCAATGTTCATGTGCCTTTGGCAAGCCTGTGTTTTGCAGGCAATCTGTGAGAGGTGACATAACAGGATGAAGATTAAATCACTGAAAATAGTAGCTAGAGTTGAGCCCTTGGAGGAAAAAACCAAACAGAAAAAAAAAAAAGTGAAAAAACGCAATTTGTTTTCAATTGCTTGATTACACAAGCTTCAAAGATTCTCCTATATGTCTTGCCATCTTTTAACCATCAGCTTTAGTTGAAATATTAGTTTGAGAGAACAGTCCTAGGAACACAAGCAATATAAATTTACAGACAAAACAAATTCAACCCTGAAAATACGGGCAAGACAAGATAATAAAAAATGTAGGAGCAAGAAATTGGACACAGCCTAGCAATTTGCAGAAATTTTGAGGTCAGATGTCCACGAGCTATGGAATTGTTTAAAATTTGCTCGGGTAGATAAATACATGTTTGGCAGAATTGCTTACACAATGACTTTTGAAGTTTCTCTATAGGAAAATGATAAAAAAAAAAAAAAAAGGTTAGATGAGAGGGAAAGTTCCTTAGGGCCAGTGACAACGTGAACACTACGGAATATATCCACGCATAAAGATAATTTATTTAACACTACATAATCACTCCCTTAACTCCCCCTATTCATGGGGGAAAAATTCTAATCAGCCATTTTTAAGCAATCCTAAATACTTCTTTCAATGATTAAAATTTTTCAGCCATCTTTCTAGTTTTAGTTAACATTTTTTAATTTTAAAATTCTGGCTGGGCGTGGTGGCTCATGCCTGTAATCTCAGCACTTTGGGAAGCCAAGATGGGCAGATCACTTGAAGCCAGGAGTTCCAGACCAGCCTGGTGAGGACTAAACTCTTTTTTTTTTATCTTGTCCAAATTCCTATCTAAAGGTCTGGGAAGCTATGCCCCTACAAACTATAAATTCTCATCAGGTGGGTTTTATTTAATCCTATATATTGTGACTTACTTTCCAACCTGAGTCTGGCATAACATTACGAGACAAGGAAGAAAATCACAATATCTTATCCCAAAACGTATTTCTTTGCCATATCTTGAAATGTCCCTGCAAAGCTGTCCTTTGTGGGGGAAAATTTGCATCTGTAAAGAATCCCTATTAACATAGCAAGATCTTTTTCTTCCAGGCCCTCCCAATCCTAAAGAGATTAACTAAAAGTCTAATACCTTTAAACAATCTGAATAGTAAACATTTGTCATCTATTGTCTCTAAAGACAGCCACTATAAGACTTCAAAAGAACTGTGGTCTCTACAATCTTTTAATTTAACTTGAACATTCCCCTTCTATGGTTCCCAGGTATTTAGACAAACTCAACCAATTGTCAACCAAAAAATGTTTAAATTAACCTATAACCTAGAAGCCTCCACGCTTTGAGTTGTCCTGCCTTTCTGGACCAAACCAATGTACTTCTTAAATGTATTTGATTGATGTTTCATGCCTCTCTAAAATGTATAAAACCAAGCTGTGCCCCAGCCACCTTGGGCACATATTGTCAGGACCTCCTGAGGACTGTGTCATGGGCCCTGGTCACTCATATTTGGCTCAGAATAAATCTCTTCAAATATTTTACAGAGTTTGACTCTTTTTGTTGACACTGACCAGAATGGCTGAACCCTGTCTCTACTAAAAATACAAAAATTAGCTGGGCATAATGGTGCACACCTGTAATCCCAGCTACTCAGGAGGCTGAGGCAGGAGAATTGCTTGAACCTGGGAGGTAGAGGTTGCAGTGAGCTGAAATCAAGACACTGCACTCTAGCCTGGGCAACAGAATAAGTGAGACTCCATCTCCAAAAACAAAACAAAACAAAAAGCAACGACAAAAAAAATTATTTGACTTTTGCTCATTATGTAAGACTCAATTAGTTTCTACTGGTTGTGACATTTGTCTTTTACCCTATCGATCCTACTTAAAGAAGGGTTGCCTGTAAGCTTTGATGGCAAGTTACTTTGTAGGGAAGTGGAGAGGCTGTGGCAAAAAGTACTCCATGCTGGAAACTGAGAATCTGAGAATAGAAAATGTTCCCATGTATTAAGCATTGTGATTTTAAAGACAATCTTATGTTGTACAATAGATATCTTGAACTTATTTTTCCTGTGTAACTAAAATTTCATACCCTTTGACCAATATCTCTTCAGTATCTCACCTCTCTCAGCCCCTGGTAACTACTATTGTACTCTCTTCTATGAATTCAACTTTTTTAGATTTCACATATCATTGAGGTCATGCAGTATTCGTCCTTCTGTGCCTGGCCCACCTCACAACATTGTGACTATAGTGCATAGCAATTTTTAATGTTTTGAAAATCACAAGGAAAGTAGATTTTAAGTATTGTCACCACAAAAAAATAAGTATTTATGGTAATGCTTATATTTATTGGCTTGATAAACTCACTCAACAATGTATACGTATTTTAAAAAATCATGTGGTATGCAATAAACATAAACAACTTTTTGTTAATTAAAAAATAGAGAATGTCAGTTGGTTTTGTTACAGGAAAGGGGTCCTGATCCAGATCCCAAGACAGGTTTCTTGGATCTTGAGCAAGAATGAATTCAGGGTGAGTCCATAAAGTGAAAGCAAGTTTATCAAGAAAGTAGAGAAATAAAAGAATGGCTATTCTATAGACAGAGTAACCCCTGAAGGCTTCTGGTTGCCCATTTTTATGGTTATTTCTTGATGATATGCTAAACAAGGGGTGAATTATTCATGCCTCCCCTTTTCAGTCCATATAGGGTAACTTCCTGATGTTGCCATGGCATTTGTATACTGTTATGACGCAGATGGGAGTGTAGCAATGAGGATGACTAAAGGTCTCATGGCCATCTTGGCTCTGGTGGGTTTTAACTGGCTTCTTTACTGCAAATAGTTTCATCAGTAAGGTCTTTGTGACCTGCCTCTTGTGCTGATATCCTGTCTCATCCTGTGACTTAGAATGCCTTAACCATCTGGGAATGCAGCCCAGTAGGTCTCAGCCTCATTTAACTCAGCTCCTATTCAAGATGAAATTGCTCTGGTTCACGTGCCTGACATTTCCCCTTTCCCCTTTTATAACAGAACCCTTAATCCTAAGAGTTGCAGAGGAATGAAGATCCATCTTCTGACTTCTTCATCATGAATAGGGGCAATCATATTCCTACCTAACTATGATGTTCTCTTGTGTTCAGGGTAGAGAGGAGCTCAGTCAGAAAGCATCGTTATGGCATGACTCTTGAGTTCTGACAACAGGTGATATCTGGAAGATTAATAAGTGTTCAATTAAAGAAAATATTCAGTAAGCTAAATTTTACTTTCCTACACAAAGAATACAACAGCAATATATTCCACAACAGTAAATTAGAATAAGTAAAATTATTCCAAGTAAACTAAATAAGAAGGCTTTCCATGAACTGGGCAACTATTGCAACAAGCTTATATGGGGTTGCTAGCTTATTGCAGTGTGCTCAGGATTAGAATACTGATCCAGATTTTTACATTACCTATCCCTCTTGTTTCTTCTGAGCAGCAGGCAGAGATCACTGGTTAGTTCACAGGAACAAACTTTCAGTCTAAATTGGAGAAACAAACTTAAAAACAACTGATAAGACTAGAATTTGATAACAAGTGTACCATAGTTCTTGAAACAAAATATTTCTTTCCAGTTTCCCATTTTTACTAAAGACAAATCATGGTAAGACTGATAGGCTTTATTATACTTGGCCTGATTATTTGTATCAAGTGGAGCAAGAATAATTATTTTGTACATAAGCTGTTTGTAAATTGGCTTCAATGGAACTCTGTTCCATAGAAGGACTCTCAGATATGACTTTTTGAAAGCCAAGCCTTGCCATGGGTTTGTACTCTCAAGTACTTATGAGTTGAGTTAATTCTTCTTCTTTTTGGGTCCCAAAATAACTTTGGGTTCCTGGAACTGTTAGAAAGTGACATTCTTTTTTTTTTTTTTTTTTGAGACGGAGTCTTGCTCTGTCGCCCGGGCTGGAGTGCAGTGGCCGGATCTCAGCTCACTGCAAGCTCCGCCTCCCGGGTTTACGCCATTCTCCTGCTTCAGCCTCCCGAGTAGCTGGGACTATAGGCGCCCGCCACCTCGCCCGGCTAGTTTTTTGTATTTTTAGTAGAGACGGGGTTTCACCGTGTTAGCCAGGATGGTCTCGATCTCCTGACCTCGTGATCCGCCCGTCTCGGCCTCCCAAAGTGCTGGGATTACAGGCTTGAGCCACCGCGCCCAGCCGAAAGTGACATTCTTTACTTACCACAGTCAGAAACCTTGCACAGGTACTGTGAGGGCAAGGTCTGAGGCCAGTTCCCCAAGAGACTTTTATTGGCTTTACAAGTCAAGTTTGATTCCTTAAAGGAAAACACACCATTCCAGTTAAAGCCTTGGTAAAATAACCAATTTCTCCAATTGTGTCCTGTTGCAAAAGACAACAGATTCTTATTGCACTTATGCAAATAACTATATTGCTGTAAATTAAGAATACTCACAAATAGTTTCCAAATTTTGGAAAAATGAAGCAGAGAGAAACAAATATGCTCCAAATGTTATTCACAGCAATATAATTTACTCAATTGCTACATGCTGTAAATAGCTCAAAAGAAAAGTTTCCTTGACTCTGAAAAACAAATCAAAGGATCAGCGACATTTTAAGCAAAGTTAAAAAACATTAGCGCTTCTTCAGTTTAGTCCATGTAGTTAACTTCTCTTTGATATTTATGAACATTTCAACTCTCTATAAGAGTTCTGGAAATTATTTCTTCTATTCTAACTGTTACAATTTCCAAAGTTATTAGACAGTTGCATTAAGTGCTCCTGTTAAAGTCCTATAGCTGATTATAAACCGCCTTCTAAAGAGGATTAAAACAATACAACAATTGTCTGTGAATGACAAAACGTCTTAGGATAGCCAGTCAAAAACAAGATTGACAAAGAAATTTGGTTATCTCTGTGGCATACAACAATTTTATTTAACAAATATAATTACTAATAACACGCACTAAGTTATATCAAAATTGTAGGAGCTTTCCATAACTTTGGAACATATAGCAATAACACATTTATGCAAATACAGCCCAAAGAAAACCAAACACATTTCATATTTGATAATGCTTCCTGTATAGTTTTTGTACCAAATAAGCCAAATTTAACCTTTACATTAGTGTACTGTTAATGTTAAACCCAATTTTTTTTTTTTTTTTTGAGACAGAATCTCACTCTCTTGTCCAGTCTGGAGTGCAGTGGTGTGATCTTGGCTCACTGCAATCTTGCCTCCTGAGTTCAAGCAATCCTCTTGCCTCAGCCTCCCAAGTAGCTGGGATTACTGGTGCCTGCCACCATGCCCAGCTAATTTTTGTATTTTTACAGGGTTTCACCATGTTGACCAGGCTGGTCTTGAACTCCTGACCTCAGGTGATCCACCTGCCTCAGCCTCCCAAAGTGCTGGGATTACAGGTGTGAGCCACTGAGCCCAGCCAGTGTTAAAAATAATTCTTAATAAAACCTTATAGACATATCTACCCAATTTCAATGTTGATCTTAAGGTAAGATTCTTACAAACCTCTTATTAACTCTTTACAATTTTTTGTGAAAGAGCAGATCATAAGCAGATTTTCTTTAAAGAAAAACCAGTTGTGCTTTTATTCTGATGTTTAATTTACAGAAAAACTGAATACTCTTTTAACTTTAGCTGATATGTTCACACACAGAATCTCTTACAATTAATTTTTCACAAACCTTCCACAACTGTCTAAACCTTTAGATATTTCCTATCTCACTTAAAATAATCTGTTAACCCTTTCATCTAGGCAAGAAAAATCCATATTCCCATGCCTTTTTATAATCTTTTACCAAAAGTATATTCTATTTTCCTTGTACACCTTGCATATAAAACTATTCTTCAGTAGTTTCAATTACATGTTACAATGTTAACTCTTAGCGACTTTTATTTTTGGTGAAAACCTTGGTAAATAGCAATTTTAATTATGTACTAGGTGTGGAGCCTAGCCTAGTGTACACCAGGCAGACTGCAGATAAGGGCTGACTCCAGCATACGTCGGGGACATGGTTAACTCCACATGTCCCCAGCCTTATCTAGAATCTACTGCTCCAAAGCAGGTAAATCGAACAATTTCCAAAAGTCAAAGAAGCAGTTTATGACCTTAAAGCATTTAGGATATTTAATATCTGATCTGCATAATTTAAACCAAAAGTCTTTAATTTACCAATAATCTTTAAAGCTGTCTTTATTCCAAAGATTATTTAAGTCACGTGAACTGAAAGGCATTATACTTTTTACTTTTGTGACAAAATGTTTGATCTAAGCTGTTATTACTTTTAATCCAATTAATTAAAGCTCTTTTATATTGCACACACATAATACATAGAAATACACAGACAGACCGAAAATAAAGGATCATTCCCTAAGACGGGAATTGAACCCTGAACCAGGGCCACCATTGTGCGGAGACCAAGAGAAACTACTGCCACATGGTTACAAGGTCAAGCTCCCAAGAACATGGCACCCGGTTTGCTTTAAAAGCAGGATTACAGATATCCTAAGCCTGTGTTCTATCCTAAGGTAATCCCTTCCATTATAGACACAGAAAGACACACAAAACACACCAAATTCGCTATAGCTCAGGACTAGCCTCATAAATCCTTCGTCCAATTAATTAAAACTTTACAGAGGAGATAAACAGTGATTTTTGCCATTCAACCAGTTTGCACAGAGCGGGAGAGAGAGTGGGAGAGAGAGACAGAGGAAAGCATTGCCTGATGCAGGGAGGGTGAGGAAGGAGAGGTACTCAGGGAGGTCAGAGAAAGACCTGCCCATTGCAGCCCCACTGAGAAGTTCAGGTGGCTGCTTTTCAGTAGTGAAGGGATCTTTTCCAGCAGTCCCATCAGCTCTCAAGTTTCCCCTTTTAGGGAGGAAAAAGTTTCCCATATCCCACAATGCGGTACATGCCTAATCCTGTCACCCCCATTCATCTGCAGAGTGTAAGGTAGATTATTCTAAAAAGAATAGCAGTTAACACCCCGTAGTGCCAAACCCATTCTTAGCCAAGAGGGACTTTACTGAGAGGGCCTTAACTGAGAGAGACTTTACTGAGAGGGGCCTCCAACCCCCTAAATCTCAGAAGGGGTGCTAACCCTCCTAAGTTGGACCTCTAACCCAAGGTCAGTCAAGCATCCTTACCGTTTATTGAGAGGAGCCTTTAACCCTCTCTGTCTTAGGAAAGACTCCAACTCCCCTAAGTTGAACCTCTAACCCAATTCCATCCTTTACCGGGTACCCCATCACTTACCTAATGTCATCCAATTACTGCTGCAGCCTATTTCCTTTGGGTCATGGAGTCTCCTCAGTATCGTCTCTTCAGGGTTTGCCAGAAAGGTGTTACTGAACCGCACCACTTACCCAAAGTTAGAGTCACTTCTGTGGTCACCAGAAAGATGTTACAGGACCTCACCACTTACCCAAAGGTAGTCTTTGGATTCAGGGTTTCCTCACTACAGTCCCTTCTGTGGTCACCAGAAAGATGTTACAGGAAAGGAGTTCCCTGATCCAGACCCCAAGAGAGGGTTCTTGGATCTCACACAGGAAAGAATTCAAGGCAAGTCCATAGAGTAAAGTGAAAGCAAGTTTATTAAGAAAGTAGAAAAATAGGCCGGGCGCGGTGGCTCAAGCCTGTAATCCCAGCACTTTGGGAGGCGAGACGGGCGGATCACGAGGTCAGGAGATCAAGACCATCCTGGCTAACATGGTGAAACCCCATCTCTACTAAAAAAAACAAAAAAAACTAGCTGGGCGAGGTGGTGGGCGCCTGTAGTCCCAGCTACTCGGGAGGCTGAGGCAGGAGAATGGCGTGAACCCGGGAGGCAGAGCTTGCAGTGAGCTGAGATCCGGCCACTGCACTCCAGCCCAGGCGACAGAGCAAGACTCCGTCTCAAAAAAAAAAAAAGAAAAAAAAAGAGAAAGTAGAAAAATAAAGGAATGACTACTCCATAGACAGAGCAGCCCTGAGGGGCTGCTGGTTGCCCATTTTTACAGTTATTTCTTGATGATATGCTAAACAAGGGGTGAATTATTCATGCCTCCCCCTCTTAGGCCATATAGGGTAACTTCCCGATGTTGCCATGGCATTTGTAAACTGTTATGGCGCTAATGGGAGTGTAGCAATCAGGAAGACCAGAGGTCAGTCTTGTGGCTATCTCGGTTTTTGTAGGTTTTAGCTGGCTTCTTTACTGAAACTTATTTTTATCAGTAAGGTCTTTCTGACTGTATCTTGTGCTGATCTCCTATCTTATCCTGTGACTTAGAATGCCTTAACCATGCGGGAATGCAGCCCAGTAGGTCTCAGCCTCATTTTACGCGGCTTCTATTCAAGATGGAATTGCTCTGGTTGACCTACCTCCCTCAGTTTCTTCTGTGAAATTAATTGATTAACAGCAACAGAAGAGGAATGATAAGACTCCCATTGCAGTTGTCTCACACATTACAAACATCTCACATTACAGTCATCTCTTCTACAGATTTCTTCTCTTCCTATTAATGACCCCACCCACTAAAAATTGATAAATAAATTTAGAATCCTAGTGTAAGTTGGCTTTGAGAATTTTTCTCTCCTTGGTCTATAGTCAATACTTGAGTAATAAACATTCAATGATCCCAGTGATATATTAATATTCTAGTGTGCAGAATTAAACAAAATATTTAACTATGATGGTAGAAAAATTGAGTTATACTTTATGTAGATTAATTTAAGTGGTTCATCAAATCTATATTTTGTATGGTCTATTTATCTTGTCCTGGAGAAAGGCTAAAGTTCCCACCATTTTATACAGTCTTTAGGTACGGCTGTCTATTAGTCTCCCCTGGTTGCATAACAGGACATCACAGACTGGATACTTAAATAATATAAATTTATTTTTTTCACAGTTCTAGAGACTTTAAGTCCAAGATCAAGGTGCTGGCAAGGTTGGTTCCTGGTGAGAACTTTCTTCCTGGCATCATGCAGATGACTGCTTTCTTTCTTTCTTTTTTTCTTTTTTTTTCTTTTCTTTTTTTTTTTTTTTTGACAGAGTCTTGCTGGAGTACAACAGCACAATTTTGATTCACTGCTACCTCCACCTCCTGGGTTCAAGTGATTCTCCTGTCTTAGCCTTCCTAGTAGCTAGGATTACAGGCATTTGCTACACACACCCAGCTAATTTTTGTAGTTTTAGTAGAGATGGGGTTTCACCACGTTAGCCAGGCTGATCTCGAACATCTGACCTCAAGTGATCTACCTGCCTTGGCTTCCCAAAGTGCTGGGATTGCAGGCGTGAGTCACTGTGCCCAGCCCAGATGGCTGCTTTCTTACCGTGTCCTCACATGATCTTTCCTCTGTGTGAGTGTAGAGAGGGAGATTTCGGGTGCCTCTTCCTCCTCTTATAAGGACATCGGTCCTACTGGATTGGGGATCCATCCTTAGCCTTCATTGCCTCCTTAAAGGCACTAGCTGTAAATGCAGTCACAGTAGGAATTAGGGCTTCAACTTATAAATTTTGAGGAAACACAATTCAGTTCATAACACGCTATTCCCCTCTCCCTCAAAAGAAAAACATGAGGAGAAAACAACTCTGTATCCTGCGTGAATAAGAAGGCCAGAGACTTTCAAAATATATCTGTAATATGGGCAGCATTATCATGTTCATTAATTGTCATGTTAGAAATCACAAAGCAGGATTTCAGTAATGTGGACCTTGGGACAAACCATTTTGATGGAAATATTCCAACGGCCAGGAAAAGACAGTTCACCATTTGCAGGTACGAAAGTCCTCATGGGGAACAAGTAGATGAAAGATGAAATGAGGAACAGAGATGCAAAAATGGGCTATACAAACTGTATTTGTCCCATTCCTGGTCTTTTGACATAAGCCACTTGCCTTTCTACTCTTTGGTCGACATGCAGGAAGCAAATTCCTAGGAGTATCCTTCTATGATTTAGTGTCACTGTCTTGATCCCTTTTTTGTGTCTCATTGTTCCTTCTCAGTCTCAGTCTCTGACATGTGGTACTAATAATTATTCCTCTAATTCCTTAGACTTATTGATGGAAATGTCCATTAAACATAATATTAAAAATAATAATATGCTTATCTAAGTATAAATATTGATATAATTATTACAAGTACTTATGTATAAAAACATCAACTGACGGTTCCTGAGAACTTACAGAGTGCTAAGTGCTTTCTACTTTATTGTATTACTCTGTTCTCATGCTGCTAATAAAGACATACCCCAGACTGCATAATTTATAAAGAAGAGAGGTTTAGCTGACTCACAGTTCACATGGCTGGGAAGGCCTCACAATCATGGCAGAAGGCAAAGAGGAAGCAAAGGGACATCTTACATGGTATGAGGCAAGAGAGCTTGTGCAAGGGAACTCCCATTTATAAAACCATCGGATCTCATGATGCTTATTTACTCCCCTGAGAACAGTATAAGGGGAAATGCCCTCATGATTCAATTATCTCCACCCGGCCCCACCCTTGACACGTGGGGATTATTACAATTCAAGGTGAGATTTGGGTGGGGACACAGCCAGACTGTATTACTCATCTTTTCATTGTATTCTCATAACAGCTTTCCAAAATATATATATTTTTTATTTTTTTATTTTTTTATTATACTTTAAGTTCTAGGGTACATGTGCATAACGTGTAGGTTTGTTACATATGTATACTTAGGCCATGTTGGTGTGCTACACCCATCAACTCGTCAGCACCCATCAATTCATCATTTATATCATGTATAACTCCCCAATGCAATCCCTCTCTCCTCCCCGCTCCCCATGATAGGCCCCAGTGTGGGATGTTCCCCTTCCCGAGTCCAAGTGATCTCATTGTTCAGTTCCCACCTATGAGTGTTTATTGCGGCACTATTCACAATAGCAAAGACTTGGAATCAACCCAAATGTCCATCTGTGACAGACTGGATTAAGAAAATGTGGCACATATACACCATGGAATACTATGCAGCCATAAAAAAGGATGAGTTTGCGTCCTTTGTAGGGACATGGATGCAGCTGGAAACCATCATTCTTAGCAAACTATCACAAGAACAGAAAAACAAAATATATTATTTATTATATCCACACTTTCCTAGTATTGAACCCAGAACCTTTTCATTTAGCCAACATCTCTTCCTAGTTTGTCACCTATGCTTTAGAATATAACTCAGGATATAAAACTATATTTGAATATAGTAACTTAGGATACAATATATTACAGGGACACAGAATGGAGGATTGTATTACATCGAGCCCCCATGACGTAATAGCACCATAGCAAGTGGCCAGTTACGTGGCAAGCATCCATTGGACCTGCTTGTTTGGTGCTGGGGTGGATTTTTTACTGGATAATGAGGTTATTATTTCATAAAGTATAGCAAAAAATATATGAGTGCTTCTTTGGATCTGTCCTCTTCCCAAAGGGCCCCTCTAACCTGTACAGTGAGGTTTGCTCATCTGTCTTATTGCTACTGAACATCAAGAGCTCCCTTTTTCCCCAGTACCCAGGAATTTTACTGATAAACAGAACTGTTTAGAATGAAATAACATAGAAGTAATTGTGCTTTCAACTTCTTAATTTTTTGAATATATGTCATTATTCCTTTAATGTAACTTGAATAAGATTATCTTAAAGTAGATCTACTTAAATATAATCTACAAATCCTTTTAAGCAACTATTAAATTATATTTACATATCATAAGTATTTTACATGAATGTCTCATAGGTACCTGGCATCATACTAAAATGAGTATACTAAGAATAATTAATATTTGCTACCTCCATTTAAAGGTGCAGAAACTAAGGTACAGAGAGGTTAAATCTATTTTGCAGTGCTATGGACCTTATAATTGGCAGACAGAGCTAGAGTTTGAAGCTGTGGTTGGCTGAGACTACAATTCTGATGTGTTTTGCCATTAGTCTGTGATTTCTCAAATGATTTTGACTTTTCTAAATTATTAAATAAGACCACAGGTGACCACAGCCACTACAGTTAGTTTCTATTCTGGTCTATATAAAGATTTATTTGCTCTTCTTACCATTTCCTTCATTTTCCAATAACATGTCTAAATTCCTTTGTACGTTTATTATTTAAGTAAAAATCATGCCTTCTTTGAATATATATATATATATATATATATATATATATATATATATATTTATCTTGAGTTAAAGAAACTCCAGAGAAACGTTCAGATTAAAATTTTCTTGAGACATTTTAGAGAAAAAAAAATAAAAGATACAGATTTCCGTGTGCATTTTTTAAGTTTGAAGACACTTTCTGCTTTTGCAGGTTAGGGATTTGGTTTAAACACTTGACCCTGCTCTTCTTCCCTGGCTTGTGGATGACCTAAGAATCGCTATGCAAATATCACCAATAGGCGTGTTTGGATATCTTTTGAGAGTATGTTTTCTGGTCTGTGGACTTCATGTCTGTGTTTCCAAATTAATGCATTTTTATATGAGTATTTGCAAGTCTTCCCTCCCCCACTGCCCCCCCAGAGATGATTTCATTTCCAATGGGATCTGTAATGGCATAAGGAAGTCTCCTGATTTTTAAGAGACTTAAAATCCCGCTTCAAGAGAATTTAACCTTAACCCTTCTATTTTTGCAATATTTGATTATCCCCAGGTCCCTCTGCCCACTTATTTTCTGACTTAAATTATAAGTGCTCTCGGAGCCAATTTTCAAAAAATTTTACTTTGAAATTTTTATTTGATCAGCAGCCTCAAGATCTGAAGGGGATTACATTTTTCCCCCTTTCTTGTTTCTCGAACTAGCATAAATAATCCTCTTTGTGATAATACCCTGTGTCCCAGAGCGCCTGTTTATCATAAGAGGACTCTTGTTTCCACGGACTAATGAACTCAGAAGCTTGGCTGACTTTCTGATGCAAATGTCAGACAGGAACCATGTCTTTGCTTTTCCAGCCAAATTGCTTCGGTTTTACAACACGATGCTTGATTTATAGGAGTTTTTGAAATATTGAAATTGCCCCCTGTACTAAAAGAAATGCAACGTGTAGGCATTTTATTATAGCAACATTAATAAGAATAATTTATAGGGGAAATGGGTTGCAGGGTTTTGGAAAATACTCAACTCTTTGAGCAAAATATGGCAGTGTCAATGAACAACACTGACATTCTAGAGGGAGGTGCATGTATTGAGGAATAACCAGAGCCAACCTCAAGAGAATGTCATAATTTCTCAGTTTGGATTTAAATAACCCTTATAGAAACAGCAAAAAGGGAGCACAAGACATCAATTCATTTTTGTCTTTTCTAGTATGTGTCTTTATTTTTTATTGATAAATGATCCAACGTGACCATCAACCATGTGCTCACCCAAAAATAGGGTTTCTATTTTAGTCATGCATGCATCTAGGAACCATAGCTGTTCCTCTATAAGCACAGGGGAGGATGGTGAGAGAGACTAATTTATTGTCGATATTCAACATGCCAAAAACAGGAACACACAGCTTACATGTCTTTTTAAATCTCATTCCTTTTGTATAACATGAAAACTGGGTGTTAGTGTCTGCATGTCATTGCTTTGGACACCAGAAGTGAGAGAGATAAAGGACATGCCCAGCGTCTCACAGTAAACTTTGGGTGAAATGTACAGTTCAGAGACCATGTTGAAAAGGACAGAGCAGAGTAAAACAATAGGCTGGTCTGAAAACACTCATTTTATATTGTTAAAATATAAGAAAATGCTGACTAAATCCAATTAGTAAAAAAAAAATTATGTTTAAGTGTGTGTGTGTGTATGTGTGTATGTGTGTGTGTGCGTGTGTGTGTGCGTGCATGCATATTTTATTCCCCAAATGCATGGCATTATTTGTGCCACAACTGGTATGTTGCTGTTGTGGGGATCGAAAGTGGGTTCTGGCAAGATAATCTGCATGCCTCTTCAGCGTAGTTTTTATAATGTTTTTATGTAAGAATTCAATGATTTTATGACCACTTAGAGGTCAGAGAGAACCTTTCAAGATGCATTAAACAGGGACCGTGTTTAACAGCAGACACATGACATAAAGCTTAAAATAGGAGACAGAGAGTAGAGAAAAAAGTAGAAATACAACAGAACACAGAAAACTTGGCCAATTGAGGCACTGGAGAAGATGTTGATTAAATTCAATGCACTGGAGATATAGACTGCTTCTGGATAGTGTTATTCATTAGTCTTTGATTATTTGGGGCGATCATTTGTTTTTGAACACCTGGTAGATACCAGCCTTTGTTCTGGACATGAAGAGACGAATTCCATGGCACAAGTTGCTTACAGCCTAGGAGGCGCAACAAGTAAAGAGACACGTGATGGTGCCAAGACGGGGATAATCCGGAGTCACCCTGGGAGAACAGAGGGTCCCAAGCCCACACATAAAATGTTAGGAAAAGCTTTCCAAGGGAATGACAGTTCAACTAGGCTGAGATTAGACGTGTAAGGAAGAGTTAGGTAAAGAAAGGGAGATTTAATGGGGACAGAAAGTATTTCAAACACATTGTTTGATGCACAGTATCCCATAAGTGAGAGTGAAATGAAATGGTCTAGGAGATGTAAGCAGTTTGGAATTCCTGGAATGAAGAATGAGAAGGCACGGCAAACAGGGTAGGACTAAGAAGGCCAGCAGAAGCTAGACACACTTTCATTAAAAAAAAAAAAAATCACTATCACCATCATTATGTTATTCACCTATTTACTGTTCACAAACATTTATTACATGGTAGGTACTCTGCCATTTAACATGAGGTTTTTTCCAATGGAAAATACTATTTTATATGTAAGAGCAATGTTTTATTTATCTTTATGTTCATGATACCCTGAAAATTGCACAGTGCCTAGAAGTTATTATATACATATATGTGCATGTGTGTATATACATATATATATATGATACTTGTTAAATTGTCTGGATGTGATAATGAAGTGTAAATATCAGCTAATGATCAGAAAAGAGTTTTTTAAATCTATGAAAAAATTTAGGAAATAATTTAATTTACTACAGCATCAAAAACAATAAATTAGGAATAATTTTAACAAACAAGTATATTGAAAAATGTAAAATGTCATTGAAAGAAATTTAAAATGGCTTAAATAAATGGAAACAGAGCTTGTATTTATGGATTAGGAGATTTAATATTGTTAAAATGGCAGTATGCCTAAAATTAATCTACAGATCCAAAGCAATCCCTACCCAAATCCTGACTGCCTTTTCTTGTAAAAAGTGACCGGCAGCTCCTAAAATTCATATGGAAATGCAAAGTACTCAGAATAGTTAAAACAATTGTATAAAAGTAAAAGCAAGTTGGATGACTAATACTTGTCAATTTCAAAATTGTCTACAAAGCTACAGTGAGCAATACGGTGAGGTCCTGGCATAAGAAAAGCCATACAGAACAGTGGAAAAGACTTGAGAGTCCAGATATAAACCCTGGCATTCACGGTCAGTTGATTTTTGATATGAGAATCAACACAATTCAATGGGGAAAAGAATAGTCTTATCAAGAAATAGTTCTGAAACAAGTGGCTATCTGTACATTAAAAAAATGAAGTTGGACTTCCTCCTCACACGATATAAAAACATTAATGCACAATGGATGAGAGTCCTAAATGTAAGAGCTAAAACAATAAAACTGGAAGCAAATAGAGGAGTAAACCTTTGTAACCTTGATTTAGGCAATGGTTTCTTAAATATTATACTCAAAACAAAAATAGATAAATTAGACTACACTAAAGTTTTTAAAACTTTTGAGCTTCAAAGGATACAGCGAAGAAAGTTAAAAGACAACCTACATATGGGTAAAAATATTTGAAAAAAGTTTTATAGTCAGGTAATAAAATGTGTTGGTGAGGATACTGGGAAATATACACTGTATACTGTAAAATAGTGTATAGTTTTACAGTGCACACTATTTGAACAGTTTGGCAATTCCTCAAACGGTTAAACGCATTGTTACTATATGTCTCAGCTATTCCATGCCAAGTATGTGTGTGTACATTTATAAGTACACACATACACACCAACTTTTACATAAACATTTATAGACGTATTATTCATATTAGGGAAAACATGAAGACGGCCTAAATGTTCATCGACTGTTGATTGGAGAAATAAAAATGCAGCATATTCATATAATGAAATATTATTTGGCAATAAAAAGGAATAAAGTACTGACACATGTTACCACATGAATACACTTTGAAATTGTTATACTAAGTAAGCCAATATAAAGGCTACATATTGCATGATTCCATTTATAAGAAATGTCAGAATAGCCAAATCCATACAGATGGAAAATAAATTAGTAAAAACAAACCAAAAAAATGGGGATAATTTGGAAGTTTCTTATTTCTGTCTTCTGCAAGTAAGGCTGACTTATTCCAAAGAGGCATTAATGCAGTCCATGGGACTCATGAGAATATATATATATATATATACACACACACACACACACACACACACACATATATATATATTTACCATCGTTTCACTGAGTAATATAATTTTAATTTTTATCTTTATAAAATGCAGTAATAGAATATGTTTCTTAATAGAGGAAGGGTTGGACAAAGGAATGTAGCTAGGACCCAACAAAATCATAATGAGACTCTACTTGCTGCATTTGAAGACAACCTCATCCCATCCCGCCCCAAGGTAGAAATCTCTAGGATGAAACAGAAACTATATCTTTTTTGTAAATTGCATAAATGGTCATCATACTTTGCAATACTTTCCATCAAACAGTGGGTTTAATTTTCTCATGTCTTGTATCTGTGCTCACCTTTGATTTATAGAATGTGATAAATATGATTTTGTGACTGTTCTGAGCCTATGACACAAGAAGTATTGCAATTTCCAATGTCATGCCCTTGGAACTGGAAAAACACCATGTGAACAATCCTGGACTAGCCCGCTGGAGCAGGAGAGAACAGGTGGACAGAGGATTTAGTCATAACATCCATGCCAGAGAAGCTATCCTGACCCAGCGAGCCCAAGGGACCCCACATCTTCTGGCAAGTACCTGAGCAGAGATCAGCTGAACCTGTTCCTTATTTTGCTGCAGCATAGCCCAAGATAGTCAGATTTTTAAAATTCTGATTTCAAATTGACCCAGTGTGCTACAAAAACGTTTTTAGAAATCTCAGTTTTGAAGTATCTATTCTTGAGTTCAACTGTGTACATTTGACGTAAGCTGAAATTTCATTATCTGGTTTCTTCAGTGCAAACTAGAAGATTCCACCCCACCTTGATTTCAGAATAATGATCAGTCAATGCTGTCTGTGTTGAGAGGTAAAGTGGTCTCTAGAATAAAATATGTGGCCGTGGCAGGACAGTGTGCTACTCCAACTCTTAGATACAACTGTCAGTTTTTTCTTACAAAACAACATGATAATTTATTTAGTCAATTATTTTAAAGTGCTAACAAGAATATGTAAGCAGTAACAGCATATAAAACATTGGGGTTTTGAATGCATTGCCTCGGGGTCCAACCACTGGTGATTTTCATAACATAAAATTTAACCACCGCCGTCCCTCCCCACCAACACACACACACAGCCAAACACAGTGGTTCACAACTGGACTCTCAGCATTTTAGGAAGCCGAGGTGGGAAAATCACTTGAGCCCGAGTTTTGAGACCAGTCTGGGCAACATAGTGAGACCCTGTCTCATTAATAATAAGAAGATTGAAATAAAATAAAAACCACAATTTTGAAAAATGAAATATACTCTTCACTTGCATTCTGCAATTAGGTGGTTAAACCAAATAAAGAAAAGCTCTCCTCTTAGCTTGGCTTTAAAACAAACTAGTTATTGTTTTCTGTCCATCAACAATAACTAAGCTTTGAGTCACAGCAAACCTCAAAACAAACCCCAGATAGTTACACAATTTCATAAAAGGAGATGAAAAACATAAATATATTTTTATCTATAACATGAAAGAGGAAGACGTTCTTATCATAATCAAAGCAAAGGAAAAAATCACACAAGTATATATCAGATTTGGTGTTCTTAACACTTTTGTTTGTAAAAACATCATAACATTAAAATACAAGTAGAAACCTAGAAAAATATTAAGCGAAACCTATATAACACAATAAAAGTTAATGTAATGTATACATAAGGTGTTCATACAAATTAAAAAAGAAAAATTCCTGCAATTTTTCAGTTTCCTTAATTAAAATTACTTATAATCGGCAACAATTAATAGCCTACCCACGAAAAAAAGTCCAGGACCAGATGGATTCACAGCTGAATTCTACCAGAGGTACAAGGAGGAGCTGGTACCATTCCTTCTGAAACTATTCCAATCAATAGAAAAAGAGGGAATCCTCCCTAACTCATTTTATGAGGCCAACATCATCCTGATACCAAAGCCTGGCAGAGACACAACAAAAAAAGAGAATTTTAGACCAATATCCCTGATGAACATCGATGCAAAAATTCTCAATAAAATACTGGCAAACCGGATTCAGCAGCACATCAAAAAGCTTATCCACCATGATCAAGTGGGCTTCATCCCTGGGATGCAAGGCTGGTTCAACATTCGCAAATCAATAAACGTAATCCAGCATATAAACAGAACCAAAGACAAGAACCACATGATTATCTCAATAGATGCAGAAAAGGCTTTTGACAAAATTCAACAGCCCTTTATGCTAAAAACGCTCAATAAATTCGGTATTGATGGAACGTACCTCAAAATAATAAGAGCTATTTACGACAAACCCACAGCTAATATCATACTGAATGGGCAAAAACTGGAAAAATTCCCTTTGAAAACTGGCACAAGACAGGGATGCCCTCTCTCACCACTCCTATTCAACATAGTGTTGGAAGTTCTGGCTAGGGCAATCAGGCAAGAGAAAGAAATCAAGGGTATCCAGTTAGGAAAAGAAGAAGTCAAATTGTCCCTGTTTGCAGATGACATGATTGTATATTTAGAAAAACCCATCGTCTCAGCCCAAAATCTCCTTAAGCTGATAAGCAACTTCAGCAAAGTCTCAGGATACAAAATTAATGTGCAAAAATCACAAGCATTCTTATACACCAGTAACAGACAAGCAGAGAGCCAAGTCAGGAATGAACTTCCATTCACTATTGCTTCAAAGAGAATCAAATACCTAGGAATCCAGCTTACAAGGGATGTAAAGGACCTCTTCAAGGAGAACTACAAACCACTGCTCAGTGAAATCAAAGAGGACACAAACAAATGGAAGAACATACCATGCTCATGGATAGGAAGAATCAATATCGTGAAAATGGCCATACTGCCCAAGGTTATTTATAGATTCAATGCCATCCCCATCAAGCTACCAATGAGTTTCTTCACAGAATTGGAAAAAACTGCTTTAAAGTTCATATGGAACCAAAAAAGAGCCCGCATTGCCAAGACAATCCTAGGTCAAAAGGACAAAGCTGGAGGCGTCACGCTACCTGACTTCAAACTATACTACAAGGCTACAGTAACCAAAACAGCATGGTACTGGTACCACAACAGAGAAATAGACCAGTGGAACAGAACAGAGTCCTCAGAAATAATACCACACATCTACAGCCATCTGATCTTTGACAAACCTGACAAAAACAAGAAATGGGGAAAGGATTCCCTATTTAATAAATGGTGCTGGGAAAATGGCTAGCCACAAGTAGAAAGCTGAAACTGGATCCTTTCTTTACCCCTTATACGAAAATTAATTCAAGATGGATTAGAGACTTAAATGTTAGACCTAATACCATAAAAACCCTAGAAGAAAATCTAGGTAGTACCATTCAGGACATAGGCATGGGCAAGGACTTCATGTCTAAAACACCAAAAGCAATGGCAGCAAAAGCCAAAATTGACAAATGGGATCTCATTAAACTAAAGAGCTTTTGCACAGCAAAAGAAACTACCATCAGAGTGAACAGGCAACCTACAGAATGGGAGAAAATTTTTGCAACCTACTCATCTGACAAAGGGCTAATATCCAGAATCTACAAAGAACTCAAACAAATATACAAGAAAAAAACAAACAACCCCATCAAAAAGTGGGGAAAGGATATGAACAGACATTTCTCAAAAGAAGACATCCATACAGCCAACAGACACATGAAAAAATGCTCGTCATCACTCGCCATCAGAGAAATGCAAATCAAAACCACAATGAGATACCATCTCACACCACTTAGAATGGCAATCATTAAGAAGTCAGGAAACAATAGATGTTGGAGAGGATGTGGAGAAATAGGAACACTTTTACACTGTTGGTGGGATTGTAAACTAGTTCAACCATTATGGAAAACAGTATGGCGATTCCTCAAGGATCTAGAACTAGATGTACCATATGACCCAGCCATCCCACTACTGGGTATATACCCAAAGGATTATAAATTACTCTACTACAAAGACACATGCACACGTATGTTTATTGCGGCACTATTCACAATAGCAAAGACTTGGAATCAACCCAAATGTCCATCTGTGACAGACTGGATTAAGAAAATGTGGCACATATACACCATGGAATACTATGCAGCCATCAAAAAGGATGAGTTTGCGTCCTTTGTAGGGACATGGATGCAGCTGGAAACCATCATTCTTAGCAAACTATCACAAGAAGAGAAAACCAAACACCGCATGTTCTCACTCATAGGTGGGAACTGAACAATGAGATCACTTGGACTCGGGAAGGGGAACATCACACACTGGGGCCTATCAGGGGGAGGGGGGAGGAGGGAGGGATTGCATTGGGGAGTTATACATGATATAAACGTTATGCACATGTACCCTAGAACTTAAAGTATAATAAAAAAAAAAAATTACTTATAATCAAAGAAATACAAACAATAATATTTTTCACACATCAAATTAACAAATGAACTTAACACCTGTTTTCACTGGGTAAGATTGCTAGGGATTAATTTTATAAAACTAAAAAACATTATCTTTTTCCTTGGAAAGTTTTCAGTTTTGTGTGAGAAAAATAGATCAATAGGTCCACTAGGTATAGTTGTGTAGGTTGTGAATAGTATACGGGACTCAGTTTAAGATGCAAGTGGATTCTAACCATCAAGCCATAAGGCCTGCTATGAGCTTCATTTGCTAAAATTAGATATTAAAAATATTTTATATAGGCTAGGAGCATGCATGCAGACACAAACAATAAAAACATAGATATTATATAGTAACTACTAAGCGGAATTTTAAGAGTTCTATGTGAGCACAGCCTGGTTTTCAAGAAAAGGATTCTGTGTGAAGGGGTCAGGAGCAGAGTCCTGAAAACTAAACCAGAATTGATGCCATTAATAAATAGGCATAGATAGAAGAGCTTTAGACAGGAAAGATTACATGACACATTTAGCATGCCATGCAGTATGTGAAGAGTGTCATCAGGCTTGAAACTGGCAAAATAAAAATGAAAAATACAGGAAAGACTTCCTATAACCTACTAGGAGTCTGGCTGAGAGTAATGGAGAGCCATGGACAGTTTCCTAGGCAGGAAAGTAATAAACAGATCTCAGTTTCAGGGAGATTAATCTGCCACACCAAGGAGAACAGATTGATGATGGTTTTGGAAAGAAATTAAAAGCCTGTCCAGATTTGTTGTTCCTCTTTGTAGCTCCTAACCAAGGTTTTCCAGTGCCTTGCTATAGTACAGATCTGAGTTCTCCGTGACATCTGTCCACCCAATTAGATATTCCTTCCCCAGCTCACTTATTGTGCAATCTGATAATTTCCGTTAATGATTTTTTATGTCATAGCTCCAGGAACATAGAGTCTGACTCAATTTGCTATTACTCTTAACTCCAAATTCCTGGGAGAGAGAATATGGTTGGTTTAGACAATGCACGGTAGTTTGACCCAAATAGCCATGGTTAGGGTGGCTCAAAGCTGGCTGCCATCCCTCCTTATTCAGGGAATCAAGATGGAGCAATTCCTACGAAAAGAGAGAGGCTTTGAGTTAATTTTGACACAGCCACACACCTAAAATATACTGTACTAAATCAGGGGAAGTCTGGTATTGTGGTCTGCATGTTTGTGCTCCCCTCAAATTCATGTGTTGAAACCTAACCACCAGTGTGAGGGTATTGCGAGGTGGGGCCTTTGGGAGGTGATTAAGTTATAAGGGTGGAGCCTTGGTGAATGAGATTAGTGCCCTTATAAAGGAGGTTGCAGAGAGCTGCGTTGCCTCTTCCATCACATAAGGACACAGTGAGAAGATGCCATCTATGAATATGACAGCAGTCCTCACCAGACCGTGAATCTTCCAGCACCTAAATCTTGGAATTCCCACCCTCTAGAACTGTGAGAAATAAATTTCTGTTGTTTTAAGAGACCTAGTTTATGGTATTTTGTTACAGCAGCCTGAATTGACTCAGACAGCTGGTATTTTAAGGACAGGCAGGAAAAAGTAGGTCGTAAAAGAGAGAGATGGGAAGGAATAGGAAAAACATCAGGAGATTGGCTGAAATCTTTATGAAATATAT
Organism: Trachypithecus francoisi; assembly: GCF_009764315.1. Classification (NCBI taxonomy): domain Eukaryota; kingdom Metazoa; phylum Chordata; class Mammalia; order Primates; family Cercopithecidae; genus Trachypithecus; species Trachypithecus francoisi. The sequence goes on from NW_022681454.1 coordinate 18,066,426, forward strand.
TCGCGAAACCAATCTGAAATATATCGAGAATTTTTATATTACTCACATTTGACCCAGCAATTTCCCTTCTAGTATTTCACATACTCTGGATACATCAGAGGTCTCACGACAGTCTTGCTCCCTTGTCTGCCTTTCTTCTAGATTCATCTCCCAACACTTTGTGATCTACTCTCTAGACCCCAACACCATTTATATGCGTGAAAGTTCTCTACTTCTTGCTTGCGCTTTTTCACTTCTGAGTTATTTATATGCTTCTGTCGTTGCCTAAAATATCTCCTCCTGAACTCTTTTCTCTATGTGTACAGGACTTTTCTTCACCATGTGAAGAAGCCAACACAGACATCAACTCTTGCAGAAATATTTACATTCCAGGATAGGTGGAATATTTATCCTCTGAGACATTCTCCTTACTGCTCATTTCACTTACTTCTGGGTACACTAAATATTATTATTATTATATTTTTAATATAACTCTCATATAGTGTTCATTCTTAAAAGATAACAGCCATAACTTGTCCATCTTCATAACCTTGAAGAATATTACAGTACTTTGCTAATAGATAACATTCAATAAATATTTGTGGAAGAAATTGAATGATTGGATAATTATAGTCAAATATATTGAGAAGAAACAGGGTAAAGATATTGATTAACTGCTGTCATTGTTAAAAAAAATTGTCATGTTAAGATGTGGGGATAAAGAGAATAGCTTCTCTAAATCTCTGGGAACTGTTATGGGCATTGCTGTGAATATTTTTATTCAAGAGAAATGTCTAATTTTGTTTGACTGAAAAGATAAGCTTTTTATCTTATAATCTTAAAAGTGAATGTGATACCAAGCCTAGCTTCTGGATTAACAGGGTAAATTATTAGCAAGTGTTTCCTAAGTTAAAAGGCAAACATTCTTATCCAATTAAAATTATAATACAGTAGATTCTCATGGAAGGTCATCAGTAAATTCTTGGAAACTGCGACTTTAAGCAAATTGACTTACCATAGGCTACTTGATATAAGGAAAAGTTCATACTACATATTTCTGATCACAAAAACGTTATCAAATTTCTAAATAAAGGCCCCAAATGCTTTAATATTAAGCATCGAAATAAATCTGAGCAATCCACACATTTAAGAAACATTAATTAATACAAGTAAGATAGTTATTTACCCATTTATTCCCTATTCAGGGTCACAGATGTCTTGAGTGTCTCCCTGTGGCTCAGGGCACTGGGCAGGGACCCACAGTGAACAGGAAGACATTCATCACAGGGCGCACTCACACACACATTCCTGCCCCCACTCAAACTGGGACACACAAATTCACCTAAAGTGCACATCTTTGGGATGTGGGCAGAAATGACAGTACCTGGAGAAAACATACACAAACTTGGGAAGAATGTGGAAACTCCACAGAAGAAGTGGCCCCAGCCATTTTTCTGATCATTATAATAAAACAACGTTGAATGAAATGACATCATCTGAGGACCTGCTATAGCCCTATTCTGAATTTCTAGTGGTGTTTTAAAGTGATTGTTGATTGATTCAATTCTTATCTCACCTTATTAAGGATCTCAAGAATTGGCATATTGGCTGGGGGCAGTGGCTCACACCTGTAATCCCAGCACTTTGGGAGGCTAAGGCGGGCAGATCACCTGAGGTCAGGAGTTCGAGACCAGCCTGGCCAACATGGTGAAACCCCATCTCCACCAAAAATACAAAACCTAATCAGGCATGGTGGCATGTGTACTGTAATCCCAGCTACTCGGGAGGCTGAGGCATGAGAATCCCTTGAGCCTGGAAGGCGGAGGTTGCAATGAACCGAGATCACGCTACTGCACTCTAGTCTGGGTGACAGGGTGAGACTCCATCTAAAAAAAAAAAAAAAAAAAAAAAAAGAATTGACACGTTTATTCCCTTGGGTGCTTATTCTAGGGAAAATTGTTGAGTAGGCAATACCAACATTTGATGTCATCAATTACAGCATTTCATGGAAGTCTTTCATGTACCCAATAGTCTCAAGCTCATTTTGTATATTTTTAAAAGCTGCTTTAAGGAGAAAATAATAATATACAATCACTTATAATCTCATGCAATTTTAAATCAATTTTTAGTGAGTGTTAATCCTTCTTTCTGATTGTGGAATATATTCCTCCTTTTTCCCTCTCCTTTCTTCCTACTATCCTACTATCTTCCTTATTTCCTGTCTTTTAATTTTCTGCCCTTACCTCCTGTCTTTCCCTCCTTCCTTTATATTAAATGGATGAATATATTAGAGAGATATTACAATGGAAAAAGAACCCTCTGGAACCTGTGAAATCACATGTTAACCTGATATTAAAATGTATACTTCCCACCAAATATTTATTTAGTCACCTTAATATCAGTCTTCCTTATATGCATACAGCCATGTATCAGTTAAAGATAGGGATACATTCTGAGAAATGCATCGTTAAGAAATTTGTTTGCCAACTTCATAGAGTGCACTTACACAAACCTATGGTATAGCCTACCACATACTTTGACTATGTGGTATAGACTATTGCTTCTAGGCTTCAAACCAATGCAACATGTACTGTACTGTACTCTAGGCAGTTGGAACACAAGGGTAGGTATTTGTCCATCTGAACATATCTAAACACAGAATAGATACAGTAGAGATAATTATAATTTTATGGAACCACTGCAGTACATGTGGTTTGTCATTGACTGAAACACTGTTATATAGTGCATGACTATTTCTTTTTTTCTTTTTTTCTTTTTTTTTTTGAGACTCGCTCTGCCGCCCAGGCTGGAGTGCAATGGTGCACAGTCTCTGCTCACTGCAAGCTCCGCCTTCCAGGTTCATGTCATTCTCCTGTCTCAGCCTCCCAAGTAGCTGTCACTACAGGCACCCGCCACCACGCCCAGCTAACTTTTTGTATTTTTTTTAGTAGAGACGGGGTTTCACCATGTTAGCCAGGATGGTCTCGAACTCCTGACCTCGTGATCAGCCCACCTCGGCCTCTCAAAGTGCTGGGATTACAGGCATGAGCCACCGAGCCCAGCCGGTGCATGACTATTTCTTTAGGAGAGATTCCAATACTGACAGTTTAAAAGGCCAAAACTTGTTTTGAGAAAACCTATATATTTTTGGTTGTTGTGGCCTAGAAATTGTCTTGAAACTAAATAACATTTTAATTATCCCATGCCTTCAAGTAACATAAGGTTGAGTCAAAGTTAATTAATAGATTGAAGATTGTTTGCCTCAGGATAGCATTTAGAAGACATGTGTTAATTCCTTAGCTGAATTTCTGATTTGAAGCACAAAATAAATAATAAGCATTACTCTAAGAAAAGATACTTTTCTATCTTCCATTAAGCTTTGGAAAAACTGTAAACTATAAATAAGAATAAATAAGAAACAAGAACCTACAGAGTTTATTATTTCCAAGAGACATTTGCAGGTGGCTGACGTCTGTTTAAATTTAGGTGGTTTCAAAGAACAAACATAACCAAAGTACTCAATGATTAGAACTTAAATACATTAGGACCCTCATTAAAATCTAGACTATCTGTTTGAAATTACCATTCAATTAAACTGATTATGTATAAATGTCTTCACAATTCACGCTCTTCTGAGAACAAAAACCTACATATATGGCTTCAGAAGCATATCAAAAGGGCTTTGGACAAAATGGTCTTCAGTTTCCATGAGTTTTGTGAATTAAAAATATGGTGTATCTCAAAGAACAGCAAGGCATTATATATTAGGACTGAAAAGCAACATTTATTTTGATATTGAGGCTATTCCCTTCCCCTAAGAAAAACATTTTCAGAAGACTTTTAAAATTGGATTGCTTTAAATGATAAGTAAAATTTATGTCTGCTTATATTTTGTATATATGATTGTATATTTGCATATATATGTATATACCTATAGAATAGTAAAGTTTCTTATAATAAATTATATGGTTGAAACTGTGAAATAAAGATGAATGAATCCAGTACCAGCCTTTTTAATATATTGTTAGTTGAGAAAGAAGTGAATTTTCCTTGCTGCATCAATTTGTGACTTTTGTTGACAGGGTGGGTACAATAAATTTCCATCCAGAGAGAATCAGTCAAATTTATACATAGTCTTTGTCATGACTCAAATAAGAGATTTTGGTGATATCTACATTTTCAACTGAAGCTGTGTTTCTGTTGACTTTAGAGTTGCAGTAATAAGGTAGGATAAGGCTTGCAATAGATAGTAAAAATGCTCCAGATGCAGTTAAGCTTAAAGGGAGGTAGAAGGAAGGTAGGGCAAGATATCCACCATGAAAATAAAAACTAGAGAAATAGCAGACCTTTGTGTCTAGAAACCACATCAATAATAAACCTGATAATAATCTTCAAGATAAATCACTTGTAAAGAGCAGTTGTGGAAACTGTCACCTGGACTTGTGTTTATTGGCTTTTATCAGTGGTGCTGGGGTATGGGTAATAAATCGGGTTAATATAAATTCATAATAATGCATGTGAAGATTCTAATAAAATAACGATGTTTTCACTTGAGTGTTCAATCTACTTTTTTTAGTGTAAGGCTTATGAACTAAGAATGTAAGGCCTGACTACCATGTGCTCCACTCTTTTCTATCCATTACCAAGTGATAAAACTCTTTCAGAAATTATGGATGTGACATGAGATGAAGTGTTAATTGGAGTTTGGGAACAAATTGAAAATCCTGACCCTAATTTTTGAAAGTTTACAATAATTATACCCTCTTGCAAAAATCATCCTTTAATTGCTTTTCATGAAAATCTTGATCAGGACAGGATGTTCATGAGACCATCACATTAAACAAAAGAAGCACATCTCCAGTTGGATTTGATCACCAGATTCTACCTGTTGAAATCACACTGGCTTAAATAAGCATGTTAATCTGTATCTACATTTTGTTTATTTATAGAGGAAAGTGTTGGATTAAGTCATAAAATTGAATTCTACTTTACTTAAAGGCAGTTGGGTACAGTGGATAGAACAGATTTTATAGATCTCATTTAAAATCCAGTTGTGCCTGTTTGGTGTATGATTCTGGGCAGAGCTGCTTTACTTCCCTGATCCACAGTTTACTGTTTCTTGTATTTAGGATGAATGCATTTGCTGGTCATCTTGCATTTACAATAACATTTAATGTATGTTGTCTCTGTTAGTTGCATTTATCTAGGGCATTATTTCCATATCATGGATGGATGTGTGTATGTATTTGTGTGTCTATGTATAAAATGCCGACTAATAATTATTGTTATTATTTTATGAGGCAATTAATTTAAACTTTTATTCGGCATAGTAACTTGGGCAAAACAAAAGGGAAAACACCCTTTCGGTAGTCTATTCAATCTAACATCTTTCTTTTGACCTTTGATTCTCAAGTTCACCTGGAAAATTTACTCTAATGGACTTAAAATAGCACTGTCCTGGAAATCAGAACTTTTTTAGCCTAAACACAATATTCAAGTTTGTTTTCAAGTTTAATTTGCTTTTAAAAATATAAGTGACTGGCCAGGCACTGTGGTGTGGGCCTCTAGTCCCAGCCATCCAGGAGGTTGAGGCAGGAAGATAATTTGAGGCCAAAAGTTTAAGGGTCCAGTCCACTATGATTGCACCTGTGAATAGTCACTGCACTCCAGCTTGGACAAGCTTGGACAACATAGCAAGACAACATCTCTATTTTTAAAAAAAATGGATGGCTGATAACAGTCATTTGACCTTGCATACGTCTGTGAGTAGTTTCCCAGATCATCTAAAGCATTAATTCTTTAAAGGCAACCTTAACAGAAACACCCTCAAATAGTGATAGAATATCTAGATTTCCACTGTGGAATTAATACAACTTATTTTAGCAGCTACAATTATACATCAGTTATAAATAGCCTAGCCTTCAGATAAAATTTTCTTTCTTAAACAAACAAAAAAGAAAAAATAAATTTTTGAAGTGGCAACTACATGAATTCTATTGACATGTTTATATTTCAGGTGTGAATATTTAATTTTTACTATGGATCTATTATTTCCATTCTTAAATTTTTGTTTTGTTTTGTATTTTTTTCAGAGTCAGGGTCTTAGTCTGTCATCCAGGATGGAAAGCAGTAACCCAATCCTAGCTCACTGTAATATTGAACTCCTGAACTCAACCAATCCTCCCGCCTCATCCTCCCTAATAACTAGGACCACAGGTATGTACCACCTTGCCTAGTTAATTTTTCTGTTTTTTTCTTTCTTTTTTTCTTTTTGTTGAGACAGGGGTCTTGCTATGTTGCTCAGGCTTGTTTCAAACTCCTAGGCTCAAGCAGTCTCCCTACCTTGGCTATAATATTTTCAGATTTGTCAGATTACTGTATGAGTCTTGGTTCCATGTATGTGTGCATCATAACTGGTGGGTCACACTGGAGTTTGTCAATGAAAAAATCCATCCACCAAAAATTCCTTATCACAATCCCCTTTAAAAAATGAGAAGTAATTACAATGGATCTATCAATCCAATGAAAATGAAACTAGTATCACACGAAAAATCTGAAATTTACAAAAAACATAGAACTGATAAGTAAATTACACGTGCATGGTTTTTTTGTTGTTGTTGTTGTTGCTATTTTGTATATGATATTTTCTGGGAGAAAATTCATGTAATTGTCATTTTGCAATAGCCAAAAAGATTATCACTGACCTATGGAGACACTGTATTGTATTAAACATATAAATATAATGTTAAGAAACATTTAAGTATGCTAGTTGCCAGATAGACTTCTCGGATTTTTTATTTGTTCTTTTTGTATAATGCATGCCAACACAGTCCTCACAATTATTTATGCTGTTGGTTCTGTTATAATCTCAATTTTACAGATTGAGAAACTGAGCACACACAGGTACAGTAACTTATACGAAGTCACCCACATAGTGGCCGTACCTGGGATTCAAATCCAGGTGTCTTGACTCCAGAGATATTTATGTTTAAATATATGCTCAAATATGTAATAATTTCTAATAGAAGTTGAGTAGATTTTCTTAAGATATTAACAATTGTTTAAAAATGGAGAAATAGAAAAACAAAACTTACTTAAGCTAAATTATGATGTGATTTTTCAGCATAAAAGAGTCTGCCAAGGACTGAGTAAGTTAAAAAATGTCCATTTATACACCTTCCTCATAACATTTCAGAAAATTGAAAAATATGTAAAAGATTCCAAAAAGATATGAACACAAACAACAAGCTGGTTACTTATAAAGAAATAAGAATTAGAGGCCAGGTGTGTTGGCTCACACCTGTAATCCAGTACTTCAGGAGGCTGAGATGGGCAGATCAACTGAGGTCAGGAGTTCAAGACCATCCTGGCCAACATGGTGAAACCCCGTCTCTCCTAAAAATACAAAAGTTAATTGGGGAATTGGTTATGGTGGCACACACTTGTAATCCCAGCTACTCAGGAGGCTAAGGCAGGAGAATCAGTGGAACCTGGGAGGTGGAGGTTGCAATGAGCTGAGATCATGCCTCTGCACTCCAGCCTCAGTGACAGAGGAAGACAGGGAAGGGAAGGGAAGGGAAGGGAAGGAAAGGGAAGGGAAGGGAGAGAGAAAGAGAGAAAGAGAGAAAGAAAGAAAGAAATTAGAGTGGTATTTGAGTTATCATCAGCAAATCCAAATGTTAACAGTGGAAAAAAAACAAACAGTTATTTTAAGTTCTAAAGGAAAATACTATTTCTTGCCAAAATATCAAGGACAAGTGCAGGACAGACACATATTTGGATATGCACAGACTCATGAATTCTACCACTCACCTCCTAAGGTGATTTTGTAGAATGAACTCCAGCAAACTTAACATGAAATACAAGAAAGAGGAAGACATGATATTCAAAAGTATCACACAAAACGTGAGTGAAATTTAAAAGCTTGATGTTAACCATTAAATTGTCTTAGAAAATAAAGTAGAATAGAAAGTCAACATGTTTTAAAAGGAACACATTAAAGGCCACAATTGATTCACTGAAACATAGAAAATAATACAGAAATTAAATGATTTTGGTCTAGGATTTCTCAGTCTGGGCACTATTGACATTTTGCATCTGATCATTCTTTTGTGTGAGAGGGTGTCTTGTGAATTACGGAATGTTTAGCAGCAACTTGAAAAATGATGAAATGCTTTACTTTTCTGGCACAAATGTGCTCTATAAATATTTGTTAACTGAACTAAGTTTACAGAAGTAAAATGGGATGAATGTCAAAAACATTTACGTGAAAAGTAATGGTGAATAAAATATGAGCAAACATCAGGCATTACATTTCTTAGCTTATATCATAAAAATCAAGAGATAATGACAAGTTGATGGTTTATGACCTAATATTAAAGTGAGTATGCAAATCTATACAGCTAATAAAGAGGGAAGCTAAAAACAAATTTGGTGTAATTTGGGAGGAATGAGGAATAAGAAAAACACAAAGGAAGGTATACTTTATGTATGTGTAGGAAAAATAACTTCCTATATTAATAAAAAGCAAGAAGCAAACAAAACAAAACAGAAATATAAATAAACGAAACCCAACATATTAGTGGGACAAGTCAATGGTTGTGAAAGTCAAACCATTATCTTTTACTCTCATATTGTTCAATTTATTATTTACTTTATTTAAAACAAAAATTACAGATTTTATGGAAGAAAATGTGAAAATAACAACATGGTTGTGCTATGTAATTAATTGGTTGTTTCATAGGAAACCTAACATCCTCTTCAGGAACATTGAATGCTGAATGAGAAATTGGTATATGAGTTTTTAGGAGCTGCTCCCATAGAAAAATCTGAGTTATGGCATGGTGCAAGAACACTTACATTTTGGAAATATCATTTTCAGGGCTGCATGAATGATAGGTCAAAAAGGTACTATATTAGAGACACAAATTCAATGAGTAGGTTACTTTGACACATTGGGTGAGAGTAGCTGTGGATTTGAAGGTAGGGATAAACAGACTGATAAGAAACTTGGGAAACAGGAGGGCCAGGATGTGGGGACAAATTCTACATGAGAAGCAGAAAAAGAGAAGCCCTAGCATGACCTCTGTGATCAATTGCGAGAGGTAATATAGGAAAAGAAAAAGTTTTATTTTAGGAGAAAGAAAAAAATAGTTTTTGAAAATGTTGAATATGAGGGCACGTTTTAGTTCATTTGCACTGCTATAACAAAACACCATCAGCTAGGTGGCTTATAAACAAAAGAAATATATTTCTTCCCGTTTTGGAGGCCAGGAACTACAAAATCAAGGCACTGGCAGATTCAGTATCTGGTGAGGCCCACTTATTGGTTCATAGAAATGGTGCCTTCCCACATGATGAAAGGGAGAACTTTAGTCTCTTTGGCCCCCTATAAGGGCACTAATCCCATGTACAGGGGCTCCATTCTCAAGACCTAATCATCTCCCAAAAGGCCCCACTGCTAATATGATTACTTTGGGGGTAAGGATGTCAACCTATGAATTTTGGGGGAAACCCAAACATTCAGACCACAGTAGGACAGATGTCCTGCTATGTTTGTTCAAACAGATGTTGAAAATATAGGACTGAAGATTCAAAGAGTGATTTAGAGATATAAATTTGTTGAAAATATTCAGTCTAGTGCCATTACATTCAAGATAATATTATGAATGTGGTAAGTGGTATGCTATTCAGGGCTCTAAGCACTTAGCTTAGAAAAGAAACATTATTTGTTTTCCACACCAATAAAATGAAACAAAGGTAAGATAAGATGACATTAAAGATATCTTGAGGTTCTGGGAATTTGCCAAAACTTTTTTTTTTTTTTTTTCTTTTTGAGACCGAGTCTTGCCTGTCACCCAGGCTGGAATGCAATGGCGTGATCTCAGCTCACTGCAGCCTCTGCCTCCCGGGTTCAAACAATTTTCCTATCTCAGCCTCCCGAGTAGCTGGATTACAGGCACCTGCCACCATGCCCAGCTAATTTTTGTATTTTTAATAGAGACAGCCTTTCACCATGTTGGCCAGGCTGGTCTCGAACTCCTGACCTCGTGATCTGTCTGCTTCAGCCTCCCAAAGTCCTGGGATTATAGACGTGAGCCACCGCACCCAGCCCTAAAACTTCTTACTGAAATTAGCCTAGTATCGACAGTAACTAGATACATAGAGACTGAGTTGTAGTCTATATGTCAGAGTTATGCATATTTTAATCAGCTCTCTTTATAATCGATGCTTTATAATGCAAATGCTAAACTGAGTCTGGAGTTTTCAGAGTTGTATAGTCTCTGACAAAATGCCCCTCATTTATTTTTATTATTGTGTTCATGGATTATATATTATGTACTAATGCCCAATATGTTCCTGATTTTAAGCAAAGTAATTTATCTTGTTTGTTTTCAATCCATTTATAACATATTGTTAATTTAAAAATATCTTCAGGACAACTGGTTGAGCTGGGAGGAAATGTGCTCTGGGACTCCAGGGGATATTTCTGGATAGAGAAGTAGAATTTTGGCCTGAGCACATTTTTGTGGCTTAGATTGATACTATCTGCTTCAGTGTTTATTTCCTGAATTAATCCTGATTGCTCAAAACACAGTTAATTTTCTTGTTGGTTTTTGCCTGCCTTTCTGGTCTAGACTGGAAATATGTCTTCTCTAAACATTTGGTAAATAGCCCAACCTAAAACTCCTTTATCAAAACTATGTACAGCATTACCCCAGGGAAAATGCTAAAATTGACCACTATACCCAAAAGGAAAATCTTAGCAACCTTTCCAAATTTAAACATTATGATTTTCCCAACAAGGATCTTTGGAAGCAAAGATGTATGGAGTTTGCATATTTTGGTTTGCAGAACTCAAACTGAAATTTGATTCATCTTACTTTTCATTAGGCTTTTCCTAGAATTCAGTATAATCTCTTTCCAACTGTATTCTGTGAATTTAAAAGCACTTCAAGTGATTAAAAATAACCTTGTATCTATAACTCAGTCACAATGCATACGATCACAGCGCAGCTGACTTTCGTCACATATGATATCTTACAAATAAATGGCCTTCTTTGATACAGGAATTTTAGATTTATAAAATTGAAGATTAAAACTAAGCAAATTCCAGGTTCTATTTTAAAGTCTGTGCTTTAGCAGAATGCTTTCCAAGTAATGCTTATTAGAGAGCAATGCATATTCAACTAGCTTAAGAGATTTTTTATTTGCATTGATGGTTTTGCTCTTTTAAAAACACAGTTTAGTACTTTAGTCCATGTTACAAACTATATTGTTAGTGCTATAGGTTACTTGAAAATTAAATATTACTTTTATCATCCGTTTTTATTGGTAAACTTGAAAACTTTGCAGAGTATAAGAATTGGTTCATTAGGGAGAGGGATGGATTACTTTGTGGTCTCTTATGCAAATTACGTGTGTTTGCATCTTTCTAAATGTACCAGGGAGGCTATTTTAATAATGTTTGGAAATGAAGATTTTGGAAAAAGGGAAAGGAGCTAATAACTATTCAGTCTTGTGTTAAATTAACATTAGAAAAAGCTCTTGGAATTTGATTGGATTTATGAACTATAAAAATATTCAATTTTTGAAATGGATTGACCTATACCTCACAATTTTAGGAGTTTGATTTTGAACACCTTAGTAAAATTAACCTTCTCTTGATCACAGCATTGTGTATTACTAAAAGATGTACAAATAGAGTAATGTTTCGAATTGTGCTCTATATATTAAATAGCATTTGAAAAATATTTTTCAAATGGACATATTTTACTTGGCTTTTAATTAAATTTTGTATGTGGTAGTAGTCATAAATATAAATAGTTTGCCTGCATGACAGTTGTTGGTATACTTCTATGAATAGCCTGGAATCCCCATACAAAATAGATATAGTCACCAAGATAAGCATAACAGAAATACTACAGGCATCATCTTCAATACAATTATATAACAAACTACGCTGATATAAGTGGGGTCAAACCAAAAACAGTAATAAAAGGCACGATCTCAACAAATCTATAACAGAAAGCAGATACAGGAAATAATCTTCAAATGGGCCTGAGAGCAGAAGACCCCCCAAATCACCCTCATTTGTTACTTGGTGGGCAAATCCAGTAGAGTCCAGCTAAAAAGACGTCTACAAAGGCTACCTTTCTAAGGAAGTTAATGGTGACCATGAAAATATTCAGCAATTTTAGGATGGTATAGTTCCTATGCATTTTTGTAGTTAATTAATTCATTTTTAGGATGAAGCTCCAAACACGGGTGAAATTGCTGTCAAGAGACTTTGCACTGAGCAGAAAATAGATACAGGGCACAAATGATAAATATAGTCCATAAAAAAGTCAGCAAAATAAATAAATAAATAAATGAAACATAGTCAGCCTGTCTCAGAGAATGCAAGACTGTGTTTTTAAATTTTATAATAATAGAAGATACTTTTCTAGAGTCATGTGACTAAATGACATTTTTACCCTACCCTTCCCTTCTAAGAGTCTCGGAAAACTTGTTTTACTTGGAAATGAACAACTAAAATATATACAAATGGAACATATACTACATTCCTATAAGGAAAACAAGAAAATGAGCAAAACAAAACACCTATAGACATTTAAGTCATTTCAAAAAACCAAGCACAAAATAAGATTTATAAGCTAATATTTTAAGCAGTGAAAAAGGTATTAATAACACAATGGAAATCAGAATTAGAAAAGTTTGTTAATAAAAAATATTATGAATGAAAGACAAACAGAATTCAGAAAATAATTGGAAATGAAAGCAAAAGGTCAATTTAATAAGTAAATTTAAACTAGAATGAAAACAGTTATGTCATAAGGGACATAGGAAGATATATATATATGTGTGTGTATGTGGCTTATGATATATCTTTGATGTATATATAGCACATGACTGCAGAAAAAGAATAGCAGACAACAGTGAAACAAATGCTAAAGAAAATAAGAAAATAGCCTTGGAATGAAGACTCAAAATCAGATTTTGAAATAATACAATACATACCTTTAATAATTAACCCATAAAGACTGATTGTTATGATAATTGTGGCCTTTAAAGAAATAAAAATCCTTCTGGTATTCTCACAAAAAGATGGAGTCATTAATATGAAAATAATCAGACTGTTTTAGAAATTAATGAAAGCAACATTTTAAGCCGGGAAACAATGTAATATTATATTTAAGAAAATTTAGAAAAGAAAATGTAAGCCAGCAGTTACAAATCTACTCAAATTGATGTTTAAATATAAAGACATTTTTCCAAAATACAAACATACTGCTATTCATACAGAATATCAGTTAATATTTTTTATGTTAATCCTTCATAAAAAATATATTAAAGATGTATAGTACTATGTAAATGATTAAAAAGACACTGTCATAACTATTCACAGTGAGCATTGGATAAAATGTTAGCAACAGAACTAAAATCTGTTTCGAGAGAATATAGACAGTAAAAGGAAAGCAGAATGAGTTCATGTACTTTCCTATAGATGTTAAATGAGAGTAAAGTATCATATATCATGATAAATTATGTACAGGGAGAGGGGAGAGGTTTTACCTAACAAACTTGCTTATAGTAGGAGACAAATAGACATATCCAAAAAGAAAAAAATAAAATAAAGCATGAATTGTCTATTCTGAAAAGCAATTACTACAAAGGTAACTATCATAAAAAATACGAACTTGCCTAAATAGCAAATACCTGCACTGAGAACGAGAATAAGAACAAGGATGAAAGAGAGATAAAACAGACAAACACTATGATAAAATGACATTTAAAGGCAAATAGAGTTTGAGTATTTCCTACTTGAAGTTCTTGTGACTAGAAGTGTTTTGGGTTTCAGATTTTTTCAGATTTTGGAACATTTGCATATGCATAATGAGATATCTTAGGAATGGAACCCAAGTCTGAAAACAAAATTCATTTTATGTTTGATATGCAGCTTTTACACATAGACTGAACATAATTTTATACAATATTTTTAATAACTTTGTGCATGAAGCCAAGTTTGTGCTAAGTATTTATCTGTGGAATTTTACATTGTGGTGTCATGTTGGTGATCAAAAGTTTTGTATCCTAGAGATTTGGGATTTCAGATTTTCATATTAGGGATGTTCAGCATGTATAGCTATTGCAGAGGAGTGACATCAGAATGATGGCAGAGTAGAAGGCGCCATCCTTCATCTCCCCCACTCCCCACCCAACACACACACAAATACAACAGCTATCGCTGAACAAAAATAGCCCTGGGAGTGTTCAAGAGTTCATTTAAAAACCTGCAGCCACAGAGTGATGCAAAAGTAGAAAACAATTGCACAGAAAGGACTGCTGGGGTAATTGGCATACGTGAATCACTGGGAAATGGCTAGGAGCAAGGACAAAGAGGAGAATTATCAGTGTAAGCTGACCCAGAAAGACTGTTAAGATACAATGGGTGATACACAGTGGGTGATAGCATGAGCCCCAGTTGCCTGCTCTATGGAGAACCCAAGCAGCCTTTGACATTGAGGACCTCAACAGCACTTATGACACTCGGGGGCTTCATGGAGCTTTCACAGCAGAGGTCCCATTAGTGTTCATTGGTGTAGACCCTAGTAGCCTATTTTACAGAGAACACCTGCAGTTTTTGCCACTGAGGTAACCAGATGTGGCTACCATGGGCCCTCTGGAGAGAGAGAAGCTGTGGTACCTCGAAGAAGAAGCTGCTGCTGTGTCTTCCCAAATTGGGGCCACCAACTCCCCAAACCCATGCAGACTCCAGTCTCAAGAGTCACAGTCACCTTGCATGTGCCCATGCTCTAGATCCTGGTTCTGTTGATATTTCACATGCCTTCATGCCTTGCACAAAATACTAACACTGCAGTGGCAGTTCCTGTTCTCTTGGAACTGGTGCCACCATCTTTTTAGATACAAGAACTGCAGTACATCCATATTCACTCACACTCCAGTCCCTGGTTCCATGGCTGCTCTACAGGAACTATTCATCAAAAGCAATATCATCACCACAGTAAACACACTGACAAGTTGAACCCAGCAAGAGGGACCTGCTGGACAAGTAGAGGGATCCACTTCTTCCATGAAAGAAAAAATGATCATGATGACTCCAACAGTCCTTACCACCACTGCAGACACCTACAGCCACGGCTGCTGAAAACACCTACAATCTTTGCCTATTCTGGCCTGAGCTGATAGTGCTTCATGGAGACTCTGCCACTGTACATATTGGGGCTGAAACCACCATAATTCACCTAGCCAATACCCTTGCATCTATCTGGAGATATAGGTCTTTAATCGTGAAAAACAGTTGGTAAAATCTGAAAGAAGTGGCTGCTTCATTAAATGCACAAATATCATTCTGAGGCAACAAAAAATGTTTGGAAATTTTTAGAAATCACATTCCCAAAGTAGTAAAAATAATTATCTAGTAACAAACCACAAAGAAATGGATATCTATGAATTAGCAGATAAATAATTCAAAATAATTCTTTTAAGAAAAGTCAGAAAGCTATGAGAGAATGCAGAAAGATAACTCAATGATACCAAGATAACAATACAAGAACAAAATGAGAGTCAATTGAGAGAGAAAAATATAAACCAAACCAAAATTTTGGAGCAGAACGATACAATGAATGAAGTTTTAAAATGCAATAGAGTGTCAATAGCAGATTTGATAAAGTAAGAGAGAAAATCTGTGGATGCAAGAACAGGCCATTTGTGATTTTCTAGCTAGAGTAACAAAAACATAAAATAATGAAAAATAGTGAAGAAAGCCTAGGGAATTTATGGGACACCATCAAACAGTGGCATATGCATTATGAAAATAAGTGAAGGAGAATAGATGAGAAGAGAACAAAAAGCTTATTTATTTTCTTATTATTTTTGTTTAAATTTTACTTTAAGTTTTGGGATACATGTGCAGAGTGTGCAGGTTTGTTACATAGGTATACACGTGCCACGGTGGTTTGCTGCACCTATCAACCCATCATCTAGGTTTTAAGCCCCGCATGCATTAGGTGCTTGTCCTAATGCTCTCCCTCCCTTTTGCCCTCACCCCCCAACAGGCTGCAGTGTGTGATGTTCCCCTCCCTGTGTCCATGTGTTCTCATCGTGCAACTACCACTTATGAGTGTGAACATGTGGTGTTTGGTTTTCTGTTCTTGTAATAGTTTGCTGACAATGATGGTTTCTAGCTTCATCCATGTCCCTGCAAAGGACATGAACTCATTCTTTTTTATGACTGCATAGTATTCCATGGCATATATGTGCCACATTTCTTTTATCCATTCTATCATTGATGAGCATTTGGGTTGGTTCCAAGTCTTTGCTACTGTAAATAATGCTGCAATAAACATACGTGTTCATGTGCCTTTATAGTAGAATGATTTATAATCCTTTGGGTACATACCCAGTAAAGGGATTGCTGGGTCAAATGGTATTTCTAATTCTAGATTATTGAGGAATTGCCACAGTGTCTTCCACAGTGGTTGAACTAATTTACAATCCCACCAATAGTGTAAAAGTCTTCCTAATTCTCCACAGCCTCACCAGCATCTGTTGTTTTCTGGCTTTTTAATAATCACAATTCAAACTGCCGTGATACATCTCATTATGGTTTTGATTCACATTTCTGTAATGACCAGTGATGATGGGCTTTTTTTCCATATGATTTTTGGCCACACAAATGTATAGTTTTGAGAAGTGTCTGCCATTTCTGCATCTATTGAGATAATCATGTGGTTTTTGTCATTGGTTCTGTTTATGTGATGGATTATGTTTATTGATTTGCATATGTTGAATCAGCCTTACATCCCAGGAATGAAGCCGACTTGATCATGGTGGATAAGCTTTTTGATGTGCTGCTGGATTTGGTTTGCCAGTATTTTATTGAGGATGTTTGCATCGATGTTCATCAGGGATATTGGCCTGAAATTTTCTTTTTGTTGTGTCTCTGCCAGGTTTTGTTATCAGGATGATGCTGGCCTCATAAAATGAGTTAGGGAGGAGTCCCTCCTTTTCTAGTATTTGGAATAGTTTCAGAAGGAATGGTACTAGCTCCTCTTTGTATCTCAGGTAGAATTTGACTGTGAATCCATCTGGTCTTGGGCATTTGTTGGCTGGTAGGTTATTAATTACTGCCTCAATTTCAGAACTTGTTATTGGTCTATTTAGGGATTCAACTTCTTCATGATTTAGTCTTGGGGGGGTATATGTGTCCAGGAATTAATCCATTTCTCCTAGATTTTCTAGTTTATTTGCATAGAGGTGTTTATAGTATTTTCTGACAGTAGTTTGTATGTCTGTGGGTTCAGTAGTGATACCCTCTTTTTTATTGTGTCTATTTGATTCTTCTCTCTTTTCTTCTGTGTTAGTCTAGCTAGTGGTCTATTTTCTTAATCTTTTTAAAAAACCAGCTCCTGGATTATTGATTTTTTAAAGGATTTTTCGAGTCTCTATCTCCTTCAGTTTTGCTCTGATCTTAGTTATTTCTTATCTCCTGCTAGCTTTTGAATTTGTTTGCTCTTGCTTCTCTAGCTCTTTTAATTGTGATGTCAGGGTGTTGATTTCAGATCTTCCCAGCTTTCTGATGTGGGCATTTAGTGCTATAAATTTCACGCTTAACACTGCTTTAGCTGTTTCCCAGAGATTCTGGTACATTGTCTCTTTGTTCTCATTGGTTTCAAAGAACTTCTTTATTTCTGCCTTAATTTTGTTATTTACCCAGTAGTCATTCAGGAGCAGGTTGTTCTATTTCCATGTAGTTGTGCGGATTTGAGTTTCTTAATCCTGAGTTCTAATTTGATTTCACTGTGGTCTGAGAGACTGTTTGTTATGATTTCTGTTCTTTTGCATTTGCTGAGGGGTGTTTTACTTCCAATTATGTGGTCAATTTTAGAAAAAGTGCTATGTGATGTTGAGAAGAATGTATAGTCTGTTGATTTGGGGTGGAGAGTTCTGTGAATATCTATTAGGTCTGCATGGTCCAGAGCTGAGTTCAGGTTCTGAATATCCTTGTTAATTTTCTGTCTCATTGATCTGTCTATTATTGACAGTGGGGTGTTAAAGTCTCCCACTATTATTATGTGGTAGTCCAAGTCTCTTTGTAGGTCTTTAACAACTTGTTTTATGAATATGGGTACTGCTGTATTGGGTGCATATATATTTAGGATAGTTAGCTCTCTTGTTACATTGATCCCTTTACCATTATATAATGCCCTTCTTTGTGTCTTTTGATCTCTGTTGGTTAAAAGTCTACTTAAATTAGATTAGGGTTGCAACCCCTGGTTTTTTTGTTTGTTTGTTTGTTTGTTTGTTTTTGCTTTCTGTTTTCTTGGTAAATATTCCTCCATCCCTTTCTTTTGAGCCTATGTGTGTCTTTGCACATGAGCTGGGTCTCCTGAATACAGCGCACCAATGGGTCTTGACGCTTTACCCAATTTGCCAGTCTGTGTCTTTTAATTGGGGGCATTGAGCCCATTTATATTTAAGGTTAATATTTTTATGTGTGAATTTGATTCTGTCATCATGATGTTAGCTGGTTATTTTGCACATTAGTTGATGCAGTTTCTTCATAGTATCATTGGTCTTTATATTTTGGTGTGTTTTTGCAGTGGCCGTTACCAGTTTTTCGTTCCCATATTTAGTGCTTCCTTCAGGAGATCTTGTAAGGCAGGCCTGGTGGTGACAAAATCCCTCAGCATTTGCTTGTCAGGAAAGGATTTTATTTCTCCTTCTTTTATGAAGCTTAGCTTGGCTAGATATGAAATTCTGGGTTGAAAATTCTTTTCTTTAAGAATGTTGAATATTGGCCCCCACTCTCTTCTGGCTTGTAGGGTTTCTGCAGAGATTCACTGTTAGTCTGATGGACTTCCCTTTGTAGGTAACCTGACCTTTCTCTCTGGCTGCCCTTAACATTTTTTCCTTCATTTCAACATTGGAAAATCTGATGATTATGTGTCTTGGGGTTGCTCTTCTTGAGGAATATCTTAGTCGTGTTTTCTGTATTTCCTGAATATGAATGTTGGCCTGTCTTGCTAGGTTGGGGAATTTCTCCTGGATAATATTCTGAAGTACGTTTTCCAACTTGGTTCCATTCTCCCCATCACTTTCAGGTACACCAATCAATCGTAGGTTTGGTTTTTTCACGTAGTCCCATATTTCTTGGAGGCTTTGTTCATTCCTTTTCATTCTTTTTTCTCTAATCTTGTCTTCACAGCTTATTTTAGTAAGTTGATCTTCAACCACTGATATACTTTTTTCTGCTTGATTGATTCAGCTATCGATATTTGTGTATGTTTCACAAAGTTCTCGTGCTGTATTTTTCAGCTCCATCAGGTCATTTATGTTGCTCTCTAAATTGGTTATTCTAGTTAGCAATTCCTGTAACCTTTTATGAAGGTTCTTGTCTTCCTTGCATTGGGTTAGAACATGCTCCTTTAGCTCAGAGGGATTTGTTATTACTCACCTTCTGAAGCCTACTTCTGTCAATTCATCAAACTCATTCTCTGTGCAGTTTTGTGCCCTTCCTGGAGAGGAGTTGCAATCGTTTGGAGTAGAGGCATTATGGTTTTGGGAATTTTAAACATTTTTGCACTGGTTTTTCCTGATTATTGTGGCTTTATCAACCTTTGATCTTTGAGGTTGATGACCTTTTGATGAGGATTTTGTGTGGGGGTCCTTTTTGTTGATGTTGATGTTGTTGCTTTCTGTTCGTTAGTTTGTCTTCTAACAATCAGGCCCCTCTTCTACAAGTCTGCTGCAGTTTGCTGGAGGTCCATTCCAGACTCTGTTCATCTGGGTATCACCAGTGGAGGCTGCAGAACAGCAAAGATTGCTGCCTGCTCCTTCCTCCAGAAGTTTTGTCCAGAGGGGCACTGGCTTGATGCCAGCCAGAGCTCTCCTATATAAGGTGTCTGTTGACCCCTGTTGGGAGGTCTCTCCC
Organism: Trachypithecus francoisi; assembly: GCF_009764315.1. Lineage (NCBI taxonomy): Eukaryota > Metazoa > Chordata > Mammalia > Primates > Cercopithecidae > Trachypithecus > Trachypithecus francoisi. Next base: position 18,086,362 of record NW_022681454.1, read on the forward strand.
AGTCCGGAGGCATGGGGGTCACAGACCCACTTGAGGAGGCAGTCTGTCCCTTAGCAGAGCTCAAGCACTGTGCTGGGAGAATCCTCCTTGTCAAGATCAGCTGTTCTCTTGAGAGCCAGCAGGAAGGAAAATTTAAGTTCACTGAATCTGTGCCCACAGCCGCCCCTTTCCTCAGGTGCTCTGTACCAGTGATATTAAAGTTTTATCTGTAAGCCCCTGACTGGGGCTGCTGCCTTTCTTTTATATCAGGGGAACCAGCCCCCTGATATAACGTAGGTTCTTTCTGTTTTCCATGAGTGTCAGCTGGCTGAGAAATAAAGAGAAAGAGTACAAAGAGAGGAATTTTACAGCTGGACCTCTGAGGGTGACATCATATATCAGTAGGACTGTGATGCCCACCTGAGCCTTAAAGCCAGCAAGTTTTATTAAGGATTTTAAAAAGGGAGGGGGTGCAAGAACAGGGAGTAGGTCACAAAGATTACATGCTTCAAAGGACAAAAAGGAGAACAAATCACATGCTTCTGAGGAAACAGGACAAGAGGCAAAACAGAACTACTGATAAGGGTCTATGTTCAGCTGTGCACGTATTGTCTTGATAAACATCTTAAACAACAGAAAACAGGGTTCGAGAGCAGATAATCGGTCTGACCTCAAATTCACCATGGTGGGGTTTTTCCCCACCCTAGCAAGCCAGAGGGTACTGCAGGAGACCAGGGTGTATTTCAGTCCTTATCTCAACTGCATAAGACAGACACTCCCAGAGCTACCTTTTTTAGACCTCCCCCCAGGAATGCATTCCTTTCCCAGGGTATTAATATTAATATTCCTTGCAAGGAAAAGAATTTAGCGATATCTTCCCTACTTGCACGTCCGTTTATAGGCTCTCTGCAAGAAGAAAAATATGACTCTATTCTGCCCGACCCTACAAGCAGTCAGACCTTATGGTTGTCTTCCCTTGTTCCCTAAAATTGCTGTTATTCTGTTTTTTTTTTCAAGGTGCACTGATTTCATATTGTTCAAACACACATGTTTTACAATCAATTTGTACAGTTAACACAATAGTGGTCCTGAGGTGATGTACATCTTCAGCTTATGAAGATAAGAGGATTAAGAGATTAAAGTAAGACAGGTATAAGAAATTATAAAGGTATTAATTTTGGGAACTGATAAATATCCATATTAAAATGAAATCTTCACAATTTATGTTCAGAGATTGAAGTAAAGACAAGCATAAGAAATTACAAAAGTATTAATTTTGGGGAACTGATAAATATCCATATTAAAATGAAATCTTCACAATTTATGTTCAGAGATTGAAGTAAAGACAAGCATAAGAAATTACAAAAGTATTAATTTGGGGAACTGACATATGTCCATATTAAAATGAAATCTTGACAATTTATGTTCTTCTGCTGCAGCTTCAGTCGGTCCCTCTGTTCAGGGTCCCTGACTTCCCACAAGACTTTTAGAAATTCCCTGCCCAGTGAGGAGGAATCTAGAGAAGCCATCTGGCCACAGTGCTTTGCCACACTGTGGTGAATTCCACCCAGTCCAGTCCTCCCAGGCTCCTCAGCACTGTCAGGGGAAAACTGCATGCTAAAGCCTCAGTAATGGCCCATACCTCTCCCCCAACCAAGCTCAATTATCCCATGTCAACTTTAGACTTCTCTGCTGGCAGTGAGAATTTCAAGTCAGTGGTTCATAGCTTACTGGGCTCCATGGAAGTGGGACCTGCTGAGTCAGACCACTTGGCTCCCTGGTTTCAGCCCCCTATCCAAGGGAGTGAATGGTTCTATCTTGCTGGGTTTCCAAGTGCCACTGGAGTATAAAAATAAACTCCTGCAGTTAGCTCAGTGTCCGTACAAACAGCCACCCACTTTGTGCTTGAAACCCAGGGCCCTGGTGATGTAAGCAGATGAGGGAATCTCCTGATCTGCAGATTGCAAAAAGTGCGAGAAATGCATAGTATCCATGCCACATAGCACAGTCCCTCATGGCTTCCCTTGGCTGAGGAGGGAGGTCCCACACCTCCTTGGGCTTCCCGGGTGAAGCAATGCCCCACACTGCTTCTGATAGCCCTCTGTCGGCTGCACCCACTGCCTAACCAGTCCCAGTGAGATGAACTGGGTACCTCAGTTGGAAATGCAGAAATCACTCACCTTCTGCATTGGTCTTGCTGGGAACTCCAGATTACAGCTGTTCCTATTTGGCCATCCTGCCCCAAAAAGCTTATTTAAAGAAATAATGGCTAAAAACTTCCCAAGTCTTGGGAAAGATATGAACAGCTACATACTTAAAGCTGAAATATTCCCAAACAAGTTAAATTCAAAGAGGTCTTACCAATATATGTACAATAAAATTGTCAAAAATCAAAGAGAAAGAAAAAATTGAACTCAGTAGAAGAAATTTTGTCATATGCAAGGGAATTTCTATAAGACTATCAATGAATGTCCCAGCAGAAAACATATAGGCCAGGAAACAGTGTAATAATATATTCAATGTGCTGAATCAACAACAACAAAAAATATGCCAATGAAGAATATTATACCTGACAAAGCTGACCTTCAGAAATAAAACAAAGAGAAAGACTTTCTTCTATGTGCAAAAGAAGCTGAGGGAATTGATCGCCACTAGTACTACCTCATAAGAAAGACTAGCGATAATCCATCAAGCTGTAATAAAAGATGATAATTAATGAAAATTTTGAAAATATAGAAATCACAGGTAAAAGTAAGTATATAATGAAATTCAGAATACTATAATACTGTAATGTTGGTCTCTAAATTTCTTTTAACAAAGGCAACACAAAGAACAAAATGCCTTGGAATAAACCTAACCAGGGAGGTGAAAGATTTCTACAACGAGAGTTAGAAAACGCTGCTGACTGAAATCATAGATGACATAAACAAATGGAAAAATATTCTATGTTCATGGATAGGAAGAATTCATATTGTCATAATAGCCAAGATGCCCAAGGAAATTTACAGATTTAATGCTATTCCTATCAAACTATGAACGACATTCTTCACAGAATTAGAAAAACTATTTTAAAATTCATATGGAACCAAAAAGGAACATAGGCACTCCTGAGCAAAATCAACAAAGCCAGAGGGGTTACACTGCCTGACTTCAAACTATATTATAAGGCTACAGTAACCAAAGCAGCATGGTTCTGGTACAACAACAGACATATAGACCAGTGGAACAGAATAGAGAGCCCAGAAATAATTCCACACACCTACTATCATCTGATTTTCAACAAAGTCAACAAAAGCAAGCAATAGGGAAAGGACTTCCCATTGAATAAATGGTACTGAAATGATTGGCTAGCTATATGCAGAAGACTGACACTGGACCCCTTCCTTATACTGTATAAAGAAATCAACTCAAGATGGATTGAAGACTTATCTATAAAACCTTAAACTATAAAAAATCCTGGAAAATAGTTTTTCCTGCACAATCAAGATGATTCTGTGATTTTTGTTTTTAGTTCTATTTCTTTAACAAGTTGCATTTAATTAAACTAAAGAGTTTCTGTACAGCAAAAACTGTCGTTAAAGTAAACAGATATTCTACAGAATGAAAGAATATATTTGCAAGCTATGCATTCAACAAAGATCTTATAGAATCTATATAGAAATGTAAACAAACTAAAAAGCAAAAAAAACTACCCCATTAAAAAATGGGCAAAGGGGCTAGGCATAGTGTTTCCAGCTTGTAACACATTCAGAGGCTGAGGAGGGTGGACGACTTAAAGTCAGGAGGTCAAGACCAACCTGAGAAACATGGTGAAACATCATCTCTACCCCCCCCCCCCAAAAAAAAGCCAGCCATGGTGGCATGTCCCTGTAGTCCCAGCTACTTAGGATGCTTAGGTGGGAGGATCCCTTGATCCAGGGAGGAAGTGGTTGCAGTGAGCCAAGATTGTACCTCTGCACTCCAGCCCAGGTGACAGAGACCCCAGCTCTAAAAAAAAAATAGGCAAAGGATGTGAACATATACTTTTTAAAATGTCATATGCACATCCAAGAAACGTATGAAAAAGTGCTCAATATCACTAATCATTAGAGAAATGCAAATCAAAACCACAATAAGATACCATCGCTTACCAGTCAGAATGGCTATTATTAGAAAGTCAAAAAATAACAGATGTTCACAAGGTTGTGGAGAAAAGGGGACACTATATTCTGATGGTGGGAATGTAAATTAGTTCAGCCATTGTGGAAAGCAGTGTGTTGATTTCTCAAAGAACTCAAGAAGAATTACCATTCAAACCAAGAATCCCATTATTATTGGGTATAGACCTAAAGGAATATAAATCATTCTACCATAAAGACACATGCACATATATGTTCATCACAGCATTTTTCACAATGGCAAAGACATGACATCAACCTAAATGCCCATCAATGGTATAATGAATAAAGAAAATATGGTACATATACACCATGAAATTCTATGAAGCTATGAAAAAGAATGAGATCACGTACTTTGCAGAAACAAATATGGAGCTAGGCGCCATTATCCTAAGCAAACTGATGCAGAAACAGAAAACCAAATATCATATGCATTTCATAGATATTTGTGGCAGCCCCTCCCATCACAGGCCCAGAGGCCTAGGAGGACTTCATAGTTTCATGAGTCAGGCCCATGGCTTCACTCCCCCGTGGGGCCTCAGGACACTGCTACCTGTATCTCAGCCATTCAAACTCCAGCCATGGCTCAAACGGGCTCAATTACAGCTCAGCTTAGGCCTCTGCTTCAGAATTTGCAAGCCACAAGCCTTGGCTCCTACATGGTGTTTAGCCTGCAGTTGCACAGAGTTCAAGAGCCAAGGCTTGGGAGCCTACACCTAACTTTCAGAGGACGTGTGGAAAATCCTGGGTGTCCAGGCAGAAGCCTGCTGCATGGGCAGAGCCCTTATAGAGTACTTCTAGTAGTGCAGTACAGAGGGGAATTGTGGAGTTGGAGCCCCCACACAGAGTTCCCACTGGGGCACTCTCTGGTGGAACTTTGAGAAGAGAGTCACCTCACTCCAGGCTCCAGAATGGTAGATCCACCTGCAGCTTGCACCCTGTACATGAATAAGCCAGAGACATTCAATTACAACCCATGACGTGGCTTCAGGGGCTGAACACTGCCAAGCCATGGAGGTGAAGCTCCTCAAGACTTTGGGAATCCACCCCTTGCTGCAGTTGTCCCTGCATGTGAGAAACGGAGTCAAAGGGGATTATTTTGGAACTGTAAGACTTAATGATTGTCCTGCTGAGTTTTGAACTTGCATGCACCCCGTAGCCTCTTCTTTTGGATGATTTCTCCCTTTTAGAATGGGAATCTTTACCCACTGCTTGTACCTCCATTGTGTCTTGGAAGTAACTAACTTGTTTTTGATTTTACAGGTTCATAGGTGGAAGAGACTTGCCTTGTCTCAGATGAGAGTTAGGACTTTGGACTTTAGAGTCAATGCTGGAATGAGTTAAGACTTTGAGGGACTATTGGAAAAGTTTAACTGTGTTTTGAAATGTGTAAAGAACATGAGATTTGAGAGAGTCCAGGGGCAGAATGTTACAGTTTGGATGTCTCCCCACCCAAATCTCATGTGATCTCCAATGTTGTAAGTGGGGCCTGGTGAAAGACGATTGGATCATGGGGGCATATTTTTAATGAATTCTTTAGCACTATCCTTCTTGGTACTGTTCTCATTATAGTGAGTGAGTTATCATGAGATCTGGTCTTTTAAAAGTGTGTAGCACCTCCCCGCTCACTCTCTTGCTTTTGCTTTTGCTTTTGCTATGTGACACAACTGCTCCTCCTTTGCTTTCTGCCATGATTAGAAATTTCCTGAGGCCTTCCTGGAAGCAGATGCCATTATGCTTCCTGTACAGCCTCCTGAACTATGAGTGAATTAAACCTCTTTTCTTATGAATTACCCAGTCTCATATATTTCTTTATATCAATGTGAGAATGAATACACCATATGTTCTCATTTATAAGCAGGAATGAGACACTGAGTACACATGTACATAGAGAAGGAAACAACACATACTGGTGCCCACTTGAGAGTTGGAGGAGGACAAGGATTGAAAAACTATCTATGAGGTACTATGTTTATTACCTGAGTAGTGCAATAATTTGTACACCAAACCCCTGTAACACACAATTTACCTATATAACAAACCTGTACATGTACTTATGAACATAAAGGTTAGAATTAAAAACGCATATAGTGGCTGAATAGATTAAAAAACAAGACCCATCTATATGCTACCTAGAAGAGACACATCTCAGTTTAAGCATCCACATAGATTGAATGTAAAGAAATAGAAAAATATAATTCATAAAAAATGGAAACCAAAACAGAGAATGAATAGCTATACTTAGATCAGTCAAAATAGACTTTCAGTTAAGAAACTATGATAAGACACAAATCAGGTCATTATCTAATAATAAAGGGTCAATTCAACAAGAGGATAAAACAAGTATAAATATATATTCACCCAACATTGGAGCAGCAAATTAATTTAGAAAATTAACATATGTGAAGGCATAAATAGTAATACAATAATTATAGAGAACTTCAATATCCAAATTTTAATAATAGGTAGATCATCTAGACAAAAATCAATGAGAAAACATTAGACTTGAACTATGCTTTAGACTAAACAGATCTAACACATATACATAACATTCCATTCAACAGCATAAGAATATACATTCTTGTCAAGTGCACACGGAAGATTCTCCAGAGTAGATCATATATTAGACCACCAAACAAGTCTCTCCATATTTTAGAATATTCAAATTATATCAATATGGTAACTAACTACAATGGTATGAAACTAGAGTCTAGTAACAGGAGAAAAACTGAGAAATTTACAAATATGTGGAAATTAAATGACATACACCTGTTAACCAATGGGCAAATAAGTAATCAGAGGAGGAAATTTTTTAAACATTTTGAAACCAATGCAAATGAAAACACAACCTAACAAAAAACTATGAAATGCAGCCAATAATACTCCTGAGAGCAAAATTTATAGTGATAAAAACATACATGAAAAAAATTTAAATGTAAGTCTCAAGGAAATTAAAACAAAACAAAAACTCAGTTTAACGTTAGCAGAAGGAAAGAAATAAAAAGATTATAGCAGAAATAAATGGAGTAGAAAACAAGATAAATGATTAATAAAACTAAGATTTTTAAGATAAAAGTTAACAACGCTTTAACTAGACTAATGAAAGCGAAAGAGAAGTGAAAGGACTCAAAGAAAATCAGAAATGAAAAATGAAACATTGCAACTTATGCCACAGAAATAAGAAGAATCATAAAGGACTATGCACAATTATATGCCAAAAAATTAATGTGCAAAAAGAAACAGACAAATTTCAAGAAACATTCAAGCCACAAAGACTGAATCATGGAGAAACAATAAAATCTGAACAGACAAATAATGAGCAAGGAGATTGAATCAACAGCTGAAAATCCCTCACCAAAAAAGATTCAGGATCACAAGACTTTACTGGTGATTTTTGTCAGACATTTAAACAGAATTAATACCAATCCTTTACAAAGTCTTGAATACATCAAAGAGAAGGGAACATTTTCAATCTCATTTCATTAGGTTACCATTACCCTGATGCCAAAGTCAAATAGGAAAAATACAAGAAAAGAAAATTATATATCAATATCCCTGGCGAAAATAGATGCAAAAATCCTCAACAAAATACTAGCAAACTAAATTCGACAGCACATTAAAAAGACAATACACCATGATCAAGTGGGATTTATCCCTGGGATGTAAGTATAGTTCAAGCTACATAAATCAATAAATGTGTCAGACCACTATAAAAATGAAGAATAAAAATCACACGATAACCTGTACATGCAGATGAAAAAGGATTTGATAGAGTTCAACATCCTTTTTTGATAAAAACTTTCATCAAGTAAGACATAGAGGGAAGTTACCTTAACATACTAAAGACCATGTAAGACAAGCCTAAAGCACATCACAATGAATGGTGAAAATATGAAAGCTCTTCCTCTAAGATCAGGATTAGGAACAAGTAAAAGATGGTCACACTTGCTACTTCTAGTAAACATTTTGCTGAAAGTCCTGGCCAGAGCAAACAGGCAAGAAAAAAATAACCATCCAAATAGGAAAGGAAGAAGTAAAATTATCTCTGTTGGAGATAGCATGATATTGTGTAGAAAACCCTAAAGACCACCCCAACCCCTCAAAAATGTTTAAATAAATAAATTCAGGCAAGGCATGGATGTTCACACTTATAATCTCAGTATTTTGGGAGGCTCAAGTGGGAGAATTTCATGAGCCCAAGAGTTTGAGACTGGCATGGGCAACAGAATGAGACCCTACCTATACAAATTTTAAAAATTAGCAGGGCATGGTGACACATACCTGTAGTCCTCACTACTGAGGAAGCTGAGGTGGGAGGATCTTTTAAGCCTAGGAGTTCTAGGCTCCCGTAAGCTCTGACTGTGCTACTGTACTCCAGCCTGGGCAAGAGAGTTAGACCTTTTCTCTAAAACAAACAAATAAATAAATAGATTCAGCAAAGATACTGGACATAAAAATCAACACACAACAACCAGTTGTGCTTCTATATACTGATAACTGTGTGAAAAAGAAATCAAGAAACTAATACCATGAAAATAACATCAAAAAGTAAAATACATAGGTTTAAATTTAAACAGGAAAGTGAAAGATCTGTACATTCAAAAGATTAAGAAACCGAAGAAGACACTAATAAATGGACAGATGTCTTGTGTTTATGAATTGGAAGAGTTAATACTGTTAAAAAGTCCATACCACCCAAAGAAATATACAAAATCAGTGCAATCCCTATCAATATTCCAATGGCATTTTCCAAAAAAATTTTAAAAATTATAAAATTTGTATGAAACTATGAAAGATACTCAATAGTTTAGTTTGGAAGAGAAAGTACAAAACTGGAAGAAATAAAAATTATATTTCAAAGCTATACTAATTAGAAACAGTATAATTCTGGCATAAATCAGACATAGACTAATGGAAAAAAATAAAGAGCTCAGAAAAAACCCATGCATATACGGTCAACAAATTTCTAAGAAAGGCACAAATAGCCGGGCGTGGTGGCTCAAGCCTGTAATCCCAGCACTTTGGGAGGCCGAGACAGGCGGATCACGAGGTCAGGAGATCGAGACCATCCTGGCTAACACAGTGAAACCCCGTCTCTACTAAAAAATACAAAAACTAGCCGGGCGAGGTGACAGGCGCCTGTAGTCCCAGCTACTCGGGAGGCTGAGGCAGGAGAATGGCGTAAACCCGGGAGGCGGAGCTTGCAGTGAGCTGAGATCCGGCCACTGCACTCCATTACGGGCGACAGAGCAAGACTCCGCCTCAAAAAAAAAAAAAAAGAAAGGCACAAATAATACACAATAGGGAAAGAGTGGTCTTGTCACTAATTGATATTTGAAAAACTGTATATCTATATGCAAAAGAATTAAATTGAACACTTTATCATACTAACTCAAAATGCACTAAAGAGTTAACATCAGATATGAAATTTTAAAACTGCTTGAAAGAAACAGAGGAAAGCTCCTTGACATTGGTCTTGGCAATGACTCTTTAGATTTGACACCAGAAATACAGAGAAGAAAGGCAAAAATAAACAAGTGGACCACATGAAACTATAATGTTCTGCACAGCAAAAGAAACCATCAAAAAAATGAGAGGAAACTTATGGTATAGGAGAAAATACTTGTAATATGGTTAGGCTTTGTTTCCCCACCCAAATGTCAACTTGAATTATAATTTCCATAATCCTCCCAAGTCAGGGGAGAGACCAGGTGGAGGCAATTGGGTCTTGGAGGTGGTTTCCCCCATGCTGTTCTCATGATAGAGAGTGACCTCTCATGAGATACGATGGTTTTATAAATGTTTGACAGTTTCTTCTGCATTCATTCTCCTTCCTGTTGCCTTGGGAAGAAGGTCCCTTGCTTCCCCTTGGCCTTCCATCATGATTGTAAGTTTTCTGAGACTTCCCCAGCCATGTGAACTGTGAGTCAATTAAACTGCTTCCCTTTATAAATTACCCAGTCTCTGTTATTTCTTCATAGCAGCATGAGAATGGACTAACAGTGAATTGGTACCAGGTGTGGGGCACTGCTATAAAGATACCCAAAAATGTGGAAGCAACATTGGAACTAGGTAGCAGGCAGAATTAAGAAGTTTGGAGGGCTCAGAAGAAGACAGGAAGATATGGGAAGGTTTGGAACTTCCTAGAGACTTGTTGAATGGCTTTGACCAACATGCTGATAGTGATATTGACAATGAAGTCCAGGCTGAGGTGGTCTCAGATTGAGATGGTGATTCTTACTATGTTTTAACGAAATGACTGGTGGCATTTTGTCTTGCTCTAGAGATTTCTGGAACTCTGAACCTGAGAGAGATAATTTAGGGTATCTGGTGGAAGAAATTTCTAAGCAGCAAAGCATTCAAGAGGTGGCTTGGATGCTTTTAAAAGCTTTCAATTTTCTTTATTCACAAAGATATGTTTGGGATTGAAACTTAGGTTTAAAAGGGAAACAGAGCATAAAAGTTCAGAAAATTTGCAGCCTGATGATGCAATAGGAAAGAAAATCCCATTTTTCTGAGGAGAGATTCAAGTCAGCTGCAGAAATTTGCATAAGTAATGAAGAACCAATTGTAAATCACCAAGACAATGAGGAAAATGTCTCCAGGGCATGTCAGAGCTCTTCACAACAGCCCCTCCCCGTCACAGACCTGAAGGCCTAGGAGGAAAAAAGGTTTCATGGGCTGGGCCCAGGGCTTCCTGCTGTATGCATTCTCAGGACTCGCCTGTGGCCCAGCCATGGATAAAAGGGGCCAACTTACAGCTTAGGACATAGCTTCAGAAGGTGCAAGCCCCAAGCCTTGGTGGCTTACACGTGGTGTGCATGCAGGTGCACATAAGTCAAGAATTGAGGTTTGGGAACCTCTACTTAGATTTCAGAGGATGTATGGAAATGCCTGGATGTCCAGACAGAGATGTGCTGCAGGGGTGGAGCCTTCATGGAGAACTTTTGCTAGGGCAGTGCAGAAGAAAAATGTAGTGCTGGAGCCCCTACTCAGACTCCCCACTGGGGCACTGCCCAGTGGAGCTTTGAGAAGAGGGCCACTGTCCTCCAGACCCCAGAATGGCAAATCTACTGACATCTTGTGCCAATCACCTGGAAAAGCCACAGGCATTCAATGACAGCTCATGAAAGCAGTCAAGAGGAGGGCTGTACTTGAAATCTGCTAAGAGAGTAAGTCTCAATTATTCTCAGCACACCTATACACACCTACACATCCAGTAACACACACACACATACAAGGTAACTAGGTGGGATAATGGGTGTGTTAGCTTGATTGTAGTAATAATTTCACAATATATAAGTATATCAAAACTTCATATAACATGCCTGAAATAGATACAATTTTTTTTTTTTCGGTTGCTTTAATCTTTTTTTTTTTTTTTTATACTTTAAGTTCTAGGGTACATGTGCATAACGTGCAGGTTTGTTACATATGTATACTTGTGCCATGTTGGTGTGCTGCACCCATCAACTCGTCAGCACCCATCAATTCATCATTTATATCAGGTATAACTCCCAATGCAATCCCTCCCCCCTCCCCACTCCCCATGATAGGCCCCGATGTGTGATGTTCCCCTTCCCGAGTCCAAGTGATCTCATTGTTCAGTTCCCACCTATGAGTGAGAACATGCGGTGTTTGGTTTTCTCTTCTTGTGATAGTTTGCTAAGAATGATGATTTCCAGCTGCATCCATGTCCCTACAAAGGACACAAACTCATCCTTTTTTATGGCTGCATAGTATTCCATGGTGTATATGTGCCACATTTTCTTAATCCAGTCTGTCACAGATGGACATTTGGGTTGATTCCAAGTCTTTGCTATTGTGAATAGTGCTGCAATAAACATACGTGTGCATGTGTCTTTATAGCATAGGCATGGGCAAGGACTTCATGTCTAAAACACCAAAAGCAACGGCAGCAAAAGTCAAAATTGACAAATGGGATCTAATTAAACTAAAGAGTTTCTGCACAGCAAAAGAAACTACCATCAGAGTGAACAGGCAACCTACAGAATGGGAGACAATTTTTGCAATCTACTCATCTGACAAAGGGCTAATATCCAGAATCTACAAAGAACTCAAACAAATATACAAGAAAAAAACAAACAACCCCATCAAAAAGTGGGCAAAGGATATGAACAGACATTTCTCAAAAGAAGACATTCATACAGCCAACAGACATATGAAAAAATGCTCATCATCACTGGCCATCAGAGAAATGCAAATCAAAACCACAATGAGATACCATCTCACACCAGTTAGAATGCCAATCATTAAAAAGTCAGGAAACAACAGGTCCTGGAGAGGATGTGGAGAAATAGGAACACTTTTACACTGTTGGTGGGATTGTAAACTAGTTCAACCATTATGGAAAACAGTATGGCAATTTCTCAAGGATCTAGAACTAGATGTACCATATGACCCAGCCATCCCACTACTGGGTATATACCCAAAGGATTATAGATACAATTTTAATTGTCAAATATACCTCACTAAAACTCAATAAAAAGAGTTCATTACTATAGTTTAAACCTTTTGGGATTAGAATAATTTGATCCTTAAAAATTAATTTTATGGAATCATTATAAACAAAATAAAGGTAAACATTAAATATGAAAAATACCACAAAACTCCAATGCCTGAATTAGTTAGTGTATGAGTCAAGCTTGAGTCAGGAAGACAGAAGGCATCCTGCGTATTCAGGTAGCGTCATTTTATGCACAATAATGGACTTAAATATCTGTTGGAAGAGCTGTTATGGCAGAGACAGAGAAGCTGCTACGAAAATCAGAGGATCTCCTGCAAGTCAGAGGAGTCAACACTAACAGTTTCAACCTGAAGCACCAAAGTGAATAATGCTCAAACTGGAAGCTGCTGCAATTCTTAAGAAAATTAGAGTTTCCCACCAAATACCTCAGCTCATTGTGGAGAAGCAAGTAATTCCTAAGAATTGTCAGGAATTTTTCATGTTTCTTAATGTCAGCCGCAACTGCCTCAAGTGAATAATCCATATTTTATTTTCTCAGATAATTTTTTTCTTTCTGATGTCTCCTTTTCATCCCATTTTGTATGATATTTACACTGATATATAAAGTACATCCACAAAACCAGCAATGGGCAGATCCTATTTGTCTTATGAGAAAACGCTCTAATAATTCATGATAATTTTACTGTACTATATCAATAATTTTTATATTTACAGGTGGAAGCATATTGAGCTAGTTGTTCTAAAGAAAATTTTTCTAAGAATTGCTCTTCATTTAAGAGTAACTCAATTAACTCAATGAAACGTCTGTTTTATTATGTAAGGTGTTCTTCTATAGTAGAGACTTAGACAAAATTCTACTAATTAGATCTTACAATATGATACAGTTTCAATAATTTTGACATTAGCCTCTTGTAGGTCTTGAAGAAGATTGACACCCAGTAAGAAGAGAGATGTAAAAGTGAATGTAGAAGATAAGGCATGGTGAGGGATAGGGTTGAGAAGAAACATGGCTAATTGGAATGAAGGGTACATTTCTAGGAATAGTGCATCCTGACTTGTGGTTTTCAGTAACATTTCTCCTTATGTCATAATCAATTTACAAAACTGTCTTGCCTCATTTCCATTTACCCAAGTAACCAGTAAAATGTTTTATACTTAAAGTCCTTGTGGTAGGTGTGCTTTTAGTGAGTGAAAGGGAAAGATATGTTTTATAAATTTGAGATAAGTGAGTTGAGAGATGAGGAACTGCAAAAGGCAATACCAATAGCAGGTGTGGAAGATTCATTGTGAATTCAAATTGAGAATGAAAACAGCCTTGACAATGTAAATTGCCCCTGAAGTTTCCTTGGAGGATGCTATAATTTCTGCTTTTCAATGACCTGTTAGCTTGAGTGATTTGATTTTTTTTTTTTAAGAAAAGGCTATACCAGAAAACGGAGGACAAATTACACATATTTGGACATTCAACCACACTTACTAGGCCTGTTGAAATATTTGTAAAGTTAAATCACACAACATAACTTAAGAAATGCCATCATTTTGCAATCTCCAAATATCTGCATACATCCTACTATTGGGTTGCAAGCACATTAGAAGTAGGTAAAATAAGTGTGGAAGATTTTAAAAATTGAAAAATGGGAAATGAGAATTGTCACTGGGAAGAAGATATGAGAATTTCAAGCTTAAACAAAAGGAACAGTTTGAGTCTACTCAGTATGGGGTCAAAAATCCAAAAAACTCTTATATTTCTCCATTACTAAAGAGCTAAATGATCTTTCAAAATTATGATCTTGGTGTAAAGCCTCATTTGTGTTTTGTTTCTTCTTTTTAATATAGTACAGTCAGTGACTACCTGGGTTTTTAATGTCTGAATAGATCTTTTGTATAAGAAAAAGTTAATTACTGAGAATGTTTTTATTTAATCAACCTACTAAAATTATACATTCTAAAACTAGATTTTCTTCTCATTCTGTTAAGTTTATGTTAAAACTTTTGTTTTACTCTTTAAAAATACAATTTTAAAAAAGAACAATTATCTTTACTTTGGTTATGGTTAGAAAAATTTATATTTAACAGATTAACATCTTTTAAGTTAGTAGCATCATTACATTCTGGTTCATAATATTTTCTGAAACATTTTAAAGTATACTTGTAAAAGTATTTGATTATTTCAAGCAACTTGCATGTCTAGCAGGGCAGACTTATAACCCTAAAAAGTAAAATCCCTAGCATACAAGTGTTTCTTTGAAGTTGAATTAGTCTGTTCTCATGCTTCTATAAAGAAATACCTGAGACTGAGTAATTTATAAAGAAAAGAGGTTTAATTGACTCACAATTCCACAGGGATGGGGAGGTCTCAGGAAACTTAATCATAGCGGATGAGGAAGCAAACACATCCTTCTTCTCATGGTGGCAGGAGGGGGCAGATTGAGCACCAAGTGATGGGGGAAGCCCCTTATAAAAGCCTCAGCTCTTGTGAGAACTCACTCACCATCACAAGAAGAGCATGGGGAAAACCTCCCCCAAGATTCAATTACTTCTCACTGGGTCCCTCCCACAACACGTGATGATTATGGAAAGTACAACTCAAGATGAGATTTGGGCAAGGACATAGCCAAACCATATAAGAAGTCAATCAATTGGTTATAATTAAAGGGAAATGATCAAGTAGCTGGGACTACAGGTGTTCACCACCAAGTCCAGCTAGTTTTTTTGTTTGTTTTTTGTTTTTGTTTTGTTTGTATTTTTAGTCGAGTCCTGTTGGACAGGCTGATCTCAAACACCTGACCTCAAATAAGCCACCCACCTTGGTCTTCCAAAGTGCTGGGATTACAGGCGTGAGCCACTGCACCTGGCCTATAACTTTCTTTAAATCTCTCTTACTTCCTAGTTCTTTTCACTGTGTTTTGTATATAACCATTAAATAAATTTTGAGTTAGACAAAAATTATTTACCTTTTAATGGAAAAACATACTTTTAAAAAATGTTTTTCTATAAATTTATTATTTGTAAATTACCCAGACATTTAATAAATAACTGCTATTTAACATAAATTATTTTAAAAAGTCAATAAAGTCAATTTTTCTTACTCATTCTAATAGTTTAGAAACTTAAGTACATTTACATATTTTAGCTTAAGTAGTAAGATGTCTAAGTTTAATTACATATTTCAGTTGATTAACATCACGAATCTATCAGACTATCTTCAATACATAAATATTTAAAAAGTACACGGATCATTTCTAAAATGAGCACAATACTATTAACATTACGGGTTTATTTTCTTTATTAATTTTACAATTATTTTAAAACTATTTGGGAATTGCAAAGTCATTGACACAGTTATGGAGACATTTATTATCTCTGGTGGGCTAACATCTGTGGATTAAAAAATTTCAATAATACAGCTACTTATCAGTTAAAGATCCAAGACAGGATCATGGAATCTGAGCCGTTGAGTCGGCCTGAACCACAGTTGAATATAATTAGGTGCTTCTTATAATTGGGTTCTGCTGCTGTGAAAGTGGGCAACCCTATTTCCATGACATCTGGCTGGAATTGATTTTGCAACCTAATGCATTATATATCCCTTCTAGTTGTCTTTCATTTATCACCATTACTTAATATTTATAATCAAAGTTGCAACTAATTCCTTTCACCTTTTGATTTGATTCAGCCTATGTTTTACTGTCTTACTGGAGTCTTGATTGCTTTCAGATTTTTCTATTTGGATTTAGGCTCCAATTTTATAGTCATTTTATTGGCAACATTTAATTTATTTCAGAATTTGTTTTCCATACTGCTAGAAATATATTTCTAAATGCAAGAACTTCAGCTGTAAGAAATACCCCATTATATGAACCTCATTCCTCACTGATGGTGGAAAAATGTGTTTATGGGGTAGGTGGGCTTGATGGTAACAATGTTTCCGTTTTTTTTTTCCCTTAGGAGAAGAAAATTGGTGAACAATTAGGCTGTGAGCTCCAGTGAAAATACTCAATTATCATCTTGTCATGAAGGTTTGGGCCTCAGATTCTCCTCTCTATACTTGTTTCAAAGAATTAGAAACACGTTGATTTTTACTATCCTTTTCTCGCTCATTCTTCCTCCCAAGGGAGCAAGCCTTGTCTCAGAAGTCGGCAAATGCGAAGAATGCTTCTATGCCAGGAACACACCTCCTGGATGACAATTTATCTAGCAGATTCCCGACTTATTCTAGGAACATTACTTATTAATGCTGAAGTACAGCTAGGTTATTTAGACACTATATCCTGTTGGCCTAAACATAATTTCCCAATCTTGTCCACCCTAGCTAAACATGATTCATGTCAGATAGTGTTTTTATCTTCTTCATTCAACCCCAGAAATATTTCCTTCAGGTTTTATTCCATAAGTATTCTATATTTGGCCTAGGTTTTATGTTTTATTTATCTTATTCTAAAATTTCTGCCTTAGGATATGAGAAAAACATATTCAAAGATACAAATTTCAAAGAAAGATCTTAAAGAATGAGGACAGTTTAGGTGAGCAGGGAGAAGGAAAATACTATTCATCAAGCAAACAAAATACAATTACAAGTTAAATATGAGTGCCTTTATACACAATATTTTATACATAATGTAAATATCCTATTTATTGCATTTTATCTTTTATTATTGCTGTGATATAACAATTTAAACTTTAAATACATATATCTTAAAATTACATCAAACACATACTATAAAGAGTTTGGGTGACAATTTCACTGATTCATGATTCATGATTATATTTTCTTGTTACCTTTTTGTATAGCAGCTGTAAAGATTGGGTTTAGAGCACTGGAAACAGTTTTTTTCTGAGTTTGGACTGTATCTCTACTTCTTTCTTGTGGCATATTCTTGGTAAAGTAACAAACTATCTATTTGACTCATCTGTAAAAAGGCAATATTTATTGCCTCATCTACCTCAGTGAGCATTATGCTTACATGTGCTGTATGCATATGTTGTAAGCATTAATAAGTTCCTGTATGTCAATGACTTAGAACAGTGCCTGGCATTATCGCAAGGGGTATGAAACCAAAGAAACGTGGGCAGGAGGATGATAGCTATAAACTAAGGCCCTTGCAAATGATTTTTAAGAATATTTTTAGTTACTTCAAATTTCACTTCTAATTATGTCTCCTACAACTGAGGTTGCCTTTGCCTTAAAATAGCAAACAAGTTCTAAACTGTAAACCAGGAGATAATATTTTCAGATCTAAGCAAGGTGTAGTCACCTTTTCTTTCTACAGCTTAAAGACAACTGTTCTAAGTTGTCCTATGAGTCTCCCTGCAAAACAACCTTCAAGCCAGATAATCAAAGACACTCATAATTCAACTATTTCGTAGAATTTAAGATAATTCCAGAGTTTTATATTATTTTAGAAAAGAAGAGACTAAAGGGGAAAATTCTCATATTTTGATTAGTGACTCAAGGAAAGATTGTATATATTGGTTTAAAATATTCCATTTATTTTTACCTTGGTATATTCATTATCTAAAACTATTCAAATATTTAAGATCTGTATTTGGAATTAGATACCAGGCACTCATGCCAGCAACCTTAATATTAATATTTACCTTTGTTTAAGACTATATTTGTATATAACAACAGTTACAGAGGTTAAAGAGACTTTTCTTGTCCTTGATGACTCATATAACCAAGCCCAGAGAACATTAAACAGATCTTTAAGTGTCAAAGAGATCTACTGTTATATGTTAAATCGTTCTGTTATCCATTGTAATGGGCCCCCGATACAGTATTACTTTAAGTCCAGAAAATAAGGTGGATAAAAATAAGTGGTCTGACAGATAGATACATGGAATAGAATAGAAGACCCCCAAAATAGACCCACATGAATATGATCAATTGATTTTTGACAATGATTTAAAAATTATTGACATACTTTGTATATTTGTCCCCACCCAAATCTCATGTTGAATTATAATCCCCAAGGTTACAGGTGGGGCCTGGTGGGAGGTGTTTGGAACCAAGGGTCAGATCCCTCATTGCTTGGTGCTATGTTTGTGATAGTAAGTTCTCATGAGCTCTGGTTGGTTAAAAGTGTGTGGCACTTTCCCCCCACCTAACCCCCTTCTCTCTCTCACTTGCTCCTGCTTTTGCCATGTGATGTGCCTGCTCCCCCTTTACCGCCACCATGATTGTAAGCTTTCTGAGGCCTCTCTAGAAGTCAAGCAGATGCCCACAACGTGTTTTCTGTAAAGCCTGCAGAACTGTAAGCCAATTAACCTCTTTTTATTTTTAATATTACTCAATCTATATTTCTTTATAGAAATGCAAGAATGGCCTAATACAATTACTGAATGGTGAAGGAAAGGAAGGAAGGGAGAAAAGAGAGAAAGAAAAAGAGACAGAAAAGAAACCAAGCCTATACTTTTCTGCATGAACTCAAGATGGGTCATGATGTAAATGTAAAACATACAATTATAAGATCCTTGGAAGAAAACATAAGAATAATTTTTTGACCTTGAGTTAGGCAGAGTTCTTAGATATGACACCACAACACAATCTATTAAAAAAGAAAGGGTTTTGTGCTTTATCAAAATTCTAATCTTTTTGCTCCACTAAACATATTTCTGAGAAAATAAAATGACAAGCTACAAACTAGGAGAAAATATTGCAATCATATATCTAAAAAAAGACTTATATAGCATATTAAAAAAACTTTCAAATTTCAAAAATAAGTAAACTAATCACCCAATAAAAATGTGAAGAAACTATTTGAATAGACCCCTCACTAAAGAAAATATTGGTATGACTAATGAGCACATGTAAAGATATTCAACATCAAATTAAAATAAAATCAAAACAACATTGAGATACTCCTATACAACTACTGGAATGGCTAATTTTATGGAAAAAGACACACAAACAAACAACAGCCATTACTAGAACAGCAAAAATCCTCAGCCACTCTGCAAACAGATGCACATGTCTTATAAAGTTAAATGATATACACTTACTAGATAGCCTGGCATATAATATTTACTCTAGGTATTTATCCTAGAAAAAAGCAAACTGTCTTTGCCCAAAAACCTGTACACAATTGTTTATAACTACTTTATTCTTATCCCTTCAATCCACATATTCTTCAACCAGTAAAAGGAAACACAAATAGTGGTATAACACCATTACATAATAAAAAAGGAGCAAGCATATGATGTTTACAATACATGGGTGAATCTCAAAGCCATGTTGCCAAATAAAAGAAGCCAGTAAAAAAGTTACATAATTTATGATTTCACTTACAAAGCATTCTCTTAAAAGCAAATATATGAGGATAGAAGGAAATCAGTGGTTGCCAGGAGTTAGAGGTTAGGTTTGTGGTTCATGACAAAGGGACAGCAGAAGATAATTTTTGAGGTGACAATTATTGTATATCTTGATTGTGTCAGTGGGTACATAAATCTATATGGATGTTAGAATAATTAGAATAGTATATCCAGAATTTAAAAAGTCAAATTATTCTATGCTAGCTTAAAATTATGTTTCAAAAAGATAAAAATTCTATTGCAACGGTAAAACTGACTTTCTGAAATGATTCTAGGAACCCTTGTGTAAATTTATAGCTGTTGAACACATTCAGCTCCTAAATCAAGGTTAAATGCCTCTCCTCTTAGAGCTACATTACCTGTGTTCTTCTCTCTCTCTCTCTCCCCTTTCCCCGTGTTTGTGTGTGTCTGTCTGTCTGTGTGTGTTGTGTTGCAGTCAGTAGGAATATTTTCCTGGACCTCAAATTTGAGGAACCTTGAAATTATGGGTGCTTTCCAGTAGCTTCTAGTTCAAGAGAGCTTCCAGGATCTTCATTACAACCCTTGATATACATTAAAATCCACCCCTTCTGAAGCTAAGTGTATGAATTTAAGAGTGAGAGGGTCTCAGAATCTGAAAGTCATACTTTGTTTTTTAGAAGAATTGGAAATATGAGGCTACATATTCTGTTATACTCGCTCTAGTTACTGGTCTTTATTTAATTTGCCCTTCCCAGCTATTTCTGCTTCTCAAAATCCTTCCCATTCATCAGAGACAATCTCAAATTCTGCACTGCCCAGTAATAATCCATCTCCCCAACTCTAATATATATATCTAGTTTATCTCTCCTGTGTACTTTAAATGTTTGCATGCAACTCCCCAGTGAATATATCTATTTGTTTTTACTACCAGATTGCAGTTTCCCTGATATTACTATGAACTATGTATGTATAAATTTCACATTGCATGGCATACACAAAACTTTCATTAATTTACTAACCTTATTTTCCCAGAGTGCCAATGCACTAAGAACTAGAGTTACAAAGAAGAATATTGCAAAGCATATGTGTGAAATTTTTTTTTTATTTGAGACGGAGTCTAGCTCTGTCGCCCAGGCTGGAGTGCAGTGGCACGATCTCGGCTCACTGCAAGCTCCGCCTTCTGGGTTTACGCCATTCTCCTGCCTCAGCCTCCCGAGTAGCTGGGACTACAGGCGCCCGCCACCGCGCCCGGCTAATTTTTTGTATTTTTAGTAGAGACGGGGTTTCACCATGGTCTCGATCTCCTGACCTTGTGATCCACCCGCCTCGGCCTCCCAAAGTGCTGGGATTACAGGCGTGAGCCACCGTGCCCGGCCCATGTGTGAAATTTCAACAAGGGCTTAATAGAAGAATATGTGAGCTTATTTGAATTTGAGTACACCCATGCCACTACCTTTTCTTTACTGTTGTCTAGAATAGAATCAAAGACTGCCAGATACCAAGGAAGGTTAAATATCTAACTTGCTTTCTAGAGCTAAGAAGCAAGCTATATAGGCCAGGCCAGATGGCTTACGCCTGTAATCCCAGCACTTTGGGAGGCCGAGGCAGGTAGATCACGAGGTCAGGAGATCGAGACCATCGTGGCTAATACGGTGAAACCCCGTCTCTACTAAAAAAAAAAAAAAAAAAATTAGCCGGGCATGGTAGCAGGTGCCTGTAGTCCCAGCTACTAGGCAGGCTGACGCAGGAGAATGGTGTGAACCCGGGAGGCAGAGCTTGCAGTGAGCGGAGATCGCGCCACTGCACTCCAGCCTGGGTGACAGAGCGAGACTCTGACTCAAAAAAAAAAAAAGTAAGCTATATAAAGAGGGATAATTTGTCAAGCGCACTCCCACCTCTCTGGGAAAGTGCATTCCAAGCCGAATGAACAGAAAGTGCATGAGCTGGGTTAGGACAGTAGTTGGCACATTCTAGAAGAAAGAAGAGGCCAATGTAACTGAAGCAGATGGAACACATGGGAGGAGTTGTAAGACGCGGTGCAACAGAGCTAATAGGGACCAGAACATGTGATGCCTTCTATGCTATTGCAAATATGCTTGCTTTTATTATGAGTGAGATGGAGAGTCACTAGAGGATTTGTGAAGAAGAGTTATAGAATTACTCTACCTTTGGGTAAAAAAAAGGTCATAGTTGGGCAAAGATATAGCAGAGAAACAAATTAGGAGACTATGGACAGAATCCAGGTGAGATTACACAGTGACTTGAACAAGAGTGTAATGGCAGTGGTTTTATATTTTGTATATTTTAAGAAGATATTAGCTTTGATAAACTCTATAGCAGAGAGAAAGGATATAGGAATGATTTGGCCTTAGCAACTGAAAAGTTTGCATTGCCATTATATGAGATAAAGAGGACTTCGGGGAATCTGTTCTAGTGGGCAATGGGGGGGGGGCGGGGAATCAGGTTATAATTTTTGGAAACATTAGGTTTGAGATACTTATTAATCATCCATGTGAAGGTGTCTAGGAGGCAATTGTGTTTATAAGTATGAGGTTCCAGAAAAAGGCTTGAACTGAGGATATAAATTTGGAAGTTGAGTTGTCAGATTGAAGATAATATTAAAAATCTTGGGTTTGGAAGAGATTACTGAGTGTGTTAGTGTAGATAGACCAGATATCTGAGATTTGTCACCTAAAGCTTTTTATTGCTTTAAGATTACAATAGGTAAATAAATTAATAAAGGAGAATGAAAAGAAGCTGCAAGTGACATTGAAAGAAAATAAAGTAAGAGAAATGTCCTAGAAACTACGTAAGTAGATGAGTTTCAAGAAGAGTTGATTCACTGTATCAGATATAGCTGATAGGTATAGTAAGACACAGGCTTATAATTGAAACCAGTAGTTTTAGTGGAATTACGGGTTGAAAGCTTGATCATATAGGGTTTAAGAGAGACTGAGAAGATGATTTGGAGACCTAATATTCAAATAGCTTTTCTGAAAAGATTTTCTATAAAAGAGAATGAAGCTGGAAGGGGCTGTAGGATCAAGGATAATTTTTGGTTGGTTTTGAAACTAAGAATTATTATAGCATGTTCACAAGTTAATAATCATGATCCAATAAAGAGTATAAGGTAATGATTGAACAATGCTGGAACAACCATCTCCTTGAGCAGGTGAGAGAAGACAAGTTCTAATGCAGCCCAGTGGGATTGGTCTTAGATAGAAGCCTGAGCAGTATGTTCATCTTAACCCAAATCAAGAAAAAACTCTTCAAATGCAAAAGCATTTTTCTTGTAGATATTTTGGTCAGAGCATGTGGATTTACCTTCTGATTCTCTCTGTTTTGTTGATAAAATGGGATCCTAGGCCATCACCTGAGAATGAAGGTGAAAGAGGAAGTGTTGGAAGTTCAAGGAGACTGAAGCTATGAAATAGTTATCTGGAGGAAGAGAAGGAAAATAAAATTGTACTAGAATTTATGGGCATCCAATAGGCTATATGAAGATAGAGTTCAAGCATTTAAAGGCAGACCTCTTTGTAGAGTTTTATGCTTTCTTCTACCCAAATTTAGTTGCTCTGGTTCAAGTGTGGCAGAGGCAAAGAGTTGAGTTTTCCTAGCTAAGTAGGACACAGTGAGATGAGGGCAAGCGAATGGATGGTATGTACAACTGTCATTAAAACTTGAGGGAAAGTCAGTAGACCCTCTATTGCATTTCCTTCTAATTTGGTGTTGATCTGTAGTACAAACTTTCCAAGAGAAAAGGAACTGGCAGTGCTAGTATTATGGATGAATGTGCATCAAAATTTACCTATATGTATAGCTGAGAGCCTAACTGGAGGAATAATTACATTGATGACTGTGATTTTCATGTCTCAAAGTGTATCATTAAAGGATACCCTAGGAAGATTAGACAGGTTCCAAACAGATGAGGGATTTGAAGTCAGAGAGGAAAAGTATCTTTCTTTCCTAAGGCCCCAGATAGTGGCAGAGCTGAACTCAGACCAACTGCATCCTTTTACATGAGACTTGCTCCGTCTGCTACAGTGTATCAGCCTTGGGCCTAATTTAATTACGTGTGTTAGTGTTAGTTCTGGTTTGGAACAACTGTTATCTGACTTGCAATTTCCTTTGTATCCGTTAGTGAAAAGGTCAAAAGTTTTAACTATAACCAAAACTCATTTCGAATAAATGGCAGGCCTTCCTTTTTAACTTTCTTCAGTCTCAAGGCTGTAGGATACAAAACTGCAAAAACCTCTGTTTATGCAACACAGATACATATGGCATTAGAGGACTGAGAAGGTTTTGGAAACTAAATATGAAAGGCAAATATAGGGTGATTAAATAAATTATTTTAGGGTCAGTGTTTATTTTGTCATGAAATGTGGATCACTCAAGGCAATAAAAATTAAGAAAATATCTTTTGTCAAAACACAAAGTGGAAATTTAATTTTAGAAGGAAAAAATGTCTGTTTTTGACCATGGGGCCTAAGCTCTGGGGAATTGCCCTGCTGTCTGTGTGATGTGTTTCTTATACATGCACTACCTAATTTTGCAAGAGCACAAAGGAAAGCATTTTTCTGTAGTTTCCTTATATTAAACCATTTAGAAATAAGTTACCTTTATTGGGAACTTGCTGTAGCTCAATTATTAAAATGTAGAGAATAGGCTATTTTGTAATATATTGACATTTGTTTGCTATACTTTTTCGTTCATCCTCACATGACATTTTCAGAGAGAGTTGCAAATGATGGTGTTTTAAATGTGTTGCCTTCCAACTCTATACCCACAATGCAATTGTATGAACCATAAGCATCTGACATGCAATGCATTACAATACAGATCTTACTTGTTCTCCTGTGAAACAGTAACCTCAGTGGATGTTCTTGTCATATACTAGGAGACCCAAGCATGAAGCATGGAATTTATCCTAGGCCCCATAGATCAATGGGTAAGAACTTAGGCTCCAGAGCCAGGCAGACACATATTCAAATCTTGACTCTGAATCTTATTAAGGCTTCTCTAACATGTCCTTTAGTTTCACCAAACACCATTTTTGTCATCTTTAAAAGTGGGAAAATAATAGTGTCTAATCCATAGGATTATTTTGAGGATTTAAGTAAGATAACACTGTAAATAAATGTTTACTGAGCTTCTAGTATCCAGCATTGTGTGGACATACCCGTGAGGAAGATATACAAACTTCATCCTTTAATAGACTAAACATTCTAGTTGGGAACACAGACAAACTAAGAAGCAAGCATGATTGCATCAAGTAATACATGTAATGATAGAAATAAAAGCCATTGACATGACAGAGATCAGGGAATTAGATGGACAAGAGTGGGAAGATTTTTGAGGTAGGTAAAAGTCAAAACTCAGTAATGTAGAGCTCTAGATGAAGGTGATTTCAGCTGAAGGAAGGCAGCAACTAATGCAAAAGCTGCCAAGTAGAAGTGATGTTCTTGTGATATGCTGAACAAGAGAAAGTATGCCAGTATCGTAGGAAGGGAATAACAAGGAAGGATGCAGCTGATGTCAGAGATGGCAGGGACTAGATAGCATTCTTAGAAGACATAATTGAGTACATCTAATTTTACTTTTAATGAAATAGATCATGAGATAGATAAAGATTTGAATAGAGAAGTGGCATGATGCATTTTATTTTTGAAAAATTATGACTTGGTCAATCTTTATGCCATAGTCTCACCATTTGTGCTGTAAACATGTCCTCTCATTTATCTTTCTCTGTAGTTCATATAATTGCTTGCCATATTTGACATATGTTTATTTGCTTACTGTGTACCTCAATCCAATAACATATAAAATGCATAAGAGAAAACCAGAACCCTATCTGGTTTGCTCCATGTAGTGTCTTGGTTGCCTAGAGGGTTCTCAGCAAAGACCAGATAATGTAATTTGAGAGAATTAACGCATGAGTACCTGAATTAATTAGGAAGAGTGAAATCAGTATGATCTACTTATGAATGGATTAAGGTGACATTTACTCTGAGATTCAGCAGGCTGTCAAGTAATACTGGGTTTGGGGGATGGTAGGAAGTTAAAGTTTGGGAATAAAATTTTGGTAACCAAATATTAAGATGGCTATTAGACCTTCAATGGAGGTATAATGTAGGTAGTTGGATATAGAATAATAGAATTCAGGGAAGTGATCGGGGATAGAGATCAAATCTCTATAGAAATGGAGTACCTCTGCTCAGGGTATCATGAGTTGCAATAAAGATTTTGGTCAGAACTGGGATTTCATCAGAGACTCTACTGAGGAAGTATTTACTTTAACACTCCCTTGGGCTGTTGCCAAAATTCGTTTCCTTATAGATCTGGATTCATGGCAGCTTGCTTCTAAAGCCAGCAACAGAGAGAGACTCCATCAAGATGGGAATCAAAACTTTATGCAATCACATAATTATAATCATGTACGCTTTATATCCTTTGCCATTATTCTACTTGTTAGAGGCAATCACAGGTCCTGCTCACACTTAAAGGGAGGAGACTATGTGAGGGCATGAATAGCAGGAGGTAGGGATCACAGTGGTCATCTGTTTCTATCTATCACAAGGGCAGAGGAAGAAGAAAAATAGCTGCAGAGTGCTAAAAGGAAAACTAGAATGTCACACCAGGACATTTTATGTAGTGGTAACATCACTTAGAAATGAAAATACCATGCAGACCTCTCAGATGAAAGAAAACCAAGAGAATTCATTGCCAGAAGACCTGCTTTAAGGACAATCTGAAGGAAGTTTTCAGGCTGAAGGGAAATGATGTGAATGGGAAAGTTTGATCTTCAGGAATGCAGAAACAAATGAAAACTGTAAACAGCTGGATAAATATAAAGCACATATTTTCCTCTGCTCTAAGCTCTTTAAAATACATGTGATGATTTAAGGCAAATATCCTAACATTGCCTGGTGCTTTCAATGTATATAGATGTAATACATATGGCAACTATAGCATAAAAGGCAGGAGAGAATAAGAAAGGACCCACAAAATGACAATGTTTTCTAGATTTCACAGGGAGTAGTAAAAATATCAACTCCTCAGATTGTTAAAGGTTAAATATGTATATTGTAAATCCTAGAGCAACCATAAAAAAGGTAATGTAATGTGTCCATAAAGCCAATAGATAAACTAAAAGAGAATTGAAATAATCCAAAATAAGACAGGACCATGAACACAGAGGAAAACAACAAAAATAAGAAGAGAGAGAACAGTAATAAAATAGTACAGTTAAATTTAATTAAATCAATGATTATACTAAATATTTATCATGTAAACAATGTAATTAAAAGCTAGTGAATAACAGTGGAGAAAATAGTAACACTCTTCTATATGTTGCCTATGAGAGAAACACATTAAAAGTGAAGATACAGATAAGTGAAAATAAATGGATGGGAAAAAAAAGAAAAACATACTGTGCACGAAGTATAGAGAAGTTTGGAGTTGCTATGTTAATATCAGATAAAATAGACTTGAATTAAAAGAGTATTAGCAGAGACAAGGAGAAAATTCTGTAACAAAACAAGGGAATACTTCACCAGATATAAATAATAACTATCAGTGCGTATGTATGTAGTAACAGAGCCTCAAAACACATGAGGCAAAAATAGATGTAATTAGCTGAAGACGTAGATGATTCCACAGCTAAGAGAGCTTTAATACCCCATCTCTACAACTGATAAACTAAGCAAAAGGTTACTAAAAGCATAGAAGATCTAGCAACACTAGCAACCACTTGATCTATTTGACATTTATGGCACAATACACTCAGCAAATGTAGAATATAATTTCATTTAAAATGCACACAGAACATTCACCAATACAGTACATATGTTGGGCCATAAAATA
This sequence comes from Trachypithecus francoisi, assembly GCF_009764315.1. Lineage (NCBI taxonomy): Eukaryota > Metazoa > Chordata > Mammalia > Primates > Cercopithecidae > Trachypithecus > Trachypithecus francoisi. The sequence goes on from NW_022681454.1 coordinate 18,114,121, forward strand.
ATATCTATAAATTTAAAATGTTCAGAATCATACAGATGGCATTCTCTTACAAAACAAATTAAAATTCAATACTACTGCTACTGGTACTCATATATTTTTTGAAGAATCCAACTGCTGCAAAATAAACAATACATTTCTATATAATAACTGGGACAAAGACAAAATCTTGGAGAAAAATATAAGACATTTAAAGTCAATGACAATAAAAAATTATCAAAATGTATAGGTTGAACGTAAAGCAGCGCTTAGGGGGAAATTTATATTTTTAAATGCTTATGTTAGAAAACAGAAAATATGTCAAATAAATTACATTTTTTAACCTAAGTAGCTATAAAAATAAAAGCAAAGTTATCCAAATGAAGATAAGAGATAAAAATAACAAAAAGTAGAAATTTAAAAAAATGCAAAGCAGGAAATGGAAAAAATGTACAAAGCCAATAGCTAATTATTTTAAAGTATCAACCAAATTGATTAACCTCTAGTTCAACTGATCGAAGGGAAAAAGAGATAAAGAGAAAGGTAAATCATAAACAAAGAGTGAAAAAGAAGTTATCAGATTCTAGACACTAAGAAGAGAATGCTATGAGCAAATTTATGTGAACAAATTGACAACTTGGGTGACTGAATAATATATAAACGTTTCTTTAAAAGCAAAAGATAGCAAAATAGCTATATTTCCCTCTTCAGAAAAGCTGAGTATATCTATACTTATTTAAAATCTTTTCAAAAATAAATCTCCAGTCCCAGATGTTTCACTGATGAACTTTATCAAACATGCATTGAAGATATAATATCAAATTTAGACAAACATCTTCAGAACATCAAGGAGAAAGGTCAATACTGAAATCGTTTTTGAGGCCAATATAACCCTAATACCTGAAAAAACATATAAAAATAAAACACCAATACTCTTCATGAACATAGATGCAAAAGTCTTAAAAATATGTTAAGTAATCAAACATGACAAAGGGAAATATATTCTGAGCAAACATAGTTTATTCCAGATAAATGAGACTTAAAAATTAATCAATGTAATTCACCATATTATCAGAAAACTGATAAAAGTATGTTATTTCAATTGTTTCAGAAACATTGTTTTACAAAATGGAACATACATTTAAGATAAAAACTATCAGCAAATCAGTAGTATGGGACTTTCTGAATGACAAAGGGCATTTATAAAATTACATGGCCAATATTTTACATCCTAATAAAAGACTGAATTGCTTTTCTCTGAAATAGGAGATAAAACATAAACATCCACTATTGCCATGTCTATTCAACATTGTACTGGATGTCTTAGGCATAACAATAAGGCCAGAAAAAGAAATGAAAAGTGTGATGATTGCAAGAAAAGAAGTAAAACTTTTTCTGTTTGTGGGTTATATGATTGTTCATACAGAAAATTCCAGGGAGCCTACAAATAACTACTAAGATAAGTACATAAATTTAGCAAATTTTCAGATACAAAGTAAATATATAATATAAAGTATATTTGTATTTACAAACAACAATTAGAAAGTACATTTTAAAAATCCCTTTTACAGTGGCACCAAAATCACTAAATACTTAGCAATATATCTAATCAAACATGGTCAAGCCTTCCACACTGAAAACTATAAAACATTAATGAGTCAAAAAAGAAATGAATAAATGCAAATATATATGATTTTCATGAGTTGAAGTGTTCACTATTGTTAAGATGTCAAAATTTAAAATCTTTCTAAAGATTCAATAAAATGGTATTAAAGTAACAAAATTTGATTACTTATTTTAAAAAATAAATTGACAAATCTGCTTCTAAAATATATATGGGAATTCAAAGGATTTGGAATCACTAGAATAATTGAAGGTCTTATCCTAACTGAGTTTAAGACTTACTACATAGGTCATTAGAAAGCACAAAGGGGCCGGGCGCGGTGGCTCAAGCCTGTAATCCCAGCACTTTGGGAGGCCGAGACGGGCGGATCACGAGGTCAGGAGATCGAGACCATCCTGGCTAACACGGTGAAACCCCGTCTCTACTAAAAAAAAATACAAAAAAATTAGCCGGGCGAGGTGGTGGCGCCTGTAGTCCCAGCTACTTGGGAGGCTGAGGCAGGAGAATGGCGTGAACCCGGGAGGCGGAGCTTGCAGTGAGCTGAGATCCGGCCACAGCACTCCAGCCTGGGCGGCGGAGCGAGACTCCCGTCTCAAAAAAAAAAAAAAAAAAGAAAGCACAAAGGATTGGTACTGCTGAGAAGATAAAACACATACATACATCACTGGAAGAGAATATGGAGTCCAGAATTGTGCTTACAACATAAAGAAAACGAGGCATTGCTAGGAGGAATACACATATTTTTAACAAAGGGCAATGGATAAATGATAGAAGTGAGCAAAGGTAAAATAATAAAAATATTCACTTTATTCACATTATACACAAAATTTAACTCCAAATGGATCATAGTCTTAACTGTAATTGTAAAAGATTAAAATATCTAGAAGAAAAGAAAAATCTTTACTATGCTGGCATGAGCAATGGTTTCTAGAAGAACGAATAAAGCATAAAGCATAACACAAAAACATTAGTAAGTTGGCTCTCACTAACATTTAAAAAATGTTTCCCATTTAAATATACAATTAAGAAGATGAAAATGAAAGCTACATACTGGTAAAAGCTATTTACAACAAATATATGAGGCAGAGAACTTGCTCCCAGAATATATAAAGAAACTTTACAGTGCAATAATAAAGTAAATCATCCAATGTAAGTTGGGCAGTAGATATGGGCACTTTACGAAAGATGAAATAGGAATGGCAACTGATCACATGGAAAGATACTAAATATCATTAGTTATCAGAGAAATGCAAATTAAACCACAATCAGACACCACTGCACACCATATACATCCACTGGATTTGCTAAAATAAAAAATAACGAGGGTATCAAGCATTGCTGAGGATTGGGTGTAACTGGAATTCTTGTATAGTAATGGAGAGAACATAAAATATAAAATGCAAATGTTTGGTGGTTTCTTAACACATTAAATATATATCTAGTTTGTGACCCAGCCATTCTCTTCCTAATTGTGTACCTAAGAGAAACTAAAAGCATGTATGAATAATGACTTATATATTAATATCTATAGTGGCTTTATTTGTAGTGCCTCTTAACTAGAATAACTCAAATGTCCATGAGTAGGTGGTTGGATACTTATCCATTTAAAGGCATAAACTAAGGATACACAGAGCAACATGAATCTCAAAGTAATTGCAATAAGTGAAAAAATGTAAGGCAAAAAAAATAGTTTATACTCTGATTTCAGAGATAAACAATTCTAGACCATATATATTTAGAGTGTCAGAAAGCAGGTCAGTGGTTTCCTGGAGACAGGGTGGAGTGGAGAATGCATCACATATAGGCAGAAGGAACCCAAGAGTGATGATGGAAATGTTTATTATCTTGATTTTGAGGTTCATTTTATAGGCATATACATATGTAAAAATGATTACTATTCAAATATATGCTATTTACTTCAATGATATCTCAGTAATGCCATACATTTTTTATAAACATATAACAGTAACAAACACTTGGAGAAACAGGATTATCATCCTTAGTTGCTGAGAATTTAAATAGACATTCTCTGAATCTGAGAGTAACTTGGCATATTCTTTTTTTTTTTTTTTTTTTTGAGATGAAGTCTCACTCTTGTTCCCCAGGCTGGAGTGCAATGGCATGATCTTGACTCACTGCAATCTCTGTCTCCCGGATTCAAGCAATTCTCCTGCCTCAGCCTCCCAAGTAGCTGGGATTACAGGCGCCTGCCACCACGCCCAGCTAATTTTTGTATTTTTAGTAGAGCGGGGTTTCACCATGTTGGCCAGGCTGGTCTCAAACTCCTGACCTCAGGTGATCCACTCAGCTTGACCTCCAAAAGTGCTGGGATTATAGGCGTGAGCCACTGCACCTGGCTGTAACTTGGCATATTCTAATAAAATCGAATATAAGTATATACAAACTCTTCTGTTTCAATTCCACATAGAGAAACTTTCCCACATTTACCTAGAAATATCTAAAAATTTTCTCACTAGGCTATTGTTTGTAATAAGTAAGATGCTTACACTAGCAAAATACTCATCAGTAGGATTAGGAGTGAATAAAGTGCAATATAGTCATAGAGTGAAAAACTATGCAATGCTTCGGATACACATAAACTAGATCTCTAAATAGTGATATGGGAAGATGGCCAAAATATCACAATTGAGTGAAAAACAAAATATGGTATAGAATGTTATATATAATATGATATAATTCATAAAAATTAAGCATACATAAAAACTCCATGTTTTATGTACGTCTATATGTATAAATTTATAAAAATAGACATCTACATGGTTAGCATACAAACGTGCATTAAATTCATTTTATATATATATTTTTAATTGAAAGTCCAGATAATGTATAGATAAATGAAAATGAAAGAATCTCAAACCTGAAAGACAGGCTTCATCTGTATTTGTAATGTACAATCCTTAAAAGTTGTGAACAAATATTACAAAATATGAATAGCTATTAATTTTGTGTGTTTGGGATATGAACATTTGTTATATTATTCTTAATGTTTTAAAAAATTTCTTAAACATACACACATAGTACTTAGTACTTATAGATGTTTATATATATAAATATATGTACACATATATGTGTGTATGTATGTAAATGCCCAAAATGTACATCTGAAATGATATAAACAATAATTATAATAGTTGTTTCCTTAGGAGAAGAGAACAGAATTTAAGATTGGCAATCTGCAGTGGCTGGATGGAAGACAGTTAGCCAAGAGTCTTTATATTGTTCGAATTGTGACAAGAACATATTTGTGTCTTACCTGTGCATTTAAAATAAGTACCTCATAAAATTAAATTAATAATAAAATTGTAATACACCGGGCCAAGTTCTTTGATAGAGACAAACATATGCTATCTTTGGAGTTCTGAGAAGGGTGGTTATCCTGGCCTTCATGTGGGAGGTCGTACCAAATATTTTATAATCTGAGAAGTTGACTCCTGAATATAATCTGGAATTTAACTTACATGTTTAATTCAGGAGTTGATTAGTTTGGATGAGAAAATACACATCTTTAATTTCACTAGCATCTATCTGAAATTTAGCATTTTCATCAACTATGAAAGAGGGGTCACAGACAGTATTAGTGGCAGGCCTGAGACATTGTGACCAATATTTCTATTGGTCATGACTTTTTTTTGTCATATTACGGTTAATGTCAACATACGAAAATTTATTTTAACTCACCGATAATTCGAAATTATGGCAGTAGTCAGATACGCTTCAAAATCTTGTTATTCAAAGTATTAATAGAAAGACATAAATTACTTAATCTTAAATTTTTATTTTAAGCATTTTCAATAATTGCTTTTGTTGATAATGCTATGTAGTACAGTTTTAAAACCATCATTCTGAGATGGAGTAAATATGCTTCACCAGACTGCCAACGAGGTCTAACACACACATGTTAAGACCCTCTGATCTCGAAGAATGAATCAACTATGGCTTGGTGATTCAACTCTGGATGACCTGGGGTTGGGTGGAGAGCAGGGCAGCCAAAGGCAGCCAGACATGGCACATGAGAACAAGAGGGGATGTGGCTCTGTCAGGTTCAGCTCATAAATGACTTTATGTTGCACATACTGGTTTTCTTCCATAGTTACCTAAAGAGGAGGGGAATTATCTTTTTATCAATCTAATCAGCAGGTGGTTTGGTTCAGGAAGTGAATAACTTCAAAGCATGAAAGCATATCATGAAAGAAGAATATTTCTCAGATTCTACCCTTTGTACTACTTTACATGAGAAAGCTATTATCCTCAGAGTTTTAAATGTGAGTTCATATTTTATGATTACTTATTAGATTCACAGTTGAAAAAAAACATACTAAAATGCTCATGATTCAAACTCATGATTAGCAAATTTGGGTTGCTCCACGATTACTACCATTCAAATGAAAAATGAAAGATCCAGAGAAACACTGTGCATTTTGACTAAATCAGTAGAAATACTGTCTTCAAATACAATTTTAGCTAGAACTATAGTATGTAAAAATAAAAGCAAAACTGTTCTGCTTGGTGAGCCAAAGGGAAAATAGGTCCTCTGGCTATGCATGTCTACCTTGTCCATCATAGTAGCCCAGAGGCTACGTTACCTTAACTTAAGGCTCCACATATTTCAACATGTAGATATTTAAAAGCATCTATCTTTTTCCCTAAGATTTTTCTTTTTATGCTGTACTTTGCACACTGTGTAGCCTCAGCTCTGTTCTCTTAAAATATTATCATTATGTATCACATACATATCAAAAATACGATAGATTTTACAATGCTGCCACTGTGACTTTCCATTGCTTATCTTCTGACAGTGTAGTGACACTATTCAGAAGAGAAGGAAGGTAAAAGTCCCTCTGTTTCTCTTCTGCTATTTATTTATCCGAAGATTTCCAGGTCATAGGCTCTGAAAATAATTCTTTAGAGCTCCTTGGTAAGAACATGTTCATTCATTTCAATCATATCTTGCTTAGTTTATTAGCATGTACTCTACCATAATGTAGATTTTTCTCAATTTCAATACTTTGAACTTCTGAACAATCACTCCTTTTGTATATTACAGATTGACACCTGTAAATTCACCTTCATAACTAAATTATGACCTTGCTAATAACAGATCACAAGTCAAATTTTCAAAATATTCTGTGGTGACATTACCTATTTGTCAATAGTTCTACTTTGACAACTTCACAAAGATATGTTTAATTATGTAAATTTAATACTGATTTATTGTGCTTTACTTTATTGTTATATAAAAATGATTAGGGAGAAAAACAAAGCATGAATATTGTGTTAAAATTAAGTACAGTTATAAATCATTTGTAGACGTGTCAAAGTCACAGCACTCATTGTTCTGAATTGTCTGGGTACCAATTAAAGACAAGCCTTTCAACTCTAGGTTCAGTTATGATAAAAAAGCACAAGAAGCATTCTTATGAAATAATCAAATTAAATTATATCGTTAAAGATATTTAATCAGGAACACAAAACTTTTCCTTTTGCCCTACCCCATAGCATATAATCTATTACTCAATTTTGACAAGGTCTGCTTTTTGACAAGTTTTAGAGATAGCAGTGTGAGGAAGCTTCCTGCGCAGTTTCTCGCTTCCAGCAGTCTGTATACAACAATGGCCCTGCTTGCTGACAGTGCTATAAGCCCTGTACCTCTGAGCAAATCACTTAAACCTTCTGAACCCATTTCCTCATTCATGAAATGGCAAGGGTTTCAGGACTAGTTGATCCCTACAGTCCCTTCCAGAGCCATTGTTACGAGACTTAATATTTACTGGATTGAGGCAAGATACAGTCTTGGCTCTCTCTCAGCCATTACATAAATCTAGAATTAACCCACACCTCCCACCGGCCATCTGTGACATATCGTACAACATATTTTATTGTATTGATTGGGTGATAACCTTTTCAAAACAAGACATGTAGTGGAATGCTCTTTTATATCACAAATTGCCTTTATTTTGATGCTTTCAAAGGCATGACTTCTCTTTAGATAAAGTATAAACTTATTTTATTATATCTGAAAAATTCTGACATGAAAGTAAAAGGATTCCAGAGTAAAATCAATAGGCATCAACTTTCCTTCAACACGTTGCTGTAAAATTAAATGCCAGCTGGTAATTTAGTCCCAGATATGTTCATGATTTTACTTTAACTGAAAGTAGCTTCAGATAATTTTTTTCTAGCTAGAAAATTGATTTCATATATTACATCTAAACAGGTTAAATCCATGCACTATTAGTAAACTGGCAAGGGGGTCTCCAGTCTGTGTAGTATTAATTCAGATAGCTTGAGATTTGTTAGCATAATAATGAGGTAATAGTTTGTCTAATTTAATCTTGACACAGTGATATGTGACACTTCAATAATAGCTAATGTGACCTTAAAGGTTAATGATGGCATTGCTCATCTGAAGTGACAGACTACTTCAGGTTCTCCTGCTGTCGATCTGAATTCTTCCTTTGCTTTTTTTTTTTCCCCCTATTAGGTTACTAGTGCAGTAATGAACTTTTTTTTTTTTTTTATTAGGTTACTCATGCAGTGAACTGTTATCTGGAATTGCAAACTCAGGCAAATTACTTCCAGAGGTCGTATGATGAAACATTCCATTCTAAAAGTACATGGCAGTATTGTTATGATAGTGGACAGGAAGAGGTAGAAATGTTTCTATGTAGATAATAAAATGCAGGAACTCTTCAGAGATGCTTCAGCATATTTATGAAACTTTTTCAACTACGGAGATAAAGTTTTCTCAGGCTATTATAATGATATTGTAAAGCCCTTCAACTTTTTGCAACAATCATATATGTGGCTGCTATCCTGTATAAAACATGGTGCTTGGCTATGTGAAAAAAACTGAGACAAATCAAAATATAATCCAAATTATAAAGAGTTTGTAATCTACTAAAGGAAAGGCAACAGGAAGGCAAATCACTCTAATGGAAGATAATAAGCACAATTGCCTTTGAGGAAAAGAAAAATGCTTTTGGATCCACAGGGCAGGACAGATTTCTCTCAGTGAGAGGGAGAAAGCCAGTGAAGCCTAAGGAGGGCCATTTACTGGGTCTTTCTCAAAAGCAAGAGAATTCAGAAATGTTCTGATTAAAATAGACCTTACTTTTTCTTCAGTCTCCCTCATGCTTTGCATCTTGTGTTGCTCTACTGTGTTTGATGAGAGAGGAAAGAGGCGAGAGAATGATGGATGTAGATATATAGGTGGATGGGATGAGGCAGGAATAGATTGTTTAGATAGATCAAGATACAGAAGGACTAACTTCAAAATATTGCTGATGAGCAATATTGCTCAACATACTGCTATTTAAGGCAACTTGAAAAAGAGAATTTAACAGAATTATCTTGAATGTGGAAGGATGTGAATTGCTTTCTCTGATCTATATACAAAAATGTGAAGATGAGATGGAAGATTTAGAAGCTCTTTGGCTTGGGAAGTTTAGAAACCCACGAAAAGTCAGATTAATTTTATGCTATGAATTGTCTCTGAAGGGATCTTCTCTTTGACCTTTCTTAGTTTAGTTTGTGATAGTTTGAGCTTGTCTCTTCAATATTAAGAAAGTCAGAGCAGAATTTGTTTTGGTTCAGGAAATAATATATGGTAAACCTCCCACTCTGTTTTATGTCAGACTTGGGAAATCCCTGCCCTGAAGGATAAGGACCTGGACTTGGTGATTTTTGGATTTCCCTCACACACACACACCCTCCCTTGTGTATAGCTCCTGAACAACTGAAAACATTCAATAAAGTGCTCATTTAAAAAAATGAATTAATTGGAATGAACTATTCCCGGTGGCTGGCATGTGACCTTCGAGCCACTGCTGAATTTTCATAGGAAACTCATTTATACATTGTATCAGCTCCCCCTTGTGTCTATCCAGCAGTGGATTTGGCAAACAGGAAATAAAGGTATTTCTCCTTTATCTACTTCCCTCCCCTTAGTAGAGTGTTTAGGACAGAGTTGCTGATCAGGGATAATTACACTCTCAAGTGAAGAAAAACCCAAGTCATTGAAATTAGTGAAACTAAGACCCTTTGTGCTCTTACTCCAATGACATATTCTCACTCACATGATTCATTCCGTAAAGACCTTGTATACCTGTCCATAGAGTGAATGCCTCACCAACCTGCAGACATGAGTATGACATAGTACAGATGATGACAGGTGACACCAAATAAATAAGAAGTCAAGAATGCTATGGTACACCATTAATTTTCCAGTGCTATTATTTTCCATAGCCCATTAAGGGCATCTGAAGGCATTTCCTCTAAACACTAAAAATAAAGTGAAGTAAAAATAATAGACAACTTGTTCCAGTCATCAACTCTTATCCTGTTTGCTTATCACCTGGATATGATATGTATTTTAAATCATCTATTTCATCTTGATGGAATTTTGTCCACTCTATTTTGTTAAATAACGATAGCTGACTTTTCTGTTTGGGGATTGTTTTCTTGCTTTTTTCTTTTTTTTTGAGACAGAGTCTCACTCTGTCGCCCAGGCTGGAGTGCAGTGGTGCGATCTCAGCTCACTGCAAGCATCACCTCCCGGGTTCCTGCCATTCTCCTGCCTCAGCCTCCCGAGTAGCTGGGACTACAGGCGCCCGCCACCACGCCTGGCTAATTTTTTTGTATTTTTAGTAGAGACGGGGTTTCACCATGTTAGCCAGGATGGTCTCGATCTTCTGACCTTGTGATCTGCCTGCCTCAGCCTCCCAAAGTGCTGGGATTACAGGCATGAGCCACTGCGCCTGGCCGGGGGATTGTTTTCTTATGCCTGTCTCAATCCACTCTTACTGGGTTTAGCTTGAGAGACCAATGCTAAATGCTGTTGTCATTCACCTTTAGCACAGGCAGGGGTTGTGGAGGTGGGAATCTCAGTCCAGTTCATTCTCAACCAACAAAAGGTGGAAATGAACTGGATTCCCAGCCTTGAACCCTTGTTTTCTGACTCTAGGACTGGCTTCTGTTGTTTACAACAAGTGTTTTTCAAATAATTTAAAGGGCTATCTGCTACCAAGGTCAGCTGGGCACTTGCAAACTGCAGAATCGGGTGCTCCCACCAACCTTATCAAATCAGAACCTTGGCTTCTCATATCATCTCTTCCTGTTTGCTTTCTGTATATATTTATTTTTTTTAAAAACCACTGTTTTTTTAATCTCTGCCATCTTGTTTTTACAAATAATCCTTAGGTTAAGTTTACAATTATTATTAAATATTCATCCACATTGCCACATAATAAATACTTGCCAAACTCCCACTATGTGTCACATGCAGATGCCTATGATGCAGAGACTCATAGAATGATGTCTTATAAATAAGACATAAATACAACAGGACAGAGTTGACATCCTAGCTTGCTTTGTGTCCATGGGAAACTGGTCATCAGCTGGTTAGTCCTACCATTGGATTCAGACTTGCAGGGGCATTCAGATTGAGATCGATGATTCAATTCTCTTCAAAATGGACAGTCTCTTAAAAGGGAGTAAAAGGAACAAAGGAAACAACTTGTCAGAAATTCAAGAAAGAAGACCTCAGGTATTCCTGATATAACAGTTAGGGAGGTATAAGCTAAAAGATGACAGGCCAAAAATCCAGCCAAACCCACCTCACTGTGTATCCAAATAACCAGCCCACTTCCTGCAGCCCCCACTGCTTCCCTTTGAAAGGAACTCACCGTGTAAGCAGGTGAGGGAATTTGTAACAGAGCATGATCAAAAGTGAACTGGGTAAGCGAGGGAAAGCAATTACACAGGGAGATCATTAATTGGAAGGCTTATCTCTTCAGCGAGTTTGGAATGTGTAAGCTGTAGTGTTGTGAATTGAATTTCATGCACTCCTATTGTGTGTGAAGAGCTGGCTGTGTGTGGGAGGTGCTGAATGATTTGCCAAAACTGTTGTGAGAACACCAGCAATCAAAAAGCCACTGGGCTCTGAAAAGCCGAATTGAGTGACAGTGCAGAAGCATGAAGGCTGAAGCGAATTGAGACTTTTCACTGAAATGGAGCTTGAAGTGGAGGGAGTGCAATCAGTCATGAAAGACTGTGAAGAGAAAGGCAGGGCGGAGGTCTTGCTAAGATCTCATTTCATCAATCAATCCCCTGCTGAGACAAGGTCTACCTGGTCCTGGGGTAAAACGCTCCTTGAAGTTCATAAAACTTATAAACAAGGGCCTGTTAGGAATCATCAACCTCTATTGAGGGGAAATAAAAAGTCATTTTAAACCATTCACATATTTAGACAGGACACCAAAAATCATGAGGAAGAGGAAAGTCGAGTTTCCTCCTATTTTTAAAAATTTATTTATAGATTTTTTTATTTTACTTTAAGTTCTGAGATACATGTGCGTAACATGCAGGTTTGTTACATAGGTATACATGTGCCATGGTGGTTTGTTGCACCTATCAACCCATCATCTAGGTTTTAAGCCCCAAGGTACCAGCCACTGCAAAAACACACCAAAATATAAAGACCAACAACACTAAGAAGAAACTGCTTCAACTAATATGAAAAATAACCAGCTAGCATCATGATGACAGGATCAAATTCACACATGACAATATTAACCTTAATCTTAAATGGAAATGAGCTAAATGCCCCAATTAAAAGACACAGACTGGCAAATTGGATAGAGTCAAGACCCATCAGTGTGCTGTATTCAGGAGACCCATCTCACATGCAAAGACACACATAAGCTCAAAATAAAGGGATGAAGGAATATTTACCAAGCAAATGGAAAGAAAAAAAAAAAAAGCAGGGGTTGCAATCCTAGTCTCTTCCCTTTCTTATATACCATTACCCTAACCCATGCACTTACCCACTCAGACTTTCAAACTCTTTGCCATTCGACCAACAAGCCATGCTACCTCTAACCCTGTTTCCTTTGCCTGAACACCTCCTGTATTTTTTTGTCCCTAATCACTACAACCCAACTTTTAAGTTCTAGTTCTAATTCCTCTTCGAAATGAGTCCAAGTAAAGAATACTTGTTCTATAACCTCAGAGTAGCTTTTATCATAACACTTTACATCTGGCCCCTGCCTAATCTCAGTAGTTAGACATGCTTTTCTACATTTCCTTCAATTTCCTCAACCTATGTACCTGCACACATGCTAGGATGTCTTCTTCAAAGCTTCTGAATTTCTCTTCATCCTTTAGAACTTCCTTCAAATGTCATTTTCTCAATGTAGCCTTTTGGGATTCTCAAGTCAAATAGTCTAACAGCAGTCTGCACCTCAACTTTGGAACACTGAGTATTTGCCCCCTGTCTTCCTCACTAAACTGTAAGCTCTGTGAGGTCAGGACTCTTATCTGTGTTGGTCTCCATAGTTTTCCTGCTTTCTAGTATAGTGCCTGGCATTCTTGATGCCGCAACAATTATGTATTGTCTTTATTCTGTCCTCTGAGTGGGTTGTGAGATCCTTGAGGTTAAGGGCTCTGTCTTAGATTTGTTTCCTCAGGTTATAACACAATACTTGGTGCGTAATTGGCCTTAAATAAATACCTATTAAATGAATAAATGCTAGAAGAAAATACCTAGAGCAGGGCTTCTCCTCCTAGGCAATATTGACTGACATTTTGGGCCAGACAATATTTGCTGTGCGGGTCTGCCTGATACACTGTAGGATGTTTAGCAGTGCCCCTGGCCTCCACCCACCAGATGCCAGTAGCATCCCACAATTGTGAAATGTCTCCAAACATTGCCCAATATTCCCAGTGTGAGTGGGAGACTGGGCTGAGCATCAGTCAAAATCACCCCAGGCTGAGAATCACAAATCTAAGGTAAATACTTTTAAATCACCCAAACAGATAAATACACATTTCTAGTTTTTATAGAAAAATTGACCTATGAATAATGGATACAAATTATAATAATATATTTATTCAGGATTATTTAAAGATTAATTTCATTGATAAAAGCTACATTCCAACACTCTTCAAGAAGTTCATTTCTATGTAGGCAGATAGAGGAGTTAATAAATTTTCTGAGAACATTCTACTAAGGGTTATATTAGATAACATAGCTAGACGCATCCTAGCTCAGCGCCCGCTCATAGTCACATTTCAGTTAATGCTATTTCTCTTTTCCTGATCTAATCAAAGCATTTGATGTCAAATGGTCACAGCTAACAATGAAAAACTGGGAAGAGTTTAGTCATATGAACACACACACACACAGACACACAGAGTCTATTTAGTTAATTTTTTTTAAAGGCAAAATTTTGATTGACCGAGTTCTTTGTTAGGGGGTTGCTATGTTGACACAGAGGGCTGGTTAAATTTCTTTCCTGCTGGGGAACACTAAATTACATCCCACCAACTTAAGCTCCCCTGGAGTGAATCACAGAGTGGTTGACTTTAGAGTTCATTGAAGGTGAGAGTTTGAGTTCTATGAGGTCAGATTTTCTCCATGAAGCAGAACAAACAAAAATGTATAATACTGGGCTTCTTGGTATAATTTTTAAAAGTAGAGGGCCCCGCTGGTTTCCTTCCACCCCCACCTTCCACCACCAACTCTTTCCTTGAAAGAAAGTGTAAGAATTATCTCCTGAGGCTGCTGGCAGATGGAGAGTTTCTAGGTAAGTAGGTTTTTTTTTTCTTCCATACTCAGGGGCATTCATGGCTGACTGAGTAGTAAATTCACTCTGTGTTTCAGTTCACAAATATAGAAGTAATAAGAGAAGCTCTGCATGTGTATTGGCCAAAATGGAAAAGGGACAATACACAACAGGGGTTTGTAAGAAAACACATCCTGCCAGAAAAATATGATTGCTATTTTAGAAAGAATTGCCAAATTGGAAAGTACAGGAAAGTGTAGAGGTCATGCACTTTAAATTGAGGCAAATCTTAGATATAACAATTTATGAAATAAGATTTGCAAGCATAAACCGTCCATTGAGATTGCAATGTGGTTACAAGCCTGGCAGGGAGTGCATGAGAAGACTGGGACTAGGGAAGACAGCCTTGTAGGAATGTCTGCAGAACACCTAGGATTATTACTGCTGCAATTCAGTGAGCTCTATTTTCCCATTTGGAATTAGATTAAAACTGTTTGGCTATAGGTTCCCTAATGTCAAATATTTTGTGGGGCACACAGAAAACTCTCAATACATTTCTGTTTTCTGTGAGCCATCCACAAAATTTTCTTCATAATTTCTGAATTAAAAACTAAGCAAAGTTTTGTATTTCCTTCCTTTCTTCAACTTAAGATTTCTTTCCTGTAAGACACTTGCACATAAATTTAATGTCTTTAAGTAGCTATGTGATTCCACAAGAGTCATACAACCTTTCTGGCCTCATTTTCTACATTTGAAGAAGGAAAGATTTGGCAGCTTCAATAAAGTATTAATTCTTCTATCTGAATCTTTTCTGCTTGGATTCTATTTTATTTCGCTGATTAGTTTAAGATGAACTCAGGCTGAATAACGAGGGTGTGAGCTTCCCTGGACTAACCTTTATTTGGTTATGATTTGAAATCTACTGAAAATAGATTTGTTACATTCATAGATTCTTCTACGTGTATTGAGAAATATTAGAGATGTTAACCCACAGTAGGAGTTTATGAACCAACATCAGGGATACACAGAAAGGATCCAACAGGCTAGGAAATAAATGGAAACAACTTAAGGGGAATTTACTAGCTATTGGATCCATAATCTTGGACGGTTTGCTCCCCCTCCTCAACTTCTTAATCTGTGTGATAGAGTTAGCCATTCTTTCTGTGAAAGTTTTCTAGGAAAACTTGGGAACCTGAGTCAGAAAGGAGAACCAGTGTTCACAGTGGCCTCAGATCAAGAAAAAGGGCAGGAGACCAGGAGAGGACTCATAATGGAATTTGAGGTTGCTCAGAATCATCTCTCTCCTGTATCTTGGAACCTCTTGTGGATGTATTCCATTGCAGTCCATCTGGTCCATTGCCCAGGTGTTTAATTTGTGGCTGCACCAACATTATCATGAGGTATTTCAGTAGCCTCTTTGTGACTTGACTTTTGAATTACACACAAACCAATCACCACCAGCCTCCTCATCTATTAATCTATTATGTTGGTGCAAAAGTAATTGCAGTTTTCGCTGTTACTTCTCATGGCAAAACAAACAAACAAACAACAACAACAAAAAAATGCAATTACTTTTGCACCAACCTAATACTTGGGCGTCTGTGACAAACTACTAGACTGGGTGCCATAAACAACAGAAACTTATTTTCTCAGAGTTCTGGAGGGTGGAAGTCCAAAATCTCAGGGTACTGGCAGGGTTGGTACTTGTAGAGGCCTCTTTTTTGGGGTTGCACATTGCCAACTTTTTACTGTTTCCTCACATAGTCTTTCCTCTCATTAGTGTCTTTTCTTTTTCTTGTAAGGAAGCCAGTTCTATTGGATTGCAGCCTTACCCTATGACCTCAATTAATTATAATCCCCTCTGTAAAGGCTCTACTTCCAAATACAGTAACATTTGGTTTTAGGATTTCAACATGCAAATTTGGGTGATGGAGGACACAGTTTAGTTCGTAATACTGATCATCTATTTAGTTTCCTTGTTTCCTATGGGTTTCATGGGCAAAGTGCTGAGGAAAGGCAGAATAGCAGGCACATATTGAGTAAGTTATTGATAGATCCCAAGACAGGTTGGATCTACGGTTTGGAACTGTCATTTGCTGACTCCTACACATGATTTTATCTACCCAGAAGGCTGCATTGGAAATTCACAACCAACTATATGGAAGTAACACTGGACTTCGTGTTACACAATTTAAATTTGTTCTGTAGTCACCCTGTGGCCTTGAGAAAACATCACTTTTGACCTATCTGAGCCCTAATTTTCCCATATATAAATAAGAATAAGATACTAGCCCTCTTTGAATGTAGCAAGTTACTAAATTAACTATTTACCATTTTTAGATGTGACCTATGTCTTCCTGTTACTCTTTACTGCTTCTAGTATTCCTTCCTTTATTTCAAAAGTGACCCCTGTTCCACCCCTTTCATGAAGTTTTCCATGGTATCCATGAATCTCCCCTCATATTAGTATTTGTGATGGTTAATATTGAGTGTCAACTTGATTGGATTGAAGGATGCAAAGTATTGTTCCTGGGTGTGTCTGTGAGGGTGTTGGCAAAAACAATGAACATTTGAGTCAGTGGACTGGGAGAGGCAGATCCACCCTCAATCTGGGTGGGCACAGTCTAATCAGCTGCCAGCATGGCTCGAATAAAAGCAGGAAGAAGTCGGAAGGACTTGAATTGCTGAGTCTTGCAGGCTTCATCTTTCCCCCATGTTGGATGCTTCCTGTCCTCAACTATAGGACTCCAAGTTCTTCAGCTTTTGGACTCTTGGACCTACACCAGTGGGTTGCTAGGGGCTCTTGGGCCTTCAGTCACAGACTGAGGGCTGCACTATCAGCTTCCCTGCTTTTGAGGTTTGGGAACTCGAACTGGCTTCCTTGCTCCTCAGCTTGCAGATGGCCTATCGTGGGACTTCACTTTGTGATCGTGTGAGTCAATACTCCTTAATAAATTCCTCTTTATGTATACATCTATCCTATTAGTTCTGCCCCTCCAGAGAATCCTAATACCATATTCCTATACAATTTTCATGATGTTTTAAATTAATATATTGTTCTAGGATTCTTTATTGGTGTCCTTGAAATATTTTAAGGGCGAACCATCTGTATTTTTAAGTTATATTCCCATTACTTTCTCCAGCAATCATCTGCGTGCTGTACAGATGCAGCCATTGTTTCTTGAGCTGTCTCTAGTTTTAAAAAATAAATATTGATTATAGAAAAACGTAAAAGCCACACTCAGAAAGCCTTCACAGATACTCTTGTGTAACTTTTATGTTTGTCACTTTGTCATAAAACCTAAAACAAACTTCTCTATCTGTTCATTTACTTATTCTGCTCCTCACTATATTCTGAGATCATATAAAGTAGGCACTCTGTATAATTCTTCTTTGTGTCCCTAGGACCATTATGCCACCTGTTAGACAATAGGTTTTTAATATAATGGATGAAAGAAGTATATAACTGAAAGACAGCAGTTTAACTCGACTTTTATATTTTTCTACCAGCTAAATATTTATTCTTCCAGTATCTTACACCAGGGACTAGTGTCCCTTTACCCATTAAATAAGTGTTATGGAACACCTACAGTATGTTAGGATCTGTAATAGGCAACATGAATTTACAGAGATGAAAGTCTCAGCCTCTGACATCAGCCCTAGAGAAGCAGCACACCAGCAAACAGACAACTATACGATGGTCTAAGACACAGTGAAACAGAAAGAAGCACAGAGGATTCAGCCCCCAGAGGAAGCCCAACAAATTTAGCCCTAACTGTTCCCATGCACTTGGCTCTCTCCTCTCCCGTAGGCACCAGGCTTTTTCACACCTTGCAGCCTCCACACCTATTCTTTCCTATGCCTTGAACATGCTTTTCCCACATGTGCACATGATAGACTCCTATTAGTTGCTCATGTTCCAGTTTCAATGTCACCTCAAAAGAAAGACTTTCCTGATATTCTAATATTAAGTCCAACCACTAATGTTCTTTCTTGCATTTCCTCTTCTTTGTTTTTGAGACATGGTCTCACTTTGTTGCCCAGGCTGGAGTGCAGTGACATGACCACAACTCACTCAGCATTGTTTGTTTGTTTGTCTGTTTGTTTTTGTAACGTGTGAAATTCCACAATGTAATTTTGTAATTTGATTTTTTACTCATTGAATGTTTTTCTTCCCCATTAGACTATGAGTGAAGGGAGAAACTGTGTCTCTTAATAAAACCCTCTATCTGAAGTGCAGAGACCAGTCTCTAGAATAATGTAAGAGTTCAATAAACATCACCACATAAATGCAAGAATGAATGAGCAGAGAGTAGCCCCAAAGAAACCAATGAGATGAAGGCACAAGAACAGCTAACAAGTAGTATTTGTTTAGGATTACTTTATGAATCAAAGTGCTTTGTTATTCTTCTCTGCCCATTGGTTATAAGCAACAATTTGTAGATGAGAAAACCAAAACACAAAGCTAAGTCTCTCTCCCAGAGATAAAGTAATACATCATGGAATTAGAACTCATAGTCTTTTTTCTTTTTTTTTTTTTTTTTTTACCAAATCCTCAACTTTTCCTTGAATTATAACAGTACCTCATGCAGCTTCTAGAATTGTTGAATGCACTATCCATCTTATTCTGGGGAAGCAAATATTTTACTACTCCAATGTATCTTATAAACACAAATATTCAGGATTCTTTTGCTTCGTTAAAAGTCCTGAGACTTTTCCATTTCTGCCTCTGAAATCTTTCCTTTTATTATAATGTTCATGATACTGTGTTTTATATTTCCTTGGCCCTGTTGTTACTCTGATAAGAAATATTAAATTTATGATAATATCTTGCGTCTCCATGTACTTTGCATATTCTGCAGCAATTGCTCTGTTCACTGTTAATTCTTTGCCTCACCAAAGTTAATTCTTTCATTAACAATCACACGTTTTCAATGCTCTGTCTAGCCAATATCTTCTAGTTTCTTTTTCCCATTCCCTTTATGTATTATTGAATTATCTAAGTGAATTATTTAACTCTGCACAGCATTTTGGGATGTGATTTGCATGAAACACCTTGTACAAACTAAAAGCGTATCATATTAAAATGTTTATAATTGCTTGAAGGAAATACCCTCAGGAGTGTTTTATGCTATATATAATGGCTGTGGAGAAGTTTTGAGCTCCAATGTGACAGTAACATGAAACAAGCAAAAATTGCTTGCACAGATTTGACTTACATTTAAGTAGATAAATTGTGTTTATGTGCCACCTGGTTTTTTTGTTGTTGTTTTAAACTTTCTTTTTCCTTTTGACCTCAAAGGTAATGGAAAAAGAAGAAAGAGAATTTCTCCCTTAATTAATCCCCACAACAATTTTTTGGAGTGGGCATTATTATTCCTATATTAGAGTTAAGTCAAAAATTTATCTGTAATAGTAAGTCAAAGAGGTTAGTTGCCTTACACATCTTTCTGATTTCAAAGTCTCTTGCCTTTCTCTAGATGCTACTTGCTGAGAGAATATGTGGCAGCATATAGTGTGACTAAATAGATTATACTCTGATCCCCATGCTCTTGTCACACAACTGAGCAAAGAGTAGGCTAGGGGCTTTTGAGGGAACGATTTGTTGGTAAGTCTTCCAGAACTTGAACCTGGGAGTTAGGACCTTCTAACTAATACCATTGCTCTTAAAGTGGTACCAGCTCTGACTGTTGCCCCCATGCTTATATTTAAACTCTTTTGCTTAACTACAAAAGCCCTTGGTTATCCAGACTTATCTATGACTTCGACCTAACTCATAGTTTTCTCATTTTTCTCCGGTAAGATGATATATTGTTATTTTTGCAGTACTTTCCTTTCAGCTCTACAAACGTGTTTCTGAATGGTGGAGTGAATTGGCAAGTAATTTCACATTCCATTTTCTCAGAAGGAGATGGAGCAAGGAAAAATAACAAAATCTCATCTAACAAAGATGATGCTATTCTTCCAGAGGGACAACGAGGCAACCTGGATGGCAAATGTAAGTTGTTTTTTATTGCCTCTCAGCTACATTATAAATCTCAGCTAACAGAATTAGTGCCCTTTCATCAATATGGGGTTGGACTGTGGCTAGGAGAAAAATGCATGTTTATCGTAACAAAGTTTGCTCATTTAATGACAGACATGGTCAGTAGGTGTTGAGGGGCCCATGTTCAGATAACTTCATGTTATTAGAACATGCTCCTTCTCTATAAGCAGACCTTTATGAAGATTTATATGAGGCAGTCCCTAATTCCAACACACATGGGCACTCACACACTGACAGTGTTTATCTGAGATTTGTTTGGTCCTCTCTGAATCTATATGATAAAGAATTTGTACACATGCATCTTAAATTAGAGCGTTTGACCTGATGGAAACAGTTGGCTCTGCATGGCCTTTGGAAGGCCAAGTATGAACTCGAAATATAGAAGTAAAACTTTTTCGATCTAGGTGGCTTGTAGAAGACTCCCATTATCTATAAAGGGCAAAATTGCCATTTTAATCACTCTTCATAGTTTCATAACGCATATTAGAGACCAAAATGAAGAGGATTATATTACCTTTAAAAATATCCCATGTAAGCTACGTTAACTTTTAAAGCCTATATCAGTGTTGATTCTTCTTGAAATGGTTCTAAGTATCTCTAGCTAGGAATGAGTTTATTTACCCTTAAGAGCATTTTGATGTTTTTGAACTTTGCCATTGATTCACAACAAAGCTTACTGAAGATGTAGTGTGTGCCGGGAAATGTGTGCAGCTTTAAAGATGCTGAAATTAGTAAGTCGACGTAAGTGCATACATCAGGTTTCCCCATAGGAACATGAATTGCCTAAGCTTGAAAGTAAAAGGCTTCCCTTTTGAATAGGCACCAGTAAATTTCCCAATTCTAGCTTCTTGAAATTTGGCACACCAAATAAGCTGAGTTTGCTAAATGTAATGTATAATGTTCTCTTTTTACAAAAATTACACTATACTCAAAGAATCAATTTGCAAAATTGAATTTGCCCAACCCAGGGAAGTACTACTAGGTATTACCAGGAATTAAATCAGTTTTGCATATCTTGGCCTTCTAATCTTTATTATGATAGTCATGGATGTTAATGTTCAAATACTAATATAAAAATGACACTTAGGTACCAGTTTGTTCTGTAACAAACTTCTATAACAAACTTCGTATTATAAAAATCGCATTATAAAAGCAATATTTTTTTTCAATGTGGGAGTATGGTTTGAGGAGTTTAGATTCCTATTTAAAATTACAAACTTTCTGCAGAGATTTAAATGGCAAAATGTTTAAACAAACAGAACATAAACACATAGGTATACAGTTTTGAAATCACAAAGAAAATAAAAAATGTGGTTATATCTTGTTCTTGACCAATAATAATATGTGACCAATAATCTCACAATATTTATAATCACTGGCACCATTATTTGCATATTACTGCTATCCATTCATATGCTTCTCTCATCTTTACCTTCCTTTGTTACAATAAAAAAGGCATAAAGTCAATGAATTAAAGCAATAATGCTCATGAGGAATAATTTCCTGATCATGTCACTAGTCTGTGACCTCAGCACAATGCCACACCATGTTCTCAAAAACAGCAACCACTTGTTAAATTCTTACTATTTTCTACATATAAGCATTTCTGTATAAAATATTTAACTTACCCTCATTTCAGCTCTGTGAGATTGGTACTGATTGTAGTCCCACATTAGCAGGAATAAAGTGGCTTCTAAGTTAGTAAATAGCCACACTGGGATTTGAATCCCAGTAATGATGTCTCCATAGACCATCATCTTATACAGCCCACCTTGATGATTCCTCTCATTAATTAGCTGTCATTATGAAAATGAGAGCTGTAGAAATACCTTGCTTTATCAACACAAGTCAGGTTGTAAGGAAGAATTAGTACTTTTTTTGTATAAAAACTTTGAACATAATACACAAGAAAGGAATATATGCTAATGGGTCCATTATAAACTTTCAGTTATTCCTTACTCAAGTAATAACAACCATTCTGACCCACTGTGTTTAAAAGGTACATCTTTTTTGTGGTTTAAATTATGTTTCTCTTCTTCACTGATTCTGATGATTTTCCCTAGTTTGTTTTATAATTTTCATGCTGCATTTTCTACTCCTTGCTTTGGTACTGTTTTTAGCAGCAGTAGAAAAACTTGCATTTTGCTTATATGCTAGGCAGGATTGTAGTCTTTAAACACATTTTCTTTATTAGTTGATTGTGATTTTCTAAGAATAACTTTGCTTCATAAGAATGGGTCATGCCATCTGTTGTTCAACAAGTGCAATGGATAAATATCAGACCTCTGAAATCACACTGTTTTAATACAGCTGTATTCCTGTAAATAAGTTACTTAACTTTACACACACACACACACACACACACACACACACACATATACTCATTTTTTTTTCTAATTCTTTTATTATTTTTTTGAGACGGAGTCTCGCTCTGTCGCCCAGGCTGGAGTGCAATAGCCTGATCTCGGCTCACTGCAAGCTCCGCCTCCCGGGTTTACGCCATTCTCCTGCCTCAGCCTCCCGAGTAGCTGGGACCACAGGTGCCTGCGAAAATGCCCGACTAATTTTTTATATTTTTAGTAGAGACGGAGTTTCACTGTGTTAGCCAGGATGGTCTCGATCTCCTGACCTCGTGATCCACCTGCCTCAGCCTCCCAAAGTGCTGGGATTACAGGTGTGAGCCACCACGCCCGGCCATGTTTTATTTTTCTTAAATTTTAGTTTCGGGGGTCCATGGTTTGTTACATGGATATATTGTGTGATGCTGAGGTTTGAGCGCCTAATGATCCTGGCACCCAAAGAGTGAAGGTAGTACCCAACAAGTAATTTTTCAACCCTTCCCGTCTCTCCCTCCTTCCCCCTTTTGGAATCTCCAGTGTTTATTGATCCCATCTTTTTGTTCATGTGTACCCAATGTTTAACTCCCACTTATAAGTGAGAACATGCAGTCTTTGTTTTTCTGTTTATGCATTAATTCACTTAGGATAGTGGCCTCCAGCTGCATTTCTGTGGCTGCAAAGGGTATGATTTCATTCTTTTTTATGGCTGCATAGTATTCCACGGTATGCGTACCACATTTTCTTTCTCCAGTCCACTACTGATGGGCACCTGGGTTGATTCTATGCCTTTGCTATTGTGAATAGTGCTGCAATGACATATGAGTGCAGGTGTCTTTTTGGTCAAATGGTTTACTTTTATTTGGGTCTATACCCAGTAATGGTGAGGAGTCAAATGGAAATTCTAGTTTTAATTCTTTGAAAAATCTCCACACTGCTTTCTGCAGGTGCTGAGCTAATTTTCATTCCCACCAACAGTGTATAAGCATTCCCTTTTCTCTGTAATCTTGCTAACATCAGTTATTTTCTGATTTTTAAGTAATAGCCATCCTGACTGGCATGAGATGGTAGGTATCTCACTGTGTTTTTGATTTGTGTGTCTGATGATTAGTGATGTTGAGCATTTTTTCATGTTTCTTTGCCACTTGTCTGTCTTCTTTTGAGAAGTGTCTGTTCATATCCTTTGCCCACTTTTTAATGAGGTTATTTGCGCTTAACCTCTTTAAATCTTAGTTTAGTAACCTGTAAGGTGTAACTAGTAGTTAACTTACAGTGAAATATTTGCCAACAGTGTAAAAGCCCCATACATGTTAGATGTTTCTTACCACGGTAAGGATGTTTCCTTGTCTCTTTGATTTACTGAATCTTTTATTCATGAATGGATAATGACTTTGTCATATGCATTTTCTATATCAATTAACATAATCATATGACTTATCTTCTTTAGATTGTTAGTATGTTGTACTGCCTGAGGTCCTATATTATTTACTTTCCAGCTAACTCTCTGATATTATTTTTTTCTCTATCTCTACTTCAGGTATATCACCTCCTGTCTATTTCTTAGTAACTTCATGTTCCTCCTAGATTTCCCCCAAGATTTCACCATGGCTAGTATCTTTACTTCCCTCAAGTCTTTGCTCATGTTTTATCTTTTTTTTGAGTCATACCTTAACTATTCATTCAATAATATAACCTGAACCTAGTACTTCTGGTTCTCCTTAATTAGACCCAATTTCTAGTAGTATTTATTTTCTTCCAATCTATTATATAACTTACTTTTCATTGTATTTACTGAATTTTTTTTTTCTGTTTCTCTATCCCAATTCCTCTTCTCTCCCTTTAGCCCTATTCCCACAAAAATATAAGCTCCATGAAGGCAAGTGTTTTTATTTCTTTTGCTTTTTGATGGATCCTAAGTGCCTAGAATTGGCTCATGGTAGATGCTATATCCATATTAGTTAAATGAATGACTGATAAACAGAATGAAATTTCTGCTCTTCTTTTATTAGCCTCATTCTTACCATTGCAGGTGAATTTCACAAGTGGGGTATGGAAACAGGGAGTACCATATTATTTTTGAGACTTCAGAGGAAATAGAAATATACCACATTAAGAAATACACTTGTTTTGATAAAGCAAGGTATGCCATAATATACCAAAGGAAAAAGAAATATACCATATGATTCATTAAGAAATATACCGTAGACACACACCACACACACCACACACCACACACACACACACACACACACAGAGAGAGAGAGAGAGAGAGAGAGAGAGAGAGAGAGAGAGAGAGAGAGAGAGAAACAGGAAGGAATTACAAATGGACAAATTTGGGTAGTATTTCTAAAGCTGTTTTCAGGGATAGTGTGAAGAAAGGGGTGCTTCTCAAGAATCAGACCATGTGAATCTTGGGTTAGGGTAGACTAAGGTCATTTACCCAAATAAAGTATTGCGTCTTACTAGAAGAAAAGGGTGAGGAGATGTTGGACAAACAAAATCTGTAGATGTTTATCACTGTCTGTGTTAATGTGACACCTCTAAGACACATCTTTATTTGAGTAAGGAGCCAAAATGATCAGATATGTCAGTTCACTTTAAATCTCCTCAAAACAGGAGTCATTCAAAAATCTGGCACAGCTAGCTCTTACAAGTTCCTTTTTTAAGCAGGGAAAACTCAGAAAATTTAGTTGATACTGTTTTTTGCTTCCAGACCTTTTTAACTAATCACACTGTTAGCTCGTTTTAAATGTACATTAAGAGGGTTCTTGGGTAGCTTGAAAGTTTATGTTTATTTTAAACATAAAAAAGTTTATGTTTATTTTTAGTCAGCAAAGACAACTCTTTCATTTTGGCAAAACTGTCCCCAGCTTACTGCAAGTATGAAAAAATACAGAATTGAAACGTGATAGCACAAATGAAAACAAATAAGATTTTACAGTGAATGTAAACAGCAATGTCAAGAACATAGTTGAAAAAGGGAAGTTATTCAAACTGCCAGGTTCTCTCTAGCATCAATATTTGTCTGTGTCTGAAATAAAATTATAAAGACTGAAAAAACTACCGATTACATTTACATTGTATTATTTAATTAATAGTATATTTCATTTATTTAATTTGTAAATCACATTTAAATATTATTTCCTATTTAACACATTATTTGATAATCTTAACAAAATTAAGGGATAGAAATTGTTATCCCATCTTACATATGAGGACATTAAATTCTTAATAGTTTCACTTTCTCAATATCATTCAGCTAGTACGTGGTCAGGTGGGGTATCACACTAACTTAGGATTCTCTGATTCTAAATGTGATTTCCTACATTAGACAACAATAATTTTCTCCTAAGAGACTTGAGATTATTTTCTTCTAAATCATAATGTCATAAAACCCACCAAACTGTTATAAGTACGGCTGACTGAACTGCAGCAAGACTGATCCAGGTTCATAGGTTCAAAAGCTCTTCGTGTTATCTTTGTATGAATCCAAGATCTAAACCATTGAAATGAAAGATCATACACTGATTCTTTTACTTATTAATACGAGGCCAGGGTTAAAAATAGAAATCAATTAGTGAAATGCAGAAATGAAAAATGCATATTTAAACCAATCTTTATTATTGGAAAGTTGGTCCTCAGAGTAAGAATGATTACCGAAGAAAGATGTTACCGAAGAAAGTATTCCAGATGAAAAGCATGTTATTGGCTATACTGTAACCATAACACATGTAGTGAAATATCATGTAATGAATCTGGGAACTTCTATTATATCATTGTCTGTAGCAAAGATTTCAAGTAATTAAAAACTGAGTTCATTCTTATAACCATAAAATGTTTCAGAAAAGTGTTACTATTTTCAGTAACCTGAACTAAAAACAACACCAGAACCCAGAAGACTGAAAAAAGTAAAGGGAAACAAGTAGGCTACTATTTAAAGAATGGAAATATTGTTAACCAAAGAGAACAATGCTATTCTGTCTGTCTATATTGTGATATCGATTAACATCCACTTGTGGTAGTAAGCAGCATTGGAATTCCAGTTAGACTATTGATGACAGGTTCTATTAGCTGATAATTCTACTACCTTTTTGGGTAAAATTGAGCAAGTCACTTACTTCTCTGGGTCACTCTGTTCATTCACTAAATATGGATACTCTTGCCAGTTTACAAATATTTTCTTAGGGTACAGTAGGAACACATATACGCGAATACACAGTAAACCATAAAGTCCCCAACATATGTAAGATGTTGCTCTTAAATGCATTATTATTTTATTTTTATTTATTTATTTATTTTTTGAGACAGAGTCTAGCTTTGTCACCCAGGCTGGAGTGCAGTGGTGCAATCTCGACTGACTGCAACCTCTGCCTCCAAGGTTCAATTGATTCTCCTCCCTCAGCCTCCCAAGTAGCTGGGATTACAGGTGCCCGTCACCATGCCCAGCTAATTATTATATTTTTAGTAGAGACGGGTCTTCACTGTGTTGGCCAGGCTAGTCTCGAACCTTAAATGCATTATTAATGACTCTAAAAATACCCTTTCAATGGTTTTGTCACAACTGTTATTGACCAGAGTCTCTTCTAACCAAAACTTGTTTTACTTAACAGGGAGGTAATGGGACGGGTGGGGGATTATTGGTATTATGAGATGCTTTTGCTACGTATAAACCTGAACACTTAACTTTATAGATGTAGCAATTAATGGGAATATTCTGTGTCTCTCTGTGTGTGGGAGTGTGAGTGTAACTTTAAGCAAAGGGTTTGTAATGCTGAGAAACGTGTAGTTGTAGGCTGGGCGCGGTGGCTCACGCCTGTAATCCAAGCACTTTGGGAAGCCGAGGCGGGCGGATCACCAGGTCAGGAGATCGAGACCATTCTGGCTAATACAGTGAAACCCCATCTCTACTAAAAATACAAAAAAATAGCCGGGCGTGGTGACGGGCGCCTCTAGTCCCAGCTACTCGGGAGGCTGAGGCAGGAGAATGGCGTGAACCCAGGAGGCAGAGCTTGCAGTGAGCCGAGATCGCACCACTACACTCCAGCCTGGGTGACAGAGTGAGACTCTGTCTCGGGGAGGAAAAAAAAAAAGAAAAGGAAGGGAGGAAAGAAAGAAAGAAAATGTGTAGCTGTAGCATTGAGAATTTTACCACAAAATTACTAACCAGAAAATATGCAACAGTAATGTATTTTCTAAGTAACCCTTGAATAGTATATTCAAAATTTATATAAAGAAATGGTTACCATGGCATCCTAGCAGTATCTGAAATCAAAAATAGCAATTTAAGTATTGTTCCTCAGGCTGAAAAATATACATGCATAGAAAGATCACTTGGGGTTAATAGTATAAAAGCATGACCATGGAGGCATTGTAACATATATTCCAATGGGGATTCTTTTTCAAGGAGGAAAATAAGTTAAAAGAATTGGCCGGGCGCGGTGGCTCAAGCCTGTAATCCCAGCACTTTGGGAGGCCGAGACGGGTGGATCACAAGGTCAGGAGATCGAGACCATCCTGGCTAACATGGTGAAACCCCGTCTCTACTAAAAAAAAAAATACAAAAAACTAGCCGGGCGAGGTGGTGGGCGCCTGTAGTCCCAGCTACTCGGGAGGCTGAGGCAGGAGAATGGCATGAACCCGGGAGGTGGAGCTTGCAGTGAGCTGAGATCCGGCCACTGCACTCTAGCCTGGGCGACAGAGCGAGACTCCGTCTCAAAAAAAAAAAAAAAAAAAAGAATTTAAAATAAAACATATATAACTTGTATTGATATTACTATATATAATTACATTTATGCAAATTAACGTTCAAAAATGTTTTAAAAACATCCAATTTCATGTCCCTCGATGAACTACCTGCATTTACCTTTACTCTTATGATTCCCTGATAGGCACTTTGGCCTCTTAACTTGCCACATTACTAGTATTCCTCAGAATGTGTTTCCCACACAAGCAAAGTTCTTTCATGGCTTGTTTTATAGGATGACTCCACTTGACTTCCATGCCCTTCTCACAAAATCTCTTCTCAGTGACTCTGCTCCATTCTTAAAGATTTAACTGAAAAGATTCATACTTTGAACTTTCCTCTACTACTTAGTGCTACTAGGAGCTTCTCTGTGCCTGATATAATTATTTTGGTTACTTCTGTAACAATGCAATGTAACAACAGTTTACAAGTCAGGCTCACCAACATAACATGAGATCCTTAAGAGAAAGGTTCACAAAGCAAAGTATTACTAGATTCAGATTTATTTATTTATTCATTCTCCATCTCAACAAGTATGTAAGGAGCACGTGCCACAGGTTAAACCACCATCAATACAATTTACACAATCTGAACTCTTAGTAGGGTGGTAAATATGCATTGAAGAATCTTAGAGGCAATTTTAAAAATGATAACCATGATAAATTCTGTGAAGGTGAGGGAAATAGTATTGGAGTTCTTGTGATAAGGGAATCTGGCCTAATGCAGCAGATCGGAAAAGGTCACCCTGTGACAGGTTTTGGAACCCAAATAAAGCTGATATGGCTGGAGCAGAAGCTTGCGGGAAATGAGCTGAGATAAAGGTGAGGATCAGACCTATTTGGAGTTCTGCCTCTGTACTAAGAAAAATGGAAAGTTACTAGAAGCTGTAATGGAAGATGACAACATCAACAAAGAACAAAAGCATACTGTCTTCAGTATGTGTGAGTCAAATGTCCAATGTCTCACGATGTCCAGCTAAGAGATGATGGCAATTTGAATCAGATGGAGAGTACCAGTCAGCTTTGAGATGTCATTAGCAGTTGACATTAATACATTTTAGGTGGATAGAGGAATTGGCAGATTGAGAGTTCACCAAGTGCCAAGGATGCTGTCCAGGTTTCTGGCTTGAGCTAGGCAGGCTGACAGTCAGACCAGGAGCTCCTAGAGGAAGAAAGTGGCTCTGGTTCAGCCTATGGCTTCTTCAAAGTCCTTGTTCTTTCTCGGTGCATTGGACAGTATATTAAGTGAGTGTTTGCTAAATAAGGGTATTAATTTTTTTGTATTTAAAAACAATTATTATATTCATGGCACTGTTATTTAGTAGTTATTTCATTTTTTCTTTCTTCTAAAATTAAATGTAAGGTGAAATTCCTTCCATTAAGACGCTTATTATGGTTCAATTTGAGACACAACTACATATTCTCTTATTTTGTAAAGATGTAGTGTTCTAGATATTTTAAAATCTATGATTTTTAAAGGTCTATTAGGGTCACAAAGACATAAGAAACTTACTAGAGTTAAAAAGATGTGAGATAAAAATATAATTCAAGTAATGAAATCTAAATATGGCCTTAAGAGATGGGTATAATTTTGAAAGGCAACTGTTGGTATTCTGGCAGAGTAAATTTATTTGTTTGTTTGTTTATTTATTTATTTATTTTAGAGAAAGGGTCTCACTGTTCTGCTCAGGCCGGACTGGAACTCCTGGGCTCAAGTGATGTTCCTGCTGCAGCTTCTTCAGTAGTTGTGACTACAGGTGCATACCACCACCCATCTCTAATAGTGGCGTGGACATAAGAATATGGCAGGGGGATACATGGAGGGGATGAGGTCGAGTTTGGTGGGATACATGTTTGAGACTAAAAAACAAAGTCAGCTAGAAAGGCTGATTTGAGTTTTGATTGACAGCACGGGGGAATTATTTACTTAATTTAATAAGTGGAAAGTTTCTTTGAGTTAAATACAATAGCAATGGGAAGCCTTTTTTTTTGTTGTTAGATACAATACTTGATAAGAATTGGAGTGGAGGAGAGCTAGGATACTGGAAGATGTTAGATAAGTATAAAAGGTTGATAAAATAGATACAACAAATTATGTTTCCAAAATGTGGAGAAGATAGACATAACAAGGGGGCAACATTCACATTTTAAAATCTAGATATAAATTGTTTAGGCCATACAGGTAAAAATATTTGAAATAAAAAGAAACAGAAAGCATTCATGATCAGCTCAATTTCATATTTATGCATCATGCATAAAAAGCAAATCTTATTTTAGACATTTTTTTGGTTAATCACACTTGGGTCTCCTGTTATTTTTATTAAAGTAAAAAGTACAGAAAATCTAGTATTCTGTGATTTTTAACACATGTGTGACCTAGAGAAACTACATTTTGATTTAAGCTTGAAAAAGCATATTTTATGCTGTTTTGATAAGTTAGTAAACACTGCTTTTCATTTAGAAGATAAGTGCTTTGTTGTAAAACTACTGAATCCAGTTCAACAAAAATGTTTCAGTACTTACTAGGGGAATGAGCTTGCTGCTGAGTAAATATGAGCATGAAAGTTAACGATTAATCTTTCTCCTCAAGGAATTCAGCTAAGCTTTAAGAACTTGTAAAGATTTGGAGATTTAATTAAATACTAAGTTATTTGAGGACAGGAAAATGCCTTTTGGATTTATACCAGAGCTTTACAAATGTATATAGTTAAAATATTGTCTGTGCTGACAGATTTCTTCTATTAATTATATTAGTAATGGCAGGGGTATTTTAATGAACCCTTAGTATGTAAATATGTTGTTAAGCACTTACACATTTTTGTTTACTTAATTTCACTGAACTCTTACTTTTCCAGAGGGAAAATTAGCATTTCACAACCTAGCTGAAAAATACCTGCCATTATTTATTCATTTATTTGATGAAATTTATTCATAATAGACTATATTTCAGTCTGATAAAGATATAACCTAGACAGGGGAGGCCAGAGGGGAATTCTCAGTTACTGTTGAAGGTAAATTGAAAGTGTGATTAAGTCCCATTCATGGGAGAGGATGGACAAGCATTCTAGAATCAGAAAATCTAAAGAATAACACAGAGGTGAGAAGTAGCATGAAGTTAAAGGGAATACAAGCAAGTTTGTAACAAATAGTGGTAGAAGGGATAAGATACGTAAATGAATGCAAATATATATTTTTTTCTTTTGAGATAGGGTCTCACTCTGTCACCCAGGCTGGAGTGCAGTGGTGTGATTACGGTTCATTGCAGTCTCGAACTGCTGGGCTCAAGTGATCCTCCTGCCTTGGCCTCCCAACGTGCTGGGATTACAGGTGTGAGCCACTGTGCCCAGCCTAGGAATGTAATTTTTGAGGGTCATATTTAGAAACTCAAATTTCAAAGCTAAAAATGGAGAGCCATCAGTAACTAGTTTGGATTCATGTTTCAGATGAACCACATTGGTCTCTGAAGGGAGAATGGACCTGGAGAACAAGACAAGAAGATGGGATCAGGTAGGAGGCTCTTGGATCAGTTAAGACAACTGTCATGAAGACCTCAGTGAAGGAAGCAGTAGTGGGAAGGAATTGTATTTAAGGAACATTTACTGATATATGGTTGGCATAACTTGTTTGACTAAATTTGAAGCATGAGAGTAAAAGAGGAAGAAATGTGGATGTACTTGTAAAAATGATACTGGATTGTATAATAAATAAATTATAAATTTCCATGGCTTGATAAAATAGAGCTTTATTTCTCAGAGACTTTCCAAAGCAGACGTTCCTGACAGATGACTGTCTTTCTTCCATGTGGTGCTTTAGGGAACCCAAATATATCACCTTGTGGCTCTGTCATGCCCTAATACCTTGGAATTCTTTTCATACAACTAGCAGAGAGAAAAATAGAGCACCAGGAAGAAGAGATACTTCCTCAAAGCTCCAGACTGACAATCACATATATAACTTCCACTTACGCTGCACTGTCTATTAGTCACACGGCCAGGTCTGAATATAGTACTCCCCACCTATCTATGAGGGGCGTGTTCCAAGATCCCCAGTGAACACCTGAAACCACAATAGCACCTGCATATACTATGTTTTTTCAATCTGATAATTGAAACATGTACTAAGTGACTAATTGGTAGGCAGTACCTACAGAACGGAAATGCTGAACAGACGGATGTTTCACATACTGGGTGGATCAGATCAAGAAGGTGTGAGGTTTCATTGCATTACTCAAAACAGCACACAATTTAAAACTTAGGAATCCAATATTTTTGGTTTAATATTTTGAAATCACAATTGACCATGGGTAACTGGAACCATGGAAAGCGGAACCACAGATAAGGGAAGACTACTGGACAAAGAAGGCAGGGGAACACCGTTTAGCCACGTACCTAGGCAAACAAGAGCGCAACAGATTCTAGGAGACAACTATATCTGTTGCCTACAGATAGCTTCAAGGAAGCCATCATGTGACCATGTATGAGTGTTGGTGTCACTTATTAATATAAATAATAAACAATAAAGAGAATGATGCTAGGATGTTCTGAACATGTTTACTGTGTTTTATAGACCGTCTTATTGGAGATATCCAGGAGAAATTTGGTGTGTAGATTTAAAACTTGGAGAAAATATTTGGGTTACCTTTTGAATAAGGGAGAAAACTCATAGGCCCAGCTGACTGTTGTAGAGATTATTCAATCAATAAAAATATCGTGCTAGAAATAAAATGATGGTTGAAATAGATATATTCTCTCTATTCAGGGCAAGAGAGGATAGTGCTAGATAAAATGAGAGAATTAGAAAATTGGAAAGAGAATATTTTTGATTGACACTGTCTTCTATAAGGCTGTGTGGTGATGGACATGTTCTATGTCTGTTCTATTCAACATTATAGCCGATAGATATATGTGACTATTGAGCACTTGACATGTAGCCAGCGTGACTAAGTAACCAGATTTTAAGTTTTATTTAATTTTAACAAATCTAAATTTAAATCTAAATAGATTGAAATTTCTTAAGACAAGGGCTAGGTTTTTATTTTTTTAAACAATAACAATCAACAGCAATGATGACAAATGCCTCTGGAGTGCTTACCGTATGCCAAGCAAACTCGAAAGCACTTTGCAGGTATTCACCAGCTTGGCCGTTAAAAATACTTTGTAAGGTTAGTAATTCTATTATAATATTTATTTATTTCTGACAAGGAAACTAAGGCAGATGTATTTCCTACCTTTTGGAAACATATAGTGCCATGCATGAAATAGACAAGCATATAATTGTATGGCAATGGTGATGAGAGCTATAGAGACAACTAGAAGGTGCTTGCAACAAACCAGGAAGGCAAAATAGAAATTCTCCTGATAAAGGAAATGGAGAGGCTAAGATGGACAGTGTAATATTCTAGGTATGAACTAGGACAGGATGGTAAAGCTGGCTGCATGAAATCTCCTTTATAAAATCCTAGTGTCCTTCATTTCTTCTTTTCTCCATCCTAGAATTACACAATGTTCAAGTTACTGCTTTACCCACCTGGCAAATATCCAAATTAAAAAATATACTTTAATCCTACCTTGGTTTAAAGCACATGGAGCCACCAACAATATAGAAATATCGAAGTATCAAAACTGAAATGAGCCATTTTCCTTCCAGGCCCACTACGTGCCATTGGTCTGAGTCTCATCTGCTGAAAGCCATGGCCTGGCTGCCCTTTCCTTGGGATAGGTCAGTCTGCCTGAAGTTGAGCTCAGCCCATTTCCATGCATCATTAAAGCTAGATAATGATTAGCTAAGTTATTCCTTCTCTCAGCCTAATGAGCTGTGAGGTGATAGTTTGTAGTTCAGTCTAAAAGATATAAAAGTTGATAAAGTTCTTGTCCTGAAAATCTTACTCTAGAAACCATTCACTTGATCCAACATGGTTCCTCCCTTTTAGACTTAGATAAACATGGCCCATATGGTAACCCAAATTGTTCATAAACTATTATCAGCTTTGAGATGACAGCAGATACTTTTTCTTAATTTATGTTATATATGTGTGTGCATGTGTATCCATTTATTTTTGTGAAAACATGAGAATGTAAAATCCTGGAAGTTTTTCCAATTGGAGTAATAATAAATATCTTTCCGCTTTTTAAAAACATTTTCTTTAAAATTAGTTTCTTGTTTATTCCTTGCTGATATATTTAATATAGATTTTCTTGTATCTCACTTTATGCAATACAATGTGTTTCTGAAGTTCAGTGTTCAACTTCTCTTTGCAAAAGAAGTGAACACACTTCATGTTTAAATGAATTGATCATGCATGTTTAAATGCATGATCATGTATGACTATATGTGTTTAAATCTGCATGACAGAGTTTAGCATTATTTAGAGAAAGTTGGAATTGCATTTACTGATGTCTTATTTTGTGCCAGAAACTCTATGTGTTTCTTATGGCAGCCTTAGCTGAAGAAACAAATGTGTCAGTGACTTGACAAAATAGAAGCTGATTTCTTCCTCATGTAACTGTCCTGGGAGTTTGTTCAGATAGGCAGAGCAACTCACCTCATCTATGTCATGCTGGGACCAGTTTCATTGTAGCTTGTGGTTCTGCAATCCCTTAGAAAAGGAAGAGGAAAGGAAGAGAAAAGAAGAGAAAAAGGAAGTATAGAGGTTCTATACCAACTCTCTTAAGAAATTCTGAACTAAATTTTTCCCGCATTTTTTCTGTACACATTCTATTGGAGAGAGCCTAGTCACATGATCTAACTGCAAAGGAGGCTGGAAGACAGTAGTATAGATTTCTATCCAGCAAAGATCCCCATTTTGATGAAAGGAGAAAATTTATTTCGGTGAACAAGTAAGAGTTTTTGTACCACTCTGGCTATGTAAAATATCATATAGATCCAATTGACATATTTTCTATCTTTCTAATATAAAAAAACCATAACCTTCTATTTTTCAAGTGTCAAAACTTATGCCACCTTATTATCTCCTCCATCCCCCTGGCTTCTTTTGACTTCTTTATAATGTAAATAATTTTTTTTCATTTATCTGCCCTTGAGATGCTTTGATTCAGTCCAAGTCACCCAGGCTCCAAACTCCACACACAGTTGTAGGTCAGTCTTCGAGATGTCGACCAAATCCTTCCTGTCTGTAATCATCCATTTTCACACTGCTGATAAAGCCATACCCGAGACTGGGTAATTTATAAAGAAAAAGAGGTTTAATGGACTCACAATTCCACGTGACTGGCCTCACAATCATGGTGGAGAGTGAAAGGCACATCTTACACGGTGGCAGACAAGTGAGAATGAGAGCCAAGAAAAAGGGGAAACCTCTTATAAAACCATCAGATCTCATGAGACTTATTCACCACCATGTGAACAGTATGGGGGAAACTGCCCCCATAATTCCATTATCTCCCACTTGGTCCCTCCCACAACATGTGGGAATTATGGGAACTACAATTCAAGATGAGATTTGGGTGGGGATACAGCCAAACCATATCACCTTCCTAACTATTCTTGCTGTGGTCGCCTTTCAGACCTTGACAACATTTTAAGTGAGCTTTCCTATCAGTTTTCAGTGAGACTTCCGGTCTCCTCTCTTTCTCTCATCCAATCCATTCTATACACTGTTTCTAGTTAAAATCCATACAACTCCCCACCTCCACCCAAAAAAATTACCAGCTTGACATTTGTGATAATTTCACATATATTTTAAAATTTAGACTTGTCTTAACCCCAGAGTAAAGATGCTTCTTACAATGCTAATAATCTACACTCTTTATATAGCCATAAATTTTATGGAATGCACTGTGGTTTGGTTATTTCTCGCATTCCAAATCCATTTTCCAAAAACATTTATTACATTTTTATCCCTGCTATAGCAAGTTACCATGGATTTAGTGACTTAAAACTATACAAATGTGGGTCGGGTGCAGTGGCTTAGGCCTGTAATCCCAGCAATTTGGGAGGCTGAGGTGGGTAGATCACCTGAGGTCAGGAGTTCGAGGCCAGCCTGGCCAACATGATGAAACCCCATCCCCACTAAAAATACAAAAAATTAACCAGGTGTGGTGGCACACACCTATAGTCCCAGCTACTTGGGAGGCTGAGGCATAAGAATCACTTGAACTAGGGAGGCCGAGGTTGTGGTAAGCTGAAATTGCACCACTGCACCCTAGCCTGGGTGACAGAGCAAGGTTCTGTCTCAAAAACAAAACAAACAAATAAACATATACAAATGCATTGCCCTATCATTTTGGAGGTCAGGACTTCTAATGGATCTCAAGGGACTACAGTCAAGGTGTCAGCCTGTCTGTGATTCTCTATGGAGGCTAGTGGGGACCTTATAAACACAAGAGGCTATATTTTCCTGCCTTTCCAGCTCTAGAAGCTACTTACCTCTAAAAGCTATTCCTTGGTTCATGGCCCCCTTCTTCATTCTTGAAAACCAAACACCGCATGTTCTCACTCATAGGTGGGAACTGAACAATGAGATCACTTGGACTCTAGAAGGGGAACATCACACACCAGGGCCTATCATGGGGAGAGGGGAGGGATTGCATTGGGAGTTATACCTGATGTAAATGATGAGTTGATGGGTGCTGACGAGTTGATGGGTACAGCACACCAACATGGCACAAGTATACATATGTAACAAACCTGCATGTTATGCACATGTACCCTAGAACTTAAAGTATAATAATAAATAAATAAATAAATACACACATAATAAAGTGAAAAAAAAGAAAAGCTACCAACTGCATCAATCAAACCTTGCTTCCGTCTTTGAGTCTTTCTCTGAGTCTCTCTTGTGATTACATCATGCTTACCCAGATAATCTGGGATAATCTCCCTATTTTGGAGTCAGGTGATTGGAAGCATTAATTCTGCCTGCATCCCTAACTCCCCTTTAACCTAACATATTTATTAATTCCATGGAAAAACACATGTATATCTTTGGGATTATTATTCTGCCTACCACAGCATGTTTTCCTCTCTCTTCATTACTGCTCATCCTTTCCCTCTTTC
This sequence comes from Trachypithecus francoisi, assembly GCF_009764315.1. Taxonomy (NCBI): domain Eukaryota; kingdom Metazoa; phylum Chordata; class Mammalia; order Primates; family Cercopithecidae; genus Trachypithecus; species Trachypithecus francoisi. The sequence continues at coordinate 18,151,444 of NW_022681454.1, forward strand.
TTCCCTTACCCAACTTCATAAGGTTCTCTTTATGCCAGGTTACCCTTTTGAAACCTTATCCATCCTCTACATTCAAAGTCCATCTCATATTCAGCTTCCTCTTCACATTCTGCTCACAGGGAGAAAACATGTCGTTTTCCTGCATTTTGTTACTTGTTATACACATTGCCTGATTTACTTAGAATTTTAACTTAAAAAACATGACTTGCTTATTGAGTTATATTTGTGGATCCACTGGAAACTTCTTGGAGGGAAGCATTATACTTTTTGTTCACTTTTTATAGTCTTCATGGCCTCTGAGAATGTCCTTTTACATCATAAGCACAAGTATAATTTTTGTTACATTTAATAAAATGTACGAATTTACCACTGGCAACCAAGGGGCACAGTAGCATAAATAATCCTTTAAGAGCAGATGACCTAAAACTAACTTGCATGTGTTTTATGAATGCTTCTTATGTGGCTTTTGCAAGAGATGTCTATTTACATTTTCCTGCTCATACTGATTTTATTTCATATGGCTTCTCTCCTGTACAGTCTCATGAGTAAACGTGAAGATATCATCTTTGACAGTATGGTTACCCACACTGATCACATTTATTGGCTTTATCCCCAAAATGGATTCCCCCGAGAAATGGGATTTAGACATTCGTCTGAAGATTTTCTCAGAACAGAAACTCTTACACATAGTTCCTCCCTGTGTGAGTTCTCTGATGAATGACAATGTTGATTTCCAAACTCATTTTTTTTTTTTTATCTAAGTACCCAAAGTATAAATTTTCTTCCCATGACGACCCTTTGGTTAATCTTTTGGCAAAGTAGTTTACTCAACCTTTCACCCTGATCTGGATATTGTCTTATACTTTGATCAAATGTTGATCTAGGAGCTTACTTAAATCTCCTTTTTGATAGTCTTTAATTATTTTTCTTTGCTTTTGGCTTTTCTGTAAATACTAGGTTATCTGTGTCTTTCAGATTTTGAGATTATGTCATTCACTTCTTTTACTAAAGTTTTCCTGAAACTCTTCTTGAAGTTTGTTTTTTAAGAAAATCTCACATTGACATATAATCTCTTTATAGCATGTATTTTGTGAACCCAGGTGCTTCCTCTTGTTTCACTGGGATGCAACCATGGAATGCATAGTTCTAGGCAAGGTGAGTCAGGCTATGTAATTGGTTTGCAAACATGAGCATGCGTTATGTGCATTAGAATCACCTGGACAATTTGTTAAAATAAATTTTGTAGCTTCTTCCCACAGTTCCTGCTAAGAATCTGCATTTCTCTCAAGCTCTCAGGTGAAGTTGATGCTGCTGACTAGGGAATCACTGCTTCTTAAATCATGGTAATACTCAACAGAAGCATAGATAATACTCCCTAGAAAAAGGCAACCTAAAGGAGAGTAAGAAACTTTATTCATTTGGTCACTAACTTATTCATTCATTTCTTTAATAAATATTTATTGTGTGCCTATATCAGATTCCTTATTCTCTTCTTTTTATATTTTCCAATTACTCAAAAGGAAATATGAAAGTGGCTCAAATTTTACATAAATTAACATTTAACATGATTTCTGAAAATGTAGTCACATATTAACATCTAGTTTATGATAGGTTTCTTACAAATCATAACTCAACTGAGTAATTATTTATTGAATGCCTACATTATTCAAGGTATTGTACTAGCAAAAGAGAACAAAACAAGAATAAGGTTTTTTCTTAAAAAATGAAATATGTGAAAGCACATCTCTATTCTTCATGCTCCCAGGCATGGTGTATGGATTTGTAAATTTTACATCTGACCTTATTACAAGAAAATCTGATAATTAGTTTAAACCCGTTTGCTGTTGTCATGCATTATGCTAGTCCAGTTTAATTTTGTTTTCCTTTTCATTTTAGCTTTATTTGTTGGGTTGTTATTTGAGCTAAATTGGAGAGAAACATTGCTCAAAAATATAAAGGGTATAAAAATTCTATATTAAACCTAAATTTATTCGTATTTATTTTGATTGTATTTATTTCCACAGGTTTTTACTATTTTTAAAAATATAACAGTGTGTTAATATTGATTTTTTATATTTAATTTATTTGTGTTAAGATATCTATATTTACCATTTTTAAGTATACAGTTCAGTGATAATAAAACTATATTTACATTCTTCTTTTTTCCTTTTCTCTGACTATCCTTCCTAGCCTTCAGTAGCTTCCAATCTATTCTCTATCATCACGAAATGGATCCTTTTAGCTTCCATGTAAGGGTGAGAGCATGTTATATTTGTCTTTCTGTGCGTGCTTATTTCATTCAACAAAATGGCCTCTAGTTCCATCCACGCTGCTGCAAATGACAGGATTTCATCTCTTTTATGGCTTAATAATGTTCCTTTGTGTATATATACCATATTTTCTTTATCCATTTATCCATTGATGGGCGCTTAGGTTGACTCTATATTTTGGTTATTTTAAATAGTGCTGGAATACACATGAAAATGGAGATACCTCTTCAATGTATTGATTTCCTCTCTTTTGGATATATATCTAATAGCAGAATTATGGGAGCATATGCTAATCCTATCTTTATTTTTTTGAGGAAGCTTCAAACTGTTCTTCACAGTGGTTGTACTAATTTACATTCCCACTAACAGTATATGAAGGTTCCTCTTTCTCCACATCCTCACCAATATCTGTTATTACATATCTCAAAAGCACAGGCAACCAAAGCAAAGATAGATCATTGGGATGACATCAAGCTAAAATGCTTCTGCACAGCAAAAGAAACAATCAACAAAGTAAAGAGAAAACCCACAGAATGAGAGAAAATGTTTCCAAACTATCAGAATATATAAGGAGAGCAAATAAACTCAATAACAAAAAAAATTACCTCATTAAAAATTGGCTAAACATCTGAATAGACACTTACCAAAAGAAGATACACAAATGATCAACTGGTATGTAAAAAATGTGCTCAACGTCACTGATCATCAGAGAAATGCAAGTAAAAAGCACAATGCAATAATATCTTACTCCAGTTAAAATGGCTTGGATCAAAAAGGCTTTTACTTATTATTCAAAGACTACAGTAAAATATAAAGAAAGAATCTTTGAGAAGAAGATAGATGACTCATAATCCAAAACCCCAAGCTCATTAGCAGCTGTGTGAGTGTGCATGTGTGCGCATGTATGCTTGTGCATGTACGTGTTTGTGCCTGTTTTGGTGTGTGCACACATGAATGTTAATTGCTGGCTCTTGTCTTTATGCATACTTTTTCTTATAATCTGGAAGTATTCATAATTTTGAATTTTACTAACTTATTGTATTATAAACTATTTCCTTTCTCAATAGTCTTCATAATTATTTAAATGGCTCCATAAAATTTTTATTTAGATAAAAATACACTGAAATTCTATTTATTTTTAATCATATCAGTCCTTTTGTTTCTCTAATTTAGAAATTTTATTGAATAATATTCTTATGAAATATTCCTAGTATAGATGTTCTATGATTTTTTATGAACTTGTATGACCCTTATTAATTTATAATGTAAACAACAGTGTATAAAGATAATGATATTAAAAGTTTATCAATACTAGAAATAATTTTTAGTCACCTGATAGATATTAAAAGGGCTTTTTAATTTTAATTCACATGCATTTCACTACCAAGCAATTTAGTCACTTTGTTATATTGATTTACACTTTTTATTTTTATAATTGGATACAGGTCATTTGAGTGAATAACATATGCTTTATTTTTCTTTTTTAGTGGAAAAGACCATTATTATAACTGTGGGCACTGAGCACAAAATATACTCTTATTGCAAGTTTATACAAACAGTAAATAGGAAATGGACATTTAACTATATAAATAAATAACTTGAAACTATATTTTTGAATGAAAATGAATATTTTCTATTTAATTTTTGAATTATAAAAGCAACAATAGCCATAATTTTTACACTACAAAGAGATTTCATTTTATCAGCAATATAAGAAATTTATAAAGAGATTTTATAAGGTAAAACTGCACATGAAATAGCATTATCACAAAATATTTTATTGTCTTTTAGAAAACTCGATAAACCTACAGTAAAAATGCTTGGAAATAAATTTTTTTTTATCAAATTAATGCTATGGACTGAATTGTGTCCCCACCAAATTTTTATGTTGAAGCCTTACCCTCCAATCTGATTGCATTTGCAGATAGGGTTGCTACAAGCTAATTAAGGATAGTTAAGGTCTTAAGTGTGGGATCCTAATCCCCTAGGGTTGGTGGCCTTATAAGAAGAAGAAGAGAGAGGATGATATCTCTCTTTCTCCGGGTATACACATGCAAGAAAGACCATGTGAACACAGCGATAAGGCAGTTGCTTGCAAGCTTGGAAGAGATCCCTCACCAGAATCGAACCATACTGGTGATCTGATCTTGGATTTCTAGCCTTCTGAGCTGTGAGAAAATTAGTTTCTGTGGTTTAAGTCACCTTGTCTGTGTTATTTTGTTTTGGCAACCCAAGCAGGCTAAGAAAATTAATAATTATGCATGTATTTATGAACACTTCTTTTCTTTTCCTTCAAAGAAAATGTATTTATTTGAGACTAATGCAGAACTTTGTTTTGGAACAGCCAGAAAATACGACTTCTAAGTCTGCCAAGGTTTTCCCAATTGCGTAATAGAAATGATAATATCTGTCCTATTTTTTCTCCTTTTCCCACAAAAAGTCATTGTATTATTATATATGAAAGTAATTTGTAAACAGAAACACATTATAGAAACAAAAGAGAATACCGCATGATAAAGTTTGCAGGTGTCTAAGGATCTACTGTATTGCTTGAACTATATTATTTTGGTCACAATCAACATCATCAGAATCATTGGTTCCAATATAAGTTACAAGACAATTAGAAAACTAAACTAAATGGATTTTGGATACATCCATGAACAGAAACATTACTGTCAGAAGTTCTGATCCAGCTCTTAAATTGATGAATCTGGTATTTTTAACATGACTTTGCTTCATAATATACTTATGTATTCTCCATTACCCTCACCCCTCCATGTAGGGGGAATATTTTCAAGAAGTACATTTTGGAAAATAATGACTCATTTGTAACTTGTTTTATTTATAGGAAGAAAGAGGGAGGTGGATAGTTAATCTGAGTCATCACTTTTGCTTTATGCCTGACGTGGAACCATTAGAACCTTGAAACGTACATGAATTTTTCTCCTTTCCAAACTGCTGAGTCTCTCAGCACATGCTGTCAATTTTGTTATATAAGTAAACCTAGCAATGTGTATAATTACTGTGCAAAGTTATTATTTAATATGAAGAAAAAAATTGTCAGCTAACCTAAGGACAAAAAATATATAACTTCCAATCCCAGATTTATTACCTGGAGTCATCATCAAAATTTATTTCACTGCATTAGCAAGACTTTGTACTCCTAGAAGTAAAAGACTACAGTGAATATTTCTTATGGCCAAGAGTCTTGTTCCCATTTTTTACTTCTGCTGGTTTTGTTCCTCTTATGTAACTGGGGAAGTTGGCTGTGATAAACGGGGCCACGTCACAATATCAGTATATGGTGGGCTCTTAAGACATATTTGTTAGACTGAATCTGTTTACTTGTTACCAAAGCCAGATGAAATCCTGGATTTAGTTATTAGCTAACACTGTAGCCTCATGTCAATTACTTTTATTCTCTGAATCAGAGCTTTATCACCAAGCATAATAATAGCTACCCAGGTTTGATGTGAAGATTGTGTAAATGTAATAAATATAAAGCAATATTTATAAGATGGATGATCTGAGTCTGAAACATATTTATTATTCTCTCAATGTTACATATCATATCCTACCCCCTCCTATTTTAAAAAGAGAATTAAATAATGTTCTATTGCACTTCAGGTAAATAATCTCATTTAAGACGCTCTCGAGAGCCAAAGATAAATTTCCACAAAATTAAAAATGGGGGAAGTTTGTGATGTCTGCTATGGACTAAATATTTGTGCTATGGTTTAAATATTTATCTCCTCCAAAACTCATGTTGAAATGTAATTGCTATTGTGACAGTATTAATGGTAAGACCTTTGAGAGTTGTTAGGCCATGAGGGCTAAGCCTTCATGAGTGGGATGAATGTCATTATAAAATGGTGAGTTTGGCCCCCTTTTTCCTCTTTGCCCTTCCACCACGTGATGATGAAGCAGGAAGGCCTTTGCTAGTTGCTGGCACCTTGATCTTGAACTTCCTTGCCTCCAGAACTGAGAGAAAATAAGCTTTTATTCATTATTAATTACGTGGTATCAGGTATATTATTAAAACAGCAAAACTGGACTAAGACAATCTGTGTCCCCCAAAATTCATAGATTGAAATCCTAACCCATAATGTAATGGAATTAGGGGATGAGAGCTTTGAGGGGATTAGGTCATGAGAAAAGAACCTTCATAAATGGGTTTAGAGTGCCTTTAGAAAAAAAGATCCTAGAGAACTCCCATGCTGCTGTCCCTGTGAGTACACATCAAAAAGACAGTCATCTAGGAACCAGGAAATGGGCTCTCACTAGACATCAAATCTGCCAGCATCTTGATCTTGGACTTTGCAGCCTCCAGAACTTCAAGAAATAAATTTCTGCTGTTTATAAGCCACTCAGTCTATGTCATTTGTTATAGCAGCCCAAATAGACTAAGACAATGTCTAACATCTATGGATAATTCAGAAAAGACAGAAATATTTTTATCTTTCTCTTACCTGGGTAATTGCTTTCTTTAAACTTTTTACTTTCAGAAGTTTTCATGCTTTTCAAAGACATTTTCCCATAGAATATCTTACTTGTTCCACACGGTGAAACCTGAAGGATAGAGCAGTTATCAGTCTTGTTTTACAAATTTTAAAATACAATCAAGATAGCACTTACCTGTATTTAAACAGCCTTTGTCTTATTCCCCAAAACCTGTTCCTTCACGGTGTTTACCATTTTAATTAATTTTAATTATCTAATTAATCAATATTACAGCCAAAAAGGTATCTTTTCCATTACACGCAATACTTCTGCCAGTGCCATTGCCTCTACTTCTAAGATATATTCTGAATCCATCCATTCTGAAATGTTCTGATCATATTTCACCATTGATTAAGGAGTTTCAGCCTCCAATCATTGCTACAATTGCATATGTTGTCTAGTATTGTTGTGAAGATAAGATGAAAATGAAAAAAAAAGTTAACTAAGAAGTTAAGAATGAACATAAATTATTTTTTATTATTGGAATTCTAGGAGCCCAATAAAAGTACCCCTTTTTTTGACTTGAATCCTTAATCACTAGAAGGAGATAGACATGGAATTAGGCAGATAGAGAAAAAATATCACCTTTGTCACTTCCCTGCGTGCAGTTCAACATTTGCATATGCTTATTAATAAAACTTACGACCCTTTTATGGATCAACTAATGATTTGATTTTGTGAAATCTCTTACTTTATCCATATACCTGGATGTTCCACGTCTTCCTATTAGATTATTCCTTAAGTCATGCACAATCAGTTAGAGTTACGATGCTTTATGTCAGTTGCAGAGTTGGAGGCAAAATTAGCTGCCAAACCAAGGTGATGCCTACCAGGTACAGGTTTCCTTTGAGACTTTGCCTTTTCCTAGACATGATCACACAGCATAGCTCTTCTCCCCACCAAAGAAGGCTGCCTTTTTCTCCTGACTGCTTTGTAGATGCCTAACTTCAGTCCTGTTAGAGAGCTCTTCAGTTGTACACTCTTTGTATCCTCTTACACAAAACATCTAATTTCTGCCTCATTGACTTCTGCAAAGTGAGGCTACAGTTTTCTAGTTCAAGGTAGCTTTAGACAGTGCAAGGCCAATGGGGACTGCTCAATAATGTAGAGCTGCCCACATTTACTAAGGTTTTTGCAAGCCTTGTTTGCTAAGGATCAAGGGGTCTGCATTTTCCATGAGCTAAGCTGGCTAAAAATAGCCCTATCTGTATCAATAAAGCCACTTGCCTGTGAACAAAGCCGTCATAAACCATAATGATCCACCAAGGACAAAATCTCACTTAGGCCACACTCACTAAACCCTTAGGAATAAAGCTACCAGCCAATTTCTTTCTCTCTCTTTGGTAACCTACGTTTCTTGAATTTTCTTTAGGTTCACAGACAATGTACCCAAATATTAGCATTTAGGGGAGCTTAATTATAACTTATTGACCGTAGTTTAGAACAAAATGAAATCCAGAAAACAAAGAAATATATAGCAAGAGTATTTGCTTTATTGATATTAAGGTAAATTAAGAACCTGGTTATAGATCTTTAGGCAAGTGGGCTAGCTTGTTAATACTTTACTCCTGAATTGAGCAGATATATCCACTTTGTCACAGAGGAGTATAAAATTTCTGCTTTCCTACCAACAAATAATACTATGATGATTCTGAACTTATGAAAAATCAAGTCCTGCACATTTAAATGATCTGAGAAACTAATGTGCATTAATTGTATATTAACATCAAAGAGCGAAAAAGATACTCTGATAAATATGTAGCTGGTATAATTGTTTCAATCCACTTATTTTGATGATGATGATGATAATTAGACTATGCTGGTTGCTTAAGAGAATATGTAGAATCTTTTTTAGTAGCAGCTATTTAGTTTTCAATACTTGGTGCTCTCCTTTGGACTAATAAGTCTAAGTGTGTGGTAGTAGGGAGCATGGCTGTATATCAGAATTGGGGGAAGAGGAGGACTCTTTTCAGACTGTTACTCACTTAGAGGTTTTAATATCCACCTCCACTCTCTCCAGTTGAGAATCTCATTTTAAATGAACTACAGAGGTAGAATCTTAGAGATCAGTATATTGCGTTCCTCAGGTCACTGGATCTGAAAGATTTGAAGACCGCTGTTTTGGAGTCATTTTAATTCCCTGTTGCCATGTTCATTTGTGGCTCCACCAGGCCCTTCATTGACCAGGCACTGAAAAGATTACCTCAGCATCTTGTAACTACCCTCTAGCTACCTAAGGCCTGTTCTCTTTGGGGAATCTTCTCTCCCATTATACTCCTTTTCTTTCTCCATCCCACATGGACATACTCTACTTAAGCTATTAGAAAACGTGCTTGATATGTAAACCTTATCACAGAACGAGGCTTTCAAGTGGGCCATTCTTTAATACACTCATTTAATCCTAAAATAGTTAAGGACCATCTTCATATGCCAGGCCTGCAAGGTAGCTAAGATTACTATGATGATGAAGACCCAGAAATAGCCATGAAAGAACATAGGGTTTAGGCAGAGCTTATTTCCCAAAATGCCGTTCTGAAAGCTTTACTACTCAGTGTGTAGGCCCCATGACATTGTTTTAGAAAACTGAATCTTAGGCTCCACTCCCAACCTATTGAATCAGATTCTGAATTTAAACGAGAACCACAGGTATATGGGTATACACATTAAACTTTGAGAATTATTGCCTTAACATGCTAATTCTGTGACATATTCCACTATTAAAAAATCTTTGTTTCATTCAATTTCAAAAGTTCTGGGTTAAATCCAGTTTGACAATGTTTCTGTATTGAATAGCTTTACAGAGGTTTTAATGTAATCATTTGTCATTTTAAGCTACGAGAAGCACACATGTTTGAAGAAGTGCTGTGTGTTTCCTAACATTTTGACTGGGAAATCCCCCTTAATCCAGAATACTTTAGATAACTAGGGCTTTAGAGAATGCCTCTTAGAAAAATTAGAGTCACATACTTTTTTTTTCTGCTTTTTTCTTAATTTTCACAATTCTGGGAAAGTTTTCATTTTTTTTACACTCTATTATAACAAACACCTTCATCTTCATTTTTTTCTAGTATTAGAAATTATTTCTGGCATTTAAAATTACCCTCTTCTGTCTCAGTCCATATAGCTCGAGTGGGATTGACCTGTCCCCAAGGCGTGGGTGAGCTTGTGACTCAGTACTGTGCAATCAATCACTGTAGTTTTGGTTCTAGGACAGGCATATCAAGTGTATTGGGCCAGTTAAGTTTGCTGTAGGATTCTCTGGGGGAAGGTGGAGAAACAGAATACATTAGATGACTATTGTCTTGAGGTCATAATAACATCATAAGCGACTGGATATAGCTATGCGTGCAGATTGCTCTCTTGACTTCCATCCTTTTAAAAGTTATTTTGACTTAGGCCTCTGTTGTTTTTAACAGCAAGAGCCCTTTTTAATGCATATAGTTCATTTAATGTATTACTACCACAGATACTGGACCTTCTTGAAGGATTTGTACTGTAGATGGCAGGCAGATAAGTCATGTAAGTCAAGCCATCTTGTTAACCAATGTTCCTCTGATGTCCACTGTAGATGCTGCGGTTAGGGTCTACTCTAGGGACATGGATTTTCTACTTGTTGCCACTGGCAGTGGTCATTAGTACTCTCATAAAAAGCATCTGGTGTCCCTAAAAAGCATCTAGAAGTGGTTGGCAAAACTGGCTGCTACTCAGATTCATGTGGGAATCTCGTTAAACCTTTAGACATTGGGACCACAGCAGAGTTCTTGGGGTGGAAGCTAGGAAGCTGTGTCTGTAACAGCCTCTCATCTGGTGATTCCTAGCACAGTAAGTCTGGCATTTGTCCATGAACGAAGCTAGACAATCCCTTCCCTAAGTGATCTTTGGCTCCTCCCTGGCTTTGAGTGCTCTGTTGCTGAATCAGTTTTTCTCCAATGTAGCCACACATAGAGCCTTCCACCTACAGAGAAACGAATCTTCCAGAGGCATGAACGCTAAGGCCTTATATTAAATCCCCCTGGGTATTTTGGTTTTGTTTCTTGTTTGTTTGTTTTGTTTTATTTTGTTTTCCTGTTTCAGAGGGATCCGCTACATTTACAATCTCAATATATTTTGTCAGAATGTCAAACGTTTAAGTACATCTTTATGCATTATCTCAGCAATCCTCATGTAGACTTGCCCAATATTATATGAAATGTTCAGTTAAATTTGGATTTCAGATAAACTGTGCATTTGTTTTAGTATGTGTCCCAAATATTCCATGTGACACCCTCATATTGTAAATGTGTTTGTCTCTTTTTATCTGAAAATCAAATTTAACTGGATGTAACGCATTTGTATTTGTTAAATCTGGGAACCCTAATACCTCATAACAACCTACGAGGAAGACAGAGTAGGTGTTAGACTTTTCTAATTGTATAGATAATAAAACTGAAATTCTAAAAGCCTGTAGGTATTAGTGAGCTGTGGAGCAGAAACCAGAGCTTGATTTTCTCACCTCTGATCCAGGACTCTTACGTTTCACCCATCTGGCTTGAGCAATAGTTTAAAAGGATAATTCTACACTCTTAAGTGCTTCACTTAGCTACACTATTTTAGCATATATTAGGGGCATTGGGGTTATAAGGATGATTTAGCATGTTTTCTGCCTTTGAGTTGATGATTAGATTATGACAAGTACTCTGAAAGAGGAAAACTGTATTTCTGATATATATAAATTCTAATATATTTATATTTATTATATATGTATATTCTAATATATTTACAATATCAAAGCTAAATTTCAGGCCAGGCACAGTGGCTCACGCCTGTAATCCCAGCACTTTGGGAGGCTGAGGCACATGGATCACCTGAGGTCAGGAGTTTGAGATTAGCCTGGCCAACATGGTGAAACCCTGTCTCTACTAAAAACATGAAAATTAGCCAGGAGTGGTGGCACATGCCTATAATCCCAGCTATTCAGGAGGCTGAGGCAGGAGAATTGCTTGAATCTGGAAGGCGGAGGCAGTGGGCTAAGATTGTGCCACTGCACTCCAACTTGGGCGACAGAGTGAGACTCTGTCTCAAAATATATAAATAAACCAATAAAACCTATATTTCTATAAACCAGTAGATTTCCAGAAAATTGGTGGAAGTATATTTATTTAAATATTGGCTAAGTAGAAACCTTTACTGATTTGAAAACAGTCCAGTGAGCATAGCATAATCCATAAAATGAATAAGAGCTAAATATAAATCTTTAGCTGATTAGGAACTAGGAGGCTGTCTTCCTTGATTGAGTTGTAGAGCTAAGAATTAGTATCATGGACTAGGGGTTCAAACCTTGTGCATGAAAGTTAAATTATTTGGGCTCAAACCTGGTTCTATCTTTCCTAATTCTGTTACCTTAGACAAATTACTTAACTTCTGCTACTCAGTTTCTCACCTGTAAAATGGGGCTAATTAGCATAACCATTTCATAGGGTTGTTAGGAAGACTAATTAATTTAATACTTGTAGAGTGTCTTACAATGGTGTTTGGTAAGTGATAAACAATAAGCTTCCACTATTATTATTTTGTTCCTATAGCTGCTGTTTTACACATGTACTGCAATTATTCCAGATGTTCACTTGCTCCAAATTGCCTCTCTTACTGATTCCATTAACTGCTACAATGAGTCACATAACTTCAAACAGACATTTGCATCAATTTTTCCATTTATGAACAGACTGCAGTGGCTATACATGGTGGAGGCCTAGACTGGTGCATAAGATGTCAAATTCTACCTCAAATATTAAGAAGCAGCATAAGTGCTCTGCTTATGCTCACTGGCAATGTGGTTTCCTATGTCCATCTAGTCGTTCAAGCTAGAGATAGTTCAGGCAAGGAATTGCTTTGAAAGCATAAATTTGTCATAAATTCAAGCATCGTGTCTTATCTTCATTTAGTTTGTCAGTGGAAGAATACTGAAAGTTTGAAACAATAAGATATACAGCCAAGTTGGAGTCCGTTGAGTCTGAGCATTTCAGACTAAGGTTTTGGTCCTTTGAACACGTACTCCAGAAACAAGCCTGGCTATCATAGCCAGCTTCTGCGATGTACTGTATTCCCCACATCTGCCAAGAGTTTGATCATGTGAAGGGTTCTATGCCCTTTTTTCAGCTGATTGCTCTACCCCATTATTGCTGACTTTAAAATATTCAAACCAGTAATGTAATATGTAGCACCTGTAAATACTGTAAAATATTAGCAGGATGGTAGTGAAAATAGACTGCAAATGTAATGACAACAGGTGAAATTATTCATAGCCTGCTCATGGAGCAAACCTAAAATATAAAATTAATGGGCATCAATGGAATAAGTTCATGACAAATAGGAAAGTATCTCAAACTGCTAAAGTAGTAAAAGCAAATATAATAAATCTTTCCTACAAATATAATAAGATCCCTAACTGTAAATGTAATAAAACCTATCAACAGCTGCAATATGTTTGGAACATATTATATAGCTTCACAAAGCATTATACCCCCCTGCTGGTACAGCCTCAACAATGTCATGCTTTGTCTTTTTCCAGTGAGTCCAAATCTAGCACACTGCATGTTGCCCTGTGTATATTAAGTATGACAGAGCGTTACTATAACCAGGTTTGAATTGAAAATGAAATGCTCAATCCAGATGTGCTCTTTGGCCATTCTGCAAGCAGAGCCAAAGGCTGCATATCTCCCAACAGGGGCTGAAATGCTGCCAGGAAAGCTAAGCATGGGAGGTGAGGAATTGATGAATTGCTAGATAACCTTTTTGTAGCTTGGATATGGTGTCTGCATCAGGAAAGTGAGCAGTACATATGACTAAGGGAATAGGGGCAGAGGGATTGGATTGGGAAAAGTGTAGGGGGAGGACATTCTCTAAAGATCATGTATGTGCCAGGCACAGTGCCATATATTTTGTACCTTCCCATCCTTCCTCCCTTTTTTCCTTCTTTCTGCAATTCAGCAAGTATTTGTTGAATGCTTGCCAGTTTATAGCTACTAATTATATTCTAGGAATAAAGGAGAAAATAATAAAGTAATCATTGCAGGACCCATGAGATACTTAAATCCTGTAGGAGAATCAGAAAATAAGCAGGAAATTCAAATACAATGCAATTAAAGCCATTACTCGGCAAGAGCTGAGAGTCTGGGACAGAAACCTGAAGAATATCAACATTTAAGAGATGGGCAGAGTTATATCAAATTTCTCTCTTCATATCTTCTCTCATATTCAGCCAGTTCCCTTTTTTATGTTATGCATTAAATATAGTACTAAGAACTGAGCGAAAATAGGTTACCAGGAATAGCAACAGGACATCATGGCTATAAACCCTAAATCTTGCAAATCTATAAACCCTATAGCTTCTTCTAAACTAAATGTACAATTTCTTCTAAAGTATTTTATTACAGGTTTCTCAAATATATATGTATAAAACAATCAACATGTGAGTTTATGACAACCATTGACACAACTCAACCACTCACAGCCACCCTTTGCAGCATGCCATAAAATAACCAACATTAACACCTGGTTTATATGGTACCAGGTATTATTTCTTCATAGAAGCTTAAATACACACACATAAAGTTTTTGTAGTTTTTCATATATATATTACTTTGCATCTTGCTTTACTCAGTAACATGGATTAGCTATTAGATAAATAAATACACAGCTAACACATTAATTTAGCTGCATACCAAAGGCTAAAATAAACATTAAAGGCTGCATACTATTACATGCACTGATTTTTCTCAATTAACCTACATTTGGATTCCTTAGGGTTTTTTTTTTTTTTTCATTATTCTTTAATGTTTGTCTACTTTTCTTGCAGGATCAAAAAAGCAAAAAACAAGAAACAAAAATACACAAACCAAACAACTAAAACAATAATAACAAAAAATCTGCAACCGGTGTTTTTGTACATATTGCTTTAAAAACATGAGATTCAGGCCAGGCGTGGTGGCTTATGCCTGTAATCCCAGCACTCAAGAGCCCAAGGTGGGCGGATCACCAGGTCAGGAGTTAGAAACCAGCCTGACCAACACGGTGAAACCTCGTCTCTACTAAAAATACAAAAATTAGCCTGGCATGGTGGGGCAACAGTGAAAAGTGAAAGTGAAAATTTAGACTATGGAAGTTTTATTTTACAATAAGTAGTGGCAGATTACTTTTCAAAATTCAGGAGCAATTCACATTCTTATCAGAGATCATTATGCAGATACTAGCTCCAGGCTATGTTTTACTTTACATCTTTTGTGAAGAGAGATAAAACATGTTTTATCATTGTCTTCCAGCTTCCACCTGTCACTGAGGTTGCCATCTTTGTCTTTATTGGCTATCTGAATTTTTTATTCTACGAATTATCTGTTCATATAATTTTCTTAGTTTATGTATTTTTTTTTCATCATGGAAGAGTCTTATGTATATCTGAAATAGTAATTATCTTACTATATGGGTTGCAAATATTTTATTTTGTTCTTTGACTTTGTTAATGGAATTCATTTTATGTCTATTTTCATTTGTGACATCTGGGTTTACTCTCACTTTGGTGGGCCTACTCTATCCCAAAAGAGCTACACCAGAGCTACTAAATTTTTCTAATGTATATATTTTTAAAAATTATTTTAAATATACGTGCAAAGTTATAAAATATACGTATGTATTATTATTTATTACTGGCATACTATTTTATATATATTTGTACAAATTATAATTATTTATATATAAGATAGCTAACCTATACATTAAAATTTTCTGTAAGAATTTTTTGTATGTGGTATGTGCTTTGTTTTCTTATAAGTTCCTAAGCACTTATACTGGCTGTAAAATAAAGCACCATTTTGCTAACTAATTAAATTATAACTTCTCAAATAATCATGTTTTCTTTTGGCTCAGTTTTGAAGTAATTATTCTAATCAATGAAACTATACCTATGATTTTGCCATAGCATTTTTATTGCAATGGCTTTAATGTAAGTTTGATACTTGCTAAGGCAAATTTCCCTCTAGTATTCCTTTTTTTTTTTTTTTTTGGCCACAATCACATTTTATCTTTCCATGAACTTTTATATCAATATGTCCAGTTTTAAAATAACTTTCTATCCTAATTTGATTTATAATACACTTACCTTGTAAATATGGGAGAATTTACATGTTTGTAAATTATAATCTTATTAAAACACATGGTTGCTCCTCTATTTGTTCAGATTTTAGATTATGTATTTCCATCAATGTTTGTTATTTTCCTCATCAGATTTTTCTCCATTTTTTATTTTAACTGGACGACAGTGGAAATATAATTCTACGAAGTATTTATCAGTCTCTAATTTTAATGGTCCAGCTTTTCTTTGTGTACGTGTGTTTTTCTGTAGGTATACAGAAAATTTTGTTTTGTTTTAATTGAATTATTTTGATGATTCTAGTTATAAAACTGTATCATGTGTTAAGAGAAAAATTTCTTGTCCAATGATCATGTAGATTTACATACATATTTCATTCTTGACTTGTTGTATTAACTAGCGTTTTGAAATCATATAAAATTATGTTTCGCTCTTAATTTTAATGGAAATGATATTACATTTAATTCTTTAGAATGATTTTTCCTGTTTGTTTGGATAGTATTTTGTCCATTATATTCCTTAGAATTTTTTAATAAAAAATGCCTGAATTGTACCAAATGTATTTTTAATACGTTGCTATATTAATTTGTATTTTTCTTTTTAATATATTGATTTGATATATCATATGCAGCTATTATTTCAGTATTTGAATAATGTGGCTCGATTTCATTTATACTACACTATCATTCTATAATATGGGATTTAAATTCTAATTTTAAATTTAAAAATTGTGCATTATCATTACAATGTGATCAGTGCAGCTTTTTAAGCCTTTTTTATCTTGATAAATTTGGATGTTAAAGTTTCACTTTTTTCTAAAAATAAAATGAGGGCTTTCAATCGTTTGTGATCTATAAAATTCTTTCACAGCACTGGATTACCTGTTATTTAAAGATGATATAAAAATTATCTATAAAGATATCTAAGGTAATTTTTTATTTATTTATTTATTTATTTTTGAGATGGAGTCTGGCTCTGTCGCCCAGGCTGGAGTGCAGTGGCCGGATCTCAGCTCACTGCAAACTCCGCCTCCCAGGTTCACGCCATTCTCCTGCCTCAGCCTCCCGAGTAGCTGGGATTACAGGCGCCCGCCACCTTGCCCGGCTAGTTTTTTGTATTTTTTAGTAGAGACGGGGTTTCACCGTGTTAGCCAGGATGGTCTTGATCTCCCGACCTCGTGATCCACCTGTCTCGGCCTCCCAAAGTGCTGGGATTACAGGCTTGAGCCACCGTGCCCGGCTGGTAATTTATTTTTAAATGGCAAAATATTTCATTCATACCACTATGTTTTTGTAGTTTATGTCTGTTTAACTTCTCTACTTTCTTTAGGATCAATTTTGATGATTTATACATCGGTAAGTAATCATTCCTTTTTTTTTTTTCAAATATTCCAATTTGGTGCCCTAGTTTTGCACACAATATTTGCACATAAGTATTTTAAACCTAAAAATATAATGATATGTCTCCTTTCTGATTTGTCATAATATGTTGTTTTGTTTTATCTTTTGTTTCCTTAATTAAAAGTTTATCAATATTGTGAATCTTTTTAAAAAATCAAACCACAGGGTTTTAAAAAATCGTATCTATAAATTATTTTTGTTTTCCATATTTTAATAATCTCATGTTTTTGTAAGTTGCTTTCCTTTGATTTTCAAGAAATGTAGACAATAGCTAAATTTTGCAAGGACTGTAAATTAGTAATAAACAAAATGTATTCACAAATATTGTAGCTTCTCCTAATTCAAATATATATTCTGGCAAATGCTTGTCTAGTTGTTATGTTTATGTATTCATTATTTTATATTTATTGTGCCTTTATTGTTATTTTTAGTTACTTATCAACTATACTTGTGTGTGAACCTCTTAATTTTCACATATGGACAGTAATATACAAATTGGGTTGATATTCCAGAGTCTAGACATATATATCCTCCCCTTCTTCTTGTACTTACTTGTGAATTAAAACTGCTCTCAATTAGCAGGAATATTATACAGTACATAAATAAACAATATTGTCTGAATCTTTCTTCTTTATTTTGATTTATTTCCTTTAACTATATTCCCAGATATGGTTGTAATAGACACATAGATCTTCAGGTGTTGCCCATAAACTCCACTTTCTATTTTTCACAGCCATGTTCAGTTTCCTCCCTTTACATGCAGTGGTGAAACTAGCCCAATTGTACCATAGAAGTGATGTCTACCGTTTTTCGGATAAACATAGAAACTGACTCTCCCAGTCTTAAAGCTTGAAACTTAAATTTGTCTCATCTGAGTTCCTTCCTCAGGAAACTGGCCTTCAGGCCTCCCAGGTGGTATCAGGAAACTGAAACTCACCAGATAGCTGCATCCAGACAATGGAGATGCCAGGCCCTTCAGTCATCATGACTGCCTAACCAACCACTGGCATCCTGTTGACCAGCTCCTCTTCCTTACCCGTCCCTAATTCCTGTTTTCCCACACATAGTTAATTCCTCCCCTGCTATATGAACCCCTAAATTTAGCCTGTTGATGAGACAGATTTCAGACTGATCTGTTCTCCTCAGCCAAAGCACCCGAAGAAAGCTTTCTTTTCCAGCAATACTCATTGTCTCAGTGATTGGTTTTCTGTGCAGTGAGCAGCAGGATCTAGACTGAAACCCTGGCAATTAGGCAGCAGTGGTGGCCTGTGACTTTAAACAGCAGAATATGGCAAAAGTGATGGAATGTATGTGATTATGTGTATATGATTATGTTTACATAAAACTGTAGTGCCTGTCTTACCAGAGTCTCTCTCTGCTGGCTTTGAGGAAACAAGTGGCTATGTTGGGAAGCCCTGTGTGGCAAGGGATAGTGGATGGTATCTGGGAAGTCAGGGTAGTCTCCAGCCGACAACCAACAAGAAACAGATGCCCCCAGTGTTCCTACTGCAAAAACTGAAATCTACAAACAATTCAAATGAAGGTGGAAGTGAATCATTTCCATTCGAACCTGTGATATGACTTCATTCTGGCTGACACCCTGATTGCAGCCGTGTGTGCCTTAGAGAATCTAGTTAAGTCATGCCCAGAATCCTGACCTACAAAACTGTGATACAAGAAATATGTGTTGTTATAAGCTGCAAAGTATTTAGAAGTACTGTCATGTATCAATAAACATACAGGAGTATTATCAAGTCATATGGTAGCATCTCTCCAATATAGTAAGACGTTTTAAAACTTATCTCCAGAAAGATTGTCTGCATTAGATAAAATAAAAATATTGGAACTATCAAAATATATCTATTTCAATCACGCCTTTTCATGTTAAGTAATCATTTCAAATTTTAATTTTTAAAATCTATTTTAAAATTTATTTTTAAAATAAAATTTTATTTTAAAATTAAATTTGCATATATGTACATAGTATATATTATACTATGTACATAGTATATATTTATATATTTATATAAATAGTATATATTTATATATATTTATATATAAGTATATATAATATATAGTATATATTTATATATTTAGTATATATTTATATATAGTATGTAAATATATAGTATATAAATAATAGTATATAGATAAATTTATATATAGTATATATTATATATTTGCATATATGTACATATATATTTATACTATGTACATGTATGTACATAAATATATATATACTAAGGAAAGACTGCAAATATATGCAGTGGGGAATTGGTTCTAGAACTCCCTGAAGATACAAAAACATCCATGATGTTTAAGTCCATTGTATAAAATGGTGTAGTATTGACATATAACCTGTGCACATCCTCCTGTATACTTTAAATCATCTCCAGATTACTTATAATACCTAATACAATGTAATGCTGTGTAAATCATTGTTATATTGTATTGTTTAAGGAAAAATAACAAGGAAAAAGTCTGTACATGATTAGTTCAGACATATCTATCCATAAAAAGTTTTTGATCTGCAATTGTTTGAATTCGCTAATGCAGAAACCATGGATACAGAGGGTACATGTATATATTCAAATGTATAGGTGCTTATTAATGAGGCTAAAAAATTGTCAAGGTTTTATTTGCTACTTGTTTTATCACTGGTGTGAACTGCCAGCTCTCTTCCTTTGCCTCCTGGTTAAGTTTGAGAATTAAATTAATAGAATTTTTAAAAGCAGTTCTGAAATATTTTGGAGTGCAAATGTTTGTCACAGTGGTCAAAAATTTTCCTTCAGTTTATTTAGGCAATTTCTATATTATGAAAATATCTTCTTTGCTTTCAATTGCCTCTCTGGACATCCCCACCAAATATGGAAATCAAATATTTAATGTAAATGTAAAATGGCATTTTTTGAGCACCCATTATATGCCAGACAGTTTTGAGTGGTGACATGTTCATGAATCTCCAGCATTGTACACACTGACTAGCATATACTATTGTGTCCAGAATTTAATCCTTCTGGTGGGTTCTTGGTCTCGCTGACTTCAAGAATGAAGCCGTGGACACTCGAAGTGCATGTTACAGTTCTTAAAGATGGTGTCTTTGGAGTTTGTTCCTTCAGATATTCAGATGTGTCCAGACTTTATTCCTTCTGGTGGGTTTGTGGTCTCGCTGAATTCAGAAGTGAAGCCACAGACCTTTGCAGTGAGTGTTACAGCTCATAAAGGTAGTGTAGACCCAAAGAGTGAGTAGCAGCAAGATTTATTGTGAAGAGTGAAAGAACAAAGCTTCCACAGAGTGGAAGGGGACCCGGGTTGCCACTGCTGGCTCGGGTGGCCAGCTTTTATTCCCTTATTTGACCCTGCCCACGTCCTACTGACTGGTCCATTTTACAGAGTGCTGATTGGTGCATTTACAATCTTTTAGCTAGACACAGAGTGCTGATTGGTGCATTTTTACAGAGTGCTGACAGGTGCGCTTACAATCCTTTAGCTAGACACAGAGTGCTGACTGGTGCATTTACAATCCTTTAACTAGACAGGAAAGTTCTCCAAGTCCCCACTCAATCCAGGAAGTCCAGCTGGCTTCACCTGTCACTATTTGCTCAATAAATAATTATGCAATATCATCAATATCTCTAATCATTATTAGATACAAAAATCAATATGAGATACAAAAATCCTATCTAATTGAGGGACTAATAAGTGTAGAAGAGAAGAATCAACTTGAAAGTGAATGAAGAGAACTCACATAGAAACTAACTAAAGAGCTTCTGCACAGCAAAAGAAACTACCATCAGAGTGAACAGGCAACCTACAGAATGGGAGGAAATTTTTGCAATCTACTCATCTGACAAAGGGCTAATATCCAGAACTTACAAAGAACTCAAACAAATTTACAAGAAAAAAACAAACAACCCCATCAAAAAGTGGGCAAAGGATGTGAACAGACATTTCTCAAAAGAAGACATGCATACAGCCAACAGACACATGAAAAAATGCTCATCATCACTGGCCATCAGAGAAATGCAAATCAAAACCACAATGAGATACCATCTCACACCAGTTAGAATGGCAATCATTAAAGTCAGGAAACAACAGGTGCTGCAGAGGATGTGGAGAAATAGGAACACTTTTACACTGTTGGTGGGATTGTAAACTAGTTCAACCATTATGGAAAACAGTATGGCGATTCCTCAAGGATCTAGAACTAGATGTACCATATGACCCAGCCATCCCATTACTGGGTATATACCCAAAGGATCATAAATCATGCTGCTATAAAGACACATGCACACGTATGTTTATTGCGGCACTATTCACAATAGCAAAGACTTGGAATCAACCCAAATGTCCATCAGTGACAAACTGGATTAAGAAAATGTGGCACATATACACCATGGAATACTATGCAGCTATCAAAAAGGATGAGTTTGTGTCCTTTTTAGGGACATGGATGCAGCTGGAAACCATCATTCTTAGCAAACTATCGCAAGAACAGAAAACCAAACACCGCATGTTCTCACTCATAGGTGAGAACTGAACAACGAGATCACTTGGACTCAGGAAGGGGGAACATCACACACCGGGGCCTATCATGGGGAGGGGGGAGGGGGGAGGGATTGCATTGGGAGTTATACCTGATATAAATGACGAGTTGATGGGTGCTGACGAGTTGATGGGTGCAGCACACCAACATGGCACAAGTATACATATATAACAAACCTGCACGTTATGCACATGTACCCTAGAACTTAAAGTATAATAATAATAAAAACAAACAAACAAAAAAGAAACTGCTAAGTTCATGGTCTACCAACGTGTTCTTTGCTTGGAAGGCTTGCCTTACACCACATCTCCGTATATTATTTTATATTAAAGTCTTAAAAGCACTTTCATTTGATCCTTTTCAAATCTCAGTGAACTTGGTATATAGGTATACTTATCTTGGTATACAGGTATAAACTCAAAAGTCAGAGAGTTAAAATAATGTGTTCTATGGCATAGAGGTATCATGTGTCAGAATAGGAGCAAGAACCCAGACTTCTTGCTGTGTATCCATTGCTCTTCCCATTATACACAAGCTCTCTGAAACTGCTTATTTTAATGTGTTTTCCTGTGGAATGAAGTCTCTTGTATTGGTGTGTTACTGGTTATCTATATTCCATGTATTACGTTCTGTCTTCCCAGCAAGATCATGAGTTATATTAGGGTGGGCACTTGGTCTTATATCTTTGTTCTAGGTAATATGGAATTTTGTAGATCCTCAATAAATAGCTATTGAAGATTAGATTAAATGGCATTACATCTATGATTCATTTGTCCACAGGCTCTAATCTTTGAACATCTCAACTCCCTTATTCACCTTCAGGCGCAGGCATTACACAGCTAAATCTGGTGTTAGGCTATGCTAATGATGTGGAACATGAAAAGTACACTCTTTGCAGTCTCCAAATGACAGAACAGAAATGAATGGGTTACGGTTTGATTTATACAGTGCCCTTGGCTAGACCACACATGCTATCTTTCTAAGTACCTAGATTATAAAGCACAGGCGTGGAGAATTCAGAGACAGCCATACATCAGTGGGGATGACTATACTCCCCTACCGGACCGGTTAAGGGAAAATATATCTGTCTATTATATTCACTTATAGAGTAACCATGATGACTTTGTGGAAAGTTACATTTCTTATATGATATTTGGTTAAATATCACATTTCAGTGTCTTCATAGTCATTCTTACAATGTTGTAAAAATGAATCTTCTTCTTTTTTTTTTTTGGACAATACATCTTTGTGAAAGAAACTAGCATAGGGTTTTGGATCCTTCTGAGTACTGGGGAATAAATACATATACTCCAGGGATCAAGGAAGATACCTTTACTTTTCATCATTTTCTACCCCAAATGTGTTTCAGCAACATTATACATCATAGTCTTGTAAACCTTACATCCAGCCTTTGCTAATTCTGCCTCTTTTCTTTGGAATATTTTCTCTAGGGCATTTCCTTCTTACACTTAAAGTCTCACCATAGGATTTTAATACCCTTGTGAGGCTTTCCAGCCCTCCTTTCTCCTCCTAGTATATTTTCTGTGTACACCTTTAGCATATATCTTGTGTTAAAATTATCTCTTCATGTCTCTGTTTTTCCCACTATATATGATCTTTTTGGAGACTGTGGTAGTACCATGTTCATCATTATATCCAAAGCACTTAGTACATAACTTACCACAACTGCCAACAATTCCTGAATTTAAAGGGGATAGTTAATTTTTAATAAAACTTGATATAGCAGTTGTGAAGCCTAAATGGGAAAATGCAGATAAATAAATAAATGTTACTGGTGATTAAGAGGAAGTACCTTAAATATACAACTAGCAGATGGAATAGAGAACATTTGGTGATACCTTTAATATTATAAAGAAGAAGGAGAAGTCAAGTTTAACTTCATACTTTCTGATCTGGATAAATAGTGATGTGTGATTCTATTGGCCAAGATGAGGCGCCTAGATGGAGCTGTGCATATGCCATGCTGCTGATGAGTGATGCGTGTGTGACATCTGAGAAAGTACTGGATTTAGACGGAAATGTGTCATTACCAGAGTTCAGTAATGTGATTTGCATTCACTTTTCATTCTGCCTGAAAAGTCTTTCCTCCCATTCTTCATTTCGGTAATTGCTGCCTGTTTTCAAAATTCGACCCGGGTCCCCATCCTCTGGGGAGCCTTGCTTAACCTGCGAATTAGATGCAAGTTCTCTCCTGCAAACATATCTTGCCTCTCTCTGGCATAAGACTCATCATATCAAACTGTCTCAGAGGACACTCTCAACATAAGACTTATTCATTTATTTTTCAGTGAAGATGTATGGAATCAATAAAACTGATCTCTATAAAAAGAAAATAAATTGTTTAGTTCCACCACACCAAAAATTAGCCTTCACTGTAAAAACAGAAAAGAAACAATATTCCCCAACAACCCAGAAAGTACAGATCTTTATTAAGGCCAGATGAATTTTTCTTTCTTTCTCAAATCAAGGCCTGCTACAGCAAACATTAGAGAAGATATCATTTTACTTTTCATTTGTATTCCCAATTTCAGAATTACAAGAGTTAAATCTTCTTCAGATGATGTTAAACTGAATTTGTTCTGCATTGATTTTTTTTAAAATAAGCGTTCCTGCTTGGGGATTTCATTCAGTCAGTTGGAAGGAAATCCAGGACTCCAAAAATCATGTAAATCTTCTAATATTAAGAAAAACTTGGCCCTCACTTGAGGATGCAACCCTCAATCATTTAAACCGGTTGGTAAAATATACATTTTACCATCCTGCTATGTAAAGGATTTTAGATATACTAAGTATAAGTAACACATTATAGGGATTTAAGGTAAACCCCCTTCTTTAAAAAAAAAAAAAAGTTCAGTAAATATTTCTGGGTAATTGACTGTTCCATAATGCTTTAGATTTCTTTTCTTTTCTTTTAGTTTTATCTTTCCTACTGAGGGTGATTCTGACATTTACACTCCATACTTATGTAGTTGTGATAAGAATCCTATAATACATATCATATAATTCAAATATATCACATATTGCAGAGCCTAGCCCAAAGTAGATATTCAACAAATATTCTTTGCTACACATTTCTAAGGCCCCTTTGATACAGAAGTGACTACTTTGTGAATGTGATAAAGTACTAATTTAGCTTTATTAAGCATGTTTTCACACAGTATTTTTTCTTCCATTTTAGTACCACTATAGAGTATAATTGAGAACATTTAAGCTGTAGCCATCCTGGAGATCTATATATCTGCCAGTTATCGATCCAGCCTTACAGAAAGGCACAGAAAGAGAGCCTAAATTGTGCTGAGCAAGTGGATTTTTTTTTAAAACGCAATTGCATTTCTTTGACTAGGGCCTCTGGTAATTACTTTTCTTCAAAGGAACTTCTTAGCCCATCACAATGGCAACAGACCTAATAAAGCCAAATGCATCCCTGAAGTTATTGGAGCTGATCTTCTAGGCGATAGAAGCTATTTCCTTCAGTGTGAAAAGGAACATATCTCTGGCCTTCATTTCCTTTTCATAAAATTCAAATGAAGTTGCATTTTGCTACCAAACTCTGTATGCTCTGTCTCCTCTGCATATTTTTAAGTGTACTTACAAGTTATTCGATTTTCAAAGAAATTACCCATTGGATTTTAATTTGTCATCATTGTCGTTTAGGGGACTAAAAATGTCTTAGACTACCTCATCAATTGGATAAGACTGCAGACAAAAGGTACGGGGATCTTTCCACCACATTACTAGCAAGGGCAATGTTGCAACTAGGAACTCCTAAATGCTCGTATCTCTGTGTAGGGCCGTGGGCTCCACTAGCTATGGAGGCTTATGCTAGGAAAGGAACTTGGCCTACTTGAGGTAAAAGTTTTAAGTGTTTTTTTCAGGCTTGTCAAGGACAAAACTAGAGTGAAGTCAAGTGAAACAACTAAGTAAGATTCAGTATTTAAAAAGGCTTTCCTCTCCAGGTCATAAAAGTGCCTCACTTGTCGTCACCATTGTCCTCACCAACTTGTCAAGCTTTTTTGTGTGTGATTAAGGCAGTCAACAGTTGGGCATTTCAATCCAAAGGTTATTATAATGATATGGACAGGAGACAGAGAAACACTGGGTAGAAGAGGGCGGTTCCCTGGCAGAAGTCCCACCCTCAAGCCTGGAGACCCATGGCCCCAACTGGGAACAGGCATTTCTGTTTTTGTGCCCAAGAAGTTGCCTTTTGGCCCACCATGCCCCTTATCCTGTATCATATAAACCCTAAACCCTAGGCTTCAGGAGCAGATGAGCAGACAAGGAGACAAACAGACAAGCAGATGAATGGCAGAATGGCGGTGCAGAGAAAGAGAAGAGGAGGAACATCTGAACACGGAGAAGAGTCTGGCTGGGGGTGGGTGGAGAGGAGTTTGGCCAGGGGAAGATAATCTTGCCACTTCATCCCCTTCCAGCTCCCCATCGATTCCATTGAGAGCCACCTCCACTGCTCAATAAAACCCCGTATTCATCTTTCAAGTCTGTGTGTGACCCAATTCTTCCAGGACACTGGACAAGAACTTGGGATACAGAAAGCTGTCACACTGGCCCTCTGCCCTTGCAGAAAGGCAGAGGGTCCACTGAACTGGTTACCACTCAAGCCATCCATGGATGGCAAGACTAAAACGGCACACTGTGACACATGTCTTCTTGGGCTCCTTTATCTTCTGTCTGTGTGCTCCCCCTCACACAAGGGGTTTGAGCAGTGGCAGTGACTGAACACACAAGCCACACCCCTGTTGCACATCCTGTGAGGGGGGGTCAGGGAACTCTCCCATTTCAATAATGAATGTTAATATTCATTTACATGTTTACTGTAAATCAATCTTTGTCATAAGAGTTTTACTTTTATGAGCTCATTTTAGTCTCCCTATAACACTATGACATAGGTACTAATAGTGTCTCCATTTTAAAGATGAGGAAACAGGCACAGAGAAATAAAGTAACTTGTCAAAGATCTCACAAAGTTTAAGAAAGAGCTTAAATTGAAGAGCTGGGATTCAAAGCCATATTG
This sequence comes from Trachypithecus francoisi, assembly GCF_009764315.1. Taxonomy (NCBI): domain Eukaryota; kingdom Metazoa; phylum Chordata; class Mammalia; order Primates; family Cercopithecidae; genus Trachypithecus; species Trachypithecus francoisi. The sequence goes on from NW_022681454.1 coordinate 18,178,331, forward strand.
AAGGACTCATGACCATTTTAGAAGAAACTCCAAAGCATCTTTCCAGGCAAGCTGGAGGCACACAGTGTCAGCCTGAGACCTGGGTTTGGTGCAATATCATCTCAGGGCTTGTCTTTGGCTCAGGATATAACTAAAAGAAATTGGAAAGACTATTCTGAAGAAGGTAGAATTGGGACTCAGATTATTAGGATTTTTATAACAAAATACCATAGGTTGGGGGTTTACACAGCATAACTTTAATGTCTTACAGTTCTGGAGGCTAGAAGTTCAAGAGAATGGTCTCATTAGGTTTGATTTCACCTGAGGCCTCTCTCTTTAACTCACGGACAAGCACTTCTCATTGTAACCTTACAGGGTCTTTCCTCTGTGCGTGTGCACCTCTAGTGTCTCCTCTTCTTCTTATAAAGACACCAATGGTATTGATTAAGAGCTCCACCCTTATTACTTTGCTTCACTCTAATTACCTCTTTAAAGTCCTATCTCCAAATACTGTCACATCAGAAATTAAGGCATCAACCTATGAATTTGAAGAAAGATACAATTCAATCCACACCAGGTACATAGAGGCAAAATGATTTATAGTATCTAAAGCAGAAATGTCAGTGAGAATAGGCAAGGATCAGATGCAGTAACAAGCAATCTTCAAATCTTAGTGAGTTAATACAAAAACCATTTATGTCTTGTTCATATCATAGGCATAGTCTGGCTTAGCAGTGACTCTGTTTATGGATTCTGGGAATCAGGATGTCAGAGATATATATATCTTGACACAAGCTTCCATCAGTGTACAGAATGGTAAAAGGAACATAGGGCAATTGTATACTGGTTTAAAGCTTTCAGCTTCCTTTAATACTTCAATGGCCAAAACACAGCTATGTTTAAATTGAAAAGAGGTAAAAGTACAATCCTTCCACTGTATGCCTTGAGGAATCACACAAATACTTCCTAGGCAGAGAAGCAAGTATCAGATAATCAGCAAAATATCTGTTATCACTTTGGTGGACCGGGAGTGAAGGGACAGCTTTAGGGATGTAAGCTGTTTTAAATAGCTTTAATTTTTTCTTTTTCTTTGGCTTGATTTTGGTTTTAGTTTAGAGGAGCAGTTTAATTATTTACTTTGCATACGAGATATTTCACATTTCTGGCCATGCCCAGTAAAAGACATTAGCTCCTCCCTACCTCATAATTATAACTAATAACACCCCACACCACCACCAAATTATCAAAAACTACTAAGGGAGGGAGGTGTGGGTCGAATGAACCTACAACTGGGATACAGTGTTGTAATTTAATAATGTTCACTAAATGTTCACTAAAAAGACTCACTGATCAATCCCAGACCTCACATCTGTTTGCTTGTCAAAGCAACACAAAGTTAACTTACAAAGCTTGATCATTTTTTCATCATGAGAAATATAGGGATGGGGTGATGGAACTGTCATACTGTCCACCAAGAGTCAAACACTAGAGTACAAATAATTCTGTAAGAAACATGAAATCAGGAAAATCAATGGGAAGAAGAGAGAGAATATAGATGAAAGGAAAAAAAGTAGGGTCCGGTATTGCCTTGATATCTGCAGAATTTGCAGAGAGAATTTTGCTAAAATGCCTGTAGCATTTGAACTCAAGAAGTAAACCTAAGTATTAATTGCAACAAATCATAAATACCACAATTTGCAGAAACCATGTGCAAATACTCAGCTGAATGTGTTATGGTTACACACATAAAGACAAAAACATATTGGTCTTGCTGACTAAGGCCAACACAACTAGTGAAATACATTGATTTTAATACCTATTTCACTGTGATTTTGCAGCAGTAAAATACATTTGTAATTATGTAGCTTCAAGCATTTCTTATGGAAAATTACTTTTCCTTAACGTAATGACCTTTTAAGTTGTGGTAATGCTTCATTTTAATTCCAAAACTATTTATACCACTTACAGTTAGTGCCATATAATTTAGAGCTCCTATTTTATGGCCTTCCTCTTCATTACTATTTTGTTGTATAAATATTTCTTTTTTAATATTTTTTAAAATGCTAGTATAAGTATGGCAAAGGAGAAAGCAAAATTAATATTGTTTTGTTTCTATATATTTTAAAAGGCAAAAAGAATAGAAATTCAGAAAATATTTTTTAAATAAAGAATATTTAGACAGTTTAAAAATTAATATGTTAAATACCAACACTATCTTTTCTATATAAAAACAATAAGCAGATAAGAATTTTAATGAAAGAGAAAGTCTCATATATGATAGCAACAAAAAAGATGAACTCTCTAGAATAGATTTAGCAGGAAATATGCATGATTTATATGAAAATACATTTTTCTAAAATTCTATGGAGAGACATAAATGAAGTTTTAAGTAATTTAATACTCTTGTATTAGAACTCAATACTGTGCAAGTTTTAATTCTCATAAAATTCATATGTAAATTCAGTGCAATACCACTTAAAACAATAAATTTCATTGAAAATAAATAGGGAATGATATCCAAAAAATTATGAAAATAAAATTTTGAAAATAATAGCAATGTATCAGACTAGATATGGAAGTTTATCATAAAAATATAGTAATATGGTTTTCTACTGGATAAATGTATCAATCAGTTTGGATTAGGATATGCTGTAGTAACAAAGAGCCTCAACACCTTCGTGGCTAAAACAAAGGTTTAGTTTTTTGTTCATTCTACAGTCCATTGAAGGTCACCTCTGAGCTCCGTCCATAAGTCCTGAGTCTAAGGTTCAGGCTGATGAAACAACATCATCTTGAGCACTGCAGATTGCCATGGCAGATGAAAGAGTGTGAAAGCATTTTGTATTAATAATGAAGAGTTCCAGTACTTACCACTTCTGTTCACAACTCATTGGTCAGAAATGCTCCCATCTAATTACAAGGGTGTCTGGGAAATGGAATCTCACCAGATGCCTGGAAGACAGCCAGCCAGAAATACTTGGTGGTCAACAGTAATGAATAACACAATCTGATATAAGCAGATCAAGAAAGTAGCCAGTAGTATCCAAAGATAGGAAATATGAGAGTGAAGATTCTTATAATGTTTGAAATACAATATTGAAATTTTGTGTTTGTCTGTGTAGGAGGGGGTTGTGAATGTTTTACAAAAAAAGCTAATTATTTATTCAAGAAAGATTTACCTTTTTGCCTTGCACCTGCAATATGATTGTTGCTGTTACAGGTCCCAAGAATATGCCAGAGAACAAAAGAAACAGAAATTCCTGTTCTTACTTGGTTTATTAAAGGCATACTGAAGAATACATGATCCTTGCCCTTGTGGACAAAGGCTGTCCACAAAACTGTGGATGTTACTGAGAACATATATAATCTTATTATATACACTTGAAAATCACACGCGCATGACCCTTGCAAGTAGACTGGGCACTTGTTTTACTTATTCATTTCCATTTAGGCCTTCATATTGTTGGGGCTTGGAACACATACGATACCCCAAAATATGACATTTGGCAATTGAGAAAGCTACAGGAGCAAGATACTCACTCTGACCTTTTCCCACCTTTCTGCATAAAGTAGAGTCATAAAGAAATTCTCTGACCTACCTTATCTAAAAGTAGGTCACAAGATCCTCGTGTTTTGGGAGGAAAAACATGCCACACAGAGAGGCCAGGAAGAATCTGAACAGACTTTTCTTAGTGTTCTCTAATTTATTACCATTAACTCAAACCCTTTTTGTCCAATCATATTTCTCCACAACTATCCTCTTCTTTCGTCAGACTTAGCATAAAAATATGCAATTTTCCCTGGGTCATCATTTCTGAAGATCTGATGCCATGTAAAATTTTGACTATATAAATTTGTTAAGCTTTGCTACTGTTAATCTGTGTTTTGCTACATCGGTGTCAACCTTGGTCTTTGTGATAAGTGAAGAAAAGTCAGCTCTTTTCTCCCCTATAATGCCCAATTTTAGTTTACTATCATTGAATTATTTCAAAACAATGAAATTTGTGCCTTTTTTGCCGGTTGGCTTTTGCTTTTGAGGCCACAATCTGTATTAAAATGTTTCTAATTAAATATTTTAATTTCAAAAAATGTTTATTATCTTACATAAAATTACATATATTAATTGAAATAAACAAAAGTCAATCAGAAGGAATAACATAATTTCTTATAATCTACCACCTGTAGCTATCAATCTTCAAAATTCTGATGTGTTTTTACTCATGTTATTATATAATAACTAGCTATTGAAACAACCAAGGGTAAAGGGGTTTCTGGAAAATCTCCAACCTGCCTATGCACTGGGAGGAGTGCACACTGGGTGGGAACCATGGGAAGTTCATGCCCTTTGCAGGAGGGAGGAGCCTAGCCTCTCTCTCCTGTTCTGGGATGGTCCCACCTGTGAGGTGGGAAGTGCACTAGCAAGACTCTGGCTTTGTGGAGGGTCCTTGTTTCCCTTTTTTTTTTTTAACCTTTTTGCCCAATAAATTCTGTTTTTTTCTAACCCTTCAAAGTGCCTGTGAGCCTCATCTCTCATGGCCGTGTGACAAGAACTCGGCTGTTAGTCGAACTAAGGAAAACTTCCTACCACACTATTTTTGTTTTAAGTTTGAAATAACCAAATAAATAAACCTATGACTGCCTTTGATCTTAACATCAAGTAATTTTTATAACCCGTTTACATTTTTCCTATGTATTTTCCCATTAAGTTCTTTTATTGAATACACTGGTGCTTTTTTTAAGCAGTTTTAGATTCCAAGTTAAATTGAGCAGAAAATATGACGATTTTCTCACACCTAAAACCCCAACATGCACAATTTCCCCTACTACCAACATCTCCCACCAGAGTGGTACATTTGTTACAACTGATGAACCTACACTGACCCATCATTACCTCTTAAAATCCATAGTTTTCATTAGAGTTTGCTCTTGGTACTACACATATGATGGGTTTTGACAAATGTATAATGACATGCATCAATCATTATAATATCATGCAGCATAACTTTTCTTCCCCCCAATCCTTTGTGCTCCATTTGTTCATCTCTCCCAACTACCAGCACCCCAGGCCTTGGCAGCCACTGAATTTTTTACTGTTTCCATAGTTTTGCAGATTTAATTTGGTGTCTTCTCTATTTATAAGAGTCTGTTGTGATATAAAGTAATCCTTCTCTTCCTGGTATAGAGAGGGAAAGACATTTACAAATGGAGACTTCATTATAAATATAAATTGTCCTTACAAAAGAGTAACTTACACTCTGTTTACAGAGCCTCTCCTGTGTATGCTATTTCACAAAATTATCAGCTCAAATTAATCCTTCTGCCAGTGGGGCATATTTCAGGGTGACATATTCTAGTCTCCCACAGTATATTTATCTGGTCTCCTATAATATATTTATGTTTATTTCTGGGCTTTCCGTTCTGTTACATTGGTCTATTTTTCAATTCTTTCACCAATACCATGCTCTCTTCATTACCATAGTTTTATAGTAAGTCTAGAAAACAATTAACTTGTGTACCTTAATCTCTTGTTATGTTATGTGTCCCTAAAAAATTCATATATTGGAAACTTAATTGCCATTTTAACAGTATTAAGAGGTGTGGGTTTTATGAAGTAAGTCAGTCATGGGGGTCCACCCCTTATAAATGGAATAATGCCTCTATTGCAGGAGTTGATTAGTTATCTTAGGAGTACATTCCTGATAAAAACAGGAGTTTGGCTGCATCTTCTTTTTCTGTCTCTCATGAACTCACTTCTGCCTTTCATCTTCTGCCATAGAATGACCTTTGACAGATGCCAGAACCGTGGTGTTGAACTTTCCAGTCTCCAAAATCATGAGCCAAATACATGTCTATTATTCAAGAATTACTCAGTTTTTGGTATTCAGTTAACAGTAAATGGACGAAGACAGAAAATTATTGTCAAGTGGTGAGGTTGTTGCTGTAACAAACACCTGAAAATATGGCAATGGCTTTGGAATTGGGTAAGAGGTAGAGGCTGGAAGAATTGGAAGGAGCAGGCTAGAAAAAACCTGTATTGTCATAAATGATGCATTAAGGGAAAATCTGGTGAGTACTCTGAAGAGAGGAAATTTTTAAACCTCTTAAAAGTTACTTAAATAGTCATGACCAGGATGCTACTAAAAGTATAGAGAGTAAAGACCATTCTGACGAAGGCTCAAATGAAACAGGAACAAGAAATTAGAATTGGATTAAAGGCCATCCTTGTTATGAAGTAGCACAAAACAGCTCAATTTTTTTTCATGCCTAAGAACTTTCTGGAATGCAGAACTTAAGAGGGATGAACTAGGATACTTGGAAGAAATATCTAAGCAGCAAAGCATTCAGGCTGCCATATGCTTACTTTTAACTATATACGATGAGATGCAAGAGGAAAGGATTGACTTTAAAATAGAATTTATAATTAAAAGGAAAGCAGAGTGGAAAGATAATGAAACTTTGACGTCTGGTCATGTAAAAAGTGAAAAAGTGTGTTCAGGAGATAATAGTAAGTGTGTGGCCAAGCAACTAATTGCTAAAGATAATGTCATGGATAGAAATAAGCCAGGTGCTATTTTTCAAGACAATGAAACAAAGACCCTGAAGGCATTTCAAAGATATTCTAGACTTCCCTTCTCATTAGAGACCAGAGCTCTAGGAGTACAGAATGTTCTGGGAGAAAAAGCCTAAAGTACCCATCATATACTCACTACCTAGGGCTGTCTACAGACTGTGCTCCCCACTTTCTGATATAGTGCTGCCTGGCCACCCCAGCCATGACTTAAGCAGACCCAGGTGTGACTCAACCCACCACTCTGGAAGGTACAAGCTATAAATTTTGGCAGCATCAACTTGATGCTAAGTCTGCAGACTCACAGAATGCAACTGTGGGGCCATAGCTTGCTCCACCTAGATTTCAAAGGATGATGTGGACAGCCTGGGGGTCCAGGCAGACTCTTGCCACAGGGGCGAAGTCACCATAGAAAGCTCCAACTAGGACAGTGATAAACAGAAATTTGAAGTTGGAGCTTCCACAGGGTTCCCACCAGGGCAATGTCTGGTGGAGCCATGGGAGAGGGACTATCACTGAGGCCACAGGGTATTAAAACTGCCAGCATGCAATACCATCATGGGAGACTTGAAGCATGAGCTGAGTTCAGCAAAGCCATGGGAGAGGGGCTCTTTCCTAGGGCTTTGGGAGCCCAAACATTGTCCCAAATTATCCAGGAAGTGGGACACAGAGTCAAAGAAGATTATTTAAGAATTAAAAATTTAATATTTGCCCTCGAGGTTTGGATTTACTTAGTTACCCACCCTTTTTTTTTCTTACCTATTCTCTCTTTTGGAATGGGAATAACTGCCCTGTCTGTTCATCATTGTATTTTAAAATAGATAACTTGTTTTGATTTCACAGGCTCCCAGCTGGAGGGAATTTGCCACAGGATGAATCATGCCTTAAATTTCACCCATAACTCATTCAGATGAGACCCTGGGCTTTGAACTTTTGAATTGATACTGAATGAGTTGTGACTTTTGGGGCTATTGAAATGGAATAAATGTGTTTTGTATTTAAAGAGGACGGGAGTATTGGGGGTCAGGAGTAGAATACTATGTGTACTTGAATGTGTACTCTAAAAGTTCATATGTTGGAAACTTAATTGCTATTGTAAAAGCACTAAGAGATGGGGCCTTTAAGAGGTGATTAGGCCATGATGTCCCTGCCCTTATGAAGGAATTAGCTACTATACATTAATGCAGAAGAGGACTCCTGATAAAAGAATGAGTTTGTCCTCATTTTCTCTCTCTATCTCATGTGCTCACTTTTACCTTTTACTCTTCTGCCACAGGATAATGCAAAACAAAACAAAAAAGGCCCTGGAAGGATGCTGGCACCTCGATATTGGACTTCTCAGTCTCCAGAACTGTGAGAAATCATTGTCTTTTATTCATAGATTACCCAGTCTGTGGTATTGTATCAGTCTGTTCTCACACTGCTAATAAAGATATAACCAAGACTAGGTAATTTATCAAGGAAAAGGGTTTAACTGACTCAGAGTTCCACGTGGCTGGGGAGACCTTACAATCAAGGCAGAAGGCAAATGAGGAGCAAAGTCATGTCTTACATGGCAGCAGGCAGGAGAACTTGTTCAGGGGAACTCCCATTTATAAAACCATCAGATCTCATGAGACTCATTCACTACCATGAGAACAGTATGAGGAAAACTGCCCTCATGATTCAGTTGTCTTCACCTGGCCCCACCTTTGACACGTGGGGATTATTACAATTCAAGTTGAGATTTGGGTTGGGACACAGCCAAACCATATTATTCACCTCAGCCCCTCCCAAATCTCATGTCCTTACACTTTAAAACACAATCATGCCCTTCCAGCAGTTCCTCCAAGTATCAATTTATTCTACCATTCACTCAAAATTCCAAGTCCAAAGTCTTATCTGATACAAGGGAAGTCCTTTCTGCCTATGAACCTATAATATCAAAAGCAAGTTGGTTACCTCCTAGATACAATGGGGGTACAGGCTTTGAGTAAATACACCCATTCCAAGTAGGAGAAATTGGCCAAAATGAAAAGGGTTACAGGCCCCATGAAAGTCTGATATCCAGCAGGGCAGTCAAATCTTAAATCTCCAAATTGATCTCCTTTGACTCCATGTCTCACATCCAGGTCACATTGATGCAAGAGGTGGGCTCCCATTGCCTTAGGCAACTCTGTCCCTGTGGCTTTGCAGGGTACAGCTCCCTTATGGCTGCTTTTATGGGCTGCCATTGAGTGTCTGAGGTTTTTATAGGTGCACAGTGCAAGCTGTTGGTGGATCTACCATTCTAGGGTCTGGAGGACCATGGCCCTCTTCTCACAGATCTATTAGGCAGCACCCCAGTGAGGACTCTCTGTGGGGGCTCCCACCCCACATTTTCCTTCCACACTGCCCTAGCAGAGGTTCTCCATGAGGGCTCTGCCCTGCACCTCAGCTCTGCCTGGACATTCAGGCTTATCTATGCATCCTCTGAAATGTAGCAGAGATTCCCAAACCTCAATTCTTGACTCCTATGCACCTCCAGGCCCAACACACATGGAAGCTGCCAAGGTGTGCGGCTTGCACCCACCCTCTGAAGCCATGGCCTGAACTGTACCTTGGTTCCTTTTAATCATGGCTGCTGTGGCTGGCACACAGGGCACCAAATCCTTAGGCTGCACATGGCAGGGTTGGGGGTGGGGGTGGGGGTGGGGTTGGGGGGCTGGGAGCAGCACACAAAGCCATTTTTTCCTCTTAGGTCTCCAGTCGTGTGATGAAAGGGGCTGCTGTGATGACCTCTGACATATCCTGGAGACATATTTTCTCATTGTCTTGGTGATTAACATTTGACTCCCTGTTACTTACACAAATTTCTGCAGCTGGTTTTAGTTTATCCTCAGAAAATGGGTTTTTCTTTTCTATCACATTACCAGGCTGCAAATTTTATAAACTTTTATGCTCTGCTTCCCTTTTAAAAATAAGTTCCAATTCCAAACCATATCTTTGTGAATACATAAAACAGAATGCTTTTAATAGCACTCAAGTCACCTCTTGAATGCATTACTTCTGAACATTTTTTTTTCTGCCAGATGTCCTAAATCGTCTCTCTCAAATTCAAAGTTTCACAAAGTTCTGGGGAAGGGAACAAATAATAGCAGTCTCTTTGCTAAGACATAGCAAGAGTCACCTTTATTCCAGTTCCCAATAAGTTTCTCATCTCCATCTGAGAAAACGTCAACCTGGACTTCATTATCCATATTACCGTCAGCATTTTAGTAAAAGCCACGCAAAAGTTTCTAGGAAGTTCCAAACCTTTCCACATCTTCCTGTCCTCTTCTGAGCCCTCCAAACTGTTCCAACTTTTGCCTGTTACTCAGTTCCAAAGTTGCTTCCACGTTTTCAGGCATCTTTACAGCAGTACCCCATTTACTATATTAGTCTGTTCTCACACTGCTTATAAAGACATACCCCAAACTGGGTAATTTTTAAAGGAAAGGGGTTTAATTGCTTCACAGTTTTAGATAGCTGGGGAGGTCTCACAATCATAGCAGAAGGTGAAAGAGGAGCAAATTCATGTCTTCCATGGTGGCAGGCAAGAGAGCTTGTGCAGGGGAATGCCCATTTATAAAGCCATCAGATGTCATGAGACTTATTCACTACCATGAGAATGACATGGGGAAAAGCACTCCCATGATTTAATCATCACACCTGGTCCCACCCTTGACATGTGGGGATTATTGCAATTCAAGTTGAGATTTGGGTGGGGACACAGCCAAACCATATTGGGTATTTTATTATAGGAGCAGAAAATGGACTAAGACACTTTGCATCCTGCTACCTTGCTATAATCATTTATTAATTTCATTTGTCATAACTGTTTTTTTCTAAATTTGTGTTTTATTTTCTTGGTTTTCTCAAAATTACTAGATCTGATTATTGCTTTCATGTAAAATTTGATACTAGGGATGTTTTAAAAAACATGTTAGATATTCTAATTTACTAATTTCTGTTTTCATCTTTAAAAACACATTTTTCTCCTTTCTGCTTCCTTATGTTTGTTTTGTTACTTATGCTTAAAGTTTGCTTTGAATAATTACTTAATCTATTTCCATTTTACTTCTTTAATCACAAAAGCCTTCATGCTACTAAATTTGACACTGAGTACATCCTTAGACTCTAGCCTAAAAACAAAACTATAAGCTCCCCCAAGTGTCTGAATGGACTATCTCTTGGAGAAGGGGGCCCCAAAATAACCTTGAAAACGGAGTACTCAGCCCTGACCCAGATGGGATAGGAGGTTAAAAATATCCCCTCCCTTGCTAACCACAATTCAGCTTTCTTCCCTAAGGGCTAAACAGAAACCAGTATGATAAAAAGTCTCTACCATTAATATCAACAACCACCTGACTTTACTTCTTCTTTTTTGCCTGGTCACATACCAGGTGACCATACAACGGTCCTGGCCAGCCTAAGGAGAATGTGCAGTAAGGGTTTTTCTGTCCTCAACTTCACTTTTTGATATCAGAGGACCTAAAGCTTTACTGTCGCTTTATGCTAATACTGACCTTTTTTTGTACATTGGTTTTATGAAGGGTCGTGAAGCTCAATTGTGCATATGCATGTTTGTCCTTTCATAAATATTCATGACTCCTCTTATAGCTTATTGAATATGTATATTTGGCAACCCTGCATAAATTCCTGTTTCCTTTGCCCCTCCTTTGCTGGAAGCTATACTTCTCAGCCTGTCAGAATGACCACCCTGCAGGCTGCAACGCTTTATGCGAAATAAAACCCTCATTTCCAAATTTATGAACTTTATCATTCTTCAGTTGACAATATGTATCTTATGCCTAGGGTATAATAGGTAACGGGCTATTAAGTCATATGGCTGAAGAAGTTACTTGCTCTGAGACACTGGGCATGTAAAATGAGAATAATGATAGTATCTTCCATGCAAGGTGGTTGTAATGATTAAATGAAATAATCAATGAAAAAGAATTCATAAGTATTTATTTTCCATAATTTTTATTTTAATTTTTAAATTATTTCATATTTTTATTTTTTATAATTTTAATAAAACAAAATAGTATTTTATTTTTACTAATATTTATATATTTGGAGATATATTTTTGAATATATATTTATTTAGGTTCAAAATTTAAGAGGCCTCTGTTAAAACATATTTATAAATTATTTTATTGAAATTATCTGTCTTTATTTTTCTTTTCTTTCTGTTTTTTTTTTTTTTTGAGACGGAGTCTTTTTTTTTTTTGGCTCTATCACCAGGCTGGAGTGCAGTGGCTCCATCTCAGCCACTGCAACCTCTGTCTCCTGGCTTCAAGCAATTATCCTACCTCAGGCTCCCAAGTAGCTGGGACTACAGGCGCTCACCACCATGTCCATCTAATTTTTGTGTTTTTAGTAGAGACGGAGTTTCACCATGTTGGTAAGAATAGTCTCGATCTCTCGACTTCGTGGTCAGCCAACCTTGGCCTCCACTTTTGAATTACACTTTAGGATTACAACCATGAGCCACTGTGCCCGGCCTATTTTTATTTTCTAATTTGACAGTAAGTGAGAGATTATACAGATAGCTTATATAAACTGAACTATCTTATAAGGAATGAATTTCTTCCAGTTCAATCATGGTATTTTCGACACATGTTGTTTTTTACATATCTATATGCTATGCAATTTATAAGACATATTTATGACTTACAATTTCATTATGGAGTAGGGAATTCAATTATTGTATGAAGCATAGCCATGTCCATTTGTTTATATATTAACTATGGCTGCTTTCACATTACAATGCCAAAGTTTCCTAGTTGAAAAAGACAACTGTCCACAAAACCTAAAATATTTATTTTCTTTGCCTTCACAGGACATATGTTTGCCTATCCTGTATTTAAGCTTTTGGAGACATTAAATATCTAGCATTTTCTGTGTGACATATTGCTTTTTTTTATCTTTCTTAAGTAGGATAGCATGCTTTATTTCTGGGGTAAAATGTGTAAGCTTAGATGAAGCCAGGAATGGTAAGAGACAAAGCAGAGGTTCACAGAAAGGCAGTTAGAATAAAAAGGCCACCATGTTCATAACCATTTCTCACAAACCTCCAGGTAGCAATGGCCCCACTTATGTAATATATGGGACTAGTATATGCATCAGGAAAGGGTTAGCTGGTCTTTTTCATTCAGATAATCTTCTGAGGACTATAAGGCCTCTCAACATATTTTAGAAAGAGGTACTTATCCTGTTAGAGGGATTTCATAGTGTTGTTTTTAAAGACAAGTTGAAAGAAGGGGAAATACTGATATAATTTTTAAAATTAATTTTAAGATTCATAGAAATGTAAGGATAATTTTAAGTTATAAGCTACAATGCTATAAAAAATGACAAAAATGACAAACAGGCCAATCAAACCACTGTTTTGGGCTCCCCCCACCAAAAAATTGAAGATTTTCTCAGATAGGTTCCCATTTTGGTGATATTTTTCTCTTTCTACCAAAATGCTGATTTTGAAATATCACCAGTTTTATATGTCCATTTATTTAAAGAGGCTTTGAAAGATTTTTTTTAATGTCAAGAGAGAGTTGATTAGAAATAACTTTAATTTACAAAATAAATATATAGAGCATAGCAATTTCAAGATACTCTGGGACATGACATTCAATTAAAGAAACAGAAAAATCAAATAATCCCAGAGTCAAGCAACATGAACTTAAAGAACAAAACATAATATTTACTAGAGAAAAAAATGCTTCTTGTAGCCTAGTTATTTAAAATCTCTATGCAAAGTCCAAGCACTTATTATCTCTGATCATTTGGGCACCCAATCATACACTATCGGGGGAACCAGCCCCCAATATTTCAACATAAGTCCTTTCTACTTTTCCTAAGTGTTGGCCAGTCTGAGAAATAAAAGAGAAAGAGTACAAAAAGAGAAATTTTACAGCTGGTCCTCCAGGGGTGACATCACATATCGGCAGATTCTGTGATGCCCCCTGAGCTACAAAACCAGCAAGTTTTTATTAGGGATTTCAAAAGGGGAGGGGGGTAAGTCACAAAGATCACATGCTTCAAAGGGCAATAAAAGATCACAAGGGCAGAAGGGCAGAGCAAGATCACAAGGCCAGGGCAAAATTAGAATTACTGATGAGGTTCCATGCCCTACTGGGCACACATTGTCATTGATAAACGTCTTAACGGGAAACAGGGTTTGAGAGCAGACAACTGGTCTGACTAGTATTCACCAGGCTGGAATTTCCTAATCCTAGTAAGCCTGAGGGCATTGCAGGAGACCAGGGTATATTTCATCCCTTATCTTCAACCACATAAGGCAGATGCTCCCAGAGCAGCCTCTGTAGGCCTACCCCTGGGAATACATTCCTTTCCCAGGGTTATTCCTTGCTGGGAAAAGAATTCAGCGATATTTCTCTAGGCATAAGGTACATATTGTCAACTGAAGAATGATAAGGTTCATAAATTTGGAAATGAGGGTTGCAGCCTGCAGGATGGTCATTCTGACAGGCTGAGAAGTATAGCTTCCAGCAAGGGAGGGGCAAAGGAAAGCAAGATTCCTTCCTTCATGGAGTTTACATTCTAGTGGAGAAGTTAGACAATATATCAGTACACAAATAGACAACACGTTCATAAATAATGGTAAAGAGCTATGGAAAACAACCAACCAAACAAAAAAGAAACAGAAGCAATAGTGTGATAACTGTAGTGTAATGGGTTAGAGAGGGCAACTCCAAAATGAGCATTCAAAGGTTGATATCCAGTTAATCAAAAGATGCCAGCCTCAAGGAAAGGAGAGAAAAGCATATTTGAGATTCAATAAATAATAAGTATAAAGGTCTTGATGCAGAAACCAGATCTACCTGCTCCAGTATAGGCCCATATTTGTCTATAGCCTGAGCTCAGTTAGCAAGAGCAGAGAGCAACTGTTAGACATGAAGATGGAGAGGTACTCAGGAGGCCAATGGAAGATTTTAAACCAGAAAGTACAGTGATCCTACAGTTAGGAAGCCATTGTTAACTTCTCGGCTAGAAATAAAGGTGGCTTGAAAGTTAGAGATTTTAGCAGGTTTTGGGCAAAGTATGTGAACATAGGATATGTTTTAGAAAAAGAGCTTTGCAAATTTTACCACAGTGTGAAAATTTAATGTATTATGATTATAGTTACTCATTAAATATTTTAAATAAATTCATCTTAGAAATTACTTTCAACTTTTTACTCTTTTTTTAAATATTAACTCACCTCCAAACATATTTCTTTTTTTTTTTTTTTGTATTTTTTTTAGTAGAGACGGGGTTTCAACGTGTTAGCCAGGATGGTCTTGATCTTCTGACCTCATGATCTGCCCATCTTGGCCTCCCAAAGTGCTGGGGTTACAGGCTTGAGCCACCGCGCCCGGCCCTCCAAACATATTTCTATACCACTGTAGCTGTCTTTGTTTCCTTTGTCCTTTTTCAATACAACAAACTAGATTCTGATGAAATAATACCCATGTGCATAGTTGCTACTTGCTAAATATTTGCTATATTAATGACTGCATAAATAAAATATAACAGGCTTGTTATAGGGCTGTTGGGTCAAAAAAATATTTGAATGAATGAAACATAGATTGGAAGGGTTTATTGCGACCAGTTAAAGTCAGTCAACAGTCTCTTCATTTCAGGATAGGAATTTTATAATGTCACTGACCCTGGGATATGTGTTTACATGAGACTTCTTGGCAGCATTAGTTTAGTCTGGTAGCATAAAATAATGTATATAAATGGGCTTTGGAAAGAATAAAGTTTTGTGTCAATAATTGTAAGAATTGCTCCCATTTATTTTCTGACCCCTATGTGCATCAGATCTCATGCCAGCATTTCTACATATACTGTCTTGTTTAATTCTTACAAAAATCATGAAAGATAAATGTTATCCTTTTGTTTTAAAATTGAGGGAATTATTACTCAGAAATGTTATTTAACATCTGAATGAAGATGTATCTTTCAAACCTGAGTCTCAATTATTCTATTGCTTCAAGGATTTAGAATTGATTTAGAAATAAATGTTAAAACACAAATATCTAGCAAATTATTAATTTCTTTGAAGAGTATCCTAGAAATTATGCTACATATGATCCTAAAATAATCATAGAATTATAGATTGTAGAGATTTAGAGCTAGATCTGTAAGGAACCAGATGCTTCTTCATATGTAATTTCTTGCCTGACTTTCACATGCTCAAGGTCACAGAAAAGCAAAGCTGGGATTCAAATCCAATTTGGTGCTCTTCAGACCATAGCATACTGGCTTAGAATTTGACATTTTGTTCATCTCTATGTTTATGAGAAGGCAAGATAAAAGACCCAGAGAAATCTATGAAAGGGCTCATTTTGCCATTGGTGAAAACAGAAATTGTGATTTACTTGAAAGAAAAAGATGACATAATAAAAGCAACAAACAGCTTTGGCTTTAAAATATAGTATGCCCTAAAAAATGCCTGAAAATAATGAAACAAGAGTGCTTAACACCATCATAAGAGTGTATTGCTCCAATATAGAGAAATATAGAGGTGGAATGGAACCTGTGAAATGTTAAAGGTAAACTTGGCCAATGTCAGCAGTGTGCATTGCAGAAACCTCTGGAATTCATGACAGAGAAAGCAGGAGGATGTAGTAAACAACAAAAAGATCACTGCATTGAGCATTCCACAGATTTCTCAGTGGAAGAGGAATTTTCATCTCTCTGATGCTTTCAGCTCAATATGGGCCCCAAATGACAAATATACAGTATGATTCTCCTGCCACCCAACCCCACACTGTGAGCTCTGAGTGGAAAGAGACACCTACAGACATAAGCCTGGGGAAGGCAGGTCTTTAAGCTCAGGGACCATCTCTCTTGCATACACACTGGAAATGCTTTATCTGCTCCCACCCATAACAATAAAGTCAGAATGCCCTCCACCCACACCAAATTCTTCAATGACTAATTTGTATGTTATGTAGTTAAGACAACTGATTTCTCAGAAAAAAAAAAAAATGTGGTTGCATTGAGCGTCAACTAGAGTTTTCTTTAAATGAGGGTTTTTTCTTATCTCTGTTGGATATGCAGAATCCTAGTTTTGTAAAGGGTTTCAAGTGAATTCAGAGTAGATGTTCTGGATATTAATCATACCAATGATGATACCCAAATATGAGAAACAAGGTCATTTAGATAGGCTATAATTTATTATGGTCCACAAGGTCAGGAGTAAGTTAGAACTCCATGTTGAAATGTTTCTGGGGTATCCCATGCAATCTGTCACATTGATGGTCAAAAGTGAACTGCAGTGCCTAGGCTGAAAGTGGGATAGGGTGTTATTGGGAGTTGTACCCATTAATGTTTGGGAGGCTTGATTTAAATAATCACATCACTTTACATGTTTATACCAATGTAGTTGCTTCCCCATTGTATTGTCATCCAATCACAACTCAATGTTTACCTTGTCCCATTGACTTACAGGACTTGGAGAGCCTTTAATTTCCTATGGGGGAAAAATGTAAAGGTGTTTTTAAATAAGTTAATGTAGCAGACAAAAAAAATTATAGAAATAAGAAAATAAGAAAGATCCAACATTATTGCTTTTAAAGGAAGAGATATCTGCATCACATTCAGATATCTTGTTCACAGAACAAAGTGTTCTATGTTTCGAGTCTATGGCAGAACAAATCCTATTATTTTCCTATGTGGTAGCCATCACAAGGTAATTCAGTAATTTTTTGTTTAATCTATTTCCTTGATATTATACTTTACAGAATATGTTTTGTCTGTGTTTTTTTCTATCTGAATCCATCACCTAGTAAAGCCCTTAGCAAATGGGAGCTATTTAGTTCATATCTGTTGAATGAATGAACGCATATCCCTGTACTTCACTCTCCAAATGGTATATCCTAATATTGGATTTGGATGGATAAATTCATATGTGTTTTCAATGATTGGGGTATTTTATGCAAGGGCCTCTAATCTGTGAAGAAGACAGATCAACAAATAATCTGTATGTTTTGGTGTGAATATCCCTCAATATTCACACGGTATTAACAGGTGGATTTTGAGAAATGATTAGGTCATAGGGACTCAGCCCTCATGAACAGATTAGTGCTTTATGAAAGGGCTAGAGGAAACTAGCCTAGGCCTCTTTTCTGTCTTCTGCTCTTTTACCTTGTGGGGACCCAGTGTCCTTTCCATCCAGAGGATGCAGCAGCAAGGCCACACCTTGGGGACAGAGAGCAACTCTCACCAGACATCATACCTGCTGGCTACTTGATCTTTGGCTTTCCAACCTTAAGAAATACAAAAAAAAATTTTTATTATTCAAAAATTACTCAGTCTGTGGTATTTTGTTGTAGCAGCACAAATGGAGGAAGACACTGTGGTTAACACCATAGCCAATAGAGAAAGACACAGAGACTTCTGGGAACAGAGAAGAGCTCCTGGTTCAGCTTTGTAGGTTGGCCTGTTTTGAGATTTCTTCCACCTTTCCTCCCACCTCCCATTATATTTCTTTGCTAATGCTTGGTATAAGTCTACATCAAATGCATTATTTTCTGGCCCATCTGTGGGTCTCAAGTGTCTGTGCCCTTCCTCCACCTCCCTGGGAACCCAAGTCTCAGGTACAAACACTGTTATTTGTCCTTTTTGATAGGATTTCTGTTCATTCTGTCTGGTATCAAAGACTGGTCTCCCCTAGACCTCATTAGTGCCTCAACCTAAACTCTACCTCCTTGGCTAGTGCTTTAATGCATAACGCTCCACTCAGTAAGTGCTTAGTGAAAATATATTGTTCAGAAGAACACTGACTTCTGAGCCTATAGTTGCGTAGATTTCTGGTTTACTGGAACATTTCTAAAAGCCAAATTCCCACATTCTAACTTTTGGAATTTTAAGCTCAACTCTATCAAAAAGTGACCATAAGCCTAATAATTTGGGGTCATAAAGATTTTTATATGATTTTACATTAAACTTTACATAAATTTGATTGAATCCTTTGAATAATACTAATATGTCTCTCAAAAGAGATGATTTGGGAAAACAACATCTAAGCAAAGTTTGCCACATCAATCTCTTTAGCCCTGCAAAAGCAAAGCAAATGCTTTGTCAGTATTTCCACAGAACTTGCAAACAGAACACCCTTCACTATGAAAAACAAAGAAAAGCAGATAACTTGCATGAAATGAGCCTTCTGGTACTTTTTTTGTCATAAAAGTCTCTCGAACTCCTTTCATCTCACCTGTAAATTGGCTGTTGTGATTATCCCAATTTTACAGATGAGTAAACTAAGTTTAACAGAAGTTTTACAATTTTCCCATGGTCACATCTGCTGCTAAGCAGCAAAGCAGGAAATGTGACTGCAGTTCTGACTCTCCCCAAAGCTTCTCTCAGAGAAATAGAATCAAGTGGTAAAGAACATTTGGGATTTAAATCTAGACTTGTAACCACCCAGTGGATTTATTTTGCCTGCTGCCCAGATAGAAGCAATTTATCAAGACAGGGTAATTGCAATAGAGAGAGAGTTTAATTTTTGCAGAGCCAATTGAATGGATGACCAGAGTTTTATTATTGCTCAAATCAGTCTCCCCTAAAATTCAGGGGCTAGATTTTTTCAAGGATAGTTTGGTGGGCCAGGGAATGGTGCTACTGATTTGTGGGGGATACAATGACAGAGATACGGAAAATAGTCTGCTTCTGGGTGGGGCCACAAGACCAGCTGGTAAGCCTGGGTGGAGCCATCCTCATCAGAAATGTGAAAACCTGAAAAGACATCTCAAAAGGCCAATCCTAAGTCTTACAATAGTGCTGTTTTCTTCAGGAGGTTAAAGGCAAGTCAGGGGTTATTTAAATCAGATCACTTTCACTGTCATAATTTTCTTACTGTTACAATTTTTGCAAAAGCAGTTTCAGTCTTGCTGGAGTTCCAGTCCAGTCTCTTCTGTATGATCCTGAGAATATTATGAAACTTCCTTGAGCACAGTTTCATTATAAATCAAGTGGGAATAAAAATAATTAAAGTAGTAGTTGAATATGTTTAATGGGCTAAATGGGAGAACCAATGGGTTCTCCTTGCCCACTGCCTAGCAGAGCCAATTATCAAGACAGAGGAATTGCAATAGAGGGAGAGTTTAAGTCATGCAGAGCTGGCTGTATGGGAGACTAGAGTTTTATTACTACTCAAATCAGTCTCCCTGAAAACTTGGGGACTAAACTTTTCAAGGATAATTTGGTGGGTAGGGGTTGAAAAGTGGGGAGTACTGATTGGTCGGGTCTGAGATGAAATTATAGGGAGTCGAAGTTATCTTTTTGTAGAGTCAGTTCCTGGGTGGAGGCCACAAAATCAGATGAGCCAGTTTATCCATCTGGGTGGTGCCAACTAATCCATCAAGTGCAGGGTCTGCAAAATATCTCAGGCGCTTAGGTTTTACAATAGTGATGTTATCCCTAGGAGCAATTTAGGGAGGGTGAGAATCTTGCAGCCTCCAGCTGCATGACTCCTAAACCATAATTTCTAAACTTGCGGCTAATTTTTTAGTCCTACAAAGGCAATCTAGTCCCCAGGAAGGAAGGGAGTTTGGGGAAAGGACTGTTATCCTCTTTGTTTCAAAGTTAAACTATAAACTGAGTTCCTCCCAAAGTTTATTTGGTTTATGCCCAGGAATGAACAAGGACAGCTTGGAGATTAGAAAAAAGATGGAGTCAGTTAGGTCAGATCTCTTTCAGTGTTATAATTTCCTCAGTTACAATTTTTGCAAAGGCAGTTTTAGAGATATGGGCATTCACAATTTTTTAACTAATTTGATGGAATTGTTTTCAAAAGGCTTTCTATAGTGTGCAAAAGTAATAAGAATAGTGATTTGTCTCAGCAACTGCCTTGCATCATCATGTGAAACGCCCAGACCACAACCCCTACTTCCTATATGCATGTTGAAGAAAGTTTTATTTTAAATTATCTGGGGTTCTCATACTCCTTGGCTTATGTATTTTAAAATCCACTGGTGAGTTCTGATTGCAAGTAGGTTATTTTGAGTGTCCTATGGAACCATCACTGTGGAGCTGCCATGGCTGACAGGGACGACCTGGTGACCCGTTCGATGGTGGGATTCTAAGGAGTGACAGCTTGAGATATAGCATATGTGCTTGGAGAGCTTTCCAGGGACAGACAACTGCTTTTTTGGCCTTAGTGTTTCACAATGCCGAGGCATTATGGGGACATGACTGTTAACAATAGAGCGTGCCATTGTTTTGCTGGTATTTTTTTCTCAAGGCTTTCTGAGTGACAGTCCCTGCGGAGAGTGAATTATCATCCTTAACTTGTAACTTAACTGCTCCTGTTGTCATTCTGCATCATTGCTGTCACCCAGGTAAAACTAAGTTGTTTTTCTGCCTGGTAAATTCTCCCACACTCAGCTTGGAGCCCTTCAGGCAAGGCAGGCAGTAGGGAACCTGGGCAGATACTGTGGCAATTTAAAGGCATCCTGGAAAGGGGGAATCTTTAAAAGGCTTTTTCTTTAAGACTAATGCCATGTACAGTGAAGATACTCGTTTAAATTACTGAAGTTGCAATTCACTTCACAATTACAAGCATAGGGATTATAATAGTATGAACCACATTGTAGTTGTGAAAATTAAATTAGTGGCTACATGAAAAGTGCTTAGTTCAGCGTGTGGCACAAAAGACCTCGGTAAATGTTGGCTTTTCTTACTTTGCAATCTTATGTGCGTATTCATTACAACCATCTTTCAAGGTAGTGATTATGATGCTCGTTTTTCAGATGAGAAAACCGAACTTTTTTGGAGCTGGAATTTAGAATTAAGTAGGTTTAAGTCTAATGCAGACGGGCTTCACTTCCAAAAAGGCCCTCTAGACTCAGCAAGTGACTACATTCACCAAGGGAAAGCTCTCTAGATTTTCTTATTTTTTGGCAGGTAAGATGTGAAAAGAGCTTGTCCCTTAGGGGAAATTATTATAGACTATAGGGTTTATCAAATAGCCCCTTTATTTGAATCAATTATTTTATTTTTCAAAAACCACATTTTCATAAAACTAATATAACTAGCTAAATACAATAATTTTGAAAAACAACTGCTTCAATAATTTATTTGCTTTCATGAAGAGACTGACGCTGATAATAGATATTGGTAATGCTTACCATAAGAGTAATAGTAAACACAACTACAATAATGATGGTGATGTTGATGGCAATGATGATGATAATAATATTATAATAATGTATACCATTTATTGACCCTTTACTATAAGCCAAGCATTGTTCTAAGAACTTGCCATCAATATCCCATTTAATTCTCATTAGTCAGGTGCAATTATTATCTCTTATTTATATATTATGAAGCTGAAACTTAGAAAGATGAAGTAAAATACTGGAAGTGACAGTTGCTACATGGATGAGACAGGATTTGATTTCAGGCTATCAGGTATCAGAATTGTGCTTTTTATACAGCTTGTAAATGACACATTAGGACTCGAACCCAACACCCCCTTCGTCCATGTTCATTCTCTTTCCTTTTTGTTCAAATGGGTGCTGAGCATGGATGCCCTTTGACCAACATTTAGTTCGATTTTCTATAAAACTAGGCAGCACACACTCATTAGATTTGAGAAAGTAAAAATTTACTTAGACTATAGTATGGTGCATACCGTCAATGCCCAAATAAATAAATCAAGAATAAATATAATATAAAAAATGAGTTCACTGACTACACAGATGATTCTTAATCAGGTCTGGAAGAGTGGGAGAGGTGGCCCAGGAATATGGGTGGGGATGGAGGCTACAGCCTGGGAAGCAAAGGAAGGATCTTGGGAGATGTACGTTAAATAAGCACTTTCAGATGACTATGGTTTTCATCATATACAAACTACAGAAAGTAAAGCTCAGCAAAATCTGCTAGCGCGTATAGGTCATGGGTTAAAAAGAGAGGATGAACCACTTACTAAAGATATGTCTACTTTTTATCAACACATACTTTAGTTTCAGACTGACCTATGCTTAAACACTGATTACACTTTTCAGTAAGTGAAATCAGCTGAGTTTCAGTTTGATCATCTTTAAAAGAGAGATTTTGATACTTTCCTTGCAGACATTGTTCCTAGCACATGGTGAAAACTCTATAAGCAAAACCTATTACTACTATTATTATCTACTTTAATAAAAATGTAAAGTGTTATTCGTTTAATGACAAAAACACCAGTGGTTTTGATAAATGCATATTTCCATTAATTTTATTATTGATATGTCATAATCTATTCAATATCTCTTTCTCTAGGTACTAATAATTGTATTCACTTGAAGTTACCCACTTTTACCTCTATTTTCTTTATTTTTATTTATTTATTTATTTATTTATTTATATTTTTTTGAGACGGAGTCTCGCTTTGTCGCCCAGGCTGGAGTGCAGTGGAGCAATCTAGGCTCACTGCAAGCTCCGCCTCCCATGTTCACACCATTCTCCTGCCTCAGCCTCTCTAGTAGCTTGGACTACAGGCACCCACCACCAGGTCCGGCTAATTTTTTTGTATTTTTAGTAGAGACGGGGTTTCACCGTATTAGCCAGGATGGTCTCCATCGATCTCCTGACCTCGTGGTCCGCCCTCCTCGGCCTCCTAAAGTGCTGGGATTACAGGTGTGAGTCACTGCGCCCAGCCTTCTTTATTATTATTATGTATTTTTGTCTCTCTTTTCTCTATTTTTTTCCCCAGGATCTCTCTGCTTCCCTTTTTCAAACCAGCTTATCTCTTCAGTTAAAACTTCATGACTTTTTCTCTTTAAGGTACTCAAAACAAGAAATTCCAGTTTTCACAGCAGATGTAAGTTTTTTGTTTCAAAAATAAGTAAACAAACACACACAACAATTTTAACTTCTGATTATGCTCACTGGGAGAAAGCAGGTATTGTAATCTGGACATTTCTTGATGAAATTCCTCACAAGCAGTCTTAAAACGTACAAAGGTTTGGCTTCATATTGATGGGCTTTCAAAAATAATGTGTGGACCAGCATGACCTTCCAGAGGTGCAGAGTTGCAAATTCCAGCTGCATTCTTTGAAGGGTTAAAGTCATTGTGAAGAGACTCAGAACAATTCACCCCAGTGACCAGCTGGTGGTGACACTGCCACTTTCTCATGGTCTGGACCTTAGGCGCCAGGGTCAGACGTTTTGCAATTGCCTTGACAGTTGTAGGGAGGAGTTATGATATTTAACAACAATTATCTATCTGTCAAAACTTTTCAAATATAATTCAGTGTTACTGGGTCCTGCTGAGCCTGAGACTGCCAACCTGTCTGAGTTCCATAGGAAAGATCTTCAGATAATTTCTGTAAAGGCAGACAATGGCAGCCCCATCACCAATACTCAGAATTAAGAAGGGAATAAAGACAACTTTTAACCACTCTTCTCTTCCATTAAAAGCAATCAAACTGTCTTTGACTTTCGCATGAATTTTGAGTCAGGAAAAGCTACGCCTCCCCTCTTAGAACCTCTGGATTATAAAAGCTGGCTCTGCAGCACGTGGTTTTCTGGGAGTTAGGGAAGTGTCAGACTGGCTTAACTCAAACCTGCTTGTGCACTGCCTTTCAAATTTGAGCACACTAACCTCTTCCAGGCCACCTTTAGAGTTCATTTTCATGCTCTGATCCCCAGATCTGCTGCTTCTCTCTCTATCGCTGTACTCTTCAGTTAAAATGGCACAATGCGGTGACATTTGATTTGCAGAAGATAGAAGCACAATCATTGCCTTTTATTCAGTCCTATGAAAATTTTCCCTGAGAACAAGTTTACTTGGGGGAGGAAGGAGAAAGAAAAAGGAAATCTCTGTGTGTGTGCTGTGTGTGTGTTGTGTGTGTGTGTGTGTGCACGTGCATGTGTGGTGTGGAAGGTGAGGATACCCTTAGAACTTTGCTGATAAAATCAGCAGAGATTTGAGAGTGCATTACAGTTTTATTTTTTTGACCAAACCATAGTGCTGGGGGATTTGACTGCTGGGAGAAAAGAGGACACATTTGTCAGACTTTTCACTTCAATATATGTTTGTGGAGTGGGTAAATAAAATACTTGAGTGGATATGAATTGCTCTGTTGTCCCGTGGCTTTAGGGCTAAGGGTTTACCTTATAGTTTTGCAAGTCCTCCTTTGGCTTATAACAGCTTTATATTGAGTAAACATATTTGAGATTCCTTACCCTATAGCAAAGCAGCTGAAAAATCAATGTGTCTACTGAAAAGTGAACTCACAGGTGTCAGAAGAAAAATGCTTTAAATATCAATAAATGTATTTCAGAAAAATGTGGTGTTTTTGCCTACTGTGTGCCTTGAGTGTAAATTCTAGGACATAGCATGTGCTTGATGAATGACTTTTGGATGAATGCATGCGCTATTTACATAACACATATTTCATAACAGCTAACTAGCTAACTGTTCTGCTCTTGATGTAGGTAATGGGTCAGTAATAGGCCCATGTGATGTAGAAAAGGAAATAAATTAGAAAGGAGGCGATTTCAACTTAGGTGCTCAACACATTATGGTTGGATAAATTAAAAATTCACTACTGAAAAGATGGTCAGTCAAGTCATTTTATGCTGCCTGTATTTTGTTTCAAGGTTATTAGACTCTAGGCATAAGCAGAACATAGCTAAACATAAATTAGAAAAAAATCCTGAAATAGATTACTATAGAAACTTTTTTTCTTTAAAAGGAATGGCGGCCGGGCGCGGTGGCTCAAGCCTGTAATCCCAGCACTTTGGGAGGCCGAGGCGGGTGGATCACGAGGTCAGGAGATCGAGACCATCCTGGCTAACCTGGTGAAACCCTGTCTCTACTAAAAAATACAAAAAGCTACCCGGGCGAGATAGCGGGCGCCTGTAGTCCCAGCTACTCGGGAGGCTGAGGCAGGAGAATGGCGTAAACCCGGGAGGCGGAGCTTGCAGTGAGCTGAGATCCGGCCACTGCACTCCAGCCTGGGCGACAGAGCGAGACTCCGTCTCAAAAAAAAAAAAAAAAAAAAGGAATGGCAACTGTTTTTTTTTTTTTAATTATTATTATACTTTAAGCTCTAGGGTACATGTGCACAACATGTAGGTTTGTTACATATGTATACATGTGCCATGTTGGTGTGCTGCACCTATTAACTCATCATTTACATTAGGTATATCTCCTAATGCTATCCCTCCTCCCTCCCCACAACAGGCCCCGGTGTGTGATGTCCCCCTTCCTGTGTCCAAGTGATCTCATTGTTCAGTTCCCACCCATGAGTGAGAGAACATGTGGTGTGACTCCACCTCTGGGTAATTGTTTATATGCCATTATATTAAACAATTATACGTATAATTGTTTAACATTATAGAAACATTTATTATATAAGATTATATAAACAATTGCCATTCCTTTCAAAGAAAACAA
Source organism: Trachypithecus francoisi (assembly GCF_009764315.1). Lineage (NCBI taxonomy): Eukaryota > Metazoa > Chordata > Mammalia > Primates > Cercopithecidae > Trachypithecus > Trachypithecus francoisi. The sequence goes on from NW_022681454.1 coordinate 18,204,277, forward strand.
TGCCCATAGCAATCTGTTTCAGGATTTTTTGAAAAAAGTTGTTTAAGTCATAATTAAAACATTTTCCTTGATTTGGAAAGAGAGAGGAAGTGATCCCATAACTGCCCAGAGAGAAAGGGCTCTTCACAGAGAAGGAGGTGACATTCTTTCTGTCTGTAAATTACTGGCTTAATTCTTAGTAACAGACTAATCATTACTTCAGGCTTTCCAGCTGAGTTAAACCAACATGACGATGCGAGGACCATTAAGAGGCGGGTAGATCACCAGGTCAGGAGTTTGAGACCAGCCTGACCAATATGGTGAAACTCCATCTCTACTAAAAAATACAAAAGTTAGCTGGATGTGGTGGCGAGCACCTGTAGCCCTAGCTACTCCAGAGGCTGAGGCAGGAGAATCCCTGGAACCCGGGAGGTAGAGGTGGCAGTGAGTCAAGATCTCTCCACTGCACTGCAGTCTGGGTGACAGACTGAGACATCATCTCAAAAAAATAAAAATAACAAGAACAGAAAATGTCTTGTTGGTCATATATGTATGTATATATATTTAAACCACTTTATTAAGGCACAATTGGCATGTAAAAAGTTTTATTTATTTAATGCATGCAACTCAATGAGTTTAGGAATAAGTACACACTTATGAAACCATCCCCACCAACAAAGCCATAGACATATCCCTTACCTCCCAAATTTTCTTCTGCTTTCTTTGTCACTGTCATCATCATCAGTGTGTGTGTGTGTGTGTGTGTGTGTGTGTGTGTGTGTGTGTTTGGCAAGAACATATAAGATCCGCTCTCAGAAAATTTTGAGAACACAATATACTATGTTAGCTCTTGGTACTATTCTGTATGGTAGATCTCCAGAGCTTACTTATCTTACGTAACTGAAATTTTGTACCCTTTGTAAGTCAAATATGTTGTTAATATATTGATTAGATCTTATACATTACTTATGTTTAAGGTCAAAATAAGTAGAAGTTAGAAATATCTCCCAGCATCGTAAAATGATTGAATGTTTAATTATTGAGAGAAAAAATAGCCTAAGTCTGCTGTGCAAGCAGCCGGATATATCTACTTAGCAGCACTTCATCTGACCTTGACCAACAGTGTCCCTTATGATGAACTCCTTTTAGAAAAGAATTTCTGGAGGATATTTCCCATGTTTTGAAAAACACCGGTTGATTTTCTTTGATCAGACCACAATACTAATGTATTTAATGGTATTTTTCTCTTTACTTTGACACAAAGGAAGCATAGGGTCAAATTTCCTACTCTGCTACAGACTAGGTAAGGATAATAATATTTATCTTATAGTGTAATGAAGAACAAATGCATTAGCAATGCAAAGTATTTATTGTAAAATACAAACTTTACCATTAAATCTGAGCCCCTTGATACCACAGGAAGTGATGTAAAGACTTGCAGGTTTTTAAGGCCTCTGGCCACATCTAGCATCCAGGAAGCGTTCATTTCAATGGCTTTGGCCATGGGATCTTCTAGGCCTTGCATGACCTTGTGATAGCTTCTCAAACACCTATTTACCTCCACCTTTGTAAATCCTTCCTTCCTCTTGCCAACTCAAATAGAATTGATTTCTTGATTCATGGTGTCACCCTGGTATTCTGTATATAGCAATATTTCTCAGCTTTGGTGCTGTTGGCACATGGGACTGGATAATTCTTGGTTGTGGGTGGCTGTCCTCTTTACTGTAAGATATTTATTAGCACCCCTACCTCTATCCACCAGATGCCAGTAACACCCTCCCAGCTATGGCAACCAGAAATGTCTCCAGATATTGTCAAATATCTCCTAGTGGACAAAATTGCCCCAGTTGAGAAACACTGGAAGGGAAGGTTTCAAGTCTTATGTATTAACTAATTTCTAGATGAGGAAACAGATTTAGGGAGATTAGATTACTTCCCAAGATCATAAGGCCAGGGAACAGCAGAATTGGGTTCAGATTAAGTCTTTTAACATGCTATCCACTGCTCTTTACTGATTTCTATGGCGTTTTTCATTCTCTGGCAACTCTAATCTCACTATCAAAATAATCATTCTCATCATCTTCATGATCCATAATTATTCTTTTTTATAACTATTTTGGTTATTTATTAAAAACCCGCAGTGTATGGCTTACTTTACCTTTTTTCATCTATCACAGATAAGTTAAAAGCTCAAAATAGTAAACACATCTACGAATGCTTTGGTTATCATCTATGCCATTATTCAAATTATTCTAAGCTCTTACCAGATCACTAGGTTTTGTTTCTTTCACAGTCAAACTTCTTGACGTTCTGCATAAATGGTGTTTGATTTACTGACCTGAGGAATAATCTATTCCTAACTATTACAATGTCAGATGCAGTGGTGGAACCTTCATAGAATTATTAGAACATTCCAAATGTTCAAATTACACTCCCATGGTCCTTTATAGAATCATTCTTTGGTCTTCCAGTGGTCACTATGACAGATGATAATTGTACAACTGCTGTTCTGACTCATGATTAGAGCAACCAGAAAGAATTTTAAATTATTAACAAATTTAAATATGTATAATGTTACAAATAAAGCAAGGTCACAGCTGAATATCATCAAAATAAATCTTACATACAAGTAGATATTTTTCACCTAAGTTTTATATGATTTGTGGAACATGTAGAAGGTCCTTTGCTTTCTCTAAATGTCTACTTACTCAAGGGTTATAATGTCTTAAGTCCTAGTATTAGTGAATGAAGCCTTTTACTTACTATGTTCTTTTAAAAGTCAATAGCCCTTGGAAGGAAGAGCTAATTAAAATTAATTCACACCCAGGTATTAACAGCAGGGCATAGTAATTTCTAGACACAGCTAAAAGATTTACTAACTTATCTTGTTACTTTGAACACATCACTTAACCTCTCTCAGCTTGTGTTTTTTCATCTGGAAAACAGAAATGATGAAATTGACCTGCAGATTCCTATTGTAAGCATTAAATAATTAACACAAGTAAGAACACTTTTTAAAGAGTAATATTGCTATTTTTTCCCCAGACTTTGTGTCATTCTTCTAACTGGAAGCACAAGACCTAAGACTGATAAACGCCCAGGATGAAGGCATTTAAAATAGAATACCTGAACTTCAAATTTTTAGCCACCATAATCCCTGCATGAATTTTTTTTTAAGTGATGAGTGTTCAGGATTTGTGGAGTATTTGAGAGAAAATCGAAGGCCAAACTGACTATAATGTTACTGCCAACAGATAACTCAAATGCTCAGCTGCCTTCCCGCAACTCTATACCAATTACCCATGATCCTTCCGCACTTCTGGTTCTCCCTTTTGCAAATAAGGAGACATTCTTCTTCTCCTGATTTGACTGTTTCAATCCAAAATGAAAGTTATATGACTATATCAACTCAGGGAAATGCCATTGAAGACCATCTACTAACATGAGTAAAATGAATGCTTGGCTGGGCGTGGTGGCTCACGCCTGTAATCCCAGCACTTTGGGAGGTCGAGACGGGCGGATCACGAGGTCAGGAGATCGAGACCATCCTGGCTAAAACGGTGAAACCCCGTCTCTACTAAAAAATACAAAAAAAACTTGCTAGATGAGGTGGCGGGCGCCTGTAGTCCCAGCTACTCCGGAGGCTGAGGCAGGAGAATGGCGTAAACCCGGGAGGCGGAGCTTGCAGTGAGCTGAGATCCGGCCACTGCACTTCAGCCTGGGCGACAGAGCAAGACTCCGGCTCAAAAAAAAAAAAAAAAAGCTTAATATTAACCGACCTAAGGAAAGAGATTGGGGTCTATGCATTTGGAAACCAATATATCAATGTTCTGGTACCTGCCAATCTAAATGCTAACAGTAGGAAAAAAATGGCTTATTGTATTCAGGATGGTGGCCTGAATGAACATTATGGTTGCCAAGGGTCTGAGAAGTTTCTACCTGCTCTCTTGCTCTCTAAAATTCCACTATTAGGGAGTTCTTAGACTGACCAGGGATTCATAAAGTACAAATATTATCTTGTGGAGAGGACAGACCCAATAAAAGACTGCCCACCTGGACTAAGAACAGCAACAGTTAACTATTCATCACTTTCCTCTGTCTAGATTCATAGTCATTTCCCACTATTGGCCACTTGCTCTGCCAGGCATTTTTACAAACTTTGTCTATTAAATTTCCCAGCAAATCAGTGAGAGAGTTAGGTATTCTCATTCTCTTTGTGTTAATTATAAAGTCACTGAATCTATAGGAGCTACGTGTGTGTGGGTCAGGTGTGGAGCTGAGAGTCAAACTTTAATGTCCTTGCTTTAAGTACTTTATCCCTTGCACATACAACCTTGGAATGAATGAAGCTTAACATATCACATGGGAAAGTCCTAACAATATTTTAAAACCACAGTCCTCTGAACCGCTATGGTTCTTTATTTATATATCTTACTGCTTGTACTATCTTTTTTTAATATATATCCAAACTATTGATGAGCATCTGCCCTAATAGAATACTATGTTGTGGCATTTCCCATAATTCCAAGCATTCTATCTTTTCATTATGTTCATTCATTCATTCATTCATTCCTCGCTTATTTTGGGGTCCATGAACACAGAAATAAATGCAATGAGCTTAGTCTAGTGATTCCCACTTCAACTCTTGTCAAATGAATGAAATACAGCCTTTGTTGACTATTTTAGTTACTTCCCTAAATCCCTGGAGATATGTAGTATCCTTTCATAGCTCTTCACTCACACGTGTTTTTTATTTTAGGATTTTTTTCCACATCAAGTATGTATTTCCAACAAGTGATACCCAAGGTCTGGGAAATAACCCCTCACTTGGTAGAACCTTTTGTCACCTATTTCAAAGACAAATCCATGCTTCACTTCCATCTCACTTTTGCTTTTACAGCCATAAACTTGTCTGTACTCATTATAGTTGTGATTGCTGACATGGATAATCAGCCCAATATGTAAAAAGGATTTTCAGAATTCTCACAAGGCTAGAGGAGTTCCCTGGGTGAAATTTGCCCAAGTTCACATAAAATTCCTGTGCTTGCATGTAGTTAATTTCAAGCTTTTACTTTCTAAGTTATTGACTCCTGGGAGGAGCACACCCACACCTTGCCTTTTTATTTGTTGTGTTTATTTTTAATATTCTCTGCCATTGCTTTTTACAAAATAATTTTTGCCTTTATAATACTTTATGATTTACAGAAAAGTTGCAAAGATAATAAAGAGTATTTCCACATATACATCACCAATTTTCTCCATTGTCAACTTCTTACATTTTCATGGCACATTTGCCAAAACCAAAAAACTAAAAAACTGGACATTGGTAGATTACCACTGCCAAAATTCCAGACACCAGTTTTCTATCGCAGTATCCAATCCAGTCTACCACACTGCATTTAGCTGTCATATCTCTACAGTTCTGTGACAAGTCTTTTCTTGTTTTTTATGACTTTGACACTCTTAAAGATTTATGGCCAGCTATCTTGTATAGTTGCCCTCAATCTGTGTTTTTCTAACGTTTTCCTCACAATTAGACTGGGGATATGAGTTTGGGCAAAATATCACAGAAGTAAAAGTTGTTTCTCATGTTATCTTATCAGAAGTACATGACATCCACATGACATGCTGGTGATGGCATCCATTATTAGTTGATTGACACTGTGTTTTTCAGGTTTCTCCATTGTACAGTTATAATTTTTTCTCTTTCCTTGTGCTATTCTTAAGAAAGAATGAGCAACTCTAGCATATTCTCAAGGAAGATGCAGGAAATCTAAACTCTTCCTTTCTGAGAATTGGAATTAAATTTATTCTGCAAGAATTGTTGAATGTTGCTTCATCACTCTTATTCAACACTTTATATCATTATGGAGTCATGAATTTATTTTATACTTTAGGACCTAATGCACCACCGTTACTTATTGTGTTTAAATTGTTCCAGCTCTGACCATCAGGAGCTACTTTTGGTTCTACCACTGCTTTTTATTATATGTGGTGACAGAAATATATTTGCTAAGCAGTGTCTACTTTGAGAATTAATACAGTTTAACACTTGATTAAGCAATTGTAAGACAACTTGAAAAAGTATAAAAATTAAAAATCATAAAATTAAAAGGAAAAAGCACCGTAAGGTCAGACTTTGATTTATTGTTGGGTCTCCGGTACTTACCGCGATTGTAACTGTGGTCACTGACATGGATAATAGGACTTTGTTTGGTTTACTATTGGGTCTGTGGTACTTACAGCAGTGTCAAAGACCTGGTTGGTTTACTGCTGGTTCTCCGGTACTTACAGCGGTGTCTAACACATGGTAAAGGCTCCATAACTATTTGTAAATTTATTGTTTAGGAACACCATATCCTGTAAATTGTTTGATAAAATTATTTCTTACAACTATATTATCTTTAACTCTTCTTTCTCAGCTAACTTCTGTCACACAAATGCACGTGCACATGCATGTGTACACACAGAAGTAAATATATACCCTAATGAGGCAGATGGGCAGCGTTTACGTCTTACCACTCTTTTCTCTCTCTTCTCCACCATACTCTCACCAACCTCATAATTTTTACTCCAGTCTTTTACAGTCTTTTCTCATTCCACTCTGGCATGGGACTATTTATAAACTGAGGTCAGTATGTTCTAGAAATATGTCAATTTGATTGTAGGGAAAATATGATTCATATCCCAGTAGACAGAAAGTGGCCTTTATTTGTTGTCAGAGCTGACAATAGAATATACTTTTAAATATATAGGCATTCTCATAAAAAAGATGTTCTGTTATTTTTTCTGTTTCATTCATCATTTATCCAACAAACATATATTGGGTGACTACTATGTGCTATGAATTCCGAATTACAGAAAAGGAAGTCCATCTTCCTCCCACAAGAAATTTGTAGGAGTTGACCAAAAACAGTTGTTCCCGGTTTAGGCTTATTGTGGTCACTAATTATACAAAAGTACAGTCCTTTAAAGGATGTTGAATGGCCGTCCAATAACAGAGATAGACATTTGTTTTCCAAGATCGTGTTTCATTTGCATTTCTCCTCTCTGCAAGCCTACAAAGGACATCATTCTCTTTAATCCTTGTTTTATTTTATCAATGACATTAGGAATCTATTTTGAACTGTTTCAAAAAACCCCCTTCCAGCTAAAATATTCTCTCTTCTAAGCAGAAGAACAATCACTTTGATTCAATAGACATGGACTTAAATTCTGATCCCATTATTTTAGACAAATGGCCTAAATGTCTCTGAGGCTTAGTTTCTTGATAGTAGCAATTGACTTAATATAATGACTTCTTAAATGTTTTTGAAATATAGAAAGTTTCTAGTTAAAATATGCCTTTCAATAAGTGTTGTTTCCCTCCTTCTCTTTAGTCTTCTCAGAGTCTTCTCTGAGTTAATGCTCATAGTCTGAAATTCTGATCCAATCCTTAGGTAAATTCCTTAATTTCTCTGGGATTTAATTTCCTCACCTGTAGAAATGGGACTGGTATAATTATCTTATTATTTTTTGGTGACCAAATGAGGTAATGTATAGAAAATATGTGATCCAATACATGCTTATTTCATTTTATTGCACTTTGCTTTATTGTGCTTTACAGATACTGCACTTTTTACAAATTGAAGGTTTGCAGCAACCCTCTGTTGAGCAATTCTGTTGTACCATTCTTCCTACAGCATATGCTCGCTTCATGTCTCTGTATCACATGTTGGTAATTCTCACAATATTTCAGACATTTCATCATTAATTGTCTCAGTTATTGTGGCCCATGATCAGTGATCTTTGACGTTGTAATTGTAATTGCTTATAATTGTTTTGGGGCACTGCGAACCACACCCACAGAAGACAGTGAACTTGATTGATAAATATTGTGTGTGTTGGCCAGATGCGGTGGTTCACGCCTGTAATCCCAGCACTTTGGGAGGCCGAGGTGGGCGGATCACGAGGTCAGGAGATGGAGACTATCCCAGCAAACCTGATGAAACTTTGTCTCTACTAAAAATACAAAAATTAGCTGGGCATGGTGGTGCATGCCTGTAATCCCAGCTACTCGGGAGGCTAAGGCAGGAGAATAGCCTGAACCAGGGAGTCGAAGGTTGCAGTGAGCAGAGATTGCGCCACAGCACTCCAGCCTGGTGACAGAACAAGACTATGTCTGAAAAAAAAAAAAATTGCTGTGTTATTAGATGTAGGTTAGACAATGACAAGACAGAGAAAACAATAATAAAACTCTAGAGTGAATATAACTAATATGTCCCATAAGTCTCTCCAATTTTTTTCTTTATTTTAAAGAAATTAATATGGGAAATTGTATAGGATGAATTACAGGTTAAATTTATGAAAAAGATGGATAAATAACGCTTTTTTATATTTTTAAGTTGTAAACATTATGTTTCCTTGCTACTTTCAACCTTTTCGATGATTTGGTTAACTGCCCATCCTGATGAGGTTTAACAAAAGGTAATCTACAATAGTGATAAAGCTTCAATATCTGCTACAGGCAACTAGAAAGGGGCAGCATTAGTAAGTATTATGTATACGAAAATATGCACAGATATTTTCTAAACTAACTATATGAATAATAAGCACCAACAGTAATGTAGAGTGAAATTGCTGTAGGTAGTTTGAAGTAGGTAACTCTTCATCCAGGTTGTTGGAGCTGTTACTTCTGCTTTTGTTTGGAGATCAAACTTGTATTCTGAAGTCCTTGTGCTTTCATAACATTTTGTTTGTCTGAAATTCTAAATTTGAGAATTCTATCTTTTAAGTGTAAGACACCATAATGTTGTAGGCACAGTGTTAAAAAATTTACTTTTCTTTGCATAGATTTTTCTGGGTTGACCTAAAAGTAGGGGTTGTGTGATTTCTCACACAATCTGTGGGTTCTTGAGGGAACCCAGAAGTAGATTGGAGAAAGGGTCTCTTTTTCCCTCTCTAGTTCCAGGAGGTGAACCACACACAAACTGCCTAATTTAGTCTACCGCTGAGATAATACTGATTGTAGCCACAAATCATTCTTGTCAAGTTAAATATGACACCCACTGAAATTCTCACACATTCTTGGCATTTGTTTTCTTGGTGCCATGATGGGCTGATTAACAGCTCTGCTCTTTCAAAAAGACCATCATTCATGAGTTCTGTCTCTCTGACCACTCCCAGTGTGATTCATGTTGCTATATAGGTATGGACTTTTTCACTGCCAAAAAATAATGTAATGTTTTCCATGATGTCAATTGAACAGCCATGCCTAAGATAGTTCAGAATGGTTACACCTTGTAATGAAATACATTATAGGTGCAAGAAACAACAATGTATGGAAATGCAATTTAGATCTTGGAAAATGAAGAGAGAGAATAACAGATTTGTAAGCCCTTTCTGATTAGCCTGTAGCTTGCTGGTGTCTTTATTAGTAGTTCATTGGAGCCAAGTTAAGTTGCTGAATCATTGAACAAAGTCAAACCTAAACTTTCCTCTTCCACTCTCATAAAAACAATAGTTAACATATATTGAAACCATATTGTATACCATAGACCATCCTACAGATTTCATGTTTCAAGTTTTATTGATTTTTTTGAATGAAAGCTTTTTGAACATTAATGTGCATAATAATCTCCTAAAGAACTGTTAAAATACAGATTCTTCACTAACATTCTTCCTCCCTGATTTCAGTTCTGATTCTGAGTTTTGGGACAGGACCCAAGAATTTGCTTTTCTAGCTAGCTCCTGGATGACATGGTGTTGATGCTGCCAGTCCAGTAGCTACCCATTGAATAGTTTTGCTGATGACACTCTGAGTCAGCTACTACCATCATTAACCCCATTTTATTCATGAGGAAACCAATCCTCATGAAGATATGATACGAATTTTTCCAGGGTCAAGACATTGGAAAAGGTAGAGATAGGACTTGAATTTGATAACAAAATCCACTGTCTTAACTACTGTATATATTAAACATTAATCTTGGATTCTACTTTCTCTTCAGTTTGACTTGTGAATTAAGTGCTTAATGTGTCTGGGTAAGCTTAACCTACAAACCAAGAGACTTCTATGGCTAGTAGAACTGAGGGAAATATTCTTACTGGTTTTTATTTCACTAAGAGGAGTACAGTGGCTGTAAAAATTGGAAGAGTGAAAGAAACACTGGTAACGTCTTCTGGTGATTTTAAAGTGGAGAGTTTCAGGCTCAGGCTGCCAGCATTTCTGAATAGCAGTTGAGCAACTGGCAACATCCCAGGACCTCAGCAGGACTGGGAACTCTGAATGGACAATATTTCTTTGTTGAATTCCTCAAACTAAAATTAATCATGACTGGGCATTGTTTAGAAATTGTCAGGGTGTATGCTTTCTAGTAATTGATTTATTTCCACATGGACACCTTGTTTTTAATGCAAATGTTTTTTCTTGATGGGTAGATTGTATTCCTCTGTGTGTGCCAGGGGGCAGTGTGGTTTAATCATGGTAATTATGTTTGTTGAGGCCATGTTACATTATTTTTACTTTCTGAAATCTGTGCTTGTTGCCTACAGGAGGAGGAGATATGAGGTGTTCTGGAATCCTTAGTTAAGCTGAACTTCTAAATCTAGCCCATTTTATTCTTGTTGCTGCTTTCCAAATATTGTATTTCTTCAGAGCAGGAACTCTGAGAACACCTGACTTTTAGAAGGCAGCTTTATTAACAAGAAGGTAACCTCATGGAATGGAGGTGAAATTGCATAAAGTTAGCAAAGAATGCCTATTTAAACATTAGAATCAAAGGGAGGCAAAGCAAAGCAGAATTCAGCATTAATATAAATGTGTTCCATTATCAGGGTGCTGAGCCAAGAAATGCCATGGGGTGGGTTAAGAGGGAATTTAGTGACCTTTCAGGACTTTGAAATAGCCACTCAGGAAAGTAGGTCTTGCCTATTTTAGACACTCTAAAAATCTAATCCTTGGAATGCAGGGACATTATGGGAATGAAGGCATTGGTCTTATATTCTGAGTTCCACATTCAGCTGATATGTTTATCATGATTGTAGTCATATTTCTATTAGTGCTCTCAGGTTCATACACAAGGTGATCTATTTGTTATTGGTATTTGACCACTGAAAGCTCCACAACTTATGGGCTGAAATTTATGTGAGCACAAATGGTTTCTTTTACATTCAGTAACACAAGAGTGACACTTGAATATACAGACTTCTAGAGTCAGAACACCTGAGTTTGAACACCATCTTTGCCTCTTACTAGTTATGTGACCTTAGGTAAGTAAGTTAACCTCTCCAGCTTTGGTACAGAGGGTTGATGAGAGGATTAAATAGATTAATGTATGTATGTAAAACATTTAGAAAGTGCCTGGCACCTAGCAAATACTACGTTAAATATAAGTATTTACTATTGTAATTGGTGGTCATAAAGTCAACCTGAAGAGCAGGTTTAATGAGCCATCATGGTCTCTTTTCCTAGATCTTTAGCCTAATATTGACTCTTTTAATCTTCTAATTCTGAGGTGAGAACCAAAATGAAAGGATCCTAAGGAAAGGCAGCAGCTCTTCTAAGCACTCTATTCCAGGTCTCCTTTGCTCTGGACTCCATACTAGCTTCTGTTTGGAAAGGGGTCCCTTTGACAGAGAAGTCAGTTCTTTGCCTGTCTTGCTAAAGCAACTCTAAAATGAGGCATTGCAAAGAGAAAAGGATTCAGAAGAATCTATGCAGTGAAGAAAACATTTTAAAAACTGCTTTATTGCACACATGGGAACAATAGACACTGGGACTACTAGGGAAGGGAGGAAGCGGGTATGAGTTGGAAAACTACTGGATACTATGCTGACTACCTGGGTGATGGGATTTGTGCCTAAAGCCTCAGCATCACACAATTTACCCATGTAATAAATCTGTAGCTGGGCGCGGTGGCTCAAGCCTGTAATCCCAGCACTTTGGGAGGCCGAGACGGGCGGATCACGAGGTCAGGAGTTTGAGACCATTCTGGCTAACACGGTGAAACCCCGTCTCTACTGAAAAATACAAAAAGCTAGCCGGGCGACGTGGCGGGCGCCTGTAGTCCCAGCTACTCCGGAGGCTGAGGCAGGAGAATGGCTTAAACCCGGGAGGCGGAGCTTGCAGTGAGCCGAGATCCGGCCACTGCACTCCAGCCTGGGCGACAGAGCAAGACTCCGTCTCAAAAAAAAAAAAAAAAATCTGTAGATGTGCCTCCATTATCTAAAATAAAGCCGAAATTTAAAAAACAAACAAACAAACAAAAAACCGTTTACTTATTCTTTTTTTCTAAAGGGTTTGCCTCCTAGTGTCTAGCCCAATTTTTTCTTATAGGAATGAGTTTTGTCTGTACTTGATACCACTTCCTCATCTCCTTCTCGAATGATGGTGGGTAAGATATAGGGGAAATTCCATTTGAGGTCATCCTCAGGTCGAAGTATGGTAACCAGAGCATGGCCCTGCACTAAATGGCTATGTTGTCATGGCAGCTTCACTTTCATCTCTATGGCCACCCTGCTTTGGATTAAGCAGGGTAAATACACCTTTGCCAGCCACATCCAGGTTCCAGGAATCTGCTTTTTCTTCAATCTTGAGAGAAGCTTGACTAAATTAGAGGTTTAGGAGAACGAAAAAGGTATTGTACTCTGTTTGTCCTACACTCTTATATACGTAGTAGGAAGAATGCGAGGATAGCATTAGGAAAGCAGTTGATTGACATCTCCTGTGTGTGATACGCAAGGTTAGTCATTTGGGCACCCCCTAAAGTACTTGAATATAACCAAACCAAGAACAGGATGCCATGGTTTCAGGACTACCCTAAAGGAAACAGTATCCATCAGTATCTATGGCTAATTGATCACTGCTACTGCACATGGTCATCCTACTCCCATTATATTCATGCGATTCAAGCTAACCAAATTTACCCATCCCAGTGAACAAATTTCTGCTGTAACCAGCCAAGGCACTCCCTTTTACTCAATCAGAACACTTATTTTTTATGTAATTGAAAGATCTGCAAATATATTAGGTTGGAAATATTTTGGAAAGGTAAAAAATGTTCCTCAAATGCAACTTATTTATTAAATATATTCTCATCAATCAGAAGTCCTGCACAATCAGTGTCCCTATTTTCCCCTGAAGTCACCTGTTGAATACTGAGCAGTAGACTATTCCTATAACTGGAGCAACTATTGCGTTGAGTGTATAACTTGTCACAACTGAACATTGTTAATGAAGGGGGGTGTGTGTGTGTGTGCGTGTGTACATAAAATCAGATGAAGGAAGAAGGATGGCACGGCGTTTTATTTAACAGACAGTTTTAACAAGCTCAAAGCACATTTCCATCCAACATGGGGGGAGGCCTGTCCTCTCTGTGACTGGGTTGCTTGGTTTTGGACTAGACTGCCATAGACTTTAGGTATAACTACATCAAGAAGCGAAAAATAGAAATGATAGCACACAGGGGATTGAAAAATGGTTTAAAGTAATCTTTCAAAGGTCCTATTATACATATTTAATATTTTATTATGCTTACTTCTTCCTCTTTCTCTAGTTCATAAATCTATGGCTCAGAAGTTTGTACACATTCTCAGAAATTTTTCTAAATACCATAGTATTTGTTCACAGTGCCTGCCGAGTCAATGTCCAACAAAACCCATTATCTCCCACCACATAGAAAATTAGATACTAATACATTTTCTGCCAAATAGGTTTTCTAACTGGAGCCACTGTATTTTCCAATGAAATGAATACTCTTAAATGTCAATATGAATAAATGACTAATAATGAACTCTTCATTTATCTTTAATGCTTTGCCAAACTCCAGCTTGATTGAAAAGCTGATATTTAGTAGAAAGAAGAAAGGGTGTATCTTGAGGAAGAATCAAACTAACAAGGGTAATAGAGTAGAGCATTTCTGTGTCAAATTCCATCTGAACAATCCTGTTTTTTTTAAAGGTCGGAAGCCCATACATACTTGGAATTTTTGCTCTCTCTGCCTTTGATTTAAAGCGCAAAATCAAAAGCCTGTTCTATGAAAAGAAGTGCACTTGAGCAACTCAGGAATGTGCTGAAGTCTTTCTACAAATTAATCTCTTCTTTAGTGAAGTGAAACATCGGGACCATTCAGGGACAGTGGGAGGGTCTCAGGGGCTTGAATTTGAGCCAAGCTTAATGAGAAGGAGTTGGAGGCAAAATGGAATTGAACGGTACCTTGTTAACTGTGGAAAGCTGTGAATGAGGTGGACTTACCAGCCAAGAATTCTTTTCCTTTGTTGCAATTAATTACAGTATAGGGGATACTTGTGAGGTAGTTTTCATGATCTTTAAAGATCATTTTTAAAAAAAAAATTATGCATTTTTACAAATTGAAGGTAATTCCCTCATTCTGATGTATACATTTGCTACTGATTTGAAGACACATAAATTCATGTTTCAGTGAAGTAAACATTTATTCATTTCACCATTTTTACTGGGAATCTCTATTGCTAGCCACTGTCTCAGGTGCCAGGGGAACAGTAGTGATCAACATAGTCCCTGACTCCAGTGACTCAACTTCCAGCTGGAATCTCTCAGCCCTAGCAGGAAAGGCCAAAACCAAGAGGCCAGGTATGCACCAGACCTCTCTCTCTGCAGTTCTCTGAGCAAACTATTCCTCTTAGGGACCGTGGCATATTTTTCCCAGGGAGACCTTTCTGTGCTGCAGATGCTGGTTTCTTCCATCAATTTCTTCTATAGAAAACTGCTAACTAAAACCTGCTAAGCTGGAAGCCTGGTAACCTTGAGAATGAATGTTCAACTATGACCCAGGGAACATGGATTTATGACAGATAAAAATCATCTGGAACAAGTTACAAAAACATTTCATGACTCAGTTTCCTATTTTGTAAAATGGAGATGGGATCTGCCCTGCAGGGTTGCGATGAAGTGTGTGCTGACCACAATTGACCACAATTTGCAATGTCTCAACATGTTTCTCAGATGTGACATACCTGATTAGCCCCTTTTGATCATTCGAAAATACACCAATTTTATTCTACATATTCTCTGCTAAATTGTTTAATTGTTTAATGGGCAGAACAATTCTACGCCTAGAAAGGCCATTGAATCAGGCCTGGAACCACAGATGTCTTGTAAGTGGCTCTCAAGAGTGAAAGGTTCCAAAGCCAAGTGTAAAGTGGGTAAGGTGTGCCCTGAAGTGTGGGAAGAAAAATTGAACTCTTTATAGGTTTTATCTCATCTGTTACTAGTCTCTGTTTTCACGTATTTCATAATGTGCATATTAGAATAGTAGATATATTTATACGCACAAATATGTAATTTATTAATAAGTACACATATTTTGGGAGTGCATGCTTAATTTTTAATTGACAGACTTTATAGCCAAAAGAGTTAAGAGACCAATATTTTAGAGGAAGAACAATTAAAGCAGTCAGTCAAAAGTAACAAAGAAACCAAAACCATGTAGGAAGGCAATATTCCAGTTTAATTCAAATTGTTTTTAATATGAATGGACAAAAACCCTCCAAATATAAAAAGTAACTTGTTTCTGCTTTTGTTCACTTTATTTATTTTGAGACAGGATCTCACTCTCTCTCTCCCAGACGGGATTGTAGTGGCACGCCGCCCTCCCAGCCCCAAGCCATTCTCCTGCTGCAGACTTCCAAGTAGCTGGGATCGCAGGCGCACACCACCACCACCCGGCTTTTTTTTTTTTTTTCCGCTCTGCCGCCCAGGCTGGAGTGCAGTGGTGCGATCTCCGCTCACTGCAAGCTCCGCCTTCCGGGTTCACGCCATTCTTCTGCCTCAGCCTCCCGCGTAGGTGGGACTACAGGTGCCCACCACAACGCCTGGCTAATTTTTTGTATTTTTTTTTTAGTAGAGACGGAGTTTCACCTTGTTAGCCAGAATGGTCTCGATCTCCTGACCTCGTAATCTGCCCGCCTCAGCCTCCCAAAGTGATGGGATTACAGGCGTGAGCCACTGAGCCCTGCCAATTTTTGTATTTTTAATAGAGATGGGGTTTCACCATGTTGGCCAGGCTGGTCTGGAATCCCTGACCTCAAATGATGCACCCACCTCAGCCTCCCAAATTCTTGGGATTACAGGTGTGAGCCAGTGCACCCGGCCTTTTGTTCATTTTAATGTGTACAATCTGAATATTGAATTCGGTAGGGGTTCTTTGCTGGAAGCCTGTTTCTAGAACCAGCTTTCAAGATTCTTCTACAACATGAGAAAAGTTACAAAAATGAAACAAAAAATGACTTTGTAGGCTATTTACAAGTTCAGGTCACTTTTCCCCTTTCTACCTTACTGTGACCTCTGATGAAGCTGGCCTTGGGGGCTGCATTTATCTAAACTTCATTGGACTCAGAGGTCTGTTTGCATCTGGCCAATGAGAAGCCCTGGCTGAGAATGGAGAATGGAAGAAGGGAGTGTAGAGCATTGATCACCTCAGTTCCTGCTAGGTCAAAGTGGCAATTTGGAGATGACTGGAGGGCCGCAGACCCTGTTCAGCAAACTTTTCCAGCAGGCATTGTTCTGTCTGGGCTCCTGACGCTCATCCCTCCCTTTGATACTTCAGGTTGAGATGGGGTAAGAGCAATCTGGCTCTTGCTGTATTATTTCTTGCTGTTTCCCTAACCACTGCCCATGGGTTGTAAACAGACCTATTATTAAATTCTTCCTCGTTGTCCCTTTTGGTTTACATCCATTTCCTGTTAGTATCCTGGCAGCATATCCAATTCAATTCAATCTGCATATGAAAATATATACATGAACAGTATGTAGACTCCAATCGGGCTATTTCCAAAGTTTATCTGTTCTTATATTCAAAGAAGGTTTTGTTTTGTATGTAAAAGAGAGTTGATTAGGGAGAATTGATTGACACAATCACAAGGTGAAGTCCCACAATAGGCCATCTGCAAGCTGGGAAGAAAGAAGCCAGCAGTGACTCAGTCCAAGTCCAAAAGTCTCAAAACCAGAGATTTGATGCTCTTCTTGTTTAAAGCAGTGCTTTTTTTTTTTTTTTTTTACAATATATGTAAAAGTAATCTTTTAATAGAAATATCATGACTTTAATTTTTCTTACATGATGCAAACATATCCCTAGAAAAGGAGGCAGGTATCTCCTCAGAAAATGACCTTTTAGGGAGGACACATACCAAGCAAGTATAATATCATATCAACAGAAAGTACAAAATATAGTGCTAATGCGCTTACTAGATAAATATGCTTAATAGAGTTTAATTGGAAACCAAGTGTCAGACTGTCCTGGGGGAATAAGTTAACCTTCTAGGGAATGCAAATATTTCACTACTGTATGACTAAGATATACAGAGATACAAATGTAAGAGAAAAATAAGTTTACATTTTTGAAAGAATCCAATAGTGCTACCACTACTAA
Organism: Trachypithecus francoisi; assembly: GCF_009764315.1. Lineage (NCBI taxonomy): Eukaryota > Metazoa > Chordata > Mammalia > Primates > Cercopithecidae > Trachypithecus > Trachypithecus francoisi. The sequence goes on from NW_022681454.1 coordinate 18,221,643, forward strand.
CAATAATATCTAACATTTATTGAGTGCTTAAACTTTGTGCTTTACATGTGTTACCATGTTTAATTTTCATAAAGCAATATCCCCATTTTGTTGACAGAGAAACTGAAGAAAAGAAAAATAAATTTATCCAAGATAGGAGTCTGAAGAATCTGGCTCTCTCTATATATGATGATGATTTTACAAGGTCAGTAAGAGAAAACTAATGTTCACTTAAGAAAAAACAGTTTATGCACTAATATTTTTTTCTTTAATTCTAAAGAGTTCATCTCAGCAATTACCGCGGGGGAGGCGGTAGCTTTTCAATAGTTAGAATATTTGTATGAAAGTCATTTTTGAAGCAAATAAAGGAATCTTTTAAAGTAGAGACCCAGTTGTCCAAGGTCTTTCCCAAGCTGGTCCGTATCAACCAATAGTCTGGAATACTTAATGGGCAGAGACAAATATTTCAACCTAAGTTTACAATTAGAAGTAAACTTGAAAATCTACTCCCTTTTAGAAATGGTGAAATCTCCTGGATGTTTAAAACATGTCACATTGGCTCTTATTTATCACATTCAACTGTCAGTTTTGCCTAGGAGAAAACAAATATAGTTGGCAAATTGTGGCCCTAACTGTTGTTGGGGTATGTGATTTATCCTGCATGGAACAAAGGGAAAGGGCCAGAGTGCTGAGTTCTGGTCTATTCTGATGCTGAGCAGTCCCCAGCCTTACTCTCAAAATCTGGATGTCTTTTGGCCAGGCTATATTGTAGATCAAATACATTCCAGCAGAAGATCTCTTACTAACCTCCTAGGATTACCCTACATTTCTGAGACTGAAGTTCATGCTCTGGAGAATTAGCATTTCCCATAGAATGAAGAGTGTAAGATGTATCAAAAGAGGAGGAAAAAAAAAAAAAAAAAAGCAACACAGGAATGCATGTCATGTGAGATCATTATTAAGAACCAGAAGGATTTCTGATGGAAAATTCCAAATTCTCTTTGAACAACTGCCTTGGCGAATGTCCTTTAGGAAACACTGGACTTACATATAATATGCCATTAACTGTGCTTATGATTTCCTTTCAGTGTTTATAGGTAGGAGTTAAGGCATGGAATGTACAAATATAACACAAAAATTACAGTACAGTGATTGCTTCCTTTGCCAATTCACTCTCCAGAAAGTCATGAAATTCATTGCAGCGGCATCTCTGGTATGAACAGCATACCAGAAACTTAAGCTTTTACCTTTATTTAACCTCACAAGCTAGGTCTGACCCAGAGTCTGTATTGTACACATATTGTGACAAGCACTTTGAGTGAATTTGGAAATGTGGGGCACTCCTATTGAAGACAAGTCTAAAATCTCTCTGTACCAGAGACATCTTCCTCAGCCTTACTTATGTATGATGGGAAGGAAGAGATATTGTCTCTGGAAAAAAATAATAATGTGGAGTTGGATCCCCGGGCTGTTCTCCACAGTAGCCACTGCTGATTTGTTGTGTTTGCGGACTGTGGCTGTGGAGAAATTATGGGTTGAACTGGTGAAAGTCCAGCGCTAATGGAGTCAAAGTTCACTGGCCTGGTTTGTCTCTTGGTGGCTGTCATAACTGTGACCCTATCTGGCACAGTTATGCCCTTTGCCGCCTGGGTGATTTGGTTCTCAGCGCACACATGGGGCTGAGAGGCGCGAGCTTAGTGTTCTAATCTGATGACGGAACTCTGGTGTCAGCCTAGCTGCCTTTGCTCTGAGACCTTGAACAACATGTTTAGGTTCTGTCTAGGCTTCAGATTCCTTTCCCAAAGGGCTTTGGGAAGCATTTGTCATGATTTCACTAACTAAATGCTTAGACCACTGATGGTAGGAAACACGGTTTACATTTCTTCTCTTTCCCATGCCGCGCCTTACTTACTGCCAAATATAAAGACAGAAGTAGACAAATCGAAGGAAATTGATTCACACTGGGTCACCAGAATAGACTCAATGGTAAACAATTTTCTTTATGTTGTAATAATCATAATAGTAGTAATGGTAATCATAGCAGTAGTAGTTGTAATAATAGTAATAGTAGAGCAAATAACATTTGTCAACTGCATGACATTTTGTGAACGGTTAGTTTCTAATTTAATACTCATAACAATACTCTGAATCAGGTACTATTACTGTATCCAATTTATGGCTGAGGAAACTAAGAGAAAGAATGCTCAAGTTACTTGACCGAGATCAACAGCAAGTGAATGACAAAGGAACTGCTGAAACTTGGTTCCAAAGTTAATGTCACACTTCATAAACTGAATACTTTTGGACACCGTATTTCTCATAAATACAAGCATCTCTTCAATCTGTTTGGCTTCTGTAGAATATTTGACACACAGAAATTTCCCATGTGTCAAAATGTTTGAAAAATCAGGGGTTAACTAATGGAAAAATAGAGAAAGGAGAAATACAGTATGATTCTACCTGACTGCTTTTCTTATCATTGGGCTCCTACCATGAGAGAGTTTCAGAATTGAGAAAATATAAAACTTTCCAGAAACGATTTCTTTGGTCTTCTTTATAAACAGAGTAAATTAGATTGCCCTGTGTTTATTTATACTCACTGGGAAAACATCTCATTTGCTCCCATTCAGATTTTCAGGTTAAAGCTGGTTTCCCTCTAAAGGCAGATTGGTAAATTAACAAAGGAACTGCAAGCAATCCTCAGACTAACTACATAGTTGAAAAAAAAGCATGAATACTTCTAGCTCCTTTCATTCCATGAGGATCAATTTCACCTGTGGCTCCTCACGCCTTTAGGGCATTATTGATCCAGCTTCCTTTTTCACCAGGTCTTCACTCAAAGCTGACTTAAAAAAAATACATGAACAACAGCAGCAACAAAACCCTTTTCCATCCGCACAAAACCCTTTTCCATCCGTCTTGGCAACTGGAAGACCAGGAGGCAATCCACTGAAAAATTTAGTCATGTTTGGACATGTTTTAAATCAGCAATACTGGTGCTATGAATTGCCACTCCCCCACCCCCAATTCATGAGTTGAAGCCCTAACCCCTAAAGTGATTGTATTTGGAGACTTGAGTTTTTAGAAAGTAAAGTTAATTGCAGTCATAAGGGTTAGGTCCTAATCCGATGGGATTGGTAGCCTCATAAGAAGAGGACAATAGATCTTTTTGTCTCCCTAGGAACATGCACCAGGAAAGGCCATGTGAGCACACAGCAAGATGAAATCTTCGATCTGCAAGCCAAGAAGAAAGCCTTCACTAGAACCCAACCATTATAGAACCCTAACCTTTGACTTCCAGCCTCCAGATTGCCAGAAAATGTCTGTTTAATCCACACAGTTTGTGGTATTTTATTACAGCGGCCCAAGTAGACTAAGACAACTGGAGAACTACTTTGTTTCCTGTGTATATGTGTTTTCGATTCAGCTTTTATTTGCTTTGTTTTCTCTTTCCCCTCTCCTTGCTCTCTTTCTCTTCCCACTTTCCGTTTTTTTTTTTTTTTTTTTTTGATTCTTAAAATTAGACCCCAAAACCTGTCCTTGAGATAGCCCAGTTGGCCTTTAAGGGCAGCGTTTACACGACTTCCAGTCGTTTCTTCATTGACTATCTCTGAAAAATGTAGTAGGCCACTTTTATTTTCATATTTTCAGTCTTTCTTCCCACATACTGCAGCATCACACCTTCTATTCCTCAATGTCTCTTGTCCTCCCTGCCCAACATGTTCAGAACCTGTCCTAAAGAAAGGACTGTTCCTATGTGAGTGCATGCCATGTGCATAAGAGAATGGTACTTTCTCATTGCAGAGAAAAATAGATAAATAAATAAAACCTTTTTCCTCTCTTGTGGACTGAAATGTGTGCTCCCAAAATTTACATGTTGAAGCCCTTATCCCTAGTACCTCAGAATGTTATTGCATTTATAGGTAGGACATTACAGAAGGTAATCAAGTTAAAATTAGACCATAATGTGAGTCTTAATGGTATCTCACTAGTGTCCTTAGAAGAGAAGATTAGAGTTTACAGAGAAACACGAAGGTTTCACAGGTACACACTAAGAGAAAAAGGCCATATTAAGGGACAGTGAGAAGATGGTCATTATCAAATGAAGGAGAGAGGCCTCAAGAGAAACCAAACCAGCTGATACCTTGATCTTGGACTTCCAGCCTCCAAAATAAATTTGTACAGTTTAAGCCCATCTTGTCTGTGCTATTTTGTTACAGCAGCACAAGCAAACTAGTACCTCCTTTTTAAGACATTTGGAACATTGGCCGGGCGCGGTGGCTCAAGCCTGTAATCCCAGCACTTTGGGAGGCCGAGACGGGCGGATCACGAGGTCAGGAGATCGAGACCATCCTGGTTAACACGGTGAAACCCCGTCTCTACTAAAAAAAATACAAAAAACTAGCCGGGCGCAGTGGTGGGCGCCTGTAGTCCCAGCTACTCCGGAGGCTGAGGCAGGAGAATGGCGTGAACCCGGGAGGCGGAGCTTGCAGTGAGCTGAGATCCGGCCACTGCACTCCAGCCTGGGCGACAGAGCGAGACTCCGTCTCAAAAAAAAAAAAAAAAAAAAAAAAGACATTTGGAACATTGATGAAGGGGGGTGTGAATTTTAAGGGCAGAAAATCTCAGCACGTTTGATATCACATCAGTAAACAATTATCTACTCTATGTTGGCTTTGATGAGCAAGTAGGATATTTATTCTAGTTTGGCTTAGAATCATACAATCATAATAACCTTACATATTACCTATTTCAATCTCTTCATTTTATATGTAATGATACAGAGGTGCATATGGAAAAACTGACTTGTCCAAAACCCCACCTTAGTTTTTGACCAAGTCAGGACTAGAGTTCAAATGTTTCAACTTCCAGTGCTCTTTTGGGCTACCATATAAAATGTCATATCTCATTTTTATGTTTCTCCATTAATTCTGTTGTATAGTTTATTTACTAACCATCATTGTCTAAGCATTTACCTTTTCAAAATATTTTTGTTTTCTCTCAAGTATTTATTTTGGAATACATATTTTTCTACCTGCGTTTACCATCTTGTAGACTGAAATATTTTCAGGGAATACACCAACAAGATTTTCTACTTCTTGGATTCTTTTCCTCAGTTTTTAAATTATGATGGTTTTCACCTATGCTTCCCAGCTCCATTAAAAAGTTGGTTTTGCTGAAATAATCCTGCATATTTTTGTTCACTAAATGTACTAAATTTGTAATTGTGGATCTTAATTCGATTATAACCACTGTCCTTGAATTTTCTTCACTCCTGTATTACTAGATTTCCTCACCACTACCACCACCAACACCACCACCACACACATAAAAGAAAGTCCCTGGCTGTTTCCATTTTTAATTCTGCTTTCCTGAGCTACAAAAGAGTCTTTGTTATATCCTCACAGGGAATGTTGATGCCTTGTGAAGTCTAAGGATGGCTTTGTCAGATAGAGTCTTGGCACAGCCTCAGATAAGTACTCAATCTTCATATGTTGATGCTATGTATACACATGTGTGGTACTTTGTGGGCATTTTGAAGACCATCTCTGATCTTCTTTCAAATAAGATAGTTCAATCTTAACATCAGATTGAAGCTGTACAGAATTTCATTTTCAATGGTTGAAAGTGGATTTTAATCAAAGGGTTATCATGATGATGAAAGGAAATGTTTCTAGGAGACATTAAAGTTTACAAAGCAATTTTATACACAGGATTCCACATGCTCTTCACATTAAGCACGTGGAAGTTTACTGAATGAATGTTACATCCATTTTTCAGGTGAGCAAATGGATAATAAGAAATCTTAAACAACTGACTCAAGGACAAACCACTATATTGAAACTCATAATCTTTGTCTCCAATCCCATTTTACCCTCTTCTACTTTTTTTTTCCTTGCACATTGCATTTCTGTATCAGTTAGTGTATTATTTTATTTGTGAAACATTTTACTGAATATTTCTAGGACACAAGGATAGAAAAATAAGCTGGAACCAAGTGAAATTAATGATTAGCTCCAGTTAGTACTCACATACTTTTAAAAAAGTTAATTAATTTAGTTCTGTCTTCAAACTAATTTATATTTTTGAATATAGTTTCAGTTAGTTATGACCTAGAGTTTTTAACGCCTAATTCTGACCTACAGTGCTCTACTGGGTAAGAAATATGGCATCCACACCATATCTGAACCTTCTTTAGTGGTCATGAGGGTCCATTTGACAATGTAATCCAACTTAGAAGCTTGGAAAAGGCCTGCTATCATAGAAGTTAGTAGCTTCTCAGACCAGGCTTTGGAGCTTGTCTTTCACCAATAAGCCAACAATACCTAACCTCTAAGTCTTATTAAAAAAAAAAAAAAAAAAAAAAAAATATATATATATATATATATATATAAAAGGAAATCACTATAGTATCTCTATCATGTGTTTGTTAGAAACATCTAATAAAATAATACATCAACATTGCTCAGCACTGTGTGATACCTTGCTCCTAGATGCTTACCGTTCTAAAATCAAAACTAACAAAAATCCAAGTTTCAGATGTTTTGTGCCTCCATTATGAAAACCAAATTCTGTGTGTGTGGCTCCATACTCAAAATCATTCATAATTTCAATTTGTCTTAACATTTCAATTTCACCTCCCAATCAGACTGCAAAGTCTCTTCCCAACCATTCTAAAGTAACCACCATCCTTTGTCACCTAATCTGCTCTACAATTCCTGTTTCACTAAGCATTTGCATTTTCTTTATCCTGCTGCCATTTGTTGGAAGATCCTCTCCTCCTCCTGCAAAAGTCCCTCAATTCTTAAATTGAAGTACAATGAGAATGTATTGCTTTGCTCTTCATTCCCAAGATGCTTCACCCCAATTCCATATCCATAGTAATTTGTGTACTTTATTGTATTGTATTGCTCACACGTTTGACTCTTACACTGGACTTCAAGGTCCTCAGAGTGGGTATTTCACTTGATTTATTTTTACATTTCCAGTGTCAGGTACAATACTAGCCGTAGAGTAGATATTCAATAACCGTTAGATTGAATTGAATCAATCAATTAACTCATTGGTTATTACAGAATGCCTACTATATCATGCTCTGGGAAATGCATTGGACAGCAAAGCTTTGTCTGTGAAATGCTTAAAGTTTATTGAGTACAAACTTGAAAGGTAAAGCACTTACTGAGCTTTTGCTTAATTAACTGAGATGATCACTATGAAGTACCCTGAACAGTGCCTGGAATAGCACAGGTGTTAAAAAACTTTAATCCTTTCACCCCACAGGAGGAAATGTGTTCAAATCTTAAACGACCAAAGGAGTGCTTTTGTTTTGTGAGAATTGCCCTAAAACTGTTGCAAAACTGTTTGTGTAAGTCATTTAAATCATATTTGGATAAACAGATTGTTCAACCAGTTTCACTCTGATGATTTTTATAAACTCTGTAAATGTATGAAAATGGACCTTGAGTTAGAAAATTTTATGAGAATCTAGGCAATCCATATGCCAACTGGTCTTTAGTCAATTGATAATAATAAAATCAATTTTTATTTTGTTTTCAATTTGAGCTATTCCACCGAACTAATAAATATAGGAAGAACAATTGATACAGAATAAACTCAAAATATGTTTATGCAGGTGAAACTAACTTTTTATTTGCATATTTTTTCTTTTCACTATTTGGGGAATACAATTTGAATCTTACTAAACAAAATGTATAAAATGAAATAGTTCCTTGGAGCCTATTTGTTCATCACTCTTGAGTAACCAAAGATGCAATGAACTGGTTATGTATCTTTATTATTCAGGGTTCTCCAGAGAAACAGAACAAACAAGAGATTATTTGTTTATTTATTATAAGAAATTGACTCATGCTATTATGGAGGCTAACACCATCTCAAGATCTGCAATGAGATCTTGAGTAGGCAAGCTGCAGACCCAGGAAAGCTGATGGTATAAGTTCTTGTCAAGTCCAAAGGCCTGAGAACCAGGAGAGCCAAGGATGTTAAATTTCAGTCTGAAAGCAGGCAGGCTCAAGATTTATCCAGGAAGAGTTGATGCTTTAGTTTGAGTCCAAAGGCAGGGAAAAAGCTGATGTCTCACTTTGAAAGCAGGCAGACAGGATGAATTCTCTCTTACATGGGAACAGTGTTCCTTTTTGTTGTATTCTGGCCTTCAGCTGATTGGGAGGGCATTACAGAGGGCAGATCACGTTGAGGGCAAACTCCTTTACTCAGTCTACCAATTTAAATGTTAATGTCATCTCAAAACACCCTTGCAGGAAGACTCTGAATGTTTTACCAAATATCTGACCATCCCATGGCCCAGTCAAGTTGACAAAACAAAATTAACCATCACAGACTCCTTTGTTGATCTTGATGAGATACCTTCACCCAAATTGTTTTTATCTCTGTGTTCTTTGACCTGGGATTGAGAATAACATATCCAACTCCCTGCTTTGATGTTAGTGTGCAAGATGACATTATTTTAGGGAATTCATGATATCTATTATAAGATTGTTCAATAGAAAAGTATTACTTTTTTCAATATCAGCTTACAAAGGTGAAAATAAAAATAAATAAATAAATTTTATCTCAATGACCCTGAACCCAAGCTGAATTTTTGTCTTTTATATGAATGAATAAAAATAATTTACAGGCCGAGTGTAGTGCCTCACGCCTGTAATCCCAGCACTTTGGGAGGCTAAGGCAAGTGGATCACCTGAGGTCAGAGTTTGAGACCAGCCTGGCCAACATGGCAAAAACCCATCTCTACTAAAAATACAAAAAATTAGCCAGGTGTGGTGGCAAACACCTGAAATCCCAGCTACTTAGGTGGCTGGGGCACAAGAATCACTTGAACCCAGGAGGCAGAGTTTACAGTAAGCCGAGATCGTGCCACTGCACTCCAGACTGAATGGCAAAGATAGACTCTTTCTAAAAAATAAATAAGTAAATAAATAAATAAATAAATTCCACATATACCTTATATTTCTAAAATGAAAATATTAAGAGAAAATGAAAGAGATAAATGCCTGAGATTAGGATTACCTAATCCTTTAATGCTTTCTGTTTTAGACATATCCACCAGACCTACATTTTGCCACTCTCCATTGCTGATAGATGCTCCAAGAGACAGAGAATCACAGAAGACTAGATAAAGCAATATTTTAGTATTTGGCCTCTCTAAGCTTCAGTTTACATATTAAAAATGGAATAATATTAATCATTGTCTTTCACCTGTTGTGAAAATTGAATCAGATCATCAACATAACTAAATACTTGGTAAGGGTTAGATTTTAATATTAAAGCTAGTCTTTTAATGACAAACTTTGAATAAATCTCCTGTTAGTATTTAATTTTTGGTTTTATTGATACTAATGACAATCCTATATTGCTTTCATGGAATAGATATGACTTGAATCTGTGATAAGGCATTTACAAAGAGGACGGGCAAAGAAATGATGTTTGGATAGAATCTAGAGACCTATGAACTTATTCTTGTATCCACTTGTCCATCCTTCAGTTCACCCCAGATTTTCATTTATTTGCTCAATACATATTTGACTTGTAACTTTATCATGCCAAAAAGCTATGTTGGCTTTGGAAATGTGTCAACCTGCCTAAGTTAAACTTTACTTTCCAGAATTTTCATTCCTGTATGTTTTCTATCATACAGGATGGAGGATGGAAAACATCATATTCTGGTGTGGGCCACAAGATGGATTCTTGCATGACATCTGGGGAGTGCAAGTACAAAAGCAGTCATTAAGTATCTCATATGCATTGTCTTTCACCTGCTGGTGCACCACATTGGCGTAAGGCAACACAGGGCCAGGCTTGCAACGACACCACCACTTTAGCCTAGATCCACTTTAACTAGATCCTAGTGAGCCCCTCTGCCTCCTAGACTAGGTATATGTGTTTCTCTGCGTGATAAGGGTCTTGCTTCTGGAGATCATCCTTACCATAAAGGTAGGAGTCAAAAAGAACTGGTATGGGGTTTAGTCTGCCCTCATAGGCTCCAGCTATTGCTTGTGTTTTCTAGCTTAATCTTGTCCTCCCCAACTTTATATCCATCTTCCTTTCTCAATTACATTCCCTGTGGACTTCAAGCTCTAGCGTCATCAGACATGTAAGCAACACCCTTACAGATACTGCTTGTCTCCACAAGTGAATATAGTCAAATCTGTGTCATAACTTCTTTCATACAAATATATAATCTAGAGGTCCTGCTTCTGATTAAACCCTGACTGATGTGCAAACCTAGTCGTAGGTCTGTTATCAATACTGTTAAAGGTGGAATCATCTTTTGTAGGTAAAAAGAACATTAGAATTAATTGTATTTTATTATCTTTTTTATTTATTTATTTTTGAAACGGAGTCTCACTCTGTTGCCCAGACTGGAGTGCAGTGGCACGATTTCCGCTAATTGCAACCTCCATCTCCTGGGTTCAAGTAATTCTTGTGTCTCTGCCACCTGAGTAGCTGGGATTACAGGTGTTTGCCAACAGGCCCAACTGATTTTTGTATTTTTAGTAGAGATGGGGTTTTATCTTGTTGGCCAGGCTGTTCTCAAACTCCTGGCCTCAAGTGATCCACCCGCCTCAGCCTCCCAAAGTGCTGGGATTACAGGCATGAGTGACCGCACCTGACCTAGAATTTATTTTTGATAAACTCACTTGAACATGACATTGTCATAATCAGAATGTATTTGTTGTGTGAATCAGAAAAACTTTTCTTGACCTAGGTATTTTTAAAAAATTTTTGAATCCCCTAGATACTTCAATTCTTAAAACTAATAATTTTTTGAACTAGCTTTAAAACATGTATTTTCAAATAGTTACTCACTTTTTGACCAGCTTTAATGAAACATTGTGAATATTCACGTTTGAACATTGTGAATATTTGCTTGAGTGGTTTCTGTTGCTGCTGCTTCTTTTTTCTTCTTTTGTCTTTACCAACACTTAAATTATATCTTCCTTGTTTCTTATCTGCTTCAAAGTATACTTCATCCTTTTATTGCACTTATATCTGTTTGCTACATAACTGGTTTTGGGGTGTTAAAGCAAACTAAATATGGCCTGCCAAGGACTCTGTACTTCTACATTTGAGTCCTTGTGGACAACCCGTAACCTAGCTTAATAGGCAGACAAGATTGAAAACCTGACTTTGGAGTATGTGCTTGTAACAACAGCTGAATCTTAGCCCATTCCAGCGGCCACACTTCAACCACTCAGAGACTGCTAAGTGTTCAAACTGTGTTCAACTAAGACAAATGCCAATCTCTAACCAATCCAGCTGTTTCTATACCTCACTGCTGATTTCTTTATATCACTTCCCCTTTCATGTCTATACATTTGTTCTGACCACGAGGTATCTCTGAAGTCCCTCTGAATCTGCTGATTCTGGGTCTGCCTAATTCGCAAATCATTCATTATTCAATTAAACTCCTTTAAATTTAATTTGGCTGAAGTTTTTCTTTTAACAGGGGGGAAATAGGGTGCAAATGATAAATGGGAATGAATGTTAAACATCTTCTTCAGTTCACCACTTGCTTTAATAAGGAAATTTACATAAATATACATTTTAATTTAGTTATTAAGGAGAAGGTAGAAGTTTTCCAATTTCTTACAAACGTGGCATTACAAACATTGAGGGGAGAACCCAAACTAATAAAGTAAGCTAATATTATACTCAAGAATGTATAAATGTTTAACTAAACATGTAAGTTTCAACTATTTCCATATTTCTTTCATTCTTTTCCTTAATCTATTATTCATTCATTTCTTAATTCACTTATTTAACTAATATAACTAGATATCTAATACTAGGTAGGAAGAACGTTTGGTGTTGGAAATAAAATCTTGCTGCACATAGCTAATGAGGAAAACAAATAACAACAACAAAAATATGTTATTAGACCATGTGTTAAGCATTATGCTAGAGAGAAGTACAGAGAACACAGACTGAGAGCAAGGTCATCTTCACCCAGAATGGGGCAACCTCAACTAACAGGGCTGTCAGGAGATGTTTGTGAAGGATAAAACCAGCACTGAGTTTGGAAGCAAAAGAATGAATGAGTGAGTAAAAATAGAACGATATTGCAGGGAGGTATACAGTGGCCTGTAGCCTTTTGAGAACTGCACAGGTATCAGTGTGGATGAATGTTGAAATATGTAGGTGGGTGAAAGAAAAGGTTTTGTGAGCATGGCATGGGTTCTGTCAACACGTTTGGACTTTATCTCAAGGGCAAGTAGAGTTCTAGAAAGATTTGTAAGTGCAAGAATAATAACATCACATTTAAGCTTGACATCTAAACATATATAACTAATAATCATCTCAGGTTCAACATAGGTCAAAAAATATCCATCATCTTCTGCTGAAATTCACTGTTCCCCCAGGCTTCTTCATTTTAATAAATAGCAGTGCCATTATCTATTAGGACCTCAAGCCAAAAACTTAGGCATCATTCCTACTTTTCTCTTTTACTCAAGCTTCAAATTCAACTCATTAACCAATTCATGGACACTAATTCTTAAACACATTCTGAATCCATTCACTCCTCTCCATGCCCACCCCTACAAGCTTAAACTGACATTTGTTTCATTGCCTCTACAATAGCCTTTGACATATTTTAGAGTAGCTATCTAGTCTTTTTTTTTCCCACATGTATTTTGATTCTCTGCATAAGATCTATGGCTCTCTGACACTGTATTTTTTCTGCTTATTTGCTTGTTTTTATACATCTCTTTCTAGAATGTAAATTCCCTGACACAAAATACTGGTCTTGTTCACCGAAACATAGAACCCTATCTGGCAATTAGAATGTACTTACAAAATGTGCGCTACATTAGGGCACATTTAAAATATAAGAATTATAAAAATATTAAAAAATTAAATAAAAAATAAGAATTATTGTTCTGGAGACCACGTAAAATATGGGTTAGAGAGCGGCAAGCCAAGAGACGAGAGTGGTTGAAAGTTTTTGTTATTGTTTTAATAAAAGTTCTTCTTTTGCCACTGCATTCGTTTCAACTACAGCTCTGATGGGCAGTTCCTGCACCCTTGGCAGCGGGCTATTTCAAGTGCTTTACTTAATTTAGTTTTTCTGCCTCTGGGGATGTGTGTAGATTAGCCCAGAAGTTAAGTAGAGTTAATGCACCTGGGACCAGCCTTTCAACTGATGATGGAAGGGAACAGGAGATAAAGACCTGCTCCCCATCCTTCAGAGGGACACCTTTGAGAAAATCTATGTAGTTCTGCAGAACTTCCCCAGCACCATGAGCTCCATTGTTCACAGTGGTTGTCAGCGCAATAATATATCTGTGATTGACCTTTCTTCCTTCCTTGTCTTACTCTTTCATCTACCTTAGTCCTGCTCTCCAATCAGCTGAGGTCACCTCCCCAATCACAGGAAACTCAAACTAATACAAGCCTTTCGGAGGCTTTATCTCTCTGCACAGAGATATAAAGATTTTCAAGTTCTTTGGGTGGTAAAATTGACAGGAATGTGAGATTGCTGCAAAGGTAAGATGGAAGAAAATATATGAGAGAAGAGTCGAGAATGATTCTCAGGTGTATGTTATTATAATCCACATTAGCATGAAAAAGGAAAGGGAATACAATCAATAGCGCAAAATAGCTCAGTTTTCTTTTTTTAAAAAATTTAAGTTCAGGAGTCCAAGTACAGGTTTGTTACATAGGTAAACTTGTGTCATGGGGGTTTGCTGTACAGATTATTCCATCACTCAGGTATTAAACCTAGTATTCTGAGTGATTTTTCCTGATCCTCTCCCTCCTCCCACTGTCCACCCTCGGAAAGGCCCCAGTGTGTGCTGCTCCCCTCTGTGTGTCCATGTGTTCTCACCATTTAGCTCCCATGAATGAGTGAGACAAGCACGTGCACAAGTCCAGAAAATAGCCAAATGCAAAAGTATGGAGCTCAGAAAAAATTCTGGAATGCAACTATGGATTCTTGGAGTCAGCATCAGCTTGGTGTTGAAAATAGTTGAAGCAAAGGAGAAAAGAAGGTACTAAAAGAGAAATCGGTAGAATGAGAAAACAAGAAGAAAAAAAAAAAGAGACCCTTATGCTAATTACCCCTTGAAGTCCTGAAATGAAGACAACACATGGCCACACCTGAATGGTTTCAGTCATTCAGTGGTACCGTGGTTTTACTACTTACTAATTGATGTTTTGCACTTTTATTAATCTATAGTCAAATATTTTGACAGCTTGTTTAAGCATACATAAGCACAGTTCCCATTGTAAAACAGTTTTGAAACTTTAAGATACTAACATGCTTTGAGAATTTTCAAAAAAGGGAAATATAATATGTGGCATTTTCCAATATTTATTTGATGTGTTTTTTTTTTCTCAAAAACCACAGGAAATACTTTTTGGCATATATTTACTTAGCTGTACTTGAAGGTTCTTTCTAGTTAGGGTATCCAATAATTACATTATCTAAAAGTTGAACTTGTCTCTAGGAATAGTTTGTTTTCTGACCCTAAAGACAATGAACTCTTCACATCTCAGGGGTCCAATAAACTACAATAAATGTAGAAGCAGAAATTAATTTGCCAGAGCAAACCATGGTATTAAAAAATTCTCAGTGAAGCTTAAAGCATGATAGGGAACATGAGAAAATATTCAGAAGTTCATAAATTTAAGAAATAAAACGTTAAAATAAACTATCTAAAAAATTAACCAGGCATGGTGGCGGGTGCCTGTAGTCCCAGTTACTCGGGAGGCTGAGGCAGGAGAATGGCGTGAACCCAGGAGGCGGAGCTTGCAGTGAGCTGAGATCGCGCCACTGCACTTCAGCCTGGGTGACAGAGCGAGAATCCATCTCAAAATAAATAAATAAACAAATAAATAAGTAAAATAAGCTCTCATGTCTTGGATATTTCTGCCAGATAATATGATGAATGCATGACTCTCGTCTTACCTGGGCTTTCACAGGCTAAGAGCACCCATCCTTGCCTTCCCTACCCCAGAGAGATTCAGCTACTGCAGGTTTCCAGGCCTGCAGACTCAGGCAAGTTTGATGCCTCAACCTGTCTCATCCAATGAGTTCTGAGGGTGAAGATCTTGGTACTGCAGAAAGTCTTCAAACCCCCTACAGGATATATTTGACCAAGCTGTGGCCTGAGTCTCTTTTCCTGGCTCTGATTGCTCTCTCTGATTGTCCCATTCTCCGACTGACACTTCCATTCTTATCCAGATAAGAAGGCTTGCCTTGGATTCTAGTTTTTTGCTTGTGGCTCTGACAGCCCGAAAAGCTCTTTGCTGGGGTCAGAGATGGAGTACATGTAATCTGTGAAAGCTGTCCTTATACCGTAGCTTCTGATTTGTTTAAAACCAGATGCATTCTACAGTAACCAAACTCTAGCATTCCACTGACTATAAATATACCACTACCTCGAGGTGCCTACTGCTATGCTCATCTATTTTAATGGCTACCCTAATGGAAGCATAAAATAAGACTGATTGCCAATGCTGTCAAGGACATCATAATGTGAAGGCTATTAGTAAGCAAACAAAATAGCTCTATATACAGATAAACATACATACCACTATAGTGCGTCCCCTTCATAGATAATCACTTATCCAGATTTTCCTAATAGAAACAGAGAGAAAAGACAGAGGGCGAGAGAAAAAAAAAAAATCTTAAGAACATATTGCCCAAAACCTAAGAGTGAGAGAAGGCAATGACACATGATCCCTTTCTGATTCATTCAACAGATTTTCTCTGAGAACTATACATCAAACACTTCTACATGCAGGAAATAAAATTACAAAAAGAGAAATAAAAATGCCCTCCCTTTATGCGCTATTCAGCAAGTATGTTCATAGCACATCTGCTCTTAAAGTACATTCCGCTTATGTGGATAGACCCAATTAAGCACAGTCCATTTGTTTAGGTATCAGATTTGAAACTTGCTTTTCTATCGTAAATAAAAAGACTAAAACCAAGAACAATTTTTGTTAGACAAAGAATATGGCCATATAAATGTTTTATTTATGTCTGTTATATTCACTAAGAATTGAATAGAGTTTTAATGTGGAGATTCTAAAGACAAAGGAAAATAAAGGGTTTAAAAAACATTTTTTTTTGGAGAAACGGGGTCTCACTATGTTGCCCAGGCTTGTTTTGAACTCCTGGGATTAAGCAATCCTTCCACCTTGGCTTTCCAAAGTGCTTGGATTACCCCTGTGAGCCACTGTGCCCAGCCATCCCATTATTGGGCATATACCCAAAGGATTATAAATCATGCTGCTGTAAACACACATGCACATGTATGTTTATTGTGGCACTATTCACAATAGCAAAGACTTGGAACCAACCCAAATGTCCATCAGTGACAGACTGGATTAAGAAAATGTGGCACATATACAGCATGGAATACTATGTAGCCATAAAAAAGGATGAGTTCATGTCCTTTGTAGGGACATGGATGCAGCTGGAAACCATCATTCTCAGCACACTATCACAAGAACAGAAAACCAAATACTGCATGTTCTCATTCATAGGTGGGAATTGAACAATGAGATCACTTGGACACAGGAAGAGGAACATCACACTCCGGGGTCTATTGTGGGGAAAGGGGACAGGGGACGGATAGCATTAGGAGATATACCTAATGTAAACGATGAGTTAATGGGTGCAGCACACCAACATGGCACATGTATACATATGTAACAAACCTGCACGTTGCACACATGCACCCTAGAACATAAAGTATAATAAAAAAAAGAATTTTTTAATACTATGTTTTCTAAAGAATTAATTTGTTCACAAGCATGATTAATTATAAATAGCCAATAATAACTTTTATTTAATCATCAATTTCAGTTCATGAGAAATTGAAATAAAGAGAAAATAGACAACTCAGGTAGATGCAGTAAAAATTCTAAGCAAAACCTGAGGAATCATATGTATTTTCCTCTCCCTCAACTCCTCTTTAGTGTCTGGAAGACTGTTTCTTTCTTTGAAAGTTTGTTATCTGTGAAGACTCTTAGCTGCTCTTGGAACAAACATAACTTATTGCTCAGGGGGGAATATTCCCTCATAACCTGATCCTGCTAATAGTTGTCTAACCCATTTGATATCTCTTTCGTATGTGTTAGTTTACTTCATCTTCTTTTATAAAATTCTCATCATAGTTTGCTTTAACATCACCATTATTTCCCATTCTTCTTTCATTCATATTCTTTCTCAATTTTTAATGTAACCTTACCTTGAATATTTATATTACCCACACTCTTTAATTCAGTCCCTTTGTTATTCATTAATGAAACCTGGTTTCAAGATGCTCAGCTGATATAAAAAATGTGTATATAGTTTGTAACTAGGGAGTCCACTCCATCATTCATTCATTAATTTCTTTTTTTTTTTTTTTTTTTTTTGAGACGGAGTCTTGCTCTGCCGCCCGGGCTGGAGTGCAGTGGCCGGCTCTCAGCTCACTGCAAGCTCCGCCTCCCGGGTTCACGCCATTCTCCTGTCTCAGCCTCCCGAGTCGCTGGAACTACAGGCGCCCGCCTCATCGCCCGGCTAGTTTTTTGTATTTTGTAGTAGAGACAGGGTTTCACCGTATTAGCCAGGATGGTCTCGATCTCCTGACCTCGTGATCCGCCCGTCTCGGCCTCCCAAAGTGCTGGGATTACAGGCTTGAGCCACCGCGCCCGGCCCATTCATTCATTAATTTCTTAATCCAACTAAATTTTTAATGAAGTGGCCCTTTCCTATATTCCTGGTCCAACATGTGGCCTCATTATTCCACCATTTTGTCTGGAAAGATAATTAAGGTTAAAAGTATCTCAGCAGAATTGTAAGTGTTCTAGAAGTGAATGGATGACAGATAATAAAAACTGTTCTACTGAGCTTAAGAAAACAAAGGAAAAAATAGATTAATTGGGGTAATACTGTGGCAGTTCAGTGATTCCAAGCATTAGGGAGGTAGTTGGAGCTTGGGAACAAATTAGAACCAGATATTTAAATGTCAGTTTCCGTCCCTTTGCATCAATCCAATCCTCAGTGGCAATGAGTGTCACAATAATGTTGCATAAAAATATTTTTCTCAGGCGTGCATACAACAAAAATTTCTTTTTCTGGTCACAGGTCTGTAGGTTAGCTCAGGCAGCTTGCTTCAGGCTGCGGCTTGGCTGGGCTTGGTTGGGCTTGGTTGGGCTTCACTGGGCTTCCCTCTAGGCTGAGAATTGAATTTAGGTGTTTTCCCATTCTGCTTGGACCAAAGGATGCCTGGAGCATCTACTTCTCATGATGAATTCCTACATTACATGAGGCTGAGCAGAAATAAGGGATATCTATTAGATCTTCAGCCTGCAAGTGGTATTCTGACCCTCCAATCTATATTCCAATGACCATGGCAAGTCACATGACCCAACACCACACTGGGGGGACAAGAAAATATAATCTCAAGTGGGAAGCACTACAGAGTTATGTGGCAAAGGATTAGTCATAAAGAATTGGTGAATAATGATCCAATTCACCATACCCCTCATTCTGTCTTTTCATCCTGAATTATATATAATAATTAAGGGCATCACAAGGCAAACACAATCTCTTAGGCTAAAAGACCCAGAAATGCCTTTGACATATCCACATCCACAATTCCCTATATTTAGTCAATTACGGTTTTCTGAATTCTTTTCTCTCACTTCCATCCCTTCTTTTGTTTTTATTACTATTGCTTGACTGTAGGTTTTATGTCCTTTATATTAATATGTGTTTATGTTATCTTACAATAATACAAATATGATTTATAAACATATATAACTTAAATGTAAATGTTATTTATAAATATTTGCTATGTGCTCTAAACTGGTTTCTCTGCCCCCAACTTCTCCTCACTCTTACCCACTGTTCACATTTTACTTTCTGAGGTACAATTCTGGTATTTTATACTCTTCTGAAAGATCTCTAATTATTTCTCATTTGCAGGGATGAAAATTCCTTTGCATGGAGTACAAGTCCTTTCATAATCTTCTCCCAACTTACTTTTTAAGTTTAATTTTCTTCAATCACTCAGCATGAGCTCACACTCCAAATATAAACAACTACTTGTCATTTCTGTATAATATGTGTATCTGTATACAGATTTTACCTTTAGGACTTTCTCATAACTACCTCTTGAATTTCTGTCTGATTTCTTTTGACTCCACTTCACATTTCATGTTTCTGGGAAGTCTTAACTGAGTTAGTCCTTCCTTTCCCTGTCCCACCACAATATTCTATGTATCTTATGTATTGTTTGCAATATTATGTGAATGCCTAGTATTAAGCATTATATATAGCATATTTTTATCCCTGCTTTGAACTCTATGAGCTGGGCATTATTATCTCTGTTTTACTGATTAAGAAATCAGGGTTAATAAAACTTAAGTAACTTAGTCAAGGACGATGTACTTTGTAAGAGAAAAGGACAGTGTTTAAAGACAGGTGCTTTTGACCCCATGGAATGAGTTTTCAAATGCTATGTTATAATGTTTCTACAATGTATAATTACAGATTTTTATGTCTATCTACTTTTCTACTTATGTGAATTAATCAAAACAGAGACCTAGTTTTATTCATTTTTGCAATGTTACCAAACAGTATTATTGTCTCCAGATATCTGTTAGATAAATTATAGAATGAAGAAATAAAAAGTAAAGCAAAGTATAAGACAACTGATTGTGCACTGAACGGTACCTAGGAGCATAGAAGAAGCAAAACACCACCACCAACAAAAGTGAACTATGTATTATAAGGCATTTTTGTTTCATTTTCTTCCTGCTATAAAAATGACTCTGTGCTGGTTTAGAGAGAAAGTGTTTACTTTTGCTTTTTGAATAATTTTCTGGGAAAAACTTTCATGTTTATGGTGGGGGACGTGACGGAAAACTTTAAAATTGGCCTTATGATGCAGAACATTTTTAAACTGCTGTAAAAAAATCATAAAGTGCTTTTCTTTTTCAGAGGTCTGATTCCTACTTCTCAGACTGTAACTGTTAACAGAAACCCTTTAAGGCAGTTTGTCGTCATCTCCACCTGAAGGTTCTACCTTGTTTTATCTGTGATTTTTCTCTTGCTTTATTACCTTAAAGAGCCCTTGGCTACTCTCTAATGAGAGAAAATCAGGTTTCTGTAGCCTAGGTCACCCTCAATTGCTTGAAGGTAGGAAGAAGACAGTTCATTGGAAGGTGAAAAACAACAACAACAACAACAACATCTAGCAGACCAAATTTCCTTAACATCCTATTGCAATGACCAAGAATTGCATGTCTAATACTAAATTTTGTTTTTGCTTGACCAAAATTAAAAAAAAATAAGAAGAAATAACAACCGTATAATAATTCCCCTTGGGGAATTAGCCTTATCTGAGTATTCTCTATCTCTCCTGTGATCTCTAAATGCTGACAAATCTGCTAAACAACAAGCCCCGGTGTTTCCTTCTGAACCCCCAAGTTCTTTCCTTACAGCAGTTGGCCTGGGGCAAGGTTTTTCAATCAGTGTCAGCTTCAAGCCAGCAGCTTGCATCCTACTGCAAAATTTATGGAGCATGCTGATGAGAACAATGTGGCTCCCTGGGAAGATGACTGGGAATTGGCAGAGGAGTTTTGTAGGTCTGAGCTCTGCAGCTGGGCCATTGATTGTTCCTTCATCTGGTTGGACTTCAAAAGGTTGCATGCCTCGTTATCTGTTTTGCACTCCTAACCAAAAACTACTTTGGGAGCACAAGACGCTGCTTAAAATATGTTAGTGTTTTCCACAACCCATCTCCGCTTTACAGAGATCACTCCTTTTCCAAGCTTCAAGTTACTAGCGTGATAGAGGAGACAAGAGAGTGAAGTATTTGACTGGTTAGTTACCTGATTTGTCTTGATGCAAATGACCAGGAGGTAAAAGAAAGAATGGGTTGTACCGAATGACAGCAAAGCATCTGGCACACTGCCTACCATATAGTATACGCCAACTGAATACTTGGAGAGGAAATTAAGTCTAGACTCTGAAGTGTAGACTCTGGATTTAAATTCTGGCACTATTCCTTTTCAGCTGTGTGGACATTAGCAGGCACTTAACCTGCTAGTGTCTCTGTTTTCTCAGCTAAAAAAAATATTAATGCTTCCTAGGAATGGTTTAAAAGCTGTGTGAGAAAATGCATGCACATTCTTACAAGTATACATAGCGAGTGCTAAATTCATGTATTTGCTGAAGAAATACAACAAATAGAAAAAATTGATTCTAGCCACATTGAAGGTACATTCTCCCTCATTCTTCAAATAATATTTGAGATATGGCTAGAAATACCCACACTATTTTTACAGCCATTGGATCTCTGAAAGAAGTTACCTAAGAGAAAAAGGATCTGTCTTATATACACACATTATATATATATATACACACACACAGTGTATATATAGTATATAGATATATATAGTGTTTCTGTGTATTTTTTATATACATATCTCACATGTGTCATATACATATATCTCACACATATATTATATCGTATATTTAGTATATGCTATGTTATATGTTTCTGTATATGAACATTTATTTCTTATAGGTAACACATATAAATCTTATTTTTATGTATAGATACATTACATTATATAATATTTTATAGTATCTTATTTTTTAGCCCACATTTGATACTCCTGCTAAATGAAGTTGGTATGTTTGTAGAAAGGAGAATAACTAATTTAAAATCTGAGTGCCTAGATTGTGGTTATATATATGTTAGCTGCCTGAAAACTGATGTTTTGATATTATCTAGTTTTGAGAGGATTTCTTTAATTGGCTTTTTAGGAGACTATTTCATTTGGGTCAAAATATTATTTTCTGAGAAGCATATTCTGGCTTTCTGATTCAGCGTGAAGGTGGAAACCATCAGAGTTTAACATAAGATAGGTGGGGATGATGTTGAAAGATTTAACTTTATAATTTGCTTGGCTCATATTATCAGTGTGAGTTTGCAATTCGGTTTTTGGTTAGTTGATTTAAATTCAGGTCTTCTCAGAAATAAACTGATGAAAAACCATGAGAGTTATTGATCATCTTCAGTGATATATACAACAAAGCAGACCGAGGAATCTTTAGATGTGTCCAGATGCAGTCAGTTCTGATTAGGTACATGCTTTGTCCAAATTATAAATCAAAGTGTCATCTGCATGTAGTAGAAATGGGAGAGGGGTTGGAATCAGATAGAGCTAGATTTGTTCTTGCTAAAGACTGAGTTACCCTCCGGTCCCAATTCATATGGTGAAATCCTAACCTCTAATGTGATGGTATTAGGAGGTGAAGCATTTGGGGGGAGATTGTTCACAAGTGCTCATATATGGGATTAGTGCTCTTAAAAAGCAGACCCCCAGAACACTCCCTTGCCCTTTCTACCATGTGAGAACACAGCAGCAAGACATGACCTATGAACTAAGAAGGAAGCCCTCAGCAAATACCAACTCTGCAGGCTTTTTGATCTCAGACTTTCTAGCCTCTAGAACAATAAGAAATAAATTTCTGTTGTTTATAAGCTACCCAGTCTGTGGTATTTTTGTTATAGTGACCAGAATGAGCTAAGGCAATTCTTAACTTCACCATTTGCTGGCTGGTGACTCCAAAGTTTTAGATTTCTGAATTTCCTTGTTTATACTTACTGACCTTAGTATTATCTCTCTAAACCTCACTTTCTATATGGGGATAATTATACCTCCTTGTGTTGAGTATTCAAATGAAATGCTGCCTGAGAAATTAGCCAAATAGCCAACTTAAAATTTTTTATAGTGATTTCATATTTTCAGTGATAATAGATTCTATCACTAATACAGTATCAATTAAAATTATCAAAACATAACCCAAGTTTGGATGAGACAAAAGTAGCATAGGTTTTGGAGGTAAGATTAAGTGAGCCTGAATTTTAGGCTTTATTTATTAGTCTGATAATCCAGAGCAAGTTAATAGATATTAGATTCTTAGTTTCCTTATTGGTAAAATAGAATATACTGAGCCCAAAGATTTACTAAGCTATCTAGATGGTGTTCAATATATATTGCTTTTCTCATTTTTATTAAATATGTTTGCTGTTTTTATTAAAATGTAAGTTTGCTCTTTTACTTTCTTGCTGAAAACAAAATAAAATGGAGCCTTAAGTAACTGATTTATGTGGCGACACATTTTGGTGTTTTTTGCCTGTTTTTCTTCTGCCTAGAATATTCTTCTTCTCTTTCTTCTATATCTAGTAAACCTTTAGTTTTTATTGAAGGCCCTTCTCCTTCTGAAATATTACCCCATATCTCTTAAGATAATGAAGAACTAAGATTTTTAAGAATATATTTTCTCAGACATTATTTTATCTATACGCATGAGTTTTTGTGTTTAATCTTCACAACACACCGTATTTTGAGTATCTCCATGAGATCAAAGAAGTAAATTGATGGATTTAAGATCACGCCACTCATACATGATGAAGAAGTAGTGGATCTGGAATTCTAACCTACATTTATATATCCCTAAAGTCCCAAGCAAATTGGATTTTTTTCTCCTGTCTTCCTCTGCTCCCAGAAGACTAGTACTTATCTTTCTTTTAACATTTATGCAATTTGGTGGGATCATTTTCACATACTGTCTTTTCTATTAAACTATGAATATCTCAGTGTCAGCAGCCATAGTTTGTTCATCATTGCACTCAATCCTGCAGCACTCTCTGGCAGATATTAGATATTTGGTTAGTGCTTGGGTTAACATGTGCACCAGTTGCACACTGACATCCAGTTTCCAAACAATCAACTTATCATACAATAGTTATTAATAAAATGATGCTTATCAGGGTGCAATCCTTCCTCTGCTATTCAGAAGATTCTATAGGGCAAAGAAGTGCTTTAGGAGAAACACATAATTATGAATATTAATTATTAGCAAGCAGTAGGCATAAAAACATGTTTTGTTTCAAGTAATACCTTTACTGTTGTTTGTAAATTTCTAAGTCATCCTGTGATAGTTATATTTCTTGACAGCCATCAGTATCTACAATCTTAGTCTGGACTATGCAGACTTGTACACATTATATATGTGTTTCCCTGGCACAGTGTTTGTAGTGAGATTAACAAAAAGATCGTTTGTAGGATTTACATTAGTTAAAAAGATTCTACATATTCTAGTATCCTGGTATTCACAGAAAATTAATTAAGTCAAATTAATAAGGGAGCCAGATATTTCTCATTAAAGTCAGCAATTTAAAACTTTAAAAATAACATCGTTTTCAACCATATATAGGAGAAACAAAATTTACTGACCTCATTTGATTGGTTATCTATTTTTGTAAGTCCCTGAAGTAGCAAACAATTACTCTTGTCAGTTTTTGTTACAGTCTTGGAAAGATCTAGGGCAACCCTTTTTCATTTTTTTTTCTTTCTTCAACATGTTTAAATGCAGACAACAAGGACACTTCATAGGCTTATGTCAAAGACATCAATCGTTTTTTAATGAGGCCATAACCCTGAGTAGGTCATGGAATATTAAAAATAAATGAACATATTGCTGTCATTGGGGATTGTCACTGGGGCTGAAGGGTATCGATGAGGAAACACAATACCAGGACACAATACACTGAACTGCCTACTTTTCAAAAGGCAGTTAATTAGAAAATGCTATATGAATGACCCTTGCCCATGTGCTTGATGCACTCAAGTTATGTCTGTGTGAGGAAGAGAACCATGCTCTTCTTTTCTCAATAGTGGACTAGTTGGCTGAGACACATGACCAGGCATTATCTACACAGTCAATTGGGAGAATTAAAAGGTCATTCACTCAATAGGAAAGATTTCCCTTTTAGTGGCCCTGTCTAGCAGGGAGATTATCATCATGAATGAGCAAGAAGGAGAATAATAGCTTGTGAGGACCTAGATCCAATCAATGAGAATACTGAGGAAAAGAAATTGAAAGATAAGATAGGGTGTTACTATAATGGCATTTAAGGTCTTCATCTTCAGCTTCTCATCTGCTCCTCTAGTCCCATCTTTCACTGCTCATTGTGACACAATTAGTGCAGAAGCAAGATAGAACTCACTTATTTTCCTGTTTACACCTGCTCTGTTTCAGCTGCAGGCCATTGCGCATGTTGTTCACTTAAGCTGGGACATCCACTTGTTTATCATCCTGGAAAATGCCTATGTATTATTCAAGCCTGTTCACGTGCTACCACTGCTATAAAGCTGTTCTGACTCTTTCAGCCGGGTAGTGCTGTCCCATTGTGGAGATCTGTGGCAAAAATGATTATGACTGTCTACCAAATTTCCATAGCAAGGTGTTTTCTCTGGGAAGCAGCTTCTAAAGGAGGAACTGCAATTTTCAGATTCCCTGTAATCTAAGTGGAATCCTTTAATTAGCCTTTGCCATAGCCTGTGAGCAGAAACCATATGCATTACTTTTTGCTTAAGATGTTTAGGAAGTGGCTGTAAACTGTTCCCGCATCTTCCATCTGAATATAGAGACTGAAGAGCACAGGAGATGCCTGAGGAAGAAGATGAGTGAATAATACATAGAGGAAAACCACCTTTCTGCTATCTGGGAACACCTGCATCCAAGCTATTAAAATATAGAATTCATTAGTTTTACCATCTAGGATTTCCCTTAATAAGGTAATAAACAAGACTTAGGTCAATACACATATGCCATAGAACCGGCATTTTAAAACTAATTAGTTCTTTGCACACCTTCTTTCTTAGTAGACTTAGGAAACTTGCCTTGTTACATTTGTAGCTCAACTGCCTATCAAACTGGTCACACTGTACAGGGATACAATAACATAGGATGAATTAATGATGAACTCGTAACTACTCTTTAATGAGAACCTTTACTGCACAGTAGCATATGACATTTATCTCCTTTAAATCTGCAACATCTGTGCAGTGAGCACTAAAATCTATGTTTTCCAGAAGGCCATAATAGTTTATTCATTCACGTATACATTGATTCCTGATGCTGTAGCATACAATTTCCAAGGACCAAAGACACACCTATGAAAAAAGAGGTGGTTTTTGTTGTTTCAAAGTCGATAGTTAATACAGTTCATCCATTTACAAATTTTGTCTTCAATGTTGCTGGGGACGCTTTTTAAATCATAGATCTCCACTGCTCTGTAAGTTCAGAGTCACATAGTAATACAACGTATTCTCCAAAGCCAGTGCTGTTTCTGAAGTAAAGAATTATCAGGTTATCTTATGTTCTGTGAAAAACGTTGATAGTGAGGTCAGTCGATGGGGCATTTTAGTTATCAAATTTGTTTTCAAAATTATTTTTTGTTGCAAAAGTGTATGAAGTCATTGCTATATATTGATATAGTGAGGAGAGTTCCCAGTGTATTAGTCTCGGTGTTGAAAGAACCAGTTTATTGTGTAAAATATAATTGCATTATTTTCTTGTAAATAAATGTTTACAGGTGACCTTCATGTCTACAAAATTAACAAATGGTATAGTACCTAATTTCTTCTTTGCCCAGGTTTATGCAAGCTCATAATGCTCTTCTTGCACCCATGTAATAAACTTCTTTTTGCTTGGAGTCTGAAATTCAATTGCTTAACAGTTAAAATTCACAGTACAAGGTCAGTCATTACGGATGATACTAGTTTGAAGCTAAGCTTTCTCCTTGTCTTTGTTTGGTATCAGCTGAATTTCTCCATGGCTGTAAATCTTATCAATACCCATCCAAAGAAACTAGCTTGACGAATAATTGAGAGTGCATTTGGGCAATGACTACACAGAGCTTTTTGTACCTTGAGTAAATTTCAAAGACTGAATAGCAAATATCTCATTTCAATAGGTAAGTGCAAGCATTTATATGGTAGGGTAGACTGTAGATATAGGCTCTTTCATCAAAAGCCAGGGAAGATGGTTCTGGTAACTGCAATTCCCCAGGAAAATAAATATAACATAGTCGTTATGAGTACAGGTAGCTCAGTGGCTTCTGTCATTATGCAACTGATGAAATTCAAATTATAAAAATCATCATTACAAGACTTAAACATGATAATGGATGTGTAGTTCTTACTTACAGTGACTGGTGCATATTGAGTTCTCAATAAATGTTAACTTTAAATATTATCTTATAATACATTGCAAAAATGTAATTTTCTAACATATTAGAAATATATCAGATAAGATTGAGCAATATTTCAGGACTCCTGCTATTGAATACAAACATTCAAAATTTCCCAAGTCCTATATGTGGAGTGTTCCGGATCTGAAATGCTTGAGACCAGATGTGTTTTCAGATTTCAGATGTTTTCAGATGTTGGAATATTTACATAGACATAATGAGATGTCTTAGGAATGAGCCCCAAGTATAAACACGAAATTCATTTATGTTTCATATATACCTCATCCACATAGCAAAAAGGTAATTTCATACAATATTTTAAATAACATTGTGCATGAAACAAAGTTTTGACAGCATTTTCACTGTGACTCATTATATGAGGTCAGGTGTGAAATATTCCATTTATGGGTTCATGTTAGTGTTAAAAAAGTTTCAAATTTCGGATCATCACAGATTTCAAATTTTTGAATTTGGGATGCTCAACTTATATTATCAGGGTTCCTGAGTCTTACTTGATTCATATGCTGCTACCATGAACAGAAGTCTCTCTGAGGAGAATTATGACTGGGTAATACTTGAGCATCTGCTGCGTAGCAAAGCAGGGGAGATGAGCTTCTCTGCAGATTCTGTAACAATGTCTTCATTAATTATTTTCATCCATTTGGAAGAAAGATTATTTGACATATTTAATCTTCACTTATTATTATTATTATTATTATTGCTTTAACAGCCATATATACCTTATTTCTTATAAAGGAAAAAAATTTCTGTTAATCAAATTATTCACAGACCTGCTCAGTACTATCTATAACATCTTAAAAGTGTCTCAGTAAAGGTATTTTTGTTTTTTATTCTAAGAAATAGTTTCCATTAACTCAAATTAATAATACTACGAGAGAAAAAAAGAAAGAGAAGAAGGAAAAGGAGGAGAAAGGAAGAGGAGAAAGAGAAGAAAAGGAAAACGCAAATACAGTAACAACAAAAAGGAGAGGAGAGGCAAGGAATACAGGTCAATGAAAGTATTTTTTGGAGAGTCTAAGTAAAACCATATTTTAATTACTTTTTCCATTGCCTGAAGCTTTTATTTGGTTAAATTCAGATCATCATTTTTCTCAGAAAACAAGAGGCTACAATCTAAAACAAAAATTAGATATAGGTAGAAAATGTTCAACTAAATTAACTTCTATGATAATTAATGAACTTGTATATATTCAATTTTTTGTGAAATATAAACAACAGTGTAAAATTTCTCAAAGAAAATAGAGTAGATTTTGAATCACATTTAGGTTTAAATCCTAGCACCTACTTATATGACTTTCCCTTGAGAAAGTGACTTTAACTGATTCTTTTTCCATCTAATGGTAGTCAATTTGCCTATTTTATAGATTCATTTTAGAGAAAAACCAAATAGTGCATAAAAAATACTGAGCAGAAGGCCACACACATAGCAGATTTGCCAGATATTTTAGTTTTTCTTCTGCACACCTTCAAGAAACTTGACTTTTCATTGGGACAATGTGGCACGAACATATTTGCTTAACCATCGATCAGGCTGTCTGGGATTACAGAGCAATGTAAGCTACTCAAATAGGAAGTTACTCAGAGAACTCATGAGAAGGACGATGCTGGGGCCTTATGCAAAAGCAGGGATTGGGGTTGGTTGCTAAAAGGAAAAGTGGGAAAGCCTTTGCTAAAAGAGACATTGGTGTTTTACGGAGTGGCAATGGAATTGGAGGTGACTGAGGAAAGAGGAAGAAGGAGCTAACATTTTTTAATTGCTATTGTTGAAGAGTTTCATATACAGCTTCTTTGTCAGGATGCTTGACTCAGCTGGTGACAAGAAGAATGTCCTCCCACAGAATACAGTAAAATCCCCATACAGGGACCAAGGAAAGGAGAAGGATTCTGAGGACCTTGGTTCCTGGAGGAGTCTGCCTTCTTGAGGCCAGATCATCACACCCTATAACTGGGAGAATCTGGACATAGGACAAAGGGAGCTACATCTATATTCCTTTGAAGACAATGGTCAGGATTTATAACCATTTATTATTTCTATTTTTAGTCGTGATGCTGAGTACCTAATAGTATTTGCCATTAATCCTCACCACACACTACAGGATAGGTATTTTTAATCAATTGGTAATTAAAGATAGAAAATTGAGGATATAAAATTTAATAACTGAATAACTTGATCAAGTTTCCAAAGTTGTAACTGGCAAAGTCAATGACCTGAGATTTCCCCCAACCCAGGGTTATTAAAATTTCATTTTTTTGGGTGGATGGCAAGATGGCCAAATCGGAACAGCTCCAGTCCACAGCTCCCAGCAAGATCAATGCAGAAGGCAGGTGAGTTCTGCATTTCCAACTGAGGTACCTGGCTCATCTCATTGGGACTGGTTAGACAGTAGGTTCATGTTAGTTTGGCAGCCCATGGAGGACAAGCCAAAGCAGGGTGGAGCACTGCCTAACCCGGGAAGCATAAGGGGTCAGGGAACTCCCTCCTGTAGCCAAGGGAAGCTATGAGAGACTGTGCCATGCGGAATAATGCATTCCACCCCAAATGTTATACTTTTCCTACAGTCTTCACAACCTGATGACCAGGAGATTCCCTTGAGTGCCTACCACTACTAGGGCCCCTGGGTTTCAAGCACAAAACTAAGTAGCCATTTGGGCAGACAGTGAGCTAGCTGCAGGAGTTTAATTTCATACCCCAGTGGTGCCTGGAATGCCAGTAAGAGAGAACTGTTCACTCCCCTGAAAAGGGGGCTGAAGCCAGGGAGCCAGGCCAGAGGCCTGAAGATAATATCTTCAGGATATTATCCAGGAGAACTTCCAACTTCCCCAGCCTAGCAAAACAGGCCAACATTCAAATTCAGAAGCTGGGATCCTCAGCAGATCTCAGCCCCACAGAGCCCCCGCAAGCTAAGATCCACTGGCTTGAAATTCTCACTGCCAACACAGCAGTCTGAAGTTGACCCGGGACACTTGAGCTTGGTGGGGGGGGGGTGTCAGCCATTAGTGAGACTTGAGTAGGCAATTTTCCCCTCACAGTGTAAACAAAGCCTTCAGGAAGTTTGAACTGGGCGGAGCCCACTGCAGCTCGGCAAAGCCGCTGAAGTCAGATTACTTCTCTAGATGACTCCTCTCCGAGCAGGGCATCTCTGAAAGAAAGGCAGCAGCCCCAATCAGGGGCTGACAGATAAAACTCCAATCTCCCTGGAACAAAGCACCTCGGGGAACGGGTGGCTGTGGGTGCAGCTTCAGCAGACTTAAAAGTTTCTGCCTACCAGCTCTGAAGAGAGCAGTGGATCTCCCAGCACAGTGCTCAAGCTCTGCTAAAGGACCGACTGCCTCCTCAAGTGGGTCCCTGACCCCTGGCCTCCTGACTGGGAGGCACCTCCCAGCAGGGGTTGACAGACATCTCATACAGGAGAGCTCTGGCTGGCCTCTGGTAGGTGCCCCTCTAGGAGGAAGCTTCCAGAGGAAAGGAACAGGCAGCAATCTTTGCTGTTCTGCAGCCTCTGCTGGTGATACCTAGGCAAACAGGTTCTAGAGTGGACCTCCAGCAAACTCCAGCAGATCTGTAGCAGAGGGGCCTGAATGTTAGAAGGAAAACTAGCAAACAGAAAGGAATAGCATCAATGTCAACAAAAAGGATGTCCACTCAGAAACCGTGTCAGAAGGTCACCAACATCAAAGATCAAAGGTGGATAGATCCGTGAAGATGAGGAAAAACCAGCACAAAAAGGCTGAAAATTCCAAAAACCAGAACTCTTCTTCTCCTCCAAAGGATCACAACTCGTTGCCAGCAAGGGAACAAAACTGGATGGAGAATGAGTTTGATGAATTCACAGAAGTAGGCTTCAGAAGTTGGGTAATAACAAACTCTGTCAAGCTAAAGGATCGTGTTCTAACCCAATGCAAAGAAGCTAAGAACATTAAAAAAAGGTTAGAGGAATTGCTAACTGGAATAACCAGTTTAGAGAAGAATGTAAATGACCTAATGGAGCTTAAAAACACAGCACAAGCATTTCGTGAAGCATACGCAAGTATCAATAGCTGAATCAATCAAGTGGAAGAAAGGATATCAGAGATTGAAGATTAACTTAATGGAATAAAGCATGAAGACAAGATTAGAGGAAAAAGAATGAAAAGGAATGAATATACCTCCAAGAAATATGGTACTGTGTGAAAAGATCAAACCTACATTTGATTGCTATATCTGAAAGTGATGGGGAAAATGGAACCAAGTTGGAAAATACTCTTCAGGATATTATCCAGAACTTCCAACTTCCCCAGCCTAGCAAGAAAGTCTGACATTCAACTTCAGAAAATACAGAGAACACCACTAAGATACTCCTCGAGAAGAGCAACCCCAAGACACATAATCATCAGATCTACCAAGGTTGAAATGAAGGAAAAAATGTTAAGGGAAGCCAGAGAATAAGGTCAAGTTACCCACAAAGAGAAGCCCATCAGAATAATAATGGATCTCTCTGCAGAAACTCTATAAGCCAGAAGAGAGTAGGGGCCAATATTCAACATTCTTAAGGAAAAGAATTTTCAATCCAGAATTTTGCATCCAGCCAAGCTAAGATTCATAAGCAAAGGAGAAATAAAATTCTTTACAGAAAAGCAAATGCTGGGAGATTTTGTCACCACCAGGCCTGCCTTACAAGAGCTCCTGAAGGAAGCACAACATTTGGAAAGGAAAAACTGGTACCAGCCACTGCAAATACATACCAAATTGTAAAGACCATAGACACTATGAAGAAACTGCACCAACTAACAGGCAAAATAACCAGCTAGCATCATAATGACAGGATCAAACTCACACATAACAATATGAAACTTAAATGTAAATGGGCTAAATGCCCCAATTGAAAGACACAGACTGGCAAATTGGATAAAGAATCAAGACCCATCGGTGTGCTTTATTCAGGAGGCTGAACTCATGTCCAAAGACACACTCAAAACCACACAACTATATGGATACTGAACAACCTGCTCCTGAATGACTATTGGGTAAATAATGAAATTAAGACAGAAATAAAGAAGTTCTTTGAAACCAATGAGAATAAAGAGACAGTGTACCAGAATCTCTGCGACACAGCTAAAGCAGTGTTTAGAGGGAAATTTATAGCACTAAATGCCCAAAGGAGAAAGTGCAAAAGATCTAAAATCAGCACCCTAACATCACGATTTAAAGAACTAAAGAAGCAAGAGCAAACAAATTCAAAAGCTAGAAGAAGACAAGAAATAACTAAGATCAGAGCAGAACTGAAGGAGATAGAGACATGAAAAACCCTTCAAAAAATCAATGAATCCAGGAGCTGGTTTTTTGAAAAGATTAACAAAATAGATAGACTGCTAGCCAGACTAATAGAGAAGAAAAGAGAAGAATCAAATAGACACAATAAAAAATGATAAAGGAGATATCACCACCGATCCACAAAAATACAAACTACCATAAGATAATACTATAAACACCTCTACACAAATAAATTAGAAAATCTAGAAGAAATGGATTAATTCCTGCACACATACACCCTCCCAAGACTAAGCCTGGAAGAAGTCAAATTCTTGAATAGACCAATAACATGTTCAGAAATTGAGGTAGTAATTAATAGCCAACCAAAAATAGCCCAGGACCAGACAGATTCACAGCTGAATTCTACCAGAGGTACAAAGAGGAGCTGGCATCATTTCTATTCCAAACAATAGAAAAAGAGGGACACTTCTCTTGCCAGGTCTGTCTCACAGACCCTGGCCAAGCAATAGCTAAAAGGAGTACTCAGACACAGGTATGCTGTGAAAGAGCAGTTAGGGGACTGCCGTCTCTAGGGGCCGAAGAGAGTTAGCAGTCCCGATAAGCCGGAGCCACTTGTATTTATTCAGTACTGGTATAATGTCAAAGGTCTGTAGCCAACAGAATATGTGGGTAATTAACATGGTCATCCTCCCTTGCAGGGAGCAGTCTTGTACGTGGATGATCAAAGGTCAGTCTCCAGATGACATTAAGTAAATAAACTTATCTAGATAGATTTCTTTACACTCCCTTGTTACCTACTCCTCGCCCTTAGCCTCAGGGTAAGAGAATTAGCTGCCTTCAGCTTTTTTCTCTCCCAAAGATTTTGCAGACCTTCTGACCTTTCAAGGTTTGTGTCTTTCCTCATAGCTTCTCCCACCACCCTGACTGATCTCCTACACTCCCTAACTGATTTTTTGAGGCCATCATCATCCTTATTCCAAAATCTGGCAGAGACACAACAAAAGAAGAAAATTTCAGGCCAAGATTCCTGATGAACATCAATGTGAAAATACTCAACAAAATACTGGCAAGCCAAATCCAGCAGCACATCAAAAAGCTTATCCAACACAATCAAGTTAACTTCATCTCTGGGATGCAAAGCTGGTTCAACATACACAAATCAATAAAAGTAATCCATCACATAAACAGAATCAATGACAAAACCACATGATTATCTCAATAGATGCATACAAGGCCTTAGATAAAATTCAACACCGCTTCATGCTAAAAACTCTCAATAAGCTAGTTATTGATGGAACGTATCTCAAAATAATAAAAGCTATTCATGACACACCCACAGCCAATATCATACTGAATGGGCAAAAGTTGGAAGCATTCCCTGTGAAAACTGTCACAAGACAGGGATGCCCTCTTTCACCACTCCTATTCAACACAGTGTTGGAAGTTCTGGCCAGAGCAATCAGGCAGGAGAAAGAAATAAAGGGTATTCAATTAGGAAAAGAGGAAGTCAAATTGTCCCTGATTGCAGATGATATGATTGTATATCTTGAAAACCCCATCGTCTCAGCCTCAAATCTCCTTAAGCTGATAAGTAACTTCAGCAAAGTCTCAGGATACAAAATCAGTGTGTAAAAATCACAAGCATTCCTATACACCAATAATAGACAAACCGAGAGCTAAATCATGAGTGAACATCCATTCACAATTTCTATGAAGATAATAAAATACCTAGGAATACAACTTACAAGAGATGTGAAGAACCTCTTCAAGGAGAACTACAAACCACTGCTCAAGGCAATAAGAGAGAACACAAATGGCAAAACATTCCATGTTCATGGATAGGAAGAATCAATATCATGAAAATGACCACATTACCCAAGGTAATTTGTAGATTCAGTGCCATCCCCATCAAGCTGCCAATGACTTTCTTCACAGAACTGGAAAAAACTAGTTTAAGGTTCATATGGAACCAAAAAAGAACCCACATTGCCAAGACAATCCTAAGTAAAAAGAACATGCTTTTTGCTGGAGGCATCATGCTACCTGACTTCAAACTACACTACAAGTTTACAATAACCAAAACAACATGGTACTGGTACAAAAACAGATATATAGACCAATGGAACAGAACAGAGGCCTCAGAAATAATGCCACACATCTAAACTAACTGATCTTTGACAAACCTGACAAAAAGAAGCAATGGGGAAAGGATTCCCTATTTAATAAATGGTGCTGGGAAAACTGGCTAGCCATATGCAGAAAACTGAAATTGGACCCCTTCTTTACACCTTATACAAAAATTAACTCAAGATGGATTAAAGACTTAAATGTAAGACCTAAAATCATAAAAACCCTAGAAGAAAACGTAGGCAATACCATTCTAGACATAGGCATCACCAAAGACCTCATGCCAAAACACCAAAAGCAATGGCAACAAAAGCCAAAATTGACAAATGGGACGTAATTAAACTAAAGAACTTCTGCACAGCAAAAGAAACTATCATTAGAATGAACAGGTCACCGACAGAATGGGAGAAAATTTTTGCAATCTATCCATCTGACAAAGGGCTAATATACAGAATTTGCAAGGAATGTAAACCAATTTACAAGAAAATCAAGCAACTCCATCAAAAAGTGGGTGAAGGATATGAACAGACACTTCTGAAAAGAAGACATTTATGTGGCCAAGAAATATACCAAAAAAAGCTTATCATCACTGGTCATTAGAGAAATACAAATCAAAACCACAATGAGACACCATCTCATGCCAGTTAGGATGGCAATCATTAAAAAGTCAGGAAACAACAGATGCTGGAGAGGATGTTGAGAAATAGGAATCCTTTAACATTGTTGGTAGGAGTGTAAATTAGTTCAACCATTATGGAAGACAGTGTGGTGATTCATCATGGATCCAGAGCCAGAAATACCATTTGACCCAGCAATCCCATTACTGGGTATATACTCAAAGATTATAAATCATTCTACTATAAAGGTACATGCACACATATGTTTATTACAGCACTGCTCACAATAGCAAGGACTTGGAACCAACCCAAATGCCCATCAATGATAGACTGGATAAAGAAAATGTGGCACATATACATCATGTAATACTGTGCAGCCATGAAACAGGATGAGTTCATGTCCTTTGCAGGGACATGGATGAAGCTGGAAACCATCACTCTCAGCAAACTAACACAGGAACAGAAAACCAAACACTGCATGTTCTCACTCATAAGTGGGAGTTGAACAATGAGAACACATAGACACAGGGACGGAGAGGAACATCACATGTAGAAGTCTGTCGAGGGTGGAGGGTTGGGGAGGAATAGCATTAGGAGAAATACTTAATGTAGATGATGGGTTGATGGGTGCAGCAAACCACATGTCACGTGTATACCTATGTAACAAACCTGCACATTCTGCACATGTATCCCAGAACTTAAACTATAATAAAAAATTATTTTTAATTGTCATATAGTAAAATGAGTCTTTTTATTTTGATAAATTAACTATAAATTTTAAAATATGTATAGATTTGTGTTAACAGCTCTATAGTTAGTATTCAGAACAGTTTCATCACCTCCAAAAATTCACTCCTGCTATTCATTATGATCATCTTCTAAGCTCTGGCACAAAATCACACAAATATACAACTGTTTAAGATTGACCAGCTTCTTTCATTAAGCATAATGCCTTTGAAGCTCATCCAAGTTAATGTATATATCAACAGTTTGTCCCTTTTATTGCTGAATAATATTCTATGGCATCAAAATGCCCCCACATACTATTTATCTCTTCACGCATCAAAGGCTGTGAATCTAGATTCATTTAATATTTCCTATCACCAAGCTAAGGAGAGTTTTCCATAGCCTTTAAGAAATTTGTGTATCTCACTAATAATTTAGAATGTTGATTTTTTTTCCTCTGTCCTACATTTTTCTTTTCTAATATGTTATCCCTTCTTTATCGTCTTATGTAAATAAATAAGTAATGTGATATATCGGTTAGCAGTACAGCTTCTGGAGCCAGATTTCATAGGTTTGAATTTCCACTTTACAACTTGCTCATTGTACAACATTTGTATGTAACTTAATTTTTATGGATTTCAGCTTTTCCATCTGTAAAATAAAGATAATAATTTCTAGCTGTTAATTTTCTTAAGATTAAAAGAAGTAGTACATACAAACTTTTTGAAAACTGCTAGACACATAATTTTACTTAAAAATATTAAGTATCCCCATACTTCTATAATTGGGCATAATTAAAATAATATACCAACAAATTTCAAACCATAATTTTATATATGTATACATATAGGTACTTAGTAGGTTTTAGTTGAGCTTCCAATGATAATACCACCCATAAGGCCCCAAATTAGGTATGTGAGGTATAATGCTGGCAGAGTAGACAGATCATAGAAAAATTCATCAACACCACTTGGAAAACTGCTGTGAGAACTAATGATAAGGAGTGAACTGAGTTTTAAATGTTATATATGGAATTATGTTAACTACAGTTGAATTTTCAGCAGCAAAATATATGTGCTCATTTTTGTTGCCATTTGACAAAAATGACCCAACTCCAATTCCAGTTTATATCTTCCCATGACCCTTCCTTTTTCAGAGGAGAAATGAAAGAATATATGATTATAAAAGCAAAGAACCCTTCATTTCTCCTGCTTATTGTTAAAAAATACTGTTTTTATTTGTTTTTTGGACATTGATATTTTAGAAATATTTATATTTGCTTTTTCTCCTTATTCAGAAGGGCAAAGGTAGGCTCAGGGTTTTGTGCAGAGATAATATTAAGTGTTTGATATTTAACCAAAGCTTATACAAATCTATTTGGATCACTAATATGTTGTGATTACAGTGTAAATCTGTTAAGATACAGATTTTCCTTGAATGTCCAAGTGCCTCTGGCTTATAAATAAAGCCACAACATTTAATCTGAGCACTTTTGGAATAAGATGGAAAATGACAAATTTACCTTCCTCCTGAAAAAAAAACAAAATTAAAACCTCTTCTCTCATCTACTCAAAGAAAAAAAGCAAATACAGACAGAAATAAAATACACTGACACACATATATAACACAAAAGTCATAATCTGTGGTGACTCTTCTTCATAAAGACAAAAGGACTTATATTCCTTTATCCCTGTCCTCTTTTTTCTGGCACAATTTACTTAGGATTTGTTATATACTTTCACAAATTTTTCAGTTCTAATAGAACGACATTTATATAACTTGGACTATAGAACCCTTGACATACTCTATATGCCTATCTGTGTAAGCTATGACCATATTCTCCAATTTATATGACTTTTTGACATTTCACATTGTCATTTATCTCCTCTGACACTTTCTTTGACTTACACATTTTCTTTCTTTTTTTTGCTATTCTTTCTGCAACTACTCTTAAGAAAACCAGATAAACATTAAAATTGGATTTGAATGTCTTGCACTGATATTTCTATTATTAATTTCTCCCTTTTCCCTATCCTATTCATTTGTACCAGATATATTTCTAAGTCACTTCTTTCTCACATCTCTGCTCAAAAGTCTATTCCTTCCCCATATCTGTTTGTATTAGTCTGTTCTCATGCTGCTGTAAAGACAAACTGGAGACAGGGTAATTTATAAAGAAAAAGAGGTTTAATGGAGTCACAGTTCCACGTGGCTAGGGAGGCCTCACAATCGTGGTGGAAGGCGAAAGCCATGTCTTACATGGCAGCAGACAAGAGAGAGAATGAGAACCAAGCGAAAGGGGTTTCTCCTTATAAAACCATCAGATCTCATCGAACTTATTCACTACAAGGAGAACAGTATGGAGGAAACCACATTCATGATTCAATACTCTGTCACCAGGTCCCTCCCACAACACATGGGAATTATGGGAGCTACAATTCAAGATGAGATTTGGGTGGGGACACAGCCAAACCATATCACTGTTCCATGTATAGTCTGCCAATAACTTATTTGATAGCAAGTCCTATCTCTATTGTTTCAATAAAACATTTGTCGTCATCCTTAATTCTTACTTTGTCTTTATATTTACTTTTTCACAAATCAATCAGATAATAATTTTTTCTCTTAATTGATAATATTGAGAAGGTAAACTATGCTGACTTCTCAGCTGC
This sequence comes from Trachypithecus francoisi, assembly GCF_009764315.1. Lineage (NCBI taxonomy): Eukaryota > Metazoa > Chordata > Mammalia > Primates > Cercopithecidae > Trachypithecus > Trachypithecus francoisi. The sequence goes on from NW_022681454.1 coordinate 18,260,131, forward strand.
TACCTCCTTGTGGATTAACCACAGCAGTTCATTTATGCATAACTGCACAGATTGTTCCAAATTATTCTAAAACTGTGTGACTTAAAGCAATATTTTATTTTTCTGCATTATTCTTTGGGTTGAATGGTTCTCACTAAGGCCTTTCAGGCAGTCAGTTGGTGCATGAGTTCAAACGTCTAAGATGGCTTACTCCCTTGGCTAGCAGTTGGTGCTGGCTATTGAAAGAAGCTCAGCTGGTCCTGTCCACTGGACTGTCTACATATGGACTTTCCATGAAGCTTGGTTTTCTAACAGCCTGGGGGCTAGTTTCTAAGCTGGAGCTTCCCAAGAAGGAGTTTCAAGAGTCTTAGTTCAAAGTTGCAGGACTTCTTATGAAGTCCTTCTTCAACTTCCATTTCATCTTATTGTCAACCCCAGATTTAAAGGTAGAGGAATGAGACTCCACCTCTTAACAGTGAAGACCAGCATGTGCATGACACAGGGTAGGAAGTAATTGATGAAGATCACTTTGAGGACTCTCGGCCATAACATCTCACTTTTCTCTTTGTTTCTGTCTTTGCCCTCTTTCACTCTATTGTTGAGTCCTCAAGAGTAGGCCTTTCTACACACCCCAGATTCCGTTAGTTCTTTGTTCAAAACTCTACAATGGCTCCTCATTTCATCTAAAGGCCAAAGTCCTTATAATGACCTAGGATACCATTCACACTTTGGTTCCGTTACCTCTCTAAACTTCTTTTCTATGATCTTTCTGCGTTAGCCACACTGGCTTCCTTATAGTTTTTCTTAAACAATTCAGACATTCTTCTGAACAAGGACATTTTCACTGACTATTTCCATTGTCTGAAATGTTCTTCATTCAGCTAACTACATGATTACATTCCTCATCTGTTGCAAGCCTTTGTTTAAATGTCAGGTTCTCAAGGAGGTCTAACTTGAATATCCAATTTAGAATTATAACTCCATCCTAGGACAGGGGTTCTCAATTTAAGGTAGGACATTTCCTTAATTTCTGTTTTTCTGTTTTTTTTTTTTTTTTTCCAGACAGAGTCTCACAGTCACCCACTGCTGGAGTGCAATGGCAAAATCTTGGCTCACTGCAACCTCCCCCTCCTGGCTTTAAGCAATTCTCATGATTTAATAGGGACCTTGATTTCTTGCATGGTCTGGTGCATTCTTGTTCCTCTATAAGTCATTAGAGATGAGTTTTGGAGAGCAATAATTTTGAATAACATTGAAAAACCAAGAATAATTTTGGCTTGGTTTTGAAGGGTATCTCATTATTTGGCAGTGTATGTACCTGAGTTGATTCTGAGTCACCAGTGCCTGTACTAGGCTGCTCTCTCACTGAAGAGCTGTGTCAGCATCACCACATCTGAAGAGACTTGGCTCACTTAACCTGTTCTACATTAGTCAAGCAGCTTATTTCCTCCATTCCTTGCCCCACTGTAAGAAATGTCCTCTGCTCTTTTCAGTATTTCGTTTGTTTTCAAATGTCTTCTCAGCTTCTATCCTTGTTTCTGTCCCTGCTGCACATATCCATGCTTCAATTTCCCATTGTTACTGTAGTCAGTTTCATGGGAATATCTTTTAATACAATGGTCTGAAGATCTTGCATGAGGTCCTTTGGATTCAAGCAGTTTTCAAAATAGTACCAAAATCTTATTGGTATTTCACATTCTTGTTCTACAAAAGGGCAGCATTAAATTCAGATCTGTTGATAAATTAGATTCTGCAATGCATCCCAGGATATCATATCCTGTGGTTTCCAAATAGGGTTAAAAAAAAATCACACTCATGTTTTCCAAATAATGTGGACAAAATAAGAAAAGTAAATACATTGCAAACTTGGGTTAAAAAGTATAATTGCAAAGTCAGGTTAAAAAGATCTAGCGTGAAACTCTGAGAAACAGACTACTAAAATGTTTTCTTCAGTCAAAGAAATTCCAGCCCTAATTATTAGCACCTAATCATGATATTTCAGTTGATGGGTGTGATTCCTGATTGGACCATTGTCAATGATATATGAGGTGTTAGACTGAGAACAAGGTTAAGACAAGGTGTCAACTGCCACATTTGGAATAGATTGAACTCTCCTTCCCAGCCCTATTGTTAACAGCCCCTTAACACCTTTTTTATACTGCCTAGGCCTGGGAGGAATAATTTGGAGACCAGGTAAGACAGTACAGCTGGAAGTACTTGTCTACTGTATACATAACCTTCTTCATACAAAGAGTTATGCTGTACTCTAAATAGACTTGAATTCTGCTGGATGAACCATTGTATCCACTTAACTACAGCCCCCGTCTCCTTTTGCAAACTACCCACCCACACGATAATTCAAGGAAACAATTGAATCAAATACATTGATTAAATACCTCTTTTACAGACATACTGAGAGATCCTATATCAACAAATTACTGAGATACCAAACACAAACAGGACCTAGGCTTTAAATGGCTTTACCAGAAAAGATAATCAAGTTATACTAAATAAACCAATTTTAATTTAAAGCCCTTCTTGTAAAATCAACTATTCGTATTTGCAAGATGACTTAAGTGGTACAAGAGAGAGGCTGTAATCTAAAGAGAAGAAAAAAATATCTACTTCTTACACAAAAGGTGTATGTAACCCCCCAGCTGCCCTGGTTCAAGGCTATGAAAGATGGAAAACATTAAGGTACTATGGAAAGAGTCTTGTTTCTGGAGGTGCTGAGAGCCAGCAGAAGGGAGTTCAGTACTAGCCCTGATACCAGCCAAAAGTGCTCCTTCACTTCTGTGGGTGCCATTTTCTTTGACTATAAGATTAGGAGGAATCGAATCTCCCATGCAGATCTGAAAATCCTATGGCTTTAAGTAAATATGTACTTTTAAGCCCATAGATGTGGTGGAAATGCCAGCTGCAGGCATGTGTCCTCTGAAGCACATCAGTCTGTGATGAGGGGCTCTCTTTTGAACTAAGTTGTGACTCTGATTTCTGACTGTCTCCCAGGCCCTGTCTCTGCAATCACTCAAAGAATAGACTCCCTCAACTGTGCAATACAAACCAAAGAGAAGTGACAGGCATTGAGAGGTCTTGGCCACCAACATGTGTTCTTGCAGGACAGTGCCACAAACCTTCAACCCTTAAAGTCACAAGGTCAACAAACCAAGTAAAAAGAGGTGGATGCATCTACTTAATCAAAGATATGACTGGCTAACACTTTTATAAGGGACAATAAAGGGAAAGGAGAAACTTGGTGATCTAAAATTATGGCAGAATTGGTCAATTGTAATCCCAGCACTTTGGGAGGCTGAGATGGGTGGATCACTTGAGGTCAGGAATTCAAGACCAGACTGGCCAACATGGTGAAACTCTGTCTCTAGTAAAAAATACAAAAATTAGCCAGGTATGGGGGTGCATGCCTGTAGTCCCAGCTACTCAGGAGGCTGAGGCAGGAGAATTTCTTGAACCTGGGAGGCAGAGGTTTCAGTGAGCCGAGATGGTGCCACTGCACTCCAGCCTGGGGGACAGAGCAATACTCTATCTCATACATGCAAAAAAAAAAAAAATAGAAAAATAAAGGAATATATGTTCTCAGGATACTTTTGGGTTCCACAATAGGACATTATCACTACAAGGTAAATAAAAAATAATTGGTATTTTTTCTTTATAGTTCAATGTATTCACTTTAATCACACGAATTCTTCAGAATGCATTTTGACATAACCTGACCCCATAGAAACCTTATTGTATGTTAGTCTTAGTTTAAATGTTTTCATGCAATATGTGGCTGATATTTTTAATCAGAACCACATTCATTTGTGTTCCCTAAATCCCCTAAAGCCCTCATTAAAAATGAAAAGTCTTCTGTCTAATAAGTCCTGAGGTTGTTGAATTTCACAAGCTCACCATTACCTCTTCCTGAATTTTATTTTCCTGCTTGGTCAACAGGAACTGTTTGCTGCATTTGGAGATTTCAGGTCCTCAAATATGTCTGAGGTAAAAGCTGGCACTGAATTCTAAGCTAGATTTGTCACATGAGATCCTGGGTGAGATGAAATAATCTGCTAAGATAATAATGCTCTCATAATCTCCACTTATTATACCGTCAAGTGTGGCAACAGTCTTTGTTAGCATTGGCTCTTTTTACTTGTTTTCTAATAGTCAGCAATGAAAGTTCCCTCTTACTCCCAACACATACATGTAAGTTTATCATTATTTCTACTTCTTATGGGAGGGATTTTTAAATTTATTTTGCTGAAATACATATGACAGTTTTTAAGAAAAATACATATATTAATATATGAGGCATTTGAAGCATTTTTCTTTCTGTGTGCTGGTGTAAATTAGTTGACTCCTTTTAATCTTCTGTATTTGCCAAACAATTTTATGTCAATATACATTATTTACAAAGTTTTCTCTAGTTTCCCCAGAAGTCTTAAACATGTATTCATATTTATTGCTGAAAAAATTATCCAAGTAGCAATCAGTGATGCAGTAGCTTTGGTAGTTGGCATATGTCTTCACACAAAGTTGAAAGTCAGTGACAAAGCTTGCAATTCAGAGGTGAAAGAACTGGCAACTAAAAGCAAAACTGAGGATGTTTTTAGATAGGCATGATCAGAAACATTCTTCCTTCTTCCTTTGCCTTCCAATTCATCTCAGGTTAATGACATTAATTCCACAGGAACGTGTGTGTCTGCCAACTCAATAGTGAAAAGAATTAGCTTGACTTCCAAGGGTAGCCGCACAGGAGTACCAAGCAATAAAGAGCCTGGGAGCTCAGAATGAGAAACAATTAGAGAACACTTCATTAATGCTTCATGATGCAGAGCAGGCACACAGCAAAGCTGACTGTGTGCTCTGTCTTAGCCAATGATGCTCACACAATGCCAGGGTGGTGTTATAAATGCCTCTGCTCTATAGACTATGGATCAAAGAAGGGAGAAGATGAAATTATCTGGGGAAACTCAGTATGACAGTTTGGAGAGAAACCAGAAAATGACCACTGTCGATCCTGCTGCCAATCTCAGTGCAGGGTTAGGACATTTTATATACTTTTCATATTTGGTTCTCTAAGCCTAATTCCTAATAGGCATGGCTAAATCCCACTGAGGATTTATGTTCCTAATAATGCATTAAACATCTCAGTTGGAAGGTTCCATAAAGCATTTCCCCCTGCTTTTTTCTCTATCACACTGCGGTGAAAAAGGATTAAAAAAAAACACTGCACAGGTGCAACTTGCAGCTGTTGAGGGTAAACTGTGTTCTAGTATATTAATTTATATCCCACCAGGGGAATTGAAGAATAGTTTAGTTCCCATAAAAAGAAAAAAGTATGTCTTCATCAAAGAAGAAAGAAATTTCCCATCCAGATTACAAAATTATTCCTGGTCAAAGGGGCCTTTATAAATGCAATTTCCTAACCCAATCAAAAGGCCACAAAAATAAACAGAATTTCTCTGCTTTTGTTTAAAATGGTTTGTTTAAAATTACATGTGTGTGTATACACACATATATACATTTATTATAGACACTAATGTATGGATACATACAAAATCCCAGGAATCCTCATTTTAGTAACAGTTTAAGCCATTAAGGATAATCAAGCCAGACCTATGCCATCATAGTCTTTCACTGCACTTAATTCCAGTAGCAAAATAAAAATTAATGAGAACATATACATTTATGCTACACAGTAATTTCAAAAAGTAAATCACATATTAGTGTATCCTTACTATAAAAAAATGAGGCTTTATCTTCCTTACTTCCTATAACTTTATCTAAAACTGTGTATGTGTACCCCTAGTGTTCAAAACTATGACCCCTGAGGTATAAAGTTTAAACTATTAAATGAAGACTCACATAAGCTCAGTCTGGTATAGTGGAAATAGCAATAGACAAAAAATAAAAAGGAAAGAAAAGAAAAGGAAGAAAGAAGGAAGGAAAAGGAAGAGGAAGGAAGGGAAAGAAGGAAGGAAGGAAAGGAAGGAGGGAGGGAAAGAGAAGAGGAATGGGAAGAGAAAGAGGAAGAGGAGAGAGAGATGGGAAAAGAGCAGGGGAGGCAGAGGCCTGTCACATTGACCCTCCCACGCTTACTGGCTCCAGGATGATTTTTAACTACTGGAAGTCTCATTTCCTTCCAAATGGACAACAGTTTCTAACTTGCTTTCCTTCCAGAATCATCATAGAAATTCACTAAAATAATCATCAAAACCCTATTGTAATCTGTAAAGAATTATATGACCCTGTTGTGTTCTTTGTAACCCAGATCATCCTGTCTTTTGATATTTTCATGAAGTTATTTTGGTTCATCTATCATGCCTCATGAAAATCCATTGCTTCTACAAAATGTATGTAGCTGCTACATATTTATGGTCACTTCCATCTCTGTGTTCTTGTGGCTACACTAAACTCTCTACCCAACTGGTGTCAATGATTCTTGTGGCCATTCTCTTCTCTTTGACCTGACAAGGGTGTAGATGAAACTCCTTATTATTCATGAAGTACCAGTCATGCAGGACATATTTCCCACAGAAGCTGGCATTCAGCACCTATAATGCTTTGGTCTTCCCTGCTGGGGCAAATTCTCACGCCTCCTATTTCTTTATCCAGCTTCCACTAAGTTATCTCCCTGTCTTTTCCTTTTCTTTCTTCTTGTCTCTCAGCCACCCCCAATTTAATGTTTATTTTTTATAGAATCATATATCTGTTACTGCTTTATTTTCTCTTTTAAATAAGGACATGTGAAAAGCTGAAGAGTATCTCAATTTTAGCACCCAAAATAGAAAATAGGAAAAAAAAAATGTTTTCTAGAAAAAGATGGTGGTCCTCCATTTTGGATAGAAAAACTGATTTAAAATGGTTTATATAATGTTTTAGTTGCTCATTCATAAATCTAGAACTCATAAATATATGTTGCTTATGTCATCATATCCTCTTACAAACATGACCCTTTGTCCGGTGGAACTCAGAAACACCACTGAGGTTCTGGTTGATACACTGCTGCTTTCTAACCTGGATGATTGGGATTGGCACAGCAAATAATACCTCTTTGCTATCTATGTCTTGTCTTAGAATGTAGGGACTAAGGCAAGAATGAGAAATACTGCATTACTTCTTTCGCTAAGTATATACCAGTGCACTGGGCACTTCAATGACTGCTCAGAATACACACATGATGGCTTTTGTAAAGACGACACTAGTGAAAGAGGCACAGGTCAATAAATAAGTGAAGGAAAGTTTAATCTCTTATATGGTTGAAGTTTGGTTGAGGCTTTGTGAGGACACACAAGAAGAAGGTCTCAGTGCACAGCTGAGCTTACGAAAGACTTCACAAGGGGGAGCACTTTAGATCTCCTTTGAGAAAAAACAATTTAAAAGGTGGATAACTAAAAGGCCAGAAAAGTCATTCTAGGAAGGAGGAACCATAGATTGATATCTTTTACCAAATTATATCCATAGATACAATAATATACAACATATTATTATAATATATAACATAATATTATAATGTATATTATAATTATGTATTATATATAATATGTAATATAATTATAATATATAGTAATATAACATTATCTATCTATAATATCACCTAATTATATTATGTCTAATCTATAGTATTATAAATATAATTGTAATATATAGATATTTATTTATATATCTATATATAATATATTTATCTATATAAAGAGATAAATATCTAATATCTAAATATGGGATATTATAATTATACTTAATATATAATCAGAAGAGATAATTTTAGAAATAAATGCTATTACAACTAAAGCATAAATTGTAATTTTCTATTAATATTTTATATTAAATTACATGATGATTTTGTAATTCCATATACTTCTCTAGTATAGCGAGTCAAAGTATTGTTTACTAGTGTATCTTTAATGTCAATTGCAGTATTTGTCACGTAGAAGATACTAAATATCTGATTAATTGAATTGAGAGGTAAGTGAAAAGTCTCCTTCCTCCCTGGGCACCATTCACCCAGTTCTTAAACCACTCTAAAAGGAAACTATTATTTTGGGTTCTATGTACGTTCTCACAGAGCTGTTATCAGTAAAAAGCAATGCATAATGGTTGTTTGTTCAATTTTTGACAACTTTGTTAAGGTATCATTGGCATACAATACATGATACATGTTTAACATGTATATTTCATAATTTCTGACATAAATACGCCCATGAAACCCTCCCACAATCAAGATAGTTAAAAAAAACCATCAATCTCAAAAGCTTCCTTGCACCCCTTTGCCATCTCTCTCTCCTGCCCTCCCATGTCACTCCCATCTCCATCCCTAAGCAACCACTGATTTGCTTTATGTCACTATAAATTGGTTTATATTTTCCAGAGTTTTGTATAAATGGAATAATATAACACACTGGTTTATTTTACTCAGCATAATTATTACAAGCTTCATTCTTGGTATTGCATGTCCATTCCTTTTAATTGCTGAGTCTATTCTATATTAATGGAGATCCATTTGAGAGTTTTACACAATTGGATGAAATTGTCATTTTCCGTGTGTTGGGTCCTAAATGAGCTGAGTCTGATTCTATCTTTAGGCTGATCTCCTACTACTCTTTGACCTTCTTTATAGAAATATTAGAATAATTTTTGTTCCACAAACTATGTTGGTTAAAGGGCTCTTATCTTTCCATATGCCAATCATTATTACACTTAGGAAAAAACCTCCCTGTTTATGTGGTATATGCCTATTTATCGTTCTGAGCTCAACATTTGATTATCTTTTAAAATGCTTTCTCTATCTATGATTGAGCTATTCTCTTCTCTTCTATGTTGACTCAGTATTGCACTATCATCTCCTTTAATTGATTACACTCTGTAGTCACTATTGTTGGTCCCATGTGTTTATTCCCTACTAGAATATTAGTTTTTTGAGATTCATACCATGTCATGGTTATGATTTTCTATAAATATTTAGCACAGTGCAATAATTATAATTGATATAAATATAATTGTGTTGAACTTGCATTGAGATTGTAATTTGGTTGGAATGAATGAAATAGAAATCTTGGAATTGCTTCTCTTTAAGCCCTGGAATTAAATGGAGGTGACAACAAAGATGACTTTTAGTGAATCATATCAGTGTGATTACCTAACAGATGGAGGCTCTCTTTGGTTATTTTCAGTTTAGGAGAGTGAAGGCAGAGATTGGCCATGTACACATGGCAGACCCAAAATCCTCTACAGTCGCGAGCATCAATACTGGTGGATTGATGATACTCAGTTACTTATTTTTAATCATACATGAATAGTTTCTTTTCTTTAGATGTTGTTAGCTCAAACAAGATTATTTGAGTGACTGTCATGAAATAAGTATAGTCATGCACCTCAAGACAACATTTTGGTCAATAATGGACCACATATATGAAGGTGGTCCCATAAGATTTTAATAGCATGTTTTTGTTGTATTTTTTCTATGTTTAGATACACAAATACTTACCATTGTATTACAATTGTGTAAAGTATTCAATATAGTAACATGCTGTGCAAGTTCATAGCCTAGAAGAAATAGGCTGTACCCTATAGCTTTGGTGTATATTATGTGGAATATACCATCTATGTTTGTGTAAATACATTGTATGATGTTCACACAAAGACAAAATTGCCTAGCGATGCATTTTGCAGAACGTAACTTCTTCATTAAGTGATGCATGACTATTCCACAGTTTTTTAAACAGGTATTTTACCACATACTTAATCAATTAACAGCACACAGATACAACAAAGTAGTAGTTTTTAATTGTGGTGGTTCTGCCCTAATAAGAAGCATTTCATAGGCAGGGGTATTTATTTATTTAGGCCTTGTGATGACAACATTTACTTATGGTGGATAATGAATAGAGACAGTAAACATTCTACATTCTTGGGCCAGTCCTCTGTGAGGAAAAATGTTCCTGCTCCCAACCTTAATAATACCCCAATTGTGAAACACTGATATCAAATAATAAGCAAGTAATTATGAGGAAGGACATGCTTAGAAAAATATCTTAGTGCTGATTCTTTTGCATTGCCAGCTTCTGCTTCTAATGTGTGTCCTCTTCTGGGCTCCGTGTAAATGTCCCAATCCAAAGGCTAATGTCATGGGAGCTTTTGAAATGCAGAAAGTCTTCAAGGTCTCCATATGCAAATGCTGAAACCTCAGGTTTGATGGCATAATTTTACTTAATAATAATACTTCCCTTCTCAAGCTCTTTCTGCCTTTATTTGTAATTTCAGAAACATGTGAAGATGGCAGAATTACCAAAGTCCTCTAATTCTGTGAGGATGCTGCCTGGGAATTTCTGTGCATTTCCTGCTTACAGAGCTGCTGCAATGAATGGGGTTTTACAGTGCTCCAGAGATCTTTTTCTCAGGAAAGAGAACTACTGCATTTCCTCAATTTAAAAATACTTTCTACACACACACTCCACACATACCACACACCACACACACACATTATTTATTTCAGGATTTTGTATTTACCTTTATGCGCTAGTAATTCTTTATCTGTGAATAGTAATAACGATAAAGCTATCATTAAATTTACATTTGTCCTAAAATGAATTGCATTTGAGAATCAGAGAAATGCATTACATCGGGAATGAGTGTTGTCTATAGGAACATTCTATTTAACCTCATGACTTTGGATACAGTAGCTTGAATGTCTGAGAACAGATTCTAGAGCAATATCTGTGTTCATCTGTCTGTCTGTCTGTCTGTCTCTATGTATGTACAGGAGTTAGCTCAGTACCTGATACGTATTAATACTACACACTTCATACTTGATAACTACTATTATTAATTTCACCTAATTCTGGCCTCCACCTTCCAGCTTGTATATAAGCTGAGCACACTTATGTACATAAGCAGAGAGCTCGGACTGATTGGCACTCTGGCAAACTCCCCTAGTGCTCTGTGTCTTTTTGCCCCTCTCCTAGTTTTGTCTCTGCCTGCTCTCTTAGATTGTTAATATCCACATGGAACTCAGATGCCTTTGTCTAGTGCATGCAATAGAGGCAGTCTCTAGAGAACCATTAGGACACAGAGCTGAAAAGGCCTGCCTTCCCCTTGACATCTTTTTCCTTCCCTCTCTTCAAGCCAACACACTGGTTGTACAAGTATACATACGTTTACATACTGACAGTTTCGGCAGTAGCACTGGAAAAACAAAAGCAAACAAAAAACAGTGAGAGATTTGTGTGTATAATGCAGAAGGAAGTCAAGGAAGCCTCCAGAAGAGACATGGGTCCTCCTACTGTGATTTATTACCCCCAGTGTTGCCTTGGGTAGACCGACTTCTTTACTACTGGTGTCACAAACAATTTATTTGCAGTCCAAATTCAGCCTGAAAAGTTAAGAGCCTGAACAAAAATTAAGTTGTGAATAATGAATTTTTTTTCCAATTTAAAGGACTAAATTTCAGTTTGTGTTTAAATACTAGGAGATCTGGCACTCATAAATCTTATTTTGTCTTGGCAATGATCACCTTAACTTACTAGCAACTGTCCTATCTTAATTATCCACAATTGCCATCAATGTCCATTGTTATATATCAGGGCTGCTTCACTTATTTACATTATCATCTGTCTGCTCATGTAGATAGAAGGTGGCAGTAAATAGTCCAGATTAAAACATGTATTTGTAAAGGAAGTGTTCCTTAATTAGCAGGGTAACTCAGCTTTCTCTAGATTCAGTGCTCCCATTATTAATTCTAAAGAGCAGTGTTTCTTAGGGTGTACCTCCAGCACACACCCAGGTCAAAAGTTCCCGGGGTGTTTATTAAAATGATATTTCCTGGGTCCCAACCAGGACTACTAAATCAAAATATCTGAGAGTAAGGCCTAGGAATCTGAACATTAAATAAACTCCTAAGATAATTGCACACTCAAATTTAAAGCCTGCTATCATCTGAAATCCTTTTAAAATTGACTCTCTTCCATTGCTCTATGGGTTACCCTTGGTGGCTGCCTAGAAAGAACCTATTTACCAAGACAAGGGAATTGCAATAGAGAAAGACTAATTCACACAGAGCTGGCTGTGCAAGAGACCAGAGTTTTATTATTAACCAACTCAGTCTCCCCAAATCAAGCATTCTGGGATCAGAGTTTTTAAAGATAATTTAGCGGGTAGGGGCTTGGGATGTGGGGAGTGTTCATTGGTCAGGTTGGAGATGGAATCATAAGGGGTCGAAGTCAGGTTTTCTTAATGTCTTCTGCTCCTGGGTGCAATGGCAGAACTGGTCATATCACTGGTCTGGGTGGTGTCAGCTGATCTATCGAGTGCAGGGTCTGCAACATATCTCAAGCACTAACCTTAGGTTTTACAATAGTGATGTATTGTAGCATGGAGCAATTTGGGGAAGTTCAGACTCTTGGAGTCAGAGACTGCATGTCCCTTAAACTGTAATTTCTAATCTTGTAGATAATTTATTAGTCCTGCAAAGGCAGACTGGTCACCAGGCAAGAAGAGGGTCTTTTTGAGAAAAGACTGTTATCAATTTTGTTTCAGAGTCTAACCATGAACTGAATTCCTTCCCAAAGTTAGTTCCCACCATATCCAGCACCATGGTATTCCACACAGCGTTGCCTCGGACCAAGGCACTCACATTATGGCTAAAGAAGTTCAGCAGTGGGCCCATGCTTATGATATTCACTGTGGTATTACCGTGTTCCCCATCACCCTGAAGCAACTGGAATGACAGATGATGGAATGGTCTTTTGAAGTCACAATTACAATGCCAACTAGGTGACAATGCTTTGTAGGGCTGGGGGCAAAGTTCTCCAGAAGGCTGTATATGTTCTGAATCAGCATTCAAAATATGGTACTGTTTCTCCCATAGCCAGGATTCGTGGGTCCAGGAGTCAAGTGGTGGATGTGGAAGTGGCATCACTCACCACATCCCTAGTGACCCCACTAGCAAGATTTTTGCTTCCTGTTCCCATGGCATTATGTTCTGCTGGCCTAGAGGTTTTAGTTCCAAAGGGAGGAATGCTGCCACCAGAAGACACAATAACGATTCCATTCAACTGGAAGTTATGATTGCCACCTGGACACTTTGGGCTCCTCCTGCCTCTAAGACTAAGAAGGGAGTTACAGTGTTGGCTGGAGTGATTGACCCGGACTATCAAGGTGAAATCAGACTAGTACTTGACAATGGAGGTAAGGATGAACACGTCTGGAATACAGGAGATCCCTTAGGGCATCTCTTAGTATTACCATGCTCTGTGATGAAGGTCAATGGGCAACTACAACAATCCAATCCAGGCAGGAATACAAATGGCCCAGGGCCTTCAGGAATAAAAGTTTGGGTCACTCCATCAGTTAAAAAACCATAACTAGCCCAGGTGCTGAAGGCAAAGGGATTATAGAATGGGTAGTACAAGAAGGTAGTTATCAATATCAGCTACGACCGTGTGACCAGTCGCAAAAATGAGAACTGTAATTGTCATTAGTACTTTCTCCTTATTTTGTTAAGAATATGTTTGTGCATGTACACCCTTGTACTAAGAAAATATCATTTTATTTCTTTTATTTTTCCTTTATTGTGAAGTATAAGATTTATTGGCTTCATATCAGCATTTACGTCTTGTTAACTTTATGTAATATCATTTAGGTTAAGGATTAGTGCAATTCTGGTTGTACAAAGGATAGCTGTATTATGTTAGGTGTAATTATGACCTTATTATTGACTTTTTATGGAGATTAAGTATGATTTCAGGACTTGTGCATAAATGCCAAGTTGACAAGGTTAATGTTAGATGTCTACTTAATTGGATTGAAGGATGCCTAGATAGCTGGTATTGTTTCTGGGTGAGTCTGTGAGGGTTTTGGCAGAGGAGATTGACATTTGAGTCCGTGGACTAGGAAAGGAAGACCCAACCTCAATGTAGGTGGGTACCATCCATTCTACGGCCAGCAAGGCTAGAACAAAGAAGGCAGAAGGTCAGATAATCTGGCTTGCTGAGTCTTCTGGCTTTCATCTTTCTCCTGTGCTGGATGCTTCTGTCTGTTCCTCCTGCTCTTGGACATCAGACTTCAGATTCTTCAGCCTTGAGACTCTTGGACTTATACCCATGGTTTTTCAGGGGCTCTTGAGTCTTTGGCTGCAGACTGAGCCAAAGCTCAGTCCACACTGTTGGTTGGCTTCTCTGCTTTTGAGGCTTTTGGACTTGGACTGAACCACTACCGGTTTATTTCTTTCTCAGTCTGCAGATAGCCTATGGTGGAACTTTGCCTGTTATCATGTGAGCCTAATAAACTTCCTTTCATGTATACATATATTCCATTAGTTTTGTCCCGCCAAAGAACTTTGACTAATACAGCATCCAAAAAAGGTCTAATATCCAGGATCTATAACTTAAACAAATTTACAAGCAAAAAGCAATCAACCTCCTTAAAAAGTGGGCAAAAGACACAAACAGACACTTTTCAAAAGAAGACATATATGCGGCCAGCAAGCATATGAAAAAATGTTCAATATCACTAATCATTAGAGAAATGAAAATGAAAACCCCAGTGAGATACCATCTCACACCAGTAAGAATGACTGTTATTTATTTTGGCTATTAAACGTCAAAAAATAACATATGCTAGTGATAGATGCGAGAGGCAGATAAGGGAGGATCCTGGAGAATCTCTGATCCACCCCATGAGTGTTTACATCAGACGATTTTGTGCAGATGAGGAAACCTACCCAGGGCCTTGTCTGGGCATCCACAATGGACTGGGGCCCACCTACACACTGCGAGAATGGGGTGGAATCACTGGGAATTCACGCCTTATGCAGCGGGGACGAGCCTGGCCTCTTTAGCTTGTGTGCAGTTGTCTGGTATTCAATCTGTGAGGTGGGAGACTGTCGGCATGACCTTGTTTTATCACCAAGAGCTTTCTTTTAATAAATTCCACTCTTCTCGCCTTTTGATATGTCAGTGTGCCTCATTTTTCTGGTCATATGACAAGAAGCTGGATCTTAGCTGAACTAAGGAGCAAAAAATCCTGTATCTATTACAAGGTTGTGGAGAAAATGGAATGCTGATGCACTGCTGGTGGTAGTGTAAATTGATTCAGCCATTGTGGAAAGCAGTGTGGCAATTCCTCAAAGAACTTAAAACAGAATTACCATTCAACCCAGCAATCCATTTTTGGTTTTATAGCCAAAGGAATAAAAATTGCTCTACCATAAAGATACATGCTCATGTATCTTTATTGCAGCACTATTCAAAATAGAAAAGACATGGAATTAACCTAAACGTCCATCAACAGTAGACTGGATAAAATTTGGTGCATATACGCCAAGGATTACTATGTAGCCATAAAAAAGAATAAGATCATGTCCTTTGCAGGAACATGGATGGAGCTGGAGACAATAATCCTAAGGCAACTAATACAGGAACAGAAAAACAAATACCACATGTTCTCACTTATAAGTAGAATGTAGACAACAAGAACACACAAATACCAGGAGGGGAAAAACAGACACTGGAGCTTACTTGAGAATGGAGAGTGGGAGGAGGGAGAGCATCAGAAAAAATACCTCTCGGGTTCTATGCTTATAACTAGGGTTATGAAATTATCTGTACACCAAACCTCTGAGACATGCAGTTTATCTATAGAACAAACCTACATATGTACCCCTGAACCTAAAATAAAAGTTAACAAAAATCGATTCTCCTCGGCTGCCATTGACTTTAATGAACGTTCTTTTTGTTATCTTGTAAAGGTTCTGAAATTAACTTTTTAAATTTCTGGATTATCTCTGGGGGAGGGACACTTCAAGGTCTTTCAATTAAATTATTAAAGTACTTTCTTTTCTTTGTGACATAATCATCGTTGTCCATTTCATCATCATCTTTGTTCTAGTACATACTCATTTCTTTAGAAGAACTACCTATCCAGCCTCAACCTTGATATAGTGCTGCTACCAATAAGGATATATATAAAGACAATCCCAGCAATTGCAGTGACAGCCAGATTGTACATCTTAGTTTGAAAATACTTTAGTAGAGTTGTTCTCAACTGAGGCAAATTTTGTTCTCTAAAGAATATTTGGCAGTGTCTGGAGATATTTTTGGTGTCTTACAATGGGGGGCAGGTGCTACTGACATCTGGTGGGTAGAAACACCAGGGATGCCATTATAACTACCCCACAATGCACAGAAAAGACCCTGAAGAATTATCCAGCTCAAAATGTCAAAATTGCTGAACTAGGGAAACCCTGCTTTAGAATTTTCTTTCAAGATTGAAATGCTCTAGAAGCCAGGAACATCTACTTTTGCCCATAATTCCACTTGTAAGTGATAGCAGCTGAAAACTATCCTGAATCTTGGGATACAGGGACATGGGAACTTGAGATTTGGGACTGGACAACAATCCCTTCAGTGGTCCTCTGTCACATAGAGTCTATAAGTCAAAGTCCTTACCTTGTGGCTCTGAAGCATTAGCATACATCAGAATCCACTGGAGGGTTTGCTAAAACACAGATTTCTGGACCTCATCTGTGGGGTTTCTAATTTGGCGGGACTGAGGGGTTGCCAAAAGCTTGCATTTCTTCAAAGTTATTTGAAGGTGCTGATGCTTCTGGCCTAGGGACCACAGTTGAAACGCCTCAGGAACACTGAGACCTGTTTCTCTGAGCCTGGTCTCAGTCTGTCCTTGAAACCTTTTAACTGTCATCAAGCATGTGCAGCAAAGTCAGATGAAATTCCTCCTTGATTTCTGTTTATATGTGCCATTGATTTGTTTATTTGTTTGCTTATTTTGCAATGGATCCATAATTCTTTTCCTTTTGTTCAGAATGGCCTCTATTGTCAGTTTTCCATAATAACTCACTCAAAGAAAATAGTGCCAGAAGAAACAAAATATGCAAACGAATACGCAAGAAACAAAAAATCTCTGGTCTTTTCATTTAACTGTCTTATTGCTGTTGATATAGTAACTGGTAGAATCTTTGTCTTCATTTGGTTAGAGGCAAATTGACATCTAATCATACCATGAATTCTGATTTGTTGATTTTATGTATGCATTTCTTGCTTTATTTATTTATTTGTTTGTTTATTTTTGCTCATTATTATTTTTTAATCCTGGTTTCTGCACCTTGTTATTTTTTAATTGTGTTGCTTAAAATTTTTTACAAACAGTTTTAAATACTTTGAAAAACAAGGCAAGATATAAATAATGAATTACACATCCTTCAGGGCCTGTTAAAAATGCTGCCACACATACAAGAAATTTCCTGCTCTCACAATGTTAAAATAATATTGTAATGATGCTCTGTTCTGAATTTCCTTAGAATATTATTCATGCCCCTGGTGTCATGACTTTTTATGTTTTGATGTTTTAAATAATGCAGTATTTGATAGCTTAGTAGAAAATATGTAATGTAAATAGAAGTCAAGACACATAGCAATAGAACAGAAGTCCCCGAGCCCACCTTCTAACTTAAGTAATTTACTGTTACAAACACTGCTGAAGCCATCTTTGATATGTGTCCTTGTCTCGTAAGTGGGAATTTCTCTAGGGCTGATTTAAACCTGTATAGTTGAATGAAATTGCCACATTGTAAGGTATGTGTATAATCATTTTTACATGATAATCTGAATTGTTTTCCAAAGTGAATGCACTGCCTATACTTCTCTTAGCTTCAGGAGAGTTATTCTTTCTTTCAAGTTTTACCAACACTTTGATGGAATCATATTTCTTAAATTTTGCCAATACATCTAAAGGTGCAAAACAGTACTTCATCATGGTCTGTCTTTCTTTGACTGAGTCTTTTTTTTAACCTATCATGTTTCTGCCTGTGAAATACTTATTCTTGCCTTACAAACTTCTCAGCTGCGTCATATGGCTTTTCCCCATTGAATTTTGTATGTATGTTTGTTTATTTGTTTGTTACAGCAAACTCTGGAGAGAAATATGTACAGTTATATATATAGCAAATTTCTTCATGTCATCTTGATGAACAGAGGTTCTTAATTTTAATATAATTGAATGTACCACTCTTTACTTTGATGCTGAATAGTTTTTGCTGGTTTTAGAAAATACCTGGTTATACAGATTGTCAATATTTTTGTTTAGGTCTATGGACTTAGCAAGTCTTTGCAGGCATTAGACTCCATGATGGAAATTCTAACATGCATTAGAATGATAAAAGTCTGGGATGAAGCAAATAATGAGATCTCTACAATAAATATGGGTAAAGGAAATGGCTCTTATCAGTAAAGTATGTTGAGGATTTCCCCCCTACAAGAATGAGAGATAACAAATCGGATTTTTTTTTTCTATGTAGTTTATCAGGCAATCATCAAACGTAAGATATGAGTACATGAGAAATGAGAAGGATTAGTGGTTGGGATAATAAGAGTGCTGTGTTTGGAATGTTGCTTATAAAAATGAGCCCTGTAGAGAAAAGTTCACTCAAGCAGGCATTGAAAGGAATTATTAGGGGGAATTTAGTTTAAGTGGAAACACTGAACAGAGATTTTCTTTCTTTAGCTCAAGACCTATTCAAATCCCCCTAAATTTCAGAGAATGAGTAAAACCCGCACAACCTTTCCAAAGGATTATGGTATTCAGAAATTCTTAACAATGATAGAGACAAGAAAAGGGACTGAATTTTGTCTTGCTTCCAAGAAAGGAGAAAACTTTGACTCCTACACCAAGGGCATTATCCTCCACCACTTACATGACTGAGTAGATGTCAGATGCTAAAGGGTAAGCTATTAAAGAAAAGAAAAATACCATACTCGTTTAAGGATGAGAAACCTCAAGTTCAAAATGTGGTACGAGGGACCCAAGCACAGTGTCTTCAATTACTTTTTGAATTTCTTGTCCTCTCTGGGCCTCAGTTACACTGTCTGTAAAACAGGATGATCTGGGAGTGTATAGTTCCTTCTGGCTGTAACATGAAACCACTCTTAATAAAATGCATCTCCCAGCCTGTAATGATCATTGTTTTGCTTTTAGCTTGACTAGCATCTACTCTCTTAAAATAATGATTTAGATTTAATTTTGGAATTGATTGCCCCATTCTGTGTTCATTATAATGGAAATAACTTAAGTGTAGATACTGATGTGTACACTGTACCCCAACATGTGGTATATGTCTGGCACATGATAGGTGCGTAATACACATTTGCTAAATATTTGTTGAACAGTGTATTTCAGGTGGGGTTCCATTTTCCACTTCTGAGGAGAAGGCTGATCCAAATCTACCTGATAAAAAAAGTTTTATGTTTTTGTTTTGTTTTGTTTCTGTCTTTTAAAGGGATGGGTATGTGAGCTAAGTAGGCCTGATGTGGTTCGAATGTAGGATTCTGTTAGCCCAATTAAGATAGAATACTCTATTTCCCCTAAATTTGAAGATAGTTTCAAAGATTCACTATACGTTTCACTATAAGAAACCTGAGAACTTTAGCCAAGCCACAGGAAGACAGAACTGAGAAGAGGAGAGAGAAAGAAGAAAGAAGGGAAGGAGGCAGAGAAGAAAAAGAGAGAAGAAAGAGAAGGAAGAGGGAATTGATGATAGAGAGCAATGCATGATGTTATAATTTGAACACCTAGATACCTATTCCCAAAGCAAGAGATATCTCACAGACTTTTCAGTTACAAGTGGCACTAAATCTCTAGTCTGTTTAAACCATTTTGATTTTCTATAATTTGGATTTTTTTTTTTAAATCTCAATTTCTTGGAAAACACTTGGGAACCAAGATGAAAGTAAAATGCATTCATCGGAGAAAGGAAAATATTGCAAATTTAACAGATAATAACTGGCATGAAGAAACTTTTTAATCAATGTTTTATTATAAAAACAATTAGGCTTTGGATTTGGAGGTTAAATAAAACTGCATGCAAATCCCAATTCCATTACATGCAGGCAGTGTGGCCCAGTGCAGTGCCTAGCTGCACACAGAAGGTGCTTAATTCATTATGCAGAATGAATACATCAATCAACAAATAAACTTGGAAAGGATACGTAACTCTCCTGTAGAACGGGTTATAAAAATCATAATAGTGCATTGTAACCTGAATGTTAAGCACCATGCAATTCCTGAGCACATATACAACAATAGCTTCTCTTCCCTATTTCATAGAGATGAAATTGAGTGAAAATTAACAAATCTAGAGCAAGCTCAAAATAAGAGAGAGAGAAAGAAAGAAAGAAAACAAATGAAGAGAAAGAAGAAAGGAAGGGAGGGAGGGAGAGAGGAAGGAAGGGAGGAGGGAGGGAGGATGGGAGAGAGGGAGGAAGGAAGGAAGGGAGGATGGGAGGGAGGGAGGGAAGGAGGGAGGAAGGAAGGAAGGAAGGAAGGAAGGAAGGAAGGAAAGAAGGAAGGAACTAAGAAAGCAAGCAAGCCCATTGCCTCTGAACATACTCGTAGCAATATAACTAAGCTCAGTGTTTATGGAAAGGAGTTTGCATATAATCCTAATACTGTGTTCAACAGTCTTCTAGAAATGCCATCTACCCTTCCCATCAGTTCAGCCTGAGTTAGCATCAGTTTCTTTCTGTGGGACTCAGAGCAGAAACAACATTATCATATAGAAGTAGGATTCAGATTATCTGCCATGGGGGAAGGTGGTTTGATATTTCATCTACAGACACCATTTGTACGCACTTCACCATCCTTTATGGGTGAGCAATGAGGCAGCATTTGTTGTGCTGCATAGAAAATTAAATAGTCTACACACTGATAAGATCAAAAGCAAGGAGCTAAAGTGCAAATAGTTACTAGAGGTGTCAAATAAAGTGTCATGCTAATTAATATATACATATATTTGGGATACATTTATAGAAGAGTATTGTGTGTAGCGTGTTGCTTTGTGTGTGATTTTGGCAGTAAGTTGGTTTTACCACTTTCTGCTTGTAACCCATGTTTATGAATTATTTTTAACAAAGCAGTTGTAAAATTGCAAAGTGTAGATGTGTCAATGTGCTTTACAAATAGCCTGTGTTGGAACTGAAAATATATGATTAAGAAAATAAAACCAGACTTTTAATAGAGTGAAGTTGGTTTAGAAGATTTTAGCAAGCAGGTTGGGATAGACAAGCATCCTCCATGTTTCTTTCTATAAATGATACAGAGAAGGAAGGAGAAAATTCTTTCCTGAAGTGGCAGGTCACGTCTTTATTCATGCCTGTATTAGGAAGTTTATCTAGGTACATAAATGCTTTGTGGGGAGTTAGGAGTAGGCCAGGAGGCAATGCCAGACCCCAGCTTTCGTGCTTCTATCTATATCATTCTTCTTACAGTACCAATAAGTGTCACTAAAATCCATCACAATTACCTTACATTCTTTAAAATGAAAAGTCTATGTTTTAGAGAAGTATTTCTTCAAATATGGTCCAGGGACAGCCTCCCTCACACTCATTTAGAGTGCTACTTTAAATTGCAGTTTCTGAGTTCCATGCTAAGCCTGTATCACCTCTGGTACTGCCCCGAGGACAGCTGCAGTGGAAAATTTGTAACTTTAAAACCATTATCAGAGGAAATATGATGCAGTGCTGTGTAGCGATTAAGGAAAAATATTAAAACCAACTTTCTGGGGTTTGAAGTCAGGTTAATGCTGTGAAACATTGAGCAAGTTACTTAACTTCATATGGCTCAGCTCCTGGTCTTTAAAATAGGCACAGGTACAGATTATATGATAATACCTACATTATACATATATTATGAAAATTAAGTAAGTCAATAGTGTAAGCAGCTTAGAGAAGTGCTAAGAACTAAACACATATTAAAATTAGTTTGGAATTTGCCACATAAGAGAATTCTATTAATCCAAACAGTTTTCCCGATCTCTCCCACTGCCTCATAGTATTTTCTTCATTTTGATTACAAGCTTTCTGAGTTGAAGGATGATGTTGATTTGTTCACTCCCTTACACAGCTCTGAGATATTATACTATGAGTAATTTTTAAAGTTTGACTCATTTTAATACTGTCTTTTTCCCTTGTCAGAACCAAAGGCAAAGGAACAATGTTTAAAAGCTTTCCATCTCATAAAAAGTTAACCTTAACATCTTAGACCAAAAAAGGGTTGTGAACTCTTCAAACACAGAAAGGCTTTAGATAGTATTAGACCTATTCTTATGCAATATAGGCTTGTGTTCCTTTATCTCATTGTTGCTTTTCTTCTAATTTTTTTAAATAAAAATAGGAGGTCCCCCATAGTCTCATGTCTGCTTGCCTTCCCTCATCGGTTGCTATGGCCCTCCATTCTCGGGCTAAGCTCCAAGCACATTGAAGTACTTCTATTGTCTACCGAGTCCCATGAGCTCTCAGCTGAGAGTCACTACACACGCTGCACTTTCTACCTGAAAAACCTTCCCCAGAATCTTCCCCATCTCTGTTCTAAATGGTTTCTCAGTGGGTCTGGGTTTCTGTCCACCCCATGGAGCATCTTGCAGACAGAAGCCTTGTCTCATTCATCCCTAAGTCACCAGTGCCTGGTAGAGGGAATCTTGCACATTTCTATTGAAGAAAGGAAGGAATCAGGGAAACTTCAGCCTATGATTCTTCCAATTTTCTTGTGTTCTCCCGTGGAGCATCCGCATGAATATTAATCCAGATTGTTACCCTCTAGAAACATGACTCTGGATGTGCTATGGGCCAGACTGGACAGATAGAAAGATAGTGACCAGGCTGAAGAACATTCAGCCAGGGAGAACATTCCAAGAAAGTCCTACAGAAGCTTCAAGGCTTCACCTAAGCTAGCCTCTGTAGTCACTCAACCACACTTCTATGGCACTGGCTCTGTTGCAGGCTAAGGTCAGGGCCAGCCCAGTTTCAAGGGAAGGGGACTAAAAAGAGCGTGCGTGAATATAGGATTCTTGATTCATCATTGAGGAGGGGGAAGATCTTTTGGAGGCAACACATCAGACTCTTGCTCATCTTTTTCTGCCCCTTCAGATATATGAAAGAGAAGAGGAAGCATGGCATGTGAAGACTAAAGAAACTTTTAGATCTGCTACATCTGGGTTCACAGCCTGACTCCATCAATGACCAGCCACATGATATTGTCTTTTTACCTGATACTATCTCTATGAGGGAACTGACAATACCTACTGATATTGTAGGGTTATTGTGAGCATAAAAATAAAATGGGAACAGCTTTTGCTATGAAGTAGACCATGGGCAAATGGTGGTTACTGTTCACATTATTTTCATAATCTAAGAAATAAAAACTTATTTAACATGAGAAAGAGATGAATCACAAGATTTCACCTATTTCCCCTTCTAAAAATATCTCTAAATCAGCTCCACTCTGAATGTCATTAAACAGCATAAGAATATATATTTTCACCTCAGTTTCCATTTATTTTATATACAGGTAGCCCTTAAGTCTAAGATAAAATCAATAAAGTTTAAATGCTTTATTGATTTCAATCTACCAACAACAGTGAGTAGCCAGAGACTTGCAAATATTCTTTATCCAGATGAATTATTAATAATACAGATTACCAAAAATACTTGACCTTTAAATCAGAAAATTACATGCCTTTTGCTAACTCACGAATGTCCTGCCTATCTAGAACTTCTGGACCCATCAGTTTTTACAACTTTCTTATAAGAAAATATGAGTAATTCTTCTCCCCCTTTTTTTTTTCCAGGAAATTTAGATCTGAGATTAAGTTACTTGACCAAGTTCATTCCACAAGTTAATGACAGGGAGAGGATTAGACTATGTCACTAATTGAGTTTGTGACAGTGTTGCTAGAGTACAAACTGCTATACTAGCTCCTTCCAGAGGTTTCCAAAAGTAAACAAACAGTGCTTTGCAAGGCACCATTCTATTTAGCCATCAGGCATTATATTTTGATAAGATAAGGAAGTAAAAGTCTTGGGAAAACAAAAGGCAAGAGCACATTCTGATAGCATTTCTGAGTTAAAACAGAATCACTGACCCCTGAAGAAGATTTGTTTTGAGGCTTATGGCAAGATGATTTTCCGGTAATTCAGTGTTCCTCAAAGCTAGCAAAAATGTTCATACATCAACTAATGTAAATCTCCTGTTCTGAAGCAAAATCCACATACACAACAATGGAACTTTCTCTTTTTAAAATAGCTAGAAAGTTTCTCTTGGTTCGGTTTATAATACAGATCATGACACATGTTGTTTTGAATCTAGAAAACACTTTCTTTGCCATCTATCCCAGTTTTCTTCGCCATCTATCCCAGTTTTCTTCTTTTAAATATGGAGAAACAGAAATTCAAAGTCCTTGTCCAGTACTCTCTCCCAGTGTTAATTTTTCCTCCAGTAACTACTTGATATGGTTTTGCTGTGTCCCCACCCAAATCTCATCTTGAATTGTAGCTCCCATAATTCCCACATGTTGCGGGAGGGACCTGGTGGGAGATAATTGAATCATGGGGGTGGGTTCCCTCTTACTAAGCTTGTGGTAGTGAATAAGCCTCAAAAGATCTGATGATTTTATAAGGAGAAACCCTTTTCACTTCGCTCTCATTCTCTCTTATCTGCTGCCATGTAAGATGTGCCTTTTGCCTTCTGCCATGATCGTGAGGCCTCCCCAGTCATATTGAACTTTAAGTCCATTAAACCCCCTTTTCTTTATAAATTACCTAGTCTTTGGTATGTCTTTATCAGAAGTGTGAAAATGGACTAATGGACTACCACATA
Organism: Trachypithecus francoisi; assembly: GCF_009764315.1. Lineage (NCBI taxonomy): Eukaryota > Metazoa > Chordata > Mammalia > Primates > Cercopithecidae > Trachypithecus > Trachypithecus francoisi. The sequence continues at coordinate 18,284,767 of NW_022681454.1, forward strand.
TTTCCTGGCTGCACTATAGACTCTATAAGGCACTCCCCAAAACGTTCTCAAGTTATATTAATAACATGTCTAAATGTTATAGTATCAATACTAAATATCAATAATGTCTGAGAGTTTTTTCAAGGCAGGAACCATCTTTTCATCTTTAATTCCCAGTTTCTCTCACGTTGTTTGCTAGATAGAAGACATTCAAAACATGCATGCTAATTGAAAGAATGGAGAATGCCTGAAGTTGTACCTCAACCTTACTACCAGTAGAAAAGACAAATAATTATATTTGGATAGCTGAAATTTTTACATATGAAGGCATATCCTGAGGAACTGACTTCTCAGGCAAAATAAACCCTCTGACCAAATAGGTCATCATTATTAAGAAATCCCTCCTTTTGGGGGCACAGCCTTTAAAAGCAGCAGGATGGTGGGGTTTCTTCCACATCCTGCTTCTGTGGTCAGAGATCTGTAAGAGGGCTAGAGTCTTCTATGTAGAAGGAAGTGCTGCATCTTCTGCCTGCCTTTTTCCTGAGTCACGCTCAGGGTTGAGTGGTCTCTCAAGAGCATGCTCTGCCTGGGCAGGCTCCATCTTACTCCATTCTCTCTAGGACCAGTGGGTAAGGTCTTATCACAGGACAATGGCAAGTAAGATTGCACCTTGAGGTCAGAGAGGGGAACGAAAATAAAACGTAAGATCAGAAAGGAACAAAAAAAATCTTTAGTCATTATGATCTGAACCACTGAAAAAGTGAAAAACAGCTCTGCTAACAACCAGAGTGAAGTGTTCCCAGGAGAACATAAATAATGCTCACACAAGGCAAAGCCTATGATCACACTGACCGTGTTTGGATGAGATATAGACAAGTTTCCTCATGACTACAAAATCAACAACAATTAATGTGAAATTCTGCAACTTAACGTCCTCATCTCCTGATGTATGTTGCCTTTTTTGAGTGATGGTTGCCCCTGTACGTATGGCAATTCAAACCCCACCTATTTCTCCTGCCTCTTAGATAAAATTCGTTATGATTTCCAGTCATTAAATTCTCACTTTTTGATTAGCTCTTTTTTTTTTTTTTTTTTTTTTTTTTTTTTTTTTTTTTGAGACGAAGTCTCGCTCTGTCGCCCAGGCTGGAGTGCAGTGGCGCGATCTCGGCTCACTGCAAGCTCCGCCTCCCGGGTTCACGCCATTCTCCTGTCTCAGCCTCCTGAGTAGCTGGGACTACAGGCGCCCGCCACCACGCCCGGCTAATTTTTTTGTATTTTTAGTAGAGACGGGGTTTCACCGTGGTCTCGATCTCCTGACCTTGTGATCCGCCCGCCTCCACCTCCCAAAGTGCTGGGATTACAGGCGTGAGCCACCGCGCCCGGCCTTGATTAGCTCTTAACACAAACTGGTTCCACTTTCCTCAACCCTGCTTAGAAACCTCTAACACAAGTCCAAATCCTGTAAGAAGCTTCTCCCAGTTCTCCCTTTCTACCTAGGTTCCCCTGGGGTGCATTCTTCCTTTCTGCAGCAGGCTAAATAACTGAAACCTTCTTAAACAGCAGTTCCAGTGGCATTTAGAGGTGGGTTTCAACACTGTGTTCTCTATGTCACACCTCATTCTCCAATGGTTATAGCAGTTCCGTGTCATGGGTTCTGGGTCCTTGCCTAGCTGTGAATCAAAATTACACATGCTTTTCTAAGGGAGTTTTTGTGCTGCACAGTATATCTCCTATCTTACTCGGCTCAGGCTGCTATAAAAAAGAACACGGTAACCATCATTTTACTCTTTATCTACATAAATTCAATTGTTTTAATTTTTAACTCTCACAAATAAGTGAGAATATGTGAAGTCTGTTTTTGTGTGCGTGGCTTATTTCACGTATCATAATGTCTTCCAGTTCTGTTCATGTGGCTTGGAAGGGTAGTTAGGGGTGGTGGGAAGTAGATATGGTTAATACATATAAAAATATAGTTAGAATGAATAAGACACAGTATTTGATAGCACAAAACTGACTACAGTCAACAACAATTTTTTGTACATTTTAAAATAAGAGAGTATAATTGAATTATTTTGAGACGCAAAGAAAGGATAAATGCTTGAAGTGATGGATATCCCATTTATCCTGATGTAATTATTATGCTTTGCATGTCTGTATCAAAATATCTGATTTGCCCGATAAATATATATATACCTTATGCAGTTACAAAACCTAAAAAAACAGTGCTATGGACTGGGTGGCTTATAAATAACAGAAATGTATTTCTCCCAGTTCTGGAGACTGGAAGTTTGAGAACAGGATGCCAGCATGGTTGAGTTCTGGTGAGGACACTCCTCTAAGCATCAAACTGCCAACTTCTCTTTGGATCTTGACATGGTAGAAAGAGAGCTGGCTAGCTTTCTAGTCACTTCTTATAAGGACACTAACTCCATTCATGAGGGCTCCACCCTCATGAAATAATTATCTTGCTAAAGTCCAACCTCCAAATACTATCACTTTGGGATTAAGGCTTCACCCTATGAATTTTGGGGGACACAAACTTTCAGTCCATTGCAGTCCCATTAGTTGAAAAGTTGATGGGAAAAAAGACAAAATGGGTGATATTCAGAATAAAACAGCATCCTGAACTGTAAGGATCTGTAGGTTCTTTCCATTTGTCCTGCTTTTCATTCTTCTGTCTTTGGTGGGCAAGACCAGCTTAAGAGCTTTAGAGGTGGAATACCCTAAACATATTCCTGTTTCCTTTTCTTTGTTGCTGCTCAGCTCTTTCCACAAGCACTTGCTTAGTCTAACTATCAGTTAATCAGCCCATGCTGCTGTATAAATTGAGAGGAATTTTGCTAATACTGCTGTGGTAAGGTCATATCCTCCAGACTGGGGGATAAAATAGGACAGAGCAAAAGGCTCCACTTGACCTTGGGCCTAAACTACTGCTCCTTTTTAACCCGTGAAGCCCTGTGTGGAACCTGAGGCATGTGTTTTTGTATGTGTGGAGGGAGAAGAGAGATTATTTGATACTTCATTAGCCACCTACAAAATGATTTGATTGTAAATAGAAGGGAAAGGGAGTGAAAGTGAGATTCTGAATCTGTGATTCTGCAGCTACATGCTGGAAAAGAGACTTCAGAAGGTTGGTATATCAGCAAAGACAGACATTAACCAAATATTCAGAATAACCTGTGATTAGTGCTTATGGGCACATAACAGAAACTAGAGCAAAGGGATTTAATTTAGGGCCTCCCAGGAACATGTCGGGTGAGATACAGAAAATAGGTAGAAGAACGGGTAGAAGCTCTACCTATTTAATTTTTTTTAACCTTTTGCCTCAGGAAAAGGCTGCAGGTGCATACAGCCTGTGTGATAGTCATGAAGAAAGGGAGGGCTTTGAGGGGAGAAACAGAGAGTAGCTTGCTCTGTTCAGAATGTTATGTCCCCACAGAATTCATATGCTGAAATTCTCACTCCTAAGGTGATAGTATTAGGAGGTGGGGCCTTTGGGAGATGATTTTGTTGCAAAAGATCAGGCCAGTTCAAATCATAGTGATTCACCAATGAATGGACTTGACCAGCTTGAAGTCAATGAAATTCTAATCTGTGGTTTTTTGCCAAAACTGCTAAGAAAAAGAATTCCCTTTGGGAGGCCGCAGTGCACAGATCATCTGAGGTCAGGAGTTTGCGACCGGCCTGCCCAAGATAACGAAACCCCATCTCTACTAAAAATTCAAAAAATTAACTGGGTGTGGTGGCACACGCCTGCAGTCCCAGTTACTCAGGAGACTGAGGCAGAAGAATTGCTTGAACCCAGGAGGCAGAGATTGCAGTGAGCTGAGATCGCACCACTGCACTCCAGCCTGAGCAATAAGAGCGACATTCCATCTCAAAAAGAATTAAAAAAAAAAAAAAAAAAGAAAAAGAATTCCCTGTTTACTTTGGCATTGCTAGGTGGAGTGGAATATAAATTCACCAAGACAGGATTCCCTTCCTGAGAATGAAACTATACAGCAAAGCAGACCTGAAGGATAGAGACCAACAGATTCTGACTACCTGTGAGTACCCGCAAACACCTAAGCAGACATTTGCTAAGTTAGTGAAATCCCGTGTCTGAGTTTGTTGTCAGTTTCAGTGAGATGTCTTATGTCCAAAAGAGCTCTAGCCTCCTGACTTCAACCAAAAGCTTTTTGATTTGTGGGAAGCTCAAGGAGAGATGGGTGTATGTACAGTGTTCCATAAATTGACCCCAGGGGAACACTGCTGAGCACAGTTATTACTGATACATACATTTTATATTCCTTCACAAAGGAAATATCTTTCTGTCCTCACATCAGCTTTGGTCTGTGGTCCTAACAACTCACATTTTCAGCTTACCAGAAACCTCTGCTTCTGTTATCCTTCATGTCCTGGGCCCTTTGTTCTCTTGGGTTATGCTAACCTCTTTAAGTTAATTTTTATGTTTCCATTTCAGGCCAAGAAATCCTCACCATTTGTATCCATTTCCAGCTATATTTCTTTCTTGTTCCTCGCACTCTCCAGCACTAATTTAATCTTTCTCAGATCAAAGGAGAAAAATGTTTCATTCAAACTTCAACTAAGATAACAGAAGGATAGTTTTGGCCAGCAGAGAAGCTGAAATGAACTGAAAAGGAAAATAGGAGCATTAAGCAATACTAAGAATACAACCAGAATCGGTAAGAAGAAACCACTGATATAAGTGAGATGAAGAACAAGATGGGCAAGGGATGTCAGTGCATTATGGAAAATTAAATAAGACATCTGCTTTAGTTTTCTGCTGTAGCAAAAGTATAAGAAAATGTATTCATCAAAAAGGTAGACATACTTGAAAGTGGGCAAATGAATCCAGAAACTTGTAGCACTGAAATCAGAATCAGCCAAATTAGCAGTTGTGTTTTTGTCCACTCTGTTCAGAGGCTAGTGAAAAGAAAAGTCTTGCTTTATTTACATAACTTCTAAAAGGATACACAAGGGCTGGGTTTTCCTTCGTTAAGAACTCTGGAGTCATTCTAACCTGGATTTCATTGCCTGCTCTTTCACCTACTAACTGCCTGACTTTGGAGAGTGGACTAGTCCTCCTTGGCAATCTACATGTATAATAGAAAAATGATTGCCATCATTGCCTGACTCTGAGGGATATTATCAGAGCTAAACATGACACTGAATATGAAGGCATTTTCTAAATAACGAAGTGCCACAAAAATAGTAATTATGGATTTTAGTATTATTATCATTACTGCTATTATTTGGTGGCACAGCAATCAAAGCAGAGAATCAAAAGATTTCAATGACTCTCTATCAGGCAGATTGTTTCATATCTCTCTGTATTAGTGGGTACATTCTTTTCAAAATGACAAAAATAATGCATCAGAAATTTGAATCATTTTTTTTCTCAAGGGGAAGGTACTGAGTTTATGATGATTGATTGTGACCTTGAGAACGTAATTATTTCAATGGTGCTGAAAATGTAATTCATACTTTTCTGTATTTAGGACAGGTGGAGGAGTTTCACACTGATCTGCAGAAATAGTGAGAGGGCATCTGCAATTCAAAATAAATGTGAGACCATTGTATATCCATAGAGCTAATTCTCTAACTGTGCCTTGCAAATAGATTCAAATGTGCATCTTTGAAATATCCACATTTTTGATCATATAGGTTATTTATTATTGAATTTTGCCAACCAGTAAAGTAAGAGAAAAATCAAAGGGATCCATATGCCTAAGTATTTCCACCTCAGTTTGATATGACCCCCACCAGAGATCTTCCATGTTACAGACTCCAAAAGACTGAGAGAAAAATAAAAATTTTCAATCCTTACTATATGGTATAAGTACATGATTTCAGACATTTCAGGGTAGAAAGTGTAAGTACAATATTTACTGGATTTCCCTTCTCAAAGTTAACAGCAACTGCTTTGGGTCTGAGGTTTGTTTCTATAAATTTGAAACACTAATAAATTCCTTGCAGACTGATATTTGTAATGAGCTCTATACATAATGATGCTCAGTATGTGGTAATTATTAGTAGTAGTACTTCCAAAACTTAGAACCAAAAAGACAAATTATCTAACATTGTATACCTCTGACCTTTACCTAAACTAGAATGTGATTTACTTTTGTAATCTTGCAATAAAGAGTAGTGCTTCTTCTTGTTGTTTTAAGGTGCTATACAATCTGACTCCACCTAACATATCCAACTTCCACAGTCTCTGTTCATTTCCATCTAGTCCATCACTGTGAAGCATGGGACTTCCTTTAACACAGACCCCTGAGCTCCTATCCATTCCATGCCCTACATATTCCTGAGTGGATGACCGTTTTTTTGTAATTTCTCCAAATATTTTCCCTATTCAAATACTATTCTCCATTATTTCCACCCATCCATATTTTACACATCTTTTGAACCACAGATTCAAAGTTTCTGGCTTTAGCAAACTGTTATGTTTTTAGTTAGTTAGTTAGTTTGTTTTGAGTTGGAGTCTCGCTCTGTCACCCAGGCTGGACTGCAGTGGCGTGATCTCGGCTCACTGCAACCTCTGCCTCCTGGGTTCAAGCGATTGTCCTGCCTCAGTCTCCCATGTAGCTGGGATTACAAGTGCTCACCAGCATGCCTGGCTCATTTTTTGTATTTTTAGCAATGAGAGGGTTTTACCACGTTGGCCAGGCTGGTCTTGAATTCCTGACCTCAGGTGATCCACTCACCTTGGTCTCCCAAAGTGCTAGGATTACAGGCATGAGCCCACCATTCCCGGACATCTTTATGTCTCCTTTAGGAACAGAAAGTGGTGAAATGAAAACAAATGATTTTTTAGAATGTAGAATAGGGGATAGTGTGATAGATAGAATAATGATCTTCCAAAGATATTCAAATCCTAATTCAAGGACACTGTGAATCTTTATACTACACGGCGAAGGAGAATTAAGGTTTCAAATAAAGTAAAGTCATTAATAAACTGACTTTGGGATGGGAGTTTATCCAGTCAGGCCCAATATAATATCACAAGAATTCTTAAATAGAAGAGGGCAAGATGCTGGGAACAAGCGCCGAAAATCTGGCCATAAACTGGCCCCAAAACTGGCCATAAAAAAAATCTCTGCAGCACTGTGACATGTTCATGATGCCCATAATGCCCACGCTGGAAGGTTGTGGGTTTACGGGAATGAGGGCAAGGAACACCTGGCCCACCCAGGGTGGAAAACTGCTTATAGGCATTCTTAAGCCACAAACAATAGCATGAGCCATCTTTGCCTTAAGGACATGCTCCTGCTGCAGTTAACTAGCTCAACCTATTCCTTTAATTTGGCCCATCCCTTTGTTTCCCATAAGGGATACTTTTAGTTAATTTAATATCTATGGAAACGATGCTAATCACTGGCTTGCTATTAATAAATACATGGGTAAATCTCTGTTTGGGGCTCTCAGCTCTGAAGTCTGTGAGACCCCTGATTTCCCACTTCACACCTCTATATTTCTGTGTGTGTGCCTTTAATTCCTCTAGTGCTGCTGGGTTAGGGTCTCCCCGACAGAGGTGGTCTCCGCAAGTGGCGCCCAACGTGGGGCTCGAATCCAGGTTGAAGGTCGCTGGAGCGACGGTTGGAAAATGTGGAACTAGCTGGAGGACACCTGAGTACTCTTAAAGCAATCCCCGTGGCAAGAAGGGGAGCTTGGAAGCATCAGGGTAACAGTGGGACAAGTGTGAGCTGTGGTTCGTTCTACCTTGGAACTTTTTCACATTGATGATGAGGAGGAAGGACAGTATAACGAAGTAACAGAAGAGGTTACAGAGTAGGTTTATTTGCCAGCTAAAGCTAAAGTAGTAAACGAGTGAGAAGTTCATCCCTACTCTTCTGCATTCCCTCATTATTATTTTGAAGAAAAAGACCCTCCAGGTCTTTCTTTTCTGGAGGACACTGGGTGAAAAGTAGTTGCTCCAGTGACTGTTCGAGCAGCACCTCAAGCGACTGCTTTTAGTTCCATTCAGGCAGGAATTCAGCAAGCTAGACAAGAGGGTGATTTATAGGCTTGGCAGTTCCCTGTTAGAATACACCCCCAGATCAACAGGGAAATATTATAACTACATTTGAGCCTTTTCTTTTTAAATTACTCAAAACATTTAAACAAGCTATAAATCAGTATGGACCAAGTTCTCCTGTTGTAATGGGACTGTTAAAGAATGTTGCTGTTTCCATACGGATGATTCCTACTGACTGGGATGCTCTTACTGGAGCTTGTCTAACTCCTGCTCAGTTCTTACAATTTAAAACTTGGTGGGCAGATGAAACTTCCATTCAGCCTGCTTGCAATGCCCAGGCCCAACCTCAAATTAATATAACTGCAGACCAACTTTGGTGGGTTGGCAGCTGGGCTGGTTTAGATGCACAACTGGTCATGCAGGATGATGCGATAGAACAACTTAGAGGAGTGTGCATTAGAACTTGGGAAAAAGTCACTTCAGGTGGAGAACAATACCCTTCCTTTAGTGCTATAAAACAGGGACCCAAAGAACCATATGTTGAATTTATAGCTAAGTTACGGGAGTCTCTTAAAAAGATGATTGCAGATTTGGCTTCTCAGGATATAATGTTGCATTTATTAACTTTCAACAATGTTAATCCCAATTGTCAGGCTGCTCTGCAACCTATCAGAGGGAAAGCACATTTAGTTGATTATATCAAGGCCTGTGATGGTATCGGAGGTAATCTGCATAAAGCTACTTTGTTGGCACAGGCAATGGCAGGACTGAGAGTGCATAAAGGAAATACTCCATTTCCTGGAGCTTGTTTTAACTGTGGGAATCATGGTCATACTAAAAAAGAATGTAGAAAAAATCAGCAAGTCATGCCACCAGATAGGGAAAAAAAGAAAGCAGCTGATCCTAAAATACGTCCAAAATGTAAAAAAGGAAAGCATTGGGCTAATCAGTGTCACTCTACGTTTGATAAAGAAGGGAACCCAATTTCAGGAAATGCCATGATGGGCCTGTCCTGGGCCCCATTCCAAATCGGGGCATTTCCAGCTCAGGCCATTCCCTCACCCCTGTACAATGTCTGTCCGCTGCCACAGCCAGTAGGACCATAGTAGATTTATGCTGCATAAAAGCTGTGAGCCTTCTGCCTGGGAAACACCTGCAAAAGTTCCCAACAGGAGTCTGTGAACCCTTGCCAGCAGGGACAATAGGATCACTTTTAGGAAGGTCTAGTTTAAGTTTAAAAGGGATACAAATATATACAGGAATCACTGACTCAGATTACAATGGGGAAATTCAAATTGTTATATCTACTTTTGTTCCCTGGAAAGCAGAGCCAGGAGAGCGCATAGCACAGCTCCTGATTGTGCCATATGTGGTAATGGGAAAAAGTGAAATTAAATGACTAGGAGGATTTAGAAGTACAAATAAACAAGGCAAAGCAGCTTATTGGGTAAATCAAATTACTGATAAACTTCCTACCTGTGAAATGACTATTCAGGGAAAGAAATTTAAAGGTTTGGTAGATACAGGAGCAGACATTTCAATCATTTTTCTACAGCACTGGCCATCTGCATGGCCAATTCAACCCACTCAATTTAACATGGTTGGAGTTGGTAAAGCTCCTGAAGTATACCAAAGTGCTTATATTTTGCATTGTGAAGGGCCCAATGGACAACCTGGGACTATTCAACCAATTATAACTTTTGTACCTATAAATTTATGGGGAAGAGATTTATTACAACAATGGGGAGCACAAGTTCTAATTCCAGAACAAATTACATAGACCTCAAAGTCAATATATGATGCATGAAATGGGGTATGTCCCTGGTATGGGACTAAAAACAAAAAAATTTGGAAGGTTTGAAAAAACCACTTCAAGTGGAAAGACAAAATTCCTACCAAAGATTAGGATATCATTTTTGATGGCGGTCATTGTTAGCCTCCAGAATCTATACCTTTAAAATAGTTAACAGATAAACCAATTTGGATAGAACAATGGTTGCTAAGTAAAGAGAAACTGGAGGCTTTGGAGAAATTAGTTACTGAATAATTAGAAAATGTACACATAGCTCCAACATTTTCCCCCTGGAATTCTCCAGTTTTCATAATTATGAAAAAAATCAGGTAAATGGAGAATGCTAACTGACTTAAGAGCCATCAATTCAGTTATACAACCTATGGGAGCATTACAGCCAGGATTGCCTTCTCCTGCTACAATTCCAAAAACTTGAACTTTAATAGCCATAGATTTAAAAGACTGTTTCTTTACTATCCCTTTAGTTGAGCAAGACTGTGAATGGTTTGCATTTAGAATTCCTGCAGTAAACAACCTGCAGCCTGCTAAGCATTATCATTGGAAAGTGTTGCCACAAGGCATATTAAACAGTCCAACTACTTGCCAGACATATGTGGGGCAAGCAATTGAATCTACTCGTAAAAAATTTTCACCGTGTTACATTATTCATTATATGGATGATATACTTTGTGCTTCCCCCACTTGACAAATATTACTTCAATATTATTATCACTTGCAAAATTTGATTTCTCACACAGGTTTAATTATAGCTCCTGACAAAATTCAGACTACTAGTCCTTACTCCTACTTGGGGACCTTAGTAAATTACACTACCATTGTGCCACAGAAAGTAACCATATGTAGGGATCAATTAAAAACATTAAATGACTTTCAAAAATTACTAGGGGACATTAATAGGATACAATCTGCTCTAGGCCTTCTTACCTATGCCATGAGTAATCTGTTTTCTAACCTTAGAGGAAATCCTAGTCTCACTAGCCCTCGACAATTAACAAAGGAGGCTGAGGTGGAGTTACAGCTGATTGAAAAGCCAGTCCATAAGGCTCAAATAAATAGAATAAGATCCAGAGAAGACTTTAGATTTGCTAAATTTTTCAACTCAGTATTCACCTGCTGGTGTTATTGTCCAAGAACACAACTTAGTAGAGTGGCTTTTTCTTCCACATACTAATTCACAGACTCTAACCCCTTATTTAGATCAAATCACTACTACTATAGGGATTGGGAGAACTTGGATTATTAAATTACATGGATATGATCCTGGAAAAATTATTGTCCTTCTCACAAAGGCACAAATACAGCAAACTTTTATAAACAGTCTTACTTGGCAAACCCATTTAGCTGACTTTGTGGATATTCTCAATAACCATTTTCTTAAAATGAAACTGTTTCAGGTTTTGAAACTAACTAATTGGATTCTCCCCCAAATAACTAAATTTAAACCAATTGAAGGTGCTGAGAATGTTTTTACAGATGAGTCTAGTAATGGTAAAGCTTCTTATTCTGGATCAAAAGGTAAAGCTTTCCAGATGCCCTATACTTCAGCTCAGAAAGTGGAGCTTATAACTGTAATTGAGGTATTGACTACTTTTGATATGCCTGTTAATGTGATTTCTGATTCTTCATACGTGGTTGATTCCACACAGTTAATTGAAAACGCTCAGTTACAATTTCATACAGATGAACAACTGATGACTTTATTTACCCAATTGCAAACAACAGCTAGAAGTAGAATGCACCCTTTTTACATCACTCACATTAGGGCTCGTATACCTCTTCCAGAACCTTTGACTGAAGGGAAACAAATGGCTGATCATCTAATTGCTAATATAATATCTAATGCTAGACACTTTCACAATTTAACCCATATTAATGCCTCTGGTCTCAAACACAGATATAGCACGACCTGAAAAGAAGCTAAAGCTATTACCCAGCGATGCCCACCTTGCCAAATGGTACGTTCCTCATCTTTCACAGGAGGGGTTAATCCTTGAGGATTGGAACCTAACTCTCTTTGGCAAATGGATGTCACACATATTCCCTCGTTTGGGAGACTAGCTTATGTACATGTATGTGTGGACACCTTTTCTCACTTTGTCTGGGCCACATGCCAATCAGGAGAGTCTTCGGCCTGTGGTAAACATCACCTTTTGCAGTGTTTTGTGGTGATGGGCTTTCCAGGTTCTATTAAAACAGATAATGCCCCAGGCTATACTAGTCAAGCTATAGCTACATTTTCCTCTATGTGGAATATTAAACACATTACTGGATCCCATACAATTATCAAGGACAAGTTATAGCGGAAAGAATAAATCTTTCCCTAAAACAGCAGTTGCAAAAGCAGAAAGGTGGAAATAGGGAATATGGAACACCACAGGTGCAACTGAATCTAGCATTATTAACTTTAAAATTTTTAAGCCTGTCCAAAGGCCAGATGTTATCAGCAGCTGAACAACATCTACAGAAACCAGCTGCAAAGACAGAAGCAGAACAACTGATTTGGTGGAGAGATCTAATGACAAAAAGTTGGGAAATAGGTAAAATAATAGCTTGGGGTAGAAGCAGAACAACTGATTTGGTGGAGAGATCTAATAACAAAAAGTTGAGAAATAGGTAAAATAATAGCTTGGGGTAGAGGTTATGCTTGTGTTTCTCCAGGCCAAAATCAACAGCTGATTTGGATACCATCAAGATACCTGAAACCTTATCAAGAGCCAAATGTCTAGGAAGAGACTCCGGGAGGATCCCGAGGAACCCCCGGTTGCAGCCATGTTGAGACTGATGCTGAGGAGGACCCCAACTGTCACAAGCAACATCCGTTGAACACAGCCACCTACTTGGGGACAGATCAAGAAGCTGTCACAGACGGTGGAAGAAAACCTGAAGAAAGCAAGACAACCAGCCACAACAAGTAATTTAATGGTAGCTATGATAGCAGTTATCACCACTGCCATGTGGTGGTGACACAGAGAACAACTATACTTATTGGGCACATTTATCAATCTTGGCTGATAATAAGGCCCAGATTTAATCACTCTATGACACAGTTACACATGCTTTCTGATCTCAGTATTTACCATAATAAATCTGCTCCTATAATTGAGGCCTACCACCCTCAAAAACCTATTTGTAACAAAATAGAACCTGACCAGAAATAATGAATGTACTTCTTTAGGTAAATCTACCTCAAGATTCATTGCAGAACAGGTAGAGGTGCTGCACAACGATTCCTATGGAATCATTATTAATTGGTCCTCTAAGGGGATGTTTAGCTAATTGCCCTTCTCAGTTTGCATGCCATGGCCACACTATGTTCATCTGGTCTGAACAAAATGGTCAGATGGTAGAAATGATAAGAAGTACAAGAAGAGCTCCTATTATCTGGAATCATGGCAGTATAGTGGCACCTCAACCTCAAATGATATGGCCTGCTGTAGGAGCTAAACACAAGGATTTGTGGAAACTATTAATAGTTCTTAATACGATCAAAATTTAGGAAAGAATAAAAAAGGATCTAGAAGGACACTCTATAAACTTGTTTTTGGATATTGCAAAATTAAAAGAACAAATATTTAAAGCATCCCAGGCACACCTGACCTTAATGCCAGGAACTGGAATGCTTGAAAGAGCTGGAGCAGACAGATTAGCAGCTAGTAACCTGTTACAATGGATAAAAACTCTTGGAAGCTCTGTGATTTCAATGATTGTGCTTTTAATCTTTGTTGTTTGTCTTTGTATAGTCTGCAGATGTGGATCCTGACCCCTGCAAGAAGTAGCTCACCGTGACAAAACTGCCTTTGCTTTTATCAATTTGCAAATCAAAGAAGGGGGGCATGCTGGGAACAAGCCCTCCAAAATCTGGCCATAAACTGGCCCCAAAACTGGCCATAAAAAAAATGTCTGCAACACTGTGACATGTTCATGATGGCCATAATGCCCATGCTGGAAGGTTGTGGGTTTATAGGAATGAGGGCAAGGAACATCTGGCCCACCCAGGGTGGAAAACTGCTTAAAGGCATTCTTAAGCTACAAACAATAGCAAGAGCCATCTGTGCCTTAGGGACATGCTCCTGCTGCAGTTAACTAGCCCAACCTATTCCTTTAATTTGGCCCATCCCTTGGTTTCCCATAAGTGATACTTTTAGTTAATTTAATATCTATAGAAACAATGGCAATGACTGGCTTGCTGTTAATAAATATGTGGGTCAGTCTCTGTTCAGGGCTCTCAGCTCTGAAGTCTGTGAGACCCCTGATTTCCCACTTCACACCTCTATATTTCTGGGTATGTGTCTTTAATTCCTTTAGCGCCACTGGGTTAGGGTCTTCCCATCCCAGCTGGTCTCTCTGGTCTCAAAAATATGATTGTGAGGGTCCTTAAAAATGGAAGAGGAGGCCAGAAGAATCAGTGTCAGGGTGATGGGTCATGAGAAATGATTGACCATTGCTGGTTTCAAAGATGGAAAAGGGGGGTGAACCCAGGAATATTGGTGACTTTTAGAAGCTGTAAAAGGCAAGGAAATGGGTTCTCCTCTAAACTCTCCAGTAAGGGATGCAGCCCTTATATCACCTTGACTTTAGCCCAGTAAGATCTGTTTCTGACTTCGGACTTCAAGAGCTGTGAGACATAAATCTGTGTTGTTTTAAGCCATCAAGATTGTGATAATTTGCTATAGAAGCAGCAGCCAACTTACATAGCAACTTTTTTCTCTAAAGGGCAGTTAAAAAAGTATTTGACACTTCGCAGGCCACCCTGTCTTTTGTCACATCTACTCAGCACTGCTATTGTAGTGTGAAAGCAGTCACAGACAATATACAAATAAATGGATATGGCTGTCTTCCAATAAAAGATTATTTGTGGCAGACTGGATTTTGCTTGTGGGCCATAGTTTTCAGAGTGCCATTGAGGTTTTCCCATGACCTAAATTCCAGAACCTTGACTCTATTAACCAGTTATTTAATGCTGTTGAGCCTTAGTTTCCTTACATGAACAACAGAATCACTTATCTGTGTCAGAAATAGTTAGCTATGTCCAAAAATTCATGCTCCCCTTTCCATAATGAAAGTTGTACCTGAGAAGTGGCCACCCCACCAAAACCATCTTTCCTGCATTTTTCATAGTTTATTACAAGCACAACCTTCTAGCCGTGGGGATGTGAGCCCAGGTAATGGGTATCCTTCCCATGTTTGTCCACATCAACTCTCTTCCAGAAGTTTTTCTCCACTGGTTGTAACGGAGATTACCTCAAGAGTGACCTTGAATGTTACATTTTAAAGACGGAAAGGCTATGTTCTTTGGTCCCTCAGTGACTGTATGGAAGACAGGTGCCCTGCCTGACTATTTACTTATCCAATAACACAATGTGAGCAAGATGTAAACTTTCAATTCTTTTGAGTCATTTCATCTTCTCAATTCTATTTGATGGTTAGTGCACTCTAAATAATACTCTATGTTTAGAGTTGTAGTAAAGATTAGATAAAACATTATGTAAAATGTCTTACATGACACATAGCATAGTACTAAAAATATTATTTATACAGTTCCTTATTTTTGTCATCCAACACTCTATTCTGCACTTTACCATATTAGTTTACTCTGGGATGCTAATCTTGTATCCATAATTTGACAAGGAACACTGTCCTCAATTTTTGAGTCAGCATGATGTAATATTTAAAAAAGAAAGGCTTTGAAATTTGTTACATTTGAGTTTTACTCTTGCATCTCCCCATCCCCCCAAATCCTTACACTTTAATTTAATTTCTATTAACCTCTATTTTATCAAGTGTAAAATGATATTCAATAAATGACAGATGGCTATTATGTTTAGCTCTTCTATGTGCATTAATGTCTGTCAAGGTTTTAGTAGATGACAGTAAATACTTATTGAGTCATTCATTTATTTATCATTAATTCAACATCATGAAAGTTTTATACAGTATCTGAAAAACACTATCCTATTTGTTTAATTTTTTGTGATATATTGTGGCAGTGCAACAGAAATGTCAGTTTTAAAAACAGCTAAGCATGAAATCAGTGGAGAACAATGATAACTTTGAGGTAGAAAACTTAGGTTAGAGTTTCACACTCTTATACATACTTGCCATAAGACCACATTTTTGATAGTTATTTTTATATAGTCTCCTAACTTCAATTTTCACATTCATAAAGTAGAGAAACCTGAATAGTCATAAAGAAAATTAAAGCAAATGTATAAAAATTTCTAACATAGAATCTGGTGCATGGTAGGTGTTCAATAAACAATTTTTACTATTTTTGTTATTATTATTAAGATTGAGTTACATATGCTTGAGAATAATCATTTTAAAGATTGGTCCTCATTATCACTATTCACAAAATTTTATTGTGTGGCTGATATTTTCTAAATGCTGTATTCAAAGTCCTTATTCTTGGAATTGAAGTAATCCCATTGCAACATGCTGAACTTTGCAAGAGAGTAACAGGCTTGATTCGTTCACGTATTGGCTAAGTCCTGAAGATGATAAATGATTTTCATTAAAATTCACCCCACTGAATGTAAACCCAAATACTGTACACAGTTAAATATTCTGATAAATCAAAAGAGTCTGTGTGAAAGCTGAATACAAAACAGAGGTCATTTGAAAAGTGAGACTGGTTAATCAATTAATTTGCATATATATTTAAACATTCTGTTTAGTTATCCATCAAGCAATCAAGGAAATATAAAGCACTGTTTCATGTTAGTTTTATATTATCAGACACTACATAGCCCTGGCACTAGGAAAGCCATAGATCATTACCAACAATATTTATTGAACCATCACAGTCTGCATAGGAAAATAAAGAACCCGCTGTGCCAATAATGTCAAGAGTCTCAAGAAAGTGCTTTCCTTCTTTCTGGATAGATCAAGGCTACATTCTTAACCTCCTCTCCTGCAGAGACAAAAGACAAATCCATAGTCCTAGCTTTTCATTCTTTCCTCACTACAGGTCTCAGTGTCCATTTGCTTTTATGATAACTGTATCTAGAATATCTAGCATCATTCTGATCTGTGTTTTATTTCCAGGGCTGTCATTCCTCCATTTTCTAAGCTCCAATTTTATCTTTTTCTTCATAGCAATTGGCCATTACCTTAGCCGTTCCTGTCTTCCAAACATCAATTACACTGCTTCTTCATTGTCTCTGTCAACTTTCTTGGAAGGTCTTTAATACTTTAACAACAATACTTCCAAAGTGGTCATAGCTAATCTTTACCTTTGACATCCTATTTTCAGGAAATGTGTATGTGAGTAGCAAACTGAAAAGCCTCTAGGACCAGAGTGAACTCCCCTAAATCCTCACTTAGCTCTCCTAAAATCAGTTCATATATGAATATATTCTTATTATATCTACATATTTGATTGCTAGTTTCAGTAGTTATACATTCATAGGTTGGAAATTATTTCCTCTCAGAATTTTTGAAGCACTGCATTTTACATATTATACCTGGGAATACCATTCATTTGTACAAATATATATGGTCTGTTCTATTTTTCTAGAAAATGTGTTTTTCTAATCTTTATCACTTGCCAATTAAATTATCTGTTTTTATTAACTTACCTTTACATGTCTCAGGATGTCAATTATTACAAAAAATTGTCATAAAGAAAAATAGTGGTTCTCTGTCCCAGATTTTTCACTCCTAATTATTTTTCCCTCAAATAAAATGCTTTTAGTAAATTTGCCTGTTCCTTTTGAGATTTACATGTGTATTTATTAAGAAGATTCTTATATTACCATCTTAATTATTCTGTTTTTCAATAATATTCTATTCTGAAAGTGGAGTGTTCAGCTTTTCTACTCTTTCCCAAGGTCTACAGTCACATCTTCCGTATGTATTTTAAGCAATCGTTTTCAAATAACATGTATCAGAATCAGCTGGAAGGCCTAATGCAACACAGATCATGGGCCTCATTCTTGGAGTTTCTGATTCAGTCCTTCTGCAGTGGGTCTCAATGGTTTGATTTCAAATCAAAGCAAAGTTATGATCATAACTTCTCACGTGGTCCCAACACTAATATTCTGAGACACATTATGAACCACTGAATTTTTGTAGCATCATTATTTATAAATGACGTTATTTGCTGTTGTTATTTTAATGACCCAAATATTATTAAGACTTGTGCCATGTAGCATACTATAATCATATTATGATTATTCTGCAATATTTTCTTATTCATATAGTTAATTTTTTCTATAATTTTATTTCCAAACTCTCCAATAGAACTAACATTAATCAGTGTTCAAAGATATTCAATAATATAGCAATTTATTAAATATATTTATATTTGCCTTATTCCAGTTGCTGGTTCTTTAGAACTTCATCACAATTTTTTGTTCAAAACACCCAGAAATTCTCCTTGCCTCTCTCATGGATCAGATTTTCTGTTTCCCGGGTTGTATTATTTGCTGTTTCACTTTTTGCTTTCACTTTGCCACAGAAAATCCTTTATTATCTCCCCTAAAATTAGTTCATATTTGAATATATTCTTATTATTTCTACATAATTGATTGCTAGTTTCACTAGTTATAAATTCATAGGTTGGAAATTATTTCCTCTCAGAATTTTTGAAGCACTACTTCATTTTCTTAAGCAACAGTGTTGCTGTTGAGAAATCCGATACCATTACGGAAACTTTGTATATGTTGTGGTGGTGGTGGTGGTGGTGGTGGTATGTGTGTGTGTGTATGTGTAAATTGAGGGTGTTATATCACTGAAAAGTTCTGGCATTATACCCAGAAAAAGTATGGCAGACACTTACAGAGCTGTTAGATAAAAATAACATAAAATAGCAGAACTTCTAAGTTGCATAAAAAGAAAATATATTTCCTTAGAGATGTACCATTCCTCTAGTGAGTATTGTTGGCTCTGCTTGGTGTGTGTGCATGCGTGTGTGTGTGCATGTATGTGAGTGTGTGCTGGATGCTTTCCAGTTCTCCAGATTCATGTTCCTTCTAGAAGTATGTCCTTGATCCCCTGCAACCCCAGTGAAGCTGTTCATGACAAAATCCTGTTACTACTTCTAGAATGGGTGAATGATTCATGCTGGCTGATGAAGCAGTGTTCCTGCGTACAAACTTTAGGAACGGGTACATGACCCTACATGACCAATTTGTTGGTGTGTAGAGATTAGAAGAAATTTCTCCTTTCTACTAGGTTTAAAAGAAAGGGAGATTATGAAGTTCCTGCTGTTGTTGGTCAATACACTTACTATGGAGTCTTTCTGAGAAGAAAGCAACATAGAGACAACCAAAGAAAAAAATTCAGTTCTGATAACATATTTGAGTCACGGAATCCATTCCTGCCCCTTCCTGATATATGACAACAAATTTCCTTTTTACTTAAATATGCAGATCATTTTCTGACAAGTTGTAATAGATAAAGCCTGGAAGAACTTGCTTTGCATCCACTCCGTGGGTGAGTCATTTATGACATTAAACAGAATATTTGATGTACTTGAATTCTATACTTGCAAATAGCAAAATTTTAAAAGGATCAAAGTGTCTCTTAGTAGCATGTTCCAAATGTTTATTTATAATTCACAAAAGCTTTTCTAATACAAGTTAAAGTCGAAGTTGAACTGATAAGTGATATGGTGTATGTGTGTGGTAAACTACAAAGGCTTTTAACTATTGTTTTTACTCTTGTTGTAGTTGTTACTATAGTTTTTATTAATACTACTATAATTGTAATGTCACTGATTTATTAGTCTTCATGCATTCCATTGGTTAGTGCTTATGAGATATTGATCAGTGTATCTACTGTCACAGTGCTTTTATTGTACTATCATTTATTAATATGAATAATACTATCATATAAAACAAATTGTATAACAGACCATTATATTTCTGGAAAGTTTCATCATAACTATTCTCAATGCCACATGCGCCCTATCGTTGTTATTATTCTGTTGAACATTTAATGCCTCTACTTTGTATGCCTTGCCTCTTATCCCCTTCAATCATAATCTCACTTTAACTGCCTCTTCTCTAGCAAATACAAACATTATCTTCCTTACTCCTGGAATTAATAACTTCTCTGATGGCTTATCATCTTTTTTGTTCTCCAGTGCACCTTTTCCAATTAAAATGGAAATTAAACGGAACTGGATACGACAACCAAAATCATATATGTAGCATATGGTGAATTTGGATTTATTTGAATGCTGAAGAGAATTATTTATATGTGAACCTTTTTCTTATTGTTTCCCACAAATATAGAATTGTGGGAAATATATATATTATTTATGCTATATTTATGAATATATATATATGTATGCGTGTGTATAATCCCCACAAATATAGTATTGTGGAATATATATATATATATATATATATATATATGGGAAACAATAACTAATACTGGTAGATAGATACTATCTATCTATCTGCCTGCCTATGTGGGCATATAGGTAGGTAGGTAGGTAGAGAAATACTGGAAGGCATATTATTTACTAGTGTTTACTTCTCTCAGTTCTAAATTTTCTAATCCATTTTAGCTGGCAATTTAATTTTTCTCTTGTTTACTTATATTTGTTTTTATGTGACTCAATCTTTCTTGTTTCAATAGAATTCATAGTTCTACCACTTTTATGTTTATTTAGCTTCATTTATGACAACTCAAAGCCTGCTGAAGTATGCTTCATTTGATCTGCCAATGTCCTTCTCACTGCCCCAACCATCCTCCCCCTATGTACAAGGATCTTATTGTCTAATTGTTTGATATTTCCGTCTGCAGGATCAATGAAGCTTTCACCCCTGAGCCAAACTTGACCAAGGAAAGATGAAGATAAGCTAGTTTAATACAGGCTTATATTCTTCCAGGCTGAATAGGGTCCTAATAGTAGGTCAAGCTGCTGTATCTGGGAGGTCACTGACATCCCCTGAATGTCCTCCCCGTTTCCCTTACTTTCACCTTGATTACAGGGCATATGACTCCAGAGCTGCCTTTGAGACATTGCACTGTCTCCAGTGGCCACTTTTACAGACTAGAACTTTAACATTTTCTTTTTTATATTTCAAAATAACTTTTGCTCTAATCACCTCTATATATCTATTATGACTTTTTATTTATTTTTATTTGAAAAAAGTAATTTATGGGCATTATTATTAAAATGAAAATATAGACCTGGAAAAAGAATACATTAAAATCAGTAATAGTTCCAGCATATAACGGAAACATTATTTAACATTTTTGGATAAATTCTCTTTCTTTTAAAAAACTTTATGCCCCTGAAGAAATGTGGCATACAATTTAAAAAGAATAATAATTTAAAAATTCAGTTTATATAGCATATAATTTTTAGTTAATAGCTCTTGTCTTTTTAATAATATATTATGAATATTATCTTGAATCAAAGAATAATCTCTGTATTAGTCAGCTTAGGTTGCCATAACAAAATACTGCAGACTGAGTGGCTTAACCAACAGAAATTTATTTTCTCACAGTTCTAAGTAATATCGGGGTTGGTTTCTGGTGAGACCTTTCTTCCTGGGCTGCTCACGGCATCTTTCTCACTGTCCTCCTATGTCCTTTCTCTGTTGGCATGGGGAGAGAGGGAGAGATCTGGCCATGCTCCCTCTTATTACAGGGATACCACCAATGCTACCGAATTAGGGCCCCAATCTTATGATTTCATTTAACTTAATTACCTTTTCAAAGATTCTATCTTGGCCAGGGGCGGTGGCTCACGCCTGTAATCCCAGCACTTTGGGAAGCCAAGGTGGGTGGATCACCTGAGGTCAGGAGTTCGAAACCAGTCTGGCCAACATGGTGAAACCCCTGTCTCTACTAAAACGACAAAAATTAGCTAGGCATGGCGGTGGGCGCCTGTAGTCTCAGCTACTCAGCATGCTGAGGCGGGAGAATCGCTTGACCCTGGAAGGTGGAGGTTGTGGTGCGCTGAGATCACACCTTTGCACTTCAGCCTGGGCGACAGAGTGAGACTCCATCTCTAAAAACAAAGGATTCTATCTAAACATTTACTTACATTGTAGGCTACGGCTTCAACATAACAATTGTGCAAAGGACACCCTTTAGTTTATAACTATTACTTCAATGTAATTTTTGATTGTTGCAAAATTTTAAATTATATGGATGTAGCATAATATTCTTGACAGATTACATTTTGTGTACTTGGGCCAAGTCCAATTCTATCTTTTCTTAAAAATATATAAATAACATTGTAATTAACATTATATAAATTTTTACATCATTGCTCATTTATTTCCTTTGGATAAAATATTCCTAGAAATAAAATTACTTGGTCAAATTGGTTTTAAGATTCCCACTATCAAACACTTTTCAAACAGATCATACCAATTTATTCTCATAATAGTCATGATCAGCATGTCTTTCTCTTCTACTTATTTATGTTTTTAACATTCTCTTTAAATCTTTTTCATTTTGATGCAAGAAAAACATTTTCTTATATCAAACTTTTATTTTTAATTATTTTATTTGCTTAATAATGAAGCTCATCATATTTCAACTTTTCTCCCTCTCTGAAGTGACTGATGTTATCTCCCTAAAATCTGCTCTTACGTGAAAGGATTGGTTACTCATAACTGTACCTCCCTTTTAACAATCACTTACCTTGCTGACCCACTAGAAATCCCTAATCCCGTGTTTCATCCCCTGGGTAACCTTCACTACTTTGTTTCTGTCAGCCTCTGTTGGGCCACTTGGCTAGTTCTCTGTATGTCTTTGCTTAAGCCATTCTCTCGGTCAGTTACGGCCACCTAATTAGTAATGTTACCAATCCTGGAAAAACTAAGCTCAAACATCACCTACTATGGAAGCCTTCCCTTTCTTATTCTTATTAAGTAGACAATTTTCCCAGCCCCAAAGCATATATCTACACAAAGAGGTTGCTCAATACATAGTAAATTATATTATCGTTATTGTTATCATACTCATTTGGCATGCATCGTAGAACTTCTCTATCTGTAGTTTAATCATTATTTTTTCTACTGTGTCTCATCCATTATTAGACTGACTACCTGGTCCTTGAAGACAAGGCTCATATTTTGTTTAGCATTCAACTTAGAGGGCAAAACAATAAATTTGTTAAATCAATTAATACACAAACAGTGTATTAATTGATTTGTTAAGCCAATTAATACATGAGCAGAGGATTATCTTGATTTAAAGTCATACTATTAATATTAACCGTACCCCATCTCTATTTTACCATATTTGATCAAATTTGAGGACAAATTTCACCCTGAATCCACTTGCTTAGAAAATTGATTTATGTTAGTTCTTTCTCCTATAAGCCAGGGACCACTTCATGTTTCTATAATTTTTTAAATAAAATTTAAATAGACGTTTCAAAAAAATTAGAATCGTTTTGGATTTATAGGAAAGTTGCAAAGTACAGACAAGTTTCATACATCATCACCAATTTCCACTATGTTTAATATTTTATATAATGATAGTACATTTGTCACAATTAAAGAACCAACATTGGTAAATTGCTATTAACTACACATTTTTAGGATTTCACTATTTTTTCCTAATGCCTTTGTTTTTTTAAGAATCTCTTCCAGGATGCCACATTACATTTAGTTGTCATGTTTTCTTCTCTTATCTGAGATTTCTGAGACTTCATTTAATTTTGATGATGTTGACAGTTTTAAGGAGTACTGACTGGGTATTCCATAGAATGTCCTCAATTTTTTATTTCTGTGATATTTTTCTTATGCTTAGAATGGGTGTCTTAGTCCATTAGTATTGTTTTAGCAAAATATCCTAAACTGGGTAGCTTATAAACACAGAAACTCATTTTTCACGGTTCTGGAGGCCAAAGAGATTAAGGCTTTGGAAGTTTTGGTGTCTGGTTCACAGCAACTATGTTTTTGCTGTGTCCTCACATAGCAGAAGGAACAAGGAGTCTTTCCCCATTCCAGCACCAGAATCAATAATTTCTCCAAGAATTCCTGGTTTCTTTTCTTGAAGAATGACATAAGAAACCAAGATCTGGGTACTAGATTTTCTCTCACTTTAGACTGGCTTCCAAGGTTGGATAGCCAGCCACATCATTACCACAGCAAAGGTCCTTACACTGCACACATTTCTTATTCCTGCCTATAATCACCTCTGTGCTGTGGCCTTCAGATGGAATTTAATGGTACTAATGCAGCCAAAATCACAATGAGCTACAATATCTGGGCCCTATGTCTTGGTCTATACTACCACCCATGCTGAGCCATGCCTACAAAGTTAGGCTGACTTCCACTTCCTGTCCGGATTTTGGTGAGTTTCATTTAGTTTATTCTCGTCGTGTTTCTCTTCCCTATCAGCTCAAATTATGATGGAGTTCCAACAGCTTCATCTTAGAGGCCTCTTCTACAATAATGGGTAGTAATGTCATTCTTTTGGGGCCTGGCTACAAGGTGGAGACTTTTGGAAGCTACACATAAATGTTCCCACTCCAATTACCATTGCTAAGAGCATTCCCGCTAATTAATTAAATCAATTTTATAGGAATTATATCTACACATTTTCCTGTTTCACTGGGATGAAAATATCTGTAGATAATAGTGTTTTCTAAAAGCAGGTATACAATATTTGAAGCAACAAACTGAAATAATAGGTCAACTGGTAGTGCTCTTAAAATTTTTGAATTCTTTTTTGTTATAATTTCACAATTATATTGTTATGGACAATAGATAAAACAAAATCAAATAGCATCTAATAAGAGAGAGAGTGCCCAATAGAAATTCAAGATTTATGCAAGCTTTCAATTATTCCCAACATGTATTTCAGAATTTCTGTGAAGTATGAGTTAAAGGTCATATCCCAGTATTTTTGTGGGTGGCCATCAGAACCAGAAAACCAGAGTCCAGTTTCCCATCTTAGTTAAAATAATGAGAAAGTCAATTTTATCCAATCCTTTTCCAATCAACTATTTGCCTGGAATTCTCCATACCTTCAGGAGGGAGCTACATTTATAGTTGCATCGAAATAATTTTAAATCCTCCAAAATTCCTGACTTCCCCCTTCAAAATGTTATAGACTATAATTTTATTTCAAAATTTTATATTTTCTTATCTAAAAGAGGTATATTGATTTTGCCTAAATCAGTCAACTACAGTAAAAAGAAAGGTGACTATACACATGTTATATGTACAGTAGTTGCTCACCAAAGACTATACTCGAGTTAAGTGCTCACTACTGAAATTGAATTAAAAGGTTCAGAACTGCATGATGTACTCTAGTTCCTTATTGAAAAGAATGAATTTATTTCAAATAATTGTCATAATTAAATTCAAAGAAGATGATTTGTATTTATCAGGTTGGATATCAATACTTTCCTTTTCCTCCTAGGCAATTGCAATGATGAATTTTTGTTACATTTCAAAAGATATTTTTCACATAGTGGAATGCCCCATAGGAAGAATATGCAGAAGGAACAAAAATATGTCTATAAAATGAAAGTTTCTACTCTTATTATGTAAGGTTTCTACTCTTATTTTATATATACACACACATATATATATGTGTATATATATATTTATATATATATCTCCTATTAGTTCTGTTGTCTAGAGAACCCTGACTAATACAATGGGTTAGTCCCATGAGTTCAGGAGCCAGACTAAAATCCAGGATTCCAATCCAGGTCCCTCCACCTACCAGCTCTATGACCTTGAGCAAGTTACTTAATCCTCCATCTGGCAAAGGCAGCCAATGCAAATGCTAGTAGCTTTCTGGAATTCTGGTGGCCTTTACAGGAGCCTACAAGTAAACCACTTAGCATAGTGCCTGATATATGGGAAGTGTTCTATAATTATTAGATGCTAGTATTTACTCATAAGTGAGTTTAGATGAGAACTGTAATAACTTTACGTGTCAACTTGACTGTGGTCCAGGGTGCCCAGATATTCGCTTGAACATTGCTTTGCATGTTTCTGCAAAGCTATTTTTGTATGAGATTAACATTTGAATTGGTAGACTAAGTGAAGCAGATTGCTGGTCCTGGTGTAAGTGGGCTTTATCTAATCCATTGAAGACCTGCATAGAACAAAATGTTGACACTCCTGCCAGAATGAGATGGTTTTTCCTGCCTCACTGCCTTTGAATTAAGATATTTGCAATTTTTCTGCCTTTGCCTTGAACTGAAACATTGGCTCTCTTGGTTCTCCAGCCTACTGACTCCACCTGCTGAGATGTGGAGATGTGTCAATCTTCATAAGGACCTGAGCTCATTCTCTCTCTCTCTCTGTCTCTGTGTGTGTGTGTGTGTGTGTGTGTGTGTGTGTGAGTGTGTACACACACACAGGCATATGTGTATGTATGTATACATATGTATAGACAGATACACACATGCCTGTTTGTGTATATATACGTACACACACACACACACACACACACACACACATAGATAGATACTGGCTCTGAATAATATAAAGGTAAAATTGAGAAAAAACAAGATAAGATCTTAAAAAGCCCAAGTGTGCTAACTTCTAATTTTTATGATGTTCTCTTCAGTTGTCATTCTTGCACCCTATGTTGACCTGTCAGTGTCACACCGTCATTAAAGTGCAGCAGTGTTGGTGTAAATTTATAATTGGCGTAATCCTTATTGCTGACATGTCAATATTTAACTTGCATTAACCTTTCCTTTGAGGTTGATAAATTGTGCATCTGTGGCTTGTTCGGTCTAATTTTTCATGTCATTGCCTTGCAAAGCATACAGATTTATAATGTCACCATGTGATGGATGCAGGTCCCCCTTTGCCTTGGAGAAGGGTTTCAACCCACTTAGATTATGCATTGGTTTATTTATTTATTTCCAGTTCCACTTACCACCTATTTCTAAAGGCCTCCAGTGAATTTATCTCCCAGAGGCTCATGTTTTGAGGATGAATGGAAGGGTAACCCTGTCAGGAGCCATTAACACACGACTGCTGAGGAGCCTCCACATTGTTCTGGCCTGTCTCACACAGAACAGCCTTTGCCTGTTGTCACTAAGAATTTGTTGACAGAAAATGAAGACTGGTGAAGGAAAATTAGGTCAGAATAGTGTGTGGGAAGCAAAGTGACATTCTTGTCAATGTTGCCTAATCTCTAAGAACAAAGCTTACATTTATAATTTCCTTCGACATGGACAGCTGAGACTTGAACTCCATTATTTCGTTGTTTTTGTTGTTTTAATTTATAATTGCTCCCTTCCCCCCTTCCCCACAAACTTTGGATACCAAAAGTGAGCAAGTGACCAAAAGTTCTCAGTTGAAACTTAGACCAGAACGCTAGGGATTTGGGGAGAAAGTAGGCTTGGCAGGGCTGAGTGTCCCGTAGGTGTTCACAGTTGGTTTCCAAAATGGGTTTACATAAAGAATCAAGGGTGACCTGCTGGCAATACCTCCAAGTTTCACAACACTGTACAAATGTCAAGCCACTTTCATCACACTTCAAAAACTGCTTTAGTATAGTGAAGTTATCCAAACTCCCTGCAGCAAATCCTATCAATTTATTTAAAGTTATCTAAGATAAAGAATGAGAACCACCCAGTCCATATATTCAAGGGAGGGATGGGTATTTTAATTTACATTTATAGAAGGTTTAGGGAAAATCCAGAGGCACTGAGACTGAAGTTTTCATCTCACTTTGGCAGAATACTATTTCCACATGTGCTGTTAAAATGTAGCAATCATTGGTCTACTTCCTGGATCCTAGATTAAACTTTAGCATATTTAAAAGTCTTAAATGATTTAATGGAATTAAAAATGGTTAATGTGTGTGACTCAAGAGTGCCATATCTCATTCATCACTTACATTTTGTTGTCCCAGTCATAAGAACACCAAAGCAAAACTGATGTTATATTTCAATTACTGCTTAAAATGTTTTTTTTTCCTGCTTCTCAATTTTCAACTAATGTATGTTATATAAACAAAGCTAACAAATTCCAAGACACAAAATAAAAAGTAGTCTCTTATCAGTTCATGCCAATGATAGATTATATTGACAATCATATTTACAGTCAAGTTTTAGCTTATCATAATTAATTTTGATAAATTTTTGGACCAGAGATAAAATTAGGGCCAGATTGTAAGTTTTTCCCCAATCATAAAATCTGTTCTTTAAACACTAACTCTAGTTTCTAAAGTAGCTCAATATATACAGTAAGTAGAAACACACATTTCAGCTGAAGCAGAGACTGTGTTTTAAAGCCCAGATCACAAATACCCACTGTATCTAGCCAATTTCCTCCAGAGAGCCTCTGTATTGTGCAGTTTGAAAACCTGGGATTTCATTCAACTTTTGATTTACAAGTGAGAAAACTATAGCTGGAGAGTATCAGGAAAATGACTCAATATCATCCTTTAACCGGCAGGGCTAGAACTTGCAATCCGATCTCCTAATTCTTAAGTCCAATATCCTTTTCATTAGAAGTGGTCAGGAGATCTTCTCTATGCTGTCACAAGTTCATTTATATTCAGTCCAATATTTAGTGCATAAATATCTAGTGTATAAATATTTAGTGTATAAATATTGGACTGAATATAAACATACAATTCTGAAGGATGCAGTCCTTATATCCATGTTAGCAGGGAAGGGACATACTTAGAGTCATGGGGACATTGACTAAATTTGAAAATGCAGTTTGTCCTGCTAATGCATAACTGATTCTGTATGCACATGGGAAAACTAGAGAACCGAGAAGGTGACATTGCTTTCAGGTTTTCTAAGAGTTTTGGAAAAACAAAACCAGAAAATTGTAAGAAAGGGACTTCCCATTAAATGGAAGAATAGTTAATGTGCTGGATGATGTGCCAGACACTGTTCTATCGGCTGGGGATGCAAATATTTTTCAATAAAAATAATTCCTGGCTTTAAAAAGGTAGAGAGAGTCAACAAATGATAAACATATTATTCTACAACAATATCAGTTCTGTTAAAAAAAAAAAAAAAAAGTAAGGTAGGTATAAAGGGTAACAGGGCATACAATTTTCAGTAAGGTTACCAGGGAAGGACCTACAGAAACAGTAGTATTTGACATGATATCAGAATAGGATAAGGAATAAGGAAATGAATGGTGGGGAGATTATTTAAGGCATAATGAACAGCAGATGCAAGTGTCCTGCATTAGATGTGTGCTCGGCACATTTAAGAGTAGTCAGAAGGCCAGAGGTTCTGGAACACAGTGAGTTGGGGGTAGGGAGGAGACTGGGCTGGAGAGGTAGCTCTGGAGGTCAGGGAGATTATTTCCAACATATTTGAGTCTGTTGGCAAACAGTTTCACAGTTTGAAGTGAGTGACTGATACCCCAGGCATTCATTTTGAAAAGTATTCTTCCTACTCTATGCAAGATGAACTAGACAAAGGCAATACCAGAAGCATGCATATGTACTAACAAAGAATAATGCCAATCCTTTAGGTCGGTTTAATGTCTTCTCTCTGAAGTCCTCTGCACTGTCAGTTTCTACAATTGTTCTGAGATATAGGTAAGCCACATGGTATTAATTTCATTTAACAGATTGGGAGCTAAGTTTGCAAAGCAGAAGATCAAGGCCAGTTTTTTACTACACAATATTTCATACTCACATTTCAAGGCCAGTTCTTTACTACACAATAATGATTATTTTTCACCAATGGATTGGTGGGGTGGGAGTAGGCAGGGGAGAGGGATAAGAGTCTACTTAGAGGGGAAGGGGAAGAGCAGAAGCTTTTCTTTTTTTAGTTAAACACACTCTTATTCAATATGTGTTCTATGCATGGTACCCCATTACACTCTGGAGATATAAAGGTGAAAAAAATCTGCTTCTATATTGAAAAAGTCTATTCTAGGATGTAACAATAACTATCAGGTTTTTAGTCCTTAACGTATGCTAAGCAATTTGGAAGTGCTATATGCTTTAATTCTCCTACTAATTATATGTTTTGGGTGCAATTACAGTCATTGTAATTGGAGAATTGGTTCCAGAAACCCTTATGGATACCAAAATCTGCAGATGCTCAAGTCCCTTATATAAACTGATGTAGTATTTGCATATAACCTACGCACAGCTGCCACATACTTTAAATCATGCCTAAAATACTAATACTATCTAATACTATTTAAATGTTAGACAATAGTTGTTATACTCTACTATTTAGAGAATAATGACCAGAAAAAAAATTGTACATGTTCAGTACAGACACAATTTCTAACCTGATATAATTTTTTAAATTTAAAAACCAATTTTAAATTTTAAATTAAGAGGGCATGTGGACTTGTTTGTTACATGGGTATTATATACATAATAGTGGGGATTGGGCATCTCGTGTACACATCACCCAAATATTGAACATTATACACAACAGGTAATTTTTATCCATCACTCCTCTCCTACTCTCTTTCCTTTTGAAGTTCCCCCAAAAATTTGATCTGTGTTTGATTAAATGTACCGATGGGGAACCCACAAAGATGACGGTCAACTGTATAATTAACATTTCACAGATGATGAAATTAAAGAACAGAAATATTAAACAATTTATGCAAGGTCACTCAGTGTATAAATTGTAAGTGTTAGGATTCAAGCTCAAGTTCAACCCAAGTCTGTCCTCTTAACTCAATGCTTTTTTGACTCTTTTAATATTCTACCAGTTTTAATGTCTCTTGCATTTCTACCTCATTCTTTGTACCTCTTTTCTCATTTTTTGCTCAACTTGGCTGGTGAATTTCTTGCTTGGGGATGGGAATTTCAAGTGTCTTGAGCTGATTTAGGCATATAGGGTACAGGGCACTGCACTATACTGAATCATCATCAAAAACAACATATTGTTTTTCACACACACACACACACACAACACACACACACACACTGACCCTATCCAGCACATTAGCTATTCTTCCATTTAATGGGAAGTCCCTTTCTTACAATTTTCTGGTTTTGTTTTTCCAAAACTCTTAGAAAACCTGAAAGCAATGTCACCTTCTCAGTTCTCTAGTTTTCCCATGTGCATACAGAATCAGTTATGCATTAGCAGGACAAACTGCATTTTCAAATTTAGTCAATGTCCCCATGACTCTAAGTATGTCCCTTCCCTGCTAACATGGATATAAGGACTGCATCCTTCAGAATTGTATATAGCTTATTTTGGAACAAATGTTTAAGAGTATGGACCCTGAACTTGAGTTTAAATACCTGCTGCACTGCTGACTACTTGTGTTAATTGTGAATAAATTATGTCACTTTTTTGGGCTTCACATTTCTCATTGGTAAACAGGGATACTAATAATGCCTACCTCACAAAGTCATTTTGAGAAATTAATGAAGAAATAAAGTAAATTAATGTGTTGTAT
Source organism: Trachypithecus francoisi (assembly GCF_009764315.1). Taxonomy (NCBI): domain Eukaryota; kingdom Metazoa; phylum Chordata; class Mammalia; order Primates; family Cercopithecidae; genus Trachypithecus; species Trachypithecus francoisi. The sequence continues at coordinate 18,315,854 of NW_022681454.1, forward strand.
AAGTGATTCCAGCATTTGAACTCAGACATCAAAGGTCCTTTTAAAAAATCAAGAGGTGTTTTGGTCATGAAAGGTATTTTACTACTGAAAGTAATGATTTTTGTGTACTTCATAGGTCATAAAAACCCTTTTCTGTGAAGGGCCAGAAAGTAACTATTTTAGGCCTTTCAGGACCTATTTAATTCTACTGTTGTAGCATGAATGCAGCCACAGGCAATAGGCAAATAATATGGCTGTGTTCTAATAAAACTTTATTTACAAAAAAAGTGGGTCATGGTTTGCCAACTGCCGGTAATTAAATCTAGTAGCTGTTCTGCCAGGGGCAAACATTACGCATTTCACTTCATTTAACTTTTAAAACAATGTGATGAAGAAGGTGTTCTTATCATCTTCATGTTTATATTTAAGAATAAAACTCACCTTCAGAGAAATGAAGTGATTTTAGCTGAAGTTTTAGTATGTTACTACAAAGCCCAAGCTTAAATTATTCTGTTATCTCCTCAGATGATAAAATATTGTAACTTGATAACTTATCTCGAGGTAACTGATAACTTTAGATCTAAGGAAACAGAGTTAGCCGAAGGAAGGGGGCGATGAAGTGGAGCATTTATGTGGAGAATGGCCCATAGGCTGGAATTCCATGTGGTGAGTGTTATTATTGCCATTATTATTTGTGCAGTTGTCTATATATTTTACTAAAATGAATTGATTAGCCTTATAATCAGCAAACATAAAATCTTGATTAAAAGTGAGCATTTTCCAAATTTTTCTCCATCTATAAAATGGGCCAGTATAAGATAAGTAGACTTCTTTGTGTCAGATGTAGGTCTAAGAGCTGAGAATAAGTAGATTCTGAATAAGGTAGAATAGATAGCTCTACTAAAAATGTTTCTGTTCTAATGAAAAGAAAAGGGTAATAAAATTTATACAAAATAATGTATACATTGTCTTGTGGTGTCACATCCTATGAAGGAAAATAAGGCAGAGTGAGAGTGATGAGAGGAAAGGGAAATGACTGCTATTTTACATAGAGTGATCAAAGAATTCCTATCTAAAAGGTGATATTATGGGGAAATCTGGAAGAAATGAGGTAGAAAAATCATACAGATATCTTTGTTAAGGGTATTCTAGGCAGCAGGAACAGCAAGCAATGATATTCTGCATTGGAGGTGTGGTTGGAGAGTTCTCAGAACAGCAAGGCAGCCAAATAATTCAGAACAGTGAACTGAGAGAGGATCCTAAGAGAGTCAAAGACACAGCAGAATCAGGGCAGAGCACTTGAGTGTGCTGTCAGCAAGAAGTGATATGTTCTGAATTATGTTAAAGAGAAGAAAAGAAAGCATAGTATCTGTAATATGTTCTTCAAAAGATACTTCCCTGAAAGAAAGAGAAAGAAAGATAAAAGAAAGGAGGGAAGGAAGGAATGAAGGAAGGGAGGGAGGAAGGGGAAAGAAAGAAAGAAAGAAAGAAAGAAAGAAGAAAGAAAGAAGGAAAGAAAGAAAGAAAGAAGGAAGGAAGGAAGGAGGGAAGGAAAGAAAGAGAGAGAAAGAAAGAAGGAAGGAAGGAAGGAGGGAAGGAAAGAAAGAGAGAGAAAGAAAGAAGGAAAGAAGAAAGAAAGAAGGAAGGAAGGAAGGAAGGAAGGAAGGAAGGAGGGAAGGAAAGAAAGAAAGAAGAAAGAAGAAAGAAGGAAAGAAAGAAAGAAAAGAAAAGAAAAAAAGAGAGAGAGGAAAGTGGGAAAAAAAGAAGGAAGGAAAGAAGGAAGGCAGGAAGGAAGGCCAGCCAAGGAAAAAAAGGAAGAGAATAAATGAAAGAAACATGATGTTGTGTAGAGAATAGCTATGGTAGTGGGGAAAAAGTAGAAGCAGGATAAAGAGAGATAATTAGAAGAATGTATGTTCTGTTTATGGAAGGAACAGTGAAGAAGTGAGCATCAGTACGGGCATTTTAATTTTGAGATACATGTTAAATATCCAAGTAGGCATATAGAAGATGCAGTTGGCCATGAATCTGGAACTGAGGATTTGGGGACATGTGAGTATCTTTGCCATTTGTAGCCATTACATATGATGACATTACCAAAATATTTAATGCTAATGCAACAAGAAGTCCAAAGATTAAGCCTGGGGTGGAGTGTTGCACATATTTGGTGATCAGTCTCCAGTTCCTTGGAGAAGAAACCAGCTGAGGAGCCCTGAGAAATACAGGTTTCAAATTGTGACAGGGTAATTCCCTAAGAACCAAAGATGGAAAAAATTTCAAAGAGAATAGAGTATTTAAATATTTACAATATCACTAAGCCAAGTGAAATTGAAACTAAGAAATGACTATTAATTTGAGAAAATGGAGGACAATGATAATTGGCAAAAGCAATTATTGTGGATATGGCAGGAGGAAAGTCTCCCTGGGTTTAGGAATGCATGAGAGGAGAGCAAGCCAAGGCAGGAAAGAAAAACTACAGTTTTTCTGTGAGGCATGCAAATATGAACATAAGGTAGTTGCTTTAAGAAGACTGGGAGTCAGGGACGTATTTTTAAAAAGAAGGTATTACAGATGCTATATGCAGACATGAGGGAGCAGGTAGATAGGGAGATGGTATGATACAGGAAAGGGAGGCGTCGTTTCAGGAGTGGTTCCTTGAGCAGAGAAACCGGGAAGAAACGCAATGTAAGGATGAGTGAGTTGTCAATAGAAGCACAGTGAGTGGGTCCATTGTAATAAGAAGGAGGTCAGAGGAATGGGCTGGGCTGGTAGGTGTAATCATGGAAATCTGTGCAAATTGTCTTTACATTCCTTCTGTGTTCTCTATACATTTAGGAGGATCAGGAATTGAAACTCAGAAGGAGAGAGCATGTTTTGGAAGGTTAAGGAGATTGAAGATTTCAAATAATCTTAATACATAGGAAAATGAAAGACAAGGAAATTAATTCATACTAAGGGAGAGGTCTTCCTCATGTAATTGTGGTATAGAATTATACACACACACACACATATATATACACAAAATAATCACATGCAGCTGCTCCTATGAAGGTATGGGCTGGGAAGGGAAGTTGAATTTTAACTAGGGTTAGGGACTCACTAGGCAGGTGAAGGAAAGAGGAGAAATGGAGTTAAAGATTTATGCAAGTGATTGCTTTTAATGTTGAATTATGAGGCCAGGTAAGACAGAAGGAAAGGAGTTAAAGGATATAAAGAATCATGAGACTATAGTTTTGGAATCTCGAATGGGTGTATAAATGTGTGGGAAAAAATGAGGTAGAGGGAGAAAAATGCCAATATAAGAGGCGATAGTTAAAGAATGGAATCATTATAAAATCAAGGATGGAGAAGGGAAATCATTGGCAATAAAACAATCTAGATGATGACTGTGATGACGGGTGGCCATTACCTTTATACTTCTGAACTCATTTTAAATTTCACAATATCAATAGAATTTCAGACCTTACAAAATTGGTTGGGCAGCCTTTTCTTTTGACAGAGTACTTTCTAAGAATTCTTCAAATTTCAGCATAAAAGTGATTACTTTTCCTGTTAATCAAGAGCTTCTGTGTTCAACAGGGCAGCCACTGGCAACATGTGGGTGTCCAAATTTAAATTTTAATGAATTAAAATGAAATAAAATTTAAAATTCACCTTCTCAGTCGTACTAATCACATTTGAAGTGCTTCAGCGCCACATGTGGCTCGTCACTGCTTGTACTGGACAATGCAAATCTAAAACTTTTCCATCAATACCAAAAGTTCTGTGGAATAATGCCATTCTGGAATTTTGCCTCTAACCATTTGAATATTCAACATTTCTGGCACGGAGTGGAAATTAAATTTTGTTTTGTAACCACCTGGTCAGTTTTGCTAGAGATAGGAATCATCTGACAACTATTATGGCACCACAACCGCCCAAATACCATATGTTTTATGGCATCTAGGAAATAGATCATTGCCATGGTTACTGTATCACATAATATGAGCTAATGAGAAGCAATTCACAAGTAAAAGGCTACACAAAAGATGTGTTTGATTAAAGCAGCCATTTCCCATATGTTATCCTTTGTCAAATATTCTAGTTATTTTGGGGTGTGCAAAGAGTTTGTGATGCAAGCCGTTAAGCTTTACGATGGTAGTGTACCTTTAGCCCTCAAATGAAGACCATGATGTGGCTCAAAATGGGGAGTAATATGCAGATGGGGAAAACCAATGGTTCTTTTGAAACCATGAAGCTAGCAATTTACTTCCTGGCTTACTCTTTTTTTTTTTTGGAAGAAAACAGATGAACAAATAAGTAATCAGTTTCTCATAAGTGAAGGTGAGGTCAGCTAAACATCTGCTTTATTCTAGCCACATGGTATAATTTTCAGAGGAAATTACTATGCTTGTAACTAGAATGTTTGAAAGGCTTATTTTCCAGCTAAGTGGATGCTGTGTTCATTTGATGGAATTTTGTTTCCTATGGCATATAAGCATACATACAAACATACACTACAAGGAAAGGGAAGGGCAGATCAAAGGAGAAAAAATAATATTTTGAACCTTAATCTGTGCCAGATCTGTGTGAGACAGTTAAATTATATCAGGTCACTTAATGGTCATGCTAATTATTTGGTGTGTATTTTATTTTCATCTCAGTTTTGTAGATGAATGTACTTAGAAATATTAACATCAAGTAACCTGTCTCAGAATTGATAATAGTTGGAGGTTGATGTCTTCCTGACTCCAAGAAACTGTGATTATATATATAACAGATATGCATATTGCTCGTTGCTTTTCCTGAATAAGTCAGTGAACACTGTGCAGGTTGCTTCAGTCAGTCAGACAGAGAACCAACCATGTTAAATGTAATAGGGATGGACATATAAGGAGAATTTACAGTCAGGGAAGAAGCAAAGGATCCTTGAATAGCTACCCTGAGTCATACAAAATGTTTTGAGCTCTCATTGAAATTGGTGAGGTTGATAGTTTCAGCCAATATTTTGATAAATAAGATATTCACCTGTCAGACAAGTTCTGGTAAAATACACACAGTTACCCCAAGTGAATACCTGCTACTTTATATAAAATGACTCTAGAGGATACATCACCTCTATCAATATCAACTTTTATAACTGCTAAAAAATTATTTATGATAACTGTTAACGTGTTTTTTGGAAGAGATTTTTTTCCTTTAATCAGCTAAAAGTTTGCTGACTTTGTTTTTCTTTTCAAATAAACAATTTTTAGATTTATTGATTGTGTCTATTTTTCTTTTCTCTATTTTATCCATTTTTAGTCTAAACTTTATTATTTTCTTTCTTCTAGGTACTTTGTATTTAATTTGCACCCACATTCTAATGTCTTGAGGTAGAAATTTAGGTTACTGATTTGAGATCTCTCTTCTTCATTTTAATGTAGGCCTTTACAGCTATAAATTTCCCTCTAGGAACTATTTTAGTTGCACTCTACACATTTTGGTATATGGTGTTGTCTTTTTCTTCATTATTTTCTCATTCCCTTTGTGATTTCTTTTTGATCATTGATTACTCGGGAGTATGTCATTTAATTGTCATATATTTGTGAATTTACATATTTTCTTTCTGTCATTAATTTCTAATTTTATTCCATTGTGATCAGAACAGATATAAACTATTCCAAAACACAGATGAGGCTTAAATATGCTCTAACTCATTTTAAAAACCAGTCTGACAATAATACAAAAAATATACAAAGATAGATATCACAAGAAAATAAATCTACAACCAATATTTTAAAGAATACAAATGCAAATATCCTTCACAAAATACTAGCACACCAAATACAGCAACATATAAAAAGCATAACATACTATGACAAAATAATAATTGTAGCAAGAATTCAAAGTTGAACATACAAAAGCATAATATGCTATGACAAAGTAAGAATTACAGCAAGAATTTAAAGTTGAAAAAGTCAAGTAGTGTAATACTCTATGTTAGCAGAAAAAAAGACAAAGACAGAACAATTATCTAAATAGATGCAGAAACATCATTTTGCAAAATCTAAAATATTCTCAAAATAGAAACACTCAACAAATTATGGATACAAAGGAGGGTCCTTGACCTGATGAATGTTGTCTGTAAAAATTTCACAGCAAACACTGTACTTACTGATGGAAGTCTAAGTGTTCCATTCTAATATCACGAACAAGACAAAGATGTCTGCTGAGGCCACTTTAATTCAAAAATGTACTGGAGGTTCTAGCCAGGGCACTTAGCCAAGAAATGGAAATAAAAGTCATCCAGATTAAAAAGGAAAAAAGTAAAACTGTCTACTTGTGTATGAAATGATCTCGTATGTAGGAAATCCTAAGACATCATCCTCTCCATACCCACACCTAAAACACTACTAGAACTAATAAACAAGTTCAGCAAATTTGTAGGATGCAAGTTCAATATAAAATATCATTGTTTGCATACATTAAAAATGAATAATTAGAATATGAAATAAAGAAATGAGTTTAGTTTACAATAACATAAAACAATAAAATATTTAGGAATATTTACCAACAATGTAAGACTCATACACTAAAACTTGCAAAAATTACAAAATATTGGTGAAAGAAATTAAAGAAGACCCACATAAGTGAAAAACCCTTTCATGTTCATGGATTAGAAGACATAATATTATTAATATGGCAATACTCCACTAATTCATCTCTAAAGTCAAAGCAATTTGAATCAAAATCTCAGCTGCCTCTTTGCAGAAATTGACAGGTTGATCCCCAAATTCATACAGAAATGCAAGGAACACAGAATAGCCAAAACAATGTCAAAAAAAAGAACTAAGTTAGAAGAATAATAATCCCCAATTTCAAATCTTACTAAAAGCTATAGAAATAAAAACCATGTGGCACCAGCATAGGCTAGATATAAATCTATAAAATAGAATTGAGAGCCACTTATAATTATGGTCAATTTATTTCTGGCAAAGGTGCCAAGACCATTTAATGGAGAAAGAATAGTGTTGTTTTTTCTTTATTTTGATTTTTTCCCCATCAAATAGTGCTGGGAGTCCTGGCTGAAAATAACAAGAGAGAGAGAAAGAAAAGAAAAAAAGAAAAAATAAAGAAGTGAAATGTCTACCTCATACTAATTACAAAATCAACCTGAAATGGATTATTGAACTAAATATAAAGTTAAAACTATAAAACTCTTAAAAGAAAACGTAGGAGCAAATATTTTGACATTGAATTTGGCAATGCTTTCCTAGATAGGACACCAAAAGCACAAAAATAAAGAAAATAAAGTAAAATGGACTTCATCAAAACTAAGAATTTTAGTGTTCAAAGGACATTTTCAAAAAGTTAAAATACAATCCACAGAACAGTAGAAACTACTTGCGAATCATTATCTGATAATTGTCTAGCATCCCGAATATATAAAGAACTGCTACAATGTCCAAATGAAAAATAAACCAATTAAAAATGGGCAAAGCATTTGAATATACACTTATTCAAAAAAAGATGTAAACATGAGCACATTAAAAGTCCTTCAATATCATTATTTCTTAGGAATATTAAAATTGAAATCAGGGAGACATCACTTCCCACTCACAGCGTACCTATTGGAAACCTCATACATTCCTGGTGGTGATATAAAATGATGTTAAGTTGCTTTGATAAAAAATTTGGCATTTCTTCTAAAAGTTACAATTAGAGTTACCAGGAGATTCAGATATTTCAATACTAGCAATATACTGAAGGAAATTGAAGACATATGTCCACTAAATGACTTGTACATGAATGTTCACAGCAACATTATTCATAATGGCCAAAAAGTGAAAAAAAAAAAACCTCAAATGCCTATCAACTCATTAACAGATAAGCAAAATCTTGCATATCCATGCAATGGAATACTATTTGGCCATAAAAAGCAATGAAGTACTAACAGATGCTACAACAGGTACAAATATTGAAATATTATGGTAAGTGAAAGAAGTCAGATGGAGAAGACCACTTTACTGTATGAACCCAATTATATTCAATATCCAGACTAGATAAATTTAAAATACCACTACATAGAACAGTTGTTACCAAAGACTGTGGCAAAGGAGGAATGAGAACTGACTACTGAAAGTTACAGGGTTTCTTTTTGGAGTGATGAAAATATTCCAAACTTAGATTGTGAAGAAGGTTATACAAGTCTCTGATATATTAATTACCACTGAACTAATATAATTTAACTAATAAAAATTTAAACATTATTCTATGTGAATTATATTTTAATGCATCTGCTTGATTGAGCCCATACTTTTTAGTCAAGGGAGAATTCTAGGCAGATCTCCTCTAGACGCTTCTGTAAGAATCATTCAGTATACTCACCTTAATTATGCAACCTTCCTTTAACACTCAGCAGTGATATTCTCATCTTTGTAAATGTGTGATCCATTCACTGTTCATATGTTCTTTGACTTTCCCACATACCAGGGATATCATATCTCATATATTGTTTCTACTCCAGGATCCAGATTCTGTGTGTTGAATAAATGAATGAAGCTAAGAACTACAGGAAGGCACAGGTGAAACCCAAGAAGAACTACTTAACAGGACCAATAATGAGAAACATCTAATACTCGTAATACATGTAGACATAAAGGGAAACATGATAAATCCTAGTGAGGTTGACTTTTGAATGTTCCGATTAAGAATAATAAAATCCAAATGTAAAAGACCTCGAAGGAAAAAATCTGAGGAAAAGATAAGAAAATCACAGAAAGGGAAATATTTTGGGCTTTTGCATCTGAAAAACTGCAGCTTCACTAGGGCATAGTAATGCCTCATCAAGACAATTTATTCTGTTACCAGAAGAGCTTGGTATCTTCAGATCAGTGTGACCTATTGAAATTGCAGGATTTCAGTAGCTGCTCATTGAGTGCGATCCATCATTTTCAACCCAGCTGTTCCACCCTTACTAACAAAGTGAGTAACAAACTGTAAAAGAAACAAATGGCTCACTTATGCAATGAGATCCTTTTCCCAAATATTCTCTGAGACTACAGTTTTTTTTTTTTTTTTGGTGAATCAACCTGGCCCTTGTACCACTCATTGGAAGTGAGATGTAAATATGTCAACAAGTATTTTCAGGATTTCTGGAAGTAATCAACATGTTGCAGGAGAAATGGCTTGCTTCTTTAGTTCCAAAATCATGCAAAAGAGCTGAGAAGCTAAGCTTAATTTCATAAAAACAAAGAGAAGAAGGAAAGATAATTGTCTGAAACCCACTTTTTTTTTATAATAGTTAAGGGAAGTCAATGTGTATAAATAGTTCTACCATTAAGCTCTATTCCACGATATGTTGCAGATTACAGAGTCCTAGTGATAACTGGTGAGATGAAATTCAGAAATCATGTATGTCTAAACATTTGAAACTCACAGGATGGTAGAGTACCTGAAGAAAACTTTGCTAAGTCTTAAAGTCATTGTCCAAAATTTCCTTCAAGACATAGGGTGGGGCTTTGAATCCTGAAGGTGGAAAACATTCCAATGCTCTCATGATCTCATAGTAACCTGGCTTCAAGCTGGAAAAGCCTAAGATTTCATCGGATGCTTTGCATGAAGAATAACACGAAACTGCCAGCCTCTCATCTGCCCTTTATCAAGCTCAAAAATGACTATATCCCCTCATGCCCTAAGCTACTTTACCAAAGTCCCTCTTTTACCATTTCTAGGGGTGCTAAGGAGTCATGTAACCTAGATACACGCAATAAGAAGATGCATTTTCTGTAGATAGATAGAAATACCAATTAAACTAAAAATTAATCACCTTATATTATTGCTCTGAGCCAGCAATTATAAACAATACCGGTAATAAAATATTATTTCCTGCTAGGACAGACCTCTCCAATTCCCTACCCCTCATCACATACCAGTATTGAAGAGTGCATAGAACTTTCTCAGAAAAAAATACGATTCCATCAAGGGAGCGATTGTATCTAATTTGTTCAAAAAAAGCTGTTTGCTTCCCAGGATGTTGCACAATAGATCCCACATAGTAGGTGTCCAAAAATATTTATTAAATGTTTACCTTACATGTGAGTATATTGTAAATACCGGGGACATAATATGTGAAAGAATTAAGGTTAAATGACATAATATGTTCAGAGAACTACACAAATTTATAATTTCTGATGCATAAAATACAAAGAGGAGCCAAGGCATGAGATGATTATGAATGATGAGCAATATGAATTGGGCTTGCCAAAACAGTAACATAAAAAGGCAGTGAAGAGTGATGAGAAAAAAAACAGTATCTCCAATTGAGAGGAGACATATTTATTCAATTATGCAAACGTAATTTGAGCACTTTCTTTGCAATAGACATTTTTTCTAGGCCCAGGAGAAGTAAGATTTATAGGATATTGTTTCCATGTAATTCACAATCCAGAAGGATAAGTGGAAGGCATTAATAGCAAAAATATAAAGAGTGTCTTCTGAGTGCCTTTTATATACTACATGATTTCCTAATGTTAGAAAGTATCCCAATAAGGCAAGTGTTACCATTGTTAGCCTTTTATAAATGAGACCAGAGAGGCTCAAGTTCACACAGTTTTAGGTGGGACAATTGGGTTGTCAGGTTGTTCCTCTCTGTATCCATTGGCAAATAGAAAAAGAACCAACAGTAGGTCCAACTCGCCACTGCACTCCAGCTAGGTGATGAAGTAAGACCCCCATCTCTAAACAAATAGATAAATAAATAAAATATATTCCCAGACATTCAAGTAGATTCACTCCTTTATCAAACAAACTGCCTTTTGAAAACAAACAAAAAATTATACCTTAAAATTTTAATTTACCCAAGTCTCCAGTACTTAATATACACATATATGTGTATGTACAGTATATGCATATAAACGAGTATATATTATATGCATATATGCGTGTTCATATAATACATATATAATACACATTCACATACACACATAGATAGACAGCCTGTTTAGTTTCTGCAATTTCCCAATGAAATATAAACTGAACAGAATAACAAGACAAAAGGTTATATATATATTAGCTTATGTCAACTATTCAAAGATGCTATATATTTGAGTTTCTTAGTATTTACATGCAACTCAAAGTTAGTGTAAATGCTCAGAGAAACTTAAGCACTCATTCATCTTTTCAAGAGGGTTGTATAGAACACATTAGTGAATTATGTTCAAATATTCAAAATTCTGTAGTATTTGAGTCACGGTGAGGAGAATTTGAAAATATTTGAGTATACTCCCGAGGTAGCTTCTTTGTTCTCACTGGTATTTGATGTTTTGTTCTCAGGGGTGTCACAGAAAGAAAGAGCTGTCTTAAAAGGCCCAGTAGAAGCAGGCCTGTTTTACGTTAAAGGGCCAAGTCAGTTTTGCACTTGAATTGCTGTCTGTGTTCTATCCTGGGGCCTCGGGGAAGAGAAGTATTTCAGGGCACTCTTACGTTCTCTGTGCAGGGGTCGCAGGCAACTTTCAAATCAGAAACGCACGGCTTCAGCTACCTCAAAGTAAGTTTGAACAATCATTACATATTAGTAGATAAAATGGATTACACTTTTAATAGATTATTAAAAGGTTATTATATCATTTAGTAAATTTGAACCCAATAATTTTGGAAACTTAATTCTCTCTCCTTCTACTCCATATTGGAGCTCAGACATCACTAAGAAAAACTGAATACCAAAAATAATTATTTATTTTCTATTGAATTGATGTGTTCTTCTGCTCTATAAGCCCAATTGTAAATGGACTCTATGCTCCCTGATTGAAACAATGTCCATGAATATGTGTCCATTCATGATAAAGACCATATTGGTAAAATATTAAACTATTACATAACTCATATTTATTATTTTAGAGAATGTTGACAAAACATACAGAAAAGTGTTTTCATCTTGAACAGTAAGACATTGCAACTCGGACAATGTCTAGTTTCTCAGGGTTATAAGTGAGAAAGGGTTATATATTTCCTAAGCATGACCAGACTTTGGGATCCTCAGTGCTTATCCATAAAAGCCACTTTTGAGATAACAGTAACAAAACCGTCATCTATATATAATATGTATCACACTCACACATACATTCTCACATATCTTAATTATGCCTCTGTTGTTGCTGCTGTTGCTTTGATCAAAATTGAGTCGAAACTGGTTTGGATAACCACATGCACATGCCCACACACACACACATACATGCACACCCCCCCCACACACACAGTCAATTAAGAAATACAAAATTAAAAATAAGAAACAGAAAGTTGAAATTATTAGCTCAATAAGCCAACTCTGAGGAAGGTGGATGTTTCATTCACGGGTGGAGGTTTATGGTATCTTTCTCATTCTGTTCACTCAGATTTTTATCCTGTAAGATGGGCTTCTCCATGGACATGCATATTCCAAATCAAGGACATTTTCTGGCATCATATATCCTCAGCTGTGTCACACAAAATAGAAGAACTTTCTGTTTAACATTTCTACTTTGAAAAATTGCAGAGTAGGTTTTTGATTGGTTCATGATGAGTCATGTGTCCTTCCCTTGACCAATCACTGAAACTAGGTTGGTAAGAACTTACAACAGGATGCCAAGTTTTAGAAAAGGAGCTGAGGTTGAGTTTTCCAAAAGAAGAGAGGTAAGTGAAGACATGACCAATGGCATAAAAGTTTCTCACAAGTAACTATCTTAGTTTGGGGATTTTAGTCCAGGAAATGAATTTCACAGAATAGCTGTTTTGGCCTGTTTGTTTCCTCCAGGAATAATTTAAAAATTGAATCCACAGGTCTCGCTATTTCCTCTTTTTTTCCTTTACATGTGAGGCAGGTGGCAGGTGCTTTCCAAGAAGGGAAGATTGTACAGCTCTTATTCACAGTTGCATGGGGGATCAGGTTCAAAAACCTTAAGTGGGGCCTAGAACTGAAACTACTTTCAGGTATAAAACCACATTTCTGCACAGAAATTCCATTCTTATAACGTGGTAATGACTCATAAAACAAAGCAAAACAAACACAAGTACTGATACCTGTGAAGCCATCAGGTCAAGTAAGTCTGATGATTATCCAAAGCAAACCAAACTAAATAGATCTGGTGCAAAGATTTTCAGCATAAGACCCGAGGAAGGAAAAGAAGTAGAAATAAGGCTCCTGAGTAATTCCAGAGACAGCAACAAGTCAGTTGCCTCTAATTCATAATTTATATCCAATCTCATTGACAGTGGATGCCCGGGAGTAAAAAGGCAATTTGTGTTCCAAGTGGCTAAAGTAATAGTATAACCTACAGAGAATAGGATGATAACTACTAAGTTATCAGAATACACACATAATCAATATGTGCAAATTTGAAAAATACATTAGTCAGCTGAGGGAAAGACAGAGATTTTTTGTGGAAGTTCAGATTCTCCGTAACGCAATCCCAGGTTGTAGATGCTCAGTGCATTTTCTCTAGTTCCTCAATTATTTTCTCTCGGTGTCCTAAGACGTATATTTGTCACCTTGGGTCATTCTAAAGTGTTCCACTTGCTTCTATAACTTTCCGGTGACATGAGAAAAGAAAAGCTCTTTCCTCTGAGTAACATCAGCTTTAGTTTTGTCTACTTATTACAGTTTTTCGTAATATTCCCTACTTTAACGATTTGTCCTTGAGTGGTCAATAACTTAGCACACAGTCCTTACGCGGACTATTTTTCTCATAAAATACCTGAGACCCCCTTTTCTACGTCAGTTACCAGTCCTGACACCTGTAAGCACAGGCTAAAATATTCTGTGACCCGGTGGGGCCTTGCTTGCTTTTATTATTTCCTTAGGTAGCAGAGACTAACTGGTTGTATTACAAACTCTTTACCTTTTGTTCCTGGGCACACAGTTAGTCTGCCTCTTCCAGTCTCCCTTGCAGTAAAGTTTAGGAACTGGCCGAGTTCTGGCCCATAAAATGTGAGTTGGAATATTATGATCCACTTCCAGAACTGTCCTTTTAAAACCTCCCATAAACCCATGCAAGAGCCTCTCCTTCCTAAGCCAATAACTGAATGGAAAAATCTACTGAGGGTCTGCTCAGAGGGAGGTAAAGCAACCCCTGGAATAAGTACTGCTCTTAAAGTGACCAAAAAGATATCTACCTGACTAGAAGCATCCACCTGATACTGTGAAGAGAAAACAAAATCACCTTATTTTAATTTTTAATTTTAATTTAATTTAATTTTTTTTTTTGAGACGGAGTCTCGCTCTATCACCCAGGCTAGAGTGCAGTGGCCGGATCTCAGCTCACTGCAAGCTCCGCCTCCCGGGTTCACGCCATTCTCCTGCCTCAGCCTCCCGAGTAGCTGGGACTACAGGTGCCCGCCACCTCGCCTGGCTAGTTTTTTTGTATTTTTTAGTAGAGACAGGGTTTCACCGGGTTAGCCAGGATGGTCTCGATCTCCTGACCTCGTGATTCGCCCGTCTCGGCCTCCCAAAGTGCTGGGATTACAGGCTGAGCCACCGCGCCCGGCATTTTATTTTTTTTAAGATACCAAGGTTTGCAAGTTTATCTGTTAGAGAAGCAACTGTTTTATTCACTAGCAAATTTTTCCTCTGTCTTTAGTCAACATCACCTAAAAAGAGTTGTTCCTTCTCTCCAGTGCTTGATAAATTATCGATTACCTCTTCAGCTCTTCAAATTCTCATTATTCCAATGTCAGGACTTACACTGGTCAGCACATGGTACTTTCTGAGGAATAGAGACCTTCATTCTTTAATACGTGTCATGGAACTTATAAAACAAAGCACGCAGCATACAATATAAATGTGTTTATCGATCCAGAAATCCATAAGAGAAGTGGAGGGGACTTTCCTTCTTCTCCAGCCCAGAGAGGTCCATGGATGAACTAAATAAAAACAGATGGGACACACCTGCATGTTATCTGAATACCACTCAAAAATCATATCAGTATTTGTAGGTGTGTTTTAGATACCATAATTAATCAGAGCAAGAAGGAAACCTATTTTAAAATGTCATTTCATCTTATTTCATTTAATTTCACTATATTTTATTTTATTGCATGTATGCATCAATAGCTCATTGATAAGTAAACTCTTATAATATGGATGTGCTAGTTCGTTTGATTATTCACCTGGTGTAGGACATTTGCATAGTTGCAAAATGTTTACTGTTACAAGTTAAGCTTCTACGAACAGACATATAAACATGGAGATATGTTTTTATTTATCTTGGATAATTGTGAATGAGTACAATCACTGGGTCATATGACAATTTCCTGTTATTTATGTTCCAGCTTAACTGAGATTAATATGAAAAAACTGCAACCAATTAATGTATATAGGTGGCAAATTTGGACACATGAATAGACTTGTGTTACCATCACTAAAATCAAGGTAACGAATATATCCATAACCTCCAAAAAGTTTCCCTGTGTGTGTTTCCCTGTGTCCCTTTGTTTGTGTGTGTGTGTGTTTACAGTAAGAACACTTAAGATGAAATCTACCCACTTAACACATTATTAGATGTATAATACTTTATTGTTAACAATACCCACTATGTGGTATTGTAGACCCCTGAAACTTACTCGTTTTGTATAACTGTAACTTTTTACCCATTGAACGACAACGTTCCATATCCCTCTCCCTTTAGCCCCTGGTAACCACCATTCTATTTTCTACTTTTATACATTTGACTATTTTAGATACCTTATATGAGAGAAATCAGGCAGTATTTATCCTTGTGTGACAGAAGTATTTAATTTAGCATAATGTATTACAAGACCACCCGTGTTGTTTTTATGGCTGAGTGATATCTCATTGTGTGTATATATCACCTTTTCTTTATCCTTTCATCTGTTGATTGACATTTATGCTGTTTTTGTAAATCAGTCATTGTGAGTAATGCTGCAATGACATGAAAATATAGAGGACTTCAAGGTTCTGATTTTAATTATTTTGGAAATATACCCCAAAGTGGAATGTCTGGATCTGACAGTAGTTCTATTTTTAATATTTTGAGGAACATCTATAATGTTTTCCATGGCAGCTGCACCAGTTTATATTTCCACTAATGGTGTGCAAGGGTTCCAGTTTCTGCGCAACCTGTCAACACTTGTTACCATTGTTTTTGTTTTGATAGCAGCCATTCTAACAGGTATAAATTGGTATCACATTATGGTTTTGAGTTGCATTTCTTTAATGATTAGCAGTTTTGAACATATTCGATGACCTAGCTCTTAGCTATTTTTATGTCTTTTTTTAAGAAACATCTATTCAAGTTCTTTATCTTTTTAAAAATCAGGTTTTTTTTTTTTTTTTTTTGATACTGAGATGTTGAATAAGGAATTCTAACCAAAGAAATTAGGCAGGAAAAAAATAAACACAAGGCATCCAAATTAGAGAGAAAGAAAACTGGTAATTACCTGTTTGCAGATGATATGATCTTTTATACAGAAAATCCTTAACATTCTACCAAAATGTGTAAGAGCTAATAAACACTTTCAGTAAAGTTGCAGAATACAAAAGCAACATACAAAAAATCAGTTGCATTTATATACACCAACAATAATCTATATGAAAAGGAAATTAAGAAACAATCCATTCACAATAGCATCGGAAAGAATAAAATACTTATAAATAAATCTAACCAAGGAGATGAAAGATATACACTGAAAATCATAAAAGACTGATTAAAAAAAAGGCAGCACAAATTAATGGAAAGACATCATGTGTTTGTTTACAGGAATAATTAATATTGTTAAAATGTTCATACTACCCAAAGTCATCTACAGAATTAATGCAATCGCTATCAAAATCTCAAAGGTATGTTTTATAGGAATAGAAAAAATATTCTAAAATTTATATGGAACCACAAACGACCTCAAATAGCCTAAGCAACTTTGAGCAGGAAGAAGAAAACTGGAAACATCATACTTCCTGATTTTAAAATATATTATGAGTCTATAATCATTAAAAACAATATGGCATTGGCATAAAAAAAGCCTATGAACACATGGTCCAGAATAGAAAGCCCATGAATAAACCCATACATATATGGTCAACTGATTTTAAACAAGACTGCCAAGAATACACAATAGAGAAAATATAGTCCCTTCAACAAATGGTGTTGGAGAAGCTGGATAGCCATATCCAAAAGAATGAAATTTAACCCTATTCTTACAGTACACCATGCACAAAAATCAACTGAACATCGGTTACACTTAAATATAAGATTCGAAGCTATAAGTCTCTGAGAAGGTGTAGTGGGGAAAGTTTTTAGCGTTTATTTTTGGCAATGGCCCCTTGAATATGACATCAAAAGCACATGCAACAAAGGGAAAAATAGAGACCCTGAACTACATAAAACCAGAAAGCTTCTGCACCACGAAATAAACAAACAACAGAGTGACAAGGCAACCTACAGAATGGGAAAAATATTTGTACGTCATTGTATTAGTTCTCTTCCACATTATTATAAAGAAATTCCTGGGACTGGGTAATTTGTAAAGAAAAGAGGCTTAACTGGCTCACGGTTGTGCAGGTTGTACAGGAAGCATGATGCGGGCATCTGTTCAGCTTCTGGGGAGGCCTTAGAAACCTTGTAATCATGGTGGAAGGCAAAGGGGAAGCAGGCAAACAGAGGAGCAAGAGAGTGAAGGGGGAGGCACTACACACTTTAAAATGACTACATCTCAGGAGAAGTCACTCACTGTTGTGAGGACAGTATCAAGAGGGATGGTGCCAAATCATTCATGAGAAACTAACTCATGATCCAATCACCTCCCACCAGGCCCCGCCTCCAACACTGGAGATTTCAAAATAAGATTTGGGTGAGGACACAGATCCAAATTACATTAGTCATATATATTATGAAGAGTTGTTTCCAAAATAAATAAGGGTGTTAGTTTTACTCATTAGGTGAACAACACTCTTAGACCTGCCTCCTCATTTTCTTTAATAGACTGTGTGTTTTAATGCAGTTTTGGGTTCACAGCAAAATTGAGCAGAAGAAATAAATCTAACCAAGGTTTATTTATTTCTCCTATTTCTGGCTCCCACATATGCATAACACCCTCCAATATTCCTCACCAGTATGTAACATGTAATATAGTGGATGGACCTATTTTTACAAATTATTTAAAAATAATATTTTTAAAGCCCAAAGTTTACATTAAGCTTCACTCTTGGTACTGTACTTCCTATGGATTTTTACAAATGTGTAATTTGGACGCATCTACCATTACTGTGTAATACAGAATAGTTTCACTGCTTTAAAAATCCTCTGTGCTACACCAGTTTATCCCTCCTTCCCTCCTAACCTCTGTCAACTACTGATTAATCTCTTCTTCTCGCCTAACCTCTGCATAGTTTTGCCTTTCCCAGAATATCATATCATTGGAATCATACAGCATACAGCCTTTCAGTTTGGCTTTTTTTCACTTAATAAAGATATTTAAGTTTCCTCTATTTATTTTTATAGGATAATAGCTCATTTCTTTTCAGTCCTGAATAATATTTCGCTGTCTGTATGTACCACAGTTTATCCATTCAGCAGCTGAAGGACATCTTGGTAGCTTCCAAGTTTTGGCAATTATGAATAAGGCTGATATATACCTTCGTTTTCAGGGTTTTATGTATTCAACTCATTTGGATAAATACCAAGGAGCACAGCCTCTTCATTTTTATTACTGAACAATCTCAAAAACATCTCTGTTTTTAGTAGTGATTGTAGCTGGGCAGGTGTTTTTGTTTTTATTTTCTTTTAACCAGCTGACAATGACAAAGTGAGGCTTCAAAGAATTTCCAGTTAGCACTTTCCTTCCACTTCAAGAGCAGCATCTCCCAAAGGAGGGTCATGAGGGGATTAAAGAAGTCAGATATGCTGCCTCAAGTCTGGCACACTTGTTCCTAAGCATAGGACCCTAAAAGCAAAACTTTTGGCCAGGATTCTGTATAACTTCATAAAGATATTCCTTCAGCAGAGTCTGACTTCTAACCACCTCTGAAATTCTCCACTTTCCTTGATCCCTTCTTTTCCTTGGTCCCTGAGCTGGGGCTCTGGATTTTTGTTGTTGTTGTTTGGTTAGTTGATTTGGTTTGGTTTGGTTTTAAAATCTTCATCCTCTAGTATAAATCAGATATTGAATCACTGAAGAGTTCTGTTGCTGAGTAATGTATGTAGTAGGAGATTTGGTTCAAGATTATCGAGGATTAAAAGAGGCCAAGAGCTGGTCTGAGTCATGGGTTACATCTTATTATTTCTTTCTTGTTAATACAGATATCTTAACAACAGCAACATGAACAGATAACTTGAAGAGGAGGGTTACTATTTTCCCAATGATTGCTAATGCTTCACCATAATATTGAGAGTAAAGCGGTCTCCTTTCCAAGCATGAATTGCATTATGAAGGTGGTTTCAAACTTCTTCTTTATTCTTGGATTGATTTTTTCCTTTTCTTCACTGCAGTATGTGACAGGAAAGTCTATCCCATCACAATTTATACAAAAATGCTTAGAATGAGTTGTTATTTTACATTTGACATCACAGTTGGTATTGCAATTTGTGATGGTTAATATTGAGTGTCAACTTGATTGGATTGAAGGATGCAAAGTATTGATCCTGGTGTGTCTGTGAGGGTGTTGTCAAAGGAGATTAACATTTGAGTCATGTGCTGGGAAAGGCAGACCCACCCTAAGTCTGGGTGGGCACCATCTAATCAGCTTCCAGCATGGCTAGAATATAAAGCAGGAAGAAAATCATGAAAAGACTAGATTGGCCTAGCCTCCCAGCATACATCTTTCTCACTTGCTGGATGGTTCCTGCCCTTGAACATCAGACTCCCAGTTCCTCAGTTTTGGGATTCAGACTGGCTCTCCTTGCTCCTCAGCTTGCAGATGGCCAATTGCAGATGGTAATTGTGTGAGTTAATACTTATTAAACTCCTCTCTCTCTCTATATATATATACACACACACACGCATATTATTTATATATTTATATATACATACATACATATATGTGTATATATGTAATATATATATAATATAATATGTAAATATATAAACATGTATTATATAAAATATATATATATAAAAAATTAGTTCTATCCCACTAAAGAACCCTAATACCAATTTCATTTAGTCTAAAAGTGTTGCTCTCATATAACATAAGGCAATTCAGCTACTCAGGTATTAAAACAGTCAGTTCTTATTTATGAAAAACAGCATCCTGAAAAGAAATTATGCAGAAAGAGGGATGACAAGTTCCACGTTCTCATCCTTTCCTTTACTGGGACCCTCACCAAATATGTCTCCTTTGACAATGAGCAGCTTCAGTGCTGTGTTATTTTGTATTTATCTGCCTTTGCTGGAGTTGCTTTCTCTACCTGGAAAACCATCTCCAGCTCTCCCATCCTCTGCCTAACTGTTAATACCTTGTCATTGTTTACGGATCAGCATTTGAACAATGCCCTATGAGTAGGGTTTCCTGGTAATCTCCATGTTACCCTTACCTTCCTGGAATTCACTTCTGTTCCCCAGGCCACAACTCCAGGGATCAACAGTCACATAAAATCCTACAATTGAATTCTCTGGGAGGTGGCCTGGTCTCTACTTTGTATCTCTTAAGAGCCTTTGTATCTCTCTTCACACCTATTTCACTGTGAAGGTCTGAAGGCCATGGTCTATAACAAGAAATGAAGTGTTCAGCAGTTTGTGGTAAAACAAACAAAAAGTGTGAAAAACTGTGATTTAAAAAATAAACTCCTACATAGGAAAAGGAAAAGATTTAATGACAAAGATGCCAAAAATGATTGCAACAAAAGGAAAAATTAACAAATGGGATTTAGTTAATCTTGAGGGCTTCCACACAGCAAAAGAAACTATCAACAGCATAAACAGACAACCTACAAAATGAGAGAAAATTTTTACAAACTATGCATCTAGCAAAGGTCTAACATCCACATCTGTAAGGAACTTAAACAGATTTACAAGGAAAAAACAAACAACCTCATTAAAAAGTGGGACAAGGACCTGAACAGACAGTTTTCAAATGAAGACATACATGTGGCCAACAAACATATGGAAAAAAGCTGAATATTGACTGGGTACAGTGGTTCACGCCTGTATTCCCAGAACTTTGGGAGGCTGAGGCGAGCGGATCATGAGGTCAAGAGATTGAGACCATCCTGGCCAACATGGAGAAACCCTATCTCTATAAAAACACAAAAATTAGCTGGGCGTGGTCCCAGCTACTCCGGAGGCCAAGACAAGAGAATTGCTTGAACCCGGGAGGCAGGGGTTGCAGTGAGTCAAGATCATTCCACTGCACTCCAGCCTGGTGACAGAGAGAAACTCTGTCCCCACTAGCAACCCCTCAAAAAAGCTCAATATCACCGATCATTAGAGAAATGCAAATCAAATATTATCTCACACAAGTCAGAACGGCTGTTACTAAAAAGTCAAAAAATAACATGCCAGCGAGATTGCAGAGAAAAGAGAAGGCTTATACACTATTGGTGAGAGTGTACATTAGTTCAGTCATTGTGGAAGGCAGTGTGGCAATCCCTCGAAAACCTAAAAACAGAAATACCATTTGACCCAGCAATCCCATTACTTGACATAAACCCAAAGGAATATAAATCATTCTACCATAAAGACACATGCACATGAGCATTCATTGCAGCTCAATTCACAATAGTAAAGACATGGAATCAACCTAAATGTCCACCAATGACATACTGGATAAACAGAATATGGTACATATACACTGTGGATATTATTCAGCCATAAAGAAGAATGAGACTATGTCTTTTTGGGAACAGACAGCGCTAAAGGCCATTATATTTAGTAAAGTAATGCAAGTACAGAAAACCAAATACCGTATGTTCTCACTTATAAGTGGGAGCTAAATGATGAGAACACATGGACACAAACATGGGAACAATAGGCACTGGGGCCTACTTGAGGATGGGGGTTAAGAGGAGGGAGAGGATCAGAAAAACTACCTATTGAATACTAGGGTTAGTACCTGGATGATGAAATAATATGCACAACAAATCCCCGTGACATTAGTTTACCTATGTAACAAAACTGCACATGTACCCCTGCTAAAAAACAAGAACAAAACGTAACATTAATGACAAAATAAATACCAAAATACGAAGTTAGGATTTAAAAAGAGCAGGCTACAAAGCTATAGCTATGGGCTGATACAAATTATGTACCTGTGTATGTATCTACATATGAGTATAGGTACTAACATATGTACTAACACACACACACACTCAATTCACATTTTCCCGCACTGTGACTAAAAGCACATATTTGAGAACACCCTTTGTCAAAAATCATAATACAGCTATTTTTCATCTTTGTCAACTAGATAGGCAAAATATGTTATTTTAATGTAGATTTAAGCTATTAATAAATATTATTTTGCAAAAATAAAACAAGGTAGATACATCAATTTAAGAATCTGACTTCATTCTGAAAATATATTTTATATATTCAGTGTTAATTTTTTCCATAGTTTATAAAAATGCATTTGTAATTAGTTATCTTAATGTCTGGTAAAATCAAAAGCTGAAAACCAAATTTGAGTTTTCAAGTAAAATAAATATACTGTTCCGTAAAATCCACAAATCTGCTATAGCACCTGTCCACATTTATTACAAATGCTTCTTTATACCCATGGGTAGTTCTGTAGATGCTAGATTTGGGAACAGTAGAGATGGTGCCTTATTCATCTGGAAACCAGGACCTGATACAGCAGATGCTTAATGAATATTCTCTGCAGAATGGTTGGAGTTTGGAAAGATAACAAAAAGGTAAGTAAAGTGGTAGAAATGTTTACTTTAGTCTTCTCTTCTTCTGGGCACAAGTTAAAGAAATATAAAAAGGTCCTCTCTTCAAACAATATGGTACTTCAACAACTCAGTATTTGTAAGAAGTAGTTTCAGTCTCTCTGATATGCCTATTTCTATCTATCCATATAAGTATATGTATATGAAAAAGAGAGAGTCTATTCTATAAACTAAGCCTGATTATGATTATACATATGATCATGAAAGACTAACCTGTGTGCCTAGAAATATACAAATAATGTTCAAGTAATAATAATGCTAGCATTCATTCACATGATATTTATGAAATTCCCTAAGTGTTTCACAGCCTCATTTGATTTTCAGAAAACTCAGTGAATTGTGAAATTTACTTCCAGGTGGAAGAATCCGAGAGCTTCATTTCCTAAGTAAGGGAGTGAAAACCTAGAGCTATACCTCCTATCCTTAAACCTGGTGAAATGTTGTTTGTTGAGGTTCTTTTTGTTTGTTTGTTTGTTTTGGCTTTTTATCCCTGGTAGCAGTTGTGTAGCAAGCAGAGATGGAATGAGAGAAAATCAGTCTTCCTGCCTCCTAGCCTCCTATTCTCAACTACTCATGGCTTCATTCCACTATATGCAGAGGAAGATTTTATCACTGATATTATTTACATTTGTCAATGTAGGTAGTAATAAAAAGAAAATCAACATTAGCGAGTTTTGTTACATTGTTGTTGCTTTAATATTCTCTGTGTATAAAGCATCATCCCTCCTTTTCCTGTGCTCTGAGGGGCTCTCCCTGCCTCATCCTTGGTGCAGCCATTTGTGTTAGGCAAAGCCAACAGGTAAGGCAAGCAATTCCCAAATTGCAAATTATTTCTTGCATAATAACTGTTTTTCGGTGACATTCATAGTGTCATGTAGGTCATCAAGGCCTCGGTTTCATGTAGTATTTTAGGAACCCAAGTTATTTTATTATGTGGCTTTTGCACCTTTAGCTCCTATTCTCTCTATTCAGCCTATGGATAATGAAAGAGAGGGCATGAAGGATTGTTCAGAAGACCTTGAGGGTCAGGATTGTGATTGGCTTCTATCATTTCTGTGCAGGAAAATGGGCATACATCACTGCAAAGGAGGCTTAGAAATAAGGAAATTATCTGTATACTGAGGGTGTGGGGAGCATTTTGGTGAGCACATTGCAATGTTGTATTCCATCCTATTTCCATACTTTGTTCACTCTTGGATAAGACTGATGAATAGACAGTTAACTGGTCATGGTGGATGCCTGTTAATCATGCATTCAGTGTAAACATTTGGAAGTCATTATTGAAATAGAAGCACTACATTTTTGGCAATCAAACTTTCCCAATGCTAACTCACTTGAATTCTCATGATCATAAAAATTTATTTTTCAGCATTTTAAGTGTGCAAATAATTTTTACACCAATTTTCTTATTCTAGCTTAGCCATTATTCTGTGGATGGTCAAGATATATTTCTCTCCTCCATTTTATACAGAAGCATTAACACTGAGGGAGGTTAATGGTGTATACTCCTCATCTAGTAAGTAAAAAGTGCCCTGCAAACAGTGTTGTCTAAGAAAAAGTGTGTTAGGCACTCTTAGTTGCACAACGAATAATCATTCACCAGGTTCCTTTATTGAAATTGTTCTCATTTCATTCAGGTTTACAGCAGATGGTAGTTACATGACACAACTCAGGGCAGGGATGCCTAAAGTAGGTGGAGCTGAAAGGACAGGTGGAGCTGATTCTGCTTTCTTTTCTTCCTCTGTTGAAGAAAAACTGCCCAGATCTGCAGATCTGTTTGACTGAAGTGATCATGCACACATACACACACACACACCCACCCACCCATATATGCGTCTGTGTGTATGAATAAGTATATATATGTGTGTGTGTGTGTGCAAACACTGCAATATATGTGTGTGTATGTATACACAAACACACTGCTATAACAAATTGTGACAGAGGCTTAAAACAAAACACCTCTACTACTTTACAGTTCTGGAGGTCAGGTGTCTTTAGTGCTGTGTCTTTTCTGAAAGTTTCAGGAAAGAATCTGTTTCCTTGCCTTTTTCAGCTTCCAGAGGGTGCTGCATTCCTTGGCCCAATGCTCCTTTCTTTCATTACTCCAAACTGTTTCCATCGTATCTCCTACTACTAACCACATTCTTCTTATAAGTTCCCTTTGATTATATTGGGACAATCCATAGAATCCAGTGTGATTCCCTGATCTCAGCATATCTAACTTAATCATATCTGCAAAGTCACTGTAAGGTAACATATTCACAGATTTTGGGGGTTAGGATATGGACATATTTGAGGGGCCAGTATTTAATCTACTACAGCTACTCCCTCCTCCAAAAAAAAACAAAGGCACATTTTAAGGTAAATTAGATTAAGCATTGGCGTTAACCCAGAGACGGCGTATTGGAATATGAGGACAATGATCCACACTCTATGGGCCAGGGCTGATACTGATAGACACTGGAAGGAAGACTACCCGTACTGCTCTCAAAGAGGCCAGAACTGTGGACCACCTGTTTACTGCTCTCTGGTATCTTGCCCCTCCTGCTCTCAAAGTGATGGATTTTAATTTGTTATTTTCTCCCTTAAGAGGAGATTAAAGCACTCCACACACATTTGGCTTATTAATCTTCATAACATCTCTGAATACCCCTGTGAAGTTATCAAAGGGCAAAGGAAAGGGTAGTAATAATTATCCTCATTTAACAGACAGGGGAGATTGTGACAGAGAAGTGGTTCAATTACAGTCTCTAATGAATTGTAGGGAAAAGCAGGAAAAGGAGCGAGATTGCTGCCAAACCCATCTCTTTAACCACTATTTTGCTTTTACAACTTCCTTACTAAAAGTTTCTGAAAAACATGGTCTGAGCTTTCTGAAGAGTGGGCTGGCAGAGCAAGAGAGGTGTAGGTTACATTTATGTATGCATGTCTACTTGTATCACTGCCTACGATGGACAGCTTGCAAACTATCATCCTTAAGTGAGGCCAAAATAAGCCAATCTCAGAGAAAGCTAAAACTGAAATGTAAGGAGAGTTCTTAGGACTTAATTTCTTCACATGGAAATAATTTGCTAATAACATATTTTTTCAATGGGTAGGATGCATATCTTTACAATCTGAAATTTAATATGGGCTGAGTCCAAGGAAGTCGGCTGTATTCAACCAAATCTTTTCTACTTTCTAGAAAATATACCTTGAGCTATTTTGGCTCCTAAATTAGTCATAAAACTGTATACTAAAGTAAATTCTTGGAGATTATTTTTTCTGTGTTGGGAAAAGCAAGAGGACTTAGGTTAAAGGTGTTTGTCCACCCATATTCCTAAAACAGACAATGAATGATACTGGTCAAAGACACTATATCACTCTCTTTCTTCCTTTCCAACCCTTCCATTGTTCTATAAGATAATACAATTTTTAAATTTGAGTCAGACAGAGAAGTTCACTACACTGACAGCAAACCCCTAAGAGATTATGTAATGTGATGCAGTAGAGAGTTGGAGCCAGGTAGGCATCTGTCTTTGTTGAATTCTGTCTTGATTCCCCTTGGTGACTACAGGTGAACCTTTTGAAATTTGGCCTCTGCCATCCCTCCCAGTCTCATGTCTCTAGCAAAACTATAACACATGTGATTTTTCAAGCATAACATGCATTTTCTCATTTTATCTCTTCTCTTTGAGACTCACTTTTCCCTATATACATTTGCTTTTTATACTTAATTATTCTCCCGACTCCTATTGATTCTTCAGGTCCCAGTGAGGTAAGAGATCAACAGGACTTGTTTTCTGAGCACCAGTTACAACTCTGCTGATCAAAACAGGATGTAGTAAAGAAACCAGCTAAAACAAGCCAGAATGAGAAATTAGAGTGTGTTTGCATAAGACACTCCTACCAGCACGATGATATTTTACAAATGCCATGGCAATGTCCCAGAACCTTATAGGGTACTGGGAACTCCCCCATTTTTTTCCAGAAAGTTCATGAATAACCTTCCCTGCTATCCCATAGACATATGGAGCAACCATTTTGCTGTACACTACTGCTTTAATAAAGTTCCTTTCTTTCACTATTGGCTCACTCTCGATCTGTTTCCTGAGCAAAGCCAAGAACCTTCTTGGGCTGAACCCCAGTTTGAGATTTGCCTATGTCATCTGTTTACATATTATTCCTTTTTAGAAGTCTCCTCTTTCTTCCTAAGGCTAGATGAGATATCCTCACAATATGCTCCATGATACCCAATAGGTGTTCCCAAAATATTTATCAAATGAATACCAAGTTCAATGTTCCAATATTTTCTAAAGTTAATGTCTGAGAAATACTTTTTAAGAGAATCAAAAAATCAAAAAAACAAGATCAAAAGCAAAGGCAATCCTTACACAATTACTAGACATTCATAATCTTTTATCCTGGAATATCATTTATAGAAAATCTTCTTACAGAAATAATAGAAATCTAGAAAACAAAGCATTGGCAGAAGATAATTATGGCAGCATTTTTTTGTACCATAAAACATTGGAAACAATACCGATTTTCTTTTTTCTTTCTTTCTTTCTTTTTTTTTTTTTTTGAGATGGAGTCTCGCTCTATTGTCTAGGCTGGAGTGCAGTGGCACAATCTTGGCCAACAGCAACCTCTGCCTCCCAGGTTCAAGCAATTCTCCTGCCTCAGCCTCCCAAGTAGCTGGGATTACAGATGACCACCACCATGCCCAGCTATTTTTTTTTTTTTTGTATTTTTAGTAGAGATGGGGTTTCACCATGTTGGCCAGGCTGGACTCAAACTCTTGGCCTCAAATGACCCACCCGCATCCACCTTCCAAAGTTCTGGGATTACAGGCATGAGCCGCTGCACTTGTCCCAAATTTTCAAATATAGAATTTAGGATATGTTGTGGTTAGATTTTATTAATCCATTAATTTTTTTCCATGAAGAGTCTATAATAACAAGCAGAACGATGTTAAACATAGGATGCAGGTTAAAAGTGACATATAACACCTAACAAAAATTTAAATTTATATTAATAAAAAATAACCACAAACTTGAAATAAAAAGAAATGGGGAGGAAAAAATAGAGACATCAAAGTTTTGGGCAGCAGAACTATGAATTACTGTATTTCATTCTATATTCCTTATTATATACTTTAATATTATGATAAGCATACCTTAAAAATTAACTTTATTAAAATCTTACTACTTTATAAAGAAAACATTTATATTCTCAAGTTCCACAAAATATGTTAAAAAAAAGTAAAAAATATACATACTCACAACAAATGAACAGTAACACCAAACTGTATTTTGAAAGGCATAAATGAATTTATGTCTAAAGAAAATTAATGACTTCTTTTTCTGGCAGGCCTTATCTATATCTTATGCAGTTCAACTGGCAGTAGATACAGAAGTAACATGCTTGAGGAAAATTTCTTCATTTGATTATAGCGGACATCTGTTGTTTTCTTCCTGCCCAGCATTGCTTCCGTGTTTTTTGGAGATTACATCCTGATTTTTCTTTGGAGACCACCCGTGTGGTATTTGCAGTCTCTGGGCTTTAAGTGTGGTGGGCACAGGATTCAGGTGGGCCAGTCATTTCATTCCATTCTGATCAATAGGAATTGATCCAGAGATGGCATAGGAGCCAAGCTAGGTCAAGGTCAATAATTCTTATGGTTTTGCTGAAAAATATACAAAGGGATTCAAATTCAGATTCAGACTTTCCTAGGGACCACCAGTAAGACCCATGAGTTCCTGAATTCATTTATATCTGAAATAACTTGAGACATTACATTTTCTGGTTTTGTTTAAGCTATTTTGAGTTAAAATCCAAAAGAAAACCTTCTCTGTTTCTACTCTGTAACTACTTTGAATATTTCAATTCTGACATCAGATTGCAGGTGTTTTCCCCAAACCAATCAATTCTCAGCAGACACCCATTAGGTATCCTACAACTTAACTCAGTACTGACCCTAACTACTTGGAGTTAATGCAGACCCCACAGGTTAAGGACTCAGTCCCACAAGACTTCCTGTCCCCTTCTGATGTCATTCACAAGTAGTGGGTCCTCAGGTTGCCTACAACTCCTATCTGACGTGGCCAGAAATGGCAGGTTTCCACAAACCTCTGCTCCATTTCTGTAATGTGCTAAAACAACACACAGAACTCAGGGAAAAATGTGGTTCTTATTATTACCAGTGTATTGCAAAGGCTATATTAAATAATACAAATGAACAGTCAGATGAAGAGGCCAGATGGAGAGATATATAGGGCAAGGTCTGGAAGGATCCCAAGTACAGGAGCTTCTGTTTTCTTGGAGTTTTGCTGTGTATCACCCTTCTGGCATGTGGATACATTCTTGTTCATGAACACCAAAACTTCTGAAACCTCATTTCTTTTGGGTTTTATGAAACTTTCTCACCCTCTAATCACATAGTTTTTTTCTGGCAACCATCCCCTATAACGTGGTTATCTAGGGGCTTTCCAAAAGTCACCTCATGAACATAAACTCAGGTGTGGTTAAAAGGGCTTTTTTTTTTTTAACTTTTATTTTAAGTTCAGGGGCACATGCATAGGTTTGTTACATAGGTAAACTTGTGTCATGAGAGTTGGCTGTACAGATTATTTCAACACCTAGGTATTAAGCCTAGGACCCATTAGTTATTTTTCCTGATCCTCTCCTTCCTCTCACTCTTCACTGTCTGATAGGCCCCAGTGTGTGTTGGTCCCCTCTATGTGTCCAGGTGTTCTCATTATTTAGCTCTCATTTATAAGTGAGAATATGCAGTATTTGGTTTTCTGCACCTGTGTTAGTTTGCTAAGGATACTGGCCTCCAGCTGGAATATAACCTCATTCCTTTTTATGGCTGCATAGTATTCTATAGTGTATATGAACCATATTTGCTTTATTCAGCCAGTCATTGGTGGGCATTTGTGTTGATTCTATGACTTTACTATTGTGAATAGTGCTGCAATGAACATTTGCATTCATATGTCTTTATAATAGAACAATTTATATTCCTTTGGGCATATACCCAGTAATGGGATTGCTGGGTCAAATTGTATTTCTGTCTTTAGGTCTTTGAGGAATTGCCACATTGTCTTCCACAACGGTTGAACTAATTTACATTCCCATCAACAATGTATAAGCATTCTTTTTTCTCCACAACCTCACCAACATCTGTTATTTTTTGACTTTTTAATAATAGCCATTCTTGACTGGTGTGAGATGGTATCTCCTTGTGGTTTTGATTTGCATTTCTCTAATGACTAGAGATGTTGAACATTTTTCCATATGCTTCTTGGCTACATGTATGCCTTCTTTTGTATGTCTGTCAGGTTGATAACTGGATAATTCTGGCTTCACAGAATGAGTTAGGGAAGAATTCTTCTTCATCAATTTTAAAAAATTGTTTCAGCAGGAATGGTACCAGCTCTTCTTTGTACATCTGGTAGAATTCAGCTATGAGTGGATCTGGTCCTGGGCTTTTTTGGTTTCTAGATTATTTATTAATATTACTGACTCAATTTCAGAGCTCTTCATTGGTTTTCTTCAGGGCTTCAGTTTTTTCCTGGTTCAGTCTTGGGAGGGAGTATGTGTCCAGGAATTTATCTATTCCTTCTAGATTTTCTAGTTTATGTGTGTAGATATATATATTCATAATATTCAATATATACATATTCATAATATTCTCTGAGGGTTTGTTATATTTCTGTGTGATTCAGTGGTAATATTTCCCTTGTCATTTTTGATTATGCTTATCTGAATCTTTTCCCTTTTCTTCTGTATTAGTCTAGCTACTGGTCTATGTGTTTTATTATTTTTTTCAATAACCCAGCTCTTGGATGCATTGAATTTTTTTTTTTTTTTTTTTTTTTGAGATGGAGTCTCGCTCTGTCACCCTGGCTGAAATGCAATGGCATGATCTCCGCTCACTTCAACCTCCACCTCCTGGTTTCAAGCAGTTCTCCTGCCTCAGCCTCCTGAGTAGCTGGGATTTCAGGCACTCACCACCATGCCCAGCTAATTTTTGTATTTTTGGTAGAGATGGGGTTTCACCATGTTTGTCAGGCTGGTCTTGAAATCCTGACCTCGTGATCCACCTGCCTCAGCCTCCTAAAGTGCTGGGATTACAGGCGTGAGCCACCACGCCCAGCCCACATTGATCTTTTGAGTAGTTTTTATTGTGTCTCAATAACTTTCAGTTCAGCTAGGATTTTGGTTATTTCTTGTCTCCTGCCATCTTTGGGATCTGTTTGCTCTTGGGTCTCTAGTTCTTTTAGTTGTAATATTAGGTTGTTAACTTGATATATTTTTGATGTGGGCATTTAGTGCTATAAATTTCTCTCTTAATAATGCTTTATGCTGTGTCCCAGAGATGCTAGTATCTCTGGTTGTATCTTTATTCTCATTAGTTTCAAAGAAGTTCTTGATTTCTGCCCTAATTTCATTATTTACCAAAAGTCATTCAAGAGCAGGCTACTAATTGTCCATCTAGGTTGGTGTAAAAGTAATTGCAATTTTTGCCATTAAATTAAATGGTAAATGGCTGGTCATGGTGGCTTATGCCTATAATCCCAGCACTTTGGGAGACTGAGGCAGGTGGATCACCTGAGGTGATGAGTTCAAGACCAGCTTGGCTAACATGGTGAAACCCCGTCTCTACTGAAAATACAAAAAATTTGTCAGGTGTGGTGGTGGATGTCTGTAATCCCAACTACACAGTAGGCTGAGGCAGGAAAATCACTTGAAATGGGAAGGCAGACATTGCAGTGAGCTGAGATCATGTTATTGCACTCCAGCCTGGGCAACAAGAGCAAAACTCCACCTCAAAAAAAAAAAAAAAAAAAAAATGTTAAAAACCTCAATTACTTTTGCACCAGTATGTTTTTTAGTGAATTTTTCAGGCTTGATTTCTAATTTCTAATTTCTATTTTTAGTCTGATTGAGCTGTGGTCCAAGAGATTGTTTATTATTATTTCAGCTCTTTTGCATTTGCTGAGGAGTGTATTTTCTTCTGATTATGTAATTGATTTTAGAATATGTGCCATGTGGGGATGAGAAGAATGTATATACTGTTGTTTTTGGGTGGACAATTCTGTAGATATCTATCAGGTCCATTTGATCTAATGCTGATTTCAGGTTCTGAATATCTTTATTAAATTTCTATCTTAATAATCTGTCTAATATTGTTAGAGGGGTTAAAATTTCCCACTATTATGTGTGGGAGTATAAGTCTCTTTGAACTTTTTTTATGCATCTGGGTGATTCTGTGTTGGGTGCACATACATGTGTGATAGTTAGATCTTGTTAAATTGAACTCTTTAGCATTATGTAATGCTCTTCTTTGCCTTTTTTCTTAATCTTTGTTGGTTTAAAGTCTGTTCTCTCAGAAAATAGGTTTGCAATTCCTGCTTTTTTTGTTGTTTTTTTGTTTGTTTGTTTTTCATTGGCTTGGTAGATTTTTCTCCATCCCTTTATTTTGAGCCTATAGGTGTCATTGCATTTGAGATGGATCTCTTGAAGACAGCATACAAATGGGTCTTGGTTCCTCATCCAGCTTGCCACTCTGTGTTTTTTAATTGTGCCATTTAGCCCATTTATAATTAAGGTTAGTATTGATATGTATGAATTTAATCCTGTAATCATGGTGTTAGCTGGTTTTTTTGCAGTTTGTTTATGTGGTTGCTTTATAGCATCATCGGTCTGTGTACTTCAGTGTGTTTTTGCAGTGGCTAGTAACAGTCTTTTCTTTCCATATTAGTGCTTCCTTCAAAAGCTCTTGTAAAGCAGGTCTGGTTGTGACAAATTCCCTCAGCATTTGCTTGTCTGAAAATAATCTTATTTCTCCTTCACTTATGAAGCTTAGTTTGGCCAGACATAAAATTTGGAGTTGAAATTTATTTTCTTTAGGAATGTTAAATATTGGCCCTCAATTTCTTTTGATTAATAGGGTTTCAGTTGAGATGTCAGCTGTTAGTCTGATGGTCTTCCCTTTGTAGGTGACCGGACCTTTCTGTCTAGCTGCCTTTAATATCTTTTCTTTGATTTTGACCTTGGAGAATCTGATCATCATGTGTCTTGGGGATGATCTTCTTGCAAAATACCTTACTGGGGTTCTCTGCATTTCTTGAATTTGAATGTTGGCCACTCTAGCTAGGTTTGGGAATTTCTCATGAATAATATCCTGAAATATGTTTTCCAAGTTGGCTCTATTCTCCCCATCCCTTTCAGAGACACTGAGTCATATATTTGGTCACTTTACATAATTCCATATTTCTTTGAGGTTTTGTTCTTCCTTTTCATTCTTTTTTCTCTATTTTTGTCTGGCTTTCTTATGCAGAAACCCAATCTTCAAGCGCTGAGATTATTTTTTTTTCTTGGTCTATTCTGTTATTAATACTTGTGATTGCATTATGAAATTCTCATAGCGTATCTTTTAGCTCTATCAGGTTGCTTACATTCTTTTGTATATTTGCTATTTTTTCTGTCAGCTCATGCATTTTTTTAATCATGATTGTTACTTCCTTGCATTGAGTTTTAATGTACTACTGTAGCTCAGTTATCTTTGCTCCTATCCATATTCTGAATTCTATTCCTGTCATTTCAGCCATGTCAGCCCAGTTCAGAACCCTTGCTGGAAAGGTGATGCAGACATTTGATGAAAAGAAGGCACTCTGGCTTTTTAAGTTTTCAGCATTCTTTTGCTGAGGCTTTCTCATCTGTGGGCTTATCTACCTTCAATCTAGGCTTATCTGCCTTCAATCTTTAAGGTTGCTGACCTTTGGGTGTTTTTGTTTTGTTTTATTTTGTTTTTAGTTTTATCCTATTTGATGACATTGAGGGTCGGATTGTGATATAAGGTGCATTCAACTGACAGGCTTTGTTTCTGGGAGATTTTAGGAGGCCAATGCTCAGCTCCCAACTCCCAGACTCTGTTCTGTAACTCTGGAGGACTTGTATTGGGCCTTGACTTTGTTCTCTGGCTCCTCGAGATTTGGAATCCACTGCACTGGGGGTGCCAAAGTGTGGCAGCTATGCCAGAGTGCTAACAGGTGCTGGTAGGCACCTTGCTGCAGGCATTCACCACAGTGGCAGTGGCCATGCAGCTGGAGAGGGGCAGGGCACTCCTGCTGGAGACTGTGTGCGTGGTCCCGTTGGCATGGGGTTGGGGTGATAATGCGTGCCCATATTGATGCTTCTCTCTCCCCCTAGAGCCTTGTTATAAATAACAAAATGTGCTCCTATTGCCTCTCTCTCTTTGAAGCTATTTTAGGAGCCACAAACAAAAACCAAGAGTTATAACAAGAGATTTTCCTACTGCATTTATCACTTAGTAAGTTAATGGTTTTAGGAGCTGTGTGTCAAGAACAGTAGAAAAAGATCAAAATACATAATTCTCATTCTATCACAATAAGTTTGTATCATGTGCAAGATTAAAAATCTTAATTCTTTACTATCATTCAAGTGTTTCACAGATTTGTTCTTTTTTTCTACATATAAACATAATCATCTATATAAAGTGTCCAAGAAAAATTAAAGTATAAACGTTTCAATTGAACAAACATCTAAAGATCTAGCCCACTCTGTTAAAGTCATCTGTCCTGTGTTGCCATATCAATAAGGTCCTTAATTGTATTCAGCTTTTCCACCACCACTTGCAGCTCACAGGTTTAAATCTATAAAAACACCTTAGATTTTGACTTTGTTTAAATATGATATTTAATTATCTCTATGTAAAATATTTTTCTTTTATCATCATTCATATTTTATTCTATTAGTAGTTTTCTAAGCATTCTCCTAAAAGAGGGTTGGTTTCTTATACTTAATTACCACATTATATGCATGTATTTTATTAAATTTGTATTGAAATATTTATTTTAAATGGATTCTTTCTTTGGCATATCTTAGGGCCCTCCCAATGAGTCATCGCTCTATTCTGTATTGTCTTAAAATATTTTAATTGGCCAATAATTTGTATTGCCTTAAATGAAGTCTACATGAACAAAATTCTTTATGAAATAAATATTTGCTGCATTTACTTATAGAATTATAGAGACACTATCAGAGCTGAAGATCTGAAAATCTTTATGCATAAGTTAAAGTACTTGATTCTAGGCTTATAGATGATGACAAGAGAATAAACACACACATTCTTTGAGCCAGTAAGAAGCTGCTAACAATTTAATCTGGGTCTTTCCTCTAGGTTCTTTCCTTCAGACTATTCAATTAGTTCATTCAGTAATAAATTACCACTCAGTGAAACACCAAGTGTCAGCAATGTTTTTCCTAAAGAATTAAAAAAACAAAGCAAAACAAAAAAAACCTCTTTTCCCCTGGGATGCTGGTTGGAAGGTACTATGGATGCAGCATCTGGGGTGAACAAGGGTAATGGAGTTTATAATAATTAATTTGCAGCAGCTATTCTCTAGTGATCAAAGATTGAATCATATGCAAGTGTGGTTTTAATTTCCTCTTTTAAATGAAGAACAAGAAAAACTATAAATCACATATCCAATTCTGCCATAAATCTCATTTGTTTCATTGCTTGCTGACAGTCTAAAAGGCATATTTTATTTCTCTCATTCCTTGTCCATATCAGGTTCATTACATTTTATTTTTTCCAGTAATAAGTGAGTGCGGGACACGCAAACTCTGAAGTCATTAGCAGTGATTTCTCTGCTGCCCCCTTCCCCCACAAGATTGACAGCAACAGGCAATCAGACACGCTACTAATATTGGCTTGTCTACACATTGCTTTTCGGTTTACATTTTGGAGGATACAAGATACATGCACCACGAAATGTGAGAGGAGCCTCAAAGTGATTTGTGAGTGTAGTAGAAAAAAATAGTCTCCAACAACCTCTCCTCTTAGCAGATAGATTTTTTTCAATTTTAAAACCCCACAACTATCCATATAAGTTCTTTTCACAATGCTTTGGAATGCCTTATATTCATCTACATAATTTTCTGACAAACAACTAAAAATACATGGAGATATCCTAAACTTTTAGTTTTTTTTTTTCCTAGAAGGTAAGATTTCCTATTAGGTTTCAGATGCTTCAGATACCAAGGGAAAGTATTTTGAGCCAAATTTGTGAGATATTTTCTTTGCTCTCTCAATCCTGCACTTCCTTTTTAAATTTTGCAGAGTTACATATAAATCTTGCAGACTTACATATAATTTTCTTCTTGCTTGATTTATACTTTCAAATATTTGACATATTTTTGTGGATACATAGCTTTTGCTATGGAAATGGCTTTACTTGATGTAATAATATAATTGTAGATAAGGCAGTTGATATTTTTCTTCCTTTCCAGAGTAATGATTTTGCCCCACTTACACACTGATATGCTGAATTAGAAGTATAATCTTCCAAAAATAATGAAAATGTTATGTAAGATGTCTTTAGTCTGTTTTAGACTATTTTATCAGAGAAAAGTAGGAGAATTTTGATGGTAATGTAATACAAATTTGTATTTGTTGACTACGAATCTGCAACTAAGGTTATGAGTCATCTTGAACTTGTGAGGATATATATTTTTGTATTATATCCCCAAAAGTATAGCTCATCAATTCGTAGGCAGGAAAACAACTTTTGAAGAGGAGTCATGGATTACAATTCTAATCTCAGTATCTTCACTATGTTTTATTGTGTAGATAATCTGGTTTATTAGCTTCTTTGGCTTTCCCCCAGAGAAAATGGTCCGTTCTCCCCACTTACTCTCAGGGAAAGTATTGAAGATCACTGGCATTTGGTAAGATAACAGTTTATTTGGAAGGACACCAAACCAAGAGCAGAATTGCCTCGGCTAAATATTTAAATGTATTCCCTTATTAGGAATGAGTACCTTAATAATAGTCATATTTCTGGGTCTCTATATTCTACATTATACAATGGAGGACATAAAATAGAACTCTAAGCTTCTTCAAAAATATAATAAACTATGATAGGAGCTTTTTTCCTCTCTAATTCTATGAGAAGCTAGTTGAGGAAATTTTGAATGTATGTATAAGGTACAACAGAAAGTTTATAATATTCTGTAACAAAATATATGCCAGACAATGTTCTTGGAAACACATACATACCTAAATAGCTCATGTAACTATATAATTCCCTTCCTTGTTAGGTAACATTATGTTCTGCATTTTACAGATGAGGAAACTTGAATCACAGAGAATCAAACAAAAGAACTTGGCCAAAGTCTCACAGCCAATTAGTGTCAGTGTAAAGCTTAAAACAAACAGGCAGGTTGGCTCCATAGCTTTTGCTCTTAAACTCCAGGCCGTATTGTTAGCTTTTCCCACTAGAATGAATAGTCCAAGATCTTTATAAATGTAGTAGGTTATTGCATTGCTAGGAGATATCTAATTGACTACCTATGGCTATGAACAAAACTTCTATAATGATATCTTGCCTTCAAAGAATACTTCCAGAAGTCCCTTCTTATCATCGTATCTTTTTCATAGATAAATGACTTGCTTCTAATGACAGATCCACAGGCTAGTAGGCAGTTATATGTGAGTTTTGGTTTGTTGTAGATAATTCATTTTAGTCATGAGAAGGGGTCTGTAATATTTGCTGTACTCTAATTTCCTGAACAATACATGCTTTCTTTTCATGTGTCTCCTTTAGAAGGACTTCCTGAGGGCCCCTTTGATATTTTAATTCTTGTGAATTTTGCAATGATTCTGTGATGTCAGAGAGTGGAGACAGAGAAGAGAATCTGAGTTAGTGACCTATTTACCTCAAAGGAGGAAACAATGACTTGAACAATAATAATAATGAGAATGAAAAAGAATAAGAAGGATTTTTCTCTCCATAAAACAATATGGAGTTAAAGTATTTATTTTAATCTTGGAAAGTCTGTTCTAACGGCAGTATAGTGCATTGTAGACCAAGAATACTGGAATTAGGAGGAACAAGTCAGAGAATGGGGCAGTAACCCAGGTGACATAAAATAGTGGGTTGTATTAATGCAACGGCTATGGGAATGGGAAAATTCTGTGAACCTGAGACATATTAAAGATGAACTTGTGGCCGGGCGTGGTAGCTCATGCCTGTAATCCCAGCATTTTGGGAGGCTGAGGCAGGTGGATCATGAGGTCAAGAGTTCAAGACCAGCCTGGACAACATGGTGAAACCCCATCTCTAGTAAAAATACCAAAATTAGCTGGCTGTGCTGGTGCACGCCTGTAATCCCAGCTACTCGGCAATCCCAGCTACTAGGGAGGCCGAGGCAGAAGAATCACTTGAACCCAGGAGGCTGAGGTTTCAGTGAGCCAAGATTGCATCACTGCACTCCAGCCTGGGTAACAGAGCAGCACTCCATTTAAAAAAAAAAAAAAAAAAAAAAGATGAACTTGCTAGAACTTTGAAATTGGCTGTGTTTCAGGGAATGAAGGGGAAGAACACTGCCTACATTTCTAACTTCAGGATTAGGTGGATGGTGGGCAAATTACTTAACTTTTGTGAGCCTCAGTGTCTTCAGATATGAAGTGGAGATGCACACTTTGTGAGCATACTGGACGTTGCAGTGAAATAATATAGAGTACCCAGCATAGAGACAGAAGTATGTGAACACTATTTGAAGAGAAATATTTATTATTTAGGAGCCACTGAGAATTAATTATTAGTTTATCCTAGATTTGTAAGAACGGTGAGAAGACTTCACAAAGTAGGTGACAAATGGCCCCATATGAACAAAAGCACAAGGGCATGAACATGCTTGACAAAATCCTATTTTCTGGAATCTAAAAAGCCAGAATGTTAATAGTCAGCAGTAATTTTAATTTATGGCTCTTTCTTGAGAGAAACAGACAAATGATAATTCAACCTATTTCTCATAATAAATATACATTTGGGAAACTTTACAAAATACCCCCAGTGGCACAGCTGCTTAGTAGAATAATTTATTCTGTATCTTCCCTTCCTATTACATGACATGAAAAGATGTCACGATCCCAGAATCTTACCTCAAAAGTACAGTCAAAACAGGGAATCAGCATTTGGTGATTTCATGGAGAAGTGAAATATACATTTTGACCCATTTGATTCTAACTGAATTTAACAACACAGTACTCAGTGAGCACAGCAAACTCAAGTTTAGTATCTTGTAATTTTGCAGAGTATTTATATATATGTATATATCTGGCACCTCCATATATATATATATATATATGGAGAGGGAGAGAGAGAGGGAATATATATATATACTTTTATATACTTTACATATATATAGAGAGAGCGAGAGAGAGATCCCATTATATATATAAAAAGTACCTCTCTGATAACCAAGTACCCAGGATGTATTAATAATATAATGATACGAAATACATTAACTTTATTGTATAATTTGTATTATAATCCTGAAAATTTCTAAACTATACACCACCAATTTCATTAATCACTGTATATCTAGCACATATTTAGGACCTGACACATAGCAGGGATGCAATCAGTAATTTTTTTTTAAAAATTAACTTTTATTTTAAGTTCAGGGGTACAAGTGCAGGTTTGTTACATAAGTAAACTTGTGTCATGGGGGTTTGTTGTACAGATTATTTCGTTACTCAGGTATTAAGCCTAGTATCCATTAGCTATTTTTCCTGATCCTCTTCCTCCTCCCACTGTCCCCCCTCTGATAGGCCCCAGTGTCTGTTGTTCCCCTCCGTATATCCATGTATTACCATCACTTAGCTCCCACTTATAAGAGAACATGCGGTATTTGGTTTTCCACAACAGATAAATTAAACAAAAAAAAACGGGGGTGTTTAAACTTGATGATAAGTCCTGGGTTATTGGGTCAATCTCTATAGAGAAATTTAGACATTTCATAAATTTCTTTATTTATACAATTTATATTTTTCATAAATATTAATGCATTATTTGTGAATTGTATTAATCAATATGATTTTTAAATTTTTGTGGGCACCTAGTAAACATATATATGTTTGGGGTAGATGAGATGTGTTGATACAGGCATGCAATGTGAAACAAGGACATATCAGAGAATGGGGTATCCATCGCCTCAAGCATTTATCCTTGAGTTATAAACAATCCAATTATACTCTTTACATTATTTTAAGATACGCAATTAAGTTATTATTGACTATAGTCACCCTGTTGTGCTATCAAATAGTAGGTCCTATTCATTCTTTGTAACTGTTTTTTTTGTGTACCCATTAGTCACCTCACCTCTTCCCACCCTCCCATTACCCTTCCCAGTCTCTGGTAACCAACATTATATTCTCTATGTTTTAAGTTCAATTGTTTTAATTTTTAGATCCCATAAATAAGTGAGAACATGCGATGTTTGTATCTCTGTGCCTGGCTTATTTCACTTAACAGAATGATTTCCAGTGCCATCCATGTTGTTGCAATTGACAGGATTTCATTCTTTTTTTTTTATGGCTGAATAGTACTCCATTGTATGTGTGTACCACATTTTCTTTATCCATTCATCTGTTGATGAACACTTAGCATAGTTTATAAAAGATTCTCCCAAATATATAAATAGACTTTTCATTCTGTGGCTTCCAAATTTAACTAAAAGTGTGAAGTGATCATAAGTTTGTGAGACTTCCAGAAAATCTAGCATACATTCAAGTCAGTGGAAATGCTTGCATGGTTCACATCATCAGGGTCTTAGACAAAACCTACATATCAGCATAGTTTCCAGACCACTATTTATGGAATTATTTCTTCATTCAATTACTTAAGAAATATTTGTTCAGCACCAACTAAGTGTCATGTATTATTCTGAGAACTGGGGATTTAAAAATTAGTCAATATTATGAAATAAACTGTAAGTCTCAAATCTCATGGACTTACGTTCTAGTGTGGATGAGGAGAACTGACAATAAATGAATTAACTACTTACCTTGTTGATACAGTTAGGCTGTGTCCCTACCCAAAATCTCATCTTGAATAGTAATCCCTAAAATCCCCACAATCCCCATGTGTGAAGGGTGGAATGAGGTGGAGGTAACTGGATCATGGGAGCAGTTTTCCCTATGCTGTTCTCATGATAGTGGGTGAGGTCTCAAGAAATCTCATGGCTTTGTAAGCTGCTGGCATTTCCCCTATTTGCACTTCCTCTTACTGCCGCCTTGTGAAGAAGGTGCTTGGCTTCCACTTCCCCTTCTACCACAATTGTAAGTTTCCTGAGGCCTCCCCAGCCATGCTAAACTATTAATCTATGAATCTCTTTCCTTTGTAAATTACCTTGTCTCAGGCAGTTGTTTATAGCAGTATGAAAACAGAATACTACACTTGTAATATAATGTTGGGTAGTATTAAGGGCTAAGAAGGAAACTAGGCAGAGCAAGAGAACGAGAGTGATGTTTCCTGATCGAAGAACTTTTCCTGTTTTGGGTAGAAACCTGAGAATAGTGTTGTATTATGTAAGAGTATCATTACTAATATTTCTGTCATTTGAAAACCATGAGATTTGCATCTCCTCATCATTGGCATGTTTGCCCTAACAACACAATGAAATCTTCATGATCTTTTTATTGTCCTGTTGGCCTTGACCCTTCAAATTTCACCACTCTATAACTTCTCACAATTTAATGTTATTGATAAAAATATCCCTTTCTATTGTATCTTATTATTCGATTATTTTATTTTTCTTTCATAGTATATTATGTTTTCAGTCTGGGGTGTGTTCTGCTAACTATGACCAAACTGCTTTAAAAAAAAAAAGAGTCTTAGTGGGACACAACTGTAGCCATTTCTTTATGTGTAGTCATCAGTGGCTATTTTACGCTCCAACAGCAGAGTTGGGTTGCTCCAATAGAAACCACACAGTCCTCAAAGCCTGAAATAGTT
This sequence comes from Trachypithecus francoisi, assembly GCF_009764315.1. Lineage (NCBI taxonomy): Eukaryota > Metazoa > Chordata > Mammalia > Primates > Cercopithecidae > Trachypithecus > Trachypithecus francoisi. The sequence continues at coordinate 18,357,486 of NW_022681454.1, forward strand.
ATCATGTAGCCCTTCACACACACACACACACACAATATTGACTTATGGTTGAAGGTACTATCTATTGGAATTAAAAAATCATAAAAATGGAAGATAAATTACCCAAATTTTCATACAGTCTTTTCTACTACTCTCTCTGTGCTTTTCTTAAGCCATAATCTTTGGTGAAACTTTTATCCTGTCTACTTCTTCAATCTTCTAAAACAAGAAATACTATTAGATTTGCAACAGATTTTTTTAGCTGCTTATTGATATACCACCCATTCCCTTTTAACCAGTATCCCACTTGTATTTGGGAGTATCCAGATACCAGCTAAACAATTGGTGTCTTCTAGTTAAAGGTGGCCCTGTAACTCAATTTTGGCTATTGTATGAAGGGGCATCTCACTGAGGTTTTTGAGAGAGGATTTTGCTTCCCTGACATAAAGGAAGATGCAGTAGTTGTCACATCTTTCCAGTTTCTTCCTGTTTTGGGTGAGAACATGATGCATGGAGCTGAGCGCCATCTGAGGCCTGAAGACAAAAGCAAGCCAATAAAACCATAGGAAAGACAAAAGCATAGGAAAGCAGACAAATTAGAAAGAGTCTGGGACCTTAATGATTTCACTGAATACCTGAAGCAATGCCAGAAATCATCTATCTCCAGACGCCTTGCTACTTGAGAAGAATATAACCCCATATGCTTAAGCTACTATTACTGGGACTTTTCTATTACGAAAAACTAAGGAAATTCCCAGAAGATACAGCAAAAGGAAAGATAGCTGAAAAAATTCAGTCTCAAATGTGGAATTCTGTATGACAAATCTTGGTCACATCAAGCACAATGTAGCTCATTTTATGTGACCTAAGCTAACACCAAGTCTGTTAAAACGGGAAGAACAATTACAAGAGCATTGTTATTTTCCAAGAAAGGTAGCTGTTTAATCAAATTGCCTATGAAATATACAAACACACGTATGACAATCTTAAAATACTTAAAATTATAAATTAAAAAAAACCTAAAAACTAGGATTCTATGTGAGTTTGTTCATTACAAGATGTTTCATCATCGCTTTGGTTATATTAGAAATTTTGATTACATAGTCTTTCTCTTTTATAATAACAGATGTTGGCCAAATAAAATAAAGTGTGCTTAGCCTATCTAATGTAAACATTGTATGTTACTTTGTTCTTTAGACAGAAATCAGATAGTTTAAAATGGTGACAGCAATTTAAATGTCCATAAGTGTACATTCAGAAAATTTTTTGTAAAAACAAGTTGCCAGTATCAACTTATTGATGACATCAGCCTCTTTATCTTGGGGAAAACCAATAAAAAAAACCAAATATAACTAAATCTAACAACAAAAACATAGTTGATATTTTTTCGTTTAGATTCAGCTAAGTGAAAAAAGCATTATATTTTTTATTGTCAGGCAAGTGGAAGTGGAAAGATCATGTAGCATAATCTACAAATGTTTCAACATATCTTGGAAAAATGTTATATGTCTTCTCTATGGTAGAAGTGATGACCTGGCCAGGCGTGGTGGCTCATGCCTGTAATCCCAGCACTTTGGGAGTGTGAGGTGGGTGGATCACCTGAGGTTAGGAGTTTGAGACCAGCCTGGCCAACATGGCAAAACCCCATCTCTACTAAAAATACAAAAGTTAGCCAGGCGTGGTGTTGGGTGCTTGTAATCCAGCTTCTTGGGAGGCTAAGGCTGGAGAATGGCTGGAACCCAGGAGGCAGAGGTTACAGTGAGCTGAGATCATGCCATTGCACTCCCGCCTGGGCAACAAGCATGAAATTCCATCTCAAAAAAAGAAAAAAAAAAAAAGTGATGACCTACAGCTAACAAGAAACATTCATCAGCAGGATCGCATATGTGAATCAATGTATGGTTTGTGGTAATACTTTTATTGAGGACATAAAGTTAATTTTGTTATAGAAATGTTTTATTAATTATTTCACCTACTTGTTACCATTTTGTTTATTGAATTAATCAACACAATGAAACATGCGATATATGAAAAATCCATCTAAACAACAACCTTACTCTGAGAAGAGAGTTTAAGATTGTGGGAAGTGTGTTGATTTGAAGGCAGCCATTCCTAAGTGTGAAGCCCAGCTTGGCTCTTCATTTTACGTGTGACCTCAGGAAACACCCTATGTACTTCGTCACTTCCCTTCTCATCTTGTCCTTTGGCCCCATGTTGTAAATTTGTTGTAAGGATAAGGTGAGATAGTGTATGCGTAATGCCTAGCATTGTTCCCAGGCCAGAGAGGCCTCCATGGAGCTGTGTTGTATTCTTCTTAAAGAGTTAATAGCCCATTACCTGGGTCAAAAGAGAAGTCACCATTCACAAAGTACAGATTGAACATTCTGAGTGGTTGGAGAACACAGCTTGTGGGACAAAGAAAAGAGGAATGAAAAACGTTATATGTGGGCTTAGTGTTGAAGAAATAACTTTATCTGAACATGGAGGGAGGGTTGGCTGTGTCTTCTATATTCTCTTTAGGAAGCGATCTCTGCTTCTCATACAGCAGAGATGTGTGTCTTTTCCAGTATCAAGTGCACATAAGCTTTGTTAATGTACTGCATGATTTGAGGTCTTCACTATTATCCCTCATTATTTGCTGTCTTGCTCAATTTAACCTCATCCATCTGAAAGCTAGGGAATGGTGTTTAGATTTTTTTTCATTGTTGTTTGGGTTAAGTAGGCTTAAAAGCAGATAATCTTTAATGGCCCATCTTCATTATGTGAGGAAATTATATAATGCAGTATACCAGCTTTGCATTTAACCTTAAATTTTTACTCCATTACTTAGTCATTAACCTTATGTTTTATATGATTCCAGTTCTTAGGATGATCAGTAAAGGCTCACTTCTGTATTATTGTTGGGTAAACTGAATTAAATTCAACAAAATTTCCCAAGTCCCAGGCCTTTATATCTTCATCTTTCTATCCCCAACTCCTACCATTGTATCTGGCCCAAATTAGGTGCTCAATAAATATTGTTAAATGAATAAATGTTAGGTGATACGAATGGTGTCAACACGAATAAGATTCTGTCTTGACACTCAACAATTTTGAAAAATGATTGTGACGGCTAATTAAAACATATCAGAATAATTCCAATGTCTGATTACATATTAAAAGTTATAACATAGTATGAAAGTTATGTGATTAGAAGGGTACATGACAACTGGTTAGGAAAGAAGAACTAGGAGACTTAAAGCAGAAGGCAACATTAGAAAAGAGTATCTGGCCGGGCGCGGTGACTCAAGCCTGTAATCCCAGCACTTTGGGAGGCCGAGACGGGCGGATCACGAGGTCAGGAGATCGAGACCATCCTGGCTAACACGGTGAAACCCCGTCTCTACTAAAAAATATAAAAAATTAGCCGGGCGAGGTGGCGGGCGCCTGTAGTCCCAGCTACTCGGGAGGCTGAGGCAGGAGAATGGCGTGAACCCGGGAGGCGGAGCTTGCAGTGAGCTGAGATCCGGCCACAGCACTCTAGCCTGGGCGACAGAGCGAGACTCCGTCTCAAAAAAAAAAAAAAAAAAAAAAGAAAAGAGTATCAACATGTTATTGAGAAAGGGATACTCTGATGTCCACATGTACAATTCAGATACCTTGCAATGTTTTCCTTCAAGGAGGGGACTATGTCTATTATATCTGCATCCTTACCACATTATATAGATATTGAATAATCCCAGAGGCATGCAGTAAATAGTAAATAGATTGTATAGTTTTGTACATAACATAGACTGGCTTGATTGATAAAATTGATCAACTACCATGAAAAAGTTGGGACTACCTAATTAAGCTAATTTGTTGTTGTTTGTTGTATTTTTGATAGTACTGAACAGAGGAGAATTTTGCCAAGTATTACTTAATATACATCATTGAACAATTTTATACGAGTTCAAAGAATCCTCACAACCAGCATAAAGTAGGGTGTTTGAGTTAGACAATATGGTTTCAAATTCAGACCCATTAGTTTATAGCCACGTAAGCTGATGTAGGTTATTTGACCTCTTTTAGAATCCATTTCAGCGTTACTAAAGTAGTAATAATAATCTCTACCTCAATACTCACATGAAAATTAAATGAGATTAAAATTCATAAAGTACTTAGCAAATTTCAGAGCCTTAGTGTTTTTAAAATATAAGCTTCTTTTATATCAGCTAAAATGACTTGGTTTCCAACAACAGACATTTTAACCCAAATTAACTTAAAGAATAATAATAATAAAAAATCTCTATCACATGCAACAAAAAGCCAAAGGAACATATTTTACCTTGGGTCACTCGGCGGCTTAATAATACCACTAGGGAACCAGATTCCTTCTTTCTTTCTGCAGTGACAGTTCTCAGTGAATTGGTCCTGTGTGCTGGCATGTTAGCGCTGCTTACCCTCATGGCCCAATTGGGCTGTATTCGTTCCACACATCACATCTAACACAGTAACCTCCAAAAACAGAAGGTGACTGTTTTTCCTTGTCTCTCATACTTTTGATAAATAAACATTTAAAAACAAGCATAATAGCTGTGTTTTCCGTTTCTTTAGCCAAAATAAGACATATACATGTCTTTAAGTCACTAGCAAGAGCATGGGAGTATTTTTATTAGTATGGACAAGTCATTTGGGGTGCAGTGCATTTTGAAGAGTCAAAAAACATAATTACTGTAAAGTATAAATTTCTGGTTTGGATTTTTTGTTTTATTTTAAATACCTCTTGGTATCCTCTCATGAATAAATAAAAAATAAGTAAATAAAAAGAGAAAATTTTGCTAATGAAATTATTCTTTTTGGAGGGGGGAGGGGTAGACAGAGTCTCTCTCTGTCTCCAGGCTGGAATGCAGTGGCGCAATCTCAGCTCATTGCAACCTCTGCCTCTCGGGTTCAAGCGATTCTCCTGCCTCAGCCTCCCGAGTAGCTGGGACTACAGGCGCCTATCACCATGCCTGGCTAATTTTTGTACTTTTAGTAGAGAGGGGCTTTCATCATATTGGCTAGGCTGGTCTCGAACTCCTGACCTTGTGGTAGACCCACCTCGTCCTCCCTAAGTGCTGGGATTACAGGCATCAGCCAAATTATTCTTAAACACATATGAAGCTTAATTAAATATCTGTTTGTTTCTGTCCAATGAAAGTACAATCAGTCAAGTCGACTTATTCAATGGAGAAAATGAATAATTCCCTTATCTTTGTAATCTTTAGGTAAGGAGTAAAAGATAAAAATATCAAATAGAATCTTACAAGCAAGTATCAACAAGTGATAGTTGATGAACTATCTCTTTTTATTTTCAAATCTATTTTCCAAAAACCCGTGGACTTTCCTATGGCATATGAATTTTCTATAGGTTCTCCAACATACATGTATTTGATGTTTATGAAGTGGTATTCAGTTCCATGAAATTGCATTTAACTGCAGATGAAGTATGCATTTTGAATTGACCCCCAAAGAGACATGACATAACTAGTCAGTTCTAGCAGTGACTTAGAAGTGGAGACTCATATGCCAAACATTTATTCACATTGTATGTGCCCTTTCAGTCTTTTATTAATCTGTAACATTATAAGAAAACTTTACCACAAGAAAATACAAAGAAAATCATAATTTTGTAGAGGTATTATTATCTTAAACTACAATTCACAATAAATATATGAAGAATTTGACATGTTATGAGGAAAAAGCAGTATACAATAAGCAGGAATGCTTCTACTTAAATCTTAACACATTGGCCTATTTTTGCCAGATGTTTTTATTTTAGCATTTTTTGTTCCATATAAATGACAATATTTTTTCCAAACATAAAATGAATGAATAATTTATGAAAAATAGCTTGTGAAACATTACATTTGGCATTTCTGTTTAGTGCCAAGAGTTAGTAGTGCAGTGGGAAACTTACAAATTATTAATATGTCCATTTCATTAAATGACCATAGCGTTTTCCTTTCCTTTTATAGATAAAATTTCCCCATTCCCAATTTTATCTTTACTTTTCTTCCATGCATTGTGTCTATAAACTACAAAATCCACCTGAAATAACTTTAATATCGCCCAAATGTTTAAAATATTGTAGGAAAAAGTTAAGTAGCAAAACTAAACAAAGCAAAGACAAATGGTGGGTTTGGCCAAGATGAGAAGGCACCACTCTAAGGCAACTGAAAGATGTGTTTTTTCTCTGGACACTTTGTAGGCACTTGTTCACTGTGTGGCTCCATACTTTTTCATTCACAGTCTTTCTCCAACATAAATCATCAGTTTGCCACTTCCAAATTTAAGTCACAGTTTGGTATACCACTCTTTTTTAAATTATACTTTAAGTTCTAAGGTACATGTGCACAATGTGCAGGTTTGTTACATATGTATACATGTGCCATGTTGGTGTGCTGCACCCATTAACGCATCATTTACATTAGGTATATCTCCTAATGCTATCCCTCCCCACTCCCCTCACCTCATAAGAGGCCACAGTATGTGATGTTCCTGACCCTGTGTCAAAGTGTTCTCATTGTTCAGTTCCCACCTACGAGTGAGAAGATGCAGTGTTTGGTTTTTTGTCCTTGTGATAGTTTGCTGAGAATGATGGTTTCCAGCTTCATCCATATCCCTACAAAGGACATGAACTCATCCTTTTTTATGGCTGCATAGTATTCCATGGTGTATATCTGCCACATTTTCTTAATCCAGTCTATCACTGATGGACATTTGGGTTGGTTCCAAGTCTTTGCTGTTGTGAATAATGCCACAATAAACATGTGTGTGTGTGTCTTTATAGCAGCATGATTTATAATCCTTTGGGTATACACTCAGTAATGGGATGGCTGGGTCAAATGGTATTTCTAGTTCTAGATCCCTGAGGAATCACCACAGTGTCTTCCACAACGGTCTAACTAGTTTACAGTCCCACCAACAGTGTAAAAATGTTCCTATTTCTCCACATCCTCTCCAACACCTGTTGTTTCCTGACTTTTTAATGATCGCCATTCTAACTGGTGTGAGATGGTATCCCATTGTGGTTTTGATTTGCATTTCTCTGATGGCCAGTGATTATGAGCATTTCTTCTTCTTTTTCTTCTTCCTCTTCTGTTGCTGCTGCTGCTGCTGCTGCTGCTTCTTCTTCTTCTTCTTCTCCTCCTCTTCCTCCTCCTCCTCTTCTTCTTCTTCTTCAAGTTCTAGGGTACATGTACATAACCTGCAGGTTTGTTACATATGTATACTTGTGCCATGTTGGTGTGCTGCACCCATCAACTCGTCAGTACCCATCAATTCGTCATTTACATCAGGTATAACTCCTAGTGCAATCCCTCCCCCTCCTCCTTCCCCATGATAGGCCCCAGTGTGTGATGTTCCCCTTCCCGAGTCCAAGTGATCTCATTGTTCAGTTCCCACCTATGAGTGAGAACATGTGGTGTTTGGTTTTCTGTTCTTGGATAGTTTGCTGAGAATGATGGTTTCCAGTTGCATCCATGTCCCTACAAAGGACACAAACTCATCCTTTTTTATGGCTGCATAGTATTCCATGGTGTATATGTGCCACATTTTCTTAATCCAGTCTGTCACTGATGGACATTTGGGTTGATTCCAAGTCTTTGCTATTGTGAATAGTGCTGCAATAAACATACATGTGCATGTGTCTTTATAGCAGCATGATTTATAATCCTTTGGGTATATACTCAGTAATGGGATGGCTGGGTCATATGGTACATCTAGTTCTTGATCCTCGAGGAATCGCCATACTGTTTTCCATAATGGTTGAGCTAGTTTACAATCCCACCAACAGTGAAAAAGTGTTCTATTTCTCCACATCCTCTCCAGCACCTGTTGTTTCCTGACTTTTTAATGATTGCCATTCTAACTGGTGTGAGATGGTATCTCATTGTGGTTTTGATTTGCATTTCTCTGATGGCCAGTGATGATGAGCATTTTTTCATGTGTCTGTTGGCTGTATGCATGTCTTCTTTTGAGAAATATCTGTTCATATACTTTGCCCACTTTTTGATGGAGTTGTTTGTTTTTTTCTTGTAAATTTGCTTGAGTTCTTTGTAGGTTCTGGATATTAGCCATTTGTCAGATGAGTAGATTGCAAAAATTTTTTCCCATTCCGTATGTTGCCTGTTCACTCTGATGGTAGTTTCTTTTGCTGTGCAGAAGCTCTTTAGTTTAATTAGATCCCATTTGTCAATTTTGGCTTTCATTGCCATTGCTTTTGGTGTTTCAGTCATGAAGTTGTTGCCCATGCCTATGTCCTGAATGGTATTGCCTAGGTTTTCTTCTAGGGATTTTATGGTTTCAGGTCTAATGTTTAAGTCTTTAATCCATCTTGAATTAATTTTTATATAAGGTGTAAGGAAGGGCTCCAGTTTCAGTTTTCTACATATGGCTAGCCACTTTTCCCAGCACCATTTATTAAATGGGAATACTCTCCCCATTTCTTGTTTTTGCCAGGTTTGCCAAAGATCAGATGGTTGTAGATGTGTGGTATTATTTCTGAGGGCTTGGTTCTGTTCCATTGGTCTATATCTCTGTTTTGGTACCAGTACCATGCTGTTTTAGTTACTGTAGCCTTGTAGTATAGTTTGAAGTCAGGTAGCGTGATCCCTCCAGCTTTGCTCTTTTTGACTTAGGATTGACTTGGCAATGAAGGCTCTGTTTTGGTTACATATGAACTTTAAAGTATTAGTAGCTTAATGGGAATGGCACTGAATCTATAAATTACCTTAGGCAGTATGGCCATTTTCACGATATTGACTCCTCCTATCCATGAGCATGGAATGTTCTTCCATTTGTTTGTGTCCTCTTTTATTTCATTGAGCAGTGGTTTGTAGTTCTCCTTGAGGAGGTCCTTCACATCCCTTGTAAGTTGGATTCCTAGATATTTTATTCTCTTTGAAGCAATTGTGAATGGGAGTTCACTCATGATTTGGCTCTCTGTTTGTCTGTTATGGTGTATAAAAATGTTTGTGATTTTTGTGCATTGATTTTGTACCCTGAGACTTTGCTGAAGTTGCTTATCAGCTTAAGGAGATTTTGGGCTGAGACGATGGGGTTTTCAAGATATACAATCATGTCATCTGCAATCAGGGACAATTTGACTTCCTCTTTTCCTAATTGAATACCCTTTATTTCTTTCTCCTGCCTGATTACCCTGGCCAGAACTTCCAACACTATGTTGAATAGGAGTGGTGAGAGAGGGCATCTCTGTCTTGTGCCAGTTTTCAAAGGGAATGCTTCCAGTTTTTGCCCATTTACCCTGTGGGTTTGTCATAAATAGCTCTTATTATTTTGAGATATGTCCCATTAATACCTAATTTATTGAGAGTTTTTAGCATGAAGGGCTATCAGATGATTAAACTTCTCTGAGCTGAAGGAGGAAGTTTGAGCCCACTACAAAGAAGCTAATATCCTTGAAAAAAGATTAGACGAATGGCTAACTAGAATAATCAGTATAGAGAAGTCCTTAAATGACCTCTTGGAGCTGAAAACCATGGCACAAGAATTACAGGATGAATGCACAAGCTTCAGTAGCTATTCAATCAAGTGGAAGAAAGGGTATCAGTGATTGAAGATCAAATGAATGAAATGAAGCCAGAAGAGAAGTTTAGAGAAAAAAGAGTAAGAAGAAATGAACAAAGCCTCCAAGAAATATGGGATTATGTGAAAAGACCAAATCTACATCTGATTGGTGTACCTGAAAGTGACAGGGAAAGTGGAACCAAATTGGAAAACACTCTGCAGGATATCATCCAGGAGAACTTCCACAACCTAGCAAGGCAGGCCAACATTCAAATTCAGGAAATACAGAGAACGCCACAAAGATACTCCTCGACAAGAGCAACTCCAAGACACATAATTGTCAGATTCACCAAAGTTGAAATGAAGGGACAAATGTTAAGGGCAGACAGAGAGAAAGGTCAAGTTACCCACAAAGGGAAGCCCATCAGACTAACAGTGGATCTCTCAGCAGAAACTCTACAAGCCAGAAGAGAGTGGGGGCCAATATTCAACATTCTTAAAGAAAAGAATTTTCAGCCCAGAATTTCATATCCAGCCAAACTAAGTTTCATCAGTGAAGGAGAAATAAAATCCTTTACAGAAAAGCAAATGATGAGAGATTTTGTCACCACCAGGCCTGCCCTATAAGAGCTCCTGAAGGAAGCACTAAACATGGAAAGGAAAAACCAGTACCAGCCACTGCAAAAACATGCCAAAATGTAAAGACCATTGATGCTAGGAAGAATGTGCATCAACTAATGAGCAAAATAACCAGCTAACATCATAATGACAGGATCAAATTCACACATAGCGATATTAATCTTAAATGTAAATGGGCTAAATGCTCCAATTAGAAGACACAGACTGACAAATTGGATAAAGAGTCAAGACTCATCAGTGTGCAGTATTCAGGAGACCCATCTTACATGTCGAGACACACATAGGCTCAGAATAAAGGGATGGAGGAAGATCTACCAAGCAAATGGAAAACAAAAAAAAGGCAGGGGTGGCAATCCTAGTCTCTGATAAAACAGACTTTAAACCAACAAAGATCAAAAGAGACAAAGAAGGCCATTACATATTGGTAAATGGATCAATTCAAAAGGAAGAGCTAAATATCCTAAATATATATGCACCAATACAGGAGCACCCAGATTCATAAAGCAAGTCCTTAGAGACCTACAAAGAAATTTGGACTCCCACACATTAATAATGGGAGAATTTAACACCCCAGTGTCAACATTAGACAGATCAATGAGACAGAAAGTTAACAAGGATATCCAGAAATTGAACTCAGCTCTGCACCAAGCAGACCTAATAGATATCTACAGAACTCTCCACCCCAAATCAACAGAGTGTACATTCTTCTCAGCACCACTTATTCCAAAACTGACTACATATTTGGAAGTAAAGCACTCCTTGGCAAATGTCAAAGAACAGAAATTATAACAAATTATTTCTGAGACCACAGTACAATCAAACTAGAACTGAGGATTAAGAAACTCACTCAAAACTGCTCAGCTACATGGAAACTGAACAATGACTGGGTACATAAGGAAATGAAGGCAGAAAGAAAGATGTTCTTTGGTATACCACTTTTAAATTCACTTTCATTTTGCCTTCAGCGGTGTGTTTGGATGTTCCCAACAGTTTTCAGTCCCAAATTTACAGTCTCAGGTTGTTATTGGATTAGTCTGATCATATTTAAAATCCCCCCAAATCACAATTATTTATTTATACATTATTCTTGCCAGTAAGATCATCTTTTTTTCTTGGAAACCACCAACTTACTCCTTTTCCTTACTGTGTGTCTCAGTTTTCTATATCTAGTTTCTAATAATCATGCTGTTGATGACATGTAAGATCTACTGTCTAATTACTAGTAGCTTAGATATCACAACAACTTTGGTAACGATAGATCTAGGATCTGAAATTATGTTTATATGATCCAAAGGTTATGTCTTATTAAAAAGGAAGTAAAAATATTGTTAAAATTACAATTATATTAAAAAATATGGAATAGTACATATACCAAGGGTCAAATGAATCTTTCTTTTATGAAATAAAACAACCAAATAATGATTATTTCATTTTATGAAAGAAAGATTCATTAACATTGCTGGTGGAGGCTTGGGGTGAAGAAGAGCATCAGGAAAAACATCTAACAGATGAGGGGCTTAATACCTAGGTGATGGGATGATCTGTGCAGCAAACCACCATCTCACTCTTTACCTATGTAACAAAACTGCACATCCCGCACATGTACCCCAAAACTTAAATGTTGAGGAGGAACAAAGAAATATCAAAAAATAAAATAAAATAAAATAAAATAACCAAATAATTCATTCACAATGAAAGGGTCACTGGTTGATTCATTCAGCTTTCAGCTGAAATCCACAAATGCAAAGTAACTTTAAAGAACAGTATACCCTACTGGGAATTCACAGAAAGTAACAACGCTATCATCACAACAACAAAAATAAATTGGACCTTCATTCTCTCTCAATGATCTTTTCATCCATCTCTTACTAAATTCGTTTTCATTTTATATCAATTCTATTTAAAACCTCCCACTTCTCTTTGAGCTCCTGGTTCTTTACTCTCCTCCTGTCATGGTTAACAGATGATCTTGCTTTTATTTATTGTTCATGAAAGAACAAATGAACAGTAAAGAAATACCTAACTACTCATATTACACTTGGAATGTCTACAACAACTAAATTTCATCTCGGAGTTCTGAAATAATTTAGAATTAATCTCACTGAACCAATGAAAGTACACTATTTATAAAATATGAAAAAGATAAACAGTACAAAAAGCTAAAGGGAAAAGAATAAAATAATAATTTTTTTCAAAAAGAAGTTGAAGATAATTTGCACAATATAAGGTGGGAATTCCATTCCCAAATCTTGGCAAAAATGATAATAGATATTTTAAATGCTGTCTTATATTTGAATTTAAAACATTTATGTATAAAAGTAAAATACTTGTGATCGCATTGGTTGGCACTGGATGCCATTATCCTTAGCAAACTAACGCAGGAACAGAAAAACAAATACTGCATGTTCTCACTTATAAGTGGGAGCTAAATCAAGAGAACATGTGGAAACATAAAAGGGAACAACACACACTGGGGCCTCTCAGGAGGTGGAGGGTGGGAGGAGTGAGAGTTTCAGGAAAAATAACTAATGGGTATTAGGCTTAATACATAAGTGATGAAATAATCTGTACAACAAATCCCCACGACACAGGATACTTAGATAACAAAACTGTATTTGTAACCCTGAACTTAAAAGTTTAAAAAATCAAAAAATTAAAATTAAAAAATATAAAACACAGCAAATGTGAAAAGTATACTAAAATAGGAAGCAATAAACAAATAAATAAATAAAACAAGCAAACCTCCACCTCGCAATGATAGATTTATTCATATTTGTTATGAATTGTTTGTCCACTTCTCTCATTTGCCATCCTTACTTATGTGGAGTAGATTATTTTTCAAACCACTGACTTTAGGCTTCATATGGACTTCTCTATGATTGGTTTGAGTGTGATGCTCAAGCCTACGCTTTTAGAAGCAATGCAAGTTTTTGTTTTGTCAATCTTCTTGCATGTTGGAATGCATCGTTGGAAACACGTTGCCTTCTTGTTTTCTTGTCCTCCACCAAAGCAAACTCAAGAAGAAAGTGTTCTTTCAAAGGACATCTAAACCCAATCTGCACACTCAAGCCAACCTCACAAAAGACGACCCAAGACCAGTGAAATCATGGAGCCTTTGGAATGCTTTGAGGTACAAAACTCAAGCTTTACTTAACGTGAGTGAATATTTGTTGTAAGCTAATGAGATTTTGTATTTGTTTTCATGCACATAATCTAGTAAATGCTGACAAACACATGCAACATCCCAATGTCTCTTTGCCCCTTCAATGAGTGAGATGAGTAGAAAAGAATTGTCAAATATGAATATGTTTTATAAAGCAATGTTATTATGTATACCTTTATTCATAGTTGAAGTGATACTTTAAAATGTAATTTTCTAGCTTAACATTTTTATTTAATATTACCTATGATAATATTATTTTATAAAGTACATTTGTAGTGGGTGCATACTATTCCATATATGAAGTTTCAAGTTTATTTAATGGAAGGAAGCTTAAAAGCCTACATTGTTAGACCATTACATTGTTTTCAACTATATGTTACACTGGAATGAATCTCTTTGATCTTATACTTGTTTATGTTACAGACAATAGAGATATGAGAGTTTCCAGAAATGGGCTTAATTGATTAAAATAAATATTTTAAGACTGCTGATGCACATAGGTTTTGTCATCTAGAAAATTTGGAGTAACTTACCCTTCCATACCCAACCTATGAAACTTCATATTTTCTTGCATTCTCATTACCATCAAATATTAAAATTTCTAAACATTTCCTAATTGCATAGGCAGAAAAGACATTTTGTTTTAATTAGGATTTAAATGCAATTTAACTATTGAACTATAAGAAGACAAACAATTGCTAATCAAGAGTCAGGCAATGATTACAGTGGATAAGGTATACAACATTAACTCACTTCATGCTAACATTGTTTCCTTTTGAGAGGAGCATCACAGAGATGGTATGTAAGAGATGTCTGGAGATATAATATAGTATATTAGTATTTGAGTTGTTATAATGATTTAAGGGTCCTATAGGCATTTGGTAGGTAGAGGCCAGAAATGCCACATTGTTTTGCAGTGCATTGGATGGTCCTTCATAAAAGTGGCTTGTCCCAAATGCTAAACACAATTTCCTGAGAATCATTAGACTATAGGATGTAGTATTGGGTCAATGGCAACCTACATGATTTCTGCAAGATCGATGATGATGCTTTTCTCTTGGCCCTCTCTCTTTTTCTCTTTCTTCCTCTCATTCTCCAGACACAGACACAAATACAAACACACACACACATAAACACATGCAAATACTAAATATTTACTTATAAATTCATCTAATGAATGAGTATAATAATACCATGTAGTTCAAATTCATCAGCAGCAAATAGAAACGTATGATCAATGTCCTGGCTGAAAAACGGATTCCAAGAATGTAACATATCAGAATGAAGGATCAAATCCTATTTTATTTTGGACATTTACAGCACTCTTTCTTCTCTTATAGAACTGAATCCATTTTAACTCGTATTAACATTGTTTGAATTAATTTATTTCACTTCGACTCTATGTGCCTTGAGAGCAGACCATGACTAGTCAACTCTGGAACGTGGTGGTATATTTTAATTATTCTGTATCTATTTAATTGCATAAAGAATAAGTGAATGAATATCATGAATTTCATCAATTTGCATCTATTCTCTATATAATCCCACTCACCAAGAAAGTTGATGTTGGTAAAATGTACCAGTAAAAGTTTGGATAGAAAAAAAAAGAAACAACCCAAGTATTTTTAACAGGAAGGAATCTAAAGCAGGAATAGTCACTTGAAAACCCATGGAAAGTGCTATGGGAGCAATAGTCAGAGAGAAATTATTAACTTCCGGAAAATTAGGATACAAGGACCTTAGGTGCAGATGTTGCCAATAATCTCAGTTGCTGTCAACAATTAAGCAGGCAATTTGAAGAAGTTTACTCAGAATCTGTTGAAAACCGTACCTCTGCCCTTTGCCCACATTTCTCCTAGCTTCTACTATAGGAGAATGGCAATGACTACTCCTTTCTAGCCATGTTCTAAATCTCACATGAGTACCTCTTACAGGCTTTTCCTGAGCTTTGCCCAATGAGCCAGAAAAATCGGGAAACTACAGCTTCCAAGGTTCAAGCCACTGTGATGTAATGAGAATATAGGAGGGATAAGGATGGGACTGAGATGCCAGCAGTTAACTTACCACACTAGACAGCATTTTCAAATTCTGGATATTTTCATTTTTCATTTTGCTCCTTGAAACACAGTAGAACTATACTATCTGTTCCATTTTTCCTCTTTCTGAATTACATTCATGTTTCAAAAGCAGGACTATAAAATATGTGTTCAAGGTAGCATGGAGTTTTAGGGATATAGCTATCTGGTAGTATGACTCAGATGTGGAAGACATGGCAGAGCCTAGCTCCAAAGACCTCTAATTTCAGCAGTATCAAGTATATGAGACGCTATGTAAAACAATGGAATGGTAGGTGGCTAGAAAAGGGACAAAGTCCAACAAACGAACATGAATTTGGGAGCTGACTTCAAGGGCAAGTATGAATCAGCCGGATTTGGGCAGAAGTCAAAAAGATTCATGAAGATGATGTTAAGGTGATAATTGCAAAAACGAGAAGCGGAGGGCTTAAATTTGTGTGCTGTTGGCAGGAGGAAAGGAATTTCAAGGTAAAGAGACATCATCAGGAAAATGAAGGATATCTACTGCGAAACTCAGGGATAATTTTGTTGGATACAACAATACAACTACAGTTGTCCTTGATGATGAGTCACTCCTCTTGGGACATTGACATTCCATGATTATAAGGGTTTGGTGTAAGACTTACAACAATCTCCCTTTCGTTTTTCAGTAATTTTGTGTTTTTTAATTGAAATTATCTTTAACCCACTTCTCGTTGACATGCCTCACTCCTTTCCCTACAACGATTCCTCATTTAAGTCTTTAACATTAGCATTCAGTGTGTGTTAAATAGAATTTGTCATAAATTAAAAAAATTTTCATATTACATCCTTAAGGACTAAATGAGTCATGATGTGGTTGATTATTGTAAGGATCAGTGGGATGTTAACTTGTTCATAAAAATGACTTTTTTTTAGACCAATGTTTGGTGAACATTTTCTGTAAAGAGCCAAAAAGTAAATATTTTAGGTGTATTGGGCAAATAAAAAGGTAAATATTTTAGAGTATTTGCAAATTATCTTGCAAATATTCTACTATGTGAAAGTAGTGCAGGCAATATGTAAATGTGGTTGTGGATATTTTTCAACAAAATACTTTTAATCAACAGTGAAATTTGAAATTTGCTTTTCACATGATGTTCTTGTGTCACAAAATATTATTCTTATTTTGATTTATTTCAGATATTTAGAGAAGTAAAATTTATTCTTAGCCCTCATGCCATACAAAAATCAGACTGTAGGCTGGATTTGTCCAGTAAGCTATAATTTGCAAACTATGCTTTAAATATATAGTACCCACCAGCCACATGTGGTTACTGATCAAATAGAATGTAGCTGGTATGACTGAATAACTTATTTATTTATTTATTTAACTTTGAAAGTCAAGAAATTTGGTTTAGTTATTGTAAAATTTTAAGTCTGTTTGGAAGAAATTGAACATGTAAATCTACATTCTAACTACAAATCTTATGAAATATAAGTAACAATTAAGTATTTCTAATTAGAGTTTAGCATTAAAATTGAAATATACTTAAAGTATATAAAATATATACCAGGTTTTGAAGACTTGGTATAAAAGATGGAAAATACGTTATCAATAATCTTTTATAATGAATACATGTTGAAATGATTAAAAACCAAATATATTGGTCTAAATAAGATATATTATTAAAAGTAATTGTATCTGTTTATTTTTGTATTATAATGTGGCTACTAGAAAATGTACAATTGCATGTGTGGTTCACCTTTATTTTTCTGTTTACAGCGCTACCCTAGACACATAGCTCGGCTACATTTCCAGGCCTCTCACAATTTAGCAGGCCTGAATTCAGGTCAAAGGAATGTTGGCAGTAGTGAAATAGGGCACTTCTAAGTAAGGCCCATCAGTGTTACCAGGTTTTTTCTTTTCACCCACATGCCAACTAAATGCAGATCCCTCAGAAGAAAACTAGGAGACCTTAGAGCATGCTGGCACAGAAAGATGGAAGGACCCCACATCCTGAGAGACTGCTCAGGGCCCAAATGGCCTGGAGAACCATCCAAACCCATAAACCTATTTTCAACTATAAGGTAAATAGGAAATAAACTTTTATGATGCAAGCCACTGAAATTTGTATATTGTTTTTATATTAGATATTCCATGCTAATTCAGTAAGTTTAAAGATATAATCCATGTAACCAGTATAGAGTACAGGGAGTGAATTTATGCTTTGAACAACTAGATATTTGGACAAAATATCTAAAACAACCATTTTCAGATTTGGAAAATTGGAAGCATAGGACTATGATCTCAGAGAGGGGAAACAGCAAATTAAGCCCTGTGTTTCTATATTTGCACGAGCTTCCTCCCCGGATGAAGTTTTCAGACTTCAAAGTACAGAGAGAGAGAGACAAACAGAACTAGGTGGTGTTTCTGAGCAAAGGAAACAGAAATCAGAATTTGGGAAGCCAAGGAAACCGGAATTTGTAGGACAAAGTACTGAAGAAGAGAGTGATACGAAAAGATGGAGAGAGAGAGAGAGAGAGATCTCCAAAGAGTTATGAAAGGTCCTCCTCAACAATTTGACCAATATTGACTAGTGCATGTATGAAAGGAAACTATCTGAGATGAGGGAGAGTACCACTTAAAAAGAGCGAACAGAATGAATTCTGGTGTTCACAATGAGAGTCAGGAAGAGCTGTCTCCATCAGCTGACCTAGAAAGATGTAGTAATAAATAAGATATTAGGTAGGGTATTGCCTTAGTCAGGCAAAACTAACTTAACTCTACAATAAATGCTGTCCAGGACCCAGTCTGAAAGCTTTGAAAAAAATTAAACTACGTACAAGAAACTGAAATACACACTAAAACAAAATGAAACACTGCTTAAAGGGAATGCAGAAATATCTCACAACCAACAACTTAAAGGTTGGTATTACAGTATCAAATAAAAATTGTCAGACATGTAGAGAAGCAGAAAAAGATTATCTAGAAGCAGAAAAGAAATAATCAATAGAATTTTAGAACAAAGAATGTTTCCAGTGATAAAGAGGAAGACTCATAGTGATAAATGATTCACTTCATTAAGAGGATCTAGCACTTCTAAATGTGCTTGCTTCAAACAACAAGATAGACCTTGAAGGAAAAAATAAGGGAAACATACAGAATCTACAGGTATAATAATTGACAGAACAATTAGATAGAAAACCCACAAAGACATCAAAGACTTGAACAAAACTATTAAATAATTCGATCTAATTAACATTTAAAATACCCTCTGCTCAGTGACAACAGAATATGTATTCATCTGAAGTGAACATAAAACATTCAATGAGATAGATCAAATTAAGGCCATAAAACAAGTTTGAATATATTTAAAGGAATTAATCATGTAAGCTATGTTCCTGATGAAAATGGAATCATTAGAAATCTACACAAGAAAGATAACAGGAAAATTATCCAATATTTGTACTTTAACGAAACAACATATTGCTAGCATGTGAGTTAAAGAAAAAGTCCCAAAGTTAATTAGAAAAAAAGTAAAATTTGAACTAAATGGAATTTAAAACATTCATATGTGTGCGTTTGTCTAATAACATTAAAATAGTGTGTAAAGGGACATTTCCTTCATTAAAAGTTAATACTAAAAAAATAAAAAAATCTCAAATTTGTAATCTAAGTTTTTATATTATGAAAGTAAAGAAATAAGAGTAAATTAAAACAAGTAAGGAAGGAAAAAATAAAGATAAGAATACAAATAAAAAATATTTGAAATAGAAAAGCAATACAGAAAATCAGTGATCACAAAGAATGGTCCTTTGTAAGGGCTAATACTATAAACCTTCTAAGGTTTTCTAAGAAATTTTGTAAGAAGAAAATATTTGTGAACTTGAGTTGGTTAAAATTTCTTTTTTTTTTTTTTTTTTTGAGACGGAGTCTCGCTCTGTCACCCAGGCTGGAGTGCAGTGGCCGGATCTCAGCTCACTGCAAGCTCCGCCTCCCGGGTTTACGCCATTCTCCTGCCTCAGCCTCCCGAGTAGCTGGGACTACAGGCGCCCGCCACCTCGCCCGGCTAGTTTTTTGTATTTTTTTTTTAGTAGAGACGGGGTTTCACTGTGTTAGCCAGGATGGTCTCGATCTCCTGACCTCATGATCCGCCCGTCTCGGCCTCCCAAAGTGCTGGGATTACAGGCTTGAGCCACCGCGCCTGGCCTAAAATTTCTTAAATAAGTCACAAGAGCACTGAAAACTTTTAAAAATATTTGTTACATTGGACTTCATCAAAATTAACATGTTTCTCCAAGAAAGACATTGCTAAAAAAGTAAAATGGGGAGCCGAGACTAAGAGAAAGTATTTTTAAA
Source organism: Trachypithecus francoisi (assembly GCF_009764315.1). NCBI lineage: Eukaryota > Metazoa > Chordata > Mammalia > Primates > Cercopithecidae > Trachypithecus > Trachypithecus francoisi. The sequence continues at coordinate 18,377,194 of NW_022681454.1, forward strand.
GTATATGTCTGATTAAACAAGTATTTCTATAATAAATGAAGAACTCTTACGACTTAATAAAAATGATAACCTAACAAAAAATGACCAAAGATTTTGAATATATGCTGCACCAAATAAGATATAGTATCTGCTATATCTTAAATATAGAGGATAATCTGTAGTATTAGTCATTATAAAATTTTAATACTAAAGATTAACTATATCAACTAAAGTTGAAGCTGTGAAGCAACTTTTGTTTCCATTTTTGTAAGTTTCTAGTAATGTCAAAATAATAGGGGCAGAAAGTATACTGTAAATTAGTGTTAGCCATGGAACAGAATTAAGGGGAGACTATAGGCTTTGGAGTGGCATAGGATAACTTTCTTCATTGATAAAATTGTTTTCTACCATGAGCATAGTGGTGGTTACTCTACGGAATGTCTCTGTCAAAATTCAAAATATGGTGAATTTTACTGCATGCAAATTATAACATAAAACTGGTTTACTATCCAAGTAGTAACCAGGCTCGACCCTGCTTAGCTTCCAAGACCAGACAAGATCAGACAAGTTCAGGGATGGGCAAAGACTTTATGACTAAAACACCAAAAGCAACGGCAACAAAAGCCAGAACAGACAAATGGAATCTAATTAAACTAAAGAGCTTCTGCACAGCAAAAGAAGCTTCATTACAATGAGCAGGCAACCTATAGAATGGGAGAAAATGTTTACAATCTATCCATCTGGAAAAGGGCTAATATCCAGAATCTGCAAGGAACCTAAACAAATTTATGGGAAAAATCCCAACAACTCCATCAAAAAGTCAGTGAAGGATATGAACAGACACTTCTCAAAAGAAGACACTTATGTGGCCAACAAATATATGAAAAAAAGCTGATCATCACTGGTCATCAGAGAAATGCAAATCAAAACCACAATGAGATGCCATCTCATGCCAGTTAGAATGGTGATCATTAAAAAGTTGGGAAACAACAGATGCTGGAGAGGATGTTGAGAAATAGGAAGGTTTTTACACTGTTGGTGGGAGTGTAAATGAGTTCAACCACTGTGGAAGCAGTGTGGCAATTCCTGAAGGATCTAGAACCAGAAATACCATTTGACCCAGCAATCCCATTACTGGGTATATACCCAAAGAATTATAAATCATTCTACTATAAAGGCACATGCACATGTATGTTTATTACAGCACTGTTCACAATAGCAAAGACTTGGAACCAACCCAAACGCCCATCAATGATAGACTGGATAAAGAAAATGTGGCACATATACACCACGGAATAGTAGGCAGCCATAAAAAAGGATGAGTTCATGTCCTTTGTAGGGATATGGATAGAACTGGAAGCCATTATCCTCAGCAAAATACTACAGGAGCAGAAAACCAAACACTGCATGTTCTCACTTGAAAGTGGGAGTTAAACAATAAGAACACATTAACACAGGGGAAGGGGAACATCACATAGCGGGGCCTGTCATGGGGTAGGGGGCTAGGGGACGGATAGCTTTGGGAGAAATACCTAATGTAGATGATGGGTTGATGGGTGCAGCAAACCACCATGGCGCCTGCATACCTGTGCAACAAGCCCGCCTGTTCTGCACATGTATTCCCGAACTTACAGTACAGTAAAAAAAAGAATAAATAAATAAATATTTGTTGAATAAAAAACAATTTTAGTTTGCAGTAATTAGGTAGATATATAACTAAATATATAGAAAGTTGAATTTAAAGGTGTGTTTTAGGGGGAACCCAATTGCAGTATCATGTTACCAAGGCAAGATTTCTTGAGTGCAGTGCCTCCATAAAGAGATTAAGACTGATTCATTACAAGATGTCAAGTCTATGTAAATGAATGCTGGTATAACATTTGAAAAGCATATTTGCTTGAAAAGCTCCAATTCGTTCCTGGTATTTTATATAGATTGTTCTTTTTTTTTCAAAAATTTTTTGAAGGATAGGGCAAGATAAAACCTCTTGTTAGAATTTGTGGAAAAGCATGGTAAATGGTTCAGTATCACTGAGACATTTCTTGCTGTTGTTTTACCAAAACAAGAAATAAAGATACATAAGAAGGTAAAATGTGATAATAGAATCATAAATAGAACATTTCTTAAAAGTCAAAAAAACTAATTTCAAAAATATTTCATTGATTTGATTTCATTATCTTATAAAATATACCTTTTCACTGCTCTCCATTTTTATAATATTTAGTATTTAATACTTTCTGCACAAAATATTTATTTATTTATTTTTTGCATGGTATCTATGTTTTGTAACAGACAAAAGGAATCTTTCATTGGTGCTCATTTTCATGTTACTTGAGAGAAAACAATGGAATTCAAGATTACTTAAATGGTAAAACGCTGCCAAAATCGATCAATTGGACTGCACTGTTGAAGATCAAGTGGCTGCTGGAGAGGACCTCTAATCATGTCCTCTCTGTTTTTTGGCTAAAGATTATACTAACAAGACCCAGTCAGCTGTCTTAAAAGCATGCACTCAATAAAAAGTCTGGTATTTAAAAAGTTGTTGCCTCATTATATATCTCTCTTGATGGATGATAAAACAACTCTTCTTATTAACGGAAAGCATCTAAAAAAAAGTTTGTGCAGAGTCAGCCATTTTTTTTAAAAGTTTGACATAGGTTGTATGACAAAGTTTTCTCTACACTCATATAGTAAGAGAGTACTTCTTAATCTTTAACTTGGAGACTAGAAAAACTACCGGCTTTGACCAAAATCTAAGGGTTATGTCATAGAAGAGGGATTTTACATCCTCTGGCTGTTAATTTTGTTGCTTTTTCCCTTGTGCCATGCTGTATCTTTCTATAATTGATGGATAATATAATTATTTTATAATAACTCAAATTCCATAGTGAAAAGGCAATAGGCACAAAAAATATGGAGAAAGTAGTCAACTTTGATTTTTTTCAGATTCGATTCCTTGCAGTAATTCTAGCAGTAATAAATGAGTAGCCATTATTTATGTCAATATTCTACGTATCTATTTATTTATTCCCATGAGACCTTTGTGGCATCTCTCTTTTCCTCTTTCACTTATATTGCCCAAATATCCTGTCTTCTGATCTCAATAACAATTTGGAAAGATCTTTATCTAAAAACAAAGAAAGTACGAGTCTTAAAACTGATATGGTTTACCATCTTTCCTATAGACAAACATCCCAATTTTTCTCCATAACACAAAGCTCCTTTTCCCTTTATGCCAATTACTCACTAGATAGCAGGGACAATGGTTTCATTTGGGACTTTCACCTTTCTCTTGAAGCAGAACTCCTTCCCTTGGATACCCTCTATCTTCTAGCAAATGGGCTTGGGGAAGTGGTAACTCTTTGTCTAGTTTCAGAAATGGGTGTGTGAGTTGACTTTAAGCTAATCAGGTTACTCTCTTCTCCTAGTCTCAGTTATTGAGCTAAAGACCACATGGCAAAAGTTAATCTAGTCTAAGACAATTATGGCTCTTTTTCTGGCTTAAGTAGAAAAATGCTTCTCCTCTTTTGGAGTTAAGAAAATAGGATGTAGGCTCCACATTGCTGTCACTCTCATGTTATCTTGAGAAGAAAGCTGCCTGAAAATAGAGACTCTCAGGAAATGAGGACCAAGTGATAGAAAAGTGAGTGAGCACTGATGATGTTGTCTGAGTTACTAAATTCAGCTGTCTCACAAGCCAGAACCAATTTATGTCTTTGTAATTATAGATTCCAACAAACCCCCCTATTGTTTAAACGAAAATGAATTGGGTTTTTACCTTTTACGTCAGAAAAAGTCTGCAATAATACATTCATCAAGCCTCTTCCTTTTTGTGTTTTTTCCTACTCACAAAACATAAATAGCCTTATTCCCTGGCACTGACTCCGAAAAACACGTATGATAATAACATTGAGATTCAAAACGCAAATGGAATCTGCATTTAACTTATTTTCTCTATCCTACAAGTACGGTCCCTAGTTAGATACATGGAGAGATCGGGAGCCAGAAGAGATGGGCAAAAGGCTAATTTCTTCATCCTAGGCCAGACTTCTTTGGTTCAAATCTAAATATCTCTGGAAACTGAGAACTGAGCCTTATTACAAAGGCTGTTATCATTTGTTTTGTATTAGTTATGTTTTCCCACGGATTATCTATCTGGCGGAACAACCGTCAAGTATCCTCAATGGGTGGCCACTGGGTTTACTTTCTAATGCTTTTATGGGTTTACATATAATTCTTTTGCTAACTACAGGATATTTTCTTTAATCTATTTGATTAAGCAAGCCAGGAATTAGAGTGAAAGATAATGTTTTCTAACTTCCTTTCTGATGAATAATAAATGTCACTAAGGAATTAGATAGTAGGAGGTAGTTGCCTGGGCCATCTGCTGCATATGGGAACAGAGAAAGATATTAAACTTTAAATTAGGTATTGCTTCACAGAAACTAGAAGATGAAAGGAAATACACATTAAACTGGAAGATAATCATCAATTCTTATCAGTCAACTTATTTCTATGAAAGGGTAAAAAAAAATAATTAGTGCTTTTTATTCCTGGTCAACATATTTTGTATAGAGTTGAATATGGAAAATCTATAATGAGCATATCTCTTCTTCAGTTTGATGTATTTTCAGATTTCTACAAGTAAAATGTACAGTTTTTTAAAAAAATATACAACTGATGAACATCTAAAAAAAAAGACTTTTTTCCCCCAACATATGTAATATACCAAAGAAACAGAGTCTCATTTCCATGGCAACTATATCATAGGTCAAAGGAGAAAAATAGAACATTTATGAGTAAGTGCATTTACTTTACAATTATTCACTGAGTTTTGATCGTTAACATTATGGTAAATTTTAATGAAAAGAGGAACACTCTCTTAGTTCACTTTTTCTATATAATTATTCATAAGGAAAATATCTATTTATATGCTACAAATTTCTGCTGTTTTGATATGATTTCTGTTTAAACAGGATTTACAGGAAACAGATTTTTATAAGAGTCTTGTAAATACTAGAAAGGATACTATGAAAATAATTTATTGTGGTAGTTAGTAGTATGGCTTCAAAGTCAAGCAAAGAGATTAGATAAAAATTGTGTATATGACATTTGGACAAGTTACTTAATTTCCTTAAATCTCAATTTATTCTTCTTTAAATTAGATAAATGTTATTACTTTCACCAAGTACAGAATATAAAATAACACATATCAATAAAAATCAGGCAAATTATCTGAAAAAGTAACTCAAAATGAAGATGATGGATACATAATAAACATGTTAAGAACACTCAACTTCATTACTCATTAGATAAAAACACATCTGCCATCTTTCATGTGCTAAATTTAAAAATTTTAAAAGATGAAAAGTGTAGAAGGGAAGAATAATTCTCATGTACTGTTGCTGGTTGTATAATTGAATCAAGATTTTAGAATAACATTTAGGAAGTGCCTGAGAAATTTTAAGATGCATCTACTTTTTTATCTATTTATGTCATGGTTAGAAATCAATCCTACTGAGACACTAAGGGAAATTTACAGCCATGTATGTAAAAGGATCTCTATTGCTGTACTATTTGTACAAGTAAAATATTGAACTAATTTAAATATCCATAAGCAGATGAAGTGACAACTACACTGGGAAATAGTACGCAGTCTTAAGATAAATGGAGTGAATGTGTATGCAGTGACATTGAAAGATGTCCATAAAACACTGTTTTCATTTTAAAAGATGGAAAAAATCTTAAGTAATATAATCTTTTTGATCATGGATGCATGCTTGTAGAAATGTATTAGGTTTAATATGAAAATGTAAAACTGTATTCATGTGAATAATATTTTATAAATGATTCAGCAACATTTCTGGCACAAAAAATGGTTAAATATTATTATTTCTCTAAGTATTTGATATTTTGAGTCAACATGCATAAATAGCTAATAGAACTGTGGTCTTCTAGAAATGAAAACTTAGAATGAAAACAATCGCATCGAGATAAGGTTGACATGGGGATCCTTCCAGAGTGTAAACTGCATTATTTTACAAAGAATTTAAAGTATTAAGACACGAATTTCTGTCTCTTCTTTCTGCTGCTACAGATTAAATAGCAAAAGTGTTACAATACATCTTTCTTTCTCCCTCCTCTTTTAGAAAAAGGCTTTCATCTGTGTTCATATTCTGAATTCCTTGCTTTTTTGTTATTTATTTTAAATGAGGATGGTTTCTGTGTATATGATAGAAACCTTAAAATTTAGAAGACAGGACCTGCAAATGCATCAGGTCAGATATGATGAAGATGGATGAGGATGTAATCTGGCAAAGCCAGGGGAGAAGAAAAAGTCTTAATCTTGTCAGGAAAGATTCACATTCCCTCAAACTAGAATGAAAAGTGGTACGATTTTTATGGGGCAGTCACATGTTTCCCACTGGTATCAACTTCCCAAGGAGACAAAACATCATCTGGAGATGGCTGCATGGCTGCTTTGAGACTGCACCATAGGTTCTGTGTGCACTGGGTCTAGCTTTAACTAGAGTGGGTTGATGCATTGGAGAAATCTTCCAACAGAATAGGGTACAAGGGTTTGGTAAATAAATTGTAGTGAAAACCAGAGACTTTTTCTTAATCTTTGAACTGTGTAAGTGCCATATATCTTGTAAAATGCTATGGGAAAACGGAGGAAGTTGCACTGACTGTCAGTAATTAAACTAGATGACTTGCCAACCAGAAAATGGCATTTAAGACAAATATAATTTATAAAAATACTGAAATATGATCTATCTAGCTATACGTACCAGACACACCCATTTCCTGTTTCTAGCCTAAATAAGATCATGTAATTTAACACTTAGTAGGTGGTTAATAGATATAAGTCTGATTTTAATTACAGAACTTTAGCATTTTAGAATTAGAAGTGATCATTCTGAAATTTCTTCTCTTTGATTAAAAGAATGACAAACTAAGGTCCAGAGGTATTACATGCCTTTCACAAGGACACATAATGGCTTTCAGGACTTTTTTTGAGACATAAAATGAAATATAGGATAAGTTTTCTAAATTGGATTTGATGATAACTGGTCAGATTTGCCTGATCAGATGGGGATTTGTATTATTTCACCCTATTTATGATTTATACCAACTGCATGGCAAATATTGAGCATGAACTATCTGCACTGACTGTTAAAATGTGAAGTTAAGTGGATTACCATAGTTCATGAGTTCTGCACATTTTTTTATCATTTGCATTCCTAATTAACACACAAAATAAGTATTTTTTTCTAACACCAACAGAAAAAAAAAGTGTTTACTGGTTAATTTTCTGTTTATCATTACTTCCTGGAAAAGTTTATGAACTTTACAGGCTTTTCAATTACTTGAATCCCATTTAAAAATGCATCAACAACTTACTAGCATATACAGTTACAGAATGAACAAACTTGTCAATAATACACCTAGCATGAAGACCTAAAGTTAAAGTTCCTGGGAAACATAATCAAAATATGGAACTATCTCACCAAGTTGAAGCAACAGACACTTGTTAACTAGAGAGAGAGAGAGTAAATGATAACAATACATTTAAAAATATTCAGATTTTTCTTTTCTAGGTACTTTGAAATATCCAGTAGATTATTGGAAACTCTAGCCACCCTACTGATCTATCAACACTAGGCCTTATTTATTCTATCAAACTCTTTCTAACATTAAGACAAGACAAATATTTGAAGTGATGGATTTCCCTATTACACTGATTTGATCATTACAAATTACATGCAAGTATTAAATTATCACACATACCTTGAAAATATGTACATCTGTTATCTATCAATTATAATTAGAAAAATACAGTTGGGTTAAATGAATTAATTTTTCATATTTAAAATATGGGAAAAATAGCTCATTGGCAATTCAAATAAAAATAATCTAGGTTTGATTTGATGGAAACTCCATATATACTCAGTATAACATGGACAAGCTAATGAGCACTTGGATAACATCATTTGCATTAACACTAGTGATATAGTATAGTGATACTATATCATTTCACATATATAATAAAATATATTAATATTTTATCATATTTTAAAATGAGACCCCCCCGAAAAGAAAACTAACTTGGTCTTAGCTGTAATTCAGAAAGTCGAATTTCTGTAAAAGTATAAACAATATTTAAATTCAGATGAGAGACCCATTGCTCCATCTTAAATCACAAAGAAAAATTTTGTTTTCTAAGGCAGCAGTTATTTGGGTAGAAAAATAGAGAGAATGAGAGTGGGAAATCCGGCAATCCAACACAAAATGGGGTCTACCAGTGACTGTGAGGTTCTGAGTTGAAGTAAACTGAAAGTTAAAGTAAAATCAAACTTCTGAGTCAAAGTATACTTTCCTGATTATTTTCTTTGTGTCTAACATTTCAGCACAAAAGTAACGTCTCTAAAGATAATCAGAAAAGAAAAATTATATAACAATGCAGATATACTAAGGTTAGGCAATAAATGCATAACCTGAAATGTAGACACACATCTAATGAAGCTGCTTTTTAAAATTATTATTATATTGTACCTGTTAACAGCAGACTCCATCCCAAAGAACAATAGGTACTTCCTTGTGAGTAGTGAGGCTTTTACAAACATGTTTCAAAGAAATAAGAGATTTTGACTTACAGTTTGTTTGATAGACATTTCATGCTATGACCCTGAGAGGTAGTCCTGGGAGATATTAATACCAATATTTTCAATATAAGAAAGGCAAAGTTCAGAGAGCTAAGATATTTTGCACAAATCATAAGAAGTTTTACTACAAATTTGAGGCAAAATTCTTTCTTCACACTCCAGTTAACAAAGTGCTCTTTCAGACTTTTTAGATGTTTTCTTCAGGGTTCAAAAAACAAACAAACAAAAAATTGTCATGGTTAATTCATGCAGGTGGTGTCATTAGTGTATTTTGGAATTTCTTAATCTGGTTCAGATAATTAAAATGTTTCCAGATTATTCTGCTCAGTGGTGTGTATTCTCAACATGGAACAATAGAAATAGTACAGTGCAGGTAAAATTATAATATGGTAAATTTAAGCCTAAGCTCATATTTTGCCTTGCTCACCTGTAGTCTTGAGCAAATTGCTTAATGTCTTTGAACCTCAATTTTCTTATGTCTAGAATGGTGACAGTAAGTTTTAAAGTATCCAATTTCAGTGCCTAACACATAGTAATTTCAGATTCTCCTTAACTGTATATCCTGTTTCTGAAACTAATTTAGATAAGGAATTTATACTGATATGTCTTCAAGTTTTTTCATCAGCATTGATCTTACAAAGTAGCTGTACTTTAAATAGCTCTACTGCATTTAGAGTTCAGCTCAAATTGCTATATCTGCAATTACAGACTTACAACAGTTCTTTGTAGTTATACTTTCTTGAATCTATCATCAATTGCATTTATCGTATGTCTAAAATACCTTGAGAGGAATATCACTTGGAACCTTTGTTTACTGGATTTATGATTAGATTAAAACATAGCAAATAAAGTAACCTGACAAGAGAATGGATGATATGAAGGGTGAGTTGAGAAAAATCAATGGAGCTACAAAAGAAAATATAAAGCTATAAAGGAAACACTATTGGGAGGAGGAAAATAAATTAAGTGTGCCTTTCAATTCAAGTGACAGGATTTTGAAAATATTTATTTCTGAATATTTTGAATTTTTTATATTTAGGTAGTTTACTAAAAAAGAAATTCATATTTTTCCAAAATAATTACCAAAATAAGACATCTGGTTTACTGAATCAATATGCATTAAGAAAAATAATACTGGGGCCGGGCGCGGTGGCTCAAGCCTGTAATCCCAGCACTTTGGGAGGCCGAGACGGGCGGATCACGAGGTCAGAAGATCGAGACCATCCTGGCTAACACGGTGAAACCCCGTCTCTACTAAAAAATACAAAAAAATTAGCCGGGCGAGGTGGCGGGCGCCTGTAGTCCCAGCTACTCGGGAGGCTGAGGCAGGAGAATGGCGTGAACCCGGGAGGCGGAGCTTGCAGTGAGCTGAGAAGATCCGGCCACTGCACTCCAGTCCGGGCGACAGAGCGAGACTCCATCTCAAAAAAAAAAAAAAAAAAAAAAAAAAAAAAGAAAAATAATACTGTGCATTTTTTATCTGTGCCAGATATAGTGCTTACAACTGAACATTATTAGTAATTAACACATGTAATAAAATGTGGTCTATGACCTATGACTTGTCATAGAAACATACTGAAACAATTTAGCGACTTTTCTGGAGGCATTTCAGTATTCTTTCATTTTTTTACTCCATCTACTCTATTTGAGGTGCTGCATGATACAGTGGAGCACGAGGTTAAACAAGGTGGTCTTAGACCCCAGTCTGCTCAAAGTTGAGTGTGGACAGAGATAGATACAGACATGACAGAATAGAAATGAGATAGATACTCTGTGGTTGAGGGATGCCCAATGAGCTACATGGATCCAGGCAGGAAAAACAATAAATTCTTCTGAGATAGGCTTTAAAGGAGGAAGAATATTTAAAATAGACATAGAAGGATAAATATGAACTAATCAAATATGATTTGAGAGTGGAAAGACATTGTTTTAAGCAGGGAGACATTTACTGAAACATTTCAGAGAGTTTCACCATTACTAGCATTCAGGATCACAGACATTGTTGAATAAAACTGCATCAACTCTGCATCATATGCTAAAATCATTGTTTTGGAGATGAATGTCTAATATCAATTTTCTTTCTATTTACCTTTTTTTCCTTGGAAAACTTTTATTTATCATTCAGGAAAGATCTTGCATTGCTTTGAGTTGAATAGATTCCATGATCCTGCCTAGCAAACTGGATTAGGTATTCCTCCTCTGGTGTCTGGTGAGCATTGTGTGCACCCCTCCATCGCAGGAGGAAGAGAGAACGGCAGAAAAGAAGAGGGGTGAGGAGTTCCATCACAGCACTTGTCAGGTTCAAAAGGCATAATATTCATGTCTGTTGCCGCATTAGGCTGTGTGCTTCTTGAGGACAGTTCTCATCAAAGTGCCTGTCACATAGCAGGTGTTCCTTAAAGATTGAATGAGTTAAATAATGAATGAGAAGAATATGGAGATTTTCCATTGTTTTGATTTTGTAGTAAGAATTGAATACATATTCAAGCAACAGTTTCCTGTTGCCTAGGAAATTGAAGACATACTGCTTAGCTCAGCATTCCATAGCTCTGCAGTCTCTTATTAGCCCATATTTCCAACTCTGCTCCACTGATCTCATATAAGGACCTTATGCAGTCCCCAAACCAGAGTCTTCTCTTGGACTTGCCATACCTTCCACTTTCCCTTTTATCCTTTCCCTCTCTCCATTATACTATGAGTAGTGAGTGAGTACTGACTAGAAAGACACAGGTTCTAATCCTAGTTTATTCAGTAATCTTGCTGAGACATTAGACAGGCCATTTGATCACTTTGAATACCCATTTTATTACCATTAAATAGGTATTCATCACTATAAGCTCTATGGTCTCCACCTCTATGTCAGCTCCCATAATCTTAGCTAAAATAGTCTCTGACAATCTCTTTCTGTGCTTTAATTTTGTCGATAGCTTGCATCTCTAATTAGAAACTAGAACAGTACCTGTTCTGTTTCTCTAGACACAGAATATGTGCTTAGAACATATTTGCGGAATAAATAAAATGAACGAATAATTGATTCCATGCTTATAGCATACTGTAACTCTGAAGTCCTTAAGGCAAACCTCTGTCTAATACACCTTTGTGTCTATCATGCTTAACTCTGACCCAAGCACATTATGGGTCCTCCAGGAATATCTGTTGTGTGATGAATGCATACATAATGCTTAACTGTTTCTCATTTAAACCTACAATAGCCATAGCACAGAGGGAAGTCAAGACTTGTTTTTATTACTGTATTTAAATCAGGAATTAAATAGAATTCTAAAAACAGTATTCAGTGTATTATCGAATAATTTTATGTAATGTATACAAAGCATGTAATTAAGATAATACTTTATGGTATTAGAAAAACAGACACAGAATCATATATTATCTATAGAGAAATTAGCATGCCCTGGACACTCATTATAATATATACATATATATGCAGATTTAGTAATAGGATTGATGACTTTACTAAGTTGAATTGTAGCAGGATGAGCCACAGACAAGAAACCCTCAGACATTAAGTTGTGGAAGGAAAGGGCTTTATTCAGCTGGGAGCATTGGAGGACTCATGTCTCCAAAAGCTGAGCTCCCAGAGTGAGCAATTTCTGTTCCTTTTAAGGGCTTACAGCTCTAAGGGGGTCTGTGTGAGAGGGTCGTGATCGATTGAGCAAGCAGGGAGCTGCATGCACCTGTAATAAGAATGAAACAGACAGGACAGAGATTTTCACAATGCTTTTCCATGCAATGTTTGGAATCTATAGATAACATAACTGGTTAGGTCACGGGTTGATCTTTAACCAGGCCCAGGGCGCAGCGCCGGGCTGCCTGCCTGCCTGTGGATTTCATTTCTGCCTTTTAGTTTTCATTTCTTCTTTCTTTGGAGGCAGAAATTGGTCATAAAACAATATGAAGGGTGGTATCCTCCCTTAGAATGAGAACAAAATTGGACTCTACCTCTAGAAAGCCATTCCTGGCAGTCCCTTTAGTGTGGTAAGAAAATGAAAATACAGCTCACCACCTAGTAAAGGGTGACTTTCCAGAACTATCACACACTGTTTTCCTAAATATGCTCCAAAGTTCAACCAGATAATACTATTTTTTATTCACCGTGTTCACATTCATACCTCCATATCTTTGCTGATGCAGTTACTCTACCCCTTGTCTTCACCTATACTCACCTTCAAAAACACATGTCCTGTAAAACACCATTCAGATGCCTCCTTCTCTGGGGAGCTTTTCTTCACAAGATGATTGTATCCATCCTCTTTGAATCCAGTAACTCTCTGTGTACTCCAGTCTTATTTCACATACCTGGTTCCATCTATTTTAGCATGACCCTTGTGCACAGGTCTCATTGCCCATATGAGCTCACAGGACTCCTTTTTGCTTCCTAGTAGAGTGCCTTAAATACAAATGATATTCATATTGTGCCCACACACTCAGTTCTATTGTATTGAAATTGAATACCCTGTTTTCCTTGAGGGCTGACCTATTTTGTTTAAGAGAAGGGTAATGCAGGCCCTGAATTTCTAGGGTTTTCCAATGTCTGTGTTTATTTTATGCAAACAATCTCTCATCCTCATGATGACCGTCAGTCATTGGTGGTCAAAGTTAGGAGGAATGGGCTTGGGGAAGTCTCAAGATCTTAACTTTGTAGTTCAGCTATTCACTCACCCTTTGCTTCTCAATGCCTGAATATGCATGATTTTTGGGTTCCAGGCGGCATACAGGCTGCCAGTCTCATTTGGGGTGTATTTCAGAACACAACCTCAGTAACTATGGCAATAGTGACTGATAAAATAGGTAGTGGGACTATTTCTTATACATGAGCCAATGATGTCCTCTGTATGTTGGGCCACACACACTTCTGGAGGCAGAGACTCAGAAGTCTGCCATAGCCAAAAATCACATTTTTACACATCCAATTTTTAAATAAATGGTGAAAACAAGAAGATTTTTAAACATTTAGGGCCTGACTGCTAAACATATCCTGTCAAATGTCACCTCACATCTTCCGGTCATTGATAAGATAGAGCCTTGTCATTATACAATCCCTGAGTTGCACTTGGGAGCTCTCTGACACAGACTCCCCTCTGAGCTGCTGGTGACATCACCTGGATATGCAAGCTTCTTTGGGATTCTCCTCTCTCTCAAGAATTTCTTGCCTTCCTCTTCTTATGGATGGTTATTCCCTAGTCATAAGCCTCTGGATGGTATCATGCTGTGAGGGACTTCCCCTCTCATTAACCCTGTGCAAAAACTTCCCAATAAGGCTTGCCGAGTGTAACTTCTTATTGTGGCCATATCTTTTTCTTAAATCAGCCCCCAAACCTCTCAAACATGCAAGAGACTAGCTTCAAAGCTTGTTTTTGGCAGGAAAAAAAAAGTAAGATAAATCTGTGTATTCCTAGGGAGGAAATGGTTATCAACATTATATTGACAATTTAGCCTTATAAATAAATGCATTTATGTTGCTACTTTGTAAAAGAAATGAAAATTCTATCATTTCCCTTTTTGTTCTCTCTCTCTCTCGCTCTGTGGGTGTGTATGGGTGTATCCTCTATATATCCTTTCTTTTTAATGTTGCTTTGCTATATATTTTTTTAAATTTTAACTCACTTTTGATCTCTTACACTTTTCTCTTTTAAATAGTCTCATGGGTTTTTTTTTTCTATGTGTTCTCTTGAGAAATAGAAAAATCTTAAGCAGATATGCATTTATGTGATACATAAAGCACTACATAAGCACAGAGAAAGCATGTTGCAGTGGTACGTAGTACACAAACACACACCTCCTGGTCCACAAGTAACCCAGCAAGACAATCCACTGAGCTAGCTCTCTGGGACTTGCACATTAGCTACAGAATCTTTAGTCTGAGAAGATTACAAGCTATGATTATTGGCCTCATTACAAGTTTTGTTTTTCTTTATTTAAACTATGTCCTTGATAACGAAAAACAGGTTCACGTAGACTTTCTCTCAGTCATCCTTTGCAAGCTCCAGGTCTGGTCACTTTAGCACCCTTCAGACACCATTGAACCCCTCCATGGTTCTCAATCTCAATTAGGATTGACAAGGCCTTGGCATCCCCTTGTGCTCCATTTCTCCAGCTGTGCTTGAATGATCTTCCCCAAGGTCCCAGCCCCCATTGCATCAGGAAGGAAGCTCTAGACTTTCATCTGGCCTGATTATGCAGGTATGTGTTTCCCAGGGCAGCTGGCTGAGTTCTCTGTGGCAGCTTGTCTCCCCCTGGCATATATGCTGTCACCAAAAGGCACTTTTAAGCCTTCCTTTGCTACATATGCTTTATAGCTCCTTGCTAGACAAAACAAATTCTTGAGAGAAAAAGGGTCAGTGAAGGGGGGCAGAATCACAAAGGAATAGAAGAGGAGGAACAGGAAGACAGTGAGCAACAACTTCCCTTCTCTTCAAGGGCCCTAATTTAGCATACCACTAACAATCTATCAAAGGACACTTACAAGGATCTGTGGAAGAAGGAAACCAACATTTACCAAGATCTTGATGTAAAAAAGTAACTATACAGAATGCTTACTGTTGCCCTGGTACTTTACCAGATATTTAAGCACATCAACTCATTAAATCAAACAACAAATCAATCTGATGATCACTCTTATTTTCCTTATGTTGCCGTGGAGTAAATGATACAAAGTTATACCACCTGGTTAGTAATGACAGTGGTTTAGATTGCACACTTAGCACCTGCAGCTCTCTCCTATCAATATCCACAATTTATTCAACTTAATAGAAATCTGAAATAGGTATCGCATCCTGGTTTTTTAGATGAATGCACTGAGACTTGCTGTTTATCCATGCTTGTGGTGTATATCACGATTCCTTCAGAGGGCTACCTTCTGTATTCCGTAGGAACTGTGGGGTATACACTACAAGCAGTAAAATAAAATCCTCCGAATATAGAAAGTTGCTTAAAGACTGCTAGTAAGATGATGAGAAAGATTTCACATACATATATGTCCAGCTTTCACCTTCCAATGCAAGCTGAAATTCTTTCACCTTCCAATGCAAGTTGAAATTGATTTCTAAAAGTAACCTGGATAAAGAACAAGGCAATGTCTTTCAAGCAGGATATTTCTGAGTAAAATTTTTGCTGTTACTGATTTGCAATAATGCTAAGCCAAAGTAGTCATCTTTGCTAGAATAACTCCTAAGGTTACTGTAAGCCTCTATCACAGAGATAAACGACATGTGCAATAAAAAATGAATGGCAAGCTGGACTAATAATCCCATTAAGAAAATAGTAATGAAATCATTCACAATTTTACTGGTCATCAAACTACTGTATTTAGAGGAGCAGTTCAGCAAAGATGTGTAGTGGAACTAATCCTTGAGTTTTAAATTGCTGCTTGGGGTACTGGCTTTCTGGTCAGCAATAGGAGGAACTTCACCAAATACAGAAAGAAATAATACTGCCTGGAGCCAAGCCACGGTGAGAATGAAGGGTACAAAGGGAGTTAAGACACCTACTGAATAAGCAGGAAAATTTGCTTAAAACCAGATTTTCAGGTTAGCATATGGTCATGTTATTGGGACATTTGATATACAGTTAATGAGGCCTGTTTTGGTTTATTACAGTCTTTTTGAATTACGGTATCCTGTCATATAGTTGAATTGTATGTGACTGAAATTTGACACTGCCCTTGCCTTTCTAGTAAGATTCCTTCTTGTTTTTATTTTTCAATGGGTAAATCCAATTCAGAATTTTAAAGGAGTTATTTGCAGCAATCTTTAAGAGTTGTTAACTCTGTCCTCTGTTCACCTATATTCACGTCAATATCATAGCAATGACCACTTTGCATGATACTGAATTTTTAGCATACATGCCTTTGTTTCCTACTAAGTGATAAAATGCTTAAGGGAAGAAACTGTAGCATTATAATCTCTTACTGTTTTTTAATTTTTAGCTTTGATCAAAGTAAACTGTCAATAAATAATAAGTAAGGGCAGAGTGCAGTGGCTCACGCCTGTAATCCTAGCACTTTGGGAGGCCGAGGCGGGTGGATCACCTGAGGTCAGGAGTTCGAGACCAGTCTGACCAACATGGCGAAACCCCGTCTCTACTAAAAATACAAAAATTAGCCGGGTGTGGTGGTACATGCTGTAATCCCAGCTACTCAGGAGGCTGAGGTACATGAATCGCTTGAACCCAGGAGGCGGAGGTTGCAGTGAGCTGAGATAGTACCACTGCACTCCAGCCTGGGTGACACAGCAAGACTCCATCTCAAAAAATAATTAATAATAATAATAATAACAACATAACAAGTAAGGAACACTTTATGTTGGTTTGATGGTTATATTTAGAGTTCGATAATTTACAGAAGGGAATGAGAAGGACATGCTTGATATATTTGGCTTGCCGGTTGAATCCACTCTATACTCTGGGGGACCATTCCTTATGGACTGCATTAGTATGTTCCTTTCCTGCTATCTGACATTCATGTGGGTGTCATCAATCTGAAGTATGGGAAGGAGAAGGGGTAATGAAGTCCTGGAAGGTATTACCTTGGTTTCCTTCCTGCTGGGTTATAACAGTTGGATGTGTCCCCATATCAGAATTCACAGGTGCAGTCCACTGACTCTCTCTATATCATTCTCTTGGTGGATCCTACAACTATCTCCTCTACATGTTACTTCCAACTCAAAGGTGGGAAAATACCTCTGTCACCATCAGGCCCAGGAGTATTGCATCAACCCAAATTCTAGTCCCTAAACCTATCCACCTCCTTGAATATAATCCCTTTATTAAACCATCCTCTAGTTTAATAACTATAATCCAGTTATCTAGAATGAGAAAGCTATTCCTTGTTGACAAAGAAGATAATAAACTATAAGACTTGACAATTATTTACAGAGTGCTCCCTGAATGACAGGTGTCTTGAAGTAACACAGAAACATAACAAGGAAAAGCTAAATCTGTATAAATTAAAGCTAGGTTGAAAACTTCAGGTCTTTAACTTCTAGCTTTTCCTACATGACCTCCGTAATAATTTCCATTTTTGTACCTGTATTGGAAGGATATAACTTGATTTTTTACTGTGTTGGGCAAAGAACTAGATGTGGTTATATGAAAGCAGTCAAAAGTCTCAGCTAACAGGAAATGGAAAAACTAAAGGGTGGTATAACTTAAAGCCACTGCTACGACTGCCATCCATTTATAAGACCAGCTTTACATTTTTTTAAGGACTTTATATTCTCTACATCAAATTGCACAGTGGATTCACTGTAAACAACAATTGAGGCAAGAAGGATTGCCCTCTAAAATTTCAATTCAATTTTATAAAATTGTGCAATACATTTCTTTTTTTCTCTCTCAAATGCCTTTACTGGATGCTGTCCAGTATGTTATAAACACAAATGGAAGAGTGCAATTGAGCAGTGCTTACTGAATTTGTACAACTTTTTTAGTAGAAACACTTAGGATGTTTGGGTTAAAAATGCATAGAAACTATTTTATTTTTAAGGTGAGGAGAAACCTTGACTAATAGAAAAAGAACTATGCATTATGTGACAATACATATTAGCTGACTATAAGATATGTTAAATTTTATCCTTTCAAAGACATGGAAAAAACACTCACAGTAAAATAGATTGTGAGCTCACTTTTATGATGGAGGAACTTGACTATTATCTACTTACGGGAGGAAAAATGTATTGCTATCGGTACCATTTCTCCTATTTTTTTGTTTCCACGTATCTTATGTGTGCCTATTTTGACAATATAAAATGTGTGTTGTATACAGTATTCTATCTTAATTTATATGTGAAATTGGGGGAAGGATTCAATTTTCAGGCTATAAGTATCAAAGTTAAGTGATTATTAAGAAATGCACATTATTTTATTTCCCAATTGTTTATTATTTCTGATAGAAATGATACATTCATTTGTTCATCATTAAATGTTCAGAAAAAAATCCAAATTCTCTAACTTTTCAGAATACAAAAGTCAATAAAGTAACCATACATTGAGTAAGTACTTTTTAATAGTATTATTTGGAAAACACATTTTAGTGTCTGCTGTATATCAAGTAATGCCCAAACGAAAATACAAAAAACAGATCCTAAAAATACTTAAATTCAAATTTAAAAAACAGACATTTAACTAGATAATATTCTATGAAGCGCTACTTGCTGAATATCTATACACTGGACTAACTAAAATTAAATCACAAAAGTAAGAGCAACAATTACATTAGTCAAGACAAGTTGAGTTGTACTTTATAACAGTCAGTTCCCAACTCTATGTGATTTAACGTGATCAAATTTTATTTCTCTCTCAGGCTGCAGGTTGCTATAGTTGTTATAGATACCCAGGGATCTGGCTAACAAAGGCTTGATATTGCCACATGCCTTAATAATCACCATGACAGGGAAAAACCGTACACAACCAATCACACACTGAATCTTAAAGCTTCTATCTGGAAGCGAAGCTTCCCTTTACCTTTTGTTAATCCAAACAAGTTGTAAAACCACACTTATCATCAGAGGCAATGGGTAAGCACAATATGTTTAGAATAATAGACAAAAAAAATTTTGAAGAGTCCTCATGATTAACACAATGTTAAATCTGAATGTACAACTCAGAGAATATTCCATGAAGGTAACAACTGCTAAAATAGAAGGTAGTTTTTTTTAAGAAATAATTTTTGTACTGTGACTTGTTCTATGAGTTCTTTTAACTTATATTTTACTTAATAATTTGTGATAATAAACAAGGATGTATTTTTATAATCACTGGCTAGTATCTTTCTATATATATTAAATTCTTATTCATACACATATCCTATGGACATAATGATTCATATTTTAAAAGCCTAAAATATTTCATTGGTAGTTAAAAAATGTGTATCCTCATCCTTTATCACATACACACACTGATACATTCATAATTCATTCATGTACATTCATAAGTGTGACCTGAATTATTTTTTGATTGGTTTGGTTTTCTCTCATGCTAAATATTTCCCGAAGTTGTTTATTCTATGTCATTTTCAAAGCAAAACTACATGTTATGACTTTGATTTACTTATTACAGGATGCTTATGAGTTTTTTTGATGTCTCCGTTTACTGGAAGCTCTTTTTATTTATTGTTTATAAAAAAAGAAAAAAAACAAACACAAAATATTTATTTTAGATAACAGAAAATCATGTTTTGCTATTGTTAAATAGAATTTGAACTTGCAAAGGTTGATACCTTCTTCAAAATTCAAAAGTGATGGTGCTAGAGCATATTGTGAACCTAGGAAATTCAATTTACTAGTCAATTGTAAAACAGTCATTACAAGGTAAATGTTCTATTTAAGAGGATTCATTTGTGGAAGAAACGATGGCAGATATATATATATATCTATCGATATATATATATATATATCTAGAGTGCAGATATATATATACATAATTTTAAATGGGTTAGTAGAAAGTTTCAAATATGACATCAGCAAGTTTAAAACATAATATTAGAAGAGATTTCAAAGACTATGGATTCAAGAGAAAAAAGTTACAGTCTTATATCTGTTTTTCTTTGGAAGATGACATTGGAACCTGGAACTTTCAGTGATTTATTCAGTTTTATTTAAAAAAGCATACTTTAATATTTTTGCCAACTATTCAAAACATACTGCCAAAATCCTACCAGTATTTCCAAATGAATCAAGTTGATTTCCATCTTCATCTACAAATACAGCTTCCTTTCTTGATGAAACTCCTACTTTTCACTGTATTGCCTACTCCAATACTTGCTCTAATTTCCTTCAACTACCTGTCTCTCCTCTCTCCAGTCAGACTACAGTTGCTGGCATGAAAGTCCTGACTTTATTATTTTTATTTTCAATTATAATTTCTAGGTTTACAATAGTTTTTTTCTATTGTGTTTCAATGAATGTTGCTGGCTTCTCTTTCAGATTATTGGATTAAAGAAATCTGAAAGCCCTGGCTTCTTGATACACATAGAAAATGCTCACACAGTCCTTGAAATGCTCTCAAATAGGTACTACAGCAATTATGGTGCAGATGAGAAAATTGAAGTTCTGAGAACATTAAGTATTACAATAAAAATAATTATAGTAGTTGTGTTTCTACATTTTAGGCACTGTGATGTGTCTGCTATAGAAATTACCTCACTTAATCTATATAAGAATCCTAAGAGGTAGATATTATTACTCCCATTTTATAGAAAAAAAGTGAAACTCAAACTTATTAAACAACTCCCATTCAAAATTGCTACAAGGAGAATAAAATACATAGGAATAGAGCTAACAAGGGAAGTAAAGGACCTCTTCAAGGAGAACTACAAACCACTGCTCAAGGCAATCAGAGAGGACACAAACAAATGGAAAAACATTGCATGCTCACAGATAGGAAGAATCATTATGAAAAATCTATACAGTGATGTATAGATTCAATGCTATTCTCATTAAACTACCATTGACATTCTCCACAGAATTAGAAAAAAAACTAGTTTAAAATTCATATGGAACAAAAGAAGAGCCCATATAGCCAAGACAATCCTAAGCAAAAAGAACAAAGCTGGAGGCATCACACTCCCGGACTTCAAACTACACTACAAGGCTACAGTAACTAAACCAGCATGGCACTGGTAGAAGAACAGACACATAGACCAATGCAACAGAATAGAGAACTCAGAAATAAGACCCCACGTCTATAACCACCTGATCTTTGACCAACCTGACAAAAAAGTTATGGAGAAACTGTTTCCTATTTGATAAATGGTGCCAGGAGAATTGGCTAGCCATGTGCAAAAAATTGAAACTAGACCCCTTCCTTACACCTTATGTTAAACTCAAGGTGGATTATAGACTTAAATGTATAACTCCAAACTAGGCAATACCATTCAGGACATGGTAAGCAAAGATTTCATAACTAAGACATAAAAAGCAATTGCAATAAAACCAAAATTGACAATTGGGATCTAATTAAACTAAAGCGCTTCTTCACAGCAAAAGATACTATCATCAGAATGAATAGGCAACCTACAGATTGGGAGAAAAGTTTTGCAATCTACCCATCTGACAAAAGTCTAATATCCAGAATCTACAAGGAACTTAAACAAATTTACAAGAAAAATACAAACAACCCCATTAAAAAGTGGACAAAGGACATGAACAGATGCTTCTCAAAAGAAGAGATTTTTGCACCCAACAAACATATGAAAAAAAGCTCAACATCACTGATCATCAGAGAAATGCAAATCAAAACCCCTATGAGATAGCCTCTCACACAGTCAGAACGGCAATTATTAAAAAGTCAAGAAACAACAGATGCTGGCAAGGCTGTAGAGAAATAGGAACGCTTTTACACTGTTGGTGGGAATGTAAATTAGTTCAACCATTGTGGAAGACAGTGTGATGATTCCTCAAAGATACAGAAATAGAAATACCATTTGACCCAGCAATCCCATTACTGGGTGTATACCCAAAGGAATATAAATCATTCTATTATAAAAATACATGTGTCCGTATGTTCATTGCATCACTATTCACAGTAGCAAAGACATGGAATCAACTCAAATGCCCATCAATGATAGACTAGATAAAGAAAACGTGGTACATATGCACCACGAAATACTATGCAGACATAAGAAAGAATGAGATCATCTTCTTTGCAGGGGTATGGATGGAGCTGGAAGCCATTCTCCTCAGCAAAGTAACACAGGAACAGAAAACCCAAACACCACCTGTTCTCACTTGAAAGTGGGAGCTGAACAATGAGAACACATTGACACCTTGAGGGAAACAACACATACTGGGGCTTTCGGTCAGGTGGGGAGGAGTGGTGGAGGGAGGGAAAACATGAGGAAAAATAGCCGATTCATGCTGGGCTGAATACCTAGGTGACTGGTTGATATGTGAGGCAAACCACCATAGTACATGTTTACCTGTGCAACAAACCTGCACATCCTGCACATGTATCCTGGATCTTAAAATAAATAATAAGAATAATAACTCATTTACAGAGTCTAGGATTTTAATTATTACTATATAAAGCAGTCTACCAAATGGTATTCACAAAATGATTCAGAGAAAAATTATTGTGATCTTTATGATTTTTATGAATATTTATATTTTCACCCTAGTTTTCCTATCAGGTTTATATGTCTAAAAGGAAAATATTACTTGTGGTATGGTGATGTTGCCCAAGGTAAAGACGGGGTATTCACCACAAATCTAACAATTAAGATCATCACAATTTTTCATTTGCTTTCAGCACACTGAGATGTGTCACAGTAAAATTACCCTTAGTTCAATAAATGTACAGAATATTTTATTTTTCATATTATTATATTTTAATAATCTACTTTGCCATATCATAGAAAATAACTATAAAGTGATATTTAGAAATGGAAAAAATTGCTTATCATCTCATGGTCAAAAATTAGAATTATCAATCTTCAAAATATAATATGCATTTTTTTCACTTATAAATCTTACATGCTTTAATTTGCTGAAAGTGTTATAGCATTGGAGTAGACTAATTATATCCATGTACTTTGCTATGTACCTTTGTGTGTCTTTCACTGTGGGTGGAGTACATTCGTCCAGTGCCATGAGTTCTGTCTTGGTTTTGTGACTTTGTTTGCTTAATAAAATATTAATAAATATGATGTGGACTTAAATATGTGGGCATAGCTTGCCTTGCTTTCTTAAGTTCCTATGATCTTCTATAAAATGAACATGACATGAATATCTACTGACTAAAGATAAATAAATTGGAAAACACGTGCAACAGACTGAAGCCCAACCCACAATTCAAAGCCAAATCTAGATAATTCTAAATTGGTCACAGCTGATACACACAGTCTATAAATATTTAAAATTGTTAAGCAGACAAACTAATACACACAAGTGCATTCAATGGTGTGCTGACTAGCAGGTATTTTTGAAAATATAGACATACTAAATCTGTCTCTTTAAGACAAATGAGTAGCCACTTATTGAAAATGATATTTTTATAGGTCTTAAAAAACATGCAATTACACTTTTCCAAGTTAGATCAGGGAATCCACTTCTTACTGATATCATCACTCTCACAGACATCGATTCAGAACTTGACAGTGTTTCTATAATTAATTCAGAATATTTGTTATTCACAAAACCCTTTTTCATTTTACTCCTGTGTGTTTTTGTCACCTCCCACATGGTGAGCTTATAATTTTTTCCCCTTGTGGTCTATAACTTCTTTGTAAGTTAAATAATTCATGTCTATAATTCAATTCCAAGTGCCCAATTATGGGGTAAAATTCCATTGATGGCATTGCTTTTGTCTTTTTCTCTGTTTTTATTAACTTTTTTTCTTTCATTCCAACAATAATATTGGAAACATATATAACCTGCAGGTTGTGAGTGTGAGCTCTGTAATTAGAATGTTTGAATTCAACCCTAGTTACATAGTCTTGTTAAGCCTCAAATTCTTGTTCCTGCAAGGGTTAATATTGGTACTTGTTTTTACAGTTGTTGCCAGCGTTACATAAGTCAATATATTTTTAGCACAGTGGATGGCGCATAGAAGTGCTCAAAGGGTAGTGTGGAGACAGTCAGAAAGGGGGACCTGTAGTTATGAGACAGGATACTACGACAGGATACTACCTCTTGGTCTGGCATACAAGGACCATCACAGTGAGGTCCAAATCTGCTGTGAGAAATCTACACTACCAGATACACCGTGCCATCCTTATGCACTAAGAATGCACCTCTCCTCCTTGCTTTAATATATGCTCTGTTGTTGTTATTATTATTATTATTTTTTGCTGCCTGTAATATCTTTGTTGGTTTTCTCTCTCTCTAGCAGGCAAACTTCTCTTAAGGTTCAACTCATAGAGTAATTCCTACGAGAAATCCTCTGCGATTCATTTATGATGCATTAGTGATTCCATCTTCCTTATTCCTACTTTTTACTGTAATTCTGAGTCTCTCCATGAAACACCCCGAAGATGATGAGCAGCAAGAGTGTGTAAGGTTTTCTTAGTCATCTCCATAATACTGATGCCTATGATCCTGCTCTGTAAGTGTTGAATGAATGGATGGATGAATGAACATGAAAATGAGTAAGAATGATTTTTCACTTTTTGGGAAACCAATATTCACATGGTGAGAAGATTCTATATACATATATATTTCCTGTCAGATTAAATAAACACAGAACTGTCCATACATTTAACTTTCCATGGATTTACATGTTAAGAGATCTGTGATTATCACAGAGACCTTTACAAATATTCCTTTATATAGTGTTGCATTATGAATAAATTCATCAGTTACCCATAGTTATATACTTTTGTTATGTTGGATTTTGTCATTTTATTCAAAATTGCCCTATTAGTCTGTCACATTTGACATTTCTGGTAAATATTAAGAATTTGGATAGTTTCTGTGAATTTTGCTGTTCTTGTTATGTTCTCTAAATTGGATATTCTCTGTCCACATTTGGAGAGCACAGTTGGACGTCTTTACAAAATCTCGAATAATTCTGATACTAATTTAACTGTAATAGACTATCTTCGGCATCTTGATTACTCTCAATATTTTTAATGCTCAATGAGGCATTACTGTCAATGGTTTAAAGCTTATAAAATTCAGAAATGAACATCTGCTATCTTCTGCATCTTTACTACGTAAGAAATTCAATTCTAGAAGAAAATCCAAAAACCCTCCAGCATTAGTTGCCTCTCCATATTGCCTTTGATTTCACTGATGTGTGTAATTTATATATGTTTGAGGAGTTTCGCTTTAATAATAATCTTGTCAGACTGGGTACTCACAATAGCCCAGGAATTTTGTAGATGCTTAAGATAAATTACCTGTTGAATGCTCAGCTGACATTAAAAGGTACCTATATTAACTGTCTTTACTACATACGGATAGACGGATGGGCAGATACATAGGTAAATAGATACGGAGCCTCAGATAAATTAATTTGCTTACAGTTGCATTTAATAAGAATCAAAACTTGGCTCTGAATTCGGCTCTGAAAGATTTCAAATGCCTTAATCTTTCCATGGTACCACATGGCCCTCTGTGCTATTTTGAACTTAAAAGGTGGAACTTCATTGTTGAGTTGGAGTATTTAATAAAGCATTTCATAACCAAGGCACTTTCAGCCATACACACACACACACACACACACACACACACACATGCACAGGCACACACAGACTGATTTTGTTCCTCATTCCCAAACTTGGCCAAGTTTTGATATGTAATTCTTATATACTGGGCACAGCATGGAAGACCAGGGTATAATTTCCCCTCGATGTTCTTTTGATATAAATAAGCAGGGAAAAATATTCCAGTCTTTCTCTTGTTAAACAAATGAACAACTGAGTGCCCTATCTGAAATGAAGTCTTTGATGTAATTTTTATATCTCTTAGTAGAGTTCTGCCCAAAGCACTGTTATAAGATGAATAAGGACATTATTACCAAGTGAACAAAAATATAGATCTTTGGTACCACGGTTTAAATAGGATTCATGCTTTTACTTAAATATGTAGTAAGCGCAAGACAAGAAAACAAAAATGATCAATTGCATATATATTGAGCAGAATGTTAATTTAAAAATAATTATGTATATTAACTAATGAAGAAGGAACGTTTCATCATTAAAATAAGTATCTGTTTCTCCTGTTATTTTATAGTATTCTGTACAGTTTCAGTATAGCATTTGTTATGTTTAAGTAAGCATGCATTTATTTGCTTAATGCTTGTTTTCCATCAGCAAAACTTATGTATCCAGAACAAGAACAAAGTTTGACATATATCTCAATGCCAAGCACATAATAGGTACTCAGTAAATATGTTTTTGCCATAAGTCAGTGAATGGACATATTGAGATAGTTTTACAATGGATATATCTAGATAGCTATCTAATATGGAACAGCCAATATAAAATATTATATTATCATAATTTTAAGCATTTTAAATTGAAATATAAAATAGCGTAGTGGCAGACGCTGGAGCCTGGATGCCTAGGTTCCAAATTCAGTTTTGCCATGTACTAGCTATATGACCTGGGACAAGTTCTTTTATCTCTCGTTGCCCCAGTTTCCTCATTTTGAGTTAATAATGTCTACCTCAGAGCATTTTGTCTTTTAGTAAGCATTTCGTGATTTTCATCTCAAGTACAGTAAGCGTAACATAAATGTTGCATCTTATTTTTATTTATTTATTATGCTATCGATTATCTTGCTTTTTGTTTCACACTATGATCTTCAGCCATATTGAGAGGGTGGGGTTTATAAAGATAATAATATGTAAGGGATTATTTCTAGTTCTTTTGTTAGCACTTTTCTGGCATGAGAATTTTTCCATAATGGTGGTCACTTTTGCTTCAAGTGTGTTACCTGTAATAGTTAAGAAGAGTAAGATAATACATTTAGGGAAAAAAACAAAAGAGGAATTAATATATTTTAATGGAAATGTATAAATATTGCAATCCAACAGAGCTACTTTCAAATTCCAGTTATGACTATGACTTTGAATGAGTAACATTTTGAATTTTTGTCTTCATTTATAATATGGGACTTGCTTGAACTGTTCTTCAAAACTATGACAGGCAGAATCTTAGCAAAATTGTATAATAATTTCTACAGATAATTTTATGTATCTTTTTTGATTTTTAATACTCTCACTCACCAACTACTTCCCTCCCAAACAGCCTGAACTTGCATGACCCTGTAGTTTAAAATTTGTCCTTTGTTCTCAGAGGAATCAGTGTTAAGCAGTAGTGTATTAGTCCATTCTCGCATTGCTAGAAAGAACTACCTGAGACTGGGTAATTTATAAAGAAAAGAAAATTAATTGGCTCACGGTTCTGCAGGTCATACAGGAAGCATGGCTGGGAGGCCTCAGGAAACGTTCAATCATGGCAAAAGGCAAAGAGGAAGGAGGCAAGTCTTACATGGCTGGAGCAGGAGAAAGAGATTGAAGGGGGAGATGTTACACACTCTTTAACAACCAGATCTTATGAGAACTCACTCATTATTATGAAAAGATCAAGGGGGAAATCTACCTGCACGATCCAATCACCTCCCACTCCTCCAACACTGGGGGTTACAATTTTATGTGAGATTTGGGCAGGGACACAAATCCAAACCATATCAAATAGTAACCTGCAGTATAGTCTAGCAGCCATAGCACTGAAAGAAGCACATAGATCTTGAGTTAAAATCCTAGTTCCTAAAGGAAACAATCAACGAAGTGAGAAGACAATCCAGTGAATGGGAGATTATACTTGCAAACTATCCATATGACAGAGATTAATAACCAGAATATATAAGGAACTTAAACAACTCTACAGGAAAATATTTAATAATCTGATTTAAAAATGAGCAAAAGATCTGAATAGACATTTCTCAACAGAAGATATACAAATGGTAAATAGGCATATGGAAAGGCACTCAACATAATTGATCAACAGAGAAATACAAATCAAAACTACAATTAGGTATTATTTTGTAATGATCTCTGATTTTTTTTCCAAACAAATGAACACAGACACCCTAAGCACAAAAAAATTAGTCTACATTTCAAGTGTACCCATTTTATCCATTACATAAAGGACTGGTACATTTTTTTGCTAGCAATGCTATAACAAAGTGCCACAGACTCAGTGACTTAAACAACAGAAATTTATTTTTTCACATTCCTGGAGGCTAGTAATACAAGCTCAAAGTGTCAGAAGGGTTGGTTTCTTTCAAGGCTTCTCTTCTCACTTTGTAAATTGTTAAATTCTCCTGTTTTTTCACAGTCTCTCCTTTATGTGTCTGTGTCTTCAACTATTCTTATAAAGATACCATAAGATTGGACTCAGTCCCATTTCCATTTGAACTTAATCACCTCTTTAAACACTCTATCTCCAAATATAGTCACATTCTGAGGTACTGGGGATTATTATATTCACATAGGAATTTTCTGGGAATGAAACTTAGACCAAAACAGATGATAATGTAACAATAAAGTAGAGGATTCTAAGGGAATTTTATTTGGCCTTTAAATAATTGTATCTATTTATTAAAAGAAGTTTAACATTTACTAAATATCAACTCAGAGCAGGGAATTACACTATCCTGTGAGAAACTGTAATGTAGAGACACATTTTGAAGAAAAATCAGAATTCTGTAATTTTTTATTAATATGCACAACCACCCTGAGGTATTATACCCATTAATAAAAAAGTAAACTGAAGTAAAAAAGTTAAGCTATAGCTGTTAGATGGCAGTCCTGCTCATCAAGGTCAGAACTATTGAACTCTGAAGCCCATCATTTTTTTTTTTCTTTTATATTGTCTTTTTGCTCTATTATGTTGGCTCTACAGGTATGTAGGAAGAGGCTGGAATAATCATCAATTATTGTTGAGTTTAAGGAACAAAATATTTATAAATACATTGGTTCAGGATAAGCCTTAACATATGACCTTAAAACTCATATTCACTAAACACTGTGTACCCGAGCAACCCTAAACAGTGCAGCCAAGTGGCTCAAAATCTTCTCTTTCTGGTTCCAGAGTGATAGATGCTGGGTAATAAAAATGTCTGATGTGGTCTAGCAGACAGCATTAAAGGATGAATCCAACGTTTTCCGACAGTAGCAAGAAAGTGAACAATACAGGCCGAGAAGTCAGTACAACGAGAAACTTAAGACTGGGAGGCTGTGGTGAGGTCGTGAAGCAGGAGAGAATCTGGCTAATTTATACAAATGGAGAGAAATACTTGGAAATGACCAGAAACCAAATCAGAGACAGATTTCAGAGGCATGAAATGCCACAAAAAAAGATTTATATAGTAGTTTTGAAGCCAGTGGTTCTAAACAGTTATTGTGCAAATAAAACATCAGGATTGCTGTGATTAACCCCAGAGTTATTTACTTTGCACCCCAGAAAATTATGAGCCTGGGCTTTTAGCTATCACACATGGAGGCCCATGTCTGTAAGTAGTGGGCAACCAGAAGAGGTGGTGAGCAGTAGTCAGTGGCCAAGTGAAAGACAAAATACAGCAATAAGGACTGGGAGACGGAGAGACCAACTAGGAGATGATTTCAGTAGATGCAAAGATAGTTATAAATCCCAGATATTTCACATTTCAATACACAGATAGTATTCTTTTATTGAACTTAATGCAAGGAAAGTTGCTTGTTATTTGAAGTTAAGATTGAAACTGTGTTCAGTCACAAATAATCTCAGAAAGCATTTTAATTCTCTGTAAGCATCTTGGCTGCTTATTGGATTGTTTTGTTTTTCCTTTAGCTTAAATCTAATGAGATAAGAAAGCCACTAAGAAAGGATTAGTGATCCCTGACCTGCTCCTCTAAGATGCTTTTACCACTAGTATTATGAATCAACTGAGCTGACTTAAGTAAAATAAACGACATCCTTTACTTTGTTTAATCTGGCAGTCAGAGACACCAAGGTCTTTTTTAATGTTCCTGCCAAAGATTCCATTGAGTTCATCACAAATCCTTTCTCCTCTGGAAGGGGGATATGGCCTCCTTTTCTAGTTTGTCTGGCTGTTACCAAGAGCAATCCCGGGAGAAAGCGAGGAGACCGACTCAAGAGGCTATATATAAAATTACCCACAAGTACGGTAGAGCCTCAGTTAATCAGAATGTTGTTACAACAGTGGCTTCCAATGTAATAGATTTTCTTGTTAACAAAAGATTAATTCTATATGTTTTTGATTCAATCTTTGTTTAAAATCATGAGGCAAAGATAATTTCCATTCATGTCTACAAGTGTCCTTTGAGAAGCAGCATCTACACAGTTTCACCCAGAGTGGATACTCAAAGCAAAATAGAACAAAGAAGTAAGCAATTATTGAACCAGACTTCTGTCTTCACATATTCAATCTAGTGAATAACCTTTAATTTTACAGTAGAAAGAGAAATTCTAGTCTCTCTCCTCTCTATATCTTTACAAGTACTTTTGGCTAAATATTTTTTGTGACTAGAGAAATAATACATCTTTATTATTGAACAGTTAGAAAATAAAGACAATAAAATTAAGAAATTTAAAATACCCACATTCTCACTAGAAAAGATAAACATTTTAAACTAAATAAATGTTTATCATTTATTTAAACATTTATTTAGTTTAATAAACTAAAGTAAAATACTTTAAGATATTTAGTTTTTTTTAAGACATTCATTTGTTGTTTTTGAGGCGTATATATATATATATATATATATGCACAAAAATATGTGTGTGTGCGTATATACATATCTTTAGGTCCATATATTTAAGCAGAATGCATATATGCATAAATCTGAGAACAAATAGCCAAATCTATATCCATACATATATAGTTTATAGAATAAAGAATAGGTCCATATACAACTTTTGCTTAGGACTGCAAGTTTTAGCCAGCAGGCTTTTACATGGATTACTGATTAGAAATAGCTCACCAACAACCTTTTATCAAACTATGTTTCATTAAACATAATTCATCCATTCACTCATTTACTTATTTATTCAACATTTATTGACTCACTACTCTGTCTAAAACTCTGTGGTCAGCATCATTGGAAATATACATATGCAAAGTGCACACTTCCAAATGCCAAACAGTTTATAAAGCAGTTCCTAGGCTTATGAAAGAGCCAGTTCTGTCTTTTGCACACAGTCTCCTAGCAGTGTCTGTCTGTGCAGTCCGCTTAACTCATTTGCTGACAAGCCTTATGACCCTTCAGAATATGATAAAAATTCTCATGTACCAAGAAAAGATAACAAAAAATATTCAGCCTCCACTCTGTGGCCCAAATGCTTCTGGTGCTCTTTAAAGAATGCTTTTCAACCATGCAAATAAGGAATGTCTCTAGAACAAGCTTTTCCCTTAATATGCCTTTTTTTTTTTTTTTTTTTTTTTTTTGAGGACTCCAGTTACAAGATGGCTGTATATGTAAAAAAAGAATTCAGTAGCTGGATAAGCTTTTGGGCCACCCAGCATCTCATACCCTTTGGGAGAAGAGAAAAGTCTTCATTCTTTGGTTGATATTCATATGGCCTGTGGAGCCTGGGGTTCAATGAAATTACTAGTCATTCTATTTTTATTTTAATGCCAGAGAGAACACCAAACATAACACTGACTTTTCTACAGTACTGTCATGATTAACTTACTAGAGTTCTAATTGACATAAACTATTTTGAAGCTATTAGGTTGTGCTGTTTCTGTTCAGTAAAATCTGTCTTGAAATGAAAAGACTAGATTTCAATTTGAACCAATGTTTTAAAATTTTTTGTTTGTTTAGCTTTAGAAATTGGTTCAATTTGGTTAATTTAGATTATTTGGGGCTTATAAATTGTGTTGTTTCAATCTGATTTCTGGTTTGTTTCTTAAATAGATATAACCTGGTGGTCACTTTAAACTGATTTGTCTTTAGAAATAATGTCATGCTGAAATCAGAAATTGTCTACTGAATTCTGTAGTTTAAGAGTGGTAAGGCTTACCATTCATTCATTTATTAATTCATTTATTCAATGAATTTTTCATGTGTGTTTATAAGGCATCAGGTTCTGTGTTGGATGCTGGATGTTATACTAATTGAATAAGATGTGATCATTCAAAAATTATATAGGACAAAATATTTTTAATGAGTTATGCCTGTGATGCCAAGAGAATACAAAATGTTGGTATGTTATAAAGTCTGTGGTTTCTGGGACTATTTTTGAAGAGAATAGGATACAGAAGGTATTGAGAATGAACTAAAATGCCATATTTGGGAGACATGGAGTAGTAGTATACTATGGTTGATGTTAATACTGGGCAGGCTGAAGTCATGAAAGAGTGTTAGGAAGGGACCAGATCATTAACGGTCTTATTTGTAAGTCACCATGTAAAAGTTCTATAGGAACTATGAAGAACTTCTTTCAAACATTTTTGTATTCAGAATTTTGGTTGTCCTAAGAACTTTTATAAACAAATATGATAGGGTAGTAACAATTAACAACAATATGCTTCAAAGTATGTTTTCCTACATTTTTTCTCATGCTATGCTCTCATCCTGGAATGACTTGGTCTTTGATTTCTATGTGAGAAGTTTTTGTTTATAAAAAATTATTAATTTGAAGGTCATTGTTCTAAAAAACCTGTTTTTTTTTTTTTTTTAAAGGAAAAAATCCTCCTTGATATGGTTTGACTGTGTTTCCACTCAAATCTCATCTTGAATTGTAGCTCCCATAATCCCCATGTGTCATGGGAGGGACCCAGTGGGAGGTAACTGAATGACAGGGGCAGTTACCTCCATGCCCTTCCTGTGATAGTAAGTGAGTTCTCACAAGATATGATGGTTTTATAAAGGTCAGTACCCCTGCACATGTTCTCTTGCCTGCTGCCATGTAAGACGTGCCTGTGCTCCTCTTTTGCCTGCCACCATGATCATGAGACCTCCCCAGCCATGTGGAACTGTGATCCCATTAAACCTCTTTTTCTTTATAAATTACCCAGTCTTAGGTATTTCTTCATGGCAATATAAAAATGGTGTAATACACTCCTATTCCCCCAGGAAGCCTCACTCCTTGTTTAGGTCCTTTAATACCACATTAAGACCCAATTCATTGCAATTATACCGACATTGCATCTGTCAGGTTTCTTCATTTGTCTATGAGATTTATGTGAAAGTGATTGTGACTAACTCATCTTTAAATGCCTTGTATCTAGCTTATGGGGAAAAAAATGGAACAGGGAGTCAATCTGTGCTTACTGAAAGAATGAATGTGCCATAAGCCTTTCTAAAGAAATATTAGGTCCCTAATCAATACTGTTTTGCCTCCTTTCTCCTTTGGCATTAAAAACAACTTCAATTGGATTTTTAAAAATAAATTGTATGTCTTGTTTACATCTGGTTATTAAGTAATACATGTATTTTGTCAAACTTTTAAAAAGTCTAAAGAGCAAAGAAAAGTGAAAACATACTAGGGTCTTACCACCTAGAGATAACCAATGGTAACATTTCAGAATATCTGCTTACAAGTTTTTCAACTGTTAGTATAAAAGGATAGGTTTTAAAAATTTATTTTGTACTGTACATATTGTTTTGAAATCAGTTTAATTAAACTTAGTATATCATGAAAATGTCCAGTTTATTAAAATTTTCCCTTGTTTAATTGTTAAATGACTGTATGATATTCCATAATCTTGGTCTGTCATAACGTATTAGCTATTTTCCTTTTTAAAACATTTATATTTTCTTTTGTCTAAAGAGATTTGCTTTGTCATAATAAATAATGTGAAGAAGATGCTTATGCCTATATCTTTGATTGCACCTATAACTAATTTTTTAAATGAGAGTTATGTAGAAATTAAATTAATAGGTAAAAGAAATGCAAGAGTTGAGACCTTTCATATACTTCCAAATTGACAACTGGAAATGTTAAAAACATTTACTGCCATCAACAATGTCTGACAACATGAATTGCCTTAAACTGCTGTATATTGTTACCATTTTAAAAAACTGTCAATATCAGTAGTGAAATATGCTATATAATTTCTAAACTTGCATTTGTCTGATACAGAAGTTTAGTAATTTTCATATTATTAAATAATTATTCATTTTCTAATTTATATATTATTGTAACTATGTAATTTGATTTGGCTCTGCGTTCCCATCCAAATCTCACCTTGAATTGTAATAATCCCCAAATGTCAATGGTGGGGCCATGTGGAGATAACTGAATCATGGGGGTGATTTCCTCCATGCTGTTCTATTGATAGTGAGTGAGATCTCATGGTTTTATAAGGGGCTTCCCCCTTCGCTCTGCTCTCATTCTCTCTTGTGTCCCTCTGCAAAAAGGTGCCTTCCATCATGATTGTAAGTTTCCTGAGGCCTCCCCAGCCATGCAGAACTGAGTCAATTAAACCTCTTTTCTCTATAAATTACCCTGTCTCAGGTATTTGCTCATAGCAGCATCAGGCCGGAATAATACACTGAGTAATTAATTTGTAAATTTGCAAATATTTTCTGTCAATTATTAATTTGCCATAATTTCTATTTCTTAAGAAGCTTGTGATATATTGCAAGCATATTCCTCTACTTACATTCTAATTTTGAGGTATTAACTACAAGTTCACAAAACAGTCAAATACTAGTAATGACGATGAGTATCCTTTTATCCTTGAGTATGAGAAAAATGTATCTTTATAGCATGACATAATTATCTTAGTTTTAAAGATTTTAAATTGATTATCTTCTTTTGAATGAGGAAATATAATTTTTTCTTATTTTACTAAATTTTATATTATTGAGTAATGATATGCTTCATCAAATATTTTATGTATTCAACTAGATGTATTTTTTTTTCTTGTAACTG
Source organism: Trachypithecus francoisi (assembly GCF_009764315.1). Lineage (NCBI taxonomy): Eukaryota > Metazoa > Chordata > Mammalia > Primates > Cercopithecidae > Trachypithecus > Trachypithecus francoisi. Next base: position 18,412,186 of record NW_022681454.1, read on the forward strand.
AAGTAATGAATTACAGGGATTAATTCCCTAAAATTGAGTACTTTGTACATCAGGATAATTTTCTACATTTTTGTTTTCCTATTATTTCAAGGAAGTGAGGACTCAACTGGCAATTGTATTTAAAGTAATAAATGAGTTTTATTGCTCACTAGTTTTCTTTTATTAAGATTACATTGTCATGTTTTGACTTCAGGGCTGGTTGATTGAATACTTTGCATGGTTGTAACTAAGTTAGTAATTCTAGGTTAGTTAAAACTATTCCTTTTTAGAAATAGAACTGTCAGCTATAGTTACTACCATCTTATTTCAAGGCAGTATCACATTTGCTTGTATTATTTCAGTGATCTCGTAACCAGTGTCCTTGTATTTATTCTGGTGAGCCCACATTCTCTTTTCCACACAGCAGTCAGTGACCCTTTCAAAACTGAAATCGAATCATGTCAGTCTTTTGTTTAAAATCCTCCAAAGGCATGTCGTCTCACTCAGAGTAAAAGCCAAAACATTTTTATCATGAATTCATACTCTACAACTTGTACTGTATGGAAAAGTACTGGTCACTAATCAATTTATTGAATACATAAATAAAGTAGGAATGCAGCATGGTTAGAAGGGGGTATATACGGCTTCTCACATTATTAACCTTTGTTCTCCAACTCCAGATAGAACTTACTCCCTCTAGAATCTGAATATTTCTATTCAGAGTCATCTGAATGTTACAGGAATGGGGATGGTGATGTCATTGTAGGAAATGTAATAGACCTTGGTATAAAATAAAATGGAATATCAGATAAAATATTACAAATATACACACATATTTTTGTGTATATCTATATGTATTTATGTGTGTACATAAATAATTTTATGTGGACATAAGTTTTTTTAAACCCACATACATCATATAATATTAAGTATGGGTATTTTATTCTGCAGTAATATAAACTTGAAAATATTTTGCTTGGTAAAAACTCAACCCAAATGATGTCATGCTTGAAATTCCATAGAATATCCTACTTCCATTGTATTTGAGTCTCTCTCCAGCTGCATTATTTTTATGTAGTGATTCTTCTATAATTATGCACTTCATATGACTGTAAATCCCACCCATGTCAAATACAACTTAGACTTTAAAAACATTTTGCTTTCTGAATATACTTGGAAAAACATAAGATATTAAAGTGTTGTTTCAGGTATCTCTTCATTTCTTTATGCCTAAAGAGAATGTTAAAAGGTAGTCAGTAATTCTTATTAAAATTGTTTCCCTCAGATTATAAAATGAAAGATTAGAACCACAGACATTTAAAAAATGCTTGTTTTCATGGCAGGTTTTAATTAGCAAATTGCCTGAGAACTATAATACACAAAATCTTTGCTTTGGTCTTGGAAGTTGCCTTAGAGAAAATATTTAATTTTGAATTTTCCTTTATATTTTTAATATTGTTTGGTAACACTACAAAATAAGGTCTCCCAAATCTGTTCCACTACAAATAATATGCAGTATATAGATTTATAGACTTGGTAAACAAAAATGTAAAATGTTTATGGCATGAACAATTTAGGAGAATATATATAATATATTTGGGTAATCTGGTTCCTAAACTCCATAAGATTGAAGCAAAAATAGGCTCTTCTTAAGCACATTTTCAAGACAGTAGCATCGAGTAAATGAGTTAAACACATGCCACGTTTAAATATGATTTATTTCTACAATGAAAAAAATGACCAATTGTTTTTATATTATTTTATTTATATTTATTTCCTTTTCTGAAAAATATATAGGAGAAACTAGAGGCAATAGATGTCTTCCTAATGGAATGGAAGGAAGAAGGAGAGGATGGCAGCGAGGAAGAAATAGACTATTTCTCAAAGAATTAGGTTCTTATTTTTTAATAAACATGTTTCAAGGATCTATTATGGCCAAGGCGAGTTACAGTTTACTAAGGAAAATATACAGATAAACAACAGACTAATAAATTGCTTTAATGCATGTAGAAATAAATGCTGGAACAAAAACACAAAGAGCCCTGACGTCATTTTTTTAAGTTTTAAATTATGTTTTCAAATTTTTGTTGGTACATAGTAGGTGTATATATTTCCCGGGCACATGAACATCAAGCACATCAAGGAGAATAAGCACATCAAGGAGAAGCAGCACATCAAGGAGAATGGGGTATCCATCCTCTCAAACATTTATTGATTGAGGGAATGGATACCCCATTCTCCATTACTGAGTTACAAACAACCTAATTACACTCTTTTAAGGTATTTTAAAATACACAAGTTCTCATTGACTATAGTCACCCTACTGCCTTGTCACACATATGCTGACGTTAAAGTCCAGTGTGTTTAGCTGCAGAAGGTAGAAGGGGCGGCTGCTGTTTAGATTTTAGCCTATTTGTGTAAGATCACGAGGTCTTACTCAATACATGTTGAATAAAGAATCCCAAGAATGATGGATAAATAAGTTATGGCTACTTAACTCTGCTGCATTATGATGATAGGATCTATGACTTTAAATCCATCACTTCTGTCCCTTCAATATTTGTTTTCAGCAATACTTTATTCTGAGTACAGTTTAGAAAGGATGCTACTTTTCCATGTAGCAAAAAGTTCATTGTATTGAGACGGATTTCTAGGTTCTCATCTTGGATTTATAAATGGCACTTGGACTTCAACAAAGCTCCTAATATTTTACAGCCACCATTTTCTTAAAGCTTTGCATGGCTTTTCTTTAGGACACTGTAGCATTTTGTATTTCTCTGAATTAAACACAAAATAATGCAACATTACCCTTAGAATGCTTTTGAATACTCCTAATTATTAATATAATTTTCAGCCCTGGTATGTAAACTCATTTTTATTATGACTCTCATAAGCATGTTCACAAATAAATATTAAAATAAAATGTTTTCCTTTTTTAAAAAAAAAATACAGACCTAACCCTAATCTATCATTAATCATGGCAAATACTTAAATTTATGTTAGGTGATGCTATTGTAGATACTCCCGATTCTATAGGAAATTGTATACCTTGTTGACAGTGAGAAGGGATTGGTATCATTGCACCATTCTCTGGGACTTCTCCTGTTTTGGAAATGAGTTTGGTAACATAACAATACATATTTGCTTGATTTCTAGGACAAAATATGTACAATTTTCCCTCTGTCATTAGGGCAGGTGTTCATGGTATGAAACTGATGAATGTGTGGCCTGTCAATGAACCTCATGAAAGGTTTCCAATTTGAAATAATTTCCTAAGCTTAGAAGGCAGTTTGGCCAGGCGCGGTGGCTCACGCCTCTGTAATCTCACCACTTTGGGAGGCCGAGACGAGCAGATTTCCTGAGGTCGGGAGTTCAAGACCAGCCTGAACAACATGGAGAAACAGCATCTCTACTAAAAACACAAAATTAGCCGGGTGTGGTAGCACATGGCTATAATCCCCGCTATGAGGGAGGCTGAGGCAGGAGAATCACTTGAACCCAGTAGGCGGAGGTTGCAGTAAGCCAAGATCGCTCCCCTTTGCACTCCAGCCTGGGCGACAAGAGTGAAACTCTGTCAAATCCCCCCCCTCCAAAAAAAACAACAAAAAAAACAGGTAAAAAGGAAAACGATACATATACATGATATTATATATAAATATATAATATTTACAACACACCATAATAATGTAATAGGACAAATGCATAGTGTAATTAAAATCACACCACCAAATCACCAATTTAAATAAGCAAAGCATCTCTGCAGTTAAGTTGTCGTATTTTTGCATTCAGTTTTTGATGGAGAGGCAATAATTCATTTTCAAAAGGCTAAATTGAACAGCTAAGTTATTAATAAGCATTTATTTTTTGGAGACAGAGCAAGATATTGTATGTTTTTTATTTTATGGATCAGTAATGACACGTTTCAATTACCTTCAGTTCAGTTTCACGTTTTAAATTCTTTAGAAATGATGCTGTCTTCTAAAGAGGAAAAATGATTCCAAACATGTTTACTTCTCAATTTTCATTTTTTCAGTCAATGTGTGCAGAGTTGTAGACACTCTGGGATCCAAAGGTTTTTTTGCGAATTTGATGTTTTACTTTTGAAATTTTGATTATTGTCAGCCCCAGTAATGGCTGACAATGAGAACTCTTGAGTCATACTACGGACTTCAAATCTTGACCTGACTATTTAACAAGTGTATATTCATGGGAAATTTACCAAATTTTCCTAGAGTGCAGTTTTCTTATCTGTAAGGAAACAGTCATAGAACCTTCCTCAGAGTTTTCATCAATTAAATGAGATAACATTTAAGAATTGCTTAGGCCGGGCGCGGTGGCTCACGCCTGTAATACCAGTACTTTGGGAGGCCGAGGCAGGTGGATCACGAGGTCAGGAGTTCGAGACCAGCCTCACCAACATGGTGAAACCCTGTCTCTGCTAAAAATACAAAAATTAGCCAGGAGTGATGGCACGCCTGTAATCCCAGCCACTGGGGAGGCTGAGGCACGAGAATCACTTGAACCAGGGAAGCAGATGTCGCAGTGAGCCGTGATTGTGCCATTACACTCCAGCCTGGTTGACAGAGCAAGACCCTGTCTCAAAAAAAAAAAAAAAAAGAATGGCTTAGAACACCCTGGCATATAAACATTAGGTATTTTATTAAACAAGACCCATCTAATGGATCTTCAACTATGTGGCAAGCACTATGCTAGAAGCCCGAGATACAATGGAAAGCAAAATAGTTATTTTTCTCTTTATTCACTTGGATAACTTTATTTATTAATATAATTCACAAACCATAAAGTTCGCCATTTGAATTATACAATTAAATGAGTTTTGCACAATTCACAGAGTTGTCCAACCATAACTGATAACTTCCCCCCCCCGCCCCCGCTTTACTGGAATAGAATCGGTACACCCAAACTGCATATAATTAATATATAATTAGACATATGTCTATATTCCTGTTACCTTCACCACAATCAAGGTGACAAACGTACCCATCACCTCTAGAAGTTTTCTTGTGTCGCTTTGCTTTTCATTGGTTTGTCTGTATTGAACACTTAACATGAGATTTACCCTCTTAGCCATTTTTAAGTGCATGATACTTTATTGTTTACTATAGGAACTATGTAGTTCAGCAGATCTCTAGAACTTATATAACTTCAATTTTATACCCATTGAATAACAGCTCCTCATATTCCCCTCCATTCACTTCCTGGTAGCCACCATTGTATTGTCTACCTCTATAAGTGTGAGTATTTCATTATTATTATTACTATTATTATTTGGAGATGGAGTCATGTCCTGTTGCCCAGGCTGGAGTGCTGTGACTCAATCTCAGCTCACCGCAACCTCCGCCTCCTGGATTCAAGCGATTCTCTTGCCTCAACCTCCCAAGTAGCTGGGATTACGGGTATCCACCACCACACCTGACTAATTATTTTGTATTTTTAGTAGAAACAGGGTTTTGCCATATTGGTTAGGCTGGTTTCAAACTCCTGACCTCAAATGATCCACCCGCCTCAGCCTCCCAAAGTGCTAGGATTACAGGCGTGAGCCACTGCGCCTGGCCAGTGAGACTATTTTAGATGCAGTATTTGTCCTTCTGAGGCTAACTTATTTCATTTAGCAGAACATCTTTCAGGTCCATCCATCTTGTTGTGAATGGTAGGATTTCTGTCTTTTTTAAGGTTGCATAATATTTTATTTTGTGTTTATACCATATTTTCTTTATTCATTTGTCAGTCAACATTTCAGTTTATCTTGGATATTTTGTTTAATGCTACAATGGACATGGAAGGGCAGATATTTCCTTGAGATCCTAATTTCAGTTCTTTTGAACATATACCCAGAAGTGGGATTGGGATTCCTGGGTCATATCGTAGTTCTATTTTTAATTTTTTGAGGAACCTTCATACTGGTTTCCATAGAGACTGAACGGTTTTACATTCTCACCACAGTGTACAAAGGTTCCTTTTTCTCCACATAGCCGCCAACAACTGTTATCTTTTTTGTCTGATTGTTTTTATAATAGCATCCTAAGAGGTTGGTGATATTTTATTGTGTTTTTTATTTGCATTCCTTGATGATGAGCAGTGTTGAGCATCTTCTGATATACCTGTTAGCTGTTTGTATGTCTTTCTGGAGAAATACTTATCCAGGTCCTTTGCCCATTTTATAATTGGGCTTTTTTTTTTTTTTGCCAATGAGTTTATAAGAGAAGCACTTCTAAAGAATTCTTGCAGAAAGAGATAGGGAGGAGAGAGAGAGAGGAAAACTAGAACTCTAATAAAATACAGTATGTCTGTATTTCACAAGGTAAACCATGTTTATAGTCCTTCAGCTTACTACTGTGATTGATCTTATTTCAACATTATTGTGTTATTTCAGATAGAGGAAGTGTTTTTAGAAAGACTTAGAAACTTGAAACAAATTGACTCGATGCTATCTGCCTCTGGGAAACGGGAACATTACTTCCACATTAACAATATCTTTTTAAGCTAAGTAATAAAAGCTAAATTAGTGAACACTAGATGGCGGCATTTAAGAAAAATTAAATCAGAGTAAGCTACTGTGCCACATTAAAAAAAAAAAAAAAAATCAGACGTCTCTCCTAACAATGACTTGTTTTTCTCATTTATTTGTTTGGTTTTGTTTACTATTTGAAATAAGATTTTAGAAGTCTGGAGAAAAAAATTAAATAGGTGGGAAGGTACTGAAATGTATTTCTCTTGTTTTACAGGTAGAACTCATTGAACACTTGACTCCTGAATGCTCAGATCTGTGTTTGAGTTGTTCGGCTAATCCTAGGAGAGTGATTAAATGTCCACATGTAGTATGAAAGGACCAAAGTTTAGGTAGGTGTTTGCTAAGAGGAAACATTTTTGAAAGAAACTCATCCTGAGTATTTTGCCAGGCATTTAGGCACCAATGATTCCAGAGTTTTTTTTTTTTTTTTTTCAACATACAATAATGGGTAGAATTAATTGAGTGCTTAGGGAAGCTCTAAGTACAAGGATAAAAACTTTACATATATCACCTCACTATATCTTTCTACAGTCTAATGAGGTAGGCATATTTTTGGTCCTGTTTTGTAGATGAGGATTTGGAATTTTAGGTTTACGAACTTGTGAAAGCTTATACCATTTTAAATGGAGAGTTGAGTTTCAAATACCAAGTCTACATTATTTTGAGTCTAGACTGAGATTTTAACCATTTCACAGATTTTTCACAGACCTCCGATTTACAGATTCCTGTAAAATGCACAATTTCGAAACATAGTGATAGCATCAAGCTACAGTTAAATGTGACTTTGAAATGGGTTGAACTGCAGATAGGTACCAAATTCCTTACAAACAAACAAACAAACAAAAAAGTAAACTTTTGAACTCATTATCCACAGAAAATATTTGACTCTTTTGATTTTGTTATATCAGAAAATTCAATTAAAATTAATTTTATTTGTAGTTATCTTAATTGCTGTTTTGGATAAATTCAGATAGTTATTCATATAAATTAATCTCTAAAATATTACAGAAAAAATTATATATTTTATCCTTAAAAGTAAACAATTGATGAGATTCAAATAAAAAGAAATAATCAAATTATTGTTTTTAATATAGACACAAGTCACATGATTTGGCTTCTATGTAACTTATACAAACATATAGCGTTTATAGTTTCAAAGTGTTTATAACATCTAAAATTTACAAAATGCATATTTTGAAGCTTAACTCCAAAAAGATGTGCTTTCTAAAAATGAGAGTATATAACAACTCAATTGTACACCTTTATGTGACTATATTAATATTTTATCTTAGGGAAACTAATATAAAACTTAAATCCTTATAAAATTATGAGAAAAACTGTTAATTGTTAACCTTTATTTTGGGGTGGGAGATCCAAAGTAAAGGAAGGAAACATTTAGTTAGAACTTTTTCAGATTCCTGATGATTTGTCATTTAAAATACTGGGTTTCATTTTAATTTGGGAGATAAAAGTAGACATTTGTTACATGAAATTATAATATCAATCTGTTCAACCACTTTAAATATATATATATATATTTTTTTTTTTTGAGATGAAGTCTTGCTCTGTCGCCCAGGCTGGAGTGCAGTGGTGCAGTCTCCACTCACCGCAAGCTCCGCCTCCCGGATTCACACCATTCCCTTGCCTCAGCCTCCCAAGTAGCTGGGACTACAGGCGCCCACCACCACCCCTGTTTATTTTTTGTATTTTTAGTAGAGATGGGGTTTCACCGTGTTAGCCAGGATGGTCTCGATCTCCTGACCTTGTGATCCACCTGCCTTGGCCTCCCCAAAAAATATATTTTATCATAAATTGATGTAGACAATGTGAAAAATATTAAAGACAAAATGTTATTAAAATACACATACTGTTACAACCCCATAGATAAGCTTTGTTCATATGTGGTATATTCTTTTTTAGTGTTTTCTTGATGTGTTAACTGTGAATGTAGCAAACACAGATGCACAGCTCCATAAACACAAACACACACACATCAGATGCACACCCATATGTCTGAACATTGGAATAACTTGGAATATAAAACTTTAGGTTCTATTATCTTTTTTTTAATTTAACATTATCTTATATGCATGTCCCTTAGCCTGTAAATACTCTTTGAAAAACTACATAATGTGACATTGATTCATTTAACAAAATGTATTTAAACTTTCCCATATGGGTGCACATTCAAGTTATTTTCTGTTATTCATTGTAATAAATAATTGAAGTGAACAAATGTATATATAATTTATACATTATATATACTTTATATATTATAATTTTCAAATGTTTTTACTATTTCTTATTATTTCTTTCAGACTGTTTCTTGGAGCTGAAAATGCTGGATTGAAGAGTACAAACATTTTAAAATTCTTATATACATGCCAAATAGAATTTCAGAAAATGTGTACCTATTTTTATTTACACCAATATCTTATTAAACTGCTTGTCATTCTCAGCAAATTTTAGCATTTTTATTTTTAAAATCTTAATTAATTGGTGTATAAAAATAGTATCCCATTGTTGTTTTAATCCCACTTTGTTGATTACTAGTAAGCTTAAACAGTTGTTTATGCCTGTATTTTTTATTTGTATTTCTTTTGTGCATTGGCTGTTCATGTTCCTTTTAGGCAATTTTATTGAAATGAACATAAAAGCAGCATCAAAACAATGTGGTTGCCTTATAACTACCAATCAGTTTGAAGGCAGCTTAACTCTTTTTGTTAGGAATATGAATAATGTACAAAGAATTCCGCAAAAGAAAAATGAAAAAAAAAATGTACCTCGAGGGTAGAAAACTGATGCTAATCATAGCATTGTTTTTTTCATGAAAATAAGGCATGCTTTGAAGTATTTTTTGCTACTTCCCTTCTATTCCCTTGGCTAAATTTTGTTTTCATAATGTTTATACAGTTAACCTCGGTACTTTTAGTACTTATCTAGTCTTGATGCTTTCTCAAAAGCCCTCTGCTTATTTGATTCATGAACTTCGGGCTTTCTTAAGTTGATTTATATTTCTGTCAAAAATGATTTCATAGTTTAATGCACTGTCCATAAATCCATTTCTTATGGCATGTCTATTGCTTTAGAAAACTTCATTTTATGTGCATATAATATATATTTCTGCAATCTTTGAGCAGTATTTTCCATTTCTGTAGCAAAGCTAGTGCTTTGAAAATTAATACTATCCAGATCTGACCTAGTGGCAGACTTTACTAGCTTTCCAATATTGGGTACTATGCATTTATATATAAAAGAGAAGTGGGCATCCTCATTTGGATACATGTTGTAAAACAAAAACAAAATTATAAGCTCCTCAACTAACTAAATGAACTTTTCTTCTCAGTCACAGGGACGACAAGGAAACTTGAAAAAGTAGTAGAGACCGTAATGGGAAGGGGGGAATTAGACATGCCGCACTATACTCCCCTCTCTTTAGAATTCAGGCACAACTGACCACGATTAACATTAAAACAGAGATCTTAATAAGAGAGAAATAATACAGGGTGGTCACAGGAGAAGAGAATATTTCAGGCAGCAGTTTCATATGACCAGCAAAAGGAAACTGTTGAAATAGCTGCATAAACTAGGGGCTAAGAGCCCACAGAGTGTGGGTCAAGCTGGCCAAGACAGACTGGACGCAACATGGCACTGGATTTGACCTAGGTTTCACCTATGACCTCATCATATGCTCATTAACATACTAAATAATCCGACCACCAGCTCCATGACTGTTCCTAGAATACCTATACTTGGTTTTAAAATGGGTGGCATCACAGTTCTGAGAAATCTTCACCTCTTTCCAGGAATATTTATGAACATCCCACCCCTGGGTTAAAGTAACTCATAAAGGTAGAGACCTCAAGCTGCATTGCAAAACCGCTCTTGAGCATATCTGTACTCTCCTTTCTTGAGTGTGTAGTTTTCTCTTTGCAATAAATCTTTGTACTTTAACTATTTTACAACTCATCCTTGAATTTCTTCTTGCAACGGTGTCAAGACCCTGGACACCAGCTGGTGTTGAGGTCCCATCAGCATTTAGAGACCTCTCCTAACACATCAGTATCATCAATACTGCAGAACAGACTCTGTAGCAATAAAATACCAAATTCCAACCTGACTCTAGTATAGCATCACATGACAGGTAGTAGGCCCTGGAAGAAATCAAAATATTTTACCACAAAATATATTTATTTGACATATTTTAAAATGGCCCTGCAAAGCTTTCTCTGGTGGGGGAAATTTACATTTTGTAGAGAATCATTTTCCCTTTCCAGGTGTTTTTTTTTTTTTTTTTTAAGACACAGTTTCACTCTTGCACAGGCTGGAGTGCAATGGTGCAATCTCGGTTCACTGCAACCTCCGCCTCCCAAGTTCAAGTGAGTCTCCTGCCTCAGCCTCCCAAGTAGCTGAGATTACAGGCATGGGCCACCACACCTGGCTACTTTTTGTATTTTTAGTAGAGACAGGCTTTCATCATGTTGGCCAGGCTGGTCTCAAACTCTTGTCCTCAGGTGATCCACCCGCCTTGGCCTCCCAAAGTGCTGGGATTACAGGCATGAGCGATCAGCCCAGCCTTCCAGGTCTTTTTTTATCCTGAAAAGATTAGCTGAGGCCAAGGCGGGCGGATCACGAGGTCAGGAGATTGACACCATTCTGGCTGACACGGTGAAACCCTGTTCTCTACTAAAAATACAAAAAAAGTAAAATAAAATAAAATAAAAAGTAGCCAAGCATGGTGGCGGGCGCCTGTACTCCCAGCTACTCAGAAGGTCGAGGCAGGAGAACGGCGCGAACCCGGGAGGCAGAGCTTGCAGTTAGCTGGGACAGCACCACAGCACTCCAGCCTGGGCGACAGTGGGAGACTCCAGCTCAAAAAACAAAAAAAGAAAAGAAAAAAAATGTATAAAACCAGGCTGTAACCCAATCACCTAGGGCACATGTTCTCAGGACCTCTTGAGACTATGCCTCAGGCCAAGGTCACTCATATTTGGCTCAGAATAAACCTCTTATATATACTTTACAGAGTTTCACCCTTTTCATCAACAAAGTAGTGAAATGAAATTTCTATCCCCATCCTTGAGAGAGATATAGATGTACTTATATGTAAAATATATAGAGAATATACAGCCACGTGTTGCTTAATGAGGGAGATACATTCTGAGAAATGTGTTGTTAGGTGATTTTATCATTGTGTGAACATCACAGAGTGTAATAAGCAAAACCAAGCTGTGTAGCCTAGGACATACCTAGGATTCATGGTCTTGCCTGGTTGCTCCTAAACTACAAACCTGTGCAGAATATTACTGTACTGAATATTCTAGGCAATTGTAACATGTTGGGAAATATTTTTGTATTTAAGCATATATAAACATAGAAAAGGTATGTAAAAATATGGTATTATAATCTTGCGGGACCACCATTGTATATGCAATTTCTCATTGAGTGAAACATCAAAATGTGATGCATGACTGTATGTGTGTGTGTGTGTATATATGTGTGTATATATATATTTTTCTTTTCTATGTTGACATATATATCAATATATATGTCACATATATTTTTGTCTGTGTTGTCATGGGAGCTTTTTAATTGAAAATGTGTTGAAATTGCCGAAAGAAAAAGGGAAGAGGACTTTTACTTTCAGTTTAATTAGGGAGTGATTGTGAGGGGTGCTTTTTTTCCCTTTTTTAACCCTATATAATTGGAATTTCTATTTTCTTCTACAAATGATATGCAAAAGCTTAAATGTGATGGTAAATCTGATGTGTCAAGTTGATTGGCCCCTGAGATGCCCATAGGGCTGGTAAAAGATGACTTCTGGGTGTGTGAGGGTGTTTCCAGAAGGGATCAGCATTTGAGTCAGCTGCGGGGAAAATATCACCCTACACAATGTGGGTGAGCATCATCCAATCCACTGAGGGCCCAAAAAGATCAACAAGACTGAGGAAGGGTGAACTCTCTCTCTTTCTACCACTTCTTAACTGGGACATCCATCTTTTACTGCCCTCAAACATCAGTGTTCTGGTTTTCAGGCCTTTACACTCCAGGCCTTACACCATTGATCCAGATTTGCAGGCCTTTGGATTCAGACAGTGACAGGAGTTTCACCATCAGCTCCCCTGGGTCAGGCTTTTGGACTCAGACTGAATTAGACCTCAGGGCTTCCTGTTTCTCCAGCTGTAGATGAGAGATCAAGAAACTTTTCAATCTCCATGATCACATGAGCCTATTTCCAAAATGAATATATATTAATTTTGTTTCTCTGGAGAATCCTGACTAAAACATGAAGTAATTACAAATGTCCACAATCATGGTGCTGTATCACCTTGAAATTGGGTAGAATCTTTTACCTGGCTCTGGAATATGTATGGCAAGAAGTAAAACTCTATAAGAGGATTGTTTCCATTTGGATTGAAATGTCGCAAAGATCCTTTAAGATTGAAGTATATTTCCTCAAGTAAAAAAAAAAAAAAAAAAAATCTGTATCATGAGTTGGAAGTAAACTGATTTTCTTTTCTCAAGGGTTTGACAGTTAGATCTATGTCTCGTGCATATAAGATGGTCATTAAATCTATAAAAGCAGGGGACAACACTATTCAAAACACTAAGGCTATCAGCTCTGACTTAAACCAAGTAGATCAATCTCTGCCTCAGTAAGAAATAGTTTAGCTTCTTTCAATATCCTGTAAATTATTAAAACAATGTTTTCAGAGCCTGAATTTCCCTGAAGTATATTTTAACATAATATCATTTTGTTGATGCTGCTTGCTGTCCATCACTTGCCATTTTCCTTCACAACAATTCACATTTTTGTATGTTTAATAATTAAATTAATTTGATTTAAATGGTTGCTGTCTACTGGGCAAATGGACATATTTTTGCCAGTGTACGATCCATAATGTTGAATGGCAAATTGGTCTGTTTCTTTTTTCTGTCAAGAAACAAAAGCATTTTAAAAATAATATTGCAGGGATAATGTAGAGGGAGGGGATTTTTAATACTACCTCCACTTTCACTATCATCATGAGATTTCTATCAAAGTTTAGTCACTAAGGGAAATTAAACCATCTCAGTTATCCATGTTGCCAAGTGAGTTTTTCAACTATACATATAATTTTGTTCTTCATGTTCTTCCTCCATTTCTCTTTTCCTTTCAAATTCATTCCTGGAGAGAAAGAAAGAGAGAAAGAGGAAATTGATTTTGCACATGGATTTATTTGTCCATTTAAGTACACCTCCTTTATGATAGCCAGAGGAATCATTTATGCATTACCAAATGAAGATCTCAAGGAGTTGGTTTGTACTTGTTGAAACTTAGGTCATTCAAGAAATATTATTTTAATGAACACAGTATTCACACTTGTTTGGGTTAACGTATCATTTTTCAGTCCATTAAGGTTAATCCTAATAAAAAGATGCAAGATTTAGCAAATACAAGTAAAGAATATCTAGTTAAATTTAAATTTCAAATACACAAAAATACAACTTTAGTGTGTGTGTATGTGTGTGTGTGTGTGTGTGTGTGTGTGTGTGTGTATATATATCTCCCAAATATTGCATGGGACATAGGCAAACTAAAAATGTATTTATTGTTTATCTGAACTTCCAATTTAACAGGACATTTTGTATTTTTTTCTGGCTGCACAATTCTGGAACCACTATGCACAGAGCTGGGGCCATTTGTCTCTACTCTCCAATAGCTAGCTAGCTGTTGCTGTCTTACTGTTAAATTCTGACAAATACACAACAGATGAGAAATAGGTAGGTGTCCAGGCATGGTGGCTCACACTTGTAGTCCCAGTACTTTGGGAGGCTGAGGTGAAGGGATTTCTTGAGCCCAGGAATTTAAGACCAGCCTGCATAACATGGCAAGACCTCATCTCTACAGAAATTTAAAATAAATTAGCTGAGTATGGTGGTATATGCCTGTGGGTCCTGGCTACTCAGGAAAATTAGGAAGGAGGATCACTTGAGCCCAGGAGATAGAGGCTGCAGTGATCCATACTTGTACCACTGCACTACAGCCTGGGCAACGGACTGATGCCATGTCAAAAAAATTAAATGAAAGGAAGAAAGGAAGAGAGAAAGGAAGAAGGAAGGAAGGAAGGAAGGAAGGAAGGAAGGAAGAAGGAAGGAAGGAAAGAAAGAAAGAAAGAAAGAAAGAAAGAAAGAGAGAGAGAGAAAGAAAGAAGGAAGGAAGGAAGGAAGGAAGGAAGGAAGGAAGGAAAGGGGAGGGAGGGAGAGAGGGAGGAAGGAAAGAAGGAAGGAAGGAAGGAAGGAAGAGAAAGAAGGAAGGAAGGAAGGAAAAGAAGGAAGGAAAAGAAGGAAGGAAGAGCCAGGGGTGTGTCATATTTTCACTTTTCTTCTATTCCTGCAAACAAATGTTTTATATTCAAAATTCTAAAGTTTTATCCCTAGATATATATCTGTCACCCTACCCATTCATTCCAAGGAGCCAAGCAGAATATTCCTTCTAATTCTGTAGTCAGTCTGAAAAGCAAAAGGTTCTTAAGACAGTTATCTAGAGTGTCACAGTCATCATTTCAATGGCATAAAATATGCATATCCTTGGATGACTGCAATATTTAGCTGCTTGTCATACTTTCTTTTATTTATTTATTTATTGAATTGAATTGAATTGAATTGAATTTTATTTTTTTGAGACGGAGTCTTGCTCTGTCACCCAGGCTGGAGTGCAGTGGCCGGATCTCAGCTCACTGCAAGCTCCGCCTCCCAGGTTCACGCCATTCTCCTGCCTCAGCCTCCCGAGTAGGTGGGACTACAGGCGCCCGCCACCTCGCCCGGCTAGTTTTTTGTATTTTTTAGTAGAGACGGAGTTTCAACGTGTTAGCCAGGATGGTCTCGATCTCCTGATTCGTGATCTGCCCGTCTCGGCCTCCCAAAGTGCTGGGATTACAGGCTTGAGCCACCGCGCCCGGCCACTTGTCATACTTTCAAGTAAACTTATTGTAAAATTTTTTCATTTCCTATTAGCATATATGCTACTGACTGTACTTTCTCCCCAACATTCTGTAGGTAAAAGTGGTACTATTATTACTAGTATGCATTAAGGGAATGGGAGCATGGGCAGGCTTTTGTCTTCTAATCAGAAATATACATCAACTGAGAAATGAACATTTGAGAGGTTAGAATACATCAGGCACTATGCCATGAACTTTTCAATGATCTGTGATTTCATGATTACCTCTTTTAATTTTTAACTCAGTTGTCTTATACTTCCAGGATTTTGATCATGATGCTCTCTCTGTCCCTCTTACACCTGTCTTACATCATCTCTCTTTACCGTTTGGGACCTTGTTCAAGTACCATCACCTCTAGGTAATCTTCTAAACCCATTTAAGCTGGTTTGGGAGGCATTTGTGCTTTCCTCTGCACTGTAAAAGTCACTTCTTTTCTGGCAATGGATCCGTGAGATCATGAAGCTTTGGTTACATATGTTGAGGGGCACCCCCTAGTGCTTGTCATCCCGGGTCCCCTTCTCTGAATAACTGCCTAACCCATGGTCCTCCACATGGAGTTTTCCTACGCACAAGAGTTTATTCCCCCTATCTGCTGACCCTAACCCATGCAGAGTTGATTTAGAGGAGATCTCCCAAAGATGAGGGCTTGTCTGGGGCTTGGCCTAAGACATATTCCTGTATGATTGATTTTTAGAGGGTCTATCAGGCTAGTTGGGTTATTTAGATCCTTTCTCAGACATACTGATGCAGATAAGGAGAGAATAGCTGAGTCACACTAGTGCCAGATATCTGAAGTATGATACGGTAAACTCACCTGCTGCTCAAGGGATGGGGACAAAAATATTGTGATTATAGCTTGGCATTCTCTTTAACCCTCAGTTTTTTTAGCAAAGCTATCCTTGACCCCAAACTATGTTAGGCCCATCAATACATGCACTCTTGTTAAGTTTCACTGTTTTAAACTATGTATTTATTTGCATGATTAATATCTTCCTCTCTATAAAGCTGTATTAGTAGAAGTGGACTTGTGCTTCCAGTCAAGGCATTCAAAAAGATATGCAGCTGAATGAACGTTGACTGACCTGCTACTTTCACCATACTCTTCTCCAAACATCTGGTAAATTCCTACCTACAAAATTTTACTTAAAATAAAAATCTCTCTGCTTAGAATGGTTTCAGAAATACGTGTTGAAATAGTGACATTAGTTAGCCCTACTTCCCATCCTTCCTCCCTCCACACACATTCATGGATTTCCTAGTCAACCAGGATTCATACATCTGTAAATTCAGAACATTTATTATTTTTATTATTTTTAATGCCAGAGATGTTCTCTTTTTCATTGTATGTGTATGCACATAAAAAAATTGACAACCTCCTGCTGTAAACAATGATTATTTCATCTGTAATACACCACGGCAACTATCACTTACTCTTACCTAAGAAGTATGACAAGGCTGGGTGTGGTGGCTCATGCCTGTAATCTCAGCACTTTGGGAGGCCAAGGTGGGTGGATCACCCAAGGTCAGGAGTTTGAGACCAGCCTGGCCAACATGGTGAAACCCCATCTCTACTAAAAACACACAAAAAAATTAGCCAGGCATGGTGGTGTGTGCCTGTAATCCCAGCTACTCATGAGGCTGAGGCAGGAGAATCGCTTGAACTCAGAAGGCAGAAGTTGCAATGAGCCAAGATCATGCCATTGCACTCCAGTCTAGGTGACAAAGAACAAAACTTTGTCAAAAAACAAAAAACAAAACAAAACAAAAGAAATATAACATGAGCTGTTTGTTGACTGATACGTGTTTGAAAATGGGCATAATTTTGGTCTTTTCTTTTTTTAATGAATATTTAATGAGTCTAATTTTCCACTTAGAGCAAAAGTCTAGGGAGGTTGTCAAGTTCAAGACAGCTGGCTTATTTTTTTTATAACAATCAGTGTTCTGAAGAAAATACACTGGAGCAAGGAGATAGAGAATTACTCAGGCACGGAAGCTCAACTCCAGAGTGAGTGGTTGCTGAAAGTCATTTGAACTGAAAACAGCATTACAGAAAGAGCTTACTATGCCTTGCTCTGGGGATAAAGCATGCCAGGCAGAGGGTATACAGCATATGCAAAGATCCTGAGGGCATAAGAACTTGGCCTTCTTAAGGAGCAAAGATAACATCAGGGAGGCTGAAACATTGTAAGTAATAGTGAAAGTAGGAACAAGGTGAGACAGAGGAAAGATCAAGGAAAGCCTTGTAGACTGTGGCAAAGGCATTTGGATCTTATTTTACACTGGCTGGAAAGCCATTAGGGGTTAGTACACATTTGTACACATTTGTACAAACTGAAGTTTTTGTACATACATAATATTTATTAAGCATCTCCTATATACTAAAAACTATTTGCAACCATTGCAATCAGAGATAATTCAGACAGAGACACTCCCTTCTGAAAACTCACAATCTATTAGAGAAGCACACACACACACACACACACACACAAACACATAAGCTACTCTGTATACTTAGAACGTAATAAGTGCTATATTAGAGAAAGACTAAACCGTTAAACCCGAGAGGACAGAAGCATCTTGTGACTTGTTTATTTTTGTATTCTTAGCTCATAACACAGCGGCTGGCACATAGTAGGTGCTCTGTAACTGTCTATTGAAGAAAACGAACAGGGAGGCAATATGATAAATAAGGACATAAGTATGTAGGTATGGATTCTGTCTAGAAATAAAATACGTGTAGTTGAGCTTTTCTATTTGCTTTCTACGAGGGCTCATTCTATGAACTGACACATAGTTTATCTAATCTTCATTCTCCCTGAATAAATCATGTTATGGAGGCATTGCCTTTACAGAACCAAGGACTTTCAGTGGTAAATGTGGAAAAAGCTATCACGGATGTCCCAGGTGGGAGATTACATCAGCCAGTCCACTTATCTAGAGCTTGGGTGACATAAATGGACCTCACAAACACTGGGAATTGGCTTGACAGGCTTTGTGGAAATGTCAACCAGCCTGATAAGTGCTTCATTGTGGGAAGTATGGGTGATGGTGATAAAGCTGAGGACATTGTAAAAAAAGTGGGGAGACAGTAAAGAGTGTCAGTAAGAGAACAGAGTCAGGAAAGAGGAAAGAAGGCTAGGAGGAAGGCCTAAGGATTGCAGAGGGAAATATTGGAAACTGAATACTTGACCTGAATAACTAATCAGAAGGAAGGACATATGTATGTAAATCTTGAAGTGCCTCCTTCAAGAAACCAAATACTGAGAAGGCAGCTCCTTCTAGTGTTTGTGAGTGAGTCACTGATTTTCATTAGGATCCCAGAGGCAGCCGGGCAGTAAAAGTGTTTCCCACTGCTTCCTTCTCCCTTCTCCAGCAACAATTGAAGAATGACAGTAGCAATCATATTCTAGGAGAGGACCAGGGGTGAGTGTAGACCCTCAGAACTAGAAGAGTGCTTAAAGGTCATTTGTTTTGAACTTGGATTCCACAGACAAGGCAACTTAGGGTGAGAGATGGCAAGCAACTTGCCATGGTTGCTTTTTTGCTTCACCAGATGAGCCAATAAGAGAATCCAGGTCTCTTGATTCTAGTCAAAAATGTTTCTGGGCAACAGTGGAATCCCAGCTGCTTTTTAAAGGACAGTGATCTGAAGGCAATTTGGCTTGAAGAGGCGCAAGGAGTGGTCAAGTGAGCTGGAATTCTTCAGCCTGTTCATTGGTCAGTAACTGTGTCTATTGTTTAAACAAAAGGGGTAAATAGCATGAGTTAAGGTTTAGGGATAAAGGCTCAATGGTTAAGTGAGAAACCAAAAATCCTTAGAGACCATTCTAACCAATAACCTTAACTTGTATGTTTAATTTCCTACATATATCAACTTTGAGTTGTACTCACTTCATGAAAATCTTAAAACTAACCTGGCATGGAAGGTATTAATTAGTCACTGTGTGGTTAACTAGTCTGTTATAAATTGATGCAAAGCCATGGTATGGGTCATAGATTTCAAACAGACCTGTATTTTGAGCTTGACTCTGCCCTATATAAATTATGAGACCTTTAGGGGAGATCTCACAATTTGTGCCTCAGTTTCCTCCAGTGTAAGATGAGATTAATGGCCTTGAATAATTATTATCATAATGCTTTATCATATATAAAATAACATAAGTACGTGCATATATACATGTGATAGCTAATAGCAGATTTAAAAATATTCATTGATGTTTATTATAAAAATAGGGCAAAATTATAAAGCTGAGTCAGTACCCACACTGGCAATATAGCTTGGCACTTTACAGAACTTGATAATTTTAGAGTGAATTTTCAAATTATGAGGATCTATGTTCTTGGTTCTCTCCCTTACTAGTTATTTGAACACCATGCAAGTTACCTAGTAAGCATAAACATTCCTTATCATTAAAAAAAGGTGAGGGAAGAAATGGGAATGTGGGGAGTAAGGTGCTATCAGGCTGACATTAGTTAGCCATGTAAAAGTTAGTATTGTGCCTTTCTCAGCTGTAACTATTATTATTTTTCTTCATAGGAGGTTGCTTCCAGCCTTTCAGAACATGAAGTTATCTGAGACTAGACGTTATAAGGAAGAAAGCACGACTTTGAGATAAAGTTTCCCTCTCTAGCTCTGCTTCTTTCCCTTCTTATCATCACCAATATTTTCCTAAAAGGCAGGCAGTTAGAGAATGGGCTAAGGCATTGTTGCAGAGGGCTCAAGAGCTTATAACCAAGCCACACACAATAGCCAATGAAGAAACTGGATTACTTGATGGGATTTGTCATGCACAAGCTTGAAGACAATGTACGAGTGTTATATTATTCTCATCTTTCCATAAAACCCAATATAAAATAAAAAAGTGTTTTCCCCTTCCTAAGATTATATTTCAATCTCAGATCTAAGGTTGCATACACAGGAGGAAAGAAGATCTCTTCTCTTTGTTTTCATATGAGGGAACAGAACAGACAGCATTTCACACTAGTTAGAGGCAGAGCTGGGGTTAAAATCTGGGATTCTATTAAGACGTTTGCATTGGATCAGGCTGAATTTGTAAATTTCCCCTCTCTTAAACAATTGGTATGGAATGTAATTAGACTCAATAAATAACTAGAAATTTAATTTCATGGGTATATCTACTTCTGTTGGAAGATACTTTACGAAAGCTGTTCATTCAAACATTGAATCAAGACTCATGAGAATGCTGCAGAATGGAATTATCATCCTTTATTTACCAAGATGTCCATTAAAATAGAAGAAACCAGGGATTGGTACCAATTTTAAAGCCATTTTGAAGACGAAAGAAAAAGGCTGAACTCAGAATTACTACCTACTATGTACCAAATGAATCCCCTATACGAATATTCCTTCTTAGGAAGAAAACAGGAACCCATTGAGAAGTTCATGGATTCTAGTGACAGAGAGATGTGGATTACATATCCGGCCCTATCACTGACTGTGGAATACCCTGAGCCTCACCATAAAATGGGCATAATACCAATCTTACAAGACTACTTTGAAGATTAATTAGAATATAAAATTAAGCAGCATAATAGTAAGTAGTAAGTAAATACCAATTATGTTCCCTTCCTCTTTCCCTCACTTCTTGGGGATTCATGGCTTTTGAAATGTCAGTCTTTCCTCTCTTGGAGTGACTTGTTTTTCTTAAGAGCAGCCCACAGACAACATTCCTTTTAACTTCATGCTTTAAACTTCTGAGTAATCCCCCTTGGTGAAATGAATCATGTCAGCCTTTGACTTACATTATCATGTCTATAATCACCAATAGCTCTTTGGCTTCTGTTCAACTTATGGTCATATTTATGTTGATCCCTTTAATTCTGGACTCCAAGGGAAGCATGCCCACCCCACTGAATATGTCAGTAGAGAAGGATATGCAGAATGTTAGTGTCAAAAGTAAATACAAGGGAGTAAATATTACTCAACTTTCACCTGAAAGAGGAAAAATCAAGCCCCCAAGCTCCACGCTGAGAACTCCAGACATTTCACAGTGACATTTTTAAATATAAAATTTCACCTTATTATATTGATTAAATTTCCAGAGAATGGACTCTGGACAGTAGTAAGAAAATTACCAGAACTAGAGGAAACCTTCTGAAATTGGAATAAGAATAGTTTTATAAAAAATTAATGATTTAGAACCACCAAATTTTATGCTTCGAGGGAGACCACAGAATCTTTAAGCGCGATAGAGGGCAAGACCCCAACCTTAACCAAAATTGCTCTTCCTTAGAAAAACTGGAACACATTTTGTAGAACCTGTATGTTTTAACAAGATTTTTAAAACTGCTTTTACTTCCATAATATATTTAAAAAAATATAATAATATTTCAGTGTCAATTAAATGACAATGCCAAAGTAGAATCATCTCAAGAGTTTAGTGCCAATATTTTAGTTTATATTTATAGTCACATTGGCACCAAAAAAATTACTTAAATGACAGCATTTAAACATGATTGCAGTATTTCTAAAAGTTGGATACATGGAGTATTGAAAGTCTGGATTTTCATTTTCCTGAAGACAGCAACCATATTACTCAAGTATTAGAAAAACTACTCTAAAATATTCAATTAATTGCGTGCTATGCATGTGTTTTTGGAAAATGTCTTAAACTTGTAGAAACTTCAGATATTCTCATCTGTAAAGTGCTTATAATAATGATCTTACAGACTAACATTCAATCAAATGACATAATTTAAGATACTTAGCTGTATTGTAAATGATGTAAGATACATACAACAAACCTGACTTACTGTTTTCCTTCCTCTAAACTCTTTTTATACATTCACTTCTTGAGACCACCAGCAACATACATTTTTTATATTATTAACTAAAACAAATAGTGGATATATTTTGCTACTAATAAAACACATACAATTATTAATATATCAAATGATGAGGGTAGGTCATCTTAGGAAAAACAGCTCTAAAATAAATAAGAAAGTTTGGAATATGTAGGGAAAATGCTGGTTTTTTAGGACAGTTCTCTGGTCTTATTTGGAGGACAGACACCTAAACTCTCTCTCATCCTGGAAATGTATCCTCTGATTCTATCATCAATAGGCAAAGTACCACCCAGTAAGGAAACCTATATTTAAAGAGATTTAGTATTAGCCAGGTTGCTTCAGGCATTGTATCTAATGAGTTTAGAATAAACCCTGGATAACTGTGTATCAGAGGGTGACAGTTTTCCCCAGCTTTACTTTCTCTTTCCCTTCACTTGAAGTATTGGCAAAGGCTAGGAATTGTGCTGCCATCTCAGTTTTATGCCTGCTACTGAGTTTCATGGCTTGAGTGAGGACCCATCCTATAGTTTCTGGCTCTGTCACACTTTTCCCTATGTCCTGGAAGACCGGATACTTTCCCTAAATCTCCCAAATATTTAACGAAGAGGAAGGTATTGGCCTGATAGGAACCATTCAAATACTGTAAAACAATGTTTGATTATACAATGAATAATTATTGAATCTGTAAATTTTCAGGATCATTTTGAGTATTAGATGACTGAACAGGTTAGAACGACTAATGCAGTGTCTGGAACACACAGCAGATACTCTTAATTATGAGACACTTATTTTAATTATCTTTATTCAATTAGTGGAGGCTTTACAAATCTCTGAAGGAATCTGAAATATAATTTAGCTCTTTCTTAGCTACCTAACACTTAATGTAATAAGAATGTGGAGGCTGGAGTGGTGGGAGAAATATTTAGTAGGATTCAAATCACTAATAGGAATAGATGAGATGGAAAGGTCCTGGATTTAGGCAGATGTGGTCTATCCTGGGATCAAGGTTTAATCATGAAAGACAGGAGAGTAGAGATAAAGGCCAAACTGTATTCACATTGTAAATAGGTAAACACAAAGATAGAAATCATCCTGTAGAGAATGGCCAGATCCTGCTGGTAAGAGTCTGGAAGGAGGTGGGCTCACATGTGATAAACAGATAAGGGGTGGATCATGGCAGTGATAACAGTAAGGGATGTTTAACCACGCAGCATGGGTAGAAAGAGGAAAATCCAGTTGCATAATCCAAAGTGACAGCATCCAGGCAGGGTCTGTACTCTCTAGGCTAAATGTTTGAGGAGTCTGGAGAGGTGGGGTGTAACTAGTTTATATATTTATCATAAACAGAGATTATCCAAACTCATTTGTATCATTGAATGAGCCTAAACAGCTAATGTTGGCTGCTTTTTGTCTTTCATCTTTTTTAATATCATCTCCTCAGTGCCGAGAAGCGTGTATTGAGTATAAAAGCCAAGAGCAAGAATAAATCCTGGAAAAATGAGATAAAAGTGTAACCGGGAATTTGTGAATGTGGGAGTACTTTGTCTTTCTGGGTGACTTTACATACACATGTGCACCCAGTTGGGTTCATCATATGAGGAAGTAGATGAAATATGATGACGATATATGTCTGATTTTTAAAAACAACCTTGTAATTTCTTTCTGTATGCAAAGATGTCCTATATTCACAACAGTCAATGCAATGCAATTAATCCAGTTTTTTTTATTTAGAACAATTTCAAAATTTCTTTTGAGCCACTCTTTGGTGAAATGTATACCAACTTTTTAAAAAATTTTTAAATGAAAAATTCTATTGTTCAGTTGAATCACTCTACTCTTTCACTAGTATTCACTGTGGCTAATGTTTGGCAGTTTCCAAAATTCAAATCCACCTTCAAATGATGATGAATTTTGTCGCTGGTGATATTCAATGTAGCATCAGTTGAAAATAATATTTTTACCAATTTTCATTCCAAGTAAGATGTGATTGTAAGGAAGGTAAAGCTGTTTATAGTGCCTGTGGAAATAGCTAGTTGATACATTTTTCTGTAGACTCATCTTATGTATCTTTCATTTACTCTTTGTATTGACACTGATTTTTCACACAGCATAGGACTGATTTGATTTTACATAAAGCAAAGGGAACATGTCAATAGAATAAAATAATCAGGGTTAAGGTAGTTGCCTTGCGGTTTGTCTCATACAACTACATAAGCAGTCTGTCACCTCAGTCATGTCTTGATGTTTGTTTGTAGAATCATTGCAATTTGTTACTTTTGTCACTATTTCAATGTTTACAGAATTTCTTCCATGGGCATCATTCCATCTGATCTTCAGAAACACTGTAGGATATTCATTTTAGAATATATTTTCTATTTCCATTATAAAGATGATGGCTGTTTAGTTTAAGTGATTTGCATGAGCTACATAGGAGACTAAAAGAATTTTAGTTTAAACATATTTCATGAAAGAACTCTTTCCATTCCACTATGTGAAACTCTAAAGAAAATTGTCTGCCACAAAACGAAGGTTCACATAAAAAGCCAAGCCTAAAAATTTAGCAGAGAAGAAATATAGAAAATATCAAATAGCAAAGTAATTTCTTTATGTGCATGTTATGTGTGTGTGCACACACACACCAGAGAGAGAGAGAGACAGAGGCAGAGACAGAGAGAGAGCATGCCTCAGTGTAAGCGAATTTATTGGGTAACTGATATAGCTCAAGTAGATTAAATGTACTGAGAGTATTCTTAATTTTTTTATATACAAGTCTTAGGAATGACATAGGAAAAATTAAAACAATTGTGGCCATTATTGATGCTATCTATGAGCCAAATAGGTATAGACTTTTGAAAATATATATCAGGTTAAACTATCATTTTCTACAAATGATTGTGCTTATTGATGTTCTACCCCTCGCTGTTTTCACATGAGTTTTGCTCACTTTTCTTGAAAAGCTGCTGTTTAAAGTTGACTTTGTTCAATAATGTTTTCCAGATTCAAAGTGTGCTTATTGATTTATTTTTTGTCTCAACTTCTGTAACTCAATACTTCATGGATTAGTGTTTAATTATTCTCAAATTTTGTCTCATCTACCAATTTCTTTTCATTTAGAAAATAATTACTGAATGGACACATGAATGGATTCTTGTTTATTAATTGGTTAATATTTTTAATTGATGCATTGTAATTGTACATGTTTCTGAGATAAAATTTTATGTTTTGGTACATATCTATATTGTATAGTGATCCAATCAAGGTAGTGCCTCTATCACCTCATGCATTTAAATGCATTAACCACTCACTGTTCTACTTTCTGCTGCTGTGATATAATATTTTTATTTTTTATTCCACATATAAGTGAGCACATGCAGCATTTGTCTTTGTCTGGCTTTTTTCACTTAATGTGATGTCCTCCAAGTGCATCTATATTGCCACAAATGACAGGATTTCATTTTTTTAAATGACTGAATAATATTCTATTGACACATTTTCTGTATCTGTTTATCCATTCTTTGACATTTAGATTAATTCCATATCTTTGCTATGACACATAGTGCTCCAGTATCTCTTCAAAATATTGATTTCATTACATTTGTGTCTATACTTAGTAGTGTGATTGTTATTGTGCATATGGTAGTTCAATTTTTAAATTTTTTGATGTACCTTCCTTACTGTTTTTCATAATGACTGTAGTAGTTTACAATTCAGCCAACAGTGTATAAGGGTTCCCTTTTCTCAACATCCTCGTCAATACTTGTTTCTTTTGTATTTTTGTCAAATAGTCTAATTGGGTTAGATATTGCATTGCGACTCTTATTTAAATTTCCCTGGTGATTTGTGATCTTGAGCATTATTCATGTACCTATTGGCCACTTGTTTGTCTTCTCTTGAGAGAAAGTTCTGTTGATCATGTTTTAATTATGTTCCTCATGTATTCTGGATATTAACTCCTCATCAGATGTATAGTTCACAAATATGTTTTCCCATTTTGTAGTTTGTCTTTTCACTGTGATAAGAGTTTCCTTTGCTGTGCAAAAGGTTTTTAGCTTGATGAAATCCAATTTGTTTATTTTTGTTTTTATTTCCTGTGCTTTGAGGTATTTCAAAAATCTTTGCTCAACCCAATGATGAGGAAGCATTTCCTCTCTTTTTGTGTTTTATCATTTCAGGTAATACGCTTAAGTCTTTGATCTATTCTGAGATTATATTTGTGCATGGTGACTGGTAGGGGTCTAGTGTGAATATTTGCTTTTCCCAGCAGCATTAATTGAAGAGAGCTTTTGCCATAATGTGTGTCTTTGGCACCTTTGCCAACAATCAGTTGGCTATAAATGCACGAATTTGAATTTCTTCCCAGTCTCTCTCTTCTGTTGATCTATGTGTCTGTTTTTGCTTCAGTACCATATTTTATTGATTATTATAGCGTTGTAGTATATTTTGAAATCAAGTAGAGTGATATCACCAATTTTGTTCTTTGTGCTCTGCTTTGTTTAGGCTATTTGGGATTTTGTTGTTGTTGTTCCATATAAATTTTACTTTTTTTCTATTTTTGTGAAGAATGTCATTGGAATTTTCACAGGTACTACATTACATTTGTGCATCACTTATGGTATGGCCATTTTAATAATATGAATTCTTTCAGTTCATGAACATGGGATATCTTTTCATTTATGTGTGTCTTCTTCAATTTCTTTCATCAAAGTCTATAGTTTTGGTATAGAGATCTTTTGCATCCTTGCTTAAATTTATTCCTAGTTATCTTACTTTTGTAGCTCTTGTAAATGAAATGTTCTTAAATTTTTTTCAGAAATTTAACTACTAGCATATAGAAACCCTATTGATCTTTGTATGTTATTTTTCTGTTTTTCTTAGTTTAGCTAAAAGTTGATCGATTTTATTGAATTTTTAAAGTATTTTATCTCTGCTCTAAGCTTTATTTTCCTTCTATGAAATTTGAATTTACTTTGTTCCTGCTTTTATAGTTTCTTAAGGTGCATCATTAGATTATTTATTGGAAATCCTTTTCTTTTTATTTAGATGTTGCTTTATTTTTTTTTTATTATACTTTAAGTTCTAGGGTACATGTGCATAACGTTTATATCATGTATAACTCCCCAATGCAATCCCTCCCTCCTCCCCCCTCCCCATGATAGGCCCCAGTGTGTGATGTTCCCCTTCCCGAGTCCAAGTGATCTCATTGTTCAGTTCCCACCTATGAGTGAGAACATGCGGTGTTTGGTTTTCTCTTCTTGTGATAGTTTGCTAAGAATGATGGTTTCCAGCTGCATCCATGTCCCTACAAAGGACGCAAACTCATCCTTTTTGATGGCTGCATAGTATTCCATGGTGTATATGTGCCACATTTTCTTAATCCAGTCTGTCACAGATGGACATTTGGGTTGATTCCAAGTCTTTGCTATTGTGAATAGTGCCGCAATAAACATACGTGTGCATGTGTCTTTGTAGTAGAGTAATTTATAATCCTTTGGGTATATACCCAGTAGTGGGATGGCTGGGTCATATGGTACATCTAGTTCTAGATCCTTGAGGAATCGCCATACTGTTTTCCATAATGGTTGAACTAGTTTACAATCCCACCAACAGTGTAAAAGTGTTCCTATTTCTCCACATCCTCTCCAACATCTATTGTTTCCTGACTTCTTAATGATTGCCATTCTAACTGGTGTGAGATGGTATCTCATTGTGGTTTTGATTTGCATTTCTCTGATGGCGAGTGATGACGAGCATTTTTTCATGTGTCTGTTGGCTGTATGGATGTCTTCTTTTGAGAAATGTCTGTTCATATCCTTTCCCCACTTTTTGATGGGGTTGTTTGTTTTTTTCTTGTATATTTGTTTGAGTTCTTTGTAGATTCTGGATATTAGCCCTTTGTCAGATGAGTAGATTGCAAAAATTTTCTCCCATTCTGTAGGTTGCCTGTTCACTCTGATGGTAGTCTCTTTTGCTGTGCAAAAGCTCTTTAGTTTAATTAGATCCCATTTGTCAATTTTGGCTTTTGCTGCCGTTGCTTTTGGTGTTTTAGACATGAAGTCCTTGCCCATGCCTATGTCCTGAATGGTACTACCTAGATTTTCTTCTAGGGTTTTTATGGTATTAAGTCTAACATTTAAGTCTCTAATTCATCTTGAATTAATTTTCGTATAAGGGGTAAGGAAAGGATCCAGTTTCAGCTTTCTACTTATGGCTAGCCAATTTTCCCAGCACCATTTATTAAATAGGGAATCCTTTCCCCATTTCGTGTTTTTGTCAGGTTTGTCAAAGATCAGATAGATGGCTGTAGATGTGTGGTATTATTTCTGAGGACTCTGTTCTGTTCCATTGGTCTATTTCTCTGTTGTGGTACCAGTACCATGCTGTTTTGGTTACTGTAGCCTTGTAGTATAGTTTGAAGTCAGGTAGCGTGACGCCTCCAGCTTTGTCCTTTTGACTTAGGATTGTCTTGGCAATGCGGGCTCTTTTTTGGTTCCATATGAACTTTAAAGCAGTTTTTTCCAATTCTGTGAAGAAACTCATTGGTAGCTTGATGGGGATGGCATTGAATCTATAAATTACCTTGGGCAGTATGGCCATTTTCATGATATTGATTCTTCCTATCCATGAGCATGGTATGTTCTTCCATTTGTTTGTGTCCTCTTTGATTTCACTGAGCAGTGGTTTGTAGTTCTTTTTGAAGAGGTCCTTTACATCCCTTGTAAGATGGATTCCTAGGTATTTTATTCTCTTTGAAGCAATTGTGAATGGAAGTTGATTCCTGATTTGGCTCTCTGCTTGTCTGTTACTGGTGTATAAGAATGCTTGTGATTTTTGCACATTAATTTTGTATCCTGAGACTTTGCTGAAGTTGCTTATCAGCTTAAGGAGATTTTGGGCTGAGACGATGGGGTTTTCTAAATATACAATCATGTCATCTGCAAACAGGGACAATTTGACTTCTTCTTTTCCTAACTGGATAACCTTGATTTCTTTCTCTTGCCTGATTGCCCTAGCCAGAACTTCCAACACTATGTTGAATAGGAGTGGTGAGAGAGGGCATCCCTGTCTTGTGCCAGTTTTCAAAGGGAATTTTTCCAGTTTTTGCCCATTCAGTATGATATTAGCTGTGGGTTTGTCGTAAATAGCTCTTATTATTTTGAGGTACGTTCCATCAATACCGAATTTATTGAGCGTTTTTAGCATAAAGGGCTGTTGAATTTTGTCAAAAGCCTTTTCTGCATCTATTGAGATAATCATGTGGTTCTTGTCTTTGGTTCTGTTTATATGCTGGATTACGTTTATTGATTTGCGAATGTTGAACCAGCCTTGCATCCCAGGGATGAAGCCCACTTGATCATGGTGGATAAGCTTTTTGATGTGCAACCTGCTCCTGAATGACTACTGGGTACATAACGAAATGAAAGCAGAAATAAAGATGTTCTTTGAAACCAATGAGAACAAAGATACAACATACCAGAATCTCTGGGACACATTTAAAGCAGTGTGTAGAGGGAAATTTATAGCACTAAATGCCCACCAGAGAAAGCAGGAAAGATCTAAAATTGACACTTTAACATCACAATTAAAAGAACTAGAGAGGCAAGAGCAAACACATTCAAAAGCTAGCAGAAGGCAAGAAATAACTAAGATCAGAGCAGAACTGAAGGAGATAGAGTCACAAAAAACCCTCCAAAAAATCAATGAATCCAGGAGTTGGTTTTTTGAAAAGATCAACAAAATTGACAGACCGCTAGCAAGACTAATAAAGAAGAAAAGAGAGAGGAATCAAATAGACGCAATAAAAAATGATAAAGGGGATATCACCACCGACCCCACAGAAATACAAACAACCATCAGAGAATACTATAAATGCCTCTACGCAAATCAAGTAGAAAATCTAGAAGAAATGGATAATTTCCTGGACACTTACACTCTCCCAAGACTGAACCAGGAAGAAGTTGAATCCCTGAATAGACCAATAACAGGCTCTGAAATTGAGGCAACAATTAATAGCCTACCAACCAAAAAAATTCCAGGACCAGATGGATTCACAGCTGAATTCTACCAGAGGTACAAGGAGGAGCTGGTACCATTCCTTCTGAAACTATTCCAATCAATAGAAAAAGAGGGAATCCTCCCTAACTCATTTTATGAGGCCAACATCATCCTGATACCAAAGCCTGGCAGAGACACAACAAAAAAAGAGAATTTTAGACCAATATCCCTGATGAACATCGATGCAAAAATTCTCAATAAAGTACTGGCAAACCGGATTCAGCAGCACATTAGATGTTGCTTTATATAAATTTACTTACCTCTTAGAACTGCTTTTGGTGTTTCTTACAGGCGTAGGTATAATATCTTTCCATTCTCATTTGTCTTAGGAATTTTTTAATTTCCCATTTAATTTCTTCATTGTCTCATTGTTTGTTTAGAACACATTGTTTAATTTCAAGCTATGTGTTGTTTCCAAAATTTTTCTTATTGTTGACTTCTAGTTTTATGTCACGTGGACATAAAAGTCCAGATACCTGGACCTCTAGCTTCATCAGTTTGTTAAGACTTATTTTGTGGCCTAACATGTAATCTATTCTGGAGAATGTTTCTTGTGCACTTGAGAAAAATGCGTATTCTGCAACTTTTGGATGGAATGTTCTGTAAATGTGTTAGGTCCCTTTGGTCTGTGGTGCATTTAAGTCCAATTTTTCTTTGTTAATATTTCCACTGCATGGTCTGCCCATAGTTGAAAGTAGAGTGGTAAAGTCCCCTACTGATACTGTATTGTCATTTATCTTCCCCTTTCGGTCTAATAGTTTTTGCTTTATATATCTGCATGCTATAGTGTTGGATGCATATGTATTTTTAATTATTATATGCCTTTTCTGAATTGATCCCTTTATCATTAAATAAAGGCCTTTTTCTCTTTTACAATTGTTGTCTTCAAGTCTTTTTTATTTGATATAATTATGGCTACATATACTTGCTTTTGGTTTCCATTTGCATGAAATATATTTCCCTTCCTTCACTTTCAGTCTGTTTGTCTTTAACAGTGAAACAGAGAGACGAATCTCTTGTAGGTAACATATAAATTGAGTCCTATTTCTTCCATCTATTAACCACTCTATAGCTTTTAATTGGAGAATTTAATACATTTACATTCAGGGTTATTATTGATAGATAAGGAATTATTTCTGCCATTTTATTAATTTTCTGGTTGTTTTGTTAATGCTTTGTTCCTTTCTTCCTCTTCAATTGTTTACCTCTGGTTTGATGGTTTTCTGTGGTACTAAGCTTTGTTTCCTTTATCTTTCTCATTTATTCATTTATGTATTTGCTATAATTACTTTTTTTTTGTGGTAACCATGGGGCTAACATCAAGAATCTTAAAGTTATAATAGATTAATTTAAGCTGATAGCAACTTAAATTTGGTCATATAAAAATACTTTATATTATTTCCCTTTCCCACAATTTATATTTGTGTTGGCTTAATTTGCCTCTTTATTATTGTTTCTTAGCCACCAATTGAATCTGTTGTTTTTTACATTTATTTATTCATTCATTTATTTATTTGTTTTTGAGATGGGGTTTCACTCTTGTTGTCCAGGCTGGAGTGCAATGGTGTTATTTCGGCTCACTGCCACCTCAATCTCCCGGGTTCAAACAATTCTCTGATCTCAGCCTCCCGAGTAGCTGGATTATAGGCTCCCACCATCATGCCTGGCTGATTTTTTTATTTTTTAGTAGAGACAGGGTTTCACCACGTTGGTCTGACCTCAGGTAATCCACCCACCTCGGCCTCCCAAAGTGTTTTTCATTATTTTTACTTCAAAACTTCATACCAGACAATTGAAAGATGTACATAACACTATTACATCACTGGGGTATTCTGGGTGTAACTTACGACTTGACGTCTACTGGTGAATTTTATACATTCACGTGTTTTCATGATCGTGATCATTATCCTTTGTTTCCAGTTGCAGCACTCCTTAAGCAATTCTTATCAGGCCAGTCTAATGGTGAATTCCCTTTGCTGTGTGTGTGTGTGTGTGTGTGTGTGTGTGTGTGTGTATGTGTCAGGAAAGGCCTTTATTTCTCCTTTATTTCTGAAGAATAGCTTTGCTGGAATAGTTTTATTGGCTGACAGGTTTTTTTATTTGAACACTTTGAATATATGATTCCATTCTCTCCTGGTCTGTAAGATTTCTGCTAAGAAATATGATACCGTAAAGGTGGCTTTTTTATATGTGACTTGACACTTTCTCTTGCTGCTTTTAGAAATCTCTCTTTATTTTCGGCTTTTGACAGTTTGATTATAATGTTCTTCAGAGAGTTTGTATTGAATATAATTAGGGTTTTTGAGCTTCCTGAATCTGTATGTTCATATCCATCTCACCACTTAGAAAGTTTTTAGTTATTATTTTGCAAAATAGGGCTTCTGCACAGTTTTCCACCTATTCTCTCTCTAGTACTCATATAATCATAATAAAAAAATTGTTAGCTTAATGATCCCACAAGCCTTTTAGGATTTCTTCTTTTCTTCTTTTCAATTCTTATTTCTTTATTTTTCCTCTGACTGTGTTATTTCTTCTGGTTGATATCATCTGTTGTTGAAGCTCCTAATTTTATTTATCTATTTATTTATTTTGAATCCAACTGAATGGCATGACGTTCTTGGCTTTTGTCTTCCAGTGTACTGTCAGACACACTGTGGAGAGGCCCTCAGGTTTCTTTCACCTCTGTATCATTCTCACTATCCTCCCCTTCTTTCCAAGGATCCCATGTCCTGGGATTCCACACTGTCTTGCTCAGAATCATCCAGATTTTAGGTCATAACTCTTTTGCCACCCCCTCAGGTGGAGGGATTGCCTGGTTAGAGTCTCTATATTCTCCTTGCTTTTATCCCCCTCCCTTTTATCCCAGCCAGGGCAACATGAACACTCACTTATCACTTTCTATCAATTGTATTTTTAAAACTTAATTCATTGACTTATTCAGCTCCAACATTTGGTTTGTTGTTTTTTTATGATATCTACCAAAATTCCTTATTTAAATCATGAACTGTTTCCTGATTGTATTAAATTGACTGTGTTCTTTTGTAACTTGCTGACTTCTCTTATGATTATGAATTTGGATTCCTTTTCAGGCATTTCATAAATGGTGAGTTATTTTATTTAAGAGATACTATGTTCTTTTGGAGGGTGACATGTTTTCCTGCCTTTTTGTTTTTGTGCCTTATGTCCCCAAATTGATATCTGTGCCTCTGGTTGTTGAGCTAGGCATGCGCAGATACAAAAGGAAAACAGGCTGTCTGTAGGGCTTTTGGGGGAGGTGGTAGGAAATTCCAGGCTGGTTGCTGGACAAGTCTTTGGCGCATGTTGGTTCAACCAGCCCAGTGGCTGTCAGGCTGTCTCTTCAGAGTAGGGGAAGCAGGACCAGACCAGACATCAGGCCAGTCACAGGTAAAGGCAGATGCTGCAAGGCCACATGCCTCTGTGGCAGTCTGTTTGTGTCTTGGGATTTGATATGGTTTTTCTGTGTCCCCACCCAAATCTCAACTTGAATTGTATCTCCCAGAATTCCCACGTGTTGTGGGAGGGATCCGGGGGAGGTAATTGAATCACGGAGGCCTATCTTTCCCATGCTATTCTCGTGATAGTGAATAAGGCTCACAAGATCTGATGGGTTTATCAGGGGATTCCGCTTTTGCTTCTTCCTCATTTTCTCTTGCTGCCACCATGTAAGACGTGTCTTTCACCTCCCGCCATAATGCTGAGGCCGCCCCAGCCAACTGGAACCTTAAGTTCAATTAAACCTGTTTTTCTTCTCAGTCTCAGGGATGTCTTTATCAGCAGCATGAAAACAGACTAATACAGTAAGTTGAGATCAGTAGAGTGGGGCATTGCTGAAGATACCAAAAAATGTGGAAGCAACTTTGGAAATGGGTAACAGGCAAAGGTTGGAACAGTTTGGAAGGCTCAGAAGACAGGAAAATGTGGGAAAGTTTGGAACTTCCTAGAGACTTGTTGAATGGTTTTGCCCAAGATGATGATAAAAATATGAAAAACAAGGTCCAGGCTGAGGTGGTCTCAGATGGAGATAGGAAACTTCTTGGGAACTGGAGTAAAGGTAACTCTTGTTATGCTTTAGCAAAGAGACTGGTGGCATTTTGCCCCTGCCCTAGAGATTTTTGAAACTTTGAACTTGAGAGAGGTGATTTCGGGTATCTGGCAGAATAAATTTCTAAGCGGCAAAGAATTCAAGAGGTGACTTGAGTGCTACTAAAGGCATTCAGTTTTGTAAGGGAAACAGAGGATAAAAGCTTGAGAAGTTTGCAGCCTGACTATACTATAGAAAAGAAAAACCTATTTCCTGTGGAGAAATTCAAGCCAGCTGCACAAATTTGCGTTAAGTAGCAAGGAGTCTAATGTTAATTCCCAAGACCATGGGGAAAATGTCTCCAGGCCATGTCAGAGACCCTCACAGCAGCCCCTTCCATCACAGGCTGTGAGGCTGAGGAGGAAAATGTGGTTTTGTGGGCTGGGTCTGAGGTCTCTGTGCTGTGTGCAGCCTAGGGACTTGGTTCCCTGTGTCCCAGCTGCTCCAGCCATGGCTGAAACGGGCCAACCTACAGCTTGGGTTGTGGCTTCGGAGGGTGGAGGCCCTAACCCTTGGTGGCTTCCATGTAATGTTAAGCTTGCAAGTGCACAGAAGTCAAGAATTGAGATTTGGGAACCTCTGCCTAGATTCCAGAAGATGTATGGAAAGACCTGGATGCCCAGGCAAGTTTGCTGCAGGGGTGGGGGCCCTCATGGACACCCTCTGCTAGGGAAGTGCAGAAGGGAAATGTGGGATTAGAGCCCCCACACAGAGTCCCTACTGGAATACTGCCTAGTGGAGCTGTGAGAAGAGGGCCACCCTCCTCCAGACCTCAGAATGATAGATCCAGTGACAGCTTGCACTGTACACCTGGGAAAACCAGACACTCAACACCAGCCCATGAAAGCAGCTGGGATGGAGGATGTATCCTGCAAAGCCACAGGGATGGAGCTACCCAACACCATGGGAACCCACCTCTTGCATCAGCATTACCTGGATGTGAGACCTGGAGTCAAAGGAAATCATTTTGGAGCTTTAAAATTTGACTGTCCCACTGGATTTTGGACTTGCATAGACCCTGGAACCCCTTTGTCTTGTCCAATTTCTCCCATTTGGAATGGCTGTATTTACCCAATACCTGTATTTCCATTGTATCTAGGAAGTAATTAGCTTGCTTTTGATTTTACAGGCTCATAGGTGGAAGGGACTTGCCTTGTCTTAGATGAGACTTTGGACTGTGGACTTTTGGGTTAATGCTGAAATGAGTTAACAATTTGGGGGACTGTTGGGAAGGCATGATTTGTTTTGAAATATGAGGACATGATATTTGGAGGGGCCAGGAGGGGAATGATATGGTTTGGCTATGTCCCCACTAAAATCTCAACTTGAATTGTATCTCCCAGGATTCCCACATGTTGTGGGAAGGACCCAAGGGGAGGTAATTGAATCATGGGGGCCAGTCCTTCCCATGCTATTCTCGTGATAATGAATAAGTCTCATGAGATCTGTGGGTTTATTGGGCATTTCTGCTTTTACTTCTTCCTCATTTTCTCTTGCTGCTGCCATGTAAGAAGTGTCTTTCACCTCTCACCATAATTCTGAGGCCTCCCCAGCCATGTGGAACTGTAAGTCTAATTAAACTGTTTTTTCTTCCTGGTCTTGGGTATGTCTTTATAAGCAGCATGAAAATGGACTATTACAGGATTGCTACATGATTGGCTATCAAAGTAGGCATATGTGAGTGCAGGAAGAGTGGAACTGCAGGGCTCTGTGGTGGTTCCTCTATAGGATGGGGGTCACTGTAGTACTGGCTGTAGGGCTGGTGGTGGGCATGTGCAGACTTGGGGGCTGCCAGTTGTGTGACAAATCTGTGTGGGTAAAGTGGCCAGTCTGCTGTTTGGCAGCTTCCCTGCTGTAGAGGTTAGCCTGGGTGTGTTGCATGGGTTTGGACACCAGTATCTCAGCTATCTCATCTTATCTAGGCTGTGGGCAGCCAGGTCATGGTGCTGGAGGCATCAATACAAATAAAGTAGAGTTACAGTGAGGCTTCAGGGATGGCGAGGTCTCCAGGTAGAACACACTCTAGTAGTGGGTCTGGTTTCAAGATGGCACTATGCTGTAGCAGCTTTGACCATGGGAGTGAGTGGTACACAAGGTGGGCTTGTATTCAAAAGCAATGCAGATGCAGAGACTGACGGCTACTTTCCAAACTGGATTTGGGGCCTGTGAGGACCAAAGCCTTCTCTTACAGCAAGGATAGCTGGTGTCTGTGGTAGCAGTGAGGACCCCTGGAGATCTCAGCTTACCTTTTCTCCATAAGAAGTCCCTCCTGACTCTGCGCCCACAGCATGGGGGAAACATTGTGGCAGAGGCAGGATATCTCACTGCCTCTCTATAGTGCTATCCTGGGCTTCCACACTTCACAGGGATTTCACTGTGCCCTTGGTGCTCTCCAGTGTACTTCCTAGGACACTCTAGTCGAAATATAGTTGCTGATTCATTGGTTTTACCTCTCTTTTGTGGGAGCAAGGAGGATCAGCATCAGATAATTCTAGTTGGCCGTTTTGCTGACTTCAACCCATATGAATTTAGATATAGGTTCCCACTCTCTGCATCAGCCCCACAATAGATAGCAAAATGCTTAAAATCAGAATAAGAATATTGCACTTTGTGTTCACCATACCTACGAAAGCTTACCACACAATAGAAAACACAATTGTTTCATAATTGATTGATTATAATCTATTTGGAACCCTTATTAAAATTAGTAAACTATTAGAAAACTTGTAAGAGAAGACATTATTTGATGTCTAGTTGTAATTGGGTTATAAATGATGTAAAAATAACTGTGCAACAAAATGAAGATAGATAAGGGAATTAAAAGATATTTTGTTCTCATAAGGTTAAATATGTCTCCTAAACCAAAATATTATTATACAATTACTTTATCAATACTATTTCATCACACAGAAAGCAAATTCAGTTGAGTTTTTTAAATTATGAATTACATATGTAGATATAAAAATAAACATGACATTGTATGAGTGTGTGCATGTGTGAGTGTATATGAATTCAACTAAAAATATTCCTGATGAAATACTTTTAAGGGGAAGGTGAGAGCATAGACCTTTTTGCTCAATCACATGGGTCCATTTAGTAGATAACCATGATATTTATTTATTTGTTTTTGAGACAAGGTTTCACTGTGTCACTCAGACTGGAGTACAGTGGCATGAACACGGCTCACTGTAGCCTTGATCTCTTGATCTCCTGGGCTCAAGTGATCCTCCCACCTCAGCCTATTAGGCAGCTGGGACTGCAGCCACTCACCACCATGCCTGGCTAATTTTTGTATTTTTTGTAGAGATGGGGTCTTGCCATGTTGCTCAGTTTGGTCTTAAACTTCTCGGTTCAAGTGATCTGCCCTCTTCAGCCTCCCGAAGTGTTAGGATTACAGACATGAGCCACTGCACCTGGCCTCACGGTATTTATTGTCCCCCAACTTTTCAGAAGTAAACATCAAGCATCTGGAATGAATTTCAAAAATGCTTTTTAATAGTGATCTGGCCCATCTCCTACAAAAAGACTGTCATGCTTTAGACATTTAAAAATATAGAGGGATAATTCTAGTCAATTGGTTACCTGAGTACTCTGGATACGTGACAGAGAAGAGGAGTGATATAGTAATATGTGGTTACAAAATTCCACTGAGATCGAACGTGCCAATGTACAATTTCAAATTCCATTCGCATTTTAAAAGAAGTGCACTCTAAAATAATTTCACTTCGAACATTTTTACGCCTGAATGTATTTTCCATAACCCCCAGGGGACACACATTTTCTGTTAGTAATTGAACACATTTTCTTGCTCTAATGTTACAGCCATTTATTGAGCAAGTTATGCCAAAATACCTATCAAAATTATTTTGAGGTGTAAAAATATTGTGTCACCTGCTTCTAACTCCAAAACAATCCATGTTATATTTTATTTAAAATTTCTTGCCAAATATTCAGTTAACAGAAAAAATATAATTAGTGAAAACTATCTCCAAAATTTGCAATCTGAAAGAGTTTCAACTGGGTTCCCAGGAGATTGGAAATATTTCTGTTTGTTGATGACATTTCCATTGAGATTCTAGAGCACCCACATTTGTAGGAAAAATACATAATTCAAATGCCATACATTGGATTGGGTTTTGCTGTTTGAAAAACAAAGAATAATAACATTTTTCAGCTGAAAAGCATCTTCATAATTTACTCTTCTAGTCTTTTTATTTCAGAGATGAAGAAAAGGAAGCTCAGAAACGTTCATTTATTCCCATATATAACAGCAAATAAAAGAGTATACTTAAAATAGAGGTGATTATATTTTCACTGAGTCTTGAAAGATTCCTTGCTGACCAGGAAACCAAGGTAGAAGAGTTAGATGAACAAAAAGTGTGATACTCAGAGAGAAGGACATATTTTCCCTAATTTGCATAACTACCAGCTGAATTAAAACTGCATTCCACTGTGGGTTTCTCCATAGCCTCCTCTAGACCTCAAAGTTTACCTCTGCATTCATTTCTTTTCACACATTTCTCTTAGATTAAGTCTCTCCAAGCAGGTCCATCCTATACTACTCTGGGCTTCATTTCAAAATTGGAGATTCCCGGAGCCAACACATTAACCACTGGCAATTTGAAGTCCTGCCAAGTAATAGAGAAGAGGCTGACTACCCTATAAAAACACCAGTGCTTGGTTTCTCCTGCCTTAAACTAGCCCTCTAATGGATTGCTTGAGCCTTCTGAGAATTATGATATTAGGCAGATATCTAAAGCTGCACAGAAGGATCTGCTTCTATACCACTGGAATGGTGCAAAGAACCTATACCACTGGAATGGTATAGAAGCAGAGACCTGAGATATTAAGCAAGAGATCTTGAAATGATGCTCTATCTGAATCTTTTCAAATGATTGCTTTGGGAAATTAAAGTGAGGGATACAATGGGAGCATGAGGGCTGGGTAGGGAGAAAAAAATAAATGAGTCAGTAAGGAATTAAGGCAGAGGTATCATCCTATCCTAGTTAAAAAGTTTTAAAACATGTCTGCAACCCCTTTGATGTTCTGATATGGTTTGGCTGTGTCCCCACCCAAATCTCATCTTGAACTGTAGCTCCCATAATCCCCATGTATCATGAGAGGGACGTGGTGGGAGGTAATTGAATCATGGGAGTGGGGTTTTCCCATGCTGTTCTTGTGGTAGTGAATAAATCTCATGAGATCTGATTATTTTATAAATGGGAGTTCCCCTGCACAAACTCTCTTGCCTGTCGCCATGTAAGATGTGCCTTTGCTTTTTGTTTGCCTTCCACCATGATTGTGAGGCCTCCCCAGGCATGTGGAACTGTGAGTTCATTAAACCTCTTTCCTTTATAAATTACCCAGTATCAAGTATGTCTTTATTAGCAGCATGAGAACAGACTAATACATGATTCTTCCACAAAAAGTGTGATATAATTGCTCACCCCTTAAATTTGCATCAACATGAAACGATTCACCTCTAATCAACAGGATGCTGTATAAACTGTATATACTTACTATCTGGTTCTCTCTCTCTCTCTCTCCTCTCTCTCTCTCTCTCTCTCTCTCTCTCTGTCTTCTTCTCTTTTAATCTGTCTTGGGTACTCAGGTCTTTGGAGCCCTGCACCTCCAGGTAAGAAGTTTAGCTCCCCTGAACTTAGATTATATGGAGACAGACTAGCCCAAAGAGCTTCAGCTGCTCCATCTCAGAGCTGTTCAAGTCCAGATGCCAGCATGTGAATGAGCAAGATTTCAGATATTCCAGCCCCTGGCCTTTGAGGCACTCCTGCTGATGGTAAGAAGAGTAGATAGAAACTTACTCATAGGGCCCTGTCCAGATTGCAGATACAAGAGATCCCATCTCTAAATACAGTAGACCTTGCTTATCCACATATTGCTTTCCATGGTTTTAGTTACCTGAGATGCAGTACAATAAGACATTTTGAGGGAGAGAGAGAGATACCATATTCACACAACTCTTATGACAATATAGTGTAATAACTTTTATTTTATAGCTAATTATTGTTATACAAATAACATGTTATATAAATTATACTATGCATAATTTATAAATTAAACTTTATCGTAGGTATATGTGCATAGGAACAAAATCATATTATATATATGGTATGGTACTAGCTGTGATTTCAAGCATTCACTGGGGCCTTAAGACATATTTCCCAGGAATAAAGGAGGTCTACCTTACAAACCCACTGGGAATTTAGGCTTTACCACATGAATTTAGGGGAGTAGAAATATTCATTCCGTAACAGCCACCATAGAAGAAACACAGGCTAGTTTGCCCAAAAGAATGGCCACATGACAAGGCCATGGAGGATGACTTGCTGTGTGGAGAAGGGGCATGTGGGTGCACACAGGCTAGAGTTAAACAGCTCCAGTCACAGCCACCATCTGACTGGAACACACAAAAGGCCTCACATGAGGCCAGGAAGGAGAATACTCAGCTGAGCCTGGGCCCACCCTTGGAATCATGAAGTGTGATGCAATGGTTTTCATTTTTAGCCTCTATATTTTTAGGTGGCTATGTAATCAGCCATCGCTAATCAGAACAATACATATTATCATCATTGCTAATCATGCACAGAATAAGAACTATCAACCAATGGGACTTCATATGTTTGATAAAGTACTTGAAATACTGTTTAATCATCAATAAATTCTGTCTTTGAAACAGTAGTTATTATTATAAACATTCTTTAGATGTGAAAACTGAAGTGTTGACAGGTAAAGTTTGTTGATGAGTTTATGCGGTTAATAAGTAATACAAGTTGGCTATTAACTAATTTTGAGCCCACAATCTGTTTTGTTTGCTTCATTATTACTCACAAAGATCTCACATGTTTATTATGATGCTGGTGTAAACAAACCTACTGTACTGCCAGTCCAAAAAAGTCTAGCACATACAATCATGTACAGTACATAATAGTTGGTCATAATAATAAATGACTATTGTATGACTAATTTAAGTCATAGTAATAAAAATGACTAATTGAAGTATTTACTAAACTGCTTGTTATTTTTAAGTCTACTTCTTTAGTTTATTTAAAAAAGAAAGTTTCTTCAGGACATATTCCAGAAGAAGGCATCTTTATCATAGGAGATGACAGCTCCATGCACAGTACTGCCCCTGAAGATTTTCCAGTGGGACAAGATGTGGAGGTGAAAGACAGTAATATTGATAATCCTGACCCTGTGTAAGCCTAGGCCAATGTATATGTTTGTATCTTTGTTTTCATATGAAAGTCTAAAAAGTAATTAAAAAGGGAAAAAACTTACAGAATAAAGGTATAAAGAAACAAGATAGCTGTACAACGCATTTGTTTGAAGTTAGGTGTTATTACAAAAGTTAAATAAATTAGGCTGATCACCGTGGCTCATGACTGTAATCTCAGCACTTTGGGAGGCTGAGGCCAGTGGACAGCTTGAGCCCAGGAGTTTGAGACCAGCCTGGGCAACATGGTGAAATACTGTCTCTAGGAAAAAATACAAAAATTAGCCAGGCATTATGTGCATCTGCAGTCTGAGCTACTTGGGAGGCTGTGGTGAGAGCATGGCTTGAGCCTAGGAGATAAGAGGTTGCAGTGAGCTGAGATTGCACCACTCTCCTCCAGCCTGAGCAACAGAGCAAGACTCTATCTCAAAAAAACAAAAAACAAAACAAAACAAAACAAAAAATTCAAAATGCTTATAAAGTAAAAAAAGTTACAGCAAGCTAAATTTAATTCATGATTAAAGAAAG
The DNA here is from genome assembly GCF_009764315.1 of Trachypithecus francoisi. Lineage (NCBI taxonomy): Eukaryota > Metazoa > Chordata > Mammalia > Primates > Cercopithecidae > Trachypithecus > Trachypithecus francoisi. The sequence continues at coordinate 18,454,404 of NW_022681454.1, forward strand.
AAATTTTCAATAAATTTAGTGTAGCCTAAGTGTACAGTGTTTATAAAGTCTACAGTAGTGTTTAGTAATCTCATAGGGCTACACATTCACTCACCACTCACTCACTGACTCACCCAGAGCAACTTCCAGTTCTGCAACTCCAGTCATCATAAATGCCCTATACAGATGTCCTGGGTTTGTTTTTTTAATCTCTTATAACATGTTTACTGTATCTTATCTACATTTAGCTATGTTTAGATACACAGACACCACTGTGTTACAACTGCCTACAGTATTCAGTACAGTAACATGCTATACAAGTTCACAGCCTAAGAGCAATAGGCCATCTCATGTAGCCTAGGTGTGTAGTAGACTACACCATCTGGGTTTGTGTAACTGCACCTTATGTCTGCACAGTGAGGAAATGGCCTAAGGACACTCTTCTCAGAAACTATCCCTGTCATTAAGTGATGCATGACTGTACTTCTAAGTGGATGCTTTACAGGCATTTTGGGAAGCAAATTGTTTCATGGTACTGGTGCTTCCTGGAGGAATCATCAATCATGATTCATGACTTCTTCTAGGAGGTGAGAAGTTCTTGAGTGACTGGGGGTCTTCTGTGCTGTAAAGATAATTAGGATTTCTGAATCACTTGGGCAATCTTAGCAATCTATGAAACTGACAACATTCCTAACCATAAAGCTGCCATTCGAGGATGAAGCCTTCTGGGTCTTCAGAGGCTGATCCAGAATTTGGAGGCACATTTCCTTAGGATAAACTTGGGGAAAAAATAGTTCCACATTCTATTAAGTGACTATAGTTAATAAAGTGGGACAGATATCACCTTGGAAAGATTTCCAGGTTGAACTGAAGAGCTATAGCAGCAGCATTTGAGCTAGCATTGTTCTATACTTCTAAAAAGTGAGGGACATGAGTTATAGCCTCTCTTCCTACTGTGACTTGAGTTACAGAAATTATCCATCTGTCCTGATGGATTTTAACCCTTCAGCTTAAAATCCTAAGCACCTTGATTACATATTTTCCCTAGAGTTGGCTTTTAAAAATTAAATCAAGAAGAGTTTTGTGAAGAAAATTCCTCTTTTAAGGATGACTTTCTTCCCATTTTAGTTTTCATTCAAAAATTATTTATTAATGTTTACCAAGTCTCAGGAAATATTTTTGGTTCTGGGGATACAGTGTTAAATAACATATAAATGAATTCATCCTTTAAGGGTATTATATGGTTTCTTTTCTTTCTTTCTTTCTTTCTTTCTTTTTTTTTTTTTTTTTTTTTTTTGCTTTAAAGGTAAGATTTCTCTTGAACTCCATGTTTCTCCAAATTTGGAAAATGCTTATCCATGATAATGTGTCCCTGTTCTATATATAAGATCAAATAATACTCAAAGAGAAAAGGAAACAATTTCACACACTTATTTCAATTTGTGTGCACAATTTCACAGACTTATAGATAGTTACAAAAGAGACCTTAGAGATAAATACTTCCCAACAAAGCCAAATGAATTGCTTCAATATGTCAAAGGCCTGAGTATCTTACATAAACCAAAACGTCTACTATGCAGTTCTTCATTCTTTATTATCAAACTCTCCCCGAATTTTACATTATTATTCTTTCAGGACACAGTAAGATGTTGCCTGTGTTATAAAAGCATCAAATTGATTACTCCAAGTACAGTGATGAAGTTCATAGGCTTTGGAGTCAGTTTATATCATTTTCCCAAGGTTCATATTATAACCATTCTCTATACTGGTAGCTTAATCTTAAAGAAAATGATATATTTTTAACAGCCTCACTACTCTTATGTTTAAAATCGAGAAATACATGTGGACCCTGGCACCTTGCAATTACTCAATGTATGATAATTATGAATTAAATATTTTTCCCTATTGGACGTCCATTTCAATTTTTATACATGAAAATATTTTCCTTGACAACTCTCACTTATAAAATAAAACAACACTCTTGTGGTTCTGAATGTCCAGTCTCTGGTGCAAATGGTTATAAATAGGCAGTTGGTAAATTAAAGTTATTTTAAAAGGACAAAGGACCTACACTCCGAAAAAAAGACAGGTCTGCCTCCATGTATTTCAAAAATATTTTTTCAATGCAAACAATCATTATTAATTTGAAATAGAAAGAAAAACTGAAAAGTTATGAGGAATAATTTCATTCACGAAACAGTGATAGTCAAGGACAACTGGACATTGTTTCAGGTTCATAGGTCATTGCCAAAGATCCTTCCATCATCTGGGTAATTTCGCTTTCTCCCTCTTGGAAAATTGACCCTGGTTCTCTGTTGTATGTTCTAGAGCTACATAGAGGAGTCAGCTTTTGTATCTTTCATTGGTTTGTCTTTTCACTACATTAAGTGAAAATGTCTTTAGCTGAAGCTAATCAAAATAAAAGTGTCAAGTCATAAGCTTCAGATAGTTTTTTTACCCGATATTAGAAGAAAAGGGACTTTGGCTCTAAACATTTATTTTCTACAAATGAGTTAGCATGATTCTTGCTGAATTAAATTTATTATTAGCAAGTGTTTTAAGGTCATAAAGTTTGACTTTTCCTAAACTCATCAGTATGTACATATCCAGACACCTGCTCCCATGCCATTAGTTAACTAGGGAAGTTATAACTGCTTTAAAACCATGTAGTCTTTGTTCAAATTACAGCATGGTGTTTAAATGCATAAGATCTCAACTACCTAAGTTAAAACTCCAGAAATATAAATTTACCAGATGTGTGTCCTCTATTAACTTGGTAGGCCTTTTCTTAGCCTAAGTTTCCTCATCTGTAAAATATGAAGAATCATTTTTCTTGATTTTAGGGTTGTTGTGAGCAGTGCCTGGCTCTTGGAAAGCTCTCAATATAATTGGAAAACTCTCAATATGTGATTATTATTATTATTATTATACTTATTTGACAAATACATTTAAAGAATTAGTCGTAGAGAACAAAATCAGTCATTTATGAAAGAGACTGTTTCTTGAACATTGGCTGTGTGCCTGGCCCTGTACTAAGACTGTTATTTCTCATCGCTTAACCTTATCAAGAGAGGTCTGCAACATTTTGTCTGAAAGCACTGTGGAAGTTAAAGAAACACAGTTCAGCCAAAAAATAATTGCCTAATATTACCCTTTACTTTCATTTTTAAAAATATGTGGGAGATTCAGTTATATTTTCCCCAGAGGCATTTCAATTTTTTTTTTTTTTTTTTTTTTTTGCTTTCCCTTTTAAAAATACACGTCCATCACACACCACCATAACTGAAACATCTTTCTCCCAGGAGCCTCCAATTCCTCCCCAGAGCCAAGCCCCACATTGCTTTTTTCTGCTAATACCCATTCCCCTTTCTCCATTTTTAAAAGTAGAGCTACTTTGCCTTTCACCAGCAAGAAAGAATGTTATTTCTTGAGGAAGCATAGTGACAGGAGGTGAAGGGGGTAGGAATTGATGTGGAAATTGCTCAGTTCTCTTTGGCAATTGGAGGAAACACATCCAAATTAGCAAGTTTTCTCCAGTCACATACAGTTTATTGTTTTAACCATCTATGAAGTATTATTACCACTATTTTATTGATGAGGAACTTGAATTTTCAAAAAAAAAACTTTAATCTATCAAGCCATCAAGCTGTATTTTAATCCCTAGTTCATAGCATTTTCAAAGTTAATGTTTTCCTCACTGGACTATTTCACATGATTGTTACCCTATATAAGGATACATATTTTGAGTCAAGAAAATATACACCAAAAAAGTCTTTAGAAACAAGCCTCACATAGCCCCACTTGGGGTATACAAGTTTTTGAGGCTGTTCTCTCAGCTCTGAGCTGAGGTCCCTAGATTTTTATTTTTCTCTGCCTCTGAAATCTTTATGCTTATAAGATCAGGCCAAGCTTCATGTTCTTGGTTCATCTATGACACCATCCTATCATACCTGGGGTCATTATGGTTATTCCTATGACCTTATTCCCCAATTGTAATTTATCCCTTATGTTTCTGTGGCAAACGCTGCCAGTTTCATAACTGGTATCCATTCTTCTTTTCATTTCTAAATGCATCCAGGCCAGCGATGCACCCCCTAAAAAACATTCTTATCCCTTTAGGATGCAGTGACTGGGAGAGAGTCTGAGGTGAAGTTATAGGGTTCTTCTAATGTTCTGTGCCTTCATCTGGGCACAGACTGCACTGGTTTGTTCTGTCAGTAAAATTGTATCACACTGTGCACTTTTCATATCTACATCTTTGGTCGGCGAATCATTCTTTAATAAGTGATAAAAGAAAGAAAATTGTTACTATAACAGCAAAAACCCTCTTTTTGAAGCTATTGGTGTCCATGTGGTCTACTTTGAGATATTAAGACACAAGCAACATTTTACAGGATGGGACTTTGTGGTAAGACTATTCTTTCCCCGATAGAAGACTCAGACCATGACTTTTGACTTTTATCCTTGTCCATTTTCCCCGTTCTTCAATCCTGAGAGTCGGGCATAAATACAGAGGTAGATCAAGTACTTTATAAGAATAAAAATTATATGCCAAAATAAAAAAGCTGAAAGAAACCTAGGCTTTGATTCTGAGCAAGGTAATTTGTCCTGGATTGTGACTTCCAGACTTCTTGCTATTTGAGAAATATATATTCTTTAATTTTTTTGCTTTAATTATTATTTTAATTTACACAATCATTAAACATATTTTTGGCATGCAATGTGATATTTTGGTATATTTATATCATGTGTAATGATCAAATCAGGGTAATTAGTATATTCATCATCTCAAACATTTATCATTTTTTGTGTTGGGAACATTAAAAATCCACTCTTCTAGCTATTTGAAAATATTCATCAACTGTTGTTCATTATAGTTACCATACAGTGCTACATGACACTAGAATGCATTCCTCCCATCAGCTGTACTTTTGTACCTGCTAACCAGCCTTTGACTATCTTTAATGTTAATGACTGTTACATCCTTCCTTCTTTTTCTTTTCTTTCTTTCCTTTCCTCTCCTTTCTTTGTCCTTTCCTCTCCTTTCTTTTTCCTTTCTTCCTTCCTTTCTTCCAACTTCCTTCCTAACTTCCTTCCTTCTTTTTTTTTTTCATTCTTTTTATTCAATCCTAACATTCCAACATTTCCTGATAAACTGTAGTATTCACTCTGATTAACATCTATTTGAATAAAATCTTACCATTATTATGGCCAAAGTATGTGAAGTTAAAATGTTTTATAGATGGGACTATAAAAACCAATGAAAAACACCTCAGTAAATACATATGGACAGGTTAAGTCTTTCGTGGAGAATTACTAGCTTCTTGCACAGGTAATATTACAGTGATGTTTTTCAGACTGTTTTTTTCTACCTTTTACATTCACTGTTTTCAAATACTGATGTTATCTTATGCCTAACAAATTGAAATCATGTCTTTTAAAGAGCCAAAAGTAAGGTAAATATACTCCAGTGCTTACGAATGAAGATTGAGACTGAATATCCTGTATGGCTCATAAAATTGAAAGACATTCTTAAGGAGGAAATTTTAACTGTTCTGAGCTGAGCAGCATTATAGTACCAAATAGATATTTTTCTAAGAAAAGACATTTGAACTACAGCATTAATTTCTGCATGTAAATTTTGGTACTAGCAAAAGAATTAAATTAAAAAGTGAAATAAAATCAGCCATCCAGTAAATGTCACATTTGTACTTGCAGTTTCAGACCCCAAACGTTGAAGTCACACTTGTTTCCTCTATTGCTGTCACAGTGCATATCCACTCCCCCAAATTCTGTCTTCTTTACTATCAAAATACATGCAGAATTTGTCCACTTTTCCATCTGCAGAACCCCGTCCATTTTTCTCCAAACACTTGCAACAGGCTCTTTCTCAACGACTCCTATTTAGGGTCTTCATCCCCGTCTCTTTTCCCTGCTGGCAGAAATCAGTTCATGCCTCTGCTCAAAAGTCTCCAACACCTTCCTATATCATTCATACTGTGATGGATGAACTTTATTTTGACACACATTTTCTTTAATACCCTGGCTTACTCTTGCCAAGCTCACATCTTACTACTTTTCTCTTACTTTATCAGGATGTGCTTCAGGCTCAGGGACTTTGCACTTGCTGTTGGCTCTGCCTGAAGCACTCTTACCCCAAATGACATCTCATTTACTGCCTTACTTTGTTCTCTTCAGAGGTTGGATCAAATGTCACATATCATAGAGCCTTATCCTGACTACTGTATCTAAAATAACTAATGTATGTTACTTTGTTCTCTTCAGAGGCTGGATCTTACTTGGTTCTCTTTTTTCTCTTCAGAGGTTAGATCAAATGTCACATATCACAGAGCCTAATCTATGTACTACCCTAACTACCCTAACTAAAGTAACTAACTACAGTACTAACTAAAGTACTACCACATCTAAAGTACCCTAACTAAAGTAACTAACCACATCTCCTTTTCCTCCTGTTTTGACTATCCCCTCTCGAGCTCATTAGTTTTTATCATTGCATACATTATGAGGATTCGTATATTTTAATTTATCTAATTATTTCCTGTATAAAATATAAGCTCCCTGACAGCAGTAATTTAGCATATTTTATTTACTCCATAAAAATGGGCTGAATAGGCCGGGCATGGTGGCTCACACCTGTAATCCCAGCACTTTGGGAGGCCGAGGCAGGTGGATCACGAGGTCAGGAGTTCGAGATCAGCCTGACCAACATAGTGAAACCCCGTCTCTACAAAAAATACAAAAATAAGCCAGGCATTGTGGCACAAGTCTGTAATCCCAGCTACTCAGGAGGCTGAGGCAGGAGAATCGCTTGAACCCAGGAGGCGAAGATTGCAGTGAGCCAAGATCATGCCATTGCACTCCAACCTGGGCAACAGAGTGAGACTCTGTCTCAAAAGAAAAAAAAAAAAATGTGGGGTAGGGCGTGCTGAATAAATAAATTCTTTAAGGAATGAAAAAGATAAAATTCTGCTCCATTTTTAGACATTTGTTTAATTATTGGAGCAAAAGTTGGGCAGGGTTGGGGGGGAGAAAATAAAGAAACATTGAAGAAATCTGCTTCCCTGGAATTCTTTGCAAAAGACATTCTGACAATTCTTTGTCAAATGCCCAGTGCTAACAGTGCAGTTACTCAGGCACCATTCATCAGGGTCAGCATTCCACATGCAGTGAGAGGAGGGAGCCAGCCATTTATGCTGACAAACAACTCTCCCTGAACAGACCCACTGCGCTGTCTCCTGTCACCCAGGAGAATCCATGACCATAAATGACAGACCCGCAATTTCAGTCCAGAGACACGACACAGGTAGGGAAGCTCTGTTTTGCTCCTTCAAAAGATAAGGGGTTGCTTTGAGTCTTCTGGTTTAAAATTTATGATTATAAATCTGATAAATAATCAGAGATAAATGTGGTTTGTTTTACTGTCTCTTGCCAAAGATTATGCCCTCCCAGACTTCCAAAATATCTGTAGGTTGCACCATGCTCTCACTACAAGAATAGTGTGAAACTACGGGAAATGCTCACTGAAATCCCATGCCAGCATCCTTTTCTTCCTCCAGCTCCTCCTTCTCAGCCTCACTTCCTTTTTTCCTGAGGTAAAGCAGGAATGCATGCACCCACACATGCACACATACTTACACACACATGAACACACACCTACTGTCATTTTTGTGTGTGTGAGTAGTAGTTTTGGACACGCATTGCATGAGCAGTTTCAACTGTGAACTCTGACCTGTTTATCCAGGCAATGCATTCCAGGTTTCAGCAGAAAGGCTTTTTAATAAAACCATCATCTTAAGAAAGCAAGCGATGGTGTTTTATTCAAACATATCTAATTCTTAAAAGGTTACATAAATAACCTAAGACAAGATCACATTCAGTCCTGTTTTTCTTTTTTTCTTTTTTTTGCTATTTTTTCCCTTCTCATGTGGGGTCATATCATTAGGAGAACCATGGACTAAAGCAGAAAATTTGGAAATGTGCCAAACATACTGAGTTTCCATTCCCATTTTCTAACCACTTCAGAGCAAGCCAGTGAACACATCATTTTAATGAAATGAATATTTGATCTCATAAGCTAAAAATTATTTGAATGTTTGATTTTAAAATATTTTCAAATCATAAAACTGTTTTAGTGATTCCACAGACAAATGTGGTATTATGTCAAAACCACTGAGAAAATCCCCACCCTTCCTCATCATAGAATGTCAGTACTTACATGCCAAATTCCTGGACTAAATATGCTTGAACATTGAAGTACTCAAGAAAAATATAAAAGGTACCCAAGTTTTGGAAAAGGGTGCCATACATGCAAGGTGCTTTAAGTATTTTTCCCATCTCATTCTTACAGTATTTCCATATCGGAAGATTATTACAATCAGTTTAAAAATGGGAAAAGAAAGATACCCGCTGGCAAGTGGAAAAGTTTGTGGTTAAAAATGGGTCCGACCTCCACCTGTGTACCCAAGAAAAGAAACTCTATGGAGGTTCTGACTTGAAACTTCAAATACTTTATAATGTCTTGGTCTTTGGTTCTTTAAAATAGGAGGTCTGGGAAGCAACATAAGAAATCTCTGTAGACAAAGTAAAATTTGAACTGGATCTCAATGGAAAAGTAATCTTATAACAAGGACAAAGAAAGATTAAAAAGGTAGAAGGGATGAGGGAAATATATACTGTAATGAGAGAAAGGAAATACAGGTTTGGGCAAACAAAGCCTGGATCAATTAGAGCACATAATTTTGTAAAACCATATATTATGACTGGAGATCGTTGGTATTATTAGGAAGTAGAGGGTTCTGGGAAGTAAGGCTATGAGGATTCTGCAGATAAAGGGGAGACCCTGAAGATTTTGTGTAGGAAATAACATGCACAAAGCAGGGGATTAGAATTATTCGTATGACAGTGGAGTACGAGCAAATGATAAGGGAAAAAAAATAGAGATAAACTGCAATTAGCAACCTGACTGACACAACACATTAGACCAGATGGTTGTAGTTAATGCAGCTTTATGGGAAAGGTCTAAACAATCATGAGCAGCATATTTTGCATATCACATAAAAAGAATATGATGTGCCCTGAAGTCTTTGTTACCATGGTTGCATTCATTATTTTATTACTCTGTAGCGAGTACCTCCTCCATTGCTAAGAGTTTGGAACACATAATGGACACATATAGTCCCTGACCTCAAAGAGCTTAGTGTTTAAGAAGAGAGACAAACAAGTAATCAGGGATTTGCAGTACACTGTGCTTATTGCTATAAAGGTGCCAAATACAGGGAGCCACTGGAACATGTAGAAATTCACTGAAACTGCAGTTTTACTGTATCTTTGATCCTCAGGTTTTTCGAGACTCTTTTGAACTACATGTTATATTTGATTTTAGTTTGCAAGTGCATGGTAAGTGAATAATCGTGAAAAAAAACACGTAATGCTAATGAGAAACAAAAGCAGAGATCTAATTGCACTGGATAACCAAACACTCCAGAAGATGAGTGACAACTTTCGAAAACAAGATAGGCCTAAGCATAGGGTATACAATCTTCTATGCTTCCAAACAGCAATTCTGGAGAAGCCTCTAGTAGTATCTAGATAATGAACCACTGTGGCTGTAATTTAGAAGCAAAAGCAATTATTGAAGGGTATAAATGTGAGGAGGCAGTTTTCATGGTGAATTAAAGTGCTTTGATAATGAAATAGTTATTTCAAGTTAAATTGATCATCAAAGCATTTCAGATTTGATATCTAAAGTTACAGTGAAAAATATAAAGGTCTGCAGCTATATTTTTCTAGAATAAATATATTTGTTAGAAGCAAAAAGGAGGAGGTAGCATACGATCTGGCAAAAACAAAACGAAGACAAGATTGAATTGGACCATCAGAAGTCTCATCTTGACTACAGCGATAGTCTAGGTGACCTTGGGAACTAATAATGATCTAATATTAGCTAACATCTATGCGGTTCCTTGTTATTCTCTTTCTCTCCTTTCACACTCTGTTTATAACACATCTATTCACCAATATAACTGTCTATTCCCCAAGCCTCCCTTCTTACTACATACCTGTTAAAATTGCTATGGAAAATAACATAGTCAAATGCTTAAAAACACAGACTTTGGAATTATAGTTTCCTGAATTCCAAAACCATTCAGGATCTGAGGTGACTTTTTCTCTTTCATCTCTTTTAGTTGAAGTTTCTTCATTCATAAAGTGAGCATGACAATGTATTGCCTACTTAGTAGAGTGCTTTGAAAGATAAAGGTGATGCTGTATATGAGGTGCTTAATTAACACAGTCCTCAACATATGGTAAGGAATCAATTATGTTTATTACTATTATGTACTAAGCACTTAAAATTGATTTTTCAATTTAATGTCTCATATACATTTTCAGATGCATTGTTATCTATAATAAAGGGTAATAGAATGCCCCCTCCTATCTATAAAACTCTGCAACTCAATACTATGCTTATGCATTCAAGTCATTTAGTTCCTCTGAACTGAACAGATAAATAGGGCGAATTTTGTACTTGTAACCTGAAAATTCTCAAACTACGACTACATGCACACCCACATGCATACAAACACACATACCTTAAGGCCATCATACCTCATGTAAGATGAATGTGATGGCCACTTTTCATTTTCATATTTCATTCTCCCAGTTTATATGACTTGTTGATGGCTAATTGGTAAGAAATTTGAAGAACCCAGTGCTGTCTAAAGATGGAAGCTAATCTCATGATTTGTGTAATATGACCTGCTTTGGAGTTAACAAGACAGTCTGCTACTTAGTTTTCCCACCCTGATTTAACATAGTCCCACACATGTCTTATGTAGAAGGAAATCATGGAACAAGGAAGAATAGAAAAGGAAATTGCCACCTGAGTTATAGTATCACATGCATTTATCTTTTTATCTCTTTTTATATAATATCTTAGATGAAATGAGTATTAAGATTATAAGGTAGGAATATAGTAAACCAAAGAGGTGAAAGATCTCTGTAAAGAGAAGTACAAAACACTCCTGAAGGAAATTAGAGGATACAAACAAATAGAAAAATGTCCCATGCTCATGAATTAGAAGAACCAATATTGCTAAAATGACCATACTGCTCAAAGCAATCTACTTATTGAATGCAATCTCTATCAAATTATCAATGTCATTTTCCACAGAATTAGAAAAAAAATTCTAAAATTCACATGGACCCAAAAAGAACCTGAGTAGCTAAAGCAAACCTAAGCAAAATGAATAAAGCATGAGGTGTTACATTACCTAACTTCAAATTATACTACAAGGCTATAGTAACAAAACACCATGTTATTAATATAAAAATAGATCAGTGGAACGGAGTAGAGAACCCAGAAATGAAGCCACATTCTACAACCAACTGATCTTCAACAAAGTTAACAAAAATACACACTGGGAATAGGGTACCATATTAAATAAATGGTGCTGGGAAAATTGGATATCCCTATGTAGAAAGATGAAACAGGAAGCATACCTCTCATTACATACAAAAATTAACTCATGATAAATTGACCTAAATATAAGACCTCAAACTACAAAAGTTTAGAGGAAAAATTATTCTGGACATTGGCCTATGCAAATAATTTATGACCAACTCCTTAAAGGTAAACATAACAAAAAAAACCCAAAACAATAATATACAAATAGCACTTAATTAAACTTAAGAGCTTCTGCTCAGTAAAACAATCAGCGGAGTAAACAGACAACCTATAGAATGGAAGAAATATTTGTTATCTATGTATCAGACAAAGGGCTAATATGCAGAATCTACAAGGAACTCAAATAGTTCAATGAGAAGAAAAAAATAACGCCATTAAAAAGTGGGCAAAAGACATGAACAGACATTTTCCAAAAGAAGGAATACAAGTGGCCAACAAATACATGAAAAAATACTTAACATTACTAATCATCAGAAAAATACAAATTAAAACCACAATGAGATACCATCTCGCACAAGTCAGAATGGCTATTATTACAAATTCTGAAAACAACAGATGTTGTTAAGGATGAGGAGAAAAGCGACCACTGATACATTGTGTGTAGGAAATGTGAATAGGTGCAACCTTTATGAGAAACTGTATGGAGAGTTCTCAAAAAACTAAAAATAGAACTACCATTCAATCCAGCAGTCCAATTACTGGCTATATTTCCAAAAGGAAATAAATCATTATATCCAAAAGATACCCACACTCAAATGTTTATTCCAACACTGTTCACAATATCAAACAAAGGTATGGAATCCGTCTAAGCGTCTATCAGTGGAGGACTGGACAAAGAAAATGTGGTACACATATACCACAGAATACTATTCAGCCATAAAAGAGAATTAAATCATGTCTTTTGCAGCAACATGGATGAAACTAGAAGCCATTCTCCTTAAATAACTCAAAAGCAGAAAGTTAAATTCCGCATGTTCTCACTTACAAGTAGGAGTTAAACATGGGTGCATATGGACATACAGAGTGGAACGATAGACACTAGAAACCACAAAAGGTGAGAGGGTAGGAGGAGGGTGATGGTTAAAAGATTACCTCTTGGATACAATGTTCATTATTTGTGTGACGGGTATACCAGAATTCCAGACTTCACTGCTATGCCTGTAAGACATCTGCATTTGTACCCTCTAAATATATAAAAATAAACTTTTAAAAGATTACAAGAAAACCTCAAGGAATATCAAAATAATTAATCTCACATAATAAAGAAGGATATATATGCAATATCTGAGATGAGCTGTTTGTACATGCTGCATTTTATAGCGAACATTATAATATTTTCATTAGAGATCGAAATAGCCTGTCATTCACTGAATGAATATCATGAAAGCTTTTATGTCTAATGAAAAGACTCAATGAATTCTTCCACTTTATAACAGTAATAGATAAGAGTAAGACTAGCTATTTTCTAGTTCAAGGACAGATTTTTCTCGTAAAATGTTTAGATTCAGCAGTCTCCTTTGAGGTTGTAGGAGAATTCAATTTTGAAAGCAGTGACTCTTCATTTTTACGGGTTATCTACTCCTGTGAGCATATAATGAAAATTATGGATTCTTCTGTAGGAAGACTATACATATGCACGCATATTCAAAATATTTCAGTTTAATATCCTTATTTCCCCCCTTTCTGAAGTATTTTTATTGTTGAGAAGTCGTGAACCTGTTCTTTTTAGAATAATATTGTCTTTCAAAACCAAATGATTGTTCCAGGAAATCCAGAATTTCACTTTTCACTCTACTGCACAAAACAATCAAGAAAACTCGTATAATTTTAAACATGATGATTTTTAGAGGCAGATGTTATCTATCTTACTAATTCAGAAGAAAATATAGCAAACTAAGTTATTCTGAAGGAAAGAGGTAGTTCAATGAAAATTACGTTTGTTTCCTTTTGAAGATGGACTTTAACCTCATACAAACTTTTCAGAGGTAAGACTGAAATAGGCCAGAAGTTGTACAAAGAAAATAGGTTTTTACATTAATTGTATATAAAAGCTAGAAATGGATTAGCCCAAACCATTAAAAAAAAAAAAAAAAAAAAAGTTGGGAAGTCACAATAGGAAAACTTGGCCAAACAAGGCCCTACTCTTTCCTTCTGATTCCTTTGCAGTTCATGGTAAACTGTTAACATCATGGTCAGTGAAACAGAAATTCTTCAGATATGAACCATCCTAAGATGGCCTGCCTATGCCACACTTCCACAGCCTGATGAAGTCAGAGAAGTCATCAAATGTGTGAGGTTATCACCTGTTCTTTTTATGCCTCCATATTTCTTATTCTCTCCACCCCAGATTTCATCGTCAAAGGCCAACATACTATGTCTTTCCAGGAGGGCTGAAGTGCTTACAGGTGGCTTTACCACCTGTGACCATGGAGATCTAGCCAAAATAATGCTGTCTACGGATTGTCCAGTTGGAGAATTTGGATAAATAATAAGAGATGGCTCAGAGTCAGGAGAGGAAACAAAAACTGTTTTGAAGATGGTGAGTGAATGGCAAATCATACATATGAGTGACTCTCTTTGTCTGCTTTCTGTCTGTCTTCCTTCTTCATTCCATTACATGATGGATGGCTGTTGAGATAAATGCACTTCACTTTAAGTCGCACTGCCCTATTAAGAACAAATGCTTAAGATCTGGAATTTGTAGATTTTTGCTTTTACTTTTGAGACTGCTTCTACTTTCTATTTTGCACTGAAGTCTTCCTCCTGGGATTTAAATTTAATACTTCCTACCAGAAGGCATTTCCTATTCTCCCTTCCTGGGGATGATACAGACATGTAAAAAGGAGAGAGAAAAAAATACATTGGCTCCTCATGCTCAAAAGTCAGTCACAAGAGCTGTGTTTTATTTTTGTAAGGGTTTTCCATGGGCCATATACTGTGGCAGATACTTTACATGGATAATTTATAAACATCACAACAATTCTGCAAATGGCTTTTGTTACATGCATGCATTTTGGGTTGAAGAGTCTGAGAGAGAAGGTATGAAATGACTTGACAATCTCATCCATGAAACAGCAAGAAACGGAAAATACCTCCCAAGAGGCCAACATGGAGTGAGAGTAAATAAAAGTAATATGGAGGAACCATGTGCTCAATGCCTTGGCTCTTTCAAGTACTTTGCATATATTATCACTTTTATGACCATCAGAATTATATGAGGTAGGTTCAAGTGTTAATACCATTTAAGGAAACTGAAACAGAGCAAATTAAAAAAAAAAGTCAAGTTGATAAAGTGAGATGGCTAATTTTAGTTGTCAGCTTGGCTGGGCGATGGTGCCAGTTTTTGTTTTTGCCAAACATCAGTCTAAATGTTGCTGTCAAGGTACTCTTTAGATATAATTCACATTTAAATCAGTAGACTCAGAAAAGCAGAGTGCCCTCCATACTGTGGATAGCCCATGAGTTGAAGGCCTTGTGAGCAAAGACTGAGGTTCCCTGAAACAATTCTTCTCAAGGCAACAATATAGAAACACTAACTGAGTGCCAGCCTGCTCCTCTGCAGAATCTGGACTCAAAGCTGCAATACCAACTTTTACCTGAATTTCCAGCCTTCCGTCCTTCCCTATGGATTTTAGACTTGCCAGCTCCCACAATTGGGGGAGCGAATTCCTTTGAAAAATCTCTTTCCATGCAAATGCTCCTAGTGAAAGGTCTGTTTTTTTTCCCAAGTAGTTTCCTCTCAAAAAGGAGATGCAGAGTTTTACTAGAAATGCAGAGTAATGTAATACTTTATCTAATTTTCTAAATGCAGGACCATGGTGTTAATTAAGATTATTGACAAACAGGAGATGATAGATAATTATGAAAATTTAAATTGGATTTCTCAAGTTTTATGTCTTTGAACAGAACGCTCTGTAAATATATATCTTTCATTGTCCATAGTTAGAAGATGTTATTTTATGCCTTTGGGTTTAGGGTTTTCTGTTTTGTTTTGTTGTTTACTATTTTCTTTTTTTTTTTTCTGTTATTATTATACTTTAAGTTCTAGGGTACATGTGCATAACGTGCAGGTTTGTTACATATGTATACTTGTGCCATGTTGGTGTGCTGCACCCATCAACTCGTCAGCACCCATCAATTCGTCATTTATATCAGGTATAACTCCCAATGCAATCCCTTCCCCCTCCCCCCGACCCCCTCCCCATGATAGGCTCCGGTGTGTGATGTTCCCTTTCCCGAGTCCAAGTGATCTCATTGTTCAGTTTCCACCTATGAGTGAGAACATGCAGTGTTTGGTTTTCTGTTCTTGTGATAGTTTGCTAAGAATGATGGTTTCCAGCTGCATCCATGTCCCTACAAAGGACACAAACTCATCCTTTTTTATGGCTGCATAGTATTCCATGGTGTATATGTGCCACATTTTCTTAATCCAGTCTGCCACAGATGGACATTTGGGTTGATTCCAAGTCTTTGCTATTGTGAAGAGTGCCGCAATAAACATACGTGTGCATGTGTCTTTATAGCAGCATGACTTATAATCCTTTGGGTATATACCCAGTAGTGGGATGGCTGGGTCATATGGTACATCTAGTTCTAGATCCTTGAGGAATTGCCATACTGTTTTCCATAATGGTTGAACTAGTTTACAATCCCACCAACAGTGTAAAAGTGTTCCTATTTCTCCACATCCTCTCCAGCACCTGTTGTTTCCTGACGTTTTAATGATTGCCATTCTAACTGGTGTGAGATGGTATCTCATTGTGGTTTTGATTTGCATTTCTCTGATGGCCAGTGATGATGAGCATTTTTTCATGTGTCTGTTGGCTGTATGAATGTCTTCTTTTGAGAAATGCCTGTTCATATCCTTTGCCCACTTTTTGATGGGGTTGTTTTGTTTTTTTCTTGTAAATTTGTTTGAGTTCTTTGTAGATTCTGGATATTAGCTCTTTGTCAGATGAGTAGATTGCAAAAATTTTCTCCCATTCTGTAGGTTGCCTGTTCACTGTGATGGTAGTTTCTTTTGCTGTGCAGAAGCTCTTTAGTTTAATTAGATCCCATTTGTCAATTTTGGCTTTTGCTGCCGTTGCTTTTGATGTTTTAGACATGAAGTCCTTGCCCATGCCTATGTCCTGAATGGTACTACCTAGGTTTTCTTCTAGGGTTTTTATGATATTAGGTCTAACATTTAAGTCTCTAATCCATCTTGAATTAATTTTCGTATAAGGAGTAAGAAAGGATCCAGTGTCAGCTTTCTACTTATGGCTAGCCAATTTTCCCAGCACCATTTATTAAATAGGGAATCCTTTCCCCATTTCTTGTTTCTCTCAGGTTTGTCAAATATCAGATGGCTGTAGATGTGTGGTATTATTTCTGAGGACTCTGTTCTGTTCCATTGGTCTATATCTCTGTTTTGGTACCAGTACCATGCTGTTTTGGTTACTGTAGCCTTGTAGTATAGTTTGAAGTCAGGTAGCGTGATGCCTCCAGCTTTGTCCTTTTGACTTACTATTTTCTAATAAAAATAAAACAGTATTAAGTCAACGAAAAGAATCTCTTTCTTTTTCTCCCTGTTTGTTTCTTTTCTTTTTCTATCTTGCTACCTACAGCTGTCTTCTCAGATTAGGATGGTGTCTAGAATTCAAGCCCTCAGCACATGTGTTTGTGATGATTATTGTGACAAGGGAGACTAACTGTCCAATTAAAATCTCTGCTTACCCTTCCACAGTTTATATAGTTACCTCTGTCAAAAGGATTCCCAGTGAAAACCTTTATTTAGCAGCACACAGGTGAGACAAGGTGATAATCTTGCCCTCAAAATGTGAGCAGAGATGAGGAAAATTGACCAACAGGGTTAGAAGGAACTTCACATTGCCTCCGACTTCTGTTTGATGGCTTCAGAGGACCACAAGAAAATGGTGAGAACACAGAATTAAAGGGTGTTGTGTCTTTAATTTTTTTTTTTTTTTTTTTAAAGTCAGAGTCTTACTCCATCACCCAGGTTGGAGTGCCATGGCACGATCACAGCTCACTGCAGCCTTGACTTCCCCAGACTCAAGTGATCCTCCCACCTCAGCTTCCTGAGTAGCTGGGACTACAGGCATGCACCAACATACTCAGCTAATTTTTGCACTTTTGTTTGTAGAGATAGGGTTTCACATGTTGTCCAGGCTGGTCTTGAACTCCTGGGCTCAAGAGATCCCCCCACCTCAGCCTCACAAAGTGCTGGGATTACAGGCATGAACCACTATGCCTGGCCACGTCTTTGAATTTTTATAGGGAGAAACTAATGCTACCAGAAATGCCTATCTTGGATAGTCATATGAACAGAAATAAATATTCAAGGAATTAAGCAGCTGAAATTTTGGTGTTTATTTGTCAGACTTGCTAACTTAATCTCAACTAAAATAACAATAATGATAAAGATTATCATAACATGATAATATTTTCCCGAGCACAAAAATTTATTAAGTAGTAGAGTCACTATCACAACCTAGGTTTATCTGGACCTAGATGTAACATGCCCTCTCTATTCATCTATCAGCTGTCAGTTTTTCCTGCAGTAACAAACAACTCTAATATTTCCATTGCTTTAAAAATATATTTCTTGTTCATCTACACAGAACTAGCAACCGGCAGTTCGATTAGACTGGTCATAGTTTTTCCCAGCTTATGGGCTGTGCTGGCCTTAGCTCGATGCATCTTCTCATTTCAGAAACAAGGTTAAGATGGTAACTCCCCTCTGAGGCGTGGTTTTCTCAAGATGAAGTTCAAGAACAAGTACATTTAAAGTTTTGGCTTACATGTGATATACAGTACATGTGTTCACGTTTTAGTTTCCAAAGGAAATCACAGGTCCAAGTCAAAAGGCAATAGGGCAGAAAAGTATATTCTGTGTATAGGAAAACATGGCAAATGTAGGGGAAAAGTAAAGTTATGACCCAATATTACAATCTACTACATTTTGGGGCATGTGATATTTACATTACAACATTGTATCAATAGTAGAGTTTGAATGTTTGTCCCATCCAAATCTCATGTTGAGGTGTAATCACCAATATTGGGGGTGGGGCGCAGTGGGGAGTGTGCGGGTCATGGGGGCAGATCTCTCATGAATGGCTTGGTGCTATCCTCATGATAATGAGTGAGTTCTCACTCTGATAGTTCATGCAAGAGCTGGTGATTTAAGAGCCTGGGACCTCCCACTTCTCTCTCTTGTTTGCACTCACAATGTGATGTGCCTCCTCCCACTTCACCTTCACTCCTCCATGAGTAAAAGCTCCTTGAGTCCGCACCAGAAGCTGAACAGTTGCCTGAACCATGCTTCCTATAGAGCCTGCAGAACCCTGAGCCAATTAAAACTCTTTTCTTCATATATTACCCAGTCTCGGATATTCCTTTATAGTAACACAAAATTGCTAAGGAAAAAGATTTTGCACATCGTCGTATATTCCTTCTAAAATTACTTAACAAATCGAGTGATCAATTGACTTCACAAAAAGGCAACCTAGGCCCTAAATACGGGCCTTCTGTAGGGAAGACTTATATTGAAGACAACAGTTAAAAGTGGAATATTGGAAAGAATACAGGGCATTTTCAAGCAGGTATCTGAGCCCTCAAATGTATTTGTTTTTCTGTGTGTAAAACATTCATAAAAATAATCAAGATTTAAAGTAATGTTTCAACTCTAAATTTATACAATTCCACAGGTGGTCAAATTTACTTACTGAAGATTCCCTGAGTAGATATGAGTAATACAGGTACAGTATTGATTTTTTTTAACTGAGGTATTTGTACTAATCACCCTCACTGCACCTATAACCTTCAACAAAGACACTTCTATTTTTTCTTCTTGTAACATGTGGCTTGAAGAACACAAATACCTTCCTGGAAAACTACTTGTTGAGTATGACCACCCATGTTTGAAGTCAGTCATGTAATTTATCTGGCTGTTTTCCAATCATCTAATTGTTTGATGAAATCAATCTAACGTCTACTTTGCTTTCTCGTTAAGCTAGAATTATGTGTGTGCATAATATCCTCAGCCCCAAGTTTCGCTTACTCATGTAAGTTAAAATGTTTCATCTAAACAATTATGTTAGCCTAATGATGGCTGATTGGGTAAATTTCTCACTTTTCACTCAGACACTCAGATGTTTTTATCTTTTATAGAAGACATTGTATAAAGATAAATTTGCCCAGAAATGAACTAGAGAATTTAGTATGTTGAGAATAAATAGTGTGGGCCCAGTGCCATGGCTCATGCCTATAATCCCAGTACTTTGGGAGGCCAAGACGGGTGGCTCAGCTGAGGTCAAGAGTTCGAGACCAGCCTGTCCAACATGAGGAAAACCCATCTCTACTAAAAATACAAAAAGTAGCCAGACATCTTGATAGGCACCTGTAATCCCAGCTACTTGGTAGGCTGAGGCAGGAGGTTTGTTCGAACCCAAGAGGTGGAGGTTGCAGTGAGCTGAGATCACACCAAAGTCCAGGTGACAGAGCGATTCTCAAAAAAAAGAAAAAGAAAAAAGAAAAAAAGAAAAAGAAAAAAGAAAAAAAAGAATAAGCAGTTCAAATATTTTTAATTTTTTTCATTTGCATTAATGATGGACGGGGGTACACAGTCTCTGCATTAAGTTCAAAAAGTTGCATAAAAGACTTCATTCTATTTATCCTCACATCAACACATTAATGTAGGCACTGTAATCCCAACCTATCCATGCATGAGGCTCACATGTAGTAAATGATGGTAATACTTCTATGTATCAAAATACAATAGTTTATTTGTTCCTAGATCTACCAGAGTTTCAGTTTCCTTTGTTTCATAGAATAAATGATACTAATTTCTGTGAATCCCTTAAGCACTACATTAGGTTATTAGTCTGTGATTAGGTGAATAATAATAATGCTTTAAATGTTATTAAAAATTAATTAATTATCAAATAGACATGATCTTTACCCTCTGACAGTTGATTGGATAATCTCTGTGCCATTAAGAGGGATACATTTCTCCTGGCATGTCAAGTAATTTAGACATCATTGAAATCCTGGCAGCCACAGTTATTACTGACTAAAAATAAAATATTTACATTGCCATTCAAAATATATATGCTGCAGCATTTATCTTCAGGCCAATGGCTTAAAGAGAGATTATCCAATTTGGTCTGCTTCTGAGAAGAAAAATAGTTGACCTCAATCCAGAATTTTATTCTTACAGTAAACTTTAGGGTAAAATGGGTGAAGTACCATCTTCTTTATGCTTTGGAAGATGGAGTATGCTGCAAGGAATTAATGTTAGAAGAATATAAGGCAATAAGCTCTCATGACTTCATTATTTTTATTCATAAACAAAGATTACAAAATTTTTCAATGCTCAGCAGTTGTGTGAAAGGGAACAAATATTTGAAAGAAAGAAAACAAAATTAAAATAAGTATTATATTCTAAATAATAATTAGTAAAATAGTTGATATTATTTTAACCACATAATCAAGTCCATACTGTTTCATTGGTTAAAAAAAAAAAATAGAAGGATACTAACTATGGGTAAACAGGAAACAGTTGCTCAAATTATTACATACCAATACAATTTAACATTAGGCAGTTATCAATACAATGTACCTTTTTGGTACAACCTACTATGTAAATAGTGCAATTCCAACTATTAAAATATAGAGTAAATAATGAAAAAAGAAATAAAACATACAATATTAACATTATATACTTTCAAGAAATGGGAACATTTAATTTTCCTTTTATTTAAAAATTTCTAATATAATACTAGGTAGTAAGCATGGTTCTAAGCATATTCTGAATATTAATTCATTTAATCTTCAAAGAAACTATATGGTAGGTGAAGTCTGCATTAGTTTTCTATTTCTTTCTAATAAGTTACCACAAAGTTAGCAGCTTAAGAGAACATACACTTGTAATAGCACAGTTTTTGTTGGTCAGGAG
Organism: Trachypithecus francoisi; assembly: GCF_009764315.1. Classification (NCBI taxonomy): domain Eukaryota; kingdom Metazoa; phylum Chordata; class Mammalia; order Primates; family Cercopithecidae; genus Trachypithecus; species Trachypithecus francoisi. Next base: position 18,475,823 of record NW_022681454.1, read on the forward strand.
TCCAGGCATGGCTTAGCTGGATTTTATGCTCAGAGTCTCATAAAGCAGTAATTACACTTCAACAAAGCTGCATTCTCATCTAGGGGCTCAACAAGGGAAGAATCTGCTTCCAAGTTCATTCAGATTGTGGGCAGAATTCATTTCCTGTGGCTTTATGACTGAAGGCTCTGGCTTCCACTGGTGGTCAGTTGGAGGCTACCCTCAGCTCTTTCTGGCCACCTGCAGTTCCCTGCCACATGCTCTTCTCCATAGGCCATTGACAACACAGCTGTTTGCATTCCTAAAGTCAGTAGGGAATCTTTCTTAAACTATAGTTTTAGACAGAGATCTATATAATATAATGTAGTCATGGAAATGGCATGCCATTCCTGTATTAGTCTGTTCTAGCACTGCTATAAAGAAATACCTGAGACTGGGTCATTTATAAAGAAAACAGGTTTAACTGGCTCATGATTCTTCAGGCGATGCAGAAAGCATGACTGGGGAGGCCTCGGGAAACTTACAATTATGGTGGAAAGAAAAGAAGAAGCCCGTATGAGTTACATAGCCAGAGCAGGAGCGAGAGAGGGTGGGAGGACGTGCCATACAAATTTAAACTACCAGATCTCACAAGAACTCATTATCATGATGACAGAACCAAGGGGGATGGTGTTAAACCATGAGAAACTGCCCCCATGATCCAATCACCTCCCACCAGGCCGCACCTCCAACACTGAGGATTACAACTGAACATGAGATTTGGGTGGGACACAGATCCAAACTATATCAACTCCCTTTGTCACATAACGTAGCATAATCAATGGAATGACATCCCATCATTTTAATATATTCCAATGACAAGAAATAATTCATAAATTCAGCCTGAACTCAAGGCTGGGAACTCCTACAAGGCCATGACTCATAGTGGGTCACTATAATTTGTATCTTCTGTACACTATTTTTATTATCATTTTACATATGAGTGAATCAGGGCTCAGAGAGATTTAGTATTCTGCCTATAGTCAAAAGTTAACAACTGAAAAAGTTGTGATTTGTATTCAAACAACATGAATTTAGAGTCCTTGCTCTTAACCACTGTGGTGTGTGTCTTGGAGTAATCCTTTTGTTAACATTTCATATGTATTCCATTTATATATATGGAGTGGCTCAAATACGTGAGATATCATAAATATTGAAAATACCATTGCAGAAGAGATACAATCCTTGTCCTCTGAGAGTTTGTCATCTAGTGGGAATATGTTATACCCAGGTAAGCAACAAATATAGTATACAGACAATGACCAAAGAAGTGTGGGGTTCTGTGGAAGCCCAGGGGAGGGGCATGTAACCTAGAGTTGTAGACTCAAAGGAGAGTTCCAGGAAAACATATATGCAAGCTGTGGCCAGAAGGATGGGTAGAAAGTAAAAGGGAGAATGTGAAATGAGTGAAGGTAGCAGGTAGATGCAGTGTTTCTGGTGATGGTGGGAAAACAATACTAGAGGTCCTTTGGTGAGGGAGAACTCCAGACTGCCATGAAATTAAAAGTGTTTCCACAGATTTATCCAAAGAGTGTGAAGCATTTATGAGAAAGATATAGTTGTAAAATGCAAAACTCCTAAATTAGGAAGTGGCTTGTTATGGGATTTGGGTTTATATTTAGACAAGAGGAAATCATTGGAGCAAAGTTTTATCAATTGCATAAATATTTTATGGACAAACACAGAAGGATAACTGAAGGCTGCAATGCCAGTTAAAATATGGTTGTAATAATCCAGGTAAGAGAGAACCATGGCTTGAACCAGTTTAATGAGGTCTGGTAAGGACAAAAGTCAATACATGAAGGGATTACCTTTGTGCTTAGTTCCTCTTATATTTTTGAGTATATTATGCTATTTATTTCAATAAGAATATCTCAATTTTAACATCAATAATATGTTCATTTAAGAAAAAGTAAATAAAGCAGATATCCCCACCAAATATGGTGCCTGTATTAGTCTGTACTCCCCCGATATAAAGAACTATCCAAGGCTGCATAATTTAAGAAAAGAGGTTTAATTGACTCACAGTTACACAGGCTGTGCAAGAAGCATGGCTAGAGAGGCCTCAAAAAACTTACAATCATGGTGGAAGGTGAAGGGGAAGCAAGCAGTTACCTTGGTGGAGCAGGAGACAGAGAGAGTGAAGGGGGTGTACTCTACACTTTTAAACAACTAGATCTCATGAGAAGTCACTCACTATCACAAAAACACCAATGGGGAAATCTGTCCCATGATCCAATCACCTCCCACTAGGTCCTTCCCCTAACACTGGGAATTACAATTCAACATGATATTTGGGTGGAGACACAAAGTTAAATCATATCATTTCATCCCGGCCACTCCTATGTCTCATATCCTTCTCATATTTCAAAACACAATCATGCACTCATAACAGTCCCCCAAAGTCTTAACACATTCCAAGATTAACTCAAAAGTCTAAGTCCAAAGTCTCACCGAGACAATGCAAGTCCCTCCCACTTGTGAGCATGTAAAATCAAAAACAAGTTAGTTACTTCCATGATGCAATGGGAGCACAGGCATTAGTAAATGCTCCCATTTCAAATGGGAGAAATTGGCCAACACAAAGGGGCATCAGGCCCCATGCAAGTTGGAAACCCAGCAGGGCAGTCATTAAATCTTAAAGCTCCAAAATAATCTCCTGTGACTCCATGTTTCACGTCCAGGCTATGCTGATGTGAGGAGTGGGCTCCAAAGTCCTTGGGAAGCTCTGCCTCTGTGGCTCTTCAGAATACAGCCCCCAGAGCTGCTTTCACAGTCTGGCATGGAATGCCTGTGGCTTTTACAGGCACATGTTGCAAGACACTCTGTGGTCTGGAGGATGATGGCCCTCTTCTCATAGCTCTACTAGGCAGTGCCCCAGTGAGGAGACAGTGTAGGGGTTCAAACCTCACATTTCCCTGTTGAACTGCACTAGTAGAGACTTTCCATAAGGGCTCCACTTCTATATCAGACATCTGCCTGGACATCCAAGTGTTTCCATACATTCTCTGAAATCTAGGCAGAGGCTCCCAAATTTCAGCTACTGCCTTCTGTGCACCCGCAGGCTCAACATTACATGTAATCCACTGAGGCTTGGGGCTTCCACCCTCTGAAGCAATGGCCCAAGGTTCCCGCCTTGGCCTCCCAAAGTGCTGGGATTACAGGCATGAGTCACCGCACCCGGCCCCAATTTTCTATATTAGTCTGTTCTCACTCTGCTATAAAGAACTATGTGAGACTGTGTAATTTGTGAAGAAAAGAGGTTTAATTGACTCATAGTTCCACAGGCTATAGAGGAACCATGGCTGAGAGGCCTCAGGAAACTTAAAATCATGGCAGAAGGCTAAGGGAAAGCGAGAACATCCTACCATGGTGAAGCAGGAGAGAGAGAGCAAAAGGGGAAGTGCTACACACTTTTAAGCAACCAGATCTCATGAGAACTCACTCATTATCACGAGAACAGAAATGGGGAAATATGCCTACATGATCTAATAGCCTCCCACCAGATCCATCTCCCAACATTTTTGGATTACAATTCAACATTAAATTTGAGTGTGGACACAGAACCAAACCATGTCAATGCCCGATTAGTTTTCCTATTAAAACAATGTTCATTTGCTCAGAGAAATAATTTTTTACCAGCTGATAACCTACACACTTACACATCTTTTCCTACCTTTTCTTGTGAAGAGCTTAGGGTTTCATAATGAAAATCTGTTTCACTGATTCTAATGGGCTTTCTGTCTGATATATCCATCCAGAATTTGCTTTTTATCTTATTTAAAAAAATTGGAAAAACATTCGACATGGATAGGAAGAATCAGTATCTTGAAAATGGCCATACTGCCCACAGTAATTTATAGATTCAATGCTATCGCCATCAAGTTACCTCTGACTTTCTTCACATAATTGAGAAAAACCACTTTAAACTCCATATGGAACCAAAAAAAGCCTACATATCCAAGACAATACTAAGCAAATAAAGCTGGAGTCATCACACTACCTGACTTCAAACTATACTACAAGGCTACAGTAACCAAAACAGCATGGTACTGGTACCAAAACAGATATGGTGCCAAACAGATATGGTACCAAAACAGCATGTTACTGGTACCAAAACCAATGGAACAGAACAGAGGCCTCTGAAGTAACACCACACATCTATAACCATATGATCTTTGACAAACTTGACAAAAATAAATAGGAAAGTATTTCCTATTTAATAAATGATACTGGGAAAACTGGCTAGCCATATGCAGAAAACTGAAACTGAACCCCTTCCTTACGCCTTATACAAAAATTAACTCAAGATGGATTAAAGACTTAAATGTAAGATCTAAAACCATAAAAACCCTACAAGAAAACCTAGGCAATACCATTCAGGATATAGGCATGGGCAAAGACTTCATGACTATAACACCAAAAGCAATGGCAACAGAAGCCAAAATTAACAAATGAGATCTAATTAAACTAATGAGCTTCTGCACAGTGAAAGAAACTATCATCAGAGTGAACAGGCAACCTACAGAATGGGAGAAAATGTTTGCAATCTATCCATCTGACAAAGGGCTAATATCCAGAATCTACAAAGAACTTAAACAAATTTGCAAGAAAAAAAACAAACCCTATCAAAAAGTGGGTGAAGGATATGAACAAACACTTCTCAAAAGAAGACATTTATGCAGCATATTTTTAAAAAGCTGATCATCACTGTCATTAGAGAAATGCAAATCAAAACCACAATAAGATACCATCTCACACCACTTAGAATGGCAATCACTAAAAAGTCAGGAAACAACAGATGCTGGAGAGGATGTGGAGAAACAGGAATGCTTTTATACTGTTGGTGGGAGTTTAAATTAGTTCAACCATTGTGGAAGACAGTGTGGCGATTCCTCAAGGATCTAGAACTAGAAATACCATTTGACCCAGCAATCCCATTACTGGGTATATACCCAAAGGATTATAAATCATTCTACTCTCAAGACACATGCACACGTATGTTTATTCCGGCACCGTTCACAATAGCAAATGCTTGGAATCAACCCAAATACCCATCAATGATAGACTGGATAAAGAAAATGTGGCACATTTACACCATGGAATACTATGCAGCCACAAAAAGGATGAGTTCATGTCCTTTGCATAAAGGGACATGAATGAAGCTGGAAATCATCATTCTCAGCAAACTAATACAAGAACAGAAAACCATACACCACATGTTCTCACTCATAAGTGGGAGTTCAACAATGAGAACACATCGACATTGGGAGGGGAACATCACACACTGGGGCCTGTAGGGGGTATGGGGGTTAGGGGAGGGATACCATTAGGAGAAATATCTAACATAGATGATGGGTTGATGGGTGCAGTAAACCATCATGGCACGTGTATACCAATGTAACAAACCTGCACGTTCTGCACACATACTCCAGAACTTAAAGTATAATAATAATAATAAAAATAATAAAATTGGATGTCCTGAGATCATATCTGGTTTATCAGGGTCATACACTATGTGAATGCTAAGCTTTTACCAGAAACAGATTGCAGAGCTTATTTTTCAACAAACAAGACTGTTGTGGAACATAAGAAGAATTGGTAAACAACTTTTATGTGTCTCAGGATTGTCTGCTCTCCAGCAGGTCAAAGAATTATGGTGTAAAAAGCCAGGAAGAAAAAGTGCAACCTTAACTTTGGGAGCATCTGCCACATTGCCATCAGCTCTTAAGCTCTGTTGGACAACCTTGGTATACACATCTTCCCCAAGTTTTACAATAACATGGCTAAATTAAATTCCTTGTCCCTAATAGCATTAAGATATAGGTGTGCTTGGAACCCCTTATCTGTCTGAAAAACTGTGCTCTTTCTATCATGCTATCTCTAAGGTCAGGCTATTATGTGGAAGCATTTTGAGAAGTATAGTTGCATGAATAGTGGTCACCCAAAGATACCAAGTCCTAATCCTTGGAACTTGTTAATGCTGCCTTATTTGGGACAGAGATCATTGCAGATATAATTAAGCCATGGATCTTGAGATATTTCCTTTGATTTGATTAAAAGAGAAACAAAAGGGTATAAAACAGACAGGGAAGAAGGTGACATAAAGATGAATGACAGACAGAAGCATTCATAAGCCAAGGAATGCCAACAGCTGACACAAGCTGCAAGAGGCAAGGAATGGATTTGTCCCTGGAGCTTTCAGAGTGTGTGCAGCACTGCTGATACACTGATTTTAGACTCTAGCCTTTACAACTGTAAAATAATAAGTTTCTGTTGTTTTAAGTCATAGTGTGATAATTTGTTATGTCAACCCTAGGAAAGTAATACAGGAAGGATAGAGTAAGGGTAGGGCATGTTTTTGTAAATTAGAAAAGAGCTTCATTTTCTAAATGGACAGTTTAGGACAATCTCCATAGACAACCTCAGGGACCAGGAACCACCTGAGCTGTGTTTCAGACTCCATTTACTACCTCTTCAAAATTTTGTGGAGTAAACAGCCTGCAACTATACATGACACCTCTGGGATTGGAAGAGAGATGATCCTCTGGGTTTACAGAAAGTCAGGAACTCAACAAAGAGAAAGAATGCCAGAGCGTCCTGTGGTATGAAAACACATAATTGCTGCTCTCTTTTCAGAATACTTCTTAAAAATTCTTCATGTGAATTATCTCTGCGCTTTCACAATATCCCTGTGAGAGGGCATTAGCCCCATTGCCTCTAAACTCTACCGGGTGTTTTCTGATGGTTAACTACCATCTGTTTTTTTGCTTCCTATCATCATTGGGATGACTAAGCAGAATAATTTTATTCTGTAGAGAGTTTAATTAGGCAATTCTTTCAGGAAGTCTATCAAGTCTAAATTGATTAAGATTGCTTTCAGAATGATATTAAATTGGGATAATGGTTTAAATTGGTTATTGATGAGGGAAGATTTGATTGTGACTAGTTTAATTCCCTCTGCATGACAGCAGAAATCTTTCTTGGGTCAGTGTTAAGTTCTCCAGATAATTTAAATATATAGATATGGCATGAAAATCAGCAATTAAGATAATGATTAACCAAGATGAGGCAAAAATTTAGCCAAACCATCAGGAGTGTAAATTCTCTAGAGGAGACACACTCTAAGGGACAAGGTGACTTACTAACACTGAGTGTGAAATTCGTGCTAATTCTGGGCTTCCATTATGTACACTAAAGATCAAAGATAGGCATATGCAGGGTCAGTGACAACTATCAAGTTTGAGTCCTGCCAGCAACAGAGTTAGGTGCTTGTTACTCTCTCCCTTCAATTACCAAACTGCTCTGAGCAAAAGCTATCACCATCCTCATTTAAGAAGACTGAGATATCAAACAATTCATCCAAAATCACACAATGAGGGAGTGGAGAAAAGTGGCTTCAAAGTCTAGGTCCATGGAAATCTGAAACAAATCCATCCATTCACCAATCATTCATCAATTCAGGTTTTTATAAATACTACTCTGATCTAAGCACTATTCCGGGCACTTAGGACAAAAAAGGACAAAACATGTTCTGTCATCTGGAAGCTGATACTCCATTTAAGGGATACAGACAGTGAATGAATTGAAAAGGAAATAAATGATATACTAGGGTATAGAAGAAGCCAAATGCCCCAAAACATACTTGCTTTCCTTCCTCTGTTTTTCCAAGAGGCGATTATTGTCTTCTTCGAGAACCACAAAGGAAAATGACCTCATGAAGACATCCTATGGGCATTCAATGGTATGTGAAGATTGATTTGTTTCTATTCAAGGATTCATAAAGGTGATTTTTTTTACAAGGAGATTTTAATAATATAGAATGTTGAATTTCTCAAATCACTCCCATCTAATCACATTTATCACCCCATTTATTTGCTATTTATTGATGCTCTGGAACAAACAGACACAACTTTTTATCAGAGTCTAGGTTTCTATGGTAAGACCACCCAGGTTGAAACATTGTTCTGTTACCCCTTAACTGAGGCTTAGTTTCCTTATTTGTAAAGGGGACTGCAGAGCCATTGGGCAAACTCGGGAAAATTGCTTATAAAAGGGCTTGCTATAAACTAAATGCTCAATACATGCTAGTGGTTAATACAAATCATCATTATTATTTCAAGATATTTTATGGTGAAGAAGCAGGCAGGGGATTGGGCAAGGCCCTTGATAACAAAGGCCTGCAACTTCATTCTCTCCTTAACTCCCACCCCAGCTTATCCTAATTACCCACCTCCTTTGTATCTGTCTCACAATTCATATGCTTTATTTAGTTTTTCTGTTTCCCCATACTTGCAGGAGCATGTGCTTTTCAACTTGAAAGTCAATAACCTTAAGTTTTGACTTTGCCTCTTTGTGCCTACGTGGATTTCAGCAAGTTTTCTAACTATCCAGATCTAAGTTCTCGTGTTTTTCAAAATTAGGACAGTAACTTCATTCCAGCATTGTTATGGAGGTGAACAATGTTAATGCTATCTAAAAATTATTGAAAATTTATTTGTATCAAGCAGTGGTAAAAATACTATACAAATATCCTGCCTTCATTTTTCAGAGTCCTGTCCAGTATTTTTTCTAATCTGTTGTACAGATGAGTAAACTGAGGTGTAATGACTGAACATGTATGAGACTAAATATGAAAAAGTTATTTAAAACTCAATAACAAAAAGGAGTGACCTAACAAAACATGAATTAATTTCCTTTAGAGGACCTGTAAAATTGCTATGGTTAGGTACAATTGCTTAAAGGCATTGAGTTATTTAAATTGGGATTTAAAGGACCTTGAAGACTTTGATTAGCCATGGTAACTGAAAGTGCACATTTTATATAACTACATTATCACACATCTTTTTGCATCCTCTAATATTTCTGAAAAAATAAAAGTATCCTAAAATTAATAAATGCATTTTAAGTGGGTATTATTTTCTCTAAAAATATATGATCAAAAACTAATTTTGTTTTGTTTTGATTCATTGCTGTTTAAATAATTAATGTTGCTTAGAATTAGGAAAACTGAAATTATTCATGTTTATTGTATACATCTCTGGAGAGATATCTACCTCAATTTGCTTCCAATAATCAAAAACAGTCCCTGCTTTGAATGAATTAGAGAACGAGAATTGCATATCTGTGCATGTAAAAATACACTGGTTTTGGTATCAGGAGAGCTGGCAGCATTCTAATTCTCTGTTTTCTACTCATTAGTGATATAACTAAGGTCAAGTATTGAACCATTTGGGCATCAATTTAGTCAGCTATGAAACCAGGATAATTTTCCTCTCCAACTCATAGGATTGATTTCAGGTTTGAAAATGTGACATTTTGAATATTCCCTATTAAATATATTTTATATTTTTCCAAATTGTCTTTAAGACTATCAGAACACTTAATTCATTCTTTCTCTTTGTTTCTCAGGCCATGGGCACCATCTACCTGTTTACACAAGATTGAATAGTTATCTTAGTAAAATCATTTAATATATATGTGTAAAATGAAAAAAAAAAACACATGTGCATGAATAGTGGTCAATAGTTACTCAATCAAATAGTTGATGACTTGAAACCTAAGAACCATCTTAATTTCATTCATGTATTATCTCAATACATACTTATCTCTTATGTGGCCACACTATATTACAAAGCTAGGGATATGGCAGTGAGTAAGACAGACACACGTCCTACCCACAATGCCTTATAATCTTGAATGGTTTTCAAGCACTTGTGTATACTTAAAGAGAGGCAGTAGCAGGCTGTGTGTGTGTGTGTGTGCGTGCGTGCGTGTACACACACACACGTGGGGAATTACATTTTCTTTTTAAAATATACTTGGTAAACAAGTAAATTACTCTGATTATTCAGGTTAACTTATCACAGTTTTCAAGCAAGCACCAATAGTCATAGTGTTAGAGAAACTATGTTTCAAAACTCTGATAAAACTCAGTTTGTTTTCTGACATTGGTTATTGCAAAATTTCTGCAAAAAACCAAAATAATGAATTAAATTAGCTAATTTTTAAAATGATGTCTTATTTTGAAAACTGGCGTAACTAAGTTAATATATTTTATTTTAAATACATTTTCATATTACTTTCTCATAGAAATTTCCCATAAAATAGAGAAATAAGCCATCTAGGCCAGGCATGGTGGCTCACGCCTGTAAAACCAGCACTTTGGGAGGCCGAGGCTGCCAGTTCACGAGGTCCGGAGATTGAGACCATCCTGGACAACACGGTGAAACCCTGTCTCTACAGAAAAAAAAAAAAAAAAAAAAAAAAAATTAGCTGGGCATGCTGGTGCATGCCTGTAATCTCACCTACTCTGGAATCACTTGAACCAGGGAGTGGGAGGTTGCAGTGAGCCAAGAGAGTGCCACTGCACTCCAGCCAAGTGTCAGAGCGAGACTCCGTCTCAAAAAAAAAAAAAAAAAAAAAGAAAGAAAAAGAAAATAAGCCATCTAGTATGGTCTATTCGTTTCACAATTAATTATTGAAGAACCATAACAAGACTTTCCCTCAAAATTAATAATAAAGCTCTCAAGATTCCAGTAGCATTCTAACAAGTAGATGGATGTCTAAAAGGACAAATTAATCTGTAAGAGCTACCTGCATGTGCACAAAATTCCGTCAAATATTTTAATAATTATCTAGATATCATTATGGTAGTAGTCTTTCCAGAACTCCAAATGAGATGATAAAAAGATTACCTATGAAGGGATATGTTTATTTTCAAATTAATAAGGAACATCAGAAGAGAGGTTTCCATGCTCCTTGTTTTAAAAGATTGATTTCTCAGGAGTTGGTTTTTTGAAAAGATCAACAAAATTGACAGACCGCTAGCAAGACTAATAAAGAAGAAAAGAGAGAGGAATCAAATAGATGCAATAAAAAATGATAAAGGGGATATCACCATGGACCCCACAGAAATACAAACTACCATCAGAGAATACTATAAACACCTCTACGCAAATCAACTAGAAAATCTAGAAGAAATGGATAATTTCCTGGACACTTACACTCTCCCAAGACTAAACCAGGAAGAAGTTGAATCCCTGAATAGACCAATAGCAGGTTCTGAAATTGAGGCAACAATTAATAGCCTACCAACCAAAAAAAGTCCAGGACCAGATGGATTCACAGCTGAATTCTACCAGAGGTACAAGGAGGAGCTGGTACCATTCCTTCTGAAACTATTCCAATCAATAGAAAAAGAGGGAATCCTCCCTAACTCATTTTATGAGGCCAACATCATCCTGATACCAAAGCCTGGCAGAGACACAACAAAAAAAGAGAATTTTAGACCAATATCCCTGATCAACATCGATGCAAAAATCCTCAATAAAATACTGGCAAACTGGATTCAGCATCACATCAAAAAGCTTATCCACCATGATCAAGTGGGCTTCATCCCTGGGATGCAAGGCTGGTTCAACATTCGCAAATCAATAAACATAATCCAGCATATAAACAGAACCAAAGTCAAGAACCACACGATTATCTCAATAGATGCAGAAAAGGCTTTTGACAAAATTCAACAGCCCTTCATGCTAAAAACGCTCAATAAATTCGGTATTGATGGAACGTACCTCAAAATAATAAGAGCTATTTATGACAAACCCACAGCTAATATCATACTGAATGGGCAAAAACTGGAAAAATTCCCTTTGAAAACTGGTACAAGACAGGGATGCCCTCTCTCACCACTCCTATTCAACATAGTGTTGGAAGTTCTGGCTAGGGCAATCAGGCAAGAGAAAGAAATCAAGGGTATTCAGTTAGGAAAAGAAGAAGTCAAATTGTCCCTGTTTGCAGATGACATGATTATATATTTAGAAAACCCCATTGTCTCAGCCCAAAAGCTCCTTAAGCTGATAGCAACTTCAGCAAAGTCTCAGGATACAAAATAATGTGCAAAAATCACAAGCATTCTTATACACCAGTAACAGACAAGCAGAGAGCCAAATCATGAATGAACTTCCATTCACAATTGCTTCAAAGAGAATCAAATACCTAGGAATCCAACTTACAAGGGATGTCAAGGACCTCTTCAAGGAGAACTACAAACCACTGCTCAGTGAAATAAAAGAGGACACAAACAAATGGAAGAACATACCATGCTCATGGATAGGAAGAATCAATATCGTGAAAATGGCCATACTGCCCAAGGTTATTTATAGATTCAATGCCATCCCCATCAAGCTACCAATGAGTTTCTTCACAGAATTGGAAAAAACGGCTTTAAAGTTCATATGGAACCAAAAAAGAGCCCGCATTGCCAAGACAATCCTAGGTCAAAAGGACAAAGCTGGAGGCGTCACGCTACCTGACTTCAAACTATACTACAAGGCTACAGTAACCAAAACAGCATGGTACTGGTACCAAAACAGAGATATAGACCAATGGAACAGAACAGAGTCCTCAGAAATAATACCACACATCTACAGCCATCTGATCTTTGACAAACCTGAGAGAAACAAGAAATGGGGAAAGGATTCCCTATTTAATAAATGGTGCTGGGAAAATTGGCTAGCCATAAGTAGAAAGCTGAAACTGGATCCTTTCTTACTCCTTATACGAAGATGAATTCAAGATGGATTAGAGACTTAAATGTTAGACCGAATACCATAAAAACCCTAGAAGAAAATCTAGGTAGTACCATTCAGGACATAGGCATGGGCAAGGACTTCATGTCTAAAACACCAAAAGCAATGGCAGCAAAAGCCAAAATTGACAAATGGGATCTAATTAAACTAAAGAGCTTCTGCACAGCAAAAGAAACTACCATCACAGTGAACAGGCAACCTACAGAATGGGAGAAAATTTTTGCAATCTACTCATCTGACAAAGGGCTAATATCCAGAATCTACAAAGAAGTCAAGCAAATATACAAGAAAAAAACAAAATAACCCCATCAAAAAGTGGGCAAAGGATATGAACAGACATTTCTCAAAAGAAGACATTCATACAGCCAACAGACACATGAAAAAATGCTCATCATCACTGGCCATCAGAGAAATGCAAATCAAAACCACAATGAGATACCATCTCACACCAGTTAGAATGGCAATCATTAAAAAATCAGGAACAACAGTTGTTGGAGAGGATGTGGAGAAATAGGAACACTTTTACACTGTTGGTGGGATTGTAAACTAGTTCAACCATTATGGAAAACAGTATGGCGATTCCTCAAGGATCTAGAACTAGATGTACCATATGACCCAGCCATCCCAATACTGGGCATATACCCAAAGGATTATAAACTATTCTACCACAAAGACACATGCACACGTATGTTTATTGCAGCACTATTCATAATAGCAAAGACTTGGAATCAACCCAAATGTCCATCTGTGACAGACTGGATTAAGAAAATGTGGCACATATACACCATGGAATACTATGCAGCCATAAAAAAGGACGACTTTGCGTCCTTTGTAGGGACATGGATGCAGTTGGAAACCATCATTCTTAGCAAACTATCACAAGAAGAGAAAACCAAACACTGCATGTTCTCACTCATAGGTGGGAACTGAACAATGAGATCACTTGGACTCGGGAAGGGGAACATCACACATTGGGGCCTATCATGGTGAGGGGGGAGGAGGGAGGGATTGCATTGGGGAGTTATACATGATATAAATGATGAATTGATGGGTGCTGACGAGTTGATGGGTGCAGCACACCAACATGGCACAAATATACATATGTAACAAACCTGCACGTTATGCACATGTACCCTAGAACTTAAAGTATTAAAAAAAAAAAAAAAGAAATAAGGGTCGGATAAAAAAAAAAAGATTCATTTCTTTTCTAATATAGTATAGCTAATATCTTAATTATTCTGTATTTATTTATGATAAATTTAACAAACCAAAATAATATGCTGAAGTCATTACCTTGTTAAATAATGTTTTTTTTGTTTTTTTTTTCCATTTTTTAACTTTTAAGTTCTGGGGTACTTGTCAAGGTTTATTATTTAGGTAAACTTGTGTCATGGGAGTTTGCTGTGTACATTATTTCATTATCCAGGTACTAAGCCTAGTACTCAATAGTTATGTTTTCTGTTCCTCTCCTTTCTCCCATCCTCCACCCTCTAGTAGATCCCAGTCTGTTTTCTTTTATTTGTGTTCATGAGTTCTTATCATTTAGCTTTTACTTATACATGAGAACGTGTGGTATTTGGTTTTTTGTTCTTGTGTTAGTTTGCTAAGGATAGTAGCCTCCAGGTTCATCCATGTTCCCACAAAAGACACAAGCTCATTCTTTTTTTTATGGCTGCATAGTATTCCACAGCGTATAAATTACCACATTTTCTTTATCCCATTTGTCGTTGATGGGCATCTAGGTTGATTCCAGGTCTCTGCTACTGTGAACAGTGTTTCAATGAGCATGCACATGCATGTGTCTTTATGGTAAAACGATTTATATTCCTTTGGGTGTATACCGAGTAATGGGATTGCTGGGTCAGCTAAAAGCTGAACTACCATTTGAGGAATTGCCATACTGCTTTCCACAATGGTTGAACTAATTTACACTCACACCAGTGGTGTATAAGCATTTCTTTTACTCCATAACATCAACAGCATCTGTAGTTTTGGACTTTTATTAATGACATTCTTAGTGGTGTAAGATGGTATCTCACTGTGGTTTTGGTTAGCATTTCTCTAATGATCAGGGATACTGAGCTTTTTTTTCACTTGCTTGTTGGCTGCATGTATGTCTTCTTTTGAGAAGTGTCTGTTCATGTCCTTTGCCTACATTGTGATGGGTTATTTTTCTCTTGTAAATTTGTTCGAGTTCCTTATAGAGCCTGGATATTAGACCTTTAACAAATTCATAGTTGTAAATATTTTCTTCTATTCTATAGGTTGTCTGTTTATTCTGTTGATAGTTTCTCCTGCTGTGCAGAAGGTCTTAAGCTACATTAGATCTCATTTGTGAATTTTTGCTTTTGTTGTAATTGCTTTTGATGTTCTTGTCATGAAATCTGTTGCCATCATGACGTTTTTGTCATGAAATCTATATCCTGTCTTCTATGTTTTCTATAGTTTTGGGTTACACATTTATGTCTTTAATCCTTCTTGGTTAATTGTTGTATAAGGTGTAAGGAAGGGGTCCAGTTTCAATTTTCTGCATATGGCTAGCCAGTTCTCTCAGCACCATTTATTAAACAGGGAATCTATTCCCCATTACTTGTCTTTGTCAGGTTTGTCAAAGATCAGATGGTTGTAGACATGATGTCTTATTTCTGAGTCCTCTATTCTGTTCCCTTGGTCTATATGTCCATTTTTGTGCCAGTACTATGCTGTTGTGCTTACTGTAGCCCTCAATAGTTTAAAGTTGGATAATGTGATGCCTCCAGCTTTGTTCTTTTAGCTTAGGACTGCCTTGGCTATTTGGGTTCTCCTTTGGTTACTTTTTTCTAGTTCTGTGAAGAATCTCAATGGTAATTTGACAGGAATAGCATTGAATTTGTTCATTGCTTTGGGCAGTATGGACATCTTAGTGATGTTGATTCATGGGAGGTTTTTCCATTTGTTTCTGTCTCTCTGATTTCTTTGAGCAGAGCATTGTGATGATCACTGTAGAGATCTTTCACCGCACCCACCCCCCCGCCAAGTCTGTGTATTCCTAGGTATTTTGTTTTTTGTAGCAATTTTGAATGTGATTGTATATCTGATTTGGCTCTCAGTTTGGCTGTTTGTTGTTGGCATATAGGAATGCTAGTGATTTTTGCACATTGATTTTGTATCCTGAAACTTTGCTGAAGTTGCTTATCAACTAAAAGAGCTTTTGGGCTGAGACTATAGGGTTTTCTAGACATAGAATCATGTGCTATGCCAACAGGGA
Source organism: Trachypithecus francoisi (assembly GCF_009764315.1). NCBI lineage: Eukaryota > Metazoa > Chordata > Mammalia > Primates > Cercopithecidae > Trachypithecus > Trachypithecus francoisi. Next base: position 18,491,681 of record NW_022681454.1, read on the forward strand.
TACTTTGACTTCCTCTCTTCCTATTTGGATGCCCTTTATTTATTTTTCTTGCCTGATTGCTCTGGCTAGAACTTCCAGTACTATGTGGAATAGGAGTGGTTAGAGAAGGCGTCCTTGTCTTGTGCTGGTTTTCAAGGGGAATGTTTCCAGTTTTTGCCCATTCAATATGAATTTGGGTTTCGGTTTGTCATAGACAGCTCGCTTTATTTTGTGTATGTTCCTTAAATACCTAGTATATTGGGAGCTTTTAACATGAAGATGTGTTGAAGTTTATTGAATGCCTTTTCTACATCAGAAATGGTCATGTGTTTTTTGTCTTTAGATCTCTTTATGCAATGAATCACATTTATTGAATGGTATATGTTGAACCAACCTTTCATCTTAGGGATGAAGTCTACTTGCTTGTGGTGGATTTGCTTTTTGATTTGCTGCTGGATTCAGTTTGTATGTACTTTGTTGAGGCTTTCTGCATCAATGTTTATCAAAAACATTGGCTTGAAGTTTTTTTTTTTTTTTTGTTGTTGTTGTTGTGTCTCAGTCATGTTTTGGTATCAGGATGATGCTGGCCTCATAGAATGAGCTGGGGAAGACTCTGTCTTTCTCAGTTTTTTTGAAATGGTTTCAATAGGAATGGTACCAGCCATTATTTGTACATCTGGTAGAATTCAGCTATGAACCCATAGGTACTAGGCTTTTTTCTGTTGTTGTTGTTGGTGGTGGTAGACTATTTATTGCTAATTGAATTTTTGACCTCATTGTTGGTCTGTTCAGATAATCAATTTCTTCCTGGCTGTCTTAGGAGGATAACTGTGTCCAGGAATTTATTCATCTCTTCTTAACTAAGGTTTTCTACTTGTCTGTATGGAGGTTTTTGTAGTAGTTGCTAATGGTTATTTTTGTTTCTGTAGGGGCAGTGGTAACACTCCCCTTGTCATTTCTAATTGTGTTTATCTCAGTCTTCTCTCCTCTCTTCATTATTATTTTAGCTAGTGGCCAATCTTATTATTTTTTTCAAAAAACCAACTTATGGATATGTTAACCTTTTGAATGTTTTTTTGTTTCTTGATTTCCTTTAGTTGAGCACTGATTTGAGTTATGTCTTGTCCTGTGTTAGCTTTCAGGTTCATTTGCTCTTGCTTCTCTAATTATTATTATTATTATTATTTATTTATTTATTTATTTATTTTTTTTGAGATGGAGTCTTGCTCTGTCACCCAGGCTGGAGTGCAGTGGCCGGATCTCAGCTCACTGCAAGCTCCGCCTCCCGGGTTCATGCTATTCTCCTGCCTCAGCCTCCGGCGTAGCTGGGACTACAGGCGCCCGCCACCTCGCCTGGCTAGTTTTTTTGTATTTTTTAGTAGAGACGGGGTTTCACCGTGTTAGCCAGGATGGTCTCGATCTCCTGACCTCGTGACCTCGTGATCCACCCGTCTCGGCCTCCCAAAGTGCTGGGATTACAGGCTTGAGCCACCGCGCCCGGCCACTTCTCTAATTATTTCAGTTGTAATGTTAAGTTGTTCATTTGAGATCTTTGTAACTCTTGGATGTGGACATTTAGTGCTATGAATTTCCCTATTAACACTGCCTTAGCTGTGTCCCAGAGATTCAGGCATGTTGTATCTTTATTCTCATTAGTTTCAAATATGTTCTTGACTTTTGTCTTCATTTCACTATTTATCAAAAAGTAATTAAGGAGCATGCTGTTTAATTTTCATGTAATTGCCTGAGTTTGAGGTATTTTTGTAGTCTTGACTTCTATTTTTATTGTGCTGTGGCCCAAGAGTGTATTTGGTAGAATTTCAGTTCTTCTGAATTTGTTGAAGATTGTTTTATGTCCAATTGGACATTTTGTGGTCAATTTTAGCGTATGTGCCCTGATGTATATTATTTGTTTTCAGATGGAGAGTTCTATAGAGGCCTATCAAATCTCTTTGGATCAATGTTGAGTTCAGGTCCTGAATATCTTTGTTGATTTCCTGCCTTGATGATCTGTCTAATACTGTCAGTGGAATATTGAAGTCCCCCACTATTATTGTGTGGGAGTCTAAGACCTTTTGCAGGTGTCTAAGAACTTGCATTATGAATCTGGATGATCCTATGTTGGGTGCATACATATTTAAAATACTTAGATCTTATTGCTATGTTAATTATGGTAATTATTACATAATTACCATTATGTAATACCCTTCTTTGTCCTTTTTTATCTTTATTGGTTTAAAATCTGTTTTGTCTGAAATTAGGATTGTAATCTCTGCTTTTTTTTCTGATTTCCATTTGCTTGGTAGATTTTCCATTATCCCTTACTTTTAGTCTATGCTGGCCATTACATGTGAGGTGGGTCTCTTGTAGACAGCATATCATTGGTCCTTGCTTTTTTGGCTAATTTGCCACTCTGTGCTTTTTAAGTGAGTCATTTATCCCATTTACATTCAAGTTTAGTATTGAAATATGTGGATTTGATCCTGTCATTGTATTGTTAGCTGTTTATTGCAATGGCTTGTTTGTCTGGTTGTTTTATAGTGTCACTGGTCTGTGTATGTAAGTGTGTTTTTGTATAGGCTGATAGCATTCTTCCTTTCTATATTTCATGCTCCTTTCAACATGTGTTGTAAGGTAGTTCTGGTGGAAATGAACTCCCTCAACATTTGCTTCTCTGAAAATGATCTTCTCTCTCCTTCACTTAGGAAGCTTAGTTTGGCTGGATATAAAATTCTTGGTTGGAGATATTTTTCTTTAATAATATTGAATATATGTTCCCCAACTCTTCTAGCTTGTAGGGTTTCAGCTGAGATGTCTTCTGTTAGCCTGATGGGGTTCCCTTTGTAGGTGACCTCTCCTTTCTCTCTAGCTGCCTTTAGCATTCTTTCTTTAATTTCAACCTTGGAAAATCTGATGATTTTATTTTTGGGGGATGATCTTCTTGTGTAGAATCTAGCAGGAGTTCTCTGTATTTCCTGAATTTCACTGTTGGCCTTTCTAGCAAGGTTGGGGAAGTTTTCACAGATGGCATTTGTGGGTTCACAGTACAGAACAGTACAGACCCTCCATCCTGTACTTCTAAAATATGTTTCTATGTTGCTGGCTTTCTCCTCTTCCTTTTCAGAGATGCTGATGATTCATAGATTTGGCTTCTTTACATTTACATAATTCCATACTTCTTGGAGGTTTCGTTCATTCTTTTTTCTTTATTTTTGTCTGTCTTCCTCTTTTTTTTTTCTTTCTTTTTTTTTTTTTTTTTTTTTTTATTAGACAGAGTCTCATCTGTTGCCCAGGTTGGAGTGCTATGGCAGAATCTCAGCTCACTGCAATCTCTACCTCCCAGGTTCAAGTGATTTCCAGTTAGTTTTTGTATTTTTAGTAAAGACAGGGTTTCAACATGTTGGTCAGTGTGGTCTCAAACTCCTGACCTCAAGTGATCAGCCCCCACTCAGCCTCCCAAAGTGCTAGGATTATAGGCATGAGCCATTGCTTCCAGCAGTGACTGTTTGTTTTTAGGGAGCCAGTCTTCAAGTCCTGAAATTCGTTCTTTAGCTTGAACTATTCTGCTGTTAATAGTTGTGATTGCATTTGAAATTCTCACATTGTGTTATTCAGCTCCATCAAATCCATTAGGTTCTTTCTCATACTGGCTGTTCCATCCTTCAGCTCCTGTACCATTTCATTGTGATTCTTATTTTCCTTGGATTGGGCTTTGCTGTCCCCCTGAATCTTGATTATCTTTGTTCCTATCCATCTTCTGAATCCTATTCCTTTCATGTCAGTCAGCTTTGCCTGGTTAAGAACTCTTGTTGGAGAACTGGTGCCATCATTTGGAGGACATATTTGAGTTAATAGAGCTCTTGCATTGGATCTTTCTCATCTCTGCATGTGGGCGTTCCTTTAACTGCAGTATAGATTGAGTGCAGTCAATAGACTTATTTTCTGGATGTTTTCACTAGGCCCAGACTTTGTGCAGTCTTTACTGAAAGCTGACTTCTTGTCTCTAGTTTCAGAAGGGGGGTACGTTAGAAAGATACTTTTGATGTTGAAGCTTTGGGGTGTGATCCAGTAGGTGGCACTTAGGCTTATTCGTCAGTTGGTAGACTGCTGCTCAGTTGCGTGGTTCACCTATATCTCCTCACAGTTGCAGCTGTGTTCCCTTTCAATGCTCTGAAAGTGTGGTATATCAGTTCATTTTCATGTTGCTATAAAGAAATACCTGAGACTGGGTATTTTATGAAGGAGAGAGGTTTCATTGACTCACAGTTCTACATTGTGGGGAGGTCTCAGGAAACTTACAGTCATGGTAGAAGGCAAAGGCGAAGCAGGCACAGTCTTCACAGGGTGGCAGGATAGAGTGAGTGCCAGCAGAGGAAATGCCAAATGCTTATAAAACCATCAGATCTCATGAGAACTCACTCACTATCGTGAGAACAGGAAGGAGGAAACCATCCCCATGATTCAATTACCTCCCACCTGGTCTGTCCCAAGACACATGGGGATTGTCAGGATTACAATTCAAGATGAGATGTGAGTGGAGACATGGCCAAACCATACCATGTGGGTTCCTCTCCCACTTGAGCGCTGGTTGTAGATCATGGCCTGGCACTGTTGGGCTGCCCACTGAAGCTCTTGGGCAATCTTAGGGTTTATGTCCCTTCCCAACTTGGAGGCATTAGAGAAAGGAATGTTAGTGATTGTGGTCAAGGTTGTGGCTTGTCTCCTGGGAGCTTCACTCCAGACAGATGGTGGTCAGCAATTGCTCAGTGCAATCAGCCCAGGATGGAGGGTCTGTACTGTTCTGTACTGTGAACCCAAGACAGGCTCCCTGTCAGGTGATGAGCAGTGGGGGGATGTGTGAGACCCCTGGGAGATGAACTGGTCTTCTCACCTTAGGTCAACTGTAGCTTGCTGGAGGTGTGGATAAGGCACTTGGGGTCTTTGCCCCTTCACTAGTTCAGGTGTAACAAAGGCAACTTCACTGTAGAGGCAGTGGCAGAGGCTTTCAGGTGCCTCCTGAGGTCTCTGTCAAAGTATTACAGAGCTGCTCCTGGCTTGATAGCTCTGGTGGGGGGTGGCTGGAGGCTCAGACCTGGAAGATCTGCCCAGCGAGAAGATATGGGAACATGCACCCACATGACAGCCTGGCCACTTTTTCACAGGGCTGCTGCAGTATGCTGGGGGTCTTCCCTAGTCCCTAGTCACCTCAGATTTTCAAGTACCTGGGGGTATCACCAGTGAAGGCTGTGAATCAGCAAAGATGGCTGCCTGTCTCTCCCTCTGGGAGCTCTGTTCCAGGGACGTACAAATCTGTTGCCAGCCCAAACACTTCTGTAGTGGGTGGCTAGAAACCTAATTTGAGAGGTTCTGCCCAGTGAGGAGAAACAGGATTGGAACTGCTTAAAAAAGCAGTCTGGCCATGTTTTTGTATAGCTGCTGTGCTGTGCTGGGGGTCTGCTTCAGTCACCAGTTGCCTTGGCCACTCCAAAGCTCAAAGATTGTAATGGCTGTTACCCAAACAGCAAAGATGGCAGCCTGCCCCTTCCTCTAGGAGTTCCATCCCAGAGAGGTTTGAAACCTCTGTCAGCTGGAGAACACTGGTGGAGGTGGCTGGAGATCCGAGTTGGGAGGTCCCACCCAGTGAGGAGAAATAGGATTAGGGACCTCCTTAAAAAAGCATTCTGACCGTGTTTTTGTAGAGCAGATATGTTGTCGTGGGGGACTGCTTCTGCCCCTGGTTGGCTTGTACTCTCCAAAGCCCAAAGTCTAAAATGGCCATTGACAAACCAGCAAAGTTGGTGGCCTACCCTCTCTCTGGGAGCTCCATTTCCCGGAGGTTTGAAATCCCTGTCAACCAGAGTCAGTGGGGGTGGTTGGAGACCTCTTTTGGAAGGCTCCACCCAGTTAGGAGGAAAAGGATAGGGGACTTGTTTTAAAAAAGCAGTCTGACTACACTTTCTTAGAGTAGCTCTGCTTTCCTGGGGAACCGCTTCAGTCCCTGGTTGGCTTGAATTCTCCAAAGTCTGAAGGCTGCAATGGCCAAGTCAGTCAAACAGTAAAGATGGTGGCCCGGACCTCCCACCAGGAGCTCCCTTTCAGGGAAGTGCAACAATGCTACTGATGGCTGGCTAGAGTTTCAAGCTAGCGGGTCTCGTGAGGTGCTGTGGAAGTAGGGCCTTTACACTTTTCCTGCTCAGGCTCCTGGATCTAGCCCCTTTCCTAGGGGCATGTATGGGGGTCTAACCTCCTGCCTCCCTGGAATTGCAATTGCTTTTTCCAGGAAACTCATAAAGCCAGGGTATCTAAGGCTCCCGGGTCTCCACATGCCTGAGCAGCTACTCTGCTGAGACTCCACATAGCTTTGTGTGTCAGACTGAAGGTCCCAGTGGAGTGGGTTTACCAGCGGATCTCCTGACTCAAGAGTTGCAAAGATCTGTGGCAGAAGCATAGGTCCCCAGGGTTGCACATTCACATATTGCTTCCATGGTTGGGGGAGGTTCCCATGACTCCATGTTGCTCTGGGTAGGCAGTCATTATGTCTTATTTTTCTCTGTTCACATGGGTCAAGCTGTTTCCTTGATTAGTCCCAGTGCATGAGAATAGTGGGTTTTGTTGTTGTTTTTGTTTTTTTTTACTATATTTCTGGTTGACAGCTGCATCATTGGTAGAGTGCAACACTTATATTAAATAATTCAGTTCTAAGAAAAATAGAAATGACAATCCTTATCAAGGGAACACCTAAATTAATATTGTAATATAGCTGAAGAGGTATATGTCCAATTCACTTTCCTGAAAGAAATGAAGGAACTGTATCTTAAAACAAGATGGCAAGGCTTAAAAAAAAAACACAATTTTTATATCAAGTATTGCCTCAAAAAGAAAAAGTGTATACCATGTAAAATCAAAAACTGGAAACAACATGAGTCATAAAAATTTAAAATTCAAGGATTGGTTAAGATATAGAAGATAACATAATATAAAGACTTCAGGAGGCTTGGCAGAAACACAATGATTTTATGAAATAAAAACATATGTTTTTTTACATCTACTTGCCAGTTGAAGCAGACAAAGAAAAATAACCATGTAGACAACATGCTTGTGAGTAGCCATATAACTTTTTAAAATGACCATATAATAGACAAAAATAAAACCATTTTTATAAAATTTTAACTAGTGGAATTAGTCCATGTTGGATACTTTGACACAGACTAATTTCTGATTCTAACTTTGCCCCCCTGTGCGAGCCAAATAATCTCTTTATGTTTCAGTGTTCTTACTGCAAAATGGAAACAGTAATGTCACCTACCTTATTTATTGTAAGAGTTTATTGTAAGTAGTCAATGTTCTAGATCCTTTACTTAGTATTAATACTTACAAGATTTAAATACTTACAAGTATTTATTTAAAGGCCAGCTACTACTACTTCTAGTTTTCTTATTCTCAAATACCTATTTCTCTGTTTCATATATCTCTTTTTTGCAATCATTTTCTTTATTTTCCTTTGCTTCTGCATTCAAGTGACCAAGAATATGAATTTATCTCACTAAATATATAATTTAGTGACTAGCACTTTTCCACCATAGCACTTATGTCATATGTAATTATATATGTATTTGTCTATTTTTCTGTTGAATAACTGTCTTCATCATTAGATTTTAAGCTCATTGAGGTGCATACCTGTTGTGGTTATGATTCAAAGCCTACTAAAATGCTTGGCCCATATAAAAGGTCAATTATCATTTGTGGAAGCAATGAGAGAAAAGTTAAATAATACAGAAGATACTTAACAAACATGTGTTCATTGAACACATTACCCAAAAAAAGGGAAGAGGAGGAAGACAAAACTGTGGAAAATGTTATATAACCAAGGAAATAATGCAGGAAATGAAGAGAAAAATTATTCAGAAAATTGAAAGTACAAGGAAAGAAAGGCATTGGGTTTGTTCAATCTCATGTTTTTCTTAGCTTCATTTTTTTTTTTGCAGAAAAATGTCTAATAAGTATATATTATAATTAAGAATGAAATGTGCATCTCATTACCAAGACACTTCAAGTTAGCACAAATATTCCTTTCATAATGACAGCAGAATAATAACCTCATGTATAAAATAATATTTCATGCTTTATGTGGAAGATTCAGGAAATACATTCACTGGAGACTTGTCCTCTAATTTATGCTTGTATCTAAAGAGAAATTACTCTGATTTCTGCAAAAAATTGGATTGGGTCAAAAAAGTTAGGCAAGGTTACAGAGCATTCAAATATTTAAGTTGTTAGGAACTCTGTATGAGACATCAGAAAAAGTAGGGAGCATATGTTGATAGGACTGTGTTTTCTAGAGGAAGACAGAAAGAAGAAGGGAAGGCAAAAAAGAATTACTATGTTGTCTCATAAAACATCATCTGCCCATTAAGTAGCAACTGTGAAACTCCCTGTGGAGTGCACAGGTCAGGATTTCTCTCTTCCTGCTTAAGGAAAGTTGTACAGGGAGAACGTTTTCTAAACAAACACATTTCATTTTTCTCACTTAAGAGATTCCTGCTTGAAAAGTGATAGAAAACAGGAAGCACTGGAAGTTAAAAGGAAAGAAAATTCTTGAAAGATTTCTAGGGGCTTCTTGAAAATTCAAGTACTTCAGGGTATTCCAGGAGAAATGAGCCTCCAGCATGAAATACAGATCTCAGTGGAAGGAAAGGAATGCAGCCGAAACAACAGAGCCCTCTTTTCCAATGGTCCATCCTAAGAGAGTTAAGCTAGGGATGTTCTAGAGACTTGCTTTCCCCTATCAGTCACCCATTGAGGTCAAAAGAAATTCAGGAGTGGTAAAAGAGAGTTCAACAAACAATATGCATTAATAGCATCTCAAAAAAAGTAGAAAAAACATTGTCTCACATTTTAGAATATTGAGGAAATAAATCTTGTAAACTCATTAAATGTCCATCACAATAAGCAGAGTAAGCAATAGTGGAATGGGAAGGAGAGGGAACTTCAGATAGAGAGTATCTGGACATTCTGCCTTCCAGAGAAAAAGAATCAGAGCCAAAGCTACCATCTTGTATTTATGATGAATTTAGTTACAGATATAACTGGCTTTTATTTGTGATTCATGAACTAAGGCAGCCTCCAGCCTACAAAAAAGAATGAGTACTCCCACTGGGCAATACCAGAACAGTAGGTTTTGTAAACGGGAACCCAAGAAACAGAACAATAGGAAAAACAAAACCAACCAACCAAACAAACAAAAGGAATAAATTGGTTAACATCAGGTTACTTCCAGTTACATTTTTCAAAGGTTAAAGCACAGGGCACATCCTAGTAATTCTGACTCGGGAAGACGCAATCTTCTGTTTTCAGGAGAAAAAAAAAAAACTATCCTAAGATCGATCTGCTTGCTTTGTGACATTTAGCATGAGTGACTCCATTTTGGCTTTGTCTGGTCTGTTGGTGCTTAGTGCAGTAGCCCAGTCCAACAAAATGGTCTCACATAATTTTTGTTTAACACCCTACAGTGCAATTTGACCTCTTCCTATCAATTTCTAAGAATATGAACATTTGAATTTTGCAACTGCATATAAAATAAGAAATTTGAAGAACATGGTTCAGATTTATAGTGTAAGGAAAGGGAAAAGAAGGACATTATTCATTATTTATTACTTTTTTTTTTTTACTATTAATAATAACAGAGAATTTTTAATTTTCTAAAGGAAAAGTTCTACTTAGGGAAAGCTAAATTTGATTTAAATGGATTGAAAACAGAAAGTATAATAATATTAATTTCAATACATATTTGATAAATTCCAAGGACTCTTTTCTTTGTGTTTCTGGACTAATGGAGGGATTTTTGGCTTTCTGAGTCTTGACCTTCTAAAGTAATAGAAGTAAAACTGCAAGATGAAACCAGAGGAGCACAGCGATTGACAATGTGGCTTAGGGGTGCCATGGGGTGTGAGTCACAGCATTGCCTTCCCAGATACACTTACTTTCTAGTAAAATGGCAGCAACTTCAAACTTCATCTTGCTTGCCTGGTGAAAAGCATTCCCTCCAAATAGTTTCTTGTTATATCTTTTTTGGCACAATAATGTACCACCTATTTAAACCCAGAAATTTTCAAAGTACTAAGAAATACAATCACCTTCAGTAATTCATGGAAAAAACCCTACAATTTATGTAAATAGACATGAATAATTGTGTAGACATTCTACATAATAACCACTGGAACATCATGCCAACTGATAATTATGATATCAGATATTTCAAGTATTGCCTATTGATTATATTATAAATGACAGACTTCTTCTCTTAAACTCCAGTAAGTTCACCAAAGGTTTAGCTAGCTTTCTGGTTGTTCTGGAAGATAAAGAAGACTCTGACCTCTGCCCTCACTAAGATGATGGTCTTTTCATAAAAATCCACTACTTTAAAGAAAATCTGCTTGGTTTTTCACTCTGTTTAATTTTGTCATTTTAAAAGGATCTTTGCCATTGAAGGCAAGCTAGTAGAGTATTGCTTTTTTTTGGGCGGGGGGGGGGGTGGAGGGGGTGGCACAGTTTATGAATTCCAGATAAGAACACTTTGATACCTTTAGTAACTATATAGACTAGATAGGAGAGTGACCTGTAGGGTCTTCCACAGAGGTAATGGTGACCTTCTTAAGGGGCTAGAATGTTACATATTTAACAAATGTGTGAGCAATTGCCATCTGGCAAACATCACTCTGGTCTTGTGACTGCTACAAAGATGATACAGAACAGAAGCCTTGTTTAGAAGCTTATCATCTGGCAATGGAGATGAAATATGTACATAAATAACTGCAATGATAGTCAGAAGCAATATACAACCACCCTAAACAAACCCAACGTGAGAATACAAATCAGAGCATAATGAATTCCATTAGAGAGTAGATCAGCTACAGAAGTTAAAACACAGACCTTTTCTTCTTCCTGGGAAATTAGGGATGTTTTTATGAAGTACAAGGCGCATTCTAAATGGAAAGACAGAATGTAAATTTGTGAAGTAAAGGACATGTTGGATATAAACAAGAACTTGGGCAAAAGAGATAGGGAAGAAATTACAGGACCTTTAAGGAAAATAAGAAATAGCCTATTTCTAGGGTTCCTAGGGTCACAGAAAATATCCTCCATAATGGCAGTAGAATTGAAGAATTATGGAACAGGATCACGAGCTAAAGAAAGGGGACAACATTTTGTTTTACCTAATTCTTCATTTACCTACCCCCTCTGCATTTATCTATTTGTTTATTTCCATTTTGTATGTAATCTAAACAACCAAAGGGACCTCACGTTTTGACTCTTCCACATATCAGTGGGCATGAGACACTAGTGACCAGCTTTTGAGAAACAGTGATGGTAAATCTGCTGTAATCTTTATGTCTTTCTCAGAGCTAATCACACCACTACAGTATTACACTGCAATTATTTAGCCACAGTAAGAAAATTCATTTTAGAGAACGGATTTTCTAATTATTATTTTTTTAATTTGTTTTGTTGCATGACTGGGGACTAGGGAGCCATTATTACATATATGCCTTTCAAAGTCAAATCTGGCTACAGCTCTGAGTCTTTTTCAAACAATTTTATTAAATGTTGTCAACACAAACACAGAAAAAGTTGGATTGTTCAGAAAGTTGATTTTCCTATTCTTCAAATTAAATGATTACTTTAAACCACAAAAAGAAGACAACCTTTTTTGTAAATGTGAGAGCTATTGATGTCCAGAAAGTATACTTTGACCATGGGTTTAAAAAATCATTAAATCAAACATTAACATGTACAAAATTTAGACCAAATGTAACATAAAGCATGTAATATCTTTTCAAAATAAGGAAGAGAGATATTGTTACTGAGAATAAACAGTAAAGAAAGGAGAATCAGTAACCGAAAATTTAAACTTTTAAGGATCAAGAGAATGAGCCATCTGGATTTAATCAGCATAAATCTATAGCTTGCATTAGCTCCACAATTAAGACACTCATAAAAATCCACTGTGTGAGTAAGAGCTTTCCTGAATCATAATTTAACCATGATACTCTATCAAACGACTGTTTCACGCTTCAATTTAAAACCACAAAGAAAATGCATGAAACAAATGAGTACTGAAAGGGATAAAATATTTACCAATTGGTTAATTTTCTTCTTTTTAATAAAACTGATAAAAATAATTCTTTTAATGATGTTTACTATTATATTTTTAATGTTTAGTGTCATTATTTATTAATGACATACAATATTATTTACTACTACTACTTAGTAAAGTTATTCTATATTTAATAAGACAAAACGAATGATATTTTATAATTTTAGAGAAAGCAATTATAATATTTTAGAAGAAGGAACTGTAATAGCACCATAATAATAATGTGTGGGCAACTATGGATGCTAGGTTCAGTGAGGTTGAAGTTTAGGAGACAATTTGCCAAGCATTTAAATTGCTGTTTCATTTTGTTGCAGTTTGCATGTTTTAAAAGTATGTTTCTGAAAAGATAGAAGATGCAAGGTTAACGGAAAAGCATAAAATCTTAGAAAATCATTAAATTGGAAAGTGGTGGATTGCAAAGTCAGAGGTCTCAACACTTGAACAGTGGTATAGTAGGATCAAGTGAAAGTATCTATTGCACTTTTTTTTTTTTTTCTTTTAAAACAGAAAGAAGAGTTCTAGGAAAGGAGACAGAAGTTGAGATCTGGAGCTCACCAGAAACAGGAAATTCAGTCAGTAGATATTCAAAGAAATCTTGAGGAAGGGAATGAGATTTTCCATATTCCATGAGATGATGTCATGACTTAATTTTATTTCAATCCCTTAAAGTTAAATAACTTCAGTGGACATCTGGTTTACCAAGTTGCATGTCTGAGAGGACACTCAGCCCATAAAGCTTTGAGAGTGAAAAGAATCAAGAAGCTATGAAGGTATGGATGAGAACTAGGGCTGAAGTTGGTATAGTAAAAGCCCCACAGAGACTGGTTCAGCTGGATAGAGACAACTATCTGTGTCTATGACATAGGTAAGCAAATGATTTTCTGTAGGTAGAGCTTAGAATTGTGACACTGATAGGCTTGGCGAATCATGAGACTCTCAGAAAAGTAGCAAAGAACAGGAGCCAAAGATTTATCATAGAATAGTCAGAAAATAGTATTACTCCTGATGAGATGGGAATAATTAAGTGCCATCGCATGGCTGGGTAAAAGAAGGCTTTTAAACAGGATGATTCTGCAGAACACTGGCCTGTAAGAATATGTTTTTCTCAGGTTCTACATTCAAATCAGCTTTGAAAGTGTTGCAGAATTCTTCCACATTCCTGTGTAGACTCAGAGTTCATATTGACACAATAAATTCCAGAGAAAATGAGCATTGAAAAAGCAACTATTTTAACCCATTTACCTTTATTTAACACGGTGCTAAACCCTCCTGCAAGGGACATAGTTTATTCTCCAACAAAAGTGTGATAAAAGTTGGAAAACAGCAATGTTGACAGGGCATGCCTAAAACAGAATGGTCAAAGATTTAAACTGGTACTGAGCTAAGTTCTTGTGATTTTCCTGAACAACAAATTGCTTTTTCTGGAAACAACATTTTTTGTGTGTTTGATACTTGTTTTTTCCTGAACTGACATTGAATTTTTGACAAGAATGGGGGGCAAGTCAGATAACAGATGCTGCCAAGTAAGGATCAAATATGGAATATAATATAAATCTGCTTCCCTTGACACTTCCTCTTACTCTTTTGGGTGTAAGAAGGAAAATCAAGACAAATCGTGGCAGAAACTGGACTGAGGGGATCTTCTTTTTGCAAATGCATAGGTATAGGACTTCTTATGACAGCCATTAATTGTTATTCTAAGAAGAAAAGATAACTTATAACATATACAAATGATAGAATAATGCCGAACAATAAAAGGAAGCAAACTACTGACACATGGCACAATAGAGATGAATTCTGAACATAATTAGAAAAATAAAACAGACACAGACTATATACTTGTACTGTATGTATCTATTTACATGATACATAGAGTAGATACATGATACAAGGCAAAAACTTGTGTTGAAGAAAGATCAGAAACATATTTACTTCAGGAGATCTGTTGACTGCAAAGGGGCTCAATAGAACTTTCTTGGAAGATGGAAATGTTCAATATCATGACAATGGCATAGGTTATACTGAAGTATGCATTTGTCAAAACCCACTTAATTGTAATACTTAAGATATGCATATAGGTACACTTTACCTTACCCATTACAAAGGGAGTATCAATTTTAAATTATAGTTAATAGATTTTCTTTTTACAATGATATTGGTTAGAAATTCAGAAATGATTTTTTTTGAGAATTTTTGGCTTGAGAAATGTGTAAAATAATATTAAATATAATGAGAGCTAAGTTTCTCACTGTTGGATAATGAAGTTCCATATATATTTAGTGATATATATATATATATACACACACACACATACGTGTGTGTGTGTGTGTATCACTAAATATACCCTGGAGTATCAGACTGAAGTTGGAAGTCCCAGAATGAACTCATGTTTTGCAAACACGCACATAAATGTATATGTACATATATACGTGTGTACATGCAAACACACATATATATACATATACAGAGATAGATAAGTATAATTAAACTAATAGCTTTATGTTTCTGCATAAACATGTAAACATATAACAGAGACAGAAATAAGAAAATATTTTAATATGTGCATATATACACATATTTATATACACATGAGTGTGTGTATTTGTATGTGTTTTCCAGCATTGTATGTTGAGGAGGGACAGAGCCACTGGCAAGTCATTAATAACGTGAACAACTAGTGCTCAAGTCTTGGTTTAAAATCCCCCTCTCCAGTAGTGAGAACTATAGATCCTTGGAGAAAAAGCTAAATCCAAGATTGAGGCAAGGTATCTGAGCATCTTACTAGACCAGAAATTAAGAAAGTACTTACGAATGATGAGAGTCTATCAATAAGACACAGGAAGTATGAACACTGAGGGAGCTCTTGGTCAAAACTGGAAAAACTTGAGAATCAAAATAATGTCAACAATGTATTATAGCTCATTGAATAAAATAAAAATCCCCAGGCCCATAGTAAATAAATAAATAAATAATAAATAAACAAACAGTAATACATAAATACACAAAGTCAAAAGCTCTTCCTTACAGGGAATATCAAATAAAAAATATAGAAGGAGGCCGGGTGCAGTGGCTCAAGCCTGTAATCCCAGCACTTTGAGAGGCCGAGACGGGCGGATCACAAGGTCAGGAGATCGAGACCATCAGGGTTAACACAGTGAAACCCCGTCTCTACTAAAAATACAAAAAACTAGCCGGGCGAGGTGGCGGGCGCCTGTAGTCCCAGCTACTCGGGAGGCTGCGGCAGGAGAATGGCGTGAACCCGAGAGGCGGAGCTTGCAGTGAGCTGAGATCCGGCCACTGCACTCCAGCCTGGGCGACAGAGCGAGACTCTGTCTCAAAAAAAAAAAAAAAAAATATATATATATATATATGCAATGATGAAGTTAGAAAATTAGTACTAGATGCAAAAACTAGTGGATGAATTTTTAATGGGTTACAAGACATTACATAATATCGTGATATCTCCTCATGAGTTTCTTATCAGATACAAAGGAAAAACTAGAAAACTTAGGACGAAATACAGTAAAAATTTCCAGTATTGGGAAAAACCAATATGCTGTGATGTACTGAGGAGGACATATCACTTTTTATACTTCTGACAAAATGTCTAAATAAATCTTAACCCAGATTGAAGGGAATTCTGCAAAAGACCTGGCTTGTACACTTCAGAACTGACAATATCAAAACAGACACAAAAGAAAACCAATGAAAAATAACATGTAAACCAGTGAAAAATTCTGCATTGAATCCTGGAATAAATAGCTCTAAAGAATATTATTGGGGCAGTTAATGAAATTTGAATACGGACTATATAGTTTTATCTGAGGTCAATCATCTATTTTTTCCACAATAGGACTGATAAATATTTTAGATCTTCTAGGACGTATGGTTTCTTTTGCAATGACTCATTGCATTGTAGCAAGAAAGCAGCATAAACAATATGTAAATAAAGGAGTGTGACTGTGTCCAAATGAAATTTCATTTATAAAAATAAGTGGCATCGTAATAGAGTCCCGACTGATACATAAAGGAATATTTTCCCCTGTTTTTCTGCCTTTTCTGATTGTAATTGAACATTTTATATGATTCTATTTTATCTTCTCTCTTAGCATATTCTATTTCTTCCTACATATTTTCTACTGGTTGTCCAAGAAGTTTAAATACACACTTTAAACACATCAAATTTACCTTCAAATAACACTAGACCATTTCTCTCTCCCATATTTATGCCACTGTTGTCATTCATTTTACCTATCCATACGAAGTCATCAGCCCGTACACTGTTAGTATTATTACTTTAAATAGTTTTCTTATAGATGAAGTAAACATAAAAAAAATTTATTTTAATATTGATTTCTTCACCTATGATCTTTCTTCTTTTATATAGATATAACTTTCTGACCTTTAATATATTTCTTCTAACCTAAAACACTTTTAACATTTCTTAAAATATAGATCTGTAGGTCTCATGAACTCTTTCAACTTTTTAGTTTTAAATCAGATAATATATTTGTTTCTCTCACTTTCGAAGGATAATTTCACTGGATGCAAAATTCAAGTTTTTTTTTTTGCTTTTTTTTTAACTTTACATACAATCATGTGTTTCTTAAAGACAACAATACATTCTAAGAAATGTTTCATCGGGTGGGTTCTTTCTTGTGCAAACATCATAGAGTGTACTTAACTAAACCTCATTGGTATAGCCACTACACACCTAGAGCATTTGGTTTAGCCTGCTGCTCCTAGGCTATACACCTGTACAGCATGTTACTGTACTGAGTGCTCTAGGCAATTATAACACAATGGTGTTTGTGTATCTGAACACTTAAACATATAAAAGGTACAGTAAAAATACAGTATTATAATCTTATGGGAATGCCATGATATATGCATGCAGTATGTTTTTGTCTAGAACATTGCTATGTTATGCATGACTACATTTAACTCTGTTCTTTTCTTATTTGCATGATTTCCAACAAGAAATCTGCCCTAATTCTCATCCTTGTTCATCTATAGGTGAAGAATTTTCCCCTGACCTCTGGTCTCTTTCATTATGGTCTTTGGCTCTGGTTTTCCACAGATTGAATATGGTATGCCCAGAAATAAATTTGTTTTTCTTTTCGTTTTGTTTGTCTTCACGGAGGAAATACGTATTCTGCTGATCTCTGAGCTTCCTAGATTGTACTTGTTGTCTGTTATTAGTGTTGGAAAATGTTTGGCCATGATTTAAGGTTTTTTTGACTCTATTCTTTTTTTTCTAGGATTCCAATTATGCATGTGCTAGACCTTTTGTATTATCCTACAATTCTTGGATGTTCTTTTTGATGATTTTTCATCCTTTTGTTTTTCCTCCTTTTTCTTTTGAAAGGTTTATATTGATTTAACTTCAAACTCAATGATCCTCCCTCAATCATGCTCAGTTCTTGATGTGTATATTTAAGCCATTCTTCATCTGTTCGTGTTTTTGATTTCTATCATTTAAAAAAAATTATTTCAATTTCTGTCTCTCTGCTTACATAACACATCTGTTCTTGCACTTACCTAGTTTTTAAAATTAGAGCCCTTGACTTATTAATTATATCTATGTTCCCTATCAGATAATTTGGACATCTTTGTCATAAGTGAGTCTGTTTATAATGCTTTCTTTGCTTAAGAATACTTTTGGGGGTGGGGATAGAGGGCTGCTATGCCTTGTAATGTTTTATTGAAAACCAGACATCTATTGGTTGCAGAAACTAAGGTAAATAGAACTTTATTGTGGACATGTTTGTTAATTTGGGTAGAAGTTGTGCAGTGTTTAAGGATTGCTGCACCTGTAGGGACCAGATGCTTCAGTTTCCTTTTGTGTGGTATCTTTTTTTCTCTTTGTTCCTCCCTTGTTTTCTTAGGTTTCCCTAAGAATGCCTCCTTAAATAGAATCTGGGTCTTGAAGTGTGTTAATTTGTAATCCACTGTTATATTTGAGCCTTGTTGTGGTGGTGTTAAGGTATGAGGGAGAATACATGTTCTATAATCTTGTGGTTAAATTATGTTCTTTTACTGGGCTTATATATAGGGACTGTGAACTTCATAGGTGTTTCTCCAGTGATATATTCTCTTGCCGCCCCCTTTCCCCCATGCCTCTTTTGGTGAGCTAGGAAGGCTAGATGGGGCGCGAATGGGAGGCATGCCTTTTCCTCAGGTGAAATAAGTTTGGTAAACTATTTCCCTGGAGAGTAGGCCTTTGGCTTGGAGAAAACACTGAGTGTTTCATATTATTACTCTTACTCTACCTCTGCCAGACACATGAGGGGATTTTCCTGGCTCTTTACAGTGAGAACTTGGAGAGATGCTTAAAGGTTAAAACCACAAAAAGTAAGAGGGCATCTATAAAACTAAGACTTTCAGGAGTTTCTCACTCTCGCGATAGTACATACAGAGCCTCCAACAATCTGTCAAAATTACGATCTAACTATTCCTAAACGTTTGTGACTTCAGTAGCTTCTGCTGCAAGTAAGCCAATCTCTATTACAACTATCTGAATTCTACTGTCTCCTCAGATTTTTTCTGTTTTTCTTGTTATAAAGACAGAAGTGAAGACTACATGTCAGAGGTGTATTAAGTACTATTTCAATTGGGTCTTTGACTTAACTATCTTTATGGGTCCCTTTCAATTCTTACATCTTAAAACATAAGTAAAATATATACTCATTTTGAGGAAGGGAGATTCTTCACTGAGATAACACTGTGAAATATGTTCAAACTTTATAATAAATGAATGAGCTTTTCTAAGAGTCTGAGTTTTCTAGAAGTGCTTTATTTAGCTCTAGTTCATTCTTATGGGGAAAGCTTACCTTCTGGAGTTTTTATACACATTAGCAAAACCCATTTATCTAATGCTATCCTGGGTAATGCTTAACAAGTTTATGATGGCTTATTTCAAACACATATAATAACTCTGACTGAAAAAAACCTAATTTTAAAGAAAACTCAGAATAATATTTCTTTGTCATAACTCAAAGAACCCAAGACTTAAAGAGAGATAATAATAGCGCCTTGGTAACACTCACTCATATCCCCAAATTTACTTATTCATTTTCTTTCTCTTTTTTCCTTTTCTCTTCTCTTTTCTCACTTTCCCCATCCTTTTTTAAATTTTTTGACTTATTCCTTTTATTCTGTTTTACCTTCTGATATGGTTTGACTGCGTCCCCACCCAAATCTTATCTTGAATTCTCACATGTTGCGGGAGGGACCCAGTGGGAGGTAATTGAATCATGGGGCAGGTCTTTCCCATGCTGTTCTTGTGACACTGAATAAGTCTCACAAGATCTGCTGGTATTATAAGGGGGAGTTTCCCTGCACAAGCTCTCTCTTTGCCACCATCTACATAAGATGTGACTTGCTTCTCTTTGCTTTCCACCATGATTGTGAGGCCTCCCCAGCCATGTGGAACTGTAAGTCCATGAAACCTCTTGTTTTGTAAATTGTCCAGTTTCAGATATGTCTTTATCAGCGGTGTGAAAATGGACTAAAACACCTTCTCTCAATTTTAATTAGTTTTGCTTTTAAATGGTTATAGTGTTATTGTTTTTCTCTTCCACCTGTACCTTTAATGTCTTAAAAGCCTGGAAAGACCCTCTTACATTCACTCTTCCACACAGCAGTAATATTGATGCCTTAAGTATTTTCGAAACTTCGTTTATGGAAAACAGAGGAAAGAAAATGTGGATTTCTAACAGCTCATTAGGAGACTACTTCCTTTATTCACAGGAAGTAAAGGCAGTAATAACTTTTCAGCCTTTGTGTGGCTAAATTTTTAGGGTTTTTTTGCAGTTTATTCAGGAAAAAGTTACTATTTAAAAAAAAAGATCAAAATCTGTTTTGTTATTCAGCTGTGGGGTTGACGTTTAAAGCTGCTAAAGTTACTTTCTGGAATGTACTTAAGTGGAAAGCCAAGGTATAGCTCGGTATCTCCAAGTTAATGCAACCTAATTTTTTTCTCAGTGAGGAGAAATTAATAAAACTCTAGATACGGAGTATTTTTGAAATTCCATTTGTAGAGGACAGATTTAGTTCAGAAATAGACACAATAACCAAATAACCACTAGGTGAATCACAGCTATTAAGAATTTTTAAAAAGATAGGAGGGTTCTGACAGGAAGTGAGACTAAGCTCTTGAGTCACGGTACTCAGTTTTATATTGTCTCTTATTCACTCTAATAACATTACCTACAAGGTGCTAAGAACACAGTAGCTTCTAGATTGAGCACATACTACAACCTGTAAGAAGAGATGGATGCCGAAAAGACCAGTTATATGAAAACAGCTGAAGACCTGAATTAAGGCTTTCATGATAGCAGCAGAAAGAAGGTGACAGATGGAAGAAACATTCAGAAAACCAAATAATTCAAGTGAGAAATGAAAAGGCTGATTCAAGTACGATTCTGAGGTTGCAGGCTTGAGTAACTGAATATTTTAACCACAATTGATCCTCTTACTAGAATGAAACACAAAACAAGATAGAGATTCGGGGCTCCAAAAACAGAAAGTTGAGTTAGGAAAATATTTAGTTTGAGGTTCCTTATTTTTCTTACATATGATGACATTAATTTTAATTCATCATTCTAATTTTCTTAGTCTTTTTCAAATATCAGTTTTCCCTTCTGATTTCTGAGTTAATATTCCTCCCTTCCATTATCACTGATGATGATAAATGTGAGAAATGGGACGGCATTAAAATGAACCTTCCTTGTGTTCCTACTTCATATAACAACATTCTACATGACAGTTACATTATTTATTTTAATGTTACACATGTATTACACTGTGACTTTGCAGATGAGAAATTCAGAGTGATTAATAGTGGAACCTAGGTCTTTACGAAATATGCCATTTCTAAGGTCAATCGTCCTAGTAAATATATCTAAACACTTCTCACAACCAATGAGATGCTGTCAAAACCTAATGGTAGACAGGAAGAGTCTCAATCAGTGTTTTAAGGATAAGAATTTGAGGCATGCAGAATACTCCTTCTGGTTAAATATATTTTATCTTCTTTCAAGTACATTTAATATCTTCTCCATTTCTTTCAGCTTTTACAAGCTGTCAAAATGCTGCCCACTTCTGTTGAGGAGGCCACAGGATGAATTGTGCATTCATGTTGTAAACCACTTAGAGCTTTCTGGGTAGAGTAACTGTTACCACTTGAGGGCATCCTGTCATTATGTTCTGTAATAGTCCTGAACTTCTAAATCCACCTCAAAACCATGGCTCTCTGACAGAATAGACTAAGAAAAAGAGAAACAGATCTTTCCCAGAAATGCTGAGGCAGCAATGAAAATGGTAATTTACCATGCTAAATTGGTGTTTCCTGGAGTACCAGGTCAGTGAAGACTGTATTTCAGGAAATGCTAAGTCAACAGAAGAGGATAAGTGACACAGATAGAAGTTGATGGAATCTTCCTGGCAGGGACCAAAATAGGAACTCAGACACACCGAATGCTCTAAAAGTTTAATGGGTTTTGGCCAATCAAAGGAGGAATCTGCATTCAAAGTTTCCTGAGTAGAGAAACAAGAAAAACATCATTATCATTCTAACGGCATTTCTTCAGTAAAGGTGGCAGTGGTCCTACTTTGAACCTATCAGTTATGGGAATGATATTGAAAATGAATGACATATCTGATTGGAAAAGTTTAATTGATAATTTAACCCCGGACATTAGGATTTTTCTTTCCTCAGGTTTTAACAGAGACGATCAAACAAATGCCTTAAAATATATCCAAATATATCTGAAAATTTATACTTGCTATTATAATTCAATAAATCTTTCTCCAATGTTGAATACTAAATAAACATTATTCATGAAAATTATGATGACATCATTGTCTTTGGTATTCATCAAGGATTTCAGAAAAAAAAAACAAAAAAAAACTAATCGTAGGAAAAGAGAAATATTTTGTCCTGAAAGAGAAACTATGATTAAAGTGAGGGTAAAGTATATAAAGCTATATTTTAACATATTAGACCAGTAGATTTTACTGATCCAACACAATCTATAATTTTTGGCAGGCTCAAAGTACTTGTTACAATCTGTAAGTTTACAGTTTCATCCAAGTTCTCAATTTTTCTAGCAGTCCATTACAAAATTAAAGTGAATAGTAATGATTTGTTGTACCAAATTGCCTTTAATTTGTTGGGAGGATAGTGGATATAAGATAACATATTTATGAATACAGCACAGGTACCAAGCCTATTTCCTGTATTTGAAGGAAATTAAACTTTTTTCTATTAAATTGATGTAGGATGTTGCATATAGTGTAAATAAGAGAGGATGTTTTCAATGAGGAAGTCCAACTCAGAAGCAGTCTTAAAACAATTTTTGAAATTTATAATATAAAATATAACTCTTAAGTGAGCAGAGTTAATTATATGTACAGAGCAACTGGTTATTCTTAGGAAATTTGGTTCAATACCATTCCTGATAGTTTTTAAATGAAGGGATCATGGGTGCTAGGTTTTTGGTTTTTCTGTTGTTTTTTACATTCGTTCTTTTTCTCATGGTTTAATCCTTAGCACCAGTGGCTGCTTTTAGGTTGTTAGCAGCCACAGCAGGTCAACAAAGGGAAGAAGCTATGTCAAGTAGTTATTAGTTTAGGACCTGTGTTCTTTAACACACTGTCTTGATTGCTTTAGTAGGACAAGATAGCATCTTTAAAAGATCTGGAAATAAACTTTTCTCATTAAAGGCAAACTATCAATTCTCTCAAACAGAAACATTTGGCAGGGTTTGTCCAAGACCAAGCTGCACAAATCAAGCTTAGTCTTGGATTCTTATTCAAAATGGAGTTAAAGTTCTACACACATAGTCAAAATAATCCTCTGGGTCCAGAAACAGAGTCTATGACAGGTTGGATAAAATAAAAATTCCTAGTTTGGATTTCCCTGATAGCTTCAGGATGACAGAAAGCTCTAGGGGTAGCAGACTAGAAAAAAAAAAAAAAAAAGTTCATTAGGGAGTTAAAAGTCATTTATTGCAGCCAAACCACAGATAAAAAAAGAAAAAAGAATAGAATTCTGGTGAGGTCTTGTTTGTAGTTAGTTTCAAACAAAGCATATGTGTATGTGATGTATAGTAAATAACTACCCTAAATCGATTTCCTTCAGGGGAAAAAAACGTTGCCACCCGATAGATTTAAAAAGTATTATCAGAAAAAATGCCAGAGGAGATCATTACTATAAAATTTCCAATCACCTTATAAATGGAGGATAAAAAGCAGCTGATAGCAGGGCTAACTTCTTTTTCATCTCAGCAACAAGCTGCTCCTGTTCCGTGAAATGGAATGAAATGAATGCCATGGCCTTTTTAAGCGGCACAGGGGATCTATTTATTGAGAGAAGAGATTTGCTGAATAACCATAAAACGCAGAGATAATTTTGGAAGTCAGCTAACAGCTTTGATGTGGAGAACCTCAGAATCCACCTGTCCATAATATCTATTCCTCCTCCAGCAGGCATCTCATTTATTGGAAATCATTTTTCTCATCATCATCACCTAAAGTGTCTGTCCATTTCCAAAAAGGAGTTTAAAAGATCAACATTAACAATGACAAACGCCAACTCCTGGCATAATAAAGATTAGGGACTTAGAAAATTGCCATTCAGTGCCCATTAATTTTATCAGGAAACAGAAGAATGTGTTTTAGATATTTTTTATTAGCACATGTCTGCTTTGGTTCTCTGTGTGCATGACATGACAGGAAGGTGTAGTGTGAGATGAAAAGGTACATCCAATGTCTTTGGTGGTCCATGCAGGTTTTCTTTATTGACTAAAAGGATGAATAGGTTTATTAACAGATACTGTTTTAAGTTGAATCTCTAATGTTATTTTGTGTATCAATAACAAACATTTGCGAATGCAATTGTCTAGTATTTTCCTTTTACTATAAGTTATAATACAAATCAAACTCACTGTAGCATCCTTCTTTCTACCAAACCGATATGGTTTGGACTTCTGTCCCTGCCCAAATCTCATGTTGAATTGTAATCCCTATTGTTGGAGAGGGACCTGATGGGGGTGACTGGATCATGGGGGTAGACTTCCCCCTTGCTGTTCTTATGACAGTGAGTGAATTCTCACAAGATGTGGTTGTTTGAAAGTGTGTAGCACCTCCCGTTTTGCTCTCTCTTCCTCCTGTGTAGCCATGTCGCATGTGCCTGCTTCCCCTTCCGCCATAATTGTAAGTTTCCTGAGGCCCCCAACCATGCTTCCTGTACAGCCTGCAGAACCATGAGCCAATTAAAGCGCTTTTCTTTATAAATTACCAGGTCTCAAGTAGTTTTCACACCAATGTGAGAATGGACTAATATACAAATATTTAAAGCAAAAATAATAAGCTTCTGATAAAATATAAATAAGGTCTCTCAAAGATAAAAAATATATAGTCGTTCCCATTTTAAGCAAAGTAGCTTATGAAAAAATGAAAAGCGGCCCGGCACGATGGCTCCCGCCTATAATCCCAGCCGAATTACTGGGAGGCCGAAGCGGGCAGATCACGAGGTCAGGAGATCAAGACCATTCCGGCTAACACTGTGGAACCCGTCTCTACTAAAAATACAAAAAATTAGATGGATGTCGTGGCGGGCACCTGTAGTCCCAGCTACTCGGGAGGCTGAGGCAGGAGAATGGCATGAACCCGGGAGGCGAAGCTTGCAGTGAGTGGAGATCGCACCACTGCACTCCAACCTGGGCGATAGAGAGAGACTCCGTCTGGAAAGAAAGAGGGAAAGAAAGAAAGAAAAGGAAGAAAAAGAAAAGAAAGAGAAAACAATAATAATTTAACCAAAAGGGATAAAGTCAGTCTGAACCTACCCACTCCCCTTCTCCCCGCACCAGTGTGCATGCACCCTCTTATGTATATTGTGTAGTTAAAATATGTAACTGAATTTTTTAGGGCGGTTAGAAGATAGAGGTATTTTAGGCTTGAAGACATTACTCTGAAATAAAGGAGTGAGGGAAACACAGGGAACAGAGACTGTGATTCAGAACACGATAGTAACATGGTAGGGGAAAGGATATTACCTTGAACATGTACGACATTCAGTCAAGTCAATGATCAGCCACTGAAGAGTGAAATACTGACATTATTTAAGATTGTGCAGATGTAAATTTGTATAGCTCTCCACATAAGAAGGTATTCTGTTACTTGAGCTCTGACTTAAATGGTGAACCTGTATGTCCAGTAGCATGATGGTCCACGTATCCTGAATGACCATCCAATCAAAACCAATAAAGTGTTTGAAAATAAAATTTTTCTTAAATCTTATTTATTGGAATACTGAGGAGACATGATATATATAAAATAAGTGTCCCAAAGTTAAGCAAAAGAAGAAACACTGGAGAGTAAGTAACTTCCAAAGCCAGCTGAGGATTCTAATAGGAAACTTCAGCATAAAATCAGAAGCCCCAAAGTGGTATCTCTGTGTCTTTCAAACCTCCAGAAATGGAGTTTTACACATTACACAAACATAGTACCTTCTCATGTGAGAAACACCACTGTCCAACACATACAATTGCACATAAACTTCAGAAGTGGTGCAGTTTTCTGATGCTTTTTGTACCCAGAAAAATAAAGTTTTGTTTTTAAACTGCTTTAGAATTTAGAAGGTATTTTGGCATATATATCTTCATTTTACCTCAAAACCTCTTTATGATGTTAGAATCTTTTATTAATCTGGTTAAGAGATTAAGCAATCTGTGGTAAGAACAACGACTGATGCAGAATTTGGAATTAAATCAGTTTTTTTTTTTTTTTGTCTGATTCTAAAGCTTGTATACTGTTCCAGTCTCTCCAAATGCAGTCTGATAATGTGGCAAATTTCATTTTCAAGGTTCACCCTACATCAGTGGCATAGTTCATGCCCTGGGAAACTTTGGCTCCCTGCCTAATAGATTGTTCAAAGCCTTAAAACAAGAAAAGTGAAGTATTTTCTTCATTTTGTTTTTTTCCTGATGATCCAGCCTAGATATTGCGTACAGAGCAGTAGAAAGCAATGACACCCACAAGTCATTCCAAACTTTCTGGGTTATTAAACCTAATGGATCCAAATCACGCCTATGTAATTGGCCCAATAAGTCAGTACCAGAGGAGTTCCAATTCAAAATAATCTCTACTTGGAGCTTACTACTAATTTCTTATTCTTTATTAAATGCATCAGGTCATCTATGAGCCTGAAAAGTATTTTCAATTAACTATCCTAAGATCTATTTTTATAATTTTTAACTTTATAAATATCTGATTATTTAAATCAGTAAACACGATGATATATTAAAAAACTGAAACTAAAACTAAAAACGAGAGGAAACCCAATACTAAAAAATTTGGGCTGGGTGCAGTGGCTCATGCCTGTAATTCCAGCACTTTGGGAGGCCAAGGTGGGTGGATCACGAGGTCAGGAGATCGAGACTATCTTGGCTAATATGGTGAAACTCTGTCTCTACTAAAAGATACAAAAAATTAGCCCGGCGTGGTGGCAGGTGCCTGTAGTCCCAGCTACATGGGAGGCTGAGGCAGGAGAATGGCATGAACCTGGGAGGTGGAGCTTGCAGTGAGCTGAGATCGTGCCACTGCACTCCAGCCTGGGTGGCAGAGTGAGACCTCATCTCAAAAAAAAAAAAAAAAAAAAAAAAAAAAAAATTGCAGAAAGTTTCTGACAAATAAAATCTTACACTAAAAGAAACAATAAAATGTAATTTTTCACTGAAGAAACACTTTTAATGATGATGATGGTAATTATATTGATGAAAACATCTATGCCTCATATATATCATGTATATATTTATATGTGTTGTATCATATGTATGTGTGTATATGAACATGTATATATGTGTGTATGCATATATATATACACAGATTTTATGTTTATAATATTACCCTTTATATGACTTAAGGGAAGTGTATTAAAATGTCATTTTCCTTTGATATTTAAGACACTTCAGGAAGGGAAGAATTCAGAGGCTAGATTATTACAAGGACAACACTATAACACTCAGAAGCTAATAATGCAATGGAGGACTAGCTCCCACTCTCTGAAGGGATTTGACAGGCATCTCAGTAATCTAGTAGATGACAGTTTCATATTCTAGACACTGGAGGTCGAGTAAGTGAAAATAATTTTGAATACATATTTGGGTGGGTCAATTCCCTCTTGTTCTCTATCTCTCCATCTTTCTTTCCTTTTAATTTTTATCATTAAAGAAAAAGACTGAATTATAATTTTGGCCTGGCCCCTGATAGAGAATGGCTGCATTTGGGAACCTTGCCTCTACCTGCAGTAGAAAAACTATTTTTCTAGTTATTCCTTCAAGGTCTGCCATCTCCTTGAGACTTCTCATAAAATGATAATTGTAACAATACTGCTAAATTGCATACTTATCATGTTTCATACATTCATAAAACTCTTCCCAAACATTATCTCATTCGATTATCACAATAGCTCTTAGATGCCAGAGAGGACAGGTGATTCCATCTCCATTTTGTTACTGGTTATACCAAAGTCTAGCCTAGAGACGGTTACTACCTAATGTATTCAGGCCTACAATGATTGCTCTCTGCTTTTGAGTTCTTACTGCACACGTAGTCTGTGCCATTTTCTAAACCTAGGTCTTTGGTGGGTATGTCAAGATCTTTCTGGTAGGTAATAATATAATAATGACACACATATCATTCTCAGAACATGTCAAGCATTGTTTAAAAACTTTCCATGTATTAATTCATTTAACCCACACCATAATCCTAAGAATTAGCAGTATTGGCCGGGCGCGGTGGCTCAAGCCTGTAATCCCAGCACTTTGGGAGGCCGAGACGGGTGGATCACGAGGTCAGGAGATCGAGACCATCCTGGCTAACACGGTGAAACCCCGTCTCTACTAAAAAAAAAATACAAAAAATTAGCCGGGCGAGATGGCGGGCGCCTGTAGTCCCAGCTACTCGGGAGGCTGAGGCAGGAGAATGGCGTAAACCCGGGAGGCGGAGCTTGCAGTGAGCCGAGATCGCGCCACTGCACTCCAGCCTGGGTGACAGAGCGAGACTCCGTCTCAAAAAAAAAAAAAAAAAAAAGAATTAGCAGTATTATTATCCAAATTTTACCAAGGAGGAAACCCCAGCAAAGAGCTTAAGTGACTTTCTCAACCCACGTCTCTAGTAGGTGGTGGAGGCTGAATGTAGAGAAAGTCAGTTGGCTTCCAACACCTGTGCCCTGGTAGACTAGCTTTTGATTGTATAGTTTTAGTGTAAATATCATTGTTCTTACTATTTTAAGTTATAACTAAGATATTTCAGGTTTAATAATAACAAGACAACTTCTAATTATCCAATAGAATAATTATGGAGACTGTTTGAAAACTACAAGTCTCTAAATAGTCATTGAAGTGTTTTCAACGGCCTCTGCTGCCCTCAGCCCCAAAACTCATTTATGTACTTGTGTAATAGAATACACTGAAGGTGAGAAAATGGGAGTGAGGCTCCCACAATAACCAAGTTCCTTTGGCCAACTATGATTTTACTATTATTGTATTACAAAAGCAGGCTGCCTATGACATGAGACGGAAATTGACTGTATTTATAGTTAGTTATTCCATATTTCACAAATCAGTGCCTCAGGGGATGTGGTGGTGGTTATTTTGTTTATTTGACAATTTTGTTTAATTTTCTATTTCACTTTTAGCTCACATCTCCAAGAACATTTCAACAATAAAATGCTTTCACTGTGAAACTAGAAGCATTCTAACCTTTCCTAAAGAAACTTCTGTGGCTTCACTACTGTGAACTTGGCTAGGAGCAAGGTGATTCATGTAGCTCTTCATTGGAAGACTACAAAGGTGGGAAGGTTCACCATAACTACAATTAAAGTAGCCCTCTTTGATGTCAAAGTCCACCAGGGTGGTCATCCCTCCTACTAATATTTGTGTGATTGGCTCTCCAGTGTGGTGGGCTCTGACAGTTGGACATTTTTTCTTCCTCTACTATTAACACTTCCAATAGCCAACATGTTGGAAATTATTTAGAAAGTATCTGCACAATTCTAGGTGATTGGTCAGCCAACATATATTCATCAAGTCCTCTTGAGACCCAAATCAGGGAAGCTTGCAAACTTTGATTCAAAACACTAGAAGAGGCAATGCAAGAGAGCACATTTTAATGCTCTGGCTTATTCCACTGCATGTATCTGCTCACTCAGGCATTTTCTATGAGAATGGCAAAAATATAGCATGGTGGTTAAAAACAGACACTGGGAGTAGCCTGCCTGGATTTGCCTGATTCTTCTGCCTGTCAAGACTGTGTAGGGAAAGAAAGCATCTTTTCTTCCCATGTTTGGTTCAGGGCTGAAGCCCCCATAATGAAAGACAGATTAATAAGAGAAAAGCACACAAATGTGTTTAATGTTTTATAAGACATTGGAGACTTTATAAGAAAATGAAGTCCCCAAACCCAGGTAAACCTGTGTATGTTTTATGATAGGTTTGATGAAGATGTGGGTAGTCATGGAGAAATATAAATTACACAAATGGGATATGATTTAATGGTGATTGATCTAAAGGGGGGTATGATTGAATGGGATGTTGGGGGCATAGCAAGGCCTGTTAGTTCAGATTTTTTCTCTGTCCTGTGTCTTCAGAGATAAAGATCTTTCTTTCTTCTAGGTATAGGGAGGGCACTTCTCGAATGAGGGTCTTATAATCTATTTCAGAAAAAGGTCAGAGAATTATTCTAGGCTGTATGACCTACTTCAGGAAGATAGGTGGGAGGAAGGTGAGAATTATCCCCCAGATTTTGCTGTTTTCTCAAATACCAAGATGCCATATTTTGTGGTAGTGTCCCCTAAACCCTATCAACTGCATTTTCAAATACTTAGAACAGTGCCTGGCACATAGCATCCCATGCCAGGGTTCCTGGTGTCATTACTACCTGCAAAGATGCTATCTTTCAGATCGGTCATTCTCAAAGTATTTTCTACCTACGAATGATATGCAGAGACTTTGAAAACTTAAGATTATTAGCTCCACCCCAGATATACTCAATATACGTTTGGCAAACTGTAGTGTAGAAATTTCTATTTTTAACAAATTAAAATGCTCATGCTGATAGTTCTGATGCAGTGGCTTAAAGACAAACATTTGAGCAAAATTGATAATTACCTTTTCAATATATATAGCATTAGTTTTTAAAGATCTATTACTGAGTCTTTCTATTTGTAAGACATTGCACTAAAACTGTATAAAAGTTTCATCCACAAATATTTACAAAATACCTAATTTGAATATATGTGCTTTGTTTTCTAGTTAAAATAGACAGGGCACCTGTAATCCCAGCACTTTGGGAGGCCGAGATGGGTAGATCATGAGGTCAGGAGATCAAGACCATCCTGGCTAACATGGTGAAACCCCATCTCTACTAAAACTACAAAAAATTAGCTGGGTGCAGTGGTGTGCACCTGTATAGTCCCAGCTACTCGGGAGGCTGAGGCAAGAGAATCTCTTGAACCTGGGAGGTGGAGGTTGCAGTGAGGTGAGATCATGCCACTGCACTCCAGCCTGGGCAACAGAGCGAGCGAGACTCCATCTCAAATAAATAAATAAATAAATAAATAAATAAATAAATAAATAAATTTAAAAAGGCAGTTTTCATATTTTTCTCACGACAAAGTGGAGGATATTTAATACTTCCCCAAACGGTCCTTTTACCCACCCCTTAGGACTCTCAGGAGCACATGTCACATGTAGACAACTGAAAGAAGGAAATAAGCAAGTTGTAAACTTCAGCTGTATAACAGAAAGACAATCAGTAAGAGACTAGACTACTCTTTTGGAAACCTAATATATAAAAATGGAGGGTGGGTGTTTCCTTTAGCCTCCCCCAGTGTGACTGTTGGAGTTGGGATACCTTTGGAAAACCCTGCTCAGGGAAGGAGTAAAGACTCAATGATGCTACATAGAAGTAATGAGATCTTAGAACAATGGAAAAGCAATGCCAACTAGCAACAAAGACCCAATGCCATGCCAAATGGCATTGAATCAGCACAGCAACAGAATTAAGAGAAAAGAACAGCTTAGAATATTAACCATCACTAGAGAGAATGTGTCAACAATTAAGAAAGATTTTGAGTCCACTTAAGAAAAATTTTGAGCCCAGCTAGAGTTAGGCTGGGCTCTCCCTGTTCTGTATCTAGAGATGCAGGCTACTCTTACATTATCACATAAGGAGGGCTATACTCACTCAAGATGAAGAATCTAGTCTCTGTTTAACCCTACTCTGTGAAGTGGAAACAAACAAACCAATGGTACTTACATCATCAGGTCGTTGTTGAAGGTTTACAGGGATCACATGGAAAAACACATAGGAAAATCCTTTGCTTGTGATAATGTTACATGATTACCAGGATAAACATTGCACATATAATAGTTCATTTTGAGATTACTTTATACTAGCAGTTCTCAAATTTATGGCCTGGTGATGCCTGGAGGTCCCAGAGAACATTTAAAGCTTTAGAAAGCTAAAAAATATCTTTGACAAATGTTTATGTGTGGTTAAAACAAACAAATACATAACATAATAAATAAGCAAATGTGGCACACACATACAGTGGAATATTATTAAATCTTAAAAAGGAGGGAAATCCCACATACTACAACATGGATGAACTTCTAGGATATTATGCTAAGTAAATTAAGCCAGTCACAAAAAGACAAATATTGTATGATACAACTTATATGCACTAACTAGATACAGAAAGTAGAATGATGGTCAAAACTATCTATAATAATACTCCATTAGTCTGTTTACAGTGCCATAGTAAAATACTATAGAGTAGGAAAATAATTTATTTCTCAATCCTCATAAATTTTAGTTAGAATGAATTCCTATAACAAAAGACAAATTTACAAGAAAAAAAAACAATTTTATTCACATGCATACTTTCCTATATACATGAGAGGTACCCATAGAATAAGTAGTTCCTAAAGAGGTAGCTTTGAATTCTAGCTTTAGCTTTTTCAGAAAGAAAGGTTAATTTTTGGAACAGTGACAAGAAATTTGGGATAGGCAAATTAAGGGAAGGCAAAGAAATGGTAGATTCAGTTGAGTGAATAATGTTGATTCCTCTGGTCATATCTGTAGGGCAGTAAGGGTTTACATTGTCTTCAGTGGTTCACTTTTGTTCTCTCTGGTAAAAAGGAACAGTGGGATACCTTCTGTGTCTGACTGTATGTACTGCTTTTAGACAAATAGAAAGCAGAGAGCTTTGTTGCATCTGCTTCATAACTGCTTTCAGCTCAATGATCCTTATGCCAAAAGAGGTGTGTTTTGGAGTGGCATGTTCTGGTCTACCATAATACCATTGACTGTGTGGCTTAAGCAACAGAAATTTACTTCTCTCAGGACTTTTTTGTATGTTTGTTTTTTGTTTTTTTTTTGGGGGGGGGTGGCAGTGGACAGAGTCTTGCTCTTGTCGCCCAGGCTGGAGTGCAGTGGTGTGATCTCGGCTCACTGCAACCTCCACCTCCTGGGTTCAAGCTGTTCTCCTACCTCAGCCTCCTGAGTAGCTGGTATTACAGGTGCCCACCACCACACCTGGCTAATGTTTGCACTTTTAGCAGATATAGGGTTTCACCATGTTGATCAGCCTGGTCTCGAACTCCTGACCTCATCTGATTCGCCCACCTTGACCTCCCAAAGTGCTGGGATTACAGGTGTGAGCCACCACACTGGGCCTTCTCTCAGTTCTGAAGGCTAGAAGTCTGAGATCAAGATGACAACCTATTTGGTTCTTCGTGAAGGCTGTCTTCACGGCTTGCACATGGCCACCAGATTCTTGCAGATGACCTGCATATTCTTGCTATGTTCCATGGCTTTTCCTTGGTGTAAGCAGGGAAGGGAGAGGGTTGGAGCTCTGCTCTTCCTTCTTAAAAAGTCACTAATCATGTCATGGGCCACCCTCTGCTCCATTGTAAAGGCAAACATTAAAGTGATTTACAAAAAACTAAAACAATGCTTTCCTTTTTCTAATGTTTCTTATTTTAAAAATTATATTTTTCATAAAACACTACATCAACAGATATAAGGTTCATTATGTTTAACATATATATTATATATATTATTATATAATATGATTATATATTATATATATATTTTTGAGATGGAGTCTTGCTCTGTTGCCCAGGCTGGAGTCCAGTGACACGATCTCTACTCACTGCAAGCTCTGCCTCCCAGGTTCATGCCATTCCCCTGCCTCAGCCTCCTGAGTTACTCGGACTACAGGCTCCTGCCACCACACCTGGCTAATTTTTTGCATTTTTACTAGAGATGGGGTTTCGCTGTGTTAGCCAGGATGGTCTCGATCTCCTGACCTCGTGATCCGCCTGCCTCGGACTCACAAAGTGCTGGGATTACAGGCATGAGCCACTGCACCCTGCCAATATGTATTTTAAATACATTCTCAGTTTTAATTTCTAATGTGGGAAATGTTGATAAATGCAATCAGGTAAGCACATGTTCTTCAGGTCTGTAATAATATGTAAGAGTGTAAAGTGATCCCAAGGCCAAAATTTTTAAGAACTATGCCTTATATCAAATTTTTAGCAATCCTTCTAGAACTTTTTGGTATAATCTTCAACATATTGCATTTTCATTATTTTATGTCAAAAGGTATGACTTGTTTTAATAACATAAATTATAACAGAGTTTTCTGTAAAGTGAGCACTGGACTGAATGAGCGTCAGGAGGCAAAGGTGTTAGTCAGATATGCTGCAGACTAGAGTTGCCAGGTTTAATTCAGTTTAATTTGAATTTTAGATAAACATCAAATAATATTTCTGTGTTAAATATGTCTCATATGCTATTTGGGATGTACTTATTCTAAAAATAAATTCATTGTTTTTGAAAATTCAAATGTAATTAACATCCTGTATTTTATCTGGCAACTCTTTCTCGGATTACTCTGACTTTAAGCTACTTTATATCTACATTTTTTTTCCTTATCAGTAAAATAATGAATATGAATTTCCCCAGATGATACTCTAGTCACTCTATGAATCAAATGTCAATATACCTAACCTTGGGCTAAGTGTCAGGGAAAATGAGAAATATTCAGGTTATTAGAGCCTTCAAAGAGAAATATGTGCTTGGCACAATTGACGTGAACAAGGAGAGCTTTGAGAAAACTTCTCAAGGGCAAAATAGGATCATTTTCGTTAGAATCGTCCTTCATTCCCAGGGCTGTGTCAGGCAGTCCACCTGGAGAATAAAAGATAATGCCTGGATCACAGCGATTATTTCTCTTGAGTTTGATGGCCTGGGGCATGCTATTTAAGATGCTATAGATTGGGTGACCATATGTCCTAGTTTCCCTGACAAGTTCCGGTTTAGATCTCTTGTCCTGGTATCCTTCCCAGTCTAGTATTTTTTTCTCTAATAGGGACTGAAAATGACAAAAAGCCATACCCATCATGAATCATGAGAGTCTTAAGGAAAGACCACCTTGCTGAGGTCTGGCAGAAAGGAAATACATGGCCAACACTGTATCCCTCAACTTCCTATATTAATCCCTACCTCTAGGAGAAGGCATAAGAAAGGATTATATTTGAACACTCCCTAACTGTTCATATTTTAATAAAAAATAAAAACATGAAATAATTTATAATCTGGTAGAGGAAGACAGGAATTTCTCAGAAGAAGAAATGAAAGCAAAGGCTCTCAAGGAAACCTCTCCCTATGGAGAGGTTAGGGAATTGGTCATCTAGTTTGCAGTTCCAGAGATTTTAGATATACTAATAATTCAAACATATTTCTCCTTTAGAAAAATATGCCCTAAATTCTGTATCACTTTCATATAGCCTACCAAATATGATAATGTAATTTCTGATAATTATTATATAAACCCAAACTATTATATTTAAAAGTAGATTTAAGAGTGTAATTAAATTGTGTTGTCTATAGATTTTATGTAATGATAGTAAAAGTGATACTATAAATATTTTTTACAAAGGGGAGTATTAGAAATATAGGGCTGACAGCCACTTTACTCATAGTCAAAGAGAAGGTAAAATCAAATACCCTACACAGAGAAGCACTTACTATGTGTCAGATACTACTCTAACTCTTCTACTGTGTTAACTCATTTAGTCCTTCCTTACAAAAAAAACTAGCGATAAATGTTATAGTTATTCTCATTTGTAAGTAATGACACCGAGGCCTGAAGAGTTTAGGTGACTTTATCTATAAAACAAACATAATGCCTTTTCCAAACTGCCTTTACCAAAACGAATGAATTGATTTGATTAAACAAATATTTATTGTG
The DNA here is from genome assembly GCF_009764315.1 of Trachypithecus francoisi. NCBI lineage: Eukaryota > Metazoa > Chordata > Mammalia > Primates > Cercopithecidae > Trachypithecus > Trachypithecus francoisi. The sequence continues at coordinate 18,527,146 of NW_022681454.1, forward strand.
CACCTACGATGCGCTAGACAAAAGGACAAACTTCAAATGAACAATGCAGATGGGCAGCAATTTTACAGCATTTCACCATTAATTTTATCTCTACTTATCCCAGTAAGTACTTCACACTGTCTTCTCTTTTGCTAAATCTCCACGTTCTTTCTTCCCTACATCATGTTTTATACATGACGTCCGTCGCTCATACTTCGTAGAGAAATACAAACTGTGTAAGACTTTCTTAGCAAGTCATCTATGAACCTGTAAGCCTACATGAATCTGAATTCATCCTTCCCATTCAATTAATTGGCATTTGTTGCATAACCACCCAAATACTTAATGACTTCAAACAACAATAATTTAGTAGCTGAGAATTCTATGACAAGTAAAGTTGGGACCAGCTGGGCAGTTGTTCTGCTGTTTCCTTCTGGGTTCAGTCATGTGGCTATGGCAGGCTGCCTGCTCTGTCACAGCTAGAAGGTCTAGAACACTGCTGTCTGATACCACAGATGCTGGGCACATGTGGCTATTTAGTACTTAGATAGACAGTGATATGCTGTGAGTGTAAAATACACATCAGACTTTGAAGACTTAATACAAAAAAGTAAAATATGTCAAATATTTTTAACATTAAGTGTGTGTTTAAATGCTAATATTTGAATATGTTGGCTTAAATAAACTATGCTATTAATTTCACTTATTTTTACCTTTATTTTTATTTATTTTTTACAACATATGGTAAAATACACAAAGCATATTTGCCAACTTTACCACTTTTGAGTCTACTGTTTGAGAGTGTTAAGTACATTCATATTGTTGTACAACCAGTCTCCTCAATTCTTTTCATTTGCATAATAGGAACTCTACATCCATTAAACAATTTCCATCCCTCCTTTCTCCCAGCCCTTTGAAACCACCATTCTCCTCTTTGTCTCTGTAAAGGTGATTACTGTAGGTACCTCATATAAGTGGAATCATACAATATTTGCCCTTTTGTGACTGGCTTTTTTTTTACTCAGCTTAACATTCTCAAGATTCACCCATTTCTTTCCTTTTAAAGGTTGAATAATATTACATTATATGTATTTATTATATTTTATTCATCTATGTATTCTTTCATGAACACTTGGACCACTTCCGCCTCACTCCTGCATATCAAGTTGCTGTGAACATGAGTGTACAAATACCTATTTGAGTTCCTGCTTTCAATACTTTTGTGTATATACCCAGAAGCGAAATTGCTGAATTATATAATAATATTTTATTTTTTGAATTGTCATACTGTTTTCCTTATCAGTGGCACCATCTCACATTCCCAACAACAGACCTAAGTGTTTTGATTTCCCTTTACAAACGCTTGTTAATTTTTTTTTTTTTGATAGTAGCTATCTTAATGGGTGTGAGGTTGCTAGGATTCATTGTTAAGTGATAGTTTCAGTAGAAAGGAATTCTCTGCTGACTTTGCGGATATTGTTCCTTGCGTTCAGGATTCTATTGCTGCTTCTCAAAATTTAACTGTGGGTATCATTAATCATCCCGTATTGGCAAGTGAATCTGTTATTTCTTTCTGAATGCTTTTAAGATTGCCTCTTTGTCTTTAATGTTCAGAACTTTGATTCACGTGTCTAAGTCTTTGCTGATCTATTGAAATGTATTTGTCAGGCCGAAACTGACGTCCAGTCTGCCAAGTAAAATAAATAAAACTCTGTTCTCAGTCTTCATACACACTTTAGCCTTGCTCAACAGAAATAAATAGTATCATATATCTGAAATATTATCTCAAAGTCTGTGATTGTCCATTTTCACAGCTTTCCTTTTATTACACTAACTAGTAATTCCTGGTCAAAAATTTTTTATATTCCTTGTTCTTATCTGACCTCTAAATATTTGCTATTTCCAAAGCTTTCACTCTATTTGTATACATCTTCTCCCTAGGTGATCACATACAAGTCCATGGATTTAAGTATCAACTATATGCATATGATTCACAATTATCTAACTCTGCCCCCAACTCTCTTTTGAGGTTCATATACATATGACAGATTTGATATATAGAGTGACATTTGAAATATATTAACAATGTCCTTAAGGCCTATTCACACCATCCTAACCTGTTTCTCACTCAGTGGTTTTCATAGAAATAAATGCCATTAGTATCAAGCCAGATGCTCAAGCCAAAACCAGTTAACTTTCTCTTTATCTCCTGCATCTAAACTCTGAGCATATTCTCCAAGCAATGTCTCCATCATCACTGTATATTCTTAGCTGGATCTACTCTTATCTCTAACCTGATTACCTCCAATATAGTTCCCCAGACTGGTCTTTCCATATTACCTTCTACAGTTTATTCTATTTTAAATGGAGCGACCCTTTGAAAAATGTAGATCAGATCACATTTCTAGCTTGCTCAAAGCCATCCAATATACTTAGAATGAAGGCCACACAGTCTAATGATAGCCTATAAAACTTAGCATGGTCTGTCCTTGGCTCACATTTCCAATATCTGCTATTCTCTCTTCCTTGCTCACTAGAGAGCAGCCATGTTGTTCTATGCAGTTCCTTGACCAGGCCAACCTCATTTGTGCCTTGTAGCCTTTGAATTTGTTGTATCTGTAATTGGGATATTCTTTCTGGTTTTTTTTTTTTTTTTTTTTTTCAGCCTTCAGGTCTCACATTTTATTGTAGTTAGCCCTCTATCCTATCTTGAGTCGCACCATCCTCCCATTCCTAGTCAATATTACTTAAGATGTTTTATTTTCTATGAGACACTTATTACAATCCAGTGTCATCCTGCATATTTAATGTCTGCCTCTTTTACCAAGAGCATAAGTTCCAAGGGGACAGAGAACATGTTTACCTAGGACCTATCATGATGACTGTCATAGAAAAATGCTCATTGTTTGCTGAATGAATCTTAAATAATTGATCAGAAAACAAATGATGAATAAAATATCTCCCAGCATCATCACAGTCTAATGGTATATATTGGCATGAAAACACAGCCTTCAAAATAATCATAAACTATAATAATATGAAAGATGATGAAGGATTACATGTAAAGATACTACATATAATTTTCACTTTCTGTAATTGTTTTTGACTCTGATTTTATACCTAATTTATATTCAGAAAAGTGACTTATGTAAAATAAAAGGCCACATCTAATTAGATAATAGAGTCTGTGTCAGAAATGTCTGGCTCCTTTCAGATTAAGAAGGACTGGTAAAACACCTTCTGGATTTTCAAAATAAATTATATTTCAGAATTACTTATCTGACCGAATCAATTCAGTCTCTCCTCTCACTTCTTTGAGTCCCAGTTGCTTTCAGTAGCTGCAAGTCTTGGCAGTTTTTTAATTGTATCTCATACAAAACATTGCTAATAGTGTTTGACTCTAACATTATTCTCTTCACCTGCATCCTTACATAACTTCTCTCCAGCACTTCAGGACCTTCTTGATATCTGTAACTGCTCCTCTGGAACTGACCTCAAGCACAGGCTCAAGTTTTATGGTCAGAGGATAAAACCTTCATCAGAGGATCAAGTCAGTCTTGTTTAGAATAGTACTACTGGGATAGTTCCAAGAAGAATGACAGCTACACGGGCTGGAATAGTGAGGGGTGACTTTCATGGCTAGTTTCCCATTCTCATGAGCCTAGAATAATGAATCTGATTCCATCTCTGTAAGCTCAGGACTTATCATCACAGATGTATAATAATGAAAGGGGCTCATACAGAAGCAGTATCATAGTCACACCATCTACTTTCTTAAAATGCACGTTAAGTCCCCTACTTGTAAATGCTCACAACAAGCAAGATTCATTCCTTCAAAAAATAATTATAGAAGTGTCACTTTCTCCCAAGCACTGTTCTCACGTTGGGAAAGCTGCCGTGTACATGAGAAACCAGAGTTTTTGTCCTCATGAAGCATATGTGCTAGTGTGTATGTGTGTGTAGGGGCAACAAACACAAAAATATATATCTGAAATATATTGAGTGCACATGTGAGCCATAAACTGTTCTAGCTAATACACTGTGGCATTTTGTAAAAAAGATATCATAATTCTATGAAAAAATAAAGTTAAGTAATAGGATACAGAGCAATGAGGAAAATGAAGATGGTCAACTAAAACATACTGTGGTTAGAGAAGAATATCAAGTTGAGATTTGAATGATCACGGGGTAATAACTATGCAAAGATATGGGGGAAGTAGAGACACATAGGAAACAGTGCAAATGCACCAAGCTCTGAGCTTGGCTTGCCCAATGGAAAAAGTCAGTATGCTTGTAAAATAATGAAAAAAAGGGAAAGTAGTAGGAGATGAGATTGTATAGATAGGAGAGCTCAATATCTTTTAGATAATGGTGGAAAGCTGAATTTTATCTAATCCATGGACATTCATTATTCATTGGGCATTCATGAATTTAATTTTTCATAGGAATGTTGAGTACAGATGACTAGTCCTGGTCAATGTATCCAATGCCTTTCCAAGCAGTTGTTTTGCAAAAAGTTATCCTAGTTACTGTTGCCTTGAGTCAGAAATCCTGGTTGCATTCCTCGATTGTATCATCCATCATAGTCAACAACATACCTTTACAGGAAATAGATCCTCCCTGATCACAAAGTTGACTTTCACTGTCCAGTTATAATCCCACTGGGACTTTGCTAAGTGAAATGTCAGAAAGCTCCATGGATGAATGAAATAACTATTCTTTTCCAAACACTTACAACAGACTATGACAAGAAGACAAATTTAATTTTGTATTATTTATATTTGGTTTGGTTAAAACATTTTATTTCCTTTCGGGTAGACAGACTTCCGTAGCAACTGTTTTGATGAGTGTGCCCATTAGGTCTTTGAAGCATTCTTAATTGGTAAGTCTAAGTTAAGAATGCATTTAATCAAATTACTAAATTTTGAGTGTATAAAGGCTCTGGCAAGGTTTATACACCAGTCTCTAAATGTGATCCACAACATATACACCACTCGAGACATCTCAATCATATTTTGGTCATGTTCTAGTATTAGAAAAAAATGTATTTACTGAATAAATTTTGTCTTGATATTTTCACTGCATGTCGTCTTGATTTCATTCCCTGGACAGTTTTTTACATTCCTTATACAGTCATGCAACACCACTACTTGGCTAGCATATCCTGTCCTAACTCCTCTCTAAATTGAACAAATACAACTCTCAAATTTTTTCCATTCATATTGGTTGCTTACCAGGGTTACAACCTAACAATCTGATTGATCAATATCCTCCTTAAAGTGTTATGTTCAGAAAAACAAAATATTTCTGATATGCCCTAGCCAAAGACAAATAAATACTATCACCTTTCTGAAGTCCTTCATTCCTTCTGTTAAACTAACAACTAAGATATCTGCTGCTTTAAGACTTTGCCTTAAATTGCTTTTCTACATTAAACACTTGCTTTGTGAGCTTATAGATGCCTTTTTGTTTGTTTGTTTATTTGTTTTTGAGATAGAGTTTTGCTCTTTTTGCCCAGGCTGGAGTGCAGTGGCACGAACTCGGCTCATTGCAACCTCTGCCTTCTGGGTTTAAGCAATTCTCCTGCCTCAGCCTCCTGAGTAGCTGGGATAACAGGCATGCACCACCACACCCGGCTACTTTTGTATTTTTAGTAGAGACGAGGTTTCTCCATGTTGGTCAGGCTGATCTCGAACTCCCAACCTCAGGTTATCCTCCCGCCTCGACTCCCAAAGTGCTGGGATTATAGGCATGAGGCACTGCACCCTATGGATGCCCTTCTTAAGGCCTGTGGATCTTTCTGTTTATAATAATAATGGATAATGATAGATAACATCACAATTAAAAACTAATTATGTGCTAACTCATTTTACGCTCATCCCTGGAATACTGTTTTTTATGCCCATGTACTGATGGATGTTTGGGTGAAAAAATGAATGAATGGATGAGTGGTCTGACCATTTTCCCACCTAGTCTGGAACCGGAAGTGCAACTTGAACGTGATTCCCAATTTTGCAGATAACGCTTTCAGTATGCCATTAGATTACTTGATTAATGGAGAATACTGTTCTTCAAATAAGAGACCCTTAGGTGCAGAAAACTTATTAAAAAGTATCAAAAATAATGCTACAATGTATGCAATAATAAATATTTAACTTCTAACTTAAGGGGGCTTGCTCTCCTTAAAAAAAAATCACTCCATTTAGGCAATGCCTTATTTCCCGCACACTCCAGCAGCTGTACCTCCCTAACTCCACTGGGCATACAGGCACTCTCAGGATCTCAGGCTAAGTAATTACAGGGAGCTGTCCATTCTTGTTCCTTTACACTGGTGTGCCAAACAGCCTTTCCGTCAGTCTGGGTAGTTTCTGGAATTATCCCTGTCCTCCGTAATTCCCGTCAGGCAGCAGCCTACGTATCCCCTTTTCTTAGCACACAGAAGGTTCGCCTTCATTTGCCATCGTGATTTAAGGACAGCACAGCCTAACTCCCAAATTTAATTTCAGACACATGTGCCTTGGATCAAATATCCTGCTGGCCCCTGTCCAAACCTTCTTTTTTCACCTTGGATTTCCTGACTTAATTACCTCAAACTTAGATAAAGCCAAAGCCAAATTGTATGAAAAAGTAATATCTTTAGCCATTATGGAATATGCTTCAGATTTGAAGCAATTGCAGAACATTAGCTGCAGTAAAACGAGATACAATACTCGCTCCTAAAACAGTTTTCCTATTCCGCATTTTACTGGATGTGAATATGTTTTAAGTTATTTTCCTCTACATGCCATCTTTGTCAGTTTCCAAGTAAATAGGTCTGTGTAGCAAGACCTGGACTGGAATTGTTGAAGGGTGACTCAATAACCACCTTCATTATCCCAAGTGTGATTATATGGAGGATGGTGACCAGCTGTTCTCCCTCTCTGATGAGGCAAGAATGAGAGAAGAAGGGCATAAATTGCAGCTGGAGGGAATTCAGATGATGTAAGGAGAAACTCTGGGGTAGCAAGCATGGTTAAGCAGAGGAGGAGTTAGCAGAGCAGTTAATTCCTTCCCTGACAATGTGTCTGGAATAGTTTGTTAAACTTTACATAAGGCAAGGAGTTCACGTAGATGACTTTGACAAAACTTACTGGTTCCAGGATTTTGCCTTCATTTCTCATATGTATTTCAATTGGTGCCCTCACTGTCTATTTATGATGTTAATCATTTGCAAAAGTTAAATCAATGGAGGCATTACACAATTAGACAGCTAAAGGAGTTATACAATGCAGAGACTATAAAAATTGGGCTTTAGAATCAGGCAGAGAGGAGGCCAAGCTAACACTTTATTAATTTTCTGGCGTTAGGCAAGTTACTCGCGTTTTGGGGCTTATTTTATAGTGGTGGTGTGAGAATTAGATAACATATTTATAAAACACAAAATAAAAATGAATGAAAATATTCTCATTTTAACCAATGATTTTCATGGACTTTGTAATTTTTGCTTCAGATCAGACATAAGACTTGTTTACATAGCATTTCTTGATTCTCACCATAACCTTTGAGATTGAGGCTTGCTATTTCGTAGTTATAGAAACTGAGGCTCAAATAAGTTGAGGGACTTGTCCAAGGTCACACAGCTAATGAAGATGATTTAGAAATGCAAATTAAAACTACTCCTTGCATCTCCAGATCTAGAACAAATTATTTCTATTGTTTCATTATTTATCATACTCCGTCTCCTAAATCCTGTAAATTTACTGTGACAAAAGAAGAAAATGATTACAACTAATGTAACTGTGACCTTTTTTCAGAATGACAAAAAAACACTTAAACCAGATTGTTCCAGGGATATCTTAATTTGCACTTGAAAAACAAAAGGTCTGACATTTGTTTTATGACAATTTTTCAGCTGCGAAGTCTTTACTTAGTAAGTTCCCTTTTCTCCTTGAATATACTGAAAGTTTTTTTATAATAACCTCAGCATAACTGACATTGACCAACTGGGCCCAGTGCGATATCTTTATTGGCCGTATTTTTAGAACCAGATTTCTATATGGGCATATCTTTATTTGAAGACAGAAAAGCTACTTTCAGGAATGAGAAGGCACACTGGAGTAGCTTCCCTACGAATAAAATTCTCAGCAATCTAGATTAAATTGGAAGAAATTAAATATCATGTATGCCACTGTCGGCGGTCATTGTTTACTGTTCAAGTGATGTCTTTCCCACATTGTGTTTTTGAGACTCAAAGGGTGACAGAAAATGTGATAGCTTTCCTCAGGTAGGGTTCCTCATCTTAATTGCACAATCCAGAGAATAATTTTAGTGCCTACTATTTCAATCAACCCAAGATGGTACACATGTAATGCCATTGTAGATGTATAAGAAAGAAGGTCTCTCATTGGATCGAATGGTTGCCTCTTAGAACAGTAGCAATTTATGCTCTTGTGTAGCCCCTGTTTAGAAAGGTTGTTAAGAGAAACTGGGCACTTAGCTTTTCCTTACTCATTGGGCTCGCTAAAGGTCTCCATCTTCCTAGGATCCTCCAGTTTCAATAACATGGGCAAAATATAAGCCATGCCAAAAGGCTCTCATCATCCACAGGCCTTGATACAATTTATAGCCTGCTTTGGCTTCTTTTTACCACAAACTATTAATAGTAATGTACAGTAAAAAATGAGCATTAAAAAGTTCTGAGTCCTGTGAATAAAAATGTTTATGTAAATTTAATGAATACTAAATACATTTTATGTGCATATAACTGTGCTGATTTCATAAGGAAAAGGAGTATTGAGATAAGGCATTTCCTGCCACCACCCACATTATTATTTAGCTAAAGTATGAAGATTTTATTCATAATATAGTTAGAAACAATAGAGGAGGATAGAATACAACTAAATGCCATCATGATAAAAATAAATGCCAATTTACAAGATTAAATCCAATATGTAGGTATTCAAATATTGGATCTCCCAAAAACCCCAGATTTTGGATAGAATATACATAGTATATTGCTAAAATTCTGGTTCACAAGGAGGGCAATATATTACAGAGACAACGTAACTGAGCATAGAAATATGTATATATAGAGTAATACAATATATATGGAATATATATGTATACACATACACACATATACATATATAATTAAATTAACAAAAGTGTATGTATCCCAGTCAACTGTGGGAGGCACAGTAGCTCAGTCAGAAATAGGTTAAAATTGACTTGGTTATTCTGGGCTCTGCTGAAAGTGCACAAAAGGAAGCTATAATGAATGCTTGCCTCCTTAGTTTGGTTGTACAGTGATACAAAATCCACTGTTGTCATCCAGACATGTCTTTTTCCAATCTGTCTAGACAGGAGGGTGAGTTAGGGGTGTGGATATCAAGAATATCACCATAAAATCTTATGGATGACATCTTTACCTGGCCTGAGAAGTACTGTAGTTAGGTACAACTAAATATATCATATGTTCTGTGCACCTACAATGTGGCCAGAAGTATGGAAGTTAGGTAATATAAGTACTCTACATAGAGCAGAGGCTTTAGGGAATCCACCCAAGAGTTCAAGATAAAATTCCAGCTCCTCTATCGGCGATTTAACTATGGGTTTGTCAATCATCAAATCTCTGTGCTCTTACCTCAGAAGTGTGAATAATATATAAATTTGCAGGGTTTTGGGAAAAACATTAGTACTTACATACATACACTACACATGCCCAGTACATGACTGGTATTTTTTGGATAAATACTTGAAGTCATTTCTCCCCTAACTATAATAAAAATCTATAAAATCATGCATCCATCCTGATTTGGGGGATTGTCTGTTTACCCTGATTGTCTGATTACCCCTGATTTGGGTAATCTTTGCTTTTTTACTGTCATTATAGGTGGTGTTGTTAAGGAGGGGATATTTGGTACAATACTTGGAAATAAACAGTGCTTCCTAGATCATCCTTCTGCCTGTTCTTTTGTTGAGTAGGAAGAATACGCTGGGCACGGTGTCTCACCCCTGTAATCCTAGCACTTTCGGAGGCCAAGGTGGGCAGATCACAAAGTCAAGAGATCGAGACCATCCTGGCCAACATGGTGAAACCCCATCTGTACTAAAATTACAAAAATTAGCCTTGCATGGTGGCGGGCGCCTGTAGTCCCAGCTACTCGGGAGGCTGAGGCAAGAGAATCACTTGAACCCGGGAGGAGGAGGTTGCAGTGAGCTGAGATCACGCCACTGCACTCCAGCCTGGCAACAGAGCTAGACTGCATCTCAAAAAATATATATATAATATATTATATATTTTATATATAATACATTATATGTTTATATATAATTTTATATATATATATATATATCAATGTACCTCGAAAAGTTGACCAAAATATTGCATTTGTATGATAAAAATTCATGCCCATGGAATGGTCAAAATATTTTTCAATCCAAATGCCTGCAGATGTAGGTGGAACTGGAACAGCTACTTAATTTTTCCTTGTGCTACACAGGACTTTCATTTAGGTCCTAACCAAAGTCACTGTAATTGAATAAGAAAGAGAGCACAAGCAAAAGGAAGTGTAAAAGGGAACTCCGGGAGTTAAATTGGTAATAGACTGAAAAAGTAGGGAAAACTGGTAATGGACTAGCGACCTGAAGCATGGCATTGAGCCTCATACAAATTGTAACTAAAAGTCAATACCACCTGTAAGCTGCCCATTGAACTATAGAATGTGCCCCAGCATTGATTCAGTTTCTGCTGGTCACAAGCCCATTGTAAGGGTCTCTTCATCTAGGACACCTGTGACACAAAACAGGGCAAAGACTAAAGAAGTAAATAAAAGAGAGGAGGAAAGAGAAGCACGTGCTGGACTAGTATAAAGACAGTGTAGCCCTTTGTCCTGGATATGTTCTCTCCGAATAGGGACATCCATAGGGCAAGAGTGTTCTGCTTGAAAAGAAATTGCTCCCACATAGTCAATCCCACTCACAGCAGCAGTGAATAAATCACAAATGAGCAAAAGGTAAACAATTTTTAAGTATCTATTTTTGAAACTTCTACATCTTTAACTTATTAGGAGGGATTACAAATGACCATGGGACTTAAGTGCAGTTGGCAGCAGAAAAAAAAAAAAAAAAAAAGGACTAGAGGATATTAGAGGAGACTGGATACATTTTCATAATAATAGTAGTGATAATAGCAAGAACATTGCAATGGATTGAAAAGCTATTGTGAGACAAAAACTTTACATGCATTTCCCATTTAGTTTCCACAAGAATCTTATTAGTTCAAAGGAGAGGAAGGGGAATGAATGGTTTAGGAGGAATTGTGTCCCTCAACCAAAAGTCATATATTGAAGACCTAACCTCTAGTATCTCAGAATGTGAGCAGATTTCAAAATAAAGTTATTGCAGATGTCACTAAGATGAAGTCATAGTGGAGTAGGATGGGCCCCTAATCCAATGTTATTAGTGTCCTTGTACGAAAAGAAAATTTGGACACACACACACACACACACACAGAGACAGGAAGAAAGCCATTTGAAGCTTGAAATTTTGCTGCCACAAGTCAACAAAATACCAGAAGCTAGAGAAGGATCCTGGAATAGATGTCTTCAAAGGGAACATAGTCCTACCAACACCCTGATCTCAGAATTCTAGCTTCGAGAACAGTGGGACAATAAATCTCTGCTGTGTAAGCCATACAGCTTGTGGTCCTTGCGATGTCGGCCCTAGGAGACTAATACAAGCAGTTTGAGAGACATCAATTAGTTTTTCAAACCTTACAGAGTCAGTCATTTGCGGAATTGGGATTTGAACCCTGACCTCTCACTCCAATCTATTTACTTATACACTCAAGTTCCCCTGTTTCTTCAAACCAGTGCATGGCAATAGAGAAAGGGGTCTGAAATAATGTTTGGTACTACACACCTGATACCTGATTTTGCTTTACAAATAATATGCATGTCAGTGGTTCACCCCACCTCTTCTTCAACATTACTATACAGATATCTCCTTGCCTTCCAAGGCAGATCATTTCAGTTTTGAATAATCAGCAAAGTTAGAAAGCCATGAATTTCCCTCAAAGTTTAGTTCAATCTTAACCTCTGCAAAGATTTCCTCAAATAACAACATCTCAAATTCAGAAGAACTAATAAATCACTTACAATTTACTCAGTGCAGCCTATTCAGTTCCTTCTCTTGCTGCTTTACTCTGATTTAGTAAAGCAAGACAATTTAGTGAGTTTGAGCACTTGTTCTCAAAGTGTGGTCCCCAAACCTGAAATATCCGTGCCCCTCTCCTTCAGAGAACTTGTCAAAAATGCAAATTATCAGCCCAACCTGAGGACTGCTGAATCAAAAGTGTGGATGAACCAGCAGTTGAATTTCAACAAGTCCTCCAAGTGATGTGATTCACATCAAACCTGGAGAACCAATGGCAGAGCACAGATTCAGTCCTGTATGAAGAAGAAGGCTGAGGCTTAACCACATTCTTCTGATTGTGTTTGTTCCCATTGTATGGTAATTTCTTCCATAATAACATATATCAGATTATCATATTAATGATTAATAGACTAGAATAAATTGAAATATTGTAGGAATAGGAGATTAAAGCTTTCTTAAACTAAAGAAAAAAATAGAAACAGTGAAAAGACATATCATGTGCCAGGTAAAAACAGACTATACCTAGGAAAATTAAAAATCATATTATTATTATGAAAAACAATAGTCTCTGAGGCCTCTGTTCTGTTCTAATAGTCTATATATCTGTTTTGGTACCAGTACCATGCTGTTTTGGTTGCTGTAGCCTTTTAATATAGTTTAAAGGCAGGTAGCACGATGCCTCCAGCTTTGTTCACTTTGCTTAGGATTGTCTTAGCTATAAGGGCTCTTTTTTAGTTGCATATGAAATTTAAAGTAGTTTTTTCTAATTCTGTGAATAAAGAATGGTAGCTTGCTGGGGATACCACTGAATCTGTAAATTACTTTGGGCAGTATGGCCATTTTCACAATATTGATTCTTCCTATCCATGAGCATGGAAATATTTTGCCATTTGTTTGTGTCCTCTCTTATTTCCTTGTGCACTGGTTTGTAGCTCTCCTTGAAGAGGTCCTTCATATCCGTTGTAAGTTGTATTCTCTTTTTAGCAATTGTGAATGGGAGTTCACTCATGATTTGGCTCCCCATTTGTCTATTACTGATGTATAGGAATGCTTGTGACTTTTGCACATTGACGTTGTATCCTGAGACTTTGCTGAAGTTGCTTATCAGCTTAAGGAGATTTGAGGCTGAGACAATGGGGTTTTCTAAAAATACAATAATGTCATCTGCAAACAGAGACAATTTGACTTCCTCTCTTCCTATTTGTATACCCTTTATTTTTCTCTTGCCTGATTCCCCTGGCCAGAACTTCCAATACTATGTTGAATAGGAGTGCTGTGAGAGGGCATCCTTATTTTGTGCCAGTTTTCAAAAGGAATACTTCCAGCTTTTGCCCATTCAGTATGATATTGGCTGTGGGTTTGTCATAAGTAGCTCTTATTATTTTGAGATATGTCCATCACTACCTAGTTTGTTGAGATTTTTTTAGCATGAAGGGGTGTTGAATTTTATCAAAGGCCTTTTCTGCATCTATTGAGATAATCATGTGTTTTTGCCATTAGTTCTGTTTATGTGATGGATTACATTTACTGATTTGCATATGTTGAACCAGCCTTGCATCCCAGAGATGAAGTCGACTTGATCACGGTGGATAAGTTTTTGGATGTGCTGCTGGATATGGTTTGCCAAGATTTTATTGAGGATTTTCACATCGATATTCATCAGGGATATTGGCCTGAAATCTTTTTTTGTTGTGTCTCTGCCAGGTTTTGGTATCAGGATGGTGCTGTCCTCATAAAATAAGTCAGGGAGGATTACCTCTTTTTCTATTGTTTGGAATATTTTCAGAAGGAACATTACCAGCTCCTCTTTGTACCTCTGGTAGAATTTGGCAGTGAATCTGTCTGGTCCTGGGATTTTGTTTTGTTTTGTTTGTTTGTTTGTTTGGTAGGCTATTAATTGCTGCCTCAATTTCAGAACTTGTTATTGGTCTATTCAGGGATTCAACTTCTTCTTGATTTAGTCTTGGGAGGGCATATGTGTCCAGAATTTTATCCATTTCTTCTAGATTTTCTAGTTTATTTACGTAGAGGTGTTTATAGTATTCTCTGATGGCAGTTTGTATTTCTGTGGGATCAGTGGTGATATCCCCTTTATTATTTTTTTATTGTGTCTATTTGATTCTTCTCTCTTTTCTTCTTTATTAGTCTAGCTAGCGGTCTATTTTGTTAATCTTTTCATAAAAAGCAGCCCCTGGATTCACTGATTTTTTGAAGAGTTTTTTGTGCCTCTATCTGCTTCAGTTCTGCTCTGAACTTACTTATTTCTTGTCTTCTACTAGCTTTTGCATTTGTTTGCTATTGTTTCCCTATTTATTTTAATTGTGATGTTAGGGTTTCAATTTTAGATCTTTCCCACTTTCTCCTGTGGGCATTTAGTGCTGTAATTTTCCCTCTAAATACTGCATTAGCTGTGGCCCAGAGAATCTGGTATGTCATGTCTTTGTTCCTATTGGTTTCAAAGAACTTATTTATTTCTGCATTAATTTTGTTTTTCATTCAGGAGCAGCAGTAGTCATTCAGGAGCAGATTCAGGATTAAGAACCTCACTCAAAACTGCACAACTACATGGAGGCTACGTATACTTTTATCAAATTATATGTCTGATGAATTTTATTGCCTGTAAATGACAATTCAGTAAGATATCACAAAAAGTAAAAATAAAATATAATAAAAAGTATATTCCTCAAACTAAAGATTTAAGAAGAAATTTTTGAGGGAAAAAAGATGAATTTCTAGCCTAGTTGGCTTTCATATCTAAGAAAGTAACAGGAAAATACATTCCTTGAGATTAAGAAATACACAATGCTACACATGTACAATTATTAAAAGCATACCACCCCCACATACAGCATGTTTTCTTGACAACATACCCTTAATGAAAGAAAAAAGAAAGAAAACAAAATCAAATACTCATAAAAAGGAAACTACAGCATAATATCCCAACTGCTTATGCAGTACCATCTGGAGTCCTTATCAGCTTTCCCTCAGGAAGAATTTTTTTCTGTTCTCTTATTGACTATTTGATCTTTTCTCTGCCTGCCTCAAACCTCTGACCTTCTTTGTCAATTGTCTATTGATTACACTAACTTATACTTCATAGAGTAACATTCTCACCCCACATATGACCAATTGCTTTTCCACACAGATTCAAAATATAGTCTTTCTTCTCTATCCACACTTTCTCCACTACATTGTAATGGAGAGCATTAATGCATCCTGCCAATGACCACATTTTACACTTATGCCCTAGATCCCATCCCCAACTGTCTTCTGAGCCCTCTCATTTGCCGTTCCCATCCCTCTTTTTTCCACTTCTACCTCACTTTTGTATCCTTCAAAAAAACTTCTTGAAAGTGTTAATTCTGACTTGACTTTCTCACATTTCAATCTCTTTCAACCATTCTAATCTTGCTCCCTTCTCTGCTGAATCTTGCTGTGTTCACAAGTGACCTAGTTACTGAATCTAATCCATACTTTTTAGTCCTCATTCTTCATTAATTGTGTATTGTACATGTCAGTTGCCTATTTAATATCTCTTACTCCTTTCTTCCTTCCTAACAGGATTCTAGTTAATCTGGGCAAATAACCCATCACCACCTAGACAGGTGCCTTAGGAGATGTCAATCCTACACTCAGCACCATTGGAATTAGTCAATTAGTGTACATGATTCCCCTTCTATTGCACATGCAGAAATGAGCAAGTGTCACAATTGTAGTGAACAGAACATAAGGAGATGTTAGTAGGTTAAAAAATATATTTTTTCAAGGGATGCATACTCATATAACTATATTTTCCACTGTCAAGAGGGGAGTCAAACTTAAGAAAATTTCTACTGTGGATGGCAAAGAAAAGAGCCACAAAAATTATGCTCCTTTACATCCTTATTGAGATGTTACATTAATAAACCCCAGTATGTTGATACCATTTGAATGTGTGTCCCCACCTATATATCATGCTGGAATGTGATCCCCAATGTTGGAGGTGGGGCTTATTGGAAGGTGACTGGAGCAGGGGAATGGTTTATCATGAATGGCTTAGCATCATCCCCCTTGGTACTGTCCTTGTGATAGTGAGTGAGCTTGTGAGACCTGGTCATTTAAAAGTATGAGGCATCTCCTCCCTCACTCTCTTGCTTCTGCTCTGGCCACGTGATATGCCTCCTTCCTTTTCACCTTCTGCCATGATTGTAAGTTTCTTGAGGCCTCCCCAGAAGTTAAGCAGATGCCAGCATTATGCTTCCTGCAGAGCCTGTAAAACTGAACTATAGACCAGTTAAACCCCTTTTCTTTATAAATTACCCAGCCTCAGGTATTTATTTATAGCAACATAAGAACTGAGAAATATATGTGTGATCCAGTATGTTACTGTTGTTTATGACAATCTTAGTGCATCCAAGACCTCCTTCTCAGCAGCATTTGAGACTATCTCTATGACAGTTCCCTGATATTCCTTCTATCTCTTTAGCTACTTCTCCACATTCTACTTTGTGTAATTCCACTCCTTTTTCTGACCCCAAATATGTGTGGTCCTGAGGCATCATCTCCCACTCTTCAACAGAACTGGTCTATTGTCATTTACTTAAATTGGATAAGGTTTGTCTTCCTTAAGTTCCCTACACATGCTGATATTTTGCCACAAGGTTTCTTTCAAAGTCTGTCTGTCTGCATAGATTCTATTCATTCTTCAGGTCATATCTTAAATATCACGTCATCTGAACAGCTTTTATTTTACCCCCTAGTCTATGTCAGCCCTGCTATAATTCATCATAGTTTCCTCTGCTTTTTTTAAATTAGCACTTGACACAATTTATTTTTTAATATCTT
The DNA here is from genome assembly GCF_009764315.1 of Trachypithecus francoisi. Taxonomy (NCBI): domain Eukaryota; kingdom Metazoa; phylum Chordata; class Mammalia; order Primates; family Cercopithecidae; genus Trachypithecus; species Trachypithecus francoisi. The sequence continues at coordinate 18,544,084 of NW_022681454.1, forward strand.
GATAACATCAGTAACAACACTTTTTTAAATGGAAGAAAAAATAAAAATTACACAATATTACAGAAAATATAGATGTAAATATAGGACAGCATAATGCTAAATAAAATATATATTGAAATAAACATCATCTATATAGTTTTATATTGAAGAATAAAGAGGTGGTTCGATATCATGAAGTTAATAATATCTATAGTGTAACTGAGAAGAAATGATAATATTCCTTGAATCTAATTAGTCATATATGAATTCAGGAACATTCTCATCAAAGAAAAGTAAATCCTATTCATGTAGTCTTTCTAAATTAATTTCTAGGTTTAACACAATTCTGGCTAACATGTCAACTACATTTAAAAAATATATTTACAGGTAATGTCTGTAATTTTTTTTCTAAAAATGTCACTTGTAAATAATGTTCCTGAAATAATTGTCCAAAAATGATGTTCTAAAGTATGTCTAATAGAGTGCATAATCTAGAATATCCAGAACAATTTTCAAAATAAAGTACAATGAAGCAATTTTCAGTCATTATTAAAAGGCATTATAAAATTAAGATTATTAAAATTAGTATGCAGAGGGACTAGATAATTGACAGACAGATCAATAGAACTGTTTGAAGACCCAAGAAGTAGACAGAAGGTATTTATATGTGTAGAAATATATATCTATTCATATATACACATGCACATAGCAACATATGCATATCATCTTAGAAAAATTATTTTGTAAAAATCATGTAGCAATTTTTTAAGTTAATGTTGTATGGTAAAATATATATTAAAGAGATTCTATATCTTAATGATATTGAATATTAATAAATATTATTAATATAAAATAATTATAGTTGACTGTTTTGGAAATAATATAATATTACCAAAGGTTGAAATTTAAAATGAAGTCATTGAGAATACTACAACTATACCGAAAGAGAACACCATGAAGTAAAACAAATGGCAAATAGACAAAATATGTAAAATACATATGTAAAAGACATAATATAGTGAAATGTTATTTCAAACTAGGAACAAAAAGACAACATTCATGCGCCAGCATAGTTTTCTCCTGCATTCCCAGTTGTGTGTCCTCAATCCTCTCAGCTAGCCTTCTATTCACCATACATTGATAATTAAATATATGTATTACATCATAATGTTAAAAGCACAAATTCTTAGGTCCAATAGATCTGAATTCCACTCGTACTGCCATTCTTCATAGCTTTCTGAATTTGGGTAGACTACTTGGCATCAATGATCCCACATTTGTAATGCAGGGAGGAAGCACATACTTTATAGGATTTTTGTGAAGAATAGAGGATTTATTATTGAGTAAAGCACTGTGAGTTTTACTCTAGTTCCTAGTACATAGTAAGGGCAATAATTTAGTACACACATAAACAACAAAATTAAAACACAGCATTAGTATAAAAAATGGAAATTCTATGTTTTAAATTTTTACAGGATTATTGAAGATCATTAGCTAAATCTGGTAAGACATAAAGGAAGCATAAAACCCAATAAGAAAGAAACAAGCCAAAATTAATACCAAATAGATTTGATATGATGATAAATATAAATGTGTTAAACTTTCCAATACAAAATTATCAGAGAGTATGTGAAATCATTAACATGGCTACTGTTGTCTGCAGGGATAACATGAAAGATGCGCCCTGTGTATTGTTTATTATCAAAATTAGAATTTAAAAATATGTATATGTGAGAGGAGCTCTTTTGGAAATGAATGAAGTGCCAAGTGGAACCACTTCTAATTTTCAGTCATGATGGCAGATGGTTTAAAATTATGGACATTGGGCCCGGAGTGGTGGCTCACACCTGTAACCCCAGCACTTTGGGAGGCCTAGGCGGGTGGATCACGCAGTCAGGAGATCGAGATCATCCTAATATGGCGAAACTCCGTTTCTACTAAAAATACAAAAAATTAGCCAGGTGTGGTGGCGGGTGCCTGTAGTCCCAGCTACTCGGGAGGCTGAGGCAGGAGAATGGCGTGAGCCCGGGAGGCGGAGCTTGCAGTCAGCCAAGATCACACCATTGCACTCCAGCCTGGGAGACAGAGGGAGACTCCTTCTCAAAGGAAAAAAAAAAAAGATAAAAGACATTAAATTGCCAATGTCAAAAATTAACAAAAATTATATTGTCTTATTTATTGAGTATACTATTTACCTTTTTATGAACAAAGCCCCTGGAAAACTCATTGATACGGTTTGGCTCTGTGCCCCCACTCAAATCTCATCTTGAATTGTAATCCCTATAATCCTCACATGTCAAGGGTGGGGCCAGGTGGAGGTAGCTGAATCATGGAGATGGATTCCCTCATGCTATTTTTGTGATAATAAGTTTGTCTCATAAGATCTGATGGTTTTATACGTGCCTTGCATTCCCTGCTTGCACTCATTCTTTCTCCTGTCGCTCTGTGAAGAGGTGCCTTCTGCCATGTTTGTAAGTTCCCTGAGGCCTCCTCAGCCACGCAGAACTGTGAGTCAATGAAGTCCCTTTTCTTTATAAAACTTGGGTATTTCTTCCTAGCAGTGCGATAATGGACTAATGCACTCACAATATGGTGAGTCCTAGTAAATTTGTTCTTGACATTTTCAGTTATTTTCAGAAGTTAAGTTTTCAAGAAGTTATGTTTGCCAGGTGAAATGATAAAGGGTTTCCTTCACATTAAAGAAGTTTGAATTAAAAATATGCAAGTGTAGTAACCTAACTGGTTCCTATATCCTTTTGGCCTCCACATAATGAGATTGAACAAGCTATCCCAGTACTGCAGCAAAGGTTAAAGAACTCGGAGACAACTATATAAGGGAGAAAAAACCTTTCATTAGAAGAGAGTTACAGTTGGATCAAAAAGGCTTTGCAAGTTCCCTGGGGAAAATGCCTTAATTAGCAAGCTCACACACTCTGGAGTATATTTATTTATTTTCTCTTGCAGTTATTTTATTGTTTTAATAGCAACCCATATTGGAGACTTTTCTAGACATTCTTTTCTCTATATACTTTCTTTTATTCATTAGCCTCTTCAAATTTTCATACGATCTTTTAAATTGATGTTATTTGTCACTGCCCCCTTTTCTTTCTAATACCTTTTTCTCCCAATTCTATATTTATTTGCTCATTCTTTCAAAAATTTATAATGGAGTCAAGACCCCTTATTGTGTCTCTTCTCCAGAAATACATGTTTCTCTAACTGGGTAGAAAACCTCCAAAAAACAACCTTTGTGTTTCAAGGTTTTTTTTTTTTTTTTTTTTCTAATTTCTATATAATTTTCTCTAGTCATATAATATTTGTTCTTAATTGCTCAAATAGTGTTATACAGTACACCTATAGGAACTGTGAATTAATATATTTTAAAATTAATTTTGATTTTCAAGTAAATTATTATTTTCATACTGTCAGACTATAGCAACTTGTTTTATTTCTCTTTTGGGACCCTCACTTTTGGGAAGGTTTACTGAATAAATTAATAACCTAATCTTTGTCATATAAAGTATTCAGTATGTACTAGAGTAAAATAAATCTCTATAACTTTAAAACTTCAATATTTTTTTCTCCATGAAACTTTCAATATGCAAAACTATCTAGACTAAATGTGAAATCATATTTTCCCCCAATAAATGCTCTTTTTTTCATATAAAGGTGGAAAGTCAATATAAAAAGTGTATTAATTCCTCTTTCTTTAAATGCTTTTAGTAAATAGTTCTCTGTCCAAAAATGAGAAAATGTGGAATATTAACTCTAACCCCAGACTAAATCACTCACCAGTTAAGAGTATCTGTTTCTAAATTATTTTAATCATGTTGAAACTGCAAATAAAAATATGTGTGGTATTTTAAAGAATCACAAGCACTTTGAGATTTATGAAATGAGGGCACTTTGGCCATTTTTCCATTCAGCTGTTGCAACCATGAGAGTTATTGATGGATTAACGGTATGTGTAAGTGGCAGCGATATAAGTAGGTGGAAAGTTTCAGAAGTCTGGAATGTGTAAGTTTTATGTCAAGTGACTTTGAAATGTAGAATTCTTGTAGTTCACTTACAGCAACATGAAATAGCTATTCACTTAGGTTCCAATTTTAGCCTCTGTAATTGGTTCACTGAAAAACAATAATACACCAAAATTCTATTGGAGCAATTTTTCTATAGCAACAAGGCTTGCTTTTATTACCTGTGCATTTTGGTGTAGTTTTCAGCAGAGTCAGGTAATTCCCAAAGAGGTTTGTATGTTTCCATTGAATTTTTTAAAGTAATGAGTTTTCAGCATATAAATGAAAGATAGAAGGTTAATTTTGCAGTGGAAGTTTCAGGAACCAATAGAACACATTTGTAATGCATTCCAGCAGACAGGGACTTGCCACATTTGTTCGACAGGATCCTAATGATTACTTCCATCAGTGGTTAATTAGCAAGGGATACAATTTCAGTATGTTCTGAAATGTCAACTGCTACTTAAATGTTTCACCCATTTTACAACTAATATTCAAAATCATGGCAGCTGGTCAGTTAGGCCCTCATTGTTCCCTGCCACTCACGATGCTGTGTGGGACTACCTGATAGTTAGGATAAAACAGGTGGCTTTTTGGTCTTTAGTTACCCAAGCAGATAAAATTACTTAAAAATATGATATTGTTAAAAGGTCCATATAAAAAAGAAATGTGTAAGTATTCTAAAAATGGCAAGATCCTCCTTGCAATAAAATATGTGTAAGTCACAGCATACGGTATAGAATCTTTGACACACATTGCTCAGAGCTTCATGTAGGAAACTTAAGCAAGTTAATATGTAGCGGAGTGCTGCCTGAGAGCTTTCTGTGTGAATGACCACATGTTGAAGTATCTACCAAATCACTATGCCATGTTGAAGCAGCCCTCAAATCACTGTGTCAAAGATTCTTTTTTATATGGACCTTTTAACAATATAATATTTTTAAGTAATTTTATCTGCTTGGGTAACTAAAGACCAAAAAGCCACCTGTTTTACCCTAACTATCAGGTAGTCCCACACAGCATCGTGAGTGGCAGGGAACAATGAGGGCCTAACTGACCAGCTGTCATGATTTTGAATATTAGTTGTAAAATGGGTGAAACATTTAAGTAGGCAACCTACAGAATGGGAGAAAATTTTTGCAATCTACTCATCTGACAAAGGGCTAATATCCAGAACCTACAAAGAACTCAAACAAATTTACACGAAAAAAACAAACAATCCCATCAAAAAGTGGGCAAAGGATATGAACAGACATTTCTCAAAAGAAGACATTCATACAGCCAACAGACACATGAAAAAATGCTCATCATCACTAGCCATCAGAGAAATGCAAATCAAAACCACAATGAGATACCATCTCACACCAGTTAGAATGGCAATCATTAAAACGTCAGGAAACAACAGGTGCTGGAGAGGATGTGGAGAAATAGGAACACTTTTACACTGTTGGTGGGATTGTAAACTAGTTCAACCATTATGGAAAACGGTATGGTGATTCCTCAAGGATCTAGAACTAGATGTACCATATGACCCAGCCATCCCATTACTGGATATATACCCAAAGGATCATAAATCATGCTGCAATAAAGACACACGCACATGTATGTTTATTGCGGCACTATTCACAATAGCAAAGACTTGGAATCAACTCAAATGTCCATCAGTGACAGACTGGATTAAGAAAATGTGGCACATATACACCATGGAATACTATGCAGCCATAAAAAAGGATGAGTTTGTGTCCTTTGTAGGGACATGGATGCAGCTGGAAACCATCATTCTTAGCAAACTATCACAAGAAGAGAAAACCAAACACTGCATGTTCTCACTCATAGGTGGGAACTGAAAAATGAGATCACTTGGACTCGGGAAGGGGAACATCACACACTGGGGCCTATCATGGGGAGGGGGAAGAGGGGAGGGATGGCACTGGGAGTTATAACTGATGTAAATGACGAGTAGATGGGTGCCGATGAGTTGATGGGTGCAGCACACCAACATGGCACAAGTATACATATGTAACAAACCTCAATGTTATGCACATGTACCCTAGAACTTAAAGTATAATAATAAAATAAAATAAAAAGAAAAAATAATATATTGCCTCAATAAATCTGATTCTTATTTGGAAAGCATGGTGGATGAGCTCTAGGATAATACCCATGATCCACACTTCTTGATGTTCAAATGCTTGTATACTTCCCTTATCCTAAATCTGGACATGGCCTATTGCTTGTCTCTAACCTACAGAACACGGCAAAGGTGAGGTTATGTGGTAATTAGGCATACATAATTATGCACATGCTATTGCAGTGCTTGCCTTCCTGGAGTCTCTCTTTGCTGAATGTGACGCAGCAAGTGGATTTTTTGGGAAACTTCATGTGGCAAGAAACTGTGAGCACCTCTAAAAAGCAGAGCAGCATCTGACTGATAGCCTCAAAGAACCTGGAGCCCTCAGTTTTACACAAGCAAGAAACTGAATTCCTATAAAAATTGAGTAAACTTGAAAGTGGATCCTTTCCCCTAGTTAAGCCTCAGATGAGACCATATTCCTGGCCAATGTATTGCTATAGCATTGTAGAGGACACAGCTAAGTTGTGCCAGGACACCCGACTCATAGGATCTGTAAGATAATGAACACGTCATGTTGTTTTAGGCCATTAAATTTGTGTCGATATTGTCACACAGCAATTAATACATGAAGACACAGCTTATACCTGGATATTTACTCTTTGGTACTTATGCCAATAAAAAACCCAGGACAGACACATAGGAGAAACTCAGTAGAAGGTGTTTTTAATTTAGTATCATATGGTTTCAACCAACATCACAATGAAATCTATTGGTTTTTAGAGGTCTTCATTTAGGGACTATTTTACTGATCCATTTCTTTAAGTAAAAGCTATGAGGTCACAACATACGTAATAGCCAATGGGCCAAATTTAATATGCAGACATGCTCTGTGTCTGGACTACATGTTTGTTTGTTTTGTTTTTTTTTTTAATTGATATATTTAGCCATAAGAAAACAACTTTGCTGTGTTCATGTAAAGTGTAAATTTCTGGGATATAATGAAACATCTGGCACCACTATGTTTATACTCTTTTTGGAAACAAGCAACAGAAGTTGAGAAGTAGCTACTCTCTTAAACCAAGATGCCTGTGGTCCAACTCAGCTCAGTCCAAACCACTTTCTGTTGTTTTCCACACCGAGGCCAAAGTCATTTGTTATTCTCCAGCCATTCATTTAACTATTGGCCCATTTAACAAATTTACATGACTCTTTTACCCTATTCTAAAATTTCTAAGTATTAAACTTAAATTATATCACCAACAGGTATCACATATGGACTATATTTATTTAGAGTTATTTCTCTTGGAAATCAATTACTGAGATAAATCATCTTTGACTTTCATTAAAATAACCATCTTCAAGGGACCCAGGGGTAACTGTAAATCAAAAGTGTATCCAGAATTGTGTCGTATGGTGCCAATTTACTGCAATCTGGCATCCCCTTTTATTCATTAATGTGTCCTGGTTCAGATGTTGAATTATTCAGTCAACTGGTTGAGTATTGCCAAATACAGTTCATGTATAAAATGACCCAAATTCCCCAGTGTCACATAAATAAGTTGGTAAGATTCAGTTGATTCTGAATCTGGATCATCTGGACAAGATGATATTTCTTTTTTTTTATTTTTATTTTTATTTTTTTTATTTTTTATTATACTTTAAGTTCTAGGGTACATGTGCATAACGTTTATATCATGTATAACTCCCCAATGCAATCCCTCCCTCCTCCCCCCTCCCCATGATAGGCCCCAGTGTGTGATGTTCCCCTTCCTGAGTCCAAGTGATCTCATTGTTCAGTTCCCATCTATGAGTGAGAACATGCGGTATTTGGTTTTCTCTTCTTGTGATAGTTTGCTAAGAATGAGGGTTTCCAGCTGCATCCATGTCCCTACAAAGGACGCAAACTCATCCTTTTTGATGGCTGCATAGTATTCCATGGTGTATATGTGCCACATTTTCTTAATCCAGTCTGTCACAGATGGACATTTGGGTTGATTCCAAGTCTTTGCTATTGTGAATAGTGCCGCAATAAACATACGTGTGCATGTGTCTTTGTAGTAGAGTAATTTATAATCCTTTGGGTATATACCCAGTAGTGGGATGGCTGGGTCATATGGTACATCTAGTTCTAGATCCTTGAGGAATCGCCATACTGTTTTCCATAATGGTTGAACTAGTTTACAATCCACCAACAGTGTAAAAGTGTTCCTATTTCTCCACATCCTCTCCAACATCTATTGTTTCCTGACTTCTTAATGATTGCCATTCTAACTGGTGTGAGATGGTATCTCATTGTGGTTTTGATTTGCACTTCTCTGATGGCGAGTGATGACGAGCATTTTTTCATGTGTCTGTTGGCTGTATGGATGTCTTCTTTTGAGAAATGTCTGTTCATATCCTTTCCCCACTTTTTGATGGGGTTGTTTGTTTTTTTCTTGTATATTTGTTTGAGTTCTTTGTAGATTCTGGATATTAGCCCTTTGTCAGATGAGTAGGTTGCAAAAATTTTCTCCCATTCTGTAGGTTGCCTGTTCACTCTGATGGTAGTTTCTTTTGCTGTGCAGAAGCTCTTTAGTTAATTAGATCCCATTTGTCAATTTTGGCTTTTGCTGCCGTTGCTTTTGGTGTTTTAGACATGAAGTCCTTGCCCATGCCTATGTCCTGAATGGTACTATCTAGATTTTCTTCTAGGGTTTTTATGGTATTAGGTCTAACATTTAAGTCTCTAATCCATCTTGAATTAATTTTCGTATAAGGGGTAAGGAAAGGATCCAGTTTCAGCTTTCTACTTATGGCTAGCCAATTTTCCCAGCACCATTTATTAAATAGGGAATCCTTTCCCCATTTCTTGTTTTTTGTCAGGTTTGTCAAAGACCAGATGGATGTAGATGTGTGGTATTATTTCTGAGGACTCTGTTCTGTTCCACTGGTCTATTTCTCTGTTGTGGTACCAGTACCATGCTGTTTTGGTTACTGTAGCCTTGTAGTATAGTTTGAAGTCAGGTAATAGGAGTGGTGAGAGAGGGCATCCCTGTCTTGTGCCAGGGATGCCCTCTCTCACCACTCCTATTCAACATAGTGTTGGAAGTTCTGGCTAGGGCAATCAGGCAAGAGAAAGAAATCAAGGGTATCCAGTTAGGAAAAGAAGAAGTCAAATTGTCCCTGTTTGCAGATGACATGATTGTATATTTAGAAAACCCCATCATCTCAGCCAAAATCTCCTTAAGCTGATAAGCAACTTCAGCAAAGTCTCAGGATACAAAAGTAATGTGCAAAAATCACAAGCATTCTTATACACCAGTAACAGACAAGCAGAGAGCCAAATCAGGAATCAACTTCCATTCACAATTGCTTCAAAGAGAATCAAATACCTAGGAATCCAGCTTACAAGGGATGTAAAGGACCTCTTCAAGGAGAACTACAAACCACTGCTCAGTGAAATCAAAGAGGACACAAACAAATGGAAGAACATACCATGCTCATGGATAGGAAGAATCAATATCGTGAAAATGGCCATACTGCCCAAGGTTATTTATAGATTCAATGCCATCCCCATCAAGCTACCAATGACTTTCTTCACAGAATTGGAAAAAACTGCTTTAAAGTTCATATGGAACCAAAAAAGAGCCCGCATTGCCAAGACAAGATGATATTTCTTAGGCTTGGTCACACATCTGTGGTCAGTAAGAGATTGGCTCTGAGGCTCATCTGATGTTGGCTGAATTCAATCAGATGCCCAGGGGCTGGAGGACTACTGGCTGATGTAGGATGGCTTTGGTTGGCATCACTGGAGTGACTCAGTTCTATTTGCTGTGGGCTAACCCAGGAATAGTCTCCTGGTTTTGGAAGAGAAGCAAGACTGAGCAAGTTCAATCACACAGATCCTCTTCAAGTTCCTGCTTTGTCACATCTGCTAGGGTCTCAATGGCCAAAATAAACCTCATGGTAGAGTTCACGATGAGAACTGGAGGTCAATAAAAGTTACTTTGCAAAAGATACGATTACAGAGTAGATGAAGAATTGGGACTGTTAATAAAATCAATCTGTCACAGATGTTACCCTATGTTTATCGGCTTTTTCAATATGGGAACAATAATTTTAATTAAAATATTCACATGGAGAACACATGTGTAGATAATTTCATGAAATATTCTGGTTTTACAAAATGTTAGAATGACTTAAAGTCAATGGAATGGATTAACCTAGAATGGTTGAAATAAAAATATCACATAGAATTTACTATGCCTTAACTAAATTTACAGGTTATGCAGTTTGTTTCCAATGATTATTTCAAATCCAGATTTATTACTTATTAGCTAAAATTTATTAATTCAAAATGATTAAGAAATTTGCCTCTGTCAAGATTTTATATTGATCTACTTTTGTGTTATCCATTTACTTCCCATCTTATGTACTGTACCAGGAATAACAATTATATATGTATGGTGTGTGTATTTGTTTGTATTTTGTGTCACAAACCTTTTAGAACATGTGTAAAATTCTGAAGTCTTACTTAAAACTGAAAAAACAAAGAACAATTTTAAAAGGTCTCATTAACACGAGTTTCCTAAGCTGCTTCAAAATAAAGGATTTCAAATTCAGAAGATTCTGCATGTCATATCCTTCCCTTGACAGTCCATATAATGCATATTATTATATTCAAAACAAGAAGTCTCATAAAAGAAATAAATCTTAAATTTTGATAAAATTACTATTTTACAACTTTATTTACCTAATCACTTTTATGATGAACTTATATATAGCCTGAAAATTTTGAATTTTGTATTTTGTAGTAGGATATGTGGTCAAAAATGTTTACTTTATGAACTCTTTAGAAATTGCATTGACACGAGTGGTTCTCTCCAGTTCCCTGCTAAATACCTATGTATGCTTTCTGTATTCTATAGTTTAATATTTATATGGCCCTAAAATTTAGTGTCTCTCTAAATCTCATACACATTCACACATTCTCTCTCTCTCTCTCTCCTCTCTCTCTCTTTCTATGTTGCCCCGTTGTATCTAATTTCCAACTCAAAAATATTCTGTACTTCTTTCTTAATGTCTTTTATTTTTATTACTTTTATTGTTTCTGCTGTTTGATTTAGCTGCTGAATTCATGGTAACTTATGATTATAGATAGAAATGTTGACATTTTTATTTTGTTAATTAAAAGATTAATTTATGTTCTGCTGAAAATTGGCCATCTCATCTCTGCACAAAGATGGAAATGTTTTTGGTGGTGCTAAGCATTGGTTTCTTATATAAATGCCAGTTCTACAGTTGAAATATAAGCACTCTGATAAAGCACTATATAATTGCTACTTTTCCAGTCTGTCATAATTTGGACTCTAGATAATCAACAAATAAATTTTTTTCTCAAATCCTCATTTTACAGAAGAGGAAACTGAGGCTTACATGGATGAAGTAATCTGCCTAAGATAATGTAATGAATAAGTGACAGCTTAGATTCAAACCCAATTAATTTCAACTAATAAATAAATACATGAGATTATGAATAAAGTGGCAATATGGTGAGAGAGGGCAATCATAATATGTAGAAATGGAGAGTGGAGTGGAAAACTATTGAAAGAGAGTAGTGTAAGTTTGAGGATTCAAGTTAGAAAATGTATCTACTGTTAACATGTGCATCATTAGTCATAAAAATGGAAGTTAACAAAGTAATTTATGTAGCAATATTAAATATACACTTGAAAGACTAAAATGATACAAATGGTTTCATTATGAAATCAAGAGCTTTGCATCTCAGGATCAGAATCAATACAATTCAAATACATCAATGCTATGTATATAATTAGACATTTATTAAAAGCAAGACCCTGTCACAGATACTGTAAGGTATACAATTTTTAAGACATGATCATTGGTTTCAAAAGGTGTATCATTAAAGAGGGAAAGAAAATATATGTTGTTTGAAAGTTAAATAGTTGGCAACACCTTTTTCTAGGCAAAGAATGTGCTTAATTTTACATTTATGATTTAATTTTCAAATATGTGCAAGCAATTCTGTGGACTGACACATGGCAAAAGCTGCTTTGCTGATGTTTTAATAATATTCAGTAATTGTGAAGAGAGGGGTTGTGTCAATCCTCTTGTAGCATCAGGGCTTAGGGCAAGAAAAATACTTATTCACTTTGTAGTGGAGAAAGCAAACAGATACCATCTGTTTACTGGTTGAAAGTTAATATTACCAAAGATGGGAAAAATAGACATTCTATTAGTCTGTTCTCACACTGCTAATGAAAACATACCCACGACTGGGTAATCTATAAAGGAAGGAGGTTTAATCGACTCACAGTTCCACATGGCTGGAGAGGCCTTACAATCATGGCAGAAGGTGAATAAGAAGTAAAGGCAAGCCTTAGATGGTCACAGGCAAGAGAGCGTGTGCAGGGGAACTCCAATTTATAAAACCATCACATCTTGTGAAACTTACTATCATGAGAACAGCACTGGAAAGACCTGCCCGCATAATTCAATTATGTTCCACTGGGTCCCTCCCACAAGTGGGAATTATGGGAGTGGAAGATGAGATTTGGGTCAGGACACAGCCAAACCATATCATTTTACCCCAGCCCCTCCCAAATCTAATATCCTCATATTTCAAAACCAATCATGCCTTCCCAGCAGTCTCCCAAAGTCTTAACTCATTTCAGCATTAACTTAAAAGACCACAGTTTAAAGTCTCATCTGAGACAAGGCAAGTCCTTTCCACCTATGAGCCATAAAATCAAAAGCAAGTTAGCTACTTCCTAGATACAATAGGGGTACAGGCATCGGGTAAAGATACCTATTCTAAATGTGATAAATTGGTCAAAACAAAGGGGCTACAGGTCCCACGCAAGTCTGAAATCCAGTAGGGGAGTCAAATCTTAAAGCTCCAAAATGATTTCCTTTGACTCCATGTTTCAATCCAGGTCACACTAATGCAAGAAGTGGGTTGCCATGGTCTTGGGCAGCTCTGCCCTTGTAGCTTTGCAGGATACAGCTCCCCTCCTGGCTGCTTTCACGGACTAATGTTGAGTGTCTGTGGCTTTTCCAGGTGCACAGTACAAGTTGTTGGTGGATCTACCATTCTGGGGTCTGGAGGACAGTGCTCCTATTTTCACAGCTCTGCTAGGCAATGCCCTAGTGGGGACTCTGTGTGGGGGCTCCAACCCCACGTTTCCCTTCTGTACTGCCCTAGCAGAGGTTCTCCATGAGGGCTCTGCATCTGCAGCAAACTTTTACCTGGACATCCAGGCATTTCCACAGATCCTCTGAAATCTAGGCAGAGGTTCCCAAACCTCAATTCTTGACTTCTGTGCACCCAGAGGCTGAACACCACATGGAAGCTGCCAAGGCTTGGGGCTTGCACCCTCTGAAGTCACAGTCCAAGCTGTACATTGGCCCATTTTTGCCACAGCTGGGATGCAGGGCACTGAGTCCTGAGGCTGCACAAAGCTGCAAGGACCTGGGCCTGGCCCATACAACCAGTTTTTCCTTTTAGGTCTCCAGGCCTGTGATTGGAGGGCTGCCATGAAGACCTCTGACATGCCCTGGAGACATTTTCCCCATTGTCTTGGCTATTAACATTTGGCTCCTCGTTACTTATGAAAATTTTGGCAGCCTGTTTGAATTTATCCTCAGAAAATAGGTCTTCCTTTTCTACTTTGAACAGCACCCAAGTCACATATTGAATGCTTTGCTGCTTAGAAATTTCTTCTGCCAGATACCCTAAATCATCTCTCTCAAGTTCAAAATTTCACAGATTTCTAGGGCAGATGCAGAATGCTGCCAGTCTCTTTGCTAAAACATAGCAACAGTCACCTTTATTCCAATTTCCAACAAGTTCCTCATCTAAATCTGAGATAAGCAGTATTTGGTCCAAGCTGTTCAACAACTGTCTAGGAAGTTCCAAACTGTCGCACATCTTCCTGTCTTCTTCTGAGCCCTTTAAGTCTCTAGGAAGTTCCAAACTTTCCCACATTTTTCTGTCTTCTTCTGAGCCCTCCGAACTGTTCCAACCTCTCCCTGTTACTCAGTTCCAAACTGACTTCCACATTTTTGGGTGTCTTTATGGCAGTGCTCTACTACTGATACCAATTTATTGTATTCACTTGTTCTCATGCAGCTAATAAAGACATACCCAAGACTGGGTAATTTATTAAGGAAAGACTCACAGTTCCACCTGGCTAGGGAGGCCTCCCAATTATGGCAGAAGGTGAATGAGAAGCAAAAGCACTTCTTACATGGCCGCAGGCAAGAGACCTTGTGCAGAGGAACTGCCCTTTATAAGACCATCAGATCTTGTGGGACTTATTCATTATCATGACAACAGCATGGGAAAGACCCGCCCCCACGATTCAGTTACCTCCCACATGGGAATTATGGGAGCTACAATTCAAGGTGATATTTTGGTGGGGACACAGCCAAGCCATATCAGACATCATGTGCCTCTTAATATGATGCTGAGCAGAATGGAACATCACTTCTATGTTCTGTTGTTGTTCTGTTCTATGTTGTTTCTGCCAAAAATGGCTAATCTGAATCTATTTAAAGTAAAATAGTTAAAAGGCCTACTTGGAAGGGAATTATACAAAATAACTAGTCTGTTTATCGTTAAAAAAATATCTAGCTCAAGAAAGAAGCAACTGTTCTAAATTCAAGTGAGTGAAAGGGGCATAACCACTAAATGAGCTGTGATCCTCGATAGAGTTTTGACCAGGACGTAAAAGGGTAAAAAGGAGGAAGTTTTGTTTATTTGCTTTTTTCCTTCATATAAAGGGCATTATTTGAACAAGGACAAAATGTTCGTGGGATATATGATTTATAAGGTGACTGGCACTGTGTCAATGTTAATGTCTAAATTTAATGAGGATATTGTGTTTACATAGGATGGTATACTTGATCTTAGGAAATGGAAACTGGAGTTAGTAGTAGAATGAACATCATGTCAGTGACTTATTCTCAAATGCACTTGCACAAGCACACATATACACAACTGTAAGTCAATAGTGATAAATGGTGGCAACTTCCTGTGTGTTGAACCTATTTCAAAATAGAAATTAAAAAGTGAAGAAATAATGATTATACACATAAACTCATGAGATATTTTATCTAACTACACACGTTATAAGATTATATAATATATAGTACATATTTTAATGAAAACATTTTTCCTTTAACACTTCCCACCAAAAGGCCTAGAAAAAAATGATTAGCTCAGTAGCAGCGAGGATTCCTGGTGCCCAGACTGTGCTATCAAAATATAATTTTTTTTTTTTTTTTTTTTTTTTAGATGGAGTCTTGCTCTGGTGCCAGGATGGAGTGCAGTGGCATGATCTTGGCTCACTGCAACCTCCAACTCCCTGATTCAAGAGATTCTTCTGCCTCAGCCTCCTGAGTAGCTGGGATTACAGGCACATGACACCATGCCTCACTAATTTTTGTATTTTTAGTAGAGATGGGGTTTCACCATGTTGGCCAGGAGGGTCTTGATCTCCTGACCTAATAATCCACCCACCTTGGCCTCTCAAAGTGCTGGGATTACAGGCGTGAGCCACCACACCCGGCCTAAAATATCATTTCTTTCTTTTTTTTTTTTTTAAATTATACTTTAAGTTCTAGGGTACATGTGCACACCTGCAGGTTTGTTACATATGTATACATGTGCCATATTAGTGTGCTGCACCCATTAACTCATCATTTACATTTGGTATGAAAAATACTTCGTATTTCTTAGCAAAAAGACTGATTTGAAATCTGGATCAGAAAATGTACAGTTTAAGCCTGAAGTGTCGCATACCAGAGAGTGTATAAGACAATCAAGGAATGCCTGTGTCACGTCAAAACAGTCAACTTAAAGAGAAGTCCCACTGGCAAAAATTCAGACAACATAAACATTAAAAACAACAATATTTGCACCAGATTGAAACTCACCAAATGTTTTTAATTCATGAATTAATAGGAATATAATAAATACTCAGTCACTTTTAGTAAATGATTTTAAAAGGCAATTGTTTATATTAAACACTAGAAAATCAAAGGCAAGTTATATAGGCAAATTCAATGAAACAGACTTGTTTGTTAGAAAAGATTAGTGACACTGACAAACCTCTATCAAGAACTGACAAAGAAAATGTTACTGAAGACACAAATTACAAATGTCAAAAATTAAATGAGGATATCACTAAAGAAACCTGCAGATACCAAAAGGGTAGTAAATAAATGCTTTGAACAACTCTATACAAACAAATTTGATAACAGATGAAATGGAACAATTTATTGAAAAACTTGAACCACTCCACTTCGTCCAATATAAAATAGATAACTTGAGTACTACTATAACTGAAAAAAAAAAATCCTTTTTAGAAACCTCTCTTTCTCTTGTTTAAAATAATATTCCATGTCCATATGGTTTCACTGTATAATTCTATCAGACATTCAATGAATGAACACCAATTCTCTTTGAGAAAATAGAAAGGAACATTTTACATTTAATGTTTAAAGCTGGTGTTACCCTGATAGCAAATTCAGACAAAGACAATATTATCAAAAGGAGAAGACTACACCAATATCCCTCTCTAATATAGAGGCAAAAAGTTTTAACAAATTATCGACATATAGAATTCAGCAACCTTTTAAAAGAATTATATACCAAGATCAAGTGGAGTTTATTGGAGGAATTTAAAGCTGGTTTAATATTTTAAAAATCAATGTAACAAATTATATTTACAGTGTAAACAAGAAGAATCAGATGACTATATCAATCCATACAGAAAAATCATTTGACAAAATTCAACGTTTGTTCTTGTGAAAAACTTGCAGGAAAACAGAAATAGAAGGGAACCCTTCAACTTGATAAAGAACATACACAAAACCTGCAGTTAATTTACATTTAATTGTAAAAGGCTAAATGCTTCTCCCATAGGATTGAGCCCAAGGAAGAATGTCTTCTTTCAACATTTGTATCCATCATAATGCTAGAAGTTTTAGCCAGAGCAATAAGGCAAGAAGGAAGTCTACAGATCAGAAAGCAAGAAATACAACTGGCCCTGTTTGCGGATGACATGATTCTTGATTCTCTACAGAGAAAAGTCTTTACATATCTAAAAAAAAAAAAACAAAAAAACCCAAAATGTATTAGAAGTAACATATGAGTTTGACAAAGCCACAGAATCCAAGATAAACACATAAAATTAATTATATTTCTATATATTAGAAATGAACTTGTGGACACCCAAATTAAATATATGTTTTTTAAATTCTCTACATTACAATTTTGTTTTTAAATTCTCTGAACTACAATTCCTGAAAAATACAATATTTAGATATAAATCTACCAAAATGTGTATAGTACTTGTATCCTAGCAACTACAATATACTAATGAAAAAAGATTTAAACATCCAAATAGATAGAAAGACACCTAGTGTTCATGAATTAGAAGATTCAGTGTAGTAGAGATTTCAGTTCTAGATACAGATATGGTTGTTCTAAAATTAATATGAAAAGATAAAGAAACTAGAATAGTTAAATCAATTTTGTGAAAGAAAAATAAAGTAATAAAGAATCAGTCCATCTGATTTCAAACTTCTTATATACCTATGTATCAAAACTGTAATTACTAAAGAGATAGACACATCGAGTAATGGAGCAGAATTAAGGACTCAGTAATATATACCCATACAACTATGCCTAACTGAAATTTGACAAAGGTACAAAAACAATTCAATGGAAGAATTATCCTTTTTATAAATGATCCTGGGACTAGTGGGAATTTATAAGCCAAAAAAAAAAAAAAAAAAGAGAGATAAATCTTGAGCCAATTCAAAAATGTACTCAAAGCAAATCATGGAATTAAATATGATATGTACAATTACAAATCTTTTAACAAAAAAAATAGGGGAAAATCTTCAGGATCTAGGGTTAGGCAAACATTTCTTAGCCCATGACCCATAAGCAAATTCCTAAATTAGAATGAATCAACATTAAAAACTTGCTTTGTGTAAGGTTCTTTTAAGGGGATGAAAAGAGGGCTATACTCTGGGAGAAAATATTTGTGAAGTATATATACAAAATATGATGAATATCTAGAATATATAAGGAATTCTTAAAATTTGAATAATGAAGTAAAAATTCAATTAGAAAATGGGTAAAAGCAAAGAAAAGAGACTTCATGATGATTATACATAGCTGGAAATAAGCAAATATGTTCAACATCATCGGTTATGAGGAGATTGCAAATGAAAACCAAAATGAGATATCACTATATTACTATTAAAATAACTGAAATAAAAAAGAAATAATAAAATAGCCAAATGTTGGGAAGAATGTAGAGAAACTGTATCATTTTTACATTGCTGGTAGAAATATAAAAAGGCTCAGATATTCTGAAAAGCGGTTTGGTAGTTTCTTTAAAAATTAGCAGGTGACTACCATATGATCCAATAACTGCATTCCTGGGCATTGATTCCATAGAAATAAAAATTAAATTTCCCACAAAAGCATGTGCACACATGTTCATAGAAGCTTTATTTGTAATAGCCCAAGCTGGAAAATAACACAGGTGTCCTTCAATGAATAAATTATTAAACAATATCCATATCACAGAATACTACTCAGCAATAAAAGAGGAACAAATTATTCATTCATACAACAAACGTGATGAATCATCAGAGAATCATGTTGACTCAAAATAGCCAATAGAAAAAGATTACTTACTTTATCATTCAATTTATACAATATTTTGTAAATAACAAAATTATAGAACCTATTAGTAGTTGCCATAAGTTAAAGATGGGGAGGCCCTGGGGCACGGATGGGGGTAAGAGTAAAACTGATGTGGTTTTAAAAGGGCAATATGGGGGATTATTGAGGTGATGGAAATATTCTGTAACTTTATTGTATCAAGGTCAGGATTGTGATCACGGTATTATATTATAGTTTTGCAAGATGTTATCATTGGGGGAAACTGGATGGGTGCACAGCATCTCTCTATTATTTCTTACAACTGCATGTGAATCTACCATTATCATAAAAATAATTTAATTAAAAAAAGAACACTCAGACAACAAAGGATTTTTAGAGCATTGAAGCTACTCTTTATGATACCATAATGCTGGATATTTGTCATTTTTCATTTGTCCAAACCCAGAGAATGTACAACAGCAAGAGTGATCCCTCATGTGAACTTTGGACTTTGGGTGACAACCATTTGTCAGTGTAGGTTTATCAATTGTAAAGAATGTACCAATCTGGTGAAGGATGTTGATAATGAGGGAGGCTACACATGGGTTCAAAGAGGAATTATGTGGGAAACCTCTGTACTTTCTCTCAATTTTATTGTGAATTGAAAGCCACACTAAAAAATATAAAGTCAATTAAAAATGTCCAACTACTAAATGAAAAACAAAATTAGAAATTCATAATTATTCAACTTCCAATGAATGAACAGATATTGTAATTAACATCAGCAGCTGCAAAAGGACAAAAAAAAGAGAGACAACAGATACGATATGCCCCCTATAGCCTTGATAATCACCATTTATAGTCACACCAAAGGGAGCAACTCCAAGTTTAATTAACCCTTGGATTCAGACTGGATTATGTGAATATAGATGGATAGTAGGTGAAATTTGACCAAACGCGAATTAAGTAAAATCTTTAAAATCAGGATACATTGCAAACTTTAAATTTTGAATATATTTATGTTGTGTATGTATGTTCCATAAGACTAATGGATTAATTTAACTTTATAAGGTGACTCATTTAACAAATTATTGAAATACAAATTTGAAGTTATTAAGTTAGAAATTAAAAAAAAGAAAAGTACTTTTGCTGGTTCTCAAACAGACATTTGCCGAGATTTCACTGTGCCCTCAGTAGAGTACCAGGCATGGTGTGGAATGCAGAGAAGTTTAGACCTCAGTTCCTGCCCATAAGGATATTACAATCTAGTTGAGAAGACAAGAGCAACATTCAAAAGACAGAGTTGATTAATACAAAACAGCAACATATTCAACAATACATTTTATTGTATTGATAGAAAACAATAGAATTTAGAGGACAACTCCTCACCAGGCACTGGTATTTCTGGTCTTGACAAAGAAGCTTTTAAGAAGATGAACATATTAAACAAAGCCTTGAGATATTGGTAGACATTGTCTGAAAAGAGATACAAAAGAAAAGTCAAGATGAGGTATAGGAAGAAAGCCAAGAAAACAGCGATTGGCAGGATGAGTGTAGTTTTTGGAGAGGAAACGAGAAGAGGCAAAACAGATAAGCAAAAGATTGATTAAGGAGAAATGAAAAGCCAGACAGGAAGAGTGAGGAAGGGGAGATTCTTTGATCAAGGAGGTTACCAGGTAAAGCTGGCTTTGGATAAGTGATGGAGAGATCAGATCTAGAAAAACAATTAGGAAATGATCAAGAATAAGTCATGAGGTAGGGAGCTGAGCTAAGGTAAACTAAGACACTGGTGGAGAAAATGGAAAGAAGTTATTCAAATAGAGGAGTTATTTGAAGGAAAGCCAAGAATTTTCAGTGTAATGTATCTTCAGAAAAACATATACATCAAACATTAGCCACAGTTGGGACCTCAAAATAACAAAACAAAACAGATAACCAATGACAGTAAGAAAGAAAATGTGTTTAATGCTTCATATATTTCACTACCTAATTCACCCAACCCAAAGAATCAGTTCTTATATTACCTGTATGAGAGTCGATGAAAAAAAGGCTCCATAATGGAAATTTTAAAATAGTTTGATAAATGAAAGATTTGAATCACATAAAAACAGCAAATTCAAAGTTCTAGTTTCTGGTTCAGTGGAATTACTTGCAGTTTACAGTCTAGTCCCTTGCACTCTCTCATGTCTTAAATACCTTGCAAGAACTCTTCCTAGAGCAGGGTTTTATGAGACTCCACTCCAGTGTATTCTCACTACAGGATTCAGGCTAAAGGAAGGGGCTCTAGCTGGAACATGCTCTTCTTGTGAGAAATGAAAAAAGGAAGAGAATTGGTAAAAACGTGTTATGGATATATGTCATTTTCAATAATAGTTCATTGACCAAATCAAGTCACATGACCAGAGCTGCCAATGATCCAAAGAAACATATTGCTCCCCAGGAAGGCACTGCAAATCACACAGCACTGGGCAGAGAGAAAAGATGTCCTATTAAAGAAAATGGAGCATAAAACTGGGAACAATAATATATATCCACAATAACTTTTTAAATAACAATGGTTCTCCCTGTCTCCTTCCCATTTTCCTTTCCCCTTTCTGCTACTTTCTTTCTACCCGAAAGTGGAGTAGTATAAAAAACATCATGTTTCAATGTTGTTCAAATATGAGTGATGTAAAATACAACTGTATAGAAGTTATAACTGAAATTCTACCACTGATTGAATTACTTGTATTATAATACTATTGAAATATTTGTAATATGAAATCAGTATAATTTTCTTGTGTTTTTATTTGTTTTACAGCCATGAAAAAGGAGAAAAATATACATTATGTACAGATATATCTCATTTTATTTAACTTTGCTTTACTGCACTTCACAGATAATGTCATCCTTACAAACTGAAGCTTTGTGGTAGCCTTGCACGGAGCAAGATTTCCAACATCATGCGCTTATTTTTGTGGTTCTGTGTCACATTTTTGTAATTCTCACAGTATTTCAAACTTTCTTATTATTAATATTATATTTGGTATGATGATCATAAAGAGTGATCTTTGATGTTACTACTGTAATTATTTTGAGGCACCATGAATCAAACCCATATAACATGGCAAACTTAATGGCTAATATGTGTGTTCCAACTAGTCCACTTCCACTGATCAATCATTCCATATGTCTCTCCTTATCCTCACACCTCTCTATTCCTTGAGTCACAACAATACTGAAATCAGGCCAATTAATAAATCTGCAATGACCTCTATGTGTTCAAGTGAAAGAAAGAGTCTCAGATTTGTAACTTTAAATCAAAAGCTAAAAATGATTAAGCTTAGTGACGAAGGCGTATTGAAAACTCAGATAAGTCAAGAGCTACGCCTCTTGTGCCGAACAGCACAAGTAGTAAATCCAAAGAAAAAGTTATTGAAGGAAATTACAAAGTGCTACTCAAGTGAGAACATGAGTGATAAGGAAGTAAAATAGCCTTATTTCTGATATGGAGAAAGTTTGAGTGGTCTGGATAAAAGATGAAATCAGCCACAACATTTCTTTAGGCCAAAGCCTAATTCGGAGCAGGACCATAACTCTCTTCAATTCTATGAAAGCTGAGACAGGTGAGGAGGCTACAGAAGAAAAGTTGAAAGCTAGCAGAGATTTGTTCATGAAGTTTAAAAAAGAAGCCATCTCCATACCAACAAAGTTCAAATTGAAGAAGCAAGTACTCATGTAGAAGCTGAAGCAAATCAACCAGAGGATTTAGCTAAGATGATTAATGAAGGTGGCTGCACTAAACAACAGATTTTCGATGAAGACACAACAGCCTTCCATTGGGAGAAGAAGCCATCTAGGACATCCATAGCCAGGGAAGATAAGTCAATACCTGGATTCAAAGTTTGAAAGGACAGGCTAACTTACTCTCTTGTTGAGAGCTAATGCACCGGGTCACTTTAAAGTTAATAATCATTGACCATTTCAAAAGTTCTGGGTCCCTTAAGATTTATGGTAAATATACTCTACCTGTGCTCTACATATGAACAACAAAGCTCTGATGACAACACATCTGTTTAGAACATGGTTTACTAGATATTTTAAGCCAGTGTTGAGACCCAGTGCTCAATAAAAAGATTCCTTTCAAAATATTACTCATTGACGATGCGCTGGTCACACAAGACCACTGATGGAGATGCACAAGAAGACGAATGTTGTTTGCATATCTGCCAACAAAACATCAATTCTGTAGCCCAAGTATCAAGGCGTTATTATGACTTTTAATTTTTATTATCTAGGAAATATATTTCATAAGGCTATAGCTGCCACAGATAATGAATGATTCCTATGATAGATCTTGGGGGCATAAATTGAAAACCTTAGGGAAAGCATTCACCATTTGAAAATACAAATGCTATTAAGAACATTTATGATTCATGGGAGGAGGTCAAAGTATCAACATTATCAGGAGTTTTGAAGAAGTCGGTTACAATCCTCACAAATGACTTAGAGAGGTTCAAGACTTCAGTGGAGGAAGTAACTGCGAATGTGGTGAAAACAGTAAAAGAAGTATCATTAGAACTGGAGCCTTAAGATGTGACTGAATTGCTGCAATCTCATCATGGATAAGGAGTTGCTTCTTATGGATGAGAAAAGAAAGTGGTTTCTTAAGATGGATTTTACTTCTGGTGAAAATGCTGTGAAGATTGTTGAAAGGACAACAAATGATTTATTACATTACATAAACTTGGTAAAGCAGCAAGTATCTCAAACCCTGCAGTTTGAGATAATTGACTCCAATTTTGAAAGAAATTCTACCTCGGCTAAAGTGCCATCAAACAGCATTACATGCAACAGAGAGATCTTTTGTGATAAGAGTCAAGCAATGCTGAAAACTTCATTGCTGTTTAATTTTAGAAATTGCCACAGCCACCCCACCCCTTAGCCATCACCATCCTGATCAGCCAGCCGCCATCAAAATTGAGGCAACACTCTCCGCCAGCCAAAGGATTGTGTGACCAAAAAATTGTGTGGCTTGCTGTATTTCACTATTTGATTTATTGCAGTGTTCTAGAACTAAACCTAAGCTATCTCTGAGGTATGCCTGTATACAGAAAGTGCAAAACTTTAAAATTTTAACTTTAAATCATTAATTTACTGTATTTGATACTATTTTTCATAAACTGCCTTGCCTTTCCAAAGCTAAACAATTGAAAGAACTATTATCTGGCCCAGTTCAAAGGATAGTAGTGTTTTGACTGTAATAATTTCAAAAATTCTGGGTTAATGTAGAAAATGTCTATTTGCAATAATGTGTATCAAAAGACATTAATATATCTAATTTATCTTTGTATCCTCCATGCCATTTACTTTGTTTATGAGTCTCAACATTGGGTTTAATAACAGTTTAAAATCTTTCCACACAGAGAAGTTTGGGTTCAGATGGCTACACTGTAAATTCTATGAAATATTTAAAGAGTATATAATACTAAGTCTTCATAAGGTATTACAGATGATAGAGGAGAAGAGCACACTACCAAATGCAAACTGTGAGGCTAATGTTACCGTGATACCAAAGCTTGGGAAAAAACATCACAGGAAAAGAGGACTACCTACCAATATCAATAAAAAATATGTACCCCCAAAGTCCTCAACAAAATATAAGCACACCATATCCAGCAATCTGTAAACCAATTACACAGCATGATCTAATGGAGCTTATTCTAGGAATATAATGTTGGTAGAACAATCAAAAATCAATTAATATTATATACCATATTAATAGGATAAAGAACAAAAACCACAAGATTATCTCAATAGATATAGAAAATGCATTGAAAATTGCAACATCTATGCATAATAAAAACTCCCAACAAATTCAAAGTAGAAGGGTGCTTCTTCAACTGTTAAAGGGTATCTTTATATTTTTGTAACTTTTTAATTTTATTTTTATTTTTTGAGAGGGAGTCTTGGTCTGTCGTCCAGGCTGGAGTGCAGTGGTGCTCAGTGAAAACTCCGCCTCCTGGGTTCAAGCAATTCTCCCATCTCAGCCTCCCGAGTAGCTGGGACTACAGGCACCTGCCACCACGCCTGCCTAATTTTTGTATTTTTAGTAGAGATGAGGTTTCACCATATTGGTCAAGCTGGTCTTGAAATCCTGACCTCAGGTGATCCACCCGCCTGGGCCTCCCAAATTGCTGGGATTACAGGTGTAAGTCACCCCCTCCTGGCCTAAAGGGTATCTTTAAAAAACCACAAGAAGGCCGGGCGCGGTGGCTCAAGCCTGTAATCCCAGCACTTTGGGAGGCCGAGACGGGTGGATCACGAGGTCAGGAGATCGAGACCATCCTGGTCTACACGGTGAAACCCCGTCTCTACTAAAAAATACAAAAAACTAGCCGGGCGAGATGGCGGGCGCCTATAGTCCCAGCTACTCGGGAGGCTGAGGCAGGAGAATGGCGTAAACCCGAGAGGCGGAGCTTGCAGTGAGCCGAGATCGCCCCACTGCACTCCAGCCTGGGGCGACAGAGCGAGACTCCATCTCAAAAAAAAAAAAAAAAAAAACACAAGTAACATCAAAGTTAATATAGGAAGACAATATGTTTTTCCTACTATTTGGAGTATGGCGAACATCTCTGCTTTTGTCAATTCTATTAAACATTGTACTGGAGGTTGAAACCAGTGAAAAAGGCAAAAAGTGAGAGAAAGAGAGAAAAAGCAATAGAAATAGAGGTAGAGAGGCATTCAGGTTGGAAAGGAACAAGTAAAATGTGTTTATGATACTGATACTCTGAAAAATATTCTAAAGTTTTTATGGGGGAGGAGTGGCACTAGGACTGTAAATCAGTTTAGCGTACTGCAGGATACACAATAAATGTACAAAAATCAATTTTTTTCTCTATTGTAAGAATAAAAAACCTGATAAAGAAATTATGAAAGCAGTTCTTTTTATAATAGCATCAAAGTAATAAAATTCTTTGTTATACTAAACAAATAATAACTCATACACTGAAAATTACAATACATAGCTGAAAGAAATTAGTGATAATCTAAAATAAATAAAAAGATAGTTCACTTTTGCATGTTGGAAGACTCACCGTTGGAAAGAAATAGTCCCCTCATATTGATCTGTAAATTCCATTCACTCTTTTTTCAAAATCCTTGTAGGCTTTTAGTTTGTAAAAATTGGTATGTGGATCTTAAATTTTCTATGAAAATTTAAAGAACCAAGCATAGCCATAAAACTTCTGAAAAAGAAACAAGTTAGAGAATGCACAATACTATCCAATTTGAAGACCTAGTATAAAGCCATAATAATCAAGATAGTATATTGGCACAAAGACACACAGATTAATAAACCACAACTGTGAGTTCAACTGATTTTGAGACAACTGTAAATCCCTATGTCAAAAAGACTAAGGAGGAGAAACAGAAGGAAAAGGAGAGGAACTGAGAATCTCAAGTCACATCATATACAAAAATATTAACTCAAAATTGTTAGTTATCTAAATGTAAGAGCTAAAACTATAAAACTTCTGAAATAAAATGTAGGAGAAAATCTTCATGATCTTAGGTTGAACAATGAGTGTTAAGAATGGCAATAATCATTTAAAAATATGTATATTTCACTTCATCAAAACCATAAACTTGGCACCTCAAAAATTTCAGAAAGTCCAGAGACTAAAAGAAAATATTTTAAGCCATATATTAAATAAAATGAATTATATCTGTAATATCAATGACACTTTCAATTCAATAATAGATAAACAACACAATTAAAATAAGCAAGTTCTTTAGATATTTTATTGAAGATTTTACTATCAAAGTCTAGTAAGCACACGAACAGTGCTACTAAAAAGTGTTAGCTATTAGAAAAATGCAATTTAAAACCACCATGAGATATAATTACACACAAATTAGATGAATATAATCAAGAAGACAGACAATAGAAGATTTGGCCAGAATATAGAAAAATTGAATCCTTCATACATTGCTGATTGGAATGTGAAATAATACAACCACTTTGGAAAACCATTTGGCAATATCGTAAACATAGTAGTTAACATTTCCATAAGACTATTCCACCCCAATAGTCTACCCAAAAGAAAAGAAAACCTACGTTCCCAAAAGATATGTATATACATGCTCATGGGAACATTTTTTTTTATAATAGTTAAAATTTGGAAATTATCCAAATTCCCACCAACTGGTAAATGGACAAAATGCAAAGCAATATAAAGCAATACTGCTATTCAATAAAAAGGAATAAACTACTGATAAATATTCCAATGTGGAAAAAACTTAAGATGTCATACAAAGTGAACGACGCTGGACACAAAAGATTGCATATTGTATAATTGCATTTACATGAAATGCTCAGAAAATGCAAATTTATGAAGATGGATAGCAAATCAGCTGTTGCATAGGATTGGTAGTGAAAGTAAAGATTACATGAAACAGGCAGGAGAGAGATTTTGGGGTTTATTAAATGTTCTGAATTATGATGACTGTAATATAACTATAAATGTACTAAAATCATTCAATTGTACAATTACAATAGGGAAGATTTATATTATGTAAATTATATTTTAATAAAGCTGTTATAAGATGAGTGATTACAGAGAAGAGAACTGTTTGGTGGGTGGTAGATGAGAGATTAGATACAAGAGATTAGTTAGAAATACATTGCACAAGTCTTGGTAAAAGACTATTAAATGAAAAAGCCATGCATACACCAATGCACAGAGTTAGAAATGGAAATGACCCAAGAGATCTTTGTCTTCCCACACTACTGGACTTTAAATTAAAACTCAGTAAAAGTAAATGAGTTTTCTATTTTCAAACAGCTACTTGTTAGAAGAACCTAAACTAGATCCTAGATCTGTTGAAATATCTAGTATTCATTATACGGATCATTTACTCAAGAACTGGTAAGAACTCAGCTGAAATTGTTAAAAGCAAAGTTTTCTCTTTAAAAACAGTATTGCTTTTTAGAACTGTCACAAAAAAGCAACTGCTTCTGTACAAACTGTGTTAGAAGGGGCCTAAGTACATGGTGAGAAAAAAAATAAAACCACCTAAAGGTGTTTTTTCAGAATTTTTATAAATTTGAATGCATTTTTTCCAAAGGAAACATAATGAATATCAATTTGTCAAAAAAGAACTATTAATAGTGGAAAGTATTCAGAATGTGAGTAATTTCCCTGAAATAATAGGCAAGACTTGAGTCTGGCAATGTTTGCTCCACCTAACAAATTAGGAGTGGAAATTGGCAGGTGCTGGGGGTGGGTGTGGATGAGGGGAATGACATCCACGAAATCAGTCAACTCAGATAATAAAAATTTTGGAACTCAGTTCCATTCACTAATTTTAGAATGACTACTCGATTCATTTATGAACAACAAAGGAAGTGAGGATTCCAAAAGCCGCAATTCCCCTAGGAATAAGATGAGCAAATTTTAGTTTATTTGCTCCAAATTAACAGTGAATTATTGAATTTTTTTTTATGTAAGGAAAAAAAGGTGATCCACATTCAACATCTCTGCAATTTCAAAGTGATATTCTCAGCCTGTGAAGCACGACATGCATGTAAAATCAATCCTAGGGATTTTTATTTTTCCTGTAAAGCAAATGGCATTTTAATAATTAACCAACCATCAAGTGACACCTACTATAATAAAAATATATTTCTTACAAGGAATTCCAAGAGCTTAATATACAGTACTATTCTTATTCTATAAGCACCTATTTTGATGAGGGATGAATGTAGATACCTTGAATGCAATGTTGGCTAATTAAGAGATATTGGATAGAATCACATTTTTACCATAAGTATTCCCTGATTGTAGCGATTGTAAACTCAGTTCCCTAATCCCTTGGCTTCTACAGTAAAAATTCTGTAGGATTAAAATATCTGAAATATAATCCTGGTACTATCGGTTATTTCTGAAACTTCAGATAAATTGTTGAAAATCTTTGAACCTTAGCTCATCTAACTGTAAAATGGGAACATAGCATTTGCCATTCCTGTCTCAAAATATCAGAATCCCTTTAGGCTAGGGTGTGTCGTGTAAAATTTTAGGTGTATTGCTGGACCTCCTTCACTTTGTAGCTATACTATGCTGTGGCAGCCAAAGTCCCTGTATTAAGGAAAGAGAGAGATAAGGAGGCATAGACCAGGTGCAGTGGCTCATGCCTGCAATCCCAGCACTTTGGGAGGCTGAAGTGGCTGGATCATGAGGTCAGGAGATCGAGACCATCTTGGCCAACATGGAGAAACCCCATCTCTACTAAAAAAAAAATACAAAAATTAGCGAGGCATGGTGGCAGGCACCTGTAGTCCCAGCTACTCAGGAGGCTGAGGCAGGAGTATCGCTTGAACCTGGGAGGCGGAGGTTGCAGGTAGCCAACATCGCACCACTGCACTCCAGTCTGGGTGACAGAGCAAGACTCTTTCTCAAAAAAACAAAACAACAACAACAACAACAACAACAACAACAAAAATAGGGAGGCATACACCTCTGAATTGCCTCAACCTGAATCAACCACCATCATTGTTTCTCACTTCTTATTCTCAGGCAGTCCCAACAAATTGCAAGGGAAGCTGGAAATGTGGAGGAATATTTGATGAGTATTACTGTCATGGCACAGTACTGTTGATAGCTAAAATAATATAATAACCAACATTTATTGAATATTTAGCATATGCAAGACTATTTAAGGACCTTAGAGCCATTATCTCATATAATCTACTCCACAGTCCTCTCTGAAAAGTACTGCCATGCTTCCATTTATAACTGAGAAAAGAGGTATAATTACTTTATGTTTTTGCCCAAGGTCACATAGTTAGAAGGTGTTGAATCTGGTAGTCAGATTCAGGTCTATCTGATTCAAAAGTTTTCCCCTAAACCATTATGTTATGAATTAAAGAGACATGTGAGACAAATTTAATTCTTATGCTGCCAAATTCCGTGTTGTGCTTGTCATTCCTTTAACTTTCATATCATCCTTTGATGACTGTCTAGTTCCTACATTCAACTGCACTGGGTCTAGATTCAATGAATTGTTGTGGAGCTTAGGAATGAGTGATTTATCATTGAAAACTATGACTGGCTTTGCCAGTACACTCATCTGCACTGTCATTGACACATTACCTTACTTGCCCCAATATCCATCAGCCCAAAGCAGATTTTGGCAAGTGCAATCCTGTTCCCATTGTGGCAGCTGGATCACATCAAGCCTTGTATGCTACAGTGGTGGTGATTTGGAAGGAAGGAACTATACTGACATATGGCATGTTGAAATCAGAAGAAAAAAAAGAGAAAAAGAGCTGCAAAAGGTGGGAGAGGTGATGCTAAAATCAAGTTATAATCAAAGTTTTTATTTGCCATCAGGTGGATTGTCCATAAACTAAATGCTATTTTTTTCAGGATAATTGTTAGTACACTGAAAGAGTGATCATACCTTCAGCCGTTGTTAGTTAGTTATATTTCACCTATTTCTTTACTACTTGGTGCTATAGACTCTGATCTTGCCTCCAGGAAACCTGAAAAATTTTAAGAACTGGTAATAGTTTTTTCTTTGAGGAGTGTTTTCCAGGACTAGCAACTTTTAAATGAGAGTGTTATTTCTATTTTTAAAGTTGAGTATTGTTGATGTTGCTTATGTTAATTGAAATTAAATGAGATTATATTTCACTAATATAATGCTTTGTTCTTAATTAAAATCTAGATTTTTAATGACAGCATTTCAGTAACACAATTGAAAACCAAAATGACAGGACAATAGCTACTATTTTGTTAATATGTTATGGTATTTACATGTACAACTAAACCTACTTTGATTTCTTGACTAAAATTAGATTGGAATATATCGTTTGCCATTTTAACCTTTCTAAATGAATCACTGATTCTATTTTGATGTTTCTGTTAGTACATAACTCATATTGAATCACTAAAATGCTATCATCAGAGATTACAAAACAATGACATATGCTTTAACAATGCTTTTTCATGAAGCATCCTGATACAATGACAGCATCATAATAGAAAAAGCATATTGACTGTGTTATTAAAGGATTTACAGTTCAGAAAGGTAAGCTGTAAATGATTAAAATATTTATTGCTATTACTTAATTGTAAATCATTTTTTCCAAGCATTCAAGGCACAAGGTCCTTTATGTAAATATTAAGAAAAAGATGGCAAAGCAGTATCAATTTACAGAGCATCTAGCCCATTATAACTTTTCTGACTGGGTTGAGGTCAAGTATTGGATTAAGTTCCACTGTAATGACAATTTTTCCCTACTGGAATACTGATTCTCACCTATCCTAAAAACAAAATGATCCAACTTTGAGAATTCATAATAAATAATTTGATTACCATGTTTATATCCTGCAATAAAATCATTTTAAAAAGGATGCTTTTGTAAAACATTAAAAGTATATTAAAATTGATTGAATAACAGGATCAATTCCCGAACTGTTGTTTCTACATTTACAATGCATTTTAAATACTTTATACTCTTGAAGATATTTGCAGTTAGATGAATATGTTTACTATTGTCAAGCATTAATTTTTGTTTGTCTTCTTTCCCACTTTTGCAAACAGAATGTTATTTCTTTCCCTAGGCTCTGGTTGTAAATTAGCATTGATTGCAAATGACAGGATGTTCCTTTTCTTTCCCTGTGCAAATCTTGTCATAAATTTGTTGTTTTTAATGGCAAATAAGCTAATTAGAGACACTGTGGTGTGGAAAATGGAGTTAATCGAGTTAGTATTAAAACACTTAGTAATTAATCATTTCTTGGAGTGGCATATTATTCAGAGGTTAAAACTGTTGCCAGAGCTCATTTCTATCTGTATGCTTTCTTAGTATTACCAGAATTTTTCAAAATATATCCTAAGCATGTCCTAAACAGACAAAATTTGCAAGAGAATCATGAATTGATTTAAGATTATATAAGTCTATATAATTCATAATTTTATTAAATATTCCTTAAGGACCTATATTGAAATAACTTTCCTACAAAATGAGTTAACATTGCAATGAATAATCTGAAATAATAGATTCCTAGGATTGCTCACTTTAAATCATGAATTTCCCTAGCAACTGGTTAGCTGCTAGGTGAACAACAGCTGCTCTCTCAGTCTCTCTGACTTATTTCTAAGATGATTTTGACCTTTAGATAGCAGACCTTTCAGTTATTTTTTTCCCCATTCATCAAGTTTGCATGAAAAATTAACAACTAGCTCAAATTTTGTAACTCTTTTTCTCTAATTTGTAAACTAGCCTAGGAAAAGCTGCCTATTATCTAATGTGTACAGTCTGTTCTCCTTTAGTATATGGAAAAAAGATGAATTATAAACAAATTGGATAATTGAGAATAGAAAGTTGGCAGGAAGAGCTGTTTATGAAGTAAGAGACGATGGCCGAATAGGAACAGCTCCAGTCTCCAGCTCCCAGCGGGAGCGACAAAGAAGACAGGTGATTTCTGCATTTTCAACTGAAGTACTGGGTTCATCTCACTAGGGAGTACCGGACAATCGGTGCTGGTCAGCTGCTGCAGCTCCACCAGCAAGAGCTGAAGCAGGGCGAGGCATCGCCTCACCTGGGAAGCACAAGGGGGAAGGGAATCCCTTTTCCTAGCCAGGGGAACTGAGACACACAACACCTGGAAAATCGGGTAACTCCCACTCCAATACTGCGCTTTAAGCAAACGGGCACACCAGGAGAATATATCCCACACCTGGTCGGGAGGGTCCCACGCCCATGAAGCCTCCCTCATTGCTAGCACAGCAGTCTGGGATCTAACTGCAAGGCAGCAGCGAGGATGGGGAAGGGGCGCCTGCCATTGCTGAGGCTAAAGTAGGTAAACAAAGCCACTGGGAAGCTGGAACTGGGTGGATCTCACAGCAGCCCAAGGAGCCCTGTCTCGTAGACTCCACCTCTGGGGACAGGGCACAGCTAAACAACAACAACAACAACAAAAGCAGCAGAAACCTCTGCAGACGCAAATGACTCTGTCTGACAGCTTTGAAGAGAGCAGTGGATCTCCCAACACGGAGGCTGAGATCTGAGAACGGACAGACTGCCTGCTCAGGTGAGTTCCTGACCCCTGAGTAGCCTAACTGGGAGACATCCCCCACTAGGGGCAGACCGACACCCCACACCTCACACGGTGGAGTACACCCCTGAGAGGAAGCTTCCAAAGCAAGAATCAGACAGGTACACTCGCTGTTCAGCAGTATTCTATCTTCTGCAGCCTCTGCTGCTGACACCCAGGCAAACAGGGTCTGGAGTGGACCTCAAGCAATCTCCAACAGACCTACAGCTGAGGGTCCTGACAGTTAGAAGGAAAACTAACAAACAGGAAGGACACCCACACCAAAACCCCATCAGTACCTCACCATCATCAAAGACCAGAGGCAGATAAAACCACAAAGATGGGGAAAAAGCAGGGCAGAAAAGCTGGAAATTCAAAGAATAAGAGCGCATCTCCCCCTGCAAAGGAGCGCAGCCCATCGCCAGCAACGGCTCAAAGCTGGTCAGAGAATGACTTTGACGAGATGAGAGAAGAAGGCTTCAGTTCATCAAACTTCTCAGAGCTAAAGGAGGAATTACGTACCCAGTGCAAAGAAACTAAAAATCTTGAAAAAGAGTGGAAGAATTGACAGCTAGACTAATTAATGCAGAGAAGGTCATAAACGAAATGACAGAGATGAAAACCATGACACGAGAAATACGTGACAAATGCACAAGCTTCAGTAACCGACTCGATCAACTGGAAGAAAGAGTATCAGCGATTGAGGATCAAATGAATGAAATGAAGCGAGTAGAGAAACCAAAAGAAAAAAGAAAAAGAAATGAACAAAGCCTGCAAGAAGTATGGGATTATGTAAAACGACCAAATCTACGTCTGATTGGGGTGCCTGAAAGTGAGGGGGAAAATGGAACCAAGCTGGAAAACACTCTTCAGGGTATCATCCAGGAGAACTTCCCCAACCTAGTAGGGCAGGCCAACATTCAAATTCAGGAAATACAGAGAATGCCACAAAGATACTCCTCGAGAAGAGCAACTCCAAGACATAATTGCCAGATTCACCAAAGTTGAAATGAAGGAAAACATCTTAAGAGCAGCCAGAGAGAAAGGTCGGGTTACCCACAAAGGGAAGCCCATCAGACTAACAGCAGATCTCTCGGCAGAAACTCTACAAGCCAGAAGAGAGTGGGGGCCAATATTCAACATTCTTAAAGAAAAGAATTTTAAACCAGAATTTCATATCCAGCCAAACTAAGTTTCATAAGTGAAGGAGAAATAAAATCCTTTACAGATAAGCAAATGCTTAGAGATTTTGTCACCACCAGGCCTGCCTTACAAGAGACCCTGAAGGAAGCACGAAACATGGAAAGGAACAACCGATACCAGTCATTGCAAAAACATGCCAAAATGTAAAGACCATCGAGGCTAGGAAGAAACTGCATCAACTAACGAGCAAAATAACCAGTTGATATCATAATGGCAGGATCAAGTTCACAGATAACAATATTAAACTTAAATGTAAATGGACTAAATGGTCCAATTAAAAGACACAGACTGGCAAACTGGATAAAGAGTCAAGACTCATCAGTCTGCTGTATTCAGGAGACCCATCTCACATACAGAGACATACATAGGCTCAAAATAAAGGGACGGAGGAAGATCTACCAAGAAAATGGAGAACAAAAAAAAGCAGGGGTTGCAGTCCTAGTCTCTGATAAAACAGACGTTAAACCATCAAAGATCAAAAGAGACAAAGAAGGCCATTACATAATGGTAAAGGGATCAATTCAACAGGAAGAGCTAACTCTCCTAAATATATATGCACCCAATACAGGAGCACCCAGATTCATAAAGCAAGTCCTTAGAGACTTACAAAGAGACTTAGACTCCCATACAATAATAATGGGAGACTTCAACACTCCACTGTCAACATTAGACAGATCAACGAGACAGAAAGTTAACAAGGATATCCAGGAATTGAATTCATCTCTGCACCAAGCGGACCTAATAGACATTTACAGAACTCTCCACCCCAAATCAACAGAATATACATTCTTCTTAACACCACATGACACTTATTCCAAAACTGACCACATAATTGGAAGTAAAGCACTCCTCAGCAAATGTAAAAGAACAGAAATTATAACAAACTCTCTCTCAGACCACAGTGCATCAAACTAGAACTCAGGACAAAGAATCTCAATCAAAACCGCTCAACTACATGGAAACTGAATAATCTGCTCCTGAATGACTACTGGGTACATAACGAAATGAAGGCAGAAATAAAGATGTTCTTTGAAACCAATGAGAACAAAGATACAACATACCAGAATCTCTGGGAAACATTTAAAGCAGGGTGTAGAGGGAAATTTATAGCACTAAATGCCCATAAGAGAAAGCTGGAAAGATCTAAAATGGACACTCTAACATCACAGTTAAAAGAACTAGAGAAGCAAGAGCAAACACATTCAAAAGCTAGCAGAAGGCAAGAAATAACTAAGATCAGAGCAGAACTGAAGGAGATAGAGACACAAAAAAACCCTCCAAAAACTCAATGAATCCAGGAGTTGGTTTTTTGAAAAGATCAACAAAATTGACAGACCGCTAGCAAGACTAATAAAGAAGAAAAGAGAGAAGAATCAAATAGACGCAATAAAAAATGATAAGGGGATATCACCACCGACCCCAGAGAAATACAAACTACCATCAGAGAATACTATAAACACCTCTACACGCAATCAACTAGAAAATCTAGAAGAAATGGATAAATTCCTGGACACTTACACTCTTCCAAGACTAAACCAGGAAGAAGTTGAATTCCTGAATAGACCAATAGCAGGCTCTGAAATTGAGGCAATAATTAATAGCCTACCCACCAAAAAAGTCCAGGACCAGATGGATTCACAGCTGAATTCTACCAGAGGTACAAGGAGGAGCTGGTACCATTCCTTCTGAAACTATTCCAATCAATTGAAAAAGAGGGAATGCTCCCTAACTCATTTTATGAGGCCAACATCATCCTGATACCAAGCCTGGCAGAGACACAACAAAAAAAGAGAATTTTAGACCAATATCCCTGATCAACATCGATGCAAAAATCCTCAATAAAATACTGGCAAACCGGATCCAGCAGCACATCAAAAAGCTCATCCACCATGATCAAGCGGCTTCATCCCTGGGATGCAAGGCTGGTTCAACATACACAAATCAATAAACGTAATCCAGCATATAAACAGAATCAAAGACAAGAACCACATGATTATCTCAATAGATGCAGAAAAGGCTTTTGACAAAATTCAACAGCCCTTCATGCTAAAAACGCTCAATAAATTCGGTATTGATGGAACATATCTCAAAATAATAAGAGCTATTTATGACAAACTCATAGCCAATATCATACTGAATGGGCAAAAACTGGAAAAATTCCCTTTGAAAACTGGCACAAGACAGGGATGCCCTCTCTCACCACTCCTATTCAACATAGTGTTGGAAGTTCTGGCTAGGGCAATCAGGCAAGAGAAAGAAATCAAGGGTATTCAGTTAGGAAAAGAAGAAGTCAAATTGTCCCTGTTTGCAGATGACATGACTGTATACTTAGAAAACCCCATTTTCTCAGCCCAAAATCTCCTTAGGCTGATAAGCAACTTCAGCAAAGTCTCAGGATACAAAATTAATGTGCAAAAATCACAAGCAATCTTATACACCAGTAACAGACAAACAGAGAGCCAAATCATGAATGAACTTCCATTCACAATTGCTTCAAAGAGAATAAAATACCTAGGAATCCAACTTACAAGGGATGTCAAGGACCTCTTCAAGGAGAACTACAAACCACTGCTCAGTGAAATCAGAGAGGACACAAACAAATGGAAGAACATACCATGCTCATGGATAGGAAGAATCAATATCGTGAAAATGGCCATACCGCCCAAGGTAATTTGCAGATTCAATGCCATCCCCTTCAAGCTACCAATGAGTTTCTTCACAGAATTGGAAAAAAACTGCTTTAAAGTTCATATGGAACCAAGAAAGAGCCCGCATTGCCAAGACAATCCTAAGTCAAAAGAACAAAGCTGGAGGCATCACGTTACCTGACTTCAAACTATACTACAAGGCTACAGTAACCAAAACAGCATGGTACTGATACCAAAACAGAGATATAGACCAATGGAACAGAACAGAGGCCTCAGAAATAATACCACACATCTACAGCCATCTGATCTTTGACAAACCTGAGAGAAACCAGAAATGGGGAAAGGATTCCCTATTTAATAAATGGTGCTGGGAAAATTGGCTAGCCATAAGTAGAAAGCTGAAACTGGATCCTTTCCTTACTCCTTATACAAAGATTAATTCAAGATGGATTAGAGACTTAAATGTTAGACCGAATACCATAAAAACCCTACAAGAAAATCTAGGTAGTACCATTCAGGACATAGGCATGGGCAAGGACTTCATGTCTAAAACACCAAAAGCAACGGCAGCAAAAGCCAAAATTGACAAATGGGATCTAATTAAAGTAAAGAGCTTCTGCACAGCAAAAGAAACTACCATCGGAGTGAACAGGCAACCTACAGAATGGGAGAAAATGTTTGCAATCTACTCATCTGACAAAGGGCTAATATCCAGAACCTACAAAGAACTCAAACAAATTTACAAGAAATAAACAACCTCATCAGAAAGTGGGCAAAGGATATGAACAGACATTTCTCAAAAGAAGACATTCATACAGCCAACAGACACATGTAAAAATGTTCATCATCACTGGCCATCAGAGAAATGCAGATCAAAACCACAATGAGATATCATCTCACACCAGTTAGAATGGCAATCATTAAAAAGTCAGGAAACAACAGGTGCTGGAGAGGATGTAGAAAAATAGGAACACTTTTACACTGTTGGCGGGATTGTAAACTAGTTCAACCATTATGGAAAACAGTATGGCAATTCCTTAAGGATCTAGAA
The DNA here is from genome assembly GCF_009764315.1 of Trachypithecus francoisi. Lineage (NCBI taxonomy): Eukaryota > Metazoa > Chordata > Mammalia > Primates > Cercopithecidae > Trachypithecus > Trachypithecus francoisi. Next base: position 18,581,827 of record NW_022681454.1, read on the forward strand.
CTAGAAGTACCATAAGACCCAGCCATCCCATTACTGGGTATATACACAAAGGATTATAAATCATGCTGCTATAAAGACACATGCACATGTTTGTTTATTGTGGCACTATTCACAATAGCAAAGACTTGGAATCAACCCAAATGTCCATGAGTGACAGACTGGATTAAGAAAATGTGGCAGGTATACACCATGGAATACTATGCAGCCATAAAAAAGGATGAGTTTGTGTCCTTTGTAGGGACATGGATGCAGCTGGAAACCAAACTATTGCAAGAAGAGAAAACCAAACACCGCATGTTCTCACTCATAGGTGGGAACTGAACGATGAGATCAGTTGGACTCGGGAAGGGGAGCATCACACACTGGGGCCTATCATGGGGAAGGGGCGGGGGGAGGGGGGACGGATTACATTGGGAGTTATACCTGATGTAAATTATGAGTTGATGGGTGCTGACGAGTTGATGGGTGCATCACATCAACATGGCACGAGTATACATATGTAGCAAACCTGCACGTTATGCACGTGTACCCTAGAACTTAAAGTATAATAATAATAAAAAAATAAAAATAAAAAAAGAAATAAAAAAAAAAGCTGTTTTTTTTTAAATTAAATAACTGCTTCTATTATCTTATAGAAAAACTTTGCATTTGGCTGTAAAAGACAAGGAAATATATTATTAATAATTAATATAGAAATTTGGGATCTCATTTTCATTCATTAATTCATTCAATGAATACACTAGTAGGACGTAATCCTCAACCATATACGAAGATCTAAAACCCCTTTGGACTCTTTTGAAAGTAGACATGACATTACCCTGGAAGATTCTTTAGAGGTAGGCCTGTAATGGAATCCAGACAGCAATACTCTTAAGGCTACATAAAGGATGAAATTCTGATATGCACAGAGTTAAGAATCACTATTCTAGATGCTCTTCTAGACACCGAAATACAAAGACCAACAAGGGAGGTCTACTATAGAGGCTTCCAGTTTTCAACAGTCATGCACTAAATAAAATGAGGGTAATGGCTGGGCACGAGGGCTCACGCCTGTAATCCTAGCACTTTGGGAGGCCAAGGTGGGTGGATCACCTGAGGTCGGGAGTTTGAGACCAGCCTGACCAAAATGGAGATACCCCATTTCTACTAAAAATACAAAATTAGCTGAACCTGGTGGCACATGTCTGTAATCCCAGCTACTTGGGAGGCTGAGGCAGGAGAATCACTTAAACCTGTGAGGTGGAGGTTGCTGTGAGTTGAGATCACACCATTGCACTCCAGCCTGGTCAACAAGAGCGAAACTCAGTCCCCTCCCCACCCCCCCCCCCAAAAAAAACAGTGATGACCCCCATTACATGTGGCATAATTAAACCAGAAAATTGATAATAGAAATATATTATATAATAGAAATATATTATATATCGTTATTTACTTTTTCATATTCAAATAATATTTATTAAGAGCCTGATATATGCTAGACACTTTCAAATGCTTATTACATGTAATGCTCATGATTACCTTGCAAGGGAGATATCATCAGTACCATTTGGATAAATGAAAAACTGAGGCTCAGAGAGATTAAGTGGCTTACCCAAAGTACCCCAGAGAATAAGTGCAGAAGCAAGAATTTGAATTCAGGCCTGTTTGGTTTCCAGTCCAGAAGCTTCCCCACTGTACCACACTGCCTCTCCAAAAGTGTAAAGGAAACCTCTACAACTGACATAGCACCATGTCCTGAGCTGCTGCCTTCCAAATTCCTGCCAGGCTGTACCCAATAGGTGAAGCCAGCCACAAGGGAGAGGAATAAGTAAGAAGATCCCAGAGGTGACCTGTGCCTGGCCCTGTCCAAGAGTGCAGTGCAAGCGCTCCCCCATAGGGGTTATTGTAACAGTTAATATTGAGTGTCAACTTGATTGGACTGAAGGATGCAACGTATTGCTCTGGGGTGTGTCTGTGAGAGTGTTGCCAAAGAAGATGAACATTTGAGTCAGTGGACTGGGAAAGGCAGACCCACCCTCAATCTGGGTGGACACCATCTGATCAGCTGCCAGCAGAGCCAGAATTAAAGCAGACAGAAGAACGTGGGAAGACTAGACTGGCTGAGTCTTCTGGACTCCATCATTCTCCTGTGCTGGATGTTTCCTGCCTTTGAACATTGGACTCCAAGTCCTTCAGCTTTGGGACTCTTGGACCTTCAACCACAGACTGAAGTTTGCAATGTTGGCTTCCCTACTTTTGAGGCTTTGAGACTCGGACTGGCTTCCTGGCTCCTCCACTTGCAGATAGCCTATTGTGGGACCTCACCTTGTGATTGTGTGAGTCAATTCTCCTAATAAACTCCCCTTTTACACACACACACACACACACACACACTATATATATATATACACACACATACACACATTTATTTTTAAGTATGTGTATATATATATAATCCTTTATATATAAATATATAGGAATATATATACAAATATATATATAAATATATATACAAATATATATATACCTTTAAGAGTGTGTGTGTGTGTGTGTGTGTGTGTGTGTATAATTCTGTCCCTCTAGAGAACCCTGACTAATAGAGTTAGAGAGACACATGTCAGGGAGGGGCCTAGAATGCAATCCAGCATTCTCTTTAATGTTCTCTTTTAGTGAAAGAGTGTGCTATATTTCTAAGTTTAAAATTCAATTTAAGTACAATTTAAAATTTTTTCCTGAGATCTTCTATTTGATAATACTTTTATAATATACATTTTAATGATATATGATTTTGGTATATTTCTTTTATTGTATACACAAGTATAATGGTACTTATTAGAAATGATAGTAAGAGAAGGGATATCTTCTCAATGACAGCCATGGATTGTAGATTTAGAATCTATATTCCAAACCACATATTTTAAACCTATTAGCCTGTGGCATATGGATGGCAGGCCTAGGTTTTTGTCATCAATTTACTGCAAGACAAAAACAGTGAGAGACACAAATAAAACATTCAAAAATTTGTGTTGAATTAATGAGTGACTGAATAACACAGTAGCTCTAAAGAGATAATCTGGTAGTGCTTCGCTTTGACTAAATTGACTTTGATAACCTTTCAGTGAAAGTCAAGGAAAACTTTTAAGTATTATAAAAGGGGTTTTCCGAATTGCTACCCCAAATCCTAAGAGTCATAATGACTAATATAAATACTTTTCTCATCTGCTGAGCAAACTGCCTCACCTCTTTAATAATCTCAGTACAGTCAAATGCTACTGTTGCCAAGACAGGACTTTAAATTCTATAAATCTTGGATCCTTCCTTCTCAAATATATCTAAAACAAGACTCCGAAAATCAGGCAAATGCTGCCGAGACAATTACAATGTTGCTTTCCAATTCCTGACTGTTTTTAGAGGACAAATAATACTGGGAGCAAAATTCTGTCAATACTTAACTATGAAGTTACATGATAAGAACAAAGATGATAGGGAATTTGAGCCAATTTGGATAATTAACTTAAGAATTAAAAATACATTAATATGGCAACAATTGAGAAGATTTATAATACAGTATTAGCTTCTGTGCTGATGTCAGCACATGAGTAAACAACGAAAAATCAAACGCTAATTATCAGTCCTCAGAAAGGAAGTGAGAGAACTGATGTGTCAGAATCAACTTCCAAGAATAAAAATGGCTCACATTTATTAAATGTTGTTTGCATGATCTGAGCCCTGCTTTCAGAACTGTATGACACCAATCCTTTAATCTTCTAAACAACTCTTTGAGGCACCTACAGCTATTACTTTTTGTTCTTTTTGTTGTTATGGATGAGGAATGGACAGAAGTGGTAATTGTCAGAGTCAGGACTGGAACCCTAACATTCCAGTTCCAGTGTCTATGATCTTTACCACCTGATAAAAATAAACACAATTTCAAAAAAAACCTGTTTTGAAGAACATGTTTCCTAGAAGTTCCTTCACTTGTCTTTTCGGAAAAGATAAATGAAACATTTTCGGCTCCATTTAGCTTCCAGAAAATACTGTCATATTTTCAAACCCCTCCTCCTTTTGTTATGACATTGTTTTTCCATTACTGAAAAGCAATCCTACTCAGCATTCATTTTCCCTGCAGAATAGTGTTAAATCATTAGATCTATTGTTAATAAGATCCCACCTGAAACTAAAATATTTAAGGTACAAATGTGTACAATAGGCTAGCGAATAAACTGCTGTGATCCCATGACTCTGTAAGATGCTTTACAGTTTCAGTAATATCTGTGGCATTGTATTACTTGTGGGAATTATTTTCTACTATGTTGTAAATATATCTGGAAATTATTCCTGTGTTATGGGTTGTCAGTTTAGAGAGAGAACTGGTAAATGAAAGCAGGAGTGTAATGGATCAGGCAATGATTTTCAAAATACAAAAAAAAAAAAAAAAAGAAAAAAGAAGAAGAATTTAATAGAATAAACTTCACTTGTCTTAGCTCTCTTTGAATAGTAGAATTTCAGTTGTGTTAATAGTCTTGTAATAAAAACCAATGAGAATCTTTATGCATTTCTCAAGTCTTCTCAGACAGGCTGCTTGACCAAATGAGCTGAATAATCTCTTCCTTTTCCTCTTTGGTTGAACCAAGAAAAAAACAACATATGGGCTTACGAGCTTGACACGATGTCTTAAAATTTGAACTTTGATAATTCTAGGCTTTATGCCAAGCCCAGCCTTAGCTGTCCCATAGAGGTAAGATGTGCCATTTACTGATTCAGATGAATTATTTGCCTTTCTACTAACAAGACTGTAAATCTTGAAAAGGTGACATGACTCTGGCATCTCCCAGCTGTAGTCAATAATAACCTTCACCTGCAGGCTCAGTTCAGCCAAATTCCTAAGCACTTTTGAACTTACGATCAGCAACAGCTTTGGCATATGTATCCTACCTCATGTCTCTTCTTTTAGCTAGATTTGTACATTCAGACTTTAGTTTCTGGATTGAGTGCTCCATTGCCCCCCTGGGATGAAACTCATTCATTGACCTCTGGACTGCTTGACTTAACCCCTAAGGGTCATATGACCTTTGCCACTTTGACTTCCTGCTTTCAACGCTTCTGGTCTCTTGATTTTGTGTGACCGGCTTAAGCTTCCAGAATAATGAACATGAATGCCTTTGCTCTGACATTTTTAGCCATGTCTCTTATCCACATAATCCTTGGTCATATAAGGTATAGCAATCTCTACGTAAATAAAGAGCCTGAATCTGTATTTGATGTTTGACTGCTAACTGCTTTCAAGATTCCTCACTACCCTTTCTCTTGTATTCCACATCTGAGAAAGCTCATGAGAAAACCCACCTTGTGTCCTTTCTGGTGCCAGTGGAAAAATCAAGCCCCACAAGTCCCAAATAATGCATGGGAACCCTCACCTCAGCCTCATCCCCTCACCACCCTAAAGCCCCAAGCCAGTCTCCCTTCCCTGATTTTTCAAGCCATGCTTAGACCAGCTTGGGAGCCCATCCTGTTCCCTGAAAAGCCTCATTATTCAAATAATGAACCTCTCTTACATACTTGGTGTGTATGTAATATCACCAGAATTGATATCTGAGCCAAGTTTTTGGGAAGGGTTCATCCTGGTCTTTTGAGTGACTAAAAATATCTTTAATTCTTCTTATATCCTCTCTTAGTCTTTTACTTATCTATACAGCCAGTCCTTGAATAATATGAATTTGTTCAAAGTCATTTTGTTATAACATTGATGAGAAAAAAAGTAGATTCCTGGCTGGGGACACTGTCTTTGAGGAGCTTGCACATTCTCCCTATGTCTGTGTAGGTTTTTGGGGGGTACTCCAGTTTCCTTCCACATCCCAAAGATGTGCACATTAGGTTAATTGGCATCTTTGCATTGTCCCCATGTGAGTGAGTGTGTGTGGGTGTGTGAGTGACTCCACCTGTGATGGAATGGCATCCCTGTCCAAGGTTGGTACTCTCTTTGTGACCTGGGCTGCTGGGATAGGCTGTGCCTACCTGACTCTGAACTGAAATAAATAGGTTGAAAAATGAAAGAATGAATAAATAAAAATTATTCCAAAATAAAAATGTATAAAGTATATGGTAATCATACAAATGCACAACAATACATAATACAGTACCAAAGCACTCAGTGAGTCATATCTTTTACTCTTTGTTTCTGAACTGCGTGGTGTTAGGAGGTGTTCCTTACAATTTTCTCTTTGCAAACAGTTGTTCCTTGATTTAACCCACCCCCACTACAACTACTATCCCTCACTGATTCACCACAAATTGGGTACATAGTTATTAATTTACTTATTATTTTAAATTGCTGAAATGTATGTATATGTCACATTTATTTCAACGTTTAGTATTAGATGTGATATATCTCTTTTAATTAGAAGTTTGGTGATGGTTTTGTGAAGTATGCCATAAGAACTTAATTCTTGTTTAAATAAATTCGTTTATGGTGCAATTGATTTCATATATGCTGTTTCACTTAAGTCACAGTTCCAAAGGAACGATTTATTATGTGAATTGAGTATTTAACATACTTCTCCGGTTTGATTCCTTTTGATACTGACCTTATTTATAAGTGCTTTCTGCAATTTCTTCTGGAACAAGAATGTAGTTCCACCTACTTCCTCATCTTCTTCATGGCCTTTTTTCTCTACCTCCGTATGTTCTCTGAATCCTAGCTCTGCCTGAGAACGCATCTTCCTCTATTGCACCGACCAATGGAAAATGTTCATTTTGTCAAACCGGCCATCAGTAGTTTCACCTGACTTTCAGGATTTCTATCGTGTATCACAGGTATTATCTCCCACACAAAAACTCTATACTGTATACCAGAGTGTTTTGTGTCTGGTTTTGAGTTTCATTCTTTATCCTGGACACACTGTAAATCTAGGAGACAGCCACAATTACAAACAAGATTCATCCAACTAACCAGTTCACTATCCCTAGACTTCCTCCACTTAGTGGCTTTGATCTATGTCCTACATAATTATCCTCTACCTACACCATTACCTGGATCTTATTTTCAGGCATGAGTGTATCATAATAGAAAATTTAACATCCAGCGACACACACTCTGACCACTGAGTCTTGTTATTCCAAGGCTCACATACTCACATCCGTTAAACTTTTAAATTAAAGTATTGAGGCCACCAAGCACTGATCTCTCATTTCTTCTACTTTCGTACTGGAAGCCCACCCAACAAGTGAATAACTATTAATGTTAGTTAATACGAAACAAATAGTTACTGGACATTTCCTTAATTCACCTAGGAAATAAAGTAATAATGCATAGTATTTTTCAGCTTTCCTCTCTTTTGTTTGATTCCCCTCTTTGTTACTTTATACTAATTCCACACAACAAGATTCCTTTCCCTGTCCTTAGCCAGCATCTGACTCTACCAATACCTCTGACCTCATCAGTTCCTGACTCCTCTGGGATCTTGTTCCATCAGTGCCCTAACCCCTAGCTCCTCTGTCTTCAACCTCTTTCTCTAGTCAAACAGCCCTCTCCTCAGCCTATAAATATCAGAAGCCCTAAATAGCTGGAATCGCTGTACCCTCAAGCTATTATCCTTCTCTCCCAAGCCATTCTAATGCATGGTTTTCAACAGTCATCTGCAGTGGCTATGGTCTGTTTTATCACGTCCTTCCTCAATGAATTTTCAGAATCTACTAAAATTGTTGTTACACACGTCACCAATAGCCTTAATTACTGAATATTAATGGGTCTTTCTATTTTCTTCTATCATCTTTACTCTGTATTTAATTTGTCAAGGCCTTCCTTTTGAAATGCTTCATCCTTTTTAATTTTGTGACATCTTTCTCTTCTGCTTAAAGACATTTTTCTGTCTCTTCCATGAGCTTCTCTTCCTCTGTTCTCATTCGGTATGCTTTCTCAAACTTAAGATACCCAATTGCATAGTTTTATGCTAATCATACTTACGCATATTGCTCAAGCTACCTTAAAAACTTACTTCAAATGTTCCTGGATCCCTTCACCTGAATGTTCAATTGCTATATATTGATAATGTCCCAATTTAACTTCCACTTCACCATGTACTATTCATTTGAGTTGGTCACCTTTAGGTAATCTCTCAAACACTTAGCTATCATTCTCACCTCCCCATACTTTCAGCCACCAAATCCAATTATTTATCAAGTCCTAAATACTTATATCAAATTTATATATGAAATGAAGATACATTTCCCATTATTTTTATATGTGAAATAAATACACACACACACACACACACACATTAAATGTTTTTTTCTCTGTCTTCATATCAATATCTCTTTCCTTGTAGATGTCTCTAAACTCAAACAGGTTTATTGCACTAACTTCCTAGCTAGCCTCTCCACTTTCATTTTCCACTCCTTAGATCATGTTGGGACTAGGGTTCCATAAATACAAACCCAACTTTGACACTTCCATTTAAAAGTTTCCAGTCACTCCACGTTTTCTATGTAATAAAACCAAGTTCTTAAATATGGCTTTCTAGGTATTTTAAAGTTTGAAACTACTCGTGCAGATTTATTTCTTGCTATCCTTCTCTTCACCCTTTATACTCCAGCAGCAATGCATTGCTTGTATTTTCTTTACACCCCTCCACAATATATCACATTACTTTTGCTAACGTTTACCTTTGCCTCGGTGACCCTTTTCTATGCATAGGCCTTCCTCATTAGTCCTCTTTTTTCCCCTGCCACCTGCCTGGAAAACTTCTACCCTTCCTTAATTTTTTAAGACTCAGGTCAGAGGTCATTCTTTCCAATGCATCTGCTCTGACCCTTCTGGACTGGCTGATGTGTCCCTCCTCTCTATGTATTTTGTTAGATGCTATAGCATGTTTTGTACCTGTCTCTACCACTAGACTGTGATGTCCTTTAGAGCAAGGGCTATGTCTCATAAATCGCTGTAACTCCAGCACCTAGCAAAGTTCCTGACACACGGCCAATAAACTTTTATTGCATAGGGAGTCTTGAAGCCATAAAATGATTCACAGGAGAATTAATGGAGAAGTAACATGGTGCAAGCACTCCTGGAGGAATCAGTGCTCTGTGTGATGCTGGAGAGGTCACTTCACCTTTCTACAGCTCTATTCTCTCAGCTGAGAAAAGACCACCTATATTTTAAGGTTCTTTCCTGCTCCATATTTCTATAAAATACATCTCTTCATGCTGCATTTATGTTTTTCATGTTTTCTATTATAGAATTTTAACAACTCCCTTAAGATATTTCACAGACATTCCACATACAGTTCAGAACCTACTGTGAATTAAGTCATTTACACAGATTAAGTTCCTCAGCAAAGATTAGTAAATGTAAATTGAATAAATAAATACATTTTATTAGAAACTTTTAAAAATTTACTGAAGAAATATAAATTTATGGATAGAAATTTCAGTCAACTAAGAATAAAGCACAATCAAATAGCCATAGTTATTTGGGGGGATATGTGGGAGTAAAAATAATCCAGGTAAGTTATGTGTGTTAAAACCTTATTCATGAAGGCAACATATTTTTGAGAATCTATTAAGTGTTAAGATATTTATTATATGCAGTTATCAGTCCAATCATCAATAATAATTATATTAAAAGTATCAATTTAGTTGTATTTCAACGCTACTCATTCTTTTTCACTCAGTATTGAGGGAACAAACTTTCTTATTTGTCACTCTATGTTCCTGGTAGAATGTAAGTTCTGGAAACTCACCACCAGAGTTAAGATTCTGGTCCTGCTACTTTCTATCTGTGTTGCCCAAGGCACAATATTTGACCTTCCTTTGCCTTAGATTTCTCTCCTAGGAAGTGGAGATGAATATACAAGTACCTACAGCACATAGATCAGGTCAGGTATATAAATGAGTTAATATGTGCAACATAGAAACAAAAACATGTAGAATAAGTAAGTTACAATTACATGCACCTTATGCATGCTACTGAACATAATGTGTCCAACAATGTCCCTGATTTAAATGTTCACTATGTATTTGCTGTATTAACTTGACAATAACAAAAATCTATTACATAAGCCATCTATACAAAAAGTCCAATGAAAGGTTAAAATATGTCTTAATAGGAGGTAAATTGCATTGGAAGTAGTCAAAGCTGAAAAATATTACTGACACTTAAATTTTTCTAAGGATGCATTGGTATTCATTCAACAAACATTTATTAAATACGCAACATATTGTAGATGCTGTGCTAGGTGCTGAAAATAATGCAAACAGAACACATGACTCATGCCTTTATGGACTTTCAGTAGGGAAGACACACATTGAATAACTTTTTGTATTTATAGAATATTAAGATGAAAAAGTTTGATGTCCTACACTTGATCTTAGTCAAAAGTCTGAGAAGCGATGAAAAAGTTTGATGTCCTATAGGAACAAATAAAACATAGATCTAATATGTAAAATAGGAAGAACATTTTGGAGGAAGTAACTCTTTGCCTAAAACTGGAAAAGTAAAGAGATATTAATCCATGTTGAAGGATGTGGAAATGAGAAGTGGTAGGAGAAGAGAAACAAGTTTATTATAAGTGGCAAGATGTAGCAAAAAGTGTCCTCACCTAGGGTCAAAACTCCTCCTATGGGCTGGGCGCGGTGGCTCACGCCTGTAATCCCAGCGCTTTGGGAGGCCGAGGTGGGCGGTTCACGAGGTCAGGAGATGGAGAACATCTGGCTAACATTGTGAAACCCCGTCTCTACTAAAAATACAAAAATTAGCCAGGCGTGGTGGCAGGCGCCTGCAGTCCCAGCTACTCGGGAGGCTGAGGCAGGAGAATGGCGTGAACCGGGAAAGCTGAGCTTGCAGTGAGCCGAGATTGCGCCACTGCACTCCAGCCTGGGCAGCACAGGGAGACTCTGTCTGTAAAACACACACACACACACACAGACACACACACACACACACACTCTTCCTATGTTACTTTCCGGAGTATTCAACTCTAAACTCATTTTGCAATTTGAAATCCTCTTTTGGCCGGGCGCGGTGGCTCAAGCCTGTAATCCCAGCACTTTGGGAGGCCGAGACGGGTGGATCACGAGGTCAGGAGATCGAGACCATCCTGGCTAACACGGTGAAACCCCGTCTCTACTAAAAATACAAAAACTAGCTGGGCGAGGTGGCGGGCGCCTGTAGTCCCAGCTACTCGGGAGGCTGAGGCAGGAGAATGGCGTAAACCCGGGAGGCGGAGCTTGCAGTGAGCTGAGATCCGGCCACTGCACTCCAGTCCGGGAGACAGAGCGAGACTCCGCCTCAAAAAAAAAAAAAAAAAAAAAAAAAAAAAATCCTCTTTTATAACCACTGGAGTTTGGCTGGGTGCGGTGGCCCATGCCTGTAATCCCAGCACTTTGGGAGGCCAAAGCAGGCGGATTACGAGGTCAGGAGATCTACACCATCCTGGTTAACACAGTGAAACCCTGTCTCTACTAAAAAATACACACACACACACACACACACACAAATTAGCTGGGCATGGTGGTGGGCACCTGTAGTCCCAACTACTTGGGAGGCTGAGGCAGGAGAATGGCGTGAACCCGAGAGACGGAGCTTGCAGTGAGCCGGGATTGTGCCACTGCACTCCAGCCTGGGCGAGAGAGTGAGACTTGGTCTCAAAATAATAATAATAATATAACCACTGGAGTTTATGCATCCTCTTGAGTTATGTTTAAATATGTTCATATAGAACATTCTTTGGGGGATTATTCACATCACTGTATGAGAAAGTTTCTAGGTATGACTAATGCAACAAAATTTTACACAATGGTAACTTCCTAAATATTTACATCAAACTTTAAAACTCTGCTTCATTTAATTGTATCATTTAAATTTTACACCTACTAGTGACCTGCATTTGAGTTTCCTCACACAAAAATGGGAAGTAAAGCTGATTGGTGTTTGCAAAGTCACACAGCTAATGTTGCTAGAAATCAGGTGACCAAACTGTAGATCCTGAAAATATTGTGGTACATAGCCCAAGCTTATTTGTATTGATTAGGGCTCATTTTGCATAGTGAATATGAAGGAGAGTCATTCATTTCATAAATGTTTCATGGATACCTATCGAGCACCAGGCACTGATTTAGGTATTGGGGATAAATCAGTGAATAATGCAGGCAACTGTCCTGTCTTCACAAAACTTACTTCCTAGATGGGAGAGGTAGAAACAAACAAGATGAATGAGTAAATTATAGTATGTTAGCAGTGGCAAGGGCTAAGAAGACAAATAACTGAGAAAGGAGGATACACAGCATAAATGTGCAGTTTATGAATGAGCTTTCAAAGAAAGCCTCACTGGAATTATAACTTTTAACCAAAGACCCATAGGAGACGAGGGATAGAGCCACACTGAGATCTCAGAGAAAGTCTTTCAAGTAAAGGCAATTGTTACATAAAAACCATAGGGCTTCGGGGCTGTGTGGAAAAACAAGGTAACCAATGTGCCTGGAATGGAAAGAACAAGGGAGACAGTGGTAGGAAAGGTAACAAGTGGTTAGACTTTACAGGACATTAGGCCATGTTAAGAAATTTTGCTTTTAGGTTGAGTGAGATGGGCAGTCACTGGAGGGTTCAGAGTACAAGAAAGTCAAGGTCTGGTTTATATTATAAAAGGATCACCTAGACGGTTACGTTGTGATGAGACTGTTGGCAAAGGCAAATGCAGAAAGGCCAGTTAGGAGTCCATTAAAATAATAGATGATGGCGGATGTGTCCAGTGAATAGGAGGTGATGAGACAAGATCAAATTCTGATAACTTTTTCAGGTTAGGATGACAGGATATAGAATTCTTTCTGCATTAGATATGAGTGTAAAAGGAAGAGAGGTATCAATGAATACAAGTTTAAATATAACAGGTAATATAACACCCTCATTTATCTTCCTGCTAGCCTTGTGAGTATGTGCTACTGTTTTGTTATTTTTATTGTTGTTTATCTGTTTATTAGTTATATTGCAGAAGTGGTTTGAGAAAGTTGAATAGAAAGAGTAAGAAGAGTGAGGGTACTTATTGGGCAGGGAACCTGGTAAAAGTTCAAACATACTTTAGGAAGAGTATTTGTAGCAGACCTATATAATAAAAACATCATTACAGAAGCCAGAATTTTTTTTTTTTCACATAGAAAATTGTTACTGTTTTATAGGTAGAAATTAGAGAAAATGGCAGAATTGGGTTATATTTTCTATAGAACCTGGTTATTTTTAACTAAATCAACAAAAATTATCTCTACACAGCATCCTCTAAGAGCTAATAACAGCTTGGCCATCCTCAACTCTTCTTTGATATGTTATTTGTTTTGAATAGTATTTCATCTGAGTAAAAATTAACAATTGTGTTTCCACAACAAAGCATGCTTATTAGTCTGAAATTTTCTCCAACTCAGCAGTTGAATCATTTTGAGAGTAAACACCTTGATGTGACTACTTAGAAAGTGTATTTAAGTCGTAGCAAGGGTGGACAGTAATGCTGAACAATGACACGTATGACTTCGGGGCTAGACTTCATGCTGAGGGTTTACCATACTTGTTATTTCACAATGGCTGCCTCAGAAGATGAGCTAACATAACAACCTACTGCCCATACCATAAACAATTGCCAATTTCACTTTACAGGTGTCACATGGAAGAGCTGAACCAGAAAGGGTGATGATGATAGACCAAACTGAATATGTATGACTTATTCAGAGCTGCGCATTAGCATAGAATCAATGTTGGATTTCCCAAGTTCAAACCTGAAGCTTGCCAGTAATTACTTACATAACCTTGAGGAGACCACTGAGCTTACTTCTTCACTTTAAAACATAAGGAATTAATGCAGATGTCCACTGGAGAATCATGTGACTCAAATGAGACGAGGCTTGTGTAAAAAAGTTGTAAAACACTGAAACAATACTTGATGTTACTGAACATATTTTCCATTTGAAAGAAGGAAAGGGGGAGAATTTAGAAATTATTTAAATTATTTAGATGATTTAGCAATTACTTCCTTGATGATTTAGCAATTACTTCCTTGGCTTCAGGAATTGCCCACATGCTACTCCATTGAATCTGAACAACAACATAATCCAGCTAGCTAGCTGCCTGTCTGTCTGTCTATCTATTATCTGTGTACTTATCAACAACAATCTGTCATGCATCTTTCCCAATGTCATTGCGTATGTCAAAATCAAGATCCAAACTTAGGTCTGTCTTGCTCCCAAACCTGTATAATTCCTGTTATACTAAATCACCCTGTGTCCATTATACACTGTATCAGGGATGGAGGAAATAATAGAGATCATCTAATGAAATGGTTTTCAAATATTTGTTGGCAAAGTCCTGTTGAGAAACTTGATATTTGCTAGAAGTAGGGTTGCCCTTATTAAAGCAGCAGTGGGAATTCCAAAATTGTTTCTCCACTTGGCTCTCTTCCACTTCTCTCCTTGGGATAGTGAGTACCTTAGAGTTTCAAAAAACATTAATGTAACTCATTCTCCTCACTTTTGCGACTTTTTACAAAAGCAAAGGCTCAGGGAGTCTAACTGATTTACCCAAGAGCACACATCTTTTTTTTCTTTTTATTGTTTTGTCATTAAAAAAAGAGGCAATGTTCATGTGTGAAGAATCTCTATGGATAATATTCCTGTTTCCTATCAAATTGCTGAACCAGTTAAGAGATAAATTTGTTATCTCTTAACTATCAATCACATAATTGATGGAGCTGCTCATGGCTCACTGTGTGGCAACAAAAGGCTGCTCCCAGAATCAGCACTTACCATGTCACAGGTAAGACTGCTGCTCCCTAGCTCAGAGCCTTTCTCAGTAAATTTTCTACTGGGGCAAAAACGGACCAGAATATAAGCTCCTTGGAGTTCAACTCCTATAGCTGAAGGGGTAGTGGAGTGAGTTCTGTCTACTCAATTACTTCTTCTGTATTAGTTCATTTTCATGCTGCTGATAAAGACGTGCCCCAGACTGGGCAATCTACAAAACAAAGAGGTTGAATGGACTTATAGTTCTGCATGACTGGGGAGACCTCACAATCATGGTGGAAGGAAAAAGGCATGTCTCACATGGTGGCAGATGAGAAAAGAGAGCTTTTGCAGAGAAACTCCCATTTTAAAAACCATCAGATCTCGTGAGACTTATTCACTGTCATGACAACAACATGGGAAACACCCGCTCCCATGATTCAATTATTTCCCACTGGGTCCTTCCCACACATGTGGGAATTATGGGAGCTTTGACGAGATTGGAGTGGGGAAACAGAGCCAAATCGTGTCATCCCCCTAACTCACCAGATCACTCTTCCATTCTAGGAGTGGAGAGTGTCCACTGTTGCGTTAATGTAAGACACTTGTTATGAAATGAAACATCAGGAAAATGGGCATAGTGACCCCACATAATGGAATAATGCAGGCGATGAGAACTGCACATAGTAGCATAGAGTTTTATTTTGTTTTAACATCTGGTTTTTACTTCTGATTTGTTTATTGTGCTATTAAGTATTACAGATATATGGCTTCATAATTTGCAGATGAACTTACTTATTTCTAAAATGAATGTTATTGTAGTGAGTTACTATGTAAAGTGAAAGTATACCTTAAATACTAATTTTCTCTATCACCTTAAAGGAGCAAAGTCAGAGGGATTGTCAGGTCTTAAAAACAGGAAACATCCAAAGGACAGGGAGAATGTTGGGATATCAGAATCAATGAGATCATGCAGGACTTGTGAGAATCAAATAAAGAGACTGTGGAACAATAAAGACAAATTTGACCTTACCCTCTAGGTTATTATTAAACAGCTGTTGCAGATCCTATGTAAGATTCCAATATACCTTGAATTTATGATTACGATGGAATTACTAGATCTGCTTTTTAAATAACTATTCAGCTCAACTCACAAACAAGCTTAATATTTGGGAGCATCATCAAATAAGAAAAAACATTTGTGGAAAAGTCAACACACTCCAGTAGATAAGAAAGCCATCAGATTATTAAAATCTCTAGATCTCATTTCAATAGTTAGGCATTCAAAATAAAGTTAAAATTATTTTAGTGTAATAAAAATAAATATATATCCTAACTTTAATCCCCCAAAAGAAAAATTACATATTCCTTTCCATTATTCTCATTTTCTCTCTAAATCCCAGATCTAATTTCTGTAGCTGGGATATAGATCACTTTGGTGAAAGACCTGTACCTACTCATGTGGCTGTTGCCACTAACTTCAAGTCATTCTCCAATTCTCAGTTTCAATATCACTTCTGCAAATAACTCTATTATTAATTTCAAATGAGAATTAGTTTCCCTGTTGTGTTCTCTCACATCATCCTAATATTCTTTCCAAAGCAGTGATTACTAAGATTGGAATGGGGGCAGGATATGTGGAGATATAGGTCAAGAGATCTAGAGTAGTAAATATATAAAATGAACAAATTTAAAAATATAATGTATAGAATGAGGAATATAGTCAGTAACAGTGTATTGTATTCAGTAATTTTGCTAAATGAGCAAGTTATACTCTTGACACAGGGGAGAAAATGGGTAGCTATGTAAGAATATGAATATGTTAATTGGTTTTACTCTAGTACTCACTGATATATATATACATTCTTATAAATACATTTATATACATTTAAAACATTGTATATATTAAATATGCACAGTACAATTTACTAGAAAAATATTTTTCTGCCCATTTTCACAGCATTTCTACCCTTCTAATTTGTTCTTTTAGTTAGTCAAAAATATTTATCGAGTGTTTATTACATGTCATGCATTTTTCTAGGACCTTAATATACAACGATAAACAGGATAGACTAAATCCCTGTTCTTATGGAGTGTATGTTCTAGTGGGTATTCCAAGTAGTCAAAAATTTTAGACACGTTTTTTATAATCCACTGATATTTGCTAAACTTCTGTAACAGTTATTGATATACTGTAGGTGCTAATAAATATTTATTGAAGAAATAAATCAAAATTATAAGGAATAAATGAATAAATAAATATATCAGACATTGACAAAAGCTATGTAAAAAATTAGTATTGGGTGAAGGAATTGATAGTGACCTATCCTAGATTAATTGTTCATGGAAGTCCTCTCTGAGGGCTTGGAATTCAACTTGAGAATAATAGAAAAAATCAGTCTTATGTACTACTACCCAGAAGCAACCATTCTCTGAGAAACTCAAGCAACAGTGAAAGGCTTGCAGATTAAGACACCACAAAGAGACAGGCAGGGAAGATGAAAAGGGGGATAGAAAAGAATTAAAAGGAATGAAAGTAAAGAAAAGGGGACAGAAGGTAAGAGAAGAAAACAGAGTCACTAAGGCAAACCATAGTACTAGGCTTGAGTGAAGATGCTTTTGGAAACAGACATTCTAGTCATAACTGTCACTCCACCTGAATTCCTCCTGACCAATAAAATTGCGAGCAAGAATAACATGGCTGTTTTATGTCATTATGTGCTGGAGTTGTTCCACAATCACAGATTACTGAAGCATGTGTCCTTCACAGTCACTGCAGCATCCACAGAGCTTAGTTACTGATCCATACTGAATGAGAAAAAAAAAAAAAAGTAGAAAGGATGATTAAAGTGAAAAAGTATTAATTACGAGCTGTATGATATTTGGTATGCTCTCTCTTTGAGTGTCAATCCAATCTGAGGGAGGAAGCATTCAGTCTCCCAGTCACATATGATAGCATTGGGCTTTTCATCGACGCCTTTGGTATTGTAGTACATAGCATTATACCATTATGGTATGATAGTTTATATATTGCATTTTACAGTATTACAGTCTTACCAGTCAGTGTCACATCTAATTGTCATTAATGGCATCTTATAATATGCCATCTTAAAATGACATATAAGATGCCCTTAGATCTTATATTCATAAGAAACAATTAGGTGCACTATTATATTCAAAATAAAAAGTCTTGTTTTTTTCAATTTTTGTATTATTAGTCTTCATTGACACATAATAACTACATATCTATAGGGCACAGTGTGATATTCTGATACATGTATACAATTTGCAATGATCAAATCAGGGTTTTCAGCACATTTATTACCTCAAACATTTATGATTTCTATGTATTGGAAACATTCAGAATTTTCTTCTCTAGCTATTTGAAAATACACAGTAAAATATTTTAACTATAGCCACTCTACAATGCTATAGAATAATGAAACTTATTCCACCTATCTAGCTGTAATTTCATATTCGTTAACCAACCTTTACCTATCTCCTTATCTCCCTATTCTTTCCAGCCTCTAGTAACCACTATCCTACTTACTCTTTGCTTTTATAAAATAATATTTAGGTTCCATATATGAGGGAGAACAAGCAGTATTTGTCTTTCTGTGACTGGCTTATTTTACCTAACATAGTATCCTTCGTGATCATGCATGTTGCCACAAATGACAGAATTTTATTTATTTATATGGTCGAATATTATTCTATTGTGGATATATACCATATTTTCTTTATGAATTAATCTGGTGATGAACACATAGGTTGATTTCATATATTGGCTGTTGTGAATAGTGCTACAATAAAAATGAGAGTGCAGGTATCTCTTGGACAAACTGATTTTTTTTTTTTTTTTACTTTGGACATACACTCAGAAGTGGGAATCCTGGATCTCATGGTAGTTCTATATTTAGTTTTTTATAAACCTCCATACTGTTTTCTTTTTTTAAATTAATTAATTTATTTTTTTATTATACTTTAAGTTCTAGGGTACATGTGCATAACGTGCAGGTTTGTTACATATGTATACTTGTGCCATGTTGGTGTGCTGCACCCATCAACTCGTCAGCACCCATCAATTCGTCATTTATATCAGGTATAACTCCCAATGCAATCCCTCCCCACTCCCCCCTCCCCACGATAGGCCCCGATGTGTGATGTTCCCTTTCCCGAGTCCAAGTGATGTCATTGTTCAGTTCCCACCTATGAGTGAGAACATGCGGTGTTTGGTTTTCTGTTCTTGTGATAGTTTGCTAGGAATGATGGTTTCCAGCTGCATCCATGTCCCTAAAAAGGATGCAAACTCATCCTTTTTTATGGCTGCATAATATTCCATGGTGTATATGTGCTCCTGAATGACTACTGGGTACATAACGAAATGAAGGCAGAAATAAAGATGTTCTTTGAAACCAATGAGAACAAAGATACAACATACCAGAATCTCTGGGACACATTTAAAGCAGTGTGTAGAGGGAAATTTATAGCACTAAATGCCCACAAGAGAAAGCTGGAAAGATCTAAAATTGACACTCTAACATCACAATTAAAAGAACTGGAGAAGCAAGAGCAAACACATTCAAAAGCTAGCAGAAGGCAAGAAATAACTAAGATCAGAGCAGAACTGAAGGAGATAGAGACACAAAAAACCCTCCAAAAAATCAATGAATCCAGGAGTTGGTTTTTTGAAAAAATCAACAAAATTGACAGACCGCTAGCAAGACTAATAAAGAAGAAAAGAGAGAAGAATCAAATAGACGCAATAAAAAATGATAAAGGGGATATCACCACTGACCCCAGAGAAATACAAACTACCATCAGAGAATACTATAAACACCTCTACGCAAATCAACTAGAAAATCTAGAGGAAATGGATAATTTCCTGGACACTTAACACTCTTCCAAGACTAAACCAGGAAGAAGTTGAATCCCTGAATAGACCAATAGCAGGCTCTGAAATTGAGGCAATAATTAATAGCCTACCAACCAAAAAAAGTCCAGGACCAGATGGATTCACAGCTGAATTCTACCAGAGGTACAAGGAGGAGCTGGTACCATTCCTTCTGAAACTATTCCAATCAATTGAAAAAGAGGGAATGCTCCCTAACTCATTTTATGAGGCCAACACCATCCTGATACCAAAGCCTGGCAGAGACACAACAAAAAAAGAGAATTTTAGACCAATATCCCTGATCAACATCGATGCAAAAATCCTCAGTAAAATACTGGCAAACCGGATCCAGCAGCACATCAAAAAGCTCATCCACCATGATCAAGCGGGCTTCATCCCTGGGATGCAAGGCTGGTTCAACATACACAAATCAATAAACGTAATCCAGCATATAAACAGAACCAAAGACAAAAACCACATGATTATCTCAATAGATGCAGAAAAGGCCTTTGACAAAATTCAACAGCCCTTCATGCTAAAAATGCTCAATAAATTCGGTACTGATGGAACGTACCTCAAAATAATAAGAGCTATTTATGACAAACCCACAGCCAATATCATACTGAATGGGCAAAAACTGGAAACATTCCCTTTGAAAACTGGCACAAGACAGGGATGCCCTCTCTCACCACTCCTATTCAACATAGTGTTGGAAGTTCTGGCTAGGGCAATCAGGCAAGAGAAAGAAATCAAGGGTATTCAGTTAGGAAAAGAAGAAGTCAAATTGTCCCTGTTTGCAGATGACATGATTGTATATTTAGAAAACCCCATTGTCTCAGCCCAAAATCTCCTTAAGCTGATAAGCAACTTCAGCAAAGTCTCAGGATACAAAATTAATGTGCAAAAATCACAAGCATTCTTATACACCAGTAACAGACAAACAGAGAGCCAAATCAGGAATGAACTTCCATTCACAATTGCTGTTTTCTGTAATAGCTGTACTAACTTACATTTCCACCTACAATGAATGTCCTCTTTTCTCTGAAACCTTGCCAGCATTGTTCTTGTCTTTTTGAAATTTTTTGAAAGTGGAAACAGTGATACAACCACCACAAATCATGTTAGCACATGAAACAGGGACATCCATGAGTAAAGCTGTAGGAAGAAACAAGAGCCATTTCTATGCTGGGTATCTTTCTCCCTGCAAAGCTTCATTACACTCACTTCATGGTATTTTGAAGTCATTGCTTTATAGGGCCTCTTATGCTGAGTTACTTACTTGCTATATCACATTTTACTAATTTTTGAACTACTTTATGTGAAGAAGGCTGCCATAATAAAACTCAAGCCAACCTCTCCCAGTGCTGACAAGAGATGAACACTGGCAGATATAGATGAACGTCAGGACCTCATGGTCTCACAGGTTGCTCCCTAAGAATGATTTTTTCCTTTGGAAATCAATACCACTCAAGCTTCAAGTGCTGCTATTTTTCTGAGAACCAAATGTGGACTTGTGACCATTCTTTTACTGTTTGTAAATATGGCCAGTACAATGCTGAAGGAGGTAGACAAGACTTTGCTAATGGTTCAGAAATGGCAAAAGATAAATAGCCCAAGAAAATATCAAGATAAATAAAACTTCACTTCACGATACATGCAGTAACTTACTTGGCCCCTGGAGAACTTTCTCTACCCAGCAACAGTGGTTATATAGTCATACCTTAAAGTGTGTTAAAACTCATACCCAAGATAATAAGACCCAGAGGTCCTTGGTTAAACCCTTGTAGTAGGTAGAATTATGGCCTTGAAAGATGTTGATGTCCTAATATCCCGCATTTCTGGAAATTTTACTCTACATGGCAATGGGGAATTAAGGTTGCCAGATAGAATTAAGCTTACTAATCAGTTGACTTTAAGATAAAAAAGATTATCCTACATTATCTGAGTAGGCCCAATGTGCTCATAAGAATCCCTTAAAACAGAAGAGGGAAGGTAGAATGAGAAGGCAGAGTCAGAGAGTGATTTGAAAAGGCTGTGGAGCTGTATTTGGAATTAGAAGGAGTGGCCACAATATAAGGAATGCAACTGATCTCATGAAGTTGGAAAAGGCAAGAAACAGAATATCCCTTATCACCTTCACAAGAAATGCAGCCTGCTGACACTTTGGTTTTAGCTCAGTGAGACCCCTTTTGGACGTCTTACCTCCAAAACTGTATGACAATAAATTTGTGATGCTTTGGAACACTATGTTTTAATTTGTTACATTAGCCATAGAAAATGAATGTAGCCTCCAAATCTTTTGTTGATGATTAATACCAGAAATATTAAATGCTCTTGAAAGAGAAGGCTCTCCAACAGGGGATTAAAGTTATACTCTAAAAATCCACACCAGAATGCAATAAAATAAGTATAATTCTAAACAAGATAAAGACAGCAATCTAATATGATTTTCCCCCTTTAAATTACTTATCATTTCATCTATTCTTACAGAATTTTCTCAAAAATAATTGACCTTTTAAAACAAAAATAATAATAAAAATTATTTAGATTTATCATATAGGTCCTAGAAATCTGGCTTTTCTTCCTTCTGGTATGGAAATAGGGTTTACTAGGGGAAATTTACAAACTTCTTCAACTAAAGTAAAAACTTAATTTGTCCTATGATATTGTAAGGTAACCATAGCTTAAAATACACACAAACACACATTTATGAGATATACATTAAATATGAAATATTTTATATTTAATGATATTTGTTACATTTTTAAATATTTTGATTATTTTAATTATATATGTATATATTATGCTTCTCTGTATCCATCATTATGCTTCACCACCTCAAAACAATCAAAATTCTTATCTCATTCCAATGTCAATGAGCTCAGATTGACTGCCATTTCATATCTGCCTCTCTAGAGTCTAATGATGTACCTGCCATATAATTCCTGCTCCATAATTATTGTTGGCTTAATTGACATTAAATACTGTTGAATTGGCTCATAGCACTTTACAATTTATAACAGGTCTGAGACAGAGCTTTTATAGACCAGAAACTCTTTTCAGATAATTTAGGCATTGTGAGTACAGCTAGGTGAAGTAGTACTTACATATTTACCATATTAAAATGCTTGGACAATAAAAGACAATAACCAAAGGAAGATAATATCTGTAAGTAAAGTTTTAAGAACAAGAATGATTTATCTTGGAATATATTAAAATGGATTTGCAATAAGACTACGTTGAACATTTGGTTATTTTAAACTGCTTTTCATTTCTTTTCATTTATTTGTGATGTGTTCTAGAATAACTTTTCATTCGTATTTTATTTCTAGAATTATAAAATGTAAATTAGTTTAATCAGTACACTCAATGGACTAATTAGTTATAGATACTTTTAGGACATTTAAAACTAAAAATACTACAACTAAAAAAGTGAACATGCTATAAATGATATTCAATGACTGTTATTAAAGGAAATAAAAGCTCTTTAAATAAACAGACTCTTTGGCAGTTGCACACACATGGGTTTCATCTTAAATTACGATTTGGTTTAACCGAATTAAGTTTTCCAAGTAAAATAATGACTTGGCTGATATAATGCCCCCCAAGTTCTCATTTGCTATTTTCAGTCCTTGAACATTTCAAGGTCTACAAGTCTTACAGGAATCTGACATCAAAATATTGTATGGCCAACAGCAGGTAAAGGTGGCCTGGGAAACATAGAGCAATTTGACTCATATCTATACATAACACTGTGGCTTTAAACATTTGCATAAAGTTAATGAAGCCAAATTATTTTAGATTAAACATTTCTTACTTTATCTACTGGTTGCTTCTCCACTTTGTAACTCTAGGTCCCACACATAATGAGATAAAAGTAGGACCAAAATATTTCAGAAAGAGAGAATTTATTATCTGTGCTCATAACCAGTCCATGAACAACACAATTAAACAATGTACTAGTAGGGACAAGTGTTGGCCTTTTTTTTTTTTTTCTGAAGTTGCAGCTGTCCAACATTCAGTCACTCACAATCACACACAGCAGGATGCAAACAGCTGGGGCTCAAGGCAGAGGGCACCAGATTTACTCACACAGAAGCCACCATTTAAGCAAAATAGGTGACCTGAAGATATCTGCAGTGATTGAGGTCTGGGAATGCAATCAGAAGATGTGGAACCATGTCTGCTACAAAAATGGCAGTGAAATGTGAAATGAAACTGATAACTAATGCCATTGGAAAGCACTCATGTTGCTATTCATAATATTTTTCTTAAAAATGCAGAGCATATTAGTAGAAAGGCATTAAATTGGGATTCCGTGTATTGGTGTATGTCTTGGCTCTTGGCTTTTGGCTCTATCACTTAGTAATTCGGGTAGGTATTTAAACTTCTCTGAGTCTCATGAGAACACTGAAAACTAATTCTCAGAGTTGGTTTTTTTTCAAAATCTGGAAATATTTTCTAATTATAGCAGTGACCTAAGAAGCACAGCTGGTTTTCAATGGATATTTTGCCATTAAAAATGGAATAAACCTGCTGGGCTAGAGGGAGGTAAGAAGACATGTTATTTTGCCTCTACTTTTTGCCCTGTCTCAGAGACTGGAGAACGGTGTACTCCTTTTGAGAGGGATACAGTACAGTATTCTTCCTTTCCATCAGTATCTTTCTTTCTAAGATTATTTAGTAACTTCCATTTCAAAGCAACAACCACCATTGGGGTAGGAAGAAAAATTAACGCAAAGAACTAGAATTGGCTCATTGCATTCTTGAAATGTGCATTTCAAGAAAAAAATAGTGAAGCAAGGGCCAAAAGTATTCTAGAAGTGGTGCGAGCTGTGGCTCACACTGTGGAAATTTATATTCCTATGCGTTACATAATGAGAAAATGGTTCCAGTTTTTATTCAGCAGGGCTGATTTAAATAAATTTATTATTGATGATGAGTATGGGATTATTGTTGCATTTGGCATTTTCTGCAGCTGTAAATCTGAAAAACAGATTCTACTCAAAAGCCCATCAGAAAGTGAGAAAAGCTGAGGAAAAGTCCTATGCTGTATCTCCCAGTCTGCATGTAAAGTATATTTCAAATGCCAGCGTGCCTACAGATCACCTGTAGATCCAGCTAAAATACAGATTGTGGGACACAGCTCAGCTCCTAGCAAGCTCCCAAGCCCTTGCTGTTGAGGACTATATCTTGAGTAGCAAGACAGTCAACTGCACTAAATTAGATAAACTCTGCTTAGAATAAATACACAGAAAATGAAAAAGAGAGCGTATGGCCAAAAGATATGATAGGATAAATGACATAATACATGAAAAATACCTAACTTACTTCAGGAAATAAAGATAGGAAGTTAAGAAGGAAGAAAATTAAAGAAGAAAGAAAGAAAGGAGGGAAAGAAAGAACAGAAGAAAGTACAGGAAATCATATTTAAAAGACCAATAAAAAGTATGCTTGAGAAGAGACAGAGAGAAAAAAAAAAAAAAAAAAAAAAACAATCCAAGGAATGGGGGCAGTGGGGAAGACAATTCAAGGGAAAAGCACTCCCTAAGGAGTGTTTCATTAAAGATTAGAAGTAGTTAAGATTCTAATTCTATGTAGTTGAACCTGCCCGGGTTCAAAATCCAGCTCAGTCACTAGTTACTATATGACTTTGGCCAATTACTCAACCTTTCTAGGCTTCCATTTCTTTGCCCAAATAAATGGGATACGAATAGCAATTTCTCAATTTGGTGTTCTGGGAAGTTAAGAAAGGTTCTTGGAGACATTTAAAACAGGAACTGGAACATTAATTCTATCTGCAACTCCTTTGCTCATAACATTCAATGGTTTCCCGTATCCCTCAGTGAACAAAGCAAAGTCCCTTGAATGGCTTCCAGAACCCTACGTGATCAAGCCCACTGCTATTTCTCCAAACATTCCCCTACTACACTCGTTCTTACTCACTCACAAATGTCTAAGATATCTAAATGTACAGTCCTAATGTCCTGTCACCAATGGCACTCTGTATCTATGATACCTTAATGTATAGACAACTTAACACATACTATGTGTGTCCTTGTTGATCATCTGTCTCCCTTTCACTAGAATATAAATTCTGTGAGGTTGGGACATTAACTATGTGGGTCCTGCTATACGTCTGGTACCTAAATAGTACCTGGGGCTCAATATATATTTGTTCAATGAATGCATTATGTGCATAAAATCAGCATCAAATTTAAAATAAGATAAACTAAATTTCATGACACACAAACACACATACACATACACATACACATACACATACACACACACCCCTCCCCACTTCCACACACAAAAGCATTCTATCATTTCGACCTAACACATGCCTCTCATCTTACTATTAGGCTGGTGCAAAAGTAGTGGCCAAAACCGTAATTACGTTTTTCACCAACCTAATAGATGTTTTATATACATTATTTCATTTAATTAAAGCAGCAGTACTGAGAGAGAGTTTTTAGTTCCCATTTTTCAGGTTGTCACTAATTCGTAGAATTGGGCCTGTGTGTTTCCAGCACACTCTGCTCATCATTAGGCCTTGCTTGATAAATGCATTTATCCTTGATCTAAAAATGATGTAACATATCCCTTCTATAAATTTAGTCCAACTCACACAAATATCATCCACTTATCTTAATATGTACCCCTTGCCTAATTGTTGGCATTGTTTGGTCAGCAGAGATCCTAAACTGACATTGTGTCCTCTGGTTATACCTTCACAAATTTACTTTCATTGAAAATATCTGAACAATTGCAAAATTAAAAAAGCACTGGCTTATTTTGCAATTGTGTAGATATTATGTACTTACTTTAAAAAAAAAAAAAAGAACACTGTAAAACAGCAATTGACATTTTCATGTGAAGTATCTAAGAGTAATGGTTTGGTAGAAAGACATTTAACTGTGATCCATTTTTTTTCCAGTTTATTAAAACTCTTGGCGTCCTCACTCTGATTTCATTTTGGCCTTGTTCACTAACATGACAGGTCTAATGATCACGTGTTGGTATTCCAAGAGCCTCCTGTTTAACAGAAGACTGCTGTTTCTCGGGAATACTCCAGTCACCTCCCATCCACTGACCTTTCCCCTCAAAACATTTATCACCAGTGACACTGACTGATGAGCAGCATGATCTGCTGACCTCCAATTTATTAATGTTGATGGTCTTGACACTCTTCCTAGTCTCCCAGGCTCCACACAGCTGCCTAATATCATCAGTGGATCCTTACTTCCCAGAAATATTTTCCATTTCCTCACTCTATGACATGTATTACTTGTTCTCCTATCAAGCATGACCTGTCACTTTTTTTTTCACTTACTGCTCTTCAAAATCTTCAGACTCCCACTCCACTGACTTTTCTAGGTCATTCGTTTAGTTACATATTGTTTGTCCCTCTTAAGGGGTCATTTTCTAGAAAAGGGATGCTCTTTTTCGTAGAATATCTCATCAACCAGGTAAGAAATTCTGCATCCATTATGAAGCGAAAATTAACCTAATTGGAGCTTACACATCTTTCGTTTATGATAACTGTGTTCATGTCTTCATTTAATAATGGCTACTATTATTAATCCCATGTCTGTTTCTTAGAAGATTTAGCAAGTCATGGTGCTAATAAATATATTGTTGTTGTAAACAATAATAACTACCATTTATTGTTTGCTATTTTAAAAAATAGAATGAAAGGAATCAATAATAATATTCATATTTATAATAAAAAGCCTTTCTTGAATACTTACCTCATGTCAGAAACTGTCATTAGTACAGTAAGTTATTATCTTACTTAATCATACCATCAGTATTGTGAGGCAAATGATATCACCACCCTTATTTGGAAAACAAGGAAACAGAGACATAGTGAACCTTTCCACAATCACATGGCTGGTCACTGGCAGAAAAATAATTTAGGTAGGTGATTCAATAACTATTTTGAATTAACTAGCTTCATCTGACAAATCTCCCTCATAAAGAAAAATAGTAATGACAATGATGATGATGATAAAGCAATATCAATAATAAAACTAGTATCTCTTGTGCTAGGCAATGTTCTTTATACTGTACATACACAATCCTGCTTTTTTTAATTCTTAAAAACATTGGGGTGGTTATTATCATCCCTATTTTATAGATTAGGCGATTGAAAATTAGAGAGGTGAAGTATTTTTCTCAAGACAATTGGAGTAATTCTAGACTGATCCATTTGCCACCTGAATGCTTCCTTTGGTGCCATGTGGGTGTCTAGAACATAAATCTTTTCATTAAGGAAAACCTTTACTAGTAGTTGTAGCCAATGGGCAGTTCTATCAAAGTGGAACTGCAGGTAGAAATACATTTTCCTCATCTTTCCCTTAAATTCATTTTCCTCATCTTCCTCTTAAATAGACTTCAGAGTTTTATTTTCAACTCTTATTTCAGGTTCTCGGGGTACATGTGCAAATGTGTTACAAAGGTATATTGCATGAGGTTAGGAGTACGTTTGAACCCATTACCTAGGATGTGAGACTAGTACTCAATAGGTAATTATTTTTTACCCCTTCCTTCCCTTTCCCCACTCTTTTTTCCCCAGTGGCCATTGTTCCCATATTTATATTCATGAGTATCCACTGTTTAGCTCCCACTTATAAATTAGAACAGGTACTATTTGGTTTTCTGTTTCTGCTTTGGGGTTGCTTTAGGATAATGACCTCCAGCTGCTTCCAAGTTACTGCAAAGGACATGATTTTGTTTTTTTTTTATGACTGTGTCATATTTAATGATATATATGACTACATTTTCTTTATTCAATCCATTCTTCCAAAAAGACACATGGACCTGTAAGTTCATCACAGCAGTATTGACAATAGATTTCCTGATAGCAAGTGGTTTGTGTTATCTGTCAATACAACCCATATATTTCCTCAATAAATAGCTGTTGAATTAAATGGACCAAAGGAAAGAAAGCTTAGAAGGTGGATTGCATAGACCAGGTTTTTAGGGACAGATAGTAAACAAGCCAGGACTTTGCGCCCTGTTGTGTTCTGATGCTTTTTTTCATGATCACCCTGTCATGAATTTACAGGTGGGGAATTAAAGAAATGGAAAATGTTTGTATGGTATTTTTCGATGGTTATTAGAAATCAGAATGTAACCTCTTAATTGACATTCCAGTTTTTATTCCTTTATTACTAATCTACAATTAGCCATTGAACATGACATTTCTCCCTTATTCATAAAATATTCATCATTTTCATCTCTACTTTGTCTCCTTCAAAATGCTTTCTCCTCATTAGTCACAATAATGCATTCACTTATTTGCAAAAAAAAATTGCTGTATTTATGTTAAAGTCTTAGAAAACAGTAAGTCTTAGATGTGTCGCCTAATTTTGAAAGGACACTTTTTCCTTAAATATCTGTCTATTTACAGTGGATGAAATAAATGAGTTTTTCAAGTATTCCAAGAGACTTTTGCTCACTTGTTACGACTTGTGATTATATTGTGAACCAGTCACTCTGATTGCTTTACATTACTCAAGAGAATTAACCATATCTGCAACCATGTTTTCATAGAAGAAAGATGCATAAATAATATGTGTTTTATATCATCTTTATCTACTGTAAAGTGTAAATGCTATGACTGAAATAAATCTTCAAAATAAAACAAAGGGAGTATAAAGAAATAGATGTAGTCATAAAAATATAAATCCATGAATTAGAAGAAATAGCATAATGAATAAATAAAAATTGAGGCTGATGCCTTCAACAAAATTTTTAAAATATTGATACATGCTGCAACATGGATAAAATCTCAAAAACATTAAGCTAAGTAAAAGAGGGCAGTCACAAAGGACCACAACTTGCATGATTCCATTTATAGTAATTTTCCATATCAAAAAGTATGTCAGTAATTGCATGGCACTAGACGTGGGAATAAGGATTGGCTGAAAATGGTATGAGGGGTTTATGGGTACTGGGGTTATGGGAAAGTTCTAAATGGTATGAGGGGTTATGGGTACTGGGGTTATGGGAAAGTTCTAAATGGTATGAGGGGTTATGGGTACTGGGGTTATGGGAAAGTTCTAAATGGTATGAGGAGTTTATGGGTACTGGGCTTATGGGAAAGTTCCAAAATTGGATTTTGGTGAAAATTTAACAACTCAGTAAATACACTAAAAGAAATGCTGAAATATACACTTAAAATGTGAAATTTTCACAATTGTATATAATATCTCAAAAAGGTGATTTTTAAAAAAGTGTAAAATATGTTAAGAATAGAAATCTTCCAGTATTTAAATGTAATTATATAAAAATATATTCACCAAACCTCATTTTTTCCATGATCACCCTTTCATGAATTTACAGAAGGAAAAATAAGGAAATGAAAAATATGTTTGTATGGTATTTTTCAGTGGTTATTATAGATCAGAATGTAAACTCTAAATTGACATTAAGGTTTTTATTTATTTACTATTAATCTGCAATTCATTATTAAACATGACATGTATCCTTTATACCTAAAGGATACATTTTTGCTCAGTTTTCCAGGAAGCATTACTATACTTATTTCTGTTTTTAATATGTAATTGCTTGCCTTGATCTTTTTATTTTACAGTCATTACAATCAATTGCATCATCTAACAGCAATAGTTTTATAAGTCTTGTTAACATTTCACATTTCATTCTTCCTTAAAAATTGCCTGAATAATTAATCCATACATTCGGTTAAACAATCTCATTAATCCATGCTGCACTTACAGCAGCATGGATTCAGCATTTTATTTTCCCAATTGTATGTCCATATCTTGATATTCTCTCAGGGACAATTTGACTTCACATGTAGCTTTTACCAGTAGAATGATATCGATTAACAATTATTCTAAATCACAGAAAGAACGTTTGAATTAAATGTTAGTGTGCCTTTAGAGACAATACAACATAGAACACAAATGTGTCTTCTCTGCAGTCATTGGATAGTTATCTGGCACTGTATGTATCAGGTGTCAGGGATGCTATAATAGCTAACATTCTTAGTACTCTATGAGAGTAAGTAGTCCAACTGAGGAGGCAACCATACACACAGGAAAGTATAATACAGGTGAAAATTGGTATGTTTAGGATTCTTGCTGGGAGATTTAGGTGTTGACATTTTAGTCAGGCTTAGCCAAGATATGGGGTCTAGGAGGCCTCTCCTGATAATGTCTTACCTACACTAAGTAGTGAAGAGTGCTTAGGAGTTAGTTAGGGGAGAAGGGGTGGGGACATTAATCTAAGTTAAGAAAAGCTGCATTTCGAGAAACCAGGCAGAATAGGAGCTCGACGTCAGTAGGTCTGACTGACTGGAACAGAATAGTGAAGAGTTTGTGTTTGGAGATTGCCAAGAAAAGGACACTATTATTCAGTTTCTATTGGGCCATGTCCAGGGACAATAACAGATCATGAAGAGAAAGGTAAAAGATACGTAAGAAAATGACTCATTGGATTAATCTGGATTAATATTTCACCAAATTTGTGAAGCAAAATATTACTCTCACTATAACTTAACATGTTTTCACAGCTTTTTACATACGAGGATGGTAAAAAATCACAAGTATCTGGAATGATTTCTCTACTTTTTATTTATACTTAGCATAAGAGGACAAGAAAGTATCTGTCTTAGAACGTAAGAATAGACATATAGTAGAAATGTTTAAAAATCAACTGATTTAATTACTCAACAAATATTTGAGTTTTCATTATGTGGTAGATACTGGGCTAACATGAATACTCAGTGGTGGACAATGTAGAGTTGTTTCCCATTTTCTTAGAACTCATGGTCTAGTCTTCAGAAAAAAAAAAAAAAAAAAAAGAGCTTAGACAGATAATGTGTGCATCAGACCCCAGCAGGCAATTTCTCCCTAAGGGATGGGAAAGTTTCCTAGCAGGAAAGCAAAATGCTCACGAATTGCAGTGCTCAGCTACTATGCAAGGTAACATGAATGCATGAGGCAATCCGGGTGCCAATATACTTTTACTGCAATAACGATTAATTATCTTGTAGTAATACTGCTGTTTGAAATATCATACGTGCCAAATAAAGTCAGATCAAAGCATGATCATTACTTGAAAAATAAATCCACTCGTATAATGGAGGATTATGAGGGAGACCTTTGAGAGACTATCACAGAGGCTCCATGACCCCGGATCATTGAGATTACCGAACAGAAGTATATAGAGGCCTCAAAACTCACAATGATAGTAAATAATTACCACATTAATCAAAGGAAAAAAAGTGGAGTAGAGGAAATATGTTTATATTGTTTATCAGCTTAAAAAGGCAACTGAGAAAACAATTAGATAAAAATAACCATCTATCCTGGATAATTATGAATACAAGTACAAAACAGACAAACAAAACACTTTATACATTAAGAGGTTCAAAACAAAATAGCATTTATAATAGCAAGTGGAGAGCCAGGCATGATGGCTCATGCCTATAATTCTAGCACTTTGGGAGGCCACGGCAGGTGATCACTTGAGGTCGGGAGTTCGAGACCAGCCTGGCCAACATGGTCAAACCCCGTCTCTACTAAAAATATAAAAATTAGCCAGGAGTTGTGGTGGGTGCCTGTAAACCCAGCTACTCAGGAGGCTGAAGCAGGAGAATCACTTGAACTCGGGAGGTGGAGGTTGCAATGACCTGAGATCACGCCACTGCACTCCAGCCTGGGCAACAGAGCAAAATTCCATCTCAAAAATAAAATAATAATAATAATGATAATAAGTGGAGAAAATCTAATAGTAAAAACAGTGACCTGGTTAGACCAGCATGGCAGATACTATGGGATATTACACCATAGTTGAAACACTCCTGCTCCAATTGCCTTTATCATAGCTGGGATGTTAGCAAAGTTTCTGTAGGAGCCTAATCCTCTTAAGTTCTACCAGCTTTCTCTCCTGCTTCCTTCTCCTGAGACTGTTGGATTTTACTTGTTTTGTTGTTTTCATAATGTCAGTAGCATTTGCCCTGCACTTCTTTCTCAGTTTGAATACTGCATGTGCCGTGTGTCCTTATCTAAATTCCTGTTACATAAATATGTTAAATTCCTATTTATTAGTGATTAATAATGACTTATCTGTCCAGAGAGAATTACATCCTAAAGTGTATTACAGTCTTATCCTTAACACGGGAGTACTTTAGGCAGCGGGGAGTAAAAGGAGGGAGACTTCTGGAGGTTGTCTCTACTTATGAAACCTGTAATGACCATAGCATACAAGTGGTTTTGCACAAAACTGTCCACACACCCCTCCCTTTCTGATCATCTTTATGTCTTTATATAGTAGATGAAAGAAGTAAGGCTCAGAGGTTTAGTGAAGCTGAATGACTGACTTTGGCAGTCTGCTTTCAGTTAATGTTTCTCTGCCCTACTGCGTGAGGCCTTCCTATTATTTTGAAAGCATTTCTGATTCCACCTTACTCTTCATATATGGTTCTCAGTGTTGCTGACACCAATCTGTTCACTGTCATTCAGATTTTCTCTCTTGTTCTGCTGCTTTGACTGCCAGGGACAAGGTCTATCTCCAGACAATTCCAGTTCTAACATTCTAGGTCTGAAGTCAAATGTCTCATATTTACATGTGTTACTGATAGAAAGAAATATTCAAAAGGAAATATGAATCATTCTTTAAGTGGAAAATCATGCAGTTTATATATTGCTTGGGGTTAGTCTAATTTAATTCAAGTCTGAGTCAATAACTTGTATTTTCCAGAAAATGACAAATAGCACAATAAAATCATGGTCATGAATTCTACCAACATTTTAAATAATTTTAATGTCAAATTATAGTTCACTGATTCTCTAACATCCATTTCATGTATAAACTGCTGCACTTAAAATTACTATGATTTCTAAATGAGAATTGTATCAACATTTTGATAAAGTAAAAGACATAAAATACTGTCTCAAAGTCTAACCACTGATACCAGTAAAGACAGAGATTAGCTTTTAAACAAAGTAAGTCCTTGTGGAGTGGCTGAGATTGTTTTTCTTGGGGAAAAGAAAGAGGAGGAGGAGAAAGAGAAGAGGAAGGAGAAGGAAAAGGAGTAGAAGGAGAAAAGGAAGAAGAAAAAGAAGAAGGAGAAGGAGGAAGAGGAGAAGAACTGTGTGTGTGTGTGTGTGTGTGTGTGTGTGTGTGTGTGTGTGCACGTATAGAGACAACAATAAGATCATGAAAGTTTAAGTAATCACTGATTTTATTTGGAATACTTGTGTTTACCTAAGTCCTACTTTGTCTTTTGCAGTAAGATTATTAATTTTATTAAGGTTTAAGGTTAAAATCAACTGTCTCCTTGTACTTTTCACTACCATTGTGAAGTGTACCCTCATATAAATGATTTAGTGATTGCTTTCATGTCCATGTCTGCCTGTATTGATTAACTTTCAAGATGGAGGCTATTGTGTGTATGGCAGGCATTACCAGTGGTCACTGGAGATTTTTCTCCTTCTGGGTTCATAAGAGGATTATACATCCCTAGTCCTGTTAAGTTAGGACCGGTTATGGGATTATTTTAGCCAGTAAGTTGAATGTGGACATGGCATATGTTATTTCTAGGCCAGAGTATTTAATCTCAAGTGTGAGCTTTGTCTTCCGCTGCTGTGGATGTCATGGATAGTAATGTAGGGATGGAATAGATATCTGGATGTCCCTAACTGAGTATGACATGCAGATTCCCTACATTTAAAAAGAGCAATCTACATTTAAAAAGAGCAAGAGCAAGACAAAAGTTTTTATTTTATTATTTTGTGTTTTTTTTTTTTTTTTGCTTTGTATATTTAAATAATTTTTTATTGTTTAGGTTATTCTAACAGATAATGGATCATATTTATTTTTGATTCCATCATAATAAAACACTTACCTCAATGCTTATATATGTTCAACATTCAAGATATATTTGGAATGAAGGATTATTTCTCACATTTTGTCATTGCTTGTTTATTAATTGGTTATATGACATACTAAATCCCAGGGAAGTTGTTTCTTGAATTTTAAGAAGATTATCAACATTCAAAGGATAAGGATTTCTTTAGAATGTCATAAAGTATGTGTTCATTTCTTTTGATGTAGGCACGTGGAATTCTTAGACTGGGTAAGAACGTTACCTACGCATTTATTAATATATTTTTCATGTCACCTTATCTCAAAGTGCACCCAATGCTTCAAGTTTTGTAGTAGAATCCAGAATTGTGACATTCTTTTCAGAAAGTGAAAATGAAAAATGAGTTTTATTTCCAATCAAAATACTCTTAAATGTTCATAGCATTTATTAGATGTTAAAATATTCCACAGTAAAATTCAACCTAATTTAACAAAACACAGCAAAGGCTTTACTCCAATTTTTTAAAGTTATGATTTGCTTTAAGGGGTAATTATATTGAGGCTAAGAAAAACTCCATTCATGTGCATAAAAATGCAGGATGCATATGTGTACTTAAAAATAATCTTGATGAATTCTGGTAATCAAATACTCAAATGAGACCTCCATATGTTACATGTGGGAGGTAAGATCTCTCTCACTGCAACATTGTGTATGATCACCAAATTCACAATCCCATAGGGATAATATTTATTATCATAAAATGTACTATAGCATTTGAAATCTGAGGTTAAACATTTTACTGCAAGGTTTATGAGGAGACCCTGAATCTCAAGTGAATTCATTGCATGAGAAGTGAATTTATTATCAAGGGCATGAAAATAATCAGTCTTCTGAATGCTTAATACACTCTGTTAAAACATGTTATTCCAAAATCCACAATGCAAGATGTGTCTAGTCTCTAAATTACAGTCCTTTTAAGGTCTTGACAAAAAGGTAAATAATTCACATGCATTTATCATTAAAAAATATCCAAGAATAGCCAATGTTACAATACTGATTTTTCTAAGCTATTTGGTAAGAATGGAATTTAATGCAGTCTAATGTAAAAGGGCTTGCTTTTCAATGTGCATCACATACAAAGTGGTCAAAAATCTTAAAATATCACAATAAATGCTGGGTATGGTGGCTCACACCTGTAATCCCAGCACTTTGGGAGGCCAAGACAGGCAGATCACGAGGTCAAGAGATCGAGACCATCCTGGCCAACATGGTGAAACCCCGTCTCTACTAAAAATAGAAAAAGTAGGCAGGTGTGGTGGCGTGCACCTGTAGTCCCAGCTACTTGGGAGGCTGAGGCAGAAGAATCACTTGAATCTGGAAGGCAGAGGATGCAGCCAAGATCATGCTGCTGCACTCCATCTCAAAAAAAAAAAAATCACAATAAAGTGATGGGTGGAGTTGATAATTTGTTAAAACATCTTTGAGTAAAAAACATACATTCTTGATGGTTAGCAAATATTGATTGAGTTACTACGTGATGTGCTAGATTTTTAAAAATATAACTGTCTTGAAACGTCACTACAGAAAAGGTCAGTGAATTGGCAATATCATGAGATCTTGGATGGAATCTAATTAGCACCAAGTTCAGATTCTGAAAACATTTTGTTAGACTGACAAGAGATTAGAAAGGAAACAGATGACACTTGAGAAAGGTCCTTTCCCCCCTTTTATATATGTATAATTTCCATTATAGATAATTAGAACTTCATACATGGAACAGTGAAAAAAATAGACCAGAACATATTTTCTTTCTTGAAAAGCACTATTTCAGCAGCAATGGAACAGACTGCTGAGGTCAGGAGGGTCCCGGAGCTAGACGGTGTTTGCGAAGGCAGGGAACAGGTTTTAGTGTGAAAGAAATTCCCCATGGCCAAATGATGGAAACGTAAGGAAATTATTCTGATGAATATGAAACATGTTAAGCATTATTTACTCTCATCATAAAATAGTATATCCAGCTTTTGTTTTGCCACATGTAGCTTTTGGGGTCTACTATTTTTTTTTCTTTTTTTTTTTTGGACAAATAACAAATGGGAAAACAAGTTGGAGTTAGGCAAGCCCTGGGGATGGCATAAGGTGAAATGGCCACCCAAGCTGTGAGCTTGCCATTGAATTAATGCTGCTACTGAGTAAATGAAAATCCGAAGATGACAGGAACACCCACTCTCCCCCCATAAAAACAGAATATGGAAATTTGCAAACAGATTTTAAGGCAATTCTATTTTGGCCCCTGAGCTAGAACCAAGCATACCTTTTTTCCTTCAGAAACTCTGTTATCTGTCAACAAAGAGGTTGCATGAAATGAAAGCAGGTGGCAACACATTTAGAAAGAGATAGGACGGTGCCCATCCTTTTCTGATTTATGTGACCCACCCATACAGGACTAGCTTACAAACTGTTCTTATCTCTGTAAGAGGAGTCTTGATAGTCAGTTGTAGTAATCATTTCACATGGCTTCCTCCCACTTTATACGGTGATCTTCCTTCCAGGAAGAAGCTGTATGTTCTCTTTGAATCCCCGGAAGCTGATTCAATAATGAATGTATCATACATTATCATCTTGTGCTTATTCATCAAAATGGATTAAAATATATTTAATCAGTTGATTGCAGGATTTTGACAATAATCCAAATACAGGGAATGTTACAGTGTCATGTATCCTAAGTGCTTTTACACTTTCCACCATTTTGGTTCAAAGAAGGGGAAAGATTTACTAAATGAGAAATGAGTATAAACAAAGAAGACTTCAAAAAAAGAAGCAAACAAATTATCATAAACAAAGGATGATATATTTTTACTAGGGCCATTTTTCTACTAAAATTCTGCTCAAAGCCATGATATACCAACAAAAAACGTGTAGACAAGAAACAAAACCTTTTCCAAAATCCTGGGAGCAAACGCCAGATGGTGACTGTGAAATTAGTGGGAAAAACACACACACAATACACACACACACACACACACACACACACACACACCACACAGAAAAGCATAATGGCCAGAATGAAGTTCGTACTGGAAGTTCTGCAAGGGCAATCAGCATGGCACCTATCTAATGTGGTCAAGATGGTCAAAAAGAAATAAAAGAAAACCAGGTAACTAAAATTGGGAGTGTTCTGAAGAACAGAAGACTTCAGACTTTTCTGGTAGGTTATGTAGTAGAAGGAAAAAATCAAAACCCAAATCAGAGGATACCATAGCCTATTTTACATACTAATTTCAGAGCAACAAATTTTACACAGTGTGAAAGTCCACAAACAGGACTTCTGTAAAGAATACATATACATTTAGGTCCATAGTTAGAAATGGGTATAAAAAGATTTGAGAAATAAGAATAGAAGGTCCCCACATTAAAAAGTACAGAGACAGAAAGGTCTAGAAGCTAAAAACTAAGAATAGATAATGTAATGCCAGGGTTAAGCAGAAACTCTACATCTGAAAACAAAGGGTGACCACGAGGCAAAGTATATCAAATAACACACATAGGAGAGGCAGATGAATGAATGTATGTGGGCCACCCTGACATCCAGATCCATTATTCTGGAGAGATATTATGTTTGCCTAAGTAAGTGTTTTTGTCATTTTGTTTGGTTCTACTGCTTTTTCTTCTAATTTCACGGTGCTAGAGAGTACTCCATAGAGACAAAAGTATGACAAAAGCTGCTACCAGAACACACTGATTCCAGAAGTAATAAAGCCTAACAAGTAAAAAAGAGTGTTGTGAGGGAGAACATCAAACTATTGAGGATAGAACATCTAATTTTGCTTTTCTGCAATCCCAGCTATCTTCAGGAAAGGAATTTCTTTTTTTATAACTCATACAATCAAGAAGATGGGAAGATGGGAGAGTAGACACAATAACAATAGCTTAGAAGCTGGAAAACAGGTGGATGCATGGTAAATGACTTATGAATGAGTACTAACTGGCAGTACCACATTCCTTTGACTATGGGAGTGGGGGGTAAGGAAGGAAGCATCTAAAATAAAGAGAGAGGGTCAAAGAGATAGTTGAAGGTATTGGAGAAGTAGTTAAAGTTATTACATATCAATTATAGAGCTGGTCATAAATCTGAGATACTATAATCAAAGAAAAGCAAAGACACTAGGCTAAAACATTAATTATATATCTTGCAAATTTTTATTTATCAGAAAGGCCTAAAGGACTTTATCCACTGTAAGCACACATTTTGCACATTACTTTCCCTGGTTTAGTGATCTGTTTTACTAACACTAAAAATTAAAACTCAGTTTAGATTTCATCAGGAAATAGAGCTACTGTAGTCTGCAGCCAGATAAAATAAGAGCATTCAGAAAGTGGACCAAGTGTCTGACTTGTGAAGGAAGTGCCCTTGGATGGTTTATGTTGGACAAACACATAGCCATATCCTTAGTGGCATTAATCTCCCAAATATTGCATCAACATCAAACCATGAGCAATCAGCTGCATTTGAGAGAAAGATGTCTATTATGTGTTTTAGAACCTTTTTCATCTAAGACAGAATTATAAAGTTCTAACACTTGAAAATGTACCTTTGGCAACTTGGATTCATTATGTACAAATCTTCATTCCCTGGCAGTATTTTATACATGAAGTGTCACCACTTTCACAGTCCCTCCTAGTTAGAACATCTCCTCCTCACTGCATTACCCAAACATTGGGGAATTTACATGCAGAGAAAGCAGAAATCAGCCGAAGGTCCTGGCACTTATAAAATGCAAATGAAAGGGAATCATAAAATATACCCATATTTCTCCAGGGAGCTATGCTTTGGCTAGAAAGGGGAAATGTCATGGTTGTTGAGATTTTGCTCCACTGTAAATGTTAAATTATTAACACATGATTAGGGAAATTTTTAAGTGAATGTATTAAAACTTATTTTAGATATAGATTTCAGTTTGGTAAGGCTATGAAAAACAAGGGTGTATCCATTTATATTTTGTGATTTTTAACTCTCATTTTCTCCTGAAAGTCATTAATTACACAGACGTTTCATAAAGGAAAGTCAGATTTCTGACCTCAATTTTCCTGGGGTTAATGTAGCCAAGTAAAGAAGTAAAGCAGGGTAATGCTTTGAAATGTTATCCAAAGTATTTTCTTTTTTCTGTTTTTAATGTTATGTTTCCTCCATGGAATTATCTTGCAATTAAGAC
The DNA here is from genome assembly GCF_009764315.1 of Trachypithecus francoisi. Lineage (NCBI taxonomy): Eukaryota > Metazoa > Chordata > Mammalia > Primates > Cercopithecidae > Trachypithecus > Trachypithecus francoisi. The sequence continues at coordinate 18,621,506 of NW_022681454.1, forward strand.
TAGGCCAAGGGGATTAGGTTTACTGCTACAGATAAGAGGCAGGAAGACACTGCCTAGGATAAAAAACAACAAAAAAAAGAAACGGGATAGGAAAAGTCAGTGCTCAGCTTTGAACTTCAAACTACATGCCCCAAGTTTAGTTCTCTGGAAGCAGATATTGAGGCAGAGTTTAGCATGTGAGAAATGTATTAGAGATTCACACCTGTAGAGAAAAGTGAGAGGAAGCAGGGTCAGGCAAAGGGAAAAGTGGAATTGCCATGAGGCCAGTGGGCCTACCGTTCAGAGGAACGTTCAGAGGAACGTTCAGAGGAACGCCTACGTTCAGAGGAACGTCTACTTAGGTCCATTTATTTTTATTTTTATTTTTATTTTTTTTTGAGACAGAGTCTTGCTCTGTCTCCCAGGCTGCAGTGCAATGGCTCAATCTCGGCTCACTGCAAGCTCCGCCTCCCGGGTTCACGCCATTCTCCTGACTCAGCCTCCCGAGTAGAGTAGATGGGACCATAGGTGCCGGTCACCACGCCCGGCTAATGTTTTGTATTTTTAGTAGAGACGGGGTTTCACTGTGTTAGCCAGAATGGTCTCAATCTCCTGACCTTGTGATCCGCCAGCCTCAGCCTCCCAAAGTGCTGGGATTACAGGCGTGAGCCACCACGCCCGGCATGTCTACTTAGGTCTAAAGGATGTCCTTAACATGTGGGAAAATAGGCACTTAATAACTTTTAAAAATGCCTATGGTTATATACCAATAGATATCATTATCAAATATTAATCCTTATCACCAACAAGGCACATATATCGAGATTTGCAATTATTATTTTATTCTCTTTTAAGAATAACAATCAAAATGTTGTTATGTCTGTTGATATGGTCTGAATATTTTTGTCCCCCTAAAATTTTTATGTTGAAATCCTAATCCCCACGCTGTTGGATTAGTGCCCTCATGGGATTAGTGCCCTTTTAAAAGAAGCATGAGTGAGATTCCACAGCAAAAAGTCCCCTACTATAATTAGGATCTGCTCCAGATAGGACATATACAAACAAATTGATCTTGGACTTCCCAGTCTTTCCAAATTTTCCATTATCTTTGTCTCAATATTCTTTCCATAGATATTGGCTCCTTGGCATCACTTTTTAAGGTTGTGCTTCAAGAAAGTGTTGTGATGACAGAGCAGACAATATAAATGGACTTTCACTGTCCAATTCTAGAGAAATCTGAATGAAAATGAAAAAATAATGGAAATAATGGATTATAAAGTACATGTGTGTAGAGAGAAAAAGAAGGAAGGAAGGAAGGAGAAAGAAAGAAGAAGGAAAGAAGAAGAAAGAAGGAAAGAAAGAAGAGAGAGAGAAAGAAAGAGAGAAAGAGAAAGAAGGAAAGAAAGAAGGAAGGAAGGAAGGAAGGAAGAAGAAAGAAAGAAGAAAGAAAGAAAGAGAGAGAGAAAGAAAGAGAAAGAAAGAAAGAAAGAAAGAAGAGAGAAAGAAAGAGAAAGAAAGAAAGAAAGAGAGAAAGAAAGAAAGAAAGAAAGAAAGAGAAGAAAAGAAAGAAAGAAAAAGGAGGGAAGGAGGAGGGAGGAGGGAGGAAGGAAGAAAGAGGAAGGAAGGAAGAAAGGGAGGAAGGAAGGAAGGAAGGTTAGTTTTCTTTATAGTGATATGTCAACTAATAAATGCAGAAGTAATGGTGGTATTAGAACAGTAATAGAGATGGATACTTAAACTAGTGGTAGAAGTTTGATCAAGATTAGGATACTTACATCATTTCAATGTACTTTTCCACAAATCCCTTTTCCCTCACACATGGCAATAATAGCAATTTAAAATGAAAAAACCTGACAAACATTACTTTATTAAAGACATCAAAGTTAACATCAGAAATGGGCCAAGCCTATATACCATGTGCCTTTTTATATGTTGCACTAAGAAGGACACAGTACAAGCATCTGATAGTTATAATTCATCAATATGCATAATCTGAATCTCATCATTAGGAAATAACAAACTCAAACTAAGGAACATTCTACAGAAAAACTGGTTTGTACCCTTCAAAATTGTTACTTTCATATAAGACAAGAAAGTCAAAAGACTATTCTAAAGAAAGTGATCAAACAGACATGAAAAACCTGAAATACATCATTCTAGATTGGTTCCTTGGCTGTGAAAAAACATGTCTATAAAGGATATTATTAGGATAATTAGTAAAATTTTACTATCAAGTATGGATTAAAAATGTGCTATATCAAAATTAAATGTCTTGATTTTGATATTTGTTTCATAGTTATATGAGTATGGCCTTATTCTAGGAAAAAGCACACTTTACTATTTTGGGGGCAAAATGGCAATCATGTATACAGTTCATTCTGAAGTGGTTCCATTCTATGTAAATTGGGTTAATTGTGAATTTTAAAAGTTTACTTTGGACTCAACTCCACAAATGTTGCCTTCATTCATGTGAATCACATTACCCACCTTCACACTATATCTTAACCTCTTTGTGGACAATTCTCTGATCACTCAATGCCCCTAGTACATATTCTAAGAAAAATTTTTTCATTATAAAGTGATTGATGTGCCACAGAGGTAAATCAAAAACTGTATGTATTGAAGCCAAACATATGGAAACCACCTGAAAACTTGGTCAAGAAAATAATCACTAGTTTGACTACTGCTATAATAACTTTCAATCTATTAGTATTACCTTCTGGCCTTTAAAAATAATGAAGGTTGGAGAAACTCTACAGTAAATATTTTGATGGTTTCTTACACAACTTTATAACCCTCTTCTGTTTATAACTTCAAAGAAACTGTTTTTGGACTTTGTGATGTTTTCAATATTTTATCAGTTGTAAATGAAATTCAGCTTTTCTATTGAAATTACTAAGAAGCTAGACTACAGATCTTTCAAAGTGGTATTTATTAAGTTCTTTAAGTATTATGCATTACTAAAGGTTTGATTTAAAAGTATAGTATAAAAAGTGAGAGTTAAATGATAGACTCATTGGGGATCAGAATTTTTGTTGTTACATTGTTGTGGAAAATGCATAATAAGGTAAAAAAATGTCTACTCAATATAATGTTGATTTGCTTATTAAGACATATGCTATAAGACATGGTATAATACTTAACAAATATGTTAATTAATCACCACCTATATAATAAGCAAAGAGTTACAATGCTGATACTCTTGGATAATCATAATTCCATATTCAAACAGCTTATAAAAAACACATAGTTAAATAGGGAAGAAAAGAGTATGCTGAGCAGAGGGTTCAGTGCGAGCACACTACTACGCCAGGCACAGTGGCTCATGTCTGTAATCCCAGCACTTTGGGAGGCCGAGGCGGGCAGATCACGAGGTCAGGAGTTCAAGGCCAGCCTAGCCAATATGGTGAAACCCCGTCTCCACTAAAATTACAAAAATTGGCCGGGCGTAGTGCTGCACACCTGTAGTCTCAGCCACTCGTGAAGCTGAGGCAGAAGAATCGCTTGAACCTCGGAGGCAGAGATTGCAGTGAGTCAAGATGCGTCACTGCACTCTAGCCTGGGCGACAGAGCAAGACTGCATCTCAAAAAAAAAAAAAAGAAAAAGAAAAAAAGAAAGAAAGAAAGCCCCAAGTATGGCAGGTGAGAGAAATGGAACTAATGGAACTAACTGACCTGTTATACACTGGGGCTTTCTAAGTAGTTCAGCCTGGCCGAACACAAGATTGTACTGTGAGCCCTGAAGGAAGATGAACTGCATTATCCTGTCCTTAAAATTAGCTCCATTATCTATCATAAAATTTCAAATTTTAAGAAAATTAGGCAAATTGGAAAATATGTACAGAGCACGGTTCCTTTATTTTCATAAAAGTGTTACTACATTAGGAGAAAGAAAATAAACCACATTTCTGTTCATCACATAAATCATGCAATTTTTCATACCTTTCAAGTTTGGGAAAATATAACATGTGGTTCTCTAAGTACTTTTCTTTCTTAATTTTTAAACTCTGACATTTTATCACAGAAATTAAATCCTTATGCTCCTCATTCTTTTCCACTTAACACATCAAAAAGTGGCTCTACATAAGATATTTGACATTCAGCATACATTTTATTCTTTATTCTTCTTAAACACAGAAAGTTATATTTTGCCAATGGTAAACAACTCAAAATATTCAACTTCAGGTTGAATTGATAAAGTAGTATATGCTTGTGTGCCTGTATGCAGATGCTACTTGCGGGAAAACAGATGTCTACTCTGTTCTAAAAGCTATGTTGACATGATAACAAGTGAATTGAAGAGCAGAAAAAAGAAATAATATACATACATTCTGCAGAAACAAAAATAGCCATCCTTGTAAAGAAGTCAAGACAATAATGAGTTCACAGGACACATAAATAATAGATTGATTCTATAACTCTATTATCTCCGGTATTTCAGTTGCATTCATTGGTATTAAATATTTTATAAATTAAGCTTTCAGGAAAAATAACACCTAATATTATGAAAAACAATGCCATTTTAATACATATTACCTGTTTCTTAATTTTGAAATCATCTGGAGAAGAGCAATTATTTCCATTATACAGATCAGCTATTTAAGGCATTGAAAGATTAAGTGACTTTCTGAGTTGTACAACTGTAATTAATTAACTGAGACAGGGTTCATACCCAGATCTCCTGGTTTCTAAAGCATAGGATTTTTTTCCCCTTATACTTACTCATTCTCATTGGCTTGTGAAACTCTATTATCTTCAATTAATTTAAAGGAATAAATTGTTTTGATCTGGGTCACTATAAATCTAACCTTCATCCACTTATATTAGAAACATATAAAGGATCACCTATTGGTAAAATTTATGCCTCCTTACATAATTTTAATCAGTTTGTGATAGCATCAAACAAGGTTCAATTTACAAAATAATATTTGAAGTCCTAAAGTTCATATTTAAACATTGTTTTTGTTTTCCAAAGATTAATATCTGAAAGTTCAAGAAATCCATTATTACATTATTAACAGCACATTTAAGGTCATAAATACTAAGTGGATATTACAGATAAAGAACTAAAGGAGTTAATTTGGTAAACTCTTTTTTGTCTAGAAGTTTCCATACAAAGTTTATAAAAGGTGTTTTCTCCATAAAATTATTATTAAAATGTAGTTAAATATTAGATATAGAGGTCCTCCTGCTATAAGAACTTAGGTCTTAAGAGCTACATTTGACTTTTGCTGAAGTAACTTAAAGATATGCATGTTCATTAATTAGGAAATATGAGGCAAACTGTTCCTTGTGAAACTTAGCATTTATTTGAATAAATATGTAGACAATTGCTGTGCCGATTTGTCAAAAGAACATGAATGCTTTCCAAAGATAAGAAGTTACTCTTACATATATTGGAAAATTAGAAAGTGACATTAAGGCTCAGTTGACCAGATATTTCACTAGTGATAATGAAGACATATAACCGATGTGCAGGATGTACCAAGAGTATATGACAGAGTTTAAAACTGAAAGAACACTGGGCTTGGAGTACTAAAGCAGGGTTAACAAATAGATACATAAAAAGGGTGAAGTAGACAGTATTTGGCACAACAATTTGACCCAGAAGTTGGCACCTGCTGCTGGATTAGAACATTTTTCTTTTTTTTATGAATAATATATTGGATAAAATTTACAAAGAGGCAGCTTTCAGTTTAAGTTTGAAAGACTTTAAAAAAAAAAAAAAACAGGTTATTGAAGGACATATATTCCCTCTCCCAGATAACCTGTATTTTTTATTACCCTCATATCCCCATCATAGCACCAATTGCAATGGATATTAATGTTTGTTAGTTCTAAATCTTCTTAAGAAGTCTGCACTCTTCCAAAAGAATGACCCTGTTTTATTAATTAGTATAATTAATCAAAAATTATAACAATTTAATAAATTATAGTCATTCTTACTTCCTTCTGCCTATCACACATTGTGAGATTAATTTCAATAGTATCTGAGAGGCAGGTGAATTTTTTTCTCTGTGAGTGGGATGTTAGGTTAGATGGACAGGACATACTCTGGAATGTCAGAATAAAGACTTTTGAAATCCAAGTTTTAAAAAAGCAATAAGAAAACTGGCAAAAATATCAAAATTACCATTTTCAAAAATCCAAAAATTGAGAAGAGGCTTGAAATAAACTAAAGAACATTTATTCGAGGAAAAATGGGAAGTCTCAGTTATAACAGCAAGATTTGCATCATTTTAACTTGCTCAAATCCATCCCGCTTTCCCCAGGTCTGCAGTAGCCCAGAAAACCATAGACCATAAATATGACGTACCTATGAAACCAACGGCCTAACAGATGTTAAAGGAGGAAGAAAGAGAATGGCACTCCCCAAAAACCTCAGTCTGACAGAACTGTCACAATTTGACCTCCTGAGAAGCTCTCTGAAAGGCTCTAGCTTCAGGACTTGTTTTTATCTAGATCAGAGCTCACTCTCTCTGAACAGCATTACTCTTATGGCATTCGTTGAAAACTGTCCATGGGAATTTTTAACATCACAGCTGCTTAAGGCAGTAATATCAGTCTGGGTTAACAGCAGGCAGATGTAAAAACATGAAAGGAGAAACTAAGGAATGTAGTGTCCAAATGGTACTTTCAAAAACTCTCAGATATTTTTGGGAATATAAAAGCAAGTGCATGGTTGTGGTAACACACAGGAAATATCTAAAGACAGCTAATATCTTACTTATGGCTGATCTTGAGGCTCTGTACCACCAAGAAGTGAAGGCTAAGGCAGAGTTGTAAATTTCCTGCTGGAGCTTTGAAAACATCCCATATGATACACCCAAGACCTACTGGCAAACTCTGGCAGACATTAATTCAAGATATTCAGGTAAATCTCTATTCAATTTTTAGCCAATCAAGCAGAGATTTTATTGACTGTATACCAAAGTATATGTATCATGACCAGGACTACAGACTTTACAGAATTGGTCCAGGAAAGTCACTAATCAAACGACAATCTCAAACACTACATAAAATAAACCCAGGGGGCTCATTTTCAGAATTGTTATGTTATATTATTTAAAATGTCACTTAAATGAAGCAGGGTATTTTCCTGATCCTTTCACAGGACTTGTGACAGGACTGCCTCATTTACTCAGCCCACTGCTCTCAACTTCTCGCAGGAGGGAGTGCATTAGTAAATGAGGTGGGAACTGGAATGCATGAGTGCTAGTACCACCCAGCAGCTTCAGTTCCAGCTGCAGCAAACTCTACTCAGCCCCACTGGGTTCCACCCCTTGCAGGAGGGAGTGTGTAGGTAAGTGAGTGCAGGAGATGGGATGAGCCTTTTTGGCTGCCAGGAGGACCAAACTCCATGCTGGCCCTGTGGCAGCATCTGGGGGTAGGGCCTGTGAACCCTGAAGTCCCAGAGGGCATGTTACAGTGCTCTTTTAGCTCTACCACTTGCAGACAGCTTAAGTGTTAATAGCTCAGTAAGCCCTCTGCCTTTTCATGTGGTGGCTACCCTCCACCAGTGAGGGCAAAGGGCCAGTGTGACAGGCTTTTGTATCTACATCCATGGCTCCCAAGCTCTTGTCTGACATCCAGGAAAAATGAGGTTGCCCAAATGGATTGAAGAATGGTAAATGTGAGGGATTTCACTGATGAAGAAAATGGCTCTCAGAGGGAAGGGGAGCTGGAAGGGGATGGGGCAGGTAGGTAATATTCCCCTGATAGACATCTCCAGTCGGATTCTTCTTTGAAGTTACACCATCAAGCTGTCCCTATGACATGAAGTCACTTCTGTCCAACATCCAGCCCTACTCCCTGAAGTCTAGCTGCTTCTCATCTCTGCCAGCTGAGTCTGAGGTCTTTACAGGCACAGGATGGGGGGTGGGGCCGGCCATGGGTAATTTAGGAAAAGATAACATTCGGGTGGAAAAAACAGGAATAAAAGTTCTCACTTTGCACCATGGTTTCAGACTTTTTGATTTGAGGGTGAGGTTTTGTCAGGGACCCACTCTTTTCTGCCTAGAATTTCTCTGCCCCCTGTCCCTATTGAAAGATGCAGAGAAATAAGAAAGTATGGCCCAATCACAGGAGGAAACGCTATCAACAGAACTGTCCCCGAGGAAGTCCAAATATTGAGTTCAACAGACGAAGATTTAAATCAGCTACACTAAACATGTTTAAAAATTAAAGAAAACCATATTATGCAAGTTCAGGCAGGCTGGTGGGAAAAAATTTAAAGATAGTTATAAGAAAAAGATACAAACCTCTAGGAAGGCTTTGGGGGTGGGGGTTGCATAACTTCAGTAATAGATCGGGCTGAAGATAGCCTAATCCTCTTAAGTAAACAGCTTAAAGTAGGTAGGTATAAAGGAATGTAAGGGAGTTTAACTAAATAACTTGTTTACTCATGTGGTCCTAAAACTAACCTTTCATCTTTCAGGGACAGGATGGCTCTCTGCGGGGGGGGGGGGGGGGGGGGGGGCAGCGGGGGAGCGGGGAGGGGGGGTGCACAACCAGGTTAATTACCCTCTAGTCCTGTTTACTCAAAGCCTTTGTCATTTAATGTGTGCCAAATAAATGCCAGCAGGGCCAGCTAGTGAGGGCCTCAGCTGCTATAATTCCTTCAGTCAGCGACCTGACCCCCAGCCCACTCTTTCACTGAGTATTGATGTCTGAGTACATTATTTATCTGTCATGCAGCTGGGGTCTGCAGGATAGACCCTTGCACCATATTTAAAAACACAAAGGAACAATTCAGTGATTTGTCACTGAATAGAGAACATCAATGAGGAGACAGAACTTATCTTCATAAAGAATAAGTTACAAATTCTGAAGCTAATATACAGCTAAATAATAAAAATACACTCTTTGGCCTTAATAGCAGATTTGAACTGGTTGAAGAAAGAATTAGTGACCTTGAAGATAGTTTAATTCAGATTAGCTGGTGTGAGGAATAGAAAGAAAAAAGAATAAAGAAAAATGAACAGGGTCTCATGAGACCTGTGAGACACAATCATGAATACCAATATATGTATAGTGGAATTCCCAAAAAAAGAGAATATAGAAAAACAGAAACAAAGTGTATCTGAATACATAATGGCTGGAAACTTTGTAATTTATTGTAAACATTAACCTGCACTCAAGAAACCCAGTAAATGAAAATCAAATAAACTCAAAACATGCACACATAAACGTATCATAGTTAAACTGTCAAAAGCCAAAGGCAAAGAAAGACCCTTGAAAGAAACAAAGAAGAGAAATCTATCAAATAGAAGTGTCCTCAATAATAAAAACAGCTGGGTTTTCCTTAGAAACCACTGAAGCCAAGAGGCAACAGAACGATATATTAATAGTATTGAACAACAACAAAAAAAATACTATCATCAAGCAAGAATTCTATATCCAGCAAAATCCTTTCAAAAAACAAAGAAAGGATTTCTAGCTATTGGTTCACTATGTCAGAAGCTTGTAAATAACCCCTCCATCTTAACAAGTAAAAATCTGAACAGACTGTAAACTCAGACATTATTCTTAGATCTGTCTGAGAAGTGAGGTCACAGGGCAAAATGCTGCCTCAAAATTAGACAGATAGGCAAATACAGAGAATCAACAACCTAGTAGCATAGAAATCCATGACTACAAACCTTTGTGGGAACCACTGCTGAAGTCTCCCTGTATGACAAGTTCAAGAGATAGAAACTGAAGGGGACTAAGTCATCAAGAGACCCCCTCCCAAACTTTGTGTTTCACCTCCTGGAGTTCTTCTAGGGTCTCACAGTGAATATCACAGAAAATGCTCCTTTTGTGTTTTAGACAAGAGGAGAAAAAGAAAGAAACCATTTTTACATAAGCCAAAGAATTGTTCTTCTTAACAAAACATGCCCTCAGTAGAAACTAACTAGAAACCAGAGCCTAACCTGCGGGAGTTTTATTGGATCCTAATGTCCTGTGGGAAAGGTAATATCCCATTTCAATCATCTCTAGACTTCCACACGGAAGAATGGAAATCCTCCATGTGGAAATCCAACTCCAACCCGTTCTAGCCATCCTATCTCACCTATGGTGGGGAGGGGACTGAGAAACATGTGTAAAGTTCACATCCAGAGGAACAGGCAAACTTAAAGACTAAGACTTTATCCATGGGGCTTTAGATTGCTTGTCCTCTTCTCAGACATTATCAACACATTACTAAAGGCCTATTTATGGCAGTACCTTTTAATCAGTGCATCATGTCTAGCCATGAAGAAAAAAAAAATGCAGGCATACCAAAATGCAAAAGTCACAGTTATAAGAGATAGAACAAAAATCAAAACCAGACTCAGATAGGGCAGGGATGTTGGAACCATCAAACTGGGAATTTAAAACAATTGTGATCACTTTTCAAAGGGCTCTACAGGGTAAACTAGACAGTATGCAAAAAGGGATGGACAATGTACACAGAGAAATAAAAATTCTAAGAAAGAAGCAATAAACTCTGAAGATCAAGAACATTAAAAGAAATAAATGCCTTTCATAGTTGACTGTACACATGTGAGGAAAGAGTCTCTGATATTGGGTATAACTCAATTGAAAATGCCAAAACCAAAGAGCAAAGAGAGAGAGAGAGAGAAAAAAAAAAAGACTGATAGGACAGAACAGAATATCCAAAAACTGTGGAACAACTACCAAAAGTGAAACGTACTTATAATGGAATACCAGAAGGAGAGGAAAGACAGCAAGGAACAGAAGCATTATTTAAAATATTAGTAACTGAGAATTTCCCCCAATTAATATTAGACAGCTAGCGACAGATCCAGGAAGTTCAGAGGACACAAAGCAAGATAAGTGTAAAAACAAACAAACAAACATAAAAACACCTAAGCTAATCATATTCAAACTACATAAGATCAATTTTTTTTAGTGCTAAAAAAGCAACAAAGTGGACAGTGGGAAACTTCTTGCATATAGAAGAGAAAAGATAAACATTCCATCTCACATGTCTTAGAAATCATGCAAGGAAAAAGAGAATGGAGTAAAATATTAAAAATGTTGAGAGACAAAATCCACTATCCTAGAATTCTCTACCCTGCAAAATTGTCCTTCAACAGTAAAGAACATATAAAGACTAAGACAAAAAAAATGTTACAGGAATTTGGTCCCAGTAGACATGACTTGCAAGAAAGTAAAAAGAAGTTCATTAGAACAAATATGATATATGTCAGAAACTTGGGTCTACAGAAAGAAGGGTATTGGAGAAGAAATAAGTGAATGTAACATACAAATTTTAGTTTTCTATTCTTAATTTCTCTAACATAAGAATTTGTTAAAAAATAATAACAGCAACATGCATCTCCCAAGTATAGGATGTCTGAGTATGACCTGTAGTTTCACTGTTAGACGTCCTGATTTTAATAAATGAATTGTTTTTATGAAAGAGAGTGTCTTGGTTCATCTAGGCTGCTATAACAAAATACCATGGACTGAGTGTCTTATAAGAAACATACAGTTTGTTCCCAAAGTTTTGAAACCTGAGAAGGTCAGGATCAAGTCACTAGTAGGTTTGGTGTCTGATGAAGATCCACTTTATGATTCATAGATGATGCTTTCTTTTTTTCTTTTCTTTTCTTTTCTTTTTTTTTTTTGAGACAGAGTCTACCTCTGTCTCCCAGGCTGGAGTACAGCGGCATGATCTTGGCTCACTGTGACTTCTGCCTCTCAGGCTCAAGTGATTCTCCTGCCTCAGCCTCCTGAGTAGCTGGGATAATAGGTGCCCACCATCACGCCCAGCTAATTTTTTTTTTTTTTTTTTTTTTTTTTTTTAGTAGAGAAGGGATTTCACTGTGTTGGCCAGGCTGGTCTTGAACTCCTGACCTCATGATCTACCTGCCTTGGCCCCCCAAAGTGCTGGAATTACAAGTGTGAATCAGTGTGCCCAGCCAGATGATGACTTCTTATTGTGTTCTCATATGGCAGAAGGAACAAATGAGTTCCCTACAGTTTCTCTCATAAGAACACTAGTCCCATTTATGAAGGCTCCACCCTCATGACCTAATTCCCTCTTGAAAACCTCAATTCTAAATACCATGATATTGGTTATTAGATTAAACATATAAAGTTGAGAAACACAAATATACAGTCTAGTCAAGAGTGTCCTGTTCTCAGAAAAGATTCACTTAACTATCAAAGAGTAAAGGGGTATAAATTCTCCAATTTATTTTCAGTTGTTTAGCACGAACACACACACACATACACGTATGCACTTTACAATATGCATTTTTAAACTATAAAAATCTACTGTCAAATCATATTATACCCCTTCATACATAACGTAAACCTTAACAGTATACATTGACTTCCCTGTTTTAACCTTTATACTCATGTTTTTATATATTTTACTTTTGCATATCTCTTAAACTGCTCAATTCATCAACATGATTTTTGCTTTACACAATCAATTTTAATGATATGAAAATTCAAAAGAAAATATTTAATATGTACCATCACATTTAATATCTTGGTGATCTTTTATTTGTTAAGATCTGAGTTTCCATAAAGCAGCATTTTCTCTCAGCCTGAATAATTTTCTTTCACATTTCCTGTAGAAGTCAGCTAGTTATAGCATCCCTTGATGTTTCTTGTCTGAAGAGGCTTTCATAGTCACTTATAAATTACATTTTTCTTTGATATGCATTCTTTTATGTTCATTAAATAAGTCTCTGGTTTCTATTTATTCCAGTGATAAGTTAACCATAATTGTTACAGATATTGTCCTATGTAATGCCTCTCATAACTGGCTACTTTTAAGATTTTTTTTCTTTATCACTGGTTTTCAGTAATTTGATTATTCTATGTCCTAATGTAGTGTTATTGTGTTTATCCTGCTTGAAATTTACTGAGCTTCTCAGATCTCTGAGTTTTCAGTTTTCTTCAAATTTGGAAATACATTCAGCCTATTTTATTTTATTATATTTATTTTATTTTATTTTATTTTATTTATTTGTTTTTTTAATTTTTTTGAGATGGAGTCTTGCTCTGTCTCCAGGCTGGAGTACAGTGGCATGATCTCGGCTCACTGCAAACTCCACCTCCTGGGTTCAAGTGATTCTCCTGCCTCAGTCTCCCGAGTAGACCACCATGCCCAGCTAATTTTTTGTATTTTAGTAGGGACAGGGTTTCACCACGTTGGTCAGGCTGGTCTCAAACTCTTGACCTCAGATGATCCACCCGCCTTGGCCTCCCAAAGTGCTGGGATTACAGGTGTGAGCCATTGTGCCCGGCCCATCATTTTTTAAACAATTATTTCATGCTTCCCTCACCCCACATTTTACCCTGGGACTTGAGTTTTACAAACATTGAACTGCTCAGTGTTTTTCCACAGTAACTAGATTCCATTCACTATCCTCCTTTTTTTTTTCTCTCTCATTCTCTCTCTGTCTAAAAAATTTCTAATTATTTGTCTGCATGTTTACTAATCTTCTCTTTAGTAGTGTTTTATTTGGCTTTAATCCCATTTGATGAGTTATTCAAAAATATTACATATTTTATTTTTAGCTCTAGAAGTTATATTTACTATATTTTATACCTTTGAATTCTCATTTTGCTATATATTTTCCATTGAATCATTAAGTATATTTACATCTGTCTAAAGAATTTTGCTTTATGTTTTCATTTACTTTGACATTTCTAGCTCTGTTTCTACAGTCGATTCTTCTCCTAGTTATGATTCACACATTCTTGATTCTTTTCTGTTATAGTGCTTGTTGATTGAATGCTGGGGACTGTGCTTGTTTTGTTTTTGAATATGAGTGTTATGCTTTAAAGCATATTGAAAGTTGTTTTTGATACTTAGGATGCTTGCAAATCAGTTTGCTTTTTATAAAGTTTGATTTTTTTTTTTTAACTCTGTTAAGATGCTTCTAGCATAGCTTTTACTCTAGTGCTACTTAGACTTAGCACTAGGGGTGACGTTCTGAGATCTTTACTGAATTCCCTGAGTGTTCACTGACTTCTCTCTTTTATTGTTAGTTAGAATTCAAATTCTAGAATTCCAGCCTGGTATATTCTACAAATTTTTCAGCTAATAATTCTGATACTGTTTGGCTGTGTCCATACCCAAATCTCATCTTGAATTATAATTCCCACAATTCCCATGTATCAGAGGAGGAACCTTATGGAAGGGAGGTGATTTAATTGTGGGGACAGGTCTTTCCTGCCCTTGCAACATTGAATGAGTCTCATAAGATTTGATGGTTTCAAAAGTGGGGGTTTCCCTGAACAAGCCCTCTCTGCCTGCTGTCATCCATGTAAGATGTGGCTTGCTCCTTCTTGCCTTCCACCATGATTGTGAGGTCTCCCTGACCATGTGGAACTCTAAGTCCATTATACCTCTTTCTTTTGTAAATTGCCCAGTCTCAGGTATGTCTTTATCAGCAGTGTGAGAGCAGACTAATACAAATTCCTGGGTAGGTGTTGTGTTTTGTTTTGTTTTACCCAGGCTTGCGTAGTTTCTCTATGAATGTGCACTTTAGTATTAAGCCAGAGACTCCGAAGCCATGTAAGATTTCTGAAACTTTTTGTCTGAATAGCGTCTTTATCTCCAGTACTTAGTCCTACAAATTCCAATGCTATTGGCTTCCCTGAACACTCTTTCCTCAGCTCAGTGAAACTTCTTTTCACTATGTGTATGTTTTCTCCCTCCATGAACAGCAGTATGAAAAGTGCTTTCAGAAAAAAAGAAAACTAAATGTATTTATTTCCCTCTGTTATTGAATAGATTTTAATATAACTTGCTCAGTTTTCTTGTGCTTTACAGTGAGAGGGGAGTATCTAGTTCTGCTTACTTCAACATAATAGCAAATAGAAGCTACTATGTTGACAAATATAAAACAAAATACTATATACCTGTTTAGTGTATCTGGCATTCTGAGCATGAATACTGATATGGTTAGGTTTCATGTCTCCAATCAAATCTCATATTGAACTGAAATCCCCAGGTATTGAGGGAGAGACCTGGTAGTACATGACTGGATCATGGGGGTGGTTTCCTCTGTGCTGTTCTCTTGACAATGAGTGAGATCTCATGAAAGCTGATGATTTTATAAGCCAGTTTTCCCTGCTCTCTCTTGCACACACTCTCTCTCCTGCTGACTTGTGAAGAAGATGCCTGCTTGACTTCTCCCATTATTGTAAGTTTCCTGAGGCCTCCCCAGCCATGCAGAACTGTCAGTCAATTAAACCTCTTTCTTTTACAAATCACCCGGTCTTGGGTATTTGTTTATCAGTGTGAGAATGAACTAATACAGTAAATTGGTACTGTGGAGAGTGAGGTACTGCTATAACGATACCCAAAAATGTGGAAGCAATTTTAGAGCTAGGTAACAAGAAGATTGGAACAGTTTACAGGGCTCAGAAAAAGATAGGATAATGTGGGAAAGTTTAGAATTTCCTGGAGACTTGTTGAGTGGTTTTGACCAAAATGCTGATAATGATATGAACAATGAAGTCCAGACTGAGATCGTCTCAGATGGAGATGAGGAACTTGGTAGCAACTGGAATAAAGGTAATTCTTACTATGCTTTGGCAAAGACTGGTGGCACTTTGCTCCTGTTCTAGTGATCTCTGGAACTTTCAATGTGAGAGAAATGATTTGAAAATGGAACTTATATTTAAAAAGGAAGCACAAGCTAAAAGTTTAAAAAAATTGCAGCTTGGTGATGCGATAGAAAAGAAAAACCCATTTTCTGGTGAGAAATTCAAGCCAGCTTCAGAAATTTGCAGAAGGAACCAGCAGCCAAATGTTAATGACCAAGACAATGGGGAAAATGTCTCTAGGTCATGTCAGAGACCTTTGTGGCAGCCCCTCCCATCACAGGCCCAGAGGCCCAGGAGGAAAAAAATGTTTCCTGTGTCGGGTCCATGGCCCCCCTGCTGTGTGCTCCCTTGGGACTTGGTGCCCTGCATCCCAGTGACTCCAGCCATAGCTAAAGGGAACCAAGGTATAGCTTGGGCTGTTGCTTCAGAGGGTACAAGCCCCGAGGCTTGGCAGCTTCCACATGGTGTTGGGCCTGTGGGTGTGCAGAAGATAAGAATTGAAGTTTGGGAACCTCCACCTAGATGTCAGAGGACAGATCGAAATGCCTGGATGTCCAGGTCGAGGTGTGCTTCAGGGGTGGAGTCCTCATGGAGACCCTCTGCTAGGGCAATGTGGGAGGAAAATGTGGGTTTGGAGCCCCCACACAGAGTCCCCACTGGAGCACTGCCTAATGGAGCTGTGAGAAGAGGGCCACCATCCTCTAGACCTCAGAATGGTAGATTCACTGACAGCTTGCACAGTGTGCATGGAAAAGTTGCAGATACTCAATGTCAGACGTGAATGCAGCTGGGGCTGGGGAATGTACCCTGCAAAGCCTGTGAAGGAGCTGCCCAAGGCCATTTGCATCACCTCCTGCATCAGTGTGCCCTGGATGTGAGCTGCCCACCTCTTGCATCAGTGTGTCCTGGATGTGAGATATAGCATCAAAAATATTATTTTGGAGCTTTAAGATTTAATGACAGCCCCACTGGATTTTGGACATGCATGGGACCTGTAGCCCCCTTGTTTTAGTCAACTGCTCCCATTTGAAATGAGAACTTTCATCCAATACATGTACATCTACCGTATCTTGGAAGTAACTAACTTGCTCTTGATTTTACAGGCTCCTATGCAGGAGGAATTTGCTTTGTCTCAGGTAAGACTTTGTACTTGAATATAATGCTGAAATGAGATAAGACTTTGGGGGACTGTTGGGAAGGCATGATTGCTTTTGAAATGTGAGGAAAGAGATTTGGGAGGGGCCAAGGGCAGTATGATATGGTTAGGCTTTGTGTCTCCACTCAAATCTCATCTTGAATTGTAATCCTCAGGTGTTGAAGGAGAGACCTGGTGGGAGGTTACTGGATCATGAGGGTGGTTTCTCACAAGATCTGATGGTTTTAGAAGGCAGTTTTCTCTGCTCTCCCTTGTACATGCTGTCTTTCCTGCCACCTTGTGAAGAAGGCGCCTGCTTCCCCTTAAACTTGGATCATAAGTTTCCTGAAGTCTCCTCAGCCATGCAGAAGTGTAAGTTAAATCTCTTTCCTTTATAAATTACCCAGTCCAGGGAACTTCTTTATAGCAGTGTTAGAATAGACTAATACAAATACTAAGGAATTTCATATGTAAACAATGACTCTAAACATTCTCTGCAGGATGACTTAATCTTTTTTGCCTACTATTTGGCCTCTGTTTAGTACTTTAAGCTCAATATACTCTTTGATGTGTTTGGAATAAGCTCCTTTTTAAAGCATCTTCAAATTTTGGTTAATGTCACATTATTTGTGGACAAAGAACATGTTTTCAAAATAGAAGTTGGTTTATATTGGTTTATAAGGTAACTTTTAAAATAAAAAGCATTTTGATTCTAATATAAAATAAAGTGTAGTATTCCTGGCTAGGAATAAGATATGGAGTTTTGAAGACTGTCTGTTTTCTGGATTGCCATGGGGAATGTGCGGATTATATTAATGTTCTTGGTGTTTCCCAGTTTCACATATGTCATGACTGGCTATGAAATTCTTGGATCTATAACAATGTAACACATTTTCTTTCCCATGTTTAAATTGATTTAGAGAAGTGAGCATGTATCGAGCACTTGAGTTAAAGCATGGCAGGGAGGTTAGGTTGCTAAAATTCCAAGTTTTCAAATGTAATCCCAATCACTGGACTACTTCTTTTTCTTCTAGTTCATTGCTGCATTTCCTGATGTGTTGAAAGTTTATAGACAGGTACAGTGGCTCACATCTGTAATTCCAGCACTTTGGGAGGCCGAGGTGGGCAGATCATGAGGTCAGGAGATCGAGACCATCCTGGCTAACACGGTGAAATCCCATCTCCACTAAAAATATAAAAAAAAGAAAAAAAAATGAGCCAGGCGTGGTGCTGGGTGCCTATAGTCCCAGCTACTCCAGAGGCTGAGGCAGGAGAATGGCGTGAACTTGGGAGGCAGAGCTTGCAGTGATCCGAGATCACATCACTGCACTCCAGCCTGGACAACAGAGTGACACTCCTCTCAAAAAGAAAAAAAAAAAAAAGTTTAAACTCTACGAGTTTCAAGCTGTTATCAAAACAATCTCTTACCTTTTATTGCACATGAATTGTGGTGTTACATATATATTATATTTTAGGATTTTTCAAATTATCTGAAACTATACGTCCCTGAAGTTCTTGAGCTCATGTGCCTAGATGTGTTCTGCATTCTTTCACAGTGTAGTGCAAAGAAGATCAGATTAAATTTCTACTTTTTAAAACTTTTACCAATATCCATGTTAACTGTATAAAAGACTAACTGTATAACATTAACTATGTAAGAATTCTAATTACCCAGCTTATATAACCTCTCCAAATACCAAAAATTAATGGTATATTTGTTAGGAGATACTGTAGTTGGCTAAATACTGCTCCCTGTTCACTTAATGACCACTTTGGCTTCAGAGTGTGACCTCATGTTGAAATTGGGTCTTGACAGGTGTATTTAGTTAAGGATTTGGGGATAAAAATCATACTTAATTTAGATTGGGCTCTAAATCCAATGACCACTTTCCCTATAGGAGGAGAAGGAAGACAGAGTTACTTAGAAAAATCTATTTAGATGGAGCAGAAATTGGCATTATTAGATCCTTTAGAAGCAGCATGGCCCTGATGATACCTTGAATTTGAATTTCTAGCCTTTATAACTACAGTGTAATAATTTCTGTCATTTTAATCCACCAAGTTGTGCTAATTTGTTATGGAAGCTGCACAAAACTAATGCAGTGTGTTTTTTAGAAATCTTGAAAAATATGCCTTGTATTAATCTATGCATCTCTAAGAATCACTTACAAAATGTACTTTTGATGAAAAAAAATAAAATGAATATAAATATCCCAAAGATAAAATTGACAAACACATTATACCATCCATTTAAACCACATATTTTGATGCTAGTTTTGGTAAGTATCTAATATCTGGCTAATTCTGTAGCTCAAGAAGCTACAGTAAACTATAAAAATGTTCAGATTGCCAGCCAGTTAGCTTTAACTTTGTTCTTTTCCAATATGATTTATGATCAGAACTCCAAGTCTAGACAATTTCACATGAAACTTGTATGTGGGTGCATTTTGTGTGTGTGAGAGAGGCTGTTCTACTTTTCCCAGCTTTCCAAGAATAAAGAGCTCTGTAATTGACCCAATCAACCTTGGAAATTACTATATCAAATACTGTGGCTAAGTTCATCTTTATATGATAGTAATTGAAGAATAAACTAGACTTTGGGACCATCTCATTATGTGCAGTGAAGTGACTACCATCGAGTAGGATTATGTTACTTAAATTAGGAACACCACAAGCAAATAATAGGTCTTTACTCCACAAAAGGTTTCTGTGGTGGAAAATATATGTTTAAAAAATTTAAAACATATTTATTTAAGAAATCTTCACAGGCTGTAAGATACTGGTATGTATTATGAATCTTCAGGAAGAAAAATATGCAGTATTTTTCCAGCTTATTTGTTCTTTTAACAGTTTTTATTAAATATCTATATCAATTTCAAGTGCAAGTGCTCTGGAGAGCATCGTGTGGATATAGCACTTCAATGCATGGTGGCATCATGGGCTTTTAGAGTAATAATGACATAATACTCTTATACAATACTATTTTACTTTTTCATAGTCCTTGCATAACTTTTTTTTTTTTTTTTTAATGAGTCTCGCTCTGTTGCTCAGGCTGGAGTGCAGTGGCACAACAATCTCAGCTCAGCTCACTGCAACCACCACCTCCCAGGTTCAAGTAATTATCCTGCCTCAGCCTCCCAAGTAGCTGGGATAACAGGCCTCTGTCACCATGCCTGGCTAATTTAGTTTGTCTTTTTAGGAGAGACAGGGTTTCACCATGTTGGACAGCCTGGTTTTGAACTCCTGATCTCAAGAGATCCACCGACCTCAGCCTCCCAAAGTGCTAGGATTACAAACACGAGTCACCACAACCAGCCAACTCTAATTCTTATAGTACACATTGTTACAGGTACTAATGTAGGCATTTTACTTTCATTAAGTCACTTAATATTTTCAATAATCTTATAGCATAGGTAATATTATTATCCCTAATTAACATGCTAAATCACATGTCCAATGTAACATAAGGGCATTATGTTACAGCAGGAATTTAAAATGCAGGCCATCTGGTTACAGTCTGCAGATTTCACATACAGTAAGAACTAATGGGCAAATATTGAAGCTTAATGAAGGCAAGAATAAACTAGAAAGTAAACCAGTGTTCCTTAACTAGATTTGGTCATGGATTCACTTGAAAATAGAAAGAAAGCCACAGAAGATATCTTCATAACAGTGTATACACATATATCTAAAAACATGTATATATGACTTTTGGGGCATTGCAAATCTCTGAAATTATCCATTGGACATCAGGGTGAAAATCACTAATTTAACGACCTTTATGTGAAGTATGACTAAATCAATAGGTGCCAGATCTAGAAAAACTATTAAAGTAGATTAGTGTGTAGTGGAATCATAAGAAACTTTTGAGATTGAGGTATGGAAAAAACAAACTATTCCATATCATTCATTGGACTGGAATGTTATTCATACTGATATTGTTGTTTGCTGGCCCACTTTAATAATTCTTAGCTCTTTCTTTCAAAAATATTTTGGATAGCTAATTATCCTTATTTTGAATCAAAATTGTTGGTAATCTGATGGGCTAGGACAGCCCTCCGGTTCATTTGTTTAATCTAATTAAATGTAAATGGCTTATATCTGTTTTTATTTCCATTTGACTTGGGTTATTAATTTCATTTTACAGGAAAGATATAAGTTAAAATTATGAAGTGCTTTGCAAATTAAAACAGTAAAATAAAATAAACTTAAAATTAATAGGTTTTTATTTTATTATCAAATCAAGTGACATTAAAAATGAGTTTTTAATTTAAATGAATATATTAGTAGCCTAAAACTTGACTATGCCCCCCCAAAAGCACAAATATTTTCAGAATAATGACTGAATGGTGGATTACTTGAATGCAGCCATGCATAATGAAAAAGACATGAAAATTAAAAGAAAATATGCCTGGGTTTATAATCACTTACATTCAACAAATATCCATTGAGTATATTTTAGATAGTGTAAATCTTGTGCTACTTACCTAAATCTTATGTAAGAGCAGAGATTACATACTTGTATCCTTCAAGTACCCGTGTTCTAACTGTCTACCACTTATTTTTTTTTTTTTTTATTTTTTTATTTTTTTGAGGCGGAGTCTCGCTCTGTCGCCCGGACTGGAGTGCAGTGGCCGGATCTCAGCTCACTGCAAGCTCCGCCTCCCGGGTTTACACCATTCTCCTGCCTCAGCCTCCCGAGTAGCTGGGACTACAGGCGCCCGCCACCTCGCCCGGCTAGTTTTTGTATTTTTAGTAGAGACGGGGTTTCACTGTGTTAGCCAGGATGGTCTCGATCTCCTGACCTCGTGATCCGCCCGTCTCGGCCTCCCAAAGTGCTGGGATTACAGGCTTGAGCCACCGCGCCCGGCCTGTCTACCACTTATAATGGGACTTCAAAATGGCCGATCAGAGTCATGAAGAAGAACCAAATACCAGGTAAATACTTACAGTTCAGATAGGTCCTCTAAAGAGAATATTGGTATTCAACAGAGAAGTGACAGGAAATGCCTAAGTCAAGGAAGGAGAGGGAAGTGAGGTAGCCTGCTTGGCCAGCATTGGCTGGAAGCCTGGAAAGGGTCCCCAATGTGGGACAAGGGTAAATGAGCGACTCACAGCTATCACATTCCCACAACAGACTCCTACAATCCTAGCCACCAGAGAGCCCCTTGACCCATGTGGGCTCTGAGACTAACATAGGGAACTGCATGGCCATGGTGTGATTGCATTGTTCCAGAAAGAAGTTCATGCTGGATCCCACCCTTATCTTGAGACCTAAGCAGCTACAGCTAGGTGCCATTTTGAGAGCCCAACCCCCATCAGACTGTATCCTGTCCTAGGGCCCAACCACTACTACATCTCCACATTGCTGGGAATTCATTGATTTCCTCCGCTCACAGTGAGGCATTGCTGCTGGCTGTTGCCACCATGGCCAAAGTACAAGACACTGGCAGTAAACACACTGCCGCCAGGGCCAAAGAACATTTGCAAGTGCTCTGAGAAAAGGCTACCCCACTTATAGCCACCATATGGGGTCAAAGTACATGCTTTCCAGTCACCTATACTTAACTGCTGCCACTGAGATCAATTTTGCCCTTCCTGGAAGAAGGACCACAGTGTAGCCACTGCTACCACCACCCTCACACTGTACTTTAGTCCCGGGCATCATCTTGTACTTACCTACCACAGTAAGTTCCTACACACACTATTGTGTAGGAAAGGCCCACCCACCCAGGCTTCAAACACCCAACCCTGCCCCCTGGAGGATACCATCTAGGGGCCTGGTGATCTCCTCACCACATTCGTCATCATTAACACCTGAACATTCCTCCCTGAGGCCTGAGATCAGGCCCACACAGCCTGCCACTACCATAATTGCTGTCACTCACATGCATGCACCAAATAGGGGCCTGAGTACTGGGCTTCCCAGCCCATGGCAGCTACCATCAACAACAACATGGAGGGCTTGGGAGCCAGAGGATTGTCCCACCACTGCTATTGTCATTGCCAATCCACACCTACTGCTTTAGGGGCTTAGGGATCCAGATCCACCACTGCCACTGCCAGCACCTGAACAAGTCATATGGGGGTCCAAGAATAAGCCTGCCTTGACTCACTAACACCAGTGCCAGCATAAGTTGTTTTAGGGCCCAACTATAGGCATATTTGGTCTATTGCTGCCACCATTGCAAACCAAGGACTGGCCTGTCTGATGTCCCTGTGCCCAGCAAAACTTCACCACAGCCTCCACTAACAACTATACCCTAAGCCATTGAGGAAATCACATACATGACTGATGCTATTTCCAACTAAATAAATCATATAGAGACTACCCTACTGCACATACTAAGAAACAAAGCCAAAGTGCCCTGCACAACAAACACCATGGACACATCTTTAGGAAAAAGTCCCCCAGTACAAAAGCAAATTCAAGAAATTGAGAGAGTTAACTATTATATCAGGTGTACAGATATAAGGACAATGTAAGGACAAACATTAGAAAGCAAGGAAATATGATACTTCTAAAGGAACACAATAATTATCTAACAAAATATGCCAATAAAAAAGTTTATGAAACTCCAGAAAAATAGTTCAAAATAATGGCATTAAAAATGTCGTTGATTTTACAGAGAACTCAGAAAAGCTATACTAACAGTTCAGAAAAAATAATTCAGGATATGAATAATAAACTTACCAAAAAGTTAGATATTATCAAAAAGAATCAAGCAAATCATGAAACTGAAGCATTTGGTGAGGGAAATAAAAAATACATTCAAAAACTTTAACAATAGGCTAGATGAAGCAGAAGAAAGAATTTCAGAACTTGACAAGTTGTTTTAAGATAATCTTGTCAGACAAAAGTTAAAAAGAATAAGAAAAAATGGAGCCTACACAACATACTGGACACCACAAAGTGACCAAATGTTGATATACTGGTGTCCCAGAAGGCAAAGAAAAATGAAAGGAACAGACAACCTATTTAACAAAATAATGGCTGAAAAACACCCAATCTAGCAAGAGATTTAGACATTGAGATATGGAAGCTTCAAGATCCCCAAACAAGCACAAACAAAAAGGTTTTCTCCATGGTGCACTATAGTCAAGCTGTCAAAAGTCAAAACAAAAAAAGAATTCTAAAACGGTTAAGAGATAAATGTCTAATCACTTACAAGGGAACTTATATCAGACATAGAGTAGATTTTTCAGGGGAAAACCTTACAGGCCAGGAAATCAGATGATATACTAAAAGTGCTGGAAGAAAAACAAAAAAACCTCCTAACCAAGAATGTTATATCCAGCAAAGCTAACTTTCATAAATGAAGGAGAAATAAAGTACTTCTCGTACAAATGTTAGCTGAGAGAATTCACCACCACTAGACCAGTTCAACGAGAAATGCTTACATTAGTCCTATAAGCAGAAATAAAAGGAGGATAACTACCATTATGAAAACACAGAGAAGTACAAAACGCACTGGTAGACCGAAGACACCAATAAGGCAAAGAAAGAATTCAAATGTTACTAATACAGAAAACCACCATATCACAATGACAAACAATGAGGGAAAGAAAGAAACAAAACAACCATAAATAAATGAATAAAATGACACAAATAAGCCCTTACATATCAACAATAACCTTGAATGTAACTAAATTAGACTTTCCACTTAAGTAACATAGACTGGCTGAATGGATTTAAAAATAACTCAACTATATGCTGCTGTAAGAACCTCATCTTACATGTAAATACACATGTACATCAAAAATTAAAAGACAGCAAAAGATATTCCATAAAAAGAGGAACTAAAAATCCACAGGAGCAGGTATACTTATAATGGACATAGGAGACTTTAATTCTAAAACACTAAAAAGAGACAAAGAAAGTCATTCCATAATAACACAGGTATCAATCCAATAAGGGTATATAACAATTCTCAATTTTATACACACACACACACACACACACACACATATACACACCCAACACCAGAGTGCCTATATACATAAAAAAATTAGATTCAAGAAGAGTGGGTTGAGGCCAGGTGTGGTGGCTCACACCTGTAATTTCAGCACCTTTGGGAGGCCAAGGTGGGTGGGTCATGAGGTCAGGAGATTGAGACTATCATGGCCAACATGGTGAAACCCCGTCTCTACTAAAAACACAAAAATTAGCTGGGTGTGGTGGCACACACCTGTAATCCCAGCTACTCGGGAGGCTGAGGCAAGAGAATCGCTTGAACCTGAGAGGTGGAGGTCACAGTGAGCCGAGATCGCGCCACTGTATGCCAGGCTGGTGACAAGAGTGAGGCTCTGTCTAGGAAAAAAAAAAAAAACAAAACAGTGGGTTGACTGTGGGGGCTCACACCTGTAATCCTAGCACGTTGGGAGGCTGAAGCAGGTAAATACCTTTAGCCTAGGAGTTGAAGACCAGTCTGGGCAACATGGTGAAACACTATCTCCACAAAATACATAAAAATTAGCTGGGCATGGTGGTGTAGACCTGCAGTGTCGGCTACTCAGTATTCTGCAGCAGGAGGACAAAGCAAGTACCAGGCTGGTACTGAGAGAGTGAAACACTGGGTCAAACAAACAAACAAACATTTAAAGGGAGAGAGAGATGCCAATGACTCCAGTATCATGATAGTTCGGGACTTCAAAACCCCACTGCCAGAATTGGAAAGGTCATCTAGACAGAAAATTAACAAATAAACATTGGATTTAACCAAATTTTAGACCAAATGAACATGAAGGACGTTTACAGAATATTCCCTCCAATCTCCAGGACAGACCATTTATTAGGTGAAAAACAAGTTTTGACAAAGCTTTACAAATTGACATCATGTTAATTATATTCACACACCAGAATAGAATAAAACTAGAATCAATAACAAGAGAAACTTTGGAAACTACAATTACATAAAAATTAAGCAGCGTGCTCCGGAATGACCACTGGGTCAAGAAATAAATTCAAAAGAACATTTTAAAAAATTCCTTGAAATAAATGAAAATTAAAACCCATAACAAGTTGGCTACAGCAAAATCAGTACTAAGAGGAAACTTTATAGCAGTAAATATCTACATCAAAAAAGTAAAAAAGATTTGAAATAAACAATATAATGATGCACACTAATAATGAGTAATGAGATTGAATCGGTAATAATAATGAAAAAAACCTTCCAACAATGAAAAGTTCAGGACCAGATGCCTTTACCACTGAATTCTGCAAACTTACAAGCAAGAATTAATGCTAATACTCTTCAAACTATTCCAAAACACAGAAGAGGAAGGAATAGTCCCAAACTCCTATTATGAGGCCATAATTACTATGAGACTATATTAAAACACTTCTGCATAGCAATGGTAACAACAGATTGAACAGACAATCTGATGAATGAGATACAATATTTGCAAACAATTCATTAAGCAGGGGACTAATATCTGGAATATACAGGGAACTCAACAGGAAAAAAATCAAATAGTCTCATCAAAAAGGGGACACAGGACATGAATACACATTTCTCCAAAGGAGACATACAAATGGTCAACAGGTATATGAAAAAAATGCTCAACATCACTAATAATCAGTGAAATGCAAACAAAAACCACAATGAGACATAATCTTATCCCAGTTAGAATAATTATAATTAAGAAGACAAAAAACAACAGATGTTGGTGAGGATGTAGAGAAAAAGGAACTATTATACATTTTTGGAGGGAATGTAAATTAGTAAAGCACCATAGAAAATATAATGGTGATTTCTCATAAAATTGTACATAGAACTACCATACTATTCAGCAATCTCACTATTGGGTATGTATCCAAAAGAAGAGAAATTCATGTATCAAAGGGATACTTGCACCGCCATATGTATTGTAACATTATTCACAATAGCAAAGGCATGGAATCAATCCGAGTGCCCATCAACAGATGAACGAATAAAGAAAACTTGGCATATACACACAATAGAATACTGTTCAGCCATTACAAAGGAATGATATCATGTCTTTGGAGCAGCATGAATGGAACTGGAAGTCATTACGTTAAGTGAACTAAGCCAGGCGCAGAACAAAAATTATTATGTTTTCTCACTTATATGTGGGAGCTAAAAAAGTTGAATTCATGAAGTAGAGAGTAGAGTGATAAGATACCAAAGGGCCTGTGAGGTGAAGGAGTATAAAGAGAGTTTAGCCATGTGGGAATTCAAGATGAGATTTAGGTGGGGACATAGCCAAACCATATCACAAAGATAGAAGGAATAAGTTCTAATGTTTGATAACAGAGTAGGGTGACTATATTTAACAACAATATATTGTATATTCCAATATAGTTGGAAGAGAGACTTAAAATGTTTCTAATACATAGAAATGACAACTACTCTGGGTTATGGAAACCCCAAATATCCTGACTTGATCATTACACATACTATGTATGTACCAAAATATTATATGTGCTCCATAAACATGTATGAATACTGTGTATCAATAATAAATAAATGAATGCATAAATTTGAGAGTTTGCTTTTTCAATGCAAAAAAGAAATAGTTTACAACGTATGATTTGTATGACAAGGTGCAAATGACTTAATTTCTCTTTCTTTATGTAAACAGAAACAATAATTACACAATAATTATCACATAATTACTTGCTAATTTAAATAACATGGCAACATACAGACAGCAGCTTATCAGGGTCTCGCACAATGTCTTTGGCTCATAAATATCTGTTGAATGATTATGTATATAAAAAATTAATGTTCTGGGAATTAAAACATGCCAAATATATTATGACATACACCAGCACCCAGTGCACAGTAATTGCTAAAAATATATTTCTTCTTTTTCCTCTATAATTTCACAATGACTAGGAAATCTCAAGTTAGCAATAGAATTTCATGGGCATGACAGTTAGTAAACTCGAGAGCAATTAATACTACTGGGTAAAAAAGGTATTTTTCTGAATCTCTTTGGGCTTGCTTTACTGTTGTGTGCAATATTCTCACATTATATATTTATTTGTAAAGAAACCGTGATTTATCAATTTTTCTCTCTAAAGAACCTTGTTTTGAGTGTCATGATAGCTTACAGTACAGGGAAAGCCAGGTTCCTCTCAAAAAGAATACTATTTTACTAGAGACAAAACAAGCTTAGTCCTTGAAAATACTATCAAAGGAAAAATATAAACCAATATGACTTTTAGTGTCAAAATCCATGCCACAAGAAAGGGCATGTCTGGAGCCAGGTGGACTTAGTTGGAGGAGATTACTGGAGATGGAATTTCTTTTAGTCCATTAAATGTGATATTTATTTGTTTAGCAACTGGCACACTACCAGGTGTTCTACATACAATATTTTAAATATGATACATCATAATTTACATGATCTATTTTAGGTGATACATCGTAATCATCCAAAGTCTATCATTTAAGTTAGCATTAACTCTTGAGTGTTGAACATTCTATGGATTTGTACAAATGCATAATGACATTTATTCACTATCATAGTTTCTTTCAGAGTATTTTCCTAAATCTCATGTCCTCCCATTTCAAACACAATCATGGCCTTTCAACAGTCTCTCAAAGTCTTAATTCATTCCAGCATCAACACAAAATTCCATGTCCAAAGTTACAACTGAGACAAGCAAGTTCTTTCTGCCTATGAACATGTAAAATCAAAAGCAAGTTAGTTAATTATGAGATACAGTGGGGTTACAGGCATTGGGTAAATACACCTGATTCAAATGGGAGAAATTGACCCAAACAAAGGGCTTGCAGGTGCCATGTAAGTCTGAAATCCAAGAAGGCAGTCATTAAGCCTTAACATTCCAAAATGATCTCCTTTGACTCCATGCCTCACATCCAGGGCTCACTGACGCAAGAAGTAGGCTCCCATGGCCTTGGGCATCTCTGCCCTGTGGCTTTGCAGGATACAGCCCCTCTCCTGCCTGCCTTCTTGAGCTGATGCTGAGTGTCTGTGGCTTTTCCAGGTGCATGGTGCAAACTCTCAGTGGATCTACCGCTGTGGGGTCTGGAAGACAGTGGCCCTCTTCCTACTGCTCCACTAGGCCGTGCCCTATTAGGGACTCTGTGTGGTGGCTTCAATCCCACATTTCCCTTCCACACTGCCCTAGCAGAAGTTTTTCATGAGGGCCCTGCTGCTGCAGCAAACTTCTGCCTGGTCATTCACACATTTTCATACATCCTCTGAAATCCCAAACCTCAATTATTGACTTCTCTGCACCTGCAGGGCCAACACCATTTGAACACTGCCCATGCTTGGGGCTTGCACCCTCTGAAGGAATGGCCTGAGCTGTAAATTGATCCCTTTTAGCCATGATTAGAGCTGAAGCACCTGGGAATTAAGGCACCATGTCACATGGCTGCACAGAGCAGGGGGACCCTGGGCTTGGCCCATGAAATTAACTTTTCCCTCCTAGGCCTCTGGGCCTGTGATGAAAGGGGCTGTTACAAAAGTCTCTGACATGCCCTGGAGACATTTTCCCCATTATCTTGGTGATTAACATTCAGCTCCTCATTACTTATGCAAATTTTTGTAGCCAGCTTCAATTTCTGTTCAAAATGGGGTTTTCTTTTCCAACACATCATTAGGTTGCAAATTTTCTAAACTTTTATGCTCTACTTTCTCTGAAGGCTTTCCCTGTAGACATTTTGTCTGCCAGATACCCTAAATCATCTCTCCCAAGTTCAAAGTTCCACAGATCTCTAGGGTAGTGGCAAAATGCCACCAGTCTCTTTGCATAGCAAGAGTGACCTTTACTCCAGTTCCCAACAAGTTCCTTATCTCCATCTGAGACCCCTTAGCCTGGACCTCAGTGTCCATATTACTACAATCATTTTGGTCAAAGCTACGCAAGAAGACTCTAGGAAGTTCCAAAGTTTCCCACATCTTCCTGTCTTCTGAGCCCTCCAAGTGTCTAGAAAGTTGCAAATTTTCCCACACTTCCTTATCTTCTTCTGAGCCTTCCAAAATGTTCCAACCTGTACCTGTTACCCAGTTCCAAAGTCACATCCACATTTTCAGGTATCTTCATAGCAGCACCCCACTCCCAGTATGAATTTACTGTATCAGTTTATTGTCATGTTGCTATAAGGCATACTCAAGACTGAGTAATTTATAAAGAAAAGATGTTGGCCTGGCACAGTGGCTCATGCCTCTAATCTCAGCACTTTGGGAGGCCGAGAAAAGTAAATTATAAGAAAATCATAAGAAAAAGAAAATATATTTATTTTTCTTTAAGTAGAAGTGGATCATCATAAAGGTTTTCATTCTCATCATCTTCACATTGAGATGGCTGAGATGAAGGAGGAAGAGGAGGGTTTGGTTTTGCTCTCTCAGGGGTAGCAGAGGCAGAAAAAGTTCATATATAAGCAGATCCACACAATTGAAACCCATGGTGTTCAATGGTCAACTGTATTTATATGGGCATATTTCTGGGCTCTTATTGTTCCATTGATCTATTAATCTTTTGTTGTATCAATACCAGACTGTCTTGAT
Source organism: Trachypithecus francoisi (assembly GCF_009764315.1). Classification (NCBI taxonomy): domain Eukaryota; kingdom Metazoa; phylum Chordata; class Mammalia; order Primates; family Cercopithecidae; genus Trachypithecus; species Trachypithecus francoisi. The sequence goes on from NW_022681454.1 coordinate 18,651,696, forward strand.
TACTGATTTTATTTTTACCTTTGTGTTTGTAAGATGGTTGACAGCATCAACTAAGAGTAAGTGTTCTCAGTAGAGAAAACGAGAGAGAAGAGAGAGAAAGAGAGATTGTTTCCAAAACCATCCAACAAAAGATGTCAGTCTTCTACTGTTGACTCACTTCTGAATAAATTTTTATGGCAAAGCACATAAAGGAGGCTGATAGTTCAAAATATCAGAACTAATCACTGGAAAAGTGGATGAGGAAGACTTTTAATTTTAACTGACACATCAAGAATCTAAAGAAATCTAGATCTCTACATCTATATTAACAGTTGTAGAAATGATACATTTAATCACATGCCTTGGAAAGGAAAGGAAATGAAGGAAATGATAGATTTACTAAGCTAATTAAAAACAGAATAACGTTGAACTTTCTAAGATGACATTTTGAGAAAAACAATGGAAAAGTAGAGGTACTAAACACATTATTTAATTCACACCCTTCTGAGACAATAATATGTCCTCTGGATTACATATATGTCTCAATAAGATGTTTGACATAATTTAGCTCTGTGTTCCCACTCAAATCTCATCTCCAATTGTGATCCCCATGTGTCAAAGGAGGCAGCTGGTGGGAGGTCATTGCATCAAGGGGGCAGATTTTCCCCATGGTCTTCTTGTGATAGTGAGTTTTCATGAGACCTGGTTGTTTGATAAATATTTGGTGTTTCCCCCTTCTCACTCTCTTTCTCCTGCCACTATGTAAAATGTGCCTTGCTTCCCCTTCACCTTCTACCATAAGTGTAAGTTTCCTGAGGCATTCCCGGCCATGGGGAACTGTTAATCAATTAAACCTCTTTCCTTTGTAAATTACCCAGTCTCAGAATGCATCTTTATAGCAGTGTGAGAACAGAGTGATAGTGTCTCAGTTCGAGTACAGATGAGCTGGATGTCATAATAATATAAATTCTGCCATATCGTCTGTGCTTGAGTTCTGACAATGCCAATTCCTAGTTGCATTACTTTGGACAGATAATGATGTATATCCCACTCTGTTTCCTCATCTATAAAATGTTAATAACAATGGTAACTGCTTTTCACTGTTTCTGTAAACATGATCAAATGTATATAATGTATATAATGCTCAGTAAAATGTCTGACATTTGTAAACTCAATTTATGCTAGGTAATAATTTGGTTGAGATCAATCAAGCATTAGACTTATGAAGATTTATACATTTGTTCTGTAAAGCCATCTATCTGCTTGTTATTACTATCTAATATTCTGCCTAAATTACTTCCAGTCAGTGTCATTGTTTCTATCTGTGAAGAATTAAAAGAAGAGTGATAGGAACAAGGATAAACAACAAGTTGTTTTGGCATTCTTATAAACAGGCTTTCATCTTTGATTTGCTTTTCTGTTCCAGGAATTTGTTTATTTGCATAAAGACAAAAATAAAAGCTACTAAGGGCTTCATGCCATGCAATCAGAGGAAAACTTGGCATGGCTTTGAAACTCTGTGATCAAAGCACTTGGGAAAACACGTTAGGGGAACCCAAGAATATTTGGTTTTGTGATGGGTTACATGCGATGTTAAAGGGCTGTAATTTAAAGGCACAAAACAGCATAGACTAGAGAAAAATATAACATATTCAAAGGTACCTGATTGCTTTTAGTTGTCATTACATGAGGTTATTGCCACCACTGACCTTCAGTCATAATCAGCTTCACATATATAGTAAAGCGTTGGACAATTAAGAATCCTGATGTCAAGAGAGAACTTTTGGAATCACAAATCCTTGAGTCTTCTCCCTTTCTGCCACCTGCTTGGTGGCCACCATCTTGGGAAAGCTGGTTAACATCTATAATAATGGATTTCCTCATCTAATATATTGGTATAATAACATCGATCTCAGGGTTTTTGAAATCATTAAATATATATAAAGCCCAGCATGGTAGCTCTCACCTGCAGTCCTAGCTACTCGGGAGTATGTGATTATGGAGTATCAAGTGTGTGACGTAAAAGTACATGTGTCTTATAGTAAAGCACTCCATAATCACATAATTTATTTTTGATGTGTTTATATGTTCATATACATCACTTGTTATAAAACACACTTTAAGTCCATTACAAAGCTTGTATTTACCTTAAACAATGCGTGCTTGTACATAATAATTTTTTTTGAAAGAAAGAAATATAAATAATAGAAGGGCTGGAACACCAAATGAACACAGGAATGATGCTAATATAAAAATACAAACCCTAACATTTCTTTATATATTCTGAGGGCAAGCTAGTTTCAGATTTTTCTCTAAGGTTTTGTAGGAAGAGAAAAATTGGCCACACTAACGCCATTTTAAAATATGCCTCCAACTGTAAGAGGCAGGGACACCTGAGGCGAAAAGGTAAACGACTTGTGTAACATTTGGCTAAAAGCCTAGAAATTAACTCAAGACCTGGAACACGTCCTGGGACACTGCTCCCGGAACGATTGTTCAAGTCCCAGAACACGTTTCGGAACGGTGCTCCGGGAACACAGCTCCCTGAGTGATTGTTTCAAAGTTGCTTGCTCGGAAGGGCCCTCCTGAGCAAACAACAGAGGGTGCCCAAAGTAACAGTTGGACTTAATAGAAGGAGCTTACCCGAAAGAAGAGCTGAACGCTGCTGTGGTCGTGTGCTGGGGGCCGCCCCAACTCCAACTGCAGGACCCCGGGCGTCCGCCTTCCGACTCCAGTGATGATTCTTCCTGCGGTCTGGTGAGCCTTGGTTACATGTTGTCTTCTATTGTTAGTTCTTTTATACCTACTTAAGGCTGCTTTTGCTGTGATATTTGCTTAATTCTTTTTTTTTTTTTTTTTTTTGAGATGGAGTCTCACTCTGTCACCCAGGCTGGAGGGCAGTGGTGCAATCTCGGGTCACGGCAGTCTTGCCTCCGGGTTCCAGCAATTCTCCAGTCTCAGCTTCCCAAGGAGCTGGGATTACAGGCGTGCGCCACCACACCGGCTAATTTTTGTATTTTTCGAAGAGACTGGTTTTCACTTTGTTGACCAGGCTGGTCTCAAACTCCAGACCTTAGGTGACCCGCCCCCGGGGGCCTCCAGAAGTGCTGGGATTGTAGGCGTGAGCCACTAAGCCTGGCCTTGCTTAGGACTGCAGGCTCCCGGGCGTCTCCCTTCCGACTCCGGTGACGGGGCTTCCTGTGGTCTTATGAGCTTCCGGTTACATTTTATTGAGCTTTGGTTACATTTTGGCTTCTCTTGTTATAAGGCTGATTTTCTATTGCTATTTGCTTAAAGTAAAAAAGTTTTAGTTTACCCCTCCCTTCCACTTGAGTGCTCTGCTGTCCTTCCGACACCATCTTGAAACAGGTTTATTCAAAGATTAAAAAAAAAAAAAAAAGGCAGTATGAACTCTGCATTAATTCACAGACCCCATTACATAATGTAAAACAACCAGTCAGTAAAAGCAAAACTCTTCATTCATTACTGAGGCTCCTACTTGTGAAGCTGCTGGGGAGGTGACGGGAGGACAACTGGCTGCACCCCTCAAACGCTGCTCTGGCAGCCCAGTCCCCACAGCTCCGTTTCTGAGCCCTGGCGTCCACTACTGTCTGGCCTATGGGCAGTACGCTCCTCAGTTTGGTTTCCTTCTCCTCTGCCCACACCTTGGTAACTAGACCTACATTAATTAGCTTCCACTGGGTTATGCTGAGATCAAAACTACCCCCACACTTTAGTGTCTTTTAACAATAGTTTATCGCTTACATTGTGTGGAAATCACCGGAGGTCGGTGGCAGCTCTGCTCCACCCATCTCCTCATGTTGAAGAGGATGAGTCCAGACTGAAGATGCAGCCCCTATGTGGAATATGCCACTTCTGAGGCGGAGAGGAAGAACCTCAAAGCCGCCAGAAACAAGCAGTGCTCTTAAAGCTTTCATTCACACTTTGGGAGGCCGAGGCGGGCGGATCAGGAGGTCAGGATATCGAGACCATCCTGTCTAACAGGGTGAAACCCCGTCTCTACTAAAAAAAAAAAAAAAAAAAAAAGCCAGGCGTGGTGGCGGGCGCCTGTAGTCCCAGGTACTCGGGAGTCTGAGGCAGGAGAATGGCGTCAACCCGGGAGGAGGAACTTGCAGTGAGCGGAAATCGCGCCACTGCACTCCAGCCTGGGCGACAGAGAGAGACTCCATCTCAAAAAAAAAAAAAAAAAAAAAAAGCTTTCATTGAGCTCTGACTTATCCTGTCCCATGTCATGAGTGTGTCAGGGTGTAGTGTACCCTGCCAAAGGGGCAGGGACATGTTCTTCTCCCAAAAGAAGGCCTCTTGAGGGATAGAACTCTGGGGTGTGGTTGGAGGGTGTGTATAGGTGAGAGGATGGTGGAGGTGTAATTCTCTTACAGGAAGGGTGACTGCTGCTCAACGGGAATAGTAATATAATCTGCAGCCTTTTAAAACTTTGCACAACTTTGTCAATCAGAGTCACTTGTTGTCTCCTAGCATTCTGACCTTTACATTGTTTAGGGGAGAAAGAAAACAGAAACTCCAATTGAGGAGAGATGATACTCAGTAACAAAATCTTGACAATAAATATATTGACAAAATGAATATTCATACATGTTTTTAAAATGTAAACAAAATGTTTCAAAAATATGTGTTATTGTTTGCTATATTCCCTCTTTAAACTATCATGACTTCTTAAATTATCTTACCAGTGCCTACCTACTCACTGCACACTTTGCAGAAGAGGAGTCTTTCTAAGGCTGCGTATACATTTGCCACAGAACCAAATGGGTTTTCTTTACTATTACTTTTATATATTCCTCTAGGTCATTAATTTTATAAAAGATTCAAGGGTATTTATTTGTGTTGGTAAACTATAATCCATAATTCTCATTTATTTATTTATTGTAGAGACAGGATCTCATTATGTTGCCCAGGCTGGTCTCAGATACCTGGGCTCAGGCAGTCCTCCTGCCTAGGCTTCCCAAAGTGCTGGGACTAGACATGAGCCACTGCACCTGGCCCATAATCCATCAATCATTGCACCAATCTACTATACCAGCCCTTTCGGTTATTTCTATATTTTTTTCTTTTTTACTATTGTAATTTCACTATGCATTTGTCAAATTATTTTCCTTCAATTTTTTAAAGTCACATCAAGATTTCAAATCTTATCTCTTTTAAATCTCTTGGTAGTTAGCATTAATGGCCATCCAGAAAAAAATATCAATTTTTATTTTCTTTAGGGGTCTCTTTCCTTTACACCTTTCATTATGTTTCTTTAAAATTATTAATTTTTTAAAAGCTTCAAAAATTTTTGTGGGTACATGAGAATTCAGATCTTCCTGGAGGCTCAAAGGATCTTCCTGCCTCCACCTCCCACGTAACTGGGACTAGCGCATTCGTCTAGCACATTAAAGGTGGTTCCTTGTAGAGATAATGTACAACCACATATTTATTTACTATTTATCTACCTCTTTATGTAATCTACAAATGAAAACCATGCACACCTATGTATATATACATATGTTTTAAAATGTACATATGTATTCACCACCATGCCTGGCTTATTTTTAAAATTTTTTTGTAGAGATGAGGTCTCACTATGTTGCCCAGATTGATTTTGAACTCCTGGGTTCAAGCAATCCTCCCACTTTGGACCCTCAAAGTGCCAGGATTATAGGCGTAAGCCACTCATGTTTGTAATAACTGAGTTCAGTTGCCTCATCAGGAGATATTTCTGAATTTTCTTGGTTCATTAGAACTAGAAGATCTGAATTCTCATCTGGTAATTTTGGTGTCGTGTGCTTTCAAAACAAATAGGTCTTCTTACTCATTTGGAATGTGTCAATTTGTGAACAATTGTGAATATATATGTAATAGAACTACTTTATTGAGAATGAAAGGAGTGCAGTCGAGCATGTGGATTATAATTTTACCCTCAGTCTCTCTCTCACAATGTCACTGGAACACCTAACCCTTTTTATTGCCTTTTCCTATACCTTATTCTCCTCACTTTAAACTCCGTGTTTTCCAAGAGTAAAGCCATGTTATCAGATTAAACAAGGCTCTCGATACTCTTCACTGTTACTCTTCACCTAGAGTGTCTAGTGATTTTTCTCTTTTGCTGTTAAATAGCTTCAGAATGTGGCTCCTGCTCCCTACTCTATTCACAGTTGCCACTGGTCTTCTCACTCTTCCTACCATCATTCATGGCCTGGAATGGAGGTTTCTCTTCCATCAGTGACTATTGATGGAGAAAGAGAAGAGAAAGGGAGGGGAGGGGAGGACAGGGAAGGGGAGGGGAGGGGAGGGAATGAGCTTCTTGCTCATTCCGCAAAGGACATGCTGAAATTTCTTGTGCTTTATGGGCTTTACTTTCATGAACGTTAAGATGTTTTCTTTTGGGGCGTTATCAGGGAACAATAAAAGGATAGCTTACAATCGAAAGTCTTCTTTTTTTAATAATAGTAAATTGATTTTCCAGGAACATCTTAGTCAAAGTGTCAGTATCTGCCATATGGAAAAATTTCTTTGAGTATCTGCCATACTTATCTGCCGTCTCTAAATATCTGCTATAAGTACTCCTGCCTTTCCTTTGTTTCAGAATCTTAATTTTTATATCTTAGTCCCAGTTTTCTTCCAGTACTTTTTTATAGTAGGCCTAGGTTTTCATGCAGTAGAAGACACATTGGTCTACCAGGATATTCTCCTATTCCCAAAGTAGACTTACTAATTAAGTTCCATGGTCTTAAAAGATATTTGACTTTGTGGTTATCTGCCTTTTCTGTTTAAGGGAACATATCTGATGTTGAAGCCTTTTTTTTTTTTGCCTTATTTTAGCCTATCCTAAAGGTTACATATACATCCATTGATAAATTAGCAGGACCAGCAAGTATTAATTTGGCATGTAGCTGCCAGAGCCTTGTTTAATCTGATGATAACATGACTTTACTCTTGGAAAACATAAAGTTTAAATAACAATTTTATAGAAATGATCTCATTTTATCTTTATAAGAGGACAACAAATTATACTTCATTTTATGGGGGAAAATCTAAGTAAGGCTTAGAGAAACTAAACCACTTGCCATAGTTAGCCTGCAAGAGAGTGAAACAACTAGTGTTTCCCCTCAGGATTTCTGTCTCTCATTACTAAATAATTAAATTTCCAAACTGTACTTTTGGACACTAGACATTGTCTTGAAGGGCTCATCTGTTTCTTATTTGAAACTAGATGTAGTTTTGAAATCAACTCATCCTTCCCCTCTCAAACTGGTTTCTTCTCTTATATTATCAATATTCCCCTAGAAATCTGGGGGCCTTTTGTCAGCCATTAACCCTTCCCCTCACGTACACACATACATACTTGTCAAGTCCTAGTGACTTTACTCCTAAGTGTTTTTTGAACTTTTCTCCTTACACAATGCTCCTACTTCCATTTCCTTAGTTCTGAACCTTGAAACTCCTCACAGGAATCACTACACTATCTTTTCAACTGGTGCTCTTCTCTCCAAAGATTTCTTGCCACCAACAGAGCATGATCAAATAGATATGACTCATTGTATTAAAATAGATATGAGATCCACTATAAACAGACCTTTTTCTACCTCAGCAATGCATCATCTAACACTCCCTGTCTCGTAGTCTATGCTTTAGAAATCCTGATTTACCAATTACCTACATTTTCTGCAGTTCATCTTTCTCTTATCTCTATCTTTTCTATTTACTGCTCTTTCTGCTGGAGATTTCTTTATCTTCTCCATATGCCTCATTCCTTTTTGTTCACCCATTGCCTTCATCATGCAACTTTCACTAACATCTTCAATTATTGTGCAAGGGATCCCTTCCTGGTGTTGCTATAACACCACAATACAATGTTAATACATTTATTGCTGTACATTATTAGGTATTAAGATTTATATCATTTTCAATGTGTTAGTATAATGTATCTCTTTATTTGATAATGAAATATTTATGTCAGATATCTTGTCTGTTTATATGCTCTCTCTCCTAATTAAACTGTAATCTTTTAAAGGGAATTATTTTCACTGACTCCTTTGTCTAGCATATTAAAGGTGGTACCTTGTAAAGATAATGTACAATCACATATTTATTTACTATTTATCTACCTCATTATGTAATCTATAAATAGAAACCATGAACATCTGTATATATATATATATCCTTAAATGTACATATATATGGACATACAGGTGCACATATACATACATGAGATATATACACAAATATCCATGTGTGTATACAACATATATTTATGTGCTCTTTTTTTCTGTCCATCTCCAACTGAAAGGATGCATGTTCTTTGAATTTAAAGTTTGGAATATAAAGACTTGAAGAAATATTTTACACAAAATTCAACATCTGATTCTAAAATCCATACCCTACTCTAAGGAATATGCTTGTGTGAGCCAGTAAAACTATATGAGTTGGGCATGAGTTGGATGGAAGGATATAGAGGGTTTTGCACTAGTTTCTCAGCTGCTCCCTGATTAGGATAATGTCTTTGGTTGTGTATTGAGGTTAAGTTGTTGACAAAGGTGATACTATCATCTTCCCCACAGTATTATATAAAATATAAAATGTTTAGTGTAAGTGAATCCAAGAATGTAGAAAGGTCAAATCCTTAGAAAAACTCCTGTAATTCACAAAGTCTGTGCATTCTGAGAAGTGAATACCAAAATGAAAATACAATTTGTTTTATATATTGTACATAATCATTACACACTATGCAAACATACTCATTAAAGGGATTTTAAAGTATAGATTAAATAAGTAATGATGATTCAAATATATAATATTAAGCAGAAATATTTTGTGGATTGCTAAATAAGGGGGTAAAGTATTTAATATCCTGGATAATTTGTTGGGCTTTTGGATAGGTTGAAAACACATTTTTCCCCATTTAAAATAAGCCATACAGGCTTCCACTATCAGAAATGTTGCTAACACCTGGTAGGGAAATAATTTGGGAAATACACACACAAACATTACATATATATCACATATTAATACATATGTGTATATATACATTTATATGTACATGTATATGTGTGTGTGCTTACATATCAATCATATGTAAAGCACATGAGACAAAGCCATATCACAGTCCTACTGCTTTACTACTATTTTCCTGGTTATGAGATATGATTGATTTCAGCAAAAGTCTCAATACTTATTAAGTGGACCTACATTAGAATATTTTTTCTATTCTAATGCTGTATTATTAGAACATTTTAATATATTTTAGTCATATTTTGATATGTATGTTTCAATTAAATTTTTTTTTTCTATCTCTTGTATTAACAGCTTCCATTTCCTGATTAAATCACCTCTAATTTTATGTAAAGCATCTAATACACTGTCTTTCTGAAACTGAAGTTTGTGAAATGGGGTTCTATGTTTAAAAAAATGAAAGACTTGATGCCCTCTGATTGTGTTGTTTTCCTTTTTTTTTTTTTAATGAGTGGTTGGGACATGCAAGGTTTCTCTGTTTCTGAAGGGCCAGGATTCTGTATCAAATGTCACTTCCCCCAAATTAAGATTCTAACTCAATCTAAATGCCAAGCACCTCATCTACTAATTAATGGCATCTGCAGATTCCAAGCCTAGAATTTCCTTTGATTTATTTCATGTTCAGACTTAACTGTTCTTTAGGGATATAAGTATCCTTATTTTATCAGTCCTAATAAAGCTCAATTTATTCAAATCCCTTGCAAGAACTTGAGCATCTCACATTTAAAACACAGTGATTATTTCTAATCCTTGTTAAGCAAATTACTCTAACCATCATACCACTGACATCTAGAGGAGCATATTCAGGGTTAGGGAATTCTTTTTTCCTAGCTGGAAAGTTTCACAGTGCAATGAACCTAGCTCTAGATCAGCAGTTCTCATACTCATCAAATAAGTGTAAGCAGCACAATCACCTGGAAGGCTTATTTAGACACAAATTGCTGAACCCCACCCCCAGCGTATCAGATTCAATAGGCCTTGGGCAGAGCCCAAAATTTGCATTTCTAACAACTTCCCAAGTTACCTCATGCTGCTGGCGCCAGAACTGCACTTTGAGAACTATTGCTCTAGATCAAAACCCAACACTCTTAAAATTAACTCTTTTAAACATGTAACTTTAAGTTTGTGCCTTATTTTCCCTGAACTTCAAGTTCCTCATTAGCTCTGTAACATAGTTCAGTGCTCACAAGGGCCACATACATGCTAGGCAGCTGAGCTATGAAAGAGTGAACATACCCAGGAACCATGGTCAGACCATACATAACAGTAGAACCTCTGTCCCAAAACCTCTGCAGCAACCAGCCCAGAAACTACAGCCTCTAAAGCTATTGGCGCAGAATGTCAGGACTTGGACAACAACTTAGAGTTTTTCCATTTTGCCCATTTCCACCTCAGGACCAACTAGGGAAAACTGACTATGCTCCCCAAACCAACCACAATTCTAGATAACACAAATCCAGTTTTCCCATGACAGAACATCCAATAAGGACACACTTGAAGCCTTCCCTTTGTTTTCACTACAACAATTTCCCATTTCCATGCTTGCCTTTGAATCTCTGCCAAACACAAGTGATTGCGGCTGACTCCTTTGAATAGAAAGCTCTGAATATTTATAAATATTATGGAAAGCTAGTTAGCCTCTGTTTTTACACACTTGGGTGGTCTTAATTTGTTTTCACAGCTAGTACTGAACCAAAACTTGTAAGTTCAGTAGTATTTCTACTTCATCATAGCTACCACCAGTAAAAATAATAATGTCACAGTTGCATTTTTTTCCTAGTATGTTTCTCAGTTTTATAGGGGAGCCACCTTATATGTGAAACATTGTTTATTTCCTGGGAAAAATATAGATAAGTTGTTGTAAGGAGATCACATTTTAGGGTAAAAAAAAATCTACTTTACAACAATAGAGGTAAATGCAGAGTATCATAATTGTGCACACAAAGAGCACATAACCCAAATATGGAGGAAGGAGGGAATCATTCAAAGTGGATTCAGTATAAAATAATCATTTAAGTCTCCAACTCCCAGTGCGAGTGACACAGAGGACCGGTGATTTCTGCATTTTCAACTGAGGTACTGGGATCATCTCACTGGGGAGTGCCGGACAATCGGTGCTGGTCAGCTGCTGCAGCCTGACCAGCGAGAGCTGAAGCAGGGCGAGGCATCGCCTCACCTGGGAAGCGCAAGGGGGAAGGGAATCCCTTTTCCTAGCCAGGGGAACTGAGACATACAACACCTGGAAAATCGGGTAACTCCCACCCCAATACTGCGCTTTAAGCAAATGGGCACACCAGGAGAATATATCCCACACCTGGCCGGGAGGGTCCCACGCCCACGGAGCCTCCCTCATTGCTAACACTGCAGTCTGCTATCTAACCGAAACAGCAGCAGCGAGGCTGGGGGAGGGGCGCCCGCCATTGCTGAGGCTTAAGTAGGTAAACAAAGCCGCTGGGAAGCTCGAACTGGGTGGAGCTCACAGCAGCTCAAGGAAACCCGCCTGTCTCTGTAGACTCCACCTCTGGGGACAGGGCACAGCTAAAAAACAACAGGGGAAGCAGCAGAGGCCTGTGCAGACAGGAACGACTGTCTGACAGCTTTGAAGAGAGCAGTGGATCTCCCAACACTGAGGGAGATTGAGATATGAGAACGGACAGACTGCCTGCTCAAGCCGGTCCCTGACCCCTGAGTAGCCTAACTGGGAGACTTCTGCCACTAGGGGCAGTATGACACCCCGGGGACGTCAAGCAATCTCAGACCTATAGCTGAGGGTCCTGACTTTCAGAAGGAAAACTATCAAACAGGAAGGACACCAAAACCCCATCAGTACGTCACCATCATCAAAGACCAGAGACAGATAAAAGCACAAAGATGGGGAAAAAGCAGGGCAGAAAAGCTGGAAATTCAAAAAATAAGAGCGCATCTCCCCCTGCAAAGGAGCGCAGCCCATCGCCAGCAACGGATCAAAGCTGGTCAGAGAATGACTTTGACGAGATGAGAGAAGAAGGCTTCAGTCCATCAAACTTCTCAGAGCTAAAGGAGGAATTACGTACCCAGCGCAAAGAAACTAAAAATCTTGAAAAAAGAGTGGAAGAATTGACAGCTAGACTAATTAATGCAGAGAAGGTCATAAACGAAATGACAGAGATGAAAACCATGACACAAGAAATACATGACAAATGCACAAGCTTCAGTAACCGACTCGATCAACTGGAAGAAAGAGTATCAGCGAATGAGGATCAAATGAATGAAATGAAGCGAGAAGAGAAACCAAAAAAGAAATGAACAAAGCCTGCAAGAAGTATGGGATTATGTAAAAAGACCAAATCTACGTCTGTTTGGGGTGCCTGAAAGTGAGGGGGAAAATGGAACCAAGTTGGAAAACACTCTTCAGGATATCATCCAGGAGAACTTCCCCAACCTAGTAGGGCAGGCCAACATTCAAATTCAGGAAATACAGAGAATGCCACAAAGATACTCCTCGAGAAGAGCAACTCCAAGACACATAATTGCCAGATTCACCAAAGTTGAAATGAAGGAAAACATCTTAAGAGCAGCCAGAGAGAAAGGTCGGGTTACCCACAAAGGGAAGCCCATCAGACTAACAGCAGATCTCTCGGCAGAAACTCTACAAGCCAGAAGAGAGTGGGGACCAATATTCAACATTCTTAAAGAAAAGACTTTTAGGCCGGGCGCGGTGGCTCAAGCCAGTAATCCCAGCACTTTGGGAGGCCGAGACGGGCGGATCACGAAGTCAGGAGATCGAGACCATCCTGGCTAACACGGTGAAACCCCGTCTCTACTAAAAATACAAAAAAACTAGCCGGGCGAGGTGGCGGGCGCCTGTAGTCCCAGCTACTCGGGAGGCTGAGGCAGGAGAATGGCGTAAACCCGGGAGGCGGAGCTTGCAGTGAGCTGAGATCCGGCCACTGCACTCCAGCCTGGCGACAGAGCGAGACTCCGTCTCAAAAAAAAAAAAAAAAAAAAAAAAAAGAACTCTCCACCCCAAATCAACAGAATATACATTCTTCTCAGCACCACATCGCACTTATTCCAAAATTGACCACATAATTGGAAGTAAAGCACTCCTCAGCAAATGTACAAGAACAGAAATTATAACAAACTGTCGCTCAGACCACAGTGCAATCAAACTAGAACTCAGGACTAAGAAACTCAATCAAAACCGCTCAACTACATGGAAATTGAACAACCTGCTCCTGAATGACTACTGGGTACATAACGAAATGAAAGCAGAAATAAAGATGTTTTTTGAAATCAATGAGAACAAAGATACAACATACCAGCATCTCTGGGACACATTTAAAGCAGTGTGTAGAGGGAAATTTATAGCACTAAATGCCCACAAGAGAAAGCAGGAAAGATCTAAAATTGACACTCTAACATCACAATTAAAAGAAATAGAGAGGCAAGAGCAAACACATTCAAAAGCTAACAGAAGGCAAGAAATGACTAAGATCAGAGCAGAACTGAAGGAGATAGAGACACAAAAAACCCTCCAAAAAATCAATGAATCCGGAAGTTGGTTTTTTGAAAAGATCAACAAAATTGACAGACTGCTAGCAAGACTAATAAAGAAGAAAAGAGAGAGGAATCAAATAGACACAATAAAAAATGATAAAGGGGATATCACCACCGACCCCACAGAAATACAAGCTGCCATCAGAGAATACTATAAACACCTCTACGCAAAACAACTAGAAAATCTAGAAGAAATGCATAATTTCCTGGACACTTACACTCTCCCAAGACTAAACCAGGAAGAAGTTGAATCCCTGAATAGACCAATAGCAGGCTCTGAAATTGAGTTAACAAACAATAGCCTACCCACCAAAAAAACTCCAGGACCAGATGGATTCACAGCTGAATTCTACCAGAGGTACAAGGAGGAGCTGGTACCATTCCTTCTGAAACTATTCCAATCAATAGAAAAAGAGGGAATCCTCCCTAACTCATTTTATGAGGCCAGCATCATCCTGATACCAAAGCCTGGCAGAGACACAACAAAAAAAGAGAATTTTAGACCAATATCCCTGATGAACATCGATGCAAAAATCCTCAATAAAATACTGGCAAACCGGATTCAGCAGCACATCAAAAAGCTTATCCCCCATGATCAAGTGGGCTTCATCCCTGGGATGCAAGGCTGGTTCAACATTCGCAAATCAATAAACGTAATCCAGCATATAAACAGAACAAAGACAAGAACCACATGATTATCTCAATAGATGCAGAAAAGGCTTTTGACAAAATTCAACAGCCCTTCATGCTAAAAACACTCAATAAATTCGGTATTGATGGAACGTACCTCAAAATAATAAGAGCTATTTATGACAAACCCACAGCCAATATCATACTGAATGGGCAAAAACTGGAAACATTCCCTTTGAACACCGGCACAAGATAGGGATGCCCTCTCTCACCACTCCTATTCAACATAGTGTTGGAAGTTCTGGCTAGGACAATCAGGCAAGAGAAAGAAATCAAGGGTATTCAGTTAGGAAAAGAAGAAGTCAAATTGTCCCTGTTTGCAGATGACATGATTGTATATTTAGAAAACCCCATTGTCTCAGCCCAGAATCTCCTTAAGCTGATAAGCAACTTCAGCAAAGTCTCAGGATACAAAATTAATGTGCAAAAATCACAAGCATTCTTATACACCAGTAACAGACAAACAGAGAGCCAAATCATGAATGAACTTCCATTCACAATTGCTTCAAAGAGAATCAAATACCTAGGAATCCAGCTTACAAGGGATGTCAAGGACCTCTTCAAGGAGAACTACAAACCACTGCTCAGTGAAATCAAGGAGGACACAAACAAATGGAAGAACATACCATGCTCATGGATAGGAAGAATCAATATCGTGAAAATGGCCATACTGCCCAAGGTTATTTATAGATTCAATGCCATCCCCATCAAGCTACCAATGAGTTTCTTCACAGAATTGGAAAAAACTGCTTTAAAGTTCATATGGAACCAAAAAAGAGCCCGCATTGCCAGGACAATCCTAAGTCAAAAGGACAAAGCTGGAGGCGTCACGCTACCTGACTTCAAACTATACTACAAGGCTACAGTAACCAAAACAGCATGGTACTGGTACCAAAACAGAGATATAGACCAATGGAACAGAACAGAGTCCTCAGAAATAATACCACACATCTACAGCCATCTGATCTTTGAGAAACCTGAGAGAAACAAGAAATGGGGAAAGGATTTCCTATTTAATAAATGGTGCTGGGAAAATTGGCTAGCCATAAGTAGAAAGCTGAAACTGGATCCTTTTCTTACTCCTTATACGAGGATTAATTCAAGATGGATTAGAGACTTAAATGTTAGACCGAATACCATAAAAACCCTAGAAGAAAATCTAGGTAGTACCATTCAGGACATAGGCATGGGCAAGGACTTCATGTCTAAAACACCAAAAGCAACGGCAGCAAAAGCCAAAATTGACAAATGGGATCTCATTAAACTAAAGAGCTTCTGCACAGCAAAAGAAACTACCATCACAGTGAACAGGCACCCTACAGAATGGGAGACAATTTTTGCAATCTACTCATCTGACAAAGGGCTAATATCCAGAATCTACAAAGAACTCAAACAAATATACAAGAAAAAAATAAACAACCCCATCAAAAAGTGGGCAAAGGATATGAACAGACATTTCTCAAAAGAAGACATTCATACAGCCAACAGACACATGAAAAAATGCTCATCATCACTCGCCATCAGAGAAATGCAAATCAAAACCACAATGAGATACCGTCTTACAGCAGTTAGAATGGCAATCATTAAAAAATCAGGAAACAACAGGTGTTGGAGAGGTTGTGGAGAAATAGGAACACTTTTACACTGTTGGTGGGATTGTAAACTAGTTCAACCATTATGGAAAACAGTATGGCAATTCCTCAAGGATCTAGAACTAGATGTACCATATGACCCAGCCATCCCACTACTGGGTATATACCCAAAGGATTATAAATTATTCTACTACAAAGACACATGCACACATATGTTTATTGCGGCACTATTCACAATAGCAAAGACTTGGAATCAACCCAAATGTCCATCTGTGACAGACTGGATTAAGAAAATGTGGCACATATACACCATGGAATACTATGCAGCCATAAAAAAGGATGAGTTTGCGTCCTTTGTAGGGACATGGATGCAGCTGGAAACCATCATTCTTAGCAAACTATCACAAGAAGAGAAAACCAAACACCGCATGTTCTCACTCATAGGTGGGAACTGAACAATGAGATCACTTGGACTCGGGAAGGGGAACATCACACACTGGGGCCTATCGTGGGGAGGGGGGAGGAGGGAGGGATTGCATTGGGGAGTTATTCATGATAAAAATGATGAATTGATGGGTGCTGACGAGTTGATAAGTGCAGCATACCAACATGGCACAAGTATACATATGTAACAAACCTGCACGTTATGCACGTGTACCCTAGAACTTGAAGTATAATAAAAATAAATAAATAAATAAAATAAAATAAAATAATTATTTATAGGATACATTTCTACAGGTGTAGGACTCTTAGGAGAGTAACGATAAACTACCCCACAAAAAAAACTCCAGGCTCAAATTGCTTCACCAGTATTTTCTGCCAAAGCTTTAGAGACTTTACTAATTGTATAAAATTCTTCTAAAAAATTGAAGAGGTGGCAATATTTTTCAAGTCATTCTATGATGCCAGGATTTCTTTGATACTGACAAAAGTGTTAAAAGAAAGAACGCTGTAGACATAAAAGAAAAACATCTCTTACGAACATACGTAGAAAAGTTCTTAACACAATCTCAGCAAGTTGCATCTAACAATACATAAAATAACATCAAGGCCAGATGGATTTTATATTGGGAATACAAGGTTAATTTAGCATTCACAAATCAATCAATGTAATTCCTCCTATGAGCATACTTGTATTAGCTGTTTTCGTATTGCGATACATATCTGAGACTGGATAATTTATGAAGAAAAGAGTTGAATTGGCTCACGGTTCCACAGGCTGTACAGGAAGCATGACGGCTTTCTGGTAAAGGGACAGCGGGCACATCTTATATGGCCGGA
The DNA here is from genome assembly GCF_009764315.1 of Trachypithecus francoisi. Classification (NCBI taxonomy): domain Eukaryota; kingdom Metazoa; phylum Chordata; class Mammalia; order Primates; family Cercopithecidae; genus Trachypithecus; species Trachypithecus francoisi. Next base: position 18,668,810 of record NW_022681454.1, read on the forward strand.
GCAGTAGGAAGAGAGAGAGGGAGAGGTACCACATGTTAAAACAACCATATCTTGTGAGTATTCACTCACCATCACAAGGGCAGCATTGAGGGGAGAAATCTGCCCCCGTAATCCAATTGTCTCCCACCAGGCTCTAACTCCACCATTGAGCATTATAATTCGACATGAGATTTGGGTGGGATGTGATTGAATTATGGGGGCAGATCCAAACCATATAAATACTAAGAAAGGAAGAAAACATAGAATCGTCTCCATAGACTCCAAAGGCATTTTATAAATCTAACACCCATTCCTAATAAAACTTTGTAGCAAACTAGGAACAGAATGGACTTACTTCAGCTTGAAAAAGAGCCTATACAAAAATTCTACTTCCTGGTTAATTTACTAATTAAGTAATTAATTAGTAATCATAACTCACAAGGATTCTTACATCCTAGTAAATAGTAAAATATTTAGTGCTTCCCACTTATATAAGGAATAAGGAAAAGAAGACTACTCTAGAACTTTCGTTACTCATTGCTACATCCATGGAAAGGAATACTACTCAGTAATAAAAAGGAACAACCTACTAAAACATACCACATAGATAAAATAATTATACTGTATGAAAGAAGTCAGAGGAGAAAAAAGAGTACATGATATGTACAAAATATTCTATTTATATAAAATTTGAGAAAATGCAAAGTAATCTGTAGTTAAAAAAAAAAGCGTATCTGTTGTCTAGAGATGGGCTAGTTTGGAGGCGGTGGTGGGGGAGGCGGTGGGGAGGAATTACACAGGAACCTGAGAAAACCTAATGGATAATTTATTTTTTTCATTTCTTGATCATAGTGAAGTTTTTAACTTGTACAGATATATGTCTAAACATCAAATTGTACATTTCAAATATGTGCAGGTTATTTTATATAATACCTCAATAGAGCTACTAAAAATCAATTAAACCAAAAAATGTGAAAAGGAGCCAAGAGAATCTTTTAAATTTATTTTTTAAATCTTATTTTAGAACACTGGAGCATAATTCTCCCAAATCTATGGACATTTCTTGCTCCACTTGTGTAATTTTGTTCAACAGAATCATGTTTATAGCAATATTATCTGTGCTGTGGTGGAGGTATTTACAGAGAACTTTGTATAGTTATTCTGTACCTTGTACCCCTCTGACCACAAAAAGAGAATAAGACAATGAGAGGGCAAAAATATTAAACATTTCAAATTTACAGAATACACGCACACATAAATTATATATTCACATACACCATGCATCACAAATATGTAATTATATATATATTTAATATGCATATATAGTTGTATGTGTATTTATATTATACACAAAACTATATTTTGGGAGTGTGGAGAACCAATAATTGGACAAAATGAGCTTATTGTTTTGTAAACTCATGAAGAAATGCATACTGAATACACAGGTATTACTTAGTGACTCGTGGTCCTTAATAGTTGAAAAATGATTATTTTACTTTATTACAGAGTACATCAATGTCTATTATAAAACTCCGTACATTTTCCTCTCTTAAACACTATCTGCATTATAACACACACAGTGCTGTGTAAATTCCATTAAGTAGCATGTTTTTCACCATAGAAGCCAATGAATACCATTGCATTTAAGTTTTCTCGAAGCTGTTAGTAAAAGTCATATCATGCAGCTTAGGCACTATAAAGACAGCAAATAAAGAAATGTGCTTCATTCCTGCCTTCCCATCATGATTCGAATAGGGCAATGAAAAGTTGCTTTAATTAAACTTCAGATTGTGCAGATAATAGAATGTCTAATTTCCTTTGATTTCTGTGCTCCTGCAGAAATGTGCTTGTCTCGGAAAGCGTCAGGTGTTCCACATTTTCCTCTTTTTTTTTTGTTTAATATGACAAAAGATGGAAGTTGAAATCTGGGGATTTTTCATGGAAAGGGAAGACACAAAAATATGTGTGTAGGAAGAAGGGTTAGGTGAAGCAAAGAGAAAATGTCGCATCTCTAAAAGGATACTTCCTAAGTCAATGCCCATTTCTGACAGATTTGGAAATAGATATTCAAGACAGGAAGTGACTATCAAGATTGCAAATTAAGTTAGAGGAGGCTCAAGAGTAAAATCTGTTGCCTCTTGAAAGGCACCTAACTCAGCTAGGCTAGTGGAGGTTTTCTCACAACAGGACCTCCAATGTTCTATATCCACATTAATTAAATGGGGTAAAAGGCTAGGAATCAGATTTTAACCAAGACGTGTACTTGGCTGTGTGATACACTTTGCCTTTTTAAAGTGAACACCCTATGACGGACTCAGCAAATTTGTTCCGGTTAGATAAAGTACTTTCAATTCCTCTAAACAACTGGCAATGCTAAAGTGCCAATAGGCAGGAGTTAAATCAAGGTTTCTAACCTCAGCACTATTGACAGTTAGGGCTGGATAATTTATTGCTGGGGGCTATTCTGTGCATTGTAAGGTGTTTAACAGCATCCCTGGTCTCTGCCCACTAGATGCCAGTAGCCCTCATTCCATTTGTGACAACCAAAATGTCTCCAACCATTGCCAAATAGTCCCCTAGGAGGCAAAATGTCACCAGGTAAAAATTGTGAGGTAAATCATCTCTAGATGATTTATTTCTGATGTCGCCTATTAAGTTTAACCTGAAGAATACTTGTATTCATTCTCACATAGTTTATTTCTCATATTTCTCATCAACTTATCAACTTTTATTTTGTATTTTCCTTTTTTTTTTTTTTTTTAATTTTTTGAGACAAGTCTCACTCTGTCGCCCATGCAGTGGCACTATCTTGACTCACTGTAACCTCTGCCTCCCGGGTTCAAGCCATTCTCCTGCCTCAGCCTCCCAAGTAGCTGGGATTACAGACGTGCACTACCACACCTGGCTAATTTTTTCTATTTTCAGTAGAGACAGGGTTTCACCATGTTTGTCAGGCTGGTCTCAAACGCCTGACCTCAAATGATCCACCCACCTCAGCCTCAAGGTTTGGGGATTATAGGCGTGAGGCACCGAGCCAGGCCCGTACTTTCCTATATTAGATTCACGGGGTACAAGACTGGGTGTGTTACATGGATATGTTATGTTTAGGGTTTAGGCTTCTGTTTAGCCCATCAATCAAATAGTGAATGTATTCCCCAATAGATAGTTTTTCGGTCTCCAAACTACTTTCGGCAGTGGGCGAACCCATTCATTGTGGAGGCAAATGTAACTCCATCTAATCTGCCTTGTTGGCTTCTGATTAACTCCTAATCCAGAAAGGCCCCTAAGATTTCAGTTTATCTTTTGTTCCTGTGTTAGAGCAGGTACTAACCGTAAGCCCTTAGGTAAAACGACCTTGCTGTTACTGCACTTCAATTGTCTTACATATCTCTTCTGAACTACTCCTTCCCTATGGTATAAGAGCAATGGGTCTGGGAGATAATGGCCTGGGGATCCACCATCTTGTCTCCCTGTGACACAAGACACAAACATGGCTTCTGTTCACAAGTCCCTATAAAATGTTTCTTTTGGCGAAACTGGATTTATCAGCCTCTTTTTTTGGCCTCTCCTCAGATTTTGGGGTAAGTGTGCATAGACTCGCCCACTGTGGAACATTTACATTCCCACCAGCAGTTTAAAAGCATTCTCTTTTCACTGTAGTCTCACTAGCATGTGTTTTTGTTTGTTTGTGTTTACGTTTTAATAATAGCCATTCTGGCTTTTGTGAGATGGTATTTCATTGTGGTTTTAACTTGCATTTCTGTGATAGTGAGGTTGAGCGTTTTTTCATGTGTTAGTTGGCCACTTGTTTGTCTTCTTTTAAGAAGTGTCAGCTGGGCATGGTAACTCACTCCTGTAATCTCAGCACCTTGGGAGGCCAAGGTGGGTGGGTCACTTGAGGTCAGGAGTTTGAGACCAGCCTGGTCAACATGGTGAAGCCCCGTCTCTACTAAAAATACAAAAATTAGCTAGGAGTGGTGGTGCATGCCTGTAGTCCTAGCTATTCGGGAGGCTGAGGCATGAGAATCCCTTGAACCCAGGAGGCCGAGGTTGCAGTGAGCCGAGATTGCACCATTGAACTCTACCCTGGGCAACAAGAGTGAAACTCCATCTCAAAAAAATTTTAAAAAGTGTCTATTCATAACTTTTGTCCACTTTTTAATGGGGTTATTCATATTTTCTTGCTGATTTATTTGGATTCCTAATAGATTCTGGATATTAGTCCTTTGTCAGATGCATAATATGCAAATATTTTCTCCCATTCTGTAGGTGGCCTGTTTACACTGTTGATAGTTTCTTTTGCTGTGGAGAAGCTCTTCAGTTTAAGTCAGTTTTTATTTTTGTTTTATTTTGTCAGTTTTTATTTTTGTTACATTTGCCTTTGAGGCTTTAGTCATAAATTCTTTGCCTAGGCCTATGTCTAGAAGAGTATTTCCTAGATTTTCTTCTAGGATATTTATAGTTTGGGGTCTTACAGGTAAATCCTTAATACATATTGAGTTAATTTTTATATATGATGAGAGATAAGGGTCCAATTTAATTCTTCTGCATATGGATAGCCAGTTTTCCCAGCCTTATTTATTAAATAGGTTGTCCTTTCCTCATTGTTTGTTTTTATCAGTTTCGTGAAAGATCATTTTGTTGTAGGTGTGTGGCTTTGTTTCTGGGCTCTCTGTTCTGTTACATTGTTGTGTACCTATACCATGCTGTTTTAGTTACTATACCCGTTTAGTACAGTTTGAAATTAGGTAATGTGATGGCTCTAGCTTTGTTATTTTCCTTAGGATTGCTTTAGCTATTTTGGCTCTTTTTTGGCTCCATGTGAATTTTAGAATTGTTTTTCCTAATTCTGTGAAAAATTACATTAGTTGATAGGGATTTTGTTGCATCTCTAGATTGCTTTGGGCATTATGGACATTTTAATAATACTGATTCTTCCAGTCTGTGGGCATGGGGTGTTTTTTTAATTTGTTTGTGTCCTCTGTAATTTCTCTCAACATGTTTTATAATTCTCCTTGTAGAGATCTTTCACCTCCCTAGTTAGACACATTCCTTGATATTTTATGTCTTTTGGCTATTCTAAGTGGGATTGTGTTCTTGATTTAAGTATCAGGTTGAATTTTATTGGTGTATAGATATGCTGCTGATTTTTGCATGCTGACTTTGTATCCTAACACTTTACTCAAGTTGCTTATCAGGTCTAAGAGTCTTTTCACAGATTCTTTATGATTGTCTAGGTATAGAATCATATTGTTTGTAATCAGAAATCAGGTCACTGGACATCCTCTTTTCCTATTTGAGTGCCTTTTCATTCTTTTGCCTGATTTCTCTGATTAGGATGCTCAGTACTATGAATATATGGAAACTCAACAACTAAGTTGCACCTGAATGAGTTTTGGGTAAGCAAAAAAAAAAAAAAAAAAATTAAGGTAGACACCAAAATAGTATTTGAAACAAAAGAAAATAGAGACACAACATACTAGATCTTCTGGGATACAGCAAAAGCTGTTAGGAGGAAAGTTTAAAGCACTATATTCCTACATCAAGAAGATAGAAAGATATCAAATTAACGACTTAACATCACACATAACTATAAAACAAGAACAAACCAAATCCAAAGCTAGCAGAAGAAAAGAAATAACTAAGTTCAGAGTAGAACTAAATGAAATTGGGATCAAAAATAAATACAAGGATCAAAAAAATGAAAAGTTGGTTTTTTGAAAGGATGAACAGGAGAGATAGACAGCTAGCTTGATTGACAAAGGAAAAAGAGAGTATCCAAACAAGCCCAATGAGAAATGAAAAAGGTGACATTACAAATGATATCACAGATATATACAAAAGGCCCTCAGAGACTACTGCCAACATCTCTACATGCACAAACTAGAAAACCTAGAGGAAGTGGATAAATTCCTGGAAACAACCTCCCAAAACTGAATCAGGAAGAAACTGAAATCCTGAATGAGTTACAAATTTGAGTCAGTAATAAAAAACTTAGCAATGAAAAAGCCCTAGATCAAATGTATCCACAGCCCAATTCTACTAGACATACAAAGAAGAGCTGGTATGGATCTTACTGAAACTATTCCAAGAAAGTAACTCATTCTACAAACCAGTATCATCCTGATACCAAAGTCTAGCAAGGACACAGCAACAACAAAAAGAAAACTATAGGCAATAACCCTGATGAACACAGATACAAAAATCCTCAACAAAATACTAGCAAACTGAATCCAGCAGCACATCAAAAAGATAATTCATCCTAGCCAATTGGGCTTCATTCCTGGGATACAAAGATGTTTCAACATATGCAGATCAATAAATGTGATTCATCACATAAACAGTATTAAAAAAGTATGATAATCTCAATAGATGCAGAAAAAGTATTTGAAAAAAGTCCAACATCCTTTCATTATAAAAATCCTCAACAAACTTGGCATCGGGACCATATCTTAAAATAACATCACACTGAATGCCCAAAAGTTGCAAAAGAGTTCTCCCAAAGTGTTGGAATAAGACAAGAAGTTCTACACTTACCACTCCCATTCAACATAGTACTGTAAGTCTCATCAAAGTTCAAGTGACTTGACTTTTTTTGTGGTTTATTTTACTTTGTTTTCTCTACATATAATTGGCTTATTGAAGAATCTCAATTCTGGCTACAAACAAATGTTTATTTTTTCTAATTATTGCAATGTTATGTTGATCACTCCTTTCCTGCAGAAGAATAAACCATTTAATGGAAGTTTATGCATATTCCATGGGCTTTTGTTCAACTTTCATTTTAACAGTGGTTAATATTCATCTAGTTTTGTCCTCATATCAGATTCTAAGCTCATCTCCAATATTCCCAATTCAGATCACCTCTGGTTCTAGTTGCATAGGAGGTGCAAGGTTTGGGAGCTTCATCTTGTCTCAGACACATGCTCCAGAGAGAGGAAAACATAGTTCCTTATTTGGCTGACAAAAGAGATATTCACTCCTCTTTGATTGCCATAACGTGTTTTAAAGAGAATTTAACCCCTCATAAGTGTTTTAATTTCAGTGAGTGGTCGCCATCTAACTCGCCTAGTTTTTGTAGGTTCCTTGAATTCCTTGGATGATTAAGCCTCATATGTTTCTGACCTCCAGCTTAGAGTCTTGATCAACAATGCTCTCCTTTGTGTATTCTTAATCTATGGTGCCTTCTAGCAAGTCCATGGTTCACATTTTCCTCCATGGTCCTCAATTTCAGGGCTTGAGGACATAGTATTGATTCCTTGTCTCAGAACCCAGAAATTAGAAAAATGACCCTACCCTCTCTGTTAGCCTGTCTCACGTCTTACCAGGTACCTTCCTCTTGCTCATTCCTCCAGTCCTCAGAAGCAGTAGGCAATCTTCCAGGACAAAGACCTGGCAAATTTTAGATAGGAGATAATTACAGTCTTACATTTGGCAACAAAGAGACACTTTGTGTACCCCTAACATAAAAAGTGAGTTTCTCCCCATTTTCTCTCTCCTCATTTTTTTGGTAGGGAATTTTGATGCTTTGCATTAGAATTCTGTTTTACAGATCTTTAAAAGTTATGGAATTCCTGCCATTATCACTATGATTGCCATACCTCAAATGGTATTACAATTGATTATTTTTCTAATCTGTCATTCTCAGTATTTTGTAAATTTCATTGAATTATTTGAAACTTCAGCACCAAACACAATTTCTGGAACATAGTATGTCAGCAATTATTGAACAAGTGAATACATAAATAATATATTTTCTGTGTGTGTGTGTGTGTGTGCGCGCGTGTGCGTGTGTGTGTGTGTGATTGTATGTTTCTTATGTATATCTTGGGTTTTATTTATATTTCCAATTCTTATACCAGTATTCTTATACCAGTATCACTGTGATTTTATTCATTTAGTTTTACAATAGTTTAAATGGCTCCCTCTGGGAGTCTTTATATTAATAACAATGGCATCTTTAATAACAATGGCATCTTAATTTTTCTTGCTGTTTAATTTTCCAAGAAATACATAGATTTATTTTTATCAAGTTACAAAAATAACAAAAAGCAGATAATATTTTGAAAACCGAGTGCCTGCTTTGGCCCACATATTGTGCTGAACACTGTGCATTCATTACTTTATTTATTTTTCATAATAATTTGGGACAAATGCTATTATATTCCCATTCTACTCATGCCCACAGCTACAAAACTCACACATCACCGAGACAGAATTTGAGCCCATGCTCTTAAATAAAATGTGTAGTTTTAACCACTATACTCTGAATGTATTATTTATAAAATAGTCTAAGAATAAATGACCTGTTTGTAAAGTAAGTCCTTTCATCAGGTGCATTGAATTTATCTGTATTTCTTCAATTTTCATTTTTGTTTTTATAGAATGCTATTCCTTCATATAAACTCTAGTCCATGTTAAATTAATACTTCCTTGTGTTTTTGATTGCCATTGTGTATGGGATCTGTTTTCTGCTATATTTTTTATTTTGTAATTTAGTGCTATATAGAAAAGATAGTTATTTTGACATTTACATTTTGCATCATACTGTCTTGATAAACAGCACCAATTTAAAACATACTCAAGCTGAATAGGTATTCAAGCATACTTTCTGAAAATAATAGTAATGTTAACCAATCAGTATTATTTATCCATAATAATTTTACATTATCAAATATATTTTTATGCTCCTACTTGTATAAAGCATAAAACAAGGAGTGGATTTTACATTTTGTCAAAATGTTTTGTATCTATCTTTACCTAGAATTCATAGAAGGCATTGTTTTGATATTTTTGTATAATTGCCAAGGTCAAAATTAAAGTAATATTTTTAAAGCTATTAGTCTCATTTTTCATTTTATTAAACATAGAAAATGAATAAAAATATATATGATACAAACAAAACAAATGAACTACAGCAAATACTAATGAGTCCCAACCCTTATACAATCGCTGTTAATATTTCTGTGCATTTCCTATTTTTTAGGCACATTACTCTCCTTTTTATTATTATTTTGTATACTTATCATTGTTCTATATAAAATGTGGTCTATAGTATTAATAACTACACATTTCTAATTTTACTTAACTATTTCTCTTATGGGGATATATTCTTGGTGGTGGGGAACAAAGAGAGCATTCAGAGATTAAATAAGGAATAAATATAATAATAATTAAATTGTATACTATGTTAAGAGTGGATAAATTTTATTTAATTTTATTTTTTCCCACCCCTTCAGGAGGGGATAAATTTTATAGAACAAAACTAAAGCCGGAAGAAGGGGCTAAGTAGTGCTGAAACTAGTATGGCAATTTTTAATAGGCGGCTATTTTTTATAGGTACAATTTTTAATAGGTATTGTACTTTTTAATTTGAGCACTAACTTGCAGAAAAGAGGTAAACCCCACCCCCAGGCAGAGAGCTCTCAAAGCAGAGGAATCTCCTGAGCAAATGCCCTATGGAAATGTGCCTGGTGTGTTTGAAAAACAGCTAGGAGGACAGTGTGATTGAAACTGAGAGGGTGAGAGGAATATGCAAGGTCAGAAAGCAATGGGTCACCCAAATTACATGTGCCTTCTTGTCTATTGCAAGGCCTCTGAGGACAATCTTTCATTCTTTGAGAAATGGAGATACACTGGAGAATTTTGAGTAAAGGTGACAGAGAAACTCCTATTCAAATCTTTGGTCACATATTTAATGATTTTTTTTTTTTTTTTTTTTTAGTTGGAGTCTCACTCTGTTGCAGTTGGAGTGCAGTGGTGTGATCTTGGCTCGCTACAACCTCTGCCTCCCAGGTTCAAGCAATTCTCCTGCATCAGCCTCCCAAGTAGCTGGGACTACAGGTGTGCGCCACCACGCCCAGCTAATTTTTGTATTTTTAGTAGAGATAGAGTTTTACTATGTTGGTCAGGCTGGTCTCGAACTCCTGACTTCATGATCCACCCACCTGGGTCTCCCAAAATGCTGGGATTACAGGCCTGAGCCACCATGCCCGGCCATGAATTTTTATGGAAAGGGACTCTTGCATAATTTTAACCTAATTTTTCAGATAGATTATATAATAATGAATACCCCCAAAACAGGACAAGAAAATGCTGCATTTTACCACACCCTCATCATTATAGTGCAGTGTTTTTCAGGCTCCTGTGCCTCCTGTCCACTGAAGAAATAAACTGTACATCATAACCTAGTGCATAAATACATATGTGGATGCTCTCTAGTAGGGATCTCCAAGCCCCAGGTCACTTACTGCTACCTATCTGTTAGGAAACTGGCTGCACAGAAGGTGAGCAGTTAGCATTACCACCTGTACCACCTCCTGTCAGATTAGCAGTGGCATTAGATTCTCATAGGTGTGTGAACCCTGTTGTGAACTGTGCCTGTGAGGGATCTAGGTTGTGGGCTGCTGATGAGAATCTAATAACTGATGATCTGTCACTGTCCCCTGTCAGCCCCAGATGGAACTATCCAGTCGCAGGAAAACAAATTCAGAGCTCCCACTGATTCTACCTGTGGCGAGTTGTATAATTATTTTATCGTATATGACAATATAATAATAGAAATAAAGTGCACAATAAATGTAATGTGCTTAAATCATCCAGAAACCATCCCCAGTTACCCCCCAGTTCATGGGAAAACTGTCTTCCATGAAACTGGTCTCTTGTGCTAAAAAGGTTGAGGACCATTGCTCTATAGGAAAAACAGATATAGACAGAGATGTAGATGTCATGAATAAAAGTTTCCAGTTATTCTTTATGAGGGCGATGCTTTCTTATGTTTTCTACTACCTTTTTTTCTTTATCTAAAGCAATCCTGTTCTTAAGTTATTGGATTAATTTCACAACACACTTTTCAGGTCACATTTGCTAGCCAATTATTTTGGATATTAGAGATTATCTTAATCCTTTGTGTAAATTCTTTGTGTATTCATGACATTAACTTTATAATATTTGCCTGTTAATGTAGTTGATATTGACTTAGAACAGTCAGATATTTTATTTGCATGAGATAAAAATTACCAATTTTTTTCTGCAATACTGTTAATTATTAAAATTTCAGGGATTTAGAAGTCAGAAAAATATTCAACTTTTAAAATATCTTTTGGAAGGACTATTTTATATACAATATTTTAATCCATAGGATTATGCTTTGCCACATATTTTGAGGTGAGGTCTTAACTTGAATTTTACTCTAATATAAAAGGCCTATTTGTGATGTCTCTTATTTTAGATCTATTTCAAAAGTCTTTGCAATTCATTTTTTTCCAAGGCTGATCATCTATAACTGTCAAATTAGCTCAAGTATAATAACCTTATATAATTGTCTAACACCAATATTAATAATCAGCTTTCTAGTGCTTATTAATATAGTTAATAAAATAGACTTTAATACATTTGAAAGTCATTAACATGGTTAATGGGTATTTTATCACAAATAAAAAATGGAAAAAGAATAGACTGGAGTCAGACAAAGCTGGATTTGAATCCTGGCTCTTCCAATTTCTAGCTCTGGAACCCCAGGAAGGTTACTTAATGTCTGTGAGTTTTTCTTTCTTAGTCTAAAAATGAGAATGACAATTTAATTACATAATATATTCAAGATACTTAAGACAATGCATGATACAAAGGGAATGCTCAGTCAATTACAATCAATTTACAATTTTGTTAAAGTTATTCTTAGATTAGTTTTTCTTACATGAAATAATTTTGCCAAGTAATCTTTTAATATTATCTACATAAAAGCATGTTTACCAACAAATGTTAAAAATGATTATTCCTTATCTGATATCTATTTACTACCTTCTTGCATTAATAAAACATTACACCCCAATGCAAATTTATAATTTTGCTTCTAATTTTAATTAGGGCACCTGTTTTGTTTACCCAGCAATTAAAGTTTTGACATTTGCTTTTTCATGTTAAAAAGATGGCTGTTTTTTGGTCAATTTTTTAGGGGTTATCACTGAGGCAGAGCCTTACTTTTATGGAATTTCCATTGTGCTCTTTCTCATTAATCCTGTTGAAATCATCTTATAATAGTTCATTAGTTTTTTAAAAATATATATCCATAAATGATATCATTTTATATTTTTCCTCTGATAGTTTGTCAAATGTAAATGAGCTTCATGAAATAAATTATGCAATATTCCATAATTCTGGAAAACAGTTTACAGAGCATCTCAATTAAATTTTTTAAACAAAAATTTAAAATAACAGGCCGGGCGAGGTGGCTCACACCTGTAGTCCCGACACTTTGGGAGGCTGAGGCAGGCGGATCATGAGGTCAGGAGATCGAAACCATCCTGGCTAACACAGTGAAAACCCGTCTCTACTAAAACTACAAAAAAATTAGACAGGCATGGTGGCACTCACCTGTAGTCCCAGCCACTTGGGAGGCTGAGGCAGGAGGATCGCTTGAACCCGGGAGGCAGAGGGTGCAATGAGCCGAGATCACAACACTGCACTCCAGCCTGGGTGACAGAGCCAGACTCCATCTCAAAAATAAATAAATTTAAAATAACACACAAAAATTTTCTAAGTCTACAGTATTTTGATGATTCTTTCTTGGTAAGTTTTGCATGTTTTTTACTCTATGGTCATTGACTCACTTAGGAATTCGAATCATTTTTTTGACTCAGTTTTAGTAAGTTATGTTTTATTCTACATGGAAGGTATTCATTCTATAAACATTTTCTAAAAGCCTATAGTTGTACATAGTATTATTCCATAAAAAACTAGTCCTTAGTATCCTATTCTATATTTGTATCTCCATAGTTCTAAATTTCAGTATTATTTCTTGATAATTCCCTGCCTTTTCCATTTTATACAATTATTTACTTTCAAAGAACTAGATATTTTTTATTTTCCATTTCTACTCCATTTTAAAAATTCTTACATTTTGCTTTTATATCATAACTCTATTTATATGTGCATTCTTATGGTTCTACTTATCCCTTTTGTAAATCTATGAACTGAATTTATTTCACTTTACTTTCTGTTTAAATACTGCAAATAGCCATAAATTCTGCTTAGACAATGACCAAAGTATTATTTTCTCAAGGGTGTCTGACTAAAATTCTTACTCCCCTTTTGGTTCGTGTTTTGGTAAAGAGGATGTTGGGGCTGAATCTCCTAATCATTAATTCTTCATACATTTCTTTTTCTTTCACTCAAAACACAAATATCTTTATAGTCTATCTTATCATGAACAGGTAGAAGACACTTCAAGTAGAGCCTGTTCTATAGACTTTGGCATAATACTATTTCAGGAATACGAAATTATTAAATGCTTATGAAGTTATCATTAAAATATATTAAAATTATAGGAAAACAAGAATTTGGATTAAAAACAAAGATATAAGATAAATAACTGTTTTAATGTTAAATAGATATGTGTTTGTATGTATAAATACACATACGAATATATACATACAAGTATGATCTTTCAGCTGAGATTATATTTCACCACAGATTTGTTGATGTATGGTCTCTATAATGAAATCAATTGAGGGTTGAATTTGTATGCCTTGGCAGTAGTGGGTCCTTCAAATAATTATTTAATTGATGTGAATCACAGTTTGCTGATTTTCCTTCATCAAATGGTTAAAAAAAGTCTCACATGATTAGATGAGGGAACACTTTCAAGGCCCACCACAGTGCTGGTTTCATAGTTTTTGCTTAACAAATATTGTTAAAAAGTGTCCGACACAGCATCCATTTCCATTGCCACCCCACCTTTATCCTCCACCAACATGCTCCCCACTACCCAAGCTTAGTGTTCTTTTATACCTGCAATTGTTCCTGAGTGAAATATGAGATAGCTGCATGCTAAATATTTTACACTGCAACTACCAGTGGACTCCCTTGTTCTGCCTATTAACACCTTCCATCGCAAGATTACATCCCAGGGCAGGTCTTGTATCAGATGAATGACTGGCTTCTATAAAACAAACCTGTTGCCTTGCCTGATTGTCCAAATGGCCAAATGCTTTACAGAGGAAAAAAGCTAGAAAGTTGGAAACCAACATGTTGTTATTTATTTATTTATTTAGAGACAGAGTCTTGCTTTGTCATCCAGACTGGAGTGCAGTGGCTTAATCTAGGCTCACTGCAACCTCCACCTCCTGGGTTCAAGCAATTCTCCTGCCTCAGCCTCCCAAAAGCTGGGATTACAGGCACGCACCACCACACCTGGCTAATTTTTTTGTATTTTTAGTAGAGATGGGGTTTCACCATATTAGCCAGGATGGTCTCAATCTTCTGACCTCGTGATCCGCCCACCCTGGCCTCCCAAAGTGCTGGCATTACAGACGTGAGCCACCGCACCCTGCCTAGACTGGAATTTAAATGTCAGCTTTGGCTTTGTGAACCCGGCCAAGTTATTTAATCTAATGTAAATTGTGTATCCTTATTTTTTAAAGAAAGTAATCGCAATCAATACCCAGTGGCTTTGTGTAAATTAGATGAGATAAAGCAGGAAGAAATTCCAGGTACAGGTCATACTTTCGAAACACTGCCTTACCCACCCTTCCTCCCTTCTTCCCTCCCTCCCTCCCTCCTTTCTCACCTTCCCTCCTTCCCTCCCTTCCTTCCCTTCCTTTGCCTCCTTCCTTCTCTTTCCCTTCCTCCCTTTCTTCTTGCCTTTATGCCTGTCATATCCACTTTAATGTACAAAATCAGCTTTGGAAATCTTTTTTTTTTTCCTTTTTTTAAATTATACTTTAAATTCTGGGATACATATGCAGAACGTGGAGGTTTGTTGCATAGGTATACACATGCCATGGTGGTTTGCTGCACCCATCAACCCATCATCTACATTAGGTATTTCTCCTAATGCTATCCCTCCCTTAGCTCCCCACCTCGCAACAGGCCCCAGTATGTGATGTTCCCCTTCCTCTGTCCATGTGTTCACATTGTTCAACTCCCACTTATGAGTGAGGACATGTGGTGTTTGGTTTTCTGTTCTTGTGTTAGTTTGCTGAAATCTTTAATAGAAAAAAACGAGTAACTCTTCCTGCAGACAAATGTCAAACATGGAGTTCAAATTCACAAAAATAGAAGGATGTGATTTCTTGAGTAGTTCTGTATTCCTTAGATTTTAATCTTAGAACATCACAAAACAATTATCTGTTACTTTTAACTGCTAATTACTATAGTGAATACAATTATGTTTCCAAGAAGTCGTGTATTGTTTATTTAGCATTAACCCAGTGCTTAATTATCATATAATGATTTAATATACAAATTGCTTAATTTTAATTGTTGAAATAAGGTTTGGCAAATGAGAAAATATTTTTAAATTGTTACTGTTGAGATAATTTCTATATAAATGATTTAAACTAGACAAGAGATTTGGGTTTTTTCAACTTATTTCTTAGTTAAAGAAAATAAAACTTCAATTTCCACTTTTTGTATGATAAACATTTCCATTTTTGAATATTTGAATAATTTTAACTAGCCTAGGCAACACAGAACTTTTAAAACATGTATCCTGTTATTGCTAGGTATGTTTTTCAAAAACACATATGTCTAGTCAATTTCTATCACTTACCTCTATGTGAATAAGAGATAGAAACCGAGAGAGAGAGATCATAGTCAGAGACAGAATGCCAGAGCCAGAGAAATGAATGAGATGAGGGATACTAAGACAGCTGAAAGACACACAGACAGAAAGGGAACAATTTACACTGTAAGGGGAGTTTGCCCACGTAAAGAGTGAAACTTGGGAGTGACCATGACATGCAATGTGGGATTTGCCATTCTTTCATTCATTCTCAGGTCCATTGTGCTTCTGATTTTATCATCATCTAAGCATACTGAATTTGTGTTTTATGGAAACAGGCTGCATATACAGATTTCTGGAATTAGAAATGTTTAAAAAGAAAAGTGAGGTACTCTAGACAATGCTTAGAAACGTATAAAGCTGGATTGTGGAGCATCCAAGATATTCAAATTGTATAACATAAATAAACTGGCTCTACTCAGGATAACCTAGACTATCCCAATCAACCCGGGGAGCTGTCAGAAATATTACTGCATTTATTTTAAACATTGACTCTGTTCCGCAATATCTTGCATATCTTACATCATAGTGTCTATAGTTGGTGATTTCTTATGTACAGTCTTTTTTTCTCCTTTCTTCAAAGTTTGCTGCTAGTATTCATCACCACAAAGCTTCAATTTGGTTTCATAAACTATTTTATCACTCATCTGCATTTCTATTCCCTTTCTTTCCAGGATACCACCAAAATCTTATGATAGTTCAGCCATTTTGCCCTTCCTGAAACATTTAAACTCTATTTACTATTGATACTATTTTAATATCTATAAAATAGATATTAAAGTGAGTATCTGCTCAAAAGATTATACAATAGTTTGATAAAGAAAGTACATAAACATTTAGAAACACATGCAGCTCCTATAAACACTTTATGCCTGATATTAAGTTTAAAATTGCTGACACATTTAATGTCACATTTGAAAAAATTCAATGTCTTGTAGAAAATATTAAGTAAATAAATTTCAGAAACACACTTTATTTTTAATGGAGCACTGCCTGTCACCTGATAGTAACAGCATTTATAACTTATTGGATATAGTTTGCATAGTATATAATTATCCATTGATCGACCATTATTTGGAAAATGTTGATAATATTCCTCATTAACTCATCATAAAAAATTAGCAAACTGGAAATAAAAAGAAATGTCTTTACCTGGGCCTTCAAAAATAGCATGCCAACGTATGATATTTTAAAAAGAGCTGGCCGGGTGTGGTGGTTCACACCTGTAATCCCAGCACTTTAGGAGGCAGAGGCAGGCAGATCAGGAGGTCAGGACATCCAGACCATCCTGGCCAACATGGTGAAAGCCTGTCTCTACTAAAAATACAAAAATTAGCTGGGTGTGGTGGTGTGTGTCTGTAATCCCAGCTACTCGGGAGGCTTAGGCAGGAGAATCGCTTGAACCAGGGAGGTGGAGGTTGCAGTGAGCCGAGATCCGGCCACTGCACTCCAGCCTGGGCGGCAGAGCGAGACTCCGTCTCAAAAAAAAAAAAAAAAAAAAAAAAAAAAATAGAGTCCCGTTAGAATTATGCAGAAAGCAAGTATGTGCACCAGCCTATTTACTACTCTATTAACCAGGACTCCCTAAACAATAAAAAAGTTTGTGTGACAATTGGAAAACAAACAAGAGATTAAAATAATCGATTATATTCAGGAAATAGGTTTTAATTTATATAAAATGTTTATAAAAACTAAGAATGTGTATAAATTATTAAAACTAATGAGATGACTTAATAAGAATGCTGGTGCAGGCAGGGTGCGGTGGTTCACGCCTGTAATCCCAGCACTTTGGGAGGTCAAGGCAGTCGGATCACAAGGTCAGGAGATCGAGACCATTCTGGCTAACGTCGTGAAACCCCGTCCCTGCTAAAAATACAAAAAATTAGCCAGTCACGGTGGCGTGCGTCTGTAGTCCTAGCTACTCCAGAGGCTGAGACAGGAGAATGGCTTGAACCCGGGAGGCGGAGCTTGTAATGAACAGAGATCTCGCCACTGCACTCCAGCCTGGGCGACAGAGAGAGACTCC
The DNA here is from genome assembly GCF_009764315.1 of Trachypithecus francoisi. Lineage (NCBI taxonomy): Eukaryota > Metazoa > Chordata > Mammalia > Primates > Cercopithecidae > Trachypithecus > Trachypithecus francoisi. The sequence continues at coordinate 18,686,377 of NW_022681454.1, forward strand.
ATCTCATAAAAAAAAAGAAAAAGAAAAAAAAAAAAAAAAGAATGCTGATGCAAAGCAGTGTTCAAATCAAGGCGTTCTCATACACCATTAATAGACAAGGAATATAGAATAAATTATAACACATAATAGAGCAACTATCTGGTGGTACGTAGTAAATTTTGTTTAAAGTACTGGAATTTTACATATAGATTTAAAATCTTTCTTTACCTAAATTAAGACTAAAGACAAAGAAGGCCGGGCGCGGTGTCTCACATCTGTAATATCAGCACTTTGGGAGGCCGAGGCGGGCGTATGATGAGGTCAGGAGTTCGGGACCAGCCTGGCCAACATGGTGAAATGCCGTCTCTACTAAAAATACAAAAAATTAGCCAGGCATGGTGGCACGCGCCTGTGATCCCAACTACTCGGGTGACTGAGGCAGGAGAATCACTTGAACCTGTGAGGCAGGGGTTGCAGTGAGCCGAGATCATGCCACTGCACTCCAGTCTGGGCAACAGAGGGAGACTCTGTCTCAAAAAAAAAAAAAAAAAAAGACAAAGATAAGGTAGCCAATGTCCTGAATAACAAGATCCAGTACCATAAAAATGTCAGATAACACCAGATAACACTACAAGTAAATTGTGAAGACAACGTCATTTAAATTTAAATTCCTCTAGGGTTTATTTTGCATCTTGGCAAGTTGATCTAAACTTCTTATTGAAGGGTAAAGGGCTAAGAATAAGAAGAACAAAGTTGGGCAATTGATCATCTCATATATCAAAAGTCTTTTAAAAGTATGTTAATTAAGACCACATTATATAGGGAGAGTATTAGACAAGTGGGTCATTGGAATAGGAAAGAAAATGCAGAAATAGAGCCTTAAAATATTATTTATAGGTAAGAGGTCATGTTACAATCAAATGTGGGGAAAATACATCGCTCACTAAATGATGAAGGAAACATTGAATTTCTTTATGAGAACATAGTTCTCTACATCATATTATGGACCAAAGTAAATTTCACTTATATTAAAAGTATAAATATTAAAATCAAATTATCAGACTTTCAGAATAACATGTAGGACAATAGATTTGGGTAGTAGTGGAATGAATTATTTCACAGAAACTGAGAACAAGTCATAAAAATTAGACTCTGGTAAATAAAATAAATAACTCCTACCAAAATGAATGTACACAAATTTAAAACATAAATCATAGGCTCAGAGAAGATATTTGCAATGTATATTAGACAAAGATTTAGGGTCCACAAAGCATTACACTATGCTACATGTTGTTTTTGAAAACAAACATCCCTTCTCTCACACACATACACACAAAATGGTTAAAGCATTTATTAGATACTTCACATAATAATAGAATTAAGTGAATAAAAATTATGAAAAAGTATACAAATTTACTAATAATCATGGAAAGGGTAATACAGACAATACAATACTTATATCTGCAAAAAGTAAACAAGTATGATAACACGGTAGGCTATTGTGTGGAGAAAGTCTTATAAGCTAATAATTTGTAGAGGCACATGCCAGTATAACCCAGCTCTTCCACTTTTTGATTTAATTACTAACAATGTACCACATATCTACATGTATTAACTTCTGAAGGTTGCCGTAATAAATTAAAACAAACTGGATGGATTAAAGCAGTAGAAATGTATTCTTTCAAAATTCTGGAGGCCAAAAATCTGAAATTAAGGATAGTTCTTTGTGGAATTCTAAGGGAAAGTCTGTTTCACGCCTCCCTTCCACCTCTGGTGGGTGTGAGCAATTGGTGGCGTTCCTTGGTTTGCAGACACATCACTCCAGTCTGGCTTTGTCTTCACGTGGTGTCCTCCTCTGTGTGTGCTCTGTGTCTAATTTCCCTCTCTTCTTACAAGGACACAGTCATTAGATTAGGGTCCACCCTAATCCATTTTGCCCTCTTCTTACCTTGGTATATCTGCAACACCCTTATTTCCAAACAAAGTCATATTCTAACATTCTGTGTGAACATGAATTTGGGGAGACACTATTCAAACCAGTACACCACACAGGGAGAAATGTATAATAAAGTTTGTCACAGCCCTGTTTGTCAAGGAGAACAATTTAAAACAACAGAATATCTACTTATATACTAATGGATAATAAATAAGGGCAAAAGACATATAATGGTTATACAAGTGTTATAACCAGTGACTCAGACATATGCATATCAAAATTAATAAATATTAAAAACATGTTGAGTGAAAGAAATTGTGGGATATTCGACAGCTTTCTATCTGATACCTAAGAATAATGAATACACAGCCGGCCCAGTGGCTCAAGCCTGTAATCCCAGCACTTTGGGAGGCCGAGGTGGGTGAATCACAAAGTCAGGAGATCTAGACCATTCAGGCTAACACGGTGAAACCCCATCTCTACTAAAAATACAAAAAAATTAGCCAGGCGTAGTGGCAGTCGCCTGTAGTCCCAGCTACTCGGGAGACTGAGGCAGGAGAATGGAGTGAACCCAGGAGGCGGAGCTTGCAGTGAGCCCAGATCGCGCCACTGCACTCCAGCCTGGGCGACAGAGCGAGACTCCACCTCAAAAAAAAAAAAAAAAAAAAAAAAAGAAAAAGAATAATGAATACACAACAAAGCATAGTGTTTTATACATATGAAATAAAATATACAAATATGCAGTGTTACCTGCACATCAGTTTTAGGTTAGAGGTTATCTCTAAGGTGGGAAGGGGAAAATTGTGATCAGGAGTAAAGAAATCCTTCGAATATATTTATAATATTTTTCTTATTTAAAGGAGAGGAGATTTGGAGCAAATGTGTTGAAATGTTAACATCTCATACAGTTGAATGATGAGTACAGAGTATAGTTTCTCAGCACCTGCACTACTGGTATTTGGCACAGGATTCTTTGCTGTGTGGAGGTGTCCCATGCATTGTAGATCATTTCGATGTTTATTAGTTTGCCTGGCTTGTGTCCACTAGATGCCAGTAGCAAACCTTCCCCTCACCCCCAGTTATGACAATCAAAAACGTTGCCAAACATTTTGTTCTGTGGATAAAAATCAATTCTGGTTTAGAACTACTGGTGAAGAGCATTCATTGTATGTTTCTGTTTGTCTTTGCACATATTTAAAATATATTATTGTATCCTGTGATAAAATAAAAATGTATTTCTTGCATACTAAGTTTTAATAAAAATAATTATCAACATATAAACATATATAAAATATGCCATGTCATAAATTCAAGATATAAAAAAGACTTACATAATAAAGAACATTTGCAATTAACTTTGAGCTGTTTAAGATAGACTACACTAAAGAAAAATTTTCTTGGTTTCACCTTTAAAGATGTGTAGTATTTTACAAGTTTGAGAAGTGTGGAATACTATTATAAGCAGGAATGGCAAGGGAGCAGAAGCTATGTAATTATTTTACAGAATAATGAATTCTTCTGTGAAACTGAAACATAGAGTCTCAAATTTTCATGCCTTCAATGGCAATAGCATATGTGTATGGAGCAAATGGTTGTAAGAAATTTTAGAACAGTGCGGCCTATAACAGATTGGAGAGGGCACCTAGTAGACCATGCAAAACAAGTTTGAGGGCAGATTCAGTCCACATTTTTAATTGCCCTTGTCTTAAAATATATGGAGGGAACTACTACAAATATGCTGGCAAGAAATAATTGATGCCATTAAGAAACAGTCATTTAAATTAATATTCATGTAGAATGTTGACATGTTAAAATTGCTTGAGTAATATACAACTTCATGGATTGGACGTTTTAATATGATTAATATATCAATACTCCACAAATGACTTGCTGATTAAATGCATTGACAAATATAATTCTGGCAGGATTTTTGAAAAATTGGCATGATGACTTTGGAAATCCATATGAAAATGCAAAGTATCTGGAACAAAGTTGGAAATCTTACACTGTATGTCTTTGAGAGTTGTTGTAAGGCTATCTGATCATGAAGTGTGATAGTGACATAACAATCATTAAATAGATCAGTGGAACAAAATGAACAGACCAGCAACAGAGCCACACTCATTCGGTCCTTTAATTTTCTACAAAGTTTTCAATATTATTCAATTTGTATCAGTCTTTGTCTTTTTGACAAGTGGTGGGATAAATAGATACTATAACTTGATGATCTTTACATTATAATATATACAAAACATAATTCAAGACACACCATAGACCTTAACATAAAAGCTAAAACCATAAGGTTTTTAGAGGAGAACATCAGAATTTCTTTGTGATTTGGAAATATGCAAAAGTAGCCCAGACTAAAAACAAAAAACAATAACAAAAAACCTGACAAATTAGACTTGATCAAAAATTTAAAATAAATTTAAAAATGTTTTCTCAGAAAATGATTCCATGAAGCAAAATAACAGGAATATTACAGATCTAGAGAAAATACTTGTAAAACATATTTGTCTTACTGAGAACTGGTGTCTGGGATTTTACATAACTTCTACAAATAAATGATAATAAGATTCAAAATGAGCAAAGAATCCAGAAACTCCACAACAAAATCTACAGAAATCGCCAATAGACACTAGAAAATATGTCTATCACGGTAATCTGGGAAATGACAAAGGTGTAACTGGAAACCCATCAACAATAACAATCACATATTTCAAGAGTAAGTGAATCAATTGATATTCTCACACATTTCTGGGAGAAATGCAAAATGTTAAACTCTTTCAGAAACAGGTTTGGACATTTTTATTTATTTATTTTTGTCAAGGATTGTGTTCTCTATTAGAGAAAGATCAGAAAAGGGGCTCTTTGTTTCTGCAACGTTATGAATATTTTATGTATACCATTCAATGACTTCCCAGCAGCAGTAGCTTTTAACATGTTAATTTAATGCTGAAGGCCATGCCCATTATAAAATCATGTACTAATCTCTGTTGTGTATTTGAGTTTTTATATATTCTGAAGAGTGTCCCAAGAAACACACAATTAGAACTACAATTAAAAATTCTCTGGGTAAATAGTCGTATGTCATGTCTGTGTTATTATTTTTTATCTATATACTATGAAGAATTGTTGTTGGATAAAACATGTGTGCTCTTTATTACATTCATATAGATAAGGCATATTAACTATTTACCTAAAAGTGTTTGCCTTTTAATAGAATGAAATACAAGGAGGGCAAAAATTGTGTCTTGGTCACATTTGTTTCCCAGTGCTTGGAAGAATATCTGGCATATAATAAAAACGCAATGAATATTTGTCAAATGAAGGAATATGACAACCAGAATCGAATAGTTGCAAGACTGTAAATGTTTATGAGGGAAATATTTGTGTCTTCATTAAAATTGACACTTTAGGGGGCCATGTGGCTTGCTGAATATCTGCAGTTAATATATATTATTTTGTAAGAAATTATAAAATATTTTTTACCTATGTAGATTTTTTTAGTTTAAATTTTACTTCATATATTCTATAGAGCATAAATTTGTATTTGCATCTTTTAAAAATACATGCTAATTACAATTTAGGGACATGAAGGCTTACATAAATGCTGAGTAAATTTTATGTGTACACATTTCCCATTCAAATGATTTTCATAGCTCATGGGGCATTCAGTTAAATGCAGTCACTCTTTATGTTTCATGGAAATGGAATGGGATCTGAGAGAGATGCATTTTTTTTCTCACCAATTCATTTCTCATTATAGGTCAGCACTGTATTTCTTTAATGCAATAAGAGTGGCATTTTGTTGTTGCTGATTTTTCTTTACACCTGTTATTTTCCAGTATTATTGAGAATCGAAATCTTTTATTTTTATATATATATTTTTTTAATTTAGTTTTTTCTTGGACAGTTTAGGTCATTTTTTATATATTAGGTTTTTCTTTGGCAATTTCTCCTAATGCAGGTGAACAATATGTGATGATTGTAGGATTTCCAAAATTAGATATCTACATAACAAGAAGTAAGTCATTTGTTTCCATTATCACTTTTTAACATTTATGCATGCATAGGAATTGAATCTCACTTTTAAAAAGTCAATTTCTGATCTTGCAAATGTGTTTTACTCTCCCATTGCCTGATCAGTAGAGGTTTTCAGTAGAAAGCCAAAAGAGGAAATGACGGCTTTCATGTTTTCTAATTAAAACATACACACACACACATACACATACACAAACCCATACATCTGATTTAAGACATGGCCAACAAAGAATTATAAATACCTCTTACAGTTAGAAGAAAAAAAGAAATAATTACAGTGTTTTTCATAATTTCATTTCAAAAAATGAAGATTCAAAAATATTGTGTTTCTGGAAACTTAAGTAATCATGCTTATTATGAAAAATATAGGAGGAAATAAAATGGCATAAAAAGAGGATAAGGTGATCCGGTAAATACACCATTAACAATTTGGTATACATCACTCCAGTTATCTACCAATTTATAAAACAGATTATTAGTATATTGTATTTACTATGCTGTAATCTGAAGGTATTGTTTTTTTCCCTTAGCAATAATCTCAAATGATTAAGTATTAATCTGCAATATGATTCTTAATGACTTTTTAGTGTTCCACTAGTTAGCTGGAGAATGTTTTATCAGATCAATCACTTATTATTGGACATTTCATCTGTTTCTAATTGCAGTGACTATCCCTGTCTTTACTTTCATATCTGATAGCCTTTTTATAGGGTATTTTAGAGTAAAACTGATACCTCCATTAGCTTAAAATATTAACAAGAAAAGAACATGATTATTTTGACTTAATGGAGTAAGCTGTGGTGTGACTCTGGTTCTCATCCAAATTAATTATATGACCTAGAGGTAATTCAGTTCTCTGAGCCTCAGTTTCTTCTTCTGTAAAGTAGGTATTGGATGGATAATTACTGATTATCCTTCAAGTCCTAACATTCTCTAACAGCTGTGGGTGTTCCCTACAGATTTGATGGTATACGGTTCCTGAGTACAAAGCAGGAAGTAGTTTTATCCATGGTTTTCAAGTTATCTGTCCAATTTTAGTCTACAATAGGTGTCCAATGGGGAGAATACAGTCATGGATCCCTAGTTCTGTTTCTAGTTGGACAAGTAAAGCCCCTTCCTAGTCCCTCTTTTCTGCCTATCACTAGAGACAGAAAATAAAAACTTGGCTTCAAGCTGATAAAAGCCTAAAACAAATGAAAACAGGACAACAACAAAATAAGGTGGGTTGGACAAGCTGGAACATTTGTTCTCTACTTACAGAGTTTGAAGATTCTTCCATGGCTGGCTTTTAATCTCAAGTGTCTGAACGAAAGTGAACAATAGTGACACGAGTGTATCATATGGTCCTCATCCATATTGAGTGGCTAACTGCGAGGATTCCAACTCTCCGAAAAGGGATCTCTTCACAAAGAAAGCTAGACCAAACTCTAGTACTGTTCTCTCTTTCTTTAATTTTCTTCTCTTGATATATATTTTATAGTTTTAGTTTCATCAATATCTGCTTTGCCTTTGAACATTTATTTTTTTGGATTTCTTTTTCTCACTTTTGCTTTCTAGTTAATCTAAGTTGTAATTTAAAATGACCAGCAAATGGCAGAGCACTGGAAATAGTAAAGTTAGTCACACTACAGTAGAATCAGGACGCATTTCATCCACAGGATGCCCCGAAGGGATCACTGAGTATCTCACAGTGTAACAACCGATCTCTCATGTATTTGAAAATACTGTCTTCAGATGGCTTGAACTTAATTCCCCACTATGATTCTCTTTGGATTGCAGTCTTGATTTTGTTAAATGTGGTCATTCTGAGCCTCCTATATCGTCTAGCCTTTGCTGGAGGCTTATAGCTAATATGTTTTATGACTATACATTTTTACATATTTTATTGAAATGAAGCCATTTATCTTCAAGGCCGATTGTGCCAATAGCAAATAAGGATGGTCCCACCTCTCTGTGTTGCTAGTGGGAAGTTCCACTAAATTATCAGGAATTAGATTGTGTCACATAGATCTATCTAGAAATAAGAGGCATATGAGAATGAGGCTTATATTACCTCTAAGACACGAGCCTAGGTGACTTCTAAAAAATGAACAGCTTTGATGGAGTCTTTTAATAATTGTCTTCTCAAGGAATGTTGATTATTCTTTGCATGAATTTTCAGAAAATGGCATTTAACGTTGTAATATTCTGAATAGTTACTGAATTATTAGAGTACTCTCACATTTACTTCCAAAGATGAATGTCTATTAGAATCTATTCTAGTACAGGTAACCTTGGGGATAAATTTGTAGGCATACCTATTTCAGAGAAACAGTTAGATGTATTGTATGTTGACCTAGAGGAGCCAGATAATCAGATCAATGTTAAGTTATTCTGAAGAAAACAGAAGCTTAAGTATATTTTGAAAATCTAAAGATTGTTCATTACATATTATTTTTATAAACACTCAGCTATTATAGCATAACTATTATATCATAACTATTATAGCACAGCTATTATAGCATAACTCTCTCGTTTTTCTTGCTTGCTAAAATAATCATCTTGGTTAATTCTATCACCTATTTTGTGTCCTAACCCATCAGCCCAATAAGGTTGAAGAAAACACAAGAACATAAAACTAGTCTCATTTTGTATTTATGACCCCTGATCTTGGTACTTTTTGCTGTCAAGCAATAATATTCCATTGCCAAATTCTTTTATCTGTTCAAGTCTTTTAGGCACATATTTTACCTTTCAGTTCTCCTTAAATACATAATACCTCTTCTCCCATTCTCACTTATAGGTGATGAGCTTGTTTTATGTCATTAACAAAATTGCAAAAATCAAAAGAGAACACCTACAGGCTTCCACCATCCTATTTATCCCATAACTTTCATCTGTACCCAGGCACTCTCCTTCACAGTCTATGACTATAGATTATTAATTCTACCCATTCTCACAGAAGACTACCCTATCTAATAAGCACAAATGTTTAATTCCAGTGATTCACCTCTTTCACCTATATTATGAATTATCCCCCTGCTAGGCTGTTAATATTCAAACATACTGTATTTTCTCCCATCTTAAGAAATACATTTTTTGGGCCGGGCGCGGTGGCTCAAGCCTGTAATCCCAGCACTTTGGGAGGCCGAGACGGGCGGATCACGAGGTCAGGAGATCGAGATCATCCTGGCTAACACAATGAAACCCCGTCTCTACTAAAAAAAAATTACAAAAAACTAGCCGGGCGAGGTGGCGGGCGCCTGTAGTCCCAGCTACTCGGGAGGCTGAGGCAGGAGAATGGCGTGAACCCGGGAGGCGGAGCTCGCAGTGAGCCGAGATCCGGCCACTGCACTCCAGCCGGGGCGACAGAGCGAGACTCTGTCTCAAAAAAAAAAAAAAAAAAAAGAAATACATTTTTTGTACCTACTCACCAGTCCAGCTATTGCCTCATTTCTCTTCTTCCTTTTGTGGGAAAACTTCTCATAAATGTTAATCATACTGATGTTTCAAATTTACCTTCTCCCATATCCTTTGAAATAGCTCTAAACAGGCCTTTACCCTTACCATTCTTCTAAAACTGTTATATTTAAGGTCACCTACTAATGCTGTTAATCAGTTTTTAGTAGTTATGTTATTTGTTCCATCAGAAGTATTTGACACAGCAGAATTCTATGTCTTCATTGGCTGTCCAGACTTCACATTCTTACTTTTACTTGTAAATTGCTGGCCATTAGTTACTCAGGGATTGATGCTTCAGTATGTCTGTTCTAAATTCTAAATACTTGCAATGGTAATGACATCCAGTTTCATGGCTTTAATATCATCTGTCAGTCAGTCTCTGTCTCTATGTATCTCTGTCTGTCTCTCTGTCTGTCTATCTACCTACCTATGTACCTACCTCCTACCTATCTATAATTGGTCTATCCCAGAACTCTCACCTGGGTTCCAAGTTCATACTTGCAACTGCTTACTACATTATTTTTCCGTGTGAATGTCTAATAGACATTTGGATCCTAACATGGACAATTGACTTTCTAACCATTTCTTCATTCACTGGTTCTGGTCCATTTCTTCCTATCTCAATTAACGATTAAACTCTAGGCCAAAATTTGGTTTATACTTGACTCTCCTCTTTCAAATCTTACACTTATTCCATCTATAAAAATCTTGTGGCTCTACATTTGAACCATATATCAATACTTCTGCTGCTACCACCCTTCCATAAATGATAAGCTTCTCTCTCCCGGATTATAGCAACCACTTATTTCCTTGCTGATCTCTCTTTCCGGAACAATCTCTTCCAGAAATCATGTAACTCATATAGTCACCTCTTTGCCTTCTCACTGAAGTCTTTCCCAACCAACCTATGTGAAGTTTCTAGTAACCCCTATCTCATTGCTGGCCCTATTTCTCCCTAGCAAAAATCATATTCTACATATTCTATATTTTAACATTTTGTATTTTATTTATCTGCCCAAACAAGTCTGTAAACTCTTTGACAATCAAAATGAAGATTTCTGCTTTATTTATTACTAGGAACAAAATAGCAGTTAAGTAAATATGAGCACTTTTCTAATCCAGAATACTTTTTTTGTTTGCTGATAATATTCTTCGTTGAGATTCTAGAATGTGAGCCAGTTGAGAATTAATATTAGGCTTTAATATTAGGCTTTATATAAGTTTTTAAGTGCTATATGCATTTAAATGCTATATTTTGAGAAGACTAAAAAATACTCATAGTCCCACATTTAAGGGTTTTGGCCTCCTTTTCAGGAGAAAAACAGAATGATTAAGGGTGTTTTGGTCACCACTCTCATATTCGTTATTTTCAGGAGAATATGTCTTAAGCTTCCTAGCTCCCTGTGCTAAAATTATTATCTTCCTTCCAGTCCTGAGTCAATTTTCTGACAAATTGAACATGATTTGTCTTAACACTTACAATTCTCTGTCAAGGCAAACGCAGTCTGCTCACACATATGGTCTCTTTTGGACAATATTTTAACTTTAATTTATTCTGCACACCTCTAAGACTTGGCAATCTCTGGGGACCTTGCCTGGACTGGAGGCAGATCAGATGAAGATCTTCTAGGACTCAATGGCTAATGAGTGAATTGCTTCTTATTTTTCACACACAGCAACATTAATCAAAATTGAAAATGTATCACCAGCATTTAGGGTTCTGAATGGTACCATATGGTGTTAATTAATCTGGAGGAATTTTACTTTTACTATTACTATTTTGGCCATTGACCTAGATGTTATTAAAATGAGGGTACCTCACTTTTGACTACTGATCTTTTGATGGCTCTTCTGTATGAGAACACAAAGTCAGAATTTCTTCTTGGCTTTAATTCTGGGCATAGCAAGTCTAGAACATTTCAAGAAAGACAAAAGGTCTAAGATACACACAAGGAATTTCAAACTCTGTTAGTGACCCACAGTTCTATTTTCTCCCCATAATGGCTGCATTCTCTAATATAAACAGGTAGAATAAAGGTATGTAACAAATTGATCTGTTGAAATTATTTATAAGACATATTACTTTGTGGGAATATTGCCATTCTATAGTCTATGGACAGATTTTATTACAAGAAATAACCAAAGATATTCTGAATTGTGTTTGGTGAATCAGTGAGTGATCAATCTAGGTGACAAATACAAACTGAAAGGCATATTTACAAAAAAAGTCTGAAGATAATTCTCTAAAATTTGTTAAGCTATAACTTAATCTTTAGAATAATGAACCTACTTTGAAGCAATGCATTCACGAAGATTTCCACATTCTGGCATGTTTAGTAATTTCGCAGTAATAATGAGTCATTCCTGAATGTTTTCTTCTTCTTTTTTTTTTTTTTTCTTTGAGATGGAGTCTCTCTCTGTCGCCCAGGCTGGAGTGCAGTGGCTGGATCCCAGCTCACTGAGATTCGCCATTCTCCTGCCTCAGCCTCCTGAGTAGCTGGGACTACAGGCAACCGCCACCTCGCCCGGCTAGTTTTTTGTATTTTTTAGTAGAGATGGGGTTTTACTGGGTTTGCCAGGATGATCTCGATCTTCTGACCTCGTGATCCGCCCGTCTAGGCCTCCTAAAATGCTGGGATTACAGGCTTGAGCCACCGTGCCCGGCCCCCTGAATGTTTTCAAAAATAATATTCGAAGATGTCTTCTTAGGATCAATACGTATATTCTATTAATAAGAGCTAATATTTGTTAGCACTTTTCATGTACCAGACAATATGCTAACATTTTAATAACATCTTTCAGTAAATATGTATTGAATGCTTGCTTAACATCAAGTATTATGCTAAGAATATGAGGTACAAAATAAACAAATAAAAATATAAAGGCCACTGCTACCATAGACCATTATGGTGAAAGACAATTGGCAAAAAATGTCAGACCTAGACTGTAACAGACTAAGTAAATGACAATATTGCTATGGGTTGAATTGTATATCCCTAAAATTCTTGTTAAAATATTAAGCCTCATTGCCTCAGAAAGTGACCTCATTTGGAAATAGGGTCTTTATAGAGATAATCCAGTTTAAAAAAGGTTATTCCAAAAGCCCCAATCCAGTATGTCTGGTGCACTTTTAAAAGGTAGAACTTTGAAGACAGACCCACATGCAGAAAGAATGCCAGGTGAAGATGAAGGCAGAATCAGAGGATGTTTCTGCAAGCCAAGGAACATCAAAGACTTCCAGAAAATCACCAGGAGCTAGGCAAGAAGCAAGAGTAGGTTTTCTCTCACAACCCCAAGAAGAAACCAGTCCTACTAACAACTTGATCTTAGACTGAGTCTTCAGAACAATAAATTTCTGTTCATAAGCCACCCATTTGTGGTACTTCGTTAAGGTGGCCCGGTAAACTAATGCAAGTATGTAAGATGGTATGGAAGAACGCCTTTAAATATGGCTATGAAAAATGTCTTTTCGCCATAGGTGCATGCCAATCTTCCTCATAAAATGGAGTGTATTTACTTTTGTATCTAAAGTAGTCATGCGCTTTACTTTTAACAACGGCATGAAGTGAAAGTGAGGCTGTGCCAGTGCCAGGAGGAAAGACCTGACAGTTTCACCTTGGCTCTCTGGGAATCCAGCTGCCATACTTTAAACTGGAACCAGGTCTAGACTTCTGGAGGAAGAATGGCCGCATGGAGCATAATAGACAGATCTCAAATCCAACGAGTACCAACTCACGAGTAGATCAGTGAGGTGGCCTTGTGCATTCCAATCCCCAACTGAGCCCCCATCTAAATGCAGCTGCATAAGTGACCTGAACTAATGTCGCACAGAGCCGAACTGCACAAGTGAACCTTAGCTAGATTCATAGTCATGAGAAATGATATACCATTGTTGAGTTAAACATTTGTGTTTTCAAGTGATTTGTTACACATCAATAAAGCATTAAAACATAGACCAACAAGTTCCAGGAAAATGATAAAGAAAGATAGAATGAAGAAATTGAGTAAGAGTGTTTCTATGTGCCATGGTAGTGGTGGGGGAGAGTAGGAGGCTGCAATCCTCACAGCAGTTTATGGGGTTGATATAATATCCCATTTTACAAACAAGCAACTGAAATTACAGAGGTTAAGCAAGGTGTCAATTGTTACCTAGTGAAGGCTAGATTCAAATTCAGAGTATCTGTCCAAACCACACTATCAAATAAATTACTGGAGATAAGAGTAGAGTGGGTCATTGATGACGACAAAGTGTCAACAGAGTGAATTTTTCTCTCCAAGATAACAGCCTAAAAAATACTTTTAAAATAAATATTTTAAGGAAGAAGTCATGGTTAATTATATGTGTTGACTTAGCCCTGGTAATATGGTTTGTGTCCTCACCCAAATCTTACTTCAAATTGTAATCCCCACATGTTGGGGGAGTGACCTGGTGAGAGGTGATTGGATCATGGGGTTTGTTTCCCTCATGTTCTTCTTGTGATAACCAGTGAGTGATCATGAGATCTGGTTGTTTGATAAGTGTCTGTCACTTTCCCCCTCTTGCTCTCTTTCTCCTGTCGCCATGTAAAATGTGCCTTGTTTCTCCTTTCACTTCTACCATGATTGTAAGTCTTCTGAGGTCTCCCCATCCATGTGGAGCTATGAGTCAATTAAACATATTTTATTTATAAATTACCCAGTCTCAGGTAGTATCTTTTTGTTGTTGTTGTTGTTGCTGTTGTTATTGTTGTTGTTGAGACAGAGTCTCACTCCGTTGCCTAGCTTGGAGCACAGTGGCATGATCTCAGCTCACTGCAACCTCCATCTCCTGGGTTCAAGCAATTCTTCTGTCTCATCCTCCTGAGTAGCTTGGACTACAGTCGCATGCCACCATGCCCGGCTAATTTTTGTATTTTTGGTAGAGATGATGTTTCACCATATTGGTCACACTGGTCTAGAACTCCTGATGTCAGGTGATCTACCCACCTTGGCCTCCTAATGTGCTGGGATTACAGGTGTGAGCACCATGCCCGACCTCAGGTAGTATCTTTATAGCAGTGTGAGAATGGACTATAACACATTCGGTGCCCAGACATTTAGTAAAACATTATTCTGGGTGTGTCTGTGACAATGTTTCAAGAGACTGAGTAAAGGAGATTGACTTCCCTAATATGAGTAGACCTCATCCAACTATTTGATGGCCTGAATAGGAAGAAGAAAAAAAAAAAAAAAAAAAAGACTGACTATCTCCAAGTAAGCAGGAACTCCTCCTGCCTGGCTACCTTTGAGCTAGAATGTTAACTTTTTCCTGCCCTTTGATTTATACTAAAATATTAGCTCCTGCTAGGTCTCAAGCCTTCCAGCCTTCAGCCTGGAGTGACATCATCAGCTATGCAGGTTCTCAGGCCTGCAGACTCAGACTGGAACCACATCATCATCTCTGCTGTGCCTCCAGTTTGAGGACAACAGACCTGGAGACTTGTCAGCCTCTATAATCATTTGAGACAGTCTTCACAATAAATCTTTCTACACATTTACGGATCCTGTTTGTTGTTTGTTTGTTTGCTGTGGAAAACCCTGATTAATACAGAAGTTATGTCTCCACCCTGTGCGCGCGCGCGCGCGCGTGTGTGTGTGTGTGTGTGTGTGTGTGTGTGTGTATGATAGGTGAATATGGCATCGAGGATTTAGGGAGAAATTCTGGAAACCTAGTCTAAGCCTCCTTTTTTTACAGTTATTAAAAAGTCAAGAAGGATAAAGCTCATAGAAGGGGCTAATAGGAATATTGTATAACACACTAAAAGCCTGCATGAGATTCATAAAATCAAAATTGAGTTTTCCATCTATATTTTTGGTTTTTGTTTTGTTTTGTTTTGTTTTGTTTTTGTTTTTGTTTTTGTTTGAGATAGAAATTCACTCTTGTTGCCGAGGCTGGAGTACAATGGCACTGTCTCGGCTGACCGCATGACTTCAACCTCCACCTCCTGGGTTAAAGGGATTCTCCTGACTCAGTCTCCCAAGTAGCTGGGATTATAGGCATGGGCCACCACGCTTGGCTGATTTTTGTATTTTTAGTAGAGACAGGATTTCACCATGTTGATCGAACTCCTGACCTCAGGTGATCCACCCACCTCAGCCTGTCTAGATTTTTTATATTTTATATTTTATTTGATTTTAGAGTAACATGTTAATAGAAAATTTAATAAAGCAGCATCAAGAGAAATGAATCATACATAAGCCTGCACATTAAGCAACTTTCATTTTTAAGTGAAGTTTTTTTTTTTTTTTTCATAACATGATTGTTGCATTTGTAGGAAAAGTTGCATGAGAAAAATACAATTTTGCAGGAGAATAAATGGATATTGCTTAGGGGGTTTCAGGTTCTAAATAACAGACATCCATCATATCTTTAACTGTACTTGGTGTGGTATGCGAAAATAATAATTTGATTAAGCAAAATGTATCCAATAAATAAATAAAGTTATTTCCTTTGTCCTTCAGTCTTCCAGATGGTCATAGTCTTTTTCATCCTCTTTTACCTGACCTTGTAATTTTGATTGTTGCATTGTGTACAATCACCAAAAGTGAAACAAAAATGAAAATACATTCAAGTTATAAAGAAGAAAAAGAGAAAAAGAAAATGGAACATTAACATACTAACAGAACAATAACATCAAAAATACCTCTGTGTTCCTGTTTTCCTCATATAAAAACTAAATTATTAGTTCCATCTGTCATGGATTTAGATCTTGATTGTACTAGAACTAGTAATCGTCTGTGTAATGCAAATAATGTTCTCTTATTAATCAAATTCCAATTATCCTATTTGCTTTATGAAATCTCACACTGTAGGAGAACGGCCTCTGCTTATATTTTGCAGCATTTCCTTTGAAAGGGAAGTAATTTTTCTTCATACATTTTTAAATAGAATCAGAAAATATATGGTTTGTGGTTTTCAGCTAGTACAGTTTTCATAAATTGTATCTTCCGAGGGAGGGTGGGGATGGGAAACCCAGATACTTTCTAATAGCATTTTATTCATGATGAAAAATTTTGTTAGTTTTGTGATAAGAGAAAGGCATGTGGGAGATGAAGTAGAATGACTCATTCTAGCTTCATTATTAATTTTCTATATGACTATAGTCATATTACACCAACTTTCTGAAGCTACATTTTTCTCAATAATAATAATAATAAAATGATGATAGCAATTGTTAATTAGAAGGGTTTTGAAATGATTAAAGTTAATATATGAGATAAAACTTAATCCATCTTGAGTTTTCTGATAACATTAGTTGTCATATTGCTGCTCTTTTTTGATTACTACTATTATTTTATTTACTTTTTTTTTTTTTTTTTGAGATGAAGCCTCACTGTGTCACCAGGCTGGAGTGCAGTGGTGCCACGTTGGCTCACTGCAACCTCTGCCTCCTGGGTTTGGGTTCGAGCAATTCTCTTGCCTCATCTTCCTGAGTAGCTGGGACTATAGCCGTGGGCCACCACACCCAGATAACTTTTGTGTTTTTAGTAGAGATGGGGTTTCACCATGATGGCCAGGATTGTCTCGATCTTTTTACCTCATGATCCACTTGCCTTGGCCTCCCACAGTGCTGGGATTACAGGCTTGTAATCCTGTAATTGCGCCTGGCCGATTACTACTATTATAAATGCTTTCTAGAAACATCTCATCTATTTTAATTGTCTGAATAGGGAAGAAAAAGGAGCCATACTCCTTCCTAAATGATTTGGTAATGAAGTAAGTGCCACATATAGATACAGATCAATGAAAGAAGCACTGATGGGCTGGATTTCTAAAACCCACACCTTCATGATTATAAAGATTGTCTACCTCCTATGAACAAATGTGGATATAACATTGGAAGTTCCATTTTGATTTTTCCATGTAGTCTGTAAACTATTGGACCATAAATTCAACCTTTATGAACTTGTTCTAGTGATCCTGGGAAGCCACTTATCCTTTCCTAATGTCAGTTTTTCATGTGAAAATGGTCAATAATGTGTTAATTATATTACTGTTGATATTATGAGACTGCTATAAGCAACTGAGATTATATATGTATACACATACACATATACATGAATATATATACATATGCATATATATACATATATATAATTTATAAATTGCAAAAATAATTATACAAATAATGCTAATGAAATGTTAGAGCAATTAAACACAATATAAGCACTTATTCATATTATGTAATATTGAAAACACAAATGCCAACTAAGTTCAATAATATAAACTGAGTTCAATTAGCTTTAACATTATGATTCTTATGAGACATAAACATAGAATTTTTTCATAATATCACCTTTCCATAACATTGTTTTCAGGCGGTACTCTGATTTTCACATTAAGACTGCAGATACTTATATTTTGGTCTACTATAAAATTATATTTCAATCCACATTTTTTGTGACAGTTGTTTGTTTACTTATATACTCAGCCATGTATGTAGAGACTGTGACTTTTTTTTTTCCCAGCAAGATAATTTTTGCATTCATGAACAGTGAAAGCTCTTAAAAATGACACTATTGTGGCATTCTTTCTGGACAGATAATAATTCTTACCACATGGAAAGTTTCAACCTGACCAAAGATTTTATGACTAGTTACTGTCTTATGTTACTGTCTTCCTGGGGTAAGCTATATTTGAAAAAAGTATATAAAAATTGTGACACCCATCTGAATAAATTATATATGTATATATATGAGCAAATGTGGAAGCCATTTACTCTAGTATAGAAATCATGATAACTACATCCAGATAGAATTAGAAAACTCTAACCAAAAATCTGCCATATATTACCTGATTTTCTTTCTTTCTTTTTTAAAGGATTCTTAGCGAAAATTGTTTCTGTCTTTGCACATAACTAGTTAGCATGGGTGAATCTATATTACAGGAAGCCTCCTTTGGATGAAGCTCTCTTAGTAATTTCGTTTCCCCTAAGTGATCGTGTAAGTTGTAAGGATTAAAACAGTAAGCTTATAAAACACTTGGACCACTCCCTGGCAAATAATAAGAACTCAGTAATTTATAATATTTTATTTTTACTAATAAAGAAAACTATACTGCAAAGGCTAGAGAGACAAATTTCCTCACTACCAGGTCCTGTTGTTTTTAAACACCACAAACTGAAGCTCAGTTTCCTCTCCTGCAAGTTGAAACTGTTTTCTCCTTGATATTTTCTTGGTGCCTTCTCTGTATATCAGTTATAGTGTTTCCCACCTTGATATAGTTTGGCTGTGTCCCCACCAAAATCTCATCTTGAATCGTAGTTCCCACAATCTCCATGTGTTGTGGGAGGGACCCGTTGGGAGGTAATTGAATCATGGGGCGGTTACCCTCATGCTATTCTTGTGGTAGTGAGTGAGTTCTCAGGAGATCTGATTGTTTTATAAGGGGCTTTCCTCCTTAGCTAGGCACTTCTTTCTCCTGCTGCTATGTGAAAAGGATTTGTTTGTTGGTCCCTTTCTGTCATGCTTGTAAGTTTCCTGAGGCCTCTCCAGCAATGTGGAACTGTGAGTCAATTAAACCTCTTTCCTTTATAAATTACCCAGTCTCGGGTATTTCTTTATATCAGTGTGAGAATGGACTAATACATACCTATTGTAATTCTTTTACTTATGATTCCTATTTTTTTCTGTGTCTTTCCCACATCCTTTGTACTTTAACAGTAAGATGATCCAATAGTGTTTATCAAAAAATAAAAGTGTTTTTGTAAATCGGTCAGATAATTGATTTTTCAGTTTGTTGGTTTTTTGTTAGTTTGTTTGTTTGTTTTAGGCGGAGTCACAGAGTCTCGCTTTGTTGACAGGCTGGAGTGCAGTGGCACAATCTCAGCTCACTGCAACCTCCACCTCCTGGGTTCAAATGATTCTCTAATGCCTCAGTCTCCCGAGTAGCTGGGACTACAGGCATGCACCACCATGCCGGGATAATTTTTGTATTTTTATTAGAAACGGGATTTCCCTATGTTGTCCAGGCTGGTCTTGAACTCCCGACCTTGTAATCCACCCGCCTTGGCCTCCCAAAGGGTTGGGATTACAGGTGTGAGCCACCGCGCCAGGCCTGATTTGTGTTTTCTATTTAGATAACTTGTGATTTTCGTTTTGCCTTAGTTTGGATTGGAATGAGGCTAACTCAAGTACTGTTTTAAATGTTTAATTTTATATTTTATCTTACATAGCTCATGATATCCTGATGATAGAGGTGTGGTGTCATTTCCTAAATGACAAACTGAGGCTTAGCCGGCATGTTAAATATTTACAACAAAGCTGCGGAGTCAGAGCCAGGGTTCAGACCAGGTCTTTTCATCCGTGGTCTTTCTATACTCTCTTATGCTGATTTTGTTGATATTTACATTGCCAAAAAAAGAAAAGAAAAGAAATATTGAACAATCTTAAAAGATATCAGTTAAATAACTAACTAACATCTGAATGTAGGACCACATCTATCTTACATGGATAGTGAGGCATGTAAGAGACCTGAATGATGTTACCAGCCTTCTGGGAGATTAATTATAACATTTCCCAAACAAACACACACACAAGCACAGTTACCACTTTGTGATTCTTTAACAGGTTCAGAGTGTTACTCAGTCCTGGGTGCATCACAGCTACAGTTGTGTGTTTGAAGATAAGGTGTAGGGAACACCTGTTGTCAGTGTTTTATGACAACCTGCCTAACAGGTTCACCACTGTGTCCTCTTTACCTAGTAAATTGACAGAGCATATAACAAAGCCTCAATAAATATGTGTTGAATAAATTTGTTGAATGAATTTTGTTTAATATAAAAATTTGTTTTAAAAAGTCCTGTTTATGGTATTCCAGGTCTGTGCCATAAAATTGATATTCATTTGTTCATTCATTTGATTCAACAATTATTGATACCTTCATGTTTTAGATTCTATATGTTCATGGAATTTATTTTCTATGTCTCCTTTATACTCTTAGAATTACCTAGTTCATTGTTACCTAGAATTCTGTATCACACTCATTATTTTTACCATACTAGAGTATTTTTAAAATAAATTTTCTTTTTTTCTTTTTAAACTCAATAGTATTAGTCTCATACTAAAAGATAATATCCATGAAGTCACATATTCAATGTGATTGTTATATTTTTCTAATACATAAAATTGAAATGCATATATTATAGACATATTTTTTTATTTGTCATTTGACACTATCGCACAAAAAGTTTTTCGGTTTAAGGCAACAGTTTGGAAAATACTTATCGGAATTGACCCTGTTAACTTGAAGTTAACACATTGAAGACGATGGTGGTTATCTGGTACAACCAAGGTCAAAGAAATGGTTCCTGGCAGCACACACCAAAACACAGGTTTTCCTTTATGAATAAGATAGTAATCCTCATATAATTCACTTTAAATTGGAAGCATTATCAGTACATACTACAATATTCATTCCTTTCATAGTATAACATTATTTTTTGCTTCGTACAGTATTGTAAAAAAAATTTGTGGGGACATGGACCAATTTAGGGTTCTAGGTTCAGGTTGTAGTCAAATCCCAGCTCTAAGGTTATTTCACTTCCTTGGGCTGCAATGTCCTTATCTATATAAATATTCACAATAAATATTATTTTTTAAAATAGGATAATAATACCTATGTAGAGAGACAGTTGTCATCATTAAATAAAATTATCTATGCTGGCATTTCAACAATACCTGGCACATATTAATTAGCTATGTTAACTCTTAAAATTATTATGATTATTAGAGAATTTGATTAATGCCATTGATCTTATTGAAAACTATATAGTTGCACATAAAATCAAAATTTTGAATACAAAGATCAGAATTTTCTCAGACTTCTTAAAGCTTGAAACTTCTAGCTTAAGAGATCTATTGATATTCTTAAAGATTCAAGTAACAGATAAACAGAATTGCACTATTTCTAATGGTCTTTCTTGAAAACAAATTGGTTATCAACTTCCTAAGTCAACTCAGCAAATATAACAACTTTTTAAAACAGATTATAATATAGTGAGCTGAGGAAATGTTATAGTAATCTTAAATAAGATCATGTAAACCCACTTTTTAAATATAGAGGGCGAGAATATTGCTAATATAAAGTAATCTGTTTAAATTATTGATAACAGAGTTATGGAACATGTTACAAGTAAAGATTTTAATACAAAGGCATATAGCATTTCTGCACATATAGTGATATGTTGGATAGATAATAATTCTAGTTATCTGAAGCTCCCTTCTTTTCCTTGCTTGTCTACAGTGCTGTTCCATGAGAGGTTTCAGAAGGAAAATAGGTGGAATGGATGTGAGTGGCTGAGTTATGAAACCATTAGGTATCTAAGAACAAACAAGTGTAGATATAGCCCTACACTTTTTACAAACATGAGAGAGAAATCATAGAGGAGGCTTATAGGCAAGTGACAGAGTTAAAAAGAAATTCTTTTTCTTTTTAGAGGCACATAGAGAAAGAACAGAGAGAGACCATGTCTAGACTAATAACATTCCGAGGACAGAGGAATGCAAATAGTAATAGGGGAAGGTTTTGGAAAAAAAATATTTCATAGGGCAAGAAGAATAGACCAAGAATAAAAAAGAATCTTGAAAATTCTCAGTATGCTTCAACCAAACCACAAGAAATGTATAGTTAAAAAAGAATAGACTTTCAATGGAAGCAGAAGAAGTTGACATGATCATCATCATCCTCTATCTTATGTTAGAGTAAAAACACAGGCACAAGCGTTTTAGCCAGACCACTGGATGCATAGAACCAAACTGAGAATGAGGGTACCAGTGGATAGATGGGCCAAATGAGAAAGCAAAACATTAAGGACAAACCTAAATTGAGACATAAGAGCATGCCTGAATCCATGAATTTATTTAAATATTTTTAAAAGAAAGCATAAAATTACTAATGAATTTTAAAATTCATCTCAGAAAACAGCAGACCATGAAGATCATTTCCAATATATTCAGTGCTTATAGCAAAATTGATAAGATGGGCTCAATCATAGAATACAGAATTACCTGTTTCTTGTCCAATATCGCAGGCATGTGTGTTCTTCCTACTTCCCATTAATATATTATTGATAATACAGTAATACCTTCTCAACTACAATTTTTGCTTCATATGGATAAAACATATAATTTTGGATTTTTTTGTAAATGTGAGGATTTTGTTTCCCTTATACCTAAGAGGTGGACTTTTCCCCATGAGAATAATTAGGAAAGCTGGAAAATCGTCATGGCAACTAGGCGAGGGCGCCAAACAGCACCCAAGTATGAATGAGGCTTTTGCTATCACTAATGGAGCAATAAAAGAAGTAGGAGAAAGTAAAGTCAGATTTGAACTACATGGTCTTATGTGCTAGGATATACGGGGCTGGTGTGAATAAGAGGAACTCAACAGGCAATGCTTTTGTCCTTCTATGAGACCATAATAGTTGCGAAAGATGGTAGATCAGTATTCTTAAGTGTAACATCAGAGAGCTTTAGACTTTGGAATGGACAACAAAGTGTAGAAAAATCATGCCTGTTAATTAAATAATATCATCAACAAAGCTCAATTGTTTACAAGCAACTTATTATAACTGTAGAATAAGGAAAGCCTGTAATAATTATTAAAGGAAGAATAAATATAAATTAAATGAACAGTACATAATTTATTGATTAAAGTATGTAAAATATAATTGATTCTTTACTTATTGTGCTATTTAATATATTGAGTCCCAAATAGGTCAAGGACTTGGCTAGGCAATTTTAAAAACGTTATTTTATTTTTATATTTTAACAACTTTTTAAAAGAGGAGTTTTAGATTCACACCAAAATTGAGACGAAGGTACAGAGACATCCCGTATACTCCCTCTCCCTATATGTTCATGGCCTCCCTCATTAACAACATCCCCCACCAGAGTGGTGCATTTGTTATAAATGATGAATCTATGATAGTACAACATTATCACTTAATGACCATAGTTTATATTAGGGTTCATTCTTCTACATAGATTTGGGACCAGGTAATTTTAATACATTATCTCTTAATTTTGAAACAGCCGCAGTGTAACTTAAGCTTTGCTAAAATAAATGATATATTTAAATCATAAAACTGACAAGTGATAAACTCACAAGTGACAATAACCATTATCTTTCATTGAGGTCATACTGCAAGCTTGGTAGAAAGATAAATCGACTATGTATATTACCTCATTTTATCCTCATATTAACCTTATAAGAGAGGGGTCATTGTTTCCATTTTAAAGATTAGGAAACTGTGGTTGACAAATGCTAAGCAACATGCAAGGATCACCCAACCAGTAAATGATAAAGCTTGTATTTAAACCCATGTCAACAAAAGATGTAAATCTTACCTTTAAAATTTTAGTTATTCCAGCAATCAGGTTTCTATCAGAAAAGCAGAATCTCTATGACTAACAAAGTATAAGGGTTTATTTTTAGGAATTAGACCTTACACAATTATGGGAGCTGGTTAAGAAGTCTGTGCAACCAGGCACAGTGACTCATGCCTGTAATCCCAGCACTTTGGGAGGCCAAGGCGAGTGGATCACTTAAGACCAGGAGTTTGAGACCAGCCTGGCCAACATGGTTAAACTCCATCTCTACTAAATACAAAAATCAGCCGGGTGTGGTGGTGCATGCTTATAATCTCAGCTACTTGGGAGGCTGAGGGAGGAGAATCACTTGAACCAGGAGGCAGAGGTTGCCGTGAGCTGAGATTGAGCCATTGCACTGAAGCCTGGGCAACGAAAGTGAAACTCCATCTCAAAAAAAAAAAAAAAAGTCTATGGAAGAGCATTGTCTTTGCATTTGGTGTTGGGTGGGTCTGGATGATCCATAAGTTAGCTGGGGCATCTGATGGGTAGGATAACTCAAGTGTAGGAGAGCAAAGACCATCAGAAACCTATGAAGACACAGATACCCACATCCGTATCTCACGATTGTCAACTTTGATGGTGCAGGTGACCTGCAGGAGAATTTGGCACCTTTTGCCATGGAGCTAATTACACATCTGGCCCAGGATTTACAGAATTTGAAGGGAGAAGCCTGGTAAGATTGGGGGTAGCTGTGGGTCAGGCAGCTTTCCCTCTCTCAACTAAGTGTGCCAGTACATTAATGAAGACACGTGCAAGATGTCATTGTGCCTAGCACACTATGTCTGTCTTCCGAGTGTCAAACTGGTTCTTCCTTCATCTCTTGCCAAAAATCTTGCAAATCTCTCTATATCCATCTCTCACTTGGAACCACATAGAGAAGAGAATTCTAGAAAAAGTAACTCAGTTGAGCTAAGTTGTATCACCACAGGGACCTAGTGAGAATATATCATGAAAATACATACATGTAGGTGCTTGTGCATGTGTCTGTGTGTTCACTTTTGGTATTAGTTTTATTGATTTTTTCCCCATTAGTTGTGAATTTCTTCAACTCTTACTTTCCTCAGCTTCGTCAACTCTCTTAATCATAGTGGTTTTCAGCAACTCCATGATTAGAGTGGGACTACTGAATGCAATATTTTCTTTGAAGAGCAGAATAGCCATAATAACAGAATTTAAAAGAACATAATAATTATTATTCAGTTGTCCAAGACAGATCTCTAACCCAAATAATAATAAATAAAATTGTTGTGTAGTTTTACTTAACATTTCCTGGAAGTGAAAATGCATCATATTTTGCATTGACAAGTCCAATCAATCTGTAGTGGCTGTTGACAGTGCTGCCTCAAGACAGCCTCTGAGGAGCATGTGAAGTCAATGGGCTTGAGGGTGGTGATTAATTACCAATGTGTTTCAAAGATTCTAATGAAAGAGTGTGTCACTTATGCTGCACGATAGATACTACATTCACAGTTTAAAAAACAATCATTATACATAGATAGCTACCATCACCCATCCCATGCCCCGGTTATAAGTCCTTCCTGTGACCTGAATATTTTGCTTCTACATAATGCAGCCTAAATTTGCCTTTTTTTTTTTTTTGAGTCACAAATTACATTAAATCCCCAAGATTGTAACTGTGTGTTCTGGTTACAAACAAGGACTTCATCATCCTACACTTAGTTGAATTTCTGAAGCAAAGCAAAGGATTCTTTATATTGATTTTGTAAGGGAGATACTATTGTTCACATTGTATGGATAAGGAAATAGAGGCGCCTAAATGCTAAGATACTTGCAGGCATCACTTAACCAGTAGATAGCAAAGTTTACCTTTAAATAAACCTATGACGACAAAAGGTTGGCATTTTATATATTTCTATGTGTCTGTTTTGACCCATTGTGTCAGCCTGTTGACAAACATTTTGAATGTCATAGTGGTCAATTGGATATTTTTTAGATGGCCTGTCAAGCCTGCTAGAATGAGTTTTGCTTTCCAAGTAGAAGTGTTTTAAGCAATTCTCTATAGCTATAAGAACACCATTCTCTGGTTTGGTTCTCCCACTTCTTGGTTGATCTCATATATTTCCTTTTTTTTTTTCTTTTCTTTTTTTGAGACACAGTCACACTCTGTCACCCAGGCTGGAGTCAGTGGCGGAATCTCAGCTCACTGCAACCTTTGCCTCCCAGACGCAAGCTGTTTTCCTGCGTCAGCCCTGCTGAGTAGCTGGGATTACAGGTGCCTGCCACCACGCCTGGCTAATTTTTGTAGTTTTTGTAGAGACAAGGTTTCCTCATCTTAGCTAGGCTGGTCTGAACTCCTGACCTTGTGATCCACCCACCTCAGTCTCCCAAAGTGCTGGGATTACAGGCGTGAGCCAGCGCGCCTGGCCTATTTCCTTTTTAAAAATATTTAAGAAATTTAAGTAATTTTTAAATTAATATCCACTTCCTTGAGGTTCAAAATCAACACTATACTCTGACATCTCGCATTATGTATGCATTTTTGAAGGATAAGGCCTTCTTTTTCATTCTTGAAATGCATATCCTTCCTTCTTAAGTTGTTTTTGCACTTTCTCTTTTAAATTAGCAAACCTTCAATGAATAACACTGAACCCAATATAATCATCCTCTGATCCATATAATTAGGGCATTGATTATATTCACCACATAGGGTTGTTGTGGCGATAAAAGCACAAAATAATTCATGTAACGCACTGAATAGAATGCTGAAAATGCTCACTTTAAGTTAATTACTAGTCATGTGGCTTAATCTGTTCTTCAGATACCTCTTTTGATTTTTGTCCAGGTCCCTGAAATCATCTCTTAGATAATTATCTTTTGCTTCTGGCCCTATTAGTTTCTTCTTTCCTCACTGTGTTGGACACAAAGTATACCAGAGTGAGCATAATACCAGAAAACAGGAAATGTGTAGGGTGATCAATAGGCTTGAAGGTATAGAAGGCTTACTGCACCTATTAATTTTGAAATGCGGAGATGCCAGCTCCCTGCTAGGCCTAAAGACAAGAGTGAGAGACTTCTGGTCATCGCAAGGTCTGGGGTTGCTATCTATGCTCAGAAGCCAGAAGTGTTCAATGCTTTTCTCTGAATGGGATGTTTGGCCTTAAATGCCATAATACTCAGGTGAAATCAATGCAATGAGCAACACAACGGAAGAATCGTGAGGGTTACTTGCTGGGGATATGGAGAAACCGGAATAGGAGGGCTCCTAAGCTATATTCATATGCAGTCTGGAAGCATTTTATGTGGATTTGAAATATAATATCATAATGTAATATAAAGCTATAATCGTATGTGCCTAATTTGAAAGTATGTGAAATCTCCCAAATCTTCGAAAATCATCGAAGATTACAAAATTTCCGAGATTACAATTTAGGTAACTTATATACTGTACTTTAATATTGTCAAAAGGAAGTGCCATTTATGTGTCAAATAGAAATACTAACAATCCTTGTTGGTATTACTTGAATCTCACAGTTATTTCCCTGTATTGAAACTTCTTCAGATGCTTTGGTGATGCAAGCTCTGTGCTTACACGATTATTATAATTTAAAATCTTCTTAAATATTCTATAACACTGCTGTGTAAAAGCTAGAGATAATGCAGTAAAATGCACTAAGAGATCAAGAACCTGGAAAGGAAGTTAAATAACGTAAAAATGCCACAAAGAAGACCAAACGACCTCCATAATATGCCATACATTTGAGTAACCTAAGAAATATTAGTAATAATTCTGAGGAAGCTGAAAAGTATTATTAAAGAAACTACAGCTTTAATTTTACAAAAATAGTCATATAACTGGTGAAGGATAATGAGAAGATGCTGACTGCAAGATCAGTGCTACTGACATGTGCTTCTAATCCAAGTTACCATCTGTACTAAGGCATAAAGTATTCTTGATTTTAGAGGAGATAATATATTTAAATATACATATTTTGCAAAAATTTAATAGTGCTTAGAAAGTATGTACATATGCAAATATATATTACAATGTTTGTAGATGCATGTGCTCTGAAAAACAACCTCCCTTTTTTATTTTAGTCTGTGAGAAAAGTACCCTTAAATGCTTTCATTCTGCTATTGTATTATGAATTTAGAAGTCAGACTGGTTTCTCCATTCTACCGCTGTAAAACTCTGAGCTACAAATCTCAGTTCTGTTTTCTCAAACACACAACTTTCCAGATTTGATTGAAGAGTAAATGAAATGATATGTGTTAAGTTCTTAATAGAGAGCAAGCTCTTAACCTTTGGCACATACCATCAAAATAGTAATAGCTAATGCTTCTGTAGCCCTTATGACAGGTCAGTCTTTATTCTAAGTGTCTCACACATCATCTCCTCTAGTCCTCAAAATACTTCTCTGATGTAAATACTATACTATCACTCCCATTATTCAGATGAGGACATTGAGCAACAAGAAAATTAAGCAGATTTTATAAATTCCCATTCCAGAAAGTAGCTAATTTGAACCTCAGCAATCCAGCTTTAAAAACCTGTGTACATCTTAGCGCTTGCCATTGACAAACATTAGCTCTCAACTTAATCCTGGGGCACTTACAAGCAGACTATTACTTCAGCCTAGAGCTCCACTCATTATGTATCAGTTGTTCATCCAGCATTCAAAATAAGACCAAATTCGATATTTGGTGATGCTGATGAGTGATTGTCAGCAAATCAGTCACTGGTTGGAGTTTGGGACTATTTTCTGTCTAGACGCATACGTCAAAGTTAACTATTGCTTTGAAAAGTCTTCATTAATGAAGAATAGAAAGAACCAGAAACATAAGATGAAGGACTAGGCTCTAACAAGAGATCATGAAAAGAAGCATAATAATCCTCCAATAGTGGTAGTGTGGAGTGGGGAAGGTTGCAGTGCACAGGGACCAAAAAATCATGATCCTGAGAAAATGTTAAGATAGCCATGGAAAACTAAAGGCATAGGCAATATTATGCTTGAAAACTGCCTGGCATTTTAATGGAGAGCACTTTTCTCTAGTTAGAGAATATTAAGGCATGTAACAGCTGGCCAAGGGCCAAATGCACTTGAACACCCCATGTTCTCAAAAATGGTAGGGTTGTTGTTTCTACCTGGGATAGAGCTGACCAGAAAAATGAAATCCTTTAACTACTTTGCTTTTTAAATGGCGTTTGGGGATTTATACTCAGAGTGAACTCACTAAACCACCTGTGTTTTTATTTTACTTAAACAAAAATGCTCTTTCCAAACTCTAATTAAAGTTTGCTGTTTAAGCCAGCCTTTTATGTAGTGACTGCAGCCATGGAGTGTGAGATCCTTTAATGTCTTATTGAGCCACTACTGTTGTTCATGGATAGGGGAATAATGGAAAGCCAAAATGTGCATTTGTTTCTGCCCAGTGGTAAATATTTGAAATCATAGTGCTTACATTTCAGAAAATCATTAAACGTGGAATAAAATTGCTATGAGTTTGACACAGTTCAGACTTGGAATTGTTGCAGGCATCATGCATTGTGATGCTATAGAAGAAAAACTGTCTAAAACCTGCTGGTATCACCCTGGCACAATGCTATAAAAGTTCTTGAAATCTTTTATTTCTGTATTAGACTTACGACCACACAAGGGTGGAAGTAAGGACAACATTGCTGAAAATGACCTGGGCATTAATGAGATGGACTGCTGTGAAGGGAGGATAGAGCTCCTGATACCAGAAGAGTGACAATCTTTTTCTTAACTCCTGACCTCCTCAGGCACCACATTTAGAAGGTTAATAGTGTGATGAATGAGAGGCATCTGAGTTGAAACCTTGATTTAGCTTCATCTCTCGTTCATTTGAAGACCTTTAAAAAAGTTTTTTTTCTTTAAGTTCTCTGTGGTTCTGAAACTACACAGAAGCATTGGAGGATAGAATGATGTAAAATGTAGAAAGCTCATAGTGATAAATTTATGTGCATTTGTTTATGGCTCAAGCTCAAATCTGCCTCCTATAAACTGATGCCTATGGCCATTCCTTCCTCTGCTTCTGTCACATGAATCTTTGTGCTGCATAATTAACAAGAGAAGAAACACTACAGTATGCTCTAAGAGTCTCTGCTAAGAAGGGGAACAGCATAACATGTTTATTTACCTTTGGAAGTAAAAAAGAAAATATGCTCCCCACACAATAAAACGTTATTATGCTAACAATTTAGACCAGGGATCAGCCAACTAGGGCTCTCAGGCCAATTCCAGCTACCTGCTTAGGTCAATAAAGTTTTATTGGAACACAACTATGCCCATTTATTTCCATATATCTGTGGCAACTGTAATGCCACAGTAGCAAAAGTCAAGTATTTGCAGCAAAGACCATATAACCTACTAGACCTAAAGTAGTTACCATCAAGCCCTTTACAGAAAAAGTTTGTAGACTCCACTCTATGAAGGTAATGCCCCTAATAAATTATATGATCTATAGTTCTCTCAGTTGACTTCTGTTTTATTCTGTGGTTTGAAGGTTGTTTCCAATGTTTAAAGGTCAAGAAAGCAAGGGTTTTTCCTACAGTCTATTACATGCAGTGTATGTAGCTCCTTCATACGGTGGCAGCTAAGGAAACAGTAACCTGTTCATGCATAAGAAGAAAAGTGACTATTGGAATTATTTATAGGCTGGGCGCGGTGGCTCACGCCTGTAATCCCAGCATTTTGGGAGTCCAAGCGGGTGGATCACTTGAGGCCAGGAGTTCAAGACCAGCCTGGCCAACATGGTGAAACCCAATCTCTACTAAAAATACAAAAAAATGGGTGGGCATGGTGGTGTGCACCTGTAATCTTAGCTACTCGAGAGGCCGAGGCAGGAGAATCACTTGAATCCAGGAGGCAGAGGTTGCAGTGAGCCGAGATTGTGCCACTGCACTCTGCCCTGGGCAATAGAGTGCAACTCTGTTTAAAAAAAAGAAAATATTCATAGATGTTCATCTTCAGTGTGCCATTTCTCAGAGAAAAGACAATTATAATTTCAACACTAAAGTGATAGTCTCACTTTAGGCACTGATGTTTGAGCTTCATTCATGCTCCCTAATGCCAATTTAAGTTGTGATTTGACTATACAATATAGCACATTGAAAAATACCTTCAGCTTTTTCTTCACATGTTTTGTAGCATTTTTAATGTTCTGCTTTGTCTTCCAGTCATAATCCTATATGCTTTTAGTCAAGGTACTCAATTTAGTTCTCTTTGAGGATACTGACTCACATATGTATCTCTAGGCCTCTGACTTCCTTGTTCTTTCTGCTTGGCATAGCAGATACCACCAGGTGTCTTTCAACATCTACCCTTCCCTTTTTCTTGGAAATAGCATTTTTTTTTTTTATCAGAACATATGCCTGCGTAGCCTCCCTTTTGGCTTGGAGTGGTCATGTGATTAGGTTATGCCTAATGGAAAATATAAGGGGAAGTGGTATGTGCAACTTTTGGGTCATGACCATATAGGGAGAGATTGTCTTTCTTGCTCTGGCTAATCTTCCACTATTCTGCAGCCTAGATTGTTAATGTAATAATGAGATACCCTGGACAACACAGAAATATTCTAAGAATAGTAGAGAAATATGATAGATCCCAGGTTTCTGATATCGGGGAGCTGTCAGACAAGGCATAAGAGATGTATGCAAGAGAAATATGCCTCTGACTTCTTGAAGCCACTTTA
The DNA here is from genome assembly GCF_009764315.1 of Trachypithecus francoisi. Taxonomy (NCBI): domain Eukaryota; kingdom Metazoa; phylum Chordata; class Mammalia; order Primates; family Cercopithecidae; genus Trachypithecus; species Trachypithecus francoisi. The sequence continues at coordinate 18,717,842 of NW_022681454.1, forward strand.
TCTGGAGTCTGTCTTTCATGAAGCAATATCTACTTTATTTTTGTTGTTGCTGTTTTCCTGGGACAGGGTCGTGCTGTGTCACCCAGGCAGGAGTTCAGTGGCATTATCATAACTCACTGCAGTTTCAGACTTCTGGACTCAAGCGATCCTCTTGCCTCAGCCTCCAAAAATATTGGGATTATAGGCATGAGCCTCAATGCCCTGACCAATACCTATTTTCTGATGGAAACTCAGTCACTAGCCTCAAAGAGTGTACAGTCAAGTAGTTAAGGTAACTGTTTATCAACTTGTTATACCAATGAGTATATAATTTAAGTTTAAATCTATACAGGAATCTGTACCTTACAGAGGCTTTTAAAATTTTTATTATTATTATTTTTTTACAAAAGGATCCAATCAGTGTGCTGTGAAAGGAAAATAAAATTCGCTTCTGAAGTAAAGACATTGAAAGTTCTAGAGTTTATTATTTATTTCTGATACTTTTCACTTTGCTCTTTTCTACCTGGTAAGTAAGCTCTTTCTTCCATGTGTATAGCATATACAGCTTTAGAAAAGGAGTTTCTCCCTCACTTTCTTTAGGCCTCTGCACAAGTATCACATGATTGGAAAAGATTTCCTGCTGTTATGTACAAGCATCCCTCATAGCGCTGTTAACTACCTGACATACTCTATAATCAGGTATTTACTAAATGGCTGACCCTCCATACTCATACACTAAAATATGCTCTAGGCAATTCCAAACTGCATCTGTTTTACTTTATTAACTATTGTTTCTCTGGAATGAGGAAAAATGCCTGACAAGAACTAGATCCTTTGATATGGCTTGGCTGTGTCCCCACCCAAATCTAATCTTGTAGCTCCCCAAATTCCCATATGTCATGGGAGGGACCTGGTGGGAGATAATTGAATCATGGGGATAGGTTTTTCCCATGCTGTTCTCACGAAAGTGAATAAATCTCACCAGATCTGATGGTTTTAAAAACCAGAGATTCCTTGAACAAGCTCTCTTCTTTTGTCTGCTGCCATGTGAGATGTGCCTTTCACCTTCTGCTATGATTGTGAGGCCTCACCAGTCACATGGAACTGTGAGTCCAATAAATCTCTTTCTTTCATAAATTGGCCAGTCTTGAGTATATCTTTATCAGCAGCATGAAAATGAACTAATACAGTAAATAGGTAACAATAGAGTGGAGCACTGATAAAAAGATGCCCAAAAGTGTGAAAGCAACTTTGGAACTGGGTAACAGACAGAGGTTGGAATGGTTTGTAGGGCTCGGAAGACAGCAGAAAAGTGTGGGAAAGTTTGGAACTTCCTAGAGTCTTGTTGAATGGCTTTGACCAAAATGCTGATAATGATATGAACTGTAAGGTCCAGGCTGAGGAGGTCTCAGATGGAGATGAGGAAATGGTTGGGAACTGGAACAAAGGTTACTTTTGTTATGTTTTAGCTAAGAGACTGGCGGCATTTGCCCCTGCCCTAGAGATTTGTAGAACTTGCAACTTGAGAGAGATGATTTAGGGTACCTGATGGGTACCTTAATTTCTAAGCAGCAAAGCATTCAAGAGGTGACTTGGGTGCTGTTAAAGGCATTCAGCTTTATAAGGGAAGCAGAGCATAAAAGTTTAGAAAATTTGTAGCCTGACAATGTGATAGAAAAGAAAATCCCATTTTCTGAGGAGAAATTCAAGCTGGCTGCAGAAATTTGCATAAGTAACAAGGAGCTGAATGTTATTCCCGAAGACAATGGGGAAAATATCTCCAGGGCATGCCAGAGGTCTTTACAGTAGCCACTCCCATCACAGGCCCAGAGGCCTAGGAGGAAGAAGTGGTTTTGTGGACTGGGCCCAGGGTCCCTGTGCTGTGTGCAGCCTAGGAACTTGGTGCCCTGCATCCCAGCCACTCCAACTGTGGCTGAAAGGGGCCAATGTAGAGTTGGGGCAGTGGTTTCAGTGGGTGCAAGCCCCATGCCTTGGCACCTTCCACATGGTGTTGAGCCTGCAGGTGCACATAAATCAAGAATTGAGGCTTGGGAACCTCTGCCTAGATTTCAGAGGATATATGGAAATGCCCGGATGTCTAGGCAGAAGTTTGATGCAAGAATGGTGCTCTCATGGAGAATCTCTGCTAGAGCAGTGTAGAAGGGAAATGTGGGGTTGGAGCCCCCACACAGTCCTTTCTGGGACACTACCTAGTGGAGCTGTGAAAAGAGGGCCATCATCCTCCAGACCCCAGAATGGTAGATCCACTGACAGCTTGCACTGTGTGCCTGGAAGAGTCACAGACACTCAACACCAGTTTGTGAAGGCAGCCAGGAAGGAGGCTATACCCTGCAAAGCCACAGGGGCAGAGCTGACCAAGAACATGAGAATCCACTTCTTGCATCAGTATGACCTGGATATGAGACATGGATTCAAAGGAGATCATTTTGGAGCTTTAAGATTTGATTGACCTGCTGGATTTCAAACTTGCATGGGGACTGTAGCCCCTTTGTTTTGGCCAATTTTTCCCATTTGGAACAGCTGTCTTTACCTGAGGCCTATAGCCCCATTGTATGTAGGAAGTAACTAACTTGCTTTTGATTTTACAGGCTCATAGGAGGAAGGGACTTGCCTTGTCTCAGATGAGACTTTGGACTGTGGACTTTTGCGTTAATTCTGAAATGAGTTAAGACTTTGGGAAACTTGGAAAGGCATGATTGGTTTTGAAATGTGAAGACATGAGATTTAGGAGGGGTCAGGGTTGGAATGATATGGTTTGGCTCCGTGTTCCCACCCAAATCTCACATTGTAGCTCCCATAATTCCCACATGTTGTGGGAAGAACCTGGTGAGAATTAATTGAATCATGGGGGTGGGTCTTTCCCATACTGTTCTTGTAATAGTGAATAAGTCTCACAAGATTTAATGGTTTTAAAAAAGGCGGGGGGACGGGGAGTCCCTGCACAGGCTCTATTCTTTTGTCTGCCACCATGTGAGATGTGCTTTTTACCTTCACCCATCATTGTGAGGCCTCCCTAAACATGTGGAACTGTTTTTTTGTTTGTTTGTTTTTTATTTTTTATTTTTTGAGTCCAATAAGCCTCTTTCTTTTGTAAATTGCCTTGGGTATGCCTTTATCAGCAGTGCCAAAAAGGATTAATACACCCCCCTAATAAAGTTTTGCTGAGTGATTGAATGAATCAATGACCACTTATCAAGGAGACCAGAACCACCACCATATAGACAATAAAGGACTAGTGACTCAGATGGGCCTCAGAGCTAGGCCGAACCAGCTCATAAAGGTGCCTGTCAGTCACATGAAGAGTTTTGTCTTTCTCCCAAGAGCAGTAAATGACATTGAAAGGTTGTAAAGGGACTAGCGTGCTTGTGATCAGATTAGTGAATGTAAAGAGATAATTCTCTCTCCAGTGTGGAAAAGGGAGGGAAGTCAGAGTTGTAATGGGGGAGCTGTGGCAGACCACTGTAGTCATTTAGGGAAGAGATTGTGGTCATGTGGATTTGGGTGGAACAGCAAGGCTATGCTTTGGAAAGAGTGCTGATCATTTTTCAAGTTTCTCTCACTCCGTCTGCTCTCTCTAGGCTCTGTGTCCCAGTACCTTAGCCCGGGCAGCTGTAACAAATTACTGTAGGCTGGGAGGCTTATATGCAACAGAAATTTATTTCTTACTGGGAGGCTGGAAATCTGAGATCAGGGTGCCAGCATGGCTGGGTTTTGCTGAGGGCTCTCTTCAGAATTTCAGACTGCTGATTTTTTTGTTTATTTGTTTGTTTTGTGTTTTGAGGCGGAGTTTCACTCTTGTTGCACTCTTGTCAGGCTGGAGTGCAGTGGTGCGATCTCAGCTCACTGCAACCTCCACCCCCTGGTTCAAGCGATTCTCCTCCTCAGCCTCCTGAGTAGCTGGGATCACAAGAACGTACCACCACACCTGGCTTATTTTTGTATTTTTTTAGTAGAGACAGGGTTTCACCATGTTGGCCAGGCTAATCTCGAACTCCTAACCTCAGATGATCCAACCGCCTCAGCCTCCCGAAGTGCTGGGATTACAGGCATGAGCCACCATGCCAGGCCCAGAATGCTGACTTCTAACTATATCCTCTCATGGCAAAAGGGGGAAGGAACCTTCTAAGGTCTCTTGTATAAGGGCACTAAATCCATGCACATGAGTGGGCCCCAACTCCTGAAGGCCTCCACATATCATCATAGTGATGATGGATTAGATTTTAACATATTTATTTTGGGGAAACATAAACATTCAATCTATAGCTAGATACCTTGCTAGATATAATTTTTCCTGCTAGATACCTTGGTAACTGGCTTCTAGCTGGATTTGCCAGTAGGAAGCACCTGCAGGAGACCTGAGTGTGTAGGAAAGGGAGAATCAAGGTATTAATCCCACTTCTGCCTGAAATCGGTTTTTAATGCAGTTACTGTGTCCTTTATGGTTCCAGCTCTCACCTCCTTCAGCCCCTCTTTGTGTGGTCTCAGCTACCATGGGGCAGTCATTCTCCTTGGATCCAGCTCCTACATGGTGTCCCCAGGTTTGAGTGGTACAATGCTCTCTGCTCTCTCCCATTCTGGAACTGATAGATGCCTCCTATAGTTGGTCATCTCTGGCTGGCCTTTTAGTCACCTATTTGGTTTCCCAGTATTCCATTATCTGACTAATCAATTTCCTCTATTATATTATATATTTCTGAAAAACTCAGAGCATTGTTGTTTTACAGACAGGACACTGGCAGATACAGTTCTATAGTCTGCCACATTGATACCTTTGTTTAAAAAACTTTATTATAGAAATGACTATTATACATATATATGTATATACCTACATACATATATATATTCATGTAGTACAATTTCTTCTAGAAAAAATTACTAATTTAAATATGATGACTAGCATTGCAAGCTTCTTGGAAACAATGTTTACATCCCTTTATCTTCTTACTTTCCAGGTACTAGATCCAAGTTTGCCTTGTTTAAATCATAGAGCAGAGAGAAAATGTTAGCAAAACTGTGGCTTTATGCATATGGATGTTTGGAAAGTAAAGATTCTAATCATTGACTTTCTTTTGCTGTCATCTCTCCAAATAAAATGGACAACATAGCCTTTTTATGTTGTGCTATTTTTCTCTTAAAAATGATAGATCTTATTACACCATATTTCTGCTGCAAATTAGCTTAATAGCAGTTAGCACAGTATATCATTGGTGTTGCCCAGCTGCTATTGTTTTTATTACACTATTCCAGTGCCTCGGGGTAATTACCTTTGAGACCTCAAATGCATTTTCATATGTAAAACTCATTCCTTAATGTTTAGTATTTTGAAGTATACAACCTTGGCATTTGTTTCATTTTCTCATATTTATTCATTCACAATGACCATTTCATAATTAGCTTTAGATGTTCTCATAGAAGTCTCAAGGAGCACATCCAAGGGCACGCAAATGCACTCCGTGTTTTTCAGAGCCCAAGAGGTATTTAACACTTTGGCAGGAGTTTGGGGCTGTGTAGAAGCCGTGAGTGATGATTCTAGTTCCTGCCTTTGCATGCATTAATTGCTGGTCGCCGCTGAATAATTGGCTAAGAATATTGGTTAACATATCAAGTGAAAATGTATGTGGCAGTGCCTGTCTCCATCGTCCCAGGAGAACATCTGTCCACTTCCCAAATCCACTAAACAATTTGGCTCTGTCTATGTGACTGGCAGCCGTTCCCAGTGAGGCCCTTTGCCACAAAGCAGGGATGGGGGAAGTTTGGGCTTGAGTTGTGTTGGCAGGTTTTGTTGAAACACTTGGAGAGTAATTTTACAAAATTTGCCCGCTGGTGATATTAGCCCTTTATTTTTGTGAAAGTCAAGGGGAAAAAAGAAATCACAACTCTTTCTGTGCATATAAATTGCTTTGGGAAATAGCTCTTTGGGTATATTCAGGTTCTTCTGTAAAAATGTGTCGAGATTCTCCAAGCTGAAGCCTTGACCTCTACTCTCAAAAAATTCAGGTTTGCACCGGGACAGAAACATTAAAAAAATACAATGCCTTATAGTAAGGCATACAGACTATTCTGAGGGGTAAGTTATTGTGTCTGCATGGGAAAAAAAGAAAACTCACAGAAAAAAAATCAAACAAATTCAAAATATCATAGTACAATTTAATTAAAAAGAAATTGAATCAAGGACAAATTGTTCAACTAGATGCAAGATTGCAAATCAATGCTAAAACTTAGAATCTGCCATCCAAAGAATCATTTTTTGTTGTTTGGTTTATGTATACCAAGCTATATGTGGACATGCTGTAATAATGACCATGAGGGTGTTGGCCCCCTTTTAAGACATACGTACTACCAAGAATTGCCTGAATTGCTGGAATTGGCATAGGAATTTCAAAAAATTCATCTCTAAATCACCACTTGCATTTTCTGCTAATACCGAAAACTTTTATATTACACATTTTCCTGCTTATTTTCTTTTATCATTAATGGTTTGTTTTGAACTTTGAAGTCACTGCATATTTAGGTTCTCTGAAGGAAGCAAGGAATGTGCAGATTACCAAAGAGGCTTTCCATCATCCCTGGCTGAAATATATAGTCATCAGCCCAAATCTCCGTGGTTTTCTAGACCTAACTTTCTTATATCTGAAATTTCCAAAGATGATTTGATCTGTTTAACACAGAACTGGAGTTTCTGTTGGTGACATGGATTATCTGCTGGAGCTCCCAAATTAATACAGGTTTGATCATTTCTCTTGATGGAAAAAAATTTCTGATATTTATATAGATAAGTAGTGATTCAAAGCATCTCCAAATTAACAGGCTAGGAAGTCAGATAAAATTTAGGGGACTGCTATTCCTGTTATATTAAAAACCTTAACAGCTTTACAAGGGAAATATTTGCACACAATTCTCCCATTTAGGAGAAGATTTTGACAAAGATCCTGGATGAACTTAAAGGCACATAAACTTGAATCTAGATATATTTTTTAAAAATGGTGTATGCAGACCAGGCATCGTGGCTCACACCTGTAATTCCAGCACTTTGGGAGGCAAAGGCAGGTGGATCACAAGGTCAGGAGATTGAGACCATGCTGGCTAACCCGGTGAAACCCCGTCTCTACTAAAAATACAAAAAATTAGCCGACATGGTGGCACACACCTATAGTCCTAACTACTCGGGAGGCTGAGGCAGGAGAATTGTTTGAACTCAGGAGACGAAGGTTGCAGTGAGCCGAGATCACACCACTGCACTCCAGCCTTGGCAACAGAGTGAGGCTCTATTTCAGAAAAGCAAACTAACAAACAAACAAACCAAAAAAAACCCCGTAAACAAAATGGTATATGCATCTAAGAGTGGTTTATGCATGTATTAATGTATAAATATATAATACGTTATGCACATATAAATAATCAGTCTCCTAATTTTCATATCTGCATCTGTTTTATTGGTTTTTTCATGCAACTGCATTTACTATACTAATTTAGCACAAATGAATGGCATTAATCACCTCACCACCACACCAAGATCCTGTTCCAAATATGCATCTTAAATTATGAAACCTTTTGGAAATGCATGTTTTCTCACTCTCTCCACATTCCTATACACTCACTCATGTGCCCCTTGTAATATATGTTCTACCCCTGCCACTTTCCTAGAATTACTGCTTTGTATAGATAAAATATAGCTACAATCTTAGACATCGCATCATTTGACCTCACTCCAATATTCCTCACTGGAACCCTTTCTTTCCTTTGTAAACTCACTTCTCTTTGAATCCTCATTGTTGATACCTCACTATAAGTCTCCCCTTAGCTTCTATTTGAACTCACTTACCTTATCTTCTCTAAATTCTCCCCCTCTGAAATTGCATTCCAGTGTGTTATTTGACATCTTCCATATCGACAGGTTCCCATCAGCTTCTCTGCCAAGCAGTCATCCTCTATTTCTAATGGTTGCTGATCATCCCTGCCTAAATGTCCCGAGGGCGTTCTTCAGCAACATATCCCCAAATCAAGTTCATTCTTGTTTTTTTAACACCCAGAATAGCTACTCTGACTAATCTCTATTTCCAAGAATGTCATAAAAGATCTGTTATAAAAGATTGAACCCTGGGAGTTATCAATAGCTCCTCCTGTTCTCTTAGTCTACCCGAGTGACAGAGAGACAAGTTCTGGGAATGCTGCCATATCTCTGGAATATGTGCTGCCTCTTTATCCCTTCTGCCTCCATCCAGTTCAGACAATTATTACCTCTTCTATGAATTATTTCAGCAACTTTATAATAGCTCCTTTTCTATAGGCTATCCATTCTCCCGACTATCCTAATTAACACTAATACTTTAATTCAAAGGAGCACAAATAATTAGAATCACTTCCACTGATCTCTAAATTATCTTCTAATCTCTGGACATAAAGCATTTTCTAGTACTATCTTAAAATTTTCTCACACCCATGCTCTACATTTATGCTAAACTGAACTATTCATTGAACCTCAAAAATACACGCTGCCCTGTGTCTACTTTACTCATGCTCTTTGCTCCACTAAATAAGCCATACTCCTTATCCTGCCCATCAAATATTACTCCCCTTTCAGGGATTAACTTACTTGCCACTTCTATTATAAAGCCTTTTAAATGTCCAGTCTAATAGTGAGTAGTCATTTATGAAGTGCCTTGAGATATAATATATTTGTGTTACAATTCTACCACATATTATAGCTCATTATATAAGTAGAGTTCATTACTTAACTCAACTGCATTTGTATTCCTCAAATTTGAAACCTACATTATTCCATTTTGTATGGTTAGAAGTTCCTGGGACAAATGCCATTTGTTAAGTCATTATTACATGAAAGAGAAAAGTGCCTGACTCAAATAACTCAGTAACTACAATTTTGATAGTGTTATTGTCAGTTTTTAGTTATATACGAATAATTCTAGAATTTTTAAATATGTGATTAATTTTTGAACTTAAAAAACCAAGTGTACTAATGTCATGATAAATGGAGCAATTGTCTTAGATATGAGCCATTTCATTTAGACATTTAGTTATGTCCTATTTCTCTGGCTACATACATTGAAAGTTATAAGCTGTTCATGTCGAAGGCATGTAATAAATGTATAGGATAACAATATGGGCAGTAGTCACCCTCCAGACTCTTAAAAATTACCGTCTGGCCAGGTGCCATGGCTCACGCCTATAATCCCAGCACTTTGGGAGGCCAAGGTGGGCGGATCATGAGGTCAGGAGATTGAGACCATCCTGGCTAACATGGTAAAACCCTGTCTGTACTAAAAATACAAAAAAAATTAGCCTGTAATCCTAGCTACTTAGGAGGCTGAGGCAGGAGAATCACTTGAACCTGGGAGGTGGAGGTTGCAGTGAACCGAGATTGCCACTGCACTCCAGCCTAGATGACAGAGTGAGACTCACACACACAAAAAAAAAAAAAAAAAAAAAAAAAGTACCACTAACTCTTGGCCCAGATGGCTATACTTGTCCTTTCTGGAGACAAAATGGAATATTGGCTTGAATGGATCTTTAGGTTTTTTTCTAAGCTCTAGAGTTCCATAGAAAAGTATTAATTGGGGCAGGCACGGTGGCTCATGCCTGTAATCCCAGCAGTTTCGGAGACTGAGGTGGGCAGATCACCTGAAGTCAGGAATTCAAGACCAGCCTGGCTAGCATGATGAAACCTCGTTTCTACTAAAAATGCAAAGAAATGAGCCAGGTGTGGTGGCATGCACCTGTAATCCCAGGTACTTGGGAGACTGAGGCAGGAGAATCACTTGAACCTGGGAGAGTGAGGTTGCAGTGAGCTGAGATCATGACATTGCACTTCATCCTCCTGGAGGCAGAGCGAGACTCCCTCCCTCACCACACACACGCACATAAAAAAAAGTATTAATTGGTGAAAACACACCACATTCCCTTTAAATTAAGTAAGTTACTCATAATGAGAATTGAAATTTTTATTTAAACATTAAATTTTATTCATTGTTGCACATGTGAAAAAAAAACAGTAGCTAAACAATATAGTTGCATGTCTAACATGGCCCACAGCATGCTAAAATGTCTGGCCATTTTTCTACAAATAAATTAAAAAAGACTTGACAATACACTTTGATAAAAAAAAAAAAAAGACTCAATGCCAAGATAGTACATATTGAGTGCTCTTTCCACAAAAAATAATATGTGAGTTGATGCATTTGTTAGCTAGCTAGATTTTATCATTCATTTATACATATGCATCAGAAATTATGTTATACATGACAAATACATATATCAATTTAAAACATAAATTTGAAAAAAAGTAGTTGGGGACACAAGACAAAAAGTAAACATATGATTGAATTAGTGTTTGACTTTCAATTTATTTCTTTGATGTTATGAAGATATAGTCAAAGACTGTGTTATATTACCTACATTTTATCATGAATATGTTCTATATTGCTGGAGATTGTCAAAGGGAACCAGAGCCAGATGCTAGTTAAAGGCAGTAAATACAATAATACGTGTTCTGTGGCTGTTAGATGAAATACTCTGCCTTTGTCTCTTAGGTCCATTTGGTCTAATGTAGGGTTCAAGTCCAATGTTTCCTTATTGATTTCCTGTTTGGATGATCTATCTGTTGTTGAAAGTAAGGTATTAAAGGCCACTACTATAATTGTATTCCTGTCTATCTATTCTTTCAGATCTTTTAATATTTGCTTTATATACTGAGGTGCTCCAATGTTGGGTGCATATATACTTACAATTGTTATATATCCTGATGAATTGACCACTTTATCATTATATAAGGAGTTTCTTTGTCTCTTTTTATAGTCTTAGACTTCAAGTATATTTTGTCTGATATAAGTGTAGCTACCCTAGCTTTCTTTTAGTTTCCATTTGCATGGATTTTTTTTTTATCCCTTTGCTTTCAGTCTATGTATGTTCTTCAAGCTGAGGTGGGTTCTTGAAGCAGCATATAATTGGGTCTTGTTTTATCTATTCAGTCACTTTATGTCTTTTGATTGAAAGATTTAATTCACTTATATTTATCTTGATTGTAGTAATCATTTCACAATTATATGTATATGAGAACACCACATTTTATACCTTGAATATGTAAAATTTTATTTGTCAATTATACCTCAATAAAGCTGAAAAATACAATAAGTAAATAAATAAAGCAGTAAAGATATATTTTTTTAATAACTCTTGTAAACAGAGAACAGAGACATCAGTAAAAAAGGAAGCTCAATTCTGAATACAACAAGGACAAGTCGGAATTTATAGCCAAGGAGCAGGGATAGGGGGTGGTAGTCAGTAAATGAAAAATTATCGAGAGACTACAAGGGTAGGATAATCCACAATCGAATGGAATTTATCCCAGAAATGCAAGGATGATTTAACATACATAAATAAATACATCAATAGAATAAAAAACAAATACCATATAATCATCTCAATAGACACAGAAAAAGCATATGAAAAAGTCAGTATCATTTCAAGATAAAAGTGTTCAAGAATTAGGCATAGAAAAAAACACTACTCAATATAATAAATGCCATATATAATAAACTCACACCTAACATCTCACTGAGTGCAGAAAATCTGAAAGCCTTTCCTCTAAGAACTGGAACAAGACAAGGATGCCCACTTTAAGCATTTGCATTCAGCATACACTGGAAGTTCTAGCCAGAGCAATTAAGCAAGAGAAAAAAAAAAGTTATCCACATTGGAAAAGAAAAAGTCAAATTGTCCTTCTTTGTAAATATGAGCTTACAGATAGAAAAACCTAAAGTTTGCACTACAAAACTCTTAGAATTTATATATAATTGTATCTTGCATCAGTAAAATTGTGGGATACAAAATCAACTTAAAAATTTCATAGTGTTTCTATTCACCAAAAATGGACTAACTGAACAAGGAATAAAGAAAATAATCCCATTTACAACAGCTACAAAAAAGTCTAACATAGGTAAAAATAAATTTAATCAAGGATACAAAATAACACTATAACATAAACTACAAAACACTGATGAAAGAAATTGAAGAGAACACAAGCAAATGGAAAGACACACTACATTCAGTGGAAGAATTAATATTGTTAAAATGACCATACCACCCAAAGCAATCTAAAATTCAATGCAATTCCTATCAAACTACCAATTACGTTTTTCATGGAAATAAAAAAAAAAGAAATAGTTCTAAAATTGATATGGAACTACAAAAGAACTTGAATAGCTAAAGTAATACTGCTCAAAAAGAACAAAGCCAGAGGCGTCCCACTACCTGACTTCAAAATATATTAAAAAGCCATAGTCATCAAAAGAGCATGGTATTCATATAAAAACAGACAATAGACTAATGAAACACAATAGAGAATCTAGAAAAAAGCCACGCATTTAGAGCCAGCTGATTTTTGAAAAGATGCGAAGAACGTGCATTAAATGGTGCTGGGAAAACTGAATATCCACATGCACAAGAATGAGACTGGACTCTCCTGTCTTTCGCTATATAAAAAAATTAACCCAAAATGGATTAAAGACATGAATGTAAGACCCCAAATTATGAAACTATTAGAAGAAAACTGGGAAAACATTTTAGGATATTAGCCTAGGCAAAGACTTTGTGGTGAAGACATCAAAGGCATAGGCAAAAAGAAAAAGAGAGACTGAGAGAGAAATGGAACTATGTTGTACTGAAAACCTTCTCTACAGCAGAGGAAACAATTAACAAAATGAAGAGACAACCTATTGAATGAGAGAAAATATATGAAAATTATTCATCCAACCAGGGACCACTATCCAGAATATACAATAAACTCAAAAACTCAACAGCCAAAGAAAATGACAACAAGCAATTCCATTAAAAAGTAGGCAAAAGGATTTCTCAAAAAGGACATACAAATGACCAACATACGTGAAAAAATACTCAACAACACTAATAATCAGATGAATGCAAATCAAAACCATAATGACATATCATCTCATCATAGTTAGAATGGCTATTATCTAAAAGACAAAGAAAATGTTGGTTAACATGCAGAAAAAGAAGACCCTTAATACACTGTGAGAATATAAGTTATTGCAGCCATTATGAAAAACAATATGGAGGCCTCTCAGAAAAACTACAAGTAGAACAACCATGCATTCCAGCAATCCCACAGTGGATATTTATCCAGAGGAAAGGAAATCAGTGTATAAAAGAAATATTGGCCAAGCATAGTGGCTCATGCCTGTAATCCCAGCACCTTGGGAGGCTGAAGCAGGTGGATCACCTGGGGTCAGGAGTTTGAGACCAACCTGATCAATATGGTGAAACCCCATCTGCACTAAAAATACAAAACTTAGCTGGGTAAGGTGGCATGCGCCTATAATCCCAGCTACTTGGGAGGCTAAAACAGAAGAATTGCTTGAACCTGGGACGTGAAAGTTGCAGTGAGTGAGTGAGATTGTGCCACTACACTCCAGCCTGGGCAACAGAGCGAGACTCCATCTCAAAAAAAAAGAATAATGATATAAAGAAATAAAAGGAATATCTATAGCTCCATGTTTATTGCAGCACTGTTCACAATACCTAAGATAATGGAATCAACCTAAGTGCCCATCCACAGATGAGTGGATAAAGAAAATGTGGTATAGATGCACAGTGGAATACAATTCTACCATAAAAAATAATAAAATCCTGTTATTTGTGCAACATGGATGAGCCTAGAGGACAATATGTTAAGTGAAATAAGTCACGTACAGAAAGACAAATACCATATGTTCTTACTCATGTAGGAGCCAAAATAATTTTTTTTAAGCTCATGGAAATAGAAAGTACAATTGTAGCTATTAGAGGCTGGTAAGTGTAGGAGGGAAAGGAAGATAGAGAGAGGTTGATTAAGGGATAAAAAAGTACAGCTAGATAGAATGAGTTTTGGTGTTTTGCAGCACTGTAGCGTGAATATGGCTAGCTCTAATTTATTGCATACTTTCAAAAAGCTGGAGGAGAGGATTTTGAATGTTCACCACAACCAAGAAATGACGAAGGTTTGAGGTGAAACATATGCTAGTTACTGTGATTTGATTATTATACATTATATGCACAGATTGAAATATCACCCTGTCTCCCATAAATATGTAGAATTGTTACTTGTCAACCAAAGAGAAAAAGAAAAGCCAGAGGACAGTTCTACAGGACTCCTTTAGACGGATGTTCCCTCTGAAGATAATCAGAGATAAGCATAATACCTCCAAATTGTAAATACCAGATCATGATATTTTATGAAGAAAAATAAAGGAAGCAATATATTTAGATAACATTTCACCTTGATTAGTTTTCTATTGTTGCTGTAGCAAATTACCACAAATTTCTCATCCCAAAGTTTGGTGGGTCAGAAGTCTGACCCAGGACTCACTGGGATCACATCGAGGTGTCATGAGGGTTACATTCTTTTCTGGGCATTCTAGGGGAGAATCTATTTCTTTGTATTTTCTAACTTTTTAGAGGCAGGCTTGGCTCATAGTCTACCTTCCTCCATCTTGAAAGCCAGAATTAATAATTGGAGTCTCACGTTACTTTAATCTGATTTACTTTGACCATCACATCTTTTTCTCTGTTTCTTCTCCTCCGCCTCTATCACTTTTGAGGACCTGGTAATTATATTGAGCACACTCAAATAATCCAGCTGATGAGCCACTTTAATTGTCCTTTGCCTTGTAATACAACATATTCTCAGACTCTTAGCAACAGGATTTGTACATCTTTTCAGGCCATTATTTTGCCTACCACCCAACAATTGGCACAGAGTCTAAATATATATAAACATACACAAAATACAATATGTAAAATATGGAAATTATTTTTATAAGGAAAATGAACAAGACTTACACGTTTTCCCATAAAGAACTGCATATCTCATTTACTGTATTTTCTTATACACAGGAAAATAACTAAAAATAACTAAAAGATAAGCCATCTCTCAGATCTGACAATCTCATGACAAAAAGCATTTCGGGAGAAAATGGTATCTACTTCAAAAATGCAAAATACATTGCCAGTCATGGTGGCTCATGCCTTTAATCCCAGCACTTTTGGAGGCCGAGGCAGGCAGATCACTTGAGGTCAGGAGTTCCAGACGAGCCGCCTGGTCAACGTGGCGAAACCCCGTCTCTACTAATAGTACAAAAATTAGCTGGGCATGGTGGCATGCACCTGTAATCTCAGCTACTCAGGGGGTTGAGGCAGGAGAATTGCTTGAACCTGGAGGCAGAGGTTGCAGTGAGCCGAGATAGTACCACAGCACTCCAGCCTGGACAACAGAGACTCTGTCTCAAAAAAAAAAAAAAAAAAAAAGGAAAATACAAAAGCTGCTCTTCAGTTTACAAATGTCTAGCATTCATGTGTTGCCACATTCTGTACCTTGTATTGAAATGATTTGATATAATTGTAACATTTAATTACCATAATCTTTTTTATTTGTTTGTTTTCTGCTTCAACCCCAAATCCAGTTTAAGAAATCCACTAACTGATAGTTCTCATCCTTGAGGAGAGTTATTCTTGGCATTTTTTTTTTGGCACTTTTCACATACGTAGGACCCACCCTCAGGTTAATCTCACATCAACCTGTCCATAAACTCCTGGGCCTATACCTTGTATTACAGGTAGCAATGTTCTGTGACTTGGTTTGAGCCTTCCAGTAGGCAACTCTCTGCTTTGCTTCTTTAGTGGAGATCCCTAACACTTCATAGCAAGCGCTGCCTCATCTTTGACTGAGGATGACAATGTCTGCCTCCATTAAATGAAGTAATTCACTAAAAATGCTGAAGACAGAACATGTTATACAGAAAACATGTGATATGCGATGTTTGTATTTAATATTCTTTTCTTCTTATTCCTCTTTGAACTCAGGGTGCACTTGTTATGTCTGGCATTTGACGCTCAACTTCCTCTGATCAACTTTGTCTTGGACTGGCTCCTACCTTTTGCAGTTCTGAACTGCCTTGGTTGTTAGGGCCCTTGGGAACCCCAACTTTGGCATTCTTTTCTTGCCTCTTATCCCAGCTGATTTATATTCCCCTCCCTTTCTTCATGGGGCAAGGGAGGATTCAGAGCTATTTGGAGTTCAGCTGCTTCGTAAATTACATAGCATTTCAATTTATTCAATTTTTTATGAATAATTTGTGGAGACAAAGGAAAGAAGGGCATTTGTATTACTTAGGGGGCTTAGGAGTGTCTGTGTTGTTGGCGGTTACACTGCATTCAGAGAGAGTCAGCTCTGCTCTGGTATGTCTGCCAGATCTGGACAAAAGATGCCTGTCATTCCCATCCAGACGAAAGAACATCAATATCAACAATACGTGCAGATTTGGAGTTATCTGAAGCCAGGGCATTCTGTCTTTTCAGCCAAGTTTGAGGCGAACAGAGGGTGTCTACTATGCCAAACATGTGGGACACACAAACATTCTTTACAAGTCCCATCTCCAACCTGCTGCAATCTGCCCTCGGTCTGAACTTTAGAGCAGAGCTATGCAGAAGAGTTCCTGTGCAAGCTCCTGTTACATTTCTTGGCATCACCATCCAAACACTGAGCATAGAGCAGTGGGCAATGTTCAGAGGCTTTTTCTGAGTTCCAAACGGAAACTTTGTGGTTAGGAGCACTTGATTCTCTCAAATCCTGATCCTGCCAATTAAACAGAGGAGTGACCTCTGGAAAACTCCGTGCTCCAGTTTTCCTCCTCTGAAAAACAAAATTTTGGGAGTTGCTCCTTTTAGGGTTGTTGTGAGGAATAAGTCAGGTAAGTCACGCAAAATGCCTAAGACAGTTCTCAGCACGTAGCAGGAGCCTCATATATGGGAGCTGCCACTCCTCACTCAGTGGAAACCTTTGTGATCCTAGTTGAAAGAATCCAGAGTTCCTTTGTCCAGACAAAATGGATGGGAGTAAAGGGAGCTGGACAGTGTTTCTGGGGACCTCATTCTCCCTATGTTAGTTTCTTTTTGCAAATCACTACTTAAGCCTCAGTACTCTTTCCTCACATGAACCCAAGAAATTATCTGAAATTCATGTGCACTATCATGAAACGATCACTAGAAACTTAAATCAGACCTCTACAAACTTTAAAGGGAAAAAATATTCTAATGAGAAATTCATGCATTCGTTCATTTATCCATTCATCAAACCTGTCTTAACACCAACCCATAACCAGGCACCCTACTAAGTACTCCCTGACACAGGAAAGATAAGGTAAGTTCTTTTTAAGGTTCATGGGGATCTCATACCTATAACCAGAAATCCTTTTTATGATGACCGCTACAATGACTTATTCATAAGAAGCTTTAATTGCATAGAGACAGGAGGGCCTTCTTTTACCTCCAGGGAAAGAAAAAAAAATTGATTTGGAGAGGAAAATTTGTATATTCAAAGGAATATGAAATCAAATAATGTGGGTGGTCATTTACTTGCCTATGTGTTGTGCTTACGACTTCTGTTTATGTTAAGATTGACTTTGGGTCTCTTATAGCTGACAGAAACACCAATACACATTATCCTCAAAATAGGTACAATCAATTGCAATGCTTACTCAAGAATTGGGATATGTTTGAGATATAAAATGTGTTTTAAATTTGTAATTTAATAAATATTCCATAAGTGATGTCCTTGCATCTTTTGAATATAATTGTGATATTGGTATTATCATTTCCATTTTACAGATCGAGATTCTACACAGTTAACTTTGTATCCAAGGATCTATTGCCAAGAAATTTGGAGCTCAGTTTCAAATGTAAGTGTTCTGGGTCCAAATTTTCTGCCCTTTCCCTTAAAATAACTGAATTGTATTTTATTGGGAAATAGAAATATAGAATTCAAGAGTTATTAAATATTATAAAGTCTAACACTCTAAATTAATATACAAGGAGACAGAGAGTTTCAATGACAAATGTCACACATAAAACTACTTCGTATCAGAGGCTGAAAGAGAGCTCGCTTTTCCTACAGTTTATGTAACACAGAGCTGTCCAGCTCATTCTACGTATGAAATTGATATACAATCAGGACAGATTTCCCCTCCCATAAATTTTATGCCACTTGATTGTGTCTTTGTTATTTGTTAGCAACAGTTTATGTAAGAGAACATTTTGTAGCCAATTCAAATCTACCATTAATTATTTCACTGAATATTAAGAAAATTGAGATTATAGTATTTAGCTAGGAGATATGAATATGTTTTTTTTTCTTCTTGTTTTCTAAATCATAAATACCCTCATTTAATCATCTGCATTTAAAAGGGGGATTTGGACTAGAAACTATAATTGGAAGCCTGTGGCCCAGGAGAGCTTAGCCTATTTATTAAAAGTATCACTGCGTATTCAGAGTTATAAAACTGAGTTCTAAGGAGGCCTAATATTCTGCAGCTGGGAGTGGAAGGGCAAAAGGTGAATTGTATTTTTTAAGCCTGTCACTTTGAAAACTCCCTGCTTCAAAACTCAATGCATTTCCAGGATTGTCGACTTCACAGCACCAGTGAAGCGGGAGATGCAAAGGCATCTTTGGAAGCATCTACAAGCAGAAGTGCTTAATATCTCCCCAGGCTTGTGAGAACTTGTTTATCTGGCAGGTATTTCCAAGCACTCTCTGTTCTTTGGACAATGGAGTTGGCAATCTGGAGATTGTAACTTCATAATAGAGAGGCTTTAGGGAGAGAAGCTTCCATTTAAATTCATTTAAATGGATAAGTATTAGATAACTTCCCTGAAAAAAAGGTTAACATAGTTATTAAATATATTCAGGTTCCATTCCGATCTCAGTCTCTGAACAATTGAACCCTTTTTCACTGGGCATTATGCTGCAATTTTACGGTAGGTTAAATGATATTAAGTGCATTGAAGTTATTCTTAAAATGCCTCTCAGTACTTCTTATATAGTACTGAATAGTTAATCAATGAATAAAATTTCTATTTTCCAGCCATTTTTGAAATAGCACATGGCACATAACTGAAAAAGCCCACATGACTAACCTATATTCTGGGTACCATTGCATCAGAACACAATTGAATTCTGTTGTGATTTTATTCAAAGACCTTAACTTCATAAATATATCACAAAAAGCCTGTATCAAGGTCATTGGTCATTGCTGCTTGCGAGAAATAGAAACACATGTGAAGTAGGAAAAAAGACCTGTTTAGTGAAAATAAAGAAGACAATCACAAGACAAAATTATTTTCGATTTAGCTGGGCTTTGTGGGGATTGATTCAATTGAGGATTTAAAGGTCAGAAAATGAAATCGTTTATGAATTAAGATGCTTATAACCGCACAAATTATATGCCCAAGTACTATGGCTAGAATAAATAAGGATTTTTTTTTTATCTAACATACCAACAAATTTAATGAAGTTGTATATATGTTAATTCAAAACTTCACACAATCACCAGAGACCAAGTCTTTTTTCCTGCTTCAGTCTACTGTCTTCAGTGTGCTGGCTGTGGTCCTTTGGTTTATCACCTCCTTGTTACAAGGCTGCTGTAGGGCCAGAGCACCATGTCTTTACTTAGCACCATCCAAGGGTAAAAAGTGCATTTGTTTCTCTTATATCTCTTTTTAACCAGAAGGGAACCATTCCCAGAAGTCCTCCATACTTCCTCTTTGAATGTATTGGTAATTATTGGGTCATAAATCCACTCTTTACCTATAAGGGAAGCTGAAGAAGTATGTATCTGGCGTCATCATGGCGAAATATTTGGGAGATATATACTTGGAAAAATCACGAGCAAAGTCAGCCATTGTTTTTCCCTTTCTCAGAGGCCAAATTGATATTATCTGCAGTTCTTTCTGTTTCCACTAACTTTTGATCAGTTTGTTGTGCTTACTGAGCCTGTGGCTGTAAAATGTGTATCTGCCCTAGATCCTTTATGAACTACCCAGACTTAACATTTGTCTCATTTAAATTGGTTGAGGAGGGAGTAAAGGATGGTGTCACATAGTTCACTTTGAATTTAGCAGTTGTGGATGCTTAACATGTCTAGAATTCTATGAATGCATTTTCCCAAGACACGCAGATGCACTTTCTCTTCTAGTTTGCTGGTGTTTTTATAGTATATGATTCTGGTTCTCAACTACTTCATTTGCTTATTTATTTATTTATTTGTTTGTTTGTTTATTTATTTATTTTTGGTGAGACGGAGATTTACTCTTGTTGCCCAGGCTGGAGTGCAATGGCGTGATCTCAGTTTACCACATCCTCTGCCTCCCAGGTTCAAGCGATTCTCCTGCCTCAGCCTCCTGAGCAGCTGGGATTATAGGCATGTACCACCACACCTGGCTAATTTTGTATTTTTAGTAGAGACGGGGTGTCACCGTGTTGCCCAGGCTGATCTCGAACTCCTGACCTCAGGTGATCCTCCTGCCTCGGCCTCCCAAAGTGCTGAGATTACAGGCGTGAGTCACTGCACCCGGCCATTTGCTTATTTATTAAACTCAGCGCCAGTCAAAATAACCCTTATCCTACTAACCAAATATCCTTTTTTTTCTAGGTATAAATACCTTTAAATTTATAACTAAATAATGAATATGAGTGTACTTTAAAGTTAAAAAAATCTGCTACAATTGTAAATTATTTTAATTGCAAAATTAAAATACCTAATTCAATCATCCTAACATATTCTACAATAAAAGAAACTCAAATATATTTTTATAATATATATGATTGTAACACAAAATAGAGAAGATATGCTGCTTCTGCATTGTTTAAAATATAGAGGTTAGTTATTAATGAGCAAGCACCAATGTCTATTATATTTATTGGTCATCATCTAATAATTCAACCTGATCTGCATTGGTAATATACTAAAAAAGTATTCACAGTAATGGACTCATTATATTGCATAATTAGAGGTGTATTTCAAGACATTAGGGAGAAATATATTAATTTATTCCTGTTTGAAGTCTCTGAATTCCTCTATGATTCATTGTTAAATTTAAATAGCTTCACTCTGATATGGGTGTCATCATCTACAGCTCACTCTTAGAGCAACCATGACCCTTCTAATAAGAATTCTTAGAGAATATAATCAGTGCAAATGTCAAATTAAAATTCTGAAATCTTTTAAAGTCTTTTCTTAGATGAAGTCAGTCAACACCTCAATATCTAGAACTGTGTCCTAACTATTTGTACCTCCATAACCTAGCACATTACATTCAATTTTTATTGTTGGAATGAACCAAAACAGTCTATGATTTATACATTAAATATGCATCTAAGGACCTCTGACAAGATCCATGATAGTCTACGTTTGGGGTACAATAGTAAAATAATGTTTCTGCTCTCAATGATCTTTCAACTTGGGTGAAATTATGCATTATAGAAGAATAAAAATATGGCAACATATTAAGGCTGTCTATGAGAAGAACCAAATTTGTGACACATAAACAGTAAGAAGTGAAGATAAATTATTTCTTGTTTTCTGAGTGACCCGGACAGACATAAGAATTCAGTTTGTCTCTTCCCTAGGCCAAAGGAAATTGTAGTGGGAAATTCCAAGGGTAGCAGAATTATGCAAAGTCACAGAAAAAAGAAATAATAACAGATGTAGATATTATAATTTTGAACTTCCCTTTTATTCCTATATCTATCTTCTATCTATCCATCCATTCATCTATTCTTAGTTATCATCCTTTATATGTAACTATGATCTATTTATCTGTCTACTTTATCTATCATCTATCAGTTGATTTATCTTCCTATTCTTTAATTATTTATTATTAACTATTTGGTGATATAATGACTATAATAAGCCTCGATGCCAGAAAAATACACGTATTTACTCATACAAAACTTGCTTTACTACGGAGTCAAAAACAACTCATTTATACTCGTGAACATACATTAGGTTATTCCCCCAAGTAGAGTAACTTGGGTAGAAACACATTGTCATTGGAACCATTGGTTCTAATAGCTCTTCATATGTAACTTAAAAGCAGAAGAGAATAAATGAAGAGGAGATAATAGACTCTAACAAAAATTAACCCACTCGAAGGCTGAGATTTCTTTAATTTCTGTGGTTTAAAGAAACCCAAATTGTATAATACATATCACATATATCTATTTATTGCAACATAAAAATCACATTGTGAATTATTTTCCATCTAAAACTAATATTTATCTTACAGCTTTACATGTCATCTTCATAATAATGGATATCACCCCTTGCCTGCTAATCCTCTGTGTATGAGAATATATTGAGAACTACTGCATAAGAGACCAGCTCAAATAATGTTAAAATTATCCTCCTTAGCCTGGATGATGAAATCCTGCATGATCTGACCCTTCTATAGTTGTACCTCTTACTCATCCCTTCCTAGTATTAAAATATCTAGTCCAGTCTCAAACTCCCTCCAGAACTCTGTCTGTTCTCTTCTCCATGTGTTTGTACACGTGGTAGTCCACTACTCACATGTACTCACTCCCTTCACTGCATCATCTCTTATTCATCCTTTCAGACTATGTCAATGAGTCTTCTGGAAGCCTTTTCTCAACCTCTGGGTCTACCCTTGACATTATATTTATTTATTACACATTAATCATCTCTTTATGAGTCTGTGTCTTCTTCTAGCTCCATAATCCATCTTCATTGTTTCTCATGTGTCCCAGGAGAAGACCTGGAATATAATAGACGCTCAGTTAATATTGGTTGAAGTAAACTTATTTGAGCACAGTAGAATCCACTTGACAATCACTGATGACAGCATTGATGAAAGTAACTTTTTTGATGTATTCTGCCATTGAGGAGAGGAGTACATACATGCGGGTCGAGGTCGTGCACACCAACTAGGAAGCTAACGCTTATTGTTCAGGAATGGGTTAATATCAGCCAGTACTAACATGGGAATAGGTGGGGTGAAACAGAAGAAGCAACTTTAAGAGGCAAGCCTTGGAAAATGAGAGAAGGCAAAACAAGGAGCCAAAGATATCCCTGAAATTTCCAGGCTGAATGATGGTGAATGAAACTGGACCAGTCTTTAGTTGTGTCAAAAGGACCTCCTTGATTTGTCTGCCTGAAGGGAGAGGGTACATGTGTAGGCTGCTGCAGGGGCAGTGGGAGTGGATAGAAGTCATGTCAAAAGGGGAAGGTGGAAGCAAAGCTTAGAAACCAGCTACAAAGAAATCAGGTAGCTTCAACACTAGTGAACAAAATGAAGGCCTCTTACTGAAACCAAGAGCCTTCTCCATCAGAGAGAGTCAGGTTGAAGATGAACCTTATAGTGGCAGCAGGAGGGAAAGGAAGCTCGTCATCCTCCTGGGGGATGCTCCACTAGGCACCCCAACACAGCCATTAGCACCCAGTGAAGTTGAGTCCAAGCCAGCCCAGGGTGGAACCCACAACGGTCTCTCATCACACCCATGCTCCCAAGGCACAGTTTCACAAGCAACATCATTTCCAAGTTCAAAAATCCTATTATTGCCACTTTAAAAACTGCTCTAACATCTATAAAATTCCAATATTAATTTCTCTTTGTTTCAGTGCCAATTTTGTTTAAGACCAATTTAGTTGTATACTCATTATTATCACCTGTGTTCTGTTTCCAAGCCATGATCTCAGTCCACTCCAATTAACAAGGAAATCACCCAAGTAGCCTTATAATTTGAATTGAGCCAGTTTAACCTCCAAAATAATTTCCTGTATGGACAGAAATTTTCTTAACCGGAAACTAAACTGAATGAGCCAAGAACCTGCTATCTCCCGTGGGCTTCTTCCAAATGGCAAGTTTTGCCTATTATACCATAGGACATTCACCTCTGGTAACAATCTCCTGTGGGCCCCTCTCTTACCTGTGTCCTGATTGTGTCTTCTTCCCTCCTGGACTTATTAAATGAGTGCTCTCAACTGGGGTTTTTCCTCAGGAAGCCTGTGCCAGGGCTGGCCTAGAGGTGAGGTTGGGCAGTCCCTAAATATGTGGAGTGATAGAAACACAGCCATAAGTACTTCCTGAAAATCATATTTATTCATTTATTCCTCTGTTCATTTTCTTCTTCATTCATACATGTATTCATTCTCTAATTATGCATTCTTCCTTTATAGTTAATATTTCTTCAGTATTACTTAAGTCCCATCCATTGTATTCACAACGTTTGGTAGATCTGAAGGGTAGTCAGGAGTGGACTAAGAAAAAATTATAAGGAATATGGGAATAAAGGAAGCAGACCAAGTGATACTCAAGCTGTGGTCTATCAAAGACAACATGCATTTTAAAATTTCAGATTCCTGGGTTCACTTCCCATCAACTGATTTGAAATACTAAGATGAAGACCCAGAAATATTTATTTTATATCCACAGCCAAATTTTCTTACACATGTTAACATGTGTGAACCCCTGAAGTATAGAAAGAAAGAGGATAAGGACAAATT
Source organism: Trachypithecus francoisi (assembly GCF_009764315.1). Lineage (NCBI taxonomy): Eukaryota > Metazoa > Chordata > Mammalia > Primates > Cercopithecidae > Trachypithecus > Trachypithecus francoisi. Next base: position 18,742,210 of record NW_022681454.1, read on the forward strand.
TGGAAATCAAAGATGAGCTTAGAAATAATTTGACAAATAATGCTGAATATTTAAAAATATATATTTGTTTAAGTGCTTAAGCCTGAGAACAAACATGAAGATATTGCACTTTTGTAAAAATATAGACCATGAATGGATCCTCTTATTTTATATATGACGTGAGGTGACTTGTTTAATGCCATAGAAGTTTGACTTCTCATAATTGTTTCCAAACAAGAGTAAGATAATTTTAGGGAATTTACTTTATATCTTATATAGAGAAAAACTACCAAATACAAAAGAGTGTATTTATTTATGGTGGGGAACATCTGTCCATAAATAACATAAATGTGTACATTAACATCTTGTTTGGAATTTTTGCCTGGATTTACAAGAATCTAGATTTTTTAAATTAAACTTAAATTAAATTAAATAATTTTTAATTTAAATATAGGTTTTATTTTTATTCTTTTTATAGTCACAGAAGTGGATATACCTCTGGAATTTTTAAAAATTTATTTTATTTGAAGTTCAGGGGTACATGTGTTGAGGTGAACTTAGTTTAAGCTTGTTGATTTATTTAGAAACAAAACAAAACAAAAACACTGATTGAGCACTACTCTAGGCCCCAAAGATACAATGGTGGTTGAATCATGGTCTCTGCCTTTGAAAAGCAGAAAAATGAATAGACAAATAAAATATAATTGGTAAATAATATGATGGGATAACATGGGGATTAATAAGGAGATGGAGTTAGCCAGGGGAGCTTTCTTGGAGAAGGTGATAGCTAAGCCAGGATTTGAGAAACTAGTCGATATTAACCAGGATCATTGAGTAAGTGTGTGTCCAATGTGGAGGAAAGTTAATGCGAGTGTGAAGTAGAATATCTCCACAATATTCCATCTTTGTTGTTCACTTCTGTCTATGCAGTTCACCTGCCCTTCCTTCGCCCACTTTGTAGACTGATCCAAAATCAAAACAAAAACAAAAGCAACAACTAAACAATCACAAAATATGAGTTTGCTTAGGCCCCAAACACCCTTATTTTGAAAGCTGCCCTGATTTTAAAGCTTCTGTCCTCAGTTCTATCTAATTCTCTGAGCCTTGCCTAGACTCTCAGTATCCGTGTGGGCCACCTGGGTGATTGCTATTTCTGGGTCTTCTCTGACACCTTGTCTATCTCTGTTTTCTGTTTTATTCTTGTGTCCTGCCTGCAGTAATGCTTCATTTTTACCTTCTGAATTCTGCTTTACCTTAGTGGTTTACATGTGGCACCATTCAAAATCTGGCTCTTTCTGGGTTAGCAATGAACCATAATTTTTTTTTTTTTTTTTTTTTTTTCCTGAGGCAGGTACGCTGTTGGATGAGTTCACTCATATTTGTTCTACTTCAAGCCAGTCTGTACCAGGCTTCAACTGATTACTTTATTCTACAACTGAGCCAAATACATAATTGAGTAGGTGTAACCACTGAGTTGCTAAGACTCCAGGGATTGACATTTCTTTGTTTGGGGAAATGAGAAAAAAAAAAAAAATGCACTATTGAAACATAATGCATGGGATTAAAAATACATAAAATGGTCCTTTAAATTTGCTTTCTCCTCTCAAAAATAAAATCAAACAAACACGTAAAAATGGCTGTCTCAGCTTCTTGAATAAGGTTAGATACTAAGAAAGAAAAAAGGTAAGGATATGTTCATTTCTAATTAGAAGTGTCAATTTCAATCAATTGAACTATTAGAGATAATGTTCCTTCCTGGTCTTTTGCCTTTAACTCAAGCACTCCGCCGCTGCCTCAAGGTAAAAATCCTACTCTGCCAAAGTGAATGTTTGTTTTGGAAGTCGAGGGCCAATATCTTCACTCTTCTTCTGGTAAGAGCTTTTTTCGATTCCCACTTTCTGACTCTGAGGCTTGGATGAGCTTACCTTATTCTCATTTTTAGCGACTGGCTCTTGAATGAATGTATGGTCCAATTTTGGGTAATGAGTGTCAGACCTAGGACTTGTATTTGAATTTTTAAGAACAAACCACTTCTTCGTTACAAACTTGGAGTTGGGGTCAAGCGTGTTATTGGCGTTCATTTTACCTGAGAATAAACAGGGCCAACTAAGTGAAAAACATAGGAGAACTGAGAGACAGGGTGTCCTGAAAATTTCCTTGAGCCTGTGAATCTAGCTATTCTTTGAAGGCAAAGCTTCACTAGTTTTTAAGAGTGTAAAACACTGATTCTGGTTCATGTTTACATTGTGGTTTTTGAGGCTGTTTGATTTAGATCTTTGGAAAATGAAACTAAAAGAGTTTTGCTTAATGTACTTGAGAAAATTTACTCAATCCTATTTTCTCCTGGTGTTTTCCCAACTCTTTTACATTGATCTTAATCCGCAGTCCCATTCCCTTGTGTTGATGTATGTGGATGCTCTATCAGGGCACCCTATGCAGTTTATTTCATAGGATAGTGACTTTTGCATAAGTGTGTCTTCCCCAGTGCATTCTTACAACTTGGAGGATAAGGACAACGCACATTCATCTACCCATACACACAGTGAAACACGTGTAGCTTAAATAAAATAGACACTCTCCAAGGATTTCTCCAACTATAATAATTGATTGGGCTTCAAAAACTCAAGGTTGAATTTCAGCTTCTAACTTGATGAGAATGGCTGTCTTAATTCTGTCATTTTTTGTTAATTTTACCTCCAAAATGTCAGGGCTGTGATTTGAGGCTTTTTCTCCAAGCTTCTATGATGGAGATGAATTTATTAAAGTGCAGCCATAATGTCATTTTGAGCCACACTAAAACTGAGTCATCAGAATTAGGAAGTATCAGAAGTCAAGATCAATTTTAAAGAACAGGAGCATAAAATTCGAACTCAATCTATGTTAACATTAAGAGACTTAGAAGCTCATTCAGACTGATAACTAACGAATAATATAGCTTTCATTTGTTGGAAACTTTATGTGAGCCAGCCACTTATACATGTTATTTATAATCCCCACAGTAACATTGCAAGGTAGTTATTATCAACTCTATTTTGCAGTTAAGGAAATTGAGGCTAAGAAATATGCCATTTAACTTTCGCTGCATAACAAACTACCCCAAAATTTAATGGTTTAAAACAATATGCATCTGTTGTGTCTCAGCATTTTGAGGTCCCAGTGAGTAGCTGCTCTGGTCTGGATTAGTTCAGCTGATATCTGCAGTCGGCTAACATATCTGGTGCTAGATGATCTACAATGACTTTACCCACTTAGTAACTCTAGTCAATGGTAGGTTTTGTTCATGTACCCTCAACTCTCCTCCATGAGACTGGTCTGAAAAACTGGCTTGAGCTCAGTCATGTCATGGACTCAAGTTTTCAAGCACAGCAAGAGAGGAAAAGCCCCAATGATAGAGCATTTTTTCAAATATTTGCTTGTGTTAAATTTTCTAATTTAACAATTTTCCATTTTGAAATTTCTGACTCCTAATTGACCAAACAAGTCAGATGACCATTCCCAGATTTGAGAAGTAGAGAAATAGAGCCATGTCTAGAGAGGAGGAATGGCTCAGTTGCATTTCAAAGGGGTGTGCATATGATGACCAGAAGAATTATTGTGATTAATTTTGAAAAAAACAATGAAGTCTACCAAAGAAAAAAAAAAAAAAAGAAGTAACTCAACTAATATGATACAGAGCTCATACTAAAGCACAAAAGAGCTTGACTTAAAAACATGATATTTGGTATTCTATATTTTATGGGACTGACTCACGCCAAAAAACAAACAAACAAAAAGAAACACAAACAAACAAAAATAAACCATAAAAGCACCTAGCTAAGGGCACAGTGGTAATTCATCCTACAGAGTGCATGTTTTAATATTTTCTGTTCCCAGCAGGGCTTCTTCTTTCACCACACCAGTGTTTGTGTCTCCCTGGATCAAATGAGAATGTCTATGTCTAGATCACTTATTGGAGAAATCGTCTTTAATGAATATCTCATCTATAGTGGTATTCAGTAGAAAAGTCACATGTAAGAATGGTCCAAACTCAAGTTTGAGACAATAAGGAGATATAGCATCTGTGGCAATATGAAGCATCTGCCCCATCTAAAAGTATCCAAATTAGGGGAAAAAAAAAAATAGACAAAAGCACAACACTCTATTGCCCGAAGCAAATCTGTCTCAGAACAAGAAATGGCTGACAACTACCTGTTTGTGGTCCCTACCATATAAACACCTACCTACCCGTACCTGGAATTAGCAACATTCCAACAAAAACTGGTCCCCCAGAGTCCTGTCCTTCTACAACTGAGACATGGAGAAGTGGGAACCTTTTCGAAAGAAACCCCAATGGACTTTTTGGTAATGGTGAGATAACTAGCATATCTGCATCTTCACAGGGTCCTGTCATTTGATGCATCCAGCAGGGGGATTGTCTGTTCAGGAAGTCACATAGACACTGAGACTGAGTGAGACATCATTCTCCACCTGCAGATGTGGGCTCAGGTGTCATGAAAACTGCCAGGTAGAGGAAATATACCCCTCGATTCACACACACAAAAGGCCTGGAGGTTCAGTTTGTCAGCCGTCAAAGGGCAATGGAAAACTGTGTGCTTTTTCTCTAAAACTGTGAGAAAACCAAGAATTTAATACCTCCGTTCCAACTTCAAACCAATCAAACATTGGCAGTTTGGGATTGTTTTATTTTGAGGCTTTAGCTTATCTCCGTGGGATAAAAGCCTTTCCAAACTGGCTTTAACTAAAAATGTCATCAATCCCAGCTGCTCACTGGTTAGCAGAAAGAGTGGTAACAGAAGGTCCCTTTTGATAGTCCCCTTCCATAATATCATTATCCAAATTTGCATGGCAAAAATGTGGGAGCTATTTATATGTTGATTATTACAGTGCTGCAGTTTATATTTTTCCCAGCACAGTTGAAAATTATATTTAGAAAGGCTGACATCATCTTTAAATATATGTTATAGCTCTCATTTGATGGAGATGAGATGTTGAAATACATGCCACCTACTCAACGTCTCAGAAAAATGGCATAGATATTTCACACATGGTTATATATAAACGTGTACACTGGCATGGAACTGAACTGGCAGCTATAAGACTTTGAAGGAGTTTTGTGGGCTCTGATTTTTGCCTTCTCAGTTTGCTCTTTATTTAAAAAGGAGGATGGGCACTGTGATTTGGTTGTAAGAACAGGGCTTTGTAGCCAGAAAGTAGGGGTTCTGAATTCTAGCTCTGCTAGAATAGTAGAATAGTAGCTGTGTGATCATGAAAAAGATACTTCTCCACTGTAAACATCTATATTTCTCAAGTATAAGATGTCACTATGAGGGCTCACTTGAGATATATTAGAAGTAAATTGTGCAGCACAGTTAACAGTTAATGAAAAAGAATGATTAGCATTATGAAACATGTTCCCAACAATGGAATGCATGCTTTACATAAATTGTGATGGTTAATTTTGTGTGTCAACTTGATCAGACCATGGGGTGTAAAGATATTTGATCATGCAGTATTCTTGGGTGGCTTTGAATGAGATTAATATCAAAATCAGTAGAATGAGGAAAGAAGATTGCCCTCCCTAATGTAGGTAGACCTCACCCAATCAATTGAAGGTCTAAATTGAACAAAGTGGTTAACCCTCTCCTGAGTAAGTTAATTCTTCCTTCTTGGCTGTCTTCGAAATAGGAACATCTGCATTTTTTTCTTGTCTTTGGACTGAATGTTTGCTCTTCCTGGGTTTCATCAGCTTTTGGATAGGAATCATACCATCAGTTTTTCTAGTTCTCGGGACTTCAGGCTACACCTGGGACTAAATCATGAACTCTCCTAGGTCTCCACTTGCAGACTCACCCTGCAGATCTTCAGACTTGCCAGTCTTCATAATCATGTGAGCCAATTCTTTATAAATCTTTCTCTCTCTCTCTCTCCCCCCATATATATCTAGATAGATCGATAGATAGATAGATAGATAGATATACAAAGATATATATAGATAGATTAGATAGATAGATGTGTGTCTGTGTGTATATATATGTACATGTAGGTATAAATATACAGTATATATATCATATGTTTCTTATTTGTTCTGTTTCTTTGGAGAACTCTAATACACAGATTATTCACTTATGTATTTTGTTTCCTAGGATAACTTATTAAGATAGAAGATATTGCTCTAAGTTTCCCTATCCTTATCCTATTTAACAGATGAGGAAATTGAGGCCTCCAGAAGCAAGATAATGTGTTCTAAGGACATAGAGGCATGACATGGTGGAGGCAGAATTTGAATTGTGGAAACCCGAGGTTATATTTTACCCATTTAACTACTTCCTTAACTTGTCTAGAGGTTACAGGTTAGACAAAGTTAGCTGCTGTCCCAACCCTGAGAAGATTCTGGAGGCCTGAACTCACAGTGAATCACAACCAAGGGCACTGTAAGATACCAGCCCACCTCAGGACAATGTGTAAGGAGCATCTGACTGTAGTGCGGTGGGGTGCAGAGCAAGCCATGAAACCTCCAGGCAGAACTCCGTGGAGTGTAGTTGGAACTGGGTAATATTTTGATTTCTCTGGACTGTCAGTCTCCACCCATCTATCTTGAACCTGGAATCTGACTGCTGACTCAGGTTAGATTTGTGTTTGCAATTCTGTGGCACATCTGAGAGACCATGGCCCAGCAGGGATATTCACAACTCAAATTTAATCAAATATGTTTTAATTCTATAAGAAAGCAAATTTAAAATAGCATTTTCTTTCTTAGCTTTTAAGTGTCAGAGTCCACAGTTTCACCAACAGGGCTTCATAGTTTAGAGTGATTAAAAATTAAATTTTTTATATGTATGCTAGTTTTCATTATTCAGTGAGAATATCAAGATATTAAAGATAAATGTACCTTTTGAAGGATTATAGTACCACCGTTTTTAATAACATGGGGGCCCTAAATGATACTTAGGTGTTGTATTTTGCCAAACTTGACTATTATAAAAAATTCTTTAAAAATCATTTACCCCACAAATGGAAATAAAAATACAGCTGCAAGTGCTAAGAGTAGTGAGATGACATTTTATTTTTTATAAATTAGTTGGCAAAAAATCAAGTTTCATAAGCACATATGCCTGTTCTGAGCTTTTAAGGAGTCAGTTTTATGTTTCATGCCATTCTCTCTTCTTGCCTAGTTGCAATTTTCAGTTTGAGCCAAGATCAGTTTTTATATGAAGCTCAGAGGTAAAACATTTTATATAACATTTGCCTAGGCATAACTGTTTCCACACATTTCTTCCCCACTACCCCCCATGGACTGCATATCATTGTCAAAATGATCAGTTTGAAACCTCACTCTCAATGTGTCATGCCCTGATTCAAGAAAAAGCCTGTATTTCATTCAAACAAAATGTTTCATGCTGGCATCCATGGCCCTCTATAATCTGACCCCACTTTCTTTTGTAGGTATAATGAGAATAATTTCCTTTTTTCTCAAAAAGAGTTGTTGTTTTTTTAAATCGTTTTTCCTCTTTCTTTTTGACTCCTATGAAACCTCAAGGAGAGGTTTGAAGTGGACCATACATAATAATTGCCTTGGTCTCTGTAGTTCACAAACAATTGAGAATTAAGATACAAGAGCCATGACGATTCAGATAAAGAATCAACTTCATTATTATTAAGGTCAATATGAGAACAACATGGCTTGCAAAGTCTGTCATGTAGGCCCTTCAAAGATCCTCTCTCCTTTACTCTAATTTGTCCCCACAAAAGGTGGAGAATCCCTTGTGGGGCAGTTCTTATTCCTGGTTAGCTCACCACACCAGCAAGAATAGACAAGAATTTGCACTCTCAGCAAGAAGCTGACTTGAAAGACTGGGAGAATAAGCTGATTCTGATACACGTCCTTCCTTCTCTTACTCTCCAGTGCAAGAAATCCAGATCAAGCAGGCATAAGTAGAAAGAAGATGGGTATATTCCTCATTAGGGCTCTGTATTAATTTTCCATTGCTGCATTACAAATTACCACAAACTTAGGAATATTAAAACCCTTATCAGCTGTTACTTCTATAAGTCAGAAGAATAGAAACAGCATAGTAAAGTTTGCTACTCATAGTAATAGACTAGAGTCAAGACCTGTTGCTCATCTGGCATCTTTGTCCCCCTTGTTCCCTTTGTTTTTTTCTTTTTTTTTTGAGACGGAGTTTCACTCTTGTTGCCCAGGCATGCAGTGGCATGATCTCGGCTCACTGCAACCTCCACCTCCAGGTTCAAGCAATTCTGCCTCAGCCTCCTGAGGAGCTGGTATTACAGGCAACTGCCACCATGCCCAGCTAATTTTTTTGTATTTTTAGTAGAGATGGGATTTCACCATGTTGGCCAGGCTGGTCTCGAACTCCTGACCTCAGTTGATCCACCCACCTTGGCCTCCCAAAGTTCTGGAATTACAGGCATGAGCCACCGGGTCTGGTCCCCTTGTTCACTTACAAGCTCATTGTTGGTGTTGAAAGAATTTAGTTGCTGTAGTTGTAGGACTGAGATCACTAATTTCTTGTTGGCTGCTACACAGGGGCTACTCTCAGTTACAGGAGGCTATGCTTACTCCTTGTCCCATGACCTCCCTTACTTTCAAGTTAGCAACAATACATCAAATGTGTCTTGTGCTTCAAATCTCTAATTTCTGTCTCTGACCTCTACACCCAGATTTTTTTTTTAGCTGGCCTTTTACATAAGAACAGTTTTAAATTTATAGTCATTGTGCATACAGAATGAAGAGTTCCCTTATCACATAACATGGTTCCCTATTATTGACATCTTTCACTAGTATGGTATATTTGTCACAGATAAAGAACCAATGCTGACATGTTGTTATTAACTAAACTCCCTATTTAACCAGAATTCTTTTTTTCTTATGTATTTTTTTCTGTTACAGAATTCATCCATTATGCCACACTGTATTTAGTAAGCATGGATTTTAGTCTCCTCTTAGTCATTACAATTTCTTAGATTTGCCTACTTTTGATGACCTTGACAGTTTTGAGAACTACTAATTGGGTATTTTGTAGAATGTCCCACAACTGAGACTTGTCTAATATTTTCATTGTGATGAGACTGATGCAATGTGTTTATAGATGAAAGACCACAGGTAAGGAGGAATCCTTATCACATTTTATCAAGTATACATACTATCAATGTGACTTATTACCGCTGATATTAAACTTGGCCATTTGGCTTGAGGTAGTGTAAGTTACAAAATATGGTCCACACACATAGAGGTGGAAAGTTAGACTTTACCTCTTTCATGGTAGAGTATGTACATAAGCTATTGAAATTCTTATGCGTGGAATATTTGTCTCTTCTCTCTCATTTATTTATTCAGGCATTCATTTATATTTTAGGGACTCATTGATATTTTGTTAACACTTTGCGTTATGATCCAATGTTTATTTATCTATTTCATATATCAAATTGTTTCAGCTTTAGCCACTGGGAGCTCCTTCAATTGGTCACTGTGTCTGGTCTGTGTGTGCATATATTTGTATGTGTAGGTATAAATGTACAGCATATATTTCATATGTTTCTTAATTATTCTGTTTCTTTGGAGAACCCCCATCATCCTTTTTTTTTTTTTTTTTTTTTTTTTTTAGCACTTCCTTATTTTCTGACACTACAAGATGCTCCAGGCTCACTGTTTATTTCCTACCCATGTTAGCACTAGCTAGGACTTCCAGTATATTGTTGAATAGGGGTGGTAAAAAAGGACATCCTTGCCTGGTTCCTGATACTAAGGGAAAGCATTTAGTTTATCGTCATTAAGTATGATGTTGCCTGTAGGTTTTCACAGATATTCTTTATCAAGTTGAGGATGTTTATCTCTGTTATGAGCTAAACTTTGTCCCTGCTAAACAAATCTACACGTTGAAGCCCTGACCTTCAGTACCTCAGAATGTGACTGTATTTGGAAGTTGAGCCTTTACAGAGGTAATTATATTAAAATGAGTTCATTCAAATGATTTGTAATCCTATCTCACTAATATACTTACAAAAAGAAAATTTGGTAACACAGGAGACACCAAAGGTGCACATGTACAGAGAAAAGACCATATGAGGATACAGTAAAAAAGTGACCATTTGCAAACTGAGGAGAGAGGCTTTAGAAGAACCAATTCTGGCCGGGCGTGGTGGCTCACGCTTGTAATCCCAGCACTTTGGGAGACTGAGGCGGGTGGATCACGAGGTCAGGAGATCAAGACCATCCTAGCTAACACAGTGAAACCCCGTCTCTACTAAAAATACAAAAAATTAGCCGGGCGAGGTGGCGGGCCCCTGTGGTCCCAGCTCTCGGGAGGCTGAGGCAGAATGGCATAAACCCGGGAGGCCAAGCTTGCAGTGAGAGGAGATCAGGCCACTGCACTCCAGCCTGAGTGACAGAATGAGACTTCATCTCAAAAAAAAAAAAAAAAAAGGAATTCTTCTGACACCTTGATTTTGGACTTCCAACCTCAAATAGAAATGAAGAACATATTATTAAACACTGGAGAAAAGGTGACATTTATTATAAAGTAGCAGATAACTGGGGTTAACTGTGTTCTAGTATTTTTTCAGAAGGGTAGAACTCATGAGTGATGATCCTGGATATTTAACTGAATGTGTTTCTAAGCAAAGTGTTGAAAATGCAGCCTGGTATCTCCTTGCCTCTTCTCATAAAGTGCAAAAGGGTAGACAGAAATGGAAGAAGTCATTGTTTAGCAAAAAGGAACTAGAACTTGAAGATTTGGAAATTTTTCAGCTTATCTAGATTTCAAAAGACGAGAAAGTATTTTCTGGAGAGCACATGAGGAGTGTATCCAGAAAATCATGTGATGATATATCAAGGGTGTGATTTATGTATCTAATCAACCATCTCAACAGAAGCCAAGAATAGTGATTTGAGTGTTACCATCAGAAACACTTCCAGCTTGGACTAACAGGATCAAGAATGGACAAAAGTGAAGAATGGCTTTCAGACTGGGATTTTACATTATAGAAAAATAGAGTTAATTGTTTTTGAATATGTGTTATCCTTCAAGAAAGTGGAAGAATGGCCATGAGCATAATTCTCACATTGGCAAGGCTGATACTCTCACCACAGGTCTGATGGGTGAGGCTGTCTCCTCCTCAGTTTCAGAGGGTGGGGCTACCTTTTGGATGTTCTTAGAAAAGTGGGCCAGGCTGCTGCTACAACAGGGTCTTAGTAGTAGGGCAGCCACCCAGGGCCTTAAGGATTAGGCTCCTGCCTTGGGCCTCAAGGGCAGCACTGCTGCCTCAGTGTACCTGGAAGGAGAGATTTTAGGCCTCCAGAAATAATACTCTGACTCAGTGTGTGTGCCCTGGATCCAGTGGAGTATTGTTCCTGGAGCTGTAAAACCTGAATCTGAAATTTGCTCTGCTAGGTTTTGGGATTGCTTGTGACCCATTACTGCCGCCTTCTTTTCGATTTCTACCTTGTATTAGTTTGTTTTCACGCTGCTGATAAAGACATGCCCAAGACTGGGTAATTTATAAAGAAAAAGAGGTTTAATGGACTCACAGTTCCACATGGCTGGAGAGGTCTCACAATCATGGTGGAAGGTGAAAGGTACATCTTACACGGTGGCAGACAAAAGCAAATGAGAGTGAAGGAAAAGAGGAAACCCTTTATAAAACCATCAGCTCTTGTGAGACTCATTCACTACCATGAGAACAGTATGGGGAAACCGCCACCATGATTCAATTATCTCCCACAGGGCCCCTCCCACAGCACATAGGAATTATGGGATTTACAATTCAAGATGAGATTTTGGTGGGGTCACAGTTACACCATATTATCCCCTTTGGGAAGGGGCATGTCTATCATGTCTATCCTATACCTGTCTCACCATTATATTTTGAGAGCACATAACTTACCTTGTTTCACAGCTAGAGAGGAATTTTGTCTCATATTAAGTTATACCTCAAATCTCACCCATACTTGAGTTAGATGGTATTTAGACAAAATTTTGAATTTAGAGTTGGTGATGAAATGGATTAATACTTTTAGGCTGTCAGGATATGTCAGGATATATTGAATGTATTTTTTTTTTTTTTTTTACATCAGAAGGACATGAATTTGGAGGGTACAGAATGTTATAGACTAAACCATACTCCGTAAAATTGTTATGTTGAAGTCCCAATCCCGTTCTCGCAATGTAATCATATTTGGTGACAAATCATTTAAAGAGGTGATTAAGTTAGAGGTCTGTTAGTGTGGGGCCCTAATCCAATATAACTGGTGTCATTTTAAGAAGAGAAAGAGCCACTATAGAAGTGCAGGCATGAAGGAAACGTCATGTGAAAACACAGCACAAGGAAGTCGCCATCTGCAAGCCAAGCAGAGAGACCTCGAAAGAAGCAAATCTGCTGACACCTTGATCTTAGACTTCTGACCTCCAGAATTCTGAGAAAATAGATCTCTGTTATTTAAGTCATTCAGTCTGTGGTAATTTGTTATGGTAGCTCTTTCTAACTAATATATCAGTTTTGCAGCCTGGGCCGCCTTCTCGTCTTCAGCAGACCCATTTGCTACCTAGAGTCTCAGGGGTGAGGTTGCCACTTAGGGTCTCAGAGTATGTTGGTATAATTCTTTTTTATCTTTCTTAAAGACATTAAAGAACTCCCCAATGAACCTATATGAGCCTAATACTTTCTGTTTTGCAAAACTATTAATTATTAATTCAATGTATTAAACGTAGATAATAGGCCAATATAGATTATCTGTTTCTCTTTGTGTGAGTTTTGGTTCATTGTGTTTTTTAAAAATAATTTATCCATTTTACTGAGGTTATCAAATCATAGGTATATATTTGTTTTATTACATTTTATTTTTAATTATGCTGTTTTTGTTTTAAATTGTTTTTCCTTTTTGTAGTTTCCTATGATGTAAACTTAGATTAGTTATGTTAGATCTTTATTCATTTCTAATATATACAGATAATTCTGTAAACTTCCTTCAAACCACTGTTTTCACTGGTTGCTACAAATGCTGATAAATTGTTTTTAAATTTCCATTTAGTTAAAAAAATATGTTTTTATTTCACTTGAGACTTCTTTGATTCATGCTATTAGGAGCAACTTTTAAAATTTGCAAATGTTTAAGTATGTTTAAGTTATCTTTTTGTTACTATTTTTCTGTAAAATTACTTGAGGTCTGAGAACATACTTATTTTTTGTATGTCTTTGAATATATTTTGATTTTTTTTTTAAGCTAGAGTGTAGTTTAACTTGGTAAATGTTTCCTGTGAGCTTGAAAAGAATGTGTCTTCTGTTGCTGATAGAGTATTCTATAAATGTCAACTAAATCAAGTAGATGGAGAGTATTATTGATGTTCAACAATATTCATAATGAATTTTTGCCTGTTTGCTCTAAAAATTATTGATAGGAGGGTGTTGAAGTATGCAGCTATACTAGCAGATTTGTCTGTATTTTCTTTCAGTTGTATTCAATTTTGCTTGACATATTTTGATGTTTGATTTTTAATTTGATTGTCGGTTTTGCTATTTATTTTTGGAGAATTTACTTCTTTATCATATAATGCCTATTTTATTCCTGAAAGTACTCTTGATCCAATTTGTCTGAAATTGGCATATTTACTGCAACTTTCTTTATTGTTAACATGCTATATTTTTGTATATTTTTCTTCTCTTTACTTTTGAACTGTCTTACAGTTTCTTTAATAGACAATATATAGTTAATTGATTATTTGTTTGGTTTTATTTGCTCTGACAAAATCTGTCTCTTAATTAGTGTATTCAGATCAATCATATTTAAAATGATTATTGATATATTAGGATTAATATCAACCATGTTTGTAAATGTTTTATATTCATTGGTAATGACTTCTTTTTTTGCCTCTTCAGTTTTTAGTTCAGCATTTTATATGATTTCACACTTTTGGCATATAATTTATACTTCTTTAAAAATAGTTTTTGGTCGCTGCCCTCGAGTTTACCCCCCCCCCCCCATATATATATAATTTTTTTTTTCTCTCTGTCACCCAGGCTGGAGTACAGTGGCACAATCTCAGCTTACTGCAACCTCTGCCTCCCAGGTTTAAGAGATTCTCCTGCCTCAGTCTACTGAATAGTTGGGATTACCGGCATTTGCCACCATGCCTGGCTAATTTTGGTATCTTTAGTAGAGATGGGGTTTCACCATGTTGGCTAGGCTGGTCTCGAATTCCTGGCCTCAGGTGATCAGCTTGCCTAGGCCTCCCAAAGTGCTGGGATTACAGGCATGAGCCACTGCACCCAACAATAAACATTTTTTTAATAATGCAAGTCTAAATTCAAACAACACTTGCTGCCCTGGAGTTTACAATAAATATTTTTAATAATAATTTTAATAATATAAGTCTAAATTCAAACAACACTATTTTGCCTCATGTGTAGTGCAAGTACCACATAACAAAGCATTACCAGTTACTACTTCTCATCTCCATGGTATTGCTGCCATTAATTTCATTTTTTAATATGCCATGATCAGCTGATACATTGGTAGTATCATTACCTTACATAAGTTTCTTTAGATTAATTTAATTTATTATTATTATTTTTTTTTATATGGAGTTTTGCTCTTGTTGCTCGTGCTGGAGCCCAGTGGCACGATCTCAGCCCACTGCAACCTTGCACTCCCAGGTTCAAGTGATTCTCCTACCTTAGCCTCCCAAGTAGCTGGGATTACAGGTGCCCACCACCACCCCTGGATACTTTTTTTTCTTATTTTTAGTAGAGACGGTGTTTCATCATGTTGCCCAGGCTGGTCTCGAATTCCTGACCTTAGGTAATCTGCCCGCCTCAGCCTCCCAAAGTGCTAGGATTACAAGCATGAGCCACCAAGCCCAGCCACTTTAGATTAATTTTAAAAATAAAAATAAAACATTTTATTTTACCATCAGTTATTTCTTTTTCAATGATCTCCTTTTCTTTATACAGATTCAAGTTTCTGAGCTCTATATTTTTTCTTCTTCCTAAATATGATTTTTTGATTATTTCTTATAGGATAGATCTGCTGGTGAAGAATACTCTCAGTTATTTGTTTGAAATGTTTTTATTTTTTCCTTACTTTGAAGAGTAAATTTACTTGATATAGAATTCTGTGTTGGAGTTTTGATTTTTTTAAACTCCTTCAACATTTCTCTCCATTCTTTTTTTGCTTGCATGGTTTCTGATGAGAAATTTATTGTACTACTTTTTTTCTTTTCTTTTCTTTCCTTTTCTTTTCTTTTCTTTTCTATTCTTTTCTCTTTTTTTTTTTGAGATGGAGTCTTGCTCTGTCACCCAGGCTGGAGTGCAGAGGCGTGATCTTGGCTCATTGAAACCTCCACCTCCCAGGTTCAAGTGATTCTCCTGCCTCAGCTTCCTGAGTGGCAGGACTACAGACATGCGCCACTATGCCTGGCTAATTTTTTGCATTTTTGTAGAGATGGTGTTTCACCATATTGGCCAAGCTGGTCTCGAACTCCTGACCTCAAGCAATCCTCCCACCTCATCCTTCCAAACTTCTGGGATTACAGCTGTGAGCCACCCCACCCAGCCATTTATTGTACTTCTTATCCTTGTTTATCTATAGGTAAGATTCACTTCCTCCCTCTGGCATCTTTCAATATTTTCTCTTTGTCTTTGTCTTTCTACTGTTTGAATATGATATACTTAAATGTAGTTGTTGTTTCTGTTAATTCTGCTTAAAGTTCTCTGAGGTTCCTGGATTTGTGGTTTGGTGTCTGTTATTAATTTGAAAATGTCAGGGCTTTAATATTTTAAACATTTATTCTGTTCCATTCTTTCCATTTTCTCCTTCTAATATCCCAATTACACATGCGCTGTATCTTTTGAGACCATAACTCTCGTTCTTGGCTCTTCTGTGTTTGCTTATGTGGGAAAGAGAGTTTCTAGGATGCCAGATGAGTTGGTCTCCCCTGTGTGAGATACCCATGGGGAGCCATGGGAGGTCTCTGAGGAGAAAAGTCTCCTTATTGCCTTCATGTCTTTATGCCCTTAGAGCATAACCACTCTGCCGCATTCCACAGGTTGCTCTGGGAGATAACACTTCCCTGAAGCAGTGGAGTATAATCAAACATCTTGGCTCCTCCTGAAACCCACTCCCACCCACTTCAGTCCCAATAAGTTAAAGATCTTAAGTAGTTTAGACACATGCCTTTGCTCAAGGAAATTCACAGAAACCGTCACTGCTATACATATTATGAATGACTCACAAGTTCTCCTTCACTGATTAATCCTTTTCCTCATCCCTTCCTACCCCTCCCATCTGCCCTAAGAACAAAGAGCTTGTAAATCAATAAATTAGGTGGAGCTAAAGAGTTCTGGGCCGTGAGCACGCCTCGATGCTCTGGTCCCTTGGACCCGCCTTTTAAACTCTTATTCTGTCTCTTTCTAACTCCTTTGTCTCCACTGGACTCGGGGTACCCGCCGGGTGGTGTGGAGTGGGCTTCCCCAACAGCTTATTTGTATCTATTTGCATTTTGAGAAGTTTCTATTAGCCTGTATTCCAGATTACTAATTCTTCCCTTGGTCTTACTGAGTCTACTATTGAGCCCATCAATGATATTTTTCATTTCTTTATACTAATTTTTATTACTAACATTTCCTTTTGAATTTTCTCTTTGAATTTTGATCTCTTTGCTTACATTGCCCATTCGCTCTTAATGTTGACTACTTTTTCTATGGAAGCCTTAATATCACAGTTATTGTAAATTTCATTGTAATAAATCTGCATCGTATCTGAGTATAACTCTGATGCTTGGTTTATTTCTTATGACTCTATTTTATTGCTATTTGACATGTTTTGTGATGTTTTTGTTGTTGAAAGCTGGGCATATTGTATTAAGTACTAGCAACTTAGAAAAATAGGCCTCTAGTATAAGAATGTATTAATCTGGCTAAGAGTTTGTATTTGTTTAATGTTTGTTGCATAATAGGGCAATAGAAGCTCAAATCTTTCTGGTATCTCTATTTTTATCTTTCAACTTGACTTTGGTCTTTACTAAGTACTCCTCTTCAGAGAAGGTTTATTTTCTGCAACTCTTTAAGCCATAATCACTTTATTTTTGTGTCTGTGGAAGACTGGTAGTTCACAGATGGGAATGGTCATGGCTCACACTGTGAATAACATTGATATCATAACCTGATCCCAGGCCATCTCCTCCCCTCCTGCTCATCTCATTGCAACCTCCCCCTACCCTTTTTTTTTTAACAGTGCACATGCTGGGTCTTCTTGTATCATACATTTTTATTTATTGCTGTGTAACAAACTACTATTAATTTAGCAACACAAAATCATACACATTTATTGTTTTATGATTTCTATGAGGAATCCGGGCATGCCTTACTTTGGGTCTCCCAAAGGGTCATCAAAGTTTTTATCTGAGTTTGATGTCTTCTTCCAAACTCATTGTGGTTGTTGGCAGACTCTAGCTCTGTGAAGTTGTAGCACTGAGACCTTCAGTTCCTAGATAACACCCACAGTGCTCTGGTATGTGGCCCTCTTCACTGGCAGTGACAACGTAGAAAATTATTCTCCAAAGCCAGCAAGGGGAGTCTCTTGCTGCAGTCTGCTAAGATAGAGTCTTCTATAACATAACATACACACAGGGGTCACATTCCATCATCTTTGTCATATAATGTAACCTAAAAAAATGGCAGTCTATTATATTTGCCATATTCGTTAGTTAGAAATAAGTTGTAGGCTCCACATACACTCAACAGGAGGGGATAATACAAAATCATAAACACACAGAGATGGGAAATCATTACTGGTGATGTTAGGATCTAAGTGGGCTCACCTCAGAGTCTTTGCATTTGCTTTTCCTCTCCTTTCTTTTAGGTCTCTGTTCAAATGTCACGTCCTCATAGACTCCTAAATGCACCCTGTTTCCTAATGTAGCCATGCCCATCACAGTCATTGCTAGTCTGTTACTCTATTTTATTTTTCTTCAGAGCATTGATCATCCTCTGGCATTATAGAATTACTTGTTCAAAATCTGTTTCCTCTTTTAGATGTAAGCTGATTGCAATATGTAAGAAATTAATCTGCCATATTAAAAAAATGTTTGCAGGAATTACCACCAAAGCCTGTCTAATTTTGACCTATTCATTTTATCAGTAGATTACAACAGTGCAAGTTGATGTTAATATTTAATGTTGTCTCTGTTGTGAAACTTCAAGCAGAGACAGATGGTACAGAAGAAATAGTAATAGGCTTCAGGACAGGATAGACTGAAATCAAACTCAGGCTGTTACTCACTACCTTTGTGACCCAAGAGGTTAATTTCTCTGAATTCCAATGAAAAGATCAAAGAAAACAGAGCATACTTTCTGTCAGGTAGATTTGGGTTTTAATCATAGATCCACTACATACTAGTGTAACTTTCGACCAGTTGTTCGGGTTTTTAGAGGCATGATGATTTCATCTGTAAGATGGATCATAGTAATAATTTCTCCCACATAGGATGACTGTGAGGTTAAATGGATACCTACATAAGAATCACCTACCCTGGTGATGGAAACATTATTTTTTGTCAGTATAAGTTAGCTTTCATTAATATGAATAATTTTATACATATTGATATAATATACATTATTATATTGTCAACGTCAATATAAGTTCAATGGCATAAAGTGTGTTAAATTCACTGTCTTCTTACATCTTTCATTTGGAAACACCGTAGAGATAGATATAAAAATAATAGGCCTGGTGCAGTGGCTCTTGCCTATAATCCTGGCAATTTGGGGGGCTGAGAAAGAAGGAATCCTTTAGGTCAAGAGTTTGAGACCAGCCTAAGCAACATAGCAAGACTTAATCTCTACAAAAAATTAAAACATAAGCCAGGTGTGGTGATGGGCATCTGTAGTCCCAGCTACTTGGGAGGCTGAAGCAGGAGAATCACTTGAGCCCAGAAGTTCGAGGTTACAGTGAGTTATGGTCACAACACTGCACTCTAGACTGGGTGACAGAGTGAGACTCTGTCCCTAAAATAAAAAATTGAAATAATAATAATAGTAAAAACTACCATTTATAGTGGAATTTATTATAAACCTAAACAACTAGATGAATAACAGGGGATAAAGAAACAGGTGTTGACATTCTACATCTAGCTAAGTCTTCTGTGGAACTTTGAGAAAAAACACATAAATTACTATCTGTTAGTTTTAAACTATGGGATGTTGCTGTTCAATGAGTATACAGTTTCAGTTGTGCTTATAGTTCACAGTATAGGATCGTACATTAAAGATTGAGAGGGTAGATCTCATGTCACTTTTTTTACTGCAATAAAAATGCATATATATATATATATATATATAAATTTTTTTGAGACAGGGTCTCACTGTGTCACCCAGGCTGGAGTGCAGTGACATGATCTCAGCTCACTGCAGCCTCTGCCTCCCAGGTTCAAGCAATCTCCCACCTCAGCCTCCTGAGTAGCTGGGATTACAGGGGCACACCACTATGCCTGGCTACTTTTTGTACTTTTAGTAGAGAAGTGGTTTCACCACATTAGCTAGGCTGCTCTCAAACTCCTGACCTTATGTGATCCACCTGCCTTGGCCTCCCAAAGTGCTGAGATTATAGGCATGAGCCACTGTACCCACCTGTAAATATTTTTATTATTTTCTAAAAATCTGCTCATAGTATCTCACAAATTATCTGTTTCTGTGTAAGGACAGATCAAACAGAAACTTAAAAGAGTCTTTTTTTTTTTTTTTTTTTTTTACTCCTAAGCCATATAAAATACTCATGAAATTATGATTATAGAGTACTATTTTATTTTACTTTAATTTATAATTACATAGAGTCTGTGAAATTCTTCATTACTTTTGAAATACTAATTAATTAAACTTTAGTGTTCTGACAAAGAAAGAATGAGGGGGAGTTCTTTTCTGTAAAAACCAAAAGCCAAACCAAAACAAAAACCCAGTTAACATGTGGAGGAAGCTAGATAGATTTCAAAAATAATCATTCAACCCCCTTAAATAAAGTAATTAATTTAGGCAGTTGTAATCAATGGATAAAACTCTTAGATAGAAATTGATGATGAACTTTATGATGGAATCATCAGACACTGTCAACCTGGACCTGTTAATAATCTTAGCCCCACTAAAAATGGGATAAACAGACATGTCTGAGTTGATGTACCTTACCATTTATGAACTACTGTTTTAAAAAATATGAAGTTAATCAAGCTTCTAGAAGAAATTTTTGTTCCAAGGGACAACTCACAGAGTGTCTGCAATAAGTCAAGGACAGGAAAAAAAAAAAAAAAAAGTCATGAGGAATGGACCCAACCAAGCTTAACAGTAGACTCTGTTCAGATCCTGATATGAACAAATCAACTGTGAAAGAACATTTTGATATACTTTAGAAAACATGAAAATGGGCTGAATGTTAAAGGAGTATTGAAAATATTGCTAATTATTCTTAGTTACAATCGTGTGATTTGAGAGAAAGAAAATGCTTATTTTGAAAATATTCTTTGTGAAGCACATAGAATTGAAATGATAAAATGTCTGAAATTGGCTTTAAAATATTTCATTGCAGAGGATAAAAGTCAAAAGGGAAAGCGAAACAAATACAACCAAATCTTGATAAATGTCAAGTTCAGTGACATATGGGAATACTTTATATTGGTTTACTCTCACACATGTTCATATATTTTAATTAAAATGAAAAAGAAAACAAAGTAAAACCCACTCTATCTCTAGAATATGGACTTTCCCCTATGGTTGTCTGTTGTTAGGGACCTTCTACCTGGCTGGAGGGTCCGTTCACATGCTGTCCTCAGTCTGAGTGTGGGATAGATGTATCATCCTCTTCACACACTCTGTCTTTCCTAACTTCTTCTTTAGTCTTATAAATCATACAGTGAACATCATAGTCTCCAGCTCTTGCATTATCGTAATCTCAATTTCTGACTATTCTGAGCTGTCATGAGAGCATCGCGATGCATGAACTGAAGTCCTAAGCCCTGGCCCTTGCACACATTCCTGTGCTAAAACATGCATTGTGATAATCATGAAATAATTTGTTGAAAACCAAGAAAGGAATAACAGTTTTTATTTTTAAAGAGTAAGGCTTTGTCATTACAGGTCAAGGAATTAGGGGAAAAATAGCCCCAAGGCCTTTATGAGGCCAATATACTTTAGATTGCTAAGGATAATCAAGAGACTAGCTTGCTTATTAATTATAACAATGAAATTAATAACCAGTTTCTTTTAGTTCAGTTTATATTAGGCACTGGGATGAGGAACTTACAATCATCATCTCATTTATTTCCTGCAATAATCCCACAAGATGGTCTTTAGCAATGTTCATATTTCACAATGCTTAATTAACTCATACAAATAGAACAACTACAAAAAGGAGGAGTCAGGATTTTGCCCCAAATCTGATTCCATGGCTCACATTCTGCTTAAAACAAATAGAGAAAATAAATTTGCACCCAAAATGTGAGAACCTCCATTAAGTCCAGAAACATTTTTTATTCCTAAAATTTATTTAACCACTATTCATTCATTGTCTGTTATGTGTTGGGTCTTGTGCCAATATTAGAAGCATGAGACCTGTTTCCAGCTTCGGGGAACTCAAAATTTAGCTGATGAGACACACAATTTCATCATCAGAATGCAGTATTACAGGTGTTAAAATCAAGGTGGATAAAGTAGTTGTTTTTCTGTCTTTCAGTTTGCCTGGGAGTCACACTTCAGAATAAGGGCAAAAATTGGGGTCTAAGAAAGGTGTGAATAAGGAAAGCATTAAATAAGTTTACCTAAAAGAGAGTTGGGAGAGACAGTTTAGGGGACAAGTCACTGAGTAAGAAAAATTAGTAAGACATCAGCAGGGCACAGAGTGGCAGAGATAAGCAAGAGAATGAAAGGCTCACAGAGGGCACATCCCACAGGGCCAAGGGTGAAGAGCTAAGGTGTGAACCTGAACATGGCTGGAGGCCTAATAGAGGTGGCTTTTCCCAGGATACCTTGATACCCTTATTTTTTTCAGGCAGACATAGAAAAAGGTGATCAGTATGAGAAAAAACAAAAAAACAGAATCTTTTGGACTAGTGCCGAATTTTGAGTATGAATTACATGTTACACTACTAAAGACAAGCTGTCCTTGAAACAATTCTATTTTTTTTTCTTTTTCAGTGGGGAGGTAAATATCTATATACTTGGACTGTATTTTGATCTTACCATTCTAAGGGAAGTAAAACCCACTACACTGTTTTATAAATGAGTCGTCCCTTCAGAATGCCACCTGAGCCCATTGGCAAGCACAAAATGTGCTTGTGATGCCAGCCCTGGCCATGGCAGATAGCGGGGATAATAGTAATTGCTGTTTCCAACCCTTTTGGATGTTTCCAAGCTGTCTTTGGCATCTGCTCCATTCATGCTCCACTGGCAGCAAGGGAGTAAGGGATTTTGAAGATACTATTAACATTTTTTGCCAATTAGGAAATGTGTGATCAAATAATTGCTCTAAACTATTCAAGATGGCCCACCTCAGAGAGCTGGATTGAAGCAATGGAAAGCTGCCTGTACTTCACCTTAGAAGTGCAGCTTAACGCATGGTACAGTGTTACATGAAAAAATGTAACTTATGAAAGATTCTTAGGTGTTTGTTGTTTGACGTGATTTGGAAAAAAATCAGCTTATTTGATCATTCTTTATTCAACTCAGTATCCTGGCAAAATAAACTATTCCATTTTCTCCATATATTAATATAACCTGGCATGCACTACTTCAGTGCCCATAATGATTCTCTTTCCTCCATAAGGGAGACCTGTTCCTTTCATCTTAACCTTTTTAAATGTTATTTGTTTCATCCACACCTGAATTAATTCCCGATTTTAACATTTAACAGTTGAGTGACCTTGGATAAGCCTATTAACTTTTTTACACCCCAGTTCCCTCTTCTGTAAAATGGAGATGACTATACCTAACACTTAGAATCCTTGTAAGAATTAAAGAAGATAATGTCCTTGAAGCCCTTTGCACATGTAAGTGCTTAGTAATTGTCACCTATCATTCTAATATAAATTATAAACTATTAATAGCTTGCTCTAATGCCATCATCCTGGTGCAGTCATTCTAATTCTCTGTTCAGAAGTTGTCTTCTGACGATTTTGCGTTCCCATTGCAATGTATCCACACCTTTCTCATGGAGTACATGACTTCTAAGCTTAGGTTTCACATCATTACACAAGTTCTGTCTGCCCTGAAACTTTTAGAGGTCAGTGTCCATATTTACCTACATATCCTCATTTTCTAGACTGGTGATATACGTAGGGAACTACAGAGCAAAATTTGTTCTGTGGAAATCTGATCCCCTTCACATTTTGAAAGTGATCATCAGATAACGTTTCCATGTAAGTTAGAACATCTCAGTGGAGCCACCAGGTGGTCTTCCTCAGACGGTCCTTAGGGTCTCCTGACCATCCTTCTTGTCTCCAGCCTCCGCCCACCATATCTACTCAGAGCGATTTTCCTAAGGCGCAGAGCTGATGAGGTTACTCCCTTGCTTTACAATCTAAAATGGCATCCTATGGTTACTCTGATGCTTAGCATTGCCATAGGAAAAAACTTCATGATTGTCTGGTGTTTATTCTCTCTTTTCTGGCCTTATCCCCCGCCCTTCTCTTTTTCTTATGCAATGTGTAGTACCCATACCGGACTGCTTAAAATATTAAAATTTCCTAGCTCATTTTTACGCTTCTTCTGTGTACTCTTTCTCTTTATCTGGAATAAATTCCTTACCACTTCCCACTATCACCTAGTTTACTGAATCTCACGTGTTAGGATTGGGTTTAAATGTAACCTGTGTCGCCTCACCCAGAAAGCCTTTCCAGTCTACCTCTGCTTTGATTATTTCAATATCCTCTATGCTGTCTTGGTTTCCCGTGTGTCTCTCCATGACAGCAATTAGAGCACATATGATTTAATATCTCACATATTGGTCTCTCCTTTCAGTCTGTGAAGTCTCTGCGCACAGAAGCTCATGAGCGTTTTCTTCCTTTCTGTGGATTACCTCTGGAAAGGCCCAAGACCACCAGAGAACCTACCTTCCTACCTCTCTTCCTCATCTCCACCCATTCCTTGCCTCACATTCAGTTAACACCAAACTGCATGACCTTTTCTTCAGGTGCTACTTGATTGATGCTTTCATGCATCTCTGTATGCTGCGCAACTTTCCTTTGTAATTCTTTTCCACTTTACTTTCCTGATCAATACTTCACTTATTCCACAATCTTACCTATTAGAGATTTATCTCTGGAGTTATTTTTTCTAGGAAAATTTTATGAACACTAAATTTGGGTTAGATACCCTTCCATGCTCTGACACTTATAACACTTATGACTTCTGTTTCTCTATGAATAGGTTTTTTTTTCAACAAAAATATGGTGCTATTGAGATCTTAGACAAGATAATTATTGTTGTAGGGACTGTACTGTGTGTTATAGTATGTTTAGTAATATTCCTGACCTCAATGCCTAGATGCCAGCAGTGTAAACCCTTGCCCTTGCTGAAGGAAAGAAAGAAAGACAGAAAGACAGAAAAGAAAGAAAGAAAGAAGAAAGAAAGAAGAAAGAGAGAGAGAGAGAAAGAAAGAGAAAGAGAGAGAAAGAAAAAGAAAGAAAGAAAGAAAAGAAAGAAAGAAAGAAAGAAAGGAAAGGAAAGGAAAGGGAGGGGAGGGGAGGGGAGGGGAGGGGAGGGAAGGGAAAGGAACGGAACGGAAAGGAAAGGAAAGAAAGGAAAGGAAAGGAAAGGGAGGGGAGGGGAGGGGAGGGGAGGGGAGGGAAAGGAAAGGAACGGAACGGAAAGGAAAGGAAAGGAAAGGAAAGGAAAGGAAAAGAAAAAGAGTCCCTAGGTGTTGCCAAATATCACCATATCATCTATGGGGAAAAAATCTCTTGAAATGTGGTCGTCTCACTCTGTCACACAGCCTGGAATGAAGTGCCTTGATCTCAGCTCACTGCAACCTCTGCCTCCTGGGCTCAAGCAATCCTCTCATCTCAGCCTCTTGAGTAGCTGGGACTACAGGTGCACACCACCACAGCTGGCTAATTTTTGTATATTTTGTAGAGACAGGGTTTTGCTACATTTCCCAGGCTGGTCTGGAACTCCTGGATTCAAGCAATTTGCCTGCCTTAGCCTCCCACAAGTGCTGGGATTACAGGTGTGAGCCACTGTGCCCAGCCAAAAAACAACTTTCTCAGTTGAGGAATATTGCTCTACACAATAAGACTAGATCTTAGAATTCATCTTTCTGCTTATAGTGATGGATGGTTATTTGACCTTGTTCAACAAAGACTACTTATTTTGGTAGCATTATTACTAGTAAAAGGTACATGATTAGAACATAATAAATGAATTATATTTGTCATTCATGTCTGACTGTTTTATTTATAAGAAGTTTATCTGCTTATAAACAAAACAAACAAGGAGTTTTTGTATTTGTAACAAATACACAAGGTAATAACCAAGCATATTATAACATTATCACTACAAGTAATAGAGAGTAAAAACTAAGTAAATTAGTAACCTAAGATCCACCCAGAAATGTTGCCAAAGAGTTGTAGATGTGGACAAGTTATTATTATTTTCATGTTCTTCAGTATTTCATTCTCAGTAACATTAATTGCATCAACATTCACTACTTTTAAAAAACATTCTAAATTACTGTATGAATTACATGTATTTCCTTTATGGCCTGCTGATAGGCTCATTCCTTTTCAATTTAACTCAAAACAAGTGAAGTGTATACAGTTAAACACACTTTATAAACCTTGTCTGTGTGCCTAACTTTTGCATAAAGGTGTAGGACATTGCCCCTGTATTCAACTGTGTCTGATTTCCAAAGAAAGACTACAATTAGGGGACAAAAATCTTGTTGGTTGTAGAGGGTTTTCAGTAGATGGAATGGGTTTGAAGAATGAGTAGGAATCTGCAGAAAGAAAAGTAATGGAAATCAAGATACCATTTCCCCAAATGTGGCATCTCACTATTTGAGGAAACAGCAGAAGTAGGAAGGACACTCTCACCTTCCCCTCGATTTTCTCCCCTAACGCAGGCCATAAAATAATTCTCTTAAGTTTCCTCTACAAAAGGTCATAAAACCCTCATTCCAGAGGGGTCCTCCTATGCGCAGAGTAAAGGAATGTCAGACAGGGATGCCAGTAAGAATCTGTCAACAACCGGGCCTTGTTAAATTGCCTCGGGTTATTAACATTAGGTCATACTTTATTGGCCTCTAGTAATATTTCTGCACCATTGTCCATAAAAGTTCACACATTTCCTTGTTTCTTTGAGTCTGCAATTTTGAAAGTTCCTATGTCACATAAAACCTATGTGATATGGTTTGGCCTTGTGTCCCCTCCCAGATCTCGTCTTGAATTGTAATCCTATATGTCAAGAGGGGAACCCTATAAGGGGGTTATTGGATCATGGGGGCGGTTCCCCCATGCTCAGCATCTCATGATGCTGAGTGAGTTCTTATGAGATCTGATGGTTTTATAAGTGTTTGGCCTTTCCCCCACTCACTTCTCTCTCCTGCCACCCTGTGAAGAAGGTCCTTGTTTCCTTTTCACCTTCTGCCATGATTGTAAGTTTCCTGAGGCCTCCCTAGTCATGTGGAACTGTAAGTCAATGAAACCTCTTTCCTTTATAAATTACCCAGTCTTTGATTTTTTTTTTTATAGTAGTGTGAGGACAGACTAATATACTATGTTAAATACATTTGTAGTTTTTCTCTTGTTAATCTCTCTTTTGTTACAGGATTCTCAGCCATGAACCAATAAATGGGTGAGAAAAAGTGTCATTTCTTCTTTTCAAAGCAAGGCAATAGGACGGTACCAGAGGTTGGCGAGGTTGTCACCAGAATACAAATCAATTTTTTGCTATCAGACACTCAGCAGTACAGAATATTTACATTCTGACTTAAGGTTCTTATTGCTTTGAGACTGGTAAATTACCTTTTTTGTAGACCAGAAGAGTTTCACTATCTATGCTTTAAGTAACTTTTTTTGTGGGCACAAAGAGCAGTATTTATGGACCTGAGTCACAATATCATCTTAGTAAACGTATTCTATCAGAATTTCTGCTGATTTAACTATAGCATAACATTGAATATGGTGAAGGTAAAAAATAAATTAAGAAAAAAAGCCCATTCCTTTCTATAGTGAAATAGGTCTATGCCATGCTATTTTCTTATAACTCAATATTTGGATGAGACATATTTGAAAACTATCCAAACTATATACTCCTAACATTTTTGAAAAGCTAAAACTATTCTATAATAAAATGCTTATTTTCTTAAAGATTTCACGAGCAGAGAAAAAACAGCCTGAACAAAAAGAAGGTCAGCAGGGAAGGATTGTTAGGCAAAGCCAGGCGATGAACCATTGGAAAGGGATTGAGTTTCTTATATTTTTGCAATTACAGATCTCCAACCTTAGCCTCTCCGTGATCCTTTTCTTACTATTTGCAACCTCGCTCTCACTTCCTTCTATTACTAATTAGCCTGTTTTATGTGAATTTCAGCATGCAATATTTCATATTTAATAACCCTGCATCAGAAGAAATGGGAAGTCAACGAAGCTGGAATTTATTGCCAGGTGTTCTGGAAAGCACCAGGGGGCATTCACAGGGAACCCACAAAATTCCTCAATACCCCGAGGAGTCCACAACCTACACTTTCAGGAATCCAATAAGTTTCAGCTGAGAATACTATAAATACCACAGAATAAGAGCCATACCCTGATCAAGCTCATTCACTGGATAGTCAGGAGACAGGAAGTTGAAGTTAGGGGTAGTCATAATTGGCCTTTGCATTTAACACCTTGTTAACATAAATTGAGTAAGTTCACACCTCTAATCTCTCATTACTAATGTCACCTACTAGAGTCTGAACTCAGTAAGATGAGGTTGGCTTGCTGGCAATACTGCTTATTTTTCTGAACAGGAGAAAAGGGATTTAAATGTTTCAACTGAGAGACATGGAATCTGATATAGGAGGTATCTTAAGTCTTTGGGGCAGTTTCCAAAGCTAGAGGTTAAAGTCTTAAGGTCATTAAGGTTGTCACTCAGAGTCCCCATGATTTCAGTTTCATCTTGTTTTATATATAGCATTTCTTATTCTCTCTTTTCTTATGTCAGATCCTACAACCAAATTGATTACTGTGATTCATCCAGATAGATTACCCTCCTCTCTCCTTTACTCACAATGTACCCATTCTCTCAATACCATTTCCTCCTGTTATCAACAGTCCACTTCCCATTACCCCTTTAAAATCCTGTTCAAATTCATCCTCTTTCAAAAAGTCTAAAGAATTTAAATTCTAATTTATTCTTAAAGTCTTCTTTACTTCTTCAAATGCCACTGTTTATTCCCGTCTGTGATTGCTATCTGTATTATCACAAAATTTGACAGCTTGTTATATGTGATCTTGTGTCTTAACATTTGTTATTTATTTTTCCTTAGTCAGCAAAATATCAAGCTTTTTGCAGACAACTATCTCAAACTTCTCTATTCTAACAGTGCCTAAGACAGTGCCAGTGTTAGTTATGGCACTGTCAAAAAGAAAGTCACCTTTTGTAAAGCTTGCTGTTGGGAGATTGCTTACTTTGGCTGATAGACATTAGGATAGTGATTATAAGTAAAGATTGTTTAAGCCAGACATAAGCCTCTCTTTAAAAATGCCAGAGTTTGGGACATTAAAAAGGCAGTGGAAGCGTTATATGAAAAGAGATGAGCAATAACTTCAGGACTGAGAGAGCAGAATAAGGCTGATTAAACAGAATTTCCTTTCCTCAGCTCAGAACCCAATAAAAGGAATATATATATATATGAAATAGAATCACCCAGTTTCTAATGATTCAGAATTTGGAGGTCACATAATGAATTATTTAGGTAGGAGCTTAAAGTGTCTATACACCTTGACATTGCTTTCACCTTAGAAGCCTTACTAACAAGCTGACAAATCCGAAGATTTTTTTTTACCATCTCCCTAACATTTGGGAAGAAACAAATTAAGTGGGTATTCTTAAATTCCATTATCCCTGGTAAGTAGTAGGCAGAGTTGCTAAAATACCTGCTAAAAGAAGGAAACCTAGGGCTCCAGAGGCACCCTGAAATCGGACAGTCGTTAAGTATGCCATGAGAATGGATTATACTTTACAACTATTAGAAATGAAACTTGATAAAGAACCCTTAATCAAACATCAAAAGTTAAAAAACATTAGGTAATGTAAAAATTTTGCACACTCACTATCCCAGAGTTCTTTATGCCACCATGCTATAGAGGAGTGGACAGAATGGCAAGTATCTAACACTCAAACCACCCTTTGATAAGGAAAACAAAATAGTCATGAATAAATAAGGAAGAGATTCAGTTTCAAAAAGCCACCCCTGAAATAGCAGAGACAATTGAAAATCTAGACAGAACTGCCCAGAAGTGAGCAAAATTTCAAAAACAAATGGCAGAGTAACTATACAAACTTAGCTTAGGAAAAGGAGTGAGGAGTAACAAAAACATAGCATTTCAAATACAAATCAAATCTAAAAGGAAAAGTAAACAAAGGGGCAGAAGAAAATTCCTTGTAAGTGGTATCTTCTATGACAAATATAATTACTATATGAATTCAATAAACCAAAGTCTCAAAATTATGAAGATAAACTAACAACCAAAATCATGAACATAAGCTAACAACAAAAGTTGAAAGGAAATATTGAAAACCTAATTAAGAAAACAACATTATTACCAAATTAATAAATAAATTAGAATCAGCAAGGGACCAAACACAGCCAGCTGAAAAATCAAATTACAACAGAAAAAAAAGCTGGAGACAAGCAACAATAATGCAGGCAAGAAAAGCAATTTATATGAAACCGATCAAACAGGTGATAGGAAAAATTGATATACTTGACACAGAGAAAAAAATAAAAAGCAACAAATGAACATTTTCTTAAAATGAACAAAGAACTAAGTTGGCAGATATTAAGAATAGGCAATATTTGAGTAAAATGTGGTATAGAACATCACCAATTATTATGTTTAAGTTATTGAATTTTAAGTGCAAAGAAACTTTTCTTTAAGCATTCAGGCAGCAAAAACAAGTTAGTCATATAATGCATAGATAGAAATAAGTAGTTATAACCCATAGGAAGATATAACCAGACTGGCTTCAGACCACTCTCCATAGAAACCTTCAATGGCGAAAGACAATGGGTCTTTGCTTATAAATATCTGAGGAGAATAAATGTGTGTAATAATATATGTTTCAAAACATCATGTTGTATACCACAAGTATATACAATTTTTGTTAATTATAAATGACTAAATACAAGTTGGACAGAAGTAATTTTATTCACATATTAATAAAATCAATGGAAAACATTATGCATGTGTTTATTTTTCATTTATGTTATTAGCAACCATAAGATATAAAAGTTGAGTGATTATTCCAGGTGGCACAACACTTTATATACACAAATATTTATAGATATTTTGACATAAACTGTGAGGTGTAAGTTTTAATTATCAGATAACTTTTAATTATTTAAGGGAGATAAATATTGGCATATTTGGGTGACCTGACAGTTTTTACAGTGGTGGCTGTTGAATACAATGAAGGATGAGTGGAACATGGAAATGTAATGGAGAGAAGACAGTTCAAGCAGCAGGAACAGGATAAGCAAAGGCATGAAAATGGAAGATGTCTGGTCCATTCTGGGTAGTGAAACTCAGGTCACGGTGGCATGGTTGGCAGACATGGGTGAATGTAACAATAGCATAGTGGGTTGACACACATTTATGAAATGCCTTGTACGCCTCTTATATTTTATGCATGATTAGCATGAAACCACAGAAGCTTTTAGAAATAGAAGTGCATTTTAGGGTGTCTAGTTCTAACCCACCACCTAGAAAGATTAATATAGGAACAGCTTCTGTATTATCTTACATACTTTAATTCAGATCCATTCATTATTATTTTAAGAGAAAAGAAATGCATGCCTTTCAAAGGATATCCTGACATAATTTTTAGAACAACTACACATGTATTAAATATGTAGCACGTGTAAGACCCTGTTCTTGGAATAGGATCATTTCTGAATTTATAGTACTATATTATAATCATTAATGTTTAGCTGGATAAAACCTGAAGTTTTGTCAGTAAAAATACTATCAGGATTAGTAAGGTAAGGGAATCAATTCATTGATCTAAACCGGTTCTTAAAATGGTTAGAAAATATAAAGCTATGTCTTAGAAATCAAGAAAATTCAATTTTGCCAGACATCATACTCCCTAAGTATTCAGGTTTTCTGAATTCTACTCTAGTGAGTAAAGCACTGTGAAAGATTGGCTCTTTTTGTTTTTTTTTTTTTTATCCCCATGGCTGAGAATATCAACTGCGTTAATCATTTTAAAATTCTTACCCCCTGTAGAAATGGACAATTTCTTTTTTCCTCAGTGACCTGATAGCTAGCTTCTTGTGTAGAAGAGAACATTGATTAAACCTCAGGACATAATTATTAGCTGTGTAATCTTGGCTATGAGAGTTAGTCTCTGGGACTGTAAGTTTCCTTATCTGTAAACAGGAAGAATACTAAGTAGTACCCTCGGTTATGGTAAACATTAAGTCAGTTAATGTATAGAAAGGATCTACAAAGGCATACTGTATGTGCAGAATAAATATTAATCAGCTACATTTCTCCTTCTGTTGTCAATGGCGTGGAATCAAGAAACCAGATATTTTTATGATTTAAGTTCATAGTATTAGCTTGTACAGACACTTAAGCAATTAAAGCCCTTGTCTGTAATACATCTCTTATTTTTCTTCCAGCACTGAAACCTGTCAGATAAATATTGTGTAAAGTTGTTTTCAAGAGCAGTTATAGGGTGCAGGGAAGTGAAAGCATTTAGCATTGCTACCCAAATGGTTATAAAATCTGGTCTGTAGGATGCCTGAGAAATAACTCATTGCTTCACAAAGAGTCAGGTAAGCGCAGACACTAAGAAGAGCATGACAATTGTACACAGACAACCTTTACTCTTATTTTTGTCTGTTTTACTGTGAAGGATATTGTTTGCAGATGGCAAATTCACACACCCAGTGAAACTCTTATGTGACCCACATGCACGGATTTATTCAGGTCAGTCTGATCACTGGCTGAAACTTGTGTATCCCAAATGCTGTAATTTAGGTTTTTTGGGAGAGAATTATTTTGGAAAATTTCTCATCCAGAAGCTGATTATGAAATGGCTGGCCAGGCACCCTGGCTCATGCCTGTAATCCCAGCACTTTGGAAGGCCGAGCCAGGCAGATTACCTGAGGTCAGGAGTTTGAGATCAGCCTGCCCAACATGGTGAAACCCTGTCTCCACTAAAAATACAAAAAAATTATCCAGGCGTGGTGGCGTGCACCTGTAATCCCAGCTACTCGGTAGGCTGAGGCACAAGAATTGCTTGAACCCAGGAGGCAGAGGTTGTAGTGAACCAAGATCACGCCTCTGTACTCCAGCCTGGGCAGCAGAGCAAGACTCACTCTCAAAAAATAAAAAATAAAATTAAAAAAAAAAAAGGGAGGATTTTGATTTTCCATTCATAGTTCTTCCTTCTGTGAAGAGCCTAGAAAGTGACGGGCCAGAAGTGAAATGGCAGGCAGTAAGAAATGAGTTTGATTGCCATTCTGAATTTTCTCAAACCCTCTTCATCATTTAGGATAACTGGTAACACGTTACAATGTTGGAGAATAAGTTAAATAGCATTTCTCTTTGATGAATTATTACTGATTTAACCAATGGAAAATTTGAAAGAACTTCAGCATACATAGGTTAAACAAATTATCAACTGTGGCCCACATTTGTGAATACTGACTTTAAATTTCACCTGGGCTGTATTTTACAGGCGTTAAGAAATAATCATTCT
Source organism: Trachypithecus francoisi (assembly GCF_009764315.1). Taxonomy (NCBI): domain Eukaryota; kingdom Metazoa; phylum Chordata; class Mammalia; order Primates; family Cercopithecidae; genus Trachypithecus; species Trachypithecus francoisi. The sequence goes on from NW_022681454.1 coordinate 18,775,156, forward strand.
AGAAGAATAACAAATAGTGTAGAAGACTGCATAAATTGTATGCTTTTTATTTAGTTAGGTTTTCTGGCTTTCCTGCAGAATATGGTCCTTATGAAAGATCATTTATTTCTTCATTAGGTGATATTGGAATCCATTTAAGCAGAGGTGATATGGATCTAGACTCCACTGAACAGCCACACTGATTTAAGTGTCTTGGTCTTCTGTGGAGGCTACTCAAAATAAAGACCAACTATGAAAATATTCCAGATGGAAATACTACTATGTTAGAGGTATTATGACTTTTCTCGTTACATCTTCTCTAGAATTAACCCTTGGCTCAAAAGCTGCAGGTAAACAAGCATCACTTCAAGATATTTAGATCTATGGGTTCAATAGGGCAATATAGCAACTTATTTCAAAAGTAGAAATATCACGTGTGAAGATCAACTCTATTCCCTTGCCAAACAAAATTCCATTAACTAACTTAAATTGGACTTAATAACAATCACATAAACTAATTAGTTTCCATTTATAACTCCATTAGGAGTATTATTCATCACAGCATTGCCCGACAGAGCTGTGCTGCTTCAGACTTTGAACAGATTAAATAAATATAACCTGGGGTGCTAATTATACAATGATGATGCAGAGACTCCAAGATTACTCCCTTAATATAGATATAATTTTTGTGAGATAGATTTTTTTTTCAGAAAATGTCCTTGGTCTAAACTCTTGATTTTCTTATTTTATATTTTAAATGAGTGTGCATCCCTAACATATGATTGGAACTATCATATCCTGTGGGCCTTGGTGATAACTTTGCTTTTGCAAATCCAGATAACTTTTATTTTTGCATTATTCACAAGATACATCACTTTCCAAGTGCTCTATCTTATGTAGTTTTAGAATTATTTGTGGTTCATAGACGGAAATTAGATGACCCATAGCTCATGCCCTACTCCAGGAACTCTACCGGTATTGTGTCCCAGGGATGGCCCCTGAAACTTTAAAAAACATTAAAGCATTTTCCTCCATAATCTCATGCTCGTTGTACCATCTATGTACTTATACCTCCCCAATACGTAACCACAACTAGAATCTCTTGGGCATCTCCACTTGATATGGTTACTATGAACCTTTCATTTCTGCTCATCTAGGGCACAAACAATGAAGCCTAATGACCTGAGTTGGTAGCCTGAATTGGAAAACCATCTAGCACCAAACAAACTCTCAATACATGCTAATCACCTGTTATTATTACTCAAGAGCTGTGAGGTCTAATGCAAAGTTCCAGGTTTGCTTCATTAAGAACCTGGTGAAAAACTACAGACAGATATAAGAAAGAATTGCTCCCTAGTGATACCTAAATATCTCTTTTTTATTGTGTAGCTATTCCTCAGGTTCTTTTCAAGTTACCCTGTTTTTACTTTCACAATGATTTAGTTTGAATGCCACTTCCTTGTTTGAGACCTTATTAGTGTTCTCAGAATTCTTACTGTCTGCTGTTAAAATCCAGAGCCAAAACTGAATGCCAGAATATTCCCAAGGACTAAATATGTTATCCCTCAGAAGGAGTGCTCTCACTAATAGAATCTGGAACCTGGGTGGGTGGGGTTGGGGGGAATTCCTTCAGTGGATTATTTTATAAATAAAGTTATATTGATACAGTCACATGCATTATTCATTTGTGTTGTGTCTGTGGCTATTTTCACACCACAATGGTAGTATTAAGTAGTTGCAAAACAGAATATATGGCCAACAAAACCTAAGATGTTTGTTATTTTGGCCTTTGACAAAACAATTTTGCCAGCTCTTGCTTTAGAAATTTCTGTCCTCACTAAAACCTGTATCATAGCAGTTGACATCATATTCCCATTTAAGAATTTTCAATTTCAATGAAACATGTTACTATACTTAATTGTTAATTACTCAAATTTGTATTAGTTTCATAATTTGATAGTTAAAGTATTTTGGCTCTACGGTTTCATAAGAATTATAAACACAAGGAGGTTATGTGTTTTTGTCTGAAATTAAAGTATTATAAATAATTTAAGTACATATCAGAGGTCTAGGAGCTTTTGATTTTCTTTAACAAAGTCCTATTCTCTTAAGTTTGGAAAACCCTTCACTAGATAATTATCTGAAAATTCTGACCACATGGCTGTAAGCTGGCACTAGGTTTCATGAGCTTTCTCTGGGCTTCATCTGTACTCTGGATCTATAGCAGCTACTCAAACTCTTTGACATGAAGAACTGGTTTTTATTCACCCCTGTATATCTAATTAATACTCTTTTAAAAATCAATAAAATAATTATTGAAATATGATCACGAACGTTGATGTGCAATTATGTCAAATAGCTACCAAAGTTCCTGAATGTACATTCTCAATTTCTGTACTCATCTCATGGAAGATCAGAAACAACGAGAAGTGAATTGATCACCAGCTAATGGACGGCAATATGCATATGGGATATGGAAGCCATTTGAAAGGGAGGAGGGGAAGAGATTGTCTCTAAATTTAAGGATCATCTGGATTTCTAAAGTAAGCTTAGAAATGAGTAAATTTCCCCCCATTCTTTGGAGAAAATCTTTAGGACTCTTACATCTGCTTTGCATAATGTCTACATTTGGGCACTGAGGACCATGACTTTAGAAACACATTTGAAAGTATTTCCACTGTCCACTATGTTCATTTATTCATCATAAATGTAGCAAATATTGAACAGATAGGATATTCCAAAAACTTCTAGTTACTGAGGATAGAGCCTTGAGCAAGACAAAAATCCCGCTCTCATATGGTATATATTATAGTAAGGGAAACTGGAAAATGAACAAATAAATACATCAGAAAAAAAAAAAACAAACCTGAAAATAACAATTGGTGTGATGCAGGAAATTAAAACAATGTGATTTGATACATCTTGACAGGGTGTCTGCTTTTGTTTGGGTAGCTAGCCAACCCCTCACTAAAAAGCTGCCGTTTAGGCTGAAATGTGAATGATAAGAAGGAAGTGGCCATGATTAGGGAAAAAAAAAATTCACAAAGCAAAAAACAGTAAGTGAAAAGTTCTCAATGAGGTCATGACTTTGGTGAGTCAGAGTGAAGAAAGAAGGCTTTGTGGCTGAATTCTCATAGGTGACAAGGAACGTGATAAAAGGTAAAATCACAGAGGTGGCTGGGCGTGGTGGCTCACACCTGGAATCCCAGCCCTTTGGGAGGCTGAGGCAGGGGGATCACCTGAGGTCAGGAGTTTGACACCAGCCTGGCCAACATGGCAAAACCCTGTCTCTACTAAAAATACAAAACTTAGCCTGGTGTGGTGGCATGCTTGAAGACAACCCCAAAATAAGACAATTAACTATACACAAAACTAATTCATAAAATATTGTAGCTTTATTTCTCTAATTCTCACTATAATCTAAAAATTACACCTTCCTTTCCCATTATATGTTAAGGACATTAGGATTCAGAGAAATTAAACAACTTGTTCAAAGTCTGATAGCTAGTAGGTGAAGATGCAGGTATCCCTTATACATGTGATTGTTTACAACAGAGCATGGTTTTTGCTCTACACTCTAGTGTTGCTAAAATATAGGTATATTTAACTTGCTTTTTGGCAGGGCATTTCAGTAAAAGCATTCCTACTCTGCCCTGGTTTTGGACTTTAATCTCTAGTGTTCATTCTTGATTCATTCTTTCCTGGCATGTCCCTTACCCCTGACCTGGACAGCTTATATTTCCAGAGAGGATCCCACCACCCCTATGTGATATGGCTTAGATCCTGGGGCAACCACTATTAAAATTTTAAGTCAAAGCTTGCTTTGACAAGGTGATAGTCTTGAACAAATATTGATAACATCTGACTTGCATTTTTGAGTCTGGTGAGCACCAACCAGATTTGTTCCTATCAAGATCATAACCGTTTTTTAATATCTTTCTTGAGACTGGTTTTTAAATTTCCATTTAAGATATGAATTATGTTAATTTATTATACTTACACTGTCAAGACACAATTTTTAGAAATCCTAATACATGCTATATTATGAATACAAATGCACAGTCCTCCCCATCCCACCAAAAAATAAACAACAGGAAATGTGGAATTTAAATTTTTTCAGTAATGCCTTAAAGATGGTTAACTTAAATACATACATTTTTCTCTCTTTAAGAATATAAAATCATATTTTATTAATTTTTATGAACCTAGTAAGTTTTTTGCACAGGTTAGTAGCTGGGAGCCAACATAATTTATTGAGTCTTAACTGGGTAGGAAGTGCTTTTCGTGCTTGTGGCACCAACACCCAACATTTATTTCCAAACTTATTTACCTACCTCCATTATAGAGGCTAGAAAAATGAAAACATTTCTCTCTTCCCTTGTAGGGTGACCATGTGACATAATATGATTCTGGCCAATAATACCTGAGTAGACATCTGTTGGTGGGGATCTTCCAGAAACACTTTTGCTATTTCTGATGAAAGGGGTAGATGAGGATGCCATGACCAACCATCCTTGCTTTCTCTTGTTTCGAATATGGATTAGATGTGTAGAGTTGTGGCATGAGGAAACCACTTAGAGGCTCCCATTCATTTTCATCAGCAGAATAGTTGTTAAGATGCTTCTTGTAAATTAAAGATGGTATGAGGCACTGAAGGGAACATAAAATGAGTGTTAATATGATTCTTGCCCTAAAAATACTTACAATTTGCTTGAAGAAGTATAAAAAAAGAATAGGGAAAACATTATAGTCCAAATTGTATAATAATTTGGGTAGCACGATAGCTTCCAAAGCAGTCACATGCCAAAAGGAGATTTAAAGATCTTTCCAGGGCAAACACAGAGAGCTGATATCATGATGATCTCAGCATGGAATCTCAATGACAGTGCTGTTGACTTGGGAGAATCATCTTTCCCATCATTACACTCTCCTCCTTAGAAAACGATCTTTATTCCTTCTTCCACCACCCAAGGAACAGCCCAAACAGACAGTCTATGCATATGCATTCCAGATCAGTAATGTGAAGCATAAGAGGGAGGAACTCTAAATTTAAGAGTGGAATAACACTCTTATTCCCTCCAATTGCTAAAATCGCAGAGAGGAACAATATTTTCATCCAAATTGTCTGGCTTTCATTGTACATATTAGAGCCAGACATGTAGTAAACCAGATGTAATTTGAGACTTGTGGAATTTATTTCTCAGCCAAGCAAGAAGCTGAATTAATAGATTTTTACTTTTACTTTTGTTGAAATGAGAAAGCTGAAGAGTTTCCAGCATATTCCTACCAGATGGCATGCTTCATTGCATGCAATTTTGCTCCCTACAAGTTTGTCTCCTCAAAGGTGAAGAGGATAAATATGTATCTGCCTATTTTTATGGTAATCAAAGTAGAAGAGATAGGAAAGATCAATCTGCCCACCTCCACCTGTGGTTCACTTTGACCTAACCGTGCATTTATTTAAGACTCTTGTGAGATAAGACGTGTCTTCCTAAAAGCAGGGAGTATTATTCAGTTTTGGTATGACAAATAAAGTGAATTGATGTTTGATGGTTAATAACCTAAATATGTGATAATGTCCTGATATTTATGAGGTCTCTAGGTGATGATAGAAAAGAAGGGCTGAGTTTTGATCAAATCCAACTGAACACATCCACCACTTGAAAGTCATTGCTTAAACTGTAAGCATCAATTTGTTACTTATATTTTCATATGGGATTGCTAAAAGCCTTTGGTGGGTCACAGAAAGTGTTATAAATAACAGCAGAGTCAGAAGAGGGTTTTACTGAAAATTGTATTTCGGTCACTTTAGATGAAAATCTTACATTTTACAGTTAAGTGATCCAGAGAAGTAAGAAATTTAACAGCAAATAAGAATAAATAAATGTTTATACAGTGATTTAAAGCTGAATTCTAATCTTTCCCTAATAACTAATCATTACAAGTAGCATTTTTCTGATAATCTTTACAAAACCTATCAGTGAATATGATAAGGAATAGTTTTAAAAATACCTCGTAGTCTTTGAGGATGGCACTACTCTGTTAATTCCATAATTGACCCATTTTTTATATTGGTTTTTTGGGAAAGCAAATGACCATGCACCAGTGTAGAAACTAACAGTGAAGTAGAGCCAGTACTTTTACAAGTTTCTACCTGTTCTCACATTGCTGATTAAAATGCCTATAGACCATCCTTAATTTATTTTACTCTGCCCCGAAGTGGGCACAGATGTCAGCTTCAAGGAGGAAGTGCTGATTGCATACATTTGTAAACATAGCATTTGGCCCAGCATTTTATAAATCACTTCCACATACATCATCTCTTTTGAGCTCCATAATGTCTCTTCCTATTTCAGGTCACTGTGTTAAAATCCACGGAGAGCATTTCTTGTTGCTCCTTGGATTCTCTGACCGACTCTGGCTGTGACAGAACAGAATATGTGTATTTTGAATCCTTTACAGCCAGGGTGGAGGATGTCCACCTAGAATGATCTTCCCTCACTAATACATAAAATAGGAGCCAATCATGCCACAGAAAAGTTACATAGACTTAAGTCAGGGTAACAGGGTGGATTCTAGGAAGTCAAAAAAAAAAAGTAAAGAAAAGAAATAAAATAACATTTCTCCTCTAGAAGGCAAAAATGAGATTCAAACCTTTGACTTCTCAACATTGTGCCTTGATTATTTCTATCCCTCCATACTTCCCACCTTTCCCTAGCATGAAATATTTCCTCCAAGAGTTAGATCCTCTGAACTTGGCATCTTCATATGAGTGTTTCCATGTATTTCTTCTGTTTTATATAATGTTAGAAACTCATTGCAGGTCCTCGTTTGCTATACTGAAAATACCACATTTATCAAGTGAGTCAATTGTGTGTTCTCTTATTGTTATAGAATAGTAACTCTAAATACAATTTTAATAAGTTCTCTAGTCTTTCCAGAATGCCTTATCACATATGCCAGCCATCCAGGGAATTCATTCTGGAGCAGTGTTATATCAGCAATGCTAAAACTGGGCTGCAGGGTAGATGGGAATGGTAATGGGTACAAAAAAAATAGTGCGAAAGAATGGATAAGACCTACTATTTCATAACAAAATAAGTTGACTATAGTCGATAATAACTTAATTTTATTTACATTTTAAAATAATTTAGAGTGTAATTGGATTGTTTGTAACTCGAAGGATAAATGCTTGAGAGGATGAATATCCCATTCTCGATGTGCTTATTTCATATTGCATGCCTGTATCTGAACATCTTATGTATCCCCATATAGATACACCTACTATATGCCCACGAAAATTTGAAAAACAAAAATAAAATGAAATTGTATGGTTTTTGTTTTTATGGGTGGAAAATGATTCAAGCATTACTTTAAAAATTACAGTTGAGATTCGCTTGTTCCAATAATTTCTTAATACTCAAGACATTAAATTAAAGATCATTTCCATGTATTTTGTGCTGTGGGAGCAACCGTAATTTATAGCAATGAGGATTTTTAATTTATAGCACATGATGGGTGAGAAAGTGTTAGATGTTCAACTGCCTAGGAAAAGGAAATGTAGTGATTTATAGCTTGAGGGGAATGTACTGGTGTCATCGAATACAACTCCTTCTGTTATAAATTAAAAAATAAAGTCATGTCCTGCACTAGCTCTGTATTTATTTTACCTTGTGGCCTCTAAATAAACTCTATAAAGGCAAAGTGATAAAACTTTTAAAGTACGCTTTTCTTTTTACGTAGGTCTTGATTTCCTCTTACTGGCCAACTGAAGGCAGAAAATACTGAATTACATGTTTATCCAATTGTACTATTTAATCAAGAACTCCAACCATTCCTTTCCCCACAATTTCTCCCAGCCCTCATACTGCCCACTCAGTGCACTCTGCATCCAGGTCAAGGCTCCTCACCTGAACTTTGGCTGTTTACTTCTCTGGCCCACGGCAAGAGTAACAAGTAACCTCACTTGAACAAAACTACAATAAAATAAAATGTTACAAAATAGAAAAAAAAGTATTCGTTTTTCAGTAGATGAGAAAACCCCAAATCTGTTGTAGATCAAATACGGTGGAAGACACGCTATGAAATATTTTGAATAATCCACCCTGTTCTAGAATTGTGCAATAGCGTTTCCTTCTTTTGGCTTTCTCAATTAACAGACGGAAAATCTCTAACTCTCCCACATGCTTGGCTATTAAACTTTCAGTACACTGCCAAAAAAATTCTTGTCAAACAAATAACCAGACATACCACAGAAAGCAAGTTCTAGAATGATGAAGTGAAATCTAATCATGCTAACAGGTATAATGTTAGAATTATAACATTGAAAGTTTTTGTGTGTGAAATAGTCCATGCTTAGCAACCCTTAAGTAGTTTAAGAGTTATTTAAATATTTTTCCTGAATCTGAATCACATCTTATAAAATTTCAGGGATTTTCATTCACTTCCTCGAATATACACCTTCAAGAACAAATGACATAACTTGATTTGATTGGAATTTCCTTAAACTCTAATGGAAAAGGAGAGGACTTCTTTTTCTTCTTCTTGCTTTTGTCTTTTCTTTTCTTTCTTCGTTTTTCTAAGAATAGAAAGACAAAGGTCAAGAACATACAAATAACCAAAGAAGAAAAGGAGGAGGGGCCGGGCGCGGTGGCTCAAGCCTGTAATCCCAGCACTTTGGGAGGCCGAGACAGGCGGGATCACGAGGTCAGGAGATCGAGACCATCCTGGCTAACACGGTGAAACCCCGTCTCTACTAAAAAATACAAAAAACTAGCCGGGCGAGGTGGCGGGTGCCTGTAGTCCCAGCTACTCGGGAGGCTGAGGCAGGAGAATGGCATAAACCCGGGAGGCGGAGCTTGCAGTGAGCTGAGATCTGGCCACTGCACTCCAGCCCGGGCGACAGAGGAGGAAGACGAGGAAGTGGAGGAGGAAGGAAAAGAAGAAGGGGAAAAAATCACTACGGACATAAAAATGACTTTAGGTTCTATTAATCAAAGAAATTTGCATCCATCAATGTGAAAATCAAAATACCATTTATAATATACAATTTATAAAGTTTCCCACTTTTTGAAATACAAGACATAATTCTGGGAAGAGTCATGATTCCTTCTTAATTGACATTAGATAAGTTAGAGAGTGTCTTATTGAAGCCAGAGACTTATTTTTAACTCCAAAATTCCACTATATTATTAGGTCAAATGGATTACTTTTTTATGTAACGTAAAAATTTGAGAGACATCCATACAAAAGGATTTCTAAATTACATGCAAGTACACACACATGCATGAGCACACACACACACACACACACACACACACATATACAAAGTTTAATGATTAGGTGGGGTAAAACGAGCATGTGAATGATACTACTGAGATTTTAAGGAAGAAAAATAGAATTTTGCCTGTTCCTTGGAAGGCATAGTGCCTCAACCCAGTTATTCCCCACTTCACTTCCTCTCTCCTACACATGGCTATTAATATGATATTAGTGTTAAAATCGGAATCTATTGCTTTTCTTGATAATTTTCTCATGTACCTATCCTAAAAAAGATATAGTTTAGTTTTTCTGTAGTTGGGATTTATGTAAATAGACTCATGCTGTATGTATATGTATTCATTGGTGACATGTTCCTTTCACCCCATGTGTTGAGGTCCATCCATGTACATGTGTGCATTGGTAGTTCCGTCATTTTCATTGTTAAATAGTAATCTATTGGCTCTTCAACATTATTTAGCAGACCTTTTTACTTTTGATAATCATTTGAAAAGTTTCAAGTTTGAAAGTATCATTAATGATATTATGATCCGTTTTATATATGTATCTTGATATAAATGTGCATACAGTTTTTTCTGAGACAGGAATCTTGAAGAATGCCAAAATATTTCCAAAATATTTAAATGTATGCTTCTATGATGAGGGTATTAGGATTCTTGTTGCACTCACTTCCTGGAGATTTTCACGTTTATATTCTTTGCTAGTAGGGTCATGTGGTTTTAATTGCACACCCTTATTGCTAATAGATTTGCACATTTGTTTTTCTGCAATACTATCACTACCCTATGTCAAGTGTCAACACATATTCATTGGCTATATGAATTTTCACTTCTGTGAAATTATATTCGGTCTTTCTGTTCATGTTCTGTAGTTTTAAAAATTGATATATGAGTTTTTTAACATCAAGAATGTTAATTCCACAATATAAACTGCTATTGCTAAAAATATAAATTACTGTATTAACATATTTGCCTCAGAACTTTATAACAAATTACTCATATTTCTGTACAAGCTCATCACCTTGACTGAAGGTCCTCTTCAGTACAGTAACAATCCATTTTTTCTATACTGAAATAATTTCTTTTGATGTCCCTGTAAAAATACCCTTTTTCTTGAAATGAATTATCTTTTACCTTTTCTAGATAGCACTTTGCTTAGTCCTCATTTGCTCAGTTCAATCCATCAAGACATATCTCGACTATCACCTCCTCCACAATTTTACTCTTGATTCTCGTCTAGAGATGAATTCTTCTTCATTTTCTATTTTTTCCCATTTCTGCAAATTTGTTTTGCTTCTGAGAAGTAAGGGAACTCTGTTTGTATCTATCTGCTAAAATGTCAGACCAGATTTTATTTATGTATTTATTTAATTTTATAATTATTTTATTTATTTATTTATTTATTTAAATTTTCATCAAATAATTCAGCAGAAAGTATAAAGCATATTTTGTAGATTTTAAAAAAACTGAAATTTGGGTCAAGGAGGGGGAAAAGCAACTGAGGATAGTAAAGCCAAAGTTCAAACTCCTTTCTACCTGATACGAATGATAGTGCCTTCTCTAATACTCAGTTCCGCCCAGAGGTATATTACTATGCCATTCAATATATTTACTTAATATACAGAGTTACAGCAATGGCGTTGCAGCCAGAAAGCCTGGCATCGCAGGTTGATGATGTTTCCTAAAAAGGTATGTTCACATCCTAACCCCATAAACTATGAATGTGATTATACTCAAAATAAAACAGAGGAGTTCAGCAGATGTAATCACATGAAGGATTTTAATATGAAATCATCCTGGATTATCTGGATGAACCCTATGCAGTGGCATGTGTCCTTATAGGAAACAGAAGAACACAAGATAAAGAGAGTCAAGGAGAAGGTCATATGAAGACAAGACAAGGACTGGAGTGATGCAGCTACAGGGAATATTGACGACGACCAGAAGCTAGAAGCAGCAAGGATGGATTCTCCCTAAAGCACCAAGGGCGCCTCTGTTAACACCTTCATTTCAGACTTCTGGTTTCCAAAGCTGTGAGAGAATAAGTTTCTGTTATTTTAAGCCACTGAATCATAGCAATTTGTTACCATAACCCTGGGAAACTGATATACCTGAATTTGCAACATAGTTGACAAACTTTTTTTTTTTTTTTTGCCATGCAACCTAGAGCAAAATGTTAAAACTCTCTGGGACTCCGTGCCTTCATTGATAAAATGGGAATAAAAAGAGCAATCTGGTTGCTTTAACAATTAAATGATTTAATAAACGCCAAGTATTCCTCCAAAAATTCGTAACTATTTTTATTATTTATTATCTTGTCAGCTAAACTTTAAAGTCTTTGAGAGTAAGATCTAAAATATGATTATCCTTACATTCTTACATATGAGCCTAGAATGATTCTCATTTAAATAGTTACCAAACTGAAATAGGGAAGAGCTAGGGCCAACCGACAAGTGAATCTGCTCCATCCCAGTTCTAGTAATATAAGGTATTAAGAAAATAGGTATTATTTTCAAACACACTTTAGTCATGGCTTAAACTTTTAAGAAAACAGCTCTCTGGCCCTTCAGTAATGTTTGCTTTTTAGAAAATATAGGAGGTTAAATGTTAAGGAGACTATAATTTCAAATATAGGATTGATTTTTAAGTGTTTTTGAAAAACAACTGAAAATTAAATATGGTTCCCTACCTCTAATTGCTTTAACCGTCTCAGGATTATCAGTCTTTCACAAACCAAATTCAACATATTTTATTAACATTACTTCTCAGACGCTCACAGAATGTGTTGAGTGCAGCCGCCCTTCTCTCTGAGTGAACTTGAGCACAAGAACTTATTTTTCACAAACCAGTCAGAAGCAACCCCGGCTTGGAGGGCTGTGGTCATAGTGTGGATTACATCATCTGTTCATCTTGGCTCATCCTCATAATGTCTAGGTGTTTCTGCAGTGTCGTTTTGGCTAGAGTTTCTCATTTCACCTATTAAGATGCCTTCTTAGCAGTGAGTCTGCCACTGCCCTTCTGGGCTCCACCCAAAGAGCTTGTATCCAAACCCTTCTTGGCTGGTAAACAGGAACCCGGGGTAATAATTGTATCTGGCAGGAATCTACCAGCCTGAACAAGGGGGAGCTGCCTAACTGGATTAACAATCTCTGCTTCTGGTGAATTTTTCAATGAAACCAAATTGCCTAAATAATTATTACAGAAATACATCAGTTTCTCTATTTTACATTTCTATCATTACAAATGCACTTCTTTCTTTCTTTCTTTCTCTCTCTCTCTCTCTCTCTCTCTCTCTCTCTCTCTCTCTCTCTCTCTTTCTGTCTTTCTTTCTTTCTTCTTTCTTTCTTTCAGATGGAGTCTTGCTGTGTCACCCAGGATGGAGGGCAATGGCACAATCTTGGCTCACTGCAACCTCTGACTCCTGGGCTCAAGGGATTCTCCTGCTTCAGCCTCCTGAGTAGCTGGAATTACAAGCATGCACCACGGCATCCAGATACTTTTTGTATTTTTAATAGAGATAGGGTTTCACCATGTTGCCCAGGCTGATCTTGAACTCCTGACCTCAGGTGATCCACCTGCCTCAGACTCCCAAAGTGCTGGGATTAGAGGCATGAGCCACTGTGCCCGGCCACAAATCCACTTCTATCAAAGTACATATCAAGCAAGTACCAAGACATTTAGCATAGTATCAGGTTATATGAGCATGTCTGGACACAAAATCTGAGTTCAAATTTTGGCAAAGCCGAATGGTATAAATAATTATGTCAAAAATACATCAATGTCTGTATTTTACATGTCTATCATTACAAATAGAAAGTACATATCAAGAAAGTACGAAGACATTCAGTCTGTATCAGCTATGTGATCATATCTGGACACAAAATCTGAGTTCAAATTTCAGCACCATCACGGGGAGGAAGAATGTAGACAAGTTGCTTGACCTCTCTGTTACACTTTTACTTTGTAAAATGGGTTAATAAGAGGACCCAAAACAGAGAGTTGTCATACGGATCCAGTGAGTTGATGCATTGCTGCTACATAAATGAAATCAGTAAGTATTAGCTATTATTTCAATAAATATTTATTTTGAAGGAAAGTTTAGAAAATGTGAGAGTTTATGTTTATTGGTTGAAGAAACGGGAAAGTTAGCCTTTTCGCAATGACTTGGTCTAGTTTTTCAAAATGGTTCACTTTAAAAGACATCCAGCCAGGGTTCCTAGATGGGGTGTTATAGGCTGAATTGTGTCCTTCACCCCAATCACAGATATTTATGTTGAAGCTATAATTCCCAGTGTGATGGTCTTTGCAGATAGGGACTTTAAACACGTAATTAAGCTTAAATGAGGTCCATGGTGGGTCTTCATCCAATATGCCAGGTGTCCTTATAAAAAGGGGAAGAGATATCAGGGATACCTGTGCATAGATCAAGGGACATGGGAAGGCATAGCAAGAAATCAGCCATCTCCAAGGCAAGTAGAGAAGGCTTAGAAGAAACTAAACCTGCCAGTACCTGCATCTTGTATTTCCAGCATCCAGAACTGTGAGAAAATGAATTTCTGTTTGGCTTAAACACCATCCAGCCTGTGGTATTTTGTTATGGCAGCTCTAGCTGACTAATACATGAGGTCCACAAAAAGGCATATAAATAGCACCCCTTTTTCTAACCACAGTTTGGAACCAAGTTTGATGTAATGTAAAGGAGTTGACTCTCTTACACATGCAAGGGTGGTGCATTCTAAGCTCCCTATCCTTTAGGTGTCATCTGGAATGACAGTCCCAATGAAAGATAGAGTCTGCAGAATACACACAAATGCCAGGTTAATATCTCCTGCTAGTCTCAAGGCATCAGGAAGAAGCAAGGGAACAAAGCCACTACCCATGCCCACTCCATACTCAGTCTTCAATCGATTTTTCACCACAAATGAGAAACATGAACGAATGACTGACGCCAACCAGGTCACTCTCAGCACCTCTGTAAAGGCCTCCATCTTCAGAAAAACTGCATGAATGAGTGAGGAGCACTGGAGAAGAGCTTCCTGACTCACACTGGAGTGGTCACATGGGGTCATCCCATGTAACTTCCCTGTATTTTATTTTGGAGGCAGGATCTTGTTCTGCTGCCCAGACTGGAGTACAGTGGTGTGATCATAGCTCACTGCAGCCTTGAACTAGGCTCAAGCGATCCTCCTGCCTCAGCCTCCCCAGGAGTTGCTGGGATTACAGGCATGAACCGTCATACCTGGCCCAATACGACTTTCTAATGGTATTTCTCCTGGATGGGGAGAATGCAGTTAAAAAATGATTAAAACAAATGTTTTATTTAACTAATGGGCTAAAAGACATTTGAAATACAGTAGTAGATCATGAGCGTCTAGATGTAAGCCTTTGCCACTAATGGAAACAAAGAATTCTGCAGTTAGACATCCTGGATTTGAATTCTGGCTTTGCCATTATTAGTCATGTGATCAACAAGTTATTTAACTTCTTTGAACCTCAGTTTTCTCAAACACAAAATAGTGCCTACCTTAAGGGATGATTAAGGTTTAAGTGAATAAATAAATACATTACTTAGAAGAGTGACTAATACACAATAAGCACTCAATATTATTAATAATAATTTTGTTCTTAAAATTGCTCCTTTTCCTTTATCGTCTCCAAAGTGACTGGCACATAGCAGATGTTCATGAACTATTTGATGGAGAAATGAAACAAAATTCTTTATCAATTACTTCAATATGGTGTTTCAAGGGCTTACTATAAGTATAATGAAATTAGTCTACAACAGGACAAACTTTCATAAATGTAGGCAAATGATAACTCAAATTTCATTCAGAAAGAAAGGAAATTACCAAACAAAAATTAAAATTGAATCCAGCAATGAGCTATTTAGCATCGATTTATCAAAAACACATTGAAAAAACATTTACTGAAGCTTGAAGTCAATGTACATACGTGATTGTAGTGATCATAGTCAACCCAGTTTTAGAAAGAGCCATCCCTTTATGGATCATAAACTTTATTTGGAAATAATACCAATGAAATCACAGTTTTTAAACTGTACAAAAGATTTAAAAATGTGAAATGGGAGGAAGAAATTAACATGGACTACGTACCAACCTAGTGCTGGGAACTGTATTAAGCACATTAGATATTTAATCTTATTTAATCCTTACCCCCACCCTGTGAGGCAGGTATAATTATCCTTTTTCTTTTCTTTTTATTTAACAGATGAGGACATAGACACTCAAATGATTATGTGAATTTTCAAGACCAGACAACTAGTAAGGGAAGGAGCTGGAATTGACAGTTGGCACTTACCTTTATTTAACTACAAATATCTTTCTGTTAGCAATATTAGAAAGAAGATACGAGGACAGATAGGAAGGGAAGAATTTTATGAAACTTAAAATTAATTTCCTGCTTCAGTAAAACTGTACTGAAACATGTAATGCTACTTTACTAAACGTGGAAATATCATAGGAGAATAAAAAATCATAAATGAGAATTCATGTGGATCTGCATATGTTATTTTATGATTTTTTAATATTACTCCATGAGAAATTGTATCAGCTGTAATTTAAAATATGAAAGTAGTTGAGAAGTCACATAAAGATTCAGACATAATAATCTGACTTCCTTTCAATGATATATATTCCCTTGAACCTATCCTGCTATAATTTAAGATGAATTTGGCTACCTAGCAAGCTACAGTGCTGACGTGCCTTGGACCATGAAAGGCAGGTAGATCAAGTTGCCAAAAATGCTTTTAAAAGAAAGGGTAAAAATAAAATGTGGTCAAATAGATTACGTCCAATATATAATTTCTAGATGCAGTTAGGCAAGTGGTATAAATATTTTATAGTGTGTCCACGCACTGTAAAAGATATGGAGAGAGTAGCCAGTTTCTGTAGAGCAAATTTAACCTCAAAAACCACCCCCACCTTCCTCTTAAACTAGCCATATATTAAATTGGCAGATTTTAAAACTCCTTACTCATATATTTTTTTTAATGGCCCTTTCTGATAAACTCTCTGTTGCAGTTGAACAAGTTTCCTTTTAGAAAACTTACTAGAAAAGAATGTATGATGATAAAACTCTGAAATGGTCATAACCCTGCACATGTAATTCCCTTCTCTTGACTGTATGTCTGACCTGTGATTTGCTTCTAACCAACAGAATACAGCAAGGGAGAGGAGATGTGTGTATGTGCATATGATCACAACACATGAGTTATAACACCCATCTTCGTTAGGCTCCCGGATTTGCTAGCTTTGAGAAAGCGAGGGGCTATTTTGAGAAGGCACACATGGCAAGAAATTGATATAAGCCTCTGGATGAAAGACAGCAAGATACTAAGGTCCTCAGTCCTCCAACATGATAGGAACTGGAAGTTGCCAATATTCACATAAGCTTGGAGAGGTACATCACCCCCCACCGCCAGTCAAGCTCAGATGAGACTGCAGCCCTCGCTGCAACTGAGTGCAGCTTTGTGAGAACCTGAAGTAGAGGGCCCTGCTAGGGAAACCTAGAGTTTCTTACCCACAAAAAGCATGAAATAATAAATATGTGTTGTTTTAAGTCACAAAGGTTGCAATACCACTGCAATGCAGCAATAGATAACTAAGACAAATCACATAGTATCCTCCTGATTTCAGATTTTTCATTGACAGTTATTTGCTGAGTACCTATCATCTGCCAAGATTCATCCTAGGGTAAACATATGCTTACTGACCTCAAGGATGTTTATTTTTTGGAAAAGAAGAGGTGTGTATAACACAAAGAGCAAAGTATGGTAACTATCTCACAATATTATTATAATGAAAAAATGAGATAATGGGTATGAAAACATTTAGCAGTATGCCTGATGCATGGTAGTTATTAATGTAATTAAAGAAAATAATGATTTTGTTTAAAATTAAAAGCTGTGCTACCTGTTCTTTAGGCAAAGAGTTAAGAGAGGTGAGATTTCTGTCAGCTGTGGAAATATAAAAGTTATTATAGAAGGAGTGAGGCCTGAGTGGACTTTTACTGGGGGAAACAAATGGTATTGTCTTAGTAGGTATATTTGTAAATACTAGAGTAATAGATGGCCTGTATTTGAGTACTAGGAAGGGGAGGAGAATGAGTAACAATAGTAGTAAATATAAGAGTTTTTATGTAGTACAAAAGAAAGGACAGGTAATTGCTTTTTAATTAACTAAAGAACTAGATCCTAAGCCAGAAATTATCCTACTAATTTAAAAAAAGGAAAACTGCTTCTTGAGAAGAATTTTAATGTTTCTAGTACAAAGAAGTAATAAATGTTTGAGGTGATGAATATCCTAATTACCCTGATTTGATCATCACATTGTATACACAAATCAAAATATGTGTGTCTATATCAATAAACAACCTACTTCTCAAATCATTGCAATTTGAAAAGAATTGATTATCTTTTGAAGTTTTCCAAAAAGTATTCAAACAAATTAGAAAATATTCCATTGAGAATTATGTTCTGACCTAAATCACTGTGCTTATGAGTGGTGTTTGGACTTTCAGCTGCAACAGTCAACTGTAGCTGCTACCAGACACATTTGTGCTTAGTAATTCTTGCCAATTCATTGGTTATTATGATTTATGTTTGAAATTTCAACAGTGGCATTAGCCATAGCTTCTAGCCGATACAATTATGCTTGGGAAATCTGTTGCCAAGTACATCTGAGTGTACTGCTCAGTGGTGTATTTTAATGAATTTCACTTTGCTTCTTAACCAGAATAGTTAAGTTCGCCTATTAACAAATGCTTAAATAAAAATAGCACAATGCTTCATAAAACAGGGCCAGATTATCTCAAGATGTCTGTTATTTAGAAGTCATTCCAATTATTAAGGACACACAAGCTTCAATGAAATTAAAGCTATTCAAGAAAAATCAGGAAGGATTCAAATATATCATAATTCAAACATAAAGCAAAACAAAAATCTTATTACTAGAGTACTTATGTACTGTAATTTGTTATCTAAACTGGGACACTTGTGAGTTTCATGTTGTCTCATGATGCAACATCCAGGTGAAATCTATGGCTATCACAAGCACAATGTGATGTATGATCACCTTTTACTGTTCAGTGTTAGTGATCATCATTCTTAGTCCAATTGTAGACCCTCAGTGATTTATTTATTTTTGATACTAAATAGCCTCATAGACATAGTGGTAATTCTGAAGTGGAGTAATGAAAATGCGATGGTTGGAGATGCTCTACTTTAGCAGTCCTGTATGTCTGTTTAGGTTTTTATAGTTGTATTACTCTGTTCTCACACTGCTATAAAGAACTACCTGAGACTGGGTAATTTATAAAGAAAAGAGTTTTAATTGACTCACAATTCTGCAGGTTTAATGGGAATCATGATTGGGAGGCCTCAGGAAACTTACAATCATGGGGAAATTGAAGGGAAGCAAGCACGTCTTACCATGGCAGAGCAAGAAAGAGACAGCAAGAAGGGGGAGGTGCCACCTTTAAACCATTAGATCTCATGAGAACCCACTCACTGTCACGAGAACAGCAAGGAGAAAATCTGCCCCCTGATCCAATTACCTCATACCAGGTCCCTCTCTTGACACATGGGGATTACAATTCGTCATGAGATTTAGGTGGGGACACAGGGCAAAACCATATCAATAGGTAATAGTTTTAAAGAAACATTGCATGACCTCACTACATAGGACAATAGTTTATTATCTAAGTATATATCCATTCAATAAATACTCACTGAGTACTTTATATGTGCCAGGCACTGCTGTAGCTGCTGGGTATACATTGGACACAAGATAGACAAGGTTCCTGCTTTATGAAATTTATATTGCAATGGAAATATAGAGAATGAAGGTTGTGGAGAAAAAGGAACACTTATACACAGTTGACGGGAGTGTAAATTAGTTCAGCTATTGTGGAAGACAGTATGACAATTCCTCAAAGACCTAAAAACAGAAATACCATTTGACCTAGCAATCCCATTACTGAATATATACCCAAAGGAATATAAATTATTCTATATAGATACATGCACACATAAGTTCATTGCAGCACTATTCACAATAGCAAAGACATGGAATCAACTTAAATTCCCAGCAATGATAGACTGGATAAGGAAAATGTGGTACATATACACTATGGAATACTACACAGCCATAGAAAGAATAAGACCATGTCCTTTGCAGGGACATGGATGATTCTGGAATTCATTATCCTTAGCAAACTAACACCAGAATAGAAAACTAAATACTGTATGTTCTCACTTTTAAGTGGGAGTTAAATAATGAGAGCACATGGACACTTAGGGAGAACAACAAACACTGGGGCTTTTCAGAGAGCAGAGGGTGGGATGAGGGGGACAATCAGGAAAAATAACAAATGGGTACTAAGCTTAATACCTGCACGATGCAATAATCTGTACAACAAACCCCCGTGACACAACTTTACCTATGTAACAAACCTTCACTTGTACTCCTGAACTTAAAATGAAAGTTAAAAGATTTTAAAAAATAAAATAATTTATTTGTTTATTTATTTATTTATTTATTTTTGAGACGGAGTCTCGCTCTGTCGCCCAGGCTGGAGTGCAGTGGCTGGATCTCAGCTCACTGCAAGCTCCGCCTCCCGGGTTTATGCCATTCTCCTGCCTCAGCCTCCCGAGTAGCTGGGACTACAGGCGCCCGCCACCACACCCGGCTAGTTTTTTGTATTTTTTTTAGTAGAGACGGGGTTTCACTGTGTTAGCCAGGATGTTCTCAATCTCCTGACCTCGTGATCCGCCTGTCTCGGCCTCCCAAAGTGCTGGGATTACAGGCTTGAGCCACTGCGCCCGGCCAAAAAAAAAAAATAATTTAATCAGAACAAAGTTACCCAACTGACACCAATCTAGAAACATTCATCCAACACTTTTTAATGTCCTATGACTGAGCTAAACAACTGGTCACTTTGGGAGTTATTAATGTCATTTAAGAAATTAAGAAATTGATCTGGCACAGTGGCTTATGCTTGTAAACCCAGCACTTTGGGAGGCCGAGACAGGCAGAACATGAGGTATGCCCAAGATGAACATTATAATTTAAAGATGTTTTACATATCAGAGAAGAGATCAAGACCATCCTGGCTAACATAGTGAAACTCCGTCTCTAACAAAAATACAAAAAATTAGCCGAGTGTGGTGACATGCACCTGTAATCCCAGTTACTCGGGAGGCTGAGGCAGGACAATCTCTTGAACCCGGGAGGCGGAGGTTGCAGTGAGCTGAGAACTGCACTCTATCCTGGAGACAGAGTGAGACTCCATCTCTAAATCAATCAATCAATCAAGCAGTCAATCAATCCTCAAATTGACCAAGCAGAGCTGTAACTTAAATCTGTAACATACTAAGTAAAGGAGTCTATCACAAATAAAAGCCAAGATGAACATTATAATTTAAAGATGTGTTACATATCAGAGAAGAGACTGATAGCTAATCACCAACATCCATATTTTCATTTTCTTCCTAGTGACACACAGAAACTATGAGTTTAGCATCCCTTTCAGTTAGATTTGGCCATGTCAATGAAACCTAGATAATAGAAAGTGAAAAGTGATCCTTGCCATCTTCAGACCTGGCTCCTGTATACCTCCCATATGGTGACACTCAACATATCTTCTCCATTCCAGCTAGAATTGAAATAGTGTCCAACAGGTGAGTCACTGAATGACTGCACAGGAAGGGTTGTCCCACAATCCTGTTCACTTGTGCCATATTCTCATGAGACCTAGAAACAAACATCAACTGTATGTTAACCAATGCACATTTCGGAGTCTATTGTATACAGCAGTTCACCTACGTTGAGTGAAACAGAAATCTGCAAATGCCCTGCAATTGTACAGCCACGCCTCTCTATTGTGACTTCCTATTGATTTTTTTTTTTTCTGAGTTGACATAGAGCTCAAAATTTTTCAAGATCCAGTACTGCACAGAGTCCATGTCAGTTGAATAGAATCATGACACAAAGTGAAACCTGGTGGTCACTTTAGCAACCCTCTTTAATTTACAGATAATAATTCACAGATAATTTAATTTACAGATAGACTAAAGGCTTGGAGAGGTTATAACATTTAACCTAAATCATCTGGGGCATTAACTTAACCGTAGATATCAGGGCTGTCCCTCTATCCCAACATGCTGTAGAATATCATGCCAAGAGGTAAATGAAATTTGTTGTCTTAAATTTTGAATAAGCTCTTTGTTTAAAATACATTGAAATATTATCTAATCTACATTCTGGACTCTTACTAAAGACAACTATTTTTATTTTTATTTCTATTTTCATTTTGTTTTTGTCAAGGATGTGAAGTCATATTTTAATAAAACTCAAGTCACATTTAACAGGACTTAAATGAATCAAATATAACTTGAAATAATAGAGGAGTGGTAAGAGCTACATTAAATTTTGCTATATGGAATTTCCTTAAGATTATTTGCAGTGATAGCATTGACTCCTCTTGTTACTGAACTATAATATAATAAATACATGTTCAGCATTAACTTGGCATATGATAATTATTCCATGTATAATAATTTCTATATGTGTGATTATGATTGTGCTATTTTTTAAGGAAATATGGAGGAGTGGTTAAGAGAATGGGCTGTGCTGTTACACTGTCTGAGTTGAAATCTTTACTCCATCACTACCTATTCAATATTGACCAAGCCATGAGACGTTTCTGGTTTGGTTTCCTCTACTGAAACATCAGAAAATTGAAAAAAAAAAAAAAATAGTCACATGAAGTTGTTAAGAAAATTGAATAGTAACTGCATGGGAATTACCTCTAACAATGTTTGCCACACAGGAACAATTCAATGAATGTTAGCTTTTGTTAACACAAGAGACATGAAAAATATTTCTTTTTGAAAAGAAAACTTTTCTGGAATTGTGAAAAATGAACTATAATTTGTCACATATCTTTTGGCTTACAAAAACAAGCAATTGAGCAAATTTACTAAAATTAAATTAATGACTGAAATGCTTTGTGATGTATTATTAATATGGAAGTCTCAGAATTCAAGAGACTCCTGTTCTATGTAAAAACGTTTCACCCAACAGAAATAGAAAATGAATGTCTGAAGAGAACCTGAGTTTGGCAGTTTTATAAAACGCTTGAAACCTACTCTTCTCACTTCTCAGTGAAACTTTGAAGACAGGAATGATTTCTATCTAATTTTTCATAATATCTCAAGTGCTTGACATATACTTGCCTTGCATTAGTAACATATAAATATGTATTGAATAAACACATAGATGTATGGCTATGACCAGGTCATTAAATCTATCCATTCCTTAGTCTCATCGATAAGATGGAAACAGATGGAAACATGAGCACTTAACCAGTCAACAGTTTACGTGGAATGATCTGCATAAGTTGCACAAACACCTGGCTCTGGTAGGCAACTGAAAAATGTGTGGCTATTAAAACTCTATGCCAGACATCGGACTGTGTGATACTTTAAAATTGCCTAATTTAAATTTCACAGTTACTTCATGAGGTTGTAGAAAATAGAAAAATATTCATGAGGTTAATATTTTTCTCAGCTAAAATTATTGAGTTTTTTTGGTTTTTTTTAAAATTTTTTATTCTATTCTATTTATTTATTTTGGCTTGGGAACAACCTCAATTTGTGCTAACCTAGGCATGATGGGAAAATTTATTACATGAACACAGACATGCATCACTGCAACATATGCCAAGGACAGACACAGGCACAGAGGATTAAATCCAGGGCACAGGAAATCATCCAGAACCCAAGCAGCCCATATTTCGGTCTCTCTGAATCTCTCACAACCAGCTTTCACTATCTGCCTGATTCATGTCTGTCTGTAGATGGCTTTCTCTGCTTTCCTGTACACATGGCAAAAGATGGCGGCCTTGTATCACTTCAGTTCAACAGTCAAGTCAAGCTACGCTTAATGTCTTAGACGAAATTCCAGTCTTTTAGGAATAAAAGTGGATTGGTTTAGCTTGAGACGGGTGAGATACTCTATATTCCCAGAGAAGGGAAGGTCAAAATGTACAAATGTAGGTATTAACTTTAACCTTAATATTGGGTGTGGTAGTTATGGGTAGTTCTAGGAGAATGTATGTCATTGTGGGCTGGAGGTTAACCCATACTTATTTATTACAATACTACATAAATACTGCAATATTCATTTTAAAAATAAAATTAATGAAGTTAGGGAGTTTGAATAACTACCTCAATGTCATACAGTAAGTTAAAAACTGAGATCTAAATTCAGTCTATCAGATTCTGACATGTATTTTTTTTTTTTTTTTTTGCTGAGATTGCCTCTCGTTAAGTAATGCTGGGACATCTGGCCTTGACTTTTCTGTATTGATCTCTAAGGTATCTTTAAACTGTTGACTTACTCTGGCTAATGCCTAGTTCTGGTGTCTATTAAGCTGTAAATATTCTAAAGTCTACATATTCATGTAGACTTGTTGTTTTCAAGTCTGTTCTTTTTGTGTTTGCACCCACCGAGCTAAAAGGAGCTTACTTTATGGAATACAGGACTCAAGATAAAATCGTTTCTAGAACACTATGCAGCAAAAAACAAAACAAAACAACAACAACAACAAAAAACAAAAAACAAAAAAACTCTTGAAAGCTTTTGAGGTGTATTTTGAATGTAGCTGCCTCTGGAACTGAATGAATAGTTTTGGCATTTTTCTCCCCATTTCTAAAGAGATTAGACTAAAATTTTAAAACATGGTACAGATCTCTAAGCCCCTTCTCTAATAATTAAAAACAATGATTAAAAATAATGCTGTCAGCCGGGCACAGTGGCTCACATCTGTAATCCCAGCACTTTGGGAAGCCAAAGTGAGTGGATCATTTGAGGTCAGGAGTTCGAGACCAGCTTAGCTAACATGGTGAAACCCTGCCTCTACTAAAAATACAAAAATTAGCCAGGTGTGGTGGCAGGCGCCTGTTGTCCCAGGTACTAGGGAGGCTGAAGCAGCAGAATTGCTTGAACCCGGGAAGTAGAGGTTGCAATGAGCCAAGATCTCGCCACTGCACTCCAGCCTGGACAACAGAGCAAAACTCAGTCTCAAAAAAAAAAAAAATCCATTGGAAAGTAATATCTATGAGGGTATTTAAAATATCATATTACAAACACATATCAAAACATTACATTATACCTCATAAATGTATACAATGACTGTCAATTAAAAAATATGTATTTTTTAAAAGTACTCACTAATGAGTCAGTGTGAAAATTCTGCCCTCCTACAGTTGACTTTGAGCTAATATTTTCAACTGGGCTATTTTAAGATGATTGCAATATTATGATTTTTATGACAAAATGGATAACTCCAGATAACTTATCACTGAGTTCAGTTTAAAGACTGTGATTAAACCTTTGAAAGAAGAACTTGAAATTCAAATGTATCTACTTTTTCTTGTCATTTTATTAGCTGACTGCATGCAAGTAGAAAAGAAGGTATTAATCAAAAAATAATTATCTGGTCAGAAAAAAACTTTCTTCTAATTTTTCAAAGAAGATAAAAGAAGAAAAGAAAAGTAAAATGTTGGCAGCCCCGCAGTTTAGAAACTTTGCTAAGACTTTCACATTTGAATGTGAACTGCAAGAGAACATTCAGGAGAAGAGTGAAATTAGTAGGTTTCATTGTGTTTAGTTTGGCCTCTTAAATGTAACACGATGGAACTTGTAACTAGAAATACTTTCTTAGGTATATTCACTGGGGAAGGTGAGCATAATTACAGCTGTTCAGACTTCATGCAAACCAAATTGGCGTTGTGGACAATTAATCTTTTGAAACGTTAAGATAGCTCTGTAATTTCTCACTTTTGTAAAAAGTAAGAAGAAGGCAACATAAATCAAAATTTAGTCAGTAGGCCAGAAATGTACTTAATTGACAGTACATTTCTGGCCTACTGACTAATAAGACAAAGCCTCACTAAATTTTTATTACATTGGGGAAACCATTATTCACAACAGTCTATATGGTAGAGAGCATGCATAATTATTAATACATCCTAATTAGGAATTACCCAAGAGGGTACTAAATAGGCATTTTGCCGACTATACTTTTGGGTTTAAGTTTGATTGAGATAACTTATCAACAGGTTGGGATTTCTTAGAATAAAATAATATTATGACATGTTCTTCACTCATACATGCTGAGTGCCTTATGCTGCTTGTAACCTTGACAATGAAAAAAAACATACACACACACACACAAACACACACCATGATTCAAGTGGATTTGATGAACTGGAAACCAGGTTAGCTACTATGGACTTTGAAAAACCAGTAAACATTGTAAAAAAAGTCTCTTACCATCGAAGAAAAGCACTAAATTTTGTTTTGGAATGGTGACCAGTTATATTTAGGATAGATATGGAAAGCCTTGGGCTCAATATGAATCTAGGATAAAGAAATTGTCCAAGTTACATTAGAGTGGGAAAAGGGTCCCTACTATTTATGACACATTTATTGAAAGTCAGTGCTGGTTATAAAGTGAGTTTCTTATAAATTCAGAAATACATAGATTGCTATATGCAACTCTTCAGTTATGTGCCTGCATGTAACAGAGAGAAGCCAATTACCTTTACCATATGCTTCCCTCCTTTTCCACTGGGAGTCTCTCATGTTTTGCCTCTGCCCTCTTCTTGTGTACTGTATTGCGTTTTATTTTAATTGCCACCTTACAATCAAATGAAAGGGAAATATTGCTGTAGGGAAGGGTGGAAATTACAGGATTTTCAACATTCCCCAGATGGGCTGACTGCCTGACTTAGGGACCACGTTTTCCAGAATGTTAAGTTTGAAGGTCATGGCCCATTTTCTAAGATCTATGGAAAACAACACAGCTTGTGGCTTGGAAAAGATGATTTTGAGCACAAGCTGTGGAGTAGAAGGAGCTCAGGCTGTTCAGTTCTGGACTGTGTGGCCATGTCCTGTAATCTCTCCCAGTCTCAACTCTAAAATTAATTCTGTGGACTTGTTAACCTCTAATGCCTCTTTTAGTTATAACGTACTTTTCCTCAGAAATTAAGATGAGATTCTATCTCCTCTGTAGGACTTTTCTTCTCCCCGTCACTCCCAAGACTGAGATAGGTGCATTCCTATATCGAAATAGTCGATTGTAATTTCTGTTTTCCAATAGATATTTCTATAGGTCATAGACCTGTTTCCTGTAGACAGAAATTCTGCCTTATTCGTCATTCGAGCTTCAGCAATTTGCATAGCGTCTAGCCCATAGTAGACACTCAGTAATCACTGACTGAGTTAAAAAAAGAAAGAATGAATGAAATAAATGACTTAATGGTATTAATCATACAAACAATAGCTTTAAACAACAGTGAAACTCTTGAATGTCTAATTTTTTTTTCTGACTTCTTGAGGGCAATATTGACACTAGAGAAGCCTAAAAGGTAAGAGAACATACCCGTCTTATTTCACACAGGACGGTATGAACAATCATAGCTAAAATGATTGGGTGCATAATGCAGACACCATGAATGAAGATGTCTTATTTAATATGCACAAAATCCTTGATACAAGTATAATTAACATCATCATTTTACAGACAAAAACCCTGAGTTTTAGAATTTTCTAACCTGTTCAACATTTCACAACTAGGGAGCAATGAAGTTTGGTTTGTGGCCAAACTGACACCCAAACCCAAACCACTATGTTAATTCTGTCTCCCAGACCCAACAGTCAACTCAGGGTCTGAACCACAACTCCAGTCGTAAACCTTATCCCATATCTCTAGCACATTCTGTCAATCTTCATGAAAGCAGAAGTCAGTCATAACTAACTATAATTGGAATTACCTGCCCACAAGTTTTTGAAAGTGGACTGATGTTAATTCACTAACAGCTGCTTTTGTTGCTTGTGAGTTAATGAAGTAGGGGGATGCACCAAATCTATAAATTTCCTTAGTCAATTTCAGTCACAAATAAAAACAGAGCACCAGTAACTACAAAAGAATATGCAGAAACAAAGTGGATGATATAATTGTAGCATTTCCATATTATCAAAAAAGAAAATACAATGAGGAAATGAAATCTGGTAAGATGTTTTCAGATTATAAAGCAAGGTACTTGATAATATAATGTCTGAAAACACATCTTAAAGGCAGGAATGGAGTGTTCATTGAGAGAAATCAAGGACATATATCTTTCTGTATTTGTGGACACTATACAGTATGGAAACAGACAAAGTAAATATATATATGTAATTTAAATGCATGTAGGTATATCTAAAGATTTTCTGAAGTAAGGTAATTCTTTATTCTTTCTCTTTGTATGAAATCACCGAAAATATCTGTTTTCACATGTTGCCTCTGATAATGTCATGACATGACTTTTGTCTGCCTTTTTTTATCTTTCATTTTTTTACCTAATTATATAGCTCCCTTCTCCACATTGATAGACACTTTTTGAGTTTTGCTTCTTCATTCTTCATGAAGATGGTGCCAAGAGCTGAAGGCAGGTGTGTATGTGTGTGTGTGTGTGTGTGTGTGTGTGTTTGTGTGTGTGGTAGCCATAATTCCTCAGCAATACTTTACATTGAATTTAGAAGCAAGGGCCTTTAAGCCCTGCTGTGAATCTAAAACTTTTCTGCTGTATAATGCCTATGGTATTGGAAACGATAACAGTTCAGCTAAAATGTTTTTATTAAGTGTCTTTTGTTCAACCACGGATAGCAAAATAGTGCAAGAAAAAAAGAAAAAAAAGTATCTTCTTTCCATTTAGACTTATTAAATATTCAAGTGATTCCTCAAATATACTCAGCCTTGCTGTGGCTTCATTAAAGTGCAGCTCCATTGCATTTTACGATGGAACACTGATACAATATGCTTCCTGCAGTGGCTACCCACAAGCAAACAGATTGCTGCATTCCTCACCAGCCAAAGCTCAAAAGTAGCCCAAAGTCAAGAGTATTATAGTAATCAAGGCCACAGGTTAGAGGCATGGATAATGATGGCAAAATCCACATCAGTGAAAAAAGAGGCCACAACTTCCTCATCAAGTGCAGATGGAAATAACAAACAGCTATTCCTAGTCAGGGCTTAGTGCCCCTTATTTAAGAAGTCACTTCTAAAGATCTGCCTCAGAAAGCTTATGTCTCCATCCGGAGGTCAATTCACTATAGGCAGTATTTGAAGTGATTAAAAATGAACATTTGATGATGTTAAAAAATAAACTAAATGCCTACTGTGAAAAAATAGATGAAATCAAATCACAACATGAAGGAATCAAGGACATTTATGAATTTTGATTGCAATTGCTTAAAGTATATGGGCATAGGGACTGAGATTAGAAAAATACACAACAAACCTTAAAACCTGTAACAGTAAGTTCCATTGTTTGAGCAACTACTGTATTTCAAGCATTTCTCAAGGTTTTTCATTTATATTATTGTATTTAATTCTTCAAACAATCCACATATGTAGATATAGGCACACATAAATAGGAAAACAAAGCCACTGCTACAAAATGTGATGTGCCCAATGATATATAGCTAGATAAGCATATAAAATTGTGTTCTATGGGACTCCAAATAATTTCCACTATGTTATAGTACTTTATCAGGATAAACATTATTTGGTCAGATGACAGAATTATACGTAAAATGTATCTTTTATTTTTGTAATTGTATTAAACTCATTTTAAATTAACATTTTTAAATCTGCTTTGGAATATACACAAATATCATGTTTATGTCTAGCTGTAATAGTTCACACTCACCTTTCAGAGGATTTTCTTACTTAAGTGCACATACTGAGTCATGCTGGAGCTGCTTTTTATTAGCTTTAGCTCAGACTGTCACTCTAGTCTTTTTAGAAGAAATCTGAACACAAGTCCATAGGGAACAGTCAGCCTAGAAGTTTCAGTTTTGAAGTGAAGTGTGCATTATACCATTTGAGGTGGAATTTTGAATCTACTTTGGAACATGTGATAGTCTCTTCCAAAGGCTTTTGCAAAACCTAAGGATATATTGCTGTCATTACTTCTGAAGTTCTCAGAAGTCACCATAGTTATGCTAGAATGATCAATCTGTACAGATAATCCAATGGAAGTCTTTGGACCTAATATAATGAAATACAAATAAAATAACACCTGCATCCTCCATCTCCATCCCCTCCAACTTCTCTCAAAGAAATTACCTTTAATTGTAAGTTGTAGTCAGATTTTCATTCATTCATATATGATAGAAATATTTGTGTGTGTTTTTATTGCTGGGTACTCTTATACCCCAGGGGAAGGGACGGCTCAGTAATTATCAGTAAGCTGATAGAATCTCAGAGAAGAAAGTCAAGTAAAAAGGCCATTACAATAGGATTACAAGCACATGACTCTTCAAGATTAATCTTTTGGCAAGAGTGAATAATAATAGCTCTTAAATGAGATAAACTTATGAAGAACAGTGTTTGGCCTTCCATACCACTGCCTCACAGAACTGGAATAATTAGAAAAGTTTTTGTCTCTCTTCATAATCAATTGGTCATTTTGCAGGCTGCCTATGAAAATTCAGTAAATCAACTTTAGTGGAATCCATAAAGAAAAGTCAATATATTCAGCCTGAATGCCCTCAACATATTTATTTATTTTTTTGCAAAATGCCAATACTTATCTTTGGAATATGTTAATTCATCTCCATAGCTCATTTATGTAGGATATTTCTAAACATATCAATGACCAGCTAGAGACAACTACTTGCAAATACAAGAGACCTAAACTGATTAAGAATTTAAAAAGCTAAAATTTAGAAGGAATGCAAGCTTATTTTATAACCTGTTTCTTCATTTGTTTCAATATTCATTCTCTTAAGGCAAGGAGAGAAAGCCATGTGTGTTGAGGGGATAGGGGTAGGTGTGTAGGTGTCCCTGTACACTGCTAGGCATTCTGTGAGTTTGGGATCTGGGGAAGAAATTGAGGTATTATGCTCTCTATTTCTTGGATGGAAAGAAAGGCAAACACATAGAAGCTACTTATGGCTTCCATCTCCAAGGACCTTACAGTTGAGTGGGTACATATAAAATGAATAATTATCTCATCAAAAAGGGTAAAATAATAAGCGTAAGAGATTGTTTGATGGAAGCTTAAAAGAAGGGAGAGAATGTCAATCTTGGGTCAAAGTTTTATAAGTGGCATTAAATAAAAAACTAAATTCGGAAGACCTTAAGCCCCAAGACTATAGTTTTTCAGGGAAGAGGCAAAGAAGAAAAGTCTTCTTTCTAGATTTAAATTCAGTGATGTGACCCTATTTTGTATGCGCCAGGAAAAGTAATGATGAAAATTATTTCTTCCTCATCAGAATATGATATCCTAGAATTAAGGATTTTTTGATTGGGAAGTAACTTCTATTAAAGATGGATATCACGTTAAAAATTAGACTTAATATATCAGAGATAAAATTAGTGTGTTTATTATTTTATTTGTCCTTATAAATGACATTTTATTATTTTGTTCTGTTTTTATTGGTATAAATTTAGTGGGGACAAGTGCAGTTTTGTTACATGGTTACATTATATAGTGGTAAAGTCTGGGCTTTTAATATATCCATCACTCAGTGGATACATTAAATTACTTACTGCACCCATTAAGTTATTTCTCCTCTCTCCCTCCCCTTTCACCCTCCCTTCCTTCTGGCTCTCCAAGGACTGCATTAGTCCATTCTCACAATTCTATAAAGAACTACCTGAGAGTGGGTAATTTATGAAGAAAAGAAGTTTACATGGGTTTAACAGGAAGCATGGTTTTAACAGGAAGCATGACGGGGAGGCCTCAGGAAACTTACAAACATGGCAGAAGGTGAAGAAGGAGCAAGCACCTTCTTCACAAGTTGGTAAGAGAGAAAGCAAGAAAAACAGTAAGTGCCACACACTTTTAAACCATCAGATTTTATGAGAACTCACTCACTGTCATGAGAACAGCAAGAGAAAAATCAGACGCCGGGATTCAATCACCTCCGACCAGGCCCCTCCTCCAATTTGACGTGAGTTTTGGGAAGGGACACAAATTCAAACGACATCACTGTTTTTCCACATTCTATGTCCATGTCTATACTTTATTTAGCTCCCACTTATAAGTGAGAACATGCAGTAATCGACTTGTATTAACAAATTTAAAAGTTGGTTCAAAGTTTCTTGTCTTCCCAGTAATGTTATCTGTAAGTTACCCTAAATTGCTCATCCTGTCTTCCCCATATCCCATCAGAGACAAAAAGCAAATTTACTGCATACACCCAGTTAAGAGAAGCTAGTAAGGGCCTACCATGTGCCACAGTCTTTAATTACATCCTTTATTGAATTCTCAATACAGCTTTATAGGGGTGATGTATTCTTCCTCTTTGATAAAGAGGGATCTGATGTTAAATAGGTTGTTTAGTAATATTGAAAGCCAAAAACCACGTTTTTGCCTGAGGCAACCCATTTCCTGGTTTATGGATGATGTCTTCTGGCTGTATTCTTCCATGGTCTCTTTTTTAAGGGTGTTAATCCCATGAATGAGAGAGGATCCTTTAATACCTAATTACCTCCAAAAGGGCCTGTCACCTCACATCTTTTATTGATAAATATACAGGAAAATTGATGCCATGTTATTTGTTATTTTGTAACATTATGCACAGATCAGTGAATACATAAATGTTTTGAATAATGTAAATTTCATGGGCTTTAGGGGTTTTTGTTTGTTTAATGTCATTTGGTAAAAACATTTTTCTTCTAAATTTTAATAGCATTTAAAATTTTTCATTTACTCTTAGCCTAAGATGTAGAACAAACATAAATAATAATTGAAAATTCTAGGTAATATAGATAGATGATATAAGTATAAGGTGTAGACATAAGGGCATGTGTATGTAATAGAAATATATATCAATATAGATGTAGACATATACAGATAGAGACAAAGAGATCACACTAACATTTAAATTCTGCTTACTAAGTGCAGGGCATTCTTCTGAGTACATTATATAGACTGACTCCTTAATTGTCCTAAAAACTCTATGAAGTACTATTTTCACCCTCACTTTACAGCTGGAGAAATTAAAGTAAAACTAGGTGTTACTCATTTCCTTTGGCATCTGCAGCAAGTTATCACAAACTGAGTGATTTAGAACAAGAGAAATTTATTCTCACAGTCTGGAAACCTGAAATCCAAAATCATTATCATTGGGACAAATCAAGGTGTCATCAGACTTGCACCATCTCTGGGCTCTAGGGACACATCGTTTCTTGCCTTTTCCAGCTTCTGGCTGCTCTTCTGGCATTCCTTCTTTGGGCCTGCATCACCCCTCTCTACCTTTGTCTTCACACTGCTCTCACCTTTATGTGTGTGCCATTTGTCTTCTGTCTGTATCAATCTTCCTCTGCCTTTCTGTTATAGGATACTTGCGATTATAGTTATTGCCCAGCTGAAAATCCAGGACAAAATTCTCATCCCAAGATTGTTAATTCAACCACATCTGCAAATATTATTTTTCCTTATTAGGTAACATTTACAGGTTCCAGAAATTAGAAATTGATATCATTGGGTGACTTTTGTTAAACCTTCTCCAAAGGCTAGGTAACTTATGAAAAGATCACACAGCTTGAAGTTTGGGGAGCCTATCAAACACACAGTGCATATATTCTATATATCAACAATTCTTATCAATGACCACCGCCTATTATTTCTTTCTAGAATATTGCTGAGTATAAAGTGATTCTGAGAGAAATGTTTTCATTTTATAGTAAGTTAGACTTAAATTGTATCCACTTCATTCATAATGGCTGTGAACAACAGGTACCAATGCCTGCCCATAGGAAGCCAGACCTAATATTTGATCATTGGGGCCAAACTGTGTCATGAGAATCCATTGCTCGAAAATTGATATTTCAGTCCTTCTGTGATGCCACAACAGAGTAATAAAAAGTAATCAGAATTTATTTCAGTATTTTAAAGTTTATCTCAAAGGCACATTTTGATTCTAACAGCAAGCTCTTTCTTGCTTGCTTTATAAGTAATTATATCATGTGGTTTAAACATTTTCATAATTTTTATCTCATGGCAATATGAGGAAAACTTACAAACTAATCAGGTTTCTCAAAATAATCCAGTTCATTAGACCCCAAATCATCAATGCCACATTTAAAATAGTGTGTTTATGCTTTAATTTGTCCTTACAAATGATGTTTTTATTATATTGTTTTACTTTTACTGGTATATATTTAGAGGTGACAAATGCAATTTTGTCATGTGGATACATTATATAGTGGTGAAGTCTGCCATTATTATTATTTATTTTGTGCTATGGCGTTATTTTTGTGCTATGGCATTAAAATATCATTGAGGATATTTTAATATTGATTTTCCCCAAGACCAGTGAAACCACCTCAAACACTGGATGCGTCCATCAACACTTTGCAATATAGGAGGATTACAAAGAACCTTCTGTTGAAGTTATTTAAATTCCTTAGTGACAGTGCTGCAATGAAAATTACTCAAGAGTACAAACGTAGTTAATTTTATTCTGTGTAGGCTGTCTGATGATATTAATTGTAAGGTATGGTATAACTACCACTTTCTGGATGGGTTACATAATCAACTGAATAATAATGTGTTTATACTCAAGAATACAGTTGTTTGACAAGTTTTCAAAGTGTTAAAGTTTGTGAATATTATGACAAATTATGAATGTAAGAATATAATATAAAATAATATATATATGTTTTGTTATATATATTATATTCTCATCTACCTTCTTACGAAACGTCAGTGAAGATTTGAATACAACTTAGAGAAAACTTGTCATTAGCACAGCATGAGCTGAGTGACACCGCAGAGCCATGGATATAGGATGGACTAGAGTTCTAAATGTAAGATTGATTTCCTGGCTCTCTATTAATTACTGGGTATAGAGTCTTGGACACCTTTGTTGATCTCTCTTAGGCTCAGTTGCCCCGTGCCACCTATCTCATAAGATGGTTGCTTTGGTTGGAATTGAATAGGGTGTGTTTTACAGACTGCATGTCACCTTCAAGTGTTTTCTGCCTACACTGTTAATGCATCCTGGCATTTGGGGAGGGGAACCCTTTACATATGTGAAAGTTCCAAGGCTAAACTGGATGGAACTGTTGCTGTAGCAGGATGCCTAAGACCCATCCTCTATCCTCACTTATTACTGCTCACCTAACCCCTACATCTGGCACCTGCATAATGGAAACCCAGGGATTGGGGGAGTAAACCTATAAACGTACACTATATTATCTGCCCTTAAAGATAAATGTTTTAATTCCTCTCTCTCTCCCTCCCCTACCTCTCTGTTGAACATATATTTGACTAAGTGTCTCCTCCCACTCTAGGGGCAAGGGGCAAAGTACAAATGGATGCCCATATTATCATATGTCTAAATAATTACCACACAAGCTAATATTTATTCTGTTAAATTAAAAAAAAAAAAAATCTTCTGTCCTGTATTGAAAGACATGCCTCTAAATAACCTAGAAAGTCAGGTTCAAACTGAAAATTTTCAGATCCCTTGGAGTTCTGACCTCTGGTCCTTTACCCCCAGAAAGTTCTCCCTCTCTTCCCATCTCCAAGTTCATCCATACCATGACAGGTGTTGTACACACACAAGTGGGCATTCCAACCAATGTGTCAAAACTTTATCCACTCGACACAGCAAAAAAGCTCATTCTATTCTTGACGACTGCTGTGGCCTAGGGATGCCTATATTGGCATAATGATCATTCCTTAGGACTCATCTGGGAAACAGGCTCAGGCAGACCATGAGAGAGGGTACAAAGCCTTTGGAGTTTGGACTTCCAAAGCTGCAGGTCCTTGATGCATATGGTAGAAGGAGAGTTTTGCCTATTAAATGAACATGTGTTCTTAGTCCCTGTGACTCCTTATCCCATGGGAAAGGTAATTAATGAAGAAAGGATTTTTTTTCCTCTTTACAAATCTAAAGGGAGAAGACGGTTCCCAATTTTGACATAGTTTTTCAGATGTAATGTTGTTACAGTTGAGAGTTATTCTGTTGATCCAGGCATCTTTCCCTATTCACTTGCTCCTAGTAACTGAAATCATGTATTTGACCAGCCTATCATAAGGAAATAAAATTCTGAAGGCAAATTAGAGACAATTCTTGTTTTCAGCTTTGATAGTAGGTGATGAATTTGGGTGAGTATATTAGTCTGCTAGGAATGCCATAACACAATATCACAGACTGAGTGGGTGGCTTAAATAACAGAAATTAATTTTTCACAGTACTGAAGCCTGAGAGCCCAAGATGAAGGTGCTGGCAGGATTGTTTTTTTTTTTTTTGGTGATCTTCTTTCCTGGATTGCAATCTTCTTATTATGTCCTCACATGTCCTTTTCTCTATGCATGTGCATACCTGATGTCTCTGTCTCCCCTTATAAGGCCATCATTCCTATTATATTATGTCCCCATTCTTAAAACCTAATTTAAACTTAGTTGCCCTATCTCCAAATACAGTCACATTGGGGATTTTATAAAAAAGGGAGACAAAATTCAGTCCATAACAGTGGGTCATATAGATTCCCATCAACAGCTTTAAATATCAGATACAAAGAACTGTGCTAGGTAATCTGGAGAATAAAAAGACCAAAGGGTTTTAGCTTCATCCTCTTACTTCCCTACACACTCACTCCCAAAACTTTGCAAGCTGGACAATCATAAAATTTGTGTTAACTAAAAAAGTTGGTCCAAAGTTTCTTGACTTTCCAGTATTGTTTTCTTGTAAAGTTAGCCTAAATTGTTCATCCTGTCTGCCTTATAACCTATGAAAGAGAAAAATCAAATTTATTACATGTTCTCAATTAAGAGAAGCTAGTAAGGGCCCACCATGTGCCAGGGTCTTTAATTCCATCATTTAATGAATTCTCGGTACTACTCAATACAATATAAAGGTGATATATATCCTCCCTATAAAGAAGGAATCTGAAGTTCTTCCTTTAAATTCTTTAAATATTGCTAAATAAGTGTTTAGTAATCTTCAAAGCCAAAAACAATGTATCTTCATGTGTTTGAGATTCTATAACAAAATACCACAGACTGGGTAGCTTATAAGCAATAGAAATTTATTTCTCATTGTTCCAGAGGCTGGGAAGTCCAAGATATAGGTGCTGGCAGATTATCTGTCTGATAAGGGCCCATTTTCTGAGTTATAGATGCTGTCTTCTAGCTGCATCCTAACTTGGTGGAAATGACTAGTTAGTTATGTGAGGTCTCCTTTCTACAGGTGCCATTCATAAGAGAAGATCCCTTACAACCTAATAATCTCCAAAAGGGCCTGCCCCTTTTAATGCCATGACTTTTGGGGTTAGAATTGGATATTAATCATGAGAGGACAGAAATATTCAGGCCATAGCACTGTGTAATACCATCACTTTGTCCTGTCGCAGTAACTCTGCCGCAAGTATACTGAGATCTTCCTTCCTACCCAGCTCATAGTTTCCTGAGGCAAAGCAGAAAAAAAAAATGCTGCGCTACACAATTTATATCACCACTAATTCTTTAAATCAATGGTAGTAGAAGCATAGCTCCAAATCTGGATATCTCTATATTCTTGAGTTGACAATAGAAAGACCTTTGTATGAAAAAAATAATTGATATAAATTTAAGGTAATTTTTAAACCATATGATTCCATAAAGTAAAACTTGTCACAAAGTAATTGATCCTATTGTCTTTGTTTTATTTATTTACTTTTTTTTTCCTTCATCAATTCCTGCTAAGATATTATCCTTGATGAGAATGTGAAGCCTTCCTTGAAGGCAGTAAGGAAAATTTAACTCCCAATAATGGTAATCACAATAATGAACAAAGGAGGAACCCTAAAACTAGATTGAATTGAGAATATTACTTTGTTATTTTCTGGCAGTATTTTGATCACAATATCCCATCATTGCTGATTTGTGAGAAAAAGGGAGGAACCTAAGGCTTTTCTTTTATATCCTTCTCTTCTTTGGAAGATAGTCACAGAGCAAAGCACAAAGCATTGGCTGCAGGAGACATTACTTGCCATAGCATTTATCTCTCCTCATGGCTCCAGATGCGGTTTTACTGACTATATTGGAATTGCCTCTGGTCCTGGGTTTTTGGAAGAAGATGTTCTGATTTAACTAGAAAACCTTTCTTCCTAGAAGCTGTTCTCCTTTGAATAACCTTCCATTTTCATTTGTAAACTAGGAAAAATATAAGTGAAAATTTTGGGGGTCTATTTTCATATAATAGAAATATAAATCAAGTCAAATATGCAAAAACAATTTCATTTGACTCACTCTAGTTAAAATTGTGCAATTATAAATAATACTATAAATTATTGTTTCAGCAACTTTGGAATAATTCACTAAATACAATTGCTTCTTTTTTTATTTTTATTTTATTTTATTGCGTTTTGTGAAACAGATTCTTGCTCTGTGACCCAGGCTGGAGTGCAATGGTGCTATCTTGGCTCACTGCGGCCTCTGCCTCCAGGGTTCAAGCTATTCTCAATGCCTCAGCCTCCCGAGTAGCTGGGACTACAGGCATGCGCCACCAGGTCTGGCTAATTTTTGTGTTTTTTTAGTAGAGACAGGGTTTCACTATGTGGGCCAGGCCGGTCTCAAACTCCTGACCTCAAGTGATCCACCCACCTCGGCCTCCCAAAGTGCTGGGATTACAGGCATGAGCCACAGCCCCTGCCCCGATTGCTTCTTTAATGACAGATTTAATAATGGGAAAATATATGTTTTGCAGGTATTAATTTTATGATTATTATTATTAACCAATTATAATGTTATGATATCAGAAACCTTTTTACTACTCTGTTATATAACAAGTTGTGCTTTTTATTTTTTCTATTTTTAAAATACCTATCAGGATAATTTTCACAGAAAAGACCAAGAAATGCAAGCATTCTCCACATAACAAGAATGATAGGAAGTCGAATGACGATAATAATGGGAATTAGATTGATCCAATATGGACATGTTTCATAGATCTTTAAGCTATATTAAATTATCATAATAAATAAACTATTTAAATTTTTTTAAATTGTCCATTTAAAATGTTTATATATGGGACAAGGATGTGAGACAAATGTGCAGAGCATGGAGCATAAAATGTAAATAGTTTGGTACATAGTATGGAAGCAATAGTGCCACAGAACTAGTCTTTAAGCCTACCTAGATGGCATAAATAATAGAATCTTCTGATTATTTTCCTAAAGAGATTTTTCATGCCTAAGGAATAATATTCAAATGAGATTGAGCTACCAAGTCATAAAAAGACCTGAAAAAATTTAAAAGCATATTGCTAAGTGAAAGAAGCCAATCTAAAATGGCTACATCTTTATTTTTCTAACTACATGACATTTTAGAAAAGGCAAGACTATTAAGAGAGTAAAAAGATCAGTGTTTGCCTGGGGTATTGGAGGAGGATGGATATATAGGTGAAGTCTAGGAGAGTTTATGAGCCGTGAAACTACTTTGTATGATACTATAATGGTAAATATATGTCATTATACATTTGTAAAAATCCAGAGACTGTACAATATGAAGAGTGAATTCTAATGTAAATTATGAACTCTAGTCACAAAGTGTCAGTATTGGATGATCAATTAAAACAAATATACCACACTAATGCAAAACGTTAATAATGGGGGAAATGGGCAGGGGGGATTTGTGAGGTGGTTGTGAAAACTTTTTCTACTGTCAGCTCATTTTTCTGAAAACTTACAACTGTTCTAAAATATAAAGTCTGTTAACTCAAAAAATAAAATCAGCTCCACTCTAATAAAAGCAATGATGGAGTATGCTGTTGGCATCCATATGCCCCTTCATACCACAAGAACATAAAGATGAGCATAAAGATGACAGCTTTGACAGATGTCAAAAGACAGCTGTGAGAGACAGGGAAATTGACAGGTAACATTCCACTACTGAATTCCAGTTGTTACTGAAGTCCAAATTTCTTTCTGATTTTCCTACATTTTTATTGCTCAGCTCTTCTTACCTGTGTTCTGGGATCAGCATACTATTCTCCCTTCTCAATGTTCTCACTAAAATCACTAAAATTAAGTTGTTTGTTTGTTTGTTATCTATAGCTATGAGTGCTAGTACTGCCAGGGACACGCAGAGTGAATCGTACCTAATCAGCAAGCTTATCTATCATTGCATTTCAAGATTCAAATAGGCAGTTGTGTACTATTGTGCCAGCTTTTACCCTTACATTGATTATGTAAGTTAATTTTTAATCTTGCCGTAGCCCCAGAGAGAGCAATTGAAGACAGCACATCTTTAACAATTGAGTGCTTGCAAAATCATAGGAAACACAAGCAAAGTGTGGGCTTCCCAGTCATCTGCATACATTTACTTCCTAAATATGATCAACAATTTAGGAAGATAGAAGTGCAGTGAAAATTTTAAAAATTAAACAGCTGCCTGTACCTAATATGTGAAACATGGGGTTGGGAAATAGAGTGATTGTAAAGATTTAGAAATCACTCTAATTGTACATGAGCACCCCCTGGATTTTTTTTTTTTTTTTTTTTAACATCCAGTAGGACAAAGTCATTCACTTTTCTATTTTCTAGGCCTAAGAAAGTTAAATGCATGGTCCCAGTATTTCCATCATAGTGCTTTGAAATTTCGGCCTTGGGGGTTGGGCACAGTGGCTCACACCTGTAATCTCAGCACTTTGGGAGGCCGAGATGGGTGGATCACCTGAAGTCAGGAGTTTGAAACCAGCCTGACCAACAAGGGGAAACTCCGTCTCTGCTAAATACAAAAAAATTAACGGTGTGGTGGTGCATGCCTGTAATCCTACCTACTTGGGAGGCTGAGGCAGGAGAATCATTTGAACCCAGGAGGCAGAGGTTGTAGTGTGCCGAGATGGTGCCATTGCACTCCAGCCTGGCCAACAAGAGTGAAACTTCATCTAAAAAAAAAAAAAAGGAAAAGTAAATTTAGGCCTTGAATAATTGTTGTAATTAAGTGTTCCCCAGAGTTGTCAATCTTTGATGTCATTGGTTTCAATGTTAGAAAAATGCTAGATTTTTGCAGAAAATCACTCATAAATACTGAAAGATATTGCCTACTGGTTTCAAAAGTTTAAAGTCTGGGATATATTGATAGGGTTCATAGACTCTATTCTACATATAGATAGAAAAATGCATGCAACATATTATCCTCTTCAGGTATTAAATCAGCTGACCAAAGAGTATCTGTGTTTCTTCTTTTAGCTTATATTTTTAAATGATTATCTCCACATGACTGTGTTTCCAGACCTAACAATGAGGAGATAAGTTGTACAGATTTGAAAGCATTTTATCTTACTTATGCAGTTGCAATAAATTATCTTTTTAAATTATTTATCTTCTCATATATATTTCAAACTGTATTATTATGTAGATTTTTCACAGCATTTCACATAATTAGTGTAACCTCGACCCTGATGTTCAGAAAAATTTGCAACCAAAAAATAATATTTTGATTTCTTAAGAATACTTTGCTGTACTTGGTTGTATAAATGAATAGAACCAGAATTCATTATTTTTACAAGGAAGCAATTCTAAAATATACTTAAAAATAATATGTAAGTGATATCACACCACAATACATATGCATTTAAAACATGCTGGAAAAAACTGTTTTCAAATGAATAATGGTTAAAAATTGACTATAATATGTTAGTACCTTTATAGCATTTCAGATTGTCATTATATAATTTACTTATTTGTTCATCACAATAGGGTGTTTCTCCCCTTCCATTTTATACATAAAAGAACAATGAACCTCAGGAACTTAAGTGACTAAAGTGCCCAGAAGTCAGGCAGACAAGCTGGGTCATGTTTCTGCTTGGACTTGAACCACTGTGTTCTACCCTTATATTCATTGCATAATCTGCTGGCCCACAAGAACAATGACCCATTCATTCACCAAGTATTTTTAAAGTACACTATGTAAGACACATTCTGAGGATTTCTTTGTAATGTGCAAAAGTTATACTTTTCTCCATGGTTGTTTCAATGTAATGAGTAAAAGAGTGATCCAAGTAACAATTGAAAATGTAATCAAGGGGATCTTCAAGAGAGCTGACTTCAGGCATCTGCTACTCACGCCCTTCACAAGGAAGAACTAAAATAGAAAGTAGATAGCCACACTAGAATAGATTATTTAAGAAAGAACATTGGAATTCAACAGAGAAGTGAGAGGAAATACCTAAAGCAAGAAAGAAGAGGAAAATGAGCCAGCCTACTTGGCCATGATCAGCTCAGAGCCTTGAGAGTCTCCCAAATGCAGTGAAAGCATAAGTGAATGACCCCCAGCAGACCATATTCGCACTGCAGACTTCTGCAAGTCTGCAGCCATGAGAAAAGCCTTAGACTCATGTGAACCCTAAGACTGATGTAGGGAGCTTCCTGGGGACTGTGGGAAGATATTGCTCCAAAGAGGAAGATCATCCTGGGTCCCATACACCGCCCCGACTCGTGCTCCAAGCAACTACAGCAAGATGCCATTTGGAGAGCCCAGCCCCCATCAATCGCCATCCTACCTGGGGGCCAGTAGCTTCTGTATCTCCACATCTCTGGAGTCACTTTGACATTTCCTGCCCACAGCTGCTGTTGTCAGGGTTGAAGCATAAGCCATTGGCAAAGACCTTCCTATGCCCGGCAGTGACACCTCAGTGCATATTTACACACTTGTAGGGCAAGCTCCCTTGACCACAGCAACTGCTGCTGTGGGCTGCCATTGCCAGGGAGGAAATGCAAGAGAAGTGTGTGCTTCCCAGTCACTTGCATACAGCTGTTGCCACTGAAAGCAACCCCTCTCACTTGGAGCAGGGCTGCAGTGCAGCCACTGCCAACATGACCTGATCATTACAGCATAGGTCTAGTATCACCTCCCACCTGCACCTACTGCATGCAGCACCTGCACACGTCACCAGAGGCCCTGAGAACAGGTCTGACTGGTCTGGCTCCAACCCCCAAATGCCCAAGCACACCTTCTAGGGGCCAGAGAATTGCCTAGCCCAGTCCATGACAATTGACACCTGAGAATTCCTCCCAGGTGCCTGAGTTTGGGCCCACCAAACCTGCTTCTACAAGCTACCTGTGGAACTGAGATTAGCCTGCCAAGCCAATCACAGTCACTGTCAGTACTAGGATGGACAACTTGGAAGCCTGAAGTTTGTCCTGCCATTTTTGCTATCGCCCAAAGCATACTTCATGCTCAGGAGCCCAAAAACCTGCTCACCCAATGGCTTACTGCTGTCACTACCAGCAACCAAGCAACCCACCTGGAGGTTCAAGAATCAGCCTATCTGGACTAACTAACACTAATGCCAGTTTGCACTGCCCTGGGTCCCAAGGAAAGGAATATTTGGCTTACCACTGCTGTGACTAGAACCTGAAGACGGGCCTACCTGGCATCCAAGTCACCAGCAAAACTTAACCCTAGCCTGTACTAACAACTGCACCTTAAGCCACTGAGGAAATCACAGACACTGCTGACACTTATTATAGCTGAAGAAATAATACGTAGACTACACTACTGCAAGCATCCTGAGTTAAAACCAAAATGTCCTGCCCAAGCAACACCATAGATAATATCTTTAGGAAAAAGTTTTTCCCTACAATAGCAAAATAAAAAATTTGAAAAAGTGACTGTAACACCAGATGCACAGATAGCAATTTAATAGCATAAGAATCATAAAAAAATAAAACAGGGAAATATAATGCCTCCAAAAGAAAACAATAATTCTTCAGTAAAATATTTGAATAAAAAACTATAAAAATCACAAAAAAAAGTATTTTAATAATATTAAATAAGCCAAATGACATACAAAAGAATGCAGAAAAGCAATACAAAGAAATTAGAAAAACAACTTGGGATACTAATGACAAACTTACTAAAGAGAAATACCACAAAAAAGATTCAAACAAAAATTCTTGAACTGAAGAATTTATTAAATGAAATACAAAATGTACTCAAAAGTTTCAACAATGTAATAGATGAAGCAGAAGAAAGAATTTTAGACAAAGATTTTTCAAAAGAATTTGTTTAAAAAGCTAATTTGACATATGGGACATCATAAAGCAAATAAATATTTGAATTTTCTGGATCCCACAAGGTTAAAAAAAAGGGATAGAAATGCTATTTAACAAAATAATAGCTGGAAACTTCTTAAGTCTAGCAAGATATTTAGAAATACAGTTACAGGAAGTTCAGAGATCCCCAAACAGGTACAATTCCAAAAAGTATTCTCCATAAGACATTGTAGTTAAACTGTAAAAAATCGAAGATGGAGAGAATTCCAAAAGCAGCAAGAAAAACTGTCTAGTCATCTATAATGGAACCCCCATTTGACTAACAGAGGGTTTCTCACAGGAAACCTTACAAGCCAAGAGAACATGGGATGATATATTCAAAGTACTGAAAGAAAAATATCGCCAACCAGGGATACTATATCCAGAAAACTTATCATTCATACATAAAGACTGGTCCTACAAGAAATGAGAGTCCTGCATCTGGAAGTAAAAGGACAATATCTACCTTTATGAAAGTACATGAAAGTCTAAAGCCTGCTAGTAGAGCAATCACACAAATAAAGAAGAGAAAGAAATGTTACCAATACAGAAAAAACACCAAATGACAATAATAAAAAATAAGACAGAAGGAAATTAACAAAGAATAACAAACGATAGAAAACAACCAGAAATAATTTAATACAATGACAAGAATAAGCTCTTGCATGTCAATATAAGCTCTTACATTGAATGTAAATGGTTAAAATTCCATTTACATGGAATTTTATAAAATATATGTTTTATAAAATATGTAAATTTTATATGTAAATTTTATAAAAGGTATAAATTAACTGGCTATATGCCAATAAAGGAGTAAACAAAAACAACTCTGCTATATGTTGCCTATAAGAAAACTCATCTCACCAATAAAGACACATGTGCAGTGAAAGTAAAGGAATAGAAAATATATTCTATGCAAATGGAAACCAAAGCAAGCCTAAGTACCTATACTTTATCAGGTAAAGCAGACTTTAAGTCAAAAATAATAAAAAGAGATGAAGAAGTTTAATATATAATAATAAAGGTATCAAATAAAAGAATTTAGAAAAATGATAAGCATATACACACCCAACCCTGCAGTAACCAAAAATATAAAGCAAATCTTATGCCAATACAATAGTAGTTGGGACGTTAAAACCACACTGCCAATATTAAACGGATCATCCAGACAGAAGTTTTAGAAAGAAGTATTGGAGTTAAACTACAATTTAGAACAAATGGACAGAGCAGACATATGCAGAATATTTCATCCTATAGCTACAGAATACACATTATCCTCATTAGCATATGAAATACTCTTTAGGAAAGGCCATACATATATCAGACCACAAAACACGTGTCAACAATTTTTTAAAATCAGGTTATATCAAGTTTGTACTCTGACCATAATAAAATAAAACTAGAAATCAGAAAATTTTTTA
Organism: Trachypithecus francoisi; assembly: GCF_009764315.1. Classification (NCBI taxonomy): domain Eukaryota; kingdom Metazoa; phylum Chordata; class Mammalia; order Primates; family Cercopithecidae; genus Trachypithecus; species Trachypithecus francoisi. Next base: position 18,819,947 of record NW_022681454.1, read on the forward strand.
AAACTTCGTAAATTGTACAAATACATGGAAATTAAATAGCATGCTCCTGAATTACCATTGGGTCAAGGAAGAAATTAAGAAGAAAATCAAAATAGTTCTTGAAACAAATTAAAATTTTAAAAAATCTTATCAAAACCTGTGGAATATGGCAAAAGTAGTACTGATAAGAAACTTTATAGCAATAAATGCCTATCTCAGTAAAGTATAAGTATTTTAAATAAAGAATATAACAATGCACCTCAAAAAGAAAAGCAAGAAGAAAACAGGCAGAAAACTAGTGGAAAGAAAGAAAGAATACATTTCATAGCAGAATAAAAGTACTGGAGATCAGAAAAAAAACCAATCTTTGTATTTCATTATATATATATAGTATGTATGTTCATCGTGTATCTATGTACATACATATAAAATACAAAGAATAGATGAAATGAAAACTTTGTTTTCTGAAAAGACAGACAAAATCAACAAATTATTAACTGGACTAAGCAAATCAATAAGAGGGAGACAGCCCAAATACACAAAATCAGAAATGAAAAAGGAGACATTACAGTTGATACTACTGAAAAACAAAAGATTATTAGAGGCTACTATGAACACCTATATGGTAACAAATGAGAACCTAGAGGAAATGGATAAATTCATCAATACATACAACCTACCATGTTAGAATTAAGAAGAGAAAATCTCAATAGATCAATAATAAGCAATGAGGTGCACTCAGTAATAAAAGATTTCCCAACAAAGAAAAGTCAAGGCAAAATGGCTTCACTGTCAAATTCTACCAAACTGCTAAAGAAACTCTAATACTAATTGTTATCAAACATTACCAAAATATTGAAAAGAAGGAAATTCCCTCTATTTCTATGCTGCCAGCATTACCCTAATACCAAAACCAGACGAGGACACAACAACAAAAGAAAACTATAGGCCAATAACCCTGATGAACATAGATACGAATATCCTCCACAAAATATCAGCAAACTGAATCTAACAGCAAATCAAAAAGATAATGCAGGGCAAGTGTGGTGGCTCAAGCCTGTAATCCCAGCACTTTGGGAGGCCGAGGCAAGTGGATCACTTGAGTTCAGGAGTTCGAGATAAGCCTGGCCAACATGATGAAACCCTGTCTCTACTAGAAATACAAAAATTAGCCAGGCATGGTGGCAGGCACAGGTAATCCCAACTACTTGGGTGACTGAGGCAGGAGAATGTCTTGAACCCAGGAAGCGGAGGTTGCAGTGAGCCAAGATTGCACCACTGCACTCCAGCCTGGGCGACAGAGGAAGAGTCTGTCTTAAAAAAAAAAAAAAAAAAAAAAGGTAATACATCACAATGTGCATTCCCCATCCCTCGCCCTCACAGGGACTCAACTATGGCTCAACATATGCAAATCAATAAATTCAATTCACTACATAAGCAGAACTGAAAACAAAAAACATATAATTATCTCAATAGTTGCAGAGAAAGCATTTGATAAAAACACTCAACAATTTAGGCTTTGAAAATACATACCTTGCAATTATAAAAGCCAAATACGACAAACCCATGGCCAACATCATACTTAACTGACAAAAGTTTGGATCATTTCTACTAAGAACTAGAATAAGGCAAGGATGCCTATTTTCACCATATTACTGGAAGTCATATTTAACATATCACTGGAAGTCCTAGCCAGAGCAATTAGACAAAAGAAAGAAACAAAAGTCATTCAAACTGGAAAAGAGAAAGTCAAATTTCCTCTGTTCAATGACAACATGATCTTATACACAGAAAATCCTAAACACTTCTCCAAGATACTATAATTGATAAATCACTTCAGTAAGGTTTCAGATACAAAGTCAACCTTAAAATATTAGTAACATTTATATACACCAATAACATTCAAGCTAAAAGTCAAATCAAGAACTCAATCCCTTTTACAATAGCCACACACAAACACACAGATATGTAGAGATACATTTAACTAAAGAGATTGGTGAAGGAAATCTCTACACAAATACTACAAAACACCAATTAAAGAAAATACAGGTAACACAAACAGATAAATATCTCAATCTCATGGAATGGAATAATTAATAGCATTAGAATATTAATACTGCTTAAAGCAATCTATAGATTCAGTACAATTCCTATAAAAAATCAACATAATTTTTCACAGAATTGGAAAATAACAATTTTAAAATTTACATGAAATCAAAAGTGCCGGCCGGGCGCGGTGGCTCAAGCTTGTAATCCCAGCACTTTGGGAGGCCGAGACGGGCGGATCACGAGGTCAGGAGATCGAGACCATCCTGGCTAACACAGTGAAACCCCGTCTCTACTAAAAATACAAAAACTAGCCGGGCGAGGTGGCGGGCGCCTGTAGTCCCAGCTACTCGGGAGGCTGAGGCAGGAGAATGGCGTAAACCCGGGAGGCGGAGCTTGCAGTGAGCTGAGATCCGGCCACTGCACTCCAGTCCGGGCGACAGAGCGAGACTCCGCCTCAAAAAAAAAAAAAAAAAAAAAAAAAAAAAAAGATATCAAAAGTGCCTGAATAGCCAAATCAATCCTAAGCAAAAATAACAAAGCTGTATGCATCACATTTTCCAACTTCAAATTATAATCCAGGGATATATTAACCAAAACAGTATAATACTAGCATAAAAATAGGCACATAGATGAATGAAATAGAATAGAAAACCCAGAAATAAGTTATTTACCTACAAGCAACTGATCTTCAGCAAAGCTGACAAAATATACAATAAGGAAAGGATATCCTCCTATTCAATGAATGACACTGGGAAAATTTGCTAGCCATATTCAAAATAATGAAGCTAAACCCGTAGCTCTCACCAGTTACAAAAAAGTGATTCATGATGGAGTAAAGACTTAAATGTAAGACCTGGCACTATAAAAATTATAGAAGATAACCTAGGAAAAAGTCTTCAGGATAGTGTCTTAGGCAAAGAATTTATGACTAAGATCTCAAAAGCAAATGCAGTGTACACAAAAATAGACACAGAAATTCAATCAAACTGAAAAACTTCGCAGCAATAGTAATAATAATCAGCAGAGTAAACATATAACCTACAGAATGGGAAAAATATTTGCAAACTGTGCATCCAACAGAGGGCTAATATCTAGAACCTAGAAGAAACTCAAACAACCCAAAAATATAACAAATAACCTCATTACAAAATGGGCAAATGGTATGAACAGACGTTTCTCAAGAAAAAGACTTATTAACAGTCAACAAACATACTACACAATGTCCAACATCAGAGGAATGCTAATTAAAACCACCATAAGTTAGCATCTCACCCAGTCAGAAAGGGTGTTACAAAAAATGAAAAAATAATGTGGACAAGGATGAAGAAAAAAGGAAACACTTACATTCTGATGGTGGGAATGTAAATTACTACAAACTCTATGGAGGACAGTATGAAGATATTTCAATCAACTGAAAACAGAAATACCATTTTATGCAACAACCCCACTATAGGATATATATAGAAAGAAAAATAGGCCGGGCGCGGTGGCTCAAGCCTGTAATCCCAGCACTTTGGGAGGCCGAGACGGGCGGATCACGAGGTCGGGAGATCTAACACGGTGAAACCCCGTCTCTACTAAAAAAATACAAAAACCTAGCCGGGCGAGGTGGCGGACGCCTGTAGTCCCAGCTACTCGGGAGGCTGAGGCAGGAGAATGGCGGGAACCCGGGAGGCGGAGCTTGCAGTGAGCTGAGATCCGGCCACTGTACTCCAGCCTGGGTGACAGAGCGAGACTCCGTCTCAAAAAAAAAAAAAAAAGAAAGAAAGAAAGAAAGAAAAATAAATTATTACCTCAAAAACACACCTGCACTTGCATGTTTATTGCAGCACCATTTACAATAGCAAAATCATAGAGTCAACTGAATTGTCCATCAATGGATGACTGAAACCGGATGAAGAAAATGTACATATACAGAACACCATACAATCATTATGAAGAATAAAATCATGTCTTTTGCAGCAACATGGAACTGGAGGCTCTTATCCTAAGTGAGATAATTCAGAAGCAAAAAATCAAATACCACATGTTCTCACTTATAAGAGGGAGCTCAAAAATTGGTGCACCATATGGACATACAGAGGGGCATATTAGACACTGGGGACTACAAAACTGAAGAGTGGGAGGGGGGTGAGAATTGAAAAATTAGCGATTGGGTATAATGTTCACTATTGAGTTGGTGGGAACACTAGATGCCCAAACCCCACTACTACACAGTCTGTCCATGTAACAAACCTGTACATGTACTCCTTGAATCTATAAAAATTAAAAACAAACAAATACATAAATAATTAAATATAACTCATACAAATGGCCAACAGATATAAGACCAAATGTTCAGCATCACTAATCATCAGATTAATACAAATCAAAACCTCAAAGAGACATTATCTTACCCAGTTATAATGGCTAGTATTAAAAGGAAAAAAGTACTGGGGAAGATGTGCAAAAGAAGGAATTATTGATGGTGGGAATGTAAATCAGGCCATCCACTATGGAAAACAGTATAAAGATTTCTCTAAAATAACAAAACAGAGCTTTCATGTGATCCAGCAATCCACTACGGGGTTAATACGATTTGCCTCTGCCCCATCCAAATCTCATCTTGTAGCTTCCATAATTCCCACAAGTGGTGGGAGGGACCCAATGGGAGATCACTGAATTATAGGGGTGAGTCTTTCCCATACTGTTCTCATGATAGTTAATAAGTCTTACAAAATTTGATGGTTTTAAAAATGGTTGTTCCCCTGCAGAAATTGTTTTTGCCTGCTGTCTGTGTAAGATGTGACTTGCTCCTCCTTGCCTCCCACCATGATTGTGAGGCCTCCCCAGCCATGTGGAACTATAAGTCCATTAAACCTCTTTTCCTTTCCAGTTTTGGATCCAGTCTTGATCAGTAGCATAAAAACAGACTAATACATGGATATTTATCCAAAGGAAAATAAATAGTATTTCAAAGGCATACCTGCACTGCCTTTATTACAGCATTATTCACAATTGCAAAGATATAGAAGCAATGTAAAGTTCATTAACAGGTGAATGGATAAATAAAGTGTTGAATGTATATGCCCAATGAAATACTATTCGGCCTTAGTGAATAATGAAATCATGTTATTTGCAGCAAAATTAATGGAACTGGTGGTCATTGTGTTAAGTGAAGTAAGCCAGGCACAGAAGGGCAAATATTGCCAGCTCTCATTCATATGTGGGAGTAGGGTCACTATACCTTACAACAGTGTATTGTATATTGCAAAATAGCTAGGACAGAGGTCTAGAAATGATTCCAATGCATAGAAGTGACAAATACTCAAGGACACCTCAAATACCCTGACTTCATCATTGCACAGGCTATGCATGTAATAAAATGTCACTTGTACCCCATAAATGTGTACAAATATGTGTATGTATTATGTATTTTATACATAATAATATATTCTCAAAAACTTATATATGAAACTGTCATGCAATCCAGCATTTCCCCTTCAGGATATAAACCCAAAGGAGTTCAAAGAAGAGACTCAAACATTTGTACACTGGGTGTTCATAGAAACATTATTCATAATAGCTGAATGAGAGAAAAAATCCAAATGCCCACTGAATGGTGAATGGATAAGCATATGTAGTATATATGTACAATGAAATATTCAAGCTCAAAAAGGAAGGGAATACTAATGGATGCCACAAAATAGATGTGCCTTAAGATGTTATGCTAAGTGAAACAAGTCACTCACAAAAGACAAATATGTATGTGGTTCCATTTTATATGAATAAGAACATAAACTTGTGAGACTCTAAAAAACATTTTTTACAAATTTCAGATAAGCACAGAAACTTTTACAAGACCATCATTTAAAAATTTGCATATCAAGCATTATCTATGTCCCCAATATTCCCAAGTGAAAAATAATTTGCACATTTCATTTAGAGAAAGACAGATACTAGAGTTTAGGGTTTCAAGAATTATTCAGAAATGTCCATTTAGTATGAATACTTTATGTTTTTAGTAGACCACATGTAAAGAATGTGTCTTTTTTTTTTATGAAATACATTCTGGATTGCAAATTTCTTTTGTTTATCAATAGTCTGTATCCCACGAGTAGCAGGAAACAATCATGGAGACATTTAAATATATTTATGATAAATCCAGGTGATTTTTTTCATTCTAGCTGACAGTTCAGGAGGAAAGTTTCTTGGCTCTGACAGATAGCCCACTCCTCTAACTCCATGAAACACTGAGATACACACTGGGGAACAATGCATATTTTCTTGTTTTTTGTTTTATTTTGTTTTGTTTTTGAATTGGGAATTTTAGTTGGGTCATGAGCTTGATACCAAAAAGCAACCTTAGAGGAAAATACCTTTTATTGATTGCAATAGTATTGTGAAACGTTTCAATCATGTGGATGCATGTAGACCCTATATTTGAAAATAAACATTCAATTGCAGTGATCTTATTTTGGTATTGGGTGTCCTATTAGGAAATGGCATAACTCACTGCTCAGTGAGTCATGTAAGTGGGTCAAAAGAGATGAATGCAAGTTTATGGTTTGGGACCAACCAATTTGATAGTGATTAATTTGATATTTCTTGAGATCAAGTTGACCATTTATGGTCAAAATAATAATAGAAAAACACAGTATGTCATTGTTCCTTGGCTTGAAAAATACATGGGCATTCTTTTCTTTTTTTTTTTTTCTGAATAGCAGTTTATATTATCTACCTGGCTTGTAAAGTAGGTAGGGCAAATCTGGAAACAAAGACACAAGAACGTGTCTGAGAACCTAAAATTGAAAGTATAAATATAGGGCATTAGATTTGTCTTTGTTTTGGTTTTATTTTAAAATTATACTTAAAAATTGATAGATAAAATTTTATGTATTTACCATATATAACTAGTGTTTTCAAGCGTATATCTATTGTGAAATGACAAACTCTAACCAATCAAAATCTACGTTACCTCACATTGTCATCATTTTTGTGTTGGAAACATTTTGCATAGGAGCATCAGATCTGAAATTTAAAACAAGTCTTCCATGGATCATTCCAAATCCTTACACATATTTTGAATGTATACATCTACTTGTCTTCACAAAACTTTTCTCTTTTACTCTAAAGTTTCCTTTTGGCTTATGAGTATGCTCCATAACAACTACTTCAGTGCCAAATCTATTAATTTTTCTATTTATTTTTTAAACTTTAAGTTCAGAGTACATGTGCAGGCTTGTTATATAGGTAAACTCTTGTCGTGGGGGTTTGTTGTAGAGTTATTTCATCATCCAAGTATTAAACCTAGTACACATTAGTTATTTTTCCTGATCCTTTCCCACCTTCTCCTACCCTTCACCTTCCAGTAGGCTCCAGTGTCTGTGTGTGTCCCCTCTGTATGTCCATGTGTTCTCCTCATTTAGTTCCCATTTACAAGTGAGAAGGTGGTATTTGGTTTCTGTTCCTTCATTAGTTTGCTGAGGATAATGGTCTCTAGCTTCAGCCGTGTTACTGAAAAGGACATTATCTTGTTCTTTTTTATGGCTACACAGTACTCTATGGCGTATATGTACCACATGTTCTTTATTTAGGAAACCATTGATGAACATTTAAGTTGATACCATATCTTTGCTATTGTGAATAGTGCTGCGACAAACATGCATGTGCATGTATCTTTATGACAGATTGATTTATATTTCTTTGGTTATACCCAGTGATATGGTTTGACTCTGTGTTCCCATCCAAGTCTCATCTCAAATTGTAATCTCCATGCATCAAGGGAGTGACTTGGTAGGAGGTGATTGGCTCACGGGAGTGGTTTCCCCCATGCTGTGAGAGTGAGGGAGTTCTCATGAAATCTAATGGTTTTAAACTTCCTTGCTCTCTCTTGCTCTTGTCTGACACATGTAATTGTCAGACCTTCCGCCATGATTGTAAGTTTCCTGAGGCTTCTCCAGCCATGCAGAGCTGTGAGTCAGTTAAACCTCTTTTGTTTACAAATTACCCAGTCTCAGGTCGTATCTTTATAGCAGTATTAAAATGGACTACTACACCCAGTAATGGGATTGGATTGCTGAGTTGAATGGTAGTTCTGTTTTTAGCTCATATAGGAACCACCTGCACTGCTTTCCACAATGACTAAACTAAGTTGCACTCCCACAAACTGTGTATAAGCATTTCTTTTTCTCTGCGACCTCACCAGCATCTATTATTTTTTCACTTCTTAATAGTAGCCATTCTGACTGGTGTTAGATGGTATCTCATTCTGGTTTTGATTTTCATTTATCTAAAGATCAGTGATGGTGAGGTTTTTTTTTTTGTTGTTGTTGTTTGTTTGTTTGTTTTTATATGCTTTTTGGCCACATGTATGTCTTCTTCTGAAAAAAATGTCTGTTCATGTCCTCTTCCCACTTTTTTGTGGGGTTGTTTTCTTGTAAATTCATTTAACTTCCTTATAGATACTGTCTATTAGACATTTGTCAGATGTATAGTTTGCAAAATTTTCTCTCGTTCTGTAGATTATCTGTTTATGCTGTTTATAGTTTCTTTTGCTGTGCAGAAACTCTTTAGTTTAATTAGATAACATTTGTCAATTTTGCTTTTGTTGCAATTGCTTTTGGCATCTTCTTCATGACATCTTCACCCTTGCATATGTCCAGAATGGTATTTCCTAGGTTGTCTTTCAGGGCTTTTGCAGTTTTAGGTTTTACATTTAAATCTTTAACCCATCTCGAGTTGACAATTTTTATATGGTGTAAGGAAAAGGTTCAGTTTGAATCTTCAGCATGTGGCTTATCCCAGCACTATCTATTGACTATGGAGTCCTTTTCCTATTGCTTGTTTTTGTCAGCTTTGTCAAATATCTGTTGGTTTTAGGTGTGTGGCCCTATTTCTTGGCCTCTAGGCCTCTATTCTGTTCCACTGGGCTATGTGTCTGTTTTTGTACCAGTACCATTATGTTTTGGTTACTGTAGCCCTGTATCATAGTTTGAAGTTGAGTAATGTGATGCCTCCAGCTTTGTTCTGTTTGCTTAGAATTGCCTTGGCTATTCGGACTCTTCTGTGGTTCTACACGAATTTTTAAATAGCTTTTTTTTTTTTTTCTAGTTCTGTGAAGAATATCATTGGTAATTTGGTAGGAATAGCATTGAATCTATAAATTGCTTTGGAGAGGATGACAGCCCTAAATTTAAATGAGCTTTTCTTCATAGACCTTTATTTCATGTTTGTCTATTCCATGGTTTCTCAATCATAGCACTACACACATTTTGGGCCATGTAATTCATTGTTCTGGAGGTTGTCCTCTGCATTGTAGGATGTTTAGCAGTATGCCTGGCCCCTCTACCCACCAGATGCCAGAATGATCCTTGCTTTCCCAGTTGTGACAACCGAAGATGTCTTCAAACATTGCAAAATGTCATCTGGGGTTTTAAATAACACCCAACTAAGAACAACCAATTTATGCAAAATGTTTATATAACTTCAGTTACTATTTGGATATGTTTGGAAACCGATAAGCCTAAAGATGCTTCCTTTAGTTCAGTTGCTTGCTCCTTGCTTAAGTCTTTGGGCTGGCTCACAGGTAATGAAGTAAAAGCCATTGTCCCACAACAGGTCTTATGGTGGGTATATTTCTCCTTTTAGGAAGATTTACAGGCTGGTTGACATAAGTACCAACAACTCTAGCACTGGCTGAATGTGTTTTGCCAACTGATAATCCAGGTTGATAAGCTAAACACAGTTGGCAGGAGGATATCTTTCTCACCAGAAGCCTTGGCATTGAAGTGATTCTAGTTGTGGGTACACAATTTTATCTTTGTGAACTTCGTGTTATGGATTATAATATTGATAATTATCATCAACTAATAATCAACAAGAAGAAGGGTATTTAATGTACACCCAAGGCGGAAGTTGATTTTTCCCCTTTTTTTAGTAAAGGAAATAACAATTCCAAGTTTTAATGATCCTGGTGGTACTGAGTCCCACACCCTAACCAGCTTTTTAGGAATTATCAAAGAGAAATCTGGATTACATTTTAACAATAGGAAATCCAGCTTAATACCCTTAAATTCAAACCAGTATGCTAAGTGTATCCATTTTCCCAAATTTTAATTACACAAGCAACAGAATATGGCATACTAGAAATCTACAGAAAGCAGGTAGCATTTTTTGGCTCCTTCTAATCCCGTATACTCAGTAAGAACTTTAACTTTTCATGTTATTTTAATATTTACAATGTTTATTTCCTAATCTTACCATCACACCCTCAATGAGTTTACATAACTTACCCAATGTCTAACAGCTAGGAACGAGTAGCACCATGGTTCAAATTCAAGTATTTCTGTTATCAGAGCCCCCTCTTTCTAAACAACTCTGCCTTTAGTGACAATGAATCATTTTTCCTTAAGAAAGAGATGATGTTTCATGCTGCATTTGAGATAGCACAGCACATCTGATGTAGAGAAAGTAATTGCTTCTTTGTTTATCTATAGAGATGCATACTTTATATACTTCTGCTGAGAGGAACGGGACATAAAGATTCCTACCACTAATAAACTGCTACTGGTTTGAATACTGAGCCTTAATAAGTCCATTCAAGAGCCTTATTTATGAGGCATGGAGTAAAATAATTCTGATATAGTGCATGAAGTGTGCAGGGAAACTCATAAACTCATAAAAAGTGAGAATTTATACTTTCGATTCCAAAATATTATCATCTATTTTACGCTTGTCTTCCACATGCTGACTTTATGCTAGGTGTTTGGGGTAAAAAGTTATACAAGCATAGTCTCTCTTTGCGTATTTCCTAGGGCTGCTATAACAAATCACCACAAATGTGGTGGCTTAATATGACATAAATTTTATTCTCTCACAGTTCTTCAGGACAGAAACAGAAATCAAGGTATCAGTAGTACCATGGCCACTCTGAAGGTTATGGGGGAAAGATTCCTCCTTGCCTCTTTGAGATTCTGAATATGGCTCCCAGAATTCCTTGGCCTTTAGCTGTATCACGCTAATCTCTGCCTCTGTCTTCACATGCTCTTATTCTGTGTCTGTGCTTTTCTCCTTTGTCTGTTTTAAGGACATGTATCATTGGCTTTAGGGCCCTTACAATCCCTGCCCTTACAACTTAGATCTGGGGGGCTTTATTGTTAAGCAGAAGATTTCTAATATAGAAAGTGTGATCTATTTTAGTCCTCACTATGATGTCATATTAAACTTGAAACTTATGTTTAGGAAGAAACTGGACATGTTGACTGAGGGCCAGGACATTTTCTGGGCACTGGCTATTTCCGTTCCTTCAAAGGCCTGGCCTGCTAACCAAAAAGAACTCATTTGATATCCACATCACTCTATATGTGGCCCCAAATCCCATAATATTCTTACACAGCATGATAAATAATGGCAACACTAAATCATACATTGCTGTAGCTCAAATAATATTTGGGGTCTTCGCATGGCTGTAGATTTGGAGACGTTTGGACTTACTTGTTTTCAGATGACAAATGTCCATCTAAAACTGATAATTGGCTTATTATGTAATTTATTGGTTTTATTATAGTAGAGATTGGTAACCCACAGCAAGATTTTCAGATAATCTGGTAATCAGATAACTCATAATCCAGGATGATGTTGTTTTGATATCCCCGACTTAATTACATCTGCAAAGATCCCTTTTCCAAAGAGAGTCACATTCAAAAGACCTGGGATGTAGGGCATGGCATACTTTTGGGGGCCACTGGTCAACCCACTACAATTTCTTCTCCGGAGGAATTTCACAGTTTAACATGGGAAATTGACAGGCAAACAAATACATGCTAGAATTTTACAGATCCTGTGACAGAAGTCTGTACATGGCATAGTGGGGACACAAAGGAGTAAAACACATACCATCTGGAGGGAATTCAAGAAAGACTGCATTTAAAAAAAGATACTCCTTCAGCTTGTTCTTGAAACCAAAGAGTGAAAATATAGGAGAAAGAAATTGTTTGGCTTCCTAAGCAGAAGTAATGCACTGGATTTCATTGCCTGCAGATGTGTTTTGTTTGGCCCATAACATATTTGCCTACACCGTGTTTAAAAATTAATTGAATTAGTTGTCAACGTTTAAATCCTGAAATATTTTACACAATACTCTGGATTTCCTGCTTCTTTTTAAAAAGTGGAGGATCTACCATTATTAGTCCTATATTAATTTTTGACAAAAATCACCTGGAGCTGAGTGGAAATACTCCCTTTGAATGAACCTGCACTTTGCAGTTCTAAAATATCGGCGTAAAACTCCCTCTCATTTATGACGTAATTAGGCCAGCTGTCAAGTGGCATTTGTTGGTGTTGCTGCTGTCATACTTGTGCTGTTTTCTGCATGATAGAGTTAGGAGTAAAGATAAACATTAACTCTGTCTCTATGAAAAAAAGCTAAGTAAATGATAGAGAGGACTTTGTTAGTTTAGAAAATATGAGAGTACATACTAGTGTATAGAAGGAAATAACTTTTTTTGTCTTTAATACGCAAAGTGTGTCTGGGCTGAAAATAGGAAATGTTCTTATCCTTGCTCACTTGATTTGTTGATGTTCCCTGTGCATTTTGCTTCTGCGGGCATTGGAATTGCAACCCCTGCCCTTACAACTTAGATCTGGGAGAGTTTATTGTTAAGCAGAAGATTTCTAATATAGAAAATGTGATCTATTTTAGTCCTCACTGTGATGTCATATTAAACTTGAAACTTATGTTTAGGAAGAAACTGGACATGTTGACTGGGGGCCAGGACATTTTCTGGGCACTGGCTATTTCCATTCCTTCAAAGGCCTGGCCTGCTAACCAAAAAGAACTCAGCTAATATCCACATCACTCTATATGTGGCCCCAAATCCCATAATATTCCTGCACAGCACGATAACTAATGGCAACAACAAATCATACATTGCTGTGGTCCAAAGAATATTTGGGCTCTTTGCATGGCTGTAGATTTGGAGACGTTTGGACTTGCTTGTTTTCAGATGACAAATGTCCACCTAAATCTGATAATTGGCTTATTATGTAATTTATTGGTTTTATTGTAGTAGAGATTAGTAACCTACAGTAAGATTTTCAGTTAGGATTTGAGATTATGATAATAACTAATAGAATATTTCTAAATTGGAATTAGAAGATTGTTGTGTGGCAGAGATTCAGGACTTGCCATTTGGCAAACATCAAAGTCATTGTTTGGTGTGTAATAGTACAAAATCATCTTGCTTAACAGAGAAAGGATATCTGTTGCTCCCGAATAAAACAATTTTTCTGAAATAGAAGGCCCAGAATTGGTCTCTGACAATTAATAAAGACATCAAAGATAGCAAAATAATTTTTATATCTTAGGACCAAAACTTCCAATTTAATAATTAAAACACGTTCTGGTGAGCTCTGAACTTGGCAGAATTGGTGGCAGCATATACTTTGGATTTTCCAAATTCCCCACATAAAACAAAGGAGATCAACTAGATAGAAAAACCAGAAACCTTTGGAAATATCTGTTAAAAAAAGAAAAAAAAAAAAACTTGCAGTAAGCAAGTGCAAAAACAAAAACAAAACAAACAACAACAACAAAAACACCAACAGTTGCAAAACTCTTATATAATCAGTGGAAATCACGGAAGGGTGCTTGACAACAGCTGAATCTAAGGAGGTCTTTGTTCACTCAAAAAATCAGTTAATACAAGGAGTTATTGTCAGGAATTTTAGGGGCTGAAATTGTCTATTCCCTATGAATTCTAGAAATGGACTATCTGGGGAGCTATTTTAAAAGAGAACCTAACACTGGAAACAGTGCTATAAATGGAAGAAGAATTGAGAAGAATAAAATAAAAATAGGTGAAGAATAGATATGATTAAAATGCAAGTGGAATTGGAAAACAATGCCAAGGAATCTCAGAAAATCAAGCCATTATATTTTAGAGTACACCATGAAAACAACAGAAAAGGAAAAAAATTAAAAATATATAACTTTAGAAAAATATAATTTCTTCTAAAAGTTAAAAAGCTAAATTTATATAAAAATAAGCAATGGAAATTTATAAAGCCAAAATCTGATGCAATGCTACTACAAAATGTAAAAAGAATAAAAAGCAAAGTAAGATCCCTGGAAATCATGAAAGCACACTACATAGACATGCTCACAAAATCAAAGCTGTAATCCACAGTATCAAAGCAAGCTAGAAGAGATTAGAAAATGATGCCAGAGTGAAACAATATAAAACATAATTTTAAAAAACTAATAAAATACTTGAAAATAGTCAAAAAAGAATTAAAAATAAACCTTTTTCAGAATTAAACACAAAACATGAATAAAATTAAGAACTAATGAACACAGCAAATAATGATTCAAAAGAAAGAAATGCTGAAAAGCATAAAACTTTATAACAAAATAAAAAAGAACTAAAAGGATTCAAGAGAGAAAGAATATTAAAAATAAGTAAAGAAGATCCAACTTACAAACAATAGAAGTCCCTGAAGAATAAAAACAAAGTGAGAGAGTAGAAGAAATACTAAATGTTACCATAAAGAAAACTTTCTTAAAATTAGGGAAAAAGAGAGAAAGAGAGACAGAGAGAGAGAGAGAGTACTACGTATCAAAATTATATGTCAAATCAGGAAAATCGACACCAAAACATATTCTAGTAAAGTTATGTGAAAGAAAAACAAATCATTTAAACAATGAGCCAAAAATATCACACAATATAAAATTAGACTTTTATCTGACTTCTTGACAGCAACACTTTATCCCAGAAGATAATGGAGTAAATTTTTTAGGAAAAGGAAAATAATGTGAACCAAAGAGTTTATATTTAGCAAAGCTGAATGAAGAGCATAAATAAAATGTGGTCAGCATGCAATAGTTCAACAAAAACCTAACTTATTCTTAAATCTACTAGTGAATGATGTCAGACAACCAAAATGACTAGAGAGACATGTATATTAAGACTAGTAAAGATAATTAAATATATGTTTTCATAGAATTGCTATTGAGGATTAAAGGAAGATACTAGCCTGTGTAATAGCTATGTGATCTGACAGTATGGACCCAGAGAAACTCTAAAAAGGGACACTGGAGACAGTATGCATGAAAATATTTAATTGTTTTTGGTCATCACAAATGAGTACTTTTTTTTATTCTTTATACCCTTGAGGACCTGGATTCTCCATTTGGAGTCAAGGAGATAAGAATGTAATAGAGAATAAATTACAATATGGTAAAAACACCATATTTATGAATTTAAATTGGAAATTATATATGAACTCAGTGTACATCATATATCTATAAACAATAAATAACTCAATATCAGTGAGTATCTCTAGCACCCAGATTTTGGTCCTAAAATACTATCTATTATTAAAAATGTTGGCACTTTTGCGGAAAAGATGACTGATTTTAAGTCTGAAGAAAAATTACACACTAAAACTGGAACATCTTTATACATCACAAATGAGACTACTAGTGTCATATTAATAGACTCAGAGGCAAACATGAAAAGCTCACCACTGACTTCAAATAGGAAATTTTGAGCTCCAATAAGGATAACAATGTCAGTGGATTGAAATGCATCAAATATATTTAAACTCATGAGTTTATAAAAACATTAAAAAAACTAATTGGTAATTTTGAAAGATGATGAGGAACCAACTTATTATCTTGAAAACGGGATATGTAATGAAAGAAGTCAAGCATTTATCTTTCTTTTCTACATGAACTGCACAACTGAGTAACCAAATATTGTGTAAATAAAATGATTACCTTATAAAATTATCTCTGTTAAAATAAAAGCCAAATTACAAAATTTAAATGTAGACATTCAATGTCAATGGCTGCTGACAACACAAAAGAGAAAGCAGGTACTACAATAACAGAACAAAGCTATCTAAAAGTTTATCGTAGGGATAGAACTCAAGTCTGATCGAGACTCCACCAGTCCATTTACACTAAATACAGAGTTAAGAAGAAGATGCTGGAACACAGCACAATATACAGTCAACCAAATCCAGTTTGTAGGGAACTCTGTGGGTCAAATTTTCTGGGTCTTTGAGAGATAAATTGTTAAGGAAAAAAAAAATAAAGAGAGAGAGAGATGGAGTGGAAACTATAGCTTTAAAGAAAATACATTGTCAAGTTGAAAGAAAATGTGCTGGTCATGTTCTGCCTAAGTTTGAAAATATGGTCTGGAATTTTAACCTTCAAGTCACATGACATCTAGACTGTTACTAATCACAGTTTGACATTCTTCTAAGCAGTTCAATAAACGTGCAACTTTCTGGAATTTGAAGGAAATTTTCCAACTGGAATAGTTGTTTATAAAACATATTGAGAAATTTTAGGACAAAAAGGAAGATTATGTATTGGTTTTAACTTAATTTTGTCCACTTTCCCTACTCAGTGCTTCCAAATATGCCATTTTCTGTGTCTGAAATTGTATCTGATAGCTCATTTCTGGGTCTAACATGTCAAATTTTGAGATAAGATCCTCTGTGATCACTCTTTAAAGCAACTACTGTTCCTTATGAAAACAAATTCTTGTTTTATTCACTCTGCCCATGTTGTGTAGAGTTGCCCATGTGAGAAGTGTTACCCATATCTCAATCAGTAGCAATTTTGGGGATCTCATTAGAAACCACCCCTCGTTTTCTCTATCCATGGCAACCGAGTATCTGTTAATGTTTCTCACAGGCCTCTTATTACACTTTATACTTTGCAGCTCTGGAAAATGCTTTTCTTTAACATTTCCCACCACATACACAGAATCTCAAAAAGCAAATTTATTACATGCTGTGTAGCTTATAATCATACCTTCTTATGTATATCCTTGAATTTCATGATCATTTTTAGTCAACTTTTTTAAAATGTGGCAACATACATGCAAACAATTTTGCATACATATGTATACATTGTATTTTTTATATATTTATTGGCTAGTGTCCCCACACACTAGCCAATAAATATAAATATTTACAATATGGTAAAAACACCATATTTATGAATTTTATATTATATAGAAGTGATGATTCATGAAAGCATTAAGTGTGTATCTATATATTTTTTATCACAATTTCCAATTCCTAGCATTATAAATGAAAGAGAATCCTGTTGATATCTATTAAGTAAATGCCTGCCTAAACAAATTTAATTTGTTAATATCTTTCTTTATGTGCATTACCCAGCATAAATACATGATTCCAAATGTGATCTATTGCAGAGTGCAGTGATTCCACACGTTCTGTTAATGAGTGTCCTCCAACCAACTTTTATTATTGATATTTTTAATAACAGGGCAATTTGATTGTCATTTATCTTTGTTAAATTTTCTTTTACATTTGCTAATCTAGGAGTCCAGCCTGTTGAGATCATTTTGGATATTCCAAAATATGAGCTCTGTTTCCCAGATTTATAGAAGCAACAAATTTGCCTTCATACAAAGCATTGATAAAAATATTGCCCAATGAAGCCCACTATAAAACACTGAGGGCCCAAATGGCCTTTTCTCTTATAGGCGTGGGTCTCAAAATCAACTACATTTATAGTATTCTTCCTCAGAATTGTAATCCAACTCTACTTTACTCTTTCTGTTTCCAAAGGTGGCTTGAGGAAATTTCTCAAATGATGGGATGCAGACAAAGTGAGACTGAAACTTAAAGAGAGAAACAGAGGAAATGGGAAAGAGAGAACTCTTGATTAAATAATCCATTCATGTGATCAAGATGAAAATGAGGATCATTTGGCATAGTTTATTTTTAATAAAAGTATTTTGAATTCCTGTGATACCACCTTTATTTCTGAGTCCTAAAATATTATTAAGTTAGCATGCTTTCCCAGAAATTTGTGGAATTCATTCATTGCTTCCCTAGTTTAGGTTTTAAAATATATACCTTCTTTCCTTTGGAAATTAGAGAAAATATTTGCATAAACACCAGCCTTTAGCAACACTTAAACATTTTGTAAAATTATGCTTGATGGATTTTAATAGGCTTTATAGTAAAATATACATATCAAGTTTATAATAAATATTTATCAGACATTAATTTTGTCAGAGTGTCGGGAACCTGGCCATACTCTAATAGATACTACAAATTGGTGCATTTATTGGTTGAAAAATATTTGAACAGATGCTACCTTTTGCAGCATCTGATAAAGATTAAGATTTAGTTTTTAACATCTAATTTATTTTATGTGTCTTAAACACTAATTTAAAAAAATTTATTGAATTAGCAAAATAGTCAATTTGTGGAAGACTGGTGGGTGGACTAGATGGTTCTAAGAAAAAAAAAATTGTTGATATTGTCCCTAGAATACTTATAGAAACATAAGTTGGTTATAAACATCAGAAACTTTCTTCATTAATTCTGATGGCTCAGACTTTAACTTCACTTCTAACCATTGCTACTGCCACTTACTAGACAGGTAAACTTTTCCCCATTTTTTAAACTTGCCAGCCTTTCTCCTATCTGTATTATGAGATAATAATCCTTTACATAATACATTTTTGAAAAATGAAAGTAAAGTGGTAGATTCAAGGCAATTTTCATAGTACTTAATACCTAAAAATATCTCAATAAATGTTTATTTTCATAATAACTTCCATAATGAATAAGACTGCAACTGCTCATTAATGTGCATTTGTGCAATTCATCTGTTAATACATTATAAATGAACTAGAATAGAACATAAATCCATAACATGTATTTTTCTGTATGCATATGTTTATAATCTCTTCATTTTGGATCACCCAGCCTAATGCAATCCACACTGGACAGAGGACAGAGAAAAATTAGGTTGGGTGGAGCCTTATAAACTTCATAACATAACAGTAGGGAGCTGTTTTTGGAGAAGATTGTTTTTTAGCCGAACAACAACAACAACAACAATTCTGAGGAAGTAATGGTATATATTCTGAAACTTGGCCTGAAAGACACCAAGCAATTTAGTTCCCTGACCAAACATAGTTTTTGTTATTTCTTTGCCACAAAAGTCAGAACAGTCTGTAACATGCTTTTGGGAAATGAAAAGATACCAAAGTTCAAATGAGGAAAATATATGGAAATATGAGAAATGAAAGACTTGAACCAATTTTGCTTTATCTGCATTTTATAATAAAGAGCTTTAAATCATTGGGATTTTTTTCTGACTATCAGGCTTAGAAACATTGTCATTAAAAATATAACATATGGTGGCCATATTAAAAATGAGAACAACTAGTTTCTTCATTCTTAAGAAAATGCATCATCAGGCTTGATTTTGCCTCTGAATTCTGAAATATGGAATGAAAAGGAAAACCCATGAAAGAACTAAACTTGGGCTTATTTTGTTTTGAAATTAATATTCTCTTTCGAAAAAAGGAACAAAAAGAGTCATGTTCCTCCTTATTAGTAATTAGAAGGCCCTTAAGAATTTTCTGAGAAACTTCTGTAAGTCTACCCAACAATACTCTGAAAATATTTGCAAACTATTCTCACTTAAGATTACAGGTTATCCTGGCAAAATATAATTTTTCTTGATCACAATAAGTAGGTTTGATTCTCAGCTACCTCACCTCTTATGTCATTGTGGAGAAATTACTTAATCTCTCTAAAGCTCAATGTTGTCATCTGTAGTAAGGTGACAACAGTTTTAAAGATTGAACATGATAAAGAGTATAAAGTACTTAGCACAGTACTAAGTACATGTAGGGTCAATAATAATAAAAATAACAAAATGTATATTAATATATAAATATATGTTATTTTTATAAATGTTATTAATTATATTCCACTACTAATTATAAATGTATAATATATTTGTAATATAGTATAATCTTATACTAAATATAATATATAATATTATTAGTATCATTGTTTTATTTGAAGTCAAACTTCTTGATTCTAAATCATCCCAGCTTTATTAGTTATGGCATCTAGAACAAGTGAGAATCATTTTGTGACTTAGATGTTCATCTGTAAAATGGGAATAACAGAGCACTTACCTCTTAAAATTGTTTTTAAGGATTTATTGAGTTAGGGTATGAAAAGTACTCACATATAAAGAACTTGCACACAGACACAGCCAGCTACCTAAAAGTCAGTGTTATTATTTCCTTCCTTCCTTCCTTCCTTCCTTCCTTCCTTCCTTCCTTCCTTCCTCCTTCCTTCCTTCCTTCCTTCCTTCCTTCTCTTTCTTTCTTTCTTTCTTTCTTTCTTTCTTTCTTCTTTCTTTCTTTCTTTCTTTCTTTCTTTTATTTCCATCTTTCTTCCTTCTCTTCCCTTCCCTTCCCTTTCATTCCCTACCCTTCCCTTCCCTTATTTTTTTTTCTTTATTTTTCGAGACAGGGTCTCAGTCTGCTGTCATCCATGCTGGAGTGCAGTGGTGCCATCATAGCTCACTGTATCCTCAACTTCCCAGGCTCAAGTGATTTTCCTGCCTCAGCCTCCTGAGTAGCTGGGACTACAAGCACATCCAACCTTGTCTGGCTAATTTTTTGTATTTTTTGTAGAGGTGAGGGTGGTATCCCTACATTGCCTATGCTGGTCTCAAACTCCTGGGCTCAAGTGATCCACTTGCCTTGGCCTCCCAAATTGCTGGGATTACAGGTGTGAGCCACCATGCCTGGTCTATCTTCTGTTCACTACAGATAGTTGCTTTTTGTGTTTTTCATCTTTCCCTACCAAATTGGAGTCTGTGGCAGTGCCAAAGAAAGCACTAGTGGATGAAAAGAACGGAACATATTATCTTCTACCTACATATAAGTGAATATTTTTGTTTTTTCCCTTAAAGAGAAAGCTATTTTCAGCATCCAGGGCTTTGCCATGATTTCCCGTTTGTCCAGTGGCTATATATTACTCCTCTCTTGCCTCTTTGTACTCATCCTTCAGATCTTCATTTAGGCAGCTACACTAGAAAGCCTTCCCTGAACCTCCTCTAAGAGTGGACTCTCATGTACTCCAGTGATGTGCTGTATTTTATTCCCCATTGACTTACACCACATTGACTTACAATTGCCTGTGCAATTACTACCTTTTCTTGCAAAACAATAACCTCCTTGATGGCAGGGCCCATATTTATTTTTTCCTCATTATATCCTCAGCGACATAATCCGTTGTCTGGTATGGCATAATATATTGTCTTCATATTTATCAATTTAATTAACAAGCAGATGAATCTGCACAGACCAGCATGTAACATTTGCATGGCTTGGGGCAAAAGGTTACATTGAAACCCAAATTAACAGATGTCCAAATATTTAAAAGTTATATGCCACTTTAACAAGTTTTTTTTTTTTTTTTTTTTATAAATTTAAGGGGTACAACTGCAATTTAGTTATACTGATAAAGTGTATAGTGACGAAGTCTGGGCTTTCAGTGTATCCATCACCCAAATAATGTACGTTGTACCTATTAAGTAATTTCGCATCGTCCAACCCCCTGATCCCAATGCTCTTTTGAGTCTTCAATGTCTATCATTACACACTCTATGTCCATGTATATGTAAAGGTAAACTGAGGCTGGAGCCGAACCGGGAACGAAGACACAAGGGAAATGGCAGTGAGAATAGCCTTTATTAGGACTCGTGGGCGAGGTTCCTCGATCCAAAGGTGCGGGCCGAGGAAGTTGCACTGAGGGAGGAGTGTAGGGGCTTTTTTATAGCCCGAGAGGTAGGGAAGCTGGTTGTACAAACAGGGCCTGGGGGATCTTGAAACTACTAGGGCAGGAGTCGAGTAAGGGTCATGAGGAAGGGGTCTTTGGAAACTATTAACCGAAACTGCTGTTTACAAACTTATGGAATGCAGGTGAGCTGCAGGTCATGGGGGAGTGTGGTTGCCCTGCCAGAACCTCTGACATATGCGAGTCTGCGGGTGTGTTCAAAGAGGAAGGGAAGTCTCGAACAAAGGGCCTGCTACGCGGGGTGGCGCCGCCATGTCGGGTCTAGATCCCTGCCTAACAGTATACATATTATTTTGCTCCCATTGTACCTGAAAACATACAGTGTTTTTGTTTCTGTTTCTGAGTTGTTTCACTTAAGAAAATGTCCTCCAATTCCATCCATGTTTCTACAAAAGACATGATTGTATTCATTTTATGGATGATTTGTATTCCATTGCGTATATATACCAAATTTTCTTTATTCAATCATCTGTTGATGGACAGTTAAGTTGCTTCCAAATCTTTGCTATTGTGAATAGTGATACAATAAACATACAAATGCAGGTATCTTTTGGATATGATGATTTTTTTTTTCCTTTGTGTAGATTCTCAGTAGTGGAATTGTTGGATTGAATGGTAGGTGGTACCATACTGTTTTCTGCAAAGATTATACTAATTTACAACCCCACAAACAGTAGGAAATGTAAATCTCCATACTGTTTTCCATAAAGAATATACTAATTTACAATCCCACAAACAGTGTATAAGTGTTCCCTTTTCCCTGCATCCTTACCAACAACATCTGTTATTTTTTGTCTTTTTAATAATAGCCATTCTGACTGGTATAAGATGATAGCTCATTGTGGTTTTAATTTGCATTTCACTGATGATTAGTGATGCTGAACATTTTTACCATATGTTTATCGGCCAATTTTATGTCTTCTTTTGAAAAATGTTCATTCATGTCCTTTGCCCACTTTTTAAGGGGTTATTTCTTGTTTTTGTTGTTGTCGTTGTTGACTTGTTTTACTTCCTCATGTACTTCAGTTATTAGTACCCAGTCAGATGCACAGTTTGCAAATATTTCTCTCATTTTGCAAGTTGTCTGTTCACTTTGTTGATTATGTGTTTTGCTGTGCAGAGCTTTTTAGTTTAATTGAGTCCAACTTGTCTATTTTTGGTTTTGTGGCATGTGCTTTTGATGTCTTAGTTATAAATTATGTGCTTAGACCAACGTCCAAAAGAATTTTTCTAGGTTTTTCCTAGGATTTTATAGAATCAGGTCTATCATCTAAGTCTTTAATTCACCTTAAGTTTGTTTTTTTATCTGGTGAGAGATAGGGGATCCACTTGCATTCTTCTGCAGATGACAGTCTTATTTTCCCAGCACCATTTATTGAAACGGTTTCACTTTCCTTAATGTATATTCCTGTTGACTTTGTCCAAGATCTTTTTGCTAAAGATATGTGGCTTTATTTGTGGGTTCTCTATTCTGTTCTATTAATCTATATGTCTATTTTTATTCTGTTACCATGTTGTGTTGGTTACTATAGTATTGTAGTATAATTTGAGGTCAAGTAATGTGATGCCTCCAGCTTTCTTCTTTGTGCTTAGGATTTCTTTGGCTATTCAAATTCCTGTTTTTATTCCATACAAATTTTAGGGATTTTTTTTTCCTAGTTCTGTGAAAAATGATGTTGGTATTTTGATAGGGTTCGCATAGTATCTGTAGATTGCTTTGGACAATATGGTCATTTAAACAATATGAATTATTCTTATACATGGCCATGAGATGTTTTTCAATTTGTTTGTTTCATGTAAAATTTCTTTCATTAGCGTTTTGTAGTTTTTCATGTAGAGATCTTTTACCTTTTTGGTTAAATATATTCCTAGGTATTTTAATTTTTTAGAGCCTTTGCTATTGGAATTGAATTCTTTTTTTAATTCTTTATTAGATTCTCTGATAGATCATTATTGGTGTATAGAAATGCAACTGATTCTTGTATATTGATTTTATATTCCAAAACTATACTGAATTTATTTATCAAATCTGAGCTTTTTTGGTAGAATTTTAGGATTTTCTAAATATAAGATTATGTCATCAGTGAGAGAGATCATTTGTCGGCCTCTCTTCCAATTTGTGTGCCTTTTTTTTTCTCTTTCCTGATTGCTCTGGCTATCACTTCATGTACTAATGTTGACATGTGAAAGTGGGCATTCTTTCCTTGTTCCAGTTCTTACAGGGAATATTTTTAACTTTTTCTCATTCAGTATAATGTTGGCTGTGGGTTTGTTGTATGTGGCCTTTATCAGGTTGAGATATTTTCCTTCCATGCCTACTTTGTTGAGGCTTTTTATCATGAAAGAATGCTAAATTTTATCAAATGCTTTTTCTGCATATATTAAGATAATCATGTTATTTTTGTACTTGGGTTTTTGTGATGAATCAAATATATTGATTTGTATATACGAACCATTCTTGCATCCCTGGTATAAAATTCACTTGATCATGGTGTATTATCAATGTGCTGTTGGATTTTCTTTGCTAGTATTTTGTTGAAGATTTTTGCATGTATATTTATCAGGGATATTGGTGTGTAGTTTTACTTTTTGTTGAGTTTTGTCTGGTTTTGGTATCAGGGTGATACTGTCTTTGTAGAATGAGTTAAGGAGAATTACCTTCTCCTTATTTTGGGGGGAACAGTTTCAGGAGGATTTGTATCAGTTCATCATTGTGTGTTTAGTAGAATTTGGCTGTGAATTCATCTGGTTCTATGTGTTTTCCATTGAGAGATTTTTATTTATTACTGATTCAATCACACTACTCATTATTAGTAATATCTATTATCTTATTTCAATATGCTTAAGGCTATGATTTTTATATAACTAAAATTTAGAAAAAATGTTAAAAATGAATAAATTAAAGTATTACAAGTGTCTGGGAGTTCTACTGATGGTCTGGAGATATCTGGAAGAGTAATTTTTAAAAAGAGTGGAAATATATGACATGGTTTGACTGTGTCCCCATCCAGATTTCTTCTTGAATTCCCACATGGTATGAGAGGGAACTGCTAGGAGGTAATTGAATTGTGGGGGCAGGTCTTTCCCATGCTGTTCTCATGATAGTGAATAAGTATCAGGAGATCTGATGGCTTTAAAAGGGGGAGTTTTTTTCACAAACTCTCTTTGCCTGCTGCCATCCATGTAAGATGTGACTAGCTCCTCCTTCACTTCCACCATGATTGTGAGGCCTCCCCAGCCCCTTGGAACTTAAATCCATTAAGCTTCTTTCTTCTGTAAATTGCCCAGTCTCAGATATGTCTTTATCGGCAGTGTGAAAATGAATTAAATAAATATATATGTATATAATAGCTCATTATTTTGTTCTTGCAAAATTATGTTATGTACTAAAATTAAGATATTCATATATTTATTCAAATAATGATAATCAAATGAATTAACATAAAATGTAATTGTATTAAAACTATTCACAATCTGAATATACATTCACAAAATAAAAAGCAACTTAAAAATAAAACATTAAGATTTCATGTTTTTCAAAACGTAGTTTTCTTCTCAAATATTAAATAACTTTAAAATTAAAAATTAAGTACAAAGAATAATAAATTAGTAGAAATTTTTAAATTGAATAAAACAAGGCTGACATTTCATTTAATTTTTAATTTGAAATAATTTGCCGTATAGTATATTATACCTAATATAGATATAATATGATGATATTCATATTATATTATGTAGTATATATGTATATATTTTAATACATCAACCACACATTGGAACCCTAGAACTATGTAAGAAATTAGATCTATTTTGATATATAAGAATATATTGTATCCATGCTATGTCAGATAAAGAAACTGACAATTTGGCCAAGTTGTCTTTGCTTTTATTTATGCACTGCACTGTCAAATTCTTTCTCAACTCCAAAATAGCATTCTTCTCCAATATCAGAAGCAGAGCAACCACAAACGTTTAGAGAACTCAGATGCACTTACCTTTTGTTTCAAGGACATAGGCACTGAGAAGTAAGCCATGAGATCACATATTTAAGGTTACTGTTTTGTGCTGCAATACTAATGAACACTGTACCTCAAGTCACAGAGGCATCCATGAATTAATACATTTATTCACTTTTTCCCTGTGTGAAGTCCTCTAAAGCAAGGGACTGTGGGAAAAGACCCTTCTTACCTTCATGATACTAAATCTGCATCACTGTGTATATTGTAAGTCTTTATGAATTGCCCGAATAGTTAATTCCAAACAAAAGTCAGCCTATTGAAGGCAGAGACTGAATTTTTTTCATTTTTGTTAACAAGTACAGTGTCTGCTACAAGAACTCACTTAATACAAATGCTTTAAAAAATAAATGAATAATTGAATGAGTAGGTTAATATTATTGTTGTAAGTACCATCTAACTTCCATAGAGACTTAGAAAGATTTCTTCTAGGACTTTAAATCTCTAAAGCATCATATCTTTCCTATTTAGTTCCCAGTTGTTATAATTTACATCATTGACATTGAAAAGTAAAAATGTGATTTTTTTATCCATCTTCACTCAGTAATGACAAGAAAAAAATATTTTCTTGGTTTGGGCTAGCACATCTTTTACGTTCTATTTCCATCCATAAGTATGAAGACATTCTCCTTTATCTACCTATATGTAATCTTATTGCTTAAAATCTGTTTATTATTTTATAGAAAAATATCATTTTTCTTTTTTTTTTTTATGTTTACAGCTCAAACATGTACTGCAAGACTACTAGAGGCTTGCAATTTTAATTTAAGATGGACATTAGAACTACTGCAGTATCTATCTCAACGACATTTTGAATTTTTTTGAAAAAGATCAGTGATTTTTCTATGCAAATGTATATGAAACACACAAGTACACAAGTCCCTATGATGAAGAAGTACTAGGAATGTTCATAATGGAAAGCCTTTCTGTGTATGTCTGTGCATGTCCTGTATTATCAATAGGGCTTCTCAAGAGAATTAAATGATACCAGGCAAATTTTGTCTGCATTTTAGAAAAGTTTTCTTCTTAGATATTCAAAGAAAGCAGTTGTCAAAAGTCCTCTTGCAAGTTCACCTAATATATTGTTTCCACATGTGTTAAACTTATAGCTTACTGCTAACTTGGAGACAAGAGGGTATCTGGTTGCCAAAGCTTTCAATAATAGGCTGTTCAATTCATTTTACTATGGTGATGTTGGGAAACATTTTTATTCAACAAATTATACAAGGTCACTTTACACAAACTTGTAGTTTAACATTAGAGAATCTTTCCACTAAATAAACTCTAGATATTTCATGTCTGTGCTTGTAATGAAATTTTAGAGCACATTCTTTATCTTCATTTCTCAATAAAATTTACAGACTTCTACATCTTTCAGTTTGGTCACAGACAAAAAAACTAGGTGAATACACACAGCATAAAATCCAGTACATGCTTATGTGTTGCCTACTCAGTGAAAAAATTTTACTGTTTAGCTCGTCACCTGTATTAGTCAGGGTTTTCTAGAGGGACAGAACTAATAGGATAGCTTTATATATAAACGGGAGTTTATTGGGATAATTAACTCACACGATCACAAGGTGAAGTCCCACAATAGGCCTTCGGCAAGCTGAGAAGCCAGGAAGCCAGTCCAAGTCCCCAAATCTCAAAAATAAGGAAGCCAAGAGGGCAATCTTTAGCTGTGTTCAAAGGCCCAAGAGCCCCTAGCAAATTACTAGCGTAAGTCCAGGAGTCCAAAAGCTGAAGAACTTGGAGTCTATTGTTCAAGGGCAGAAAGCATCCAGCACAGGAGAAAAATGGAGGCCAGAAGACTTAGCCAATCTAGTCTTTCCATGTTCTTCTACCTGCTTTTATTCTGGCTGTGCTAGTAGCTTGTTAGATTGTGCCTACTCAGACTGAGGGTGAGTCTGCCTTTCCCAGTCCACTGACTCAAGTGTTAATCTCCTTTGGCAACACTCCCCACAGACACACCCAGGAATAATACTTTGCATCCTTCAATCCAATAAAGTTGACAACATTAACCATCACAAGTCTACCCTGTGTCAACTTGAACCCATAAACATCTCCTCAAAAAATTGGTTTTTCTTTTCTAACATATCATCAGGTTGCAAATTTTCTGAACTTTTATGCTCTGCTTCCCTTTTAAACATAAGGTCCAATTCCCAACCACATTGTTGTGAATACACAAAACATAATGCTTTTAACAGCACCCAAGTCATCTCTTGAATGCTTTGCTGCTTAAAAATTCCTTCCACCAGATACTCTACATCATCTCTCTCAAGTTCAAAATTCCATAGATCACTAGGACAGGGGCAAAATGCTGCCAATCTCTTTACTAAAGCATAAGAGTCACCTTTGCTCCAGTTCCCAACAAGTTCCTCATCTCCATCTGAGACCACCTCAACCTGGACTTCATTGTCCATGTCACAATCAGCATTTTTGTAAAAGCCATTTAACAAGTCTCTAGAAAGTTTCCCACATTTTCCTGTCTTTTGAGCCCTCCAAACTCTTCCAACCTCTACCTCTTACCCAGTTCCAAAGTCCCTTCCACATTTTAAGGTATCTTTACAGCAGCAGCCAGTCATGGTTCCAATTTACTGTATTAGTCAGTTCTCACACTGCTAATGAAGACATACCTGAGACTGGGTGATTTATAAAGGAGACAATGTTTAATGGACTCACAGTTCCACATGGTGGGGGAGGCTTCACAATCATGGTGGAAGGCAAAGGAAGAGCAAAGGCATGTCTTCCATGGTGGCAGGCAAGAGAGCATGTGCAGGGGAACTCCCCTTTATAATACCTTCAGATCTCAAGTGGCACATTCACTGTCACGAGAATAGCACAGGAAAAACCCACCCCCATGATTCAAGTACATCCTACTGGATACCTCCTACAACACATGGGGATCGTTGCAATTCAAGTTGAGATTTGGTTTTGGACAGAGTCACCCTTGATACTTTGTATCTGATGATACAAAAAATTTACATATTTTAAATCAAAAAATGGTCCAGGTATATACATGCTTGTCATTGTGGTACCTGTTTGTCATTTAAAAAAAAAATGGTCTGTAGTTATAGCCAGAAGAAGATGTCTTATGCATTCTCATGTTTCTCTCTCTCTCTCTCTTTCTCTCTCTCTCTCTTTCTCCTTTAACTTGACAAATTTTTCAGTTTTAAGTATGTGCTAGGTGCTATTGTAGACTTCAAATGGTGGGATTTGAATCAGAAAGAAGGCAGTTTCTTATATGATGGATCTTATATTTGAAAGACCAACAAGCTGGGCTATGAAGTAAGAAAATTTGTAGGAAAGATAAAGAAGCAGAATAATAGGTGTTAGGAAAAGAACTCAAGAGAGTAGAGAATGGCAAGTTTCTTCAGAGATGTGATGATGTCAGGTGGGTAAACCGGAAGGGCTTCTCTCTGAAGTGACAGAAGGGATGTGCAGCTTCCTGTCTAAAACTGACCCTTCTACCAGTTCTCTGAATCTCATTCAGTTTTCTTGGAAACCTTACTCTATTAATTTATTATTTCTCTGACTGGTATCTTTCAACTCCTCCTCTGTACTGAACACCAATCTATTTTTGCTTTTAGGCCTCCTTTTTCCCTTTTACTGGAAACATCAGCCATTCTAAAGAGAACAATCCCTCCACCATCTCTAATTGTTTCTACGGCATTCTAAGTCATAGTTTTCTGCCCCCTTTGGATTGTAGTAGAATGGTGCCTACTGCAAGCCTGGCCAATTATATTTTATAGTCCTCTACTCATAGCTAATGTCTCAGAGGTGGACAGATGAGCCTAATCTGATCAAAGTTCTCTAAGATTATATACGTGCTGATGCTGTGAGAATGGTATTTTCTTATTTCTATGGAATGTGAAACAACATCATTTAGAGCCCTAGATTCTCAGTCAGTCCCATTCCTGAATATCGCTGATTTTTGAATCAGTACTTATTTTTTCATTTTCTTTAATTCTTTGATATAAGTCTCTGTAACCAGAAGAGTCCTGAATATGTGTCCACTGCTCTGATTTCTTCTTTCCATTATGTAGATATGCTCAATCCTTTCCTGTTAAAAGCAAAATACATTACCTTTTCTGACACCATGTTCTTATCCAGATACTGTTTCTCTCTCTCATTCTCTCACTCTCCCTCTTTTTCTTCTTTTACGCTAAGTACTTAATAAAGTTGTATGCCCTTAATGTCTCTATTCCCTTACTTCACCATTTTATTTCTTATTGTATTAACTAGTCATTTTTCAGTCTGAGTTCTGTTCCCACCACAGAACTCTGAAATAATTTGTAACAAAATTATTACTAATGACCTTGTTGCAAAATTGAATGAACACCGCTCAGATCTTGCTCCACTTGATGTGCAATACAGAAATATTTTGTGCTATTGCTGGTGAAGGCATCAGTCCTGACTTGGTTTTCCACTTACCTCTCTATTGACTCTCTCTCCTGGTTATTGTTCACATTTATGTCTCTTACATATTTGGTGTTTCTGTGGTGCTCTCTTTGTATCTCTTCTCTTGTGGTTCCTTCTCTCTAGATTGTCTCAAGATTTCTTAGGGTTCCAATTGCCACATATTCTTCATGAATACAAAATCAGTATTTCCTGCCACTAACCTGAACTCAAAGAACCAGACGCACATACCTATTAAGGCTTTAAATATTTTCTATACTTCAACAGGACCTTAAATGCAATAGGTGCAAAACTGAGCTCATCATATTCTTTCTGTATCTCCATCCTGAATTCTCCATCTCATTAAAGAGTACTACAGACCACCTGTGTTTCAAGCCAGACACTGGCATTTAAAGGGCAATTTAAGTTAAGGGCTGTTTGGAGACTTAAAATAACATAGAAATTACCTAACAGTTATCCTAGCCTAACATGCTCAATTAAGAGCATGAATGCAAAAAACATGCTCTGAAACAATAAAGAGAATATTACACATTTTAATAAATAAGTCTTTTTACTGTCACTCTCAGTACAAACATCCATTTTAAGAACAACCCTATTTTAAGAAATTGTGACGTACCTAATATCCACCTTTCACTCAGATAAATAGGATCAAGGTCATTCCATGTCATTTTTGCAGTGTTTCATTAAAAGAAAATCTCCACTTCCTCAGCACAAAACCCTTTCTACTTCCTAACACAGGCTGTAGTTGTGTCTGAAAAATCCCTGCTCATTCTTAAGAATGCATGCCAACCATTGCCTTCTCAGATAAGCCTCTGAACATTGATTCCTTCCCACTGAGGGCTCCCCCAGCTTCTGGTGCATTCCTCTGTAAGAACATTTATCATGTTGTATAGCTATTGTTTGTTTATGAGTCAGTCCCCTTCTCTATGCTTGGAACTTCTTGAATATGAGGGCTTTGTCTTCACCACCACTACATCTCTAAGTTTAAATTGATGAGAACTTTCTGTGAAACATACACATTTTACATGGACTGTAAAATCCTCCCTTCCCTAATTACAAACTTGTGAGCTGTGAGACATTCCCAGAAAAGCAGAGTGACTACAGCACTCAAAGAGATGCTTCCCTTATATTTCACAGTGTTATAGTAAACCAACGTTTTTTCCTGTGTACCTCCTGCCATATAAGAGATATACATAAAATGGCATTTAACAATTGGGTCTTCATTTTGAATACCCACAAAGCTGTACATGGGATTTTCCTGACCATCTTCTTAGATGTAGAAAGTTTGTTGTGAAGAACATTTGCTTATCTCAGCTGTCTTTGATTTACTCTGTAGCTTGACTTTCAAATGGAATCTTCTGATTTGAGTTTATTTCATGACTAATGCTGTAAAATGCTGATTGCTTGAATTAAATCCTCTTTGCTCCTACAGCTGCTTACATGCAATCACTAACAAAAGAATGAAACAATGTGAGCTTTCCAAGATTCAAAAGCATGCTGTGCAGTGTTTCCAGGTAGGCTAAAAAAGAAATGATGGAAAGTGTGGTAGAAAGGTACTTAATCTCAGCATGCATCCACGAAGGGTGATTTCTAGGTCTTGGTTTATATTTTTGAATGTCTTTTATAAAATTATCAAAAATGTGTGATTCAGGAAATCCAGTCTACCCTTACAGCTCAATGACCTTCAATAGATTTATAAAAATATCTCTGTTTCCTATAGATAACATAAAAATTACCATAAATTTATTATCTTAACACAATGTGTTACATCATAGTTCTAGAGGTCAGAAGTCCAACAATGGTCTCCTTAAGCTTAAATCAAGATGTCAGAAGTGATGCATTCCTTACTAGAGGTTCAAGGGGAGAATTCATTTTCTGGTCTTTTCCAGCTTCTAGAGGCCAGCCACTTCCTTGGCTCACAGCACCCTCCTCCATCTTCAAAGCCGGCAATGTTGGGCTGAGTGCTTCTTACACCACTATCTCTCTAGTTTGCTCTTCTGCCTCCATCTCTCATTTTAAAATCTCTGGTGATCACACTGGGCCCACCTAGATTATCGAGGATGATCTTCCCATATCAGCATCAGTGCAGTAGCAAACTTGATTTAATCTGCAACATTATTTTCCTTTGCCATGTAACCCGGGTTCTGATGGTTAAGACATCAACATCTTCCACAGCTATTATGCTGCTTACCATAACATGTGAGAAACATCTTGGTTGAAAGCTACCAGACACAGGATACCCAAATAAATTTGAATTTCTGATAAATAGTATTTTCAGTGTAATTATGTCCAATGTAGTATTAGTAGATCTTAAATACGAGATATTTAAATATGTGAATATGAAAAAATTATTTGTCATTTATCTAAAATTCAAATTTAACTGGGTGTTTTGTATTTTTACTCATTAAATTCTAGCAATTGTGCCAGGAATAAGTGAAGTAATCTTGGACTATAATCCAGACACAAAAGGACCTAAAATAGTTTCTTGACTGCTTTTGATACTTATTACGCTGTTGTATTTAAAAGTAAAATTTATGAATCTAACCCTGTGGGGATTGTTAGTAAAATGCAAAATATCTTTTTCATGATATAATATGTGCCCAAAATGTTATTTTATTAATTCTGTTGACAGAAAAAATTCATTTGACTTAATGTTATGAGAAAGCAAGATACACAATAACACACTGTGTGTGTGTGTATACGTGTGTGTGTGTATATATATATATTTTTTTTGAGACAGAGTCTCACTCTGTCACCAGACTGAAGATCAGTGGCACGATCTCTGCTCCCTGCAACCTCCGCCTCATGGGTTCAAGCAATTCTCCTGCCTCAGCCTCCCGAGTAGCTGGGACTACCAGCACCCACCACCATGCCCGGCTAATGTTTGTATTTTTAGTAGAGACAGGGTTTCACCATATTGGCCAGGCTGGTCTCGAACTCCTGACCTTGTGGTCTGCCCACCTCAGCCTCCCGAAGTGTTTGGATTATAGGCGTGAGCCATCACGCCCAGCATAGTATAACTATAGCAACATAAGCAAAAGAGGTTAGGCCCATAAGGATAATAGAAGCAAATCGGCCAGGTGTGGTGGCTCATGCCTGTAATCACAGCCCTTTGGGAGGCCAAGGTGGGTGGATCACCTAAGATTAGGAGTTTGAGAGCAGCCTGAGCAACATGGAGAAACCCTGTCTCTACTAAAAGTACAAATTTAGCCGGGAGTGGTGGCGCATGCCTGAATTCCCAGCTACTCAGGAGGCTGAGGCAGGAGAATCGCTTGAACCCAGGAGGTGGAGGTTGCTGTGAATTAAGATCGCGCATTGCACTCCAGCCTGGGCAACAAGAGCAAAACTGTGTCTCCAAAAAAATAAAATAAAATAATAATAATAATAATAGAAGCAAATACTTCAACATGTGAAGAGTTTGGTCTTTCTTGATGGGAACAGGGGTGATTATTTTAAAATTTCTTTTTTTAATGTTACATAATAATTGTACATATTTATAGGAATGTGGAAAATATTGATAAAAACATACAATGTGTAATGATCAAATCAAGGTAATTGGGATATCAATTCCCTTTTATATATTTTTCCCTTAATTTCTTTAATGTATAGCATTCATTGTCTAAAAATATAATAAGATGTCCTATGAGTAGATAATGGTAGTGTTTAACCTGCTTCTCAGAGTAATATTGTTTTTATGACCAAGCTAGTTAGCCTACATTGGTTTAATAAAAGAAAAATTAGCATATGTTCCATTTATTCACCATTTGTGAAAAGAAAATATTATATATTGTGTATTGCCGTCATTTCACGAATATTTTACACTCTCTTCCGTCCAAAAGTAAACAGTAAAAATGTAGATTTTGTTGCCTTTAAAGTAAGTTTATTGAAATGCCTATTGGTTTAATAACACTTGAGAAAACACATCACATTATGGGTATTTAAAGTTGTGATACAATCATGCAGATAACAGTGGCAAGAATCAGTGTCATACAACTTCAATGCCTTTGCTAATTAGCAACATTTGTGAGAACCTGGTCATTTCCAGACACTTGCTCTTTTGATTAATGCCTTGAAACTAAAGCCAGCTGTTAATTACGTTAACCACCAATTCCTTGGGAATCATCATAATCCATTTTAATGGACTGACAATTATTATTAATAAAATCCAGAGACCTGAAGTGTCACAAACTTGAAAATTCAGCTTTGTTGTGCATTGGGGTATAAGATGTGCGTGAAGGCAAAGAATAACAAAATTGTCCTTATTTTTTTTAAATGAAGAAAGTAGGTTTTTTTCCTGAATCTGTGAGTAGTTCTTACATTGTACTGTTTAATTAAGCTTCCTTACATGATGCAAAACAGCCAGCTACAGAGTGGAAAAAATAATTCAAAATTAGTGGCTTGGCATATTTCAGAAAACAAAAGGGATGTTAGACTTCAGTGAGAAACATAAAACAAACAAAATCTGACATTGTGAGCATAAATTTGAGAGAAAGGTCATTGAAAGGGGAAAGAAGCTAGAAGAGTCTTAGAAGAGGATGTAGGAGAACTCGATGCTTCTTTCTTCCCTCGCCTTTCCTCACCTTCTGTCATTTGCCACTTCTAGTTATTTGTTTTTTGTAAATGCATCAAGGGCCCAATGACATGCAAACCACCGATATCATGGACAACGTCACATGCGTTAGTTCCTTTTCCTGAAATTACTGGCTTTAATTATAAATATTTTGATACATCTGAAAAAGACTGAAGTAAAATAATTAATTTATCACATTTTGCATTTCCAGTTAACAGATCTATATCAATGGCATTAAATCATCCATTTATTCATTCGTTTATGTATTTTTTACAATTTTAGATCATGTCTCATTCTGTGGCCCAGGCTGGAATGCAGTGGGACAATATCTGCTCACGGCAACCTCCAACTCCCGGGTTCAAGTGATTCTTCTGCCTCAGCCTCCCAATTAACTGGGATTACAGGCATGCGCCACCACGTCTGGCTAATTTTTGTATTTTTAGTAGACATGGGGTTTCATCATGTTAGCCAGGCTGGTCTCAAACTCCTGACCTCAGGTGATCCACCCACCTTGGCCTTCCAAAGTGCTGGGATTACAGGCGTGAGCCACTGCCCCGGACTTGTTCACGTATTTATTAAGTCATTTGTTTATCCGACATTAATTACTGAACTCCTACAAAGGCACTGTTGTAAGTGCTGCAGATACAGAGATGTCAAGAAAGATATGGTCTTGGCTTCAGGGAGCTTATGGTGCGCTGAGTGTAGGATAGCAGACACAAAAGTAAGTGAATGCACACATAATTCAGGTAATGCTAATTTGGTAGTAAGAATTGCAAAGGAAGAAAAGGACAATGTGATAGAGAATCAAGAGGGGATGGGAAAGAAATGTTAATTTAGATGGAATAAACAGTGGGAGATTCTCTGAGGATGTCACATTTGTACAGAAACCTGGACAACTAGAAGGAATTAGCTAGGCAAAATCCTGGCAGAACAATATTCTGGGCTGAGGGTGCAAGGACACCGCCTCTAATGTGGAAAGGCATTTAAGTTGTTTGAGGGATGAAAAGAGACCCATGGACTCCACTTATAGTGAGCAATGAAGTGGAGAATGACAAAATTGGAGCTGTAGATCAAGGACCAGATGTCAACGTGCCTCATAGGCCATTTGAAGGGTTTGTTTCAGATTGCAGTGGAAAGCGATTGACAGTGTTAGGCAGGTCAGTGGCATCTGAAATTAACACATTCCCAAGAGCAAAGGTTTTTCAGATTGATAATGGCAGAAATAATTGATGGAATATACACAGGAGTAGGTTTTGAAAGCAAATCAAATGTTTTCCTCATCTTTGTTTTTCAGCAAAACACCTCTAACATCTACCAAAAAAGGATTTTGATATTGCATTAATACGCATATAATTTGTCTAATACTCTTTTTTGTGAAGCTCATTGATTTTTCAAAAATATCTCTTCAATTACAGACACTCAGTCATATACTGTGATAATCATCTATCCTAACCAGTCTGTCTCTGATGAAAAAGGGAAGTTTCCCAGTAAGGATCTTCAAGGCGGTCAATACAAATGGGGTGTTAGAATATGGCAAAGATCAGGGGGTTTCCGGTTTCCGATATTAGGCAAAAACTGTGCCTGAAGTCTCACTATAGGCTTATTTTCTATTTACGCTGTCTCCTTGATGAGTTTGGCTTCCAACCTTACTTGCTGTCTTTGCATCACCTTTTTTTTTTTTTTTTTTTTTTTTTTTTTTTGTGAGAGGGAGTGTCCCTCTGTAGCCCAGGCTGGAGTGCAGTGGCGCGACCTGGGCTCACTGCAAGCTCCGCCTCCCGGGTTCACGCCATTCTCCTTTGCATCACTTTTTGGGCTCACTGCAAACACCACCTTCCAGGTTCACGCCATTCTCCACGCCCGGCCTTTGCATCACTTTTTTAAGATTCAAAGGCCTTTGATAAGCATCTAGCTATTGGAAAGAGCCCAGCCCGGCGCGGTGGCTCACGCCTATAATCCCAGCACTTTGGGAGGCCGAGTCGGGCGGATCACAAGGTCAGAAGATCAAGACCATCCTGGCTAACACGGTGAAACCCTGTCTCTATTAAAAATACAAAAAATTAGCCGGGCGTGATGGTGGGCACCTGTATTCCCAGCTACTCAGGAGGCTGAGACAGGAGAATGGCGTGAACCTGGGAGGCAGAGCTTGCAGTTAGCCAAGATCCCCGCCACTGACTCCAGCCTTGGCAACAGAGCTAGACCCCGTTGCAAAAAAAAAAAAAAGAAGAAGAAGAAAGAAAGAAAGAAAGAAAGAGCCCAGTGGGAGTTTGGCTATATTATTAGGAGTTAAAAAATAACTTCCTATGAAATCCTTTATTGAACACATGAAACAGGAACATAACTAGAACCCAAATTCTCTATTTCTTATAGCACATACTTTCCGTTACACCAAGAGGTCTATTTTGCTTTATATTTTTGGAAACCCAGGCACATCCACTTGTCAGATCTTGGCACAGACAAGTGTCACATTGTCTTTTCTTATTAATGTGAAGAATGAATCAAATGGCTACCTTAGCCTATGTATCCTTAGCTATGTATAGCCTATCTGTCGAGATTTAAAACAGGCATAAAATACCGTAACTTTTGTAGCTCTAAAGTTAGGAAAATATTTTGTGTGGTACACACACACACATACATATATTCAATGCTATATATGAATTAGCGTTTTCAAAACTTTCAATGAATTTGTCATAGATCATTGTTTCATGGAAAAAGAAATAAAAAGGATAAGAATCTCAGATAAATTCTGGAGAAATTGTTAAGCCCAATTAATAAATGATATGCTATTATATTTGATATGTGGTTGTTTCTTTTGCCATGGTTGGAAAAAAAGTAGACTTCAATTTGGTATTTGAATAGTATGTAAGTATTGGGGCAAGTTTTTCTTCAATGCTATTTGTGATAAGTGTGGTGTAGGTGAGAGTAAGACCAATGTCTTGTTTTTGCAGGAAAAAAAGAAAAACACTGACTGGGATATGGCAGTCCTGAATGCCAATTTGAGACAAATTCCAGCAAGCAATGTGATCTAGGAGAATGGATAGCTGTAAGCCCTCAGTTATCCTTCTGTATAATGAGGCAGTAATAAGAAAGTCTTTCTAAAATCCCTTTGTTTCCATAATTCCATGATGTTTCATAAGTGGGAGGAGCCACGGATTGTCAAACTGGCCCTAATTGTGCCACCAACTAATTGTGTGACTTTATTCCCTAACTCCTCCCTTTCTGAGCTCAAGTCATTTTCTCTACACACATGAAGGACTATGACTTGCAATTTCCCTTGCAGATTAAAATTCCATTTAATGACCCGAAAAAGGATAAGGCTTTCTGCATTATATTGTTTGTATACTGGCAAGATTACTTTGTGCTGCCTGTTTTCTCAGACCTCTCGCCCATCAAATGTGTGGGTTTATAGGTTGAGCATCTGGCATTTGCCTCGTTCATAATGACATAAGAAAAGATATCACACTCAGGAGAGTGTATAGATAGTATAAAGGAGATGGATGTATATTGTTTTAGGTTTGAAAAAATTTCCTGAAAACATTTAAATCTCTAATTATTCACACAATGATACCAATGCATTTCAAATTGTATAGCATTGTCTAAGTATAAAAAAGTATATGTGTTCTCTACTTACAAAAATAATACATATTTTTTACAGATTTTGAAACTAGAAACACCACAAGTATAACTCACTTATAATTCTATGATCTGTGACAATCTGTATTATAGTGGTACACTTCTGTTCTGTATTTTATATTTGTGTGTACTTTGGATTACAATATAAATGTTTAGTATCAAATTCAGCAAAAATATTTTAAATATTTTCGGCACATCAATGTTCTTTTAAATATCTTTTTAAGTATCTTTCTCGGCATTAAAGAAACTTACACTTACATCATTTTTTCCTAATTTACTTTCTATGATTCTAAATTATCACCTTATTATTTCTAAATTCCTTTTCATTATTTTCTATTTTAGCACTGCCATATTATATTATACACAATTTATTTCTGCATCAGATATTTAATGGACACTTTCTAGCTTTCAATGTTCCTGGTAGTGTTAGGTTCTGGGATATCTGATGATGAGTATATAGTAGCTGTATTTGAAAAATTTACACCTTAGCTAGAGGGAAAACATGCAAAGAATATAACAGATATCATTGTAAAAATAATAAAAATAGAGCCCTAGGAGAACAGAAAATAGAGAGAACTTATATCTATCCAGTCAAGTCTGAGGATGCAAGCAAAGAAATAAAGTTAGAACTCCATCTGAAATAAAAAGTGGGAGTTGATTAGACCAAATATGTTGAAAATGCACATATGCAAATACATAAGGGAAGGCCCATTAAGACCAGGGAAATGTCTAGAATTATCCAGACCAGCTGAACCAAAGGCTTAGAAGGAGATAACTAGTAATGAGCTATTAAAATAAACCTGAACCAGCCAGAGACCATAGGTATCATGGGAATGATTTTGAAAAAAAAATTCTAATCATAAAATTAATGACTAAGATAACATTTACCGCGTGTTTTCTTTGGGCCAAATACTGTGCTAACCACTGAATCCTCTGAGATCACCACTATTACTACACTTCTGCTAAACATGAGGAAACAGAGTCATAGAGAGAATAATTAACTCAGCAGTACACAGGTAATGGTGAAGCTGTGTGGAGCTTAACCTCAGTGCCACCTGACACCATTGCAGTGTTCTCACCAATCCGCTTAGCTACAGCTCCTTGATGCCTCTCCATAGGTCACAGCACAGCATCAAAGAAGTGTAAAATTAGAAGTGCAAACCCATGATTTACAGAGATTTCTTTATTAGGAAGAAAATATTTGTTTCTTCCTCTGGCAATCTCCCTTGCCTCCAATAGTGTAGTATCTTTGAGTTACAATAAAGGTAACTCTTTTGATTTATATTTAGCTGAATTTCATTCCTAGAACACGATGAAGAAAGTTTCCTACAATTGTTTAAAGCTTCAGTTTTTGGCCACAGGCCAAGAAAAGTGCTTTTCTTACCAACTTCTCTCATCATTTTTTCACTGGGTCATCAAACAGATACCCTCATTTCTCCTGTGATATTCATTTATTTGTACTGATACTACTGTTCAGTGGCTTTATCTATGGATATCATGGAATATTTAAATAATATTGAGCAGGAGTGAAATGCCATAATTTCAGGGCCAGGCCTGTTTTTACTTGTGGACCTTGACTAGTTACAGGAGCCAATAGGAAATTCATTAGCACTCAGTGCCATGGCAGGCAGGCAGGCAGGAGACGAGCTCTGGGTGAGTTTCTTGGAATCTCTAGCTAATCATCTATTTATCAGAAACCAGGACATGTGGGTAAAGCTTGTAAATCTTCTTAAACTTAACCTCAACGTTAAGTCTTCTTACTCTTTGTTTTAACCAACTGGATTATTTAGAAAGCACTAGGGGGATTTGTTACTCTGCTTATTGTAGATATAGACATCTGAATAACCTGGAAAAGGCCCAAGAGAAGGCGATGGAAGTGATTAAAGAGTTGGGAAGTAGATCATAAAGAAAAACTAGAGAAGCCAAGGAGAAATGAGGAGGAAAGGGTGCTTAATATATATTGATGTTCTGGGGGGATGTTGTACAGGTGGAGGCAATGAATTTGTTTCCATCCTTCTCATTTGGATCAAGGGAACATGAGCCATGCTAATGTAGAAGTATGAGGCATTAGGATGTGAGTTTATAAATGTGTACATAAAGCAAATATTATAATCAAAGCACAAAGGAAACATATTCTAGTATCTTTCCCTGAAGTTTGGTTTTTCTTAACATGGTAATTTATTACATTTAATTAATACAACATCAAATACATGCCTCAAGAACTCAAGTACCATAGAGATAGAGACAAGCCATTCAGTAGTTTGTAGAAAATAGTAGAGGAAAACATGTATAGAAATAGTAGAGGAAAATATGTATAGGATTGTGTATAGGAACAGTAGAGGAAAATATGCTTTGGATAAGTGCTAAAATAAAGATAACTAGAAGACAAGATGGCAGCACCAATATATCCAGTACACAGTTGGAAACTGAAGGTTATAATCATCATCTAAAAATAAATATGTGGCAGTCATCAGATTAGAGGTAATATTTTTAAAAAATCTCCAAAGAATAGCCAATAAGCACCAAATCTAGTTTTAGTGATGTTATGATCACACACTAACTAATTTGTGATTATAAAAATATTTTTCCCAGCAAATCCATATATGTAAATATTGTAGATATGCATTTTATTTGTAATGTATGTTGTCTCAGTTTTTTGTGCATTAATAGGTATTGAAAAGGAAAAAAATAGTGTTGGAAATTCCAAGTAGGAACAGCCAGGCAGCACATGTCGAGATCCTTCAAAACTGAGCCCATGTAACAGGTGGAACTATAATGAAGAGTGTAAGGTGCAATTCTTTCACTTCCAGGAGCTGATAATCCACCTGGGAGAGAAAACAAACATTTATAAAGTTCAAAGTGGTAAAATACAGCTTATTCTAACACATGACACCAGAATTCATAAGGTGGAAGGGGCATATTATCTACATGGTTTTAAAAAATGAAACATCTCCCTTTCAAATGTTGAGGAAGATTTTGCTACAGTAGAGTATTTGAGATCTGCTAGAGGAGAATTTTGCTTTTTTCTTTGACAGCAAAATGTAGCGTGGGAGGAGGTTGAGAATAAAGGTTCAAAAAAGGGATAGAAATTGTATATAATCTATCTTAATAAAAGGAAAAGCCAAGTCACATGATGGTTATTGTTAATCATGAGATGCTTAGTCAATTCAAAATTATCTGTTTATAATTCCCACATCTTTCTTCCAACTAGAAAGAGATAAGTATTCTCAATGTAATTTTCAAGCATTGTCAGTGACAAAATAGGAAATTCAGATTAAACCTCTTGTTGAGAATTTTTTTTAGACAGGCAAATGAGTGTCATTTCTACTCAAAGACATCCAGAGGCTAACAAGGCAGTAAGGATAACAGGGCCAGGATTTGGGAAAAGGTTGTTCCATGCTTGTCCTAGTGGTACTTTCCAATTGCAGAAGAAACTACTGAGAGCCTAACAGAGATCTTGATATTCTTATGAGCTAAGAGATCTAAAATGTGGAGTCCAAGGCCAACCGTAGGTAGGTGCATGATAAAACCCACAAACGTTAGGTTGGGGCCCTGAAAGACTATGTTTTTAAAGAAGGGATGAACAGCAAGTAGAGAAATTCTAGCATGGATGAAACCAGCTTTAACTCTTACCAATCCCTAAAATTGGGCTTAGGTCATATGGTATCACCAGTACCCCTAGCCTCCTTGCAGAAGAGAGGGTAAATGCATCTATTCTGGAGAAATATAACATCGTCTTAAGTTTCAAATTATTTGTACAATTTGTTCACATACAATGCACAGCAGTCAATAAAAATATCACCAGACACATATATACCCCAGAAAAATACAGACGGGGATTCCAGGTAATGGAATTATTTGGCATAGAGGTTAAAGTAACTATGCTCGGTACATTAAGTAATAAAAGATAGGATGGATTATTTGGGCATAGAACTGAAATTGCTTAAGGCATAAAAGAACCAAATAGCAATCCTGGAGCAATCCTGGAGCTGAAATATATAATATCAGAAACCAATAATTCAATGGACTGACCTAACGGAGTACTTGGCACTGAAGAAGTTACAATACATTAGGTAATAGGTCAGAAAAAAATTCTGAAATGATGGAGAAATGCAAAAAAGAGACTAAAGGACATAGTGAATAAAGTAGAAAAAAAACACATGTTTAGTTGGAGTCCTAGAAGGAGAAGAGAGAAAAAAAGAATATATTAGGAAATTATAACAGAAAAATTGACAAGCTTTCAAAGACCTCAAATCATAGGATGAAAAGACTGCTACAGAACTTTCAGCTTTGACATAATAAGTACATTCCAACACCATCATTTCACAAACAACAACAAAAACCATAGACGATTTACTAAAACAACTCACCAAATGCTATAATAGGTGGAGAAAAGGAAGTCTGCCTAGGAGTCACAGGACTTGAGGAACAACACGATGGAATTTCTGTTCTGCAGCTGCAGATGCTATGGGCAATACCCAGTCTTTATTGGCAAT
The DNA here is from genome assembly GCF_009764315.1 of Trachypithecus francoisi. Classification (NCBI taxonomy): domain Eukaryota; kingdom Metazoa; phylum Chordata; class Mammalia; order Primates; family Cercopithecidae; genus Trachypithecus; species Trachypithecus francoisi. The sequence goes on from NW_022681454.1 coordinate 18,862,753, forward strand.
TCTGCAATAACAAGGAAATGCACCCCCTCATAACAATAGAGTTGGGGGATGAATTCAGAGAGGATAAAGTTGCAGGAAAGGATTGTCAAACTCTGTATGGGCCTGAACTCCCCAGCAGACCTCTGAGTGACCCGAGCATAAAAATGAAACAGCAAAGCAAAGAGCAAAGCAAAAGAGTAGAGAACTGAGCCCTGGTCTGGAACGTCACCCAGGATTCAGGTAAGCTTCTGGCAAACACAAATGAGGCAGTCCAAATTAGACTGCAAAGGCTTTGAAAATCAAACTGACATTTGGACCACAACCCACAAAAGTAGATAAGTGTATGCATTTTGGAGCTAAATAGGCTTACTGCCTGCTAAATAGAAGATGCAAATCAGAGCCACAGTGTGGTAACATAATTGTTATAATGTATAGCATAATTCAAAATTATTCATTTTAGCAAGAGCCAATATAATATTAATATCAACTTAAAAGACAATTAGTAGATACTAAAACTGAGGTGACAGAAGTGTTAAAATTATCTGACAATGATGTTATAGCAATGTTGTGGACTTCATGATTGTGTCACACAAATTTATTGTTTTAAGCCATAACTAACCCCTAATGTGAGGGTATTTGGAGATGGGGCCTTTGGGAGGTAATTAGCAACAGAAGATATCATGAGAATGAGGTCTTGATATGACAGAATTAGTGTCCTTGTAAAAAGAGACACCAGAGAGCTCCTCTCTTTCTCTCTGCCCTGTGACTATATAGCCAGAAAGCGGACACCTACAAGGGAGTAAGAAAGCCCTCTTTAGAACCCAACCAGACTGGCACCCTGAGCTCAAACTCCCAGCCTCCACAACCATGAAAAATAAATTTCCATTGTTTAAGCCGTTCAGTCCATGGTGTTCTCTTATGGTAGCCCGCTGTGACTAAGACAAGCAACTAGCTTACAAATGTTTCGAAAAGCAATTGCAAACCCTCTTGCAACAAGCTTTTTAAAATGGGTAGTCTTGGTTAAAAAAATAGAAGGTATAAAGTAGAACTAAATTAGAATTTTAAACTAAAAAATGCAATTAAAAAAACTACAAAAAAAAACCTCACAATTGTGCTCAATAACAGAATGGAGATGAGAGGAGAAAATGTAATAAATTGGAAAATCTATCAAAATAAATTGTCCAATCTGAAAAATAGAAGGTAGATGGAAGCAAAAATTTACAGAACATTGCAGACGACAGAGTGCTCAGGAACAATAACAAAGGAGCGAACGTTAATGTAATCAAAGTCCCAGAAAGAAAAGAAAAAGTGTAAGATTGAAAAATTATCTGTGCAATATTGGCACAAGGAGAGATGTACAGAATAATAAGACAGAATAGATTCTAACATAGAGCACACATATAAAGTCAATTCATTTTTGTCAAAAGTACCAAAGTCTTTTAATGAAGAAATAAAATTATTTTCAATAAATGGTACTGGAACTACATAACCACATTTTAAAAAATTAGTAACCTTAATCTTTACCACCTACCAAATGAAAAAATTAATGTGAAATGAAACATAGAAACAAAAGTAAACATCAAAGGAAACCTTTATAATCATGTGGTAAGCAAAGTTTGTGTTTTTCTTTAAGACAGAGATTCTAAACCGGTAACTGTAAAGAAAAAAAAAATAGTAACTTGTATTTCATCAAAATTTTTAAAAATTCTGCTTTTAAAGAAACAGTATGAAGAAAATGAAATGACAAGCTTATCAGACAAACACACTGGGTGAAAATATTTGTAAAATAATTTTTCTAAGAATATACTTTATGCAGATTACATAAACAATTCATAATAAAAAGAGAAGACAACACAATTTTTAAAATGTGCAAAAATGTGAACACTCCAGCAAAAAAAGAAACACAAATAGCTAATCAGCACATGAAAAAGTACTCAACATTAGTTATCAAAGAAATGCAAATTAAAACTACAGGATGCATCAATATTCACTCAAAGAGCTAAAATTAAAAAAGACTGACACTAGCAAATTTTGCCAGAGATACAAAGACACTTAAATGATTATGTATTGCAAGGGAAGTATAAAATGTGAAAAAGACATTGGAGAACTTAAGAACTACTTTGGGTGTTTTTCATAAATTTAAACGTACAATTTTGGAATGACAGAAATTTCCCTCCTAGATACCTATTAATAGAAAGGCAAACATATATGGACACAAATATCTATACAACAATGGTTGTCGCAGCTTTTCTTGTAATAGTTCCAGGTTGGAAACAACTCAATTGTCCATCAATAGGTGAATAGATAAACCTGAATTCATTCAATCAAATTACTAATGACCAAAAAAGAAATAGCATGTATGGATCTTAAAGGCTTTATGATGGGTGAATGCAGAAAGATACAAAAGGGGCCTGCTGTATTTTCCTATATACAGAAATATTAGAACAGGTTAAACTAATTGCTAGTGGTAGAAAGCAGACCTGTGTTTGCTTCATCTGTAATGAGATTATGGAGACTGATATAAAAGAGAACAAGAAACTCAACGGGATGATGAAGTGTTGGCTCTCTTGATTATGGTGGTAGATACATTTTTCAAAATTCATCAACTTGTATGCTTAAATGGATACATTTCATCGAATAAAAATTATATCTCAACCAAGTGATATATGCATATTTATGTATATATATGCTTAAATATATATAATGCATATGACTTGGGGTGTGTGTGTGTTTGTGTGTGTGTGTGTAGTTTTCCAGAAAGAAAGAAATGAAAACTTTGTCAGTGTGCCCTAAAGAAAGATATTTTTTTAGGAACAAATTATTCTAGAATGTCCAATACTACAACTCACCACCCAAAATAAGAAAACAGAAAATGCCCATAGAATTGAAAACAATTAAAATCACAAAAATAATTATTGCATTACATTATTTTAAGTTATGCATTCTTTGGCCTCCATAACTTTTTATCTTAAAACAAAATTGTTAAATGCAGTCAGGAACACACTATTTAGGGGCCTTTATAGTAGCAAATGATGAAGTGGTATTTTATTTTCTAAGGCAACCAATTTTCTCCTGATGTGACAATTTTGTAAAGCTGAATTGTTATTTTAAGGTGTTCTTAAAAGTTAAATATATTTGTATGTATCATAGACTCATATGGAAATAATATATTTCATTTTCTTCTGCAGTCAGAAAGATGGTTATCAATGCTAATATCCTTTTGCTGAAAAAATAGAATGAGCTTCTAGATTTCATAAAGTTGTTGCTTCACTATTAACCCGCCTGTAATACTATTTAACAAGCACATTTTTACATCTTAATTGGCTATTAAATATTTGGGAAGAAAGAAACTGCAAATTTGATGTAAATGATATTTGAGAAATGTGTCCTTTAGTGGCAATTAATTATTTCAGTCCTTGGTAATTTTCATAAGTCTCTAGAGAGAAGTGGGGAAAAGTCTATTTCCTTTTCTTCTTCCTTTTCTTTTTTTTTTAACATCTGTGTTTGGAGTAATGTTCCCTTCTAAGTGAAATTGTATTACTGATTTCACAATCCCTGAAGTTTTGATATTTTTAAAAAAAAAAAAACTTTTATTTCAAAGATACTTTGAGATTTCCATGTCATTACATTTCTCCCTTGTTTCCTTTGGTATAAATGGAGTAAATACCCTGAGAATACTAAAGAACAAACACAAAATATGTACACAAAATTAAGCCCCATTTTTCGTTTGCAGCGAACAATGGCATATACTCCGCAACTCACATTTTTACTTCAAACAGATTTATTAACAAAATTTGAAAGGCTTAATAATTTTCAAAGAAAAATATCGCCTCTGGGAGTCAAGGGCCTTTTGTGTTGTGAGCCAAACCTGTCTTCTGTGTTCCAGATACCTCTCAGCTTTCTGGTGGGAGTTTTGCAACATGCCGTTTTTATTAAGGATAAGAATTATTGGATCAAATGTAGACGTAAACCCTCATTTAAAAAAATAATTAACAATACTTACTTGAAAAACATTTATTTTATTTCTCAAGTACCATTTGTTCTTTATTTGAAGATTCTTAAATTTCCTGTAGTTGTGCAGAGAGCAAATTATATGCTGGTCATCAGTCGTGGTAGCATACCCAATGAGTTTAGCCAGTTATACTATGTTTGACACATACAAATCAGAATTATTTGTTTTTCTTTTCCCCCAGTAACTCAGGAAAAAATAATAACAAAAGGTAAAAAAATGAATAAATGTATTCTTCCCCAACCCATATTCTTTCCTCACCTAATGCAGCCCCATCACAAATGTCACAAATCTTAGCATATGTTGAATATCTTGGCCTTTTTCTAATTAAAGGTGGCTGCCCAATTCCCAAGGCAGTGCAAAAACCCTTCAGGTCCTAAAAAGAAATGACTTCCAAATCAAAAAGCTAGTAAATAAGTAAGTTTGGACCCAAAGCAATTATCATTACAAGGAAATATCTTGTTAAAAGTCTATCTTGAGTTAGCTAGTTTTGGTCTTCTAGTAATTTGGAGGCAGACAGCAATTTCAATCCCAAACATATACAAATGCAATTTCTCCATATTGTGATGATGTTTAGTTGAAAGTACTTGTGTTAGAAAGGCCTAAACAGCAACTTGTGTTCGTTACTTGCAAAAAATCTGAGAATAATGAAACAATTTTATTCTAAACTGCATATAAATAATTATAATTATACTTGCATTACCAGGCATTTTAACTGGTTATATAATACTATTCAATTGATGATCTGAGTGTTTATTGGATGCAAAGTACTGTGTTAAACTTCAGAAGGGAAAGTATTATCAAGGTGGTTAAAATACACAGAACTTGAAATTTGCAAAAGAAGGAGACAAAATTCCAGAGCATAAGGCCTAAGAGAAATTCTACAAATGAAATTCACAGGGCCTTGGGGATATTAGCAGGAGAAACAAGAGCATATGGACCCGAGGAAAGGGAGAGGTGATGAGGAAAGATTTCATGGAGAACATAATGTTTGAGAAGGTCTTTGTGAGCCAACATTATTTCCATAAGCAAAGTTGAGAAAAGAGGGCTTTCTGGGAAGTGAAAAGAGCATGGTTAAAGCCTGGAGATGGAAGAGCTTGGGGATATGTTGTGAAAGTACAAACCATACGGTTTCAAAGGAGGAGAGAAAATGAACAAGGTAAAAATAGACAATGTTTCTCCACTCAAACTGTGACGAATATGTGAAATTTCCTATTTTCAAGACCTGGGCAGCCAATAACGTATTTTTAGCAGAGAATACAAGGAATATGTCTCCATGGAGATTAGTAGAGTGAAGGTGGTAGGGGCAGAGGTAGGAGGAGTTGTGAATCACTAGCGATGACTGAAGCAAGAGAATTAGAGAAAATGAATGACAGATTAACTCTCAAGCCCTTGGAATGGCAGAAGGGGAGTATTGTGAATTATTGAAATTCATATTTGAATTACATAAAAGGCATAATATGAAAAACTCACAAAATGCTTAAGACAGTAAAAGAGAGAGAAGAAAGAAGTTCTTATAACTTAAAGTTTAAAAATTTGGCAAGATGGGAACTGAAGCAGGGTGGGATGTCGCCTCACCCAGGAAGTGCAATGGGTTGGGGGAGTTCCCTCTCCTAGCCAAGAGAAGCCACGAGAAACTGTACCAGGAGGAACTGTGCATTCTGGCCCAGATACTGTGGTTTTCACAGGGTCTTCACAACCAGCAAACCAGGAGGTTCTCTTTGGCGCCTGGCTTGGCTGGCTCAGCTGGCTCAGCTGGTCCCACCCCCACGGAGCCCAGCAAGCTAAGATCCACTGGCTTGAAATTCTCCTTGCTAGTACAGCAGTCTGAGGTCCACCTGGGAAGGTGTCAGGGGAGGGGCATCCGCTGTTGCTGAGGCTTGAATAGGCGGGTTTACCCTCATAGGATAAACAAAGCCGCCAGGAAGGTGGAACTGGGTGGAGCCCATAGCACCTCCCTGGGACAGAGCCCTTGGGGGAAAGGGCAGCTGACTTCAGCAGACTTAAACGTCCTTGCCTGACAGCTCTGAAGAGAGCAGTGGCTCTCCCAGCACAGTGTACAAGCTCTGATAAGGGCAGACCGCCAGCTTCCTCAAGTGGGTCCCTGACCCTCTTGTATCCTGACTGGGAGACACCTTCTGGCAGGAGTCGACAGACACCTCATACAGGAGAAGTCTGGCTGGCATCTGGTGAGTGCCCTTCTGGGATAAAGCTTCCAGAGGTAGGAACAGGCAGCAATCTTTGCTGTTCTGCAGCCTCTGCTGGTGATACCCAGGCAAACAGGGTCTGGAATGGACCTCCAGCAAACTCCAGCAGACCTGCAGGACAGAGGCCTGACTGTTAGAAGGAAAACTAACAAACAGAAAGGAGTAGTATCAACACTACCAACATCAAAGACCAAAGGTAGATCAATCCGTGAAGATGGGGAGAACCCAGTGCAAAAAGACTGAAAATTCCAAAAACCAGAGTGCCTCTTCTCCTCCAAAAGATCACAACTCCTCACCAGCAAGGAAAGAAAACTAGGCGGAGAATGAGTTTGATGAATTGACAGAAGTAGGCTTCAGAAGGTGGATAACCACAAACTCCTCTGAGCTAAAGAAGCATGTTCTAACCCAATGAAAGGAAGCTAAAAACCTGGAAAAAAGATTAGACAAATTGCAAACTAGAATAAACAGCTTACAGAAGAACATAAATGACCTGATGGAGCTGAAAAACACAGCATGAGAACTTCTGACGCATATACAAGTATCAATAGCCAAATCGATCAAGTGGAAGAAAGTATACCAGATATTGAAGATAAACTCAATGAAATAAAGCGAGAAGACAAGATTAGAGAAAAAAGAGTGAAAAGAAATGAACAAAGCCTCCAAGAATTATGGGACTATGTGAAAAGACCAAATCTACATTTGATTGGTGTACCTGAAAGTGATGGGGAGAATGGAACCAAGTTGGAAAATACTCTTCAGGATATTATCCAGGAAAACTTCCCCAACCTAGCAAGGCAGGCCAACATATAAATTCAGGAAATATAGAGAACACCACAAAGATATTCCTCGAGAAGAGCAATGGAGGACACATAATCGTCAGATTCACCAAGGTTGAAATGAAGGAAAAATGTTAAGGGCAGCCAGAGAGAAAGGTCAGGTTACTCACAAAGGGAAGTCCGTCAGACTACCAGCAGATCTCTTGACAGAAACCCTACAAGCCAGAAGACAGTGAGGGCCAATATTCAACATTCTTAAAGAAAAGAATTTTCAACCCAGAATTTCATATCCAGCCTAACTAAATTAGACAAGCAAAGGAGAAATAAAACCCTTTACAGGCAGGCAAATGTGGAGAGACTTTGTCACCATGAGGCTTACCTTACAAGAGCTCCTGAAGGAAGCACTGAACATGGAAAGGAACAACCAGTACCAGCCACTGCAAAAACATACCAAATTGTAAAGACCATTGATGCTATGAAGAAACTGCATCGACTAACAGGCAAAATAACCAACTAGCATCATAATGACAGGATCAAATTCACACATAACAATACAGAACTTAAATGTAAATGGGCTAAATGCCCCAAATTAAAAGATACAGACTTGCAAATTGGATAGAGTCAAGACCCCACTGGTGTGCTGTATTCAGGATACCCATCTCATGTGCAAAGACACACATAGGCTCAACATAAAGGGATTGAGGAAGATTTACCAAGCAAATATAAAGCAAAATAAAAATAAAAATAAAAAATAAGCAGGGGTTGCAATCCTAGTCTCTGATAAAACAGACTTTAAACCAACAATGATCAAAAGAGAACAAGACAGGCATTACATAATGGTAAAGGGATCAATGCAACAAGAAGAGCTAACTACCCTAAATATATATGCACCCAATACAGGTGGACCCAGATTCATAAAGCAAGCTCTTAAAGACCTACAAAGAGACATAGACTCCCACACAATAATAGTGGGAGATTTTAACACCACACTGTCAATATTAGACAGCTAATTCCTGTACACCGATAATAGACAAACAGGGAGCCAAATAATGAGTGAACTCCCATTCACAATTACTACAAAAACACATTACCTAGGAATACAACTTAACAAGGGGTGTGAAGAAATTCTTCAAGGATAACTACAAACCACTGCTCAAGGAAGTAAGAGAGGACACAAACAAATGGAAAAACAGTCCATGCTCATGGATAGGAAGACCCAATATCATGAAAATGGCGATACTGCCCAAAGTAATTTATAGATTCAATGCCTTCCCCATCAACCTACCACTGACTTTCTTCGCAGAAGTAGAAAAAAATTACTTTAAATTTCACATGGAACCAAAAAAGAGCCTGCATAGCCAAGATAATCCTAAACAAAAAGAGCAAAGCTGGAGGCATCATGTTACCTGACTTCAAACCATACTACAAGGCTACAGTAAACAAAACAGCATGGTACTGTTACCAAAACAGATATATAGACCAATGGAACAGAACAGAGGCCTCAGAAAAAAACACCACACATCTACAACCATCTGATCTTTGACAAACGTGACAAAAATAAGCAATGGGGAAAGGATTCCCTATTTAATAAATGGTGTTGGGAAAACTGGTCAGCCATATGCAGAAAGCTGAAACTGGATCCCTTCCCTACACCTTATACAATAATTAACTCAAGATGGATTGATGACTTAAGCGTAAGACCTAAAACTATAAAAACTCTAGAAGAAAACTTGGACAATACCATTCAGGACATAGGCATGGGCAAAGACTTCATGACTAAACCCCCAAAGCAATGGCAGCAAAAGCCAAAATAGATAAGTGGGACCTAATTAAAATAAAGAGCAGATGTACAGCAAAAGAAACTATCATCAGAGTGAAGAGGCAACCTACAGAATGGGAGAAAATTTTTGCAATCTATCCATCTGGCAAAGGGCTATTATCCAGAATCTACAAGGAACATAAACAAATTTACTAGAAAAAAGCAAACAACCCCATCAAAAAGCGGGCAAAGGATATGAACAAACACTTCTCAAAATGAGACATTTATGCAGCCAACAAGCATATGAAAAAATGCTCATCATCACTGGTCATTAGAGAAATGCAAAACCACAATTAAATACCATCTCACACCCATTAGAATGGCGATCATTAAAAAGTCAGGAAACAACAGATGCTAGAGAGGATGTGGAGAATTAGCAATGATTTTACACGGTTGATGGGAGTGTAAATTAATTCAACCATTGTGGACAACACTGTGGTGATTCCTCAAGGATCTAGAACTAGAAATACTATTTGACCCAGCAATCCCATTACTGTGTATATACCCAAAGGATTATAAATCATTCTACCATAAAGATACATTCACATTGTATGTTTATTGCAGCACTGTTCACAATAGCAAAGACGTGGAACCAACCCAAATGCCCATCAATGATAGACTGGATAAAGAAAATATGGCACATATACACAGAGGAAATACTATGCAGCCATAAAAAAGGATGAGGATGAGTTCACATCCTTTGCAGGAACATGGATGAAGCTGGATATCATCATTCTCAGCAAACTAACACGAGAACACAAAACCAAACACCATATGTTCTCACTCATAAGTGGGAACTGAACAATGAGAACACATGGACACAGGGATGGAAACATTACACACCAGGGCCTGTCAGGGGTGGGTGGAAGGGGGAGGGATAGCATTAGGAGAAATACCTAAAGTAGATGACAGGTTGATGGGTGGAGCAAACCACTATGGCACATGTATACCTATGTAACAAACCTGCCAGTTCTGCACATGTATCCAGAACTTAAAATATAATTAAAAAATAAATATATAAATATAACAAAATGTATTTACAATAAAAAACAGTTACAATTTTGAAAAAATTGGCAAGATGATTTGAATAAAAACAAGTGTAGCTAATTTGTTTGGGGCTATATTTTAAATGGAGAGCCAATAGGGAGAAATGAGTATTTCTCTCATTCTTTCACAATCAGCCATCACTGCTGTAAAGACAAAAATAACATAAATACATTTGTTCATTCAAAAAGTATTTATTCTAAAACAGAGAGCGTTTTGAGAGTTTTGAATTGACTGTGATATATACTGAAGACATTATAAATGGTAGCTAACATATACTTAAGACCTATGCAGGAATCATTCTCAATAATATAATCATTTAATCCTCACAATTACAATATCTTCATTTGATAGAAGATCAAGGTATAGAGAGGAGGGTTGAAAAAATTACCCAAGGACACAAAGCTAGTATATATCACAAGTTTGATGAAATCAAGGTTTACTTGTTTCCAAAACACATTCTTTAGTCTACATTATGCTATGTAAATTGCCGTTAAAGCCCAAGGGATAACTGTTGGTAAAATGACAGCAAGAAGATTCCTTAGAAGATATTGACCATGTAGCTGAGTCTTGAAGAAGAAAATGGAGGTGGCTAAATTTAAGCTAGAGTGAGAGAGAATGCCAGGGGAGAAGTGGCTTTCCAGGCAGTGGAAGCTGCCTATGAAAAGTCTGGAGGTGAGAAGCAAGGCACATTTGGGGAATAGCAATTCATTGTGAACCTTATTATACTGTCATAAGCAGTGCCTCTGGGGAAGTGGGCACTGTTATGTCACATTGTCATTACTCTTTGAAAATATTAGAAAGTTATTAAATCAGATCTCAATTAAGCAGAGACTTCAATTAGTCAGATTGTGTCTCGCAAAATATTATTTTTAATAAGAAAAGAAAAATGACAAGCATTCAACTGTCAGTCAGTCTCTTGGGCTGAGGCAGAACAGATCCTGAATCTCTCATGTGTTAAGTGAGGTTTGATGAGAACATCTCTGAGGTCCATCAACAAAGAAGAAAAAGTGAATGGTATTTTCTAGGTTATCATGCAGGTTTTTATAGTTTTAGGTTTTTCATTTAAGTCTTTAATTCATCCTGAATTGATTTTTGTATATGCTCTAAGGAAAAGATCCAGTTTCAGTCTTCTGCATATGGCTAGCCAGTTATTCCAGCATCATTTATTGATTAAGGAGTCCTTTCCCAATTGCTTGTTTTTGTCTACTTCTTCCAAGATCAGATTGTCATAGGGAACATTTATACAATACTGGTGAAAATATGAATTAAGTCAGCCATTATGAAAAGCAGTTTGGTTAATTTTTATTTTTATTTTTATTTTTTTTTTGAGACAGAGTCTTGCTCTGTCATCAGACTGGAGTGTAGTGGCGTGATCTCGGTTCACTGCAACCTCTGCCTCCTGGGTTCAAGTGATTCTCCTGCATCAGCCTCCCAAGTAGCCAGGATTACAGGCGCATGCCACCACACCCAGCTAATATTTGTATTTTTAGTAGAGATGGCCAGGATGGTCTCTATCTCCTGATCTCGTGATCCACCCACCTCAGCCTCCCAAAGTGCTGGCTGCGATTACAGGCTTGAACCACCACGCCCGGCTGCAATTTGGTCATTTTTCAAAGAAATTAAGACAGATTTACCATTTGACCCAGCAACCCCATTACTGGGTATATACCCAAAGGAATATAAAATCACACTATCATAAAGACACATACACACATATGTTCATTTCAGCACTATTCACAATAGCAAAGACATGAAATCAACCTGAATGCCCATCAATACTAGACTGGATAAAGAAAATGTGGTACATATATACTATGGAATATTATATAACCATAAGAAAGAATTAGATCATGTTGTTTTGCAGCAACTGGGATAGAGCTGGAGGCCATTATCCTAAATGAACTGACATAGGAACAGAAGACCAAACACCATATGCTCTCGCTTGTAAGTAGGAGCTAAGCATTGAGAACACATGGACACAGGAAAGGGAGTAACAGATACTGGAACCTACTTGAAGGTAGATGGAGGGAGGAGAGAGAGGATCAAAAAACTACCTATTGGGGGCCTGGCATGGTGGCTCATGCCTGTAATCCCAGCACTTTAGGAAGCCAAAGACAAGAAATGCCATTTCTTTTATTTACTTATTTTATTCCTAAAGATCCATAAAACCTAGGTATGGAGCTATGAAGGTCATGGCTTCCTGTGATATCAGGGTTGCTTTGGGATGGGGATAGTAATGGTAGGTTTGTGGTCTATGACACTGTGTCTTCAAGAGAGACAATAAGAAGTACTGGGTAAAATCATTGACTTTGCAGAACACTGCTTGGGCCTGGGCTTGGGTCCTGGTTCCTGTGTAACCTTTGGCAAATGCATTTGTTATCTATTGCTATGTAACAAATTATCCTGAAGTTGGCAGCTTAAAACAACAAACATTTATCACACACCACATCTGAAAGTGAGGAATCTAGCAGAGGCTTAGCTAGCTGGTTTTGGCTCAGGATCAGGCCTGAGAATCCAAGCTAACTGCTGTGCCTGTTGGCAGGAGGTTTCAGTTCCTCACTGCGTAGTTGTTTTCGTAGAGCTGCTTACAGACATAGTAGCTGGCTTTCCCTGGTGCGAGGGACCTGAGAAAGAGAGAGAAAGGCAGAGAGAAGTGGAGAGAGGGTGCTCAAGACAAAAGCCATTATGTTTTTACAACTTAGTCTTAAGAAGTACAACTATTGCCACTACCCTGTATTATTCATTAGAATTTAATTATTTTGCCCAGCCCAAAATCAAGGAGAAGAATTAAGCTTGACCTCTTCAGAATATCAAATAATCTATGAACATACATTTATACCACCAAAGAAAAATTATTTAACTTCTTAGTGTGTGTTTCTCTATCTTTAAACTGAAGATATCAATAGTATCTACAACATAGGGTTAGTATCAGTCAGAGTTCTCCAGAAAAACAGAACCAACAGAATGTGTTGTGTGTGTTTGTGTATACGTATACGCACAATATTTATTATGAAGAATTGCCTTATGCAATTAGAATTGCCTGAGATTGGCAATCATCAAGCTAAAAACCCAGGAGATCCAATGTGTAGTACCAGTTTGAGTTTGAAGGCCTGAGAACCAGGAAAGTCAATGGTGTGAGTTCCAGTCCAAAAGCCAGCAGGCTTGAAAGTCAAGAAGAGTGGATGTTTCAATCATAGTCAGAAGCCTGGTAAAATACAAATGTCCCAGCTCAAGGCAGTTAAGCAGAAAAAAATTCCACCTCATTCAGCCTTTAGTATCTGGGTCTTCAAGTCCTGGATTAGGTCCACCCATATCAAGGACTGCAATCTGCTTTATTCAGTCTACTGATTCAAATGTTAATCTCATCTAGAAACACCCTCACAGACACACCCAGAATAATGTTAGGTCAAATATCTGGGCACCCTGTGGCCCAGTCAAGTTGACACATTAATCGTTACAGGGTTGTAACATAAACTTAATTACTTCACATTTGATAAATGCTTAGAACAGTGCATAAGAAGGATTTCTTAAAGTTAATATTATTTTCAGATGAAATTGATATCTAGAGAAATAAAATGATTTGTTGGTTAGTAATAACATATGAACTATCAGATCTGTATTTTTCTTCATATTGTCATTCTCTTTAATGTGACTTTGGGGACAGCCAGAAAACTACCATCCCCTCACTCTAAAATCAAAATACCTCCTGCATCCATCAATGGTGATATCAGATGTTGATTATTTTTATGCTTTTCTGTGTTAATTATTATGTTCCCTAGGTAATTTCCTTATAAAATGAAAATTTCCCTATTAAAATTTTTTCTTGTAAAACTCATTAAATTAATTTAATAAATAACCACAATGTTAAAGTATTTCAATAAATGAGGCTGGCAGCCTGGGAGGGAAATATAGTAGATGAGGTTCACCATAGAATGTATCAACTTCGTTGGGTTATTTTTTTTCTTCTTCTTCTTAAAACACTGAGATTTTCAGACAGAGGAAGCAGAAATAATATAGGGATACAGAGAAAGAAGATGCTGCACAAAAGTTCTTCAATTTATTTCCCTCAAATCACTCTCTATCAGAGAGCATGGAGAAATGACTATGATGTAAATTAAAGAAACACTTGCAGCTCAGCTCAGATGTTCTAAGCACTGCTCTGACGTCTTCCTCTCAGAAAAGTTTGTGTGGGACCAATGAAAGGAACCTGAAAGATCTACCTCAACAACTTCCATTGCACAGCTTTTTCTAAATGCCTTGGTTCTGGTCTCTGAAGAAGATAGAATCAAGGGAGTATTCCTCCTAATACACAACATTTCCCCAAATCCCAAAGTGCAAGTCCTTCTTGCTTTTGGCAAGCAGTAAGATGTTTCAGCTTTCAAGCTAGAATTGCCTCTTCGAGGCTGCCAGGTTATTGTGGGATTGCAGTAAAACAAAGACTTGCTTTTCATGGAGAGTTTTCAATAAGACCTTCTTGTATACAAGGAAAATGCATCAACATATTAGCCTCCATTGTCTTCTCTGGCTCTTTATTGAAGGAAAAAGACAACGAAATAAAATAAGAGAGAGGAAAAAGAAAATGCATCTTTGAAAACAAAGTTATCTTCTAGGTCTGAAAAGCAATATCAGAATATTCCTTTTTAAAATATTTTTTAAATGTACCATCTCATTTGTAAAGAGCAGAGCCACATAAGAAATAGAGAGCTAAGAAAAAAAATTAAGTATAATGTTTGGTACATAATATGTGTTTAGTAAATGTCTGGTGAATGAAATTGTTAACCAATGAAAGACGAAGCCGTGTACAGTTACCATTTGTGTAAATCAGACTTTCCTTAAATATTCATATCATCTCAGACCCAAACTCTGCACCTGAAGTTATCTTTGAAATACTGCTGGCCAAAATTATACTAACCTCAGAAAGGCATGATGGTTTGGCTGGCTGCAATACTAGTACTCTGTGACTTGCCTATAACCAGGAGCAGGACTTCTTAAAACACAGATTGCTCGTTCGCATCCTCAGAGTTCTTGATTAGTTAGGTCTGGGTGGGGCCAGAGAATTCACATTTCTGATAATTTGCATTTCTAATAAGTTGTCAGGAGATACCAGCGCTGCTGGTCAAGGGAACACCCTTGAAGAATCACTGTTGTAAGGGGCAAAACAACGATCTGAAAGTTCTGAGGGGTGTTTTGTTGTTATTTCTTTTATATAGAAGTTCTACTTTGGATACCTCACCCTTTGAAAATTACTTGAAAGTAATAATCTATATAAATCTACCAGATATACAATCTTTTGCAATTAATATTTTCCAAGTGTCTTAACAGATTGGATTCTTACGATAGCTCAATAAGTTAGAAAGAAGAGTGATTATTATAATGATATTTTAATAGATAATAAATTAAACTTAGATGGCGTAAAAAAAAAATCTTGAAGACAGTGATCCTGTCTCACTTATATTAGTATCCTTGAAACTTAACAATGTAAACAAAACATACACAGTGTTTAAGAAATATTTAATTAGTTAATTTTGCACAAGGACATTACTTGTAAGTGATTGAACCAGGGATCAAATAGTCATATGACTCCAAATTCAGTGCTCTGTCCAATTCTCCATAATACTCTCATAATAGAGTACCTCGGCCCCTAATTGTCCTTCTCTATATATGGAGAGGGGTAAATTGATAGCAACATAGAATTAGCATCAAACAATAAGCTACTTAGATAAAGAAACCATGGCATCTCCATTTCCTGTTGCATAGGATGATGCCTGACACATAGGAGACACATCACCTGTATTTGTGGGATTGACTTGCGTGTTTATCTTCACCCCCACTTACATAACCGTGACTGTATGTATATGTCATCCCAGAATTGTTAGCAGGCCTCAGGCTTGGGGAATAAAGTTCAAGGAAACCACAAGCCATGAAGGAGAGCCACCTGGGGTTTGGGCTATACGGCTCTGACTTCTTCCTCATGAGAGGAAAGCGGCCTCCTTAGACCAAAAAGCTTGGGATGGGTGACTGCCAATTCTGTTAACTGGCAGCTCCAGACTCTAACCCTTGACCTTGCTCTGCTATGCTTCCAAATTCTCAAATGTGTTCCAATCAAGGGAATGCTGTCGAATTGAAATGGATTTACCTATCGCTGCGAGGAAACAAGGCAAACCTTAACTTAGACTTCCAAGCAGAGTCCCAGAGGGAGGATGCCTAATTAGACCAAGGACCAAACTCCTTCATGCCCTGCCAGAGAGGCCCACTGAGTTTCTGTAGGATGATGGCCACAGAATCTGTGTTCTGCTCATAGTGGCCTGGCTTCCCACATTGGAGGGGGGAATCTTTTTTTTTTTTTTTTTGAGGCGGAGTCTCGCTCTGTCTCCCAGGCTACAGCGCAGTGGCGTGATCTTGGCTCACTGCAACGTCCGCCCAGGTTCAAGCGATTCTCCTGCCTCAGCCTCCCTAGTAGCTGGGACTAGAGGCTCATGCCTCCACGCCTGGCTAATTCGTTTGTATTTTTAGTAGAGACGGGGTTTCTTCGTGTTAGCCAGGATGTTCTCGATCTCCTGACCTTGTAATCCACCCACCTCAGCCTCCCAAAGTGTTGGGATTATAGGCCTGAGCCACCGCACCCGGCCTTGTGGGGGGTAAAATCTTAATGCATATTATCTTATCCAAAGAATTTATAATGTTAGAAGATGTTTGTTAAAGCATTAATGGACTAAACTTTGTATTTCTGGCAATTTCACAAAAAGAAACAGCTCTCATAAATTCCCCCAGTGATCACATCTATGCACTTCATTTTTTTTTTTTTTTTTGTAATTATTATACTTTAAGTTCTGGGATACATGTGCAGAACATGCAGGTTTGTCACATAGGCATACACGTACATGTGATTTGCTGCACCCATCAACCTGTCATCTATATTAGGTATTTATCCTAATGCTATCCCTCCACCTTCCGCCACTCCCTGACAGGCCTCAGTGTGTGATGTTCCCCTCCTGTGTCCATGCATCCTCATTGTTCAGCTCCCACTTATGAGTGAGAACATGCAGTGTTTGGTTTTCTGTTCTTGTGTTAATTTGCTTATCTAGTCTATCACTGATGGTCATTTGGGTTGGTTCCAAATCTTTGCTATTGTAAACAGTGCTGCAAAAAACTTATGTGTACATGTATCTTTATAGCAGAATGATTTCTAATCCTTTGGGTATGTATCCAGTAATGGGATGGCTGGGTCAAATGGTATTTGTGGTTCTAGATCCTCGAGGAATTGCCACACTGTCTTCCATAGTGGTTGAATTCATTTACACTTCCACCAACAGTGTAAAAGCATTCCTATTTCTCCACATCCTCTTCAGCATCTGTTGTTTCCTGAGTTCATTTCGTTATCTGAATAATTACATGATAAATAAAATTAGACTTTCGTTACAAATTATGAGCAACTTTAAAACCATTTTCATAAAATCGACATCATTTTTCTTTGTTTTCAAAATTAACTTTAAAATTAATATGAGCCACGATTACCACAAAAACTGAGTTTACCGAAAACATTTAAAAACCAAGAATCAGATGTGCTTCCTTAAAGAACTCAGTTTAAGTGGACGTATTATCTTTTGTTAAATAGGTGACACAACTGCACAAATATTTTCTTTCTGGTGCTCTTAGTAACTAAACAATGTATTTACAAATCAAAGGATCACACTTGAGAGTTCTGTATTTTTATTATTCGACCCCACACAATGGTTCCAGGAGGTTCATCTTTATATCCTATCAAACTTATAAGTTACCAGTTGACAAGAGAAGGGCCTGCGATCTTGGGGAAGCCTGCTAGGGCCAGGTGCATTGAGCCATGAGGAGAATAAGCAAGAGAGAATACTAGAAGTGAAGGTTAGAGGTGGTTTGTAAAGGCTAGCTATAGCGGATGCAACGGCAAACTATGAGAAACTAGAAAAAAATAATTTACCAGGGGAACAGGAAGAGACAGAAGCCAGATGAGAGAAAGGCAGCAGGTTTGGACAAGGGATAAGACTAGCATCAGGACCCAAAGGATTATAAATCATGCTGCTATAAAGACACATGCACATGTATGTTTATTGCAGCACTATTTACAATAGCAAAGACTTGGAATCAACCCAAATGTCCATCTGTGACAGACTGGATAAAGAAAATGTGGCACATATACACCATGGAATACTATGCAGCCATAAAAAAGGATGAGTTTGTGTCCTTTGTAGGGACATGGATGCAGCTGGAAACCATCATTCTTAGCAAACTATCACAAGAACAGAAAACCAAACACCGCATGTTCTCACTCATAGGTGGGAACTGAACAATGAGATCACTTGGACTCGAGAAGGGGAACATCACACACCGGGGCCTATCATGGGGAGGGGGGAGGGGGGAGGGATTGCATTGGGAGTTATACCTGATATAAATGATGAATTGATGGGTGCTGACGAGTTGATGGGTGCAGCACACCAACATGGCACAAGTATACATATGTAACAAACCTGCACGTTATGCACATGTAGCCTAGAACTTAAAGTATATTTAAAAAAAAAAAAAAAGACTAGCATCAGGGTGCTCAAGTGCTGTCTGACAGAGTGACAGATTTTAACTGCTACATCTTCTTTTTTGTGGTCTCATCTCCACTGATATAAAGAGACAGTAACCACAGGCTATTTCCTGACATCTATGTAGTTTCTAAAAATCTGTCCTATAAGAGAAGTCTAATTTATGCAATGAATATTTATTAAGCATTAATATATACCAGATGACACACTACATGCTATTTATACATTGTGTTCACACTCTTGAAACTCATAACTCAGTGGGAGAGGCAAGCATTTCATATTATTTGAATTCAAGAAAATGTTTTCTGAATTATTGATAAAATGTGTGTGTGCATGCACACATATAGAGGCAACAATTAAACCTATAATTGGAATAATTTTAAAGAAACATGCTGAAATAACTAATACCAGATTAAATATTTAGCAAAATAGATCAAACACCAAAATACCTCTAACTTGCCTAAGAAGCAAACCAGGCAATATCAGGTTAGTGTCTGAGAGTGACTAAGACTTTGAGCTAATGGAGTTTATGCTTATCTTGTTGCTATTACTTACTAGTAGAATCACCTGTGGGAAATTTCTGATCTTCTTGGAATCTCAGCTTTGTCTCACATCACTGAATTGTAGAAATTAAACAGAAATGTGTGTCATGTAGAAAATACTTATCAAATGCTCATTATTTCTATAATAAGAAGATGCCAATACCACTGTATGAGATGACCAACTGCCTTGCCCATTTTCAACAACGAGAGTGAAAGGATTTTCTCCTATGTTATCATCTAGAAGTTTTATAGTTTTGTATTTTAAGTTCAGGTCTACAGTTGAGATAATTTTGTGAAAGGTATAAAGTCTGCCTGGACTCATTTGTTGCATGTGGATGTCCAATTGTGCCAGCACCTTTTATTGAAGAAACTATCCTTTCTCCATTGGATTGCCTTTGCTCCTGCATCAAAGAGCAGTTTACTGTGTTCCCGTGGGTCTATATCTGGGCTGTCCATTTTGTTCCGTTGATTTCTACATTTATTCTTCCACGAACACCACACTTTCTTGATGATTGTAGCCTCATAGGAAGTCTCGATGTCAGATAGAATCAGTCCTCCAATTTTCTTCTTCTCTTTCAGTATTGTGGTTGGCTGTTCTGGGTCTTTTGCCTTTCCACATAAACTCCAAAATCAGTTTGTCAATTTATGCAAAATAACTTGCTTGGATTTTGACCATGATTGCATTGAATCTATAGGTCAAGTTAATCTTTTCATTGCCTGGACCCAGCACAGTAAATAGCACATTTTAGGAGCCTCTTTAATTTTTACTGAAGCAGACATTCATTGAGACAAATTAAAGGTGGAGAATTTTCTATTACTCCCAAATTTTAATAGATTTGAATTAGCAGCGCAAATTAACTCCCTCCTTCCTTTATAATAAGAATTTGGGAGGTGGAAGAGGGGACAGTGAGGATGGATCACAGAATATGCTTCATTAAGAAAAGAAACTTTTTTCTCTGCTTTGCTGATGATTGTGCCCCAAACACCTGGAGCACTTCCTGCCACATCAAACCAATTTTTTGTTTTTTTGAGAGGGTCTCTCCCTCTGTCACCCAGGCTGGAGGGCAGTGCTATCTCGGCTCACTACAGCCTCTGCCTCCCAGGTTCCAGCGATTCTCATTCCTCAGCCTCCCCAGGAACTGGGATTACGGGTGCCCTCCACTATGCCTGGCTAATTTTTGTATTTTTAGTAGAGATGTGGCTTCACCATGTTGGCCAGGCTGATCTTGAACTCTTGACCTCAAGTGACCCACCCGCCTCAGCCTCCCAAAGTGCTGGGATTACAGGAGTGAGCCACTCCATCTGGCCTCCCCAAAATTGTGTAATGTAAATGTTTTGTTTTGTTTTTTCTTTTTTTGGCTAGAAACCAATACGCTGAAGGAACTTCAGTTGCAAAATACATAGTGATGTCTTTGCACCTAGGTCCTTGCCTGAACTGTTTGCCTCTGCCTGCAACTCTCTTCTTACTTCTACACTTTCAACTATACTAACTACAGGTACCTCAGATACCTGTTTACACATTGCTACTTCTTTGTGTCTCTCATGTGCTTCGTTTCCTATTCCATTTCCAACAACCAGAACACTTTGGCATGCATGAGGTACTCAACACAATTGCTGTTTAAAATAACATATTTCACCGTGTTCACGGACCCACTCAGGACTGTAAAAACACACACTTGTGAATAATTCCTGAGTGAATTATTCATACACAGAGACCAAAATCTGCACTCTAGATGAAGGTCTACAGTATATCTTTGGATGTAGCATTGCAGTTGTAAAAGTATTTGGCATTTTCCTCTCCTGCTTTATGGTGTAAACAGAATGGTCACTCTGGATTTAAGTTCTCTCTCTCATTAGAAAAATTGCCTCCAATATAGGAAGGCATCTTGCATCTCATCACCTTCAAGACAGCTGTTATCCATTTCCTGAGTGTTCCAGTCGCAGCTTCTGGTCTTCTGCTGAAAGATTTCATTCCATTATTTATGATTCAACCTATTAAATGTTGATGGGAAGATTCCCTGGAAAGGTGTGTTACTGTGGTTACCAGAAGCTTCTCTCATCCCAAGAAGAATCTGCTTTCTGGGCTATGGAACGGGCTTTAAAATCAGCAGTAACCACACATGTTGAAGCAGAGATCAGTGAGGGGCACAAAGAACCTATGATTACTTTCATGGCATCCTGGGAAATTCCAGGAAAGATTCTGGAATTTCAAAATGATAACTTATGGACAGTTTGAGGAAAAGCTATGGAAATTAAATGATTTGATTTTCATGCCATAGATAGAACAGTGACTTTTTATTCTACAGCTATCCTCCCCCACCTCAAAAAATGCATTTTTTATGAGAAAGTCAAACTGGCCTTGTCTCACAGGCAAGCACTCCTCACAGAACAGATGAGCCTTTTTTGTTAAATTACAGAAACAGTGAAAGATTTATGATTCTGTGAGACAAAATCCTTTTGTTTTAAATAGTTGCCACTTTTCCATGAAGAAATCAGACACCTTGTTGGTGTTTTCTTATAGTAAACATAAGGTCACTGAAAGGAAACAGGCCAGATGAAAGATCACCACGGTATTAAATTACTTCCATCTGCAAACACTGTAAATCCTGTAGACATGAAAAGAGAAGTTACAGTTAGAGCTCTGAAGTGTCATGTTTTTGGACTTGAAAAAAGTTCTTCTGCTGAGGACTTTATTCTATTGCCAAGAGTAAGAAACATGAAGTCGTGACGCAGTAACTGGACCATGTCAAAAGCATTCTACAATAGACGTCGCATTTACTCTCTCTTTTTCTCAACCCCTTTTCAGTTGATTCACTTCTAACATTATCTAACGTTCAAGTTTATATTGGGAGAAATTTCTATGAATTAGAGTCAAAGTCCCGTAGTAATAGTTTTCAGTAGATTGTCAAGACCTCATTCAAACCATCCAATTATTCTCTACAGTTTTTATTAATTTATTTATTTGCTTTACTGATTATAAATTGTTCATGCTTGGGATAGAATTCAAAATGGTATCTTTTAGAAGCAAAGTCATTTACATTTGTAGTCAATTAATGGTGTCCACAGTTGCAATTTTCCTAAATTGCATGGTAGGCTTTAGTAGAACTTAGATTTTTTTCATCCAAGGTTATTAGTAGTTACTGTAAGAGAGAGCAATGACTATTTTTGGGGGGGCTGCTAAGCATTTGAACTCAATTCCTAGTTTTGAGAAATTTGTTATTGTGTGAGTCTTACCATCACAGGCCAGAGACTTGCTTCCTAACTTCCTCAAAGACAGGACATGGACATGAGACATGGTAGGACCCCATACATACAGCCAAGATTTGAATCTGGAACAAGTGATACAAAATAATGAGCTAGTTTATAAGCATTTTTCTCACATGTTTTCATGCGATATAATTGAAGGGTGATCCACAGTCTGCTGCTAGAACTTCTGAAGTTCTGTTAAAGTAGAATCAGTGTTAGAGTTCTGCTGAAAGTAGGGAAAGAGAGGTAGTTTGTGTATTTGTTTTAACCTATATGTCCTCATATTTGCCTGAGAGGAAGAAGAGCAAACAATACTTATAAATTCACAAGGACGACTGGATCTTCAACTCCTGAAAACACAGGGCAAAGGTGGAAGCTCTCTTTGACTTTTGCCCACACAGTCTGACGATATTATGGAGAGGTTGTCAGGGAGAAAAACCAGTGCAAATCACGTCATGACTGTCAAGAATCTGGCTCCGTGTCTAAGAAATCCAGAAAGTTGTCTGGGAAATAGTAATACTAGAAGCTTCCTTGGATTATTTATTTGATAAGATCTCTTCTCAGTGTTTCTGAAGAGAAAGAGAGAGAGAGACAAAAGATGATATTGAAAAAAGTTCTAGCTGTTTCAGAGGAAATCCATGTGGTTTGCATGCCTTATATAGCTCTTCCTAAAAAAGGAAGACAGCTGTTTGCTGAAGGAAGGCCCAGACTACTGTGGCCAGGCACTTCAGGCCACTAATTACAGTTTCGGAGGCATCAGAGAAGCCAAATTCTTTAAAATTTGTCTCACATCCTTCAAAATCCCTAATTTCTTCTAAGTGTGGACTGCTTCTCATGACCTCAGATAGACCTAGAAGGATCCGATATGTCACTACGTTTCCATAGAGTCTTTATTACCCTGTTTACTAATGGGGAGTCAAATGCAATGCTCTTGATGACTGCTTGGTGAGTTTTTACCCCACATAGAGTTCCAAGCAAATGTTGCACACATTTTGGTAGTCAGTTAACTGGAAGAACCTTTCTCCATTAACAACAACATATTGGCACTGGAGAGTGCGGTTAGGCTGGAAAGCACCAGAATAGGACTCGGGACACTTCAGCTCTTCTTCTCACTCAAGTGTTAATTGCCTGTGTGATCTTGAAAGGGGTCCTGCGCCTATATTTTCATTAGGCTTTATTTTTGTTTTCTACATAAGACAGAGTTGACTGAGATCACTTCCAAGGCAGTTGCCAAGTATAAACTACATAATTTTTAATTTTATAGATAACTTTTGTGCAGCAAAAAACACTAATAACAATAATTCGTAACATTGGAGTAGGCCACATATTGCAGAATGGAACACCCGTACTCATGGTTATAATTCTTTACTTTATAATATGAATACATATATGCTGACCTATGTTTTGGTAAATATTTTACATATAAAATGATAGCAAATAGTTTATGAATAATACCTAGTTGTTAAATATTGAACCATTTCTAAATATCCTATAATACAATAACAATGACGACGATGGTAGGTAGTATTTGCTGAGCACTCCTTATGGGCCACCATTGGCAAAATGCTTGAGATATAGTCACTCATTTAATCCTCAAATCATCCTCGATGTTAGACAAAATTATAGCTTTTATTTTACAAATTAGAAAATTGAGTCAAGACTATACAGCTAAAATGTAGCAGAGTTAGAATTTAAATCAAGGCAATCTGGCTCCATATTCAGTGCTCTTAAATACTCTACATTTTAACACTGAAGGTATACTTGGAGAGCAACATAATCCAGCAATTTTTTTTTTGTAATACTATAATGAAAAAGAATCCCAAGTAAAATTAGGTCAAATTCTAATTGTGTCATTTATTACTTCTTTAATCTTGGAAAATGTTTAATCCTCTTAATATTCAGTTTTTTCACCTGTAAAATGGGGATAATATTATACAGAATCATCAAATGGGTTTGATGAGATAAAAATTTATATTTTAGCAAATATATTGGAGCTCCTGTAGTGTGTCAGCCACTGGTAAGAGGTATCCAGTAGTAAACAGAACAAAGTTTATACCATCATAGAACTGGAAAAATTGTAGGGAGATAGAGATTTTTTTTTTTTTTTTTTTTTTTTTTTTGGAGGCGGTGTCTCGCTCTGTCGCCCGGACTGGAGTGCAGTGGCCGGATCTCAGCTCACTGCAAGCTCCGCCTCCCGGGTTCACGCCATTCTCCTGCCTCAGCCTCCCGAGCAGCTGGGACTACAGGCGCCCGCCACCTCGCCCAGCTAGTTTTTTTTTTGTATTTTTAGTAGAGACGGGGTTTCACCGTGTTAGCCAGGATGGTCTCGATCTCCTGACCTCGTGATCCGCCCGTCTCGGCCTCCCAAAGTGCTGGGATTACAGGCTTGAGCCACCGCGCCCGGCCGAGATAGAGATTTTTTAAAACATACAAGTAACAGGATAATTACAAAGAATGACCAGTGAGTGAATGCTTTCCTTATCTGTTGCAGTGTAACAATACAACAATAAATAAAGGGATTCTGAAAAGGCACAGTGGAGCTGGTTCTTTGCTCAATGGAATGATTTGAGTACCTGAAGGGTAGAACAACTGGGGCTGGAGAATGTGTTTCCAAGAGGGCTTCGTTGCCTACATGTAGAGTACCAGGACTGAGATGGCTCAAACTCACCCCGGCTCAGCGAGAATGTGAACATGTGGCATCTCCAACATGTCAAGATATCTGTAGAATTAAAGTAGGAGATGTGATGATACTGAGTGACTAGAGGATTAATTTGGAGTGTGTTCAAGGAAGCATCTCTGAAGAAATGATGAAGAGCTGAAGAGGGAAAAGGATCCAGTCAAATAAAGATGATGAAGGATAATTCTAGGCAGAGCTAGTGCAAATGTTCTGTGGAGAAAATGCGAAGCCTGGTAGGATGGGGAATGAGATAAAGCCAATGATTCGGACAGAGGCCAGATAAAGTGGCGTTATGCCAGGTTAGAGTTAGGAGCTTATAGTTCCGATGGGAAGTCATTCGAAGGTTTTGAGTAGGAGAATTACAGAATCTTAAACTAAAATAAATAAATGAAAAAGAAAACATGGAACACAAGAAAACAACAAGAAAATGGAATCCATCTTCAATTTCTTCTGACTACATCTACTATAATCCACTTCAGTATCTTCACAGCAGATCCTACTTAGCAACTCTTTTCATCTTCTATGCTGATAATTTATGAAATAAAATATTCGCCTTTAATCTTCAATAATATGTGTACACTATGTTTACAAGATTAGTATACATCTAAAATGGAAATAAAATATTTGGGAGTTGCAGAATCTCATAAACTAATACAGATTTAACTCCAAAAATAGACAAAAGCATTTTAGTCATGTGTCATTAATTCAAGCATCCATTCACTTAGCAATTTTTCCATTGATCTCCAGATATCAATAAACCAATATCATAAAAATGAGTGTGACACACTTTTTTCTTGCATGGCATTCCTATGACACACAGTAATTTCTCTTTCTTTTCTTTCTTTCTTTCTTTCTTTCTTTCTTTCTTTCTTTCTTTTTCTTTCTTTCTTTCTTTCTTTTTCTTTCTTTCTTTCTTTCTTCTTTTTTCTCTTTCTTTCTTCTCTCTTTCTTTCTTTCTTCCTTTCTTCCTTTCTTTCCCTCTCTCTCTCTCCTTCCTTCCTCCCTCCCTCCCTCTCTCTCTCTTTTCTCTCCTTCCTTCCTTCCTTCCTTCCTTCCTTCCTTTCTCTCTTTCTCTCTCTCTCTCTCTCGAAATTGCTATTGGAACACAAAGGAGGAAAAACATCTGATATTCCACAGCAGAAAACCCTGAAGATTGTTCAGCAAATCCTGTGTCCTGGAAAAAATACACTAATTAAAATGAAATTAGTTTCAAGTCTTTGTGTTTTGACCCAAAAAGTTTTTATCATAGTAATAGAGAAAGATCTGCATTTGGTGCTTCTATCAACTGTGATTTAAGCAAACTGAAAATGGAAGTATTCCTTATGGTCTTTCTTGCAGAGTATTTGTCCATTGTCAACAGTCCTCAGGAACTGAATTCCTTCCATGTGAAAGAAATTCCTAAGTGCAATACATTCCTTAGCTTCCAAAGCAGAACCAAAAGCCTAGACAATTGTTCTCAATGAATGACACATACACACACAATTTGCAGAGAGGACTGGTGACAAACGTCTTAGCAACTTTTTTTTCAGTTTGTTGTTATCTCTCATTCTGTACCTCACTTGAAAATAACTGCAGGCTTTTCAAGGCAAATATATTTGTCCACACTTAAAAGCCAATCATTTAAAATCTAATATTGGCCAAAATAATACTTAAAATCTGGAATTATAAGTGAACAATCAGTTCTTTGTAATCTATGGATGGCTTTCCAAATGAAACTGATCTTTTCATTATCATATCAACCATAAAGTTATTTTTGATGTCAGAGTCTCAAAACCAAGATTACTGGAAGTCAATTTTTTATTTTTGTTTTTTGTTGAAACATATATTTAAATATTTAAAGCTAAGTTTTTTTCTATACTATCTTGACTAAAATAATGAAAGCAAAATTTATATCAGTGACAATTCTTCTTACAACTTTCCTCCCAAAACTCACGCAAACACCCAGACCCATTAAATCTTCCATGCACAGCCATAATAAGCATGTTATTCTACTTCCTGTCTTTATTGCTCTATTAACTAGTGGTTTAGAATACGATGTCTACAGTAAAATACCTGGGGCCTATTTCTGTCTCCACCTCTTGTTTTCTATGTGACCTAAACACTTACTTAACTTTCGTATCTCAGTATTCTGATGGAAACATGATGCCAATATTATGTTTTTATGATAATTAATTTAGTTAGTATATGTAAAGTATTTAGAAGTGCCTGGAACACTATTAATATTTAATCAATGCAATATTCCTAGGAATTCAGTTAGTTTTTTTTTTTTTTTTTTTCTGTTGGTTTATTTTGTTTTCTGGGTTCTCATTTTCCTTCTTAGTGTTCCTGTCTGCTTTCTTGTTTCTGAAACTAGGATTACAACCGTTCATTCTTAATAACATACATAACATGATGTATTATTATTATGTGTGTTCTCTTATTTTGCTCCTTTGTTGAAGGCCACTGATAGCTTCACATAGAAGTTCAAGTATTTCCTTCATGTGAGGGAGACTGAGGAGGAAAGAGAGGGTTGGAATCTCCAGCATTAGAGTTGCAGGGGGCTTTCCAGAGGACAAAGAACTCTGTGATGTAATGCATGGCTTATTGTCATAGAGGTATCTGACGAGGTATCAAAAAGACTTTCAAACAGTCTGTTCATAGATCCACCAATTCAACATGAGGGTAAGAGCAATGCGAGACATGAAAACGTGAAATATAATTCTCTTGACTCTAACAAGTTTTTAGATGACTGTGTATATATGAGGGACAGAGGAGAGAATGATAAATGAACTATTTAAAAATTACATTATGTTATTAGTTTTGCATCCTTCAAGGAATACTGAAAGAATGAGAGTGGCAGGAACAAAATTTTTTCACCTAAAATAGGTGAAAATAAGAGCAAGGAAAGGACATTGAAAATATATGAAGAATAAAGAAATTTTATGGACCAATGTGAGTATAGAGGAATAGCAGAAAAGACACTAGATGAAGAGATATTGCAGGTTGGGATGGGAATGAATGAGGTCTCAAAAGTGCAACTGGCACATTAGGAAGGTTGACAGATTAGAAGGCCAGGTCTTTCTTAGCTATATGTCCAAATATATTTGATTAGACAAAGACCGGACTCTCTTAGATGTGTCATTGTGGTGAATATTGTATTTGAGAACACAAAACCAGAGCCTGCCATTCTAGTGACAGCTACTCTGACCTCACTCAGAAATGTAGAAAAGTCTAGCCACTCCATTTCAAACCAGGTTTAGCCCTTACACTTCGACAGCCAAAACAGTATGAGATGGCAAAATACAATATTTTCCACAGTGATGTTGACCAGGATAAAAATCAATTTGGCTGGAAAGAATACACATTTTTCTAGGTCTTATAACATAATTAAAAATTGATCACAGACTAATATATGTAGCACAAACTTTGAGCACAAACTCCCCCAAAAGTTGTGCTCATCAATGAAGATGCAAGGATTAAGGATGCGTTCACACATTTGGATGGCCTGAAGTCAGATAATCTTTCTCTTATCACAACTTTCCTGCCTATAGTATTGAAACTGATCAATAGTGCAGCAACAAGACATCCTACTTCTGTTTCTGTGTCCTCTAGACAGAGTCTTCTATTCTAACTACAGATTGGACCAAGACGGGGGTTGCTAGATCATGCATGGACTTGATTTATCTTTGCATCTCCAATCCTCAACATGATAAAAGCAGAGATGAGATACTCAATGGAGTTTTGTTGAATGAATGAGTGAGTTAATAAATTAATGTATCAATTGATTGTTGAAAAGATAGAAAAATGAATGATTAAATGAATAAGTAGAAAACAAATCATAGGTTCTTCTAAGATTTTTAATGAGATAAAGAATAAATGAATAAATGAGTTAATGAATCAAGTATTATTTCCCCTAATTATTCTTCCTAGTAGATACTATGACATGGAGGAAAATAATCTATATTTTTTACAGTTAAGTCAGGTGCAGTGAGCTGGCTACTTTTGTTAAGTATGCGTGGGGTTCTGCATATTTTTCTGCCTCATTGAAAAAAGCTTTGTTGTAAATGTTAACTTTATACTGATCCTTGAAGAAGGCCATCCAAAAATAGCTCAGCATGACAAGTTCATCATGCTGTTTCCTTCACTTCTCTAGGCTACTCCCCTATGAAAAATATTTTTATTTTATTGGTTCATTTCACATGATGGCAGAATGAGTTATCATTTTATAGTGGACATCAGCAAAAGGATAAGAATTTACCATTAAAATAGAGTGAAACTGAAACTAGTTTGGTCTCCCTCTGCTATCCTTGAAGATAAATGATTATGATGTCAGTGCAATTTGAAAGAATATTAAATCAGAAGCTGAAAACACCTAGTAGTTCCAAGTCACTCATATCACAAGGCTCGTATTTTCACAAACTCGAAAAACTAAGATGATTCTTTCGTTCTCATATCATTCTCAAAAAAATAAATAGCTTGTTTGCAGCTAGTTACTTGACACATTGAGTGGAAAAAATTCCCCTTCGAGTGGAAAAAATTCCCCTTCGTTCATCATGGTCTTACACTTACAATTGGCTACATAATTTGATTTTCTTCCAGATGCTTTTCAAACTTAATTGAGATAAATAAAACACCAGTCCTTAAACACTCACCAAAGAAAGAAACAAATCCATACCGTTAGTATATTTCTGCTTTCTTATAGCTTTGAAGATTTGTTCATTTTAATCTTAATTCCTTCAGCATTTATTTTTTTACCTCTGAGAAGAGTGATCAGATGATGATATATTGAACAAAAGAGCAAACGAGTCCATGTTCCTCTAATCCTGATAGCAGAAGGGTAAAGAAGAGCTGAAATTTGTTTCACACCTTTTTGTGCTAAAACCTGCAATATATGCATAATGACCCCCTCAAAGATGTCCACACCCTCATCCCTGGAAACTGTGAACGCATTACCTTTCATGGAAAATATATTACCTTATATGGCATCCTAATTCCTACAAACTGTGGATATGTTACCTTATATGATAAATGAATATATATGGTATATGTGATTAAGTTAATGATATTGAATTGGGTGGGTTATCTCGTTAGACCCTATGTAATCACAACGGTTCTTATAAGAGGGAGGTAGGACAGTAGAGAGGAAAGAAGGCAGTGTGATGACTGAAGCACAGATTGGAGTGATGTGTCCACAAACTTTAGAAAGTTGCTTCTTTGTCCATCCCAAGAAATGATGAACAACAGCCTTTAAAAGCTGGGAGAGGCAAAGAATCAACTCTCTCTTGGAGTGTCTAGAAGGAAAAATCTCTGCAGACCCCTTAATTATAGCCCTGTAAAACTCACCTTAGGGATTCCGACTGCCAGATTTGTAAGAAATTAAATTTGTGTTTGTGATAATTTGTTACAGCAGCAATAAGAAAATAAGGAAGCATCTTTGTATTATCTCGTGAAGGATTCATAATAGTATGAAGGAGAAGTAATGTCTCCATTTTACAGTGGCACTCACTGCTTGGTGAGGCCCACCCAAGTTCACACTGTCAAGCAATAGTGGAAGTAGGCCCTAAATAAAGATTTTTCAGCCAGCAAAGACCATGATTTTTTTTCATAGGGCTATGCAACCAATAATATTATCTAGATTTATCCCTTACCATCAATGTCAACTTGATAGCTTACTCATGCTTCTGTGTTATCTAGGAATCCATTCTGCTCCATAGGCCATTGTTTTCATACATAGATTGTGTGGATTACTCAGAATAGTTTAATTTACAAATTTTCCTTCACTCAACTACAAATTTGGAAGTTACCTGCTTTGCAAGAGAAGGCAGGGACATAGAGCA
Source organism: Trachypithecus francoisi (assembly GCF_009764315.1). NCBI lineage: Eukaryota > Metazoa > Chordata > Mammalia > Primates > Cercopithecidae > Trachypithecus > Trachypithecus francoisi. The sequence goes on from NW_022681454.1 coordinate 18,893,435, forward strand.
GAAAGGGGAAGAAAGTAAAAAGTGAAAGCCAAGACAGACCTCCTGTATGAATTGTGTCGAGGAGTCTTTTGTCCAGCAGTGTTAGAGTCTTGTGGAATGAGTGCAGGGCTTTTATTTCTCCTTTATAGCTTCAACAGGAAGTTACTACCACACACGACACTTTCTGCCAAAACAGCTGACTCTGGGGATGTTCATGAAAATGATTGAAATGGATGCCTTCTCCCTGAGCTACCAGGAAGCTGTACCTAGCATCTTTAAGGGCAGCTTGGCCTTCTTCCAGCAGAGATACTATCTGATTTACTACAGTGCCTACTGTGTTGCCTGCACAGCCCAACTTCCCACCTGACCAGTGGGAAACAGCTGCAGGAACATACCCTCCCCCTCCCCTTCGCCTCACTCCAGCGGGAAGGGGAAGGCCAGCTCAACATCTGTCTTTCTTATCTATTTCTGATGTGCACAAAAGTGCACATTTTCGAGTTGTTGTTTATCAAAGAAGCTTTCAGGCATGTAAGTTGTCCCTCCTCTACTTCTTGTTTAGATCTTTCTGCAACTCATTTGGGATCCTCAAAAAATAAAAACAATCTCTCCTTCACCGAGCTCAACTAGGGGATGTTAATGCAGAGACATATTTTATGTATCAGTTTCTCCTAATAGATTTCCACTGTTTTCATTATAAAAATAAAGTCCTAAGGAATAGGAAAGATGAAACATGCTACTATGCTGCATTTTAGTCACCATCAAATTGGTAATGACACTTAACGGTCCTGGCAAATGTGAACCCAAGGTGCTAAGAAGTGCAACAGTAATTTGTGTTTCCTTTAGATTTTTCTCCATTAGTTTTTCTAGTCCACTCTCCCCTCATCAAATGCTTTCATTCTGAGAGTGAATACAGCATTCTTCAGCAACTTTTGTAACTTACTCCTAGACCGTTGGTTAGCTCCAAACTTGGCGTGCTTTGTGCTATCCTGTTGTTCTGATATGTGCATGTGAAAGAGGAAGCGGGAACTAGTGTGGAACTGGAAAAGCTGACAAACAATACAGAGTGCCTCATGCATTTCTATAAAACCGATTATTTACTGTTAGGGTTTTTGGAAAGGAAAAAAAGCAAAGCAAAACTCTAGAATAAGTATTTTAGCCTAATGCTATTTGGTCCTTCGTGATGTTTGAGTTAGCCACCAAATGGGGAGGGCAGCAAAAAGGAGAAACTGTAATGTAATTTTTTTTTTTTGATTTAGAGAAATATTTTAAATATATACTGAGAAGTTGGGGAGGAAACGCTAGTGGGAAACACACAGAGAGCAGAACATCTGATAGAGAACATCAGATAAACATATAGATAGTAGATAGTATGATTTTTTAAAATTCAGTCATTGAGGAAGTGCCAGAAAGTGCTATTAATTATTTTGATTCCTAATTTTTAACGTGTGGGGGGAATATTTTAGAAGAAATGATGTTGATGAGAATAGATATGTGCATTGTAACACAAATGTTTCTTATCTGAAAAGATGTGCGAATTGGAGATTGATGCTGATTTCCAGAGGAATCCAGTGAGGTGGAGTTTATTAGAAAATGATTCTGAAACATTGTTTGAAATAAAACTACACCTTTTTTTGTTTTGTTTTATTTTTTGAGGCAGAGTTTTGCTCTTGTTGCCCAGGCTGGAGTGCAGTAGCGCGATCTCAGTTCATCACAACCTCCACCTCCTGAAATCAAGCAATTCTCCTGCCTCAGCCTCCCGAATAGCTGGGATTACAGGCATGCACCACCAGGCCTGACTAATTTTGTACTTTTAGTAGAGACACGGTTTCTCCAAGTTGGTCAGGCTAGTCTCGAACTCCCAACCTCAGGTGATCCACCCACCTTGGCCTCACAAAGTGCTGGGATTACAAGCGTGAGCCACCACACCCAGCCACCTACTTTTTAATCATCATTGAAGAAAATGATAATATACAACTTTGAGTGAGACTTGGAGACCATGCCGTAGATCAGCTTATACGTTGAAGCTTAATCGTTTTCACTCTTTCATTGATTTCTTAATAAACCAGAAAAAAAATTATCTGCCTTGCCATCACACTGATTCCTTGATTTCAGTCCTATGTGGCTACTCTTAGGTGCCCAAGTAGACCCCACAGTTTCAGCTGCACTCCCTGTTGCATTCTTTTTTTTTATTATTATTATACTTTAAGTTCTAGGGTACATGTGCATAACGTGCAGGTTTGTTACATATGTACACTTGTGCCATGTTGGTGTGCTGAACCCATCAACTCGTCAGCACCCATCAACTCGTCATTTACATCAGGTATAACTCCTAATGCAATCCCTCCCCCCTCCCCCCTCCCCATGATAGGCCTCGGTGTGTGATGTTCCCCTTCCCGAGTCCAAGTGATCTCATTGTTCAGTTCCCACCTATGAGTGAGAACATGCGGTGTTTGGTTTTCTGTTCTTGTGATAGTTTGCTAAGAATGATGGTTTCCAGTTGCATCCATGTCCCTACAAAGGACACAAACTCATCCTTTTTTATGGCTGCATAGTATTCCATGGTGTATATGTGCCACATTTTCTTAATCCAGTCTGTCACTGATAGACATTTGGGTTGATTCCAAGTCTTTGCTATTGTGAATGGTGCCGCAATAAACATACGTGTGCATGTGTCTTTATAGCAGCATGATTTATAATCCTTTGGGTATATACCCAGTAATGGATGGCTGGGTCATATGGTACATCTAGTTCTAGATCCTTGAGGAATCGCCATACTGTTTTCCATAATGCTTGAACTAGTTTACAATCCCACCAACAGTGTAAAAGTGTTCCTATTTCTCCACATCCTCTCCAACACCTGTTGTTTCCTGACTTTTGAATGATTGCCATTCTAACTGGTGTGAGATGGTATCTCATTGTGGTTTTGATTTGCATTTCTCTGATGGCCAGTGATGATGAGCATTTTTTTATATATGCACCCAATACAGGAGCACCCAGATTCATAAAGCAAGTCCTTAGAGACTTACAAAGAGACTTAGACTCCTACACAATAATAATGGGAGACTTCAACACCCCACTGTCAACATTAGACAGATCAACGAGACAGAAAGTTAACAAGGATATCCAGGAATTGAACTCATCTCTGCAGCAAGAAGACCTAATAGACATCTACAGAACTTTCCACCCCAAAGCAACAGAATATACATTCTTCTCAGCACCACATCACACTTATTCCAAAATTGACCACATAATTGGAAGTAAAGCACTCCTCAGCAAATGTACAAGAACAGAAATTATAACAAACTGTCTCTCAGACCACAGTGCAATCAAACTAGAACTCAGGACTAAGAAACTCAATCAAAACCGCTCAACTACATGGAAACTGAACAACCTGCTCCTGAATGACTACTGGGTACATAACGAAATGAAGGCAGAAATAAAGATGTTCTTTGAAACCAATGGGAACAAAGAGACAACATACCAGAATCTCTGGGACACTTTTAAAGCAGTGTGTAGAGGGAAATTTAAAGCACTAAATGCCCACAAGAGAAAGCTTGGAAGATCTAAAATTGACACCGTAACATCACAATTAAAAGAACTAGAGAAGCAAGAGCAAACACATTCAAAAGCTAGCAGAAGGCAAGAAATAACTAAGATCAGAGCAGAACTGAAGGAGATAGAGACACAAAAACCCTCCAAAAAATCAATGAATCCAGGAGTTGGTTTTTTGAAAAGATCAACAAAATTGACAGACCACTAGCAAGACTAATAAAGAAGAAAAGAGAGAAGAATAAAATAGATGCAATAAAAAATGATAAAGGGGATATCACCACCGACCCCACAGAAATACAAACTACCATCAGAGAATACTATAAACACTTCTATGCAAATCAACTAGAAAATCTAGAAGAAATGGATAATTTCCTGGACACTTACACTCTTCCAAGACTAAACCAGGAAGAAGTTGAATCCCTGAATAGACCAATAGCAGGCTCTGAAATTGAGGCAATAATTAATAGCCTACCAACCAAAAAGAGTCCAGGACCAGATGGATTCACAGCTGAATTCTACCAGAGGTACAAGGAGGAGCTGGTACCATTCCTTCTGAAACTGTTCCAATCAATAGAAAAAGAGGGAATCCTCCCTAACTCATTTTATGAGGCCAACATCATCCTGATACCAAAGCCTGATAGAGACACAACAAAAAAAGAGAATTTTAGACCAATATCCCTGATGAACATCGATGCAAAAATCCTCGATAAAATACTGGCAAACCGGATTCAGCAGCACATCAAAAAGCTTATCCACCATGATCAAGTGGGCTTCATCCCTGGGATGCAAGGCTGGTTCAACATTCGCAAATCAATAAATATAATCCTGTTGCATTCTTATCTGATGAATCCTGATCCACTTTTTCAGCCCCCACACTCCTTCTTCCATATAGACAGCTCTCCTTTCTTGGAAACTCAATACAAACTACAACAATGAATTTCAAGGATGACACTTAAAAAAAAACCATGAATCATATTTATCTACATATATATATATACCTTCTGTTGGTTTTCAAACTCCTCAAAAAGATGAATTGTGTCATTTTTATCTTGTATTATCTCAAGTAATCCTACAGTGCCTACAGCACAAATTACAAAGTATAAATATTTATTGAAAACTAATAAGTTTGTAGATTTTGGTTTTGGTTTTCCTTGATGCAATTGTGTATTTATTTATAATCATAAAATAACTTATAGAAAAGGAGAAACTATTGGTAACAGCCATTTTTTTTTGAATCCACTATCTTCAAGGCTCAATGGCAATCTCTTTATTCATATTACCTCATCTAATTCTTACAACAATTTTTCATGTTTGAAGAAAAGTATGAATATTTGCTATATGCAAATTTAAGTATATATTCATGTTTATTTTGCTTATGAGGAAAATGGTGCTTAGAAAATTGAAGGTCACAGAGCTAATAAACAGAAGAATCAGTATTCAAATTTCATTATATTTTGATGCCAATATCCCAACTTTTTAATTAAAGGGTATAATTTGAAATAAACTATTAAAAACTGACACTCTCTTTTCTATTTTCTCCATCTAATAGTCCACAGTGACTATTGTTCCCATGTTTATATCCATGTGTGCTTAATGTTTAGCTCCCACTTATAAATGAGAAAATGTGGTATTTGATTTCCCATTCCTATGTTAATTCGCTTAGAATAATGGCCTCCAGCTTCATCAATGTTGCTGAAAAGAACATGATTGCTTTCTTTTTAATGAATGCATTGTATTCCATAGTGTATATGTACCACATTCTCTTTATCCAATCCACCATTAATGGGTACCTCAGTTGATTCCATGCCTTAGCTATTGTGAATAGCATGGCAACGAACATACAAGTACATATGTCTTTTTGGTATAATGATCTACTTTTCTTTCAGAATATACCCAGTAATGGGATTGCTGAATCGAATGGTAGCTGTTTTAAGTTCTTTGAGAAATCTTCAAAATGCTTTCATAATGGCTGAACTAATTTACATTCCCACCAACAGTGCATAAGAGTTCCCTTTTCTCCTTAGCCTTGCCAGCATCTGTTGTTCTTTGACTTTTTAAAATAAAAGCCATTCTGACTGGTGTGAAATGGTATCACATTTTGTCATTGATTTGCATTTCTCTGATGATTATTTATAATGAGAATGTTCTCTTATGTTTGTTGGCCACTTATATGTCTTCTTTTCAGAAGTGCCTGTTCATGTCTTTTGTCCATTTTTTTAATGGGATTTTTTGCTCTTTGCCTGTTGATTTAAGTTCCTTGCAGATACTGGATATTAGACCTTTGTTGGAGGCATAGGTTGCAAATATTTTTCTCTCATTTTGTAGGTTGTCTTTTTCTTTTGATAGTTTATTTCACTGTGCAGAAACTCGTTAATTTAATAAGGTCCCATATGTCAATTTTTGTCCTTATTACAATTGTTTTTGGGGACATAGCCAAAAATTCTTTGTGAAAGTGGATGTCAAGAAGAGCACTTCCTAGATTTTCTCTGAGGATTTTCATAGTTTGAGGTCTTATATTTAAATCTTTAATACATCTTGAGTTAATTTTTGTATATGGTGAAAGATAAGGATCTAGTTTCATTCTTCTGCATATGTCTAGTCAGTTATCCCAGCACTGTTTATTGAAATCCTTTCCCCATCACTTGTTTTTGTTCAGACTTGTCAAAGATCAGGTGACTGTAGGTGTACAACTTTATCTCTGAGTTTTCTGTTCTATTCCATTGGCCCATGTTTTTCTTACCATACCACTGGTGCCATGCTGTTTTGATTATTGTAGCCTTATATTATAGTTTGGAGTTGAGTAATGTGATGCCTCCAAGACGATCCAAGAAGATATCATCAGAAATGACAAAGATGATATTACAACTGATGTCACAGAAATATAAAATATCCACAAAGACTATGTACCACTCTATGCACACAAATTAGAAATAATGAGTTAGAAGAAATGAATAAATTCCTGGACACTGACAATCTTCCAAGATTGCATAAGGAATATATTGAAACCCTGAATAGACCAATGTAGAGCTCTGAAATCAAATCAGTAGTAGAAAACCTAACAATCAGAAAAAGCCCTGGGCCAGATGGATTCACAGCCAAACTCTATCAGGTATATAAAGAAAAACTGGTACCAGTCTTACTGAAACTTTTCCAAAAAAAACTGAGGAGGAGTGACTCCTCCCGCTTATTCTGTGAAGCCAGCGTAGCCGAATACCATGAAGACACAATGAAAAACAAAACAAAACAAAACAAAAAAACCTTCACACCAGTATCCCTGATGAACAGATGCAAAAATCTTTAACAGAATACTAGCAAACCAAATATAGGAGCACCTTTTGAAGTTAATTCACCACAATCAAGCAGACTTTATCCCTGGGATGCAAGGTTGGTTTAATATGTACAAATCAATAATTGTGATTCAACATGCTAACGGAATTAAAAGCAAAAACCATATGATCATCTCAACAGATGTAGGAGAAGCTTTTGATAAAATCCAACATCCTGTCATGATAAAAACCTTCAATACACTGGGCATTGAAGAAACATACCTCAAAATAATAAGAGCCATCTCTGATAAACCCATAGCCAACATCGTACTGAATGAGCAAAAAACCCTTGAGAACTGAAACAAGATAAGGATGCTTGCTGTCACCACTCCTGTTAAACATAATACCAGAAGTCCTAGCCAGAGCAATCAGGCAAGAGAAAGAAATAAAAGGCATCCAAATAGAAAGAGAAGTCATGCTATCTCTCTTCACTGATGACATAATTCTATACCTAGAAATTCCTAAAGACTCCACAAAAATGCTCCTGGAACTGACACATAACTTAAGTAAAGTTGCAAGATACAAAATCAATGTACACAAATCAGTAGCATTTCTATACACCAACAATGTCCTGGCTGACAGTCAAATAAAGAACACAATTGCATTTACAACAACCACAAAGAAAAGGAAATACCTAGAAATACAGCTAACCAAAGAGGTGAAAGATCTCTACCAGAAGAACTACAAAACACAGCTGAAAGAACTCAGAGATGACACAAATAAATGGAAAAATATTCCATGCTCATGGATTGGAAGAATCAATATTGTTAAAAGGGTTATATTGCCCAAAGCAATTTACAGATTCATTGCTATTCCTATCAAACTAGCAATGTCATTCTTCGCAGAATTAGAAAAAAATCTATTGTAAAATTCTTATAGAACCAAAAGGCAGCCCTAGTAACCAAAGCAGTCCTTAGCAAAAAGAAATGAACTGTTCTTAACGTAACAAAGCAATGAGAAGATGTCTTCTAAATGTATTCTTAGTTCATCACAAGCACATTGATTTGCATTTATTTTCTAAGGCTATGAAGGAAAACTCTTCTAAAATATCACTCAAAAATGTTTCTGGCTGGGCGCGGTGGCTCATGTCTGCGATCCCAGCACTTTGGGAGGCCGAGGCGGGTGGATCATGAGGTCAGGAGATCAAGACCATCCTAGCTAACACGGAGAAACCCCGTCTCTACTAAAAGTGCAAAAGAAAATTAGCCGGGCGCAGTGGCGGGCACCTGTAGTCCCAGCTACTCAGGAGGCTGAGGCAGGAGAATGGCGTGAACCCGGGAGGCGAAGCTTGCAGTGAGCAGAGATCGCACCACTGCACTCCAGCCTGGGCCGCAGAGCGAGACTCCTTCTCAAAAGAAACAAACAAACAAACAAAAATGTTTCTAATTTTGTTCAGTTGCTGAATTTCGCCTTTCATACAATGACTTCTAAATTTTTAGTAAGCTATTATTCAATATCTTCTTGCAACTAAGAAAGACGTGCTCACTATTCTCTGTGGTCAATGTTCTTCAACATTCATTTTTTGTTTTCGTGCCTTTTATTTACAAATAACAGAAAATCAACTCTGTCTAAGCAAAATAATAAAGTAATACAAAAAAAGGTGCTTTATTGGCTTATGGAACTGAAAACCAATCTGAGATAAATTGGTTTCAGGCACCGCTAAAACTAGGAGTTCAAATGTATCAAGTCTTAGTCCTTTTTTTTCTTAATCATATCTTCTTCCTCCCTCTCTGTCTTCCTCTGTTCATTTCCATCTTTCTCTTTATATCTTAAATTTGCCTTCCTCTATGTTTGTTGCATTTTCAAACAGGCTTTCTCTGAATTTAGCAAGATGGCTACTCACAACTCTAGAGTTAAATCTAATACAATCAGCAATGCAATTGAGAATAAAAGGTCTCTATCCAGTTAGCTCAAACAAAGTCTGTGGAAATACATTCTCTTTATTCATGTTAGTTATATTCTAGAAAGTTGCCAAAAATGCTGAGTTAGAAAATACTGAACGATTGCCCCAAGGTAAAATACAAGAATATGGGACTAGGTCCCTGTGAATCTGAGCCTAATCAAACCATTCTCATCAATCATTACATAATCTTATTTTATGTGTGCTTTTGTTTCAAAACCATTTATGGAAACACACATAAAACAAGATTATGCATTTTATATGTATACTATATGTATATAGTTAATATATAAAACTATATATATGACACTGTATATATAGTTTATATATACGCATATATACGCACACACACATCAAGTTATATAGTTGATTTATTTACATTAAACTCATGACTAACAGCACTATAGCTCATGCTTGAACAAAGCTTATATCACATGCATATTTTATTCAAAATGTATGTCAAATCCTCCTTGCTCTTTGGAACACTAGACAGCACTTTTTAGCACTATTCTTGCAGTCATTTTAAACAGTAAAATCACACACACAAAAAAACAAAACCCTATAAAAATGTGAAAAACATGGCACAGAATAGACTTCAAAAGAACATGTTTACTGTATGAGAGCTGAAACTAAAAGTCAGAGCTTCACCTTGTTCAGCCTCAGCTGGGAACATGAACATGGGGTGACCCAAATTTTTTCTGCTCTGTTTGTGTCTTTGAATAATCAGGATTTGGGGATTGCAAATACATTTTAGAAGAATTTATATCAGTACCCATTCACAAATATAAAAGCCATGAATAATGAAGGTGTACTGAAAGCCTTATGGCTCTGATTGACCAAGTTCTGAGTCACCTACTCACTCTTAGACACAAAGGGACTGATGTCAGTTCCCTGTAAGCAATATGGATGATTCAGTCAATTCAGGATGGCTCCCTAAGGGAAATAGATGCAATTATTAGTAGCAGGGGAAGGAGAGATTGGAATTGGTCAGGAAAAGAAGATTACTGAGTATTATTGACACCTTGTTTCAGCATACTCCTTCCTGGGTAAAAGACATTTATTTCTTAAGACTTTTACTTTTAAAATTCTCTCCTATTAACATCTACCTTTCCTCATGTGTAATTGATCAGCTATTTATATGAAGACTCAGGCAGAAAATGTATACTCTATATAGTAATTATTAATTAGTGTAAAACCATCAAACTATCCTAAATAATCTTATATATTATATACAAGTTTATCTAGTATTTTCTTTAAAATAAATTTAATTTGTGATAATTCTGTTCTCATTTTCTTTTTTGAGGCTGATCACTAGTGAAATAACAAGAGTAAAGTTTCCTTATTAACTAGGGAAAGTGATTGTGTCATACTTATGTCAAGCCCTATTTGTTTTTATTTCTTAAAAGATAGGGAAATACTGCTTATTTTGCTTTCCTGTGGATAGGCTTCTTGCCTTTATAGATGGTGTCTTTTATCATCAAAAACGTTTCTTCTGAGAAAACATAACTGAGGCACAGTTTGGTTACGTAATTCCACCCATTGATGTACAAATTCAGTTACCACTTATTATTTTCTCTGTGCTTGGACTGTGCTTGGCATTGCAGACTCAATGCTCTGAAAGACACGTAAACAGAGGGTTACTTGGTGCATTCATTAAATAAATAAATAATTCTTAAAGGTCTCTTCATGCTAAAATTGGATTGGTTTGGGGAGATGGGGAGAGGGGTAGACCCTGTTTTTACAGAGTGTGCAGTCAATTGAGACTCTTAACTCGGTACAAGAGGATCCATTAGAGGTGAGCATGGTTTACCTGGATAGCACACATGTGGAAGCAGAGATAAGGATAGGTGACATTTTAATGACACCTTAAAGGATGAGTAAGTGTGTCTGAGCTGATTGAGAGATTTGAAAGTCTCTAGGGAAGTTTACTAATATTTGGTTGACTCTAGTCCTTTGGGAACTTGTAGGACTGTATTTCCCATTGGTGAGCTCCAGTCTTGTGAAATATGAGAAGTGACACATGGAAATAAAATCTTTAGGACCCCGCATGCTGGGGGAACATCCAGTGTTCCCATTCACCAAGATTAGGAATTCACATGGCAATACAGGGGTTCCCAACTACGGTTCATTGGAATAATAGCTGCCCATGATATTAATTAGTATTTTGGGCAAAATAATTTTTAGACCAAATAAATGCCCTAATTACTGTGTCAAAGAGGTCAAATGTGTACCTCTCTACTAAACTACTTCCTAGTACTCTTAGAATTCTTTTTTTTTTTTTTTTTTTTAATGGATTCTCACACTGTGACCCAGGCTGGACTGCAGTGGCCCAATCTCGTCTCACTGCGAGCTCCGCCACCTGGGTTCAAGTGATTCTCCTGCCTCAGCCTCCCAAGTACAGTAGCTGAGACTACAGGTACCTGCCACCACATCCAACTATTTTCTGTTTTCCTTAGTAGAGATGGGGTTTCACTGTGTTAGCCAGGATGATCTCGACCTCCTGACCTTATGATCCACCCATCTCATCCTCCCAAAGTACTGGGATTATAGGTGTGAGCCACCGTGCCCGGCCTAGTACTCTTAGAATTCTAATAAAACTTGTGAAGTTACAGAAGGAAGACACATATATAGCATTCCTGATAATTGTTTTACCCACAGGTCACTAAATCCAACATATATTTTTCAGTCCTTGTATTGTTTGACTTCCTTGGTTTATTTGACACGGTTGACCTCTTTTCCTAAGGCATCTTATTTCATCCCTACACCTAAGTATGTGTTAATTATTCCAGTAACTTTTGTGACTCACATCACATGTGTTAGGCCTGTGTAGTCACTGAGGAAATAAAACAGTGAGCACAAACAACCATCATTCACCATTTCACAGAGCCTGAGCTGGCTGAATGAGCTTGACTTTAGCTCAGCAGAAGGATGCTTCAGTTCAAGATAAGGAAAATCTTATAACCAAGGAGGCTGGTCTACCCAATGGAAGAGGGAAAACTAGGTGCTTGTGTCAATCCTGGAAGATGAGGAGGAGTTACTGAAGCTAAGGAGGCAGGGACCACCAGGCAAAGGAACAAGCATTTCAAATGATTTGCCATGTGTAGGCAAACAGCAATACAAGACCTAAAAAATGCTAGTAAGTCTAGTGTGGCTCAAGAACAGAAAAAATCATTAATGGCCGTAACCACCCAATCATGAAGACCTGATGCTGGTATGTTAGGCTTCAGTACTTTCTTTATCTTAAGCCATTTGACAATTCATTGAAGGAATTCAAGCTAGGAAGAGGGATGCTGGAGAAGGGAGTGCCCTTTTTTGGCACCTTTCATGGTTGATCATCATACATGTTTACATGTGATTATTTGGTTTACATAGTCAATCCATGATTGACTATGTAAATCAAATAATGCGTCAGAAGAATAGAGACTCCCTCTAATGGTTCGCCATGGTGTTCCTGGAGTCCAGCAGAATGACCAGTCCATGGCATTCCATAAGTTTTTACTAAATGATTGAAAGAATTCATTATATGACATTTTTCATCTATCATCTCTCTCATAGATTTTCCACAATTTGAAAAGCAACACTCTAATTCAGTAATTTTCACATTTTAATGTGTATATGAATCACCTGAGAATCTTTTTTAAAGATTTAAACGGTCTAAGGTGGAGTTTAAAATCCTTCAATTGAAATAATTAGAAATGAGGATGATACTGGTGGACCATGGAATACCCTTACAGTAGTACTGAGTCCTAAGCCCTGAATCCAAAGCTAGATGCAGAGAGCAGAGTGAATTCAGCAAATTCCCTCCTGTACCAGTAAGTCTCATACTCTCATAATTGGATGCCCATAGAAATAATCTGGAAAGTTCTCTCTCTCTCTCTCTCTCTCTCAAGATATATATAGACATGTATCTTTTTTCTGGTCCCCATTAGTAGAGATTCTGAATCAGCTGATAAGGAGTAGAGTTACAAGCCTGGAAGACTGAAACCGCTATCCTTGATAGACTAAGGAACACCCATGGCTGAGATTCAGCGTTTTATATAAAGGCCCACCTCTGGATTGCTTGGAGTTAAATCCAACTCTTTTGCCTTCTCTCCTCATTCCTCCAGTCCCTGGCCTGCCCCTACTCACTTTGCTCATTAGTCTAGCTCCTGCACAGATGGTGTTTGTGGGCATGCTGATGACTTCCATCACCATCAGGGTGCTCATTGCCAGAGGGTGCAGCAAATAAATTGTCTGTGCAGGTGTAATTGGGAAAGGAGGATTGATGCTCAGAGGAATGTCTTATTTTGTGATACATTCTATCAAAATCAAAATCCCCGTGGCTGACTTGCCAGAAAGTATACTTTGTCATGTTAATGTGAAAAAGAGCTAATGACACTACATATATTTACTTTTCTTTCTTCTTCTTCTTCTTCTTTTTAAACCATCCAGATGTTCGGGAGCTAGGCATTTAATATTCCATGTTTGACCTTATAGCCCTCTGCCATCTGCTACACAGGATGTTTCAGCAAGCTAATGTGAAAAGGCATTTGATAACAAATTAACTTGATTGTAACACATTTTGATGATCCCAATTCAAGGTAAAATTTTCATGCTAATAATTAATTAGATGAGGGCTCTCATGGATCTTCCTCAAATTTTCTGATGCCTTAAGTTTCCTGCAACTGTGTGAAGATAGGACGACATCCCAGCATAGCCTGTTAAGTCTTCCTTAAACTATACTTTTATCTCTTTTCCCTGATAACTGGGATAATCTCCTCTAATCTGGAAACATAACTTTATTTGGCTTTTAAAGAGTTAATACATTCCCAGAAAATACTATATCAGTGAGAGTAATAACAAATTCTAATATTCTCCATGTATATATTAGTTACTTAGTCAATCCATAAAGGAACAATGTGAACAGCTTCATATTTTAGGTGAAAAGAAAATACCCCAAGAACAAGAAGAGTGTTGGGTCTTCCTGTGAGATTTGTACTTGCGCCCATTTAGCCACAGCACCCATATACTACAAACAATCTCAACGATAATTCATGGTCAGCATTCTCATATTGATATAATGCTTTTTTTTTTCCTTTATCTTTCGGTCAAAACATCCTTTTAAGTTTTTAAGGAGTAATTTTAGATTCACAGTAAAATTGAGCAGAAAGTACAGAGTTCACACACACCCCACCGACTCACACACACAGCCTTCCCCACCAACATTCCACATATCTGTGATATATTTGCTACAGCTGATGAACCAACATTGACATATAATTATCAACTGAAGTCCACAGTTTACATAAGGTTTCATTCTTTGTGTCATACATTCTCTGGATTTTGACAAATGTATGACAGGTATCTAACATTGCAATACCATGCAGAATAGCCACATGCCCTGAAAATCTCCCCTGCTCCATTTATCCTGTTCATCCTTCTCATCCTCACTCCCCATATGTCTGGCAACAGCTGATCTTTTTCTGTCTCTTTAGTTTTGCCTTTTCCAGAGGGTCAAATAGTTGGAACTGTATGGTATATGACCTTCTTCAGACTGACTTCTTTCATTTAGTAATATGCATTTACGTTTTCTCCATGCCTTTTCATGGTTTAATAGCTCTTTTTTTTTTTTTGATGCTGAATAAAATACTATTGTCTGTATATGCCATAGTTTGTTTATCCACTCACCTATTGAAGAAAATTTTGCTTGTTTCCAAGTTAAATACAATTATGGGTAAAGAGGCTATAAAACTTTGTGTATAGATTTTCCTACAGACATAAGTTTTCAACTTGGTATTTAAGCAAATACCAAGAGTGCAATTGCTGGGTTGTATGGTAAGAATATATATAGTTTTGTAAGAAGCCACTAAAATGTCTTCAAAAGTGACTTTATTATGTTGCACTCTCACCAGCAGCGAATGGCAGTGCCTGTTTTCCACATCTTCACCAGCATTTGGTGTTGTTAGTGTGCTGAATTTTTGCCATTCTAACAGATATATAGTTATATCATTATTGTTTCAGTTTTCACTTCCTGATGACATATGATGGAGGGCATCTTTTCATATGTTTGTTACCTGTATATCCTCTTTGGTGTGGTTTCTGATAAGGTCTTTGGCCCATTTTTTAATCTAGTTGTTTGTTTTCTCATCAGTGAGTTTTAAGTGGTCTTTGTACAGATGCTCCTCAACTTAAGATGTGGTTACATCTTGTAAAACCCATTGTAAGTTGATAATATCATAAGTCAAAAATTCATTTAATACACCTAACCTACAGAACACCATGGCTTAGCCTAACCTATCTTTCCTGTACTTAAAACACTTACATTCCCCTACAGTTTGGCAAGTCATGTATTGAATACAGTGCACGGTAGAGTACTGTATCAGTTATTTACCCTAACGATCATGTGGCTGACTAGGAGCTGTGGCTTATTGCCACTGTCCAACTTCACAAGAGAATATCCTATCTCATATGACTAGTTCTGGAAAAGATTCAAATTTTGGACTCAAAATATGGTTTCTACAGAATGCGTGTAGCTTTTGCGCCAGGGTAAAGTAAAAAGAAAAATAAGTAAGTCAAGCCATCATTACACTGGGGACCCATCTGCATATTTTGGATGGAAGTCTTTTACCAGATAGATATCTCTTTTGCAAATATTTTCTCCAGTCTGCAGCTTTTATTTTTATTCTCTTGACAGTGTCTTTCACAGAGCAGAAATTGTTAATTCTAATTAAGTCCTGCTTATCAATTCTTTCTTATTTGAATTTTGCCTTTGCTGTTGTATCTAAAAAGTCATTGACAAACCCAACATTATATAGATTTTCTCCTATGTTATCTTCCATAGGTTTTATAGTTTTGTGCTTTAAATTTAGGTCTGTGAATCACTGTGGGTTACTTTTCTGAAGGGTGTAAGGTCTGTGTCTAGATTTTTTTCCCCTGAGGATCCAGTTGTTCTAAGAGGTTTTCAATTCTCCATTTATTCTTCACTCCCCCTAATTCTTCATTCTGAACAAACTCAGAATAAGACAATTGGAGAAATCTCACGAGGATTATTGTTGTCTGTTCACCCAGTATGTAGATCACCTTCATTTTTACTTGGATGCTAATATAATTCTTTCCCCCATATTTGGATTGAGGACAGTTCCAATTCCAATACATGCTTTTCTGGATACAAAAGGAATTTAACCGGTGCAACAGTGGTGTGTGGGGGGTATGCGCAATTGAATATCTAGCCCATTAGATGTGAGGAGCACAATTGATGAGAGTGGATATTTAAGGACCTTCTATAGCTTTTGTGCAGCAAGAAAAACAATCATAAAATGAAAAGATAAGCAAGAGATTGGGAGAAAATATTTGCAAGCTATAAATCTGATGTGTGTTGTTATCCAAAATATATAAGAAACTTCTACAACTCAGTAGCAAAAACCAAACAAAACAAAAAGAAATAAACCAATTGAAAAATGGGCAAAGGACCTGAATAGGGATTTTCTCAAAGAAGACATACAAATGGCCACAGGTATATGAAAAGGTTTTCAGTATGACTATAATCAAGAAAATGCCAATCAAAATCACAACAAAACTTCACACCTGTTAGATGGGTACCACCAAAAAGACAAGAGATAACAAGTGTTGGTGAGGGTGTGGAGAAAAGGGATCTGTGGTATAATGTTGGTGGAGATGTAACTTGGTACAGCCACTATGAAAAACAGCATGGAAGTTTCTAAAAAAATTAAAAATAGAACTACTGTATGTTCCAGCAATGCCTCTGCTGGTTATACATCCAGAGAAAATGAAATCATCACCTCCTAGAGATATCTGCACTCCTATGTTCATTGCAGCATCACTCACAATGGACAAGATATGAAAACAACCTGACTGTTCCTTTATGGATAAATAAAGACATAGTGATATAGTGATATCATTCAGCCTTTAAAAAAAAGCCCCAGCAATTCTGTCATTTGTGACAACATGGTTGAAGCTGGAGAATATTATGCTAAGTGGAATAAGCCAGACATAAAAAGACAAATACTACATAAACTCACTTGTGCATGGAATCTGAACAAAGAGCAGAACACATAGAAACAGAGTAGAATGGTGATCACTATGGGCAAGAAGGGGCGGGGGAAATGGGTCAAAGTGTGCAAACTTGCAGTTGTGTAGAATGAATAATTCTAGAGATCTAATGTTCAGCGGGAGGACAATAGTTAATACTATTGTATACTGAAATTTTACAAACGGGACACATTTTAGGTGCTCTTACCACAAAAGAAATATGGAAGATAATGAATAGCTTAATCTGCTTGACTGTAGTAGTAATTTCATTATGTGTATGTATATGAAAACATCAGGTTTTACATCTTAAATATGTGCAAAATACTGTTAAAAACAAAGGTATTTTATGGAGCAGTTGGGTGGAGGTAGTAATAAAATAATTTTCAAGTTGGCTTAGGAATAGGGTCTTTCAGTTCAGGGTGTGCCAATGAGATGAGTAGATGTCTTTTTTTTCTCCTCTCAGTTTTATTATATTGCAGAATTTAAACCTGAGATGAAGACTGATAGTTCCTGAGTGATGCTGGATGAATTCCTTATGAAATATTCAGGGAGGAAGATGTATTCTGTAATATGTATAGAAAAATAGTACATAATATTATTAACTAAATGCTTAAACTACTTTTCTCAAAAGTGAAATAACATGACAGATATAAATAGATTGATGTATGCATACATACATGCATAATTAGAAAAAAATGTGTGCATGCTAGTGTCTGCATGCCCAAGTTATATTTATTTCTCTTGTTCCACAGTTCAGGATCTGCCAACTTTTCCTCAGTTGGCTAAATTACTTTCATAACCAGCAAACATGATATTTAAGACAGAAACAAGCTATTTGATAGATTTACTCATTGTATTTTTAAAATGTATTTTAATTTATAGCACCTCTATAAGAATCAGTACACCTCCTCCTGGAAGCTAGCACAAATATCTCAAGTATCAAGCCTCTGGGTGGAAACCTCGCCATACCCCCGAAGTAGTGGGCCTCTTCTACACACACCCTTTCTTCTCCTAAATAGGTAAGAACTGTGTAGCCTGATGACAATTACCTTATTCCCTTCAGAGGATTTCAAATTCACCAGCTATTATTAATCCTTATTTACCCTCCTTAAGTGTTCCAAATCATATCGATAACTCACATTCTTTTAGGACATACCATCCTGGACATTCAAAATACCAATTTTTTATTTTATTTTATTTTGTTTTTTGAGACAGAATCTCATTCTGTCACCCAGGCCAGAGTACAGTGGCACAATCTCCGCTGATTTCAACCTCCACTTCCCAGGTTCAAGCGATTCTCCTGTCTCAGCCTTCTGAGTAGCTGGGACTACAGGCACGTGCCACCACGCTGGCTAATTGTTTGTATTTTTAGTAGAGATGGGGTTTCACCATGTTGGTCAGGCTGGTCTCTTGAACTCTTGATCTCATGATCCGCCCACCTCGGCCTCCCAAAGTGCTGGGATTACAGGCCAAAATTTTGTCGATCCAGGTTTCCCACAAATCAAAAAGTGTAAGCCTTCTTTGCTGTTCTAAATACTTCCTGGGCATCCTATGTGTTTAGTTCTATGCTCTGAGAGTCCTTGCAATTACTAAGCTTATTTGCTCCATTCTTTCTCTATTATTACAAGTCCTGTCTTTGAGAGAGGACCCCGTCATGGATAACAGAAGAGAATATGACTAAGGCACCACTGCCCTGTCAAAGTTGGCAAAGCTGGTGGTGCCTTGCATCCCCAACGTATCTCCAAGATTGCCGAGGCAAGATTCTTTTATTAGAAACCACTGTAAACAATTTGGCTCAGGGGCTCATTTAAATGCTGGTCAATCTGCAGTTTTCAGAACCCCTATCTAAATCTGACCCACAAGTTTTAGAACTTTTTTATGCTTCTTGATTTTCTCTTTTTAAAGAACAGGTGATTCCTTGGGAGCTTCTTAACACCTCTTCTACACAGCTTTCTCACTGCCACCTTCACCATCACCAATCCTGCCCAGCTAGCGTACTAGACATTTCTGATTACTAGGGGCCTCTAGCATATATCCATTATAGATGTTCCTAAAATTAAGCCATGGTTGCATAAATTAGAAGTAATCAAATGTCCAGCTATCAGTAAAATCTTGAACTGCATCAATGTAATTTGAGTGCTAAAATGCACAGATATGAGTGATGTAATGTAGTTATTTATTAATTCTGGTGCAGCGTACAAGAAAGAATGTTGAACTGAAAATCAAGAGATGGATTAGGCCCTTCCTGTTTATTCCAGAATTAGCTTTATAAGCTTCCAAAATTCTCACAATTCCTAGCTCATTTAAAACTTAGGGAGTTGAACTCAGTCTCTAAGTTTTCTTCCAAGGTGCTATGAATTAAATGTTTTTGACCCTCCAAATCCATATGTTGAAACCTAATCCACCATGTGATGGTATTTGGAAGTGAGGCCTTTGAGAAGTGATTAGGTCATGATAATAGAGCCCTCATTAGTGCCTTTACCAAAGAGGCTTCAGAGAATGCTCTCATCCCATCTGCCATGTGAGGACATAGTGAGAAGACAGACACCTAAGCACTAGAAAGCATGTACTCATCAGGTACTGAATCTGCTGGAGCCTTAATTTTGAATTTCCTGGGATCCAGAACTGTGATACATAAATATCTGTTTATAAGCCACCCACTTTTTTATTGCAACTTGAACAGACTAAAACACAAGGTTCCTTTCAGTTAGTTCTAAATGAAAACATTTTAAGGGGACCCTGTTTTGGGGGAACAGTGAGAAGGAGCTTATCAACAGAATATAGGTTCAGTAGTTTAACACTGACGCATCCATTTGCATGATCTGTGTGAGAACAGCGAAAAAGAGGAACCTTGTCAGCCCCACCCTCAGACAATGCACTTTTCAATTTTTTATTTCAAGACTTGTAGGTGGAAACAAGATTTATCATTGCTTTCAAATAAAATTTCTATCTACGCAAGAGAAAATAGGTCTTCAAAATAATACCAAAGTCTGGGAACTGTCACAGTGCAATTTAGGAAGGATTGCAAGTAAAACTATTCGAGGATACAATATAATGCAAAGAGTCAAATTCAGAGAAGAAAAAGACATGTATAAGTTTAGTAAGAACCCTCAAACACTCTTTTTTCAATGAATATAAATCTTTTGGGGAAAAACTCCTACTGAGATTCAAATTACATAAACAGAGAAAAATAGAGAATATATGAGTTATTTATGGCAGTGTTACTAAGGTAAATGCAAATACCACTGCAAAATGGCTGTACTCATAATGGTAAAATGTAGGTTATATACATATTTTCCCTAGCATCTTACTAGTGGATTTGAAAGTAAAACTGCAATTGCAATTCAACTTGAAGAATGAGAAATGTTCCTACCTGGGAAGAAGATTAATCTCTCTTTAATTGACTCTTTGATCAGAATAAAGATTTATAAGATGAAAATGCAATATGCCTCTGATAAGGAATTAGGGATGATGAATGGAGAAGCCATTAACATTATGGGGATTCTAGGAAGGCATGTGTTTCAAGACAAAGTAACCTTTATTGAGGCAAGGTAATTTAAGAAGTGAACTTTTTGGTTACATTCAAATTTATCTGCAAAGTACTTTCTAAACTTTCTAGTAACAAAATCCCAAATCTTGCATTGTTACAATGGCAGTTTAGAACAAGTTCTTCCTGCCTTTATTAGGTACTTGACAAAAACACAGACTAGCCTATAAAGTGCAGACTAGCCTATAAAAGCAAGGAGAATGTTGTTTATATTTTCCATAAAGGTCTCAGCTCACTATGAATGCTAAGTGGATGCTAAATCTGAGTCATGAAAATGCCTCTCTAATGAGTAGTAAAGAATTCCCAGAATAAGATCGTGTCTTTGTAACCAGTGTCAAAAATCAACCTTCCTCCCTTTGTATCAAAGTGGTTCCCAGAAGCTCTGCCCATAATCCTTTATCATCCACAAACCAGGTACTCAGACAATGTTGATTAAATTAATTTGAGAGTTTTGTTGAAATAAAATGCCTCAGGAAAAAGGTTTAGTAGAACCAATATTTCCAGCTCTATTACCATATTGAAAAAGGTGTTTTTGTTTGTTTGCTTGTTTTGTTTTGTTTCAATGCTATAATGCTATCACCATACTAGTAAAATTGCAGGTTCAGTTTCAGGGACACTCATGAAAACCGTTCTCCTGCATAAGGTCTCAATTTTTTTCTCTTTTCTTTCATCATCCCACTCACTTTTCAATGCCAGCCCTGGTTAAATTCTACTTTGCATCTATATCCACACAGCTAAAAATGGTTGGAGACCAGAGCTATGCCAGCTGGTCTCATTTTGAATTCAAGATCACCCAATCACAAGTAGGCCCTGAATGCTCTCCAGCCACCAGACCTTATTCTATTCTAATTAGTTTCTCTGGCTCCTAGACAACAACTACGCCATCTTTCTTTTCTCTCTTCCAGCATCTAGCCTCTCTACTTCCATTCTCCATTTCTGCTGATGACCTTGTTTCCTATTTCACTTAAAAAATAGAAATCATTTCACTATCTCACATCTCCTCACATAATGGTATCAGTTCAACACATTCTACCTTCTCTCCTAATGCCTTTGATGAATTTCCCTGCAAAAACATTGGCCCAGCAATTTTCTCTCCACTGAATCACTCCCAGCAGCATACAGACATGCCATTACTTTTCCCAACCGAAAAAACAAAATTGACAAACAAAAGGAAAACAAAAATCTCTCTACATCTCTTAACCTATTCCTTCAACTGCAGCCCCTCTTTGTCTTATAATAGCAAAATTCCTAACAAATGTTGCCTACATTTATCTTCTCCATTTGCTTTTGAACCCATTGCAAGTAAGTTTTTGCTCCCCACCTCTCCACTGAAGTTACTGGGTCAAGGTCACCATGAGTTTCATATTGTTTAGTCTGCCGATTAATTCTGTCCTCATCTAACTGTACCTGTCTGCGTCATTTGAGAGTCAATTCCTCTTTTCTCTTTTGTTCACCTTGTTTTTCTGACTTCACTCCCTTTGTATCACTTCTTTTGGCTTTTCTGATTTAATCTCCTTTTCTGGTTTGTTCTTTTCTCTCCAATCACTTCAATTTTAGGAGTATACCAAAGATAAATTTCCTGGCTTCTTCTCTTACTTATCTGACTTTCTCTTGGTGATCTCATCTGATCACTGATGACTACAGAATGCCCATCTTTGGCATCATGTTCTCTCCTAATTCCAGCCCACATTATATAATAGCTGCCCATTTAATATTTCTATGTAGATCTGTAATCAACATCTCAAAATTAGTACCCCCAAACAACCATCTAAAAATATACCATTCCTGCCCGGTGCCAAACTTGCTTTTTCAGTTTCTTGGACAAAAAATTCTGGGACCATCCTTGAATTTTCTATTTCCCAGATACACTGCAGTTAAGTCACTAACAAATTGTGTTATCTGTGCCTTAAAAACATTCCCAGGACCGGGCGTGATGGCTCACACCTGTAATCCTAGCACTTTGGGAGGCCGAGGCAGTTGGATCACAAGGTCAGGAGTTCAAGACCATCCTGGCTAACATAGTGGAACCCCGTCTCTATATAAAATACAAAAATTAGCTGGGCATGGTGGCGGGCACCCGTAATCCCAGTTACTAGGGAGGCTGAGGCAGAGAATTGCTTGAACCTGGGAAGCAGAGATTGCAGTAAGCTGAGATTGCACCACTGTACTCCAGCCTGGGTGACAGAGTGAGATTCCATCTCAACAACAACAACAATAACAAAAAAAGAATTCCCACAATCTGACTCCTTGATACTACTTTCACATTCACCCCAATGGTCCAAGCTGCTGTACTGTCCCATCAGCATTCATGTAGTAGCCTCCTAACTAGTATCTCCACTTCTACTCTTATCAAACACAATCTATTATTAATAAAGCAAGAAGATTAATCCTCTTAAAACTTAAATCGTGATTCCAATCAGAAAGTTGCAGTAAATACTGTTATGGCTATATATTGCTGCATAACAAATCATGCTGAAACATAGTAGTTTTAAACAAGTTATTATATCTCTCTGTGTTGACTGGTGTTAGCTGAGTGGCTCTAGCTTGAGGCCTCTCATGTGGGTTTTGGATGCTAACAGATAGTGCCTGGGACTGGAGTCATCTGAAGGACTCACTAGAAGGGTGTCCTAGATAACTCATCCTCATGGCATTTGACTGGAAGTTCAGCTAGCTGTGAGATTGTCTATGCTTCCTCCATGTGAGTTTGGTTTCTAAGAGCATGATGCCTGAGTTTCAAGAATGAGTCTTTCACATAACAGGAGGTAGAAGATGACATTCTACAAACTGGGACCCAGAAACTGTCACAGTGCCACTTCTTTTGCATTCTGTTGGTCAAAGTAGGCACAAAATCTACTAGAGTTCAAGGAAAGGAAACACATACCCTGCCTCTCAATGGAAGAAATGTCAAACCTGTTGAGACCATGCTTAATCTGCCATAGTTTCCCTATTATTCATAGTAAAAAGCAACATTATTGCAGTCATCTTGAAAGCCCATTGTATGAGGACTCAAGATACCTCTCTGATCTCATCTTCTACTAATCTCCCATTTCTTACTTCGTTCTAGCTACTCCTCAAAGCTGCAAAGCTTTAATGCTTGTTATTTCCTCTTTCTAGAATCCCTTTCCCTCAGGTGTTTATATATCCACATGGCCTGATCTTCTTTTAATGTCTGTTTAAATGTAACCTTCTCAGGGAAGCCTTCTCTGACAACCCAATATGTGTGTTTATATATATATTTGTTGTCTGACTCTTATCAGTAGAAAGGAAGACGAAAAGTGCAGGGAATTCTCACAATTGTATTTACTTCTGCATTTGTGGTATCTGGAATAGTGCTTGGAACATTAAACAAGCTCAATAAATATACTCTTGGAATGAAGAAACATACTGCATTTCTTTAATTCCTAGCAGTAGATTTATTCCATTTAACTGCAACAATTAAGGATTTTTCCCACTTGAATCACTTTGAGTTCACAAAAAAAGAAAGAAAAAAAAGAAAAAAAATCTATTTGTGGAAGGGGTGCTTATTGCCCAAATACTTGATCACACTCAGAGAACAACTCCAGATACATCCAGCGTTAGAAGAGTGATCTTCTAAATCTTAAGACAGACAACTGAACTGTTAACCCTGCAAAGATGGTGTCTCATTAAGGAGCAAAGGTGGCAGCAGAAGCTCAATTAACTCTTTCACACCACCTTGGAATTTGAAGACTCCAAATAACTAAATTAACTACTTTATAGTGTGTTAAGGTTTTGAGGTTTACAAACCTATTTCCTAAGCTTTTTATGTACATAGATGGAAATCATGTGAAATTCAATGAATATTATAAGCTTAGAAGCCATCCACTGAAGGCTTTTTGTTTCTCTTGATCTTTAGTTCAGTTCTCTGTTCATCCAATGATTTTGCTCCCAGGAAACACATAGAACATTTACATGTGAGCATTCACTCTAGGCCTTCATGTATGAAGCCCTCCTAAGATTTCTCACCACAAGCTCAGTTTCATTTAAAACTACAAGATATAAGGAAATTCTTGAACTTTCAAAAGTACTATTTTTATCATGAGTATGAGTCATTATTAAACATTATGAAGTTCACAATTAATTAATTCACATTTTATTGTGATTATTGCTGATTATTTTTCAGGACTATGCTCTCCACACACCATAGTTTGAAACATTAGGAAAAATACTGTTGGTATAGCTTGTATACGAAACACGCCATGAAGTTTTCCAAAGACACTTTTGCCTGAACAAAATTTGAGCCCTGTCAGTGAGACCTCAGCACTATGTGTCAAATGAACTAGAGGGGAAACTTCTAATATAAATATGGTATTGAAGAAAAAGTCACTGGGCTCTTTGCAGCAGGGTCAGCTGAAGCCAGGAAATATGTTCTACATTTTATCTGAAGATCAGCATAGAACGGCAGCCCCTGCTCCATCTGTGAAAGGTTAAAGTGATGCTCTTGCAGATTCAAAGAGGCACAGGGCAAGTTTGGCAGGAAGAAGGGTGACATTGCAAAAAATGTCATTTAAAATTGTATTGAAGGATGTCCAGTAACTTCTAGCCAGTTGCTTCTCCCGGTATTGGGAGATGACTATTCACTTTGCAGCAGATTCCAGAAACTGTTTCATATTCAGTAGGTCAAGATGTTTCAGAATCCTACATTGATTACAATAATTCCAATTCTGTTAGCTTTTATTAAGAGCTTACTCTGTGCTATAACAATCAGCTGAATGAAGAATTATGTCACTAATCCTAAAACAGCACCAGGAGGCCCTTTAATTTTTTTCTTTTTTTTTTTTTTTTGGTGCTGTCTCATTTTTCTTTTTTATTTATTTATTTATTTTTATTATACTTTAAGTTCTAGGGTACATGTGCATAACGTGCAGGTTTGTTACATATGTATACTTGTGCCATATTGGTGTGCTGCACCCATCAACTCGTCAGCACCCATCAGTTCATCATTTATATCATGTATAACTCCCCAGTGCAATCCCTCCCCCTTCCACCCTCTCCATGATAGGCCCCAGTGTGTGATGTTCCCCTTCCCGAGTCCAAGTGATCTCATTGTTCAATTCCCACCTATGAGTGAGAACATGCGGTGTTTGGTTTTCTGTTCTTGTGATAGTTTGCTAAGAATGATGGTTTCCAGCTGCATCCATGTCCCTACAAAGGACGCAAACTCATCCTTTTTTATGGCTGCATAGTATTCCATGGTGTATATGTGCCACATTTTCTTAATCCAGTCTGTCACAGATGGACATTTGGGTTGATTCCAAGTCTTTGCTATTGTGAATAGTGCCGCAATAAACATACCTGTGCATGTGTCTTTGTAGTAGAATAATTTATAATCCTTTGGGTATATACCCAGTAGTGGGATGGCTGGGTCATATGGTACATCTAGTTCTAGATCCTTGAGGAATTGCCATACTGTTTTCCATAATGGCTGAACTAGTTTACAATCCCACCAACAGTGTAAAAGTGTTCCTATTTCTCCACATCCTCTCCAGCACCTGTTGTTTCCTGATTTTTTAATGATTGCCATTCTAACTGGTGTGAGATGGTATCTCATTGTGGTTTTGATTTGCATTTCTCTGATGGTGAGTGATGATGAGCATTTTTTCATGTGTCTGTTGGCTGTATGAATGTCTTCTTTTGAGAAATGTCTGTTCATATCCTTTGCCCACTTTTTGATGGGGTTGTTTGTTTTTTTCTTGTATATTTGTTTGAGTTCTTTGTAGATTCTGGATATTAGCCCTTTGTCAGATGAGTAGATTGCAAAAATTTTCTCCCATTCTGTAGGTTGCCTGTTCACTGTGATGGTAGTTTCTTTTGCTGTGCAGAAGCTCTTTAGTTTAATGAGATCCCATTTGTCAATTTTGGCTTTTGCTGCCGTTGCTTTTGGTGTTTTAGACATGAAGTCCTTGCCCATGCCTATGTCCTGAATGGTACTACCTAGATTTTCTTCTAGGGTTTTTATGGTAGTAGAAAGGATTCCCTATTTAATAAATGGTGCTGGGAAAATTGGCTAGCCATAAGTAGAAAGCTGAAACTGGATCCTTTCCTTACTCCTTATACGAAGATTAATTCAAGATGGATTAGAGACTTAAACGTTAGACCTAATACAATTTTTTTCTAATGCATATTAATCTACCCATGTTAGTCCATTTCTGCTAAAAACACTAGCCAGCATCATCTCTCACTTAAAGTATTTTAGTAACATCCAGATAGCTCTCCCTGTTTCCATTCTTATACCTTAATCATTTCTCTATACAGCAAAGAGATGGATATTTTTATGGTCATGATATATCCTTGTGTGATCTGTGCCCTGCCTACTCTATCAGCTTAATTTCATATCACTCTCCCCTTAATTTCTGTGTTCTAGTTGTATTAGTCTTTTTCTTTTTGTAGTTCCTTGAATATTTCTTGTCTCTTCATCACTTACAGATATTTTCCTACAGAAGAAAGATCTCTATACTTATTCCTTCTCCCTGTCCCTGGAAAATTCTATTCTTTCTTTCCCAAATCTCATTAGACACTTTTTAAACCATATATTCCTTCTTACTGGCATTTAGAATAACTGCATGTCAACAGTCCTTGGACAATTAATTTGTTTTCATCTCTGATGCAGAAGAATGCAAGCTTTGAAAGGGCAGAGAACACATCTTTTTGTTAATTTCTTACTTCCTTGGCAAGCCATTGTATCACCTACACATAATTAGCACCAAATATAAGTCTTCAAATAAATGAAAGGCCCTTTATGCCTATAATATTAGGAAAAATGGACATTTTGAATGAGAAGGATCATTTTTACAGAGAAGATAACACATAAAAACAAGTAAAGGATAGTCTTTGGAGGCACACGATCATAATCTTAGGGCCAATATTAGGTAATAAATATTACCCAAAGAGTGTGACCATGGAAAGTAGCAGGAACTTACACGCAGAACTGAGAGTCATTCCGTATATATGTATAAGATTACACACACACACACACACACATATATATATAATTCCAAGGCAAATTAAGATTCGACTGGGCAGGGAAAGGCATCAATGTGAAATAGATTGCAGATTCCTCACTTGAAATATGCATTTCTCCTCTTTGGATATGTCAGAGTTTAATTGTAAGTTAACATAACATATGTGTATTCAGGTGCAGCATCAGTTCACTTTTAAAAGGAGAAATGTTTTTCTGTACTCCAAAAAACATTGACAGAAACGATGAAGATTAATGATTGCCATGCTGACGTGAAGTTTCTGAGGCACTTGGTTCAGGAGCCTGCTCACTTTCCCATAATGTGTTTTCCTTCCTTAGCTGAATGTGCTATTCTCTTCTGTTGTTCTTGGACTTGTTTCCCTGACATTTCCTTCTCTGTCCCTTCTTTAATGCTCTGGGTTTTTCCAGTGTTCTATCGTAAGCCTTCTACTTACCTTATCTGATCTTCTTACCTTATTTTCTACTTACCTTATCTGATCTTCTCCATTGACTGGGCTTTAATCACTAAAATTTAAAACAAACAAAATCATAGTTTCTTCTTTCTTTCATGTTGGCTTCTCAGATACATCATTTCCTACTCAAACTATCTGTTGAATGTTTACTATGAGCTAATGCGTTATCCACTGAGTTGGCAATCTGGAACAAAATGGGCACAAGATATGTGCCCTCACTAAATTTATGAATGCAGAAGACACTGCAAGCCAATACATATAAACAAATTAATAAAAATCAGATAGGTTATGATTCTGAAAAAAAAATCTAGACTATGTTATATAAGAGGAAAGCACGGGAGACATAAATTTGTTGGGGTCTAGAATGACCTTTCTAATATAGGGGACTTCTAGCTGATTTCTGAGGGCTAAAATATTTTAGACAGGCCAATCATATGAAAAGAAAAATCTGGCCCAAAGACAAGAATGAAGCTGTGTGTTTAAGGTGAGACAGAAGTTGTGTTAAAAAGACAATCTGTAACCAGCTCTGGTTCACAAAATCTCCAATCATCAGGAAATTAAATCAGTGTATCTGAGCTGGTAAGTGAAGAAGCCACAGTGCTTTATGATTAGGGAAGGGAATGACCCTCCAAGACTTGTTTGGATATTCAGGGTACAAAAGAACATGGGGGTTTGTGGATATGCAAAAACTCAATACCTTGGAGGTGACAGGAACTTCAGTGGGTACCTGTGTGGACCAGGTACTAATTGCTACAACGTTGGAAGATTTGATGGTGCTTCCTGTAGTCCATCTCGACATTGAGTTAAAGCTATTGAAAGGACTTCCCAGATGATTTCTGGGAAGGGACTCACTAGAGCAGTGTTCAGCAAATTGTGGTCCATGAACTGAATGCCTGTTTTTACATACAGTTTTTGCAAACACAGCTACACTCATTTGTATTACCTGCCACTGCCTTCATGTGACAATGAAAGATGTGAATAGTTACCCACAAAGCCTAACATACTTTCTATCTGTATTTTTTTTCAGAAAAAGTTTCCTAATCACTGCTGTGACCCTTACTTTCTGTTCCTGGCATCTAGATTGTCCTTAAAGTTAACTTTTGACTGACAGAACCCCTAACTTATCAAGTCGCAGTTCATGTCACTGTGCTGAGAAGACTTTAAAGAGTGCCTTTCTACCCTCACCCCACAGAGCTGATCACTCCTATCCTATCCTGCACTGCAATTATCATAGTACCTCAATTGCAACCTTTCTTCTTCTAACAGGCTCTGAGTAATTTGAGGCCAAGACCTGTGTCTCACTGACTTCTGTATATCTCACATACTTTGCAGTGTATCTTGCATATCGCAGGGCAAATTAAGATTCAACTGGGCCAGGAAGGGCATCAATGTGAAATAGTTTGCAGATTCCTCACTTGAAATATGCATTTCTCCTCTTTGGATATGTCAGAGATTAATTGTAAGTTAACATTATTCTGCAATCACAGGTCTCATCAAGAATGTCAAGATTGTTTTATACTAGTTTGCTTCAGAGACCATAACAGTCAACTGACTCTATTAACACAAATGACCAGGGTGATTTTCAAATGAAAGTTTTGTTTTTGCCAGTTCTGTGAATTAAATCATTTGGATATTTTGCATTTCCATAAAATGCTAATGGATTCACTAATGTAATCCAGCAGTCCTCCTCTAGATATGCAATTAAAGTCCACTCCCATCTCAGCCACCATTTATCAGAAACTTGCTGGCCCTGAAGGTCATCAGAATTTAGCACCAACCGAATACAGAAAGAGCAGATGTCCTTTTGTAGAGAATTACCCAAATAAATTTTTCTGAACAAAGAATTAACACAAAGCATTATAATAACTCACAAATAGTTCTCAGGTGGAAGGTGGTTTTCAAGATAACTATTAAGAAAAATAGAATTTCAATCATAAATGTTCACAACATTTTCTATTGATTTCAAATAGCAAATGAGTTGGAATGGCTATTCCCTGATCAATTTGTGCCAAAATCATCATAAAATAGTTACTGCAATTTCATATTTGGCAGGATTTTATTTTTATTCTTAGCAAATACTTTGTCTCATTTGACACTGAGATATTTCTCATAAGAATTGTAGAAAAGTAGTAAAAGAGACATTCCCTATAGATTTCCTCCCAAAAAGGCGAAGCCTCTCTAGATAACAATAAAGAGTCTGTAACAATGACCTTGATTTAAGATTTCGTGGTCAAGGCCCAACAAAATGATCAGAATTCCTTTGTAGGAGTATATTCCAAATGATAAATTCTGTTATCTATTTTCCTTAAAATGTTTCTTTACTATAAGTACTTGTGAAATAAACACACAAAAATATAGAACAAAAGAGAAAAGACTCAAAATGCCCTGGAGGTAAACTTTTTAATAAAAGTTCATGTGGCCATACTTACAATAATTCATACACAGCTTTAATCACTTGAAATCTTATGTAACCATTTTCCTTCACTCCAGAGACAGGTGGCTGGAAGGAAAGTCTTGGTCTCAATGCCTATTCTCCTCCTTATCTTTTTGTCTTCAGTTCACTGGAATTCCCTTAGCTAGGGGGACTCTCCGACTTAGGCTTTGCCCAAAGACAGATCAGAGTAAAGGTCTTGTTATCCAGACCATAATCTTCCCTCTCCCACTGTGGCTGCTGCTCCTCTGTTTCTCCTGCCCTCTGTGAAGTGTGCAATAGCATGGTGCCACTTTAAACCAAACTTCCTTACTGTGCTGTCCTCTGGAACTTCTCTCAGGACAGCATTTCTCCTTCGATCATCAACCTCAACAAGAAGTTTGAGACTTTCTAATCTGGTAAAGAATCTCACTCTTGGTGAAATATTTTCAGTTATCTCATTGATTGCATATTTCTCTAGTGTTGCTGATTACACTGACGACCTTGTGTGCAACACTCAAGTCTAACATCTTGCTGTGGTCTGTCTTTCCATCCACTATTATACCTATTATTCTCTATTTTAAATATATACTCTGGTGGTATTATGATACTACAAGATGGAGATTATTAGCTTCACATCCTCAGTGCAGAATCTTAGGCTGAGAAAGATTAAGTTGAATGTCCAAAGTCACCAGTTAGCTGCCAAAGTCAGTATCTGAACTCAGATATAATTTTAAAATATGAATGAGCTACAATATTAAAAATCAACAGGCTCTGTATGAAAATCTGGAGCTTTTGTTGAATTATCAGATGCTCACAGTATCTCATGAACTTGCAATAGCCAATTAACCAGTATAAAGTACTGTGGCATAAATCCACAGTGGCCAGGTCTATGCCAGCCACTCTGAGGTTATAGAGAATTTTTGTAACATGTAGAAGCTGACCTTGGGAAGCTGAGAATCTTATTGAAGGGAATGAACAATGGTACAAGAGACATTTTCAGAATTGTAGATCATAATCTGGTGCTAAAATAATTGGAAGGAAAAATGCATTAGTGACTCTCAACAACACAATTGGAGAAAGAAATAAATATTGGCCAGAATATCAGTGAAAGTCACATGAATGAGGTGACTCAGAGGAGGTACATTAGTCTGGGGATAGTAAGTCTGGGTTAATCTATTATTAAATTATTAGCCTGGGTCCCCTCGGAAGCAGACAGTGAGACAAGGACTTGACTTCAAGTGGTTTGTTTGAGATATAATCCCACAATATAATGATTAAAAAGTGCAAAAGGGGGACAGGGAAAGAAGAGAATCAGGAAAAGAAAAAAAAAATAGCAAGCCATTGAATATGTGGAAAACTAAGCATGTAACTACTGTAGACAATTGGAGTTTAATACCACTGGGAATTCTGGCAGACCATATACAATATACATCAGAGTTGCCCCAACTGAGGGATGAGAAAGATGAATCTGCCATTGACTAAGGGCTACTCCAAGTGGTATTAACTCTTCAATGCTACTGGTCACCTGTACACAGATGCAATTTGCTCTGCTAGACAGAGAAGATTTCAACGTGGCTGTGTTTTTCATTCAGAGATGCAGAGATGAGTGCTATGAGGATGTGAGTGGGTCGCTGATAGTCAGCAATAGGTGGGAGCAAAAAACAAAGAGGAAGAGAGAGAGAGAGTTTGGAAAACGAAGAGGAAAAGACAGGTATTTTTAAATGATAGAAATTTAAGTATGCACATGAAGGTAAAGTGACTCCAAATAATCACCCTATTTTATATTATTTTATAATGTATAAATTGCTTTCACATATGAAATATTAAATTGAGTACTTGATGTGCTATTGTGAGAGGACTAACAGAGGAGACCAAATCTCAGAGGGCTTATTGAAGAGTGATGAAAACTAAAACTGAGTAAGTCTGTATTCTAGATACCCCACAAAGTAGATCAAAAGATTAGTCCTTCTCATGGCAGAGAAAAGGAGCACTGATGGATTGAATGGGGAAGGGCTATGATAAATGCAACATTTCAGAAGGATTTTTGACAACTATGTAGCCATTCATTCATTTGTTGCAGAAATATGTTAGTCACCCTCTATGTGCCAGATGCTGAGAAAGAATAAAAGTGTGAATAAGATGCAAGAGATGCACATGCAGACAAATAACAGCAAGACTAAGGGTAGGTGAAAAAGAAGAAAAACTGTGACACAAATGGGGCATTCGTTGGTGGCAGAAGAAACTGGAATTCAGAGAGTAGACAGAGTATTTTTTGTAGTAAATCCATTGGCGGTCCTGTGACTTCCTAAAACAGGAAAGTATCAGGGGGATTGTAGAGAAAATGATGGAGAATGTAGAAGGCGTTGTTAGTTGCCTAAACCAGTAGGCTTGCTAACGAAATTCCAGTTTATTTGGGAATATAATGGGGCCAGCCCCAGAGATGAAAATATGATACACCTGAGACAATCAATCAAAACAATTTCATTTCCTTTGCCTGATATATCCAGCTTCACTTGAAGCTAGAAGAAACTGTGTGGAACTGCATATAGCCAAAGAGATATTTTCAGAAATACAATGGGGATGGAGGTATGAGTGTAGTTCTTTCTGATAAAAATAAATATCATGTGTTCCTACCTTGTATATTGAAGCATCGCCTAAGAACATGATTCTTAGACCTTTTCTTGTGGCTGGTGTAGTGACTTGAATAAAGAAAAAGAGGCAATATGATCACAATAGCTGAGCAAAACGATGGGGGAAATGTCTAAGCTCCTGAACGAGCCTTGTAATTACAGGCCACTGTTTTTTGTGTGTTTGTTTGGTTGTTGTTGTTGTTGTTGTTTCCTTCTACTTTAAGTTCTCAGGTACATGTGCAGATCATGCAAGTTTGTTACATAGGGTATACATGTGCCACGGTGGTTTGTCACACCTATCAACCCATCATCTAGGTTTTAAACTTTGCATGCATTAGTTATTTGTCCTAATGCTATTGCTCCCCTGCCCCCCTCCCCTGAGAGGCCACAGTGTGCGATGTTCCCTTCCCTGTGTCCATGTGTTCTCATTGTTCAACTCCCACTCCTGAGTGAGAATGTGCAGTGTTGGGTTTTCTGTTCCTGTGTTAGTTTGCTGAGGATGATGGTTTCCAGCTTCATCCATGTCTCTGCAAAGGATTTGAACTCATATTTTTATGACTGTGTAGTATTCCATGGTGTATATGTGCCACATTTTCTTTACCTGTCTATCGTTGATGGACATTTGGTTTGGTTCCAAGTCTTTGCTATTGTAAATAGCACTGCAATAAACATATGTGTTCATGTATCTTTATAGTACAATGATTTATAATCCTTTGGGTATATACCCAGTAATGGGATTCTGGGTCAAATGGTATTTCTGTTTCTAGATCTTTGAGGAATCGCCACACTGTCTTCCATAATGGTTGAACTAATTCACACTCCCACGACACTGTTTTGTTTTGAATTTATGATTATTTGGATTTTTCTAGGCACTCTTACTCAATATTCTACTATATGTAACTACAATCTTTCCTGTCACAATAAGTGTAACACTTTATAAAAGCACTGTCCTAAAACAGAAATGGCAAGTGGCAATGGGTTTAGTTGGTGACAAAAAAAGTAGTAGTTCTCAAAGTGAATATGATATAAATGGTTCCAAAATCCCACATGGAAGAGTCATTCTAATTGGCCAAGAAGGTTTGAGTAATGTCTCATGTACAACAGGAAAGGAGGTTTCTAAGAGAATGCCTAAAATAATTTGCTCTTGTCATTCTTTTTGTCAACCTTCTTTTCTAAGTTTTTTGGCTAAAGACAAAGAAAACATACATATGATATTGCAAATGAATCATCACATATTAGATAGTTGATACCTTGCTTCAAATAATTGAGACTCTAAAAATATTTTGGCTAGAAAAATAACCTAAAATATAGCAGATGAAACAAAATATTGGAAAAAATATAAGCTTTAGAATTAGGTCCATTAAACAAGCACTTAAACAATGCAGCTAGATGTTACAGTTCAACAGCAGTTGATGTGAAAATGACATATGTTATTTGGCTACTTTAAAACTCAATGTAAGTCAAATGTACATTCATTCATTCATTCATTCATTCATTTATCCAAGCCTCATGTTAGATAATGGACATAGGCACACTCAAAAAACAAGACACCCCAAGAGCTTAAAATGTGTTGAAGGGTTTAATAAGTAAATTACTGATCACAATACGGTTGATAAATGTTTTAGTGATACTATACTTGAAAGGTATATGTATATATATATAGAACCTTTCCTTTAGTAGGTAAAATACACCCTAGCCAACATACTAGCTATTAATAACATCATGAAAGTTCCTAAATATCAAACTTCTGTTTATTTATTCCCCAAATAATTATTAAACACCAACTATGCGTAAGGCTCAAGATGAGAAGCTTTATCAACTAGGATGTACATTTGTGTAAGAGATGGATAAAGAAAAGGAATGAGAATTAACTATTGCATCTGGGGGGATGGCAGTAGTTGGGAACTTTGTGAATTCAGTAGATGGATGTGGATTAAAGAATAACTGAAGATAACTGGAGGTAAGCAGTGGAAGGAAGTAAGCACAGAAAAATAATATTAAAAGTTTGTACATACAGTCCACTGAGAAATGAAGTTGTAGTTGGAGAGGCAGCTTGTCTGAGGAGGATTTTTAAAATAGACAACATCATAGCTCACGTGTAACAGGAAATCCCATGGAGAACGTGAATTTGATGATAAAAGAGGAAGAAGGGATTAGTATGAAGAATCAAGGTATAGAGTAAGTCAGAGAACATGAAATGATAGTTCTTCTTTACACATGTAATGATAGCTCTCCCATTTTAAAAGAAAATAATACAGAATGTATGAGTATATTTGAAGGTGGGTTTGTAGAATTAGTGATCTTCTAAGTGCTAGTATTTTCTCAACAAAATAAGCAGGCCACCTTTTGAGGCTAAGAAGTAGAAAATTTGATAAGAAAGCAGAGATTTAATACAATATTTTGTCAATCAGGATACACCATATGATGCTAAAGTAACAAACAAGTTTCAGTGGCTTAATGCATAATGTATTTCTCAGTCATGTTAAACGTACAGCATATGTTAGCAAGGAGATCCTTCTTACTGCAGTCATTCAAAGACCAAGGTCTACAGAGAATCTATCTTAACACATTACTATAAACACACTGACACAGTGAAAAGGGAATGTGTTCACTGTGCACTGACTTTTAAATCTTCTGCCTGTGCTGATTGTTATGTAGGTTACAAAATAAGTAGAGTTATGTAATATCATATGCATATCTAACACAAAAATTAAGTCATGTGTTCTTGGTTGGAAGTCATTTAAGAATAGGAATTACATTATGTAGCAATCATACAATAGATACATTCAACTCATTTTAGCAAATCTATGACAAGTCATTTTAAGACCATTTCCTGATTCTTAATAATGTTTGCAAGTTATAGATAATCTATGTCCCTTTCAATGGAAATTTTGGGTTATCTCTCTCAACATTCATTTTAGAATCTATTTCTGATGTAAGATGCAAGTGAAAACTAAGATTTTTCAGCCAGGCGTGGTGGCTCACACCTGTAATTCCAGCACTTTTGGAGGCTGAGACAGGAGGATCACCTGAGGTCAGGAGTTCAAGAATAGTGTGGCCAATAGGGTGAAATCCCATCTCTACTAAAAATACAAAACAATTAGCCAGACATGGTGACACACACTTGTAGTCCCAGCTACGTGGGAGGCTGAAGCAAGAGAATCACTTGAACCTGAGTGGCAGAGGTTGGCAGTGAGCCGAGATGGCACAACTGCACTCCAACCTGGGCGACAGAGCGAGACTCCATCAAAAAACAAACAAACAAAACTAAGACTTTCCACCTCAAGCCACTTATAATTTAAATCACAGTCTCATTTGATAAGAAATATTTAGCTTAGCAAATCTTCACAAGAACCTTAGTGAGAAGTGGTTAATTTGAAAGATAGAATGCATCCGCACTAATAGTCCATTTGTTCATTTCTACATCTAAATTCTTACCACTGGGCAAACTGCTCATTGGGCTCCTTAAAGATTTTAAATTTCATTAGAGTAGCAAAAATCAAGTTGTATTTCTAGTAAAGAGTACATAAATCTACAGCATATGGTCACTTACTACAGCAATTCAAGTCAGACTTAAAGCCTATTGTAAGAAATGGAGTATTTCTACTAAAGTAAGTTTTTGGAGAACCATGTTATTAAGTCAGAAAGAAACCAAACAATAACAACTGAAATATCTTCAGGAATTGACTTCCAAATAGAGAAACAGCTAGGTATACATAGCTTGTAAGCCAATGAGGAAGGAGATTAAGAAAACCACCTAACATCATCTGAAGCATATGATATGTAAATATCACAGGAGAGAAGTTAAAAGGTATTATTCAGGAATACTGAACACATACATATTATGAAAACATTTCTTGCAAAAAAAAAAAATCACTGAGCCACTGAGCACAGAGATTAATCTCTTATGGAAAACATTGGAAACCCAGTTGCCTGAACCAATTAAAATTGAATTGACCACAGTAACATTTTATATCAGCTAACAAACAGGGCTCAGGTAGGAAGAAATATCCAATGGATTATTTCCCTGCTCAAATATCAATGTTTTTGTGAAATGAATCTGCAGAGAATAAAACATTACAGTCCCAAATATAATATACTCATTTATTTTAAGTAAAAAATTGTTTCCGTCACCCTCTAAGTATGGGAAAATATATGAACATAAACAAAGAAGGGTAGTATTTACAGAAGGAAGTGTTTGTAACAAAACAGAGCAGGAGAAAATTCAGTGTGTGAACAGACTTTCAAGTAATGGGTAGAAGGAGACCATAGTTGGGTTAGATGACTGGTGAAAAATGAAATTTAGAAGCTAAATGGATGTCCCTGAATTCACTCCATTCACCCAGGAAATCTCATATTATAAAGTCAAGATGAAAAACAAATTAAATGAATAAACATTTCTCATTTAATTTTATCAATACAAGCATCAAATCTGGGAATAGTTATTGGGAAACTAGAAACACTCGACTAGAATATCTGCATTGATCATTATCATCAAATGATGACTTCACTACCCAGCCCTATTCTACTAAAGGTAGAAAAATGCCCAAGGAAAATCTCATAGCTCTTTAAACAGCAAGAGTCAGAAGTATTTATGGTATCATTCTTCTTTTCTAATGTATGTGGTGAGCTACCCAGAAGTGGGAGTGAAAAATATTTCAGGAAATTTGATTCCCTAAGTACTGTGACCAATCTCATGCTCACATCTATCTATGTTTGTTTAAAGCCAGTCCTGATCTTCACTTTGCTAAAAATTAGTTGAATGTTAATCTGCTTAAGAAAGAAATGATGAGAGAACTTGAGCAGAAATTTCTAAATTCCGTAAACATGATGGCTAATACCTTCAGATTCCACTTTTGAAGAAACTTCTGTAAATGTTTGGGATCCACCTTTTTCTCTGTTGCCACCATAATACAGGCTAAATAAAAAGCAAGTAAAACCAAAAGGGTGAATAAATTTAAATAATAAAAATATAAGTATAGGCCGGGCATGGTGACTCACACCTGTAATCCCAGCACTTTGGGAGGCCGAGGCAGGAGGATCACGAGGTCAAGAGATGGAGACCATCCTGGCCAACATGGTGAAAACCTGTCTCTACTGAAAATACAAAGATTAGCTGGGCATGGTGGTACCAGCCTGTAGTCCCAGCTACTCGGGAGGCTGAGGCAGGAGAATAGCTTAGACCCAGGGAGCAGAGGTTGCAGTGAGCCGAGATTGTGCCACTGCACTCCAGCCTGGTGACAGAGTGAGACTCCATCTCAAAAATAATAAAATAAAAATAAAATAAGATAAAAAAAGTATAGTAGGTTGCTGCTTCACAAAACCTAAAATTACAAGTGGAATGGCATGACGTTTACTACTTTGGATGTATGTTATTTTTCTACATTTTGAAGCCAATCATGCATTGCAATGTACTATTCTGAGAAAAAGCATATTGATAACCTATTGATATCAGGCATAGTGTTTCAATGCAAACTATAAATAGTATATAAAGCAGATCTAGGATGAAAGAGGAGATGAGTGGTTATAGTCTGTAGTCTATGGTGTTAGATAAGAATAAAAAGTGCTTATCCTGGTTCCTGCGACAGAAAAGTAAAGGGAAAAATGGGCTGTCATTAGTCATCAACTGAAACTGAATCTTAAAAGTTTGGCCTTTCCAAAAATCTGATTTGCTATTTCCCAAAGTGATATGAGGTTTGAAAATGAGATGATTGTGCCTGGAGAGGAAGTGGGTGTGGGTTTTGTGGCTTCCAGACAGCGGAAGGGAAATCATTGTGTCTCAAGCCAGGGTTATGTTTTCCCAGGCTTGGGAATGTTGATGTGACTTAGGCAAAGGCAAGAAGACAAACTGGTCGTTGGCCTTTTATTTTTCCTCCCTCAGGTCAGCCGCAAGGAATTAGGTATAGGGAAAGGCAGAAATAAAAGTAAAGGAGACCCATCTTTTAACCTCTCAAAACCTGGTTCAAGATGTCATAAATGCAGCTGCCAGAAATAAAGAGAAAGGAAGTGTATTGGAGTCTAAGAAAAGCAGAAGAGGAAGGGAGGCTTTGAAAAGCCACCATAGTAATCAGTAATCTGTTTGACATCTGGCAAAGAGACACATCTGCAGGGGGCAACTGGGATGAGTAATTGAACTTTGATTTCTACATTTTCACTGAATGTCTATGTTTAGCACCTAAATTTTAAACACAGAACGATTTTTGGAAATGCACTCTTCTCTGAGAGGTTGTTTCATGGGATACAGGAAACATCTGGAGTTAGATCAAGTAAGTTTCATGGCTGCTCAGACAACTGGTGTTTGTACTGTTTCGTTATGGTCCTATAATGGATAGTTAAAATTCATTTGAGGGTTTTCCTAAATGTATATGGCTATGCCAGCATTTCTCAGAATCCAGCCAGAAACAAGAAAAAAGCTACCTCGAAACACATGTCAGACAAGGGAATAGAATCCTAAATTGAGCACCTGCAATAGAGGACTAATTTATTTAAAGTTAAAGGACACCTTCCACTTATTAGAATTACTAAAGAACAAGAAATAATTTATTTCAATATATCTTGTGATATTATGAGTAATTTTTCTGGAGATTGAACTTAGTCTATTTTCTTATTCCCTAGCTTCAGATAACCTACAACAAATTGAATCAGAATTCAAGATAATTTGCCTAAAGTGCCTAAAAATGATGCTTTTAAGGTCCATCTTTTAATCCTGTATGAGGCATATTTGCTGGTTTGTAACGAGGTCCCCCACTTCTGCTTCACAATAAATCCAGAAGATGTATGCAAGGGTAGAAATGAGGTAACAATGGAAATAACAAATAGTTATTAAGTACATATTTTAATAATGGCTACATTGGCATTCTAGATTAGGAGCCTTAAAATAACTCATATCCCTTTGCTTAGTTGATCCAAAATGAATTATATACAAAGTTATTTGTCACAACATTGTTAATAACAAACAAAAACTATAGTCAA
This sequence comes from Trachypithecus francoisi, assembly GCF_009764315.1. NCBI lineage: Eukaryota > Metazoa > Chordata > Mammalia > Primates > Cercopithecidae > Trachypithecus > Trachypithecus francoisi. Next base: position 18,933,231 of record NW_022681454.1, read on the forward strand.
CTTAAATATCCCAATAGAAATTGGTCAAATTATTTTTAGGATTGGTGTGATGAAATATTACATAGCTAATATAAATGATATCTTCAGAAACTAGGTAAAATAAACAGAATACTTATAATGTTAACAATAATTTCCCTTCAGGGGATATAAAACTGTGTATAAAATAATTCCAATATTGTATGTGTGAATACATATGTGGAGGGGAGCTAAGTTTACAAAAGCAGGGAGATTCTTCTCATAAAATGTTACCGGTATAGGGTCTTTTTAATATAGCCTGGTGGGTGTAATGAATAATGAGAGGGGCTATGGCAGAGACAGGAGACATTTATGGATGGACAAAGAAAAAGGAAAATAATCCTTTCAGGAGAATATAAGTCAGGAATAAATAGATTAGTTTATGCAGCATAAAGTTTGCAAATTTTATTTTGCAAATAAAAAAGTTTATAAAAATTGTTGTATGTTTAAGTGCAACGAATTCCAACCAGACATGCAGATTCATATTAGTTAGCTAGGGTATTTGAATAAGAAGAGATTCATTAAGAGAACTCAAAATTTGCATTAATTAGGAAGCATTTTTTATTATTTGGTTTATTGTAAATAATAATATAGAAACAACAGGAGCGAAAAAGATAATAGCTGATAATAACAGGTGAGGCCAAGTCTCAGTGTAAGTGCTTTGAATTAATTAACTTATTTAAACCTTAAAGCAACCACATGATTGTACAGGGGAGGAAATGGATAACTCTCAGTTATAAATGCATTGATCAGGCCGGGCGCGGTGGCTCACACCTGTAATCCCAGCACTTTGGGAGGCTGAGACTGGTGGATCACGAGGTCAGGAGATGGAGACCATCCTGGCTAACACGGTGAAACCCCGTCTCTACTAAAAATACGAAAAATTAGCCGTGCGTGGTGGCAGGCGCCTGTAGTCCCAGCTACTCAGGAGGCTGAGGCAGGAGAATGGCGTGAACCCGGGAGGCGGAGCTTGCAGTGAGCCGAGATCGCACCACTGTACTCCAGCCTGGGCGACAGAGCCAGACTCCATCTCAAAAAAAAAAAAAAAAAAAGCATTGATCCATAGATAGATACATAGATAAATAGATGCATGTGTGCACGCATATGCGTGTGGTAGTATTCAGTTAGTAGGAAAGAGAGTTGAGATCTAGGCAATCTGACTTCAGTTGCCTACTCTTGTATAATTGACAGTTATGCTATATGTATTAGTCCATTCTCATGCTGCTAATAAAGACATACCCGAGATGGGTTAATTTATAAAGGAAAGAGGTTTAATTGACTCACAGTTCAGCGTGGCTGGGAAGGCCCTGGAAATTTATAGTCATGGTGGAAAGTAAAGGGCAAGCAAGGCACCTTCTTCACAAGATGACAGGAAGGAGAAGAGCAAGCGGGAGAAAAGCCAGACGTTTATAAAACCATCAGATCTCTTGACACTCACTTATTATCATAAGAAGAGCAGGGAAACCAACCCCATGATTCAATTACTTCCAGCTGGTCCCTCCCTTGACAAGTAGCGAATATAGGGATTACAATTCAAGGTGAAATTTGGGTGGGGACACAGAGCCAGACCATTTCACTACACTAACCCCTCTTAGTTAGAAGTATTATTTTTCTAATTAAAGATATAAATAGCATTTTTAAAAATCTGAATGACTAATATAAAATATGCCCATACTTGCTAAATGAAGGAGGTTTTCTTTTTGATTGAAATATCAAAAGAAGATTTTAAAAATAAAATGAAATAAAAAAGGGAGAATATAAGAGACTCACTATTGACTTTGGGTCTCTTCCTTCATGTAACTCACAGGCTCCCAAAGCTGTTATCCAAGTTAGGGGTGAGTTACTTATCAGGCCTGGAGAGGAAAAGGAGAAAGTGAAAGGAGATGTATAATAAGATAGAAGGGGATTCAGGAACTTTGCATAATATTTTAGATAACTAACTATATGTTTTTGCGTGCTATAAATATCAGTGACCGGGGGCAAACTCATGTTCACTTTAGCGTTGTTGTTAAATTGGTTTGTGACATTTGATAGCTGCCTGGCTTATTAGTGCTTCTGTTATTCTTGTTATCCAGTCATGATGACAACCGGCCCTGTTGTAATTCTCAGGTATCAACAGTATGATGCAACTGGCCCTGTTGTAATTCTCAGGCTTAAACCAGAGTACACAGTTTTGTTTTACTCTTATTCTTATTAGGGAGAAAAACAAGTCAAGGCAAATAAATAACTGACATGCCATAAATAGAAGACACTATTCTTTATTTCATAAATTGCTAAGGATTAAAAAATAACAAATAGAAAAGTGTCAAGTGTCATTACAACACCATAGGATTTCAATAAATTCAAGATTTTATCTTTCTCTCTGATCTTTATTAGATCAATTTCAAAATTTATTCAATTATTTTCCTCCATTCTACCTATCAAGTACCCAATCTGATAAAATAATTCAAAGAGCTTGATGTGTGGCATGCTCATTAATTCATTAAGCATTTACAGAGAATGTGCTAAGTGCCAGACACTGGAAAAATCCTAGGGCATACAGTTGTGAAACAGGCAAATGTGTTTTTATTTTCATTGGATGATAACCTAAGTTTTTGGATGTGAGAAGGAAGCAGGAAAAAATTTAGTGTTTAAGAACTCAAGCTCTGAAATCAGCCTGCCTAGTTCAAATCCAATCTCCAACTTTTACCAACAGTAAACTTTAGGTAACCTACTTAGCCTCTCTATAAATATTCTGTGTATTTATTAAAAGGGAATAATATTAGCTAACTCACTGGGTTGTCAAAGAATACAATTTGAGACCAGACACAGTGGCTTATGCCTGTAATCCCAGCACTTTGGGAGGTTGAGGTGGGAGGATCACTTGAGGCTAGAAGTTTGATACCAGCCTGGCCAAAATGGTGAAACTCCAAGACTCTGTCTCTACTAAAAGTACAAAAATTAGCCAGCCATGGTGATGTATGCCTGTAAGCACAGCTACCTGGGACACTGAGGCATGAGAATCACTTGAACCTGGGTGGCAGAGGTTGCAGTGAGCCAAGTTCGCACCACTGCACTCCAGCCTAGGTGACACACCACAGCGAGACTCTATCTCCAAAAAAAAAAAAAAAAAATAGGCTTGGGAGTGGCAGAATTACATGCCTGAACACGCCTGTAGTCCTAGCAGTTTGGGAGGCTGAGGTGAGCAGATCCCTTGAGCCCAAGAGTTCTAGATTAGTCTGGGCAACATGATGAAAACCTGTGATATGATTTGGCTGTGTCCCTACCCACATCTTGAATTGTAGTTCCCATAATTCCCATGTGTTCTGGGAGGGACCTAGTGAGAGGTAATTGAATCATGGGGGTGGATCTTTCCTGTGCTGTCCTAGTGATAGTCATTAAGTCTCACGGGATCTGATGGTTTTATAAAGGGGAGTTCCCCTACACAAGCTCTCTTGCCTGCTGCCATGTAAGATGTGACTTTGCACCTCATTTGCCTTCAGCCATGATCGTGAGGCCTCCCAAGCCATATGGAACTGTGAGTAAATTAAACTTCTATTCTTTATAAATTACCAAGTCTCAGGTAGGTCTTTATTAGAGGTGTAAGAACGAACTAATACACCCTGTCTCTACTAAAAAATAAAAAAATTTAGCTAGGTGTGGTGGTGCATGTCTGTAGTCCTAGCTACTCAGGAGGTTAAGGAGGGAGGATCGCTTAAGCATGGGAGGTAGAGGCTACAGTGAGCCTTGATGGCACCACTGCACTCCAGCCTGGGTGACAGAATGAGACCTTATCTAAAAAAAAAAAAAAAATTAGAGAGTAAGTTAGCACATGTAAAGTACTTAGAATCATGCTTTAGTACTGTGAAAATAGTAAATGATCGATAAATGTTAGTTTTATGACTTATTACAGTGAACATTTTTACCAGGGCCTCCAACTTAGTCATTGGAGGAGATAATTTGGAGTAAAGACCTTTTGCTAGTCCTCTACAAAGCTGTCTTCTTTTTATATATATATATATATTTTACATATATATAATATATATAAAGTATATATATTTTACATATATTATATATAAAGTATATAAAGTAAGATATGTATACACATATATATAATTTATATATATGTACACACGCACACACACACACACACGTACACACACGCACACACACACACACACCCTGGATCCTGTGACTAGAAGCGAGAAGATCTGTTGATGTTTGGATCTGAATAGAGATTTTCAGAAAAAGATTGTTATCTTGCGATGCCTACTAGTAATACTCATCTGGACATTGCAGAATTATGGAGAGAAATACAAATTATGGATGACAGAAAGGGATTTTAGCCAAGGCTCTAAAGAACAGCTTACCAATATCAACTGCTTAGTTTGAAATAGTTACTATTAAAAGCACTTTATGGCAATTAAATTGTTTCATACTCAAAACATGGCCCTGGTAGTGAGTTTTAGTGTTTTAAACATTTTGTGGAAGTTGTCAGAGTCAAAATAAATTCACTTGTGTTAACAACAAAACAAAACAAAAACCCGAAAAACAGAACTAGAGAAGGCCATGAAGGATTATCATGCATGAATGCCTAGTAACAAAAACGATCACAAAAGACTACAAAAACCACAACCTTGCACAAAGGCCATCACTACCTTACACCAAAAAAACTGCTCAGCAAGTGCCAGCCCAACCTTGGACTGATGCCACCTTTTTTTTTTTGTTCCTTGTCACCAAGGATAATTATCTCAAAACAATTAGGTAATACTCTATTTTTCCTTGAAAAACCTTTGCTTTCCTTTACCTCACTGAATACACACATAGTTTACTATGACACCAGTGTTCCCATTGCAACACCTATTCCCAAATAAACATTTTCTTTGAGAAATTCTCGTTCTTCATTATTTAGATCAATGATTTCATAAATTAGAGAATGCAGGCATAGAAAAGTAAAAGGAATTACTTAAGTTCTCGCAGATAGAGGCAGAACCACAGAACCACGCTTCTGACCTAGAGAGATGGAACCAGGCTTTAACACCTACACTCTGCTCCTTCTCTTTGCTTGCCAATCCAATTAAAATCAATACAAAATATCTAGAAAAATGGATGTACCATCATGCTCTCATAGAGATGTTAGATGCTGAAAAACATGAATCACTTTCCTTATGTAGAAAATGTAAAACTGCTATTCTCAAAAGAAAGCTAAGACATTATAATACATTTATGTAATAGCCAAGAGAAAAAATTTGAGAACAAGAGAAAGACATTTCACATTCTGAAGAGATAAATTCCAAATTGTTAACAGATAATAGGTAATCACAAATGAAAAGGTATGAAAATAAGTGCGCACTAAATGGAATACTGACGTTGGGTTGCTACAGTGTCTATCACTTTGGTTGTTTCATTGATAGAAAACTGGACTTTAGAACACTCTTGGATTTTTAGGCTAATCATTTATCTAAAGTACAGACATAGTCTGGATTGATCATTAAAAACCAGAGACACTGGAACTTTAATATAAGCAAGAACTATATAATGACCATATTTATCCAAATCCTGGTTAGTGTCTGGGAGTTAATGAGCCAAAGTCTCTAAGAGTATGCAAGTTAGGCTAGATGACCCTTCGAGAAGAGTATTACAGATCCAGAGCTGGATAGGCTGTTTAGCCAACTAACCTGCAGATTGCCTTATGAACCAGAAAGTCAGGGAAATAATAAATGTCCTCATTCATCAAACCTTTATTGAGTATCTATGTATTCAGTTCTATATTTTCCTTAGTAGAAAAATAAGATGTGGCCCTTTTTAGGAGATCTCACCATCATTATAAATACAATATCTAGTGACACTAAAATTTTTCTCCCTGATTTATGCATGCCCTTAAACATCTAACAAAAATAAATAAATTATTGTGTTAACTTTTTTTTTTAGCAGAGTTAGGTGGGAGGAGATAAGTTTCACAGAAATTAAATGAGTCTAGTTCAAAATAGAAAAAGAACTATGAATCCTTAAAGATATGAACTCAATGCCAAGTGGAAAAAGAGAAGAAAACGTATTAAGAATGTGACATCCATAATTCTGCTGCCAAACATGTGTGTGCATGAAGGAGGGCACAGAAACACTTTCACCTGGGCCTGAGGACAGAGGCTGCTATGTAAAACAGGGATCCATCTGCCTGTGAACAATGAGGACATCCCACTGTGTTTCTCTGACACTTCATTGATTGTGTAATGGCATTTGATATCGCTAAGACCTGGTTGTTCTGGAAGCACTGGTGCATTACAGCAGAGAGATGCATTGTGTATGATGAGTCATGCCCCACAAATTTGTGCTCAGTCTCTGTACAGTAAGAAAAAAAAAAAAAAAACAAGATCAAGTAACAGAGAACTGGGGAGGGAGAAAGTTCTCATTGCAGGCACAAATACACCTCCACTTTGTGCAAGGTAAAGAGGGCTTACACACACTTAGTTTTCCATAGAGTTCTAGTAACTTTCAGTAGTCCAAATCCTGGATCAGATGTTAGTCAAATAATAATTCCAATAGAGGAAAAATGCTTTTCATCTGTGAGTCATTTTTTAGAAGGGATAATGTCTAAACCTTGTAGCCTCTTCCTGGTTACCCTGAGGTTTGGACGTTTGCCAGGAAGGAAGTAGAAGAATAAACATGACCAAGGCAAAGAGTTCGATGAGAAACCCTTAGAATTTTTGGAGAGAGGAGAGGAAAAACAATCAGAAACATGAGTATATCCAGAAAATCAGTTCATTTATGTAACCCAGGATGATTGGCAGATATTTGCTGGCTTTCACGAGTCAATCCTCAAACAAGTAAATGGACACACCTCAAGGGAAAAAACAATCCTCAAAAGAAAATGTGTATGTGACCTTCTTTACCATCCCATTATTTTTAAAGGGGAAAAACCATTACCTGAGACCACAGTCACGGTTTGACAAAGCAAATCTGCTTAACACTCTTCAAACTGTTTTCTATAGAGTGAGATACCAGCATCTTTCCAGGACATCTGTGAATCCTCTAAGATCTGGCCCCAGCCTCTTTCCCATACTTCTTTCCTTCCAAAATTTCCTTCCATCTCCCCTATACTTCAGTCACATCCCTCTATGCAGAATGCTCAAGGGAGTCTTTTCACATTTTCTCCTTTGGCACATTCTCACCTTGAGTGGCATGCCTTCCACACCTCACCCACTTGGCAAAATCCTCTCCTCTCAAAGCACAACTTGAATAGTCCCTCTTTATGGAAAGACATCCATGGGCAGCTCCTACTCCATTTCACTTTATCACACACTCCACTGTTTTCACCATTTAATAAAAGTAAAGCTTCTTTTGCATTTACTTTGGACCAGGCAAAATTACAAGAGTCTTTTAATATATTAACTCACTTAATTCTAACAACAGCCCTATGGAGGAGGTACTAACACTATCTCCATTTTACAGGTAAGGAGACTGAGGCACAGACAGTATAAATAATTTTCCAAAAATTGCATCACATGTACGAAATAGAGCTGGAATTTGGACTCAGTGTATGCTGACTAACCAGTTCTCTGGTTTCTATCCCAATCATATATTCCATCATACTTGATTTCAAATATTTGTTGACTATTGTCTGCAGTTAAGTGTGAGTGTCTTGAGGGCAGAGTCTGAGCTATATTATGTGTATGTTTAACATCTTTTGCAGAGACTGCACATAGCAGGTACTGTGTAATAAATAATCAGTAAACCAGCAAAGCAAGCAAGAGTAGAAGGAGTGTTATATAGGTTGTGAAGTAAAGAATTAAACATGACAAATCACCCTAGAAATAACATTTTCTGATTTGAAAACTGTTCCAATTTTGTGTTTGTGCATGCATTTTTCCCCAAGTAAGGCAGAAGGCATGGTAAATGTCATAACAGAATTAAGGAGGGAGCAAAGAGAAATGGAAAATAGTGATGATCTAAGAAGAGTAAGGAGAGTCTCCCAGATTCAGAGAAAGACTGGAGCACACTGCTATCATGGAGAAGACAGAGAGTATCCCAGCGCTGGCTATAAGCTCATCTCTGTCTGATGCTAGGCTCTGATAACCACAGGTTTCAGGCAAAGGGAAGTACTGGAAAGGTTTTGTTTGAAAGAGCTGATTTGCAGAGTAGTGCAGGGTCCTTTGGCTTGAAGGAGAAGACCAATGATTCTCTCCCTTGAAGGAGGCGAGGAAACACTGATGAATGCATCAGACCTCTGCCTGGCCATGAGGACTATGTCCAAACCATAAGGAGAGGAGGCTCCAATAGTCCTTTTACAGAGGACACTTTGAGATATTTAATACAAACGTATGCTGCTTCAGGGCAGGGATGATAAAGAACCACTCAACTGGACAGAAGACTATTCTCCCCATTTAGTTGAAAATTAGTTTTACATCTGCCAATTAAGACCTGCAGGACATGTGGCAATGTGTACATTGGAGGCAGTGGCAATGTCCTCGTGTTTCCCCGAAGAAGAACCTTTCAGCCGCAACTGTACCCTCTTTAGGAAAGGCTATTTCAAGAGTCTCTCTGTTTCTTCATCACACCCTTTTTTGCAAGTCTTCCTTAGTAAAAGGCTGTTATCTGCTGGATAGGAATGGTGAGAGCCTGGCATCACTTGGTTTGTGTTTACCACTATGTACAATTTCTATACCACAAATGCAATGGGCCACACCTTCTTGTGTATTCTTTGTTTTTCCGTGTGTGTGTGTGTGTGTGTGTGTGTGTGTGTGTCTTGAACTGCACATTCTTAGTGAAGGATGTGGTCATTGTGAAGTCATTTTCAATGTGTTAAGCAGACTGACCATGGCTTCCTGCTGGTCTGCTCTCTCTGTTCAAACTTCTCTACCTAAAGTTCAACGCATAATAAAATCAGCCTTTCATTGGGAGATCCGGTATATCTGAAATAACAGAATGACGGATGAGACCACCGCTTCAGTCTTGGGTAAAAACTGCATGTTTCAATCAAAGTATTAACAAGTTCATGATGTGTTTCCTGTTTGGCCCCTCGTGGGTATTCTCCCTATCGAATAGAACCTGGAAGGAGGGATGGTGGTCCCACGGCATGTGGGAAGCCACGAGGAACATCGGCTGAGAGTGCCTCTGTAACGGTGTGCTGGGCCTTCACATCCACACTGCAGTGAGTGTTCACAAGGGAGCTGCAGCAAAGAAGGGAACTAAGTATAGAAACTTTGGTAGGTGAGCCTGATGACAGACACCTTTCAGAAGCTCATGAACTGGACTCTCAAACACAAGTGAGAAAACTTTGCTGGGAACTCTGTGAGCAAGCAAGAGCCAAAGTCAGGAAGATATGAGTTGTAGTACCGAGATTAATATCTCATACATAGCCAAAGATTGGTCAGGCCTGGAGAAATGCAGAGTGTGTGAAAGTCAGAAGTGAGCTGAGGACAGATTTAATGACTGATAATCTAAGCCGTTCTATTCCTTCAGTGTGATTAACTTGTTATGTGAAAAGGGAGACCCTATTTAAAGTGGTCTTGAGGTCTCTTACAAAGAGTGTGGTTTTTGGAGACAGAGCTCTGACTTTAAATAACATGTCTCCTATCAAAAGTGATGTGATCAGATGTAAATCCCTTAAATTCTCTGAGCCTCTCATTCCTAGAGAGTATTTGAACTGCATTATTGCTCTCTGCCTTCCATGACCATGCTAGTAAGCATGATAAAGGTAAACACTTTTTGATAGGAAATTAGAATAAATAGAAAATCTACTAAACTTGAATCTTTATTTTGATTCTTTTAGAACTCATTTCAATATCAAATAATAACACTAGGTCAGATCATGGACATCAGGGAAAACATTAAAAAAAAAATCCTAAATGAAGGAAAAATGATTTAGGAAGAATCACCACTGGGCTACTTTTAAGCTATGAAACTCGGTTGAAGTTAGACAAACTCTCTGAAACTCAGTTCTCTCATCTGTAACATCAGACAAATAATGCATATATTAAAATCTTGATTTTCATGACCTAGCCTCATCTCAGCAAAATATTAGCAATAACTTTGTGTAGCTCAAGCCTTGATTTCTGCTTCTGAATGAAGGGGATAGAAACATCCAAAGGCAACATCTAGTTATAGCATTTGGTGGGATCAAGAATAAAGATTTTTCTTTTCTGCAAGTGATTTAATCTGGTTTACCCAGTGGGAAAGCACTAAAGGCTATCATTTTGTTTTCCTTAGTTGAAGCTATTAACTGTAATTGCTTTTGTTAATAATACTTTACTTATTATAATCAAAGTTCAATTTTTGCACTTATACCCTGGGGCCAGTTTGCAGAGGCACAATTTATAAATGGATGAAAAACAATTAATAACAACTAGAAAAACCATTAATGATCTTATCAACAAAGTGCTATGCAGTCTCCAGTTGCAAAATCTTGCCCAACACATAAAATAGAACACACAACCTCAGCTAGTGCTATGAGCTTTCCCAGTAATGACCAAACAGAGTATTTCAATAGCAGAAAAATAATGCCTCTGAGGGCACTCTCCTCCTGGGCTTAACAGGGGATGCTTCTATTAATCTACTGAAGGTCAGATGCAGCCTATTATAGTTCCTGTGGGGTGTGAGCCTTCAAAGAGCTAAACTACAATAATTTAAAAGGAAAAATATTCCATCATCTCTCCTCCAAAGCAATTCCCTGCTATAGCCACCAAGACATTATGTGATCAGGCTACTACCTCCCTCTCACACCAGTCCAGCCCCTGGACTTTAGAGTTAAGGGGGCCCCTTAAATGCCCCCTTAACTCTAAACTCCAGCTTTATTCCTGATAAAAAGCTTAATGTTTTTGCCTACAGCCTTTTATTGACTTTCCCCTTTGCTGGGAATAACTTCCATGGATGCCTTCTTCTTGTATTCAAATCTCAGCCCTAAAACAGGTCTCGGGTCTTCCCCTAACCCCACTTCGAATGTTGCTGTCAAAAGCCCCAGACTTTGTTTATCATATCACTATTTGAAATTAATGGATGCAACGTCTGGTTTGTCTTGCTCACTACTGTATTCCCAGTACCTTGAACAGGGTCGGAATCATAGTTAGTTCTCAAAAGATATGTGTTGAATGAATGGTCTAGTTGATGAATTAATGAATTCCCACTGGCTGCTGGGACAAAGCAAATAATTACTTACTCAGGCCATTTTTCTCTCGTGAACAGCAGTTACCAATGTCTCCTTCCTCTCTCCTCCTCTCATTCCTTCCATCCCCTTTCTTCTCCCTCTTCCCATAATTTAATTGCTAAAAGCCCAGGCTCAAGTGTCCAGCAGCCTGTGTTTGAATTTAGACTTCATTTACCTGTAGGTCCATGAAGGCAATCATTGTCATTTTTTGTTCACAATATATTCCTGGGACTAGCAGAGAGATAGCATCTGCTCAATAATTCTTTATTACCAAATGAGAAAAAACAATGCATGAATGAGTAAGTGCTTTCTACTTTTCTTCTTTCTAGCTGAGTGATGTCAGATAAGTTACTTAACCTCTTTAACTACGTTTTTCATCAGGAACAATTTAAGAATACTATTTACCACATGGTTTTATTGCAAGGATCAAATGAGGCCAGATAGGCCCAGGGAGAGTAAACTTTCAATAAACAGTTAAGGATTTATTATCAAAATTTTCTCCATTTATACTTAAAATATAAGTACAAGCTTTGGTCCAATCATTCTGCTTGGATGTTTTTCAACCCTGCAGTAAAGTATGGCCTTGCTTCCAAGCCATCATGCTCCACTACCACAAAACTGAAGCTAGAATTCTACTCAATCTCAGCCCATGAAAACAAGACTTGGAATGTCACTCTCCCTGGGCTCTCCGATTCACTTCCCAAGACCCTAGGCATTCCCCACTCAACAGGGCCACCTTTCTGATAATGGAGGTTCTTACTTTGAATTTCTGAATTTGCATTCTCATTGCATAAGATTTCTTCTTTGATGCCAAGTCAGTTGGAATGAGTTTTATTGAATATCTGACTGGAAAGAAGTCATTAATTTATCTACTTGCTTTTGTCATAAACCTAGATGAAGAACAAGTATCCAAAAATAAGACCAAGTACGGCTTCACGTTTACACTGTCAACATGGGTCACTGGTGTTGAGCTGCTTGTGACTGTACACTTCATCCCATCATAGGCCACACTTACTTACACTTCAAGCCTTAGGCATTAGTCTCTTTGTGAAAATTTTAAAGTCTCAAATATTATAAACCAAGTAGAACCCTATTCTACATGTCCAGAACTTCTTATGAATTCTTTCATTCAACAAACATTTTTTTTCAGAACCTATGTGTACTGGGGTGCTCTGATTTTTGTTTGTTTGTTTGTTTGTTTTGAAACAATCTTGCTCTGTTTCCAGGATAGAGTGCAGTGGAGCGATCTTGGCTCACTGCAATTTCCACCTCCTGGGTTCAAGCTATTGCTCTGCTGCAGCCTCCTGAGAGCTGGGATTATGGGTTCACACCACCATGTCCAGCTAATTTTTTGTATTTTAGTAGAGACGAGGTTTCACCATCTTGGCCAGGATGGTCTCGATCTCCTGACCTCATGATCTGCCCTCCTCAGCCTCCCAAAGTGCTGGGATTACAGGCGTGAGCCACTGAGCTTGGCCTCTGGGGTGCTCTTTTAGACATCAGTTATATGGTAATGAAACACAACAACAAGGAATACAAAACAGGCAAAAATTTTTATCTTCAGAAATCTACATTATGATAGGAGAAAAGGACAATAAAGTAGAAAGATAAATAAGATAAATGTTTTGCATAGTTTCTGAGCAGAAAGGTAAAACAAGGTACAGAGATAGATGCTCCATGGAGATATAATTTTATTTAGAATGTCCTGGAAGGTCTCAGTGATTAAGGTGGCATTGCAGTAAAGACCAGAAGGCAGTGAAGGGTGGGCGCTGCATATCTCTGTCTTATCACCAACTACATCACAGTAATGTCACAAAGGGAATAATGCCTAAGCTAAGGCTTGAAGTGTAAGTAAGTAGGCCTATGATGGGATGGGGTGTATGGTTGCAAGCAGCCCAGCACTAGTGACCCATGGTGATATTGTGACATGAAGCCATACTTAGTCTTATTTTTGGATACTTCCTTCTCATCTGGGTTTATGACAAAAGCAAGTAGATAAATTAATGACTTCTTTCCAATCAGATATTCACTAAAATATTGAAAGAAGAAGAAAGACCTTCCTGCTCCTTTTTCCACAATCACAACTTAAGTTCCCTGAAGGAGCGGGTTATATCTACTCATAATCTTATCCCTGGAACTTAGCTCAGGGTAGAGAATGTACTATGTGCTCAACACATGTTTGCAAACTCCTCTGCTATTCTGCTGGTCACAGCCATGTTACCCTTCAAGGGCCAGGCCCTATCTCATATTTGTGTACTGTGGAAGTTGCATACACCAGAGTAAAATCACATTTTTTTCAGACCCAGCCAAAATAGGGCCAGGAAAGCTGGAAGGAGAGGAGGTCCATATTTACATGTAGGAGATATGAACTGTTTCCAGGAACTTTCTAAAAACCCTTCATGTGTCTCCTGCTTTGATAAATTTTATCATTAGACATTCTTAGGACGGTACTGATTCAGATCAGAAGTTTTCAGAACACTTGCCCAGTAAGGGCATCTCCACCAATAAACTGGCAACAACGCTGGCTTTGAACCTCTGATGAACTCTGTTTCTAAGCAACTTAGGTAAATTTATATTTTAAAATTAAACTCCCCTTTACCCTTTTCTCACTGAATGCACTTGTGGTTTGCGTTCCCATGCATTCCAGATTATAATCCTTATTTCTTTTCCAGAATAAACCCAACATATTTAGAGATAATTTTCTCTAGTGTCTTTTTTTTTCAAGACTGACAGTAATTTCCAGGTATACCCACTGCCAGCCTTTCTCATCTCTCGCTGAACACATATGGATTCCTCATCATCACTGAGTTCTACTTACTTTCTTGAGAGAACTATCCAGAAGAGCACTAAGGAATTGAATAGCCAGGTCACCAATCTATAATGGGGTACAAAAACTTTCTGAAAACATAACTTGATAGAGAAAATCTCCAATTCATTTCTGTTTGTATGGTGAGGCAGATGAATTCTACAAGCTGTAAAGAGGTGAGGGTTATATCCTCAAGGGTCATACTTCCTAATGCTTGATCATCATCATACCACATATTAGTCCATTTGGGCTTTTATAATAAAAGATCATAAACTGGGTGGCTTAAGCAATAGGCTTTTATTTCTCACAGTCTGGAAGATGCAAAGTCCAAGATCATGGCTCTGGCAGGTCTCCGTATCTGGTGAAGGCTTTCTTTCTCTCTTAGAGACTACTCGCTTCTCCCTGTGTCCTCAGATGGCAGAAGGGAGAGAGACAGAGACTCTGTTTTCCCTTCTTCTTTTCATAAGAACACAAATCTCATTATGAGAGCCCAACTCTCCTGACTTTATTTAAACCTAATTATCTTCCACAGGCCCCATCTCCAAATATCATTACCTTGGGGGCCAGGGCTTGAACATATAGATTCTGAGCAGGTGTAGACATTCAATCCCTAATAAACTTCCTTGTGCACCGAACTGTAAATGAGAATAATGATAAGATGCACCACTTCTAAACTTTCCTGAATGTAAAATGAGCAAAAATTAAATAAGTAAAACTCTCAGCATGGCTCAACTGGGCAATACTACCCAATTCTGAGGCTTTGAACTCAAGGCTTTATTTTTTATTTACTTTAGACAGTAAAAGAAGTCTCACACAGGTGGACTCACACAGAAAATAATGTTCATCAGTCATTATTGTCATACTAATGCTGCTTTACCAACTACTATCAGATATTAAAGGCATTCACAATAAGCAATGATTTCTCACTCACACATCAGTGGTCAGTTGGAGTTCAGTTAATCTAAACTGATCTTCACTGCACTTGATTCTGACTGTGGGTCATAACAGTGGTTACCTTAGGTATGTTCACAGGAAAAGGCAGTAGCACATGAGGGCAAGGGAATTTCAAGCTCTGCCAACACGTCTGCCATTATCCAATCCTTTGTGAAATTGTGAATTGTCCAAAACAGTTGATTCCAAAGAAAGGTGCAGGGAGGTAAACTCTACTTATTGAAAAACCATTGCAAGGGTATGGATAGGTAATCATACTCCAGGAAAATGAAGAATTGGGATTTATAATCCAACCTACCACATATTCCATTGCATTTGAAGTGTTATTTGAAGAACTACAATGCTTATGTTCAATAGTTAAGGACTATTAAAAACTAAATATAATTCATAACACAGTGTATCTTGTAAATCCTAGGTGCTTATAATTTGCTTATAAGAAATAGAGGTATAGCTTTATTTTTTTTTTTTTTTTAGCATGACCTAATATATTTGAACCTTTGTTTTTGAACTTTTATCTTTATTATGGAAGCAATATGGCTCTGTGGGAAGAATGTTAGTGGGATTTCAAATACCCAGATTCTAGTCCTAGATTTACCACTAATTAGCTCTGAGACAATCAACCAATTATCTCAACTTATCTTGGCCATGTTCTCCCCTTCTGTAAGGGTTTGGGCTGGTTAGTTGCATTTCCTTCCATCACTACAACTGCATGAGCTTGTATTTACTGACATGGAAGTTGGCCGATAGGGCTTACCTCATCTCCTTCTTTTTATTCAAAAAAAAAAAAAAAAAAAAAAAAACTTGTTGCATCATATTAAGAGTTCCCAGTACCAAAAATACATGTGTGAACCAAAGTGGGAATCTTATCTAAAGTCGTGGACAGCATTTAAATGTTTTTCAGATGAACCAGAGTTAAGCGGGCCCTCCGTTTCCTGGCCACATACTGTCAATGTGGAGGATCTCTGGCCATGAGTTAAAGGTCACCCATGATACCAAATTGCAAATTGTGCAAATTGTGTTGAGAATGGAGAGGGTTTGCAAAGCTGGAATGAATACACAAAACATGCTTATTTATATCACTCAGGTTTGTATGGAAACGCAAAGTAATGTTTGCAAATGTGATGGTATTTATCTTCCTGAAATTGGCACAAATTACAAATGTTAGTTTGGGAAGTTAATAATTTCACATATGCTTTTGACAGTGACATATCAGCAAACAATTTTTATAGAGCATCGCACACACTTCTAACACACCACAGCTGAGGTCTGATTCAAGCTAAAACCCCAAGTGACTATAAACCAAACAATTATTTTTTTAGCCCTAATGTGTTTGCTTCCTAATGACCCACAGCCTTAAACTCACACTGAGCGGGACGGCATAAACTTTCTTTTTTTATGCTCCAGGCCCCAACAGGGCAAGGCACATTCTGGAAGACTACTTGTGGGTGACCAAAGTGCAATTTAAAACATCAGCAGCCTTTGATCAGGGCAGCTTGCTTACTTTTAATTGTTTCCAGAGTGCCTGTTTGAAAATTTGTTAGATTACACATCACATGCAATGGGAATTGATGGCTGCATTCACTGCCTTAATTCTTGGCTCGGAAAGGAGTTATGCTTACTTCAGTTACACTTAGGAGACTGAGCTTTTGGCCCAGCAACATAAAGGTGATTTCAGTTGCTGTCTCTTTTCACCCATACCCAAAGTAACAAGAAATGAACTGAGAGATCCTTTAGGAAAGTGTGAGGTAATTGGTTGCTGGCATTTTTTTTTTTCTGGCTGCACTAACTTTAATCAAAGATTCTTCTTTTACTTCTTCATGGGTATTAGTGGATACAAGATCTCATTAGGTTTTTTCCTTAAAAAAAAATAGCAGATAGAGTGCAATTAGTATCAAAGAAAACTTCCTTAAACCAGATATGTCAAATTCTTTCAATGCTTAGAGGCACAAATCAATATGACTGGACACTAAGTTAATGAGTGAGAGAATCCTTTCCTTAGCAACCCCAAGCTCAGCACTTTTCCTATCTAACCCTCTTAGCCTCCTTAGTTGATCTGACAGAAGTCAACAATGACTTTTGTGCAGATAATGTTTAAAGTTGCATCCACACTTCTGACTACCAACTAGATATAAATCATTGACTAGATGGTGGTGACACATGCATCCCAATTTTCATGTGGCAAATAATAAGTCGATTGTCCTGACCCACTCCCACCCCATACCCAATCCCATTTCTTTCTCATTTTTAATTTTGTAAATGGTACCACTGTTCTACTATTCCAATCACTGCTGATAACTTATTAATTCTTTCAACTGCTTCTTGTCTCCTGTATCCTACATTCAATATGATACCAGGCTTTTTTAATTCTGTACCCCCACCCCTATGCTTTTCCCAAATTCACCCTACCTTTATGCTCACAATGTACCGAACACAGATTCCTAACAGCTCACAATGCACCAAAAACAGATTCCTAACATGACCCCAAGTCTTCTAAATTGCCTCTTATTAATCCATCCTATATTTTAACATCAGGATTATTTCCTTAAACCCATCTGATTATGTCAGTTTCAAATTAAAGTTAATTAATATTGTCTATACCACAAATGTTAAACTCCTAAACTCCTAAGACTGTCATTCTCTAGTTTTACACTGTATCTTCAACAGTGCTGTCTGCCAGTGTGATTAATCCTGGGTTCCAGTGATAAATTATTTGCATAGCATATGACATGCTCTTCAATTCTTGATGCTCAGCACCTGCTCCTTACTTTGCCTCCTTCAAATCCATCTTCCAAAACTCAGTTGAGATGTGACATCTTTTCTGAATCCTTAAACCCAGACTAAAAGTATGCTCCTCCTCTGTACTTTTGAGGAATCTAGTAAAAGCATGTATTATTAAGGTAACCAACCATCCCTGTTTGCAGGATGCTTTCTCTGTAAGTCCTGTAACCAGGAAATCATGTGGGCCCAAGCAAACCAGAAGGGTCAGCAGTCACCCTTGACACACTATGCAGTCACTCCATGTCTGTGAGATGCTTCAAGTCTCTTAGAAGTTTAATGTATCTTTGTAGCCCTAAAATTTAGTTCAATGTTTGCAAAATAGTGAACTAAATAGTCGATTTCATATTGTAATAACGTTTTGCTCTTTTCTGTTGAATCCTCAAAATCTTTGGAGGATGTCAACATTAACTACAATTTTTTTTAATCCATGAAGAGAATACATCCAAGAGAAACTTAGTGATCTGCCCAAAGTTAAACAACCAGACTACACACAGATGTTTTTCTGATTACTAAACTGTGCTTATTTCTCCATGAAAACTGAGTAAATCATTGGCTGGAATATTCTGTGATGTGTTAGACTGAGTATTTTTCTATACACAAATTGATTTAGGGAGGAAAATGATTAAAATCAGATAAGCAGTTAATTACCAGCCCTTCCACTCAATTAGATTTTGGAATAGCTATTTGTTTGAATTAGACATCTTCAAACAAGATTGACTGCCTAGATATAACTAGTACAACCAAAACAACAGAAAATTAAAGTAAATGTTATTTTCACAGGAACTAAATGAGATAATTTGGAAAATGAGACTATTGAGATTTTCTAGTTAACATATTTATAAATCACAACCACACACCTATTATTTAATCCAGAGGTTCTCAATGGGGATAATTTTGCACCAGGAGTCAGTTGACAATGTCTGGAGATGATTTTAGCTGTCATAAGCGGAGGGGTAGAGATCAGGGATACTGCTGAATATCCTACAATGCACAGAACAGCACATCCACCACAAAAAGTCATCCAGCCCAAGGTGTCAGTAGTATGAAGGTTGAGAAACTCTAATTTAAACTGACAAGTAGGTAATGCAAAGGTTTTCACATACATATTTTAATTAACTCTATTATAAGAAATTAAATGTTAACAGAAAATTCCACAAATGCATTTTTAAAAAATATACAGATTTTATGCACATAAATATATGTATGTACATATATTATATATATGGATAAACCAAACCATATAGTATGTGGGGTTTTCTTATTTTTTATTTTTATTTTTATTTTTTTTAAGACAGAGTCTCGCTCCGTAACCCAGGCTGAAGTGCAGTGGCACAATCTCAGCTCATTGCAACTTCTGCCTCCTGGGTTTAAGCAGTTCTCCTGCCTCAGCCTCCCAAGTAGCTTGGATTACAGGTGTTCACCACCAAGCACAGCTAATTTTTGTATTTTTAGTAGGGACGGGGTTTCACCATGTTGACCAGGCTGACCTTGAACTCCTGACCTCAACTAATCCGCCTGCCTTGGCCTCCCAAAGTGTTGGGATTACAGGCATGAACCACCGTGCCCAGGCAGTGTTTGTTTTTTAATCATGTAAGTAAAGGTGATATTTATACAGTTCTGCTGTATCAACAGACAAAACTTTTTATTTCTTTAAAAGTTATGTCTTTTTTCTTGTTCTTATAATGAAAAAAACAGGCTTACTACAGATAGTCATTACTCAAATAGAAAACATTTTTTAAATTCTATAATCCAACTATTGAAAAAGAATGAAAGCATTTTAGTTTATTTGCTTTACTCTGTAATTTGCAGAATTAAAAAAAATTATACTTACAAAAACAGTTTTGAATCATGCTTTCTTTACTTAACATTATATCATGAAATAGCCTTCTAAAAATGTCATTTAACTATTGAACAAATTCCCTCACATGAATACACCATAATTTATTTAATAAATCTCCTGAAGTTGGATATTTGAAATTTTTTCTCTATGTTTTGCTATAATAAATAACACCATGATGAACATTCCTGTACATAAATCTTTAGTCCCTTCTCTGATTATTTACTTGGGATAGATTCCATGAACTAAAATGTTGAGGTCAAAATGAAGCCATTTAAGGTTTAGGATTTCAGTGATATAATCCATAAAACAGAAATAATAAACTATGGCCTCTCCCTCGTCCACAGTATAAAAGGGTCATGGAACAGTGATTTATTAACATAAACCAGAGACTAGGCATCCAACTGTGAAGTTATCTCTACATGTGCAAATATAGGTGGGGGGCAGAGAATACACAAAGGCCCTGCTACAGAAATAGACCTGTTCATGTTTATTTTTTATTTGGTTCACAATCTATGAGTCAGAAAATCCTCTTTTCAGGTAGAACATGGCAGAATATGCCAAAGAGAGCTATATGAGTGATTCCCACTTCCCACAAAGGTATAGCAAAAGAAACATTCAATTTCAGCTTATATTGACTACAGCATACATATATACCATTCAGTACTCATTTAGTGAAAACTTACTGTATCCTCCTTGACACTGTGCTATCTTTGCCTCTGTTGTACATTTTGTTTCTAGCCCTTATAACAGTTCTAAAGTATTATCTCCGTTGCGTAGATAAGGATGCTGAGCATCTGAGAGTATTAGGTAAACTGACCATGTAAACAGATTACTAAGTAAAGAATCTTATTTAAACACTCATTTGTATGATCCCTAACCAATTGTTTCTAAACTCAACACTGCCCTTCATGTTTATAATATTTCTAATCCCACATATAAGAACCTACTGAATAGAATTATATAGATAAAAGAATTAATATCTTCCTTCACTCTAATCTGCTTCCAAGTGTGACTACTAATTCATCATCATAGTCTATCAAGGTACACCAGATCTCCTTTGTAGGCCTGGCACTGTAGATATTACCCAATCTCATTTACAGTCACTCAGAGACCTAAGGAAATGCACGTGAATTTTCACTTCAAAAACTTCACACTGGAGAGGGATTTGAAGTATGGCATTCATCTTAGGCTACAGCCTTGGAGACGTGGAGCTGTCTTTCATTTCCGTCATGTTTAAGGAAACCATTCTCAATGATGTGGGATCAATTGTCCCGAGAATAAGAAACCACCACCATTCTGTGAGAGCATTTTTAGGTGCAGATTTTGTACAAGCTGACACATGCAGAGAAACTATGTGGGTCTGAGATCTGTTTTCTGTTTTTTGGATTTTTTTTTTTAATTGGTTGAACTTCAGAATATTCTTTCTTCTAAATTTGTCTTTCAGATTCTTTCTCTTGGCCAAATACATAAGTAGTAGGTTTTTTCTTCTTGTTCCTCCACTATTTCTCTTCTCCATCATAGTAGAGCTACATTTCCCAGCTCCCTCCCTCCCACCTACCCACCTATTTATCACCTGGGGTTGACCGGTGGGTTGCCCTTCTCTTTTTGACTGAGTTATTCGGGCACACCCCATGAATGACACTCACATACAATTGTGAATACAGTTTTTATATGCATCTCCTGTCTTAATATGCACCTTCTCTCCTTTAATAACCAATTTTCAAACATCTACTTCATGCCTAGGTTTCCCTTCATATCTTTAGATTCTTTCCTAAGTCATTCCTTTCCATATTCCTCCTTCCCATGGATATCTGTGTTTCCAAATTATTTTCTGAATATCATAATTTGGTGTATTATAGATGAAATATGAATGCTTTATAAGTGCTATATTTCAAATCATTGGATAGTTCCAATATCCATTAGCATGCAGTAAGTGAATATAAATGTATCTATGTAAGCAGTCACCTACACCCTTTTAATACATATTCATATTGTAAATGTTAAATTCAATTGTATATTTTGTTAATGCTTACCATATGTGAGGAAATGTGCTTGGCACTGACCATGCAAACATCCACAAACGAAGAATGACATTCAGTGAGGTGAAGTGATGTGCCCACAGTCATGACAGCTAGGGCTTTGCAGATGTGGTCTCACATCTCATTTATGCTTTCAGAAACATCCACTGCAATCACTTTCATACCTGTAGCACATTCGTTACCTCTGTGTCTCTGCCACTTAATCTTCACAGTGAAATCCTTGAAAGTGAAACTCAAACATCACCTCTCTTTGAAGCTTTCTTTTACCATTATCCCCGCACATTGAGACCAAGTGGCCACATATTTCTCTCTTAAAATAGTATGTCATGCTAGTAGAGTAGTCATTGCATTACATTCAGCAGTGTTTGGTCTCTATGTCATTCTTTTTGATCAGTCTTTACCTTGCTCATCTTGTACCCAGCTTCTCTGGCAAAGTGATACCTAACAGATATTTGCCTGGACAAATTACCAGTTAAACAGTCCTCTGAATTTGAAATCTACTAAAGAAAGACATTACAGTTACAGTCTCTGCCTTTGGGATTTAGCGTAAGACCCGTCTGACCAAAAAATCTCGTATTCCAGGTATTGAGTTCACTCTTTGAATTATATACCATACTTCTCTATTCAGTCAAAACAGTTAAATTGACTATTCTTGTTGGTGTTCCTTTCTGATGGCTTATGAATGCTGTTTGAAAACCCATTTCTTTTACTTTCTAGTAAAAGTAAAAAGTAAATCATAAAAAACAAAAAAAGTAAAAGCAAGCTGATGAGTTTCATAAGTAAGGCCATGAAGTCAAACATTCTAGGGTAGAAGCTGATGGCACGATCCTAGACAAAATAAATGGCCTGCTTCAGTTTTTTCACCTATGAAACAGGATTAATATTGCCCACAAGCTGTTTTTGAATGTCTCCCATATGAGAATAAATTTTTAAAAAAAAACAATAAATTTTAAAACAACACCCCCGTTGTGTAGAGTAGAGTAATGACCCCTCCAAGATGTCTACATGCCAATCTCTAGAACCTGTGATTTTGTTGCTTCCACTGATGCGAGTATGGTTAAGAACCTTCCAATAGGATGAAGATCCTGGATCATCTGGGTGACTCTGATCTAATTACAGAAGTTCTTTTTTTTTTTTTTTTTTTGAGGCGGGGTCTCGCTCTGTCGCCCGGACTGGAGTGCAGTGGCCGGATCTCAGCTCACTGCAAGCTCCGCCTCCCGGGTTTACGCCATTCTCCTGCCTCAGCCTCCCGAGTAGCTGGGACTACAGGCGCCCGCCGCCTCGCCCGGCTAGTTTTTGTATTTTTAGTAGAGACGGGGTTTCACCGTGTTAGCCAGGATGGTCTCGATCTCCTGACCTCGTGAAGTTCTTAAAAGAGGACATCCTTTTGGCTATAGTAAAAAGAGATGTAATAACAGAAGAATGGCCAGCGAAACATCACATTGCAGGCTTTAATGATGAGATTTGTGGCCTCTAGAAGCTGGAAAAGGCAATGATGCTGATTCTCCCCTAGATCCTCCAGAAAAAAAGTATAGTCCTGCTGATGTCTTGATTTCAAACTGGTGAGGTGCCTATTGGATTCTGACTGTAAGACAATGTATTTGTGTTGTTTTAAGCTACTGATTTGTGGTTAATAAATGTTTGCTCTGGTCTTATGTAAATGCTGCTTAATCATATGGATAAAACAATGAGGTCAAGCACTTAAAGCTCACAAAAGGTTCATTAACTATATTTTTATCTAGTTTGACTCTTCAAATGAGCAATTGCTTGAGTTCTTAGAAGGAAGACTTGCTCAATGACCATTTCAAGTTCTTTCTCTTATGGTGTGCATTAGCGATTGGTTGCAAAATTAGCAAATTCTAAAGAACTGTGTTATTCAATAGCTTACATAATGCATATTAAACTATAATTATTTGCATTATTCATTCCCTTACCATTCCACAAATACTGGTTGGGAATTTCCCAAAGAAACGAAATATTCAAAATGGAAAAATGTACTTAATAAACTCCTTCTGCCCAGATGAAACATTCAAGCCAGCGAAAGACAAAGAAAACCAAATATAACACCCAAGAGCTTTAAGTTCTGAACTCTGCCTTAACTCACAATTGCAACTCCAGATCTCAGCACAGTCCCTGGCATATGGTAGGTCCACACAAAGAAACTGGGAACTTTGTTGAATCGACTGCTGTATTTGTAATAGTTTAATAACTTACAGAAGGAATGATCAGCCAAAGCTTCTTAGAAGAGATACCATTTAAAATTACTGCCAAAGGCCAAGAAGAGAGTATGCTTAAAAACTGTTTATAATTGAATTTGAAAAACAGTATTGTGTATGAAAACTGCAATAATAAAATATAGGGCCAAAGAGTGGGTTGCAGAGAAATCATAAGAATTCTGATTTCTAAAACTGGGTTTCAGCACTAGAAATCTCAATGAAGTTTGTAAGTAGCAACAACAAATCATTCCTTACTCACATAAATTTGACTGGATTAAACAAAGTTAAGCAAGTCTTTTCAGTGTAGGATGTTTTAGGCTTCACTAGGCTAATGTGCCTTAAGCTTTCTAAGTAACGGATAACATGTCTGTATCAGTTACCTATTGCTCAATAATGACCTATTTCAAAACAATAGCTTTAAATCATGCTTTATTACTTCTCATAACTCTGTGTACTGGCTGCTGTTCTGGGCTTAATTCATGAACCTGCTTTTGGCTGATGCATGGGCTGGAGGCTGAGCTCACCTAGATGGCTGGGTTTCTTTCCTCAAGTAGGGTTTTTTTGTTTGTTTTTGTTTTCTTCTTTTTGTTGCTGTTCTTGTGTTTTCCTTTTGTTTGTTTGATTTCTCAGGTTTGTTTACATGATGGTAGAAGTATTCCAAAACAAGTGAGAGTAGAAGTCCCAAGGTTTCTTGAGATCTAGGCCCTGATGTCACATGGCGTCACTTCTGCCACATTATATTGGTCAAAATAAGTCACAAGGTCAGCCCCAATTGGAGTGGCAACTTTAATTGTAGACAAGCAAGTATACAAGGATGAGAGGAACTTGCAGCCACATTTTGTAATCTGTTAGTTTAGTTACATTAGTTAGTTCCAAAACTAATGTAATCATTAAACTTTTCTCTTTTATATATACCACCTTGTAATGTGCAATTTATTAATGCTGATGTAAGGCTTTGAATTATACATTAAGTAGTTTTATGACTAGGGACTACTGGAGTCTTTAATTAAGCATTCGACTTTAAAAGGGACACATTTTATAACATATAGCTTTCTATTTTGCAAAAGGCACATATGAGAGTATTTAAGTGAGGAATAGAGCAAAGCAATTTAATAACAGATTATTGGTGTCGCTCAGATGAGTGGAAAAGAGATCTTTATTCAGGTTAAGTGATACTGAGATGAGAAAGGAGAAAGTAAAGGTATATTATGTTCCACAGATAGAATCTTCATAATCTGATCAGCCACTTATGCTACAGTTGGGCACAGAGCAGGGTGGGATTAGTGTAAAGACAAAAAGTCAAGGTCCTCCCCACAGATTTGAGCTTTTGGTAATTAGCCCAACAGTGAAATCATGACCCAAAATAAAGGAGTTAAGAGAAGAAATATCAGATAAAAAATAGTAAATTTATTATGCATATTTTAGATTTGGAATGTTAGTTAAGCTACCATGCAGACATATTTAGTAGAGTTTTTTAGTTGCAGGACTGAGATTTTAGAAATGTATTAGTTTTGAGGAATTATATATAACAAATTGATTTATTATTGATACAACAAATATCTCTACATATATTCCCTCCATGATACAATGTAAAATGTAGCAAATACAGATCTTGCCATCTCAGAGCTTATAAATAACTACTTAAGCAATTAAAATGCCTGTCATAAATAAGACTTGGCCAAGCACGGTGGCTCATGCCTGTAATTCCAGCACTTTGAGAGGCCGAGGCAGGTGGATCACCTGAGGTCAGGAGTTCGAGTCCTGACCAACATGGAGAAACACTGTCTCTACTAAAAAACAGACACACAAAAATTAGAAAGACGTGGTGGCACATGCCTGTAATCCCAGCTACTCAGGAAGCTGAGACTGGAGAATTGCTTGAACCCATGAGGCGGAGCTTGCGGTGAGCCAAGATCACGCCATTGCACTCCAGCCTGGGCAACAAGAGCAAAACTCTGTCTCAAAAATAAATAAATAAATAAAAAGGACTTAAGGATATACAAGGTGCTATTGGTAGAAGCCCCCTTCAAACTGTGCATTAGAGTGTGGCGGCGGGGGGAGGTATATAAGACATGAGATATATAAGACAGAAGGTATGGTTTGTAGGAACTAAAATGTAAAAGCAAATGGATGGAAAAAATAGGCACCTCTTTTGCTTGTCTTTTCTCAATAGACTTACTATTTCTAAAAGTAAGGCATATTTCACTCCTTGAATCACAGTCCTGCAATGAATGGTTCCTTATTTTGCTTAAAACAATATCTTCACATGTCCTAAAAGATTATACATGACTTTTCCCCCATGATACTCTTTGACCTCATCTCTTACCACTTTCTGCTTGTTTTCTGTCCCTTCAAGCCACAGTGTCCTCTTTGCTATTCCTCACATTATCCAGGCACACTAGCCTTAGATTATCCGTAGTAACCCTCCCCACTGCCTGGAGTATGCTTCTTCACCTGTCTGTTTGGCTACCTCTCTCACTTTCATTAGGTTTTTGCTCAAATATTACATTCTTAAGGCAGCTCATGCTGACCATTCTATTAAACTTTGCAACTAGAACCCCTACTCGCTCTCCCTATCCTGTTC
This sequence comes from Trachypithecus francoisi, assembly GCF_009764315.1. Classification (NCBI taxonomy): domain Eukaryota; kingdom Metazoa; phylum Chordata; class Mammalia; order Primates; family Cercopithecidae; genus Trachypithecus; species Trachypithecus francoisi. The sequence continues at coordinate 18,959,579 of NW_022681454.1, forward strand.
AGTGTGCTCTATTTTTACCCTATAGCACTTGACTTTTCTAAAATATATTTTTCTTCATTGTGCACGCACATTGTTCTTTACCTTTTTGTCTCTTTTCACTAGAATATAAGATCCATGAGGACAGATATTTTTGGGGTTTGCACATTGATTTATCCTGAGCATCAAGAATATGCCTGGCTCATAGAGAATATTCAATTTTCAATTAATATGTGTTGACCAAACACATTTTATAGCACTTTTTGGTATGGGGAAAAGCCACATTGCATCCTGACATCAGAATCCTCAGTGAAGCACTGTACTTACAGAATTCAAGACCAGTTCTTCAATTTGACACTTAAGACTCTAATGCCAGGCACAGTGGCTCATGCTTGTAATCCTAGCACTTAGGTGGGTGCATCACTTGAGTCTAAGAGTTTGAGACCAGCCTAGACAACATAGTGAGACCTCGTCTCTACAAAAAGTATCAAAAAACTTATCCAGGTGTGGTGATTCATGCCTGTGGTTCTAGCTACTCAGAAGGCTGAGGTGGGAGGATTATTTAAGCAAGGAGATTAAGGATGCAGTGACCTATGATCATGCTACTGCACTCCAGCCTAGATGAAAAAGCAAGACCCTGTAAAACAAAACCAAACAAAAGAAAACAAAAAGCTTTCTACCACTTGGCAGAATTTGGAGAAATTTCTGTATCTATACCTTGGTTTCCTCATCTGGAACAAGTAGTATACTTACTGGCCTGCAAGGGTTATGGGCTGTGTTCAGTAATAAAATATAAAGCACTAAAAATCATGGAACCAACCTAAACGTCCATCAATGATAGACTGGATAAAGAAAACATGGTGCATATACACCATGGAATACTATGCAACCATAAAAAGGAATTGGATCGTGTCATTTGCAGGGACATGGATGGAGCTGGAAGCCATCATCCTCAGCAAACGAATGCAGGAACAGAAAACCAAACAACACATGTTCTCACTCATAAGTGGGAGTTAAACAATGAGAACACATGGACACAGGGAGGGGAACAATATACACCAGAGCCTGTTGAGGGTTGAGGGTTGGGGGTGAGAGGAGGGAACTTAGATAAATAAATAAATAAATAGATAAGTAGTTAATTTGAGACTTTTACACTGCCAGTATTCCGACGTGGTGAAATTAATACTTTTTTAAAAGGTTCACTTAAAATAATTTTCTAATGTGTAAAATATATATATGACACTAAACAAAAGGCCTTGAACACAGTGAGTGCTTAAGACATGGTTGGTTTTATTATTTCCATTGAATTTATTACCATTCTTTGTTATTATTGTTGTTAGTAGTCACGGGAGTAGTACTATTATGTTAGATTTCACTGCATCTCCTCACATAGCTGATTTAACTGCCTGATAAATCAGAGTAACTGCTTCTTTCTCAAAGCAGTCTATTTTCGCACCTCTAAGCTTTGTTCATCCTGTTCTTACAATAGCCAATAGAGAGTATCAGACTCTCTCCTTTTATCATCTACTTATGTACAAAATTTCTCCATAATTAAATTTTCCTGACATGCCTCGTGATATTTCTACTGAATACTCACTCACCCCCTAAATCTAGAAGTGACTTCTCCTTCCCCTGTGTTCCCATGCATGTTGTCTATGTCTAACTTGCTGGGGTACATGCCTTTTCTCCCCTAGAAGACTTTAAACCTCTTGAAGGTAGAATCGAGTCACTTAAACTCTGCATTCCAGTGGATGCTTGCTGAATACACACCTTTAACCACCCAATTATAACAATAATTGACTCTTACTAGTCAAAGGAATAGTTAATATGAAGATAACTTCCTCTAAATCTGCTCAAATCACAATCTGATAGGAAAAATAACTTCAGAAGGTATAGAAAATAATGCATTATTAGTTCAGTGGAATTAAGAATAGAATAAAGAGAATTAGGGTTAAAGGCACAAAGCCTTGATGTTTTGAGTAAAGAGTGCATTATTATTAAATAATTCAGGTTAAGATAATTTAATGGGAAACCAAAAAGATTTGCATATGGTTAGCTTAAACACCACTTACATGCTGTAACAAAAAGAGAATTAACTGTTTTTATCAAAACACCTCACTTCATAGGCAATTTACTCAATATAATTTGCATAATTTCTAGAAATATGCAAAATGAATTTAGTATGCATTATTCATCATGATCTCAAAAAGAGTTTTTGGCAATTTGCTACACTGATATTCTTTCTCATTTGTAATCCTTATCTGCAAAATAATTAATATTCAGCAGCCATAAGATTCTAAGATTTGGTGATAGCAAATTCTCAAGGAATATGGGTTTTAGAGGCATCAAATATTTTCCTAAAGGAGATGCACATAATGTACCTCATCCTTTAAATCCATCAGGTTAATTAAAATAAAATCATTGAAGTGACTTTGATAGAAATAAAATAGGCTAAGGAGAGGAAAAAGAGAAAGATCTCAAGAACTCAGGCAGCATGAGATATGGAAAATGAAGACTGGAAGTCAGAGGCTTGGGTGCCCCTCTGTCTTTATTGATAACCTTCAGCTTAGCAAACTGAAGATACTGAGGCAGTTTTATTCATAAAAGTGTTAATGTTCAGTCCAATGAGATTTATATCAGTAGAAATATGGAACCACTTATATGAAATGAATTATATACCTTTTTACATATATCTACTCAACAGAAGACCTTTCAAACATGTTTGAGTGAGATTATTTCTTTTCTTTTACCACCTCATTCTCTTAATTGGAGTATTTTTTGCTTTTGGGTTCTGTGAATTCCTTGTATATTCCGGATTCTAAGCTCTTGTTAAATAAATCATTTGCAAATATTTTTCGCATTCTGTAGGTTGTCTCTTCACTCTATTGAATGTTTGCTTTGCTGTGCAGAAGCCTTTTAGTTTGCTTTAATCCAATCTGTCTATTTTTGCTTTTGTTGCTTGTGCTTTTGACATCTTATCCATAAAACCTTTCCCAAACCAATGTCCTGAAACATTTCTCCAATGTGTTCTCCAATGTTTCTTCTGAAACATTTCTCCAGTGTGTCTCACATTACGTGTTTAATCCATTTTGACTTGACTGTTTTATATGGTGAGAGATACATGTCTAGCTTCCTTCTTCTGTTTATGGATATACAGTTTTCCCCAGCACCATTAATTAAAAAGTCTGTTCTTTCCCCAATGATGTTCTTGGTACCTCTGTTAAAAATTAGTTGCCAGTAAATATGTGGATATATTTCTGGGTTCTCTATTCTATTCCACTGTTTTTATGCCAACACTATGCTGTTTTGGTTACTATAGCTTTCTAGTATATTTGATGACAGGTAGTGGGATGACTCCAGATATTCTCCTTTTGCTCATCATTGCTTTGGCTATTTTGAGGGTCTTTTGTGGTTCCATACAAATTTTAAGATTTTTTTTCTATTTCGGAAAAGAATGTCTTTGGTATTTTGATAGGGGTTACATTGAATCTACAGATTGCTTTGAGTACTATGGTCATTTTAACAATATTAGTTATTGAAATAAATGAATATGTGTGTTTCGTTTTTTGTGTACTATTTAATTTTTTCATCAGATTTTTTTTTTTGAGACAGAGTTTCACTCTTTTTGCCCAGGCTAGAGTGCAATGCCATGATCTCAGCTCACTGCAACCTTCGACTCCAGGGTCCAAGTGATTTTCCTGTCTCAGCCTCTGGAGTAGCTGGGATTACAGGCACATGCCACCATGGCCCACTAATTTTGTATTTTAAGTAGAGATGGAGTTTCAGTATGTTGACCAGGCTGGTCTGAAATTCCTGACCCCAGGTGATCTGCTTGCCTCAGCCTTCCAAAATGTTGGGATTACAGGGGCGAGCCACCGCACCCAACTGTCATCAGATTTTTATAATTTTTGTTTAGAAATATTTTACCTTATTAGTTAAATTTATTCCCAGATACTTTGTGTTTTTATGGCTATTGTAAATGAGATAACTTTCTTGATTTCTTTTTCAACAAGTTCATCAATGGTATATAGAAATGCTAGAGATTTTCATGTTTATTTCTATCTTGTTACTGTACTGTTTTCATTTGTCAGTTCTAAATATTTTTAGTAGAGTCTTTAGATTTGACTATATGTAAAATTATGTCATCTGCAAGTAGGGGCAATTTGACTTTCTCTTTTCTAATATGAATGCCTTAAAATGTCTTTCTCTTGTCTAGTTGCTCTGGCTAGCACGTCCAGTAATAAGTTGAATGAATGTGGAAAAGTGATCATCCTTTTCTTGTTCCATTTCTTAGACAAAAATTATTTCTGCCTTTTCCTGCTCAGTATAATGTTAGTTATGTGTTTGCCTTTATTGTGTTTAGGCACATTTCCTTCTATACCTATTTTGCTGCAAGTTTTTATCGTTAAGACATGTTGAATTTTATCAAATGCTTTTTTTCTTTTTTTTGCATCTATACAAATGAATACATAGTTTTTTTTCCCTTCATTCTGTTGCTGTGATGTTTCACTTTCATTGATTTAGATATGTTGAACCATCCTTATATCTATGGAATGAATCTCACTGGATAATGAAATACAGTATTTTTGATGTGCTACTGGACCAAATTTGCTAGCATTTTGTTGAGGATTTTTGCATCTATATTCAGCAAGGATGTTGGCCTAAAGTTTTCTTTTTTCTTTGTGCTCTTGTCTGTTTTTAGCATCACTGTAATGTTAGTTTAGTGGAATGAGTGTGGAAGAATTCACTTCAATGTAATTTTTGTGACTAGTTTGAGAAGAATTGGTTTTAGTTATTCTTTAAATGCTTGGTAGAATTCAGCAGTGAAGCTATTCAGTCCTGAGCTTTTCTTGGCTGGGCCACAATTTATTGTTGTTTCCATGTCATTACTCATCATTGGTCTGTTCAGATTTTCTATTGTTTCCAGGTTTAATCTTGGAAGCTTGTGTGTGTCCAGGAATTTATCCGTTTCCTCTAGGTTCCCTCCGTTTTCCATTTTGTTAATATATAGTTGTTGTTCACAATAGTGTCTAATTATCCTTTGTATTTCTGTGGTGGTTATCAGTTGTAATGCATCTTTTTTTGTTTTTTATTTTATTTATTTTGGACTTTTTCTTACTTTTTAAAGTTGGTATAGCTAGTGATTCCTCAGTTTTGTTTATCTGTTCAAAAAGCAACTTTTGTTTTTCTTAATCTTTTATGTTTGTTAGTTTATTTTAAAACTTTAAGTTCTCATCTTTATTAATTGTTTCCTTCTACTAATTGTGTTTGGTTTGTTCTTGTTTTTCTAGTTCTGTGAGGTACACTAATTACTTGTTTATGTGAAAACGTTCTCCTTTTTTGATGCGGGCATGTGTTTACATAAATTCCCCTCTTCGTATTATTTTTCCTGTGGCCCATAGGTTTTTATATATTGTGTTTTCATTTTTATTTCAAAACATTTTTAAATTTTCTTCTTAATTTCCTTATTGATTCATTGGCAATTCCGGATTTCCATGTGTTTGCATAATTCCAATATGTTTGTACAGTTAATTTCCATGTGTTTGTACAGTTCCAGTGTTCCTCTTGTTATTGATTTCTAGGTTTATTCCGTTGTAGTTAGAAAAGATACTTGATATTTTGATTTTTAAAAATTTGTTGAGACTTGTTTTGTGGCACAATTTATGGTCTATCTTGGAGAATGTTTCATGTGGTAATGAGAAGAATGTGTATTCTAAAGCCGTTGAATGAAATGTTCTATAAATGTCTGTTAGGTCCATTTGGTCTACAGTGCAGTTTCTCTGGTGATCTTCTGTCCAGATGATCTATCCAATGTTGAGAGTGGGGTGCTAATGTCTTCGACTATTATTGTATTGGAATCTATCTCCTACTTTAGATGTAGTATTTCCTTTATATATTAGGTTGCTCCAGTGTTGGGTGCATATATCTTAGGTATTGTTGTATCTCACGCCTGTAATCCCAGCACTTTGGCAGGCTGAGGCAGGTGGATCACTTGAGGTCAGGAGTTCAAGACCAGCCTGGCTAACATGGCGAACCCCATCTCTACTAAAAATACAAAAATTAGCCAGGTGTGGTGGGGCACACCTGTAGTCCCAGCTACTCAGGAGACTGAGGCAGGAGAATTGCTTGAACCTAGGAGGCAAAGGTTGCAGTGAGCCAAGATTGTGCCATTGTACCCCAGCCTGGGCAATAAAGTGAGATTCATCTCAAAAAAAAAAAAAGAAAGAAAGAAAAAGAAAAATAAAATTCCAGTAATATAATGAGATTTATTTTGTAAAAGAGCCTGTTTTTTTTTTTAGTTGAGCTATAGTTAGTAATTATCCTCTCAGCAAGAATAGATGGTTCGAATTTTTCGTATCTGCTTGATTCATCAAAGAAATGTAGAATGTTAAGTCCCAAGAAAGCAAAGAAAATTTTTTTCTTGTCCACTGATGTATCCCAAGTACCTGAAACCATGTTTGGCATATTTTAGGTGTTTAATAACTATTAATTAAATGAACAGCTGAGTAAAAACGATATTTATAGAAACTATTCTTATCTCTTGTTTCTTTACTATACAAAAAGCTGGTTTTATGGGTATTTCATCAGTGCAGTTACACAAGGCCTGATGCTTAGAAGGGTCCCCTTTTTGGTTTAATGCTGTCATATTACTATCTTAATGTTCTTAATAAGTTTATCTTTGAAAGTATGTTTTGGCCGGGTGCGGTGGCTCAAGCCTGTAATCCCAGCACTTTGGGAGGCCGAGACGGGCAGATCACGAGGTCAGGAGATGGAGACCATCCTGGCTAACACGGTGAAACCCCGTCTCTACTAAAAATACAAAAAAAAAAAAACTAGCTGGGCGAGGTGGCGGGCGCCTGTAGTCCCAGCTGCTCGGGAGGCTGAGGCAGGAGAATGGCGTGAACCCGGGAGGCGGAGCTTGCAGTGAGCTGAGATCCGGCCACTGCACTCCAGTCCGGGCGACAGAGCGAGACACCGCCTCAAAAAAAAAAAAAAAAAAAAAAGAAAGTATGTTTTGTAAATGAAGTACTATGGGACAATCGAGAGTGTGCGTGAGCAGAGGGTATACATGAATATGACTGCCCACCACTACTTGCAAGCCCGCTTGCATATAGTGCTTGCCATGCACCCTCGCAACCACGAGCACAGAATTCCCATGGACCCGTGATGTCGGGGCATTCAAGTCTCAAAGCAAATACGAAGTGAGTGTGTTACTTTTATACTGAGTAAGTGGGGCACTGACAGCCCGAAGAGGCCATCTTGTGTCTTCAAACCAGAACTCTCTTCTATCAGAAAGAAAGCAACGACATTCTAAGAAACACAAAGGACCAAGAAATTATCATATTCTTTCTTATGTCATTCATTCCTCCCACTAGCCAACAACTTATGATGAAAATTATGACATAAAAAGAAAGGAAAAGACAGGGCAACCCAGAGTTCCTTTTTTTGAAAGTCTTTCTTACTTATCAGTATGCTGAAGGTAGAGTGTGTTGGTAGAATGCATATTTGTCAAAAAGTGAAATAAAAACAGTTGAGTTAGTTTTGTGTAGCATTTCCACTGTTCTGATAAAAATGACATACATATGCACGTATGACCTACAAAATATATATTATGCAATATCAGTGATTCCACATGTGAAGTAAATGTTATTACATTTCAGTTAACACTGGCACTATACACTATAACATGACAAAAAATCTATGCTAATATTTTAAAGTGTATTTTTCTTTATTTAGAATGACAATAAATAGCAAATAAAATACTATACATGTTGAGAGGGATATTGTGGAAAAAAGAAAAACGTTCTCTATTCTAATACATTTAGCTAAACTTTTTCTGCTACTTAAACAAAGGATGTTGCATTAGTACTTACCCAATTATATAACTGACTCTAACTAGCCATAAGTACTACCTAAAGACTCACACAATCAATACAACCCTCCAGATATGCTGGTCCTCTCTCTAGTGCTTTACCTTTGCATCTGTCATTCCTGCTTTCTCAAGGCCAACACTGAATTTTGAAATCAAACTGACTTGATTTATATGCTGACTGCTATTTTTAAGTGTGTGACTGAGCCTCTACCTTTTCTTAGTCTTTACCTCCACATTTGTGAATGGGGCTTGCTAATTAATACCTACCTTTTAGAGTACTGATGAGAATAAAATATTTTCTAGAAAGTTGAAATAATATAATATGTGTAAAACTCCTGCTATAAATGGCTTCAGGGCCAGCCAGGCCGGTAGTAGAATGGTTTGGCATCTTAGCATCAGCCAGTAGGTAATGTTGAGAACAAAAAGAAAAGAAAAACAAAAGAAAGAACTAAAGAAAGAATGAACAGACAAACGAACAAAAGAGAAGGAAGGAAGGAAGGAAGGAAGGAAGGAAGGAAGGAAGGAAGAAGGGAAAAATACTGTAGTGGCAAGCCATGAGCAATGGAATACAAGTTTAAAAAAATACTTAAAGCATTGTGTTTGACTAAGTATTTCTACCACAATGGCTACAATTTAAAAGACTGAAAAGACCACAAGACCAAGGGTGGGCACCACTGTGGACTGAAGAGTACTCTCATACACCACTATTGAAAATTGTATAACTACACTACAAAACCGTTTCTGGAAAAAAATTAAGAAATGGGCTCATTCAAAACAAATGACAATGTATGTCCACACAAGACTTGTGCACAATATTCATGTCAGCTTTATTATAGTAGCCAATACCTACAGGCAACTCAAATGTGGTAGTGGAAAAATTTCCCCCTTGAAAATGGGAATTAACTGCTGATATAGGCACAACCTGAATAAATCTTAAAAAAACATTATGCTGACTGACCAAAGCTGAACATAAATGATGGCATGCTACATGATTCCGTTTACGTAAAATTATAGAACTGTAACTATAGAACTACATATGAAATACTTCATCTAGAAGTATATAGAATCATACTAAACTATAGTGACAAAAAGGAAGATCAGTGGTTTCCAGGGGCCAAAGGTGGAAGGCGGGAGTAACCCCCTGGAGAATATGGGAATGTCCTGTCTCTTGGTCAGTCTGTCAATTCTAAACAAATTTTAACTTTCAATTGCTGCAGTTTATTTTATGCACATTATATCTTAAGTTGATTCTAAAGCAAATAATTGGGTGAGAAAATAAAGGCCAGAGAGATAACTCATGGACTTAGCCGTACGACAGACCAGCAGAGGGGCTGGAACAAATTCCCAACCTTCCTGCATCCTCAGAATAAACAACAAAAACATTTTGTTGTGTGGTTGGTGGTCAAACAAATTATATTTTCAGAGCGTTAATCTCACAGGCTGGCAGTCTGCTGTCTATGGTGTAGATAGAAAATGAATGCTTGGATCCCTTTTCCTGCTCATCACAATTCTACTTTTACTACAACATCTTTATGTGGAAAATGGTTTATTTACAAGCCCCACTAGAACATTCACATCTTTGGTCAAAACTTCTTCAACTTTTCCAGGTGGTTGGCCTACTTCTCTGAGATCCTGAAGCACTGGCCACATGCTGTTATTGGAGCTTTTATCGCCGATACTGGAATTAGAGTTTTGGAGTCTGAAGTTTGTCTGTACTGCTTATTATTGTGTGACCTTGAATGAATCATTAACTCTTTGGACTTCATTTTTTTCTCTATCAAATGAAGAAAATAAGCCAGGCACAGTGGCTCACGCCTGTAATCCCAGAACTTTGGGAGGCCAAGACAGGTGGATCATGAGGCCAGGAGATCAAGACCATCCTGGCTAACATGGTGAAATCCCATATCTACTGAAAATACAAAAAATTAGCTGGGCATGGTGGCACACACCTGTAGTCCCAGGTACTCGGGAGGTGGAGACAGGAGAATCGTTTGAACCCGGGAGGCGGAGGTTGCAGTGAGACGAGATCCCACCACCGCACTCCAGCCTGGGCGACAGAGCGAGATTCCATCTAAGAAAAAAAAAAAAAAGGAAATAATAACAATAATAACGCTGCCATATTAGTTTTTGAGAGGTAACATTAGATATGAAAAGTGTTAGGAACAGAACAGTTCCTGGCACTTGGCAAACAGAAATCAGTACGTGTTACTTTTTCCATTTTCATCATGAGCATTGTTATTTTGGACTGCATCTGCTCATGCCTATCTTTCCCATTATTCTAAAAGTCGCTTCTGGGAAGTGAGGATGCCTTGCTCTTTCCATCCCCAGCACCTGAGTTGGAATGGTCTCTAAGTGCATAATGAATAAGCGGGTGGGTGAGTCAGAAACTGGGCATCTATTCATAGTTCCTTGTTACTTGATAGTGACTAATGTGAACCTAGTCACGCTGACCTTCACAAGCACCGAGGAAATATCTTTCTTTTTTTCTTTGGAAGCAGTGAAGCTTAACCTTCATTTGTTAGGCTCTCCGCCAAGAAGAAGGCACAAAAGAGTACTTTACTCCAATTTATGAAGGCATAGTAAAACTAAAGGCTCTACAGAGATCCTGAGGGCATGAGGCTCCTGCAGCTGAGGCTGTGGATAACGAACCTGGTAGATGCTCCACGACCCTACTCAATGCGTCACACCAAAGCACAGCATGAATGCAGAGAGAAACAGAGTGTGTGTGGATTCTGCATTCGCCCTTTACAAAGAACAGAATAAATCAGAAAGAAGCTATAGTTCATGCAATGCCATTTTCAAAGCATAGCAAATCCAGGTGAGATTAGGAGAATAATGGATCCTAAGGGAAGTAGCACTAAGTGATGTGTACCGGGAGGGGAAATAATCTAAAGGAAGGTTGCTGCATTTCTCATGGTACGTCCAAAGGATGTTCAGGATTTCGGTATTGCTTTGCTTGGAGGTTTATGCCTTTACATTAATTTGTTCAATGACTTTATATTTTTAAAACATTTTTAAAAACTATGCCTATTGCAAAACGTGGAAAATATGTTATCAAAAATATAGATTACCTCAATTCAAAAACAAACACGTTAAATTTTGCTTTATATTCCTAAAGTTTCCAATAAATTGATACTTATGTGGCAAGGAAAAAATTAATCAAGGAATTCTCAGACTTCACATTTTCCTTTCCTGTTAAAAAGAATTTTGTCTGGGAACACACATTTCTCTTCCATTTCTTGTGTTCAGCCTTCTAGAGAGAATCCCTCTACCTCTGGATGAGCCCATTGGGCCTTAGGTTTTACTAATTAAGAAAAGTGGAAGGGCTACCAGAAGAAGCTTTGGTTTGGAGAAGGATAGATGTTGAAGAGAATATTCTGGAAGATGGATCTGAGAGAAAGCTGAGGAATGTTCAGAAAGAAAATAAAAGAGAAAGGGAGCTTTCAAAAAAGCATTGTTAGGTGGAATGACATATCTATATGGTATTGGAGAAAAATATGGAAAGTATTTGAGTCATTGTAAGTTGTTTTGTGGTTGCCAGATTATATTTTATTGGTAAATAGTTTGGATTCATAACCCTTGCTGTGACAGAACTGGATCTCAGAGGTAACAACTTTTTAATGATATAAAAGTGGATATCAATGTATATATAGAATAAACAGCATAAGTACAGGCACGGGTATAAATATAGGTGGCATAGAGCTAGATATGTATTCACTTAAGTATTAGCATCATTACAAGTAGATCTTGGATAGAATTACAGGTGGAAACAAAAAGACAGAAAAGGAAACTTGGCACCACATCATATTATTTTAAAAGAACTTTTCTCAGAGAATATAAAATAAACATGATTTTATATTAATAAATCTTTCAACTATGATTTTTTTTCATAAAATGATCAGACATCCACACAAACCAGTTCAATTGAAAAAAACTTCATTGTATTAACACACATAAGAAAATAAAAGAGGAGGCTGGGAGTGGTGGTTCACGCCTGTAATCACAGCACTTTGGGAGGCTGAGGTGGGCAGATCATGAGGTCAAGAGATCCAGACCACCCTAGCTAACACGGTAAAACCCCGTCTCTACTAAAAATACAAAAATAAGCTGAGTGTGGTGGTGCACACCTATAGTCCCAGCTACTCAGGAGGCTGAGACAGGAGAATTGCTGGAAACTGGGAGGTGGAGATTACAGTGAACTGAGATCACACCACTGAACTCCAGCCTGGCGACAGAGCAAGACTCCAAAAAAAAAAAAAAAAAAAAAGGGAAAAGAAAGAAAAAAGAAAAGGAAAGAAAAGAGGAAAACTCAACAATATATTTTTAAGGGAAGTCCAGTCCTCATGGAGATTGAAAGTGGAGAGTCGTTGAGATTCTCACCAGCTCTGGAATGTTAGCACACAGGCTCTGTGATATGGCACAAAAATACACAGATATGAGCTACTTATAAACCCATTGTCTTTTTTCTTCTTTCTTTCATACAATCAGCTGTGAAATCCTTCCATGTTTCTAGCTTACATTTCTAAGAGAGGAAAAAACTGAATAATCTCTACATCTCGTTGTTTTAGATATTAACTATTACTTCAATGTGAGAACAGAGTTTGTCCCACAAATTCATGACATGCATAGCTGGCTAGCATGAGGATACATCATTGCTCTGGGCTGAGAGAACAAGGTTACAAGATAGTTGTATTACTTACATAGGTACCTTTGTTGCAACTGAAATTAGACAAGAGAAAGAGGTTTTATTAGCTCATATAACTTGATAGTTCATGGATAGTCAAGGTGCAGGTATGGCTAAATATATGTGGTCAAATTGTATTATTAGGAACATGTTTATCTTCATTTCCCAATTCTGACTTTATCTGCTTTGCCATTATTCTCAATTAGGCTTTTCCCATGTAATAACAAAAATAGCCATCATTTCCAAGAGTTTTTTGGTGGAGTCTTTAGGTTTTTCTATACATAACATTATGCCTGTAAACAGGGATAATTTGACTTCCTTTTGTCCAATGCATATGCCCTTTATATTTATCTTTTGTCTAATTGTTCTAAGACTTCCAATTCTGTGTTGAATAAGAGTGTTGAAAGTGAGTTTCCTTGCCTTATTCCAGTTCTTAGAGGAAAAACATTCAACTTTTCTCCTTTCCATATGATGTTAGCAGTGGGTTTATCATATATGCCCTGTATTGTGTTGAGGCACATTCATTCTATACAGTAAGTGCTTAACATCATTGAAAGATTCTTGAAACTGCAACTTCAAGTGAAATGGCATACCGCAGGTCCTCAAATTATGTACTTTCATTCAACATTGTTATAACATTCATAAGAAAAAAATTGGTTTCCCTGTATGTCATTTCACTTAAAGTCAGTTTCCAAGAACCAATAAATGATATTAAGTGAGAACATACTATATCTAATTTGACAGTTTTTGTCAAGAAGTGATGTTAAATTTTATCAAGTACTTTTTCTGCATCTATTGAGACAATCATATGGCTTTTGTGCTTCATTATGTTGTTGTGAGGTATCGCGTTTATTGATTAGCATATGTTGAACTATCCTTTCATCCCCGAAATTAATTACAGTTGATTATGTTGTATAATCTTGTAAATGTATTATTGGATTCCTTTTACTAGTGTCTTGTTAAGGATTTTTGCATCTGTGTTCATCAGAGACATTCGCCCGTAGTTTTTTGTTGTGTCCTTGTCTTGTTTTAGCATCAGGGTGATGCTGGACTCATAGAATGAGTTTGGAAGAATTCTCTCCTATTCAGTGTTTTGGAATACTTTGAGAAGAATTTGTATTCGTTTTTCTTTAAAAGTTTGGTAGAATTCAGAAATGAAGCCATTTGGTCCTAGATTTTTCTTGATTGAGAGATTTGTTGTTACTGATTCAGCCTCATGACTCATTGGTCTCTTCAGTGTTCTAACTATTCTTGATTCAATCTTGGAAAGTTATATGTATCCATAAATTTATCCATTTCTTCTAGAATTTCCATTTTGTTGATACATCCTTGTTGATAATAGTCTTTAATAATATTTTATATTTCTATAGTATCAGTTGTAATGTGTTCTTTTTCATATCTGATTTTACTTATTTGGGTCTTCTTTTTTTTATTATAATTTAAGTTCTGGGGTACATGTGCAGAAAGTGCAGGTTTGTTACATAGTTATACACGTATCATGGTGGTTTGCTGTACCCATCAACGCATCATCTACATTAGGTATTTCTCCTAATGCTATCCCTCCCCTAGCCCCCAAACCGCTGACAGACCCTACTGTGTGATGTTCCCCTCCCAGTGCCAGACCACTTGACTTCAGCCCCATTTCCAGGGGAATGAATGGTTCTATCTCACTCATGTTCTAGGCGCCACTGGGGTATGAAAAAAGAAAAACTCCTGCAGCTAGCTCGGTGTGTGCCCAAACATCCACCCAGTTTTGTGCTGGAAACTCAGGGCCCTGGTGGTGTAGGCACTGGAGGGAATCTCCTCGTCTGTGGGTTGCAAAGACCATTGGAAAAGCACAGTATCTGGACCAGAGTGCACAGTACAGTCCCTAATGACTTCCTTTGACTAGGAGAGGGAGTTCCCCGATCCCTTGTGCTTCCCGGGTGAGGCGATGCCCCTCCCCCTACTTTGGCTCGCCCTCCTTGGACTGCACCCACTTTCCAACCAGCCCCAGTGAGATGAACTGAGTACCTCAGCTGGAAATGCAGAAATCACCTGCCTTCTGTATTAATCTCCCTGGGAGCTGCAGACCAGAGCTGTTCCTATGTGGTCATCTTGTCTCTTTACTGGGTGGTGTTTCTTTTATTGTGCTCAGAGAGACAGAGAATAGAGTACTTGTCACCAGAGGATGGGAAATGGATGGAGCAGGGGGAACAGGGAAAGGACGATTCATGGATACAAAATTATACCTAGATAGGAGGAATAAATTTTCCTTTCTATAGTATTATAGAGTGACTACAGTTAATAATAATTTAGTATATTTTTCAAACAGTTAGAAAAGATTATTTTGCAACTTCCCAGCACAAAGAAATAATAAATGTTTGAGGTGATGGATATGTTAATTTCTCTGAGTTGATATTTACATATTTTATACATATGTCACTCTCTACTTCTTAAATATAAAAAAATTAAAAAGCAAAAAATAAAAAGGGCCACCTTAAGTGTTAGGCAATCCATGTACCAGGAGAAAGATCAACCTCAATGGAAAGAGACTGTGCCTTTCCTTTAACTACAACAGAATTCCTGTGCTTGCTTCTGATTCACCCAACTTTATAAGTTACAGGCCTTATAACTTATATAGGACTTCTGAGTCCGTCAATGTAGTTTGGAGGAGAAAGTAATCATACTGTCCAAACTGGGGTTCTAGGAATGGGTCAGCCCTACCTAAGCCATATGGGGTCAAAGTCAGAGAAGTAAAGTTAATGAATACTGGACAGGGATAATCAACAGAAAGGAAACAGAGATATATACCAGCTGAGTCAGTGAAGTTTGATCAAAGACTTTTGGGAAAGGTGTGGTTAGTAATTAGGAAGAATAATAAAGAATGGTGCCATGTTTCAGGGATTGTCTCAGAAAGTCATTACCACTTTTAGACCCAAAGAGGCCAAAAATGAAGCAGTTCTGGAATCCAGGGAGAGATCTATATAGAAAGGGATGCTTGAGAAGAGGAGGGGGTGCAGTCAACCAATTTTAATAGAGGGACACAGTCAGTCAGTGATGACCCGACAGGGCAGTAAATGTTGAAACAAGTTCTCTGAACTCACTCTTCCTATTTCCTTTGAGTGCCTCCCATCCCAGCTGCAAGTCACAGAGCAAGATAGCTGACTGTTGATTACTGTTACTTATTTTGTGTATAAAATAAGACAAGATCATCTCTACAGATAAACACTTTTAAGAATTTCATGTGCAAATTTTCAAATTCCTCTGTTCCTACAAAGCACAGAACCATAAGCACATACACGTATATATTCACATATATTTATGTGTTTCACTAAAAATATACATATATACAGAATCACATACATGAATACATAATTATTTGTATGTGTATGTCTCACACAATGGTCATTTCATGTATGTTGTTCTGTAAGTTGCTATTAATATAATAAATTGTAGATGTCTTTCCAAGTTAGCATATTTATATTTCTATTATTTTATTGGATATACAAAATTCTTCGTAAGTTTTTATAATTTTTAAGCCATTATCCTCTTGAGAGACTTTTAGGTTGTTTCTGAGTTTGTGCTATTACATACATAGCTAGGATATATTCCCATTTACATATCATTATGAATGTTGGGGTACATGTGTCATGCTTATACAGATTTTTATGGTACTGTCCTTCATAATTACTCTCCGATATTAAATTTTGTATATTTAAACATGAAAATAGTGCTCTTCCAACTTTGCAAAACCTGCATGTTTCCCATCTGTGCCCTAACAAACTACAACAAATTTGTTTCCTTAAACAACAGAAATGCATGCCCCCACTGTTCTGGAGGCCACAAGTCTGCAATCAAAATGTCAATGGGATAGGCTCTTTCCAGAAGTTCTGAGAGAGAAAGTGTTCCATGCCTCTCTTGTAGTTTTGGTGGCTGTGGGCAATCCTGGGCATATCTTGACTTATAGCTCCATTATTCCAACCTCTGCCTCTGCCTTCACATGAATTTCTTCCCTTGTGTCTGCGTCTTTTGCCTTTCTGTCTTTTATTAGGATATCTGCCATGTCATTAGGCTTAGTGTAGGCCCTAAATCCAGGATGATCTCATCTCAGGATCCTTAAATTAATTATATCTGCAGAAATTCTACTTCTAAATAAGGTCACATTCACAGTACTAGGGGTTAAAATTTGAACATACCTTTTTGGGAACACAGTTCAACCTCCTACAAAAGCTCATATTTTATTTCACCAGTATGTGACAATCCTTTTTTTTTATTGTTTCTTTATTTTGTCTTTCTTGTATTGTTATTGAGTGTTAGTGCATTAGTCTATTCTCATATTGCTATAAGAACTGGCCAAGACTGCATAATTTATACAGAAAAGGAGTTTAATGGACTCACAGTTCTGCATGGCTGGGGAGGCCTCAGGAAACTCACAGTCATGGAAGAAGGTGAAGCAAAGACATCCTTCCCAAGGCAGTAGTAGAGGGAAGTACAGAGTGAAGGAGGAAGAGCCCCTTGGAAAACCATCAGACCTCATGAGAACTCACTATCATGAGAATAGATTTGGGGAACCACATCCACGATCCAATCACCTCCAAGGAGGTCCCTCCCCGAACACCTGGGGATTACAATTTGGATAATTCAAGATGAGATTTGGGTGGGTACACAGGGGTAGACCATATCATTACACCCCGACCCCTCCCAAATCTCATGTCTTTTCACATTTCAAAACTAATCATGCCTTCCCAAGAGTCCTCCAATGTCTTAACTCATTTCAGCATCAACTAAAAAGTCCACAGTCAAAATCTCATCTTAGACAAGGCAAGTACCTTCCACCTATGAGTCTGTAAAATCAAGTGCAAGTTACTTACTTCTTAGATACAGTGGGGATACAGTCATTAGGTAAATGCTCCCATTCAAATTGGGAGAAATTGGCCAAAACAATGGAGCTACAGACCCCATGAAGTCCAAAGTCCAATAGGGCAGTCATTAAACATTAAAGTTCCAAAATGATCTGCTTTGAGTCCATGTCTCACATCCAGGTTATGCTGATGCAAGAGGTGGGCTCCCATGGTCTTGGGCAGATTTATCCCTGTGACTGCAGAGTACAGTCTCCCTCCTGACTGCTTTCACAGGCTGGCATGGAGTGTCTGTAGCTTTTCCAGGTGCATGGTGCAAGCTGTCAGTAGATCTACCATTCTTGAGTCTAGAGGATGATGCGACTCTTTTCACAGTTCCACTAGACAGTGCCCCAGAGAAGACTCTGTGTGGGGGCTCCAACCCCACCTTTCCCTTCTGCATAGCCCCAGCAGAGGTTCTCCATGAGAGCTTTGCCCCTGCAGCAAACTTCTGCCTGGACATCCAGGCATTCTCATACATCTTCTGAAATCTAGACAAAGGCTCCCTAACCTCAATACTTGACTTCTGTGCACCTGCACTCCAAACACCATGTATAAGCTGCCAAGGCTTGGGGATCACACCCTCTGAAGCAATGGCCTGAATTGTATGTTGTCCCCTTTTAGCCATGGCTGGGAAAGACAGCACCAAGTCCCAAGACTGCACAAAGCATCAAGGCCCTGGGCCTGGCCCTTGAAGCCATTTTTTCCTCATAGGCCTCTAGGCCTGTGATGGGAGGGGTCGCCATGAGGCCCTCTGACATATCCTGGAGACATTTTCCCTGTTGATTTCCTTGGTGATTAACATTTGGCTCCTCGTTACTTATGGAAATTTTTGCAGCTGGCTTGAATTTCTTCCCAGAAAATGAGTTTTTCATTTCTATCACAT
This sequence comes from Trachypithecus francoisi, assembly GCF_009764315.1. Taxonomy (NCBI): domain Eukaryota; kingdom Metazoa; phylum Chordata; class Mammalia; order Primates; family Cercopithecidae; genus Trachypithecus; species Trachypithecus francoisi. The sequence continues at coordinate 18,977,878 of NW_022681454.1, forward strand.
AGTCAGGATATATATTTCCAAGTTTTTATCCCGTTTCCCTTTTAAGCATTGGTGCCAATTCTAAACCATCTCTTTGTGAATGCATAAAACTGAATGCTTTTGAGAGCACCCAAGTCACATCTTGAACACTTTGCTGCTTAGAAATTTCTTTATCCAGACACCCTAAATTATCTCTTTCAAGTTCAAAGTTCCACAGATCTCTAGGGCAGGGGTGAAATGCTACCAGTCTCTTCACTAAAGTGTAGCAAGAATCACCTTTATTCCAATTCCCAAAAAGTTACCCATCCCCATCTGAGACCACCTCTGCCTGGGCTTTATTGTCCATATCATTTTCTGTTTTTTGGTCAAAGCCATTCAACAAGTCTCTAGGGAGTTCCAAACTTTCCCCAATCTTCCTGTCTTATTCTGAGCCCTCCAAACTGTTCCAACCTCTGCCTGTTACCCAGTTCCAAAGTCACTTTCGCATTTTCTGTTATCTTTATATCAGTGCCTCACTACCTTGGTACCAATTTACTGTATTCGTCCATTTTCACACTACTGTAAAGAACGTTCTGAGACTAGGCAGTTTAAAGAAAAGTAGTTAAATTGACTCACAGTTCTGCCTGGCTAAGGAGCCCTCAGAAACCCTACAATTATTGCAGAAGGGGAAGAAAACAGGTATTTCTTCACATGGCAGCAGGAGAGAGAAATGTCAAGCAATGGAGAAAAAGTGCCTTATAAAACCATCAGTTTTCATGACAACTCACTCACTATCAGGAGAATAGCATGGGGGAACCACTCCCATGATCCAGTCACCTCTGATGAGGTTCCTCCCCCAACATATAGTGATTAAAAGTTGGATTACACTTGAAGATGAGATTTTGGTAGGGACACAGAGCCAGACCATATCAGTTAGTTTCTTTACATGTTTGTTAGGTTATTCTTATGCTAATTGTCTGGGCTTTTTCATTTGTATTTCTTTATTAGTTGCAGATTTAAAATATATTATTGATAATAGATCTACGTTGTATGATACACTGGAAGTATATTCTATCATTTAAATTTTTGGGGGGGGTTTAAACTTATATTAAACTTATATTATTTCCTGCCACAAAAAATATCTACTTTTTGCTTTGTCAAAACTGTTAATCAGTCTTTTTTTTTTTTTTTTTTTTGAGATGGAGTCTCACACTGTTGCCCAGGCTCCAGTGCAGTAGCGTGATCTCTGCTCACTGCAACCTCTGCCTCCTGGGTTCAAGCAATTCTCCTGCCTCAGACTCCCGAGTAGCTGGGATTACAGGCACCTGCCACCATGCCTGGCTAATTTTTTCTATTTTTAGTAGAGACAGGGATTTACTATGTTGGTCAGGCTGGTGTTGAACTCCTGGCTTCGTGATCCATCTGCCTCAGCCTCCCAAAGTGCTAGGATTACAGGTGTGAGCCACTGTTCCTGACCAACTGTTAATCATTTTTGTGAAAAATTTTGGAATCTACCTCATGCTTAAAAAACATAAAACTTATAAAAATACTTTCCTGTAGCTCATGCTAAATTTTTACCCTTTTGAGTAAACTTTGAGAACCTTAATTTAGTTGAAATTAATTTTTTGTACATGCTGTATGGAAGAGAGCTGTCATTTTCCTCAATAGGTACAGCAGTTTGTCCCAAAATAACTTATTAAATATCCTATTATTTATCAACTTTAATAAAACGTTTTTATCTTTCAAACTTTTCATATACTTTGCTATGTTTTTGGATTATTAAATTTACTTTCTAAAATTTATTTATCTAAACTTTTCTATACTTACCTATTATTGTTTTCTTGATAATGTTTTATAAATTATGCTTATTGTATAAATTTGGCTTCATTTGTCATAATTTTACGTATTTGTGTGAGCACTCTTACATTTATTCTTCCAACTGAAATGTGAAATTACTTGTAAAATTATAAAAAAATAGAATTACAATTTAAATTGAATTATAATTTATTTACTATTTAAGATGGAGAGACATCATCCCATCTAGATGATAATTGTGCAGTTATTAAAAACTAATCTAAAATACTTTATTAACATTTTATATATTTTTCAGTATTGTCTTATATAGGTTTACATTGAATATGTATCTTCATATTTTATAATTTTATCTTTGATTTTTGCTTTGTTTTGTATTTTTTAGATTTGATTTGTTTTTCCTACATATATTCTAATTAGCCATTGCCAACATAAATGAAACAACTTGAATTCAAGTATTTATTTTTTCTAACATGTCATCTGATTGAATATCCTTAATTTTTGTTTGAAATCAAAAAATAAAACGATAGCTTTGATAGAGATGATAATGGCTAATATGGCTAACAGTCATTATCAATTAAAATTTTTCAAGTGTCTGATACTTTGCTAATCACATTACTGGTGTTATTAGATTGCATCGTCATAACATTCATGAGAGAGTGGTCAATATCTTTCTCCACAGATGAGGAAATGGAAGCTTAGAAGAGTTAAACAATTGCCTGCAGTCTTTCAGGTAACAAATGTCTGCTCCAAAATAAAGTCTATTACTGACTTCTGAGGTCTGTCATCAACCATAAGCCTATATAATATTTCTGCTTTTTTAGCTAGACACTCTAAAGTAATGCTAAATAATAGTGATACAGTGATGAGACCCAGCATTTCTCTTTGATTGTGAATTTGCTAGAATCTCTCAATACATTCACTATGGTATTTGTTGATGTCTAAAATCCTTTCTCAATTTTTAAGAAAAATTTTCTTTTACTTATATTTATTTAAGCTTTTATAATCAGTGACAAATGTTGAATATTATTAACTTTTTTGTCTATTGATATCACAACATGCTAAATCACTAGAGTCTATTGAATGGTTTCCTCAAGTTACTATCTTGCACTTGGAGATAAGCTCTACTTCTATGTTGTTGTATTTATAATTCCCTGATTGCTATTTGCTTATTTCATAGTTTTAAATTTATATAAGATTACTTCTTCATAGTTTAACTTTTTAGTGGCATCTTTATCATATTTTGGAATGAAGATATGTAACCTTAGGAAGATATCTTTGTCTATGCTATGAAATAATTTTATAATGTATATATTGTCCATTACCAAAACATTTGATAAGATTTACCTACAAGTTCACATAAGATAATAAATTTTTAGGTTTAGTCTTTGAAACCTTTTACATTTCTTCTATGACAATCTGTGCTCTATAATATCTTTGAATTTATTTTAAAAGTTTATATTGTCCTAAAATATTGCTCCCCTCATTAAATTATTTATATTTACTTTTATAAATGTTTACATAAAATTGTTTATAATATCTTAGTGGGATTTCATGTCTATTTTTACTGTAGCACATATTTCTGTCTTTTTTCAAAATTATAATTATCTACTTGATTTCACCAGCTTTTAATTTTATTAATGTTTCTTTCATAATAGGTTTGCTGTTATTTACAGAAATATTTAAATATCCCTATTATTCTTTCCTTTCTTACATTTAAATTATTTTCAGTTCAATGTCAACTTATTATCTATTAGTCTTTCTTATTTATTAATAAGATAATTAAAAGCTTTCATTTCTCTTCCGACTATGGTTTTAGACGCATGTCATATGTTTATTTTATGATGTGAACTAATTTTTCCTAAACTTTAAGCGATTTGGAATTACAATTTTATTTTATACCCATTTTATTCATTTAAATTAATTTTTATTGTAGACCATTTACACGTGGTTTATTATTTCACAGGACTCTGCTTTTTGAATTGTAGCAAAGAAAAAAAATGACTTCTAAATTTTCAACACTTGGGAATTTATTGAAATGTTTATTTTATAGCCAGTTATATGTTGTTATTTATTTACTTATCATTTTTGGGTTCCTGATTGTTTCTGGGTCACTGAGAAAATATGCATTTTAATGGGGTATGAACTCTCATGAATAGAAATTAAGTCACCCTTGTCAATTTTATAATGTAACCTTGTATATCTTTATGGTTTTACAATCTATCTGATCTGTCAAATTCTGACTTACATTGCTTGTATTATTCATGGATTATCCTCTTTTATTTATATTTTTCCAATGAAAAATATGCTTCTCTATTTTGATCAAAGTCTTAAATTTTGTGTTATTTAATATTACCATTGCTTCTTATATTTTATTTCTGTGCTTTCATCTTGCTAATATATTATCTTGTAGGTTTTTTTTACTTGCAAGATTTATGTGACAATTCATTTCAGATGTGTCTGTTGTAAACATTGCATAGGTAGATTTTTAACCTAATTTAAGTATATTCACCAATATATTGGTGTAAAATCCTCATTCTTTAACTTTTACCTTATAATTTAAGCCTAAGCAAGTCATGAAGCATAAGGAGTCGTTGCAGATAATATTAAACAGTTCTTATAGCTCTCAATCATTTCTTTATTGTTTTTATATTTTGATTATCTTTGGCAAGCTTGCATCAAATAAATAAAGACCCATAAAGTAGTAAAAGGTAGTGTATATAGATACCTACAATCTTTTCCTTGCATCTTTACAATCTGTGTCCACAGAAATACTTATTTTCTCATAGAAAAAAAGCAGTAAAATATTTATATTATTCCATAATGAACCACTTAAATATACAGCCACCTTCAAAAATGAACTAGAGTTATAGATGTTAAAAAAGAAATGCCTCCTGATTTTCTGAGTCTTTCCCTTCAGCTTTGTTTCTTGCTATGCTGAAATGTCCTTCAACGAAATTGTCATTTTCCCTAACTTTGTCAAAATCAGATTGCAAGAGAAAAACAAAGTGATGTGATTGAGAAGAAGAAATTGCCAATATAGCAGGAAAATAAATCCAATCAGGGCTCAGGGTAATCCTTGGTATCACCTATAGCAACTCTATAATCATACTGATGTAGAAATTAAGTCTCTCAGAGGTTAGACAGATTGCCTGAAGTTACATCGTTTCAGGAAGATCATTAAAACCACAACCAAGAATTTCTTTCTAAATGAGGAAACCTGGCATAGAAAAAAAGGTTATAGGTTTTTAATCAGTCAGGCTGGGGATATATCCTGACTTTACCCATGGTAGTACAAAGACAGACAAACTTGGCATCAAACCCTATGTCTTCATTTATTAATGCTGAAAATTTATAACTTTCCTTAATTTCTAAGCCTGAATTTTCTCTGAAAATGTGTAGAATATGATCTATTATGGAGCACAAACATTGCTCTAAGGAATAGATTAGACTGCACATAGAAAGTGCCTAGCACTGTGCCCACCACCTAATTACTCCCCAACAAGTATTAGCTCCTTTCCCACTCCTTGATTAAACCAGTGCACAGTGGCTTTGTAGGAGTCAGATTATTTATAGAAATAATGCCTCCATGCCATTATTTGAATGCAAGACAACGCTGGTTGAGATAAATCCAGAACCCAGCTAAACAGACAATATAATCTCGGAAAGTAGGTGGGCCAGGATGGAAAAGGAATGGAAAAGTTGGGGGATTCTATTCTCCTTCTTAACTAATGTCCAGGAAACACTCTTTTTTTCTCCTCAGGCATAAAGCTTGAACGTGACTTTTCATTTTTTAAAATTTCCAGAAAAACCTACTGGGTCCCAGAGGGAACTATCAAAAGGAATTAAATTGTTATGTTTTCCAGAGTTAGAAAATAAATGGAGAGGAGGTGTATATAAAGATTTTTTTTCCTGATATTTTTGTTTTTTACATGTGATTAGTATATAAAGGCCTTATGTAATCCTGCTACAGCATCATGTTAAACATTCACTGAATGTCTCATTAGCAAGGCCTGGGAATGTATTTGGCTCCTTCTGGTATTGCCTGAGCCTAACCTTCAGGTTAGGCACCCATTGATTTTAGATTCCATTGCTCTGCGAAACACATCTGGGTCCTTAATTAACAATTCTGTAAGTTGGAGACAAATTTGCTATTGCTGGAACACGTCTGATTGAAAGCACAGACATAATGCTTACAAAATGTTGGGGGTGGGGGAAAGTGATTGAAAGTAGGATTATAAATTACTCTTGGCTTTAGGCTTCCCTCAAGCCACGTAAAACAAAAGCAATTATTTATCTTTAGAAACAGAATTAGTCTTTTTTTTTTCTTGTTATCTAATCAATGCTTATTATTCCTCTCAGCCTGGTTCTCTAGTTGGTTGGGGAACTTGAACGGAGACCCCACTTTTCTCATGTGATCTTTCCCACATTTCTTCATTTCTTTCTTGTTGGAAATTTTTCCAAAAATGGCACTTGGTTAGCACACAAAAGCCTTCAATATGTCAGGCGAAACAGTTCAATACCTGTAATTAGTGACCTTGTTTTATTTAAGTCTCCTTCACAGGAAGAAATTTGATTTTATTAACCCTCCTTTTTTGGTAAATGACTGTGGAATATGAAGCATCTGCATCCAGCATTTTTAAGTACATCCTGAAAATTCAGAGAGGTCTAGGCTTAATCACACATAAGCGCACATGCAGTTGGTGTTCTGTATTTTGCAATAATGTTGGAGGTTTAACCTCTGTGGTATGAATGTATCTTTGTCTTGTATATATTGTTTGGCTTTCATTAATTCACTTGGACACTAGCAGCATAGATACAATAGTGCAGATTCAAAACACTTCAAAGTATTTCATTTCAAATGTAAGATTAGGTTGCATACATTTTCTGCCATGATTAGGTAGTTTCACAAATCAGCCTCTCTATTTTAACTCTACACAGTAGGCAAACTCTCCAAATCCAAAGGAAAAAAAAAAAATAGCTCTTTCTTCCACTCTTTACATATTCTTCTTCTATGTTATCATCTCTGGCCATCTACAACCCAGAAGCTGAGATTTAGTCAGAGCTGGCATCCCAGGAACTGTCTGACACAAGTCACTTAACATTCCTTGGTTTCAGAATCCTCGTTGTTAAAAGGAAAAGGTTAAATCAGCCATAACACGGGGTTTCCTTGCTGATTCTCCAGCACAGGGGTCCTCAACTCCCTGGACTGTGGACCACTGTCAGTCCATGGCCTATTAAAGGAACCAGGCCATACAGCAGGAGGTGAGTGACAGGCCAGCAAGCATTACTGCCTGAGCTGAGCTCCACCTCCTGTCAGATCAGCTGCAGCATTAGATTCTCACTGGAGCGCAAACACTATTGTGACCTGCGCACACAAGGGACCTAGGCTGCACTCTCCTTATGAGAATCTAATGCCTGAAGATCTGAGGTGGAACAGTTTTATCCTGAATCCATTCCCCCACCCCCAAAAGTTTCTTCTACGAAACCAGTCCCTGGTGCCAAAAACGTTGAGGACCACTGGTCCAGCACACTCCTCAAATCATGCTAATCACATTGCTTTTGAAAAAAATAAAAATGCCTTTCTGTTCCCCTCACTGGACTGAGGATCGAGGGACAACAGGTAGACCTTTCCAGTGATGATTTTATTCTCTATACTTCCAGCTCACCTCTGCCTCTAGTGACCTTAACATTGTCCTGCCCCAGTGCCCTTCGTCTGTTGCAGCATGTGAAACCTCAGGAAACACACAATAAATGCTTGTGAAATGAATGGTTTCAGATAACTCTTCCTCCTGCAGAGATTCAATGATTGGGGTGTTTCTAAGAGGCTAGTATACCCTCTTCAGACACCCAGAAAGAGAGACTAGTGCAATGTGGAGGACTAGTTTGGCAGGAAGACTTCATTTCCTTTTTTGTTTTGTTTTGTTTCCTGAGTATTACAAATACCTTCACCTCGCTCTCTCAGTTTTGGCTAAATGCCAAAACATGCTATGTATTATGGCCTGTAAAATACTAATATGAAGTCATTTTTCCCAAGGGAAAGTTACGAAGAGATGGTATTCTTTCACTTCCCATATGATAAGGCACTGAGGACAGCCTTTATGATTAACAACAGACCAGTTTCTTCAACCACCTCTGCTCTCTTTACCCACAGACCAGTTTCCAACTCCTCAAGTTGTTATTTTAGTCTAGCAGGGATTTCACCAGTTCAGAAATTGCAGGAAGGGGGCAATATAAAAAGCCCTTTAGTCCCAAACATCTCAGATTTCTTCCTTCAAAAACAAGAACATCAAGAGTCGAATGCTTGCCTCAATTGTTTTCTTGTTCTAGACTCCAGTATCCACAGGTGCTGTCAAAACTCTCTTGGAATTAAGAGGCCATCTCTGCAAAGACCAGAAGGACCCACTGGTCCTTTATACCTTTATGTGAGTAAAGCTACTCTGCACACAGCCTCCTTAGTATTGGGAAGGGAGTTAAAAAAGGAAAAACATGAAAACTGCTGGGGTTTGAAGGACTCAAAACTTTACTTCTCTCTTTTTTCTTATGTAAACTACAGAATCAATTGAGAAATAGATTTAGAAGTTAGATATTAAATTGTTAGGTCTGCGGAGAAATGGGATCCCATTCTTTGAGCAGACTCTCAAACTGAAGTTCTGTGCCATGGTAGGAAGAGCTGGACCATAAAGGTTCTTCTTCACTGGGACCTGACACTACAACTGAAGTGTGGACGAGCAGGGAAAGTGTGCTCCCTGCAGGTAGGCACTTCCTACCAGGAAAGAGTGATTATTGATCTTTCTCAGATCCCTGGAAGGAAGCAGAATCTACTCCAGATAACTCACACATAAGAATTTTAATGACAGAACTACTTGTAGAGGTGAGATTAGGGTTTGGGAAACAAAGGATGGGAGGTGACCCAAAGACTAGCAACAGTGGGAAGCTGTTACCACCATAAGGGCTTAAGGGACAAGAAGAAAACTGTGTGTCTGGCACACAGTAAAGATCAGGGCCTTAGAAGAAGAGCCACTCATGGCAGATACAGCTGTAGGAAAAACATAGCTACTTCCAGAGAAATGGGATCACGGTGGGAGGAAAGGAGGTGAGAAACAGTCAAAGAAAATAAATACACTGACATACTGTCTCCTGTGCTCCAGTCTCCTGTTGTGGGTGTCATTGGTCAAAGCCAAAAAGAAGCCAGAGCATTATGCCATCCACAGGGCTAATTTGCCTGCCTTGCCTTCACCCACATTGGCACACCGCAGGGTAGAGGAGGGTGAAGAATGGATCTAGCAAGAGCAAATAATGGCTTATTAGAACATCGACAAAGAAGAAAGTGTACATCCACTGGAAGAAATGGATAAAAGAGAAGAAAAGTATGAGTGGGAGTACAGCAATTTTAATGGACTTTTGTTTTTTCCACTTGGAAAGATAAGGATCAAGGTAACTTTAAGTCATAAGTAAGAGCAGATATTTCCAATGCTTCAGTTTTCTCTAGACAACCCAGCTTGCCCAGCCAATCATGACATTCCCCAGGATCTTTCACTGGTCCAGGCAGTTCTGCAGACCTTCTTTCTGCATCCCTAGTCCCAGTCCTTGAACAGCTCACTTTTATTTCTTTCCTTTGCCTTACACAATTTGAAGCAGGTTTAACTGCTAAGTGCCACCAAGAGTCTCTTTCCTTTTGGCTCATGCATGGCTGTTCCTCCAGAGTTGCCTTTCTCTAGCAGACCTCAAAATTCACTGCTTCTGTCATTACGCAGTATAATGTAGTGGTGAGGAAATGGAAAATGATATCAGATGCACACGCTTTCTGTAATGTAACTATTGGATCCCTTCTGAGGCAGGTATCTGCTAGTCAGGAATAACCCCTCCGTGTTAGTGTTGTTGTATGAAGTCAATGAGATAATTACAAGATAATGTATCAATGTGTTGGGAAGGGTACAGGCATACAGTGAAGCCCTTGTGATGGTTCATATTGAGTGTCAACTTGATTGGATTGAAGGATGGAAAGTATTGTTCCTGAGTTTGTCTGTTAGGGTGTTGCCAAAAGATATTAACATTTGAGTCAGTGGACTGGGAGAGGTAGACCCACCCTCAATCTGGATGGGCACCTTCTAATCAGCTGCCAGCATAGCTGGAATGAAGCAGGCAGAAGAAGATGGAAGAGCAGACTTCTGGTCTCCATCTTTCTCCCATGCTGAATGCTTCCTGCCCTCAAGCATCAGACTCCAAGTTCTTCAGCTTTTGGACTCTTGGACTTACATCAGTGGTTTGCCAGGGTCTCTTGGGCCTTTGGCCAGAGACTGAAGGCTGCACTGTCAGCCTCCCTACTTTTGAGGTTTCGGGACTCAGACTGATCCACCACTCACTGCCTTGCTCCTCAACTTGCAGATGGCCTATCATGGGACTTTACCTTGTGACTCACATGAGTCAATTCTCCCTAATAAACCCCCTTTCATGTATATGTATATCCTTTCATATATACCTTCTGTCCCTATATAGAACCTTGACTAATACAGCTCTCAATCTTTATTGTCCCTCACCAACCTTTGCCTGTGGTGTGCCATTTTCCTGTAGCCAAACCTTCTTCTCTCTATGTCCAGTTATTGTTTGAGAAGGGGATGCAGGATCAGGGGGTTCATTACATTAACTTTACATCAGTGTTAATGCTGTGTTACTTTCTTTATATAGAGAGATGGAAGTACTAACAGTACTGTGCTGGTGTTTTGTATCCTGACATTAAAAACTGGCTTAAAGTTCCAACCAAATTTACTTATCTTGCTTCTCCATTAATCTTTGACAAATTGCAAACCCTAGAGTTTCTATGGGTACAAAAAGAGGCCAGCCAGGTCATTACTCAGGGCTGTTAAAATATGGCCTTACAAGCAGCTTCCTGTGTGCATTCACCCCAGCCAGAAATCCTTTTGATATAACTTATCATGCATTATTTAAGTTACTCTGAACATGCAGAGTAACTTACAATGCAGAATTATGGAATATAATGGAAATATCCTATGCATCACAATGTTCCCCTATAATTCTATGTCTGCCACAAAAAAAAAAAAAAAAAACTGCAAAATTACTTCTGTGGAATAATCCTATATACATGATTATAGCTCAGCCATAATTTCTGGGAACATTTTAATTCTTGGCTTTTCCTTCATCCAGCAGATTTTACTTCTTCTTTCACTGCCTAAGGTATCAACTGTCCTTTTGATCATGGCATACGTATAAGAACAATCCTCCCTTGAAGCAGGAAAGGTATAGTGGATTACCAGCTACCATTAATGTAGTCAAGGCAATTTTGTGGGAAGGGATAGGTGAGCTGAGAAACTTCAAAGAATTTTGCCAATGTGCCTTTAAGATCTGTAAATTTTCTTCAAAACTTATGTTGGTTGGGTTTTGTTTCATTCTAACCATGACAGCCTTGTGACATAAAGAAAGAATATGGAAAAACTGATTGGAAATATATCAAATCCAGTAATCTTGATATTTTGATTCAGCAATCACAAGATCATACAACCCAGTTTAAGACTTATCTCAATCTCTAAATTTAGAGATTGAGGATAGGATTTAAGCAGGAAGTGATCTAAGTGACATTACATTTTATACAGTTTATTTTTCTCCTATGTAGTATTTTATCAGGTGACCGTCAGTCAAAGACGGAGTCAAAAGGACCCATGAGGAGAAACTCATTGGTTCTGCATCAAGGCAGAAATAATCTTTATACAGTCAAGTAATCTGTTCCTTCTACACAGAGCATGTGAATTATTGATGACGCTATTCAACACTTTATTTCTTTGTGGCAGCCAACTAGGTCTTCCTAGTTACTTGCTTTTGTTGGCATTAAAATAAAATGTGTTTCTCCTACTGAGGACGTGTAAAAACGAATGGGAAATTAATATGTTTTCTAAAGTCTATAAGCAAGGCATCATATGTCAAAAAGAGTAAGCATTTGTAAGCCTAGCTGAAAAGATCCTTTACAATAAATCTTCATATAGCATGAAAAATACAACTCTGATTTTTTTTCTTCATGGCTTTCAGGGATTAACTTTTTCTCTTCACCATTTTCTTTTTGAAAATACAACTTTATTATTTTTTGTTTACTTCTTTATGACTTCTCAACTCTTGACCTTGAGGGTAAATTGTAATGTCAGAAAAATCAGCCTTTATGCTTCCCACCTCTCACAGGTTCATATCTGGCTCTTGGGTAGCTCTTCTTCTACATATACAAACTCTCAGGTTTTCTTGCATCTTATGCTTGCCCATATCTGCTTGGCGAATATGTAAAAAGTGAGGAGGTATTCATTTTTTAATGATAATTATAACAACTTGTATCATGATTTCTCATGGGCTATTACCAGCCCTATGAGATATAGTAGCAAAATATTATTATTGTCATTTTAGATGAAAGAAAATGAGCAGAGATCTTTATTTTCCTCTTTTCTTTCTTTCTTTCTTCTTTTCTTTTTTTTTTTTTTTTTTTTTTTTTTTTTTTTTTTTTTTTTTTGAGACGGAGTCTTGCTCTGCCGCCCAGGCTGGAGTGCAGTGGCCGGGTCTCAGCTCACTGCAAGCTCCGCCTCCTGGGTTTACGCCATTCTCCTGCCTCAGCCTCCCAAGCAGCTGGGACTACAGGCGCCCGCCATGTCGCCCGGCTAGTTTTTTTTTGTATTTTTTAGTAGAGACGGGGTTTCACCATGTTAGCCAGGATGGTCTCGATCTCCTGACCTCGTGATCCGCCCGTCTCGGCCTCCCAAAGTGCTGGGATTACAGGCTTGAGCCACCGCGCCCGGCCTCTTCTTTTCTTTTTGTTATATTTGTCTAGTTTTCAATGTAATCCTGTCATGAAGATGTTAACCTACCAACTGGAGACTTGATGAAGACCAGACAACATAGTGTTGATTGCTGGTGGAATAATTGGAAAAAAGATCTACATTCTGGGCTTAAGAATTCTTCTAAATGTCATATTATCTATTAAAAAGATCTGTCCCCAATGTAATTCATTGAAGTGCGATGATTAGAATCACTTTTATAACAGACTAGATTTTAGTCAGAATGACGTATTTAGACTTTTTTGGTCTTTGAAGTGACCTGTGAATCATCTCTTTTCGACATGTATTTATTGTGCACATATTACAGGCCAGGCTCTGTGTTAATAACCGGGGATAATGAAGGCAATTCAATAATGACCCTTTTCAACAGATGTTACAGTGATGATGGTAATTAAAGACTGACCAGCTCCTGAAGTGGATTGTTAAAACAAGGAGAACCTCACTTATGGAAGTTGGGAATATGGTGTTTCTGAGGAGAAGGAGGACATGTCAGGCAAAGAGAAGGCTTATGCAAAGTAGGTAAAGCAGCAAATAGCAGGAGAGTTACAAGGAACTAACTGAGTCACGTAATTCAGTATACAAGGAACTAAGTGACTCAAGTAATTCAGCATAGCAGGAGCAAAACTCCAGAATAGAAATGACTGAGGAAGTGACTGACGTTCACAATGTGCTTGGTCTGCCAATAGTGATGTGACCAGATTTGTGAGATTCATGGTTAATGGACTGAATTAGGTGGAGGGAGAGTGAGAAAAAAGAGCATAAGACTTAAGACAATCAAACAAAATAAGATGCTGAAAGAGGGGCCAGCCAATTTTTATGTCATACTTTCATGGCAGGAAGATATTGCTTCTTTTCATTTGTCAACTCAAACCCACCTTCATTGTCCCACTACCAAACACTCTTTCTTGAAGAAGTATTTTATGCAGAGTTGGGCAGCTCACCTTTTGGGATTCCATAGAATGTTTCAATAGTCAGTATTCAATAGCTTATCCTGCATAACAATTCTAAAGCCTTAGTGACTGTGCTAGTTCTTGGGTTGTACATGTACACCATGAAATACTATGCAGCCATAAAAAGGAATGAGATCATGTTCTTTGCAGGGGCATGGATGAAGCTGGCAGAAACCATCATCCTCAGCAAACTAACACAGGAACAGAAAACCAAATATTACATATTCTAACTCATAAGTGGGAGTTGAACGTTGAGAACACATGAACACAGAGAGGGGAACAACACACACCAGGGCCTGTTGCGGGGCTGCGGTGTGAGGGGAGGAAACTTAGAGGACAGGGCAATAGGTGCAGCAAACCACCATGGCACCCATACACCTGTGTAACAAACTTGCACGTTCTGCACATGTATCCCATTTTTTTTAAGAAAAAAAATAATAAAATCATAAAAAAAGAAGTACCTGAGGCTGGGTAATTTATAAAGAAAAGAGATTTAATTGACTTACAGTTCTGCAGGGTGTACAGGAAGCATCATGCTGGCATCTGCTTCTGGTGAGGTCTCAGGCAGCTTCCAATCATGGTAGAAGGCAAAGAGGGAGCTGGTGTATTACACAGCAAAAGTAGGAGCAAGAGAGAAAGGAGGGAGGTGTCACAAACTTTTAAATAAACTGTTATCCCATGAGAACTTAGAGTGAGCACTCACCCATCACCAAGAGATAGTACTAAGCTATTCAGGAGGAATGTGTCCCCATGATCCAATAGCCTACCACCAGATCCCACCTCCAACACTGAGGATTACATTTCAACCTGAGATTTAGAGGGGACAAACATCCAAACGATATTAGTGGTTTTCAACAACAACTAGTTGTTCTCATATAACAAGTTGACTTATTATTCCTGAATCTCGGGTTCAAGCAGGCAGTTAGGTTTGAGTTTGCCTCATATATGTTTATTCTTGGATCCAGGATTAAGGTATAGCCCTGATCTGGAAAAGGCACATTCTCATGAAAGAGGGAAGAGTGAGAGAAGCCAAGCTTCTGCTCAGATGTAGCACATGTCATATTGCATTGGCTATGACAATTGACAAACCTAATGAAGAGGCAGGGATGTATAATCATCTATTATGAAGGTGAGAGCAACACATTTTATTTTATTGTATTATTTTTTTGAGATGGAGTTTTGCTCTTGTTGCCCAGGCTGGAGTGCAGTGGCACTATCTCAGCTCACTGCAACCTCCGCCTCCCTGGTTCAAGCAACTCTCCTGCCTCAGTCTTCCGAGTAGTTGGATTACAGGTATGTGCCACCATGCCTGGCTAATTTTTATATTTTTAGTAGAGACTGGGTTTCATCATGTTTGTCAGTCTGGTCTCGAACTCCTGATCTCAGGTAATACACCCGCCTCAGCCTCCTGAAATGGTGGGATTACAAGTGTGAGCCACCATGCCCGATCACCACATTTATTTTAATAGCTACCATTTACTGAACCCTTATATATTGGGTGTCACTGTGGAGTATGATTTGCTTACTTTGTGCTTAATAATCACCAGAAATTTTGAGAAAGTGATTATTTAATGTTGTTTTGCAAATGGAAAAACCAAGAGCCCAGAAAAGCTCAACACCATGGAACTGTAATTAGAAATTTTTCTTATTCATTGGTTTACTCATTAATTCACCTGTTATGTGTTATATACTCCTGTAGGTTCTGGAAATACTATGGTGAAAAATACAGACAGGGTCCTTGTTCTCATAAAGACTTTACATTAGTGGAAGAGAGAAGTCCATAAACTAATAAACATAGAAAAAATATTAGATTGTTATAACTACTATGAGGACAGGTAGAATAAGGTAATATTCTAGGTGTTGGCCATAAGAAATAAAGTTCAGGGATCATAGTCACTCCACATCATTTTCAATACGATGCTGCCATATTTACCTTGTGATCTATCTTATATTACTTTTCAGAACTTTTGTTTTTATTATAATTAACATTTTATATTTTCACAGTTTGCCTCCCCAACTGAATTATGATCAAGACACAGAAAGATGCTATTTAATTTAGATATTTGTAAGGATATGTTTTGTTTATTGCATTCCACTGATTAATATAATATGTAGTATAATTATTAAGGTAATTTCCTAGATAATCCTTAAATAAATACATCATCCAATCCATAATTAAAATATTCAGAAAAAGCAACATGCTTTTTACTTGTTTTTATTAGCTGACAACAGTTAAGGTATTAGGGATGATGGAGCAAAATATTCTCTTATGGCTTAATATGTGCCTTTCCATATATGGGGTTCTGAACTTGCTTCTTTGATGAGAGAGCATCTTTGAAGATGAGCAGATATAGTTGTATTCTTAATTAATTTTATAACTTACAAATTTGTAAAAACAAAAGGATATGAAAAGGCCTATTTATCATTTATACATTAGGAGTGTATTACAAATGTAAAGCATGAATATCTCCTCCTTTATCAATTTTCTAGTTACCTCTTGGAAAAGACTATGCTAACTGTACTGTGATGTAGTAGAAAGAGATTTAGTTTTTGAATTAGAAGACTTAGCTTATGACCATGAATTTCATTTCTGATTTTGCCTATCTATATGACAGAAGGTGAATTACTTAATCTCTCCGAGTCTTTATGTTTCTGTCTATAAAATAGTGCTAGTAATGACCAGATAGTCATAGCTTACAGGACTGCTGAGTTAAGAGAATTTAAGATACAGTCATGTGTTTAAAGGCTCATTAGATAATTTTAGTAATAGCATTAGCAGGAGTAACAGCAGCAGTAACAAGAGTAGTAACAACAGTAATCCAACTTAATATAATAACTATAACTAGTGTAAGACTCCAAGCAATATGCCCATCCGCAGAATGACAGAAAATACACTGCTGTCTTTACCACAGCAGAGTGATCCCTTTCAGAGTAGATGAGTATGAATACTGGATATGATCCTTCTGGGGACCACATGTTACATAGCAATCATATGGAAGAAGACTTCTTTTTAAGAAACAAACATGACTACCCTCTTGCTCACACACTAAGTAAAACTTGTACCACAGGGAATGTGCCCACTGCCTGGGTTAAGAATCTCTGTCAGAATTAATATACTGCTACTGATGGAGAAAGTCGTATCTTCAACTGAAAGGCACTATTCTAGATGTTGCTCAAAGGGTCTGTGTTGTAGAAGGAAGTAATGAGCTCTATGTGGGATGTACGATTGCCACAGTACTTTATTTATTCATTGGTTATCTAACATTCAAATTTATGTGGGTACCCTCCACTTTCTGTTACTAAATCTGGCTACTCTAGAAGTAAGGGAAGAGAGATAAATATTGTCATACCAGACTTATCATAGTAGCCTTCTTTTAGGTCCTTGTAATGTAACTAAAACCAATTACCAAGCACACCTGAAAGGAACTTTATCCATCATTACAGAGAATCAGGTATGTGGCAAGTTCCTTCCTCCCATTGCAATGCTGTGCAGTCCCCTCGTGGGTTAATCCTACTGCTCTCACCATATCACACCTTACCCAATTATGAGGAGCAGGAACATTTACAAAATAACAGGAGGAGCAGACTTCCAAATGGAGTTGTCATCTATTTAGAAATGTATATTCAGTTATTCTCTCAGAACATACTCAGCAAATTTTGTTACTACTACTTTATTTTGATCCTAATTTTATTCCTACTGCCTGCTTTGCAGCAGCAAATACATGTTAAATGAATGAGTGGGTGAATAAATGATTGATTGAACAAGATACCTCAAGCATATCAGCTAAGGAAATGGAGTAAAGAGAACATTTTAAAGCAAAGGTAACACAGATTATGACTAGGTAGCTCTGTTCAGGAGCAATGCAACTCACCTGTTAATTAAGTCATTTAAGATTCCTGTGACCAAAAAAAAAGTATGCTTTTCTTTGGAGAGTTTACTCATTTGAAATAGATTCCACATCTATAAATGAATTTAATAATATAATATGTTACATGAAACATAATCTTAGTCTTGAATTTCAAACCATTTGGGTAGCACTAACGCAAGGATTTATTTATAAAAATATCCCTTTCTCCTAAAAGTCAAACCTATTTCCCCATATTTCACCACATTGTGAAAGAAGGTAAATCATTTAGCACTTGTCAAGAGCTTACTATGCCCTACACACCAGATTAAGCCATCCTGGTAGAACGGTGGTGAAAAGTCTACATTAATCCTGCATACATGAATCCTCCATAGCTGTGACCACTCTCACCCATAAAAAGTTAATAACCCAAGTGTCCAGGTTGTTACCTAGTTCATCCTTTTCAATTCTTAGCTTTTAGAATTTCCTTGCACTATGAAAATCCAGTATACCTGGGAGCAATATATGGCCCAGACATTTCATTATAAAAAATCCACTACTGCTTGATTGGTCTAGATGCCACACTAACAAATTTTATTCTCTACTCTTGTTTTTACAACTAAACTTTTCATAAATGTACGAAGCTTTGTCATCATCATTATTTCTTCCTAAACTACCTCTATTCTTAAATTTATTGTTCCATAAATCTAAAGATTGTAGTCTTGTCCTGATTAATGAATTGTGTCTATGAATGATTGCCATAATTATGAGCAGAATTTATCAACAAATTGTCCTGTGATTCACAACATGATATATTATAATATATTAGGCAGATGTATTGTCATCAAATATCATATTTATCTTGAAAAATGATAGCACTACAACATAATGGTAATTATCTAGCTCCATAGATAAACATCAAAACATGCTTATTAACATACTTGGAAAACCTGCCTCTGTATAAAATAGAAGAACATGTGCAAATCATACCTGAAACAATTTGGAGTTCAAATTCTTAAAACAATTACATTTAAGTGATGCTTTTTTAAAAAATTAAAAAATACTTTAAAAATACTTTAAAACAAAGAGATCACAGAGTGTCACTAGGTAGTTTTGTTCAGTAGCAATACAACTCATCAAAGTAACTGGCATATACGTTATACATATCCAGAAGCATAAAACGAATAAGAACTATACTTTTCATATATATGTGAGTTGAAAAACTGATACAGCTCTGTGTGCAATTGTGAAGCAGGCAGTAATATACTGTACTCACTATGAGAATGTCAATGGCTTTCATTGGCATTCTATTGTCACACTACTGAAAATAACTTTATACTTTCTAGCAGTGCTGCTATGAGTATTATTAAAGGTGACAGTCAGGTCATTTGAGGAAACAACAAAAATGTTTTCTAATTCAAATGTAAAAAAAATGTTTCCCATTGAAATGTATGACTTACTCTAAGAATCCATTTGTTAGCAGCCAACTCACATTTTTTCAGACATTTTAGAATTTGATTATTCCAAACCGTAACCCATGAGCATGCACTGTGGTTTTTTTTTTTTAGTATTATTATTCTTTTTAGCTGTTGTTACAAAGCACTACACAGAGTAGGCATTTAATTGTTTATTGAATTGATAACACTGAGGCTATTTTCTAAGTTTAATCACAGGTTGTGAAAGAACTAGTGAATCTCAATCATGTCTTATTATATTACTTTGCTAGAGTTGCTGTAAAAAAGTGCCACAAACTGCATGGCTTAAACCACAGGAATTTACTGCTCACAGTTCTGGATGTTAGAAGTCTAAAATCAAGGTATCAGCAGGGTTAGTGCTTTCTGAGGGGCATGAACACAAATTTTGTTTCAAGCCTGTCTCCTTGGCTTTCAGATACCCATCATCTCCCTGTGTCTCTTCATATCATCCCCATATGCATGTGTGTCTCTGTGTCCACATTTCCCCTTTTGTATGTGGACATCAGCCATGCCGGATTAGATTCTACTCTGATGACCTCATTTTAACTTAATTACCTCTGTGAGGACCTATATCCAAACAAAGCCGCATTCTGAGCTACTGGGGGTTAGGATTTCAACATATGAATTTGGTAGCAGGGACACGGTTCAACTCATAACAGCCTGATCTGTGACTCCCCTAAAAGTCGCATCCTTCTTATATGCAAAATATGTTCACTTGTAAGATCCAACATCTTAACACATTCCAGCATTATCTCTAAGTCTAAAGTCTCCTCCAAACATCATCGAACTCAGTTATGGGTAAGACTCAAGGTATGATTCATCCTGGGGCAAAATTTCTCTTCATCTCTGAGCCTGTGACACCAGACAAGTTATTGTGCTTTCAAAATACAATGGTAGGACAGGCACAGGAGACACATTCACATTCCAAAAGGATGAAATCATATAGTAAAAAGAGGTTGCAGTTCCCAAGCAAATCTGAACATTTTCAGGACAAATTCCATTAGATGTTAAGGCTTAAAAAAACACTATTTTTGGCTTGGTGCTCTGCCACTAGACCCAGCCTGAACAACAGGTGGCAGCCTGAACAACAGCTCGGAAGTTGGGACCCTTTCTAGAACCTAAGAAATGGCTCTGTTCTCCAGTAGTAGATGCTCTGCCCGTTGGAACTATGCCCTCTCGGTTTATGATGACAGTAAGAGTCTTCCTTGTCTCTGTATCTGTGGCACTGCTCACAAAGTCCTATGTTCAATCCAGGTTGATGGCAATTTTGCTTGTATACAGTTCTCAAAATCCTTGTTCCTGACATGGATGTCAAGAAAGAACTCATGAAAGTCAAAGCCATCGGAGAGAGAGTCCTTAACAGATCTCTCATAGATAAATGCATCTCCATTTTTGCCTTCTGCTAAGATAGTTTATTGGATCCATGAATCACATACCTAGTCTGTTTAGTGAACAACTGTTCATCCATGTACTTGGTCCTATTTCCAGAACACACTATCTCAGTACGCTGAGAGTCTTCTCAGTCATCAAGTTATGTTTTTTACTTAACAGTTTCTTCTTTGGTTCACCTCCTTCCTCTTGATTTTACTGTAATCAGCAAGGGGAACCAGACTGTGCCTTCAACCCTGTTTAGATATTACCTCAGTTAAATACTCAAGTTCATCATTACTTA
This sequence comes from Trachypithecus francoisi, assembly GCF_009764315.1. NCBI lineage: Eukaryota > Metazoa > Chordata > Mammalia > Primates > Cercopithecidae > Trachypithecus > Trachypithecus francoisi. The sequence continues at coordinate 18,998,419 of NW_022681454.1, forward strand.
AAAGTTCTGCTTTCCACAAAACACTAGAAAATAACTGGGCCAAGTTCTCTGCCAGTGTTCTTTTTAATGAAGACTTTCAAATTTCTATTGACTATATTTCAGTGTTATATTTTTCTTTGAGGCTCTCTGAGGTCAATGGACTCCTTTCCTATAACACTCTAAAGGAAACAAGTCACAAAAGAGACTCTCAGATGGCTTCAGGTTCTGAGAAGAGTAAGGCAATTTTCAAATATCCACACAGATCTCTGTGGAGGTGAGAGGGAGAATATCCTATTGCCTGGTCTGCCAGCCAGACTGTCTTAAGGCATGAGGAAATCAACAAGGATGATGTTCAGCTCAACTCAGTTCAGCTGTCTTTAGATCAGGGTGGCCCAAAGATATACTTACTGATTTTCCCAGAATATCCCCTACTTTGACCATAGAGTACACAGTAAAACAATTAGAATGAGGTTTTATTTATTTATTTTTGTAATCCACAGTACATGTGCATTTCTGTGGAGAGATGCATGAGTGGACATATGCATTTCTGTTGAGAGCAACTGTGAATGACCTGGCTTTCTTGGAATTCTCCAGTTCTCTTGTGGAGCAGGTCTCTTAGCAAGATACCCATATGATGTGGTTTGACTGTGTCTGCACCCAAATCTCATCTTGAATTTCAGTTTCTGTAATCCCAACATGTTGAGGAAGGGACCCAGTGGGAGGTAATTGAATCATGGGGGCAGTTACCCTCATACTGTTCTCATGATAGTGATCGAGTTCTCACAAGATCTGATAGTTTTATAAGGGGCTTTTCACCCTCTTCACTTGGCACTTCTGTCTCCTTTCCCCATGTAAAGAAGGATGTGTGCTTCCCCTTCCACCATGATTGTAAGTTTCCTGAGGCCACCCCAGCCATGCAGACCTGCAGTCAATTACACTGCTGTCCTTTATAAATTACCCAGTCCTTTATAAATTACCCAGCATGAGAATGCACTAATATACCATAACAAATAAACTTCTCAGAGTATCCTTTTAATTTTTCCTCAGTGAAGAACTGTATTAGTCAGTTGAGGCTGCCATAACAAAATACTGCGAGATTGGATGGCTTGGACAACAGAAATTTATTTTTTCACAGTTCTGGATCCTGGAAGTTCAAACTCAGGTTTTCAGCATTGTCAGTTTGTTGGGGATTTTCCCTTGAGTGACAGAAGCCACTATCTCACTGCGTGTTCACATGATCTCTTCTTTGTGCTTTTATGGAGAGAGTCAGCAAGCTCTTAGGTGTATTTTTTTTTTCATGAGGGTAGTGGTCCCATCACGAAGACCCACCCTCATGAGCTCATCTAACCCTAGTTACTTTCCAAAAAGTCTCATCTCCAAATATCACACTGGAGGTAAAGACTTCAACATATAAATTTGGGGGGAAACAAAATTCAGCCCATGGCAGGTGCCAGTGTACCTTGATTTTTTGAAATCACTGTTTTATTAGTAGTGACGTTCTTGAGGATATGTGAGAACTGATTAGCACACCTGGTCTTTATCCCTGCCATCATATGATTAGATGGCATTTTTATCTGCATTAATCAGACATGAACTGGTTAAGCATTATTTTCTCTAGCAGTTGGTTTAAATATGAATTTGGTGTATTAAAATAGCTTTGTATCTGTTATTCAGCACAAATAATATACATTTTTGTATATCAATAACTTGGTTTTCTAGCATACTGGGAAAACAGAACACGAATAAATACTAAGCTAGGAGATGGAGAAGTTGAGGGTATAGGTGGTGATGCCTATAAGCTAAGTATGTCTCTCTTGCCCACCATCAGAGTGTAATATTGCAATATATTTTCTAAGCCCTAAGACTTCCAATGCATTCTATGGGCCAAGGGAAAATAAGTTATAACATATGGTAATGCTTATGCTAACTGCATTAATCTTGAAATAAACATACTATATGTTACACTTGACTATAAATATATAAACTATGAATTATTAATACCAAAAATAGAAATAAAATATATGAGACTCACCACTTTTTTCATAACTGATATCACTGCATAGTTTCTCTTCCAAACATTTTTGCTTGTTTTTTTTTATGTTTTTACTCTGTATATGGGTATAAGATAGCAGAAATTTACATTTAGAAGAAGTTAATTGATCTGGAATTCTATATAGTTTCTTTTTTGCTCTTCCTCATATTTTCTGCAAATAAAGTAAATATTAGCTATTAGCATATAAAATATTTTCTTCTTGAATAGGCTCTATGTGGTGGGAATCTGTTTTGAAGTTATTACTTTATAAAAGTAGACTAAACTGCAAGTATTTTACCCCTCTGCTTTTATTCAGTGCATATTTCCTAACAAGACAATATATGGCAAGTATTTTAAGAGCTAATGGTAATGTGAGATGTATAAAGATCTTGGCTTAAGCATTTATCTAATCCACTACATGGTCAGAATAAGGTGTAAGGTATAAATCCTCCTTGGAGAGGTAATGCAGTGCCTTATCAACTAACATAGCTTTTACAAAAGCCTTGTACCTACTGGTTCTTCTGCCTTGAGTGCTCTGTCCTAATGTCTGGCTTCTTTTGGTCATTCAGACTCAGCTCAAATGACACTCCTTGAGAGAGCTCTTGTCTATGCATTTCTAGAAGCCAGTGATATTTGCTGTAGCATTCTTAAGTAACCACAAAGAAAAAATAAACTCTTTGTTAGATGTTTTAGAGTTTTTTTCTATTTCCCTCTCCTTTTTATAAATGTGATATTCTAGGAAAATACTTCATAACCTGCATGAACAAACATGACAAAAGATAATAAACAGAATATATATATATATATATATACAGCAGAATATGCATATTCAGTAGACTCTCATGAAAAACAAAATTTGATATATCTATGTATATAGATATAGACATATTTACAAGCAAAAAGAAAACATGGAGAGGACACATCAAAACAGCCATTGTTTTTACAGTTCTCCATATTTTCTGAATCATCAATATGTATATTAATACATTCTTGATTGGAAAAACAATAAAGGACATGAGAAAAATACCAGTATTAGGGCTTTCTGGCTGCTAAATTATCATGTACTTCAGCTCTGACAATACTTTTTTTTTTAATCATTGCTTTTCAGTTAGCCGTTCTGTTGTCACAGAGATGCCCTTCAGTTGCTGTGGCAACAAATGAATAATAATCCACACTTGTGTAACACTTCACAGCTCACACATTCCTTTCTCATGCAGCACCTCATTTGTGATCAACAAAAACTCAGGAAAGGTTCTGAGGGAAGCAGCTCTAGTATCCTCCTCAGTTAACAGATGAGATATTAGAAACCCAAGAGGTTGACAAAGTTGCCTATGGTTACACCGTTAATAACTTAAAGAGTCATTGGAAAAATCTAAACTCTCCAGGATTCATAATGCATTTTGAAATAGGTTTCATTTATTTGTCTATGTATACATATATTTATTTATATATTCATATAATTCAAATAAAATATTTTATACAGCACAGGACTTAACAAAGTAAATTTGATCAGGTTTCATCAGAGGTGAAGGACAAGGTCCTGTGGCCACTGTCCCATCCTTGAGTGCTCACAATTATTACTCCTCTCACAGAGGCACAGAGTGGTAGCTTCAACAGTTTCACACTCCAACAGTGCTCTTCTAAACTGATTCTAAATGTATGTCCTTGTATCTGTGCATGTGTGTATGTGTGTGTCTTTATGCTGTCAATGCCTGAGAAATGTGAAGCTCCACTAAGATCTAGACCAATTGTCCACATATATATGATCCATAGAAATAAGACCATTGGACATATGGAACAATCCAGAATATCACTGTCCAATATAGAAACCACTATTCACATGACTCTGTTTAAGTTAATTTAAAATAAATGCAATTAAAAATTCACTTTGTCTGTTACACTAGGCATATTTTGAGTACTCAGTAGCAACAATAGCAACAACATCTTAGTGCATACCATACTGAATATTTCATATGAAGAATATTTTATCACTGCAGAAAGTTCTAGTGAGCAATGCTAAATTGTAGTTACTAAAGCTAAGGTGTTAGGTTTAGACACAACTGGTTTAATGCCAGATCCGTCCTGACTCCCTGAATTCTTCAGAATCTTCATCTGTAAAGAAAGCATTGGTGATATTATTCTCAGGGTTGTTGTGAAGATTTTATCATTTTCCCATCATGCCACCCATCTATACTATGTCGGGTTTCCCTCCCCATCCCAAAGTCATAAATTGGGCTGATATCTTGGCTCTCATAAATTGATTACAAAAAAAAAAAACAGAGATAAATGAAAATGTTATTATTCAATTTTTTGAATTTAGAATTTTGTCCTAGGTTTTTATCTGTACTTCAATTTCACGTATAATTAATTATTCTCCTTTTTCTGCAACTGAAGTGTAATCTTTCCTAGTAATGAAATACCCAGTGGCTGTTGTGTCATCTTTCACTGTCAGGGTCAGTGGAGGGGATTATTTTAGAAGAAAATGAGCACAAATCTCACATCCTGGTGTTACAGTCATTTTTTCTTGGCCATTATATTTTCACTAGAAAGGGCCTCCAAGTCCAGGCTCTATGATACGTTTTCATAGTCACCGCACAATTCCTTTCCTTCAGACTCTGCTTTCTGGCCATTGCAGTATGATCCTGGTAACTGCCTGCCTTCAGAGTTATATACGTGAGAAACAAAATATTCATCTTGACGCTCACACGTGTACCCAGACTCCAGAAGACATAACTCAAGTTCTTCCAAGAACTTTCTTGTCGCATTTGCCCTTGCCTGTTGGCAGAAAGAGCGCCCTAGTTTTCATAGCTCTGCGCATATTCAGTCAGTACCCACTAAATCTTCAGGAATGCATTTCTCAGAACCCTCTTCTCCTGCCTGGAGGTAAGTTAGAATGACATTTTCTCTTCCCCCAAGACTGGATGTGCAAGGGAAATACCAAATGTTTCTCTCCTAAGTCAAAAACGTCCTCACTTTTTGATTCTCTATCTAAAATTGCAGATTTCTAAATATCTCTTTAAAGATTGGCCGTGAGTAATGGGCTGATAATGTCTGTACCAGTTTTGCTCTCTTGGAGAGCCTAGATGTGGCTATCACTGCTCTTTTACCTTTTGTCTGCAGCTAACAGGCCTTAGTAAAATTTCAGAGACAACTGAAAACATTCCATTCCAGACCTTGTAAGAGACTTTCTAAACAACAAGATGTAACATAGTTTACAGTGTGACTATATAATGTATTTATACACTATAAACACAGTAGCTATTACCTCCAAAATTGTCAGAAAATGTTTTATTAGCGAGGCTACTATCACTGGTAAATAAATCTCTGGTCTAAGAGGTATATATGAAATTACTGTGATATGACATCTATATAGATAGATATAATTCCAAATATTTGTGGTTGAAAGTTCAAAAGAGACAACAACCATTTTTCTAGGTTTTTTCCTGAGTGCTTAGAACTGAATAAACTTTAAAATATATGGGGGTCTGGAATGTAGCACTAAATATCATTGACCTTCCAATGATCTGACTAAAAAGCTTGCTGAAATTGTTCAGTGAAGACAGCTCCAGGTTCCCTGGCTAGGTGACCTCACACAAATCTCTTATCTTCCCTAAACCTCTGAGAAAATGACTGACTTGGATAAGATCTGCTTTCTGACAAACTCATTCAAAATATCAAGTGTAACACATATGTGATTTGCTCAAATATAAGGAGCTCTTGGCAAACAAGAAAAAAATGGTTGTAGAAAAATAACTTGTTTCGTTTATTTGAAGTCTAATATTTCAGCCAGCATCTATGTAAAGGCAACCAGTTTTGCTCAACCATGATAGATGGTCATTTAATAATTCCACATCAAATAGACTATTTTCTTTGTCATGTAAACGGAAAGCTCCCGTTAGCATTCATGAAATTATTAACAACAGACATCTCTAGGTGAGAAATATTGCCAAGTACCTCTTGCAGAGGATAGTTGTATCTTTGATCTTACTAACCTATGGAGCTATTTCTGCAGGATTTCAGTTTTTGAGCAGCTACATTACTAATGCATTTTTACTTTTCTAAAATATGTGATCCAGAGTAACTATTATTTTCAGACTTCTTAAAATATGCAATAGCATTCAAAGAAAATATAGACCATAAGTAGCCTAAACACTGAATGACTTATTTGGGTGGCAGGAGAGGCATCCCCAGAGAAAACCATTATTAATACTTGTAATTAATTTTGGTGTGGCAATATCCACAAAGATATGCAACGCTGAGCTCAGTAATTTCTTTCCAGATAATTCTTTCTGACAAATAATTCATTTGGTTTTCTAAGATATGTTAATGATTTAAATAAAGTGCCCTAGATAGATTTCTCAACTGGTATAGAAAATTAAAAATGGCTGCCCCTAACTAATCCCTGTGTTTATATTCACAAATTTTTAATCACTTCTCGGTTCCCCTAAAATATTTACTTCTTATTTAGTAGGGGTTTTGCTTGTCTTTTTTTTTTTTTTTACATGTCTTAACTGATCTAAAGAACTCTGTGAAACACTAGCTCCTAATCTGTTGCAATGTCCGTTTAATAACAATCTGCTTCAGTTCTATCCCTCCCTCTGTTTGCATTTGAAAACATGTTGAGTGATGTATTGGAAATATGCCTAAAGCATTGACAAGCACCAAAGAAGAAGCATCCAATGTTCCCTCTGCAGAGGAGAGGGCATTTTCTGCTGCATTATGAAGGATGAATTTCATGGAGGGAGCACTACGTTAGGAATCAGTAAATTTATGTTTCAGTTTAACATCCTCCACCAACTTAACACACAGGTTTGGGTAAATTTAATGTGATCTCAAAATGCAGAGTGTGGCTTCCATAAAACGCAAATAACTCTCCCTGCCTCAACTACTTGCAAAACTTCTATCAGGACAGAAGGTGTTTATAGATGTAAATCATAATGCAAATATTTCAAAAATATTGTTATTTTTAAAACCCACAACACAGATAAGCATCATACTTTTAAAATTAAGTATTTATCTTACAGTTGTAATATTAAGTTAGCAGCTGGTCCTTCTATTAGTTCAGTGCTGGGCAGAATAAGCAATGATTAGTGATTAATAAGCAATGATTTCATAATGAATGAGCTCTGTCAATTTTGATGATTTAGTAACGTTATTAATTGACCCAAGTATACATTTATTTGTGCTGCAGAGATTTCAAGATGCTTGCTAAATAATTCCCTATTTGATTTTCTTTGATATTAGACTTTAGCTTTGCTTTGATTCAAGAAAATCATTATCTGAGTGTTAGAATTTGAGAAATCCAAACAATATACCAAGTTCATAACATCATCCTTCCTTCTTGATGTGTTAGTTTTTCTTATGCAGATTATCTTTTCTTTCTTTGTGAGCCTGCTTCTAATTCTTTCTCCTTTGATATTATTTTCGGTAACTTACTAAACTGTTTAAGCAAACTGAGGAAGCTAAAAGCCATCACGATCTTGAAACTCAGTTTGTGCAATGAATGAAGGATCTAGGAAAGGATTTATTCTTCATTGGCACCTATGCAATAGGTTTAAATGACTGACTTCATTTTTGAAATCTACTGACATCCTCTATGCCAAAGCACTATAGCCATCACTCAGTTTAGATGGAGCTCTTTCCTTTTGAAGTACTTGATCTTTAGTATGTTCATTTATGCTTATTAAATTTTGAAATAGCTCTTTCTTTTGAATTATTTTCCTGGCACTCTAGTTTCTTAAGGATTGCAAAATCAAATTCTCTTCAATCCCATCCACTTTCCTGAAAATCTGTGTCTATTTCAACATAAAAGTCAAAGATATGACTATTTATTTCTGATATTCAGTCTGAACATGTATTCTCTAGAAATCTTTACATTTTTCGTTCTCTCGATGACTCCTAAATCATCTCTGAAATTTCAACTATTTTTGTGTTCTAGTGTCATGTTCTTATTTCATTTGTGAATATAAGCACTATTTCTCAGCAAACTAAACACTTTTAATGTTTTCTGTAAAAGTTTATTCACTCTTTAAGAGAATTATAATTGACAGTCAATGTGTACCTAAATTTCTCTATACTCTCATTGTATTGGGTGGATAAATTGACCTTGTAGAGATAGATCTGGAAGGATAATTCTCAATAAATCCTCCACTTCACTAGTCAAAATAATTTTCTGCTTGGGCACTGATGTTTCTAATGGCGTTCATTTTTTTCTTCCAAGACTGAGTGATTATAGTCATTTGGACATGGATTTCACAGTTTGTTACAATGGGACAGTTTATAAATAAGTAAATAAGACATCATATGCATCCCAAATGTCAGATGAAGTCAAGCAGTGGAATTGCAATTAATATAAAGAGATTCACTAATGGAGAAATGCCAAACAATATCAGAAAGAAGCCAAATGAAATAAATTCATTTCCACTATACAAATGAACACAGCACCAATAATTGTCCACCTGACAAAAAAATAGTGAATTAACTATTAAAACATGTTGCCTAGGATTTTACTCTATTCTATATTTGTACCCAATCTAGATTTTCTAACTACAAAAGAGCCATAATTAAATTAAAATTTGTGATTGCTGCCAGTGTGCCAGGAGAGCTACTTTCTTACCTTTACCTTTTCTGAGGTCAAAGATCTGCTTATTCTTTATGACCAATTATATGCTATCCTGGTACCATGTCTTAAATTGTTTATAGGTCCAGTAACCAAACATTTTTTTCTGCACACCTTCATGATTCCCCAGAGACCAGTTCTGGCACATTAGTAGTGATTCTTGATGCCCACTTCTATCCATTTCTTTCAGAAGCTGTATATCAACTGATTTTAATACTGCAGTATACTAGCATAACACATGCACAAAATTGCCCAGCTTGTAACAGGAAAACTTCCATTTATAATAAGAACTTTGCAGTTTGATGTATTTGTTTGTGGCAAATACATGGTAGTGATGGATACACATTATATTTATATGTTTAATTTTTTAAAGTAATATTTGGGAATCAAGGCAACTAGAATCAGAACAGAAATACAAAGCATTGTGTGGAACACAATAACATATTTGATGGAATCTGTATCCATAAGTATGAAGAAAGTGGAGACTAAAACTTTCCCCAAGTGAGAAGAACGTCTGAAAAGGTTTGTTGCTGGAAACCAGAGGCTGGAGTAACATTCTTGAGTGGCTGTTTAAGAAACCACTTCAGGCTGGGCACAGTGGCTCATGCCTTTCATCCTAGCACTTTGGGAGGTTGAGGTGGGCGGATCACTAGGTCAGGAGATCAATACCATACTGGCTAACACAGTGTAACCCAGCCAAGCACGGTGATATGTACCTGTAATCCCAGCTACTCGGGAGGCTGAGGCAGGAGAACCACTTGAACCTGGGAGGCAGAGGTTGCAGTGAGCTGAGATCGCACCACTGCACTCCAGCCCAGGCGACAGAGCAAGACTCCATCTCAAAAAAAAAAGAAAAGAAACCACTTCCATCCCTTGATTGTTAATTATAGGTACAAACCTGAAGTTGTACACAGCAAGAAAAATTTAGACACATCTACCCACTGTTGATGTCCCCATACCAATTTTGAGCAGGACCTGTGACTCAACATTACAGATCTTGCAAAACCAATAGATAATTGTTGTAGCCACTGTCCAAGGTGGGGCCTCAATCTGCCTCCTGGTGTTCATGTCCTCATATATTGATTAGAGCTGCCTTCTATCACCAGTGAGGTACTGTGGAAACGAGAGTGACGTCGTACAAAATACATGACTTCCATCTTACTCTCTTTTGCATCGCTCACTCTGGGGAAGCCAGTTGCCATGTTATAGGAGTCTCAAGAAACCCTATGGAGAGGTCAATTTGCTGATAAAAGGAAGCCTTCTACCAATAGGCACATGAATGAGCTATCCTTGAAAAGACTCCTACAGTTCTAGTCAAGCCCTCAGATGAATATAAATATGGCTGATACTTTGATTACAAGTTCATGGGAAACCATAAACAAGAGCCATCTAGCTAAGCTGCTCCAGAATTTATGACCCATAGACACTGTGAGGTAATGAATGTTTACTATTTTAAATCTCTATTTGAATAAGGTATTAGTTCGTTTTCATACCACTGATAAAGACATACTTGAGACTGGGCAATTCACAAATGAAAGCGGTTTATTGGACTTACAGTTCCACATGGCTGGGGAGGCCTCACAATCATGGTGGAAGGTAGAAGGGACTTCTCACGTGGTGGTGCCAAGAGAGAGAATAAGAGCCAAGAGAAACAGGTTTCCTGTTATCAAACCATTAGTTCTTTTGCGACTTATTCTCTACCATGAGAACAGTATGGGGGAAACTGCCCCCATGATTCAATTATCTCCAACTGCATCCCTCCCACAACACATGGGAATTATGGGAGCTACAAGTCAAGATGAGATTTGGGTGGGGACACGGAGTCAAACCATATCAAATAATTTCGTTAAAATTAGCATTAGGAAACAGACATCAAAATTAATTATTAGGTTAAGAATGCAGTTTAGTGAAACTAATTTGCTTAGAACATGCTGACAAAGGTTTTGAGATAAGTATGTTTAGGTTACTCAAAAAGATAAGTAAGGGAAAAGCATCCATATAAAGAAAACGTCAAATGGAAATGAAAAAGAAACAACAGCTAGACAAGGAAAAGAACTGGTTAGACACCTTAAAATGTTAAAGATAGTCATTGATTTAATCTTTTAATTCAACATAAATGATACAACACACCTGTATTTAATAAATTAGAAAATACATTCATTTAATAACAGATGTCAGTTGTCTACATAATATGTTTCATGTGACTTGTTTTGAACCAATAGAAATGGCAAAGGAAATGGAATGGAAGGTACAAGATTATGGTTACCCGATTGTATTGTGTTAGATTGTAGCACCTGTCTGGCTGAAGTCTCTCTCTCCCTCTTTCTTTCTCTCTCTTCCCCCACCCTACTGGCTTCAAGAAGGTGGAACCTATACTAGGAAATGACATGCCACAAGAAAATGCAGGTGGCTTCCAGGAGATGACGGTGGCATTTGACTAACAGTCAAGATAAAACTGAAATCTTGAATCCTACAGCTGTAAGAAACTAAATTGTGCTAAGTACCTGAACAAATTTAGAAGCAGATCTTTCCCTAGTTATTCCTCAGATGGGACTGCAAAATCCTGACCTGCAAGACCTGTAAGATAATAAATGTGTGTTGCTTATGGCCGGTACACATGTCACACTTAGCATTGATATTTAACTCCAGAGACACTGGGATTAGTGAGGGTCCTCCCTGAGACCCAGGTGTCTTTATTCTCGGCATTTAATGGAGTAATCCTTCATGTCTTTTAGACCTTGGGCCCATTTATACACTTCATTCCTGGTTTTCAGAGATTTCTACAACTAAGACCTCAATTCCTTTTCAGAGAATATTGCTGCTTATATACCATCCATCTTCAGGGATTTACTTTCCACTAGTGACCCTGTTCAACTTGATTCAATAAGGGCAAGAATATTTTCTTCAGGCTGCGTTCAAACTCACCTTTTTTTTTTTTTTTTTTTTTTTCTCTCTGCAGCTGTAAGAACTCCCAGCTCCTTGGAGACTTTTAAGAACAAACTGAAAATGCTCTTATTTGTCTAGGCTTAGCTGTTGTCTAATAAGCTAAGAGTGCATTTTATATTGTATTTTCATCATAGCCCTTTGAAACGCTTTGCATAAAAGACCCTTTATAACTGTCTCTGCCCTTCCTCTCTTGCCTATAGAAGTAAATTCTGCACCAGGGAGAAGGACTATTTATTTCACCTCCTCCTGTTCTCACCCTCCTCCCCATTTACTACTTCTCCATTTTTGGTGAAAGACACTTGATTGAAGGAAACTTGCCAGCAGCACTCTCTTTTAACTCCTTCATGTCTGCCTCCAGCCAGCTCTCTGGGCTTTTAGAAAGAGCTAGCCAAGATGAAAACCCTTCTTGGTTATAAAGGTGCCATATGAATGTATAGTCTTTGGGCATATAATTCTACCATTCACCTATGACAGATATGAAAAGCCAGCATCATATTAAAAAAGAGGTGCTACTTTCCTTAGGACAAACAAAACAGAGTCTAGAACATTATTGAAATTGCTGATTAAATTACTGTGATGCTCATATAGAAAGTATTACATGGTACAGAAATAAAAGAGATGAAAAACAACTTATTAGGTGTCTCTATGGTTTTAGACTTTGTATATTTGATACATCATTTGATCATCAAAGCCAGCTAAAATTGATATTGTTGTGTTTACAGATGAGAACACAAAGCCTGAGTCTGGTAAATTGTCTCCAAACAATTGTAATTAGCACATCCAAGGTCTGTATAACTTCCTTTACATTCCAAACCCTTGGTTCCAACACTAGCTGTTTTTATCTTTGGTCAAATAAATTATCTGTGCTTGAGTTTTTTAAATTATTTGCCTCATCTATTGCTGTATAACAAATTGCCACAAGCTTAAGAGCTTAAAACAACACACGTTTCTTAAAAGAACTCATGGTTTCTGCAGGTTAGAACTCTGGGCATAGCTTAGCTGGATCCTCTACTTCAAGTCTCCCAGGTTGGAATCAAAGCAGCCTGATCTGCATTCTCATCTAATAAATGACCAGGGAAAGAACTGCATCTACACTTGTTCAGAGAGTTAGCACAATTTAGTTTTTTGCAGTTGTTGGACCAAAGATCTGTATTATCCTGTCTAATAGCTAGAGAACACTTTCATATACTAGAAGCCACCTGTAGTTCTTTTACACACGAGGCTTTCCAGTGTGGGCTCAACCTCTTTGAAGGCAGCAAGAGAAAGAGAGGCATTGGGACTCTAGGAAGAAAGATGTTACCATCTAATACAATATAATCACATATCCCTAATCTTGTACATCCCATTCCCTTTGCTATTTCAATTGGTTCAAAGCAAGTCACACCCAACTACACCCAAGAAGAGGGGATCACATGAACTCCATGAGGCAGAGATCATGGGACTACCTTAAGAGTCTGTTGGCCACATAAGTAAAAAGAGTTATCAGTAATTCATTATGTTGTTGTAACATTATTGTGATATTACCAGACCCAAAGTAAGTGCTCAATGAATATGATGTACCTATTTAAGCTAAGACTTTTTTTCTTACAAAAAGTATATAAAAACAGAAGCAGTATAAGAAATAAACAAAGGTTCACCTCTTCATTACAATGAAGAAACAAAAAATAGCTTGCCTTCACAATTACTTCCTCCTAAAGCAACTGACTTACTTCTTCACGATCAACCTTGAAAGAATAAGTACTATTCATTGACATCACTTGCTCATATTTCACTCAACAAGTTTCAATCTGATTTCTTCCCACTGACAAAGGTGCCAATAAAATAGTAAAAGCCAAATTCAACAGCCTTTATTCTGCTCTGTCCTATCGTATCGCATAACATTGAAAATACCTCTTAACACTGTTCACCAATCACTGTATGTTTCACTGAAGGATTTTCTTTCTATTTTCTCCTTCTTATGACTCTTGGACTTCCATTATTTCTCTGTCTGTTTTTTGTCCTTTCATGTTAGAATTTATGTTTCATATGAACAAAAAGTTTTTTTTATATATACTGCTATGTTCACAGAGTTAAAACAAAGCCTGGCTATTGCAATCATCTAATAATTGATTGCTGAATGAATTAATAAGTGAATGAAAGAAAAATATTCACCCCCCAAAACTATTGGTGAACCCAATGGGGAGATAAGGGTGCCATCTACTATCATGATTCATCATGGCCATTAATTCATTCACATATAATGTGACCTCCTTATCACCACAAGACGGAATTTAAGAATAGTTTAAGTTCTCATGTTCTTTAGTAATTTTTAGTATTTTGAACAGGTTATATCTTCATTCCTATCGGAATGAGTTTCAAAAGTATAAAAGCATTTATAGTAGAGGGTCTTCCTCTCGTGATACCACTGATACCAATTCCTTTGTTACCACATATATTCTTCCAGGGATAATTCACATGCATATTTTTTTCTAGCCCTCCCACATAAAGGTAGCTGTTAAGCATACTGTACTGGGCCTACGGGTTTCACACTTAATATATTATGGAGATTTTTTTTCTATCCATATACTGTGAATTCCCTTCTTCATTTTTTTTTTTATTATACTTTAAGTTCTAGGGTACATGTGCATAATGTGCAGGTTTGTTACATATGTATACTTATGCCATGTTGGTGTGCTGCACCCATCAACTCGTCAGCATTTTTTAATAGCTGCATAACATTCTGTTGTAAATATATACCATAACTTATTTAGCCATCCTAAATAAATCTAATTTGTTTACATTGTTCCAAAAATCAATTTATTTATTTTTTAAAAAGGTGCTACAGGAATAAATTCTTAGTTTTTTAAATTAGTATAAACTTTGTGTTTTGAAATCCCATTCTGTCAAACAAATGATGTGGATAGGAGTCATTCATTTCCAGTGAATTCATCCAGCTAAGATCATGTTTGCTGAAGGGAGGAAAAAGGGAAAGAGAGCATCTCGTTTAATGTCTGAATACTTCAGCTAGAAAAAAGACAGTACTATAATACAAACATTTATTGTTTCTAAGATACTATCTCAAAACTTCTATAATATGGTGGTTTTTTTGTAATTCAACTATTAGTAAGAACCATGTATGACATCACTTATTTTAAAACTTTCGTACAATAAAGACCTGGGAGCCAAATTACTGGCAAATATTCACATGTCATGAAAATTAGTTTTGCATGTTAAATTAGATCATTTACTTCAAATTAGCCCTCTTTTGTACTATAGAAAAGCTATTTTGTGATCAATAAATATAAATTTCCTTCCTCACATTTCTCAAACTTCTTGCAGTTATTTTGGATCCATGTGACTAATTCTAGCCAAAGAGTCACAGAAATGTGAATCAAATCAGTAAGTGTTACTTTAAGTCTGAAGCATATAAGATTTGGTGTACCACTTCTGTGCCATCTATTCCCATCTTAAACCCACTCCAGAGTCCTCATGTTTGTTCCATGTCACAAAACTATAAAAGTATGGGGCTTCCATCAACCTTAGTCTCTGAGTGATTACATGGAGCAGATTCCACTGTTCAAAGTTTCACCCAAAAAAGACCCTTTTTTGATATGCAACATAAGCAAAGAATATACTTTTTTCTTATTGTGAATACATTAATACTTATTGGCTTATTTGTTCCTGTAGCATAGCTTATCTTATCCTGACTAACATAAATATTCATGGGAATATCTAATTTTGGAATATATTTCTTATTTTTTTCTGTAGCTTGAAAAGCCATGAAAAATTCATTTTGAATACTTCAATTTTCAAAATACGGATATATCTATTGCCAGCAAGAAATCTTCACCAACATGGCAAGATTTTTTTTTTATATCGATGCTTAAATTGAAGTGAAATCACTGAAAATGTAAATGGAAAGGAGTCCTTTATGGCTTGAATGTGGAATTGAAAATAAACACAGTAGAGAAGAGTTGAATGTACACATTTGAACCACACACACAAAATGTATAGAGTCTAAAAAGTATATGGTAGTAGAAAAGAATGGGATAAGTCTAACTTTTGTATTCTCTGTTGACTCAGCTTATGGATACCATGAGCCTAAAAAGGCTTTCTATTCAATGACTTCTGTTAGGTTGCTGCTGTATTTATCAATAAAAAATAATAACCAGATCTTTCATTAGGGCAGAATTTCAGAAAAATGAATGTCTGCAATGTTTTCAATGCCCCAAGAGGTGGAGATACTTCATATTTCTTTTAAGATTCAAGACAATTTCAGGTACCAATATAAGGAACAATTCTGGGGTGGCATGATGGTTAATATTAGGTGTTAAGTTGACTGGAATGAGGAGTACCTAGATAACTGGTACAGTATTGTTCCTGTGTGTGTCTGGAAGGGTGTTGCCAGAGGAGATTAACACTTGTGTCAGTGGACTGGAAGAGGAAGACCCACCCTCAATGTGGATGAGCACCATCTGTTTGGCTGCCAGCATGGCTAGAACAAAGCAGGAGAAGACAGTGGGATAAGCTGGCTTGCTAAGACTTCTCTCTTTCATTTTTCTCCCTTGCTAAATGACTCCTTCTCTTCCTCCTGCCCTTAGACATCAGACTACAGGTTCTTCAGCCACTGGGCTCTTGGCCTTACACCAGTGGTTTGCTGGTGGCTCTTCGGTCTTCTGATACAAACCAAAGTCTGAGCTGTTGGCTTTCCTACCTTGAAGGCTTTTGGAATCAGACTGAGCCCCTGTTTTCAGGACATTTTTAAATCCTGGCAAATAAATGAATGGATTCCAAGAAATACTCTGCTCATCCAAGCTCAAACTCCATTAAAAAAATAAAATACTAACTACAAGCAATTCTTCTAATATAAAACTCTATATATTTACACCTAATATATCCTTGTCCTGAAAGATCATTCTCTCGTCCTATATTAAACTTGCCAAACAGAATTTGACATTTTTCTTCCCCAGCTTGCAGACAGCCTATCAGGGGACTTTGCTTTGTAATCCTGTGAGCCAATTCTCCCTAATAAACTCCCTTTCATATGTACATATACCCTATTAGTTCTGTGCCTCTGGAGAACCCTAATGCAAGATTATTGTATGAAGCGGGGCTGATTGCCAACTGGAAATAATATAAGGGAGAATGCACATACTTGGCCACATAAAATCTTATTATTGGAATTTCAGCTGTGTCACTAATTATTTGTAATACCCTAAAAAACTTTAGAAAACTTTTAAGAGAAAAAGATGAAAATGAATTCCCGCAGGTTTGGAATCAGGCATTAACCAGTTTGTGTCATGTTCTAGGTGTTGAGGATGCAGGACCAAACATAACTCCTCAGGTCTTTCAGTGAGCTTATATGTAAATTTAAGCTGCTTATATAGGAATGTGACTCTCAAGGTTGCCAAGCTTACACTTGAGTATGTATCTTCTCCTGGAAAAAGAAAGTTAATAGCCTCACTCTGGGATTAAGAGTAGAAGCAGTGAACAGAAAACTTGTCATCTATGGAAAATAATTTCTCTTGCATAGCGTGGTTGATTTTTATTAACCTGCTTTGGACAACCTCACCTTCTTGTTTCTTCATTTATTTATTCAGTAAATGTTTATTGAGCAAATGCATTGTGCTAAGCACTACAGCAGGAACTGGAAATGTATGCGTTTTTTTCTTAATCTAATATGAACAAAAAGCTGCTAATGGACAATATAATGTAATCTGATAATTGTTAATAGAGCTTATCATAAGATGCTATTGAAATGCCAATAAAGAAATATTTAGATGTCTGAATATTGAAGAGATGGGGTAGATAGTGGTAGTAAGAGAAGACATCACAAAAGTTATAATAAACTATTGTGGAAGAAAATGTTAAATTCTGTTTGCAAATTTAGTATCTAGAGAGAGGATGATCTTTCAGGACAGGGGTATATTAGGTATAAATAAATAGAGCTTTGTATCAGAAGAATTGCATGTCGTTAGCTTTTTTTTTTTTTTTTTTAACGGAGTATGAACTTGCATGGGTGGATTATTTCTTGAAACCCAGCCACTCATTTGCCAGATTTTAAAAATGTCCTGAAAACAGCTAACCTAAAAATATTAGCAAAAGAAAAAGGAGGTGTCTTTCCTTTTTCATTCTTATTTAAAATTCAAATTGAAAGTTGATTTTCTAGGTTATATTTAGACATTTTAAGGTAATGGAGAGAGAGAGGGCTTATCATCTCAGCACATTGGCATGCAACTTGGGTTTGTACTTTTTAAAGTAATTACAGGGAAATGTGTGTATTTATAGCTGACTTTGACTTTCTTACAATTATTTAATAAGGCAGGCTCGCAATATTACTCTCATGATCTAAGAGCCTGTAATCTCTCTGGAGTCTAATTATCTCCCGATAACCTTGCCCCTTGACGACATCTGTATTACTATTATAAAACATGTTTATTTTGGGAAAGGACATATATTTTGTGGTGTAATAGCATTAAACTGTCAGACCTGAGTGTTAACAGCAATTTGCCCTAAGAGCTTTCAGAAAAGATTAGCTCAGGCATTATATGCGGCTTATCAGACAATCTAAGGGGCTCAAAAGTCATTTTTATTACAACTATTTTTTTCTTGGAAAAGAAATTCTTGCAGCTTTAGAATTTGGCTTTAATATCTTCAAATAGGGCTATTTACACTTTTACCTGTTGAAACTTTTACTGAGGGTGCAGGCAATTATGAGAAAATGCAAAAGAAATGTAACTGGCATATAAAAGGAATTGAGGTCATGTCAAGAATAATGATGCTAAAATTTAAGCATATGGTTCTAGAGTCAGAAACCTTTGGTTTTAAGTCCAAGTTCTGTCCTTATTACCAGTGTTAGTTTATAAAAATTATTATTCAATTTCTCTTAGACTTTGTTTTCTCAGATGTAAAATGGGGATTACAATGAGGGGATTGTGTAACAATATTCAACTTACATTATTATAGAAGAAATTAAAATAAGTATTACATAAAATAGTTTAAGGGTGATAACACATTAAGAAACAGATATACATATATATATATATATATTTGTTTGTTTGTTTGTTTTTTTTTTTTTTTTTTTTTTTTTTTTTTTTTGGAGACACAGTCTCGCTCTGTTGCCAGACTGGAATGCAGTGGCGCAATCTCAGCTCATTGCAATGGCCACCTCCCGGGTTCTAGTGATTCTCTTGCCTCAGTCTCCTGAGCTAGAATTACAGGCACATGCCACGACACCCACCTAATTTTTGTATTTTTAGTAGACATGGGGTTTCACCATGTTGGCCAGAATGGTCTTGATCTGACCTCATGATCCACCTGCCTCAGCCTCCCAAAGTGCTGGGATTACAGGCATGAGCCACCAGCCCAGCCAGCTACTGCTAATCATCATTATCCATTCATTACCAACAAATAGGTATTGTTCTTCAGCTTTGTGCTACTCATGACTATAAAGTAGTTATGGAAGGGTAACCCAAAGTTGTTTCCTGCCATCACAAAGCTAAAATACATATCTTTATCTTTAATTATTAATCTAAAACATTTCACCTTTGAATATTCAATAGAAATTGCCCTCCCTATCTGTCATCTGGGCTGAAATAGGAAAAACAACCACTGAGCCCCGAGTCTGGGGGTGTCCATCACAGTAGGTTACAGCCAGAGTCCCTCAGACTGAGACTGCTCTAAATGTGAAGAAGGAAGGTCAACGTACCGGGCACTGTACAACTGATTTCAAAATATGTCCTATGGGCCAGGCACAGTGTTCCAGCACTTTGGGAGGCTAAGGCAGGAGGATCACTTGAGCCCAGGAATTCGAGACCAGCCTGGGCAACATGAGGAGACTCCATGTCTCCAAAAATCAAAAGTTAGCCTGGTGTGGTGGTGCGTGCCTATAGTCCCAGCTACTTGGGAGGCTGAGGCAGGAGAATCGCTGGAGCTCAGGAAGCTGAGGCTGCAGTGAGCCTTGATCAGGCCACTGCACTTCAGCTTGAACAATAGAGTCACACACTGTCTCAAAACTTGTACTATATTTGGAACACCTTTGAGGCAGACATTCATTAAATTTTACTCGAACACCTATTTGTGCTAGTCACTCTGGAGATAAAGCAGTCAATACGAAACCACATTGTAGTTGAAGGAGATAAAAATAAATACTAACAAAAATAATAAGCAAAATATATACTTAGCAAGCAAGATAGTGGTAAGTCCAGTAGAGAAGTGGGAAAGATGAATAGAAGATGCAAGGGCAGGTGCTGTCTTTGAAAGGTACCAAGAAAAGCCTCAATAAGCAGAGATGCTAATGATGCAGAGGCTTCAATAAGCGGAGGAGAAGGGATGTCTTAATTGAAGCAACTGATGCTAAGGAAGATTGTTTCATTTATTATGTAAGTGTGTATTTACTTATGCCCTTTCTATAATGCAAAATTGATATTAGGTGGCTTAAAAAAAGCCACAAAAAATAAAAAGGGACCAAGAAATTCCAAGTAAAGGGCAACAATGTAGAGAAGTAAAATAAAGATTCAGATTCATATACAAAATTTGCCTTCCGAGTAAGAGAAGAAACTCAAAATTTTGTTTTTGAGCATTCTACTAGCCATTGCAAAGAGAAACTAGCCAATGGCAATATTAAAACAAATCCCTTATACAAAAATGCCACTGATAATTCAGAAGGGCTCAAGGTATTGCTGGTAATGACACCAGAGAGGAAAATTTAAACAAGGCACTCGCTAATATCACTACGGTAGATACATCAGCGATGTCCTCACCTCATTTATTATAATGTTCCTAAATGTAAATAAGAAGCGAAAGGCCAAAGTCCAATTCCATTAATAGTGTTCCCCCAAAGCAAAATCAACACAATCCAGTTACCTCCTTCTCTGAGGACCTGGATGAAACTCAACATAGATTTTAGGTTATCTCAAAAATTGTTAAAGAAATTCTCTTCAAAAAATATCATTTTACTCAACTAAGAGAAACTTTATCGTGTCCCAATTATGCTACTATTCTAAGAATGCAATGATATGACTTTATAAAATCTAGGAACTTAACAAAGAAGTTTTCCAAAGAATTGACTACTGCATTAAGGCAGTGAGGTGAATCAACTTACAAAAGACTACTGTACATCTAGGGCATGGAAGAGTCAGGGTTTAAATCTTGGTAAATCTGACTTTTACATTCACTTCCCAATTGAAAATACATCTCCATATGTATTTAAATTATGTTTAAATGACGATTAATTTTATTATGTAAGTGGTAGATACACAGGAATAAAAACAATGTTCAATATAATACAATAAAGATAAATGAAATAATAATTTGTAAATAATAAATTAATAAAAATAAATAGAAATAGACAAATTTTAAAAAATAATAATCCTACATCAAATTTGTGTGTTACCAGTCAATAAGAGTTTTTTCCTTTTTTATTTTTCTGCAGGTAAGTGAAGTAATTGTAAACTCATTTAAAATACTTCAGGTATGAGACTGGCCAATAGAAGTATGAATGAAAAAAGTTGTGAGGGAGCTTATGCTAAATAAGAGAACTTATCCTGAAGCTATTTTAATCAATTGGTACGGAAAGGATAAATACATCAGTAGAAAAGAAGGCAATCTAAGGACAGATTGAAATATATACGTGAACTTCACAAAGACCAATTACTGACATTTCAGTAATGATGTATTTAATAAATAGTGCTAGAATGCTGTACCATCTGTCTAGGATACACAGAAAAATAAAAACTCCCAACAAGTACACAATACCTACAAATGAGTTGGCAACTTTTTAAGAGATATAAAGAAGTTTCAGAAATCCTACTGATTCTACTGGAAAGTTTCATTGTCCTGCTATATCTGACTGAATGAGGAAACTAGAAGGAGATCATGTCCCTTCAACAATGTCCCTGATATGGTTTGGCTCTGTGTCCCCACCCAAATCTCATCTTGAATTGTAATAATCCACACCTGTCAAAGCAGGACCAGTTGGAGATAATCAAATCATGGGAGCAGCTTCCCATACTGTTCTCATGACAGTGAGTGAGTTCTTACAAGAGCTAATGGTTTTACAAGGGGCTACCCGCTTCTCTTGTTCTCACGTCTCTCACCTGCCATAATGTAAGACAGGCCTATTTTGCCTTCCACCATAATTGTAACTTTTCTGAGGCCTCCCTAGTCATGTGAAACTGTGAGTCAATTAAACCTCTTTTCGTTATAAATTACCCAGTCCCAGGTATTTCTTCATAGCAGCATGTAAATGGACTAATACAGGAAATCAGTCCTGCAGAGAGTGAGGCACAATAGCCAAAAATATGAAAATGACTTTGGAAATGGTTAACAAGCAGAGCTTGTAAGAGTTTGGAGGGCTCAGAAGAAGACGGGCAAATGTGGGAAAGTTTGCAGCTTCCTAGAGGACTTAGAGGGCTCAGAAGCCCGGAAGATATGGAAAAGTCTGGAACTTCCTAGAGACCTGTTGAATGGTTTTGACTGAAATGCTGATAGTGATATGGACAATGAATTCCATGCTGAGGTTTTATCAGATGGCAATAAAGAACTTGTTGGGACCTGGAGTAAAGGTCACTCTTGCTATGCAAAGAGACTGACACCATTTTGTCTCTGCCCTAGAGATTTGTGGAATTTTTAATCTGAGAGACATCATTTAGGGTATCTGGAAGAAGAAATGTCTAAGTGGCAAAGTGTTCAAGAGGAAGCAGAGCATAAGAATTTGGAAAATGTGCAGCCTGACAATGAGATAGAAAATAAAAACTCATGTTCTGGGGAGAAATTCAAGCCAGCTGTAGAAATTTGCATAAGTAATTAGGAGCCAAAAGTTAATCACCAAGACATTGGGGAAAATCTCTCCAGAGCATGCCAGAGACCTTCATGGAAGCGCCATCCATCACAGATCTGGAGGCCTAGAAGGGAAAAAGGGTTTTGTCTGCCAGGCTCAGGGCCCCCCTGCTCTATGCAACCTTGGGACATGGTGTCCCACATCTCAGCCATTGGTAAAAAGGGTCAAGGTACAGTTCAGTCCATTGCTTCAGAGGATGCAAGCCCCAAGCCTTGGCAGTTTCCACGTGGTGTTGGGCCTGCGGGTATAGACAAGAATTGAGGTTTGGGAATCTCTCACTAGATTTTAGAGGCTATATGGAAACATTCTCTAGGCAGAAGTCTACTGCAGGGATAGAGCCCTCATGAAGAACCTCTGCTAGTGCAGTATGGAAGGGAAATGTGGGGTCAGAGTCCCCACATACTGTCTCTGGGGCACTGCCTAGTGGAACTGTGAGAAGAGGACCACCATCCTCCAGATCCCAGAATGGTAGATCCACTGACAGCTTGCACCAGGCGCCCAGAAAAGCCACAGACACTCAACACCAGCCCATGAAAGCAGCTGGGAGGGAGGCTGTACCCTGAAAAGTCACAGGGATAGAGCTGCCCAAAGCTGTGGGAGCCCACCTTTTGCATCAGCATGACCTGGATGTGAGACATGGAGTCAAAGGAGATCATTTCGGACCTTTAAGACTGTGGACTTTAAGATTTTGGAGCTTTAAGATGTTTGTCCCACTGGATTTTGGACTTGCATGTCTCTGGTTGTGGGTTTTCTTGGGTGCTTAGTTATTTTGTCTATTACATCTCATCAAGTGGAGGTTTCTCTCACAGGAATCACATTTTTTTCCCAGTTTCTGGAGACATTCTTAAGAATTGCTTATACATTTGTCAGTGAAAAGTCTCTACAGGAATTTCTATTTTTAGGCCAGTTTTAGTTTTCAGGCTTGAGGTTTTCACACTGCATGAATGATTTGGAGTTCCACATACATGAGATTTTGCTGGATGCTGTGATTTCTCCTGGGAATCAGGGGTATGGCTTACTACGAGGCCAGAAACCAAGGCTGGTAAGTGGAGATTTTTGACTTCTAATGAAGAAAGAAATCACATTCTCCTAGATTTTAGGTGTATGAAAAGATTTCATGTGAAATTCCCTACATACCAGAGGCTGGGTTCTCAACATTCTGGCTTGCTTCAAATGAAAACTGAGTAAAGTATATCCAAAGTTGACAATTAACCAGTACACAGTACTTGTTATAGTATTCCTATACCTTTAGCCATCCCAGTCATCTCAGCCCTTCACTGGGAAATAGATTCCCAGACTCTTCTAGAAAATATACTGACTTTCCAAGACTTAGTTCCCATAGTAAGACTGGCACCTAGTTTGGTGCTATACCAGTTGTTAAATATTAGCAATCTTACTTCTGATTCTAATCAACCACAACTCTCCATGAATATTATGATTTATATTCCTCTTCCATTCTGACTATCATTTCTTTTTGTTTCTAGCCTCTAATCTCCTTTCTGTCTTCAAAATTCCATGATTATCTTTAGATTCTTTATAATAGACATACTGTGTTCACTTGAGATGTGGCATCCATACTCAGCAATGCAAATCAAGCTTAAAAACTCTAGTCAAAATACACGTTTTTTTGTGTATGTGTGTGGCCAGATATAAATAACAAAGTAACATCACAATTTGATAAAGCAATCTGAATATTTTAAAATCTAATTTTCCAAAAACAAGAAAATTATGTTAGTTTAGCAGCTTACAGTATCACATCTTAAATGGTTGGTGGTGATTCTGAAGTTTTATCAAAACCAAATTCAAATAATGTTTGTGGAAAGCCTATTCCATTCACTTTATTAGTCATCCTAAAATGCATGACCTTCTTGCTATGTATTCTCATTCTACTTTAATAATTATAAGAAGGATTAATTATATAGCTATTTCTATGCTTTATTTATATATTTTCTAATAATATTAAATCATTAAAAAGTACCTCAATTATATCATGATGTAGGCAATAATGACATGTAGTTTACTCTCGCTAAGGCCCCTGGATTAGTAAAGCTTAGTTTTACTGGATAGTAAAGCTTAGTTTACTATTTTGGAGGCTCCTGAGCTCTCTCACCTCCTGTCGGTAAGTTAGAAAAAAATGGGGGCAAATTTTGATTTCCTGTGACTTTCCTTATAACTCCTGCCCCTCCATTATGTTTTGGAATAATGTAAAATCTTAACTTTTCACATTGGATACATTTGTGGGAAAAACTTTTGCTTAGATAGGACTGGAGTTTAGATATAGGCTGAGGGCAGTGAGAAGCCACTGAAGGGTTTTAAGTGGAGAAGTGATTTGATTTATAGTTTTAAATATTACTCTGTTAGTAGAATAAATTAGATATTACAGAGGGAAAATACTCAGCAAAGGAAGACTACTTTGGTTGTAGGAATCTTATGAGATGATGGCGACTCCTCTAAAACGGGGTTATGGGAATGGATTCTAAGGATTCGGGAGTACAATTGACAGTACCTAGTGACTGGATATTGGTAGCTTAGGACAGGCAGGGGTCAAGGATGGTTTCTGAATTGGCCCCCAAGATAGACACTAACACCAGTTACTAAGTGGGTTGAGACCAGAAGAGATGACACTGGTCCTTACAATTGGTCATATTGCTGGGAGCAGGTTTTACAAAAGGATGATGCACAAGTTATTAGCACTTGTGCTAACAGCTTATCACAAGTTAACATTTATTTTGATCAGAAATAAATATTTTTAAAGTTATTTTCTTGTAATTGTGTGTATGTCTGTGTGTTTTAATTTTAATATATGATTATAGGACTTTGTACATCCTGTAATCTTATATTTTGGCAAAAACAATTGCTTTAACCCTCATCTACATAATAAAATCAAATTACAAAGTTGAATGACTTAAAAAATAATTTGGAAACATATACGTTTTAAAACCGCGTGATAATTAGAATAATCTCAAACCAGAGTTAGCTGCCCTCACATGAGTCTGATACTACTGGATACCTTTTGGAAAGTTATAGTCACAATTAAGAAAAATCAGTTTTTTCGGAACACCTAATACCCTGGTACCACTCTAGATATTTCATATGCATTTCATCACTAATCCTCAGAAAAACAAGATAAATTAGAAAAAAAAAATGCCAATTTTACAAATAAGAAAACTGAGATTCCAGGAGTTTAAATAACTGACTCAAGGCCATATGACTTGTAGGTAGCTACACTAGGATTTGAACTGAGGTTATGAGGACTCCAAAACCAAAATGTGTCCCCTTTCAATTACATACAACTGCCTATAAATTAGGTATCAAACCTACTTATCTCTGAGCACATTTCACTTTTATGAGAAATTCTGTCCTATCCAATCCTTTTTCTGGGAGGAATAGTCTCATTTCCTCACTACCAACTTGATAGTCTATTGAGAATAGAAAATCAAGCCTTTTGACTTTGGACCTAGTAACCACATATTACTCCCATGATCTACTAATTTCAATAGGGTGTGTATTAGGTTTTCAAACTTTCCACATAAATCATTCTATCCTGGCACATACCTCCTGCCTTCACTGATTGGACAGGCTCTTTCTGGCAAGATTCTTATTACAACTTTTTCCCTGTAGTCCATGGTTTCCGATGCATTTGACATGTTTTCTTTAATGTGATCAGAACTTCTTGGAATCTACACTGGCTTATTATGACTGACACTATTTCTTTCACGGACTGCTTTTCTTCTGCACAGTTGCAACTTGCCATCTATTTTATGGCTTTTAACCAAAAGCCAGGGTTACTCAAGTTTAGATCACTCAGATTAGTGTAAACTATCACAGTGAGGAATAACATGCTCACATACTCTCCACCAGACAACACTAGGTCTATCTGAATTCACCAGTCCTGATCATTTATATGTTTAGCTGTTTCAGAAAAATAACAGTCTGAAAAATTATCTCTATTTTGGGGCACTATAGATATCTTTTTCCATCAGTTTACATGTACTGAGAACCTATGGTGTGTTGGGTACTATGCTCTATTCCAGGTATGCAAAAGCATGCTTCCTGTCCTCAAAAGATGGAATTCTAGTCAAGAAAATGAATAAATGTATACAGAATTCTAATGAATGTTAAATGTCAAAATAGTTGTCCCAACATCATTCTTCTCAAGATTTCCTTGCACCTCTTTGCCCACTAACCAGTATATTTTGCTGGCTTCTCTTCTTTTGCCATTCCTGTAACTCTGGCATGACTCAGCCAGATTCTCCTCACACCCTTTACATGGTTTTTGAGAGTTTATTCTCACTCTCCTCTCTTCATGGATGAATTCCAAATGATGTTCCCTTGGTACTTCCAACTTCATGTCCCATAGACCTCTCACACTGAACAAAAGCAAAATGGAGCTCATCATCCTTCTTCAAAACCTGCTACCAGCATTACAACCAATCCTGATGACCAGCGTCGTCTCTTCAGATCCCCTCCCTCTCAGCAATTGGTGTTACTCTCCATCTGGGAGGCCAATCCAGAAACCATCCTTGATCCCTTCCTGTCCTTAGCTTCCAGTATCCGATAACTAGTTACTGTCCATTGTACTTCTAAATCCTTAAAGTCTATTTCCATTGTCTCATTTTAAAGGAGTCACCATCATCTCATGATAAGATCCTTGCAATAACCAAAATAATCTTCCTTCTTGAGTATTTTCCTTCTTGAATCTGTATTCTACTAACAGAGTCATATTTAAAACTGTAAATCAAATAACTTCTCCACTTAAAACCCTTCAGTGAGGCCGGGTGCAGTGGCTCACGCCTGTAATCCCAGCACTTTGGGAGGTCGGGGCAGGCAGAACATGAGGTCAGGAGTTCGAGACCAGCCTGACCAACATGGTGAAACCCCGTCTCTACTAAAAATACAAAAATTAGCCAGGCATGTTGATGCACACCTGTAATCCCAGCTACTCAGGAGGCTGAGACAGGAGAATCACTTGAACCCAGGAGGTGGAGGTTGCAGTGAGCTGAGATTGCGCCACTGCACTCAAGCTGGGTGACAGAGCAAGACTCCACCATACACACATACACACACAAAAACCTTCAGTGGCTTCTCGTTGCTCACAGCCTGTACCCAAATTCCTGAACATAGGATTGACAGAGCTTTGTATATGGCCTCAGATTACCACTCCAGAGTTTGTTCACCATTCTCAAGTTTCCTCTCTGTCCTACAAAAACATGAGAGTCTTTTTAGTTCCCTCTGTATATTTTCCCCCCCTAATCTATAATTCATGCTCCTGATAATGCTGGGACATTGTCCCCACTCTTCCCATTTTTAACCCCTTTCTGCTGGGGCAGATTTCAGATTTCAGGTTAGATACCTCTGATACCTTTCAGGAAGCCTTCTGTGAACTCCCAAACTTTAAATTACCCTCGCAAGTATTCCTCCTATTGCACTCCATTCTTATATCTAAAGATAGCACTAAAATTAGTGACTTGTAATTGCCACTTCTCTGTATTGCCCAGTAGTCTCTCATTGATTGAGATAGTAATCAAATTTTTGTTCATGCTTTTCTTCCAGAATGTTGCTATGAGCATGGCAAGCATTCTGATAATAGATAAGGAAACTAATGGACTGATGGATGGATGGATGGATGGATGGATGGATGGACGGATGGATGGATGGATGGATGAATGGCTGATGAATCTTCTATCTGAGCAGTAAAGCTGATAAAAGTGAGTGAGAAGCAGAGGAATTAAGAATGAAGAATGAAGTGGTTATCAGGAATAAAAGGGGAACCAGGGCTTGCTGGCAAGAAAATAAGAGGAGACCTGACAGTGAATGAATGATACATTTGATTAAGAATAAAAATTTCAGTGTTACTGGAGGATTGTCTTCAATCATTTAAGTGAACTAAATAAATAGGAGTTAGAATGTGACCAGATGATAGATGGTCTTAAATATACCAATAAGATTAGGCCTTGTGCTCAAAGTATATTTAGCATAGATGGTATTTTGAGTCATCATAATTATTTAATAGCAATAACAATGTTTATGGAGCATTTACTGTATGCCAGGCCCTCTTCTAACTACTTTAGATGTTAATCCAGTTTAACCTCCCCAGCATCCAAGTGGCAACACACCACAAATCAGTCAGTGGCGTCAGTCTGCCCTTTGACATAGTCGATAAGAAGTTGCATTTTCTGTCAAAAATTTAAAAACAATTGTAAAACTATTGTTATCTCCATGTAACCAATACTGATAACTCTTTTAAATGTCAGTGACAAAATAGCAGTTCCTGAAACAAGTCATTTGTTGGCTTAAATCCTATAATTGCTGATACTGTGAGTTTTGAGTGGCTTTAATTCTGTCATTGTATATGGTCAGTTGAAGTTTTTATTAGTTTAAAATGTAAAACAATGAAATAGAGAGAAATGCAAGATGTGCTATTGTGCCTGGTACAGAAAATAGCTTACTGCATTTTAATAATATCCTTAGAATTAAAATGCCTTATTCTATTTAATTGTTACTTAATTGTTCATTTTTGCGACAGACTAATACATAGGTATACCTAGTCTCCCTTTAATCAAAAAATCAATGTAATTTAAAAATGTTTATTTGTTACTTTATTATAATATTTATTTATGCTTAATTTGCTGGTATAATTATATATACACAAAATTCAATAAAATAAAATGATTGCTGTGTTTTTTTCTGGGTATTATTACTATTCATCTTATTTTATAGTTATTAATGAAACTACTTTTGTAATATTTAATAACATTGTTACAAAATGCTTCACTCTTCGTGCCAGATAATGACAGTAGTGTGACTGATATTGTCTGGCTGTGTCCCCGCCCAAATCTCACCCTGAGTTGTTGTAATCCCCGTGTGTCAAGGGTGGGACCAGGTGGAGTTAATAGAATCATGGGAGTGATTTCCCCCATACTGTTCTCTTGGTAGTGAATAAGTCTCACCGGATTTCATGGTTTTATAAATGGGAGCTCCCTTGCACAAGTTCTCTTGCCTGCCACCATGGAAAATGTGACTTTGCTCCTCATTTGCCTTCTGCCATGATTGTGAGGCCCTCCTGGGCATGTGGAACTATGAGTCAATTAGACATTTTCCTTTATAAATTAGAACAGATGAAGCAGTCACTGACAATACTTATAAAATAGGTACAGATATTATCTCTAATTTTATAGATAAGAAAACCTGATTTTAATCTGGCAAGTAGTGACAGAGGCAGATTTGTATGCAAAGTAGATGATTGTGGTTGAGGGGATAAGGCAGACAGGAAGCAGGGAGAGAGTTAGAAGACAGTTTTGAAATCCTGTGCTGGTGGCCGTATGTGGAAGGGATGTTTGCTTTGAAGGGACTCAGCAGCTTCTGCATGAAGAAATGACCTGCAGGTTGTTCTACGTACCAGTTCTTGCTGATGTTTACATACAGGCCTGAAAAGGTCTCAAGTCGGCTGTTCCCTGTAGAATATAGTTGGTGAAAAATCTAATCTCTGGGGAAAAATGTTTGCAGTGATTATGAGGCCAAAGTTATAAAACTGAAATATTGTAATTTTGTAGTCACAACACCGGTTTTCCAACTGCAACCTCATTCCTTATTTGATATAAATTTAATGAGACAACTTTCAGAGCATAATATGATATGCAGGAAAATATTAGTAGTCACTGTGCTGCCCTATGCTACACCGTTTAAGGGAAAAGGCTCCATTTTAAGTCAACGATAACATATTTTGCCACCTCCTGCAGGATAGTTACTGGCGAACATGAAATGATCAGTTAAGGGGCTTTCCATTCTAACAAAGTATCACCCTTCATCAGAAGGCTTTGTGCCCTCCATTCATCGCAATTATTATCCAAATAGCAGGTTTTTGTACGGTGATTCAACAGCACCCCAGCACCTCTCCCTGAAGCTGGATAGGGGTAAGGTGAGCAAAAGATGGGGCTTAACTGTTTAAGAGTGGATCACTCAGCCAATTGGAAAACTCTGCCTTATTTCTGATTCCATCGTGTTTGTTTCCCTTATCCCTAAAACAACACATTACGCAGCTTTTTCCTCGCATTCTCCATTGTTATAAATGTAAGGGACAAAGCCAGATGAGTTGTTTTATATCTCACTCACAAAGTATGTGTTTCTCTTGAACCTTTAAATGAATAATGGATTGGCTGACAGGTTCAGGGAGGAAATTAATCTTCCATTGACAGAATAGATATCATCCAGACTGTAGAAGCCCAAGAACGGCTGAACATTTACCCAAGACCATTGCTCCTTGGCATGACTTAGGCCTCTCAGTCCATTCAACATTAGAATTTCCTGCTGAAAATAGAGAACCAAATACAAATCAGGGCCTATTGCAAAGCTGAATCTTGTGTACAGTAGGACCTCACCAAGTTCCTGAGACCATCAAATTCTTTAAATTTCTATAAACCACTTTATTGATGTAAAACTGACATACAAAAAGCTTTGTGTATTTAATATATACAACTTGGTAAGTGTAGAGATAAATATTTACCCATGCAACTATCACTGCAATTTATACCATAAATATATCCAACATCCGTGCCTTTAAAATGAAGAAGAAATTCTTTAATGGGGTCTGTAAAGCCTTCTTGATTCAATACCTCCTGCTTTTCCAACCTCATCTTGGACCAATCTTCCCTGTCTCTCCTCTTCAGCCATGCTGGGTTTCTCCAGGAATCTTTAAAAAGCCATGCTCTCTGCCTCCTCTAGTCTTGCAAATCCTTCTCATCGCCTAGCTAAATCTAACCAACATGTCCACTTAAACATCAATTTCTCAGGGAAGCGTATTTTGTCAAGATTAGATTCTCTAGTTAAGGTGAGGTTGCCTCTTGTTTTACGTTCCTATAGGTCGTTCTATTTCTCCCTCATAGTAGTTTACATACTTGTAACTATTTACATAATTACTTATGACCATTTTTAATACCTGTCTTCAGCGTAATCTATAAACTCCATGAGTACACAGATCACATTTACTTTATTGAGCTCTTTCTACTAATATCCAGTGCAGTGGCTGGCACATATAGATGTTTAACATTTATTGAGTAAATAATTTAGATTTATTCTTTACAGATATAGAAAATACCTTAAAATACATACAGTTGACTTATCATCTAAAATACAAATAGAATCTTAATCCCCAGCCCTTACCATCCTTTAATGTCCCTCTTTCCAAAAGCCTAAAAGCTAACTCCTTAGTCTGGCATAGAAAACCTTAACTGCCTTTCCAGGGTCACCCCTCCCTACTTTCTTGGATGCTCTTGTGACTTGGAATTACTTTTATTTCCCCAAAGTTCTTGTGCAATTTGATGTTTTCTTCTCTTCACTCTTCTTAAAATGTCCATCACTTTCTTTATCAATTTGTGAAATTCCCAATTTCAGAATCAACTCAAAATAATCATTAATCTTCCTCAGGATTCTCACATGAGCAAAGCTGAATGCTGTCACTTCCATAGTTCCAGAACAAAATACTTACATATTCCTGTATGTTCCCATAAGACTACTAATTTAAAAATCCTTTTCATCCTTTCAGTATTCCGCAAAGACAAGGACATGGTCTATTTCTACATTCCTGGAACACATGCAAAATCAATAGAAGTCATCCGAATCACTGGATGAGTGAACGAAACATATTAGCCCTGCACATATCTAAACACTTGTCCAAAAAAAAAAAAAAGTATGGTGTTAGAATATTAACTAAGTAATTTTCTTTTTTTTTTTTTTAGTATATATATATATTTTTATTATACTTTAAGTTCTAGGGTACATGTGCATAACGTGCAGGTTTGTTACATATGTATACTTGTGCCATGTTGGTGTGCTGCACCCATCAACTCGTCAGCACCCATCAATTCATCATTTATATCAGGTATAACTCCCAATGCAATCCCTCCCCCCTCCCCCCTCCCCCCTCCCCATGATAGGCCCCGGTGTGTGATGTTCCCCTTCCCGAGTCCAAGTGATCTCATTGTTCAGTTCCCACCTATGAGTGAGAACATGCGGTGTTTGGTTTTCTGTTCTTGTGATAGTTTGCTAAGAATGATGGTTTCCAGCTGCATCCATGTCCCTACAAAGGATGCAAACTCATCCTTTTTGATGGCTGCATAGTATTCCATGGTGTATATGTGCCACATTTTCTTAATCCAGTCTGCCACAGATGGACATTTGGGTTGATTCCAAGTCTTTGCTATTGTGAATAGTGCCGCAATAAACATATGTGTGCATGTGTCTTTATAGCAGCATGATTTATAATCCTTTGGGTATATACCCAGTAGTGGGATGGCTGGGTCATATGGTACATCTAGTTCTAGATCCTTGAGGAATTGCCATACTGTTTTCCATAATGGTTGAACTAGTTTACAATCCCACCAACAGTGTAAAAGTGTTCCTGTTTCTCCACATCCTCTCCAACACCTGTTGTTTCCTGACTTTTTAATGATTGCCATTCTAACTGGTGTGAGATGGTATCACATTGTGGTTTTGATTTGCATTTCTCTGATGGCGAGTGATAATGAGCATTTTTTCATGTGTCTGTTGGCTGTATGAATGTCTTCTTTTGAGAAATGTCTGTTCATATCCTTTCCCCACTTTTTGATGGGGTTGTTTGTTTTTTTCTTGTATATTTGTTTGAGTTCTTTGTAGATTCTGGATATTAGCCCTTTGTCAGATGAGTAGATTGCAAAAATTTTCTCCCATTCTGTAGGTTGCCTGTTCACTGTGATGGTAGTTTCTTTTGCTGTGCAGAAGCTCTTTAGTTTAATTAGATCCCATTTGTCAATTTTGGCTTTTGCTTCCGTTGCTTTCGGTGTTTTAGACATGAAGTCCTTGCCCATGCCTATGTCCTGAATGGTATTACCTAGGTTTTCTTCTAGGGTTTTTATGGTATTAGGTCTAACATTTAAGTCTCTAATCCATCTTGAATTAATCTTCGTATAAGGAGTAAGGAAAGGATCCAGTTTCAGCTTTCTACTTATGGCTAGCCAATTTTCCCAGCACCATTTATTAAATAGGGGATCCTCTCCCCATTTCTTGTTTCTCTCAGGTTTGTCAAAGATCAGATGGCTGTAGATGTGTGGTATTATTTCTGAGGACTCTGTTCTGTTCCATTGGTCTATATCTCTGTTTTGGTACCAGTACCATGCTGTTTTGGTTACTGTAGCCTTGTAGTATAGTTTGAAGTCAGGTAGCGTGATGCCTCCAGCTTTGTCCTTTTGACTTAGGATTGTCTTGGCAATGCAGGCTCTTTTTTGGTTCCATATGAACTTTAAAGCAGTTTTTTTCCAATTCTGTGAAGAAACTCATTGGTAGCTTGACGGGGATGGCATTGAATCTATAAATAACCTTGAGCAGTATGGCCATTTTCACGATATTGATTATAAGATACTTTTAAAATCCACTGCCAGGAAAAAGTCATATCTGCTAAAGAGTTGGTTGATTTGCTTCAATTTTTTTAAATAAGGGAAGCTAGGCAGGGCGCAGTGGCTCAAGCCTGTAATCCCAGCACTTTGGGAGGCCGAGTCGGGCGGATCACGAGGTCAGGAGATCGAGACCCTCCTGGCTAACACGGTGAAACCTCGTCTCTACTAAAAAATACAAAAAACTAGCCGGGCGAGGTGGCGGGCGCCTGTAGCCCCAGCTACTCGGGAGGCTGAGGCAGGAGAATGGCTTAAACCCAGGAGGCGGAGCTTGCAGTGAGCTGAGATCCGGCCACTGCACTCCAGCCTGGGCGACAGAGCGAGACTCTGTCTCAAAAATAAATAAATAAATAAATAAATAAATAAATAAGGAAGCTATGTAAATTACTCTGATTCCTGCAGTGCCCTGGGATATTCAATTCTAAGACATGGATGATTTTCATTTAAAATACATTTTTCTCCTGCCATAGTTCTGATTGCTTTCTCTGTACTTGAGTTTTATCAACTTCTCATATATATACTTTTTGTTATGTCAATTTCTAATTATCTTGAAAAGGAGAAGAATAACAAATAAAAGACTAATATCACCAAAGTCCTTTCACATTCTATTATTGTATGATGTTAAGGAAATCAGATGTTTTATTCACAAATGAGTTAAAAACGACATTTACTAAGAAAAAGTATATTTCTTTAAGACAAAGTCCTCTTAGACATACATATTATTTAGATGATGTCTTCATAGTCTATCTACTTCTAAACAAATTTAAAATTTATACTACCCTCCCTAACTTTATACTCACTGGTTTATGCAAATGCGCATCTTCTGTTTTTCCCTTTACCAATCTCCCTTTTTCACCTAAAGTCTTCACTAAGTGAGTACTGCAAAAGGCTTTCAGGTCACAAAAATAGTAAAGAAAATACGTATGACATACATACAAGCTATGTTTTGTATTTTTGTAGTTGTGTGATCTTGGGCAAGTTATTTTATCTATTTTAGCCTCAGTGTCCTCATATTTATAATATGAATATGTTAGTTATCAATTCTACTTCACAGGACTCAAGATAATCAGATAGACCCTTCATAGAAGTGTTATCTGTGAGGGTAAGCTTAAAAGAATAATATGCCAAGGCTTAATTGCAATACTATAACATTTTCAATTACTATCAATGGGTATAACTATTTCCACCAGCAAGATGAACATTGCCTCAGATATTCAGTTTGTTTGGCTGCCCCTGAGTCATTGTTAAAGTAACATTCTGGTAAACTCTAGTCATAAGTATGGTGATTCATTACTTCTATTAACCTCCTTTCATTGTGCTTACATTATTATTTCTGGGAGCCTATTGTTTTCTTCTTTGTCACGACTACCTAGGCTTTCCAGGTAAGTTCATGTATTCATTTATTTACTCATTCACAAGCTCCATGAGGTCAGGATTCTTAATTTTTTTCATGACTATAAGACTATATTTCAGGCCAGGCGCAGTGGCTCACACCTGTAATCCCTGCACTTTGGGAGGCCGAGGACGGTGGATCACCTGAGGTCAGGAGTTCAAGACCAGCCTGGCCAACATAGCAAAACCCCGTCTCCACTAAAAATACAAAAATTAGCCTGGCGTGGTTGTGCATGCCTGTAGTCCCAGCTACTCAGGAGGCTGAGGCAGGAGAATCTCTTGAACCCAGGAAGGGGAGATTGCAGTGAGCTGAGGTGGCGCCACTGCACTCCAGCCTGGGCAACAGAGCGAGAGTCCTTTCCACCTCTCCCCGCAAAAAAAGAGTATCTTTTCAAACGATTCTCCTGCCTCCGCTTCCTGAGTAGCTGGAACTACAGGAATGCTCTACCACACCTGGCTATTTTTCGTATTTTAGTAGAGATGGGGTTTTGCCATGTTTGCCAGAATGGTCTTGAACTCTTGACCTCAGGTGATACACCTGACTTGACCTCCCAAAGTGCTGAGATTTCAGGCTTGAACCACCACACCTGGCCAAGATAATCTTTTATACAGTAGTCATCCAACAAATGTTGGTTGAATAAAATGGAAAAATTAAATATTTATTGAACACCTACAGTAAGCACTAAAGGTATCATCATGAAAAAGACTAAATAGGTTTGCTTTTCCAAATATTTTACCCTTGGTTGAATTGATGGAGGAAAATAGTTAACAAGCAAACAAATGAACAAAGGTTCTTATTTCAGATCATGAAAGCAGTGATGTCATAAATTGTCTGAAGATGGCAAAGTCAAATTAAATTCCATGGCCAAAAAAGGCTGCCAGTTGGTGTTTGAGCTGAAATCTTTTTGCCAAGAAGGAAGGAACTGTCTTCCTTGCCCAGGAAGATGCTATGGCACTACTCTCATAAATAGATTAATGCTGTTATCATGGGAGTGGGTTAGTTGCCACTGGAATGAGTTTCTGATAAAAGGGGTGAGTTTGTCTCCGTCTTGCTCTCTTGGATGCTCTCCTGCCCTTTGGCCCTTCTACCCTGAGATGATGCAGCACAAAGACCCTCACCAGATGCCATCATCCTGATGTTGACCTTTGTGCCATCCAGTGAGAGTGCTAGAAATACATTTATTTCCTTATTAATTACCCAGTGTGATATTCTAGTATAGTAACATAAAGCAGACGAAGACAAGAGATAAAGGAGCACAGCCATCTTGGTAGAGGGAACAACAGGTGCAATCTTGACTGCTGGCTGACTTCCTGGTTAAGATTCTAAATGTCATTTTATGTCTAGACACTCCTCCATGGGTAACACAACTTCACAGATACATGGCCTCATAGCAATTCCCATGCTGCCACAGCTGAGGAATCTTTCCGTCTGTGAATACCAACCTTGTGAGCTACTTCCTCTGGGCACAGCTCAACTATGCTGCAGATGACTATACTTGTGTATACATGTGCAATTCTATGCACTTTAAAGAAAGACTAACAAAACTCTCTATTCACCTTGATTCTGATTCTTGTTATATGGGCCTGATTCTTGTTATATGGGCCTTACAGGATTTTGAAGCATCCTCAATCTCTATTCACTGTATTCCAGTAGCAATCCTCTTCCCACACTGTCCCACCGCCGACACATACACATTTCTGTCAATCAAAAATGTCTCCAGATATCACTATATATCCCCAGGGGGCAAAATTTGCTCCCTGTTGAGAACCACTGTTCCTGAGGATAAAATATTAGTGTCATCTCCTGCATTACAAAAGTTTTCTGAGTGATCCGGATGCATAATATTTGCTTATCCAATTTTGCAGTGGTCATTTCTAACCTTTCCAGTCATCAGCAATGCTGTATACGTTTGCCTACTCAGTATCTGAATTCCTTCCTCCTCCATGTCCAGGAACTAACCCTTGCAAATCACATCCTATTTCTGGGAGTCTGCTATCTCATACATAAAATGAAAGGCAAAACTAGATTATGTCCAAGAAGCCACACATCTCAAATGTACAATGATTCTTGAAGACAGAATCCTACAGTCTTTAGTGTCATTGATATTCTCACAATTTGTGCAGTGTTATTTATTGGGATCTAAAGGACTTAGGTCACTGGAATGTGCATGGATTAGAGTTAATGCTTTGTCCTTCTTTAATTATTTGATTTGTTCATTGTTTTCCTATATTGTTTAGAGTAGATTAGACTGTTTCTGTTTTTTCTTTTAGCAGTTGTTTCATTTTGTGTTTCGAGTTGAAAAATCTAGTAGAACGATGTTTAAGACATCATTTATGATTTTTTTTCTACAACATAATATTTTAAAAATACCTTTTCAATTGGGGGTAAATATTAAACAGGTTTCTTCTTTCTTTCATTAAGTGATCCAGTTATGCAATACATATTATTGTTGAGTGCTTAGATCCAGGAAATGGATGGCATGGGAGTACAGAAACATACTGGTCCTACTCCTAAGATGCTAACAATTTAATTGTGAAATAGGCATTGGCAATACAAATTGATAAGTGCTACAGAACAGGAACATGCAGAGTGGTAAGGAACAGAAAGAAGAAATATCTACCTATACCTGGAGGGATAGATTTAATGAAAACATACTGTCAATTTTGTCACACATGTATATACCCACACACACACACACACACACAATGTACACATACTATGTGTGTCTGTTTCTATACACATGTACATATGTATCATATCCATATAAATATCTATATAAACTATATACAATACATCTTTGCATATGTATTTGTGTGTATATAGACATATCTATTCATATTATTCATAAATGCATATGATTAGTCATAAGTATACGTATTTATTTGGACTCAAAGATCCTAACCATTTACAAACAGATTCCAAAGCCAGATGTGAACAATGGTCAAGTTAAAATTTGGAATAGAAATGTGAATATGCAGCTAACATCTTTACATATAATATGTGGTGTTCTTATTTAAACACTTTTGCTGGACCATAGGTTCTCCATGGCATTCAGGTAAAAGTAAATAAAGAAAGGATGGCAACAACAAAAAGCTTAGAAGTAACCTTATTTGTACTGTGATACACATCAGGGAATTTGGAAGCATGGAGCTCAATAAAGTAGTTTTTCAATTTGCCAGAAGCAGCAGGAGGGAGACCAAAATCAGAACAAAGAGATCTGGGTGTTAGTAAATCTGTGAAACACTTTAATGTGGAATTATATATCCTGACAACATATGCATTCAATAAAGTAAAGATATTTGATTGCAATTTGCACAGCATCTATTTGAAAGTTAATAATTAGCCATCAGGAAAAATGATGCTTTTCAAAATTATAATAAAACGTGTCATACTAAAACCTTTAAGGAGTGAGTAAGTGGTTTCATTTTGTTTCAGGGTCACAACTGGCTTCAATGTATAGCCTCGCCAAGCATTACAGCAGAGAAGCTTTTGTGCAAAGTGAGCGGAGCACCAGGTCAGCACCACTCAATCACTGTTCAATAGACTTCCTTCAGGTAATACAATGGGCCTCAAAATAATCCAAGGAAAACAGTGTGAGGCCATTTCAGCTGAAGGATTATCCCATTGAGAGCTTAAATTCCACTTCTTTCTACAAGCATTTTCACATTTTAATTTACAGTTCATTTATAGATTCCCCCAAATAATGATTTAGCTCTTGGGTAATGTTGCTCAAGACCTTTTCACTTCATATAATATCCCCTTTGTATTTTAAAAGGTCCATCTCCTCTCAAGCTAGTAGTATTCAACTTTGTAGACTACAACTCGATTGAACTAAAGACTTGGTATGCCCCAGTATATCAGTTAGTCATTAATTGTGTCATTCAGTCTAAGGGTCAGTGAACAGTATTTGTGCAGAACCATAGTATGTTGTACCCAAACACATTTTCTAATGGGATATAAATAGCAATGGAAGTTTACCAAAATATGTAGTATCGGTGAGGATGAAATCAAAGTCACACTGACAAACACTGACATGGAAATCATGGCTATTACTATTATTGATTTCTGTACCCCCAGTCCATCCTAAGTAACTGGTCAGGTCAATTATGGTCATCCAACTTCCCTTACAGGGAGTAGCTGAGGATGGACAGATGGTCAATATAACCAATAACCAGAGAAGTCTGTGAAGGTTTCTTTGAATGACTTTCTTGTTTGTATGAAAGTGGCACTGGGCCTTTCTGTGTCCAGATGGAACATCTGAAACTCTCACAGCCACTTTGCTATTTGCCTGAGTATGATGACAACACCAAGAAAGACAGGTGGAGGAGATGGAAAGAAAATAGGTTCTCAATGATTTTGTGCTTACTCCATCAACATTGAAGTCTTCCCTACCCTTGGAGTATCTAATACTTTCTTTTTGTTATTTAAACCAGTTTGATAATTGTGTTTTACTTGCAATTTGGAGCACCATAATCAAAATGGTGTAATATAGTATTCTTTTCCTGTAACACAAATTGTTCATGTATGAAGAATCTTAAAATATTTGTATATTTTGGCACACATAAATAGTATCCAATGAATATTATCTGACTAAATAACCAAAAATGCATATCAAGTTTTAAACATAGAGATTTGACATTGTCTTTTATGGTGGTTAACAATTCGAAGCAACATAAATGACAAAAAACTGGAGAAATACTTAAAGTAACATGTGATTCAATAAAGAAAACTGTTAGACATTCATTAAATATTATGTCTTCTATGAATAGTCAGTGATATAGGAGAATGTTTATGCTAAAATATCAAGTGATTACAAAATAGAAATCATAAAAAATGATATACTAATTCTAGGTCTATCAGCTAGCTTCTATAGCATTCTGGCCACTTTCCAGCCACATCTTAAGTACATTATCTCACATAATTTTCCAAGCAGATCAGTGAGGTAGGTGCTCTTATTATTCCAGTGTTACAGATGAGCAGGCCGGTTTTAGAGAGTACAAAACTGTCAAGGATCATATAGCTATGAGGTGTGAGCTGGGCTTTGAATAACGAGATTTGCCTTTCTGTAATATATTAGGATGAATAGGGTTTGGATCCTGTCCACCTTTGGGTTAGCCTGTTGTATGGCCAGCTTTCCTTGGTTGCTGGGTTCCTCCCAGGACTCTGAGGGATTCCCAACATCTCCCTT
The DNA here is from genome assembly GCF_009764315.1 of Trachypithecus francoisi. Classification (NCBI taxonomy): domain Eukaryota; kingdom Metazoa; phylum Chordata; class Mammalia; order Primates; family Cercopithecidae; genus Trachypithecus; species Trachypithecus francoisi. Next base: position 19,038,818 of record NW_022681454.1, read on the forward strand.
CTCTTCACTTTGGATTACCATCTATGCCCTTCCCCAATGTCTGATGATATAGCAAAGCCTCGCTTCCCGCCTCATTCCAATCATTTAATTTCCCACAGTTCTGAATCTAAACTGTTTAATGAAATGGCCTGAAAAAATTACATCACTGAGATTGAAATGTATAAATTACAGCTAAACATTTCTGTTCCTCAGAGTCCCTTACCATTACTGCCATGGGGAATTCCTCACTGTCTGCCTCTTTCCCTCCAACTGGGCATCCTGCCACATTGCTGGAGCTTCTCCTCTCTCCACCTCCTGTCTCCCCAGCTGTCAACTTCCAACCATATCTGAGTCTCTGTTAGCGTCTATGCTAAACATCCCAAACTAGGTTTTTGTATATTTTTGCATATCCCAAACTTCTTAAGATATTGTTGAATTTTTAAGGGGAAGAGGGCAGCGTCTTCTTGTGCAAACACTTAGATTACCAGAACTACAAATTATTTTATACACATTTCCGGTAGAACTTACTACTTTCTAGATTTCCAAGTTAAGATTTACCTTTGAAATAAAAAATAATTTATTTATAAAAAAATAAAATAAATTATTTTTATGAAATACTTTTGTTTATTTTAATAATGCTTTTGCTAAAGGAGTTACATTATTATTCCATAAGTGCACTTACCAACTGCACGGTTTAGGAGAATTCCTTTTACCTGTTTTGCTCTCAGTCTTCTCCTCTATAAGAAGAATGGTTGCCTCTATCTTTTCCATACGTTTTCCCCTTGTCTGTCAACCTTTCCATTTTCTGCTCAGGAAATCCTATAATGAAGCCTCAGCCTGCCAAAGTGACCGTATTTCCTAACAGTCACACCCAAACCTCCAATGAAAAATCCCCTACTAATAGGATTGCCATATAATTTATGATCCAAATTGAGACAATTTTGACAGTATAAAGCAATGTTATTAATAATTATACCTCATAAACCATAACAGTCTAGGCGACTGGAGACCCATGGTCAACCTTTATCAGGAGAAGTTCATGCTTTGGGGCTTCCCAGTTTAAGAAAAATAAGGGGGTTTTAAATATTAAAATGAACATTTAAATTTTATCCAGAGGCCTCTACGCTTTATGAGACTTGTGCATTTGGGACAATATGCTGTGTTAGATGTATTGTATAGATTACTCCCTTTCTAATAAGAAGCTTCCAAAGTAGGACTATGATATGGTTTGGCTGTGTCCCCACCCAAATCTCTTGAACTGTAGATCCCGTTATCCCTACGTGTCATGGAAGGGACCCGGTAGGAGGTGATTGAATCATGGAAGTGGGTTCTTCCCGTGATGTTCTTATGATAGTGAAGAAGTCTCACGAGATCTAGTGGTTTTATAAAGGGCAGTTCCTTTGCCCACACTCTCTTGCCTGCCACCAGTTAAAATGTGCCTTTGCTTCTCCTTTACCTTCCACCATGATTGTGAGGCCTCCTCACTCATGCGGAACTGTGAGTTGATTAAATCTCTTTTCCTTAATAAATAAATTACCCTGTCTCAGGTATTTCTTCATAGCAGTGTGAAATGGACTCATATAGGCTATCACCATTTGAACAATGGCTTCATTCACAAAAGAGAAATGTAAGGACACAAGAATTTTTCACTATCTGCCCATCAAATCCTATTGGCAGCCACTGACCCTGTCCAGAAGCAACCAATGCCTGTCCTGTAAATTCACACTTACTCTCACCTTAAATACTTTATCTACTGTGGTAAAATCTTCAGTGTCTTTGATGTAAAGCTTTCTATCCTAATTTATATTTAACGCTTCAGAAGCTTACTTCTGAAAGCATATGAAATATATGAGTGAATCAAATTCAAGTAGCACATACAAATTCCATTTTTCTCTTTCTATAGCCATTCTTTTTGCCAATATTTGATTCCTTGTAAAGATTAAGAAGTAAAGGAGAATTTGCTTTATGTTTTTGGTAATTCCCAATTTACGAGAGAAGTTTGTTGTTCCTGAAAAATTCTTTAAGTAAAGGTGTCCATTATCCATAACTGCAGCAGCAGTAAGTGGCTCATATTCACCAACGGAAAAACCTTTGGTCCAAATGGAAGAACCTGAGGGACTCACAGTAGTTCACTTGTTTTCTTTAGCTTTTCCATTTTGTATTTCAATTAATTTTCCCTCTGACAAAAATCTAACAAGGAAACAGAATGGTAAGGCCATTTTGTTTAAAGAAACATATCTAGGGAAAAAACAGTACAGATGTAAAAGTGAGCAGACTGTATATTTAATTAATATTATAAAAATATAATGTGCTTCAACTGGAGCATGGAAATCTTATCCCTAGGCAGAAAAAACAATCTGGTATTAGGAATCCCAGAATAAAAGCACTATACACACTCACATACACATAGATACAGTCATTGATATAAGCTAAATGCAATGTTAGCTTAAAGAGGGACAGTGTTTTTGCCTCAACCATGCACACACATATCAATAATTTAATATATATTTATTAAGTGCCTACCATGTGCCATACACAGTGAGAAGTTCCATTATGTTATACATTTATATGTAGTATAAATCAAATTTTACTGCCTAAAAATTTAAATTTTAGTGGAAATCACAGATACACAGCAGTTGATTTCAATCCATTTCTGGTTAAATAATTGGTTATATATAGAAAAATCTCACACAAAGAATGATTTAACTTGTCTTCATTAAGCTACATTCCTAAGAAAACCCTGGCAAGTTTTATTGCAAGCATACAATAACATTTTGAAAATGCATTCCATATTTCCTTACAGTACATTTTATCTGCAATCTATACATGTTTATTATCCCCTGGGAACTTTTATTAGACTTTAGAAGATGTGCAAAACAAATTTAGGAACAAATGGACCAGAAATATTAAACCATTAAAGAGTTCACCTAAATTAAATAATTATACAGAGACAATATGATCTAAATTTAGTATATGTCAAAAAATTTAAGTAGTTTATATGAAATTACGAACAAAAATGTTACAGTTCTACCAGTTTGTGAAATTGAATGATGCAAAATATTAGAAGTGTTAGCAGTTTTAGTAGCATTCATTAAATCTTCAGTGTCTGTGATGCATATTGCTATAGCCTTTTAGGTGTTTAATGCAGGTATTTTACATACTGAAAAAATTCAAGTGTCATTTTGCACCATCTCAAAATGTAATAAGCGTTTTCAATAATGAATGAAAAAGAAAATTCACAGTTCCATATATTCTAAAAAATACTTCACTTCTTTTATGAGTTTTAGAAATGTATGTATAACAAATATTGATTAAGTAAGAAATTAAGAAATTATTGCTGTGTTTTTAAAGTTTGTGAAAATTAAGAATCTGCCATCTTTTGTCAGGAATTGAATGGAGTTTTTTTCTTTCCAGTATCAGTAGTGACTACAATCTACCTCATAAGTATTGTTGAATTGAACCAAGGAAGTAATTGCTGTGTCTATATTAAGGATACGTGAATCGCATTGCCTCTTACAGCACAGAAAGTCCTCTCTATTCCCTTCTTCTGATCGCAATCATTCTTCCCCTTATAGCAATTAGTTTGTTTTTATTTGATAGATATTTTGAATTGTATATCTGACTAGGATTCCCTGAATGCACTAGCTGCAAGAAAGCCATCTAACCTTAAGGCCTACTATGAGCAATTGGAGTAGGGTTTGGGTGCGGGGAGCATTAGCTGGTTGCCTGAGGGATTTAATTTGTTCTATAAATGTGTTTTTTTGGTTTGTTTTTGTAAATTATGTTTGAACAATCAGAAATTTTACAAATACATACAGGTTTAGAAATAGCTAAAGAAGCACACGTGCATACAATTCTAGCAACAACATGAGGAATTTTAAAGGAAGTAAATAACCAAAGTCTCCACCACCCACATGACCTCATACTGGACTCCTTCACTAACATATAACATGTGGCTGTTTCCCGTTAATGATTTGGTTTTGCATCGTTTGGTTTTTGTGATGTATTTCCCTTATTTATGGCTTCATTTCATGCTATTTTTCTTGCTTATTTTCTTTTTCCCTTTCACCATTATCTAACTTATAATATTGGTTCTGTATTTTAGTAGTTTTTATTCCTAATGTAGTTAAGGTATAAATAAAAAGAAACAAAGGTTGATTAAATTTGACTTACTGTAGTAAAGTATTTATATCTCATCATTTTATATTGTATTTTCATTTATCATTTTGTAGCTACTTTAAATCTCTTATGAAATGAGTTAGGGACCGTTATAAAGCCAGTCTTAACTTTTTGAAAATCAACTTTTTACCAGTGATTTCTTCAAACATTCCCACAATATCCACCAGATGAGCCTATTTGGCTGAAACATGGTCAGAGAAAAGTAGACAAATGTATGAGTGTCAATTTCCAGATGACACAAAGAATCATCTGGTTGTAACAGGACTCCAGAAATCTCATTCTTCTATTTTGAAGTGCTCTGACATCTGCAGTGAGTGCTGCTGGATTTCTCCTTGAGCACCTGACTCTGTTTCACAATGTTTTTTCAATGTTGCTATTTATTGAACCCTTTCCATGTTTGGGGGAATAGACTAGATACTTAAAATATGTTATTTCATTTAGCCTGTTCCACAGCCCTGGGAATTTGGTATTATTGTATTCTTTAAAAAATGAGTTCCCTGAGATTAAAGAGGCTAAATAACTTGCCCAAGGCCACGTGAGTAGGAAGTGGCTCAGCTAGTACTGATACTGGGTTGTGTTACTCCAAGGAGTTACTCCCAATGTGTTTGTTACCCCTGGGACAGGAGAGTTATGAACCAAAGGAGCTGGAAAGAATAGATGGCACCTCTAAGACTCTTGCCTGCAATTAGAAACTGCCAAGGCAGCGGCTCTTATCATAACATTGTAGTAGAAAAGAGGTGGTAGGAGAAGAGCAGGCAAAAGACAAAAGGAATTCTTATGTTATCCTAGAAAAGAAAAGAAGAATCCAGTTATTTGACACTTCTGAGTTAACATGCACTTTTTAAAAATAGTAACAGCCTCTTGAATAAAATAAAAACTTAACAATCCATCATAACTTGGTATGAATTCCACACACTCCCTACCCTTGCTTCTTACTATATTTGAGCTATAGTATCAAAACTTCCGCTCCTAAAAATACGCCCTGCCCCAGAACCTTGTTATTCCCTGTGTCGTTAGACTTGTCCCTGGCTGATTTCATGATTAGCATCTCCTCCTTCAGGACTCAAATACCTAGGAAATTAAGGCAGCTTTCCTTATCCAGCTTATCTAAATTACCTTCCTCTCTCAATTATTTCCTATTCTATCACTCAATTTTTTTCTCATAATATTTAACATATTTTCAAGTAATTTTTAAAATTATTTGTTAGGGATTTTTGGTAACTCTGATGCTTTCTGTTTGTTTACGTCTATTTCCTATTTTTCTAGTAATTGTATCATGAATCATAATTTTAGATAATTATTTGCCAACTTTTTTTTTTGAGGAGTATTGCTCTGTGGCCAGGCTGGAGTGCAGTAGTGCCATCTTGGCTCACTGCAAGCTCTGCCTCCCCAGCTCAAGTGATTCTCCTGCCTCAGCCTCCCGAGTAGGTGGGACTATAGGTGTGTGCCACTACGCCAGGCTAATTTTTTTTTTTTTTTTTTGGTATTTTTAGTAAGATGGGATTTCATCGTGTTGGCCAGGATGGTCTCGATCTCTTGACTTCGTGATCCACCCGCCTCTGCCTCCCAAAATGCTGGGATTACAGGCGTGAGCCACTGCACCCAGCTCCCCCCACATCTTTCTTTTTTTTTTTTTTTTCTTTTTCTTTTTTAACTGTCTTGGTGGGAACTTCCTTTAAGGCACCTTAGCCAAAAGGTTGAAATATCATCCAGCTCGCTTAGATTTCCTCTTCCTGGATTTGAGGGTCAATTACAGTATTTAAAGGCTGAAATGTCTGGAGTCCATTTATCCCAATTGTTCCACACCGAAGACATTCACCGTTAGTTTGTTATATAGATACTTAGAGCAGCCATAGTTTCTGTACAAATTTAATTCTTTAGTTATTTTTTATTTGTTTTACTTTAAGTGAACCCATATTCTTTCAATACATTATTTTACTTTTTCTTATAAGTTACACAAAATCAGAAAGCATGGTTATCCTTCTCTGGATCTGCAAACCAAAATATAAGCCCCATGAGGTCAGAAAATCTGTTTGGTGCATTAAACATCTGGAATAGTGTGTGCTAGCTAGTGTGCATCTAATAATTGTTTTTAAATATGAAATGAATGAATACAATCTGCTGAGTGTCCTGAAAGGGGTCTTTAAAGCAGAGATAATGGATTCAAGAGAGATGTCTGTTACTAGCTTTAGCTCCTCTTCAGTGAGTTTGTTCCCACATCATATGTACTTGTTTTCCCCCAATAGTGAAGGCTTCTCACTCTTCTGTGGTCTGTTGTCACTTTTTGTGGAAGATGATATGCTCCAATTTACTGACTTGACCAGACTCAATTTACTAAACCATGTGACCTTTGGGCAAGTTTCTTAAGCACTCTCTAAATCTTAGTTTCCTTCTCTGCAAAGTGGATAACAATACACGCTGTCCCATGGGTAATACCATGAGCTCACCAGGCCCTGTTTGGTCTTTTGTTTCTAAGCACTCAGAGAAGTTCCTTTCTCAGGCTTTGACAGTGAGTCAGGGCTAATGTGACTAAGTGAAAATGATACATGTTACTTTGAGGCCTGACCCCTAAAAGCTTAGGCTAAATCCATTTCATATTCACTTTTCCCTGGTCTATTGGCCACTGCCATCCAGTGGAGAATACTAAGGACCCATTGGTCAGGACAGTTAATCTGGATGGCCTCCAAATGACTGCATTTTACCATTATCTGAGTAAGCAGAAAACTGTAGTTTGTTTCAGCCACTAATATTTGGAATTTTGTTGTTGTTGTTGTTGTTATTGTTGTTACATCAGGTAACATAACTTGATTAAGTAGATCTGTAATTACAAGAATTCTAGTGAGGATTACTTAGGATAGACCCAGTACAAAGCATCACTCACAAAAGAAGTTAAAAAAATATTATTCACATATTTTTCCATTGGTTTTTACCCCTGTCCAACATATCTTCACCAGTCCACTTCTACTCACTTCTTACCTCTTAAATAAAAATGTCTTTCTTATTGGATTATAAATACTATGTACTTTTTTATTCTAGTCTATGGAACTTGGTCCATTACTTTCACTCATTTCTTTGAAATTTCTTTTGAAACTTTCTTTCTCCAATGGTTCATCTCTACCTATGAATACATTCCCATTTCATGCATCCATGAGGAACACTGCTTCACCTCTTCTATGGCCTTAATCTACAGTCATTTCCCTTGTATGTTACAGAGAAAAAAATTCTACTAAAAATGTAATTTGGATCCTTTGGATCTTCTTTTTCACTACTCTTATACTCATAAAACTTTTCATTCAATTTTTCATCTCTTTCATTCTACTTAAAAATTTTCTCAGAGATCATTCATGTTGAAATGGTCAAATTAAATTTGCATTTTTTGACTGCTCTTTAACACTAGAATTATAGCTAGAATTACAATAACTAGCACCGCCAGTCTTTCTCCCCATGATAATTCATGTCCCAGCATCTTATTCCCAGGATCTCTTGGGAAATTAGCCACATTCAGGGTTTTTACCTCTCTCAGTGGATGCCTACTAACTTTGTGTGTCTGGTCTTATTCTGTCGATTGAGATCTGCCTGGACCTTTCTAATGGTCTGCTAGACATAAATAACTGTTAAAATTTATTTTAACACTTGAACCTTTTCTTCCTTTTAAACTATTCTGAACATGTCTAAAAACAACCTCCTTATTCCCATATGGGCTCTCTCTTCCTTTTAAACATGCTAACTGTCATAATTTTTTCAAACCGCCCGCATTTGGAAACATAAGGCACCAGTTACCTATCATTCTTCCCCATATTTGACTCTCAATTAGTTGAATCATTTCCTCTACAAATTATCTTGAATACCACTTTTCCTTTTCCTCTTGGCTTGTTGTATGGTACCTCCAACCACTCAGTTGCTCAAGTCTGAGAGGCCCATCTTTATTTGGGCAATTGGGCCTCTTTAATTTAACATTCCCTTAACTCCCAAATTTCAGCAACCCACAAATTTCTACAACTCCTAACTATAAATTATTATGCAAATTCTTTTTCATTCATTCATCCCCATGGCCAGTATTTTGGATTAGCCTCCCAGGATCTGTCGTTTCTGTCACCAAGAAATTCTGTCATAGCCATTAAATCTCACTCCAATCCAAAAAATCCACTATTTACAGTTCAACCACAGTGATATTTCTAATGTCAAATCTAACTTTTACTGTGCTTCAAAGGTTCTCCATTGTAGTAAGGTAAAGGGCAGAGTCTTTAAGTAAGCTTGTGTAGTTTCAATTTGTGAAGCCCAATGAAGTACTCATCCTCATCTTTAGTTTTCAATCACACTGTACATTCAATTAGCAGTAATTATTTATTAGTAGTATACGCTTAGCATATTATATTTTTTTCTGTCTGAAGATCTATGTGCATGCCATTTGCTGTTGTCAAAAAATTCTCTACCAAGTGCAAGTCGTCCCTATTTGCACTTGCAGAAAGGGTGACCACATGATTTATTATTCAAGATGAGATTATTTTGAGAGTAACAAGAGCATTAGTAATAATTACACCAAGAGAACAGACATACATGGTAACTATTCTGGGAAAACTAGGATATAAGGTCATACAAATTAGGTACACTTATCAGAAAAATTTTCCGATTATCAACCCCATGCTATTTATTTTTCATTACTCTTACATAGAATTCTATTTCTCCTATAATATTACATTTTATCAGCAGGCAGTTGATCCCCTTACAGTAGCCACAATTAGAGCGACTAGTCCCCATTCCACAACCATTCCAGGTTAGATTGGAATCAGACTTTGAGAGTGAGAAAGCTGATCTGCCAGCAGCAACAGCAGTAGCAAAATTTTCTGCCTCCCTACCCTCCACCAAATAGCATAGGAAGAGGCAGGCTCAGCAGCTTATAATTCCCTCCTCACTTAAAGATCACTCAGTGTAGTAGTCTGTTCTCACACTGCTATAAAGAAATACTTGCAACTGGGTAATTTATAAAGAAAAGAGGGCTAATTGGCTCATGGTTCTGCAGGTTGTACAGAAAGTATAGTGGCTTCTGTTTCTTGGGAGACCTCAGGAAGCTTTCAGTCATGGCAGAAGGCAAGGTGGGAGCAAGGCATCTTACATGGTGGGAGAAGGAGCAAAGAGAGCAAGGGGGGAAGAATTGCATATCTTTTAACAACCATATCTCATAAAAACTCACCCATGATCACAAGGACAGTATCAAGGAGATGGTGTAAACCAGTCATGAGAAATCTGCCATCATGATCCAGTCACCTCCCACCAGGCCCCACCTCCAAAATTAGGGACTAAAATTCAACATGAGATTTGGTGGAGATACAGATCCAGACCATATCATTCTGCTCCTGGCCCCTCCCAAATCACATGTCCTTTTCATATTGTAAAACAAAAGCATGCCTTCTCAACAATCCTCAAAGTTTAAAATCACTCCAACATTAATTCAAAAGTCCAAAGTCTCATTGGAGACAAGCCTAGTCCCTTCTGCTTATGAGACTATAAAATAAAATTTTAAAAAGTTAGTTGCTTCCAATCTACAATGGACGTATAGACATTAGGTAAATATTTCCATTCCAAAAGGGAGAAATTGGCCAAAAGAAAGGGACGACAGGCCCCATGCAAGTTCCAAAACCAGCAGGGCATTCATTAAATCTTAAAGCTCCAAAATAATCTTCTTTAACCCCATGTCAGACATCCAGGATACACTGATACAAAGGATGGTCTCTGAGGTCTTGAGCATCTCTGCCCCTATAGCTTTGCAGGGTTTAGCCAGCACAGCTGCTCTCCAAGGCTGACAGTGAGTGCCTGCAGACTTTTCAGGTGCAGGTGCAAGCTGTTTGTGAATCTGTTATTCTGTGGTTTACAGGATGGCAGCCCTCTTCTCACAGCTCCACTAGGCAGTGTCCCAGTGAGGACTCTATAGGGGCTCCAAACCCAAATTTCTCTTCTGCACTACCCTAGTAGAGGTTCTACATGAGGGCTCCATCTCTGCAGCAGGGTTCTCTCTGGATATCCAAGCTTTTCCATACCATATCCAAATTTCCTTGAAATTTAAGCAGAGGCTCCCAAACCTCAATTCTTGAACTCTGTGCACCCACAGACTTAACAGCACATGGAATCTGCTAAGACTTATGGATTGCACCCTCTGAAGCAGCAGCCTGAACCACACCTGGGCTCCTTTGAGCCAAGGCTGGAGCTAGAGCTACTGGGATCCAGGGAACAGTGTCCCAAGGTTTCACAGGGAAGTGGGGCATGGAATCTGGCTTATAAAACCATTCTCTCATCCTAGGCTTCTGGGTCTGTTATGGCAGGGGGGCAGTGAAGAAGTTCTCTGAATTGCCTTTGAGGCCTTTTCTGCATTATCTTGGGCATTAGCACTTGGTTCATTTTTACATATGCAAATTTCCGCACTCTGCTTGAAGTCCTCCCATGAAAATGGACTTTTCTTTGCTATGTCATGGCCAGGCTGCAAATTTTTCAAATGTTTACTCTCTGCTTCCCCTATAAATCCAAGTTCCAACTTTAGGTCATTTATTTGCCTACTCATATGAGCATAGGTTGTTAGAAGCAGCCAGGGCACCCCCGAATGCTTTGCTGCTTGGAAGTTTCTTGCACCAGATATCCTAAATCATCACTCTGAAGTTCAAAGTTCCATGGATCCTTAGAGCAGGGGGACAATGCAGCCAAGCTCTTTGCTATGAATAACACAAGTGGCCTTTCCTCCAGTTCCCAGTAAGTTCCCCATTTCCACCTGAGACTTGATCAGCCTTGTCTTCACTGGCCATATCACTACCATCATTGTGGTCATAACCATTCAACCCATTTCTAGGAAATTCCAAACTTTCCCTCATCTTCATATATTCTTCTGAGTCCTGTACAGCTTTTCAACCTTTGCCCATAACCTGGTTCCAAAGTTGCATCCACATTTTCATGTATCCCTACAGTGATGTACCACTTCTGAAACCAATGTCCTGTATTAGTCCATTCTCGCTTTGCTATAAAGAAATACATGAGACTGGGTAATTTATAAAGAAAGGAGGTTTAATTGGTTCATGATTCTGTAGGCTATGCAGGAAGCATAGTGGCTTCTACCTCTGGGGAGGCCTCAGTAAAGTTGTAATCATGGTGGAAGGCAAAGGGAGAGAAAAGCATCTCACATGGTGGGAGCAGGAGCAAAAGAGAGAAAGTGGGGAAGTGCTACACACTTTTAGAAAACCAGATCTCATGAGAACTCACTCACAAATGCAAGAATGGTACCAAAGGGATAGTGCTAAACCATTTATTTGAAATCCACCTCCCATTATCAAATCACCTCTCACCAGGCCCCATCTCCAGCACTGGGGATTACAATTTAACATGATCATTGGTGGGGAGGAAGATCCAAACCATATCAATTAGCAACAGCAGGCAATTCCAGAAGATACCTTCTACCTCACCAGAAAGGATTGAACTGGGGCCCCAGCGGTGCAAAATCAAAGAAAGCAGAGTAAGTAAGCTTTCATTGGAATTAAAGTCCACAAAGTCCACCAGAACCTATACACTAAAGTTAAACAGGATGACTGCAAGCTAAAGTAGAAGCTCCTTGTGTAATACTCACCCTTTGAGTATGGGTTGGTTTTAGTTATTTGCTTCCAGAGAATAGATATTTCTTCCATGATTCAACTGTAGATATTGATTCAACTGTAGATTAATATTGTGACTTCTCTTTCTTGCTAGTAGACTTTCATGCTCTCTCTCTCTCTCTCTCTCTCTCTCTCTTGCTGGCAAAAGAAATCTTAAAAGTTTGAGAAGAAAATATGGTAAGTAACTAAGAGAAATCTCTGGTCAATACTCAACATAAGTCCCTCAGTCCAACAATATTCCATACATGAAATCCTGCCAATAACCAGGTAAGTAACCATAGAAGCATATAACTCCCCTGTTGACCTTTCAAATGAGATAGTAACCCACCTTGTGAACTTCATTGCAGGTTAAAGAGAGATCATGAATCAGGGGACCCAGTTCAGCTGTGACCAGAGTCCTGGCCCATTGCAACTTTGAGATAAGTGCATGTTGTTTAGGATGCTAAACTTGTGGTTATTTGTTTCACAAAAAGAAGTAACTTATAAAAAGGCTGTATACTCTTGATCCTCATTATCAGTGAAACATCTCATTATTGATGCAGGGACATTGAATTCCTTAAAAACTGAGGTAAATTATCTTGAAAACAAAGCCCAAGGAGTTGTTGTATTTTCATATACCCTCCTTCACCTGCTAGAAATCAAGTTAAAGAAGTCACAATCACTATTACTGTTGTAGAAAAGGTACTCCTTTTCCTTTATTCAGGCTCTTACTTGTGCTTAGAATAAATGTTTGTGGCTTCTATGGTTAACTAGCTGAAACATAAAGGCTTTAGTTATTTTATGTTTCCTTCGAAGGCCATTTGTAGTATTGATTTAACACACAAGCTCCTTGGACGTTGTTTTTGCCTCAATCACTCAAGCAGGTGGTTCTGTACAATGAAGAATACAGCTTAAAGGAAAAACATAGAAAGACATCAACTCTACAGGCAGGCCCTGTAGTGGCTCTGGAAACATTGTGAAGTAACTCTATGCACAATACTATTGATAACTATTTGGAATTTTCCTATAATGGGACAAATTTGATATACAATCTATTTACATTGTAGATTCTTTCCTAATGCACCTGTGTCTCACTGACGGGCTTTTCTTTCCCTACCTGCTGAATTTGTATGTTTTATCTAATGGAAGTTGATTTTGAACAATGATGGAAGAATTTGCATACAAGGCAATGCAGCCTCCTATATGGTATTATTGTTGTTAGGGAAATTAATAATAGCTTCCACAGCAAACAGAGCTATTCTTATCTGAACACAACAAAAGTCTATTAATTGCTATGTCAAATCTAATGCAGATGCTCCTTGATGGTGGGAGAACTGCCTATGGTTTTTCAGAGATCCATACTACACATCTTGTAGTTCTGCTATTTTCCAGGACCCCAGAGATGTTACTGGATCCTTTGCTTTCAGCTGCTAGTCAGGAGAAAAGCAGAAGATCATGTGAGAAAGAACTTTCTGGGCCAGTTCCAGAAATGGTTTACACAGTCCACTAGACAAAAGCAAGTCCAACAGCCACATCTATCTACAAAGGAGGCTGGGAAATGTAGTCTAAGTTTGTGCCCAGGAAGAAAATGAGAACTGATAAATATAGACTGTCATGGGGGTAGATTAAAATAATGCCATATTAATGCAAATAGATTTAAGACTGCGGAAATATGGCACACGATTTATGCAACTTAATTCCAACATATATCAGTATTTATAGTAGAAAACTTATTTTAAAGAATTCTATACTATATAAATAATAAAAATAGTGTAACAATACAACATTAGTGTGTTCTAATTGTGGTTTTATTGTAATGTTACCTTTTGATAATAATCATCTAACCTATTTCCCGATTAGCTCTGTCAAGTTATTTCCCTTTTCCGCATTTTCTGTTCCTTTCTCCTTAGTAGGTTATATTCCCTTCTCATCTTCTTTAGGGAAGCTCGCATTTTGTACTATACCATATTGCATGAAATAATTCATTCTGCATAAAACATGTTTGGATACACTTTCTAGACTGGGTTAGGTTTTCAAAGGATTTTTGTTGGAACTAAATGCTTTCTGCAATCCTGTACCATACTAGAAATAGAAGTTGCATATGCTGCCTCTTGGGAAGCAGAGCAGGTAAGTGGTATCCTGGAGTTCAGTAGTTGCAAGAATGAAGTAAATGACCAAGAGATGAAGGAAAATGGGGGGAAAAATCTAGCCCTTGCTACCAACTTCAACAACTATTATTTAGTGACTTTTCATGTTGTCTCAGTGGACGGAGAGCATCTGTCCACTGAGCATCTGAAGGCATGAATCTTTTACTATCCCAGTAAAGCTCACATATTGTTATGCTGTAACCTAAGCTGAAAGATGTCATGGTCATGACCTTGACAAATTTCCTAGGCTATTGGTATCAGGATGCACCCTTGATCTGCAACGTTTTATATTTGTTCTCTGGGTTTGTTTCCTGAGAAGGAGGTCATGCTGGACCTGCAGTTCAGAGTGACTTAAGTAACCCTGACACTGTAATTGGCAATGTCTGCTTGAAAAGCTGTTATTAAAAATAAGTGTTTGAGGAAAAATTGTTGTTCTTATTCTGTTCCTTTATCTCATATGGAACGTGAAAGTTTATTTCCATATTTGTCTTCTCTTAGCTAGTTTATATGCCTCTGAAATATTAGGTATTTTGTAAAATAAACTTGAATGTGAAATTACATAGAAGTATCATTGTATTGAATTGGTTATACCTGAAAGACCAGAAATCACTTTGTAATTTGGGCAAACTTTTGTTTTTCCAAATGTGTATGTGTTTTGTCAAATAGGGATCCGTTTAAAATAGTTACCGAAATGCATGTGGGTACTTTATACATAAGAAAGCCTGTTGTGAAGGAATCAAAAGTCAATAGATTTATTGAAAACCTACTCTGTGTAAGGCACTGCATCAGAAATAATAAATGAAGGATAATAATTAACATAAAATGAGTAATCACTTGAGTTTCTTAATGTAGCATATTTTAATATATCTTTCTATACTTAGTGTAGTCTTAAATGTTTAATTACGAGTCAAGAAAAGGCTTTGAAATAATTTTATAGTATTTTTAATTGTAAAATAAGGATCCCACATCCCAGAAATATTATTGTCATTAGTTTGACCCTAAATCATAAAATCACAGAATGCTGGGAAAGGAAGATGTGTTTAACATTACGCACTATAAATGTTGTCTAGTGCAATAATTTCCTGTGTTAAAATACATCCAGTGATTGAGAACCCTTTGCTTTTTCAAGTGGTACGTCTTCTCCCCTCTTTCTCTTCCTCTCTCCCCTTCCTCCCTCCCACTTTTCTTCCTTTCTTTGATTTTTTTTTCTATTGATAACTATCCTAGTAGAATTGTGCTTGATATAGTTTGGATGTTGTTCCTGTCCAAACCTCATATTCAAATGTCATCCCTAATATTGGAGACGTGACCTGGTGGGAGGTGATTGAACTGGCTTCGTGCCATCCTCTTGGTACCGTCCTCACAATAGTGAGTGAGTTCCTGCAAGATTCGGTTGTTTAAAAGTATGTGGCACCTCCTGCTTCTCTGTCTTTCTTCTGCTCTGGCAATATTACATGCCTATTCTCCCTTCATCTTTCACCATGATTATAAGCTTCTTGAGGCTTCCCCAGAAATGAGTCAGATGCCAGGGTCATGCTTCCTATGCAGCCTGCAGAACTGTGAGCCAATTAAACCCATTTTATTTATAAATTACTCAGTCTCAGGCATTTCTTTACAGTAATGCAAGAATGGAGCAATAGAGTTATTTTTTGTGTGCCTCCTGAAATCTGCCTGCCTTTAAATTTTGCTCTTTGCTTCTTTTTGTCTTAATTATACTTCAATATGTTTATGATGAACTAAATGAATGTTATTGAGAATAACTATCTGGACATCCACATGCAATATACATTCACACTACATGTGTATGTTTGTGTGAAGAGGGCAGGAAAATATTACCTAGTTTCTGACTCCTTTAGGCTCCTGCATCTTGTATAAATATGAGCCCACTGACTTGCCATTTTTGTAAGATCAGGCTGTTTTTAATAGGACCTCTTCCACTGACAAGTCTTCGTGGTGCCCCTTATCTGACTAACTTCTATTTGTCCTGCTATTCCTGGTTACCTGTGAGCACCTTTAGAAAGTTTCCTCTGAGCTTAACCTCTCCCAGGACCCAATCTAGATTGGGTGCTTCTGCCTTCTGGTATCCCATGCTTATCCTTATCAGGGAACCCGTCACACTACTTTGGAATTGCTTGTTGACGTGCACGTAGGCTTCTCATTAGGCTATCAGCACACTGAGGGCAGGACTTTCCCATCTCTGTTGCCCTAGGATCTTGCGCTGTGCAAAGTAGACTCAAATTTGTTGAAAGTACAAGAAAGGAAAGAAAGTATAAACAGACTCATTAATTCTTAGTCTCAGTTACAAGACCCTGGAAAGGTTGCCCCGTGATTCATCCTATGCTAGTTTTTTCGGCCTTCCAGGACTCAGTCTTTTTCTACCTCTTCTTCTTTGCCCTTTCTTAATGGAAACCAATCTCATTTCTGGCATCTTCTATTCTGCCTCTTTGTACATTATCTCCATGAGACAATATAGTGGGGGTGGGGACCCTATGACCTCCCCCACATATGCATATTTTGGTCTCTATAATATTTATTAAAAATTGTATCTTTCTATACCATCTCAATATAAAGTATTCTAGATACCAAATGACTCACAGTTTATGTATTATAAGGCAGGATTTGGCATATTTGTGTGGCTTGTATGATTTTTATTTTCTTTATGTGTGTTTTCTAAATTGATTACAATAAAAATGTAATATCTCTGTATAGAAAATAATAGTTAAATTATTTGAAACATGAGTTATTAGATTTAGCAATGAGGAGGTCTCCAATGTCCCTCTGGTAAATATTGGGGGAATCGTGAAGGAAAAAAGAATTTTGCAAGGAGTTAAGATTTCTAAGCTTACTATATAACAATTTGGAACTTTTAAAACTTATTACCCTACTGAGATGAACTTCCATTTAAATTTTAAAAACTACCATATGTTGATAATTTCAGGGTAATTCTAATGAGTTTAGTTTAATTGCCCAGGGATGGGTTATAGCTTTTATTTCTTCTTTCTCCATGGCAGTGGAGAAACTTAATGTCAGTATCCATCATTCCAGGTACAGTCTCATTAGTCTCTGAAGTCATGAGGCTGACATTTGTGGATTGTGGAGGGGATAGCCATGTTAAAACACTCTGCATTTCAAGTTTCACCTGGATCATTTTGGTTTAGGTAAAATTGGGTTCCTTCTTTCTCCTCACTATGAAAAGTAATTACACCTTTAAAGGCCTCACTCCAGAACCCTCTGGATACAACAGCGTGCACGACAGAAATGGCACAAGCTTTAGAGTTAGAAGGGCATTGGAGTTGGACTGTCAGCGGTACCACTTGCCCACTGTGTCCTTGAATATGAAAATCTAGTCTTTCAAAGTCCTAGCTCTTCATCATCAAAACAGTGTTCTTATGAGGCTTTATGATTCAGTTAATACTTGATATTTATGAATCTTGGTTATTTTCTCTCCATTCCTCCTCTCTCCTCCTCTACTACTGGTTTTCTCATGTTGAATAGATGCTTGTTATTTTCCTATGAAAGGCAATATCTCATTAGAGAAACTAATGAAAGCTGTGGACTCTCTTTCCAGGAAGATATATACATGCACAAAAGTTGACACATAATTTCAAACTACTCATGTACCCTCATGAAATACTTTCATGGGAACAATCATTAAGAAACACTGCTTAACATTTTTAATTTCAGCTCAGTTCTATTTTTCCTTTGACAGACTCTCCCATGGGATTCAAATCTTAGAGTCTTTTCAAAGCACTGTTTAAGAATGAGGAGTGTGAAATCTCTCACCATCCACCAGCAAACACAACAAGACAGCTACCAATGAGTTCAAGTGACTTCTTAAAAGACTGAAACCAACATTAGCTTTCTATTCTCTTTCTGTCCAATTTTCTGGGAGTCGGTAGTTCAAAGCAACCATACTTTACCTCAAGAAGCAAAGGAGGATCAAATTCTTGCTGATCAGATTCTCTGAAGCCTCAAAGCTGAAATTAACAGCCTCCTTTGGATTTTCATACCTCTACTCAAGGGGAATTAAGGAGTCAATTGATTAAATCCCCCAAATTAAAGTTATTTGATGTCTGTTTCGTGTGCTTGCAACACCCCCTGAAAGCAGAAAGAATTTATTTTTTTTCTGGCCTTAGAGAATTTCCCTGGCTGCAAGGATCCTCTGCTTTGGCTGAAGTGCAGGAGACTTACCCATTGAAACAGCCCTCAGTCAATTACTGATGGAAGTTGGTGCATCACTATCCCAGTTTTCTCACAACTATGGCAAGATAACTCAGACATTGACATAAATTTACATTTACTCGTAAAGCTTCCTTAGTTGCATTATGTCCTTATTGCCCTCAGTGGTAACTTGCTTGGTAAAGCACACTTTATTGATCTTTTTCCTCTCCTGTCTTACTTCTCATTTACTAATCAGGATTTTCTTTATTCCCAAATAGATTACTTACACTTGGATCATGTCAGGGTCAGTTTCTGGACAAATTGAAACTACAACATTATCTAATATACTTAAGGGACATGCTTTTGGCTCTCATATAGTGCAGGACTGTTAACATTCGTAATCACCACCCACTAAATGCCTCTAGTAGTCCCTGGGCATTGTGACAACCAAAGTACCTGCTCACACCTCAAAAGCTCCCCCAACCCCCAGAGAGGCAGCAATACTACCTCTAGTTAATGATCATTGATTGTCTTAGTCTGTGTTGTGCTGGTAAAACAGAATAACACAGACTGGGTAAATTACCATGAAAAAACATCTATTTGGTTCGTGGTTCCAAGAGGCTGGGAAGTCCAAAATCAAGGGGCTACATTTGGTGAGGTCCTTCTTGAGTCATATATGGCAGAAGGCACCACATGAATGAGAGGGAAAGAGAGGGCCTAATTCATCATTTTTCAGGAGCCGACTTCCAAGATAATTTAACCACTCCCTCAATAATGGCATTAACCCATTCATGAGGGTTCTGCCCTCATGACCTAATCACCACTTAAAGACCCCAGCTCTCTACTTCGTTGCATATACAATTTAGTTTTCAACACAGGAATTTGGGGAACATATTCAAACAATTGTACTGATCTACCAGACAAACCTTGTGATTCTAGTTTAAAATATATACTTGAATAATTGTCTCACCAAGTATAGCATCAAAACCTAGGAATTCTCAGCTTCTGCAACTATAATGAATACATTATTTTTCTTCATAAATTACCCAGTCTCAATATTCTGTTATAAACAACAGAAATACACACACACACACACACACACACATATCACACAATGGAATATTAGTCAACAATAAAAGAGGAAAATTCTGTTATATGATACAACATGGAAGAACTTTGAAGATGTTATGCCACTTCCATTAAACCAGCCACTAAAGAGCAAACACTACATGATTCCACCTATATGAAGTATCAAAACTAGGCATAATAATAGAAAGAGAATAATCATAGAACGAGAAAGTAGATTGGTAGTTGCCAGAGGCTGAGTGTAGGGAGAAATAAGGATTGTATTTTCCTTGGGTATTGAACTTTTCATGCAAGGTATAAAATTTCTATAAAAATACTGTAAAAGTTTGCTTATCATTAACAATAGGGTATCATATGCTGAAAAATGTGTAAGAGAGAGAGAGAAAAAAGAACCGATTCAGTTGAAAAGTACACTTTCCATATTACTGGCTAGAATGTTGAGATGATGGTTTAAACTGCAGCTGCCATGAGGCGCCTGGTGGGGCAGTAGCTGAATCTTCTTTATTGCCTGTGAATCCTGGTGTACATATTCAGGCGCTTGTGCAGATCTGTATCAAAGTCTTCTAGGTCTTCTCAGATGACCTGCAAAATAAAGTCAGATGCTTGTGGGTTGTGAGAGACTGATGTAATATCCAGTGCATCCTCATGGGTTCAACTTTATCCCTATGTATTCAAATGTTTCCTTGCTTTCCTGTATCCTCGACTGTGATCCCTGCTGACTGATCAGTCATAGCAGCAACATGGGCGACTTAACAATTTCCCACAGTTGTACATGGTCTAATCCCTGTAATAAATATCTTTATGTCCTTCTAGTTGTTTTGCACCTCTAATAAAACCCTAACTTTTACATGCTGACAAGATGAATCAAACATGAACCATAAAGTGATATTAAATATAGAATTTAGTGCTCAGGTTCACAGAATAGAAAGCTAAATAAATCCTAAGTCTTAAGTACTCTGTAGACACAACATAACATCCCTAGCCTGCCTACACCTGGATTTCATTTATATGATATAATAAACCACTGTTATTTGACGATTCTGCTACATTCAGTTAACATAAGGTATAACTGGTATAGAAACCAATTTAAATTATTGATTGGTGTTATTTGTTTGAAATGCTAAGTAGAGTAAAAATATTTAATAAGATTTCAAAGGCCATGTAGTTTTTCACTGAGAAAGTGCAATGGATTAAATGTTTTTATTTCCTCAAAATTCATATGTTGAAATTCTCACCCCACAGGTGATAGTATTAGGAAATGGAGCATTTGGGAACTAGTAAGTTCATAAGGGCAGAGACTCTTGAAAGGGATTGATACCCATATAAAAGAAGCCCCAGAGAGCTGCATTTCACCCTCCACCATGTGAGGATGCAGTGAGAAGGTATCATCTTTGAGCTAGGGAACATGCTCTCACCAGACATTGTTTCTGCCGATGCCTTAATCTTGGACTTCGCAACCACCAGAATTGTGAGAAATGTCACTATTATTTATAAGTTATGATATTTTATTAGAGTAGCCTAAATGGACTAAGACAAAAAGATGTTGCAATCTGTTAATTAAACTCATCAGCCAGATTCACTGGGTGAGCGAGTAATGGAAACTTACTTAGTCTATGCCATCCTCCTTTTTGAGAAAAATGTTGACAGCAATTACACTACAAAGTGTCAGTGTAAATTCTCCACCTTTCCTACTCTCTTAATGGAGTAATATTTTCTCTTCTCTGGGAATGGGATTTCGGGGAATAAATTTACTATATGCCTTCTTCATCCCCAAATCTAATGAAACTATACCTGAATAATCTTTCTTGGCTCCAAAGTCACTGGATATGAAGTAACTTGAAGATATCTGAACCTTAAATTCTGTATATGTTTACATTATAAAGTCCCTAAATTATAGAATAAAATATTCTAGGATAATCTGTGTAAAATCTAAAGAATAGAAAGAATAATCTCATTTTTGGCATAAAAGCTTAAAATACAATTATTAGTTAGAAATCTTGAATTTGAAAATGTTCTAATATTTTTCCAGAAGTATGTACTACTTTCAAACAGTGTGCTAATATTGAAATACAATGTGAAATAAAGGTGTTTGAATTTAATGTAATAAATATTCCACTGCAAATCCTAGAAGATTTTTATTTTTCTCTTTCTAGTTATTTTTGAGGTGTTTAAAAAGTTATACCTAGAGGGTGGTGTGTGCAGAACCAGATGTTCCACACATGTTCTAATTTGTTTATTATTTGTGTAACATTAAGCAAGATGTTTAATTTCGCTTATTTTTATCCCTTGTAAAATAAGAGTAACAGTATTTACCAAACAGAGTTTTTGTGAAGATTACATGAAATAATACATGAAGAATATGTGGGATTGAGTAGGCATTTATTACATGCCAGTGTCTCCTCTTTGCTTTCTATTACAATAAGGAATAACCCAAGAGTACTGCTGCCCCATTACTTCTAAGATGGTAGCCAATTGTAATAAAGTGATGTATCTGCAAGGAACAAATTTTAATCTATCTTTATCATTGCTTCTGCTTCATTGATTTAAAAAAGTCAAGATATCATGTGAGAGTTCAATTCTCCTTCCTATTGTATGGTCATCTAAAAGCATGTGGAGAAAATTTATTAGATATTTTAGTAACCTTTAGTAATCATGATTATCACATGATTATTGATTTTCTTTTCTCTCCATGAAAACTTGTATATCTTCCAGTCTCTTTTCTGAATTGCTGTTTTACAGAGAAGTAACATTTCACCATGAGAAGCATGTAAAATATTTAACTCCTTACCCTTTTTTTGTGGGTCAAAGGTCAGGCATTAATGAGATGGATTACTTAAGGGCATGAAGTATATTTTTGTAGTGACTATGTAGCTGTCAAAACCTTTACAGTAACAAGAAATTATGAACTCGGCTTAGCTAAAGAATGACCAGGGAACAGAAGGATGGTTCTAATCTTTCTTATAGCAAGTGTTTCTTATAAGTCTTCTTAAATTCATCATTACCTCATTTGTAGGGATACAAAAATACAAAATTAATTTCCTGAAGAATGAGGGAGCTTCATATTGCTTTTTGTAAGGTGTGATCATGGACAGATATATGGAGTTAATGTTGGGAAACAATGAAAGTTAAGGTGAGAAAGAAAATCTGAGAAAGTTAAGTTAGAAATAGTTTCCATTACTAGGCAAAGCACCAAGGGCAATTTAATTACCATTCATTGAGGATCTTTTTCAAGCCAGGTCATGGTTAAAACAAATATTGCTGAGAGAGTTAATATTGGAAGACAAGGTCTGTACCCCAAGAGTTTATATTTTGTAGACAATTGGGAGAAGAAAAACATTCACTATACAGCACCATGGGTAGAACAAAGAGCCAACATGGGAGTGTATAGACTTTTATTCTAGAATTAACCCTGCCTTAATTCTCTTTTACTTCTTGCATTTAATCTTTTCCATCATCTGAGGACTGCTGAGAATCCTGGTATCCTTCCAGCCAATTAACACACACACACACTTAAACTGTTTCGCTAATTTAAACTATTCATCTGATATTTTAGTTTTAGAAGTTGGATATAATGGTTTTCAAGTTCCATGACTGGAAACCTCTAGAAAGGGACAGAGAATTAAAGTTAAGTTTGATTGAAAATGATTCCATGATTGGCACTAAGCATGCTCTTCAGTCACTTGACACCTTCCATTCCCGAAGAATAGCTTCAAACTCATAATCCAATAGTTTCCTTTTTCTTTCCACTGGAATATAACTGTGGCCTCTGGACCTTTTACTATGTATAAAAATGATGGTCTCTAGGTGACCAACATGAGGAATTGGTAAAGTTGACCTGAAGCAAACAGCCATTTTTTTTTTTTTAGTTAGTGACCCTGCATAATGACGTTTTTGACGATTTGAAAAATCGATAATTTTCATGCAATAAATAAATAGGAAACATTCATCTTTATGGAAATGGAATAGACACATATTCCTATGCCAATTTTTCTGCCTTTATATGACTCAAAACTCTGAGGCATAAATACAAAACTACTTTTGGAAGTAAGATGAACTCTGTGTGTGAGTGTGTGTGTGTGTGTTTAGTGTGGTTGTATTACATGGGAATGGGAGATCTCTTACAAAACCACTTCAAATGCTTTTAGTAGGATTAACAATTGGTTCATTTGCTTTCATAGCAATTACAAAATTATTAGCTAGACCATTAGTTTATAAATTGCTTGATTATATACCATATCCTTGAGTAGGAAGGATTAGTTTTAAAAGCAAATTATGTGAAGGCTTTTGCTCTGGAAATTAATTTATAAAATATCATGTATATTTTCTACATGTACTATTTACTTATCCAGTTGGTTTGTCAAAACATTTTAAAGTGATCTAGTGAGGGAAATCCTTCCTACTAACTCCTATGAGAAAAGCCTCTTTAAATTATGGCTTGCTGTTGAGATTTTTTTCCCCCTTAGGACATAACATGGCTTGTTATAACAAAACATGTGTGATGGATTTTAGGGTGACACTTTATCTTCTAGAGTGGAGCTCTTTTAAAAATATCTTGTGTATTAGGTTGTCTGTAATTATAAATGTAATATTTCAACAGACTTTTTTTCTTCAAAGAGAAAGTTCTTATAATATGAATAAATTGATTTACCCACACTACTACAGGTAAAGGTGAAATGGAAAAAGAAGAAATAATCAACTTTCATTTCTGGTTGCTTTAATTATCCTTGGAAATCTGATATGTAAGGAGAAAAGTGGGCTCCAAAAACTTACCAGTTGTCTTCTATCCAATGACACAGAAGACTTTGACATATTCATCAAATGAATGTTCATATTCTTACTCTTATTTGGGACAACTGACTGCATAGTCTTGGTTAT
The DNA here is from genome assembly GCF_009764315.1 of Trachypithecus francoisi. Classification (NCBI taxonomy): domain Eukaryota; kingdom Metazoa; phylum Chordata; class Mammalia; order Primates; family Cercopithecidae; genus Trachypithecus; species Trachypithecus francoisi. The sequence goes on from NW_022681454.1 coordinate 19,062,852, forward strand.
TTTAAAATTATATACAGCCACAGTAAAAGGTACAGTAAGTGGATATTTTAAGGGAAAGAAATTAGAAAAGCATTTCAGATTGGCAGAATGCAATTACTTACTTGAAATTTACCCAGGACACTTGCTGTTGACACATTCAGATGGTGCAAAGAACCTTTAATTACCCAAAGCAACTAGTTTGTGGTTTCACATCTCAGAGAAAGAAAGCAATTCCTGGAGCAAGGCTTTGTAAACACCACACAGTTCTGAAGCATTCTTTCTGATCAAAGGAAACCAGGGTTACTTCTTATTAGAGAGGTTCATTGCAATCATGCTCAGTTATTTCTTAGGGCAGGAGTCCCCAGATATTTTGTGAAGAGTAGCTAATTTTCATTTCTTGGAATCAGTGTGTAATAAAGTAAACACAATGAGCTTTGAAACAAGACTAATATTGTAGAAATCCTAGATCTCTCACTTACCAACTCTGACCTTGGGCAAGTTATTTAATTTTCCCATATCTGATGTCTCAAATGGGAAATGATACCTATATTAGAGAGTAATTAGGGAGTTTAAATAAGCTAACACATGTAAAATGTAGCACTGTGCCTGTCACATAATCGGAACTCAAGAAATGTCAGTTCTTGTCTGCAAAGCATGGTGGTATTTGAAGGTTACCTTCTGAATGGAATGTCCTTACATGGACCAAGAAAGGAGCATTCTGATGATTAAGCTCCCTTTGAGGTGAATTTAAAAGTAAGCCATGGAGATGGCTTAGGGCCTAAGTATGTTGCTCCAGTGATATGGTTTTTCTCTGTGTCCCCATCCAAATCTTATTTTGAATTGTAATCCCCATATGTCAAGGGAGAAACCTGATGGGAGGTGATTGGTTTATGGGGGCAGTTCCCCCATGCTGTTCTCATGATAGTGAGTGAGTTCTCATGAGATCTGATGTTTTTAAAAGTGGCAGTTTTTTCCTGTGTTCACACGTCACTCCTCTCACCTGCCGCTATGTAAGATGTGCATGCTTCCCCTTCCACCATGAGTGTAAGTTTCTTGAGGATTCCTCAGCCATGTGGAACTGTGAGTCTATTAAACCTCTTTCCTTTATAAATTACCCAGTCTCAGGTATGTCTTTATAGCAGTGTGAAAATGGACTAATACACCCAGATGTCCTAATATAGGGGAAAGAGTATTCCCAATTTTGTTCCTTCTTAACTTCCTGGCTTTGGGTAAATTGCTTTAACTTTCCAATAACTAGTTTCTTCATCAGACAGGCAAAACAAATGATATTTTTTCCTGCCTATCTCCCAGAGGTGTGTGGAGCAAACAGGTGTGTGAAAATATTTCCTGGACTAGGAAAGCAATCCAATCACAAAAGCTATGGTTTTAGTCCCTGGAAGAAAGGGAATGAATTTATTCCATATATAAATATACATTTACTGATTGCTTACTATAGGCCAGTTATTGTGCTAGGAACTAGTGAAAAACAGATATGATACACTTCTTAGCCTTTAAAAAATTTTGTGGCTAGTTTCTATTTATAATTGATACAGAGTAAGCGTACATATTTGTGGGGTACAATGTGATATTTTAGTGTCTGTATATATTGTGTGATGATCAAATCAGGTTAATTACAATATCCATTATGTAAACATTTAATAATACATAGTTTATGTTTTAGATTCAGAGGGTACATGTGCAGGTTTTTTATGTTTGAAACCCCCTAGTGTCTATAATTTCCATCTTTATGTCCATGTTTACCCATTGTTTAGCTTCCACCTATAAGTGAGAATATTCAGTATTTGATTTTCTGTCTGGATTATTTTACTTAGGATAATGACCTCCAGCTTCATCCAAAATCATTTGCAAGCGACATGATTTTGTTCTTATTTTGTGGCTGCATATTATTCCATGATGTATACATACCACAGTTTTTTAAATCCAGTCAACCATTGATGGATACTTAGGTTGATTCCATGACTTTGCTATTGTGAATAGTACTGCTGTGATAAACATATAAGTGCAAGTGTTCTTTTACTATAACAATTTATTTTTCTTTGAGTAGATATGCAGTTGTGGAATTACTGGATCAAATGTTAGTACTATTTTTAGTTCTTTGAGAAATTCTCATACTGTTTTTTATAGAAGTTGTACTAATTTAAATTCTCAGCGATAGTGTATAAATGTTCCCTTTTCTCTGCCTTCAAGCTAACATCAGTTGTTTTTTGAATTTTTAATAATAGCCATTCTGGCCAGGTGTGGTGGCTCATGACTGTAATCCCAACACTTTGGGAGGCTGAGGCGGGCGGATCAAGAAGTCAGGAGTTCGAGACCAGCCTGGCCAATATGGTGAAACCCCATTTCTACAAAAAATACAAAAATTAGTCAGGTGTGGTGGTGCTCACCTGTAGTCCCCACTATTTGGCAGGCTGAGGCAGAAGAACCGCTTGAACCCAGGAGGCAGAGGTTGCAGTGCGAGGAGATTGTGCCACTGCACTCCAGCCAGGGTGACAGAGTGAGACTCCTCAAAAAAAAAAAAAAAAAAAGTTAGCCATTCTGACTGGTATAAGATGATATCCCATTGTGGTTTTAATTTTCATTTCTCTGATAACTAGTGATGTTAAGCATGTTTTCCTGTTAGTTGGCCACTTATATGTCTGCTTTTGAAAAATAGCTGTTCATGTCCTTTGCCCACTTTTTAATGGGGTTGTTTGTTTTTTTACTTGTTGAGTTGTTTGAGTTCCTCATGGAATCTGGAATTAATAATACATTGTTAGGGGCACAATTTGCAAATATTTTCTTCCATTCTATAGGCTGTCTCTTTACTCCGTGGATTATTTCTTTTTCAGTGCAGAGGCTTTCTAGTTTAATTAAGTCCCATTTGTCTATTTCTGTTTTTATTGTATTTGCTTTTGAGGTCTTTATAATAAATTATTTGCCTATGCCAGTGTCCAGAATAGATTATCCTAGGTTTTCTTCTAAGATTTTCACAGTTTCGGGTCTTCTATTTAAGTATTTGATACATCTTGAGTTAATTTTTGTACATGGTGAGAGATAGGGGTCCAGCTTTTTTATGAATATGGGCAGCCAATTTTTCCAGTACCATTTATTGAATATTACTTCCTTTCTCCATTGTTTATTTTTGTTGACTTTGTCAAAGATCAGTTCATTGTAGGTAGTAACTTGATTTCTGGGTTCTCTATTCAGTTCCATTGATCTATGTGTCTATTTTTGTACCAGTACGAAAATGTACATGCTGTTTTAGTTACTGTAGCCTTAAAGTATAATTTTAAGTCAGGTAATGTGATTTCTCAAGCTTTTTTTTTGTTTGCTTAGGATTGCTTTGGATATTTGGGCTATATTTTGTTCCATGTGAAATTTAGGGTTGTTTTTCCTAATTCTGTGAAAAATGATGTTGGTAATTTGACAGAAATTGCATTGCCTCTGTAGATTGCTTTGGGCAGTGTGGACATTTTAACACTGTTGATTTTTTCAATCCATGAGCATGGGATGTTTTTTACATTTGTGTCATCTATAATTTCTTTTATCAGTGTTTTGTCACTCTCCTTACAGAGATCTTTCACCTCCTTGGTTAAATATATTCCTAGGTATTTAATCTTCTTGTTGCTGTTATATATATGATTGATAATACACTCCTTAGTCTTACGGATCTTAGAGTCATCTTTCTTAACCTTTCTGAGACGTATACAGCAGATGTTTAATAAATATTTTTAAAAATTGTATCAAATTGAAATCTATCTTATAAGGATCTGAGCTTTTTTGATGAGAACATCTGCCTTAGATATTTTCTGGGACAAAGTAAGCTAAATAAACCCATGACTCATCAAGTATTTAACATATTTGACATATTCAGGTGTGCTGACTTCATGAATAGGGTTTAAATCTGAATAAGATCCATTTTGTTGTTGTTGTTGTTATTATTGTTTCTCTCTTCCTCATTTAATTGACTCAAGGTACCTTTGGTTTTGTCTATTTCTTTGCTAGCAGAACTAAATCTCATTTTTTTTGTTAGCCATTATCTCATTTTTATATTTATAGGTTTATTCAACTGTTTTATAAAAACATAACTTTTGTTGTTAGAAATAGGAATAAAATCAGAGAACACTAACATAAAAATTGTCTTATCAAAACCTGGATCCAGTGTATATGGTAAGTTTCCACTTTGGCCAAGTCATAGAGTGTGTGAACCCAGAGTCATTTAAGTTGATGACTAGACTTCTTCATATCTCATTGGATAAGGAAAGCAACAGACAAATGTATGTTACAAAGAACTACTACTATCACTATTACTCTACAATGCCCATTTCAAAGAATAATTCATACAAGAAAAAAGCTGATACAACTACCTTGCTCCTTGTTCTGGCCTTTTAAACTGTAGGAATGGCCCTGATTCTCAGACTAAAGAGATCTGAGGTGGGCGTTTCAGCAAAGAATCAAGAATAGAAAGGAAGAAATCATCTTCTCTTCCCTACCTCATATGCTACATTGTGTGGCCAGTTGGCTGTGCAATAACAGCAACTAATGTTAGACTTTCCCTGTTGCCCCTGAAGTCTAACCAATTGAATGCAGTTTCAGAAGCAATTGTATCATGTACATGGACTGCACAAAGGCAAGAGGCCATTCTGAGTGACAGCTTTCAAGTTTTGCAGCAACTATGAAACCGAATGCAAAGCACTGTGGAAGACACTGGTGTCAGGGACAGAAAAGATCTTCAGTGTACCTTGGGAGCATCAGACTTGATGTGCCCTATGTATGTTGCAGTAGGGAAACTGGACAATGGATTCCTGCAACAACAATGGCAGGAACTGGAAGGTGGTTGGAGAGACTGGTTGTGAAGTCCACCCCAGCAGGAACTCTATTTGACCTGATATAAATAGCATCACCATGGTGACAATGATCCTTTTAGTTAAAAGTAAGAAATCTCCTTTTTAAGTGACAGGTAAGTAGACTAGTTATCATGGCTTTAGAGAAAAATCATAAAAAGGAAAAGCTATTTTCAATGAATGCAGAGAAGAAAATAGGAACTACACTAAAGTCAAGACCTAATCTCATAACAGCTGTGCAGTACATAGGAAAGAAGTCTATGTTGTTGCATAGAGAATCTTCTAGACACCACGATGCACAAACAGTGCACTGGAACAACTAAGGACACATGCCAATTCTGACTTGTTATTGATTCACTCATTAAAAATATTGATTATTAAACATCAGAAACATTTTAGGATATGCTGATCTAGAGTAGCCACTGGTGCTTTCACCAGTGAATTTTTAGTAAAACGGTGTTGAGAACAGGTACACAGCTCTAGGTGGAAAGTCCTATTTGAACAAGAAGATCTTTAGCCCAAGATGCAAACAGGACTGGTTGCTATAAATTTGGATGATAGGATTCTTTGTAAGTGGATGCTATACTTTTTAAAGTTTACCCGCATTCAATAATGTTAAAGGTTGACTGTAAAGAAAAAAATAATTTTATTCTCCCAAAGCATGTCATCTGCATTTTTTTCAACTTTATAATTCAATAATCAGATAAATAAATATACTCAATTCTAACATTCTTTTGATTTCTAGTTGTGAGGACATAGATACTGTACACCTTAAGATTGTGTACTTAAGCAGTCCTGGTGTACTTAAGGAATATAGTCCTATAATGTTGACTATTGGGGTCCATAGAGAGTCTATTAATTGTCTGTTTTTATTCATTTCTTTTCCTCCACTTATTCAGTTATCTAGTGTTCACAAAAGAAAGTGAATTACTAAAAACCAAATTGTTTTGCTGGAAACTCTGTAATGCATAGCTTTAGGAATTTACAAATTGATAATCTACTGGTGTGTACATTTTCAGTAAATTCAATTTGTGAACTTAAAATGGAAATCTAAAATTGAATTTAAAATGTGAATTTTATTTCATTGTTCCTGCACCCAGCCTCTCAAAATACCTAAAACTTTTCTTACTTACTAAAAATTTTCAATGTTATTGAAAGAAAATATTGAAACCAAATAAATAATCCATACCAACCATTGGTTCTGTAGATTTTTAACACACATTTTACTTGTGATTGCTTTGCCAATTAAACGTCTTTAAAAATATTTATTTTTACTATTGAAATTTGCTTCCTAATTCTTCCATAAACACCAAAAAGATGCCAAGCTACTCTGATACAGTCACTAAAAGGATATGGATGTAAAACTGTAAGAAAAGTGTTTTTTTCCTGTTTTATCTACTTCTACTCTGCAGAAACTCCAACCCTTCTGCTCAACTCTTGAGTATTCCTCAGCAAGAACTGAAGGTCTCCAGGGATTATCTACTGTTCTCACTCTACATGCATTTTTTTCAAATCCAGGGTAGTACCTAGGGGACATCTTAAAGATTCAGATTTATAGGATGCGAATGCAAATTTACCAAATCTCTCAGAGTGTGGCCAGGAATTTTATTTATCAAATCTCCCTAGTAAATTTTGAGGCAGTTCATTCTCAGAACGGCAATTGCCCTGGATTTCTCTCTGTCTACATTTACCATTTTTCAAGAGCATGCACTCAATTACTGCAAGGCTTTTGTCACTTACTTCTTCTCTTTGCCTGCATCTCAGTGATGTTCTAATGACTTCTGCTCTTCCAAGTGTTCTTTGTCTTCCATGCATCCTCTTCCTTACAGCATTAGGTTGTCACTCCTGCAGCTGGGACCAACATTTTCATCTCATGTCCTAAGGGCTGCAGCAGTTGCCTCAAGGAAAACTCTCTTTCCATTCTTTGCATGATTTCCACCATTATTCCTCTGGGTACTTGGTAATTTGTAGAAATGTCTGTGAACTATCCCCCCCACCTTGATATTTCTCACCGTTTACTTTTTCTCATCTGGCCACAATCTCTGGTAGAAAAGAGTGAAAGTAAGGAAGAAATTTAGTAGCATGCACCCCAGCTTTATTCCTCTCTCCAACACTGAGCTTTACTACCTTACCTCCCTCAGAGTTAAACCAGGGATTTTTGGTGGTTGAAATGAAACGAAGCGCCCCTTCTGTGGTGTATCCAGCCTTGTGTCTTGGCACAAAACTTGATGAAGGGAGATTTGGCAAAATTTCATCCTCTACTGCTCTTATTGGTAAGATAGTTATATACATTGCACAATTAACACAAGCATAAGGGGAAGACCAGACTTCCTGTTGACCAGCAGAAATGTTTTCCCATGAGGTTGCTTTGTTCTTTTACAAAACCAGCCATAGGAGGGTTTATCCCTCTGATCCTCCAGATCGTGGTAAGGGCATCTGAATGCTGGGTCCTATAGCCATGGCTCCCACTGGGACTTCTGCTGGGAATAAATGCTGTGTTCCAAAGTATGCATATTATATGCAGTTCGTGTCTGTATGTTTGTAAGCATAGAAATTACAAAAACATTTAAAATGTTTGTATCTTTTAGACATTTATCAGTTGACCTTCCCTTCTTATCTTACACAGAGATAAAATGTGCATGAAGAACACCTCAGTTTGTTATTTCAAGTTCATTTTCTATTTTTTTCCCTTTAATAAATATTTTACTTAGTGTAGTTGATGTTTTTCCAGCAAAGCCTTTTTGCAGTTATACTCTGTGTTCTACCTAACACATTTCTTGTTATTTGATAGTTCTGTATATCTTGAAATTCTCTCTATGTAGAGTTCTTGGGTATTGAAAATTGGCAGCTGAATATTTTGTCCATCCTTCTAACATTTTGATGTAACAGTAATAAAACTGATAAACTTTTAATAATCTAATACCTCCTTTGTGTAAGATACTGATATAGACATATATGTTTGTGTGTGCATGTATGGATGTGTGCATGTGTGAGAGCATGGGCATATGTGTGTATATATGTATATATGTAAATATGTGTGTGTATTTATGTGTGTATGTATACATAGGTGTGTACAATCGTATTATTTTTATTATTCTTACAATGACTCTACAAGTTCTGAGTTATCCATATTTTACAAATGAGATAAATGAGCCTCAGAGAAGTTAAAAAGTTCTGTCAGTCAGCGAAATAGAAAAACATATCCTGTAGTGTGACACCCCTCTCCTAAGTCTTTAGAACTTTTGACTACTAGTTTGATAGGAGTTCTATCCTGCAAGATTGGTTTTACAAGGTACAAGTCACAAAGACCCCGCTGATAAAACAGGATGCCATAAAGAAGCCAGCCAAAACCCATCAAAACAAAGAGGGTGATAAAAGAAACCTCTGATCACCCTTTCTGCTCATATATACTCTAATTATAATACATTAGCATATTAAATAAAAGTCCCACCAGCGCCATCACAGTTTACAAATCCCATGGCAACGTCCGGAAGTTACCCCATATGGTCAGTTCCAGGAATTTCCCCACACCTTCCCCAGAAAACTCACAAATAATCCACCTCTTGTTTTTCATATGATCAATAAATAACTATAAAAATAGCCACCCAGCAGCCCTCAGGACTGCTCTGCCCATGGAGTAGCCACCGTTTTATTACTTTACTTTCTCAGGAAACTTGCTTTCACTTTACTATGTGGGCGCACTTGAATTGCTTCCTGCACAAAGACAAGAACCCATGTGGCCACCCAGGCTAAGCCCCAGTTTTGGAATTTCTCCTGCAACACTAGATTCTTAGGCCACAACTGCCAAACCAGGAGGTTTTCTTGGTGCTAAGTGAACAATGTCAGTAGTTTTCTGTGTTAGTCACTTTAATCTCCTTAGTATATATTAATAGGAGAGAACAGACATCTTCACAGAACACTGTGAGGATTAATACATTCTCTCTTGAGCTCTGGTAAAGAGAAAGTCAACATAAAATAAACACAATCACAAACTGAACTGAGTGCAGGATTCCCAGCTCTGTCTGCACTGCGGTTTGCAGTTCTATTGGCAGCAGGACTCTATGTTACAATGATGTGGCAAGGAATTGCTGCTTATGACATTCCAGAAACCTACTTAGAGTATTGTGAGTATGAAAGCTATGGGAAAGTTTTGATATAGTTTCCCATATTAAAAAAGAAAAGAAGAGAAAAAGAAAACATGCCTTCAGGCAGGTTACTGTATAATTCTATAATTAAAGTTGGATGAGAATTTCATTCATGCATTGAACAAATATTTATTAAGGATCTACTATGTGCGAAGCCCTTTGTTAGATACTGAGAAGAGGCCACACAGACACTGTTCTTGTCCTCATGGGGTTTACCTTCTATCTAGAGGGAGAAATGCAGGAAACAGTCACACCTCCAGGGCTAAAGAATGGGAAGGGGGTATGTTTGAACAGGAACCATGCAACTAGACAGGGAATCCATACTCCACCAGAACAAAGCAAATGAGTAAAAGTTACAAGGGAAAAAAAGGCTATTGACTTGAGGAGTTAAGGGTTGTCAGTAGGGTGGAAACTGGGTGAGCAAAAAGGCTGCATAACTGGGCTTATACTCTTCTGTGTCTGATATGGCCTGAGAAAGAGTGAACACCTTTTCATTTGTAAACAAAAAGATATCTCCCTTAATTATCCACCAGTCTTGGGACTTGTTGTGGAGCTTAATTCAAACGGGCTCCTTATGTATAAGTGCTTGTTTTTCTCTCTTTTTCTTTCTCTCTCTCACATTGGCCTCTAAAGCAAGATAGTGGCAGGTGTGCATCTTGTATTAGAGATCTTTTAATAATTCAATGTGAAGTAACTTATGTATAAAACTTGAAAAAGTCACTCTTTTTATTTTTGTAGGTACCTAGACCAGATTCTAATTGCCCCAATTACTGTGTTAATATTATTCTTGGGCAATGAGAAGTCATACAGTCCTTGATCCATCATGGCCAGGGAGTGGCTCTGGTCCTTTTGAAAAAGTTTCTAGCGGCTGCAAGATCAGAATCCCATGGTATCTGTCAGTGGAACCCTCGCACAAGGGAAATGAAGTATTTATACATTTTATTTTATTGCTTGTGAGTCAATAAAGGCTAGAAAAGGCATCCAATTACTTGGCTAAATGGCTAACTTCATTATCACCCAGGGTAGATGGTTGCAGCTGGGTCTTTTTAAAAATTATTTTTATTTTTATTTTTTTATTTCTCCACTATTTTTGTCACTGGTGGAAATTATGCAAGTTACCGGCAACCAATCCATACAGCAAACCTATAGAAACTTCAATTCTTGCCTCCTCAGAGGAAACAATTCAACTGCTAGGCCTAAGGCAGAAGAAGACACCAAGGATAGTTTTAGAGCAGGAGGGAAAGTTTGTTGAAAAGCTTTAGAGCAGGAACCACATGAAGGAAAGTACACTTGGAAGAGACCCAGCTGGGCCACTTGAAGCACAAATACGTGGTTTGACCTTTTGACTTGGGGTTTTGTATGTTGGCATACTTCTGAGGTCTTGCCTCCCTTCTCCCCTGATTCTTCCCTTGCGGTACGTTGTCCACATGCACAATGGCCTGTCAGGGCTTGGGAGGGGAGCATGTGCAGTGAATTTACTGTAGTCGTACTCATGCTTACCAGAGACATTCTTTCCTTGTCCAGTGGAATGCCCCCAGAAGGTCATATTCCAGTTAAACTCCACCATTTTGCCTCTTGATGGACATGCTTGAGGCCACTCTCTGAATTCCTAAGATCTTATTGAGAACTGATCACCAGTTTCAGGTGTTTTTATCTATTGAGAAATGGCTTTTCTCTGGCACTGGCTGTGAACAATTGTTATTTTAGAGAGGCAATGTGACAACTTCCTGACCACCAGCCTATGGTCGCCTGACATTCCTGGTGGCAGTTGGGGGAGCCCTCTCCTGCCTGCTTATGCCTGGCTAGCTACCTACTATAACATTGCTTAGTATGGAAATACTTCTTTATAACAACAGTTACTGAACAGAAATGTTTATCCTCTGACCTCAGTTCAGTTTACAAAAACAGTCTAGTGTGATCACTCAAAACCACTTTTATTAGAAAAATGATCATTTTTGCAATTCCCAGAATGTCATAATCTTGGTTTTTAAACCTGAATTGAAAATGTTGCAGAATGCCTTTTAAAATCCCAGAGCAAAGACAGAATGGGAAAGATCCAATTACAATCTTTTTTTTTTCCCCCAAAGTATAAAGTGATTTATTTTGAAAGAAAGCAATACTTTAGTTAATAAATGTTTTTATTCATAGAGGTGTGCCTATATAGTTTCAACTTAGTTCGGCATTGGTGGGAGAAAGTTTTCAGACTTCACTTACAGTGGATTTGATACAAAGGATGTTCAACATTTGAACATATTTGAATTAAATAGGGTCCAAATAAACTGCTTCTGTTCAATCTATCAATTGATTAATCTACCATTTTTTAAACATAATCTGTAGTATGTTTTTGCTGGATATTCTGTCTGCCTGTCCAGATCCATTCACCAGTTTACTTCACCCTGTGCCCTGGGAGGCTGACCTGCCTGGACTGTAGGAGAGGACTCCCTTGCCCTCTGCCTTCCAGCTGGCTTTAGCAATAGGAGAGACTGGAGCAGAAAACAAACAGGAAGAGAGGATTGGCAGTGATTGCCCTCCTGCTGTCACCTCAATCTTTTTCCTAAAGCTATAGTTGCTGCCTGATGGTAAATAAACTCCCCTTTCTTTTTTGGGTCTAGAGTAAGCACCACTCTGTGTCTTATTGTTCCTTTTTTGATTTTTCTTCACCTTTCTCACACTCTGGTAAGGCACTCTGTCATAAACTCTCCTAAAACACTGTTTGAACATGCATATAAACCACTCTAGTCCAATTTTCCATGTTTGAGTTTGGTTGAAAGACAAATTCTGGTTTTATGCCATATCTATTGCACATCTTATTCCAGGTTTTTTATGATAATAAAAAGGAAAACAAATGCATGACTCCTAATTCCTAGTTTTAATTTAAAAAAATACAAAATATTTCTCATCAACCCCTCCTTGGAACTCTCCAAGTGCCAGGTAGTAAATAAAGACAGTAATCAGCCTGTGTTTTGTCACCTGAGCAGGAATTTGACTTAGAGCTGTTCTGAGGCTGCATAATTTTCTTATGGTTGCAAGAGAAACCAAGCATAGTCCAAAACCATGTTTGGGCTCTTAGGTTTACCTGTATTGAGTATATGTGTCAGGAGAGACAAGGCCGAATGTGAGGAGATGTGGAGATGGAGGAAGGAACTTCAGAGTGTTGCATTGATCAAAGCAAAATTGTCTGGGCTTCTAAATCAGACATACATTGAAGCAGAATATAGTAGCTTTTAAATTGAGGCCATAAGATGCTGAACTGAAGACAGCTGAGAGAGGTGAAATGATATGCAGTTTACTTAGGAAACCCCTGTAGTTCAATGTCATCTAGAATTATCTTCCCTGTGGTTTAAATCTTTCTGAAATTGAGCAACTTTTATGTAAAAGTTCTTGGATTTTGGGAAAACAAACCCAGCTGAAATATATATTATATATAGTCCATGGAATGTATGAGAGTCCAGTGGCGGTGGTTTCATGAAACCACTAAATTGTATGAAAAGTTGCTCCCTCCATCCCAAAGAAAACAAAGTCATCTCAAATACTAACATTAAAAAACTCCAAACAACAAAAACAACTTTCATAGTAGCCAAGTTAAATTCGTTCTTAGAAAATGTTCCCACAGAAAAGGCATAACATTTTCTCAAGCCCTGGCCAGTTAAACAAATCCAACTTTAAATAAAGGGGTGTTAAATGTTTCTCTTCTGACAACGTTGCCCAAAACTGTAGTGGGGGTAGAATCTTTTTGAAAGTATTTTGCGAGATTTCTCTTCTCCCTCCTTTTCATCCCATTTTTCACCCAATTTTGTTTCCTTGGATACTTTAAAATCAAATTTAAATTGTCTTTCACATTATGAATGATAATAGACACCTAGCTAATTCTGGGATCATACATTTGGGGTTTAAGTGCTTTAGTCAAACAATGAACTCAAAACAAAACACTTTTATTCTTTATGATTTTTATTGGCATGGGATCTTAGTTCTCATGAAGACAGACATCTTTCCTGTTCGTAGTATAAAGCTTTCAGCTTATTCTCAGAGGAGATAATAAGGCAGAATTAGCACAAACTCATACTGCTCTGGTTTAGGCTTGAATGTAAAGAGAAAAATGATCCCAGTGATATTTGACTTCATAATTGCTAGGCTATCACAAAATATGCTATTTTGAAATTGCTTATAGTTATAAGAAACTAGTCAATAGTTTCATTGTTAATAGATATAAGAAAAATGAAAAGAGGACGCTGCACAGTCAATTGTCTAGGAGATAAGCTATAGTGGGAATTTGCCTGTTAAATTAAAATCCCTGGTCTGCTGTATACCAGGTCTGTGATTTAGGCAGAATTACATAACCTCTGTGTGCTCAAGTTTCTTTCATCCATAAAATGGGAATAAAGGTATCTGTATTATCAGAATATGGTGAATAATACATGAGTTAATATTTCAGAAATATTGAATGCATGCATGTGATAAGTGTCATAAAGTGTTGATTCTTGTTTTTAATAGATCAAAAAGGCTTGAGTTCTTTTTCCCATTCTTGAGTTACTTATATTCTTTCTTTATTGCATTAACCCTTTTACCTTCATTAGTTCCTGTGATCCTTACAGCGAATTTAAAAGACAGATATGGAATGGAAAGTAGTTCTTAACCATTGCAGTTTTATTGACTTCACTAAAATAATACATGAATCTTCGCTGAGTGTATTGTCATAGTGTAGCAATCAAATAAATCACTTAAGACTATTTATTTGATTTGCATTATCTATTTAAAAACACTACAGGCATTTGTTATTACTTGATAATCGTTCTCTTCACCTTCACGTCGCAAAGACCTAGTAAACTTTGAAGTTTGGGGTAGGAACTTGGAACTATCATTAAGGATTAACATGTTCTACTGATTATTATAATGTTACCAATTTCTCCTTCTGCAACTTGATAACTAGAAATTTTCCTTCAGTTAAAAAGGTCAAATCCATTCCAGCTATTGCCATCACCCTATCATTTGAGGCCTTATTTCTTCCAACTCTTCTTTCTACTGGCTACAAAGTAACCTCGTTATAACTTAGAGTGCTATGGTGATACACTCTGAGAATGGAGGAATGTTCTATGGAATCTCAGTTTTTTAAAAGCAAAACCATTATCAATTAGTATTAATGAAGAGCCTAGAGGTTGTGAGAAACTCTAGCAGGTACTCAGCTCACATGGATAGTGAAATTCTAAATGTTTAGATTTCCATTTGCCATGCCCTTGACTCTTTCCAAATACACGCATTAAACTTTCATAATTTTGTTTTTAAGTTACAACTTCTAATGCATTTAGGGTACTTGAAGACTTTGGCGGCACATTAAATATAACTAGAGGTGCACCATTAGACTGCTGACTGAAAATGTTTAACATGCACGAGTCCCTCCCTGAAGCTGCCAGTTTCCCCCCTCCTTTTTTTTTAAAGACGGAGTCTGGCTCTGTCGCCCGGGCTGGAGTGCGGTGGTGCGATCTCCGCTCACTGCAAGCTCCGCCTCCCGGGTTCACGCCATTCTCCTGCCTCAGCCTCCCGAGTAGCTGGGACTACAGGCGCCCGCCACCTCGCCCGGCCAATTTTTTTGTATTTTTTAGTAGAGACGGGATTTCACTGTGTTAGCCAGGATGGTCTAGATCTCCTGACCTCATGATCCGCCTGCCTCGGCCTCCCAAAGTGCAGGGATTACAGGCGTGAGCCACCGTGTCCGGCCCTTTTTTTTTTTTTTTTTTTACGTTTATGTATTGATTTACGGGAAATGAAAACATCCACATTAGTATGATTCTACATTTGCACATCTGGCATATTCCAATCTGTTAAAAGTAACTATGTAAATATATCATGTTTAAATGTAACATTTTAGCATTATTTCATACGGAAATCGAATTCAAATATACTGGAAAAAATTTCCCATTTTGATTAATTTGTGGTAATATCAACCTCCAAATAAACACCATGTGCTCTGCCCTAGCATTTTTTTAAGCTTTTAGAATTTACTTTTATGGTATCTATTATTTCCAGATGACAGGACATGGTGCTGAGAAGTATGGGAAAATATGGTTAGACTAATGGGTTTCCTGCCGACGAAATGATTCTGAATCATTTAATGCGGCTTCTATATTATCTCACTGTTGATTAAAGCAGAGGCAAATTACAGTACTGGAATCTCTGTAAGAGAAATTATCTGATGGACTGGTGCTTGAAGACGTGGGGAAATGTGATATGGCCATGAACTTGAGGTACATAATTTTCAAGCAATGCCTTCCTGAGATACAGTCATGAGCAGTGAGGTTCTATTCCTAAGGGAAGTATCACTCTGATCATGACACATGTATGTCAAGATACTATCTAAGCTGAAGATTATTTTTCAACTTTCTTAATTCATACACTTCCAAAGCCTCATCATAGATGAAACTTTGGGACCTGAATACTCTAGCTGGTTTTCTACATACGGGAAATTAAAAATGGCTCCTTATAAAAGAAGGATTTCAGAGGAGAAAAAGGAAAAAAGGAAGGAAATGTGTCAGAGTTGATTAATTATCAGAGTGAAAAATGTATCCGTTATAAATGGTAGTGGAGAGGAGATTTAAAAATACATTTTAAATGATGACAGCTTTATGATTTAGCTGTCATTTGCTCAACAGAGAGATCCTAATGTTGATTGATGGGCTTGTAGATGTCTTCCTTGGGATTTGGCAGACAAAACTGATGTCATTGCGTTAAATCAAATGCTTCCACATCTTTTAGTTCTGTTATAACACTCAAAGCATCATTCACAATGATCTGCAAGACTCATTTCCTGGGGTTGTGACAAATGACAGTCACTCATCTCATCCAGATAATATTACTATTTTCCAAACTCTTTCTTGGTATCTTTCCTTTTGAAGCCATGCCATGATAATTTCAGACTTGCCCCACCCCGTTTTTATGTATTGATACGTTCTCCCACATATTTTAGCATTTGATTTATCTTCCTTGAATTGTCATCAGTTTAGCATTGGCAGTTTTTATGGTGTCTCATGCATTTTACACAATAAAGAAAAAACCTATTTATGCTCACCTCTGTTATGGTTGCATGGTTGCTCTGAAGGGAAAGTGAAGAAAAAGGCATTTGGAGAAAACCGGTCAAGCATGAGGATAAAGAATAAAGCATAGGGGCTGCAAAGAATAGAATTTATGTAACTCATTTCCAAAATAATGTTGGGGTTAAGGAACTAATATTAAATTTGAGAAGAGTATCACTTGTTTAAAAAAATAAAATAAGGAAATGGCAAAAATAATATCCAATATGGAATCATGTTTCTAATTTTGATCATCCTGATATCAATTCAATCCAGGCTAAATGTAGACATACTGTGATTTTGCTGTGTGATGATAGATTCTTGCACTTCTTGAATAGTAGTACCATATGGATTGGTACTGTAGGAAGCTGTATTTGAGAATATTTCTGGACTAATCCATTTACTATATCTGAGTACTCTGAAAAGTTGACATAACTTTCATAAATGTAATACTTACACTTGTGTCATTGATTTGTCTCCCAGAGTTAAGTCATTTGGAAGGAAAGATTGAGTCTTATTCTTTCATACAACTCCACTTCTTAGCAGAACCCGTCACATATAGGAGACCTTTGATAAATATCTGACACATTTATCTAAACAGGAGGCAGATTCTGGTAAAGATGTTCTGCCTCCATATACACCAATAATTTATTTCTTTAGTTATATATTCATTTGTTCATTGACTATATGTTATCTACTGTGATGATCTGTCTAAAATATATTTGTGTGTCTCAACATACGTCTTAGGCTAAAGATAAACAGTAAAACGTAATTTTTTCATAGACTGTCGGAAGAGGCTTTTACTATGAATTAGGAAATTAAAATTCAAAACATTCTATTGGGGAGACACAATGAGCACAATAGTCCTGAACGCTTAACTATTGTGAAAATTAAGTTATAACTCTAACTAGAACAGCGGTCAGCAAACTGCAGTTTGTAAGTTAAATCTTGCCCACTCTCAATTATTTATTTATTTAATTATTAATATTATTTTTGAGACAAGTTCTCACTCTGTTGCCCAGGTTAGAGTGTAGTGGCACAATCTTGGCTCACTGCAACCTCCACCTGCCAGGTTCAAGCGATTCTCGAGCCTCAGCCTCCCAAGTAGCTGGGACTACAGGCAAACACCACCAGGCCCAGCTAATTTTTGTATTTTTTGGTAGAGATGGGCTTTTACGAGGTTGGCCAGGCTGGTCTCCAACTTCTGACCTCAAGTGATCCACTCGCCTTGGCCTCCCGAATTGCTGGGATCACAGGTGTGAGCCATCACACCCGGCCCACTCTTTGTATTTATAAATAAAGTCTTGTGGGAACACAGTCACATTTGTTTATTTACATTTTGTAAATAGCTGCCTTCAAGAGGCAGAGTTGAGAGTCTTTGAGACAAAGATCAGGTGGCTTGCAAAACCTAAAACGTCTGGTCTTTTACCTAAGAAGTCTGGCAACCCCAGAACAAGAATATATTCAATTGTAATCTTTACAAAGGTGTTGGCTATATTTCAGTGTGTGTACTTGAGAGCTGGAGTAAGTTAAACAATTTGCTTACCTCTCTGAGCCTCAACACTATCATCTGGAAAATGGGGATTGTTTTGAGGACCTAATTGCTTATTCTAAGTAAAGTACTGGGGAAATTGTGGTCTTGTAATATTATCTTCAATCCAGTTCCTGTAGATTTATGCCTTCAGTGAATATCCTGGAATAGTTGAGGCTAATAGAGTTAGCGTACGTGAGCAAATGGCAAACAATATTTCGATTAATTCTCTTTAACAAGCTTTTGCCCAAAGATCTCTACAGACTTGCTCTTAAATGTGAACACCATTTATAAATATTTCATAAACATGAACCATTTTGAACAGTGAAAACCCTTTCCTTTGTTAGCATCATTGGTAATAGCATTAATAATAATAATTCCTACCCTTTGGGGCTTGAAATGCGGAAGCCATGGTGCTAAGTGATTCAAAAAGTGATTTGTTCAAGATGGTTTAACCAGGAAGTGATGAATTTAGAATGTGGAATCTGACATAACCTGAAAAAGCAAGCTTTTTAGCCAACATCCTATCATGCTTCCTGATGTTGTCCCTGGAGTTGCTTTCTCCTTGCCTCCCCATTATTGGCATCCCTACTTCCATTACTGCATTTTACCTTTGGAATTCAGGAAAAGAACAAGGCAGAGTTTGACAATCTACAATCTTACTGGCTTCACCAAGAGGGAAAAAGGAATCCTAATTTTTAATGAATCCATACTAAATGAGAATCAGTCTCACAGCATACATAGAAAAACTTTTTTTTTAAGAAAAAAAAAAAAAACTAAGAATCAAGTTGAAATAGAGTAAAACTGTGATCATTCACCCTTTGATCACCAAAATTCAGAAATGACATGACTGACCTGACTTTCGGCTCTCAGGAACTGAAAACACTCAGGTAGCTGAGAAGAGTCAGTAATTTTATTAACCATGCAATAACAAGACCCTGCATTTCACATATTTGATTTTTTTTTCAGCACTATTTGTAGAGTTATGGCAGAACTTTGCTGTGCTATGTAAAGTAGTATCTCTTGTATTCCACTAGTGTACAATTCCATCATTCAGATTGCTCAATTATGTGAGATCCGCCAATAGTTATAGCATAGTTTGAGAAGCTGGGTGAGACAAGCATGGAGATTTTGGTGACAGATACATATTGCATTCAAAGAATTATACAGGCATAGTGGGTAGAACTACTGTATTCTCTATGAGCTGCTTTCCAATGAGAAGTTAGGGAGGTAAAATTTCTGTACTTGCCTCAAGTTATTCTTTATATGAGAAATTCTACAACTGATAGTAAATCCTTAGGTTTCATGTCACTTTTTCTTAAAATAATGTGCATACAGAATTCTAGTTAAGCACCTGTTATGAACTGAATCGCATTTCTCTAAATTTGTATGTTGAAGTCCTAATTCCCATAGTTACTGGCTAAATGGAATCATCAGGATGAAGCCTTAGTGATACAGGACTGGTGTCCTAATAAGAAGAGGAAAAAACACCAGAGCTCTCTCTGTCTCTCTCTATGAGCCACAGAGAAAAGGCCATATAAAAACTCAGCAAGAAGGTGACTGTCTGTTAGCAGAAATAAAGCCCTCACCTAATCAGCTGGCACCTTTATTGGGGATTTCTGGCCTCCAGAACTGTGAGAAAATAAATTTCTGTTGTTTAAGCCATCCAGTCTATGGTGTCTTGCTATGGCAGCCACAATCCACTCATATAGCATCTGTTGTAAACAGAAAACTAAGTTATAGCAATTCCATTCCAGTGTCACGTAGATCAGAACTTTTGTCAATACATTAAATACTTATCGTCAGATAAGACATTATGACTGAAAGATTCCATTGTAATAATTTGCAAGTCCTTGAGAGAAATATCCTGATACACATTTTTATAGAAGCTATGTATAAGCAAACTTTTCTTTGTACTGCCCTTGTAAGTGGCAATAACCCTTTGAATTGTGCTTAATATCTGATTTCTAAATCACAGGGACTTTTTGGTTATTAAAGAAAAAATATTTCAAAGAACCTAAATATTTAAATAAATATCACATGTATAAAATTTTGTAAGTCTGCTTTTTAATGAAAGAAGACTTTTAATGCAATAAATTCATATTAAAATTTCTTTTTACTTAAAAATATTGCTGTTATTGTTAACATTTAATTTCAAAGGGAAATTTTGTTGCTGGGAGAAGTATTTGGAACACATAGTAAAACCGTTAATTTGTGGATTGCTGTTACAAAATCTTTGCATAATGTCTCCATCACTGATCAGCATGTCTCAGGATTTCTTTTAATTTTTACACTATTCTAATGAATTTATCATACCTAGTTTAGCTTTCCTTAGCAGAATAGACTGTATATAAAGCAATTGAGCCAGCCAGCTATTTTGATCATGACCTTTTTTTTTTAAAAGATTATAGTTAATATTTTAAGAGCCAGGCAACGTAGCCTTAGCAACCGAAACAGCACTGGACTCAACAGTAACTCAGTGGTAAATGTGGTCAGGAGACAGGAATTTGGTAACTTCAGGAGAGGATGATTTGGGGTTGAGGTTTAGTTTGAGATTTAGTTTCCACCGTGTAAATTCCTGATGGTGGAGGTTTTTAGGTCCATATAGCATAGGGCTTATTTGTGTAAGTTGGGGTCATCTGAGTTTGAACTTGCCAAGCCATCCCCTTGGGACTTCACAGAATGAAATTTAAGTGTTGATTTCATTGTTTATATATATAATTTTTCTCATAAATTTTTGTGGCCTCTCTATATTCAAGAAAAATAGACATCTCTTTGTTTAAGAAAATGGCTTACATTTTAAATATTTGTATGTGGCATATAAATACAGCCTATTTTATTTTTCACATATTTTGGCAATAACTCTGAGAGTATTGTATTTCAGCCATCATAAGGACATGTGAAGATTTATGGATATTTTTATAAATCTTTAATATATCTAAAGAGCAGAGATCATTGATGTTTATGAGGAACAACATGGATATTTCAAAAACTAGATTATCATAAGGATTCTGTATTGCTCCAGGACCTTCACGTTGCAGCCTTGGTTTGCCTTTGGATTGATCTCAGGCCACCTTCACCAGGTTCTCCATTTATAATCACAGCTGAAGACTTGCTGTCTCAGAAGGATGCAGAGCATTTCAAGGCCTTCCTGTCTTTCCTAGTACTGTTCCCTCTGCTAGTAATGCCAACCCAACTCCCTTCATCTCATCAGCCATTTTTCATTTGACCAATTCCCATTTGCCCTTTTAAACATTCCTCAGGTTACCAGTGTAGCTGTTTCTGACCCTTCCATGCAGAATTAATTGGCCTGCCACAACACCAAAGACATCTTTTATTATGAATTATTTACTCACCCATCTCTGCCATTAGTGCAAGTGTTCCTCAAAGGCAAGGGTTGTGTTTATGCATCTTGTGTTTCCTCCCATGTGCTTTGTGCTGAGTCTGGCATGGAGTAAACGATGCATAGATGTTTGCTCACTAGGCCTGCAGTCCTAGATTTGTTAATTCTGCAGTCTAACTTTGAAAGTTTGTAAAAGATACACACACATCATAGCTCATACATAGTGAGGTTGTTTTAGGGAGAATCATTGGGAAATAAAACCTTCACTCTGTGAGTATGTTGGCGTAAATAGTATGATCTGTTTCATGATTTGGGGAATAAAGCTGTATCTTTTTAATATTGGGATCTCCTTTATTCCAACTAGCATGGATCAGAACCAATCTCTCTCTTGGGTCTTTCATATGCTATGAATTATTAATGGTATCCAAGGAGCAAATTCTTGAGTCCGCCTCATTTATTGGAAGCCAGAATTCAGATATGTGTAGAAATAAAATATTATAAATGACCCTAGAAAATGGCCAGAGAGAAAGCAGGAGAAATGTTCCTGTCTTCAATTTTTCACTTTTATTGCGATAACATATACAAAACATAAAATTTACCATTTTTAAAATGTGTAATTCAGTGGCATTAAGTAGTTTCATATTGTTGTACAACTGTCAGCACTAACTGTATCCAGAAATTTTTCATTATTCCAAATTGAAATTCTGTACCCATTAAATACTAACTCATCATTCCCTTCCTTCCCCCAGCCCCTTGTAACCATTTTTTTTTCTAGTTTCTGTCTCTATGAATTTGACTATTCTAGGCATCTCATATAAGTAGAATTACACAATATTTGTTGTTTTGTGTCCAACTTATTTTGCTCAGTATAAAATCTTCAGAGTTCATCCAGGTTGTAACATGCTTCCAAATTTTCTTCCTTTTTAAGACTGAATGATTTCTATTGTATGTATACAGCACATTTTGTTTATCCATTCATCCATTATGGGCATTTGAGTTATTTCTACCTTTTTGGCTATTGTGAATAATGTTGCTATGAATTTTGATGTATGAATATCTGTTTAAATCCTTGGTTTAAAGTCTTTGTAGTGTGTGCCAAAAGTGGAACTACTGGATCATTTAGTAATGCTATGTTTAAGTTTTTGGGAAACCACTATACTTTTTATCATAGTGACTGCAGATATTTCCACTGAGAAGATCTAAGGGTAATAATTCCTCCATATCCTTGTCAACTTGTTATTTTCTGTTTGTTTGTTTTTTTCTTTTTCTTTTTTGTAAATGTTATACTAGCTGTCTGAATAGGTGTACGAGGGATTTCTTTTTTCTGCTGCTGCCAGAAAAAATTTATTTTTTGCCAAAAATATTCCTTGCATTAAGGAAGCAAAGAACACCAGTTGGGTGACTGAAAATTTTCAAATAGCTCATTTTAATATAATATTCTAAAATATAAAATGAAGCAGAAATATCTCCTGCCTAACAAGATGATTCTTGCTTTGGTCAAAAATTCCTGTGTGGCAATAGTACATGTCACCTCCTGGAGAAGAGCTCCTGGATGACTTACTATGTGCCTTTTCCTGTTATGTGGGATGTACCCAATAATAGAGTCCACTGGCCTGGTCCTAATCAAAGACCACAGGAGCAGAGCCCTAGATGGACATGAAACATGAGTGAGAAACAAATCTTTGTTGTTTTAGGCCCCTGAGATTTAGAGTTTGTTACCAAAACCTAATCTAGCTTATTCTGGCTGACACAATGCAATCATCCTTTGTGAAATACATGTTATCGTAAATGAAATGTACAAAGGCTATTACCCAAAGAAGAGAATAATGTCAAGAACATTTACCAATTCAGAGAGTTTCCATTCTTAATCCAGTGAAAGATAATTTTTAAAAAGTGTATAATGTTATATTTTGTAGTTCAGAGATTGTGTAGATGAATGTACTGCCAAGAAAAGACTACACTGGACTAAACCGAAGGCAACTTTATTTGGATACTTATACTACATAAAGTAGCATATTTCACCATAGAGGGTTCATCTTTAGACAACCTGTTTTATTTTAGGTATCCCTTTAGTCTATGTACTAATCAGATAGCTTTGCTACATAAAATATAATTTCTCTTTATGTCTCTACAAATGTATTTATTTATCTTTGTCATGTAGCAAGTTCTTCATTCATTCATCTTCATTCTTATTCATTTACAAATTCATTCAGCAATGATGTTTTAATGCCTAGTGTATGTATTCTGTTTGGTACTGGAGGTGAAGGGGTGTGTGTGTGTGTGTGTGTGTGTGTGTGTGTGTTTGTGATAGTTATGCTGGTTAATGGGTATTGAGATAATATTACATTGTCCCTGTCCTCAAAAACTTTGCAGTCTAGTGTAATGTATAGTCACAGTAACCTTCAAGTAGTACTGGAATTGCCAAATTACAGTGGTAGAAGAACATTTTCAGTGGAATAATAGTCATTTGGACACTAACTGGTGACAACTTCAAGCCTGTGTGATTCACCTGGAAAAGACCAATCCTGTCCCAGAAGAATGTGCTATTTTACTCAGTGAGCAGGAAAGATAGTTGTGAAGACATGGATGCATCCCATTACCTGGAAAATTCTCTTAGAATGGGGGACACAGTTCGGAGAGGGAGTAGATATTACTTAAAGACACATAAAGAGCGTTTTCCCAATAAGCAGTCCACATGAAGCAAAAACTTCCTTCTCTGGCAAAAGTCAAATCGTCTACAGTCATGTTCCATATAACCACGTTTCAGCCAATGACAGACTGCACATACAGTGGTGGTCCCATGATAATATAATGATGTTAAAAAATTCCTGTTGACCTGTGACATTGTAGTGGTTGTAATGGCATGCTTTTTTTTGTTTTTGTTTTTGTTTTTTTGAGACGAAGTCTCACTCTGTCTCCCAGGCTGGAGTGCAGTGGCGTGATCTCGGCTCACTGCAAGCCCCACCTCCCAGGTTCATGCCATTCTCCTGCCTCAGCCTCCCGAGCTGCTGACACTACAGGCACCCGCCACCATGCCGGGTTAATTTTTTGTATTTTTAGTAGAGACGGGATTTCACCGTGTTAGCCAGGATGGTCTCGATCTGCTGACCTCGTGATCCGCCCGTCTCGGCCTCCCAAAGTGCTGGGATTACAAGCGTGAACCACCGCGCCCGACTAATGGCAAGGTTTAATATATTACTCATGTGTCTATGGCGGTGCTGGTGTGAACACACCTGCTATGCTGCCAGTCATATAGAAGTACCGGATAATAATGGGTATGTTACTGATTTATGTATTTACTATACTATATATTTTATTATTTTAGAGGGTATTCCTTCTACTTATGAAAATTAATTGTGAAACAGCCTCAGGCAGGTCATTCAGGAGGAATTCCAGGAGAAAGCATTGTCATCATAGGAGATGACAGCTCTATGTATGTTATTGCCCGTGAAGATCTCCCAGTGGGACAGCATGTGGAGGTGGAAGACAGCGATATTGGTATTGATCATGACCCTGTATAGGCCGATGCTAATGTGTGTGTTTATGTTTTAATTTTTAACAAAAAGTTTAAAGAGAAAAAAAATCAAAACTAAAAATAGAATGAGCTTCTAGAATAACAAGATAAAGAACAAAACACATTCACAGCTGTACATTGTATTTGTGTTTTAAGCTAAGTGTTATTATAAAAGAGTCAAAAAATTTAAAAATTTTAGAGCAAGTGCAGGTTAATGTATCATTGAAGAAATTTTTTAAGTAAATGTCATGTAGCCTAATTTCCACAGTGTTTATAAAATCTACAGTAGTGTACAATAATGTTCTAGTCCTCACAGTTGCTCACCATTCACTCACTCAGAACATCATCCAGTCCTGCAAGCTCCATTCATGGTAAGTGCCGCATGCAGGTGCACATTTTTCATCTTGCATTTTTCTTGAACCTTTTCTATTTTTAGATATGTTTAGATACAAAAGTGCTGACCATTGTGTTACAATTGCCTACAGTATTCAGTACAGTAACATGCTGTGTCTGTTTGTAGCTTAGGAGCAACAGGCTATATACCATGCAGCCTAAGTGTGTAGTAAGTTATACCACCTAGGTTTCTGTAAGTACACTCTGCGATGCGCATACAATGACAAAATCACCTAACGACTCATTTCTCAGAACATATCCCCGTCATCAAGCCAGGTATTACCGTGTATAACTCCTTAATCTCTTCCCATTTGGCTTTACCTGCTGCTGTTCCACTGTAACTCTTGTTCAGGGACCTCCAAGATATTCTGACCTTAGACCGTCAAATTATTTTCCATATTGGAACATATTACCATTTCCATATTACAACATACTTCCATATTATGACACTATTGGCCCTGGAATCTGTCATGAATTTCTCCTGTCTTCCTTTTCCATTTTTTTCCTCATCATTATTCATGGAAGTTTTTCCAGAATATTAGCCTTTGGCCTCCTTCTCTTTTCTTTATTGGTCTCTCATTTGTTGCTGAACCTACTCTTAGAACTTTATCTTTCATTTCAAGTAAATAGCTTTTTTTTTCTTTCCAACTTTTATTTTAGGTTCAGGGGATGCATGTGCAGGTTTCTAACATGGGTAAGTTGTGTGTCGTGGGGGTTTTGTGCACAGATTATTTCATCATCCAGGTGATGAGCATAGTACCTGTTGGCAGTTTTTCTAACCTCGCCTTTCTCCCACCCTCCACTCTCAGGTAGGCCCTAGTGTCTATTGTGCCCTGTTTTGTGTTCACTTGTACTCCATGTTTAGCTCCCACTCATAAGTGAGAATATGCAGTATTTGGTTTTCTGCTCCTGTACCAATTTGCTTGGGATAATGGCTTCCATTTCCACCTACGTTGCTGCAAAGTACACGATTTCATTCTTTTTTTTAATGGCTTCTCAGTAGTCCATAATGTATCTGTACCACATCTTCTTTATCTAGTCCACTGTTGATGGGCATCTAGGTTGATTCCATGTGTTTGCTATTATGAATAGTGCTGCAGTTAACATACATGTGCATGTGTCTTTATAGTAGAATGATTTATATTCTTTTGAGTATTCACCCAGTAAAGAGATTTTCGGGTTGAATGGTAGTTCTGTTTGAAGTTCTTTGAGAAATCTCCAAACTGCTTTCCACAGTGGCTGAACTAATTTATATTCCCACCAGCAGTGTATAAGCTCTCTCTTTTCTCTGCAGCCTCACCAGAATGTTATTTTCTATTTGATAACAGTCATTCTAACCTGTGTAAGATGGTATCTCATTGTGGTTTTGGTTTACGTTTATCTAATGATGAGTGACGTTGAACATTTCTCATATGCTTGTTGGCGTTGTATATGTCTTCATTTGAGAAATGTCTGTTCATGTCCTCTGCCCATTTTTTTGTTTTGTTTCTTTGCTTGCTTATTTGTTTATGTCCCTTATAGATTCTGGCAGTTAGACCTTAGTTAGATACATAATTTGCAAATATTTTCTCCCATTCTGTAGGTTGCCTGTTTACTCTGTTGATAATTGGTTTTTCTATGGAGAAGCTCCTTAATTAGGTCCCGTTTGCCAATATTTGTTTTTGTTTCAGTTGTTTTAGGAATCTCCATCAATACCTGTATTAATTGTTCCTTTCCCAAATTCCATTTCTCTGATTGCAATTATCTGGTGAATGTCTCTTTCTACATATTATTTAAATGTTTCAAAGTTAAATGTTTTAAAAAGAAAATTTGTTTTGCTTATTTCTCTCACAATTTTTCACCAATTCCCTCAGGCTACAAGCCTTCAAGTCATATCTTCATGTTTAAGACCGTAGGCCGGGCGCGGTGGCTCAAGCCTGTAATCCCAGTACTTTGGGAGGCCGAGACGGGCGGATCACGAGGTCAGGAGATCGAGACCATCCTGGCTAACACGGTGAAACCCCGTCTCTACTAAAAATACAAAACCTAGCCGGGCGAGGTGGCGGGCGCCTGTAGTCCCAGCTACTTGGGAGGCTGAGGCAGGAGAATGGCGTAAACCCAGGAGGCGGAGCTTGCAGTGAGCTGAGATCCGGCCACTGCACTCCAGTCCGGGCGACAGAGCGAGACTCCGCCTCAAAAAAAAAAAAAAAAAAAAAAAAAAAAAGACCGTAATATAGGTTAGACATACCTGAATTAAAATGTCAACTTTATTCTTGAAGCTATGAAACCTTAAATCACTTACTAATGTCTGTAAGGATCTATTTTTTCATCTATTTACTGGGATAATAATAGCAGCTTCCTGTCCAGGATATTTATATAAAATAATTAATTCATGTAGAACACAATTTGTAGAGGTAGATACAGGGTAAGTGCTACAAATTGGCAGTTTTTATTAATATTTAATATTATCTTCATATTTAAAATCAGAAACTAAGTACATTTACTTCTACCTTTAAAATAGGTCTTACATGAATTCTTTACTTTCCATTTCCATTTAACCACTTTTATTTCAACTCGTATTACTTCCCTTGCTTGTATACCATGGAAGAGTGGGCATTTTATTCAGTCCTTAACACATGGACAGAGATCATCAGAAAAGAGGATAGAAAGCATTTCAGTTGAGAGAAACCACTGAGGCAAGAAAATGAGCATTGTCTTCAATGACAAGCAAAGACTAGAGTTTCTCTGGAACATGGAGTTTATGTGGAGGATGTTTATATTGATTGAGTTCAATGTGCCTTCTTCCATGGGCACAAGGACAGAAGAATCTGATTGATAAAAGAAGGGTCATGTGCAAATCTCTGCTTCATGAATATTAAGAGAATCTGGTTTTAGAATATGACAGAACAGAATAAGGAGATACTGGAGAGAAGGGTTAGGAGGCTGCTGGAATTACACAGTTGAAAAATGATACCTTGTCTGTCATGAAGAGAAATCCCAGAAAGCAAAATAACAATTCTGGAGAAGCCAGGCTCTATTCCAGAGATTGTTTTCTAGTCTCTATGAGAAGCAAGAAAAGACTATGCTCGATTGAGAGAATCTGGATTATAGTAAAGTTACTGAAAGTAGGAACCTCGGTATGGAAGAACATGGCAGGAATGTAGTTACTAGAGCCGGATTACCACATGAACCGGGACAAAGGAGGAACTCAAGCTGTTAGTATTATGTTCATGAAATCTCCAGTATTTATACAGAATGTTCTTTTCTTGAGACAGGATCTAGCTCTGTTGTCCAGGCCGGTGTGCACTCCCATGGTCATAGCTTGCTGCAGCATCAATATCCTTGGCTCAAGCGATCCTCTCTCATCAGCCTCTCAAGCAACTGGGACTACAGGTGCACACTGCTACACCTTGTTTTTTAAAACATGATTTGTACAGATGTGGTCTTGTTTTGTTGCCCAGGCTGGTATTGAACTCCTAGCTTCAAGTGATCCTCCTGCCTCAGCCTCCCAAAGTGCTGGGATTATAAGCATAAGCCACTGTGCCCAGCCTCAGAATGTTCTTATATGCCTATGTGCATATGAATTTTCTGGGGACCATGTCCATAGCATTTGTCACACCCCAAGAGGCCCATAAAAAACAACAACAAAATATTTAAGACTTGCTACATTAGACTGTAAGCTTTATGATGACTAAGGCCATCTTATTCTGGTACAGCACTTCATCTGTTGTGTATCAGCCATGTCTGTTTTAATGACCATTTTTTTGATTGAATGAATGGATTAATACATGAGGGAATAAATGAATGTCTTTATTTTGATGCTTTCCTTGAGGAAAAACAGTTGAACTTCAGACCATATGTTTTCGGATTATTTTAAATTTACAACTAGTCATGTAATATTATTGAACTGAAGAAATTCTCTTGAATAGAATAAAAGCTTTCAATGCTCACTTTCTGTGTTGGCTTGAGTCCTCTAAGATGTAGATGCCAAGACATGATTAAGTGTGCAAGAGATTTATTAAAATAGATTTATCACCAAATAATAACAGTAAATAGCGATAGAGATTTAGACAACTCCTGTGAATGACAACGGGAGAGGGAGAAAGAGTTAGAAGGTAGAGCCTTCAGACTCCCATGTTGTTCTCACACCTGAGAAAGGAGAGAGGAAGAAAGGAAAATTGGGTAAGAAGAGCCTCTGATTGCAGTAAAGTTCTGAGAAAGGCTCCACAAGTCTAACGCGGAGTCTTTGAGCCAAAGTTACAAATGTTTCCACTTCAGAAACAAATGGGGCAGCCCTAGCAGCCTACTATAGTCAGTCATTAGCTGGGAGCCGCCAGGAGATGTGAGGCCTTGAAGTGAATGATCAAAGTGGCCATAGATGGAAGCTGTCATCCAACTATGCTACTCAGAGTAGGCTCTCTTGAAGAGAGTTCTGAGAACACACCTCCATACCTGCTGTACTTTTGTACCAGGAAAATTTTACAGACCAGAGTTGAAATATGAACTTTCCACTAAGTTTTTACTGGATATTTGTGCTGGATGAAAACCAGAATTTCAAGAGTGTTCCTGAGAATAGCAGTCACATAACGATTATATGGATCAAGATTGCTTAAAAGACTGTAAGACTTGTGCAAACCAGACTGAGGAAATAAACAAAATTGTCTGTTTATCATGGGCTATAGTTTTGTGAGGGGACAATGAATAAGACTGACTGTGTCATACGTATCTGAGCATGTAATTATTTGCTTTCTGATGAATTCTGAAAATCTGAAATGGCGTGAAAATTAATATTCAAATTTAAATGGCCTTCATCTCTTGGAGACAACAAACCAGTGTTTAAGTAGCCACCTAAGACTATGTAGCCTGTATTGTGGGGACTACTCTGCCTCCAGTCATCTATGGTAACATTCTGAACACAAAAATGTAAAGTGGCTCGGTGCAGTGGCTTATGCCAGTAATCCCAGCGACTCAAGAGGCTGAGATGGGAGGTTCACTTGAGTCCAGAGCGTCCAGGCTGCAGTGAGCAATGATTATGCTGCTGCATTCCAGCCTGGGTGACAGAGCAAGAGCCTATCTCTAATAAATAAGTAAATAATAAAGTGCATTTAGGACATATTTAAGATATAGCATTTGCAAGAAAAGCTTAACTCAAAAATCAGCTTGCATCAACTTCTTTTTCCATGTAATAGGTATATATTTCATGGAATTTTGGAGTGGGAAATCATTGAAAAATTTTCCAGTTTTGACCTGTAGACTATTAGAGACCATTTGGAAATGATTCTCTCCATCTAAATATTCCAACTGAAAACCAAAACTCTTGACCGTTTCTCTTGCTGCCCTTACATTATTCTATATCCCTGGGATCTGGAACATAAAATTTAGAATGCACCATCCATTTTGTAAATGCTGACTTCAGAAGTTTTGATATCAGGATAAAATAAACAAGAGGTAGAAATGAGAATTAGTGTGACTGCTTCAAGTCAGGTTCCTGCACTTTCAATTCAGAGTTTATTTTCCAGCATACATTCTCGACACAGTCAAAATTACTAGAGCAAGAGAAAATGTCATCATTAGGGGAAAAAGAAAATGCATGAAGGTAAATGTGTGGGTCTATGTCTGAACTTGGCTAATGAGTTCACATTTGTGAAACCAAGAACACAGATAGTTCCTCAAAATAATGTTTTAAGCAGAATGAGTTTAGCAAAATGATCATAATCTATCCATTTCCCCCAAAGAAATGTTGCAACAAGGTTTACACTTAATTGAGCTTTTCTTCAAAGGGTCTATCAAAGTGTATGTAGTTTATAACCTGTGCATTTCTCAACATTTGTAAGTCTTGCATTCTCAGGAAATATCAGTAATGTGTTAGTAGCTATAGACATTATTTTCTTCCTTGTTTTTCTACATAGTAGATATACCATACTTCGCCTGGAATGGAGTCATTATTTCAAATAATGAAAATGGACACAAAATCATATAGAACCAGTTCAGGTAAAAATATTCTGAGGAAGGGGTTATATGGAAGTGGCGTATGCTCAGAGGATCATATACATTTAAACAATTGCCTCCTGAAAGAATTTCTCCTTAGTCAAAAATAGCAGTCCTTTGGGTTTAGTTTTAACCTTGTTGGATAAAATAATGTGTTCAGTGAAATGTCAATTTCTTTTGATCATTGACACAAAAGGACCATTGGTGTAGCCTTTCTGTCAATCTTCTCTCAGTAGTTCAAGTGGTTACTCAAGAAAAATAATTCCAAAATGCCTGTAACAATTACTCTACCTTTTCCTTTCTATTAACATGATGGATGCCTTACTTTGCACTACTCTACCAAATAACATAGAGTGGGTAACGTATAAAGAAAAGAAATCTATTTCTCACAGTTTTGTATGCTGGGAAGTCTGAGATCAAGGGGCCAGCCTGTGGTGAAGGCTGCTCTTCGCTTTCAAGGTGGTGTCTTGATGCAGCATCCTCCCACCGGGAGGAAAGCTGGGTCCTTGTGTGGGGGGAGGCAGAAGGATAAAAAGGGGCGAACTCTGTCTGCCCAGCTTTTGTTGTAGGGGCACCTAATCCCTTTCATGGTGGCAGAGACCTCATGACCCAATCACCTCCCAAGACCACACCTCTAAATACAAACACTTTGAAAACACCCACATTTTGAAAGGTACTTATTCAAACCATAGCATTGAAATTATCTTTTCCCACTGAAACACAGATTACTCTTTTCAGTAAATTCTGTTCAGGACCCAGTTGCTGAGTGGAAAATGATGTGCGTGATAATCTAATCATCTATTAAGACCTTACACAAAACAAATGTGCCATTTTTTTCTCTCATGGCAGAGCATGAACCTTGATAATCTCAAACCTATGTTCGGTAAATTAGGAAATCTTCTGTATTTATCTCAGTAAAACACACAGACTTTTTTATCTCTTATCTCCAGGCAGTTTCAGATAACCCACTTATGGAAACACCAATGCCAACTTTTTGTTGTCAGCTACATTCACACATTTAGATTGCCATTTTTTCAAAAGGATGCTAAAGGTATAAATGTTGTTTTTAATACCTGGTTTTATATTAAAGACAAAGAGTATTCTCAAGTTTGTTTTTTTTTTTTCTGTAGTTTCATGAAGTTCTTTTAGTATTAAAGTGTGAAAGGTGACATACTCATTTTCATTCTGTAAGAAGTTGAGAGTAGCCTAGCAAGCTGTTTGTGTTATTAAAATAAGAATTTTATCTAAATGTTAGTAAGTAGTTTTTCTTATTTGTAGAGCTAAGGAGATTATATCTCCTATTTATGTTTTAAATTAAACACATATGTATATATATAAAATCACATAATCATATGTAACATATATATCAGTTAATCTTCATGTTTACCCTATAAGGTGGGTATCATCACCTTCATTTTATGTAAATGAGGCTTGGCTAAGTATGTTACCCTAAGTCATAAAATTAGCTAGTGATTAGAACCCAGGCAGTCCAACTGCCAAATCGCTAGTTTTTAAATGAGTCTTATGGCTTCCATGATGGTTACACTCTCTCTAAGGCCTGAGCATTTTGTGTTCATGTATTATTTAATGGTCCAGTTGAAACACTGTGGAATAGTGCCAAGAATATGAACTGTGGTTTTGTATGGATTTCACTTTCATTTCTTACTCCCCTTTCTACCTGCAGTGTGATTTGGTGCAAGTTACATACATTCTCTGAGTCTTATTTCCTCAGCTGTAAATAAAACAAGTGAAGTTTATCTGTCAACCTAAATAGAAAATAGAGAAAAACTCTCTAAAAGAACAAGGGAGCAGATTTAGTAAACCATGTTTGTATTCAGGAAGGAAAAGGACAAAGAATTTAAAAGGAAAAAAAAAATGAGGAGGATTATATAATTGTTTTTAATTGTTTTGAAAGAAATATCCTTGGCTACAAAGATCAATAGTACGGATGATGCCAGTTCACGGCTGGACAGGCAGTTGCTGGGCAAATGTCTTTGCAGAAGTATTTTTCGTGTAAGGTTGTGACGGCCTTTCTGCAAGGTTGTGGCATTTGCAGAGTCGTTTGTGATATTTTTGTTATACAAGCCTGAGAACCCTCTCTTCATGTCATTTTCTGGCTCTATTCTATTTGTCAGGGTTTTTTCTTTTTTAATATTAGTCGCTTTATTTTGATTCTAAAAATTTTACATTTCCCTCCCCACTTTTTTTGAGACAGTCTCACGCTGTCATCCAGGCTGGAGTGCAGTGGCACAACTCTGCTGACTGCAACCTCCACTTCCTGGGTTCAAGCGATTCTCCCACCTCAGCCTCCCGAGTAGCTGGGACTATAGGCATGCACCACCACACCTGACTAGTTATTGTATTTTTCGTAGAGATGTGGTTTCACCATGTTGACCAGGCTGGTCTCAAACTCCTGCCCTCAAGTGATCCACCCCCTTTGGCTTCCCAAAGTCCTGGGATTAGAGCCATGAGCCACCATGCCCAGGCCATTTCCCCCTTTTCATCAAGACCTTTCTTCAAAAGCATCACTGACCAGTCATCTTCTAGTTAGGTTTTGATGTTCCTCAGTGCCAGGATGAACGTGCTCTAGTTGTTGATCACGTCTCACTTTGGGGGAGTGATTGGGAACTAGGAGTCAGTGTCAAACTGGTCACATTTGAGCAACAAGGGAGGTTTGAAGGGGGTGGCTCTCAGGCTTAGTTTGCCCTAAGTCTACTATTAAGTTCCATTTTGGTAATTCCATAGTCTTGTGCTATCATCAGAATGTGCTGGGCCAGTACTATTTTGTTAGAAGCTGTGTTCTTCAATAATTAAACAAGTAATAGAAACAAAATACAAAGTAAAATTAATAGTAATATGTCAATTCCAGGTTTCACAATGGTTTTGGGCCATGAATCTAGGCTTAAAGTAAAGCAATTGAATAAATCAATGATCTTCGGGATTTAAGTGAGACCTTTTGAAAACATGTGGCCTATTTTCTCATTTTTATTACTTATTTTTTTTCTTATTAGTACATATGATTCTCAACTTTTCCAGAGTATTTTATCCAGGTAATGTAGTATTAGCAGTGGTGCAAACATTTTCTTATTTAACAAGTTGTTAAAGCAAACTAAACATGGTCTGAGAAGGACTCTGTACTTCTATATTTGAGTCCCTGTGGATGAACTGTAATCTAGCTTAATAGTAGATGAGATGGAAAAGGTAGCATAGGAGTATGTGCCTGTAACAATAGCTAAGTTTTGACAAATCCCAGCAGCCATACTTCAACCACTCATACACTGCTGAGTGTTCAAACTGTGTTCAGCTAAGGCATATGCTGAGCGGTAACCAATCCAGCCATTCTCTACCTCACTTCCCATTTCTGTACGTCATTTCCCTTTTTTGTCTATAAATCTTCTTCCACCACGTGGTGCGCTGGAGTCTCTGAATCTGCTGTGATTCTGGGGGCTGCCGGAATCCCTAATCATTCATCGCTCAATTAAACTTCTTTCTATTTAACTTGGCTGAAGGTTTTCTTTTATCAAAGTGAATATTAAAAAATTTCTCAGGTTAGGTTTTGTTATCAAAAGAAGAAACTGATTGCAAAATCCTAATTACACCATTATGTTGTCAAACAGAAAAGGTAGACATTGGGAGAGGTAAGAGTCTTATTATAATATGGAATTTTGTTCTGACATGGTGGAAAAAACTATTTACAGCATGAAAAATCCAAGTTCTTTTTTTGAGTTTGCAGTTTGAATGTCTCTGGTCATAACATTGGGTGGTTTAGTGAACTTTGTATGGCCTATACATCAGTTATGAAGCTGATTTGTTCCTTGAACTGCATCTAGTTTAGCTTAGAGGGCTTTAGAAACACAGGAGTTTTAATTTTTAGCTGGAAAAATATAGATCAATACCCTGCAAATAATGAATTGCTACAATGAGTGACAGTAATAAAGACACTTCAAGGCACAAAGAAGATCCTTGTGGCAAGAATTATATACAAGAAATAATGATCACAGAGGAAATACAAGTATCAATTTTTTTAAAAAAGTAGGCACACATCCCACATCTTGGAATGGCACTTTCTGGTCAAAATTGTAATGGAGAACTTGATGTGACCAAGAAGGTCTCATGAGTTTTCATACTACTCGCTTATTTCCTTCTACAGTAGTTAAATGACTAATTCCAGCCCAAATTGCTAATAGAGTTGGAGATGGTGATGAAGATGGTAGGGAAGAGAAATCTCACCAATAAGGCCAGCAAATATTCTGTGTGTGTTTCTGTGCGTGTGCCTGTGCATGTGTCTTGTGTTTTGTAAGGATGGAGGTAGCTAGAAAAAGAATGAGAGAGAAAAATCATAACCATTTCAAGTTTCATCTCCTGACCCTCAGAATAATAATAAATATTAAAAATTATTCAGCCATTATAATGCACTAGGAAGTGAATCCTTTTTAATGAGTTACCTTTTTAATCCTTTCAAGTTCTCTAAATTGGGTACTATTGTTACCGATATTTTACATACGAGAAAACTGAGGCACATAGGTTAATTAATAGTTAATTAATTGCCTAAACTTACATATCCTGTAACTAAACTAATAGGGATATAAACCCAGGCAATCCTATCCCGAAGTTCAATGATAATCACCATACTATACTATCTCCCTGGTATGGTTTTTCTCTGAGGACAGTCATTAGTGTCACTCATCACTTAGTTTGGGTATGGCTTGGACCTTGACCAGCCTATATTTATATTTTTATCAATGCATTAGATATATAAGAAATCTATAATATAGGTTTCTTTCAAGGAACTCAGGACACCATTCAAAAACATAGATATGGAGAAATAGCATTTTGTATCTGCCTTTAGGTTAGGAAACATGAGAAGTGTAAGAAAAAGTCATTGGGATCGAGGAAGTCTGGAATGAGTGAGAACTGTGGACCAAAGAATCAGTCCTCCCCCTTCCCTTCCAGATTTGTAGTGTAACTTGTTAAAATAATCATGAGCATTCCAAATGTTATAGTTTTAAAGCATCTTTCCAAGTGAGACAGATTGGATTACATTATCGATCTTATACTGAGTAGCTTTATATACTTAGGCTAGTGGTAAGGATTGCATGGAAGGATTCTTACCAAAGAGGTTAGCAGAATGTGACTTCATTTGAGAATAGGGTCTTTATAGAGGTAACTGATTTAAAATGAAGTAATTAGTGTGAGCCCTAATCCAATATGGCAGGTGTCTATTAGTAAGGTGAATTTTGGACACAGAAACAAATATACACAGAGGAAAAAGATGTGAAGACACACACAGAGAAGGCAGCCATGTGACTGGAGTGAAGCATCTGCAAGCCAAGGGAACTGGTATGTGTATTGCTGGCACATATTAGCAGCTGGAAGATACAAGGAAGAGCACTGCCCTGCAGATACCTGAGTTTCAGGCTTTCAGCCTTCAGAATTAAGAAAAAATGAATGTCTATTGTTTTAAGCCACTCAGTTTTTGGTACTTCGTTGTGTCAAAGAATTAGGAATCTAGTATATTAAGGAAACTAGTATAGCAAGCTATTTAACTTTTACCTGCTTTTTTCTGTATCTTAGGATTGGAGACTATAAATGTCACTGCGCTGCCTGGCAAGTAGTGACTGCTCAATAATTAACAATTATAGTTATTTTGAGGGTGAAGAGAGAAAATGAGGCATAGAAATGCTCCTTCCATCCCCCTTCTAGCCACTGACTTGTTATGAAGATTAGAGTACTGGTCCACCTAAAGCACACGGCACAGCACGGCAGCACAGCATGTCTTGACACGGGTTGGTTTTCTTTTTTTTTTTTTTTTTGAGGCGGAGTCTCGCTCTGTCGCCCGGACTGGAGTGCAGTGGCCGGATCTCAGCTCACTGCAAGCTCCGCCTCCCGGGTTTACGCCATTCTCCTGCCTCAGCCTCCCGAGGAGCTGGGACTACAGGCGCCCGCCACCTCGCCCGGCTAGTTTTTGTATTTTTAGTAGAGACGGGGTTTCACCGTGTTAGCCAGGATGGTCTCGATCTCCTGACCCCGTGATCCGCCCATCTCGGCCTCCCAAAGTACTGGGATTACAGGCTTGAGCCACCGCGCCCGGCAAGGGTTGGTTTTCTTTAATCGTCTCAGCTTCTCGTAGACTTCCTTGCATCTGCTTTTAATATGCTGCCGTGCCTGCTGTTGGAGATGACATTCTGAAGAGAAGGCAACTTTAAGATCCTGGATAGTTACTCTTTGCTATTCATGAGGAAGCCTAGAGGTGAGTAAGCACATGTCCTGAATTGTGAGTGTGGAACTCTGGGTTCTGATCCTGCGTTTGCCTTACCAGCTGTATGACCTCAGGAAGATCCCTTTGCTCCATTCAGCTTCCTTCCTTGCACATTGAGAAGCTTGTGCTGTCCCCGGATTCCCTTCAGTTTGAAAGCTGACCTTAATTTTACAACATCTCTAATTTTAAAATATCTAATACTCTGAGTTGGTGGTTAAATGTATCAGCCTTAATGTAAAGTAGACCTTCATGAATTCTGGGAAAGGTAGTATTTTCTCCACTATTTTGTGTTTGCACATCCATGAGAGCACCTTGAAGACCCAGTTTCTGGTCTGGTATCTGGCCTTTACTTCTAATCCCTGAGATCTTACCAACTGCTGCCATCCTTTATCCATCCCCCATCAAAAGGTCTAGGAAGGGTAAAATTGTTTAGAGCAGCAATAAACTCTAAACTCATGTAGACCCCTCCCTCATATTGTAAACGGAGAAGGACCATCTTCAGAGCTGGGTCTGGAATTCTCATCTTCTGACGTCTAGCCCTGGGTTTTTAATTTCTTTGATTGTTTTATTTAGGCAGGATTTTCTGGTGAGTAGGTTGTCTCACCCACTTACACATTCACCACCCTCAAGCATTTTCAAATGAAATGTGTTTGAGATAAAAGTAAGTTACTGATTACATCTGCACCAATGTGTAGGGCGGAGAAAGGTTATTTACTCACCACAGTCCTTGTTCTCTCTTATGCTTACACTAGGCCTTTCAAGGAGATGCCTCAAATTTGTTATGTGCCTCGCAGCAATAAAGAGAAAGATTGTAATTTAAAATAAAATGTGGGGTTGTGTTATGACATACATAATCTGTTCATGGCACTCCTCAGATTAAACTAATCTTAATAACTACAGTATGAGCTTGAAGGCCTTTATTTAGCATGACTTAGAAGGCAGTAAATGATTTGGTTCTTAATTCTTCAGCCTAATTTTTTTTTTTTTTTTTTTTTTTTTTTTTTGAGATCGAGTCTCACTCTGTCGCCCAGGCTGGAGTGCAGTGGCCGGATATTGGCTCACTGCAAGCTCCGCCTCCCGGGTTTACGCCTTTCTCCTGCCTCAGCCTCCCGAGTAGCTGGGACTACAGGCGCCCGCCACCTCGCCCCGCTAGATTTTTGTATTTTTTTTTAGTAGAGACGGGGTTTCACCGTGTTAGCCAGCATGGTCTCCATCGCCTGACCTCGTGATCCGCCCATCTCGGCCTCCCAAAGTGCTGGGATTACAGGCTTGAGCCACCGCGCCTGGCCTCTTCAGCCTAATTTTTAAAAATTATTTCCTACATGCACCCTTAATCCTGGCTATAGTAGACTCCTGATCTTTCCAAACCATGTTATTTTATTGAATGTCTCTTTGTCTTGGGTATATTGTCTCCTCTGCTTCGTGTTTTGCTTCTTGCTTTGTCTGCCTACTACATTTCTACTCATTTTTAAGGACCCAACTCAACAACTAGCTATTATGTCAAGGCTTTACTGTTTAATTCCAATAGAAACCGCATCACTTTTTGCAGCCCCAGGTTACCTGGCACTTGTCCCTACTATAACATTTATCACAATGTATTACCATAATTATAAAATATCTATTTTTGACCTCTTGGATTGTGAATTCACTGAAAATAAAGTGCATGTATTATTCATCCTTTTGGTTTTCATGTGCTTAGCCTAATACATAGAACAGGGTAATTCTTTTCCCCAAAGTATATGTTGAATGAATGATGGCTGGAGAACATACACATACACCGAAGACGACCTCAGTCAGGGGAGTTCACAACGATGTCTCTTTTCCTCAAGTCTAAGGAACATTCTTCCTACTCCTGCTCTCATCTCTGGTTCCGCCAATACTCCATAGGTCACAGGTTTTTCTTAGAACTGATTTTGGACGGTGTAATTTGTATCCTGGTGCAAGCTAAATCTGAAAACAGTTAACATACAGACACAGACACCATTGATCAGACTTTGTACTTATATTACTTGGTTAGAGAAAAATGTTTTATTTGTAAGAATTTAATAATGTTACAGGTTTATTGGATAATATATTTTGGGTTAGATTAACTGAGTCCACCAATAAGATAAACTGAGCAATGTTCAGATTAGAGCTGCTTTGGGAAGGCACTTGCTGCCAAGCATTCTCCCTTCTTCATTGGAGTGCTTCCAGACACTTGATGACTATAATATGACTCTTTCAGTGGTAAAACAAGGAAATCTGTGCTGTAACAATTTTGGGTGGACGCACTGGAGAGAACCCTGACTCTTGAGATCAGAATAAGTACATGCGGCCAGGTGCGTGGCTCACGCCTGTAATCCCAGCACTTTGGGAGGCTGAGGCGGGTGGATCACGAGGTCAGGAGATCAAGACCAGCCTGGCTAACACAGTGAAATACCGTCTCTACCAAAAATACAAAAAATTAGCCGACGTGGTGGTGGGCGCCTGTAGTCCCAGCTACTCGGGAAGTTGAGGCAGGAGAGTCGCTTGAATTCAGGAGGCAGAGGTTGCAGTGAGCTGAGATCATGCCACCACATGCCAGCCTGGTGACAGAATGAGACTCCATCTCAAAAAAAAAAAAAAAAAACATGCTTAGCAGTCAGGATAGAGTGGCAGCCTTAGGTATCATTCTTGGGATAAACTGACAAAACAAAAACCTATAAATAATTGGTAGAATGATCATACAATCATCTGTAAACCAGGACATTGTTGATAGCAAAAGGGGGAGATATTAATAATTGCACCAGGCAAGACCATAGATGTAAACTGGGAGTGTCTTCGGCAAACTAGGTGCCTGCCCACTCTAGTAAAAGAGCCAGAAAAAAAGAGCAGGGATTTCTGGGCCAATGAAAGCAACTTGAACAGTAAGAGGAGAATTAAGATCCTGTTAACATGGGGATAATTCAATCACGTCAATTAAGAGTTGACGTATTGACTTCCTCATTGAGCATTGCTACCTCATTGAGTTGAAACTGGAGACTAAAATCAGGATTACAATGTTTGTCTTTTGCAGTTCATTCCACATAACCTTAAAGAACAAAGATCTCATTTTATCCGTCTATGGAATGTGATCTTAAGAAAAAGATGATCAGTCCAACAGAAAGAAATAAAGGATTGGAATAGGTGGTTTACTAAAGAGTATATCTTTCAATAAATTTAGTAAAAGATATTCAATTTAATTAGTCATTATAAAATTAAAACCACAATGTGATACCACTACAAACTCATTCAAATGGCTACAATTTAAAAGAATAGCAATAATAAAATCTCACCAGAATATAGAATAACAAGAACTCTTATACATTGCCAGTAGTAATGGATATTTTACAAACTGTTTCAAAAGCTCTTTGGTATTATCTTCTAAAGCTGAATATAATCACACATTATAACAAATATATGCTTATATGTAGGCATGTCTAACTAGAGATATGGATGTGGATATGAATATAAATGCATATGTAGATCTCCAACAGAAATACGGATCTACTGAAAGACATGAAGGAAAATGTGTTTGGCAGCTTTATTTGTGA
The DNA here is from genome assembly GCF_009764315.1 of Trachypithecus francoisi. Lineage (NCBI taxonomy): Eukaryota > Metazoa > Chordata > Mammalia > Primates > Cercopithecidae > Trachypithecus > Trachypithecus francoisi. The sequence goes on from NW_022681454.1 coordinate 19,103,439, forward strand.
TAACATTGAACTGGAAACCACCCAAATAAATTGTGCTGTATACATTCAACAGAATACAGTGATGATGATGAACAAAATCTTTCCATGTGCAACAACAAGGAAGAATCTCATATGCATAATGTTGAAGACCAAGTCGGGTACAAAGAAGTACATATTGTATAATTCCAGTTATCTAAAGTTTTGAAATTGGCAAGAAAAATTGATGTGGTAGAAGTCGTACGATTTCTGGGGTTCTATTTTTTGAGCTAGATGATGTTGTTCAGTGTGTCTAAGTTGTAAAAATTCATCAAGCTGTGCCTTTGGAATCTTCACACTTTTCTATGTGTATGCTATATTTCAAGTAAAATTTTTAGAATGTAAAAAAGAAAAAATATGTATTTCAATTTTCATAAAAATAGTTCCTGTTTATACATCTATATGGAATTACAAAAGCAAATATTGTCTAATTATTTCCAGGTGCTGGGATTTTGAGTGTTTTTTTGTACTTTGTGCCTTTCTGTATTGACTAATATTTTCAAAATGAACATTAATCACTTTCACTAAAATAGATTATTTATTTACAAAAAAAGATCAGCAAGAAGAGTAATACTATGTATACACCGTGGAAGAGATTTTAAAAGTTCTGGATTTGAATACTATGTTATTTATATTTTATTTCAAATTGCAAACTCCACAAAGTGAGGGAGTAAATCATTAAAGGTTTTTAACAAATTTATTGTCAGAATCCCAGTGCCTTTTAAACAGTGCCTGGTAAACAGAGGCAGCTAAATAATACTTGTTGAATGAAATAATAACATTCTCCATCCTATGACTTCTGACATCATCCTTGTTCAGTAACAAGAAGTCTACGAATATTTATTTGCTCCAAAGCCCAACTCACCTCTTTCAGGAAGCTGCCTCAATTTTTTAAAACAAAACATTTATTGAGTCTGGATTCATAGTGATTTGATGGAAAAATGGGACTACTGGGATTCGGGAAGCCACTAAGTACCAGGATAGCATTGATCAAATCCCTTAAACTCTCTGACTCTTAATTCCATCACTCGTAAAGTAGGGATGGAACTGGAATGCCATTCATCAGGATTACTTACAACATGATTTTTACACCATTGGTCATAAAATATTTACATCTCAATGAAAGTTTTTTTATTTTAATGTAAGTTTACAGTGGAGCCATTTTACTTCTAATGGGAGGTGAATATACATCTGATCTTATACATCAGATCTCGAGTATGATGATAGATGATTACTTTTCGCAGATGGGAAAACTTTCAATATGTCATATTTACTCCTACTTTATTTTGGAGGAAATAATTCTGGTCAAATTGTCGTAAGAATGAACATTACAAAACTTTGCATATATTATACAAAAAGAGTAAAAAAGATCCAGTTATACCCATTACAAATCATAAAGACCTATGAAAAAATGATATTTGAGAAATGTGATATCTTCTATGCACATATTTTCCACTTTTATGCAAAATGAAATTACTCTGAGCCTCTCCTTAGTGAAGAATGTTCATCTCCTCTTTTCCCTTCTCTTGATCTCATGGTCTCTCATCAAATGCAACACTTCTTAGCTGTGATGAAATGCCCAGAACCCACAAATAATCACAAACAATGTACAACGTGCTCTATACTGGATGTATCAACACATGTGTTTTACTTTAGAGTCAAAATGCAATTACTATTTCGAACCCTCCATATGCACCCTACTCCCAATGACTATGAAAACAATATTTCAGTTAATACAATACAAAATGTATTATCAGATATAAAATGACGTTTGCTTATAACCCAGTGTGGAAGGAATGCTAGACAATGGGAATCTGAGGAACTGTGTTCTAATTTAGTCCAACCACTAACAATCTATATGACATTTGTGTTCATCAGAGTTCTCCAGAAAAATAAAACCAATAGGACACACACACACACACACACACACACACAGAAAAGCTGGTGGTAATTCCAGTATGAGACCAAAGGCCAAAGAAACAAGGAAGATGATGGTGTAAATTCCAATCCAAGGGCAGGAGAAGACCAATGTCTCAGCTCAAACACGCAGCCTGGAAGCAAAACAGGCAAATTTCACTTTCCACTTCCTTTTTGTTCCAGTCATGCCTTCAGTGGATCACATGATGACAACTTACACTGGGAAGGACAGTCTGGTTTAGGGATTTAAATGCTGGTATCATCTGGAAACACCCTCACAGACACACCAAGAAACAATGTTTAAGCTGAGCACTTCTTGGCCCAGTCAAATTAAGACGTAAAGTGAGCCATCACAATGTTGTGTAAGCCTTATGGTAAGAGGTACAACGGAGAATGAAACAGCCAGTGTAGACTGTTTTTCTGAGGAGTTTTGATACATAGGATGTGTGCAAAGTTGTGTGGGTAGGAATGTATGAGGAAACAAGTAGGTTTATATTTTTAAGGTGGAAAATTTGAAGATATTTACCAGACTGATGGAAATAATCCACTGAAAGATGAGCTGAGAAGAGTGGTAGGTTTGGAGGACAGAAATGTTGGTACAGAAATGGGAAAAGCTAATTGGAAAGACAAAGTCCTTCAGCAGATGAGAAGGATGTTCAAACGGAGCCAGATTTGAAATTACTCCTTTTAAAATTACTAACTTAGAAATGAAGGTTTGGAATGGCCTGGTAGGCAAAGACTCCAGGATGCTGAGATTGACTGAAGGCAAGGGAACATACATGAAATGTGCAGCGAAAAAGGAGATGTGTCTCTGATTTTATTTGCATCTTCTCTTTTTTTCTTAGTCCAGCTACAGCATCATAAACAATTTCTTAGTCCAGTTATAGCCTCAAAAACAATTTTGGAAATGTGTTCTGTATCCCACAAGTGTATGTTATTTAATCTATTTTGCTTTATCATTTTTCCTTTTCCCACACTATTGTGTATTGCCTAATTGATGGTTGTTAGACATCACCAGTGGTCAAATATGGTAGAATGGAAAAATGAGGTTTCAATACAGATTCTTTTCTTCTAGAACACAAAAGGATAAGATCTAGGTTCAGCAAGCAGCTCTTAACTCACCTCTGGAATATCAAGTGAACATGACTTTAGATAGATTAACTTTAGATAACTCATTTTGTGGAGAAATGAGTTCTTAGTCAGAGGCAATGCTTTGTGCAAAACAGTGATAGCAAGGATTTAAGTGCTGCATCACGTTGAAGGTCTGGAAGAAGCCTGAGAGTCAAAAAGCACATACGAAAGCCCAGAATCATTGATATACGTATAATTAATATAATTATATATACATAAAGTAATTGTATACATAATATGTACCTGTAAATACTATATAAAATATCCAATCTAAAATCAAAACATATAAAATTATGCTCGTGAGAACAAAGTATTGTCTGCTTTGTGTCTGGAGAAGATCAGCAGAGATTTTCACTTATGAGGAGATTGATTTCCTCGTAGGACAGTATCATATCTGAAATTTTGAATTGTTAACTGTCTGGTCAAATGGGAAGTCTATCATGACTATGGTTGTGATATGGGGGCTTCCTTGCCTTCAAATATATTCCTCCAGGCTCACTGTGGTTTTGTAAGCTTGAGGATGCTTGTTTTCATATTAATAGGTAAACCTGTCCCTGGTTTTTAGAACCCTAATTATTAGAAGATTTCTGAAGATTATTTCTGATTTAGGGCCCAAGTAGTAATTTGGTTTTATTCAGGCATTGATGTATCTTCTGGCACATTAACTTGCTCACAAATTGATTTAAGTCACAAAGTGTAGCCAACTCTTCTTCTCAGTGCTGGCGAGAGGGCTTTCCTTTTCTACTGCCCACCTATGACTTAGGGCTTCAGAGTCTTGGGATATTGGCTGTCTTACTCCCAAGAGGCCATTCTCACATGTTATTGTAGGAGGCTATTCTCACAGGAACCCATTCTCACTTGCCATTGTAGGAGGTTGAGGAACACTGTGTGGGTGAGAGTCAGGGTAGTTTTAAACATAATGGCATTCAGACCATGTATATACACATATACACCTGTATGTACATATATCCTAGGATATATACATCCTATTATATATTCTATATACATATTTTTGTATATTTTATATGTATATTTATATATACACGGATATATATACACACATATATATCCATAGAATATTCCTATACATATACATATATAGACCAGGCACAGTGGTTCACTCCTGTAATCCTAGCACTTTGGGAGGCTGAGGCGGGTAAATCACTTGAGGTCAGGAGTTTGAGACCTGCCTGGCCAACATGGTGAATCCCCATTTCTGCTGAAAAAAAAAATACAAGAATTAGCTGAGGGTAGTGCCACACATCTGTAATCCCAGCAATTCGGGAGACTGAGGCAGGAGAATCGCTTGAACCTGGGAAGCAGAGGCTGCAATGAGCTGAGATCGCTCCACTGCACTCCAGCCTGGGTGACAGAGTGAGATTCTGTCTCAAAAAACAAATAAATAAATAAACATATATATATATATCGCCATATATGTATGTATATATGTATACATCTATATCTACATGTGTCAGTGTATATATATATCTTATTAGTTATATATTTTATATACATATAAAATATATATACATTTTATACATAAAAAACTAATAGGATATATACAAACAATTATATGTATGTGTATATATCCTATTAATAATGCATTTTATATAAATATTAAAATATGTATATAAATTTACATATACATGTATATATATGTATATGTATGTGTATGTATGTATTTATTGTATAATTTTTAGAAAACCATGTCTAATACACCAACGTTTTAGATTTCAGGACTTGTAAAGTTCTCCAAATATATTTATTATTTTAGGTTATACTTGAATAGGTAAGTTACTACATTCCCCCTTTTTTCAGTGCTTATCTTAAAGTCAGAGATATCCCTACCACATCATTTCTCAGCATATTCTTGATAGTGTCCGTATAGAACTGAAAGATTCTGAAAGCCGTGGAAAAATGCCAGGGGAAACAGAGGCAACCATTATTCTCTCTTGTGGGACTTATCAGAGTTTTTATTTTTTTTTTATTTATTTTTTTTGGGACGGAGTCTTGCTCTACCGCCCAGGCTGGAGTGCAGTGGCCGGATCTCTGCTCACTGCAAGCTCCGCCTCCCGGGTTCATGCCATTCTCCTGCCTCAGCCTCCCGAGTAGCTGGGACTACAGGCGCCCGCCACCTCGCCCGGCTAGTTTTTTTGTATTTTTTAGTAGAGACGGGGTTTCACCGTGTTAGCCAGGATGGTCTTGATCTCCTGACCTCGTGATCCGCCCGTCTCGGCCTCCCAAAGTGCTGGGATTACAGGCTTGAGCCACCGCGCCCGGCCCATAGTTTTTAACACACTCATGTGCATGGTGAGCCTCACACACTCATGTGCATGGTGAGCCTCCTAGGGGCAGATACAGCATGTGATAATTCCCCAAATTAGATTAGGATTGTGATAGTGGATAATGAGTGGAGTCTTGCTTTCTAATTTTGAGCTTTCTGTAACAACACTTTCTGAAACTAGTCACCTATACGCTGTTCCTGGTATAACTACCATTCTACAGAACCTTTTCTGATGTGTACTCATTCCAGTGTTCCTTCTCCATCATTCCCAATTAGAGTGTCTCTTTCTTCTTCTGAAATTATTATTTGATTTCATATATATATATATATATCTTTTATCATTTTAATCAACTTCTCAGCTAGTTGCTTGCATGTCTGTTACCCTTTGTAACTTGCAAGTTTCTTTAACATATAGGAACCAGGAATTATTCATTTTTAATCTCTAGCCTACAGTTTGCAAACTAGCAGTCTGTGGGTCAAGTCCAGTACATAGACAAGTTTTGCTGGCATGAAGAATATTATATGTAAAATGAATATTTTTTGAATTAGTGACAATATTCAAATTTCAAGATTTTTCAGCTTTCCTTGAAAAGCCAGAATACTGATACGCAATGGCTGACATTCCAGCATTGCAAAAATGGACAGAAGCCTAATAGCGAAAGCCCGTCTTAAATGGGGCATGTGTTGTACATCTGTTCTCATTTTTGAATTTATTTTCTGATGATATGGGTTTGGCTGTGTCCCCCACCCAAATCTCATCTTGAATTGTAGCTCCCATAATTCCCACATGTCATGGAAGGGACCTGGTGGGAGGTGACTGAATCATAGAGGCAGGTCTTTCCCATGCTGTTCTCGTCATAGTGAATAAGCCTCACAAGATCTGATGTTTTTATAAAGGGGAATTCCCCTGCACACACTCTTTCTTGCCTGCCACCACCCTTTGCTCTTCCTTCATCTTCTGCCATGACTGTGAGACCTCCCCAGCCATTTGGAACTGTGAGTCCACAAAACCTCTCTCCTTTGTAAATTACCCAGTCCCTGGTATGTCTTCATTAGTAGTGTGAGAACAGACTAATACACTATTCCACTCTTGAATGTATTTCAGTGGTCAGTCCTTGTACTTGGACATGCCTTAACAAAAGTAATATAGTAGATCCTCAGTCAATGTGTTTAGAATTAAAGTCTCTTTGTTTAGGTTTTCCCTTAAGCAGACCCTGAGATAAGGATTCAAATTCAAATAGTTTTTTTTTTTTTTTGAGATATGAAGGAAATACATATAAGCAAATGATAAAGTCATTAAAAGAAACCAAGAAAGGGTGCTTTTAGCCTGTCACTACCATACCTAACAAGAGATTGATCCTTTAGGGAAATTGTGGAAACAGTGGAAATGCGTACCTCAGAATTATCCTAACCGATCAGTGAAACAAGAGGGATATTTTTAAGCCAGCTCCCACCATTCAGGCCCTGGTGGGTGTAATTTTGCAGCATTTTCATCCTGTAACCTACACGGGCACAGCAGCTCTGAGATTTGGGGGAAAGCCCACAGAGTAGGGATTCAGATTCGGTTTCAGAAACATGGCAGAGGAAGTTGCAATTGCAGATTCTAGGAATTGGCAGAGTCCCTCACAAATACAAAGTGAATTGGACTGGGGAACAAGGAAGGAAAGAGAAGCTGAGCATCACGGTTAGCTGCAGTTAAAACTGATTTGAAACTCATAAACACACAGTTAATACTTGACCCAATTCCTCTTGCTACACATCTTCCTGTGACTCCAAGCACACAGTGATGGAAAACCTTTTCTCTTGTTCTATCTAGGAAGACCCCTGAGACTGGAAGCTGATTCTCTAGGGTCTTTGTTCTCCTTCCAGGCTTTTGAAAGCTCATTTTAACTTGACACCATGCAAATGGCAATGGTCGTAGCAGACCAGCCCATTGTGTGACAGGAACTTTGGGTAACATTAAATATGCACCTGCCCAGAGTTCACTTGGAAATGCTATTAAATTCCTGACCCTTTCAATGTAAATACATTTGCAATTTTGCTAAATTTGCAAATATAAGTTATTTCCTCTTGAAACTTGTTTGAATTGAAAGGCAAAACCGTTCAAGATCATCAAAATGTGTTTCACGGGTAAAGTGGTGTTCGTTTCTTATTCTGTTGATTGAAATGTGTTCCTTTTATAGACAATGATAACGACTTCAAAATATATGCTTCTACTTTTAGAGAGGGAGAAAAATGATCAAATTGAGCTTCTCCAGGAATCCAGACAAAGTGGAAAGGTTCATTTTCTTTCCCTTTCAAGTGGGAATATAGTTGACTTCTGGCAACTTTCCTTCCTCGTTGTCTGCTTCTGTTTCTGCACAGCTATGTAAAGTCACTCTGGGATTGTGTGCCTTCTAAGCTTCTAAGAGAAATATTTGAGTTTAGTTTTTTGTTGAAAAGGGGGAAAAAACACATATTTTTTTCTTTTCTAAAGAGTATTGATTTCCCTTAGGAACTAACAGAATATTCCGAGTCAAGCCTAATTTGGAATTTATGCAATATTGGAACTCACTTTCAATAAATCTCAACTGCAACTTTTCTTTTCTGATTTATTTATTTATTTGTGTGCTGTCCTTTACTGGAATTGTTTATAACTAACTTAGAGTTGCTACTGGAAGGCGGATTTTAATGCTTAAGATTTCATTTTCTTTTTTGTTTTGTCTTTGAATGAATTTTCTTCTAATCTAGAGAAATCAGGCTAATTCAATGGCATGCTTACTTTTTTGGGGGAAAATGACTATATTATTATCTTAAATATGTATTTCTTAAACAAAGAAATTATTGGATTTAATATATGTATTACTAGTTTTTGTATGTTCCAATTTTACTTAGGGATTGCAGATGATATGTAGGGAGCGATATATTTTCATAAGTGGAAAAACATTGCCCAAACAATGTGAAATAAAGCTTGCAATTATTTTAAAATATAATCACCATATGAACAGAATATGAAAGCTTAATACTGCTTTGACATTGGATAGTATGATACTCAAGCTTTTTGCTCAAGATTGTTTTAGCTGTTTGTTGTCTTCTGTGGTTTCATAAAAATTTTAAGATTGCTTTTTCAGTTTCTGAAAAAGGTGGCATTAGGATCTTAGTAGGGATTGTACTGAATCTATAGATTGCTTTGGGTAGAAAGGACATTGTAACAGTATGAATCCATGAACACAAGATATCTTTCCATTTATTTATGTCTTCTATTTCTTTCATTGGTGTTTTATAATTTTCAGTGTACAGATCTTTCATTTCACTGAGTAAATGTATTCCCAGGTATTTTATTTTTTAAGCTATTATAAATGTGATTTGTAATAATTTCTTTTTCAGATAGTTACTTGATGTCGATTTTGTATCCTGAAACTTTACTGGATTTGTTTATTAATTAGTTATAAGAATTTTTGATGGAAACTTTAGGGTTTTTGCTACATAAGGTTATGTTGTCTACAAACAGAGACAATTTTTCTTCCTTTCTAATTTAGGTGCCTTTCCTTTATTTTCCAAATATCTGAGTAAATACTGGTTTGGACATACACGAACTTGTAGACAAGAGCATTGTTGTAAGTATGCTTTCTTCAAGATACATAGTTTTTGTATACATTCATACTAGATGTGGTCTAAGCAGTACCAAAGCCAGGAGCTGCTTATTAATACGTAGAAGACAAGCACTTCAAACTGATTTGAAAGTGATGAGAGAAACACAAGTTTAGCTTTATATTTATTTATTTTTTCATACTTGCCAGCTTGTTACAAACAAGCAGATCTCAGAATCTGAAAAAAACAAAAAACAAAAAACACCAGTCCCTCCAGTTACACATCCCCTTCAAAAACAAACATACAAACAAACCAATTAAAAACTAACTGTTCAGTCTAATTTGGCTATCTTAGGGGAAGACATAAGAAACATATAAAAGATGAGAATGACACTTTGTTAACCATATTAGCTAAGATATAGAATACTATTAATAAATTATGACTGTCCTTTATTGGCACTTTTCTCTGAGACTCTTGCCCTAGTCATCCAGAGTCATCACTTTTGCTTCAGGAATAATCAGAATTGTTATGGCACACATGCTTTCAAAATATACACTTAAAGTCAACTAAGATAGTAGTTTAGAAAATATAACTTGTCATTTCCAAGAGGAAGATTTTGTTAGGAGAAGAAAGACTCTTGAGAATCAATAAAGGAAGGCTCTGAAGAAAGAAGGTTGTAAAGCTTATTTCTTCACAAAATACTAGAATAATGATAAAGGAAGACTGTGTTGCTTATATCCAGGAGGCAAGATCAACTTCATGTGAGCTGTGGGGGAAAGTAGAGGAGAACTGGTTGGGGTGTGTCTTTAAGAAGTTCCTGTTGGGCCTGGGACAGGGAACTGTACCTGAGGGGGCTGCTGAAAGCCAATTCAGTACCAGCAGGATGACTGCCTAGTATCTTCTCTTGCAATTTCCAGGAAACATGATGAAAAACAAACTGATGTCTTCAAATTTTTTTGTTCACAAAGTGAACATAGAATATCTGTTGTGCTGAGGAGACGTCTAGTTGACCTTCCCACCACTCAGTGGATGACCTGCCAGCAATAACTTAGTGTTGCCTGCATATTTTCCTACCCAAGTTTCTGTTCTCTGCTTCCTTCCTGATCCCGTCTGAATTGAACCACACAAATATTTCCCATTATAATGGTCCAAGTAAATTTGTAAACCGTAGTCATTGATGATAAGACTGTTGACATGAGAGTAATTTTGGTGGTTTGGAAGGAAAAGTCCTCAGCTACCACAGTTGGCCAAGACCCAGCCCCATTTTGCCATCAATATAATTTAAGCAATAATGTTGGCATTAGGATATGGGAAGATAGAAACAAGTTAGCAGACTGGGGAGATTCTCTTTGAAAGACTAAAATAAGGCAAATATTTTAGTGGTAGAATTGCTAGCAGGGACTTTTTCTTAGTCACAGCTATGTCTTCAGTGCCGAGGAGAGTGAATGATATATTGAGGCTCATTGAAGTTTGGGGGCAATGATGCCTTGTTTCCTCACCAACTTTAGAGGTAGATAGGAGTCAGGCAAATAGAAGTTAAAATATCATCTTTGTTCTTGACCACATGTATCAGAAGGTGAAGCATAGGTCTTAGTGAAGTGGACTCACTAACATGCCCCTTGCCGGCCTATCGAAATCTTGAAAGGGCCTATCTAAAGAAAAGTATATAGTTTCCTAGGATTTCTGTCTTCCTCAGGTCCCAGGGGAAAGATGCCAGAAAAAAAAGAAGCCGATTTCTAGTGCTCAAAGTTATGTGACAGATGCATTATAATAATCAAGAAATGTGGTCCAGTAGTCCAACTGTCAACCAAGTAACTCACTTCTCTTTGAGAAGTAGTAAGGATGAGCAGGAGACCAAATGTATTTCTCTAGTAGGGATCCCTTCACCTGGAAATAGGAGAAGTGGCAAGTAGGTGTTCTGTGGACAACATAAATATGTTGAATACATAAATATGTTAAATTAATTAATGGATTTGGCGTTAGGGGAAGACATAAGAAACATATAAAAGATGAGAATGACACTTTGTTAACCATATTAGCCAAGATATAGAATACTATTAATTAATTGAGAGTATACATTAAATGCAGCATACAATATGATCTTTTAAAATCACTCAAAAATGACTTTTTTGTCAATTAAACACAATTACACATCATACATAAAATAAATCTTCAAAAAAGAGAGGAGACACCAACATTTGACTTAAAAGATTCCTCAGATTATTTGAAACAGTATTTCTGAAAGTCTTTCTGAGAACCAGCTATTCTGGGGTATCCTGAAGAATTCTGAGCATCAATGGGGAGGGGAAAATGGAAGGAGGAAGTGGCAGACAATGCAAGCCTTGTGGAAAGGGCAGGCAAGAGCAGGAGCTTCCTGTGCCACACAGGGAGGAGATGTAGGCAAAGGCTGCTGCAGTGGAAAGGGTTCAGGTAAAACCTGGAGATCATTGGCAGGACTACGTTCAGTAACAGGTGAAAGGAAATACCAGTCTGGCAGATGGAGTAAATGCTTTTTAGGGAGTTGAGGTTGGAGGAAAGAAGTGGGTACAATATTTTCCTTCTGCATATTGGACTGTCTACCTGCTTTGTCTTAAATTCAAAACGAAACCAGGGCAAAAAGGTAGGGAATATCAACAGCAAGAAAATATAGCTCCAGAGAAAACAAGAGACCAATTGATCTCCTTCTACAAAGAACACTGCCACTGGCTATGCGTCAGGAAATCTCACAAAATCTGAGCTTCTCTTCTGTGAATGTGGTTAATGACACCACATCTCCACCCATTTCATAAGGTAGGAACTAAGTTTAGTTATTGTTATCGTTAATGTTTTTATTATATTATTTACTACTATTGTTAGATATTGTTATCATTAATATTATTATTTATTATTATTGTCAGTTATTAACATTAATATATTACTTGTACTTATTGTTATCATTAATATTATATTATTATTTATTATTAACCTAGCCTTTTACATGTTTAGTTTTAAATTCCATTCATTTGATTGTTAGCAATCTCAATGGTGGAACAGTTGGCAAAAATGAATATATCTTCAAAAGACTAAATTAGGTGTCAAGTCACAGTAGCCACTCTTTTGGACCCAGAAGAAAGTTAATTATGAGTTTTGAAAGAGAAAGGGCCCAGACTAAGATGGTCTACCTTATTGAGGCTCTTGTTTCTGTGTGGCTGGAATGGTTGATATTTATAATATTGGGGGAACATATACCTGTAACGGGGGGCATATTTTACATGTGAATTCCCAATTGCGGAAAGGAAGTCATTACATTTATTATTTTAACATACAGATTAAGCAGATGCATTCATTCTGTGGATAAAACAGTCTACGTAGATTTGATACTTAGCTAGCAGTAGAAGATAATACACTTTTAAAGTAGATTTTCATAATAATTTCGACTAGAATTTTGTGTTTATTTTCATAAAATTGCAGTGTCTTTTAAGGATGACTGTTAAGTAGATATTTTATGACCCTCTCCCAAAGTAAGAGCCATCCCCATATGCACATATTTTATTGAAATCTGAAACCAATAAATTTTGTTTTTAATTTAGGTAATTGGCTATGGGAAATGGGCTATGGAAAAATATTACTATAAAATGCAGTGTATATTTCAATATTATTAACTAATACTAAACATTTCTATTAGGTAAGATGCTGTTTTTGATTTGAAATACTTAAGAATCTATAATGGAATAATAAATGTAATTACTTTATTCTTTTAAAAAAATTTAACTTACACTTTGAATACATGGGTATATTGCATTCAGGTAGTGAGCGTAGTACCCAATAGGTTGTTTTTCAAACCATACCATCTTCCCTTACTCCCTGCTCTATGGTGTCTATTGTTCTCATGTTAATGTCCATGTGTGCTCAACATTTAGCTTCCAATTATAAGTGAGAACATGCAGTATTTGGTTTTCTGTTCCTGCATTGGTTAACTTAGGATTATGGCCTCCAGCTGCAACTATGTTGCTACAGAGGACATGATTTCATCCTCTATAATGGCTGCATACTATTCCATGGTGTATATGTGCCATCTTTTCTTTATCCAATCTACCATTAATGGGCACCTAGATTGATTCCACATCTTTGCTATTGTGAATAGTATGGTGATAAACACATGAGTGCCTGCATCTTTTTGTTATAATGATCATGTTCACTTGGGTATATACCCAGTAATGGGATTGTTGGGTCAAATGGTAGCTCAGTTTTAAGTTCATTGAGAAATCTCCGAACTGCTCTCCACAGTGGCTGAACTAATTTACACTCCCACCAATAATGTGTAAGTGTTACTTTTTCTCTGCAGTCTTTCCAGCATCTGTTGATTTTGACTTTTTAATAAAAGCCATTCTGACTGGTGTGATATGGTATCTCCTTCTGGTTTTGATTTGCATTTCTCTGAGTGATATTGAACCTTTTTTTTTTCTTACGTTTTGGCCACTCGTTTACTCTTCAACAGTGATAGAATAATGGCAAAGATACTGTGTAGATTTTATTTATTTAATTTTATACAAATTTTTGTCTAGTGAATTGCTTACCAAATTGTATTGTCTACAGACATTACAAAACAGCAAACAATCATATATTTATGAAATCGTTTTAATAGATTTCAGTTTCAGTTTTTCCTGTGAGTGATAGGTTTAACGCTACTAATATGCTCCCTATAGATATTATGTCCTCTGTAGATCAGCTTTTATATATCAGAGAGAAAGGAGAGGCTGTATCATCCATTCTTTTCTGGATTCTTTATTTCTTGATTATCCCTTAACCTTGCTTAACTCCTGGCAAATGTTGCTAATATTAATGGAAAAATAAGAAATTTGGAATTTCTACTTACTTTAGTCTCTTCAGCTATGGTAACTAGTCTAGACAGAATGTGAAGCCTACTGTTTATGTTATATTATTATTGGTAATCCTCAATGATACCTTAATTGCTTTAATTTCTGTTATGGATGTAGAGTCTGGGATTTGTATCAGAAGTTCTTTATTTGAAAATAATAATAAAAATATATCTAAATTTTGATTTTGCAAACATATCCCTTGCTTAATAGTTCATTGCATTAAATGTTCGTAAATGATACATATTACCTTCAATTTTGTCAGAAATTCAAACTGCAGGGTCTTGTTTAAGAAATCATTTAGTTGACTAGCGATAATCCAAGAATTAAATGAAAAATTTTCAATTTTCAAAAATTACCAAATTTATAAAGATAAATATTCCCTTTAAATTGTATCTATTTTTTTTTGTCCTTGCTGTTTGATAAATTACCTCATGAAAGACAAATTAGACTTCAGGATGAAGCTCTCAGCCTGTTTCTATTTTATTTTCCCTTTGACAGATAATAAGCTCTTATGTCATTTAATATTTAGTTCCATTTATTTTAAAATAAAAGCTTCATCATAAAATTCATTGTAAAGGAAATGAAAATGTGTAGGTGAGTTGTCAACATTGGATAGTCAGTAAATTTTATAAACTGATTTCAAAATGGATAACTTCACAGTTATATATCACTTTCCAAAGCAGAAGTATTTCCGAAAAGCTCTCCCAATTCAATTTTATGGAATTAAAAGCTAGTTTTTATAGGCTTTGGGGCTATTCCCCTAAATGGAAATGTTTTAAACCAGGGAGTTTTAGTAAATATATGAGCTGTGCAACCATCACTATAACTCAGTTTAGAACATTTCCATTACTCCAGTAAGATCCCTCATATCCACTAAGGGTCACACTCTGAGCCCAACCTCTCTCACTCTCTACCACATCAGAAACCATTTAATCTTCTTCCTGTCTCTGCAGACTTGGCTTTTCTGGACACTTCTCATCAAGTGAATTGTGTAATACCTGGTGTCTTGTATTTGGCAGCTTTCATTCAGTGTGTTTTGTAGGTTTGTTCATGGTGTAACACACATCAGTGGTTTTCTTCCTTTGATTGCTGAATAGTATTCCATTGCATGGATATACCACTTTAATTCATTTATCAGTTTAGGAGTATTTAGCCTGTTTCTAATTTTTGGCTTTCTAAATAAAGCTGCTAAGTACACTTGAATCAATGTGTTTATCTGTACATGTGCTATTACTTCTCTGGGACTACCTAATGTAAGGTTCTTCTATTGGTTCAAACCCCGGGAGTGCGCCAACAGACAACATAACAGTGTGGAGCAACATGCTGTTTTAATGAGCGCCTGGGTGCAGGCCGGCTGAGGCCTAAAATGACATCAGCCCCAATAGAGGACGGGGCAAAGGTTTTATAATCTCCTGGGAGCAGCAAGTCTCCTAGTCTGATGTAACTGCTAGCTTATACCCGGATGGCCTCTTTCTTGATCTTCAGAGTACCTGTCTTCCGGCTGACTCTCTTCCTGCTTCTGCTATCTTGCTGGCACACGCTGCTGGTGCAAGTAGCCTTGTGCCTCGGGACTGGGCCTGAGAAGGGAGGACTTATTCACCTCCTTAAGCTTTCAGGCCCCAGGGAGAATCTTACATTCCTATCTATTTGGTAATAGAAAAGGGAAAACGGATGACTTTCTCAATAACTACTTCAGGTGTGACACAGGGTTGGCATGGGCACCTCGGAAAAAGAAAAACTTAATTTGGGGTGTATTCTGGAGAGACGGGTTGGTATCCATCCTGTTGTTGTAGCAGTAGCATGGCCTGGATAGTCTGGCGGTTAACTGTAGTTTTAACAAGAGTTTTAACGGCTTTTATTATCAGTGGGATAACATAAGGGAGAAACAGGAGGAGCCCAGTGATGAAGATTATTGTCCCTACTAGCATTTTAAATCCTCCTAAATTAGAGAACCACCCTCCTAGAAGGTTTGTTGCATCCCATCCCCCCTTCGTTTGGACTGGTACGTGGGCTACTTTTCTGATGTTTGAAGCAATCTTTCTAGAACCACCTTTCCATTATCATCTAAGTTAAGACAGCAATTAGAGATATTCAACTTACCACAGACTCCACCCGCTTCTGTTAACAAGTAGTCTAGTGCGAGCCTGTTTTGATAAATTGCCACATGCATTTGGTTTTGTTGTTGCGTGAGCATTTCCAGGGCTGAGGCAGCTTGGTTAGTGATTATCTCTATAACCCTCTGTAGTCTAATTATTCTATTTAGCATATATATAGGAGTGTGATAACCCCATGAACCATCCTCAGTCCAAGTGGCAGGACCGTAATATTCAATGATCCCTTATGGAGGCCATTTGTTCCCTTGCCATCTTTGGCTTCCTCTACCTTTAAGGATCGTTTCTCTTTGTTTAGGTTATTATATACAGGGACGCTGAGGGTGTTGTGCTACTGTTAATGTTTTGGAAGAAGGAGTAGCTTTGGGGGTGAGCTTGACCCTGGTGCAATGGACCCAGCTGGGGGTCCTGGGAATCTCGCTGCACTTGGCATGCTGAGTATCACGGTGTAGGGGCCTGTCCACTTGGATTGTAGCATTTGGGTGAGGGTTGGGTTGGCAGATGAACACATCTATCCCTGCGAGACAGTTATGTTGAGAGGACAAGGAGGTGTCAACAGGGAGAGGCGTGGCCTCATCTGCTGCTTTATGAATGAAAGACCATGTCTGGATTAAGGAGGGGAGGTAATTCCCAAGTGACTCAGAGTCTGGTAAGGATGGAGGCCCCAAGATAAAAGTTCAGCCATACATGACTTCAAAGGGATTATAAAAAGAGGGTGCTTTTGGTCCTGCATGGAGTCTCATGAGGGCGAAAGGGAGATTTTTTGGTCCACAACTGGCGAGTTTCTAGAGCCACCTTGGTGAGTTGCGCTTTAAGCACAGAGTTAATGTTTTTTAACGTTGCCTGAAGATTGAGGCCTTTAGGGTGTGTAGACAACCTACTTTATTTTTAAGGATGTAGAGACACCTTGGGTAATTTGGATGATGAAGGCGGGCCCGCTATCGGACTGGATGAATGTTGGGAGTTTGAAGCGGGGAATTTTATGTAGGATGAGAGTTTGTGTGATGATATTTGCACCTTCTGAAGTTGTTGGGAATGCTTCTACCTGCCTGAAGAAAGTATAGACAAAGACTAGAAGATAGCAGAGCCATTTATCGGGCGGCATGTGAATGAAGTCTACTTGCCAATTTTGCCCGGGTACCTGGCCCCAGGTTTGGTGGGTAGGAAAAGGCAGCAGTTGGAGGGAGCCCTGGGGTGACACTGAGTGGCGGATAGAGCAGGACTGGGTAATTTTTTGAACACAGCTGGAAAGGTGAGGACAAATGAGAATAAGGTAGAGAAGTTGAAAGAGAGGTTTGTAACTAACATGGAAAGAGTTGTGGAGGCTTTGGAGGTGAGGAAGGCTTTGAGAGTGAGGAAGAACAAAGCTCCCTTCCTTGACATACCATGGTCCTTACTTTTGAAGGTTTTGGACTTGGAAGTCCTCCTCTTGTTCTGAGGAGTAAAGAGGAGAGAACAAGGACAGGGACAGAAACTGGCCTTGCACGGGTTGTAGGTCTACTTGTTTGGCTACCTGATCTGCTAAAGCATTCCCAGCTGACACACGATTGTCTGGGGTTTGGTGGTCCTTGCGATGAATGATGGCAACTTTCTGCAGGAGTATGGCAGCTTGAAGGAGTTTGCTCATGAGAGAGCCATTTATGACAGGAGTGTTCTTTGCAGTTAGGAAACCTCATTCTTTCCAGATAGACAAGTGTGAGTGTACTATATAGAACACATAACAAAAATCTGAATATATGGTAATTTGTTGTCTGGCTGCTAGAGTGAAAGCCTGAGTGACAGAGCTGAGTTCAGCTTTGGGAGGTGGTGCCTAGGGGGAGCAGATTGCCTTCAATAGTGTATTGGGGGGTGACACTATAGTATAGCCAGCATGTTGGCATCCTTGATGTAGGAAGGAGCTGCCATCTACAAACTAAGTAAAGGAGGCATCTGGAAGGGTCTGTTAGGTTTGGAAAAAGATGAGAATAATTTGAACAGTGTTCACATAGAAGTGTGTAGGGTCTTGAGCGGTTGCAGCTTCAGGTAAGAGCATGACCAGGTTTAGACGGGAGCTGGTTAGCGCGGTGATTTGGTGAGGGGTTCTATGAATAGAGTATGCAGTTATGCAGTTAGCTCACTGCAGCGAGCTAGCATGTCTTTGATGTTATGGGTTGAATAAACTTAATAAATGATGTTATTGAATAAATGATGTTATCATAGAGAGATAGTTTTAGGCTTCTAAGGTTGAGGACAGTAGCTGCTGCCAGTGCTTGGAGGCAGGCAGGCCATCTGCGAACTGTGGTTTCAAGTTGTTTGGAGAGG
This sequence comes from Trachypithecus francoisi, assembly GCF_009764315.1. Classification (NCBI taxonomy): domain Eukaryota; kingdom Metazoa; phylum Chordata; class Mammalia; order Primates; family Cercopithecidae; genus Trachypithecus; species Trachypithecus francoisi. The sequence goes on from NW_022681454.1 coordinate 19,121,627, forward strand.
TAGGTGATAACCTGGAGGGAGGGTCCCTTAGACTGGGTTAGAATGCCTAGTGCAACTCCATGCCATTTATCAGGAGAGAGGGAGAAAGGTTTGGTGAGGTCTGGGAGAGTGAGGATGGGGTCTGAGGTGAGAGCCTTCTGGAGTAGACGGAAAGGTTGGGTAATAGGCTGTGAAGGATTTGAAGGCTCATGGAGAGGGCCTTTAGCGGCTAGGTATAAAGGTTTGGCAAGTAGCGGGAAGGAGGGAACCCAGAGCCTAAAATACCCCGCTAGTCCTAGAAAAGAGAATTTCTTGCTTAGTTTGTGGAGACGGGAGGGACTGGAGGAAGGAGATGCAGTCGGCTGTGAGCCCTCAGGTTTGCGGGGTAAGAGCTAGGCCTAGATAGGTGACTGAGGGAGTGCCTATTTTTGCTTTCTTAGGGGAGATTCAATACCCCCGTTCTGCCAAGAAGTTTAAAACAGAGAGATAGTATGGGCATTGCAGTCTCTTTGAGAGGGTCTTCACAGGAGCAGATCATTAACACATTGAAGGAGAGTGGACAGTTTTAGGGATAAGGCACAGAGGTCATGAGCAAGGGCCTGTTCAAAAAGGTGGGGGCTGTCTCTGAAACCTTGAGGTAGTACACACCAGGTGAGCTTACGTGAAAGGTGGGTGTCGGGGTTTTCCCACTTAAAGGCAAAGAGGTTTTGAGTGTAAAGGAATTGTGGGGGGGAAAAAAGCATCCTTTAGTTTTAGAACAGAAAAATGGGTGGTATTGGAGGGAATTATTGAAAGTAAAGTATATGGGTTAGGAACTACCGAAAATACTGGGAGTACAGCTTGGTTAATGAGCTGAGGTCCTGGACTAAGCGTTAAGCTCCATCTGGCTTTTTAACAGGTAGTACTGATGTGTTAAAAGGGGGTTTGTTAGGTGGAGTAGGTGACTGGCAAGGAGGCAAGAAATGATAGGCTTTAGGCCTATGAGAGCTACTTGGGTGATAGGATACTGCTTCTGTTATAGGAACTGGGTGGACTCCTTAAGGGTAATGCAGATGGGGGTGTGGTGTTCTGTGACTGAGGGTGTGGAAGTATCCTAAACAGTGGGGTTAACTATGGGTGGGGGATAAGAAAAGGTTGCATGTTTTAAGGTGGGAGGTTGGAGGAGTAAAAGAAAGTTAGAAGCCCCAGAGTGGTCTGGGTTGATGTGTTGGATACTATGGGGAACGTGGAAGTAGAGAGTAGTGTGGCGTTTTTAAAGGATGTCTCTGCCTAGGAGTGGAGTTGGGCATGAAGGCAGGTCTAAGAAAGAGTCAGTGAAGGTGTGCAGGGAACATAAAAGTGGAGGGGGGCTCGGGGTTTGGAGACTTGTCCGTCAATTCCCACAACAGAGACTTGGGAGGACCAAGTGGCTCCTGAAAAATTAGACAAAGCAGAGTAGGTTGCCCTGGTATTAATTAATGAGGAAAGTAAAAGGCAAAAACAGGCAGATTTTCAGGGGCCCTGCAGCCACCATTAGGGTTACCCTTGGCTCGGATAAAGCAATGGTTGTTGCTGGGGTGTCCGTTCCAGGACACTGTCAGTCTTCAGCAGTAAGGCCAGTGAGATCTGAGTAGGAGGTTGTGGCTTAGGAAGGGATGAGGGCGGTCCTTGTGGGTGCTACTCACAGTCCAACTTCCACTGGCATCCCCTGCAGATGGGGCACGGCTTAGTGGGCTTACATGGATTTGGGCATTGTCTGGTCCAGTGGCCTTCATTGCCACACTGGAAACAGGCACTAGGTGGAGGTGACTTATTAGGAGGCTTCTGTGTGGAACTGCAGCTCTGTGAGCCTTCAGGGCCCCTGATGGTGGAGGCAAGCATTTGAAACTCTGCCTGTTTTTGCCTTTTACTTTCCTCATCACAATTGTTAAGGACTTTGAAGGCTAAATTAAGAAGGTCTCGTGGGGTTTGAGGGCCGTCATCAAGCTTCTGAAACTTGTGCCTAATATTGGGGGTGAATTGAGGGATGAACCAAAGGTTTAAGATAGTGACTTCTTCTGGGCTGGCTGGAGCTAAGCTGGTATATTTTCTCATGGCTTCAGTTAAATGAGAGAGAAACAGGGCTGGGTTTTCATCAGGACTTTGGGTGATTTTTGAAAGTTTTTCATAGTTTACTGCTTTATGGGCACTGTTTTTGAGTCCTGCAAGGAGACACATAATCATGTGGTCTTGATGGTGGCACCAAGAGGCCCCGTCTTGATAATCCCAGTGGGTCTGCTGACTGGGGACTGCCTCTGCACCAGCAGTCTGGGCAGGAGCTTGGTGATGAATTGTATCAGTATGTGCCTGAGCTAGCGTCCAGATAGGGTCTGGTCTTCTGGGGTAAAGGTGGAAGAGAGAATAATGTAGAGGTCATGCCAGGTTAGTTCATAAGACTGAGTGAGGTACTGAAACTCCTTAATGTAAGATAGGGTCTTCTGGAAATAACCCAGTCTTTTGTTAATTGGAGAGAGGTCAGTGGGGGAGAAGGGAACATGAACTCAATACCTTCAGCTCATGCTGCTTCCTGAAGGGGGCACTCTAGCACTGGCACTGAAGTAAGGGTGAAGCATGGGCCAAAGATGGCGCTCAAGTGAGTACAGGCGGGAGAGAAGAAGTCGGAAGTGGTTCCCGTTGAGGGTTTCAAGGGGGAGGGGGGGTTGAGTTGATAGGCAGTGGAGGATAGATAGGGGCGTAAGGTGGTGGGATGGGTCTACAGGCTTCAGGAGAGGGTGGTGAGGAAGGAGAATGAGTACAGGTAATGCTAGACTTCTCCTGAGGAGAAGATGGTGTACGAAAATAAGTGGGTACTTTTGGAGGTGATGCCGGCTGGGAAGATGGTGGCTGAAAAGATTGCAGCTGGGAACATGGTGGCTGAGAAGACAACATGGAGGCTTGGGGGGTTAAAGAAGACGGTTGAGAGGAAGAGGTAGGGGCTGGGAGGGATGGACAGCAGTCAGCTGGATTGAAAGAGATAGAAGAGGTAGTATCGGGAGGAGAAAGGCCGTCAGGGCGGCGAGAATGGAGGAGAAGGATTTGAACAGGTGAGCAAGAATTGCAGAGGTCAGGTTGTGATCTGAGTGCAAAAAGGCCTGGACATAAGGATTTCTCCCCATTTCTCCTGTTGTTGGTAATAATTGCTTAAGTCAGTTAAAATTGTAAAGTCGAATGTTCCATGTGTGGGCCATTTGGACCCATCATCCAATTTGCATTGTGGCCAGACTGAATTGCAAGAAACGACAAGGCACTTAGGGTGGATATCTTGCCTGAGGCCTAAGGTTTGCAGGTTTTTTTATGAGGCAGCCTAGAGGGCTGTTTTTTGGAATGGAGGACCAGCAGTTTCCCATAACAGAGTGTAGGCATGGCAGAACAGGGAAAAAGGAGACCATCCTGGATGGAAGGAAGGAGACGATAAAAGGTGTGATTGTCATGGCTGCCTTTTTTGTTCCCAGAACGGGATCAAATGGCTTAGAGGCATCCCCTTAAGACCAGATGATCAGCAAGTGCCTGGAACACGCCAGAGACTTCTTGGACTGGATAAACCAAGAGAGGCCATGTGACTTTTCTCCTGTTAACCAGGCTCCCGGGGAAATTTACCAGTAGGCGAGATCAGTGACCAATGTGCGTGCACAGGGAGGCCACTGGAGGCTGAGGAGCTTCTTTTGTCTGGCTGCTGTGGCCTGCTCTCTGGGGTGGCAGGGTAGGTCCACGGAGGATGCAGACCTGAGCCCCTCCTGGGTTTTGGCACCAGACGTAAGGTTCTTGTATCAGTTTGAACCTGAAGAGTGTGCCAACAGACAACACAAGGCAGTGTGGGGCAACATGCTGTTTCAATGAGAGCCTGGGTGCAGATGAGCTGAGGTCTAAAATGGCATCCGTCCCAAGTGAAGCAAAGGTTTTACAGTCTCCTGGAAACAGGAAGTGTCCTAGTCTGACGCAACAACTACGTTGTACCCCAATGGCCTCTTTCTCCATTTTCAGGGGTACGTGTCTTCCAGCTGGCTCTTTTCCTGCTTCTGCTATCTTGCTGGTGCACGCTGCTGGCGCAAGTAGCCTTGCAACGTGGGACTGGGCCTGAGAAGGGAGGAGTTATTTATCTCTTTAAACTTTCAGGCCCCAAGGAGAATCTTACACCCAAGAGTGGAAAGCCTGTGTCATATGGTGAATGTATTTTTAACTCTCAAAGCATTTCCAAAGTGGCAACACCAGTGTATGCCACAGTTGACAATATATGAGGGATCCCATTTCTATAATTTATTTACTATTTTCTGTCTTGTTTATTATAGACATTCTGAGAGATTTAAAATGGTACCTCATTGTGGCATTAATTTACATTTCCCTAATGAATAATTACATGGAGCTTCTTTCTTTGTGCTTGTTAGCCATTTCTATATCCTCTTTATTAAAATGCTCATTCAAATATTTTGCCTATTTTATTTAGGTGCTCATTTTCTTATTATTGACCTGTAAGCAATCTCTGTATATTCATGATACAAGCTCTTATCAGATATGTGTTTTACAAAATATTATATTCTAGTGTGACTTTTTTTCATTTTCTTAATGATGTCTTTTGAAGTACAGATCATTTGAATTTTGATGAAATCTACTTTATCAATCTATTTCTTTCTTATATTAACTTTGCTTTGGTGTCATAGTTAAGACTTCGTTGCCTAACCCAAATTTCAGAAGATTTCATCCTATGGTATTTACCAAAAGTTTTATTGTTGTAACTCTTATTGTAAGATTATAATAATCTTTAAGTTAATTTTTACTTAATGAAAGGTAAAAATCTAAATTCATATTATCATGGATGAACAATTATCATAGTACCATCTCTAGAATATCTATCCTTTTCCTTGACACCTTTGTCAAAAGTAAATTAACTCTAAATGTAAGGTTTTATTTCTGAACTCTTAATCCTCTTCAGTTGACCTGCATATTTACTCTTATCCTGGTATCACACTGTCGTGATTACAGTAGCTTTACGATTCTTTTGAAATTGTAAAGTTAAATTCTTCCAGCTCCATTCTATTTTTTCAAAATTCTTTTGGCTGTTTTAGGATTTTTGCAATCTCGTATTAGTCAAAGTTCTTCAAGGAAACAGAATCCGTAAGATATATGTAACTATGTAAGAGAAGATTTATTCTAAGGATTGGCTCACAAGATAACAGAGGCTGAGAAGTCCTATAATATGCCATCTGCAAGGTGGAAAACTAGGAAAGCTGGTTGTGTAATTCAGCTCAAATTTGAAGGACTGAGAAATGGGAGTGGTGGAGGGGAGAACTGCTGTAAGTCCCAGAATTGGAAGGCTTGAGAACTAAGAGCTGTAATTTCTGAGAGCAGCAAAATTTGGATGTTTCAACTCAAGAAAACAGAGAGGATTCACTTGTCCCTGCCATTTTGCTGTGTTTAACTCCCAACAGGTTAGAAAATGTCTATCCACATTGGTGAGGGCAGATCCTATTTACTCAATCTACTGATTCAAATAATAAATCACTTCCAGGAACATATTCATAGGCACACCCAGAAATAATATTTTACCGGCTATCTGGGTATCCCTTAGCCCAGTCATGTTGGCACATAATATTAAACATCACCAGTCCCATATAAATTTCAGGACCAATTCTCACTTTCAGTGAAAAGGCCTCCTGGAATTTTGATAGGGTTGGTGTTGAATCTGTTAATCAGTTGAAAATAATTGTCATCTGTAAGATACTGAATCTTCCAATACATAAATGTGAAATGCTTCTCTGATTATTTAGATCTTCTTTAATTTCCCTCAACAATATTTCATCATTTCCACTGCAACATTCTTGCAGTTCTGTTGTTAAAGTTAGATAAGTATCTTATCCTTTTAATTGCTATTATAAAGGAATTATAGAATAAGTATATCTTTGATAAAGAACACTTAAAAATTTCAAAATTCGAAGTTGTATTTAAAGAAAGAGAGCTATACATAACAAATAACATTCAGTTTTCTATAGATCAGCCTTTTAAACAGGTTGAATATTTAATTAGTTACTCATGTAGTATGATAATAATCAACACTTCTATGGCCCAGCACTTAATGGATATTTTATTCTGCAGGGCAGAAGAACTGATAAAGCTTGAGAAAGACTTTTATATTTAAGAAAATACAACTGAGAAAGTAAAGCACACCACATTTTCCTTTTAGAAATTCATTATGTACATTAGTAAATTAAAGGCTCAGATGCCCATTCTAGTTTATTTGGCCATATTTTATAGAACATTTATTAACATATTAAGGAACTCCTAATGTATTTTAGAAGAGAATTTGGAACACTCTGGAATGGTAGCTTATGGTTTGCACAGCTTTTCTCAGGAGCATTGCATCTTATAACTACTTGTGAGAGTAGACATGGCTATTGCTATTAAAGAGCATCTAACCCAAGTCACATAAAGTATTAAAGCCAGGTCTTACACTGAGGACTTCTGCCCAAATGCCATTTTCATTTCATCCACGAGATCCAAGAGAAGTCTCATACTCTGACTGAAGTATCAATCGTGTGAAGAATCATGTTACCATAAACAGATACACATTCAAGGTTTTGGAAATTCTTTGAGCAATGAAGAACCTCCTGTAAGTATCACGACTTAGCAGTTTGAATTGTCTTCAGAGAGTGCTAAGAATTGAGAAGACAGAGCTGAGTGACAGAATGAAGATGTGTGAAGATGGAACACAGGGCAGAGCTGACCTTAGAATTGCTGAAAGGCAATGGATAGGAGGAAAATGACATAGAAAATACAGCCTATTCAAATTCACTTTTGCTGGGCTTTGATACTGCCTGATCAAATGATGTTTTGCTTGTATTCTGTAGAAAATCCTGCAACTAAGAAATGTATAGGTTAATGTGAGCTAAATGAATGAAGTCAATAGAGTAGTAATTAATTGAAAACACAGTAGTAAATGAATAGATATAAAAGTAGAATGCACAAAGGTAAGTAAAGAAATAGGGGAGAAATCACTAATTGAAATGTACATAGCTTAGATCATCAGAATATTTTTGAAAGTGAGTTGTCAGGAACTTTTTGTCTGTTTGTTTAATTGCCTTAATTTATTTCTCCCTTAGATCATACTTAAACAAAAAATGCTAACATTTGAAACTAGATAATTTGTAAACATTAAATAGGTATCCATTTATAAATGTTGACAAAATTACAGTGGATTTAATTTGTGCATGATGAAATCAAAATGACTAAGGAGATACTCATCGTCTAAAAATAATAACCACTTTAAATACTTTACAAATTCAGTGAATATTTTTTCAGTGCCTGCTCCATGCCAGGCAGTGTTCTAGGAGCTTGAAATCATCAGTAAACAAAACAAAAATCCATGTCCTAGTGCAGTATAGATTTTTATAATAAGCAAATCATAAACTAAAAAATAAATATAATGAAGTCAACTACATAGCATAATATATTTACATAGTCAACTACCTAGGGAGAAGGCCGTAAGTGCTGGAGGAAAAAATAAAAAATAGAGCAGAGTGTTGGGGATGAAGAATGCCTATGGGGTCGGTGGTATTACAAAAAGCATGGGTATGAAATTACAATGGTCAGATTGAGAGGAAACTGATATAGATATACCTATTTTAAATGTATATTTAATATTTTTATCCATAACTGATTTCATGTAAATTCTTCTTCCTAAGATAGAAGATGAACAGGTTTATGTAACTTCTAATTTGGAAAAGATATTTTCCATGATACTGTACAGATAATTGAAAGAAATACAAATATTTTCCTTTTTCCTTAGGTAAGCCTATGGGCTGACTCTTTTTTTTTCTTTCGTTCTTGCAATAGCATTTGTGTATACTTTTGATGCTGTCTTCTTATATTTAACCAATGGAAATTCACTGAGGTTTGAGTTTATGAATACAATGAGTTAATTAATTCATGGGGCAATACCACAAAATTGGGCATTATTTTTCATTTCTTTTAAATATCAGAGTGTTCAAGAGAGAAACTTAAGGCAACTAGATAATAGTTATTGAGAACATCAAGTAAGAAAGTTAGAGCTCATGAACTCTATTTCTCTCAAATAGAGTTTTCAATATTTATTGACTCTGAATCAAATATCATAGTCAAGGCTTAAAGTGTAAAATGAGACATAAGAGAAGCAGTTGATTGTCTCATGTTTAAAATGTTCTTTCTAATTTTTCCATCCCAAGGAATGCATTTAATTCTACAATATATGAAATTCAAGCTACTTAGAGTATTGAAATACAGTAGTTTGTCTTTAATGACTAAAATAACGGATTAAATTAGTTGAGTGTCACACAGCCAGCCTCATTTTGTTGGTTTTTGGAACTTTACATTACTGGTATTCTCCACTGCAAGCTGCTGATTCTGATAAATCAAAAATAATCAAATGGCATAACTATACAACAAAGTAAAAATTGAATTATATTCCAAAATAGTATCAACTTTATCTAGGATTTCTTCATTCATACATTCACTCATTCATTCATTCACTGAAAATTTGTCTTTTGAGAACTTAATCTGTTCTAGGTACAGCAGCAAGTGCTAGGATTAAAACATGGCCAGGACTTGATCCTATTAAATAGATGTGTGTTATGACTAAATGTGTCATTTCACAAATTGGTATGTTAAAGGCCTAATCCCCAATGTGACTGCATATGGAGATAGGTTCTGTGAGGAGGGAATAAGGTTAACAGGTCATAAGGAGGTTGCTCTACTTCAATAGAACTGGTATGCTTAGAAGAAGAGGAGCAGACCTCAGATCTCTTTCTCTCCACCATGCAAGGACACAGTGGGATGACAGCCACTTACAAGCCAGGAAGAGATTCTCACCAAAAAGAAAATTGGCTGACACCTTGATCTTGAACTTCCCAGAATCTAGAATTACGAAAAAAATAGTCTGTTGTTTAAGGCACTTAGTTTATGGTATATTATTCTGGAAGCTTGAGCTAACTAATACAATGTGTCAACTACATATCACCATCCATTGTAGTGAGTGGCATGATAGAAGTTCACAGGGACCCAGTAGACGAAGTGATTGCTCAAATGCAAAGGCTCCAGAGAGAAGAAGGCATTTGAACTGGTTCTCAAAGGATCAGTAGGGATTTGCTAGGCAGTGCATTTGAGGGAAAGTTCCTAGTATATGCTGAATGCTTGTTTCTTGCCACAGAGTCATTCCTTCTAAGCCTCTCACTCATCCTATCACATCAAAACTGTTTTTGTGCTCAAAAAATAAATAGACTTAATGAATGTTACCAATTCATTTCCATAAACGTTACTACTCTTCCACCATGATGTTCCAGGGCTTACCAGTTCTCCATTTCTGTAACCTCACTGTATGATGCCTGAGTTCTTTCTTCAGACCTAAGAGTGTTTGTAGAAGTGTCTTGGAAAATGTAGCTTGAAGCCCTTTTACAATTACTGATGGGAGGTAAATGCAAAAAAAAAAAAAAAAATTGTGCAGTAAACACAGACATTAAGGCAAACCCTGGTGCCATAAGCATCCCTGGAAACAATGGTTCAGAAACATCAACTTTAATCATTTCCTGCCAAAATGGTACGTTACAGCCTATCTGTGTTCCCTTCTCATCTTGTTCTTATTTTTCCTTTCACCTATACTAATACATTATAATTTTTCATTTCTACCTCAACCACTGGACTATGGGTTCCACTGTGCAGGTGATACTTTACTCCTCTTTCTGCTGCCAACACTCATTTATCCATTCAATCAATCATCCATTCACCTTTCTGTATTTAATGCCTGCGGGATACCAGTGACAGTGCCAGACTCTGGTCGACAGCAGCAAAGTGATTGTTCATCAGAAGTAAGGGAGACAGGCAATACAGAAACAACAACAAAAAAAGCAAGATTATTTCAGTGATAAGTGTTCTGCAGGAAATAAACTATCTAATGTAGGAGACACAAACTGTGGACAGTGATGGGCAAAGTTAAGTCCTGAAGATGAGAAGGATCAGTATTGTGAAGATGAGTGAGGAGCCAGGCGCTGGCAAGTGCAAAGGCCCGGGAGAAGTAAAAAGCTTGATTTTGAGGAAAAGAAAGGGTTATAAGCATAACAGGTAGGTAGTATGTGAATTGGAGACAGAAAATAAGGTTGGGCCTTTTAGATCCTATTGAGAACTTTGGATTTGCTAAAGGAGAAAGTCATTAAAAAATGTTAACCAAAGGAGAAATTTTATATGTTCATGTTCAATTGCAAGACATGACTTATACTTTTAAAACAATTACTCTACCTGCTGTGTGCAAACCAGATTGAAGGTGGGCATTTCCAGAAGTGGGGGCTGAGGGGCAGTTAGGAAGCAATAGCTACACTCCAGGTGAAGGTGAAGAGGACCTGAGACCAGGTGAGTAGCGGTGCAGATGGGAGAAGAGAACGCATTTGAGGTATGGTTGCAGAGACAGACATAAATGATTTATTATTGATTGACTGTCAGTGCTCCGGAAAAAGAAGAATTTAAGAATAACTTTTTAAGTATTATATTGTCATCTAACAAAGTAGAAGAGAAGGAAAGGAACAGATTTTGAGAGAAAAAAATAGAGTTCTTTTTTGAACCATATTAAGTTTTTAATGATTATTCATTATTTTGTTAGAGAAAACAAATAGATACTGGGATATAAGCAGATGAAGCGCAAGTCAGATTTTTAAGTGAGGCAGAGGCTTGAGGTGATATTAAAAGCTCTGAGACTTGTGATTAAATGGAAGAGAGTGAAGACCAGGAAGCAAAGAGGCTGAGGACTGAAACCTCCTGCGTGCCTGTAGACCAAAGGCAAGATATAGAAGCAGATGACACAACACAGAGGCAGAAAAGCAGCAGCCAGAAGTGGAGGAGGAAAAGGAGCAGAGTGTGACCACATCAAGGCAGAAGCAGCCAGCTGAGAGGCTGCATGAGATGAGCTGACAAGTGTCCACAACATTTGGCAAAGGGATGTTGGTGACCTTCCAAGAATGGCTCCATGAGCATAGTGGTGACAGAAGCCAGACTGGGGAGGGCTCTAGAGAAAACTCCTAGATTGCAGTTTCCTCACATTGTTAATTAACCTGAAGCCTCTGCACTGTACCTAAACCTAGCCTGGACCTTTCTGAATATACTCCATTTACCCCAAAAATTAGTCTTGAAAGGGGGTATATGTTGAATTGTTAGCCTATTGTAATATGAAATGCAGTTTTTAGAATTTCCTGGGAAAGAAATCAGGTCCAGTGATAATGGTTTTCAGGCTTTATTTTGTTGTTGTTGGACAATTTTAGGATGTGTCATGCTCCCAATAGAGGAATCATTATAAGCGGGCACTCCTTTTGTGATCTCATTGCCATTTCGTTAATACCACAGTTAGGGTTTGTAAAGAATGTATATTAGAAGAGACAAAGGACATTTCTCAACACAGGTTTTGTTTTGTTTTTCTTCTGTTTCTTCTTCCAATTTGAAAAATAAATCTCTATTGCCCAATCTGGGTACTTTCTGGAAGCCAGAAAAAGAGAGAAATCTTTCCCCCAAGTAACCTGTCTCATGGCCTATTTGTCAGTGAGCATAATAATTATCTTCGAGCATGAATAAGGAGAAAATAAAAAAAAAACCTTTAAAATAATTAGCTAAAATAGTTTACTTTCTTTCCACACATGAACAAGTTTGACTTTCCTTTTATCTTCTTTTGTTTGTTTTCCTCTAACCTTAGTTTATTCAAAGTCCTTGCATAGCTGCGCCAAGGCTTGGTTTGGATTCAGAGTGAAGATTCAACCACAGAGCCCTTGTGATGGGGACTTGTGGAAAGTTTTTTTTTTTTTTAATGTTTTCCTTTCCATCTTGGGGATGCCTAAAAATAACTTGCAGGTGGGCAACTCAATTCAGAGCCAAATTCTACCTCTGTTCTTTGTTACATTGTTTCATTTTTAGAAAGTTTTACAGCTGATATTGAAGTTTTTTATTTTTTTTTTCTGGATATGCAGTTTTCCAGAGTTATTTTATAGGCCTATTTAAGTTCATAATCTTGTTTTTATTGTAATTTTAGTTTTAGTAAATGAACAATGGAGTAGAATTTAGACATAGAGCCAAATGCTGTTTGTTTCCTCCTGCACTGAAGTGGTCCCTGGTTGTTACTTGATCCTTACGTTGAACATCAAAGATTCATGTCTCTTAGTAAATGTGAACAGCAGAAAACCTCTCTGCTGAAATGATATATGGGTTAAGCAGTCAATCCCACCCAACATTGCAATGTTGAATTATCTGCAGACAGAGTTGATTTTTTCCTTAATTGAACTATTAGAAGCTACAGCAAATACTCGCTTTCACAAATTCATGGTGTCTCCAATCATGACTTAATTGTACACTTTAAAAAGAATTAAAGAGTGTAATTAGATTATGTGTAATTCAAAGGATAAATACTTGAGATGGATACCTCCTTCTCCATGATGTGCTTATTTCACATTGCATGCCTGTATCAAAACATCTCATGTACCCTATAAATATATACACCTGCTATTACTCCAATCATTAAAAATAAAAAATTCACATTGTCTTATATTATCACTGGTAGAATTATCACTAAATTCCATTTCTTGAGGTAATCTTGTGAGTGTTTGTTGGGCCTGCAACCATTCTGCCTTGTAAATTCTGGTTTAAACAAATGCATGCACTCTGTTTTTTTTTAATTGAATGTTACTCTGTACCTCAAAATGACCCCTTTAATACTAAATAATTGAGACCATAAACTCTTCAATTGACGACTATCATGCAGTACATGTAGAAGCATCACTAGTAGCCCATTATGATTAATCTAGGGGAAGCAATGTGATTATAATTAATTTCTACCCAATTCTTGCTCCGTATAGTGGGGATGTAGCCATCTGTTTATACTTATTGAAGACTTACTACCCTCAGGATCATTGTCATCTAAATCACAAAAATTACTGATATTGTGCTTAAAATTAAAGAATACTTTCAGTGCATTTGAGGGACATGGAAGAACACTGGATGTGAATCAGCAGAATTGAGTCAGCAGGACACAAGGAGCATGTCCTTTTTTAATTTCAAATTTTGGGGCCTGAGTCCTACACACTTAAATTTGGGAATTTAAACTAAGTGATATCTCTATTTCCTTCATCCAAAATTGTAGAAGGTGATACAACATTGTCTTTTCTTTTCTTTCTTTTATTTAAAACATAGATTAACTTTACACATAAGACATGGTTTCCATGTAAGATAAAATGAATCACATAATACAAACAAACATTTCTCTTTTGACCTACCCTTGGCTTTCCTATCTCTGTTTCAGCCCCTGAAGAAACAAATCTCCATTTCAATGTGAATGCTTTTGCTTCTTTTATATTAGTTATATGTAAATATATTCTCTTTATATTATAAACTATATTTTTAATATCTGCATAGCATCTGGCTTATGAATGTACCATAACATGTTTAACCATTATACCTATGGCAGGATAATTAATATTATTTCTTATCTTTTTAAATAATTATAAGGAAAATCCTCTTTGCATGCACATGCAATTAATTCTAGAGGAGAAGAACTAACAGGTGAAATGATGACTGCATCTGAGTAAAGCACATTCAAACAATTTAACACATATTGTCAAAAAAGTCTCCAAAAAGCTGCAGTATACAGAAGATAATTCTTTTATGTGAATGTTTAAGATCTTGCCAGTCTGTTGGCCAAAAATCTACCATCTCATTATTTTTGTTTGTTTTTCCATGATTACTAGTGAAAATGAGGTTCTTCTTGTGATTTTTTTTTTTTTTTTGGCATTTCTGTTTAGATTCTTTGCTCACCCTTTCTATTTTTAAACATCAATCTATGTAAGATTTTGAAGTATTCTGAAAAATCTTTTTTTTCCCAACTTTTATTTTACGTTCAGGGGTACATACGCTGGGTGTGCAGGTTTCTAACAAAGGTAAACAATGTGTGTGCCATGGTGGTTTGCAGCACAAATAATCCCATCCACTAAAGGCCCAGCATCTATTAGCTATTCTCCCATATATTCTGCCTCCTCCCACTCCCACCCGCAGACAGGCCACAGTGTGTGTTGTTCCCCCAACCCATGTGTCCATGTGTTCTCTTTATTCAGCTCCCAAAGTCTTATCCTCACTATACTTTGATAGTGTGTGAATGGATATGTGTGTATATTTTACCATATACACATGAACCTTTAAATATCATCATCTCTGGGTCTGAACTGTGCCTGTTTGCCATCAAGGAACTGAGCATTATCTGAAGGAATTTGTTTTCCGAGTTTTGGAGAGAGAATAGCAAGAGTTCAATTAGCAACAGATTTATCAGAAAATACATCTCATCTGAATCTATTTGGTTTCTGATATACCATATTTGGGATAAATAACTAATACGTCAAATACTGTATGCTTCCAGGGTTTTTAAATTATTATTATTATACTTTACATCTGGGATACATGAGCAGAATGTGCAGGTTTGTTACATAGGTATACACTTGCCATGGTGGTTTGCTGCACCCATCAACCCGTCGTCTACATCAGGTATTTCTTCTAATGCTCTCCCTCCTCTTGCCCCCCACCCACCGACAGGCCCCGGGGTGTGATGTTACCCTTCCTGTTTCCATGTGTTCTCATTGTTCAGCTCCCACTTATGAGTGAGAACCTGCGCTGTTTGGTTTTCCGTTCCTGTGTTAGTTTGCTAAGAATGAAGGTTTCCAGCTTCATCCGTGTCCCTGCAAAGGACATGAACTCATCCTTTTTTCATGACTGCATAGTATTCCATGGTGTATATGTGCCACATTTTCTTTATCCAGTCTATCAATGATGAGCATTTGGGTTGGTTCCAATTATTTGCTATTGTGAATAGTGCTGCAATAAACATATGTATGCATGTGTCTTTATAGTAGAATGATTTATAATCCTTTGGGTATATACCCAGTACTGGGATTGCTGTCTTCCAGTTTTAAGTGACAGAATCCCTAATGATTGACACCAAACAATATTTTCCCACATAATACAACATCCATAACTAGTTATTTCACACAGTTGGATTGGCAGCTCAATAATGCCAGAAATTATGAAACTATTTTCAGTAAATTTTTGGCTTTTCCTTATGGTTGAAACATGGTTACGCTAGTTCCAAGTTCCATGTCTTTATACGATAACACCAAAACCACAATGAGAAATTAGGAAATGGTCATATTTGATTCGATAGAAAAGTCTTTTTTTTTTTTTTTTTTTTTTTTTTTTTGAGACAGAGTCTCGCTCTGTCGTCCAGGCTGGAGTGCTGTGGCCGGATCTCAGCTCACTGCAAGCTCCGCCTCCCGGGTTTACGCCATTCTCCTGCCTCAGCCTCCCGAGTAGCTGGGACTACAGGCGCCCGCCACCTCGCCCGGCTAGATTTTTGTATTTTTTAGTAGAGACGGGGTTTCACCGTGTTAGCCGGGATGATCTCGATCTCCTGACCTCGTGATCCGCCCGTCTCGGCCTCCCAAAGTGCTGGGATTACAGGCTTGAGCCACCGCGCCCGGCCGATAGAAAAGTCTTTACCAGAAACTTCCTCACAGATTTCTCATTAGATCTTGATATAATCTGGATATTTGTCCTTGCCCAAATCTCATGTTGAATTATAATCCCCAGTGTTGGAGGTGGGGTCTGGTGGGAGATGTTTGGGTCATGTGAGTGGATCCCTCATGGCTTGGTGCTGTCTTCACAATAGTGAGTTAGCTTTTATGAGATCCTTTTAAAAGGCATGGTACCTCCCTACCCTCTCTCTTGCTCTCACTATGGCTATGTGATGTGTCTGCTCCTGCTTTGCCTTCTGCCATTAATAAAAGCTTCCTGAGGTCTCCCCAGAAGCTGAGCTGATGCTTGCACCACGCTTGTACAGCCTGCAGAACCATGAACTAATTAAAATCATTTTCTTTGTAAATTACCCAGTCTCAGTTATTTCCTTTTTTTTTTGACAGAGTCTCACTCTGTCCTCCGGGCTGGAGTGCAGTGGTGTGATCTTGGCTCACTGCAACCTCTGCTTCCTGGATGCAAGCAATTCTCCTACCTCAGCCTCCTGGGTAGCTGGGATTTCAGGCATGTGCCACCATGCCTGGCTAATTTTGATATTTTTAATAGAAATGGGGTTTCACCATGTTGGCCAGGCTGATCTCCAAATCTTGACCTCAGGTGATCCACTCGTCTGCCTCGGCCTCCCAGAGTGCTGGGATTACAGGCATGGGCCACAGCGCCCCACTCAGGTATTTCTTTATGGCAATGCAAGAACAGCCGAACACAGAAAGGTCTTACTGCCTTTCTGGTTTGTGAAGATTGGTTTGTGTTCCCATGATCTTCCTACAAGAAAACTGACTTTTTGGCATTTGCAGACTCTGTCACAAGAAGCAGACTATGCCAATTAGGAGAGGGGAAAAAAATGACTATTGAGTGGGCATCCTGCAGTATATATCACTGCATGTGTAATATACATTGTTTTGTGTAAATATGCTCTATTAGTCAGAGTAAACTAGATTATTATCTAGTAACTAATAATCCTGAAGGCTCATGCTCGATGTTCATATTATTTGGGTTGTTGGTGGGGATTCTGTTGAGTATAAACCTCATTCAGGAATTCAGACTGAAGCTTCACTGGTTGCCATAACAGGAGGAAAAAAGATGAATTATGCATCAATTCCTAAAGACTTTCATCTACAAGTGATATCCTTACTACTGCTCACATTTTATTGTTCAATGCAAGTCACATGACCACTCCTTGCTGCAAGAAGTCTTTTGTTCAGCTATGCACTGCCCCCGGAGGTGGAGTCTATAGAGGCAGGAAGCCTTGCAGTGCTGCAGTGGGCTCCGCCCAGATCCAGCTTCATGACTGCTTTGTTTACCTACTCAAGCCTCAGCAATAGTGGACACCCCTCTGCCTGCCAGGCTGCTGCCTCACAGGTCGATCTCAGACTGTTACACTAGCAGTGAGCAAGGCTCTGTGGATGTGGGACCTGCCGAGCCAGGCGTGGGATATAATCTCCTTGTGTGCCATTTGCTAAGACATTTGGAAAAGTGCAATATTTAAACAGGAGTGTCCCATTTTTCCAGATACAGTCTGTCATGGCTTCCCTTGACTAGGAGAGAGAAATCCCCTGACCCCTTGTGCTTCCCGGGTGAGGCAACACCCTGCCCTGCTTCGTCTCGCCCTCCGTGAGCTGCCCCCACTGTCCAACCAGTCCCAATGAGATGAAACAGGTACCTCAGTTGGAAATGCAGAAATCACCCATCTTCTGCATTGATCATGCTGGGAGCTGCAGACCAGAGCTGTTTCTATTTGGCCATCTTGGAATGGGACTCTTCTCCATTACTTTTTTATTGACCTATATATTTATCCTTATACCCTACTACAATGTCTTGGTTACTGTTGCTTTGCAGTAAATTTTAAAGTTGAGAAGTGTCAGTGCTCCTACTTTTTTCTTCCTCAAGATTGTTTTGGCTATTCAAGGTTTTGTAATTTCATTTAAATTTTAGATTAAGCTTGTCAATTTCTACAGAAAAATTCTGGGATTCCTACAGTAGTTTCGTGGAATCTCTAGATCAATTTGAGGGATATTGCCATCTTAATGTTATGTTTTTCAGTCTATGAACGAGAAACAATTTTTCATTGATTTAGATGTTTTTAAATTTCCTTAAACACTGTTTTGTAGTTTTCAGAGTGTAAGTTTTGTACTTCTTTTGTTAAATTTATTTCTAAATTTTTGATGCTATTTTAAAGGAAGTTGATTTGGTAATTTTGCTTTTGCATTGTTCATCCCAAGGGTATAAATATACTATGTATTTTTCTGTATTGATCTTATATCCTCCCACCTTGCTGAATTGGTTATTACTTCTAATAGTTTTTTAGTGGATTATTTGTCCATGTACAAGATCACATCATCTACAAACAGAAATAGTTTTACTTCTTTTTATTGTTTTGGCTCTTCTTAATTCCTTTTACTTTCAGACCACTCTGCTTCGAACCTATAGTGAACTGCTGAATAGAAGTGCTGAGTGTAAAAACTATTGCCTTGTTCCTGATCTTAGGGAGAAAGGATTCAGTCTTTTACCATTAAGTATGATGTCAGCTTTACATTTTTGTAGCTACCATTCATCAAATGAAAGAAGTCGCAATCTATTCCTAGTTTCTTGACTATTTTTATCATAAAAGTGTGTTTGATTTTTCTGCATCTATTAAAATGATCATGTGTTGATTGCATTACTTGACATGGTATATTACACTAAATGGTTGCACATATAATTGTTGCATGTAAATTTTACGGTTGATATTTTTCTTTTTTGGAAATACAAAAATTATTATGTCACTTTCTTCTGATATCTGTGGTTTCAGATGAAAAAGCTTGTGTCATTATCCCTAGTAACAGATAGTAAACTAGTAACAGATAGTATACTAATCCCTACCCATCTTGCAGTAACCAAATCAATTGTTTCTTCTTTTAACATCTTTATCTATTCTTTAAGGACCTTATTTTTATTTCCAAATTATTTTTTATTGTCTAGTATTTTTGCTTGTCCCTACTAGTCTGTGAATTTCATGAAGATATTAACTCTATTTAACCCAATTTTATACCTCAACATCTAGGACAGTGTATTATAAGTAGGAAATATTGGTTACTTCACCAAATTAAGTAAAATTATTCTGCAGTCTCTTCTCTCTGAGTGAAACATTAATTTGTTTTTAGGAAGTTTAATTTCATTTTAAGGTTCAACATCTGTCCACAGAAACACATTTCTTAAATTTCATTGGAATAAATAGAAAGTCAGTTCTGAAATACAAATGTTCTCTGTTCACACTCCTTTAAGGAACATGAATTAAATAGCACAACTATATTTCTTCGCTGTAAAATGAAGACTGCTGTTCTTGAAATTAGTAGCACCATGAATTGCAATTTACATTCAGAAATTATGAACAAATCTATTTTATTTTTTAAAAGTCAGTGTTTTCCCCAGAAAAATACAGATCCATGCTTTACTCTGTTTCATTCAGATATATGGCTGTATTATCAGGCATCAATTGGAATGCATGAAAACTTGGCGTGTAGAAGCACTTTTGCATAACCAAAAATTGAGATCAATGAAGCTAATCTGAAATCCTATTGACAAATCCGTTGTTCATTTAATAACTTTTTTACCTAGAGGAACAAAAAGAAATCATAGGATTTATTATATGCTACAGAATGATACACACCTAAGTGTTGAATAAAACCTCCAGAGAGCCATCAGTTCATTTAAAGAGAACTTGGAAATGCAAGAGAGATCCCTCTGCCAAAGGAAGTTCTTAAAATATGACTCCTGCCAGTGTGCTGGGTTTGTTAACAAGTTTCTGTATCAATACACAAGGCTACAAGCTTTTCTTAGGACACCACCTGCCTACAATGTTTGCTCGAGAACGTCTATTTTGAAGCAGCATACCATACTTTTTAAGCCTTCTTTCTACATACCCATACACACACACACACAAACATACACACACACAATCATCTTTGTTTTAAAATTATGTTAGCAATAAAAGTTTGTATTACATTCATAGTATGAGTCTCTTTATTCCAAAATTTTATGAAATCTGGAACATTAATTATGTGGCATTTCAATACAGGGCGTGTAATTCTGTGTGTGTGACAAATTAATTCACTTCATTGACCATCAGGGAGGGTTTTGAATGAATTTGTGTCAATATTTCTTTCTTTGGGAATTAAAGTTTGTGATTATGAATGTCAATCCTAATATTTTCTTAAAGTCACTCGAAACCACTTTATTGAGTACCCATCCTACAGTATTAACTACAGCAGTAGACCCTAGACCTGGAAACACATTGGAATTCTATGAGGAACTTTCTGAAAATGAACTCACTTCAAAACCACTGAATCAAAAACTCAGGGTGAAGGAAAGAATAAAATCAGGATTCTACCAGCCCTGCAAGTTTGGGAACCAGTGCACCAAGCACTCTGTCAAA
Source organism: Trachypithecus francoisi (assembly GCF_009764315.1). NCBI lineage: Eukaryota > Metazoa > Chordata > Mammalia > Primates > Cercopithecidae > Trachypithecus > Trachypithecus francoisi. Next base: position 19,141,596 of record NW_022681454.1, read on the forward strand.
TCTACTAGGGACTGTGAAGTTGTATGAGTTAAAATTCTTCAAGTTAAAGGAAAGCCTAATTCAAACTGAATTTCAAGTGAATGGAAACAATGGTTTAAAGCTGGCTCTTAAACTTGGAAGCTATAATAAATGGTTATTTTTAAGCCATTGAATTTTGAGGTGACTTCTAAGGAGCATTATTTGTGACAAGAGATAATTGGTGCAACTCTAGTCAGAATCGCTGCATGAAACTGAGCCCTGCACAATCTAAGTGAAGCCTGAGCCTGTGACTGGGGCACCCTATGGCTGGGGCAATGTCATGGGCCAATTGGCTTAAGTCCATTTACTTGAAGTAAATACTATGTTGATGAGGATAGTAATACTAGAACCTGTCAGGGACTCTCTCTGGAGCTGGGATGCTGCACAATGAGAGAGGGCAGGATGGGTTTAGGAAAGACTTTAGGTGATTAAAAAGGAGTGAAAAGCATGAAACTATCAATCCAGTTGCAAGGCTATACTAACATATATGGAATAAAACCTTACAATAATAGCATAAGAAACTAGATTGTGGTAAAATTGCACACCATAGACTATAAATATAATAGAAGTTCAAAGATGAAGGAATAAATGAGAACTGGAAACATCAACACAGGTTTCACTGGGAAGGTAGAGTTGTAATTATACTTCGAAAGATGAGCTAGGTGTGATAAAATGGAGAGAGAAATTCTTAGTGATCTCTTTAGGGCAAAGGCCAAAAGTTCTTTAACACTATGAATGGAAGATTGTTGCTGTATTTGAGGTCATTGCATGCAGAAACATTATTTAGGATTACTACAATTTTTATATTAATATTCAATGTATTAAAGCTATAAATTCAAAGGCTTAGTTTTTATAAAGCATTTAGATTTAATTTACAAACATGTGATTCTATGTATACATTCAGTAAATTAAGTGTGACTGTTAAGAGAGATATTACGGCTTACTTAATTAAATGTTGTTAAATATTTTAAACAGCATTTATACACTTAATATATTTGATTTTCTTTTATATGCAATTCAACTATCTGAATATCAAACGAAACTGCCCCAAGAACTTAACTGATTCCTATAAACCTAACAGAGAAATAAATACAGTAAACCTCAAGTGATTTTACATATTCTAATATTATTTGCAACACTTTGAAGAATTATTTTAACTTAAAATTATAAGCTTATAATTATGGTAGCTACAATTCAAGAAAAGATTCGGTTGGGGACACTACTAAACCTTATCATTACACCCCAGCCCCTCCCAAATCTCATGTCCCAACATTTCAAAACCAATCATGCCTTCCCAACAGTCTCCCAAAGTATTAACTCATTTTAGCATTAACTCGAAAGTCCACAGTCCAAAGTTTCATTTGAGGTAAAGCAAGTCCCTTCCACCTATGAGCCCGTGAAATCAAAAGCAAGTTAGTTACTTCCCATATACAATGGGGTACAGGCATCGGGTAAATACAGCAATTTCAAATGGGAGAAGCTGGCCAAAATAAAGGGGCTACAGGATCCAGGTAAGTCTGAAATCCAGAGGCACAGTCAAATTTTCAAGCTCCAAAATTATCTCCTTTGCCTCCATATCTCACATTCAGGTGATGCTGATGCAAAAGGTGGATTCCCACAGTCTTGGGCAGATTTGCCCCTGTGGCTGTGCAGGGTACAACCCCCCTCCCAGCTGCTTTCATGGGCTGGTGTTGAGTGTCTGCAGCTTTTCTAGGCACATATTGCAAGCTGTCAATGGATCTACCATTCTGGGGTTTGGAGGACTGTGGCTCTCTTCTCACAGCTTTACTAGGCAGTGCCCCAGTGGGGACTCTATGTGGGGACTCTGACCCCATGTTTCCCTTTTGCACTGCCCTAGCAGAGGTTCTCCATGAGGAACCTGCCCCTGCAGCAAACTTCTGCCTGGACATCTAGGCATTTCCATAACCAACTCTCGGTAACAATTTAGTGCATTTGTTGTTTCTCACATTGCTATAAGGACATGCCTGAGACTGAGTAGTTCATAAAGAAAATGGGTTTAATTGACTCATAGTTTCACAGAGCTGAGGAGGCCTCAGGAAACTTACAAGCATAGAAGAAGAGTAAACAAATAGGTCCTTCTTCTCATGGAGGTAGAAAAGCGAATAGTGAGAGCCGAGCAAAGGGGGAGCCCCTTGTAAGATCATCAGATCTTGTGAGAACTTACTCATTATCATGAGAATAGCATGGGGGAAACCACCCCTGTGATTCAATTACCTCCCACAGGGTCCCTCTCACAACACATGGGGATTATGGGAACTACAATTCAAGATGAGATTTCTGTGGTAACACATCCAAAACATATCACATGCTTCGCAAATATTTTCATCCATTCAATAGGTTTTCTTTTCACTCTGATGCTGTTTTTTGTTTGTTTGTTTGTTTTGTTTTGTTTAACTGATTCAATTTCTTTACTAGAAATAGATCTGTTTAGATTTATTGATTGTTTTCTTCTGCTTCGTAGAGGTTTTATGGATTGATGTAGTCTCACTTGTCTATCTTTGTTTTCTAGTCTTTGATATATTTAAGGAACTATTGCCAAGACTAGTTTATTGAATGTTTTGTTCTCTATTTTATTCTAACAGCTTTTAACTTTTACGTCTTAAGCCTTGAATGCATTTTGAGTTGGTTTTTGTGTATGGTGTGAGATAAAGGTCTAATTTTTTTATTTTGCATGTGGCTATCCAGTTTTCCTAGCACCATTGCTTCTTTCTTTCCAACTTGGATCCTTTTATATCTTTTGTTGCCTAACTTATTTGATTAGTATTTTCAATACTATGTTGAATAAAAATAGTTAGAGTGGAAGCCAGGTACAGTGGCTTATGCCTGTAATCTCAGTACTCTGGGAGGCCAAGGCCAGTGGATCACCTGAAGTCAGGAGTTTCAGACCAGCCTGGCCAATATGGTGAAACCCTGTCTCCAGTATAAATATAAAAATTAGCCAGGTGTAGTGGTATATGCCTGTAATCCCAGCTACTCAGGAGAGTGAGACATGAGAATTGCTTGAATCAGGGAGGTGGAGGTTGCAGTGAGCTGAGAGTGTGCCACAGCATTCCAGCCTGAGTGACAAAGTGAGACTGTCTCAAAAAAAAAAAAAATAGTGAGAATATCCTTGAGTCATTCCTGATCTTTGATAAAATGTTTTCAGTTTTTCAATGTTTAGTAGGATGTTAGCTGTGAGCTTTTTATATTTGGGTTGTATTATGTTGAGATAATTTTCTATTTCCAGTTCTTGACTGTTTTTATCATGAAACACTCTTTAGTTTTGTCACAGGCTTTTTCTTCATCTATTGAGATGATCTTGTGATTTTCATACTTCATTCTATTAATCTAGTGTATCACAATGATTTATTTTGGTACATTAACTCATTATTGCATTCAAGAAATGTAAATTCCATTTGGCCATGGTGTACAATCCTTTCAGATGATGTTGAATTCTTTTTGGTAGTATTTTGTTGAATGTTTTTGCATTTATATTTATCAGGAATATTTGGTTACATATATTTTTTCTTCTAGCACCTTTGTCTGGCCTTCATATCAGGGTAATACTGGCATCATAAAATAAATTTAAAATTGTTCCCTCACCTCTTCGAGTTTTTTGGAGAAACTTAGAAGGACTGACAATAATCCTTCTTTAACTAATTCATAGAATTCCACACTGAAGCCATCTGGTCCTAGGCTTTTCTTTTCTGGGAGCTTTTTGATTACTGTTTCAATTTCTTTACTAGATATAGATCTGTTTAGATTTTCTATTTCTTTGTTTTAGTCTTGGTAAGGTGTATGTTTCTAGAAAATTATTCATTTCTTCTAGGTTATTCAAGTAGTTGGCAAATAATCGTTCATAGTTATCTCTTATAATCGTTTTACTTTCTGTGGCATCAGTTATAATGTCACCTCTTTCATTTCTGATTTCATTAATTTGAGTCTTCCCTTTACTCTTAATCTAGCCAAAGTTTTGTCAATTTTTTGATCTTTTCAAAACATCGGATTTTAGCTTTATTGATTTTCTATTATTTTTCTATTCTGTATTTTTTAAATTACTTCCTAATCTTTATTTTTTTTTTCTTCTGCAAATTTTAGGCTTATTGTGTCCTCTTTTTTTCTGGTTTTTTTTTTTTTTTTTTCAAATGTAAAGTTTGGTTTTTATTTAAGGTCTTTCTTCTTTTTAATATAGATATTATTGTTATACGTTTTTGTCTATCTGTATCTTTCTTTTTCATTTTTAAATATGATTTTGCCAGATGCTGTATTCTTGTTTGGCAAGAACTTTTCTTTCAGCACTTTGAATATCACTCCATTCTCATCTGCAAGATATCTCCTGAGAAATCCACTATCAGTCTGATGGAAGATCCTTTGAATGTGGTGAGTAACTTTTGATGCTTTCAAAATTCTCTTTATCTTTAACTTTTGACAATTTGATTGTAATGTATCTTTCTGTGGATTTCCTCAAGTTCATTTTGCTTGGAGTCCATTAGGTTTCTGAGTCTCTATCTCTTCCACTTCTTGGATTGATAATGCATATATCTGTTGGCTTAATAATATTCTGTAAGTCTTTCAGGCTTTCCTTATTCTTTTTTATTCTTTTTGTTATTGATGTTGTAACTTTGACAGAATAATTTCAAATGACTTGCTTTAGAGTTCATTGATTCTTTTTTTGTCCTTGATTAGGTCTGCTGATGATCTCCTCTAGTGAAATTGTCAGTTCAGTGATTGTGTTCCTCAGCTACAAAATTTCTGTTTGGATTTTTTCTCTCTCTCTCTAACTCTATCTTTGATAGAGATTTCCTGTCGTTTAGTTGACATTCTCATTTACCCTGAAGAGCATCCTTATAGAAATTAATTTCAATTCTTTGTCAGATAATTCATACATCTCTGTTTATTCAAGACTAGTTTCTGAAGACTTATTTTTTTCCTTTATTTGGGCCATGTTTCCCTGTTTCCCCAAGTCTTATAACTTTGTACTATGATCAGTACAATTTGAAAAAAACAGCCATTCCCAATCTTACATACTGGCTTCATACAGGAGAATACCCTCAGGCTAGTTAGAGATTCTGGGGGCCTCTGAATCCTTTCATGGGAGGTTTGCATCCTCTTTGGATGTGTGTGTGCAATTTCTCAATTAGAGGGGCATGTTTTTATCAGGAGCTTGTAATCTCCCACCCCCTCTGGTGTCTTTCTGCATCATTGCATGTTCTTTGGTTCTATAGCAGCATGCCACTCCACTCCCCCTTGTTTTTAGTAGCCATAGGCATCCAAATTATGGAGACTCCTTACCAGCCCACCGAGTCAGGCAAAACAGATACCAGTCCCTTGATTATTCCTCTAAATACCCAGAATACCAGATGCACAATCCACTTCTCACTTTCTCTCAGGGGAGAAATCTCAAGTTGTATCTTCTCCTGATTTCACTGAGCCATGCTGGCCACATGAAGCCACTCTACTCTTACATGTTCTCAGCAGCCCCCAGGCATCCAAACTATGCTAGTTAAGACAACATTACAATTGAGGTAAGACAGAAACCAGTCCCTTTGGAAGACCTTCTAAAAGCCTGAAGAATTGGGCATATACTACCCTTCTCTTTATTCCCCAGAGGAAGAAATCAGAAACCAGGTCATTCTCACCTACCACTATGCTCTGCTGACTTGAAGGAACAGCTGATATGGGTAGAGTGAAATTACTCTTCTTACCTATTTAAATAAGGATATCCTCAGCTTTGTTCTCACTCAGGGTACTATAACTTCCTAACTGGATCCAGAAATTCTTACCAAAAGTATTTGGGTCTATATATCGTTATTAAATTGGTGTTTCTGTTGAGGGGACAAGGGTTGAGGCTTTCTATTCCAACATCTTGCTAACATCATCTCTGAGTCAACACTTTTTAAGCAACCTCTCCAGAAGTTCTACCTAACACTTATTGAGAAGTAAACGTTTAATGACTTCATCACATAACAAGACTGCCACAAAAGCTGAGATGTAGTTTTTATGTTTAGCAGCTATTTGCTCAACTAAAACTTGCAGTTTCCAGTTTCAAGGGAGAAGGAAATCATAGATGTGTTTAATAACAACTGGCCCCTGCCATAGCACTTCCAAATGAAAAGGGTAGCCTGTTTCCTCAGCAGAACGTATAGAAAACATTTACATATGTTACTATCATAGCACCTACACCTACCTGATGTATCTTGTTTATTGTCAGCCTCTCCTTGTAGGATATGTTATTTACTGCTGTAAACTCCAAAACCAACAGTGGTACCTGAAAAGTATGAATTCCCAATAAAAATTATAGGATTATATTTATTGAATGCGCTAATAGCTTTTGCCATCCCCTTGCACATGCTCATGTTTAATTATACCCAAGATGACAGGTCTTTGATACTGCCCAAGATATAACCACAAATCTCAAATATGTATCAAACTGCACTGTTGAAGAGCTTCTAGGAAAGGTTAATTTTAACCAAATTTAGACTGTCCCTCATAGACCTGAAAACTGTTCAATCCAGTTCCTGTGCCTGAACTGACCATATCATTTTAGGTTCCTCTATTATATAATCTTCTATTACTTTGTCCTCCTTTATAACATGTATTGCAATTGGAATCCATTAATTACCTTTATAACTCTACAGTATTCTGCTAGATGTGAAGACAAATAACTTGTCAGTTTCATTCATTCTCATGCCTTCATGTTCTATCAGAGCAGGTGCTGAATAAATATTAATTAAATTAACTAATTAATTAAATCTACAGCACCTGCTCTTTTTCTTTAATCTTTACCTGTAACACATCTTAGGGTTTCACAATGAAGAATTTTAGAGTCATGGCAAACCAAGTCATTTTATTATTGAAGAAACATAATTCTGGAGATTACTGGTAAACTGTCTAAGATTAAAATCAATGTGATAATGGCACTAGAACTGGGACCCATGCCTCCATTGTCTCAGCTCAACACTACTCATTGCACTCTACTGACCTTTATGCTGAGAGTCTTTCAGCAACCCCATCTTCAAAGTCATTTTAGGAATCTTGAACTATCAGAACCACATACTTTGTTTTTATGTAGGACTCCTAATTACATAGAGCTTTGGAAAAACATAAGAAGAAAACTCTTACTACTGAAAGTCAGTCATCTAAGGTCACAAGAATGACGCTCCCTTCTTTCAGCTTCCTTGAACTGCAATCCTGTCTTTCCTCCTTTCTTACCAGTAAGACTTCTCAATCTTTATTAACTTCACTTCATCTCTCTTTTTAAGTTCTGTTCTCCTCCTATTCTAGATATTTTAGGAGGTCTTGTCCTTTCCCATGGTTTCAGTTATGTTGCATAAGGTGCTGGTCCTAAAATATATGTCTATACAATAATGAATACTGCTAGTGACCTACTCAGACTGACTTGTATCCCTCTGTGTGCTTATCCTCTAGTTTCTATGTGCTTTGCTGTCAACAGCTTCTACCTATAACTTGTAGAGGATTTCCCATGGCCACTAGAATTGCCTTACTTACACAGAGTGCCAGAAGTAACTTGGAATTTTATGTATTCATTTCTCTACATTCCAGAGTGTAAGACCTAGGTCCTTTGAATTCCTTGGGATGAACTCTTAGGTGTGATTTTTGCTGTAAAGATCTCTGCGTATATGGTAGAAGCTGCATAACATAAATAACTCTAGTGCTTGGCTTATTTCTTGTCTCTGCTCTGCTTCCTTGACTTCCTTAATAAATCATTTGCATCCAAATTCTTGGCTTACATTGTGTCCTAAAGAGAATTTCACCTATGCCACAAAGTTTATACCTACCTTCTAAACTTCAGACCTATACCTCTAATTGTCTTCTGAGCAATTTCAGTAGGGTAGCTCACAAACCAACTTTACATGCTTACGACTGAACTCGTCTCCTTCCTTTCCAAACCTGCTTATTCCACTGCATTTTTCTATCCTACTGACTACATTATCATCCCTATAGAGCTCAAGGTGTCAACCTGGGATTGCTCTGTTGTTGTCTTGTTCTCTTTCCATCTTACCCTTCAACCCTGTTCAACCAATCACCAATCCCTGTTATGCCTCTTGCTGAAGTAACAGAGCTCTTCAGAGCTGAAGTCACACGTCTTTCACTTGAATTTTTTCAACAATCACTGAATAAGGCTCCTCAGCTTGAGATACACTGCTGTCCAGATATTTTCCACACTGCAACCAGAGCAATCATTATAAAAATATAAATCTCATTATAATCCTTATCTTCTATGTAAAGAAATTGAAACAAATTCTCTCACCCTAAGTCCAGAGGAAACAGTCTGAAAAGTTTATAAAATCTTCAATATCTGGGCCCTTGCTCACCTCCACAATCTCTGGGCTTCAGCTGTTTGATATATTTTTAGATTATCTGACAAACTGTGCTCCCTCACATTCAGACCCTTACCCAAAAAGCTTTCTCTTTTTGCATGTCTTATTCAACTCGGAATACTGCCTCCATCATCACTACTTTCAACACCTCCTTCTAGTATCTTCAAATTTATTTACTCAGTCAACAGATATCATTGAATCTGTATGATGTTCCAGGCACTATTCCAGGTACTGAAGTAGCTAGACCACTAAATTCATAATACTTCAGCACTTGGCTGGAAAGGCAGATATTAATCAGTTAGCTACACAAAAGTGTAAAACTGCAACTGTGCTAAGAACTACAATGAGATATACACAGAGCTATATATTCCTTTACTATACAGATATTTTTCTAGACATCAAAGTCCTCTCTGAGAAACTGATAATGCTTCAGTTGAGATCTACAAAACTTACATGAAATAAATGAAGAAGAGTAAAATAAGTATTCGTGACATAAAGAATAACCTGGAAAAGACCTTGCCATAGGAGAAAACACTATGTCAATGAGGTTAAAAATAGGTGATCAAGGTCATAAGGAAGCTACCTAATCACCCAAACCCCATCTAGGAGATTGGTTCAAGACCCCATTGTCATACAACTCTGTATGTCTCCCTGTGCAGAGCTCTATTAGGATATTTACACCATACAATGTAACTGTTTATTTACATACTCAACACATTGCAATTCCTTTAGGATCAACACTGTATCCCTAGAACACGTTGCAAGGATGATATTTTCAAGAAGGAAGGAAGGAAGGAAGGAAGGAAGGAAGGAAGGAAGGAAGGAAGGAAGAGGGATGAGAGTTGAAGGAAGGGAGAGAGACAATAATTTTTTTAATGGCAAATGAAGAGTAACCTAACCTCTTGGGAGGTGTGAGGCAATTCAGGATATACATAGGAAGGATTTATTTTAAAGTGTGAGAGTTGGATGCATGTGTCCATTCATGGAACTAATTTTTTTTTTTTTTTTGAGACGGAGTTTCGCTCTGTCACCCAGGCTGGAGTGCGGTGGTGTAATCTTGGCTCACTTTAACCTCTGCCTCCTGGGTTCAGGTGATTCTCCTGCCTCAGCCTCCTGAGTAGCTGGGATTACAGGCATGCACCACCATGACTGGCTAATTTTTGTATTTTTGGTAGAGACAGGATTTCACCATGTTGTCCAGGCCAGTCTAGAACATTGTTTATGGAGAGTACAAAGCAGTAACCTAGGCAAGGTTGTTATGGCTGAAAATTGAACAAAACATTCAAAATGACAGAAAACTTGAGAGAAAGAGGCTCATTTAAATTGGCTGGACAATATGAAATTGCCTTTATTGATCTTTTTTGTATCTACAAAAATTGCAATTTCACATGGCCTAATTTAATACTAGGAAAAATGAAAAATAAATGAGCAATAACTTCCTGAATGTTTTGGCTATCTCTAACTAATATACTTTTAACATATATTATATTGTCTATGGTAAATAAGTTTCTGTATGTTCACCAAATGATGGCATATATTGATCGGGAAAGGGAGAACAAGTTTCAGAGAAGTATATTCATTTGTTTAATAACTGTTTCTTGTTCTCTGACCAGGTAGTAGGCATTATTGTAGGGCCAGGGCAATTAAAAAAAAAAAAAAACAGCTACTAATGTGACACAGAATATTTAGCAAATGAGCACAAATATAAATTTTTATATCTATGCTATAAATGGAATGAAAAGTATAGCACATTATGAGAAGGAACAAAGAGAGCATTATGAGTTGGAATGTATTACCTCAAATCTCATATGTTGTAATTCTAACTCCCAGTATCTAATAGTGTAATTGTATTTGGGATTGGCACTTTAAAGAGGTAGTTACATTAAAATGAAATCATTATAGCGGACCCTAATCTAATATGATTGATATTCCTACAAAAGGGGAAATGAGTACACAGATATGTACAGAGGGCATGACATGGTTTGGATGTTTGATGAGGTTTGGATGATTGTCCCCCTAAATCTTATGTTATAATGTAATTCCAAATGTTGGAGGTGGACCCTGGGAGGAGGGTGATTGGATCATAGGGGCAGATCCTTCATGAATGGCTTAGCACCATCCCCTTGGTGATGAATGTGTCCTCACTCTGGTAGTGCGTGAAAGACTTGGTTGTTTAAAAGACTGTGTGTATTAGTTCATTTTCACATGGCTGCTAAAGACATACCTGAGACTGGGAAATTTACAAAAGAAAGAGGTTTAATGGGCTTACAGTTTGACATGGCTGGGGAGGCCTCACAATCATGGTGCAAAGTGAAAGGCATATCTCACATGGTGGCAGACAAGAGAAGAGAGCTTGTGCAGCTTCTCTTTAAAAAGGGAAGCTTTAAAAAGCTTCCCTTTTTAAAACCATCAGCTCTCATGAGACTTATTCATTATCATGAGAACAGCATAGGAAAGACACACCACCATGTTTCAATCATCTCCCACTGGATACCTCCCACAACATGTGGAAATTGTGGGAGCTTCAAGATGAGATTTCGGTGGGGACACAGAGTCAAACCATGTCATTCTACTCTGGCCCCTCCCAAATCTCATATCTTCACATTTCCAAACCAATCATGCATTCCCAACAGTCCCCTAAGTCTCAGCTCATTTCAGCATTAACTCAAAAGTCCACAGCTCAAAATCTTACCTGAGATGAGACACGTCCTTTCCACCTATGAGTCAGTAAATTCAAAAGCAAGTTTTTAATTCCTAGATACAATGGGGATACAGGCACTGGGTTAACACAGCCACTCCAAATGGGAGAAATTGGCCAAAACAGAGGGGTGACAGGCCCTATGTTAGTTCAAAATCCAGCTGGGCAGCAAAATCTTAAAGCTTCAAAATGATTTCCTTTGACTCCATGTCTCACATCCAGGTCATGCTGATGCAAGAGATGGGCTCCCAAGGGTTTCTTGGGCAGCTTTGACTCTGTGGCTTTGCAGGGTATAGCCCCACTCCTGGCTGCTTTCGCAGGCTGGCATTGAGTGTCTGGTCTGTGGCTTTTCCAGGCATATAGTGCAAGCTGTCAGTGGATCTACCATTCTGGGGTCTGGAGGATGGTGACCCTCTTCTCACAACTCCACTAGGTGGAGTCCCAGTAGGGGGCTCTGACCCCAGATTTCCCTTCTGCACTGCACTACCAGAAGTATTCCATGAGGGCCCCACCTCTACGCAAACTTCTGCCTGGGCATCCAGACATTTCCATACATTTTCTGAAATCTAGCCAGAGGTTCTGAAACCTCAATTCTTGACTTCTGTGCACTTACAGGCTCAATACCACATGGAAGCTGCCAAGGCCTGAGGCTTGCACCCTCTGAAGCCACAGCCCTAGCTCTACATTGGCCCCTTTCTACTGTGACTGGAGCAGTTGAGATGCAGGACATCAAGTCCCTAGGCTGCACACAGGATGAGGACCCTGGGCCTGGCCAACAAAACTACATTTTCCTCCTAGGACTCCAGGCCTGTGATGGGAGGGGCTGCTGCAAAGTCTCTGACATGCCCTGGAGACAATTTCCCCATTGTCTTGGTGATTACAATTCAGATCCTTTTTACTTAGGCAAATTTCTGCAGCTGGTTGAATTTCTCCTCAGGAAATGGGATTTTCTTTTTTGTTGCATTGTTAGGCTGTGAATTTTCCTAACTTTTATGCCCTGTTTTCCTTTTGAAACTGAATGCCTTTAACAGCACCCAAGTCATTTCTTGAATACTTTGATTCTTAGACATTTCTTCCTGCAGACAACCTGAATCATCTTTGTTCAAAGTTTTACAAATCTCTAAGGCAGGGACAAAATGCCACCAGCCTGTTTGTTAAAACATAACAAAAGTCACCTTTGCTCCAGTTCCCAACAAGTTCCTCATCTCTATCTGTGACCATCTCAGCCTGGATTTCATTTTCCATATTATTATCAGCATTTTGGCCAAAGCCATTCAACAAGTCTCTAGAGAATTCCAGACTTTCCCACATTTTCCTATCTTCTTATGAGCCCTCCAAACTGTTCCACCCTCTGCTTCTTACTCAATTCCAAAGTTGCTTCCACATTTTTCACTATCTTTTTAGCAACAACCCACTCTACTGGTACCAATTTACTGTATTAGTCCATTTTCACATTGCTGATAGAGACATACCTGAGACTGGGCAATTTACAAAAGAAAAAGGTTTAATGGACTTACAGTTCCACATGGCTAGAGAGGCTCCACAATCATGGTGGAAGGGGAAAAGCACATCTCACACAGTGGCAGACAAGAGGAGAAGAGAAGAGAACCTCCTTTTTTAAAAACCATCAGCTCTCATGAGACTTATTCACTATCACAAGAACAGCATGGGAAAGACCCCCTCCCATTCATCTCCCACTGGGTCCCTCCCACAACATGTGGGAATTATGGAAGCTACAAAATGAGATTTGGGTGGGGACACAGAGCCAAACCATATCACTGTGGCACCCACCTTTCTCTCTTGTTGCCACTCTTGACATATGACATGCCAGTTCCTCCTTTACCTTCCTCCATGCTCATAAGTTTCCTTAGGCTTTACTGGAAGCCAAGCAGTTTCTGGTGCTATGTTTTCTACACAGCTTGCAGAACTGTGAGTCAATTAAACCCATTTTCTGTATTAGTTATCTAGCCTCAGTTACATCTTTAGAGTCATGCAAAAAATGGCCTAATATAGAAAATAGGTATTGAGGAATGGCATATTGCTATAACATTGCCCTCAGATGTGGAAGTGGCTTTGAAACTGGGTAACAGGCAAAGGTTGTAAGAATTTGGAGGGCTCAGAAGAGAACAGAAGAAAAAAAGAAAGTTTGGACCTTCTTAGAGACTTGTTAAATGGTTTTGACCAAATACTAATATAAATATGAGCAGTATAGGTCAGGCTGATGAGCAATGGAAATGAGGAAGCTGTTGGGAACTGGAGTAAAGATCACCGGTAATATACCCTAGCAAAGAACTTGGCCACATTGTGTTTATGTCTTAGAGACCTATGGAAGGTTAAACTAAAGAGTGATGATTTAGGGTATCTGGTGGAAGAAATTTCTAAGCAGCAGAATGTTCAAGATGTGGCCTGACTGTTTCTAATAGCCTACAGTTGGATACAGGAACAAAGAAATGACTTAAATTTGGAACTTACATTTAAAAGGAAAATAGAACATAAAATTGTGGAAAATTTGCAGGGAAGCCCAGTAGTAGACACAGAAGCTAAGCAGGCTAAGGAGCAACTATTTGTTAGAAAGATCAGCATGACTAAAAGGGAGCCAAGTGCTAGTATCCAAAACAATGGGAAAAAGACCTTGAAGGTATTTCAGAAGTCTTTGAGACAGCGTCTCTCATCACAGGCCCAGAGGCCTAGGAAGAAAGAATAGTTTTGGGGGTCTAGCCCAAGGGACAACTGCTCTGCATAGCTTTAGGACACTGCTTCCCACATCCTGGTCACTCTGGCTCTGCCGTTAACTCAAGGGAGACAACGTAGATCTTGGGCCATCACCCCAGAGGGTGCAAGCCGTAAGCCTTGGTGGTTTCCATGTGGTGATAAGACTGCAGATTATTTGAATGTATGCTTGAAGGAGGCTTGGGGGCTTCCACCTAGATTTCAGAGGATGTATAGAAAAGCTTGGGTACGATATTCCCCTTCCTGTGTCCAAGCATTCTCATTGTTCAATTCCCACCTGTGAATGAGAACATGTGGTGTTTGGTTTTCTGTTCTTGCTATAGTTTGCTGAGAATGATGCGGGCCTGTTGTGGGGTTGGGGGAAGGATGAAGGGATAGCATTTGGAGATATACCTAACGTAAATGACAAGTTAATGGGTGCAGCACACCAACATGGAACATGTATACATGTGTAACAAACCTGCACATTGTGCACATGTACTCTAGAACTTAAAGTATAATAAAAAATTAAAAATTAAAAAAAAAGAAAAGCCTGGGTACCTAAGCAGAAGCCTGCCACAGGGACAGAGCCCCAACATAAAAACTCTACTAGGCGGAGAAATGTGGAGTTGGAGCACCCACACAGAGTAGTCCCCATGAGAACACTGCTTATTGGAGCTGTGACAAGGGGGCCACCACTCTCCAGACCCCAGAATGATAGATTCACCAGTAGTTTAGACCCTCTTCTTGGAAGAGCTCCAAGCACTCAACTCTAACCTATGAGAGAAGCCACATGACCTGCACCCTGAGAGGCCACAGAAGCAGAGATGCTGAAGGTCTTGGGAGCTCATTCCTCACACCAGGATGCAGAACATGGTGTCAAAGCTTATGTTGGAGCTTTAAGATTTAATGTCTGTCCTACAGGGTTTCAAAATTGTATGAGACCTATTACTGCCTTCTTTTGGTCAATGTCTTTCTTTTGGAATGGAAATGTATACCCAATGCCTATACCACCCTTGTATCTTGGAAGTAAACAGCTTGTTTTTGATTGCACAACCTCACAGGTAGAAGGAATTTGTCTCCAGATGAGACTTTTGACTTGGGACTTTTGAGTTAATGCTGAAACAAATTAAGACTTTGCCGGTCAATTGCAAAGGCATAATTTTATTTTGAAATGTGAGAAGGACATGAGAATTGGGGGGCCAGGCATGGAATGATATGGTTTCAATGTTTGTACCCTCCAAATCTAATGTTGAAATGTAATTCCCACTGTTGCAGGTGGGGCGTGGTGGGAGGCGATTGGATCATGGGAGTAGATCTCTTATGAATGGCTTAGTTACACTCCCTTGGTGATGAATGAGTTCTCACTCTGGTACTTCATACAAGATCTGATTGTTTAAGAGTTTGAAACCTCTCCCATCTCTCTCTTGCTCCTGCTTTTGCTATGTAATACACCTGCTCCCCCTCTGCCTTCCACCATAATTCTAAGATTCCTGAGGTTTCACCAGAAGCTGAGCCAATGCTGGCATCATGTTTTCTGTACAGCCTATAGAACTGTATGCCAATTAAACCTCTTTTCTTTATAAATTACTCAGCCTAGGTTATTGCTTTCTGGTAAAACAAAAACTAACACACTATGTGAGGACATAGAGGTGGCCATCTATAAGCCAAAAAAAGAAGCCTCAGAAGAAACCAACCCTGCAGACACCTTGATCTGGGATTCCTTCCTTCAGAACTGTGAGAGAATTATTTTTGTTTTATAAGCCAAATCATCTCTGGTATTATACTTCATTATGGCAGCTCTAGAAAGCTAATACAGGTGAAGTTGGAGGTGGCAGAATAAATTGAGCCCTCTCTGTTGAGTAGAGGATTGGTAGGAAGAGAAAAGGGTTGGTAAGAATTAGGTAGAACATGATTAAATGAAAGAGCAACACAGGCAAAGGAAGTAATGTATACCATGAAGCTCGAGACCTGAAAAGCTCTGTTCCCTCTGAGTAGTATTTGATTCATCTGCCCAAGCCATCAGCAAGACCAAAGAGTGAGGTTTCTATGTGAATGGAACTTTGATTCATAGTTTCCCGTTACACATATCTTCAAGGCCAGACTTTCAAGTTAGCTGGGTCATCTTCTTTTTTCATATAATTAATGTTAATAGTTAAAATACTTAGCATTTATTGAGTAGCTATTTATTTTAAGCACTACTGTAAGTACTTTACTGTCATCAACATGTTCAAGACTCCAAGCAATTCTCTATGATGTATTTTATTAATTTTGTTTTATAGATGTGTTAACTGAGACACAAGGAAACAGACAGGTGAATTTCTCAACAGCACAGAGCAAACATAAGAGGAGGAAAATGAATTTGATGAGTTGTTCTGACTCTAGAACCCATATTATTAAAATAATTGTAATTGTTTTAGAATCCTGCATGTAGTTTCTTCAAAAATGTTCTAAAGTTTGTTTGTTGTTGTTTTGGCTTTTTTCCCATTTTAATGAATAGGTGCCGTGCCCTAAAATTAGACTATAATGAAAATATGGAGTCTATTTTGGCCCCTGATGGCATTTTAAAATTATGAGTGAACCCTGAGCTCCAAAATTCTAGTTAAGTAAACAATGTGTCCTCACATTTAAAGCACTGTTCATCAAAGTTTTTGTTACTTGAAGCCAAAACTTTCTCAAAAAAATTAACATATAAGAAAAACAAAATGAAAATTCCCAGACACATCATATAAGGAAAATGAAAGAAAATATTGTCTGTACTTCCACTAAATATCCAGACTGTTAATGTTTTAGTGTGTATGTCATTACCTACATTTTCTACACATAAATTACCAAAAAATGGATCATTTTGCAGTATACATTTTATACTAACATTATTTTATGAACATTTTTCTATTATACATCTTAAATGTATGAAATATGCATGTAACAATGGCACTAAATATTCTTCTTAAGCAGGAATCAGCAAAGTTTTAAATATAAAAGGTCAGATAATAAATATTTTAGGCTTGGAGGCCATATGGTATCTGCTGCAACCGCTTAACTCTTCCATTGTAACATAAAAGTAGCCTTAGGTTATATATAAGCAAATGGACAAAACCATGTTCTGTTAAAACTTTATTTACAAAATCAAGTGGGGGGCCAGATTTGACAAGTAGGCCAGTTTGCCAATCAATGTTTTAAAGCATTGTTTTGAATGGCTGTTTTGAATCCCTTTACTACATGTATTATATTTTATTAAGCCTTTCTGAAGGCAGAAAAAAATTATCCTATATAGTTGCTATAACACATAGCACTAGAAACACAGATATGTTATAAATGTCAATTTAATTAATAAATTAACAAATCCTGATAAAGTTTAGAATCAAGAATCAAGTTTTGAAATGTATAAGAAAGATACAAATTTGAAGAAAATAGATAATCTATTCCAGTAAATAAAGAAGGAGAATTTGGGGAAGCTTTTTATTCAGTGGGCTATGAGAAAGCAGATGAAATAGGAAAACCAGAAAGCATAAGGTTAAAATACCCAATGGACAAATAGCAGAATCCAAAGAAGCATTCTCAGGAGGAAGGATATATAGCATCAAAGTAGAACAAAATCTGGATTGGGCTTTGGTGCTCAGACCAAGAGGACTTGGGCCATACTAATTTGAGGTTTGATTTGAGAGGAGCCACTTTACTGGAGGGAAAGTATTTGGTTCTTTGCAAAATTAGAGTGTTAAGTGGATAATGACCAAGCCTCCACTCAAATCTAGACAATTTTTGCACTAATCTTTGGCTATAGATGTTCTTTCTTCTGAAAAGAACAGCTTGGTTCTCACTAGGTTAACTTAAACATGAGCATTCATCAGTTGGGAATATTCAATCACAAAATAAAAATATTTTGGTGACTTGGAACTGTAGTATTCCACATTATAAAGCAGAAATTCAAACCATGAAAGCATTCATATTTGCAAGCATTGAGCTGGTGGTATTATTAAATGTTTCCCACAATTCCACAAAATCTATAAAAAAAAAAAAGCTATGAAAAACCAAAGGAATTATTTGTCATCTGGCTAAACCTAATTAAATACCCCTCTAGAAAGTTGGTACATCTTTCCCTTAAAGATATTATAGCAATTTTCCATTAGGTGTTATGTTCCTCCTCAATAGTTCACAGAGGCGAAAAGATAATCATTCAAACAGAGACTCCTATTGGATTGTACAGTGCAGGCCCCGTAACCTGTGAACCAGGAAAACAATGTGAGCAATCCCTCCAGGTTTACCAGGGGATGCAGGGGTAAGTGCCTAGTGTGGAACCATGGTGATCAATGGGAACCATTCAACTGCTCAGTAGTTTGAAGCTTCCATTTAGTGAGGCCTACATAATAATTTAACACACTCCATGAGGCACTTGGAAATGTAATTTTAAAAACCCTATTTATCCCCTGGCAACACTTAGGGTCAAAGCACTCACCTGTGACTCAGCGAATCATTGCTGATGCAGATTGAAAAACATCTTTATCAGGAAGAATGTAGAGATTTATCATTTTAGGAGATCTTTTGTACGGAGACCTTGAATACTTTTGTAATGAAACGTTACTTTTCATTTTCCTAGAACTCTGGGATCATGAGTAGTTTGTACATAAATAGGTGGATATTAATCTTAACTGCTGAGCAGAGTAAAGTAAAATGCTAATGCTGGTAGTTTAAAGTCTATCAACAGAAGATGATGAGAAAAATACAAGTGTGTTAACCAGCTTAGATAGTGATAATGTAGTATGTT
This sequence comes from Trachypithecus francoisi, assembly GCF_009764315.1. NCBI lineage: Eukaryota > Metazoa > Chordata > Mammalia > Primates > Cercopithecidae > Trachypithecus > Trachypithecus francoisi. The sequence goes on from NW_022681454.1 coordinate 19,160,128, forward strand.
TTTGAGATCTGAGCTATTGGTTTTATTCTAGCAATGGCCGTGCTCTCCCTTAACACATTACTATTACTACTGAAATTTCTCCTACTACTGCCACTACTTATCATTTATGGAAAAGGTACAACATGTTATTCGTTAGTAAATTCATTCCAATAATATGTATCCAATCTTTACAATATGCGAAACACTGTGGTAAATCTTAAGTACACACTGACATGGCATTTCCCTTTCAGTTCTAAGACCTTTCAGAAAGTTGTTTTATGTCCACATGTTAGGTTTGAAGATGTAACCAAGGGTGATTTTCCAATATTTCCATTTAACAAGTATTCTCATAGATGACAAATATTGGAATGTACAGAAAAACATTTACATGTGCTAATATATGGCAAAGAAATGCCAAGTAATTGGGAAGAAAAACTGGAAAGGGCTTACAAAACTGCATGAGATGAACAGAAATATCATATTCCTTCTGTTACATCCTGAGTAGAAGCCCAGGAATAATCTTCAATAAGGTACAGCGTTTATCAATTCAGTGTGTTTTGAGGACCTACTATGTGCTAAGTACATACTATGTAGTGTTTTAATTATGATTCTTATTCTGAGAAAATTGTAGAAAATATATCACATGTTGTTATGAAATTACATAGAGGGAATAGGTATATTTTATCCAATTTTTCTCAGTGGTAGTATCTTTCAAGCCTATAGTGTAATATCACAACCAGATATTGACATCAATATAGTAAAGAGATAGAAAATTCCCATGATCACATGCATTCGTCCTATTATCTTTTATAGCCATGATAAAAGGCCATACTTTTATATGTCCAACCCCTTCTTAACACCTAACAGCCACTAGTCTGTTCTTTCGTTTAAAGAACGTTACACAAATAGAATTGTACACTATGTAACCTTTCAGGGATTTACTTTTCTTACTGAGCTTAATTCTCTGGAGATTCATGTAAGTTATATTGGGTATCAATTGCTCATTTCTTTGTATTAGTGAGTACCAAGTCTATGGTATAATTTTGTCCCGGTTTGTTTAATCTTTCCCCCATCGAAGAATATCGGTTGTTTTCAGTTTATGGCTATTACAATTAAAGCAGCTATAAACGTTCATGTACAGGTTTTTTTGTGTAAATGTAAGTTTTCCATTTTCTGGGATAAATACCTATGAGTACAATGGTGGAGTAGTATAATAATTGCAGATTTAGATTTTTAAGGAAGTATCAATTTGTTTTCAGTGTGGCTGCCCCAATTTAGCTTCTCACCCCAGGGTACGAATCATTCAGTTTTATCCACACACTGTCCAGCATTTGGCATTGCCACTGTTTTGTTTTTTGATTTTACCCATTCTAATATGAATACAGTGTTACCTCATTGGAGTTTTATTTTCCATTTCCTTAAGAGCTCCTAATGAATGATATATTTTCATGTGCTTATTTACCATCTATGTATCCTCTTCAGTGTAATGTCCCTTCATGACTTTTGCATATATGCTAATTAGTTTTTTTTAACTGAAAGTTTTAAGAGTTCTTACATATTCTAGATACTAACCCTATGTTGGATGTATGGTTCGCAAATACTTTCTCTAAGTCTGTAGCACGTTTTTTCATTCACTTAACCACTCTTTTGCAGAGCAAATGTTTTTAATTCTGATGAAGTCCAATTTATACTTTTTTCCTTTTATAGATGTTTTTGGTATGAAGATTTTGCCTAGCCCTAGATCAAGTAAGATTTCTCCGTATTTTTTCCTAAGACTTTTATAATTTTACGTTTATACTTACATCTCTATTTCATTTTGACTTATTTTTTTAATACAGTATAAGAATTTGATCAGGTTTTTTTTATTTTTCTGTTCCGTTTTGTTTTCGTTTTGCCTATGGAAGTTCACCTGTTCTAGCATCAGTTTTCGAAAAGGCGATTTTTCTTCTGTTAAACTGATCTTGTTCCTTTGGCACAAGTCGATAGGGTATATATGTTTGGACCTATTTCCGGGGTTCTCTATTGTGTTCCATTGACCTATGAGCCTAACTCTCTGCCAATACCATACAGACCTGGTTATGGTACGTATATAAAATAGGTCTTGAAAGTGGGTAAAGCAATTCTTCCCACTTTCTTCATATTTTTCGAACTTGTTTAGCTATTTCACTTACTTAGCCTTTCAGTGTAAGTTGTAGGATAATCCTGACTATATCCACAAAAAAAATGCCATGATGTTGCTAACAATTGCACTAGACGTGTATATTCCATTGAGTAGAGTTGGTATCGTTGCTATGTGAGTCTCACAATCCATACGTAATATACATGTCTCTTCATTTTTCACAGATCTTTGATTTTTTAATCAGTATTTTATAGTTTGAAGCATACAAGACCTGCAAATGTTTTCTTATATTTAAAGCTAAGTATTTAATTTTTAAAATGTTTGCAAATGGTATTACATTTTACATTTTTGTTTCTATGTGCTAATTGTTTTATGTGTGTGTGTGTGTATATATATATATACACAATTGATTTTATGTTTATTTTGTTCTGTCAACTTGCTAACCTTATTTGTATGTTCTAGGAGGCTTTCTTGGTAGATTTTGTAGCGTTTATCCATGTAAGATGATCATGTTATCTGCAAATAAAGGTAAATTTGTATTTTTCATTCTGATCTGCATTCATTTTATTTCTTTTCCTCACCTTATTGTGCCTACTAGAGTTTCCAGTACTATGTGAAATAAGAGGGTTGAGGATGGATGTCCTTGCCTTCACTCTAATTTTATGGGGAAAGCATTTAGTCTTTCACCATTAAGAATCACATTAGCCGTAAGAATTTTTTTTTAAATCAAGTTGAGGAAGTTCCTCTCTATTCCTGATAAAGTTTAGCTCTGTGTCCCCACCCAAATCTCATCTTGTAGCTCCCATAATTCACCCTTGTTGTGGGAGGGACACAGTGGGATATGATTTAATCATGGGGGAGTATCTTTCCCGTGCTGTTCTCATGATAATAAATGGGTCTCACGAGATTTGACAGTTTTTAAAAAGGGAGACTCCATGCAGGAGCTCTCTTTGCCTGCTGCCATCCACTAAGAGGTGACTTGCTCCTCCTTGCCTTCTGCGGTGATTGTGAGGCCTCCCCAGCCACGTGGAGCTCTAAGCCCAGTTAAACCTCTTTCTTTTGTAAATTGCCCTGTCCTGGCTATGTCTTTATCGGCAGGGTGAAAATGGACTAACACAATTCTCTTTTCCCTAAGAGTTTTTCCTTATGTGTGTTAAAGCTTGTCAAATATTTTTTCAGCATAAATTCATGTGGACATGCAATTTTTATTCTTTAACCTGTTAATATGATAGATTACATTGCATTTAAAATGTTGAACCAGCCATGAATCTCTGGAATAAATCCACTTGATTATGGTGGATATTTTTTACATATTAATGAATTCTGTTGACTAAAATTTTCTTAAGGAGTTCGTTTATGCATTCATGAATACATCCAGGTATACTCCTATTTATACTGGTCAGTAGTTTTATTTTTTATAATTTTTCCTGGTTGATTATGCATAGCACAGAGTGTTACTAGCTTCATAAAATGAATTCAAGTGCTCTCTCATCTATTTTCTGGAGAAGATTGTGTATAATTGCTGTCATTCTTCTTTAAACATTTTCTAGAATTCAAGACTGAAGTTATCTGGGCTTACTAGATTTTTACAGTTTTCTTTCAACTACAGATTCAATTACTTTGATAGTTAAAGGCTACTATTGTATATTTGATGAGCTGAGTTTGCATTTTTCAAGTAATTGTCAATTTTTTGCATGTAAATTTGTTCAAAATATTTCCTTATTAACTTTTTGATGTCTGCAAGGTTATAGTTATATCTCCTGCTTTATTTCTGATAGTGTTAATTTGTGTCTACTTTTTTCTTTCTCTTGCTAGAAGTTAGTCGGTTTTAATAATATTTCCACAGAACAAAGTTTTAGTTTTCTTGTCTCTATTTTTTTCTGATCTTAATTGTATCAATTTTTGCTTTTTTTAAGTGTTTTTTTCTCAATTCTTTGAGTTTATTTTGCTCTCTTTTTTCCTCACTTTTTGAGGTAGGATCCTAGATTATTGATTTAACCTTTTTCCATTTTTTTCTAATGTATGCCTTTGTTGCTCCAAATATACATATATATATATGCTCTAAATATATATATATATGCTCTAAATATATGTGTATATACACACACACATAAACACACGTGTGTGTGTATGGGTTATGTGTGTGTGTGTGTGTGTATAGGCTTTTTTATTTTCTTTTTTTCTTTTTTGAGACAGGGTCTAACTCTGTTGCCCAGGCTGAGTGTAGTGATGTGATCACACTCACTGCAGCCTCGACCTCCTGAGCTCAAGCAATCCTCCCAGCTCAACCTTCCAAATACCTGGGACTGTAGGCATGCACCACCACACCTGGCTAGTTTATGTTTTTTGTAGAGATGGTGGTCTCACTAGATTGTTCAGGCTGGTCTCAAACTCCTGGATGCAAGTGATCCTCCCACCTCAGCCTGCCAAAGTGCTGGGATTACAGGCGTGACCCACAGTGTCTGCCTGTATTTTTTTTTCTTTTTCATTTAGTTCAATATATATTTGTATTTCCCTTTAAACATCTTTGTTGATCCATGGATTATTTAGAGATGTGTTGTTTAGTGTGTAGTATTTAGGGATTGTCCTGTTCTATGTTGTCAATGAATTTTAGTTTTACAAATCTGTAAATTGTATTTTTTCAAAATTTTGGAACTACTTTCAGGCACTATTTTTATAAATATCCTTTTAGCCCACCTTCTTTCTCCTCTCGTCCTAGGATTCAGATGACTCAGATGTTAAATATTTTCATAAAATTCCACATGTCTCGGGCTCTGTTATTTTTATTTTTGTTTCGTTTTGTTTTCAGTCTACTCTCTGTTGTTCAGAATGGGTAATTTCCACTATTCCATCTTCAAATTCACTGATTTATTCTTCTCTTGTCTCCATTTTGCTGTCTAGCCCACCTACTGATTTTTTTCTCATTTTGGCTATTGTATTTTCAAGTTCTAAAATTTTATTTGATTATCCCTTCTATCTTCTCTTTCTTTGCCGATACTTTCTTTCATTTGTTTTACATATGGTCTCTCTTCTCCTTTCCACGTTTGCAAGTTATATTTTTTACAGAATTTTCGTCTGTACTGTTTATGATTTTTTCATGTGAAGGGGTTTTACCTGTATTTAAAAAGAAAAATGGAGCAAAGAATGTCCATTCTACCTTTTTGGAAGTGGAAGTCTTCTATAAATGATGATTTTCTTTCTTTTATTTACTCAAGTACTTATTATCTACCAATTTCCAGTGACACAAAATGACTAAGATAGATATCGTTTCTACCCACAAAGTTGTTAGAGTCTAGTGATGAAGACGGATATTAAAAAAGTAAAAAGAAGTCAGTTACAGCTGAAGTAAATTGTACCACACAGAGTAGCATATTAACAAATATAGGGGACCTAACTTAGTTTTACACACTATTTCGTAGAATGCCTTATACATGTGTTAGCTGTAAATAATGTGAGGTTATACCAAAAGGAACAGTTTTTTCACCCAACAGGAATAGACTAGTGTGTATCATTTGAAATAAACACAAGGTAAATAAAAATAGTATTTTATGTAGTGCCTAATAAACTTATAATCTAATTATGGCCAAAAGTAATGCTCATGAATGTTGAATCAAAAATTTGGAAGCTGAGGATATTTCTGAGTGGTACATTCCTCTGCATTTTTGTTTGTTTTTGTTTTGTTTTGTTTTTCACAGTCTCTTCCTCTGTCATTCAGGCTCCCATGCTGGATACAGTGCTGTAAACACAGTCATTGGAGCCTCAAACTCCTGGACTCAAGTAATCCGCCTACCTCAGCCCCCTAAGTAGCTGGCACCACAAGCACACACCACCATACCCAGCTAACTTTTTTTACAGAGGCAGTCTCACTATTGTTCCCCAGGCTGGTCTCAAACTCCTGGGCTCAAGCGATCCTCCCACCTCAGCCTCCCAAAGTGCTGGGATTACAGGGATGAGAAACTGCTCCCAACGTCATTTCTATGAATTTGAGGTTATTATAATGAATGATAACTCTACTCTGTTTCACACACAGCTTCTCTCTTATTTCTGCAAACAAAATAGAATTCCAGGTTGAGGGAATTTTAGTTATACTCCAGTATAGTGATTCCTAGGGTATTAGAGTGCCTAAGAATCTCTTCAGTGTCGTAGCACTATTTCATTATGGAATGTTCAGCTACTTTATTTGTCTTTGGATTTGGCTGACTTCATTGTCTACCATCCTCCAAAGAACATGCTGACATTTTTAATTTGATGGACTGCTGAGAAACCACAGCAGGATATAGACCAACCCATCGAAAGTGAATTTAGGATTGCATTGATGTGTAGAACTAATTAGGTGACTATGGGGAGTGGGACACTGATTGAAATCCATAGGACTTTTCAATGCTCACTCTGTAGGCTAGCTTCTGAAAGGAATAGTAAATTCAGGTGACTTGTTCTCTGCTGTCACCACAGTACTGCCTAGCCCTTCTCTGCTTCAAGTCAGTAGCAGAGGCCTTGACCCCTCCCCCAAAGCAAAGTATCCAAAGACAGGCAAGAATTTTATCTTTCACAGATCTTGAAGTCGTTTTCAGTTTATCCTGAAAAGATGCTGAAAACCTGCCTCCAGATCTTCTACCAAACGTGTCAACTCTGTCTCTGTACTCTCTCTCAAGCCCATCTTGAGCTTTAAATATTTTAAAAATAACACCGACCACTGCATGTATATGTAGATATGAAGTATTTATATTTGTGTAATGAAAATTACACAAATATAAATACTTGTGTATGTAAATTTGTGTGTACACAAATATAAATACTTGTGTATGTAAATATAAATATTTGTGTATGTTTGTTTAAATTTTGTATTAATAGTTTGTTTAAACTCCCTAGGGACAGATCAGTCCCATGTAGTTATGGAAAATATTACTAAACTTAGAAGACCTGGGTTTGTATAGCTTTCATACCATGTGAGCAACTGATATATCATCTTGTAAAGGTTTTATAGGACAGTGCCAATTGCTCTTCTTCTTAAAGAAGCATTCACTAAATGTGTAAATCTAACATTTTGCTGTCTGATATCCATCATTTCTTTGAACTCTTTTATTTTTACCAAATCTGTGATGTCTTTTGTGCACAATCAGCTTTTATCGACGTGGTAAGTCTCTCCCTTGGCTGCCACACTACACTCAAATATTTAGTTTTGATTCAGCTCCTTAGGGTATGATATTCCTGAATCTCCACTACAAATATTTATTTTAGATTTTTTTTTTTCAGAATGTCTGGTCCTTACCTCTGCTCTTACTCCTAGCATTCTTGACTGAACCAACCCTGTTGTATCTCCAGATCAAATCCTGCCATTTGTTCACAGTTAATTAAGATAATTTTAGGAAAGAGAAGTAACATTTTTCTTGAGTATCAGTTAAGTGCCAGAAAAAAAAAAAAAACATTGAATTGTGTAATTCATAGGCATTATCTCATTGAATTTCCACAACCTAGGTATTATTATATTCACTTTTCAAAATGCTTAATAGAATCACAAATAAACTAAGTAACTCATATAAAGTCATATAGCTGGAGAATGATTGGATTAGGACTCAGATCTTAGATTGACCTCAAAGTATTTTGAGCTCTTATTCTCTATAACAGTGTTTCTTACAATCAAATGATGAATCGATCCCTTTAAATGAGGAAAATTATGGTGGGCACCAATTTGTGGTTTAAATTATGATCTTCATAGTGCTACTTATTGAATACAAAAGTGTAAGTTTTATACATGTACATTTTGTGCAACTTCAACACTAAATACATCTCTGGGTATTGAAGAGACTTCTTAAACTTATTATTTGCAAACTGATCTTTTGATATTCCCTTCTATTTCCACACTTGCTCCTTCTGCGGTTGTATCTATTTCAGTTAATGCCAACTGCATTCTTCCAGTGTTGCAAGTTAAAAATAATAATGTCATCCTTTAATTTCCCTCTTTCTCTCACTCCCCACATCTAGCCCATCAGGAAGTTCTATAGTCTTTATTTTCAACATAGATCCAGAATGCAAGCTCCTCTCATAACTCCCACTACTCCCATCCTGGTTCAGTTCATCGTCACTTCCCTCATAGAGCAGCCTTCCGACTTGTTTCCTTGCTTTGGTTCTTGACATCGTCAAGTTCATTCTAAAGACAGCAGTCAGAAAAATCCTGGTTAAACATAAATCAGATCACAATGTTTCTGTGCTACAATCTGCCCAATGGCTCACGCTGGACTCAGAAGAAAAGCTAAAACCCTTCCAGTGATTTACCAGACCCTACATAGTCGGGTGCATGTTTTTACCTCTATAACATTCTCATTTTATTCTCTGCCTTATTTATATCTCTCCAGCAACATAGACCTGATCACTCTTGTCAACCACACAGACATGCTCTTGCCTTAGGGCATTTGCACCTGCTAGTCCCTCTGCTAGAAATGCTGTTTCCTTAGTTATCTACATGGAAAGTTGCATACTTCTTGAAGATCTTCAGTGTAATTCTACCTACTCAGTGAGGCCTTTCTTAACCACAAAAATTGCAGCCCTCCTCATCCTCCTTAGTATCCTTTACTATTTCATGTTTCTTCCTGATCGTTAATTGGTATTTCACATGCTATATAGTCTACTTATTTATGATGGTGAGTATCTGCCTCTTTTATTACAATAAAAAGATGCATGAGGGCAAACATGTTTATCTATTAATTATTCTATTTCTAGTACCTAGCTGACTGGTTTGTACATAGAAAGGCTTAAATAATTATTGAATGAGAAAATAAATTTAAAATTAATAAAATAACTATAAAAGTAATAAAATTAAATCTGAAAATATTAGTTGAATGCAATAGATTAGTTTCATGACATATATAATGTAAATTTTTTGAAACAAATTTTGCTCATTTGCATCCCATAGCAGAAACATATTTGCACATTTTTGATTTTGACTTGTTTTCAGATTAATTCCCTTGAATATGACAATGCTAACCCATCATTATCACTTCTCTTAATTTTCTTATTAACAATGAAATTATTCTATATTTTGTTGGGTCAATTAGTAGAATAGTGCCCCTCAAGCTACAATATAGAGAAAACATTTTCATTCTCTGCGTATTTACTACCACACTTATTATCAATGAAACATGGATAATTGGAACATAAAAGATGGAAAATGTCCTGCAAACATCAGTTCACCATGTGAATATGGCAGATAGAGCATGGATTATTCGGTGAGCCCAAATTTTATAATATGCAAAAACTTGCTTTTAACTATGACTCTTCCCTACATGAAATATTGTAAAACTTGTGTCTTACCAAGTGAATTCTTGTGAAGGAGATTGTAAAGGCACATTCTTATATGGGAAATAAAATGCATCTCAATACTCAATTACGAGATTGTTATACAGGTGACCCAGAATATGCATGTATTGTTTTTTTTTAAGATTGTCATCAAGAGAAAAATACAAAAATTCATTAATTCTTATAGAAATTGAGACTATGTCTGCAAATTCACATGATCCACAATGCACAGTTTAAGAAATATTCCTTATACTACAAGGAGTTTGCAATGTAAAGTATGATAAATGGCATATGAAAATATTACACTAGATTCAATAAGAGAAACATTTAATTTGTGAAAAAGGACAGTTTTTTTTTTTTTTTTTTTTTTGAGGAAATGACATTTGTACTAGGGCCAATTTAGGAGGGTAGAAACTGAAAGGGAAGTTAATTCCGCTGGAGAAAATAGTATGAGTAGAGAATCAGAAACCTTGATTTCTCGAGAAATTTCAAAACCATTAATTTGCTGGAAAACAGTTAAGAAGGAGATTAATGTAGATTAGCATGAAGAGATAGTCTAGATACTAGATGCACTAAGAAATAATGGTAGCCAATGGGTATGCAGTGCCTTCTACACCCGCAGGCACTCTCCTAAGTGCTTTACTCATAGTCCCTTGTTTCACCTGCACCATAACCCTTTGAAGTAGGTATGTTTTCATATTCTTCTCTCTATTAGGCTGAGAAAGGTTCAGCAACTTTTCCAAGGTCACACTAACTTGATCTCAGACTTTGATTCTGGAGCCCATGTTTTACACTCTGTTCTAGACTTCTAAATATATAATTCTGGGCATATGAAGAATTAGAACCCCCTCCAGGACATAATAAATTATTGGCAGTTGATGTAGTAGAACAAGTACAGAGAGTTCTCAGGAGCGAGAAGTAACATTTTGAAACAAGAATCTCCTAAAAGTTAATAAAAATAGCTTACAGATTCAGTTTTCTAATAAGGCCAGAAAAGGAGAAGAGTTTCTAGTGATCTTTTGTGTTTTAACAAACCACATTTTAATAAGGTGTGTTTCTCATTTCCTTCTTTTTCTCACATCCCTTTCCCTCCCACAGCTTCCCAACAGTCACCTCATTGCAGCATTTCCTTTTCTTTCAAGCCCTATAACAGCTCTGACTGCTCATTTATCTTTTTTTTTTTTGGTACTAACTAAATATTTTAGTAGTTTGTGCCCCATGAATCTGATGTAAGAAATTGTTGGCCTTCAGTGATCTCATAAATGCTAAATCTGATCTGTGAAAACTTGGCAAAATCGTGTTAAGATCTTTGTTTCTCATGTTCTCCACCCTCAAGTGCAAAGGGACCACTTAGCTAAAAATATTTAAAATGTTCAAGAAACAAAAGTCAAGCAGAAGAAGTGAAGTGGTTTTATTTTTCTCCTTAGTAAATCATTTAGGTTTCTATGTATGTTCTTTCATCTGCTGTCCAGAAGGGTAAATGGAAGTCCTTGACACAGAAATTAAAATTCATTTTAATCTTAATAAATATGATACGGGCATTCTTTGTTTTTCTCTACACGTTCCCTTTATTAAAACATGCGGTCTGGTGACTGATTAAAACATTATTTCCAGTTGACACAAAATACAAGGACATTTCATATGACCGTATAATAATAAACATCTGAATGAAGAGGCTTTTTCTCACTTTAAAAAGTAAAGTAGAACCTACATTTACTTCTCTTTTTATGTTGTGGGGAAAGTTGTGGGAAATCGTAGCATGGTGTCATTTATATGTTTATGATGGTAATATTGGATTCCCAGGAAAATTATGTTAAGTATTCTGTTTTACAAAAGCATATGTTTTAGTGATTCTCATTGGAATAAACACTTTTAATTATCAAATGAGGAATGAATGTTATTCGCCAATAGCATCTGCAATAGACCTAATATTGGATCAATGTTGTGTTAGGTTTTACAGGCAGAAAACCTAGGAACGGAAGAATTAGATGGATCATCAAATATAGGATTAACTCCATCCTTGGTGGGGAATCAGTACAATAAAATGTGACCACTCCAAACTAAAAAGTGGTTATGCCATCGTACTCAACACTTTATTTAAAATATTTATTGAGTCCACTATATGCCACACTATTTGGTGCTGCAATGAATTAAAAAGACATTGCAAAGTGGTAGTCCCTGGCCTCATACAACCTTTTTTTTTTTTTTTTTTTGATTGGGGGGCAGAGTGGAGATCACACAGGTAATAAACAAGCATACAAATAAATTATATACAGGTTCTTAGTGCACTATGGAAGAAACTCTGGGAACCCGAAAAATCTAGGTTGTATTATAAGTATAGAGGAGTAAGTACATGAAAACCTGGACAACATTAAACATTTGCTTCTGATAAACCTGGGAAGACATTTAAACTCTACGCTTTTCTGTCTTCATATCTAAGGTGAGATATTCCACTGACAAATGTTTTAAGCCCCTCTTCATGTTGTATAATTTTTAAATCCTTGCATTGACTTCCTTGGCTAAGAAAAACAAAGGAAGACTTTCAAAAGGGCATAGATGGCCTTCGCACTCCAATGGCATCACGACCTCCATTAAGGTGCTCAAGGTATGTGTTCCGCCTAAGTTGAAGAACACCCAGTTATAACAATAGAATGAATTTTGAGATTTCCAGTCAAGATGACAGATGAAAGTGTTCTCATTTACCTTTGCTCTTCTCCACCAGGCCCCATTAAAACAAAAACAGGCAGGGCGCGGAGGCTCACGCCTGTAATCCCAGCACTTTGGGAGGTCGGGACGGGCGGATCACCTGAGGTCAGGAGTTCAAGACCAGCCTAGGCAACATGGCGAAACCCCATCTCTACTAAAAAATACAAAAATTAGCTGGGTGTAGTGGCATGTGCCCGTAATCCCAGCTACTCAGGAGGCTGAGGCAGGGAGAATTGCTTGAACCCCAGAGGTGGTGGAGGTTGCAGCCTGGGCGACAGAGCGAGACTCCGTCGCAAACAAAAAACAAGCAGGCAAGCAAACAAACAAACAAAAACCATCAAATACACAAACAAAACCCCCCCACAAAAACAAAGTGATTTTTTGAAAGGTATCTATAAATTCTAAGAGAATGGAGGAGACAGCACTATCCAATTTTTCTAAGCTGCAAAATATGTGGCTTACCCGACCAAGAAAGCTGACCTCTAAGTTAGCACTTCAAAAAGCCAATAAGCACCTTGCCGTATTGAAACATACACAGAAGACTAATAAATTGTCATCAGCAAGTACCTCTGTTCTGGGGATAAAACTGTGGCTAAAATCTGGAGACCTGAGAAATTCCATTTCATAATCTGCAAGACATCCCCTGTTCCAGAGCTTATTCTTCACTTTCAGCAGTCAGAAGATGACATTACACATTTTGGCCAAAAATTAAAAGGTGGGGAAAAAAAGAGAGACTCTGGAATAAGATGCCAAGCAAATTGAGATCAAGTGCATGAAAGGAAAAAAAGGCAATTAATTATGAGCATAGCTACTGAATGTAGAGATTCCTAGACCCTTTCTTCCACTTTTCTAGAAAATTTTGATTTTTTTTTTTTTTTTTTTTTTGAGAAGGGAAAGAAGCAAGTTACCTCAACTGGGAAGCATCAAGAAAACACCACTCAGAGCACTGTACAAAAATGAACTTCAGCAAATTATACCGGTCATATGTACAATGATTCCAATCATATTTTTCTTACCTCTCCTCAAAGCTAAGCATTCTATGATAAATTTAAGGATATCGTCAACTAGAAAGAGACCAAGGAATCAGGTTAAAAAATTAAATTATAGGAAAAATAATATATTCCAGGAGGAGAAATTTGACAAAAAAAAATCTTCAGAGGAATAAAAGAAAATATTTTATTCATGAGATAAATGTAATAAACTGCAAAAAGAAAATACAAAGACCAACTAAGAGTTCTTGCACTTAAAATATTATTTAAAATATTTGAATATAATACGCATTTAAAACTTAGAGATCCATTCCAGGGAGTTCAAAATTTGAATAATGGGAGTTTCAGAGACAGAGTGTATAGAGGAAAGAAAGGAGTAGCCAAGAAAGTAATTCAAGAAAACTTTCCTAATCTGAAGCTCCTGAGTTTCCAAATTAAAATATTCTCCAAAGAGACTGCAAAAATCAAGAAAATGGACTCACCAAAGCACATTGTCATGAAAATTTAGAGTACTGGGAACAAGGAAAATCCTACAGAAGTTGAGAGAAAATAAGTTTATGTAGTGTATCAAAAATCATATTGGCGTTAGACTTTTCTACAGTGACAAAGGAAGAATGTCTTCAAAATTCTGAGGGAAAATTGTTTCCATTTAAAATTTTCTATCTAGGAAGCCATAAAAAAAGAGAATCTCTGGATCTGCAGTTTCCTCCACTATCTACATAGAGCTATTGGCATTTGAAATGTGGCTAGTGTGAATTGAGATGTATTATCAGTAAAAAAATATACACTAGACGTTGAATACCTGTTACAAAGGAAGAGTGCAAAATACTTCATTCATAATTTTTACACATAATTTTATGGTAAAATGTTGATAGTTTTGATATGTTGAAATAAATGAAATACTTTATGGAAATTAATTTTATATGTATCTTTTATTTGCTGTATCTACTAGAAAAAGTATAAGTAATATATGTGGCTCACATTGTATATCTGTTGGACAATTCTAAAAAAAAGAGGCATATTAACTTATTTTATGATGGGAGACTTGTAAAAACTATTACTATGCAGAGCAGCATGGTCTAGTTCCTGTGTTGTGAACTCAGCACAATTTTGTTTTTTAGTTAATGGTCTTGGAAATTAATTTTCTGTGCTATGATTCTCTTTCTGTAGAGCAAAATTATGTAGTCTTCTACCACCTGTGAAGAGAAAGGATTTTCTGGTTTTGAAGGCACGAGATTTCAGCATTGTATGGAGAAATCTATGACAAAAAAATAATTGCACAGAAAACAAAAATAGCAAATTCTGGCCTCCTTATTGAGGGCTCTAGATAATCACTCATTTGTGTACTTGATTTGTTTGGGCCTCATTTCAGTGTGATAATTTGTTGTTGGAATAATATTTGTGGCAGTAACAAAGATCTATTAATATCTTAATGTATATGTTAGCACAGTTTAGTTTAGAGACAAGTCCACAGAAAGAGTGACAGGAAAATCAGATTACATTTTAGCAAATTGCAAGGGAGACAGTGTCATCTGTGTGGTGTACTCCACCTAATCTCTCCAACAATCATCACAAACATTGAACGCAAGTAGAAACAGACTACCCATGTTTGCCTGGAGAGCCTGGGAAATAAGCAGAGTGGCCTGTCTTCCAGTGAAGGAAGAATGCATTTCAAGCTCTCTCTGTCTCTCGCTCTCTCTCTCTCCATAAACACAAATACACACACAAACACAGGGTTTACATATATATATATGTATATATGAATGTCTATTACATATGTATATTTATGTACATTACATATGTATATATGAAGGTCTATTACATATGTATATTTATGTATGCATATTTCATATGTATATGTGTATGCCTATTGCATATGTATATGTATATATGCATGTCTATTATATATATATAAAACATTCATTTTTGAAAATAATCTTTATTTTCTTTTCCATTCTCTTTTATTTTCCTCTCTCTAAAGGATTAATGATGCAGAAGAAAGCCAGCTGACACTTTGAGGACCTGGAACTAAATCAGACAAATACCAAAAAAAAAGATCAAGGATTGCTCTGTTTGTTTTGCTTTGTACCCAAAGTGAAATATAAAATTTATAAGAAGAATTATGCAGTTCAGCTGTGCCATTGACTGCATATAAATCAGTACCACTTCATTCAGCTTTCATGCATTGTACTTTTTGTTGCAGTAGAATGTTCCTGGGAAAGAGAGTAGAGATACATTTTTGGGTAAAAATATATACAAGAGTTTTTAAGGCCTATTAGATCCTTGTAATTTTTATCATTTAAATTTTAAGAAGATATTCTAATAATTAGAAACCTGTTTTATTTTTTAAAAGATATTTCTGGAATGAAGGTCATTGAGACCAAATGACCAAAAGGGGCACGCACTCCTTATCGACAGATACCACAATTTATATTGGATACTTAATAGTTGTAAACTTTCCATAATGAACACTTTCACAGTATTTACAAAGAGAGATGAAAAAGAAGTAACCATAGCATGAAGCATCATCAGTAGCTTATGATTAATAAAAATTCAAGTATTTTAGTTAAATAAACTCGAAATAATAGATATGTATGAACTGGGTACTCTACAAAAAAAAACCTGCATATTTTCTTAAGTGCTACCATATTTTATAAACAATAATGTATTTGGCCAAAGTTGCCAAAGCTGAAAATTTACCGTCCACATTTTTGATGACATAGTAAAACTAGAAATCACATATACAAATGTAGGGAATAATAGTACTTTGGAGTTGAACCATCAGTTTCACATCATAAACAACTATTTGCTTAAAGAGGAAATGCAAATATATTTAGCTATTTTAAAGGTTTGATATTTGAAAATTTTATATTTTCTATTTAAACTAGAAAAATGAGACATGCTACCTTATTCATTCATACACAATCTAAACAAACTTTTAACCCAGTTCTCACTATGAGCCATGCACTATTTTAGCACTAAGGGTAAAGGGAAGAAACAGACAAAGCCTTTGCTCTCTAAGTTTATAGGTGTTGAAAACTGAAGTCTTGTTAAGGTATGATGAGAACATGAGAATGCCTCTTGTTCATCGTTAAGACTTTGCTAAGTAACACAGAAAAAACATTTGTCTCACATGGCTGCTCATAGTACTGAAATCAACAATTTGCAACATATTAATTCGTTTTTCTACATATTCACATAACGACACATAAATACATGTATGTGGAGGAACTTTGTTCTTTCTCTCCTACCTTTTTCTAACAAAGTGAATATACTAAAGACATTGTTCTTAATATTATTTTTTCAATTAATATCTGTAAAGGGTTGTTTCTTGCTTTGATGCATATAAATTTAATAAATTCTTTAAATAAACACTTAATATTCCATAATATAGATGCAATATACTTACTAATAAGTCTTTTCTATTATCATTTATTTTTATGAAAACAATTCCTCAAAATGGGATTGTTGGATGAAGAACTAATTTTACCAGACAGCACAAGGTTTATTTTCCATAACCATTTCCAGCAATTCACCCTTCATTAGCAATACATATAAGAGCCTATTTTTCCACGCAACAATGAGTACTGGATAGTAATCTCTTTAATTTTCACAAATTTGATGGATTCAAAGTATACCATTTCAATTTCAATAAAAAACCTCTAATTTTTTTTCAATGTTACTGGATATTTTGACTTTCTTCTATGAATATCTTGTTATTCTTTGTCTATTTTTTGTTTTATATATTTTAAATTTTAATCTAAGTATAACTTGCACATAATTTAGACACTCAAATGGTATGTTGTAAAAAATAGTAGTTGTAGTTGCTTACCTGCCCTTTTCTTTTCTTTTTTTTTTTTTTTTTTGAGATGGAGTCTCGCTCTGTTGCCCAGGCTGGAGTGCAGTGGCGCGATCTCCACTCACTGCAAGCTCTGCCTCCTGGGTTCATGCCATTCTCCTGCCTCAGCCTCCTGAGCAGCTGGGACTACAGGTAGCCGCCACCGCGCCCGGCTAATTTTTGTATTTTTAGTGGAGACGGAGTTTCATCGCGTTAGCCAGGATGGTCTCAATCTCCTGGCCTCGTGATCCGCCCGTCTCGGCATCCCAAAATGCTGGGATTACAGACGTGAGCCACCGTGCCCGGCCCTGTCCTTCTCTTTTATTTTCTACTTCCAAGGATAAATTGCTTGTAATTCTCTTTGTTGTTTTTTTTTGATATCCACCTCTATCTCTATGAATAAAATTCTTATATTGTCAATTTTGATTGTCTAAATTTAGGTACTCAATTTTTTTCTTACCGTCATGGAATATGAGTGACTCTGTATCATAATCTGCAGCTTTTATTACACGCATGAACACTTTCTATGTTTTATCCTACCAAATTAGTATATAATTCTTTATATCTTAACTTTGCTTGGGTCAGTAATCATTGTTTTTATCATGTCTGTAAATAATATTCACAGCTGCCCCACGTAATACTACATTGATATTTCCTTTACTACATAATATTTTATTTTCTCTTTAAATTTGTCTTATTTCTTAATTGCTTGTTTTTTTCTAGGTGCTTATTTCTAATTCAACTGAAAATTCTTCCCAATATCCTTGGGTATGTCTTTATAAGCAGTGTGAAAACAGACTAATACAGGAGGACTATTCTTATTTTACTGTGTCAGAGACTGAATTTCTAATCCAATGCCTTCTGGCTCATAAGTACCCATTAAATTATAACTCTAATTTCAAATGAGAGAGCCCTGTAACTAGGGTGGGGTAGACTAAAAAGTCTCGTGGCTTTTATGTATTAAAAGTAAAATAGATGATGGGGAATGTCTTATGGGACCCACGTTGAATACAGTATATATTTTCTCAGGCAACCAATTGCCTCTAAATTTGCTATTTACAATTTACTCAGTCTTAATTAGCAGGCTGTTCCCCAAGTCAGCCCTGCTGCAGGCAGAACATGAAGTAGAATATAAAAAAACAAAGTGTTTCTGGTTGCTGAAAGCAAGCCATACATATTCATGGTGAAAACAGAAAATCATTTGCCAAACTGTGGATGGTAAATACAAATTAACCCTGCAATGAAAAGTGTGGTATTTGCATTTTCAAGCCTTAGATCTCTCTGGGATTAATTAGGTGATCAATCGGAATTAAAGTTATCAGGAACAAAATCTGGCCTTAGATTATGTGTGTTAGTGTTCGGAGGGGGGAGTTGTATTATTCATTATTGTTGCTTTCATTATAATTATTTGATCCCATCCTCAAAGACTGTTGTATAAACTGATGGATGAAATCCGTCTGTGAAAATATTTTACAAACTGTTCAGGGCTACATAAATACAATGGGGTTTTATTGTTTCTATGTGTGCTCAACAGAATAACAATGAAGAGATAATATTGATAATCTGGAAGATTCTCAAATTGTCTCTCTCCTGTCCATCCCCATTGTAACCCCCATGGTTTAGCTACTCAACATTTCCTTTCTAGGGGAATGCAACAGCTTCTCCATTACTGTCTAGCTCAAGGTTTGCTTCATTCTGGTCCATTCCCACAGTGCTGTGAGAGCAAATTTTCTGAGACCCAAATATGAAGTCAGATCATTTATAAAGTTTTGCCATGCCTTTGGATAAAATTCAACTTTCTTAGCTTGCCACAGATGATCCCTGTCCTGCCTACCTCTCCAGACTCATCTCCTGGCACTCAATTTGTCAACAGTTCTTGACCAAGAATCAGTTTTGTGCCAGGCACAATTCCAAGCCCTACACATTTCATTCTCCACATGTTAGCTTTATTAAATCATGTACATCCCTTAAAAATATTGAGATCTCAAAGCCTTCTGTGCATTTTCACATTGTTTTTTCCCTGCGAAGAATACTCCCTTTTGCCTTTACATCTTGCTAAATTCTTATGGGTTAGGACTTGGATAGGAAATTCAGTTCTATGGGAGGTCCTCTCTGACTTCACTTTGTCCACATCAGTGGTACTCCTCTCATGGCACTTACCACCCTGCATTACATTTGTCAACTCTCCGTTTGTCTTTCTCCTTTCTTAAAATTATTGCACCTTGAAAACAGAAATGGTGTCTGTTATTTCTGACTTGATAGGGCCCAGCAGAATCTCTGGAACACTGTAAATGAAAATAAATAGGCAATGAATGAATGAATGCCAGAGGGGAAACTTTCAAAGGTCCAGGACACCAAAAGTAAGTCATCAGTGATATCAAATTTCATAAAATAAATTTGTATTAGTTATTAAGATAATCTGGATAAAGGAAAACTTTTCTGGTTTCGATTACTTATATCCTGTAAAATAACCTCAGCAATTTATTTCAAAATTTAATGTATCATTAGGAATCTATCCTTTTGGTTTTAATTTACTAAAAACACTATCTTTGAAATCACAAGCTTAAAAAGGAATTACTTATCTCAGGATTTATCCATTTGGAAAGACAATTGGGATGTTTTCTGAGGGCACCCAAAAAGATAAAGTGAGGGCCTAGGTGGGTCAGCATGGTGTGAAAACAGATTGTAGGAGCAATGTTTGGATAGACTCCAAATGGAAGAGCAAGTTAGGACTTGAAAACACAAGTCAAACTGTAGGCAACACTCTAAACCAACTATGGGGTATAGTCAACCATGGCCCATAGGTAAAATCTAGCCTGCTATGTAATCTAAAAATATTTTTTACAATTTTTCAATTGCACCATTTTTTGTTGTTGTTGTTTTGTTTTGTTTTGTTTTGTTTTTTGAGACGGAGTCTCGCTCTGTCGCCCAGGCTGGAGTGCAGTGGCGCGATCTCGGCTCACTGCAAGCTCCGCCTCCCAAGTTCACGCCATTCTCCTGCCTCAGCCTCCTGAGTAGCTGGGACTACAGGTGCCCGCCACTGCACCCGGCTAATTTTTTGTATTTTTAGTAGAGACGGGGTTTCACCGTGGTCTCGATCTCCTGACCTTGTGATCCGCCCGCCTCGGCCTCCCAAAGTGCTGGGATTACAGGCGTGAGCCATCGCGCCCGGCAAATTGCACCATTTTTAATAGTTATCTAGGTATCTATATAACATCCATGTTTTTGCCTCTTTGTCTGCAAAGCGTATAATATTTACTATCTGGCTGTTTACAGAATACATTTGCAAAGCCCTGGTGTACTAACAAAGGCCAAAAATGTGAGCATGGAATAGGAATTACACGGATTGGAAGAATGCAAGCAGAAGGTGGACATTTTTCTGAAGGGGCCCAATGAATTCAGACACAGACTACACAGAAGCCCCTGGAATCACAATCATGTGTAAACAAGTTTCTTCACTTACATTGAAGAATATAGGAGATATCCACTCTTTATACATCTAATCAACCAACTGGTCTTAGGGAAAGTCTTACTTTAGAAGCTCACCCATAGTCCTGGAGATCCTGTAAGGGAGTTGGATGGGATAATGATAATATGAAACAAAGTAGAAAGAGGAAAGATCCTTTCAGTAAAAGAAGAAAGTCAAAGAAACTTCTAGTCTTGAATACTTCTTCCTAGACATGAATAAAAGTGGATGATTTATTTTTGGCTGAGTCCTCTTCTGAAAGACACTGTGATAAAGAATGAATGTTTGGTGGCCATGTGAACTAAGAGTTCAATTCACTTTGGTCTACAAATCAAATTGTCAAAAGCTCACCCAAATCTCATCCATCCTTCTCACTTATGATGTGTGCCCACTTAACTTAGGCTTTAAATTTATCTGCAATGATAACTTCTTGTCAACTTGATAAAATGTACAAAAAGACACCAGACTGAGTCAAAAATTGCTTTCACAAATGGCTTGAAAGTCATTGAGCTCTGTAAACATGAAAAACACATCTTGACTAAAGACATGTTCAGAACTCTGGAGTGACACAGTAACAGTTTTAAATCCTACAGTGCATTCCTCTTTTGTTCTTAAGAAAACGGGAGTGTATATAATGGAGTATGTAATTGAAGCAATTATGATGTGTTAAATCTAAGTGAAATATATGGAGATAATCTTTCTCTAATAGCCCTTAATTTAGGTGCCAGCACTATAATCTGCAAGTAACCCTTGTGGCTCTCAAAAAGTCATTTTTGACCTTGCATTTTTCTTCTGTTTAATTGTGTCTCCTCCACATCTTTGTTTCTCAGAACAAAGCTGCCTCTAGGAGCAGCCCTTAGAGCTGTATCTTATTCATAATATGGAATCTCTCATGCCATTACTTGAGGACTTACTACATATTAGACTGTGTATAAGCATTTCTTATAACAATTTGGCAAATAGGGTCTCTAGCCCTCTGATGAGGAAACTGAAGCTCAGAGAGGTTAAGAAACATAACCATGTTGGATTTGTGCTATACCAGCATGGATAAAGCTGAAAATTGTGCTCCCCATAATCTCTTTTCTTGTATGGGTCCAGGTTAGCATCAGTCAAAACGGTACTTGCATGAGATCTGGAAGGTGAAAGTAAAACAATAGTTGTTTCCCTTAGAAGATGGTTGCAATTAGACACCATGACAGACAGAAGCAGCCTGTTTTTGCTCACCTGTGCTCTAGGTATATCTCGTCTTCCAGACGGCTGACCTGCTGATCAACAGCACCCAGGCCCACCACCAGGGAGCTGGTTTCACACCACAGAGGGATAAACTACACAAACACCGTAGCTCTCCATAAACCTCTCCACTAATCCCCCCCTTTTTAAAATTATATAATAGTTTTATTTTTCTCATTTTACTATTTTTACATTTTACGCACAAATATTTTTTATCTGCGTAAAAATAGAAAATAACTGTTTTATGTAAAATTACAAAAACATTAAAACCACAAAGAAATACATCATTGTTATTATGACAGTATAAGTGTCGTTGTCGTTATTTAAAGAGTAAAAATGTATGCAAAAGTCCTCCTCCCATTTACAAAAGATTGAGAATTTTTTTTCCTGACAGCAAGTGAAATATTGAAGTATCAATATTTTTCCACCCTTTAGATATGCTACTGCCTTTAAGAAAGAACTAGTGTATCCTTGAAATAGCACAAAAATGTTTTAAAATTCATAATTGCAAAATGAACCTGTCACTAATCCCTTTTCTTTGGTCTTAAATAGATATCTTGAATTGCTTGGCTTTTTATAATTCCCTGAAAACGCTGGCTTGCTCAACTATACCAGTGGTTCAGGAAGAGTGGTCAGTGTTACTTTCTCTGACCTTTTGACCTCCTCTTCTAGACTTTTACTTCCCTAATGTTTCCCACATTGGCTTGAGGTCTAATTCCTATAGTAATTCCTCACTCCCAAGTGCTCACTGTGGCTTTACTCGCTTGTCTGAACTTTTGACTGATACACACAATGAAGACCATGAAGCAGACCCTAGGACAGTCACAGCCAAAGTCCATGCTCTTCTTTTCTATGAATTATGGTTTTTTTGTCATCTTTATGTTTAGGGGGTGGTTCCAGGTCTACTTCCAGCCCTTAAACAAGGATAGAACATGTAATGGTCACACATCGCCACAACACAAGGCAGCAGGAACTAAAATTCATAAGAAAAGTGCAGAGCATTCAGGGCCTTCAAAAATAAAAGAGAAGATCTGCTAAATGGAACCTTCGGAGATGAATGCTCCGTCAGCATTCACAGTGAAGAGAGTAGAGGTCATCAGATGTAGAAGCACAGAGAATGAAGAAATTATGTAATAAGATAGCAATATTTTTGTTTTCTAAAAAGCCATATCTGGATTTCTATTGGGGAGAAAGCCAGATTAGTAGGAAAAAATGCATATGTTACAAACTGAGCAAATAATGGTTCCTTCCCCTCAAGGGCTAGTGTGAAAAGTCTTCAAGAAAAGGGAAACTACTCTCATAATGAAGGCAGAGGAATTTGAAACGGGGTTTGGGTATGGATGTGAAGCGCAGAAGAATCAGCGAAAGGAGGAATGAGAAGACAGACAGAGGCAAGAAGAAAAGGAGAAGGAAGAAGAGGAATAGGAGGAGGAGACAAGAAAGTGAAGGACAGGAAATAGGTGGAAGAACTTGAGCAAAATAGGAAGGAAAGGAATAAAGAAGAATAAAAAAAGCAAGCGGACAGAGAAGAGAAAATGATTCCCAGTGGCAGAAGGTTTTAATATGTAAATGCTCCCATATTAACCCCAAAGTTTACAGAATGATTTTTTAAACTAAGTACATCATCCGAGCAAAGTCTTAGATATGAACACACAAGAGTTTAACATCAAGGTACGGTATTGCCAAGGAAAACTGATATGTCCCATTGGAATGCAAGAGCTTGAGGGTACAGGGAAGCTTGAAACACGACCCACAGACTTGGCTGAAATCATGGGAAAGATTTTGGAACATCACAAGTCATGGATTGGCGTTTCAGACAAGTTTAATGAGCTCTCTGGAGGGCAGGGGTACCCCATATGACATCTGTGTTATTATAACATAGATGTTACCATACCTTGAATATTCTAAGTATGTATGCCATTTAGCCATCTCCAAAACCATAAAGTGTATACTATTGTTATGTTCATTTTACTAGTAAGAAAACAGAGCAGTTGAATAACTTCATAAGATCACACAGCTTAAAAGGGTCAAAGGTGATATTCAAACCAAGGTTTTTCTGATTCCAGAACCAGCAACTTAATCTTCATTTTCAATGACTTAGAAACAGTTGCGTGCATGTAGTCTCTTTTATTCTCTTTGACTCTGCACTATGTTGAAACCAGAACACTACACAAAATGTAGAATCTGCTATCAATTTTTCCACGGCCACTTCTTATTATTGTTTCTTCAAATGAGACAAAGCTGCAAAATCACTGTTTCTTTTCATTAGGCACTTGGTAAGGGACTGTTCAGCTATCACAATAAAGTTAACATGATCTCAACCGTTCTTATTAAGACAAGTGTTTTAAATTAAAAATTAACATCTTTGACATGTTAGAATGGTATATATTAACTCAAAGTCAGGTTTCTAAATAGGAAAAATATGAGATTAGCATGATCTAATGGACAAGGGGAAAGAACACCTTCTCTCATTCCTATCTTCTAACATGGAAGGAAATATTTCCTGAGCTTTTGTTTAAAATCAAAAAGCAGGGTTATAAGGTCAAGTAAAAACAGAATGCAGTTGACAATAAGTTTAACCATACATTACAGGTATATATTTTTAACAGGTGACTTGATATGAGATTCTTATAAATCAGAAAGGAAATCCCCAATCATGGTTCTTATTACTCTGTCTTTTAACCACTGAAGACTCGTTTCTATTGAAAGTCTCTTTTGTGTTATTTTTATATAATGTTAGTGTTTAAGGAATAGGCTGGTGCACTCTAAAATAACTGTTGAAGTATGAGACATGGAATTCCCTGGATATTGGAGGTGCCTCATTTTTCCTCTGTGTTAAATCACAACCACCAGGTTGAAAATAGAAAAATAGAATTGCCCATTTGTTTGGCACACGTGTCACAAAATAAACAATTGATTGTATGTTTACATGTTTATGTTTCTGTTTTCACAATTTTAAGTACATTGCTTTTTAGGGTTTATTTGTGTGTGTGTGTGTGTGTTAGTTTTTAAGTTATTGAGTACAGATTGGAATGTTTGGCTTAGATCAGGTGAGTCCCCTAAACTGGTAAATATTTACACACATTTAACCTATAAATAAAGTCAGGACAATTGTCTGAGTTTTTAATTAGTCATTTTTTTTAATGTATGTATCTAAAACCGAGCAGGCATATCTTCTAATTACCATAAAACACTTTTGGTCCCCTTAGTTTCTGTTGGGATCTAAGGCAGGCTGTAGCCAACATTTTCTGTAAAGCTTTATATAGTAAGGATTGAAGGCCCAGAGTTATCAACCTCAGCACTATTGACATTTTGTGTGAGATAATTATTTATTGGGGAGAGCTGTGTTGATCTCTCTAGGAATATTAACAGTATCCAAATCTCTTCCCATAAGAGTCCAGTACTATTCACCTCTTATAGTTGCAGCAACCAGAAATCTCTCCAGATTTTGTCAAATGTTCCTTAAGACCCAGGAGCAAATTTAGTCCTGGTTGAGAGCTACTGCCTTGTAATATACAGGTCACACAGTCTTGGCTGCAACTCTGAAACTGTCCATAGATGATACATAAACAAAAAAGCTTGGCTGTGTATCAATAAAAGATTATTAATGGACACCAAATTGTGAACTTTATACAATTTTCCCATGTCATAAATTATTCTTCTTTTTTGTTTTATTGTTTTTCAACCATTTCAAACTTTTAAAACTATTTTTTTGCTTATAGGGTAGACAAAATGGCAGCAGACCACAGTATGCCAATTCCTAATTTAGGGAGGTCAAATGATAACCAAGACTAGTCTCTGCTTCAGTGTTCCTGATCTACAAGAACAAATGTTTCCTTACTTGGTAAATCCTTTCAAAAAGATATGCAAAGGTAGTACCAAGGGATTTGGTTTACAGAGAAGGCTGCACTGAAAAGGGACTAAATTATCCCAGTAGATGACCAGAAGTCCACCAGGGAGTCCATGTCAGGAGTAGCAAAAGAGGCACATATTTTATATACCAAACTATCAATTATATGTCAATTGATACTGATACAAATGTATATATGTATGTGTATATATTTTTATTTATTTCAAAGAAACAACATCCCAAAATTAGATAGATTAGATAGCCATCTTTCAACTACCTTGCTCCACATTTTTGGTTGGTTGGTTGTTGGTGGTACCAGTTTTGTCTTGAATCCAGGGTTTGCACATATAACAATAGGTGGGTTTTTTTGTTTGTTTGTTTGTTTTGATGGAGAGTCTCACTCTGTTGCCAGGCTTGAGTG
Source organism: Trachypithecus francoisi (assembly GCF_009764315.1). Lineage (NCBI taxonomy): Eukaryota > Metazoa > Chordata > Mammalia > Primates > Cercopithecidae > Trachypithecus > Trachypithecus francoisi. The sequence continues at coordinate 19,186,019 of NW_022681454.1, forward strand.
CAGTGGCACAATCTTGGGCTCACTGCAACCTCCAACTCCCAGGTTCAAGACATTCTCCTGCCTCAGTTTCCCAAGTAGTTAGGACTACAGGCACGCACCACCATGCCCAGCAAATGTTTGTATTTTTAGTAGAAATGGCATTTCACCATGTTGGCCAGGATGGTCTCGATCTCTTGACCTCTTGATCTTCCCCCCTCAGCCTCCCAAAGTACTGGGATTACAGGCATGAGCCACCATGCGCAGTCTTGAGACAAGTAGTTTTTCTGGGCTGGAGGAATGACAGCAAAAGCAATCATAAATGCAGCAAGCTTATTGACCAACAAATTGATTTGAGGGAGTTGAAATCAGCAAATATTGAGATGGATTTATGTGAAGGACAAATTTCCTTGAGCTGTTCTTCCCAATGTACCCAAAGAAGCTCTTTGAAATTTTAAAGGAATATGCTGCATACATTGTGATGAAGTGAACTTAAGGAAATAAAGTGCATTCAGTTTGGGGGAAATGGATATTTTTCCCCTTTATTTTCTTGAGTTTTACCTTCCCTATCAAGTTGCTGCCATCCTCAGGGGCAGTGGTTTTTGTAACATGTACTGATATAGACAACCCAATATCAGAACTATATCTGCCATGTAACTTTAATCCTCAACTTTGACCACAACTATTCTCAGTGATTAATGCCAAATGAGCTATACAGTTGTCAGTTGTTCTCAAGAGAAGCATCAGTGTCTCTTGTGGGCATCTGTGGCAACCACTGAAATGGGTGAAATTAAGGGTTAAGCTACCCTGTACTCTAACCATTTCCTTGTAAGCATCAGTCTAAGAGTTATTCATCTGACCTCTTCACTAAATGGTACCCTTACACGGTTACCCCAGGAGATAAAATGTACTGTAACAGATCAGGGAATGACACATGCTGATTAGTGAAACTTTCCAAACAACTAAAAATGTACGTCCTTAAGTGTAGATAGATGATAAACAGATACATACACACATGTGTGTATGTAAGGTTATAGATGTAAATACATATATATGCATTAGCATATATGTGTGTATACAATTTCTTGTATGCTATGTATTCTCCTATCATCAATTTCATCTCCTTCTCTTTTGTATTTTAGTTGGTAATTGATGTTTCTCTTTTACTATGCCATCCCACACATTGTTTGAGGGAAGCAATTATGGCTTGTTCATATCTGGAGACACTACAACTCTTTATGCAGTGCTTAAGCATGCAGTAAGTATTTGTTGTATTTCAATTTAACTACTAAAAAACTTAATAGTATGACTAAAAGCACAATGATTGGTAAAGGGATATTTTAGAAACAATTATGGTATACGGGTCTTGTTTTAGAGAAATCCTTCACCAAATACTACAGACAAATCCTCCAAAAATAATTGTATTTATTTTTACTATTATCATGCACCTAGTGAAAGATTGAGACTACTAAGTAGTGAAAACAGCCTAAAAGATTTTAGTTTATCTGAGAAAATCGCATGCAGCAATGATCAGATATCGCCTGCTCTGGTTTCTCAAGCCTCTGCTCTAGGGGAGGGAGTGCTTCCTTAGATTAATTTAAGAATAATGAATAAATAAATTAAATTTGAAGAGAGAAGACAAATTCTCTGTGGAGTGGCACTCACAAGAAAGAAAAATCGAATAAAGTTACCTTCAAACTTCAATGTGCATCAAAATCACCTGAAGGACTTGTTGAAACACAGATTGCTGGGCTCCATACTCAGAGTTTTCTGCTTCCATAGGTCTGAGTAGATGCCCAGAAATTTGCATTTTTACCAAGTTCCAAGGTGATGCTGAAGTTGCTGTTATGGGATCCTACTTTGAAAACCATAGATCTAATGTCATATTTCATATATTTCACGTATCCATCCTTACTATGTCTCTCATTGATTTAGGTAACTACCTTCTTTTATACGTGATAAAACTGACACTTGGAAAGCCAGTTACAACTTCTCTTATCTCATTTGGTTAGTGTTTCCATGGCGGATTTCCTTCTTCATATTTACTGGGAAATTTGTGATTTTCTAAATTCTGAATCTCATGACAAATCTGAGAAAAGTGTTATAAATCCCCTGCGAGAATTGAAGCAGAACAAGTACCATTGAAATGTTACTAATCTTACAGAAAACACTGACTTGAAATCCAGGGCAGGGAACACCAACACACAGAGTCAAAGGTTGAGATCAACATTTCTGAGAAACAGGACAGAGCATTTAGAAGAGAAGGTGTCATGATAAATTGATTAGTATGACGTTTCGCTGTTCCCTTGTTATCAGTTTGTGTACATGGCCCTGTCCATTGCTAATGGTGAGCCATTCCAACAAACAGAAATAAGCTTGTATGTATTGTATACTTTATATCCACCCTATGAGTGTTGTTCTAAGAAATGACTAGTTTAGAAAGCAAAAAGCATTATTAATTGACAATTTCAAAGCATGACTTTCTGTGGTACTCTTAACCTTGATAGAAAATCTGAATGTTACGTTATTCACATAGTGCTTATAAAGGTTCACTGGCATTTTTTCAGTGTTTGAATATTACCTATAGGTTACAGTTCCTGGTAAACACTTCATCAGAATTAACGCAAGGAAAGAAAACCTGAATGTTGTTGTAGAAAACTCTGACATGAAATCGGAAACTGATTTAGAATGTGTTTTAATATTGCAAAGCAATAATAAGTTCAAGAGCAAATGAAAACTGGGGCAAGTGGACCAAAAGTTTTTTTTAATAAGGAATTAAATGTGTTCTAAAGCACTGTATATCCTTACAGCCAACCTGGAGAAACTCAGGAATAAGCTTTTAAAAATATGACCAATTTCAATTCAAAAGGAAATAAATTTTTCTGCATCTGAGATATTTGTCACAAAACAATGAATATGTCTATTGAATAGGGTATTTAATGTCTTGAGTGTTTTAAAATTTCATTTTAGAATGATAATTTATTAATGTTACATAATTTATGTTGTCCTTTAGCTTTACATTATTTTATTTGAAATTTATTTTGAGGTTCATTCTCCTTCCTTTAGTTTTCCTATTATGAAATATGTATTTCAAGCTGAGAACATTTGTACATATTATTGAAATATAAATGTTGTTGCAATATATTAATACCAGTAATAATAAACCATACATTTACTGTTACATCCATTTTATATTGCAAAAAAAATTATGAAACAATGTAAATCTGCTGCTGAGAAAAGATTCACTGTTTATTTTTATGGCCACTTATTATTACTGAAAATGCATAAAGTGCTTTGAAAAAATGTAAAAGAACCTGATTTTGAGAATTTCTACAAATTCCCAGGAATTCTAATTTCTCTCTTTTTGAGACAGATTCTCTGATATGGTTTGTCTCTGTTTCCCCACCCAACTCTCATCCTGAATTATAATTCCCACATGTGAGGGAGGGAGGTGATTGGATCATGGGGGCAGTTTCTTCCATGCTGTTTTCATGACAGTGAGTGAGTTCTCACGAGATCGGATGGTTTTATAAGTGTTTGGCAGTTCCTCCTGTACTCTTCTCTTTCCTGACAACTTGTGAAGAAGGTGCCTCCTTTCCCTTCCACCATGATTGTAAGTTTCCCAAAGCCTCCCTAGGCATGCAGAACTGTGAGTCAACTAAACCAAATTCCTTTATAAATTACCCAGTCTCGGGTATTTCTTTATAGCAGTGTGAAAACAGACTAACACAGGAACAGGCTGAGAGTGCAGTGGCACCATCTCCGCTCACTGCAACCTCCCCCTCCTGGCTTTAAGCAATTATTTTGCCTCATCCTCCCGAGTAGCTGGGACTACAGGTGGGTGCCACCACTCCTGGTTGTTATTATTATTATTGTTATTATCATTATTATTATTATTATTTTTTTTTTTTAGGAGAGACCGGGTTTCATCATGTTGGCCCAGCTGGTCTCAAACTCCTGGCCTCAAGTGATCCACTTAACTCAGTGCCCAAAAGTGCTGTGATTACAGGCATGAGCCACTGCACTGGCCAATTCTTATTCGTTGTTTTCAAATTCAAAGATTAATATCTATCAGAAATTTGGAAATGTTATGTTTGACAGAGGCAGGAATTTTCAATTTCCAAGTTTCACAAAGTAGCAAACACAAGTATTTTATTTCTATTTATTGATTTTTTTAAGCTTTTATTTTAGGTTCAAGGGTACATGTGCAGGTTTGTTGTATCAATAAATTGTGTCTTGCAGGGATTTGACATACAGATTATTTACCCAGGTAATAAGCGCAGTATCTGATAAGTAGTTTTTCAGTCCTCACCCTCCTCTTCGCCAGATCCTGTTTATTTATGGATAAATAAACAAATGAAACTTGAAGAGAGAAGACAACTCTGTGCCCAAATCTGCTCCTTCTGCAAACTTCTTCATTTCAATTTGCAATAAATCCATTCTTACCAGCATTTAGGGTGAACACTTGGAAACTTACTTGTTTCTTTCCTTTTCCTCATGCCCCACACCCAGTTTGGAAGAACGCTGTGTTGGGTTTACCTTCCAAATACATCCAGAATCTGACCACCTCTCTACCACCTGGGGTCAAGCCACTGCACTGCACATTTGAGCCACACAAAAGCTTCCTCATCTGCCTTCCTACAGGTTGTTCTCAACACAGCTGCCAAAGCGGTCCCTTTAACATCCCTCTACAATAAACATATGTCCATCAGTGACAAACTGGATTAAGAAAATGCGGCACATATACACCATGGAATACTATGCAGCCATAAAAAAAGGATGAGTTCATGTCCTTTGTGGGGACATGGATACAGCTGGAAACCATCATTCTCAGCAAACTATCGCAAGAACAGAAAACCAAACACCGCATGTTCTCACTCACAGGTGGGAATTGAACAATGAGATCACTTGGACACAGGAAGGGGAACATCACACGCCAGGGCCTATTGTGGGGAGGGGGGAGGAAGGATAGCATTAGGAGATATGCCTAATGTAAATGACGAGTTAATGGGTGCAGCACACCAACATGGCACACGTATACATATGTAATAAACCACATTGTGCACATGTACCCTATAACTTCAAGTATAATAATTAAAAAGAAAAAAAATTCCTCTACAGTACTTCTCCAGTTGAGAGCAAAACACAAAATTCTTACAGAAGCCTTATGTGGCCCTCCATGGCGTATCCTTGGTTACCCTCTGTCAACTCCTACTTTCTCTTCTTTGCACACTCTGCTCCTTGAACCTGCCAGGCTCACTCTCTTTTTGAGGCCACTGCTGTTTCCTCTGCCTAGAACATTTTTCCTAGATATCTTTCTTGTTCACTCAGATAATTGGTGAGAACAAGTCTCTTTAACAGCAAATTGACTGAAAAATACTAGGAAAGCACATGAATGTATGGGGAGAGGTGGATTTTTTTCCTGCCCTATATTTTTTCTCTTTGTTACTAGTTATTTTAATTACCTCCTAGAAATAGATCGTGTTAGCCCACTCATCATTCTTTTTCCCACAATTGAAGAAATATTTGTTACATTGCCTAGAGCCCAGAATCTCGTTGCTAGGGCAGAATTTTCCAAGGGTTCTTTGGCATATGTCCCTGAACAAAAGGTTTTTTAAAAATCTTTTATATTATATTTTTACTATTCCTTTTCTATACTTAGATCTGTTTAGATATACAATACATCCCACTGTGTTACTCGTGCCTACAATATTCAGTACAGTCACATACTGTTTAGGTTTTGGCCTAGGAGCAATAGCCCTTACCGTATAGCCTAGATACGTAGTAGGCTATATCGTCTAGGTTTATGTAAGTACACTATGGTGTTTGCACGACCATGAAATCACCTAACTGCATGTTTATCAGAACTTATCTCTGTGCTTAAGCAACAATGCATGACTGTAATTAAATTGGACACCATGGTGTAAAAAGTAAAGGTTTCCAGTAGCATCCTAAAAGACTCTTTTCCAGAAACCAGAATGTTTTTATATTTTCAGTAAGCAAGATCTGTTTTGCTTAAAAGGGTGGTTGTTAGTGCTCTTCCATAAAAAGGTCCAGTTCTCCTTATGGAAATCTGAGAGTGATGTATTTTTCTGCCTTACTTGAAGTCAAAGGTAGACATGTGTCTCGTATTGGCAATAGAATGTGAGAGGAAGTGACGTTTGTCATTTCTAAGCTAATGTTTCAAAAGTTAGGCTGTAGTTTGCCATGTTTACTTTTGTCTGCTTTGGTGACTGTACAGCATAAAGGTGAAGACTCCTGCATGCCGAGGTCCTGAGTGAAGGTGATCTAAACTGCAGCTACCCAACTGGCCTGCAATGGTCAGACAGAATGAATGAGAAATAAACTTAGGTTGTTTTAAGGTATTGAGATTAGGTGCTTTTTGGTTTTGATTTGTTTTTCACTTTTGATATTGCAGAACAACTTAACCTATCCTGACTTATACACCTAATCTAAGGTATTTCTGTTTATTTCCCATTTTTGACCATGCTTGAGTCATTTACGCAATTACTGTCTTTTTTTTTTTTTTTTGGAGGATTAAAACCAGTTTTTGAGTAAGAATTTCAAAAGTAATGAGTGGACTGCCTCCTGAACAAAGCATTCAGCACATTGCTTACAGGCCTCTTGCAATCATTTTGATGATTCTGAATACTCACTAGACACACAGATGCATGGAGCAATATTTGTGTAGAGTGATAGGAATTTCTGTGATGCTGCCAAAATGTTCATTTCTGCACATATAAATCCAACTCCCTTGCATTTATCATAACTGAAAAATTCTTTGAGGTTTCTGTAACTGGCTTTTAACTGTCTCGGTGCCTATTTTTCAGAGGGTTAGCATCCACTAGGAAACCTTTCCCTGTCCCATTGCCTCAAAGCAAGGTGCTTCGAAAGTCAGAACACCCAGAAATACTCAATTCATGATCCAAGCACCCATCCTGAGAGTAGAGACAAACAGAATTTAGAGGTATCCCACCCAATTTTGTGGACTTTTATGCAATTTGACTCAAAAAATCCACACCAATCCGGAGGCATATGGATTTATTTACTCATTTCCTTTGCAGAAGAGTACTTTAGGAATCACTTCTGCCTTTCCCCCACACCCTGCCTTTCTCTGTCTCATCATTTGGAGGCTACAGGGGAAATAAATTCATCTTGAAGGAGTGTTATGAATATGATCGTGGCCATTATTTGATTGAATACTCAAACAGTATAATCCTACCCAGCAACCATGTCACATGAGGGAACCATGGTTATCATCAATTACTGTTCATTTTCTGTAAACATGGACCTGAGCCAACTTTAGGGGGAAAATAAAAAGTTGGCAAATGATGTATTTGGCATCTTCCATCTGTTTTTTTTTTTTTTTCTCTACCCCTTCAGTTTTTGCTCAGGTTTATTATTTTTTCTTGGGGCACCAGAACTATTAGGTCAGGGATTTTGTTTCCCGCCTAGACTTCTTTAAATCTCTCCTGCTGTGGAAATACTGTCCTCTGGCTCTTATTGTTATATTAGGGCATCATTTTAGAGCTACTGCCAGAGTTCTATGGAATCCCTATCTCTGAAATGGATTTCCAGGGGAAGTCTAGGGTAGGCGTTTGAGATGTTAAGCAAATTCCTTAAGTTCATATAGCTGCCTGAAGGCAAACAACGCATTGCATTTTAACAGGTTATCAATTATAAATGGATTTCAGGTATTAAAGGATGGTCAATTATTGTTAAACATTTGGGCTTAGGATTTTGACTAGAGCCCGTTTCCAGCTGACACTGTGACTGACGCTGCCACATGGGCTCCACTTTGCTCACCTTGTGCTACATTCAGGCATCTTGGAGAATTAACCTCAGTTCCAGAGGCAGGACCTGCAGAATCTAAGCCAATCACAGTCATCCTAACTCTCATACCATTGTGAATGTCTTAGGGATGGGCCAATCAGCATAAAGACTTATTCAGGCGCATGGAAGTGATGTAATTCAGGGCAACCAACAGATGGGAGAAAACATTTCCTTAGGTCCTTTGGAGAAGAAATTTATTCGGTTTTATGAAAAATATTTTAAGAAATGACCCTTTTTCTATTCTCCAGGGAAGATGAGGAAGGAAGTAGGATGACAACATGGCACTTCGACCAAGGTTCACAAGGGGATGCCAGCCTTACAAATACTTTGGCATCTGAAAGCAGAAAATGATGTGAGGGAATTGGTCCTTGTTAACTTCATCATGCAACTGAAACAAACCTGCCCTGGGGTTTCCTCTGCATTTCCTTCCAATTAAATGAGATCTGCAAACTCCTTTTTTTTTTTTTTTTTTTTTAATAATTTCAAGAGTTTTAAAATTTGCAACCAAAATATTCCTTTACTATTATACCCTCTAAGAATAGTCTCCAATAAACATATGTGTGCATGTGTCTTTATATTTATCGCAACACTATTCACAATAGCAAAGACTTGGAACCAACCCAAATGCACATCAATGACAGACTGGGTAAAGAAAATGTGGCACATATACACCATGGAATACTACACAGCCATAAAAAAGGACGAGTTCATGTCCTTTGCGGGGACATGAATGAAGCTAGAAAACATCATTCTCAGCAAACTAACACAGGAACAGAAAACCAAACACTGCATGTTCTCACTCCTAAGTGGGAGTTGAACAGTGAGAACACATGGACACAGGGAGGGGAACATCACTTACTGTGGAGAGCTAGGGGAGGGACAGCATTAGGAGAAATACCTGATATAGATGATGGTTGTTGGGTGCAGCAAACCACCATGGCACTTTTATAGCTATGTAACAAACCTGCACACTCTGCACATGTATCCCAGAACTTAAAGTGTAATAAAAAAAATAAAGAATAATCGTCTCTAACTTTCTAAAGCATCCCCATAAGCCCAGTGCCCAGTGATTCATTAGGCAGTCATGTATTGTTTAATGATGTGGATATCTTGTGAGAAATGCATTGTTAGATTTCCTCTTCCTGCAAACATCATAGAGTGTGCTTATTACACAAACCTAGATGGTATAGTCTGCTACACACTTAAGTTATATGTTATAGTCTATTGCTTCTAGGCTACAAATCTGTACAGCTTGTTACTATGCTGAACACTATAGGCAGTGGTAAAGCAATGTTATATATTTCTGTATCTAAACAGATCTAAACATAGAAAAGTTACAGTAAAAATAAGGTATAAAAGATTGTCTAAACTTGTACACCTTTTAGGGCACTTACCATGAATTGACCTTGCAGGACTGGAGTTGTTCTGGGTGAGTCAGTGAGTGAGTGGTGAGTGAGTGTGAAGGCCTATATTGCTGTACACTACTTCAGATTATATAAACACTTAAACTTAGGCTACACTAAATTTATAAAAACAATAATATTTCTCCGACAATAAATTAACTTTAACATACTGGAATATTTTTCTTTATATGTTTTTAATTTTTTTAACTTTTTGACTATTTTGTAATAACCTTTCGCTTAAAACACACATTGTACAGCTGTCCAAAAATATTTTGTTTAATTCCTCCTCTATAAGCTTTCCCTACGGTTTGAAATTTTTTTTTTTTTTATTTTTTAAATGACTGGCAGAGCAGCAGGTTTGTTTACACCAGCATCACCACAAACACATCAGCAACGTGTTGCCTTAGGGAGTTACAATGACTGTGATGTCACTAGGTGATAGGAATTTTTCAACTTCATTACAATCTTATGGGAGCACTGTCATATAAGCAACTCATCATTGACTAATGCTTCATGCTACAGTGCATGAATATGTAATGTGTCTATAAAAATCAGATCTTTTGTCAGATAAATTTATGTTAAAAACACCTTTGGGCTGGACATGGTACTTGTAATCCCAGCTCTTTGGGAGGCTGAGGCAGGCAGATCACTTGAGCTAAGGAGTTTGATACCAGCCCGGGCAACATGACAAAACTCTGTCTCTATAAAAATACAAAAATTTGCCAGGTGTGGTGGCACACACCTGCAGTCCCAGCTACTTGAAGGGCTTATGTGGGAGGATCTTCTTGAGATTGTGTGGTTGAAGCTGCAGTGAGCTGAGATTGAGCCACTGCACTCCATTTTGGGAGAAACAGCAAGATCCTGTCTCAAAACACACACATACACAGACACACGCACACACACATAGACACACACACACACACACACACACACCTTTGAATGGTCTCTCTCCATGTTGAATAGTAACAATGCTAATAACCATGATTAGACCTACATATTCCTCAATAAAAATATTTTTGAATACCCCTATTATTTTTGCCCACAGGGAATGTACTATATTTTGCTAGTAATGACAGACATTGCAGTTGTGTTTGGTTAATAATGCACAAATATGTTTATAAAATATGAATTTTAAAATTCTTCTTTGTCTCAGACATTTGTTTATGCCTAGTAACGTAATACAAATATTAATAGTCTTTATTTTCAAAGAATTAATGCATTAATCTGAAATAAAAAAATCTTTTCTGGTTTTTATGAAGAGAAAAAAAATATGAGAGAGAAAAGGCAAACCTGAAGGCAACTATTGGTAAACGAAATTACCCATGAAATTCATGTACATAACTCCAGAATCTCTGTAACTGATACTTCCCTTCAATTTTAGTGACTCTATATCCTAGTCCCCTACGTGCATATAGTTGGCTGTTCTTTTCCTCCTCACCTTCATTATATCTTTATTCATTTCTATTCTTAGCAGTTTTTCGCTTTGTGGGCTCTCCCTTTCTCAGTTGCCTAAAATGAGATTTTCGTTTTTAAATGCTTAAATGAGCCAATAGTGTAAAGTTCTTAGAACACTGCCTGGAACACAGTGTGCACTCATTGATTACTTTGCCTTATTTATTAATGTTACTAATCACCAACAGTGTTATATAACATACATGTAGCAAACACTTTTCAGTTGTTCTTATAAATGTAATTTTATTGGGTACACAGTGCTCTGTGAAGAGTTGCTCATAATATAGTTTATTTTTTTATTTTGTGGTTGCTTAATAGTTACATTGTTTGTAACTTTGCGAGTTTTAATTTTTTTATATTATTGTTATAGGTAACCATGCAATGTACCCGTATTTATATCTCTTTGATAAAAATTTTCTGATTTTCCTGGGATCCAGTCTCAGAATTGAAATCACTGGGTGAAGGAGTATATTGGTGTGACATATGTCTTCCAAATATTTCATGGGGTTTCCTACATTTAGCTTCCTTACTACTGGCTGGGGCCTATTTCTGGCCAATGGACACTGGCCAATGGGGTGTAGACCTGAGTAAGTTGTGTCACTTCCAGGATGAGCATTTAATTTCCAGAGAAAAAACTTTGGATGTTTTCTCTGTGCATTCATGGGGGTCTTGTATTGAAAAGTGGAGGCACCAAAAAGAAGCAGTTTATATCACTAAGTTGCTACATGAAGGACAAAGTACCAGAGAGTTATGATATGAAGCCACCCTACATGAGCAAGAAGCAAACAGTTTTGGTGTTACATGCTGAGACTTGAGGTGTCTTTGTTATGGCACAAATAGGATGCTGCTGTGGTACAGTGGCTTGCCTTTATCCACCCATGGTTTCACTTTCAGAGGTTTTAGTTACCTATGGTCAACTGTGGTGGTTAAGTATAGTAAAATAAGATACTGAGAGAGAAAGATACCACATACACACAACATTTATTGTGGTACATTGTTATAATTTCTGTATTTTATTATTAGTTATTGTTGTTAATCTCTTACTATGCCTAAGTGATAAATTAAACTTTATCATAAGTGTGTATATATAGGAAAAAACAGTATATACAGGTTTTGGTACTATCTACATTTTCAGGCATCCAATGGGGGTCTTGAAACATATATCCCATGGATAAGAGGTGATATTGTTTGGCTGTGTCCCCACCCAAATCTCATTTTGAATTCCCATGTGTAGTGGGAAGGACCCAGTGGGAGGTAATTAAATCATGGGGGCAGCTCTTTCCCATGCTGTTCTTGTGATAGTGAATAAGTCTCATGAGATCTGACGGTTTTATAAAGAAGAGTTTCCCTGCACAAGCTCTCTCTTTTTGCCTGCCACCATCCACGTAAGATGTGACTTGCTCCAACTTGCCTTCCACCATGATTGTGAGGCCTCCCTAGCCATGTGGAACTGTAAATCATTAAACCTCTTTCTTTTGTAAATTGCCCAGTCTCAGGTATGCCTTTATCAGCGGCATGAAAACAAGCTAATACAAGGGGGAACTCCTATACTGACTTAGCAGTTGAATGTGAGGAGTTGAGGAAACTGAAATCAGAGTGTGGCAGGATGTGGATTCATTTTATAGCACTGCCAAAGTAATTGACCAAATAGTGTCTTAGTCTATTCTTGCTGTTAATATAACAACAGTAGCTAGGTAATTTATAAATAATATACATTTATTTCTTCACAGTTCTTGAGGCTGAGAAGTCCAAAATCAAGGCACCAGCAGGTTTGGTGTCTGGAGAGGGCCATGCTTTCTGCCCCCAGGATGAGACAGATTATTCTGAAGGAAAGCTATGGTCTGAAACTGTCCCCCAAAATTTGTAAGTTGAAACTTAATCAGCAATGTAATAGTATTAAAAAGTGGGGCCTCAGAACATAATTAAGTGTTATGAAGGTAGAGACCTCATGGATGGGATTAGGACCCTTATAAAAAGTTTAGGTGTCCTCACATGGCAGAAGTATAGAATACAGCAAACCTATCCCCTCAAAACTTTTCATAAGGGCCCTAATCCCATCCATGAGGTCTCCGCCCTCATGACACTTAATTATGTCCTAAGGCCCCACTTTTTAATACTGTTGAATTGGTGATTAAGTTTCAACTCATAAATTTTGGGGGACAGTTTCAGACCATAGCTTTGCACCCCTGGTCCACAAAATGTTCTTCACACATGCAACATACATTTATTTTATTTCAGTAACCTCAAAGTCTCAATTAATTCTAGCATAACCCAAAAGTCTGAAGTTCAGAGTGTCATTCAAATCAAATATGGATGAGACTTGGTTGAGATGTGAACCTGTGAGATCAAACAAGTTATACACTTCCAAATCACAATGGTAGGACAGGCATTGAACAGACATTCCTATGCCAAAAAGGAGCAATAGGAAAGAAGAAAGGAGTTAACAGTTCTCAAGTCCAAAACCCAACAAAGCAAACAATATTAAATCTTGAGGCTTCAGAATAACCTTTCAACTCCATACCCTGTCTTGTAGACACACTGAGGCAGGGCTCAAGACCCCAAAGCCCTTGGAGTCCCCACACCCACAGGTTTTCTGAACACAGTCCACACAGTAACTCACACAAGTTGAAACTGGGTTCCTTCTGCTCTCTCAAGCTGGTGTTGCACACTGGTGGTTCTACAAGTATGAGGTCTTGGGTATGACACTGACGAGGTTCTCAGGGCCATCCTTAGAAATCTAGGTAGGGGTACCAGTGCCTCCATAGTTCTTGCTGTCTTCATGGCTGCAGAGGTAGTACCACATGGATACCACCATGATTTATTGCCTGTACCTTTCAGAGGGGCAGCCTGAGCCACACCTGGGCCCACTTGAGCCACAGCTTGATGGTCAAGGAGCATTGCACTTCAATGTAAGAGCAGAGATGTGAGGTGCTACAAGGCAGCAAATGCTGAGGTCCTGTGGGTGATTGGGTCTTTTTTTTATTTTATTTTTTTGAGATGGAGTCTCGCTCTGTCACCCAGGCTGGAGTGCAGTGGTGCGATCTCAGCTCACTGTCACCTTTGCCTCCCGGGTTCAAGTGATTCTCCTGCCTCAGACTCCTGAGTAGTTGGGATTTCACCAATCCCCAGAGACCCCAGAGATGGGGTTTCACCATGTTGGTCAGGCTGGTCTCAAACTCCTGACCTCGTGATTTGCCTGCCTTGTGATTCGCCCACCTCAGCCTCCCAAAGTGCTGGGATTAGTCCATGCCCACTTCTATGATAAAATACTTGAGACTTGGTGATTTATAAATGACAGAAATTTATTCTGGAGCCTGAGAAGTCCAAGATCAAGAAGCCAGCAAGTTTTGTGTCCGCCAAGGTCCATGGTCTCTGCTTCCAAAATGGTGCCTTGAACACTGTTTCCTCACATGGCAGAAAAACAGAAGACAGCAAACTTACTCCTTCAAGACCTTTTATAAGGGCCCTAATCCCATCCATGACAGTTCCACATGACTTAATCACCTCCTAAGGCCTCACTTCTTAATATTATCACACTGATGATTACATTTCAACATGTGAATTTGGTGGAACACATTGATATCATAGCACTATTACCTACCCAACTTATCTGTGGATCTATGTGAAGGATTAGAAATTAGACACCTATTGATTGAATGTCGTTGATTGTCATTTACAATTTATTAAAAGAAAAATTCAGCAAAGAATTGGTAACTTTCAAACATAATTGAAGGAAAAAGATAAAGTTCATTAATTCTGTAACTTGCCTGATTGGAGAAAGTACCTGTTTATCAACTCCAAACAGTAAGAGTAAAGGTTATTAAGTCAAAAATGTCCAGTAAAAGTTTCATCTGATTAAATGCTCTCAGGACAAAGATTAGACTAAGAGTGTAATGCCTTTAAATATCATCAATAAAAATCATTAATAAAGTATTTTATATTTTTGTGCAAATATTAAAATTCACATCTCAACTTAGACTGGCCACATTTCAATTGGCCAGTAACTGCATGTCTCTAGTGGCTACTGTCTTAGACAGTACAAACCTAGCTACTTTAATGAATATAGCTCTACATTATAAACCGGTACTTTGAACAACAAGAAGGACCACCACCTTCCTGATGCCTAAGTTAAAAAGTGTGATGGTTAATTGTATATGTCAACTTGAAGGGTGTTTTTGAATGAAATTAAGATTTAAATTGGTGAACTTTGAGTGAGCACATTGCCATCCATAATGTGTGTGAGCATCATCCAATTAGACGAAGGCCTGATTATAACAAATAGACCAGCCTCCTTGAGCAAAGGATAATATATCAGCAGACTGCCTTCAGACTTAATCTGCACGTTTGTTTCTCCCAGGTCTCCAGCCTGTTGTCATTTGGACTAGAACAGAACCATGAGTCCTCCTGGGTCTTTAGGCTGTTGGCCGACACAACAGATTTTGGACTTGACAGCCTCCATTATCATGTGAGTTGATTTACATATAAAGATTTAGATATAAATATAGATACACATATAGATATATTGATTTATATGCAATTGTTTCTGGTTCTCTGGAGAACCTAATAGAGAGCAATTACTTAAATGAAAGTCACTAATTTCAACCTTTTGTTATATTGTCCACATCTATCATAAAGGCTGGAAGTTAAAAACTACATTTTTCAGAATGATTATAGCTAAGGTCTTAGATGCAATTGAGATTCCACTAATGAGTTGCAGTTGCAGGATTTTTGAAAGATACAAGTGAGGAAAAATCTTTTATCAATGAAATGCCAACAGACATAGGATTTCTTCCATTACTAAATTCTACATTCCTTTGTCTAGTAACTGAAGCAGTTTTAATCACAACATACTTCTAGCAGCAGCCACAAATATTTTCCTGTTCTCTATAGTGCTATAACCCTGAAACCAGAAATCCACTGCAGCTCTCTGGCGTTTATTCCTCTGTCCTTTCAGGAATTTTCTAAGTACCTAATTACTTTTGGATTGATAAACCTAGAGAGGTTTCTGTTTCCCACATTAAAATTCACTGGTAGAATAATGTGTTACGTTTACTTATTTGCTAGATTTTTAGAATCAGGTTTAGTTATGGTAAATGCTAAGGTTCTGTAAGAGCTTAAAATTTAGTTAGTTAAATAAAAGTATATTTATCCTTTATATAATAGTTCAGAGATGCATACATTTTATTACTTTGCATACATATTGTAAAAAACAAAGCATTCTAATTATAAAAAGACACTGATTTTTCTGTTATATTAGTTGTTCTCAAATCTCAGGCATTAGGAAGATAGTGGTTCTTATTAGAGAACCTATGCCAACAAGTTTGGGAGTGAGAACAAGTTTAGGGGTTTAGGTGGAAGCTGCCCACAAGAATATTGTACAGGCTCCTGTACATCTGGAAAGAGCTTTCAATGACCTATATGTATATTAAACCAAATCATAAAAGTGAAAATAAGGAGAGATTATTTTGGAAAGGGATTTCTGTCAAACAGAATGTGACACATGCTCTCTTGCTAGTCTATTTTATTAGCCAGAACTATTTCAGTTGCAAATTTTGGAAATTTACTTTAAACTAACTTCAAGGAGTAAGTTGGTTCGCAAACCTAAAAATCCCAGGGGTTGATTATGCTTCAAGCAAACGTGGGTCCAAGATTGCAAATACTGTCAACAGGACTATTTCATTATTTCCATTTTCATTTTATTATTTTCTTTTCAGTCAATACAAAGTCAATTTCATTATCTGAGCTACCCAAGAAGGGACAAACTTCTTTTTCAATAAACGTCCTCACTAAGCCTCACTGGAAATGATTTAAATAAGATCGTGTACTCATCCCTGAATCACATTTTTGACAGGGCATTCAATACTCTGAATAGGTGATATTTCCACTTTGAAGAGGAGGGTAAAATCGGCTCTAACACAACACATGTAATGACACTGGGCAATGGAGTTATTTTCCCATGATAATTAGTTTGTTCTTATTAGAATAAGAAGGTAATGCTATTAAGCAGATAAATATTTGTAGGTTAATCTCCAGCTATATAGTCAGTACTCTAAAAATATGTAAACCATTTAATTAAAGTTATATCTTATATATTTATGTGTTAATGTTTTATATTTCAGCATCAAATTTAATAATCTTATTTGATAAAAACTTTGCTATGTCAAATGTAGAAAACACTGCATAATGGGTGCAAAATAAATATTTGTTGAGCTAGTTAATGTGTTTACATTGGTAACATATTCATTATCTATTGCCATATTTTAAAAAGAATTAAAAAGATTATTGTTTAGAAACAATAGATATTTATTTGTTCATAATTCTGTGGGTCAGCAATTTGGTCAGGTCTCAGATGGTATATCTCTTCATTATTGTCAGTTGGGCTCACTCATGCATTTGGAGTCAGTTTTCAACTGGCAAGTTTTCGGCAGATATAAAATGTTTCTGACTTGTCCAAGAACACCATGCTCAGATGCTTGGAGGTTGTCTAGAGAAATAGAGATGGCTGGACTATGTATCTGTCGTCTGTCTACAAACTGATTACAGGCTTTCTTTTAAAATAGCTGTATTCACAAAACAAGAAGACAATGAAAGATTCAGTGTACAAATACTTTTAGAATTCTGTTTGGATAATGTTTGCTGATACACCATTGGCTACGGTAAATCACCAGAAATGGAGAAATAGATTCTACCTTTTCATAAGGAAGCTTACAAATTGTATGGCTTTTTTCATGTTTAAATTTATGATAGTCCAATTTATTTACATTCCTCTTAGTTGCAAAATAATTCATCCTCCCCAAAGACTTCCCAAAAAATCTCATCAAATTTCAGTATCAGGCTCAATGTTCAGTATCTGGTCTAAGATAGATGTATCTCATGATTTAGTGACATGTAAACTAAAAGGATAAGTTACCTGACCTGAATATGGATACTCCCATTCCAAAAGAGAAGGAATAGAAGGTCACATTACTCTGCAAACACAAAGTTTTTCTTGATTAAAGATGAATTTTGCTTCTTGTGAGTAATTCCTGAGTCTATTTTTCTCCATGGTACTTGGCTCTGCCCTCTGAGTCATTCTTTCTTTTAGAAAGCAAGTACCTAAGAACATGCTCCACCTGATTTCTGCTTCTAGAAAGTTAAAGACACAAAAACATTTTCCAATTTGGACTAACTCACTTTTAGTAAAAGTGGTAGTGCTTTGATTATTACTACTTCCTTCAAAATTCTATGTGTTTCCTGTGAATTCACAAAGCTCTAACCACATTTGCTCATGTAGCACTTGTTAAAGCAACTCACGTGGTCAAATCCATTTTCAAAGGGTGGAAAAGTGTTTTCCATCTCTTAATGGAAGAAGTTGCATGTTATGATGGCCTTTTCTTTTAACATTACCCCAAAGTTAAGGTTTAAGCATTCAATAGGCAATATTCATTTTTATTTTCCAAAAGTAATAAAAAATATGAAAACTTTTTTTGTGAGATAAGCTCTTGATTCTTTGTAAATTGACTTTTCCCCAAAGAAACTTACTGTCAATTAGCAGCTGGCATTACATTCAGACTAATAAAGAAAAAATAAATGTGGACTGTGTAAAATATTTAGTAGACATGAGACTCATAAAAGAAGAAACAATATTCAAAGTCTTATTCACTACAGATAGTCTCTAAGTAGTCTCCGAATAGGATGATGAAGGCCAGAATTATAAATTGAGCATTAATACTAACCTCAAATTGTGGAGTCTAAAATAAGCATGTTATATACAATTGCAAACTAATCCAGCTATCCTTACAGATTTTACCTCTAATATAATAAATGACAGTTATTTATTGGGTGAATGAGAATTTTTGTCCCTAAAACTTACCTCCCAGTGTTAGTATTATATTAGATTTAATTTAGAATACTGAAATTTACTGCCATGATATAGTGAGAAAGGACAGTGAAAATCTTTGTGAGCCAATAAATGCTTTCAAGTCCATTGTTCAGGGTCAGCATACTTTGTACAGTTTCTATAGAAACCATATTTCAGTAACAAATATCTAAAATAAAATCACCTTGAAGCAAACTAAAAATACTCTACTTATTTCATTACAGGATATAAGTTTTAGAACAATAATTCACTGAAACAAGCCCTATAGAATGCCTCTTTTTTTATAAGCTGCTAGTAAATCAGAATATAAAAGTCAAATAGAAGATCTTAATAAATATTACAATTGCTCGTTTCTTCTATTTCCTGAAAGCTTTTTGTATTTTCCATATTTAGGCATGAGATGAGAGAGGAGATGTGGTAGTTTATGGGAAAGGAGAAGCAGTTGGATAGAAAGATAAATTTACCTTTGGAAACTCATATGCAGGGGAAGAAATCTACATAATCATTCCAATGCAAATTATGATAGCATTATACCAAATGTTACTGAGAACTTCATCAAAGCAAAGAAAACATGAACTTAACATCTACTTTCTTATTGCTAGACTCTGTTCTAGACTCTAGGAAAAATGTTATCACAATAGTATTATAAAAGTAAATGAGTAACCTATAAAAAATAAAAATAGGTGTATTTGTGCTTTACCTTGAAAATGTTCTTTAAAAATAACCTGATGTAAAACTGGGATTTTATTGGGGAAGGGTGATTTTTAATATTGGTGATGATAGAAGTTTAATAATATGTTTGGCAATTTATTTAATTTAAGTTTTAAAACACCTTCTGGGTGTTTTATGCTTTTTATGAGTTTGGGGAGGAGGAATTAGCATGTGTGCTATATGAGAAATTTTTTATTTATTTGCTCTCTCTCTCCCTTTTTAAAAAAAATTTACTGCTACCTCAAATTTATACTGCATATTACCATACTACAAAAATGCCTGCTTTCCAATCTATTTCATGTGCTGGTATTATAAGGTGCACTAAAGGGTATTTCCCTTCACTGCATCATTTTGATAATCACTTCCGCCTCAACGCATGAATGGGTTCTTTTGTATAATGGATGTTGGAATGTGTTGATAACTTTAACAGACAGTTGTTCAATTGAGCATACATTTAGACACCAATTTGCACCGGCTATAGCTACAATACCTACTGTGCTACCAGAAGAACCTGGCATATTTCAGTAAGGGTGAACACTTGTAATTCATCAGATATTAAATGACAAGATTGGTTTAACACATTCTATATAGCTCCTCTTGGTTGACATGCAACTATTTTACTTCTCCTAGAGTGCAAATCAAAATGACATCTATTACTGTGCTCACATTTCAGATAATCAAGGCCTACAATAATGGAACAAATATTGTTAAATGTGCATTATTGCAGCATTCACTTTCATCTTCATCACCATCATTAAATTAGTTGAAAGCATGAGCGGGGAGCATGACATTCCACTAAGTGCTTCCTGCCTTTTAGGAAACTATACCAGTGTCTCCAACACCAGAGAAGTGACAGCAATTAATCTGAGTTAACAACTCCTTCCATCAACAGCCATCTAATATGATTTGACAAATACGCTTATGGAAATTCTTAGGCACTGGAATAGAGTTTTGATGTGTATTTATGTTTCCTTTCTTCTAAAAGGGTAACACCCCAAGATACAAACAACAAAAATAAAGATCAGAGAGCTAAGAGCCATGCTTGACAAATTTGCACTCCATGGCTCACTTGACAGTGGGCAGGCTGGAGTATAATACCAACCCCAACACCACCCCTAATGTTTAAGGAAATCATTGATACTTCCCCCATCAGAAATTGTTTTGTCTTTGCTATTTGCTACCTCATTGCTTAATACTGCTTTTCTCCTTTCTTCACTCAGTAAAAATCGATTCATTCTGTAAATACTGACAACTGGAAAACAATAAGTTGAAAGCACAAATGTATTTTACTTATTCCTACACTCCTAGTCCTTAAGAGGATAGCAGATACAACATGGTTGTGATGAATGTTTATTGAACAAATAATAAGAATCAGGCAAGAACGGACTTGACTTCTCGCTTCAACTTGACTGATTGTGTAAGACAGAACATTTTTCAGCCAAATTTTCCTAATCTGTAAAATCGAGAAAATAAAATTCATCTCAAGGCCTTATAATTTTATGAGATGTGTCTGTAATATGCTTAGCACAACCTAAAAACCTGACTCACTTTCCTTCCCCATGGTGCCTCCTTCTTCTTTTCCTTTCTCATGCATATTCCGTTGTTATTGGAATTCCTCTTGAGTTTTCTTTCTTCCTTTTTCAGATTCTCAGAATCAGAGTTAGACCTTCTTCACACTCAAACAAAGAAATAAGCTCCTTTTGATATATAGTGTATAGTGTTCAGCAACTCTGGGCTTATTGATTGGTAACCCTCATTATTACAGGGAGATTTCAAGTGATAAAAATCCTGCAAAACACAATTTATCGGAAACTGACTGCAGAGCACAAACCTGTTAACAGTCACATGCTTTGATGCTATGAGTAATAATTTGATTATTTTATGCATTGCGACACTCTAAACAAAACAAGCAAAACATTGATTTGATAACCACCCTACAGGGAACCTGATTTATCTGTCAATTTTCCTTATGATATTTTTCCAAAAATATTATCATAAAAATAAGGAACAAGAGAGTATAAGGCAAAGAAACGAAGGGAGAAAAGGGTAGTTGGCAAAAATCTGTTGGGGAGTTACTTTTAAAAGGAGTATATTTTTCAAGATTTTATTGTATTTCTGGCGTTTGTTTTTATAACGTTCAAATTTGTTGTATGTTCTCTCTTTCAAAATAAGTATTCATGTTCATACTTAATTCCTTTTAAAGTGGATTAAATTGTACATGTCTTGGCACTTGCCTACAAAACTAGATCCAACCTCACTTAAAACTTTTCTTATAATTAGCTGCCTTCTTATTTAGACAGAAGGTACACATGTACAAGAATCACACATTTCCTGTGCACTTCTGCATTTCCATGCCTACATACTAGTCCGAACTTTAGATTTCCAGAGAGATATTTTCCATCTTTTAATGTGACTATGACACATCTCATTTTATTACAGTTCATGGTGACTGGCTCCCTCAAGCTTTACTTCACATGAAATGTCAACACTGAACATAAATATATGCAAAGTACATCTGGTCTGGTGGGATAGTACTGATGCTGGCTTTTTGGAAATTGTGAGTTGGGACGAGGTTGCTGCAGATACCCAAGCATCTGCCAGTTGAGTTTGTGTGGTATAGCTGGAAAGGTCCCATGCACACTGAGGCATAACTTCAAATATGTTTCTTTGGCTGTGGATTCCTGGGAAACAAGATGAGCAGACAGACAACATTGCCTAGAGTAATTAGGAACAGAGTGACTTGCTCTACATCCTCAGGAAATTGTTGCAAACTGGGAAGGCACATCCCCCAGTTTGTTTTTTTCCTCTGAACATCCCTGTCTACTGAGAGACAACAGCTGGCAGTGTAACTGGCTGGGCTGCTTCAGTTTGCACTAATATCGTTAAAGAGTAAAATATTAATACACTCCTGTTAAAAGAAGTTACACAGAACTTATCCCTGAAAAGCCATCATCAATCTTCATAATGAGCTTCCAAATAAGAGAGAAAAAATGAACACATTTTATACATAGGAAAATCTGGATAACTAGGGTTTTGTTCAAAGTCAGAAGTCTAAAAAAATATACACTGTATTTCTCATAAATTAAGGTTTTGCCATGATTGCCTCAATCCTATTCTCTGCCTGCTATAAGAAAGTGTTTTCTCTGCCAAATGGCATTTCTAGCAGAAATAAATACTTTATAAATCCATTCCCTTTGAAACTTGCATTCAAGTACAGTCAATCTTATTTTTAGAACATTTATGCATTCTTACTTAAAAAAATCATTTAAAGTTCTTACTTATAAAGATCATATTTCTTCTTTACTGCCAAAAGATCACAAATGCCTACTGGGCAGAAAACTTCCTGTTGAACAAGGGAGATTAGATGAGACTTTCAAGAAAAGATTAATTTGTCTACTGAAATACAGTTGGTATTGCTTAAGCTGATGATTTTCTTAGCAACCATTGCAATGAAAGCAATATGATTTAATGTGTCCAGTTTAATGAGTAAACATGTTGGTACTACCAAAATACATTAGATTCCATTTTAAATAATCATTTACAAGCAATATGAAGCAAGTGATAATCAATGGAAGATTGTAACAGAAACAGAGAATATGAAGAATTGGAAGAATGCAGCTACGTTTTTAAAAGTAGAATTCGCAAATAAAATAATCAGATCTTCAAATTGCTGATAGGGTATAGCTTATACATCCAGTTACAAAGATTGCATAGACCATATCACATAAACAAAGAAGCATTTGTCCTTACTTAAGAGGGTATTCAAACCACAAATTGCTCTGTGGAATACTCCAAATATAGATAAGCTTGAAACTGCTTTATTTAGTCTTCATACACACACATCAAAATAGAAAATGGTTGCGTGTTTAAACATTTTAGACCCATTCCTATTTTAGCAAATTCTAGCTTACAATATGATTAGACTTACATAGATTTATAAAACCTCAAATATCTCCAGTTATCACTTGGGATTTTTCTTCTTCTCTGTTTTTTGTTGTTGTTTTATTTTATTTTATTTGTGTGTGTGTGTACTTAATCAGGACTGAGATAATCACATATGGTCTGAAATGCCTTTCCTGCTGCTTGGGCTCTCAATTTTATATGTCATTCAAGTCCTTATTAAAATACCACCATGTTCATGAAACTGTCCCACTCTCTGATTACTGCCCCTACCACCTTTCCCAGTAGGACTGATTTTCCTTCCAAAATAGATTTTGACTAGAAGTCCCCATTGCAATCTTTCCAACTTTCTACTGAAAAGCTCACAGATAACCTGAACATTTGAATGCACACAAACAAAAACACTTAAAAAATATCCAAATGTATTTTGACCAACAACTTACCTTCAGAATCTGGGTAGTATTTTCATAAAATGTTAAGACCCATGGGCCCAGGTTAAAAGAAAAATCTACCACCGAATGGTTTATGATATAAGTCTTTATAAGCCAGAGTTACTCTGTTCACCTGGAAGAAAGAAAAATGAACTCATTCATTCTATGGTGTTTTCCTCACTTATTCATGAAGACTTGGTCTTTAGTATAATAAAACAGACATAATCAGCAGCATTCTGGATGAAGACAGAAAGCAGGCTGGTTCAGTGGTTTGGCTCCTAAAGAAAGGCATAAAATACAGGTTAGAATGACTTTTTTTCCCTTTATAGGAGCATAGGCAGGATGATCATTTATTCAGGAGCATGGAATTTTGGAAATCAGTGGAGCAAAAGGGATGGAGCCAGAGAGATGGCTGAACCTCAGAGGAAGGAAGTGCAAACTGGAAGGTGTTGGCTTCTACTTGGACCACAGTGAAGGAGAGAAAGAGGTGGTACGTGAGGAGTGGTTCCTGCAGAGAATGACTCTGTCACCATTTCCCTAAACAAGAGAGCGGATCATGTGCAGGCCAGGTGATAAAAACCTATTACAACATCACCAGCGAGAGGCAAGGATCCGTGAAAATAGCATAAATCATAGGGCTAAGAGATAACAGGGTGATATAAAAGGGAAGATGATAGCATAAAATCATGCGGTGATACCCAGAGACAACAAGCTGACATAACCAAGGCGTAAAATGAGAAGGGTAAAGTTTATAATATTAAAGGAAAAAAATCTCCTTATAAAGTTTAATGGGGAAAATGGACACTAGAATATTGGATCTGTGAGGGTGGTTTGTATGTCAGTGTGGTGGGGGGCAGGAGGAGTAGGATTGTGAGGATGAAATCATGGAAGAGATGTTGACAGATGTTGAGGGGAAAAAAAAAAAAAAAACACCCAAGACTGAGATACAGCCCCTCAAAGGGAACCAGGACAACTGAACACAGGAAAAAGCAATTACACACTTGAAGAGAAAATTTTAACACGCAAAATATGTCCTAAAAGAGTAGATGAAATAACATTAGAGCATTTGAGGCAAAACATAAAAAGAATAAGACATTCAGACATTTCTTGTGGAGAAATTTTAATTATGATAATAAATTAAAAAGATTCTTCATTCAAAAATGCAAAAAGGAGATACAAGAAAGTATGTAAAAGGGGACAAAATTGGTCTGTCTTCAGACTTTCCCACGTTAAATACCAGAAGATACCAGAGAAACATTCAGAAAACTGATCAAAGAAAAGTTTGTGATTCATAAATTTTGAGACCCTCCAAGTTTTCATTGCTGTATAAAACCAAAAGAAAAGAATTCTTAAAATAATGTGAAGTCTTAGACAAAGAAACCACCCACGTGGCCAGGCAAAGGAAAAACAGCTGAAGACATTCTTTAGCTAACATTGAGATGAATCCAAATCAAGGGCTCAAAAACAGGAAAAAACACTTTATAAAGCAGATGACAGAATTTTGTAGGAGATTATATCTCTGTAATTGTAAGTAGTGTAACAACTAAATAAAAGCAAATATCAAAAATCATTATTGGAAACCAAGACAACGTAAAAGTTATTATCGACAGCAACAATTCATATTAAAATTCATGTATTAACATAAGTGAATAATACAAGGCAGAAAACTGGGCAAAATTTGCTACATTATGTTTAATACAGAAGATGGAGAAGAAAAATCTTTATTCATTTATTTATTTATTTAGCTATTTACTTTAAGAATCACCAAAAGTGTAAAATAGAATGTATGAAACAGGTCAGGCACAGTGGCTTACACCTGTAATCACAGCACTTTGGGAAGCCAAGGTGGGCAGATCACCTAAGGTCAGGAGTTCAAGACCAGTTTGGCCAACATGATGAAACTTCATCTCTACTAAAAATACAAACATTAGATAGGCATGGTGGTGCATGCCTGTAATCGAAGCTACTTGGGAGGCTGAGGCACAAGAATCCTTTGAGCTCGGGAGGCAGAGGTTGCAGTGAGTCAAGATTGTGCCATTGCACTCCAGCCTGTGTGACAGAGGAAGACTGTGTCTCAAAATAAATAAATAAATAAAAAGAAGAAATTAAAATAAAATAAAATAAATGCAAATTAACATGGTCCATGGAGTTGAAGAAAGAAAGTGTATGTTTTTTATATTTATTTTAACACAAAAGTTAATACATGAAGCCAACCAAATCAGCCTAATAATGAAGGAAATTATTAAAAGACAAAGATTCTAAGATTAAGGAAAAATATAATAAACAAATATCACATCCAAGGTAGTATGGGTAGCGTTTACTCACTGCCACACCTGCTTCAAGTACTTTTATATTTATTGATTCATTTAGTCTTTGCAGAAACCTCCCAGGCAGTACTACTTTTGTCCTCATCTTACAAATGAAGAAACTAAGATGTAAAGAAAAGAGCAGTCTGAAATACATCTAAACTTCACAGGAATAGTAAAAATAGAAAAATATAAATTACTCACCAACGTCAAGCAGAAGTATATAGTAGAGGTTGCTATACTGATTTGCAGTAGCTCCAAGCACTGTGTACAAGGAGCATCATGTAATTTTGTTAGAAGGCACAAGCAAAATTAAAGGTGAACAACCATTCACTTTTTTATTCTAGACATCACAAAGTTGTTAAAACTAATTGGAAAAACTGGGAGTCACTATCATTGCAAGATACTTTAATACACCTCCTTCAACCTTTGACAAATCAAGTAGTCGAGAATAGATATCAGAGACATTTTAGTGATTATAAAGTGAACTATTTTATCAAGCCAAGCCTCAACTTTCTTTTTCAAATATCATATTAGAACATTTTGAAAAGAAGGGACATCTTTTATATGCTCCTGAGATATTGTTTCTTCGATTTTATACACATTCATATGTATACACAGAAAAATACTTAGGATGACATCAACTAAATGCTGTCTTAGTTTGATTTTCATGTAGGGGTTGGGTCGATTATAATGGTCTTCATTGCATTTTTTAATTTTTTAAGTTTTTAATATGTCCACAAAATGCTTCTATAGTTAGCAAGTTTATCCATCTAATATCCATGAATCCAAAAAGTGCTTATTAAACCCTTAACTGTCTCAGTTGGTGTTAGTAAGTGATGACTGACCCTAAGAGAAAATATTAATAAGCAAAGGGAAAAACCACTTTCCTTTATTGTAAGTAAGGGGATTCATAAACTTCACACTTAAGAACACAGCTGTGCAAACCAGGAGGTTGAGTGGGATCAGCTTTATAGGAAGGGCAAAGAGTTCTAGCCTCCATTTCCAAGAAAGGTGCCTCACTTCCATCTCCACTGCCTAAATAGGGTGAGAATTCTACCAAGTGCTTTGAGGGGCTCCATTGCATTCCCAAGGAATTTTTTCACATCCTCTTGGCCTTTCCCAACTGCTCTGTAGACCCTCTGTCTATGTGCCTGTCTGACCACCAGGTGAAAGTACCTGTCTATAGCCCAGCAATTACCTGAGTGCTTACTGCAGAAAGCTACAAAAGGAATTTGGGGGACAGGGTCTGAGGTCTGTATTTCTCTGAAAGGCCCAGACTGTAAACCTTTGTAAAATTGGTCCCTAAAATTAGATGCTGGCCTTGTGACAGTGAAAAAAATGCACACACCCCTGCCCTCCTGGAATTCATATTTTAAAGGAGAGGCAGGCATTGTATAAGTAATTACCAGCATGATGAATGGAACAAAGGATAGAGGATGGATGCCATGAAGATATTTTTCTTTTCTCCACTGTTCCTTTTTGCATTGCTGATTATCCCAATGTGGACCTTGTTACCTTCTCTTTTGTTCTGTGCTTCTCTGTGAGCACATCTGTTTTTCCAAGTAGTCAGTTTCTTGCAGGCATCTGCAGACGGCTCTTAAATTAAATACTCAGTAATGTCTTGCTAAAATGAATGAAGAGAAGGCATTAGCTTTCTCAATAGGCTTTTCTATATCAATATTGTCTGTTTAGACACAACTTTCAAGACACTAGGAGGCATGTTTATTTCATTATCTTAAATCTTACACCAGACAATTCTTTAGAAGTTTTTCTTTTCTGCTTATTACCTAACTTGAGAAATGATGAAATGAGAGTGTTTACGTTTAGAAAGTGTAAAGTTAACCTCGTACTTACCTACAGAAATAAGTGCTAGGTGTTAGTAACACATTCCAGTGTACCACAAAGATTGAAGTGTTTACTTGTTTTGCTGTAGCAAATATGGGAGAGAAGGTTCCTGATTTGGAAAGGGGAGGGGATAGCTGCACCGTGAGAAGACCACACCCTTGTCAGTGGTATAGAATACACAGCTGATCCTTGAACAACATGGGTTTGACCTGCAGAGGCACTCTTTGACATGTATTTTTTAAAATAAAAGTCAACAACAAGTGTGCCTTCTTCTCCTGCCTCCCTTACATTCCACTTTCTCCACCTCTTCTGCCTCTGCCACTTCTGAAACAGCAAGACTAACCCCTCCTCTTCCTATTCCTCCTAGGCTACTCAAGACTCAAGACCTTTATGATGATCTATGATATGATCAGGCTTTGCCTCCCCACCCAGATCTCATCTTGAATCACAATCCCCGTAATCCCCACATGTTAAGGAACAGACCAGGTGGAGGTAATAGAATTACAGGGGTGGTTTTTGCCATGCTGCTCTCACGGTAGTGAGTGAGTTCTCTGAGATCTGATGGTTTTATAAGGGTCCCTTCCCCTTCACTCCTCCTTCCCGTTCCCTTGTGAAGAAAGTGCCTTGCTTCCTCTTCACCTTCCCCTACTTCCTGAGGCCTCTCCAACCATGCAGAGCTGTAAGTCAATTAAACCTCTGTCCTTATAAATTACCCAGTTTGGGGTAATTCTTTGTAGCAGTATGAAAACAGACTAATACAGTCTATTTCCACTTACTTAATGAAGAGTAAATACATTTTTTCTTCCTTACGATTTTCTTTTACTTTCTTTTTTTTTTTTTTTTCGGAGAAACGGTCTTACTGTGATATGGTTTGGCTGTGTCCCCACCCAAATCTCATCTTGAATTGTAGTTCCCATAATTCCGTCATGTTTTTCGAGAGACCCAGTGGGAGATAATTGAATCATGGAGGTGGTTTTCCCCCTACTGTTCTTGTGGTAGTGAAAAGTCTCATGAGATCTGACGGTTTTATGAAGGGGACTCTCACTGCACAAGTGCTCTCCTCTTGTCTGCTGCCATGGGAGACATGCCTTTCACTTTCCACGATGATTGTGAGGCCTCCCCAGCCATGTGGAACTGTAAGTCCATTAAACCCCTTTTCTTTTGTAAATTGCCCAGTCTGGGTATGCCTTTATCAGCATCATGAAGACAGACTAATACATAGTGTCATCACCCAGGCTAAAGTATAATGCTGGTGATCATAGTTCACTGTAACCTCAAACTCCTGGGGTCAAGTGATCCTCCCACCTCAGCCTCTTGAGTACCTGGGACCACAGGTTTGCTCCACCATACCTGGCCAATTTTTTAACTTCTTTGTAGAGACAGAGTCGCTCTATGTTGTCCAAACTGGTTTTGACTCGTTGTCTCATGTGATCCTCTTTCCTGGGCCTCCAAAAGTGCTGGAATTACAGGTATGAGCCACTGCATTTGGCCTTCCTTATGATTTGATTAATAATGTTTTCCTTTATCTAGCTTACTTTTTCCTAAGAATGCAGCGTATAATACATGTAACATGAAATATGTGTTAGTTGATTGTTTATATTACCAGTAAGGCTTCTGGTCAACAGTATGCTATTGGTAGTTATGAGTTTGGGGGAAGTCAAAACTTACACACATATTCTTGACTGGGGTGATTTCTTATAACCGCTGTATTTTTTAAGGATCAACTGTATTCAATTTTGGGAGGTATGGCATTGAGACCCAGTGAATCTATCCATTCTACCCTATTCAGTAATTTAGGTGGGCTCATTCCCATCGGTTATATCATGAATAAGAAGTCTAGTCACCTGATTCATACACCTGGATTCTGAAAATGTGGCAATTTTGGACCAATAGTGGGGAGTTAGGATTACTGTAGAGACTTTGCTAGTACTTACTTTTTTTACTATAGAAAGAACCTGGGCATTAATTGATTTATGTCAAAAACTGTGAGTTTGGGATAATTAGATTCAGCCGCTCTCATTGAAGAATTAGTTGGGCCTTCCTCTATACTCAGTCTAGCATAAGGATTATGTAACATTGAAATATCTTGTGAAGACAAGGCCACAGAGGCTTCAACCAATAAAATCTTATGAGACTTTGATGCCAAGACCTTGTTATGTTATAACAAGTGGGAAGCAGAAACCTCTTCTGAATTTTTTGTAGCATGTCTTCAGTCTTCCCCAAAAGGTCCTCTATTGCCTGCTCTGGTTTCATACCTCTGTCCTGTGAGTCAGGGACCACCCTCCGTTCTCCAACTCATTTTTCCAACTAACCTAGGAGACACATGGTGTAGTATTGCATCCTTAACAGTCTCATATTTACGGGAGGGCTTCAAAAGTAATGCTTGGTGATGATTATAGTTAAGGTTGAGTTTCAATTCTGGCAGGGCTAAAATTGAGAGTTGGATAGAGTTACATTAAAATATCTTTTTAAGCCCAAAAAGTAACATAACTTCCTTCTCTCAGCTGAGAGAACCAGATAGTTAATAACTAGTGCCTAGGCTCAGAATGTTTTCAAGATTGAAATAAAATCTCTGGTTCTTGTATGTGAGATATTCCCACACTGCTGAAGTTACTTGAGACTATGCAATCATCAGCACTATGAAATTTCTCAAGATCCATTTCCATGTCTACGGTTATAAATTCATCCCATAAGTCAACCTCAGCTGTGTTATCACTGTAGGGAGGAGATTGTCTGCCCTTTCCCCATGTCCACACTCATGATGCCTGCTCCCCAAGAGCCTGATATTTAGTTGAAACTAATAGGCAACATTTATTGAAGAACTACCCAGAGCACATGGCAAGCACCATGCCTGAGTTATCTCATTCATCTTCATTTATCACACACCGTGAGAGAGGTGGTATTATCACTTTTCAGATGATGAGACTCAGACTCAGAGTAAGTAACAAAC
The DNA here is from genome assembly GCF_009764315.1 of Trachypithecus francoisi. Classification (NCBI taxonomy): domain Eukaryota; kingdom Metazoa; phylum Chordata; class Mammalia; order Primates; family Cercopithecidae; genus Trachypithecus; species Trachypithecus francoisi. The sequence goes on from NW_022681454.1 coordinate 19,216,687, forward strand.
CTACATCCATTCAGCTATAAATCATATTTAGAAAAACATGTTAGAATTAGATATAGTGGATCAGAAAAGAAAGCTGCCACTTCTGGCTGGGATGTCACAGAAGGTTTAAGAATGGTGCTCATTTATGAACTCAAGCTTGAAGCAGTGATTTGTGTAACAAGAGAAGTAGACTACCATCTCGGCAAAGAATTAGATTTCACACTAACTGGTTCTTTCATATTTATTCATTTATAAAACATATATTGATATTGACTATGTGCCACATACTGTTTTTTTTTTCCCCCACTGGAATCAAGTTTGTATTAACAATTAAAATCTGGTCCCTTGTATTGCTTGCTTCTCTTGGGAGAAGGGAGTGAGACAATGTACAAATAAACACACAGTGTGTCAGTTTAGAATAAGTCTCATAAAGATAAATGCAACAAGTTGAGGGAACAAAGAGTGATGGGGTGCAGGGCTGACCTGTTGTATATAGTTATCAGCGAAGACCTCGTTGAGACTTGACAGCTTGCTGGAGAATGGGAGTCACTGGTGCAGCTAGGGGAAGAACATTTCACATGAAGGCAATGGCTAAAATGAGGACTTGAGGTAGAAGATGATGTCAGAGAAGGGCCTGGGACCAGGTAACTCAGGGTCTTGTACTCAGAACTTGTTTTATCACGACAAAAATGTAAATTAAACCTGTATGTATGTTAGCAGAGGAATTGAATTTAGATCCTTAAAAGGATAACTCTGGCTGCCTCTTTTTTTTTCACGGAGTTTTGCTCTTGTCACCCAGGCTGGAGTGCAGTGGCGTGATCTCGGCTCACTGCAACCTCCACCTCCCAGGTTCAAGCAATTCTCCTACCTCAGCCTCCTGAGTAGATGCGATTACAGCATCTACCACCACCATGCCTGCCTAACTAAAAATACAAAAAATAATGTGTATTTTTAGTAGAGATGGGATTTCATCATGTTGGCCAGGCTGGTGATGAACCCCTGACCTCAGGTGATCCACCCGCCTCAGCCTCCAAGTGCAGGGATTACAGGCATGAGCCACCGTGCCCGGCCAGCTGCCTCTTAAACAATGAGTCCAGTATTACAAGTTTGGACCTAAAAAGATTAGAAAATATAAGTCCAGGCTGGGCACGGTGGCTCACACCTATAATCGCAGCAACTTAGCAGGCTGAGGTGGGTGGATCACTTGAAGCCAGGAGTTCAAGACTAGCCTGGCCAACATGGTGAAACCCTGTCTCTACTAAAAAAAGAAAATCAAAAAATTAGCCAGGTGTGGTGGAACATGCCTGTAATCCAGGCACCTGGTGAGGCTGAGGCAGGAGAATCGCTTAAACCAGGGAGGAGGTGGCTGCCGTGAGCCGAGATCAGACCACTGCACCTTAGCCTGGCTGACAGAGTCAGACTCTGTCTCGAAAAAGAAAATAAAATATAAGTCCTACAAGATGCATGCAGGCAGGCTCATTGCAGCAAATCATGGATTCCTGATCAGCATCTTATTTTTAAAACAAACAGCTAAGCTGAGGGTAGCTGACATAGAAATCCCATTAGATTCACTGCACAAACTCAAGTATACCCAGGCCAGTGGCATGAACCTATAATCCCAGCCACCTGGGAGGTGGGAAATCACATGAGCCCAGAAATTTAAGACCAGCCTGGGCACAAATTTTTTTAAAAAAATTTAAAACTCACGTAGAACCTATGAATAATCAATTGCTTTGTCAGGGGTTCTGAAATTAGTTTAGAAACTGAGGAGAAGAGTAAATTCTGTTACCTCAGTAACTGAAGTGATTTGTCATGCATTAGGAGGACCGCACACAGAACTGCACCTCTATCAACTTCAGCTGGAGGTCAGAGGGCAGTAAGTCCAGGTCCTGGCTACATGACTGGGAGATTTCTAACTCTACAGTGAACTCATGTCCTGTACAAAGATGTAAAAACTGTGCCACTTGACGTAATAACTGCTCTCACCACCCCTTTGCAGAGCTCAGTACCCATATCTATAGGTCAAATTTAAGACCTCAGTTCTGTGCCTCCTTTTTCACATTTACATTTTCATTTCAGACACCTCAAATTAGATGTTCAATTTTTAACCTTGTTTCCATAAGTTATCCATCTTTTCCCAAAGGCATCTGTATTTTGTTCCAATTTCCCCTTTTCTAGAATCAGCATTGTCATTATCCAAGACTAGACAGTTTGATATAAGCTTCAACTGTCACACTTTCTTCAGATTTAATATTGAATGCAAAGAAAAAAAAATCATTTTTGGCCGGGCGTGGTGGCTCAGGCCTGTATTCCCAGCACTTTGGGAGGCTGAGGCGCGCGGATCACCTGACCCGGGAGTTCAAGACAAGCCTGATCAACATGGAGAAACCCTGTCTCTACTAAAAATACAAAGTTAGCTGGGTGTGGTGGTGCATGCCTGTAATCTCAGCTACTCAGGAGGCTGAGGCAGGAGAATCGTTTGAACCCAGGAGGCGGAGGTTGCAGTGAGCCGAGATCGTGCCGTTGCACTCCAGCCTGGGCAACAGTAGTGAAACTCTGTCTCAAAAAAAATAAATAAATAAAAATAAAAAAATTATTTTTTTTTCCTCTTGAAATGCCTTGCTAATCTCTCTGTCCCCACTTCATTCACATTTTCATCTGCTTTTAGTTGAAAACCCAGAAAAAGTCTTCCCTCTCTTCTAGCAAAATTCAGTCTTTCTCTAATCCAATTCATTTTAGACACTGCTGCCAGACTCAGTTTAGGAGAAGATTTGAGTTATTTCATCCCTTCAATCAAAACCTATAGCAGCTCACTATTTTATCTAGCAAGTTAAATCAAAGTTCTACTATCCAGGTTTAAAGATTCTCCCAGTCTTGGCAGTGCTCAAGCATTCTCAAAGAAATCTAGAATTGAACAGTAGTTAAAGCAGCAAAAACAGATTTTATTGAGGGACTATTATAATAGGTGATATGGTTTGGCTTTGTGTCTCCTTCCCCAAATCTCATGTTGAATTATAATTCCCATTGTTAGAGGAGGAGCCTGGTGGGAGGTGATTGGATCGTGGGGGCCGATTTCCCCCTTGCTATTCTCATAATAGTGAGTGAGTTCTCATGACTTCTGGTTGTTTAAAAGTGTATAGCACTTCTCCCTTCCCTCTTCTTCCCTAGCCCCCACCATGTTAGACGTGCCTGCTTCCCTTTTGCCTTCTGCCATGATTGAAAGTTTCTTGAGGCCTCCCAGCTGTTCTACCTATACAGACTGCAGAACCATGAGCCATTGAAACCTCTTTTCTTCATAAATTTCCCAGTTTCAGGTAGTTTTTATAGCAGTGCAAGAATGCACTAATACAATAGGGTAAAAGAGACTTTAGTATGGAATTAGGCTCAATTCCAAATACAATAAGTACAAGTGACTTATAACCAACGCACAAGTTTGGAAAGGGGTGCAGTAGTCAGTGGATAGAAAATTGCTAAGAGGAAAAAACATGGGAGGAGGTTGTAAAAATTTTGATTTTCTGATTAAGCAAACCTAACAGGATTCTTGCCATGGTGATCAGGTGTCACCCAGGAATCGGTGGGGAATGAGGAATTTTATCAGATATGAAGGGTGTAAGGATTCTCTCTAAACTGACCTAGCAAGATTCTTGCTAAAACAGTAGCTATTAGCCTGTTTTGCACAGCTATAAAGGAATACTGGAGGCTGGGTCATTTATAAAGAAAAGAGGTTTATGTGGCTCATGGATCTGCAGGCTGCACAAGAAGCATGGCACCGGCATCTGCTTCCGGTGAGGCCTCAGGAAGCTCTGACTTATTGTGGAAGGCAAGGGGAGAACATGTGTCACAAGGCAAGAGAGAGAGCAAGAGAGGTAGGGGAGTAGTGGGGTGGGTCCCAGACCCTTCAACAATCAGATCTCATGTAAACTCATTACTGAAAGTAGGGCACCAAGCCTTTCATGAGGAATCCACCCCCACGATCCGAATACCTTCCAGGAGACGCCACCTCCAACATTAGGGATTCCATTTCAACATGAGATTTGGAGGGGACTAACATCCAAGCTCTATCACTGTTCAGGCTAAGAGGAACATGCTCAAGTCCAGAAAAGGCTTCCGAGGAGCCTGACTAAAGTTACGTCAAGGACAGTGTCTTGTCAGTACCTAAGAATTGCATGCACTTGGTGGAATTAATCTGGACTCTTCTCTTCATAGATCCTCACATGTAATACACACCTAGCCCTGTCTTCCCTAATAGGAAACTCCTGTATGAATTGCCTATTTTGCTCCTTCTCCACCCAAATCACAGTCTTCAGAGCCCAGCCAAAAAAAAAAAAAAAAATCGTATCTTCATAGAACTTTTATGAAGTCAATGGTTCCTTATGACTCTTTTACATCTCAGGGTTAATTATTTCCGTTGGTGAACTCTTTCAAGCAGAAACTATGTATCAAGCCCTCTGTTACATGCAGAGAGAGATACAATCCATAAGACATGATCCTTTTTGTAGTGATTTCTAAGTGTTCTGCCATATCCGTTCTTCCTTCTTTTATGATAAAACCCTTGAAGTTTATCTAATTAGATATGAGAAAAAATAAATGCACAGTTTCAAGCTTATAACATTAAAAAGGGGGTGTGCCCTCTATTTTTTCCACCTCTCCTTTCTGTTGCATGGAATGCGGACGTACTATTAAAGCCAGTGTGATCATCTTAGGCCATGAAGTAGAAGCTATATGAAATAAAAGAATTTGCTTTCTGGATTGTTGCAGGCTCATCATCCCATGGGCATGAGATAATGCTTGTAAAAGACTCAGTATGGTAGCTGGCACATACTAAATCATAAAAAATAGTGAATAATTATGTGATGTCGATGATGATAAAAATAAGGATGTTGATGTCTGTAGTGGTGATAACTATGATGATGGTGATCTTAATGCCTTTGTTAACAATACACACTTGGGAATTTGCTTTTTGATCACTTCTGGTTGTGAAAATAAAGCAGCAGTAACCTAGATTGTATTCTATCTTCCCCACTTTCTGGGATAGAAACACTAAATTCATGCAGTCTTTGCTAGCTCTTAGCTAAGACCGTTGATCTTATTAAGGTAGAATCCCAAAACTGGAAGATGAAGAAAACACTGAGAAGACAGAGGAAAGATGACTGGATAGAGCCAGGGAAATTAACTTGATCTAATAAATAAGAATGTGATGTTTGGGTAAAAGACTGAATGGCTAACAAAAGCCTTGTGGGCCAGACGCAGTGGCTCACACCTGTAATCCCAGCACTTTGGGAGGCCGAGGCGGGAGGATTGCCTGAGGTCAGAGGTTCAAGACCGGTCTGGCCAAGATGGTGAAACCCCGTCTCTACTAAAAATACAAAAAAAAAAATTAACCAAGTGTGGTGGCGTGCACCTGTAATCCCACCTACTCGGGAGGCTGAGACAGGGGAATTGCTTGAACCATGGGGTGGAGATTGCAGTGAGCAGAGATCGCGCCACTGCACTCCAGCCTAGGCGACAGAGTGAGACACTCTCTCTCTCTCTAAAAAAAAATAAAATAAATAAATAAATAAATAAAGGCATCACAAACTGTGACTAGGGAGATACTTAGTGATTCCTTCTGATGAAAGCTTGGGAGTAACTTAGGGTTTAAAAATGAAAAGCAGAGTAGAGGATGAGGCTTTTGATAACAATGCTGCAGGCTACAAATTGTATTTTTGTCTCTTTTGAGATATTAAAATAAAGATTAGAATTCCTTAATGGCTAAATAAGTGTTAGATTGGGATTGTTTGAATTTAAATCTATAGAGAGGCTGGATCCTACGGGGCTACAATTTTTATTAACAATACAGAAATTTTAAAATATCGATTTTTTCAAAATGGCAATGTTTATATTTTATTTTTTATTTTTATTTATTTTTATTTTTTATTTTTTTTGAGACGGAGTCTCGCTCTGTCACCCAGGCTGGAGTGCAGTGGCCAGATCTCAGCTCACTGCAAGCTCCGCCCCCCGGGTTTACGCCATTCTCCTGCCTCAGCCTCCCGAGTAGCTGGGACTACAGGTGCCCGCCACCTCGCCCGGCTAGTTTTTTGTATTTTTTAGTAGAGACAGGGTTTCACCGTATTAGCCAGGATGGTCTCGATCTCCTGACCTCGTGATCCGCCCGTCTCGGCCTCCCAAAGTGCTGGGATTACAGGCTTGCGCCACCGCGCCCGGCCTGTTTATATTTTATTTTTTTGCTGAACATATTTAAGTATAAAACAGCATTAAACATGCCTCTTTTAAAAAATACTTTGTTTCCAAAGTGAAAAGCAAACTGTGCAATGCTATTCTAAATAAAATAAGATACGTGAAGGACAAAGGTAAATTTCTTTCTAAAGAAAGAAATATACTGTGATTTGACTTGTGTTTATCAAGGTATTTTTACATCAGTGTAGAAAGGAATGGTATATACTAGAATTATGTAGAATTATTAAAAGTCTGATGAACTGAAAACTATTATGCAGTAAGGAACATGATTTACATTTCACCTTCATTGTCCCACCCAGCAGGTGTATGGTTGGAGAACTAAAACTGAAAACAACCAACAGCCTGCCCCACATTTATTATTCTAGTTTTACTTACCATACCATTGTGCATCTATATACTCACCTCCCAGCCAAAGAGTTTTCTTCATATTATCACATTTTTCACCCAAAAATACTGCTGATGTCAGTAATGTCACAAAGACCCCAAAAGGTAGAAAACAAAACAAATAAAAAATGTTTTCCCAGCTTATCTGATTTCTTCTTGAATTGTTTTCCATTAATGATTTTTCATTAATACATACTGACTTGCAGATAATTGTATTATGAAATAATGTATGTATCTACATGTATATGTATTTGGGGGCAGACACTGTTATTTGCTCTTTATAATAACTTATCTGACTTTATAACAAAGTTTTGAAGTAAATACTAGTGATATACCCATTGTAATGAATGGGGATGCAGACATAGAAAGGTTAAAGCACTTGCCCAAAGTCGCACAACAAGAATTTCACACAGCTGTTATTTGCAAAGGGATATGTCATCTCCAGGAAACTTGTTACTACTTATTTTTCTCTGTTCACAGAAATGGAGCTGGCACCCCAATCTTGTAAGAACTAATGCCAGGCTTTCCCATCTCAGCAAAGGTGTTATTAGTCCATTTTCACACTCCTGATAAAGACATACCAGAGACGGGGTAATTTATAAAGCAAAAGAGGTGAAATGGACTCACAGTTTCACATGGCTGGGGAGGCCTTACAATCATGGTGGAAGGTGAAAGGCATGTCTTACACGGTGGCAGGCAAGAGAGAATGAGGAGCAAATGAAAGGGGTTTGCCCTTATGAAACCATCGGATCTCATGAGATGTATTCACTACCAGGAGAACAGTATGGGGTAACCCACCTCCATGATTCAAATCTCTTCCACCAAGTCCCTCCCACACAATGCAAATTATGGGAGCTACAGTTAAAGATAAGATTTGAGTGGGGATACAACCAAACTATATCACAAGGTCAAGTATGTAACATCAACTAATGAAGCAGATGTGTGAATAAAAATGTTACAAAGACAGAATGAAATGTGAGGACTCTTGGAAACTGGAGACCAGTACTTCTTGGGAAGCCAGTGACCAATACACCTGGCAGGATGCAGGTCCACTTTTGCTATATTTGTCACTTTTTAAAGAGATGTCAGAGTTTCTAATTTTAAGTGAATTTTACCAGTTTTCAAATATTGGCTCAAAATAATTCTGGGACCAGGTGAAACACCTCCTTTTTAGGCTAAATCAAGTTCCCAGACCAATGACTGTTAGCCTCCACAAGCCATTGTGTACTTTGCAAAACTGAAATAACATGGGCAGAAAAAAAGACTCAGGCTTAAATTCTGGCTTAGGTTTACTAACCTCTGAACCTCAGCTTTCTCATCTCAAGTTCAGAATCATGCGTGCCTCACTAGATTACTGAGGATATTAAGTGAAATAATGCCTGTAACTCAATTAGCACAGTGTCTCATACACAACACATGCTTCCACCCATGTTCCTAGTTATATCATTTGTATTTCTGCTGCACATTACCTTCATTTTTATAATTCATCATTTACTTAATTAGCTTAAAGTTAGGGTCAAATATGGGATTACACTTAAGTAAGTTGCTTCCTAATCAATGCCATTCTTAGAGTCCAGATAAAATACAATTTCATTTTAACAGCATTTTCCATGACTGACGCCAAAAACTTTTTCCTTTGTGCTCTATTTTTTAAACTTAAGGTGCTAATCTCCATTAAAAGCTGATTCACGTTACAGTCAATATTCTAAAGCCAAGTTTTAGACATTTATGTAAACCTCTCTTTGGCTAAGTTTAAGGTCTTTTCTGGGAAGAAAATTTAGATAAGACAGAAGAGGAAGGGTCCATGAGACCACTGGGCATTGGAAAGAGGGTCAGCAGAGGGGGAAGTGTGCATTGAAAGGGCCTAAGCAACACATATCAATCTTCTCATCCTTTCTCAAAGCGTCCCTCTGTTGCCAGTTGTGGTAGTCAGAGCATAATCGGGACACAGAAAGCATGGCAGCGTACGAAAGGGGGAGGGAATTGTGACACAGCAATGGAAGACCTCAGAAGCCAGACAGGGGTCTGCGTAGCTACATTAGCAATAGCAGTAGGAAGCCCTTACTCTCCTGAGCCAAAGGACGGAGACAGTTGGCAGTAGTTCCAGGACCCAGGCGCAGGGGTCACCTGGAGGAAACTAAAACCAGGTGGGTCTACCAGACAGCACCTGAGCTGTAGAGGAAATGCAGCTGGGGCCTGAGAGGATACTTTGGGCAATAGAAAGGGAGGGAAAGATAAATGCCCAGACTTCTCCCTTTCTTCTCTCACCGGTCTGCTGCCAGGGCCACATGTTGGTCAAAACCAGAAGCCTGATGAGATAAGAGTCTTACACATCCAGCCTCACGTATCAGAGCAGGACTTGCCCTGCGATTGAGCCAAGAGCAAATGAAAAACCAAATATGGATCTGAAGGTGAACAAGCTAAGGGGAACTGCACCAGTAAATTAAATCTACTGTGCTCCCCGGCTACGCAGTTCATGATGTTCCCTTAGGTTCTTTTCTGAAATAGGTAACAGTCACTTTTTTTTTATTATTACACCTTGCTAGTGTGGGCTCCCAAAATAACTGCATTTAAGGAACAATTGCAATGGCACACAGTAATGGCCTAAACATTGTCATCAGAAAAACGTGACTCATTCAAACCTCTAATACATACCAGTGAGATGATGTTTGAATGATTTACCTGTATTTTTTGAACTTCAGTTTCTTCTTTTATTAACATGGAATAATGATTCCTGCCTTAGTAGGTTGAATGAGGAGTAAATAAGAAAATATCTGCAGAGCAGTCAGCATAGTTCCAGGCCCAGAATAGGGACTTGTAAATGCTTTGTCTTTTTCCTCTTCTTTTAAGAAGTCTTTTCACATTCTCTTTCCTTGGAAAGATTAATTTTCAATCGCCGTCTTCGCTATTTCCAACAGTGAGAAGTTCCTGTTCTGATAGAAAAATCTCAAACACTACAATGCCCCAGATGCTCTTTCCCACGGTCTCCTGAGTGGACACCCATCACATGTCTTCAAAATGTCTTATTACTGTTCTTTCTGTCATTTATACCCTCAGTCACTTCAACTGTCTTTCCTACTGCCGTTTACATTATCTTATCTCTTAGTTGTCTTGCTTCCGCTTAGTGAAACGATTTTCCCAGAAAGCACAAAACTTTTTGCCTGGCATTTTCTAATGACAGCATCAGTAAAACATGTGGCATGTTATTGGGAAAGAATGGAGGAGTAAGGCATCAGCATGTGCATATGTTCCTTCTAGAGAAAAGACCATGAATGGATATATTACAAAGGAGAGGTATGTTTATAAACAAAACAGCAAGTCAAAATGTGTTGCCTTCACCTTCTAGATTCATTGACTAAGAAAATCTTCCTACAGGAAATACTCTTCTTGTAAAATTATGGAATGTGGAACCTCAGGCTCTTCTTATCTGTGTCAGCCTGTCCATTTCTCACGAGTGGATAGCATAGGACGACATTTCTGGGGGTAAGCCAAGGACTGACTTTTTCTTTTTCCCAGGGAGCCTTTATTTCATACAAAAGATATCCAACTGAATGTAGAAAACAGATATTTGCAAATTTTCATTTATTTATTTATTTATTTTACTTTAAGTCCTGGGATACATGTGCATAACATGCAGGTTTGTTGTCTAGGTAAACACGTGCCATGGGGGTTTGCTGCACCCATCAACCCACCATCTAGGTTTTAAGTCCGACATGCATTAGGTATTTGTCCTGATGCTCTCCCTCCCCTTTCCCCCCAACCCCTGACAGGCCCCAGTGTGTGATGTTCCCCTCCCTGTGTCCATGTGTTCTCACTCTTCAACTCCCAGTTATGAGTGAGAACATGCAGTATTTGGTTTTCTGTTCCTGTCTTAGTTTTCTGAGAATGATGGTTTCCGGCTTCATCCAACCCTGCAAAGGAAATGAGCTCATTCTTGCTTATGGATGCATAGTATTCCATGGTGTATATGTGCCACATTTTCTTTATCCAGTCTATCATTGATGGGCATTTCGGTTGGTTCCAAGACTTTGCTAATGTAAATAGTGCTGCAATAAACATACGTGTGCAAGTGTCTTTATAGTAGAATGATTTATAATCTTTTGGGTATATACCCAGTAGTGGGATTGCTGGGTCAAATGGCATTTCTGGTTCTAGATCCTTGAGGAATCTCCACATTGAACTAATTTACACACCCACCAACAGTGTAAAAGCATTTCTATTTCTCCACATCCTCTCCAGCATCTGTTGTTTCCTGACTTTAATGATTGCCATTCTAACTGGCATGAGCTGGTATCTCACTGTGATTTTGGTTTGCATTTCTCTAGTATCCAGTGAGGATGAGCTTTTTTTCATGTGTTTATTGACCACATAAATGTCTTCTTTTGAGACGTGTCTGTTCATATCCTTTGCCCACTTTTTGATGGGATTGGTTTTTTCTTGTAAATTTAAGTTCCTCTTAAATTCTGGATATTAGCCCTTTGTCAGATCAATAGATTACAAAAAATTTCTCCCATTCTGTAGGTTGCCTGTTCACTCTGATGATAGTTTATTTTGCTGTGCAGAAGCTCTTTAGTTTAATTAGATGCATTTGTCAATTTTGGTTTTTGTTGCTATTGCTTTTGGTGTTTTAGTCATGAAGTCTTTGCCCATGCCTATGTCCTGAATGGTATTGCCTAGGTTTTCTTCTAGGATTTTATGGCTTTAGTTCTTACATTTAAGCCTTTAATCCATTTTGAGTTAATTTTTGTATAAAGTATAAGGAAGGGGCCCAGTTTCTGTTTTCTGCATATGGTTAGCTGGTTTTCTCAGCACCATTTATTAAATAGGGAGTCCTTTCCTCATTGCTTGTTTTTGTCAGGTTTGTTGAAGATCAGATGGTTGTAGATGTGTGGTGTTATTTCTGAGGCCTCTATTCTGTTCCATTGGTCTATATATCTGTTTTGGTACCAGTATCATGCTGTTTTGGTTAGTATAGCCTTGTAGTATAGTTTGAAGTCAAGTAGCATGATGCTTCCAGCTTTGTTCTTTTTGCTTAGAATTGTCTTGGCTAAATGGGCTCTTTTTTGGTTCCATATGAAATTTAAAGTCGTTTTTTCTAATTTTTTGAGGAAAGTCAATGGTTGCTTGATGGGAATAGTATTAAATCTATAAATTACTTTGGGCAGTATGGCTGTTTTCACAATACTGATTCCTCCTATCCACGAGCATGTAATTTTTTTCAATTTGTTTGTGTCCTCTCTTATTTCCTTGAGCATTGGGTTTTAGTTTTCCTTGAAGAGGTTCTTCACACCCCTTGTAAGTTGTATTCATAGGTATTTTATTCTCTTTGTAGCAATTGTGAATGGGAGTTCACTGATGATTTGGCTCTCTTGTCTGTTTTTGGTGTATAGGAATACTTTTGATTTTTACACACTGATTTTATTAAATAAATCCATTTCTAGAAATAGAATCTTCTCTATTTTTTTAATTATTATACTTTAAGTTCTGGGATACATGTGCAGAATATGCAGGTTTGTTACATAGGTATACATGTTCCATGGTGGTTTACTGCACCCATCAACCCATCATCTACATTAGGTATTTCCCTTAATGCTATCACTCCCCTAGCCCCCCATCTGCTGACAGGCCCTGGTGTGTGATGTTCCCCTCCCTGTGTCCATGTGTTCTCATTGTTCAACTCCCACTTATGAGTGAGAACATGCAGTGTTTGGTTTTCTGTTCCTGTGTTAGTTTGCTGAGAATGATGTTTTTCAGCTTCATTCATGTCCCTGCAAAGGACATGAACTCATCCTTTTTTATGGCTGCATAGTATTCCATGGTGTATATGTGCCACATTTTCTCTATATCTTTATGTTGTACTTTTGTTTGCTGTTTTTTGAACTATCAGTGTTTGTTTTTTGTTTTGTCTTCACAGAGGTCTCTTGCATGTTTTTCTTGTCACTTCAAGATTAAATTTTTGAAGTGGCTGCTTGCAGAACCCATTCCCATTGGTTTAATTGAGCATAGACAGCCCAACAAAGACCAGACAAAGAGGTGTCTTCAGGGATTCTAAATTGCATGGTCTTTGCCTACCAGTTTGACATCACCCCTATCACTTATCCCTAAGTATAACACCACAGACACACAGATTTCGTTATTTATTTTCCTCATACTATTCAAACTTTCTTCAGACTTCAGACTTTTGTATGTGTGATTTTCTCTGCCAGGAATATATTTTCCATATAGATTTCTATGCTGTCCCACCTTGCCATCAGTTTTCATGAGAATATCACTTCCTCAGATAAACCATCTCTATACACACAATCTAAAGTAACCCCTTCACACCACTTACACCCAACCCAATACTGCGGTTACATCATCTTTAGAGCAACTTTCTGGGGTTTCTTTGCTCAGAGCCAATCATTCTTTGTTTATTTATTTGTTTGTTCAGAGCCAACCACCAGTCACTAGAACATAAGTTCCTGAAAGCAAAGATAATGTCTGTATTGTTTCATACCTGGTGCACCTGGTACAAAGTACATGCTCATTAAATGATTGAAGAATAAATGATAGATTAACTAATGACTTGATGCCATCTGTAGCCAGTAAATGTGAGCTTCTGGAGACTGGTTACTGGGTCTTGGTCACTATTTGTCCCCAGTGCCTATCCCAGAACAAGTAACAACTGAGTATCTACTATGTGTCAGGCACTAGGCAGGATGAGGGTGATGCACAATTCGGCAACTGAGATAGAAAGCTTGCCCTAGTGGAACTTGCACTGCTTAGGAGGAGGCAGGGAATTAAACAAATAATTGCATAACCCTATGATAAGTACCCCATTATAGAAAGTACAGGGTTTGTCAAAATTGTTACAATAGGGGAAGTTGATAGTCTAGGGATCACTAGGGGCTTGCAGAGGATTGACTAAAGGGAGGATGGAAAAGAGAAAGGGATGAAGGGAAATAGAGAAATGGACAAAATAAGACAAACCTTCTGCATGTAATCATGGCAAACATCTTTTTTTTTTAATCTGGCTTTCTCTTTTATAGCTTTAGTATGTAAATGAACTGGACCTTTGTTATGGCCTGTCTGTAATTGCGGAATTTCTACTATGAGAAGCATGCCCTTAAGGCCAGGGTTCACCTGTGCACAAGAACGAGGTCCAGGTTTCCAACAGAAACACTCGAATATACCAACAGCAAAGCCCTCTGTCCAGAGCATATCATTTTATTCTCAAATGTCCCTGTGAAATAATCATCATTATCCAATTTGTAGATGGGGAACGTGAGACTTTTGCTAGTTAAATTCCTTCCCAAGGTCTCAGAAGTTTACTCATAGAGCTAGGACCTATAGCAGACTTCCCAGACTACTCTTCATTCCCTATATTTCAGTGGCTTCTTACCCACAATGCCTCAATAAATGATCTGACTGTTACAAACAAGAATTCCCAGACTCTTGGCATTGCCAGGGACCTCGGAGAGCATTCTAGTAAGACAAAAATCTCAAAATAAGCAATTTTGCAAAAATGACATGACCAGGTAGAAGGCTCAATTATTTTTTATACTAGCACATTTTATTGTTGTGAGTACAAAAGAGAAATCGTCGTGACCAGGGTAAGAATTGCCTCTCGGCAGAGTAGTAAATGTCTATGAGAAATAAAATACTGGGAAGGGGAGACCTCTCTGCTCCCAATGTACCCTAACTCTCCTCTGCCTTTACCATTTCATTGAACCGCTGTTGAGGCTACGGATCCCTCTTAAAATGTTTGGGAGACTCCTCTGAGCTCTTGCTAATAGTAAGCAGCATTTCTTGGAAATGCAGGTGAGCTGAGACGGCCCCCCTACTGTTATAAATGAACACGTGACTGGATTTTAGAACAGTTTCAAACAGTGATCTGGGAGGTGGAAAAGGCCGGAACACCCAGGTGAGGGGCAGAAGATGGAGCACCACTAAATGGAGGAAAAGGCAAAGGACCCATGTTTCTCTGCGCACCCCACGTAGTTAACATTTTTGCCAGAGCAGTTTCCTAACCATTTTCAAAGACCTACTTGTGTTCTATATCCATATACAATATTAAGTTCTGGGTTACACAAGATGTCATTTTATTGGGAAATGTTTTCCAAATAATGCTCTCTAAGATACGATGATTGTCACTATTGTCACCAGTAACAATTAACATTTATGTATGATTCTGCAAGACATGCAGTCTGCCCAATGCCTTCTCTCACTGAGAGGGTGCAGCTCATTTTGCTACTAAAGAAGCAGAAGTTTAGAGAAGCTGAGTGACCATCCAGAGCATCATCTTTGAAGTCATACTGTTGTGGATTCAAATGGAAGCTGGCTATTCACTTTGGGCAGGAAACTCAATTTCTCCGAATGTCTGCTCTGCTCTCTCAATGAAAAACAGACAACTGTGCAAGGTTATTGTGACGACTGAGTGCTTGAGAAATGATCCATACACAGAGGGTGCTGATTTAATATCTCTCTCTCTCTCTCTCTGTAGGCTCATACTCAGGGCAAATATGGGCTTCAAACACAGATCTTTAAACTTAAAACCTATACTTTTACCACTATATCATTTTTTCATTAAATCAAGAAGCTACCCAACATTTATTGATACACAAAGCAAATGATTTGGGGGTAGGAACGTAAAAATGTGCCTACTTTTTTTGTTGCTGCTTCTTCCTGAATCTTGAATAGTTTCTCAATGGGGTTCAGTTTGAGGGAACAACTAGTATCTACACATTTGTCTTTTAAAAAGCATTTAGAGTTGCTTGAATCTTAGAGCTGATAGAGACCTCAAAAAAAAAAAAATGGAAGCATTCTATTTTATAGACGGAAACCCTGAAATCCAGAAAGATAGAGTGACTTGACTAGGTCTCGGTTCCATCTTTTGAAATGCATAATTAAATTGTGTACAATTTCTTGGTTATTGTCGCGTGTATTAAACTTACCATTTTTTCTTTTTCCTTCTTCTGGCATTATTTGAGAAATTCAACAGTGATAAATATGCTTTGGCTTCATTATACCTACATACATTAATGCATCTGAAGGAAATTTTATATTCAGGCCCTATTAGTGCACAATGTAAATTGGAAACAGACTCTAAATGGCCAGCTACTAAATTTTTAAATAACATGATAGGCCCTCTGGAAGCAGGCAGCTGTGCTGACATTCTTCCTAGGGCAAAGGAAAAAAAAACAACTACTAAGAAAAAAATGTACTGATTCCCGGTTTGGTGTTTCTCCATCACCAGATTTATTGACCTGCAAGAAAAGTCAGCGGCTGTTTTGCCCCAGTCAATATTAATTTCTAGGGTCAATAAATCCTGGTAATGAATGGAGAATGGGAGTCAATGCATGCTCATTAGATGTGTTCACAAAATGTGCCATGTAAAAAAAAAAAAAAATCAATCAAACTTATCAATGTTCAAATATTATTTCTGACATTGTTTGTAATCTTTTTTTTCCTTAGTTTTTCTTTTGGAAGTGACTTTAGATGGAAAAATAAATCACATTGGAAAGTTAAAGCTTCTCCCTACATAATGGTTGCCTCTGTCTTCCAATGGCCTTTCCTTTAATGTGCCTTTGCTGTTCCCAGGATGGGGCTGGCATCCCTGTGGAAAGGAGATAATCCCCCATTCTGCAAATGGATTCTGCTTCTCCTAGCTTTATAATCTAATGGCTTCTCTGCTCTTCAGTCAGAGTGGAGATGGCAAATGGCCACCAAAAATGAATAGCAATGAGCACTTTTGGTAAATATTCCCACGCGAAGGTGTACACACAAATCTTTTGTAAGCATCTGTCTAGGAGGTATATAGAAAACCTAGTGGAAAACAATTATTAAAAAATGCTACCATTTACTGACACCCTACAGGTTCAAACACTGATGCAGGCACTATGCTAGACATTTTACATATGTTCTTTCTAAACTTTTAAAACAATTCAAGGTTTCTCCATTTTTTCCGATTGGGGAATTATAGCTAAGGAAGCTTTATAACATCTCGGGGACTGCTATTCCGTGGAATTCGAAAGCCCTGGTTGTCTCCACATTATCCTGCTGATTCCTTTATCACAAGAGCTCAAGTTGGGAGGCAGTGAAATTCTTAAAAGTGAAGCTGTGCTATCAGCTAAGTAATATTCAGTAAGAGCTATGCCACCATGGAATTTTTATGAATTTGTCATTTTGAAGAGTTTGTCTTTCAAGTGAATTTTTAAATTAGTAAAATATCATATTGCTGATTATAAAAAAAGAAATTTTAATAGTTTTTTCTCTGTTTGTTACTTCACTTTATTCCAAAATGAAACCTACTTTGTAAACAAGTTTACATTTCCTCCAAATCGGGGTCATGGGGGACGGGGAGGGGGGCGGGGTGGAGATTAGAGAAAGGGAAAAAGAAACTATTTTTATTATGACAGTAAGATTAATCTATAGGAAAGAATGCACTTACAAAAACCCACATGCATTTTCAGACCAATCAGGATCATGTGAAATAAATATGGCAAGCATTTTGTGCTAAATCTTCAAAATCATGTTCAAATAAGTGTCATGGGCTAGGCTACTTCCTGAGGCCTGCCTTATCTACGATATAAAACAGGTTTTGCTCACACTCTTCCAGAGTAACTGACAAAACTAATGAGTTCAGCCACATGAAATAAGTAAAAAGAAGCTGTATTTGAAGTACACTAGATCATCTCAACCAGTGAGTAAATTAGCTCAGTCATCCAAAATCCTGCACATCCTCCTAACTGTTCTTCATCATCTGTGCACTAATTTTATTTCATGCAGTTCTAATGTAGGAATGGTGGGTGAGACATATTTCTGCCTGAGGGTGTTCTATCTTATGTTCTCATTTGTGAATTTAATTATTGCAAAAATGTGTATGAGAGGGAGAGAAAAAAAGAGAATGTCATGTGTGAAAGAAAGAAAATTAGGCGTCAGATCACCAAATTGTTTTCTCAAGGAAGGAGGATAATACAAGGATTTGGGAAGATAATATGTATGAATTCATTGACTCCTTTCTTGAAAAACAAATGAGAGTTTCAGACATCAATAGCTGTATCTCAGCTTATTGCCATAAGAAGAGTACACTGATTCCAATCCTTCAATTGTCCTGAGAAAGGAGAAGGTAGCCAGGGCAGGTCACCCTGTCCACATGACCCATTCAGGACTGGGCTCCTAAGGTGGCTGTTTCCTTATGAGCTCCTGGGTGGCCTTCTGAGTGTCTCCAAGTAGATCATGTTGCTGTAATTCAGACCTTTACTGTTTATGCTTTGGACCAACTCCCAGTTTCAATAATATAGTGAGAAAAATGCTACAACTTGTAGGCATGAGTGCTTGAATTCCTAACCTGTGGCAACCAGGTTTTGATTCTGGTTACTTTAACGTAGACACTCATTCATATTCAATTAGCTTCTCTGCATATATTTATCCATATAGCTAAAGAGGGAGGTGCATGAAGCTAAATACACACACAGAAGGTTTTTCATTGATCTGGTATTTACATATATAGAAATACACACTGATGAGTATCAGAATGCTGTAAAGCACAAACATATGCCCGTAATCACTAGACTCCCTTTCTTTGATTGCAGAAAAGAATATCATTCCTTTTGGGCTGCTTCCTTACCAGCTGCTACGTACGTCCTTTCCAGTGGCCAGCTCTAAGATTTAATGTCTAAACTTGGACTCTATTATCTATCCCCTGACCTGTTTCAGAATTTATATTTTAATTTCTCATGATCTTCCTGCTATATGTTACTGTTCTTTATTTCATTAAAAGCCAGAAATCACAGTCTTACCGATGTGTTATATTTCTAAAATCTAGGTGTGAGTTTGAGAGAATACTGAGAATTCCTTCCATTTATCTGGTTAGTATATTTCCTCATGGAGCAACAACAAAAAAGAGTTGGCTGAAAATTAGTCTGACCTCACCTGATTCATCTTCTTTTGTATTTGTTTAGTGAAAGTTTACCAAGTTTTAGCGATTTTAATACAAAAAATAAGAAGGAGAAAATCCCTCATAGTAGCCACAACCTAAAATAGTTTCTGCTTTCTGACTGATACACTATTTAGTAAACATAAACTTTTTTCTCAAGATATCACTTTATATTTAGCAAGTGTATGTAGATAACATATTAAAATAAGCCAGGCTCTAGAATGCTTTATGAATAACATAGCAGCACATATGTGAACTGAACGCACACAGGGACCTCTCTTCTTTTCCTATTTATTTTTGTTGTTATTGTTAAATGTACTAGACCAAAAAGATGGTACTAATCATAAAGATACAACTAAATGTGGGTTTATTTAACAGTTCTAGCTGTAACTAAGCTTTTGAGTTGGACTTTTTTATTTTTTATTTTTATTTTTTGCCTGAGGAGTTGGAATAGATTAGCCAAATTGAAACAATTGAATATTTCTTAAAACCTTATAAAATGGATAAAGTCAACTGTTGACTTGATCAAACAACCTCAATGCACTCAGTCATGTGAAAAAGCAGCATGACGTATTATCAGTGCCCCGTGTTCTGCGCCCATGCCCACATAAATACTCCAATGCTCCTACCCGAAGTGGACTTCCATGTGCTACCATCTACCTTGTCTTACCCAACTCTTTCTTCTTTCTTATTTTTCACTTCCATGTTGTATCGTTGTCATTCTTCCAACTGAAATGAGTGAAAAATTGGTATGGTGATGGAGCAGAAGAAATGTTAAAGAAAACCCTGGAGTCCAACGTAAGTTCAACCAGGGACTTTGGACAAAGCTTTTAATCTCTAAATCTGACTCTCCCTATTAATAAGAAGAGAATATTCATTTACTGAATAGTATTTCTGAAAAAATAACAAATTGTTTTTTCTATAACCCGTCAGAACTATATTCATTGTAAATTAGAAAGTGTCATGGGTTGAACCATGTTTCCTCAAAATTAATATATTTAAGTCCTAACCCCAAGAGGCTCAGAGATAACTGTATGGAGATAGGGTCCTTAAAGAGGCAGTTAAGATAAACTGAGGTCATATGCATGGGACTGCATTCAGTACGATTGATGTTCTTATAAGAGAGGAGATTATGACACAGATCAACACGAGAGAATATGGCATTAAAACACAGTAAAAAGATGGACACATGCAAGCCAAGGAGAGAGGACTGGGAAAAAAATCAAACTTGTCAATACCTTGATCTTGAACATTTATATATAATCCAGAACCATGAGAAAATAAATTTATATTGTTTAAGCCATCCAACCTATGGCATTTTGTTATGACAGCCCTAGCAAACTAATACTGAAGGTACAATGTGAAGCAGTTGTTCTCAATATCAACACTACTTTCTAAATCTCATTTTGTTCCTCAGATACTTCAAGGGATCCAAGCCCACCCCAAATACACAGTGAAAAGCACACACATACATACAGTCCTACGAGCAAAATATATGTTTACTCCTTCCATTTACATACTGTTAAGGATTACTCTTCTCATGCGGATGTCACAGAAGGTGAGCTCAAGCTTTAGCCAATTTTGAGTTATATCATTAACCCAATTTTAGGAGTGGCTGTTGATGAACAAGGTCCATGATTCTATACCAGTAGTAAAAAATTGTACATAAGCTCTGATCTATGCATTAGAGAATAACTGAATAGTTCATAAAGGAGATTTTGTTAACTACTGAGACAAACTCATCAATGTGTTTTCAAAAAATTCCAAAAGGCCCCAATTGTTTCTTGTTCACACCTGTCTTAGTCAATTTGTGTTGCTATAAAAGGAAAACCTGAGGCTGGGTAACTTATAAATAAAAAGAGGTTTATTGGGTCCATGGTTCTGCGGTCTGTACAAGAAGCCTGGTGCCAGCATCTGCATTGGATGAGGGTCTCAGGCTGCTTCCACGTATGGTGGAAGAAGAGGAACTGGTATATGAAGAGATTACTTGGACAGAGAGGAAGCAATGGGGGGAGATGCCAGTCTTTTACTTAACAACCATTTCTCACTAATAAGAGTGAGAACTCCCCCACCTCCAAGAGAAGGTATTAATCGATTCATAAGAGATCCACCCCTATGACCCAAATACCTCCCATTGGGCCCCAACTCCAACAATGGTATCAAATTTCAACATGAGATTTGAATGGGCCAAACATCCACATTATAGCAATACCCATTCGAGTTTCTTCTTGACAGCAATTTGCATTGTTAATGGAGGTTCAGTGATGTCACATTTTTACACACAAAAATGACAATACTCTATGGAGTCACCTGCTGGCATCCTTCCTATCCCCCTAGGTTTGTAAAATTCCGTCCTTAACTGAAATTTTAATGTTATATTTCTTTGAAAAGAATGCAAGTGAAAGTGTGCTGGAGAGATTAAGAAAATGAAAAATTTTGGTAGATTCATAAGGCACCCTTGGGAAACCTTTATGGCTTATGTTACATTTTAATTTGTAAAATGTTTTATGATGTAAGAAATTACAAGTCTCAGGTTCAACATTATAAGCCTTACCACGAGACTATTTTAAAAGAGACCTAGGAACAATTCACTGCAAATAAGGAGAGAAAAGATACTTACAAATGACGCACTCACCCAACTTTTGTTGAGTAATTGCTAAGTACTTTCGTAGTATGGACTGTGGTGTCTATATAGTCAGTACTTTGTATCCAAGGGTTCTCTATTCCTGGATTCAATCAAAAAGTGATCAAAAATATTTAGGGTACAAAACAATAAAAAATAACAATATGACAATTAAACACACATGAACGAAAATAGAGTATAACAACTATTCCCTCTATTCTACTCTATTCAGAAATAAGCAAGTTAGACCGATCAGAGAACCCTGAGGATTATGGTGGAATTGATTGTCAGGTTAATAGCATTTGCATTGTATTAGGTATTACAGATAATTTAGAGATGATTTAAAGTTTACAGAGGATGTGTGTAGGGTATGTGCAAACACTATACCATTTATATAAGAGACTCCAGCATCCAAGAATTTTGTCTCCTGCTCTCCAAGTGCTTTTACTAGGCTCAGGATGAGGCACCGCCATAGGATAACTCACTGTCTCCATTTGCTAGGACTGTGCTGGCTTTGGCACAATAAGTTCCCTGTCCTGGGAAACCCCTTTTTTGGGGCAAACCAAGAGAGATGGTAACACTAACATTCCCTTTGGATAGGTTAGGTTTTATAGCATAGCTCTCTCTGAAAAAAATCTCCAAAAGTCTTCTTTCAGCCTTTTTACCCTCAATATGAGAAAAGGATTTAAGAGTTGTACAATTGTTTCATAATCACCGTCTTTTTCAAGTTTAAATAGATTGTCAGTTTCACATTTCACTTTGACAAGTGTTATTTTTGAGCCTTCAGCAGAAACTTTCTTTTTAACATCCTGTTACACGTTTTTAAAAATTGATTTTTCCCAGCCAACCAAAATAAACATCATTACTGTAACTGGGTACTGTGTAATTTTCTCACACGTGCAGCATTATCCACAATAGTGGCTCTCAAAGTGTGGTTCCTGGAATAGCAGCATCAGTAGCACCTAGGATCTCCTAGAACCCTATTAGGTATTAAATTCTCAACCCCCATCAAAGACCTATTGAATCAAAAACTCTGGGGTTGGGGTGTGTGTCTTAACAAGCTCTCCTGGTGACCTCAGATAAGCTAAAGTTTGAAAACCACTGGTCCACTGATCTCCAACTGCTGGTTCCCAACTCTGGTTGAAGATTAGAATCACCTGAGCACCTTTGAAAAACAAATTCTGGGGCTCGTATATTCAATTTCATTAGTACCTATTTAGACTCAGGCACTAGTAACATTTTAAGAGCTCCCCAATCGAATCAAATAAATAGTCAAGATTTGGAACCACTTGTCTGCGACATTGCTTGTTGAATCTCTTTATAGAAGGGTAGAATTGTTACCTGTTTCAGAGAAGTAGGGGGCAAGGACTATGTAATCCTTGGGTCATTTACTTCAAGTCAGCCCTTATTTGTGTTTAATTTTATGAACACAAAATGTTCCAGTCCACCCAATCTGTTTCTTCACAACTAAACTCTATGGTGATGTCAATTTCTTTATATTCTTTTTTTTTTTTAACTTTGTGAAATTTTGAATTAAAAAGAATGCCATCAAAATCTAGAATTACAATTATTTTTTACTTGTGTTTGGTTTTTGTCTGTCATGGTCAGTGAACCCAAAGCTATCTTTCAGTGTGCATCCAAACTTGGAACGGTATTCACCTGTGTCTGCTTGATACTTCAATGGTATGCTTTGAGGAATTAAAAGTGGATGGTATTTATTTCACTGGACTGCAAATCTCATAGCAACCTATAGTGTACATGTTACAAATAATATGTAGAACTATAATCAGTTGCAAATAGGTACATTAACCTGCAAATGGCTACATCAACCCAGAATCAGCTAGAGCTCTTCAAAACCATTAAGGCTGTTAGTTCTGAGCAGAGATAAG
This sequence comes from Trachypithecus francoisi, assembly GCF_009764315.1. Taxonomy (NCBI): domain Eukaryota; kingdom Metazoa; phylum Chordata; class Mammalia; order Primates; family Cercopithecidae; genus Trachypithecus; species Trachypithecus francoisi. Next base: position 19,239,716 of record NW_022681454.1, read on the forward strand.
TAGAATAAACAAATTCTTACTGAACCAGAATCAGTCATGCTGCCTTTCCAAGTCTCCAAAGAAGGTTTATGAAATCCAAAGAGTTCACTGATTTGTTTTCCTTTACATTGTTTTGCACACTGTGTCCCTTCCGTTTCAGAGAAACTTAGTTTGAACTGCTAAAGTAGTTTCTGGCTGGACTGTCCCTACTCTGGTTGACCTTGCAAAAAAAAAAAAAAAAAAGCTTAAAAGATTCTAAGGATTTGAGCTGTGATAATTTGTCATTGTGAAAAGAGATAAGTCCCATTTTAGCTAGATGTAATTTAGATTAAAACAAAATCAGAATAAAAGTACCTAAATGATTCAAACAAATAGGAAACTTAGCTCTATTTTTTTCAGTCTACAACCTTAAGCATGCCTGAGAGACTTGGCTCCCCTAAAATAAAAGTTAGGCTATATCTCACAAGACTCTGACTGTTTTAAATTCAAAGACACAAATAAGAGTACAAAAACAACAACTAGAAGGGAGGGCTTATGTCTATATCACCCTTATGGCTTACTAAATTTTGTTCCTTTTGATTTGTTTAAGTGTGTGAAGGGTTAGAGAGACATCATAATAATCTTTCTATGTGATAAGAATATGTTTTGAAAAAAACTAATTTTAGGCCGGGCGCTGTGGCTCAAGCCTGTAATCCCAGCACTTTGGGAGGCCGAGACGGGCGGATCACGAAGTCAGGAGACAGAGACCATCTTGGCTAACCTGGTGAAACCCCGTCTCTACTAAAAAATACAAAAAAAAAAAAAACTAGCCGGGCGAGGTGGCGGCGCCTGTAGTCCCAGCTACTCAGGAGGCTGAGGCAGGAGAATGGCGTAAACCCGGGAGGCGGAGCTTGCAGTGAGCTGAGATCCGGCCACTGCACTCCAGCCTGGGCGACAGAGCAAGACTTTTGTCTCAAAAAAAAAAAACCAAAAAACTAATTTTAAATGAGTTCACAAGTTAATACCTATATATATGGCATAACACATTTATGTATGCCATAAATGCCATGTATGTGTATATATATATGTGTGTGTGTGCGTATGTATGTGTATATATGTATGTATGTGTGTGTACATATATAGGTATGACAGGTTTAAAAAATTAATCTGACTTCAAGACACTCTCTTACTCAATTCTACAAATCTACACTGAGGCTCCCAAGATAATTCATTGCAATGTTTACGTATATTGGTCTTTTTCCTGGATCTTGATCAAGTCAGTTCTCTCCTATCATCACTACACAGGAGCGGAAACTTTATGCAAACTTAAATGCATTCATCATATCAAAAGCAATGTAATTATTTTATAACAGTACAGGGAGAATATTTTAGCCATACAACTAAGTAGTATTCCAAATGGGTAACTCACTGAAATGACACCATAAAATGACCCAAAAGATAAAAGCCATTTCCAAATGTTAATATAGAGTTATGTGACTCCACCTATGGCATCCTGAAGGGCAAGGCAGTTAGAGCAGAGAATGTGCAATAACTTTCAAGAGTAAATGAAGGCTTGGAGCCTGATCTTCTACCCCATGGGCTGGAAGTTAAAGCCCATAAATCTCTTGCAGCATGGAAAGAAAAAGGAAGCAGCCTTTTTGTTAAGAGGCAAAAGGGAAAATGTTCCCTCTTTTCAAATTCCAGGTATGCTGTGGAGGTGCCCTTTGGAGCTAGAATGGGGGCTAATTAGGCTATTTACATGAAACCCATGGTGGAGCATGATATTTAATAACATCATTTTGACAGATAATTAAAAGATAAACTACAATGCTACTGTATTCTAAAAATACAATGCAAATACTGTTGACAGCATTTACAATTGCACCTGTTCATTTAATTTTTCAGTTAATAGAAAAGAAAGCAGAAGGCAACTTTATTCACCAGCCAATCTAGCGGGCAAATTCTGGCAAGGGTTGAGCTTGGGCACACACCAATCTTGCATGAAATAGGACTCTGCTTCTCATTTATAGGGAACATTGAAAAATTACACAATCTAATATGTGGTTTGGGGTCTTTTCTTATTAACCGATGGTAAATACTAGTCTTTCGGTCTCTGGGTTATGTGGGAAATGCCAATACTTGTTTATAGTATTCAAAGTTTTGCCCAGAAAGTGCTGCAGAGGCAGTCTCTAAAGGTTTCTCATCCCCCTTCAAGTTGTTTAAATGCTTATAAAAACTTGTTTATGTATGCTGCGTCTTTTTATAAAGCATTTATCTTTGGATAAAAGCAAAATAAAAATACCAGAGAAATGATCTAAGTAACTTATATGCTATTCTGAAAGTTCTATCAATTGGATTTTATAATACAATTGGGATAAAAATCAGGAAAATTTTTGAATATTTCGCTCAATCTTGAAGAGTTTACAGTTATGTTATATGAAACACCTATATTGTCATAGTGGCAAAATCATTTGCTATTTCATTTTAAACCAAAGTTAGATAATACCATATCTAGTCTTTGTTTTCCAACCCATATGTGTATGTGTGTGTGTGTGTGTGTGTGTGTGCACCTATCAAGTTTATTTTTTAAAATTGGTTTTATATGAAGTCAAGTGATAAGGTAGGTGTGGGAAAGGGTATATAATTTAGTCTGACTGCTGAAGGAAGTCTGGAAGGATTGTCCTATGTTATTAAATAGGCAAGAAATTCATCATGAGCAGTTTGCATTGCGTTCTTGGGAAGAATCCAATTATACAATTATTTCTTACTGATTATTATACTTGCATGTTGAGGAGATCTAGAATATTCGTTTTATTTCTTTAAATTGTATACCTTAAGATGTTTTTCTAAAGACTACTTTTTTCTTGATTTTTACATATTAGCTGTGAGTCATAACCATTTTATATCATGTTTGCCCAAGAAATGTAATGTTTTAGTACAGTATAATACCTCAAAAAAGTATAGATATTAAAATAATTATACCTTCCTTTTCCAAGTATAATTAAACTAGTGTGATTTCTTTATGATCCTAAATACAGGCTAAATTTTCTCCCATTCTGTAGGTTGACTTTCACTCTGATGATAGTTTCTTTTGCTATGCAGAAGCTCTTTAGTTTAGTTAGATCCCATTTGTCAATTTTGGCTTTTGTTGCCATTGCTTTTGGTGTTTTAGTCATGATCCTAAACACATACAGCTTATGATAGGTTAAGATTGGAAATGAAAACTGAGTCTCAGAAAGGTTAAGCAACTTACCCAAGGTGAATAGTGTGTGGCCAAAAACGTTTCTGAAATGTGGTTTCAGAAAAACTTTCTGCTTTTACTCCATGTCCTTTGCAGGTTCTAGGATTGGAAAATAAAGGTACCCTATTGCACCAGTGGTCTCATGAGCCTTTGCAGTCACAACATTCTTGATATACAGTTCTTCTGTAGTCTAACATCTCTACAGACACATCTCTGGCCTTTTATACATTTTCTCCCACAAAATATCATCTTAGTTCCAAAGTGTTCCCAAAAGATTGAACTGAGCATCCAGAACAGAACAGGATAAGAGCAGACACAATATTACAAAGGCTGAGTTAAACCTGATAAATCATTCCATATAGTCAATTCATAAACGCAAGTGTACAGAACAATTAATGGGTGAAATAAGAGAAAATAAGAGTCACATTACTTAGAAAGAGGAGTACAAAATTATGTGTGTGTACGTGTGTAGGGATGGGAATGTGCACATATGTTTCAGTCAAAGCCTAGTTAAAGATTGAAAAAACAATTCTGGGCTCCAGTGGAGGTGATGGCCAAAGGGTACAAACCTTCATTTATGCAAGATAAATAAGTTCTGGAGCTCTATATGCAGTATAGTACCTACAAATATCAACATTGCTTTGTATACTTAAAATTTGCAGAGAGGGTAGTATTCGTATTAAGTGTTACAATAATAATAAAAAGAATGGAGACTGAAGATGATAGATATGTCCATGACAAACATAACTTATGGCCTTGATAGTGATAATTTCTCTGGTGTATACTTATCCCGAAACTCATCAAATTGTTACATTCAATATGTACAACTTTTTATGCATCAATGATACCTTAATAAAATGGTTTTTTAAATTCTTTTTTTTAAATAAATAAATACTTCTGAGCTCTTGTGCCAGAGTTGGGAATGGGAAAAAACAAAAAAAGTAGTAGTCTGGTTGTAGTTCATCTTTGTTTTTCTGGCACAGACCACTATCATGATCCCATTCTGCAAAGGGTGCTACTTTTTTTTTTTTTAAGAAGTTTTCCATCAATTTTAAATTGACTGCTATGTTTGGATCATGAAAAAAAATTAAGTAATGTTGCTGAGTCACCAAACTGCTTGTTTTATTGTGGCGTCTCTCTCACCCTACCTGTCTAAACAGAATCAGATCACAGAAAAATCTCTTTGTATTCACACCACAGGGCAGGGAGTGAATAAAGCATGTGGTTACTTTTTACTTAATTTCTAGTAACTTCTAAGAAAATTTAATGTATTTTTTCTTACCATATAGTGAACTAGATGGAACAGCAGTCCCCAGTCCTTTTGGCACCAGGGATTAGATTCGTGGAAGACAAGTTTTCCAAAGACTGGGAGTGAAGGGAGCTGGGTTGGGGAAGGTTTTGGGATAAAACTGTTCCACCTCAGATCGTCAGGCAATAGACTGTCATAAGGAGCATGTAAGCTAGATCCCTTGCCTGCACAGTTCACACTAGGGTTTGTGCTCCTACAAGAATCAAATGCCAGCACTGATCTGACAGAAGGCGGAGCTCAGGTGGTAATGCTCACTCACCTGCTGCTGTGTGACCCCATTCCTAACAGACCAGGGAGCAGGGACCTGTACCGGTCTGCAGCCTGGGGGTTGGGGACCCCTGAGGGCTGGTTGGTTGAAGAGCAGTCTAGTAATTATTGCTCCCTAAAATCTTCTAGCACATACTTGATCAATTACTTCAGATGTTTCCAGTAAAGTAGAGGAATTTTTGGTTGAGATAAAGTCTTTCCTTGTTGAGGAATCTCTATTAAATGACATCAACCTGGAAGTGGCTGTCAGTGGCAGGAGATGGCATGGGAGGACTGAGCCAGTGAGAAACATGGTGGTGGGGGAAGTGGTAGGAAGGAAGGCAAAATTGAGCAAGGTAGAATATTAGTGTATTAGTTCTTGCATTGCTATAAAGAACTATCTGAAACTGCATAATTTATAAAGAAAAGAGGTTTAATTGACTCACAGTTCTGCAGGGTGTACAGAAAGCATGGATGGGGAGGCCTCAGGAAACTTACAATCATGGAAGAAAGCAAAGGGGAAGCAAGCCATGTCCTACATGGCCAGGGCAGAAGGGAGAGAGAGAGAAGGGGGAAGTGATACACACTTTTAAACAACCAGATCTGGTAGGAACTCACTCACTATCACAAGAGCAGCAAGTGGGAAGTCCATCCCCATAATCCAATCACCTCCCACCAGGCCCCCCCTCCAACATCGACAACTACAATTAGACGTGAGATTTGGGTGGGGACACAAATATAAACCATATCAATTAGTAAAGTAAAAACAGACTGCATTGGATTAAACAGCTTCCAAAGATAAACGGCAGTATGCTTTATTTCCTTGCTTCAGGCTGATAGATACAGATAATTGAATTTTAGAAGAGACGTATTGACCCTAAGTACATCATATTACTTAGGTAAAACAAAGTCTTCTTCAATATACAAAGCAGAAGCAGTTCAATATTTCTCTTTCTCTCTCTCTCTGTGTGTGTGCATGCGCGCTCTCTCTCTCTCTCTGTGTGTGTGTGTGTGTGTGTGTGTGTTAAATATGAACTCCTATTAAACATAAATCACTTTGAGAATATATACGTATACAAACAAATGAATGAACCATTCCTGAGTTTTGTTGAAGACAACATTTAACTTACCTGTGGGGTTTTAGCATCCACCCATTTCCATTTTTTAAATTGTTATTAAACTTTAAGTTCTGGGATACATGTACAGAATGTGCAGGATTGTTACATAGGTATAGACATGCCACGGTGGCTTGCTGCACCCATCAACCTGTCTTCTACATTAAGTATTTCTCCTAATGCCATCCCTCCCCTAGCCCCCCACCCCCCAACAGGCCTCGATGTGTGATGTTCCCTTCCCTGTGTCCATGTGTCTTCATTGTTCAGCTCCCACTTATGATTGAGAATATGTGGTGTGTGGTTTTCTGTTCCTGTGTTAGTTTGCTGAGAATGATGGTTTCCAGCTTCATCCATGTCCCTACAAAGGACATGAACGGAATCTTTTTTGTGGCTGCATGCTATTCCATGGTGTATATGTGCTACATTTTCTTTACCCAGTCTATCATTGATAGATATTTGGGTTGGTTCCAAGTCTTTGCTATTGTAAACAGTACTGCAATAAACATATGTGTAAATGTGTCTTTATAGTAGAATGATTTATAATCTGTTGGGCATATACCCAGTAATGGGATTGCTGGCTCAAATGGTATTTCTGGTTCTAGATCTTTGAGGAATCACCACACTGTCTTCCACAATGGTTGAACTAATTTACACTCACCAACAGTGTAAAAGCATTCCTATTTCTGCACACCTTCTCCAGCATCTGTTGTTTCCTGACTTTTTAATGATTGTCATTCTAACTAGTGTGAGGTGGTATCTCATTGTGGTTTTGATTTGCATTTCTCTAATGACTAGTGATGATGAGCTTTTAATCATACATTTGTTGGCCACATAAATGTCTTCCTTCGAGAAGTATCTGTTCATATCCTTCACCCACTTTTCGATTTTTTTTCTTTTTCCTGTAAACTTGTTTATATCTTTGTAGATTCTGGATGATAGCCCTTTGTTAGGTGAATCGATTTCAAAAATTTTCTACCATTCTGTAGGTTGACTTTCACTCTGATGATAGTTTCTTTTGCTGTGCAGAAGCTCTTTAGTTTAGTTAGATCCCATTTGTCAATTTTGACTTTTGTTGCCATTACTTTTGGTGTTTTAGTTATGAAGTCTTTGCCCATGCCTATGTCCTGAATAGCATTGCCTACGTTTTCTTCTAGGGTTTTTATGATTTTAGGTCTTACATTCAAGTCTTTAATCCATCTTGAGTTAATTTTTGTGTAAAGTGTAAGGAAGGGGTCCAGTTTCAGTGTTCTGCATATGGCTAGCCAGTTTTCCCAGTATCATTTATTAAATAGGAAATCCTGTCCCCATTGCTTGTTTTTGTCAGGTTTGTCAAAGATCAGATGGTTGTAGATGTGTGGCATTACTTCTGAGGCCTCTGTTCTGTTTCATTGGTCTATATATCTGCTTGGTATCAGTACCATCCTGTTTTGGTTACTGTAGCCTTGTAGTATAGTTTGAAGTCAGGTAGCATGATGCCTCCAGGTTTGTTCATTTTGCTTAGGATTGTCTTGGCTATATGGGCTCTTTTTTTTTATTCCGTATGAAATTTAAATTAGCTTTTTCTAATTCCAGAAGCCGTTTTTTTTTTTTTTGAAAGATTAACAAAATAGATAGAGCACTAGCCAGACTAATAAAGAAGAAAAGAGAGAATAATCAAATAGACACAATAAAAATTATAAAGGGGATATCACCACTGATCCCACAGAAATACAAACTACCATCAGAGAATACTATAAATACCACTATGCAAATAAACTAGAAAATCTAGAAGAAACGGACAAATCCTGGACACATACACCCTCCAAAGACTAAACCAGGAAGAAGTTGAATCCCTGAATAGACCAATAACAAGTTTTGAAATTAAGGCAGTAATTAATCACCTACCAATTAAAAAAAAAAAAAAAAAAAAACCCAAGACCAGACAGAGTCACAGCTGAATTCTACCAGATATACAGAGAGGAGCTAGTACCATTGCTTCTGAAACTACTGCAAACAATAGAAAAAGAGGCACTCCTCCCTAACTCATTTTTTGAGCCAGAATCATCCTAACACCAAAACCTGGTAGATACACAACAAAAAAAGAAAATTTCAGGCCAGTGTTCCTGATGAACATCGATGCAAAAATCCTCAATTAAATACTGGCAAACCGAATTCAGTAGTACATCAAAAAGCTAATCCACCACAGTCAAGTCAGCTTCATCCCTGGGATGCAAGCCTGGTTCAACATATGCAAATCAATAAATGTAACCCATCACATAAACAGAACCAATAATAAAAACCACAGGATTATCTCAATGGATGCAGACAAGTCCTTCGATAAAATTCAACACCCTTCATGCTAAAAACTCTCAATAAACTAGGTATTGATGGAACAAATCTCAAAATAATAATAGCTACTTATGAAAAACCCGCAGGCAATATCATACTACATGGGTAAAAGCTGGAAGCATTCCCTTTGAAATCGGCACAAGACAAGGATGCCCTCTCTCACCACTTCTATTCAACATAGTGTTGGAAGTTCTGGCCAGGGCAATCAGGCAAGAGAAAGAAATAAAAAGTATTCAGATAGGAAGAAAGGAAGTCAAATTGTCTCTGTTTGCAGATGACATGATTGTATATTTAGAAAATCCCATAGTGTCAGCCCCAAATCTCCTTAAGCTGATAAGCAACCTCAGCCAAGTCTCAGGATACAAAATCAGTGAGCAAAAATCACAAGCATTCCTATACACCTGTAATAGACAAACAGAGCCAAATCATGAGTGAACTCCCATTCACAATTGCTACAAAGAGAATAAAATACCTAGGAATCCAACTTACAAGGGATATGAAGGACTTCCTCAAAGAGAAGTATAAACCAATGCTCAAGGAAATAAGAGAGGACACAAACAAATGGCAAAACATTCCATGCTCATGGATAGGAAGAATGAATATCGTGAAAATGGCCATACTGCCCAAAGTAATCCATTTTATAATAACCATAATATAATAACATTAAAAATTCAGATGTATATTCTCTTATTTAGTAGTCATCTAATTAAGATTTCTTAAATATCTGCCCATGAATGTGTCAGGCCTTTTACTAGGCATAGAGATACATCTGAATAAGTAGTAATCCCTGTTCTGAAGAAGTTTACATCTTTCTAATTTTCCATTTCAAAGGGCAGAAGACTTAGGAAAATGTTACATTATATAAATTTAGTGTTCTCCATAGTTTTAGATTTTTATTTTTGGAACAGCACAGCTTTGATTCTGACTTTCCATATTTTAGCTCTTCGTTTATAAATAAACAGCCAGATGATAATAAAACTGCTCATAAAAAACTCCTCACATCTAACTTTTTTCATTTTTGAACTCTAACTACTTAATAATTGAATGGGACTGAATAATAAATCAAATACTAAGTCTATGTTAAATGCTTAAAAACACATTTCATTTCCTCTCAATATTCTATTTGGAAAAGGTGTTTTGGGAAAGAGAAGTCTATCATTCTCTCAGACACACTGACAATAAGAACAACAGGTTTTGTTGTTGTTGTTTTGTTTTGTTTTGTTTTTGAGAGGGAATCTCTGTTTGTCACTCAGGTTAGAGTGCAGTGGCGGGATCTCAGCTCACTGCAACCTCCGCCTCCCAGGTTCAAATGATCCTCCTGCCTTAGCCTCCCGAGTAAATGGGATTACAGGCACGCACCACCATGCCCGCCTAATATTTTTTGTATTTTTAATAGAGATGAGGTTTTACTATGTTGGCCAGGCTGGTCTTGAACTCCTGACCTCAAGTGATCTGCCCGCCTGGGCCTCCCAAATTGCTGAGATTACAGACATGAGCCACAGCCATGGCACCTGGCCTGAAAATAAAGGGAAAGTTTTACTAAAATTTCAGAGGATATAATTGCAATGTGTTTTATTCACTTGCTGCATTCTTCTTTACATACACACAATCATTTTATGTTATATATAAAGTATGTGAATCATCATGACAAATCCCACAGACACCCTGGCATGTATAACAGTAAGATTAGCATAGAACTGTGTTTAAAATACAATTTGGATAATTACATTGTCATTAATTGTTTTTTTGAATTATATTGTCTTTCATGATTTCAGTATGAGATGGCATTTGCTACTATACAAGTAATTTATAGAAGATTATAAAATTATTAAAAATGTACGATGCTTGAATAAAAAATGTATATATAAAGTAAATTGTGATCTCCATTTCATAAATATTTCTCTTGAAATGTAAGAACCTTTATAAATTGTGATTACTCTTCTCTAAATGAGTAAAAGCTAAAATACAAGCAAAGTTTAATGTAAATTAAAATCTATGTGCTGTGAAATAACTAATAGGCCCCCAAATGACAAGTTTCTGAAAAATCCTTTATGAAAGTAAACAAAATGTTATTCTATAGGAGGGTTAATATTTATGTCAACTTGACTGGACTAAGTTATGCCCAGATAGCTGCTAAAATATTATTTCTGGGAGTATCTGCGAGGATGTTTCCAGAAGAAATTAACTTTAATTGGTAGACAGTAAAGGAGACTTGCCCTCAAGGTGTGCCTCATTCAATCCATTGAGGGCCTAAATCAAACAAAAAAGGCAGAAGAGGGGTGAATTCCCTCTCTGTGTTTGAGCTGAGACATCCATTTTTCTTCTCCCCTCAAATATCAGAGTTCCTGGTTCCAGGCTTTGGGATTCAGACCAGGACCCCATTCCTACCCATGCATTCTCAGGCCTTTAGACAGAATGAATTCCACAACCAGCTCTTCTGGTTCTCCAGTTTGCAGATGACAGGTTATGGGACTTCTTGGCCTCCATAACCATGTGAGCCAATTCCCAAAATCAAAATCAAAATATATATATATGAAGAACACTAAATTTATACAATGTATCATTATTAATTGGGGTTCTCCAGAGAATACAGAACCAATTACATATGTATATAATGTATAATTTATAAAATTATATAATTCATATACTTATATGTTATATAATTTATATAATTATATTATATATATAATTATGACACGTAACTTGCAACAACAGCATAAAGACAGCAACTGCCTGAAGCAGATACTGCCCTTGGGTTGTTAGAAACTAGAAGCCTGTGAATGTGGAAGGAAACCAAGACTTCTGAGGAGGGGGTGTAGCTGGGTAGATATAAAAGCTCCTGTGGGGCAGGGCTTACAGAGGGAGAACTTGCAACTTGATTGAGGGGCTGCTGCCTGACAGTTGTTAGTTATAATTAATATATATAGATTTTATATATAATAATATATATTTATATATTATATATTTATTATATTATATTTTCATTTATATATTTTTTATTAATATTATTAATTACTATATTACTTCATATTATAAATATTTATTATTATTTATATATTATATATACTATACAAATCATAAGATTCTGTCTCCAGTTCCCAACCTAACATGAATACTCTACTACTCATACAGAGGAATGAGAGAAGAAATGTGTGGAAAACCGAGACTATTGAGAGGATACCCTGAGCTCTTAGTAGCTGGTGGAAATTGTTATTGGGAAAAGGTCTACTCTTTGGTCTGGGGCAAGAGGCTTCAAGGCTGGCTGTGAAAGGATGAAACAGAGAAGAACTTGGACTTCTGCCATGTTTCTCCTCTCCATTGTCTAGAAAAGTGTGGCCCATATCTGAACCAGGGATGGAAGCATTTCAGGACTCAAGAGTTATGTTTGATCCCATTCTGAACACCTGACGGCTGAAAGAAAATAAATCATTATAAGTGGAGGGATGATGAAAAGCATTTGCTTGAGGTCCAGAAGAAAAGCCCAGGGGTCACAGAATCAAATGCATGTACAGTCTAGGCCATTTATGTTAATGAAGGCAATAGACATGTCAGAGTAAGTGAGACCTGAGTGTGTAGGGGTAAATTGATACTTACATGCTCCTTCTAGAAAACCAAGGGCCATTTAGTACCAACAGATGGTTGCCATGTTGTGAGCCCAGTAATGTCTTCCGATATTTCAAGGGAAGCCAGAGGTTTAATTTTTCTTAGAAATTTACCAACATTTAAGTGTTGTTTCATTTTTTAACTAAGTGAAAGCCAAATGAAACACATCTGTGGTCATTTATGGTCCCTCTTATCCAACTAGGTCCATTCTGAACACAACAGACAGAATCATATTTTTAAAACACAAATCAGATTGCTGAACATTCTCCAGGATCTCCCCATTTCGCCTGGAATAAAATAAAACATAATTTCCTGTGTCATATGATCTGTCTCATGTCTACATTTCCAAACTGCTTTCCTCATGCCAGGATGCTTTTTGAACATTTGTTGTTCTCTCTGCCCAGAATGTGATTACATCAGATCTTCACAAAACTTCTTCTCATCTCTGTGGACTCCATTCAGTTGTTCTTTCCTTGGACCACGTTTCTAATACAGCCTCCCTCAAGCCCACCTCTTTCCCAGCCCAAGCTTTTTCTCTCCTTTTTTTTTTTTTTCCACAATCTATCTGGAGTAATAGAATTTAATTGTCCTTTTATTTTGTCATTGATTCTAGAATATAAGGTCTATGAAAGCAAAGATTTTGTTTTGCTCATAGCTGTGTTTGGCATAATTTGTGGCACATAGCAGTTCTGTTGGATATTAAGCTTTTTACTCTCAGCTCCAAATCCACCCTTCTAAATTCTACTACTTGAAGCTAAAACTTGGCAAACCACCCTTCTCCCTTGCCAGCTAGATTCTTGTTAGCTTTTGCCAGGCAAGAGCACTCAAAGATATTGGAAGGCAGGAAGATGGAGAGCAGACTTGCTTCCTCCTATTTTCCTGCTGTTCTGGCAGCATTGGTTGATTCCAGTTTCCAGCTTTTTCCCACATCCCCACAACCAGCTTCATAGAACCCCATCTGAGACACTAACAACGGTCAGACAGCAGCCCCTCAATCAAGTTCTGAGTTCCACCTCTGTGAGCCCTGCCCCATAGGACGCTTTCATCTCCACCCAGCTATAGCCCTTCTCAGAAGTCTTGGTTTCCTTCCACATTCGCAGGCTTCTAGTTTCTAACAACCTAAGCCTCTTTCCCTTTGATCTCCCAGTCCCAGGGCAGTATCTGCTTCAGGCGGTTGCTGTATTTACCTAGTTGTTACACGTTACATCGCTGTTCCCTTTTTACAGTTTCAGTCCTTTAATACCTGTTTCATCAATCCTGTTACAAAATGCTCTCTTAACTAGTGTGATTTCTGCTTTCCTTACTGGGCCTCTACTGATACAGTAGGTCTTTAATAAATATTTATCACATTGATGAATAAATGAATGTGGCCAGCAGACATCTACTTTGTAAGATGTGCCCTAGAGATACTACTTACTAATTTCTTGTGACAGTGAATCATCCTTACACACACACAGCCTTGGCAGATTTTACCTTGGAGCCACTTGAATGCCTTGGTCAAATGCTGTGTGCTCCATCTGCTTGTACTCTACCTCCAGGGCTGGATTCTGATCTTTAGAAGACCTTAGTCATTGAGAAGATTAAGGTGTCTTGAATGGGTAATTCAAAATAAAATATCTATATAGAGAGATAGAGGCATAGTGATACACATGTATAAAATAAGTGTAAGACTAGCAAAGCTATTTTCTCATACCAAGTACTTCAGTGTTTTTTAAAAATTTATTTTTATTTTTATTTATTTATTTATTTATTCTGAGATGGAGTTTTGCTCTTGTTGCCCAGGCTGGAGTGTAGTGGCACGATCTCAGCCCACCTCAACTTCCTCCTCCTGAGTTCAAGCAATTCTCCTGCCTTAGCCTCCCAAGTAGCTGTGATTACAGGCATGCGCCACCACGCCTGGCTAATTTTGTATTTTTAGTAGAGATGAGGTTTCTACATGTTGGTCAGGCTGGTCCCAAACTCCTGACCTCAGGTGATCCTCCCACCTCGGCCTCCCCAAGTGCTGGGATTACAGGCATGAGCCACCGCACCCTGCCAAAAATTTATTTTCATATCAAATTCCTCCCAGAAAAATATCCTCCCCTTTCACTTGTATATGTTTCTGCTTTCCTGATATCCTTATCATGTGTTCTGTCTATTACATGATTCAGAACTCTGTTTATTAACAGTCTTCAAATAACTACAGGAAGAAAACGTCCAAAGATGTAAAGCTCTAGAAATATTCAGGTAGACACTGAATTTTACCTTCATCGCTTGACTCTCTGGAGAACCTGGACTCATCCTGAGATAGGCTCTTGCTTAATTTCCTGAAGCTTTTACATTTATTGAGTGTTTATTATTTGCTATGGCCCACACCAGAAACTTTATATATATTTCATTGCATTTTAGTCTCACAAAACTACTGTGAATTAGAAACTATTTACTCTTATTTATGCCCTGACAGAATCCAATAGAGTGCTAAGTACCCCCAAGTACTCCATAAACTATGATTGTGCCTCTCAATATTTTAAGAGTTTACAATGTGCCAAGAGTTCTTCAAGTTACTTTGCATGTATTAACTTATTTAATCATTAGAACAACATTTTTTACCCTGATTTTAGAGTTGAGAATACTGATATGCAGAAAATACCTCACCCAAGTTCGAATACATGGCAGAAACAGGATTTGAAACCCAGCAGTCTTGGTTTAAAGAGTTACATGCATCTAACTGGAAAATGACATGTAGATAGCTTTATTAAATTTGCCTGATCTAAACTGAGTTAATGCTTTTTAAATTAGTGTCTTCAAAGAAAACCTGTGTTGTGTTGTTCAGTGTCTCATGGATGATCTAACTTACGGTCCCCAAAATGTTTAAATATGAGTCCTTCCCTCAGCATCAGTGTTAGTAGCCCTACTTTCAATTCCTCTTAGTTGACAATATAGATGACAAAGTGCTGTGATTAAGCCAGTACTTTATAGTTCTTGCTAAAAATTCTTCAATTTCTTCTTATCGTCTGTAAGACAAAATCCAAAATCTACAACTTGACCTGGCCTGCCCAGCCCCAACCTCCTGCAATGATTACAGTCTTGCCACCTGAGTCTCCCAGTTTTCCCTGCAGGTCGGGAGGCTTCACATGGAGGCATTTCCTCTGCTGAGAATGGTTCTCCCCTTCCCCTTCCATCTGTAACTAGTAAATCCACACTCATGCTTTAGATCTCAAATGTAAATTCATCCAAGAACTCTCTTCATCCTCCAATTTTCACCAGGTCTCCTGTCATTCAACTTAGTGGTTCCCTAAACGTCTCCTTCAGAGCACCTATTATTTCATTACACAATTCGATGTGTATTTAATTGTTAAGCACCTATCTCTGACAAAAACAGAAATACTTCTGAGTGCACAGACTGTCTGTTTCATTCACTCAGCCTGTATCCCCAGCACCTATTACTACGTAAAAGCAGGTGGACACTTTTAGATTCTCATGACATAGACAGCTTTTTCAATCTTCATCCGACATACGGGATGAAAGTTTCTATTGTCCCATGAATCTCTGAAACAAGTGGCTAATATAAATAACACCAATAATAGCTAACACTTAATGAGCAGTTTCTATTTTCCAGGCACAATTTTAAGAGCTTTGAAATTTGAAACTCAATTCATCTTTACAACATTGTGAGATTGCTACTATGAGCTAGGAGATTGGTACTATTAAGCATTCTGCTCAACACATATATGCTTCAAAGATAGTGAAAAATTAGATGCTGCTCCCTTTTGACCCAGAATAAACCCTGAGGCCATCACTTAGTTCAAAATGATTCTCAGAAATCTTTCACTTGCCAAACAACTGGCCCAGCAGTTGAATATCCTTGGGGTTTCAGACCAGAGTATAAGTTGTCCTCAACCTCTGAGTAGTGATCACTGAGGTGAGAGGTTATGGCTGCAAGGAACCCCAAATTAAACACATACAAATGCTAATAGGGTCAAAACCAATAGCATCGAATACAGAAAAGTGCCACTGTTTTTCAAATATGACTAGTAAGCTTCAAATTCACTTGAAACTGTTTCTCTGTTAATCACAATTCTCGTTATTTTCTAAACACTAAAAGAACTACCCTCGTGGCCATTGAAAAGGATTCTCATAGTCAAATAGTTCAGGAGCTACTGCTACAGATAATCCATGAAGGACTATAGACCATTATATCAGTTTTATTTCAACACTTACATTGCAACACATTCACACAACTTAGATATGACAAATGTACTAACTCTATCTACATGTCATAAATGGTCTATACAAATGTACCTGAACTACACAGCAATCTTCCAACACCTTTCTGTAGCTTCCAGAACTCTTCCACTCAGATAAAAAATACCTAGTCTTCTTAGTTTAACAAACTATAAACAAACACTGTAATGTTTTCAAAATTAATAATCACTTTCCCATATCTCTGATTCAAGATACTATCATTACCATCCCTACATTTTTGGAAATTAAAATTAGATTAGTTACTACATAGTGAATTACTTTTAAATTAAGAAGAGGTGGGATGAAAGTTCTAAATAATACTGTAATCTAAAATTATCTTTCTTAAGAATGTGGCCATCACAGTTCAGAGACCCTTGCATGTTCCTCAAAGAATGCTACAAAAAACAGACTATAATCCACTTGCTCTACTGAGCATATACAAATAATTTTACATTTTAGGAAGTCATGATCTATGTCTGGTAACAAATACTAGTTCCTTTGGGTTGCATGTAAAACTAGAACCGCTTTTCAGGTTTGGCTCTGGAAAATTTAGAGAAAGGGGATAGCAACAGGAGAGAGAGAGAAAGACTATGACTAATAGGAAGACAATATGTGGAATAAAGAAGTTTTTAGATTTCTAGGATATTAAAGAAATTTTCAAGGTTTATCTGACTTAAATCATAAGAAACTTAATGGATGCAAATTCCTAATGCACCTTGAATTTTTGAAAAAATGAATTATCATACCATAGCATATACAATGGAGAAAAGTAAGGCAAAAAAAAAAAAAAAGAAGAAGAAAGAAAGAAAGAGCAATACCTGGTTCCAATGAGTGCAGTTTTAAATAGATAGAGGAAAATCTCAGGGACAAAGTGACATTTGTGCAAAGATCTGGCTGTAATGAAGATTGAAGTCATGAGGATGTGCCTTTCCTATCAGAAGGAACAAATCTGGGAATCTAAGAAGTATAACTAAATTTAGAAAAAACATTGTATAATACACATTTTTGTCCTCATACTTTAGTTTCACTATGTGTGGGTTTCACTCCTTTGTATTGAGTTCTGATATAATAATAAAAATTGAGACTGAGAATTTGGAGGGAAAATTACACCTGTTTTCAACTAATTTGGTTTTTCATGTTGTGTTGCATATTTCATGTATTTGAATATTGGTTTTTCAGCTGTAACCCAAAAGAGTCCCTCTGGAAATGACATAGTACATCTCTGTGGGATATATTTCCTGCATCTAAAAAATACACAATAAAAAAGTAACTCCATAGTGTCTGTGTTCCATCAACCGTAGCCTATTTTCTAATTGCAATACATGTATGCTCCTTTCAAAGTTTATTTTCTCTATATTTAAACATCTTCACAGACTTATTTTTAGATCTTTGCTTAGCTTGACTTTATTCCATTTAGAAGAAGAGTATTTTGATATTTTGGAGAAACTTGTATGTTTATAATTAACTATTAAACATGGGGCTGTATTTAAAATAAAAACTATTTTAAGGGGAGAAAGGAAGGGAGGGAGGGAGGGAGAGAAAGAGTGAAAGAGAGAAAGAAAGAAGAAAAGAAAGAGAAAGAAAGAAAGAAAGAAAGAAAGAAGAAGAAAGAAAGGAGAGAGGAAGGGAGGGAGGGAAGAAAGGAAGGAAGGAAGGAGGGAAAGAAGGAAGGAAGGAAGGAGAAAGAAAGGAAGGAGAAAGAAAGGGAAAGAGAAAGAAAGAAAGAATCCTGTTTTCACAAACTCAATTTGAAGAAGATAAACTTATAATTCTAAATTTGCAAGTATCTTCAACGTGCCTGGAATTTTACATAGAAGAAAACAAAGCTCAAGATGTTACGTTGGTAATAATAAGTTAACTAAGCAAGCATGTTAAATTATTAAATTTGGAGAATACATTGTGCTTATTATGTTACTTACCCTTGCAGTGAACTAGAAAATGAATGTGGTCATTCCAGACTGGTTAAATTGGAAATATATTTTATACAGATGTGTCTAATGTAGTTTCCTGGCAGAGGAATAATGCACACAACTTATATTTATAAGTATACAAATCTGGTTTTATATTACAATGCAGTTCTGTAAAATCAGATTTCCCCCTCTGCACTTTGGTTTTCACTTTCAGGATATATTTACCTCCTTTTATCATTTAAAGTATCTTTATTAAGACACTATTTTTTCCAGATCCTTCAGAGTTGGTTTCATTTATGCGCAGGCTGAGGGTTGGGAATTGAATAGAAGGGAATTTAAGAATAAACAGTGAGTGATCTATTTAAAACCAAGGGATTCACCCTCCTTAATTAGTGCTAAATTGATTTTTACAAAATCCTATTACTGCTGCCAACTTAGTTGAAATTCCAGTTCTTTTTCATTTTGTGTGGATCTTTTTTAATGCTAACTAATTGTATTCCCATCTGTTAAGATAGCTAGACAGCACTAATGTGTCCATTTCAGTTCCTTTGGCCATGTTCATTAGATTAATCTAGCCTTGAAGACAATGAAAAATTTATCTAGACTAACTGTCCATTAACTTCTCTGGTATCTTGGACTTTAAATGTATGTGTGTGTCTGTAGGTGCATATGTGTGTTTGTGTATGTGTGTATTGTATTGGTTTAGTTAGTTTTAATGCATTTATTTTGAGGGAAATTTCAGTGAACTAGATTTATTATGAAAATAAAATAAATTTTTGTTATATTTACTTTGGAGTTAATACTAGCCATCATTCTCCACTTCAGAACCCAGAATAGAGTGCGCTATAGACTAAAAGTTTGTGTCCCCCAAAAGTTGCATGTTGAAACCTAATTCTCTTTGTGATGGTATTTGGAGGTGAGGCCTTTGGGAGGTGTTTGGGTTATGAGGCTGGATCCCTCATGAATGAAATTAGTGGCCTTATAAAAGGGACTCCAGAGAGCTTTCTTTGTCCCTTCTGACATGTAAGGTACACAAGAAGACAGGTGTCTAAGAACCAGGAAGTGAGCCCTCACTAGACACCAGGTTTCCTGAAATGTTGATCTTGGGCTTCCTAACCTCCAGAACTGTGAGAAGAAAATTTCTGTTGTTTATCAGCCCTCCAGTCTATGGTATTCTGTTATGGCATCCTTAATGGACTAAGGCAAAGTGAGTCAAAAATTATTCCATTCAAAGACTAGAAGTTTTAATGTGATAGCAATACAAAGGCAGCATGAAAAGGAGTAAATAGTTTAAAATTAAATCACTGTCTCTCAGTGTAAAAGTGCTGTTGGATTGCTGTTCTGGTACTAAAGGTAACTAAGATTCATGCTACTTCTCTGGGCACCCTATTAAAGGATGATTAGTTAGTTAATAATTTTCTCAAGCCAAGACTCAGAAAGTCTGGGTGTCAGATCACTTCTGGAATGTATTATTACCAGTAGATTATTATGTAATAGGTAAGAAAGTGCACATCCAAAATTGGGCCTTTCATTTACATTCAGTTGGTCCAAAGTGCAGTGTGCTAAGAGGGATGAAAAACACATTCAGATCTGACTGGGTATGTCAATGCCCATAACCAATGGAGTTCGAGATTAGTCTCCAGCAAAGTTATCAATTAGTTAATGTTTGCTTTCAGCATCACTTCACCATTTCCTTTCCCGCTGGCAAGATTGCCTCAGAGCTAACTTGTATTGGAAATCATTCCCAGGTCATTCCATAATTTGGCCCTTTCTCCACCAATGGAAATTCAGACAAAAGCAAAGTGAGCCAAGTTATTCTAAATGACACAGCAAAAGTTTTATGAACGTACAGAGGAAGAATACACAGGGTATGTTGAATTGCCAGGGAAGGCTTTCCAGAAACAGTAAAAGCTGAGTATTTACTGTGTGTTGGGAACTATGCAAAACACTTTACACATATTTTCTCTCTTATTATTATGACTACGTTATAAAGTAGGTAGTAGTAGTGAGGCAGGAGAATAGGGTCTGGAGGCAGGGAACATAACGCCAATGCAAGTTACAACTAAATCAAATGGAAACACTTCAGCTATGACAGGAAATATCCTCTCCATTTACATGGGGCATACACTGAGTAAATGACTTTGTAACTTTACTTCACCCTCTTCATTTACGTAGGGCATACACCAAGTAACCAACAGAAACCTCTACAGGGTATTTAAACCCCAGAAAATTCTGTAACGGAGGCTCTTGAACCCGTATGCTCTGGTGGCTCCCACCCTGTGGGGCATACTTTCATTTTCAACAAATATCTGCTTTTGTTACTTCATTCTTTCTTTGCTTTATTTGTGCATTTTGTCCAATTCTTTGTTCAAGATGCCAAGAACCTGGACACCCTCTACCGGTAACAGTAGTGACTCTTGTATAGTTAATAAAATACAGGCTAAATTCAATTACATGTCATGTTTAAAATCACAGGTGCTTAGTCAGTGAACTGGAAAGATCTCCTTTCATCCATAAAGATGACCCTGGGTAGTTTCTTACAATAATTTCTTAGCTAAGGTGAGAAGGGTGATGGTGCTAGGCATGAGTTGGGGAAGGTTATCAAAGATGTGGGGGTCCCTGCTTCTTTCTTAATGAGCAGAACCTTTATAGATTTGCAATGAAATTTCTGAGCCTTGTTGAAACAGGAAATTTAAATCTAAATACAAGCAGAGAGCAACATCAAGTTGAAGCTAATGTTCATTTAAATACTGTTTATGCACGAAATCACTAGATTGCCAACATTTTTGAATTGTCCATTGCCATTTGGCTGGTTTCTCAACTCTAAGTATGATACATGGATTTAATACTCTATTCTCTACCCCATGCCCATCATGATGACAGGAGTTAACCAGCAAATTCAGATATTGAAGGGAAGACCTGGCAGTCCAAGAAAATTACTTTAAGAAATAATTACGAGATGGCAACACAATTTCATACATTCCATGACTGAACAAATAACATTATGAACTAGAAATCTGGCAGCCACACTAAATTACTTCCTTTTCCTCACCTCTAACAAATATCCTAGTGACTCTGTATCTGCAAATTTCTTTCCTATCGCCTCCTTTCTGGTGCTTCTACTTGTGACCTCTTTCAAGTCATCAACTCTGAACTGTACATTCATTCAATGCATAGTTATTAAGCCCCTACTATGTTCCTGACCCTCTTCCAGGTGTTAAGAATAAAACAGAAAAAAAAAAAAAAACTAGGATACAATTTGAACTGAAAGCTAAAACCTTGGTTTCTGTTTGTTTCTTTTCACTGCTATATAGACAATTCCCACAACAGTGCCTGCCTCATAGAAGGTGCTCAATAATTATAGCCTGAGTGAATGAAAACAGAATACATCCCTACTTCCATGTAGATTATATTCCAGGGGTGGGGAGGGGAGGGAGAGAGAGTTTGACAATTAGAAATAAACAAGCATATACCCATATCAGGTTACATGTTAATGCTATGCATATAAATAAGACAGAGTAATGGATATAGAAAGATCAAGCATTAAGAGGGATTCTTTTTAAGATAGGGAAGTCAGGAAAATATTCTTAAATGACATTTTATTCAGCAGGACCAGAAAGATTTGAGAGACCGTATAGCCATGTGCAGAAAGAACATACAAAGCCTTTGAGTAAGGAGTGTGTTTAGCATTTTCATAGAACCAAATGACGAATCAGGCCAGAGCAGTGTGAGCCAAGGGAGAGGTGTAGAAATGAGGTCAAGTGAGTAGCAAGTCAGTAGCCAGCATCAGTTCGTACAAAGCCTTGTTGTCCATGGGAAAGGCTGTGAATTTTAATTTGAATGAGATGAGAATAAATACATGGAAGCTGTTTGCAGGGAGAAATAATCTGATCTGTCCTTTAAGATGTGTTTTAACTGGATCACTCGGGTAGCAAAGGAAGAAGCCAGAAGATAAGTGAGGAGGTGATTACAATGGTCCCAGCAAGTGATAATGTGAAAATTTTAACTGAACTAGAGTAAAAGTCTTTCTATTTCCCATCTTAATCACAGCATTCTAGCCCAACCCATTTGCTACTCCAAAGCCAAAATGAGTTACTCATATGTAAATAAAACTGTGTTAATTCCCTGCTCAAAATTCTTCAAGTGTTTACTATAGTACACAATTTCCAAAGTAATTCTCTTCATATTCCCTCCCAACCTCCATTCTTTCAATCATCTTCCCTATTGATGTGGAATTTCTCAACATCTCCTTTGAAATTTTGCATCTTCGTGTGGCAAGTGTCTTCCAAATCTCATATCTATTGTTGACTGGAGCCTAAGGTACTGTCACAGCTAACAAAATACTTCTTGGGTACATACCGAGTGCCACAGCCCTTTTTGTCAATTCAGTGTACACTTCGTGGGACATCCAAACACTAAATTAGGTACCGAATACTTACATTATTTCATTTCATTTGTGGGTTAGTACTACAGGGAAGTCCAGGCACCCAAGAGCCTATTAGTGGAGAACCCAAAACAATGACCTTGAAGGTCAGAGGAGTTAACTCTTTCGAGTTGTTTTAGAATTAAGAACTAAAAGATAAAAATTTACTAAGGAAAGGGTGAGGAAACAAAACTAATCCAAGAAGAGGAAAAAGACAACCAAAGCTCCCAAATTTCATAATCATATTTCAGAATGATCCTGCTTATGTAACTCTATGAAGAAGTTAAATAAAGAAAAAAAGAAAAGCTTAGAACATGTGACAATTATACTGTATTCTGATGCTTACGAGTTTTTTTATTTATCTGTCAAATGTGAATTGTAAGTAAAGTTTGTGTATATTGTTACACCATAGGTGATACAAATATATGTAAATATGTCATGATTTCTGCTCTTATGTATGGTGATATCTATACTTTACAAGGTAATATACCATAATCGACCAAGAAAGGCACTAGAGGATGAGAGCTGCAATGAAAGAGGATCTTTAGTTCATTTCTTCATTCATTTTTAATTGAAGTATATCAATGTACAATAAAATACACATACCTAATGTGTACAAACTGATACATTTTGACATTAGTGCACACCTGGGAAGGCATCGCCACAATTGAAATACTAAATATAATTATCACTATCCAAAGTTTCCTTTTAAAGTTACACATACAGTTGTAATAGCCACTGTAACATCTTTGTCCACTAAATACTACCTCTGTGTCAGTTCCATGTCAACTTCAATTGATTGATTTTTCTCCCCTTTACAGGTGGTATTTTCCTGCTTCTTTTCCTGTCTGGTAATATTTGATATGTTCCAGAAATTGTGAATGTTAATTTGCTGGGTCCTGTATATTTTTATATTCTTAAAAACATTCTTGAGTTTTCTTTCTGAGATTCATTTTAGTTACTTGGAAACATTTTGGTTCTCTCAAGTGTTGCTTTGGAGATGTTAGATGGACTGAGGAAATGCTCGGTATAAGGCTGATTTTATCCAACTAGGTTTTCCAGAACATGGGTGCAGGTAATATTCCCAGAACTGCATGAGAACTGGACACTTTTACCTATAATCATTTTGGAGATTTATTCCCTTGGCCTTGGGTATTTTCTCCATGTGTATGTGTTGGTTAACACGCAGATGAATCCTTGGTGGAACCTTCTTCAAATCTCTGGGGTTGTCTTTGTGCAGCTTGCTCTCTCAAGTATTCTGGCCTAAAAATTCTAGTCTCCTTGTTATCCCTGAATGCTCTGCTTCAACTATGAATCTCAAAGAATCCCCTAGCTTTATCTGTATTTTCCTTCCCCACATCATGCATGAAGACTCTCCAAAAGCGGTTCATTTGGAAAATTGAAAGGTTTTCCTTGTTGTTTGCTGTCTCAAAGGGATCACTATTCTTTGTCACCTTGTGTCTGGTATCTTGAAAACCGCTGTTTCATGTTCATTAGGCTGATTTTTGTATCAGCTAGGAAGGTAAATT
Organism: Trachypithecus francoisi; assembly: GCF_009764315.1. Classification (NCBI taxonomy): domain Eukaryota; kingdom Metazoa; phylum Chordata; class Mammalia; order Primates; family Cercopithecidae; genus Trachypithecus; species Trachypithecus francoisi. The sequence goes on from NW_022681454.1 coordinate 19,263,602, forward strand.
CAATCCCTATCATTCCATTTTGGCTGAAGGAATAAATTCCATTCATGCATTCATTTAATTTTTAATATGTGATATGGACTTGAGTAAACTGGGAAAGGGCAGTAAAAAAATAGACAAAAAGTATAGCCTTTAGGAGGCTCACATTTAACATGAAGGGGCCAAACATTTTTGAAAAACATATGTACCATATCTATTTTTTAAAAGTTAGATTGTGGTAAGTAACATGTACAAAACCAAAGCTGAGAAGGAAGGTAGGAAGTACTCACTAAAGATATGTTTAAAATAGAGTGATTAGGCTGGGCATAGTGTGGCTCATGCCTGTAATCTCAACGCTTTGGGAGGCCGAGGCTGGCAGGTCCGTTGAGCCCAGGAGTTCAAGACCAGCCTGGCTGACACACCAAAACCCCATCTCTACTAAAATTACAAAAATTAGGCAGCAGTGATGGTACACATCTGTATTCCCAGCTACATGGGAGACGGAGGCATGAGAATCACCTGAACCCAGGAGGCAGAGGATGCAGTGAGCAGAGAGTGTGCCACTACACTCCAGCCTGGGCAACACAGCAAGACTAACAAAAAAAAAAGAAAAAAGAAAATAAAAAAAGAAAGAAAGAAAGAAAGAAAAAGAAAGAAAGGAAGGAAGGAAGGAAGGAAGGAAGGAAGAAGGAAGGAAGGAAGGAAGGAAGGAAGGAAGAAGAGAAAAGAAAAGAAAAGAAGAGAGGTCATGGAAAACCATACTGAAAAAGCACAGAAGCAAAGAGTAAACAATGTGGGCATCAGGGGGGATAAGCTTTTCAGGCAGAAGGAACAACCTGTCCAAAGAGCCTGAGCTGGGAGGATACCTGAGAGGAGCAGGTTGAAAATCTTTCTAAAGCATGTTGACTGAGAGGAAATTATTTGAAAGATGAAATTGGACAGATATGAGAACCAAATATTCAAGAGCCTTGTGGGGTGTCTTAAATCTTCATTCTACGTTCAGGGAGTGGAGAATTGCTGGGATATGTCATATGTCTTCACATGTGATTGTTTGGCTTCTCTCATTGTGGTAGAATAAAGCAGGGCAAGATCTGACAGGAAGGGAAGTCTGAGGTGAGAGGACCTGTTCTTTGACTGACTTTTGAAATGTAGATGGGAGGTAGGAGATGACAGTACAGCGGAACAGAATAATAGCAGTAGAAGCAGTGAAAAAGTATTGGTTTCTGGAAATATTTTGAAGAGTAAAATCAACAAGAGGTGCTGACGGATTTGATATGGGTATGAAGAGAGAAATTCTAGGATAATTCCAGGGTGTTTGGCCTGAGAAACTGCAGGGATAGGCTGAAGTAACCACAAACAGAGGGAGGAGTAAATTGGGGTAGGATTGATGAGGAGCCTGTGTGCATTTAAAAAATAATAATAATAAGTATTGAGGTAAGAAAGCCCATGACAATTACATAAAATGGCCAGGAACTAAGTTATCTGAACGCCTTCAAGATTCATATTGAGTCAGGCGTGGTGACTCATGTCTGTAATCCTAGCCCTTTTGGAGGCCAAGATGGGTGGATCACTTGAGGTCAGGAGTTCAAGACCAGCCTGGCTAATATGGCGAAACCTCATCTCTACTAAAAATACAAAAATCAGCCAAGTGTGGTGGTGCATGCCTGTAATCGCAGCTTCTGGGAGGGCTGAGGTAGGGGAATTGCTTGAACCCAGGAGATAGAGTTGCAGTGAGCCAAGATCGTACCACTGCACTCCAGCCTGGGTGACAGAGCAAGACTGTAATTTTAAAAAAATTTTAAAAAGATTCATATTGAGATATAATAGTAAAAAGGAAAAAAAAATAGGTGTAAAGGTCAGTTTGTGGTCAGATTTCAGAAATCCTTCAAAACCAGCAGCTATGGTTTGAATGAGTTTCCCAAAAATTGATGTCTTAGAAACTTGGTCCCCAGTGCAGCAGTGTTGAAATGTAGGGCCTTTGGGAAGTGATTGGGTCATGAAGGCAATGCCTTCCTGAATGGATTAATTCATTCACAGGTCAGGGAATTAACGGATCAGTGGTTGATCCAGGAAGTGAGTTCGTTATCACAAGAGTGGGTTTGTTACAAAAGCCAGTTTGGCCAGCTATCATGAGCTCCCTCACCATGCAGTGCCCTGAACCACTTCAGGACTTTGCAGAGTCCCCACAAGGAAGCTGGCCCTGGTCAAATGTGTCCCCTACACCTTTAACTTCCTAGTCTGCAGAAGTATAAGAAATACATTTCTTCTCGTTATAAATTACCTACTCTTAGGTATTCAGTTACAGCAACAGAAGATGGACCAAGACATTGGCAAACAAGGTCATAATTTGTAGACATCAGAGAGGAACTAGGTAAAGGTGTTTGAGAAACTTCAGTGAAAAATATAAAGGTTACCAAAGCTTTACCCAGTGGTTTGGGAACTCTGCAGCTACTATCGTAAAATTAAAATACCAAGCTCAAATAAATACTATGGTAGGAACATCTCCCTGGATTTTTGAAACCCTAAATAAGGCAATGTGGGATAGTTGTAAAATGCTGAGGAATATGGCTGTAAGCCAAGTTGCTGTATAGTAATCAAAGATACAGTGATGCATATTGAGCAAAGGTGTCAAACAGACTGTGATATACAGAGACATAAGTCACACATGGCAGATGACACTTCAAAGAACATACAAACATGAATACACCCATAGCTCTGTGAGGGAAAGTAATGGATAGCAGCAAAAGCGTTGGATGACAGAAAGTTTTAGTGGACTCCTCATTTCACCATGTCCAGCTATGATGTTTAGGTAAGGAATATGTGATCTCCCAGTGATATAAATATTTTATCAGTAAAGTTGAGAAAGTATCTCATCTACCATTTAAAATTATGTGGAGTCAACAAAACAGTAAACAGCTGTTCTTTCCTCTGCTCTCACATGTCACCACCCTGCTGCTTATTGAGTGAACACTTTGGGGATAAGTGTGAATGGAGATGAGAAATTTTCAGGGCAGATAATGTAGACAGAGCTCTTAAAGGTACAGAGGAACAGTAAATATAAGAACAGAGAAATGGTAAAGAGTTTCAAATGTTGAGAATAAACAAGCTAATGAACAGACAGCCCTTTTTATATAAACAGCTTATAAAAATAACTTAAACTTGGATCCTCTGATAGTTCGACTAGTACAAATGGCTTCTCCCCGGCATTTCTGCCTGCACAAATGCTACCCTAGCGAGACTTCGGACGACAATGAAAAGCAGGAGACACAGATAACATAATGGTGGCCGCTAATACACAGAAAAGATAAAGAAAATAAGCTATTTAGATATGGCAAGGAGTCCTGGGAAGAAGCAGGGTAGGTTATATTATTGGAAATGTAGTAAATAGTATTAGGTGAGATTGAAAGGGTGTTTGAAATCAACTAGAAAATGGTATGCTAAGCGAGGTCAACTACTTGTATTAAGTAGAACATAAACATATGAGCAGGAAGTTAATATCTTTTCATTGTCCAAAAAAATGAGCTGGATCATCCTTCTCTGTAGTCTGCGTAACTGTTCTTGGAGCTTAGACTCTACAAGACAAGTTGGATACCCTCTTAAAACAATTGCCTCACAGGATGGATGTAATATTTGCACTATTTGAATGGAGGAATATGATGGCCACAGTTATAACAAGACCTGAAGGTTTAAGTTATATTTAAGCTATTTTTACTTATCTTTTTATTTTATTTTATTTTATTTGAAATGGAGTCTCACTCTGTCACCCAGGCTGGAGTGTAGTGGCACGATCTCAGCTCACTGCAAACGCCACCTCCTGGGTTGAAGTGATTCTCCTGACTCAGCCTCCTGAGTAGCTGGGATAATATGCGTGCACCACCACGCCCAGCTAATTTTTGTAGAGATGGGGTTTCACCATGTTGGTCAGGCTGGTCTCAAACTCCTGACCTCGTGATCCACCCACCTTAGCCTCCCAAAGTGCTGGGATTACAGGTGTGAGCCACCATACCTGGTCTAAGCTATTTTTATTAAAAAAAAAAAAAACAAACATACAAACAAAAACAGGAATAAGTCTATTAGTTATTTATTCTAAACATTCCAAATTCTTTACCATTTCTGTGCATTTATATTTACTGTTCCCCTGTGCCTTTAGGAACTCTGTCTACCATTCTCTGTCCTGAAAATTTCTCATCTCCATTCACACTCATCCTCAAAGCCCTCGCTCATTCACCCAGAAAGTGGATCTGCCCCTTGCATTGGACTTCCAAATCACTTGATAGGTGCATTTTGTTTAATCACTCTTTCCTAGCTGACAGCTCTGTGGCTGGGGCAGTGGACGAATCTAAGCCTCAGTTCTAGCACCATATCGTAATTATTATTTTAGAAATCTCTTTTCCACCTCCAGTTACCCTGAGGGTTCTTTTATGGGAGAACTTTATCCTCCTCTGAGTCTTTATCTTTCTGGATTCCCAAGTACACCACAATGCTAGCCAGGTGTGTTCAGTGAATGTATACTGATGGAAATCACCTGGCTATTCTTGCCTATTTCACTTGTCTTTTGCTAAGACAAGGCTTCAGAGAGCCTAGATGCTATGGAAACAGGTTTATATAAATACCTCTATAAGAAATGTGCTCTGCCAGAGCTCTTAACTGGTTACATAGTGAATTTTTCAAACTGAAACTTCTTCAAATAATTGCTCTGGAAATCTGTGTTGTCAGGCCATGCTTTGAAAAAAAAAAAAAAAAGAAAGAAAAAAAAAGGCTTTTCCTCTACCAGATTACATTAACCACCTACATACTGTGGGAAATACCAGTTCAGAAGAGCCTGGTTGGCACAATTTTCCTTGCTGTATCACACTTCACATCTTAAGTCGTTAGCTGCACCAACATGATGCTTGGGATAGATAAGGTCAGGTAAGAGCTTGTACTTTTTTAATGTAATTTTATTCTGGTACAGACTAAAGCATTTTTACCACCATCATGAAGCAAAAGAAATCTGTCTTCTGCGACGTTTTATGTATTTAGACACATGCAGATTCAGATATATTCACTGATTCATTAAGTAATGAATAAATTACAGTAAATTAAATTATTTAATGAGCAGGTACTATGTACCAGACAAATGGTTAAGCAGTGAAGGTGCAGTAATAAAAGGATTCTTGTGTTATCTACCTTCACACATGTAGAGTGTATAATATATTTTTAAATAAGGATGTAATGAAAATCAGAAGCCAATATAATCCTTTCATTCCAACCATATTCCTTAAGTTTCCACGCACAATGATATTCACTGGTTTCAACAGCCTCCTGAATAGTGACGATGAAAATGAAATTAAAACGTGGCTTTCACTGATGGCAAAATTGAACATGCTGAAATTTATTTCAGATGGAATCAGAGTTATTAAATAATTAGGAAAACTTTTCCTTACCAGGAAATGAAAAATAGAGATAATTAGAACTACCCCCTTGGCTGGAATCCCAAGACGGGTGACACAGTGGGCAAATTGCCCAGGAGTCACATGAGAATATGATCCATTTTATATTTTATTTATTTATTTATTTTTATTTATTTATTTTTTTTTGAGGCGGAGTCTCGCTCTGTCGCCCAGGCTGGAGTGCAGTGGCGCAATCTCGGCTCACTGCAAGCTCCGCCTCCCGGGTTCACGCCATTCTCCTGCCTCAGCCTCCCAAGTAGCTGGGACTATAGGCGGCCGCCACCTCGCCCGGCTAGTTTTTTGTATTTTTAGTAGAGACGGGGTTTCACCATGTTAGCCAGGATGGTCTCGATCTCCTGACCTCGTGATCCGCCCGTCTCGGCCTCCCAAAGTGCTGGGATTACAGGCTTGAGCCACCGCGCCCGGCCTATATTTTATTTATTTTTAACATAAAAGTTGATACAAAGGCCAAAAGAAGTTTAAAGCATCTGTAAATTTGGACTGTTTTCTTTCGACCATCACTTTTTTGTAGTTGTTAGTTTTGTCATGGACAACATCATCTCCAAAGTTGGAGCTTCCAATGCCATGAACCATGCTTACAAAGAAAGCACTTGATAAGCAATGTTAAGTGCCTATAACCTTGTTCTGTAGTTTTTATTCTCAGTAACTTTTAAAAGAAAAGTTATTTATTTATTTATTTATTAAAAGGCACGGCATCAGTGAGGACCTGAAAACACCAACAAATGGGTTTAGGCAACTATGGGAAGTCAGCCATGTGGCTGTTCTCAGTGGGAGACGTCATCTGATATTACTATATTTTCATTGTTTCCTAAGCCTATGAGAATTTCCTTAAATGTTTAGATTTTTTAATCTTAAGAGAAAGTTCTTGATTAAAAAATGTAAGTAGATACTGAGAAGGAAAAAGGAAAAACTTCCTAAACCACTGCTCTATTTCCAGACTCAAAAGTAGCATTAACTTAAACTGAAAGGCTGATTTCAGTCATTCCACACCATCTCAGACCTAACTGATGACAAGATATTTATTAAGTAAAAAAGCAAAAGGAAACTTTCAGCCTCCAGGTTCTAACTATGTCTCTGTTCTTCTAGAGCAAAATCTCTCTACCTGGAGTGGAACTATAGATTCCACAGGGAATGCCTGCACAGAGTACGGAATATCTACTAGAATAATAGAACTTTGTGAAAATAATCAAACCGTGAGTTCTTAAGACCAAAGCATCCATGAGAGTAAGAAATAGAAGCCCAACTTTAATTTCTGCTGCAGGAAAGAAAGCAAGCACCTAATGTCTTTTCAGCAAAGCCATAAAAATAATCTACACATAATCACATTAGGAGCAGATGTGAGAAGAACTAATAAATTGGTTACCAAACACTTAAATACTTCCAGACTGCAAAGGTCAGCCAGTACTCTATTTCATTTTAATGCAAGCATATCAAACAGACTAACTGCCATAGTTCCTAGGATTCAAAACTACTCTTCAAGAACCAACACAAATCTAATTTTCCACCACCACTTCTTTCCTACTAGAGTAGGAAATATATATAGTAACATTTTCTAAAATTAAGAAGAAAACAACACAACTCTGTCAATATTTAAACTTTAGTCCCTCAGGTATTTTTTCCCCTAATGACATAATTTCTTATTGAAATCTTCTGACTGTCTTCCTCTATTACTAATATGATTAGGTTTTGTATCCCCACCCAAATCTCATCTTGAATGGTAATCCTCATGTGTTGAGGGAGGAACCTGGTGGGAGGTGATTAGATCATAAGGACAGTTTCCCCCACGCTTCTCTTGTGATAGTGAGTAAGTTTTCATGAGATCTAATGGTTTTATAAGTGTTTGGCAAGTTCTTCCTTTACCAATCCTCTCTTTCCTGCCGCCTTGTGAAGATGGATATATTTGCTTCCCGTTCCACCATGATTGTAAGCTTCCTGAGGCCTCCCCAGCCATGCGAAACTGTAAGTCAATTAAACCCTTTTCCTTTGTAAATTACCCAGTCTTGGGTATTTCTTTATAGCAGTGTGAAAACAGATTAATACAATTACAAAATTAGAGTTTAGCATGTTGGAATCTCATTTCAGAGTAAAATGGTAAAATGTTAAAATCGCATTTAGTCGTTGTGTAATAGCCTGGAAAAGCTAGCATTTTGTAGCGATCTCCAGCAATTGTAAATCATTTTTTCATATACAAATTTTATATCATTTTCATAATGGCATTCATCCTCATTTGTTATTTATTCACGCTAGTTCCTTCTCCAGATGAGACAAATGAGGCTTAGAAATGCTTGTCATTTGTGTATGCTCTCAACACAGTAAGCATTGGAACCAGGGCTGCCAGGTTGGCCTCCCGTACCTCTATGTCAGTCCACATTTGGTTGACCAGGATGTTCCCTTCTGCTTCACCTCCAGAGTAAGGCTTCCTTGTGAGTGCATCCCCACAGCAGTAAACCCATAAGGTCATATTGGTCCCTGCTAATTTGTAGACCATTAAACGCAACTTGCATCTCTTGTGTTCTTCTTCATCCTCTCCTCTTCAGAATGCGTACTTACTCTGCAAATCAATATATTATTAATTTTTGGTTGTAACCATTATCAAAATTATCTTTAGTAGAGATTATTGGTATTTTATGATTTCTAAGAAAGAATAAAGTCTCATTCATTTAGTAACTTGTCCATCTAAGTTACCTTAGACATTCTTCTCCACTTACACATCCTGCATCCCAATCAACTCTATGTTCTCTAAATGATATGTACCTGATGGTTATTTTATAATTGATTCATTTTAGAACATTTCTACTCGGCTGGGCGCGGTGGCTCAAGCCTGTAATCCCAGCACTTTGGGAGGCCGAGATGGGCGGATCACAAGGTCAGGAGATCGAGACCATCCTGGCTAACATGGTGAAACCCCGTCTCTACTAAAAAATACAAAAAAAAAAAAACTAGCCGGGCGAGGTGGCGGGCGCCTGTAGTCCCAGCTACTGGGGAGGCTGAGGCAGGAGAATGGTGGGAATCCGGGAGGCGGAGCTTGCAGTGAGCTGAGATCCGGCCACTGCACTCCAGCCCGGGCGACAGAGCGAGACTCCGTCTCAAAAAAAAAAAAAAAAAAAGAACATTTCTACTCAATTCTTATTGAGGAAATTATGATTTTAGTATTTACCTATCATTGCTTTTCCTTCCCTCCACACTAACACCTCACAGCCATCTTCTTTATCCCTCTAATGTAAATATATTATATAAATGTATCATAACTTCTGGTCAAATCAATATTAGTATCCACATTGTTGCCTAGATGAGTATCAATTATACCTTACCCTAATATACTGTGATCATCTTTCCTTTTATGTCCATCTTATTATTTTGTTGGAGATTGTGATGGTTAATACTGAATGTCAACTTGATTGGCTTGAAGGATACAAAGTACTGATCCTGGGGGTGGGTGTGAGGGTGTTGCCAAAGGAGATTAACATTTGAGTCAGTGGACTGGGAAGGGCAGACTCACCCTTAATCTGGGTGGGCACAATCTAATCAGCTGCCAGCACTGCTAGAATATAAAACAGGCAGAAAAATGTGAATGTGGCCTAGCCTCCCAGCCTACATCTTTCTCCTCTGCTGGATGCTTCCTGCCCTTGATCATCGGATTCCAACGTTTTCAGTTTTGGAACTCAGACTGGCTCTCCTTGCTCCTCAGCCTGCAGATGGCCTATTGTGGGACCTCATGATTACGTGAGTTAATCATTAATAAACTCATATGTATACACACACACACACACACACATTATGTAACATATACATATATATGTGTGTATGTGTGTATGTACGTGTGTGTGTGTGTGTGTGTGTGTGTGTGTATTCCATTAGTTCTATCTCTCTGGAGAACCCTGACGGATACAGAGATGATGATTGCTTTCTTCATATTATATATTTATATTTTTTAATTCAACAAGTAAAATTGTTTAAAATACAAGTAAAATTCCTCTGAAAGCTATTTTTTCACATGATTGACCATATCAGGTAATCTGTTATTCTCATTATTTGCGTGTTTGTTTCTTTATTTAATTTTGTACATCACACTTTCCAGAGCCCCCACTCTGCTGCTCCAGTTCAGTCTGATTGCCCTACAACTGCTGTATTCTTGTCATCCAAGAGTTTCCCCTTGTCTCTGTTCCCCACTGGTTTTTGTGTTTGTTTTTTTAAGAATCTCATGACTTCCTCTTGGCTTAGTTCCTTATTTGCGCATGTTATATTTCCCAAAAGAAAAAAAAAAAACCCTGAGAATGGGTGCCTATGTCTTATATTGTTGGAAATATATTCTAAAAGTCCTCCACCTAAACAAAAACGTCTAGAAGCATCAGACATGTATAAAACAAATTTCATTTTAAATCTCTAGCTAAGTTTACTGTAAAGCAAAGGAAACTCTTAGCTCAAACAGAGAGAGCTTCTAACAAGCAGTGAGCTCTTAGCTCAAAGAGAGAGAGCTGCTAAAAAATGGTGCACAGGCTTCATGGATAAGAGTTTTCTGTAGACATTTATGAATGTTGTTCTTAGGTTTTAGAGACATGGGAGGTTTCAGAATTAAGCAAGGTGAAGAGTTGAACTTGAAATCCCTCTACATCACGCAAGGAATAGGACTCTACAGACAGAGAAATGGTTGTCTAGAAAAAATAAAATCACCTCAAGACAGCATGGTAAGGATATACATTTGTCTCAGCCTGGGCACTGGATTGGGTTAGGAAAACCATCTTCTCTAGGAATTCCAAATCACAAGATGCTAAATTGTTACTACATATTATCAGGATAATTTTAAAATCTCTAAGATAAGTAAGTAATTCAAAGTGGTCCCAGGTTAATGGCACCAAGACAAGATGAACAGAGTTCATGAAGAAATAAACCACCATGAAGAGTCCCCAGAAAAAATGACTTAATAGGAATTCTAAGAATTCCAGTGACTAGGTTTATCCCAAAAATATGTAAAATGGTTTTCCTTAAACTGTTAAATGAAATTAAAACATAATAAAGGAAAATTTAAAAATCCCAATACATATTTTAAAAGAGCCAAGAGGACTTGGAGACATGAAAAGCGATAACACTGAATTTTTGTTTAATTGAATCGATGAAGTAGCAGATTGTACATGGCTGGAGAGGGATTGTTAAGTTAGGAGACAGATTTAATTAAATAACGTTAATGCATCATAGACGGGCAAATTAAAAAAATAAGACAAAGGCTAAGTCCCAGTAGGAAAAGACTGATTAAAATAGATCTATTCAGAATTTCAGAAGATGAAAGAAAGGATGGAACTAGGAGGGAGTGCTATATTGGAAAATCATAGGTTTAGAATTTTTACAGTATCTTTTTCTAAAATACTTGAATGATCAAGTGCAGAAAGTCAAACCAATTCCAAGTGAGAAAAACTGAAATTAACACCTGGAAACACTCTATTGAAACTGCTGAACACCAAAGACAATGAGAACTTAAAAGCAGCCAGAATACCAGACAACAAATTACTAAAGAACAGTAACAAGCAGAGAAGCAGTGGATCATTAAGAGCAGCAGAATGTGTTCCAAAGGCTGAGGGAACAGAACTGTTCATCTAGAATGTCATGTCTTATTAAGCTATTCAGAAATATGGTAAAGAGAGACATATTCAGAAGCCCCATTCACGCTCATACACACACAAATGCCCTGAGAATTAACCATCACAACTTCAGATAAAAGACTTTGAATGTTAATACAAATTACGCAAAACTTGGAAATAAAGCAAAGATAAATGTCAGGGAAGCAAGGCAGTTTTCCAACAAGCTTACCTGTGGGTCAGCTGATTCTCCAGGAGAATGTAAGACCGTTTGCAAAAATGATTAGGGTTTAGACATTCTGCAGTAAAACTGTGAAGGTGTGATGATATTTTGGTTTTGCTCAGTAGAGAAGATATCATGAGAGTTATGGTTTTATTGTCCTGTAGAATATTAAATGGCTTTGTAACTAACAGCATTCTGGGTATTTTATTATTATTATTATTTCTACCCCTTCCCTCACTCTCACAGCATTTTTAATTTAGCATTCCTTTGTCCTCACTGACTTTATATCCCATTTTCTGAAATTGTCTTTTGAACCAGTTGTGTTATTTTGCTGCTAAATAAAACTTTGTCACACACTATTTTCTACGATTTTTTAATTTTTGAATAATGCTTTGACAAGACTGTACTTCAAAATAAGAGAAAATAAACCTGAAAAAACAAAAAGAAAAAGCTACTTGTAGAAAAAAATGTGTAAAACTAAATATCTATACATGTGAGTAAATCTAAATGTATATTCGCCGCTTGAGATTGTAATAAAATGTAAATGCTTTAGAAGAAAATGTTTTAAATGGAACTAAACATTGAGAACATTAAGAGTAAGTTTATCATAATTAATGAATTTTATGTTTTTTATGCTTTTCAGGAGAGGCTAGAGATATTAAGTAACCCAATATTTTATGATGTGAATGTATTATAATTAGGATAATTTTAAAAATGGTTAAAAGGTCCAAATTATTGGAGAAAAAACACTAACTTTAAAAAAATCAAACTTCAAGCAGTCATAGAAGTAAAAAATGAGGATGGAAAAGCATTAAATTATAAAAGTAATTAGAAAGCATAATTATAATTACAGAAATAAATCAGTAATTAGAATAAAAGTTAATAGACTCCTTTTAATAGTGGCAGAGGCTGTTGAATTGGAGTTTGAAATTTGTTGTTATTTACAAGTCACAGGCTTAAAACACAAGGGCCTGGAAAAGCACATAGAAGAGTCAAAGACTGCAAAAAATATGTCAAGCAAATGCTAACCAAAAGACAGCTAAGATACCTAGAGGTAGTTCATAGATAAAATGGTCAAAGCACATTACTGTAGATACAGAGAGTCTCTGAATCAGGATAAAATGTATCATCACAAGGAAAATATTAAAATTATTGATATTGGCCAGGCGTGATGGCTTACACCTGTAATCCCAGCACTTCGGGAGGCCAAGGCAGGTAGATCACTTGGGGTCAAGAGTTTGAGACAAGCTTGGCCAACATGGTGAAACTCCATCTCTACAAAAAATACAAAAATTAGCTAGTCATGGTGGCACATGGCTATAGTCCCAGCTACTCAGGGGGCTGAGGTATTGCTTGAACCCAGAAGGTGGGGGTTGCATTGCACTCTAACCTGGGTGACAGAGTGAGACTCTTTCAAAAAACAAACAAAACAAACAAACAACAACAACAACAAAAAAAAAACAGTGGCTCACACCTCTAATTCCAACCCTTTGGGAGGCTAAGGTGGGTGGATCACCTGAGGTCAGGAGTTTAAGACCAACCTGGCCAACATGGTGAAAATCCTGTCTCAACTATAAATACAAAAATTAGCCAGGCATGGTGGTGGACACCTGTAGTCCCAGCTACTTGGGAGGCTGAGATAGGAGAATTGCTCAAACCCCGGAGGCAGAGGTTGCAGTGAGCCAAGATTTTGCCACTGCACTCCAGCCTGGGTGACAGAGTGAGACTCTGTCTCAAAAAAAAAAGAAAAAGAAAAAGAAAAGAAAAAGAAAATTATCGATATTTTTGATATTTACCGACTTAATATTCTCAAAATATATAAAGGAAAAATGAGAGAATTCACTTCTAATAAGATACTTGAATACAACAATCTGAGGAACTGATAAATATATCAATTAATGCTATGTGAATCTTGAGTTCCTGCTTTTTGTTAAAAGAATGTATAATTAGATGTGGTAAAATAAAGCATTTTTAAAAGGAAAAAAATTATCATCAAATGTAACTATATAAACATTATCTTCTATAGTTATTTACGCCTACATAACAAATACTGTCACATGAGTGAAATTTCAGAAAAATATAGTGAGCTATTAATTTGTATTATGCTTTGCAGCCATGGAATAATCTGGAATAATCATAAATGATTTTCCATTTGCCCTCCTCACAATATACTCAGGAACTAATATGGCGCAGGAATCATTTCTCCTCAGCTCACCTTTAAGAGGTTTGAATTTTCAAGAAGAACTGAATTTTTCTAGGGTTGAGGAGGTAGGATGAGGTCCTGGGGCTGGGAGAGCAGAAAAGCTGGGTGGGCAGGAGCTAATGGGCATCTCCAAGGCAGACCGAGGGGGAAAGCAGATGTTTTCTTTAGAGAGTGTTTGTTTCTATGGTGATGAGTGTTGATTGTGGGTGAGATGGTGCAAATCCATCTCAGCCTAAGGTGTCTGATAGTCTGGAGTGTAGACATGGAGGTTCATGGGGTCCACGGGCCTTGCAAATGGGAGCACCAAAAAACAGTCTCCTTGCCCCACTTGGGTCAATGGGAGAAGGTGGTGGAATGGACCATGGGCCACCCTAGCAGCAAACACAACAAATGAAGACTGCAGCCCCTTCTCTTGTTTACTAAACACCACAAGCACCCTGTAAGTGTGACTGAGGGAGGGAATGGAAGAGATAAAGAAGCCAGCCCCCATAAAGGATCATACCCCCTTCCAGGAAGGGAGAGCCAGGAGTAAGATTTAATTTGATGATTGAAAGTATTGCCACATTTTTATTCACCAGAGAGTCAAAGCGTACAATTTGTGTTTACTACATAACATGGAAAGTTTTCCTATAAAACATTTTATATCCCATGTCCATATGTTTTACATTTTCCAGAGGACTATATTTGAGACGTCCAGGTCTTGTAAACAAAAAAAAAATTCTTTGGTTCAATTGAATTGATTCTGCATTTTGCCATCTATATTTTGTTGATTCTCTATTTTGTCATTTTGTAAAACAATGAAAACAGTGTGGTCCTTTCACCAATGAAAAGCATTTTCAATAACATCAACTATCTTGATCCCCTCAGTATTTAATAAGGATTTGGCACTTGATAGATGCTCAGTAAATAATGAATGAATGAGCCTCATGCCATTGTCATTTCCATTTCTCATAAGATGGAACTGAGGCAACACAGTCAAGCGAGTTATGTGAGATTTTACAGACAATGTCAAAGTCAGTATTAAATTGCAGATCTAATGCAATTGTCTATTTCTTGGCACTAGGCCAATATGTTTCTAACTATGAGTCATGATGCACTAGTAAGTCTCAAAGGTAATAGAACTGGTCAATATAATTGGTCAGGATTGGCATTTTACATTCCCAATACAAAGAAATGATAAATATTTAAGGCAATGGACATCCTGATTACCCTGATTTGATCATTATACATTGTATACCTGTATTCAAACATCACTGTACCTTATAAATATGTACAGTCATCACATGTCAACTAAAATAAAAGGAAAAAAATAAAATAGAAAAGGAAAAATGACAGCATAGTGTAGACAGCACAGCATAATCTAACAGACTGGAAAACAAAACAAAGCAAATGGAAACAAAAGAAGAACCAGGACATCTAGCACACTCAGGGTTAAGTAGTGTTTTGTAAAATCTTTGCAAATACTGAGTCTAGAGGTAAAATGCATTTTTTCCCTATGGATTATGGCCAAAAATGTTGAAAGCCACTAATCTAGGCCATTTGTCTTCACTAATTGCTCTTAACATTCCCAAGGAAAAAAATTATCCTTGCTAATCTGGCTTTCCTGCTTCTCTGTCCCCTTTAAACTCACTTAAAAAAAAAAAAGATTTTTTAATCATAAAATTTTCTATATTTACAAAACATTAATGAAACAATAATGGCACTTGCTTATGCACTAAAAGCTTTAATCTTGTTCTTTCTTCTCTGTTCTCCTTTCTCTTCCTCTTCACCCCTTCCTTTCTTCTCTGTCTTCCTCTCTCTTCCTCTTCACTCCCCTCATCACTTCCCTCCTCTACTCCACACATCTCTCAAGAAACAAAGTGTCACAGATAAAGCTGAGACTCCACTCATCCTGAGACCCCATTTCTCCACAGAGGTGAATATTATTTTAAAATTGGTGTGCAGTACCCCCATAGATAATTATGCAAGTTTTCCACTTACGTTGTCACATATTTATTCTTTCATAATTCAATTATGCATTATTTTGTACATAGGTATCTTCAGTGACTTATTTTCACACCTGTGGTTTTGAGATGTATCTTTTCACTGAGTGATTGTGACCCTGTTTTCAAAAGTAATGTTACAATGAATAGTCTCTTGGGTACATGTGTCTTAAGATTTTCTCAACATTAAATGCTGGACGTGAAATTGGTCTGCTTTAGTAAGGGAAGGACAGCTTCAGCATTACTAGGTTTAAAAAAGTGGTTGTACCAGCTTACATTTGTATCAGAAAATATTGAAAGCTTCTGCATGTGCCTATACCCTGAATACATTTGAAATTATCAGACATTAATTTACACATCATCTGGGTACAAATTTTAATTTTTAATTGAATTTGTGACCTTTTTATAAGTGTGATTGGGCATCCATCTACACTCAAAAATTGTGTATTGCCTATTTCTGTTTCTTTCTTTATATATTACTTGTTGCTCTTTTTTTGGGAGGGAGTTTCTCTTATTGATTTGCAAAATTATTTATACACTGTGATTACTAATCTTGTCTATGCATATAACAAGCCTCTTTTCCAGTCTGTGACTTTTAAGTTTCAGGATATGTTAGCTGCCTAGCAGTTTATGACTATTTATGGTTTCATGTAATCAAAATATTAACCTATTTCTGTATAAATTATCATTATTTTCCTTAAAATAATTTCTTATCCTAATACAGCAACACACAAAGCCTCTGTATCATCTTTCAAGAGTTTTACAATTTTGCTTTTCACATTCTCTTTAATAAAGATGAAATATGTTTGTATATCTGGAGTGATATGAAATTATGAAATGTCTGATAATTTCAAATGTATTCAGGGTGTAGGCACATGCAGAAGCTTTCAATATTTTCTGATACAAATGTAAGCTGGTACAATAACTTTTTTAAACCTAGTAATGCTGAAACTCTCCATCCCTTACTAAAGAAGACCAATTTCACGTCCAGCATTTAATGTCGAAAAAATCTTAAGACACATGTACCCAGGAGTCTAACTTTGGTCTAACTTTCTAGTTAAATAGTCCATTGTTTATGCACTATTTATGAATCCCCATCCCCTCTGACATGACTTGGAATGTTATTAGAAATTAATGTAGCAAGTTCTCAAACATATTGAAGTTTTCAAAACTCCAGTTTGCTTATTTGCTGTACTTTTCTATACTTGCACAAATAACAACTTGCTTTCATTATTTAGTTTTAACAAGTTGAAACCTGGTGAGCCATAGCCTCTTTCCTCTTTCTCCTCCTTAAGGATTCATCTATTTTTAGTCTCTTACTTTCATATTTGAATTTTATAATCAGCTTTTCAGATTTCATGAGACACATTTTTGAGATTTTGATTGAAACTGAAATGCATGCATAGATTAATTAGTGGATATTTTCCATGTTTATAATATTGAGATCTTCCTTCTAAGAAAATGACCTAACTCTTCATTTATTTAGGTCTTTTGTGTTTTATTATAGTTTGGATACTATTACAAATGGTGTGTTATTGCTTGTTCGTAGAATTGCAAGAGATCTTTGTATACTGTTCTTGTCTCCACCAAATCTGCGAAATTACTTTATTATAACAAATTACTTCAAGCAGAGTGGTTTGAGAGAACACAAAGTTATTATCTCACAGTTTTCATGAATCAGCAGTCCAGGTACAGGTTAGCTGGGTACTTGCTCAGGGTCTGACCAGGTTGAAATCAAGGTATTGGTAAGGGCTGTGATCTCAGCTGAGGCCTGCGGCCTCTGCCCAGCTCACTGGTTGTTAGTGAGATTCATTTATATGTAGTTAGAAGACTGATATCCCATTGTATTCCTGGTTGTAGCCTTGGAAGCACTTTCACCCCTTAGAGGTTTAGTTACTCCAGGCCGGCAGGACATTCCTTTAAGACCTCATCTGATAAGATTAAGTTCACAGGACGGTGTGACTTTCTATTAACTCAAAGGCAACTGATTAGGTACATTAGTTACATCTGCAAAATACTGCCTCATGGCCTGATAGTGTTACATAAGCATAGGAAAGATATCCCATCAGACTCACAGGATGGACTCATATTCAAGGGGAGGGAATAAAATAAGGTGGGAATCTTGGGGGGGCCAGCTTAAAATTCTGCCTATCGCACTTGCCTAAGTTTAGGAATTGTTTTATTCGATTCAGAAGGGAGATTGGTATATCATTTTCCATTGTATATTCACCTTATGTGTTTGGAGTATAAACTTAATCCTAGTCATTACTGTGTTGGGGAGTATTACCTCTTGCTTTATCCTATAGACATATACTTAAATATATGCATCTCTCTTCACCATTTTTAAAAGTACTGCTCCAGCTGCAATCAATCACTTTCCTTTCTTTTCTACATTGACCTACCTTCTAGCTTTCTGAATATCAGATCCAAATTGGTAGGAATGATAGAAATACTATTCCAAACTCTCAGCTTCATCAGTCATTGACTCTCCATGTCTCCTCTAAGGAAAGAGTATACACGTGTGATGTAGCATAGAGATCATGGAGTAAGTAGTTGTAAGAGTAGGTTTTAGTTTTAAATTTACCATTGCCCACCATTATATTGGTGTTAATTCAATCTCTTTCTAATTCCTGTTGGGAGGCAATTTTCAAGGAATATGTTCAGGTTTCTGCATGCTGCGAGATTTCTAAAGAAAAAAAGACCGCCAATGTTTGTTAAACAATGATTGCATGGCAAGCATGCCTTGGAGGTTAAAGGTAGTGTATGCTCCAGAGAGATTTAGAGACTTTATCGTGCCTAGAGCCATTTACTTACATTCCAAGGTGGAGACCTTTTCCTCCCTTTCCCTAATGAGGATTTGCTTCAATTCCAGCTAACACCTCCGTAGGGAGAGGATTTGCAAAAGTGCCAGCCTTCTCATATAAGCTCTGATCTCATGATGTTAAGGCTCCTCTCATGTATTGCACCCCACTACATATACAGATGAACATCTGACTTTTCCTTTGTGGGGAATGAGGCCTGGGAACCAGATGCAGAGAGTAAAAATTGCCCTGTTCTTTGATTCAGAGTTCTTGTGTTTCCTGTTAGAATATGAACAAATACATATACAAAAATTCTCAAGCTTTTACAGGAGTAAGAGAGCTGTTAGAGTCCAGCCTGTAGCACAGTTTTCCTTTCCTAATGAGACAGATAAATTTAGGTTTGTGAATATAAAAGGAATTGTACAAAGTTAGGACAAGATATACAATCAAAGTTGGAGGGGTAGTGATTGTTCTTATATGCCTACTGGTTGGACAGTATTTAAGATGGTAGGTGTCAATTATTCAAACGTGCTCATTTACCTACCTCCTTTTCTTCCGCAATAATGCTTATCCATGTAAACCACTGTATCCCTATACGATACAGAGACCAAGACAGAAGGAAAGAGTTTCTTACTTTCATTCAGTTTATAGTTATGTTGTAAGGCAAAACCTAGATTGTAGGAAGAAAAAGAAGAAAGTCTCTCTTTAATTAAAGCTTAATAACAACTACAACATACTAACTGAAAAGCTCATAGTTATCATTTACGTAAGAAGAGTGTTTGAGAAGCGAAGGGGTGGATAGAGAATCACTTGCAATTTGGATATTGCTCTCCAGAAACTGTTCTCCGCTTTCCCTGCCCATCTCCCCAAGATACCTCTGCAACTTTGGTACTTCGATGCTATTTTACTTATCTGTTCACTTGCCTGTGTTCACCAGTAAACTACAAAATCCATGAGTAAAGGCTAAGCCTTTCTTGATCACTCATTACCTAGCCTCATGACTGACCATCTGTAACTATTTTCAGAAGGGAAGGGAGACAGTACGGAAGTAAAATAGATGAAAAGAAAGAAAGATCAGGAAAGGGAAGGATGGAAACATTTATACTTTCAGTTACATGGACCAAGATGCTAGGGAAAAGGAAAACCATGGATATGGTTATTGAAAGCATGTTTTATTAGTCCATTATTATATTGTGGTTAAGAAATACCTGAGACTGAGTAATTTATAAAGAAAAGAGGTTTAATGGGCTCACAGCTCTGCAGACTGTGCAGGAAGAATGATGCTGGCATCTGCTTGGTTTCTGTGAGACCTTAGGAAACTTACAATCATGGCAGAAGGCAAAGGGGGAGCATACACTTCACATGACTGGAGTAGCAACAAGAGAGAGAGTGAGCGGGGCAAGGTGCTACATACTTTTAAACAATCAGATCTTGCCAGAACTCACTCACTATCAGGAGAACAGCACCAACGGGATGGTGCTAAATCATTCATAAGAAACACCTCCATGATCCAGTCACCTCCCAGACTCCAACATTGAGGATTATAATTCAACGTGAGATTTGGGCAGCTATATCACTTTCACACACATCTCTTGAATTTTTTAAAAGCCTTCATACATTATTCTCTTTTTTACTCAGTTGCAAGTCCAGGAGACCTCCTTCTTCTGAAATCACCAGTTGCCAAGGTTCTGCATGTGGAACCTACCTCATTAAATGCTGTCAGTGACATGCACTGATTTTCTTCCATCCTTTCAACAAACCTATGTCGCTTTTTTAATGCTGAGTAGAGAGTTATTACTGATATTTCTCATGTTCTCTTCAAAGTCTTGTTTGACACTGAATATATGAAGAAATCGTGATTTGAAGGTTTGACGACGTAGCAGAAAAAGAACTACTGATAAGCACTTTGGAGTTTGAGCAGTGAGTACAATATTTTAAGTGTTTTGGATTCTATGTTCCCATCCACCATTGCTTAACTCCTAGCACTGAGTCCAATTTTTCTTTTTTTTTTTTTTTTTGTCATTTCCTAACTAATAGTTCTAGCTGAGCCAAATCAACAGTATATTACTTGGAGAAGTAAATTTACATTTTTCTTTTTCTATTTTTTTCTCTTCTGAACATCTTATCCTAAATATATTATTTTAGCCTGACATAAAGCTTATTTTGCTACACAAGTTATTATATAGAATTGAGCTTTATGGTTTGGTTTGCTAAACCCATAGTTGAAAACTAAATGTTTCTGGAAAAAAAATAGATAGGAATATCTTACATTTATTGAACATGGCCAAGAAATTTATTTTTAATAACTGAACCACAGATGGGATGCCATCTGTCAGCATATGGCATTGGCTCTTAAAGAAATGTTTACATCTGGGGGATATGACGCTTTCTTTGAGAGAACAAGAGGCATTATTGGACTAAACATGAAGAGGAGCGATTTTAGACTCATGAATATTGTAAGTTTGCTAAGGATAGAATCAGCATGTTTATATGCATACAGTTTTCATACATTTGGGTGGATAAAAAGAAAGAAAATCTGTTCATTGAAATTCTGTTATGATAATGAAAATAATTATAATTTTGAAATTGTTGGGGTTTTGTTCTCCCGTGATAGACAAAACTGTTATATGAGATGACCGGATCACCACATATGAGTGATTTTATATACTCAGTTTCACTCTATGAAGTTCCCTATGAAGTTACTAATTTAATATTTTAGTTCCTTGAAATCTCAACCATCAGCTTTATTTTATTCAGAAATTTATGCAAAAGACAAATTTTTGTTTCTTAATTTTCAAAAACTTCAAAAAATTATCTGGTATAATTTTCTTGTTTTACTGTGTATAAGTGTTCTTATTTTTAATCAACTTTACATTTTTAAACATAAAATCAGAAAAATATTTTATTATTTTTATTATAAAAGCTCTAATGTGATATAATTTTTAATTACCATATACTTGTAAGGAAATGGTGTTTTGTTTATATGCAACTAACTCTCTGGTTGCAAGCAGCAGGAATAAATTCTGATTATTGCTACCTTTTCTACTGTTAGTTCAAAACAAATTCAAAAGAGAGCTTCTCTTTTCTTTCACCTACTATGATAAAGATTCAATACCTTTATTCGTAAAACTATACAAATTGCAAAACTCTAGTGAATAGAGATTGTGAACAAATATTTAATAATTACTTAAATACCAATAATCACAACTACTGTTTTAAAATATTCTCTATATAGCAATACTTAGGGGATTTATATGCATTCTCTTGAATCTTGAAAATAGCTCTACAAAATTATAATCTTCCCCTAGTTACAGTTGAGGAAAAAAAAATGTGTTTAATGAAATGAAGTAATAGGACTAAGACCAGGGAACTGTAGTAAGCCGTATCAGCTTAAAGACCCTCTTCTACTATATATGTGATGCTACTTCCCTGTGTGGTAAAATGCAGCTGGTAGACAAACATAAAGCATTTATTGACTCTCGAAAGGTGAAAAAGATTAACTGCACCACAAATTACAACATAAATTAAAATTACAACAAAGTACCAATTTCATTATATAAATCTGAACTTTTGTAAGTTTAATTATTAGTCTCGTAAAAAATTAGATAAATGGTTAAAATCATATATTTATAATCTGGTTGTGCACATATAATGGGTTTTGGGAAGACTGAGCAAGATTTCTAAAAGGTTCATAGTTTTTTATCTATTACTCCATTATCTATAGTATTTATTTTAATACAATAGTTAAAATATTAAGAAACTTAATTTGACCAAAATATTCTCTGTAGCAGAATACATCTAGGAAACCAAAGTTGATAAGATGAATCATCTTCAGTATAAAGATGGTAAAATCTTATTATGTAATACATACTTAACAATTTTCTGGATGTAAGCCTTATATATTAAAAAGAAAATTCTAAAAATATAGCAACAAAGATGAGACATACTATTAGGGTCTCTCATATCTATCTGTGTTCTTTCTTAGAAAAGTTTCTTATTGAATTTCTGAAATGCAGTTTCCCCATTTGTAAGATGAAGACAGTAGGGCTGGGCATGGTGACTCATGCCTGTAATCTCAGCACTTTGAGAGGCCGAGGTGGGCGGATCACAAGGTCAGGAGATCATGACCATCCTGGCTAACACGGTGAAACCCCGTCTCTACTAAAAAATATAAAAAATTAGCTGGGCGTGGTGGCAGGTGCCTGTAGTCCCAACTACTTTGGAGGTTGAGGCAGGAGAATGGCGTGAACTCAGGAGGTGGAGCTTGCAGTGAGCCGAGATCATGCCACTGCACTCCAGCCTGGGCGACAGAGCAAGACTCCGTCTCAAAAAAAAAAGGTGAAGACAGTAATAGAAACACCTTCATGGGACTAATGCAAATTAAAATTATTTAACATATTTAAGGTGTTTAGATCACTATTTAGAACATAAATGCTCAGTACATGCTAGGTATTGTGGGATTTTTTTATTATATAAAGTAAAGAATAGAAAATGTGATCAGTATTGTGATCAAAGGTACTACAGAAATACATATGAGCAAGCAGGCAAAAATAAAAGTCTGATTCATTTGATCATTATGGTGAATATTTGGTTTTCCCTTGAATTTCAATGACAACTCTATGTGTATTAATATTTTTTAATTCAAAAACTTCTATTCCTAACCATTACTCTTAAAGGAAAATACTTGGGGAAAACGATTGTGACTATTCAAAAAAGAAAAATTGAAAACCATTGGACTATTTTTTTGAGATATTATTTTTAGTGAAAGGATGAAATTTCCAAAGTGAAAAGACAAAACAAAACTAAAAAAAATTTTTTTTGGTTAACTGTATGCTCAGCACATAGCGGTAGGTACCATACATTCAATTCCACCTTCAAAATGAAAATGAAATATATGTCCTGATTATCCTACATCATGACTTTTGAACTCAGAAAGCTAACTTTGTCTCAAAAAGTTATATTAAATGGTATCTAGGGTATGTATGTGAATATGTTAATGCATAGGCCCTTGTACTATCAATGAGTTGGGAATCAACTATACTTACATTGCTAGAGAGTTGGAAATTGGCAATACATATTTGTTTCTTGCTCACAAATTCACTTAAACCACATCGGAGGATAATGCAGACAATTTTTAATATCAAATTTCATTAGGACCTTTGAGTAGTTTCTCTGTATCAAGGGTTACCAAGTGGCTCTGCTCTAGGTATCAGCTACATCAGAATCATATAGGGGCATTTGCTACAGATAGACTCCTTGGTCCGTATTGCATCAGTCAGAGAATATATCCCAGGAATCTGTATTTCTAACATAGGAGGAAGTTGAGAACAATCATGAGTAGGGCAAATTACTATAACTGCTACATGCCCAGGTTCTTCAGTCCAATCCAAATTGAATTAGCATGAAATAAGATTATTCATAATCTGTTAGATCAAATTTCTAATTGTATAAGGTTATTTCTCTCTTTTTATCAGACATTCTGTTGCAGGGAACAGACTCCATTGTAACTAGTTTGAACAGAAAAAAAAAAAGATTTATTACTTGATATTGAATAACTTTCAAAATTACTGAGAAGCAGGATGAGAGAGAAAAGAGATTGAGCATCTAGAAACAACTCTGAAGGTAACAGTATAAATCTAGAACAGCGTGGGAGTTTCTGCCCCTCCCAGCATTAGGGGTGTGAGATGGAAGCTGCTGTATCAGAGCACTAACATGACAGCTTCCAGCTCCTGAGCCAATTATAACTATTCATGTCCCCAGCCAGCAGCCATGTGAGCAAGACAGATACTTCATGATCCGCTTCCCCCACTCCATGTTGGCACAGTTACATTTTCAAATATGGGGAGTGTTCTGGATTAGTGGAACTTTAATGATATTCAAAAACTTAGTGAAAATTCGTCTGAGGAAAATTTAGTTTTCTAGCCTCTTCAGTCCAAGAAGCCACACTAGAAGGAAGTTGAGAACAATAATAAGTAGAGCAAATTATTATACCTGCTACAATATCCAGGTTACTTAGTTGAATCCAAATTTAATTAGCTTGAAGTAAGATTGTTCCTAAAAATGTTACATTTAATATCACGTATTATTTTCTCTTTTTTTGCTGACTGATGCCATTTTTCCTTTTGAAGTAATTTCTCAATCCTCTGAGTTATCAATCACTTCATTTGGACCTCCCTATCAGCATGTATCACCTTCTACCATATACTCCAGATATCGGTTATCTTCCCTACTATTCCAGAAAAAAAATCCATAAAGTCCTTTCAGTCAACATTGATTATGAATTCTCAAATTTAGTGTAGTTCTTTGCAAAAGAAGATGCTTGTTCCCAAGAATCAGTTTCTCCAAATGGCAAGTTTAATGTTCTTGATATTTATACTGCTATAATTTTGAATAAATAAGTGAATGTTTAGACTTTCTTCCCAATTGTTGTCAGGCATTATAGAACTAGGTTTTTTATATAACTTGGAGATATTTTGAATTAGATTTACCATATATATAGGTGTCAGTCCCCTGCCAAACTTTACTATCCTATTATAACATTGGATACAAAGTTAGCCATAGTCGATTTTGCAGTAGAGATCAGGTGCTGCACGTCCCAGAATACATGTCTCTTTCTTCCAGCGACAAAGATCCTCACATTCTTCTCTACTCAATTTGTATTCTACTGACCACTATTATAACTATTCATTTGCCGGCACCTACCTGCCAGCACTCATCTCTAAAGTCTTCATACCTGGGAAAACTTGCTGTTGGATAAATCTAACATTTTACCCGCTCTACACCTGCATTCTCCCAGCTGAAAGTGCCTGAAAGGAAACAACCAACAGTGCTCTTTGATGTATTTCTGATTGTGAACCCAAGAGGACTTTTAAGAGATTCCCAACAATACTGATCTGTTTGCTGAAATAATTCATTCTCCCACTCTCTCAGTTAGCAATTTCATATTGTTTTCTCTCTCCTACAACTCACCAGTTTATATTGCCCCTTCCTCATTATCACTTAATGACTGTGTTTCCTACAACAATGTCAAAACCGACACCAGAATAAAACCACCAGGCTCCCAACCACACATGCACCTATTTATCTAAGCCTGAGCCTGTGTATTCTTCTTTTGCTTATTGCATATTACCCAAGATCAACTCTTTGTAGGTACCTCTTTGCCTGTTAATTATTCTCCTCTCTGTAGAAGCATCATATTTTTTTTTTTTTTAGAAGCATCATATTTTATCTCTATTGGATTTTTATAAGCATAAGACTTATAATTTTGACCATCTTATTTTAAAAACCCATCTCATGACACCCCTTTTCTCTATGACAATTCCCTGCTCCTCTTTACAAAAATCTTCTTAAAACTGTGTTTTATATGAATGATCAGAATTCCTCCCTCCCAATGCTCCTTGAAATCCCTGCAAATGCAATTTTATGCTCACATTTCTACTACAATTGTTTATTCATCATTGCCAATGACCTACACCTTGCTAAATCCAACGGTCAATCTTACTGGACCTATCAGAAGTATTCGGCTGAGGTCATCATTCCCATTTTCTGAATCACCTTCATTTAGAATTTGAGACATCATACTTTCTTGTTTCTCCTTCCACACCACAAGCCACTTCACAATCTGCTTTGTCTGTTCCTTCTCATGAACCCAATTTCTTACTGTTAGGGTTTCTAGGCCTCAGTTCTCATTCTCCCTCTTTTCTAACAGGAGATTTTATCCTGTCTTCTGGCTTAATTAACACATATCTGCCAGCAACTCACAAGTGCTTAACTCCACCAAGTCCTCTGCCATGTAGTCCAGACTAATATTTCAACAATCTCACTTGACCTCTCCATTTGAAGTGGTAATATC
The DNA here is from genome assembly GCF_009764315.1 of Trachypithecus francoisi. Lineage (NCBI taxonomy): Eukaryota > Metazoa > Chordata > Mammalia > Primates > Cercopithecidae > Trachypithecus > Trachypithecus francoisi. The sequence continues at coordinate 19,289,662 of NW_022681454.1, forward strand.
ATTTCAGAAGTATCATGTGTAAAATTAGGATCCAGCTCTTCTCTCGAAAGCCTGCCTTTTCTACAATATTGTCCATCTCGGTAAATAGCAACCCCATTTTTCCAGTTAGTTAGGGAAAAAAACCTTGGAATCATCCTTTACCCTTCTTTTGACACACACGGCTTGTATCTGTCAGCAAGTCCTGTGAGCTCTGCTTTCAAAATATATCCCGTATCACATCACTTTTCCACACCTCCGGCAATAACACTCCAGGCAAAGGTGTCATTTGTCAAGATGATCTCTTGACTGGATTATGTGAATAGTCTCTAAATTGATCCATCTATTCTCTTATCCATCTACACTCAATAATTTGCACAATTGCAACAATAATTATTTTAAAAGATCAGTCAAAACATGCCATCCCTTGTCCCAAAACATTCCTCTGTCTCCTATTGCACTCAGAGTAAAAGCTCAGAGTAAAGTGCTTGTCTCTTCTCTACCACTCAAAGAGGGATGAATGCACACCAGGCTTAATTCAAAGTTGAACTATCAGCATGCTAGCGTGCTTTAAATTATGTTATATAAGAAAAAGTTCATCCGTGTATTAGTTTCTTCAATAAATAATTATTTAATTAGTTCTTCCTGTGGAGAAGCATATTAGGTACTGAGGATGTGGTATTAAGCAAAAGTTGCAGGAACTTCACCTTTCAAAGCTATTGAAAAAAATATATAAAAACAACTATGCAGATATATCATTACAAATTAAGAAAAGGAAAAAATCCAAGAGTCTCTGAAGACGCATAGTAGGGGAACTTGACCTAGTCTGCGGAATCTGAAAAATTTTCACTGAGAAAGCAGTATTGTAACTGAGAGTTAAAGAGAGATGACTAAGAGCTAACTACATGAATTAGGTAGTGGAGTCAAGAAAGGGAAAGGAACAATTTACACAAAGGTAGACAGATGCACTGGAGGAATGATGTGTCTCTTGAGCACATATGAAAAATTGGATTACAGTTTCAAAATAATTCCAGGCTTTGTAAGCCATATTAAGAACATCTTGACTAGGCGCGGTGGCTCTTGCCTGTAACCTCATGGCCTTGGGAGGTTGAGGCGGGTGGATCGCAAGGTCAGGAGTTAGAGACCAGCCTGACCAACATGTGGAAACCCCGTCTCTACTCAAAATAAAAAAAAATAAAAAAAAAAAAATAGCCAGGCGTGGTGGTAGGAGCCTATAATCCCAGCTACTTGGGAGGCTGATGCAGGAGAATTGCTTAAACCTGGGAGGCGGAAGTTGCAGTGAGCTGAGACCGCGCCACTGCACTCCAGCCTGGGCAGCAGAACAAGACTCCTTCTCAAAACAAACAAACAAACAAATAATATCTTAAGAGCAGCAGGAAGCCCTTGAAGGATATAAGGTAGGCCCTTTTATCTGTGGTTTCACTTTCCACTGTTTCAGTTACCTGCAGTCAAACACATCTGAAAACAGGTGAGTACAATACAATAAGATATTAAAAGAGAGCGACTACGTTTGCATAACTTTTATTATAGTATATTGTTATAATTGTTCTATTTATTTACTAATTGTTGTTAAACTCACACTTGCCTAATTTATATATTAAACTTGACCAAAGTTATGTATGTATAGGAAAAATCGTAGTATATTCAGGGTTTAGTACTATCTCTGATTTCTAGCATCTGCTGGGGGTCTTGTATCCTTTGTGGCTGAGGGAGGACTCATAGTCTGATAAAGGAATAATGTTCTAGTTCTAGAGGTGAAGCTAGAGGCAGATTTTTAAATCTTTCTAATGAACTTCTGTGTATACATGACAGATTCACTACAAATGTTGTCTGGCTTCAGAAACACTTGACTGCAAGTAACAGAAATTCTGAAATTATGTCATACATAATAAGAAATTCAGGGGGTGAAGTGGGCTACAGGATTAATTAACTGAGTGGTTCAAAATTTTATTAGGAAAAAAACCCTCACTTTATCATTCTCCTCTGCTACCCTCAGTGTTAGCTTCATCATGAAGCTGGCAAAAGGAAGGTTGCTGGCCTCACATTCAGTCAAGGCCCCACACACTTGTCCTTGTAGCCTTCTCTTCGGAATGATTACATAATTCTCAGAAGCTTCTCAGCAGACTTCCCCTTATCTACAAAAAGCCACAGTTGAGTTACATGAGCATTCCTCACCCAATCAAAGAGAGAAGTGAAATTATCATAACTGGCTGAGACTAATCACAGGGTGGAATAGATGCTGGGAGTCTGTCACAATGGCCTCCACCTGTGAGCAAAGTACAAGTAAGCCTGAAGACCACCTTCCATCCACAGAGACACAGTGGAAAGCAAGTAGAGGGACTCAGTAAAGGGATGTATTAAGGGTTGGAGTTTCTCGTCATCCCAGGCAACTTTCACATACACCAGTAGCAGAAAGGGATGAGTTGATTCATCCCTACCATCTAGAGATCACAAGATCTGCCTTGCCTCACTTAATTACATATGAATTACATGTGAGTGTAATGTGGTAGCTTGAGTGCTCATCCTGTTGCTTCAGATTGTTTGGAGAAAAAGCATTCAGACATTTTTTGTGTGGGATGATATAGAACTGACTAATTTAGGGAGTGGAGCATGGCCAAACCTTTAGGTACTTGGTTGACCGGGCAGCCATAAGTCATGCAAAAGTCCCTTAAAATACACAGATAAAAATAAATTATACATTTAAATTTTGAACATAATATAAGTACCAACTGTTATGGACTGAATTGTATCCCCTCAAAATGTATATGTAAAAGTGCCAACCTCCAATGTGACTGTATTAGGAGACAGGGCCTTTATGGAAATTATTAAGGTTAAATGAAGCCATACAATGGGACCCTAATTCAATAGGATTAGTGCCCTTAGAAGAAGAAGAAAGGCCAGGACCACCAGAGCTCTCTCTGCATGAGTATAAAGGAAATGCCATGTGAGGACAAAGTAATAAAGTGACAATTTACAAGTCAGAAAGAGAGCTTTTACCAGAAATCAAATTTGCTGGCACCTTGATGGTGGACTTTTAGCTTTTAGAACTGTGTTTAAGCCACGTAATCCATGAAATTTTATTATAGCAGCCCAAAGTTGACTAATACATCAACTTTCAAACAATTGAAGCATAAAGTCTATTAGCTAGATTTAAATCTACTGCCTACAGATCTGAGCTACTTTGGGAGATAAACTAATGACTAAATAAAGTGTCATTACAAAGAGGCATTTGGTTGAAGAATTCCAGAGAAAGATTGCCTTATGATTCACATGCGAAAATAATGCATTTTATTCACAAGGGAAAAAAACTGTTTTTATGCTATTTTTGAAGAGGACTTTTGATTGTTCTTTTGTAAATGGATTGCTTTGTGGGAGGAAAGGAAAGAAAACATTGAGATAAAACAAATTAGATTATTGGGGAAACACAGGCAATAAGCAATGGTGGAAAGTTTCACTTCTGATTAAGATGTAGTAGAATGTGGAAGACCATAGGACCTGTGTTAACAACAAGGAATAAAACTAACAAAATAGCACACTTTCCTATAAACCTATTGTAGAGCAGTTGATTCAAAGAATCTGTAAATAAGTTAAGACCACAGAGAGATGAAACATCTATAGGTGGACAAAGAGGCTGGGCATGGTGGCTCACACCTGTAATCCCAGTACTTTGGGAGGCCAAGGCAGGTGAATCAGAAGGTCAGGAGATGGAGACCATCCTGGCTAACACGGTGAAACCAAGTCTCTACTAAAACTCAAAAAAAAATTGGCCAGGCATGGTGGCAGGCACCTGTGGTCCCAGCTACTGGGGAGGATGAGGCAGGAGAATGGTGTGAACCTGGGAGGTGGAGCTTGCAGTGAGCCGAGATCGCGCGACTGCACTCTAGCCTGGGTGACACAGCAAGACTCCATCTCTTAAAAAAAAAAAAAAAAAATTCTCTATTGGTGGACAAAGAGGTGCAGATCTTCAAGAACTAGGGACAAGTGTCTGGCGTGAGTGTGGCTGTGCCCATGAGAGGCCCGTCTTAGACAGAGAGACTTTACAATGACAAAGAAAAAACAAATGAGGTTTTAATGTCAGTATGGCTAGAAAGATAGATTAAAAATAAGTGACAGACCCAAATACAAAAGTAAATATTTCATCATTTCATCTAGGCAATTCATTCTGCTAGAAATTTTGATGAAGAATACCAGAGAAAGCAGCAGTATTAGCAATGGATATGGGCTGGAAAACAGTGTTTGCATAGTCTCACTCAGTTTGCTCAGATTCCAGGGCTCTGCTGAAGTAGAATATGCAAGTGAGCCAAAAACAATTACTAAAGCTAGAACCCAAACCACTGAATCAAGCGATTATGCCCTCTGTGGCTACTGCTCTGAAAGTTGAGGATTGGACTAAAGGGTAAAGTGCAATCTCCACAATCCCATTGGAAATTGATGGTGAAGACAATATAATTAAAACTTCAAGTCAGCTCTTGGTAGAATCTAATAGAGCAACCCTTCACCTTAGGTACATGATGAAAGAAAAGGCTTTCAAACTATAGGAGATAGATAAAAATTTAATATCAATTTTTCCTTTAGATATACTGTATGCCATGTTGTCATGTGAAGAGATTATGAAGAAATAAGAAAATACAGCTTATAACTAAGCACAAAATTAATTAATAGCAAAATCACAGATACTTCAGATTATGTAATTAGTCAATGAAGATTTTAAGAAAACTATTATAAAAATGTTAAATAATGTTTACTGTAAGATGGAAAGAATGGCTGATGATATGAAATATTTAGAAGAGTTATCAAAGAGATAATAGGAAGTCAAATTGATATTTCTAACTGAAAAGAACAACATAGGAAATAAAAATGAATTCGTTTATTTTAAAAACAAATGAACACAGCAGAAGGTATAACTGGTAAACATAAAAAGAGGTTGATAGTAATTATCCATATAAAAGAACATGAAGAATATAAGATTAGGGGGAAATGAACAAAGGATAAGAGTTCTTTTTAAAAAAATATTAAATTAGCAAGCATACATGTATGTAATTTGAGTTCTAAAAAGTGAGAATATAAACAGCAATAAAGCTATTTAAAGAAATAATGACCAAAAACTTGCAAAATTTGACCCAAAACCTCAACTTACAGACCCAAAACCTCAGGAAACACAAAAGAAAATCAGAACAAAGAAGTTCATACCTAGGTACATCATAGTCAAACTTTGAAAAACAAATATAAAAAGTCTAAAAGCAGCCACCAGATAAATAAGACACAGTGCATATGGAGGGAGGGGAGTCAGATGGCAAGGGAACAACATCTTTTAAAGTGTTGAAAGATCAACTTAGAATTCTATACCTAGCGAAAATATATTTCAAAATAAGGATAGAAGAAAGAAACATTCAGATAAAAAAAGTTGATATAATTCATTTCAAATAAACCAACACCACAATAAATGCTAAAGGAAGGCTTTTAGGCTGAAGTAAATTGCAAATGAAAACTAATGTCTAGAATAAGGAAAAACAACAGTGGTTAATATATGGGAAAATATAAATACTTTTTAAAATAAGATTTTAGATAGACTGTTGACTTTTAAAGTTAAAAAATATATTGTGTAGTTTATAACACAGAGAAGTAAGACACATGAAAGTAACAAGACAAAGAATGGAGAAATAAATAGAATTATACTGTCACAAGTTCTCATTTTATTTGTGAATTGCCATTATGTTAACTCACAATAAATAGTGATAAGTTAATAATGTAAATTATGATTGCCATGACTAATACAAGTAAAATAGCTAAATACATAAAATTTATATAAATAAAAATATATATGAATATATACAAATAACTAAAAAGTTAAAAGTGTAAATAAATTGAAAATATAGAATGTAATAACAAAAAATCTAACTATACTACAAATGTATGAAACGATCATACATTGTTACTTAGGTGCTGACCTAAGTAACTTTAGAAATGAATGCAATCTGCATAATAACAATTTTTTAAAAACCTATACACAAGCATCAAATCCTAGTTGATAAAGTTATTACCCACTGGGATACGAATAGCAAGATTATAAAATTAAACCTAAGTGTGCCAAAATTTATCTCTACGGTGAATGGACAAAATACATTCATTAAAAAGGCAGAGGTAACAATCTTTTTTTTTTTTTTTTTTTTTTGAGGCGGAGTCTCGCTCTGTCGCCCGGACTGGAGTGCAGTGGCCGGATCTCAGCTCACTGCAAGCTCCGCCTCCCGGATTTACGCCATTCTCCTGCCTCAGCCTCCCGAGTAGCTGGGACTACAGGCACCCGCCACCTCACCCGGCTAGTTTTTTTGTATTTTTAGTAGAGACGGGGTTTCACCGTGTTAGCCAGGATGGTCTCGATCTCCTGACCTCGTGATCCACCCATCTCGGCAATCTTATAAGATAATACTAAAAAGAATAAAAACAAGCAATTGCATAATGTCTAAAAAGATGCACTTTACATATGAAGACTTAAACGGTCTAAAAGTAAAAGGATAGAAGCAGATATATCATGGACATCCTCATCATAATGAAATGGAGAGTTCCCTGCTTTCCCTCTCAGGACATGCGACAGGGGTGTGGCTCGCCTATGGTTGCCCCCGCAGCTTAAACCTCTACAGGAAGGGGAGCACACAGACAGGTATGTCCAGGATTCAGGGTGAGTGCTTTTGGGCTCCAGCCCTATGGCAGTGTATAGAGGTGGGTGTCTGCAACTCCCAAAGCCCAAGTGGGTGTGTGTTACAATGTGCTCCTCTAGCTTTGCAATCTGCAGGTGGCTTGTGTGTTAAACAGCTCAATGTACCCTCTGCCTTATTGCAAGGGAAAGGGGCCGGTATGACAGCTCTCTGTATCCTGAGCTCTTGCCAGTGTCCCGAAAGAATCAGGGCTTGAAGGATGAATGCGAGGTTTTATTGAGTGGTGGAGGTGGCTCTCAGTGAGAGGATGGGGATCGGGAAGTGGGGTTGGAGTGGGAAGGTGGTCTTCCCCCCAGAGTCAAGCTGCATCATTCCTCTGCAGCTGGTCTGCTGGTCCACTGGTCTGCTTGCCTCTTCCTCTCCTCACTTGTGGGTCTCATCTGGAACTTGGGGTTTGAAGTTTACATTAGGGCAGGATTGGGGGCATGCAGGCCAAAAGGCAACTTTTTGGGTGAAAAAACAGAAATGCCTGTCCTCATTTAGGGCCACAGGTCTTCAGGCTTGAGGGTGGGGTCTTTGCTGGGCAACCGCCCTCTTCTACTCAATATTTCCCTGTCTCATGTCCGTATCAACAAGAAAGCATATATGGTTATATTAATCTTAGACAAAATATATTAAATGCAAGTAATATTACCAAAGATAAAGAAGTGTATTTCACAATAACAAAACTATTAATCACCAAAACAATGTAACATTTTTAGTGAGTATCCACCTAATTACAGAGCTTCAGTGTACTTGATACAAAAATTGACCATAAGTAAACAGAGAAATAGACAATTCCACAATCACTTGTGGATTATAAGTGATTATAATCATTTATGGACTATCTTATCTTGACAGTCATTTCTCAGTAACTGAGGATATAAGTAGACAAAAGAAAATCAGTTAGAATTCAGAAGATTTTAATTTGATATAAATTATGTTTAAAAAACACTACACCCAAATTTGGGTGACACATTCTTCACAAGTGAACATGGAACATTCATTAAGATTAATTAAATGCTACTTTCATAAAGCAAATCTTATTAGTTTCAAAAACCATATGATGATGAGTAGAAACATGATTTGACAAAACTTAACATCAGTACAGATTTAATCTCTCTCAAATAAGACTAGAAGGGAATTTACTTAATCTCATAAAGAGCATCTATGAAATGCATATAGCAATTGTTGTAGTGAATGGAGAAATACTAAATATTGCATTTTAAAGATCAGGAATAGGCAAAATATACATATTCATCCCACGTAATTTGCACACTACTGGAGTCCATGCCTGATGAAATAAAGAAATTAAACAACAACAAAAAAAGGAAGGCAAGAAGGAAGACTGTTTTAATTCACATATGATATAAACATGTATATAGAAAATGTAATGGATTTTTAAAATGTATTAGCACATATATATGAACTCCTAATGTTTGCAGTATATAGGGATGATATAAAATTTAATTGTTTTTACACATCAACAAATAAAAAAATAAAATATAAAATACTGTTTACGATGTCATAAAAGCAAAATAGCTCTTCCAAAATTTTTTAAAAGGCAACTAAGAGCTCCACGATAAAAACTAAAAAACATTGCTGAGATAAATTTTAAAAGATTCAAGTTAGTGGGTAGACACACCACTTCACAGTTTGGAAGACTATGTTTTTAAGATGGAAATTCTTTGCAAATTGAAGTATAAATTGATGCAATGCCTATGAATATTCCTGCAAGTCATTTTCGATAGAAATTGATGAGACAATTCTAAAAATCACATGGATATGCAAAGAATTCAAAATAGCTGAAAAAAGTATGGAACGAAGAACACAGTGAAGTGACATACTACCTGATTTCAGGACTCAATTTTACATTAAATTAAGAAAAGAAGGCATCAGTTTATAGACAAAAACTAAAACAGTGTAGCCTTGTACTTCTACTTTGAGCAAAGATGGACTAACAGAGACAAAACTTACTCTCCTTCCTAAAACAACTAAAAAACTAGGGGAAAAATAATGTGTGACATCAATTTTGAATGCATGAGACATAAAGTAGTGATCTCTGAGAGAAAGCAAAAACTGAAGTGAGCTCCATCTGTTGCTCCAGCATACTCCCTAGAGAAAGTTTCCAGGCCTCAGCACAGTGAAGAAGAAACCAGTGGACTCTGGCAGTTTCCTAGGGTTAAAGAGAATAAATTGGAGATCAGGGGTGTCAAGGTAGTTTAGAATTTGCAGGACATCATAAAGGAAAGGAAATGCCTACACACACACAGTGTTCCAGAAATCTGCAGAGTGCCACCCTTCAGTCTTCAGCGAAGAACTGATTAGCGCACACATGTGAGGCCAGGAGAATAACAGCCCTACATAATCAGTTGAAACAATACCTAAAGCTTACACAGGGCAGAGACTAGTTCCAGTTCCCCCGCAGTCAGATTGTAAAATCTCATAATTTATGGGGCATTGGGTTGGAGTACACAGAACAGTAGTGGGACACAAGTTGCCCTAGAATAAATTCTGCTCCGGTCTTCTAGAACAAAGCTTGAAGGCAAGAACCTAAACAGATCAAGGTATTTCCAAATAATTTAAATGCATCCGAGAAAAAAAATAAGAGGCCAAGAATACTGCAGCAATATATAAATATCTAGCACCCATAAAAGTAAACTTTGTCTCTGCCATTTAATAAAAAAAAAATAGCAGACATGTCAAAAAGCGAGAAAATACAATCCACAATCAGGAGAAAAATTAGTCACCCAAACTAAATGCCAAGTGATACAGATGATTAAATTAGTAAGCAAGGACATTAAAACAGTTGTAACTGTGTTCCATATGTTCAATAAACCAGAAGAAATTTGAGCATGTTAAGTGGAAACATGAAAGATTTAGAGATTAAAAACTGCTATTAATACATTGACCAGGCACAGTGGCTCATGACTGTAATGCCAGCACATTGGGAGGTTGAGGCAGGAGGATCACTTGAGCTCAGCAGTTCAAGACCAGCCTGGGCAACATAGAGAGACCCTATCTCTACAAAAACTACAAAAAATTAGCTGGGCATGGTGGCACATGCCTGTAGTCCCAGCTACTCCAGAGGCTGAGGTGGGAGGATCCCTTGAGCCCAGGAGATAGACGTGACAGTGAGCCAAGATTGTGCCAATGTACTCCAGCCTGGGCAACAGAATGAGGCCCTAAAAATATATTATATATATATAATAACATGCTATATATATAATACTTTATATTATACATAATATAATATTATTAAATATATAATATATAATATATTATACATAATATGTTATATCATGCTAATTATATATTATATAATAATATATATTATATATGGTATATTATAAATACATATTATATATTATATTTATTATTTCTACATTATATAATATATAATTATACATTTTCTATAATACATATTATAAATTATATATAATATATAATTATACATTGTCTATAATATATAATTATATATTTTCTAAAATATATTTTGCATATTATATATTATATAATTTTATATATAATATATTATTATATATATTAAAATATATCTAAAATATATTTTAGAAAATATATATTATAGCAAATGTATAATTATATATGTATAAATATATAAGTATATATTATATAAGTATTAAAATATATGTAAATATAAAATTATATAATATTTGGTATGCTTATATTATATATTTATATATTTTCATATGAGATGTAATTATATATTTCTATGGAATTACTTATATATTATTATGTATAAATATATTATCTATAATATTATATATATATGCTGAATGCAATTCACAGCAGATTTGACTTTATAGAAGAAAACATGATTGAACTTAAGATCAAAGTAATAGAAATTGTCCAAAATGAAGCCCAGAAAGAAAAATACTAGAAAAAAATTTAATGGGTCAATGACTTATGAGACAATCTGAAGTGGCCTAATATATATTTGATTAAAGTCCCTGGAGGAAAATAAAGTAGAGAAAGGTAGAAAAAAAGTTTGCGTTTTCTAATTTTAATCAAAAATATGCATCCTCAAATCTATGAAACTCAACATAATTGGAGCATAAGAAATATAAAGTAAACTACATCATGTTTCATCATAATTAAGTAGCTTAAAAGCTGTGATAAAGAGAGAACCTTGAAAGCAGCCTGTGAAAAAAGACATGTTACTTACAGAGGAGCAAAATAAGAATGGCAAAAGATGTCTCAGAAAAAAAAAAAATAGCAAGTCAGATGATGAAACAAAAGTTCTAACACACTGAGGTAAAAAGAAATTTTAACCTAGAATTATATTTCTAGCGAAATTATTGCACAATAAAATATCAAAATATTTTTGTCAGACCTACAAAAGCTAATGATTTATAACTAGCAGCTACAACTTAGTTATAACTAGTAGCTTCTAACTATGTAAAATATGAAAGGACGCCCTTCAGGCTGACACAGTTTCAATCAGATGAAAATATGTATGGATTTTTATAAAGGATCAGAGAGACCAAGATATAGTGATTATGTGGCTACATATAAATGAGATTTATTTTAAAAATTTAAAGACGTTTTAAAGTTACTTGGCTTTTTAACATAAAGTGAATATCAATGTATTGTGAGGTTTATATCATATGAAGATATAAAAGGTGTGGCAAGAGTAGTGTGAAGACCAGGAGAAAAGAAATGGAAGTACACTGTTGTAAGATTCTTATACTATATATGAAATGTTATAGTATCACTTGAATGAAAACCACAAAATATAGTTCACTGTTTACAAACTATAAGCTAAAGGTGTATGCTATAAACCCTAGAACAAGTACTAAAATAAACCAATGAATATTTAAAGCTAATAAAGCACAAATAAAGTTGAATCATACAAAATAAACAATATAAAATAAGAAAAGAAGCATAACACGCATAACAAAAGAAAACATATGGAAAAAGAGGAATAAGTTTACAATCAAATTTAATCATCACATTAAATACAAGGGACTGAACACCCCATTTAAAAGTCAGAGTATTTCAGGTTAAATATAAAAGCAAAACTCAATTGTGGTTTTTTTTTATGTATTATATAGGGTATATTTATACTCAAGAATCCCATTTTAAATATAAAGATACAAATAGGTAAACAGTAAAGGATGTCTACAAATTAGATAAACAAAATGGAAAATTCCTAGAAAGACACAAACTAACAACATTGACTAAGGAAGAAATAAATAATTTGTATAGACTTATAGCAAGCAAATTCTTTGAATTATTAAATTTTAAACTTTCAACAAAGAAAAAACCTAGACTTGGATGGTTATACTGGGGAATTTTACCCAATATTTCAAGAAGAATTAACATCAATTCATCCCAAACTTTCCATAAAATAGAAGGAATCATTTTTCAATGTATTATATGAGGTCAGTATTACCCTGATACCATGACCATCCAACGATATCACAAAAAAACACAAACCAATATTATTTATGAATATAGATATAAAGAACCTAAATACTAGCAAATCCAGTCTGGCAACATATTAAAAAATATTATGTGCCATGACCAGGTGGGATTTATCCCTGGAATGCAAGGTTGCATCAAATAATTAATATAATATACCTCATTCATAGAATAAAGAATAAAAATTATATAATCATCTCAATAAACATGGAAAAATGTTGATAACATTGGTATTTTATGATAAAAATACTCAACAAACCATTAACAGAAGGTACTCCCACACTTAATGATGTACAAAAACTCTGGAGCTAACAACATAATTAATCAGAAAGAACTTAAAAATGTCACCTTAACATCAGGAATGAGAAAGGTATGTCCACCACTCTCAGCACTTCTATTTAATGTTATACTGATGATTCCACTCCAGGACAAATAAGAAGAAAGATAAAGCTGGAGGGGAGAAGGAAAAGGGAGAGAAATAAAAAGAGAGGAGGAAAAAGAAAGAAAAGAGAAGAAGAAGAAAGAAGAAGGAGGAGAAAGAGGAGGAAGAAGAAGGAGGAGGAGAGGAAGAGGAATAAGAAGGAGGAAGAGAAGAAGGAGGAGGAGATGAAGGAAGAAGGAGGAGGAGAAGAAGGAAGAAGGAGGAGGAGGAGAAGGAGGAGGAGAAGGAAAATAAAAGCATCCATATTAGAAAGAAAGGAAGAAGTATATCTCTCCTTGTAGATGACAATTACTTTTATAGAGAAAATCCTAAGGAATCCACAAAGATGCCACTAGAATAAAAAAAAATCAGCACATCCAGTTTGCAGAATACAAAATTACTACACATAACTCAGTTGTGTTTTTATGAACAATAAAATTTTAAAAAATTCCATTTGCAATCATGCCAATAATAATAAAATGCTTAAGAATACGTTTAGCAAAATAAGTTCAAGACTTGTACATTGAGTCCTCGAGAACATCAGTGTGAGGAATTAGAGAAGGCCCAAATAAATGAAAAGACAGTCCCAGAAGACTATTCTTAAAATGACAATATTCCCAAAATTGATCTACAGATTCAGTGCACCCCTTATAAAAATTCCTTCTGATGTCCTTGCAGAAAATGCAAACTGATTCTAAAATTCATATGGAAATGCAAGGGACTCAGAGTGGCCAACATAATCTTGAGAAAGAACAAACTTGAAGGATGCATACTTCTTGAAGTACACATACTTCCTGATGTCAAGACGCCGGTAATCAAGAAAGTGTGGTGCTGGATAGATATGTAAATACATGTAAATGAATTGAAAGCCCAGAAATAAACTCTTCTATTTATGGACAGTTGATTTTCAGCAAAGAGTTAAAATTGTATTCAAATATTTTGAATGCAATAGTACAAGGGGGAAAGAGCAGTCTTTTCCACAAATAGTGCAGTAGGAGAAGGCCAGAGAAAAATAAAACCACTGCAACCCATAGGCAGAAAGGAACGGAGACAGAGGAATAAATCATTTAACTTTACTCTCCTTCCATCCTCTTATACCGCTAGTACCTCATGATCCTCAACAACCTGCCTGAGTTCGAGGAACACAGTTGATGCATCTCATGGAGGGGTGTCTCCTTTGGACATAAAGTATGAGAAGTCAATACAGGGTAGATCTAAAGAAACAAATTAAGAAAATAGAGAAATTAAATTAGGTTACATTAGTCCCATTCTGAAAATCCAGGATAATCTTCCTCCTTCGAAGTCCATAACTTTAGTCACATTTGCAAAGTCCCCTTTGTCATGTAAGGTAACAAGTTAACAGACATGGACGTTTTTGTGGGACCATCATTTTCCCCACAAAATGATTGCATGTTAAATGATTGGAATGACTGTTAAATTATTCTTTTGATATGATGCAATTTAACTAATAATTATGCTATGCACACACACACACACATACACAAAAACCTGTACACAAATGTTGATGGCAGCATTATTCACAATAAAATCAAAGTGGAAATCACCTAAATATCCATCAACAGTTAAATGAATAAATAAAATGGGGTATGTCTATACAATATCATATCATTAAGCAATAAGAAAAAGTGGAAGTACTGATAACTTTACAACTTGAATAACCTTTGAAAGATTATGCTAAGTGAAACAAGCCAGTCACAAAACACATGCTATGAGACTCTTTTTTTGTGAAATGCCCAGAATGGACAAATATACAGAGAAAGTCGATTGTTGGGTGCCTAGGGCTGAAAGGCGAGGTCTGGGGAAGAATAGGAAGTGACTACTAATGGATATAGAGTTTCTTTTGAGGTTAATGAAAATATTCTAAAGTAAATGAATTATATCTCAATAAAGGTGTTATAAAAGAAGTTTTCCTGACAAACTTAAACTGTTGTTTAGTGTTAGTGGTCAGGAGGTCTCTTTTAGGGGAGAAGAAAAGGGGAGTGGTCAAAAGGAATCCAAGGGAGGCTGTTAGTGTATCTACAATGTTTTATTTTCTGACCAGTTGGTCTTACAAGAGTGTTCACTTTGTTATGGTTTACTGAGCTGTATATTTATGATTTATGTACTTCTCTATATCTATGTTACACTTTGAAATAAAATGTATAATTTTTAAAAGTAACAATAAATGTGTTTCTATCCATGCAAAAAGAAGTAACAATTGTTTGGAAGTGTTATAGTAATGACAGGGAGAAAGCAAAAATTAAAGAAACAAAAGTAGGAAGTAAATTGGGAGACCCAAGCCTGAGTGATATTAAAGGTTACTTTTAGCTTTCTTTCTTTCAGACCCACTTTGTTTTTTAACCGCAAGCAGACTGGATTTAGGTGTGTGACAATGGATTTGTTTTTAATACATTGAATCTGAGATGTCTTAAAGACCTCCAACCGAAAATGTCAAATAAGAGGTAATGTACACGTTGAAGCTTGCAGAGACATATGGTTTGAACTTTTTGACAACTCCATCTCCTCCTCCCACTCTCTACATGTCCGAAGAACATTACTCTTTATGGGATCCCTACACTGTACCTCTTGACCTCTGGGTGGGATTGTCCTAGCTGAGTTTGTCCTGTGGAAGGTACCAGAAGATCAGAGGTAGAAGGAAAGTAGAGTTCATACTTAGGACTGATAAAAAGCCTTTGCTAGCTGCATAGTGCTTTAGCATCTCTTTTAGGTTTCTCTTATCCCTATTCACACCTCTATAAATAGTCCTTTATTAAATTCTCCCTAATTGGTCCATTGGAGTGTACCATCTGTTTCCTGTCAGGATCTTAAGTGACTCAGTAATCGACAAAATAAGTGGTCCCAGGAAATGCCCTTAAAATAGGTGTCTGGGGTTGGGTAGCTACCACATTCAAGGCGCTCACAGAGAGCTTTTTTGCTTTAAGAAAGGGACACTGATAATCTCTGGCATGCTATGACATCATGATTAGTTGAGTAATCACTGGCGGTGGCATAAGATGAAGTGCAGATGCAACGAAGGCCTTGGGAGACCAAGTGGTTGTGGCACTTAGTCACTATGGCAACAATGGTTTTACAAAGACTGTAGCAAGAGAGAAGAGAAAAATTGAAAGTCTGCCTCAGAGCATGAATGAAAAAATCAGAAAACTTCTATGAAAACTTTAAAGGAGTCCCTTATCTCCAGTAGCCATAGGGCAGAAAGGAATGAGAAAAAGTCAAGTCCAAGGACTAAATGTAATGGCACAGCTGTTAAGGGCAACTAAATAAAAAACCCAGCCAGGTTTCTCATACTAAGTAAGGCAAAGGCACTCATGGGAAAAGAATAGGGCCCTAAAATGTTTGAGCATATGGAAGAAAGGATAAGAATTTTAAATCTCCAAATTTTAGGTATACTCAACTCAGGTTTGAAATGTAATAAATGGACTTAAGTACCTGTGGAGTGAGGTTCACATCCAAAAGGCTATTTAATTAAAGTCTGGACTAAACAATGGCCTATAATTAGTGTGACATAGTGCAGTGGCTCTGAATCTTAATTGTACATTGGAATCACCAAGGAGACTTTAAAATGCACGTATGTCTAGTTCTCACTCACATACACTGTGCAACCTGCTTAGTTATCTGCTACCAGTCACTCTGAGGGGACCTAGAGGACACCCCCTTACTGAGGCATAATTGAAAGTATGCATGGTAAACATTTCCTATAAGCCATAGATAACTAATGGTGGGAGATGCTGCACTAGAAATCCACTCCATATTTCAATGGGAATAATGACATGTCAGTGTAGTAGAGGCCAGATCAATGAGTTTAACCATCAGAAGTGAGGATCTTAAAATCACATGATTAAAGCAAGTGTTGAATTGGTAGTCAGTAGCTTACTGATCTCTAGGTCCAGAGAATGAGATAGATGAGCAGGATACTGAGATGTGACTTAATATATACAAACAAAAAATGTCTAGGTCTAGTGCTAAAAGTATAATTCAAGTCATCATAATGGGAATGCATAGCCTCTTATCCAGTTGCAAGACCTAAGCCAATACACCAGCCCAGAGTCCCTCCTTTGAAGGGAAGGCTGGTTCCTTTTGAGAAAGAATCTATAACATAGCCATTAATAAGTACTATGTGTGTTCCCCAGACCTTCTCTATGTGACCTACAGCTAATTACCAGGAAGGCTGTGCACTGGTGAAAGAGAAATAACCCAGAACTTCTGAGGGGTTATTAGTTACAGAATCTGAAATGCTGCCAATCGCTAGAGACGCTAAATGCCAGCCTGGCCCACTAGTAATGGACATTTATAGAGATCACATGATAGATGAAATCCTCACTTGAATTCACTTTCAGGTGTGTCTAATGGGGTCATTGACTTATTGTATGGGTTGTATATGCATTATGGTATGATAAAACAAGTGGATGCTTCTAAAACTACTCCCACCACCAAGATATTAAGCCAAACACAGTCTTCTATCCCTGACGGAAATGCAGAACAGTATCACCATCAAACACCAGAAAGATGTGTGGTGAGAGTTACGTGGCATTTTTAACACATGCTCAATGAACTCACATTTCTGCCTGATGGAAAGCCAAGTGAATCTTGAACAATGACTGTAGATTGTTGCAAGCTAAATTGCCTAGATCATCTAGGTTTTCAGATGCAGTATCTTTACTGGAGAACATCAGTGCTACCTCTGCCACTTGACTGCATTCTCAAAGGACCAGCAGCAACAGCATCACTCCAAAATTCACTGGACATGCAAATTCTTGGGTCCTACTCCAAATAGAAAAAAATCAGAAACTTTAGAGGTAGAGCCCAGAAATTGTGTTTTAACAAGCCCTCAATGTGAATAATTTGCACTTTTCTATTAAAGAAACACCTAGATAATGCTTTATTTTCCTACTTCAAATCAGGAAAAACACTGGCAAGGTGAGGGTAGAAGCTCATCTGCACTGTCTAGTCAACTCTTATGCTCTCTTTTATGATATAAACTGGAAAGAACTTAATAATCTTTGTGTCCCATAAAACATCACATTGATCTTGACATTGATGACCTTACATTAATTGAGTCTATAAGTAGGAGGTAGCAAGCACTAGATGTCTTATTAAGACATAACGGTGTCAAGGGTTGAGAGATAAATCCTTTGTAAGTTCGAGATCCTGAGCCTGCCAGACTGATAGGTTTATGAAGTGTTAGTGGTCTGGAATAGGACAGAATATTTTATCTAAAGTGAGAGATAAATGACTGAAGCTTGCACTCCTAATTTGAAGAGGCACAAAACTTGTTGGACCTTTTTAAATTATGGAAGCAAAGTATTCTACATTTAGACATGATGATATAACTCATTAACTGATTAATGCATAGCATCCAGTTTAGATTGGGCCTGAATTAAAACAGGCTCTGCAGTAGGTCCACAGTGCAGTGAAAAATATGAAACCACCTGGGTTTTATGACCCAGTAGAAGAAGTTGTTTGAGAAGACAAAGAAGACATATGGAGCTTCTGGAAATTTCCAAAAAGCAGCATAACTGTGCAGCTTAGTTTTCATGTAAGACCAGTTTGCACTTTTCTATCAACAATGTCTCTTTATTTGAAAATCAGCTTCACACTTGCAATTAGACCCTTTTAATATTGAGTATCTGGAAACAGGTCTGTGAGAAATGAACTCATCATGAACTGGTCATTATATTATTTAATTAAAATTAGATATTAGAGGTTAACAATGACTAGATTTATTCTCACATCTGAAACATCTAAGATACTGGACAAAACATATGAAACAGCAGTTTTCCAAATATCAAAATGAAAGATTGTCATCCCTGAAAGAAGAGAAGCAAACAATGCAAGTCCAATAAGTGTTCCAGCTTTCTGATGGGAAGCAGTTTTGAGGTTGTGGCTAGGGAAAAGGAAATCAATACAGAGCTTATAGTGCTCTGAGTTGAAAAGATGGTGTTAGGTGTTTGGAGACATAGAAGTATCTGGAGTTTACAAGGCAGAGTACCAGAAAGGCAAGGAGTAAAAGAGGATCTAGAGATCTAGAGAGGGTCTGCTGGAGACTTCAGCTGAGTACTGACTAGTACATATATAAAGCTCAGGAAGGAATCACTTGAAAGAATTACATAGAATAATCATCAGAGTTTGGAATATTTCCCGTTAACATGAGCTGGAGTAGAAGACCTCATAATTCAAGGTGCATCTGGTAGAATTCCCAAAATGGTTAAACCTTGGTAACTGGCCAACACTTGTGCTAGACTAAATGCTGCTCTGGTAGCTTGAAAACAAAATCAAAAGGAGTCATACTGTTTATAAAGAACCTTACTGAATACCACAACAAATCTTAATTGTTATAGAAGTAAAACTTATAGAACAATAAAAAAACTCAACAATATAAAATTCAAAATGTCTGTCATCAGATAAGATATTACTAGACATTTAAAGAAGCAGGAAAATATGGCCTATAATGAGGGTAAACATACTCAGTTGAAACCACTGAAACAATGATACAGATTGTAGAAATAGCAGTTACTTTAAAACTATTATTCCCCTATATTCCACATATTCAAGGAGCTAAAGAAATTAGTAAGGAGTTTAAGTAGAGACATGGACTGTACAAAAAGGGATGATATTTATGTTCTACAAATGAAAGTTACAGTATCTGAGATGAGAATAATTGAATGAAGTCGACAGCAGATTACAAATTGCAGAAAAAAAGATTAACGAATTATAAGAGTAGTAATGAAGACTATCCAAAATGAAAAAAAGAGGAAAAATGACTTAAAAAATGAACATAACATCCTTTCACTGTGGTACAACTTCGAGAGAGCGATATATGATTAACTGGGCTCTCTGAAGGAAAGGAAAGAAGGACAAAAAATATTGAAAAAATATTGGTTAAAATGTTTTCAAATATAAAAATATTTGAAAAATATCTATGAACCAACAATATAGGAATTTAAATAAGCCTTGAAAACAAGAAATATGAAAAAGTTAATTCATGGAATATAATAAGTCATTAAAAGTCAATGAGTAAGTCAATAAAAAGGGAAAAATGTTAAAGCATCCGGTGGAGTAAGATACATTATATACACAGGATTACAAATAAAGTGAATGGCTCATCTGAAATCAGAAATTCATGCTTGAAGATGGTAGAAAAATAGGCTACAGTACTGAAATAAAATAAATTAGCAACCTAGAATTCTATACCCAAAGGAAATATCTTTCAAAAATAAAGAGGAAATAAAGGTGTTTTCAGACAGTTAAAAAAAAAAAAAGTGGGAAAATGTATAGCAACAACCTGCATTGCAAAGCATAAACTATAAAAAAAAAAAAAAAAAAAAACCCAGTGAGAATATAAATCAACATAAAGGAAGGAAGGACACTAGAAATTGTAACTATATAAGTATATACATATTTTATTCTAATAATTTAAATAATTTAAAAGATGATTCAGTGCAAAATAAAAAAGTAATATATTATATGTTTGAGGATTTATAAAATAATTAAAACTAAAACGTATAATGAAAATAGAAGAAAGGACAGGAGGGGAGATATGGAAAAATACAATTATATGATTCTTATATTATTCATGAAGAAAAACAATATTTCTTGGAAGCTGAAATGAGAGATTAAAATATATAGCATAGGCCAGGCACAGTGGCTCACGCCTGTAATCCCAGCACTTTGGGCAGCCGAGGTAGGTGGATCACATGAGGTCAGGAGTTTGAGTCCAGCCTGGCCATCATGGCAAAACCCCATCTCTACTAAAAATACAAAAATTAGATAGGTATCATGGTGCGCATCTGTAGTCTCAACTACTCGGGAGGCTGAGGCAGAAAAATTGCTTGGATCTGGGAGGTGGAGGTTGCAGTAAGCCAAGAGATTGTGCCACTGCACTCCAGGCTGGGTGACAGAGCAAGATTCCATCTCAAAATAAATAAATAAATAAATAAATAAATAAATAAATAAATAAAAATAAAACATATAGCATAGACTAAAATAATATAACTAAGAATTTTGGCTGAAGAGCCAACAAAGAAAATAGAATGAAATCATAAAATGTACTCAACTAATTCAAACGAAGGCAGACAAAAAGGATAAATGGTACAAATAGAAATGGGAAGATGATAAATTTAAATCAAACCATACAAGCAATTACATTAAATGTAAATGGTCTAAACATCCCAATATTTAAAAAACAGAGACCGTCAGATTCCATAAAAAAGCAACACTGAATTACATGTTTCCTATAAGAAACACACTTAGACTCAAAACAAAGGGATGGAGGAATATTTATCAAGCAAATGCAAAGCAAAAAGAAATAAGCAGGGGTTGCAATCTTAGTCTCTGATAAAAACAGACTTTAAACCAACAAAGATCAAAAAAGACAAAGAAGGGCATTACATAATGGTAAAGGGAGCAATGAAACAAAAAGAGCTAACTATCCTAAATATATATGCACCCAATACAGGAGCACCCAGATTCATAAAGCAAGTTCTTAAAGACTTACAAAGAGACTTAGACTTAATCTCCCACAAAATAACAGTGGGAGACTTTAACAGCCCACTGCCAAAATTAGACAGAAAAATGAGACAGAAAATTAACAAGGATATTCAGGAATTGAACTCAGCTCTAGACCAAGCCCATGTAATAAACACCTACAGAACTCTCCACCCCAAATCAACAGAATATACATTCTTCTCAGGACCAGATAGCACTTATTCTAAAATTGACCACATAGTTGGAAGTGAAACACTCCTCAGCAAATGTAAAAGCATGAAAATCATGACAAACAGTCTCTCAGACAGCAGTGCAATCAAATTAGAATTCAGGATTAAGAAACTCCCCCAAAGATAGCACAACTACATGGAAACTGAATAACCTGCTCCTGAAATTAAGGCAGAAATAAATAAGTTCTTTGAAACTAATGAGAACAAAGACACAGCATACCAGGATCTCTGGGACACAGCTAAAGCAGTGTTTAGAGGAAACTTTATAGCACTAAATGCCCATGTGAGAAAGCTGGAAAGATCAAAAATTGACATGCTAATATCCCAATTAAAAGAAATAGAGAAGCAAGAAGAAACAAACTCAAAAGCTAGAAGACAAGAAATAAATAAGGTCAAAGCAGAACAGAATGAGACAGAGACATGAAAACCCTTCTAAAAATCAATGAATCCAGGAATTGTTTTTTTAAAAAAAAAAGATTAAAATAGACCACTACCAATATTAATAAAGAAGAAAAAGAGAGAAGAATCAAAGAGATACAATAAAAAATTATAAAGGGGATATCACCACTGATCCCACAGAAATGCAAACTTCCATCAGAGAATACTATAAACAACTCTATGCAAACAAACTAGAAAATCTAGAATAAATGGATAAATTCCTGGACACATACACCATCCCAAAACTAAACCAGGAAGAAGTTGAATCCCTGAATAGACCAATAGCAAATTCTGAAATTAAGGCAGTAATTAATTGCCTGCCAACCAAAAAAAGCCCAGGACCAGATGGATTCAGAGCTGAATTCTACCAGAGGTACAAAGAGGAGCTGATACCATGGCTTCTGAAACTATTGCAAACAATAGAAAAAGGACTCCTCCCTAACTCACTTTATGAGACCAGGCCAGCATCATCCTGATACCAAAACCTGGCAGAGACACAACAAAAAAATTTTCAGGCCAATATCCCTGATAAACATCGATCTGAAAATTCTCGATAAAATACTGGCAAACCACCAAATCCAGCAGCACATCAAAAACTTATGCACCAAGATCAAGTCTGCTTCATCCCTGGTATGCAAGGCTGGTTCAACATACACAAATCAATAAACATAATCCATCACATAAATAGAACCAATGATAAAAACCACATAATGATCTCAATAGATGCAGAAAAGGCCTTTGAAAACATTCAACACCACTTCATGCTAAAAACACTCAATAAACTAGGTATTGATGGAACATATCTCAAAATAATAAGACCTGTTCATGACAAACTCATAGGCAATATCATACCAAATGGACAAAAGCTGGAAGCATTCCCTTTGAAAATCAGCACAGGACAAGGATGCTCTCTGTCACCACTCCTATTCAACATAGTATTGGAAGTTCTGGCCAGGATAACTGGGCAAGAGAAAGAAATAAAGGGTATTCAAACAGAAAGAAAGGAAGTCAAGTGGTCTCTGTTTGAAGATGAAATGATTGTATATTTAGAAAACCCCATTGTCTCAGCCCAAAAGCTCCTTAAGCTGATAAGCAACTTCAGCCAAGTCTCAGGAGGTAAAATCAACGTGCAAAACTCACAGGCATTCCTATACACTAATAATAGACAAACATAGAGCCAAATCATGAATGAACTCCCATTCACAATGGGTAAAAAGGAATAAAATACCTAGGAATACAATTTACAAGGGATGTGAAGGACCTCTTAAGGAGAACTACGAAACACTGTTCAAGGCAATAAGAGAGGACACAAACAAATGGAAAAACATTCCATGTTCATGGATAGGAAGAATCAATATTGTGACAATGGCCATACTGCCCAAAGTAATTTATAGATTTAATGCTATCCTAATCAAGCTACCATTTACTTTCTTTACAGAATTAGAAAAAATGACTTTAAATTTCATATGGAGCCAAAAAAGAGCCCATATAACCAAGACAATCCTAAGCAAAAAGAACAAAGCTGGAGGCATCACACTACCTGACTTCAAACTATACTACAAGGCTACAGTAACCAAAACAGCATGGTACTGATACCAAAACAGATATATAGATCAATGGAACAGAACAGAGGCTTCAGAAACAACACCATACATCTACAACCATCTGATCTTTGACAAACCTGACAAAAACAAACAATGGGGAAAGGATTCCCTATTTAATAAATGGTGTTGTGAAAACTGGCTAGCCATATGGAGAAAACTGAAACTGGACCCCTTCCTTACACCTTGTATGAAAAGTAACTCAAGATGGAATAAAGACTTAAATATAAGACCTAAAAACATAAAAACCCTAGATGAAAACCTAGGCAATACCATTCAAGACACAGACATGGGCAAAAACTTCATGACTAAAACACCAAAAGCAATGACAACAAAAGCCAAAATGGACATTGGGGTCTAACTAAACTAAAGAGCTTTTGCACAGCAAAAGAAACTATCATCAGAGTGAACATGTAACCTACAAAATGGGAGGAAATTTTGCAATCTATCCATCTGACAAAGGGCTAATATCCAGAATCTACAAGAACTTAAACAAATTTACAAGTAAAAAACAACCCCATCAAAAGGTGGGCAAAAGATGTGAACAGATATTTCTCAAAAGAAGACATTTATGCAGCCAACGAACATGAAAAAAGACTCATCATCACTTGTCATTAGAGAAATGCAAATCAACACCACAATGAGATACCATCTCATGCCAATTAGAATGGCGACCATTAAAAAGTCAGGAAACAACAGATGCTGGAGGGGATGTAGAGAAATGGGAATGCTTTTACACTGCTGGTGGGAGTGCAAATTGGTTCAACAATTTGGAAGACAGTGTGGTGATTCCTCAGGGATCTAGAACAAGAAATACCATTTGACCCAGCAATCTCATTAGTGGGTATATACCCAACAGATTATAAATCATTCTACTATAAAGACACATGCATACGTATGTTTATTGCAGCACTATTTACAATAGTAAAGACTTGGAACCAACCCAAATGTCCATCAATGATAGACTGGCTAAAGAAAATGTGGCACATATACACCATGGAATACTATGCAGCCATAAAAAAGAATGAGTTCATGTCCTCTGCAAGAACATGGATGAAGCTGGAAACCATCATTCTCAGCAAACTAACACAGGAACAGACAACACCACACGTTCTCACTCATAAGTGGGAGTTGAATAATGAGAACACATGGACACAGGGAGGGAAACATCACATTTGGGCCTGTCAGGGGATGGGGGTCAAGGGGAAGGAGAGCATTAGGAAAAATACCTAATGTAGATGACGGGCTGTTGGGTGCAGCAAACCACCATATCATATGCATACTTATGTAACAAACTTGTACATTCTGTACATGTATTCCAGAACTTAAAGTGTAATAAATTTTTTTTAAAAAGAAACACTTCATAAAGGAAAAAATGAAGTTAAAAGTAAGATATGAGAAAACATATACTATGTTAATGATTTTTTAAAACAATACTGAACTGTATGTTTCCTATAATAAACACATTTTATAAAGGAAAAAGTGAAATTAAAGGTAAGCTATGAGAAAACACATACTATGTTAACAATTTTTAAAAGATAATTTGGCTATATTGATAGTAAATAAAGTAGATTTCAGAACAAAGAATATAGCCATAAATAAAGAAGGTCATTTTATATAACAAATAGGTCAATTATCAAGGAAGTATATATTCCTAATTATACACCTATTATATTCCTATTTATACACTGAATAATAACATTTTTTGAAGTACATGAATCAAAAACTGGTGAAACTTTCAGGAGAAATAGACAAATGTTAGCATCTTTATTAATGTATAGAATAAATAGACAGAAAATCGATGAAAATATAGAATACTGAAAACATTACCAACCAAATTTTAAATCACGTTTATAGCTCTCTCAACCTAACAATAACAGAATACATTTGGTTTAAAGTGCACACAAAAAAGTTTACCGAAATAGTCCATTTCCTAGACAATAAACAATTCTTAATAAAATTAAAAGTATTCAAATAAAACAAATTATGTTTTCTGATTCTAATGGAACTAATTTTGTAATCAATAATAAAAAGACATCTGGAAACTAAATTGAAACTAAATTTTGATATCAAATAGTATGCTTGTAAGTAACCCATGTATTAAATAATAAATCAATAGAATATAGTTGAAAGAGATGAAAATAAAAGTTCAATATATCAAAATTTATGGGAAATGGCTAATGTAGTACTTAAAAAGAAATTTATAACACTAAATGCCTATGTTAGAAAAGCAAAAAGGTCTTGAGTTAATGATTCCACTTTTTACTTTAATAAAATAACAGAAGAATAAATTAAACCCAAGGTAAGTAATTAAAAAGAAAATAAATAAATATTATAGTGGAAATCAATGAAGGAAAAAAATAGAAAATTATATGGAAAAATCTGTAAAGCCAAAAACTGGATCTTTAAAATTTTAGTAAAATTGATAAACCTGTAGCCAAAGAAAAATAAAGATCATATCGAGAATGAAACAAGTGACCTCAGTAAAGATTCTATAGATAATAAAAGAACAGCAAGAGAGCAACTATAGATAATAAGGGAAAAAGAGTAAACAACTTTCTGCCAATAAGATAAAATGGACAAATTCCCTGAAAGGTACAAACGATGAAAACAATTGGTCAATTAGAAATACGTAACCTGAATGGCTTTTTTTTATGATATTGAATTTGTAGTTTAAAATTCCTCTTCCCTGTGCACTCTGCTGCCTCCACAAAAATAAAAAAATAAAAAACCTCCAACCCCAGATGGCTTTGTTGGTTCATTCTAACACATATTTAAGGAAGAGTACATCAAGTCTATACAAACTCTTCAGTACAATTGAAGAAGAGGGAACATATTTCATTTCATTCTGTAAGATTAGTATTACTCTGACACTAAACCCAAAAAAGAGCATAACAAGAGAAGCGAATTATAGATTAATATCTTGTGTGAAAAAATATGCAAAAATTTCTTTAAACATTTTGGAAAATTGAATTCAAATATATATAAAGAAGATAATATATAATAACCAATTAAATTTATTCCAGAAAAGTAATATTGTCTTAACATTCTAAAATCAATCAATACAGTTAACCATATTAATGGACTAAAAAAGAAATACCATGATCAACTCAATACAAAAAAAGAAAAAGCTGACAAACTGCAACATTTACTCCTGGTAAAAAGTACGAGAAAACTAGGAATAGAAAAGATTTTCTCAAACTGATTAAGGGCTTCTAGCAAAAACTTAAGAGGTTATGTACTTAATAGTGAAAGACAATATGCTGTTGATAAATCAATAGAACAGAATGGTACAGAAATAGAACTGCATACAGTTGGCCATTTAATTTTTGACAAAGATGCAAAACCAAAACTATATAGAAAACACAGTCTTTTCAACAAATGCTGCTGGATCACTTTGATAGCCATTTGAAAAAAAAAAACAAAACATGAACAACTAATTTTGACTCATACCTCACATCATACACAAAATTTAACCTGAAATGTAGCATAGACCTAAATGCAAAACTTAAAATTATATTAGAAGAAATCATAGAATCTTTTCATGACCTTGGGTGAGTCATAGGTTTCCTAGATAAAATAGCCAAAGCACAATACACAAAAGAAAATAAATTAATAAATTGGCTTCATTAAAATGTAAAACTTCTAAACTTCAAAAGCAACTGTTAAAAGAAGAAAAAGGTCACACTCTGGGTAAAAATACCTACAAATTATGTATCTGATAAAGGATTTGAATCAGAATATATATTGTCAACAAAAAAAAATGAAATGACACAACTTTTAAAATCTGGTAAAATACTTGAATATAAACATCACCAAGGAAAATATACAAATAATAGCAAATGAGCACTTGAATCATGCTCAACATCAGTAGTTATTAGTGAAGTGCAAATTAAAACCTCAATGAGCTACTACTCTGTACCTATTTTAAAAAGGTGGTATTTGTAAAGGACTGAGCACACCAGGTTTGGCAAGGATATGGAACAACTGGAAGTTTCATTCACTGCTGGGTGGTATGTAAAGTGATACAATCTATTTGGAAAATAATTTGAACATTTTTAAAACTATATATACATGGCCGGGTGCGGTGGCTCAAGCCTGTAATCCCAGCACTTTGGGAGGCCGAGACGGGCGGATCACGAGGTCAGTAGATCGAGACCATCCTGGCTAACACGGTGAAACCCCGTCTCTACTAAAAAAAAAATACAAAAAACTAGCCGGGCGAGGTGGCGGGCGCCTGTAGTCCCAGCTACTCCGGAGGCTGAGGCAGGAGAATGGCGTAAAACCCGGGAGGCGGAGCTTGCAGTGAGCTGAGATCCGGCCACTGCACTCCAGCCTGGGCGAAAGAGCAAGACTCCGTCTCAAAAAAAAAAAAAAAAAAAAACTATATATACATATGTCTACCATATGACCCTGCTATTCTACTAGATGCTAATCCAAGGGAAATGAAAGCATTTATCCACCTGCCTGAGTTGTCTATTGCTGCTGTAACAAATTGCCACAATTTGGTGGCTTGAAGGAACGTAGTTTTATTATCTTACAGTTTTGGAGGCCAGAAGTCCTTAATGATGTTCTGGGGCAAAAACTAAGTTGTTCATCAGAGGTGCATTCTTTCCAGAGGCTCTAGGGCAGAAACTGTGCCTTTTTTAAGTTTCAGGGGCCACCTGCCTTCCTCCTTTTGTGTCCCCACTCGGTATTCTCAGAGCTAGTAGCATAGCTGTATAACATTTTCAAATCTCTCTTCTCTCTCTCTCTCTCCCCCCTTCTCTCTCTCTCTCTCTGACCTCTGCTTCCACAGTTACAATTTTTTCTGTGACTCTTACCATGAGGTTTTCCTTGTATAACACTCTTTTGAGTTATATCAGGTCCAACTGAACAATCCATTACAACCTTTCCATCCCAAGATTCCTAATCACATCTGCGAGGTCGTTTTCGCTATGTTGTAAGGTAATATATTCATAAGTCTCAGAGACTAGAATGTGGATATCTTTGGGGAGATATCCTGTCTACCACATCACCCAAATCTTGCAATTGATTATTAGTAACATCTTTAATTGTAATATCCCTAAACTGGGAACTACCCAAATGTCAATCAACAAGTAAATAAATTGTGATATTTCCATGCAATGTAGTACTATTCAACAATAAAAAGAAATAGGCTATCAATATGTGCCACATGGATACATGTCAATATAACTATGCTGAATGAAAGAAACAAGATATAAAATGTATTCATAGTGCATAATTTCATGTATATAAAATTCTGGGAAATGAAAACTACAGTTAGAGAATGCAGATCAGTGGTTGCTAGAGGATGGCAGTTTGGGCTAGGGGGTGATAATTGGAATAGAGAAATTACTTAGGAGATCAGGAAACTTTTGGGGAGATTGATATGTTCATTTTCTTGATTATGGTGCTTGTTTCACAGGTACACACATGTCAAAACCCATCAAATTTTACAGTTTATGTGTAGTATATTGTATTAGTCCATTCTCACACTGCTATAAAGAACTGCACAAGACTAACTTATGAAGCAAAGAGATTTAATTGACTCTCAGTTCCACATGACTGGAAAGACCTCGGGAAACTTACAATCATGGTGAAAGTGGAAACAAACATGTCCTTCTTCACATGGTGACAGGAAGGAGAAGTGCCGAGCAAAAGAGGAAAAGGCCACTTATAAAACCATCAGATCTAGAGAGAACTCATATCAGGAGAACAGCAGCATGAGATTTTGGTGGGGACACAGACAAACCATATCATGTATTTCATGTTGAGTATACCTCAATAAAGCTGTTTTAAAAATTTACGGTTAATGCAAGGAAACTGGAAAACAATAATTGTCACATGTCTTCTGGCTTCAGCAGGTCCAAAACACAAGCAAATTAAAGGAAAAATTAGGTGGCTCAGATACCCCTGGAATCTTCTCCTAGTCCTTCCGTGCACTCTACCAGTAGGCTCATGGGAAATTACCCATGATCAGTTAAGACACAGAAGAAGAAAACTGTAAGTTATCTTTATTGATAGATTGATACAACAAACCATACCAGCTGGGAGTAAATTGCTGCTACATTATAGAGAAACTCAGGAGAAATCCTGAAGGGTATTAATAAAGGAAATTTATAGATTCACTGTGGATCTTCGATAGTGGCTAATCATAAAAAAGGGAGATTAGTGAAAAAGCACGTGAGATAAAAATACTCATGTGCCAGATACTAGTTTATTAGCAGGCATCCACTGTGAGTTCAATAATCAGGTAGACAAGATGTATTACCTTGTATCCAGCAATGTCGGTACTGTTTGAATGACAAAGTGCAATATGGCGATGACAACGGTATTAGAAGGTATGTATAGGTTCCACTTGCCCAGGCTGCCTAAGGCTGAACCCCATTCTGAATTCCAATATGGTGCCATGCTCTGGGAAGACCAGATAGCCGTCTTGTAGAAAAGGCAGGGATTTTCCACATAGAAGCTGATTCTGGGTATGTGTTTATCCATCCATCCCCATAGTACTTCTGCCAATGCCACTCCTGTGGACTTACATAATGCTGTAGCCATTGTCAAACTCTATACACAAAAAAATCCCAACCAGAGAAGATATTTAGCAGCAGAAGATCTGAGACATTAGACTCATTCTGATAGAATTCTCTGGTCTTAGCAAGTCACCAATCTTCCCAAAGCAGCTGGCTTAGAAGAGCTACATAAGGCTTAGTCATAAGACTAGCTAAAGAACAGAGGCCAAAATTCATGGTCCAGGACCCTAAGGATATATTTTCCTAAATAACTTACTTAAGGAATGTTTGCTTTTCATCCTAGAATCCTGGGGCTTGGTGAATTTGTAGGTATAGTACTCAAGTAAAAAATAACTCCATCAAGAAAACTTATAATTTAGTAGTATTGGAAACTGAATCTCTGTCCTGAGCATTGTATACTCTTAATGCTGCTAAAATGGTAGGCAAGTTATTCATTGCACTATACTAAGAGGGACTGGACTGCAGCTCCACAATAGGAGAAATAAAACTATATCTGCAACTCACATATTTACCAGGGTATTTCTTAGTACTCCTAAATCACAAATCCTGGTTGATTGGAAACCCCAGCAATCTCATAAGGATAAAATCACCAAAAATTCAGATAATGAGAGAATAAATATTTGTGTCACTCATCATGTAAAGACCACTACCTAGTTACGAGTGAAGCTAAGGAGAACATGAAATGGGTTCTGGAAGAAGGAAACTTAGGCCTCAGAACATGCTACTGAATTACCTATGTTTTACCTTAACTTATTTTTTATCCATAATCTCCTTCCCCCTATCCCTAACTGACTTATGTGAAGATTATTTCTGGCAAACAGCTTAGATTTTGGCCAGGGATATAGCTGAATTATCATGAGTTAATGGTGATAAAGTTGCTGATGATTTTCTGTGCCCCTTATATAGGAGGCATGCACTTAAAAAAATCTGGACAAAGACCACAAGTGGATTTTGAAGGGATAAACTAGTGAACTGTGATGAATATGCTTCCTCTGTTCCTTCAGATCTGAGATCTACACTTCTCCTCCCTAGTCTAAATCCTAGACAGCACCAATGAACTCCCTTAGGCTCCAGCCGCTGGGATACAGTCAATGGCAGGCACCAGCTAAAGATGAGAGAACAGAAGTAGGGTATCACTGGGACATTTATTCCTTCAGTTCCCTCTCTGCCAGGCCACAATTGACATTAGAATTGAATAAAATAAAGAACACAAAGTATGAAAATCTTTCAGAAGCAGACAGATATAATAAAAGCGTACTTTCTTTTTTCCTCTTTATAGGAGAAACATTCCTTTTTATATAAATCAACTATATTATTCAGGATCATATGGAAAATCAGATGGCCCACTTGAAAGGGTTTAACTACTTACAGAGATGTGAGAAGAAATAAGAAAACCAGTAAAGGATAGGGAAGCATCCAGATATTGGCAACAATGAGAAGCCCATTAGTAGTCCTAGGGCTGAAGGACAGGACATTAGACAGGCAGCTCTGAGTCTATGAGAGCCAATTCCATGGAAGGGGGAAAGCCATTAGGAGCTCTGGTGTAAGCAGGGCACAGAGGCTGATAGGGCATGGGGAGAACAGAAAATGAATATCTGAACCTCTCTCTGTCTCCCCTTTTCATTTCTTGCTGTGCCTCCCATTGGCCAGATTAAACTAGAAGCGAAGGAGCTAGGGAACCAAGTAATACCAGAATTCCAGCCCAGAGAGCATTGCAGAGACCATCAAAGAAGAGCTCTGATAAGTACGTGGTGAGGATGGGGACAGGGTTGGCATGAGAATGATAGCAAACAGATAAAAATCAGTATAACAAGAAAATTTTTTCAACTGTTACGTTAATGAGCAAAATCAAAAACAAAAGACTGGAAGTGCATTGAGAAAATTAACTTTTTTTTTTTTTTTTTTTTTTTTTTTTTGAGACGGAGTCTCGCTCTGTCGCCCAGGCTGGAGTGCAGTGGCGCGATCTCGGCTGACTGCAAGCTCCGCCTCCAGGGTTCACGCCATTCTCCTGCCTCAGCCTCCTGAGTAGCTGGGACTACAGGCGCCCACCACCTCGCCCGGCTAGTTTTTTTGTATTTTTTAGTAGAGACGGGGTTTCACCGTGTTAGCCAGGATGGTCTCGATCTCCTGACCTCGTGATCCGCCCGTCTCAGCCTCCCAAAGTGCTGGGATTACAGGCTTGAGCCACCGCGCCCGGCTGAAAATTTACTTTTTAAAAATAATGCTTTGAGCCAAAAAAAATTGTAAAAGCAAGGATAGTTTTTAAATGTTTTTGGATTCAATATACTTACAACAGTTCAAAGAAGCTGTATTGAATAGTACAGAGTTGATTCTTGCTTCCTCTTGATCCTGTAGTACATGCTATCTTTTAAGGTTCAGAATGATGAACACTATTACAGATTCCTTTGCATCTCTGTTGTGGTGTCTTTGACAAAGTTAACTATTATAAATAGCCTCATTTCTGCTAAAAATTATCATATAAAACTTTCATGTAAGAACAATAAATCAACCAAACATCTGCCTCACCATTATTCATTATAACAAACTTATGATGTAGCCAATTGGAAAAAAAATGCAATTTGCCTAAAGTGCCTCTTTGAATTATTTAAAGTTTCTGTTGCAGCTAATTAATTTAGAGCATATTAGGAAAATGAAGCAATGAAAATAATCCAAATACTGAGCAAAAATAGCAGTACAGATGCTAGTAGTATTCTATTTTCTTTGTTACTGTGCTTTATACACTGGCCCCAAGCAAGTAGAAATTAATGAAGTACATTGATATTATTTTAATGGGTTTTATATGCAGTCAAATAAATATTAGTAAAAATGATTTGATATACACTCAGTAAAATACTGTAGATGTAGAGCTATATAATTTGTTTGGAGAACAGGTATTTGTCACTAATAAAAACTGGAATGAAGTGAATTTGTAATAAAAACTGTAGTGAAGGGAATTTGTATTCAACACATCATCATTTCAAATGCTTCTTCTTATCATTCATCCCTTACTTGTAAGAGACAACCTCGTTACTGTAAAAGTCTATTTACATTTCTTATATCTAACATCAGATCTTCTCTTGGTAACATCATCAGAAAAGGAATTTTGAGGAATAGCAATGTCTGAACATAAGACATTTAAAAGAAGATTTTATATTCTAAAACTCGCATCCACTAAATTACTAAATTGCCCTTCCTCAGGTTAAAGCCATATGCTCCTTCCTTGTAGTTACCTTTTAAAGCAACATGCAGCTCAGTCTCTGATTTAATAAAAATGGAGACACCGAAAACAGAATTTTAATTCCATCTCTATCATTAATATATTACATGACCTTGGGCAGTCTCCAAGCCTCATCTCCTTCATCTAAAATAATGGTATTTTCAACTCCATAGTAGCTTACTTTATAGTCTTGTTCAAAGGAACAACTAGCAATGTCTGCCAGGTATATTGAAAATATTAAGTGCTAGATACATATTTAATTACAAGATAGACTCTTTATGATATTAAAGGATCTGTTGCAAAAAAAGCAAAATAAATCATGCACTAGAATGCAGGATCAGAGCAATTGGACATTTTTCTTCTTTGATAAGAAATTTATAAGTAAACTAAAACACACACACACACTAAACTAAACTAAACTAAAACACACACACACCCTTCGAATGCTAACTGTTGCAAAAACCAACTAGGTCAGGTTTACAATGGAATTTTTTAAGACAATGAACTACATGCCCCAATGTGGTTTATGTTGAGGCACAAATTTTGCTATTTTGTGCAGAACTGCAGAACACTTATTTGTCCTACTTTAAGTAAACCTCCTGTAGATCAAGAAACCATAGACCTGCAAAATAATCAGGTGTGATATGCAGAGTTTCCTCCATACTCTCTTGTTATCTATTGTACTCAGAGAGTGAGGACAAGAGGTGAATGAAGAAAATAAAAATGAAATACACTCCACAAAAGATGAGAGTAGCATTTCCTAAGTAAAGAAATAAAGTAACATTTCCTAAGTAAAGAACAGCATAGGAATTTCTGGATATTAGCATTGTAGAATTCAGTAGAATGTTTAGGCTTCAATGCATGTTGTAGACTATACCATTGGTGCATGAAAGGGCTGCACCCCTCAATATTAACCTTCTTGTGTTGTCCGTTCCATGCTACATTGAATCCAAGCCAAGGAAACATTAGCACAAGTGATGCAAGCAGAGCCTTGATACACACTTGCACTTAGGGCTTTTCTACTTGGAACTCTTGGAAACCAGCCACTGTGCTTAAAGCAACTGAAGCTATTCTGTAAGAGACAGGCCATGAGAAGATATCCTACAACATGAGACAACATATATGGAAGAGAGCTGAGGACCCCAACTGAGTTCCCAGACCTGTGCCAACACCCCACAAAGCAAGGGAATCTAGCAGGTAACCCCCCAAGTTTACAGAATTTATAAATACTTATTTTAAGCCTCTAAGATTTGGGGTGATATGCTACACAGGGCTAATTAACTGAAACACCACCTATTCACTTTCAGCTCTTTTTAAGAGAAATTCATAAAAAGTTACCCCAATGCAGTGAATTCTTTTAAGTTTATGTTGCTTTGCTATCCATTTCAAACACAAGTTTAACTTTCACATATCAGAAGCAGGGCTCAGTCGCCCTTGATACAGTTTTCAGTTCTATACCACACCCAAATGGCTCAAGCCATTGGCCAGAAATGAGAACCTCAGAGGCATCTCTCTACCTAACATCCTGGGCTCCCTTGCCTATGAACTTTAAGTGGCTCAAGACTCAAATCCTATTCAGATAGATAGATAGATGATTGATAGATAGATAGATAGATAGATAGATAGATAGATAGATCCCAACTTTTCTCTCTCTCTCTCTCTCACTGACTCACTTTTCATTCCTGCCTCACATGACCTGAGCACAGAGGACTGCTCACCTGTCTCATTGTGAGGTTCCTGCTCAGGATGTATAAGGAAAAATCCTTGAACTTGTTTTCTATTGTGAAGTATTGAATTTGCAACATCTGAAGAACCAGGGACTACTCCAGGCTGAGTTTCCCCGGGATCCTGGGGCATGAGTGGAGGGCTGGAGGAGAGCTGCAAGATCAGGTTCCCAGCCCCAGAGCGTAGTGAGGCTGAGATGAACCACACATTGGTCAGACAAGAGCTGCAAGGGCATCTGCCAGTATAAACATGTTTCCCACATGAGCGAACCCTTGGTCATGGGTCCAACAGTTAAGCATAAGGCTATCCTCCAGGTAAGAGAAGCATCCTGTGAAAGGTATACTCTTAATACCCATATCCAGGTCCCCTTTGGGTTCCCCCTGGGGGGGGGTTGCTAGGCATATTGTTGTTGGAACCCCAGTTTAGCAGGAGGCTCCTCAAATGCCCAAGCACTAGGATTCTCCCAAGCTTCCCTCCCTACACTTCGATCTCAGATACTCGTCAAGCATTCTTTCCTGTGGTTGTCTTAGTTTTGCTTTGCATCATGGTTCATCTATTAAGAGTTTGCATGAGGAGTGCATATAGGGGACAACACATATATAGGGGATCATATTAGATTCATCTGGAGGGTTTTTTCATCAACACTCCAAGAAATTTGTTTCACTGTTCTTTCTCTTTATATCTTGATATGGTTTGGATCTGTGTCCCCACCCAAATCTCATGTCAAATTATAATCCCTAATGTGAGAAGTGGGGCCTGGTGGGAGGTGATTGGATCATGGAGGTGGATTTCTCACTTAGGTGCTCTTCTCCTTATAGAGTTCTCATGAGATCTGATTGCTTAAAAGTGTGTGATACCACGCCACTCTCTCTTCCTCCTGCTCCAGCCATTTAAAACGTACCTGCTTCCCCTTCACCTTCCACCATGATTGAAAGTTTCCTCAGGTGTCCTCCCCAGAAGCCACTATGCTTCCTGTACAGCCTGCAGTACTGTGTGCTGATTAAACCTCTTTTCTTTTTTTAAATAAATTACCTAGTCTCAAGTGTTTCTTTTTGACAGTGTGAAAATGGACTAGTATACATCCCATCTATTTACAAGGGATTATTTTCTTAAGGAGACACTTGCCCTGATGATAATAAGTGTTATCTCCTTGCATTAGTTTGTTTTCATGCTGCTAATAAAGACATACCAAGTCTGAGTAATTTATAAAGAAAAAGAGGTTTAATAGATTCACAGTTCCACATGACTGGGTGGGGAAGGACTCACAATCACAGCAGAAGTCAAGAGACAACTTGTGCAGGGAAACTTACATTTATGAAACCATCATATCTCCTGAAACTTATTCTCTATCTTGGAAACTGCCTGGGAAAGACTCAGCCCCATGATTCCAGTACCTCCCACCTGGCCCCTACCATGACATGTGGAAATTATGGGAGCTACAATTCAAGATGAGATTTAGATGGGGTCATAGCCAAATCATATCACCCCTTAAGTACATAGTAATGGAAATATAAACTTGAAAAAAAATGTTCTAGCCTCTTTGAGTGAATACTTTCTTGGTTCTTGATCTTATAGTCTTTCAGGACATCACTTACGGAATCTGCACACTTGGTCATTTCATCAGGATTGGAGGAATAGGCACCTTCCCCCAGCCTCAGCTAGCACCTATCTATAGGAAGTAATACAACAAAACATAAACAAAAATAGGTCATTTGCTTAATCCTAAAGTTCTCTTATTGAAATATTTGCTTAAAGATCATTTTTATCTCTAGACCATTATAAACCAAGACTGACTGCAGCTATCATTGTACCTGATTC
Organism: Trachypithecus francoisi; assembly: GCF_009764315.1. Lineage (NCBI taxonomy): Eukaryota > Metazoa > Chordata > Mammalia > Primates > Cercopithecidae > Trachypithecus > Trachypithecus francoisi. The sequence continues at coordinate 19,326,281 of NW_022681454.1, forward strand.
ACAGCTACGTAATATAAATAAGAACTTTTAAGAAGATTTCCAAAGCAAAGGCAAGGGGCCTGGAAAATTTTCAATTTAGATGTCTCAACCTAGCTTAAGATTGAAATGCCAGACAGAAAGTTGGTCATCTGGCAAACATATAAGAGAGCAGATAATAAAATTATGCTTTTAGTAAGCAGATGTGAAATGTTAATATAGAGGTAATGCCATTTTTATCAAATTCCATTATTACAGTGGTCATAGGTTTATTGTAATAAACTCATCAACGTTTTCACCAGGCTCAGCTGAATTATTTTTTTAACTCAGCTTTTTCCAAGTTGTCAAATATTGAATGTGACTGTGAATTTTTTTGGCCAGAAAGAGGGAAATAAAGAGAAAGAAGATAAATTGGGAGTTTGAAGTGATTTATTTTAAGAATAATTCATATTGGTTCTTTAAGTGACCCATTAGTTAACCATATCAACACACTTAATATATTCCATTTACTTAGTTAAAAATGTATGTTTTGCTTACGTTACTTGAAAAGAGGACATGGAGTCCAAAATCATTCAGATTATAATGCTTTTTAAATAAAACTTGACAATATCAAAAGAAAACAAGACACTGGGTCCATGCCATGATACTTTACTAAAAAACACTCCTGTCAGTCTAAACTAATTTAATTATGTTGAAGGTGGATTGGCTTAGAAGATTGAGGAAAGGAAATAATATTTAAATTATCTTCATTTGAGTAAGATATTTTATTTTATCGTACAAGGTTATATGTCATATAATTTATATAATTAATGAGGAAAATCTGGTTTGGATATCATATACCTATTAGGATGATGCATAAGTGGCTGATGAATAATAGTCACAAATTTTTTTTTCAGCATTGACTTGGAGATGGGAAAGTTAAATACCAGCATTTTTCAAAAGCTGATGTTGAAGGCTGGGTTGGATTTATCTCTCTTATCTAAGATCTAGAGTATATTTTCAAACAAATTCAGAATTCTCCATAAGTGGATAAATTAGGCTTAATGATGATAATAATATTAAGGTTTAACCAAGAGAAACTCAGACAAAAGAGAAATTTATAGATGCTGTTTAGCTCTGGGTCCCCATCCAAATTTCATGTTAAATTATGATCTTCAGTGTTGGAGGAGGGGCCTGGTGGGAGGTGATTGGATCATAGGGGCAGATTTCTCCCTTGCTGTTCTCATTGTAGTGAGTTCTCATGAGATCTGCTTATTTGAAAGCATGCAGCCCCTCCCGCCTCTCTCTCTCCCTCTCTCTCGCTCTGTCTCTCTCTCTCTCCCTCCCTATCCTGCTCTGACATGTGAAGACATGCTCCCTTCCCCTTTGCCTTCCTCCATGATTGTAAGTTTCCTGAGGCCTCCCAGCCATGCCTTCGATACATCCTGCAGATATGTTGAGTCTAAACCTCTTTTCTTCATAAATTACCCCATCTCAGGTAGTTCTTTATAGCAGTGCAAGAATGGACTAATACATTTACCTAATAAGAAGCCCACCCAGATACAATATGAGGAATAAGTAGTAATACACCTAAAATAATTTAAAGCCATAATTTCCCTGGAATTTTATATAATTTCTGCATAAAAGTTATACTCCTTTATTATAAGTCGTGTTGTGTAAATCAAGAAATTTTCATGTGACTGAAGTATTCAAGAATATTTTAACTCCATTGATAAATCACTTTTATTATTAGCTCATATTTGATGTACTGATTTCAAGTAAACAACATGTTCTTGTGATTGTGTTCAGTAGACAGATGACAGAAGAAAGTTGGACCGAATGTACAGCTAAAATATAACAGAGTGGATAGCACAGAAATGAAAAGGCTTGCCCAACAAATTGTGACTTGCAAAATAAAAGATAGAGAACCAAAGATAAAAAAAATATGGTGAAAACTACAAAAAATGGATGGACAGAAAAAAGAGCAGCTAATAAAATGTCTGGAATATAATAGTGTGACAGTTAATTTCATATGTCAATTTGACTAGGTCACGGGATGCCCAGATAGCTGGTTAAATGTCATTTCTAAGTGTGTGTGTGTATGGGGGAGGGGGGAGAGAGGGAGAGTGCACGTTTCTGGAAGATGTTAGCCCTTGAATTGACAGACAAAATAAAGCAGATGGCTGTTCCCATTGTGGCTGGGTATTATCCAATCCGCTGAGGATCTGAGTAGGAAAAAAAATGCAGAAGAAGGGTGAATTACCTTTGCCAGACTGTTGAGCTGGCCCATCAATCTTCTCTTGCTGATGGTGCACCTGGTTCTCAGGCTTTCAGACACAGACTGCAGTCTATAGCATCAGCTCTCTGGATCTCAGGCTTTAAAACTACTCCAGCAGCTTTCCTGAGTTTCCAGCTTGCAGATGGCAGACTACAGGACTTCTCAGCCTCCATATTCATGCAAACCAATACTTTATAGTAAATGCCCTACTGGTTCTGGTTCTGTTTCTCTGGAGAATCCTTAGTAAATCATATTTTGATACCAAAAGAGTCCAGATGAACAGAATGTTAAGCATGAGGTTTTTGAGTTAGTTTTAGGGTTTCTGGAATTGGCTCTTTAATTTGATTAGACTTAAGATGCTAATGACTTCATTTAATTACTAGAGCTAGCACTATAATCCATGGTATGATCTGGCAATATACCTGTAAAAATATATGCATTATATAATCGTCATCAGCCACTTATAAGAAGTTATATGACTGTATATGATGCTTTTAAACAATTTGGGGAAACTAATGAATATCATATTGTTGACTGGTTGGTCCCAACATCACTGGGACATAGGAAGGACTCTAATAGTTTGGCTGGTTGCCTGAAACATGGACTAAAAAGCGGCCTTCTATAAGCAACTTGTAAATGCTAGAAATGTGTTGGTTTAATGTAGGGAAAGGGATTCAAAGACTTGCAAATGCAGGGAGACTGAAATGTTAAGAGTGAATTTGTCATTTAAGGCCTACTCACTCACACTGGAAGATCCAGAAGACATACCTTTCACCAATACTGTGAGAGATATATCTGTGAGGAGATCCTCAGCACCTTTGAAGAGCTCTGCAGTCACCATTCTCTATAGAACAGAACTCCCAATGGGAACTACAATCACTAAATTAGAAAACCTAAATGCAATGGGAATAATTGGATTTCAGTGTGGCAAGGGCAGCACTCAACCAACAAAGGCAAGGTGGATGTGGTTACCATAATGGACAGCAGAGTCAAAGTAAGAAAGCAAAATAGTCTGACTTGGACAGACCTATGACATTGGCTAATTGATCATAGTGTTTCTAAAACTGAAATGAATAGGAAGCGTACTAAATTCTTACTTGATCTGCATAAGCAGAAAAGTTCTAGTCAACAAAAGAACATGGGGCACATTCTATTGTGAAGGACAAATTGTTGCATCTGATCCCTGGTTCTTCCTACAAGCAAGAAAAAGGCACAACACTAGTGGGTCTCTTTGTATTTCAGAGGCAACATAATCCTCATTTGGGTGTTATTACTCCGGCATATTTATTGACCAAAAAGCTACAGTTTTGAGTGGGACATAAAATAAGATAAGGCTGTACAACAGGTCCCTTCTGCCCTACAAGCTGTTCTGCCACTTGGTCATATGATCCAGCAGATCCAATAGTGCTTGAAGCATCAGTGTCAGACAGGGATGCTCTTGGGAGCCTTTGGCAGGTCCATAGGGATGGATGACAGCACAGGCCTTTGAGGTTTTGGAGCAGGACCTTGCCATCTTCTGCAGATAACCACTCTCCTTTAGAGAGACAACTTTTGGCCTGGTTACTGGGCCTTAGTAGAGACTGAACACATGGCCATGGACCATGGGCCACCAAGTTACAATAAAAACTAAGCTGTCCATCATGAATTGGTTGCTACCTGGCCCAGCAAGTCATAGAACTGGACTAATTCTCAGGACTTCAGCCCCTGAATATGTCCTAATGAAAATAAGGTAAATGCTGGGGATTAGACATTAGAATAAGCCATCAATATTGAAATTATAAAATGACTAATATGAACTCTTCAAAAGTGGCATTTCAGAGGATTTATTTGCAAAACACAACTCAATAAAGCTAGAGAAGCTTTTGGTCAATAAAAATAAAACTATTGTATAATTACAAAATAGTTACAATGAGGCACATGTTTTCAGGATCTCCTGAGGGCTGTCAGGGCCAAATAAAAAAAAGTTATGATGGTAGCAAGTCACATGAAATCTAAGGTGTGGCCAGTACCAGAATCAGAGTCATAAGCACAACAAGTACATTTCATATTAAGCAAGAATTAATGGAAATAAATTAACTAAACATTTACCTCAACAAGTTACAAAAAAAAATAACTAAGAGAAAGAAGATGAGGAAACAGGCAAAAATTAATAAATTTGAAACTAGAAAATTTTAAGTAGAATTAATAAATAAACCCAAGTTCTGAACTTCTGGGAAATAACAGCAAAATATGTAACCTTCCAAGTAATCCAATGAAATTAAAATGGAAACAGTTAAAATTTAGAATTAAGAAAAATGTGCAACCTCTCAAACAGATAAGATTAAAAATTACTGCGATATGTATAATTCTCTGCTACACATGATAATCTCAATGAAATGAATAATTTTTCTAGGAAAAAAAAACATGAAACTCCCGAACTCTACTTAAAAAAAGTAGAAAATCTGAATATACTAATAACCCTGTAAGGAACGGAAATACTCATAAAAGAGCTGTTCTCTGAAAAGACATGACACTCAGATGGTTTTAGAAAAAATTCTGGCAAACTCTGAGAAAAAAACCGATATTTTTGTGCTGTTTAAACTCTTACAAATCAAAGAAGAAATGGAAAGTGTCATAATTTATGTTATTAAATTATGTTGCCATTCTGTATATCCTCCCCCCTCATTCAGCCCCAAGCTGTTAGGATTTGTAATTCATTGCTGCAAATATTTTGGAACTGATTATCTGTCCTATTTTGCAAAAACTCCATTGAAGGAACTAAATTGTTTGTGCCATGGAGATCAACTTTCATTTAGATTTTAAAAGAAGAAATTCACCCAAACTAGCGAGAAAGGAGAGATTTATAATTCCCTAAAACATCAGGGATGTGCACTCTATGCTCTGGTACGGTCTAAGGGCTGCAATCCTATGAGGAAAATGGCAGCTTTGGGATCTAGGACTAAACCATAGATGGCTTCGGAGCAACTGAAGAGTGGAGAAGACTGATGACAAGGAGTTTCAGCCAGTGTCTTAATATTGTGTAAGACTCTAGAAACGTTATCCTACCCTAGTAACAGGAAAGAGACTCCAAAACAACGCTTTACATTTCCTGCCAACCTGGATCACATGCTCTTGAAGCTAGAATTAAATTAATTTAAAGATAATAAAAACTTTGATATTTCTTTCACAATTGAGTTTATGCAGCAAGATTCATGTTCATGACATATAGATTTTTTAAGTTAAATTCATTTCTGTAAATTAGTTCCAGGAGAAAAAATAAAAATAAAGCAGGGTTAATTACACAAATACAAAAATGATTAAAAATAGAATAATTATTTTTATAATTGATCATGTTAATAGTCAAACTAAAAATTATTATGGTGAAAAACTTGAAAATTTCAGCATTCTTGAATTTTAAAAAAATTTTTGATTTAAAAAATCCAGTGAAATTACAAATACAAGACATTTGCCCCTTTTGCACTAAGTACTTTCATATCCTATCTTGTTTTATTCTCATAACAGTCCTATTTGTATTTTATAAAGATGAAAACTTACCCTAGCATACTAAATTAACTGGCCAAGGTCATACACTTTTTACTTGATGAAGTTAAACTGTAGGCAGTCTATTTTCTCACAGACTTACTGCTCCATGAAATTACATGGTCAAAAATATAATAAATGATACAGTGAAAAATAAACACATCTCTTACTCTGGGTTTAGTACTTCCATCAATTGAAGTTGGCAATTTCTTTCTCTCCTGGTAAATTATGCACCCTGAGACTACAACCTGGCCTTGCTACTCATCTTAATTTTTCCTGATATCAATGTTGTGTTTGCAACCTATGACAAACTCCATGGATGTGTTTTTTATGAATAAATGAGCATTTTGAGTAGCATCTGTGGGTAGTGCTGATATTGAAAATGTTTAACAACTTACATAGCAAAGGGACCAGCAGCTAATCAGAACAGGCACCAGTCGGAAACAACCATCAAAATCCTATCAGTGTGTTCTGATAACTATCAGCAATAGCAAAGAGTGGCCAGCTTTTATCCACACGAAAACGTCATTGGAATCCCAAAAGTCATTTTGTGCAGCCTAGTCCTGCTGCATTTGACACCATTCTTTGGGCTAGTCGTGGGCACCAGACGTAGCCCAATCCTTCCTTAGAGCCTGCCTCCCTGAACACTGATATACTATCCAAATGAGTCCAACAGAGTCTGTTTCCTAAAAATGTAGTTTGTCACCAGAGAAATACATCTACCAAGTAAAGGAATTCATGTATCTTCAGGTGGTTGAACATTTAAGTGACTCCAGAAATATCAGGTTCGTATTTTCCAACATGTATTCTGGAAATGCATAAAAATACTGTCTAAAGCAAAAGAAAAGCTTGAAGCTAGCTTGAGACCAAGCAGAAATGAGGGCCAGCTTGAATTCTAATGATCCTGATTCTTAGTCACTACTTCTGTTTTTTGCATATAGCCATCACAGCTTAACCAGGGAAGCAGAACTAATATGATATGTAGATATACGTTAAGAGATGTATCATAGGGAATTTACTAACCAATTATAAGGGCTGGCTATGAAGTCTCCACATGACTGTTTCCACATCCAATGCTAGAACCCAGCACAGGCAGTGTGGAAGAAGAAATCACCAGTGGACTGGAACCCCGTGAGTACAAGCTGGAACTCCACAAAATCAGACTACAGCTTATGCTCATTCTTGTTCCTCCTAACCTGAGAAAGGAGATTTTTTTTTTAACATATATATGTAATACTTTAAGTTCTAGGGTACATGTGCACAACGTACAGGTTACATATGTATACATGTGCCATGTTGGTGTGCTGCATCCATTAACTCATCATTTACATTAGGTATATCTCCTAACACAATCCCTCCCCACTCCTCCCACCCCAGGTCAGGACCTGGTGTGTGACGTTCCCCTTCCTGTGTCCAAGTGTTCTCATTGTTCAGTTCCCACTTATGAGTGAGAACATGCAGTGTTTGGTTTTCTGTCCTTGCGATAGTTTGCTGAGAATGATGGTTTCCAGCTTCATCCATGTCCCTACAAAGACATGAACTCGTCCTTTTTTATGGCTACATAGTATTCCATGGTGTAGATGTGCCACATTTTCTTAATCCAGTCTGTCATTGACGGACATTTGAGTTGGTTCCAAGTCTTTGTTATTGTGAATAGTGCCGCAATAAACATACATATGCATGTGTCTTTATAGCAGCATGATTTATAATCTTTTGGGTATATACTCAGTTATGGGATGGCTTGGTCAAATGGTATTTCTAGTTCTAGATCCTTGAGGAATCGCCACACTGTCTTCCACAATGGTTGAATTAGTTTACAGTCCAACCAACAGTGTAAAAGTGTTCCTATTTCTCCACATCCTCTACAGCACCTGTTGTTTCCTGACTTTTTAATGATTGCCATTTTAACTGGTGTGAGATGGTATCTCACTGTGGTTTTGATTTGCATTTCTCTGATGGCCAGTGATGATGAGCATTTTTTCATGTGTCTGTTGGCTGCACAAATGTCTTCTTTTGAGAAGTGTCTGTTCATATCCTTTGCCCATTTTTTATGGCATTGTTTGTTTTTTTTCTTGTAAATTTGACTGAGTTCTTTGTAGCTTCTGGATATTAGCCCTTTGTCAGATGAGTAGATTGCAAAAATTTTCTCCCATTCTGTAGGTTAACTGTTCACTCTGATGGTAGTTTCTTTTGCTGTGCAGAAGCTCTTTAGTTTAATTAGATCCCATTTGTCAATTTTGGCTTTTGTTGCCATTGCTTTTGGTGTTTTAGACATGAAGTCCTTGCTCGTGCCTATGTCTTGAATGGTATTGCGCAGGTTTTCTTCTAGGGTTTTTATGGTTTTAGGTCTACATTTAAGTCTTAATCTATCTCGAATTAATTTTTGTATAAGGTGTAAGGAAGGGATCCAGTTTCAGCTTTGTACATATGGTTGACCAGTTTTCCCAGCACCACTTATTAAATAGGGAATCTTTCCCCATTTCTTGTTTTTGTCAGGTTTGTCAAAGTTCAGATGGTTGTAGATGTGTGATATTATTTCTGAGGGTTCTGTTCTGTTCCATTGGTCTATATCTCTGTTTTGGTAGCAGTACCATGCTGTTTTGGTTACTGTAGCCTTGTAGTATAGTTTGAAGTCAGGTAGTGTGATGCCTCCAGCTTTGTTCTTTTTGCTTAGGATTGTCTTGGCAATGTGGGCTCTTTATTGGTTCCACATGAACTTTAAAGTACTTTTTTCCAATTCTGTGAAGAAAGTCATTGGTAGCTTCATGTGGATGGCATTGAATCTATAAATTACCTTGGACAGTATGGCCATTTTCATATTGATTTTTCCTATCCATGAACATGAAATATTCTTCCATTTGTTTGTGTCCTCTTTTATTTCATTGAGCAGTGGTTTGTAGTTCTCCTTGAAGAGGTCCTTCACATCCCTTATAAGTTGTATTCCTATTTATTTTGTTGTCTTTGAAACAATTGTGAATGGGAGTTAACTCATGATTTGGCTCTCTGTTATTGGTGTATAAGAATGCTTGTGTTTTTGCACATTGATTTCATATCCTGAGACTTTTTCAAGTTGCTTATCAGCTTAAGGAAGTTTGGGGCTGAGATGATGGGGTTTTCTAAATATACAATCATGTCATCTGCAAACAAGGACAATCTGACTTCCTCTTTCCCTAATTGAATACCCTTTATTTCTGAGAAAGGGTATCTTGTAGAAGCCAGGGCTCTTGCTCAAAATGATGCGCACATATGCACATCCAAACTTGAAGTGACAGAAATTGAAGAAAGACCCAAGGGGAAGGGGAAGCAAATCCACGCCCAGCTGCTATTTCACACCAAGGAAGTGAGTCAACAGATCAGCAACAATTTATGTATCCTACAAAATAGCACTGTCCTCCTGTGTCTGGAATTGGTGGGTTCTTGGTCTTGCTGACTACAAGAATAAAGCTGTGGATTCTCCCGGTGAGTGTTACACTTCTTAAAGATAGTGTGTCCGGAGACTGTTCCTTCAGATGTGTTCCAAGTTTCTTCCTTCTGGTGGGTTCATGGTCTCGCTGGCCTCAGGAGTGAAGCTGCAGACCTTCATGGTGAGTATTACAGCTCATAAAAGCGATGTGGACCCAAAGAGTGAGCAGCAGCAAGATTTATTGCAAAGAGCAAAAGACCACAGCTTCCACAGTCTAGAAGCAGACCTGAGCAGGTTGCTGCTGGCTGGCTAGGGCAGCCTGCTTTTATTCCCTTATCTGGCCCCACCCACATCCTGCTGATTGGTCCATTTTACAGAGAGCTGATTGGTCCATTTTACAGAGCAGTGATTGGTCCGTTTTGACAGAGTGCTGATTGGTGCGTTTACAATCCCTGAGCTAGACAGAGAGGGCCAGACAGAAAAGTTCTCCAAGTCCCCACTAGGTTAGCTAGATGCAGAGTACTGATTGGTGTATTTACAAACCTTGAGCTAGACACAGGGTGCTGATTGGTGTATTTACAATCCCAGCGCTAGATACAGAGTGCTGATTGGTGTATTTACAATCCTTTAGCTAGACACAGAGTGCTAGACAGATAAGTTCTCCCAGTCCCCAATAGGTTAGCTAGATAGATACAGAGTACTGATTGGTGTATTTACAAACCCTGAGCTAGACACAGAGTGTTGATTGGTGCCCTTGCGATCCCTTAGCTAGACATAAACTTTCTCCAAGTCCCCACTATACTCAGGAGCCCAGTTGGCTTCACCTAGTGGATCCTGCACTGGGGCTGCAGGCTGAGCTTGGGCTGTTGATGGGACTCAGCGCCATGGAGCAGGGGGCGGTGCCCCTGGGGAAGGCTCAGGCCACGCCCACGGAGTGGTGGGCTGGGAATGGCAGGCTGCAGGTCCTGAGCCCTGCCCAGCAGGGAGGCAGCCGAGGCCCGGGGAGAATTCGCGGGTGGTGCATGTGGGCCGGCAGTGCTGGGGGATCCTGCATCAACCTCCACAGCTGCTGCCCTGGGTGCTAAGCCCCTCACTGCCCTGGTCCCGTGGCACTGGTGGGTCGCTCCAAGTGTGGGCCCACTGAGCCTGCCCCCATGCCCGCCAGAACTCGTGCTGTTCTGTGAACACAGCCCACAGCCCGGGTTCCTGCCAGCGCTTCTCCCTCCGCACCTCCCGACAAGCAGAGGGAGCCAGCTCGGCCAGCCCAGAGAGGGGCTTCCACAGTGCAGTGGCAGGGTGAAGGGCTCCTCAAGTGCTGCCAGAGTGGATGCCCAGGCCGAGGAGACGCTGAGAGTGAGGGCTGCTAGCACATGGTCACCTCTCACTCCTGTGCTCAAGCTGTGGAGAGAATCATCCTTGTAGCCCATTGTAATGAAACCTACCAAAAGAGATCATTCAGGGAGCAGTAACTCACCATAGCCATATGGACATGTTACAAAGTCATCACACTGTGGTACTAGCCCAGATGCGTCTTTATTATTTGAACTCAAAAACACAACCACAATAAACTTCTACCTTATGCAGGATTGGAATTAGAACTGTTGAAAATAAAAGACAGAAGATGGATGAATACCCCCAAAATCAGATCACAGAGAATACCACAATAATAATAATAATAACAAAATGGCTTAGGTCTTTTAAATAGGACACATACCCATTTGCTGAAAGGTTGGAGGAGGATCCTTTAGCCTAAATAGAAGAGTAGCAGAAGATGACCTCTCAAGATTCCTTTCAACTTCATGATTATATTATAAACCCCCAAATTCTTAAATCCTACTATTCCCCTGACTTCAATTAGCTTACTCATAATTAAGAAACTTTTCAGTCTTTGAAACTATAGCCTCATCGTGTTGGCTGGAGCAAGTGTTTTCCACGAAATGCTACAGGAAAAGAAAATAACTTTCAAGAATAACTGCTTCCAAAATTTCACTTGGAACAGATACGCAATACCTCTTCAGCTTATGAAAAGTATATGTGATCTGACCCTAAAAATAACTTCTTGTTTTAGGTAAAATGGCTCAGGGTTAAACTTTAACAATGAATGGAAACTGATCCTGCCAAACTTCACCCAGTTGACCTAGACAGCTCCTGTACTAGGCTAGATTTTGAACGCAGGGAAGATGTCTTTATTTGACACAGTATGCCTCAATTTCTTGAGATATTCTCATCCCACGTCCCAAGTCCCAATTCTTAGTCAACCACAGATCATATTCAACGCTACTAATGATTTAAAAAAAAAAAATGAGTCGGGCGCAGTAGCTCACGCCTGTAATCCCAGCACTTTGGGAGGCCGAGGCAGGCGGATCACAAGGTCAGGAGGTCGAGACCATGCTGGCTAACACAGTGAAACCCCGTCTGTACTAAAAATCCAAAAAAAAAAAAAAAGAGCCAGACATGGTGGTGGGCACCTGTAGTCCCAGCTACTCGGGAGGCTGAGGCAGCAGAATGGCATGAACTGGGAGACGGAGCTTGCAGTGAGCCAAGATGGCACCACTGCACTCCAGTCTGGGCAACAGAGCAAGACTCCATCTCAAAAAAAAAAAAAAAATGTTATTTTGGCAAACATTCACAAAACCTTGCCCTGGCCTTAGTCTTCTCAGGAGAATGTGTATTTTTCAAAAGCAAAAAAGGGAACACAATATAATGAAACCAATTTTATTTGTGGTCTTATTGACATTATTTGGAAATTATACATGCCCTTCAGAAAATACAAATATTTACACAAAGAAATAAAATAAAACATCAAAACTAAATAATTATGCCTCATTATCTTTCCATGTATTTCATATAATATATATGTATATTTGTGTGTGTATGTGTGTGGTGTGTATGTGTGTGTGTGTTTACTGTGTCACATCAGACAAGCCACTTTTTGGAGTATGCAGCATGCAAGAATTTTCAGTGTCTTTTTGGTTTTGGAAAAGGAAGAAATTCCCTCTCCCTCTTCCCTACCCCTACACATTGCTTTTCGTTTGAAAAATATTCAAAAAGTAGATTGGTAAAACTCTGAGATGCTTTATGGAGTCTAAGTTCCAGAGGCTCAGAAATTCACTGCTTTTGCTGTGAGGACCTGTAGAACTTCCTAGTTTCTCAGAGCTAGAGAACTAACACCCCTCCCTGGCTCCTTCCTTTTCTATTCTGAGAAAGTTCTGCCTTCCAAATGTATTGCAAAGGAAGGCAGGCACATGGGCTGCACTTGTGGAAAGGGCTGAGATTGGTGGCTTGGATCAACTGTGCCAGTGCATTGGCACACCCTTTGGTTCTATTTTTCTGAAAAATGTAGGACTTTCTCTGCAGTTGGTGGTAAAATCCAAAAGTCAGGTATGTGTTTGTGGAAGTAGATGGTATTTGGCTTGCTTTGGTTGCAGAGGTTGCAGGCCATTTTAGCCTAGTAATAGCAAGCATTCCCTAAGCTTTGACTCCTAGCAAGTAATTGTCTAGAGGGCTCACATGGATCACTGCCTTATTTATTATGTCAACTCCACAAATTTGTGTTATGAATTGAGCAACCCAATTTGATAATCCAAAATTCTGTGGTTCTTTTTCGTGGGCAGTATACACAGTAAAAGTTTGGATGGGTTAGTTACCTGAAATGGAAGCCAATATCAGATCAAATTCTGCCATGTATTAAAGTCATTAACTAAAGAAACTTATTTTACCAGGCACATAACAGCCTATACAATCTATTCTGTACATTTTATGAAGCTCAGATGTCTGTCTTTCTAGCTACTCTTACCTCCAAAAAATAGAATAGGCTATCTAGCACAGATGATGATAGTATTCTAAAGACAGAGATCCACCAACATTAGAGTCAGCATCAATTTTAAAAATTCCACAAACCAAGTAGAAACCATACGGACACTAACTGTAAGGATAAAGACACCTCACTAGATTCCTCTATCTTCTTCATGCAAAGACAGAGATTTTCAAACATTTAAGTAAATCCAATTATTTTGAAAAACATCAAGTTTACTATGTAAGCACATTTCTAACACTTATCTCGCTAACCATCAAGCCATAATTTCACAAATATTAACTCACTTCTGACATTCATCATTCTAATGAAGAAAGTAGATTATTTTGGTAAAGCCATCAACAACAGAAACAATTCCAACAGCCACTTTCCAATATGGCATTATTTCTGAAGAGAGTGTTAATTATACTAAAATACTTTCAGAGAAATTATAGACATCATAGCAGATAGGCACTGTGATCATCCTTACTTTACAAGTAAAGGATCCAGGGACTCTCAGAAATTACATAACTCACTTAAAAGCACATAGTTAATCAAAGGTGGAGACAAAATTCAAACCTAACAAGTATGACCCAGAGCCCATGCAATGCAAAGCTGCCACTTTAGACAAAGTGCATTATTCACAGGATTCAGCATAGGTCATAGAGTCTTACGTTGGATGTGGGACTAAAATTTAGCACACAAATAGGTCATTTACTAGCTGTCGTTCTCCTACATGTTTTCTTTAGGGACCTCTTAAGGAGGAGTTACTAGTTAAAAAAAGATCAATGAATTTTGGATATCAGGATAAAAGTCAGCACTCATAATATTTAGATAATTATCAGGACCATTTAGCTCATACCACATAAGATCAAATGTCGTCTTTGTTCAAATGGTTGAACAAATCATTTATAACTTCTCTTGCTTTCTCATAAAGGAAAAAATACAAATTTAAAAATATATAATACAGTAACCTACTATGCCTTTTATTTATTTACATTTTGCTCATAATATACCTTAAAGAGCTAAATAGACATTTATGATGCTTATCAGTCTTTAAATTATCAGCCTTGAAAATAATTTGAGGTTTTTGAGTTGCATTTGCATTGAGCCTGATAAAATGCTACTAGATTCTGAATAAATAACCTTAAACATACGTGAAACAAGAAGCCTCTAAGACCCTTTAGACATCAAATGGTACTTATGAAACACTTGGATGGGTCAAATATAAAAGAATCAGAAACATAAGGAATAAATTTCCCTTGACGTCCATTTAAATTGTAAAATTAAAAAACAAAACAGTGATTGGCAAGACAGTTTTGGAAATTTTGTAACATTTGTAAAGGCATTCAAGATGTTTTTAAGAACTGAAAACAGTTTGGTTTTCTGTATTCACAATTTTTAAAATATAATAAATACACACAAATGTGGAGTGAAAATGTGTATGTGTATGTGGGTGTATACATATATACCCATTTGTGTCTGTATATATATACTCACATGTATATACATTTGTCTGTGTGTCTGTATATATATATTTGTGTGTGTGTATATATATAGCATTTGTCTGTGTATATATATATATACACAGACACACAGATAAATGCTGTCTCATGTATAGGTGATCTTTTTAAAATTTTAATCTTTATATATGTATATATAATCATTTGGTTTTTTAATTTTACAATTTCAGGTGGAAAACTTGCATGTAGATTTTTCCCCTCTGGCGAGAACTCAACATATGTTTCCTAATCCCATTAATTTAAACCATAGATCAATTAATCTTTTGGTAGAATTTTTTAAGTCTAGAAAATCTTGATCACTCACCCAATTATTGCTATATTATAGCATCTGGCAGCTCATGTGCAAGTGTTCATTTTCTTAAGAAGTGAAGGCCTTGTGTCATACATATTCTCTGTGTGGTGAAGCTCCTGCATATGTTCCATGACCTATGTCATAGGTTGTGTGTAAGGTTCTTCAAATTCCTCCTTTCATGGCATAACTCTAACCAATTCTTGATGCAGCTTCCCTACATCGGGCCCTAAGACGTACTTTAAATACAGCTCGTACCAGTACCATGCTGTTTTGGTTACTGTAGCCTTGTAGTATAGTTTGATATAAAAAAGGATGAGTTTGTGTCTTTTGTAGGGACATGGATGCAGCTGGAAACCATCATTCTCAGCAAACTATCTCAAGAACAGAAAACCAAACACCGCATGTTCTCACTCATAGGTGGGAACTGAACAATGAGATCACTTGGCCTTGGGAAGGGGAACATCACACACCGGGGCCTATCATGGGGAGGGGGGAGGGGGGAGGGATTGCATTGGGAGTTATACCTGATATTAATGACGAATTGATGGGTGCTGACGAGTTGATGGGTGCAGCACACCAACATGGCACAAGTATACATATGTAACAAACCTGCACATTATGCACATGTACCCTAGAACTTAAAGTATAATAATAAAAATAAATAAAATAAATAAATACAGCTTGTGTAATTGTCTTTTCAACCTTACCAATATTATTCGCCATTGTTCAAGGGTTAAATTCTAAGAAATGAGTTCATTCCCATTTGCAATTGTTTCCTGAGGTGAGGAGGAGCTTCCGTATATTAACTTTCCTAAACTGTATTATTTCTATCATACTTACACACTTCTCTCTCACCCTAGAATGTTAGTTTCTGAAAAGAGGGGTCTATGACTTTTACTCTTTTTCCTAGGCAAAACACGCATAATAAAGTTGAGTAAAAGAATAAGCTTATATTCCACCCTTTTATAAAACAAAAAATAGTAAAACACACAACACACTAGTGATTTTCAAATTGAACATGCAGCCATGTCTTTGTCCCAGAGGTTAGACTGTTTAATTGAATGTTAACTGAGCTAGCCCTTCTTGCCACCTTCAATTAAACATGTCCCAAAGTGAGCACATCATTTTTACCCTGTTACAGTGTTTGCAATCTGCTTCAGTCACTTCAGCCTTGTCAGTGTGATACATATGCGTGTGTTAGTTTTCATCCACACCCTAGAGGCAGTCAGTTGCCCTGATCTGGAAAAGACTCCAAGGATGAATTGCTGGTATTTAATTAAAAGGCCACATTCCAGAAGTGGTTGCTTCAAGTGTTCCAACTATGTCTGTTTCTTTCCAAATAAGACTACGGGTTTTGTTAATTGGCACAATGGACATTAGAAGGTAGAGTTTTTTGGTGAAGTTAGTGATATGCAAAATATGTAAATGGGCTAGAACAAATTCTAGAAAGCAAGAGATGCCAGTAGTATGTGCCTTTAGGAAGAGTGTTCTTGGCTTGAATCCAAAAGCTCATCAGAAGATTCTTGGACACATCTCTCCCACTAGATAGATGGTTAGCTAAATCATGCCATTAGAATATCAGTACATCTGCCTCAAGTGAACCTTTTATAAAAGTTACTATAGGAGTCCCTAAAAGAACAGAGATGTGGAAGTGCTTGCACTTATGAAAACAGGTTGTATGTATGATTTTTTGAGCCTGATTGTGAATGAGTACCTATGTGTATAACAGCATTTGTCTGAGAATGCTTTCTTGAAACCTAGGAGCAAGACTGAGTGGAGGACACCAATAGCCCTTGCCTACCTATATTTATTGGAGACTACGAATACTTACCAAAAAATCTGGTGTAATTGTGAACCATCCAACATTTTCCTGTTTTCATATTCGTTAGTGTAGCAAAGAAGTCTCCACTCCAATGGTTGAAGTCTGAAATCTAAGTACTGCTGTGACAATTCTGCCTTCCTAGCCCCATACATAATTTAACATTAAGTCCTGTGATTCATCCCGAATGCATTTTTAATTTATATTGTTTTCCTAAATCTTTACCTAATCCCACAGTTTGGCTTCTGTTATTTCTTACCTGAATTAGGACAACTGTGTCCTAACTACTTTCTCTGGTGACCATATTGCTTTCCAGTCTACAAATCTCGTAGATGAAAAGATAAGTCTGAAATTGCATTTCAATAGTGGTGCTTCACCTCTCAGTTTAACCTTCTCAGTTGCTTCTCAGGATCTTCAGGATAATGTCTAAGTTCCTGTGAAAATAACAAAGTTCTTAAGAGAGCCCCTGATCACTTTACTATTGTGCTGCCTTTAGTAAAATCACAGAGGCAGGAAGTAGGGTCACATTTCTTCAGAATTTCGAACTCTCGTGTGGTGCTTGAGAGTGAAGTTAAGGTGGCAGAATGATGAGTTTGGAGAGCTTGCTGGCAACATCATTAAAATGCTTGTGTAGAATGCCTGACAACTGAGCCGTATTTCATTTAGGCAATTTATGAAGACAATGTAAAATTAACTGAATATTTTGCCAAAATAAGGTTGCAACAATTATTATAATTCTTGTTCCTATTTCAGTCATTGAATTCCTTAATGAGAAGATAGATTACAAATCATTATTTGGGTACCTATTAGTTCCCATTCAAGAGTTTCCACCTTGTAAAATAATTTGCCTTTAACTAAAAATGCTTTTCATGCATTCGAAAGAGTAGTCTTAAAGAATTATCTTAAATTTTTCTTATGTCTATAAATAGTAACTCACTGTTCTTTGTCACCTTCCTCTGCTGGCTATTAAAATACTAAACTTAGATCTCAGAAATCCCCCTCCCACCAAAACTCTTTAATTTTTACCATGTGATCTTTCATAACAAAGCAAAGTCTAACAGAAACCAAATTTTGAGAAGTTTCCCAAGCTCATTTTAAAAGACAAAGAGGAAGATGTAAAAGAGGAGGAGAAAGACTACTAGGAAAGAAAAAAGGAGAAGGAGAAAATAGAGTCCATTTTTTATTTTATTATTGTTTTAGCTTAATTTGTAGTTTCTCCTTGAAATATTCCTTTGTCAATTCCAAGTCCTACATGGCATCATAAGTGCACTGGAAGAGAGTAATCCTACGGTACTGTCAGTTTTAATCCCCTGTGGGTCATGACATCAAGAGTGCTGTAAACCATATATGCAAGTCAAAGTCTGTAGTTCGAATTATGTGGTAGCAGACAAACAATACATGACAAGGATGAACAACACAGAACCATATGTGTGTCTCCTTACAAAACATATGTTACATGTCCATGAGCACTAAAGCAATTCCAAGCCATTGTAAACTTGGTATTTTTGAAATGTATTAGAGCAAGTGCTTTTGGGTTTGAACAATTACTGATAACTTGTTGTATAAAAAGTGCTTGTTTAAAAATATATTAAAGAGCATATGGTGGCAATAAACATAGGGTAAGTAATGGTTTCACTTATATGAGTTTTTTTCATATAATCTTAGGGATTAGAAATGGACTACTTTCAGAATCGACAATAGCCAATTTGGTAAAAGAAAATAAGAGAAAATTAAAATACAGGTGAGAGTTAGATTTTAGTAAGACAATTGAGTACACAGCTGATTTCTATAAATTATATAAGTAGAGAAATAAATCAGGTAAGGTCACAGAATGGTCCTTATATTTGTATTTGAATGATAACTAGAAGTCTGCCCATCTTTGTGCTATGGGTTTTTTCTTTCTGTATCTCCTAGATAAGCAAACCTAAATGTATTAATTTATTCTTTGACCGTACATTGTCCAAGCAGTAGCTGTGCTTGGTCCCTTCATAAATCTAAGTCTCTTTAGATCTTTGTCAATGAATCTTTCTTTTTTTTTTTTTTCACTTAATCATTCCACTTAATCATTTAATCCTGATGGCAACACCACTTTGTGGATGACTGATTCTTCCCAAAGGCCACAGTTTTGCAAAGACTGAGCCAGGATGTGGAAATTGGGCTGATGACTTCAGCACTCTTTTCCCCGCTCTGCATTCTGACAAAATAAGCCACTTCATTAGGAGATTTGAGAGAGAAAATTTTAAATAAGACTTCAATTCTACCTTCAACAAGTTTACAATCTAACACAGTAGATGATATTTACATATATAATCTTATTACCAGGTGAAGAGTAGTGGATGACATGATGCAGATTAGGATTAAATCTGTGAATGTTCCTAGATGGGCCAATCTGAAAAGGCATTGTGGACATGGTGACATTGCAATGACACCATTGCAGAATGACAGAACACACCTAGAGGCGATGTAGGCAACTGGGTCTATTTGTAATAAGTTAGAGAGTGTATTAATGAGTATGGGGATTTTAAAAGATGAATAAGCTATTGTCTAAAAAGATTTTTTTTTTTTTTTTTTTTTTTTTTTTTTGAGACGGAGTCTTGCTCTTTCGCCCGGGCTGAAGTGCAGTGGCTGGATCTCAGCTCACTGCAAGCTCCGCCTCCCGGGTTTACGCCATTCTCCTGCCTCAGCCTCCGGAGTAGCTGGGACTACAGGCGCCCGCCACCTCGCCTGGCTAGTTTTTTGTATTTTTAGTAGAGACGGGGTTTCACCGTGTTAGCCAGGATGGTCTCGATCTACTGACCTCGTGATCCGCCCGTCTCGGCCTCCCAAAGTGCTGGGATTACAGGCTAAAAAGATTTGTTTAATTAGAAGTATGAGAACTTGACTCTTTGTGACAAAGATTTCAGTCATTTTGTAAAATCTGAAAGATATACATATTGTTATACACACATGTAATACTTCCATTTTTTATAGTGAGTAAATTTAAATAGCATGGATACAAAATAAATAATTTTTGAAAAGCAAAATATATAATTACTCCCATATCTTTTTGATACCTAAAAAAGAAATAAATATAAGAATATATATGAACAGATAATAAACTCAAACTATATACATACACCAGATATTTAAGATTAAAAATCATATAAAAATTCTTTAAAATTTAGTTTTTATAGCTATCTTTCTACGTATATTTTATTGTAAGTTCTTATTAAGTATTAGTTGAATATTCTAATGCCCTTTTTAGTATTTCTAAAATCTTCATCTGATTTTTATCTGTTCAGACAAAATGCTGAATTATTATTAATATTCCTGCCAGGATAGTCTAGTACCTATATGTTGGGCAAGTAAACAACTACAAATCCTATAGCCTAGCATAGTAAAATCTTTCCTTGCTCATGTGAAAGGCTTGGTTTGGGATGCCAAGGGGGTTCTGTTCAGGCAATCACTCAGGAACCCAGGCTGGCAGCCACTTTGTCTTAACAGCTGCCACAGTCACCAGAGAAGCAGGAAGGGAAAATCAGACTGGTTTTAAACTTTCTGCCCCTAAGTAACACTTGTCACTTCCACTCACATTTCTTTGGGTCATTTGTCCATGCCTAGGTTTAAAAGAAACAGAGAAGGGCAATCCCATGTGTCAGAATGAAGGAAGCCAGAAATAATCTAATGACAGTCCCAACATCTTTGCCTTGAGCTCCTGCAATTATAGAGGCTAAAAATTCCAGACCCTAGAGAGCCAGTGTTGTTAGTTCCAGTCCAAGCCTGAGTCCAAACACAACAACAACAAAAAAAACAGTGGTGTCTCATCTTAAAGACAGTAAGGCAGAGAGAGGGAATTCTTTCTTATTTGTCCTTTGGTTCTCTTCAGGCCATCAATGAATAGAACCACAATGGGAAGGTCAATCTATTTTATTCAGTCTATGGATTCATAAGTTAATCTCATCCAGAAACAAATTCATAGACACAGAAATAACAACTTCATAGACACAGATAACCACATATCCGGGCACCACGTAGCCCAGTCAAGTTGATACATAAAATTAATCATCACTTTTCATCAAAGTCTATTATTGTAGTAGTATAGTGGCTCCTCCTTATCCACCGGGGATACATTCCAAGACTCTAAATGGATGCCTAAAACCACAGATAGTACCAAACTCTACATACACTTCATACATACATATCCATGATAAAGCTGAATTTATAAATTAGGCACAGTAAGATACTAACAACTATTAATAAAATAGAACAAGTATAACAATATACTATAGCAAATATTATGTGAATGAGGTCTCTTTCCCTCTGTCTCTGTCTCTTTGAAATATCTTATTGTACTGTACTCATCCTTCTTCTTGTGACAATGTGAGATGATAAAATGCTTACATGATGAGAAGATGCGAGGTTAATGACAAGGCATTGTGATATAAAAAGAAAATTTCAGAAATAAACAATGTGTAAGTTTTAAATTGCAAACTGTTCTGAGTAGTGTGGTAAAATCTTGTACCTTCCTACTTCATCCCAAGTGGATTGCCGTTAGTCATGGTAGTCATCTTGGTTCTCAGACTGATTGTTATGGTCTTGTAGTGCTTGTGTTCAAGTAACCCCACGTACAGGAGTAGTGATGTCGTATTTACTGACCATGGCTGGCCATGTGTAACTGAAACCACAGAAAGTAAAACCACAGATAACGAGGGAGTACTGTATTAAATCATGTATTGTTTTGTCTAGGATTTTTGAATCTATATGTATAAGGCAGATGGTAAGAGGTTCCTTTCAACTTCTTAGTTAAATAATAGTTTTATTATTGTTCAGATTTTCTATAATGAATCAAAAAATCCCCTTTATGTTTTGTAACACCATTAAAAGTATAACAAATATTCATTCTTCGAAATCTTGAAAAAATTCATCCATGAAATTCTTGAGGACAGGCCTTTGTTAGTACACAGGCTTTTAGAAAACTTTTCTAATCTTTCCAATCTAATCTAATTTATTATAGATTTTTTAAAAGTCTCTTTTAGTGGATTGCAGATTTTTACAAATGAAGTTGTCAAACTTTATTGCTATTTCTGCTGATTATTCTCAGACATATTGTGTGCCCTCTAGATCTGTGGTTACATTCCACTTCTCATTGCACTTCTTATTTTACTTTTAAATTTGTGTATTTTATTACTGTTCCCAAACATGAAGTATTGTTATTGTTTTTCCATATTATCTCTTTTTTCTAACTTTATCAATCCCTTTATTTTATTGTTTTCTCTAGCCTATTAAGTTATATATTTATGTGTTTCTTTATTGTTTATTATAAAAAGCACTTAAAACCATTTACTTTTTTCCAAGTACAGCTTTGACCACATTTCTTAGGTTTAGATATGTAACATATCTTATCATTTTGAAATAACTTATCTTATGTGTGGTGTGTGTGTGTGTGTGTGTGTGGTGTTTAAAATTTGTAGTTGGGTGCAGTGGCTCATGCCTGTAATCCCAGCAGTTTGGGAGGCCAAGGCGGGTGGATCACCTGAGGTCAAGAGTTCGAAGCCAGCCTGGCCAACATGGTGAAACCCTGTCTCTACTAAAAAAATGCAAAAATTAGCTGGGCATGGTGGTGGGCACCTGTAATCCCAGCTACCCAGGAGGCTAAGGCAGGAGAATCGCTTGAACCCAGGAGATGGAGGTTGCAGTGAGCCAAAATCACACCACTGCACTCCAGCCTGGGTGATAGAGTGAGACTCCGTCTCAAAAAAAATTGTATATTCTCTTTGATTAACAAATTCTATTTAGGAATGCCTTACTTTGTTTTCATAAGGTTTGATTTGTAAGACTATTTGTTTATGCTTTTATACAAGCCTCCAATTTTGTTGCATTTTAGGACAAAAGAACTTCAGGAATGCAATTTTTAATTTGGTGGATTTATTGTAAAGATATTCTGGACCTAAAACATAGTCTCTCTTTGTAAATGTTCAATATACTTTAAAATAGTTTGTAGGTTCTGTGATATCTGCAGTATATTAACTCAAGTGTATGAATTATGTAAAAGAAAAATGCTTTCCATTTATATTTTGTCTTTATCTGTCAAAGACCAAGAGACAAATTTTAAAGTTTTCTACTAAAGTTGAAGTTTGTCAAATGGATTTGTTAATTCTAATAACTTGATTTATAATTACACACTGGGTTATTTGTCACATAAACATTTATAGCCAGTACACAGTCATTGTAGACTTTACATTTATTTTATGAACTTATTCAATATATTCTTGCACATTCCTTTATTTAAATATTGTGCTTTGTTAATTTAATACTTTTGTTTTATATATAGCAAATTGTTTAATGCTGTTTTTTTTTTTTAACACAATCCAGACTCTACATTTTATTAGGAAATATTCTAAACTCCATAGAGAGGATAGAAGAGTTGAAGGGTAAACCCATCACAATGTGAAACATTTGTAAGTTGAAACTTCCTAAGTTGAGGACCATCTGGACAGCATTTTTCTCCACAGGAAGGTTTTCTTCTGTTACGTCTTTGATTATTGTTTTTCTTCCATTTACTCTGCTTTAACTCCCTAGAATTTCTACTACAAATATGCTGGCTTCTTTAGGACTTCATCCCCAGTAACTTATTTTTCTTCTCTCTGTTTAATTTACTTCCTGGAGAAACTATTTAGCTTGTTTCCTACATCACTAATTCACATTGACACTTGCAATAAATTTCCTCATTTATATGAGATTTCCTTTCCAAGATTTTGTAATGATGATTTTCCTCAGGAACAAAAGTTCTTAATCTCAGATTGTTCCATATTGGTACACACAACGTTTTTCAAATTTTCTTGAGAATGAAAGATAGAAGGACATTTTGTTTTGCTTTTCAGTTTCAATAAGTAAGTCCATTTCACAGAAATTCATTTTAGTGATTTTTCAGCATATTTTCTTTTGAACTACTGAGTCTTGTTACATATGTGGTGATTTTCCTCTATATTCCTATTCTTTCAAAGGGAGTTCTATGTTTGTGTGGTAATATAACTTATAATTTATTTTTCAGAGATTACATTTAAGTTTTCATCCTCTGGCAAAAAAGAAAAAATTATAATTTGTGTGCTTTGAATGCGCTAGACTGAGAATTCAGACGACCACAAGGCATAGAAAGAGACACTTTTCTTTCACTAACAGGTCCTTCCAGTCATTAAAGTAGGTGGCTAATTTCTGACCCACTTTCACTTGTAAAGTGGCCAAGAATTAGTTTTAAGTTGCATTTTCAAACAGAAAGGTAAAAGTGACCATAAAGCTGAGCCTTTAGGAAAATCTCTTTTACTATTGAAAGTGGTTGTTTTTCATTCATGTTTGTTGAATACCAAGGGAGTTTGAGGAAAATTTCTGTGGTTAGTCACTTGAGTACCAAGAGCTTTGACATACACTATTTAATTCCAGACTATCTAACTAGCTAACTATCACCTCGAATTCTTTTTTTTTTTTTTTCTTTTTTTTTTTTTTATTATACTTTAAGTTCTAGGGTACATGTGCATGACGTTTATATCATGTATAACTCCCCAATGCAATCCCTCCCTCCTCCCCCCTCCCCATGATACGCCCCAGTGTGTGATGTTCCCCTTCCCGAGTCCAAGTGATCTCATTGTTCAGTTCCCACCTATGAGTGAGAACATGCGGTGTTTGGTTTCTCTTCTTGTGATAGTTTGCTAAGAATGATGGTTTCCAGCTGCATCCATGTCCCTACAAAGGACGCAAACTCATCCTTTTTGATGGCTGCATAGTATTCCATGGTGTATATGTGCCACATTTTCTTAATCCAGTCTGTCACAGATGGACATTTGGGTTGATTCCAAGTCTTTGCTATTGTGAATAGTGCCGCAATAAACAAACGTGTGCATGTGTCTTTGTAGTAGAGTAATTTATAATCCTTTGGGTATATACCCAGTAGTGGGATGGCTGGGTCATATGGTACATGTAGTTCTAGATCCTTGAGGAATCGCCATACTGTTTTCCATAATGGTTGAACTAGTTTACAATCCCACCAACAGTGTAAAAGTGTTCCTATTTCTCCACATCCTCTCCAACACCTGTTGTTTCCTGACTTCTTAATGATTGCCATTCTAACTGGTGTGAGATGGTATCTCATTGTGGTTTTGATTTGCATTTCTCTGATGGCCAGTGATGATGAGCATTTTTTCATGTGTCTGTTGGCTGTATGGATGTCTTCTTTTGAGAAATGTCTGTTCATATCCTTTCCCCACTTTTTGATGGGGTTGTTTGCTTTTTTCTTGTATATTTGTTTGAGTTCTTGGTAGATTCTGGATATTAGCCCTTTGTCAGATGAGTAGGTTGCAAAAATTTTTTCCCATTCTGTAGGTTGCCTGTTCACTCTGATGGTAGTTTCTTTGGCTGTGCAAAAGCTCTTTAGTTTAATGAGATCCCATGTGTCAATTTTTGCTTTTGCTGCCGTTGCTTTTGGTGTTTTAGACATGAAGTCCTTGCCCATGCCTATGTCCTGAATGGTACTACCTAGATTTTCTTCTAGGGTTTTTATGGTATTAGGTCTAACATTTAAGTCTCTAATCCATCTTGAATTAATTTTCGTATAAGGGGTAAGGAAAGGATCCAGTTTCAGCTTTCTACTTATGGCTAGCCAATTTTCCCAGCACCATTTATTAAATAGGGAATCCTTTCCCCATTTCTTGTTTCTCTCAGGTTTGTCAAAGATCAGATGGCTGTAGATGTGTGGTATTATTTCTGAGGACTCTGTTCTGTTCCATTGGTCTATATCTCTGTTGTGGTACCAGTACCATGCTGTTTTGGTTACTGTAGCCTTGTAGTATAGTTTGAAGTCAGGTAGCGTGACGCCTCCAGCTTTGTCCTTTTGACTTAGGATTGTCTTGGCAATGCGGGCTCTTTTTTGGTTCCATATGAACTTTAAAGCCGTTTTTTCCAATTCTGTGAAGAAAGTCATTGGTAGCTTGATGGGGATGGCATTGAATCTATAAATCACCTTGGGCAGTATGGCCATTTTCACGATATTGATTCTTCCTATCCATGAGCATGGTATGTTCTTCCATTTGTTTGTGTCCTCTTTGATTTCACTGAGCAGTGGTTTGTAGTTCTCCTTGAAGAGGTCCTTTACATCCCTTGTAAGCTGGATTCCTAGGTATTTGATTCTCTTTGAAGCAATTGTGAATGGAAGTTGATTCCTGATTTGGCTCTCTGCTTGTCTGTTACTGGTGTATAAGAATGCTTGTGATTTTTGCACATTAATTTTGTATCCTGAGACTTTGCTGAAGTTGCTTATCAGCTTAAGCAGATTTTGGGCTGAGACAATGGGGTTTTCTAAATATACAATCATGTCATCTGCAAACAGGGACAATTTGACTTCTTCTTTTCCTAACTGGATACCCTTGATTTCTTTCTCTTGCCTGATTGCCCTAGCCAGAACTTCCAACACTATGTTGAATAGGAGTGGTGAGAGAGGGCATCCCTGTCTTGAGCCAGTTTTCAAAGGGAATTTTTCCAGTTTTTGCCCATTCAGTATGATATTAGCTGTGGGTTTGTCATAAATAGCTCTTATTATTTTGAGGTACGTTCCATCAATACCAAATTTATTGAGCGTTTTTAGCATAAAGGGCTGTTGAATTTTGTCAAAAGCCTTTTCTGCATCTATTGAGATAATCATGTGGTTCTTGTCTTTGGTTCTGTTTATATGCTGGATTACGTTTATTGATTTGCGAATGTTGAACCAGCCTTGCATCCCAGGGATGAAGCCCACTTGATCATGGTGGATAAGCTTTTTGATGTGCTGCTGAATCCGGTTTGCCAGTATTTTATTGAGGATTTTTGCATCGATGTTCATCAGGGATATTGGTCTAAAATTCTCTCTTTTTGTTGTGTCTCTGCCAGGCTTTGGTATCAGGATGATGTTGGCCTCATAAAAAGAGTTAGGGAGGATTCCCTCTTTTTCTATTGATTGAAATAGTTTCAGAAGGAATGGTACCAGCTCCACCTTGTACCTCTGGTAGAATTCAGCTGTGAATCCATCTGGTCCTGGACTTTTTTTGGTGGGTAGGCTATTAATTGTTGCCTCAATTTCAGAGCCTGCTATTGGTCTATTCAGGGATTCAACTTCTTCCTGGTTTAGTCTTGGGAGAGTGTAAGTGTTCAGGAAATTATCCATTTCTTCTAGATTTTCTAGTTGATTTGCGTAGAGGTGTTTATAGTATTCTCTGATGGTAGTTTGTATTTCTGTGGGGTCGGTGGTGATATCCCCTTTATCATTTTTTTTTGCGTCTATTTGATTCCTCTCTCTTTTCTTCTTTATTAGTCTAGCTAGCGGTCTGTCAATTTTGTTGATCTTTTCAAAAAACCAACTCCTGGATTCATTGATTTTTTGGAGGGTTTTTTGTGTCTCTATCTCCTTCAGTTCTGCTCTGATCTTAGTTATTTCTTGCCTTCTGCTAGCTTTTGAATGTGTTTGCTCTTGCCTCTCTAGTTCTTTTAATTGTGATGTTAGAGTGTCAATTTTAGATCTCTCCTGCTTTCTCTTGTGGGCATTTAGTGCTATAAATTTCCCTCTACACACTGCTTTAAATGTGTCCCAGAGATTCTGGTATGTTGTATCTTTGTTCTCATTGGTTTCAAAGAACATCTTTATTTCTGCTTTCATTTCGTTATGTACCCAGTAGTCATTCAGGAGCAGGTTGTTCAGTTTCCATGTAGTTGAGCGGTTTGGATTGAGTTTCTTAGTCCTGAGTTCTAGTTTGATTGCACTGTGGTCTGAGAGACAGTTTGTTATAATTTCTGTTCTTGTACATTTGCTGAGGAGTGCTTTACTTCCAATTATGTGGTCAATTTTGGAATAAGTGCGATGTGGTGCTGAGAAGAATGTATATTCTGTTGATTTGGGGTGGAGAGTTCTATAGATGTCTATTAGGTCCGCTTGGTGCAGAGATGAGTTCAATTCCTGGATATCCTTGTTAACTTTCTGTCTCGTTGATCTGTCTAATGTTGACAGTGGAGTGTTGAAGTCTCCCATTATTATTGTATGGGAGTCTAAGTCTCTTTGTAGGTCTCTAAGGACTTGCTTTATGAATCTGGGTGCTCCTGTATTGGGTGCATATATATTTAGGAGAGTTAGCTCTTCCTGTTGAATTGATCCCTTTACCATGATGTAATGGCCTTCTTTGTCTCTTTTGATCTTTGATGGTTTAAAGTCTGTTTTATCAGAGACTAGGATTGCAACCCCTGCTTTTTTTTGTTCTCCATTTGCTTGGTAGATCTTCCTCCATCCCTTTATTTTGAGCCTATGTATGTCTCTGCATGTGAGATGGGTCTCCTGAATACAGCAGACTGATGGGTCTTGACTCTTGATCCAGTTTGCCAGTCTGTGTCTTTTAATTGGAGCATTTAGTCCATTGACATTTAAGGTTAATATTGTTATGTGTGAACTTGATCCTGTCATTATGATATTAACTGGTTATTTTGCTCGTTAGTTGATGCAGTTTCTTCCTAGCCTCGATGGTCTTTACATTTTGGCTTGTTTTTGCAATGGCTGGTACCGCTTGTTCCTTTCCATGTTTAGGGCTTCCTTCAGGGTCTCTTGTAAGGCAGGCCTGGTGGTGACAAAATCTCTAAGCATTTGCTTATCTGTAAAGGATTTTATTTCTCCTTCACTGATGAAGCTTAGTTTGGCTGGATATGAAATTCTGGGTTGAAAATTCTTTTCTTTAAGAACGTTGAATATTGGCCCCCACTCTCTTCTGGCTTGTAGAGTTTCTGCCGAGAGGTCTGCTGTTATTCTGATGGGCTTCCCTTTGTGGGTAACCCGACCTTTCTCTCTGGCTGCCCTTAAGATTTTTTCCTTCATTTCAACTTTGGTGAATCTGGCAATTATGTGTCTTGGAGTTGCTCTTCTGGAGGAGTATCTTTGTGGCGTTCTCTGTATTTCCTGAATTTGAATGTTGGCCTGCCCTACTAGGTTGGGGAAGTTCTCCTGGATGATATCCTGAAGAGTGTTTTCCAACTTGGTTCCATTTTCCCCCTCACTTTCAGGCACCCCAATCAGACGTAGATTGGTCTTTTTACATAATCCCATACTTCTTGCAGGCTTTGTTCATTTCTTTTTCTTCTTTTTTCTTTTGGTTTCTCTTCTCGCTTCATTTCATTCATTTGATCCTCAATCGCTGATACTCTTTCTTCCAGTTGATCGAGTCGGTTACTGAAGCTTGTGCATTTGTCACGTATTTCTCGTGTCATGGTTTTCATCTCTGTCATTTCGTTTATGATCTTCTCTGCATTAATTAATCTAGCTGTCAATTCTTCCACTTTTTTTTCAAGATTTTTAGTTTCTTTGCGCTGGGTACGTAATTCCTCCTTTAGCTCTGAGAGGTTTGATGGAGTGAAGCCTTCTTCTCTCATCTCGTCAAAGTCATTCTCTGACCAGCTTTGATCCGTTGCTGGTGATGGGCTGCGCTCCTTTGCAGGGGGAGATGCGCTCTTATTTTTTGAATTTCCAGCTTTTCTGCCCTGCTTCTTCCCCATCTTTGTGGTTTTATCTGTCTCTGGACTTTGATGATGGTGACGTACGGATGGGGTTTTGGTATAGGTGTCCTTCCTGTTTGATAGTTTTCCGTCTGACAGTCAGAAGGACTGTCTGTTGGTCTGTTGGAGATTGCTTGAGGTCCACTCCAGACCCTGTTTGCCTGGGTATCAGCAGCAGAGGTTGCCGAAGATAGAATATTGCTGAACAGCGAGTGTACCTGTCTGATTCTTTCTTTGGAAGTTTCCTCTCAGGGGTGACGCCACCCTGTGAGGTGTGGGGTGTCAGACTGCCCCTAGTGGGGGATGTCTCCCAGCTAGGCTACTCAGGGGTCAGGGACCCACCTGAGCAGGCAGTCTGTCCGTTCTCGGATCTCAACCTCCGCGTTAGGAGATCCACGGCTCTCCCCAAAGCTGTCAGACAGAGTCGTTCGCGTCTGCACCGCCCCCGCTCTTTCCCCTAATGGGCTGCAGCTGTGCGCTGTCCGCAGAGGTAGAGTCTACAGAGACAGGCAGGCTTCCTTGAGCTGCTGTGAGCTCCACCCAGTTCGAGCTTCCCAGCGGCTTTGTTTACCTACTTAAGCCTCAGCAATGGCGGGCGCCCCTCCCCCAGCCTCGCTGCTGCCTTGCGGATAGATCGTGGCAGACGGCTGTGTTAGCAGTGAGGGAGGCTCCGTGGGCGTGGGACCCTCCCGGCCAGGTGTGGGATATATTCTCCTGGTGTGCCTGTTTCCTTAAAGCGCAGTATTGGGGTGGGAGTTACCCGATTTTCCATGTGTTGTGTGTCTCAGTTCCCCTGGCTAGGAAAAAGGGATTCCTTTCCCCCTTGCGCTTCCAGGTGAGGCGATGCCTCGCCCTGCTTCAGCTCACGCTGGTCAGGCTGCAGCAGCTGACCAGCACCGATTGTCCGGCACTCCCTAGCGAGATGACCCCAGTACCTCAGTTGAAAACGCAGAAATCACCGGTCTTCTGTGTCGCTCGCGCTGGGAGTTGGAGACTGGAGCTGCTCCTATTCGGCCATCTTCTCACCTCGAATTCTTATGATTCCAAGCTTGAGTTTTCACTTTTCCAATCCTCTGGGCAGAAAAACTACCCACTTTCCAAATAGACCAATCTCTCCTTTGCCTTTGTCTGCTTGATATTTTACAAGAATTTTCAGAGATTCTCAATAATTGTTGAAAATCTTGTGTTTCAGTGCCATGATGAATATATTCTCAATTTTAGGCTCCTTGGATAATTTCATGATATTTGAGGAGTGAGAATAAGTAAATGCATGCACACAACCATTTTACAACTCAAAGAAGAAAATGTAGTTTTTGAGCCAAATCATTGTGTAAAAGCCAAATTTCAAATTACAACTATGGTTTAAAATGTTTCAGCTGCCTACAGTATGTGCTTATTTGTGGTAAGAAATAAACCTTTTTTAATGTTGATAAGCCTTACACATACATGAATATTATAAGACTGAAAATATGCTACTTTATCTAAAAACCAGGCTTAATACAATTTGGGGAAAGCTGGGTGTGGGAGCTAAATTGATAAACAATGCTTCAATGTTTCAGACTTTGCCTAATAGAATTTTGTGGTTGACATTTTTCCCATAGTATATCTTAAATAAACCGCATGCTAAAAATGGTCAATGGTATTTCTGACCTTAAGACCTATAGGACAAAGTTTTATTTTTAATTAGTGTCGGTAACATCTACATGAGCGATTAGAAGCTATTATTGTCTGGTTACTGTTGATTAACCGTATCAAAGTATTTTTTTTTACTTTTCAAAAAAAATTTGTTAAGCCCATGCCCGGGTGTGGGGCAAGTGGGACGTAGAAATGGAGAGAAATTAAGTTTGAGCAACATCTTTTGCACCCTGAGCCAAGTTATTATTGAAGCCTTTCCTACTTCATGACTACTCAGTACATGCTCTTCGATCATCTCTTTGCTCACTCCTTTGCAGCTTCTGATTTGCTTTGAAAAGTCCAAACTAATTCTCACTCAGGTCGTTGCATTTGCTATTGCCTCTGCCTGGAATGTCCCTTCCCCAGCTATCCACGTAACTCTCTCCTTCACTTTCTCCAGGTCTTTGCTCAAATATCAACTACTCAGAGAAGCCCTGCCTGACACTCTTCTAAAAAAGTGCTTCTGGTCAACACTCTTAATTGTTGAAGTGCTCCCACTGAATTCAACAATATCTGCCATTAAATCATGTAGCTGGTTTTTATTTGTAACTTATCTGCCTCTTCCACAAGGCTCTGAGCTTCTAGTGAGCATAAGGTTCCTATGCTTTGCCATACTGTTCTGCAGCATCTAGAACCATGCCTATCACATAGTAGGCACCCAAGAATTGTTTGCTGAGTGAAAGAATAAGTAAGTCAATAACTCCCTTTTCAGTGTTTCTTTTTCCTAATTCAGGAATAAATTTTCTGTCACAAACAGGAGTTTTAACTACAGGTTGAGTAGCCCTAATCCAAAAATCTGTAATCCAAAATACTCAGAAATCCAACACTTTTATTTATTTATCTATTTATTTATTTATTATTTCAGTAGATTTTGGGGAACAGGTGTTGTTTGGTTACATGGATAAGTTCTTTGGTGGAGATTTCTGAGATTTTTGTGCATCCATCACCCGAGCAGTGTACACTGTACCCAATGTGTAATTTTTTATTCCCCACCCTCCTCCCACCCTTCCCCACAAATCCCCAGAGTCTATTATAACATTCTTATGGCTTTGTGTTGTCATGGCTTAGCTCCCAATTTTAAGTGAGAACATATGGTGTTTGGTTTTCCATTTCTGAGTTACTGCACTTGGAATAATGGTCTCCAACTCCATCCAGGTTGCTGCCAATACTATAATTTCATTCCTTTCTATGGCTTAGTAGTATTCCATGATATGTATGTACATACATATATATATATATGCACATACACACACACACATACATGCATACTCTTATCTACTCGTTGGTTGATGGACACTTAGGCTGATTCTATATTTTTGCAATTTTGAATTGTTGCTGCTATAAACATGTGTGTGCAAGTGTCTTTTTCATATAATGACTTTTTCCTCTGGGTAGATACCCGGTATTAGGATTGCCAGATCAAATGCTAATTCTACTTTTAGTTCTTTAAGGAATCTCCATATTGTTTTCTGTAGTGGCTGTGCAAGTTTACATTCCCAATAGCAGTGTAGAAGTGTTCCCTTTTCACCACATACATGACAACATCTATTTTTTATCTTTTATTTATAGCCATTATTGTATGAGTAAGGTGGTATGATCATCTCAATAGACACAGAAAAAGCATTTGACAAAATCCAGTATCCATTTATGATTAAAACCCTCAGCAAAATCGGCATAGAAGAGACAGACCTTAAGGTTAAAAAAAGCCATCTATGACAAACCCACAGCCATCTGAACAGGGAAAAGTTGAAAGCATTCCCTCTGAGAATTGGAATGAGACAAAGATGGCTACTTTCACCACGTCTATTCAACATAGTACTGGAAGTCCTAGTCAGAGCAATCAGATGAGAGAAAGAAATAAAGGGCATCCAAATCTGTAAAGAGGAAGTCAAACTGTCACTGTTTGCCAATGATATGATTTTATACCTAGAGAACCCTAAAGACTCACCCAACAAGATCTTAGATCTGATAAATGAATTCCGCATAGTTTCAGGATACAAAATCAAGGTACAAAAATTAGTAGCACTGCTACACATGAACAGTGACTAAGCTGAGAATCAAAATCAAGAACTCAACCACATTTATAACAGCTGCAAAAAAATAAAATATTTAGGAATATACCTAACCAAGGAGGTGAAAAGTCTCTACAAAAAAACTACAAAAACTTGCTGAAAGACGTCACAGATAATACAAACAAATGGAAATACAACCCATGATTGTGGGTGGGTAGAATCAATATTGTAAAAATGACCATACTGCCAAAAACAATCTAAATTCAATGCAGTTCCCATCAATATACCATTGTAATTATTCACAGAACTATAAACAAACAATCCAAAAATTCATATAGATCCAAAAAAGAGCCCACATAGCCAAAGCAAGACAAAGCAAAAAGAACAAATAGGGAGACATCACATGACCTGACTTCAAACTATACTACAAGGCAATAGTTACCAAAACAGCATGGTACTGCTATACTTCCATAAAAACATAGACCAATGGAACAGAATAAAGAACCCAGAAATAAAGCCAAATACAGCCAACAGATCTTTAGCAAAGCAAAGCAAAAAAAAAAAAAAAAAAAAAAAAGTGGGGAAAGGACCCTGAATTCAACAAATGATGCTGGAATCATTGGCAAGCCACCTGTAGAAGAATGAAGCTGGATCCTCATCTCTCACCTTGTACAAAAATCAACTCAAGATGTAGTAAAGACTTACATTTAAGACCAGAAGCCATAAAGATTTTAAAAGATAACTTTGGAAAAACTCTTCTAAACACTGGCTTAGGCAAAGAGTTGGTGACCAAAAACCCAAAAGCAAATGCAACATAAACAAGGATAAATAGATGGGACTTAATTAAACTAAGAAGCTATGCACAGTAAAATAAATAATTGACAGAATAAACAAACTTTTGAAGCGCTGACATGATTCCACAATTGGGAAATTGTACACTTGACCTCATGTGATGGATCATAGTCAAAATGCAGATGCACAACACAACTCATTCAGGCTCCACAAGGAAAAAAGTCCTTCCCACAGTCCTTCAGCTGTGATATATCTTTTCTGCACAAGGCCAGGTTCCCCAACCCAAGCAGGCCCACAGAGGGTGATAAAATAAAAACTTTGTTTTAGGCACAAAATTATTTAAAATGTCATATAAAATCACCTTCAGGCTATGTGTATAAGGTGTATGTGAAACAAATGCATTTTATGTTTAGACTTGGTCTCCATTGCTAAGATAATTCATTATATATATGCAAATATTCCCAAATCTGAAAAAAATCCAAAATGCTTCTGGTTCCAAGCATTTCAGATAAGATATACGCAACTTGTATTAAAGTAGTATCTTGCAGTTTTCATGACACAGAATTTGGACATGGTTAAGCAAAGAGTAAATGTAGAAAGAGATTTAAAAGTCAGGCTCTGCCTAAATCCAGAGTTCTGAAAAACTTGCCACTAGTTCCAGAGTCTATCAAGGAAGGTTTAACAAAATGTTTCTCTTCTAATTATGTCCATATTTTTCTCCCAATGAATAATAAATATTTTAATAGAAATCTTATTTTGTATTCAGTGATAAAAATAAATAGATAATTGTGATGATTCATTATCTGTGTTAGTTTTACTGAGACAAGGAGGCTCAGATCATCATTTTTTTATGTGTCTGTGAGGGTGATTGGTGACGAGATTACCATTTGAGTCAGTGGACTCTGTAGATTACCCTACTCAATGCAGGTGGCCATCATTTAATCCTGTGGGAGCCTGAATAAAACAAAGGAAAGGAAAAAGAAATTCACTCCTTTTGCTTTCTGCCTGTCTACTTGAGCTGGACATAGGTCTTTTCCTGTCCTTGGAATGGGATTGACACCATTGATTCTCCTGATTCACAGACTTTGGGACATGAATGGAAATTATCCCACCAGCTACCCTGGGTTTGCAGTTGGAAGATGGCAAATTGTGGGACTTCTCATCCTCCATAATTGAGAAAATTTCTCATAATAAATCTCTTCATATGTACCTGCTATTGGTCCCATTTCTCCAGAGAACCCCAACTAATACACTAATAAACTCTTGCCAAGTAAAGATTCTGATAGAGGTATCCCTGGTAAGTGGAAAGATTTATTGGACTGCTGTAATTTTTAAGTTGCTAGTAAGCCATATGCAGTGGTTGTATACTCAGTGTCGACATACATCCAGGTTTTCCTGGGACTGTCATGATTTGTTTCTGTTGTTGTCCTGGCATATCAATGAATAGCACCCCCTTTTACTTTCAAAATATACTCATAAACATGTACATCCTTTCCTAGGCTTAGACCATGAAATTTTATGAGCAACCTATTGGTATAGTTTTCTAAATGTCTTGAATTGTTATTCTGCCTCATTTATGCAACAGAAAATATACTACTTTTCTGCAGCATGCTAGCAACTCCTACAGACAGAGCATTCATAGTTGAATGGACAAGTGTGTAAACAATGGCAAGATTGGAGGGAAGAGAAAGCCAGATCTCAAACTTGATCACTTATTTCCACATCTATAGCTGGCATTACTGTCCAATCCAACTTCATCTTCCATGGGGACCATTGCATTCATTCCTAAGTAGGTACAAAGTACTCATCCTGGGTGTGTCTGTGAGGGTGTTGTCAAAAGAAATTAACATTTGAGTCAGTGGGCTAGGAAAGGCAGACCCACCCTTAATCTCGGTGGGCACCATCTAATCAGCTGCCAGTACAGCTAGAATATAAAGCAGGCAGAAAAACATGAAAAGGCTAGACTGACTTAGCCTCCTAGCTTGCATCTTTCTCTTGTGCTGGATGCTTCCTGCCCTCAAACATCAGACTCCAAGTTCTTCAGCTCTGGGATTCTGACTGGCTTCCCTGCTCCTCAGTTTGCAGATGGCCTATTGTGAGACTTTGTGATGGTGTGAGTTAATACTACTTAATAAACTCCCCTTTATATGCATCCCATTAGTTCTGTCCCACTAGAGAATCCTGACTAATAGAGTAGGTTCCCCACTTCTCCTGCTTTTAGCTGTTAGCATGCTGCAGCCAAGATGAGCATTTTAGAAACAAACTGGATCTTATCCTCTTGTTGTGAGATTAAATGAATGTATAAGCCCAGATGCTCTAGAAAACAGACTTTGACAAAAGCTTATGGGCTGACTGTATTAAAGAGTTAAATGCCAAGAAAGAAGAAATGATGGAAAAGGTAAGCAAAACAGGGAAGGAGGAAGTAGAAATGGGAAGAGATGTGCTCCTGCCAGCTTGTCACTCCTAGGTATTATGGTGATTGATTGCTCAATTTCATGGAACAAACTCCCAAGGGGTCCTGTGTAGTATTATGTCTCAGGGCAATCTGTGGATAGTGGTGGGGGCAGTGGGGTTGGAAAGACTTTATCTTCTGTCTTCTTCTGCTGAGGATCTTTGCTTCTCAGCATTATATCTCCCCCATATTTCCAGGTTAGGCAACTAGGGGAGCCTCATGGGTCCGGAGATGATTATATATGTCTTTTCAGCCACAGTAAGAAAATAAAACATGGTGCTGGAGGGGGAGAGATATAACACCAAGGCAAGAGGCAAGGTACAATTGACTTGTACTCCAGCAAATTTGGTTTGGTGGGGATCAGAATTAAGGTGAAAGGTGTGGCCCGGAGCAGCCTCAGACACAGGGAGGCTGAGAGAATCTAAAGTAGTGTAAAATAATGCAAAATCTGAAATGGTGTTAAAAGGAGTTTTGACACAATAAGTTATTGAGTGCCTAGAAGCATGCCTGTCATATTGAAAGCACACAACAAATGTTACTGATCTATTATTTAGTGTTATTATTGGTGAAATATTTGAAATAGGAGAGTGATGGTTATAAATACATTATAAATACTGTTCAGTTGACATATGGAGGTTTCTTGTATTCATAAAGAGTGTTTACTAACTCATTGGTTCCGAACGAGCATCTCGTTTGTTATTGGGTCAGTAAGGACAGTGATAAATAACCAAACATGACCCCTATCTCTATGATAAGACAGAGTTAAACATAAATCCAGTACATGATTATGAATTAAATCACGACTGAGTTAAGGAAATATAGTGTCCCCTTGGAACACATAGAAGGGGCATCTGACCTACTTTTGAGGACAGATGATCAAGAAAGTGCCCTGAAATGACAATGTAGCCAAGAGACAAGGAAGAGAAAGGGCATCAAAGGTAGATGATGATTGCATGGACATGAGGGTTAATTTTGTGTTAACTTGGATAGGCTATGGTACCCAGATTTTGGTCAAACACCAGTCTGGATGTTGATGTTAGGTATTTTTTAAAGAAATTAACATTTAAATTAGTAGACATTGATTAAAGCAGATTAAATTCTGTAGCATGGGTGGGCCTCATCTAATCAGTTGAAGGCCTTGAGGGAAAATACTAATGCCTCCCTGCACCCCACTGACAAAAAAGAAGGAATTCCGCCTGAAGATTGCCTTGAACATGAAAATGTGACACCAACTTTCCCCTGGGTCTTCAGCCTGTGGCCTACCCTGCAGATTTTGGACTTGCCAATCCTCATAACTAACTACATAAGCCAATTCTTCTCTGGTGAACTCCAAGTAATATAATTGGGGAAAGGCCCTGACACCAGAAAGATCACACTTTGTTCAAGATTCTTAACAAAAGCCACTGTGGTAAAGTGATGGGTAGGTAGTATCAGTTGCAGCCTAGAGAGTGAGGAAGAGCCAGATATCCAGGGCCTTAAGAGAGTGGCAGGGATTTTTATCTTTGAATACAGTGGAAAAATCACTGAATTATTTTAAGTTGGATTGGAAACATTTTACCTTGAAACCTGGGTACTTATGTAATATTATGCGTGAAAGCTCATGTAATCCTAAACTAGGCTAGGGCCAAAAAGATAAAAGTCAGTGAATATTTCCTTAACTGCCCCTGTTGTATTATTCTGCAGGTACAGATTTCCTGGAATATTGTAAAATGCCTGCAGCAGTTGCTAGTGAATTACTGAAATCTGGGGCAAAATGTCCGCTCCCTTACCTGCATCTGTAGCCATGGAAATGCTTTTGTATATGATGCTAACTTATTACAAGCCAAAGAGGTTAAATTCATGCTCCCAATGCTTAATGGGTTCTTCAAATCTGCTGTAAAACTTATTTCAGTCTTCTAAGACTCTCCTTTTCTCCTAGAGCTCATAATATCTCATATATTCTTCTTCCCTTAAAATCTCCCACCTCAGCTCCTCACAGAACCCTCTTCTCCCCTCCCAGTTCCCAGCAGAAAACCTCTTCTCACATTTTATGATGAAAAGAGAAGCCCTCAGAAAGGAAATCCTTCCAACTATCATCTGAACCTTTCTCAAGTCCTCCATCACCAGCTCCCCTTCTCCCTCCTACTTCAATAAAGGAAATGCTCCTCCATCTTTCAAAGATCAATCCTTAGGTTGCTGAGGTTTCCATCAACTTTTCTGAGTTTGAGACTAGCCTGACCAACATGGTGAAACCCCTTCTCTAGTAAAAATACAAAATTAGCTGGTGTGGTGGTTTTATCTCCTTGGTTATTGTATTAGTTTGTTCTTGCATTGCTGTAAAGAAATACCTGAGACTTGGTAATTTATGAAGAAAAGAGGTTTAATTGGCTCATGATTCCATAGGCTGTACAGGAGGGATGGTGCTGGCACCTGCTCTGCTTCTGGGGGAGGCCTCAACAAGCTTACAATTATGGTAGAAGGCAGAGGACAGAGGAGAAGCCAGTACATCTTACACGGCAGGAGTAGAAATAAGGGCATGAGAAGGGGAGGTGTTTCACACTTTTTTTTTTTTTTTTTTTTTTTTTGAGACGGAGTTTCGCTCTTGTTTCCCAGGCTGGAGTGCAGTGGCACGATCTTGGCTCACTGCAACCTCTGTCTCCTAGATTCAAGCGACTCTCCTGCCTCAGTCTCCCAAGTAGCTGGGATTACAGGCATGCACCACCACACCAACTAATTTTGTATTTTTACTAGAGATGGGGTTTCACCACGTTGGTAAGGCTAGTCTCAAACTCCTGACCTCAGGTGATCTACTCGCCTTGGCCTCCCAAAGTGCTGGGGTTACAGCTGTAAGAACTCACTCCCTATTATAAGAACAGTACCAAGAGGATAGCACTAAACTCTTTGTGAGAAACCACCCCCATGATCAAATTACCTCCCACCAGGTCCCGACCTCAACATTGGGGATTGTAATTCAACGTGAAATTTTGGTGGGGCACAGATCCAAACAATATCAATTATCCCTCTAGTTCTTGTATGTTTAACTTCTCCCTCTCTACTTGATTATCTATAAGTATGTAAAAAAAAAAAAAAAGAAAAAGAAAACACTTTAGTGTTTCCCATTAAGGATGGAAGAGGAAGAGGAGGGGTTATCTCTGTGTGAATTATTTCTGCAGCCGTCTGCTGTTCTTGCTTCTGTCTTCTCTCCTTCAAATAGTATACTCCTCATAACTGTGACATAATCTCTCCATAGCTGGGATAATAACTAAACTAATTCATCCTTGATCCAGTCACTAAACATTTACTTTTGTGAGACACTACTGAGTTTCAGATACATGGTAATTAAGACAGCAAATAATGAAGACAGTTTTACAGTCTTAAAATATAGAATGACATCTGCAGCAAGGTGTATGGTCTGTTCTCTTCTGGAATTCAGTATGAGGAAGTCCACTGGCCCACAAATACTAAACAGAGTCTCTAAAATCAGATTTTTCTGTAATAAATACTATAGGCTACAGCTGCCTGGCTCTTTTGTCCCATTTCTTGAAGGTAAGGAAGAGACGTGCTAACTTTGGTTCTTTCAAAGAATCCCTAATGCCCAAAACCTACCCACAATTACTACATCTTATGAAAGATTTTTTAGCCATGGAATCCCCTACAAACAGAAAGAATTTTGTGTAATTTACTGGATTCTTAGAACCGTGTCCCTGACCAAAAATATTACTCCAACTGACCCTGAAATAAACATAATAATTCTAATATGTTTGAGTTAACACTTCGATATGATTTCACTAAAATGTAAAATCATGTAGATGTGGTATGGCTGTGTCCCCATGCAAATCTCACCTTAAATTACAATAATCCACACATGTCAAGCAGAGGGCCAGGTGGAGATCATTGAGTTGTGGGGGCAGTTTCCCCCATACTTTTCTCGTGGTAGTGAATAAGTCTCTTGAGATCTTATGGTTTTATAAATGGGAGTTCCCCTGCACAAGCTCTCTCTTGCCTACTGCCATATAAGACATGCCTTTCCTCTTCCTCCACCTTCCACCACGATGGTGAGGCCTCCCTAGCCATGCTGAACTGTGAGTCCATTAAACAAACACCTTTTCCTTTATAAAATACCTAGTCTTGGGTATGTCTTTATTAGCAGCCTGAGAACAGACAAATACAGTAAATTGGTACCAGAAGTGGATCACTACTGTAAACACACCTGAGAATGGGGAAGCAAATTTGGAACTGGGTAATAAGCAGAGGCTGGAACAGTTTGGAGGGCTCAGAAGAAGACAGGAAAGTGTGGGAAAGTTTACAACTCCCTAAAGACTTAGAGGGCTCAGAAGACAGGAAGACGTGGGAAAGTTTGGAACTTCCTAGAGACTTGTTGAATGGCTTTGACCAAAATGCTGATAGTGATATAGACAATAAAGTACAGGCTGTAGTGGTCTCAAATGGAGATAAGAAACCTCTTGGGCACTAGAGTAATGGCACTCTTGCTATGCAAAGAGACTGGTGTCATTTTGCCCCTGCTCTAGAGCTCTGTGGAACTTTGAACTTGAGATAAATTATCTAGGGTATCTGGCAGAAAAAATTTTTTAAGCAGCAAATCATTCAAGAGGTGACAGAGCATAAAAGTTTAGAAAATTTGCAGCCTGATAATGAGACAGAAAAGAACATCCCATTCTCTGAGTAGAAATTCAAGCATTCTGCAGAAATCTGCATAAGTAATGAGGAGTCAAATGTTAATTGCCAAGGCAATGGGGAAAATGTCTACAGGGCATGTCAGACACCCTCACAGCAGCCCTTCCTGGAGGCCTAGGAGGAAACAAGCCTGGAGGCCTAGGAGGAAAAAATGGTTTCATGTGCTGGGCCCAGGGATCACCTGCTCTATGCAGCCTATGGACTGGGTGCCTTGCATCCCAGCTGCTTGAGCCACAGCTAAAAGGGGCCAAGGTAATATTTGGGCCATGGCTTCAGAGGGTGTAAGCTCCAAGCCTTGGCAGCTTACATGTGGTGTTGGGCCTGCGGGTACACAGAAGTCAAGAATTGAGGTTCAGAAACCTAGATTTCAGAGGATGTATAGAAATGCCTGGATGTCCAGGCAGAAGTTTGCTGCAGGGGCAAGGCCCTCATGGAGAATCTCTGCTAGGGCAGTGCAGAAGAGAAATATGGGGTTTAGTCGGCATACAGAATCCCCACTGGTGCACTGTCTAGTGGAGCTGTGAAAAGAGACCCACCAT
Source organism: Trachypithecus francoisi (assembly GCF_009764315.1). Lineage (NCBI taxonomy): Eukaryota > Metazoa > Chordata > Mammalia > Primates > Cercopithecidae > Trachypithecus > Trachypithecus francoisi. The sequence continues at coordinate 19,367,534 of NW_022681454.1, forward strand.
CCTCCAAACCTTAGAATGGTAGATCCACTGACAGCTTGCACCATGTACCTGGAAAAGCTGAATACACTCAACATCAGCTAATGAAAGTAATGGGGAAAAGGGCTGTACCTTGCAAAGCCACAGAGGCAGAGCTGCCCAAGGCTGTAGGAGCCCACCTCTTGCATCAGTGTGACCTGGATGTGAGACACGGAGTCAAAGGAGATCATTTTGGAGCTTTAAGATTTGACTGCCCTGCTCAGACTTGCAGAGGGCCTGAAGCCCCTTTGTTTTGGCCAATTTATCCAATTTGGAATGAGTATATTTACCCAATGCCTGTACCCCCATTGTATCTAGGAAGTAACTAACTTGCTTTTGATTTTTCAGGCTCATAGGCAGAAGGGAATTACCTTGTCTCACATAAGACTTTGAACTGTGGACTTTTGAGTTAATGCTTAAATGAGTTAAAATTCTGGGGGACTGTTGGAAAGACATGATTGGTTTTGAAATGTGAGGATATGAGATTTGGGAGGGAGTAGGGGTGGAATGATATGGTTTGGCTGTGTTCCCACCCAAATATCACCTTGAATTATAATAATCCTCACATGTCAAGGACAGGGCCAGGTGGAGATAATTAAATTATGTGGGCAGTTTCTCCCATACTGTTCTCATGGTAGTAAATATGTCTCATGAGAACTGGTGGTTTTATAAATAGGAGTTTCCCTGCACAAGCTCTCTCTTGCCTGCTGCCATGTAAGACATGCCTTTGCTCTTCCTTCACCTTCTGCCATGATTGTGAGGACTCTCCAGTAATGCTGAAGTATGAGTTCATTAAACTTCTTTCCTTTATAAATTACCTAGTATTGGGTGTGTATTTATTAGCAGTGTGAGAACAGACTAATACACATGTCAATGTTTTTAGCTATCCATCTATTATTGTATTCATTTCCTTAGTTAACACATATTATTGGTTGTTTTAAGGATAGAGCTGGATGAGCTCCCTGCCTTTGAATTACAGTAGTGCCCCCTTATCCTTGGGGAAAACATTTCAAGACCTTTAGTGGATACCTGAAACCACATATAGTACCAAACCCTGCATATCATATAATATTCCCAAACATACATACCAATGATAAAGTTTAATCTATAAATTTGCCACAGTAAAAGATTACCAACAGTAACTAATAATAAAATAGAAAAATGATAACAATATACTGTAATAATAGTTATATAAATGTGGTCTCTCTCTTTCTAAAAATATCTTATTGTACTGTATTACCTTTCTTTGTGTGATGATGTGAGATAGTAAAATGCCCATGTGCTGAGATGAAGTAGGATGAATGACATGGGCATTGCGATGTAGCATTTAAAACTTATAAGTTGTTTATTTCTGGAATATTTTATTTAATATTTTCAGACCATAGTTGACCATGGGTAACCAAAACCATGGAAAGTGAAGCCATGGATAAGGAGGGGTCACTGTACTATTTATGTGGGAGAAAGACAAGTATTTATTATCATTTCATGAGAAACACACAGTATTAGGAATAGTTTATGAAAGGATAACCAGATCAGGGCAGAAAAGCTCCTAAATTTGGTTCATGGAGGCTCCTTAAGAGAGGTTATATGTGGGTTAAAAAAATTCAAAAAGGTTTTAAAGTGAAAATGCTAAAGAAAATATGAGATTAATATACTAGATCTGATTATTTTATTAGGTTGAGGGACCCAGATAAAATGGTATCCAATATGGAGGCATTTTGGTGAGGAGGTAAGTAGCAAGGTCAAGAGAACAAAGACTGCTCAAATAATCCACCTAAGGAGACATGAGTCCTATAATGTGTACTGAGCTCAAAACATGGACATCACATATCTTCTTTACTCCTCAACAGCCTTTTAATTTAGGTCCTCTTATTATTACCTGCATTTGTAACAGATGAGTAAATTAAGGTTCAATCTGATTGAATAACTCTCCCAAGTTTCCAACATCAGAAGGCAGTGGAGCCAGGTGGGATGGTTAATTTTACGTGTCAACTTGACTGGGCTACAGGATGTCCAGCAATCTGGTTAAACGTTATCTCTGGGTGTATCCGTGACAGTGTTTCCAGAAGAGTCTAGCCTTTGAATAGACGGACTGAGTAAAGCAGATGGCCCTCCCCCAACATAGTTGGGCATCTTGCAATCCATTGAGAGCCAGAAGAGAACAAAAAAATGTAAGAAAGATGGATTTGCTCTCTGCCTGACAGCTTGAACTAGGATGTCAATCTTCTGTCCTGGATGCTCCTGGTTCTCAGATCTACACCATTTGCTCTCCGGCTCTCAGACCTTAACACTATACCACCTGCTTTCTCTGGATTCAATACTGAGACAATACATCAGGATTCAAACTGAGACAATCTAACTTCAACCCTATTTTCCTGACAGTCACTCCACAGTATCTCAAGCAGCAGTCAGGGTGGAGTTTCCAAAGGGTGAAAAGGAGTTGAGGCAATAATGCAGCAGGAAGATTCAGGGAAAGATGAAGAGAGGATGAGTAGTCAAAGGCACTAGGCATTGTCTTCAGGGGCTGAGGCAACACTAGAAGGGCAATGATTTACCTTCCCAGAACATACCCGAAGTGATGTGGCTTAGGAGCAACCTGGCAGCTGAGGATTCCTGATAACTATGGAATTAGGATACCTACCAACTTTCCATCAGCTTCCCTATCCAGACAAAAGTACAAAACTTCTTCACTGGATATTAGAGAAAAGTCTGCAAGAATTCTTAAAATCTCTTGGATTTCAACAAACTTCACCCAAGTGATAAGTTTCAGCTGTTTTTCCAAGTTAAAATCCAATTCTCACCCTTTAAATTTTTCCTTAAGGCTATAAAGTACATTCGGAAAACAACATTAATATGGAGGAAATTGCTACTTGTAGAGTTACAGAGTTCTTGTTTGGATCATTTTATTGCCTTGTCAATAAGACTTTAAAAACTCAGTGATATATTTACTTTAAAATATTCTAGACTTTCCAACACTGATGATTCTGTAAACTGTGTACAGAATATCCTGATTTATAAATTGGTTCATTTTCCATTGAAAAACATATTTTTAAAAGTGAACAACACCCTCTTGAATTTTTAAACTCTTATTTTAAGTGGTACAAGTATTTTTTGTTTTTTAATGGCAATTTAATGTTAGTTTTTCTGAACTTCTCAAATGCATTATGGAAATCCCCTTCACTGCAGCTATGACTAATTCATTTTTAATTGTATACTGATATTGCTTAACTTCCTCTAAATTTTGGCAGTTTTCTACCATTCAATGCAGTAATCTTTTCTTGAGAAAAAATATTTACTCCAAAGTGAAAACAGGTTTCTCTGTGTGTGTTCTAATATATTTGTCACTTTCCAGTTCTAGAATATTTTGACATGGAAAGTCCATTTGACCTTTATAGAAGGTTTTGAAATAGCTATCATGTTTGAGTGTTATTCCCCCAAATCCGTGAGTTAGTCTTTGTTTAGAATTTTGCTTTCTGTAAATACTGCTATAAGGAAGAAAACAACATCAAGCTCAGTTGGAGAAGCATATTTGGATTGTGAATATGTTTATGGGGGTTACTAGCATATATACAGAAATACAAAGCTGGGAGCTGAACAAACAAATAAGACTGAATGAGTGTATAGATATGAATATGTTCACTTTTAAAATGAAAAGATTAAGATTAAGAGAGGTTAAAAGGCATGCCCAAGATTACACAGGGACAAATAAAACCTGCTTCTTTCAGGACCCACCACTCATGCTCATGCTCTTATTCCACATTGACTCCACACTTTGGCATTTCTGAATGAATTCCATTCATTGAAAAGGATATGAGGAGGAAAAAGTGGAATTAGGAGAGTGATGAAATATTTCTGTGGCTTTGAGACAATAAACAAATCATGCTTTAGTCAGCCATTTTCCTGCCTCCCACCCAGCTTGGAAAATTTGGTCAGACAATAAAGTATTTTTTATTCCTGTAATACTGCAAATTGTTTAAAGAACCAAAGAACAAATAAAAAATAAATATAAGACATGATCCCTGATCTGAGTGAATATGCAATATAGATAGAAGGAAAATATGCATGTAAACTAAGGAAATAATGATTTTATAAAGCCATATATTAGTAAGAGCAATTTAGCATGTAAATAAGCATGAAAATGCTGGACCAGTTCACACGGATGGAAATGGGAATATACTTTTATTGTAATCAGATGTACTACTCATGAAAGATTACTTGAAAGAGGATAACTTTAACCAAATTTCAGAAAGAAAAGAAATAAATGGGGAAAAGATGATGGGACAAGCTAGAATTCAAGGAGTGATGAGCTTAGCTTGACTTAAGTAAAGGAAAATACAACTGGGAAAAATTATAGAGTGGAAAAGAGTAGAAACATTTGGAATTGGTAAAAGAAATCATTAAATTCTGGATTTAAAAGTTTAATTTGATCATGAAAGCTACAAAGATGGTCAATTAATGAAAAGACTTTTAAAGATTGTGTCCTTTAGAGTACCTCCAATGCAAAAAGTCTCAAATCAGGCACATGACCTTCCATTCTTCTATCAGTTCTATCTTAGTTCCGCATGCCAGGAGACTGAGTCATCCATAACTGCTCCCTCTTGCTCACCCTCCCTCCCCCAATAAAATTTATACCAAGTTCTGGCAATTTTACTTTCTACATATCTGTTAAGTCCATCCAGTCCTCTCCATTGCTATAACCAGATTTCTAATACAAGACTGGCAGCTTGACTTCACCCATATGCCCTGAGTCAAAAAACTAAGATACCTTTGGGTCTGGGTAGATACATTCACTGGATGGGTAGAGGTCTTTCCAACAGGGTCTGAGAAGGCCACTGTGGTCATTTCTTCCCTTCTGTCAGACATAATTCCTCAGTTTGGCCTTCCCACCTCTATACAGTCCAATAAGGAACCGGCCTTCATTAGTCAGGTCACTTAAGCAGTCTCCCAGGGCATCGGCAACCAGTGGGACCTTCACACCCCCTGCCATCCTCAATCGTCTGGAAAGGTAGAAAGAACTAATAGAACTAATAGTATTTTAAAAACACACCTCACCAAGCTCAATCTCCAACCTAAAAAAGACTGGACAGTACTTTTACTGTTTTGCCTCCTTAGAATTAGAGCCTATCCTTGAGATGCTGCAGGGTATGGTCCATTCAAACTTTTATATGGACAGACCTTCCTGTTGGGCCCCAACCTCATGCCAGACACCAGTCCTCTAGGCGACTATCTTCCAGTCCTCCAGCAGGCTAGACAGGAAATTCTCCAGGCTGCTAATCTTCTCTTGCCTACTCCAGATTCCCTGCCATGTGAAAACACCCTAGCTGGATGATCAGTTCTTCTTAAGAATCTGACCCCTTGAACTCTACAACTTCGATGGACTGGACCCTACTTACTCATCTATAGTACCCCAACTGCCATCCGCCTGCAGGACCGTCCCCATTGGGTTCACCATTCCAGAATAAAGCTGTGTCCATTAGACAGGCAGCCTGATCTCTCCTCTTCCTCCTGGAAGTCGCAAGTACCCTGCCCTACTTCCCTTAAACTCACTCGCATTTCTGAAGAACAGTAATAACCTTTATGAGCCTAAATACATCCCTTCATTCTATTAGGTCTATTCATCTTTACCCTACTTTTTGCAACAGGACTTTATGCAGTCACCCCCACTATTTGGACTCTGCCCCAAAAACTTGTCATCCCTACTATCTTCTGTCTAGTCATACTCCGATTCACTATTCTCAACTACTCATAAATGCCCTGCCCTTGTTTATACTGCCGGTTTACACTTTTCCTCCAAACCATCATAACTGATATCTCCTGGTTTTACCTCAAACCGCCACCCGTAACTCTCTCTTGGAGCGGATAGAAGATCTTCAGTGGCAAGGTACACTCCAATTCTTCTATCATGTTGAAGTCCTTTTTTGACTTTTCTACTCACTCTTATCCTTACCCTCATTCTCTATTCACTCTCTACCTCTCCCTAGTTACCTCCAACATACTATCAGTCTTACCCACTCTGTCCTCACTGCCTCCAATCCTTCTCTAGCAAAGAATTTTTGGCTACGGATTTCCCTTTCTTCCTGCTCTTACACAGCTGCCCCCGCTCTACAGGCCGACTGGGCTACCTTTCCTGTCTACCGCCACATCCAAACCTCCTTTAATAGCCCTCATCCTTACCTGCCTGAGGAACTTATCTTCTAGACTGATTTGGTGAGAACTCCCCAGACATTTCGCACCAACAAGGTAACACACTTCTCTGCATCTGCTTCTGGCACCTTTCTCCTTATATCAGTTCCACCCCCACCTTCCTGCCATATTTGGACCCCTAACCACACAAACAACTGTCCCTGTTGCCACTCCTTTACACATCTCCTGACAACAACCTACTGGAATCCCTTTAGGTAACCGTCCACCATCCAAATGTTCCTTTATTCTGTATCTCTAGAACCCAGCCACATACATTACCAAACAGATGGGAGCATTCCAACTTCACATTACTGATGAGCCCTCTATCATTATTGACAAACTAAAATACATTGACCATCACTATTGTTTAGGAAGACATCTACCTTGCATCTCACTCCATCCTTGGCTTACCACCCCCTCCCCCGTCCACCCGCCTGTCTGACTCTCCTCCTAGCCCCTCCTCTTGCTTGCTTTATACCCAGCCCCATGAATAGTGGTGAAAGGTTACTCGTAGACACTATGTGCTTTCTCATACACCATGAGAACCAAACCCCTCCCTCTACGTATTTGCACCATCAATCCCCGTTACAACCTCTAAAGGCTGCTGCCCTTGCTGGATCTCTAGGATTTTGGGTGCAGGATCCTCTTTCAGTACAGCTTTTCACCTTTTCACTTTACATTTCCAGTTCTGCCTGACACAAGGTCTCTTCTTTTTATGTGGCTCTTCCACCTACCTGTGCCTACCTGCCAATTGAACGGGCACATGTACTCTAGTCTTCCTTACCCCCAAAATCCAGTTCGCAGATGGGAATGAATGACTGCCTGTCCCCTTCATGACACCAACATGACAAAAAAGAGTCATCCCACTAATCCCTTTACTTGTGGGTCTAAGATTTTCTGCCTCCACACATGCACTTGGAACTGGAATAACAGACATCTCAACCTCTGTCACAACATTCTGCAGCCTCTCTAACGACTTCTCTGCTAGCATTACAGATACATCACAAACTTTATCTGTCCTCTAAGCCCAGGTTGACTCTTTAGCTGCAGTTGTCCTCCAGAACCGCTGAGGCCTCGATTAACTCACTGCTGAAAAAGGAGGACTCTGTATATTTCTTACTGAAGAGTGTTGTTTTTACTTAAATCAATCTGGCCTGGTATATGATAACATCAAAAAACTCAAAGACAGAGCACAAAAACTTGTTAATCAAGCAACTAATTCTGCGGGACCCAACTGGCCACTCTCTGACTGGGTATCCTGGCTTCTTCCAATGGTTAGTCCTCTAATACCTATCTTCCTCCTTCTCTTATTTGGGCCTTGTGTCTTCCAATTAATCTCTCAATTCCTACGAGACCGCATCCAGGCTATCACGAATCACCCTATATGACAAATGTTGCTTTTAACAACCCCACAATATCACCCCTTACCCCCAAATCTTACCTCAGTTTAATTTCTCCCACTTTAGGTTCCTGTGCTGCTTGCTCCTAATCCCGCTCAAAGCAGCCCTGAGAAACATCTCCCATCACCCTTCCATACCGCCCCCAAAATTTTCACCCCAAGTTTTCACTACTCTTTCTCGTTTTATTTCTTCATGATTAACATAAAAAGACAGGAATTTAAGGTCCTCTGAGCTGGCCGCACCATGGTCAAGCCATAGTGACATCCATCCCCTCACTCTCCCCACTCCCCCTACCCCAGACGTTGTGATGATGTACTTTGTGATATTCCCCAGTCCTTGGAAACATACTTTATAACATTCCTCCCCGCCCTTGTGACAATACACCCTCCCCACCCTTGTGAATGTACTTTGTACGACACATCCTCCCTGCCCTTGTGAATGTGCTTTGTAACATCCTCCCCACCCTTGAGAATGTACTTGGTAACATCCACCCCCTGCCCACAAAAATTGCTTCTAACTCCACCGCCTATCCCAAACCTATAAGAACTAATGATAATCCCACCACCCTTTGCTGACTCTTTTGTCAGACTCAGCCCATCTGCACCGGGGTGTAATAATACACAGCCACTGCTTCTCACACAAAGCCTGCTTGGTGGTCTCTTTACTTGGATGCATGTAACAGCTCCCATTTTCTTTCTCCTGAATTAAGTTATTGAAATAGCCTAACGTGTCTGCTCTTAGCCAACCATGCCACTCTGCAATCCAACATCTCATTGTATTCAACATGATGATGTGGCCATGCTGCTAAAACTTCCATACACTGTCCTGTAAAGCCCTTCATCAGCAGTTTCCATCTATCTCTCCAGCCTTACCTTGTTCTCTTTGCACCAGATACACTGACATTCCATCTTTACTTGTGCTCATGCCGATTTTTCTCAACACATGGCCTCTACTTTTTAGTGCTCTTTCCTTTTTGAACCTGTTAATATAAACTAATTCTTAATAGGCACATCCCATTGCATCCTCCTCTGACACTTGCCTAGGTCAAATCTGTGTGCTAAGTTCTTATAGTACCATTTACCTCTCTCTTGAAGCACTTCACACTACTGCTATTTTGCACTTATTTCTGTGATTATTTGATCAAGGTCTATCACTATCACTAGGATGCAAATTCCATGAAGTCTGAGAATGCCTTCTTTTCCCTCACCATTATATTCCAAGTGCCAGTAACAGTGCTGGTGCATATTAGGCACTCAGTTATAATGTGAATAAGTGGATGATAACTAATACATCTTTGTAGTCTTACTTTATGCCAAGTACTATTCTAAAACTTTTATTGTATTATCCCCTTTAATTTCCAAAACAACTCTATGAAGGTGGCCTAATTGTTTTTCCATTCTATAGAAGAATAAAGAGGTGAAATAATTGTTCAAGCTCTTATGGCTAATAAGTGATAGAACCAGAATACAGAACCAGTCTGACTTCTGAGTGTGTGTTCTTGATGCTACAGCTGCCTCTGTGCGTTTGTCAGATGGAAGAGTAACAGACAGCAGAATAGTCAAATGAGCAAATGTCAGCAGCAGTTCTTTTCTGGAAATAGTTGTTATTTGGAAAGATGATGGAGGGAGAAAAGATATCTATGACTGCAGTAGCAATCAGGTGATTTGAAAGTGATTGAGATTGGTAATGGAAAATATTGAAAAAGCATATCTTTTTTTTTTTTTTTTTGAGCTGGAGTACAGTGGTGCAATCATGGCTCACTGATGCCTCCTGGACTCGAAGGATCCTCCCACCCCAGCCTCTGGAGCAGCTAAGATTACAAGCGGGTACCAAAAAGCTTGACTAATTGTTAAAATTTTGTGTAGAGAATGAGGTCTCACTATATTACCCACAGTGCTCTTGAACTCCTGGACTCAAGTGTTCCTCCTGTCTTGGCCTCTCAAAGTGCTGGGATAACAGGCTTGAACCACTACACCTGGCTGAGAAAGCACATCTTCAAGGCAGTGAAGAAACAAAACTCAGACCTGAAGTAGAAGTTGACAGCAATTCTAAGAGCATGACCGGTGAAACTTGGAAAAATAGTGCTGAGTGCCTTTTATAAATGCTGTGGGGTCCTTCAATTTCAAAGGTTTGGTCCATTATATTCTCTAAATGAGTTTCATAGAACTTTCCCATATCTCCTTCCACAACTAGACACACCTACTGTAAGTTTTAAATCCCTCTGGAACATACCGTTTTTATATCTGATTTTTGGGTTAGTACACAGTATAGTTGGCTCTCTTAGGTAGAGTCCATTTGTGTTATTTTATGACAATTTAGCTATTATTTATTGATCACTGATATTTCAACAATTACATTTTATTTCTGATTTCTCCTCAAAACAAAAATCAAGACTACCACTTATGAGGGATATGGATTTAGAAGCCAATGGCTGTAAGGTTAGAGTCCCCCACTCCTGCTAAATTATTAACAATTTCACAATGTTTTTGGCATAGCCATATATTTTTTTCTCTGGAAATTTATTTAGTCAACACATTTGCAAAGCATTATTTGCCTTTTTAGAGACTTCACTAAGGCAAACAGCCAGTATGTTTAACTATAATAATAATACAAATTATATAGAGTATGAAAAAAATAGAGTCACTCTCTAGAAACAGCCATGGCAAAGTGAAACTGTTCAGAAGTACCACTTACAAGATTCTATAAAGCCTATTCTTAAAGTGTTATTTATAAATACACATTTGCTTTCTAAGAAACAAGGGCAACCCAACTACAAAAGCACATACATAGTGACATGCCTGAAATGCTGTAACATGAGCAGTGGGTGCAGTGTCAGAAAGCCATTCCTCTATGTCATGCAGAATGAAGCAGAATGGGTTTGTTTCATTTTTTCTTAACACGGATATGACAATGCAAACTTCTATTAATTGGATGCTTTTTCAAATGAACTTTGAAAGCATTATCACCTGACTTGTCCCTATTCTATTTCACAGAAATTTTTGAGAGGAAAAAATTGGTCTTGAAAAATATTTACTTGTAACAGATGTGTTTGTTTTGTGTTGTTACCTTTGTGCTTGCTAGGTAGTAATGGAAGAAAGACTCTGCACTACTGCAGGTATAAATTAGCAGTGAAGGGTGTAAACTCTACAGCCATATTGCCTTTTTAACGTACGTAACTTTGAGAAGTTACTTGATCTTTGTGTCTCTTTTTCACTAGGTAGAATAGGGTAAGAGTAAAAACAACCACATGGAATCCTTGCACAGGTTTGATGCATTGTAAAGTTAGAAGAGTTCCTGACATGTAGCAAAAACATAATCAATGTTAGTTCTTGTAATTTCATCATTATCAGTCACTTGTTCAAAGTTTTTCACAGCTTCCTGTAATCTTCAAATCAAACCAAACCTTCCTTTTTGTCTTTCAAAGAAATCCATAATCAGTAGTCATGCTTCCCATCTAATCCCTTACCATCTACAAATGTAAGCTACTGGCACTAATAAGGTTGTCTCCTTACTGATGTACAAATATATTCTACTACTACACTATACCTAGAAATATGCCACTTTCAGTGTACCTCTTTTTAAACATTCTTTCATGTATTAATTAGTTAATATACCCCTATTGAGGTACATAAGGATTACACCTGTTTCTTTTTTACTATTTTAATAATGATACAGTATATATACTGAATGATAGATTATGTTTAAATCCCAACTTGGTTATTTTATAATTTGCCAGAATGATTTTGAAGCTTATCTGGAAGTTTAAACTCTAGATAATTGTGGAGAATAATTTGACTGAAATAAGGGGAAATTTGGGAGGCCGAGGCAGGTGAATCACCTGAGGTCAGGAGTTCGAGACAGGCCTGGCCAACATGGCGAAACCCTGTCTCTACTAAAAATACAAAAATTAGCTGGGCATGGTGGCAGATGCCTGCAATCCCAGCTACTTGGGAGGCTGAGGCAGGAGAACCACTTGAATTCGGGAGGTAGAGGCTGCAGTGAGCCAATATCGTGCCATTGCATTCCAGCCTGGATGACAACAGCAAAACAATGTCAAAAAAAGGAAGGAAGGAAAGAAGGAAGGGAGGGAGGGAGGGAGGGAGAAAATTATTTCCTCGATGTAAAATACCCTCTAAAGCTATAATAACCCAAAACATATCTTTCTTCATAAGAAGTAAAGCTGGATCAATAAAACAAAACAGAAATAGAGATTCTAATCAAAGTCCACACCAAGGCAAACTGCAAAGTGGGAAACACATTGAATACAAGAGTGATACAATAAAGGTAAGTGTTTTTAAAGTGATTCTAAAAGTCCAATAAGAAAAATCAAATAGCAAATGGAAATTTAATTATACAACAATTTAATAGATCAAATTGTCAGTTTTTTCTAAGCAAAGGCATTTTTGTTTATTGGTGGTAGAAATTAAATTGACAAAAGAAAAGCTTCTCTGAAAACAAATTTAGCATTATTTATCAAAAGTTTCAAAGGATAATTTTTGACACAGTAATCTAATTTATAGGAACCTAACCTAGGTAAAATTTAAAGAGGTAGAAATTAAATACATCATATCATTATTAAATGGAAAAAAAAAGAAGCAGGCACAACCCTGTGTCCATCAATAGGGTGATATTAATTAATTAGAATATAAACTTCATGTTCAGAAAATAGCTAGTGACATGAGAAAATGCTCACAAAATAACATTACATACACAAAGCCACACTATTTTTTAAATAGGACACTTTAAATGCCAACTTCAAAACCTATGTTGTTCTCCCAAGAAACCAAGCAAAAGGACCAAAGGCAGAAAGGGTGCAGGACATTTTAATCATCAGTGAAATGAGAAAAATAGCATCAGATACAAATGTCAAGGAATTTTGACTAGTATATGCAGATAGAGACAGAATGAAAGACAGACTTACATTACTCTGTCCAAGAAAATGATGCAGCACGGCAGGAAGTATTAAAAAAAAAATTCTGGCATCACATCATAGCCACCCATATTTCAGAGAAGCAAGATTTACTATCAAGAGTTTTCTGCATGAGTAATGAGGCCCTCTACTTGGGGTCCTATTTTTTGGAGTAGATTAAACATAATCAGATGCAGCATCTGTGGCCTTCTGGCCTTCTTGAGAAATTTGAGGGAAGAATGCTTGAAAGCTGCACTTCTTGTCTCTTGACTCATCTCTAACAAAAGGCTAGCCTAAATGTAGTATGTGACTATGGACAAGCTATTTATCCTCTGTCTCAATTTGTTCATCTATAAAATGGGAATAATAATAGTGGTGATCTCAAGGAATAGTGATGATGAAATAGAAAATGTTAAGCAAACTCAAACACATAGGAGTAGCTCACTAGGTCTTGAAAATCACTATATTTGTAATTTAAAATCTGAATGAGAGTTTTCTGAAAGCTTAGTGCTCCATTAGAAGGTGGTATCTTAGGTCTGCTACTACAGGAAGAAGATTCTGATATGGCAGTTAGCCTGCACTAGGGAGTACCCTGTGGGGAAGTGAGTTCAATAGGATTGGACGGAAGGAGGAGTTGAAATTCAATGCAGCTGCAACAAAAATATTAACCTATGCCATGTGAAGTTTTAAAGTTTGAATAATCCTTCAGAAATCATGGACCAGTTTTGGGTAGGGGCTGTCCTTCGTAAGGGACTAACCTAGGGGACAGAGTACCCTTAAACTAGGGCAATTACACGGGCATGCCTCAATTGTGAGCTTGCACAACAATGCACTACCAGCTGGAAATAAGTGCCTTGGTCCTAAGAGGAATCTGGACTTCAGCATCCACAATGGAAGATGCTTGGAATCACTTCAGCCACTGCAGACCAAGAGTCTAAGGGAGACACTCATGGTCATGTCAAAGGGATAGACAGGTAAGAGGGACTTTTTCCTAGCCTGAGGTTTCATGTCCAACACAAGATAGCCTTTTAATTAAATTGTAAACTCCCTCAAACAGTCTTACTCAAATCAAGAAGGCAAAAGTTACAGAAGGGAGTACAGGCCCAATTTCATGCTTACCTGTAATAGAGACATGTAAAACTGAAAATCTGATGCCTAAAATTAGGTCAGAGTGTCAAAATGTCAAAAACTTTATAGGAAGAAAACACACACACTTTGGCAGGGCGCAGTGGCTCACACCTGTAATCCCAGCACTTGGGGAGGCCGAGGTGGGTGGATCACGAGGTCAGGAGATCAGACCATCCTGGCTAATATGGTGAAACCCTGTCTCTACTAAAAATATACAACAAAATTAGCCAGGCGTGGTGGCGTGTGCCTGTAGTCCCAGCTACTCGGGAGGCTGAGGCAGGAGAATGGTGTGAACCTGGGAGGCGGAGCTTGCAGTGAGCCAAGACTGCACCACTGCACTCCAGCCTGGGCGACAGAGCGAGACTCCATCTCAACATAAAAAAAAAAAGAAAGAAAACACACACACGTGCATGTGCACATGCCCCCACATCCATGTCAACTGAAGAATGATGAAGTTCACAAATTGGAAAGGAGGACTTTATTTCTTCTAATGGCTTGCAGACTGCAGTGTGGTCATTCTGACAGCTGGGTAGCATAGCCTTCTGTCAGTAGCCAGAAACAGACATTTCAAGGGAAGGGCAAAGGGAACGGGAATTTATGCTGAGTAGGGTGACCAAATATTCATATTTAATACGCTATAGGAGGAGCCATACATATTTACGAAAGGAGAAATGTGCATATGTTCAATTAAGCTTCATGCCCCATCCGAGTCACATGTACAAAGAATGGCAGCATCAACATGATCCCAGGGTGAACTTTTTGGCCCTCTGATAGCAAACGGTGAAGCAGAGGACATGAAAATCCTCATTATGCATCCTGTATAGACAGTTAAGAACCACTCCATGGTCTGTGGTCTCTTATCAGGAAGGACATTTGGTTGGTTGTTTTGTCAAATCTGCAAAAAAGAGGGGAAGTGTTAGGCAACTGGTTGATATCTAGGGTGCAGCAAGTCTCTCCAAAGTGCTGGTTTCTGTAGAACCCTTAGGAAAGAAAGCCTAATGGTGGTTAGCAAGGGGGTATAAGCAGGCATGTCCCACCTCCCAACCCATCATGGCCAGGAATTCAGCTTCTAAGTCTTCTCTGAGGTCCCCTCAGCCACGAGGGGGTCTGTTGAGTCAGCTTCGACTTTATTTTTTTTCCACATACATACAAACACACACAGAGGTAAATTTCCCCTCTGAAACTAAACCCCTGGCCTCCAGTTTCTGTTTTTAGAAGATCACTGTAACAATACCTGTGTAAACAAAACAAAGGGATGTAACAGTTAAAACAGAGAAAAGAGGGCTTCTCCTTTCCTTGTTGTGCAGAAGTTGATGTCTCTAGGACACCAGAAAAGACTCCTAGGTCAGTAAAATACTGAGATTTTGAAGACAGATTTATCTCGCCTTAAAATAGGAAAATTCCCATTACCTGAGGTAGAGATACTATAAGGTACACAGGAGAAGTGAGATTATGGCCACTGGGGGATCATGGGCCAGGGGTCAGGAGGGGATGAGTCTCTCACCCTGCAGTCATAGAAGAAATTGATGGAGGGTTTCAGACTCAGAAGAAAGAAGACCTTTTCCTACTCCCTGGGAGCAGTGGCTCACACCTGTAATCTCAGCACTTTGGGAGGCTGAGACAGGGCCTGTACAGGGTCAGGATCACCAATATCACTGTCTTCCACGCACACACATTAGCCTGGACCTACACAGGGTCGGGATCACCAATGTCACTGTCTTCCATGCACACATGTTAGCCTGGACCTACACAGGGTCAGGATCACCAGTGTCACTGCCTTCCATCTCCACGTCCTGACCCACTGTAAAGTTTTCCAGGGCAGTAACACACATGGAGGGGCCATCTCCTATGATAATAATGCTTTTTTTCTGTAATACTTCTCAAAGGACCTGCTTAAGGCTGTCTTCCTGTTAGCTTTTCTTTTTATAAGTAGAGCAAGTACATTCTAAAATAGCAATAAAAAGTGTTTATAGTAAATACCTAAGCCAGTAACAGTTACTTATTACCATTATCAAGTATTCTGTACCATACATAATTGAACACCCTATAGTTGTATACAACTGGCAGCACAGTAGGTTAGTTTATACAAGCATAACTACAAATATGTGAGTAAATGCATTACCCTACAATATTACAATATCTACAATGTCACTAGGTGATAGGAATTTTTAGCTCCACTATTATCTTGCAGAATCACTGCTGTAGATGCGGACTGACATTGACAGAAACATCATTATGTAGTAATGTCTGTAATCTTATGTATATACACATATAGTGTTTGTTTCTCTGGAGAACCTTAACACAGCTCTCATGGGCCAACAGCCAAGTCACACTTCAATACAGGTCTTCATGGACAGGTAAGAGATGCTAAGAAGCCCTCCATTTCTTCCTCCACCAAAAGGTTGGGATGGGGCATGATTTTATCATGCAATGTATTTAAGATTCCCCACCCCCATCTCATCCTGAGTCTAGTAGCAACAGGGTAGAAAGGGAGACAAACCCTCCATATTGAATAAAATTTATTTCCTACCAAGATGACAGAATTATACATTTAATTGACTTGCAGAAAAACAGAAAATTCAGTTTCTGTAATACTAGTATTTACTTAATACTTATGTATATTAAGCAAAATTATCAGAAATTTGAAGAGTAATTGGTAATAGCAGTACTAAGAGATTTAACCTGATAGGTAAGTGGTAAGAAGGGGATAAAAAGTATTTAAATAATCTAATTAATAAGATTAATTCAAAACATAGAAATTGAAATAAACAGCCTTCAATAAAGAGAAGATTTTTTAAAGTATCTATAAGATAAAGAAAACATGTAAGCCACAAAAAAGTTACATTCATCCTTCAAATTAAGAATCAAATTATTTACACTATCTTACCTTGAGGCAAAATAAGAATCACAAAATTGCGGAAAACACAACAATGTTGAAAACTGTAAAACAAAACATAATAAAAGAAGTAATCAAAATTACATTTACTAAAATCTTGAGAAAATAAAGTTAATGAGGGTACAAAATGGGAAAGAATGGACGGTGAACACAAACTCAGGAAAATACATTAACCTAAATTCTTACACTCTATACCTAAAAATTAAATTCAATTAACTAAGTATTCAACTGAAAATTGGGGGGAAAATGTGACTGGGAAAAGAAATAAAACAGCGTGAATTAAGCAATAACATAAATAAATTCAAAATCTCCTTCACTGAAAAGAGTTCACAACCAGATAGAAGCATAAAAAGAAAAATAAGAGCACAAATATAAAAACTTGAGAATGAAAACACAAGGTTATCTACAGATTTTTAGTAAAATAAAAACATTTAAGGTAAATCTATATTTGAAATATTTTCATATATCTGAAATGTATGAAATCTTGGAAAATGTTACTAAAATTGATTCAAGAAAGGGTAGAAAACCTGCATACATTAATTACTTATGATTAGAAATTATATTCAGTTGCATGTATCCGAAACCTGACTGCCATGACTTAACCTAATAGGGGTTTATGTTTCTCACACTGTAAGGAGTCTTGAGATGGGCAATGAAACCCAGGTGTGTGTTTCTCTCCTCTTTAGGGAGATGGCTTTTATCCACGTGCTCACAGCAGAGCTGCTGCAACCTGAGTACGTTGCCTGTATTCTAGGCAGAAAAGGCAGAGGCCCAGGACTACAAATAACTGCCAAATGAGTTTCGTTTTTTATTAAGGAAATAATAGTTTTCTACAAAGCTCCACCCATCCACCTCCATATCACCAATCAAAGCTATTTTACATGGCTGCCCTGGCTAAAAGGGAAGTGCAATTTGTTTTCTTAACTCTGAGGACATTGGCACCATAATCAACTCAGAATTCTCTACATAGTGAAGGGATGGCTATAAGGGAAGTAAAAGATACTGGTTGGCTGCCAAAAGATCTATAATACCATCAAGAAAACTAAGAAAGTTGTAAACAAATAAAATAAATATTTTAATTGTATATGCTGGGACAGTTAGTTTCTTCACAACTTAAAACTTCTATTTCTTTAATATGTAAACAGTTTCAGAACCTAAATAAGGAAAGGAAGTTTACCGATTCTTCTTACAAAGCTATTCAAGCAATGAAACCTAATCTGAAAAACTGTAGAACAAAAAAGAAAATAATTTTAAAAGTTTATTTGGTAAGATAGATGAAAAATCTCTAAACAAAAATATAACAAAATGCATATAAAATAATATATAAAAAGAATAATATGCCATGAATAACATGCTTTATGCCAGGATTACAATGATTATTAATATTAGGAAATGAATGGATAAATAGATAGATGCATAATAGATGATTAATTGATAGAAAAAGAGAGAGAGAGATCGCCATAGTAACAAGTCAAAGGAGAAAATATTTGGTCATTTTAATAGATGATAGCAATCCATATCATTTCTTCTATGGTCTGAATTTTGGTATCCCTCCCCTGAAATTCATTAGCTGGGACAATATGAACAGATAGAGCTTTTTCAAAAATATTAAGCCATGAGAGCTCCACCTTCATGAATGAGATTAGGGCCCTTATAAAAGAGGTTGAAGGGTTCAATATTTCCTTTTCACCATGGGAGCATGCAGCAAGAGACTCTGTCTATAAAGCAGAGATGGCCCACACCATGTACCTAATTTGCCTGCACATTTATGTTGGACTTCTCCATCTCCAGAATAGTGAGCCATAAATTTCAATTGTTTATAGACTCCCTAGTCTAAGGTATTTTGCTATAGCAGCCCAAACAAACTAATATGATTTCCTAGCAGGGAAAAATAATTCTTAAATATAATAGGCTAGCTTAAACCTAGAGGCAATAACACACTTGATGAAATATTTTAATTGTTACCATGAGTGGGCAGAAAAAATATCAGGATGTTTTTTCTCCCCAAAGTAGCATTTCTACCAAAGAAGTAACTGGTTCAATCACTGCTTTGTTAGCCATATTTTAAGTTAAGTATTAGAATAGATAGGATACAAGGACAATAATTTGCTGATGATATAAATATTAGAAAACCAACAGCAAATATATTAGAAATAGTAAGAATGTTCAAAGTGATGATAAATTGGGGGAACAAAAATAAGAAAAACAGATTTCTTAAAGACTAAGATTCGAAAATATAGTGAAAAAAATCTATCTATAATAGCAGCCAAAATTTAAAAATATATGTAGATAAATCTAATGAGAATATGTGATATCATTGGAAAAAGGTCTATAAATCTCACTGAAAACACATGAAAAACAGTTTAAATAAATAAAAAAGAATAGTGTATTATTTCCTAGTAAAGATCAATATAATAAAAATATCAATAACTCCCCTATTCAAATAGTCATCTCAAATAAAAGTTTCAAGAATATATCTTTAATTTGCAAAACCATTTCAAGAAGTCATTTGCAAAGATAAATATGAAAATAAGAAAATTTTTGACAAAAAATGGATTATTTAAGGGATATTTTTCTTCCAGATATTTGAAACACCTTATATAGCTAAATATCAAAAATGTTTAGAACTGCTGTAAATAGTTTGGTACCAGTGGAAAAGCATACATTAGAATGGAATGTACTGTTTTCTAGAAAAAAAGAAAGAGAATAGAAACTGTTTTACCCTTTATGCAAAATGCATTCTATAGAAAGCTTTGTTTGTTAAAAAAAAAAAAAGAAAAGAAAAGGGGAGAGGGAGACAGGCAGGCAGCGAGGGAGGAAGGGCAAAAATGTAGGAAGAAAATATAGATCAGTAGTAATAAAATCCTGGAGATTGAGAAACATCTAAACATAGTGCCAATGACAAAAATCACTTTAAACGTTTAGATAAATGTTGTTATATAAAATATCAATGTATAAAATATTTAAAACCTCTATACAAAAAGCATAAACAAAACAGAAATGACAAACAAATTGGGTGAGGGCCACCTTCAATATATTATTTATACGAAAAAAACTTTCAAAACGATAAAAAGTCAACCACCCCAATGGAATAAAAAAGACTACGTATTTTACAATACATAATACATATGTCCTGAAGGGCAGATAGAGAATTTCCAGCTTTTCTCATGTTACAAATGATGTGGTTAAAAAGTTTCTTGTTCAAGTCTCCCAATGACACATGTAGAAAATCTGAAGGATATATACCCAGGAATGCAACTGCAGATTTGAAAGGTTTGAATATCCTCAACCTCACTATGTCATGCTAATTGTTTTCTAAAGTGTTTCTACTCATATGCACTCCCACCTGCTGGGGCTATGAACATGTTTACTTCCCTCTAAACTAAAGTCTGGCATTTTCAGACTTTTAAAAATAGGCCTATCTGTTGGAACTAAAAAATATCATTGAGAACTTCATTTACATTTCATAAATCTAATGATGTCAAGAATCTTTTATATGTTTATTGATGATTCCTACTTTCTGTAAAATGCCTATTTATACCTTTGTCGTAGGAGTGAGTTTTTTATTTCAAAATATACAGGCATTTGATGTTTGTGATTCCCAAATCGATTACCTTATGAACAGAGAATGTGGTCCAAATGATACCAGTCATCTGAAAATGTTTAAGACTTGCTCTATTGCTCTATGGCCTACGCTTTATGACATGGGTCAGATTTATAAATATTCATATGAGTTGGGAAAGAATAAGTGTGTTGAGTCAAAGTTATTTGTTTTATCCTATGTATGTGCTTTAGATTAAGCCTATCTATCACTTGTTTTATCTACTTGATCTATCCCATGCTAAAAGCAGTGTGCTCAAATATCTAATTATGTCGATATATTATGTTTCTTCTTGTAGATACAGAAATCTTGCTGCAGTGAATTTTTAAGCTATGATAATCTATGTATGTTTAGAATTATTGTATCTTTCTGGCCCTTCATCCTTTATCATTAGCTAAGGCACACCAGTTTTCTCTAATTTAACATAAGTCTAATACACTATTTTGTATCATTTTTCTTATAGCTATTCTTACTCATATGGTTAAAGATGTATATGTGGTAAACAGCATATTGTATAAGATACATCGAATAAGATCAATAAAGCTAATCATTCTGTTGATAGTTTAATAAAATTACTCCACCTTTGGCAAGAGTAATCTTTCTTTCTTACTTTTTTTCTGATTACTAATATATATGAATGTGTTTTTACCATCTTATTTCCTGCTTTGTCCTGGGTTTGCTGTGCTCCTTTTGCTCCTCTCTTGTCTTCTTTTACATTTATTGATTTTCCCCCTATTTCTTCTCCTTTTGTGGTTTGGAATTATATACTGCATTCTCTTAAGTGGTTACTCATTTTTTAATTGCATATTTCACTTAACAAGACTGAAATAAATCAATGTATTTACCCACCTTCTAAACAATTTGGGGAAATTAGAGGACATCTAAACTCCAATCACTCTCTCTCTCTCTCTCTGTCTCTCTCACACACACACACACGTGCGTGCGCAAATGTGCACATGCACAGTCGCAAATTTACCATCTTGTGTTGTCCTAATGCCTTCACGACAGACATCATCATGACATGTTTACCATTTCCTTTGCTTACCAACTTTTTAAAAATCATGACTTCCTTTTGGAATCATTCTCCTTCTATCTGAAATGCATCCATTTCTTTTGAAATTCAGTTGTTTTCTGAAATCTCTGTTCTACCATTTTTCTTAATTTTTTTTTTTTTTTTTTTTTGGCTGTATAGTTCTTGGTAAATAGTTGCTTTTCCTCAACATTTTGACGATATTAGTTCTTCCCACTCTTCTGTCAGAATTCTATATCTCTGTCTTTGGTGTTTAATAGTTTCACTGTGATAAATTGGGTTATAGATTTCCTTTTGTTTATCCTTCTAAGAAAAATTGTGCTTTTGAAATCTGAAGATTCATGTATTCGATCAGGTTTTAGAAAATTCATAGTTTTTATCTGTTAATTTTGCTTATGGAAAGTACTGACTGTTATTTGTCAACTAAACATTTTAAAATTTAAAAATCAACTAAATATTTTTAAAAATTATTAAGATAAAATAAATACATAAAATAACAGATTTCACTACTAGACTCCCTAGCTTTTAATCTTGATTCAGCAACTTACCAACTATAGGATCCGAGGAAAGTTATTTAGTCGATTCTTACTTCAGTTTCCCTATCTATCAAACAATACAATAATAATAATACTCACCTAAAAGGTTTAAAACACTACCTGGGCCCTAATAAATGTACATATAACATTTTATTTATGGTAAAATTAATAACTACTGTTTTCTTAGTATTCTGCTTATTTTCACGCTCTAAAAATCTGATAGGACTTCTTGTTTTGAAATCCCTTTATGCTGTTTTTCATGTAGTCCTTCTCTTTGCCTCCTTGTTCTTCTCTGATATTTTTTTTCATGTTTGTCTTAACTTCTGCTCTATCAAAAGACTTTTAAACAAATTCACTGGATTCTGTATGGCAAAAGAAAATCTTAAGCTGAATTAAATTTAAAGGAGTTTAATTGAGCAATGAACTATTCGTGAAAGAGGCAACCCCCAGAATCACAGCACATTCAGAGAGACTCCAGTTCAGAACAAAGTTATAGACAAAAAAAAAAAAAAGTGATGATGGAAATCAGCAGTGAGGCACACAAACAGCTGGATTGGTTTCAGCTCAGCGGGGCGTTTGTCTTACTTGGACACACTTTGAACATCAGCAGTGTATGAATGGTTGCAGTGCTCGCTGAGACTGGTCAATACTCAGCGATTGTTACAGGTGTACACTCCTAAGTTAGGTTTGCGAACTTGTCTACCTATTAAGTTAGGTTGCAGTTCATCCACAAGGACTTAAATATAGAAGTATGGAGTCCTTCTCTGGCAATATTTAGTTTGCTTTCTCATGTATAAAGTAATTCTCTCATCTTGGGTTCTCATGAATCCAATTGTATGCTTTATCATTTCTGCTGACCCTCATTCATGGTGCCTTGTTTCCTCATGTGTTTTGTGTTGTATGCTGAAACTTTGTATGTAATAGTTATTTGTGTACAAGATGGAAAGTGAATTATTTCATCAAGGAAACCAACGGCACTTTAAATTCAAAAAATTTACCCCCCTAAGTTGTTGAGAGAGATATCTTGTAGGAGAGTCTCAAAATAGACTCCTACCACCTCCTTATCCAAAGTCAAGTTAGACAAGTTTCTTCATCTTTGCAGAGTATGTCTGCCACCCACTCTCTAAATGTTGCCCCCAAATACCTCTGTTGCTGAGGTTTTAGAACTCTCGGACTCTTAGCTTTCTACTCTCCTCTAGGATTTGATTCCCTATCTTGTAAGGATTCCAGGCTTTATGTCCCACCTCTTCAGTGGTCATTTTTATTAAAGCTCCAGGTTAGCGTGTGTGCCTACAGATATCTTTAATGTTTCAACATTCACCGCTCTGGATTAATGCACAAATTTTAGATTTGTTTTTGTTTCCTTGTTACTTCTTATCCTTCCCAAAAGTTTTTCTTACCTTCTGACAGATCATCTATGCATCTTTAAATGCTTCCTTTTAAATTCCAGTACTGTTATGTACATTGTAATTGGAGGAGATTTTAGAATATTTCATCTACCATCTTGTCAGGATGAGAGTTTGACACTTAATCTCAAAAAGTAATTTAAATCCTAGGAGAATTAAATTCAATGAATATATCGGTATGTTATTAGATTTTCAACTAAACTATTAATGAAAATATTTTAATGTAAAGATGGATGTCTTTACATATTAAAAGTTTTTGTCTTTTCTGTTTTATATTGTTGCTACACATACACAAACAAAAAGGCTAGATATATTTTCTTTAGATTTTACTGATTACAAGTATTACCATATGAAAGGGAAAATAATGATTTCCAGGGAACCTGTAGAAAGTAACAAGAACCACCAATTAGAAAAAGCAATTAACAAATGGGCTACTTTTCCTGTTTGAATGGGCAATAGTAACAGTGATCTATTTGTTTAATGATAGGTGGGATAGCTATTTGTTCAACATTTTTAAAATTAAGATAAACACTTCTCAACTGAAGAGTCAATCCTCTTTCATAGATGTTATGTAAGCTTTTCCTAAACTAAAATTAAACATAATTTACTAAAGCTTGGCTTAGTAAACACAATTTTAAGCAAGTATTATTTATATCTAAATTTATTTATCATGCTATTTTCCAAAAAGGATCTTCATGTGAAGGAGAAAATTGTAGACTTTTCTAAGTTAGATTCTCAGAATACCTAACTTTAAATAGAGATGAGAACATATTTTGCAAAAGTAGATTTTCAGCAGGAAACAGTGAGAGAGGTTATACAATGCCTTCAATGGTTTTTTTTTATTTTTTCAGGCTGCAAAAGAAGTCACTCTTCCTCTTAACACATAGGATTGGCTTAGTCCATGGATAGATAATGGGCACTAAAATTATCAGCAGTACCTGATAATTTTAGCGGTACCTGATAATTTTAACCAAAGGCACTGAAAATTTTATTATCTATAAAAGTATAACAAATTGTTAGCTCTCATATTTGCAGAAAGTGAGCCAATGTGTTTTGAGGGCCCCCTGCACGCAAAGCACTGTGATAACCAGTTTTTAGGTGGCAAATCTACTTGTCGACCTTTTACACAGGCTTTAGCGTGATCAATATGCTACAAATTACCTGCATGTTAAGGAGCATGAGGCACTGCTCCTTCAGACAGACAACTAATTCAGATATATAATAACAGGCAGCTGGGCTAGAAATGGGTAGGGAATGTTCTATGCCAGTTTCGTGTAAATTGATTATATATACAATAAAGCATGACTGATTTCGTACAAAATCTCTGTAAAAGTATAAGGTCCTGCCCTACTTATGGCAATGAGTTGCTGTTTACACACTCGTTGATTCTATGGCTGCATCTGATGGAAGCAGAGTTCAGCCTTTATTAAATCAAAGCCCAGGAACACAACCTCTGAAACCAGATAAAAGAATATTGTGTCACAATGATCCAAACATACACAAAGAAAAAGTTCAGTGTTTCAGACTATGCACCAAGAAGCTAAACAAATAGAAGGAAACATTTGATTCTAAACTACCTGAAGTTCTCTTGCTGACCAAATATTCAAGTGCCAATTTAGTTGACATGAAGAACAAAGTTAATAATGCAATTAGGTACTTTATCTGCAAAAGCTCTTACTTTGGAAGATCAGACAGTCTAATTTCCACATTCAGCATAAACTTTTGATGCCAGTCCTTTCTGGAATGGAAGAATATATACTCTATCTTCAGTACTCTGTTACTTTCTACAATATTTTGTATCATTGCTGATACTGAATATTATGGAATAATGTTCAGTAAACAAAAATTGATCATGAAATTTCAGAAAAATATGGAGACATTTACTTATCAACATTGCTACCAGTTAATATTTCTGCTTTGATTCATCAACTACAAGATATTATTTTTACAATGAGAATTCCTAAAGTCATTGTGTAAGAACTTACACCTTCAGTATTGCAGACTCACTGTTGCTCCCTTAAAAGTAGTTGTACAAATCTTGCTGCCACTATTTCATGAGTATCTTCATTTTCTGTTAGTAGTAACTCAGGTAGATGTTGATGTTCATTTCTTTCTGTGCTGCTATATATCAGTCTTTCTTTTTGATGGGTAGTTCTTATAGTGTGAATTCTCTTTCTGTTTCTCCACTCGTTCTGTTATTTGTAGCCACATCATGCTTAGTTTGTCCTCCAAGTCATCCTTTAAGCTTGTTGCAAAGAGCTGGAGTTATTTTGTTGAATTCTACTTCATGATTAATTTATTCAGGTGCTGGGATATAGAATGAACAGAATATTCCAGAAATCCAGGTATTTTTCTAATAGGAAGATATATACAATAAGCAAATAAGTAAAATATTTAGTATGTCAAGTAATAAATGCTATAGAGAAAAACAAAGCCAATGAGAAGAGTTTGCAAGGGAAGGAGAGATGAGTTATGCAATGTTAGATAAGGTGGTTAGAGAAAGCATAAGAAATAGGGTGATGTCTGAGCAAACAATGGAAAGAAGTGAAGGAACAGGGCATGCTGCTCTCTGTGGGAAAAAAGTTCTATACTCAGGGAGCAAGTGCAAAAACTCAGAGTATGCCTAGTATGTTCAAGAAACAGCAAAAAATATTTAGCATGGGTAACTCAAATGATGGATTTTCTACCTACCGAGAGAGAAGACTAAAGGAGAGTAGAAGTTAGAGTAGGTATGCACATCATAGTTTCAGTTTTATATGTATTCATTTTGAGATAGCTATTAGATATCCAAATTGAGATATAAAATGTGAAGTTGCTTATATCCATCTGTAGTTAAGGGAGCCCTCTGGGCTGAATATACATATTTGAGAGACGTTGGTGTTTCAACATTGTGTGTGTGTGTGTGTGTGTGTGTATTTTAAAGCCATGCCATGAGATCAGATAAGTGAATATAATAGGAAAGATAAATGGTCCAACAGTGAAACTCCAGAAACTGTAATGTGTAAACCGGGGAATTCAAACTGAATTTTGTATATCCTGGGAGTATAAATAAGACTTTCTAAAGAGTATGCAGGCCTGAATGGATTAGGGAAAATCAATTTCCATATTCTCAGCATTGATATAAGTAATAATGACTAAAATTGATCTGCCTGATACCTGAGACCCTTCATCTGAGCATCTCATGCGTTCATATTTTCCATGTGTTTTTATTTTCAAAACACCCTACCTTTATGCAATTTACAGACAAATGATATACTTTCCACACATTATGAAGCTTTCTAGGCTGCACTGCCTCAGGTGTTATTGACTTTGGATGCCAAACAGTGGAAAATTTTAAAGTATTGGTATCTAATTGGACTCTATGACTGAGAAAAAAAAATTTCTGGCATATCAAATGGTTTCCAATTCTTGAATTGCCACAAATTTGTGATGGGGAGTTCTAATATTGTTATTACCCTAATATTATTACAAGTAATTTATGATGATGTATCATTTAACTTAGGGGCATAGAGTTCGAAAGGTGATCAAAAGACCAAGTAATAATTTTATCAGGAAACCTGTACTATTTCCACCTATGTAAATTAGGTTCTTCAGGAGCCTGTATATAACAAAGAAAATGAAAATGTAAAATAAAGCAGTTCTTCCATATTAAAAACAAGAGTCACATATGCCTAGAGCTGGATGTTAGGGTGATGTGGTTCCAGGGTTGTGCTGCAGTTCTCACTGACTGTTTTTCTATTTCTCAGTGTAACTGAAAAAGCTCATCCCAGGTGAGAGTGAGGAATGGGGAGAAACTTGGGGAGTGTGAACAGAGAAGAAGGTTGAAATACTACTCATCAAAGCGAGTAACAGACCTAGGATAAGAGTGTGTAGTAGGGTCACTCAAGGTTCGTGATCAGGAATTATTTAAAATGATGAACCAGTAAACATGCTTGTTTTTTCTCTCTGGCCATGGTCAGTCATGCGCAGTATTTTTTCTCTAGTCATAAATACAGATGTGGAGTAGGCAAAAAAAAAAAAAAAAAATTGATTTCATCAAGGTTAGACTTTGTTGAGCAAGTAGAGTGCAATGAAAAAGTTCTACTTGCTGAGTGATTGAGTGGTTGATTGACTAAAATGGGTGAGTGATTAAAATGATATTCCTGATACCAGTAGGGGACTCCCCTCATCTTATTTTTAAAATTTTTACTATTTATAGGTACATAGTAGGTATTCTATATACCTACTCAGGTACATGAGATATTTTGACACACGCACGCAATGTGTAACAATCATATCAGAGTAAATAGGGTATTCATCGCCTCAAGCATTTATCATTTCTTTGGGTGATTAACATTCCATTTGGATTATTTCAGTTATTTTGAAATGTACAATAAATTATTGTTTACCATAGTCACCCTGCTGTGCTATCAAATACTAGATCTTATTTACTCTAACTATATTTTTGTATGCATTAACCATCCTGAATTTCTCTCTCCACCACTACCCATTCCCAACCCAGCAAACATCATTCTATTCTCTGTCTTCAAGAGTTCAATCATTTTAGTTTTTAGCTCCCAAAAGTGAGTGAGGACATGTGAAGTTTATTTATCTGTGCCTGGCTTATTTCACTTACCATAATGCCCTCCAGTTCCATCCATATTGTTGCAAATTACAGGATTCTATTCTTTTTTAATGACTGACTAGTAGCTATTGTGTATATGTGCCACCTTTTCCTTATTCATTCATATGTTAATGTATACTTAGGTTAATTCCAAATCTTGGCTTATTATGAATAGTGCGGCAACAAACATTGGGAGTGCAGATATCTCTTTGAAATACTGATTTCTTTTCATTTGGGTATATACTCAGCAGTGGGGTTGCTAGATCATATGGTAGTTATATTTTTACTTTTCTGAAGAACTTCCATACTGTTCTCCACAGTGGTTGCGCTAATTTACATTTCCACCAACAGTCTAAGAGGGTCTCCTTTTCTCCACATCCTCACCAGCATTTGTTATTGCCTGTCTCCTGGACAAAAGTCATTTAACTGGGACGAGATGATATCTCATTATAGCCTTGATGTGCATTTCTCCGATGATCAGTCACGTTGAGCCCCTTTTCATAGGCCTGTTTGCCATTTGCATGTCTTCTTTTGAGAAATGTCTGTTCAGATCTTTTGCCCATTTTTTAATCGGATTATTAGAATGTTTCCTGTTGGGTTGTTTGAGCTTCTTATATTGTACTTATACTTCTTACACTTTTCTGAAGACTGTAATATGGTGTGATACTAAAAAATCTGGTTGCCAGGAAATTCTTACAAAGTTATTGAGCATCTACAGCACTACACACAGGTAGAATATTTCTAAGAAATTCAGAAAAAGCACGTTGTTATCAGTGCATCATAATGTGACCTGATTTGTGATTTCCTTCTGCTGCCATTCCTGCAAAAAAATTATTTTGGTTTGACTTTATCAGTATCAGTTTTGTGGCAAATTGTTTAACCTATTTTATAGCAATTAATACATATTTACATATTTTGGAATTATACTTTTCCAATAAGTAAGGCTTAAGAATTGCATGCATTGAAATGTATATATAAATCACTCATTTTTATCACTAAAGTAGATGTACACTTCACCTCCCAGAAATCCCCTGTAATTAACTTTTTCTTGGGGATATGCAAACTCTCAATGAAAACTACTCCAAAAAATTACAACTTATCATCAAAACAAGTTGTAAGTTAAAAACTGGTAATTTTGAAATTTTTAGGGTATTTTTAAAATACAGAAATTATGTACACAACTTGAAGTATTTTCTTAGCAAGTAAATAATAAGCTATGTATGTGTATTGCTAGCAAGTTTTCTGCAAAAATAATTCCTTTTCAGATCTTTATTTTGGTGAAAGTTGGAAAAGAGTGGAGATTTTTGGATCTCTGTGGTCTTGGTCCTTACAGGAGAAAGAATAGCCTCCCAATAATGTTTAAATCCAAACAGTTAAAATCTGTGAATGTGTTACCCGATGTGTTAAAATGAACTTTGCAAATGTGATTAGTTAAGGATCTTGATACGAGTATCTTATCCTGGACTACCATGTATGTTCAATGTAACCACAAAGACCTTTATAAGGGAAAGAAGGAGAGAGGAAGCAGGATAGTTACTGAGTCCAAGAAGAAGAAAAGTAAGAGAAAGAGAGATTTGAAGATACTACCCTACTGGCTTTGAAGATGGAGGACAGAACCACAAGGCAGTAAATGCAGATGACCTCTAGAAGCTGGAAACGTCAAGGAAATAAATTCTCCTACAGACTCCAGAGAGAATGCGGTCCTATCAACCACTTGGTTTCAGGGCTTCTGACCTCCACAACTGAAGGATGATAAATTGTGTTGTTTTACATCACCAAGTTTGTGATAATATGTTACCGCAACACAGGAAATGAATAAAATTATATTTTAGAATACTAGAATCATTTTTAAAAATTGAAGCTACTGATTTAGAGAACAATCATGACAGCGTTATTTAAAAGTAGCATCTCTTTGGATTCTACTATGGAAACAAAACCATTTGAAGATCGTGATGAATCTGTCTCCAAGGCTAAACAATGATGTGCTTTGTTTGTCTGGGAACCTCTGGGAAAGAATATCATATCTAATTTTATTATTTTATACTTCAAATATAGTAAACTTATAAGTAGAGAAATAAGCAATTGTGAGTTAATAAATTATTAACTCACATTGAATTATGCCTGGCTACTCATAACCACCTTCGTATGCCTACTGCTGCCCTTAATACACCTGAATTGAAAACAGCAGTACTAAGAGCTCATGTTCATATCTGTTCCTGAATATATTTTTCTGATTGCCTAAACTCTAAAGCCAAAGACAAATAATTATTAATTGAATTTCATTATCCATGCTTTTTGGTTCCTTCTAAAAGAGGATAACACAAATTTATGACATTTCCTTTGTAGTTTGTAAACAGAAAATGCAAGTAGAATACTGTTAAGTAGGTTATTCTGGAAGAAGGCGATAAAAATGCTACTCTCTGCCAAAAGTGCTAATGGGTGTTCCTACGATAAGAGGACATTCGTGGAGTAAACACCATCAGATGTAGGTATGAATTATTTCTGGGACAGTCCTACATTCTCTGGCAGTGTTTTAATCTATGTGAACCTATAGATAGCTTTGGTAAATCCTTAACCTTCATTCCTTAAGTAAGGGGCAGAATATTCCTTTGGTTTGAATGTTTAATACTTTAGAGATTGAGAAATTTCTAAACATTGCAAATAGCTGAACTATCAGGCCACTCATCATGTAGTAATGGAAGTAGCACTCGATTACCTGCTCCAAATGCTTCGACAACCACATTTTAAAAAATATTTTTAAAGTCTCTTCTAGCTGCTTTTCCCAAGCTGAATATTTTAAAGGCACATTAGAATAACATGTTTTACTTAAGAAGATGAATCTAAATGGACTTTTAGTGCAGAATGCTCTAAAAGTAGCATTACTCTTATTCCCAGATTACTTTTTCACAGCACAGTAACAAGACTTTTTGAGAGACGTGTTCTATGAAATTATTGCTCAATAAAATAGTTCTAGATAACTGACTTACCAGACTTGGGCTGCTGTTTTGGTCACACAGCGAGTATGATTTGAACATAAGTCTGTCTCATAAACAAGATCTGGAGCTGCATCTACCAGTCAGACTTTTAGCTTTAATCTTTCATTTATCCCATTGTAGTATTGTTTCTGCAAAAGAAATAAATGGCTATCCAAGTTGTGTGCAAGTAACAAAAGCTATAACAGTCATATATTACCATAATAATAAACGTCATGAAATCATCCTGAAACTAGTGGCTTAAGGTAATCATTGATCCTTGCTCATACATCTGCAAATCAGCTGGGAATTGGCTGATCTATGCTGGGCTTGGCATGGCTTGGTTCAAAGCTAAAAGTTGGGTCCATCTGCTTCATGTATCTTTCAACCTCTGTGGACCAGAAGCATGGCCAAGATATATTATTTTCGTGGAAATTTCAGAAGCACAGGAGGGCAAACCCCATCATACAGCACATTTTGAGCTTTTACTTGTATTATATTTTATAACATTGCTGACATTCCATGGCTAAAGCAAGCCATACATCCAAACCCAAAATCAATGAAATATCAATGGAGTGACTGTGTCCACAGTGGGAAGAAAAGGTGGGTGGTACATATCAACCAAACAATAATTTAAACCATTACTGTAAAGACTCTAACAAAAGCTATCTCTCTCTCTCTCTCTCTCTCTCTCTCTCTCTCTCTATATATATATATATATACACACACAGCCATCCCGCAGTATATCTGGGGATTGTTTACAGGACCCCTGCATCTACCAAAATCTACGTATGCTCAAGTTCCACAGTTAGCCCTGCAGAACCTGAGTGTAAGAAAAGATGCCCTCTCTATATGAAGGTTTTGCAGCTTGAAAATACTGTATTTTCCCTCCATATTTGTTTTTTAAACATTGGCATATAAATGGACCTGTGCATCTCACACCCACCTGTGCCGGTCTCCAAAGATCTAAGGGAGAGCTAAAGAAATCGACTTATAAAGAAAACAGAGTGGATCCAGGGGTCTTTGAATCACAGGCTGACTCTGTAGGTACTGTCCCCCATTGAATGAGCACCAATTGTTTTTAGTCTTTGCATTACTCCAATCTATTCTGAAATTCCAAGAAGAGAAAATTTGTTTGCCTTAGGTTGGGTCATGTGCCTACTCCTTGCATTGGCTAATCAGGGCTTCATAATAAAAATACCAGCTCATTTTCATTTGTCTTTCCTATTTGTCATTCAAAATGAAGACTCAGCTTCATTTTAAGGAGGGTGCCCCTGAAGGTTATAGGACTGACTGCCAGCTTTGTTAGGAGTCACACATGTAAGTAGATCTCAGATGTTTATATCCAGTAGAAAAGAGAAAAACTGTCATACTATTATAGGCAGGAGTTTGAAATTAATTCTGAATCATTGTGAGGCCATGAAATTGAAAAATAATTATTTATGTGGGTTAAAGACTGTTCCTAGAGTAAATGATGGTTATTTTTTCTAATCCTATACACTGCACTGGGCAGGAAAATACCCAAATGGATATCTGAGTACTTTTAGGATGGAAGGGAGAATATATGCAAGTCAGCAATAAACTAATGTCAACTATGTATAGAAAATAGTACCATAACTTTGGAACTTACTGCAACCTTCACTGTCATTCAAAGATCTTTGTAAATAACATACTATAAAAATACTACAAAAATACATGCATATATAATTGGTAGAGGAACACAGATGGTAAAGGAACACAGATGATAGCACCTAGTAAGCTATGCAGAGATTCACATGGCTGAGTTTCTCATAGCTGAGCAACATCTTCCAATATTTAAAAATTCATATTACTTAAAATATGTAGCTATACAAATATACATACATAACATGTCAGGTATAATACTAATCCATTATCACTGAACGGAAGTATGATACTAATCCATTATCACTGAATGCTAAGTATGATACTAATCCATTATCACTGATGGGCACTGAATGCTAGAATTGCTTTTACTTTTGCTTTAAATGATATGGTTGGAAACTTTTGATTTTAAAATACATAATAAAATAAGTATAGCAAAATAACGTATCTTCCTTGGTGTTAAATAGATCATTTTCAATATTTTAGAAAAAAATAACTTTTTGAAAACATGAAAATTATAACAATTTTCAATGTTTTACATTTTTTCTTTATGCTTTTGGATGGTAATTGAATATTTTGTGCATTTAAAAAAATAAGTTAGATTTTATATTAATCCTTTAGCATGTAAGAGTTGAAATAGTGGTAGAAACAGATGACACAAATGTGCAAAACACAGAAGAACAAAAAGAAAACAGAAAATCTTCAAAGGAACAGCCTGATTAAAGTTTTATAGAAGTAGAAACAATGGAAGTGAGAAGACTCTCCTTGGACATGATCTTTGTAAAATGTGCAAACAACATAGTACGTATTCTTTACTTAATGGAAATGTACTATTTACTAATCAAAACAGCACAAATAAACAAGAAAGTTTTTTTCCATCAAAGCAACTATTAAGCATGTCAGATGAATCTCAGCAACTTCATGTACCTCACTATGTTTTTTAAATTATGATCCCGGAAAATGGCTGTCACATCCTTCTGACAGTATGCCTGGCTAATTTTGTATTTTTAGTAGAGACGGGGTTTCTCCATGTTGGTCAGTCTGGTCTCGAACTCCCAACCTCAGGTGATACACCCACCTCAGCATCCCAAAGTGCTGGGATTACAGGAGTGAGCCACAGCACCCGGCCACAAGAGTACTTTTAGCAAAACACAATCTGACTATGATTTTTCATTGAATATATATGGTAGAATATTTTGTATTTAATTTTAAATTAAAATTATTTAAATGGAGAAAAGTAGAAATTGTCATTTGGGTTTTAAGTCAACAGCAAAAAGTGTTATTACTACATTTACATATTTCTCAACTAATCTTCAAGTTCAATCTTGGTTAATGAATGTATCCATGACTTGAAACACTTAAGTTTTTGGTTAAAGAAGCTAAAAATATCCCTTTCCAATGAAAGTAAATATAATTCACAAATTATTTCCAATAAAATATAAAAATAATTTACCAATAATTGTTAATTCTCAAAAAGATTGAATGCATATCATTCAATAAATAACATTGGGCTGAGCATGGTGGCTTACGCCTGTAATCCCAGCACTTTGGGAGGCCAAGGCAGGCAGATCACAAGGTCACAAGATCGAGACCACCCTAACACAGTGAAACTGCGTCTCTACTAAAAACACAAAGAATTAGCCAGGCGTGGTGGCACGTGCCTGTAGTCCCAGCTACTCAGGCGTCTGAGGTAGGAGGATCGCTTGAACCTGGGAAGCGAAGGTTGCAGTGAGCCGAGATCGCATCACTGCACTCCAGCCTGGGTGACAGAGCGAGACTCCATCTCAAAAAAATAAAATAAAATAAAAAATAAAAATAATGTTCAATTAAGGTAAATAAATGCCAATATATTAGTGCCAATCTAGAAAATAATATTAAATGTTAACATTAACTGACCATAACAATGCTTTTTATAATACTGAGAGAATAGTATTTACAGAAAGGAATGAGATCATTTCAAAATTTGCTGCCAGCATAACTGACCATGTAAAATGCTTGAAAAAATAGCATTTAAATTAGATTACTATCTGGCATGGACAAATAAAAAGATTACTAGTTTAAAGAGTAATATAGTTTTATAATTATACATAAATAGAAAGTAAATAATTTTTATTTCAACTTGTTTGTACCAAGGACAAAAGCTATATTGAACAACTAATATATCTTATATTCATTATAAGTATTGTTCAACTCCCAGAAGAAAATAATAAAGTTTATTTTATTTATTTATTTATTTATTATTTTATTTATTTATTTATTTATTTATTTTTTGAGACGGAGTCTCGCTCTGTCGCCCAGGCTGGAGTGCAGTGGCCGGATCTCAGCTCACTGCAAGCTCCGCCTCCCGGGTTCCCGCCATTCTCCTGCCTCAGCCTCCCGAGTAGCTGGGACTACAGGCGCCCGCCAACGCGCCAGCTAGTTTTTTGTATTTTTTAGTAGAGACGGGGTTTCACCGTATTAGCCAGGATGGTCTCGATCTCCTGACCTCGTGATCCGCCCGTCTCGGCCTCCCAAAGTGCTGGGATTACAGGCTTGAGCCACCGCGCCCGGCCAATAAAGTTTATTTTATTAGTTTTATACCTGTTGTGAAAAGTACGCATTCTGGCTTAAGAACTAAAAAACAATTTTCAATTTTTAGCATTGATTTCAGGTATTTTATGGCCATGGTAATAATGTTGACATGTTTGATAATTAAAAATGTATATAAGTTAGGAACTGTGCCAAAAAGCTTGGTATACTGATAGCAAATAGAGTTTGTCACTAGAAGGCATGGAAAAGTTTACCAAAATGATGACGTTCTTTAGAAAAAATTAGAGATTGCACACAATTTTGTGCGGGTTTTTTTGTTTTTGTTTTGTTTTTCTGGGATCCGCCCAAAGATGGAACAAACAATTTGGAAAAGCAAATTGAAAATATTAAGTTTGTAGAAACTTACAGGTGAAACACATAGCGGAAATGGTATTGCAACAAAATATAGTGACATTGGAACAAGGAAACAAATATGTTTTTCAGAACACAGGAGGAAAAAACTACAGATACTGATTTCTACACAGACTGTCTTCTGGCCATTTTTTCATAGTCTTATTGAGATAATTTCACATACCATAAAATTCAGCCATTTAAAATGATCAGTTTAATGGTTTTTAGTATATACACAGACTTGTGCAACATTGTATAATCTATTTTTTCTCATAGTTGTTTTGTTTGTTTGTTTATTTTGAGATGGAGTTTTGCTCTTGTTGCCCAGGCTGGAGTGCAACAGCGCAATCCTGGCTTACCACAACTTCCACCCCTCTGGGTTCAAGAAATTTTCCTGCCTCAGCCTCCCAAGTAGATGGGATTACAGGCATGCGCCACCATACCTGGCTAATTTTTTGTATTTTTAGTAGAGACAGGGTTTCTCCATATTGGTAAGGCTGGTCTCGAACTCTCAACCTCAGGTGATCCGCCTGACTCAGCCTCCCAAATTGCTGGGATTACAGGCGTGAGCCACTGCACCTGGCCTCTCATACATTTTAATAACAGACTCATTGAGATGTTATTCATATGCCACAAAATTCATCTTTTAAAGTGTACAATTCAGTAATTTTTAGTATACTCAGAGTTGTGAAACCACATCCACTACTTAATTCCAGAATAATTCTTCACTCCAAAAAAAAAATTCTTTGCCAATTTGCAGCCACCCCTCATTCCTCCCTTCTCCCCTGCCCATCAATCCCCCATCCTCAACCCAACTCCTAGAAAATCACTAATCTACATTCTGTGTCTGTGGATTTACCTATTCTGGACATTTAAATGGAAATATGGTCTTATAGTTCTGCCTTCTTTCACTAAACATAATGTTTTCAAGCTACATCTATGTTTAGCATATATCAGAACTTCATTTCTTTATGTGACCTAGTAATATTTTAATGTATGGATATACCACATTTATTACCTGTTCAATGGTCGCTGGACATTTGGGTGTTTTCTGTTTTTTGGCTATTACCAATAATGCTATTATTAACATATGCTTTCAGTACTCTTGCATATGTACCTGGGGTGGAATCAATAGGTCATATTCCACCTACTTTTAGTAGAGCTAAAAGTAACTCTACTTGTAGCATTTTGGGGAACTGCCAAATAATTTTCCAAAGCAATGGCATCATTTTATATTTTCAGAAGCAATGTATGAGGATTCCAATTTTTCCATATCCTTCCTAACACTTGTTACTGTCTGCCTTTTTGATTATAGTCATCTTACTGTGTTGAAGTGGTATGTCATTGTAGTTTTGATTTGCATTTTACTAATAACTAATGATGTTGAGCATCTTTTCCTGTACTTACTAGCCTTGAGTATATCTTCTTTGGAAAAATGTCTATTCAAATCCTATCCTCCTCTTGAATTAGTTTTGGCCTTTTTTGGGGGGAACAGGGTCTCACTTTGTCACTCAGGTTGGATTAGAGTTCAACATAACCTCAAACTCCTGGGTTCAAGTGAACTTCCCCACTCAGCCTCCTATGTAGCTAGAACTACGGGTGCACTCCACCACCATGCCCAGCTAATTAATTTGTTTTTTTGTTTGTTTTGGTAAAGATGGGTCTCACTATATTGTCCAGGCTCCTCTCCAACTCCTGGTCTCAAGCAATCCTCTTGCCTTAGCTTCTGAAAGTGCTGAGATTACAGGTATGAGCCACCATACCTGGCCTGGCTTTTTATTGACTTGTATTTCTTGCCATTTTAAGATCAAAATATAATCTTGATGGAATTGAAATTTGATAAAATTGAACAAATACTGCTGTCTCTTTGCTTTTTTAAATATATAAGTTTTTTTTTTTGCTTTTTTTTGGTTTGTTTTTTGTTTTTTTGAGATGTAGTCTCACTCTGTCGCCCAGGCTGGAGTGCAGTGGTGCGATCTCGGCTCACTGCAAGCTCTGTCCCGGGTTCACGCCATTCTCCTGCCTCAGCCTCCCGAGTAGCTGGGACTACAGGCGCCCGCCACCACGCCTGGCTAGTTTTTTGTATTTTTTAGTAGAGGCGGTGTTTCACCATGTTAGCCAGGATGGTCTCGATCTCCTGACCTCGTGATCCGCCCGTCTCAGCCTCCCAAAGTGCTGGGATTACAGGCTTGAGCCACCGCACCTGGCCTAAATATACAACTTTTTAAAATTTGAAAGAACAGCATAAGTAAGAGTTACATTTATATGTCACTTTTAAAAGACGGTAAAATTACAATAGAAATGACAGCAATTCATACATAAAATTAAAACATTTTGAATATTTTTTATGATCTTGTAATTTGTCAGTGGGATGATTTGATCATATTTGAACACGATATATAAAAATCCACAGCTCATTTTTGAACTTAAGCATTGAATTACAAAATTTGTTCACAATTCTGGTTACTACTGCCTCTGTAGAGCAGAATTTTTTCAAGTTAAAATGTGTACAAAAACACCAATCTGAACATTATAAGCTAACTGAATTTGGCATTACTCTCATTAGAACACAAACTGTGTGAAAAATCTTGACTGTAATATCAACATGAGTATTTAAGGTAAAATTTATTTTCTGGCTAAATATGAATTCTATATTTTTATAACTAATCTAAACACTTCTAGCCCATAAAAAATACACTCAACTATAAGCCATAGTAACTACAGCAGTTATTTTTGATATTTTTCCAACTTTCAATCAAATGAAAACAGTCTTTTATACATATTTAACAATTTTGTTGTATTAATGTCAAGGTCAAGGTATAAGAATATAGCATATTTATTTAATAGTTTGTTAACTTGATAATTTAATTTTTAATAGTT
Source organism: Trachypithecus francoisi (assembly GCF_009764315.1). NCBI lineage: Eukaryota > Metazoa > Chordata > Mammalia > Primates > Cercopithecidae > Trachypithecus > Trachypithecus francoisi. The sequence continues at coordinate 19,405,635 of NW_022681454.1, forward strand.
TACTTATTTATAGATTAATTTATTCAATAGCTTATTAACTATAAAATTTTAAAATGTTTATACACACCTATTTGTTCTCTTGTGCTAGGCAGGCCTGGTCACGCCTATTGTTAAAAATTTGTGAATGCCTTATGATGGTGTATTATGTTATGATTACACAACACAAATTAGTGAAAGAATGATAAATATGAGTCTCTGCTAATCCTAGAAGGCCCCCTAATAACCATAACTAGGTTGAGAAGACGAGACAAGGATGTGAGGAAATAAAATGATATAGCTAATATAAAAGTAAATCTACAAAAGAAGTGCGGGAAGCTATCACTATATGTTTCCCGCTGAATCAAATAGATTAAAAGCCCTAGAATACTATTTTACAGCTAGAGGAAATATAAGCCTGAAATTGTAAATGTCTGAGACTTTGAGAGACTTAAAATGGTCCTTGCTTCTCTTCTGTTTATAAGCATGGGTCACAAAAAGCTACACCGACTATAACAATGATGCACTTTTATTTAACACCCATTGCAGATGTCACAAATAGGGGAGAGCCAAAGACCATGGGAAAAAAACAATGGATTTGAGGTGCCTCTGCTACAGAGCAAGATCAGGGTCTAATCAAGGAACATTCCTATCCCATTCTCATCTCCCAAGATAGAGAGTCCTCACCAACTTTACCTGGTGAGATTTCAGAACTGTTGTGAATCACATTGGTATCTGCCATGTCTATTCTATGATTCTCTTCATATGGAAGTGTTTAATGAATACAGTCCTTCTGCTCCTGTTCTACTGCTGTATATTTGGGGATCATGAAAAACTAATCTTTTAAGCTCATGCTTGACTAGAGCAAAACAAATCACAATCAGATTTTAAGCTTAATGCCATAGCAAAACAGAACTTTTGTACTGATTTCTTTGCGGAGAGGCTGAGTATATTTTGCCTATGGGAGTTATGGTGAGTTGAATATTTGATGATCTGAAGGGTGGTGGAAAGGAAAGTGATAGTCCTGAATGCTGTCCATCAATGATTTCCAGCTTTCAGCCTCCTAGACAAATGGTAGCACTTATGCTCCCGTCCCACCTGAAGTGGAGTGACCCATGTGATCAGATTTGGCCAGTGGGTTATGATGAAAGGAATGCCACTTCCAGGATGCTTTTCATTGCCGTGTGAGACTCCATGATAACAAACAATGTTTGGGGTAGTGACTGCTTCATCAGCCTTAGGTCGAGAGAACCTTGAGTTAGAGCTTCAGCCAGCCACCAACAGACAGATAGATGAGGCAAATAATTGTTGTTGCTATAAGCTATAGAGATGAAAGTTATTTATTACTACATTATAATGTAGACTTTTCTGATTGCTATAATGACACCAAACATCGATTTCGTTAATAAAAATGAAATATTTCTCCAAATGAAATGAATATTAGAGACATTTGCTTAATTGTTAACCTGGCCAAGAAACATTTTGAATTGTGATTATTAGGTCAAATTATTTTTGAACTTAATTTGTTGGCCCTATAATGAGACTGAGATTCAGAACCATGTGATACCTCGCCCTGTGAAAAGCAGATGAACTCTTAAATTCGAGATATTTTACCCCATCTACAGTATTTACAGTTACTGCAGGTGGCATAATGATTTTGGAATAATGAAAGCTAATGTAGCTAATTTCTCCCCAGGATATTTGGCAGTTTCTCTCAATCTTTTGGTTGCTTTCTCCAAACAGCTGGAACTTAATTCTAACAATACAGAGAGACAACATTGTCCTACAGATTTTAATTGCCAATTATGCGGGTTTCAATTTATGAATCTATCTTTTATGAAATTATAATAGAGTTTAAAAAGAAGGTTTTTAAACACTATCAGGATTACTTCTTCACATTCCTTACCTAAGTTGTGAAGGTTAATAGGTTTTAATCTGTGAATAAAAATAAAAATAAATATATATAACCACTGAAGAAAGGTAAATATCTATACTGTCATATCTTTGCAAATCTAAATCATATTAGATTAAATTTATAAAACTATCATCTATAGATAATTCTATTAAGTTCATAGAATTAGAAAACAGATAATTACACGAAAAATACATCACTATAAATTAACAAACATATTGACTAGGCAAAAAGCATAAATATCAAAATATCAACTATCATTCACATATCAGAAATATATATGACATATGTATACATGTACATATATGTGTGTGTACACATCCACATACATCAGATGTACTTATCAGATATAAGCATATACATAAAATCCTCAAACTGACATTTTCTTAAATAAAAGCAATGGTATACATTCCTGAACTCAAAATAATGTTTTAAGGGTTATTTTTAGAACAGACTCTTGACTTATATTTAGATTTGATTGCTGGTCTTAGTAAATCAAGTTATTTTACAGTCTCTATTTTCCCATAAGAAGGAAAAGCAAGCAATATTTATTCACTTAACTGGTTCTGGAGTAAAGGGTTCGTATTTGGTTCCTGCTGTGTTTCCACAGTTAAATAATGTATTATACTAAAAAAAAAACTTTTAACTAGTCCTGGGGTAAAAGGTTATTGTTTGGTTCCTGCTGTACTTCTAAAGTTAAATCATGTATTATATTAAAAGAAAATAAGTATTGAATAGAGTTTTATTTAACTCTTTTGTTATGAATGGTATATTGGTTTGTTCATTTTCTCCCATGACTTATTTCCGTCTTGCTCTGTGGACTGCAAAAATGGAAGAGGAAATTCGTTATTTGTCTCTATATATTATGAAAATTTACTATATCAATACCAAGGTGTTCAGGAATTCCAGGGCTGGGAAATACTCTGTTTACTTAAAGAACCCTACTTAAACCAACTGCAAAATCAGTGCCCTTAACTACCATATTGTAGCCCCTTCTAGACATTAATATTGTTTGTTTTTCTCTTTTTTATTTTGAAATCATTATTAATCCACATGAATTTTCAAAGGCAGTACAAAGGTATCCTGTGTGTGCTTCACCCAGTTTTCCCCAATGGTTACTTAGTGTCAATCCCCACAGCCCCTCAGTCTTTTAGAAGGAACACACTCTCTTGGATAGTGGTCCTCAAACTTGGCTTCACATCAGATTATATAGCGAGCTTTCAAAATTTTGATGCCCAGAACATACCCTGGATCGATGCACCTTCTGCTTATGATGGTTAACTTCATGTGTCAACTTGACTGGGCCATGAGGTGCCTAGATATTTGGTCAAACACTATTCTGGGTGTGTCTGTGATGGTGTTTTTAGATTAACTTAAAATTTGAGTTGACAGACTAAGTAAAATAGATTGTTATCCCTGAGTGGGTAGTCCTCATCCAATCAGCTGAAATTCTATTTTTGAATAGGAAAAAAAAAAAAAAAAAAGGCTGACTTCCCTGACTAAGTGGAACTTCCTTCTGCCTGACTTCAGGCTGGGACATGTTTCCTCCTGCCTTCAGGCTGACACTGAAACATCGCCTCCTCCTGGATCTCTAGCCTGCTAGCTTCTGGACTGAAACTACACCCCATCAGTTCTCCAGAGTCTCCAGATTGCTGACTGCAGATCTTGGTACTTGTCAGCCCTCATAAAATCTTTCTCTGCACATATATATAGTATACAGATACTATATATATATAGTAAATATTAATTATAATCATATGGTATACATATTAATTATATTTTATAATTGTATAATTGTGATACTATGATATAATATATATTATAATCTATGCAATAATAATCTAATGATAATTATTGATGTAATATTAATAAAATATATTACATATGTTTTTTCCATTGGTTCTGTTGCTCTAGAGGACCCTGATACAGGATGGAATAGACATCACTATTTTTTGAACTTTCACACCATTTCAGTGTGCAACAAAGGTTGAAACCGCTATGCTAGTACATTTAAGGAAATCTACAATTGCTGCCCCAAATTGTATGTGTGTGTGAGATTGTGTGTGTGTATGTGTGTTTTCTTCCCTGTTCCACCATAGGCAAACATTTATTTTTCTACTTATTTAATCCTACAGTTAATGAGTTTCAGTTACCCATGAGTGAGTGTTGTTATCATTTCAAAGGCTTTGACAGGGATAGAGGTAAATATAGTTTTCATCTACTTTTATGGTCTGGTTCCTTACATTTCTCCATACTATCACTGCTCATAGCTGCATAGACATTTTAGACTCTAACATAAATTTGGGGAAAACAAAAATCTTGATTTTGGTGACTACTTTTAAAATGCATGCTAAATAACTTTTTCTATAGTGCAAAGAGGGATTGTCCAAGTAGTCAAACTGTCTACAGGATGCTTCCATTAGTTAGCATAAAAGGCTAAGTTTCTATAGCAAGGACACATCAAAACACAGCAGCTTGAGTATAACACATTATCTTCTTTCTCTCACATAAATTCCAAGGTGGCCATTCCAGGTCATGAGGATAGTTTTGCTGCACCCAGACCTTCCAGGATCCAGGGTTCTTCTCTTACATTATTTCATCATCTACTAGAGCATTTTCATCATCTGCCTGAACAAAGCTGTATGAGTTCCACCTGCCAGGAAGGGGAAAAGAGCAGGAAGCAGGCATGGACATCACCCTAAGGCATAGCCCGGAAATGGCATAGCCACTGGCAGGAACTGAATCACACAGCTGCACGTAACTGAGGGAATCTGCTCTGTGTAATCTCTCAGTTCACCCAATAAGAGGCAGAAAAGAATTTTGGTGGGAAGTAACAGTACCTTGACACTACCATCTACTGAAAATTCCTGGTTTCTAAGTCACCTCCATTGTACCAGGAGGGAAGAGGGGTGTTTAACTTTTACTGAATTACTAGTTTTCTCCTTTTAAACTCTCTTAATTTTATATTTTTGATTATTAAGATCCTGTCTATTTCCACAAATAATTCAGAAATGTGTGTCAAAATTTATAAAGTGAAATCAGTTAGAAAAAGATGAGTTGAGAAATAGTCAAGATTTATTAGGAAACTTTTTTAGGAAAATAAAGTTAAGACTGTCACATGGTTAGCATGCAGAAATGTGAATTTTTGCACAATATCTAACAATATGTCCAAAATTTAGCTTTTTGTTTCCTAGTACTAAAAGAAAATAGAGAAACAATAGCATTTATAAGATTCACCAGAGCCATAATATAAAATTTACCTATAGATAACATTTAGTGAGAGTTTTTTAGGTGCTGGGTACTACTCTAAGCAACTTACTTATATTAATTCATTTAAGCATCACAACAATCCCATAAAGTAGGTACTGTTCTGGTCCCATTATTAGAGATAGGAAAATTGAGGCTGATTTAAGTCATTGCCATAAAACTATTATGTTGTATAACTTGGATTCAAACTTAGGCAAATCAACTGCAAAGTCAGTGCCCTTAACTACTATACTATAGCCTGTTCTAGACATCAATATTGTTTGGTTTTATCTTTTTTATTTTGAAATCATTATTGACCCACAGAAATGTTCAAAGGTAGTACAAAGAGATACTGGGAGTGCTTCACCCAATTTTCCCCAATGATTACTTACATAATTATAATACAATATCAAAACCCGTATGGTATAATATCAAAAGATACCAACACATTCAGTACAGTGTGCGTCTATAGTTTTATGCCAAACAAGACACAGAAGTATTCCATTACCACAAAGCTCTGCCTTGTGCTCTCCCTACATAGTCTCATCTGCACCTTTCCCCCTACCCGTCCCAACATTTGATAAGCATCAGTTTGTTCTCCACCTCTGTAGTTTTGTCATTTTGAGAAAGTTTTTTAAATGGAACCATAGAATGTGTGGCTTTTTGAGACTAATTTTTTTTGCTCGACATAATGTGCTTTTAGATGCATCCATGTTGCTGTGTTTATCAATATGTTGTTCCTTTTTATTGCTGAGTAGTATGCCATGGTATAGATGTACCACAAATGGTTTAACTTTTCACCTGTTGTAAGCCATTTTGTCTGCTTGCAGTTTGGGCTATTACAAATAAAGCTGCCACAAAAATGTATGTACAGAATTTCGTGTGGACATAAATTCTCATTTTTCTGGGATGAATATACAAGAATGTGATTACTGGAATGTATAGTCTGTGTATATTTAGAGTTACTATTTTATGAACATGACAAATTATTTTTTCATAGTAGTTATACCACTTTAAATTTCCATGAGTGATGTATACATTCAGTTTTTGTATATCCTTGCCAAACACTTTATTGCCACTATTTTTCATTTTAGATGTTCTACTAGGTGTTTAGTAATATCTTGTAATGGACTAGCATTGTTTTTGTGTATTCCAGCCTGTTTGGAAATTGTTCAAACTATTACAGAAATTAGGAGAGTTGACCAGCCTTCTTGACGTTGCCTATAACTACTTCTGTTAGTTAATGTAGGTCCTTAACTTGTATGAATCTCAGCTTTCTCTACTGAAATGTGGGAATAATAATTACTGCCTTACATCCTTATTCTGATGAAGATGAAATTATAAAATATATATGAAAGTGTCATTAAACATTGCTCTTTTGCACCATGTAACTAATGCTTTTAATTCAGATACATTTTCTTTTTTCTTTTTCTTTCTTTCTTTTTTTTTTTTTTTTTTTTTGAGACAGGGTTTTTCTCTGTGACCCAGTCTGGAGTACAGTGGTACAGTCAGTGCTCTTTGCAGCCTTGACCTCCTGGGCTCAAGTAATCCTCCCACTTTAGCCTCCAGAGGAGCTGGAACTACAGGTATGCACCACCATGCCCAACTAATTTTTGTATTTTTATTTTTTGGTAGAGATGGGATTTCACCATGTTGCCCAGGATTTCTTTTTCTTTTTAGTAGTTCCCACTATATTTCCTCAACTAAGCATTTGCATGTTTTGCTTTGCCTGAAGTGAGAACTCCCAAACCATCAAAGACATTTTACTCTTTGTTATCATCAACATTCAAATAAAGAAAGCATCTAAAATATTTTGCTTCTTTGTTCCATATAGTGGCAATAAAATCATAGACTGTCATACCTTGAATGACATTAGCAATTATATAAGCATCTTCATTATTTATAGATCAAGAGCCAGATGTTCAGCTACTGTAAATGACCTGCCCAAGTCCCCCAGCTAATTGGGAATGTTTAAGGAATAACCTCTTGATGTGAGGAGTCCTAGCTAAAGATACATTCTCACTGAAAGCTGTTGGTCCATCTGTAAAATTCCTCCTCCTCCACATGACTGAACCACAGCTTGCTTTCTTGTTTATTTCTTTGTGCATATGTTTCCTTTAGGTCTCACAGCATGCTTCTGGTTCCCATACTCTCACTCATAATGGTCAATATCCTTTTTCCCTTCTGGAAATCCCTGTGAAGTTCTTCTCTTATATATACACACTCATACACTCCTCAAATTCTTATCCCCTTCCTCCAATTACTGCCACCTTCATATCGCAATCTTCCCACTTCTCTACAAATAGTTCCCCTCTCTGGATCTTCCTTACCCCTCCCTCACAGCTCATAACCCAAAGCCCATATCTATGAATCCTTAAGGACTTTTCCTTCCCCATCCCTCAGTATCCATGCAGCAATCTTTAGCCCTCCACAGGGTTTCGGAATAACGCTTTTTAGTTTGTCTTGTGATTTCAATTATGTTTTACCCCTAAAGTGTACAAATTTAGGTGCTTGGTTGTTTAACTTTTTAATTGAAAACATTTTTTAATTCACAGGAAGTTGCAAAGAAATGTACAGGGAGGTCCCATGCACTCATCACTTAGCTTTCTCTGATGTTAACAAGCATACAATATCCAAACCAGAATATTGATACTGGTACAATCCACAGAGTTAATTCAGATTTTGCTAGTTGTACATGAATTCATTTGCGTGGTGTGTGTGTGTGTGTGTGTGTGTATAGCTCTGTGCAATTATATCACATGTGCAGTTTCATGTAACCACTACCACAATCAAGAAATGTATCTGTATCATCCCACAAGGTGCCCTCATGCTGCCCCCTTTCAGTTACACCTACTCTCCCCAATGCATGTCCTTAGCCTTTTTCAAACACTAATCTATTTCTGCCTCTATCATAATGCATACTCATTTTAAAGTGTCAAGTTTACTTCATGGATTGACCTTTTTTTATCATTATGTAATATTCCTTTCTAATTCCTACCTAAAAGTAATTGCCAAGATTAAAATAAGTAAATTAGTAAATGCACTTGGAAAGCTCAGTTCTGGAACAAGATGCCATAGCTCATGTTTCCATGCTGCATTCTTCTATCTATGACTACCTTCCTTGTTTTTTCTTTTTTCTTTTTCTTTTCTTTTCCTTTTTTTCTTTTTTTCTTTTTTGTGACAGAATCTCACTCTGTCACCCAGGCTGGAGTGTAGTGGTGCGATCTCAGCTCACTGCAACCTCTACTTCCTGGGTTCAATCGATTCTCCTACCTCAACCACTCGAGTAGCTGGCACAGGCCTGTGCCACCACATCTGACTAACTTTTGTTTTTTTTTTTTATTTTAGTAGAGATGGGGTTTAATTGTGTTGACTAGGCTGGTCTCAAACTCACGAACTCAAGTGATCCACCCACCTTGGCTTCCAACCTGCTTCTTTTAATTAATGTTTGTATGGTTTATATTTTTCATCATTTTACTTTCTACTTACCTATATTGTATTTTTGGTGAGTTTCTTATAGCCAATATAGAGTTTGGTCATGGCTTTTAATCTCTGCCAATCTATTTTTTTAATTGTTGCACTTAGATCACTTACGTTTAATGTAAAAATGTATATGTTAAGGCTTAAGTTTGCCATTTAATTATTTGTTTTCTACTTTTCTCTGTGGTTTCCATTCTCTGTTTAAATTTGTCTGGACTTGTGTGAGTTATTTGAACATCTTTTAGCATTCCATTTTGATTTATCTCTAGTGTCTTTCATGTGTCTCTTTGTACAAGTTCTTTTAGTGGTTGTTCTAAGCATACATTGTATATATGTAACTTATCACAGTCTAATAATGTTGATATCCTGCCAGACTGAGTGAAATGTGGACACTTGACTTCCCTTTCCACCCCTCGACTCTCATCTGTTTAAAACTGTCTTCAATATCTCTTCTACATAAATTAAGAACCACAAAGATGCTGTTATTATTTTGCTTCAACCATCAAACATAATTTAGAAAGCACAAGAGAAGGAAAATATATTGTATTTATTTATATATGTATGCAATCTATTCTTTTCCCTCCTGTTGTTCCAAGATTCCTTATTTTATCATTTCCTTTTGTCTTAGAGAACTTCCTTTAGCCATTTTCTTAGGATAGTTCTTCTGGTAAGACAAATTATCTTATATATATTTTTTAATCAGACAATGACTTGATATCCTCTTCCAACATCCAATTGGCATCAGTTGAACATCACCTGATTGTCTTTTCTCATTCAGGTTGTGAATTTTCTAGGTTCTTGGTACAACAAGTGATTTTTCTATTATATCTTGGACATTTTGGTTACTATGTTAGGAGACTTCTGCTCCTATTTAAACCTTCTATTTTTGATTGTACTCACCATTTTTAGGTTTAGCATGTAGGCTGTGGCCTACTTCTGTAGGCTTTAATTCCAATGACAGTTTAGTTTTGGAATTAAGTGACCAATGGCAGTCTAGTTTGGAATTGCTATCCTGGTTCTGCTGGAGCCCCTGCTCAATTCCGATTGGTGCTGCCTGCAGGGTCAGAAGAAATATCCTAGGTTATCTTCTTCCAGAGGGTAGGGGAGGGGCAGTGGAGAGCTATAAGAACTGGGCCTAGGTCTCTTTACGACACTGAATGGAAGGCAGGGAGACACTGGGCTGGGACTATGGGAACTTTGAAGCTGCTATTTGAGATAGATGTTAAACAGCTGGTCTCTTACATATGGAGAAGGTGCTGGGCTCCTCACCAGGTCTCTCTTGGGCTTGCCCGCTCCTAGCACTATGGGAGATAGAAAGAAAACTCAGGGAACTCACTTTATACTCACAAGCTCCCTACTCAGTATTTCTTCTTCTCAGCTGTTTGAGTCCTATTATCATTATGTTCTGAATTATTTCCAGGGCATTCAGTCATAGATAGAAGAATGCAGCATGGAAACATGAGCTATGGCATCTTGTTCCAGAACTGAGCTTTCCAAGTGCATTTACTAATTTACTTATTTTAATCTTGGCAATTACTTTTAGGTAGATAATACACAATGTTTTATTTTCCAAATATGACAGTTTAGGAAAGAAAAATTAAAATTAATAAGATCCTTGCAATGTCACCAAAGAAGGCAATATATGTAAGTGAATCACATACACAACTGTACAAATGTGTGCCCATGTATAGGCAAAAAAAAAAAAAAGTTATGACTGTGATCCTGAATAGACTTACAGCTATATTATCTACTTTAATCACAAAATAAAGCAATTTGGAATGAATGAAAACGTTTTTAAAAGTTACTTTAATGTATACACTTTTTTCAAATATCATTATAAATCACATTTCATTTTTCATAATTTCTCATGGCATTTCTGGGGAATCATACTTAGAAACATTTTTCAGTTGTGTTATTTTATAATTACAATAAAGAAAGCACAGCTTTATGAATTGATTCTTCTTACAAAACAAGATATCCCTTGTTAACAAGATATGAAGTTATTGTATTTACTGAAAAGTTAAACTTCTCTGTGTATATTTGGAGATTCTTCTTCCTATAATGGTTTTTCTTAAATTCTCAGACATTTTAGAATTTCCATGTTTTGGTGGGAAAAATATTCCTTTGGTTTTATGTAACTAAGGAGAGCGTATATCAGATCTTGAAAGAGAAATGAAATAATCCTATTAATATGGAAAGAAAGGGATAAGAAGAGTTGGCTGAAGTCATTATATTCAGTGCAGTGATTCTTGACTAAATGTATACAATTTTTGCTTTCACTATCTTCAATTTAAAATAATAATCATAATGCAAATAGAAATGTTGGTACTTTATTTTACAGTTTGTTTAATTCATTCACATACACTGTTTTCATTTTATTATCAAACATTTCCTTTGATTCATGAATTAGTGAGTGTTCCAGTGCTCTGATCCATGGTTTCCTGGGTTTAGATTCTAGCTCTACCCTATCCTAGCTGGACGCCTTAACCAAGTTACTTAACTTCAACCCTTCTGTCCCTCAACTTTCTCATCTCAAAGGTAATGCAGTTTTCAAGGAAGATTAAATGGGAAAATAAAGGAAAACACTCGGGATAATGCCTGCACACAATAAATACTTAATAAATGTTACTTATTGTTATCTCCATTTTATACATGAGGACCATCTGGTTCAACCGATAAGCATAGCTCACATGCAAGAAATGGATATGCAGCATATCTTGTACTAATTTATTTCGTATTAAAATGAAATGGATTTAAATTTTCTTTAAATGCTTTTGCAGAATTGCACTTCAGAGCTGCAGAAACAGGGAGAGCTGATAGATAATACTGAGGAAGACATTTACTGTTTGTCACAGAGCAGCCACTTTGGAGCTCAGAACTCTTATCTTTACAGCGTCCCTTTGAATATTAACATAACCCCTTAGCAAACTGTGATCTCGTACATTGATAATCACATCTTTGGACAAAGGCAGGGATCTACAAAATACAGGCAGCAGGTCAAATTGGACCCACTGCATGTTTTTGAACAGTTAGTAAGCTAAACATGGCTTATAAAATATGAAACTTTGCAATCCATTTGAAACACTTACTTTGAAACCTAATTAAATAAAATGTTATCCTTCTCCTCCAAATTCCATAATTCTCATTAGTAGACATGTCTGACCCCAAAATTATAATCAATTGTTATGTTTTTAATTACATCAGTAAGACATTTGTGGAAATGTGTTTTCTCTAATAGATTATGCATGTACATAATGGTCTTGATTTTTTGCCTATTGGCCCATGAAGCCTAAAGTGCTTACTTACTAGCTGGTTATTGACAGAAAAAGTTTTACACCTCTTGTACTAAGATACTAATGAGACTCTTTGTATGAGAAAATGGCTTTTTGGCTATCAGGGAGGCATTGACTTTGAACTATATTTTTTCAATAGTCGTTATGAACTGCCTCTGTTAATCAGAGTTGATTTTTATCTGCAATATAAAATATTTAGCTTTGGGATTTGAAAATATTTATTTTGAGTTTCTATTAGACTAGAGTACATTTCTTTGTAATTTTAGCCTGATACTATGACCCTGTAGGAGGAAGGTCAACCTTTTTCAATCTAGCAGAAGAAGCCTGCAGGAGGTGTGAGAAGTTCCTTTCCTTTCCTTCCAAGCAACCCAGAAAGATTTTTCCTTTCTTCTGTGAAAATCCAAGACGCACATTATTAGACTTAGTAGAGTCAAAAGATTAGGCCATTGAAAATCATTTACAACTGTATTTCCTTCTCCTCAATGGTTAAAGGAAATCAGCAATTTAAAAATTTGTTTGAAACTCATAAAACTATTCAAATTTTTACTGTGTATTTTCCTTTGGGTGTTTTGATACTAATATATTTTTAACCTGCATTGAGTATTAACTAACTTTTGCTTTACTTTTCCCACTATCATTTTTCTATTATCAGCATATTCTCTTTTGTTCTTGCTCAAGTATCTTACACATTTAATATTCAAATGTGACTTTAAAACACTGCACTCTTTCCTCCCCCAATACATCTTTGTCTTCATTATATATAGAACAGGTCATTGCATGGTGTACTGAAATCATAGAATTTGAAAGGTAGGGTATCACAATGTTTGTGAAACAGAGTTTGGGATTGAACTGGAATTCTAGTGCCTACTTTGCTACTTGCTAGCTGCATGAACATGGCCAACTGAATGAATTCCTGTAAACCCCAATTTTCTTCACTATAAATCAAGGATAAAAATAGTCTCCAAGTCAAAGGATTGCTGTGAAAATTAAAGAAGCTAAGATATATAAGGTGACCAGCCCAGTGTTTGGAACACGGACACTGCTTAATAAATATAATTATAGTATTACTAATAACAGAAGGAGGGATTTATGATTCAACTGGTCTAATCCCAACAGTGTATAAACGAGGAAACTAAGGCGAGATCTAAGTGGCATATCCAAAGCTACCCATGTATTCCCACTTAGCTGATCAAGGTTCAGAACTTCTCCTTTTGATTTCACTGCATAATCAACAAGCAGTTATTATGGCAGCGGGAAACCAGCTTTATCTCTTCAAAGATTAGTTTATGTTATGTGACGCATATAGCACGAAACTAATTATATCTATCACCACTCTTTTGTTCATGGAATACTGTAGGTCTGGGCAGGGCTTGATTACTGTGAGTTGACTTGTTCTCCTTGTAAAGTATCACCCTCTGCCCAGCCCTTCCCAGGACTCAATACAAGAAGCTATTGGATCATAGTAATAACTAAAGGAAAATGTTATCTATTCTTACAGTACAAATATAATATTTTAGAAATTTTCAGATATTAATAGTAATCATGAAATACCCTTTATTTAATAAGCACCTAACTCTATGCCAGGCCCTGTGCTGTTAGATTGAAAAATATTGTCTTAATTTTCACAATAATCATGAGAAATGGAATCAATGCATCCATACAAAAGTAGTATTAAACTGGAAAAAATCCCTATAAATATAACAGATTTTTTAATGCGTTGAGACATATTCAGGCAGGTTGCTGATGTAATAACTAGGAAGCCCTTTCCACTTCTGAAGGCCATTTCGTTGGAAAATAAAGTCTTATTACCTCTGTGGAGCTGTACATCAAAATATTTTGGTGCCCCCTAGAGGTAATCAGTAATGTGCAATTGTCAACCCCCAGGAAAGAGAAGCTGAAGACAATTCAGCAGGTGTTATCTATTATTCTTTGCTGCTTCATTCTCCATACTAACGTGTCTCAGATACAAACACAGAGCAGCTCTTGAGTAATGGATCTCAAATTTTAGTGAACATCAAAATCTCTTGGAGGGCTTGCTAGAACACAGCCTTCTGGCTTCTGTTTCTAGATTTTCTGATTTTGTGGGTTTGAGTTAGGGCCTGAGAAGCTGAATCTCCAACTACAGTCCTGGTGATTATGATGCTGCTGGTCCAGGGACCACATGCTGAGAATCACTTACCTAGGGAATCATCTCAAAGTCAAAGCTATGTCCAGAAGCGGGTCAGGTTTCAGCATCCTTGGAGTGCTGGTGCTGAGGACCCTAGCTCTTTACTGCTCCCTCTAGATGCCCTTAAGCAATGTGTGCAGAGAGACATGACCATCTCCTGTGTGAGGGTGATCATTCCTGAGGATCTGTAGATTCCTTGATCCCCACGAGTTCCAGTGGATCCACAGATACAGCTGGGTGAAGAAGAATCAATTGAGAATTGAGATCAGAGAACTTAGGTTCTGGTTCCAGCTCTGTCATTTAATAAGCTGTGACTTGCATGAAGACCAACATCCTCTACTGTAAGGAGTGAAATGGCAACCATCACTGTGGATGTAACTCTATCAAATAGCTTGGAATTTAGTAGGCTTGAAACAAATTTTGGTTAAATCTTAATTTCCATTATATTAGGGTTCCATGTCTACGTTTCCAATACAAAGATATTGTGAGAAATATCAGATAATTAAAATGAAAGAAATATCAAATAATTAAAATGAACACATATTGCAACAATGGAAAATAGTAACGTGAAGGCAGTTAAATTCAAGGAATTAAGCTGTAAGTTTCATGAATTTGATCAGTGCAATTACTGTTACCTACCTTTGTTTAAAAAGACAGAGAACTATAATTTTTACTCTTCTTTATCTCTTTTTCATAAATTCTCTTTTCTTCCTCTCTTTTCCCATGTAACCCAACTTCACAACCTTTTTATTTCAAAAAATGCAAAGTTTATTAGACATTTAATAACCCACACATTATTCCAATGCTTTTTATTTCTTTGCTGCATAGGTGATTGTCAACATTGTTTTCAAATTATTGTAGGAACTGGATTTTTTTTTTTTTTTTTGCAAGATAATAGGAGACTCAGATATTGGCTATAGTGGATTCCACTTCTGCTTAATCCAGGTCAGGATTTATGGAGACCTCATGTGGTGACAAGAGGCACCACAGAAGGCTTTCTTCAGGCTGGGTTTAACAGTCAAAGAGAAACTCAGAAATTCATTTGGGAGCAAAATAATCCATAAAGAATTAAGACCTAGAAGTTAATGTTACTGAAGCCTGCAAGGCCCTCAACAAACATCCTGCAGTAATATTAATGGAATAATACAGTAATATTTTAAAGAACAGGAGACCTGGTTGTTTATGTATAAAATTCCCCTTATCAACTAAAAAGTTAATGACAGAAAAAATAATAAGATATGCCTCTCAAGAATTAGTCTTTCTTTTTTCTGAATGAAATCCACTGAATAGCTTCTTATTTAAATTGGCATCAAATTAAAAAAAAGTTTCTGTAGGCATGTTGCTATGTATGTTAGTTTCTCCCTGGTTTTACACAAAACAGAAAGTGATCAGAGATAGAATCAAACTTGAACTTTTGTCTGTGAATTTCACTTATGCGACAATATCAATAATATTATTTATAAATATTTGGAATGCAGGATATGTTCTTGCAATTAAAATATGGAACAACAGGCCGGGCGCGGTGGCTCAAGCCTGTAATCCCAGCACTTTGGGAGGCCGAGGCGGGCGGATCACGAGGTCAGGAGATCGAGACCATCCATGGCTAACATGGTGAAACCCCGTCTCTACTAAAAATACAAAAAAACTAGCCGGGCGAGGTGGCGGGCGCCTGTAGTCCCAGCTACTCGGAGGCTGAGGCAGGAGAATGGCGTGAACCCGAGAGGCGGAGCTTGCAGTGAGCTGAGATCTGGCCAGTGCACTCCAGCTTGGGTGACAGAGCGAGACTCCGTCTCAAAAAAAAAAAAAAAAAAAAAAAAATATGGAACAACAATTCTATGTGGTGCACAAAGTTGAACACAAACAACTCTTGTTGCTGACAAGATATTAAAGTTGTGAAATTAAATAAATTAGTGTATCAGTAACTATATTTAACCACATAATTTATTGGTACACACCAAGGAAAATTCACTGAGGGTTGGGGGAGCTCCTTCCTCAATGACAGGTACTTGCTCTTTATCTCATTTTCCCTACAAGAAAATGTGACAAGGGCTTCTTTTTTCTTCTCCTCAAGGAAGTTACATAACAGACCTTTTAGCTAAAATCTAGAAGGACAAATGAGTTAATAAATGTCAAATGTTTTTGAAAGTTTTAAAAGAATAGAGCAATATAAATCTGTGGCATTAAAATGAGTAATCCTAAGGGTTCCAATTCAGTTATCAGATGGTACCCTGCCTTTGGGCATGTCCTCGAAAAGGCTTAAGTTTTCCCAGGCAGGCAAAATGAGGTAAGTAGAGGTAGCCATTATGAAAGGACATCTTAGAAAACGTTAACTAGGAAAAACGTTAATGAGGATATTGCAGAGATTTTAGGTTGTGTATATTCTTGAGTTAAATAAATGTTACTTATGAGGAAACCTACTATGTGACAGACATGGATGCTGGGAAATACAAAGAGTCGGACAGGTCTTGCTTTCAAGGAAGCTTCTAATAATTATACAAATAACTACTATAATCTGAGGCTGGTATTAGGCGGGGACTTGCACAGATTCCAGGGAAAGCTTCTTAAAGTAGAAACGGGAGGAAGAACAACAAGATGATGCGTATTAAATCCAAGAGAAGGAGTAGAGTCATTTAGATGTCATTTCAAACTTACAGTGACATTGGCTCTTGCTGGGGGGAAAGGGGGGCGAGAGAGACAGCTGTTGCCAGACGTACGTCACACTAAAGAGACAAGATGAAACAAGGAAATTCTCTTTCAAAACACCGTGGGGAAAAAAAAAATCTAGAACTGCCCTGAAATAAAGAAAACCTTCTGGTATAATGTGCGTTGCTAGGGATTTATTTTTTCCCCTCCTTTCTCTCATAAGAGAGTAAAAATCACACAGATACAGTGAAGCCCTTAAGAGTTTTGTGAGCATATTGCATATCCAAGACATCAACTGACCATGGTGTGGTTAAGTGTGTGTCTACAAAGGAAGGGTTAAACGGAAGGGGGTGGCTTGGAGATAGAAAGGCAAGCAAGAAGGTTTAAAAATGCTGTTTTCCAACTTGCAAAAACTGAACTTTTCAGCTCCCCAAAATACACGTGTGTGTCTGTAAGCGCAGGCAGATCTATTTCGGTAGGATTTTTCTTAAATTTAAATCATAATTTCTCTGTTTCTGTCTCTCTGTCTCTTGCTGTGCTGCAAACAGTGAGCAGCCCCCTTAAGGATCGCATGGCAAAAGCTGCAGGAGAGGCACTGGCAGGGCTGTTTATTTATGAGCCGCGTTCAAAGCCGCCCTCTCCCGATTCTGCCACTGCAAACGACTACCTCCGAGCCCGGGTCACCTCTGGGGCCAAGGAGTTGGGGGCTGGGACTCGGGTGGCTCCTTCTTCGGGCAAAGTTTGCCCGGACGTGGGAGTGAGGGGGCGAGCCAGGGCGCACGGGAACGCGCGCCGCCAGCCGCCGCCTCCGCCCAGCGTTAGCAGCCCTGGCCTCACCTCTCCCCTCTCCCCCGCGAGGTGCAGGCTCCCCGAGCGCAGCCAGGGGGCGGGGCCGGGCCTCGAGGGGCGGGGTCAGGGGGCGGGGGCTCGGGCGGCTATATAAGGCCAGCGCCGGCTTAACTTCGGACTTGGTGTTATTTATTTGGAAAGCGCCCGGACGGCGGAGCTCGGCGGCGGCGGTGGTGGCTGCCGCAGACTGTGGTTAAAAAAAAGAAGGCGGCGGCGGCGGAGGAGGCGGCGGCGGCGGCGAGGGATGGGAGCGCCGAGGCGCCCAGGCGCAGGCCGTAGCTGCCGCGCTTTCTGGGCACGGCGGGAGTGCTGAGCAGAAAGGGGAGCGCCGGGGCCCGCAGCCGGCTCCGGAGGCGCGGGCCGGGTTTTTGTTTGGCTGCGCTGAGCGCCAGTCAGCCCCAGCGAACAACTCCAGTTACAACAACAACCTACCTTCCTTCCAGACAAGCGAGACTTGGGCTGCTGCGTCCGTCCTATTGTTTAGACACTTGCCAGGGGCTCCGGAGTCGGCAGAGCCACCGAGTCCCCGCTCTGAGTCGTCGCCCTCCCTCTCCCCCACCTCGCTCCCTGGAGCGGGAGGCCAGGAAAGCAGCGGGAGAGGGGAAGGGGCTGGAAGGAGAAGGACTACCCGGGACTGCGGCCGCCGCGTCAGGTGCAGCTCCTGGAGCCGGGCGGCGTCGCGACGCCGGCGGGGGTACTGCCACTGTGGCCTTGGGGGACGGGATTCAAAGCCTGGGAAAAGTTGCTGCACTTCGAGAAGGAAGAACCACTAGTGGGAGACCGCTGTGGGCCGGCCGTGGCTCTGCGCCCTCCAGGACCCGGCTCTTATTTCTTCCACCTTTGCCATCAGGTGTCTGCCGCGGAGCTGCGGTGTATCCGGGAGACAAGCGGGGCTGACACGCGCGCACACACGACTGCCATTCAGCTGCCGCCTGGCTGTGCCTGGAGTAGCGGATCCCACCCGCCCACCTGCCACTGAGCCATTCTCCAGTACGCCCCAGCAGGACGCTGACACCTCCAACCTTGGCCTTTGCCTTTCCACTCCTTCCGGTCTGCCTGGCTTTAAGTCCGCCCCCAGTCAGTCCCCACTCAGTCTTCGCAGCAGCTCTCGTCCTCCCCTTGGCCTCTTGGAGTTCCTCGCCGGGGTGCTGACTAGTGGATTTTTCTGCCCGGCTGCGGCGGCCCGACTGCCCTTTTGTCTTTTCTGCGTGACCTCGGGGCAGGTCCTGGTGCAGAGCGTCGCCAAGGACGCCGAGCGGGAGGCGGGATTGCCCAGACATCCTTCAGCGAAGTGCATGTGTGTTTGTAAACCATCCTTGGCTATCGGGAGACCGCGAGGACCGGTCCAGGCTGCGGCGGAGCCGAGGGCGGGGGAGAGGCCGCGTGAGTGAGCAGAGTCCAGAGCCGTGCGCCCCCAGAACTGCGCGTCCGCCCCGTGCGCCCCCGCGCGCCATGCCCAGTTGCCCCGCGCGTTCTGCTACGGGCCTGCTGGGCTCCCGCGACTTCTAGCTTCGGGAACCCCACTTTGATCGGGGCCATAATACCTATTGAGCTCCCCTCTTCTGCCTCGTGCCTTCCCCACTGGCATCGGATTTGCAGAAGCGTGCGTGGGATCAGAGGACCGCCCTCCCCCCCACAACCGGCTCCTGCATCTTCGTGGCCGTTGAAGACCCAGCTCTTTTACCGCCAAGTTCATCCTTGGGAGACAGAAGACGCGTGATCTCCTCTCCGCTGCTCCTGGGGTCTCCTTGCAGCCCTGGGCAGGCTGATTTATCCTCAGGACCTAAAGTTGCCCAAGGAGCTCCTGCTCTGCCAGAGGAGGGTGGAGAGGGAGGTGGGAGGCGTGTGCCTCAGTGAGCTCTACTGTCTTGTTCCATATTATTTTGTGCACATATCCCCTGGCACTCTGGGTTGTTAGCCCCGCCGGACACTGGGCCTCAGACACTGCGCGGTTCCCTCGGAGCATAAAGCTAAAGAAAGCCCCCAGTGACGGCGAGGAAGAAGGTGGCGGGGAAAGATGCGCGGCGTTGGCTGGCAGATGCTGTCCCTGTCGCTGGGGTTAGTGCTGGCGATCCTGAACAAGGTGGCACCACAGGCGTGCCCGGCGCAGTGCTCCTGCTCGGGCAGCACAGTGGACTGTCACGGGCTGGCGCTGCGCAGCGTGCCCAGGAATATCCCCCGCAACACCGAGAGACTGTGAGTATGCGCTCTTAGTCTTTCCCTCTCCCCAACCGGGCCGTGCACCCCTGCCTCCCCTGGAGGAACCTGGCAGCTCAGGGTCCTGTGCTTGGGGCAGCCCTCGCTAGCTTTCCCACATGCGCATCCTGGGGTTGAGGGCACTGGCCAGGGAAGGGCCACTGTCCAAGGAGGGGCGGGTCCCCTGGCAGCTGCGCTAGTTCTCCCTCCCCTGCTCTCGTCCCGCCACTCGCAGCTCCTTGAGGGCTGGTTTTCTGGGGCTGGGGAGCGGGTAGATAGGGGACAAGTTCTGGAGGATGCCCGGGGCGAGTGAGACGCCACTTTGTTCGCCAGACTCCATAAACGGAGTCACCTTGCGAATGCCAGCACTCCAGGTCGGTTTCACAGCCCAGTCCCCGCTCTTGTCGCAGGCTGGCGCGGAGGGGATAGCAGGGAGACTCAAAAGAGAGAAACTTGCCCTCCCCTATTTTGTGTCACCCTCCTGGGGGCGAAGGGTCATGGAGTGCCTGGGAGTGCTTCTCACAGGTCGCGGGGAGAAGGGTGCCCCAGGACGGCGACAGCTCGCATAGTAGCCGCGCGCAGCCCTCCGCCCCCCACTTCTCCGGGGGGGGAAGACGGTGTAGGCCCCAAGGGACTTGTCTCAGCGGGCGACTGCGAGGGAGGACCGTGTCCCATCCGTTAAGCGAAGTTAGTGCTGGTTCTCCAGCGCGAACCAGCCCAACCGGGTCTTACCGCTGCGGCGACCCTGCGGCGCCCGGCTGCCCGCTCCGGCCCTTCCTGCTGAACCCCTGCGTCCCCATCCACCTTTCTGGCAGTTTCTGCGCCCCTTCACGTGGCAGCAGCTCCCCTGCCTTCCCCTCTTCGCGCTCTGTTGCCCGCAGACGTCCCCGCCTCCCTGTCTCTGAGAGTCTCTAATGAAGAAGTAAATGCAGACCCGGTGTTGACGGCCCACGCGCTCCTGGTGGGGCGCTTCCAGAGTTCAGCGAAGTGGAGCATGGAGGCCGTTCTCTTTGTGAACGCCGAGGCCGCCGCCCCGCGCCAGTCCGGCCGCCCTAGGCACGTTCCGCTCTCGCGGTTGCGTGTGTACCAGGAGGAAGCGAAGGGCGCGGGGCTAGGCCGGCGGGGGCCAGCGCGTCTGGACTCCTCCCGCGGCCTTTTTGCCCCCGGGGTATTAAGGGTTTCCGGCCGTGGAGAGGAGGCGCTCCGACCCGCACGTCTCCACCCTCGCAGCCCATTGCACTTCAACTCGCCCTTCTTATCCAACCCATTTCTCTCGCCCTCAGTTTTAAGGCCCAAGTTGAGCCCCCTTTTCCTTTGCAAATGGCTCTCTACCCCCAGCCTCACTAGGTTACCCCTACTCCTTCCTCACCTCTCCGAGCTGGCCAAATCGGGACTCTACTAGGGATGCCTTGTCGGGATTCGATCCACATTTGTGTAGGGTTGGGGGTGGAGGTTATATCGAATAGCCCAACAATTTTAGAAACAACTGCATGGTACTCTGCTTAGCATGGAAAAGTGGGTTGCGTAGAAAGGAAGAGTAGCCACGCAGAATTCTGTTTTAGCATTTGTCATTTCATGCCATTCAGGACAGTTTAAGCACGAACATGTCTTACTCAACAAAAAGGGAATGCACTTGGGTGGGTGGGAGTGAAGGGGAAGCGTAGCAATTGAGTTTCAGGTCCTTGAAAAAATATACATCCTTATGAGAGATCAACAAAAAGTTTCCAGAAAATAGTTTACTGGGTGCTGACTTGTAAAATTCTATCATGGAAACAGTTTGAATACAGATTTCAAACGTGATGTTGTAGAGTCAAAGGTGATGGAGAGCTTGCTTCTATGAAGAGCATTCAAACCGCAGCAAAGCCTGGTTTTACTTGAAATGATTGGAACCAGGGCAAGTTTAGATCTTGACCTGAAATGCCAGAAAAGGAGATCGTGACTCCTGAAGGAAAAGTGCTGCAGAAATCTGAACAAAAATGTCAGGGCCTGAATACTATTCCCATTCTTGCCCCTGCTAGTAGTTTTCACTTTACAGTCGCAGCGGGGTTCCCTGAGCTGCAAATGAAGAGTTAAGGTTTTATACAAACAGACTTGTTGGAAGGTAAATGCCTAGAAATGCAAGTCTTTTAAGTGCAGTTATTTTGATGGCACTAATTTTTTTTCTGTGCCTTGGGAAGTTTCGCCACCACGCTACCTAAGGATAGTGTTCTGAATTTTTATACAATTTCTTCCTAAATAGCATGAGAAAATTGAATATTTAACCTCCTGAAGGGAACTTTTTTTTGGGGGGGATGCCTAACAATTATAGTAAAATAGTAGAATACCTGTGAAATTAATATACAATCCTTATAGAAACAAAAATGGAAAGCACTCTCCCATACACAAAACACAACAATCACACACAACAAACTTTTTTGTGATAATGTAAACCACTTCATTTTCTTGTCATATGCCAGCAAGAATGAACTTTGCAATTGTGTTGAGTCATTTTAAAAATATCCTTTTAAAGGTTATCCTCTTCTCCTTCCTACATACTTTGTACACTACTTTAGTAATTGAATTAACTTTTAGTTCTGATTTACTCTAAACTTTACTTGAAGCAGGTTCACATAGAAATAAAATGGAACTTTCACTTTCTGGTTTTTCTCTTAGGGATTTAAATGGAAATAACATCACAAGAATTACGAAGACGGATTTTGCTGGTCTTAGACACCTAAGAGTTCTGTAAGTGCATCCTCTGTATTTTTTAATAATTTTTTTAAGGTTGCATATTTTGAGTCATTGCTGGTCTCAGTTTTTATAACTATTCTGATGACAGTAACATAAAAAATTTAAAAGTTCGTGGTTTCCTTTTTTGTGTGTTTATCATTGTATTATAACCTTTAATAAAAGTTGGGGCTTTTTTTTAAGGTTGGAAGCATGCCACAGAACCAATAATCCAGAAATGACCTCAGATCTTTGTTATACCATACCCTAAGCGCTTTATGCATATAAAAATGTTGAATAGTTGTTTTCACAAAATGAATAAGTAAAAAGAAACATTTGATACTTTTAGGATTTGAAATTAACTAAAATATTTAAGTGGATCTGTATTTTATTATTAATAACAAAAGGATTCCTTTTTTTTTTTTGCAAAAATCTAATTTCAAGCATTAAAATCAACCATTCAAACTTTTCAGCAGAGTTTATAATGATCCATTGGTCATATTTTGAGTTTTTTATATTTTGTGTTTCTGTAGCTTCTATAAAATTGTTGCAATATGATTACTTCTTTAATTAGTGGGTTAAATTAGCTGTGAGTAAACCACCACTTGAGAGTCAACGTAATGTTAAATTGTTCTCACCCACAGGATTGTAAATATTGACATCCCAGTAGCCATACAGTTTTGACCATTGTGCATTCAGTGTTCTAAGTTTTAAGAGACACATTTTGGTCATTACAAATTATTCCAGTTGCTGATGTGTATCCATGTCAGAATTGAAGGATGTATATGATGAATTACTGTATTTTGATTCTTTGGTGAAGTTGAAAAACAGTGACCAAAAAAAGCTATCAAAGCTTCAGTGTGAAGGATTACTCTTCAGATACACTATTAGTTTAAGGGTCAGAGTTTTGACCAGTAAATCTCATGAGAAACTGCATTGGTATTAAGTTTTGTGGTGCGGACCCTGCTATTTCCCTTCCATGAGTACACTCAGATATATTATTATTAAATTTGATATTGGATCTCAACTCAGAGCAAAATTTAACTGTATAAAGGGAAAGAGTTTACAAGTCTTCAGTTGCTGAATTGAAATTTATTCAGATGGTGAGTGGTAACATTAAGAAGCATGTTATATTTTGCATTTCAGTCAGCTTATGGAGAATAAGATTAGCACCATTGAAAGAGGAGCATTCCAGGATCTTAAAGAACTAGAGAGACTGTAAGTATTTTTAATTCCAAAGTTATGACAACATAACTGTGTTTTAAAAAAACACTTAAATTTCAAGCATCATGTCTTCAATTTCATGTCTTAGGTTTTGAAAATTTGCAGAAAAAGGAGGGTGAATCAGTGGTTTTCAGACTAACTTATGACAAATACAGTTCCTGAATAAATAGTTCTAACTTGTAATTAAGCTCAAAAACACAGTGACTTTTCTGAGACATGTATTTCCTTGATAATCATTGCTTTGGTACTTCAAGATGTACAAGCATTTCTTATTCTTCATTTGATTTGTTTTATTTGCTCATGTAGGAAGAAAGGTGGTACTTTTATTTGCATTAATGGTGCATTAGGGAAGAGAGAAGTTTTGCTAATCGTTATTTTCATTTTCATGGTGGTGCTTTGTGTGTCATCAGTGACATTTGATGAAATATTTTATGTTTTACTGATAAAGATTTGCTTTTTGATATTTAGCATGGTGAACATTGTTATTGTTAATACGTTCCACAGTTGTATTTTATTCTATACTAGCTTCAAAAATATTTATTCTGGAAAAAGAATCTAAAGATTATGAAAGTAAGAACTGTGTTGTCATATTGTGGTCATTCAAAGTTGGTTTCCTTCCCAAGAAGATTAAATGTAGACTTCAGATTTTAAGATACTTTTTTTACATATTACTTGAGGACTTTAAAAATGTTTGCAGTATATATCTGCAAAAGACAAAACCTCTGTCTGAAATAATTAAGATAAATTACAGACTTTTTAATTCCAAGTATGAATTGTATGTTTTACATGTCTTGATTATTCAGGTTTGATATGTTTGCATTTTGAAGGCAAAGAAAAGCTCTAGTAAAGGCAGCAACAATTATTTTAATAAGTTTTCATGCCTGCCTTAATAATCACTTTAAGTAAAAATATTTTTTTCAAGAAATAATAAAATCTAATGTTCATTTTAGGCTTAATACATATTCAGGTTCACTGGGCAAAAGGGCAGAAGTTAATTCCCTGTAATTATCCATAAGAAGAAAAATGGTTTGTCCCCTTCCAAGATATTTATAAAAGTAAGACTATATTTTTATCACCTCAAGTAAAACACAGAAATGTCTACTTTATTTTACTATTAGTCTTTCTCTATGATAAATATTACAATACAAGGACTGTAATTGTGGAATTCAAAATAAATTTTAAATCACTACTTTCAACTAATTTTAGAGGTAAATAAAAATTGGTAAACATTTGGTTGCATTCATAACAAAGCTTATAAGTTCATAGCCTATCTCTAAATATATAAAAAATACTCTAGAAGTATTTATTGTTTGATCTCCTTCATAGACTGTATGATTAGCTAATTCCTAGTAAGTAACTTGCAAAGATATTTTAATCTTTAAGAAAGCATCAATATAATTCAAATGTTTGCTAAAATGAATAGATTATTTAAATTGTCATTTAAACTTTATGTTTTCAAGAATAACTTTTAGTCATCACAGGAAAGTATCTTGAGTTTGGTTGCTAACTTCCAAACCATTGAAGGAGTTTTGATGGCTTTTTTTGCGGTCTCTATTTTGGTTATATGGTTGTTTTACATATTTTCAGGAACACTAGAACTAAACAGACTTTCTCATTCTTTTTCAAGTCACTTCAGAGTGTTGTCTGAGCTTTCATCTTGAATAAATTAACTTTTCCTAAAACTTATTAACCAGATGCTATAGGCCCTGAAATTTGATTAGAGTTGTAAGTAGGTACTATGTTTTGCCTTTTACTTCCTCTGGGAGTGTCACTTCATCTCAGAACAATTTTCTATTCTACTAAGACTAAGTCAGATGTTTCAGAGTGGGAGGACGATTTGTAATTTTGAATGAAAACTAATATATATGCAGGACTTCTTTAAATCACCCCAGCTGTTGGCCAAGAGCAAATATTTCATATTTGTGAGGAAAAGCTGAGAAAATTCCTTTTGTTTACAACTGCCAAGTCCATCTGATGGAAGCACATTGTTATCTGACAGCCAATTCATCTCCTTGGGACTCTGGAATTCAAAACCATTTCTTAGGAACATTGTGGATACACTTTTCAATTATTTATTATTTTTTAAATACATTAAATGGTAAGGCAGGTTTGCTAAGGAATGCATTCAAGTTATTGTGAAACAAACTATTTTAAATTTTGTTCAGTGTATTGATTTAAAACATTAAAAACAAAAAACCAAACTACCCAGAGAGTTCCGCAATCAAACTGCTACGGCCTATGGTATATATCTTTATTTTAGTTAGTGTCATTAACACCAAAAAATTGCTTGCTTTTTCAAAAAGCTGCCAGAGACAATGTGAAAGGCAAGAAGAAATCAATAAATTAACTTTTTACTATGTATTGTATAAATTTATATGGTTTTTAACAATTTAGTTGTGAAATTTAAAATTGGAACTCCAAATTATGAAAAAGGTGTACAATTAGGTTTTTGTTGTAAATCCCATTTATATACTGAATAGTGATTTAATTTTTATTCCTTGTATAGAAGAACAAAATAAAATAAAAACATTAATTTTATTCGTGTGTAATTTATGGTTTTAAGTTGTTTTCATTTTACAATGATAAAACAATTATAAATTACATTTTGTGAATATTTCATAGTTGTAAGTTTTTCTTTTTATTTTATTTTATGTTGATGGACTTTAACTTGATCTATAGAAAAATCTGAAAACAGAAGATAAATATCTGTACCTTTTTAAAAAATTCAGCTTTTTAGTCCGCAAGAAATAGTCATGTTGTTGATTTGAATTTAATTGTAGCATGGAATGACAAAGTCATTATTTGCAAATCAAAGCATTATAGCTATAAAAGATAGTTTTCCCTTTCAAAGAGTGGATGAAACACAACATTTTCAGATAAACCGTCAAGAAGGAGTTAATAGTAACATACCTCCTCCTTTCCTTTCTCCTCCTCTCCCTCCTTTCCTTCTTTTCTTCCCTTTTAGTTTCTTTCTTCCTTACCTCTCTAACTAGCTCCTTCCCTCCCCTGCCCTTCATTCTCTTGCAACATGAGATGACACATCATTGTCAGAATGTGGTTATGCATCACTGTAAAAGGAGGAAGTTGTAATGATGTCTGCATACCATGAGCACATATTATTTTCTGTTTTGACAGTTTGTTTCTGCACTCTCAGACCTAACATGTGCAGAGTCATATTTCCTAGGATGCTCTGTATTGCCAGCGGTACCTGTTTTTCTGGGATGAAAATGAAGCCTTCAGAATGTGCCTCATATAGATTGTATTAGCAGAGCTCCTATTGCTTAATCAAAAAAATTTTCAAATGAAATGTGCTATACCTAGATGGCCAGTTAATTCAGTGGAAATTCAGAAAAAAAGGTCACATATAAGCTGCAGTAAGGATCAGGACACTTAGGAAGTATATTTCTTTTATATACCTCAAGGAAGATACTTGTGTATATCTGCAATAAATTCTCCATGCAAAATTATTAATTTGAGATTTTTTTGAGGCTGCATAATGTCCTAGAGGGTTAAAAAAATAACACTGGGACCCAGCAACGCTGTGGGCTTGTGTAAAATTCTGTTGTTCACACACGGTTTATGGGATTAGATACTACAGTCATTCAGTTCTATTTTATGGCCTTTTAGGGGGACCCAGACCATGTCGGGGTTCCACTAGTGAAAATAATCTTCTTTTGAAAGTTCCTTGATAATACAAATGCAAAAGTATGGGAAAGTTTTTGAAAATTTTTAGGGTTGTTATGGGACATTTTATTATTTACTCTAAGACTGAAAAGTGAAATGCATATATGCCTAGGTTATGTTGGTAAGAATCAGTAGCATACTTTAAAAAGTCTTGGATATGAGGCTTTGTGTGAACACTGAAACCATCTTATACCCTTAAAATAAGGAAATTGTGGAAATAATAAAGGCAAGCGTGTGGAGTGTTCATCTTTCCCCACCAATACTTAGTAAATGTGTGCTTTTAAGACCAATACTGCTTTAACTTCTCCTAGTGTTAGTATAATTGGGTTTGAAATGACATTTTTCCCACTAGCTTTGTCATTTGATACTCATTTATGCTTGAAAATGAGCTCAGAAAATATTATTATGATAAAGCCATGTAAGGAATCTTGAGCAGTCAAGCTGTTAACTGAGACATTTAAATTTTCCACCAAGTTGATATAAAGAAAATATTCTTTTTAAGTTAGAAAAGTCTAAGTCCCTTTACAGTGGAGCCTACATTTGACTAAACACTACATTCTAATGAGATGGTATGTAAAAGACACATTTGTTTAAGGTGATGCTGAATTAGTTCTCCCTGCATACACATACCACTCCTAAGCATGGCACAGACAGTGTGAGTGAGGCTGAGGAGGTATGATGTGGTAGGGTTTTTGTTGTAGGTCTTTACACATGAGTTCAAGTAGAGAATATGTTGTGGAACAGGTCTGAAAGAAAGCATCATTTATCCTCTGTTCATCAAGGATCTGGACATATTCTCTGTTCATCAAGGATTAGTCTCTTCTGACTAATCCGACAAGTTTATAGGCAACACATAACACATACCTTTTCTTAACAGAACGACAGTCTAACGGTGCTAATCTCCTTGGAAAAGAATGCAAGCCCATCTCAAAAGAATTGTTTTCTGGTATCTTTCCACACACGTTTAAAATCATGGCAGTCATTTTCTTGGAAGGTCTCTTTAAAGGACACGTCAAACTCTGTGACAGAGGCTGAGTATGCACATAGCATAAAATATAAATGTTCTAAAATATATGATAGCCATTATATGCCAGTAATGTTCACCTATTTATAAGCAACGTGGTCGATTTTAAATTAGGTTTACTGATGCTAGTCATGGAAAGCTTTAATCCCTGTGCACTGTTACAAGTTTAGCAGAACATTGAATCCATCTGAGAGAGTTTCTCATGCAACGTTTTTTATGGGCCTTGAGGTTGAATGGTGGTGAGAAGGCCCGTTTGCTCTTTGTGGACCATTTTATGAATTCTGAAGCAGTGAGGGTGTTTATTTTTCCCACATCTGTTTTGGGTCCTCTTTTGTGACAGTGTTTGCTGGATGCCGTGTCCTTTATACCTCCCCTGAAATGAGTAGTTTAGTTTGCACTGTTACAATGTATTTGTGGAAGTAGCCAATGTCAAATATTTTACGTTTAATTCCCTCTCTCATTTCTTTTGGATACCTTTCTGCTTGAATTATGTCTTCTAGACTGAATTTCACAACTTCACATGGAAAGAGAGACATTTCTGCATGGACTTCATATATATTGCCGTGACCTTTTTTCAAACCAAGTGTTACCTGCTGCTGGAAAGCATATTGATGAAAATGCTTTCAGAACGAAAACTCGATAATAGGGCTGTGATTTGATCTCATCAATATTGCTTTACTATAATATTTACAGAAAATTATTTGGATGTCCTCTCGACAAGGTCCATACACTCTGAGCACAGATGGACAGTTTGGGAGCAGTGGCTCTGTGCTGCTGTTTGAGGTTCTAGAGTAAAAGCACAGAATGTGGATTATCTAGAAATCTCTGTTCTTCGACATCTTATTTTATCTGCTGATGCTTGGTGTCTCATGGAACACCAGGCAAATACACATTGGTTGTACTGTTGATTATGGTTTCTAACCAGATATAAGCTCCCCTTTCTCCTTTTGAAATCAGAAACGTTAGGGAAGAGTGGTATCAGAAAACCCTTGGTTTCAATTCCACTGAGTGATCTTGATCACCTTGCTTCATCTTTCAAAATTTCAGTTTCTTCATCTTTAAAACAGGGATAATCATGATATCTCATAGTGGCAATAAGTATGATAATGTACATAGCTTCACAAAATGCTGGGCACAGAGCACTTAAATAACTATTATTCTGCATTTCAACATACCTCTCTTATTTCTCAATCGCTGAGTTTAGGAATTATTTTATCTTAGCTGCTGAAGTGTATGTATGATCCATTTGGCTTGTTACAGTCATAGTTACATTTTAAAAAAATGTTTTTCCTAACATAGTATATGGTCAACAGAAGAGATGTGAAGAAAAGGTAAACAACCCTTCAATGGTTATTTCAGAGTATTTTTCATAGTCTCTCTGAATATGTAGAGAAATACCAGGAAATAAGGGGACAAAAGAGGGAGGAATATTTTGCTAATAAGTGTTGACATCCCTAGCAAGGAATACAAGGGATTAAGTTATCATTGAAATCACTGCTGAAAATGTAAACTTTATGTTATTTACATAATGCAAAATAAATTTTAAGATCCGTGGTTTGAAAATGTTAGAATAAAAACATTTTTATAAGAGAAGTCAAAATTTACCTGAGAAGGTGGCAAAAGAGGGGGCTAAATAGTTTTACACTTGATCATTCATGTAGGGGAAATAGGAGGTTAGAAATGGTAGGCTTTAAGCCAGCATTTTTCAAACATTTATTACAGACCTAGCACACTGCTAAAAAACACTTTATATTTACACTGACAAGTATATAAGGAGCACAAAATTTTACTAGCTTTGGTAAAACTGTTCTCATATTATGTTTTGAATTAGATGGAAGGTTGTGAACATTAATTGAATTTAGGTGGAAGTTGCAAAAAGTAAGAGACTATAACCTCTGCTAAAGGACAAGGGTCACAGACGCAGCTGGCAGATAATAATTCAAAACAATGTTTGTCAATATGTTCAGGCTGCCCTTCAAATTGAGATTGTTAAGAATCAGTATTTGAGAGGCCAGTGGTGTTTTGTGCGATGCAGAAAGATCATTCACTCCTCTGAAAGTCAGACTCAAAAATAGCTGGTAGCACAGAGCAAACAGTTACTGGAATCCCTTCTCGTCTTTGCCCTGGGAGAAAGTATCTCAGAGACATACATTACACACCTTTCTGAAACTGCAAATTGGCATCTAGAGAATTATCAAGCGTTTCTGGAATCTTATGGGCAGATTCCATCGAGGGGTGAGGACACATGACTTAGATATCACTATATCTCTGTCTCTTCTTTGACACCATTGAGTGTCTATGCTCTGAACAGTGATAATTGACTCACCTGGTCTGTTTAACAAAGCTAATTTATGTTGGCTCCCGTAAATAATCCTCTGTGATATCTTTAATTCACTACATGCTGTTTC
Source organism: Trachypithecus francoisi (assembly GCF_009764315.1). NCBI lineage: Eukaryota > Metazoa > Chordata > Mammalia > Primates > Cercopithecidae > Trachypithecus > Trachypithecus francoisi. The sequence goes on from NW_022681454.1 coordinate 19,436,443, forward strand.
CTGTTCTGGAACCATCAGATTTAACTTCAACTCATTTATGTTAGAGATCTTATTCTGACACTATCATCTTCAAGCTGTTAAGCAAATTTCTGTCACATTAAAAGCTAGGCTACTTTTTCTCTAGCTCTGTTTAGCAATTGTTATATACCTTAATAGTCTTTAAAATAAGTTTAGATTTTAAATAAGTGTTCTTTAGTTTAAGGATTTAATTTCTGGTGATTGTACAAGCATCCTATCTTTATTTAATATTTTGAAAGTTTTGCTTTTTATGTTAATGTTTGTATAACCATTCAGCCTTAGTATGGATGGAAGAGAGAATAGAAAAAGTGGAGCCAAAAGTGTCTTGATACTGCTTTAAAGACAATAAAAAGGAAACGTATACTGTTTTGTTGTATCCATATTACCACATTCCTTACTGTTATCTGTCTTTTTTGTGTGATACCACCTTGTCTTATCCTAAAAACAGAAATGTATCTGGTGGGTTTAGACATATAAAGATCACTCATAATAACTTTCCTGAAATAATTATAAACTACTTGAATTCAGAGAGGAGTGCTTCATATATATTTTCATTTTTTTTTTCTGAAATTTAAAATACCTAATTTTCAACAGGTGTTTAAAACCATGAGATGAACACAGAGCTAGCTTTATAAAAAAATAAAACTTTGTTTTATTTACAGTTGCTTAGTTCATAGATACCTAAGAAATGGATCAAATATATCTATGTTTTGCCTCAGGGAATATAGGTGAAAAGGAAAGCTTCAGCATTATATTATTCTGAATTATTGTTTAGGAATGTTTAGACTGTATTTTTTCCAGAAGAGTGATTCAGAGGGTATGTTTTAGTGTCACACCACCTTCATTCAGGCCCTAGCTTTATGTCTTTGAACTCTGCTCTTCTCTCCAGAACAGCAGTGAGAATTGTACTTACTCACGGGGATGTGGTGAAGAGTGAATGAGATAACTTGTATAAACCTCTCAGAATAGTGGCCATCACCTAGTAAGCTTATTACTTACACAGTGAATTAGAATATGTGTTAGCTACTACTTACACAGTGAATTAGAAACCACTGGGAATAAGAAAAGGATAATAATTAAGAAAAAATAACACTTCTGTATCCAACCTGAAAAATCTGCTTTCTCACAATATATGAAACTATACTGATGTAGACTCATTAACAAGAAAGCTGCTAGCAGCTGTTACTCACTTATATATCTGAATTTGTTTAAAGACATTGAATTCTTTCCAGCTTCTAGGTGATGTTGAGAATCACATCACCAAGGATGTTGATGGAATGGAAAGGAGGAAACTACTGTCTGGGACATGTGAAAGCAGGTTTGACAGCCAGAGAGTGGCATCAAACTCAAGGCAGGTGCCTCAGGGAGAATGCCAGAGGAATGTTGGCTTAATACAAAATGTAAATGCTAGGGCCTTGCTGAAATATATCAAAATACTACACAGTGCTGTTCTCATTCAGCGTTTCCTAAGAACCTACTAAGGGCCAGAGATTAGGAAATGTTGACTGAGAGCAGGCTGCTCTCTTTGGCTTTTCATATAGTTCAAAACTTACTAAGTGCCAGGGAAGAAGGAAGGGAATACAAAGATTTAGTCTTTATGCTTGAAGAGCTCACAGTCTAGTGGGAAAGGGACCAGTACATGAATAAATGTTACACAGTGTAAGGGACCCTTACTTATCAGATGCTGTGGGGACACAGCCAAGAGAAGCACTAACTTTTTGTAGGAGAATCAGGGGAAGGTTCACAGAGGATGTAAGAAAGTACCATTTGGAGAAAAGGAGAAGCACTTCATAAAGAGAACTGCCTCTGCAGGACCCAGGGGCTTGCTCTGGCTAGAGAATAACAAATGAAGCTGGTAAATCTGATGGTTTGGATCACATCATGAGAGCACATTTCTGCTGTCTTAGAAATTGGAATTGGCTCTTTGAACAATGGAGGTCCTTCCAAGAGTGGTTGCACTCCTAGAAAAAAATCTCATTACCACTGTTGCAAATATTTGTAATCTGTTTTTAGAGGGAAGTATAACAAAGTAACAATCTGCATTTCATTGAAATTGTATAATGCTAGACTTTGGAAGTACACTTTCTTCAAAATCATACCTAACAGAGAACCAATAAATAAAAGCTTTTGATTTGACTTTAAATTTTACCTTGTTATGTGCTTCATTCAAAAAAATAGTGTAAGTGGGAAGTAAATTCACTCTTTTACCACTAATTTTACTATTTGCCCCTACTTGTCTTGGCATACTTTTTATTAGTGTGCATTTTATTAGGGCCTGAGGATGTTTCTGTAGATGACCAACTTCCTTCTGAGTTCACATAAAGTTATGGTGCCGTCATTGCTTCATGGCATTTTTTAGAAAGGAAAGAAGTTCTGAAGTTTGCCTGGTCTAGCTTCTCACTTACAAACAGGATTTTTAAAAATTATATCATTTTCCAAAAAAAAAAAAAACACAACTCATAGCCTCTGCTTGAATACATTTTGAGATAAGGAGTTGAGAGTTTCCATTTCTTAATAGCTAGTTCTTAGAAAGGTCTTCTATATAATTGAATTTCTTAGGAGTTACAACCAGGGGGCCCATGTCTGCCCTCTGGAGACTAAATAGTATAATTCTGCATCTGCCCGATGACCCTTTCAATATGTCAAGATTGATATGCCCTCTTTTCCTGTCCCTTTTAATATTTATCTTTAAAATTTAAGAAATACCTCTGCTTTCCTCAGTGTGGCATTACTTTCTGGAACTATATCCAGAAGCTATACTATGTAATATGCCTCTATCCCTCTCGAGCTAGGCAGCTTGTAAGTCATTTGAGTGCAAAATGTTACATCAGCTCTTTATCGTTTTATTTAGATTTGGGAAAAGCAGAGAAATAGACAGTTATTTTAAATTAAATGTTAAATTGTACACTTAAAACAGATGGGATTGGGATATGACTACATCAGAGATAGTATTTGCCCACTCTTTCTTTAACAGGTGTGCATACCAAGCATCAGGGCTTAAATTGAGTTAGAGTTGGAATCACACTCTTCTTTAAAACATTTACAACATTCCAATTTACTTAGACATTTGAAAACATTACTTAAACAGATTTGACACCACTATTAGTTATACTGCTGAGCCTTAAATTCAGTTAAGGATTGGAAGCTGTGGGTTGAGGTTTGAACTCTGGGTTGGTATTCTCCTGATTTTGCCTATGGGACAAATCATGCTGACAATTTCTCATGCCTTTTTTTTTTTTTTTTCTCCCAACTAAATGAAAAGCTAACAAAATTAAAATTTCCATCTCCCCACAATTCCTTGGCTGAGATTTTAGGCCAATTGGGACTGTGTATGGATTATTTTAGACACCATTTATTGTGGTATTTCTGCTGGATATTGAAGTCACCTACCTTAGGCGCCTAAGACTGAGTCACAAAAATCCTTTATTGTTGTGTATATTCTGGTTGACTGATGTTGCACAGGCTTTGAGTTTGGAGTTTAGACCCCAGTAATCATCATCATAGTAAGCACAAATGAAAAACTGCTTTAAAGAGTCATGTAACAAAAGGTGTAACCAACTTTTGATTTGCAATGCTTGAATTCTCTTGAATGTCATTTCATTCTTTTCTGAAATACAGGATGAGGCATGACACTACCAAATCACAGTCTCATTGTTGGGTATTTTCTGTGTAACATAAGCTTTGTTTTTGTTTTCTCTAAAGGCGTTTAAACAGAAATCACCTTCAGCTGTTTCCTGAGTTGCTGTTTCTTGGGACCGCGAAGCTATACAGGCTGTAAGTAGACACAAGTAGTTATTGTTGCTTTGGGTAGTACCTGGTGTTTTATTAAATGTATTTTGGATCTGTTTCTGTGTGCTTTCCTGGAATCTATGCATCAATAGATTAATGGATTAAAAGTTTGTGTTTTTTTTCTTTAGGAAATTTATGATTTGTTTTCCAGTGGTTAAGTTGTTTTATTTGGTTAGGATTTAGCGGTTTATGTATGTGATACGGTAATTGGATTATTATTATTATTTTTGGTAATGTGACGATGGCAAGATTTACCTACTTTTTAATGGAAATGTTTGATTAAGTTCTGAAGGGAGAAAATTGCTACTGTGCTTCCTCTTAAGAGGAAGCTGGCAGTGTGTTCTTGTAAAGTTGAGATTTTTAATGTTAGCTTTTTTGGTATTGTTTCTGGGCTCAAGTAGTAGTGTTTATTAGTCCGAAAATATTATTATAAGGTATTTAAAGAGGGCTGTAAATTTCCTCTTAAATGTTTCCTTTAAAGCCAGAATTTCAGCCTCTGCAATATGAATGACTGTGTGGCAAGGTTTTCATATTAAATGCGTCATAGACTATTAAAGGAAGTAATTCCTTAAAGGAGCATAATGTGAGTATTAGGGGGAATCACTTTTTCCTCCCTGGAATGCTTTTGCATTGACCTAATGTGTAATAGTGAAAACACATTTTTGAAAGCATTTAAAATGAGATTTTCAGCCATATGAATGACTTTGTACAGATGGGAGATAAGCTACAAAGTTTTGGAAAAATAAATAGCAATGATTCTTGAGGTACATGCATGTTGTGAAAAAACTGCTAGGATGTATAGAGTAAATTGCTCCATTAGCCCCCACCTGGATGGTGGGAGTCCCATATGGTACTATTTGTAGAGAAAGTGAGCATATTTCCTTTTTCTGAATTTGTCTTTGTAGCCTACTAGTTCAACATAGTTATCAATTCCAGAAGTAGGAGGACTGTCCTCTCATACTCTTCACCCCCAAGAATAGCCAGGATCTTTGTTCATGTCCTCCTGAAACCTTAACAACCTTAACTTACTACGGGGAGGTATTCCCCAGCTGACGGACCAGATCTTCTCTCCAGAGTCTTTCCTGACTTTGTTCCTCTAAGGATAGTTAAAATCACCTGACATTTTTCTCTCCTTTTTTTGTGTTCCCTGCTGCTCAATTGGCCCAATTTAAGTAAATTTTAAAACTCAAATAAAGAAACTTTGGAATTGCGTTTTTAACAAAAATTATCTAAGAACTATTTTTACTAAGGAAATAGGATGTAGGTTTGCCATAAAGATTATATGTATGCATATCAGTAGATAATTATATCTAAATATTTATGCTTAGTTTCTAAAAAGGGTCATAGAATTGGTTTTGATAGTATTTCACTTTCAGCTTTAGTTACCGTTGACTGAGGAGATTTTTTAAGGACGCGACTTGGATTAATTTCCCCAGTTTAAGGTAGTTTAATCCATTGCAGAATCCCTCATCAGCAAATTATATTCTGCTTGACATTTTGCCCTCTTTGACAATATCACATAGCAGACTTAGAGATTTTTTTTATCTTTTGTTATGATTTTATAACTTTATGCAGCAGCTATATGAAAAAAGACTTGAAATCTTTAAGTGAATTAAAGAAACAGAATCCATAAACCTATGACAGCATTTCCTAATTAATTAAATGTGTGTTGGAAAATGGGGACACAGGCAACTAGAAAATGTGTTCGGATTTTTTAATGTGTCTTTCTGGCTCAAAGGATTTGTCCTGGGGAGTAATAACAGCTAAAGCAATGTTTGTTAGGTGGAACTGGTTACAAGATGTGAATATTTCTATGTTTCAGAAGTTATATAACTTGATGGCTTAGCATTCAATATTGACCAAGTGTATCTCTTTACATGAGATTTGACATCAGATTTAGGCACTGGGTGTACATAGAAAACTAGAGGTGGAATTTTTATTTGCATCCTCAAGTCAGGAATCTTAATTTGAGTTAAGAAACTGTTGCCTCATCTGAATTAGACTTAGGTGAATTGTTAAGAGTGCTTTTTCTCTCGAGAGGATAAGTTATAAGCTGCATGTGACCACTTGTTTATGATGGTGATTATTAATTAAATTAAACAACTGCCATTGGAAGTCTTTAATAAACAAAGGAACACACACTTGTGAAGCTGACTACTGGCTAGTGTAATTATGAAAAGCAAGGGTGCAAGTTCACATTTTCTTCATATGATACAGATGCCTAGTAGCTCACCTGAAACAAATATTCTAGCAGATGGGAAAATGTGCACAAACCTATATGCACAACATCCTTTATAATGCTCATTTAAAAACATAGTTTTTTCACAAGAAGGACAAGTAACAGAACAAAGGATATGCAATTTTTGACAAATAATGGGGAAAAATGATAGGACAAGGAAAGTATTTGATAGTTGATATATATATGATTGTTTTATAAATATATATAAAAATATATAAGTATATATGATATAAATGTTTATAGAATATATATTTTGACATTTGTATAATATATATAATTAAACATAATATATAATATATGTAATATATATAATTTATATTTATATATATTTATATATAAATTTATAATTATATATAATTTATATTATATATAATTTATATATATATATATATATATAATATATATTATATATAATTTATATATATATATATATAATTTATATATATAAAGCAAGCCATAGTTGCCCCTACTGTCTAATGCAGTAGAGGCATACTATATGCAGAACTCATAAAAAAACAAATTTAGGATTTACTTCCTCTGTATAGGTTGTTCTGAGATACAAATTAATATTTCAATTTCTTTGTGTTCTTAGTTATTGTATATTTTATTCATACTTAACATTATGTTTTCCCAGGTATATCACTAATTTAAAAGTCTACTGGTTTAATATATAGTTTATACACAGAAGTTTGATTTTTCACATTGTTTGCTTAGATTAAAGCTTGTTGGATATACTGGACCTTGTGTTGCTTTTCTTTGAGCTTTGGAATAAATAATCACCATTTGACTAGTGGCTGAAAATAAGATACCAGGGGAAGAAGCACACATGCTTTTCACAGACTCTAAATGCAATATAAAAGAAAAGGAGGGTATCCTGTATATGAATTATGATTCGACACGCTTGGTTGCTGCTAGCGGCCAAATATGCTTTTCCTTTGCTGTCTGCTCCAATTTCTCTTTGGACGGGTTGAGAGAGCATTGCATGTTCAGGTCAAGATGTTTGCTCAGAAATAGTAGTACAGTTGCAGCTGTGTTTGTTGGAGTAGGAGACTAGTTTAAATAGCATTACCATTTATCCAGTCCATTAACAGAACTCTGTAAAATAATACCAACTCTGCATAAACTACAGGACAGTGTAATAAAATTACAAGTACTTGTTGACAGATGGAAAGTGTAAGTAAAGGGAAACTAAAATAAGGGACGATAGGTTGGAGGTTAAAAAAGAAAAAAAAAGCCAGCATGAAGTTTTCTTAACTTATAGACTCTATCGTCCCCTTTGCTCCTCCTCCAAAATCAAGGTTGCATTTTTATTGTGAACCTAAGAGGAGAGGAGATTATTTTTAAAGAAATCTGGAGCTGGTTAACTGAAGAAGAGATTGCAGGGAATTTTGAAATAGTTGATTATGATTGATTGAAATTTATGAGTACTAATACAAATCTTCCTGAAAAGTGTAATCTTAAAAGAGGCTTAGGAGTAAGTGATTCACACTTTCTGTTGGGTTTGCGACTACTAATCTGGACTCATTAAAGAGGAATTTCATTGGTAGTACTGCGGTTAGACATTTGGTTATAAATATTTGTTTTGTGGTTTTCGGTTTATTTCTTTGAGTATATTATATTTACTGAGACGTCTAACATAAGCCTAAGTATCCAAAGCACTTTTTAGAAACTCATTTTTCACTTTTATCTGCCAAACCAAACCAAAACTAAACAAACAAACAAAAAGAACTGCATCTGTCCCAGGGACTCATTTTCTCTACTTCTTTGAATAAAAACTTTTTACTTCTGGTTCTCAAGTGTCATTCATTATTCCCCAGTGAGTTTTGGAGCGACTAAATTATCTAACATTAGGAATGATATTTTTAAGGCCAAGAACTCTCTTTATGGCCTAGTGAATACTTACCTGAGACAAATAGATTTTGACTGCTTGATTTCATTGGCCGGGTCATAATTCATTATCTGTCAGATAGGATCTCAGATTCTCAAAATTGCTTTTGATAACTATAATAATTGGGACTTTCTTTCTTAAGAGGAAAACTTAATTTTTTATTAAGGTAATAAATTAATTTGTTCAGCCTAAAAATATATATAATTAAGCTGTCTTTATTTTCCTTTCCATCACTGCCATAGGAGGGGCCTTAGTTTTTGTTTCTTTAATAGTTATAAGAGCAACACAAGTTCATCGTTAAAAAGATTTAGGAAAATCAGAAAAAAATAGAAAATAGGAAGTAAAAATTATCTATTATATCACTACGCAGATATAGCCATTACTATACTTATCAATTATTATCTTAGAATTATTTTCATGATTATGCATATAAATGCTACTTAGACGTGTATTATGAAAACTTTTTTTTTTTCTTGTATCCCCAGGGTCTAGTATAAGGCTTGACCTTTAGAAGCTCTCATTAAGTGTTTGATGTATTGAATTAAATCTCTGTTGGGTTCAGGATTTGTAACTTGAATGAGCAAATAGTAACTCTGAGACAGCATTATAAATAATGGAGAACCAAATTAAATTTAAAGGATAACTTAGTCAATTAAATGTTTGATCCCCCTAGGTTTCTCAAACATTGAAGTATTTCAGTAGATACAACACAGTCAAAATGATCCATTTTTCACCTAAGCAAAATATACCTTAATTTAATAAAATGTCATATAAAACTAACTCCCTAGCTCTTGGATGTTGATTTAGTCTCATAGGTTTCTTGGAGTCAACCATAAAAGCAGGATACAACAGAGGAGCCCGTGTACAAATTTCTCTTGAATTAATTTCTGCCAGCTCTGATTAAAGTGTGGACTACTAGAGGTGTCAGGTGCCATAGTTTCCTGCTTCATTTTACTCTTGGCCTGTTTGGCCCCTGCCACAATAAATCCGACAGTGGTTGTGCAGGAATTGCAGGTTGCAGTTGCTACGGTTACTGTTGTTCAGCCAGACCGACATCATTACTCATCTAGCGCACTGCCATGATAGCTACCGCTGGTTTCTGTTGCTGAGACTGCCAGGGAGCTTCGTGTGCTAAGGGTGAAAGTTCTGTCGAAGGTGGCGTCTGTGTTCTAATTTGGTGTAAGGAAACACTATATGAATTATCTACTGATACTTTGCTAAGGGGAACAGATTGACTCTGTATTAAGAGAGAGAAAACTTACGAAAGTGTTCACTGTCAGTGATTAAAACACCAAGTCCTTCATTACTTAGGTAACTTATTAATTACTTAGTGGGCCCAAGGGACTCTGTTTTTGCCACTTAAAAAATAGAGACATACGAGGAGTATTGCATTTAAAAAGATTACCACTGTATAACCAAAACTTTATTTTCAAATAGGTAGACAACAGACTTGATATATGGATATCTGAACACAGCTCAAAATAGCCATTACCACTTGTCATGAAAGAAATAAAAGTGCAAAGCCCTGAGCAGGACCTACTTTTACTTTTATTTTTTAAATCAACGTGTAATCCTGTGATTTAAATGTTCTAAATCCAATGAAGATTAAGATTATATTTGAGATTTTGCCAGCTCTAGTGTTTATGGTTTTTACTTCAAAGGGATTACTGATAGACTTGTTGCTAAAGAAAGCCAACAATTGTCCAGTTTCTGCTGTTGCCAGCATACAGAGTGGGCCTTCTGAGTGTGAAATCCACAGCATAGATCATAGCCTAAGAAAATCAAATGCAAGAAGGTTTTTTTTTTTTTTACCCCCACTCAGCTGTACTTATTTAAACGGCTGCTTTCACAAATGCAAATATTTCTAACCCCACCAACAAGTACTCATGGTCTGCCAACTTGAATTTGTAGAATACTGTGATCCATGCTCAGGAGGGAAACTAACAAAATATGTGGCTCCATAGAATATGTGGTATTTGTGGGCCTCAGCTGTTGCTAACATCTGACCTATACTATGTAAATTAATGCCTAGAGAGTTCATTGAGAGTGATCAAATATGTGAATTTAAGTATATCATGTTCATGTAAAAAATATATCGTATACCCATCATCAGGTAATATTTTAAAGTTTGTAAATAATGAACTTGCCACTACAATCTCAAGGTTACAATTTTGGGGATTGAAATTTACATAAACATTATTTCTAGGAATAAGGGTTGATAGGATTTTAGTTATATTTAGGTAATTTTAGTGTATTTACGTTATGTTTTAAGAAACTGAAATCAATTACTTTCTATCTTAAGGGAGGTTGTGTAAAATGATAGTGTTTAAATGCCTACTCAGATATTTGCAGTTCTGTTAAATTTGGAAGTCAGTGAACAACCGAGTTGTCGAGTTTTCTTATCTGTAAAATGGGAAGGATCATACTATTTACCTTCTGGGGATAGCACAGTACAATTTAAATTCCTATTCAAAAGAACATTGTAAATTTTCAAGATGATAGAAATTATATTTATATTATTGTCATCCTTTCATTGCAAGCAAGATGGAAATAATAGTCACTCAGATGTCCTTGCAATTTGCCCTCAGTCAGCAAAGTTCCTGATACTATTGCACAGCCCTCTTGCATTTATCCTTACTGTAGTAACACATAAATATGTGTAGTCACATTAATTTTCCTACTGCAGCAAATTGACATAAAATGTGCATTTGTACCATGTTGTTTCTCTTTACTTGGCTGCAGAAGGTACATTAGGGCCAGGATATTCTTAATGAGATCTCTCCATGCTCTCCCAGTTGATGATTCATATAGTTTTAAAATTCATCTATAAAATAAATTACAGATAGAAACAAAAAGACAGTGACTCAGGAACTATTTATGTTAGTGCATATATTTAGATTGCTGTTTTAATGATCTGTTTTTCTGAATGACAAATGAAGGAAAAATACAAATGTTAGAAAATGCTGAGTAAACTCCTTCAACTATAGGTAAAGTATGCTGAAAGTTGTTCAGAAGATTTACATATGTTGCTAAGGAACATTTTCACTACTAATAGAAATTTTATTTTTTAAAAAAATAAGATGAATCTGTTAGCCTTGTAATATGTACATGTGATTTGATCTATGGAACAGTGTCATCTTTATGTAAATTGCATAGGTGATTTTAAGTGCATTTTTAGACTACTAATTATGTCAAAACCCAGTAAAAATTGCAAATCTTTTAGCACTTTAAATCTAAATAATGTTACATTATGAGACAAGTTTGAACCAGAAGTCATTTTGTTTTGTTTTGTTTTTTTCCACAATTCCAGTACTTCTCAAAGTAGCATAGATACATATATGGTGTATATCCACTCATTACATGTTACCTATAACCGAGTTAATTGTAATCACTGAATTTTTTATGGAGGGTTAACCTTAAAATATTTTATAAATTTTGATATAAGAAACCTTTGGATGGAAGTTTTAAAAGGAACTAAATCTTAGAGAATGAAGCAATGAAGAGTAAAAAGACTGGTCCTTGACAACACCCATGGCCTAGGGTACAGAATAGAGGTGTGAAATGTTACCAGGAGAACATCTGTGTCTCTTGAAACATCCCCCAAATGAAAGTTTACAGCGAAGTATGGCAACTTGATTTAAGTGTTTTTTAAAAAAAAAAAAGGAGAGAAATAAGTAAGTCTGGAAACAGAATGGGAAAAAATAGCTTTGCCCCATCACGATAGGTTTCTTCTACTAGAGAAAGATTAAAGCTCGAAGTATGTGAATAGCTGAGAACAGCACAGAGAAAGGTTGATTGCTTCCCCTCCGACAGTTCCAATTGATTGAAAAAAGCCTAATTTAAAGTTCTGTTTGTTCTATGTCTTAAACCATCAGAATTCTCTTTTAGGACCCGAGGAATGCTCTGGAGGAAAAAGAATCCAAGGATAAAAAGTCATTGCAAGCCAACAATTGTTCCTAATCCTCACAAAATGCTGGAGAAATTAAATTTATTCTTTATTGCTCAAAGTGTTACCTAGGTCACTGGGCGATGGGAAAATTGGACTGGAAGTCGAGTAGGCGCAAGCTTTGTTTTGTGTCTAGATGCTTAACCTTAGACACGACAAGGCATCTTAGAGTGTTGTGGGAACTTGGTTCAGAGCATTAACACCAAGACTTTTATTACCCCGGATTTATAATAGGCTGTGCTGTCAGGAGATGAAAATGTTGTGTTTACATTTCAGTGTTAAATGATCATTTAATTAACACCTAAGGGGAAAAAAAAACTTGTGAAATTCTTAGCAGCTTTTATTGTTGGTTTCCTGGGAGGTTTTAATATCCAAGTTTCATTGAGTTTTTTTTTGTAAGTAAAGACACAAAAGACATTATAAACTTTTTAAGGAAGACAAACAGTTTAACCTTGACCCTTTAAAAAATATTAATTTAATTTAATTTTAAATCTGGTGTTCTTATAAGTTTCTAGACTAATATATTAAAAATACATTTTGATTGGACACTACTCTTGTGTAAACAGTATATAAATATTATTGAATTTACATTATACATTTTTTAGGGTAAAACATTTGAAATTACTAATTAGTTTATCTTAAGAAGTTTAAAATGTTTAGAACACTGACATAAACATTTTGCATCTGTTAAACTACCACTGTAGTTACATTGTTTAAAATTTGCCTCAATGTAGGTATTCACATGCAAGCATATTCTATTGTTAAAAGTTATGTCATTATTCTATTATTTTTATCATTAATTTGGATATAATTATATCATGATGAAAGAGGTTTATACACACACACACACACATAATAGGGAAGAATAATGCCATTAAATATGAAAACTCAAATTCACTTAATTAGAAATAACTAAAATATTAGACATCATAAAATGCTTTCATTTACTCTTGCTCTTTTATGAGATGGTTAACCGAAAAGGAATGGTCTTGAGGCAGAGTGATAACATTTGGAAAATGTATTGTGTACCATCAAGAGTAGCTGCATAGTTAGTAACACTTCAAGGATACTTTTCTAAAACTATCTTTAAAGTTTACATCTTTTTTATTCTTATTTTATCTGGATATGAAGCTTTATGTTCAAATATATGAAACTTAAAAAAAATACCAGTTTATTTACATGCTGTTAAAGTAAAATCTTTCTTAATTTCTCCAGAAATGAACATGTCATTATGATGTAGTTTTTTTTATAAATACACTGTTTATATTCATACTGAAACAGAAATGCTTATCTAGTCTTTTGTTGTTGTTGTTGTTGTTTAAATTCAAATGCCTCAGGATAAAACCCACTCTCTGTCTTATTCATGATAAAGAAGTGCATGGAAAAATGGAATGTTGTTAAAATCTCTCAATGAAAAGCCCTGCTTTTAACTAAGGATTATACCCTCACTTACAAAACACTACTGAGCATTATGTAGGCACTTTGTATGATGTTATATGCTCTACTTACTTCTATCAAGTTTCACCCTTTCTGCAAACTTTCCTCGTTTTTTTTTAATGTGCATTGATCTTTTTCTTCCCAAAGTGACTTTTCTACCCAGCCTCTTGTCACAAAAACCCAGAAATAGGAATATTGCTTTATGTTTTATCTTCTTTACATAAGGACCAACCTTTTGGTAGAGTTAGTTGCAAGACAAAAAAAAAAAAAACAACAAAAAAAAAACCAAACAACAACAACAACCGAAAAAACATTGTCCAGAAGTATAGAAGAGTGAAAGAGGAGAGAAAGAGAGGAGTAACAAAACCTGGTTATTTAATATAATAGATAGCCAGGGTATTCTAAATGGTATAGTTTATCATACCAACTGATATTCCAAGCCAATCAGGTGATGCCAGTTGGGAGGGGTGGGGGGATGGGGGTGTGTGGAGGGGGAAGCGAGAGGTGGGCATACTGAGTGCTCAAGAAACATACAGAGGAAGAATAAGTATTTAGGGAAATTATAGGAAATTCCATTTAACGTAGATAAATGTGTTTCTTTTATACTAAGGAAGTCAATGCTGTGCATTTTACACAGAGAAAGTCAGTGTTAAAATTTCATACATTCATTTTTTGAAATCTCTGCTCAGAAACTAAAAAGGAATATTTCAGTATTTATTTTAGATAAACTCTCCAGGCTTGCCTCTTAAAAAAAAAAAATGAGAATGACTTCTAAATACAATCTGCGCTAACAAATATATTTGACAGTTTAAGTCATTGCATGTATTGAGGTTGGGAAATAAGATATCTAGAAATACTTTTGTATTGTACTTGGCAGTGATTAGTTAAAATTAACCTCCCTTTTGTATCACTCTTTTTCACTTGGCTTTGATGACTCACCAAAATCTAGTTCTGCATTACCTCTTCAACATTGTCATGCTATCCCAGTGGATCTGCGCCATCTCAAGCAAGCAGATTTTCCATTGCTGCCTGGAAGTTCCCAGCATTATTTCTGGACTTCTTTCTTTCCTTCTTCCTCCTCATATAGGCCTCAGCTCCTCTACTAAAGCTTTCTCAATGGTTTTAGTTACCTCCACATGATCCTTCATTATAATATGGTATAGGCTATTGATTCTATGGTACATTATAATGTGGTACAGGTGGTTGATTCAGACCACCTGAGTTTGAGTCACTGAATGTGTCCTCTTGGGAATATCACTCAATTACCTGCCAAGTGCCTCAGTTTTTCCTGGTGTAAAATGAGGAATCTAGGAGTATGTTTCTTATGGAAGTGTTGTGTGGAGTAAATGATTTCCTAAATGAACTGAGTTTACTATGGTACTTGGTGTATAATAAGTGGCATGTACTTATTTTTTTTGCTTCCTTTTATCATTAAAACTGTATTGCTGTTTCCTGGTTCATATAATGTGTTGTCACATACAATTCTTCAATCATAACCTGTGTATTAACTTTGCCGAGATTCCTGTCTTATATTTGTCTTTGTTTCACATGAAGCATCTAGCCTAGTACAAGTTGGCTAATAAATATCTTTTTGATGGAATAGCTGGAAATTAAGCCTGAGAAAGACACTACCAAGAGATTGAATTTGGGATGATATATGTTGAGGTGTGAAAAAAGCACTGGATCAGAAGTCAAAAGGCTTTTACTAGTTACATTCCTAGCTCTGCTAATCACTAGCTGCAGATGCTGAGCAAAGATACTGACTTTCTTTTTGAGGATCAGTTTCTTTGTTTATATATAAGTAATGTAGTAAGTCAGATAAGAGAGGGACCTTGCCCAGCGTGTTCACCATCATATTACCGGAATTTAACAGAAGGCCTCCAAGCCTCTAGGGAATGTTTGAAGCTAATTGAGGGAAAGGAAGGAGATCAAAATGTATCTAAGATGTGTTCTTTTTTTTTTTTCAAAAATTTATAGGGAACTCTTCACAGGCCTTGGAATAATTACAATGGTGGAATTATTCATGGTAATAAACCGGGCATTAGATAATTAAGTTGTGGATAAGTGATTTGAGATTATTCTCTCTACTATTATTAGCTTACATTTTGAATGGCTTTGCCATTACAGGTGAATTGTTTGAAGGCTTATGTTAAAAAAATGATTTTTTCTTTTCTTTTTTTTTTGAGACGGAGTTTCGCTCTTGTTGCCCAGGCTGGAGTGCAGTGGTGTGATCTCGGCTAACTGCAACCTCCACCTCCCTGGTTCAATCAATTCTCCTGCCTAAACCTCCTGACTAGCTGGGATTACAGGCATGCGCCACCACGCCCAGCTAATTTTTGTGTTTTTGGTACAGACGGGGTTTCACCCTATTGGTCCGGCTGGCCTCAAACTCCCGACCTCAGGTGATCTGCCCGCCTTGGCCTCCCAAAGTGCTGGGATTACAGGCATGAGCCATTGCACCTGGTCGGTTAAAAAAAAAATGATTAAAGGAGATTTGATGTTTATGTCTTATTAAGTGGTGACCTTGATACTTGATAATCTCTCAATATGAGGTAAGTGGTATACAATTGAGGTAGTTTTAATAATCACCTGTCGCTAATGGTAGCATGAAGAAATAAGTTAAAAATTAAACAGGGCAATTCAAGAGAATATAATGGATTTGGTTAATAAAGGTTTATATGTTCATATTTGTGTTATAATCATTTTTGTAATAGGTTTGAAGCAGGGACCATCATTTTCTGTAATTCTCCCTAGGAAATACATTGTGCACCTTGGACAATTAATTTTCCTGGCCTTTTGAGGAAAACAAAATGTGTGGAACCTGAATACCCTGAAGGCAAAGGAATCTGGAGTCTGTTTCTAAGAGGAGAGCTTCTCTCTGAGTTGGTGTGGGTTTTCTTTCCCTCTCTTGAAGGGGAATGAATTCCACACCGAATGAATAGTTTCAAGGAAAGTTGTTAATCAGGTACTCCAAGTGACCACCCTGGATTCTTCTTTTATTACATAGGAACGTGAGGGAGTGAGAAAGCAACATGGTTACGTTTGATAAAAGGAAATACCCTTTCTCCTCTCCCCACCCAGCACACCATCCCTTGGAATTTAGATGATGTGGGAAACTATTGCAGCAAATAATGTGTTTGAAAAGCAAAGTTGTATGAACAAGAATAATGCTTGTAGCTACAATAATTATGTTAAAAAAATCACAAGGTATATCCATCATCATATTTCAGAGCAAGAGTTTTCACCTCACGAGGTTGGAAAAGAATTTTTCCTTAGTTCTTGTCAATCTCCCAGGGAAGCATGACATGCAGGAATCACTGTTGTTACCAACATTATATTTTGTTCTTTTCTGATTCATCAGATATCATTCTGTTGCTGTAAAATGGGAAACTCCATCAAAATCAGATGAAGAACTTCAAGTAAATGTGGCAGAGGGGTAATAATGAACTACAAATATAATTGAATTTTATTCAGATGGACAAATGTTATTCTTTAATCCTTTCCCATTTAGAAGCCATACTCTAATTTAAAAAGAGAAAAGTGGTTTAAAACAACAACACTAGAGTCCAGATATTTCTCTGTTTTCTAAATTAAGCTACCTGCGTTGAAGAACACTATTCAAGTGTGAGCAAACATGTTTTGATAAAAAGTTTTGTTGTTTCCAAAGAATTATTATACCCCCAATCATCAGTGTGATATCTGTTACCAGATACTCACTTTGGGTGTTCTTTTAAAATAATATGATTCAGTTTTAGGTTTTTAAAAGTATAGTTGTTATCCCCAATTCTCAAGACTGTGTAATACCTTTTATTTAGTACTAGACTAATTTTATATTATATTTCAAAGAGGTGATACCTACAGTGTGCTCTCCAGTGATTCAAGAGAAAAGTGTTCTGTGGTCAAATGTGTTGGGAAATAATGAAAGTCATATCACCTCTGGTGGCTACAGTGTACACTTGTGTGTTAATCTTAAAGGCATACTACAATAAATTAATCTGTTTAACCTTTTAAAATTTGTTTTTCAAAGTTATTTAACTATACAGGCCCCTCTTCTTTCTTAACTATTCCTATTTATGCTTGTTAATCCGGAGAGCAAAACCAGTCTTTAGCTTTTCCAAAGAATAGTTACTTTTTATTACTTCTGATTGAAATTTTATTAAAGACCATTGAGGATATATGGGGTTGACATGTATTATTATTATTTTGTACCAACGTTGTCACTTGTAAGACTTGTAATAGTGCGTTGCCTTATAAATCTATTATTTTCAATCCATCTTTGAAGGTGAACTTGGCATTCTGTTGTAGCCTTGAAAAAATAGAAGAACTTAGAATATTTTATAACAATTTCTTTAACTTAGCACCACTATTGGCTTTCTGTATTTGTGTGTGTGTGTTGCTTGTGTGCATGTGTGTGTGTGCGCATACACACACACACACAAAACCGTTCAACTACTATTTTAAGGACTTTAAATTTTATAGCTTAACTCTCTCTCTCTCTTCCCTGCCTCAGCCAATTGAAGCACCAGAAGTCCTTTGTGGAACACCTGCTGTGCACAGCATTCTTTAGCAACACAATGAGGTGTGCATCATCTAAGCTGGTGTGAACTTGCAGGAGTCTTTCTCACTCTATAGAGAGGGTGTTGGAGCCAAAAGCTTTTTATGTACAATTTGGAGATGATTGGTGGACTTTGAAGTCATTGCAAAGCTAATTTGTTCAGTATTTTTGCCAAGACCAATCTTCCCAGTATTAGAAGACAAAATAACTTAGATATGAGAGTTTAGATACAGAAATGAGAACAAATGGAAGAAATGATTATAAATCTCCAAAGGCAACTTTTAAAAATACACCTGACGGATGCCTCTCACCAGGACGCTTAATATTAATCATTACTGAAAATTACCGTCCCTTCTCTTAGTTCCCCACAGTACATTGCTTTGGGGCCACCAATTTTTATTTGTAGTTAATATTGAGAGAAAAGATACAAAAGAAAACGAAAACATAAAATTAGAGTATGACTCAATCAAAACTATTTCAAAGCTTGATACTAGATAAACTTAATATAAATAATTTACTTCAAATTATACCCAATATTTGCACACACATTTAATCTTCAGCTTTCACTGTGCCTAAAGATCTATTTTTAATTAGTTTAGGCTCCCTCTTCTTAAAGAAGCAGAATACCCAAACCCTCCCATTCCCCTTCCCCAATCTATTCTTCTCCTTTGGTTTCTATACCGTGTCTGTATCATAGTATATATTTTACTTATGTTGTGGTCTGTCACTTCCAATTAATGTGGAAGCATTGTGAACGTGGTCAGTAACAGTAGATGTACAAGAAATACAGGTTGAGTGAGTGAATGAGGGCCTCGCAACAACATGCCAGAATTTGAATCCTAGCTCCAGTGTTTCCTAGGTGGGCAACTTGCTGCCGTTCAGAGAGTGCCACCACCCTGCCTGGAGAGTGAGACCCCTTTCCTTACGTTGCTGTTCAGTACCAAATGATGGATACCTTCCCGTATGCAGATGTTTTGACTTACTTTTTAACATAATGAATCCACAAACCTCTAGCTTAGGGACTTAAAAATGTGCTGCTTTGGTTAAGTCTAACATATTATAGAAACTGCTAGTCCTTATATTGTCATTATTAACTTACGAACCCAATCCCTTCCATAGGTTATACATTCTGTGAGGGTTTAGACATACATATGCAGCTCCCTTCACCATGAGGCAGTATTCACATGCTCCGGGTGCTCAAATATTCATAGGTTGAAGGAAAAGGGTAGGGAGAACAAAGGAACCACGAAATCATCCTTCATGGTAAATAAGCGAGAGACAGCATTTGAAGCATTATCTTTTTAATATCTTTGCATATATTCTTTCTTGATAGTGTTTAAGTTTAAAAAGAATAGCCATCAGTAAACGTGTTCAGTCAATACATATAAGCACGTATGCATAGGTGACTTTTTGTACCAATTTCTTCACGGTAATATATTAATTCTGTTTATGAAATCCTGAAGGAAGGGCTGTCCTACAGAGTTGTCAGTTCTTTCCCAATCTTTTTACTCATTTATGTGTGTGAGAGATTTTGTTTTGCTTAATTTGTAAATAAAACAATATGACTACAAGATTACTACAAAGTTGAAATTGCTCATGTCGTAGGAAACAACTGAGGCAGATGGTTTAGTCTCATCAGTTTGTGTCTTTACATAAGTTGCTAAGGGACAGCTTGCATCATTCAGCGTGCCTCCACAGTTCTTGGCCATTCTACGGCTTGTATTTCTGACATTTTTATTAGGCTTTTGTGTTTGGTCACTGTATTACATCCAGCAATTTATTCCTTTCCACTTAAATTGTCTTCCCTGTACAAGGGGTGGAGAAGAATTCGCAGTGTCTGCACATAAAAGGCCATTATCTTATCTTAGCAACTCCAGCCATTCACTCCTCTGTGAATCATGACAGCTCAGCTAGGAAATACAGAACTGTATCGTAAGAGGGCAAGATCCTGGGAATGAGACAGTGATGAGGCCTATGACATTGGAAGGTGGTGAGTTCATCATCTGCAACAAAGATTAACAACGCTTTGCTGAGCCTGACCTGATAGGCCATTTAGTGGAAAGACCAAAGCTTGCATCCAGGAAGTGTGCTCTGCCTATGATCTTGATTTACCTGTAGCTTGTAAAGACTACTCAGTGATCTCATTGTTATTTTTCTTGCCCCAAATCAGAACACCTCCTTTATCAGAAAACTGAGATAAGCACACTGACACTGATACTTCATATGTATTGCAGCAGGCAGGCTGTAGAGCAAATACATAGAGACTTTTGCACTTTACTCTTTTATTTTTATTTTTTTTCTGAGACAGGGTCTTGCTCTATTATCCAGGGAGTGCCGTGGTGTGATCTCAGCTCACTGCAACCTCTGCCTCCTGACTCAAGTGGTCCTCCTGCCTAAACCTCCTAAGTAATTGGAGCTACAGGCACACATCACCATGCCCGGCTAATTTTTGTATTTCTTGTAGAGATGATGTTTCATCATATTGCCCAGGCAGGTCTCAAACTCCTGGGCTCAAGCAATCTACATGCCTAGGCCTCCAGAAGTGCTGGGATTACAAGCATGAGCCACCATGCCCAACCTGCGTTACTGCTAAAAAGTCTTCATTCCACAAAGAGAAATATTTTCTGACTGGAGGAAGTGGCGATGCTAAGGATGGAGTCAGTTGTGTAGCTCTCATGAAATGAGAACATGATCCAGAGGCTCTTCCAAGTGCCTTATGTATATTAATAGTGCTTCATTTGATTTTCAATAATATGAAGGAGAACCAAATTACAAATGAGAAAACTGAGACCCAAAGAGGTGATGCAATGCCCACATGGCAGGCTGGCATTTGAGTACAGCGCAGTGTTCTTTACCATGTATATTAACTGTTATGGGGACAAGAGGGTCTTTCCATTAAATAAAAACACTATACAATGCATAATCCTCATGGTAATCTCTTTTAAATCCTCACCTCACTTTATGCATTATTAATTGTGCATAGGTGCTTACAGGTAGCTTGTTATCCTCTCTCCCCCACGCTCGTTCCATCATTTTCTAGACTCGAAGTTTAATGTCACCCTTGGCTCCTTTTCTCTCCCTTAGCTCCACTTTCAACTTCTGTCAGTTCTACCTCCACAGTTGGTTCGTCCACCTTCTCCTTTCCCTCTCAGTGACTTACTTCCTAACTGTACTTCCTGCTCCAGTATTTCTTCGTCTGTACAGTCCTCTGCCTAATAGCCAGAAGTGTCCTCCTAAAGTACAGCTAGGAAGCTGGGTGCGGTGGCTCACGCTGAAATCCCAGCACTTTAGGAGGCTGAGGTGGGCGAATCACCTGAAGTCAGGAGTTCGAGACCAGCCTGACCAACATGGTGAAACTCTGTCTCTACTAAAAATACAAAAAATTAGACGGGCGTGGTGGTGTGTTCCCTAGCCCCAGCTACTCGGGAGGCTGAGGTAGGAGAGTCGTTTGAACCTGGGAGGCGAAGGGTGCAGTGAGCTGAGATCGTACCATTGCACTCCAGCATGGGCAACAGAGCGAGACTTCATCTCTAAATAAATAAATATAGCTAGGATCATGTCCCTTGCGCAGTCAAAGATCATTTTGTATACAGGAACAGCAGTTTAGATTTAATAAAACATTTTCCATGCATTACACTCAAAGGTACTCTGATAAAAATGTATCACCATCTCAATTTTATAGATGCAATAACTGAAGCCTAAAATGGTTAACCCATTTACTTGGCCACCTTTCTAGGGCTAGTAAATAATAGAACCATTATTTTCCTGTAAACTTACCCAGTTGCTGTCATCTAAACTCCTACGCTGGCCTTCAAGTGGTCTCACGCTATTGTTCTTATTTCCTGGTGTTTTCTCACTGTACCATGGACTTGAGGAGGGACTCAAGGAAGCTAGCTACTCTTGAGCCTATGGAAATGCCTCTGATATTTCTTCTACCTTCTTCAACAGTAAACGTATATTCACTGCCCAAAAACTAGATCCTGCCTTCTCTGCTCTAGTGACCTACCTGATTGAACCCAAGAAACTGTGACTCCATTTATGAAATCAATGCCTCAGGTAAACAATGCTCCCCATTAGAAGCCTCTCACAGCGGAGAGCCTAGCAGAGACTATCTCTCTTCCCTGGAGTGTTTCTTCCTGCTGCTTCACTGCCTGACAACACCTCCCATCCCCTTTTTTGTTAACAGGCTGTCTTATACATCTCAAAGGAATGTTCTAACAGGGTTCATATTTATTTATCGCATTATCACCTTAGGTCTTGGTCCTTAGTTGGAACTTGTTTGTTGACGGGAAAAACTGTACATAATAAACTCAAATGTGTCCTTTCCTTCCCCTGTGAAGCTTGTTAGGAGGGTTTAATCTGAGCCTACTCCCTCTGTAGTTGTGCCTAGAAGCATCTCTCCATTGTCTCCATAGTTTTATGTAACAATGGTGATATATCATAGTGAGTATATCCCTCTCTCTCTCCTTCTAGAATTCAAGTTCCTGGTGGCAAATTCTAAGTATTTTTTGTCTTTAT
The DNA here is from genome assembly GCF_009764315.1 of Trachypithecus francoisi. Taxonomy (NCBI): domain Eukaryota; kingdom Metazoa; phylum Chordata; class Mammalia; order Primates; family Cercopithecidae; genus Trachypithecus; species Trachypithecus francoisi. The sequence continues at coordinate 19,458,833 of NW_022681454.1, forward strand.
GCATCCCACAGTACTTAATATAGGGCCAATAAGCACATAGGAGAGGCTGGATAAATACTTGTTAAATAAATTCAATAAGGTCTTTTTTTAAAAACAATATTCTTTTTTAAAAAAAACTGTGTGTTGATGTTTAAGTTTTATAAAGACTTTTCGTTCTTTTCCTCCAAGTCAAATTTCTATTATTGAAACAGAAAACTTGCTTCTGAAATGAAACAAAGTTTTAGTAACATTGTATCTGATTTTTAAACAGCCCGTGTAGTTGGAAATAACAGAGTGTATCTGTGTGTGCAAATTGATAAGTCCATAGAATTTCCAGGTAAACAATCGTGGCTGTTATTGTATGCCATCACATTTATTATGGAAATGTATTATTGTAATTTATCTGGGAGTTTAAAAAAATGGCATGTGAGTCAGCATGCTGTGGTACAGAGCCAAGTTTTTGTGGGCAGACAGGGTCGGATGCCGATCTTAGCTTCAGCAGTGTGGTGTGTGGGCCTGGGTTCCTCACCTGCAGAGGGATGCTCCTTACCTCATTGGCTTGTTGTGAAGATTGAATGAGTCTGTGAGGTCAGTGAAGTGCTTACACTTAGTAAATTCTCAATAAATATTCGTTGTGATGTTTTTTATTAGAAACGCCTACACATTATGAGTTCGTGTGCTCTACACATGTGCATAAAAATGAGGAAATTTCCCTTTAATTTCTGAAATGCTGGGTGATGATCTATACTCAGGATAATTTTTCTAGTAAATCAGCTTATTGGGGCTGCCTGTGGATAAAGCTCTTCACTTTTAAAGTATTCCCTTTAATTTAGCAATTAGACATAAAACATTGACATATACAAAATAAATGGCTATGGTTAATGGATTGCATGCAAATAAATGACACCCTTCCAAATCTGGCTTCAATAATAAAGGAATTCATCATTTTACAAAAATAAGTTCAGAATAGGTCAAGCCATAGCTTTTACTTTCTACTTCTTCATTTCTCTGGCCTCACTGTCTATGTCCAAAGGCTTTGCTCATGGTGTCGAAACAGCCATCAGTGTGCCTTGTGCTTCCTGGTTCATAATCAGTGAGAGAGAGAAGGGAAGAAGGGAGGGCAAAAGAGAGCATAGGAGATATCTCCCCTCAAGATGGACTTCAAGTCTCTTTTTTCAATTGAATTGAACCAACTTCGGTGAAGTTGCCAAAGAAAGGGCATGTGTTGATTGGTTTAAACTAGTTGAGATACGTCGCTAGACTTTTGCATGGCTGTGTAACTGAGTAAGGTCAGGACTTTAATAGCACAGAGAAAGGTGGGGCAGGGGGTGCTGATGGATGTGAGGAGGTAAACAACAACGTCCATACTCTCCCATTAAAAACTTAAATTTTAATGTTTCATCTGATTTTTACCACAGGAATTTGGATCAGTTTCTGTTACAGCATTTTTAATTTTTGTGAATAAAATGGAACCTCTTGGAATTTGGTTTCTTTGTGACTCATTTCCTCATAGAGGGATAATAAAACCCACATTTCCAGTTTTGAGATGACTATAAAATAAAAATCTGTGTCTGACCCACTGCCAGCAAGCCCAGCTTGCTTTTTGAGTAGTTACTATTGTTGTTGCCATTGTTATTTTCTTGGTCAGGATGTCTTAATTTTATTTTGTCTCATCTAGACTCCAGTTTTCTATTTCCAGGTTGTTACCTTATGAATCCACATGGGTGCCTTATACTTCATCCAGGAAAAAAAACCCACAAAGGTGTTTTTTTTTTTTAACATTTTATAAATTATATGCTCATACAATCTCATAGAAATCTCACAGAAACCCTGTGGTGTAGATAGTATTTGTGCAATTTTAGAGATCTCTTTATCTGCCTTCTTTAAACTATGAGCTTCATGAGGACAGATTTTGTTTTGTTCTCTGTTGTATCCTTAGTATTGAAAATAGTATATCGCACAAGGTAGACTGGCAGATGCTCAATCAGTGTTTTCTGAAGAAAGGGAGAGAGGGGAGGAGGGAGGAGCCTTTTGTGACCTACAGAGGTTAGGGGACTTTCCCAGTTTGTGACATTCTAGTTAAGATATAAACCCGCATTTGTAGTGGGCCTCTAAGACTTGTATACCCTGCCTCTCTACAGCTTCATCTTGCTTTATTCACTCTCCTGTCTCTCTTTGTGCTCCAGCTGCACAGGCATATGCAGTTTCTAAGATATGCCTCCCTCTGCACCTCCAAAGGGTCTTTACACATGAAGATTCTTTAGCCTGTGGAACTGCTTGCTCTACCTGCTCATCTCCCAGTTGCCTCCCTCCACCTGGCCATTCTCCCATATCCCTGGTTTACTCTGTTTAGATCCTTCATAATCCAGCTTGAACATCACTTTTCTGGGAAACCTGACCTAATCCCCCAGGTTAAATCACATTCCCTTTATGCATCCCCACAGCATAAGGATACTTTCCTCAACTGTTTTTAAATACAGTCAGCCCTTTGTGTCTGTGGGTTCCCCATCGGTGGATTCAACCAACAGCAGATCAAACATATTTGAAAAAATGAAAAAGAAATGAAAAATAACCATAAAAAATACAAACAAAAAACTATACAGTATAACAATTTACATAGCATGTACATTACATTAGTTACTATAAGTAGTTTAGAGATGATTTAAAGTCTACGAGAGGATGTGTTAGGTTCTATTCAAATACTAAGCCACATAAGGGACTTTGGCATTCTTAGAGTTTGGAATCCCTATAGCCTAGAGCATGGGATCCTGGAACCACTGCCCCATGGATACCAGGGAACGATTATATGTGTGTATTTGTGTGATTACTTATGAATACTCTTTCTTCACTAGAGCTTGAAAATGGGTAGGTTTTCACTTACCATTGTTTTGCCAATGCCTGGCATATGGTGGTTGCTTGGTAAATATGTGTTGAATAAATGCCAGAAAATTTTGTTTTGTTAGCCTATTTTCATGTTTTTTTGTTTTTGTTTTTTTTTTTTACTGATTACACTCATGATTTGCAGAAGAAGAAAGGTTAGCATTTGCATTAATATCTTATTTTTTTCCCGTATCAGTTTTCATAATAACCTACATATCAGAAAATCATAAAGTCTGCAGGGACAGCTTCTGTGTCCCTAGCTTAAATTCTTACGCCATTTCCTTCTTTTAGGGCTAAGCTTAAAATTTGTCTTCACTGACCATTGCTCAGTCAAGACTGGATTGGATGTCCCTCCCAATCCAGGGGTGGCCCAGCGTCCTGTTAATGTGGTCACCAGCCAACTATTTTTTTTCATCTGGCTCTCCACTGAGCTTAAAAGCAGAGACTGGATTTAGTCTGGTATGTTTGCCCATTGCCCAGCACAACGCCTGGCATAGTAGACACCAGGTATCAAGTACCATAGAGATACTTTTCCAAATGAATGAATTAGTAAATGCATGTCTTACACTTGTGTGATATTACTCAGATATCTAAATTGTTCCTGGAAAAGCATTCAGTAATTAGTTGTAATGTAATTCAGTGCATTCAGTATGGTATGCACATTCTTCAAGGATTGTCCAAGTTAATCTACTTTTTAGTGATCTTATTACTGGGGTGCAGATCGCACACTACATACAAGTGTTTGGCTGAGGAGGAGGAGAATGGGGCCTGAAATCCAGCATGCACTCTGACCATTATGGTATGTCTACCCCTAAGAAACCTCCTATAATTTTTTTTTTTTTTTACAGCAATGCTATGTATAATAGCATGGTCCTAAATGTAGGAAGAAAATGTTAAGAATTTTCTATTTAAGTTCTATTCACATTTTCTCTCAACTTTGAAATATCTCTATTTTTAAAAAATGTATCATATATTGGTACAATAATACTAATCTATACAAACAGAAGTAAGTTATAAATGGCGAAGGCATATGTTCAGAAGTTTTGCTGATACAGTAATATGTGATCAAAACAGTTATAGAGAACTTTGATTTAATCTCTAAGCCCAGTGCCATGGTAGTTTCCAAAAATAATATGCAGCTTTCTTTTGATGTCATTTTGAGATGCCTGAAGAAGGGGACGAATGATCTTAGGGTAGAGACATCCCAGAGCTCCCGTGCACCTCTGTGTGTGTGTGTGTGTGTGCATCAGTGAGTTCTGTGTGCATTGGGTCTTCCTGCGTATGTGCTGAAGAGGAGAATGGATGGACTATGGCTGGAATATGGCTGAGATTTGTCTTCAGGTTTGGTGCAAATCCATCCCAATGAAGTCCATTTTAGGGAAAGCAGATACACTAATTTCAAGATTCGTTAGCCAATTCTCCTTTCAAATGAGTAGTTTATGATGAATTCTCTTTTCCCCATTCATTGACATGCTCTCAATTGTAGGTATTAAACAACCTCTTCATTTTTTCTCTGCCTCTGGGATAGAAATAATGAATTGTAGGTCTGTAATAAAAGAAACACGTTTTGTGTCAGAACATCTTGATTAGAATCGTTCCAGCCATTTAGTCAGTGTGTGACTATTTAGGAAAAATAATCATTCTGAGCTTTAGTATTTTCTTCTGTAAAATGAAAGTAATATTAATTAATTCATAGATTTGTTACAGCTACTTGGGAGGCTGAGGTGACAGGATCGCTTGAGAACAGGAGTTAGAGAGTAGCCTTCTGGGTGATATAGTGAGACCTGCCTCAAAATAAAAAAGAGAAGAAGAAGAACAAGAAGAAGGGGAAGGAGAAGAAGGGAGAAGGAGAAGAAGGAAGAAGAAGGAAGACGAAGAAGAAGAGGAATAAGAAGAAGAAAGAGGAGGAGGAGGAGAAGGGAAGGGGAGGAGGAGGAGGAGAAGGGAAGGGGAGGGGAAGGGGAGGAGGAGGAAGTGGAAGAGGGAAGAGGGAAGGAGGAGGGGGAGGAGGAGAAACACCCTGGCATAGTACTAGGTAGACAGTGTTTATGGAAATTTTTAGTTTTGAGCTTTAGAAATCTTTTTTATTAGCAATGATAAAATCACAGCTGTTTATGTGCTGTCTGATGTGATGGTTACTTTAAAACACATATGTTATTTGTCTATATCAAACTCGTTACAATAAGATTATTTGGTTAGGGATTAGCTAATGTATTTGTCTGTTTTCTGAAGAGTGACAGCTTCCTAGCTTTTTCTTTTTTATTTTTTTAGTCTACTTGAAGCGGCCGTATTTATTATTTGATTGAGTAATGATACAGTGATTATGTATTATATGACCGAGTAATAATACAATGATAATGACTCCACCCCATGCTCTGAGTAATTTTGCGTCATGTGGGTGCCACAGGACCCTAGAGCAAAAATCTATTCAGGACCCTAGAGCAAAAATCTATTCTGACCCTAGAGCAAAAATCTATATCTGTGAAGGCAACAGAGACTTCTCTTTAAGTGGATTTCTATAGTTTCCAAAGGCATGGGGCGGGGGGAGGTCTGTATAGAAAGAGGGAAAAAAAAAAGTCTGTATGGAAAGGATGACTTAGTTGACATGCTTAAAAGGTGTGCTCATTGACTGGGAAAAAGTTCAAATGTTTGCAGTATTAGGTGAAGGAAGGAAAGTCCATTCAAGCTATTTTAAAGACTCTGACTTTATTTGATAGACAGGGGTGATCTGATTAAGATCATGCCCTGGGAAGATTATGACTGTGAGTTGAAGGAAACAGACTGGAAGCCTAGAGATCAGTTACAAAAATAATACCATGGTCCAAAGTCACAATTCAGGATGAAACTGTTAGGAAAAGAGGAAGGACATTTAAAAAGATATTAGCAATGAAATAGCTGTTGTATATTGTATGGTGGGTTTGGGTGAAACTAGACTAAAATTTTTAACAAAACCTGTATAAACAGCAAAGAGAGCTGGTTCCCTCAGTGTTTTGTTTGAGGTACTAGTGATTATCAAGTGAAGTTCTTAATGCATAGTAATGTGAACTCGAATCATGAATGGAAGGGCCATTACTATTATTTTAGGGTTTAGAATCAATTTTTAGCTTTCTTCCTGAAACCATTTCCCATCTTCTACTATTTGAAGAACTAGAGGCATAGATGTATTAATGTGACCTTTATTTTTCATGTGAGAATAAGAAGGATAATACAATACACTTCCCGTGCTGGAAACTATCGTAGAAACCTAGGTGAAGAGACAGGTGTCAGAGATGTTATGTGACTTGCCCAAGATTGCCTGGCCCGTGGAGGGGGAGCCTTCACTGTGGCTCAGGGCTTCCTGAACGAAGGTCCTTGCAAGACTCCGTGCTGCCTGGTATTTACCTGGTCCAGGGACACCAATCCTTTTTTCTTTCTTTTTTCTACCATTTCATGGTGTTTGCATTTGTCAATATTTAAAGACACCTACCTGAAATTCACAGAACTGTATATGATGCTTCTCATTTTTGTTTGTTTTCTGTCTTTAAAAAGTACCCACATATTGTCTGGGTGTGGTGGCTCATGCCTGTATTCCCAGCAGTCTGGGAGGCTGAGGCAGGTGGATCACTTGAGGCCAGGAGTTTGAGACTAGCCTGGTCAACATGATGAAATCCCGTCTCTACTAAAATTGCAAAAATTAGCTGGGCATGGTGGCACATGCCTATAATCCCAGCTACATCAGGAGGCTGAGACACAAGAATTGCTTAAACCCAGGAGACAGAGGTTGCAATGAGCCAAGGAAATTCACATTTTGTCTGACACTTTTATGAGAAGTTATATATGGCCTTTTAATTTATACATGTAAAATTATTTGTAAAAGCAGCTATGATGTAATTTATGGATGAGAAAGCTGAAGATTGACTAGCCTCGTTAGTGAAAGGTAGATAGCTGTGTTTGGAATTCATGTCTTCTGAGGTTCATAAAACAGGCCATCTTTTAAATTGAGAAATGACATCATAATAGCAACATGGGCAGCCTGAAAGGCAGTCAAAGAAAAACAAGGAGGCTATTAAAAGGTCTGGCCGGGCGCGGTGGCTCAAGCCTGTAATCCCAGCACTTTGGGAGGCGGAGACGGGCGGATCACGAGGTCAGTAGATCGAGACCATCCTGGCTAACACGGTGAAACCCCGTCTCTACTAAAAAAAATACAAAAAACTAGCCGGGCGAGGTGGTGGGCGCCTGTAGTCCCAGCTACTCGGGAGGCTGAGGCAGGAGAATGGTGTAAACCCGGGAGGCGGAGCTTGCAGTGAGCTGAGATCCGGCCACTGCACTCCAGCCTGGGCGGCAGAGTGAGACTCTGTCTCAAAAAAAAAAAAAAAAAAAAAAAAAGGTCTGAATGGTATATCACATGAGAATCAGTTGAAAAGACTTGCACTGTTCAGAAGAAAGAGATAAAACAGAGGTGCTACTTAATCAAAACTTTTTAAACATCTGAGGTGTTATCAAAGTAATTTGATATTGGAAGTGACTTTCCAAGGCCCATGTCAAGGGTTTGGCACTACGCCCCTGTTGGGAAGATTGCAAAAGAACTTTGCCTTAAACATTTATAATTTTAATGTTTCTGCCACCTGAATTCCATTTAATAGTGAATCTGATACAAAATAATTACTTATAAAATAGATTAACTGGAATTTATTTGCTTAAAGCAAGGATGATAAAGAGGCCCTTCCTCTTGAAAGATTCCCAGGGCGCCTCTCTGATACACTGTGAGTGCAGTGATTTTAATTTGAAAACCTTTGTTGGTAAAAATGATTTCCAGATTCCATTCCTATGGAAAGATGCTAATTTAACTTTAATTTGAACAAAGTAGACTTATGGTAACAACTTTTAATTTGGTCATGACTTTTGGAGGAAATCTTCACTTAGGTTTGGGTAGAAGTTGCTGCTAAGTTAGCTGCTCAGTTGAAGGGCAGATGACCATCAGCTATCTTAGTAGTAAGTCAATCTAACCCAACTCCTTTATTGCCAACTTAATCCAGTCCCTGCCTCATGCCCCTAGAAAGGTATTTGGGCTTCCTGAGAAGTTATTCATCCTGATAAAGTGAAATAAAACAAAGCAAATTCATAATATTTTCAGGATTTCAAGGAAATATATTGAAAGATTTTTGCTGTGCACAATGATTTATTTCTTTTAAAAATTTAAAATTGATGCTTTGCTGAAAAGGCATAATTATAAGGGAATCTCTAATTGCAGGCTTTATATCTCTTGAGTACTTTGAAAAAAATAAGGAAGGAAAAATGGAAGGACAGATATTATTAAATAAAGTGTTACTAGAATCACATGCTGAAATTAACATGTTCTTTGCCACAATGTTCTATAGGAGACATTTGCACTTTGTATGATGGTCAGTGCCATATATGAAATATATTCAATCCAAGAAAATGTCTGGGAGTCAGAAGTATGTTCAGACAAGTTTTCTATCATGGGTTCTCTACCAGCCTTTTACATACTGTAGATATTCTAGAAAGAGTAACAAGCTAGACAAATTAATTACTCTTTTGTTATGCTTATGAGAATAAACTGATTACAGAGTTCCTATTCGCTCTGTGTAAATAGAGATATTAGTTAACTTACTGCTTATTTTATTTTCCCACCTACTTAACAATAATTTTAAATGTCGAAAAATGCAGAGAGCAGAATATGACATTAAGCAAAGAGAATAAAATAAAAAATAAAGCAATTATCTGAACTAGAAAAAAAGTTTTAAAAGTGTAATTTTTCAGTTGCACAAAAGTTACCATGGCATTACCTTTCCCTTTGTGTCTGTTGGTGATTTAATTTAGTAGTTTTAGAAAATGTGTCTATTGCTGTATTTAAAAATTCTAATTATAGCAATTGGTAAAGAGTTTCCAAGTACAAGGGGTATTTGTAGAGAAGCTGTAGGACTGACAAGTGATTGACAGGTAAACAACCCCACTGTGGCCTTATATTCCATTCTGTGATGTTGGATTATAGACACTATATAAGCCTCAGGAAGTAACCACCTTCCAATTTTTATTAAATGCTTAGTTTCATGGATGTAAACAGTATTGTGCCTTAGTTGACTAAATGTGCCACTTTCTTTTACACTGCCCCACCACCCTAACTCAGTGTGATGGAGTATCTGTGAAAGGAACAAATGGGAACTTTTCTTTAATGTGTTTAACTGAACGTATCCTCTGAAAAGAAAAGCAAGTGCAGATTTCATCAAATAAATTGAAACCGCCTGAAAGTGAATGAAAAGGGCATAGCATTTCTAACTTGAAATGTTCTGTTTATGACTTACTAGTGCCAGTGTGAAATTGCCCTTTCTTCCCTGCTAATGCAAAGGCTGACAGCTCAGCATGCGTACACACATTATGTTATGTGCAATCGGAAGCTCTTGAGCTTGTCCTTGAACATGCTTTACAGTTAATATATCTTGATTTTCAAAGTGCCATTTTTTCCTGTTTTGAACCCAGACTTTCTTTTCCTTGCTTCTTTACAAATAATTTCCTTAATTCGTATGCATTTCTTACCGTACTTCTTAGTCTTCATTTCTTTTCCGAAAAATCTTTATAATAGCCTGCTTTAATAAAATATTTTAAAAGATGAGTGCTGTCATCAACTGTGATTCTTTAAGAAACAGTTCATATGTTTACTAATAAATTCAAAATTAATGGATTTGCCTGATGTGAAACTTTGTTTTCCTGAATTTTCAAATGTGGAAGCAAGTCTTCTTTTTGTAACCATTTCATATTTTTAAGATGTTCTAATGATTGCCTCAGAGTCTAGAGGAAAAATATTCTGAGAGTTTTTCCCCCTTCCGCTTGAATGCTAAGAACTTGGACGTTTTGAATGAGCTATTCGCCAGCAGATGAAAAGTCATTCCAGATAAATGAGAAACCAAGCACAGTTAAAATCTGTGTTTTCTAACCAGCAAAATCTGGAAAATCATAATTTTTTGATTCCCCAGGCAAAAATGTTAATGTAATAAATAGGCTAACTGAAATAGGGTAGGGTGACTATGGTAGAATTAAAGTTGTTAAGAGGTGTAATATGTGTTCTTATCGATAATTTCTAAAAAAATCTCATAGGGTTTTTATGAACAAAAATGATATATTTGTGTAAGTCGTAGCATTTTCCTTCCTTTTCTAGACCATGAGGAAAAACAAATAGGAGGTAAAAAGAGGAGATCAACACATGAATTAACTCTGAGTTAACTGTAATGGATACCTTGTCTTCATAATGTATCTCATAAAAGTTTTAATACCAGTGTATTCCAAAGGTTTGCAAGTTATTTAGTACTTGGAACATGTTTTCCCATAGAAACAATGTTGTAAATATTGGTTCAGTTCCCAGGCCAGTGCACACAGCCTATTTAATCCATATGTATCTAAGAGACAGTACCAATGTTTGCTTGAGTACTGGGTCCTAAAGGCGTATGTGCAGAAAAGAGCATAGTGATGGGTATTTTCTCTCAGGTTTTTTTTTTTTTTCTTTTCTTTTTTGAGACGGAGTTTCCCTCTTGTTGCCCAGGCTGGAGTACAATGGCACAATTTCGGCTCACTGCAACCTCTGCCTCCTGGGTTCAAGCCATTCTCCTGCCTCAGCCTCCTGAGTAGCTGGGATTACAGGCACGCGCCACCGTGCCCGGCTAAATTTTGTATTTTCAGTAGAGACGGGGTTTCTCCTTGTTGGTCAGGCTGGTCTTGAACTCCCAGCCTCAGGTGATCTGCCTGCCTCAGCTTCCCAAAATGCTGGGATTACAGGCATGAGCCCTATTTTCTGTTAATTTTATGGAAAGGAAATGGTCTTATAGGAATTTCCAGAAGGCACTAATTTTGATATTTGTCCTTTTCTTTTGTGCCTCTTATTCAAAAGTCACCACAGTTCTCTTGTGGACCTATGGGAACAGCAGGACCAAGAGTTTGCTATATAACCTGCTCTTTAAAGGAAAAGCAGTCTTCTTCAAGGGATTCCTGTAGGTTGGGGCATTTTGGCCTCTTTAATGCTCTGGACTTATTGGTAAGGCTTATTAACCTTAATGTTCTAAATGGTACAGTTAAAATTATTTACTAAGTCCAAGAAATACCATGAGGATATGACAGAAACATCTTGATATGTTGCTGGCAGTTTAAGAAAGTCTTGTTGCTTAGTTGTGATTTTTAATTTATTTCTTTGTTTTCCCCTTCACAATATCTTATTTCAATAAAAACTTTATAGTTTTTCACAGTATCTCTCATAGCGATGCTGGAAGAGCCTTTGCTGAGCTGAGGCAATATCAGAGAGGTTGATAGTAAGCTCTTTGTTTGGAAATTGGGGATTGTAACTTATTGCATCATTTTTAATAATTGCAAAATTGCCATTATTCATAGTTGTAATTTGACATTGATCTATCATTAATTTTTGCAGTATGTTTTTGTATATTGCAAAAATGCAATTTGACAATGTAATTTGACATTTATCTCAGACTGTGTTACTTTTTTACAATATGTTTTCCCCAATATTTTATATATATAAGCAAGCAGGGCCTGTATGATTTTCTTTGCTCTTGCCACACCAATTGTATTCAAGCCAAAGACAATCCACGCAGTGGGTGATTTATAACATAGCTATTTTTTAAAGAGATATAAAGCCCTGTATTGCTTTATCAGTAAGAATATACAGACTTTTAAAAAACATTATTTCTAATATATTTATATCAACAAAGATCAAAACCAATTTTGTTACTGGAACTTTATCTCAAACCACGTTTTTAGTGAAGAATTAGCTATTATACTTTCTTGTACACTTGGTTCAAAGGAGGACGTGTGTTTTCTCAACAAGAAAAGAAATAAATGCTATTTATGATATTATATACCTCATTTGGATACTTTATCTATTTCACTAAATTGAAAATGAGTTTCTACTTTCTTTACCATATGCTGGTTTTCATGATTGCTTTTTCTATAGAGAAAAACATAGCTGAGCAGAGTTTTAAATGCAGTGTTGGCAGTGTTACAGGTCTTTAATTTTGTTGCGATTGTTCATTTTGCCTTTTTTTTTCTTTTTTAGTTTTGTGAAGTGAGGTGGTGATGGTCAAAAATGTGGACTTTTAAGGCCCGACAGGGGGAGCCAATTCCATATTCTATTGAGATTTCCTGGCATTATTGCAGTTATCCATTTGTCAAAGCCAAAATGCTTTCTTTAGCCTTGGCTGTCCATAGGGCTCCATAACAGATAATCTTTGCTAAAAATAGTACAGTATGTTATATTAATTATCTTTTAGTCATTAATAGTAAAATTATTAATCTATTGAGATCATGCCTAGGAGACTGAAATAGGGTCATTATTTAAAAATATATGATGTCTTTATTCAAGGTAAAGTTAATCTTATAAATATAACCTTTTCACAATAAAGACCAATGTAGAATATATGGAACATTTTAATGCTCATAAAAATTCTTTTGTACAATATTTTATGATTAGATTAATACACATGGGACCATCTCTTTTCAGATCTTTAAGCTAATCAAATTTTAAAAATGATTAAAATCACATGACTCTATTATATGACTTTTTTAAAACCACATACCTTACTTTAAAAAAAGTAAAGATCCTAAACTAAGTTCAAGGTCTGCCACAATGAATCATTTAGGGTGGTATTGAATTCCCATAATTGTTTGGTTCTGTGTTTTGTTCTCAGTAAAGAAAAGTGGAATGGTTTTACTTATTTGAATTATGTAGGATGTATTTTATCAAAAGATGTTCTAAGATTACAAAAACATTCAATATGATACATTTATCTTGACAAGGAACATGGAATTATATTGTGCAAGAACATTCATTTGTTTTTGTAGTTTAGAATATATAAAATTTTATAATTTCTGTGCATTTATCACTTTGTAAACCTTAATTCCCTAGCTAGCCTCATATTGATATGTCCTAAGATATAGTATATGATGAGTGCATTTTAGTTGTCTCACACACGTAGACATGTGCAGACATGGACACACACGTGTACACAAATACACACATCCTCTTTGTTTTTATTTCCTGTATATTCACTAACATGATAATGGATATATATTATGTGATAAATTATATTGTGTGTTAAATAACTACCATAGATTACTTATTTTAAATTTCAAGAGAAATAAATCTCTATTGCTAAAATCAAGCACTAAGCTTTTATGGAACTCTTCCTATAATTTTAAAAAAGCTTAACTTTGTTTCTGCTAGAGCTTCATTTGAGTATGATTATACTACCAGGAGCCTAAAATGCAATAGCACTTAATGAATTTTCAGTTTTATTTTGAAAAAAAAAATTGGATGTGGTATACATGGTTTTCTAATTTTAAAAAGTAACGTCATTAACCTTTGTGCTACCTTAACATATACTATAGATTTTGCCTTATGCTAAATACCTCATGCAAGTTGGATAAATGAGTGAATGAATGAGCAACTCTTTAAAGGCTATGGTCTCTTGAACAGTATAGGTACCTGTTTTCTCATATATTCAATGAGATGCTAGTTCTTTGCTTTGTTCATATGGTTGATAGGACAATCAAATAAGATACTGAAGAGCTTTAAAAATGACAAAATTTAAAATGTTTAATTTATGGACAATGATAACACTACATTTTTATAATTCAAAATGCTCGCTGTTTGGGATACATCTTTATTTTTATCTTAAGGAGATAAGCATGTTACTGGCTGTTTGAAACTTTCTGTATGAGAATGTCTCTTTTTTGCAATGCTGCAGTGAATCATGCTTGTAAGAATGGCCAAATAGACCTATGTTTGCTAACGTTAGATTCTTGTTATACCCAATTACCCTTTTGTTCTTCATGCCATTCTGAATGTCATTTTGCACCAATGGCCAGGCGTTAATGGGGCATACTAATTCTATTGTACCTGCCACTTATGTAGTATTAGTTTCAGACTCCCTACTTTTAACTGAAGAGCTACGTAGTTAAATTATCATGTCATGAATTCTAACTCACTAGAAGAGCTAAGGAAGAAAATGCTATTGAAAGTGTTCCCAAGTAACATTTCTTTTAAATTCATGAGTCTTTAGACTAATGACATATTAGTAGAGGAGGATGTATTTTCATTTGTAAATAAGAATTGAGATTAAAAAATGTTAAAGAGAACCATTTTAGAATAATCCTATCTCTCCTGAGAAAAGTTGTCTTGACGACAGTACCATTTATAATTAGAAATGATGAATATTTTATTTCTCGAAGGAAAATTCTCCCTAACTATGCTAGACAGTGATCGGGCTAAATGTTCATCCGGCTCAATCATTTTTTGGTGCAAAAATATACTATTGATTTTTTGGCTCAGTAATAACCAAGCCTTGCCTTGTAGTTTATAAGGACTGGATTGTCCTATGCATTTCTTAATAGTAATCTGTGAAATTAAGAACAAGAGATCCTATTGACCTAATTTTACAGAAGGATTATGTGTCTAATAAGTGGCAAAAATAGAACTAGAGAAATGAAGATTAATTTTTTTGCTTTTTGTCATTTTGCCAAAGGGGCAGAAACATATGACACATTTCGGAGTTGTGCTTTCACTCACTTTTGAATCTATTCTTTTTCATATCATGGTATTTGTATTTTTTTTTTCAGTTTATTATATTTGATTTTCTTTGCCTATTATAAGTGAAGAATTGGCTTAAATTTAAGATATCTGATATAGATTTCAGTCTTTCTCTAGTGTTCATGAAAGTAAAGCCATTTAAACAAATGACTATTCAAATTAAAAGATGTGATGGAAACTTCATTTTGTGTCATCATTTATTCCATCAGTTATCCAGAGTCTGCATCATGCCAGGCAATGGGGGATGGACAAGTTAAATAAAACATAATTTCTGTGGGAGGGATGGAAGAACACATCTAGAAAACAGTGACCAGCTTTCAGAGTATCGAAATTGAAATGGCTGCATGATGTGAGAGGCTAGAGAATTCACTTTGAGGTAAAGGGTTCGTGAGGACTGTAGGAGGAGATGGCACTTGAGATGTGTCATGAAAAAGGGGGATATATTTAAGGAGGGAGGTTAAGGAGAGGGTATAACATCCACCTGAGGAAATTACTATGCAACCCAGCGTGATCAGGGAGCAAGACAGGAGAGCAATCGATTGGAGGATGCATTGGAATGTTAAATGGAGCTTGACTCTAGAAGGCCTTGGTACAATTTTAAAGCAAACGTTTATCATCCGATAAAATCGATTACCATGAATTCAGTGGCTTAGTGAATTACACAATTGTTTGTATCTGATTATATATGATGTGGAAATTTCATGATATAAATTTATGTTCTGTCTTCACTTTTATGACTTTGTTAAAATCCATTCACTGATGAAATCTTATCCCATTATCTACATTAAATCTTATCCCATTATCTACATTAGACTTAAAGTTTAAGACATATTTTATTATTAATTCAAATAATATACTTTTGAAACCTTTATTATCTGTATCTGTGATGACCTCAAAGTTCAAGTAGTGTTACATGGAAAATGTTAGTTTTATACTGTGCAAGACTTACTTTAATACAGGTTCACTGTTTGGATTCTATTTGTAAAAGAGTAGAATTTAATTCAAGATTTCCTGTAGCTGGTTGGATTTAGAGAGCCACTGTCAGTGCCCTTACAAGCCAGGCACTTTGCAGATTACAAGGCGTTGAAACAGGGACTGAAACAAAGTGCAATGGCTCTTTATATTTTACTTGTTTAATTGTTTTCATTGAAGAGGAATTTATTTATTAGCTTCCATTTATCAGTAGACCACATTTCATCTTGCAGAAGCTCTGAGGTCTTAAAGCTAATGTGGAATTCCAGTTATGGTTTTTTTTTTTTTTTTTTGAATATCATATATGAAAGACAGTACATTTCATAGAAATGAAAGACAGATGCCTCTTCCTCTCTTTCTTTCTTTTCCTCCTTTGTACCAACCTTTGTGTTAATAGAAAATGCCTTGTGGTATGGCCATGAGCATGATGGTCTTGAGGAGCCCACACTCCGCTGAATGGATAAACAAACAACAATGACACAGCATCAGGCTTAAGTCAGAGGTAGGATCACCGTCTGTGTAGGCATAGGTATGTGATTTCTTCTTTCTGTCTATGTGAGTGCCTCATAGAAGAGTACATGAATGTGGCTCTTAAATAAAATTATATGCACTGGGAGCTTAGGACTGAGGAAGAATATTCCAGCTAGATGGAATGGCAAAAATAAAGACATAGAACTACAAAGGTGAATAGGTGGTAAATTCAAGGGAAATGATAGGAGGTGAACCTTGGAAGGCTGGTCTGTGCCACGCTACATGAGGTGATAACTGAGTCTGAATCACACCTGCTAGGCTGGGATCAACATGGAAAATATTTAAGCAATGCTGAGACATGTTGAAATCTGTAAAATAGAAACATAATTACCATTTTAAGGGTGGGTTTGAGGGCCTAGAGGCTTATGTGATTTTTCTCCTGCAGAGTTTTAGCTATGATAGCAGAGGAGGTGTTTTGTGCAGTATCTCTTGTGTCACAAAGGGTTCCTACCAGTGTATTACTGTAATCTACTCAATACATGTTTGTTCATTGGATGAATCATGCTACTTATTCCCCTACTCTTAATTAAAAGCTCAACTAGATATCTTTTTTAAAACAAAAGAAAACGAAAGAAAGGAAGGAAAAAATAAGGTAAGAGAGAACTGAAAATTGACTATAAGGCAATGGAAATGGGTAATATAGAATGTATTTGAAGAACTCGAAGATACATGGTTGTGAAGGAAGGAGAGGAATTGTAATAGACTTTTACTTTGACTCCAGTAAAACACACCTCTCAATTTTCATGTCCTTGAATCTGAGCTTGGCCATGTGACAAGCACTGGCCAGTGAGACATTAGCAAGTGAGATGCAAGCTGAGGCTTGACAATTGCTTACATATTAGAGATTGTCTTCTTGCTTGGAATACTTGTGGTTAGAGTGCACCATCTTGGAACAGCTGCCTTGCTATAAGGAAGCTCGAGATGTGATACAAAGAGATGCACCTGAAGGAAAATGGAGATGCAGAGCTTACACTCCCGTCTGTGCTCCCAGCCAGTCCCAATGCTCAGGCCATTTTGTAACTTCCAGCCATCCCCTCACCCCCACCATACCATACAAAATGCAAAAAGTGCCCACTCAAACCACAGAATTTTAAGAGAGAGTGATTGGTGGTTGTTATTTTAAGTTACTACATTTTGGGGTAGTCTATTACATAGCAAAGTATAACTTCAAAATGAATGTAGAATGGTTTTAATATATGCCAGGTTAATTAGTTGGTGGATTGTGATGCCTTCATTTATCTAAGATCAAAATGCAAGAGAAGTAGTTTTGTTACTAGTACACTAGACTGTGAGTTCCTCAAAGAAGGAATATGTATTTTCACTGCATTTTGGCACATAGCAGGTATTCAAAAATGTTTGCTGAATGTAATATTGAAAGCAAGCCATGCTTATGATGCTATGCTGTTTAGTTGCTGCTAAACTGATAACTCTCTATGTGGCTCTGCTTTTTAGTTTTGCTTTTGGTTATCATGTACCCCTGTGACCCCACATACAGAATGGTAACAGGAGGTGTAAATACACACACACTCCACACAGACATATATACACCCCAGAAAAAGGAAAAACAAATGTTTGCTGAACTGGAGATGGCTAGATCACAGCTCATAGGAAAAAATTAAGGTCTGTGCCACCTGTTAAGAAACTGAAATTAATGAACAAATTTCTGTAACATAAGTCAGACATTCTTTCTATTAAATTTAAGCTAACTTATATAGAACACCATGTATGGGAACCCCCTAATCAACCACACAGCTTGTATACTTGGGTGAGAAAATGTGGGTTACCATTAGAATGAGAGGCAAATGATGTATTTGGAGATTAGTTACTACTTCCTTGTAAAAATATGTAATTAAGCAATTCTGGCTGGGCATGGTGGCTCATGCCTATAATCCCAGCATTTTGGGAGGCCGAGGCGGGCAGATCACTTGAGGTCAGGAGTTTGAGACCAGCCTGGTCAACATGGTGAAACCCCATCTCCACTAAAAATACAAAAATTAACCAGGCATGGTGGCTCTCGCCTGTAATCCCAGCTACTTGGGAGACTGAGGCAGGAGAATTGCTTGAACCTGGGAGGCAGAGGTTGTAGTGAGCCAAGATAACGCCACTGCACTCCAGCCTGGGCAACAGAGTGAGGCTGTCTCAAAATAATAATAATAATAATAATAATAATAATAATAATAATCCTAAAGAAGTTATGGTGCCCACATAAGGTAGCTTAAGTGTATGTTAGATTTTCAAAGCTGTAAGTTCCTCCTACGAACTTATGCATAATTCTTATATCTTCATTTCTTCCAGTTTGGTCAAGAAAGAAACCCTAGAATCTTGATCATTTTGAAAGAAAAGGGAGAAAACAGGTATAGTGGTAAAACCGGTTAAATCATTGAAAGATAATGAAAGCATTAAAAATATTTCTGAAACTTAAAGCAGCAGGGGGCAGTAGAACATTCTGAGTATGGAACACAGGGAGAAAGGGGACTGGTCAGTCGAGAAGAACACTGACATCTCTGAAGAAATGTTTTTAGTTTTATTTTTAAACACACAAGACTATCTTTTGATCATTACTCACATTTCCTGTTTCCATGGTCCTGAAAGCTAGGGATAAATAGTCACCTGTGGTCAATATTAATATCAAATGAAACCTATTCATTTAGAAAAGTAGCTTATGCCCCTTTCCCAACATCAGTAAGTAGAATGTACATCTATTATGCATAGATAGCAGTTTATATTTATATTTTAATTCTCTTTTCTTCTTTTGTATAATTTGGCTTGAAAATTCTAAGATGTAGGGTAGAGGGACTCAAATTAGGAAGCTTGAGAATTATAAGCCAGATAATCCATTGAGTATTAATTTTTCAGTAGATTTATTTCCCTGCAATTTGAGGTCTGTATCCTAGTGCATTTTCTTATGCTTTTTGTTATTGTTGTTGTTGTTTTATCAAGTCAAAACAAACCAGTTTTTGTTCGTGGAGAAATCTTGCCTCTGTGCCTTTGCCCGGACTGTACTTTTACTTAGGATTTCCTTTCTTGTATATCCATGACTCACATTCCATATTATTGGGGACCACTTCTGGTATTTCCCCAACCAAAGAAAGCTGAATCCTCACTTGCATTCTTCATAGCAATATCCATGCACTTAATTATAGCACTCAATTTTCTATCTTAAAAAAATCTAAATAAAATATGTATTTTTCTTACAGGATTGTCAACTTCTTGAGTGCAGAAATTCATTTCTCTGATATACATAGCATCTACTACAGTTTCTTTCCTCCCTTCCCTTCTCCTCCTTTTTCCCTCCCTTTCCTTCCTTCCTTCCTTCCTTCCTTCCTTCCTTCCTTCCTTCCTCCCTCCCTCCCTCCCTCCCTCCCTTCCTTCCTTCCTCCCTTCCTTCCTCCCTTCCTCCTTTCCTTCCTTTCTTCTTTCCATGCCTCCCTCCCTCCAGCCCCTCTATTTCTTTCCTTCCTTCCTTCCTTCATTCCTTCCTTCCTTCGTTCCTTCTTTCCCTGCCTCCCTCCCTCCACTCCCTCTATTTCCCTCCCTCCCTCCCTCCCTTCCTTCCTTCCCTCCTTCCTTCCTTGCTTCCCTTAGACTAAGGGTCTCCTTGTCACCCAGGCAGGAGTGCAGTAGCACCATCATAGCTCACTGCTGCCTTGAATTCCTGGACTCAAGCCATCCTCCTTCCTCAGCCTCCCACGTAGCTGGCACTGCAGGAGCACACCACCCACTCGGATAAATTCTTGATTTTTTTCATAGACACAGGATCCCACTTTGAAGTTCAAGCTTGTCTCAGACTCCTGACTTCAAGTCCCTCCTTGGCCTCCTAAAGTATTGGGATTATAGGCATGAGCCTATAGGCATGCCTGTAGGTCATTATAGACATGACCCAATGGCTCAGCCAGTTTCTTATTCTTATTAGACATTTGATTAATACTTGTTCAATCTACATATGCAATTACTCTTTTTGAATCTCACCTATGCTGCATTAAGACATTCAAGACAATGGGGTGAAAGGACAGGAAATTAGTAAGTGCTTAAGTGTATACCAGGGACTCTAATTCTTTGCATCTGTTCTTTTAAAATCCTCATAGCAGCTGTTTAAAATAGGTAATATTATGCCCGTGCATTTAAGGACATGAATCTCACAGACAGTAACTTGCCCAAGCTCACACAGATCTGTGAGGCAGAACTGGGATTTGAGACCCATTGCTTCTCCCCTGACCACCTCCAAAACCCACGTCGTTTTCACTACACAGCACCTATTATCTATTCGATGCTACACATTGCTTTAGGAACTGCTGATTCTACATTGAATAAAATACTCTACAGTCTTTGGAAGACTCACATTCCAGCAGGGAAGAGATGAATTATTATGAATTTTAGTGATTAGTGATTTAAAAGTGTCCTATGGGTACCAGGCCAGGGACCATTACCTCTGCCTGGCAAGAGATGCACTTCATGGAGAGGTGTAGCTTGGACTTGGGAAGTGATGGGACCTTGTGGGATTAGCGGTTCACCAGGTGGAGACACTAGAAAGGCCAAGGAAGGAGGCTACCATTCAGAAACTGGATGTCATAGCTCACTTGATCAGCTCATTGGTGGGGAGTTTGTATACATGGTAAAACGAACGGAAAATGCCATCACCTCATTATGGGATCTCTGGAGTGCTCCAAAGTGCCAATAGGTAACCTG
The DNA here is from genome assembly GCF_009764315.1 of Trachypithecus francoisi. Taxonomy (NCBI): domain Eukaryota; kingdom Metazoa; phylum Chordata; class Mammalia; order Primates; family Cercopithecidae; genus Trachypithecus; species Trachypithecus francoisi. The sequence goes on from NW_022681454.1 coordinate 19,479,465, forward strand.
ATGTATTAAAGCACATGACAGCAGAGGTTTATAGTGTATAGATTAGATATCAGAGAAGTGATTTATACTGCAATGGTAAGGTCAGACAGGAAATATAGGAGAGGAAACAATGTGGTAGGGAAAGCATGAGCTGTGAAGTCAAGTACATGAAGCTTTGAATCTCTGCTCTGACACTTATCAGCTGCATGATCTTGAACAGTTACCCAGCTACTTTGAATATCAGTCACTGCCTCTGTAAAATGGGTATATTAGCTACTTCAAAGACTCTTGGCGGGATTAGAGAAGGAATGGAGTACTTAATAGAAGGTAGGTATTTAGTAGGTAGAAGCTTATGTATACGCTTAATTTTTGTACATAGGGGTATACTTATAAAAATGTTGGTAAAGCAGTGTTGTTTCAAAGATGCTTTTTAAATGTATCGCTATATGAAGTAGTGTCAAGTTTCTAGTTGTGCATATGTACATACAAACAAACGTATATTTACCTTTATTTTAATGTAGTGAAATGCTGATGCCAAAAGGACATGGAAAGTTCACATGCTTTTCATTTTCTTCCTCTCACTTGTATGAAAAAGACCATGTCATTCTTCACTGAGTCTTATTTTGGAGGTTTTGAGAATAAGTTTAATTTTATGCCATTCTTAAGGTATTTTAGGATTCTTTCATCAGATTCATTATTATCATCACTAATTGAAAGTTATAAATGATATGATTCTTCCTCTTTGTAAACCAGTTTCCTTGGTTTTTAGGTATGGTCAGCTTAATATTGATACTCTTCTGTACTGAAATAACATTTGCCAAAAGTTGTATTCTAGATATTCTTAAATTAAAAGAGTAATATTCTTATTGCAATGAAGTTATTCTTCTGTATTTCACAAACAACTTGATTATTGAAAGTTTTTAAGTAAGAACACCAATTGTAGCATTCTTTGCACGAAAATCCTCTAGAGGCTCAGATTTTTATTTTTATTTTTAGAATAAAGCGGTGAAACCTCTTTCTGCTTTTAACAGATCTTTTTTTTCCTTTATCCACTCAGTTTTCTTCTTTTATAGCATCCCTTTTCGCCAATTATTTTCATTTCTCTTATTTTTTTAACTTACAACTTTTTATGAAAGCTTTTTCTCTGTCTTTAAATATGCTCAAGATTCTTCTGTCCTCAAAAAATAAAAATAAAAAAGAAGCAACAAATAAAATCCTCTTTATTTGTGTAAGATCCTATTTCTCTCCTCTCTATAGCTAGACATCTTGATATACTTAATTTGCTCTATCTAATATCTAATTTTTAACTTAATTGATTAAAAATCCACTGTGATAACCTCAGTGCCCTTTGCCACAACTACTAAAGCTCCTTCTACCAGCAATCTTTGGTGACCCTCTAGTCTCTTACCAAATCTGGTGGTTCTATCTTCATCAGCTACTTTGGACAAAATTTACCACCATCTCCTCCTCATACATCACTATTTCCTCAAATTTCTTTCTTATTCTTTTTTTCTTTTTCTCATTGTACACATGCTTTCTGGACATGTTCGCTAATTTTCAGGTTGGCCACCACGAGCTGCCAACTCTGGAGTTTATATATCTGTCTCTATTTACTATCTATGCAAACTTGGATGAAACATTAGCAACTCAAATTTAGCAAAAAAAGTATCTTTCTCTATGCAGTCTTCTCTTTCATCCTGCCAAGAATTTGTTCCTTCTGTATTTCTTTGCAGTTCATAGCACCATCATAACCTGAGTTACCTGGGGCACCAATCTGGGTATCACACTGAGACTTTTCTCTTATCCTCACATTCAGTAAGCCTTCATCCCTGACAACTTTCCCTCTTAAGTATCTCTTCTTCTCCTGTCCTGTTTAGCATCGTCCCAGGTTTGCCTTCTTTAGATTATTACATTGGTACTAAATGGGCTTGCTGGCTACAGGAATGTGTGCTTCTTTTCAGTGACTTTGCCCCAATTGCTGCAGAGTACTCTATCCCAAACCCAAGCCCCTGCAGGTCTTTATTCTGGAAGCTCTTTCGTATTATTTGGTCTCATTCTGTAACTGAATTTCAAGTTAGTTTCCACTCATAAATCTTTAAATGAAGGGAATGTGGCTATTATTATCTGTGTTCTTGGAGGTTATCACAGTATAGGTAATCCATAAATCCTTATGTATGAACTGAACTCAATTTTTTATATTAATTAATTAATTAATTTTCAGAGACAGGCTCTTATTCTGTTGCCCAGGCTGGAGTGTAGTGGTGCAGTCATAGCTCATTATAGCTGCAAACTCCTGGGCTCAAGTGATCCTCGTGCCTCAGCCTTCCTAGTAGCTGGATTACAAGTTCATGTCGCCACACTCAGCAAGTTCTTTTTTTAATTTTTTGTTGAAATGGAGGTCTTGCTATTTTGCCCAAGCTGGTCTCAAACTCTTGCCCTTAATGCAATCCTCCCACCTTGGTCTCCCAAAGCACTGGAATTTTAGGTGCAGGTCATCGTGCCAGGCCTGAACTCAATATTTTATACCAAAATAATTCTGATTTAAAAAACTTATCTGTGGGAAAATTTGGGAGCAATTAGAAAACAGTTTTAAACTTTGTGTCTGATTTTCAAACCATGCTCTTGAAATAAGATTATCTCTCAGATATTTGTGTTCGCAAGTAAATATTTTAGCAATAACTTTTGGAAAATGTGATGAAATAATGTTGAATTTTTTTACATTTTCGTATTTGAAAGTCAGTGTTATAAATGAAAAATTAGATAATCGATGTAATGAGTTTAATATAGGATTTGGTACACAGTAGATGGTAATTCTGATCTTTATTTAATATAGATTATTATGGAAATCTTTATAAAATTTTGCTACAAAAATGTTTTCATATGTGACATTACTGGAAGTGAATAGTACTACTTTGGTTTAAAAGTTCTGTTCTTAAGAATAAGAACATTTAAAGTTACAGAAAATAGTCCAATCAATGATAATAGCTATGTGTAACTATTCTCATCGAGAATGGGTTATTCTTTATAGAAGATTTGGTAAATTATACAGAATATTGAACCTTTATTGTTTGTAAAATAATTTAATTTTGTTTGAAATATACTCCATTAAGCCACTATAAATGTGTATCCAATAAGCTATTTGAATTAGTATTCAGATGCAAGCATATTGAATTTCTCAGGGCGTTCAGTATCAGTTCTATTTCTGTGAGCATTTTAGCTTTCTAATACAAGAAATGCAATTTGAATTGTTTACTGCTGCAAGCCACTGGTTATTTTCAGACATAATGAAATAATGGTGTTTAGCCACAATGTGGTATTTTCTAAAAGCACTTGAAATATTTCATGAGTAAGATTAGCTAAAGAATTTATTCTTTTTTTTTAATAACCATGATAGTTTATGTCTGCAACCTGAGAAGTTTTTATTTTCAGAACAGTTTCTCAGAGTTTTATTTCAAAGAAAATGAAACTTTTTCTTATAAGGTCAGATATCAGGTTTCCACTAACTGTGTTAAATATTTCGTTTTAAGTAACAGTATGGAAAATTTGAGTTACTCAACCAACTCAATCAACTTAGGCATTTTATTGTAAACCAAGAGGAGTTTGAGGTAATTATAATCAAAAACTATCATACATACATGGTGTGATTGTAAATTTATTCTTTAGTGAAATACTGAGAACAGATTATTTTAGATTATCATTTTTAATTTATCTTCACAAAACATTTTTGTGAATAATTCATATTGATGAAGTGTTATATAAATTATATTTTGTAATTATAAGTAAAATTAAAATATATATTAAAGAAAACATATGGCTGGGTGCAGTGGCCCACGCCTGTAATCCCAGCACTTTGGGAGGCTGAGGCAGGCAGATCACGAGGTCAGGAGATCGAGACCATCGTGGCTAACATGGTGAAACCCTGTATCTACTAAAAATACAAAAAAAAAAAAAAAAAATAGCTGGGTGTGGTGGTGCGTGCCTGTAGTCCCAGCCACTTGGGAGGCTGAGGCAGGGAAATGGCTTGAACCTGGGAGGTGGAGGTTGCAGTGAGCTGAGATTGTGCCGCTGCACTTCAGCCTGGCGATAGAATGAGACTGTCTCAAAAAAAAAAAAAAAGAAAGAAAAGGAAAGAAAACATAGTTTAGAATACGGCTTTTAATTGATATTTTAGTCCTTCTTTAAATGGCAAATATAAAATAGATTTTCTTGCTCTTATTATTTTATCCTAAACTGGTTTTCATGGGGTTTTGTCTATAAGAAATTGAAATGAATTTTATGCTATATGAGTATATCAGAATTTGACACAATAAAGATATATTTCAGTTCTATGATAGGGATGTTGTTACTAGGCTTGATGGAGAACTTTGCTTGTAAACCATATTAATTTGGTACATCACATTCTACTGTAATCTCTTGTCACAATTGTTGGCTTTCTGTAAAAAGTGGCTATATTAGTCTGTTTCTGCACTGCTATAAAGAAATACCTGAGACTGGGTAATTTATAAAAGAAAAGAGGTTAAGTTGGCTCTGAGTTCTGCAAGCTGTAACAGAAGTATGGCACTAACATCTGCTTGGCTTTTGGTGAGACCCCAGGAAGCTTACAGTCATAGCAGAAGGCAAAGCTGCAGCATGCACATCACATGGTAAGAGCAGGAGTAAGAGAGAGGGAGGCAGGTGCCATACGTTTTTAAACAACCAGTTCTCATGGGAAGTCAGAGCCGGAATCCACTCATCCCCAAGGGGATGGTGCTAAGCCATTCATGAGGGATCCACCCCCGTCATCCAGTCACCTCCCACTAGGCCCAGCCTTCCACACTGGAGGTCACTTTTCAATGTGAGATTTGGAGGCAGCCAACATCCAGACCACATGAGTGGCTTTCTGACTCCTTCTGCCTTCTTCTTCTTCTTTTTTTTTTTCTTTTTCAGTATATCCACTTTACTCTTTCTATGTGTTAAAGCAGTGGTCCCCAACCTTTTTGGCACCAGGGACTGGTTTTTGGAAGACAGTTTTTCTATGGAATGGGTGGGGGATGGTTTCGAGATGAAACTGTTCTGCGCTAGATTCTCATAAGGAGGGTGCAACCTAGATCCCTTGCAAGCGCAATTGGCAAAAGGGTTGTCCTCCTATGAGAATCTTATGCGGCTGCTGATCTGAACACGAGGTGGCGCTCAGGCGGCAATGCTCCCTTGCCTGCAGCTCACCTCCTCCTGGGCAGCTCGCTCCTCACAGGCCATGGATGAGCACTGGTCCAGGCTCAGGGATTGGGGACCTGCGTGTTAAAGTCCATGTTCTTATAGCCATTTTTAAGGTTACAAAGATAAATAGTTTTTTATCTCTTATGACTGCAAATAGAATGATATTCTTGTATATCATAGTTAGATTGTTTCTCAGTCCAGGAGCAATTAAAGTTGTACATTAGGTACTAAGCATTTTTCTGCCAACCCCATATTAGGAATACATGGTAATAAAACAGGATGACACAGAGTAAAGTACCTGTTTCTGGTGTCAGAAACAACTGACATATGCCAGCTCTCTATTTTTTGGTTGTGTTATCTTGGGCAACTTTCTGAGTTTTAATTTTCTCAACTATGAAATATAAACAATTAATGAAATGAGATAATTTTAAGATCTGATAAGGATTAGAAACACCAAATGATAGCAAAGTACAAACAACCTTCCTTCCCGCTTGGGAAACAGATATTTTACAGTTTTAGAAGTTTTTGTATATATACACATACACACACTTACTCAACAGCATGACATATTGAATAAATATATCTGTAGGTATTTACTGAGTTCCTGATTACAGGCTCTCTTCTAGGTTTCTGAGATACATGACTTAATGAAACAAAACCTCTGTTCTTGTCCAGCTTAGTATTTTAGAAAGCAAATATTGCAAGTTTTCCTTTCATGTCATTAATATTTATTTTAAAGCATTCTAGCAGTATTGACTATCTATATTCTTGGCTCACAATATATTCATATTCCCATGAACTAATGGGAAGAAGAAAAAAGTAGGGCAGGATAAAAGTTAGTTGTTTTTCAAATGAAAAGAGGTCTTATGACTTTATTTAAAAAGACAAACAATACAAGGGAAATTGAAAAAATGATGTTAACAGGTAATTCACAAAGAACTGCAGATGGTCAATAAATTCATGGAGAGCTGCCCAAACTTACTAGTAATTAGGGAAATGATAAAAGCACATAAAAGTCTGGATACCCTTTTTTCCTGTATAAAATTAGCAGAAGGGAAAAATGTTAATAATGCCTTGTGTTGTTGAAGGTATGGGGAAAATAAGCACATTTCTACATAGGAATATGAATTGTAACTTTTTTGGAAAACAGTCTGTATTACCTAGTAAAATTAAAAATTAGAAAAATGTGATCATACCCAAGGTTTCACATTTTTAGTAATCTATCTTAGAGAAATAAAAGTAACAGTAAAAAAAAAAAAGTAATATATTAAAGTGTGTCTTCAACACTGTGTGTATTATTATTTGAAATGGCAAGAAGCTGGGAATAAAACCTTAGAGTTTCTTAATAAAGAGACATTTCAAGACAAAAGTACCAATACATGAAGTTTTGCCTGGAAGGCATAATGTTTTCATCCATGCTTGTGAGAACAAGGACTGCAAAAAACCATGAATATTCATTAACAACAGGGTAGTTCAACAAATTGTGATGAACTCAAAGTACACAGCATTAGGTAGATATTTCAAAGATAAACTGGAGTTGTTACCATTGACCTAGATGGATATTTGTGATATCTTAAGTGAGAAAAACAAGTAGGCTTGTGATGTGCTTATTATAATCCATTTTGGTTTAAATTTGAAGATACTGTATGAACATAGAGAAAGAAGGGGAAGAATGTGTATCAAGTCATAAATATTTCTCACTTCAATGTGGAGGTTGTTGAAGGGAGAAGGGAGGGAACACTTGACTTTCTTCTGTCTGATTTATTTATTTTTTCATTGATAAAATTATCATTAAGAAAAAAACATAAGAAAGTTAAAATTTCAAGCTGTTAAAATTGTTCTATTTAGGGTAGCATTGGTATATGTCTTACAGTAGAGACAGTACAGAGTTCTACTGGAACTCTTTATGTAGTAGATGTTTAGTAAATATTTCAGTCACTTATTAATTGAAATATATTGAGAACTCTATAGCCGTGGGCTTTTAACACATACACACATATAATCTTATGATACATTTATTGTGTATTCTATGTACTTATTACATATTAACTTATATTTATGATACTTTGAGGGCCATTACATCCAACATACCTTTATCTATATGTGATTTTCCTGCTTACTTTGCAGTTTTATTTTCTTGGTAGTGAGAGTGAGCCAGGCAGGGATAGTAATACCCCACCATAAAGTTGCCTCCCTCTGGCCTCCTCCCAGATTCCAAAAATGTGAGCTAGGAAAACATAAAGAACTGTATACACTCATTCTCTCCGTTATTCTAAGGTTTATTGCTTGCTAAGTCTTGTGGGAGGAAAAAAGATTTATTCAAAGAGATTTATTCAAAGGTCTTTTACCTACAAGGAGTTTACACTTCTGCAGGTTATAAACGTGTCATCAATTTTATGGCACTTAATTTTTATTCTTTAGCCTAGATTAAGATTTTATTACATACTTATCAACTACTACACAAAAATCAAAAATCCTCCATGCTTAACTTTTAAATACATCCTCAGTAAAGGAGACAAGAAATTATTTCACAGAAGATATTTACAAAAATTATAGTCAAGACATAGGAGACAGTTTAGATATGCTACACTATAAAAATGGCTACCATGGGTGTTTTGCTTGTTGGATCCCAGTGTATTTGGTCTTTATTTTCATTTAACAGGTTTCACATCAAGTCATCTACTAAAAACACTTCCATATAAAAAACTTTCTTTCTTTAAGTCCAGAATTCTAAGTAGAAAGAAAAAAGGCATTCTCATTGATTCACAGGAATCTCTATGAAAGTGCTATCTTTTATTACATTTATATATATTAACATATTTTATATATTCATAGTATATCTAATTATATACTCATATGTGAGAAATACGATACCAGAAAAGCTACTATGAATTATTTTACCTATATATTAGTTTCTGTTGGTATATTATGAATTTTTAATTATTGTGAGTATATTTGGGTAGCATATTATATTCCTGGCAAGGCTTGAGCTTTTTGTTGTTTTTTAATCTCTAGGGATTCTCCCTGTTTTCTAATTCAGTTCATTGTTCTTGGTTTGCTGCAAGCAAGGAAAGCAAATAATCAAGTTGGCTGAATTACGTCTAAAATAAGTATAAATAAAGCCAGAAGGAGGACCTGTAGTATTCTGTGTGTAAAACACATGGACTTAGTGGGAAAAAATGTGTGAAATATTTTGACTGTTTGAAAGATTTTTTTTTTTTTAATATATCGTTTGGTTTACTTACTAGTTCATAGCCATGTTTTGAAGTTAAAGGTGTCAGATGGTTTGCTTTTAGATGCATGACATACATAGGAGACTAATATCTTCTTGAGTTTATTAACATGCTACAATTCATGAGACTTTTTCCCTCACATACCTGTCTGTCATGCAATATTAATGATGACATGGTATATTTAGATTTAATTTATATAGACAAAAATGCTTCATTATTGAACTCATATTTGTTAAAATGAAAGGAAAGAAAAAAATAAAACAGAGACTTCAATTTCGTATATTTTAAGGTACCAAAGCATTCAATCTTTAAGTAATAAGAATTACAGTAAGACCCTATCCTATAGCATAGCAAATTCCACAGGCAGTTTATTAAAATACGTTCAAATTATCTGAAATTTTTCTAGTCCTTAGAAGGCACTGTGAGAATTAGAGGTGAATTAGCTTCAGTTTGAGTCAGACCTGAGTTTGAATCATTGCTCTTTGATTAGGTTCTCAAAGTGAGTTATCTAAGGCTGAACCTCAGATTCTATGTCTGTAAAATGGGATTTCAGTACAGTGCTTCTAAGTTTGTTATGAGGAATAAATAATCCTTGTCAAGTACCTCTAGCCTAGGCCTACGGCTTGTTCCTGTCAGTAACTGGTGGTTTAGTGCTGACTTATCATATGCCAAAATTGTGTGTAATGAGTTACTGATACAAAGGCCAAAGTATGACCCTGGCTGTAAGAATGCATTTTTCAAAATCATTTAAAAAAAATTCTCATTAGAGGATAAAAGAACAAATACTGAGAGAATCCTAAAGAATCTACATTTTCTTGTCATGACTGATTCTCAACCAAAGGAAAAGGAATTTTAAAGAAAGGATTTCCGTTGGATTTCTAGCCTTATAGAAGAAATATTTTCCAAAATGCTGATATGTTTTAATTTAATGATGCGCTATTTGGGGTCCATTTTTTGTACATTCATCATGATTCTAAACTGAGTTTGGATGAAAAGCATGTAGTGCTTGCCTTGTTCTTACATCAGAAGAATTTTTTCTTTTGTCCATTTTATGCTTGTTTCCAAAGGCTTAAAATGAAAGCTTTGTTTCTGCAATAATGGCTTAGTGTAGGCTTACATTGTTGATCCCCTCAGTAGATGCAATGTAATCCACTTTGGTAATGTGAATTTTTAAACAATCATCGGCCTCTGCCATTAACCCTTCTCTACTAATGATAATACTCTACAAAAACTACAAAGAAACTCGGGCCTAGCTTAACATTAGACTTGGAGCGCACTTAGCTGAATTTGCATTTCTTATTTTAGCCGCAGTGAATTGCTGAGCATATGTTGAACTTCATCAATACCAAAAGTAGAATAGGTGATTGTGAAACTAATGTTCAAGTGCAAGCATTCAAACACAAACACGGGAAACTAGAAGAAAATAATGATGAAACGAATTAAAAGTGCTTTCCAGTCCAAAATTCCCCTTGAAGGAGCTTCGGCTGCTGTTGCTTTTTGCAATATTTTTTAACTTGACCTGTTGCTTTGCCTAGTTCATTGTAGTGCAAATGTCTCAAATAAAGCTGTACATGAGTCATTTTTTTTCCCCCTTCTCAGTTCAGGCTACTTGGATAATAGCTCACTTTGAACACAAGCATGGGAACCTATTGAATGTTTCCTGCATAAAGCCTACAGAGCTTTGCTCGGTAGCCTGACGTGTTTCTTTAGGAGAGAGAAATGGTAAATTAGCTAAGAGTAATTTTATTCCATGACTTATTTCCAAACTAACTTTGAGAACACATTTCCACTTAGTGTTTGGATTCCACTTTGGGGACTTAGAACTTAAGGCTTCTTACGTATGGTTAAGTAATATATATGGTGGACGACTAAGTTAAGATGTTCCTTAGAGACTTATAGACATTTAAAGCTTTACCTAAAGTGGAGAGGACTTTACTGCATCTCCTATTGAAGCTGCAGTACTGTATGCCTTCAGGGCTGTGGATTTAATAAACAAAAGATCTGTCACCAAGCTTGGTTCACAGTAGGGGGTAGATGTAATTATATACTTTAAAGGGGAAAGACTGTTGTTATTATTTTACATTTATTGAGTGCCAACATTTTGCAATGTGCTGTACCTAACATAGAATTAGATACAGTCCTTGCCCAGTGGACTATCTATTTAAATTAGACACAATCTAAATATTTCTCTTAAGTAGTTCCTGTGTTTTCAAATTTGTTACCCAGTGCATTGTATGGGTGTACAAAAGTATTATTGTACTTGCAAATGTTATTTAAAACTATAAAGGCTTTTAAAGACAGGTGGTAAAATAAGATGTGATTATTAGACTATAAAATCACCCATGTTTTTCAGGTCTCTTCCTTTAACAATTATTATAGAACTAAATTTGAAATGAAAAGCAGGAAAATTATTAAATTTAGAAAATGATGGATACCTCATATTGATTTTTGCTTTGGAAAAAAATGACAGTCTAACAATAATAGCACTTGTTTCTTGTTTAACTAGGTTTGGAATTATATTTATTCGTGTGGCTTTTAAGTAGTTCCAGTATGGAATTCCACAAGGGTCAAGATCACATTTTCTAGCAGAATACATTGCACCTAATAGGCATTCAGTAAAAACTGTTAAAGGAATGAAATGAGTTTGCAAATGTATTTCCATCTTAGTTATCGTTTTCTCAGGACTCTTCTGATTTTAAAGTCGGAGGAGGCCGTGCTGGACTGGCTTTGGGCCAGCACTAAAAAACAAAAAAACAAAAAACAAAACATCCCCAAACCAAAACACCTTCCTGGGAATATCTTTGAATAGCTCTGGTTTGGAATGCATTCTTTCTAATAAAGATGTTTCTTGTCTCTCAGCAAGAAAAAGCATGACTACCCAGCAGATCTCTGAGGCCCGTGAGAGTCCTTAGAGCTGTCCTGCTCCTCACCAGTGATCAAAGGATCTTTTCACACTGGATTCCTGGTTTCCAGGGGGTGTAGTCACTGCACAGTATAGTCAGTTTACTGGTCTGCTGTGTAGTCACACACAATTCTTACCATCTCTGTTACAAGTCAGGCTGATATTAGGGGAAAATCTACAGATAAACATCAAGAAGAATCTATAAGTTGGTATATTTATATATGTGTCCTGGATATTGTGATTATTTTATACCAACTGCTATATTCCCAGCCCCATCATTCTCATTCAGTTTCTTCTTGGTCTTAACAGCGCATATCAGTTCCCAGTTGCATGACTATAGCTCTTCTTTCAGCAGACAGAAACGAGGATCCTTGGTATCGTGGTGGAATCCCTCAGCTTTCAGTTTGACTCTCTGGACTGCCATTTACAGTGTTATCTAAGTTACTCAACTTATTCTGAGCCCCAGCCTCCTTCAATGTAAAATGGAGAAAACAATTGTACGGAACTTGTCTTCTGTTTGCCTGTCACATACTCACCTTCTCCCTGCCTCTTGTCTACGATTGTGTTCCAGAAATGCATTTGTTGTGTTCTCGTCACTGAATCTGATAGTCTCTTCAGCCACTTCCCCTTCCTTATCCCCACTACTCCCTTTCCTCATCCTTGTTTTGTCACTTAATGGAAGGATTTTCCTGGACAGTTTTAAACTCCTTTCACTCTCCCCTCCTCCTTCACTAATATCACAAAGGGATTAAGTGTTAACTATTACATTTTTTGTACATGATGTACAGATCTGCATAGCCCACTGCACCCTCTATCTCAAGCTTTATGCCTTTCTTCTCCAACCCTGCTAGAAAGGTTCCACCTTCTGTTTTTGAGACAACTCCATCGAACACATAAAAGCTAAATTTAGGCCAGGTGCAGTGGCTCATGCCTGTAATCCCAGCACTTTGGGAGGTTGAGACAGGTAGATCACTTGAGGCCAGGAGTTCAAGACCAGCCTGGCCAACATGTTGAAATCCTATCTCTACTAAAAATTAGTCAGATGTGCTAATCCAGCTACTTGAAAGGGAGGTGGTAGTTGTAGTGAGACTAGATTGTGCCACTGCACTCTAGCCTGGGCGACAGAGCAAGACTCTGTCTCAAAAAAAAAAAAAAAAAAAAAAAAAAGCTAAAGCTAAATTTACCATCTCTCCTCCAAACCAATGTCTCTTCTTGCTTTTCCTGTTTCTGTTAATGATCCCAAATTTCTCCAAAGAAGCCCAGGCTACACATCACTCAGTCATTGGATAGTCAATTGCCAAAATTCTGCGGATTTTTCCATCACACTATCTTTCATATTTGCCACTTCTCTTGTTTCCTCTGTGGCTGGCCCTCACTAACACTTGGCTTCCCTACTAGCAGGAAACTCTTCAGGGACTACACCATTTCTAGTCTTAAGTAAAATAAGAGTATATGAGTAAATAAGGAGCCATAAAATTCAAGCTGGTGTATAGGACCCCAATGACTAGCTTCTGACCCAGTGGCCAAGAGACCTAAACACAATAGAGATCACTTCCTGACTCTAGAGCTCAATCAGGCTGCAGAAATGAGATGCCTTTCTCAGAGAATTCAGGAGAAGTATTGCGTAATACTGGTTCACTGCGTTGGAACCATGCAGGAAATCTCATAAAGCGGGAAGTGCTTGGGAAGTGCCTCTTTGTGTTCCTAGTTAGTGCCACTTTATGTTAGACCTTACCACCTCATACGCAGATTTTTCTATTAGTCACTTTCATTTTGCATTCTCCCTCCCTATAAATTATCTGCCAGAATCATTTTTATTCAAATCTGATTCTTAAACTCCTGTTTAAACTTTATCAGTGGCTTGATCCTTCTGAAGGGACAGTGGTTCTCAAGTGTGGCTTTGGGACGGGTAGTGTGAACATCATCTGGGAATTGTTAGAAATGCAAACGCTCTGGCCCAGACCAGATCTGCTAAATAAGAATCTGGAGGGGTGGGGTCCTGCAGGTGCTGCTTTAACAAGACTTCCAGTTGATTCTGAGGCACTAACACTCGTTGAAAGTCAATGCTTTAGCTAAGATAGTTATAAACATAGCTGGGCTTTTAGCATCGTACTCAGTGGAGGCCAGCCAGATTCCAGACTTTCCTGCTGTATTTCCTGCTCTCTTCTGTCACCAAAACCTCCGCTTCATATGTGAACCCCCAAATCTGAGACAGGTTTCAGTCAATTTAAGTTTATTTTGCCAAAGTTAACGACACACACCCATGACACAGCTTCAGGAGATCATGATGACATGTGCCCAAGGTGGTCGGAGCACAGCTTGGCGTCAGACATCTAGGGAGACTTGAGACATCAATCAACACATGTAAGATGAATGTTGGTTTGGTCCCGAAACGCAAGACAACTTGAAGCAGAAGAGGGACAACTCAAAGTGGGGAGGGGTCGTCAAGGTCAGAGGTAGATAAGAGAAAAATTGTTGTCTTGAAGCCCCCAAATTTATTTTCTTTTCACACATAATTTAGCCCTTTGTGAATGCAGGCTCCTCTGTGCTTACCAGGTTTTTCATAATTTTGGGTTTTTTTTTTTCTTTTGCTTCTTTAATCCAGCCATTTTTTCACAGTCTGTGTTTATGTCTCACTTCCATGAAGCTCTTCTGAAGTGAAATCCTAGAGTATTTATACAATAGCAATACTGTTTAAGAGTGGTCATGCATTATTCCCTTTAATCATTATACTTTATGTCTTATGCCCCAAAATAGGCTCTAGGAAAAGAAAGTCAATGTCTCTGCCCCATTTTAATTCTCCACAGTGTCTAGCACAGGGCTTCTTCATAGGTTTCGATGATGAATTCCAGGACTACAGAGACTAATGGTATTGAGCACTCTGGGCTCTTTATTACTACTTGTCAATACAGCTTCACCTTCTAACCACCAGCTCTTAGGGACATTGTTTGTAAAAGGAGTCTTCTACATCAGTGGATTAGTTGAGTAAGTACCATTTTTAAAATGCTTCAGAGTTTGCAAAGTCCTTTCCTAGAAATATGTCATTAGATCCTCATCACAACCCTGTCATATAAGTGCTTTTATTATCTCCATTTTGCAGACAAAGGAACTAAAACCGGTCATGTTTCAGAGTACTGCTCTCTGTGTGAGAGTGGAAAGACTATGGAGGTTAGAGCAGGAATCTCCTATCTAGGCAAAGATAGTAAAAATTTCAGTTCCTTTTGTAAACAATTTCAGATAAAAAATGTGTGGTAACCTTGGATATGCCGAGCATTTATGCGTATCAAGATTCTGATATCTTGCTTTCCAGGCAAAAGTAAACCAACCTTTACAGTTAACTGTAGTTGAAGAGAAAAGAGTAGATTCTGTCTTTGGATGAGGATATTAACATTTAAAGGATTGGAAACAAGGATCAGAATAAATGCTTATATGTGCACACATGTATATTTAAAATTAATGGCAGAGCTTTAAATTGAATTGAAATCAATTTATAAAAATTGAGTGAATCAGATTCAAAAGACTTTATAAGAAATGTTATCATTAAGGGAAATACACATGGGTATCAGAATAAATCTGATCTTTTTTTTTTCCCCTGAGATTTTCTGCAATGGAAGTGGAGGAAGAAAAGAATAGAATATAACATATACAATACCAGCGTTCAGCCACAATGCTACTTACCCTTAACCGTCTCAGGAAAAAAATATATATATTATGTTCCAATTCAGTTATCTGTAGCCTGTAGTTAGAGATAGAAAACATATCAGATTGGGCAGAGTCTAAGGCTGTCATAGGAAGAAACAGAAACTTGTATGAGCTAAATCAAGTTATGTCACTTGAACTGCCATAAGATAGTTTGTTTCTGATTTTTCCTCTTTAATTATCCCCATGTGTCTTGCACAGTATATTGCTTATAGAATATGTTCAATTTGTACGTACTAAATTATTTGATGTATACCTAAAACAGTATTTTTAATTTGGAAGTTCATAACATGATCCTGAAGGCACTTTGGACAATTTTTGATTAATGACAACTAAAAATTTTCAAGGCAGAGCACTAAACACTTAGAAATGGGGAAGAAATAATAAGATTGTGAACACTTGTGGGGTAAAATCGAAAAACAAGTCAAGAACATAGGGGTGGCGAAACAGAGCTTGCTGAAGTGTAAGGCTGGCCAGTTATCACAGCACAAGCAAACCAGACTGAGGACGGAATCATGTGACACTTGAGATCCTCGCGATACAGTCTTTGGAGCCTGGGCACGACACAACCAGCTTGCTATTTCGACGACCCCAGTGCCTTGAGGCAGTGTATTGGTGAGGTGCTGATGTTGTATTGGGGAGGTGCTGCTCACCCCGATCAGGCCATTTCCCTGCTCTTTTTGCCACTGGTGTTAAAGCGGAAGAAGTGATTATAGAGATATCCTTTTAAAATTCTTCCTTAAAATAACAGAATGATGTAACCAAAGGGCAAAAACCTGCAAGTCCTAAATAATTCCTGAAAATGGAATCAGGAATTGAGAAGACATGGGAAAGAAATCTGTAGTACAGCATGATGACTATAAATTATTTTCTTGAAAAATGCAAAGACGGTGGATACTGCGTTCTCACAGTGTGATATAATTCGTGCCTTTGTTAGCTAGCTAGATTTAACCGTTCCATAATATATATACTTCAGAACGTTATGTTATAAATGGTAAATATATGCAGTCTTATACAAAGCGACACGAACTGTTGAATGTGGTGGATGTGTTCATTACTTTGATTGTGGTGATGGTAAACACAGATGTATGCATATGTCCGTATGTCCAAATGTGCATCAGATTGATGTAGAAGTGCTACTTTTAATGGCAAAAACTACAATTATTTTGGTACCACCTAATACATTAATTATATTTTGTTTTTTGGTCTAGTTTTCAACTGTATATTAATAAAGCTGGAAAAGAAAAGCCATAGGAAATCAGTCAGGCTTTTTCTCACCCTCAGCTCCTCTTCCTTCATCTCTCCTTTTCCTTTTTGCTTTCTCTTTTCTTCCTCTCCCTCCTGTGCTCTTTTTCCCTCCTACTTTCTCACCCCCTCACCCTTTCCTTCCTCTGCTTTCTTCTACCCTCATCTTATCTTTCACCAAATGCAAAAGCAAGCAATGGTGGAAGATGGCTTTCAAACTGCTCTCAAGTTGATCTCACTTCTGCTCAAGGCAACAGCCTAAACTCAGTAAGAATATTTAGAACAATGCTCTTGGAGAAAAATATCTCTGTGACAGCTTTAGTTTGATGACCGACTCTGAGCCACTCAACTGTGGCCAATGACAAGATTAGTAGTAAATACAAACCCAGCACAATATGTTGTAGAAGGTCGGGAATGGGGGTGGGTGAGATGGAATAAATCTCAAAAAAAAAAAAAAAAAAAAGGGATAGAAAGTAGAAAAAGTCTGGGCTTAATAGATGCCCTGGAAAATACCTGCAACATTAACAAATGCCCTAGAAAATACCTATAATACCATTTGTTCTTACATTCTTACAAATTTTTACATCAGATTACCTACCAAAGGAGAGCATACCTAATGCATGTACTTATTATAAAGCACTGCTTTTATATAAGTATGATCAAATATTTTGCCCTAACTTCCTCAGTTTTTGTTTTCAGAAACAGCCCTATCTAGAACATTTGAATTTTGTTTTTGCTAGAAAGGACACCATTCCTTCATGATACTGTTTGGTATCCTTCATACAAATATCAAAACAACAAATACCTCTCTGAGTTCAAAGCTAGGGAAATAAAAAAGCTCTTGATGAGCTAGTGTTTCTTTTTTTATAGTCACCACAATTTTACACATGCAATGTGACCAATAAATATTTGCTTCATGGTGGAATATAATGATGACAGAAATATTCTTTATTTAGCCCTTCCTCTGGCTGCCAAAAATTTAGTGCTTAGTTCTGTGTTTAATGGCAGTGGCTTTTCTTAGTTAAGTGTTTCTAGTATATTCTTGTTCACCCTGATTTACTATTTTAATGCTCTTTTGTGATTTTACTCTGTCTGTGCCCTTAAAAATCTGTTTTGGAAGATGCTGGAGTATAAATAGCCTAGAAAGTGAACTGCATATTCTGACATTTACAGTTCTAAGGATAATTCTATTTTAAGGATGATTCTGTCTGCAAGTTATTAGATATATATATATATACTATATATTTTAGACTAATTTTGATTGTCATATACCTTTTCTCAGACTCTAGTTTGTCTCATTTTTTGTTGTTGTTGTTTTTCTTCCCATAAAAACATGTTTCTTTTTACCCAAGAATGTGTAATAACTCAGTTTGACTTAGTTTATTATTAAATTGATGTTTCAAAGGGCATTTAATTCTTCTGAACCCTTCCACAGGCCCTAAATTTTCTTAATTGTACCAAATCCCATATGGATTTCTATATCCCAGAAAGCATGGCTGCCCATCTTGCTCATTTCCAACTTTGTGCTATTATTTTTTCTGGTTCTTGTTGCATGTGCTTGCATTTTTTCCTTGGTTTTTCAGCTACTCCACTTCTGCCTTGTCTTTCAAAGGCTGGCTTAAGACTAACCTCTTTTATTAAGACTTACTTAATGAACTCTGAGTGACTCTTATTCTGAGTCTTCTTGGAATTATCTACTCAGTTTTTGTTCTATTATTTGCCCTTATTTGTTTGACATGTTGAAAGCATTCTGAAACCTTTTTTTTTTTTTTTTTTTTTTTTTTAAGTACATGAATGAGTTCTGGCTCCAGTTAGAAAATTTGATAATTGTTTCTTAGAATGTGTCTTCTTTTCCTTTTTTTATTTTCCCCAAACCACAGAGTTTAATGTGCTCATTAAATAATGTTGGCTCCCTAATTCTTAGAAAGCATAGAATATTATGTTTGTCTTAGCAAACATTTTATTAGGAAATAACAAGATAATTGTTTTTGTAAAATTTAAATTTCATCTTAAAAAGGTGAAACGCATTTTTGATGTAGTTGTACATTAAAGCATTCCAAACAGCAGGTTTCTAAGCTAGTTTCTTTGTTTCCTCTCCTATTATTCATATTCTTTCCAGATTGAGGCATATGGCTTTAATTATCAAGTATATGCTGAGGACATGCAGAGCTGCAGCTTTTCTCCTGACTTTTCTAATGAAGCCAGTTCCTAACAGCAACATTTGCCAGAATATTTTGTTGTATTATGACATTAAACGTGGGCCAGCAGAGGTCTGGCTAATTGAGAATGATACCTTTCCCCCTCCAACCGCTTATTTACTTTCCATGAAGCTAATTTAGTTAGGTTATAAAATGAAACCTAAAAATCCAGTGTCAATGAGTTTGTTCACATAATATCAATTGCTAGGATGGGGGAAATCCTAAAAGTAAATTAACAAAAACTCCGAAAAAGTTATTTTAGAAAAATTAATAAATGCAGCTTTGTTGCTTTTATTTACTACCTGCAATACTGGAAATGACATTGAGTAATTGTTTTTCTTCCTTCTTTTAATAATTGGCAAGCATTATTTGTAATTAGTGGGTAAATTGCTTATAGGCAAAGACTTGCTAAAGAGCTTTAAAATTATAATTTTATTTCACTGGAAAATAGAATTATCTCTTATGTGAAGTGATACAATTTTTTAAACTTTTGTAACTCAAATTAAGTAATAAATATTACAGATGTATTTTGTACTTATGACATATACATATGATGTATGAAAACTTTAAATCTATGTGAAGCCATACGCACTTGCCACCACTGCCCGTTCCATTAATTATCATCATCCATCTCCTTTGAATTACGGCACTCTGTTTTCTGTCAAGGCAGAACCTGTGTTGTCTGTTTCATACATGTTGAAAATCTACATGTTGTTTGCAAATTTGGACCCTTGAATTTTGCTCTGATGGCTACATACTAATTTTATGAACAATGCCAATGACCATATGGAACATAATGCTTTTGGCTTTTAGAGCATATTCTACATCAGTGAGTTATGCAATGGGAGAGTCAACAGGATGCCTTAGAATGCAGCCGTCATCAAAGTATGTTCTAGGGAACATAAGAGTTTCTTAGAACTCTCCTACAAGGTTTCTGGGGAGAAGAAGAAGGCTATTGGTCAAGTTAGAATGTCCATTTCAGTTCTTTGAATGTTTTTAAAGAAAATACAGATTCAAACTGTAAGTAAATTTTGAATACCACTGAGTTCAATAACTTCTTTTGTAGATAAATTATTCAAACAAGGAATTTGATGAATGACACATAGGAATATTCTGCTAATGCTTGAATTTGAACAAGTACTGTAAATTCTTAGATGATTTCTCTTTCATTTCAAGTCAAATAAAATTCTCTCCATAAAGATGAGGAATCTATTTTGATATTTTAATGTTAAACAAATCATTAGTTTTTGAATTTAAAAGGTGGAAAAGTACCAAACTCCTGAAATTTGCTGTAAGGTTCAAAAATGTTAGTTAATGTACTCCATATTGTGTTTGCAGATTTTCTAATTTGTAGTCTTTATCTAGCTCTAATTGCCAGTTTTGCTGCAATAAAAAGAATAGAATAGGAGGTTTACAATTTGAAAAACAAAATTATATTTGAAAATTGAGTATGGGTATGTGGGACTTCAAGAAAAATATTTTAAAAATGTTATTAGATTTTACTTATGTCCTAAGCACTCTACTCTATATTGTGGATTTAAAAACGGAGTCAAATAAGGACTCCACAGTTAAAGAATTCACAATTCAACAGGAGTGACAAGCTAAATATAAACTGTGGTACGATGATGGTGCTATTGTCATGGATAAGTGACTTTGAGCTGGGCCTTGAACTGAAAATGAGAATATTCGAAAATAAATGTGTGTACGTACATGTGTGTGCACGTATGCACATGTTTGTGTGTCTGTATGTGGGACCGTGGAAAATGGGGAGAGAAGAGAAAGGCAGAAGAATGACAGAGAGACAGAGATATTGATGTTAATCAAGTTTTGGAAGCTGGAGAATAGGACAGAATATGGGGACATTTGAGTTACAGATATCTTCAGCTAACAAATGTCTACTAGATAGAAGATAACTTAGCATTCAGGCAAGTAGTTAAGGCTGGGGATAGTTACCTATCTATTCATTCATTCACTAAATACTATATGGTGTTAACTGTGCCTCAGGCATTGCAATAGGAACAATATTAGGGAAGGAAATACATGGATGAAATGACATGGACTGTTTTTCCAGGGAATTTACAGTCCATCAAGGGGACAAACATAAATAAACATTCTAACTTAATTATTATAATAATATGATTATATTAGAATAATTAGATGAAATAAGATATATACTTAAAATATATGATTTGTAATCATGTTAGAATAATTTTAATTTTTATAGATCTAAATACTTATGATTAAATAAAGAGAATTGTTTTACCGTGGGTGTTTGTTGAGGGTGTTCATTGCATAAGAGAAGATCAATGTATGGATACTGTCTAGAAGTCTTCACAAAGAAGGTAGCATTTGTGTAAGGATTGACAGGTGGTATTGGAAATCACTGCTAGCATACTAGTCAAATCATAGGACTAGAGTCTATTTAAATATACCAGTTAAGCATATATTTGGATTGGAAAGTGGATTTTGCTCACATCTCTCGAAGTTAGGCTTTGAATCCTTGATAGCAAATGCCCCTCTGGGTAACAGTCTAAGCTGATTTGACCATCCATGTCCATGATGTTTGATGTCTTCATGGCACTGAAAGTAATCAGACAGAGTCTAATAATTTGCTTAGGAATAATATGCTCGCGTCATAACCAGCCTCACCAGCTGATGATACTGTTTTTCATTGTATCTCAACCATCCTGAGAGGTACCGTGGGCTAGTTGTTCTGCTGTCATGAGGGTTCTCTTGACCTGCGTGCTCTTTTCATGACTTTGCCAAATTCTTTGGCTATCTTAATTTTATCATGTTTTATTTTCTTCTTTGCCTCTTTTATTTCCTTTTTCTTTAAGTTTTCATTCCATTTTCTTATTGTTTCTCCATGTAAACCTTATGCCACAGCACTGTATTACATACTTTCTCATTTTACATTTCCCCTACTACAAATTTAGCAGTAATTCATTGTGCAAATCTTGCTGAATGATCAGTTTATTCTCTGTGTGTGTTTTTTTGTCTTTATCAGCTGGTATATAGATTTTTCTTTTCAACTAGTTTAGAATAAATCAGTATTCCAGGAGGCAACATGCCTCAAATTAGAAGGTCCTACCAAACTCCTTTCCTGCATAGAAGTTATTGTTGGTTTAAGGTCTCCAAATGCCACTGAAATCTTAAATGTAATTGTGCAAAGCATGAAATAAAAGTAGTGTGTTAGGTAATAATGATGTGCTTGGTGTTAGACTAGCACTATTGTGAATTACTCCCCACTGTAACACAGCATCGGTTTTGGATTTTGAAAAATTAGTTATTTTTCATTTGAGTGGTATCTTAGAAGTTTAGAGAGAGTTATAACTTACTGATTTATAGTATGTTTGCAAGGGAAAACGAATTAATAGTTTTAAAGCATTTGGAAAGCCTGAAGTGTCATATACGTAATAATTACATACTCTCAGAAGATAGATATTTATGTTTGTTAGCATATACACACAAATTCTAATTTCTCACATTTGGTTTTGGGGCTTCTGTGATTTGGGAAGGGTATTTTTTTTCCTATTGCCAGAAAATTGACAACATGGGGGGAAACATGGATAGTATTAATTCATACCACAGAGTAAATTATTTAGAAGTTAAGGTGTCAGGTCATGGTCTTAGGGAGTTAGAAAAATCTTGCAGATCACATACTTCATTACTTGTTAAGGAAAGAGACATCCTAATATATAGATAAATTCATTAAGTGGCATAGCCAAAACTGGTTCCCATGCTTATGTTAAAATTGAGTCTTTAATTGCAGCTCTCTTTAAGCCTCTAAGAAAGTGAGAAAATAAACCAACAGACAAATTTGCCGTAGACAATTAAATTTCTGTAAACTCAGCTCTTTATTGAGAATGGACACGTGACTGTGTTGTAAAGTGAATCTGCAAATTTGCCAAAAGCATTAGGGGCAATGTCCTGTTGTTATGCAGTCTCTTTTATGATACTAGACATGCCTTTTTGAATTTTCAGTGAATTTCACAAAGATTTCTATGAATTCACATCAGAAAAAAACAGAGAAATAAAATTATGATGGCATAGGAAAATATTGATGCTATCTGGAGGGAGAAGAATTTTACACCAGAAAAACCCATTTCCAATACATTTTCCAGTTGTTGCTATGAAGTGATATTCATTTACGAAAGTGTTATTGATCTTCAGGAGTAAACTAGTGCAGCAGTCTGTAAGAATGTAGCATTCTTCCTGAGAAAGAGAAATTTTGTGTCTATATTGTTATTATAATTTTCAAAATCTATTTTGTTAAATGTATTTGTTTTCAAATAGTAATTACAGCTAATTATCGCTATCATTTCTTTAATACTGTGATGTCAGTCACTGTACTAAGGGATTTTCGTGAGTTTGCTCACTAATATTTTCTTGCATCAATCTTTGCCATTAGATTTTTTAAATAAGAGCTTTCTTGAAGTATAATTCAAATACCATAAAATTCAGTCTTTTAGAGTATGTAACTCAGTGGTTTTATTATATTCATAGAGTTGTGTAACCATCACCCCATCTCATTTTTGAACATTTGCATTATCTAACAAAAGAATCCCCTTACCCATTACCAGTCACTTTTTACTCTTCTGACTCCTCCTGGCAACCATTTTCTGTCTCCATGTGTTTGTCAATTCTGGATACTTTATGTCATTAAAATTGCACAATACGTGGCGTTTCGTGAATGGTTTATTTCACTTAGCATATATCTTCAATGTTCTTTCATGGTTTAGCATATATTGGTAAGTCATTCCTTTTTACTGCAAAATAATACTTAATTGCACGGATATACCTTACATTGTTTATCCGTTCACCAGTTAATGATCATTTGGGTTGTTTCCTGTTTTTAGCTGTCGTGAATTATGCTGCTATGAGCATTCATGTTGAACTTTTGTGTAGAAGAGATTGTTTCCAATTATCTTGTGTATGTACCTAGAAGTGGAATTGCCTTTGGTCACATAATAACTCTATGGTTAACATTTTGAGGAACTGTCCCTTTTCAAAAAAAAAAAAAAAAAAAAGCTGTGCCTATTTACAATCTAGCCAACAATGTATGAGGGTTTCAATCAATTTATCCACATTCTTTTCAACACTTCTTTTTTTTTTTTTTTTTGAGGCGGAGTCTCGCTCTGTCGCCCGGCTGGCGTGCAGTGGCCAGATCTCGGCTCACTGCAAGCTCCGCCTCCCGGGTTTACGCCATTCTCCTGCCTCAGCCTCCCGAGTAACTGGGACTACAGGCGCTCGCCACCTCGCCCGGCTAGTTTTTTGTATTTTTTTAGTAGAAACAGGGTTTCACCGTGTTAGCCAGGATGCTCTGGATCTCCTGACCTCGTGATCCGCCCGTCTCGGCCTCCCAAAGTGCTGGGATTACAGGCTTCAGCCACCGCGCCCGGCCTTCAACACTTTACTGTCTTTTTTATTTTAGCCAATCTACTGGGTGTGAAGTGGTATGTCATTGTGGTTTTGATTGTATTTTCCTAATAACTAATGAGCTTGAGCATTCTTCATGTGTTTATTGGCCACTCACTCGTCTTTTTTGGAGAAATACCTATGAAAATCTTTCACTCATTGTTTTCAATTGGACTATTTGCCTTTTTGTTTTTGAGTTGCAAGAGTATTTCATGTATTGTGAATATAGTCCCATATGAAATATCTAATTTACAAATACTTTTTTCCCATTCTACATGCTCTTTTCCCTTTTTTGATGTCTAATTGTACCACAAGTGTTTGTAATTTAGATGGAATTCATTTTTATTTGTTGTTTGTACTTTTAGTGCCATATCTAAGAAACATTCCCTAATCCAGGGTCACAAAGATTTACTCCAGTGTATCTGCTAAAAAATATATAGTTTTAGCTCCTACATTTAGGCATATGATCCCTTTGGAGTTAATTTTTTTATGTATATCTTGGGAAGTAGGGATCCAGCTTTATTAATCTGCATATGGATATTGTTATTCCAGCACCCTTTGTTGAAAAGATTTATCTTTCTTGACTTAATTATCTTAGCACACTTGTTAAATCAATTGCTCATAAATGTAAGGGTTTATTTTTGAACTCTCAATACTGTTCCATTGCTAAGTGTCTATTCCTGTGCTAATAACATATTGTCTTGATTGCTATAGCTTTGTAGTAAACAGGAAGTGAGAAACTCTGAGACCTCTAACCTTGTTCTTCATTTCTATGATTGTTTTAAGTATTCTTAGTCCCTTGTATATCCATATGAATTTTAGGATGAACTTGTCAATTTTTACAAAAAAGAGAGCTGGGATTTTGATCAGGATTGAGTTGAATCAGTGAAACAATTTGGGGAATATTACCATCTTAATATATTGTCTGACTGGGCGCGGTGGCTCACGCCTGTAATCCCAGCACTTTGGGAGGCCGAGGCGGGTGAATCACTTGAGCTCAGGAGTTCGAGACCAGCCTGGCCAACAGCAAAACCCCATTTCTATTTTTAAAAATGCAAACAATAGCTGGGCATGGTGGCAGATGCCTATAATCTCAGCTACTCAGGAGGCTGAGGCAGGAGAATGAGGAGGCGGAGGTTGTAGTGAGCCAGGATTGTGCCACTGCACTCCAGCCTGGGCAACAGAGCAAGACTCCATCTCAAAAAAAAAAAAAAAAAAAAGAAAGAAAAATAATATATAGTCTTCTGATCTGTAGACATGGAATATCTTTCCATTCCATATCTTTCCATATTCTTTGATGTCTTTGAACAATGTTTTATTTTTAGTGTACAAGCCTTGCACTTCTCTTGTTAAATTTATTCCTAAGCATTTCAGTTGTAATGCTGTAACAAATAGAATTGCTGTCTTAATTTCCTTACAGATTATTCATTGCTAGGATATAAAAACAGTTGAGTTTTGTATATATTTCTTGTATTCTATAACTTTGCTAAATGTGTCAATTCTAAATGTGTGTGTGTGTGTGTGTGTGTGCATGCGAGTGCGTATATCTTTTAGCGTTTACTATGTACAAGATTTTTTGTCTGTAAATAGCAGTAGTGTTACTTCTTTCCAATCTGGATGTCATATATGTGTGTTTGTACACACACACACACACACACACACACACAGTCTTTTGCCTGATTGCCCTGGCAAGAACAGAACTTTGAGTAAAATTTGCAAGTGAAGTGGAGAGAGCAGATACCCATGTTTTGCTCCTGTTCTTTGGGGAGTACTATTTTTCATAGACACCAGGATCATGAGCCAGTTGATTTCCAAACCTTCCCTGGAGCTGGAAAGGGGGGAGTAGTAATAGACAAGTTAAAATGAAACAAAGGGCCAGGTGTGGTGGCTCACGTCTGTAATCCTAGCACTTGAGGTCAGGAGTTCGAGACCAGCCTGGCGAACGTGGTGAAACCCCCGTCTCTAC
Source organism: Trachypithecus francoisi (assembly GCF_009764315.1). NCBI lineage: Eukaryota > Metazoa > Chordata > Mammalia > Primates > Cercopithecidae > Trachypithecus > Trachypithecus francoisi. The sequence goes on from NW_022681454.1 coordinate 19,505,301, forward strand.
TAAAAATACAAAAATTAGCTGGGTGTTGTGGCAGGCACCTGTAATTCCACCTATTTGGGAGGCTGAGGCAGGAGAATCGCTTGAAACTTGAGTTGTAGTGAGCCAGTGTTGCACCACTGCACTCCAGCCCGGGCAACAAAGTGAGACTCCTTCTCAAAAGAAACAAAAACAAAAACAAAAAAATCCTTGCTGTTTTTATTGATATTTAGTTATTTTATTTGAATAAGTTATCCTCAGATTGTTGCATGACTGTAATTTTCAGAGTTCTGAAAAAGTTGATTTTGATAATATTTTTCATTGCTTTTCTTGAGTAAAGGACTTCAAAGTGGTTCTTACCTTACCATTCTGGACATGCCATAAGTTTTTATGAGACATATGTTAGGGGCAGAAAAGGGAAAACTTAGTGTAAAGAGACGTCTTACGTAAGTATTATTTTCTATTTTTAAAAGATGGGACATAATATTTTCTGCAGAAATATTTCTTTTTTTTTTTTTTTTTTTTGAGACGGAGTCTCGCTCTGTCGCCCAGGCTAGAGTGCAGTGGCCAGATCTCAGCTCACTGCAAGCTCCACCTCCCGGGTTTACGCCATTCTCCTGCCTCAGCCTCCCGAGTAGCTGGGACTACAGGCGCCCGCCACCTCGCCCGGCTAGTTTTTTGTATTTTTTAGTAGAGACGGGGTTTCACCATGTTAGCCAGGATGGTCTCGATCTCCTGACCTTGTGATCCGCCCGTCTCGGCCTCCCAAAGTGCTGGGATTACAGGCTTGAGCCACCGCGCCCGGCAGAAATATTTCTTAACATATATTATCTCCTAATTTTCTTGAAAATTTTGGTATATTTAAGACTATCAGTTTGGAGTTACCAAATGATAGAAGTTTTTTTGTGCTTTAGAAGTTATCCTTTCATTTGCAAGAAAAAGTAGCATATTTGGAGGAGAATACCCTTATACATTTTGAAATGAAAGCCATAAAGCTTTATAGTGTGCTTTTAAATTCTTCTGGGGGAAAAAAATTCAATGGACTAATAATTGACTGAGATACCTTTTATGTTTTATTATGTGAGCTGAGAACTTGGATCTGTGCTAACTTTCTGGTTGTCAACACACTCTATTTTTAAACAATCAGTTTCTTTGGGTGAAATAAACCTCAAGATAGAATTCACTTTCTTACTGCTAATCCAGAATATGCCTTTGAATCATTCTTTAAGCATTCTTTTTTTAAATCATTGTATGATTATGCTTATGTTTCACCTCCTTGTTTCTCCCTCTCCCTCCGATGAAAACAGATTGACTTTGTAGTACTCTGCAATTTGCTTTGCCAGTCACATTCTAGCAGCTGAGATTCCTCCTTGCTTACTTTGTTCTGAATAACTCTGAACCAAGAATTTAGCTTGTTTTTAAAATCTGTTAACTGACAGATGTTTCTCTATAGGCCCCTGTTGTCACACAGAACAAAGAGAAAGATGCTTTAGCCAGTTCAATTTGCCAAGATTTTTCACTATTTGGTTCAAGCTTTGAGCCATAGACAGTTCCTTTATTAATTTGTTTTGAAAAATAACACAGGTCAAGGATACCATGTTGTATTGCTTTTATTTCATGTGTAAAGGTAGCAATTATTTAGGAGAAAGCATTATGAAAAATGGTTTCAGAAGATAACTTTATTAGGGACTAGTTAGAAATAGCTTGCCAACTGCATTTGCTTTGGACTGTTGCCTAATAGATAACAAGAAATAGGTATGTACTGCAAAGATTGGTGCCAATTGATGCAATTAGTTGTAGCTTTGAAGTACTTGTTCAGCAATTTTTTCTAAGCTGACTGTGTTCTCCTCGATAAGTGAATGAGAGAATTTAGTAATTTATTTATTATATTTTCCCTGTGTCTCTACTTTAGATCATTTTTTAAATCATCATCCCATCTCTAGGGAGAAAATATAGTTGTCCCTCACTAGAGAAATTAAATACTCAGGGAAATGATTGTGTTGCACTGGATTGAACTTTGGAGGCCACAATCATGGTAATATGTAAGACTTTTGCACCCCCAACAACTGTTTGCTTCCTTCGGAATGACATTGTCCCAGTTGAGTACGCATGCCTTGTATCGTCTCTTTTAAAACTATGTTTTAAAAGTTCATGATTTCAAGATAGACAGATGGGATTGCATCAAGCTAAGAAGATGACATAGCAAAGGAAACAGTTACCTAGAACTTAAATCCTTCACACCCTCCTATCTCAAAACCTACTTTAAAAGGTTGCCAATAATATAATATAATATAAAACTAATTTTTAAAATTATTTAGGAGAGACATTTGCCCTTAACTGAGTGGTTCCTTTTCTAATTGGCATGAACTCAGTTAAGACAAAGCACATAATCCTACACTCAGAGCTAAATCATTTCTGTTTTGTCCACAAAATATCACCTTCCTTGAATTCGTTGTAACTCCCTGAGGTAAAGAAAACTCCATGTTGAATTTATCTTTATAATTCCGTGTGTTCTTCTTCATATTCTTTGTACCTCACTTTTTCATAGTACGGGGTCCAGGAATTAGACTGTCTGGGTTTGAATCTTCATTACACTAATTGCTACTAATGTGGCAAATCAACTAAAATTCTAGAAGCCTCAGTTTCCTCATGTGTAAAATTAGGATGATAAAACCTCATAGAATAGAAAGGTAATGCATGTGAAGTCTTGGCATGGAATCCAGCACACTAGAAAGCAAGGCTTTTCATATATATAGTAATTAATACATATGTTTCAGGGATTGAATAAATAAACTCAGAATCCTCTCATGCAGTGTCTTCACCAGTTAAATAAATTAAATACTAGAACTTTCATCTTAGATATATGCAATGGTGTTCTTTCTGTGTATTCCCAAAGGGCTAAAGAGAGAGCACAGTGTTACCGAAGCCCAGTGAGAGTTGGTGTTGAGGAATGGGGGTGCCGCTGCCAGAAAGAATCCACGACCAAGAAGCTGTCAGAGATCTCCCACCAGTGCCTCACACTGGATGGACCAAACTGGAAAGCAGAGCACTGGGGAGTGTATTAGTCTGTTTTCATGCTGCTGATGAAAACATACCCAAGACTGGGTGATTTAGAAAGGAAAGAGGTTTAATTGATTAACAGTTCCACATGGTTAGAGAGGCCTCACAATCACGGCAGAAGGCAAGGAGAAGCAAAGTCATGTCTTACATGGATGGTGGCAGGCAAAGAGAGAGAGAGAACTTGTGCAGGAGAACTCTTTATAAAACCATCAGATCTTGTGAGATTTATTCGCTATCATGAGAACAGTACAGGAAAGATTGGCCACTATGATAAAGTTAGCTCCCACTGGGTCCTTCCCAAAACACGTGGGAATTTGGGAGCTACAATTCAAGATGAGATTTGAATGGGGGCACAACCAAACCATACCAGGGAGCTTGAGTGATTCATCTGCAGAGTCAGAATTATGGTGTACAAATCAGGACATGGGATGGAGACTGGAGCTGCAGGGTGGAGACAAACACAGTCACCAGTGTGCATAATGAGTGTCAATATGCTCTAGTTTTAACCACAGAAGTTAAATCAGTATAAAGTAGAAAATGAAATAACATGGCTTATTATTCAGTGAATGTTTAAAATGTTATAATGCCATATAATTGATGACTTTTTTGATGATATGTGTAAAAGAGGACCATAGTTGTTATTGAGATTATATTATGTAACAGGGTAGGTTAAAAAAATATGAATTGAAATATTGGAGCTGTGTACCCTTCCAAAAAATTGTTCTCAAGTTGGAGCACAAGATGGAAATATTGCTCCTTCAAACACAATTCAGGAGTCAAAGAACCAGCACTGGGTCATCAGATCTCAGGTTGGAATCACATTTGTTGTTTGTGGCTGAGTGTACTAGAGAGCAGTGATAAAACTGCTCAAGTACTCCTAGTCTCAAAGAAAAGTAGATTTGAATATTTAGATGGGGCTATAACCATCAGATGGAAAAATCAGAGAAATATTACTGTTTAAGGACTCACAGTCCAGTCATGATAATACCATTAATAATAATATGCAATGAATAATAATAACTACCATTTATGGGGGACTATATACATGCCGTACATGATGGTATACCTTTAGGTAATTTCATACCACGTGTGCTGCTAGTTACAACTGGTAGATGTAGAGAGGTAGAAAACTGAGTTTAGCCGACCAACATGTTATTCTTGTTATATCTAGGATAGGGATTTTCATGACAAAAACCTACCAAGTTGGATTCCAGGTGTGCAGGGTGATACAGTATAACTTCCCATTCCACGGTGACATTCTAGGACATCAAAGTGGGCACATAGCACAAGCACCTTCATCAAAGTAACACAGTCTTTGTGTTGCGTGTCTAGCCACCTCTTCTCCCAGGAGAAGCCTTCCCAAATTTCCACTTTAATGGGCTGAAATTAGTTTTTCCTTTAAAATGTGAAGACATGCAATAGCAAAGACTTGGAACCAACCCAAATGTCCATCAATGAGAGACTGGATTAAGAAAATATGGCACATATACATCATGGAATACTATGTAGCTGTAAAAAAGGATGAGTTCATGTCCTTTGTAGGGACATGGATGAAGCTGGAAACCAGCATTCTGAGCAAACTATCACAAGGACAGAAAACCAGACACCGCATGTTCTCACTCATAGGTGGGAATTGAACAATGAGAACACTTGGACACAGGGTGGGAACATCACACACTGGGGTCTCTCGTGGGGTTGGGGGTGGGGGGATGGATAGCATTAAGAGAAATACCTAATGTAGATGATGAGTTAATAGGTGCAGCACACCAACGCACACCAACATGGCACATGTATACATATGTAACAAACCTGCACGTTGTGCACATGTACCCTAGAACTTAAAGTATAATAAAGAAAACAAACAAAAAAAAATGTGAAGACACGGAATATACAGTGACACAACTGAGCACCAGTTTGCACATGTTCCAAGTGTGAGAGGAGTGTCTGCAGCCCATGAACCTTTCAGTCACTCACGTTCCTCCCCAGTCATTACCGTAGTCATTTGAACCACATTTGCAACATTTTAAAGTAAAGAATGTTGAGACCATGTGGGAATTCCACAGGATTTTCTAAATATTTTTAGTGCCTGATAGAATTTTTGTTTGGATTTGGCTCCTGATAATGCAGCTAAGAATTTTGTGCTTTTCTTCAGGGGTCTAACTGCTTCCTATTCCTCTTATAAGAGTTTTCAAAGTATTTTATTAGAATTCTTTTAGTAAACTACTACAATAGGAAGTAGTTACGTATTTTTATCACTTTTTAGCAAAGGATAGGTTAAGTAGTGTATTAATCTGTTTTTACTCTGCTGATAAAGACATACCTGAGACTAGGTAATTTATACAGGAAAAAGGCTTTAATGGACTTACAGTTCCCCGTGGCTGGGAAGGCCTCACAATCATGGTGGAAGGCAAGGAGGAGCAAGTGACATCTTACATGGATGGCAGCAGGCAAAGAGAAAGCTTGTGTGGGGAAACTCCACCTTATACAGCCATCAGATGTCATGAGATGTATTCACTATCACAAGAACAGCACAGGAAAGACCTGCCCCCGTGATTCAATTACCTCCCACTGGGTGCCTCCCACAACATGTGGGAATTTAAGATGAGATTTGATGGGGGACACAGCCAAACCATGTCAAATAACAAAGAGCTTAATTAATTGACACTGGATGAACTAGGTAGATAGTTATAGAGTCAGGTCGAAACTTAGATAACTTGATGTTTAATTCAGTTGTCTCTCTAGACTAGCTTAGTACTAAAAGGCAATACTGATGCCCCACATAAACCAAGCCAAAATTGGGCTACTAAATAGTTTTAGGCTCATATGTACATACTGAGTAAGAAGCATAGAGGTTGATCTCAACATGTAACAAATGCCTTCTATATTCTTAAGGGATAAAACTTGGAGATTTTTCTTTTGCTTCTTGTGTGTTAAGAAGAACCAAAATACTATTTATAGGTCCCAGTCAATTTATGTTTTAAAAGAAAAAAAAAAAATGATGCCACTAAATACGCCAGATTTTTCAGTGGAATAAATCCTAAGTTCACAGCAATTGCTTGAAAGCTGCTTTAAAAATTAGTTGTAAATCCAAGGAAAAGGAAGGAAACCTGAAAAATGTCACTCATTTGAAAAGGGATGTTCATTTTTGATAAATTATTAGGTAATTTTTCAAGGCTATCACTCACAAGTAAAGTTTTTTGGTATATTTAAATGATTCATTTTCAGTCTCTCATAAATTTTTAAATTATTCTCATTCAAGTTGTCACATCCTGACAAGGTTTCTTATAAGGATTTCTCTTCCCTTGTGTTAGAATTGCAGAGGATGAAAGTATTTTAAAATCTCTGTTGCTGAACAGCGGCATGTGCTAGGCAGCCTACAACTGTCAGTTTTATTCCATAGGTACGTTAGTGGTCAGAATTACTTCTTTTTTGATGGCACAATTATTTTCATAATATTAGATTGAATTAAGCTGCTGACACCATCTATCCCTAAAAGATTCAGAACATGATTCTTTGATGTTAGCTTTGAAGCAGGGTATTCCCAGCATCACATTTAGTCAGAAATATGGAAGGTATATGTTAACATGATTTATATATCTTACTCTGGGGGAGTCTGACGGTAAATAACAGAAATGGACAAGGAGCCATGCAGCAAGGCAGATTCACCTTTGTTTCTTGACACAAACAGTGAAGCTTATCTGGGGAATAATGACTACATATATTCAGGAAAATTGGGCTCATGAGCCTACTGTCAGAACATTTTTCAGAAAAAAAAAAAGAATGTACTGCTGGGAGACAGCAGGGAGGGGTTCTTTTATTATATACACAATCTCTTCTTATGAGAACAAATGCCAACAATCTATTTTTGCTCCCTTAATTAATAAATCATTACTACGGGCTGGGCAGAATGGTTCATGCCAGGAATCCCACTACTTTGGGAGGCCCAGGCAGGAGGATCGCTTGAGTGCAGGAGGAGTTTGAGACCAGCCCGGGCAATGTACAGAGATCCCATCTCAACAAAAATGAATAAAAATTAGGTAGGCACAGTGGCTGTGCCTATAGTCCCAGCTACTTGGAAAGCTGAGGCAGGAGGATTGCTTTAGCCCAGGAATTTGAGATTATGGTGAGGTATGATCTCACTGCTGCAATCCAAGCTGTGCAACAAAGTTAGACCCTCTCAAAAAAAAAAAAAAGAGAGAGAGAGAGAAATTATAATGATTAAATATTTAGAAAAAATCATATACACTGTACATTCTGTATGGATTACAAAATTTCTGGTATTGTAAAGATAATAACCAACTCTTTAACATGATAATATAACTGAACCTGATTTATTTTTTTTTTGTTTGTTTGTTTGTTTTTTCTTTGGATAAGGGGGTGGAGGATTACAATTTCTCAGTGGTCTACTTGGTCACATATATTTGTTAAAAGCCACCGTATGACTGAAATAATCTTAGTGTCAGGGGTGTACACAATAGTTGAACACACTCCCTGCTTTCCAGATGCTCAGAATTTAATATCAAGAAAGGCACAGCAACAAGGATTTCAGGAGCAAAAGGGTATGGTACTAATAATGCTTGGGCTGTTTGGAGAAATCTTCAGAGGAAATGGTTAAAGAGACCTTTAGCAAATGAATTTCTATGTGATTTTCATGTGGACTCTAGGGTAAAGGACATTCTCAGAAGGGATAACAACAAGCACAAGTTTGAAGTGTATGAAATGGCATTACTCTTTCTAGGTAACACAAGGGATTCGATGTGGCTGAAGCATAGATTGTTTTGAAGACATTAACAAGATCTGAATTTCTAATCTAAAGATAGGCCAAGGTGTGATCATGAAATGGCCTGTAGACTTTCCTAGGGTCTTGGATTTCTATCCCAAAGATGCCAAGTCATTGAAAGAAAGGGAAAGCAATGTGATAAAAAAAGAAAAACAATCTAATTGAGTTTCAGAAATACCATTCAGGTTTTTACCACATTGTATATCATCGTATGTCTTTGTAGTATGGTACCTGACACATTGTCAAATTAATCTAAGGATCATTCTAATTGCCTTTAAGTATAGTAATTTGTTCAGAGTTCATTACTAATCCCCTCTATCTGTAAACTGAATACTTTTCCCATCCATCTTGCCTTCTCCAAAACTTCCTTTTCTCCTTTATTCTCTTTCTCCTTTTAAAAGTTTTAATTTTTTTTTCTGTGTTAAATGTATGTGGGAACATAGTAGGTGTATATTTTTATGGGATGTATGAGATGTTTTGATACAGGCATGAAATGTGAAATAAGGACATGTTGGAAAGTGGGGTATTCATCCCCTCAAGGATGTATTCTTTGAATTACTACCCTTTCTTTCTCTTAATCTAAGTTTTTCCGTTCCGTACTACCTTCTTTATTTACTGTTCTTCTAACCCTTGAGAAGAGAAGGAGAAATGACAACCACAAAAACAAAAACAAAAATACCTGGACATATTAATTTATGTGTGATCATTCTTAATTTATGTATTATAATCCTTTTAAACCAAGAGAGTATCTGTATCTTGTTCATTCATTAAATATTTATTAAAATCCTTGTAGGGCTATTTCTCATCTGGGTGTTTAGGACATATTAATGAACAAAATGATTCACGATACCTGCCTCATAGTTTAATTTATGGCCAGAAGAGATAGAAAAAACAGTAACATAATAAATTTTATAATACATTAGAACATGGTAAGTTCTATGGGAAGAAAAAACAAAAAGGAAGGAATGAAGAGATGCTTGGTTTCATTTTCAAATAGATAGCTAGGTAAGCGTTACTAAGAAGGTGAGGTGAACAAATACAGAGAGATACAGATGCCTGGGGATGGACCAAAAAGATAGCCAGTATAGGGGCCTTCAAAACAAGTTGCCCCAGTACCCCAAATGCTAAGGACCTTGCACTTTGTGGGTGTGTGTTGAAAGTTATTGAAATAAAGAGCAAGGGGTCATTGGCCTTCTGCTCAGAAGCATAGACTTTAGCAAAGGGGAGCTGAAGGAATTACGCTCCCCTTCAGTACCCATGGAGAATGTGTCCTCTGTTGTGTAAGAAAGAATTGGATGAGATATTATACTGAGTCAATGTTTGTACCATAACACCTTATTTTTCCTTGCACAGATAGTAAAGCAACCCCTAAGGGTGCTTAGGCAGCCCCACCTATTGTTTTGTTTACTGTAACTTTTAGTGTTTACCAAACACATTTTCAAGGGCATTTTAAATAGACTTGTCTTCAAATAGAGTGAAAGAAAATTTCCGCAAGGCATTTGTCATTCCTTATTTCCACAAGAACCAGGGGCAGCCAGGAGTGAGTGGAGAAATCCGTCTGCAAGTTAATCTAGTGGAACACCACTGAGTCTGATCATTTGACAGAAGTAATTGTATCTAGAGGAAGTATTCAGGTCTCTGCTTTGCCATAAACATCCTGCCCTCCTAAAACTGTGTGAGGTTGAAAAAGAACATCAGCAAAACAGCCAATTAACTCATTATTGACAGATACAAGTTTTTAGAGAATTAATCACTATTAACGAACTGTATTACCTACCCACATTTAGTACTAAAAATAATTATAACTTCTTTAGGTATGAAGTAGATTGTGCCTTTACTTCTAAGTCTCTATAATCATTTATGAATTTGCTGAATTTAGATTCTGTTTCAGTTACTATTTGTCAAATAGGTTGTTATAATTTTTGTATGGAATTGCATTTTTTGTCTAGATGGTTAACGTCCTAGAATTTGTTCTTTTCTGGTAGTCAAACTCTATGATGAATTTATTAATAATGATATTAGGGCAAAAAAGTCATTGAACATATTTTGTGTTTAGTTCAGTGAGTTGAATTCAGTTGCTAGATTTCTTTGTATAAATGGGCAGATTATGACATAATTTTTAGCAAGTGTATAATTTAGTATTACTAATAATCATATTTCTAGGAAATTAGTGATTTCCCTTAAGTTTATATTCCACTGTGAGATAAAATAATATCAACATCTGTATAGCATTGTATGCCAAATATGGTTGATGATATAGATTTCATAGATGATTTTACTAATAGACAAATTAAAATAATAAAAATAAAAGTAAATTTTCTAATAATTCCAGACAATATATTAATAAATACTAAAATGTAAAAATGAATTATAGTGTTGTTTATTTCAGTGTTGATATCTGGAATAATCAAAACCCATCATATATGCTAACAGGATTTTACCACATAATTTTTCCCATACAGAATCTCGCATAGCTTTACATTTGAGAAGAGGTGGAATTTGACTTACGCTATTTCTAAATCTGAACTTTATGTCATAATACAGTATTACCTAGGATAGAACTTTTAGCATAAATCTAATTAATCTAGGATTTAGAATCTAAATTTGAATATGCTACTTTAAAATAAAAATATTGATTTATTTATTCCTTTTTTAACCTCTTAAAATAGTTATCTTATAGTTATTTGATTTGATTCTGCCATTCATCGACTACCAGCCCTTTTTTATTTTTTATTTTTTGCACAAATACATGTTCTAATGTCAGTCCAGGTACTGGAGATACAGGCATAAGCAACAGCACAGTTGACTAGCTGTGGATAGTGGTATATGATTAGAAGCCTAAATGTGTGAGTCAGGAAACTAATAAATTCTTCCTTCCTTCCTTCCTTCCTTCCTTCCTTCCTTCCTTCATTTTCTTTCATTTCTTTCTTTCCTTTTTTCTTTCATTCTTTCTGTTTTCATTATTTTCGATGCATTATACTTGTACATATTTTGAGATACATCTGAAATTTTGTTACATGCATAGGATGTATAATAATCAATTCAGGGTGTTTAGGGTATCCATCACCTAACTGTTTGGGTCCATTTCCGTTCCTCTCTTCTAGCTGTTTTAAAAGTACAGTACACTGTTGTTAGCTACTAACACTTCTACTTTTCTATCAAAGGTTAGGATTTATTCCGTCTATCCAATTGTATGTTTGTAACCATTAACCAACCTCTCTCTTCATCCCCCAACCCACTCATACACCCTTCCCAGTCCCTGGTATCTATCATTCCACTCTCCATTCCTCCATGGGATCAACATTTTTAGCTCCCACATATTAATGAGAACATACAATATTTTTCTTTATCCCTGGCTTATTCCACTTGACATAATGATCTCCATTTTTATCCATGTTGCTGCAAATGACATGATTTCATTTTTTATGAACAAATAGTATTCCATTGTGTATGTATACCACATTTTATTTATCCTTTCATAACCCTCTGTTGCTGATAATCACTTAGGTCTTCATAAAACTTTTTTTTTTCTTGAGATTAAGTCTCACTCTGTCACCCAGGCTGGAGAGCACCGACAGAATCACGGCTCACAGCAGCCTCAACCTCCTGGGTTTAAGCAATCTTCCCACTTCAGCCTCCTGAGTAGCTAGGGTTACAGGCATGCACCACTATGCTAAGCTAATTTTTATATTTATTTTTTTGTGGAGACAAGATCTCACTGTGTTACTCAGGCTGGTCTAAAACTCCTGGGCTAAGCTATCCTCCTCCTCCAGCCTCCCAAAGTGTTAGGATTACTGACATGAGTCCTTAAAACTTAAAAAAAATTTTTTTGAATTGACATTCATTCAGTAATCTATTATTGTTTGTTTAGGGCCTAGTCCATGCAAAGTATCCTCTTTTTTTTTTTTTTTTTTTTTTTTTTTTGAGACGGAGTCTCGCTCTGTTCTCAGGCTGGAGTGCAGTAGCATGATCTCAGCTAACTGTAACCTCCGCCTCCTGGGTTCAAGCAATTTTCCTGCCTCAGCCACTCGAATAGCTGGGACTACTGACATGCACCACCATGCCTGGCTATTTTTTTGTATTTTAGTAGAGTTGGAGTTTCATCATGTTAGCCAGGATGGTCTCAATCTCCTGACCTCGTGATCCATCCACCTTGACCTCCCAAAGTGCTGGGATTACAGGCGTGAGCCACCATGCCCGGCCGGAAAGTATCCTTATTTTAAATATAGTTGAAACCATAAAGGGAAATGTGTTTTTGCTGACATGGCTTACAATCCAGGAGAGCAGACAGACACCTGATCAGGTAGATACCCCTCTGATAAAGTTGACAATGATATGAGTGCTATAAAGAGAAAATGAGTTTCTCTGGGATTGGGAAAATGAGAATTCATTTTGATTAGAGCAATTTGGGAAAAATTCTTGGAGAAATTTTGTTAGGTATTATATATGATTTCATGGTCTTCTCCAAGATTTTGATGTTTCTCTCTCTCTCTCTCACTCTCTCTCTCTCTTTCTGCCTGCGCTGAAACATTTCTAGCAAAAATTTTGATGTTGCCAGGGCATATAAGATTTTAAATGAAAGAAATAGCCATCTGTTGTTACTAATTGAAGCAGGGAGAGTGGATATGTAGTCAACATTTTCTCTTTCCCTTCCTTTTACTTCCCAATTCTTCACACATGATTTGTATCATTTTTCTGTCTCTCTCCTTGACACCCTGGAATCTTTTGCTCTGTCCACTCTAGTGAACTGTTTTCTGAATGGTCACTGTTGAACTTCACTTAGTGAAATACAAAAACCTCTAATCATACTAATTCCCTTTAACCTCTGTGGGTTAAGAGACACTACTGATAACCCTAGCTTCTGAAATCATTTTCTCTCCCATGAGAGTATCTTTCATGTTATTTTTCTGCACTTTTCTTTTGTTTTAATATGAAAGATATTTTTTTCCTCTACTATAATGCATTTTTGGAAGAGAACTTGGTTAATTTTAGATTTTGTAATGCTTACCTTGCCACGTGTATGTATGTAATAGGAGCTCTATAAATATACTGAGATTAATTTTGGGAGTGATTATATTGGTGATACCAACCATTAATTATTGATTATAAAATACATAAGTTACGTGGATAGAATTAAACTAATATTTTTATGAAATAATACAAATATCTATGTCTTAAATCAAATTAAATTTGATTTTAAGTTTGCATTCTATGAGGCAGGTAAGGAATTAAATCTCAATCATTATGCACACCTCCCCAAAAATAAAATCCTATAAGAATAGAGGATATTGGGTAGTACTCAGAAAAGAATGGCAGGACTTCTCTCTTTAGTCTGTCTTGGTCTGTGCTGATGTATTTTTATCCACATCTCCTTGAATCCTTGAAAATCTGTGGCTCTTTGGCTTTGTGCCTTAATTAGGGCATAGGAATTTTTGCCAAGGTTGAGAGCTTGAATGTCCAGATCCAGCATCCTATTGCACAGTTTTCCCTGCAGAGATCCTGCCATTCACTATGGGTACTTTAAAACCCTTTGGCTCTTTCCTGGTCTAGAATACTTCTTTCTCTCTCTCTCTCTCTCCTCTCTCTCTCTCTCTCTATCTCTCTTTTTTTAGACCGAGTGTTACTCTGTCACCCTGGCTGGAGTGCAGTGGCGTGATCTTGGCTCACTGCAACCTCCGCCTCCCGGGTTCAATTCTCCTTCCTCAGCCTATTGAGTAGCTGGGACTACAGGTGCATGCCACCACCCCTGACTAATTTTTGTATTTTTAGTGGAGACAGGGATGCACCATGTTGGTCAGAGTGGTTTCGATCTCCTGACCTCGTGATCCACCCGCCTTGGCCTCCCAAAGTGCTGGGATTACAGGCGTGAGCCACTGTGCCTGGCCTGGAATACTTATTTCTGTGTGACTGTTCTTGACCCCGTTTCTCCTGTCTTCATGGAGCCAGTTTCCTGAAAAGAAGTACCTAGAAGCAAGATTTCTGTAGACAAATTCTGCATTTGCCCTTGTAATCCAAAGTTTCTCAACTTAGGCACTGTTTATTTTTGTTGTTGTTGTTGTTTTGGAGACAGAGTCTTTCTCTGCCACCCAGGCTGGAGTGCAGTTGGTATGACCATGGCTACTGCAGCCTCGAACTCCCTGATTCAAGCAATTCTGCCGTCTCAGTCTCTCAAGTAGCTAGAATGACAGGCATGCACCACCATGCCCTGCTAAATTTTAAAATATTTTTGTAGGGGGCCTCCCTATGTTGCCCAGGCTGGTCTCCAACTCCTGGGCTCAAGCTATCCACCTGCCTCGGGTTCCCAAAGTGTTGAGATTACAGGCATGAGCCATCACACCTGGCCACTCTTGATATTTTGGACCAAATAATTACTGTATATGAGAAGCTGTCCTGTTTAGATACCAGTAGCATCCCTCAATTGTAACAATAAAAAATGTCTCCAGAAATTGCCAAATATCCTCTGAGGGGCAAAATAGCTCCTGGTTATGAACCACTATTAAAATCTGAAGTTATTGAGATATGAAAGACTGTTAATAATTACACTGTAACAGATATAGTGTTGGATGATGTGTTAGGGTTCTCTAGAGGGGCAATACTAATAGCATATATGTATATATGAAAGGGAGTTTATTAAAGAGAAGTGACTCACACGGTCACAAGGTAAAGTCCCACGATAGGCTGTCTACAAGTTGAGACACAAGGAAGCCAGTGGTGGATCAGTCCAAGTCCCAAAAGCCAACAGTGCAGCCTTCAGTCTGTGGCCAAAGGCCTGAGAGCCCCTGGCTATCCATTGGTGAAAGTACAAGAGTCCTAAAGCTGAAGAACTTGGAGTCTGATGTTTGAAGGCAGGAAGCATCCAGCATGGGAGAAGGACGAAGACTGGAAGGCTAGGTTCTTCTGCTGCTTTATCCTAGCCACACTGGCCCCTGATTAGATGGCACCCACCCGGATTGAGGGTGGGTCTGACTCCCCCAGTCCAGGGACTCAAATGTTAATCTCCTTTGGCAACACCCTCACAGGCACATCCAGGAACAATACTTTGCATCCTTCATTCCGATCAAGTTGACACTCAGTATTAACCATCACAGATGATACCAATTATCCTTTGGAAAATGTCAGAAAATTAGTCAGATTAGTAGCCAGATGGAGGACGGTAAAGAAAAGGAAGCGGATTGGCACTTATGTGTCAGCAAGATGTTATTGCCATTTTATGGAGCACTGAGGGATTGTTTCCCAGGGATGCTTCTCTGTTAGGCAAAGGAGTCAGGGCTTAAGCCCACATCTATTCAACCTTAGAATCCCAGGACTTTTCAAGATACCATATACTGTTCCAGCTATGTAACTCACGTTACCAAATATTTAAGTACATAAATAAGAAGACTGAATTCTTTTTTTTTTTATTTGTATAAATTTAGGGAATACAATGCAGTTTGATTTCATGAGTCTATTGCATGGTGGTGAGGGAGAAGACTACATTCTTTACTTAGTTCTGTGGCATTTTTTAGTGGGCATTGGGTTACAGGCATCAGTGTATTTCACCAAAGATAAGTCAGAATATAAAACACCATCAGTTCATTCAGATTGGAGTGGCAAATATGTCAGGAATCCTTAAGGAGTTATGCCTTTTATAAATTATATGCATAGAAACATCAGGCTTAGCTAAAAGCCCATGCTATTTACTATTTTGCTAAACTCATTCTTTTAAGCCAAGTTAGGCAATTGAGATAGAAGGCGAGAGAGCAGTGATGAAGCAGATACGATACCCTTTCAAAACTACACATCGTATAATACGGCAGATGCAACAGAAGCAAAGGGTGAAATGAAGAGAAGTAAAGCTCGTAGATAGCCAGGGACTTGGCTCTAGCATCTTTTTATGCTTTGTATCATGAGCTTTGACTTTATTCTGTAACGCACTAGAAAGACATGGAAGGATTTTAGGCAATATCATTGTTTCATGAACAAATCTTTGTTTTAGGAAAACAAAACAAGACAAAACACTGGTACTGTTACCATTTAAACATGGGATAAAAGTCTGGATGCTGTTGGTATAATCTAATTAAAAAAAGAAAAACAAGGGTGTGTACCAACACCATACCAGTGGTGACCATTTATTTATTTATGTATTTATTTTTATATTTGACTAAAGTTTTTAATTTTAATTCATAAGTTTTTATGGTTTAGTGTGCAACCAAATCACTTGCTAAAATACTGAGTCTGATACATTGGGGTTAGATCAGGCCCAAGACTCTTGTTTTTTGTTTGTTTTGTTTTATTTTGAGATGGAGTCTCTCTGTTGCCCAGGCTGGAGTGCAGTGGCGTGATCTTGGCTCATTGCAATCTCCACCTCCTGGGTTGAAGCAATTCTCCTGCCTCAGCCTCCGGAGTAGCTGGGACTACAGGCATGCGCCACCATGCCTGGCCAATTTTTTTAAAAATATATTTTTAGTAGAGATGGGGTTTCACCATGCTAGCCAGGGCTGGTCTCAAACTCCTGACCTCAGGCAATCTGCCTGCCTTGGCCACCCAAAGTGCTGGGATTACAGGCATGAGCCACTGTGCCTGGCCTGACCCAGATTTTTACCACGTTTCCAGATGATGCCGATGCCTCTAGTTGGGCAAGGCTATGCAAGTTCTAATGACAACCACCGTACTAGACAAGTGGAGAAGAAGGTAGTGGCGTGTAGTATTGCAACTATAATCCCAGGTGACTGGAATATAAGTGCTCTGTCATTAAGAGTTCGTGTGTCAACCTCTTGAGCTTTAAATATCCTATGTTGGTTTCATTCTGGTTTCACACAGCGGCCTTCTGCACCTCTGGGAGGTCATCCTCCCAGGTTCAAGTTTTACAGAAATAAATTACTTGGCACTTTCGCAGCAATCCCAGTGAGAAGCCTCATTGCATTGGTTCCAGTTAAGTCATATGGCTGCTTCTGAATCTAAACAAATCACTGTGGTGAGAAGACTGTGATGTTCTAATTAGCCTGACTCCACTTTGCCTTTTCCTAGAATCAGTAGCAGAGTCAACCGCATCTGAGGTGCTTGGACTGGTAACAAATTGTGCCATTCCCAAAGAGAAAGTGAATGTGTTGAACTAAAAAGGTGATTGGATATCTATTACATACCGGAAGTCAATGTGGACAAGAGGTTTCCATACTTTCTTGGTTTCTAAGGAAATGTTCATGGTACCCTCAGTCCAAAAGAAATGCCTGAGAGTTGGTTTATTTGGCAGTTAGTTCCAAACATTGTAGACTGACATCCTTACTATTAAGTAGCTGTTTGATAAAATAATACATAAAGACTCGAAGAAAATTAATATTTTTGTTTCCATCTTATATAAACAATCACTTCCTAATGAGGATGTGCACACCTGTTGGGCTCTACAGAACGTCTTGCCCTTCGACTGAGATTGGATACTGTCACCCTCTTTTCCTGTTCTGCATGGAGTTTCATGCAGTAGTTCCCTTTTTTATTCTAATGGTAACCACTAAACCCCAGATTTATAAAGATACAATGCTATTGAAAGAAATGTACCGTGAGCTCCGCGATTCCTGAAACTGTGAAGTACTTGAAGCTAGTTTTTGATGTGGACTTCAATAAATGTTCAGTATCATTATGTTTCCCTGAAAATGTTAAAGTATCGTGAAAGCCCCATGAATTCCCCAAATTGCTTTTGTGCACAAATTGAGAACCATGATCTTAGGAATTTTATATTTGAATTTCTTCTTAGACATCTTTGTAGAGATGTAGAATAAAATGTTGATTCTATGGGTTCAGTTCCGATAAGAGATCCAGGCTGGTGAGGCATCTCAGCACAAAGGTCTGATTGCTTTGGCATCATGGCTTATAGTGCTGTAGGCATGTACTATGCATCTTCCTGTCTCTTCAAGAGAATAACGTGTATCTCCTCCACTACCACAAAACTACACAATGCACTGTTTTATTTTTTGATCTGAATCTGTATAAGTAATATTCTAATTGGAGTAACTCATCCTAGTATTTGCATTCTGTGTGTGCATTCGCATTTGCAATAAGAGTGATTTTTGTCCTAAGCTCTGGATAGTTCTGATATTGGCATAAATGACTAAGAGGTAGACATCATGTACGTTTTGTTCAGATTGCAAACCTTCTGAAGTTTAAACCTTGTTCCTTAAAACTTAACCATTTGTAGCATAGCTTAATTAATAAGCACTGAGCAGAGCATACTTTTGATTCTGAAGTGATTTTTTTTTTTTCCTTAAAGTAGTTGATACAGTATTTTCTCAGGGATTATGCTTTTCTCCTTGCTTTTTTTTGTAAATGCTGGGTACAAATATCCTCCAACCCAATTGTAAAAATAACTTATATGTAGTCTGGAACCAGTAGATTTCCCAAAGCATGAGCAAATTCTGTTTTACTGGAGTTAATAATGTTTCAATCTCTCAAGTCCATGTGTGAGATATAGTGAATCATCATCATATTATCATATAAGATCCCGCATCATCTGATGGGCCTATCATTTCTGCTTATTTTGCAGAATAATCTGTTAATCTCTTCCTAAAATCCAGAAAATAAATGGATTGAAAATATTAAGTGTATCATTATTATGGAAATATTTAATTTTTGAAATAAAAATGTGGAAGCTGGTAACAATTTTTCAGTTACTAGGGAAACACTAGTTAGATTTTTCTATTTAAATATTCAAATTGCTGGGTTTGGTAGCTCATGGCTGTAATCCTAGCACTTTGGAAGGCCAAAACAGGAGGATCACTTGAGGCCATGAGTTTGAGACCAGCTTGGGCAACAAATAAGACCCCATCGCTACAAAATATTAAATATTTAAATAATTTCAACTTTTACATATAAAAGCAATATAATATTAAAATGCTTGTTCTTTCTATTAAATTCTCTTTTTAATAACTTCTAATACTGCCGACAAAATATTTGAAAAATATTAGTACAGCATTGGCCATTGTTCACAGTAGATCTAGAACACATAACTTCATTGTATATGTTTTTGAAGTTTGATCTAGTCTGTTTCTTTCTTTCTTTTAATGGAGTTTCACCCGTGTTGCCCAGGCTGAAGTGCAATGGCGCAATCTCGGCTCACTACAACCTCCGCCTCCTGGATTCAAGCAATTCTCCTGCTTCAGCCTCCTGAGTAGCTGGGATTTCAGGCTCCCACCAACACGACTGGCT
Organism: Trachypithecus francoisi; assembly: GCF_009764315.1. Lineage (NCBI taxonomy): Eukaryota > Metazoa > Chordata > Mammalia > Primates > Cercopithecidae > Trachypithecus > Trachypithecus francoisi. The sequence goes on from NW_022681454.1 coordinate 19,524,292, forward strand.
AATTTTTGTATTTTTAGTAGAAATGGGGTTTTGCCATGTTGGCCAGGCTGGTCTCAAACTCCTGACCTCAGGTGATCCACCCTCCTCAGCCTGCCAAAGTGCTGGGATTATAGGCATGAGCCACCACACCCGGCCTATAGTCTGTTTCATAAATGGCATGAACAGTGCTTAGCTAGGGATGTGTAGATAGGACATTATAATATATTAGGACATAGAAAGTAACTCTTTTTCTATTGCAATTCCCATGTCTTCATAAATTGGCTCTTTCTGGGCAGTGGGCAAGAAGAACCCACTGGACAGTTACACTCATGAAAATTCCCACTCTGATCCCTCTCTACCACAGACAGCTCCCCAGGTTACTCAGTTATCATTACTGCCAGGCGACAACCTCCACTCACAAAGATGAGGACACTGACCAACCCAGGCACAAGATCAGTGAGTGGGGAAGCAGGGGCACATGGAAGTGGGAAGGGTGGATGGGCAGTCCTGGGCAGCTCTGAAGTGGGACAGTATGAAAGGAAGGCCCTGGTCTTTGTCCCTTTGAGTACCTATCATGTCACATAAACAATAGTGTGTTAATGGGGTGTTGAAAAAGTCTCCTGCCTGAGCAATTCAGTTTGTTTATGATTATAAATGTCAACAGAGTTCTATAAATGATAATTCACTTTGTGTTTTGATGATTGTCTCTCTGATGGGGGCTGTTGATAGCTTTTCTTAGTTCTTGTCTCGGCATTTATTCTTGATTGGCATATGACAGTCATATTCCTGGGTTCTGTTGATGTTTTTAAATCATGCACATACTTGAATTTCTCTTATAGAGTGAGAATGACATTATATCCGCTACTTGTTAAATAGATTCTCCGTTTATGCTAGCAAAGTGTCAATGCTGTATGTCTCTATGTATGCAATTTTTCTTTTGTACAGTCATTTTTCTCTTAGCATTCTAAAGATTGATTGAACTCTTGTGTTATAGCAGTACTTAATGTGTCACTTACTGAACTTAAAATCATCACTGTAACTCAGTGCATAACGCTATTCATCATCCGTTGAACCTGTCACTCCTGCTGATTGTGCAGAATAAAAGCCTCTTCTCACCTTTTATTTTTTTCTTAATATAACAGATATAGTTCATGCATTTTTCTTCATGTTTTAACTGATATTTTGTCATCAATTCTCTGATGTTTATCAAGAGTTAATTTTTTTCCAATCCAGATTAATACAGGTTACAGAGTAGAAGAGTTTGTTAATACCTAACAAATATTAATCACTCAGGCTAGATTTATTACATATAAGTATGTCAAATTAGATAAACACTACCTAAAATTTTGGCTGTTGGAAAAATATTAACTTGTACCTTCAAATTTATTAGTGCTAAAGGCATATTAAACTTTATAGCAGACTTTGGATGTTTTATCTTTTAAGAAATATTTGAGGCCAGGCGCGGTGGCTCACGCCTGTAATCCCAACGCTTTTGGAGGCTGAGGCAGGCAAATAATGAGGTCAGGCAATTGAGATGATCCTGGCCAACGTGGTGAAATGCCGTTCTCTACTAAAAATACGAAACTTAGCTGGGCGAAATGGCATGCACCTATAGTCCCAGCTACTTGGGAGGGTGAGGCAGTAGAATCGCTTGAACCCGGGAGGCAGAGGTTGCAGTGAGCCGAGAATGCATCACTGCAATCCAGCCTGAAAACTGTGTGAGACTCCATGTCAAATAAAAAAAAGAAAAAAGAAAAAAGAAAGAAATATTTGACTCAGTGAACAAATTTGCAGTAAAACAGAAAAAATAATATAGATTACACATGTTTATAAAATCTGTTGTATAATCACCTGGAGATGCCATTTGAATGCAGCAGTGTAACAGGGAGAAGCATCAGATGAGTTCTCAGAATATATCAATCTTGTCTTTATTCTAGATTAGAGCCTGGTTTTTAGCTAGAGGCGATATAGTAGGAAAAACAGGTTTGTATTGATTCAGATTGTGTGTGCATTCATAGCAGATGTGGAATTACATATTTTTGCCAGATAATTATCACTTAACAAAGGGTAAAACATTAGAGCATCATGAAAGTTGAAGTTTTAACTTCACAGGAAAAAAGGAGCTTTATTTTAAAGCATGATGAAAATTATATAATTTATGCATAACTCAGTTATTTTGTTCTGAACTTAAAGAAGATACTTTCAAAAGACATTCCTAATAAAGCAAGTTAATGACCGTAGTATGAAACCTAATTGTGATATAATAAAGCTTTTTACTGTATCCAAACATGTTATACAAATACTCTTTATGACTTGCATAAACAGAAAGGCAGGAGCTAGTGCAAATAATGAAGAATATTTATTTAAAAAAACTAAAAAGCAGTTATTTTATGTAGAACAGGCCACATGCATTATTTATTATACTGTATTCAAAATATTTTACAACTCTATTATGAGGAATTTTTCTTGCACTTGGAGAATACAGGTAAAGACATTAGAGGCTTATAGATCCTGAATGCAGCTGCAGATAGTATCCCTTAAAAGAGGCAATGCAGCTGGTTTCCTATTTCCCAGTCTTTTTTGTGCCAGACAAGGAAGTGACTTTCTTTAGAAAAGAGGATTATAATAGTCATATCCTTAAATGAGGAAACTAGAACCAGATTTCTTTTTAGAACTTGCAGTGGGGATTAGAAGAAATATTGCAATAAACTTTAGCTTATTCTAATCTCAGTTTACTAAGTTTTTGGTAACACTGATCATTTAACATTGGAAAGAGATAGGATCTGCATAATAATGTATACTTCCCATAACTTAAAAGTAATCATGTTCATTGCATAGGATAAAACGATCCGTTATTCTAAAACCAGAGGAAACTGAAAAAAAAAAAATGTAGTGCTGTGTTAACAGTGACTTAAGTATCCTGTCAAAGTTTGCTAAAAATTTTTAAGGAACTTTTGCAATTTCCCTCAAATTAACTACCAGGCAGGCACCAATTTGTCATTTTTGTATATTGCATTAAAGCATTTAATGCTAAATTAAGATGGAAAGGTAGGGTTTTTTTTTCCTTTTTTTTTTTTAATACATTTCCTTTCTGGGAAAAAAAAATCAAATATTTATTAACTGCTGTCTATTGTTGTCTTTCTCTTTAGAAGGTAATTTGTGGTCAGTGGAGCCCAGCAGGGAAGCTCCTTCTCCTCCAGATGGCAGTGACATTTGAGAAAACCTTGGAGGATTAAAGGCACTCTAGTGAGCACTCACTGCAAAGTCCTGACACAATTTGACAGTCCTAATCTGGGTCCTCAACTGATTGGATGACCAAGGGCACAAAATTCTCATCCAACTGTGCAATCACCAGGCACACTATTAAGGGCACTAAAAATGTTCCAAAGTTTTGGTGACTGTTTTAAACAAAAATACATAAACCTTTTCTTTATGGTATGTTTTTGGAAAAGGTCTTGGAGGTACCTTGCATGGCTTTTAAAAACTGACTATATTTTTGCATGAATGAGCACAGCATGCTATAAATGTCTTTACTCTTTATTAAGTAGGGTTTGCAAACAATCTAAATGGTTAAATGGTAGAGGAAACTATAGAAATTGATCTCAGTGAGCAAAGCCTACCAAATCTAATTATATATTGTCACCATCTGCTTCAATATGATAACAGAATTAATACAATTACTTTGAGAATTTTGAAGAAAAAACTTTTGAAAAAAATGGACACGTGTGGCAAGCCTGCGTGTGTGTGTGTGTGTGTGTGTATCAGAGAGAGAGAGACAGAGAGAGAGGGGGAGAGAGAGAGAGAAAAAAGCAAGGGCAAGAAAAAAGTGCCATCTTAGCTGTTCTTTCTTTTTATTTTTATTTTTTACCTTTCCTCATTTTTAAGTTATTGCTTAACATGATTTGATTTATGTTTTCCTAATTTTCATGTTGATTAAAGTTATCAAGTTTTGGTAACATGATTTTATTGGTTTGGTATTTTAATTATATCCACTGCAGCTTCTAAAATCACCATGGCAACAGGTGTGTAATTATCAACATTGCACATAGCTTCAATGTGTAATGCATTTCTTCTGGCTGAATGAATATTAAATTATACTGCTTAACACCTCCTCTACTAGTAAACAGATAAGGCTTTGGCCATGGCTTGCAAATTGATCTTGCTTCTGTAGATTTCTATCACTGTAGAGCCATTGAATGGGGCAATTTGTGCCTTTGAGGGTTTTCTGACTTTGCTGGAGCATGACAGAAAGTCCAGTTTTATTTCATTTAATGAGAAAAAAACATGTTTAATTACAACTCACATTTCCGTTTGTAGAATTCTTTCCAAGAGAATATTCTGCCTATTGTTTTCCATTGCAAGGTGTGTATTCAGGATAGATGAGATTTTTTTTAAAAAAGACATTTTCTTCAGGAAAGCTTACATTTTAAATGCTACTCTTCTTAGCAAATGCAGGTGTTCATTGTGTGAAGCACATATGAAATGAAACCTTTGATTTACTACCTAACTATAGTCTAATATCAACTATAAGAAAACTATATGATCCATAATTTTAAGTAAACCAAAACTTTACTTTGTTTCTAATAGTTCAGGTGGTCTTTTCAGACTGATTTCTACCTAGAAGTAGGTAAGAAAGTGACGATTGTCTTTATATGTCTCTGATTGTTATCAAGCTCAAAATTTTCCTTAAATGGCTACAGAAAGAGATAGCAGTTTACTACTACTACTACTACTACTACTATTAGGTCATCTAATATAATTCAATTTATAAATCTGATGCATACATTTGATGGATAGGATAGAGACTTTTAAGGACCTAGCATTATAAAAAATATATTTTAAATACATAGATCAAATACAGCTGTCTATAATATTGTTAAATAGGAAACAAGATAAATGATTATGAGGATGTATAGACCTTTTCATTCTTCAGTTTTTGTTTTTAGTGGACATTTTATTTTGGTATGCCATTCAGCAACTTGAAGTCAGTAAATGAAGCATAATCAATATTAGAACAAAAGCCAGCATAAGAAGATTTATTTAAATTGGATTTATTTAGAATTTGGAGTCTGGTCATTAGAATTTTGAGACTAGGTGATTCTATAAAAGGCTGTATGTAACCACATTCTACTCTATTCCTTCCTCTCCACCCAGGCCAAATATCCCAGAATATTATTTAAGTATCATCAATTTTTAATTTTAGTGTGTTTCCATTTTCAAACTAAGACAGGCACAAAAGTTGAGGTTACCAGTGGTACAAGATCAGATCACCTAGTTAGATATTGGTGCACAGTAACACGTAGCCTAACACACTCTATTCATAATGTGGATTGACAACTAAGAAAAAAGTGAATGCTTTATTCACACAAATAGGTTAATATTCCTGAAATAGTGTCCAGTGCATTTAAAGCCATTTAAAAGAACATAGAGAATACATTGATTATTTTTCTGAGCTTATTTCTCTAGTATTTCTCTCTGTATCATTTACTCTTGCTCATATTTAGACTTCTTGTTAATCTTAGAAAAAGGATAGACACACACACAGTGTATTTCTGCAGACTCCCCTTTAATGGATCTCTGCCAGTGTTAGCCATTGTTTCAGTTGCTTGTGGCTGCTCAACTGTGCAAGGTTGCCTGGAAACGCTCCTTCTTCAGTGCAAAGCTCTCCGGCCACTTTCCATACCTCCCAGCCCAGGGCTTAAAGATTCAGGGACTCCAGCCACTGGTGTTTCTTTTTGAAATCTCCTTAGTAAACTAATGATCTTGTAAATGTAGAAAATAGAAAAATTGCTTCCCAGTCTGTAGGGCATGCAAGTTTAAAACAAAACAAAACAAAAACTTTGAAAAAAATATGCATTCGTTGCAAGTTAAAACAAATAAAATTTGTCTTCTCTATTGAATTTGATTTAAAGTTTTGTTAAACCAAAGCATTTCGTAATGTGTAATATTTTTGGGAAATATTTTAAATTAACATCTACCACTGTCTTTCTGCCTGGAAATTGTGTGCTATTCCCATCAAGGTTGCATCATGTTTCCATTACTCCTTTAATTGGGGGGAGGTTTCAAAGTCAGATACCTTGATTTGGAATTGTAATGCTTTTAACAAATTTTAAAGCAAGTACTACTATTAGGTAACAGAATGTTATTATTACTCACTTTTTTCCTTGGTTAAATTTGTTTGTCAGTCCTAAGAGGCTTTAAGAATATAAAATGGATGTGATGTTTAATAATATCAATACAGTTGATTGTACTTGGCTCTGCTGTTTTCTATTTTCATATTATAACTTAGTAAAAACAACAAATTAGAGGTATGCAATTTCTGCAGTTAGTTCAAGTTCCTAATTCCAGAGTATAAGATGGGATTGTAACTCACTGTGCTTGAGTTACATATATGCCGCTACATAATACCTATATATCATTACTGGCTTTAAAAGAAAGATTATGTGAAAATTGGTAGTAGGTAGTACTCAGTCTTTTTCTTTTGTTACAAGTACTTTGAAATTACTGGTTTGTGATATACGACATGAAAAGAAAGACATACTCGGTGATGTTTGAAAGGCATACTATTATCAGATATGGCTTACTTAAAATTAGTTATTAGACTTTGGTCTCTTAACAGCTTTTATTCCCCCCAATATACTTTAAAATTCTGATTTTCAGAAATCTTAATTGTACAGTATTAATATTGCTATGGACACAAACTTTGCTAGCCCTTTACTGGTAGATTACATAGACTACATTGGTTATTAGATGTTAAAGTTTATTGATAACATCATGCTTATTCAAAAATATTTTAATACTTTTTCTTTATTTAAGGAATTACTTCAGGTGATATGTGGGTTTTAATTGTTACGGAAATACATTTTATGATTATGTATAATATTCCCTTTAAAGGCCTATAGGACCTGTGGTTGGTTGACTGTATATATTAATGTTTTTTAACGTTAAGAACTTACATAATTGGTCAAGAAAATGAGACTTATCCCTTCATGTTCTCTTTCCTTCTGTACCTCATAAGCCTATGTGTCCCTTAGGATAGGTTACCGGATCGGCTTGTCAATTGCTGATAGAAATTTTTCAGTGAAGGTAAGTTATATGTTAGACATCATAGAGTGATCGGACTGGTTTTATTACATAGCATATTGAGAGCAAAGCGAAAGAATCAAGCAGAGACATATTTCTGCATGTTGACTCATGTATCCACTGTATTTTTATTGCAAACTAATTAATTGTGGGCCAAACGTCATAGTGATGAATAGAAGCCTGTTCACACTCACATCAGGCACGGAGTCTCACTTCCTTGTAAATTTAAATTGGGGAGGCAGGTAGAGTATCACAATGAGCTTAAAATGGTTATTTTGAAGAAATGATCAAGAAAAATATTAAGGAAAAATTCGGGTGTCTACTCTGTGAGACAGTCTGTCTCTAAGGTGCTTTACATATTTTATCTCACTTAATCCTAGGAACCACCCTATGATTTAGGTAGCATTGTTCCTATTTTGCAGTTTGACGAACTCATGCACCTTGAGGTTGATTAAACTCAGGGTTGTCTTAATCATTTCTAATTTCAGTGAATATACTTTCCCACTGGACATTTACCTTTCTAATTAATGTGAAACAAGACAATATTTCTGATAGCATATACAGTAGTCACTTTAGGGGCAGATAAACATAAGATGCCAGGGATTTGGATTGTTCAAGTCAATAGTGTCCTGAAGAATAAGATATTCACCGTGTGAAACAACAACAACTATATGCAAAGTTTCTGTAAAATTTGGACATTTTCGGTTCTTAACAGAAATAGGTGGGATTGATAGGTATCATGATATTTCAGTAGAAACCAGGAAAATATCCCAACTTCAAGAATGGTTTCTTGCCAAGCCCACAGTAAGAGTTCTAAATATAAGTTAAGACATGGTCTCTGCCATCATGGAACTGGTACCCAACACAATCCCACTTATAAAATGTCTTTATAGTCCACTATGGCAATTATGAAGGCAGAGTATAATATGGGAGCCTGAAAAGCTATACTACAGAGGCGACTTTTGAATGGGGTCTGGAGGGATGTATTCACCAGGGAGTGAAAGGAGGAAAGAAACTGAAGTTGGTGAAAAAAAACAGATGGATGTGTGAACAGCTCCACATGGCCAAAGAATGGTGTGTTTCGGTGTGTAGGGAGGGATTTCTGGTCAGGTCCATGAGCCAGCATTACAGAGGGCTTTGCATGGCATGAGAAGGTATTCGGATGCCACTTTGTTCAATACAGAGATCTACTAAGCACTTAAAAATTAGAGACAAATAATATTCAGATTCGTATGTTGAAAAGATTGCATTTGTGCCAATGGAGAGGACATAGTAAAGGGAGCAAGATTAGAGTTAGCAGCATCACTTAGGATGCCATTACCTTTGTCTAGGGATCTTAGACTCAAGGTAAGCAAAGCTTAGGGCTTGAACCAAGCAGATAAAGACTAGAGAAGAGGTACTCAGAAATGTTGAATCAGTACATTTTGTTATACTTTTAAAATTTTTACAAGGCCAGTGGCTGCCACACAAGGCTTTAAGCTTTTTTGTTTTTGTTTAATGAATGAGCACAAATGTCGGGGCAGTAAGGAAAAAGACAGCTCTGAGATTTGCTGGAAGTTAGCGCTACCCTCAAGTTTAACAGACCTATAAAGACTTGAAGCAAGAAGTAGATTTATTGTGTTGGGAGGGAGATGGCTTCATAGAATGGGAAGTGAAATGAAATGGTTTTTCCCAAGAATGACAATGCATTTTAGAGAAGATGTGAAGATGATGCGGTTGTTGAGAAGAAAGAGCATTCAGTGAGCAGCACAGTGGAGAAAAGGTATCGTACCTAGGTGTGAAAATGAAAATGAAGGATTCCTCATTTTCTCTTCCACCTCAGGTCATGTGACAGGACTCTGCTCACTCCCTCTCTACACTTTAATCTTTGCTGAAAGATACATAGCGATAGGAAAACTTGCTAACATTCCCTCTTTTCCTCTGTATTAAGTAAGTCATTCCATTAACCAAAAAGTTCAACAGATGTCAACTGAATGCCTATTATCTGTCCCTTTTTAATTTTCTTTCTGCCCTGTAAAAAGCTGAATAGAGGAATGCTTACATGTTAGTGGGAGTTTTAGAAGTCTCTGAAAGTGAGAGATAAGTCATTTGTCATTTTGGCTAGATCTTCCCGTAGGAACTTCTAAATGGTTTCATGACCTCATTTCATCTAGATAAATGCAAGAGGGTTTTAAATGTGAGAAGGGCCTCAGGAATCCAACTTATAGATATAAACCTTTCTTTTAACAGGTTACTTAGTAAATCAGTTTTCTTTGTACTGTGATTCATTAAGAGCAATAACTTTGATTTCATTTTTTACTTTATAGGAAGCATAGAGTGACTCAATAGTAGAAAAATTCAGTAACATTTTTAAAATTATGTAAATTAAATAAAATTATGTAAATTAAAATTGTGAAAATTGTGTAAATTACATTTTAAAATGTGATTAAATTAAAACCAGGATCTGTGGGGTGGCTGAATTAGATTTCTTAATAACATTTATGAAAAACTGTGCACAGTACATACTATTCTTTCAGAAGCAATAATAGTTGTAAGAGATTATTGTTTTAAAAAATAGATACCTTGGACTCGGGAAGGGGAACATCACACACTGGGGCCTATCATGGGGAGGGGGGAGGAGGGAGGGATTGCATTGGGGAGTTATACATGATATAAACGTCATGCACATGTACCCTAGAACTTAAAGTATAATAAAAAAAAAAAAAAAAAAGATACCAGTGAGAGCTTACTAGGTGCCAGTCAGTGCTCTATCCAGATTACATGTATGAATTCATTTAATTTTTAAAGTCAACCTGTGACACCCTGTGAGCTCACTCTGTGAGCCATCACCCTTGTTTTGCAAACAAACAAATTTAGGGGTAGAAATGAATCCATATTCTTATTATACATCAGCCATATCTCTCAATAAATCCTAATCAGAGCTGATTAACAAATTATAATCAGCGTGTTCAATATTTGGTATTTCAGGTACCTTACAGGACGTTCTTAGTTTTACAGAAGTTTTTAAAAACCTTAGTATGTATATATTTTTAACTAATATTAAGGCTCCTTAGGTGAGTGGTTTTCAAACGATATGCTAAAGATCTCTAGAAATTTATTGGAGAATTTCATATCTTCTTCAACCAGATTCACTTGAGGTATATTCATTTCATATATTGGGTTTTATTATTAGAGCTTTTCCCTCCTCTTGCTCTGCTTCCTATCCATACATCTACCCATCCACCCATCCATCAAGGAACTTTTTTAGCTGTAAATAACTAAAACTTGTAGTACTAATAAAAAATAAAGCTAAAATTGGAGGACAGCATATTTAAAATATTAGATTTGAGGATCTCTCTTGAGATTCTATACATCACTTCATTAATGTTAACAGTAGCATTAAATCCAAACTTATAAAATGTTAGTGATGAGGTATCAGTGCATTAAATATAGGTTGGTGCATTACTTTCAATTAAAAGTAATGACAAAAACCACAATCACTTTTGTACAAACCTAATATGTTGGCCTTTCCTGATTGAATGTAATTAGCTACTTTATACGTAATGTTATAATGTATAACATTAAAATGGCATGTTGAATTTTTAAAGTAGCTAATACCTTTAAAGATTCTACAACATAAAACAGTTTTGCATAAGAAATGCTAGGTATATCTAAGTATATTTTATTTTTAATTTTTATTTCTTTTTTCTCTTCCGAAGAAAACATTCAGGTTTATTGATGTACAATTTACATAAAAAGCATTCACCTTTTCTGGGTGTACAGCCCAATGATTTTCTCTAAATATATCCTAAATAATTTTTTAACAATCATATTCAGAAAGTTTAAATTCAAAAAAGTTTAGAATTATTTTCAACCTTAATTCAAAATACACCATTCATGATGTTTCCTGCTCATTTTGCTACACTGTATTAAGAAAGAATTTTCAAAATATGGCCAAGTTCTCTTGGTGAAAAGTACTTTCCAAGGGACAGCCTAATTAGCCCACGCTTTCCCTCCTGCTCCATCTTGTCCTCCTCTCCTGCGCGGGATGACGTTTTCCCTCAGGTAGGTGTGAGTGCCCAGGACAAAGGACATATTGGTTTCTCTGGGAGATTTAAACCATTTTATCAAGGATGGTTCTGTTTGCCTAGTTAGTAACTTTTGGTTGGAGCTTCGAGTCAGTTGGGGAGCAGAGGGTGGGTGAAGGCAGAGGAGAGAGCTTCATAACAGGAACACAGAGCAGCAAAATCTCAAGGGAACCTGACAAGGGTAACTTGGAAGAGGCAAGCTCTCAGTCTGTAAACTTTTCCTTGGTTCTGTGGACTGTGGGGGAAAGCAAAGGGACAGCTTGTTTTTCGTGGACTGATTTTCCAAGCAGCTTTATGAATTGTTACAATTTTGATCTGGGTTGCATGCATTCAGTTAAATGGATGTTTGTATTAATATAAACATTAATTTTATATTATTTATTTAATTAAATATTTGTGTTTATGTAATTTTTATATTCTGTGCTGTTTTACTTTTTTGTATTTTTTTAAGTGTGTATCGTCTTTTTAGCTCGCATGAATATGTTTATTCACTTAAAAAGTAAGGTTTTTATGTTAAAACTATATTAAACACATAAACATGTATTTTTCCCGAAGGTTATTCTTGAAGGTTTTGCTTCATCCTAATCTCAAAGGCTTTGCTTTGTTGTTTACTTTTTATAAATTAATATCTTTTAGCCAAATACTTCTGTTCTAGAACTTAAATATTGGCTGTATTATTTTTCTTAATATTAAAATGTTTCCTTTAAAATTTATTTTCCAAGAGGAATGAAATTTTTTTTTTTAAAAAGGAATTTTAATGTTTAAAAACTGCTTTGGGACTGGGTCTGTAGGTTAAGTACACCTTCTGAGACTGAAACAATAAGAGCACTCGTGGCTTATTGAACCATGATAATAAAAGCAACTGAATAACAATAAATACTAGAACTGGATTCTGCTTCATACACCTAATTAAAAATATATATTGTTTTAAATGGGGAATTTACAGTGAATCTCATGAACAAGTAATATAGACTAAACAATCTGACATTAAAATTAGAGAATACAAATATTTGTGATTTATGCCCTTGTCTTAATTTGAAACAAGTGTGTGATATATAACATGTACAACAAAAAATAAAAATAAGATTAAGCCAGAATGCCATTTTGAAAACAAAATAAAACAAAGGTATGTTCCATTAATCTACAGAGATAAACTATGGTAGTGTTTCTGCATTACCATAATTATTTCTGCAGAGCAGGAGAATAAGCAGAAGAGAATGTACATCTATGTTTGCTTAATATTGTTTCTGTCTTTAGGTTTCACTTCTCTCCCACGGTAATGTAAAAGTAGGAACACCTGTTTTCCATTGGGCATTCAGTTTGGGTAAATTCTTACAACACAGCTATGTATTTCTAATCAGAATTTTCTGGAAATGTGAGGGAAGTTGATGATAACAATAATATTTTTAAAAAGTACAGTCAATAAAATTAATTCCAGGAAGACCCCCTTCCTCCCCACCAAAAGAGAAATCTAGGAAGAAACATGTACACTTCCTATGTAGATTTAAAAGCTTTGGGAATCAAGGTTATGAATTAAAAAATCATTTTGCTTCCAAAAGGATCCAGAAGTGAAATATTTAAATGTAAAATTTGATCTATAAAATCTAGACAGCATGTATTTTCCTGCAACTATTTATAAAAGAACAGGGCATTGTAGAATAAAATTTGTAATAAATGGAAGTATTTCTGTCTTCAAAAGGATTGCTGTAAATTGTAGGAGGTGTGGAAAAACTGCTCCTGCTTTAAAAATTGCAAACATGTTTTCAAGCAATGTTTCTAAGTTTCTATTTTAAGTCAGCAATAGGAAAAGTTATTTTCTTGTATATATGTCAAAAAATATCAAATCAGAAAGGCCATCTACAATTGATTTTTCTACTTGAAAGGAACGAGGAAGGGAAAGTTGGTCTTTGCTCTTGTCCATCAGAGTATTATGCCTGCCAGCTTGTGTGCAAATGATTTATTCTGAAAAGCAGACTTTACACTTAGAGAAATACTGGGATGGAGCATTTGTGCCCTGTGGAGTGTTTGGAAATGGAATAATGCATCCACAAAGACAGCTTTCTGCATCCTTTCTGCCTGCACATATGAAAGGGTAAGCATTAATTTCAATAATGGTTCAAGTAATTGAAAAAGGGCCTGCATTTCAGGATAGCTGGACAGTTCACCCATTAGCTCTCTGCTGCAAAGAGAAAAAGAAAGCTGAGCTGCCCATTTTAACATTTTAACAGATAATTAAGAATGATAAAATCTAAAAATGTCAAATAAAATGTATTAACTTAAAAGTAAGCCGGTAACCATACTCTAATAGTTTGTTTTCTAGTTCCTACTTTTCATTAACTCCAAAATGTTTATGTTTAATACCTTAACTGCCATTTGGTGTAATTATACTTAAAGTTTTTTTCATGTAAGTCATTTTCCTGCTCTGAAGGTTATTTTTAGAAGAACTTGATCCATCTTTTCTCTCATTCACATATTTGCCAAGAGTTTCTGTGAAAAGCCGGGTGTTTTCAGTGATCTAATAACTAATCTAATTACAGGCTTTGAATTTTAAACCTAAATATTCTTAACTTTTAAAATAAAACTTCGGAGGTAAATTAAAGGCACTAGAAGGTCACGAAACCAATATTAATTGTAGTATACTGTGAAGTTCCTCTTGGTTTGCATACTAATTTATAGAGGATTTTTGAAGGCTCTTTTTACTCTTATCAATTGACTCAATGGACTCATGATTGTAGCATGTCTTATCTTCACAGATGAAACATTTCAGATGCACTGTACTAAATAAAATCATACTCCTTGGCATGATTTTCCGGATTATCCACAGTCTAGTCTCAATCTCTTTCCAGATTCAACTCACTGCTTCATGCCCCCCAGTTGCCTAAACTCTGTGTTATTTTGAGTGTGCTCGTTCTCCAGGTATTTCAAAGTTTCAGCGCAGGTCTCAGGTATTCAGGGCAGACATTTGAACATAAAAGTGTTGAACTGCTGGTTATCTGTTCCAGTTTTTCATCACACATGCTGTTATTTCTAACATTCCCGTATCAGTTAAGAATGATTCATGTAACAGAACATACAAGCCAGCTGTTGGTGTTTATATAAGAAAAAGTCCACAGGTAGGCAGCCAGTTCAGAGGTAGTGTAACTCCTCAGGGACGCTTTTAAGGACCCAAGATCCTCTGCCTCTCAGCCATATCATCTTTACTATGTGAACATTTGTCCTCGTGATAGTTGAAGCCTCAGTTGAAGGCTGCTGCACCTTCAACTCTCTGCCATGTTCCAGGCATGGAAAAAAGACATGTGGAATGGGGCATGAGCAAAGGGCTGTACCCGATTGTCCTGTCCTTCCCCCCACCCTCCTGTCACTTCTTTCTTTTTTTCAGGAAATTACAAGCTTTCTCAGAGGCTGACGACAGCAGTCTTTGTTTCACATCTCATTGGCCAACACCCAGTCATGGCTGTCCCTACTTGGAAGGTGGCTCAGGGAGAAAGGAATGCAAGTGGGGACTGGGCCAGTGAAAGAACAGTGCCTGCCATGCTGCTTTTCACTTGCATGCATCCCTCCACTTGAAATGCCCTTTGTCTTATCCTTTATGTGTGTTCATCCACATCTTGTGTAGAGGCTGTCCACTTTCTCCGGTTCTGACTGAGCTCCTATGAGCTGCTCTTTGTATTTTCCTATGGGATATCATTTTTAACCTTCATAATAAAAGGCAGAATGACTGTCATTAGCTTTATGTAGCTGTGTCTTAACACTGAGGTCAGAAATTGTGCTATGAATTAGGAATCTTTCAGTGACAGGCGTCAAAAAATTATGCTAATTAGTTTATCCCATAATTTGTTGGTTCACTTAACATAGAAGTCCAGGGAATCACTGGCTTCAGGCATGTCTGGAAGCAGAAGCTGAAATGACATGCTCAGTGTTAACTGCGGTGCCTCTCATCATTCTAAATCTCATCCATGCTTCCTCCCTCTCTTATTGCTCCTCTCTACTCCTCTTTGTCCTTCTTTTTCTTCCTGTCTTTCTCCTACTCTTTATTCTGTATCCCGCTATTTTGCTCATTCTGAAACAGGTTCTCAACACTTTGTACAACGTACAAATGATAGACATTCACAGCTCTTAGCTTACCTGGCTTCTCATTATGCCAGAGTCAAGGAGTTCCTCTTTCTACAAAATACATATATCAAATGTTTCTGGAAGGAATATGACTAGCCTTGGTTGGCAACATTTCTGTTTTTTGAGCAGCCTTACCATGGAGGAGAATAGAGTAGTAAGATTGGCTATGAATAGGTCCATTCTAGTTGCCCAGAAGTAGATGAGGCAGTGTAATTGATAATCTCACCCAAACCATATGTGACGTTGGGAGAAAATTCTAGGAATGCAAAATAATAAGTACTTATCCCAGATCTCATTGTGCTTGTCATCATTCATTGCATGTGCCTATCTCTATCAAAGTAATAGGAGCTCAGTAGGGATATGAGGAAGTGAATGGATAAATGGGAGAGGGGAAGAACTGAGCTGGCCTATAAGCAAAAGAAGAAAACGGCAGTGTTTCGTGTTTTATGAGCTGTATTCAGATCATGCAGTGATATTTTAGGTTTTTTTTTTTTTTTTTACTTTTTGAAACAGGGTCTCACTCTGTTGCCCAGGCTTCAGTGCAGTGGTATGCTTACAGCTCACTGCAGCCTCGACCTCCTGGGCTCAAGTGATCTGCCACCCTCAGCCTCCCAAATAGCTGCGACTACAGGCACGCATCACCACCCCTGGATAATTTTCTGATATTTTTATAGAGCCAGTGTCTTACTCTGTTGCCCAGGCTGCTCTCTAACTCCTGGCTTCAAGTGATCTTCCTACTTCAGCTTCCCAAAGGGTTGAGATTACAGGCATGAACCACTGTACCCAGCTGTTTTATGTTTTAAATTTATATAAATCCACAGTGGATACATCATTCAAATTACAAAAATAAGGAAATGCGGTACAAAATCATATTCAGAAAATGCATCTGCCATTGCTCCTTCAGAAAATAGTTGCTGCTTGCTTACTCTGTGATAAGGCATTAATTGCATGGTGCTTCATATTTTTAGTGACAATTACTGAGATGCTTCTCTCTGTTCTTAGAGAACATCTTAAGCTGATAAAAAATTAACAAGTGGGGGATACATAGTTTGTAAGTAAAGTATATTTGGGGAACCTTTTGTCTTTTTAAAGCATATAAAACTCTATAGTGTGTTTTCAATTTCAGTGTATGGATATAAGAAACTTAAGAAAATGAATTCATGTATTTAGCCTCATTTATTTAAACCATTTATGGAGACATTTGATATATTTTTAAGTCTCTCAGAAAATATCCTAAGCATAAGCAAATAACTTCAAATAAAATGTTTATATTTGGACATACTAGTTCTCTGCTGTCATCTTGACTGATTCAGAAAAGTTCTGAAGTGAAAGATTTTAACATTTATTTCTCCTGGCTTTCTTCCATCTGCCTGGAATAACTCAGTTCACTGAAGGCTTCTGATAGGTCCCTGACCTTGGCCCCAATCTTTGCCATCAGTGTTTGGGGTGAGGAGAGAATGGGCTTTGAGGATGGTTGCCTCTTTTTCACTGCTGCACCTCCTCATTATCTCTGCAGGAAGCAGGTTGATTCTGGCAGGCAAAGCTCCCTGAGGCGGGATCCATTCAGTTCATTCTTACAGGGGTAATAGGGCTTGGGGCTCATTTCAGTCAGCCTTCCTTGGAAGAGAGAGGTCCCTTTCCTTTCCTTTTGAAGATTGATTGGTTTGCAAAGAAAGAGAGATAACACCACTCTCATTCTCACTTTCTTCTTTTTTCTGTTCTTGAAACTCAATAGTTGTGTACAATAAGAAGTCTTGCTAGACAAATTGTGCCTGTGCTTTATGTTCTGTAAACATGATTCTTGGAGCTGAGAAACTTTTAATGGAACCCTTTACCTAAGCTGAAATTACTTATATAATCCAACTCTGTATTAGTTTTCCTGGTTTTTGAAATAGTGTCACAAGATAGCAAAAAAAAAAAAAAGAGAAGAGAGAGAAAGTATGGGAAGTGGAGATGCAAAAGAATTTCTAAGACTAGTCATTTAACAGACTGACTTAGATGAAAGTTTTCAGTAGCCCACTGGAAAGAGAAATTTCTAAACACAACTTTTTTTGTTAAAGATAATTGAAAATAATTATATGTGTATGTGATAAATCACAAAGATCTTTCTATTTTGTAACTCTTAAAGTAGATGAAGGCCGGGCGCGGTGGCTCAAGCCTGTAATCCCAGCACTTTGGGAGGCCGAGACGGGCGGATCACGAGGTCAGGAGATCGAGACCATCCTGGCTAATACGCTGAAACCCCGTCTCTACTAAAAATACAAAAACTAGCCGGGCGAGGTGGCTGGCGCCTGTAGTCCCAGCTACTCGGGAGGCTGAGGCAGGAGAATGGCGTAAACCCAGGAGGCAGAGCTTGCAGTGAGCTGAGATCTGGCCAGTGCACTCCAGTCCGGGCGACAGAGCGAGACTCCGTCTCAAAAAAAAAAAAGAAAAAACAAAAAAAAGTAGATGAAGAGGTTAATGAGGAGGTTTCCCAGCAGCAAGTTGAATTGTAGTCACGTAAAAATTACATAAACTCAGCAAAAAATTTGAACACCTACTCTGTGCAGGAATCTGAAAAAATT
Source organism: Trachypithecus francoisi (assembly GCF_009764315.1). Lineage (NCBI taxonomy): Eukaryota > Metazoa > Chordata > Mammalia > Primates > Cercopithecidae > Trachypithecus > Trachypithecus francoisi. The sequence goes on from NW_022681454.1 coordinate 19,542,098, forward strand.
TCTTTCTAAGTAATTCCTGTAATTTAGACTCTCAGTGTAGTGGTGAGAATTTGAAAAAGTAAAGAATGCTCATGATAAAGTTTGACAGGTGCTCTGAAAGCAGTAAATATGAGGAATTAAGGCAACCTCTACTTTTGACATCATTTGCTCTGAGAAAGTATTGTATATCCTGACTTTAATTTTTTTAGGACCCTGTGCACTTACAGGATGACAGAAATGATATTTCTTCTCTCCTGAAATGGGGTTGATATTTACACATCACACTCAGACATACAAAAAGTATTATTCTGCTTTATTTATCAATAACAAGACCCTGTCCTCAATGATGGAGACAGAAAACAACTTTGCTAAGTTAAGCTATTTCAGCCACTACTTCTGGTTTTTATTGTTTTATTTCAGAGGAATTCAATTGCAGTTGACTAAATCCTCAGTCAATTTAAAGTTCATATTTCATGTGAGGAATGTTTTTCTCTAAGTGAGTCCACATTCCTTTCTCTTTCTTTCCCAAGATGGTCCAGGGAGCAGGGCTGAATTCTCATGTTCTCATGATGAGAGAGGGAGTTCCTTCTGGTTTGTGTGCTGTCTCTGTCCTTATTGATGTCCTCTGGGATATAGCTGCCTGGTATCTTGGGTTCTTGCCCACCGAGGTCTGGTCATTACGGGGTTGTAAGGCTCATACATGCTGTTGAGGCGGAAGTTCCTTTTCCTCTGGTTTTTGAGATTTCCATAGCAGGGGTCAGTAAACTACAGCATACAAGCAAAACCCAGCAGCTGTGTGCTAAATCCAGCCATTTAGCTTGTAGGCTAAGGCTGTCGGTTTTCCTTCTACAACAGCAGTTGTGAGTAGTTGCAACAAAGACTGTATGTCCTGCAAAGTCTAAAATATTTACTCTCAGGCACCTTACAGAAAAGGTTTGCCAGCCCCTGATCTCTCTGAGTCCTTGGATTGTCCATTCTTTGTTTGTCCTTCCTCTTGGCATGTTTCATCTTTTCCAGAGCACACAGGAACCATTGGGTCTCTTGCACAGAAACTCAGGGCAGACAGAATCACTGTCTAGGGACCTCCACATCCCTCTCCTGTGTCACTGCTTTGGCATCATGCTGTATGTAAACAGGTAGCAGGGGATCAACCCTATCTTAGCCTGTCTATTGCTTGCCATATCTGGGGGTATTTGAAGTTTCTGTGTTTTAGGTTTCCACCCTCTTGCCTGAAGGTCTTCGGTATCTTCTTAGAAACTCTTGTATCATTTTCAAGATACCTTTCTCCCTTGCAAATCCCCTTTCTTCTTTCCTTGAAAGGCTTAGTATTTGGAAAAAACTTTCCTTATGTGAATGATTATTGAAGTGTTTTCTGTACCAGCAACTCCGCATCATATGAGAACTTGTTAAAAATGAAAATACTTGGTCTCTACCCCAGAACAACTGAATAAGATTGTCAGAGGGAGAGGCCCAGCAAGCTGCATTTTAGCAAGCTCTTCGGGTGATTTGTGATCTGACAAAGTTTGAGAACCCCCTACCTTATATCATATCTGCCACTAAAACCAGATGATCTGAGTAGCCAGGTTTCCTGCTTGATGTGTGAAAGGGAGCTTTCAAAATGTAGAAAACTTCTTTCCCATTCCACAAAGATTGACTGAAGTAGACCCAAAAATTCTGTTTTGAAAATTGAATATTTCATTCGATTATCGTTTTCCTTGTCTTTCTGGTCTACTAATTCAAATCCTCCCTGAGGCAGCCGATGCCTCTGGTTAAACAGAGTGTGTGTAGGAAGTGCTCTTAAGGAGAAACATCCAATGCTTCAGAATAAATGCTCTTTTTTATCTGCACTCATGATGCACATTTATCTAAATAGCAGAATATGTGCCTGAAACCAGCAACACTATTTGCTGAGTCAGAAATTTAAGCCTTAGCCTGTGAGACAGAGGTCCAATACTGGAATCCCTCTAGATCTTCATGGATATTTCAAACTTAGCAGGTGTGAAAGGAAATTTACTGATTCCTTATCTTTCTCCTCAAATCATTCTCCATTTCACAAATCCTTGACCTTGGTAAATGGCTATGGGGAAGTGACTATAAGTATTGATTTGGAAGTGGACTGATCTGAATTCAAACACCAATTTCATCATCCATTAACTTTGTGATCTGGAACAGCCAACGTTTCTAGCTATACATTTTCCTGTAAAACAGAGGAAGTCCCAAATCCCATGGGTAGTTTTTAAGCTTTGGAGAAAATGTATGCCTGATAATATGATATTTATTATCCTATGCTTGCCCATTCTCAACTTCACTTAGTGACCAAATCACTAGGCATCGTTGTGCATTCTCCTTCAGAAATGTCTTGAATTGATCATCGTATCCCCTTCCTTTCAACAGATTGCCACTGCTGATAAAGGTTATCTTCATTAGGGGATGGCATGGTTTATTTCTTCTTCCTATCTCTAGTTGGGCCACTCCTTGGGAGAACCACTTATGGTTTTGTGGGTTTGGGAGTGCACAAGAACACCACATCTAAGGGGCACCATTGCACCATTCAGATGTTACCTGGACCTTATAAAGGTCCCTCTACACACTTACACTAATGCACCAACACACATTCTCACAGTCATACATGCACATGTTCTCACACAGTCACTCATACACTAACACACACTGGCCTTGATACTCACACAGACTTACACAAATGCACATCCTCATACAGATTCAGATACCACCCCACCACAAACACAGCCACTCACATTCACACATGCATTTGAGTGTTGTGTATTATTTCAACAAAACAGTAAATCATGTTTCTCCAATAGAATCAGTATATGGAAACATATTCCTGTAACCATATTGAAGAAGGGCTATCTTTCTTTAAATCTTTAAAGCACATGGAGTTGTCCTAGGGGCAGCTCTGCTCTCCACTCCCATCTTTTCTTCAACAGTTGCTAGGATGATTCCATCTGAAGCCCCCACTTTTTCAGGCTCTCTGTGCCTAAGTTCCCATTGCACCTCATGCAGACTGCATCTGTGGTTCTGTCACACAGTGCATGGTTATTTGTGTCACCTGAGATTGAAAAATCGACTGTGATCATCACTGATAACCACCATTATACCTGGTCAAAAGGAGATGTGTAAGAATGTAAGAATTATTTTGCCTACTGCATGAATAATTAATGCTGTTGGTCTGTTTTCCATATGTAAGGAAATACAGAGAGAGTCAGCCAAAAATATTGTACTCTTGTATTTTTTTTAAATTTGGTGATAATCCATTTACCTATTTTAATTACAAGGAAGAACTCCAAAGAAATCGGAATGTTATAGGAAGAACTTGATGGAATGTGCCTAACTGCTTTTTAGGACTATTCTGTGCAATATGTTTTTAACAAAAAGAGAGATTACATTTATCCAGCATTATTTACATCATTCTGTTGCTTCAGGTGGATGAGAGGGTTCTCTTGTCTTTCTTATTCTTCACCCACTTTTAGAGTCTTACATTTACTGGGTACTCTTTATAATTATGACACATGATGCGAGTTGGTTTTGAAGCCTTGATTTCATGTGATTCTTCAGACCGGTCTTAGAGGTGGGTTGATTTTATTTCCATTTCACAGGTGAGAGGAAGCAATTATTTTGAGAGGAATTTACTTGATATTAAGTGGTGCAGAAAGGGCACAACATGGCTTGAAAACTAGTTTTGTCTGCGTTGTGAGCCTGTGATCTCTAGAGGTGTGATTATTGGACTTTTCTTTTTTTTTTACCACCTTAAATTTTACAAAAAACTAAAGTGAGGAAAAGAAACCCAAAGAGAAAAGGTAAAATACTGTTAACAAAACCTGTTTTTGACTTTTTATTAAAAAGAAATGATTTTATGTTATCTATTGTTAATTCTATAACTTCCAAAATTAACTTTGTCTTGTTTGTAAATTGTCTTTATAATTTATATCTTTTACTGTGTTCTATAGCATGGATCCTGCTAAATTCTGACTTTCATGCTGGGAAGGGCCATGTTTTCCATTTTTATGATCTTTGTTGGTTTCTTTGCTCTTGCTCTTCCAATTTTGCATATGAATTCTAGAAATAACCAGATAAGAGAAAGCAAAACATAGGCAAGGTGACTTTTAAGCCCCCTCACAGCTTCGAGCATCATAACAAAATTGAAAGCAAGTGTATTGATTTGGGTGGTATTATATTTGTCTCTAGGGCTTGAAAAGATCTTTAATTTCTCTCTTCTTACACACCATTTTTTGTTATAAATATGTTTACAAAGGAATAAATATCATATTTAATAAACCTAATGGAGAGAAGCTGCCTTTAAAGAAACCAACAGATATGAGCATCATGTTGTGAGCGTGTTTACATTTATGAACATATTATTTTCTCATTGCCTACTCAGTTATTTAGAAATCATAGGAGTTAGATGCTAAATGTCATTATATTTATATGTGAAGCAGCATTTCTAATCTCCAGTCACTTCTTTCAACTTACACATCTGACTTTGACCTCTCACTTCCCCATGGCATTTCAGAGTTGTTAGGGAATTTATAATCAAAATTAGTTTGGCAGCTTAGAACTTATTGGAAGAAAAACATCACCTTATTCTGCCACTATTATCATACTGAAGAAAACTGCTTTTTCACTTTGTTTAAACTGTATTTTTGACTTCTAGTAGATCAATTTCTCCGTATTCCAGTTTACAGTTATAGGGAACATGAATCTCAATTTTTGAAATACCTAACTCAATAATGTATGAAATGGTTTATAAAATAATTTCTGTTTGCTTTGAAGGAAATTTTAAAGAGATTAAAATGCTTCCATTTTCACATACAAGTTTAACTCATAAGTTTAATGGTGACCAATATTATATTCTTGGGGTAAATCCTACTAAAATTTTCTCTATCCTATCGTATTAAATATATTTATATATAAATTACACACACTGTGTGTTTTTAATAGGCACATGTATATGTGTTCATGTTTAATAAAGTTACTTTCTACAAAATTCCTTAGGGCTTCCCTTAGCATTAATTTACTCACTTGATAAATATGTATTGAGTCCTTTTGATGTGCTAAGCTCACTTCTAGGGACCACAAATATATAAATGACTAAGTGAGACCCAATTTCATATTCCCCAGGAGCTCAGAATCTACTGGTAGAAACATACCATTCAAGAGCAATGACAGTACTATGTGGTGTTTCTCTGGTGTAGCACATGGAAGAGGCACAGTCCATCCCAGGGAAGGCTAAATGAGAAGCAGGAGTAGCTTGGAATCATAGGGGAAAGAAGGTTTTCAGTGAGAGGAACAGTGAGCAGCTTGTAGAAGGAAGATGTAGTAGCAGAACCTGGTGATATTTTGTCTCTTAGAAATTGCTGTCATCTGTGAGAGACAGAGGGTATAGGGGCTAAACTAACACAGTTTAAAATGCCTAAGTTTGACTCTTGGCTCGCCTACTTTTGGAGTGTAAGTCATTAGCATCACTTCCCTGTGCCTCATTTTCCCCATTTGTGCTAAAGTGGATTTTAGAATAATGCCTACTTGATGAAGGTACAGGGAGAATTTTATGTGATGATACATGCAGGGTGCCTGGAGGAATGAACACCAGGTACGAAGAGAGTCCTTCTATGTGTTTGCTAGGATTGCTGTATCAAAGTACTATGAAGTGCATGGCTTAATAATAGAAATTTATTGAGTTACTTTTTCCTGACCTGCTTATTATTTGTATGAAGAGAAAGACTTCTTAATGAATACATGAAGTAAAATTGTTCTTTAATCTTTTGCTTTCAGTTTTACCCTTACTGCTTTACGTATTTGGACTTTTTGTCTAGATTGTCATTTCTGTGCTTTGGCATTTAAATGGCCTGCTTTAAGCAGTCCAGACCTTTCTTTATTGCCTGAGAGTCGATAGTTTCCTGCTGACCGTCTATCTGAGAAGTTGAGTCTTTTGCTAATTGTGATATCACAGCTCACTCCTTCTACTTTCTTCTTGTCCCTTCCAATTTTTCTAGTCTGTAGTCTTTTTCCTCCTCTCTCCTTCTCTTCCCTTTCTCCTTCTTTCCTTCCTTTCCCTTCCCTTTGTCCCTGTTTACTGCTTTGTCACTTGTTTTCCTGTTTCTTCTGCAGCGGTAAACAGGAAATGCAGCTTCAGTTTGCTACTACATGTTGTTATAATAATACTCTGAAGAAATTAATACATGGTTTCTTTGTTGTGACAATATAAACTTATTACAGATTTATGTTCACTCAATACATTGGTCATTTTTTCTGATAACTCTAAAAACCACAATGTCAATAAGTCACAGAGTTGAAACCTGTCAACATCACGACAGTTGTTAGATGTGATATTTAGTCTTTTTTATTATTGCTTTTGTTTCTTCCTTATAACCTCATTGAAATTCTAGTTAGAAAGAATGGAGCAGTGAACTATGAAGAAACATTAATTAATTGTACATGGCATGTGTGTATGTGTATAAGTGGATTTTAAATAATTAGTCACAATTAGTATGGTTTAAAAAATTTTTAGCTTAGTGATCTAGACCATGATCATCTTGGTTATTATGTTTTTAATGTTCAGATTATAAGTGGGTTAAAAGTAGGGCACACATTCATCCATTGAATAATTGTTGAAGGAAGAATGGTATCATCAGTCGTTTTGAGGAGTTTTGTTCATGAAGTTCTGCCGTCTCGCTGTAAATAATTGCAGAGATGATACAATGGAGGACTGGTGAATCGGTAAAACAGGCAGATTTCCGGTAGCAAGGAATATGTACACCTGTTGATTAAAATCCATGATTTTGTTTTTTCTGGTTTATAGAGGCCTGAAAATAGTTTTTACTTGAAGATATCTTAATATGATAATTTTTTTTTTTTTTTTTTTTTTTTTTTTTTTTTTTTTTTGAGACGGAGTCTCGCTCTGTCGCCCAGGCTGGAGTGCAGTGGCCGGATCTCAGCTCACTGCAAGCTCCGCCTCCCGGATTCCCACCATTCTCCTGCCTCAGCCTCCCGAGTAGCTGGGACTACAGGCGCCTGCCACCTCGCCCGGCTAGTTTTTTGTATTTTTAGTAGAGACGGGGTTTCACCGTGTTAGCCAGGATGGTCTCGATCTCCTGACCTCGTGATCCGCCCGTCTCGGCCTCCCAAAGTGCTGGGATTACAGGCTTGAGCCACCGCGCCCGGCAATATGATAGTTTTGTTGATTATGAATGAAGAGTATTTTATCTAAGTCATATCACTTGAAGAGCAAGGGCTAGTAGAACCAGGCTCTGGATTGAGTTTTGCATTAACTAACAATTTGATTTATGGCAAACCATTTAATCAGTTTTGACCTTGGTTTTCTCATCATAATTGAAAGTGTTAACGTCTATGTTCCTTTAGGGCCCTTTAAATTTCATCAGTTGATATTTTAAAAATTTTAATGACCTGCTCATTACAGTAACATCTGCATATTAACCCATCAAAGGATCTAATTTTAGAGTGTAATTTTATACTTTGTAGATGTCTGAGGGAAAAAAAAGGGACAATGTCATACATGAAAATGTGCTACATGGTGTCATTTAAAAAATATTTTGTATCACTGTTCTTCAAATATTGAAGCATCAGGATCCCTTTATATTCTTAGAACTTGTACGGGACCACCATGAGCTTGTGATTATGTGCATATAGATACCAAATTTAGCGTTATAAATTTAAGCAGTACATTTAGATATTTATTTGGGAGTTTATTCAAAAACAATAGACCCATTATATGTTAACATAAATAACATATCTATTAAAAAACCAATTTTTCAAAACAAAAAACAATGAGAAGAATAACCTTTTTTTTTTTTTTTTTTTTTTTTAACAAATCTCTTAAGTGTCTGGCTTCTTACAAGACACCTGGATTCTTCTCTCTGTTTCTACTATATTCAAACTGTTGTAATATCGCACAACATGGAACCTCTGGGAACTCCACTGTATAGTCATGAGAGATTGAGAATGAAAAAGGCAAATGACATTTCAGTATTATTACAAAAATGGTTCTAACTATAGGGGCCCATTGAAAAGTGTTTCAGTGCACCCTAGATGACCCTGGAAATCACTTTGAGAACTATCATTCTATTTTTTTTTTAATATGAGATAATTCCGTTGTAGAAAGTGAGACTTCAAAATTCGAAGTTTTGATGTATCTTTCAGTTACACAAAAATTCAGCTTGACTTTTAATGTTGCAACGATGATGAAATCTCCCTGTTCATGCATCAGTTTATTTTTCTACTGCCTATTTGAATGATGGTTAAAAATATGGGTGAAATGATTTTCTTCCCCATTGTCCCCTTCAAGAGACCTTATCTTTACATATGCATGTTCTTTACTTGACTATAAACTCTGTAAGAAGAGGGAGTATTCCTGGGCAGCCATAAAAAAGGATGAGTTCATGCCCTTTGCAGGGACATGGATGAAGCTGGAAACCATCATTCTCAGAAAACTATCACAAGGACAGAAAAGCAAACACTGCATGTTCTCACTCATAGGTGGGAATTGAACAATGAGAACACTTGGACACAGGGTGGGGAACATCACACACCGGGGCCTGTTGTAGGGTGGTGGGCTGGGGAAGGGATAGCTTTAAGAGAAATACCTAATGTAAATGACGAGTTAATGGGTGCAGCAAACCAACATGGCACATGTATACCTGTGTAACAAACCTGCATGTTGTGCATACGTACCCTAGAACTTAAAGTATAATTTAAAAAAAAGTAAAAAACAAAAAAGAAAACAAGAGAGAGTATTCAATACTGTATCCTATCTAATTTCTCCGGATATATGTGCTAAATGACTGAATAAAATAGAAAAGGTAAAAAGCAAATGGAATATATTAACAATATTAACAAATTTGAATAAAATGCCAATGGAACATATTAACAGTATTAACAAATATGAATAAAATGCCAATTCTTGAGAAAATTGGTATTAAATGTCTAAATCATTCTCAAATAGAAAAATGTTATCAAAATTTAATTTTACAGTTTGTATATGAATATATTTTATTCTCTCAGGTACAATTGAAAGAAACCCACTGAAAGTGAATGCATCTATTAAGATTAAAATTAAATGAACAAGACCTCTAACAATAGAGAAGTATATGGACTTGCCTGAAATGATGGAAATGCTTCTAAGAATATAAAACGGGAGGTATTATCAGTATTATAAGCTAATAATCAGAAGCCCTATCCTCCCCTGCCACGCAGAGTTATAAGTAGGACTCCATAGGAGACAAATAAAGAGCTCATACTCCATTTGGAATTGGACCACCTGGATTTTGGTGTTGATTGCATATGGCAGTCCCAAGATAAACTTATTCAGCCCCTCTGGGCTTGTATGTCCTCCTACAGAGAAACTTTGTAACAATGGAAACCTAAAATGTAACAGCTGCTTACATTGAGGGAGTGAATTTCTGACTACAGAAGGGGTTTAAGTCCAAGTAGACAGGACAGTTCCCCAACTCTCAGTTTCCTTAATTTGAGGGAGGTAGTTGGTTTCTCAGACTGCTCCCCTTAGGCCTCCACTTATCTAATAGGTGTGGTATCTGTAATGCTAAAAATTCGTACAACGAGTGGCAAAAGTTGTGCCTGGAATTTATATGCATAGTTTGTAACATTATTTTTAAAATGAAGAATGAGGAAAAACTGTATTGAAAACAATAATCACCATACTGGTGGGTTTAGAAAGTTGTTCTTGTGACCTAATAATGTGTTGAACAGATTTTGATCAGTCCCTGCACCCAACGTGTATGGATATAACGTCACTATGATACTTATTATTATATTGAAATGCAGAGATTCATTTATAATTTGCAAATTAATTATTTATGGTTGGAAAAGGCAGAATAATTTATTTTGGAAGCTGTGTCCCAGTGACTATACAATTTTCCCAGAATTTCCTAAATGATAAAAGTGACTTATAAAAATCAGTTTTACAAAAGGTAGCACTGTTTAGTAACATATATTTGCAAGTTTCACATAGTAGAAAAAAATAATATATTCTTTAATTGAGGAGCCACGAAATCTATCAGCATGTAAACAGGATATGACATTCCTTGTTGCTAACTTAACAATGTGATTACAGTTTACGTATTTCTTTGGATAGTGGTGCTTTACTAGTAAATGACTATTTATCCTTTTGATGCACAAATAAGGGCTTATTTTATATGTAGATGCCATAAGGATTTGCTCATGGAGCTTCAGAAGATTTTGAGGTCTTTTTAATTAGGAAAATGATCAGACATACAGAAATATTGGAAGAATGTATCACCTATGTAGTTATCACATAAAATCAGTAGTTGCTAATATTGTACCCTCTTTGATTCATCTACACATTTATTTCATGAACCATTTGATCACTTGTATTTTCAGTAACTGGAAGGTTAATCTAAATATGTGATAACGCCCACTTTGGAAGACAGTTTGCCAGTTTCTTACTAAGTTAAACATCTCTGTACCTTGGTATTTACTCAAACAAGTTGAAAACTCATACTACACAATCACCTGCATACATATGTTTAAGGAGCTTTATGCATAATTGCCAAATCATGGAAGCAACTAAGTTACCCTTCAGTATGTAAATGAATAAATGAACTGAGATACATCTAAGCAATGGAATATTATTCAGTGCTAAAGAGAAATGAACTGTGAAACCGTGGAAAGACATGGAGGTACCGTAAGTGCGTATTAGTAAGTGAAAGAAGTTAATCTGAAAAGGCTACATACTGTATGATTCCAACTCTCTGACAGAGTACAGAGGGGTTTTAGGCCAGTGAAACTATTTTGTATGATACTAAATAATGATGGATGCATGTTACTGTAAATGTATCTAAACCCATAGAATGCACAACACTAAAAGTGATTCCTAATGTAAACTATGGGCTTTGCGTGATAGTGATATGTGTCAACATAGACCCATCAGTTGTAATAAAAATAAAGGTACTACTCTGCACGGGGATATTGATGGCATAAGCAGCTTTGCACATGTGGGGGCAGGGAGGTATATGAGAACTCTGTAATGAACATAAACTGCTCTAAAATTAGTAAAGGTTATTAAAAATAACTTGATATTTAACACTTTTGACAAGAAAACTTTACAGATGATATTATGTACTTTATTTTATGTTACATTAGAGAATATATGTCACCTTACCCAACTACTAATGATAGTCAGTGTGAGCACTTGATGGATCATCTTAATACAACGCATAAATATTGATGCTGATTTCAGTTTCTTTGGTAGCAATTTAAATATCTGATCTTCCAGTTATAATTTCCATAAGCAATAGAAACTAGCCACTGTGAATGTGTGTTCTTTACTGACACAGACCTGCCTTTGACTATTTTGAGTGGTTGGTATTTGAAAGACTTCCAACTGTGATAGAATGACAAGAATGAGATTTACTTTCCTACTTTAACTAGAAAATTAATGAAAATATATGAAACAATAGTTTCAGAGATTGAACAATAATAGGCAGGACAGGAAAGAGATTTATGAGAGAAAAAATAAGGGAAACAAGGTGAGCTCTGTGACTCCCCAAGCTTACTATTTGGAAGGAATTTCAAAACAGTGTGGGGAAGGGGAGCCCAAACAGAGGTGTAGTATTTGTAAGTAGAAGAGACAGACTTCAAAGTTCAGGGAAAACAAGGCAGCTGGAATTTGAAGGTAAAATAGCATAGAGGAAGAAACTCCCTAGAGACAGCTCTGGAACACTGCAGAGGGGTTCAGTGAAGCATTTGGTAGATTATTGATCTATGCTTGACTGTGATGAAACTAGGTAAGACGAGGGAATGAATCAATGTAGAGGAGTATGTAGAGCAACTTCAAGAGTTCATGCAGGAAGACAATGACTTTGTTCCTACCAGAAATAGGACAAAAACCTTTTATGCAAGACAGCAGGTAGAGTCCTCAGAAAAGTATTACCTCAGTAGTATGGCCAAATTAGCCCCAGATCAAATGCTCTTCTGGATTTTCCTTAACAAAACTTATAAGCATTTCTCAAAATGAATAAACAAATCCAAATTACTTACCTGTATATCAGAATATAGTTCTATAATATTTGAAAGGATAAACCAAAAGTCCCAAAATTGTACAAATTGCAATATCTTAACATGCAATTAAAAAATTACTAAACATGCAAGGAAGCAGGAAATAAGACCATAAACAGGAGAAGTAATCAATAGAAAAAGTCTCAGATGCCACTGAATAGAAGAACAAGAGACAAAGGTGGTAATTAGGTATTGTAATTATACGCTTCATGTAGGACATGGAGGAAAACATGAGCATGATGAGGAGAAAAATGAAAGTTAAGAAAAGATGCAAGTCAGGCTCAACAGATGAAAAATAATAATTAAGACTACACTGTATGTGAGCAGTAATAGATAACACTTTAGAAGAAAAAGTTAGTGACTTGAAGACATTGCACTAGAAAATAAACAAAAATGAAGCAGAGAAAAAGTACTGAAAAGAAAATGAACAAAGTATCTTCTGTGGGAAGATGTTATGGTGGCGTATCATACATGTAGTTGAGGTTCCAGGAAATAAGGGGGGCACGCAGAAAAATAATAAAATACGTGTAAAATTTTTTTCCAAATGTATTGACAATTACAAACCCCCAAACTAATAAACTCAATGAACATGAAACAGAAGGAACACGAAACAGAAGAAACATGAAGAAAACCATAACCAAAGCACATCAAGATAAAATTGCTGGCTGGGTATGGTGACTCACTCCTGTAATCCCAGCACTTTGGGAGGCCCAGGCAGGTGGATCACCTGAGGTCAGGAGTTCAAGACCAGCCTGGCCAATGTGGTGAAACCATCTCTACTAAAAATACAAAAAATAGCTGGGAGTGGTGGTGACGCCTGTAGTCTTAGCTATTCTGGAAGCTAATGCAGGAGAATCACTGGAACCCAGGACACTGAAGTTGCAGTGAACTGAGATTGCGCCATTGGGCTCCAGCTTGGGTGATAAGAGTGAAACACTGTCTCAAAAAAATAAATAAATAAGCTTGCTGAAAACCAGTGATGAAGAGAATATTTTAAAAGCAGGCAGAGAAACCAATGCACATATCATACAGAATGATAAAGGTAAGAATAGCAGATTTCTTGTCAGAAACTACACAGGCCAGAAGACAATGGAGTGACTGTTAAGTAAATTTCTTGGTCAACACAGCTTTAGCTGTATTTTACAAACTGTGATGTATTTTCATTTTCATGTTCAGTTTGAAAAACTTCTGATTTCCCTTTTTTCATGTCTTCTCTGATCCATGGATGAATTAGAAACATATTATTTACTTTTCCTGATACCTTGCTCTTGTTAGAAATCCCAATTTTCCAAAAATAGATAGCATGTAGTATAACCCATATTGATTAAAGAAATTGCATAGTTTAAAATCTTTCCACCAAACAAACCAACAAAACTAACAAATGATGAGCAAACAAACTTCAAGACTGTATGTCTTCATTGGTGAATTCTTCTAACATTTAAAGAAAGTATAATGTCAAGTCTACACAGATTTTTTTAGGAAATAGAAGAGGAGAGAATACTTCCCAATATATTTTATGATACAAAAATCAGAAAAATTCATTCCAAAAACATAAAACTCCAGACCAATATCCTTCATAAATACATAGTACATATGTATTAAACTGTATTTATATATACATAAATATAAAACCCTTTTTAAAAATTTAATAAATCAGTATATCAATACATAAAAAATGTGATACATCATGACCAAATAGGATTTATCCCAAAAATGCAAGATTGGCTTTAAGATTTGAAAAATCAAGCATTGAAATTCAACGTATTAACATATTTTTTTCAAAAGGAAAAAGTATTTGACCAAATTTAGGACCCATCCATGGTCAAAGTTCTGAGCAAACTAGAAATAGAAGGGAACTTCTGCAAACTGACAAAGGGTGTTATTGAAAAACTTGTAGTTAACATCCTCCAATATGGTGAAATGCTTTTCCTCCAAGTTCAGAAAGAAGAGAAGGATATGCACTCCTGTCTATCGTTTTTCCAGATATCCTAGTCTGCCTAATAAGTGTTTAAATAAATGATACAGCTTGAAAAAGAAGCAGTAGAGCCTTCTAACATGATTGCTTTTGTAGAAAATCTTGAGGAATTACCCAAAATCTACTTAGACCTACAAGTGGGTTTACCAAGTTTGCAGTATGCAAGACTAATGTATAAAATATATATTTTTGTGTACTAGCAATGTACAATTGGTAATTAAAAATTAAAAATCACCACTGACAATAGGATCAGAGAATATGAAATATATACACATAAATGTAATAGGATATATATTCAGTCTGAACACTGAAAACAGCATTGCTGAGAAAGGTTAGAAAAGTTTCAAATAAATAGAAAAAAATATAGCATGCTATGAATTGGAAGACTCACTGTTAATACTGTATCACTTCTGTACAGTATTACAAGTGATCTGTAGATTCAATGCACTTCCACTCAAAATTTCCATAAGTTTTTCTGTGTAAATTGACAAACCAAGTATAAAATTGATATGGAGATGAAATAAAAAGTTTGAATGGTCAAAGTAATTTGAAAAAAATAGAATAAAGTTGGAGGATGTACAAAACAGATTTTAAGACTTAATGTTAAGCTGCAGTATTCTACACAGTGTGGCTTTGGCATAAGGTAGACATAGATTAGTGGAATAGAAAAGAGAGTCAAGAAATAGACCCCCCACATATATGGTTAGTCAATTTTCAAGAAATTACTGAAGTAATTAAATGAGGAAATAATAAACTTTTGAAATGATGTTGAATAATTGCCATCCACATCTGAAAAATAAACCTTGATTCTAATGTCACACCCTATGCAAATATGGGTAGCTAAAACCATGCAACTTCTAGCAGATATAATGGAAGAAAATCTTAACTTTGGTTATGCAAAGATTTCTTAAATAGAACACAGAAAGCAGAAACATTAAACGTTTTTCCTCTCCAAAAGACACAGTAAAACAAAATAAAAGCCACAGACTGGAAGGAAGTATTTTTAAAATACATATCTGATAAAGGATTTTTGTTCAGAATATGTAAAGAACTCTTTCAACTCCATGATAAAAAGATAAATGACTCAACAAACCTGTGGACAAAATATTTGAAAAGATATTTCACCAAAGGGGATAGAAACAAACACCTGAAAGTATGCTTAACATATTACTCACTAGGAAAATGAAAGTTAAAAATGCAGTGAGATACCACTAAGCACACACTTGAATGGCTAAGCTTAAAAAGACTTCCAATCCCCAAGGTTGGCAACCATGTGAAACAAGTGGAACTCTCACGTATCACTAAGGGGAATGCAAAAATGGTTCATTTATATTGGAAGACATTTCAGCAGTGTCTTATCAAATGAAACATATACTTCCCATATGACCAGTGTTACTATTCTTTTTTGTTTGTTTGTTTGTTTTTTGCCAGAGCCTCACACTGTTGCCCAGACTGGAGTACAGTGGCACGATCTCAGCTCACTGCAACCTCCATCTCCTGGGTTCAAGCGATTCTCCTGCCTCAGCCTCCAGTGTAGCTGAGATTACAGGCGCTTGCCACCATGCCCAGCTAATTTTTTAGTATTTTTGATAGAGACGAGGTTTCACCATGTTGGACAGCCTGGTCTCAAACTCCTGACCTTAAGTGATCCACCCACCTCGTCCTCCCAAAGTGCTAGGATTACTGGCATGATCCACCACACCCAGCCAGTGTTACTATTCTTAAGTGTTTTCCCAACAGAAAGGAAATTTTTATTCATACCAAGGCTTATATGCAAATATTCAGAGCAACTTTTTTAACAAAAAAATAATAGTCAAAAACCAGAAAAGAACTCAATTGTTCATTAGCTTTTTGCTGTGGTAGCCAAATGTGATATGCATGTACAATTGAATACTGCTCAGCAATTAATAAAATACAATTATCAATACAGATAACTCTCAAAAGTGTTATGTTATGTGAAAGAAGCTAGATGCAAAAGGCCCCATGCTGCATTTTCATGTATATAATATTCCAGGAAAATCAAAATTATGATGATAGAAAACAAATCCCTGGTTGTCAAGGGTCAAGGGTTGGAGAGAGATTAAGAGCAAACAGACTCAATGGAACTTTTTGGGGTGAAAGAAGCATTCTGCATCATGACAGTTTTAGTGGTTATGGGACTTGTAAACTTAAAATTCATTAATTTTACTGCTCATAAAGTATACCTCAGGAAAACTGACTAAAAATAAGATATAAGAATCTATCTTCAGACAAATCTTAACAATTATACTGACAGTTGTGTCACTAAGAATATTTCTCACTAATTGGTTCAGAGTTGTGGGCTGCTAAATGGATTAAAGCAAACCAAGAAAAGAGCTTAATATTATTTTAGAAAGGAACCGTTGAAAGATAATCCTGGAATATAGCCACATAAGGAGATTAGCACATACTCGCCAACAATTTAAATCTTTTGCTATTTAATGAAATCAGGCCAAGCAGCAGCACTTGTCAGTAATTATACTGGTGGTGACAATTCATATGTATATGCTTTATGGTTTTGAAAGTAAGTTAAAATATGTAAGCTGAAAGACTCAAAGGCCTGAGACACATTCTGGCCATGGGAGCAAGTAAGCAAAACATTTCCATGGGTGCAAGATAGATGGCATCAAAAATTGGAATGCCGTTCAGAATGCAAAAGAACTTCCAAAACCCTTACAGTCAGTCTGCTGGGCTGTCTGCTTTTCCTGCTCCTACTTTCTGAGGATCTCTTCTTGGGTATCTTACAGTCTCAACTCACTGAGAACAGATTTGCTTGACTAAGTAAGTCACTGTGATATAGAGGACCTCACTGGGGAGAGTTCTTGGATTAGATCACCTTTGCCAGGGTTGGGGTTGTTTGGGGCCAACAGTCGTCCCTGGTCTACACAGTTCTAACTAAAATCAAATGGCAGATGAACAAACATGGAAACATACTAGCATTTTATAATCTACAAACTATTTGTGAATTATTTCATCTAATTCCTGTAACAGATATTATAAACTTTTCTTTAACAGTCGTGTATTTTCAGTTCTTTGCACAGTGAGCTAGTCTTGGTAGATGTTCAGTAAATATTTGTTTTTTTTTTTTTTTTTGAGGCGGAGTCTCGCTCTGTCGCCCGGACTGGAGTGCAGTGGCCAGATCTCAGCTCACTGCAAGCTCCGCCTCCTGGGTTTCCGCCATTGTCCTGCCTCAGCCTCCCAAGTAGCTGGGACTACAGGTGCCCGCCACCTCGCCCGGCTAGTTTTTTTTTGTATTTTTAGTAGAGACGGGGTTTCACCGTATTAGCCAGGATGGTCTCGATCTCCTGACCTCGTGATCCGCCCGTCTCGGCCTCCCAAAGTGCTGGGATTACAGGCTTGAGCCACCGCGCCCGGCCAATATTTGTTAAATGAATTCATTATGAGATTAATGTATGGATTGAGAGAGATGTGAATATATCAGTGTTGTCTTCAAAAGTTGTATAGCTTGGCCAAGGTCAGAGAGCTTGGCACATGTTAAAGGAAAGGCAGTGGAGGACAGTGAGCAATTACTTGTATAGGTTTTGCAGTTATATCTGCAGCTTTACTTGCTGAGCCTCAGTTTATTTCATCTGTGAAATAAAGTCGGTTGCATTTCACTTCAGGATCTTAAGAAGTATTAGGTGAGAGAGGGTTGCTGTTTGCAAACCCAAGAGCACATACCAGGCACTTAGGAACTTCTCAATTAAAATTCAGGACCTCTGATTATAATTCCTGTGATTATTGTCATTACACTGTGCTTCTGAAATATGGGTGTTCATTTTGTAGATCAAAAGAAGAAAATGAACACAGTTTTTATCTTAGGAGAAATAAAACCATACAGTTTCTTTATTTCATGTTTCTTCTGCAAATTTTGCTTATTACTGTTTGTCTACTTGTGGTTGCTTTTGTAATTCTCTTCTCTGATAATTGAATGATGTATCTTCCCAAATTTAGTAACATATAACTTATCTAGAAACTACATATACTTAATTTCAACTAGTTATAATGGCCAAAGTCCAGAATGTGAAGAAAATAATTAAGCAAAATACACTTTCACTTCCCCCCAACATAAATGCCGTAATGTGTATGGTGTTTGTATAAGTGTATAAAAGCTCATGTATTTGACTCATAGGAGAATAATTTGGGCTTTACTTAGAGCTTGTTGACTCTTTTTGCATGTAATTATATTAAGCTGAATGATCTGATTTTCCCACAAAGAGCAGATTAAAACTAGCCAATTAAAAGGAGGTAAGAGAATTGACAGCAGTGAGAATTAACAATAATTTCCCACAGGTATTACTCTTCAGTAACTTTACAATACAATGTTTATGGCTTCATCTAAGACATAAAATATTAATTATGCTAAAAATGCTTCTTTAATAAAGGGTTGTGTTTGTGTGACAGTGACATATTGTATCTTCTTAAACTATCTTAAACAAAAATAACTCAGAATATTCCTTCATTGAGCAGCATTTGTGAAGCCCTGCAAATTGAATTAGACTTGTTGAAATATGGATAATGATGATTCTGCAGTAACACCAAATAGAAGTACAATGTACAAGCCTCACTTTTTGTTTTTTCAAAACATACTGAAATTCTGTTCTTCAGTCCTCAACCACTGATTTATTGAGAGCTATTTATATGTGTCGTACAGTCCAGTCTCTCCTTAGCATAGATATTGGGACAGACTGATTCCAACGCATACTCTAGAAATGGGAAAATATAAATGTTTAAGAGAATAATCTGTGATTTATAACCTACAAGGAACACATAGCTGTGTGATACGTGATGACCTCTCTTGTATGCAGATGGTTTTTGTTCTAACTGGATGAATGGAATTGGAGCATTTTCTAAATAATGAAACATGCTGCCATGAACCACGGGGTATGTGGTGAGCTTTTATTATCATTTTAACTTCCCAGCCTCTTATACACATTTCCTTTGGGGGATTCCTCTCAGTAAGAGTCGTGGTAGAGGCGGGGTGTGGCTTCAGCAGTGGTTATCAATGCTGTTTTCTTAGTATTTCCAGCTCTCTGTCTTACAGGACGGAATTACCTGACCACCTTCTGGTAGGGCGAGCTTATGACTGCTATGGGTCAGTGAGATGTGAACAGCAGTGATGGGGTTTTTTCAGCTGGATTACCGAGTGGTGGTATGAGACCCGCTAGAGCACTACTTAACTTTTATTGTTATTCTCAGGACTCCTTTACACTGTTAAACATTTTTGAGGATTCTAAAAGGATGTAGTTTACGGTAGTTGTATCTATTGATATTTATTGTATTGGAACTTAAAACAGAAATTATAAAAATATTTATTAAATTATTTAAAAGAGTAAAATAAACCCATTCCATATCAATGTCAGTAACATATTTATATAAAAATAATTATGTTATCAAAAAACAGTGAAAAGAATAGCATTGTTTACCATTTTGGGAAATCTTAATTTTTAACTAAAAAGAAGACAGCTAGATTTTTGTATCAGCTTCTACATTCAATCTTGAAATATCTTAATGTCATGAAACCTCTGGAAAACTCCACTGTGTGTTAATTAGAAAGCGAATGGAGAAAGTGTCATAGGAAAATACTAGGTGCAGCAGCAAAAGAGGCCAAAGAGATATGGTAACATGAGAGGAACTTGGCCAGCCAGTGCTGGTTCCTAGAAGGAGGACCATGGGCAACAAAAAGAGAGGCCTCTGAGAGCAAAGGGTGGCCCCCAGCTGATACCAGCAAGACAATGAAGACCTCAGTCCTAGACCCACACATAACTGAATTCTGCCAACAACCTGGATGGGCCTGGAAGTGGGTTCTCCCCTATGCCTCCAGTAGGGTGTGCAGCTTTACTGACACCCTGATTTCAACCCTGGATGTACAGGGTTGTAAGATAAGAGGTGTTATTTTAAGCCACTTCTACTCCAACGCAAGCAATGTATAATAACTTATCATATTAATAAACTAAAAAACAAAAGAACACATGTTCATCTCTATACATGTAGAAAAAGCATTTGACAAAACCCCAAATCCCTCCTTCGTAAAAATCTTCTTGAAACTAGGAAGTGAAGGGAATTTCCTAAAACTGATAATATGATATCTATGAAAACCCGACATAGAACATCATATTTGCTGGTAAAAAGACAATGTGAAGTTTTTAAAAATATGTTATCAAAAGCACAGTTCTAAAAAACTAAACTGAAACATTAGACTTGATTAAAATTTAAAACTTCTACTCTTTGAATGGCATTGTTAAAATTTAAGCCACAGACTACAATACAATATTTGCATATCTTATATTTGATAAAAGACTTGTATCCAGAATATGTAAAGAATTTGCAAAACTCACAAATAAGAGCAAATAAGCCAAGGAAAGTCAGTGACTTGAGCTAAATTTTAAAACATGGTTAGGTTATAGACTGAAAAATCAAGCTTAATGGGAGAAGTGAATTATCACGAAGAGGAGCAGCATTAAAAATATTAGGGAGATACGGCCAGGCATGGTGGTGCATGCCTGTAATCCCAGCACTTTGGGAGGCTGAGGCAGGTGGAAGGCCTGTGGTCAGGAGCTTGAGACCAGCCTGGCCAACATGGCAAAACTCCATCTGTACTACAAATACAAAAATTAACCAGGCTTGGTGGCATGTGCCTGTAGTCCCAACTATTTGGGAGGCTGAGTGGGGAGAATCACTTGAACCCAGGAGGCAGAGGTTGCAGTGAGTGGAGATCATGCTCCTGAACTCCAGCCTAGGTGACAGAGACTCCATCTCAGGGGGAAAAAAAAAAAAAAAATATATATATATATATATATATATATGTGTGTGTGTGTGTGTGTGTGTGTGTATATGTATATGCATACACACATATACACACATATATATGTCAAAAAATGTATGTCAAAATGTATATATGTATATAGCAGATATGAACAAAATCAAAGTTTAAAAATGCATAGTTCACTGTAGTTTGTGCTTAAATATCTGTTCTTAGTCTTGTTATCCATAAAGTTAATGGATATTTGTGGTGAGTAGACATTGCTATTTATTTTTCAAGTATATGATAATCAAATGAGATTATTTCTTTGAATTTATGACCGTAAATTGCCATTAGAGGTATTATCATCACTAATATGTTATTGTAATTATTTTAGGGTATTATTATCATCAATATATTATTGTAATTATTATTATTATTAAAGAAGAATTAATATATCATTATAAAAATGCAACAAAAACAGGCAAATAACATCTAAATATTATTATGAATATAGTTTTGAACTTGCAGATATCCAGGAAATCCCAGACTCCACTTTGAGGACTGCTACACCAGGCGTTGTTCTCTCTGGCATGGTAACTAGATAGAGTGGCTATCTCTTCTGGAGTGAAGACAACATGTGGCGGAGTTCCCAGCTAATGTATAATGGGACTTTTAAAGAGAGTGAGAAATTAAATTGATGTTGTGTGGTTTTTTTTTTAAACCACCGAGATTTTGAGAGTGTTTTTTGGCTACAGAATAATCTGGTTTTTCCTATTATAGTTTCCAAAACAAAAATGGAAGGGCCAGGCACTCACTTTTTTGAAGCTTTAGCAACTACAGGTGAGCATAAGACTTATTTGTAGCCAATTACATATTCCTACTGGCATTTTGAATGAGGAGCAGATGTGAAGAAAGAGGTACAGATGAGAGTTTATTCTAGTAGTTGTGATAGCTGTAGAAACAACCAGGTACCGGAGGCAGCAATGTCAGTTCTCGTTAGCAATGGAGGCTCTCTTGCCAGACATGTATTAATGTCTGATTTTTGACAAAACACGTATCTTTTCTTGGTTCTTATTTGCTTGTGACCTTGGTTTTCCAATCTTCCAATAAATACTCTCCTTGCTTACATTACCCAGATTTCTATTCTTTGCATCTAAGAATCTCAGCTAGCTTTGTGGAGTCTGATAAATGAGGTTTTGCTCCATAAGAAGTTAAAATTCAGAACTCCCCAGGTGTCTCCAGACTTCTTTGATCATAGTCCCTATCAAGAAAGAATGTGTACATGTAACACCAATATATTTATCTGCTAGAGACTTGGATCACTTTTATAGGCCAGACAAGTCTTGCTGCATCAGAATACATTATTCTAAAATGTAACTTCACTATTCTAATTAAATGCAAAGTCAGATGTCTGATGGAAATGTAAAATATTGTATATAAGTAACATGAAAAAAATTGCAGTGCACTGAATAATTGGCACTATTGATCTTGCCTTCACCAATAAGCATCTTAAAATATAAATTACAAACATGGGTGAGGCAAGTACTATCACAGAATTTTCAAGACTGATGCTTTGCAGTGGACAATAGGAAAAATAATACAGAGATAGCATTAGGATGCAAGCTGTATAGGCTTTGATATTTTCTGACAGAGGGGTTCTGGGGCATGGATTGAGTTCCTAAAACCACTAGTAGTTTGAGTTGAAACGTCTTTTGAAAAATACATCACAAAGTTCCTCTGGCACTGTAGGCCCACTGCATTGAAGAATGACTAGTTTACGTTTTTGTTCTATTCTTCATTTAGAAGTAGTGCTACTTTAATTGGCATTTTAAGATTAAAAGTTGTTAAAAGAAATATGATTAAATGTAAAAGAAAATATCAACACATTATTTTTCAAACTCATTATTTTCAACATTTTTTTAAAAATCTTATTTTTTTTAATATACAGTAAGACAATTAGACCTTCCCCAAATATCATAAAAGAGTACCTTTGGTTTTTTACTTCCTTGTAAATTACTGAAATTCATTACTTAATTGTATGCTATGAAATTCTCTGAAAGTTCATGATTGCTTTCAAGTTAAATTTCAAGTTTATTGGAAAAAATACGCAAAGTACCTGAATGCATAATCTTACATAATTTTTTCCAGAATTATAATTTTACAGTACCCGTAAATAATAATAATCCATTTAAGGGTGGAAAACACACTGTGCCTCAGGGAAGTATGCAGAGAAGTTGCTTTTATCATAAATATCTATTTGACTCTAAAGAACCTTTTTGTAAAAACTGTTGGGATTGTCGAGGTAAATCCTTTTACCTATGTAAATTTCAGAACTCATTGCAAAATAATGTATGTGGTTCTCCAGGCTTCTCTGGTGGGTGATAACTTGGTAGTTTTTAAAAGTGCATCAGCCACAATGCACATAACCCATCTCAAAAGCATCTTGGTATTCCTGATGCATGAAATAACTGTTCTGAATGACTGGCAAAGTGTGTGAGATGGAGATACAACAGTCAGGAAAATACACACGAACAGAAACCGCCAAGAAGACTGCCAGTAATTTCACTGCACCAAGTGTTTATTCAACTGTGGAAAGATCATATTTGGCATAGAAAGTACCTTCTTTACAGAAGCTGACTGCATTGTTCAACAGATAAATTGCCTTTATGGCTGATCCATTTAGACTTAAGCTGGAATTTTCATGACACAGTTCGTTTGTTGAAAGCATATTGTTGAAAATGTGAATACTTTGAAGTGCCTGGTTAAAAACATGTTTTAGCATGATTTCTGATTCAGCTATACAATACTGGATGGTGGAATATTTGAGTAAATGATTGGCGACTTGGTTATCTTTCTGAGTTGTAGGTTCTGATAGTTCCTAACTTGACTCATGTTGTCAGAAGAAGTTTCTAAATGAGATTATTTAAAAAGATAGACTCAGTAAAGATGCTTTGAAATCTATATGGTTCTTTTCTTTGTTTTGAAGACAACTTAGTCTTCTTTTGAAAAAAAATCCTCAAAAGTGGTATCATTGATAGTACTAGCATGCTGTCTTCCAGAGGAAGAAACCAGGTACCAGGTAAGAGAAGAATGTGGGATTCTCAGTGATACCAGAGATTACTTATCAGTTCAGTGGAGAGTAGTATACCTGTGCTCTTCAGGAGAAATTAATAGTATGCCAGTTGTTAGCATGAGAGATTTTTATATACAGTAATATGACACTTAACGATGGAGATACATTCTGAGAAATGCATCACTAGGCGATTTTGTCATTGTGTAACATCGTAGAGGGTACTTACACAAACCTAGATGGAATAGCCTACTCTACACCTAGGCTATATGGAATAGCCTATTGCTCCTAGGCTTCAAACTGGTACAGCATGGCACTATATGGAATACTGTAGGCAATTTTAACACAATGGTAGGTATTTGTGTATCTGAACATGCCAAAATATAGAAAATGTACAGTGAAAACATGGTGTAAAAAATCTAAAAAAAATAAAAAGGTACACCTGTATAGAGTGCTTGCCATGAATGAAGCTTGCAGCACTGGAAGTTGCATCGTTTATTCAGTGAGTGAGTGATGAATGAATGTGAAGGCCTAGGACATTACTGTACACTGCTGTAGACTGTATACATATTATATACTTAGGCTACACTGAATTTAGTTACAGTTATTTTTCTGCAATAATAAACTCTAGCCTACTGTAACTTTTACTTCACAAACTTTTTAACCATTTAAAATTTTTGACTCAAAATAACACAGCTGAAAACACAAGCACATTGTACAGCTGTATGAAATATTTTTGTTTCTTTCTATCTTTGTTTTTATAAGTGCTTTTCTATTTTTAACATTTTTTTAACTTTTAAAAATTTTGTTAAAAACTACAATACAAATACATACATTAGTCTAGCCCTACACAGGACCATCAATATCACTGTCTTCTCACCCCATATCTTGTCCAGGTGGAAAGTCTTCAGAAGCAGTAACACACAAAGACCTGTCATCTCCTAGGATAACAATGCCTTGTTCTAGAGTACCTCCTGAAGAAACTGCCTGAGGCCATGTTACAGTTAACTTTTTTTATTAGTAGGAGTGCATGCTAAAATAATGATAAATAGTAGAGTAAATATATGAACCAGTAACCTAGTCATTTATTATTAAATATTATATACTGTAGGTACATAATTTTAGGTGCTAGATTTTTATATCACTGGTGGCACAGTAGGTTTGTTTACACCAGCATCACCACAGACACTTGAATAATGCATTGCTCTAAGACATCACAATGACTACCACATCCCGAGGAGACAGGAATTTTTCAGGTCCATTATAATCTTATAGGACCATCATTGTATATGCAATCCATTATTGACTGAGACATCTTTATATGGCTCATAACTGTATCATACTTAAAGATACATATGAGAACTTTCTTGCTGATACTGTTTGGATTTCTTCTGACCTCTTCCATTTCGAGAGCCTATGAAACAGCAAATAGAAGCCTGATTACATTTCTGTTCTCCCCGCATTCCCCCCAGAATCCTGACCCTTGGGAATGGGATCTGGAGCCAGTGGGAAGGATTCTCCAAATATGATAATGTGGTTATCTTCTGACAGGTGCTGGTATTATCACTTGTTGCTAGTGAGCATTTTTCAATAAATAATTTTTGCTCTTGAATCTTCGAAATCTTTAATGTCTTTAAAACCTTGACTATTTGATTTTTATCATATGTTCACCCTCTTGGTTGATTTAGAAAAAACACCAGGCTTATTTTGAGGTTCACCTGACTCCACTGCATATAGTATGTGCATGTGTACCTAGGAATGGAAAATTCATGACTAAGCCCTATAAGTTAGGAGCTTTCCAGACACTATAATTCAGGCTGGCATGCTTTCATCTTGCCCCTTCTTTCATACTTTTCTTTCTGCAAGAGCTTCCTATGTAAGAAGATGAAGCCGTTGTCATTTTATAGACTTTGAAAGCTTATGCTCATTACTGAAAATTCATGGCTTGTCAAGCTGAACTGCATTGGTTGTTTTGCCTTGCGAGCCACGTGCATTAACACTGACTGTACTGGTGATCACAGAGACTGAGGATAGCATTCTTTATTGGGATAGCCAGCAGTGCTGAATCAATCACGTCCTGTTGTGGTTGGATCTGTATGCAGATTGTCTTTGCACAGCATGACTTAATAAAAGATGGCCATGGTGGTATTATTTTATTATAATTATGATGACTTAGTTGCATTAGCATGAGCCTCAATCACACAATAAAAGAATATTTGGTGGCTGAACTAGGAAGTGTGAGAACCGCCATCATTTGACTACTTCAGATGGTGTATTCGTGATCCTTGAATTAAAATCAGGCAGGTAAAAAGGGTTTTCAGTGAAAAAAAAACATGAGAAAGAAGTTTGAAAATATATAACTACTTAGTAAAGGAAAATAAAGTTTTGAAAATTGGTATAGCATAAGCTTACAGGGTATCATTTTGTCATTTAAAAAATGTGTCTCTCAGTCTTTACTTAGAAATATGTATGGAACTTTATTTAAAAGTTTCCCTTAAATGTGAATTTATATAAAATCCTTGTTTAGAGTCTTTGTTAGGTTACCATTTCAAAATAATAAGATTTTACCCCCATGGGTGTGATCCGAAGCATTATACCTCTCCAAGCAATCTACTAATCTTGTCTATTCAAAAGGGATTTTTTTTTCTAAATAGAAGACGACTGTACACTGTATCCTGCTATTCTTCCAACTGTAGGACCTCATGGAGCGAGAGATCCAAACCTTCCTAAAGTACTTTACCTTCTACCTTTTTCATGCTACTCAGGATTGAATCAATTAGAACCCAACAAAGCCATTCTGTATTACTGTCCCTCCTGACTGTTAGCACACTGCACTGTGCATTTAGATAATTCTGCCAGAAGGCATTTTTATAAAAACAGCTTTCAAAATCTATTCTTGAAAAGACATTTGTATACTCATTATGCCGTTCTATCATTTATCCGTAGGGAATTCTGTAAATAAAACACTGAGGTCTAATACTATAGTAGTTGATGGCAGTAATCTTGAACAGAGTAATTTCTTTTTCTTTGTGTATCTCAATAGTGCACAGCTGGTTATGAAAAAATAATCACAGGGCTTTGTTGGTGGTGGTGGTGACTGGCTTTTTCGGACAGTAAGCCATGATGATTCAGAGTCTCTGGTAGAAATAATTGCTTTTTATTTTTTCCATACACCTGTCCCAAACATCTTTTACTCTCAGATAAACAAGATGGACATAGATTTACCTTAAATAGATGACCATCCACATATGGCCATTTTAATTACATAATTGTGATTTCTCTGTATCTTCTAAACGTTAAGCATTCGTGAGTGGGTGTTTTGCTATATGACAGAATTAGAAGGTAAATCCTGAGATGAGATGTGAAGGATGAACAGAGCTTTGTTGCCCTCTCCCAGCATAAGGAGGAATATACACAGAGATTTGGAGGATGAGAAGGAAAGTGTTTAGGGAAATTAACTTCTTCAGATGGCTGTTTTGTCAGGTACCTGCAGGGGGCAGAGTTGCTGAAGGTTCAAATGCATAGGCAGGAACCTGATTGAGGGCCTGGAACAAAGGATATGGATTTTATTCAATAGGATTAAGGACCATTGAGATATTTTCTTCAGGAGATATATGATGTGATCTAATTTACCATTTTGAAGAGTGTTCCAGCAACAGTATGGAGGAGAGCTATTATTTAATTGTCTTTCCTGGTCAGTTTAAATAATCATAGCATCATTGGCTGAAATGCAAATAAATACTATACCAAAAAAGCACTGGGCAAAATGAAAATAAAATCCATTACCTTTATAAATAGCTAAATGCTAGCTCTTAAAACAGATCTTTTTTTAAAAATTTAAACCACTCGCCTGATTTCATATAGACCAATCTTTGTTAAAAGTATGAATGTTATAAGCTAACCCTAACTTATACCTTCATTAAAACACAAGTATTGACAATTTTAAAAGAAAACTAACAGTAACAAAGACACACATTTTTTCAAGCAATTTATTATATGATGCTGAAATTTTTGAGAGACCTTATACAATGATTTTTATTTACTAATGTTAAATATTACAATGTAAAATTAATATAAGTAAAATAATATTTTTAAATGATCACAAGAATATACTATTAGTAGTAAATATTTAAAAGTAACCCCCAAACTACATTTCATTACTATATTCTGTCATCCAGGTGCACACCTTGGAAATATTTTGGTACAGAGTATATAATAACAAAAACAAAAGTGGATAATGGCTTTGTTTTACCTTTATATCTCTGATTTTTTAACACAGTAGAATTTAATAAATGCTTATGTGTCTACATATAAATGTATGTGTTTATGTATTTAACAAACACTATGTAGGCCTTATTATGTGCAAGATACTGTCACCAACACTTTTTTCAGTTATTCTCATACATTTAAAAGAATAAATGAAGGCACAAATGAAAATAAAGAAGATATGGTAATCATATAACTCATTAATGTTCAGATATTTTTCTCTACTGCCACAAGATTGATCACTTTGTTGTCTGAATTGCCATGCTGTCTGCAGACCCCTCATCTAGTTATAAAACTGGATGAAATGCTTTATGCTTGGTTCTTTTCATATACTTGTCATAGAATCCTCATAATAATTCTGTTTCTGGGTGTTGTTATTATGAGAAAGGTTAATAATTTGCAAAATAAGTACAGATAAGTGAAAGAGCTTTCTTTTAAAAACCCAATCTCTTTTTCTCATACCTCAGGGGAGAGGCAGGGCTAGAGAAAGACCAATTCAGGGTCCTCTAAGTGTTCTCTTCACTGAAGTACTCCCAGAATTAATTTTGCTTTTTTCTCTTTTCTGGATTTTGTATATTGTATCTCTGACAAAACCACCCCTATTTATCTCTTTTTTTTTACCCCTTTGTGTATGCATATGTGGTTTTTTTATTTGTTCTCATGTATATGAGAACAAATCTCATATATATTTAAATATTTAAGGCCGGGCGCGGTGGCTCAAGCCTGTAATCCCAGCACTTTGGGAGGCCGAGACGGGCGGATCACGAGGTCAGGAGATCGAGACTATCCTGGCTAACCCAGTGAAACCCCATCTCTACTAAAAAATACAAAAATCTAGCCGGGCGAGGTGGCGGGCGCCTGTAGTCCCAGCTACTGGGGAAGCTGAGGCAGGAGAATGGCGTAAACCTGGGAGGCGGAGCTTGCAGTGAGCTGAGATCCGGCCACTGCACTCCAGCCTGGGCGACAGAGCCAGACTCTGTCTCAAAAAAAAAAAAAAAAATTTAAATATAAAGATATACATATTAAATATATACACCTAGTATATAAATACATAAATTATATATATATTTGTAAATTTATATAAATTTTGCTCATGGTAAATACATAAGATCATTCAATCAAAATGTGAAACATTAAATGATTAATTTACATATATATTTCCATAATATTAGTCATCTAATTATATATTACTCTTTGTTAAAATTTAAAAGGCCTGGAATTAAATCCTGGCTTGAGGTATGCATTAAGTGATTAATTAACTCATTTATTAGTTAAACTCATATTTTCTGAAGACTTGTTGCATGCCAGTGGGAGCCCCCAGAGTATCACAAGTTTAGTGGGTAAGGCACCCTGTGTATTAAGAATTATTCAAGTGCTCTTGTGCAGGGACCTACCTAACTAACTTTCACAAAATCACTCAAATAATCTAAGGCTCATTGTCTTCGTTTCCCTTTGATAAAATGAAGATAACAGTATCTGTCCTACCTAGGAACAGAGTTCTAATGCTAATTAAAATAGGATAACAGATACTACAAAGCACTTCCTAAGCCTGAAAGTGCTGTGTTGCATAAATGATTTAGTAGTTCACTGCTTCTCAAAACTAATTATCTGCTAGTTTGTTCTGCATAAGAAACTGAAGGCTGCTTCTCTGGAGTTTCTTCCAGGGACTGCTGCATTGTTTTCATGGGGTAAACCACACACGTCTTCCTTTTCTTCTACAATTTTGCAAGGCAGTTATAAATTGTTATAATCTTCTCTGTCAAGATGAGCATTTCAGGTATATATACCTGTTTTATACATAATATAATTTTAAATGTCTTCAGTTGCCAATAAGATCCTCTGATTATTCCTAAGTTTTAATTTTTTTAATTAAGAGACTATTTTTTAGAGCAGTTTACAGAAAAATAGAACAGTAAGTGCAGAGAGCTCCCATATACCCACTCTCCTGCCACACACGGTTTCAAGTTTGTTTTTTACTCACATGTGGTTGTCGGAATTGTATACATTGTCCCAGATGTGATCTAGAACTAACTTTCTGTGATGCTTAGGAGAGGGAGGAGTCAAAGATGGTACCCATGGTATGCAGTGCCACTGGGACATCAGTCATTTACTCATTTCAGTCTCCAGGAAAAAGAACAGACTTGAGTGAGTAGAGAATGATTTTCGTTTTTATATATTATGTTTGAGGCATCTGTGAGATACCCATGAAGTCAGGTACGTGAGGTACTGGTGTGAGATTGTGGCGCTCAGGAAAGAAAGCTCTTAACAGACAAACTGATGGTGGAGTTATTAGTGCAAAGACAGCTGAGATCCCTGAAAAGTGGGGTTGAGCAAGAGAACAAAGAGGACTCAGGAGAGGGCATAGAAAGACCTGAAGGAACAACAGAGGATGCAGATATTTCAAGAAAAATCAGAGTTGTATTTGTTTGGTTTGGTTTTCTGCAGAGGCAAAATGAAGAAAAGGCTCTTTGCATTTGATTTGACCTTGCTGGCTTCAATGGTCTTAGCAGAGTGTTAACAGCACAGACTGAAGCTGGTTCAAGAGTCCTGAGACATCAAGAAATAGACACAGTTGCTACAAGTGAGTTCAGAATTTGGAGTTTGAAAAAAAGAACAGAGGTATCAATGTTTGCAAATACCACTGAAAATCGGGGAGTTAGAAGTAACTTTATGGCAAGAATTTTGGAGGATGCTTTATGTACTTTCAGCTGGACTCCCTTTTATCACTGCAGGTTTCCTGTTGACACTTCCCTCTCTAGCTGTCAGACTGCATGCTCTCAGTCATGTATTGTTTTTGTCTCCCCAATACTAGTAGAAATAAACATCCCATCCATGTGTATATTGATTCTAGGTTTTAGTTCTTCTGTTTGAATGTATATTTCATTTGCTTATGTGTGGATTCCAGTGTCAGTTATCAATTATAATTTCCATTAATCCTGGAATGGTTAATTACATTTTTGTTTAACATCTGTGATATATTTTAACTCTGTATTTAGCTCAATCAATAATATCTATCCTTTGGGCAATACAAAATTCTAATGATATTATAAATTCATTCAGTTATACTTCAAATTAATTGGACATTTAACCCATGAAAAACATATATATAAGATTGTCATTAAATTCAAAACATAGAACATTCAATAAAGGGTTAGTTTTAGGATGCTACAAGTGTACGATGATACAAGCGTACTTTGTGGTATTCAAGCAATCTTGTAAAACATGCCAAGCAGCTTACACAAGCCTACTAATATAAAAAATATTCAATATGGTAAAAAATTATGAAAAAAGAATTATTTATATCAAATGTTGCACTAATGGGGTAAGTCAAACTTTATTCTTTTATGCTATAAAATAATAGGAGTAGCATAATATAATTTTTCAAAATCATAATTTATGTAAGAAAAATATTTTGTTCAAGTTACAGAAGAATTTTAATTGAGATAATATTATAGTAAAAGTGCCTATACCACAGTCTTAAGTCTAGAACCAGTCAGGGTTTCAATCCTGGCTTTGTCATTTAGGAGCCGTGTGTCCCTGGGCAACCATAAGCTCTCTGATCCTCAGTTTCTGCATTTATATAATAGGGCTAATAATGGTAACTACTTCATAGGTATTTGTGAATTTTGATTAGGTTAGTATATGTAAAGTGATTGGAACAATAATTGAATATGCATTACTTGAATCTAATCTCTCCCCATTTTTGTTTATTGACTCAGTCAACAACTGTTCCTTCAGTACCTAATGCTTATCAATCATTATAATAAGGTCTTAATACTTAAAATGATTGCAGATGTAGCCTTGAGAAAGCTCACAGTCAGTAGGTAAGAGTTACATCAAACAATTAGTGGCTACAAGGAAAAGGTTACAGTGATATTGCACTATATAAGAGGGTGTCTCTCCTAGAACTTTATCACAAAAGCCACCCTTACTGAAGAGCTATAGTAAACTGAGATCAAAGAATGAAGGTTTTAGCCACCTGAGAAGGATAAGTTCCAGGGAATGTCTCAGGCAGATGGTAGAGTGTCTGAGAGTTCAGAAGATCCCTCAGAAGATAATGGATGAGGATAATGATATTAAAGATAAATGCGCTGACTGAAGGGAAATACAGGTGTGATGTGAGGCAGGAGATGGAAAAGAGAATGATCTCATAACCCAGAGTTCCTGTTAAGGATAGTGACTTATGTACCCGAAATCATTTTGGTTTTGTTATTGTTCTCCTACTATCATAAAGGTGACATTATTAGATTTGTATCTTTTAATGGAGGGGGACTTTCTACTTTATTGTGTGAATTTGACTCAATGAGTGTATGCATAAATCCTATAAGTCTTATTGTGATGGTTACTCTGACTGATATGGTCAGAGTATGATATGGGGAAGATTAATTGAAT
Source organism: Trachypithecus francoisi (assembly GCF_009764315.1). Taxonomy (NCBI): domain Eukaryota; kingdom Metazoa; phylum Chordata; class Mammalia; order Primates; family Cercopithecidae; genus Trachypithecus; species Trachypithecus francoisi. Next base: position 19,574,612 of record NW_022681454.1, read on the forward strand.
GGTAAAAGTGGGTATGGAGAAATGAGGAGGCAATTTAGTAATATAGAACAGAGATTTTTTTAGCATCCTAGCATAGAATGATAGCCATAGAAATGAACAAAAGAAGATAGATTTTGAAATCCCTAAAAGATGTAATTAGTAAAATGTGGTGATAGATAGGTCGAAAAAGAGATGAGTATACTATGTTTTCCAGGTTTCTGGTTTACACAAATGAGATATGAAATATAGGATGAGGTGTAGGCTTAGCTGTAGAGGAGTTCGTAAGTTGAACATGAGACATTTTGTTTTCATTAGTTTTTGATTACTCTAGAACTTAGAGCAAACTACTGAAATGGGTATGTGGTTCTGGAAGGCAAAGGAAAGCTATGGACTGTCTACATAAATCTAGGAGTCATAAACATAGAGATGGAAATTGAAGACATAGAACTGGATTGAGTTATGGAGAAGGAAAGAATATGGAATAACAAAGAAAAGCACTTAAGAGCACCTAGTGCCCTAAAGAATGCTAACATTTAATGATCAGTTAAAGAAGAAGGAACTAATAAAGGAAGCTAAAGAGGAATCCATGGGAATGTGATGCCTTAGATATCTAAGAAAGAGATCAGAAGTTTGAGAAGAGTTGAGAATTTCAGATAAACCTGTGTATTACCATGTGTTACTATATCCCACTCAAGGGTGGTACCCATAAATTTTGTACAGATACAACTCAACTCTGAGATTTTTCCATAGTACTTAGAAGCTAAGATGACTTGTACCCATTTAGGGTTGGAGCTATTCAGGGCATATACAACAAAAGCTTGAAAATATAGACAAGTTTAGGTTAATGGTAAAGATACGGCTGCAGTGATGAACCACTGAATCTAAGTTGGTTGGTCTTCATCTTTGACATCATTATCCTCATCCATCATCTTCTGACTAAAGATAGAATTGAAGTCAGAAAGGCCTGATAGAAATGAATAAAGTCTAAGTTGTTGGTAAAAGGTGAATGATTCCCCCATCTCATCATGTCTCAATCACCACAAGGACACTGTCTTGAAAGAACGTTGTCTCTCCATTCAATTCTTAGGAAGAACTATAATTAATCATGTTGATCAGAGCTGGACATTTGCTGAAACAAGTTTGACTAGCAAGCTAAAATATTGTACCTCCAAAGCAAGAGCCAGTTTGGCTTCTTCCTTTTTAACTACCTGGCCTCCTGCTTGTGCTTCATTTGCTTCTCCTCCGCCTTTGGTGAATGATCTTATGCATCATGTCTCTCTGTGAGAGACAGAGCTTGTGGAGAGGGCTCTTCAGACACAAAGCATGCTGACTCTGACCCCTTCATCCAGCAAATCTGCAAGCTCAGCCACGCAGCTGGGTGGGTAGGTTCACTTACCTCTGTGGGCAGTTCCAAGACCTAGATTCAGAGTGGGAAGTAGAAGATCCCTTTCAACCTCAAGTCTAAACTACATTCTACAACCTGACATAATGAAGAGGTTATGAATGCCTGTGTATGATCCCAGATGGTGAGACCTTGACTAAGTTACCTAACCTCACGATTTTTCATCAAAAAATGGGAAATAAATAACACTGTCACAGGTTGGTAGTGAACATTGAACAAGTTAATACAGGGAAAGCATTTATCCAGTGCCTAGAGCATCACACTTAATAAATCTTAGTTTTTAAAAATTATTATTTTATCAAAGAGTGTTTTATGGCAGTTTAGAGAGTACTTAGATTTGTTTTTAATTTTTTTAAATTTTTATTTAAAGTGTTTTGTTTTATTCTTTTCTCATTTGATTGGTGACCCTTGAATATAAATTCTTCCTTTGCTCTAGGAGAAAGAGGGATAATGGGAAGTGTGGACACTCTGAACCTCTAAGGGTAGTGGAAGAACAAGTATCCTAAAGGTAACTGAGCAGATAAAAGGAAAAGACAGGAAGATGGTCCTGGAAGTATGGGCAGAGTGAATACGTACCATGCTAGAGTCATACAACTGGGAAGACATGGAACCCAAATTTGAACCAAAGACTCAAAAGGCTCCTAAGTCTTACTCTTCCCCCAACACTATTATTCAGTTGTTTTCAGTGCACCTAAGAAAATTAAGTGGCAATTATTTGTTAAGCCAGATTAAAAAAACAAAGTTGATCTACATGAAACTTGAATTGTATCAACTAGCTTTGTTTTATTGTTGGAATAAAAACAAAGCTATGAAAACAAAGATAAATTTATTTATTTACTTACTTAGTTATTTATTTTATTTTTATTTATTTATTTATTTATTTATTTTTGAGACAGAGTCTTGCTCTATCACCCAGGCTGGAGTGCAGTGGCACAGTCTCGGCTCACTGCAAGCTCCACCTCCTGGGTTCCTGCCATTCTTCTGCCTCAGCCTCCTGAGTAGCTGGGACTACAGGCGCCCACCACCATGCCCAGCTAATTTTTTGTATTTTTTTTTTTTATTATACTTTAAGTTCTAGGGTACATGTGCATAACGTGCAGGTTTGTTACATATGTATACTTGTGCCATGTTGGTGTGCTGCACCCATCAACTCGTCAGCACCCATCAATTCGTCATTTATAACAGGTATAACTCCCAATGCAATCCCTCCCCCGTCCCCCCTCCCCATGATAGGCCCCGATGTGTGATGTTCCCCTTCCCGAGTCCAAGTGATCTCATTGTTCAGTTCCCACTTATGAGTGAGAACATGCGGTGTTTGGTTTTCTGTTCTTGTGATAGTTTGCTAAGAATGATGGTTTCCAGCTGCATCCATGTCCCTACAAAGGATGCAAACTCATCCTTTTTTATGGCTGCATAATATTCCATGGTGTATATGTGCCACATTTTCTTAATCCAGACAAAATTCAACAGCCCTTCATGCTAAAAACGCTCAATAAATTTGATATTGATGGAACGTACCTCAAAATAATAAGAGCTATTTATGACAAACCCACAGCCAATATCATACTGAATGGGCAAAAATGGGAAAAATTCCCTTTGAAATTTGGCACAAGACAGGGATGCCCTCTCTCACCACTCCTATTCAACATAGTGTTGGAAGTTCTGGCTAGGGCAATCAGGCAAGAGAAAGAAATCAAGGGTATCCAGTTAGGAAAAGAAGAAGTCAAATTGTCCCTGTTTGCAGATGACATGATTGTATATTTAGAAAACCCCATTGTCTCAGCCCAAAATCTCCTTAAGCTGATAAGCAACTTCAGCAAAGTCTCAGGATACAAAATTAATGTGCAAAAACCACAAGCATTCTTATACACCAGTAACAGACAAGCAGAGAGCCAAATCATGAATGAACTTCCATTCACAATTGCTTCAAAGAGAATAAAATACCTAGGAATCCAACTTATAGGGGATGTAAAGGACCTCTTCAAGGAGAACTACAAACCACTGCTCAGTGAAATCAAAGAGGACACAAACAAATGGAAGAACATACCATGCTCATGGATAGGAAGAATCAATATCGTGAAAATGGCCGTACTGCCCAAGGTTATTTATAGATTCAATGAGTTTCTTCACAGAATTGGAAAAAACTGCTTTAAAGTTCATATGGAACCAAAAAAGAGCCCGCATTGCCAAGACAATCCTAAGTCATAAGAACAAAGCTGGAGGCATCGCGCTACCTGACTTCAAACTATACTACAAGGCTACAGCAACCAAAACAGCATGGTACTGGTACCAAAACAGAGATATAGACCAACGGAACAGAACAGAGTCCTCAGAAATAATACCACACATCTACAGCCATCTGATCTTTGACAAACCTGAGAGAAACAAGAAATGGGGAAAGGATTCCCTATTTAATAAATGGTGCTGGGAAAATTGGCTAGCCATAAGTAGAAAGCTGAAATTGGATCCTTTCCTTACTCCTTATAAGAAAATTAATTCAAGATGGATTAGAGACTTAAATGTTAGACCTAATACCATAAAAACCCTAGAAGAAAACCTAGGTAATACCATTCAGGACATAGGCATGGGCAAGGACTTCATGTCTAAAACACCAAAAGCAACGGCAGCAAAAGCCAAAATTGACAAATGGGATATGATTAAACTAAAGAGCTTCTGCACAGCAAGAGAAACTACCATCAGAGTGAAAGACAACCTACAGAATGGGAGAAAATTTTTGCAATCTACTCATCTGACAAAGGGCTAATATCCAGAATCTACAAAGAACTCAAACAAATTTACAAGAAAAAAACAAACAACCCCATCAAAAAGTGGGCAAAGGATATGAACAGACATTTCTCCAAAGAAGACATTCATACAGCCAACAGACACATGAAAAAATGCTCATCATCACTGGCCATCAGAGAGATGCAAATCAAAACCACAATGAGATACCATCTCACACCAGTTAGAATGGCAATCATTAAAAAGTCAGGAAACAACAGGTGCTGGAGAGGATGTGGAGAAATAGGAACACTTTTACACTGTTGGTGGGATTGTAAAGTAGTTCAGCCATTATGGAAAACAGTATGGCGATTCCTCAAGGATCTAGAACTAGATGTACCATATGACCCAGCCATCCCACTACTGGGTATATACCCAAAGGATTATAAATCATGCTGCTATAAAGACACATGCACACGTATGTTTATTGCGGCACTATTCACAATAGCAAAGACTTGGAATCAACCCAAATGTCCATCTGTGACAGACTGGATTAAGAAAATTTTTTGTATTTTTAATAGAGACGGGGTTTCACCATGTTAGCCAGGATGGTCTCGATCTCCTGACCTTGTGATCCACCCGCCTCGGCCTCCCAAAGTGCTGGGATTACAGGTTGAGCCACCGCATCTGGCCCAAATTCATTTCTTATTTAAAACACTAGCACTTGAAAACTTCATGTTTGTTATATTTATTGTTGAAGTACTTTGTAAGTTATCTATATTCAGTTAACTGAGTATATTACCTATTCAGCTTAAAGAAATAAAAGGACTATAGTATTATTGTTATACTGGAGAAAATTTATTTATCTAGGTACAATGAATAACATGGGATGTTAATTTTAACATGTGTATTACTCAACTAATATAGCTTTTGTTTCCTTTATCACATTTTCCCATAATTCCTACCCTACACAATTTGCCTCGAGTATTTAAATGTGGAAAAATAACGGGATAATAAGGTAACTTTTTTTAATTAAAGCATGGTAGAGGATTTTGATTTTTTAATAAAGATTTTACCTTTTTGGCATTAAACAACAAAATATTGAGATAACCTAATACGGTAATATAAGTTGAAGTACTCTGTAAGCTCTAAATAGTGTATACTTTGTAAGCTCTAAGTAGTGTATAGCTTTAAGATGATACTGCTATTTAAAAAAATAAGCAATACTGTTTATATAAAATTCTCAAATTTCTCAAGAGATGTATCTAAATTATTTTCATTGTAATAGTGCACTTAGTAATCATTCATATCAAATTACATTTAGATCTAAAGTTTTTTGGTTGTTAAATATGCGTTTAAAATAGTTGCATTTGTGAAAATGAAGTTTGGCTCTGTTTAATCTTTTGGGATCCAAATGCAATTCGAAAATAGAAAGAAATCATATTAATTTAAAATATTGCTATGTTGTACATATTTTCAAGTTGATTCAGAAAATCCAAGTGTCACCAAACGAAAAATACATCTAGATTGTAACTGTATTAATCTAGATATGTAATAAGGCAATGCTGCTTTTATTTTGCCTTACAGTGAATCATCGCTCAGTGTCATATATTGAAATATACCATTGGCAAACCATACACCAATTCCCAGCAGTTTTCACTGGAGACAGTGTTACAAGAGGCCATTGAATTTCACTTTTTTGAACCTCCGTTGCTGGGGCATTGGTTGCTGGATTGCTATTCTGTTAGCATGATGAACTAATTGACCTAGCAGGGCTCCCTGTAGAATAACAGCTTCTGCTTAGTTCATCAGGAGTACAATTTGTTGTTTCATTTCCTCTTCTAGTCCCATTGGGGAAATTGAATTGAGAAGAGACTACCTACTGGGAGCATTCAGTGCTCATGACTGAATAAGTAACTTTATTTATTTATTTATTTATTTATTTATTTATTTGGGACTGTCTTAATTAGCAAAGAAGGAATGACTCTATTAGGCAAGAGTCAACTGTGTTTTTGATACAAATGAATAAGCTCTGTTAACAAAGCATTTGACTCCCAGAGACTTGTCATAGTCAGGGCCCCTTGCAGGTGCAGATCTTACGTAAAATTTTAATTTGCTATGGTAGAGCAGTTTTCTGTTTTATAATTGTGATTCATTCAATGAAGACATTGAAGACAAGTTAATGACTGTTAACTGGGCTTAAAAAAACAAAACAAAAGCAAACACCCACAAGTTGGAAGTTTGGAAGATAGATTCATTGGGCTGCATACAAACATGAAATGTCAACTTTTCCTCAATAAAGATGAATTATTTGTCTACAGCAGTGTCCAAATGTGGACTTGCACAGTTTGTCATTAAATTTTGAAGCCTTTACAATTTTTCAGTTGCATCGTTTCATTAGTGTGTGCATTCTTAGTCAACAACAGAGAATATACTGTCTAAATATAATGAATGAAGTCTGATGATACATTTTACATTTTTAAATAAGTTATTACTAGTTTCTATAATGTCTTAGCAAATTCTTGAGTGTATTAAGCAGATATTCTAGGCTATGATTTAAACGTCCCCTAGGTTACAATCTCACATATTTTCTAGAACACTGTTCAATTTGTTGCTTATCCTGAGAGTAGAGGAAGAGTAGCATAGTGATTATAAACTCTTGTTCTGAAATAAGATATCCCTGATTCAGATCTCTGCTCTATCCCTCACTTGCTTTGTGACCCTGGACAAGCAGCTTAATTCTCTGAATTTCATAAGGTTAAGTTTTGGATAATGAGTGTTACTATAAGGGAAGCTCTTGGAAGAGTGCCTAGCACATAGTAACAGCTCAGTGGGTGTTAGCAGTTATTACATATATTTCTTAATAATCCAGTGCAAAACCTGGTGCAAGGCATGTGCTCGAAAAAGTTCACAAATGAATGCATGAATGAATGAACAAAGGGAAATCTTGCCCAGAAAACCTAGAATTATTAGAATTCCTTGTCTGTCCTACATATTTAAACAAAACAGCACATATCTGTATAGTTACAAAATTATACCCAAATGTAGAAAAGGCTCTAAATAGCTTGGAATCTGTATTTATATAGGAGAAAATTAATATCCACAAAATCATTACCATATCTGGTAAAGAATTTGAGAGTTTACTCACAAGATCTTATGAGTCCGGATGACTAGAAATAGCATTTAAAGGGTCTAGGATTAATACAGTATTGTGAAACACTGGTATTTTTTCTGGAGTATGATTTATAACATTTTTATGAACCTCTGTAAAATATTTTATTTGTATATAATTCTCTGATTTTTGAAGTGAGGAAGAAAAAGACTCTTCTTCTGCTAACTTTGTACATGTTCTATGCCACTCTGAATTTAGAAATATACATAAAACACATGATTTCTTTGTCCAAAAAAGTTCATAATCTATCTACTTGGGTTGGCAGTTGTGATGCATAATAATTAGGATTTAATACATACACTACCTATTATATATATATATATATATATATATATATATAGCATTAAATAATATATCACATACTCTAAATCCATACACTAGGAATTTAAGAAAATAAGGAAATTTTCTTCAACCACTGAGTATGTCCTGCTTCCCTTTGGAGCGTATTTATGTGAAACTGTTGAAGTAAGATAATCATCTTATTAGATTTCTTAGAATTCTCAGAAAGTCTTGAAATCTAGGAAAAAAATGTGAAAATACAGAATTTGTGTTATGGGAGTTGTTTTATATTATACTAAGAAATAGGAGGATAGAAACATCACCACAAATTATATATGTACTTTTATTTTGCAATTGCAATAGTGTAGGGTAGTGTTGGAATTTTTTTCTTTTGATGATTGTTATTTAATAAGATGTGTGAGAGTGTAAAGCATAGTGTCTGGCACATAATAATCTTTGTACTTGTCTGGCCATTCTGCACTCCTTTATAAATCCATGATTATCAACAGGAAAACATGAAGGCTAGGCTATTGTAATTAAATTTAACCCAAATACAAGGTGGTATTGGTACTCAGTGGTCCATGGTGGCCATAATGAAGCTTCCATAAGAGATGTTATTTGGAAACCAACCAGTGTGGCAAATTAGTTCTGTTTTTGGCTAATTCTTTAAAAAAATCTCCATTTGGGTTCTTTCTTTTAGAGGAATGTGGTATTTTAAAATTACTTTAATTTTTAAAATTTTCTCAATATTAGGACGTAAGATGACTCAGAATGCACATATTCATATGATAGAAGAATAATTTTTCTTTTTAAAATATGACAGCAACCATAATATTCACAAATATTACCTTGGCTGTTCTTGGTCTTCTTACAATTAATAAGAAGTTGGGCGCTGTGACTAGATCTGGACAATAGTATATGATATTTGTCACTTCTGAGCTGATTCAGCCATTGTATGATACTGCAGTCTCTCTTTCCCTGCCTTAAGGGAATTATTATCTTCTCAATAATGGTCCCAGGTCAATAGATTTACACACATAAACAACTGAGTCTTCCTCTTTATCTCAGACATACACAAAAAATAATTACATGTAGATTGAATGTTGAAAGATGAAAGACCAAACAATAACATTTCTTGGAGATATCATAGAATAGTTTCCAAATCCTTGGTTAGGCATTATTGTTTTTTAGATAAGGCACATGAAACATCAATTATAAATGAAAAGATTGAGAAATTCAACTTTATTGAAGTTAAAAAACTTATCAATGATACTATTTCCTGAATAGTAGTGGGAGAAGGTATTTGTAATATATGTAACCACTGAAAGATTTACATACAGATCCTATATCTTTAAAACCTCTTACAAATCAATAAGAAAAAAGCAAATAACCCAATAAAAACAAAAGAGAGGAACCAAATTATTGAATAGGCACTCAAAATGAGAATATACAAATGGCTCATAAATACATTAAAAAGTGCTCAGCGTTATTATTCTTCAGGAAAATGATAATTAAAACCATAGTGACATACCATCACTTATCTATTACTATGACTATTAAAACTTTCTTAAAAAATAAAATAAACTGACAGCACCAGTGTTAGAAAAGACCATACAACTACAAGGACTCTCAAACATTGCCACTGGGGGCATAAATCAGTACAATTAGGATGGAAAACGGTTTTGCAGTATATAGTAAAATTAAACTTACTAATTCCCTGTGGTCCGGCAATTCCACTTCTAGGTATACAGTCAACAAAAGCATCAATATTTGTGTATCAAACAATGTATCCTGGATGTTCACTACGGTGGTATTGTTTAAAGCCCAAATGGAAACAACCTAACTGTCCTATCAACAATGAAATACAAAAAAATAAACTGGAGAATATTCGAACAATGGATTACCATACAACAACAAACAAATATTGCTACATACAGCAACACAAAGTCTTCCAGCATACTGTTGAACCACAAAAAAAATCCAGGCACAAAATGTCTTCCTTTATATGAATTTTATATCTATAAAGTTCAAAAATTGGCAAAACTAATCAATAATAACCATCAAAGTTGCTTTTTCCTTTAGGGAGATAAATGACTGAAAAGAGTTATAGGAGAGGGAGTTGCTAGGAATGTTTTGTTTTCTTGCTGCAAAAACATAGATGAGTTCATTTTGTTAAGCTTCATTGAGCTGTATATGTATGATTTGTGCACTTTTAGGTTTATATATTATACTCTTCTAAAATTCAACACAGTCTCTAAGAAGCTTATTTAAAACAGCTCTATTGATAATTATGCTAGAAACAGAAACACCGGTCAGTATAATCTGGGAAAAATAATTGTTTTTCAGTTCATGAAGAACAAAACTAGACTAACAAATGTTCTAGAAACGCCTCCCTTTTGTTATTTCTCCTTGACTTAACCAAATGATATCTTCCCCCTCCCTGGCTCTGCCATGTCTTCAACTACCCTCCTTCAGCATTGCTACTTGGCAGGCATTTGTGAGGAACTTGACTTTGGAGTCTCAGTAGCTTAGTCCCAAACAAGCCGGCACAACGTCAGCAAACTCAGTTGGCAGGAACATAAAAGTATCTTCAGAAAGCCAAGGGATATAATGTGAAATCTCTGTTTGCCTATCTTTTTTTGTTTGAGTTAAGCTAAATGGAAGTGATTTCAGCAAAATATGAGATGTCTCAGGCTTTTGATTGAATTCTGGATGTGGAAGTAGCTGAGGAAAACTAAAACATTTTTTGGAAAGTTCAAGCCCCAAAGTTTCCAGTGAAAAATTAACATAGTGGAGGAAAGCCAAGGACCAAAGATAATATCTACTGCACTGTGAAAGGCCTATTCTGTGATCAAAAGCAAAAATAAAACAAAACATGTTGATTGGCAGCGCTCAAGATAACCAAGTCTTTTCCAGCGGATGCTGCGATAGGGGAACCCATATAGGAAAGCAGAGAAAAAATGCGACAACCGTGGTTATCAGCAACTGTTGTTATCTCTACCTGCATCAAAATAGTGATAAATGTAAGTAAATTATAAAGTTCCATACAAAATATAGTGAGTTGTATGCTTAATATTAATGGGTTTTACTCGTTTGTTTAACAGAGGCTTATTAAACAGCTTTTTCATCTCAGCGATTAGCTGGGCATGCAATATCCAGACCATCAGGCATCTAGCTCCAAGGACTCATAACCAAATGAGAAAGAAGCTGAGATTATAATACTGTGATAAAAACATTTCTGTAAAAATGTAGTTATTCCACCAGAAGAATGTAAACCACAGCCCCTAAGCTCATGCCAAACCCCTTCTCAGACCTTGATCTTCCGTTACATTGTCTGTTTGAACCCTAGGATTTTGCACATTTTGATTTTTTGTTCTAGGTGAAAGGTTGAGAGTTCCTTGGCTCTACTATGCCCAGATCTCAGCCCAAAGTCATCCCTGATCCCCTTTCCCCTGCAGGACAAAATTTCAGTTCGACCCTCTGCTGTGCTCAGATAACCTTCCTTTTTGTGTGTGATTCTGTGCTTGTTTTTTTATTTATTTTTTTACCTCCTTCTAACGCTGCTAGATTATAAGTTACTTTGGGATCAAGGCCATTTCTCTCTCACTCACTGTGGAAACCCAGCTTCTATCGCTCTAATAGGCCTTGAGTAAATGATGAGTGAGCTGCAGTCTGAGAAGCCTAGGGGACAGAATGACTCAGCTGCTTGGAGGAACCAAGAAAAACTTGGAACAGAACAGAGTTTGCATCGCTGTGGCTCATGGTGTTGCTCTATAATTATTTAAGTGACAGTTTTCTTATACAGACGCTTTGTCCTAGACAATATGTAAATGGAAAGAAAGAATACCATCTGCTTCTAAATTAACAGCTCCTGGGGCTTCTTCTCCCATCCCCACCTCCTATATGCACTTGTGCTCATATGCATTTGCATATAATTTCTGTAGTACCACAGATCTGCTAAAGCCCATCAGAGACTGCAGCTCATGAAAGCTGCCATGTTTTTCCTTTTAATTTCCAACTTTTCGTTTAAGTTCAGGAGTACCATGTGCAGGATGTGCAGGTTGGTTACATAAATGCCGTGGTGGTTTGCTGCACAGGTCATCCCATCATCTAGATACTAAGCCCAGTATCCATTAGCTAGTCTTCCTGATGCTCTCCTTCCTCTCACTTCTCGCCCTACAGCACGCCCCTGTGTGTGTTGTCCCCTACCATGTGTCCATGTGTTCTCCTCATTCACCTCCCACTTATAAATGAGAATATGCAGTATTTGGTTTTCTGTTCCCGTGTTAGTTTGCTGATGATAGCTTCTAGCTGCATCCATGTCCCTAAAAGGACATGGTCTCATTCCCTTTTATGACTGCATAGTATTCCATGGTGTATATGTACCACATTTTCTTTATCCAGTCTATCATTGATGGGCATTTAGGTTGATTCCATGTCTTTGTTAGTGTGAATATGGCTGCAGTGAACATACATGTGCATGTATCTGTATAATAGAATGATTTATATTCCTTTAAGTATATACCCAGTCATGAGATTTCTGGGTCAAATGGTATTTCTGCCTCTAGGTTGTTTTTTTGTTTGTTTTGTTTGTTTGTTTGTTTGTTTGTTTTGAGACGGCGTCTCGCTCTGTCGCCCAGGCTGAAGTGCAATGGCGTGATCTCTGCTCACTGCAACCTCTGCCTCCCAGGTTCAGGCGATTCTCCTGCCTCAGCCTCCCGAATAGCTGGGACTACAGGCACCTGCCCCCATGCCCAGCTAATTTTTATATTTTTAATAGAGATGGGGTTTCACCATGTTGACCAGGATGGTCTCGATCTCTTGACCTCATGATCCGCCCGCCTTGGCCTCCCAGATTGCTGGGATTACAGGCATGAGTCACCATGCCCGGCCGGCGTCTAGGTTTTTGAGGAATTACCACACTGTTTTCCACAATGATTGAACTAGTTTACATTCCCATCAACAGTGGAAAACTATTCCTTTTCCTCTACAACCTTGCCAGCACCTGTGGTTTTTAACTTTTTAATAATAGCTATTCTTGCTGGTGTGAGATGGTATCTCATTGTGGTTCTGATTTGCATTTCTCTAATGATCAGTGATGTTGAGATTTTTTTCATGTTTGTTGGCCACATGTATGTCTTCTTTTGCGAAGTATCTTGTTCATGTCCTTTGCCCACTTTTTAATGGGGTTGTTTTATTCTTGTAAGTTTTTTTTAAGTTATTTGTAGATGCTGGGTATTAGATCATTGTCAGATGAATGGATTGCAAAAAATTTCTCCCGTTGAGTAGGTTGTCTGTTCACTCTGATGATAGTTTATTTTGCTGTGCAGAAGCTCTTGAGTTGAATTAGATCCCATTTGTCAAGTTTTGCTTTTGTTGCAATTGCTTTTGGCATCTTCGTCATGAAATCTTGGCCTGTGCCTGTGTCCTGAATGGTACTGCCTAGATTTTCTTTTAGGGTTTTTATAGTTTTGTGTTTCACATTTAAGTCTTGGGTTTTTTTCTTTTCTTTTCTTCTTTTTTTTTTTTTTAGACAGTCTCGCTCTGTCGCCCAGGCTGGAGTGCAGTAGCACAATCTTGGTTCACTGCAACCTCCGCCTCCCAGATTCAAATGAGTCTACTGCCTCAGCCTCCAAAGTAGCTGTTATTACAGGTGCCTGTCACCATGCCCAGCTAATTTTTTTTTTTTTTTGTATTGTTAGTAGAGGTGGGGTTTCACCATGTTGGCCAGGCTGGTCTCGAACTCCTGACCTTAGGTGATCCGCCTGCCTCGGCCTCTCAAATTGCTGGGATTACAGGTGTGAGCCACTGCACCTGGCCCACATTTAAGTCTTTAATCCATCTTGAGTTTACTTTTGTATGTGGTGTAAGAAAGGGGTCCAGTTTCAATTTTCTGCATATGGCTAGCCAGCTCTCCCAATACCATTTATTAAATGGGGAATTCTTTCCCCATTGCTTGTTTTTGTCAGGTTTGTTAAAGATTAGATGGTTGTAGGTGTGCAGTCTTATTTCTGGTTTTTCTGTTCTGTTCCCTTAGACTTGGAGTCTGTTCTTATACTAGTATCGTGCTGTTTTGGTTACTATAGCCTTGTATAATTCGAAGCAGGGTAGCATGATGCCTCCAGCTTTATTCTTTTTGCTTAGGATTATTGTGACTATAGGACTCTTTTATTGGTTCTGTATGAATTTTAAAGTTTTTTTTTTTGATTCTGTAAAGAATGTCAATGGTAGTTTAATAGGAATAGCATTGACTCTCTAAATTGCTTTTGGAAGTATGGCCATTTTCATGATATTGATTCTTCCTATCCATGAGCATGGAACGTTTGTTTGTTTGTTTCATCTCTGATTTCTTTGAGCAGTGGTTTGTAGTTCTCTTTGAAGAAGTCCTTCACTTCCCTTGTTAACTATATTCCTAGGTATTTTATCCTTTTTGTGAAAAAGCCTGATGTTTTGAAGCACTGGCTTCCTCATTTTTTGTATGCCCAGACACAGCTTGTCGAGGCACAGCATTCAGCTTCTATGTACCTTTAATTCACTAGCAATATTAGTAGATAACACTTATATGCACCAAGCATATTGTTTCATTTAACAATGGTAACCAACTTATAAGATAGGTCCACTTATCTTCCCAGTATATAGATGAGGACATTGCACTAGAGAGATTAATAACTTGGCAAAACGCCCACAGCTTGTAAGGACTGGAGCTGGAATTCAAAGCCAGGGAGTCTGGCTTCTGTGTCCTTGCTGTCATCCAAAACTCTAAACTGACACTCTAGAATCTTGGTGCATTTCAGGCTTTGTGTCTTACTAGGAAATAAATATAAGTATATTCATTTTATAGTCAAAGAAACTTCAGCTCAGTAAGATACAGTGACTTGTTTTAGGTCATTTACATATTAGTCTGTGGTAGAGCTTCAAGATAACCCAGGTGAATCTTACTACAAAAGCCGTGATCCTTACACTACATTAGAATTCAAAGCATCTGGCACAGAGTAGGTGCTCATCTCTGAAAAGGCAAAATGGGAAAAAGGCAAATGCAGGGTGGATTGAGCCAGTATGTTTTAAGATGTTTGGTTTTAGTGTGTCATGTTGACACAAGGAGTTTGAAAACTCTTCTGTGTGCACTTCCTTGCCAATGCAGGAAAGTGGGGAAGGGAGGACAACCGCATAAGAGGAGAGTGTGAGAAGGCAAAGAGCTACCCTACGGCAAACGGAGAATTGTGAGGAACCATCATGAATGTTCTTTCATTCAACTGAGAGTCGTGAGAAACCATTATTAATATTCTTTAATTTTATATTATTTTGGATATGGGTTTTAAAGACAATATTTTCAGGGTTATTATGATTCAGACCCAGTTTGTGCCATGGCCAAACCCAGGGATACACACACACTTATATGTATGCATTTATATTTAACTCTTGAAAGATGGTCAACAAAATGGTCATTTTCAGCTTGGTTAATTTAAAAAAAAAAAAAGAATGCTCACGTTCTTGATATTTAGATGTTTTTATGAAGAACAAATTTACTGACTTGATTCTCACCTCTGTTATACATTAAGTTTGATGTATAGGTGAATAAAATGCAATATTTGTTATATGATTGATTTATTCTCTTAACTCATTAAGTGTAGTTTAGTGTAAATTAATCATCTTATGAGAGAAATGGTTTTTCCAACAACAATTTACTGCATATTTTATTTTTATCCTCAACCTGTATCAGAACTGCTGATTTAATATGAAAGAAAATCCAAATTGTTTTGTATGCTGTGATAAAATCTTTCATATTTATACTGTAAAGTAACAGAGTAGATAGACAAATACTATTTTGTCATGCAAGCATCATCTTATTTCAGCTATTTGGGGCCTGATAAGTTACCTTATTACTAATAATTTTTTAAATAAAAACTTTATTGAGATAGAATTCATGTAACATAAAAATCATGCTTTTAACTTGACAATTTAGTGATTTTATATGTTTGTAGAGTTACGTAATCATTACCACTATCTGATTTTAACATATTTTCCATAACCCCAAAAAGAAATCTTCAGCCTATTAGCAATCATTATTAAAAGACAACTATTTTTCTATGGAATTGTCTTGGGACCTTTTGGAAAATCAGTCAATCATGAATGTAAGGGCTTATTTCTGTACTGTCACTTTCTTCTTTTTCAAGTTTGTTTTGTCCATTCTGGGTCTTTGAATTTACATATGGACTTTAGGATTAAGACTGTCAATTTCTGCAAAAATGTTAGTTTACATTTTGATAGTGATTATATTGAAACTGTAAATCAGTCTGAGTAGTATTGGTATTGTAATAATAGTAAATCTCCTGATTCCTGAAAATGGATGTTTTCCTTTTATTTACTTTTTTTCTAAGTGCTGCATCTAGTGTTTTGCTTTCTGTGCTATGATTTTGTTTTCATTCACCTTAAAGTATTACATAATTTTCTTTTGTTCTCTTCCCTTAAGTCATTGCTTATTTAAGTATGTTGTTGAATTTCACATATTTGTGAATTTCCCAAATTTTCCTTTGTTATTTATTTCTAGTTTTATTTCATTGTCTCAAAATAACAGACTTCAATATTATTTCAATTCTTTTAAATTGAGACTTGTTCCGGAGATGTTTCAGATGCATATGGAATTAATGTATATTTTTATTGTTGTTGGGTAAAGTTTTCTATAGATGTATGTTAGGTCTAGTTGATTTATAGTGTTGTTTGAGTTTCTATTTTGGTACTGATTTTCTGTCCAGGTGTTCCATTCATAGTTGAAAGTTGACTTTGAAGTCTGCAACTATTATTTGTAAATTGTTTATCTCTCATTTCAAGTTTGGCCACTTTTGCTTTTTGTTTTGGAGCTCTGTTTTTACATGCCATGGTAATGATTTTCATGTCTGCCTAACGTGTTGATCATTTTCTAATTATACAATATACTTTTCTTTTTCTATTAACAGATTTTTTCCTATTACTAGTGTAAATAACTCCACCTCTTCTATGGGTACTGTTTACACAACAGATATTTTTCCATCCTTTTATTTTCAATCTATTTGTGTTACTGAATTTGAAGTCAGTATCTTTAGATAGCATCTAGGTATATCATGTTTTTGTTTTGTTTTTCCATTCTGTGAAGCTCTGCCTTTTGATTTCAGTATTTAATACATGTACTTTACTTAGTAAAGTCATATTTGGTCCATTTAATTACTGACAAATTAGGATTTATGCCCATCATTTTGTAGTGAATTTGTCATGTTTTGCTATTTGAATTTGTTTTCCATATGTTTTATGTGTTTTTCTCTCTTACTGCTTCCATACAGTCTTTTCTAATGTAAAATATGTAAAATTTCTAAGGTGCAATTTTAATTCCCTTGTTATGTAATGTGTTTTTATGTTTGTTTATTTTGTTTTCTTTGATTATCTAGCTTCTGCCCTGCAGATTACAATGAACATCTTCATTTATAATAATTGGGTTTGTTAAATTAAATACCAACTTGATTTCAGTTATATACAAAACCTGTTTGAATACAGCTTGTGTCCCCCTAGCTACTTTATGCTGTCATTGTCATACAGATTGCATCCTTACCCATCATAGGTCTAACAAGGCAACTTACAACTGTTGCTTTATGCAGTTGTTTGTTAAATTAGATGAAAAAATGTTGTGAAAATGTATTTATACTATCTTTTATATTTACCTACACAGTTACCTCTCTGTTTTTTCATGTGGATTTGAATTACCTTCTAGTTTCTTTTTATTTCATCCTGAATGACTCCTTATAGTATTTCTCCTATGGCACATCTGCCAGCAACAACTTTCTTCAAGCTTTTTTAAAAAATTTTTTTGTTTGGTTAAATATGGAAATATTCAAGCTTCTCCCTCAGTGTTTTGGAGGATAGTGTTTTCTGAATGTAGAATCCTTGGATGACATCTTCCCTCCCACCCTTGAAGAATTTCAAATATGTCATTTCATTGCCTTCTGACCTCCATGGTTTCGGACGAGAAGTAAACTATTAATCTTCTTGAAGAGTCCCTGTGAATGATGGTCTCTTTTTTCTTACTGCTTTCAAGAGCCTCTCCTTGCCTTTGTCTTTCAGCAGATTGGCTATGATGGGTCTATGTGTGGACTTCATGGATTTCATCTTACTTGGAGTTTGTTGAGCTTCTTGGATGTATAGATTTATACTTTTCATCAAACGTTGGAAGTTTTCAGCCAGTATTTATTTAAATATTTTTATTCTAGTTTTTCCTCTCCTCTACTTATTGAACTCCATTTATGCATATTTTTGCTCAGTAATGGTGTTCAGCAGATCTCAAAGATTAATGAATTTTGACTGAATACTTTGTGCATGAACAATGAATACATTTTTCTTACTCAAGTAGTTCTTTTTAATAACCCAGACTATAGGTAACATTCTTTGTACTTGTGGAATGCTATTTTAAGTGATTATGGCAATATAGCATTGATCAAGGATAGATATAATAAAGTTTGGATATTTTCAGAAAAAGTAAATATAAAAATGTATTTATATAAGTGTGCAATGGAAGAAGGAAATATTTTGTTTGAGATGACAAAAAGTCTTTATACTGGCCGGGCACGGTGGCTCGTGCCTGTAATCCCAGCACTCTGGGAGGACGAGGCGGGCAGATCACGAGGTCAGGAGACAGAGACCATCCTGGCTAACATGGTGAAACCCCGCCTCTACTAAAAATACAAAAATTACCCAGGTGTGGTGGTGGGTGCCTGTAGTCCCAGCTACTCAGGAGGCTGAGGCAGGAGAATGGTGTGAACCTGGGAGGTGGAGCTTGCAGTGATCGCACCACTGCACTCCAGCCTGGGCGACAGAGGGAGACTCCGTCTCAAAAAAAAAAAAAAAAAGGTCTTTATAAATATTTACAATGCTGGGAGGTACAGCTTGGAGAATTGAATATTTAATGTTAAAATGTTTCCATTATTATAATTATAGCAGATATAATTTTGATCACTTAACTAATTTTTTCAACATTACCAAATTTAATTCTTTACATAGAAATAATTACAGAAGCTTTATTAACAGGTTGAGATCCATAAGGCGTTTTGTAAATAAGCCTATTTATCTGAAAGTTCCAGGTTGCTTTACCACAGCTTCATTATAGCTATCACTATGTTTCGGCTGAGAGCAGGGTCAGTACACTCTTTCCAGAGAGTATGAAAGCTTGAACCTTCGTAGTTCATATGTAGAGTGATTCTCTATTCCCATTTTATAGATGAGGAAACTGAAGCTCAAAGAGATTTAACATTTTTAACATAATTTTTGTTATATGTATCAAAGATACATAAAATTATGTTCCAGACTGGTAGATTATAAATAGTTTGTGAGCAGGGTCTTTGACTTATTAAATTCTTATCCTCAGTTCCAAGAACATAATAGATACTCAGTTAGTGATGACACAGTATTAGAATCAACCAGTTTTACAATATATCCTGGCCATTGTTGAGGCATTTATTTCCTAAACTCTAACTTTATGTGTATAAATCTTTGGAAAATGAATACACATGATATTTGTATATTGAAAATGTCACTCTTGAATCTATTATTGTCATTCTTTCTGTATTAGTCCACTAGGGCTACCATAGCAAAATACCACAGACAGGGAAGCTTCAAGAACAGCATTTATTTTCTCATAGTTCTGGAGGCTGGAAATCCAAGTTCAAGCAGATTTGGTTTGACATCGGATTCCTCGCTGTGCCTCGCACATGGCTGTTTTCTTGCTGTGTCCTCCCATGGCCTTTGCTCTGTGCAAGTACTCTATACCATTCCTGTTGGATTACGGCCACATACTTATTATCTCACTTCTTATTATCTCATTTAATGTAGTTACCTCCTTAAAGGTCCTGTCACCAAATACATTCACACCAGAGGCGAGAACTTCAACATATGAATTTGGGAGGGGACACAGTTTAATCCATAATACCCTCTTTTATATAATGATTCTGAGATACTGAGAATAATGCTCTATTTCAGGTATTTTTAAATGAAAAAAAATCCTATCAACTCCTGCCCTTTAACTTTCAAAGTTAAAATTAATGTTAGATGATTATTTGTTTTAACAGTGCTTACTCTGGTGTGCTTTTTAAAAGACTGTAAATCCCATTAATGAAATTGAACATAAGCTTGAAAACAATTAAGAAATTTAAGAATGAGCTTAATTGTTCTCACAAAAAGAGGAAAACTACAATTCCTGCTCAACAAGTCTTTCATT
Source organism: Trachypithecus francoisi (assembly GCF_009764315.1). NCBI lineage: Eukaryota > Metazoa > Chordata > Mammalia > Primates > Cercopithecidae > Trachypithecus > Trachypithecus francoisi. Next base: position 19,594,400 of record NW_022681454.1, read on the forward strand.
CAGTTCTTCATTCAACTCACAGTAGACTCAATTGGAAAAATGTCCCTGTTCAGTTAAACAAGTTAAGCCTGATCTTGAGTGTATCTGACTTGCCTTCTATGTTCTTCCAGCCACAGGAAATTCCTCTGTGCCAATCTTCTAAAACTGATATCAAATTTTTTTTTTTTTTTTTTTTTTTTGAGACGGAGTCTCACTCTGCCAGGCTGGAGTGAAGTGGCCGGATCTCAGCTCACTGCAAGCTCCGCCTCCCAGGTTCACGCCATTCTCCTTCCTCAGCCTCCCAAGTAGCTGGGACTACAGGCGCCCGCCACCTCGCCCTGCTAGTTTTTTGTATTTTTAGTAGAGATGGGGTTTCACCGTGTTAGCCAGGATGGTCTCGATCTCCTGACCTCGTGATCCACCCATCTCGGCCTCCCAAAGTGCTAGGATTACAGGCTTGAGCCACCACGCCCGGCCTTTTTTTTTTTTTTTTACTCAAGTGTGACATGTTTAAATGTGACCACAGGAACAAATGGAAAGAGATTGAAGCCTTAACTTCAAATATAAGCTTTCCTCTTTACTAGTCAGTAAGTATTCAGAAAGTTACTTGACCTCATCTTTCATTACCTTATCTCTAGAATTGGGAGAGGAGATCAGCATGTATGGTGATCATAGAAATTAAATAAAATTATATATGAGGGCCTACTGCATTTATTGTCTGACTTAATCTAATCCCCTTCTTCCTTACTTAGTGTTTCTTTGTTTGTTGATTTATTTTTATCCATAGTCTCATGCTTTGGAGATAGGGCTCCAGCTTTCTCTGCTAACGTGTTTCCTACCCCTGTCTTCCTCTGTCAGTGTGACTGGAGAACTTTCTTCTTCTGACAAGTCCAGCTAGTTCCTACTTCAGGACTTTATATGCCTATTTCCAGCAATCTTTTTTTTTTTTTTTTTTATGGAGTCTTTCTCTGTCATCAGGCTGGAGTGCAGTGGCATGATCTCAGCTCACTGCAAACTCTGCCTCCCGGGTTCAAGCGATTCTCCTGTTTCAGCCTCCCGAGTAGCTGGGACTATAGGTGCATGCCACCACGCCCAGCTAATTTTTGTACTTTTAGTAGAGATGTGCTTCCACCATGTTGGCCAGGATGGTCTCGATCTCTTGAGCTCATAATCTGCCCGCCTCGGCCTCCCGAAGTGCTGGGATTACAGGTCGCTTCCCGCAATCTTAACTAGTCTTGCCGTTTGTTCACATAGCCACCTCCTCCTTATCCCTTTGGTGTGTATAAAAATCACTTCTTCTTATGGCCTTTATAATCACTCACATCCTAAATAGCACATGTGTTCCTACCATGCTCCGCTGTAGCCCATAACTATCTTTCACCTTGTTAAATTTTCAGCACTTTCCACTTATGAAATGATCTTAAGGGGTTGTTGTGTCTCTCCTATGCTAGAGTGTACCACTGGAAGAGGCGGAGACATTTTCTGTCTTAATGTTTGATACATAGTGGGGTCTGACCGTAAATATCAGTTGAACTGGCATGGGAATGAATGACTCTGTACATAGGAGGCCAAACAAATAAAAATTTAAAAACCACTTACCTGACAGGATTACGCTTCTTTCACTTGGGCTGTTGTTAGTAATGAAACATTTTAGTATTATTCTAATTCCAAAAGCCTAGTTATACTGAGGGCAGCCAATAGATCTACTATGAGATACAATGAATATTTAATTTCCTTCGATAAAAAGGTGTCATAAGAGCCTTTGACAACCCACAGTGAAAGCCTGAGGATGATTTTTTTTTTTTTTTTTTTTTTTTTGAGACGGAGTCTGGCTCTGCCGCCCAGGCTGGAGTGCAGTGGCCGGATCTCAGCTCACTGCAAGCTCCGCCTCCCGGGTTCACGCCATTCTCCTGCCTCAGCCTCCCGAGTAGCTGGGACTACAGGCGCCCGCCACCTCGCCCGGCTAATTTTTTTGTATTTTTTAGTAGAGACGGGGTTTCACCGTGTTAGCCAGGATGGTCTCGATCTCCTGACCTCGTGATCCGCCCGTCTCGGCCTCCCAAAGTGCTGGGATTACAGGCTTGAGCCACCGCGCCCGGCCGAATGATTTTACTAACTCAAACCCGACAGCATATGTTGTGCAAAGTAAGACATCAGAGACTTTTTAAAATACCTGGGAATTTCTTGGGAGAAGTAACTGCATATTAGGATTAAGAACAACTCTAAGTTATCACATATTGAAATTTGTTTTTAATTACTGAAAAGTCATTTTCTTTTATTTCTGGCTCAAGTAAATAGGAAAAATAACACACACGTACACATACACAAATGATGTCAAATTAAAAGAGAGAAAACAAATGTGAAAGGATTATGGTGTGAACTGTTTGCTTTCCAGCACATTAACTCTACCCATTAACTCTCATCCCCCACCCCACAGGAAAAAACTAATTATTGGAATTTTTGGATGAACAGGCTATCAGAGTACGTTACTTTCTGTTTCCCTTAAATGTGTACCATTTACTCTATTTTCATAGTTCACCAGTTTCCCAGTAGATGGCGCCATTGTGACTCACAATGTTGCTTCACCTTGTAAGGAAGTAGTTAATACACACTTTCCATTTCAAAACATTGTAAATAGTGCAATACAGTAACTCTTGCAGTGGTGTCTTAGAAAACAAATATTTCTACAGTATCTAGAAAACAAGTCAACTGTTGAAAGCCAATAAATGTCACAAGAATCCCCATAATTCGTTTGTATATGTGTGATTTCATATCTTATAATTTTTATACTTTTAAATTATTTTAATAAAGAATGTGCTTACACACATGTACACACATATATGTATATATGCTTATATACATCTAAAACTATATAATTATTTACTTTAATGATTTACTTACTACTCTTACTAATGGTTTCTACCTGAATTAATGTGACAAGCCACTCAGAGAAACCGAACACTCCCATGTGCTTCTCCAGTTGTTCTCGGGAGAAAGGAGAATAGAAAAGTGATTTCAGATCTAGAACACACTGGTCAGCAACCTCAGATTTTCTCTTTGCTGCCTGTGTTACCTAAAACAGCTGACATAACCTCTCTGATATTCAATTTTCCCACCTTTAAAATGAGGGAGATGGCATATACCTGGCTGTGTTGCTGTTAAGGATAAGGATTAAGTAATGTGTGTGTGTGTGTAAGTGTGCGCTCATGCATGTGCATGAGTGTGTGTGTGTGTTGTAAAATGAATATACACAGTGACTGTTACAGAGTATAAGTTCAAAAATGGTGGCTGCATTGCGATTACAACTTGTATTAAAGTTAAATATTAAGAACAGGAGATTGATGATGGTGTGTTTTGTGCCCTTCACACGGTTTTCTGTATCGTGGGATAAGTCCTAGCTTTCAGAGATTTCCTTGTGCCTACGTCTACCCTTTCTTTTGGTCCTAGAAAAAGTCACGGGTTTAAAGTAACTCAGTGTGGTACATAAACACGGCTCATGGGGGTTCTGTGCAGCTGTCCATATGGTTTCTTGAAATAAAATAGGGCCAAACCAGGCACTTCAAATGGTAGATTTCAACAATAAATGATAACCATTGTCTCTAATATCCAAATCATTCCCTGCTCTTCCTTCTTTAGGCTCATAGTTCATTGCACTGTCTTCTTAAATAACTGCCCAAGTTCAACTCCACTTTCCTCACTTCTAATGCATACATTATTAGCAATAGGTTTTGGTTAGGATCTTCTCTGTCCATATACTACAGCTATGAGTACATGACTGACCCACACTCTAACTTGGTGCTATTGGATTGAGGCAGATGTTTAGTTCCAAGAAGCCTTTGAGAATCATGCTGTACTTATAGAAGCACTCACTATGCTTCCTTTTCCAAGTGATTAGTCTTTCATTATTAATTCATTCAACAAATATTGATACAATACTTTGTATGCCAGTTACTATGCCAGACACTAAGTTGTGCCCTCATGGTCCTTCAACTTTACCTGAAAACAGTATCTATTATTTATTTAATCAATATTAGGTGTCAAATGTTTTACAAGCATTGCCTAATTTTATCCTTGTAGAACCCTAGGAACTAGGGGCCATAGATTAAGGATGTGGAAACTAAGACAGATTAATAAGAAATTTACAGAAAAAGAAGTGAAGGAAGGAGGGAAGGAAAAGGAGAGAGAAAGAGAAGGAGAGAAAGAAAAAAGGGAGGAAAAAACAGAGGAAGACATTCAAATGTTGATGCCCTAACCTCCAATGCAATGGTATTTAGAGGTGGGGTGCTTGGGAGGCAATTTGATTCAGATGAGGTAATGGGCTGGGGGCTCTCATGATGGGACAATGTCTTTATAAGAGGAGACACCAGAGAGCTTGTTCTTTCTGTCTGCTGTGTGAGGATACAGCAAGAAGAAAGCCAGGAAGAAAGCCCTTGCCAGAAACGGATCATGCTGGCATCCTAAACTTGGACTTCTTAGCCTCCAGAACTGAGACAATAAATGTCTGTTCTTAAAGCCAGCCAGTCTTTGGTATTTTCTGATGGCATCCCTAGCAAGTTAAAACACCATTCTTGATTTTCTAAAACTGGTACCTGGAAGTAGAATAGAGGGAATTAAAAGGAAAGGTAATTAGCAGTGTCAGCATTTTAGCCCAGATATTAAAATGGGGATGACCTTCAGTTTCCTAAATTTGATGAAGGATTTGGAGAAGGATGAGGGATGTCATTATTAAAAAATATGTATCAGACTCTCACCTTTTCCAAGAAGTCAAACACAGCTTTCAAATCCCAGGTATACCTGAAAGTGACTTTAGTCTGATCTTTACATGCCACTTAGAATTCCCAGGCTTGCCAGTGGAACATTTTGTAGGAACATTTAAAAATATAAACTTTTCATTTCTTGCCTGCAGTGAAGAGAGCTGATTCACGATGAGCTCCTCTGTCCCTCCCTTCACCATATGCCTCTTCTTCATTGTTGATTTCCTGTTGACATTAAAAGGAGCAACACACGAAGGAGTTAGAAGGAAAGCTTTAAATTTAACGATGAACTTTTTTAAAAGCATGGATCAGATTTTCTTACAAAGCCATTTAAAATGCATTGTAAATCATTTCTTTTGTATTTTGTAGAGATTTGTCTTGGAAGCATCAATATTCCCTTCTCCCCAGCCCCCAAAAGATTAAGAAAAATATAAATAGATGTATTTTTACAATGTAATGAGATGAGGGGGATCCTGTGGGCAACTGATAAGTCTTGCAGTTCACTAACATAGCCTATGAAATCCAGCTCTGATGTCAAGAGACTCTAAGCATTTTGTAATTCTTAACGGAATGTTTTCTTTGCCTCCTTCCTTCTTCCCTTTCTCCATTTGACAGCACCTATGCATGCCCATGCAAGACTATTTTTCAGATCTATGCTTTGGTTTTTTGTTCATTTTTGTCAGAAAATTCAGCCTATGCTTATTAGAGATCTACAGGAATTGTTTCCGCATTGTTCTAATGGATGCCTGGACAGAATATCTCCACAACATGTTGCTGTTGGCCCGATGCTCTGTCACTAGCAAGTAGATTTCAGAGTTCATTTCTTGGCTCCTTTTTGTTCTTCCTTGATCCAAGTTCACACTGCAAAATACATTTTTATTGTCATCTCAATGAGATGACTCAAATTTACATATTGATATATCTGTATCACAAAAAGATTGCAAATTGCATGCATTGTCAACATGAATTATAGATAGTATGCTATAAAAACAAAAATATTTTCTAATTAGTCTGACTTTTAGTAGAGAGGTCAAGATGAGATCATAATTAATCCAGGCATGAATTAACATAGCTGGAATATTTAACATGGGCATAGTCCCTCATCTGTCTTTGGCTATTTGGGGGAAAAGAAATACATGTTAAAGTGAAAATTAGTGGAGGAACTTTTCATTAGTCATATATTTTTAGTCAGTTTCATGCACAAGAATATTCATTTTAGCCATTGGAAACTGCCACTATTTGATCATTTTGATTGACCAAAAAAAGCTGACAATTTCAAATGGTGCAATATAGATAATCAGTGTGGACAGATCAGACACAGTCCATGCTTTCAGGAAGCTTACATCCGAATGTGAACAGGCAAATACCGAAATAATTAAGATGGCTTTAGTGTAATGAGAGGCAGTGGGCAGAAGGGGGCATGAAAGGCTCTTTCAGATGGGCTGATCAGGGCAGGCCTCTGAGAAGACATTTGCACAGTGGCCTGAATGAGATGGAGCCAGACCACCATAAAGGTGACTTTACCTAAGGGAGATCTGAGGCAGCAACAAGACAGGATTTTTGAGAAACAGAAAGGAGGCCAGCATCCATGAAGCAAAGAAGGATGAAAAATGAGAATGGAAATAGGATGTCAGAGTGAAATGGATGTGCAGAATACTCAATGTCATTCTGATTTTTTTTTTCCACATGACACTTTTAACTTTAGCCACTCTTTTTAAAAGTACTTATTGTGGTGGGGGGTGGGAGGAGGTGGTTAGAAAATGTATGTTTAACCTATTCACTTGCCTTTATTTCTTGTTCCTTATGTTTCTTTATGCTTTCTAAGACATCATTATCCAAATCTCTATTATGCTTCTGTCATCTGGTTTACCCCCATGTTCCTTTCATGCCTTCTCCCAGAGGAATGACTCACAGTTTGCATATACTAGACCCAAATTTTTATAGTACAACCAAAGTAAATCCACTTACAGACATAGGGGAAACATTGAGATTGCGGATGATCTTATTTTGTTTAATTTCTGAAAACCAACTTAACTGAGATAAAGGAGGCATATTTAAAACCCAGAAAAGGAGACTCAGGACAATAGAAAGATTTAAATAGATACCCTTAGTGAACATAATTCAAATGCTCATTATTTACATTTTCTGCAACATCCCTGAATAGTTACCAAAGAATTTATTTAAAAGTATACTATAATTTACAATTTAGCAAATTATAATTTATAATTTTAGTGTGACTAAATTAGAATTTGAGAAATACCAAGTTTAACATGTTTGCACAAATTTGTCATTTAGGATTTAAATTATATTTCAAGGTGGAAGAAGATAGTGCTTCTGATTACAAATGGAGAAGTGGTAGAATTCTCACTGGCCACAAGAGGTCTGCCTTTGATTCTCACAATTTCACATGGGACCTCTCTCTTAAAACTTCAGTACTATGATTGGCATTTAAGGGGCAGACAGTAAACATTTGCATACCAAATGAAGGAATCAAATATTGAAGGTAGAACTTATAAATGTAATGCAAATATAAATGTTATATGTTAAAATTATCTTTATGAGTAAGGAAAATTCTAAGCTTACTCTGTATTTACACCACTAAGAATGGATGATTATGAGTTCATTTAAATGTTTGAGTTTTAAGTATCACTTTGCATTACATTTGTTTCCTTAAAGGAATGTAATTTTGGCTCATGTGATCAACTTGATATACGAATTTTATATGGTTAAAGAATCTATTGGCAATCTCTCTCTACATTGGTTTACTTTTAAAGATTGATTCTTCTGGAAAAGGGAATATTTTAGATTGCTTCATAAAATTAGTAAATTAGATGTGTAAATGAAACCATTTGTTCATTATCATGTTTCTCAGAGTTGGCATAGAACATACACGGAACTAATATTTTTATTGGCACACTTTTCCATCAACTACTGCCACCTTCCAGGAATGTTAAATTGATCAAGTTAGTACAAACTAGCCATAAAAAATTGATAAAACTTGCTTGTCCATTTCAAAGCACCTAACTTCATGAAAATGACAAAGTTTTATTGTTCTCTGACAGGCCTTCCTTCTGAATTAGATTACTTACCCATCAGACTACCTGTGGAATTCCAGAATAAAATTCTAGTGTAGAAAAAATGTTTAAAGTAACTTGAGAAAATACGTTAAGAAGTTCAAATGATTCAAAAAGCCCATGAATTTTTCCATAAACTTCAAAAATAGCAGGCATGTTATAACATCTCATACAATAAAATTTCACAGGTATGGGTTTTTCTCAAATACTGTAGTAACCATTTATTCACAGAACATACATATCATTTTTTGTCATCTAATTTTATTAAAATACTTAGATTTGACAAAATACAGAAACTTAGCATGATTCCATAGAACTCTATTTTCTAGTTGAATTTGTTTTAGTGCCAAGTGTGTCACTAAGAAACAAAGTCAATGTGCACATCTGCTTTTGGGCATTTGTATATTTTTATAAATAGTCACAGAAGCATTTGTTAACATTCTGTGAGAGGCCCCCTTTGCTTGCAGAGATTTACCAGGTGTTCATTACCTTTTGTTTTCATCTCTAGATATCCCTTAGTAGATATTTCTGTATTTATCAATGCACCTCAGTACAATGGTAACTCAAATTTTAAAGTAACAATGAATGAGACTTTACTAATGTCAGATTTGCAAGTCCAAATAAAGTATGTCTATATATTTTTGGTTTACATATTTATTCTTTCTAAATATTTCAGTTGATTGATAAGGCATAATTTGTCTCATGAAAACCCTTGTCTTTTTCCCAAAGGATGGCGTTTGCTTATTTTCCCTGAACTTTTGGTATGTTTTAAACAGTGTTTGAAGTTTATTATGAGTGCTCATGAAGTTTTAGTTTAGCTCTAGCAATTTCTGGATTGTTTTTGACCTTCAGACTTTGTGGATACAGGCAAACCTTATTTTTATTAATGAATGACTTTGTATTTAAACAATAAGTTTTAATTTTTTCACAAAGTTGTATGCTTTGTTCTATTTTGTTGTATTTTTGCAGAACTACTGTTATTGTTTTGTTTAAGATTTTTTAAATGTCATTTTAAAAAAACTCATGGTCCGCATTCCAGCCTGGGAGATAGAGCGAGACACCATCCAAAAACAAACAAACAAAAACATAAAAACATTGTCCCTTTCTCCTGAACTTTCAACAAGTCTTTTTTTCTATAAATACCTGCCAAGTTTTTAATGGCTATTATTTATATGAATGAAATAGTCTCAGAAAAAATAAGTCTATACACGTGTGTGGTGTATATCTACTGTAGAGAACAAAGATCCCGTTTAAAGAAATGTCATATTGATTAGATACAATTTTAACTTGCTGGAAATTACTTTCTAAAAATATTATTTTCTAAATCTTCCTGTCTGTAAGTCAGTTTGTAAAGGGAAAAGCCACTCTCCATACACAGAAATTCCTTTTAGTGAGTTCAATTTTAAGCCCCTAAGAAATGCTTTAGAGGCTTTCAAATATCCAAAAAGTGAACAGATTTTATATGAACACTTTACATGAGAAAGTGGTACTTTTGCTGAAAACTTAAAGTAGTAAATGGAGAAAACTCCAGTGTAGCGTTATTTCCAGCTACACTGAACTGCAGATTCCATGCTTTTTCATATGTCCCTTTCTGTGCCTGCCTCTCCCTCCTACCCCAATCCTTTGTATGACCATGAGTTTTTCAAGACTCTTCTGTACTATCCCTGACAATTCAGTTTGGGATTTGCTGTCACCTTAAGAGCTTCTCTGGAAACCTGTGATTTTTTTCCTGTTAGACTAATGTGTGAATGAGTGTTTTGCTCAGTGTGCCTTCATGTATTTGTGAGCTTCTTGAGAGCAGGGATGCTGCCTTCTTCACCATTGCATTCTCAGTGTGTGGTGTGGTGCCTAACCCATGGCAGCTGACTTTGGCTTAACCAACACATGCTTGAACAAAGCAGCTCCAAACCTGGAATGCGGAGGCATAGGGAAGGAAAGGATGTCACCAGGACTGCTGGCAGATGAGCAGAGTTGAGTACAACCTTCACTGTGTAGGAGGCAACATAGATGGGGAAGATTTATAAATGATGTACACAAAGACAGATTCAAAGCTAGCAAAAGAATGAGTGGAGAGACTGGGGAATCAGAATCTTTAGAAAACAGGGAATTTTGTGTGAGAAAAGATGGTAGAGGAAAAACAGTTTTGCAAAATAATCCTATTTCACTAGATTTGGCAGTGTATTATCCAATCAGAGATGACCTGGAAAGATGCACTGTGTAAGATGGTATTAATGAGAAAGGATCTAGAGTTTGACGGGTAGGGCCATTTGCATGCTGGTGATAACTAAAATTGTAAGGAACACGTATTTAAAGTAGCTTTAGGTTTTGGAAATTGATTGAAGAGGAAAAGAAAAAAAGGGAGAACCTTAAACCGTAACTTAAGAAACAAGAGCTGGGCTCTAGAGAGCAGGAAATAATACTTGGCTGAAAAGCTACAGATGCATAATAAAAAGATTACCATTTATTTGATAATGATGATAAAAAATACAATGATAAACAGTGCATATGGGCCAGACTTATATGATTTCATTTAAACCCCAAAACAACTGTCTGGGGAAGATTTCGTTGTTTTTCCCAGAGAAATCAACAGTTACAGAAAGGAAGGTAAATTGCCCAGGGTCTCAGAACTGGTAAATTTAGGAGTTAGGAGTAGAGCCCAGGTAGAGGCACTCCAGAATCTGAATCTTACCTGCCCTCCATAGTCTAAGCTTTAACCAAACACTATGTAACATTTTTGGTATAGCTGTCACGAGCTTAACAAGTATGTTTATTTTATCTCCATCCTTAGAAAATCTGCAAGATAAGCAGATTTCAACCCTCAATTGAAAGGCAAAGACAGGCTTAAAGAAAGCAGAGACTTTCCCTGAGAATCCACAGCCTGAGATCCGGCCTGAACCAATAGCTTTTAGTTTTAATAACATCGCAGGTTCTACTAAACCATGCTACCTCCTTGGGTGGTGTTCCTTCAGGAAAAGGATATTAATGTCAGTATTTTAATATAAAACATTAAGAGTATGTGTCTCTGTTAATGTACGTATACATGTCCTGTAACTGGTTAGGACCCATTTTTTTTTTTCATTTTCAAAGGTCATAGGAAAAATTATATTCTTACACAATGAGTCTGTATATCCAGAGAATCAAAAATATGTGGTGAAAAATTTGTCATTATAGATTCTAAAAGTTGAAAGCATATGGCTGTGTTTTAAAAACCTATCTACGTGGCCGGGCGCGGTGGCGCAAGCCTGTAATCCCAGCACTTTGGGAGGCCGAGATGGGCGGATCACGAGGTGAGGAGATCGAGACCATCCTGGCTAACACAGTGAAACCCCGTCTCCACTAAAAAATACAAAAAACTAGCCGGGCGTGGTGGCGGGCGCCTGTAGTCCCAGCTACTCGGGAGGCTGAGGAAGGAGAATGGCGTGAACCCGGGAGGCGGAGCTTGCAGTGAGCTGAGATCCGGCCACTGCACTCCAGCCTGGGCGACAGAGCGAGACTCCGTCTCAAAAAAAAAAAAAAAAACCTATCTACGTGATGTGCTTATGAGTATGGTATTTTGTGTCCAAAGTTAATTAATAACAGCTGCAGGCCATTGTTCTTGTAGGAGCTCTCATTTTTTCCAACATTGTTGGTGTCTTTGAACAAGTGAAGTGAAGCCACACAGGGAAAGCCAGGGAAAGCTGTGAATTTGCATTCTTTTCTTTTCTTTTTCTTTTCTTTTTTTTTTTTAAAAAACCTTTCTAACAATGAATGATAATCACTACTAGTAATAGTCTTCTAAAAACTTCCCAGTAATGATTAGATACTATGAATAGATTATTGCTTTTTCTCTCCAATTCTTTTCTCCCCAACTACATATAGAAGGTTATTGAAATTCATGTCTCTTAATCAATTGTTCTCTATGCTTTTTACTGCGCCTCTCTTCATTTCTAAGTCTTCTGACCTAAATTACCAACTTGAAGGACTTGGAAGAAAAGAAAACCCATTTTGAGTTGCTACCCCGTGATCCATACTGGGCTAATTACTTCTCACTCATCTCATTCACAGTACAACAATGCAAAGTCTGCACGTTCATAGTCGTTCACAGCAAAGAGAAAGCTGAGGACTAAGCTTCACAGGGAGTAAAAGAAGTAGATTTAAACCCATGTTTGACTCTTAATGTCATGTGTTTGATCTCTGTACTTAGAGCTCTTGGATTCAAATTTATTTTTAGTATGTATTTTTAAAGTCCAGATTGTAAAATGTAACCGTGATCAGAAGTAATTACTATTTTGCAGAGCACACACACATGTACACAGAATATCACACATAAATATACAGAATAAAGGAAATGCCTGCATGCCTGCCACTCAGGGTGAGATGGAGCCCTGCCGTCATGCCACATGAGTCCCCTGGTGCCTTTTCTGTCATATCCACTGTTGTCTACCTAGGGGAAAATACTATCTTAACTCATGGTAGTCACTTGCTTTTCTCTTCCTCAAAATGTGTTTTGAAGTTTTTCATTATTGTTAACTAAGAAAACTTAGTTGTATTCGTGTGAGGAGAACTGATACTCACTAGGAAGATATGCTGAGATATACTTATTAAATATTGTTTGCTGTTCTCACACTAAAAATGTTGGGTTCTATAATATGGACTCAAAAGGTGATTTCTAGGCCTTTGAGTGCCCCTAAGTGGCCATAACAGAAAATACAGTATTTTACAATTCTTGGATCATCTCTCCTTCCATCTAACAGCTAGACTTTCCACTGGGTTCCTGGCCTGACTCCTGTAGTATTCTGCATCCTTTTTTCCATTAAACAAGAGCTTCCAGGACTATAATTTGACTCTGCTAATGGAAGGGCATTTGTACAGTATTAATTTTAAATGGGAAATTGCTGACATGCTAAAGTGGCGTCTATCCTGCTCGCCACTTGAAGTCCACTTTAGCCCTGGTCACTGCAGTTGTCAGTATCAATTGGGGATTAGGAGGGGCTGTGGCCTGAGAGCTGCTGACCAGCAAATCACATCACTTTTCCTCCATATTCACGGAGCTTTGTGTCTTAGGAAGTCAGTCCATTTGCTGTGGTTTTGTTATGAGCTGTCAGGTCCTCTATGGCACAGATGGATGTTTTGACTTTGACGTTCTTTTGAAGCTGCTTCATGGGGATCAGGCTGCCTCTTAAACACATGAAGTTTGTGGACATATCCTGGGCACACAGAGGTGCTTTTCAAAACAGACGGAAAGTAATTTTATATCATTTAAAGACTGGTTCTCGGTGGGAGTTTATCGGTTCCTCTGCTTGTTTCCTAATCAAGGCAGAAATTATTTTTTTTCATATGTTTCCATGAAGTTTCCTATGCAATCCCAATTTTTCTAAATGTTAACATGTGGATGGTAATTTAAGTCATTATTCTATATTTGGAAAGACACTGTCTTTTCTAATGGAAAATTTAGTTCATTCTTATTTTCAGCAAATATTTATGAAGGAGCCTATTCTGTTTCACAGTTATTGACATAAATGAAGCAAAACGTTTTCTGTCTTCCTGGCACTTACATTTGATGGTGCAGAACCTAGAAGTAATCATTACATACATGAATAAATTTTTGAAAAGCAAATGAGATCATTTCAGATAACATTAACAGGAAGTAAATAAAAGAGGGTTATGGGATGCAGTGGGAAAAGGGGAGAGCTATTTTAGATGGGAGGATCAGAGATAGCCTCTTTGAGAAATGAATATTTCAGCTGAATCCCAAATGCAGAGAAGGAGCAAAGAATCAACTGCATTTGAGAGTGAGAGAAATCAGGAAATGGAAAATCCCTGTGCCATAAATTTATAGTGTTGTTTCTGAGTAACAGAAATAGCAATGAGTGAAGAAGAGAGTAGCAAGAAATGAAGCTGGAGGGTGAAGAGGGACCAGCTGTAATCGATCTCTTTAGGCCATGCTTGGATTTCATCTGCTGGCAGTGGACATCAGTGGAGAGTATTAAAATCAATCTATCATATTCTAAATAAATGAGGATAATAAATTATATTTTTATTTAGTGCCTTTGGAGAAAAACTAAAATTAAACCAACCAGGAAAAGTTCATATGAGTTTTTTACAATTGTACAGAACATAAGATGTTGGCTGTATCGTACTGAAAGAAACACAGGCTAAGCAGTCCAGGAAGTACATTGTAAGAATTACTATTTTTAGATTAGCATACTTTTTTAAATTCTTTTTTTCTTGTTTCTTTTCACATGTTCTGTATTGTCGTATATTACATTACTAATTTTCAGATTTAGGGTATATCTTACAAGCTAGACCATTGGAGTTGCAGGCTCATACTCAGCTATGTGAATTTGGTCCTAGCATAGTCACTTGCTATTATGCCCTTGACTTTCTTGAGGGATATTCTAAGATGCTGCTGAGACATCCACTCTTGTATTTATGTAGAAATGTTTTTGAGGACATTATGCACTGTTTTCTCATGTGGCCTCTCAGGCAGATGCACTCTCTACTGCAGTGTCAGGGAAAAAAAAGTGTGTTTTTCCTGGATAGCTGGCATGGTTTAATATCAAAGACAGAACATCTTTTCTCTTTGCCAAGAACACAACTAAATTTATGGTTCACCTCTTACTTGGGACAAGACTTACTGTGAATGAATAATCCTTAACTTAACCTTCACCACAAGTTACTTACTTATTTATTTATGTATCCTGTTGTATACAACACATTTCCTTAAACTACCTGGAATCATTTCTGCATCCAATAACACATTGTATAAATACCATACAACTTGCTCATCCTCCCGCCCACGGGGCCTCATATTCTCGTTACAGTTTCCTGCTAACAACGACATGACACTTTCTTTAGGCCTTTACTTTTCTTAGAGCAGCAGGCCATGTGTATCGCAGGAGTGATACACACTTCCTTTTACCATGAGCTCTACGTTGAGATCCACATGTACATCTATACCATCGACATACACACTTGACACTCACTCACTCTTTCTTGTATGCCAAGTAACTGTCCAGAAGAAACCTAACTTCCTGTGTCTTAACAGACTGTTTGGTTGCTAAAGATGGCGATAGATTAAAATAGAAGCACTTAGTATTTGAACTGTGTTACGTTGGCAGCCTGAGATCGGATCTAAGGAATCTACACTTTCCCCATGTTTGTAAGCGTTTTCTCAGGTCCCAGAAATAGTGTTAACGAATGGGTTTTCCTCTCTTGTATCATATCTTCTTCAGGGTCCTTTCTAAAACAATACCTTCTTTTACTATCAGAAAAAAATAATGCAATAAGGAGACACTTTTACTATTGGAAAAAAGTTGACTTGACACGTCAAGAACATAGACTTTTTTGGAAGGGGATGCAGTAGGCAGGCGAAGTGGACTAGGAAAATTGGATGCTAGGAAGTAACATTGTGCCTCTATATGTAAAGCAAATCTTTGTGGTTTTTTTTGTTTTTGTTTTTGTTGTTTTAAGACAGAGCAGCTATCCCCAGAGCAGCCCGCCTGGCAAAAGCAGGAATGGAAGGGCTAAATGCGTCTTTTATGGAAGTCAGATAAATTTCATGCTCTTTAACATCGACTCTGACTGCAGGTCTTTCGCTGCAGTCTGGCTCCTTCCCCAGTGGGAACAAAAAAGGAAAAGTGATTAAAGTTCGCTCAGTCATAGACGGCAGGAGGCAGTGGTCTTGGCATCTTCTGCAGAAGCAGAGGGAGAGTGCTTTAACAAGACTTGTGAGAGTTCTTTGAAGAAAAGAAGTTAAGACCCGAAGGGCTGGTCGAGGTCCACCGTAACGTTTGTTCATTTCCTCTACTTCATATGGCTTATTTGACTTCTTGGAATAACGTCACCCTCTTCATTAAAATGTCCCTGATAAAAGGAGGAAAGTGAAATTGAACTCCTGGCTGGGGCCAGGGTTCCGCCTGCTCTACTGTGAGTAGGAGTGTTTGGAACGTGATTATTGTAAGACATTCCAATTGATATAAATGATAACTAAATCTCTCTCTCTCTCTCTCTCTCTCTCTCTCTCTCTCTGTGTGTGTTTGTGTGTGTAAATCTCTATGTGTGTGTCTGTGTGTGTGTGTGTGTGTGTGAGAGAGAGAGAGACAGACTCAGACAGACACAGAATATGAGTGAATGAAGGAAGGATGGAAGGAAGGAAGGAATGCAGGAGAGAAATGTTTCTGTCTGTTAGGTGACTGCAATTTTGGCTGGCCAGAACTGCCTTTGCCTTCAGTGAACTGGCTATAGCTGCTCACTGCAACCCCTCCCCATCCTCTAGGACAAAACCACTGGACCTTTCTCTCTTTCTGTCTCTCTCTTTAAAAAGACAGAAAGAAAAAAAAAAGGTTTGCAATCAGTATTCAGACATTCTTATAACTAATAGGATTAGGGGCGTTACAAAGGGATTTGAACAAGATAATTAGTTTACTGCTTAGTCCACAGTGAAGCAAGAAAAATCCTTCTGAGAAAAGGCAGACAAAATAGGTCAGAAAATGTGTGGGAAATGAGGTAAGACCTCTCAACAAGGACCACAATCAACTGGAATATTATGAAAGGACTCCTGAGCCTTCATTCATAGCTGCAGACTGTTTGCCTTTTTTCTTTTTTTTAATGCTTGGCCACCAGAGGTGTGAAGCAAAGTGACTTACTTAATTTTAGAGTTAATAGGTGTTGTTCCTGGACCCTGAGTATCCTGTTCCAAGTGCATAAATGCTGCCTTCAGAGTATATCTCACAATGTGATGTAAGGGGAGTGTTTTATCTGAAGAGCTCTTATCAGGCATTTTACAAGCTGGAAAAAATTATACAATTAGGAGAACTCTTAAAAAACTGAAATTTTCTTGAATAGATTCATTACCTTAATTGCAAAAATAAATCTTGAAAACAGAAATGTGAGGGGTGTGTTCTTTGCTTAATTAAAGTACTTAAGTGATTTGCACAGTTTTCACTGTGGTAGAATATGCTTAAGAAGAATCATTTGAATTTTAAAAATTCACAAAGATGTTTTTTTTTCTTCATAACCACATTGCATTCTCACACTTCCTCCTCCACTTCCTAAAAACTAGTGCTGTCAACTGTACTGTTGCTGTCTGTGAGTTAAGGTATGCTTCCAAAGGAATGCTAGAAAAAAATATATCTTCAGACTCTCTGTGTGTATGTGGATACCACATACTTTATTTAGCTAGCTTCTGAATCTTACAGCAACCACCAGCCAGATGAAAGCCACCAGAAGCTGTTAGAATGCCTTTGGCTTGGTATAGGCACTGTGTTGACTTAAGACTGGTAGAGGAAACAGTCGGCGTTTCTGCCTAATGAACTACACAGCGACACAACAGAGGTGCCCTTTCATTATCTATCTATGGGTGAAAGGTTAACTGACAAGAGAACTTGTTAGACACAAAAGCAATTAAACCCTATAATAACATATTGCTAACATATGACATAATGATTAACTTAAATAAAGAAGCCCAGATATATGTTTTCAGATTCCCAGAGTGTGGTGTGTTTATATTCCTGTCTCCCGTTTAGAATGGTAGGCTGCACAGTGTTGCACAGGATACACTGCATATTCTTTTCATGTCACAATAAAGCGTCATGTTATTTTCCTTCTGTAAATATACGAAGCTATTTTTTGCCATTGTATCCTGAGACCATGGTTTAGTTTTAGGAAACAGTTTGAAACTAACCTCTTAAAAAGGGAATAGTAATTCAGGGCCATGTTCTATGGTTGGGCAAGTTACTCCCTGAACAAAGGTGCCCAAACAGCCCATGAGTTTTTAACTCTGGCTTTCCCTCTGTTTGCAGAACCGTCTTTGCAATTTATCTGTAATTTATCTACCTCTTTGTAATTAACTCAAACATGCTCTGTATACTATCGTGGATTTTAAGTTATAGGTACTCATCTTTAATTACTGTGAGTGATACACATGTTTAGAGGGTCAAGTTCCCTAAATGACGAATTCTGACCCCCCAAATCTTTCTATTAATAGATGGTTTTAGAAAGAGTTTTTTTTTTTAAGCTTCACTTTGAAGACTCAGAACATAAAATATGCTTATCTATAATTGTAATTGAATTAAAAGGTTCTAGACTCCCTTGTGGATAAAGCTTCATGTTTTACACTTGGAGAAATACTAATATGAATAACAGTGTTTCTGACCTCCAGGGAATGGCCGTCAGGGGAAGGCAGATACTGACCCTAAAGGGAATGGCACAGCACAGGTTGGGATGCATGCAGGGAGTGGGAAGAAGTGAAATATGAAAATGGGAAAGGAGGCCAGGTGCAGTGGCTCACACGTCTGATCCCAGCCCTTTGGGAGGCCGAGGCGGGCGAATCACGTGAGATCGGGAGTTCGAGACCAGCCTGACCAACATGGAGAAACCCCGTCTCTACTCAAAGTACAAAATTAGCTGGGTGTGGTGGCACATGCCTGTAATCCCAGCTACTCGAGAGGCTGAGGCAGGAGAATTGCTTGAACCCAGGAGGCAGGGGTTGTGGTGAGCCGAGATCACACCACTGCACTCTAGCCTGGGTGACAAGAGTGAAACTCTGTCTAAGAAAAAGGAAAAGAGGAAGGAATGGTTTTGTAGTGTTTCAAGAAAACTGCACTTCACCATTAAGACAAGAAACGAGTCTTATGACTAGAGGTGGATGAGCAGAAGCCCTGGGAAAATGTTGAGGGATATGGGGACAGCGGCAAGTATTTTCAGTAAATGGTTGGATTGGATCATAGATAGATGGAAACTGGCAAGATATAAATGGAAATGTAGGTAGGTGCTTTAATTGGGGGCTGAATCATAGAGATTTGAAGAAATAAATTGGAACTAGAAAGTCTGTTTAGAAAGCTAATATGGTAGCCCAGGGGAGATGTGATAAGACCTGACCAAGAGGAGTGATGGTTGAAATGGAAAGAAGTGTATGGAAGCAAGGTGCATGTCAAAATTATCTAAATTCTAAAAATTGAGAACATATGGCATATAGAATTGTCTTCCACATATTTGCTTACCACTGTACCATGATCATATTTCCATATTACTCATTATTTATAGAATTATTAATTTAGTTACTGTCCGATGGCACTAAACTGTAATATATATATCCTGTCTTCTATTAGTGGACATTTAACTTGTTCTACACGTTTATTAAAATAAAAAGGTTTTTTTGCTCATAAAAATGTGTGGCAGCATTGCTCCTTATTTTCTTGGACTAAATTCCTGAGATCATTCATTCATTATTTCACTCAGTTGTGAGAAAGTGTGGATGGGCAGCCTTTTGCTAGGGAAAGGATTATAAATGCTCTCTGGAGTGTAGGTGGCTACAATTTCTAGTTGGTATGACAACCAGTGATCCTTGCACACAGCAGATATTGATTGATCCCCTGCATTCAAGGCACTGTCCTTAACTCCACTGGGAGAAAAATTAAAAACATGTGGTGTTGGACTTCAAGGAGTTTGCAGTTTAGTAACACAGTACAATTTAATAATGAAATGAGTATGGCTAAGAGAATACATGCGTAAGGCTTTCGAGTTTCGTGTTAAAAAATTTGTAATTAAATGAGTGTAATTCAAAGGATAGTGCTGTAAGATTTTAGAGAAGGGACTAAACATCATGGACTGGAGCAGTTGAGAAGGGCCACACTGAATTGGTTCTGGAAAAAGCAGACATGCCTTCATTTAGTAATGGACGGAATTTCATTTAGTGCAGGCGAAGGAAATTCCATATGAAAAGAACATGAATAAAATCTTAAGAAATTTTCCTAGAAAGATTTTATGTGAAGAATCATAGGGTGTTGGCTCTAACTGGATCAGAGCATTCCAAATGAAGTCATAGGTATAAGCAAATAGGCAAAAATGGATTGTGGCATGCCTAGAAGGTCAGGCTAAATGTTAACTTTATCCTGTCATGAAAAGTCGACCAATGTAGATACTGTGCAGATAAATTTAACTTGCATTTGTGGGATGACTAGGAGTACATGTAAGGATTTATAGAGACTTGAATACAAGATAGTTTTTGAATGAGTGACTGAATGAGCTGATGTTTACTGAGTGCCTGCTTTGTACCGGGGTATGTGCCATGCTTCTTACAAAGTGTAACTCACCCAGTTGAACTTAGTCAATTTTGTTACCTTGGAATCTTCTTGAATATAGTAAGCATCCAGAAGACAAAAGTCCTGATGTTGTAAGACTTCAGTTAAGTAGATTATCAGAAATAATTATTTTCCAGAGTAAAGAATTAAGAATCAAACTAATAAGATGACCCTCCCCTGCACAAAATATGCAGTAGCTTCCCCAAAGTCACACTACCTCTTTAAACATACAATCTAAGTAAAAACTGTATGCTTGTTAGGCAAACAGTGCCTCAGTACATGTACCTAGCCCCCTTCCTTCTACATTTCCATGGCTAGGCCTCGAATGTTTGGAAAATCTGGAGTGATCCCAGGTGGGGTCCACCAGGCCTTGTGTTTTCCGGAATTTCCTAGATTTCAAAATGCTCTTAATGTTAAGACCACTGTAATATGCAGTCTGCAAGCATCAAAACTTATTACCCAGAGTGGCTTGCTTACTGGAAAATATTGTACTTTTTAGGTTATTTGTCTTCTGATTTTATCAGTATAAAACATCAAATTAATTCAAATCACATATTTAGATCGAGGTCTACAAACTGTAGCCTAAAGTGAAATCCTGCCTTTTTCCTGGATTTGTAAATAAAGTTAAATTGGAACACAGCCACAGTAATTTTTTCATGAGTAGTTGATGACTGCTTTCAAGGCACAGCCATGGAGTAGAGAAATTGCTACAAAAGATACGGCTGGCAAAGCCTAACAAATTTACTGTCTGGCCCTTTTCAGAAAAAGTTTGCTGACCTTTGATTTAGGGTCAAAATAATTTTGTTGCTCTCTTTTGGTCATGATCAACAACACTTAAATTGATGAGTAACAGCCTCCTTTGTAAAACTAGGCAAAGTCTAAAAATGAGAGGGAATGGAAAATGCAAACTATTGAATCACCACAGTTAGTTACAAGGATTAATGAGATAACATATGTAAAACATTTAGAAAATGGCTTGGAATGCAGTAAGCACTTAATAGATGTAAGCATTTTGTCTCATTCATTTAGCGATCTCATATAATTTCTTGATTTTTAATTCTGTAATGACTCCCAAATTTATCTTTAGTCAGGACCTGCTCTCTAAAATCCAGACTCATGTGCCACTGCCGCCCCCGCATCTCCATTTGGATGTCTGCTAGGCAGAATCTCCATCTTAACATGTGCGAAACTGAATTTCTGGTGCTGTCTCCCAAGCTGGCTTCTCCTGCGAATTTTCCTTCTCATGAATGTCATCTTCTCCTTGCTGAAGTCAAAAAACTAGGAAGTCAGGCCAGATGCAGTGGCTCACACCTGTGTTCTTAACACGTTAGGAGGCCAAGGCCTAAGGATCACTTGACCCCAGGGGTTTGAGACCAGCCTGGACAACATAGGGAGACCCTGTCTCTACAAAAAAATTAAAAATTATCTGCGTGTCGATGTGTGCCTCTGTGGTCCCAGCATCCAGAGAAGCTGGGGTGGGAGGATCCCCTAAGCCAGGAAGGTAGAGGCTGCAGTGAGCCATGATCACATCACTGCCTCCCAGCCTGAGTGACAGAGTGAGACCTCATCTTAAAAAAAAAACCTAAAGCAGTCCAGGCGCGGTGGCTCACACCTGTAATCCCAGCACTTTGGGAGACCGAGGTGGGTGGATCACGAGGTCAGGAGATCGAGACCATCCTGGCTAACATGGTGAAACCCCGTCTCTACTAAAAAGTACAAAAAAAATTACCCAGGCATGGTGGCGGGTGCCTGTAGTCCTAGCTACTCTGGAGGCTGAGGCAGGAGAATGGCATGAACCTGAGAGGCAGAGCTTGCAGTGAGCTGAGATCGTGCCACCGCACTCCAGCCTGGGCGACAGAGTGAGACGCCATCTCAAAAAATAAAAAAAAAAAAAGGAAAAACTAAGAGTCATCCTTGACTCCCCTCTTTACCTCATACCGCATGTCCAATCCTGAAGCTAGTCCTGAATACTCTAAATTCATAGTATATCCAGTATCATATCACTTCTCAACATCTCCATTGCCTGATTCAAGCTACCTAAGCACTCACCCCAATACTGGAATACTCTCTTATCTGGTCTTTCTACTTCCACTTTACCTCCCTTCTTGTGATTCTCCAAACAGTATCCACGGTAATCCTGTTTAAAACATAAGCTAGATCATGTTACCTCTCTGCTCATAACTTTGCAGTTGGCTCTGTATTAGTCCATTTTCATGCTGCTGATAAAGACATACCCAACACTGGGCAATTTACAAAAGAAAGGTTTATTGGACTTACAGCTCCACATGGCTGGGGAGGCCTCACAATCCTGGCAGAAGGCAAGGAGGAGTAAGTCATATCTTAAGTGAATGGCTGCAGGCAAAGAGAGAGCTTGTGTGGAGAAATTTCCATTTTTAAAACCATCAGATCTCATGAGACCCATTCAGAATCATGAAAACAGTATGGGAAAGACCCACTCCCACGATTCAGTCATCTCCCACTAGCTTCCTCCCACAACACATGGGAATTATGGGAGCTACAAGATGAGATTTGGGTGGGGACACAGAGCCAAACCATGTCAACCTCCAAGCAGCCTACTGGCTCCGACACCAGCCCCTACCTTAATCTTGACTCCCACAGTCTCCGTGACTTCCCCCTCTGATTTCATTTCCTGCTGTTAACACTCTGACCTCTCTTTTCAATGACACTTGCCCCCTTTCTGTTATCACAACATGTCAGGAATATTTCCACCCTGGGGCCTTTGCACTGGCCATTCATTCTGTCTAGAATATTCTTCCCTATGCAATGTGCTACCTACTTAATGTGGTTTATGTGCCTTTTTCCAGATGTCGTCACTGTTGATAAGCCTATATAAAATTATATTCCTTTGACTCCTTACTTCATATTCACCTTCCCTGCTTTATTTCTCTCCATGGTTTCTTATTGTCTGACATACTATATTGTTTACTTACCTGCTGTTGTCTCTCTTCTCTCATTAGAATGTTAGCTCTCTAAGGGCAAATCTTAACAGCGATTTCCCCAGAAAATCGAGCAGGGCTTTGCACGTAAAATGTACTTAATAAATATTTGTTGGATGAGTTATTATTTCCTTTATCATTTTCAGGAAACTTTCATTGAACATTTACCATGTTTTAAACACAGTACTGAAGTATTAATTATATCTTACATGTAAGACACATAGAGATGAAATGCCTTGTTCTAGGCCATTGTATTAGTTTGCTAGAGCTTCCATAACAAAGCACAATAAGCTTTGTAACTTAAAGAAATTTATTGTCTCACAGTTCTGGAGTCTGAAATCCAAGATCAAGGTGTCCACAGGGTTGTCTCCTTCTGAGGGCTTGAAGGAAGACTCTGTCCCATGCCTGTCTCTTAGCTGCTGGTGGTTTGCCAGCAATCTGTGGTCCTCCTTGGCTCATAGAAAAATCATTTCAATGTCTGCCTTCATCTTCATATGATGTTCTCTCTGTGGTCTCTGGCTCTGTGTCTGAATTATCCCATTTTATAAGGACACTGATAATATCGGATTAAAGCCCACCCTAATGACCCTGTTTTAACTTGAAGACTTCTGCAAAGCCGCATTTAAATAAGGAGATATTGGGGAGAGCAAGTCAAGTGATGTGAATTGGGAGGTGTGAGGGGAGAATGATTCCATTTATAATAGCCATTGACTTTATTAATGGTAGGCCTTTGATTCAAACTTGGATTCTAAAACTCACAATCTACTAATATTTGAGCCCATACAAAGATTTAGTAATATATATTAAGTGCCTGCTTTGTGCCATGAACTCTGTTAAGAACCATAGATTGTAGAGTTCAGCTCCTGCCCTTGAGAAGCTCACCACATAATGGGAGAAAAAGACATCATAGAGTTAAGACCTCTTGACTTAAAAGCACACAGAAAGTGGATCACTTGCCATTTTTAATTATATAAAGTTTTCCATCTATTGGGCTTATTTTGCCAAAGCCTTCTAATGAAATAGTTACACCATTTAATTTAAATTTCAGTGGGGTTGCCAGAAGTGCAATTAATTGTTAAAAGTTCCAACTATGAAATTTTGCTTTGGAAAGCAGTCTGCCCTATCTTTATATACCATTAAATTTGATCATATGCTTGTCATCCTGGCAGAACATCTTGATATACTTGAAGAAACATGGTTAGGGGAAATAAAAAAAATATTGTCGGTACTACACTGTAGGGTTTCCAAATACAAATGTTAGCATGATTGGGTTATACCAATTCATCATTACTTTGCATTTCCCTGGAGTTGAAACTACATCTGGGCTTGGCAGGGATGCATTATCACCAGTCAGAGTGGGGACCATGTGTCAGTCTCTCGAAGAAGATATATGGTCTTGTGTACTATTAGGATTGGATATGCTTATGTTGCAGACTTTAAATCAGTTTCTGAATCCTTTCTACAGATGTTGACTGCTGCAGGTCTGTAAATAGCATAGTATATTCTGAACTTCAGCTGATATATACAGCCTTAAAAAAAAAAAAAAAAGGCCAGGCGCGGTGGCTCAAGCCTGTAATCCCAGCACTTTGGGAGGCCGAGACGGGTGGATCACGAGGTCAGGAGATCGAGACCATCCTGGTCTACACGGTGAAACCCCGTCTCTACTAAAAAATACAAAAAAACTAGCCGGGCGAGGTGGCGGGCGCCTGTAGTCCCAGCTACTCGGGAGGCTGAGGCAGGAGAATGGCGTGAACCCGGGAGGCGGAGCTTGCAGTGAGCCGAGATCGCGCCACTGCACTCCAGCCCGGGCGACAGAGCAAGACTCCGTCTCAAAAAAAAAAAAAAAAAAAAAAAAAAGCAATGCTGAGATACAGGGCCGTAGAAAACAACACAATGAATAAAAATGGGATAGCTCAAAATTTGCTGAAATGATCTCATCTGTTTAATGATGTTGTTTGCACAAAATGACCTTTGAATTTGAAGTTGCCATTTTCTCAGATCAGTGTGAAATTGTAGTAATTTTAAAATTCTGGAAGTTTCTTTCGTAACCTTTATTATTTGATATGTATTGGATTTATTTGTAAGATGTCAATAGATTCCATTTCTTAAATATCCAACTAGAATGCATTTAATTGTTGTTTTAACATTTGCGAGTGTGTTGGGCATAATTTTTAAGAGACTCGTCTATTGAGGAGTTATGCACAAACACTGGTGACCTGGCCTTTACAAAACATTTTGGCCTTTATTTACATTCTGGGTACAAGATTTTTCACTGCAATTAAAACTATAACCCTAGCTTTACTGAAATATCTTTCTGTTACCAAGACTTTTTATTCAGAGCCACAACGGGGTTAATTGAAAATGGCCAAAGCCTCCAAAAAATAAAAATAAATAAATAACAGCAAACTTTTAAGTAATACACAATGTGCTTTTAATACTGACTTTAAATCCTCCCTCAGGAAGGAACCCGTGAAAACGTGTGGTCAGTGTGGCAAAAGGGGACTGCTGGGTCCTGGTTTAGTTGACATTCTCTTTTTTACTAGATGGATTTTATATCATTCACTGATGCTTTCTTTAAGCTCATACATTTCGTGCTCCTGGCACAGGTTACTGTTTTCCTAACATCAAATCTTTATGGCACTGGCAAAAAATTTTCAATCTCCTACTTAAATTTGATTCAACTACACAGTTTCACTATATCTAACAGTTTTTCTAGATAAGCTTGCTTGCCCCCAGTGTGGATTTGCTGCAAAATAATGGCTGCAGTAAGCTGAGGAACATGTTCCCCCATTCAGTCTCTCTCTCTCTCTCTCTCTCTCTGTCTCTATCCCCCTCATCCCAGATCCAGCCTGCACTTGCAAAAATACATACACATACACACAGTATGCAAACACATACCCATAATCAGCACCATTTCTGTCTTTCTGAGTTAAGGCTGTGATAGCCCTTGGGATTTGCTCGGAAACATCACTTCCAAGCTGCAGAAAGTCTTTGTAAACATGGGTCCTATCTGCTCACAAGTTAGACTGTGATCATTCCCTTGTGGATTATCAAACATTCCATCTACTATACAGCAGCCCAGAACTGTATACTTTAACCATTTTATTCTCACTCTATAAGGTCTATAAAGTACTTTTACTGGGAAAAAAAAAAAACATTATCTATGTAATTATCATGACCTATGCAAAATTTAGCCTAATAAGAGAGTCCAACACGTATTTTTTAAAAATAATTTTAATAAAACAACATGGTAGCTACAACAAAAAATACTTAATCAAGGTATGAATAGATTGCTGCATGAGAACAGAGAGAAAACTGTAAATGTTATAGTTGAGGGTAGGAGAGGAAAAAGGTTGGGGAAAGGCAAACTGGATTCGAATGAGATCTTGGTGAGTTTCTGTTTCTCCACCGATGGAGAACAGAGATTGCAGTGGTGGGCAGGCAGGCAAGGGAGTGTGTACAAAGGCTCCTTGCCAGATGAGGGAGGCAGAGTGCATTTAGAAAGGGGGACCAATTTTATGAAGGTTATGGAACAAGGAGGAAGCTGTGATGTGAAACTCAGAAAAGAGCGAAATGATATTTTGTAGACTTTGAAAGCTTTGAAAGAAGTGTAGGAATGTGGTGACCACATTTGTGTATTAAAAAGTTACTCTCAGTGAGTCATATGGAGGATGAGTTGGAGAGGATGTGGACTGGAGCAGAGTTTCCATGTTCAGTGATGAGATTTACCTTGAGAGTGAAGAGGAAAGACTGGGAGGCCTTGCTGTATTGCCAGCAAACTCTATGGAATTTTCCTTTCAATTGAAAGGCTAAAGTTTCACGTCTACTTAATGTGTTTCTACGGAGTGTTTAGATGTGATTTAGATTGAGAGTTTTTCAGATGAGGAAGATGACTAAGTAAAATAAATGAAAGGGAAAATTTTGCTATTTCATAGTGAAATAGAAAAGGGCTTTTCCCCCCTTTTTCTGGTAGTTTAAAAGTGACTAGAATAAGTCACATGAATACAAATCTTAGAACTGAATAGAATTTTGTTTCTCATAGGTCATATCATGCCTGGGAAATCTCCAAGTTCTTTATGGCAATATATCAGGGAATGCAGTGACATTTTCAGCATATACTGTTCCCATTATTTGTGCGTGCATATGCACAGCTTTGGTGATTAGAAAGTCTTTTATTGAAAGATGAAGTGTGGGGTAGGGCACAAAGGATTCACTTTGGTCTCATAAAAAGGCTACTGGAATTTTGACTGACATTTTACTGTGTGCAGACACAAGCACGTTGGATTTAATTTCTTTCCACATGAGAGATTGCTACCTTCTTGGAACAGGCACAGGCTTACAATATTTCTCTGGGACAAAACCTTGAGGACTAAAAGTTCAAAGGATTGGTGCTTTAGGGGACAAGGCATGGAAATGATACATTTTCTCATAAACTTTAAATTCATTTTGGCCCAAGCAGATAACTTTTAGCTCAAGGCACTTGAGTTTATTAGTCATTCATTCATTCATCACAAGTTTATTGAAGCACAGCTGAAGTATCAAGTCATCAGCTATTCGCAGAGGAGAAAAATCTAAAAATAAAAAAAAAAAAGTGATTTGGAACTAGACCAGGAATGGCTTTATAACAATGATTAGCTAGTATGAATTAAGTGCTTACTAAGTACCAAGCAGTCTTAGGTGCTGGAAGTATTTATTTTAGAAATTTTTTCTGGAATGTTTGAGCATAACTATAGCCTTGAAAGTAAATGAGACAACTTAATAACCTCTGAAGAGCCTCATCATGTAATAATTTCCCTGGAGAAGAGGAACAAGATGTTAGATTGAAATGGATCACTCAGCATGGCATAAGAACCAGGAGACACAGCCAGAGATTCCAGGAGGACAAAGGAATCAAAATGACAGATGCTGGATTGAAAAGTCTACTGGTTTGGCAGGTACAATACTATTTGATTAGAAAGGAGAAAAGAAATACAAGTTAAATGCTGGAAGGGGTCTGTATTAATGTGCACCCAAAGGATGCTATCCTTGGAGAGGAGGGTACCTGGGACAAAGATTACTGTCGATATTATAGATACTGATAAAGAGATGGAAAGAAGGAAAGGCTCCTTCCTAGAGGGTTTCCATTTTCTGAGTTGAGAAGACAGACTTAACTTTCCTAGACTCGAGGCTAAGCATAGATTGGGACACTTGAAAAGAATGATAAAGTAAAGCATTGCCACCAATTCCCATTGTGGCAAATGAAAATGGATAAAAACAGGTTCATTTAAGGAGAATTATTGGGGCCCAGCTGAAAGTGAACACCCTAATGTGTAAGAATGTCATCTTGTTTTATTTATATTCTCCTGTTTTGCTAAAGGTTGTTTCTTAAAAAAAAACGAACAAACAAAAAAAAAACTCAACTTAATTGATATTCGGGTGTAGCTCTCTTGTGGGTTTTACTGTAGTTGTGACAGGTTTCCTAATAAGTGAAATTCCTTGTCTCTAGGCTTGGGAGTCACACAAACCTATGTTAGAATCCTGTCAAAAGCAGTAACTTGGGAAGTTTCATCAACTGTAAATAGAGAACATTTGGACCGTATCACAGTATTCGTTTTAGAATTAGTAGTAATGCAGCAGTGGATCACCCAGTGCAGTATCAGTGCAATAAATCCTTGCTATTGCCACTGTCATTTTTATAACTTTCTTTTAGAAACATAGTGCTTGCTTTTAAATTCCATTTTAAGATAAAAATTCTTTAGAGTTTTCTTGGCCTGCCAGTTTCACAATCCTCCACCTCTACCCCCTGCTGCATTCCAACACCATTTAATTGTCAGATCCACCTATTCCAGGAAGCTTTCTCGAATACTGCAGGGCTACTGATCTCTGCATGTGCTGCCCAATGCCTTTGTCTCTGTTACGTACTTTGCGACTTAATTGCATTCTGTCTAGAAACCCTAACCCATACTTTCTTTGTATTTATAATAATATCAGACCCTTTATTTGTACACATAAGTGTCTTCTCATTATCTCATGCATCAAATGGAGCTGCAATGGGGTGATTGAGTTGAGCCCTAGCTGCACTGATCAGTCCTGTCCTGCTAACCATCATGTCAGTTTCTGCCATTCCCCTCACCCCTCTCCTGACCATTAATTCAGAGAGCTCTGCACCCAACCCTGTTATTAAATTATCTGCTATTAAAATGATAAATTGGTTTCTACTTCAGTAATTCAATGTGCTTGGAGACTACTCTTTCCAGCCTTGTTTTTATATTAATATGTTACCTTAAATGGAGATGTTTCTTACATGAGCATTATATTTTCAAGAATTCATTATTTTATGAATTTGGATCTGTTTAAAAAGAATCTTTAAAAATCAAATGAATTTTCCACAAATACAAACTCTATAGCGATGCTCATTAAAGAAGATGTTTAAAAGGATATATAGAGGGTCAGAAAACTGAACGAGAATTAGTTAGACATTGAATTAGTTAGAGACATCTCCTCTTTGTTAGACATTGTCATTTCTGCTTCTGTAATCAGACTCAGTTTTTGCTGTTATTTCTTGATCCCCAGCACACTTTAGTACAGAGAATCTATTAGGGTTCTCTACTTTAGGAACCAGATAAAAGCACGTATCTGATCTTGTGGGTATGTGCATGTATATTTTTCCAAGAAAGGGTCCACAGATTTCATGAGTATCCAAGGGGTTCTAAGCTCTCTTTTTTTCTCTTAAAATATAAGAACCATTGCAGTAGTGGAAAGGACTTTTTGATTCTATAACATTAAGCTCCAAAACAAGTTTTACCAATTACTACGTCTGCAACTTTGCACAAATGAAGCGACTCTCTTAACTGTGGTTTCCTTGAGTTCCTGAGAATGTCAAGTGGGCTAAAAGAAGCAAAGTATGCAAAGCCCTGGCCACAGTGGATGTATAATACATGTTACTGAAGCTTCTTCCTTCTTGCCTAAAAGTCATCCTTCCTACCGAAGTGCTGTTCATTTCCTCTTGTTCATTCTCCATCAGAGATAGAAACCAGCTGCTCCCATCTCTGTGCACAACAACTGTCTGTGTGCTTAAAGTACTTAAGCACACCCTTGCCCTCTTAACTACGGGTTAATTCCTTTGACCCTTCTTCGAAGACAGTTGTCAGATGGGAATTTTCTCAGTGGTTTGCCCACTTAAGGCAGTTTGTCTCTGGAGGCAAGCTGTGGAAGAGGGAAGCTGAGAATTATTAACCACAGATCTCGGCCATGAGCTTGGTTTCTTCTCTTTTTCCATGGGAGACCATATTATCTCTACTTTGCGGTAAGGAAAGGATCAGCTCAGTGTGATGTTACATGGTTCCCATCCGGCCTGAACACCACTTCCACATAAGAATGAGGAGTAAGTCTGAGAAATCACTACTTTTTAAATGACAGATGACGTAGAAGAAAGAGAGAAGCAGCAATAGTAGGGGAAGCTTAGAGAAAGTGTATGGAATTGTATCCAGATTTTCTAGTGTCTGTAGCCAAGAAAAGCCAAAAATCAGTATTTAAGACTAACCTTTCAGATGTCTCTTTCCTTACTATCAAAATGAGTCAGGCAGTTTAAAAGCACAGACTTGGCAATTCCAAAATTACAAATTAAGGAGAAATAAAAGGAAATATGCATCACTGAAAAATAAATAGCTATGTCAGAACACCCCTCTGCATATCTCTCTGTTCAAATAATTGACTAAGTTTTAGGTACAAAATATTGCAATCCTGAGTTCAAGACCAGCTATTGACATTATTAACTATTAACTCTATGTATAGACAGATAATAGGAAACTCCATCAAAATAGATAGATATTCAGAAAATCCCATGTACCCCAACTTCTCTGTGTTGTAGCAAATGAGATCATGTAAATGATATTATGTGTTTATGAATGAAATGAAATCATATTTTTGTTTGGGATCCGATTTATTGTTAGTATTTTCACTGAACAAAGGCAGCAGAGAAAGCAAAAGGCAAAAATCTAGGAATCTGTGCTATATGTGGATTGTGAGCAGGATAGAAACGTCACAGTAGAGTGGCCCTGATCAACGCTTGCCTCGGGGGAGTACCTTGCAAAAGGGAGAGAAGTTCTTCAGCAGGCCATCCTTTGGACAGAAAACATCAACCCTCTTCCTCATTAGTCACACATTATCCCTAAGATTCTGGCTTTCTCAGGCAATTAATAATGAAAAACCCTAAATCTCTTGGCAACAACTTTCAAGCCTAACAGTTTTCTTTGTCAGATGGGAAGGAAGCAGGATCTGTGAGGACCAGGGCAGACAGTGAGGAATTCCTGAGGCTGGTGAGCTAGGGACAAGGATCAGGCAGATGCAACTGCCTTGCTAGAGGAGGCGGAGGATCTCTCTGGGCTCTGCAGTGATCAGTCATGAGGGACTCCCTGAATTATAATAGCAGGAGTAGCTTTATTTCAAAAAAGGCCATTGTTAAAAGGCTGTTCAAGGTTACGCTTATTCTAACATTGCTCTCCTTTGAATTTTAACATCTTTTTGATATAAGAAGAAAAAGATGAAGTTAAAAGGTAAGAAGTTATCATAGGAGCAGGCTGTAGCCTGTGTTTCATGTTAAGGAAAAGGGTTGCAAACTGTTTGAGAAGGTTAGGAGACCTGCAGCCTGTCTGCAGGAGAGGGATGGAGCGGAAGAGCTCGGAATCCATAGTGTCTGTGTTTGTCAAGGCCTGGCTAGGTTGAGGTTTCAGAAAAAAAGTAAAACCTAAAACAGCCACTGTCTCTTTCTCTTACACACACGGACACACACAAGTGCACACATGAAAACAGTCAATGAATGCAGAAGTAATTGCTTTGTGTTAGCAATACATTGAGAATCATTGGAGTTTTTCAGCTACTTTACTCTTTGGACATTTGAGGAGAAACAAAGGAATGAAAAGTAGTATTAGAAGAATTCACAGATTTTCCTCAGTAGAAAAATGTGGAAAGTGAATCTGAAGAAAGAGAAAAGATTGGTTAAAAAAATGGATACTTCATAGGCTATGTTTTACCAGGCCTGTATCTACATGGTAATACTTGGAGCTCAAAAAGTCCATGTGTCAGTCTATTTCTATCTACCTAACTGTCGTTCATGGTCTTTCTGAAACACTTAAGAAATATTTTATTTCCTAATCCTTCGAGATATCAACTCATATTGAAATGCTAATAATGCCCTAGTTTAAAGGTACTAAATATACTGATTGTTTCTTTAAAAGCCTGCACTTTTATATGGCCCAATGGTAATGTAAAGCATCCCAAAGTAATATTATTATTATTTATGAATTTATTTTTTTTGGAGACAGAGCCTCGCTCTCTCACCCAGGCTGGAGTGCAGTGGCGCGATCTTGGCTCACTGCAAATTCAGCTTCCAGGTTCAAGTGATTCTTGTGCCTTAGGCTCCCGACTGGCTGAGATTACAGGCATGAACCACTACACCCAGCTAATTTTTGTATTTTTAGTAGAGATGGGGTTTTGCCATGATGGACAGATTGGTCTTAAATTCCTGACCTCAGGTGATCCGCCCACCTCAGCCTCCCAAAGTGCGGAGATTACAGGCATGAGCCACCGCAGCTGCTCCCAAAGTATTATTGTTATTTTTTATTTATTTTATTTTGTGAGATGGGGTCTTGCTCTGTTGCTGGGCTGGAATGCAGTGGTGCGATCTTGGCTCACTGCAACCTCCGCCTCCCGGGTTCAAGCGATTCTCCTACCTCAACCTACTGAGTAGCTGGGACTATAGGCACGCACCACCACACCCAGCTGATTTTTGTATTTTTAGTAGAGACAAGGTTTCACCATGTTGGCCAGGATGGTCTCGATCTCTTGACCTCATGATCCGCCTGCCTCGGACTCCTAAAGTGCTGGGATTACAGGCGTGGGTCACCGTGCCTGGCCCCGAAGTATTATTTTTAAAAATTACTTCTACTTCAGGAGTGACAGGAAAAAGTATTCCAACCATTTCTAGAGGGACTTACATTTTTTTCTATTGAATTATGAATGTTGCTTTTCTTGAAAATTAATGTTTTGTTATACTAATATTTCAGTATTATTAGAAAAATCATTATACTACTACCAATTAAAAACAATTAAATCAACTGTTTTCAATTAAAGTGATTATTTTTACTATGAAAATCGTAATAGCTATATGCTCAGGGACTGGAAGAAATCCAGGTAGGATTATTTGGAAACTTAGTTTCATTTTTCCACTTATGCTTACTATTTTTTACTTATGGCAACACTTTGGCCATGGGAAATTATTGAATGTTTTAATTGAGTTAGATTATTTAAAAACTGGAGACAATGTATTGGTTTTGTTCTATTCCATTGTCATCTAATTGACAGAAAAAAACAGTTTTTTGTTCTGTTTTGTTTTGTTTGTGAGAGAGTCTCACTCTGTTGCGTAGGCTGGAGTGCAGTGGTGCAATCTCGACTCACTGCAACCTCCGCCTCCCGGGTTCAAGCGATTCTCCTGCCTCCAGCCTCCTGAGCAGCTGGGATTACAGGTGCACACCACCACGCCCAGCTAATTTTTGTGTTTTTAGTAGAGATGGGGTTTCACCGTGTGGGTCAGGCTGGTCTCAAACTCCTGACCTCATGATCCACCCACCTCGGTCTCTCAAAGTGCTGGGATTACAGGCGTGAGCCACCACACCCAAATGAAAAAAACATTTTTTTATTTTGATTTCCTTAAAAAAAATAAAGCATCAACAGTATAAGTATTAACTAGGCTGTTGAGGAATTAAAATTAACTGATAATTAGAAACTTTATGGGGAAAACTCAAGAGGTATGAAAGCTAGAGTACTTACATTAAAAAATAATACTGTTGAAACTATTCGATTTATAACTGTTGCAAAGAAAATTAAAATACAATGTGTAATCCACTGCAGTGATTTCAAGATTGACAGCTCAGTGGTTTTTTTTCCCCAGATTACTGAAAACATGATTTAAAATATCTAACTTGCCAAGAGTGTAGTTAGTAACTAAGAACCTGTATTCTTTTTTTTCAGTGTCATTAGCTTAGTTTCCTAAAGGAAAATTACCTTTGATAACGTTCTGAACTTGATCAAAATATAGTTGAGTAACTTTGACTCTTCATGGCATTTTGATGATGCTTCTTTTGTCTCCAGACAACCATTAGAGAATCAAGCACATTTCTGTCTCTCCATAGTAAAATGAGAACAGTGTTGCATATCCTCTCTAATGCTGCGACAATAATTAATATTAAATCCTATTGCAACTGCCTTAACCATGTGGATGCCCTATGGCTTGGGGCTACATTGTTTTATTGGGACATTGAAAACAGTTTTTCTTATATTGGAATTTTGTATTTTGTCTTATTACAGATATTTGCAGTTCCGTTCCATTTTATTCCACATGCATTTCCAATGGTATATAACTTTAATATCAGAAAAAACAAATCCATGATTACCATTGAAGTAGAAGGGACCCTTACATTCTGCCAGAGAACACGTGCTTACTTCAAATGGACGAGACTATATCCTATTTTTAAAGATCTACTCTACTGAGAAACTTTACCTAGCAATATGTCTGATGAAGGAAAACTTCAATCCAACTGTGTACACTATTTTTAACCATGCAGATAATACAAATAGTATATCTTTCTACCCTCTTCCAATTTTACACAGCTTTTCTGTGAGTCAAAATGCTATGAAGAATTGCATAAGGTATTTATTCATTAGCTGTATTTGGAAAAGCCATAGTGTAAATCCAACATTTGGTTTGGAATTATATCCCTTCGTATGTAACACAATGCAAGTTATGTTGTGGTACTTCACAGTTAAGATCTAGTCAGTCCGAGCATCTGAATCCATGTTTAGGATGAAAAAGTTAACTTGAGTAACAAAGGAAAAGGAAAAAGGAGACCCTAGTATGTAGCTCAGAATAATCTATCTTACAACAAATGACAATATGCAAATTCAGTCAAAGCAGAAGGATAAGAATTTTATAATATGCAGGTTTGTGGGTGCGTATACAGACACATTGTTTTTAAACCTCCACTAAGGGTTTTATTTTTCTTCAATATTATAAGTCACCCAGAAGCCCTAGCCAGGGACAGAGGTCACTGTTGTTGCAGTTCCAGCTCTGATGCTCTCTCGGCATCATCTCCGTTACACCTTCCTAAAGTTCATTCCACTGTCAGTAGCTGTCACTCAGTCACACTTAGCGATGTGACCAATGTAACATTTTCCGTGGGGGATAAATAAAAACTTTACATTTCCTTCCCTAATGTTAATGTTATGACTTCTTTGGAATTAATCCACTGATTTCTTTTTCCTTCAAATTTCAGTCAGTTCCTACTAATTCCTTAAAGGATGTCTCCTTTGTTCCAGCTAATGCAACTAAAAGGAATACTGTAAGTCAGAAAAGGCTATACTGAATTCTTTTAAGATAAAAAAATTTTCCAAAACCTTATAAAATGAAATGTATTCATATGTTGGTGGTTAATTTCCTACTAATGCACACATAGTGTATGTGTTGAAGTTATTTCATCAGTGAATACCCTCAAAAAGATATACGGAGACAGAGAATTCTGTTCAAATGTGAGCCTTGACTCTACTGGGGCTAATTATCAGTGTAGAATGGCTAAGTAGAATTTGTGCATTTATCATTTTATGCCGTACGTTCGTAGCAAATTGATTTAAGTGCCTTTTTGGAACAGTAGTTGGGCAGAATGGATTTGGTGGGTAGGAGATTGACTTACGCAGCAAAACTGTGTCTGGGTTTATTCTGGCATCTAAATTGAGTTTCAAGCAAGTGGAAGGGTTGCTGGTGCCGGAATGCAGTTCTCCACCAACTTATATTGTGAAGTGCTATGACATACATTATTAAAAGAGATTCAGTAGAAGTATGATGAGTTAAAATACCCATTGACAGCTGGCAAAACAACCAAAGCATTTGAGTTACATTAAAAATGTTAAAGTTAATTTTGTCTCATTGAAATCATATGATCCGACATGGTCAAGGTAGAATTAATGAGATGTCTTAATTGCAAAACTTTTTGTTCCACAAGATAAAGAAACAATTGTGCAGAGTGGATAAATAGGGATGGTGTGTTAAATGTGCATATTCAAAGGATCTGTACTTTCTTCTCATTCAAACACCAAGTATCTTTTTAAGCCAGAGCAAATGCAGCCTGTGTCATTTTATGTTTAGCTTCCTGAGGGCAGGGACTTTGTTCTGTCTGCTGGTATCTCCCTATACTTGTTAAATGCTTGGGGCAAATGTGTTCATCTTTCTAAGCTTCCATTTCCTTGTCTGTGTGTCGGAGATATCAATTACTTCTTCTTAGTGTTGTGAATATTAAATGAATAATAGGTGTAAAGCAATTTAAAATGTCTGAGAATAGAAGCACCTTCCTACAGATTATATCAGAGAAATAAAATGGACAGTTTCAAAACTGTCTGCTTTAAAAACTGTCCTCTTATTCTTCCTTCTTTTGCACAAGTTGTTCTTTGTTGTATGTTCTGCATCTGCTGTCTTTTTTCCTCTTATTCCCTTCCTCTCTTACTTAGTCCCTCTTTCTCCCCATCACCCTTTCTCTGCCTCTCTCTCTCTTTCGTCTTTATTTCCTAGGATATAGCCTGGGTATGGAAAGAAACCCCTCTCTTTCTTTCTTACTCCAACACAGCTCTCAGCCATTTCTTTGATTTTCCATATTGTGTTGAATGCTGTCTGTGCTTCGGCCATTTTCTTTCTGCCCACCAAGGTGGTGTGCTTGGGAGAGCAGGCAGCCTGCATTGAGAAGCACTGTCTGCTGCTGCAGGAACCTTTCTGCTGACAGAGCGCAGAGATGCTGGAGTTGCCGATGCTCCCCGCCAAGACCTTCATTCATGAGGGCCCACCCAGGGTAGCCCACCAAATTTAAAACCAGAAGTTGCCTTTCAGCTTTTGTATCTGTGCCCAACTCTCTTTTACATACAGTTCAGAAATTGCGATATCATGAAAATGTGACTTCAGTTCCCTCAAAATATCTGCTAGTTGCATAATCAAGGGTGGTTTGTGCATTTTGTGGAAAGATTAGCCTAAGATTGCCTTTCAAAAATTGTAAAATAACTTTTTGCATTCAGAACATTATGATACATCCGGATATGGGTTTTGAACCTATTATTCTTCTTTGTAATTCAGAAACTGTATATGATGGATTTAAATTTTCTGAATTTAAGATGTATCTTAAAATAGCTCAGTGCTTACTGGGATTGTTTAAAGTATTTATTGATAATGACATCAATATAATTCACAAATACTATGTTTAACTGTGAAAAAGGGTTTTCTATTTTATCTTAAATTGTACTTTGATAGATATAATTGGTTTGTAAAATTTTACCTAAATTGTAATGCATCTCCCAAAATCTTATTTGTTGGTATGCATTTCTACATTAAAATGGTAATGTGTAACATTCATTGAATGTTATTAATATGTGGAAGGCCCTGTGCTTAATATCTCAAATAATTTTCCCAGCAGCCCTATGAAATGTGTTCTAGATGTTAGTCTTAATTTATAGATTAGGAAATTGAAGCTTAGATAAGCTTAAAAGAGAAGGCCGGGCACGGTGGCTCAAGCCTGTAATCCCAGCACTTTGGGAGGCCGAGACGTGCGGATCACGAGGTCAGGCGATCAAGACCATCCTGGCTAACACGGTGAAACCCCGTCTCTACTAAAAAATACAAAAAACTAGCCGGGCGAGGTGGCAGGCGCCTGTAGTCCCAGCTACTTGGGAGGCTGAGGCAGGAGAATGGCGTGAACCCGGGAGGCGGAGCTTGCAGTGAGCTGAGATCCGGCCACTGCACTCCAACCTGGGGGACAGAGCGAGACTCCGTCTCAAAAAAAAAAAAAAAAAAAAAAAAGAGAAAGAAAAACCAGGTCAAGGTCATAACACTAATAAATGACACATCTGGGATGAAAGTCTTATGTAATTAAAGGAAAAGTCCAGTCCTCAAGTTATCCCCAAAGTAGAGGGAGCAAACAGAAATATACAGTATTGCACACAGGCTTGGCAAGTCTCACATCTATCAGGCACTTATTCCATGTTGAGCACTTCACCAAGCATTACACAAGCTCTAGTCGAACATGAGGTAGGCAGTTTTATTATTACCATTTTACAGATGAAGAGGTGGAGGTACAGAGAAGTTGAATGGCTTACCCAGAAAACCAGTAAGTGGCAGAGCCAGATGTGGATTCAGGCACTCTGGTTTGAGTGACATGGATCTGAAACCCACACTGTACTCTCCTCTTTGTTCACACAAAGGCATACGATCTTAAGTCACATTGAATTAACATTGAAATGTACTAATTTCCACCCTTCCTAACCGTGCTTCCCCTTTACCTTTTTAGAAATAGCTTCCCTGTAGGGAATTCTAAAGGATAGAAAGCACTGACGGTGAACACTCCTCCCACGCCTTCAGTCCTCTCCGCAGTCTTCCATGAGTTTCATGCTGCATAACCTGTGTGATACCTGATTATTCTATGCAAGACTATACTACATGTAACTAGTCTTTCTCTTGAACGAATGCAAATATCTCTTTTATGTGAAACTCATTTTTTTCGGACCCATACTCAGTTACTAGGATCTTCAAATACATGAAAATAATTCTTTTCCCTGATATATATTATTTACTTGGATATAGGAACAAAAAGAGTTTCATTAAGTAAATATACTATTAATCAAATTAGAGATTTGATCTGTAATGATATTTACAAGTTGGCGTACTCATTTACCATCCACATTTATGTTTCTTTGCTTTTCTAAAGTTAAAATCTGGCAAACATTTATCATTACTCAGTAGTTTCCAAAGTACTCCATGGAAGTACAGATTTATGGTATTTCTCAGTCAGACTCTAAGAGAGGTTAAACCATGGAGGAAAATAAAATTACCAGTAATTAAATTTACAGGCCGGTTTGCCATCTAAAACAAATTTATTGCTTCACAGTGAAACATAGTTTAGACAGTTTCACATAAAGCGAATCCATTTTTACATGATATAGGTATTATACATTGCTGTTTCAATTTATATAATTAAAATTATATCATTGCACTCTAAGGTTAATGGGATACCCAACTGGAAACCGTACGTTGTGGGTAATAAAATAGCAGCATTGCAGTATTGGCTCTTTTGTTAAAAGCTGATGCAGTATTTCAACACCATTACATTCTACCTTTTAAAAATCTTTAGAATAAATAAGCAAAGACATGCCAATTACAAAAAAAAATGCTCTTTTTCTCTGTCTCTCTATTCCCCACTCCACTTCTTGTCTTTCATGTGTACATATACAAACACATACATGTTTAGGATATATACTTTTTATATTATGGAGTATTACATTCAACTCTGTTATTAGCATGGATACACATATGTGGTGATAGACATGGCAGGAAAATATATCAGTTTGCATTTTTGAAAACAGTTTTATGTCAAATTCAAAACAAATTAAAAGGTGTTCCTATAGTCTGTTCAAATTCTGCTAGCATGATCAAAAGAATGTATCATGCATTGCAGAGCTGTTGTGGGTATATGGAGGTAGAATTAAGGGAAGGACAATATAATCTAATGTCTAGAGGTGAACCAGAACAGACAAGACTTCTAAGAGAAGTATAGTATCTAAAGAGGATTGAGACATCCAAAGCAGTAGGCATTCTTTGATAGCCATGCTCTAATAAATGGACTCTTATTACACTAAGAAATATTAGACCAAATACAAAAGAGCTGCAAAGGAACCAAAGAGAATAGTAAATATACTAGTCCCCAGGAGAGATAGTTATTGATTTTAAAATTGCCTCACAGAGTCTGCTGCATTCATCAGCCAAGAAATAGATAAACAAAAATATGTTATATTTATACAATGGAATATTATGGAGCAATAAAAATAAATGGAGTACAGATACATGCTACAACCTGGGGGTTAGAAAAGGGAGAACTGCTAATGAGTACACAGTTTTTGGGGGAGGGTAATGAAAATATCCTAAGATTATGGTGATGATTGCACAACTCCATAAATAATCTAAAAAATTATTGAATTGTATAGTTTACACAGGTAAACTTTTGGTATGTTAATTATATCTCAATAAAAGTGTTAAAGTCATTTGCAATAATTTTCTGTCTCTGGGCCATTTTTTGGTGAAGATTTGATGTTTTACAGTTTTATTTATGAAGTCTTTATTTCTAGGCATTTTTTTCATGATCAAGAATCATATTTTAGTTGAAGTCTGT
The DNA here is from genome assembly GCF_009764315.1 of Trachypithecus francoisi. Lineage (NCBI taxonomy): Eukaryota > Metazoa > Chordata > Mammalia > Primates > Cercopithecidae > Trachypithecus > Trachypithecus francoisi. The sequence goes on from NW_022681454.1 coordinate 19,634,454, forward strand.
AAATTCTAGAAGGAAGTCATAGTGATTGGCTATATTTATATACCACTTTTACAAAGTCAGAATTTAGCATGTACTTCGACGTGAAAAACCTGTGTTCAGGTGACAGAAAACAACAAGGCTTGCTGTTCTCAAACAATTAGATGTCATGCTCTAGTTGTTCTTGCACAAAGATTCCTACATCCTTTGTTGCAATAGGTCTTGTGAAAGAAGGGTTCTCTTAATTTTTTGCTCTTTTTGAGATTAACTGAAAACTTCTTAGTCCTCTAGTCAGTGTTTCAGAATCCTAACACAACCTCCTTTTTTCCTTCTAATTGTTAAATACAGCAAACACTATTTTCTTAGCCCTCATCCCCAGTGATGTCACCCATAACATACCTTTGTCTCTTCTTTCCATTGTGGTCTCCTTTTTAGAAATAATTGTCCCTTTCTTCTTACCAGACCATCCCCATCACTGTCCCTAAGAGCCAGCTTAATGCCCTCCTCTTTCAAAAGCATTTCCTGATTTGCATGCCACCTCACTATTGTTAAATCCCATTATTTTATTTACACATGTATTCCATGCATGTCATCATGAGTTGATGTCTGCTCTTTACTCACATATGCATGGCTGATCTTCCTCAGTATATTGCAGTCATTTTGATGAAAAAAATAGGATCATATTTTTTATGCGTCTTCATAAATGAGTAATGCAATTCCTGACACAAAGTCATGGAGTTAGGTATTCAGGAAATGATTATTTTCTGGTTAGTATCCATACTATGTTGAATAATATGAAACTCACACATATCCCTGGACACAGTATTGAGAGAATTAAAGGATTTTAAAGTCCATCAGTTGAGACTGAGACTGAGACTATAGTTTAGGCTGAATAAAAGCTTTCAAAGACTGTTTACCATTTAAAATTCATGGTACTTATATTAACTTATATTAACACAACTTTGACATCACCTTTGTCTTACCTGATTTCATTAAAGACATTTAGATCATGAAAAAGAAAAATATCTCTACCATATCTTAGGGAACCAAAGAGCAAGTCATCATTGTTTTAATTTGCCAGAGTATCAGATGACATTTTCATATAATATTCCCTAAGAAAGACATCAAGTACATGGTAAATAAGTAATTTTATTGAGGATTGTAATGTCCATAATTATAATACCAATTTTCTAATCATTGATGGGCATTTTAATTTCATGTTTTATTGACCACAACCAGGCATTGCATCAGGCACAGAGGATACAATGTTGAAGTTTTCACTGCCTCTAGGGAAATTTCAACTCTTATGGGAATATGTCAACAAGGAAGCTAATGATTACAATCCAGTATGCTATCAATTGAGTATATTATTCTACCAGGGTGCAAGGAAGGAAAACTACTCCAGTATTAACACATTTCAAAGAAAAGTGCTACAAAAGAGAATGTTCAAGCCCCACCCCTAAGGATGAGTAGGAGGATTAACCAATTAAAGGACATCATGTGAATATTCCAAGCAGAGAGAGAAGCATGTGCAAAGCCTTGGCAAGAAAAAATGTATAGATACTAAAGATATCGTATATATAAACTGAAACTCTATTGCGAGGTCATTTTTGATGATCATCTGCCATCCCCAACACTTCAAGCAATACTAGAGTACATTTCTTCCTTTATTATTTCAGGACTTTCTATATTTTCTTACTGATTTTTATTTTAATCAGTGCAGTGGCATAATGATCACTTCACCTGTCTACTTTTCCTTTCTGGATCTGAACTTCTTGAGAGCAGGGTCTATGCTATTTTTATCTTTTCATTTCTAAGTGTGTTCGGCCCATACTGCCTTCGTAAATAATTCTTGAAGTGAGCTAAATTGAATGAATGGAAGTGCAGAAAGTAAGATAGGCCAGTGCCTTTGTGTGCTCTGATGAAGCACTTCATACCTTCACAAGGAATAGATCGGAGCATTTGATCTTCATGGGAACCATGATGCAGCAGTGGTTGGTATTATTTTTCCTAGTTAGAGAAAATAAAACATGAGTCAAAGAATCTCAGTAACTTGGCTAAGATCACTTGGTCACCTGTTTTAATTTTTGTGGAGTGCAGCCAAGGATTTCTTTTCAAACTTATCTGTTCCAGACCTGTCCCAGTACACATTAGGCAAAAAAGAGGTTTTAGAATGACCTCTCAAAAAGAACGGCTTTGATGGTCACACAGCAGTGTGAATGTACTTAATACCAGTGAAGTGTATACTTCCAAATGGGTGCAATGGTAAATTTCATGTTATAAAATAGTGGACTTTCTCATCCAGCTCTCTCCTTTGTCCAGAGAGTGTATACACTCTTCTTAGCTTTAATGGGGCTTCCTAGTTTTTATTTTCTGTTGGCATTTGCAACTTCCAACTAGATGCAAATAAACAAATGCCATGTTTGTAAACCAAAAAAAAAAAAAAAAAAAAAAAAAAGCTAGAAGAAGGTACCATTTATCAGAGGAGTTCCAATGGGTTACTAACATGGGGTTCGAAGACTGTGGGCATAACAGTTACCAGGCAAACTTGTTAAAAATATAGATTCCTGGACCTCTTCCCTAGCAACTCCACTTAATATTTCTGGAGTGGCACTCAGAAGTCTGTTTTTTAAAACAGTGTCCCTAGATATTTTTTATGGGTGATCTTCAAATAACATTTTGAAAACACAGGTCCAGGGTGATTGAACTGTAATACCAGAGAGCCAGACCTCTATAGAAGCTACCTCCTGTAAGAAGCAGGATAGCAGTGCTTGAGAATAGGAGGTTTGAGAAACAACAGAGAAAGTTCAAATCCCAGCCCCACTGCTTACTAGCTGTATGACCACAGATAAATAATGTAACCTCTCCAAACCCCAGTTCCTCATCTCCAAAATAAAAATAAGAGAATACATCCTGACTTGGTTATAGAAACAATAAAGTATATTCCCTGGAAGTTAGTAGTTGCTCAATAAATGTTAACTTTGAGTATTACCTTATTTTATCAGTTCTAAAGTGCATACTTTTTCACACTTCTATCCGTGGAATTTTACAGTTATTGTCAGTAAGTTATTGACACTTTTTATTAACAGCAAGACGTGCTGGGATCAAGACATATTAGAGATTAGATGAAAGAGATTATTATTACTGTGTTCAACAAAACTTCAGTTGCTGAGAACTAGAAGTTCCTGAGGGTTTCCAGTGGGAGAAAAAAAAAACAATTTGGTGGAGGAACAGCCCCAGTAATCCCTAAAAAGAACTCATTCATACATCCAACAAAGAATGCTCAAAGTACTTATTCCATATCAAATTTTATTAAGATTTGCAAGAGGAAAGACGTATGTAGAAGAGACGCATATAAATCAAGAAGCAGCAGTCAAGGTGGTGATAAAAACATACCCTGAAAGAAACAGAATTATCATAAAGCAATGATCACATCAGATTTTATGCTATCAATAAATGCTTTTGAATACATGAATGAGAAAATAGGAGTGAGGGTGAGAAAAGACCACAGCTTACTTTCTCACTTGCAAATATTAAAATCTTGAGTAAACCAAGCATAAGTTTCTTGGGGATAATAACCTGCAAATCTGAAATGTGTTGATGTATATCACCTGAAAGGTGATTTATGTATGCAGCGTGTAGTTCAGTTCCCACCATGGTACAAAGACTTTAATCTGTGTTTCTGTCTCTGATCCCTTTATTGAGCTGTAGTCTCTTATCTCCAACATTTTATAAAACATTGCCATTCTCCTCTCCTGTGTTGCCTTGATACCATTATGTTTAAAAGTCCTCTCAGAAGTCCAGTTTTCTTTCCTCATTTCCCCTGGTTATGTCTATAATGCCAGATTTTGTTACTTATCAGGCCTCAAACCACAGACCTACTTAACAGAAGTCTCCCTTGCCTTACATCCTGCAAGTTGCCAAGTTTTGTAATTTTTTTTTTTTTTTTTTTTTTTTGAGATGGAGTCTTGCTCTGTCACCCAGGCTGGGGTAAGGTGGCACAATTTTGGCTCACTGCAACCTCCACCCACCCCCCGGGGTTCAAGTGATTCTCCTGCCTCAGCCTCCCGAGTAGCTGAGATTACAAGTGCTCGTCACCATGACCAGCTAATTTTTGTACTTTTAGTAGAGACAGGTTTTCACCATATTAGCCAGCTTGGTCTCAAACTCCTGACCTCAGGTGATTCACCCACCTAGGCCTCCCGAAGTGCTAAGATACAGGTGTGAGCCACTGCGCCTTGCCATGACTTTTTTCTTTTTCTTTCCATGTCTTCCTTGCACAAACATTTGGCAATGGTGTAATACCATATGCCAGTAATTCTGCAGAAATAATATGAATTAACATCCCTGCCTTTGTTTATCATATCATCTAACAGGAGAGAAAGTTATTTAGGAAAGGAATTCAATTAAAACTATTTTTTTCAAATTTATTTATTTTAAACATTAACATACATTTGTAGATATTCATTGCAAACATGATGTTTTGAAGTATATATACATTGTGAAATGTTTAAATCAGCTGATTAACAAATCACTTCCTCACATAGTCATCATTTCTGTACTGAGAACCTTATCCACTCTCTTAGCGTTTGTCAAGAATATGATATATTGTCATTAACTATAGTCACCCTGCTGTACAGTAGATCTCTGGAACTTATTCCTCCTATGTAATTGTAAATATGTATTATTTGACCAACATTTCCCCAACCCACTTCACCTTAACCGCCCCAGCCCCTGGTAGGCACCATTTTACCCTCTACTTCTATGAGATCAGGTAGCCACCATTTTAAACTCTACTTTTATGAGATCAACTTTTTTAGAACCTGGAGGACATCATGTTAAGTGAAATAAGCCAGGTACAGAAAGACAAATTCCACATGATCTCACTTGTATGTGAAACCTAAAAATGTCAACTTAAATAACAGAATTATACTAAATAACAGCACAAGTCACCTTAAGAGTTCAAAAGAGGGAACAAGGGACTCCCCAATAATGAAAATAATTATGTAATAATTTTATTATCTAATGATGCAAATACTAATTTATGTTGTTAATACAAACCTTATTTGTAATTATGGAAAACAATTCTAAGATATATTTATATGAGTTCATCTTACAGATACGCAAATGGAGAGAGAGGCTTAATACTTTGCACAGCATCAAAGGTTATGGAGATTTTAGCACTAGGTTAGGTTATGGAGATTTTAGCACTAGGCTCAGCTGAGGAGTTGGTCTGCATCTTGAACAATGTTTAATTCTCCATCTCATGGTGATAGGAAGTAGGTGCTTGAGGCAAAAAGAGAATGTGCAAAAGCTGAACGATTTGGAAGATCATATAAAAGGTGAATTAAGAGCATGAAATTCATGAGTGAAAGAATGAGGTGGAAAGAGAGTCACAGCAGGTATCAAGGAAGGTCCTGAAGTAAGAGAATGAGAGCTTGCAGGTAACTCTAAGGAGGCCAATGTGACTGAAAGAGAGAGGGTGAAAGGAAGGGTAAAAATAGATAAGGTCAAAAAGGGTGTGCTGACCAGAGTGGGGGGGGGGGGGTTTATAAACTTTTATGACACTTTGAGCTTTCTTTGTAATGAGGCAAGATGTCTCTAGTTTTCATCAGAGATGTGACTAGATGTGGCTCTAGGAAGGCAAGGGCAGAAGCAAAGAGATGGTTAGGAGACTATTAGGTAACTCAGACAAGATGAGATGGTAGGTGCGATCAGGGGACTAGAGGTGCTGGTAGGTCAGATTCTGGATATATTTTGAAAATAGAGCTGAGAGGATTTGCTAGTGGTTTGGACATAGATTGTAGAAGATTGTGATATGTCAGTGAGAACTCTAGAGTTTTTGGTCTGAATGTTGATATGGATGGTGTGTCCTTAACTGAGATGAGAAGACTTCAGGAAGACATATTTTGATATAAACTCAAATTTGGAAATACAATTCTGGTACTAGTGTGGGAGATGCCTTGGAAGGAATCATAAGTCAAAGCAGAGAGATCAGTTTGGAGTCTCAGTCATTGATGAAGAGTGTTGACGAAGTTTCTACCAGTGACCATGGCATTGGAGAATGGAGAAAGGGACTTGACTGGGGACAGTGCTGGGGTGCTTTTGGGAATGAATTGGATATAGTAGAAGGGGGAGGGTCTAAAATGGGAATCTCCATGGTTTCATGACTGGCCAGTAAGACACTTTTCAGACTTGGCTCCGGGAGGCCTGTATCTTTCCAATTGGTCAAATACCAGGAATTAATACCTTTCCTATTTGAAAATGCTTACATTCACTCTCTTCATATCTTTTCTTTGGGATGAGCTTAGAATGGGGAAGTCTTTCCAGCTCCCCTCATTTCTCTGTGATCTTAAAAAATGAATAAACTGGGTTTTCAAGTTTAAGGTGCTCAGTATTTTTAATTTCTTTGGAAAATTCTATAGTATCATGCCTGAGCATTTGCAGTATCCTCTTAACAAAACTAACCTAGTTTTCTTGTCTTCAATCCTAACTCCCCAATATCGTGTGCATTGTTAGCATGCTCCTCTTTTCCAAACACTTCTTCCATTGTTACTTGCTTACTCAGCAAACTTGAATGGCTGTAAGCGCTCCCTGAGAAGACACCCATGTTAACTTCCACTGAAGATTTTACATTTGCACCAGATGCTAACTCCTAACTTTATTACGTAGTGTTCTCTAAAAACATTGCCTACTTCACTGGAGACCCACTGACTCTCTGACACACTGCCTGATAACAGTTCTCTGCCCATTTTCCCTGCCTGCTCTGAAACTCAATTTCCAGATTAATCTTCCTAAAAAATCAACCCCAGTCAAGCCATTTCCTTCCTCTGAAACACATTTTTACACTCTATTAGCTAGTGATATAATTACAAACTCCTCCATCCCACTGACTCAGTAGTTCTGACTCATTTTGCTCATTCCACACAGTTCACAGAACAGTACACTCCCATCAGAAATGTCTCACATCGACTACAGCAATCGTTGGGGAATTTAGCAGGTATACTCAGTAGCACATAAAAGAGTCTCCAAGTAGAATAAATCACCTCTGTAGTCCCTACTATGTGCCAAGTTGTTTTTGAACAATTTAAAAGTATGAACTCATTGAATCCACCTAACAATCCTATGAAATAGGAACTAGTATTGTTTCATTTTATAGATGAAGAAACTAAGGCACAGTGATGGTAAGCACTGTGACCCAAGGTCACATGACTAATAAGTGGTAGAGCTAGAATTTAATCTCAGATAATCTGGCCCTGAAGTCAGTGTTCTCAATTGCTCTGACAAGCTGCCTCCCTCCTTCCATTCCTGCCACCCACCACGTCCCACCTCTTCCGCCAGCATTGAAGGTTGAGAATTACCAAGCTTAATCAGTTTTAAACAACTTTCACATAAGATCTCATTTTATTTGAAAAGTGGCCTGGGTCAACCAAGCCACCAATGACTGTTCCTTCTTTGATCTGTCTCCTTGATTATCTTTCTTAGATACCACTTATAATTTGCTTACCATAAACTATTTTCATTGTCCTCAAACTGTGATACATATGTATGTATATATACATATCTATCTATATCTATATGTATATCACATCTCTCCAACTAGATTTAAAGAATTTTCAAAACCATAATCATAATTCGCACTCCAAATTGCCCTTTTGATTTCCCAACTTCGTTAATGGTCCTCTCATCTAACTTCAAAGTGACCTCTGTGACGTCTCTGTCCCTTACCTAATCCATCTTCACATGCAATCCACGTCTAAGTTTTGGTTCTTCATGCATCCCTAATATCACTCTTGGTCTTCTCTATTTTTTCTGTTTATAGTATGGATATGTCTCATGCACTAACTGTCCCAGAGTAAGGAAGCATTGAATTGATGGTTGATGGTTGCTTTAGGTTCTCACTGTCTTTTCCCCGGCTGTCGTATAAGTCTTTATCTAGACTTCCAAATTCAATATAAATAAATTTGAACCTTTGACCCCATGTATCTGTCCTAAATTCCATAGCCAGTTTAGTTAATCTAAGGAAGAACCCGTGTCCTCCTCCCGACTATCACTTTCCTCTCCACACCATTGTCTGCTGAAATAAGAATGCATTCTCCAGTTGGTATGAAAAAGTCTGAAACTCAATTTCCAGATTAGTCTTCCAAAAAATCAACTCCAGTCAAGCCATTTTCTTCCTCTGAAGCACACTGTTACACTCTATTACCTAGTGATACAATTACAGACTCCTCCCTCGGCATCTCCATCCACTGACTCAGTAGTTCTGGCTCATTTTGCTCATTCCACACAATTCACAGAACAATACACTGCTGTCAGTAATGTCTCACTCAGCACACCATTGATTTGCCCCTTCCACTCCTTCTCCTGTTATTCCACTGCATATGTTGTACCCTCCTAGAAAACCAGACTGCAAACTACTGGCATAAAAAGTACAGAGTGTACTTTTTGCATGCCCTGCTTTTTGCTATTCTGCCCCTGTCCACCTGCTTTTATATGTTGACACATTCACATGATCCACATGATCTTTTTTTTTCTTATTCCAAGTACTTGCTTGGTTTTTTGACTCTCTCTCTCTCTCTCTCTCTCTCTCTCTCTCTCTCTCTCTCTCTCTCTCTCTCTCTCTATATATATATATATATATATAATATATATATTTGGAATTCACTGTATTCCTCCTTCTGTTTGGCTATTCGCCTCATCTTCACTCGATTTGAAAATTCCTGAAGACAGGAAATTGGCCTTACCCAACTCAGTAGCCCTTGCAACGTAGAGTAGATATTAAATAACAATATGTTGGACTGAGATAACTGCTAACCTTCGGTTGACTGTATATAGAAAATATAGATCATTGTTCAAACATAGTCTAATGCATCATTTTGCAAATGACAATAAGTCAGAGTCTAGGATGAGTTAGGGGAAAAAAAGCCTTCTAAATTCCAGACTATAGGAAGGACATACTGAGATTCCTGAAATCATCTTTAGAAATCCCTAAATCTTGGCTAAATATTTACCTATATTTTCCACATACTTATTTTAACAATTTGTCTCATTGTTTAGCACGAAGACCTAACATCTCTGAAGCTCAGTTTCCTTTCCTGTAAAACCAGGAAACAGTATCTATTTTACAAGGTGGTTATGAGGAATAAAGGAAATAGAGTTTAAGGTAATAATTTCTGCTTAAAAAGCAACTATTGCATGTAGTAGGTACTAAAAATGTGTTAGTTTCTTCCTCCTGCTGTGGGTGCACATGGCCCACTTAACTGAAGGAGTCTGGGATCCATAATTATTCCTTGGCATCAGAACTGAGACCCCATAGTGTGGCCTGTGGAGCCATCTACTCAGGGGACAGCCACACATAAACCATTAGCCTGAAGAGAATAAGGAGGCTCTGAGCAAGCCACTCTCACACTTTTGCAAAACAAAAAAAAAATTCTATTAGCAGGATTTAGATATTTGATGCCCTAGGATTCTGTCAAGGTAATTTGAAGGACTAAAATCAAATTTAGAAGGAATGGCATTCTGACTGTGCATTTCGCTGTTTTTTCTACAAACCACCTAAAATCATCTCCCTGACTTTCTGCCCAGCCCACTCTACTTCCGTTACTCTAAGACAAAACCGTGCATAGGGACTGAGCAGAACTGAAGCTATAGGTGGGGAATGACGTAGCCCCAGCTGTTGGGAAGGGGAAGGCTGCAGAGCCTAGGAGCAGGCAAAGTCTGGAGCAAACACCTCTGCCATTTTTATTCATCTACACACTCTTAAAGGCATTTTTTTTGTCTTCGAGGTAGAAAATTATAAGCGATTAGAAAACATGGAATTGGTGAAGATATAACAGTAGAAACACTACTAAATAGTTTTCAGGAGGCATTGTAAACAGATTCAAATTTTCTTGAATGCAATGTTTTCCTCCTCATTTCTTATTACTTATTTTTATGTCTCCTATATCTTTCTGCTTTCTCTTTGTTCTGTTGCTTTCTCTAACACTTTCTGTCATCAAGGCTTTTAAATATATATTGTTAAATATTCTTAACTTGATGTAATTAAGCAAAGGAAGAAAGTCAGTCTAAATCAATGGCAAATTGGAGAAATAAGCAGTTTTTAAGGAAATGAAGGATTATTACTCTTAGGGATATACTGAAACTATTGAAGACAGTAACAGGCTACATCACTAAGGAAGTGGATGGCTGCCTTAACTCCTACGTAAGCACATTTTGTAAATTTATTGTTTGAAATAATTTGTTGTGCTATAGACCTTTCCTCTTTAGATAGACTAGTATATATTTTACGAATTGCTTAGCAAACTTTTTTTATTTGAACACTGAGGATATTGAGATATAAATGCAAATCTTCGTTGCTTAAAACTTGGTGCTAATAAGGTCAAGACCACACACTAAATCTCTGTATCTGCCAGTTCTCTCTCTCTCTATTGTGCGACCACAAGTGTATGAACAAGAAACTCAGATCATAAGCAGCAGTGGGGGAGAGGATGTGGATGAATCTGTCCAATATGCCTCCTCATATTGGAAAATGGCTCTGTTTTCATCTGATATGCACCTGTGGTTAGTAGCTTCGTATTTCTTTGTGAGCATCAGTTATCCTAGAATTTTAAAGGTAATTTTAATGCCATCATTGTTGCTGTAATAATTCATTTTGTTTGATATTTTAACTCTACTATGTGGTAATGTTCCTTAAAACTAGATGAGAATTTTCTGCTTTCATTGACATTTCTTGAATACATATTTATATTCTACTCGTTAAGGCTAATAATACTATGTGAGCTTATAGAATTGGCGTTGGAATTCTCTGAAGGAAAAATAATGATCCCTTTCATGAGATGAGTGATTTTTACAAACTGCTCTTTCCAGCTCAGAGTGCTTTGTTCAGTGATTAAAACATATTTCTCAATTAAATTAAAATGCAAATATAGACAGTCTATGTTTATGATTATAATAGAATTATTTAAAGAAGGTTTTATATCAACCTGCTATTAATATTTTATGCATAAACTGTAGGTTTTATTGTTGGGCCGGTTCTGCCATGTTCCATTTTCAAGATTACTAGAAATACTATGAAAACTTAATCATACTGTCCAGGTTTAATCAGTTTTTACCCACTCCACTCTGGGAAATTAAGGAGGCTGCTTTCTTATATACTTTATAAGTTACACCAGGGGTGTTGGAGAAATATAAACTACTAAAACCTCAGAATCCCTTGAAACTGAATTATGAACAATTTACTGTTCTTTAAAGAAATGTTTTTGTTACACAGATACGGAGTGACTCTTCAATTTATGAGTACCGTATTTTATAGTTTCTTATAAAATTAAAGATCTAGAAGCATACTTCAAGAAGCCATTATTCCAACTTTTAAATTTGTATTAGAAATGTAAAATATTTATATTAGAAACTGCATATAATGCTATAGATTTAATTATGATCCTTTTAGGGTTTTCTTTTTCTTTCTGGTATCCCATAACTTCTCAAACATTTGGATTAAAATAATATTTAAATAATATTCTCTAACGTGATCCTTTTTGTTGTTGTTGTTTTCAGTGATCTCAGTGAAAACCAAATTCAGGCAATCCCAAGAAAAGCTTTCCGTGGGGCAGTTGACATTAAAAATTTGTAAGTATATATTTTTAAATGTATAGTGTTTTAAGTTACTATCTATTTTCAAAGTCAAGTTTATATTAAATAAAGTGTCAGAAAGGAGACCTTGTCACAGTAAGTTGTCAGTTGTTTTCACAAGCTGTTTGATGAGATGCTCATCTAGAAGATGTCTGGAAACAAGTCATCATTAAATTCCTTCTTTAATCCTTGTGATTAACCTTTTGAAAGCTGTGAAGTTATTTGATTCACAGATATTTATGATTTTTTTCCCACTTTTTCTGTCAGCTTACTTTAGTAACTATGTTTTTAGTTGCTGTTGGTGTTTATTAGAAATAAAACTGTTAGTTTTATTGTTGGGCCGGTTCTACCATGTTCTATTTTCAAGATTACTAGAAGTACTATGAGAATATAGACTATTCTTTTCTGGAAATAGTGATAATATTTTCTTCTTAGAGACACCTGTAGCCTAGAGCTACAACTTTTTCCAGAGTTTTAGGATCACCCTTTTCATTAAATACCAAAAGCATGAGAAAGACAAAATTAAGTATTTCCCTTTGTGTGAATGTTTTTCTTACGTTTTCCTTCATATCCTCATGAAAGAATATATTTATAGCATCCTTTAAAAAACTAAAAGTGAATTTCTGTATTTTCCTGTGATAAATCTTTAGTCTGGTGTTTCAATTATAAGCATTTTTTAAAGTGCCTATATTTCTAAAGGTACATATCAGATTTAAGATCTCATTGACAATCATAATATCAATATATCGCTCTCTAAATTTTAAACTGCTATATTAGCTTCTAAAAACAATGGTTTTCGATAGGCTATGAATCCTAGGACATAAATGTTTTTCTTAGCTTTTACGTTAGTTTGGAATATAAAGGAGAAAAGCCCCTGTGTGCTGAGATTAACTGTCAGGAATTTAATATTTCTTAGCTAGTAATAAACAGGGCAGGCACTTTTTCAAGAATTAACTTATATTCAGAATTCTCCATGGTTGGATCCAATGCCTTTTTTTTTTCAGTAGCAAAAGTAAGACAGATGTTTTCCCTTGTCAAAGAAGACAACTGTTTATAAAGCCACAGATTTTGGCCTCTATGTCTTCTCCTTAATGTAAATGATTTTTTTAAAACTTGTACTTTCTAAATGTACAGGTAAAGACAGAAAACGACAAGCTTCTAAGGTATCAATGTATAAAGCCATTAAATTGCTGTAGGTTTTTATGGGTGCTCAATTTAATACGATTTTATTTGCTTTCTTTTTACCTTTGCTAGTTAGGGCTTCGGGAGGTCTTCAGGCAGACTCGATAATACATGGTATTCAGATCTACCTGGCCAGAACAGTGTGCAGGAATTCCTATGTACACTTACTGAAGTTGCCTTCACTTAGCTGTACAACTACGGCAATAGCTACAGTTGACCCTCCCTTAGTAATGCTATTTGCAATCTTATAGTAGTATTACCTCTAATTCCTTAAAACAGGTGGCTTTTAATCTTCTTAGTAAAGATATTCGGGGAATCCAAGTAAACAAGTGACTCTCCTCCCACATTTAAGGATACGCATGGAAGTAGGGACCAGTCATGATGGGATTCTTCTTTATATATTTTGTATTTATCCTTAAAACATGTGATTTTAAAAGTTAAGAGATAACAGAGGCTAGTCAGTGTTCTATCTAATGAGATTTAGCAAAGTTTTCAAATCTTTTCTCCAACGCAGGCATAATTTTTTCTCAAAATGTAAAGATTTTTTATTATCATTTATGCAGTTAGATGAGTTTTTTAAATTATTAATGTGGTTAGATGAGTTTAAGACTGGAGTCTCAGAACATTTTGTTATTTTTTGGACTTGCAAGTATGAGCAAATTAGTCAACTTCATTAAGCCTTAGTTTTTACTCTTTTTTTTTGAGATGGTGTCTCGCTGTGTCACCCAGGCTGGAGTGCAGTGGTGTAACCTCAGCTCACTGCACCCTCCACCTCCTGGGTTCAAGTGATTCTCTTGCCTCAGCCTCCTGAGGAGCTGGGATTATAGGCACCCACCACCATGCCTGGCTAATTTTTTTGTATTTAGTAGAGATGGGATTTCATCATGTTGGTCAGGCTGGTCTCGAACTCCTGACCTCAGGTGATCCACCCTCCTCGCCTCCCAAAGTGCTGGGATTACAGGTGTGAGCCACCGTGCCTGGCCAGTTCTTACTTTTATAAAGTAAACAATAGTTATTTGGGTTTGTTATGGTTATTAGGGAAAGAAGATGTATGAAAGACCTTTCAAAACAGTAAAATGCTATGAAAATACAGTATTTCATTTGCAAGTATTTGACAAATCAAATGCTAAAAGTTAACCCTGAAAAATGCATTGTAAGGGGAGACAGGAAAGTATAAAATGAAGGGATTAGCAATATTGACTAGATATGACTATTCTTTTATGAGTCATTTTGACATGAAGTTACAAAATGAAAAAAGAAAATATACTAGAAAGTACTAAATGAATATACACAAGACCTTGATTTTTGAACAAGACATTAAGGGCTGCAGGTGCTAGGAAAGAGAAAAATATCACTTGAAGTTATCAGGGAATGGTTAGATTGGACGAGTAAAACCATAGTGCAGTGCACTCTGTGTGTGTGTATGTGTGCGTGCATAATGTAAGGGATGGAATGTGCCCAACCCCAGTTTTTGGGTTTTTTTTGGTTTTTTTTTTTGAGACAGAGTCTTACTCTGTCACCCAGGCTGGAGTGTGGTGGCACAATCTTGGCTCACTGCAACCTCTCCCTCCCAGGTTCAAGCGATTCTCCCACCTCAACCTTCTGAGTAGCTGGGATTATAGGTGCCTGCAACCACACCTGGATAATTTTTGTATTTTTATTAGAGATGGGGTTTCATCAAGTTGGCCAGGATTGTGTTGAACTCCTGACCTCAAATGATCCACCCGTGTTGGCTTCACAAAGTGCTGGGATTATGCACCTGGTCATCCCTGTTTCTTAAAGGCAAAGCAGTATGTATCCTGAATAGCAGCAGTGGTAAGAATTATAGGGATCTGAATATGGGGGGAGCTGAGTATTGTGGCATCTACGTTATTTCAACTTTGGAAGCTTATGTTTCTACAGAAGAAAGGGGGCTTCAAAAACTATGTGGATAATGAATGATGTTGATCAAAAGAACAATTTATTCCCACTGTTCTCATTGCCTTCCATGTAACAATGTGAAAGACAATGAGGGAAATATTCAAATATCACAATGAATGTATAGGTTTATTTTATGAATTAGTATCACAGCTGCAATATTATCAAAATTTTACATTAAAAGGCATTTTCTAGAATTAAAAAATAGTTCAAAATACATTGTTCAAAAAAAAGTTCCAATCTCATGGGGTTTGTATGAAGTTTAGTTTTATCACTAAAACTTAGGAAGGCTGTCTGGTAAAATTTATTAAAATGGAGGGTAAATTTTAATTCCTATTATTATGAAACTGGTGAACATAAGTCATCGTCATGACTCGATAAATTTCCATTAATATTAGCATTATTAATATTATTAGTATTTGGGTAAGAAGAAGGTACAGTACTTGCTCCCATGTATCTTTCTAGTATGTCCATTTACAAGTTGAAAAACCCTGCGTGGTGCCATCGTGGCTACTGTTCAGAGTTATTCAGAGAGTAAAAGAAAAAAGAAGTTGCTCAGGCCATATTTTGTAGAGCACTATGTAAAAGCCCAGTCTGATGCACTATAACAGGTTTATGGGATTTACCACATTCAGGCCTTAGAGCAAATTCCAGCATTCACAAGATTTTCACTAAAAGCATTTGCTTTAATCTTGTGGATTGTCTAAATATGCTCAAGGCGGTATCCCAACAATACGGAATTGATGCTGTGGAAATTTTGCAGATTAGCAGATCTCATTCCCCTTCCTCCAGGCAAGCCACACTGAAACTATTCTAAACAGATGGACATTTATCTTGCTCTTAAACATCTCCAGGGAGGACTTCTCATAACTTTTTTGCTTCTCTCTATTCATTTCTTAACTGGATTACATTTTTTTACATTTTATTTTGCTACCTTATTTTCTCCAGCCACAATTGAAGCTACTTTTTCCCCTGACATTTTAGACAGTGAGGTATACTATGAGAATAACAAGATCATATGAAAATATCAGCTAAATTATAATGTTTATAATTAGGATTTACATTTGTGTTTTTAAAGTCCCAAACCAAATATCAACTAAAGTATTGATAGCATATCATTATCAACTGATGCTTTACCAAAATAAAACCAATATTTATGAAAATTTTCTTTAGAAATATGCATATATATTTAAAAAGCCTTAATACTAATGCAGTAAAGCCTTTTCTGCCTTCTAAACAAATCTGGAACAGGATCATGTTACATTTTGCCACTGATTTGTTTTCAAGTATCTATTAAGCATTTCCATTAATTGATAATTTAGAAAAATATTAAAATTAAATCTCACTTTACTGCCAAGAATTATGAGCTTATTCTTGAAGAATTTATAGTACTTAGTAAGTACCAGAATATTTCAAAAGTCTTTTGTTTTTATGATAAAACATTCTTACTTATAGTTATCCTAAGATTAAAGAAAAAAGATACAAATATATAAACTTTAAAATTACCTAGATCACTAGTTTTTAGTCACATCACAAAAACAAAATCTAATTTAGTTTACCATTAGTTTTTTAGTGAGTTCAGTATGATTACTTAAATTAATTAAATTCAAATAAGATGTATTTTAAGGCCGGGCGCGGTGGCTCAAGCCTGTAATCCCAGCACTTTGGGAGGCCGAGACGGGCGGATCACGAGGTCAGGAGATCGAGACCATCCTGGCTAACACGGTGAAACCCCGTCTCTACTAAAAAAATACAAAAAATTAGCCGGGCGAGATGGCAGGCGCCTGTAGTCCCAGCTACTCGGGAGGCTGAGGCGAGAGAATGGCGTAAACCGGGAGGCGGAGCTTGCAGTGAGCTGAGATCCGGCCACTGCACTCCAGCCTGGGCGACAGAGCGAGACTCCGTCTCAAAAAAAAAAAAAAAAAAAAAAAAAAGATGTATTTTAAATGTACTATGTGAAATAAACCACCCCTGCTTTTTGCTTCTTTAATTTTGCCATACATCCACAAAGTGCATCCTCTATTCCAATGAAACTTTACTATTCTTTCTTCATAAATAAATATATCTCTTTCCAACTTGCTTGCATTATCTCAATTCCATTAACCCTATGTCTGTTATGAGTCTTATAATCCTTTTCCAGGAACAAAGTGCTTCTTGGTAAAAAATATGTTGGGGAAAATACTTGTATTCTTTTTTGTACATGCTTTACTTTTTAGACAAGGTTTTGAGTCACAGGATGACTCAGCATGATTCTCTTTAGGTAAGCAAAAATATCATTTGGGCAATAAATATATATATTCCTATGACATTTTAGGAAAGAAGTCGCCCAATTTGGAATACATTATTTATGAACATAAAATGATTTGGCAAACAGGATAGAGACAGTTCATCTATATTTTGTTACAGAGCTATTTACATCAGTTAGAAATTTTGTTTTTCTGTTGGAACTCGGTCATTTTCAAGTTTTGTATCGATGGATCCATTAGAACCCATAGAAGGAAAACTCACAGTTCTATCCCAGATATACACAGAGATACTTACATATTTCATCATATTTTAAATTTTTTTCTCACTTTAAATATCTCTATTCTAGTTTTCACTGTCATCTACATAATTCCTAATGATGAGAGAGCAAGGGTTGCTCACTTGATATAGAATCAGCATGTAACAAACAGAGAAAAGAGGGTATGTAAATTTTGCCAGGCAAAGGCAAGACCTCATTAGGTTTGTCATGTAAGTTAAGTCATAATTGCAAAGTGTCTTCTTTAATCTGTTAGTTTTTCTGTTTAATTCGTTGGATTTTATTTCAAATCCGTTGGTATCAGATTGAAACTGTAAATGTCCATGCCCCTAGCTCCTTCCTAGAGTATTTTCAGTAAACCTGAAGCTGAAGAGACTGTAAATGGTAGGTTGGTTTCTCATCCATAGGGATTGCTATCCTTACTCTTAAATAGGTCTTCAGTGTGGTATAGAACCTTCTGGACAAACCTGTAGGGAGGGCTTTTTACTTAGATAGATAGTAAATGAAGGTAAGGTCTTTTATTGCCTTTCTGAAATGAAACTTACCTTCATTTCCTATGTACCTAAATAAAAAGGGGTTGTCTCAGGCATTCACATATAAAAGAAAAATTAGTAGCTCAGCAGAAGTCCCCATCAGTACTATGAGAACTGTCCATGGTCCTGTATTTTGCCTGGTTGCACTCCCTCTGAAAGGACAATGAATTGTGATAATCCCCAACAACTATGATGAAGTTTGCTACCAATAACCTCTCCATGTTTGCGTTTTGCTTTGTCTTCAGAGTGCTTTCAGCAGTTTTTCTTCAATAATGCATTTTGTCATGTAAAAATGTAATCTAACAATATTTCTTCATAAATCCTTTCTAGAACAAAACAAAGTAACACAAAAGACAAGACAGTCTGATTCAGTAATTGAGAATCCAATTCACATATTTACAAAATATGAATTGGCATAATCGTGCCATGGCTGCTATATCATCTCATAAGACAGAACGGACCTTTGATTTTTTGCACCTTTAACACTGAACAGCACACTTTGTGACCCCTGAACTTATGTAATAGCCTGCTAATTGAATTATGACCTCTAGTTTATATTCTCATTAGATAATTTTAACAAAGTTGCCATATTTTTTTCATAAAGTATTGTTTATTATCCCATTACTACATGGTTTAAAAGTATTCGGTTTATTTAAAAAGTTGTTTTAAAGTGCCTTTGTTATAGACACTATGACAAAACCCTGGGAATAGGGCAGAATGTTGCCAGTTCTGTAGTATCTATAGTATCCTAGATACAGGAGCTCTAGAACTAGGCAGAATGTTGCCTAGTTCTACAGTATCTATGGGAATTACAGACTCTTTCGTGAAAGAGCAGAGATGATTATTAAATGCTGTAACATCCAGTCTCTTTAGGCATTCTGACTGGTCCTAATATTCTGACTTTGACCCAGGCTCCTAGCCCCTTCTTCCCTTCAATCTGTACAGAAGCTCTTTGCTCAAGCCAGAATGGCCTCTCTATTGCAGATATTTACTGTGAACATTGTAGTGCCTCTACTCACAACTATTCTTTGATAGACCCATTACCTCCATAGGAAATACCCACTTTATTTTCTGTCTAATTAGATTGTATCCATTTTTTAAGGATCTGAGGTTTTTGGGGTTTTCCCCCCTTTATTTCATGACTACATCAGCCTAGAATAATCTCTGTCTTTTCTGACATTCTATAGTACTTTTCCTCTGCTGGTCTCTTCCATAGTCATCACTGATTTAGCTGAAACCTCCATTTAGAGAACAAAAAGCTCCTGAGTCTTTTTCCTGACCCACTATGTATTGAGAGGGAGTTCTGGTAACACATACATCTACATTCCAATGAAGACTTCACAGACTATTTGCTATCTACCATATATAACTTATTGAACTTCGGTGAGCCTCACAGTCTCAAAATCCAGATGATGCTAATTTCTCCTTCCCAAGTTATCATGAGGAATAATGAGATGACGTATCTACAGACCCTGCCATACGCTATGAATTCATTAAATGTTAGCAATTATTATTATCATGTTCAGTTTCTACCACTTTTGATTAGTTTACTTACAATTCCTAGGACTTAATGCCAGTTTAGTTGTCCTTCCCTCAATTCATGTTAAAACGGGATCCCTGCCCCCATCTCTACAACTGCTCTCTGTTGCTTCTTCCCCCCAAATTGACAAACTTACATAACTTTATACCATAGGCTATTCCTATAAAAACTGAGATTCTTTATTCCTATGAGAATAGCAAATTGTTGCCTGAAAGATTAAAAAGGATTAAATTCTCACATAATGTAAATTACTTTGGGGTCCTCAGCATGGTCCTTACCTTAATTGCTTTCTTTACCAGTTTTCAAGTTAATACTGATCTGCTTTTATGCAGAGGTAAAGGATATAGTTGCTGAAACTTATGTCAAGGATGTACATGTATATGGATCCATTTTTATTTTTCTTATACTCTATCAAAATTTGTATCTGGGGCTACTCTTTAAGAGCCATGATTGGCATAAATATTGGTATATATAGACATTTGTATTGACTTGAAGTTTATACATATATGGGAAGAGGGAGAAGAGACCACGTTCATATATGTAGAGCTTTTTTATTCTTTTTCTCCCATGTGGTTTATATGTTTTATTTGATTTCTTGACAATAGTGAAAAATTGTTATTCCTTCATATTGATTTTAGCCATTTTGATGTGTCTTAAGTCAACTACAGTTTTGGAGTTTTCTGTCTTACAATAATAATGTGAACATGAAGTAAACTACTTCTAGCACCTTAAATGAAACAAAACAATACAAAATTGGAGCATAGTTATAATAATTTTGTTAAGACATTGAGAGATCCTGATTGGCTTAGAAATTATTAAAGATTGCTATGTTCTACATTGTTACAGTTAAGTACATTTTATGTGTCGTCTAATTCTTACCAAAAAATCTATTAGTTATGAGAACTTATAACTTGGATGCTGCAGTAAAACATGAATTTGCTATGGGTAGGAACACACTGATTGAAATTATTGCAGTTTTGTATATGTTATTAATCTAAGTGTTGTATATGTAATTCAAATGCAATATGATATCCATATTTTAAAAGAATAAAACAGGAAATTCTTTAAGAAAACCTAATTGATGGACTAGCATCTCTAACTGTTTCAGGATGCCAAGTAAGCAAATGTTTAACCATTTTGTCATTTAATATACCTATTTTTAAAACTTATATTTAGCAAGATTGTATATTGTCCCCCATACCCAGAATAAATCAGAATTTGAAACTAGGAGAAATTATTTTTAGTATTAAAGAAAATCAGATGAGCTTCAGAACTTTTTGCGCATGAGGCAGAGAGTGGTATCTCTTAATGTATGGAGTCCATCGACACACTGCATTATGTAAGACTAAATTTACCAGTGCTGGTAAAAAATCAAAATGGACTATCTAGAGTTATTCTAGGGCATCAAAGATATACGTCCTGCCATCAAAAAAAAAAATCAAATAATGTTAATACTGAGAGATCATGAATATTCTTTTTTTTTTCTTTTTAAGACATGGAGTTTTGCTCTTGTTGCCCAGGTGGGAGTGCAATGTCACAAGGTGCGATTTTGGGTCACTACAACCTCCACTTCCTGGGTTCAAGCGATTCTCCTGCCTCCTCCTGAGTAGCTGGGATTACAAGTGCCCACCACCACGCCTGGCTAATTTTTGTATTTTTAATAGAAATGGGGTTCACCATGTTGGCCAGGCTGGTCACGAAATCCTGACCTCGGGTGATCCACCCGCCTCAGCCTCCTATAGTGCTGGGATTGCAGGCATGAGCCACTGCACCTGGCCAAGATCATGAATATTATTCTTCTTAACCCCATCATTTCCATAAGATTAAAGCAGTTCTTCAAAACACAAATGTACACACTTGGACAGCAAAGGATCACATAGAAAGGCAATTTGGAATTTGAATAGAAGCCAAAGAGAAGATTGGAGTCAGGAAATAAGGGAGAAGAAGACACAAAAGTATGTGCTAAGTTAGGTCAGTCAAAGGTCTGAAAAAAACCACTTATGACAATTCTGCCCTTAACATCCAAATCTCTTTAATGATCTGCAAATTTACGCTATGTCTTAGTGAATAGTTGAAGCATAATTCTTTTGGAGAAGTGAAAAAGTCTCCTTGCTATTTTCTTAATTCAGAATAATTTAATGGCACAATTGGAAATCACATCTAAAGAAGGCCAGCCTGTCACTAAAAGTATGGTAGAGAACAGATCCTTTCCTGTTTACAGAAGCCAGAAGTAGGCAGGGCTTGAAAGGTAGTGGAGAAGGGAGTGAGCAGGGCAAAACAAAGAGTGCGGCTAAGTAGTCCAGAAACCCTGAAATAAATTACATTGTTGTGTAGTTTTGACACTGTTTATCTTGAACCACATACAGACAAATGAAAGTCTGTTGGGAGAGATTTTCTCATGAGCAGTCATAGGAGCACAACACTTTGTGTAAACTTTCCTTTGAATATCACGAAAGTGACAGATTAATGTAAGAATTATTCACTTGTTTAACTTGGATTGTCCTTTCATATGAGTAACTTCATGAAATACCTTCATGTTCAGCAAATATGTGGACTCAGATAAAACAGTATTCAGAGAACTTTTAAAGAAAACATCAGTCCTATGGAAACCAAATATTCTTAGTGTTTTAGCACCAATAAGGGCTTAGATTTCTGTTAAGAATATGAAGAAGCGTGTAACCATGAGCAATGTTAAAGAACAGTGAAATTACCAAAGTTTCCAGCAGCATCTCAACTTCTGCTCCTGTAAGGAAAGCTGTCGGCCTTCCAGTCCTTGTAGGACAAGGTTTGCTTGAGTGCTTTCTGGCATGCTGGAGGTTCCCCTTTGTGTATCGTGTGCATGATTTAGAAGAAGCTGTGTCAGCATTGATTTATACATTGACAGCTAAGGATAATAAGATATGGGCAAACATACAGCTCACCCTTTTACAGATTAACCTGGAGACTGCATTAGGCAAATTTGATAGCATTAAAAGATTTTGCCAATTTGTCTGGAAACAATTTCTCTTTTGTAGTGTGTCAGGAGTAACACTTTATGCCATTGTACTAATTTAAATGGCTTTGATAAATTGTTCAAGAGGTTAGAGAATAGTAGTGTGTGTGTGTATATATATATATATATATATATATATATAGCACTTTAAAATAAAAAGGCTATTAACTTAATTGTTAAATGAATTTAATCTGTAAAAATCAAAAGTGCTCAAGAATGTAAGTGTTTTCTTGGAACCACAGCAGCCATATTACATCATGAGACTTTAAATGTCTTCTTAGAAAATAAAATACTTCTGCATTACGTCTTAGTAAGTAGAAATGATTTAGGCTATTGTAGTAGCATGGATGTTAGCTATGATTTGGGGAAAACCTTAAGTTTTATAAACTAAGGCTTATACAAGCAATAAAATTGTATCCTCCTTGGGGTGCACCTTTGTTAATATTGCATGTCCTAAATTGTACCATTTGCATGACATCAAGGTAGCCTTGTGTATGATTGTGTCCCCTAGAGGTCTTCTCACAAATGAGATGTATATTTCATGAGACATTGTCTATATACAAAATTTCTAAAGTGAGGAAGTTGAAGAGGCCCCTCTGAAAGTCACTGGATTAAATCATTGCACCTTTATTCAGTAGTCTTGTGAGAGAAACCACTATTTTATAGAAATGTTCAAACAGTTCTTTACGAACAGACCTCAAATATGAATTAGCCCTTTCAGTGAATGCTGAACTTGAAACAAGGACAGGATACGTTTGTGTTATGATCATAATCTTACTCCTATTCATCCACATTCTCTCACCCGGTGCCTGCAGAGCTGAAAACTCGCCTCTTCCGTGAAACATTTTGTTTCTATCTCAAGTGAAACATTAAAATACTTTTTTAACTGAAACAATAACATCTCTAACATTCAAGCTACTATATTTAAACAACAACTGCTTGTTTGGGTTGTAGTACAGATACAATATAGTACTTCACTGTTAATTTCAACCAAGTAGAAGGCTCAATATGAACAAGGAAATTTTAATTCCACAACAAGCCACAGGAAAAGCAGACATAACCAAGTTTGGAGCATTCTTTTTTTGTACTATGAATTTTAACAAGTGCTTAAGATATTGAGGAAGATTCATTTACTTCAATTATGCATTATTTAGAATTTAGCTGATACAGCTTTTAGGCTTTTTACCATAGAAACATGTAGTCTTTCTATGGTGTGCCTGTAGTATATGTTCCTTAGTGGCTTTAACCAAAATTAGCATCATTTTAAAAAGCAAAATTGTTATTTAATACTTTAAAACCTATCTTCTGGAGAGCGATATAATTCTGGAAGTTCCTGAATTCAAAAGTATGCTGTATTTACAATGCAGAGCATTTACATATAATGATAAAGAATGTGAATTACTAGAATAGTGATATTTAATATAGAACAATTACTAGCTTTCTAAAGTGTATTTCTGGTTGGGAATAAGAGCAAGCTATATGGGACAGCAGTTCCCTTTCTCGATTTGGAGTTCTTGAAGGAAAACTGCTTTTAAAAGAAGGAAACCTAAAAGTAGTGTTGCTCTTTCATGCCAAGGATAGTGAAATTAACATGCAGCTGGGCTTCTCTGATAAATGGATTCTGTTAGGTCACTGAGGGGGTGCATGTGACATTAAGTGATTTACAGTCCTTTACCTTAATGAAATTGTTTCAGCAAGATGACGCTGAAAGCTCTTAATGGATAGCTTTTCTTGATGTAATGAAATTGCATTCCTATGGCATTTAATATAAGGTGCAGTTATTATTTACTGGAGCTTTCCAAGGGCTGCTATTTGCACAGACAGTTCAGAACAAAAAGAGATTTCAGTGGCGGCATAGAGGCTAGAATGGCTTATGACATTCGTAAGCAGATGAGTGTGTTTGTGAGGGCACTTCAGTGAGTGTGTCCAGGGTATCATAGACCCTTCAGGAAACTTCCCATCACCTACCCCAGCTACTGTCCATCCCTTCTACATAGATTCTCCTAATCTATTTAACAGGCAACTGGATTACAACCAGATCAGCTGTATTGAAGATGGGGCATTCAGGGCTCTCCGGGACCTGGAAGTGCTGTAAGTACTGCTATTTCTCTTACTCTTTTAATGGGGGCTTTGTGTCTGAACAGGACAAATGTGGAAGCTTATCTGCTAGCTTAAAACCTTGTTGTCAAAATAGTCTCTCAAGAGATACCTTAAATAATTCATGGTGAATACAGAGAAGAGTCTAAATGGGTGTGTGCAAAACCTTGCATACCATATCTGTATGTTAGGTAAAATTGTCTAAGGTCACTCAGATGTTCTTCTTATAAATATTTTTATAAGATTCATAGAATTTGTCACTGCTAAATATTGAGATAAAATCAACTTTATAGGAAAAATAACATTAAAAACCCTCTTAGTAGCTGATATCTTGGAATAATTTGTCGTTGTTAGGCAATGGAAACACAGTTTCTCATTAAAAAAATAAAATTTTTAACCAGGTGATTTAACATTATTTTTGTAAGAATACTTTGAAATCTGCTTCCTAAGGTTAATAAGCCACCCATTAGATCCATTTTCAAGTCTTCACTACTGACTTTGTAATGTACAACATGCAGACTTGAATTATAATGGGCAACCTCCTTCTTTCCTCGCTGGGTAGACATGACTGACAAAATTGGTTAGAGACAACTAAGTAACCTCTATTGATCAATGACTTATTAATGGTAATGAAATTACAAATTTTAAGGAAAACTATAGTTACTAAAGCATCGTATGCCGCCTATACATTTTTTGAATTTTTTCAGCCAAAATCCACATTTGTAGCTTTTTAAATACACTTACAATTCCTCCACAAATTAAAATATTTTTCTCTGCCTTATTTCATCCTTGACAAATTTAGTCAGAAATCTAAAATTGAATTAAATGTGAGTGTGTTTTTAGTCAATTTGTTAAAAGTTATCGAGAAATCATAAAATCCTTCCTCTTCCCAACAAAAAATGGATTCATTACTTTATAAATCTGGTTTCAGGAATGGAATATAATTCTGAAAACAAATTAATCTTTCAGCTAGAATGGCTTATTTTATCAGTATTTTTATACAATTTCGGTTTTAATTGCAAGAAAATAGAATTTCCAGCTGTTTAGTGTAATGAGTTATTATTTTAAAAGATATGTATGTATGAATGAATTGATTGGGATAAAATGTGAAATATAAAAATATAGACTACTCTCTAACTACAGGAGAGGCCACCTTTGTTTCTATTGATAATGGTCTAAGTTTCTATCAGAAAAATATTCAAAATGCTTATCATATACATTTTAGCTTTAAGACCACTATTTAAATTGTTTACCAGAACCACTTTTAATATACAAAGCTCACTGATGGTATCTCAGAGTCAGAATAATTAGAATGATTTCATAGTAGTGGTCTCATGGCAAAACCATAGTCAGTGTCACTAAAATTCATAGATGAAGAGACTACCACAAGAGTTAATCAGACAGAGCTGATCAAGCAAAAAATGTATTATTAAACCAATATTCCTAACTAGAAATATGAATGATACCAATCATTTTATGCAAAGTTTGCTGACTATCTTGGATGAATTGAATCCCGTGAACTACCTTGTTATTAAGTTTTCAAAAAACTTAAATTATTTTTAAATATGTAGTTATTCAGTGTATTTATTCAATATATGTATATATACACATAAATGTATTGAATATCTACTGTGTATATTTTATAAGGTGGAATGAACACTATGCTAGGCACTGAAATCTTTTTTTTTTTTTTTTTTTTTTTTTTTGAGACGGAGTCTTGCTCTGCCGCCCAGGCTGGAGTGCAGTGGCCGGCTCTCAGCTCACTGCAATCTCTGCCTCCCGGGTTCACACCATTCTCCTGTCTCAGCCTCCCGAGTAGCTGGGACTACAGGCGCCCGCCTCGTCGCCCGGCTAGTTTTTTGTATTTTTTTAGTAGAGACGGGGTTTCACCGTATTAGCCAGGATGGTCTCGATCTCCTGACCTCGTGATCTGCCCGTCTCGGCCTCCCAAAGTGCTGGGATTACAGGCTTGAGCCACCGCGCCCGGCCTGGCACTGAAATCTTTTACCCACAAGTACATTAACTACATTTGCTTATTCTCTATAAACTAATATCTTTGTTGTCAGAGGCAGTATGTTTATGAAAACACAGTCATCTCATACATTTTGATTATCATGATTAATCAAAATATCTAAAAAGTGACTTTAGCAAAAATGAAGAAACACACCAAAGGGTGATGTTTTATGGTTCATGAAATTAAAATAGAAATCCAAAATCTTGGAAACTCTTTTGAGGACCTTAATATATACATCTTAAAGAAGTATATATTGGTCAGAGTTTATTTGTTGAAGAAATAATAAAAATTAGCATATGATAGAAGACAATGTAAATTTAAAAGATTGAAATATTTTATATTAAAATTTTATAAAGTTGAGCAGACATTACTTTAAATGTTTTTTTTAATCCTCCTACTTTAAACAACCCCTAGAAAAATCAGTTGATAAATGAGCCAAAATTGGACCACTGAAAAGACGAGAATTTATGAAGCCCAAATCAATTGTGAAATACAACAAAAGTTTACCTATTATAAATGTTTAGTCAAGAGCTTAAGAGAGTTTGCATTAAGAAGGGTTCTAGAAAGATGACTTGTCTGTTTTGCTTATTTTTACCATTTGTGACTCTTTCAGATGTACTGGCTTATGTGGAAATAATGAAGGAACATTAACATACACATTGCCTTAAATTTCAGATTCCAAGGGTTTTAGATTTTTTTAAATTTTAATTCCTTGAACCATTTGTGAATGTATGACTATACTGAAGCTAGATGGGAGAAAATGAGGTAATCGCCCTCAGTCATTGATGAAAGTGTATTAAATTAGGATATATATGAGTGTACAAAGAGTGAATACAGTCCAAGAAGTCAAGTGAAAATCTAAGGTAGATGAAAGCAAGGAAGCAGTTTAACACTTGCACATTCATGGAGAACTGGTTTATTCTCAGATTCTGATTTGTAGGATTTAGAAGTAACTGCTTATATTCTTAATATTTAGATACCATCTCAAAAATAACATTGGAAATTAAATCTCGATCAGTATTTTCCCTTTCTTTGGACACTGGACTCAGAAATGATATATATCCCTTGAATTGCTGCTTTTATGTGTTTGTTTTTCTTTTTCACAGAATGGACATAATTTAATTTAATTTAATCATAGTGATTCATATCCACTAAATACCAAACTCTCTGCCAAGTGATATGCATGGTGGTAAGGGAATGACTAAATCAAGATATAAGTGTGAGAGGTGCTTCATGATTATACAGGCTAATATTTATACATAAAGATGTCTTTTGTATTAGAATATTTACTCATTACAAAGAAAATCTTGAAGTTGAGGACAGAAATAGACTTACACATGGGAGAAAATATTCACAACTAAAGAAGTACATTATATAAGTTTCCATTATTTCAGAATAGAAGTTGACCATAGCGGTAACATATACAAGTAATCATACTTAACACTTATATTTATTATTAATTTTAAAAATAATTTTGTTGGTTCTGCATATTTTTCAGTCATTGGGTATCAGTATCAGTACTTGTTTCCAGCATCAGTACTGAATAAAATACTAAGATAATGTCTTACTTTAGTTGCATTATGTGAACTAACATTCTGAGAAAAGATTTCAAATTGATAACTGAAGTCTTTGGCATTCAATGAAAATTTTCCTTTGCATGGAGATAGAAGAAACTATAGTTCAAAATTAATGCATGTCTTCTCCGTGTGAAGTACTTAAAACAATTTATTCCCAAAGTCATATTTCAGAATGCTATATACTATAAAGATTTTAGCCATATTAATTCAGCATAAATTTTGAAGATGGGAAAAGGGATCATCTGAAAGCAAATCCCATTGAGAAGTTTAACCTTTGCGTTCAAACATCAGGATGTATTTTACTGGCATTTGAAAAAGACATCTCATTTCACCTGCACATAGGAAAATGCTAAAAGCTTTTAGATAAACTGGGCCAACAAATCCAATGCTCTGTAGGTTCCCCATAAAGTGGTTTAGTTTTTGTGACTTAATTCAAATCACTTAGGATAGTTCTTATATAATTCAATACACTGCAAAACAAGGAAGTAAAGAGGGTCCATGCATGATCTAGGTCTGTAGCTGACATGCCATGTTTTACCAAAAAGTTTTTGTCATTCCCTTGACTTCTGAATGCACCATTGATAACCAGAGCCACCAACTGGCCAAAAGTGGCCTCAAAAATGTATTTTGTGTAGCTCAAACATAAGTGGTCTACAGACTGTTTGAAATATTTTAATTAGTTGCCACTAAACATTAGAAAGATCTAAAAATGTTTATTTCTAACTTCCCTTTGAAAATCTGATTGTTTGACATCCCTCCCTTACAGCAGGTCAATAGTCCATTGGAACTGGACATTATCTGCCACAAGAGAGACTATCATTGCTAGCTTACCATATTCTTCACCGTCCCCAACTGTCTGCTTTCTTCCATCTTTCTTGCCCATCATTGTATATTTTTGCACGCGTCCTGCTTCTCTCATTTCTGTTCTCTGCTCAGGCCCTACAGTGAACTTGCAACCTCTAATTCAAACCCTTGTCCAGTATCAACTTCATCCACCAGGACCATTGATGCTTCCTCCTGCCTCCTTCAGAGGAACTTGCCTTCTTTAGTCACCACCTCAATGTGTACCTTCAGTCTCTCCCAGTCTTAGAATTGCTTTCCATGTCCACACTTTACTTGTATACCCCTAGGATAACTTCTACCACTTTCTTATCACAACCAGATTTTTCTGAAGGGTGAAGAAAGCTCATGTCTTAGCCTTACTAGTTTTTGTAATTTGTCCAATTCATCTCCCCAGCTGGACTGTATGCTATTTTAGGACAGGATTTATGTCTGATTTATTTTTATAATACTCCATGTTACCATAAGATAATAGCCATTCAGGAAATATTTGATGAATGAATGAGTAGTAGTAGAAGTAGAAGTAATCAATAATAATAATAATAAAAAAACTAATAATGTTGCACTGTGGGAAAAGTAAGGATGATATTTATTTTCACCGTAACTCTCTTCATCACACATATTCCTGAATCTGCTACCACAAGAAACCATGATTGCTGCCACACAGGAGTAAACAAAGGCCAATATATGCTACTGCAACTAAAAACCATTAGAATGGATTAATCTTTTAACACGGTGCTACAGCAAGTTACTTCATCCCCACATGATACAAGTACCAGATATAGATATAGCTCTCTCCACTCAAATTACAGCAGTGGCTGATGTCTGTGGTAAATAATAGTTATCAGGACTCTGTTCCAAGGCCTGACAGGAATGATTCTGTATTGTTGCTATGAGAATTCAGAAGAGAATATTAATTCAAATACGCTTATTGACTCATGGACACTAATTACACATAATGCCACTCTACGGAAATGTAATTGGGCATATTTTCCAACTGTAACTATCCCGTGTTTATTTCTTAACCAATATCATAAATAGACATGCATGCACAAGGTACATAAAGTAGAATGTGAATAGTCAAACATGCTATGAATGGGGCCATAAATTTGTGGTAAATGTTGAATAAAACAAAATGTACAGTAACATGTTAAATTATGAAAATTATTTATCAACTTGTCTATAGAGTAGTGTATTCTCTATGTCCTCTCTACCAGGTAGCTGTCCTGCATAAGCATGGTACAAGACATTTTCTCTATGTTAGTATATAAAATGATCAGTCAATTTTGTATCTAAAAATTCTAACTTTTCTTTTTAATTCTACAGCACTCTCAACAATAACAACATTACTAGACTTTCTGTGGCAAGTTTCAACCATATGCCTAAACTTAGGACTTTGTAAGTAGTCACAATATATGTAAAGGTCATATTAACCAATTAAAGCTTCCCCTTAAATAACATGTTCAGTAAGCAAAGGATGGGACCACTGGCTTACAAGGTAGACAAGGAAAACCCAACTTGGGAAAAGACTAGATATGATATTTGTGGGAATGAGCTATTATTCTGGAAACTGGAAAGATTTCTTTTAAATGATATGCATTATGGGAACTTTGGAGTTAAAAAAAAAACAACATTTACTTTGAGCTATTGTGGAGGTCACATTTCATTAAGAAATGGAAGACTCCTTGATTGGCTGTCAGAAATGATAAATGGGAAATCTTTATTATTTTATTGCTGTACTGCAAGCAGACCTAATAAAGCTAAACTGGTTCTCCAACATTCTTTATAACGTGAAATTATAGCATCACCCTCTAGTGCTTCTATAATTAAGGTTGTGTCCGCATTTATATTTAAAAGTATCTTTTTTGGGGTTACAGATGGACATTAAGATATTTTTGGTCTAATAAAGTATTGACTATAGCTATTTCTTTTCTCTTGAAGAAAAAGTAATCCTTAAAGCCTAGGGTAGGTTTTAAAATCCTTAAAGCCCAGGGTGGACTTTAAGTTATAGAATTTCAGAGGTAAATCTCATTTGAACTGAATTTCAGAATCACCTTGACCTAAAAAAAGTATATTACATATAACATGTAGGACATTATTGGAAACAAAACCAAAGCATCAGACTTCTTGGGAAAAAAAAAGTGTTTTTAAGTTGGATAAATATATTTTGATTAGATTTTCAAAATACTTCTCACTTTCTGATAGCTTGTAACTGGAAAACATTAATTTTCTTAATAAAAATTTTGAATTACCAGCTTTTTAATGAACTAGCCAATACCAATTTTAATGTCATTTTTTTCTTACTGAAATCTAACTCTGTATGTAATAACACATCATTATAATTTCCTTGGAATATTATTTAGCAAATAAAGGAATTCTACAAGTATACAGACATAGTTAAATTCTGTATTCTTGGGGCTATCAGAATGAGACTAATCTGACTGAATTAACAGCCCAATTCACTCAAAACTATAATTTCCCATTAACTTCAGGCATTTTTTTTAAAAAAAGAAATTGATCAAGCTTTCAATCTTTGCAAAAACAAAGCCAACGAAATTGTAAAAACATTCATCTGAATTTTTTTGACAGTGTCCCTTATTTTCTTGTAGAAATTCATGAGTCTGTCTTACTAATCAGGTTTTTCAATTTTTACATTCTTTTCTCGTTTCAAGTTTGTGCACACCTAATTGGAATTTTTGTAATATGCTTGGTTTAGATGGAAATATTTAGAGTACAAGGATATGGAATGTACCTCTGTGGCTTCCAAAGGACAGAACTTCAGCTTCCAAGCAAACCGAGCCAGAGGTCACCCATCTTTCCCAAAATGTAGCTTTTTGTTTTGTGGTACGCCTTCTAGTTTCGAAGCAAAGAATTGTGTTCCTTATCTACAAGCTCAAGGAGAATGCAAAGCAGTCATTTAACTTTAAATTCCTTTGCTTTGGTTGGGTCATTATTCTATAGTATCATTGCTACTTAAAAATTCCATTTTTATGGTCTAATTATCTTTCTGGACTGAGTTCCATGTTTTAATATCCATTACTGTTATTGGGTTAGAATTGAACACATCAGCTTAAAAGGACTAAAATGGTATTACTGTGTCATAGATGGTTCTGGGAATAGTGCTTTGATTTATAGCTTTGGATGTCCTTTTCTTTAGTTTGAGAAAACATAAAAGCCAGTTTGAAGTCATTTACCTAATTTAGTGGATACATTTGTCTGATATTTTATTAATGGAGAAGTGCAATTTGCCACTTGGAAGCAATCCATGATCTTGTGTGGATCCTGCCAACACAGAGCGACTCACTTAATTCCTTCACTCCCAGCCATTTGTGCCTTTTAATTTCAGTCGCTGCTCTTTGAGGATAGGTCTCCAGGAGCCAAAGGAGCTAATCCCTTTTCTGTGATTAAACAACAAAAGAAGGAAATCAGAATAAGGATGTGAAAAAAGTGTTTTGTATTGAATTATTATTCTGTCTTGTTCAGCAAAAAATGCAAGTGACCTGCTGAAAAGGTTTTACAAGCGGTTTCTATAGAGACTCATAATGGCAGGACTTATTGATATTTCAAACTGGGAGCCACAACTTTTACTAACTTGCCCCTCGCCCAGTCTCCCCACTCTCCCACCCCACCCCTATTGGCTCTCAGGATGTTGGAACTGTGGAGCAATTTGCATTGGACTTATTTTTTTCTCTTTCCTCTTTTAAATGAACATAAGTGAAATATGTTCATTTAAAACATAATTTTATGGACATATTCAAGCTTCTATAAATTGCTCAGTTCAGACTAAATGAAGAGAGACTTGATTCTGTGATTGTACATCAGTTTAATTTTTAGGAAAAATAATTATATTGGAATCTGCTTAGCTTTACTTCTATGTTAAGAAATAAAGGTATATATTATTAATGAAATGACAACCTTCTGTTTTCTTGCTTTACACTTCCTTTTCTTCTCATTTAGTCGACTCCATTCAAACAACCTGTATTGTGACTGCCACCTGGCCTGGCTCTCCGACTGGCTTCGCCAAAGGCCCCGGGTTGGTCTGTACACTCAGTGTATGGGCCCCTCCCACCTGAGAGGCCATAATGTAGCTGAGGTTCAAAAACGAGAATTTGTCTGCAGTGGTAAGGGAGAAAGAAGAATGATGTTATTGTGTTTATTGTATCCCATTACATAACAGAATGTGAGGGCTGCATGCCTCAAAGGTTTCGGTGTTGCTCACTAATGTGCAATTGTGCACTAATCACTCTACCGAGATCCTCTTTTCCAGTGAAAATATGTTCTGAGACCTTACTATATCAGTTGACAAGTACTGGTTACTTGTATCTAGATTATGCTAAAACACTTTTCAGTTTCCACTCCAGGGGAAATGTGGAAAATCGCTAAATGATGGCTCTACTTGTAATTTTTTATTTTCCCATTACGTAATGATTTATAGCTACTTTTATGTTAACAATTGAAAACAAACATGATTAGCTAATCCTAGATCCCTGCTATGAAATTCAAAGAGCAATTCAGCCATAGTTGCAAAGTAACAAAATACTTTCCATGCATACATGTATACTAATGGTTCAGTTTTACTTAAAACAAATATTAAATGACCAGCTTTAATAACAAAAATCTGAAATCAAAAATAAAACATAGGGTCAGGCACCATGGCCCACGCGTGTAATCCCAGCATTTTGGGAGGCAGAGGCCAACGGATCACCAGAGGTCAGGAGTTCCAAGCCAGCCTGGCCAACATGGCAAAACCCCGTTCTTACTAAAATTGTAAAAATTTTAGTAAGGCATGGTGGTGCATGCCTGTAATCCCAGATCCTTGGAAGGCTGTATCTCCCAGATACAGGAGAATCACTTGAATCTGGGAGGTGGAGATTGTGGTTAGCTGAGATCACACCAGTGCACTCCAGCGTGGGTGACAACAGAGAAACTCCATCTCAAAAAAGTATGTATATATATATAAAATAGGCCCGGCATGGTGGCTCACACCTGTAATCCCAGCACTTTGGGAGGCCGAGACGGGCAGATCACAAAGTCAGGAAATCGAGACCATCTTGGCTAACACGGTGAAACCCGGTCTCTACTAAAAGTACAAAAAACTAGCCGGGTGAGGTGGCGGGCGCCTGTAGTCCCAGCTACTCAGGAGGCTGAGGCAGGAGAATGGCATGAACCCAGGAGGGGGAGCTTGCAGTGAGCCCAGATCACAGCACTGCACTCCAGCCTGGGCGACAGAGCGAGACTCCGCCTCAAAAAATAAATAAAATAAATAAATAAGTAAGACATAGGCTGTGTCTAATATCAATCAATAGCTAACGTTTACTGAGTTTTTTAATATGCTTAAGCACCAACCTAAGTATTTCACATATATTTACCTCACTTCACCTCCCTCATAACAACTGTATGAGAAATGCCATATCTCTATATTTGGAGATTCAAATGCTGTGAAAAAGAATAACCTTGCCGAAGTTTATGTAGTTGAGTCCGAGGATCTCAATGGAGGTGGTTTGATTACATATACACACACGTGCGCGCACACACACACACATAGTGATACATAGTATGTTGTTTATATATATATAGGGTTGGTTCTGCTTCAGCTTCAGAAGTATCTGTTCAAAATACAACAAAACAAAATGTTAAGAAACGTATAATGCATCATAAGTAGTTCACAGATTTTTAAAGGCGGGGTAGGGAGACATGACTAGTACTTGATGCTTTTAAATGGTTATCTTTTAGACTCTGTATGTATTTTTTCACGTTTTATAACCTAAGCAAAATTTTTGTGTACGATCATGGAATGTTCTCAATATGTCTGATTGCTTTTTAAAAAAATTAAATAATGAAATGACTAACAGTTCGTTACTAACCACTTTTTTCTCTCTTCACTTTTTCCTTTCTGTTTTCTAGATGAGGAAGAAGGCAAGTTCACATTTCTTTTTTAGACTGAGGATATTTTTGTAGTTTGAGAGCTTGTTTAGAGGGATAGGATTAGCAGCTGGCTTGTAGCCTTTTCCTGGCACATTACCACCACGAGGGCCCTTTCTCAGCAGATTGGAAAGGGCAGTCCTCACTGTCTTCCAGAAACCATGCAATTCCAGATGCTTATTTAGTACAACTATGCTGATATTCTGTTGCTCACCTTTCAACCATTAATGCCTCATTTAAAAATTGTTCCAAATATTGAGTGATAAAAGTACATACAGAAAAGGAGCTACTTATACTAAAATTTTAAATTACTCGAAGCCCCCAAGAGAATCATTTTTTATTAACAATAAAATTACTTTATACAAAGTATTATTATAATTTCAGAGAAATTGATAATTTTGAACCTATCAAGACATCAAAATCTGGATTATCTAATTTTTCTCCACATTTATTGGCATACGATTATTTAATTTGAGCAACAATTATCTTCTGATAGAAGTATTACTGTTTTGTTTTATTTTTAAAAGAAATTACAAAGTAAATAAAGCCATATGAATTTGATAAAGACCAAGCTCTATTTAAGCTTATTAGGAATGAATATAAGTTAGTCTGAAGTTGCTGGGTTTTTTGGAAATTAGAATAGTTTTGAATGTAATTCTGATTTTGAAACTGAATTTAGCTTTTCTCACAATAGTTTTAAAAATTAGCAGTATTATGACCAGTTTTTAGAATCTCATTTACTTCCTCTCATTTGCTTTATTGGCCTGAATATATAAATGCATGCCTCCTAAAATATATTTTAGAAATATAGGACCATCTTATGATCATGTATTTAAAGAGATTTATTTATGTGAAATGCTTTGTTACTTGAGCTAAGTTTGTATGTTCACAATTATGATATTCAGGAGGAAAAATATAATTCCTGTTTATTTCTTTTTTAGGTCACCAGTCATTTATGGCTCCTTCTTGTAGCGTTTTGCACTGCCCTGCCGCCTGTACCTGTAGCAACAATATCGTAGACTGTCGTGGGAAAGGTCTCACTGAGATCCCCACAAATCTTCCAGAGACCATCACAGAAATGTATGTGCCTGAAATTCTTTCTTATCTCTCCACCTTCCCAGTGAACCAAACTTTGATTTTCTTTGGGAAATTCTGGGTTTATCAAAGGCACATCTGATCAATTGGCTTAGACAAATGTTCCCTTCAGAAGTGTATTGATTCTTACTCTGATTGTTTAAAAACATACCATGATAAAGTGGCTATGATGTTTTTTCTTCCACTGATAGAGTTAAAAGGAATATATTTTTAGGAAAAACAAGACAAACAGGATTATTTATACCTGGTTCCACCCTTTGGGCCTGTATATCTGTGGTTGTCCGTTTCTCAGTTTGGAGCAGTAGGAATATAAAAAGGGACCAAGCTGGGGTTAGTAAACCACAGGAACAATAGGTGATGCTCTGTCTCCTTGAGAGCTCATGTTTTAAAAGGCAGTTTCACTGTTTTGTTTGAAATGATAATTCAATGCAAAGTGTAGAAAGGATAATATTACAAAGTCAAATGTAAAGATTTTTTATATAGTGCATGTTTTAGCCTATTTGAAGCAGTGTGTACCTCCATTAAAAGTTAAATTCTTATGACAAAGTATTGCACACATATTTTGTATGCAGTTGGTGAATGCATTTCTATGTCCTCACCAAATATGTCATGTGGATCAAACAAGGTCACATAAAATGTAAATTGGAATGCTTTTACAATCTTAAAAAGTAAGCACTAGGGAAAATCATTACCTCAATATTCACTAAGAAAACCCCTCTTAACCACCCAGCCCATTGTATTATTATTTTATAGGCCAATTCTAAATTGTAACTGAATAAATTATCTTGGATTTTTTTGGTTGAAATGATAGGAACAACTTCTTAGAATAGATCCACATAGTATGTGAAAAAGTTGTTTTTAAAGAGCTCATTTTAACCAATTTATTATGATAATAAAGTAACTTCTCTAATGCACCTTATATGAGAATAATCTTAGTTCACAGGACCCACTGCCATTAGTTTAAACTATCTACCATCTGTTTAATAGTGTTCTTAGAGCTTTGCATAAGACATGAACCTCTGCAGGTTCTGGGAGGTCAATCTGGGGAGATTTGACATTGAATAACCTATACACATAATAATATCATTCTCATCAAAATTTTAATTGATAGAACATTATTTTACCTCTAGAATACATCTGTAAGTATTTTTGGGCTGAACCTTGAAAGAAGAATAAGTTATAACTTGGGAAGAGATAGAAGACATTCCTGAAAAAGAAACATTGGCAGCAAAGAACAGAGGTGGCAGTGAGCATTGTTTGAAAGATTGTAGTTGAACCTAATTAGAATAACAAGATAATGTTGAGGCATCATGAAAAATAATGCCCTAAAAAATATATCTCCATCTAATTTTAAAACTACAGATTACTGAAGACCTTGACACTTGGTCAGAAGATATTAGATGTGATAAAGTTCAGAGCAGAATGACATAACTCAATTTTCTCATAAGGGAACTATATAGTCATCTATGAAGGCACAGACATTTATTAAATAACCATTTACTACCTACGGCACCATGAATTTTCCAGAGATCATCCATCAAGTGGTTAGCAAATGTGACATTCAAATTGAAAATTATTAAATGAGGTACACAGAGAAAAACATAGTAAGAGATGAACACATCAAGTTCAAGGTCTTACAAAGGGCATGAAGTTGAGGGCAAGGTACGATGGTTAGCCAGAGTCAGAAGGTTTTAGTTGGAACCCCAGGTTTACCTATCATTTACTATTTGTGAGACCATGGACAAGTTACTTACCCTCTGAGACTCTATATCCCATCTAAAACTAAGGGTGGTTGTCAGTTTGATGTGAAATAATTAACACACGTAGAGCTATGTGTGCTTAGCATATAGTAATCATTCCATAAATGATAACTCAAGCATAGAAGTCTTTGTGTAGAAATAACACTGAGCTAGACCTTGAAAGATAGATAGTGAATGAAACTACAGAGATGAGGACAAGGCTTTCAGAATGTATACAATATGATAAGCTAGGCAGTAGGAATGAAAGTACAAGATGTGATCAAATAGGAATTCAGCTTGCCTGATATTTGATATGTGAGATAGTACCAGGAAATAAATTGTAAATATACATTGGAGTCAGTTCATGAATGGTCATGTGGATATAAGGATCTTGGATTTTATTTGGAATGCATTTAAACATAGGAGTTTTAATCTGAATTTTCTAGAATAATTGGTCTGATGGCTGTGTGCCAGTGATTTGACAAAAGGAGAGAATGCAAGGTAGGAGGCCTCTTCAGAGGCTGTTTCTTTGGTCCAGTGGAGATGTCAGAAGAGTAGGAGCTGGTCAGTAATAGTAGGAATGGTGGTGTGGAAACAGCTATGATAGCAAATATAGGAGCAGAATTCATGGTATTTGGCATTTGGTGAGATAAAGGAGTAATGAAGAAAAATAAACCAGACTCTGCCAGAGTTTCAAGTATGAGTGATGGGGAGGTTGTGGTTATATTGTTGTATATAAGAAAGTGAGAAGCAGGACCAAAACTGGAAAGGAAAATGACAGTGAACTCAATTTGTGAAATACTTAAGGACCAGTGACACAATTAGAAGTACTAAAATAATACAGACTATAATAATTTTGGAGCAAGCAAGACAAGGACTTGAGGCAAAAATTTTGGAGTAATTAATGTAATAGAAAACAGTCAATATTTGAAACCATCAACTGGCTAATGAAAAGGAGAGTAAGAGAGGAGAAGCTCAAGAACCTAAATTAAAACAGCAGAGGGCTCTAATAGGTAAGGGAGGAAGAGACTTCTAGGAAAAATGATTTCCAGAGGCAAATATTACTGCCAGTTAACCAAGCTGGGGTCTGAGAGAAGGTCTTGGAATTTGACCTGCATATTGTTCTTAGAAGGTTCCATCCTGATAGAGTGGTAGGTCAATAAGCCACCTTTCAGAATGTTAAGAAAAGAAGTATTGATTCGTATTCCAGAGAGTATATAAGCCGCAGTTTGAAGAGTTTGGCTCAGAAAGGATTTTTTGAAAAAGACAATTGTTGCTCTGTAATGGACAAACTTGGATTAATTCTAAGATGCAGAAACCTGGCATCATTAGGAAGTCAGAAAGAAAGAATGAGTTTAGAGAGAAACGAGAGTGTGAGAGTTATATAAGACATATGTGGGAGCAAGATCAATCTGGACACAGGAGCGAACTGGTCAAATCCAGATCATAGGGAAGAGGAACAGAAAGCTGTTATAGGTTGCTAAAAGGAAAAGAGTAAGATGGAGTCATAACATTTTCATATAGCAATATGAAACACTTAAAATGGTTTTCTTAGGTAGTCTAGTTTATTTCTTATCATAGTGATTTTCTTCTACTTTGTATGCTCTATAGATTTTGTATAATGGTGGGATTTAGTTGCATTAAAGTTGTAGTAAATAATATGTCCCATGGACTTTGCCTATATTGAGAAGGTGGTATATCAGGTAAAGCTACAATAAATTAAATTTATGAGGAGAGATGAAAACATGTGAAACTGCCAGTGAATTTTACTTCCCTGATTATTACATTATCAGCTTTATCAGTAGAGCATCTGGTAATAAATAATATTGATCCTCAACTCAGCAAGATAATTCCATTTTCATTCATTATAGTGGCATAACTTACTAGCTTAGTAATTTATTTCTTTTATTACTCTTCTATTTTTTATAAGAACAAAGAACATTACTAAGATTATTAAATGTGGAAATATCTTTACAGATGGCAGGTTTTTATTCTATGATGAACTGAAAATTATAAACTCTCCCCATTTTATTCAAATATGTTTTAATATCTGAATTTTACCATAAACTATTGGTGGAGTTTCTTTATTGCAAGTTATGAGATATTTCATTCAATAATTTTGACTTGATTACCTACTGTGTGATATGTCGTTATTCTTACAACTGTCTCATAATATAATTCTAACAAAAAGAAAGTATGTATGTGCCATATATGAGTGATCAACTGCCTATAAATCTAAGTAGAAAATAATGACTCATTTTTTCTGCTTTCTGTTTCCAACTACAAATTCATACTTATGCTATTTGCTAACACAGTTGTTTGTTAAGCAATAGAAGGAAAATATTCCTTTAAAATCAGAATTGGAATGTTGGCTTATGCACATTTGATCTTCTCATTGACCTGTGATGGGGATATTTATGAAATTAAATAAAATAGTAAAACTAATGCAGAAACATAGGTCAGATAAAGGCTGGTGGTTTTCTCCAACAGGCCTCATTCTACTCATCATTTTACCACAATGCAGGCGCTCTCTTCTTGCTTATAGGTTAGAATCTGCTTTTGATTGTCCCTAATTATCATGTTTTGTAATTATATACTATTGTGTGTTTATTTTAAAATATCTATCTCTTCTACTAAAGTAAACCTTCTATGAAGGCAGGAACTAGTTCTGTTTTTATCACTACTGAATACCCAGTGAAAAATCTAGTACCTTGGCACACAGTGGGCACTTGATAAGTATTTATTGGGTAAATGAATAATTTAAAAATTAAACATTTGGAACAGATTTGTCTCTGAAAAGATGAAGCTGTGTTAACCAAGTTTAATAAATACAACCAGAGGAACAGCCTATTATTTCCCTGTAGACAAACCGGTACTTTTTAAGCATAAAATCAGCAAGAGAAAAAGTAAATGAATAGAATTTTTAATAGCATGGGCTAAAATGGGTCTAGAACACTAAAAATTCATTAAATTTCCCTGTTCTGCATACTTATTTGAATTTCCATGCTTTAAATATTTCTGAGATTTTTTTTCGATTCTCAGCTGACCAACTCAGCATTTAATAGGTACCCTATTATGGAGCTATATTAATTTAATCATCTTACAGATGTGTTAGACATCTTTCTCTACAGTCATATTCCCTCTCTAATGAGGCCTGTAGACATTTAATTCAAATCTTTCAAAGACTGAGAACTTTGTTGTTTAAAAAAAAAAACTTGGAAAAAAAACCAGAGGCTCAAAAAACTTAGAAATTTTGTAAAAAACCTTCAATTGTGAAGTGGCTAAAATGGCTTCAATCATACATCTGCTGGACTCTCAAGCCCATGGTCCTTCCTCGATCAGGCTATAAAAGAGGTAGGCATAGCTTGGTCTTGTTGGAATATCATAAAAGGAGAAATTTTCAAAATCATGAAGAGAGAATGACTGATACTCCGATAAAAAGGACAAGAGAAATTTTAAGAGACTTACCTATGAAGAGAACGTAGAATGAACAGAGAGAAAGACAAGGCATTAAGATACAGGATTGTTTGCAAAACTGAGAGCTGTTTTATATTACTTTGTATCTATGACTATTACAATGTCATCTTTCCTATTCTCTGTTAAATGTTCTCTTATTTCCCTGAATCTTCTCCGCACAGCACTTATCACAGTTTAACTTGTTATTTGAATCATGTAAAATTCTCCTATTACACTGCAAACTGGGTAAGGGCAGACCGTGTCTTTCCCTCACCATTTCTGCCCCAATACTTAGCATACCGTGGGTGGGGAAGACAGTGTTGGGAGCAGGGGAAGAAGATCTTGGACACACAATCTGGAGAGCTTCCAGACCACCACCCTTCATAGTAAAGATTTAAAAAAAAAAAAAAAAGAAAAGACTGGGCGCGGTGGATCACGCCTGTAATCTCAGCACTTTGAGAGGCTAAGGCGGGCAGATCACGAAGTCAGGAGATCAACACTATCCTGGCCAACATGGTGAAACCCCGTCTCTACTAAAAGTAAAAAATATTAGTCAGGTGTGGTAGTGTGTGCCTGTAGTCCCAGCTACTCGGGAAGCTGAGGCAGGAGAATCGCCTGAACCCGGGAGGCAAGGCTTGCAGTGAGCCTAGATCGCGCCACTGCACTCCAGCCTGGGCGACAGAGCAAGACTGTCTCAAAAAAAATAATAACAAAATAAAATAAAATGTGACAAAACATTGTGGACTAATGAAGAAAATATAGAAGGGGAAAAAGTAGAACATATAACGTAAGGTAAACTTAGTTGTTAAACAGAAAGCTGTTTGTTGCCTAGGGGTCATTCCAGCACTTTGCTGCTTTGAACTCTGCTAGTTGAAAACCTTACTCTTCAATAGATGCAATGCCTTCTGTGAGTCTGTACGTGATCTAGTCTATGGCAACACAATCATTAATAGCAAATTGATTCTGACCATATCAAATCTTAAGAATTACTTACTTAGATCACCTTTTGAGGTGTACAGTTTTGAATGCGATGTGATAGATTGCTATGAAGTTGATATTTAGTTATCTTCAATCTAGTTATAGATTTCCTGTGGCATACTGCCTTTTCAAACCATTATATAGAAATTCCATAAATCATGGAGAATATTTAGTAAGAGCGTAAGTTATAACAATTTGGTTTGTCGTGTTTGCTCCTACATCCTCCTGCCTTTACTCTCCGCTGCCTTTTTCAGGGGCTCCAGCTCCATCCGTGTTGCTGGAGAGGACATGGTTTCATTCATTTTTGTGGCTGTATCTTCTTCCATGTCACATATGTTCCACATTTTCTTTATTCAATCAACCGTTGATGGACACTTAGGTTAGTTCCATGACTTTGTTATCTTGAATAGTGCTACAATAAACATGAGTGAAGGTGTCTTATATAATGATTTCTTTTCCTTTGGGTAGATACTCAGTAATGGGATTGATAGGTCAAATAATAGTTTTATTTTTAGTTCTTTGAGAAATCTCTGTACTGTTTTCCATAGAGGTTGAATGTTGAACTAATTTACATTTTTACCAACGGTATATAAGCATTCCCTTTTTTCTGCATCCACACCATCATCTTACACATGTCAGAATAGCTATTATTAACAATTGCTCTTATTTCTCTAATAATTAGTGATGTTGAGCATTTTTTTATGTTTGTTGGCTGCTTACATGTCTTTTTTTGAGAAATACTTGTTCTTGTCCTTTGTCCACATTTTAATGGGATTGTTTATTTTTCCTTGTTGAGTTGTTAGAGTCCCTTGTAGATTCTGGATATTAGTTCTTTGTTGTAGGCATATACTGCAAATATAATTTTAAAAGGATCTTTTTCTGTTCATTTCTCTTTAGATAACTATCTCCCATATATGCGTAACCTTTTTGCATGCTATTTCTGCATTTGTCTCACTCAAAATTTTGAATCCTTAATTTATTAAATAATACTCAATTTTGAATCCACATATTTCAAAGTCTTCTTACTCTTCTTTTCTTTTTTTTTTTTTTTTTTCTTGAGACAGAGTATGGCTCTGTTGCCCAGGCTGGAGTGCAGTGGTGCCATCTCGGCTCACTGCAAGCTCTGCCTCCTGGGTTCACGCCAGTCTCCTGCCTCAGCCTCCCACATAGCTGGGACTGCAGGGGCCCGCCACCA
This sequence comes from Trachypithecus francoisi, assembly GCF_009764315.1. NCBI lineage: Eukaryota > Metazoa > Chordata > Mammalia > Primates > Cercopithecidae > Trachypithecus > Trachypithecus francoisi. Next base: position 19,677,656 of record NW_022681454.1, read on the forward strand.
TGCCCAGCTAATTTTTTTGTATTTTTAGTAGAGACGGGGTTTCACTGTGTTAGCCAGGATGGTTTCGATTTCCTGATCTCGTGATCCACTCGCCTTGGCCTCCCAAAGTGCTGGGATTACAGGCAACACCGTGTAGGCCCAAAGTAATCTGACTTTTTGTATGTAAAGATATGCAAGTTAGATCTGACCAACTTGCCTTTATCCTATTATGTACTGGCTGATTTAAAATAATTACAAGTACTTATGAAATCAAGTATGAATTTTTGATTGGTTAGCATGTATTTAGTAATGTTTCAACCAGTAGAATATTTATCATGCTATGCAATTAGTTTATTTTAATTATGCTAAATGTTAAAAAGTACAGTACACAATTTGACTAATTTTTTTACAGCAAACACAGGTGAACTTGACTACTATTCAGACAATATTGATAAAATAAATAAGGCAAGTGATATCATTTTTTAAATGTAACATCGTATGAAAGAAATAGTCAATATTCTGGGTTTGCCTTGTTAAATAACAAGTAGGTTGGCAATTTCAAAGTGCAATTGTTTTCCTTTGAAAGAGGTTTCATTGTTTCATTGCAAAAATATTTTAAAACATAAACATATTCAACTTAAGGAAAATAAAATGTAATGGAAATAGGCGTAATTTAGAAAATGTTGTAAAAGTTAAAATTTGAGCAATTCTACTTTAGTTCTTAATTTTATTAGAGCACTTCTTAACACATGGAGCACTTGTTAGCATTTTGCAGTTTTACACACTCCTGATATTATTGCTACCTCAAATCCACCCACAAATTAGCTAACCTACAATATTACTTTCGCTTCAAATTTTATGTTTTTATAACTTTGTGCTTTTCAGGCAAGCTAATATGAAAACATTCTCAATATTTTATGTCTGTTAGAAATATAGATGACATAGTACTTTTTAAAAGTATCTTATATCATGCATAATAAAAACCTTCTTTATGATAAAAATTTTTCAAAAATGTTAAATTGTTTATTTCACTTAATTCCCATGGAAACACTATGTAGGAAACTACACACCTCCTAAAGGTTAGCAAAATTCTTTTAATTTTTTTGTAGTGTAGTAAATACTTTTGTTCATTTTTAAAATGAAAACCTGGTTTGAGATAAGAAGCTGTCACTCTGATGTAGGCAATTAGAATTGCATTCTCAAATTTTCTTCTGAGATACTCAAAATAGCAGAAACTACAAATATATCTCCTATATACTATGAAAGAACTAGTTTTTCCTCTATCAAATATAACTTGCCTAGAAATGTCATTAAATAAACAATCCTAGGATTAAACAAGTCAATATTATTTTATCTCTGATTCTGTGCTAATATATATATGGTTAGAAAAACAAAATGCAATGATTCTTCTCTGGATTATTTTTTGTGTGAGTTTAGTAGTCATAATGTCATTGTATGCAAGAGAATTTTTTATGTAAATATCATTCATTATTATTTTTATTCCCTTGTGTTTTTGGATTATATTTTCTCAAGTTTTCATATTATGATTTCATCAGATGAGCCCAGAAAAAGAGAAAATACTTTACCTTTCTACACACACGGAGCACCTCATTATTCAGCATACAAAACAGTGTTCTACAATGCGTTTCCACAGAAGAAGCTTCTCATGTTAACTTTTTTTAGGGGGAGGGGATTGAGGTCTCCCTCTGTCACCTAGGTTGGAGTGCAGTGGCGCGATCTCGGCTCACTGCAACCTCCACCTCCAGGGCTCAAACAATCCTCCCACCTCAGCCTCCCATGTAGCTGGGACTACAGGTGCATGCCACCACATCCAGCTAATTTTTTGTCTTTTCGGTAGAGACGGGATTTCACCTTGTTGCCCGGGTTGGTCTTGAACTCCTGAGCTTAAGCCATTCGTCTGCCTCGACCCCTCAAAGTGCTGGGAGTACAGGTGTGATCCACCACACCCAGTAGATTCTCGTGTTAATTCTTAGTTATCAGTAGCCACACTCAGTGTACTCCTTATAGCAACTTTGATAGCTCCATAGCAAAATAGTGTAAAATGAATTATGTAAAATACATTTAGAGATGAAACAATGCAAGTAGTTCCACAGGCCATTATTGAGTTCACTATTAATCATTTGAGTGTTTTCCTCTTGATTTTGGTAAAATTCCTAATTGTATATGCATATCTTGAGCATTCTTTAATTGTCATTGAAAGAATAATTGATGAGAAAGAAATTACTATTGAAAGAATAGTAGAAAAATTATCTTCAAAAGGCTTCATATGTCCACTATGTGCAGAGAAACCATTTTCATGAAGACTTAGTGTTCATAATAAGAAAATTCTTCATTTGTATTCATTTTTTGCAACTTATTTCTTTCTTGTACCTAATTTCCCAAAAAGTTATTTAGGTAACGTACATGTTGTACTTACATATACCCAAACACACACAAATGTTGTACATGTGTTTTTGTTAAATTTCATGATAACTTAAGCAGAAAACTATATAATACCTTTCTCAAAAGAAAAATGTAGAAGATGTAATCAAACTTTTGTAATATTAGTTGAGAAGTAAAAATGAATATAACATTATAAATAAATTGGAGAAAAAGAAATATTAAAATAAGTACAGAGATTAAAATGGTAAGGACAGACAGCAACTCCAACTGGTTTCTCTTAAAAAGTCCCAGGAATCTGATGAGTACTGTTGCAACACAAGAAGCACATGCGGAAAGGCAGCATTTTAAAAATGTACTACTACATACTCAACAAGTGTTTCTGAGTGCTTGCTCTGCATCAGGCATTATGGATGAAAGGGGACAGTCTCAACCTGCAAAATGTCTACAGTGCAGAGAATTGAAGCTTTACACAAACAGAATTTTAAACATGAGATAAGTAGTAAAATATATGTGCACAAAAAACAAAGAGGAGGGCTACCTTGTTCTGCCTCGAAGAATCAAATAATCTTCAGGAATTAGGATGTGTTTTGCAGGCAGAGAACTTGAGGGCTTTTTTAGACCTAAGAGGCTGCATGTGCAAAGTCCCAGGAAAATGATAGAGTAGTGTGTTTTTGGAAAAATTAAAATTTACAGTTCTTAGAATATAAAGTGGAAGTCAAATCTTGAGGAAGAGACTGTCCTGATGACAATAGAATACGAGGGAAATTGTCTAGCAAGGTAGTAGCATGATTAGATTTCTTTGATAGAAAAATCACTCTAACATGGAATGGAGAGTGGTTTGAAAGAAAGGAGCCCACTGAGAATGCAATAACAGCAGACTCTATAAAGGATAATGAAGGCAGCCCTAGCAGCAGATAGTGTTGGGAAGTTATTCCAAGAGGTGGCTCTAGTGCTCATGCAGTTGATTCCCCTAAAACTTCTATGGGAAAAAAATGGAGGCCCCCTCAAATGTAAAATAAGACCCATGTAGCCTCTGACATAAGAATGAAGACATCTGGGGCATAGTCACAATGTTATTTATTCTCATAATTAGTAAAAGTGTCGTAGCAATTATGTTATAGACTGATGGTTTATCAGCTGGAATGACAGGTGAAAAATTACATAGTTCATATTTTACTAGTAAGCAGCATTATTTAAACTTTAGGAAAAAGATGATATATAATGTGGAGAATAACTCAGTGCGGGGGTGGAGAATAATGAAAACTACTCTCTGCTTATTGAATAATACTGTTAAACAAGTGATACAGAAAGATGATTTTTGTAATTTTTAAAAACTAAAATGAGTAGCAAGCAGGAGAGTTAGCTCAGTGTCTAACTCATAGTAAATGTCTAAAAATTTCTTGTTATTAATGAGAAATAAAACAAAAGAACCTCTAAGTGTTTTTCTTTCTTGGGTTAATTTAAAAATGTATATATGATAACATGATAGTGACATATTCTCTCCCCCTGAAATCTCTGGGCCATGTGCCTAAGCCCATTTTTTTCCTCTGAGTCTACACCATTTGGTTGCATCTATTGAGTGTATCTTTGTATTTGAATATGTGTCCTTGTGAATACATGCATGAAAATTTTAGCACTCATTCAGAAGGTGCACACACAGATATTTTTGTCTTGCTTTAAAATGCTTAAAGACCAAATGGAAAATGAGGCATTTCTCTCCTATAAAAACACCAATTGAATTTACACTTGGGGGAATGTATTTTAGAATGACATCACAAATATGTAAATAAAATTTAAAAATGAATACTTTTAAGGAACAAGGAATCCCAAGACAGAAAATGACGAGAATCAATTAGTATGGACACAATCTTAAGGCAAAACTTCTAGCTGTATGCAAAGTATGTCACTCTAGAGGCCAATATTCACTAAGCTGCTGAAGATGTTTATTAAATTTGCAAAGTTCTGGAGACTGCAATTACAAAACAAATAATACTATAGGCTAAAATATGTTGGATCATTTTATGTAGAAATATATGAAAGATTTTAATGACATGATTTACTGCTAAAACTGGAAGTAACATTCCAAAAATAGAAAGTACTTACTTTACAATTATATGTAATAGGCATGATAATCCTTAACATCAAAGAAAAGGAATGTCATCTTCCTCCTTTTCAGATGATGGGCCAATCTTACCTATGAGGAGAATGTGTTGGCTACAGCGGACAATTTAAGATTCAGAAGCTACAGTCATTCTGCCTCCCCTCCCCTTACCCCATTAAGACTATGTGCTGTTCTATGGCAGCTGCTTTTGCCATTTACGTTAAAAGCAGATGGAGAAAAATGCAAAGAACTGTCAGTTTTATTGCCATGTATAATCAGCATCTGGGCTGTATGTTACAGACACAATCAATCCAAAGACATATTTTACTGGGTATTATAAAAACTTTTTGTGTTTCTAAGGCAGTCCCCAAATTACAGATAGTGCTATATTTTAATCCTGTTGATCACAGAGATTGCAGCCAGTTATATTTTTTCAGCTTCAGTGTGAACGATGTATGTGTATATGTGTTTCATATGCAGTTACTGAGTTATCTGCAAAATTGTACTGCTAATTTGTTTAAGAGCATGATTCGGGACCATATATATTTATTTCACACTAGAAATAAAATAATGTGTGAGATTTATATATACATTTATGTAATTATTTATATAATGTATGTGTGGGGGGGTGTGGGTGTATGTGGAGGGGTGTGAGGTTACAGTAGTCCCCTCTCTTCCATACTTTTGCTCCCCATGGTTTCGATTACCCATGGTCAACCACAGTCTGAAAATATTAACGTATTTTGAGAGAGAGCGACCACATTCACATAACTTTTATTATAGTATATTGTATTAATTGTATTTTATTATTAATGTTAATCTCTTTAATTAAACTTGATCATAGGCATGTATGTATAGAAAAATAAACAGTGTGTACAGGGTTCAGTACAATCTGCAGTTTCAGACATTCAGGGCGTCTTGGAATGTATCCCTGTGGGTAAGGGAAAACTATAGTATATGCTGTAAACTTTTAATTCTTTAATATATTGTGCTGCATATTATATTTTTGATTGCATATATATACATATTTTTATTATTTCACTATTTTTGTATAACAAAGAAAATACCATATATTTTTTCTACATCTCATGTAATTTTTAGAAAACATTTATGGTAAGTTCTATTCTATTTTTCAGGAAGAGAAACTGAGACACAGAGAAAGAAAATAGCTTTTATAAGGTCCAGAGAGCTAATCAGCCGCAGATCCAGGATTTAGTCCATGTCTATATGAGTGCAAAACTCATACTTTTAATCGCTAAATGACACACCTTGAAAAATTCTATGTATGTCTATAAAGTGTAGACATATCTCTTGAGGGCTATTGAGGATTTGGCATGTGGATGTTATTTTATATAGTTTGTCAAAATAACACAATTTTAAAACATTGAAAATAATGTCTAAGAATTGAATGCTAGAGAGCTGAAAGTGTCATTTAAAGTGCTAATACTGTTTAATGTCTTGTAAATGTCTTTAAACCTATTTTTTAATTGCCCCATCATCATACACACTGCATGTTGTATACTCTACTGATGTAAGATCTGCTCACTGATAACCATTAGTGTATTTGATGTGTTACAGAGCCCATCAGTCCACAAGTGGCAGAATTAGACTTCATTGGACTAAAAGATAGCTGCACATAATTGACATGTTCTAAGAGTCTTGTGTATTAAAGCAGAGGGATATTTCATGATTTTTTGTTTTCTATACTTTTTGAAATAGACACCAGAAAGTGTTATATATTGTTTGTAGTTCATTCTTTAGGAACTTTAAAGGCATGAAGACATGTATAATGAGGTAGCAGTAATTAGTGAGCAAGAGAAAAAATTGTAGAAGTGGAAACAGGATGGGAAGAAGTCTTTTATTGGATAAACATACTTTTGAGTTATTTTTATTGGTGCAGTTAGAAAACTGTCTTCATCTTCTCATATATTGAGCGTGTAACTAAAATTTCCTTCTACATTTGAAAGAGTAGTAACAGCCATTGCTTTGGTTCCATGTATGCATGTATGTAAACACACAAACATGTACAGTGATAAGATGTTATGCAATCATTTCCATAAATTATGTGGAGAAAAAGGTGTTGGCTCCTTTTACATGGAAAAGTCTTTCTTGTAGTATGTGATTTACAGTACTTTCCTCCCCTAATCACTTTCTAAATCTATTTTTACTTTGAAACTCATGATACTGAATTTTCTCTGAAGGACTGGCATTTGAAAATCTCTTAATTATGGTGGATTTTATCCATGGCATGAAAATATATCTTAGCCATTATACTATCTATTTTTGTAATCCTGGAATGTTTTTAATTAGGTTCTTTATGGAACAATGGATTCAAATTTGCACTTTATAAAATTCAGCAGCTTCTATGCTATTAAAGCACAGATTGCAGGACAGCAATGCTAGAAAATGTAAATTTTATTTGCCCTTTCTTTTTACCTCAACCTGCAAACTTTAGTATTTCACTTCTTTATTTTTTATGATCTAAGTATGTTTTCTTCTTTTTGTAGGACAAAGGACATCATTTGAGATGTGTGTTGGCTTTAGTTTATCAAATATATTCTAAAGTTCTTACAATGAAAAGGACAAACTCTTTATTCTAAAATTTGCAATAAGTACAAATTAGTTTATTGTTTGTCCACTAAAGAAGAGACAACAGGCATTTTGTAATATATTACAATGTATTGTTTGACATCTGTCCATGGTAGAATATTTTCCTGCTTGAGAATCTGTCCCTCTGAATGAAGGATGCAATTATGTTTTGCCTTAATGAACTGCTGAAACAGTGCAATAAAAACCAATTCGCTGCGGAGTCAGTGTAAATAACAACGTAAACTGTGTATCAAATTTTTTTTAGAACAAGATTGAAAATAGATAAATGAATAAAAGTAAACAAATCCATGGTACATGTCATTGTACAACTTTCTGTTGTACATGTAAATGCAGTAGTTTGCAAAGTGAAGATCAAGGCCTCGGTACATTCCAATAACAGATGATTCACGCAGCATCACTCAAATGTGTCCAAAGTATTATTTTTGCATATAAAAATATAATGCCATTTTATCATGACTCCTCTTTGTTTTACAACTTTTTTGAGTATGCATTTTCAAAAAACAAAGGCCTTATTTATTATATAATTTGGAGATTTTTTTGCCTTCAATCAGTGAAATTAGTCGTAGATTAATTACAGAAATTATCATAACATATATTTGAGTGTCATTAGAAAAATTAGTGATCATTATGAGTATTCTAGTTTGAGACTTTAAAATAATAAATGAATTTTAAAATTTCCAAGGAATATCTTCAGTTATATCAAATTATAGAATTAGTTTGGCCACATTTGTGAGCTCAGGTTATTGACATTTCAGAAGTCTCTATGCTGAATATAGCATTTAAAAAATACTTATATTGGAGAAATTTGTTTTGAAATCTAACTGCAAAATAAGATTATTTATCAATAAAACTTTCACAAATGTATGAACATCTCTGCTTTTTGATTATCATTGAATTCCAGTCATATAGCATAATATTTTGGACAGAGTAGACATTAAATATTTATAGGGTGAATGAACTAATTAATGATTATTGGTTTCTTTAGATTATTTTCAAGAACCTGAAATCATGTCTATGAAAAGTAGTATATGAACTAGTTTTGCATTACTATTAAAAGAAATCTACTAGTCACTAAGAATTATTATTTTTTTCTCGTCATAGCACTATGTTATTGTGAGCAAATCTTTAACACATTGAAATAATATTTAATTGGCCAGGATATGAAGTCTTCTAACCAATCATTATTATTCCATCTGTAGCTCGTTTTCTCTGTATATTTATTGATTACATTTTAAGCTTAAAATTCTACTATAAGAATGAATAAAGGCCAAAAAGAATTTCTCTTAACTGTCAATCAAAACATTCTAATCAACAAAGTAACAGGCAAATGATTTACATGTCCTTTACTCTGTTTAGAGCTTTTGAAAAAAAGCTCCCTTTCTTACGACCTAGATAAATAATACAGATGACAAACTCATATTTCCATCATACAGTTTATTTACTGTCTTCTGGAGTAAATCCGCCCATTAGGAGCCAAGAACCCAGTGAGCAGGGATATGTGAAAACGAATAGAATACAGTGAAATAAGAACAGAGGAGTTAAGGTGGTGTCCTTGGGTATATAGGAAAAGGCGCAACTCATTATACCTAAGAAAATAAGGAAAGGATTTAAAAGGAGGCCATGTTTTCACTGTCTTAAAATAACTAAGCATTATTAATATCAATACTAGTATAAAAGTATCACTAACATACATGTCCAATAATAAGAAAGAATTGAGGAAATAGGATACGTTTCGACAATGGAATATTATGAAGGCATTAAAAGTAATGTCTTCCAAAATGTTTAATGATATAGCAATACATGTGTGATATGATGTTGGATGTAAAGACAATATACGCAATTCTATTTGCAGTAATACCTCAGTTACATAAAATACGCTCAAAATTCTGTATGCAGTAATACCTCAATTATATAAAATAAATATGCAAGCAAAAAAACGCTAAAGTAAAACTCACTGATCTGAGTGGTGCATTATAGATTTAGTTTTTAACCATATTTTTTACATTTTCCAAGTACAGTAAGCACCAAGGAGATAGAGTGTCTCATCAAAGTGAAAAAAGATGGTTAGTAATATCAAATGTTACAGTGAGTTCAAGAGCAATGAAAACTGAGGAAACCCGTTGAATGGTGAAATAAAGAGGTCAGAGAATGAACCCTGATGCTGTTGAAGAAAAGCCGTAGCACTGTGAGAAGGGCTTTGAAATCAGAAAAGACCAAAATTTTGGCAATTTGATTTAATGTCCTAGGGATCATTTGTTTGTTTTGATTTTATTTTCATTAAATGTTGTGTGTGTGTGTGTGCGTGTGTGTGTGTGTGTATGTGTTAAAGTATTACCAGCATTCAATAAAAATGAATTAATGTATAGGACACATATATGGTCAGTATGTTTTCATATTTATTCATATTTAAATATATACACACGTATACATACACACATATATATATTTATATAATATATATATGCATATATTTTTTCAAATCCAGGCAGGAAAGTGGAACTCATGCTAGGTGAGCTTTATTTTCCTGTTGAAAATGAACTCTATTTTTCTGTTGAAAAACAGAGGGATTTAATATAGAGAATGGACTAAACAATTGCAGGAAGATAACAGGGAAAAAACTGCTAGCACCCCAGGGCTATAAAGACAGAAGAAGCTGGTATTTTACAAAATTAGAAGGTGGCACCAGCAGAAAGTTAAATTAGGAAGGAGACGAGACCACTTCTGTAGACATCCCCTGAGACAGAGAAAGGAAGAAATACCCCAGCTTCTCCTGCCCGCCAACCCTTCACCACCCCACCAGTGTCTGTCACTGGCAAATCTCACAGCAGCCTGTTGGCAAGTGAGCCTGGGATATATGGTTCACTGGAGTCAGCTCTCTGGGACACAGAGCAGAACAGAGGTGAAGGGGATGGGAAATGATCATAACGATGTTTCTTTGGAGAGAAAGGAGGCTGAGAAGCAACATTTTTTGGATAGACTAAAATATCTACCAAAGACTTCATGAAATCTACTTATTTGTGCGTTGATTCATAACTAGGTGGGTAAAATCTTGTCTTTCTCTGTTAGCAGGACCATAGAGTAGATGATATCAGAGTTATTTTCAACTCTGTGATTTTAGTATACCATAAAAATACTTCAGTTGTGCTCAAATGCACTTCGCTGCAGTGGTTTTTATGTGAAATATTCACAAAATGAATCCACAGAGCCTAGACTGTCTTACTGAAAGTATCTGTAGCATATATGGATTTATAATTTAACATTTTGCCTCATAAGAAGCTTCAAAATTAATTTTGTGAGTAGAAAATTATTTTTTAACCTATAATACGCTTTCTATAGAGGAAATAAAAGTTTTATAAAATTTAATATTCAACAGTAATTTTCTTTGTGGAAGAGTTATGATTGTATCTAAAATATGTAATAGATTTATTCAGTATTTCTACCTATTTCTCTAATTTATATTAAGGTAATTAAAATGTACTCCTAAGTTAGTTTCTTAAAGGTATTATTGCTTTTGTACAAAGTCCAGACTTAAATATTGATGGATATGTAGTACTTAAAAATCTGAATATTTTAATTATTTTTATAATTGCCTTGTTTTTAATCCCAATTTGCTTCACATTTAAGGACAGAAAAATTAAATTTAGTGCTTATTTTTCAGGAAAAAAAATATATCAGTCATGAAGAACATCAATTTTACTTCTTGACATCAGTCCTGAGCTTGAATTAAACATGTCTGAAGGTTCATGTCTCCATTTAAAAGTTGAATTTTTTTTCATTGCAGACGTTTGGAACAGAACACAATCAAAGTCATCCCTCCTGGAGCTTTCTCACCATATAAAAAGCTTAGAAGAATGTGAGTGAACAATATTCTACAATATATGTAATTTTAAAAATTAGACAGGTCATGAGACCATGCAAAGAAACCTAAGTATGAATATATCAGTGTTTGACAGCTTAAATATTAAGTGATGTGACTGTCTGATTACTAGCTCTGTAATAATATTTTAATCTTAATATCTAAACTATGTAATTTTTAAAGGTCTCTAATTTAGCATATTGATTCACACAAATGTGAATGTTTATGGTCAATATATTTTGCAAATATATTCAGGTGTTCTATTGTCAAAAATAAGACATGGCATCTTATATGGGAAAATAGACAATGGTTATTTTTTAAAGTATGATTTCTTTTTTAAATTTCGGATCCTTCAGATGTTAAGTGTTGCACATTTTGTACATGTATTGATGAGTACAAAACCAACATTTAAAAGCCATACAGAGCTATTTCCACAGTAAATCTCACTGACATTCGATTGAATGTAACCTAACCCTATTTGTAATCTTAGCGACCTGAGCAATAATCAGATCTCTGAACTTGCACCAGATGCTTTCCAAGGACTACGCTCTCTGAATTCACTGTAAGTATTCACTGGGTCACTGGAGGAAAACAGAAACCACAGCAAAGAGTGGCTACCTTTTTTAATTGGGGTTTAAAAATACTCTTAGGTTTTTATTGTGAATAATGAATTATTAATAATGTTAATTATTAATCATTACTGGATCCCATTATTTTTATGGAAGACTGCTACCCGTCACTAAAATTCATCAGTTTTTAGGGGTGTATATTTTATGGTTTGATCATTTTGCTGTTAGGAGAGCAAGAGTTAGATCCCGTTTTTGACCATTTTTTTTATTTCTAAAAGAAAAAAATACTTATTTTGGAAAGCATATAGCTAGTATCTGGGAACAATATCAGTCTCCTTTGAAATGCTAGGCAAAGTCTTGCTGAGAACACTTGAAGATGACCACTGAGAGGAAACCTCTTTTTCATCACCTTAATGCTATCCTAAAAGAATAAGCTTTTAATCTCTCAAAGAACAAAGATTTTAAAATATGACAGCTTTTTAATGTCAAGAGAACCTTCAGAAAGATAACTATGTAAATTAAAGAAGTTTAAATGTATAGAGGCTGTTATTAATATTACTTCACACTGGTAAAAAAATCTTCAAAAGTCCACCAAGTAACCTTTAGATCAGATTTTAAAATTCAAAAGTGGAAGCCGGCACATTTTTATTTTTTAAGAGCTGATACTCAGAGAAAGGTTCTTATTGATGTCAATTCCTGCTGAAATCTTTCAGCTTTCAGAGGTCGGGGTAGCCAGTGAGAATGCCGAGACACACATGTGCGAGACCCAGATAAACCCCTGGAGTTTGTGGAACAACTTGCTGGCACTCTTTCCAAGGGGAGAACTAGATCGAAGGGCTCATCTGGGCACAAGAGTGTTCAGATTGCTATGTTAGTCTGTTTAAAAAAAAAAAAAAAACTACAATTTTATTTTTAAAAAGGAAAATGGAAAACTGTTGCTTAAGTGGTAGTATCCGCTTGGGTTCACTTTTGCTTGTTTTTGTCTTGAAGGGTTTTGACTAGAAGAAGCACAAGATTAAAGGAACAGTTGTTGGCAGAAAATACAGAGTGTAGTCATGTATTGCTCTCAGGCTGTACTGTCAGGTTCTAAAATAACTAGGTTCAATGTAAAACTCAGATCACCCAGTCAGATTGTCCATAAAGTACTGTTAGCACCCTTCTAACAGTAATGCTATCCAGAATAAACATTGACAACCTCCCCATCATACGGAAGGACAAAAGGCAAATCAGCATATCAGTTCCTGGTTCTCCACAACTTTGGTCCTCAAAGATAACCATTATATGTCAACAAGAAGAGAAATCAGTGGGAAATTCTTATTTATATCGGCTTGCTTGCAGAGTTTGATAGTAAGCTCTTGCCTTAATAGTGTTAATTGACACTTCTGTGGTTGTAAGAATTAAAAGAAAATATATAAAGATATTTAAAAGTAAATTATAAATAGAACAGCTTATTATAATTTGTTACTTCTCTCAATAAATTACATTATGTTTGTTGATAAGCAGGTTCCTGTAATTAATGATTATGAAGTATGTAATCTAATAAAGAATAAAATAATGTGTTGTCACTCCTTTTGCTATTTGCTAACACATGTAAAATAACATGATTGCTACATTGAAATCTAAGGCCTTGTGATGAGAGCACTCACACACCCAGTTGTCTTAGAAGGCCATAGAAAAGCTTTATCTTTACTTGAGGATAAAGTAAACTGCCGTTAAGTGAGGGAGTTAAGTCACTGGGATTTTTCCAGTTCAAAATGTAGCAATACGTGGAAGATTACAAACTGTTTGCCAAAAGTGGAATACCTGCATAATACTGTAAAATAGATAAACTGGAAGAGAATCAAATAACTGAGTTATTTTAGAGAAAGCCCATGTGTTATAACACATATCATTTTCCTCGTCATGTTCACAGTTTGAGTTCACTTTCCAAAGATTAAGTTATTTTCACCTCCTTAAAATATGTAACTACACATATTTGCAATAGCTCTCTTCTTCATTGATCCACAGTTAATATGTTCAAAAGAAATGTATTGGGCCCGATTATATACCAGGCCCTAGTAGAGGGTCTAGAGATGCAGAGTGACCAGAATACAAAAATCCCTGCCTCATGGAGGAGACCAATGATAAACTGGCAAATGTATAGTATACATAAAATTTACCTACATTTATAGTATTACATCTATCTGTAGATGAAAATGCTATGAATAAAAATAAAGACAGAACAAGGGATAAGGAATCCTGTGGTTGGGGGGAGGCTAAAACCTTGAATAGGATGATCAACAAAGACCTGAAGAGTCAACTGTGTAGATAGTGCAGATATATAGAGGAAAGGCATTTGAGACAGAGGGAACAGTTAAATACTAAGGACCTTTAGCAGGAGTATGTTAGACGTTTCAAGAATTAGCAAAAAATATCACTGCGACTGGAGAGTAGTGGGTGCTTGAAACTGAAGTAATGAAGAGAATTGTAACTACAGGTCTGGGACACTATAATTAGGGTGGGGGAGGAAAGCCAGTGAAAGCTAGATTTCCAGAAAAGAATTGTGCTGGAGATCATGATAGTGACCAGGAGGTAAAACTTTCCAGAAGGGAGCAGAGTACTTGGGAGTTTACTACAAAAACCATGCAAGTACAAGGCAATACCTCTCTTTATTTAAATAAAAATTTTGCTTACAAGTTTCACTTACACCTGATATTTTAATACCATGCCTTTCTAGAACTGTACTCAAGAATATAGACAGATGAATTTAATCACTGCATTTGCTAAATACATGAAAATATTTGAAGGTGATATGATGCCAAGCACCTCTATTACATTCTACTTAAAAAATAAAAATTTCAGCCAGGCGTGATGGCTCACGCCTGTAATCCCAGCACTTTGCGAGGCCTACGCAGGCAGATCACTTGAAGTCAGGAGTTCAAAACCAGCCTGGCCAACATGGTGAAACCCCATCTCTACTGAAAATACAAAAATTAGCCAAACGTGGTGGTACATGCCTGTAATCCCAGCTACTTGGGAGGCTGAGGCACAAGAATCGCTTGAACCCAGGAGGCGGAGGTTGTAGTGAGCCGAGATTGCACCACTGCACTCCAGCCTGGGCGACAAAGTGAGTCTCTGTCTCAAATAAATAAATAAATAAATAAAAATTTCAAGTTATTTAATCACCAAAATTGCATCTCTTAGAGACAAGTGGACTTGATTTACCTAATGTTTTTTATGTCCTCTCCTACTAAGAAATCCTATAACTTTTAATTAACATTATCATTTATTTTTATTATGTATTATGTAAAATTATGTTATATTAATATATTGTTACATAGTATAATATGCAATATATTAACAAGACAAAAACCAAACATTCATCATGTCATTTTATCTTCAGGGATTTTAAAATTTCTTTCAATGTGACATCAACAAGATTTTTATAATATTTAGTAATAATGTCCTAAGAATTCATCATACTAGTGTTTTTAGCATTGTCTGTAAACAGTTTTTATTGTTTTCTGCTTATTACTTGGAAACTTCCTTCTATAGTAACAAAACGTTGTATCAATGTAGCATACTGCTAAGCATATCACCTTTAGGACACTAGGTGGCTGTGTTCAAATCCTGGCTCTATTACTTAATAGAGGCTGAGCTAGTTACTAAATTCCCTGGGTATTAGTGCTTCCATCTCTAAAATGAGGATAAAGTTACTTCCCTGCCAGCTTTGTTATAGAGTAAACATCAAGAGATAATAGGTATGGCCATGGCAAATTCATCTCTTGATACAAAGCAATTTGTATGTTTCTGGATCTCAATTATTTCCGAGAATCTTTCTTTATGCCCAAGGTCCTCAATGTATGATTTTTCTCTTTTCCCATTTTCTTCATTAGCCCTTTGTAAACTATTTTAATTCATTTACTCTAATTTCCTTATTTCTTCAACTAGCTCCCAAATTCCACAGGGGTCTACAGTGGAAGACTTGAACGCTGTACTTAGATTTCCGGCAACCTTTTCCTAAACTGCTGTTAACTCTCCTGCCCGGTATCTTGCATTTTACTACAGGTTTTCAATGAAAATTAAAAGGTAGCACCTCTGTTTTGTCCTCTGCTTTATCTTTACTGAACTCTTCTAAAAATCACTTCAAGTTATAACTTTCAAATGTATACATTTAAAAAATGTTATAAGTATAATTTCCCTGACTTTTTTTGAATAATAAAGTCTCTGCCCATGACACCTTTTTCATGATGGTCATCTTATAGGTTGCTATTTTGGACATTTTTTTCTCTTCAGTAGGAGTTGTCTTCTGCCAGCTTTCTTTTTTGAGACAGAGGGGCACACTTTCCCCCAGGCTGGAGTGCAGTGGCACGATCTCAGCTCACTGCAACCTCTGCCTCCCAGGTTCAACCGATTCTCCTGCCTCAGCCTCCCGAGTAGCTGGGATTGCAGGCACCTGCCCCCACACCCAGCTAATTTTTTGTGTTTTTAGTAGAGACAGGGTTTCACTGTGTTGACCAGGCTGGTCTCGAACTCCTGACTTAGTGATCCGGCCGCCTCGGCCTCTCAAAGTGTTGGGACTATAGGCATGAGCCACTGTGCCTGGCCTCTGCCGGCTTTCAACAAGAGCAGGAGAGCTCAAACACTGGTCACCAGCTATTGCTGCCTCTTACTGTCCTCATGCTGAAACTCACAAGGGCTAAACTGTGTTTAACATTCTTGGCCTTCCTTATACAGCAGGTGCAAGAGCTGCCTTAAAATTTCCCTATTGTTCCAAAAGACTAGCCAAAAAAAACTCTATCAGAGTATTTGTATGTTGTACACATATAATAGTACATATGTATATACTGTCTGTGGTATGCTGAACATAAGTCATGTATAAACTGTAGAGAAGATACTCAATTAGTCATTCTTGGTATTTGGGTGATATTATCCACATCCCTCATATATTGATTTTCTTTTCAGCTGATTCCACTTTTGTCTTTCAATTTCTTTTAAAAATTTCTTTTCCTCCAACAGTGTAGGACAAATTCTCACTGGCCTTCTCTTAGTTTATGTCTTTATGTGATGATATTTCTTTCCCTCATTTTTATAGATTTTGGCCCTATTTCCTGGGCTGTCATCCAACTTCTCTATCCTAGTCTTTGGAGTTTTTATATTTTAACTATTTTCCTTGCTGTCATTTTGATCTCTTTGCTATGTAAAATACTGTACCCAGCCCTAGTCCTGCTAAACCTTTTTGGAGAAATGTCATTCCCATCACATTGAGTATTTCTTTATTATTCTTATGGTTAATACTCCATACAGCAATAATACCTATACGGATAGATTTCCTGCATCCTAGTGTATTTTTCTCGTTTTTTGCTGTTTACCCACTTTGTCTCATTACAATAGCATTTGTTACTTTTTAACATGGTCTTAAGGAAAACAATGATTTATTGGAAAAAATAATTCCACAATATAAATACGATGCATCTCCTAGCTTGTTCTCCTTTCATGCTATTTGGGCCAACCTTCAAAGCAAAAGTCTCAAGTGAACAACCTACTAAATTGTCCACCCCTTGATCCTCATGCAGGTTCTTCACAATTTATACACATCTTTGTTCCTTTCTAAATTGCAGTGGATTCACAATATCAGACTCTTTGACTATTCAAAATTACTCTTTTAGATTTCCCTTTGAAGCCATATCTTCTTTATCTCAGTCATATCAGTGCCTGAGACATGGGCAGATGATGGGCATTCAAAAATGACAATTGAATTGAGCACCAAACTTAGAATCTGGCAAAGTTACTGGCGTGTAGTAAGTGCACAATCTCTATTGCTGAGTGAATGAATTGAATGATATTGAATTGAACATCCCAAATTGGTGCCATCTTAATCTACTCATTTGTGTTTTCTAATGCCCTCTCTTCTGTTAATCTTGACCTCAAAATATATATTTATTCATGCTTTACCTTTTCTGATTCCCTGTCTACCTCGTTCTGGACAATATAGAATCCTCTCTTTTGTTCTTTGATTTTTAAAATGGTTTCTTTTCTAATTGATTGACTTTTCTAAAGAAATCTACATTTTCTACAAACAAAATTTCATGTTCTGTTTTATAGTTATGTCATGGAATCTAAAGAGACAAATGGAATATCTCCTTACACTATAATAGCACCCAGCTTTATTTATTCCTTTGAGGATTTTCTTCACATTTTATAATATACCTTACCTCTCTGTGACATTTTGAAAAAGGAACAGCTTTTCTCTCACATATTCATTTCTCTTGTATTGTTATTTTCTTCCTTTTCAAAAAGAGATTATATACTGCTGCCAAACATGTCAATTATTTAGATTCTCATTTCAGCTTTTTCTTTATATGTTATGGCAGCCATTTGTTTATTTCCCAAAAGAATATCTCTCTGATCTTTGAAAATAATATATGCTTATTTTAGAGATATATTAAAATACACAAAAATATGTAGATGTAAATTCAAATCACCTCTGGATGGCAAATCATCTGCCATCTAAATATGTTTCCCTTTTATTTTGTGCGTATATGTATATATTTTTTAAACAAAATTCACATAATACTTTAACATGCTTCTTTTTTACTTAATGTTGTATGTATCATGAGGACTTTTATGTCACTATGTACTCTTCTATTCTTGATTCTACACTTAGCATTTTTCTTTGTTATATATGGTGTGCTCTCATTACATATGAACTGTGTATTTTTGTGAGTAGAAAAACAACTTAAAAGGAAAACATTTCTATGAAATGGCAATGCAAGTGGAAATTACGTATATACATATGTTCTTTATTTTTTTGTTTTCCAAATGTCCTACAGTAAGCATATATCTGATCTGCAATCAGGCAAAAGACATTTGTAAATGAAGTTTGTTTACTCAGCTGTAACTTTTATGATGTATTGATTGCCTACTAACTTCCTCTATGCCTGAGTAAATATGTATTAGATGAATTTGTTATGCAGGTTTAGTGTCTAATTTTTTTCATTTAAAACATTTTTTTCAGTGTCCTTTATGGAAATAAAATCACAGAACTCCCCAAAAGTTTATTTGAAGGACTGTTTTCTTTACAGCTCCTGTAAGTATTTGATTGTTTTCGATCTCTTGAGCCTAATAATATATATTAGCCGGTTTGTTATCTCATATTTTTATGGAGGCTTTGGAAAAATTTGACTCAAAATGATACAGTTTAACAAAATAGAAAAGATTAGTCCAGTCAAGCTAACATTCTTGATTATTTACTTGAAGACACTACTTTTTGGAATAGTCCCCAAACCATTTTCTCTACACTATCATGAATGTATGCATTCTGGCTGCTGTATCATTTAAAGCTTCTACAATCCCTGTCCTTGTGAAACATCTCTGTTTTAACTAAACCAGTAGTTGGAACCAAGAAAGATATGGTGATATACTCAACAACCTTTGTCCAAAGAATCTGCAGGAGCCACAGTGCTGCAATAACTTCCTCAAACACAGATGGTGTGCGGTGAGCTATAACACACAGTAGTCCTCAGACTAACCTTTAGAGAGAGAATTACCTGTAAATCAAAGACCACTCTGATTAGACAATAGATACTGCTCATTTGTCTCAAAAGAAGTATGTACCATACATATTTGCAAAAAGCAGATTTAACACCATGTGTTTTAATGCATGCCCATATGAAAAGTAAAGTTGGAAAAATATGCAAATATTAAAACTTGGTAGTTAATCATCAAATTCTATTCATATCATCAAACAGAGGACCTCATTTGGGGCACACACTGGCCTAGATGTTTTAGATACAAAGATAATTGTGTTATAAATTTTTTCTTAGTAAATCTCCCTTAAAATTCTTATGTATACAATGTTATTTTCCCTCTGGAGTATATTTATTTCTTGGCATTTATTTGGTAACTATTCCTAATCCCACAGTCTTCATATATATATACACATATATATTATATATATTATATGTAATATATATTATATAATTATATAATATTTAATATATAATATAATTATATATATTTAATTATATTATATAATATATTATATATATAATTCCTGAATTGATAAACTTATGTTCTTAATTACATCCTATTATCCATGTCTTAAACTTTTTCACCATTATGCAGAAATGTATTTTACATTCCACCCCAGCAGGCACACAAACAAATGAAACAAAATGTTAATGAAACAATAATGAACCTTATTATGTGTAGTGCTCTCCTTTCTGTTCACCCCCACCCCAATTCTCTCTTTATTTTCTCAATGCTACATAACCCAGTAAATTTATTTTACAATAGACCAACGAGTCATGACAAACACTGATTTTGTTACTTAATGACTTTATTTGGGTTTCAAATTTTTCTAAGCTTCGCATTTCCGTTATTAAATATTGTTGCTAATTTGATACAATTATGCTATTCACAGTCCAGATGTCTGTATGCATTGTAGATACAGCTTGATGCTGAAACCAAGTATTGCATACTTGTGACTCACCTCTCTGCCATTCTTCCACGTTTCCCTAGAATTACTGTCTGTGCCGGTTATTCACAATCACTCTTACTATCACTGCCCTATCTAGTACCAATACATAAAATGTCACCTTCTTTTTTTTCCATGCACACTTATTGGTGGCTGATGTAACACACATGCTAATAAAATATGGAGATCTATATAGATAAACCTTCTAAAGCCATCTTTATAAAGTTTCATTTCTACACTAAGGCTCATTCTTAAGCCTGCCAGAGGGAAAGAATGACATGATTATCTCTTTACAGCTGACTGAGAACCTGGTAAAGTTAAGTGTCTTAGTTTTGGTTGGTCAGATATTAGAGAGAAGAGGCAGGGAAATGAAAGAAAGAAAACAGATTGTTGTTTAATATTTATTTACTATTCCCTGGGCCACACTGAGTTAAAGTGAGTACAAACCGCATAGATGCAAGATGATGCAAAACGACATCTTTCAGTTTATTCAGGCTCCACACAATCTCATTGTCCTTGTTTGCTCTCTAACTGCTTTATTCAATTAGATTATTAATTAAAGAAAGGGTCAGCATTACTCTCCTCCCAGGGAGGAGAGGTATGGAGTTAAGCAGCCCCTGTCACCCACCATGTCTTGAAGGCTTTTAAGAAGGTATTACATATATCAGAGGGAAGATGAAAACTTCAGCTCCTGATGGGGAATCAAAGAGCACAGCCAATTGAATCACCGTGAGAAAGTCATCACTTTGCATGTTGCTGATGTAGCACCTTTAAAAAATCAAGTAAAACGGAAATACCCCATGTTAACATAGAGATCGTTTTATTGTCAAAGGAGAAAATATTTTTAGTATGTTAGATAACGAGGCATAGCCAAACCACATGACACATATTTTTTGAGCTGTTACATATTTGTTAAAAGTTCTAAGTATCAAAGCACTGAACTAAATATAGCTAGATATAGCTTGATGCTATATCCAGTATTGTCTACAGTTTCTCCCTCTTAAAAGGCAGGAATTTAAAAAAAATTTCTCCATCCCCATGGAGAAAAATATTCTTTCTCTCCTTCTATAATAACATGCTTCAGTCCATCGCCAATGGGATCTTTTCACCTCTCCAGGGCCATTCAAACTATGTAAGTGATTTGGATCACATTTGATGACATTGTTTCCACTCTGAATGCAAGAGTTGAGTCCATTGCAAGTCATCTGTAAAGCTGTACTGTATGTATTTCCAAAAACATTTGGCCCAGAACCCCTTTATTTGTGACTGCCATCTCAAGTGGCCAGCAGATTATCTCCATACCAACCCTATTGAGACCAGTGGTGCCCGTTGGGGATGGAGAAAAAGAATATTATTTTTTAAAATTGTCCTTCCTGAAGAGGGAGAAACTGTCATTGGCCAAATAAGCAGGTCTGCATAAAACAGGTGACAAGACTGCATAGCATGGAATGACATTCTGAGGAACCCAGCGGGAGGAGTACTTTGTTGGGTGGAAGTTGAGTTCAGAAGGTGGTTGAGGAAAGTAGAGAGCAGAGTACATGCTGAAGAATAAACCTAAGCTCACACACAGTCACATCCACAAGCATGATGCTTGCCAAAGTATAATCCATAAACCACAGTTCCACAGAATATTGATGTAGTATATAGGGGGTAAAAAGGAATTTGTGGTGAATTGTGTTAAAAAGTTAAACAGGTATTTTTAATATAAGACTACAGCCTATACTAATGTATCGTGTGACTCTCCAAGAGGGTTGTAAAGTATTCACTCAAAAACCAATATTTATTGAGCTCCCAGTATGTGCCGGGCAGCTGGGAAAGGAGGGGAAATGAAATAGACATATGGATGATTTACTGTGGGGTAGGGAGGCATATAGATGACAGTCAGCAGTAACATAGTAAGTTGTGTATAGCAGAAAAATATATATATATACTTTAGAAAATAGAAAAAGTAGATCAAAGTAAAAGGAATCGAGAGTGTTAGGGGTTGGGAAGGTGTCAAAGACAGCCTGCATGTATTAAGGAGAGGGGTCCAGGAGGCCGGATTGAGAAGGCAATATTAGAGAAGGCTTGACATCTGGGAGATGAACATTTCAGACAGAGAATAGCAGAACCTGGTGTGTTTAAAAAAGAGCAAGGAGATTAGTGATTGGAGCTGAAACAGCCAGGAGGAGAGAACTGGGAAGATTGCAGAGTTCTGAAGAGTGAGCTACCGGACAGGCTGTTGTGACGACTTAGGCTTCTGCTCAGAGCCAATTGGGAGCTGTCGCGTGGTTCTGAACTAGGGGTGACATGATCTGTTCTATGTTTAGAAGGATCACACTAGCGACTGTTTTGAGAATAGCCTGAACTACTTTTCCACAGAGTGTCTTGAGGGATGAATAGTGTCTTAGGACATTTTTATGGTGTCCTTGCCAGTGGAGGCTGGGTCTCACCCATCTTTGTGTACTATTCCACCCTTACATCTTCCAGAGGAAATGGTTAATAATTTGTAGTGAACACATGTATAAGTACCTCTAGATTTAGGTTCATTTGATCACATGACTTTTGCTTTATATGGTAAAACCCCACATCTCTAACCTCTAATTCCTAAATTATTAAAGTTAAAATGTTAGTGTTGAGGTTAAAGAAATATATTTCATGGCTGGATTTTCTTAAAAAGCACAAAATCTTGCAGGTGAGTTAGTGAGATGCTATACTTTAATTCTACAACTATTTAATCAAACAGATTATTGAATGCCAACAAGATAAACTGCCTTCGGGTAGATGCTTTTCAGGATCTCCACAACTTGAACCTTCTCTCCCTATATGACAACAAGCTTCAGACCATCGCCAAGGGGACCTTTTCACCACTTCGGGCCATTCAAACTATGTATGTATAAGTGATTTGGATCACATTTGATGACATTCTTTCCACTCTGAATGTAAGAGTTGAGTCCCTTGCAAGTCATCTATAAAACTGTTCTGTATGTGTTTCCAAAGGCATTTGGCCCAGAACCCGTTTATTTGTGACTGCCATCTCAAGTGGCTAGCAGATTATCTCCATACCAACCCAATTGAGACCAGTGGTGCCCGTTGCACCAGCCCCCGCCGCCTGGCAAACAAAAGAATTGGACAGATCAAAAGCAAGAAATTCCGTTGTT
Source organism: Trachypithecus francoisi (assembly GCF_009764315.1). Lineage (NCBI taxonomy): Eukaryota > Metazoa > Chordata > Mammalia > Primates > Cercopithecidae > Trachypithecus > Trachypithecus francoisi. The sequence continues at coordinate 19,700,772 of NW_022681454.1, forward strand.
CAGGTAATTTCTTCACGTGTTAATTTCCCCTGTGACCAACAGCAATGGTTACATGAGACCTAACAAAAGCAGCTGGCCTTCGGCTGATTAGTGAACACTGTAGAACCATATTTCTTTTTCTTCTGCCCATGAATAGCAAAATAAAGAGAACTGTAGACACAGTTCAAATAATACTTCTATGTGTAACATTTTAACACCACGGAGAGCAGAAGAAATAGGCTATTGACCAAGTTAAAAAGAAGCCTAGATACCTCATAGTACCTTTCCAAAATTCACATTTAACAAGAGCCTTTTAGCTAACTGTGAATACCTTTGAAGTATGTTAAGTCTCATGTTTGTTGTCTTGACCAACCTCAAGTAATTAATTAACTGTATTTTTGTTTCTTCAGAAAGTGAATTGAGACTTGGTTACATGATTTGTTTGGGCTCAGAAGTCCAGGGGCACCGGGAGGGACTACAGATCCCTTACTTCTTACTCTGAATGCACTTCCTCAGTTTGCATTTTCTTATTTTGCATACAACTGTGAGGATGCATTTTTTCCAAAAGCTATTTTTTTTTAAATATTTTGGGAATATTGCATTTATTTGTAAAAAGCTAAATATGAATACATTGTATTGATATTAAATGGAAGGTTTCCATCATTCAAATTTACTATTTGCTTTGATATAATATTTTCCTTTTTTTTTTGATAGAATACATTATATGTCTGTTTGGTAGTATGCTACCTAACTATTCCAGGGGTATTTCACATTCGGCAGTTAAGTTCATACTAAAAAGCTAATATAAGGACCAAGCTGGTTATTGTCCATAATTATAGATGCATTTACTACTCACTGTACATTATTATACATCAGTCATAGCTGTGAATATACATTTTTCACTTAATTGTAGTAACTTTAGTCCATTCTTAATCTAATATAACTCATATCTCTGCTTGCTGACATTCAGGTGCATCTTCTATTTTTTTTTTCTCTTTTTTTATTTAGCTAAAGAACAGTATTTCATTCCAGGTAGGTTTTGCTCGGTAGTAGGACTAACTACAGACACCCTTTCCTCACCTTATAAAATATAGCTTCTAAAACTGATATGCATGCTTCTGAAAGTACAGTGGATACTCTATAGATAGATTGACTTATGCGTATATCACTTATAGCTGTTTCCTGAAAACCTGACCTTTGCATGCAGCTTCTGATGTTAAACATATATATTATTAAACTCCACCTTTTCTTCTCTCTCTTTTACTTTGGCGCATTATCTAACATTCCTCACAGTAGCTAAAATGTTTGAAGCTATGGCTTTCTACTTACATCATTATCTCTCCATACATTGTATATCTGATCTGCCAACCTGTTTTTAAAATATAGCTAATTGAGCTGGTTTTAAAGACAGAGATCTTTCCGATGTCAAAGAGCTAGTTCTACATGAAATCAGTTACAGACACACAGAATTTCATTTTCCACCATGAGACTTACTTTTTTATAGATTCTTATGTTTAAAAACTGTTCTTATTGCTTTACTTTTGCTTCACTGTTTGTAGAAAAACAGCAGCTTCCTGCTGATTTATATGCAGTTGTTTCTTATTTGTTTATGACTTTATATTCTTCTATGTCCGGAAATACAATATAAGTCCGTAAAAAGAACATTGATGTCTGATGTGAAAGCATCAGAAGTTCATGGTCTCAGAATGCCTTGAGTAATTTAGGCAGATGGATAGAATGTGTCTAAGAAAAGTAATCGCAATGTTTTACCACTTCAACCTTAACACTATCAAGACTGATGATTCTAGAACTAGCTCTTTAAAATACGTTTCTTTACTTATTTTTCCTTGCCTGCCAATTGTGTAAAATGCCTCTTGACTTGTTTGTTTTAAACCATTATGTTAAGTATTGATTGGCCACATTCACCATCTCTTGGGTATATTCTTGACTATAAAATATTTTAAGAGCTACAGATTAAAAGATATTTCTACAGCGTTAGTGTACAGTGTTAGTCTACCTTCCATATTTTCTAAAGAAGAACTCTGGGTTTAGTCTCTATTTTAAGGAGATATTTGTTGCTCGCCATTATTGAATTACAATTTGGATAATTTTATGGATTTAGTAGATTTGGTTATATGACTTATTTTGAGCTTGAATGATCAGTAGCATTGTATATATTATACTGGCTGCATAGCAAGTAACATGTTGAAAAGAACAGTTGATTGGCCTTCACTGACAATGTTTAATATTAATTACTTTACCCAATTAAGTGGAAAATAATCTGATAGCTATTATTTAACCAGAAAAAGCCATATTCTAAACACCAGATGACCTATTGAATAAAAACATTAATATGATTTGAATCCTAAAATTATGGCAGTAATGTAATTGGTACCAAATTATTTAAACTATTTCATTTAAATACACTTAATTAATAATTGATAAGTTTAATATTTCCAATTCACTAAATAAAGAACAAAAGTGAGGTTGTTTTCATCTATTCTGATACAGTTTTTCCCTGTTACTGACAGCAGCCAAATTAGGATTTGGAAATTATCTTTTATATCAAATAGCATGTCTTAACTTTCAAGTTTTGATCATTTAATTTACGTTATTTAAACATAATAGTTGTAGAAGCCAGGCCTCAAAAGGATCATTTGGGCCTCCTTCCCTTTTTTCCAAAAATTTTAATTAAAATTTGAGTCCACCTAAAAAGCCACCATAAAATAAGCATTATTACTGTTCCACTGAATCCAGACTATTTGAATTGCAAGATACCCAGTGTACCTGTCATTTAGACTTTGTGCACTCTTACTTCATTTTGGAGTGAAGCTTAAATCATAAGGCACCAGATCCTCAATAAATACTGTGGCATTAACTGCCAAATGTAATGAAACCGTTATATTCACCATCGCAAACTTCTTATGAGATTCTGATTCCATTTCCACTAAGAAACATTATTTATAAGTTGAAAAGGTCATTAAAAAGTGTACATCACAACATAAGGATTAATCCAAATGTTCTAATGATTATCCTTGAGAATCTCCATGATTAGTTTTTCATTCACTTTTACATGTGGACCTCCCTACTACCATTTTATATGGCACTCTACATATTACAGTGATAAAAGAAAATCTGTCTTGCAGGGAGTTCATCTTTTAAAGGAATCGAGAACTTAATTTGCACTATGCATCTTTCATTACATTGGTTTTCTTGTGAGACTACCATGCTTCAAAATATTATTTATAAAATTTTACAAAGCATGACAATTCCCATCACATCATGCTATTTTTTCAATAATTACCATAATAAAGAAGGAAGAGAGCTTAGTTTTATAAATATGTATATTAATCTTAATTGGGATTACTCTTTCTTTCCTTCTTGGTGATCTTTACTTTTGCAGGAATTCACCATTTTGGCTGTAAGTAAAAGTGTCTGATCTGAAACATAATACCCTCCCTTTTCAATCCTGATGTACCTTCTTCTAGTCTTGGTCTTTGGCACCTTTTTTTCAAGAAGAAACCACAGATCCTTTGAGCTTCTCTGTTGTCCTTGTAGCTCACCTTCAACTTCTTCCTGGATGTTGTTCCTGAAAGCTGTTGTTTCCATTCTGCAGTTCTGAGGAACGGTGGAGGCACCTTTTCCGTATAGCCCCTTCTTTGTGTTTCCAGGAAATCTTCGGTAGTAATACTCTTACTATGGTCATAAACATTCTGCGGGAAGAATGCATGTCATGTAAACAGTATTACATTTCCAGAACGCCTGTAGCTTTTCTCCTCCTTCCTTCCATTTTCCTCTTGGTCTTACCTTTGGCCTAGTGGTTGGTGTAGTGACAATGTAGCGAGATTTTCTGTTGTGCTTGATCTAACCATGTGGTTGCGAGGTATGAGTAAAACATGGTTCCGTCAAGCACCATGGAACGTCACGCAGCTTTCTACAGCATGGCAAGCTGCTGAGGCTTAAATCAGGATTTACCTGTCTCTTTCTACAAAATCAAAATGAAAAAAAGAGGGCTTTTTAGGCATCTCCGAGATTATGTGAGAGGGAGAGAATAGTAAAAAGTCCATAGAAAATTTAAAAGCCTGAGTATATCTATTTGCCTTGAAAGCCCTAATTTACAATGATATATAGGATCATGTTTATTACTGGATATATTTTCAATTCTTGACTCAGAGAAAAAAAATAAACTTTTTAATAATTAATATCCATTGTGTGACTAGCTGTGAAATAGGCTAGAATGGCTCAGAATTGGATCAGCAGAAAGTACAGCTGTGAAAAGCTCAACTTTATTAATGTTTTCCTGTCATGTGAATCTGGTCACTCTTTTTTCCAGACAATTCCAAGCCTTTCTTTTAACCTTTCTCCTGACATCCATTGACCAAAATACCCCAAGTTGTCTCCCTGCTACATAATCTATAGTTATCTTACTTTTTTCTTCCTACAAACTAATAAATATTCTAACCTTTAGACTCAGTATCTTTTTTTTGGTTTGAATTCTCAATAGGTACAGAAGATTATCGATCAAAATTAAGTGGAGACTGCTTTGCGGATTTGGCTTGCCCTGAAAAGTGTCGCTGTGAAGGAACCACAGTAGATTGCTCTAATCAAAAACTCAGCAAAATCCCAGAGCACATTCCCCAGTACACTGCAGAGTTGTAAGTTCATCCACCAACAAAATTCTGGTTGGGAAGGAGGGAGTGAAAGCATTAAAGCATAGGAATGTTTGTCTTGCCATTTTTATTATTAATAATTATGTTAATTTTAATACGCATTACATTGGCATAACTCTTCTTAGTACAAGAATATGTTAGAGGCTACCTTTGTTCATCTTTCTAGCCAACCATACGATTGAGTACAGAACTAATTTATCTCAAAATTCAGTAAGCACTTCATACTAATACCAATGGTGTTTATTTGATGCTTATTTATTGGGTATTATTTATTCCCAAACTATTTTCTATGTACTTAGTTTTTTAACGTATTTAATCCATATAGCAACTAAATAAAGTAGTTTGAGAGCCTCCATTTTCAATTTCTGTAAACGATAGATTCAAGGAGTCCATCTTACCTAATTTACTACTTCTTTGACTTACGGGTGGAAGGATTCAGTCATCAGGTATTAAAGTAGAAAGGATAACTTTTTCTGAACAATGGAAGAAAAGCTGAAAAGGCAGAATATGATGGCATTTACACTTAACAGCCTTAACACAGAACCTTGCACATACTAAGTACTAGAATGTTGGTTGGAGCACTCACAGATTCTGTGCGCATGCATGGTTTGCCTTTACTGACTTTATTTATAAAAAGATGACCTTTAACGTTAGTGTTCTAACAAGTCAAGAAAAAAACTAACGAAACCTCATCATTCTCTCAACATCTTAGCCATGTTTATGGATAGCAACATCTGGTATTTGTCATTTACTGCTTTGCAAAGTTCGTTGTCTGTTTGTTTGTATATAATCCTTCTGTCTTTAACTAGATTATAGCTCCTTGATGACAGGGATTGTGTGTTATTGTTTATCTCCCACTGTGCCTGTACTCATGCCAGTACTTAATTAATTTTTAGCAATTTGAATAACTAAAAATAAAGTAATGCCTTTCAAAGACTTGACAGAAACCGACTATCTTGTAGTTATAATGATTTTTTTTTGTACTCCTGTTAGTTAATGAAGCTATTTCACAGCTCCAGGAATTTTAGAAATGCATGGAAACCATGCAACCAAGACCCTGAACTTTATTTTTTACAATTATTTAGGGATTTATGCTTATTACCTATAATACTACAAACAAGTGATATCTTCCAGCACAATAGCACTTTTTTTTTTTTTTTTTTTTTTTGAGAGAGGGTCTCAGTCTCTTGCCCAGGCAGGAGTGCAGTGTCACCATCACAGCTCCCTGTAGCCTTGGCCTCCTGGGTGCAAGGGATCCTCCCACCTCAGTCCCCCATCCCCATCCCCCCAAGAAGCTGGGACCTCAGGCATGCACCACCACACCCAGCTAATTTTTGTGTTTTTTGTAGAGATGGGATGTTGCCCTATTGCCCAGGCTTGTCTTGAACTCCTGAGCACAAGCAATCCTCCTGTCTCTGCCTCCCAAAGTGCCAGTGTTATAGGCATGAGACACTGCCCCTGGCCTAGCACTTTAAATAAGTTTGTTTGTCATGGAAGAATTATAGTGGAAACTAGCCTCCAATTTAGACTTCAGCAGATGTGTGTAATGTAAGAGATTTATAATTTTTTAAATTATACAATAAAATCAGTACTGAGAAGAAAATATTTGCAAATCATGTATCTAATAAGACATATTCACAATATATGAAGAACTCTTATAATTTAAATTAAAAGATATTTTACTCAGCTAATGAATGGTTAAATTATTCATATTGACCTTTCTCCAAAGAACATATACAAATGTCCAATAAACACATGAAAAACTGCTCAATATCATTAGTTATTAGAGAAATTCCAATCAAAACCACAATGAGATACCATTTTAGACCCACTGGAATGGCTAAAAAAAAGGGGTGGGGGGAGAGCAACATAGTGGAAGAAATTGAAACCTTTATACATCACTGGTCTATGGAAATCTGTTTTGCTATTTCTCAAAGAGTTCATCACAGATTTACCATGTGATCCAGCAATGCCACTCCTATGTATATGTCAAAAAAATGACAACATATATCCAGGCAGAAACATGCGCACCATGTTCATAGCAGCATTATTTATAGTTGTCAAAGAATGGAAGCAACACAAATGCCTCCTAACTGATAAATGGATAAGCAAATGTGTCATGCCTGTGTAATGAAATATCATTGAGTCTTAAAAAATAATGAAGCACTGCCATATGCTACCAGGAACAAGACATTATATAAAGCAAAAGAAACCAGACGGAAAAGGCTACATCTTACGTGATTCCATTTATACAAAATGCCCAGAATAGGAAAATTAAAAAAACAAAAAGTAACCTGGTGGTTGCCAAGGACTGTAGGGGAATAGCCACTGGGAGTGACTGGTAATAAGTATGGGGTTTCTTTCTGGGGGTAATGAAATGTTCTGGAATTAGATAGCAAAGATAGTTGCACAGTTTTGTGAATATACTAAAAACCACTGAATTGTACACTTTAAAAGGGTAAATGTTCTGGCATGTGAATCGCATTCTAATAAAGCTGTAATTTTTGTTCCAATTGTGAAGAAAACAATTAGGGAAAAAACAGTCTAAAAATCCTTTTTAGTGGGGACGATAGTGGAAAAAATTGGAGAAAATTTGTTCTAGAGATTGCTGAGAGCTGGTTTTGATCTTTGATTTTTTCTTTTGTTACTGTGTAAAAAAAAACCTTCCTAACATTTTATTTTGATTAAAATTTGAATAAAATGAGAAAAAACATCAGTATGTTCCACAAATCTTCTGTGATATATGTATTTCCTTTTATTTTTCTGGTGTCATTCAATAATGTTAGAATTCATTTTGAGAAATCAAATTTAATGCTCTCCTAACTATTGGTAATAAAACTTCTCTATTCCTTCCTTTTTCTTCAGGCGTCTCAATAATAATGAATTTACCGTATTGGAAGCCACAGGAATCTTTAAGAAACTTCCTCAATTACGTAAAATGTAAGTCACTTGTTAGCTATTTTTTTTTTTTTAATTTCCGTAGCATTTTTGTTGTGTTCGTTTTCTTAAGTTTCTTAGAAAATTAGAAAATATTAAAAATCCTGGGAAATTTCCCTACGATGGCGACCTGTGACATGAATTCAGGGTAAACTCTGCGAGAACTTTTCTGTGTGTTCAACAGTGTCAATCACATTTTCTGTAGCAGAGCCTAAGCATCTGACTTTAACTCAGACAGCTGGTCTGTTATGTGGCCACAGCAGGAATCCAGCAATCTAAGCACATTAAAGTGGGTTCAGTAAGGTTTTGTAACTTCCTTTACTATTCCTCAAACCATGCTGTTATTTCTTTTTCATGTCAACTACTGGACTTTTTTGCTTCATTAAACTTTCATTAGAAGATATTCAAAATTAATGATTGGTAAACTGGCTCAATAGCTCATCTGTGTTACTACATGTCCACAACTCATATTTTAAAATAAGTTCATAAGCTCAGCAGTTTCAGCTGCACTCAGTGGGTTACTCCATGCCCTTGGGGAGGTGTGAGGGAGAGACAGGACATAGGTCAATAGCATGGGACCAGTGGAGCACCCTCACACATGCGGAAACATCAGCAGGAGGAAAGAAGCATCGACTCACTTTAGCTGTGTGTCCACATATGTAACTGGCCCATAGTCACATAGACTGTAAGTTACAGAACAAACTGCTTGTACAGTTGGCATCCATATTAGGCTACCTCGCAAATGGTTTCTGATATCTTAATTGCCCTCCTTTTTCACTGTTATGAAATGCACTTTCTTTTTAGCTATAAGATGATTTTCCATGAAACAAATATTTATTAAGAAGCTACTGTGTACAGTTCTCTCAGAGAAATTAAAATATGCATAAAAATGATCCTTGTTTGGGGGACACTCCTGGTCTTGGAGTGATCGATCAGTGAGAAAGAGAAAGAAAAAGCCTTTAGAAAGTTAACCTCAACTAGATACTCTTGCCTTCTGGCAAGCATTGTAGTAGTTGGTATCATACATAATACTGACAATTAATTTGGTTGTTTCAACACGTTATTACATGAGAAGTTCTTCTGGGAATAAACCCATATTCAAATACATTTCTGATGCTATATATAGAACACTAACAAATTTTAGCCCTTCTATCTCTACCCAGTTGTCTTCTTTTAGTCATTAATTCATTTGACAATTTTAATCAGGGATATTTTTTTGAAAAGTTTCTTGTTGGGTTTTATAGATGGCATAAAGGTTTGTGTAACCCAGTACCTGACCTCAAGAATTTTATACTCCTGGGGACCTTTGGAGAGTTTGACATGAGTCACGCTGGCATTTTTTACCATAGACATTCCCTCTTATTATTATTGTCCCTTTGTCTTGATGGTGTAGGGAAGTGGAATCTTTTCAGAGCCCTGGCAGTGCTGGGCAGTGAAAAGTTGGAAGACTTGGATCATTAGAAGAAAATGATCAACTATGTTTCAATTCCCTCCTTATTAGAAATTGTTTAAAATCTTTGTTCCAACAATTTTTATTTAGAAACTTTAGCAACAATAAGATCACAGATATTGAGGAGGGAGCATTTGAAGGCGCATCTGGTGTAAATGAAATACTTCTCACAAGTAATCGTTTGGAAAATGTGCAGCATAAGATGTTCAAGGGATTGGAAAGCCTCAAAACTTTGTAAGTATTTGTACTTGCATTGCAGTTCTTCTACCAAAGGATTGCAGCTCGTTGTTCATTATAATCCTGGGAGAGAGAAACACCTCCTACTTTTACCCACCCCACTCCCTCTATCTCTTTCACATTCTCTCTGTTACGTGCACACACACACACACACAACACATATTGTGAATGCAAATGGTCCCTTACCCCAATATTCCGACTTTCGATGTGTGTTACACACACACATACACACTCACGTATTGTGAATGCAAATGGTCCCTTACCCCAATATCCCTGCTTTGTTGTGTGTTACACACAAACACACACACACACACATACATATATTGTGAATGCAAATGGTCCCTTACCCCAATATCCCTGCCTTTGATGTGTGTCACATACACACACATATTGTGAATGCAAACGGTCCCTTACCCCAATATCCCTGCCTTTGATGTGTGTCTCACACACACACACACACACATATTGTGAATACAAGTGGTCCCTTACCCAATATCCCTGCCTTTGATGTGTGTTACACACACACACACACACGTATCATGAATACAAATGGTCCCTTACCCCAATATTCCTGCCTTCAATGTGTTGATAGCAGATGATCAGGGGCATTCCTCATGGCTGCTGTATCCTCTACAAAATAGATCATCCTTGCTCCAGTGCCTATATGGATCTGACTACCTTGTCCTGCCTCAAAATGGTGATTTTTATTTCCTTATCGTCAAACACCTCTCTATACTATACTTCCTCTTGGCCCAATTACTGTAAGCTTTAGAATCTCCTTGAATCTCTGCAGTAGAATAATTCTAACAGCTTATCTGGAGACTACTGTTTTGTTTTTGTTTTTTTGCCCCTGCAAGGTTAGTGTAAAAGAAAGACAGGCTGGTGATATATCTTTCACTATTTTTTCAGAGAAAACATGCTAAGAGTTATGTCTACTTCCTCAGGGGTAGGGAGTTTGGGGGAAAAATTGTATATGTTTCCAAAGGATTGTTGTCCAAGAAATATGGGGATTAGATTGAGATATTTCAATCAAAAGTACTTACAACAGTTTTGTATTACTTGAATTTTTCACGCTGCATACACACACACATATACACACATATATACTGTTTCTATATAGTATATAATTATGTTTGACAAAAGTGGTAGCCTGAAAATTGGAAGAGAGACAAACCAAACTCTGAAAGCTTTAGAAGGCAGAAAGGAAAATATTCGTAACCAGGAAGCAGTCCTTGTTGACTGTAGTGGGGAGTCTGTCTCGCCCAAACGCACGACCCTGCCCTGCGCAGCCTGTGAGAGCCATGTACAACCAGTGGGCTGATGGCTGAGTCCATTGTCTGCTCTTTATCAGATACAGAGCGAGAAGGGCATTCCCACAGCCAGTGAGATGTATTTATAGAATCCCAGATTCAAATCCCACCCCCAAAGCCCTCCCTGCACCTAAGAGCAGAAGCGTGTTCCTTGAGTTTTGCTGGGATAGCCTGAAACCTGACCACCCAGCAGGACCAGTCTGGGACCTGCTGACCCATCCCAAGGGCTAACTTGGTGCCCTTTCAAAATGATAGGCAAAGGTTCACTCAGCCTTGTGATGAAAGAGATACTGAGGGCCGGGTGCAGTGGCTCATGCCTGTAATCCCAGCACTTTGGGAGGCCGAGGTGGGCAGATCACAAGGTCAGGAGTTCGAGACCAGCCTGGCCAATATGATGAGACCCAGTCTTTACTAAAAATATGAAAATTAGCCAGGCGTGGTGGTACATGCCTGTAGTCCCAGCTACTTGGGAGGCTGAGACAGAAGAATCGCTTTAACCCAGGAGGTGGAGGTTGCAGTGAGCTGAGATTGTGCCACTGCACTCCAGCGTGGGTGACGTAATGAGATTCTGTCTAAAAAAAAAAAAAGAGAGAGATAGAGAGAGAGAGATACTGAGGAATGTGTAGGAAGAGGATAGAAAAGAGACCACAGGTGGCTGCATCTAACCTTTTCCAGAGTTGTCTCGGGTAAAATACAAATATTGCAACAAGCAGAAGGCTCCCTTTTCAAACAGCAGTTAAAGGACTGTTTCTTGATACTGGAACCTTCTCCTGGCAGAGAAGTACCTTGGAGTGGGAGGAAGGCAGTAGGCTGTAACTACACCTGTACACATCTGTTCAGGCTGCCGTAATGAGCTTCCACAGACTGAGTAGCTTACACAACAGAAATTGATTTTCTCATCATTCTGGAGGCTAGAAGTTCAAGACGGAGGTGCTGACAGGGTGAGTTTCTGATGAGGCCTCACTTCTGGGCTTGTGGACGGTCACCTTCTCACTGTTTCTTCAAATGAGTTTTCTTCTGTCTGCTCATAGGAAGAGATAGTGAGCTGCCTGGTATCATCGTTTTCTTCTTGTAAGGATGGCAGTCCATCAGTATGGGACCCCACTCTTATAATCTCACTCAGCCTTAATCACCTCCCTAAAGTCCCTCTTTCCAAATATAGTCATACGTATGTTCTGATAAATGTGTCATTAGGCAATGTTGCCGTTGTGTGAACATCCTAGAATGGACTTACACAAACCTAGATAGTATGGCCTACCACACACCTAGGCTATATGGCACAGCCTATTGCTCCTGGGCTGCAAACCTGCGCAGCATGTTACTCTACTGAATGCTGCAGGCAACTGTTACTAACACAATGGAAAGTATTTGTGTATGTAAACATACCTAAACAGAAAAGTACAGTAAAAAATATGGTGCAAAGTATTTAAAATACTACACCTGTATAGGGCACTTAACAAGAATGGTGCTTGTAGAACTAGAAGTTTCTCTGGGTGAGTGAGTGAATGGTGAGTGAACGTGAGGGCGTAGGACATTATTGTGCACTAACATAGGCTTTATAAATACTGTACACGACCTGGAGCGGTGGCTCACACCTGTAATCTCAGCACTTTGGGAGGCCAAGGCGGGTGGATTACCTGAGGTCAGGAGTTCAGAACCAGCCTGACCAACATGGTGAAACCCCATCTCTACTAAAAAATACAAAAATTAGCCGGGCATGGTAGCGGGCACCTGTAATCCCAGCTACTTGGGAGGCTGAGATAGAAGAATTGCTTGAACCCAGGAGGCGGAGGTTGCAGTGAGCAGAGATCGCACGACTGCACTCCAGCCTGGGTGACAAGAGAAACTCCATCACAAAAAAAAAAAAAATCACTGTACAACTATACACTTAGGCTTTGCTAAATTTATTTTTTTAATGTATTTCTTCAGTAATAAATTAAAGTTAACTTACTGTAACTTTTTTACTTTATGAACTTTTTAATATTTTAACTTTTTTTACTCTTTTGTAATAACACTTAGCTTAAACCCAAACACTGTTCAGCTGTACAAATTTTTAAATTCTTACATAAGAATTTTTTATTCTCTATTCTTTTCCTTATTCTTTTCTAATTTTTAAATTGTTTCATTTACTTACTTTTGCATTTTTAAACTATTTTGTTAAAAACTAAGAAACACATACATTAGCCTAGGCCTGCCCAGGGTCAGGATAATCAATATATCAATATTACTGTCTTCTCCCTCCACACCTTGTCACCCTGGAAGGTCTTCAGGGGCAATTACATGCAAGGATAACATGTCATCTCCTAGGATAACAATGCCTTCTCAGGGAGGACCTGCCTAAGGCTGTTCTATAGTTAACTTTTTGTTAATAAGTAGAAGTACACTCTAAAATCACGATTAATAGTATAGTATATACATAAACCAATACTATATTTGCTTATTGTCATTATGGAGTATTATGTGCTGTACGTAAGTGTTGTGCTATAATTTTATACAACTGGCAGCACAGTAGGTTTATTTACACCAGTATCACCACGAACGTATGAGTAATGTGTTGGGCTATGACATTTATGATGGTCATGACGTCTCGAGGCAATAGGAAATTTTCAGCTTCCTTGCAATCTTATTGGACAACTTTTGTATAGCTCTGCTTGACCAAAATATTGTAATGTGGTACGTGACTGTACAGTCACATTTGGGGCTTAGGGCTCAAAACACAAATCTGAGGGGGATACAGTTCTATCTGTAACACCATCTCAAGGAACTTTTCAAAGTATTTCTTACTGTTTTGTTGTCCATTGACAGGACTCTCCCTGTGAAAAGTTATCTAAATTCCACTTTCTCCCTTCATTATATTCCTATGGATATTTTTGAAGTGCTTACGTTTTAGCACCTGAGACAGATATTAACTGACTCTCTCCTGAATCTGGTTATGTTCCAACAAGCATCGTAGAGCAGTTTAGAACCAAACTCAGGGTAGTCAAAATCCTAGAATAGTTTTATCTGAACATACCTATTCTTGGTATCTTTTGTCTTGGAGCTATGAAGATTTTGAGAGCACATTTCCATTCCCCTAGGCTTCTGAACCCTAATAGGCCACTTATTCGTTCATACACATATTTCAGCCAGTCATTGAATTCCTTGACATTACAGGTGAAATGTGTGCATATGTGTGCTTATGGATTTTTCTAGCAACAGAGATCAAACTTTTCCCTTTTTTTAATTTAATTTAATTGTATTTTATTTTTTTGAGACGGAGGCTCACTCTGTCACCCAAGCTTGAGTGCTTGTCTTGGCTCAACGCAAGCTCTGCCTCCCAGGTTCACACCATTCTCCTGCCTCAGCCTCCCGAGTAGCTGGGACTACAGGCACCTGCCACCACACCAGGCTAATTTTTTGGATTTCACTGTGTTAGCCAGGATGGCTTCAATCTCCTGATCTTGTGATCCGCCCACCTCGGTCTCCCAAAGTGCTGGGATTACAGGCAGGAGCCACCGCAACTGGCCCGCAAACTTTTCTTCAACTTCCTCCAGGACATGTTACTCCAGCAAGATTAAGACCCAGTGCTCTTCATCATTTATGACAAAGGAAAGCGCTGATAGGAATGCTTTTCTGTTGTGCATTTGTTTTCTAAAGTAAAACGATTCCTTCATAATGAGAGCATCATCTTTTCTTCTTATCTGTGACTTGGCAGAATGCAAACGTTTATATTTCTTATTTATTATGGAACAATCTAGAATTTTAAAGTGACACTTTGTTTCTTTATTTTTACCTCTCTTTTTTACATTCTTCAATTTTTTTAGTAGCCAACTTATGTTTAGAAAAGTTGAGGAATAATTTAATTTTTCAGGAATTCTGAATATGATTTATGGCAACTATTCATATACTCATAATTATTTTCCCATGGGACTTTGAGCTTTTTGTTCAGTTTTTAAGCCAGACAAATACATAATTAGCAAATAATTGATAATTGAGCCAAAACTTTAGCAGTAACAAGGAAATGACAACAGTGTTAACCCTATTAATGACAGTGACTTTAAAAAAAAGTATTTTTTCATGGTAAACCTTTTTAAACTTTATTCTGGATATGGGATCTGTTACCGTTGCCTCTTTTTAAGTTCTCAACTTAAATCAATGGGCTAATTTTCATAAATAAAATTATTCGTGTAGTCTTTGTAGATATTCTATCCGTTTTGGCTCCCCCAGCCCATGTTTGGCATTGACTCAGTGTGTAAGTCCCTGAGATGCCCTCAGTTCTTCATCTGCAATGGCTATTGATTCTTTTCCACCTCCCTTCTGTTCAACCTCAAATGTAATACTACCCTGAATACACAAATCACAGGGCTCCAAGGACTCAGAGAGCTGTAGGTGAATTAGGACATTATGCAGTCATGCAAACATAATTGTAGCATCCAAGGAAAACATTCTGCCCTCATCGTGGGATGGTAAATCCATGCCTAGACTCACCGTGCCTTTTGTAACTGAAATTAATCATTGACAACTCAAAGCACTTTATTCTTGCAAGATATTCCCAGTATATAGTCATAGCAATATCTAATAGCAAGAGAACATTTTTTAAAAGTAGTAATGAATGCTACATATTTGCAAGGATCATTTTGATCCTCAGATAGGCAAAATTGATTGCCTGACGCTTTGTCTCCATAACAATGTCCTTTTTTTCCCCTCAGGATGTTGAGAAGCAATCGAATAACCTGTGTGGGGAATGACAGTTTCATAGGACTCAGTTCTGTGCGTTTGCTTTCTTTGTATGATAATCAAATTACTACAGTTGCACCAGGAGCATTTGATACTCTCCATTCTTTATCTACTCTGTAAGTATGAAAAATAGCCTTTATGTATTACTTGAGCCATTTATTATATTTGTTAATGTATTTAATGTATTATTAAGCATTTCATTAAAATGTGATCAAGGGTTTAGGACTTAAAAAAGTGCAAACTTGTTCATGTCAAATTTATTTAAATTTTTAAAAAAATATTACCTACTATCTTACATTAAATTTTAACAAAAAAATATAGTATTGTTCAGTGAATCATTTTTCCTAGTGATGTTATCAATGATGTAGCTTAATTTTAAATTTTAGAATTATTATAACTTGATAGTGCTGCATATAAAAGAAATGTTACAGATTTTTGCCAGTGTTCTCACACTGGAGTATTTTCAGTATAAGTATTATAAAAGGAGAATGGATAGGGTTATTACCAACAAACTTGCTCGAAAGGATCAGCCAGGCACGGTGGCTCATGTCTGTAATTCCAGCAGATTAGTTGAGGCAGGCTGAGGCAGGCAGATTACTTGAGGTCAGGAGTTCGAGACCAGCCTGGCCAACATGGCGAATCCCTGTCTTTACTAAAAATACAAAAAAATTAGCCGGGCATGGTGACACGTGCCTGTAGTCCCAGCTACTCAGGAGGGTGAGGCAGGAGAATTGCTTGAACCGGGGAGGCAGAGATGGCATTGATACAGGATCACGCCACTGCACTCCAGCCTGTGTGACAGAGCGAGACTCCATCTCAAGGAAAAAAAAAAACAAAGAATCATTCGAAATGACAGGAGATATATTAGGATGACCAGATCAAAAATAAAAGCTGTTTACTAGAGGGCATCTGCTATGATATTAGCAAAATATTGAAGAAATAGGTTGAGCTGATCCAAGAGATTATTTTATGTAGGCAGCTTAAAAATAAAGAGTGTTTGTAGGCCTATAGACAGAATTCAAGAAATTTAAAAAAATAAATAAATAAAATGTAAAAGTAAAAAAAGCCACACACCTCCAAACCATGTATTTCAGGTCTCTTATATGTCAGTATCTAAAAAGCAGCATTTGAAATTATTAATTATCTAACTGATAAGATTTCCCAGTAATGGTGGCATGCAAATATACTCATCTAACTTAAAAGGAGGGGAATAAAGATAGAGAAAAAAAGTTCATAGCTCAAGTCAGTGAAGAAATAATTTGAGAGAAGCATCCATCCGTCAGTAAAGTACTTAATCCTCTTTTTGCATAAAATGTGACATTTTACATCAAGTGACTAATTTGCGCATATTAAAGATGGCATGTTTATAAATAATGAGATTGTCAATAGGTTTATGCTGAAGTGGTGAGATGCCAAAAGTATTGAGATTTGTAGAAGTAAATTCATTTTTATAACTGGCATTTAATCAACTCAGCTGTCAGTTTAGATGGGAAACCTATTCTCTAGAGCAAATAAGAGATGGAAATCTTGAGATGACAAATTAATGAATTAGCTGTTGTCAGGTTAAACTCAATAATATAAGGTAATCAGCCTTCATCTTTATATTAAATTACTGCATTATCAGTGTGAAGTTTGACAGCAAGTCAGATTTCTGACAAGTTTAAATTATTTCTAAATGAAATATCTATCAGAATCCACTGTGTAAGCCCCAAATCCACTGGGTAAGCCTTACCTTATTTTTTGCATGAAATCATGTGAAGAATTACCTTATGTAAAAGTGTTGTTACTGTTTAAGTTCCAAGCATAAATATTTTAGCAAAAAAAAAAAAAATTGCATCTCATATACTGCATGTGATTCTGAGTATGAATGGGGGGTCTGCGAATACAAAGAAGAAGGAATCGTTACCGGTGGAAATAGTGTGGAGAAGGGTAGCTGGGGTTTTGAGAATGAAGAAGATGAAACCCCAAACTAAACCATGCATTGTTTGCCTGTGGCTCTTAGAAACCTCTTGGCCAATCCTTTTAACTGTAACTGCTACCTGGCTTGGTTGGGAGAGTGGCTCAGGAAGAAGAGAATTGTCACGGGAAATCCTCGATGTCAAAAACCGTACTTCCTAAAAGAAATACCCATCCAGGATGTGGCCATTCAGGACTTCACTTGTGATGACGGTAAGAAATCCTTGTGAACTCTTTGGTTGTCAGGCATTCGCATGCCCGTTCAGATACAGCTTTGCACAAATCTACAACATAGTTCAGTTCAGCAAATAATGATCATGTATCTTTTGCTTTGTTGTTTGGGTTTTGTTTTAGTACCGGGACACTTACTTTCTCAGACTTGCCTTCCACATTTGAGTCTACTTGATGTGCATTTCTGAATGTTTTAGATTTTCTGGTTTCCAACTTGTGGTTGGTCTTATTTATATAGCTTCATTTTAACTTTTCTTTATTACCCTAGGCATGTTTTTTAGTACCTACCATTTTCAAAGGAGAAAAGAAATTATCTTATAAAACAGAAGTTTAATAAACCTGACAAAAATACTAGTTGTCACTTTTCAATGCTCTTTCTATATCATCATGTCTGATTCTCATATAGCACTATCAGGTGCATAGAGCAGGTTCTATTATTGTCGCCAATGAACAGAGAGCTAATTTGAGCTTTATAAATGAGGGACCTAAACTTTTAAGTTAATATATTCTCTTTTATGTCTCTTCATATCTGTTTCCTTGCAGTTTCTCTATAATTCACTTTACATTTGCATATTCTAATTAAAAATATAATTTGTACAAATAACTATTTCAATTGTATTGGTAATTGTAATTACAGTTTACAAATTGTAAACCCTTTTCCAGAATTCTTCCCTAGGTGGTCTGAAAACAGTGCTATATAGAGCTTATGGTATCAATTTTTAAATACTGAATGTCCCATATATAAATGATTATACAGCTTAAGACTCTTGTGTTTGTTAATTTAAAGGCATGAAATCCCTTCTAGCACCTTCAAGACCACAAATCTGGGTTTTCCTGTATTTCCTCTGCAATTTAGGAAATGATGACAATAGTTGCTCCCCACTTTCTCGCTGTCCTACTGAATGTACCTGCTTGGATACAGTTGTCCGATGTAGCAACAAGGGTTTGAAGGTCTTGCCGAAAGGTATTCCAAGAGATGTCACAGAGTTGTAAGTAGAGCTTGTCTTTCTTTTCTTTTCTTTTTCCTTGATGATAAATGTTTCACACACCCAGAGGAATGGAGACCAAACAAAAATCTTTACAATCTTCTTTGCAAATCGTATTCTAAGGCCAGTTAATTATTATCCTGTAAAACAGTAAACAATGCAAAAGCTATTTTAGAGGCCCTTGGGAATTGTGTGTGTGTGTGGTGTGTGTGTGTGTGTGTGTGTGTGTGTGTGTTTATGCTATAAGATTTCTCAGTGCCTTTACTATGCTAAGGTGTTCTATGACTCTTCAAGAAACAATGGTAACATATAAGGTATCTTTCACATTTATTTGTTCCTATACCCCTTTTCTCATGGAGCATCTTATAAGACTAATGGCCCATGGAATGCACTTTGGGAAATGCTTTATATTTAATTTATTTACAGTCTAGGATATTCTGTATGGGAAACTTGTTTTTGTACCTCTGTGACCCCTAGGAGGAAGTTTTACCATGTGGGATAAATAATTATCTGGTATATGGAAGAAACTAGCATAATCTCTTCCCTTAAGAAGAGATGCTGCTTTTGGTGGCTTGAATCAAAGTCCTTTAGATCCTAAAGGGTATGGGACCAATTATCCTTGACATTTTCATTACTGATATTTAACCACAAATTACATGGCCAATATATACACATCTCGACCTTCTGCACTGCCCACACTCCCTTGGCTGCCTCATGCTACACTTGCAGAATGGAATTCATTAGAGAATATGCTGCCAGAATAATGATGCTTCCATGCCCCATTCATTCCATTCCTTTGTCTCTAAACCAATGTCATACTCTGGATATGCTTGATCTGAATACAATTGAGTCACTTTGCCTCTGTTTATTTTTTATGTATATGGAACCATGGTTCAATAATGATTTAAACCCACATGTAATTTATGCAGATGTGTATCAGCTGTTTGTGCAGGTGCACACACATATTCCAAATGAGCAGGTTTGACAAACTTTTGACAGTGTGCAACATAGGTAATGAGGTTCAAAAACATGTCATTTCAATTTTTAAGGATCTTATTTTCAAATCACGTGCAATTCTTTAAATCTTAAGTTTGATCCTGAATGGAACACTTAGAGGAAAAAGGCGCAATCTTAGCGCATGTGCACAGAACGTGCTTCTTAGATTTGAATGGCTGTTAAGTGTTCAGGTCCTCTCTCACTACCAATCACATTGGTTAATCAACTGGAAGGACTTTTTTTTATGTATATGTGTGTAATTGAATATTTAATTCTTAATGATTTTTTATTTCAGAAGATCACATAGGGATCTTCCAAAGCCCTACTCTGTGGGAAGGCTAGATGCCTGTAGAATCTTCTGTGTCCACGGGGCAGGGAACACACCGGGGTCTGTCGTGGGGTAGAGGAATGGGGGAGGGATAGCGTTAGGAGAAATACCTAATGTAAATGACAAGTTAATGGGTGCAGCACACCAACATGCACATGGATACATATGCAACAAACCTGTACATTGTGCACATTACTCTAGAACTTAAAATATAATAAAATAAATAAAAATAAAAATAAAAAAATAAAGCAGGGATAATTAAAAATTAAAAAAATTAAAAAAAGAGTACTCTGTGTCCAAAGCATTAATTTTAGGAGTACACCAATGAAGAACTTACATTCAGACCACCTTTGATGCTAAATCCTTCCTTCTACTGTTTTAGCTGTACTATGTATTGGTGCCTTTACTCTATTCCCATTAAAAAACTTTAAACATTTCTTACTAAGCTCCATTCGACATCCTGCTTGGTTTATGCCCTGTGCTATCTACGTGCTACTTCAACTATTCAAAAAGTTGAATTTTCAATCTATTTTACTACAAATTATTAGAAGGTAGTCTTTTTTCTAAAGAAAGTTTGTTATAGAGATGAGAAAAATATTAATTCATCTGTTGTGAATTCAAGTTTTACCCCCTAGAGAGCTTACTCTTGTGACCTTACCGAGTCAGCAGAATCCTTCTCAGCAGTAACATATATGCATGTATTAGAAGAATTTCATATGTGTATCACATTAAATAATTAAAGACTTTGGCAAAAATTAGTATTATTGGTGGACTAGTTTGAGCAAATGGTATCCATTATTTTTAATCAGTTCCATATAACTTCCCCCCTTAGATTATTTTACATATAAGCATTCATAGTGCACATTCTGAATCTTTTTGACCTTCCTCTGTTTTCTGGAATAAAGAGAGAGTGCTGAACGATATAGGGTGATGCTTCCCTCTAGTGGTATCAAGAAAAACTTAGGTAGAGGAAAGAAAAAAATGGAGAGGGATCTAAGAAGAAATACCACGTCAGAAAATTTAGGTAGACATCATGAGTCATAATGTAGACCCAATTATTTATCAAACATTAAATATATTTTCTGATAACTGGTGCCTTTTATATCATTGTTTTTATTTTGAAATATTAGGAATAAGTTATTATCTTAGGCAACTTCTCAGCTACTTCTATGCCCAGAAAAAATACTAATGTCAACCTGGAATCTTGAAATGGACCACAACATTGGGGTAGGAAGGGCCACATGTTCAATGTCCCAGAAGTGTTTGTGTGCGCATCTATAGTCATATGGCCCCAGTTTCTGAAAGACATTTGTACCCTTCACCATCTATGTTCTAGGAAAAACAGCCTTGGAAGGAGATGAAATTTATTTTCCTTATTGTGACATCATAGATATAACTTCAAGCATTCAGTTATCTTTGTGTCCTGCCAGTTAGCCCAAAGCCTATTTTCTGATTATTCTTCTGATTCTAATAAGAAGGGAAAGTTTACTTACATATGGTTATTGATTATTACTGTTACATATATATATTGATACATTTGATCAATTTATATTCCATAAAATCTCCTAATGTTATCATCGTAGCGGATATGTGTTGGTTAAAACTATTTTTAAACTTAAACCTAATATATTCAAATCCCCAAATATGCCTTTAATGTGTCCATTGTTATGCACTAAGTGTATTGACACATATTAAGGCAGCGATGAGTGGTCTTGGCCACAGCAGCAAGGTTTTGTTAGTAGATGAATTTCGTGGTATTGTGTCCACATAAACACAAGCAAACTGAAGGCTGACTAAAAATTTGGTTAATTGAATGAACCTCCTTGCTTGCACACAGATGGCTAAATGCCTTGTTAGATAAATCACAAAGAACTGGACTCATGGACAACTCTGCTTTTTTTTTTTTTTTTCCTTTACTTCTCTTAAATAATAATCCATGCTTGGAACACAACATCTTAAAACAAAAATTGCCAAGGGGTTCCTTGCCTCAGTTAAGAGTGAAGTACTGTTTACTTATTTTATGCAAGGCCACTATTAACTTTGCAAGAAGATAATATTGTTCCCTTGTTTTTAGGTATCTGGATGGAAACCAATTTACACTGGTTCCCAAGGAACTCTCCAACTACAAACATTTAACACTTATGTGAGTAACATATTGCACTTTTCTTTGACTTACTCTATTTCCAGAAAATGGGGATGGCAAGGGACGGAAGATTTAATGAACCTTTCAGATAATCTAAATCATTCACAGTTAGATGCTTCCCTCCTTGCTCATTGTGGTTCTGGACCACTGGCTACATCTTCATTGACTATCAGTCAGGCGATGGAATGTCATAGCAAGATGTCCTCCTGTATCCAAAAAAACACAAATACAACAAAGTCTAAGTAGTCAGAGAATTATGAAAATGTGTAAACCTGCATACTTTTATTGATAGTGAATATGGGTTATTTTATGACAAACTAACGAAGGAAAGATAGAAAACGATGCCTTTATTCTTGACTTTAAGCAAAGATGGTAAGTGGTAATGACTTTCCCCAAAACATAAATTTAGTTTATTACGTTTGTTTCTTATACAAAGCATTATTAAATAAGTTATGGGTTTCTAGTATAAAAATTTATTTTATAAAATCCATATATATTCATGTAGTGTTTAAGTAAACTTGACAAAGATACTAACATTTTGAGTATAAATTTCAAAATTTTGATTTTTTAGCTTAAAATAGCATCTCTTTTTCATTAACGTAAACAACTTTTGACCACCCTTAAGTTGTGAATACAAAAAGATATTTAAATATACAAACATTTGATCTGGTTATATGCGCAATGCTTAAAAATTCATATAATCTTTTACATATAATACCATACTTTTAGAGTAGCCTTATTGGTAATTGAGAAAACTTTTCAGAACACAAAAAATCAGGAGAAAGATAGTAGATATTAATTTTGAAAGTACTGTATCATTTGTTTAAGTCTATGTGATTTTAGAGTAAATATTACTAGCTTAAGAAGCAGATTACTAATATTCCTAGAATTAGGAGGTTTATTTCTAAGTGAATTCTAAAAACCTAAGTAGCAAAAAATGTTACATGCCCCAATGTAAACTAGGTACATTGAAGCTAGTTAAAATTGCTGCTGATCACATTCCTTGAAAGTATGGGTAAATCAAACACTCTATAGAAAATAAATAGGACTATTTAAATGACAAATGATTAAATAATGGGAAAAGATATCCTCTAAGATGTCTTGTTCTGCTTCTAGTTATTTATTTGATATCAGCAGGAGCTGATTACACACATTTTGTTCTGTTAAATAAACCATTAAATTGCTGCAATTTCCAAAGGGTCACTTTAGCAGAATTGGCTCATTTGTGGGACAGCATGTGATTACTTTCAAGCCAGTTTGAAATGACAAATGAGGATTTGTGGATCCAAAAATGGTTTTACTAGTGACTCATTATACAACTCTAGGCAAGTTACTTCTGCTAATACAGATACTTTTATTTTTAAAATTTAGGATTAGTTCTTCAGCAGCTAAAAATATGAGTATAAAGCTCCTCTCAGATTCTTAACATTTTCACAATTTCATGGGTCCATTTTACTGACATTTTCATATTTTAATAAAGGAATAGATTATCCTCAGCTTTTCTGAATCTTCCATTTATTCATATATTTTACGTTTTGCTTCAGAAAAAAATTAGTGAATACATGTAGTTATATATGGTGACTATATATTAGTATTATATATCATATATATACATTTTAATATATTTTTTACATATATAGTGTGTGTGTATATATATACACTATATATATATAATGAGAATAAGATCAAGTTCATGGAATGTAAATTACGACCCATAGTACAAACTATACATATAAATAGCCATTTAACATTGGTAAAAATTCAACATCTCTCCCATTTACTCAATATTCATAAAACAAATATTTATTGAGGACCTACTATGTAACCATGACTCAGCCAGGAGCAGGAGCACAGACGTTTTTATTGACGGCATTTGAATGTAATTAATCAGGGGTTCTTTCAGTGATCAAATTTACGTCTATGTGTGTCAGTGAGCATATGTATCAATGAGGGTAAAGTATGTGTATCTGATAGTACTTTTGAGGATAAGGGTTTATTTCCCACCTGCAAAATGTTTCTATCGCAAGTCTCCTCCAAGGAAGCTCTCTGTAAAATATCAAAAGCCTTGTGGAGATGGGAGCAGAGGGATAAGGGACAATAAACTGTACTCTGAAGCTGCTGCTCTGAAGTGAACCAACCCCTTGCATGCACACTACATTGGCTAAAGCAATGCATATATGTATATATATAAAATCACTCCTAATTTCAAAGCGGTGAGGTGTAAATAATCATGAATAACATTGCAGTCTACTACAGTGGGTTATTCACTGTTTCATTGTTTTCAGATAACAGCTGAGTGCTAACAATACTGCTATGACTATGAATAAGAAGACCCTTCTCCTTCTAAGAATCACTAAGATTTTCATTCCTGTGGTTAATAGTGTACTCCATTTCTTTTTCTCTTTTAGAGATTTAAGTAACAACAGAATAAGCACGCTTTCTAATCAGAGCTTCAGCAACATGACGCAGCTCCTCACCTTGTGAGTGTGAAAGTGTGGTACTGAGTATTCATTAATTCATTGGACAAAGGGCAATCTCTAGATGCTGGACATTGCTATTGAACAAGACAGTTTGTACCCTCAAGGAACGTTTCTATTGGGAGACATAGACAAAAGCACAATACATGAGCAAATGTAGATATTAGAAAAAGTATTGGGTTCTATAAAAAAACCAAGAATAATTTATATTTGGGGGGGGCTTAGGGGAGATCCCTAAGATAGGGAAAATCCACCTTAGGGAAGGGATGGTTGAGGCACCAAAGTTGGGCAGGGGTAGGCAGACGGAAGCATTCTAGGTTGTATTTAGGAAATAAGTATGTTGTGTTAGGGTGACAACACACAAAAAATAACATTATATTGTGTGTTAACACTGTCAGTTAATAAGCTGCTTTAATAAGCCTTTTCTGGGCCGGGCGCGGTGGCTCAAGCCTGTAATCCCAGCACTTTGGGAGGCTGAGACGGGCGGATCACAAGGTCAGGAGATCGAGACCATCCTGGCGAACACGGTGAAACCCCGTCTCTACTAAAAAAAAATACAAAAAACTAGCCGGGCGAGGTGGCGGGCGCCTGTAGTCCCAGCTACTCGGGAGGCTGAGGCAGGAGAATGGCGTAAACCCGGGAGGCGGAGCTTGCAGTGAGCTGAGATCCAGCCACTGCACTCCAGCCTGGGCGACAGAGCGAGACTCCGTCTCAAAAAAAAAAAAAAAAGCCTTTTCTTAACTGCTTTATTTTTAAAGTATTTGACCATTCTTGGATTTCCGAATAAAACAAATTGACATCTGTATGCTTTCAGAATTCTTAGTTACAACCGTCTGAGATGTATTCCTCCTCACACCTTCGATGGATTAAAGTCTCTTCGATTACTGTAAGCATCTTAGGTTCAACAAAATATCTCTTTTCTCAGAGATCTGAGTTTGGGATTGTCTTTTTAAGGATGTAACTGCTTTGCTGATTCTTGATGCTTGAAGATACATGCATTAGGATTTATTATAAATGAGGAAATAGAAAAATCATGTCTTACAACAGCAAAGCTGTTGGACAATGTAACTTTATTTTTGGTAATACTGATTGTTGTTATAATCATTTATTTAATTATATGTAACATTAAGATATATGGATTATATAGTTTCAATTAACTTTGAAAGAAACTTTCAAGATTAATTTGAGAAACTTTCAAAATTAATTTCTTTAGAAATTATAGTATATGAAAACATTTTACTGTAAAAATGTACTTTAAAATATGTGAAATAAAACATGATCCTTGATCCTACTCTCCTGCTTCTGAATGGACAGTTTGATGTGCTCTCTAGTCCTTTTTCAGATGCATTTTTTTCTGTTCTCATAGATGTATGCCCATGGCTATATAACTTTTAAAAGCCACAGGTATTAATAGGATCTGTTTTTGTTCTGCCATTGTCTATTTTTGTTTAATGTATGCTTCTGAATATTTCTAGTCTATCATCTATATGAATAAAAATACATATATAAGAATAGAATAGATATATATTTATACATATATGCCTATAACTCAGCTGTTTAACTGATACAGACTCTTCTATTGGTGGGAGGAACCAGAACTGATTCAATCATCCTCATCTTTACTGTAATTTGGTTTAATTTCAAATTTTTGTGAGTACTATACAGTACTCTAATGAACATCCTATACATTCATCTTGGTGCAAATATGCTGACATTTCAGCAAGAATGTAGGGTGGGTGGGAAGGTACTGTCAAGTATATTGGAGGGATTCCAAAAGTAACTGTCATGTTATTCCCCAAACAAGACTCTGTCCTTTTAGAAGTTTATTTTCCCACCAACTGTTTAATAGAGTACCTTTTTCAAAACACTCTTGCAGACATTGAGTATTATTTATTCTTTTATTTTTGTCCATATGACAGATTGAAAGTTATTCTGCATTCCTGTCTTAATTTGCACTTCCAATTAGTAGAGCGTTTGAGTATATTTTATTTGTTTACTGAGCACTGGTGCATTTTATTCTAGTGAGCTTGATTATATCATTTCCACATTTTCTGTTAGGTACTTTCTATTTTCCGTATTAATGTAAATATCTTTATGCATCTCCTACTTGACTCTATGCTTGCAGGAATTTTTTTAAATAAAAGAATTAACCCTTATATCAGTTGCAAATATATATTATTATGTTTCTTATATGGAATATTTTATTGTTTGGATATATTTTATGTTGTCAAAAATTTCTCCCACTTTTCCTTGACGGTTTCTGAATTTTATATTGAGCCTTTGAAAGCCTTCCTCACTCCACGTTTATAAAAGGGAGATCTTCTATAGTTTCTTTTAATACATCTTTATTTTTACATTTAATTCTTCAATCTGGAATTTATTTTGTACACATAATGTGAGGTGAAAGCTGTTTGCTTTCTCAGATATCCAGTTGTACTGAAATGGTTTATTTTATAGACCATCTTTTCTGCACTGATTTAAAATGCTCATTATAAACTAAAGTCTCGGAATTTCTCTGCAGTCTATGAGTTCAGAAATGTAGGAAGTTTAATTTTTCTTTTTGTTTCTTTTAGTTCTCTACATGGAAATGACATTTCTGCTGTGCCTGAAGGTGCTTTCAATGATCTTTCTGCGTTGTCACATCTGTGAGTACCTGGTTTATAGATATAGGTTTAGGGTCAAACCCTTCCTAGTGAGTGACCTGGAACATTCCTCTGCCAGTTCTTTTATTGTAATATCATAAGATGTAATTGGTTTCATCTTTAAAGAAAACGTGAAGATTTTCAAACTGGATATGATGCCCTCTATAAGATGGCTTTAATTTTCCCTTCTGGCTCTTATTTTCCATTAGTCAAATTATCTTTGCTTAGCTAAACGTGTCTCTTCTACAATAATGGCTCTCCAACTTTACTAGCCTATGCTTTTTCTCTCATTATTTTCTGATTCTAGAATATCAGCTGCCTTTCAATTATCTATCCTAACCCTGCTTTTCTAAGTCACACCCCAAATATCACCTTCTCTGTGAAGCCTATCCTGATTTGCCCAAAGTGGATTTATTGATTCAGCATCAACTATGGCACCACGCAAAAATAAATTCAACGTGGTTCAAGACTATAGTTTGGAAGTAAGACACAACCAAATGCTTGAATTGGGTGAAATGGCTTTTCCTTTGTGTTTTCTCTGATTGCAACTTGTTTGTATCTCCATAGTTTTTGGAAGTACAATACAACCATTTGAAAATATATGATAAGTGGAGTCCAAAATACTCATTTGGGTGAAATTCTGTGATTTTATTATTACTAGGTGTAATGTTAAGATCATGGAAAACCTAGAAGGAAGTTCAGTCAGCAGCCTTAGGATCCAAAGCCTCCTTGGCTGATGTTGAGTTGGATACCTGACGGCAACTATCTGCTTCAGCCTAAATATCAATGTCAGTTGTGCCCTAGTTCCCTAGAAGAGATTGCCTGCCATATCCTCTCCTGGTTTTGCACTTCTCTCGAAAATCCACAAACTCCAAGAAGATACGAGTTTACAAAATTGAGAAAGGAATAATCATTTTTGACTCCAAAAATATATATATGATTGGAATTTTAAAACTTCCTGCCCAAAAGTCTATGCTTTTACATCTTCTTTGAATTGAATTGAAGATCCAGTAGTCAATCACATTATGTCTTCATTTGCCTTATAGAGTCTGTGTTATCAATTGACATTTTGTATATCAGGCTATCAGATGGTGCCTATTAATATTCCTTCCACTAAACTACTATAGGTCCAGGAAGGCAGGGCCTTTACATTTTCGTCTTTGAGCCAAGAACCTACCTCTAAGCCACTCCTTTACAAACTCCATGGCTGCCACGTGCATGAGCTGCAATATGAAGAAAGCTACTAGCTCAGAGGTGCAGGGCTGTGGTACCCTCAGGCAGAGAATGCAGCCTGAATGAGGAGGCAGCCGTTCTGCTAGTGTTATGGTCAGGCATCAGAAGTGGCTTCACAGGAAAGGTGCTGCTTGAGCTGAGCAGAACTTCCCTTCGTGTTACCAGCCTCCTCCCGCAACAGTGAGAGCAAGTGGAGTCTTTCTTGTCCTGGGCCCTGCTCTGCCTTGCATTTCATTTGTGCCTTGTCTTTTACCCCCTAGATCATAAAGGGCTCTGCTTTTTCACTTTTCCCACTTCCTCCCCTGTCATAGCAAGGACTTAATTGTTGGCGGAGATGAGATCAAATGACTAAAAAACATTTTGCTCATTTTCAGTTTGGAAGGGTTTGAATCTGACATACATATGCGCATAACGTTCACTACATTCTGATTCTTAAATGGGGCATTAAAACTTCCACAATATCAAGTATTATGACTCTACACATATATTTGGGAGGCTACCTATAAAACATAACATAACTCTCCTGGCAGTAGACCTAGAAGTCTTATTAGTTAGAAGCTAATTGTAAATCAGAAGTAAGCCGTTTTTAAATGCCATTGTATGCACCTACTGCTTCAATCCAAGCTTTATAAGGTTAAGAGTCCAGGTCTCAGTTTCTTAATCTGTAAAGTGAATTATTAAGTAAATGGACCTTATAAAGTTACTATTTAGGATAAAATGAAGTAATTCTTATAAATGGCTTATCCCAGCTCCTGCATATAGTAATAGTGCAATAAATGTTAGCTATTACCTTAATTACTTTCCTGTCACTACTACTAATGAACAACCATAAAATGAACGACTTTGAAAAGGGACAGACAGCACCCAGTACAGGTCCAGCTCAGCTCTGGTGAGCTAGCTCTAGACATCTTCAATATTTTATATTCTTTCTTTGTACTTACCTGTCCTTTCTCTGCATCATTGTTCCCAACCTTTCTTTCTACTTAACTCTAACTATCCTACACAGCTTAGACTTTCTTAACCACTAGCCTCCCAGACAAGTTAGTCTGTTGGTTCTCCATCATCTTGTAAATACGTTTCCTACATCACTTCTAATGAAACTTCTTTGCATCTGTGAGTATATCCTAATGCAATGCTAATCTCCTCTGCAGCAGGGTTCTCTGGAGGTAAGAATAATGCGTTACTTATATTTGGGTCCTCAGAATCTTGCATTGTGATTTAAGTTATCAGTAAATAATTGGTGAATGAAATGTTAATGCACTCAGGGTGTGCTTACACTCAATATAAACACGTCTCTGAAAATATTAGGAGACCTTCTAAAGCGAGATGAGTGTTAACACCAGTGACAGCTCACTAAATCCCAGTGCACATCGTTCAGGAAAATGGGGAATCCCCAGAGTCTCTATTTTTTTTGCTAAATTGTTATCCTCAGTAAATCTATGGGGATTTTCTGCTGAGCATCACTTTGAATTCTTTGCCCTTAGGAAATAACAATGCTTCCATACTTGTGTGTGTGTGTGTGTGTGTGTGTGTGTGCTTTTGTGGTGTTGTTTTTCCAGAGCAATTGGAGCCAACCCTCTTTACTGTGATTGTAACATGCAGTGGTTATCCGACTGGGTGAAGTCGGAATATAAGGAGCCTGGAATTGCTCGTTGTGCTGGTCCTGGAGAAATGGCAGATAAACTTTTACTCACAACTCCCTCCAAAAAATTTACCTGTCAAGGTATGGTTTTTAATCATTTGTATTTAAGAATTACTATATTAAGTAAAAAAGAAAAAAGACAACCAATTGTCCCTCCAAAGGTATGGTTGAAAAGCCCAATAAATGATTATTTCTTCAGCCCATGCTTGGACAAGACAGGGCAGTTACCGGAGGTGCCCAAGTAAAGAATTAGACTTTTCAATTAAATCTCAGAAGTAGTCCATTGGAAATGACCAAGTTTTCTTGAAAAGGTATCAAAAATGTAGAGTTCACAATTTCTGAAAATTCCTGTCATAGCCTCTAACAAGTCAAATGTTTTGCTTTTGCCCTGTCTGAACATGTGCCCTGCTCCTAGGGCTGCCAGGGCCCTGTGGCTTCCTCATTCCAGGTAAGGAGAAACAGGCCCTCCCGAGTGTTCAGCCCCAACCTTCCGACTCGCCTCATGTGCTGCAGCCTTCCTGTGTTGATGTTCTTCTTCCTGCTTGTTTATATGCCTTTCTTTTCCTTCTGTTTGATGTATTTGTGAATTCTAAATATTGTCAGAATAACAAATATTATTTTCCTTTATTACAAGAATAATACATGCCCCTACATAGGAAAATATGAATAATAAGAAACAATTTATTTTCTGCAAGAAGAAATACAATTAACTATTAATCAGCATACATAGAGATAACCACTACTAAAGTTGTTGTGTAAATATTTCCACTGATGGTAGTCAGCTATATGGATTTAGGTTCCTTATAAATAGTGGGATAAAGTTTACTACTATACTTAGATTGTGGGGTTTTGGGGGGCTTTTGTTTGGTTGTTTTTTGTTTTTGTTTTTGTTTTTGTTTTTTGAGATGGAGTCTCCCTCTCTAGCCCAGGCTGGAGTGCAGTGGCACAATCTCAGCTCACTGCAACCTCCACCTCCCGGGTCCCAGTTCAAGCAATTCTCCTGCTTCAGCCCCCCAAGTAGCTGGGATTACAGGCAAGTGCCAACATACCCAGCTAATTTTTGTATTTTTAGTAGAGACGGGGTTTCACCATGTTGGCCAGGCTGGTCTTGAACTCCTGACCTCGTGATCCGCCGCCCCCCCCCCAAAGTCCTGGGATTACGGGTGTGAGCCACCACACCCAGCCAGATTATGTATATTTTAAGAAGGTCATTCATGATGGAGGAGAGAAATTCTTGAAAATGTTAAATGTCTAATCAGAAAATGTTGATTAAGCATGTTTTATGTGCAAAACTCAATCCTAGGTGTTATGGAGCATAGAGAACTTTATGGTATGGCCTTGCCTTCCATGACTTGAAAACCTAACTAAAAAGATAAGCTTTCAACATTTGAATATTTATGGAGGAAAAACATACTTAAGTAGGTAATACTGTGCTGTGGGTTGCAGTGTGAGCTCTGAAGCCCAGCCTGGTTGGAGCCAAATCCCAGCTTCACTTTTTGGTACTAGGTAACTGTAGTTTAATTACTTTACTAGTCTGTGCCTCAGTTTCGTCATTGTAAGCAAAGGTGGTGATGGTTACAGTCTGAAAGGATTTTGTTAAGATTAGATAATACAGATAAAAGACTGCCTCACACGCACAAACATTCAATATGTTAGCTGTTGACTGTATTGTTATAACATTTCAAAACACCAAAAAAGGTGATGTAGGACACTTCATAATTTATTAATAAAAAAGTAATTTTCAAAACCTATACACACCCTCAACGTTTTTAATTTGGCCTCTAATGTATTTCATAGTGGTAAATGTTTGCAAAAGGTAATTTGCAGCACATTGTAAATATTGACATTTTAAAACAAAACTCTTCGATGATTTTTTTAAATGTATCTGGTGGAATCTAAATACCAGAGCTAATTTTATAAGAGAAAAAAACAAGATCCTCCTTAATATATTGCATTTTTTTTCTTAAACTGTAGTTTCTCCTTGAATTCCTATTTTCAATACCTCAGAAAATTGTATCATTTTTTACTCCAAAAAAAAGTATGTAATTGAAATTTTAAAATTTCCTGCCACCAAAAGTCTGTAAGTTTTTACATCTTCTTTGAATTGAATTATTGCTGTTAATACTAGCGCATCACTGATTGAAACTACATAATTTTTTTGTCAATATTTTATTTA
Organism: Trachypithecus francoisi; assembly: GCF_009764315.1. Taxonomy (NCBI): domain Eukaryota; kingdom Metazoa; phylum Chordata; class Mammalia; order Primates; family Cercopithecidae; genus Trachypithecus; species Trachypithecus francoisi. The sequence goes on from NW_022681454.1 coordinate 19,732,881, forward strand.
AAGTTGAAAGTGAAATGTTATTGCAGTGCCTCTGAGATTATGTGCATTGATTGCAAGAATTTTTGCAATAATTGTTCTTTTACGATCCTAGCTCTTTATTGGGACTGTGCACCCGGATAAATTTCTGGTGGACTGAGAAGTATATCATTCTTTTGTAAAGTGGGAGAGAGATGATTGTCAAAGGGGAGGCAAGGAAGATAGAACTGGCATAAAACCTTCTCTTCAGCACATTATTAGGCAAATTACATGGGGAAGTTGAGAAACTGCAAACTGATTCTGTTACACCTTTCTGTGCCCAGCGATACTCATACGTTATTTTTAATAATGCTAATGCTTATCTGTATTTCTTAAAGTTTATAATTCCTTGGAACTATTTCTCGAAAAAATATTGTAACAAAAATCTGAGAAAAGTTGCATATTTGTATTCCACTCTTAGAGCATCACAGTTTACATTAATTTGTGAAATGCCCTCGGAAATCCAAGATAAGTCCCCTGTCTCTCTCTCTTACCTTGGGAATCCCAATTCCCTGAGACCCAACAATATTGAAATTAGACCACTCATAACACTACAATGATCTCTAGGTGTTCAAGTGAAAGAAAGAGTCTCACATCTCTCAGTTTAAATCAAAAGCTAGAAATTAGCAACAACAACAACAAAAAAAAATGTAGCGAGGAAGGCCATGTTGAAAGCGAGATAGACCCAAAGCTAAGCCTCTTGGGCCAAACAGTTAGCCAAGTTGTGAATACAAAGCAAAAGTTCTTGAAGGAAATTAGAAGTGTAACTCCGGCAAACAGACCAATGATAAGAAAATGAAACAGCCTTATTGCTGATATGGAGAAAGTGTTAGTGATCCAAATAGAAAATCAAACCAGCCACAGCATTCCCTTAAACAAAACCCTAATCTAGAGCAAGGCTCCTACTCTGTTTTTATGAAGGCTCAGAGAGGTGAGGAAGCTGCAGAAGAAAACTGGAAGGTAGCAGAGGTTGATTCATGAGGTTTAAGGAAACAAGCCTTCTCTGTAACATGAAAGTGCAAGGTGAAGCTCCAATACTGATGTAGAAGCTACAGCAAGTTACCCAGAAGATCTAAGATAATTGATGAAGGTGTTGACACTGTTAAACAACAGATTTTCAATGTAGATGAAACAGACTTTATTGGAAGCAGATATCGTTAGGTCTTTCATAGCTAAAGAGGAGAAGTCAGTGCCTGACTTCAAAGTTTCAGAGGACAGGCTAACTCTCTTGTTAGGGGCTAAGAAGTTGAAACCAATGCTCATTTACCATTCTGAAAATCCTAGAACCCTTGATAATTATGGTAAATCTACTCTGCTTATGCTCTCCAAATGGAACAGCAGAGCCTGGATGACAGCACATCTGTTTACAGCATGGTTTCCTAAGCCCATTCTTGAGACCTATTGCTCAGAATGATTTCTTCCAACATACTACTGCTTCTTCACAATGCACCTAGTGACCCAAGAGCTCTGATAGAAATACATAAGGAGAATGATGTTTATATGCTTGCTGATGCAATATCCATTCTGCAGCCCATGAATAAAGGAATGGTTTTTATTTTCAAGTCTTATTATTTCAGAAATACATTTTATAAGGTTACAGCAGCTGTACATAATGGTTCTTCTGATGGATTTGGTCATATTACATTGAAATCCTTCTGGAAAAGATTCACCATTCTAGATGCCATTAAGAACATTTGTGATTCATGAGAGGAGGGCAAAATATCAATATTAACAGGAGTTTGGAAGAAGTTGATTCCAATCTGCATAGATGACTTTGAAGAGTGAAAACTTCAATAGAGTAGGTAACTACAGATGTGGTAGAAATAGCAAGAGATTAGAATTAGAAGTGGAGCCCGAAGATATGACTGAATTGCTGCAATCTCATGACAAAACTTCAACAAAAAAGGAGATGCTCCTTATGGATGAGCAAAGTGGTTTGTTGAGATGAAGTCCACTCCTGGTGAAGAAGCTGTAAACATTGTTGAAATAACCACAAAGGATTTAGAATATTATATAAACTTAATTGATAACACAGTGGCAGAGTTTGAGAGGATTTACTTCAATTTTGAAAAAATGTTCTACTGTGGATAAAAGGCTATCAAACAGCATCACATAGTACAGAGAAATATTTTGGTGAAAGGAAGAGTCAATCGAGGCAGCAAAATTCATTGTTGTCTTGTTTTAAATAATTGCTACAGCCACCCCAACCTTCAGTAACCATACCCTGATCAGTCTTACCAGTCACTAACTCCAAGGCAAGAACCTTGGCTAGCAAAAAGATTACAACTAACTGAAGGTTCAGATGATCATTCACATTTTTTTAGCAATAAAATATTTTATAATTAAGGTATTGCATTTTAGGACACACTTAATGTATAACAGTATAGTTAAAAATAACTTTTATGTGCACTGGCAAACCAAAAAATTTGTTTAACTGTCTTTATTGCAATATTCACTTTATTGAGGTAGTCTGGAACCAAACCCACAATATCTCCAAGGTCTGCCTGTACATACATTCATCCGTACATACATCTTTGTGTAACTCAGTATTTATTATCTGACTAACTTGAGTTTGTTTTCATTTATTGACTCTAGAATCTCATGTACTTAATGTAGCATTAATGGAAATGTGTTTGAGGGAAAATTAGCTCTTTTCAGCACTGCCCAATACAACTTTCTATACTAATAGAAATGTTCCAAATCTGTGCTATTCAATATGGTAGCCACTGGTTACATAGGATTATAGCGCACTTACAATATGGCTAATGCAGTTGAGAAAAATAATCGTTATTTTACTTTATTTACATTTAAACTGAAATATACATGCATGTCTGGTGGCTCCCATAGTGGATAGTGTAGTTGCCACAAGAACTCAGAGGAATCATTTGTGTAAAAGAAGGAGGGCTGTGAAGATTTAATGAGATAGGTGGACAGGCAGACAAGTGTGAGGATAATGCTACAGGTGGGCATAACTATGGGAGCAGAGCTTGCACTGTAGGAAACTTCTGGACCTGTTCCAGGGCCAGCAAAAACAGTGGAGCTGAAACTTGTTAATTGTCAGATGATGTAAACCCTAAATTTATCATTTCAACTGTGGAAGTTCAGTGTAATATTCACTACACTCTAAGATCAATAGATTGCATGTATTTCAAGGTATACTTTAAATAGCAAACAGCATGGGTGTAAGCCAGTTGGCAAGCAGTGTAGACATTCAAGGCTCAATCAATATAATCGCAGTTGCCTTTAGAAGACTATAGTTTACTCCGTTTTTCTGGAACTGAATTTTAGAGTGATGGGCACTGAAGCTCACAGTGACCTTTGCCAGCATTTGTTTCAGCATTTGTCAAACTATTTTGAAGTTTCATTGTCCTATTAATGAAGACTCCGCTAGTGCAAGGTTTATGACCATTTAGACTGGATCATTGCCAATACTACTATCATTACAAATAATAATAACAATAATAGCTAAGTTCTATTGAGTAGTTTGCCTAATGCTGAGTACTTTACATAGATTTTTATCTCTTTTAATCTTTCCACCATTCTTCTAGTGAAAACTATCATTTCCCCATTTGAGATATGAAAATACTGTATTTTAGAGTCACTAAGCCATTTTTAAAAATCACTCAGCTGCTGATCGGTGTCAGAATTTGAACCTTAACTCTGATTCCAAAGCTTACTGCTAAAGTTTATTTTACAGTTTTCAATAAAAGTATTTTCAAAATACATTTTCAGTGTAAATAAGATTGCCACCCTATTATTGAAACATACTTAGAAAATGAAAATTCTGAACTACCCTCAAAAGCTTTACTAGAAATATTTACTTACAAAAATGGATTGGTAGAAAGCCAAGTATTTTAACCTATTAATTAAAATAATTCATTCAAGGAAATCCACTGAGTACTATACTATTAAGCATATATGCTTTATGAGTTTTAAAGCAACAATATAATGTTTCTTTAAATGTTTTATAATTAAGGTTTACATATTTTAACTTAACTTTCCCTCTCGTTATGCCAGTCTAATGTATTTTTATTTTATTCATGAACATTATATAAGTACAAACTCTCAATATTAAGGGTTGTCAATGTATAGTTTCAAAATATAGCAGGAAGATGAATTTTTTAATTGAATACATGTTTACATAGCTATATTTAAATACAATTTAAATGATTTTTTTCTACTAGAGGATGCCATGCCATGCTGTTATTTTGAGTCATTAATTATTTTAATAAAGAAAAAAGTGTTTTCTTTATATAAACTCTCATCGTTTTGATGCATAACAGAAATAAATGAACAGGAAGAAACTGATTATCAGATCATATTTAATTAATACCCAGATAGAGCATTCCTGAGTGGGAAGCAGATGGCCATGACTTGTCTTTATAACCCAAATGTCCTGTCCTCATCTTTTAAATATAAGATGACGTTAGAGTGATTAAGCAGTCTGCAATAAAACAGCTTTTGTCCTCTCCAGATAGTCATTGAGAAAGTCAGTGTGGAAAGTGGAACATTGTTAATTTCTAATATTTCCTTTATTTCTCTTGGTTCAGGAAGTTTTAGCTATGGAACAACTGAATTATTTTTTTATTTGAAAGACATTTATTAAATACTTAACATGTGCTGAAGAGTGAACAATCACATGGAGATGACTTACATGTGCTGAAGAGTGAACAGGCTAATGGAGATGAATGATATATTTCTTCATTCATTAAACAAATATTATTCAAGTTCATACAATGTACATGGCACTGTGTCTGGGTGGTAAGAATACAACAATAAACAATTCAGAGTAAAACCTCTATTCTCATGGAGCTTATATTCTACTGATAGATACTTTTAAATAGGTAATTCTAAAAAACGGTATGGAAGTCTGGTGATAGAAATATGTATAAGATGCTAATAATATATCCATACCAAATGACTATGGAATTGTAACTGATACTGTCAGGTCCAAGAGGCCAACAGGAAATTCTTCTTGTGAACCAAATCGAATATAACACAAAACCCAAATGGGCAGGGATCTGGTAGCCATGAGCTCAAGAGAAAGGCCGGGATATGGTGCTGAGGTACCTCATTACTTCATTTATAAAGGCCAACTGAAATGTCAAAGAAACCTGAAACCTTGACAGAACCCACGATAATGAACATTTAACATGCCACGGTTGCTCTCTTCCTCTAATTTTATATGTTAGGAATGCTCTAGATTCTGGAATTCCTGTGAAAAATATCACAACTCTCAGCAATAACATTGTAATATTATAGTTTTGCTTAGCAAGATCAACATTTTCCATTTTGGACGAGTTTTTGATAGGCTTGAGTGAGAGCTTTTGTTCTGTGTCTCAAAATCATTGATATTGCCCTTAGTCGTTTAATTAAGTATGAAGGTGATTAAATAATTCAGGCCTAACTACAGCAATGAAAAATTCACAAGTCAGATCAATTTTGAAGCATTATTTAGAACTTGGTCAAATCTTTTTTACATTTTCAGATTTAGTATTACTTGTACATAGTGATTATCTTGGAAATTACCTTAGATTTTGGAGGTTTTGATTTGCTTATTGGCTAAAGAGAGCATTCAGGTTTGGATATGGTAATCTGCTAAAAGTACCATTTAAAAATGGGGGGGCTCTTTTATTATACTTTTTAAAACTTAAAACACTTGGAAAAACTTAACAGACATTTGTTTTTAATAGCTAAAGAGAACTAGCAATTAATGCTCTGTTCTTACATGTTTTATATCCATATTCTCTCTGATGCAAAGATTTTATAAAATAATTATTGCCCTTTCTATTTAATTTTGACTCAGGAAGTTCATTTAGTGGCCCAAAGTCACATGTAAGTGTTGCAAATGGCCAAGCCTGCTAATCCAAAAGGTGTAGTAATTTAGCCTTTGTGTTTTTAGTTAACTATTTTTGCAATGCAAATTTACAGGATTTTAACCTCTATCATCTGGAGATCATCTCACCCCTCCACTGAAACTAGAACACCAGTGCCTTCTATCTTGCCAATTTCAGTGGCTTCTTTTTAGTTATCTTTATTTGCTCTCTTTACATCTTCGACACTGGTGGCCACTTCTCCTTCCTCTAAAATCTCTTGGCTTCCTCATTCCTTTTATTTTTCCACCCATTTTTTCATGTAGACATGTGGTGTTCTATCTTTAGCCCTATTAAGTTCTCAGTAGATTTCAATCCATGCCTTTAAATTTCTAGCCATGGCTTTTCTTAAGAACTTCACATTCATATTGCCATTCACTTCGTGGATTCTTCTCCCATGATGGCGTGCAGAAACTTAAAACACATATACTAAGACATGCATTCTCATTCCCACATCCACTCTGTAATTGATACACGTATGTCTCTACTGCTAAACCGTAAGTTTTTTCAGAAATTCAGGCATTTCACTTGTCTTTGGTCTCTTAAAACCTGGCCTAGTGCCTGGCACAGTGTAGATGCTCAGTAAATATTTGATCAATTAATGATGGAATGTTGTTAACAAATATGCATTTGGTATTATTAATAATACTTGAGAAATGCCATAATGTAATTGCAAGTGGAGTGTAAAAGCATTGGTTTTAAATAAAAACCTTCTTTTAGTTAAATTATACCCAACGTCAAATATCCCCAGTGTGTTTCCCTGAGTTGCCTTTGATGTACCTCTGACTTGATACAAGGGCAGTACTAGAGGATTTTGTTATTTGACTCATGTTTCTAAGGGATGCCAGAATGAAGGCAGACTCTAGAATACAGCTAGAAGTTTTTGTCTGGAGTTTTTGGTAATAAATCAAAATGAGATGCAGAACTCACTGGGTAGTAATAGTGGTGTCAGGTGCATAACTAGTGATTTGAGTCAAGTAAGCAAGTCTGCCTACAAGCTTTAATGGATTTGAGATCTGACAGTTCTTCCATTAAAGATTAAAGTAACTGACAGAGACAGATTGTTAACCAAACTTTCTTCTCATTTTCCCTTTGAATTATTAAGCTAACCACACCTCCACCCATGTAGCTAATACTATAGTGCTCTTTTAATCACAACCAAATCTTAAATCAATCCAGTTTGCTTAGACTGTTCTCCTTCATTTCAGTGACATTAGTAAAGATGTTTATCCCTGAAGCTACATTTCCTTTCCCCTCTGTGGCACACATCTCATGAAGCCTAGTTTGTTAACAATATGTTAACGTTTCTTGGAACCAGTTAGCTTTAGAAAGGAGAAAAGCTTAAAGATTGCAGTTCTTTACCAAGCAGCCATGAAAGAACACAGAGAACCTCTTCCGTTTCTTAAAGTTGTACTGTTATTTCTGGTGCTTGGCCACACCTAATATGCAAATCACAGTTACATGACTTAACAGCATAAAGTCATGAACTCTCAGTGTTGTACCTGGTGCCCACCTCTATTTCCCATGGGTTTCATAATAGTCCCTGTAATTTCCCCAAATTCGAGCAGCTCGTAGCACATATAGAAGGTTCTCAGGGAGCCTGTGATGAATAGGTAAACAGCAAGATCTAATTTGCCTTTGTCTTTGTTGAAATTTGGACAAACAAGAAAATGACTGCGTTTCTCCTTTTAAATAAAACACTTTTTGTTCCTTGTACCTACTCCAGCTCTCTGAAAGTCTAAGAAAGAGTGTCAGTACTTGCCGTAATGTTGTCCTTGATCTCACTAGATTCCCTGCTTGACACAGATTCTGTGCCCAAGATTGCTACATATTATGGACATCTTCGTTTCACCTAGGACTAATCAAGTGTGCAAAATTCTGCCAAATGTTGGTTTGCTCATGGAGAGCTGTACTTAACTCTTCCCCCATTTTATGATGACTTTATTTGGCATCTCTCTTTAGCTCTGATATCATCTCCTTATTGTATAAACAGATTAAAGTTGTCATTCTCCTTGAATAAGAAGATTACAGGAGAGGAGCTCTGAGAAAGTGTAGTAGACAGAAAATGAATCACAAGTTGGATGCAAATAGAGGACAGAAGATGGACTTAGAAGGGCAAAATATGGACAGGAAGATGAATGGGAGGAGAGCCAGATGCAAGGAATATCATTTCAAGAGATTAGTCTATAGAAACAAGCGGATTTAGATAAACCAGGTAGATGTAAAAATCACATTCCGAAAAGGATTTTTGGTTAAGGAGAATTACAAGCTACATAAAATAGGAAAAGAAAGTATATCATTTTTAGACCCTTAGAGATATCAGAGGATGCTGCTATGTGGAATTTGTTTGACTTACAAACATCTTTTACTCAAACTCAAGTACTAGAAATAAGAAATGATCGTTGAATAACTGGGTTTAAAAAGATATGAAAAACGAGAAGTAAATAGAATGATAGCTAACTTTACCATTGGTAAAATTGATAGTCATGAACTTTACCAACCTGAAGAAATTAGAACTCAATTATTCCCAAACCCTGTGCCACAATCAGTTCAGCAAGTTTAAGAAATTGTTCAAAGAGTCCTGGGCGTATGAGAATGCTTGTTATCTTGTTTTTTTTTTCTTTTTTTTTTTTTTAGCTAAACTGAACATATATGAGGGGGCAACAATCTCCCATAACAAATTCCAGATATAAAAATAATTCAGCATAATTATCTCTATGGAAAACCAAATTTGGTCTTGAATAAAATGCAAAGAAATTAGGTAGTGATTATTAATCAGATATGGTCCAGTGGACAGTTATTAAATAAATCTCCACTATGTGGTAAAATGGACACGGACTGTTTCAGCCAGGCAGTGATGCTGCCAGTATACTCGATTAAATTCTTCAGAATGTATTCCATTTTCTTCCCTAAGATAATCTCTTAATTTCTCATCTAATTACTCAGACATCATTTTTGGAACATATCACACTCCGCAGGATGAACTTACAAACTGCCAACCCTCAACTCCTTTTATTTAAGCCATAGCCTTACAAGGTTGAAAGCACAGTAACAAGCCAAAAGACATTTTTTCTCAAGACCTTGGGATGTGGCCAGATAAATGCTTAGAGTGGTTGCATTTGCTGACTTGCTGTTTTGCTGGCATACATTTCTTCACCGTTTCATCCTACGCCTTTGTTCTGAGTTAGGTTCTTTCCTGTAAACTGGTTAAGGGATCCACTAGCAATGAGCTATTTTCTTTCCTCTTGCTGACGCATATATAACTTTAGCAAGCTCAAAACCATTTGTCGTTAGGTATTATGCTAATTTAGCAAACTGCTTTCGCTGTCACCACTCATTTCTGCAGTGTGCTGAACAGCTGAGTTTTTTGCCCTTAATTGATAAATAAATTGGGCAGGGTGGAGAGAAATTAAATTTCTGTGGAGCTCACTTTACTTCAGAATTAATGCCAGCAGTTTCCCAGCTGTAAATTGATATAGAGACTCCTTTAGTTATTCTAGTTACCAAGACAAAATGTAGGGAACATTAGCACTGGCACAGTCTCTCCTAGTGACTGAGGGGTCACTAGAAGAAGTAAGCACCGCCTCTTTCCTTTAATACGGTCATCCTAGGAGCAGTCAACTTTCTCCTAATGGTAAAATAAAACCAGAATTTCAATACACTTCAGGCATTTTTTAATTGATAGAAAAACTGAACACTACAGGGCACTATCATTTTCATGAATTTTAATTCAATACCATTACTTGAATATGTGCTAGTATTTCCCAGAGTAAAGAATATGAAGAGACACAATGAATCTCTGTGGCCATCGTATTTATTCATGTTGTCTTATATACGTGAGTTTCTTTCAGTAGATCAACAACTCAAATGTGGGTTCTAATCTGTAGAATAATTTGATGCAGGTAGGTTATGTGAGTAGAAGTTATATAGCTTTTTGGTGAAGGTATCTTAGAAGGTTAGAGCAGTAATGGTGGGGGTGCAGAGCTGCTATGCAATTATCCAGATAACTTTGCTAGAAATTTCATGTGATAAAACGTGCAATTAGAATTATTGCTGCTTGTTCCAGTGAAGATAAAAAACTACAGAGAGATTATACTACAGAGTGAAATATAATTAATGTTTACAGTAAGAAATGTAGGTGTTTTATATATAAAGATATCAGTGTCCTTGTCAGACACATTTGCCAAAAGGCATTGTGGTGAACTCTCACACACACTGCACAAAGTAGCATAGGTGGAAGATACTTTTATTGAGGATGGTACAATTCCACATTGTTAGTCATTTGTCCAGTAAGTATGTGTGAACAAAGGAAAATGGCTGTGGCTAAATATGCATTTAATCAAGACCTTGCACGGCTCTTGAAGTTTTTTAAAGATATCTACCAAAACATGAGATTGCAAGTAAAGATCATTTCAAAGATGTTTTCTTTTTGGAGAGGAAGATACAGAAACATCACCCATCACGTATTGTGCAAATGAACCAACAAATAAACCGAATCAAAAGGAAATGAAGGAGATTATAATGGAGCTTACACTTTTGGTTTATTTCTATATGCATAAAGAGGCACTGTTTTGTATCTTCTATACAAAAGTCGTACTACTGAGTCAGTGTTACCCGGGTAGATGCATTGTGTTGTGTTTTTAATTAAAGTGATGAATTTCTACTTATTTATAAAATTTGCTCACCCCACGCCACACGCACACATGTAGTCTTCTCTGGGACTGACAATAGGCATTTCTGTGAAGCAGGAGGAGGTTAAAGTACTGGCCAAGAAACACATCCACATAAACTAGTCAGCCCATGAGGGGACTCTGCGACACTGGCACCATTAACATCAGATACCAACTCAGAGTCCCACACTGACCTCAGAGAGGCTCACAGTACATCCAGTTGAGAAGGCCTCCTGTTGCATTATTGAACATCATAGGATGATGCTGATTTCTGGCTTGTCATGGATGAGAGACACATATAGATATGTGACCAATAATAATTTTATACAAAATTTACCATTACGTTAAGGCATACAAGTAATTATAAGTAAACTGGAAGAGCATCAGTTGCTCATATATTTCAATTAATTTTCAGGTCCTGTGGATGTCAATATTCTAGCTAAATGTAACCCCTGCCTATCAAATCCATGTAAAAATGATGGCACATGTAATAGTGATCCAGTTGACTTTTACCGATGCACCTGTCCATATGGTTTCAAGGTAAGTAAAAGCACTTTAAGAGTCAAAGTTTGAGAACATACCTTTTCTTGGTGTGCCTTTATTATTCTACTGTGCTTTCTCTATGTGCCGAGAACTGCTTTAGTTGACTTTACTTGCCCATTCTTCTCCAGGGGCAGGACTGTGATGTTCCAATTCATGCCTGCATCAGTAACCCATGTAAACATGGAGGAACTTGCCACTTAAAAGAAGGAGAAGAAGATGGATTCTGGTAGGTCATTAGTCTGTGATCATCTGTATCTGAAGTATTGGAGCAAGGATCACTAAGCCAACATGCATTGTCCTTTTCAAATCAAAGAGCAGTATTTTTCAAAGAATGCCGGAGAAAGGGTACTATGTATGGGTCCCTCTCGAAGATGTTGCAATATAAAAACTAAATGGAGACACTACAGTATTATCAGCTCAGGATGCTACAAAACCAAAACTAATTTACAAACATACACACATGCACATTATGGTTAATCAGGTCAGATTAGGGCAAGACAAAGTATTAATATTGGCTCCATTATACTTAATTAATAGCCAACTAGTCCGCTACTGCTAGTCATATATTCATCTGTTGTTTTTCTTATTGCTTTAACAGAGTGTGTAATGATAAGATATAGGTCTCACTGAAACAGAAAATTAATGATTTATTTCCGAGACACAATATAAGTAGACAGACTTGCTGTGAATGATTTTAGTCTGGAGTTTTTTAATCATATGGTACAATTATTTCAGATGTACTTCATGAATTATGAACTGGAGCTCTTTATTAAATGACACTAATAATATTGCATAAGAAGGCTAATATACTACTAAAACTTGTTAGAATTTCACTTTTTAGAAGAAATAGACTTCTGCATTCTGTTATGAAGTTGCCTCTTATTCAAAAATTATTCAATACATACTCAAGATTGTTTTATGCCAGAGGAAGGATTGCATTTATTAAGACAAAGAGAACATTCACATTTTGTAATTGCAAGGAAGATAAAAATTTTATCATTCATTTTTGTTTCAAAACATCAAGGACATTATATGTATGTTAGTAGATGTTGTAATTTTAAAAATCAGAACTAGTTCCTCTTCATTTATGAGCAAAGAAATCTGAATTATTTTATTAGAGCACAACTCAAGATTAAGATATCTAGGGCTGTGGAATAAAGCTGCTTGTGTTTTAGACCTGCAAATACAGTGAGTTTATTGACTTTTAAGACCATGGAACCGTTTGCCTTCTTGCAACCAGCATAAATTTTATTTTTTGAATGGTTTCTACTTGGGTGGATATTACCTTACATTGATGTTTACAACATGTCATTTAAAAGCATTTTAAAAAATCAATTTCTGGTAGTTAAAAGCTCTATGGTTGATTAGTGTAATTATGCTTTTCTCAATATTTAGAACACATGACTTCAAAATGCGGCAAAAAAGGTGTTTTTTGCTTTTTCTTCCTCTGGCATTCAGGTGTATTTGTGCTGATGGATTTGAAGGAGAAAACTGTGAAGTCAACGTTGATGATTGTGAAGATAATGACTGTGAAAATAATTCTACATGTGTCGATGGCATTAATAACTACACATGCCTTTGCCCACCTGAGTATACAGGTACAAAGAACAGGAAATATTTTGCCTTCGATCAGTATATCTGTTTGAAAGCATCGCTGGAACTATGTTATATATGTTTAGTAAATCATTTTATTATTTGATAAATGGTAGGTGTCTTGAAAATCAGATGTAATGTAAATAACGTAAGGACTTAAAGATAGTTTCAGCTAACCAAATAAAAGACCCAGGAATCTCTGTTCAAACACATGCATCTATTATAAAACCATGCTATCCAGTAATAAAAGAAGCTATTGTCCTAAAGCTTTTAGTCCCACAATTAAATGGCATTTTTGTGCAAACCATTTTCCCTGTGCAAACCAACTCCCAGTACCTGTGTGAAAAGAGGACATTTATTTAATAGCCAAAACATAATTGAGCATTTGAGATCATTCATCTTCATACTTACATCTTTGCTAGTGAGTGTTTGCCTCTAGTAACCCATGTCCCTCAAATTAAAAGTCAGGAAGATACTGAGCACTTTGGATAGTCTTATGAGACTATCACCTTTTTTCTAACACTTTTGTTTATTTGGATGACACATCTCATTAGACTATTAATTGCTAAACTTCTTCCCTATTCAAACCAATTTGCTCTAAAGTCAACATCAAGCTTATGACTTGTCTGTTTTGTCAGAATTGATTTTTTTTTTTTGTGGCTCTGAATTAGAAACTTCATAGATATGCCCCTTTTCCTTTAATAAATCACTTAACATTGACAAAGGGAAAACAAGAATGTTGTACATTTTATTTGTAAGAAAAAAATGGAGAAGTAATTTTGGTCACTCTACTCAAAGTTGCTATTTTCATTTTCTGGGTGCATTTCATTAATTATATCTATTTTCATATAATTTAATACCTAGTGAGAAAATCAAAGGGTGAAATTACAATGCAGGTGACTGGAGTTAACATCTCACAACATGAAAGATGAGCATACATCTGTATAATTAAATTTTCCCAGGGATTGTTTGGAAAATGATTAAAATGGAGGCTTTTATGGAGTACCCAAACTGAATTTTATTAGGTACCTTTCTTGATGGGAAAATACTAGGTAGAATAATGAGGCTCTGTTTTGCCAACCCAAATCTGTTTCAGTGACTCTGAAGGCTGCCTTTTCTAGGGTCTTTTTTTTTTTTTTATTTTTTATTTTTTTTTTGAGACGGAGTTTAGCTCTGTCCCGCTAGCTGGAGGGCAGTGGCGTGATCTCGGCTCACTGCAAGCTCCGCCTCCCGGGTTCACGCCATTCTCCTGCCTCAGCCTCCTGAGTAGCTGGGACTACAGGCGTCCACCGCTCGCGACCGGCTAATTTTTTGTATTTTTAGTAGAGACGGGGTTTCACCGTGGTCTCGATCTCCTGACCTTGTGATCCGCCTGCCTCGGCCTCTCAAAGTGCTGGGATTACAGGCGTGAGCCACCGCGCCCGGCCTCTAGGGTCTTATTTTTAATTTTTATTTTTTTGGCACCAATAAAGCACCCGATATCATGTAAAGCAGTAATAGCATACTAGTTTCCAGCAGAAATTTGAACATGCTGTATTACCAAGTCTTATAGGACATATCTACAGACCTTAGTCTGCTTAGTGGGTAGAATTTTAGCATTATTTGATATTTTACATGCACCTTTCTAGAGTATCTAGAAAGAATGTAGGTGTTACGTAGCTTTGACTTTCACACTAATATTACCAATATTATCACACCTCAGAAACTTGACATTAGCCTGTGACCACAAATTCTGGAGCCCTTTGAGCTACCCTGAGAATTTAACTTCATTGGATGGGCTGATTTAGACTTGTCCAAGAAGCCCAGTGTTTGCACTAAAATCTGCTACCTGGTACCTTCTTAGGATAGAATAATTCTCTTTTTCCATCATTTTCCTGATCATTATAGAAAGGGCTTAAGAACCCAGTTAATTTTGGAGGCCTCCTTAAACCAGCCCACTCTCCCTCCACCAGACAAATTGGACCCAAGCATTTCAAGCAAACTTTGCCTAACCAATACCTTCCTAAGCACAGAACCAGGAATATATACATATATATATTTCCTGATGAAAACCTAGGCTGTGGAGCACAACTGCAATCAGGTTCTTACATGTCTTTTTGACAATAAAATTTCTAGAAGGTGGTTGAGGCCTCTTTTGAGTTGGTTTGGAGGAGTCCTCCTGCTTTGGCTTTTGATTCGCTATTCCTTATTCTTACCCATTTCTTTTGAGTCTTTGTCTTAGCTGCTCATCCTTCATTTCCCCAGCTCCCTCTCTACACCTGCTCCTCTTGAACACATATTTTCTCCTATTCTAAGGGTCAGTTCAGAGCAGTTTCCACGGAGCAGTGTTATGAAGCCTCACTTCCCCAACGATGTCAGATCTCTTTCTTTGAAACATATCATAAATACCTAAAGCTTAGCCAAACCATTCTTCAGCCAAAATGTGACATCTATAAAAGCTGTCATCTGGGAACTTGCCATGAGTATCTGTCAAGAGCCATTTGGCTCTCCACAAGAACTGGGACTGTTTTAGTCTTTTTACTTATAACTATTGCAAATGTCAGTTTGCCTTAATTTGGGCAAAGGATCAACAAAAATACTAAACAGAAAGTACATGGCATACAAACATGAAGATACGACCATTTTATCTTCGGAGTGGGTCTTGTGGGCCATGAAGAGTTTGACAATTTGGCGTGAGAGAAGATATCTAAATGGGGCAAATGTATAACTCATCTATTAATTGCAGTATTTTTGTGCACACGTGAAATGAGCTCATTTACAAAATTTCAAACAACCATCTGCAGATTTTGAAATCATTGACACATAAGTGACCTTTAATTATGGGAAGTAGGAATGAAGCTCTAGAGTTTTCTATCCTGCTTCATCCAAGTCTGCAGTTAAGGAGGAATTTTCTTATAATGTGATTATATGGTTTTAAATTTGAGTTTGGAATCTGATTAATGAGCATGAGATCTGGGAGCAGAAGCACTGCTATGCTCAGGAAACTAGTAACAAGTTCATTTTCCCTTTGAAAATTTTGTACTCTATATCCCAAAGGCATACAATGAGAAGTGAACTCTGTTTCATGGGAACAAATAATGCCATACAGAAAAAAAAGCTTGTAAATTATTATGGTGATAGTTTTTGTATTTGACACCTATGTCAAGAGTCAGAACAGACATAATGTCAATGCAAACAAATTCAGAGATCTGTGGGCAATCTGACAGAGAAGTTGTGATGAACAGACTATAAAACATGACTAGAAATATTTAAAATAAAATGAGCCACCTATGGGGAATTTATTAAACTTTATTTAAGCCCTGTGTGACCAAAATATCACAGTAAGTAGTTACTGATTTGTTAGAGGAGAAAATTCTCTGCTCTTTCCTGCTCCAGGGATTGACAGCATAAACTGTAAGGACAAATACTGTTTTTCTGTTATCTAAATCTTGCTGTAACTTCACCAGCCTAGTCACCAAAACCATTCTCCATATACTCCAGTTCATCATCTGTGCTTCCAGTTGTGTAATGCATGACTGCCGATTACTAGTGTATTTTAGGTAAGATTAACCTTTGAAAAGTTGAATTCACTGTGAATCTAAATTAACATCCCTATACAATTAAGAAAGTAGGACTTCGGAATTGTAAAACAAACACTTTTAAAATTAAATCTAAGGTTTTAATTGTAGCTTGAGAGATTTTGTTGGTTTTGATTTTTTGTTTGGTTATTTTCTAAAAATCATGATCATCTTTCTAAAGACAAGACATTTCTTGGAGCTAAATGTCCAAGGAATTCCTGAAATTACATAAACCTAACACCTATAAAAATAAAAACTATAAATATGGCACCCCTGTTTTTTTAGAAAAATGGACCCTTTTTTTAGGCTCTAGTGTTAACGTAGGTGTTTAATTCAAAAATGTGCCTTTGTGTATTTCCCAACAGTCAGAACCCTGGATCTGCTGTATCAAGACTGTGTGTCTTAATTAATTCTTATTCTTACAGGACCACATACAAGTATGACACAGTTGATCACATTTTAAGCCCTCCTTTCACTTAATGGGATTACTTAAATTCCATAAAATGAACATCTCCATGCAAATTGGGCATGTAAAGCCTTAGAACACATTTTGTGGAAAATATTCAGACCACTTTAAATTTTCCATTGTGTACCCATTTTCTCTTTGTTTTCCGAATCTCTGACGCCCATACACAAGCCATTCGGTGTCCATCTTAAACAGTAAAGCTGCTGGTTGTTCCGTCACCTGGTTTAGAGGCAGACCTCTAGCTCCCTGTGATGGCATTTACCTTTTGCCTCATTTTCTCCATGTTTGTGCGTGTGGCCCGGCTGTAGGTAAGAAATCCAAGCCTTGCTTCAGCTCACTCGCCCACCCCTGCTTCTCTGTTGTGAACGCTGCACATTGGCTTCCTGTGCTCTGCTGTTGTATTGCAATGTAAAAAGTCTTTTGTCTCTTCTGTCTTTGTCGCTGCCAGCTGCTAATCTGAATGAGGTGGAAAAAGGTTAGTTGCCTTTTAAGTCTATTATGATTTTCATTTTAGTCTCCCTCTTTCTTGTAAAGTTATGTAGATTTCACTGTGTGTACCTGGTAAAAAGGAATGTTGACAAACTATAAAATCTGAAAACAATATGTCAAATCAGTCATTCAGATCTTTAATCTATGCCTCACTATGCCAAACACTATACAATGGGCCTCTGATATGCAATTTATCTATTGTTAGAAGACAATGAATAGAAACTTTTTGAGTGGGAAGAAGGGGTGGCTAGAATAAGGGACTAATATAAATTTTTTAAATTTTCTACTTGTCTGTATGCTTCCACTTTTTAAATATGTCACAAACATGTATTACTTTTAGAATGAAAAACATAGGTTATTTAGTACTGCAGATAAGGCTGCAGATAGAAAAATGTTTAAGTAAGAAAGACTGTTCCCGTAACTTTAAGCAGATATCTTTAGTAACATGAAACATGAAAAATATTTGAAGGTGTATACATTTATTGAAACACTTTAGGAAATAAATATTATAAAGCCTAAGAAGTTGACTTACAGAATGCCAAGACTACTAGGCAGTATGTTTAAGCATAAAAAAGCCATATTTAATCATTGACATCAATATGATCCACCCAGCTCCCCAAATACATCAGGGCCCATAAAAATAAGTCGTGGAAATCGTAGAATTATTAGAGTGATAGCTGTGTCTGGGAAATCATCATGGAATATTTATGACATTTTATCTTAAAGACTCAGAGTTTTAACTAATTACATTAGATTGTTAATTATTCAGCTTACCAAAAGTCTTCAAGTACGAAATGCAGGCACAACGTCCTAAAAGGAACACAATGTGTGCTTGTCTTGATAGTTCCAATTGTATCTGAAGCATTTGGAGTTGGATTATGAGGATGATAAATAAGTTATTATGGACTGGGCATGGTGGCTCACCCCTGTAATCCCAGCATTTTGGGAGGCCAAGGCAGATGGATCCTTTGAGCCCAGGAGTTTGAGAACAGCCTGGGCAACATGGTGAAACCCCGTCTCTACTAAAAATACAAAAATGAGCAGGACATTGTGGCACACACTTGTAGTCCCAGCCACTTAGGAGGCTGAGGCAGGAGAATCACTTGAACCTAGGAGGCAGAGGTTGCAGTGAGCCGAGATTATGCGACTGCACTCCAGCCTGGGGCAACAGAGTGAGACTTGCTCTCAACAAAAAAAAAAAAGAAAGAAAGAGGTTTTCATATAGCAGGTCTTTCTGTCTTCTCTTGCTATGGGTTTCATTTTCTCTGTTGCATTGCTTAGATGATTTACTGTGTTTGCTGACTTAGTCTTACAGTGTGCAGAGTTAAGCTGAAAAACATGAAAAGAAAATGGTTTCATATTTTAGAATGTAACAATATAACACGTGCTATTCTCTGGGGATTAACGCATCTAATACCTTCCTGGGTCAAATGGCATCTTTTCTCTTTACAAGTACTAAGCAATTGATGGCCTGGGACAGGGATGTCTAACGGCTGAGTCTATCTCAGAAACATAATAGCAATTATTCCACCACAGGAATATGTCCTTAAATTGTTGTGTATACTCTTAGAAACAATCTTGGCAGTACAAGTGTTTTAAATCACCATGTGGTTTCATGTGTTGACTAAATTTCATGCTTATGTTTATAAAAGCTCCCTTTTATTTTCCAAGAATTTGCTGCTGACTGAATTTGCTTTTAAAAGCCGTCAAATCATTCTCTATATTTTTAATTCAAAACTTAATTGGAAATAGAATTTCCATTTTTTCTAGCACCCGGGGGAATTTTCTTAAAAAGAATGTACGTCATTAGTCAATGCATTGTTAATTTAAAAGAACTCTGTAGTTTATGTGAACAACACAAAGGTGGGCAAAAACTTCTGTGAAACAACGATAAACCACTTATTCAAGGATATGCACCTTGTAAGTAGAGGCCCAGATGCAAACCCATGTCTCATTGGCCCCAAAGCATGCACTTTGAGGTGGGGGCCTCTGCTGGAGCCTGTCCCTTCTGCCTTGCTGCCCTCTTCAGGCACGGCTTCTTTTCTGTCTCACAATAGCTTATTTCTCATTCATGGTTTATGCCAAACAAGCTTTCCTTCTGCTCTCCTGCTGTCTCTTCAGCTCGCTATGCACAATTGTCCTTATGTAAGGAAAGCTGTACCCACAAAATTCAAGTGCAGCCAAGCCGTCTATTTTATCTAGACGTGAAAAAAGCACCGAATGAATGCCTGTACAATTAATGAATAAATTCTCCCCGAGAACTAGGCTACCTTTTATCCCATAAGGCAGGTGGTTAGTTTGTGTAGGTAAAGGAAAAAGTTCAGGTTTCCCATCCCGGCATGAATATTTATAAACTCTAGGATACCTCCCAGTCTTTTATTTTTCCTCTGTGAAACAGGAACAATGATATCTGTCATATCATTCACATAGACATTTGAGAATAACATGTAACCATGTATCAGAAAACACTTTGAATGGGTAAATGTCTATACTCCAGAAATATTGAAGGCTGCCCTGTAAGACAGGTTTAAAATTTGCATCATTTAATTCCAACCATCATCACTACGGTGACATGGTTCAGATATATTTGATGCCATTCCCCATGGCAGAAGAATTCTTATGGGAATTCTTTATTCTAATTTTTTATAAAGAAAATTACATAAGGTACATTATGTATAGATTGGAAATTTCTCTCCCCATATTGTTTAGAATTGTCTGTCTTTGTTATTATTGTTTAAATTTTACTTTGTACACTCACTTCATATAGAAATATTTTATTTAGGGATAGGTCTTTGGTCCTCTTTGCCCCCATACACTACTTTGAAACATAAGGAAATACACAATGCTGAAGAGCTCTTGGATTTGGCTGAGTTGGATTTGTAGATTTTGTGTATATTTTTAGATTTTCGTGATCTCTTAGTAACAGTGACTTCTGTTTTTAATTCTGCTTCATGATGTGTAAGGTCTTTATATCAAGGTCACTATAGATGCTGACATACTTGTGAGCCTCAAATAAGGGAAACGTAAGTTGCCATCTGTTTTTGCTAGAGAGAATACTTTGGCAGCCTAGTGATATTATGTGGTTTGTATTCATCCTCCAACGTTTCCAAACTTTCTTAAATGTACTTTCATCTCAAAAAAAAGTTTTAAAGATCTCATTTGCTCTTTAGTTAATAGGCAGTGCCCATTGAGCCCAGAACAACAATTAGTCTAACCAAGTCTTATTCAATCTCATTTGAATTGATTTATTTTGAAAACTGAGTTAAATATTTTCTAAAGTTTCAGTAGTTGCTGGAATTGGCTATATTGTTTAGCCTCAGTGTTCCAATAAGGAAGTGCTGAAAAATACTTCATTTTGTGTTTGTTTATTTGGAGAGGTAAGGTTTTGTTTTTTGTTTTTTTTCATTTAAAAATATGCCAGATGCTTATTAAGAAAACATCTTATGCAGGACACCGTGCTAAATATTGAAAGTGATACAGAAATCCATAAAACGTTACCCTTATCTACTGAGCAAACTCTTTGGCTTTGCTTCTTTACTGCAAAGTCAGATCAGGTCAAATATTTCTCAGTACACAGCCATCACTTCTCATATCCCAAGAACATTAATAATATAATATAGCTACTTTACTAGTTTGTAGGTAAAGAAAAACACTCCTTCTGAATATGAACACTGACCAAGCTCTCTGACAGACTCAAGCAACTCATTTCATACCACTTAGAAAACGAAAATAGGAACCGAAAACTGATTTCCCTTCTTTGAAACGTCTAAATACCTATGTTTATAGCATATTTTCCTGAACCTTCCTATTCTGAATTCTGATAAACTTTTATCTCACGAGGTTTCTCTATGGCAGTGCTCTGATGATGTACGTGTCCCATTTTACACCTATTGCACGCAAAGAGCACATCTGTTAATGGCTAATGCGTCTTACTGGGCATCTGCCTGTGTTATTGTGCTGTGGTGCCTGGGATTATAACCTTGAGAATGTAACAAATAGGGCTGGCCTGGTTTAGCAAAAGAGGAGAAAACATATATACTTTTCTTTCAGGTCCAGCTTAATGAAGCTGCCCTGAGATGACTCCCATAGTCTCATCAGCTATATCCATCCTGTGCTATAGATCATCAGTCTCTCTGCCATACTACATGGTCTGTAGGAGGAGAGAGAATGTTTCTGTTTCCATAAAGAACAAATGGGAAATGTATACTTTTTAAAATCAGAATTGGATCGAATTTACAAAATTTGGTAATGATAAACATTCAGGTCCATTCATCTTAACCTTCCTCAAACGTGCCACTTAAGTGCTGACAATTGCAATTTCTTGTTAATGGAGCTCAGAGTCTCCATCCTTTATTGGAATGGTAACTGTTAGGCATAAAAATACAGTAGGGATATCTGGAAGTGAACAGATTACCCATCTCATCCAGCCTGCAAGGGCACACCTTGGGCTAGCATCTCAGAACACAAATCTGCTACCAGTTTTTAATTCTCTCTTTGCTTCCTTACATTGTTCTTTATGTGATCTGGGTCTCCATTAACATTTAAAAAGCATTTGCCTGCCAGAAGCAATCAAATAAGTGCTATCTTTCCTATTTTTTTATCCAGCACCTAGTTTGTGCCAGACAATTTACTAGTGAATGCAATGGGAATGGAGAGATACAAAAATATAAATATAAACGTATCCCATGCCCTCAAGTCGCGTACTTTTAAGAAATTAAATCGTATTTTGTATCTATTAGGTTGCTTATTTTGATATCTTCCCTTGCTGAGTTAATTCAAAGAGAATAAAATTAGTACATTTGTTCAAATCTTTCTTGAGTTTGACTGATTACATTCAACACTAGAATTCTGGTCCAGTTATCCAGATTGCCATCCTAAATTTCTCCTTCATTATTATCAATATTAATAATTATTTCTTCTAAAAAAAAAAGTTTGTTACAAGTTACAATAGGAATACAAATGGGCTGCAATATCAGCTCCAGTACCCTCGCCACCTCTTTCGTACATCTCTGATATCCAGAATGGACTCAGATTTTTATCTATATCAAAGAGAGAAGCAGCTAATCTAGTTACATTAGCAGAAGGTAGCAACAGTAGCAAGAGTGATGTGTGCCAGCAACACCATGTACTGCTATCTAAAATTATTTTGTTGTAGACATGCCCAGCTTGGATTTAAAAAGCTAACTTTGGGGAAAATTAAATAGAGATACTCAACATCCATTTGGTGTAAAACAAATTAATATTTTTAACAAATTAATTTTTTAACAGTGATTTGAGTTGGAAAATTTCAGAAATCTTAATCTGGGGACAAAATGATCCACCTTTTTGATAAGCAGGCTTCCACCTTTTTGATAAGCAGGCTTTGAGGACTACATAGGCCTAGATGAGACATCCCATTGCCCAGATTTCTTGGTAGGTAGAAAGCAATTAATAGTCCAGCCAAGGCCGGGCACAGTGGCTCACACCTATAACCCTGGCACTTTGGGAGGCCGAGGCAGGCGGATCACGAGGTCAGGAGTTCGAGACCAGCCTGGCCAAGGTGGTGAAATCTCATCTCTACTAAAAATACAAAAAAAAAAAAAAATCAGCTGGGAATGGTGGTGCGCACCTGTAATCCCAGCTACTCAGGAGGCTGAGGCAGGAGAATTACTGGAACCCAGGAGGCAGAGGTTACAGTGAGCTGAGATTGCACCACTGCACTTTTAGTCTAGGCAACAGACCAAGACTCCGTCTGGGAAAAGAAAAAATAGCCCAGCCAACAATTCTTCAAAACTTTCCTCTCTGTAATTAACATGGCTTATTTAGCAAAGAGAACAAATCTCTTCAGGATTAATAATGTATTTCAGAACTGTATAATATAGTTTTTAATAATAATTGAAAATAATTTTATTTAGCCCAGTTTCTAGGCCGGGATGCTACCCGTATGTCAATCATTAAGGGAACTTAACGGACAGTAGAAAATTAGATGTTAGTCTTATTTCTCTAAATTCTCCATATAGTAGCTTCTCCAGGGTAAAGCTTTGTCATACTCATCCTTCAATCATTTGCTAGATCTAGCACATAAAGCAGTATATTTTAAAGAAAAAGTACATTTAAGAAATCTGACAGGATGTGCAGGAAATGTAAATCAACTCAAAGCTTGATGTTTTGACATTATATATATATATATATTTTTTGAGACGAGTTCCACTCCTTTGCCCAGGCTGGAGTGAAGTGGCATGAGCTCGGCTCACTACAACCTCCACACCCTCCCCACAACCCGGATTGAAGCAATTCTCCTGCCTCAGCCTCCCGAGCAGCTGGGATTATGGATGCCCACCACCATGCCCAGCTAATATATATATATATGATATATATAATATATATTATAATATATGATATATATCTCACATATAATATATATCATATATGATATCTCCTCCACCTCCTGGGTTCATATATATCATATGAACATATATATACACATACATATATATACACACACACACACACAAGTAGTTAATAATTGCAGCTGTCATTCAAAGTTCAAGCACATCTGCAAACTTACCATAAAAACTGATGGCACAGGCATCCGACTCACTTTCTCTTCTGCAAGACAAAGTAGTCTATGATTCTCTTGCCTTTGCCATCTCTAAGACCTTGAAGAGAAGAATTGTTGTTATTGTTTGGATAGCCTGTCCTGCAAGCCCTAACTGCTAACACCAGCTCCCCTCCAACAGAGTTAGTAAGTGATGATTGGTCCAAGTCAAGCACAACTCACAGTGCTTTGCAGAGAGACTTCTGGCCGCAGCAGCACATGTAGAGCTAATCTACACTACTGTGCTCCACTTACGTCTTGACTCTCTTGAAGCATAGGGAGCCTTGTCATGGGCCATTCCCTCTCCTTTGTGCACCACTTATTACAGACTGACTATAGGAGAAGCTCATAGTACTAAAAAGAAAACTTGAGACAAAGGAGAGGACAGCTACATGAAATAAAATGAGAGGAAAGAGACATAAAAATGAAAGAAAAAAAAGGAAGAAATACTGGCATAAGTTGAAAGTTTTATTCCCCACCATAAACTTCCAGTGATTTGGAATTTACTACCTGTATTGTTTTGCTAGGGCTGCTATAACAAATTACTGCAAACTGGAGGCTTAAACAACAGAGTTTTATTGTCTTACAGTTCTGGAGGCTAGAGGTCTGGAATCAAGCTGTCCATGGTGTTGGTTCCTGCAGAGGATTGTGAGGGAAATATCTCTCCAGGCCTGTCTAGTTGGCGTCTCCCTGTTTTTCATATCATCTTACTCTATGCCTGTCTTTCCTGGTATCCAGGTTTCCCTTTTTGATAACACCAGCCATATTGGATTAGGGCCTACCCTAAAGACTTTAACCTGCTCTCCTCAGTGAAAACTCTATCTCAAAATAAGGTCACAGTCTGAGGTACCAGAGGTCTCAAACATACCAGTTTTTTGTTGTTTGTTTTTGTTTTGATGGGCACAATTGAATCCTCAACACCACTTCACTGTATTTTGAACTCTGTGTTTGCACCAGAAAACCTGTTCTTCCTTTCTTCCTCCACTGTTCTCCATGTCACCAAAAGGTAATTCCCAATATACATACCTGAATCATAGACATCCTAGACAACTCCCTCTCTCTCTTTCTCCCATGCTTATCCAGTCCATCAAAAAGTCCCATCTGTTTTGCTTCATAAACACTGCTTTGGGCCATGTATACCTCCACCCCACCCCTACCCTGCATAAGCAGTCACCTCTCATGTATATCCCCACTTATGCAATCTGCCGTCCTCCAATGGAGACAAAGTGCTTCTTTCTTTCTTTCTTTCTTTCTTTCTTTCTTTTTTTTTTTTTTTTTTTTGGCAGAGTCTCTCTTTCACTCTTCGTTGCCCAGGCTAGAGTAGTGCAGTGTCGCGATCTCTGCTCACTGCAACCTCCGCCTCCCAGGTTCAAGTGATTCTCCTGTCTCAGCCTCCCGAATAGCTGGGACTACAGGCACCCACCACCACACCTGGCTAATGTTTGTATTTTTAGTAGAGACAGGGTTTCACCATGTTGGCCAGACTGGTCCCAAACACCTGACCTCGGGTGATCCGCTCGCCTCTGCCTCCCAAAGTACTGGGATTACAGGCGTGAGCCACCGCACCCAGCCAGAGTGCTCTTTTCAGAGTGCACATGTCATCTGGCCATGCCCCTACTGAAAACCTTTCAGTGGCAGCCCATTATTCATAGAATGAAGACCTTCAACCCTGTGACCCAGCCAGCCTCTGAGGCTCCTCTGGCACCGTGTTTTCCCAGGCTCACTCCCATCTCTCAGGGCTCCTGTTCTTCATGCTGCCTCCTGCAGAAGCCTCTGTCGGAACTCTTCATTCTCCACATCACCCTTGCCTCTGAGTCTCACCTCTTCAGAAGAACTTTTCCTGTCCTTCTTCAGAGGAAACAGTCCCTTTCTAGAGCCCCATAAAATGTTCCTGCTCAGCATTCAGCACAGAGACAATTTTATACATATAATAGTCCCCTCGTTATCTGTGGGTGATACATTCCAAGACCCTCAGTAGATGCCTGAAACCACAAATAGTACTGAAGCCAGTTGCTATCAATCAGAACATGTTTCTGTTCATGTCTTTCAACCCACACACTGAATCCTTTTTCATCCCAAGTAAGCCCTTAGCATGCATGGTGGCTGCAACTTTTCCACTTTGAGGTAGGACAGCAAAACTAGTTTGAATTTCTTTTTTCCTTGTTCACAACTTTGCAGAGATAGGAGATTCATTTTTACTGTAGATCTTAGCAACCTCAGCATACAGTTTTTCTTTCTTTCCTTATTAAGTTAAGAACTTTAACCTTTTCACTTAAAGGAAGCACTTGACAGTTTCTCTTGGGCTTGTCCAAATTACCGACATCACTACTCTTGCACTTTGGGGCCATTATTAAGTAAAATAAGGTTTCCTTGAACAGGAGGCTGTGATACCACAACAGTAGATTTGATAACTGAGATGGCTCATAAGTGACCGATGGGCAGGAGGCTTCTCCAGCCAGATACCCTGAGTAGAGATGATTTATGTGCCGGGTGTGATGGAGCAGAATGGAACAAGATTTCACCAAGCTACTCAGAATGGCATGCAGTGCAAGACTTACGAATTGTTTATTTCTGGGATTTTCCATTTAATACCTTTTGGCCACTGTTAACAGTGGGGAACTGAAGCCACAGAAAACAAAGCTGCTGATAAAGGGGGACTATTATACTTGGGAAGTTACTGAACTAATATCTTTCTCCCCCGCCTCTCATACGTAAACTCCATGGAAATAGGAGTAGTTTGTTGTTTACCATTATACTTCTAGCATTGATACAGGTCCCCATACATAGGTGGGACTCAACATATATGGTGATGTTAAAAATCTGATCTGCTGTTTTAATTATTGGAAAAAGCTATAGGCAGATCATTCTATAAGTATCAGGGAAGAACTTTGTAGAATAGTTCTAAAACTATTTCAGTAAGTATGGTAACAAATTTAAATGAAAAGATAACTTAAGATACTAGGAAGGAAGTAAAAATGAAGGTAATAGGAAGGGCCCCTTTGTGTTGAACAAGGAACAAGCATTAAAAACAGGTTCAGGCCGGGCACAGTGCCTCACACCTGTAATCCCAAGAGTTTGGGAGGCCGAGGCGGGTGGATCACGAGGTCAAGAGATGACACCATCCTGGCCAACATGGTAAAACCCCATCTCTACTAAAAGTACAAAATTTAGCTGGGCATGGTGTTGTGTGCCTGTAGTCCTAGCTGGGGAGGCTGAGACAGGAGAATCACTTGAACCCAGAAGGTGGAGGTTGCAGTGAGCCAAGATTGTGCCACTGCACTCCAGCCTGAGTGACAAAATGAGACTCTGTCTTAAAAAAAAAAAAAAAAAAAAAAAACTGTTAGGTTCATAGATCTAAAATGAAGCAGAAGGTAAGGCCAAGCTCCAGGTATTATTTCTCATAAAAACCATCAATGTGCATTGAGGTTTCCTCCTCAATGCAATAATACTCACAATATCGGTACCACAGGGGGCTCTGAACACATGCTGGCACTTTATTTTTACCGCTGAATGCAATAATGTTGTTTTGTACAGCTAAGCGTGATACTCCCTCTGGTAACTTGCTGTCTGCATTATCCATATCTTCAGAAGCATTTTCCTTTCTATTTAAAAAAAGGAATTTTTTCAGAGCCACAGTTGACCTTACCCATCTTTAATTCCAGAGCCTCAGTTTACAGATGAAGAACTGAGGCCGAGAACAATAAAATAGTTCTGCAACCAGTCAACTCCCACATATTGCATATAATTGTAGGCCATCCCAGACAGTAATACAACTACCCAAATGTCATTTTACCCAATAAGGACAGTTACTCCCTGAGATCTCTTTATGCTGATTCACTCTTCACTGGAGAGTATTATCAATTCTGATGATCCAGCTTTTACTCTTCCACCTAGAAGGTGACCCATAACATTTCTCATCCAAATCAGGGTAATTATGTGAGTGCCCAGGCACACTATTGACAGTTACTTTGGGACAACAGGTGTAAACCAGGAGTCGTGCAAGCCAGGGTGAATGGATACATTACCACTCCATGAAATTTTTCAGAAGAAATACATTCACAGATGTCCAGTAAGTAGCATCTTACCTCCTCTTCAAGAGTGAATCTGAAAAATCATTCCCATTTACAAGAGTGGGTATCCCTTTTGACATGCTCTTTCACAAGTTGTAATAGTGTTGCTGTAGAACTTGGTCATTTCTTGTCCTGCTGTGTCCCATGTATAACTGACAGGCAAAATCAGGAAGAGGTGATCTAAGAAACAGACAAAACTCTATACCTGTCATCCCGGCCCTTTGGGAGGCCAAGGTGGGATGATCACTTGAGGTCAGGAGTCCGAGACCAGCCTGCCCAACATGGTGAAACCCCGTCTCTACTTAAAATACAAAAATTAGCTGGGCATGGTGGCATGTGCCTGTAATCCCAGCTACTCAGGAGGCTGAGGCAGGAGAATCGCTTTAGCCTGGGAGACGGAGGTTACAGTGAGCCAAGATCACGCCACTGCACTCCAGCCTCAGTGTCAGAGCAAGACTCCATCTCCAAAAAATACCTCTGTATCAAAAAAATTCCTCTGTTTACAACATGTGGCACTTTTTCTTAAGAAAGTTCTGGCATTCGCAGATATTGGTTACCAGCAATATTTATTACTAGTTATAGTAGATCATTTACTCTTATCCTGAAGAGGTAACCATAGACCCCCGATTGACCACTCTTTGTTTTCTCTCCAAAACATACACAACCAATATATATACATACACTCAGAATGTTTTCACCTCTTACCAACAAGAAATGAAGACTAGAATCGTAAGGGAAATTAATTTGTTCATCTGATCAAAAGTGAAATCACAAATGCCAGGCAATGATTGTGTTCCACTCTATTGGGAAGTTTTAAGGGTCCATGGCTGAAAATAAAGAAATAGGATTTCCTGGGATTTAGAGGAATGGGTTGAAGCCAGATCATGGAGTCAAGGCTTGCCTAGGCTCCTATCTCTTGAGAGGCTTGTGGGCACCAACATTTAACCTATATTCAACCACATTGCCCCAAACCACTCCAATGGATTCATTTATCTTTCTTGATGTCAGTTTAAACATATTAAGACCTGCTTATGGGGTAATCAATTACAACACTAACTCTGTATAGTCGAATCAAGAATATTTCCAGTTTTCCTTTCTGTCACCTCACACTTTATCGTCTCTGGAAGGGAGGCAGCCATTGACAGTGCTATCTCAAGCCCTGAGCCATCACAAAAGCAAACTCAATTGCCTTACTTTTTAAATTATTTTTCCACTAACTCAGTACTAGCTCTGACTAAACTTATAGTAAAAATAAAAACCAGGTAAAAATGGCATCATGTCCTCACAATACTATGAGTTTTGGGAGAACTTTTCAATATTGGTAACTAAAAATACATTAGCTGACTAGTGTTAGTCATTTTATCTCTATTCTTCCTGGAAAACCAGTGCAGCTTTTAGCTGTCCAATTTCCTCTTACTGGTTGAGAAGGAGATATGCAGTCCAGTATTTGTCTAAGGAGCTTGCTAAGTTTCCCTTCTTATATTGAGCTCCTGAATCTCACCACTGTTGCACTCTTTTGAAAGCTGTCCTTCCCTCAAGTATAGCAGAATCCAATATAATTAAGGAAAATTAAAGAAACAGTCCAATGAATACATTCATGTTAATATTTAGTCAGGGAAAATTCGCAGTAATGTTTAAAGAGAATAGCATAAGCTATGTTATTACTAATCACGAGTGAGTAATTAAGCAAAAAATTACACTAATCTCTAAAGGCTAGAATGAAACCCGAGTTGATTACAGGTCAACAAAATAGAGCTCTTGCCTTAAAGCATGATTCTTCCTTTTAATAACTATTATTTGAGTATGTCAGCATACCACACTGTGGAAAAAAACAAAAGCAAATGTGGCAAGAGTTCTACTCTTAGTGATTTTACAGTCAAGGAAAAAGAATCAGATAAACACCAGTAATATAAAATGCACACATAACAGTGCAACCCTAAAACCTTACCTTATATGCTTGTAATGAATATTAAGTGACTGCATATTTATACAATGTTTAAAACTGTCTGGCATACAGTAGTAAGCACGATATAAATGCTCATTAAGTACATAAACAAATGTATACCATGTATATGCCATAAGACAGGCACAGTCAAACATGATATAAAATTAGAGAAGAAATGGTTGAAAAGATCTGGCATGATTCTGTAGAGAAGGGGACATATAATGGATGAGAAAAGTGACAACAGAATTGTGAAAGGATGTTATTAAAGCAAAAGGAGAAACCATTAACCCAGGCATGGAGTTAAAATAAATTCAGGAAATAGTAAACAGACCCAGGTGACATGAATGCAGGGTGGAAGATTGGTTTTTAAAGCAAGTTAGGCAGTAATTGGATGCAGAAAATGTTTTTGTAATATTTGTTAGCATTATAAGTTTTGGTGATAATAAAGAAAATCAAACCTTTTTTTTTTTTTGATTGCTCTTGTTGCCTAGGCTGGAGTGCAATGGCGCAATCTTGGCTCACTGCAACCTCCATCTCCCAGGTTAAAACGATTCTCCTGCCTCAGCCTCCCTAGTAGCTGGGATTACTGGCGCCCACCACCACACCTAGCTAATTTTTGTATTTTTAGTAGAGACGGGGTTTCACTATGTTGGCCAGGCTGGTCTCGAACTTCTGACCTCAGGCAATCCACTTGCCTCAGCCTCCTAAGTGCTGGGATTACAGGCTTGAGCCACTGCACCTGGCCGAAAATCAAATCATTTTTGAAGTCATCAACTTATCTTACTAAAGTCAGGTGGATAGCTATGTAATGGTCACAAAGAAGTATCATATACAATCTCAATAATGATTATTGCTATTTTGTGACTCTTATAGAGATAAAGAATACTTGACATTGATGTAGTTTTTATGTTCAAGTTGGCATGCTTAGTCTAAAGCTGTTGATTAGAGATTTAACAATCTGGTTAGCTAACAGTTTCTTGGAACTTTGTCCTTGTTCACTCCTTTCCATTATCAAGTCTATGGAGTCTTCCTTGTAGACAAGGGTCAACTCTCAGTTTTATTTTTTTAGAGATGAAATTCATTTTCTCTGTTCTGTCCCTAGCTCAAGACTTTCTCTGCTGGTAGATTGAGAACTGATTAGGAGCAGAGCCCATTACATTCATCCTTGTAGCCCCGGCCTCTAGCACAACATCATGTAGTAAATCCTTATGGACTGTGACTTAGATTGGATGGATTGGGTTGGATTGTATCAGAGTAAATAAGGAATAAAACATGTCCCTTTATTATAATTTTGAAACAATGTCTTATTTAGGCATAAAGTGAAAAGTACATAAAATGGCATTTATTATGTATCTCAAATGGTCCTTCTTTACCATCAGTTTTTATCTTGGATAGATACTACTATAAACAGCGTATATCTCCATCAGATAGATTTGGTTAGAAACTGAAAGTGATTTCATCATAGTAGGCTGATAAAATATGATGAATGCATTTCATCAAGGTATCCAACTTAGAGTAATACTAATTGAAATCGCAAGCCTTTAAATAAACGTGTTTAAAAATCATTCATCATGCATATGTTGCTAAAAATCTTTCAGATCCCTGAAAACTTATAGAAGCAATATATGAGACTTTCCGTGCAATTAGTTCTTTTTAAGAGACAGATAAAAACTAATATCCTACACCAGATTGATGTAATAACTAGATGAATACATTTATTAATTTGCATCCTGGGAAAAGACCCTTGAAGTCTAAATAATATGCCACATTTAGTTGTCAAGCAATGATTTCTGCCAACTAGCTGAGTATTACTTTAAAAGGATCATCTTGTAACAAAGCGGTGCTGTTACAAGGTTCACACTCCTGAAATTTTTACCGATGCTGTTACAAATGACAGTTTTAGTAGTTTCCTGGAAATGAACAGCTGCCTATAGATGTGTCACTTTATTTGTCTATTTATTGCATAGAAAACAATTTGAAAGTAGAAGTAAAGTAGAAAAGGTAAAAATAACTTAAAATGTATTATATAAGTTAATATATATTATGTATTTGAATACCTTTCCAGTCACCTTAATACTTTCACAGCAATTGGGAAAGTCTTTTAAATGAAAATTACATTTGGTCTAATGTATCTGAAATAATAACCATGTTATTTGTATCAGAAGAAATTTTCTAAAGAAATTATCAGTCATGTGATTCAACAAAGAATACCTAGAATCTGCGTGGTTATGCCTTCAGCTCTCATTTGTTGATAGAAGTTCTATTTCATGAGTTAGGTAACTTTCTTTTTTTTTTTTTTTTGAGACGGAGTCTGGCTCTGTCACCCAGGCTGGAGTGCAGTGGCCAGATCTCAGCTCACTGCAAGCTCCGCCTCCCGGGTTCACGCCATTCTCCTGCCTCAGCCTCCCGAGTAGCTGGGACTACAGGCGCCCACCAACCTCGCCCGGCTAGTTTTTTGTATTGTTTTTAGTAGAGACGGGGTTTCAACGTGTTAGCCAGGATGGTCTCGATCTCCGGACCTCGTGATCCTCCCATCTCGGCCTCCCAAAGTGCTGGGATTACAGGCTTGAGCCACTGCGCCCAGCCGAGTTAGGTGACTTTCATGGAAAAGATATATGTTCTCTCTCTCTGGATTGAGTCTCCTTTTATTTTTTTCTTTTTATGTCAGAGGATGTGACTCTAAGAAGCATTCTGTTGAGCTGCGGCAATGATTCATAAGAAGAAAACAAAGTGTTTTTCTTTGAGACTTTTAAAACCAGAGACTATGAAGATTTGAGAATATTTTTTTCAAACATAAAACTGTAGAATAAGCCAGGCATAAAAGGGTACATATGGAATGATTTCATTTATGTCAAGCTCAAAAACAGTCACAGCTAGCCTATGGTCTTGTCATGATAGTGATGCTCTTTGCAGGGACCCAGGGGAAGGCTTCTAGGGTGTTGGTACATGGTGTGTTTCTGGATGTGGGTACTGGTGACCTGAGTGGGTTCAGTTTGTGAATAATCATTAGCAATGTATTTATCCTTTGTATCTATGCTATATATCAAGAAAAAAAATCCAAAATAAACAACAGGAATGAAAAGCATTCAGATTTCCTTTTCCTGATTCCCATAGTATATTCTGAAGGGGCTTATATTAGTCACAGATCGCAGTAGTCCTGTTGTCCAAAACCACAACACTACTTAGCAGCAGACCCAGAACTGGATAATGGACCATCTGGTTCCATGCCTTGTGGCTTTTGTTTTGGGTTTTTTGCTTTGTTTTGTTTTAAATCACAAGCTGCCCTAACCTCTAAGACCCATGACAGTGACACAGTCTGCTGGCAGGAAGCCTGTTGACCTTTTTCTGTGAGCTAACACTGTTTTCCATGTTGCAGGTGAGTTGTGTGAGGAGAAGCTGGACTTCTGTGCCCAGGACCTGAACCCCTGCCAGCATGACTCAAAGTGCATCCTAACTCCAAAGGGATTCAAGTAAGTCCAAAGCTGCCTTTTTGCTCAGGGTCAGAGCAGGGGACGCATTATTTTAGAAACCCTTCTCCTCCATCCTTAGCTTCAACACCTCTGCTTGGGATTAAAGGGACCTATTCACTAGTATCAATGACGTTTTTTAAATGTCCATATACAAAATGGACTTTTTTTTTTTTTTTTTTTTTTTTTTTTTTTTGAGGCGAAGTCTCGCTCTGTTGCCCAGGCTGGAACGCAGTGGTGCGATCTCGGCTCACTGCAAGCTCCGCCTCCTGGGTTCACGCCGTTCTCCTGCCTCAGCCTTCCGAGTAGCTGGGACTACAGGCGCCCGCCACCACGCCCGGCTAATTTTTTATATTTTTAGTAGAGACGGGGTTTTACCGTGTTAGCCAGGATGGTCTGATCTCCTGACCTCATGATCTGCCTGCCTCGGCCTCCCAAAGTGCTGGGATTAAAGGCGTGAGCCACCGCGCCCAGCCCCAGACTTTTTGTTTAGTACACTAAAGAAAAATGAAAAAGTGTTTCCTTTTCATCCATGATTTTTTTTTGTGAAGTCACCTATGGCAATGAGCAGCCTTTGAAAATGCTTACTTGAATTTATTTAAAGGCCCATCTGTTGACATTTACAATATCTTCTAGTTGCTTTGTTGTCTGAAGGTAAGTCTGTGGTAAAATAGAGAATTTGATTTTAATGTAATTGAAGATGTTACGGTCTGAAACAATAATTTGACTATCCGAGGTGAGAAAGATAGAGTGACTATATATCTCAGGCTGCCCCAGGGAGTCCCAGGCTATGCCTGTGATGATCGCTGTAATTATTGATAGTGCCTCTTCCAACTTAAATGCTTTTTGCTTGGGGTGACAAAGCATTATAATCCCGCTAAGCGTACTCCCTCAAGTGAACAGAGAACTTCAAAAATCACTTCTTTTTGTCTCCCCAGCAATATTCCTGAAATATGTTTGCTATCAAACTATGTGATTTCTTTGCCACCATCCGGAAATATTGTAAGGGTCTTCCAACAGCACTTCTCTTGTTAGAGCTGGCAGTAGTTAGAGATCATCTAGTCCAAATTCTTCATTTAAACATGAGGAAACCATGGCCCAGAGAGGTTAGTTGACTGTCCAGAGATCTTAAGATTATTTATTGGCAGAGCTAGAGCTAGGATTCATACTTTCCAGTTGGGTGATTTTTCTACTATGTGTTACCTGTAAGAAGTTTTAGAGTTTATTAACATTACAGCTGGTATTGTATAGCAAATAGGCTGGATTCTTAGGAATTACACAGTCGGGTACAGGGGTTGAGCTGTGCTTTCATCGGACAGCTAGCAAACAGCATTATTTGTTCCTTCAAGCAATATTTATTGAGTGCCTGCCATGGCCAGAGTATATGGTAATAATATGATTTTGTAGTCCTTTTTTTTTTTTTTTTTTTTTTTTTTGAGACAGAGTCTCGCTCTGTCGCCCAGGCTGGAGTGCAGTGGCCGGATCTCAGCTCACTGCAAGCTCCGCCTCCTGGGTTCACGCCATTCTCCTGCCTCAGCCTCCCACGTAGCTGGGACTACAGGCGCCCGCCACCTCGCCCGGCTAGTTTTTTGTATTTTTTAGTAGCGACGGGGTTTCACCATGTTAGCCAGGATGGACTCGATCTCCTGACCTCGTGATCCGCCCGCCTCGGCCTCCCAAAGTGCTGGGATTACAGGCTTGAGCCACCGTGCCCGGCGATTTTGTAGTCCTTTATAGCTATTCACCTTCACTTATTTCATCTTCTTAGTGAAATGACCCAAGCTCAATTGCCATAGAATTCAGAGAATTAACAATTACACAGGTCAGGATGAATTTTACAAGAGAAGATGGGATTTGAGCTGGATTGCTAAGATATTTATACTTACCAAACAGATCATCAGATATTTTAAGTTGAGTGGGAGATTGGGGTCAGAATCACCAGATCTACACTGCTTTTCAAATATCAATCTAATTAAATATTTATTCTCAAGCTTTCTTTTGACAGTGTGCTTTTGCTTTAATTTGGTTTAAAATCCAAACATTAGAATATGTAGGTATAGTTGTAGCACCTGCTAATTCCCTACAATGTCCTTTCGTAAAAGGAAAAAATAAATTTAATTCTATCTTGCGTTATATTTTAGTTTACAACCCTAGGCAAAAACCCAGTGTTATTCCATTTTCACTTTATACAAAACTTTACATTATATTTTATTCAACCAAACACTGTAGGTAAGTTGTTTTTAGTCTTCATATCAATGATACACTCACAATTTAATTTGGCAAACTGAAAACACATCACTTACATAATAAATATCATTTCTTAGAGAAATTAGCTAGTAAGGAAAGTTTTCCAGAACTGCTCATCTGCTGAGCAGATTTCACAGCACTTTGTGCATTGTAAGTATAAGATAAAGTATTAGTAAGACTTAATTGAAACCATTAAAAGAAAGTGAGTTTGTCTGTAAAAAGACTAATCCTTAATTAAATATCACCTCTCACTATCAAATAGATTAGACACCCTTAAAAGTGCATTTTGCTGCATTATGGACTAACTAATTTGGAAACCCACTGTTTTCAGTTGTAATTTGCGAGCTCATTTCATAGCTGTGTGTATGTAGGTTAGCAGAAAACAGGTTAAGTCAGTGTGTGTGCTGTTACTCCCGACTTATAAATGATTGCACATTGTGGGAAAGGTAGCTGCAGAAAGAAAATAGACTTAAAAATCAAATGATGTGAAGCTGCTAAAGAAAATCTCTACTGACAAATGTTGTTTAGACAAGTTATACTATGTTACTTCAACTTCATTTTCTTATTACTAAGCTAACAGAGCTGGTTTTACTTTTATTGCTTTATTATATACCTCATAAATCTCCCAAATTGCTTTGAGATATTTTTAGACTATAATATGCCATAACCGGTGTTTTCAAACATGCATCTTAAATAGCCAGCCATGGGCTTCTAAACAGCGTATTTTGTATTCTTTGCTTCTTCCTCCTTGTCAGATAATGGAGTTGAAGGAATGTGATAGGTTTTATTGATAATACAAACTAAGGAATTCTTATTTAAATTTTTTCTTTCTGTTTTGAAACTCAGTCTGAGGAGCAAAAGAAAGACAAAAATGTTGGGCATAATGTAACTCCAAGCTCTAATGGTCTTGAAAAGTAGTATTTGGAGAGAAGAGAATATAAAATAGCTCTTAGACAGCCACTATGGTGGATGTGTGGTTCTCTTATCTTTCACTTTGATTTCTTTTTTCAGATAAATAATTCAGAGTGTTTCAAAGCATTTCTTCTTTCTTTTAATGCTTGGCACTTCAACAGCTCTGCTCACATTAACATTGATGGAAGTTCTCTTCTCGGGCCTTGTCCATCTCTTTGAGAATGTATATGGCCACTTAGAGTCCATTTAACTTCAGACTTGTTGTTTACTTTGCTTTGTTATGATTTAGCATTAAAACCAACTGGCTGCAAAGCAAGCATGCTTATGCAGTGAGCTCATTTTATTTCTTAATTCATACATGCAGAGCTGAAAGTCTGTTTGCTACTCTTAGAGGCTATATACTCCCATTTGTTTTAATTCATCCACTCTTCAGCAACTCTCAAATCCTGATTTTGCATTTTCAGACAAAACCTTTGGCATTCAGTAATGCCACATTCCCTTGGGTGGTTTTAATTAACCTTACTTCAAATCCTAATAGCTTTGAAATAGAAAAGTGGATAATTAATACAGACTAAACCATAAAAACTTTTATAGAATTATAAAGATGTATATAGAGAATTATTTTAAAAAGCAGCCATTTATAGAACATGCAGTATATATAAAAACTATACTAATTTACAGATAGTTGCATTTAATCTTTAAATAAACCTGTGAGGTGGAATTATATACATGTTAAAGATGAGGAAAAGAACACTTACAGAGATTAAGTAATTTAGTCAATATTATATACACTTTATGCTAAGTGAAATAAGCCAGACATGGTAAGACAAATACCGGATGATCTCACTTATATGTGGAATTTTAAAAAGTCAAACTTATAGAAAAAGAGAGTAGAAGGGTGGTTACCAGGAATTGGGGTAGGGAAAATGGGAAGATGTTGGTCAGTGGTACACATTTTCAGTTACAAGATGAATAAGTTCTAGAAACCTACTATCACAGCATGGTCACTATAGTTAATAATACTGTATTATATACTTGAAATTTGCCCAGAAAGCAGATCTGAAATATTTTCACCACAAAAGGAAAAGGGTAACTATGGGAGGTGATGGATATTTAATTAGCTTGACTGTAGTAATTATTTCACAATGTATGTATGTATAAAACATCACCAGGTACATATTTAAAATATAAAGATTTTATTTTTCAGTTATACCTCAATAAATCTGGAATAAAATAAAGTTCGTAAGGTACAATTAAGAATGAAGCCAGGGTACAAATGCAGTTCTGTAAAGCCTGAATTCTGCAAAGTCTGAATTCTGCAGAGCTAAGTTTTAGTTTTCTCATATATACACATATGTATATACTCATAGATATATACGTACACATATACATATATACACATACATGTACACATGTATACACATACACATGCATGTATGTGTGTGTATATGTACGTGTGTATATATGTGTGTATATATGAGGAAACTGTAACTTAGCTGTGAAGAATTCAGGCTTTGCAGTTATGTGTATATATGTGTATATGTATATGTGTGTGTGTGTATATATATATAGATAAAGTCAGTGAACCCTCTCTTAAATCAAAAACACTCTTGGAAGCCAATGTGTAAGCCTAATAAATCACAACAGGAGAGTGTTGAGGAAAAGGTGGAGGGTAGAGGGAGGCTTCCACAAGCCCCCTCCTCATTGATGGCCATACCTGTAGGGATTCCATGGTCCCCTATAGGTCCACAATGCAGTTTGAAAACTGCTGCACTTGCCACACTGCCTTTTTCCACGCAGCTATAAAGTCCTGCATCCTTGGTATCATAACTAGAGATCCCAGTGGTCAGCACTGGAGAAGTACAGGTTTAAAGGGAGCCTCTGGAATTAATTATCCAACAGCATAGTGCAGTGGTTCGAGATACAAGCTTTCTTGTCAGATTGTTTGAGTTTGATTCCTGGCTGTGGCACTTAGAAGTTGAATGGTTGGGGGCAAAGTGCTTCACCTCTTTGTTCCTTAGTCTCCTCACCTGTAGAGCAGACGAAATAATACCACCAATGTCACAGGACTGTGGAGAGGATTCAGTGAATCCATAGATGCCACATGGTTAGAGCAGGGCCAGAGGAAGTGCTCGGTGAATGTCAGCTGTATTATTACTCCCGGTTCTTCACCTTCAATGCAGCCAAGACCCTTTACCACCATGGTGAACAGGCTGAAAACTGTCCATGGGATCAGCCCCGTGAATTTTCTACCAGTTCTTCTATCCTAACCCATTATTTCAGTCCTGTTCTTCCATAATGAGTATCTGGATTCATTGTGAATTAGGGTATTTGGTATTAATATATTTGCTTTTCTTAAAATAATACCTTGTTCTGATGTATCTAGTCTCAATTGTAAAATTAAATATGTTAATCATGTTTTAAAATATGTTTAATATTCCAGTACATTTTACAACATAGCACTTTTATAATCTCAATGAGCAAATGAATTAGGCCAAACTGAAAATATAAGGCACCGTAAGCAAACAAAATGGGGAGAAAGAAAGGATGGAAGAGGGAGGAGAGGGAGTGGGAGGGAGTGACCCTGCTACAATTATCCTGTTGTTACTTGGACTGTGGATATTCACTATCATCAAGGAGATAAAAATCACTATTTCTCTGGTAGACCACAGTGATAGAACATGGAATATACTGCAGAACAGTTCAATTTTCTAGGTATCCATTAACGTGGGGGATCTATGAGCCTATTCTAAATAAGTATTTTAAAGATGGTGCCATGTGTCTAGATAAAATGCATTGTTTACTTATTTTGGCTCAGTTGGGTTTGAAACCATTACCTGCTTGTTCCAACAGATGTGACTGCACACCAGGGTACATAGGTGAGCACTGCGACATTGATTTTGATGACTGCCAAGACAACAAGTGTAAAAACGGAGCCCACTGCACGGATGCAGTGAACGGCTATACGTGCATATGCCCCGAAGGTTACAGGTAAAAGCAGAAATGAGTAAGACCTAGTGTTCAGTAAGACCTAGCACAACAGGGTGACTATAGTCAGTAATAGCGTAATTGTACATCTTAAAATAACTAAAAGAGTATAACTGGATTGTTTGTAACACAAGGATAAATACTTGAGGAGATGGATACCCCGTTTTACATGATGTGATTATTATGCATTACATGCCTGTATCAAAATACCTCATGTACCCCATAAATATATACACCTACTAGGTGCCCACAAAAATTAAAATAAAAAAAATTTAAGACAAAAAAGTAGAAGTTATAGAAGCAAAGAGTAGAATGAGGATTACCAGGGAGGAGGACAGAGGGATGGTATTTGGGGAGATGTTGGTCAAAGGGTCCAAAGTGTCATTTAGACAGGATGAGTAAGTTTGGAATATCTATTGTACAGCACAGTGATGATTTTGATTAATAGTTAAGAATACTTGAAAATTGGAAAAACAAGGAAGTGCACATATATAGTATAGAGTTAGGTCATACGGCTCTCAATTCAGATTGGCAATTAAGTAAAATCGTATTAACATATTTTTTTTTCTCCTCATTCTTCAGTGGCTTGTTCTGTGAGTTTTCTCCGCCCATGGTCCTCCCTCGTACCAGCCCCTGTGATAATTTTGATTGTCAGAATGGAGCTCAGTGCATCGTCAGAATAAATGAGCCAATATGTCAGTGTTTGCCTGGCTATCAGGGAGAAAAGTGTGAAAAATTGGTCAGTGTCAATTTTATAAACAAAGAGTCTTATCTTCAGATTCCTTCGGCCAAGGTTCGGCCTCAGACGAACATCACACTTCAGGTAAGAGATCTCTCTCTATAGAGAGTTGATCTGATCTTAAAATTCAACTTCAGAGAATAAACATTTGTGGTAGCTTGTGAATGATTGACAGTATATCTTAAATAGACAGTTAAAAACAGAAAATGCTCCTTGTGTGGACAGTGTAATTATTCTCTTCAACATTTGTATTTTCAAGACAAAAGGAAAACCAAATATTTTTATTTATTCATTACTTGATAAGCAGACAGTAAAAAAAAAAATATGTCTCTTTGTTTTGTGCTCAGATAAAAACATTTTATTCGTTTGCTTTTATGGCTCTGCAGTTCAGCCTATGCACAGGCGGAGGCTTTTCCTAGGAAATCTGCAGCTAGGAAGGGTGCAGTCAAGAAAGAACACCTGGATTCAACCGCCAGCACCTTTTTTTCGGGGGGGGGGCTGGAGTCTTGCTCTGTCACCCAGGCTGGAGTTCAGTGGCACGATATCGGCTTTCTGCAACCTCCGTCTCCCAGGTTCAAGCGATTCTCCTGCCTCAGCCTCCCGAGTAGCTGGGATGACAGGCGTGTGCCACCATGTCTGGCTAATTTTTTTGTATTTTTAGTAGAGACAGAGTTTCACCATGTCGGCCAGGATGGTCTTAAACTTCTAAACTCATGTGATCTACCCACCTCAGCCTCCCAAAGTGCTGGGATTACAGGCGTGAGCCACCACACTTGGCCAGCCAGCACCTTTTAACTCTTTACCCAGAACTTTGAAGATTTGACATGAAATTAACAAACTCAAATTTTAAGTCTTTCCATCAACTCACTGTGTACCTTTGAGCAAGAAGCTGCACTAGATTAAGGATAATAAATATAGTGTACATGGGACAAATTAGGTCTACATATTTGTTTTATCTGATAAGCAAAATCATTTAATATGTTTTCAATTCAAATAACTTTAGTCAGCTTCCTGTAAATGCCACCCCTGTTTTGGTTTACCCTGATACTCTAGTGAGGGACAGGGGGTCCTTCTGAAGTCAGGAAGAAGAGAATCCTGGAAGGCATGAGTGCCTACCTTCCAGTGTTTGCCCCACCAAATTGTTTTGAGAACCACACAGTGATGTTGGGGCTTAAGTCTTTTTTTTTTTTTTTTTTTTTGAGACGGAATCTTGCTCTGTCACCCAGGCTGGAGTGCAGTGGCTGGATCTCAGCTCACTGCATGCTCCGCCTCCCGGGTTTACGCCATTCTCCTGCCTCAGCCTCCCAAGTAGCTGGGACTACAGGCGCCCGCCACCTCGCCCGGCTAGTTTTTTGTATTTTTTAGTAGAGACGGGGTTTCACCGTGTTAGACCAGGATGGTCTCAATCTCCTGACCTCGTGATCCGCCCGTCTCGGCCTCCCAAAGTGCTGGGATTACAGGCTTGAGCCACCGCACCCGGCCTGGGCTTAAGTCTTAACTTACCTAATTAATCCTTTAAAAGCCAAAATGGGCCAAAGAGCAGGATAAAAACAAAGATTTCCCCCTCCACATGGCATAACTGTGAAAAATTTGTGTTTTTTTAATATGGGATATAAAAATCCATCTTTGACAATGTAGTCATTTTTCACAGATGCTATAAATAAAGCTTATAACAGGAGCAAAAGGAGTGGTTTAGCAAAAATCTCCAGCAAAGAAAGTTCTAAGCACATCCAACATGTTTACTTGAGGATTTCTTCTTGTTCTTTTTAAGTTTCTTTATGGATTTATTTGCAACAAAGCAATTTAAGAACAAGTCACCTTTCAAGTAATAATTTCAGCATTATTTTCTCATAGCCATCCAGAAAACATAAACCAGAGTAAAACCTCTTCACCTCACTTAGCAGTCTCTTTCTGATGAAATACGTCTGGTTGCCTACACATCCTAGTAATGCCAGGGTTACTTTCTACTAGATTGCCACAGATGAAGACAGCGGCATCCTCCTATATAAGGGTGACAAGGACCATATCGCGGTAGAACTCTATCGGGGGCGTGTTCGTGCCAGCTACGACACCGGCTCCCACCCGGCTTCTGCCATTTACAGGTGAAGATCTCTCAGTTACGGGTAAAGGTGAAAAAAAATTGCGTAATGAAGAACTGCGTCTCCTGTATTATTTTGTTATGGGGAGGAGAGAGACTAAGTTGGCTCCAGCAGGTCTTAGGATGAGGGTATTAGTGAGAAACCTGGCAGGAACGGAGGGCATGCTCAAACTGGAGAGTTTGAGGAGGGATTTGTTAGGGGACTGCTATGTCCAAAGAGGTAACTGGGATAGTACAGTAACCTGGAAACAAGGGATGCAGGGAGGTGTTGCTACCCATCTGCCTGAAGGATCAAGAGGAGGGAGCAGTTATGGAAACTCACGCTCTGTAAAGGCTTTGTAGAGAGGCTTGCCTGCCAGAAGCTGGGACCTTTACTAGAGGTTTGCAGTAAGCTCCCATGGAAACAACCAGCTTTTGAAATACACAACCTCACTCTTTCCTCCCAACAATCGCCCGTCTGTGTTCCCCACTGGCCACACTGCATGCCAGGAAAGAAGGAATCTATAGACTCTAGTAATGTAGCTTGCACATGAGTCTCCCAGGACTCAGTGTTGGGTAAAGAAAGTTGGAAGGGAGGTCCAGAGAATCAAATGAAGATATGCAGCACTGTGAGTGACTTCAGGCTGCCATTCATACCTCACAGGTTTATTGAGCACTTACTATGTGCCGGACCTATCCCGAGCTTTAAGGAACAAAGCCCCAGCTCATTTGGAACTTACACAGAATGAGCAAATGGATTCATACAGTGTTGTCACAGGGAATCTTGACCATTCATTGTGGAAGTTTTCTAGTGATTAATGATATTCATAATATACTGGAGACGCGAAATGGGTGGTAGTTGTGGGGTATAGTTTTTAGTCCTTATTGCATAAGACTAACTATCAGAGCCCCTCTGTTGGAACCCAACACCAATTCCCTAACATCCTGCAGACTATTTAGCTAGTTAATTTTTTCACATGTAGAAATTCACCCTTTAGAGAAGGGGTCACGAACTCCTAAGTAGTCAGTTTTTCCAGGTAAGTATCATAAATGATTAAACAGGTCAAGTGCCAGAAAATAATATGCTCTCACCCTTTTATTCTGTAAAAGATCTAATTTTTTACATAAGTATTATTTTATTATAAATAGCCTTGATGTTGGCAATATAAAATAAGTGGTTGTGACTGGAATGAACCAATAGTAAATATTTGTCAAAACAGGATTGCATCTACTCAGTTCTCTGTGGGGAAAATACGGACTTAGGTTTTGCCAGACTCTTGGTTTTTCAGGAAAAAGGCAGAAATCTGGGGGGTTTTTTATATAAATTTTCTCTCCTTTAGATATCCGTGTGCATTGTTAATACTATATATGATGAACAAAACATATCTGTAGGTCAAGCACACTTGGCAACAAATAAATAAGCATTGATTATGACGTAAAGTGGAGACACTGGCCTGCATGTTATTGGTACTCTCATATGTATGTATCAATGTGCTTCAAAAGACTTCACATCTTATCTGATGCTTCGTAGTAGTTCTGGGAAAGTACATGCCACTTGTAGCCATGAATGGAATTTAATATCCACCACTTGTGAATATTTGGAGCATGGAAACAAACACATAATTGTTGATTTCCAAGTTGAATACAATACTTATTTTATCTCCAAATGGTGATGAATTAGTGCCAAGATTTTAGATATTATGAGGCCTTAAATTTTCTTGCCTCAATGTGTTTCGGCCCATAGAAAGATTTCAGAAATTTGTGGTTCATTGTTTTATTTATTTTTTAATTTATTTTATGTAACGCTGCAGCACAGAACTCTCAGAAGCCATAGTAAAGGTTTTTGGTTTGGCTTATTAAAGCTAGCATTCATATCACACATGCCAAAATATTTCTAAATACTTTGTAGAAGCCCAAGTGATTACATCCAAACAAGGACCTACCATCATGAGTTTTTTTGAGTTTATGCTCATTGCCATTTCACCTAATAAAGAATGGAGTGTATCTCATGACATTTATCAAAGGACTGTTATGTTGCATATTCTTTATTAGGAGCTGCAAGCCGATGTTTCTGCTGGCAGATCATCTAATGGAGATACAAAATGAGAGGCCTAGAGCAAATATAGCTTTAATTTAATTATTGCCTTTTGGCTTATGACCAAAAAATTTTCTTGATTTTCCAATCAAGAAAAGCTATGACCTTATTTTTTAATAAAAGAGGCAACAATTACCAAGAATTCAGATATATAGATATGTATATTTTATTAATATATTAAATATAGAATATGTTTACATTAAGAAAATTAATATAAAAAAGGAGGAAAGGAAGGAAGCAATGAAGAAAAAAGAAGGAAGACAGGAAGGAAATGTAAGGAAGAACAAGTATCGAAGGAGATAAATATGAGCACTTATAATTTCATGTATTTGCACAAAGAAAAACTAGTCATAGACAAGAAGAAATAGAAACAAGACTTCTGCATGAATACCATTTTATATCCATTTGATTTTTTAGCCATTTCAATGTCATTACCACTCAAAAATCAAATTGAAATAATAGAAATAGCAGC
The DNA here is from genome assembly GCF_009764315.1 of Trachypithecus francoisi. Lineage (NCBI taxonomy): Eukaryota > Metazoa > Chordata > Mammalia > Primates > Cercopithecidae > Trachypithecus > Trachypithecus francoisi. The sequence goes on from NW_022681454.1 coordinate 19,777,676, forward strand.
TGCTCTGGAGATGTGTGGCTTGATTCAAGTCCGGCTCTGTTATCAACTAACTGTGCGTGTTAGATTGCTTCAGCTCCCTGGGCCTCATCTGGCAAATGGGGATAACAAATAATAGTCTCCTTTTTGTGAGATGACGGTAAAAATTGTGTGACATGATAAATGTGAAATATTTGCAATGATGTTTGGTAAACCATAAACAATGATGGCTACTGGTATCACAAATTCAGGATGTTCAAAACTGAGTTTATTTCATTTGCTTCAGCCAAACCTGTGTTCCCATCGCATCCCTTCTGTCATTGAAAGGCATCACAGGTGCAATGGATCTACTCTTAAACCTCTCCTTTCCTTTACCTTCAGTTTGCAGTTTTTCCTAACTCTTAACTCTGATACAGCTAATTTTTGGACCTTTCTTCAAATGCCAGAAAATGCCAAGCAAGGTAACCTCTGTCCTGGGCCAGGCCTTTACTACAATGTAAAATCTTTGATGAAAGATAGTACTTCTCCATCCCCTGTAGTAAAATCTATCAATAACAGTGTTGCAATCAGCTGTCCCGTAAGTGGCTAATAAATATTCTGTCTGGGTGAAGTACATTTTCAAATTTTGATTTGTTTCCACTTAAGTTCAGTTTTATTGTCATAATTCTGTTACATAAAATTTAGTTTGGTAAAACATTGTTTTCTAAATTTTGCATTATTTAATATATTATTGGGTCTTGCACTTGGAAATAATTTTATACCTCAGGTGCATCATTTCTTTTTTTTTTTTTTGAGATGGAGTCTCGCTCTATCGCCCAGGCTGGAGTGCAGTGGCGGGATCTCAGCTCACTGCAAGCTCTGCCTCCCGGGTTCACGCCATTCTCCCGCCTCAGCCTCCCGAGTAGCTGGGACTACAGGCGCCCGCCACTTCGCCTGGCTAGTTTTTTGTATTTTTTTTTTTTAGTAGAGACGGGATTTCATCGTGTTAGCCAGGATGGTCTCAATCTCCCGACCTCGTGATCCGCCCGTCTCGGCCTCCCAAAGGGCTGGGATTACAGGCTTGAGCCACCGCAGCCAGCCTGGTGCATCATTTCAATTGCCTGGTTAATTCTCCACATTGAAGAAAATTGATTTTATTTTAGCAAAATGAAATCTGATAAAATGAGGGGAAAGTAATAATATATTGTTATTATTTCTATAGGATATTTTTGTTTAAAAAAATTATTTTATATGTCAAATATTGTTTCACATAAATCAGTATAAAGACAATTATTTTATGAAATTATGTCTAGACTGGTCATTTGTTGCCCTTCAAAAAGACTTTCTTTTAATGTAGATAAGGGGAAACATTTTTTACAAAAGTTATTAATAAAAAATATGTGCTTCTTTCTTTAAATTCAGACTGTCATTTTCCAAACCAGACAGCCTCTTTGAAAACACAGCCAACTATGTTCAAAGTTAAAAGACACTAGTTAACATAGCTTGAAGTGTGTTTAAGAAAACTCAAGATGTAGTAATTATTCTTTTAGCAGTAGAAATAGAGTCGTATGCACATTTTCTCATCTTATCTCTTACATTCGAATAGAAGATCATGGCTTTTTGTAGACATACCTGCTGTTAACAGCATCAAGCATACAGACAGTAGTGTAGAATGGTTGTTTTCAAAAGTCTGCGTTGGAATCACCTGAAAGATATGTTAAAATACAGGTTGTTGGGCACCACCCCTAGTTTCTGATTCTGTAGGTCTTAGCTAGGCCCGAAATTTTGCATTTTTAACAAGTTTCCAGGAGATCTTGTACTCCAGGGACTACACTTTGAGAACCCCTCGTGTAAAAGGAATACATACTTCGCAAGCTGATTGTCTGCATCTCTTCCCATATCCAAGTTCTACAACATCATGCTTGATGCTCACAATGAAATCAGCCGTGTTGGGAGTATTCCCACCACAAAAATCAACAAAGCCTACAAATCCAGGTTTTTGTTCTTGTTTTTTTTAACAACAACCTACTGCCTAAAGGGCTGTAACCAGCAACATAGATGAAATTAGCTGCCTAACAAGGGAATGGATTTGGAGTATGGTGCACGGGCCTAATCTTTACAGCACTTAGAGAATAGCATAAAGAGGGACTTAGTAATTGTATTAGTCCATTTTCACACTGCTGATAAAGACATACCCAAGACTGGGTAATTTATAAAGAAAAAGAAGTTTGATAGACTCACAGTTTCACATGGCTAGGGAGGCCTCACAATCATAGCAGAAGGCGAAAGGAATGGCTTACATGTCTTACATGGTGGCAGACAAGAGAGAATTGAGAACAAAGCAAAAGGGGAAAACTCCAATAAAACCATCACATCTTATGAGACTCACTCACTACCGTGATAGCAGTATGGGGAAAACCACTCCCATAATTCACTTATATCCCACTGGGTCCCTCCCACAACATGGAGAATTATGGGAACTACAATTCAAGATGAAATTTGGGTGGGGACACAGCCAAACCATGTCAGTAATAGTGCCATGAATAAATGGAAAAATGAATAGCAGCCTAAATTTAAGCGGTAGGTCCTCAGACAGGGCTGGAGTATTAAATTTTTATTCTCAAGTAGAGTAATAATTTGCTGTCTTTCAAAGTGACTTTCTTTTCATCTGGAAAAACAAACTTTTTTTAAACAAAAGTTATTATTGAAAAATATATGCTTCTTTTTTTAGATTCAAATTAATGTCATTTTCCAAACCAGGCAGCGTCTTTGGAAACATAGCTAACTACTGTTTAAAAATAAGAAAATCAGATGAACCACCTTACCGGTGTACAAGTTTTCATATTTAGGCAACCTGTTTAAAGTCAGGGGACTTTCTCTTACCTACTGTTACATTTGGTTGGCTATGTACACTCTGGACTGTGCAGTTTATGGGCTTACATTTCAACAAAAATACAAAAGAAACTCAACAAAGATTATCTCTGTATCTGAGAAGCTCAGTCTCACTGGGGAGACAGACAGTAGACAGAATCGATATGGTATTCTTGTTTCCAAGATGTTTATTCAGCCATTCTTGATATGCCATATGTAAAGATCCCCCTGTTTAACTAGCTTATAACCTTGGGCAAATTGCTTCGTTTCTTTGTGCTTCATTTTTGTTATGTCAATAAATGCAATTACATCTGCTTTTCATGTTTGGTTATGAGAATTGAATGAATGTAAAGCACCTGGCATCATGAATGTAAAGCACCTGCCATCGTGCTTGGCACAGAGTCAGCTCATAATAGTGAGTAGTGCTGATGACTCATGGATACTCTTCCTGCTCAGATATCCGGATACAGAAGAATAAATACCCAAGTGGGAATTTTATAGCCTGACATCTCAGTCTACAGTATGTTCAAGTTTAGAGAAGCCTGTGTAGTTTAGAGAATTTTATTTATATTAATCTGTTTTAAAAGTACTGATTAAAATATTACTTGAAAAAGTATTTTCTAAAGCTTTCTTTTGAAAAATTCTTATATCTTTTTTTTCTTTTTCTTTTTTTTTTTTTTGAGACAGAGTCTCGCTCTGTCGCCCAGGCTGGAGTGCAGTGGGTGATCTCTGCTCACTGCAAGCTCCGCCTCCTGGGTTCACGCCATTCTCCTGCCTCAGCCTCCCGAGTAGCTGGGACTACAGGCGCCCGCCACCACGCCTGGCTATTTTTTGTATTTTTAGTAGAGACAGTTTCACCATGTTAGCCAGGATGGTCTCCATCTCCTGACCTCGTGATCCGCCCCCCTCAGCCTCTCAAAGTGCTGGGATTACAGGCGTGAGCCACCACGCCCGGCCTACATAGATATCTGTAATCTCATTTGGCTTCCCATTCCTTTTGACTAAAGAGATATGCAAGAATATTTTTTAGTATCACTCTCACTTCACCGGTGAAGTGTCATGAGGCCACAGATACCAAAATGAGATGACCAGCTGAGTTTGTTTGGTTTCCAGTTCCTATTCCAAAGCGTGGAATATGCCACTAGATACTTCAATTTTAATTTTTTTTTGAAATGGAATCTTGCTCTGTCACCCAGGCTAGAGAGCCGTGGCACAATATCGGCTCACTGCAACCTCCACCTCCCAGGCTCAAGCAATTCTCCTGTCTCAGCCTCCAGAGTAGCTGGGATTACAGGCGTGTGCCACCATGCCCAGCTAATTTTTGTATTTTTACTAGAGACAGGGTTTCACCATCTTGGCCAGGCTGGACTGGAACTCCTGACCTCATGATACACTGGCCTTGGCCTCCCAAAGTGCTGGAATTACAGGCGTGAGCCACTGCACCCAGCCCAGATACTTTAAAATTTTAAGGCAAGAAGTTGGAGCACACATAAGGAAAAACAATCTGTTTGTTAAACTACAGAAATACATTATGTTTATCATTGTTAATGTGTTGTGTGTAAGCAAAGTAGAGAAAGAAAATCAGAGACATTTTAAAACCCCTCTTTTAGGCCCCAAAGTTCTGAATTATTTTTCTGTAGCAGACCACAGACAGTGGGGTAACTGCTTTGTTTTCATGTATCTACTTCCGGTATATAAATTCAAGAAAACAAATCTCAAGAAATAGGTGAGCATAGTAAAACTAAACCTCATAGTAATAGTAATAACTGCAATTCAAATTCCCAGTGGAAAGGCTCAAAGTTAAGTGGTTCGCTTGTAGTTTTTGTGAGTCTTAAAATATATTGTTCCCTAGGGAGTGGTGAGAGAGCGTTTATCAATACTTACCAGAACCCAGAAGGATGCCATGCATTGCATGTGGGTACGTAGGAGACAGCTGCTACAGACTGAAAAGTGGATTATGGCTTTATAGCTCAGGCAGTCTTACTATGTAGCAACTAGTGTGTTGATCACTGCTTTCATTTTATTTTATTTTATTTTATTTTTTTTTTTTTTTATTTATTTTTTGAGACAGAGTTTCACTTTGTTGCCCAGGCTGGACTGCAGTGGCACTGGCCCATCTTGGCCTCCCAAAGTGCTAGGATTACAGGTGTGAGCCACCGCTCCTGGCCCACTGCTTTAATTTTAAATGAATGTGTAGACAAAGGATTCCTGGACATCCCCCAGTTTATCTCATGCTAGAAAAGACAGCATGAAACACCAAGTTAGAATGTTATTAACTCTGAAAAATTCTCTTTAAGTCCCATGTGTAAAATATCATCTTAAAAAACAAATTGGCCAGTCGTGGTGGTTTACATCTGTAATCTCAGCACTTTGGGAGGCAAAGCCAGGAAGATCACCTGAGACCAGCCTGGGAAACACAGCAAGACCCTATCTCTACAGAAAAATTTACAAAGTAGCTGGGCATGGTGGCATGCAGCTGTGGCCCTAGCTGCTTAGGAAGCTGAGACAGCAGGATCACTTGAGTCCAGGAGGCTGAGGCTGCAGTGAGTCATAATTATGTCACCGTACTCCAGCCTGGCTGACAGAGTGAGACTCTGTCTCAAAAAAGAAGGAATCTAAAATCATGAACTTTACTATGCTTACCTGTTAAAAGGTCAAGATGAGACTTCATTTAATTTCAGGGAGATATAAATGGAATTAGTCTCAGTGATAAGTCTTGTGAAGTTCTGGTGTGATCAGATTAGACATTTAAAGCTTTTAGGGAGAGAAAAGTATAGTCAGTCTGAATCCCACTGATAATTGTGAAAATAAAATCCAACTCAGTTTTTAAATCCATATAATTTCTATGCATTCTTCAAAGTCTCGTTGTGAGATTATTACTTTTATTAACAATTCAGTGTTTTTTTAGTAAATGAATCAAGTTTTGCTATCATACAAAGTTATTTACTATAGAACTTTATAATTCCCAGGCTATTTGGGACAGAAATTATATATTAAAAGCTTGTTAGTGGTGAAAACACATGCCATTTGTCTAGGAATAGGTATTCCTCAAGTTTTCGATTATAAAAGTAGTACATAATAATTAAGAGCACATACACTTGAGCCAGACAACCTGGCTTCAGAACTGTTTAGCCACTAACTAGATGTGTCACCTTCGATGTCCTAAGTGCTCACCTCTTGTTGTGAAGCTTACATGAGGTAATACTTGTAAAGTTCTTAGTACCTGGCCCTTAGTATGTGATATATAATCCTTTGCTCTTATTTTTTGCACTTCTCTTAAAAGGAAGAAAAATCACCTAAGGTCACACTAACCAAAGATGACATGTCTAATGAGAGCTAGGACAAGCTGAGCAAGATTTATCTGTCAGCATTATCCTTGACGATACTGCCACTGAAAATTCCAACTATGTTTTACAAAATGAATTTTCAGAGGTCTTGTCTTAAACGTGCTTGAAGCGTAATGATTATCTGTAGATATCATCTAGGAGTATTGCTAAAAACAATTGATGTATGTTATTCCTAATACATCTCCCTTATATTTACTTACCACATATTTTCAGAAATAAATAATATATGGCCAGCACTTTAAATTAGCTTACAATTAGCAAGAGTTTAAGACATGTACTTCAAAAAAGAAGAAAAAGGAACCGAGGAGGGAATAAAAGAGCAATAAGTAAAGTGAGTTGATGATGAAACTACCTACCTCCAAGTTCCAGCTGCATTCGGGTGTTTAAAACTGTAAAGTGTGTTAACTTAAACCATACAATTGTACTGCATCAGACATCGTCATTGATGATGACATGCCTGAACTGACTGTCTAAGACCAATATGTGACCAAGAATCCATTCCTTGGTAATATATGCATCTTTTCTTTGCAATTTTAAAGAGAAAATGGGGACCTCATTATTAATATTTATTAAGGTTGATGTTGATAGGACATCCATATAAAACTACTTGGAAACTTGTGTGTAACCTCAAAGTAAAAAGGAATTGGCTTCTACTCTCTCTATGTCTGTCTTTATTTTAATGTTTTACTTTAAAACTTTTAGTAACTTGAGCAAGATATGCCCCCAAAGAAGTTATTACATTTCTGCCAGACTTTAACATTATCCTACAATTAATATTTAAAATAAAGCTAAATTAAATTATTTCATCAAGAAGATTCAGAAATAGGGTTGAATTATTTGTATCATGATGATCGTGGTTGGGTGGGGGGCCGATATGATAGTGATGGTGATACTAATATCTAACATTCATTTTTGCTATGCTGGGTATCTTTCAGTCATTTTACATAGTCCTCAAATTAACCATGGAAGGCAGCAATATTTATTAGCATTTACTGAAGAGAAAACTGAAATATATTAGTAATAAAGTAACTTATCTAAATCAAACACTTCATAAATGCAAGACCAGGATTCAAATCCAGGATTATCTGACTAGAGAGTCTATATGCTTAACCATTAGCTGATGTTACTACTTGGCATACCCTCTTAGGAGAGAGTCATATTTAAAACCACTAATGGATGGTGTGCAACTTTACTTAGAAAATAATTTTCTGATCTATTTTTTCCTCTGCCAATTGTATTGATGTTAAGTGTTAGGATAATTAAAAGTGTAAAAGGCAAAAATATTGATTGACATATCTAACATTTAATTTTATAAAGTTGTTATCTGAGACAGGCTATCAAAGATTCCTGCACACGTGGACTCTTCTAACCACTTAAACAGAAAGAATGTCAAATGTTTCCACATTTCTGCAGAATGATTTCTCTTGTTCTCAAATCAAAAAAGCGTTTTATTATCTATCAGCATACAATGGAATATGATTAGACTCCAGTGGTGAAAGCCATGCAGAAATATGTTAATGCATTTTTCTATCATTCCTTAGACTTTGCCATTTTACAGATTTAAATATCAGTGCCCAGAAGTTTAATCAGTCATCTTGCATACAGAGTATTAAGTATTCACATTTAGTAATAATCGATCACATGCTCCCATGTTTCCATGTTGGAGCCTTTTTCAGTCTCTTCAGTATCCCAGCATGTTAGATCTTTAATCATCACCATTAACTTTTTGATCCCAACTTCCGTTATGCCATATTTTTCCTGTATAGCGAAAGGTAAGTATGTTCTTAACACCTCACTGTGTATTGGTCCTATTTCTTCTTTGTTCCTGTTTCATTGGTCTGGTTTGCTTTTTTGCCTGCTGTCACACCAGAGTTAGGTATGCAACTACACTTTAAAAACCATGTAACACATATTTACTAATTATACTCAACTTCATCTTATTTGTTAATTCTCATTTTCCATTTACCTTTCTTCATCTTTTTGTTCTTATTCACTTCATCAATTTCTATAGGCCCTTCCAAGGTTTTTAGAAGGTGACAGTAATAATGGTTAGACCTGGCCCTTGAAAATTATAGAAAAGAATCTAGAGAGCCATTGTCATTGCAGTATTTCCTAGATATCACTATGTTAAGCATTTTATGTAATCTGTTATTCCCATGTCTCCACTGAGCATAGATATCGTCTTCACAGTAATATCAGTTGATGAAAATGCACAGAAAGTAAGAGGACATTATTAACCAATTTCAAAAAGTACTGAGATCCCACCAAGTTGGTTCTCCTTGCATTTGTGTGTATGTTTGATTCTGATAAGTCATAATATACAGTTTATTTAAGAGCAGAAGCCAGCAGTTGCCTAAGGTCAGTGTGTTAGAGTGTTTTTAACACAGGCCTAGGTTCCCTGTCTTTTCAGTACAATTTGAAGTAATAGTATCTCGGCAAATGGAACTTTTATGGCAGTTAAAAGCAAATGTATAAATTATCCTTTGGAATTGCTACATGTTGAGAGAATGTGGCTGGATGATGATGAAATGCAGTTATTTCTACTTCTCATCATAACAGGACAAACTTATTTTGTATTCAGTTCCTGAGAAGCTGAAATCAATCACATCTCCTTGAAAATACCTATTTTTGAAAAAAGTTCAACTACTGGTCTTTATTTTCAGTAGTGTTAGATTGCCATCTCTTTTCCCAAGGAGTGCTTATTAACGTTTGTATTTTAACTGCCTTGCTTTAAAAGAAAAGGGAAGCATCAGCCATTTTTTTTTCCATTGTAGTGTGGAGACAATCAATGATGGAAACTTCCACATCGTGGAACTACTCGCCCTGGATCAGAGTCTCTCTCTGTCCGTGGATGGTGGGAGCCCCAAAATCATCACCAACTTGTCAAAGCAGTCCACTCTGAATTTTGACTCTCCACTGTATGTAGGAGGTAAGCTGTTTTCCAAGTTCAGTTGGTCCTCAAACCCTGTGATTCTCATCATGGATGAATTCTGAAGTTTATTAACCCTAGTGCATCAGTATTTGTCATTGACCAATAGTGATCAATCACTGAAAGATGGATGGCAAAGACAGAACAGAAAGATTTCTAGGTGGGTATTAAGGGATCATTTTATAATCCCATCACTGGTTCTAAGTAAATGTGTCATCTAGGTAGAGAAGGACATTAATTAATATTTCTTTTGTATCAATCACATGCTGGGTGATTTATACATAATTTAATCTTATATTTGATCTGGTCTATGGAAAAGGAAAGTTGGCTAGAGGTTAAATCATACAATCAAGAAATGATAAAACAAGCTCAATGCAAACTGGGGAGTGGATGAGCCCACTCCAGCTCCCTTAAGGAGGCAAGCCCTATCAATCAGCTCAGTCGAATGTCGCCATGCTGGAGCTTCTAGGTGCTAATTCGTGTGGATGACAGGATAAGTATCACTGTAATCCAGTGACTGAATGAATGAATGAGCAAATTAAATATACAAATTGTATTGGAATAATAAGAAATAGTTCTGTTCCACTAAGACCTTAAGGTGAATGAACAAGAGAAAGGGTTGGAAAGGTAGGTTAGGACTTGAAATCATAGAGTGAAGACCCTGGGCTTTATTTTTAAGTGTAAAGAAGGCAGATCAGTGAATAAATGAGGGACAGAAATATAAGCAAAGTTCTGTAGGAGCCCATCGGAGAGGACCCGCAGAGGAGGGAGGTCCCAATCTTGCCTCTATTTGGAGGAACAAAAATAAACTGGAGGCATAGAATTTCAAAATTCTAGTAAAGGAGCAAGAAAGCAGTTAATGCTGAATTGAGAAGCATTGGATTAAATTACGTTGAATTTATTTGAATTGACTGATAAAACTAACAGATGAATAAGTAAAAGCTTTGAACAGGTTAGTGTACAATTTCATCACCATGACAGATATTTTCATGAGTTTCACATCATTTTCTGAAAAATAATGACCTGTGCTACACCAATATCTCAACCACTCAGAGCCTTCTTTTTAGTGCCTCTAAGTCTAGGGCATTTCTGTTTTAATAATTTCAGTAGTAGACAATCTTAACACTTTGACAGAGTTGGATTGTTTTAGCAACAGTTCGAAGTCTTTGATTCAATTCTGTAAATATTTATTGAGTACTTAACCACATACTAGGAACTAAGTAAATGGATACATAAAGGATACAAAGTTGAAGAAGCAAAGTCCATTCTACTCCCTAAAAAGTCAGGAATGCAGAGGCATCTTCAAGTAACTATAATGCATTATCAATAAAGTATTGCATAGTGAGTCTACTCAGCAAGTTGACTGGTCTAATTGCTTCACAGTGGAGAGTCTCATTACAAAGCAAGTCATCCATTCTTGCCAGCATTCCAGGTAACAGGTTGCTTTTAGGTGGGTGAAGCCAAGTCACAAGTGTACCTTTGATCTGAGACAACATAAATTATATTTATTGAGTCCATGCTATGTGCCCAACACAGTGCTCGTTTTATAGCCTTAATCTGCAGAGACCTTAGGAAATAGATATGATTTTCTCTGTTTTGTATTCCCTGAAGAGCAATCTCAAGGATTTTATATAACTTGGCCAAGTTCACAAAGGTATTATGTAGTAGACACCTCATTGAAGTCCAGGTCCGCCTGACTCCAGAGCCACCTGCATTGCCATTCACTTCTTTTTTTTTTTTTTTTTTTTTTTTTGAGACGGAGTCTTGCTCTGTCACCCAGGCTGGAGTGCAGTGGCCGGATCTCAGCTCACTGCAAGCTCCGCTTCCCGGGGTTTACGCCATTCTCCTGCCTCAGCCTCCCGAGTAGCTGGGACTACAGGCGCCCGCCACCTCACCCGGCTAGTTTTTTGTATTTTTTAGTAGAGACGGGGTTTCACCGTGTTAGCCAGGATGGTCTCGATCTCCTGACCTCGTGATCTGCCCGTCTCGGCCTCCCAAAGTGCTGGGATTACAGGCTTGAGCCACCACGCCCGGCGCCATTCACTTCTTAACATAAAGCAGAAAGGGAGCAAACCTAAGTGTTGTGGCCTTTTGTTGTTTATTCATGGACTTTTCATTCACTTGATTTTATTATGCTTTCATTAGAATCCACTTCATTAAACCTTTCGAAGCCCCTTTAGAATGTAGTACAAAACACATTTTAAAAATACAGGGGGCTGGGCATGGTGGCTCACACCCATAATCTCAGCACTTTGGGAGGCTGAGGAGGGAGGATCATGTGAGCCCGGGAGGCTGAGACTGCAGTGAGCCATGACTGCACCATTGCAGTACAGTCTGGGAAACAGAGCCAGACACTATCTCAAGAAAAAAAAAATACAGGATGAGACTGTTTAAGTCAGAACATTCCTTCTCCCCGAGTCCCCAGCCCACAAAAAAAAAAAAAAAAAGAGGAAAAAAAGTTTTAAACTCCAAAATGAAAAGTATTTATCCTTCTGAAGGTCGAGGGCCTGGAAGAATTCAAGAATTCCCTCTGTGCACCCAGGCCTCAAGGAAACCACTTTCTTTTTTTTTTTTTTTTTTTTTTTTTGAGACGGAGTCTCGCTCTGTCGCCCGGGCTGGAGTGCAGTGGCCGGATCTCAGCTCACTGCAAGCTCCGCCTCCCGGGTTCACGCCATTCTCCTGCCTCAGTCTCCCAAGTAGCTGGGACTACAGGCGCCCGCCACCTCGCCCGGCTAATTTTTTTGTATTTTTAGTAGAGACGGGGTTTCACAATGTTAGCCAGGATGGTCTGGATCTCCTGACCTCGTGATCCGCCCGTCTCGGCCTCCCAAAGTGCTGGGATTACAGGCTTGAGCCACCGCGCCCGGCCGGAAACCACTTTCATCCCAGTTCCACTGCCAGAGATCACCATGGGCCCACTTTCTCCCCGCTTAGAGTGCAGTCTCAAGGGTGACTCAGATTTTCAAAGCACAAGGAACCTGTAAGACCACAGCCTTGAATGCTGTATGGCAAAGGCATGAGAAGCAGAGGGAGAAAAGGAGAGCGAGGTGACTAGGTTCACTTTCAAAATGGTGACTACAGCCGGGTGTGGTGGCTCACACCTGTAATCCCAGCACTTTGGGGCCGAGGCGGGCGGATCACGAGGTCAGGAGATGGAGACCATCCTGGTTAACACGGCAAAACCTCGTCTCTAGTAAAAATACAAAAAATTAGCCAGGCGTGGTGGCAGGCGCCTGTAGTCCCAGCTACTCGGGAGGCTGAGGCAGGAGAATGACATGAACCTGGTAGGTGGAGCTTGTAGTAAGCTCAGATCGCGCCACTGCACTCCAGCCTGGGCTACAATGGGAGACTCTATCTCAAAAAAAAAAAAAATATATATATATATATATATATATAAAGTGACTACAATGAGATACCATCTCATACCAGTGAGAATGGCTATTATTAAAAAGTCAAAAAATAACAACTGCTGGCAAGGTTGTGGAGAAAAAGAAACACTTATACCACTGTTGGTGGAAATGTAAATTAATTCAGCCATTGTGCAAAACAGTGTGGAGATTCCTCAAAGGCCTAAAAATAGAGCTACCGTTCAACCCAGCAATCCCATGACTGAGCATATAGCCAAAGGAATCTCGATCATTCTATCATAAAGACACAGGCATGCGTATATTCATTGCAGCACTATTCACAATGCTAAAGACATAGAATCAACCTAAATGCCCATTAATTCTAGACTGGATAAAGAAAATGTGGTATATATATACCATGAAATACCATGCAGCCACAAAAAGGAATTGAGCTGATGCCCTTGGCAGGAACATGGATGGAGCTGGAGGCCATTATCGATGGCAAACTAACACAGGAACAGAAAAACACATACCGCGTGTTCTCACGTAAAAGTGGGAGCCAAATGATGAGAACACATGGACACAGAGAGGGGAGCAACACACACTGGGGCCTATTAGAGGGCGGAGGGTGGGAGGAGGGAGAGGATCAGGAAAAATCACTAATGGACATTAAGCTTAATTCCTGGGTGCTGAAATAATCTGTACAACAAAGCCCTCGTGACATGGGTTTACCCAGTATGTTATACGGTAACACATATACACTGTTCATATACCCCTGAACTTAAGATAAAAGTTAAAAACAAAAAACAAAAAACAGGGATGCTGCCCAAGGAGGACTGCCTGAAGGTGTTGCCTCAGCATCTGGGGAGAGGCAGCCTCTTGGTGAGTATGTGGAGAGGCAGCTTAATCTACTCTTGGGTTATCAACTACCCAGGATATGTGCTTTACTTGACAAAATTTTTTTTTTTTTCCCTGAGGCGGAGTTTCGCTCTTGTTGCCCAGGCTAGAGTGCAATGGCTCAATTTTGGCTCACTGCAACCTCCACCTCAAGTGATTCTCCTGCCTCAGCCTCCCGAGTAGCTGGGATTACAGGCGCCTGCCACCACACCCAGCTAATTTTTTAAATATTTTTAGTAGAGACAGGGTTTCATCATGTTGGGCAGGCTGGTCTCAAACTCCTGACATCATGTGATCCACCCACCTCGGCCTCCCAAAGTGCTGGGATTACATGCATGAGCCACTGCACTCGGCTGACACAAAATAATTTAATGTTCATGGGTTTTTTTTTTTGTCTATAGTCCAACTGAACCCTTATTACCTAATGGGGAAAAAAAATCAAGAAATAAGCCCCATGCATGGAAATCCACATATATACGACATATGCCCTCCTCGTCCTGCCACGGAACAGAGGACCTAGGCTTGATACTTGGTCTCTTTATTGCCATTTTGAGGCCTGTAGAAATAAGGCTAAAAGCTGTTTGCTAAGTTATCTGTTGGTTGATTGACTGATTGATTGAATGACTTCCAACTAGGTCTATGGCATAGAGGAAAGGCTTAAAAAAAATCATGGATCTGACTGGGCGTGATGGTTCATGCCTGTAATCCCACCACTTTGGGAGGCCGAGGCGGGTGGATCACCTGAGATCAGGAGTTTGAGACCAGCCTGACTAATATGGAGAAACTCCATCTCTACTAAAATTACAAAATTAGCTGGGCGTGGTGGCGCATGCCTGTAATCCCAGCTTCTCAGGAGACTGAGGCAGGAGAATCACTTGAACCCAGGAGGCGAGGGTTGCGGTGAGTCGAGATCGTGTCATTGCACTCCAGCCTGGGCAACAAGAGTGAAACTCCATCTCAAAAAAATAATTCATGGATCTACTTCTGTTTGTCAATGAAGACCTAGTTTCCTAGCTAGCACATGAAAAGATTGACTCAGAATAATTCTTGATTTTATGATAGCCTATTGAAAGTCAAATATATGTATGATGTCTAAACATTTTCATTTACAGATTACTTTAGTCAAAGCTGGGCTTTTTCTAATTGTTAACTTTGGAACAAAAAGGAACAGATTTACTAATTGTTTCTCTGTGCTGTGGAGCTTTGCCAATCTGTATTTATTCTTGACATGTGCACATATGCGTGTTGTGCCTATATCAAAATGAGCTATTAAAAATAGTTTTGGAAGAAGTTCATTTTTAACCACTGAATAAAGGACCATAAATGTGTGGTCATTAAAGTCCTTATGATGGATGGATGTGGTTAAATTAGAAAAACTTACCCCAGGGCCAGGAATTTTCTGTCACCAGTCCTCTCCTGGAAATGGTAAGTTTCATCCTTTTGACTCTGCTCTAGAAAGCAACCCACAGCGAGAGGGACGTGACTTAGAGACCTGTACTCACAGAACTTCACAGCCAAGAGACGTTGTTCAGTACCTATCAGAGTGTAACCATGGACTACCTGAATCATCTGAGCTGCATGTAGATATTTAGATTTCTCCACCTCTCCTGTTCCAATAGCATCAGAACCTCAGAAGGGGGAGAGAGTGGAGCCTGCAAAACTGCCTTTGAGCATGCACTGCTGTTGGTTCTTACGTATGACAAACTTAGGACAGCTTCTCTGGTCCATGTGCTCATGGTATATAGATGACAATACTAAGCCCCAGAGAGAAGAAATAACTGCTGCAAGTGCACACAGAACCAGAAATCCTTACCCTCCACCCATTGGTTTCATACAGCTAGCTGTCTGACTTTGGTGGCTGCTTTGAATGCCAATGGATGAGTCATTTCCTATGAATGGGAAAGGAGAAGGCGGCATAAGTTCGGACCCACAGTGTGCTACAGTTCTTGGTCTTTATAACCAACAAACCCCCTAAAGAGTGAGAAACTGGGTCTTCCTCAGTCTAGAACTTCCAGCCAGTAGTCCAGAGTTTAGGCACAGCTAAAGCATAACTGGGGGGTTGTAGGGAGGTGGTAGTAGTGTCGCCAGCACTCTGAAAGCCTCCAGCACCCTCCCTGCTTCCCTGGATGGGTGCCTCCTGCAGGATGCCTTCCAGGGACTAAGGGTCTGGCTTAGGCCATGGAAAGTTTCTTCCGTTTTGCCAAGATGAGTGTTACCAGATGACTGTCACTAGTGGAATGTATATATACAAAGATTGCAGATACTCTGTTTTTGAAGGGATTTCTTTTTTATTTCTGATTTCTTGGACTATGAAGTCTTCACTCTCAATTAACAAGAAAGAAAAAATGATGTGAATGAGGTGCTGTCCTGAAGAGAATCAGGAGTGAGTTTTTAGACATTGACATCGTTGACCAAGCTCAGGGACGCTGCCAGGAGCAAGCTGGATTCGTTGCCAACTTAGAATGTGGCAGGGCTGGGGAGAATGGTCACTGTGAACCCCAGTTCTCAGCCCCTGAGATCTGGTGGACCTAACCCTGATTCCAGAGATAGAGGAGGTTCTTCTCATCAGCCTAACTCTAACCTGAACTCGCTGGGTCACGTTGAGCATGTCGCCAGGGATTTCTGAGCCCTAGCCCCTTGTCTTTAAGATAAGGGGTAGAATTAGAGCGCTACAAACTGAGCTTTGTGGAGCTCCAGACTTCCAGGAGTGCGTGCCTGGAGGTGGGGGGTGGAGGACAAACGGAGAGGGAGCATTCCCTTCCCCCAGTCTTGCCTTTAAGGGCAGTAGCTCTGCCTCTAGGTTTTATACATTTGTGTACATGCAAAGTTTTCTTTGAAGCAAATTTTAAAAGTTAAAGATTAACCACCAGTGAACCAGGTATTTTATTCTAGTTGTGGATTAGAATTCCCTGGAGCGTCTTCCAAAACAGAACAAAACAAAAACACACATCTCTTCTCCACTTCACTTCCCTACCACCCTGTCCAAATATCCTGCCATAATAGGTTGGCAGTGAGGTCCTAAGCATCCGTATTTCTGGGTAGCAAATGGCTGAGAAATCCCCAGAGAGCCTGACCTCTGACCTGGTGTTCCTCCCCAGGCATGCCAGGGAAGAGCAACGTGGCATCTCTGCGCCAGGCCCCTGGGCAGAACGGAACCAGCTTCCACGGCTGCATCCGGAACCTTTACATCAACAGTGAGCTGCAGGACTTCCAGAAGGTGCCGATGCAAACAGGCATTTTGCCTGGCTGTGAGCCATGCCACAAGAAGGTGTGTGCCCATGGCACATGCCAGCCCAGCAGCCAGGCAGGCTTCACCTGCGAGTGCCAGGAAGGATGGATGGGACCCCTCTGTGACCAACGGACCAACGACCCTTGCCTTGGAAATAAGTAAGTTCCTGCTGCTTGGTAGTTGAGCACACACCTGAAAGCCTCAAAGCCAAACCCAAGGAAGGAAGGAAGGAAAGAAGGGGGGGAGGGGAGGGGAGAGCAGGGGAGGGGAGGGGAGAGGATGGGAGGGGAGAGTTGAGGAGGGGAGGGGAAGGGCAGGGAGGGGAGGTTCATTAGGCATTAGCACTCTGTCCCTCATATTTTCTCAATCATCCTCCATTCTTACATCACCTCCGTTCATTCTTACCTCCTCTGCTGAAAGCATTCCCACTCCTGTGTTCCTCCTCCCTGTAGATGCGTACATGGCACCTGCTTGCCCATCAATGCATTCTCCTACAGCTGTAAGTGCTTGGAGGGCCATGGAGGCGTCCTCTGTGACGAAGAGGAGGATCTGTTTAACCCGTGCCAGGCGATCAAGTGCAAGCATGGGAAGTGCAGGCTTTCAGGCCTGGGGCAGCCCTACTGTGAATGCAGCAGCGGATACACGGGGGACAGCTGCGATCGAGGTAAGCCAGCCCCACCGGGTACCTCGCTCATGGCAAAGCAAGAGGGGTACCACATCTTTGAAAAGAGAGAGAGAAAAGGTGAAAAAAAAAAAAAAACAAGAGCAACAGAGAGGGGAGTGATAGGAGAGAATACCAGGTCTTCACACTACTTGCAGTTGCTGCTATTGATTTATTTTCAAGTATTATGAAGGCACCAGATGTGAAATGGCCTTAAACCTCCACCACAAGATTGTACACAGCCTTCAGATGCTTCTCACAAGTTGATTTGCTGTAAAAGAAATACTTCTTTTTTCCTGAAGCACATTTACTTTACTCCTGTCTTACCTTTACCGGCTGTTCTCATCCATATATATTAATACATCTTCTGGTACACAGAAGATGGTCCTCATAATTCTGCCCTAGTTTTAGTACAAAATGACCTTTGACCTTAGAATCGACTGATTTATCACAGCAAATCATGTGGGTGAGAGGAACGGAAACAGGCTGACTTCTTAGTTCACCTTCCTCCTCCTCCTTTGTCTGCGTGATCAGAGCTCGCCTGGTCTCCAGCTGGCACGGATTTTGTTTTGTGTGTCAGAGGGACGAGACAAGAAGAACGTGCCCGTGGAAGCTTTTAGCAGATGTCTCTTTTTTGAACTACGTACTTCATACTGGGGTAATTTATGAAGTTAGTGGAATGTTACTTGTATTAACTAACAGATTGGATAATACTAAACTCCAGGTCTAATAAATAAAATTGCATACTCTCTGAAACTGCTCCCTGTGGTAAACAAAACCAGCTGTTAGTAGTGTAAAAACAGAAAATGTGTATTTTTTTTTTCCTTTTTTGCAATGAAAGAAAAGATTTAGGAATCCAATTTTCTTGTCACTGCAATAGCATTGTATTTATACTCTACATATATAGTTTTCACCTTGCTGAAAATAAAGACCAAAAAGAATTATTTTTCAAAGAGTAGGAGGCCATGCCACCAGCTAATAATATGTAAAGCAGGTTACAAAGGGGAAGCAAAGGCTTCTGAATTAAGTTGTGGATTCACAGTAACTCTGCATGACTTACAGTGACTGTTCTTAAAATGCTTGTGCTTTTTGTTCTTTTCCAGAAATCTCTTGTCGAGGGGAACGGATAAGAGATTATTACCAAAAGCAGCAGGGCTATGCTGCTTGCCAAACAACCAAGAAGGTGTCCCGATTAGAGTGCAGAGGTGGGTGTGCAGGAGGGCAGTGCTGTGGACCTCTGAGAAGCAAGCGGCGGAAATACTCTTTCGAATGCACTGACGGGTCCTCCTTTGTGGACGAGGTTGAGAAGGTGGTGAAGTGCGGCTGTACGAGGTGTGCGTCCTAAACACGCTCCCGGCAGCTCTGTCTCTGGAAAAGGTTGTATACTTCTTGACCATGTTGGACTAATGAATGCTTCATAGTGGAAATATTTGAAATATATTGTAAAATACAGAACAGACTTATTTTTATTATGAGAATAAAGACTTTTTTTCTGCATTTGGAAAAAAAAAAAAAACCAGAAATGCTTGAACTAAAGCTTCCCCTATGCTGGAGAAGTATGAAGAAAGATATACCTGGAGGCATTAGAACAGCGATGGGAACCATTGCAACTCGGGTCCATCTTTGTAACATGCTGAAGACAAGCAGAAGCACATGCAGGAGGGGCAGAGGAGCTACTGTGCACTGCTGTGAAATTGCCCAGAGCATAAAACCTGTGTACCCTCCTTCACATCAACCAAGTTCACTAGGACATACCAAGCACATGCATGTGAATGAGGATGCAAGGCAAGAGAATGGAACTCCAGAATTCACAGATAGAACAAATGGATGAGAAATATTTCGTGCAAAATATAAAGTGTCCTGAGGATCTGGGTTCCATTCACCAGAGGAAATGAAAGCGATAAAATAAATTTTATCTTCCTTTTAAATGTCAGCATGTCAGCAGAAGCAGCACACAAAAGTCTTTACCATTTTCCAGTATTAATTTTTTGTAATATAAATGATAAAGGAGATGATAAAGAACCAATAGATTATTGATAAATAAATTAGTAATAATATGATTTTTTGTTTCTATGAGTTCTAAACGGCCCTATACAGTATTCAGTTTCCATGAGAAATATTTATTATATCAAAGTACATTGTACTTAACATTTTAGGCCATCCTTTTACTGTTCCTTGATGCTTTAATATATATTAATTTATAATTATCCTGATATTTTTGTACATTTTTCAAACTTAAAAAAATCAGGACTTTTTTTTTTTGGCAATAGTACTAACATAGGGTTTTATCTTGGGATAAATACGTGTTGGTCTGTTTGTTGACCTTGACATCTGCTCACTGATGTCACTGACCTACTGGCCTCATTCAGGACACCTGCAGAGAGTATGCAAAGTCCAAGGGAGGAAAACACAAATCTGTATGTGAGATGGTCATTGTACAGAAAGAAGTGGCCCCTCTGCAACATGTCCTCACAGAAAAGAAATGGTGTGTATCAATCAACACTAGAAAGTAGACCTTTTGCAAATTAATATGTCCTTGACCTTTTTTGCCCTTTTCTGGGGGTGGGGTGGGGATAAAAAGACTGTCATGTCAAGAACTGTGATTTTTTTTTCCCTCCAAACAATAAAACTCCTTTATTATCTTAATGTTCCCATGTTAACATGTTTGCTGCTAAATTACAATGTAGAATTGATAATGATTTATAGTGGACTGTGCTCTTCCCTCATTAAAATCCCAGGGTGCCCTGTAAAGATGCAGATGTTTCTTCCTGAAAACTTCTTTTTTTTTACAAAGAAAATTAGATGTACATGTATAATTCAGTGTGCTTTGTCTTTCTCCAGACTAATATCAGTTACACTGCTGATGTTTGTAAATTAAACAGATATTTACTTCATTAACAGCTTGGTGGTTTTCTTAGAAATTGCACAATAGGCCACTCCTTAAGAATTTATTAATCAAAATGATACAGAAAGAATAAGGAAGAAAACCTATGCCTTTTTGTTGCCAAAAATTGGTGTGAGATTCACTCACATGTTGTTATTTCTGGGGACTGATACTGGAATGGCCACATAAGACATGGATATAAAAACACACAATTTGTTGAAAAAAAGATACTCATTTTTTTTCAAAAAAATTGTAAGATGAAGTCTAACTAAGATGAAATGTTTTTGTTTTTGTTCTTCTTTTGTTCTCCCTCCCCAATAGAACCAGGGAGATACCAGTAAAAGCCACTCTTAGACCAGTGTTGGTAACATCAAGGTGTACTATCCAAGACAGAGAAACAACATTGTCTGGGAGGAATAATAATCCTCATCAACCATGATAAGATGCCTTTGTTTCCATGTAAACAAACAAGCAAAAAAAAACCATGCATACACACATGCACATACACACACACTAGGTCTCTCTCACAGACACAGACATCTAAGCATTTATTCATTCTTGTTTAAAATGTCTAAATTTTAATTATAGAAACAATTATATAGCTACTCTAAATTATTTAGTCCCATTGATTGCTTCTTTGTTCCAAGGGGTTTAAATCATTCATTAAATGAAGAAACATCTGTGAAGATGACATGATTTAGATCTGTGTTTACAGACATGTATTATCCATACAGCCACTGTTTTTTGAATGCTACTTATAGGCCAGGTACTATGCTCAGGGTTTTCTATGAAATATCTCATTCATCTATATAAAACCATGAGATTATTGTGCTTCCTGCTTTACACATGCATACAGGGCTCATAAACAGAGGAGCTGGATTCCACCTCAGTCAGGTATTCCAGACCACATTGTCTGTAATTAAGGCAACAGCTTAGTAACTACTACCTCTGCTTAGGGACTTTCAAGCCTTGGAGCCTTATTCCACAGCCCAATAATTTTTCCTTCTTGATTATGTAGGTTTAAGTAATCCAGACTAGAGACTTTACATTTGATGTTTCATTTTTTAAGGAAAACAAAAGTGAAACCTTCATAGCTTCCAGACTGTGTTCTTTCTCCTTCCTGCTTATTAAGACAAAAAATAAAATGATGGCTGTCTGGGATGTGAGCTGAGTTAGTAAGTTTCTTAGGGGATTTTTTGCCTTGAGATGTGACTACCTCCTGTCCATGCACCCTTTAAAAAAAATCCAATAGCCAAATAATTACTAACAAACAAGATAAATTTAGGGTAATTATTAATATTATAAAAGGTTCCTTACTTAGAAGGTCTTGCCAATAGGATTACTTTAAATAGGAAACTATTCTAGAGCATATCCAACAGAACTCTATGCATTAAAACAAAAAAAAGTTCATGCATTTTAGAATCAAAGCTACTACATGGAATAATGTACATTGTAATCTGAAATGATAAAGTAGCTAAACATCTCTAATGTGTTTAATTTAAATTCTCACATGAATGAGGCACCATCAGGAAATGCCATGGGGATCTGACGTGTTTGATTTAAGATGTGTTCATTGAATAATAACCATCTCAATCATCTTTGGAATTTGTTTTCACTACAGATTTTCTGAAATTATTTCTAAGCAATATAGATGAACCCCTATTTTAAAATTGAGAGTTTTCTTTTTGTGTGTGATTTGCTTTGTCAGCAGCAATTCTTTCTGGAGAAATGATCGAAAAACTGTTGAAATTGATTCAGTCCTTAAAGACTTCAAGCTTTATGGTGTCGTCTACCTCATGGAGTGACCATTATTTCAAAAATAGCGTGCATAAGAAAGGAAGCTATACCAGGATAGGAAGCTTCATACCAAGTTTTACATTAAGTATATAAAGCTATATAAAATACATGTTATCTTCATTTTTATTCCTGTGTTTTCAGAAATCAGTTAACAACACATCTGTATTTCCTACCTCCTATCATGTGCAAGAAGCTACAGTAAATTTTTGATACACAGTTTCACATGAAACAGACATCACTTCAGCCATTTTAGAGCTTACACTCTATGCAGCTGGGGTTGAAGTTGAAGTAGGTAATAGAGATTATACAAATGGTCACACTAATACATAATTCCAGATTGTGATAAGCATCTGAAGGAAGATATGTGATATTAGAAGAAAGAATGACAGAAGAATCCAATCAAACAAGTATAAAGAGGTTTGGGAATGCCTCTGTGAGGAAGTGACATTTAAACTGAGTCATGAAGGACCAAACAGAGTCTAGGATGCAAGCAGATGGAAGCTTGTATGGGAATAGGGATGGGAGTTCATGCCGAGAGAGCAGCCCATGTCTAGGCCAGAGGAGGAAAACAACTCGTGGTCAAGGAAACAAAATAATTTAGTGTGCCTGGCGTGAGGTATATAATTGCTTTTAACACAACAGTGACCATTTTCAGGATATCTTAATTCACCATATAGCCCATATTTTTCTCGTGAGCATCTGTTTGCAGTGAGGTCTCAAAACATCAACAAGAAGGGATTTCCATTTTAAAATAGCAGCTATTTGGCTGTGCCTAATGTAGCTCCTGTAAACTTCCAAATGAAATATCTCTGAGGGTATAGAAAATATACTCGAAGTAGCAGTGAAAATTAAGAATAGTAGTGAATATTCATGAGCTGACGGCTGATAAAGCTGGATTGAAAAATAAAAAGCAACCCCTGGCCAATTCATGCTTTGAATCTCATGTGCATTTTTCCTGCCCTGTTTATACCAACATCAGAGACTTGGGAAATGAGTCAACTGGAAACATAGTAGAAAATGCCTGTGCATTAGATGTAAATTAAAATCTGAGTTTTAGTTACATCATGGTGACTGCACTGGGCTGGGAAACCCCAACCTTCTGCCCTCCAACCCACCCTCTGCTCTGTTGAATGAAAACAATGTATTCCTCTAGATTATTTGAAAATATATCTCTAACTCCCACTGTAGGATAAAATCCAAACTCTTTAGTTCGGTATTCCAGATTCCTCACAAAGTGGTCTTTTCAAATCGGCCTTCGGTACGTGCTCTTAGATTAACAAAGGCTAGGGAGGGATATTGTAAAGCAAATTCTGGGCTGGAATGGCCACCTTGTAGATATGAGATTCATCCACATACAGGTGGTAGTTGAAGCTAAGAAAATGGGTAAGCTAAGTTAGAAACACAACAGAATGAACTTAACCAGAAAACTAACCCCACTTTAGATGACACATATCTGGAATGAAGTAGTCCCAGAATAGAGAGAAAGAAAGAGGAAGTTTTAATAAAGCAATGAGGTAGTTACTGGCCAGTAGTGGGTAAGGAATAATAGACTGTTTTCTTAATAAGTCTGATAACAAAAGAAGAAGAGAGGATGGCAGCTGGAAAAGTTGATGAGGTAACCGGGTTGTCATTAATGAATCAATAAGTATTGGTTTATCACCTATAGTAACAGCTTGTGAAGAAGTGGGGCAAACACTTGAGGGGATCATCCTGAGATCCAAGCTGGAAGAGCAAGACCAACCTAAGTCATCCCTTACATGAGCTTGTTGATCAGTGGATGTAAAAAGCAGAAGCCAGATATAGTGAGATTGAGGAAACAGGATGCCTGAGAGTAAGAAGTCACAAAATCACCCAGAGTGAAGAGAGCAATGTATATGCCAGAATTCTTTACCAAATAGAGTTCTCCATTGCCTTCCTCCTCCTCCCCTCACAAAGGGGATACAGCATTTCAAGGGCTTTGTCTAGAGATATAAAATTCAGCTGAGCAGAGGAATCACCATCAGCATCGGGAATTAGCTTTGTCATTGTGTCAATAAGTGGCCAGCTGAATTTAGATTCAAAAGAGAATCAAAAATTAAAAAGCACACACGAGAACACAGGGAGTGTGAGAAACAGCCACAGAGACCATTGCCTAGAAAATCTGCTATCATTAATCTTACTCTCCCTTCTTGAAGTGGCTAGAATTATTTTCTATTGTTTTTTTCACATAGATGGTGGCAGAGAGATTAAGTGACTTGCCCAAGGTCACACAATCCAGGTCTCCTGACTCCAACTATAATGCAATATTGATTTCACTGGAATTGAAAGGCAAACTCTATCAACAGCCCCGTGAGATAATGCTGGAGGAGTGTTTCTCAAGGAGAGTTATTTTGGTTTTAAAAAATGCCCATGAATAGCATTCACTTTCCCAATAAAAATGCATGTTTTAAATACTTCCCACTTGGTAAAGGAAAATAAATAGTGCTTTTTACTGGAATTTGCTTCCAAAAAATGAAAGTGAAGGGATGGAATGTACATGGTTGCTTCAGTATTTTTGGTCATTGTTCCGGTCAGATATGCCTTGATTGAGTAGGCTGACCTGGAGCAATTGAATTCCATTGCTAAGACAGTCACAAGGAAAGGACCAAACATGCCCTCGTCCAGTTATATCAGCTGCAAAGTCACATCCTTGGACTCAATCCAGCTCACAGGGTATTCTTTGTAAGGAAAAAAGAGACAAAGTTTAAAAAAAAAAAAACTATAGAGGAATTTCTATTTGAATGAGCGTGTTTGATAATGTCCCTTAACCATAATCTCAGAGGCCTGTGTTATTTCAGAAAGGAGAAAGATGAACATCTTTGAATTGCCTAATCTTGCATTTGCTTGATCCTGCTTGGTCTCTGCTCACAATATTAGCATTCAATTACCTCCACCACTTTCAATTACATCTTACTTTCAATTACATCTCTACATTGATTTTTTCTTCCTATTATTTCTGTGTTAGCCACAATTCTCCTCTGATGTTTGTCAACTCCTTTTCGGAGCTCTGAATGAGCAGGAACACATTTCTGAGTGACACGCACAATACCCTGTTTGATTGGGAAATAAATCACTTATCATTTGGCAAAAAAGCACCTGCTGGTCTAACCGTTCAGTAAATGAAGTAGCAATCATTATATCTCTGTTTCCTTATTTAAACTTGTTTTCCTTTTTTCCCTTTTCTTGTAAATGCTTCCATATTTTAGAAAACTGACACACAATTGTACCAATAGAAAAGACGGTCTGAGAATGAAGAAGTGCAGTATAGCAATTCACATCCTGCTCTTTCCCAACTGAGTACACCCAGGAGGCAAGAGACCCAGGCAGTGCAACTGAGTCAAACCTAGGGCTGCTCCTCTGGACCCTGATGTACACACATACACACACATGCACACACACACACACACACACACACACACACATGTACATAGGAATAT
This sequence comes from Trachypithecus francoisi, assembly GCF_009764315.1. Lineage (NCBI taxonomy): Eukaryota > Metazoa > Chordata > Mammalia > Primates > Cercopithecidae > Trachypithecus > Trachypithecus francoisi. The sequence goes on from NW_022681454.1 coordinate 19,803,048, forward strand.
GGAATAATGTAGGAATAAAGGGAAATTTAAGTTACTCAAAGAACTGACTGATTTCCAAATCTAAAAGGGTAATCCTTACAGCTTTGCGTAGTACTCTTATCTCCTTCACTTGAATTCGATTCCTTTTAAAAGCAGAATCTCAGTACACAGAAAACCAGTTTCAGTATGGGACCAGACCAGTGGGTCCATAATGGGAAAAACATCTTTGGCCTGAGAACATCGGGGGAGTTGCCTTTCCAGGTTCCTTTTCTCACCCCAGCTTAGGTCTTACTTCTTTTACATTACAATGTAATACAAGTGTGTATCCACCCCATTTCTCAGGCGACACTAGCATGCCCTAGTCAGTCTCCTATGGACACTGTGTTATATCCGCTAGAAAAACATCGGAACCAAAGGACTTATCCTGCCAGCTTCTGGGGCCTCTCCCAGTGGACAGTCTTCAGCTCTTGGCCAACTTTGGAATCACCTGGCTGAAGGTAAACATCTTGCCCAACATCACACAACTTTCCTAGGGCAGTCTGATACACAGATATAAAGACCTGACCCCTCTCCCCAATTTGGGATATTAATGGAGGGCCATCCCAGTTCACAGGTCCTCGTGGGATCAGCTGAAACCTTCTTTAACACAGCATCACAGCGCAACTTTTCCCTCTGCCCAAGCCTACTTCCTTTCTTTCCATCCACAGGTGGTGACCTTCAGAGCACTCCCTCATAAACCTCATGCACGCAGCATCACTGTCCTAGGGAACACACCTGGAATCCACCTGTCTCTGAGTGACATAAAGAACAGGAGACTGCAGTGAAGAAATGAGCTGTCCCTCTGAGGTTCAGAAAGCAGCAAACGTATACCTCGCAGGGAATTTGGGGACTTAATGGTAACATTTCTCAAATAAAGTGTGATGACCAGGTCGCACCCTCCTTGGATGAGACTGTGAGCCCTGAATATCTGAGAAAGGTCTCAGTTATTTTGGAAAGTTTATTTTGCCAAAGTTGAGGACACACCCCTGTGACACAGCCTCAGGAGGTCCTGATGATACGTGCCCAAGGTGGTCAGAGAACAGCTGGGTTTTATACATTTTAGGGAAACGTGAGACATCAATCAACATACATAATATGAACATTGGTTTAGCCTAGAAAGGCAGGACAACACAAAGAGGGGAGGGGGCTTCCAGGTCATAGGTAGATAAGAGACAAATGATTGTTTTATTTTGAGTTTCTAATTAGCCTCTGCAAAGGAGACAATCAGATACGCATTTATCTCAATGCACAGAGGGGTGACTTTGAATGGAATGGGACACAGGTTTGCCTTTAACAGTTCCCAGCAAGACTTTTCCCTGTATCTTGGTGATTTGGGGGCCCCAAGATTTATTGCCCTTTCATATTCCCCCCCTCATCCTTTTCTTTTTAAAAATATTTTGGAGAAAACATTTTAGAAGAAAATGAGTCTCTGGTCTCAGGTTTTGTCTGACTTCTCATGGCTAGGATGGTGTACTCCTAGACAGGTAGGTCCCAAGTTATTAGGAAAGCTCATTTTTAGCAGGCTGTCTCATGTCCTATGAAGAGAAAATATGGGGAGGAAGGGAGAAAAACAACAAACAGAAGAACAATCCTGGAAAAGTGATATAGGCCACATTACACTGAAATCCACACATCAGTAGGCAGTATGAAAGGGGCTTATGTATGTAAATAGGTTGCTGTTATTTTCTTCTGAAGTTTAAGTTGTCCAGCTTCAGTTCACAGAGCTTTAAGAAAGCACAGGTTAGTGTTCAGTGACTCCAAATTAGGAAAATGGGGAGAGAAAAAGAAGGAAAAAATTGAAAACATGATTTTAAAGACTTATAGTCAAGAAAAATTAGAATTTGGTCCCAACTGTGTAAAATAATAAAAATTGAAAAACATTAGGCAAGACTAGAATCTAATAACAGGGGTACTATAGTTTTTGAAACATAATTTTTCTCTCTCCAAGAATTTCCCATTTTCACTCAAGACAAATCATGGTGGTGAGAGACAGGACTAGCTGGAATTTCCTGGGCCGACTAAGAATCCCTAAGCCTAGCTGGGATGGTGACCGCATCCACCTTTAAACACAGGGCTTGCAACTTAGCCCACACCCGACCAGAGAGCTCACTAAAATGCTAATTAGGCAAACACAGGAGGTAAAGAAATAGCCAATCAACTATTGCCTGAGAGCACAGCAGGAGGGACAAGGATCAGGATATAAACCCAGGCATTCCGCATTCGAACCAGCAATGGCAACCCCCTGGGTCCCCTCTCCTTATGTGGGAGCTCTGTTTTCACTCTATTTCACTCTATTAAATCTTGCAACTGCACTCTTCTCGTCCGTGTTTTGTTACGGCTCGAGCTGAGTTTTCGCTCGCCGTCCACCACTGCTGTTTGCCGCTGTCGCAGATCCTCCGCTGACTTCCATCCCTCCAGATCCAGCAGGGTGTCTGTTGTGCTCCTGATCCAGTGAGGCGCCCACTGCCATGCCCCAACAGGCTAAAGGCTTGCCATTGTTCCTGCATGGCTAAGTGCCTGGGTTCGTGCTAACTGAGCTGAACACTAGTCACTGGGTTCCACGGTTCTCTCCCGTGACCCATGGCTTCTAATAGAGCGATAACACTCACTACATGGCCCAAGATTCCATTCCTTGGAATCTGTGAGGCCAGGAACCCAGGTCAGAACACGAGGCTTGCCACCATCTTGGAAGCAGCCTGCCACCATCTTGAGAGTTCTGGGAACAGGGACACCCCGGTAACATTTTGGTGACCACTAAGGGACCTCCAAAGCGGTGAGTAATATTGGACCACTTTTGCTTGCTATTCTGTCCTATCCTTCCTTAGAAATTGGAGGAAAATACCGGGCACCTGTCGGCTAGTTAAAAACTATTAGTATGGTTGCCAGACTTAAGATTCAGGTGTGAGGCTATCTGGGGAAGGGCTTTCTAACAACCCCCAACCCTTCTGGGTTGGACTGTTGGTCTGCCTGGAGCCAGCTTCCACTTTCAATTTTCTTGGGGAAGCTGAGGGCCGACTAGAGGCAGAAAGCTGTTGTCCGGAACTCCCAGCAGTAGCTGGTTGAGATCATGGCACAGCCAGAAGTCTCTACTCTAATAGTCGCCAACGCGTGTGCCCCTACCTTTCCTTCTGACCCATACCTCCTGGGTCCTGACCACGATTTTCTTGAAAGTGTAGCCCCAAAATTCTCCTTACCTCTGAATCTACTTCCTCTGATCCCTGCCTCCTAGGTACTAATGGGTCAGACTTTCATTTCCTCTAGCAAGTTGTATCTCCAAAAAGATCTAAAGAAGCTCTAGGCTGCATCCTTAGGCTTCTAGGCTGTAAGCCAGGGAGTCTTATCCCTGGTGTCCCTCCCAATTTAGGTATACAGCTCTCGACATGGGCAGTTATGTGGGACCCGTTCCCCGCCACCCTTGCCAGGGTCCCAAGTTTGTAATGGCTGCGAGAGAGAGAGAGAGACAAAGAGGGAGTCAAGGAGAAAAAGAAAGAAAAAGATAAAAATAGTAAAATGAGTGCCCTATTCCTTTAAAAGCCAGGGTAAATTTAAAATCTGTAATTAATTATTGAAGTTCTTCATGACCTGTAACACTCCCATACTACCTTGTTGTCAGTGTAAACAAGGGCTTAGTCTGAGAACACTGAGGCCACTGACAACCCAGAGCTTTCCTATCAAAAAATCCCTAACCCAGCAGATTTCCTAACAGGGGATTTAAATCTTAATTACCATGCAAAGGTCCGACCAGACCTAGGAGGAACTGCCTTCAGGACAGGACAATAAACAGTTCCTCCCAGGTGATTGAGAAAAAAACCCAGTGAGTATTCAGTAATTGATACTGAGACTCTTGTGGAAGCAGAGTTCGAAACGTTGCCTCATAATTGGTCTTCTCAAACGTGCGAGCTGTTTGCACTCAGCCAAGCCTTAAAGTACTTACAGAATCAAAAGACTATCTCAATCCTGACTCAAAAGGTTAGCTACACCCTCTCTGAAATGAATTTGCATAAGAACTGTTGTTTATAGAAATGCATCTTGATGGGGCAGCTGGGTTGTTATGAAATACTCAGGAACCCAGTCCAGCCCTAGGACTCACCCCTGAACTCACAGGCAATATTGGGCACACTGGTAAAGGAACACTAGAATCCAGCAGCCCGGACCCCTTTCTTTGTGATCAAGAGAGGTGGGAAAACAGGTGCAGAATGGCTACACTGGTGAACGTAACTAATCTGATAAGTAGAGGTCCACAGGTGGTTATGCACCCTGGAAAGGAATAAGCATTAGGACCATAGAGGACACTGTAGGACTAATGCTCATCGGAAAATGACTAGGGGTGCTGGCAAAAACGCCCCTAAGATGTATTCTGGAGAACTGGGACCAATTTGACCCTCAGACACTAAGAAAGAAACTACTTGTATTCTTCTGCAGTCCTGCCTGGCCATGATATCCCCTTTAAGGGGGAGAAAGCTGGCCTGCTGAGGGAAGTATAAATTATAACACCATCTTACAGCTAGAACTCTTCTGTAGAAAAAAAGGCCAATGGAGTGAGGTGCCATATGTACAAACTTTCTTTTCATTAAGAGACAACTCGCAATTACGTAAACAGTGTGATTTATGCCCTACAGGAAGCCCTCAGAGTCTGCCTCCCTACCCCGGCGCCCTGCCCAACTCCTTCCCCAACTAATAAAGACTTCCCTTCAACCCAAATGGTCCAACAAGAGCTAGAGCGGTAAACAATGAACCAAAGAGTGCCGATATTCCCCGATTATGTCCCCTGCAAGCAGTGGGAGGAGAATTTGATCCAGCCAGAGTGCATGTACCTTTTTCTCTCTCAGACTTAAATCAAATTAAAATAGACCTAGGTAAATTCTCAGATAACCCTGATGGCTATATTGATGTTTTACAAAGATTAGGATAATCCTTTGATCTGACAGAGAGAGAGAGAACATTACTGCTAAATCAGACACTAACCCCAAATGAGAGAAGTGCTGCCCTAACTGCAGCCCGAGAGTGTGGTGATCTCTGGTATCTCAGTCAGGTCAATGATAGGATGACAACAGAGGAAAGAGAATGATTTCCCACAGGCCAGCAGGCAGTTCCCAGTGTAGACCCTCACTGGGACACAGAATCAGAACATGGAGATTGGTGCCACAGACATTTGCTAACTTGAATGCTAGAAGGGCTAAGGAATACTGGGAAGAAGCCTATGAAGTATTCAATGATGTCCACTATAACACAGGGAAAGGACGAAAATCCTACTGCCTTTCTGGAGAGACTAAGGGAGGCATTGAGGAAGCATACCTCCCTGTCACCTGACTCTATTGAAGGCCAACTAATCTTAAAGGATAAGTGTATCACTCAGTCAGCTGCAGACATTAGGAAAAAACTTCAAAAGTCTGCCTTAGGCCCAGAGCAAAACTTAGAAACCCTATTGAATTTGGTAACCATGGTTTTTTATAATAGAAATCAGGAGGAGCAGGCAGAACGGGACAAACGAGACAAAAAAAAGGCCACCGCTTTAGTCATGGCCCTCAGGCAAGCGGATTTGGAGGCTCTGGAATAGGGAAAGGCTGAGCAAACCAAATGACTACTAGGGCTTGCTTCCAGTGTGGTCTACAAGGACACTTTAAAAAAGATTGTCCAAGTAGAAATAAGCCGCCCCTTTGTCCCTGCCCCTTATGTCAAGGGAATCACTGGAAGGCCCGCTGCCCCAGGGGATGAAGGTCCTCTGAGTCAGAAGCCACTAACCAGGTGACCCAGCAGCAGGACTGAGGGTGCCTGGGGCAAGCGCCAGCCCACGCCATCACCCTCACAGAGCCCCGGGTATGTTTGACTATTGAGGGCCAGGAGGTTAACTGTTTCCTGGACACTGGTGCAGCCTTTTCAGCCTTACTCTCCTGTCCTGGACAACTGTCCTCCAGGTCTGTCACTAACCGAGGGGTGCTAGGACAGCCAGTCACTAGATACTTCTCCCAGCCACTAAGTTGTGACTGGGGAACTTGACTCTTTTCACATGCTTTTCTAATTATGCCTGAAAGCCCCACTCCCTTGTTAGGGAGAGACATTCTAACAAAAGCAGGGGCCATTATACACCTGACCATAGGAGAAGGAACACCTGTTTGTTGTCCCCTGCTTGAGGAAGGAATTAATCCTGAAGTCTGGGCAACAGAAGGACAATATGGACGAGCAAAAAGTGCCCGTCCTGTTCAAGTTAAACTAAAGGATTCTGCCTCCTTTCCCTACCAAAGGCTGTACCCCCTCAGACCCGAGTCCCAACAAGGACTCCAAAGGATTGTTAAGGAGCTAAAAGCCCAAGGTCTAGTAAAACTATGCAATAGTCACTGCAATACTCCAATTTTAGGAGTACAGAAACCCAACGGACAGTGGAGGTTAGTGCAAGATCCCAGGATTATGAATGAGGCTGTTATTCCTCTATACCCAGCTGTGCCTAGGCCTTACACTCTGCTTTCCCAAATACCAGAGGAAGCAGAGTGGTTTACAGTACTGGACCTTAAAGGTGCCTTTTTCTGCATCCCTGTACATTCTGACTCAATTCTTGTTTGCCTTTGAAGATCCTTCAAACCCAACGTCTCAACTCACCTGGACTGTTTTATCCCAACGGTTCAGGGATATAGCCCCCATTTATTTGGCCAGGCATTAGCCCAAGACTTGAGCCAATTCTCATACTTCGACACTCTTGTTATTCGGTACATGGATGATTTACTTTTAGCCGCCCATTCAGAAACCTTGTGCCATCAAGCCACCCAAGCACTCTTAAATTTCCTTGCTACCTGTGGCTACAAGGTTTCCAAACCAAAGGCTCAGCTCTGCTCACAGCAGGTTAAATCCTTAGGAATAAAATTACACAAAGGCACCAGGGCCCTCAGTGAGGAATGTATCCAGCCTATACTGGCTTATCCCCATCCCAAAACTCTAAAGCAACTAAGAGGGTTCCTTGGCATAACAGGTTTCTGCCAAACATGGATTCCCAGGTACAGTGAAATAGCCAGACCATTGTATATACTAATTAAGGAAACTCAGAAAGCCAATACCCATTTAGTAAGATGGACACCTGAAGCAGAAGAGGCTCTCCAGGCTCTAAAGGAGGCCCTAACCCAAACCCCAGTGTTAAGCTTGCCAAGAGGGCAAGACTTTTCTTTATATGTCACAGAAAAAAAACAGGAATAGCTCTAGCAGTCCTTACACAGGTCCGAGGGACGAGCTTGCAACCCATGGCATACCTGAGTAAGGAAACTGATATAGTGGCAAAGGGTTGGCCTCATTGTTTATAGGTAGTGGCGGCAGTAGCAGTCTTAGTATCTAAAGCAGTTAAAATAACACAGGGAAGAGATCTTACTGTGTAGACATCTCATGAGGTGAATGGCACACTCACTGCTAAAGGAGACTTGTGGCTGTCAGACAACTGTTTACTGAAATATCAGGCTCTATTACTTCAAGGGCCAGTGCTGTGACTGTGCACTTGTACAGCTCTTAACCAGCCACATTTCTTCCAGCCAATGAAGATACAACATAACTGTCAACAAGTAATTGCTCAAACCTACGCCACTTGAGGGGACCTTTTAGAGGTTCCCTTGACTAATCCTAACCTCAACTTGTACACTGATGGAAGTTCCTTTGTAGAAAAAGGACTTCAAAAAGTGGGGTATGAAGTGGTCAGTGATAATGGAATACTTGAAAGTAAGCCCCTCACTCCAGGAACTAGTGCTCAGCTGGCAGAACTAATAACCCTCACTTGGGCAGTAGAATTGGGAGAAGGAAAAAGGGTAAATATATATATAGACTCTAAGTATGCTTACCTAGTCCTCCATGCCCATGCAGCAATATGGAGAGAAAGGGAATTTCTAACTTCCGAGGGAACACCTATCAAAGATCAGGAAGCCAGTAGGAAATTACTGACTGTACAAAAAACTAAAGAGGTGGCAGTCTTACACTGCCAGGGTCATCAGAAAGGAAAGGAAAATAGAAGGGAACTGCCAAGCAGATATTGAAGCCAAAAGAGCCTCAAGGCAGGACCCTCCATTAGAAATGCTTATAGAAGGACCCCTAGTATGAGGTAATCCCCTCTGGGAAACCAAGCCCCAGTACTCAGCAGGAGAAATAGAATAGGGAAGACATAATTTTTTCCCCTCAGGATAGCTAGCCACCAAAGAAGGGAAAATACTTTTGCCTGCAGCTAACCAATGGAAATTACTTAAAACCTTTCACCAAACCTTTCACTTAGGCATTGATAGCACCCATCAGATGGCCAGATTATTATTTACTGGACCAGGACTTTTTGAAATTATCAAGCAGATAGTTGGGGCCTATAAAGTGTTCCAAAGAAATAATCCCCTGCACTGCAGGCCATACATTTCAATCCCTGTATCTTTAATCTCCTTGTTAAGTCTGTCTCTTCCAGAATCAAAGCTGTAAAACTACAAATCATTCTTCAAATGGAGCCCCAGATGCAGTCCATGAGTAAGATCTACCACGGACCCCTAGACCGGCCTGCTAGCCCATGCTCTGATGTTAATGACATCAAAGGCACCCCTCCTGAGGAAATCTCAACTGCATAACCCCTACTACACCCCAATTCAGCAGGAAGCAGTTAGAGTGATCGTTGACCAACCTCCCCAACAGCACTTGGGTTTTCCTGTTGAGAGGGGGGACTGAGAGACAGGACTAGCTGGAATTTCCTAGGCCAACTAAGAATCCCTAAGCCCAGCTGGGAAGGGGACCGCATCCACCTTTAAACACGGGGCTTGCAACTTAGCCCACACCCGACCAATCAGAGAGCTCACTAAACTGCTAATTAGATAAACACAGGAGGTAAAGAAATAGCCAATCATCTATTGCCTGAGAGCACAGCAGGAGGGACAAGGATCAGGATATAAACCCAGGCATTCAGGCCAGCAATGGCAACCTCCTTTGCGTCTCCTCCCCTTATATGGGAGCTCTGTTTTCACTCTGTTTCACTCATATCTTGCAACTGCACTCTTCTGGTTCGTGTTTTGTTATGGCTGGAGCTGAGCTTTCGCTTGCTGTCCACCACTGCTGTTTGCTGCCATCACAGACCCGTCACTGACTTCCATCTCTCCAGATCCCATAGGGTAGCCACTGTGCTCCTGATCCGGTGAGGCGCCCACTGCCACTCCTGAGCGGGCTAAAGGCTTGCCATTGTTCCTGCATGGCTAAGTGCCTGGGTTCATTCTAATTGAGCTGAACACTAGTCACTGGGTTCCACAGTTCACTTCCATGACCCACAGCTTCTTATAGAGCTATAACACTCACCGCGTGGCCCAAGATTCCATTCCTTGGAATCTGTGAAGCCAAGAACCCTGGGTCAGAGAACACGAGGCTTGCCACCATCTTGGAAGTGGCCCGCCGCCATCTTGAGAGCTCTGGGAGCAAGGACTCCCCAGTAACAGTGGGACTAATTTGCTTTATTATACTCGGTTTAATTATTTGTCTACAGTGTAGGAAGAATAATTATTTTTATTATACATGCTTTTAAATTGGCTTTGATGGAACTTTTGTTCCATAGAAGGAATCTCAGATAAGACTTTTTAAAAGCTGGGCTGAGCCATGGGTTTGTACCATCAAATACCTCTGAGTCGGGTGAATTCCTCTTATCTTGAGGTGCCAAGATAAACTTGGGGCTCCTGGGCCTGTCCGAAAGTTACATTCTTTACTTATCACAGGTCAGGAACCCTGTACTGGGACTGTGTAGACAAGGTATGAGGCCATGTTTCCCAAAGGGGCTTTTATTGGTTCCATAAGTCAAGTTTGATTCCTTAAAGGAAAGCACACCATTCCAGTCAAAGTCTTGGAAATAACCAGCTTGTCCAATTGTGTACTGTTACAAATGAAAACAGATTCTTATTCTTAATAACTGTATTGCTGTAAGTTAAGAATACTCACAAATAGTTTCCAAATTTTGGAGAAATCAGGTAGAGAGAAACTTAGTTTATAGTTTAGATTTGAAACAAAAATTATAACAGTTCTTTCCCAAAACAAACCTTATTTCCCTGTGGACTAGACTGCCTAAATCCATAAGATTAGAAATTATGGTAATCTTACTAAATTCAAGATGTAGCTATTTTCGTTAAACCATATTAATGTCTTATGTATTTCAAATTACAAAAGCAAAGATTATTCTGTTTTGGACTGGGTTTATAGTTTTATAACATGCCAAATTTTGACACCTTATAGTATTTGACAGGAATAAATATAAAATTGCTTGATCAATAAATGCAAACAAAAATATATGCTGGCAATTCTTAAGACATTTCTAATATTACTTTACCAATAATTTAAAGCTAGCTTATTTATTAAATATTTTACTTGTTATATAACCTTGAAAAAGCATTCGACTAGTCTTTTCTTTTTCCCTGATGTATTTGATTCAAGCACTTTTATTTTCTTAAGCCAATGAATTGGAGCTCTTTTATATATTTTTAGTAGTGAAACATTGTGTACACAACATATAAATACATAGATATATTAGGTATGTTGATAGAAGTACATCTTATGGATTCAGAAAGACTCTTGTTTTTCCTCAGACTTCCAAATTCTTGATAACCTGCTTCATTAACCCTAGGCATTTGTCAGCTAAATAGCCTAAACTTGCATATTAAAGGAAACAACTCAGGTGAAAATTAAATAGCAAAATTTACGTCATAAGGTACAGAAAGAAAAAGTCTGTTGTGCTGGAGGGAAATTAAAATGAATTTAATTACTAATTAAACATAAAAGTATAGAAATTATAAAGTCCTTTGAAATACACACACGCACACACACACACACACACACAAAGATACAAAGATGCTATAGCTTTTACTTCAGAACTTTAGGCATGAGATAAATATAAATTCACTGGCTTGCAAAAAATGACCCTGCTAGATCCAAACAGTGGTTTCTATCTTAGTAGACAAATAACAGCAGATATGAAGCAGGCAGAAAAGAAACTAGAGAAAAAGGGAACTTAGGAACTTTACAGTCTTCAGGTCAACCTTAGGGCTCTTTTTCCTTAATGTATATGTCCACAAAGACCATATTGCTTCCATTTTACATTAAACTATGGCAAGTAGAGGTGCCATAGAACTTACAGAGTTCTTGAAAGAAGGTCATTCTCCTTTTTTTTTTCTCTCTCTCCTCATTCTTAGGTTGTTTCCCACTTTTTTTTTTTTTTTGGAGGAACTGAGCTGTGGCCTAGGGTTTAAGTGTGCTGGACTGATATGTGCTGCTTTTGGGCAGGACTCCTCAGCATGTCAACACTGAGTTGTTTCCACTCACTTACACATCTCAGTTTCTCTCTCCAGAGGTCTGTAACCTCTGAGAGAGATCAAAATGCTGAGTGATCAGCCCTTATATGCATTTCCTGGATGAGCCATTTTTTAAATTTTCAGGATTTTCCTGTAGGGCCACTGCATGTTATTGGAAGTCAAACCCCCAGACACTCCCACCAGGTCCTAAGTCACCCAGGGGTGCCTTTTGTCTGGGATGAGCAAAATGCCCTTTTTCTTTGGAGCGGAGAAAGCTCAGGCTCTCATTTACCTATGAAAACAACAGTTCAGTTCCTCAAGCAAATGCACACAGACAAGCTGAATCAAGATTAATTTTGGGAGAAAAGGCAATAGAGAGGATCCTTTAGAATGAATCTCTGAACTGGAATTAGGATCCTTAAACAACAACTTCCTAGGAGAAAATAAACAGCCAAGACCACTTCCTGTAAACTGTGCTCAGCCACCCCTAACTTTGTAGCTCTTGTCTGCCGTTATACACACCAAGGTCAAATCCTGTCACAGTATAAGGTCATCTCTGGTACCCTCGAAGCCAAAGGGGTCCAGTCATGCAATAAAAAAAACCAGAGCTGCCTATGGCTCTTGAAACTCAACAAAGAAAATAGAACAACCCCAGAAGGGAGAGTGGTGCCTTTGTTCTGAACTCTTTAAAGGGGTTCAAGTCATTGAAGCTTCCTCTAGATTTTTTGGTACTACAGATGGCAAAGGGGGAAGAAAACATGAGGTGGAAAAAAAGTAAATGAACATTTATTTTTCTTTTAAGACAGGAAGCAAACAGAAACCAAGCACATGTGTTTTTTTGTTTGTTTTTTCCCCTTTTGCAGCTATGAGGAACTTTATCCAAATTAGAGAGACTTTGTTACCCATAATTTGGAATTCTCACTCAGATTTGACCAAGTCACATAGAGTTGGTCAAATCAAGTGGGAGAAAGAACAGAACAAGTAACAAGAAAAACTCCAACAATATTATCATTGGGTGCTCTTATGGTAAGGAGAAATTAAGACCAGCTGGTTGTTAACTTACCTTCAAATGGGTCTCAGTCTGAAAACTGTTCTCTACCATCCTAGAAACAGGAAAAAAACACTCAAAGTCATCTCCTCTGTTGGGAGTGAGCTGAAACTCCATAAAGGAGTTACCTGCCTTCCATCGTCATGGAAGCAAGAAATCTTGTCTTCCTTGTTGGAAGCGAGTAAAACTCTAAAGAAAAAGGAAGTTGTACAGCAAAATTAACGTTAGAGCTCAACTACATTTGGGGAGATCAGGGATTCTCTGGAGGGGATGCTGCCAGACCTCAGCAAATCATCCTATTGGTTTGAGCCATAAAGTTAGCTCATGCTGATACCAAATCTCCAGATAGATTTGTCAAAGCTCTGGGGCACCTGCACTCAGAATCCCTTCATGGTTATTGAAATGTGAATCCTAAATATCTGAGACAGGTCTCAGTTATTTTAGAAATTTTATTTTGCCAAGGTTGTGGACATGGGCCTGTGACACAGCCTCAGGAGGTCCTGACAACATATGCCCAAGGCGGTCAGAGCACAGCTTGGTTTTGTATTTTAGGGAAACATGAGATATCAACTAACATATGTAATATGAACATTGGTTTGGTCCAGAAAGGTGGGACAGTTCGACACGGGAGGGGGTTTCCACATCACAGGTAGATGGGAGACAAATGGGAGGCAATCAGATGTGCATTCATCTCAGTGAACACAGCGGTGATTTTGAATAGAATGGGAGGTAGGTTTGCCCTAAGCAGTTCCCAGTTTGACTTTTTCCTTTAGCTTAGTGATTTTGGGGATCCAAGGTTTATTTTCCTTTCACAAGACTATCAATTCTGCCTGAGCCCCATGTGGCTAGTGTTCTAGAAACTTCCAGAAAGTTCCTTCACAGCTGTCCTCACATACATTCCTCAGCCAGGAGCCCAGCCTGCTGTCTTACAGAACCGGAACCCCATAATTTTCCCTTTCTTTCCCTTTTGTGCTCTTCCTTCAAGGTCCTGCAGTCTCTGCTCTCAGCATCTCAAACATAACAAGAGATTATTACCACCTCTGTACTGGAGAACAGAGCTTTATCTTTCCCAAGAGGTCTTGACATTGATACCCTAAAGACCTCCTATGACTCGTGGCCTTCCATTTTTCAAAGACCAAGAAAAAAATTACCCAGTGTCTTAGTCACTTTGGGCTACTATTTTAAAAACAAAACAAAACAAAACAAAAAACAGACCAGCTTAAATAATAGAAATTTATTCTCACAGGCCTGGAAACTGGAAAGTCCAGGGTCAAGCTGCTACCTGATTTGATTTCTGATTGGGACTCTCCTGACTTGCAGATGGTACCTTCTCACTATGTTCTCACATGGTGCTATGGGGTAAATGTTTATGCCCCCTCAAAGTTTATATGTTGGAATTATAACCCCCAAAATAGAAGGTGGGATGTTTTGGAGGTGATTAGGTCTTGAGGGTGGAGTTCTCATGAATGGGATTAGTGCCCTTTTATTTATTTTATTTTTAATTTTTGTGGGGGCAGAGTCTTGCTATGTTGCCCAGGCTGGTCTGCAACTCCTGGCCTCAAGCAATCCCCCTACCTTGGCCTCCCAAAGTGCTGGGATTACAGACTTGCCTTCTTTCCACCATGTGAGGTATAAGAAATTGGCAGTCTTTAACCTGAGAGGCCTCAGTAGAACCATACTATGCTAGCACTCTAATCTCAGACTTCTACCTTCTAAAATGATAGAAATAAATTTCTATTATTCATAAACCACCCAGTCTAGGGCACTTTGTTATAGCAGTCTGAACTGACTAAGACTCATGGTCTCTGCTTGGCACTTACACTTGGATTGGGGGAAAGTTGAGTGGTGGGGAGATATCTGTTCCTCTTATTATAAGGCCAATAATCCCATCAGGAAGGCTCCACCCTCATGACATAATCTAACTCTAATTGCCTCCTATCCTAAACTCTGATAAGGGACAGACTGCCTCCTCAAGTGGGTCCCTGACCCCCGTTTTTCCTGACTGAGAGAAAACTCCCAGTAGGGGCCGACAGGCACCTCATACAGGAGAGCTCTCACTGGCATCTGGCCCGTGACCTCTGGGACGAAACTTCCAGGAGAAGGAACAGGCAGCAATATTTGCTGTTCTGCAGCCTCTGCTGGTGATACCCATGAAATTTATATTTCATATATAATTTTCATTGTCAGGTACCATAAATTAATTATTACTCTTTTGATTTCTTTCAAGCATTTAAGAATGTGAGAACCATTCTTAGCTCATAGGCCATATAAAAATAGGCAGCAAGCCAAATTTGGCCCACAAGCCATAGTTTACCAACCCTTATGCTAGATAATTGAGAGCCAAAATAAGCTATTGTGCTCTGTCCTGCAAGAACAATCACGGTGGAGACTTGGGGATTCCACAAGTAAATGTCCCGTAAAATGGTAAGTACCATAACTGCAACAGGGAGCTACGGAAGACTAGAAAAATTTTTAAAAAAGAAGAAAAATATGCTAAATGACAATTTAAATAAATAAATAAAAAGAAGAAGGAAGATAATTCAATTCAATGGAAATTTCCTGCCACTGCATCTTCTTACTGCTATAGCCCTGGGATATCATGATATCTTGTAAAGGGCTGGTGCTCTGTAAACATTAATTGAATAAATTAATGCTTAATGAATTCATTCATTAATTTAAAAAATCTCAAGGACCCCCTCCTAGGGATTAAATAAGCATAAATGAATACACTGGGATACAAGTCATTAAGTAATTGCTACTTCGAGAAGAGAGACAGGTACGTAGGAAACTAGTAATAGCATAGTGTGATAGGTATAAGTAACATAATTATCCGTAGCAGAGAAAAGGGAGTGATATAATTGGTTGGATCAAAGGGAATTAAAAGAGGATTTCTGGTGACATTCAGTCAGGCAGAAATTATGGGAAAAAGAAAATCCAAGTCATTATTCCATTGTGGCACTGAGAAGAAGAGGAGGTCATAGGCAGCTGGAACTGAGATTGACAACTTGGAGAAGACAGCTACCAACTCAAGGCTAACATAAAAGCTTTTCACCTGGGGATGCCAAACACAAAACAGGTGGGCACACCCCAGGTGGTACTTCTAGGGAATTGTTAGCCACATTTCCCAAGCAAAATTAACTGACAAATAAGAGGGCTGTTGGCTTTCTATTGACCTTACCCTCCCTCAAGTTCTTAGCCACACACCTGGCTACTGCTGCCAAGTTGGAGCCTAGAAATTCAGTCTGAAGGAGTTGCAGAATACATTCAGTGCCTTTATCAAAGGGTGGAAAATTAATACAGTGAACATGAACTTCATATCTACCATTTCCAGAAATATTTCAGAAAAAAAATTTTATTTCAATAGTTTTGGGGAAACAGGTGGTTTTTGATTACATGGATAAGTTCTTTTGTGGTGCTTTCTGATATTTTGGTGGATCATCACCCAAGCAGTATACATTGTACCCAATATGTAGTTTTTTATCCCTCACCCCTGCCCCAACCTTCCTCTCTGCCCTGTTCCCAAAGTCCATTACATTATTATTATTATGCCTTTGCATCCTCATATCTTAACTTGCACTTATAATGAGAACATATAATATTTGGTTTTCCATTCCTGAGTTGCCTCACTTAGAATAATTGCTCCAGCTCCATCCAAGTTGCTGCAAAAGACATTATTTCATTCCTTTCTATGGGTGAGTAGTATTCCATGGTGTATATATACCACATTTTCTTTATCCACTCATTGGTTGATGGACACTTGGTTCCATATGTTTGCAATTGTACTGCTATAAACATGCATGTTCATGTGTCTTTTTCATATAATCGCTTATTTTCCATTGGGTAGATACCCAATAGTGGGATTGCTGAATCAAATGGTAGTTCTATTTTTAGTTCTTTATGGAATCTCCATACTGTTTTCCACAATTGTTCTATTAGTTTACATTCCCACCAGCAGTGTGTGAATGTGTCCCCTTTTTACCATACCTATGTCAACATCTTTTATTTTTTGACTTTTAATTATTACTATTCTTGTAGGAGTAAGGTGGTATCTCATTGTGATTTTAATTTGCATTTCCCTGATAATTAGTGATGTTGAAATGTTTTTCACATGCTTGTTGGCTGTTTGTATATCTTCCTTTGAGAATTGTTTATTAATGTCCTTTCCCTACTTTTTGATGGGATTATTTATTTTTTCTTGCTGATTTGTTTGAGTTCCTTGTAGATTCTGGATATTGGTCTTTTGTCAAATGCATAATTTGCAAATATTTTCTCCCATTCTATGGGTTGTCTGCTTACTCTGCTGATTATTTCTGTTGCTGTGTAGAAGCTTTTTAGTTTAATTAGGTCCCATCTATTTATTTTTGTTTTTGTTTCATTTACTTTGGGTTCTTGGTCATGAACTCTGCCTAGGCCAATGTCTAGAAGAGTTTTTGCAATGCTATCTTCCCGAATTTTTATAGTTTCAGGTCTTAGGTTTAAGCCTTTGATCCATCTTGAGTTGATTTTGGTATTAGGTAAGAGATGAGGACCCCTCATTTGTCTACATGTAGCTTGCCAGTTTTCCCATCACCATTTATTGGATAGGGTGTCCTTTCCCCAATTTATGTTTTTGTATGCTTTGTCAATGATCAGTTGGCTGTAAATATTTGACTTTATTTCTGGATTCTCTATTCTGTTCAGTTGGTCTACATGCCTATTTTTATACCAGTACCATGCTGTTTTGGTAACTATAGCCTTGTAGAATAGCTTGAAGTCGGGAAATATGATGCCTCCAGATTTGTTCTTTTTGCTTAGTATTGCCTTGGCTATGTGGGCTCTTTTTTGGTTCCGTATGAATTTTAGGATTCTTTAGAAAATATATCTTTTAAATCCCTTTGCCAAAAAATACCTAAATATAATAGAAAAATAAGACAGTTACCCTTTTAAATTCATAGTCAAGTATGTGAGAAAGTAGAGGAAATTACCAAGACCAAAACCAAAGAGGAAGCTGAAAAAGTCTGCAACCGTAGATCTGCTGTCATGTGGGTTTGAGATTTAAATTTACATTACCTTTCAATAAATCAAAGTGATCCTAGGTTAATAGCCTTCAGGGGACCTGGCAGAAGCAAATGCAAATATTCTCTGGAGGATGAATACTATAAATTGAAATATTAGCTCAAAAACCCATAATTATAGAATATAAAACACTGAAGAAAATAAGCCAGCATAAGTAGGATCAACAGGAATTTATCAGATACAAAATATCTAAAAGTATATTTAAATATTTAAAGAAATAAGAGAAAATTAAAATATGAGCCAGAAACAAGACCAAGTAGGTTTAAAAAAAGAATGAAAGAAATACGAAAAATAAAATAGTTGGACTTAAGCATCTATGAGTTAAAGAGCGCATATAGATACAACTGTAAAGAAAATTTAAGAATCAGAAAATAGATTTGAAGAAATTATTAATGCAATAGAGGCCACATGTGGTGGCTCATGCCTATAATCCCAGTGCTTTGGACAGTCAAAGTGGGAGGACATTTTAAGGCCAGGAGTTTGAGGCCAGCCTGGGTATTATAGCAAGATCCTGTATCTTTAAAAAAAAAATTAAAAATAATAATAATGAAATAAAGAGACAGAAATATTTCTTAAAAGAAAAGGTGATAATAAATGGATGAAAGGATGAGAAAGTCTAATGTACATCTATTAAAGTTTCCAGGGAAAAAGATAGATGGAATTAGAAAGAGCAAATATTAAAAGAGATAATGGTTAAGAATGTTCCAGAATGGATCAAAAGTATAAGGCTTTTAAAAAGAATGATACAATGGACTTTGGGGGCATGGGGGGAAGAGTGGGAGGGGGCGAGGGATAATAATAATTAGTACTCATATGTTTGCTATTATTAATTACGATTTTGTATTACAGTAGAAAGCACATAAAAGTTGGAGACAAACAGCTGTTTTCAAATTGAAGTATGTTTCCTATTAGTTGAGTGATCTTCTCTGTGTTATTAGACTTTCTGATCCTCAATCCTTTCTCTAAAAGTAGATGCTTACAGTCTATCTTATAGTATGGTTTAATGATAAACTAAGATATTCTATGTGCAACTGTCAGGATAGTGTCAAGATTAAAACCAACACTCTGTAGACATCACATTTCATGGCTCTACGTGCTTTATTTTTAGCTGTTATCTTGAAATGGTATTGATTTCTCTGAGCTTAAATTCCTTTATCTGAAAAAAATTAACAGTAACCTCTGCTTTATATGAATCATTAATTTATTCAATTTAGTCATTCAGCACTCATTTGCTGAGGATGTACTCTGTGCCAGGCACTGTGCTTTGTCCTGGAGATACAAATATGATTATGTAAACTGACAGCTTGTGGGTTGGAAGAAGGATTAAATAAATTAAGGCATGTGAAATAATTAGCCCCATGCCTGTAGCTCAGAAAGCCCACATACCAGACTGAAGCATCCATCCTTCCTTTCCCGGACTTGGTGTATCAGACATTGTGTCCACTATCAGCAGATAAAATAAGTGAGGTACACGTCTCGCTCTAAGGACTTGGAGAAATTGTGCACCATGATTAAGAGGCAAGTCTGGATGCTGCCAGCCAAGTTCAGATTCTGGTTCCTCTATTTACTAACTGTAACCTAATTAGTTTCAATGACCAAACACAGAACCTAAGATGGATTTAGATGAAAGCAGTTCATTTAGGAGGTGATCCCATGAAGCCTATGAGAGAATAGAGAAGTGAGAGGGAGCATGAAAGAAAGATAATAGAGGGCACATTAATGAGCAAGTTATTTCTAGGTGCACTTGGGGGTAATTCCCATGGGAGGAACTCTGACTTTGTGGAACACACCTTAGAACTGTGCCACAGAGAGAGAAAACCTCTTTGGTAATTTATCTACTAACTCATGCCCTTCATTGGTTAGGGCTTGCTCATTAGTCCCCACAAGCTGGCCAATCTTGCCCTATGATTAGAAATCTGTCTTAGGCGGAGACTCCCCAAAATCGGTGTATACAGTAACTTTCTGGTAGGATTAGGCCTGTAGATGAGGCACTGACAGATTCCCTTATGGTGATTTAATCCATCTAAGCCTATTTCCCCAAGATGTAAAATAGTGAATAATGACTTACCTATATTGCCTATATTTCCTCTAATACTTGTAACTCCCAGTGCCTTGTGAACTCTATTCTCCACTTCACCCATAGAAGAGACTTGTGCTCAGCTGGACTACACTTTTCCAGCCTCCCTTTGTGTTAGGTGTGTCTGTGTGAATAAGTTCTGGCCAATGCAATGCAATGGGAGGAGTGTGGGCCTCTTTCAGGTCTGGGAATTAAGATGTTGGGCATATCTTCTCCATGTCCTCTGTCCCTGTCTGCATGACTGAAACACACCCATGGCAGCTATCAAGCTCCAAATGTGGAGGATGATGTCCTGGAAGTGGCTGAGAGACTCAGACAAAAGGAGCTGGGTGTCTGAACAGCACATAGAGCACAGCTGTCCCAGCCAACCTGGACCACTGGCATCAGAACCATTATGAGAGAGAGATAAAATTCTGGGTCCTCTACATCATAATATTTGGGGTTCCTCTGTGACAGCACCTTTCCTACCCTCTCTAGTACACTTCTTTGTAGGTAGTTGTGGGTAACAAATGAGATAATCCAGGAAAAGTGCTTAGAACAATGTCTGGCATCTGGTAAAGTTCTGTTAAATAATTAATTGTTGTTATTACTGTTTGCTAAGGTCTGATCTTCTCAATGGTATCTGAAGAAGTTAAAGTCAGAGTGGGGGAGGAATGGAACTCCAAAGAAAATTAGAGGTGTTGCTATAAGAAGTATAGAAACTGGATTCTGAATAGTCCAAAATGCCAATGTTCATCCCACGTAATGATGACAATAATGCCTACAGTTTTGAGGGTCTACTTTGTGTTAGTCCCTGCATGAGAAGGTTCATCTATGTTATTTGATTCACTCTTACAGCATTCTTACAGGATAACTCTTAGCATCCGTATTTTGCTATTGAAACAGACTCATGAAAATATTAGAGCATTAATCTCAAACCAATCATCATTAGGAAAAAAGAAAGAAAAGAAGCCCTCCCTCAATCAAGATTCTCACTGAACTCTGGGATACTTGAAAATGGAACTGACTTTTTAAAAGATAGAATAAATGACAAAGGTGCAGGGAGTGTCTGAGTCATCTGAGGGAATGTTAAGTAACATGCAACATTTTAATTCCATTTGTCTGTCTCCTCCATGCCTCTACTCTTCAGAGAGTCTAATCATTAATCACCCAGAGACTTTTTGTCTATGCTCAGGCTGTCTTTACTGGGGAAGTAATATATCTTGAATTTTTAAAGTCACAGTAATGGTTCCAAAACAAGGCCAGGGTACCAATTTTTACCATTATCCACACAGTCAACGTTTCTAGACTTACACGACAATAGCAGTTCTCTCTCCTGGGTGATGACTTTATATAAATATGCATGCAAACAAAATAGGAGTTTATTTGGAGGAAGTTTCTGCAGGATCACTTCACAGACTCTGTATTTTTATTAAGAAGATATCCTGGGGCATGAAGCCAGTTCTCAGCTGTGTGAATTTCCTGATATTCAGAACGAAGGATATGTATTTTCCAGAAAAAAAAAAAAAAAAATGTACACCATGTGGGTAGATTCCCAGCTAATCCTGCTCTCTCTCCAGACACCATTAACCATCCTCAGCCCCAACTCTCCTTTCTCTAATCCTCTTCTTCAGGGCCTTGAAACAGCCCAGGGACAAATAGAGCAGCTGCCAAAGGAAGTGATCACTCCAGACTTCTCAGATTCCAGAAGCAAGGGATGTGAAAAAGGAGAAAACTTTCACTCCCGGGTAGAGAGAACCAACGTGAGTCCAGGGCTACTTTAGGACCTACCATGGCCAACTTTATGGCAGTGGCCATGACAAGGATTCTTTCCTTGACTGAACTTTAGTCAGACTCCTTGGCGCAGTCTTCTTGACTAGATCTGGTCCTTGGTGTGCTGAGTGCTTTTTAGCAAAGAATTCTAAGCCAGTTTATTGAACATCCCCTCACCCTTGATAACCTATCAAGTTCCTCTTCCCTTTTCCCCTTGGATTTTTAATCAAGTTTCTCTTACCTTCACCTTTAATGCCAAACAAAGTTCCCATAAGTAATTTTCCCTCCACTTCATCGTGCTGTATGATGGCTACAAATCTCCAATAGTCCCTGTAGTATTCAGAGTAAATTTCAGCCTCTCTACTCTATTGCAAAAGTCTTGCCCCCTATTGCAATAGTTTTGAATTTTTGACAAATGTAGTCTTTGCTTGGTCAAACTTTAATCAGGCTTCTGAACCTTCTCCTAGGCATATTTGTATACTTCCTTATAAAATCCAGTTTTAGCAAAGAACTCTGCTATGTGAATTTAGCAAGAACCCCCTGCTCTGGATAGATACCTGATCATCCTCAATATTTGATCAGGTTCCTCATTCTCCACCATCCTGCAGGTGATGTCTGATCACCATGACTGTGGCCTATCTTCAGCAAGAATAGTATTAGGTCAGTTCAGTCAGAATCACAATTACCCCTGATGTTTCTTAGTAATTTTCCATCCACTGGCTTACACCCTGCTCCCTGCTATAAATTCCCATATGTCCATGCTGTATTTAGAGTTGAGCACAATCTCCCTCCCCTACTGCAAGACCCCAGTGCAGTGGTCCCTATTATAATGGCCCTGAACAGTCTTTTTAAATGTGTTTTCACAAATCATTGAATAAAACTTTAATAGTAGTAGTCAAAATATTTGGAAAAAATGTAATCAGATCATTTTCTTGGTGATAAATGGTATTGTGGAGCAGTTAGAAGCCACACAGCCAAGGTTCAAATCCAGCCCTGCTGTAGTTGAGGCTATGAAGTTGATTGAGTTACTCAAGTTTCTTGTGTGTTGCTCTTCTTATCTGTAAACTGAAGATGAGGATATCAGCTCCCTTATAAAGGTAATTATGAGATGATTGATTAAAACACCTAAAGTGCTTAGAATGGTTCCTGTCACCCAAGTAAATGCTCTTAAATGGGCTTTATTTACTGTTTTTTATTTTGTGATTACATTTAAGATTTTAGTACTTTCCTAGGTCAGTGACCTAGAAGTTTAGACAAGCCTGTCATCTGCTTTCCATTCTTAGCCAAGAAGGGTTCCTCAGAAACTAAAATCATGTCAGAGAAACCCAAGAATAACACGTAACTTCTCAGTGGTTTCCAACACTTGTTACTTCCCGTTGCTATTCTTACTATACAATATCACCTTGCTTTCTAGAGGATTAATGTAGTGGCGGTAGCTTTTATTTGTATTCCCAAAAACATTTAACTCAGTGCTTCACACATAGTAAACTTTCAACACTGCTTGATAAATGGAAGGAAGTGGCAAAAATAGGGCTGATTGGAAAACACAAGAAAGGATCAAAGTGTTTGGGAGACCTGGGTAGAAGAGTAGAAGATCTAAGCAGGCACTCATATGTCAATACAAATCAGTAGTTTTCTAGCCCTGGCCAACTCCCTACACTTTGCACCTTGTGAGAGCAGCTGAAATGCTTTGGATATGTATCCCCACTCAACTCTCATGTCACATTGTAATCCCCAGGCTTGGAGATGGGTCTGGATAGGAAGTGATTGCATTATGAGTGTTGTGGTGAAATTGGCTGGGGCTGGCATCATGGGCAGTAAATTTACCAAGATAGTCATAGGTAAAGAAAGGTAAGTACAAAGATATTTTGCAAAGGTGCAACAGGTAACACAGCAAAGAAGGGGCTGACTGCAAAGATGTAGGGGCTAGAGGGAAGTTTTATAGGGTCATGCTGGAGGAGGCTATGTGTGAACTAGGTTGTGCTGATGAGGCCACGTGTAGAGTGATGCAGTTGTGCCAGTGGATTGTCAGTTATTAGTCATCTCTTGGAACAACTGTTCTTCCCCATCTGGGACCCCATCCTTGCTGTCACTTACTTATTAGGACTCCACATTCCCTGCCCCCACAACAGAACAACAATGACAAATCTTTAGCATTGGGGGTGGAGGTCTCATCTTTCAACTACTTCCTGCTGGTCTGGGGTATAGAGTTGACCCTACCTATGGTTTATGGTCTGTTAGGAGATGCTGTCAGTCATTGTATCAAACTGTGAGACTTAGAATATTAAATCTTAATGGAGGAAAGAACTCATCAGAGAGGAGGAGCAAGTCAAAACAAAACTGGTGTCCAGCTGACTCCAGGGGAGATTTGTAAAGGTAGCAGGTATCATTGAAGAGAGACTGATATCCTATTTGTAGTATCACGTGAAGGTGAAACTGTTGAATTCTAGAACATAAAATTTTGTATCTTAAGTCAGTTACCAAGAAAGCAAATAAAAACCTTTGGCAGTATGACTTTTTTTTTCTTGTTGGAAGCCCATTTAGATAACCTAAAAGTTAAACTCGATGAAAAAGTGTTTGAATTTTATTAGCCACAGCATAGGGAACCAATTTTAGAGAGACCATTATACCTTAATTACATACATTCCTTTTATAAATTTCCTTTCACAAATTTTTTCATGAGTTATACATACCATCTACAACATGCTTGAACTTTCTGACTTGTCCCAAACATCCCTCTTTTTAAATAAACAGATTATATTCATCATGGTAGACAGGAGGAAGGACTAGATTGCAGCTCCGACTTGGATGGACAGAGCAGTGTGCCGAGGCTTGCATTGTGAATTTTAGCTCCAGATCAACAACAAGAACAAATCAGCAATCCCAAGAGGACCCACAGACCCTCTGAAGGAAGCAGACTGTTCCTGCAGGACTCAAGAGACATCCTAAATACTGTGAGTGCCCCAACTGTGGAAGTGGGAAAGGGAGATCCTCCTCTCCTGAACACACCCCCCCACTGGAGAAACTGAAGGTCTGTTTGTGAGAGAAGTTTCCAACCTTACCTGGAGCTGAGTCAATTTAGAAAGCCGAGTGAAATACAGGGGTAGCAGGAAAGGCCCTGGGAGCTCACTGGGTCCCCAAGCAGGTCATTTCTTCCAGGAATCACAGGGCTCCATCAGAAGGGTAGCCAGAGGAGTGAGGAAAAACACCACAGGGAGAAGAAAATCTCCAGCTGAACTTCGTAACAATTTGAACTGGGTGAAAAGCATCCTGTCTAAAACTTGGGGGAAGGCGTTGACGCTGTGTACAGACTCACAGGCTAGAGAAGAACCAAGCACTTTTCTTTCACAACTGGGAGGTGGGTAGCCGGGGGCAAGTTCTCCAGCCCTGTTTGCCCATTGCTTGGAAACAGATTCAGGACTGTTAGCGGAGCCATGGTGGGAATGAGACAGATTTTTCAGTCCACATGGGAGCTGGGTGAGGCCTGTGGCTGCTGGCTTTCCCCCACTTCCATGATAACGTGCATGACTCAGCAGAGGCAGCCACATTCCTCCTAGGTACAAAATTTCATTGACCTAGGAACCTCACCCCCATCCCCCACAGCAGCTGTATCAAGACCCACCCAAGGAGATTCTGAGCTCAGATGCACCTAGCCCTACCCCACCTGATGATCCTTCCCTACCTGCCCTAGTAACTGAAGACAAAGGGCATATCATCTTGGGAATTCTAGAGCTGCACCCTCTGCTGGTTCCTCTCCATACTACCACAACTGATGTGCTTTGGAAAGCACCACCTCCTGGCAGGAGGCCAACCAGCACAAAAATAGAGCATTAAACTGCCAAAGCTAAGAACCCTCACAGAGTCTATTTTACCCCCTTGCCACCTCAACCAGAACAAGTGCTAGTATCCACAGCTGAGACACCCAATAGACTGTTCACATCACAGGACTCTGCAGAAAATCCCCAGTACCAGACTGAAGCCAGGTATACTTGCTGGGTGGCTAGACCCGAAAGAAAGACAACAATCTTCAGTTTGGCTCACAGCAAGTCACATTCATAGGAAAAGGGGGAGAGTACTGCATCAAGGAATACCTCATGGGAAAAAAGAATCTGGGCAACAGCCTTCAATCCTAGACCTTCCCTCTGACACAGCCCACTCAGATGAGAAGGAACCAGGAAGCCAACTCTAATAATATGACAAAACAAGACTCTTTAACCCCCCGTCCCCAAAAAGAATCACACTAGTTCACCAGCAATGGATTCAAACCAAGAAGAAATCCCTGGTGGACCTGAAAAAGAATACAGGAGGTTAGTTATTAAGCTAATCAGGGAGGCATCATAGAAAGGCATTTCCCAATGCAAGGAAATAAAAAAAATGATACAAGAAGGGAAGGGAGAAATAGTCAAGGAAATAGATAGCATAAAGACAAATAAATCAAAAATTCAGGAAACATTGGACATACCTAAGAGAAATGCAAAATGCTCTGGAATGTCTCAGCAACAGAATTGACAAGTAGAAGGAAGAAATTCAGAGCTCAAAGACAAGGTTTTCGAATTAACCCAATCCAACAAAGACAAAGAAAAACGAATAAGAAAATATGAACAAAGCATCCAAGAAGTCTGGGATTATATAATCAGTGTTCCTGAGGAAGAAGATAAATCTAAAAGTTTAGAAAACGTATTTGGGGGAATAATTCAGGAAAACTTCCCTGGCTTTGCCAGAGACCTAGACATCCAAATACAAGAAACACAAAGAACCTGGGAAATTCATCACAAAAAGATCATCTCCTAGGCACATTGTCATTAGGTTATCTAAAATTAAGATGAAGAAAAGAACCTTAAAAGCTGTGAGACAGAAGCACCAGGTAATCTATAAAGGAAATCCTATCAGATTAACAGCAGATTTCTCAGCAGAAACCCAACAATCTAGAAGGGATTGGAGCCCTATCTTCAGCCTCCTCAAAACAATTATCAGCTGAACATTTTGTATCCAGTGAAACTAAGCATCATGTATGAAGGAAATATACAGTCTTCTTCAGACAAACAAATACTGAGAGAATTTGCCATTACCAAGCCACCAGTACAAGAACTGCTAAAAGGAGCTCTAAATCTTGAAACAAATCCTGGAAACACATCAAAACAGAACCTCTTTAAAGAATAAATAACACAGGACCCATAAAACAAAAATACAAGTTAAAAAACAAACACAAAAACCAAGGTACACTGGCAACAAATAGCTAGATGAATGCAACCATATCTCAATACTAACATTGAATATAAATGGCTTAAATGCTCCACTTAAAAGATACAGAACTGAAGAATGGGTAAGAACTCACCAACCAACTATCTACTGCCTTCAGGAGACTCAACTAACACATAAGGACTCACATAAACTTAAAGTAAAGTAGTGGAAAAAGGCATTTCATGCAAATGGACACCAAAAGCATGCAGGGGTAGCTATTCTTACATCAGACAAAAAACTTTAAAGCAACAGCAGTTAAAAGAGATGAAGAGGGGCATTATATAATGGTAAAAGGCCTTGTCCAAAAGGAAAATATCACAATCCTAAACATATATTCACCTAACACCAGCACTCTCAGATTTATACAACAATTACTAATGGACCTAAGAAATGAGATGGCAACACAATAATAGTGGGGGACTTCAATACTCCACTGACAACACTAGATAGGTCATCAAGACAAAAAGTCAACAAAAAAACAACGGATTTAAAATATACCTTGGAACAAATGAACTTAACAGTTATATACAAACATTTTATCCAACAACCACAGGATACACATTCTATTCAACAGGGCATGGAACTTTCTCCAAGATAGACCATATGATAAGCCACAAAACAAGCCTCAATAAATTTAAGAAATTTGAAATTATGTCAAGCACTCTCTCAGACAGCAATGGAATAAAACTGGAAATCAACTGCAAAAGGAACCTTCAAAACCAGGCAAATGCATGGGAATTAACTAACCTGCTCCTGAATAAGCATGGACTCAAAAATGAAATCAAGATGAAAATTTAAAAATTCTTCAAATAGAATTACAATAATGACATAACCTATCAAAACCTGGGATACAGCAAAGCCTGTGCTAAGAGGAAATTTCATACCCCTAAACGCCTACACCAAAAAGATTGACATTTTAAAGTCACACCTCAAGGAAGTAGAGAAACAAGAACAAACCAAGCCTACACCCAGCAGAAAAAGAAAATAACCAAGATCAGAGCAGAAGTAAATGAAATTGAAACAACAAAAACATACAAAAAATAAATGAAACAAAAAGCTGGTTCTTTGAAAAGATAAATAAAATTGATAGACCATTAGCAAGATTAAGAAAGATTAAGAAGAGAGAAAATCCAAATAACCTCACTAAGAAACAAAACAGAGATATTACAACTGACACCACTGAAATACAAAAGATCATTAAAGGCTACTATGAACACCTTTATGCACATAAACTAAAAAACCTAGAGGAGATGGATAAATTCCTGGAAAAATATAACCCTCCTAGCTTAAATGAGGAAGAATTAGATACCCTGAGCAGACCCATAACAAGCAGTGAAATTGAAATGACAATTTAAAAACTACAAGCAACAAAATGTCTAGGACCAGTTGAATTCACAGAAGACTTATATGAGACTTTCAAAGAATTGGTACCAATATTTTTGACATTATTCCACAAGATAGAGAAAAAAGGACCCTCCCTAATTCATTCTATGAAGCCAGTATCACCCTAATACCAAAACCAAGAATGAACATAACCAAACCAAACCAAACAAAAAAACTACAGACCAATATCTTTGGTGAACATAGATGCCAAAATTCTTAACAAAATACTAGCTAACCAAATCCAACAACGTATCAAAAAGATAATGTACCATAATCAAGTGAGTTTCATACCAGGGATGCAAGGATGGTTTAACATATGCATGTCAATAAATGTAATACACCACATAAACAGAATTATAAACAAAAATCACATGATCATCTCAATAGATGCTGAGAAAGCATTTGACAAAATCCAGCATCCTTTTATGATTAAAACTGTAAGCAAAATCAGCATACAAGTTATATACCTAAATGTAACAAAAACCATCTATGACCAACCCACAGCCAACAGAATGCTGAATGGGGAAAAGTTGAAAGCATTCCCTCTGAGAACTAGAACAAGGCAAGGATATTCACTTTCACCACTACTCTTCAACATAGTACTAGAAGTCCTAGCCAGAGCAATCAGACAAGAGAAAGAAATAAAAGGCATCCAAATCAGTAAAGATGAATTCAAATTGTCACTGTTGATTGATGATATGATGGTTTACCTTGAAAACACTAAAGACTCCTCCAGATAGCTCCTAGAACTGATTAAAAAATTCAACAAAGTTTCTGGATACAAGATCAATGTACACAAATCAGTAGCTCTTCTATTCACCAACAGTGACCAGCAGAGAATCAAATCAAGAACTCACCCCTTTTAGAATAGCTGCAAAAAAAAAAAAAACTTAGGAATATTCCTAACCAAGGAGGTGAAAGGCCTCTACAAGGAATACTACAAAACACAGCTGAAAGAAATCACAGATGACACAAACAAATGGAAACACATCCCATGCTTGTGGATGGGTAGAATCAATATTGTGAAAATGACCATACTGCCAAAAGCAATCTACACATTAAATGCAATCCCCATCAAAATACCACTATTGTTCTTCACAGAATTAGAAAAAAACAATTCTAAAATTAACACAGAACCAAAAAGCCCTCATAGCCAAAGCAAGACTAAGCAAAAGGAATAACTCTGGAGGCATCACACTACCTGACTTCAAACTATACTATAAGGCAATAGTCACTAAAACAGCATGGTACTGGTATAAAAATAGACACATAGACCAATGGAACAGAATAGAGAACCCAGAAATAAACCCAAATACTTACAGCCAACTGATCTTTGACAAAGCAAACAAAAAACATAAAATGGGGAAAGGACACCCTTTTCAACAAATGGTGCTGGGATAATTGGCTAGTCACATGGGTGAGAATGAAACTGGATCCTCATCTCTCACCTTATACAAAAGTCAACCAAGATGGATTAAACACTTTAAGACTTGAAACTATAAAAATTCTAGAAGATAAGACTGGAAAAATACTTCTAGACGTTGGCTTTGGTAAAGATATTATGACCAAGAACCCAAAATCAAATGCAATAAAAACAAAGATAAATAAATGGGATTAATTAAACTGAAGAGCTTTTGCACAGCAAAAGAAACAGCAAAGTAAACAGACAACCCACAGAGTGGGAGAAAATCTTCACAATCTATACATCTGACAAAGGACTAATATCCAGAATCTACAATGAACTCAAACAAATCAGTAAGAAAAAAACAAACAATCCCATCAAAAAGTGGGCTAAGGACATGAATAGACAATTCTCAAAAGAAGATATACAAATGGCCAACAAACATACGAAGAAATGCTCAACATCACTGATGATCAGGAAAATGCAAATCAAAGCCACAATGCAATACCACCTTACTCCCGCAAGAATGGCCATAATCAAAAAATCAAAAAACAGTAGATATTGGTATGGATATGGTGAACAGAGAACACTTCTACACTGCTGGTGGGAATGTAAACTAGTACAACCACTATGGATAACAGTGTGGAGATTCCTTAAAGGATTAAAAGTAGAACTACCATTTGATCTAGCAATTCTATTACTGGGTATCTACCCAGAGAAAAATAAGTCATAATACAGAAAAGATACTTGCACATGCATGTTTATAGCATTACCATTCACAGTTGCAAAACTATGGAACCAACCCAAATGGCCATCAATCAATGAGTAGATAAACTGTGGCATATTTATATGATGGAATACTACACAGCCATAAAAAGGAATGAATTAATGGCATTTCAGTGACCTGGATGAGATTTGAGACTATTATTCTAAGTGAAGTAACTCAGGAATGGAAAATCAAGCATTGTGTGTCCTCACTGATAAGTGGGAGCTAAGCTATGAGGATGCAAAGGCATAAGAATGATGCAGTGGATTTTAGGGACTTAGGGGAAAGGGTGGGAGGGAGTGAGAGATAAAAGACTACAAATATGGTGCAGTGTATACCGCTTTGGTGATGAGTGCACCAAAATCACACAAATTACCACTAAAGGACTTACTCATGTAACCAAATACCTACCCCAATAACTTATAGAAAAAAGTTAAAAAATGCATAAACAACCAGTCATTTTACTTTAGGACAGGAATTTGTCATACAAGATCCTTTCTCATATAAAGTCTCTTTTTTTATAACCTTCCTCGCCACAAATACCTCTTTACCTTAACAACCTTTAAATTAAACCAAAGCCTTTTTTATTCTGTTAGAAAGTTGTAATGTAAATATTGCCATGTGAGTACTGTGAAGAAGGAGCAATACGGACGTTATCTACATACTGCAGAAGTTATCTCCCTCAAGAGATTGCTTTGTTAGATTTCTTGCTAGGGCTTGTCTGATTAAGTGTGGGCTATTTTTAAATCCCTGGGGTAGGACTGTTTTGGCTGAAGTTATTAAAGATTTAGGTAGCTTTCCTGGGTGAAATAGGGCTATTAGAGGGAAAGATGAATTTAGAGGTTGGGTAAATATTGAGTAGCCACCCATCTTGGAAAGTATATTTAGCACCAAACAGGTGAAAATATATTCCAATTACCATTCTCCTACCAGACCCTAGTATTGTCTAAATACCCCAATTTAGACCTTACTTAGAACTGACAGGAGAGTGGTAATAGGTCCCTTAAGTAATATAAACGAGTGTGATTTTTTCTTTTGGAGTGAGGGTGTGCCATTTACCTCCATTGCCCCATAGGATTTGAAGGACAGTTGCTCAGAGAGGATTAGTATAGACCAGGCAGCTCTTGAACCCAAAGGGAAATTTATAACTTTACTTGACACCTCCAGAACTGCTCTTCACTTTGTCTTATTGATGATGATGTGTGATTTGGAAGCCAGCCAGAGCAGAGAGCCCCTTCGCTCAAGGCCATTAGGGGTTGGGACTCTGTCCTAGGGGCCCTGGTCCTCAGAGCAGTTCCATTTTCAGTGGCCAAATTTGTGGCAGAGGGAGCAAGCTGTGTGGGGCTTTTTCCGATTTATTCCATTGGGGCAGTTTGCCTTCCAGTGGCCTAACCTTCTGCACAAATGGCAGGTACCTGGAGGAGTGTTCTTAGGGAAACCTAGAGGGGGATGGGGGTTTGTAAAGCAGCCAGCAGTTGAGCCTGCCTCTTGTCCCTGCATTTTTCTTTATTCTTAGCCCTGTCCTCCTTATTCTTCTCTCAGTTATGAAAGACTGAGGAGGCTAATGTGGGGATTTTTTGCACAGGGGCCATGCTGCATTACACAAGAAAATTCAATGTTTCTTTTTGAGAGTCTGAGGGTTAAATATATCCCAATGCTTTAAAATGCAGCCCAGGGGTGAGTCTGAGGGATGAATGAGCTTTTTCTCATGGTGGGACCAGGAAGAAAACATCTACTGGGGACACAAACTGCAATTTCTCTTGGGGTGTCCTGCTGAGGAAAAGGGCTCAACGCACATCTGCAGAGGGACTCTGAGATGCACTTTCAAAAGGTGTATCTTACCTATTGGAAAGGATCTCCAGGCACTAGGGCTTTATTCTGTGTGAATCCTGGATGAGCTACTCCAGGTCAGTCTAGATACCAGTTATGCTGGGGAACCAGCCCAGGTACAAGTTATGCTGGTGCTCAATACAGCTACCAGGGGAAAGAGTTGAGGGAAGACTCACCATCCCTATGCTGTTTGAAATCATTTGACTTAAGATATCTGGACCAGGAGGGCCAGTGGGCATCACAGGAGAACTTAGAGTGAGAAAGAAGGGGTCTGACTTCCCTAAAACGTGTAGGTTCACCCTAATGGAGTTTTCACTACCAATCATACTACATGTAGGGATTGGGGACTTTTGATCAGAAAGGATAGGAGACAGCCTCTGCCCTTCCAGCAAGGCAGTCAAACCTGTTCACTCCCTGACCTTCAGGCTACACCAGGGAGTTGCCCTGGCAGGTGACCCTAAATTACCAAAGGGATACTAAAGTTTGTCTGCCAGAAAACTGAAAAGGAAAGCAAACTCTGAACTCTCACCCAATTGGGTACCAGTGGTCAGACATCTTTCCTCCAGAAGCTTCTAATCCCCAAGCAGTGGCCCCAGCTGGGGACCTTCAATTGCCTCTGGGCTTGGATGCTGTCAACTGAGAGGTTGGAGTTGGAGAAAGGGAGAGAGTAAGGGAACAGTCCCCAATCACTCACTGAGCAGTCCCTGAGCACTTCTAGGCACTCCCCGTATGGGCCACCAAAATGTCACAGGTGCGATTAGATGGGGATGGCATTGGAGGTAATGAAAGAATTTACCAAAACAGTCATAGGTAAAGAAAGGCAGATTTATTAGAGGGAAAGTACAAAGATACATTGAAAGTATGCCACAGGAAGCACAGCAGAGAAGGGGCTGTCTACAAAGAGGCAGAGGCTGGAGTTTTATAGGGTCATGCTGGAGGGGCCTACATGCAGAATGAAGTCATGCTGCTGGGGCTATGTGTGAAGTGAGTTAGTTGTGCTAGCAGGTTTTCTGTGATTAGCTGTGTCTTGGAAGAATTGTTCCCCCTAGTTGAGACCCCTTCCTTCTTGCTGCTTACTTATTACTCCATAATGGGGGTAGTCCTTCTTGAATGGTTAAACACCATCCTCTTGGTGTTCTTCTTTTGACAGTGAGTGAGTCAACATGAAATCTGGTTGTTTAAAAGTGTGCAACACCTTTCCCATCCCCCTCTCTTGCTCCTACTCCAGCCATGTGAAGTGCTGGCTTACTTTTTGCCTTCCATCATAGTTGTAAGATTCCTAAGGCCTCCCGAGAAGCTGAGCAGGTGCCAGCATTATGCTTTCTGTACAGCTTGTGAAACTGTGGGCCAATAAAACTGTTTGAAATAAATTACCCCATCTTGAGTATTTCTTTATAGCAATGCAAGAACAGATTAATACAGAAGCCTTACTATTTTCTTCTTCCATGTCCCTTTATAGAGCTGTCACTTGTAGAGGAATCTTCTGTTCACAGAAATTCAAGAGTGATAATGACCACTTCATGCCTATTCAACTGCTAACTCAATTAGATAATGTGATACTTGGAATTCACTTCAAGGCTCCATTGTTGACTGTGTTGATCTCAGTATGTTGTAAGCATTTGTTATAAAGGTCTGGATTTAAGGGTAACATGTGTTTCCACGGAGGAATATAAAACATATCTGATGAGTTCAGATGATGTGTCTTGGAGTCTTCACCACCAATTGTTAGAGAACTGAGATCCCTGCAAGTGTCCCTCTTCAGCAATTTTTGGCAGTCTAGGAAGGAACATAGTCCTCTCCACTTCCACCCTTTCAAGGTGCCACAAAACTGTAGTTCCATCTTTGCATCTCCTATTAATGCATAGCAGCTGAAGGTGAAATGCCGTGCCTGGGGAGGTCTGCAGTTTTAACCAGCGAGCCTACTCCATGCTTTAAAGGGCTCTGACAGTAAGCCAAAAAGGAAGGTATATTAGTTTGTTCTCAGATTGATATAAAGAACTGTGGGGCTAAGTAATTTATACAAGAAAAAAAAGGTTTAATTGACTCACAGTTTTGCAGAGCTGGGAAGGCCTCAGGAAACTTACAATCATGGTGGAAGGGGAAACAAACACGTTCTTCTTCACATGGCAGAAGGAAGGAGAGGGGCCAAGCAAAAGGGGGAAAAGCCCCTTATAAAACCATCAGATCTTGTGAGAACTCACTATCATGAGAACAGCATGAGGGTAACCACCCCCATGATTCAATAACCCCACTAGTCCCTTCCATGACGTGTGGGGATTATGGGAATTACAATGCAAGATGAGATTTGGGTGAGGACACAGCCAAACCATATCAGGTAGATTCTTCAAGTCTTACCTAGACCGTTCCCTTGTTTCACTCACTCTCTCACTCACTCATCCATTGTTCATCCAGTCAAGCAGTATTTCCTGTAGCTCTCCTATGTACCATGGAAACACCAGCTGTGTGGCTACAGAGGCCATAACTCAGTGCCAACTTAGACTGTTGGTGTCTCACAGAAATTTTATAACATGTTTATTCACCCATTATTGTAAACCCCTCATTCCTGCTACAGTATAATTCTGAAGAAAGGTAAATGCAAGTCTCCCATATAAGTATAAAATAAACATATAACAAATATTTCATTTATAGCTTCCAACTGAAATAATTTTGACAAGGCACAAATTTTCTTGAGCAGAACGCAGGGGGGCAAACAGGAACTGCTGCAGATTCGAGTGCAGGAGCTGCCACTGAAAGTGTGGACAGATGGAAAGAGATGAGGTCCCAAAGCCTTGCTTGCTTTCTCAACGGGGAAGCTCATAGCCTGGGGCAAGGTCTGAGTAGGGGGCAGGGGTGCTGTGGGAGTGAAACTGATCTCACCAACTGCATGGGAGCTGGGTGAGGCCTGTCACTATTGGCTATCCCACGCTTTCCTGGTGAACTATATAAAACAGCAGACACAGCCATAATTCCCTCTGAAACATAACCCTGTTGGCCTGAGAACCACTCCAAAATCCACACAGTGGCTGCAGCAAGCCCCACTCAGGGAAAGTCTGAGCCCAGACCTGCCTAACCCTGCCCCCACCTGATGGTATTTCATTACATAACCTGGTAGACAAACACAAAAGACAGAAACTCTTGGGAGATTTATGGCCCTGCCCACCACATGGGAAACCAGCATACTTACCCTGGCCAACTTAGAGTAAGCTTAGATTCCCCTACTGCTACTACAACTGGTGTTCTCCTGAAAGCATCACCTCCTGGTTGGCAGCCAACCAACTCAGGCCATTACAGCAACCCAGGATGGAACAATCCTGATCCCAGGAAGGAGAACACAACAACTAATTCTACGACTTGCAACATCCCAGCTAACCACAGCTAACCATGTTGCAATTCTATGACTTGCAACATCCTAGCTAACTGGTTCTGAGTGTGTCCAACATATAACCAACTTTTGAGAAAGCATATCTACAACCAAGGACTCTCACAGAATCTACTTCATTCCCTTGCCACCTCCACCAGAGCAGGTACTGGTATCTGTGACTGGGAGACCTGAAGACAAATTACATCACAGGATGTTTTGTAGACATTCCCCAGCACCAGCCAAGAACCTGGTATACCCATTGGGTGGCTAGATCCAGAAGAGTAATAACAATCACCGAAATCCAGCTCTCAAAAAGCCGCATCCCTGTGAGAAGCAGGGAGAGCACCACATCGAGGGATCACCCCATGGGACAAAAGAATCTGAGCAGCAGGCCTTGAGTTCCAGACCTTTCCAGTGAAATAGTCTACCCAAATGAGAAGGAACCAGAAAAGTAATTCTGACAATACAACAAAACATTATTGTATAACACCACCAAAAGATTAGACTAGTTCCCCAGCAATGAATTCAAACCATGACGAAATCTCTTAATTGCCAGATAAAGAATTCAGAAGCTAGATTATTAAACTACTCAAGGAAATGCTAGAGAAAGGTGAAAACCAACTTACAGAAATTTAAAAAACAATACAGAATATGAATAAAAAATTCTCCAAAGAGAGAGATATCATAAAAACAATCACAACTTCTGGAAATAAAAGTCACACTTAGAGAACTACAAAATGCACTGGAAAGTTTTAAAAATAGACTAGAACAAAAAGAAACCACGAAACCATTTCTCTCTGCTAGATATCTGGGCCTGTGATGGGAGTGACTGCTACAAGCCTCTGAAATGCCCTGGGGACATTCTCCCCATTCCCTTTGCTGTTAACATTTGACTCCTCTTTACTTATGAAAATTTATGCAGCTGTCTTGAATTTCTCCTTAGAAAATGGGTTTTTGTTTTTGAACACATGGACAGGCTGTAAATTTTCCAAACTTTTACTTTGCAAGCAAGCATATCTTACTATGTTAGAGCAGGAGAGGGAGTGAAGGGGGAAGTGCTGCATACTTTTAAACAACCAACTTTTGCTTCCCTTTTATAAGTTCTCTTTGCTTATGCAAACCAGCATAGGCTTTTAGAAGCAGCTGGGTCACATCTTGAACACTTTGCTTCTTATACATTTCTTCTACCAGATACCCTAAATCATCTCTCTCAAGTTTAAAGTTCCACAGATCCCTAGAGCATGGGCAGAATGCCACCAGTCTCTTTGCTAAAGCATAGCAAAAGTGACCTTTGCTCCAGTTCCCAATAATTTCCTTATCTCCTTCTGAGACCACTTAAGCCTGGAATTCATTATCCGTATCACTCAGCATTTTGGTCAGAATCATTCAACACGTCTCTATGAAGTTCCAAAACATTTTCCTCAACTTCCAATATTCTTCTGATTTCTCAAAACTGTTACAACCTCTGCCCATTACCCAGTTTCAAAGTCGCTTCCAAATTTTCAGTTATCTTTACAGCAATGCCCACTCCTTGTACCAATTTCTGTATTTGTTCATTCTCACACTGCTATAAAAAACTGTCTGAGACTGGGTAATTTATAAAGGAAAGAGGTTTAATTGACTCATTTTTCCACAGGCTGTACACAAAGCATGGCTGAGAGGTCTCAGGAAACTTATAATCATGGCAGAAGGTGAAGTTTGGGAAGCAAGCACATCTTACTGTGCTGGAGTGGGAGAGAGAGCAAAGAGGGAAATGTTACATACTTTCAAACAACCAGATCTCATGAGAACTCATTTACCATCATAAGAACAGCAAGGTGGGGACAGCACAGTGGCTCACTCCTGTAATCCCAGCACTTTGGGAGGCCGAGACGGGCGGATCACGAGGTCAGGAGATCGAGACCATCCTGGCTAACACAGTGAAACCCCATCTCTACTAAAAATACAAAAAATTAGCTGGGCGTGGTAGTGGGCGCCTGTGGTCCCAGCTACTTGGGAGGCTGAGGCAGGAGAATGGCATGAACCAGGGAGGTGGAGCTTGCAGTGAGCCAAGATTGTGCCACTGTACTGTAGCCTGGGCGACAGAAGGAGACTCCATCTCAAAAATACATAAATAAATAAAAAGAACAGCAAGGTGGAAGTCCGTCCTCATGATTCAATCACCTCCCACCTGGCCCCCCTCTCTTAACATGTGGGGATTAGAGTTCAGCATGAGATTTGTGTGGGATCACAGAGAGAAAGATCATATCAATAACACAATGAAAAAAAACAGGGTATTGAGGCAACAACTAGCATAATGAATAAAATAGTACCTCACATTTCAATACTAACATTGAATGAAAATGGCCTAAATGCTCCATTTAAAAGATACAGAATGGCAAAATGAATAAAAATCCACCAACTAAGTAACTACTGTCTTCAAGAGACTCACCTAACACATGAGGACTCACATAAACTTAAGGTAAAGGGGTGGAGAAAAAGATACTCCATACAAATGGAAATCAAAAGCAAGCAGGTGTAGCTATTCTTATATCAGACAAAACAGACTTTAAAGTGAAACAGTTAAAAAGAGACAAGGAGGGACATTATATAATGATAAAAGGATTAGACTAACAGGAAAATATTACACTCATAAATATATGTGCACCTAACACTGGAGTTCCAAAATTTATACAACCATCACTACTTGACCTAAGAAATGAGACCGACGGCAACACAATAATAGAGGGGGACTTCAGTGCTCCACGGACAGCACTAGATAGGTCATCAAGACAGAAAGTCAACAAAGAAACAATGGACTTGAACTATAGAACAAATAGTCTTAGCAGATACTTACAGAACATTCTATCAAACAACTGCAGAATATACATTCTTTTAATCAGCACATGAAAAATTCTCCAAGATACACCATATGATAGGTTATGAAACAAGTTTCAATACAGTGAAGCAAATAAAAATTATATCAAGTATCCTCTCAGACCACAATGGAATAAAACTAAAAATTAACTCTAAAAGGAAACTTCAAACTATATAAATACATGGAAATTGAATAATCTGCTCTTGAATGATCTTTGAGTCAACAATGAAATCAAGATGGAAATTAAAAAGTTATTTGAACTGAACAATAATAGTTACACAACTTATCAAAACCTCTGCAATACAGCAAAAGCAGTGCTAAGAGAAAAGACATTAAAATGTCTGAAAGGGCACAAATAGAAAATCTAAGGTCACACCTCAAGGAACAAGAGAAACAGAACAAATCCAGCAGGAGAGAAGAAATACTAAAGATTAGAGCAGAATTAAACTGAAACTAGGAAATACAAAGGCAAATGAAATAAAAAGCTGGTTCTTTGAAAAGATAAACAAAATTAATAGACCACTAATGAGATTAACCAAGAAAAGAAGAGAGAAAACCAAAAAAAACTCACTTAGAAAATAGGAGATATTACAACTGATACCACAGAAATACAAAAGAGTATTCAAGGCTACTGTGAACACCTTTTATGTGCAAAAACTAGAAAATCTAGAGGAGATGGATAAATTCCTGGAAATTACAACCCTCTTAGACTAAATCAGGAAGAAGTAGAAACTCTGAACAGACCAATAACAAGTAGCAAGATTGAAACAGTAATTTAAAAAATGCCAACAAAAAAAGTCCAGGACCAGATGGAATCATAGCTGAATTCTATCAGGCGTTCATAGAAGAACTGGTACCAATATTACTGAAAGTATTCCAAAAAATAGAAAATCTTCTCTAAATAATTCTATAAAGCCAGTATCACCCTAATACCAATCACCCTAATACCAAAATCAGGAAAGGACATAACAACAAAAAAAGAAAACTATTGACCAATATTCCTGATGAACATAGATATAAAAATCCTCAACAAAATACTAACTGAATCCAACAGCACATTAAAAAGATAATATACCATGATGAAGCGTGTTTCATACTAGGGATGCAGAAATGACTTATTCGCAAGTCAATAAATGTGATATATTAGAAACAAATAGCATATGATCATCTCAATAGACACAGAAAAAGCAAACATTGGACAAAATCCAGCATCCCTTTGTAAATAAAATCCTCAGCAAAATTGACAATAGAAGGGACATACCTCAAGGTGATACAAGTCATCTATGACAAACCCACAGCCAACATTATACTGAATGGGGATGATATGGTTTGGCTTTGAGTCCCCACCCAAATATCATCTTGAATTGTAATTCCCATGTATTGAGGGAGGGACCTAGTGGGAGGTGAGTGGATCATGGAGGTGGTTTCCCCCATGCTGTTCTCATGATAAAGAGTAAGTTCCCAGAAGATCTGATGGTTTGAAGTGGCACTTTTTCCTTCATTCTGTCTCTCTCCTGCTTCTATATAATATGTGCCTTGCTTCTCCTTCACCTTCTGCCATGATTGTAAGTTTCCTGAGGCCTCCCCAGCCACGAGGAACTGTGGGTCAATTAAACCTCTTTCCTTTGTAAATTACCCAGTCTCAGGTAGTTCTTTATAGCAGTGTGAAAACTGATTAATACAGAAAATTGGTACCGGGAGTGGGGCACTGCTATAAAGATAACATGAACATGTGAAAGCAACTTTGGAATGGGGTAACAAGCAAAAGTTGGAACAGTTTTGAGGGCTCAGAAGAAGACAGGAAGATGTGGGAAAGTTTGGAACTTCTTAGAGATTTGTTGAATGGTTTTGACCAAAATGCTGATAATGATATGGACAATGAATTCCAGGCTTAAGTGGTCTCAGATGGACTTATTGGGAACTGGAACAAAGGTCACCCTTTCTATGCTTTAGCAAAGAGACAGGTGGCATTTTGCCCTGCCCTAGAGATCTGTGTATGGAACTTTGAACTTGAGAAAAATGATTTAGGGTATCTGACAGAAGACGTGACCCGACTTTTTCTGAAAGTGTGCAGTTACATGTGTTCACAAAGAGATGATCTGAAATTGGAACTTATGTTTGAAAGCGAAGCAGAACAAAAAACTGAAAAATTTGCAGCCTGACCATGAAATAGAAAAGAAAAACCCATTTTCTGGGGGGAAAATTCAAGCCAGCTGCAGAAAGTTGCATAAGTAACTAGGAGCTGAATGTTAATAGTCTTGGCTGTTCCCAGGGCATGTCAGAGATCTTTACAGCAGCCCTCCCATTACAGGCCTGGAGTCCTAGCAGGAAAAAATGGTTTTATGGGCCCAGAACCCTGCTGCTCTGTGCAACTGCGGGACTTGGTGCCCTGTGTCCCCACCACTCCAGCTCCAGCCATGGCTAAAATGGGCCAAGGTACAGCTCGGGCCATTGCTCCAGAGGCTGCATGCCCCAAGCCTTGGCAGCTTCCATGTGGTGTTGGGCCTGCAGGTGCACAGAAGACAAAAGTTGAGGTTTAGAAGCCTCTGCCTAGATTTGAGAGGATGCATGAAAACACCTGGATGTCCAGGTAAAATTCTGCTGCAGTGATGGGACCCTGATGGACCACCTCTACTAGAGTAAGACAGAGGGGAAATGTGGGATTGGAGGCTTCATATAGAGTCCCCACTGGGGCACTGCCTAGTGGAGTTGTGAGAAGAGGGCCACTCTCCTCCAAACCCCAGAATGGTAGATCCACTGACAGCTTTCACCTTGCACCTGGAAAAGCCACAGACACTCAATGCCAGCCTGTGAAAGCAGCCATGGGGGCTCTACCCTGCAAAGCCACAGAAGCAGAGCTGCCCAAGGCCTTGGGAGCCCACTCCTTGCATCAGCGTGCCCTGGATGTGAAACATGGAGTCAAAGGAGATGATTTTGGAGCTTTGAGTTAATGAGTGCCCTGCTGGCTTTTGGACTTGCATGGGGCCCATGGACCCTTGATTTTGGCCAATTTCTCTCATTTGTAATGGGAACATTTACTCAACGTCTGTACCCCCGTTGTATCTTTGAAATAACTAACTCATTTTTTTTATTTTATAGGTTCATAGGCAACAGGGAATTGCCTTGTCTCAGATGAGACTTTGGACTTGGACTTTTGTGTTAATGCTAAAATGAGTGAAGACTTTGGGGGACTGTTGAGAAGGCATGATTGGGTTTGAAATGTGAAAAGGAGATGAGATTTGTAAGGGGCCAGGGGTGGAATGATATGGTTTGGCTCTGTGTCTTCACCCAAAGCTCATTTCAAAGTGTGATTGGATCATGGGGGCAGTTTCCCCCCTGCTGTTCTTGTGAAAGTGAGTTAGTTCTAATGAGATCTGATGGTTTAAAACTGGCATTTGCCCCTTCACTCTCTCTTTCTCCTGCTGCCATGTAGATGTAAGATGTGCTTTGCTTCCTTTCAGCCTTCTGCCATGATATAAGTGTCCTGAGGCCTCCCCAGTCATGCAGAACTGTGAGTCAATTAAACCTCTTTCCTTTATAAATTACCCAGTCTCAGGTAGTTCTTTATAGCAGTGTGAAAATGGACTAATACAGGGGAAAAGTTGAAGGCATCCTCCTTGAGAACTGGAACAAGATAAGGAGGCCCACTTTCACCACTTCTATTCAACATAGTACTGGAAGTCCTAGACAGAGCAATTGGAGAAGTGAAAGAAATAAAGAGTATCCAAATCGTTACAGAGGAAGGAAAACTGTCACTGTTTGCTGATTATATGATCGTATACCTAGAAAACCCCAAAAACAAATCCAAAAAAGCTTCTAGATCTGATAGATGAATTCAGTAAAGTTTCAGGATACAAAAATCAATGTACAAAAATTAGTGTTGTTAGAGAAGTTCCTCTGAACCTGTAGGGCTCTAGAAAAAAAAGTTGTAGCACTACTATACACCAACAATGACCAAACAGAGAGTCAATTGAAGAACTCAATCTCTTTTACAATAGCTGCCAAAACAAACAAACAAACAAAAACAAAACAAAACAAAAACTTAGGAATACACCTAACCAAGGAAGTGAAAGATCTCTACAAGGAAAACTACAAAACACTGCTGAAGGAAATCATTGATGACACAAACAAATGGAAATATATTTCATGCTTATGGATGGGTATAATCAGTATTGTGAAAATGACCATACCGCCAAAAGCAATCTACAGATTCAATGCAATTTAAATCAGAGTGCTATCATCATTCTTCACAGAACTAGATAAAACAATCCTAAAATTCACATGGAACCATAAAGGAGCCTGCATAGTCAAAGCAAGCAAAAAGAACAAACCAGGAGGCATCACATTACCTGACTTCCCATATACTACGAGGGTATAGTTACCAAAACAGCATGATACTGGTATAAAATAGGCATATATACTAATGGAACAGAATAGAGAACCCAGAAATAAACCCAAATACTTACCACCAACTGATCTTTGACAAAGCAAACGAAAACATAAATTGGGGAAAGGACACCTTATTCAACAAATGGTCCTGGGATAATTGACAAGCCACATGTAGAAAAACGAAACTGGATCCTCATCTCTCACCTTATACAAAAACAACTCAATGTGGATAAAAGACTTAAAGCTAAGACTTAAAACCCTAAAAATTCTAGAAGATACCATTGGAAGAACTCTTCTAGACACTGGCTTAGGCAAAGAGTTCATAACCAAGAACCTAAAAGCAAATGGAACAAAAACAAAAATAAATAGATGGGACAGCAACAGAAATAATCAGCAAACAGACAACCCAAAGAATGGGAGAAAATATTTGCAAATTATGCATTCAACAAAGGACTAATGTCCAGAATCTGCAAGGAACTCAAATCCCATCAAAATGTAGGCAAAGGACATGAATCGACAATTATCAAAAGAAGATATACAAATGACCAACAAACATATGAAAAAATGCTCAACATCACTAATTATCAGGGAAATGGAAATTAATACCACAATGGGATACCACCTTACTCCTGCAAGAAGACCATAATTTAAATATAAAAAAAAAAAATAGATGTTGGTGTGGATGTGATAAAACAGGGACACTTTTACATTGCTGATGGGTATGTAAACTAATACAACTACTATGGAAAACATGGAGATTCCTTAAAGAACTAAAAGTAGAACTAACATTTGATCCAGCAATCTCACTACTGGGTATGTACCCAGAAGAAAAATATGTCATTATATAAAAGGACACTTGCACACATATGTTTATAGGGGCACAATTCGCAATAGCAAAAATATGGAACCAGTCAAAATGCCCATCAACCGATGAGTGCATAAAGAAAATTTGGTATATATACAGCATGGAATACTACTCATCCATAAAAAGAAACAAAATAATAGCATTTGCCACAATTTGGACAGAGTTGGAGACCATTATTCGAAGTGAAGTAACTCATGAATGGAAAAAAAATATCGTGTGTTCTCATGTATAAGTGGGCGATAAGCTATGACGATGCAAAGGCATAAGAATGATACGATGCACTTTGGGATTCAGGGAAGGGTGGAAGGGGATTGAGGGATGAAAGACTATACATTGGATACAGTGTAAACTGCTTGGTTGATGGGTACACCAAAATCTCAGAAAGCACCACTAAAGAAATTATCCAAGTAAGCAAAAATCACCTGTTCCCAAAAGCTATTGAAATAAAAACAAAAACAAAAAAAACACCTTTTTTTAAGATTTCATTCATGAGGGTTAATGACAGAACCCATAAAATATTAAGCCAGCACATTTCAAGTGTTCCCTAGCCATGTGTGGCTTGTAGCTTTCATATTGGTGCAGATAAAGAACAGTTCCATAATTACAGAAAATTCCACTGGACAGTGCTACTCTAGATAATGGTAGGTACTATAGAAAACAAGCTGGTAAAAATGTTCAGGGTGCATACAATCTGGGCAGGTTGAGATTTGTGTTTACTTAGTAAGAATGGTGTTGCCATGGTTTCTCTAAGTAGGCAGTATTTGTGTTGAATGACAAAGAGTCATATTTGCAACCTAATGACAGATTTTTTAGGCTGATAGCTTGAGTTAAAGTTCTGAGGCAAAGAGAACTGGAGAATTGGAAGAATAGAAGGCAGGCAGACACAAGGACAAAAGGAAGATTCTAGAAGTATAGGGTATTTGATTGTCACTCTAAGATTGGAAGCCAAGTTTTGTTCCCCTTTTTCCAGAAGGGATCGCTTTGATAAATCCTC
Organism: Trachypithecus francoisi; assembly: GCF_009764315.1. Classification (NCBI taxonomy): domain Eukaryota; kingdom Metazoa; phylum Chordata; class Mammalia; order Primates; family Cercopithecidae; genus Trachypithecus; species Trachypithecus francoisi. Next base: position 19,847,344 of record NW_022681454.1, read on the forward strand.
CTGTCATGCACTTGTAAGTTAGGGGTCTATTCTGTCACTTTGTGGTAGCCTTGCCTTTCGATGAGGAAACCTTAATTCAAATACTGCAAACTAGAATGTGTGATATTTTATCATGTGAAAAGGCTGGAAAGGCAGATCGAGATAGTAGCTTTTCTGGTTAGGGTGGATTTTTCTGTTCTTAGAGATTTGTGATTGTTAAGATACTTCTATTTTTTTTCCTCCAGAGGTCAGGAATAGGGATTTAAGGGCCTTGACCTTGGGAAGAAACTGTAGGCCAGAGGACTCTGATTTGAATAATACTGTAGACCAAGTTCTAAAGACAGACATGACCCAAAGAAAACCTGTGAGATGGAACCTGGCTAAGAAATGTTCAGAGAAATGACGTCTGACAACCATCTGAAAGTTTTCTGAGTTGTGATCTATTCCTTTACCCTATTCTAAAGTCTTCAGTGATACACAGTATCAGCTTTATGTTAGCACTGCCTTTCTGAATGAAGTGTAGGATAAGGCAAACTAAGGAAGGCTAAAGCATTAGGAAGTGAAATAAGGATGTGACCCAAAGTAATCAGGAAGAAACGTGGGAAGGACAATTTATAAGAAAATTCAAACCCTGGAATCCTGGGAGGAGATTAGATTTAAGACAGAGGGCTACTCAGAAAGCTCTACAACATGAGGATGCTCGAGTTACATAAAAATCATCACAATAATTACAATAACTAATGAAACAACTACTAGATCTCAGACACCATATTTACATACATTGCCTCACTTAATCTTCACAATAATCCTGTGGAATAAATATTGATTCTCTAACTTATAGAAAAGGAAATTAACCACCATTAAAAAAAAAAAAAAACTCCACATCTCAGAGGCTTTCCAAAATAGAACTCAGTTTCCCACTCAGGTAAAACAAAACAAAAAAAAGGGGTGTTTTTCATCAGCATGTGTCAAAGACATTAGAACCAGAGCCACTTCATCTTGAATAGGGATTATGTACAAGGAGGCTGAAATCTTCTGGGCTGCATTTTCAGGAGGTTTAGGCATTCTTAGGCACAGGATGAGGTAAGAAGTCGGGACAAGATACAGGCCACAGACCCCACTGATAAAACAGGATGGGGTAAAGGAGCCAGCTGAAACCTGCCAAAACCAAGATGGCAATGAAAGTGACCTGTTGTCGTCCTCACCACTAATTATTTATATGTCAATTATAAAGCATTAGCATGCTAAAAGACACTCCCACCAGGAGCCGTGACAGTTGATGAATGCCATGGCAATGCCCGGAAGTATGTGGTCTAAAAGGAAGAGGAACCCTCAGTTAAGAAAGGGGAATCCTCACCCCTTTCTAGAGAAACTCATGAATAATCCAAACCTTGTTTAGCATATAATCAGGAAATAACAATAAAAAATAGCCAACCAGCAGCCCTCGGGGTTGCTCTGTATGGAATAGCTTTTTTTTTTTTTTTTTTTTGAGACGGAGTCTGGCTCTGTCGCCCGGGCTGGAGTGCAGTGGCCGGATCTCAGCTCACTGCAAGCTCCGCCTCCCGGGTTTACGCCATTCTCCTGCCTCCGCCTCCCGAGTAGCTGGGACTACAGGCGCCCGACACCTCGCCCGGCTAGTTTTTTTGTATGTTTTAGAAGAGACGGGGTTTCACCATGTTAGCCAGGAAGGTTTCGATCTCCTGACCTAGTGATCCGCCCATCTCGGCCTCCCAAAGTGCTGGGATTACAGGCTTGAGCCACTGCACCCGGCCCTGGAATAGCAATTCTTTTGTTTCTTCTCTAATACACTTATTTTCACTTTGCTCAATGAACTTACCCTGAATTCTTTCTTGCCTGAAATCCAAGAACTTTCTCTTGGGGTCTGGATTGGGACCCCTTTGTGGTAACACATGGATTTCAAAGCCAGTGAGAAGTCAAGACCCAGGCTCCTTCCACCCTGTGGATCCATCATTCTCTATAGACTTTAGTGACAATGTGCATCTCCCCGGAGGAAGAAGGGGAAGCACAGAGCATGTCCAGGGAGAGGTTTATGGGACATCTAATTGGCTAGAACTCAGTCACATGGCCACACCTGCCTGCAAGGGAAGCTGGGAAAGGAAATTTAGCTGTTTCCTGGAAGAGAGAGGAAATGAGTTTGGAAATAGGTAGCTAGTCTTTGCATTGTTAGGCAATTGTCCTGGTGACTGGTCTATGAATGTCAGAGGAGGGATTTAAAATGTTTTTTTGTTTGTTTGTTTCTGGAGTCCATGAGACACTGCTTATGCACATAGAGTCTAGAATTTGGGAATTGTTAGAGTTATCCTCCTTGATTCATTGATTTATAAACCGTGGTTTCTAAACTGAACCTGAGGTAGAAGTAGGTTACCAAATGACATCTATGATAATAAGCAGATAGTGAACACTAGTTTTGGAGTCAAACATATTTGGTTTTCCTCATCACTAAAATGGAGAAAATAGTATGTGTCTTAGAATGTAATTGTTAGAAATAAATAATACATGCAAAAGCCCCCAAAATATGCCTGGTACATGGTACAAGCTCAATGAATAGTAGCTCTCTTAATGTGATTTTTCTAATGAGATAAGAGTAAAATGAAATGAAGTTTGACCAACAAGAGAAAAATCAAAGAATTTAATGCTCAACTGTCTTAAGGTCTTGAAAAAAAATGGTAAGGAAGCTGATAGGTTAAATTCTGAGCAATTGAATGGCCCCAAAAGTGGATAATGTGATCATAGCTCACATACAGAAAATGAAAACATATCAGGTGTCCAGAGAAACTCAGAATTTCCTGACACTGAAACTTGAGAGAAATTTTATAATAGAGACAATGGTTTAGGAAGTGAGTCACATTCTCAACCAAAGTAACCTCAAATAAGTAACAAATTTTCTAGAACTGTCTGTTGATGTAATTTTCATCAGGGACATACTACCAAAACCAAATTTGAAAGAAGCTCAGTTCTATAAAGGTCAACAAAATGAAGGCCAAATAACCAACTCTCTGATTATTAAACTTGACCAAAGAATAACATCGAAAGATCCACAGGAATGAATGAACACATCCTTGGTGCCTGTGTCCCCCAAGAAGGGAATCAAACACCCCAGGACATGTGCAAAGTAATCCAGGAAACAAGGGGAGACAATATTTACAACTTTCAGCAATATTTATTTTTATTTCATACTTTTGTGCTTTTAGTTGGTTCCCAAATGTATGTATTTTCCTAGTCAACATATGTAAAATCAATTTAAAAATAAGTATATCCATAAAAATCAAATATACTACAATATTTATTTAACTTATATCAGAAAACACGAATAGCCAAAACGTGGAAGAAACCCAAGTCCATATACAGATGAATATAAAAGTGAGATGTATATAAAACATGTAATAGAATACTATCAGCCTCAAAAAGGAAAGAATTTCTCATGCATGCTTTAATGTAGATGAACTTTGAAGACACTATGCTACATGAATAAGCTAGACCCAAAAGAACAAGTATTGTATAATTCTACTTATATGAGGTACCCAGAAGAGTCAAATTCATAGAGACAAAAAAATAGAATAGTGGTTACCAGGAGCTGGTAGAAGGCAGAAATGGGGAGTTATTTAATGGGTGCATAGTCTCACTGGGGAAGATGAAAAAGTTCTGGAGATGGATGGAAGTGATGGTTGTACAACAATATAAGTGTATTTAATGCCACTGGATTACATATTTAAAATAGTTAAAATGTTAAATTTTATATTATGTATATTTTACCACAATAAATACAATGTAACTTCGAGAGGCCTCTGCTTTAGTTAATCATCCATGAATATTGAATTCCTTATGTGTCACAGTTGAACTTTCAGTGATAGTTGAAGAACAAGCTACTAAGGTCATGTGCTCTGACCAGAGCCTGTGAAGTTTTCACTCTTAAATTTTCTTTTGCCTTTGTGTGATACTATGATACATGGAAAAGGTACCCATATTAGAATAAAATAGACCCATGTTTGAATGGTGATGCCATCCCAGTTGTATTTTCCTCAGGGGGTGGATGACCTTGATATTGATGTTGGTAATGCCCTACTCTGGGTGCTTGATGCCTAATAGCTGCCCAGGTAGGTACTCACCTCACCTTTAGTGCTAACCTTAAGGAATCGTGCTGCTTTGTCTCAGTGTCTGAGTCTCCAGTTTATTCATCCCTGAGACAGCTCCTTCCCAGAGAAATCTATGTTCGGTGAAAATTTGGTTAATATAATTTATTTAAGGCAATCACATAGTCATCATATCAGGACTGTGCTCCAATCCCTAATTTTTATGTTTTTGAGAAGCATATTCACATTAAGCAAAAATTAAACACAATGATAAGGAAATACCCAATTACCTTCCTCACCCTGGAATGAAATTCCCTAATTTACTGAAAAAGAATGTAGATTGAACAGCAGCTGTGTGAATGCATTAGTGCTTAATATGCAATGGAAGTCACTGAAATACAGTGGCTTAGTGAACTTCCTCTGATGTCCAGGGCCTGTCAAACCTCAACTCTAGCACATGTCTACCATGTGACCTTAGGTAGGTCAATTTACCAAGCTTAGTGGTAAAGTTTCCTCATCTACAAACAGTGTTCACATCACAGGGTTACTATGATGGTATAATGACTTCAGCTATATCCAGTGATTAGAATCAGCACTTACTAAACACTCAGTAGCAATTAGCTATTATTATTGGTGGTTCTGTCCCATTTCCTACGTGCAGCACTTATGCTGAAGATGAATTTCTTTTTGGTTTGAGATGCTGCTGCCTCCTCAAAAGAGAGATTACAAACCCAACCAGAGCAGTGAGAGCTTCCTCATCCCATGCTTTGGTGCCTATATTGGAAAAACCTCCCTTCGCTGGTTTCCTACTGGATCATAAACCTAAACTACCTTCCTATTTTTCAGAACTCTTGACCAACTAGATTGCCCCCTGACCACACAGACATCTGCTTCTTCTATTTCACTCAGTGCTTCTAACCCTGGTCTCTACCACACATGTGCTATTAAGACCGACATGATGCAGTGGGCTCTTTCCATACCCAGCTCTCTGGACCACAATCTCCAAGGCACAGAGCCAGGCTCTCTTCCTTTCCAAAGCTCACCCCAAACTTTCCGCTTTGCTTTGTATGATGATTATAGCTCAGCTTTGCATATGTGGACTCTGGATATGTTTCCAACTTCTTGACTCTTCTTGGAATTGAACGTTTATTTAACTTTGCTCTTTCATAATTTTTCTTTTTCTGAGTTTGACAGTATATAGAGTCATTTGTTTTTTAAAGCTTCTAAGTAACTCCTTTTTTTTTTTTTTTTTTCCTATTGGAACCAGCATTAGGAGATACTTTCATATGAAATAAGAATTAAACTTAATGGTCCACTAACTGCTTTGATGCTGGCTTCATGAAGCTTCTCAGGTTGGGAGTCCACTGGGCATTCACATCCAGCCAAGGGCCAGACCACAGTGGCTCAGTGAGATCTCTCTGCCTTGCAGAAATGTTCAAATGTTGAAAGAGCCTTTAACGATTATCACATTTTCTTCAAAGTAGTAATAGCACTTCCTACATTTAAGCCTTCATAGTCTGTATTCTCAAACTCTGGGATTCTAAGAAGATAATAAAGTTTAAGAAGTTGTATGAAAGGAACTGGAAATTCAAATCCCAGTTACTAGCTGAGAAACACTGAGTAAGTCTTTCTCCTTCCTCTTTATCCATCATATATATAAAGTGGGGATAGGGATGTCTATGTCACAGGACCATAGGAAAGATTGATGATAATATGAGCAAGATGCCCATAGCCATGACTGGTCCATGGAAGGTGCTTAATCAAGAATTATAATTATTAATATTTTCCATCTTTTAAGTAGGCATAATTTATTTTCCTGTGATGAGTCTGCACTTTCTTTGCTTTTGACTGGCAATTTATGAGCTTAGTATCCTGACACTGGTTAGCTCATGCTGACTGAGAGCTGTGATCAACAGTTATAGATGTCTGTACTTGAAATCAAGAAAATAAATTATTTTAGGGGATATGGTGGGCCAAATATTTCACAAGATGAAGCCCACAGGTGAAAGATTACACAAGTGTGTGATGGCAAGTGGGTGTTATTAAAGAGGTGGGGTTTGGAGGTCAGTGTCTGACCACCAGTGAGCCTGTGAACTGCTCTGAGATTTGGGCTCATCATCTGAGAAATGAAGATAATATATTCTGCCTTCCCCAGAGTTACTGTAATGACAAACATTTAGATAATACATAAAATTCCTAGCACTGGCCTAAGACACAGTAGGGTCACCACAAATGATCATTCTCAACTTTGCCTTTGTGGTAAAATGGTGGGAAGCACAGTTCTACCCCCACACTTGCTCACTAATGCACACACGCATGGGAAGGAGTTTTATTTCCGAGAATGACGGTGCCATATATCACTAATAGTGGGTGATTAGGTTAGGCTGCAATCCTGAGTCCAGGGAACTCAGTGCCTGCTTCCAGAGATCTAATTAATCTCACAACTAAACAGGAGGCCACTCTTAAAATTACTTCAGAAAGCATTTTTCATTTTTTCCTTCTATGGGCATTATTAACTTTTAAAATGTACTTTGTTTTAGCTGAGTGCATCCCAGCCTCCTCTGCCAGCCACCACCTCGCCTCTTGTACTGATGGGCTCCTTAAATCCTCACGAAGCTTGTTTTTGTGTCCATCAGCATTCAAAATCTCCCCTTTGTGTCCTTGCAAGAAAAGTGCTTCTAAGAGCTGGGAGAGGAGTGTGCTGAGAAAAAAGGCTCAGAATTATCCTGACTGAATTTGGCATTTGCTACAATCTTTGATCTCGGATGCAGTAACGTGTCAGCCAGACCAAAGTCATTTTATATAGAGGTCTGCATAAGCGAAGTGGAGGGACTTCATGGTTAATTGATTAAAATGGTCCAAAGAAGGTGTGAGATCAAAGGGCTGCTCACTGGTTTTATGTTTCCCTGGGGTCCCGCAGGCCAAGTGGGTGACACAGATGACCTTGGGCGTGAGAGTATTCAAATGCTGGTGTTTGTTTGTTTTATTCCAAAACACAATTTGTGTTTCCCAGGGCTTCCTGATGACAGGTTGTATTGTGGGCTCCCCACGGCCCTCCTCTATGTTTAGGGGGGCCTCAAGTGGAACAGCAACCATGAGCTGGAGGGCATGACCCTGTCATGCTGCCACCAGTGCCTCTTTCTGCCAAACCCCAAGGAAAAAGACTCCTTTACATTACTGGAAGGCCAAGACCACAATTTTCTCTTTATCTTTTTTTTCTTTTTTCCAGTAAGGGTCAAGAAAATGTTGTCACAGTACAGGATCAGTGCCTGGAACTGAGACGAAAGAGAGCCTAGAAATTGTCTCCTTGTTCCCAATTGTCCTGATAAGAGCAGCAGAAATCTGCTGGGCAAACATGTTTATCAAAAGACTCCAGGGATTAAAAACATAGCAAAGAAGGAAGAAGTAATAGTAAGAGAGGATCTGCTGCCCAGAGAAGCATCATAAACTATCATTGGTGACACTGAGCATTAGCGATGGAATAACAGTTACCATTTATCAAGTTGCTGCAATTTATCCAGCACTAGCTAGTGCTAAGTGTAGCACATCCCTTGTAAATTCTCATTAATCTTACTTCCTAATAGACAGAACTGAGGCCAGAGACCATAAAGATCCCTTCAGATCACACAGTTTGAGCTTGGATTTGAAACTGTGTTGGTCTGGCTCTGAAGTACACACCTCGATCATCCTGTGATGGGCCCAATTGTGCCCACCAAAAATTCATGGATTGAATCTCCAATCCCAAGTTCCTCAGAATGTGACTGCAATTACAGAGAAGGCTTTAAAGAGGTAATTCAGTTAGGATGAGGTCATTAGAGTGGTCCAACTTCATTACAACTGGCATCCTTAGAAGAAGAGGAAATTTGGACACAAACTGTTACAGAAGGAAGACCCTGTGAAGGCAGAGTAAAGACAACCATCTACAAGCCAAGGAGAGAAGCCTCGAAGATATCGACCCTGCTGAAACCTTCATCTTAGGCTCTAGCCTCTAGAACTTTGAGAATGTAAGTTTCTGTTGCTAAGCCACCCAGTCTGTGGTCCTTTGTTATGGCAGTCCTGAGAAAACCTAATGTATACCCTTAGGCTATGTCTAATTTCCCAGAGGAATGACCCAGGAAGGCAGGTGCTTAAGAAATGCCCTTCCATTTCCAACTTGGGTGTAAGACACAAACAATGCAGTTATGAAAGAATTATGTGTGTGTGGTTTTCTGGGGAGGAGTGGTAATCGAGTACATTTCCTGCTGAAATAATATTGTTTTTTCTATGTGTGAAACATAGAAATTTTACATCCTTTGAGAAGCCGTCTATAACCCCGCAGCACCCAAATAATTTAGACGTGTCTCCTTTTTTTGCTATCTGAATATCTGATGTGTATCTCCTCCCTAGCACTTAGCAACCCTCTCTGTAGTTACTAACTCTCTGCATCCTATACTGTAAATACCTTGAGATCTTGAATTTGTCTTTTTCAGCTTTATGTTCCCAGGAACAAGTAACAAGCTTTGTTCAGGAGAGTTACATGAAACAATAAAAGAGGAAAGACAGACATATCTGAATGAGGACATACTTTACCATGATTATCTAGTCAGATGCCACTGTGCTGCCAGTCAGCTCAAGATGACATTCTTAGAGTTAAGAACACAAAGAAAGGGCTCAAGTTACTAAATGAAGGAGCATGTGAATTTTTTACCTTGTTGGAAGAAATGATAGTCTAGCTTCTTAACACGCAGAAAGCAGGGAAAAAAAAAAAAAAAAAAGAAGGCAATAACCAGGCAGAAAGGAGCTGGGAGAAGGGAAGCCAGGCAATGTGACTGCCAAGGGCGCCAGTCCAAAGTGGGCAAGATGTGGGTGAGGGGAAGATCAGAGTAGGTCCCTCAGCCTGGCAAGGCTGACACCAAAGCCTATACTAACACCCACCACTCTGTCATCTTCCAGGCCACTGTCATTTTGGAGACTTATATGCACCTCACACTTTTCCCTTTTCTTCTTTTCTCTTGCCCTTTTCTCTCTTTTTTCCTCCAATTTTGTCTTTTTATATCCCTTAGAACTTAGTGAACACTCTGTTGGAAACATCAGTCTTCTTCACTTGTGCTCAGATAAACCATGGACTGTAGCTGTGTTGACGAAGAGTCTGGCATTTTCTACAAAGGGCAGGCTTCTTGTATGGGAAGAGTGCTATGAGTCCCCAAAGCCAAAGGCCCACCTTGCTTTTCAACAGCCACACCAAACTTGTCCAGCTTTGCTAAAAGCTACAGAGAGTTATGTATTTTGTCTTAATAAAAGTGATCCTGTTCTTCTGTGTGAATCTTAGAGATCAGTGTTACAAGTTCTCAACAGCTGTCTTACCTTAGGAAGGGGTGGAGTGTCAGCTAAGGAAAGGCTATTTTTAGATTTCAGTCAGGTAAATATATGAATAAGCTTACCACACAGCTTCTAGGACCTCTTTCTTTCTTGCTCGGCTCTTGTTCCTCTGTTACCCAAGCTGGAACATTTGGACTGTGAATTCCACTATGAAAGTTTGTATCTGTGATGGTTAATACTGAATTTGACTGGATTGAAGGATACAAAGTATTGATTCTGGGTGTGTCTTTGAGGGTGTTGCCAAAGGAGGTTAAGATTTGAGTCGATGGGCTGGGAAAGGCAGACCCACCCTTAAGCTGGGTGGGCACCATCTAATCAGTTGCCAGCATGGCTAGAATATAAAGCAGGCAGAAAAACATGAAAAGACTAGACTGGCCTAGACTTCCAGCCTACATCTTTCTCCTGTGCTGGATGCTTCCTGCCCTTGAACACTGGACTCCAAGTTCTTCAGTATTGGGACTCAGACTGGCTTTCCTTGCTCCTCAGCTTGCAGACGGCCTATTGTGGGACCTTGTAATTGTGTGAGTTAATACTTAAATTATTATATATATCTCTCTTTATATAAGGATTATATATATAAAATCCTTAATAGGATATATATAATTAGTATATATATTAGTGTATATATACATTCTATCTATATATATACCCTATTTTATATATATTATTAGTTCTCTCCCTCTAGAGAATCCAGACTAATACAGTGTCTTCTCTTTTACAGTCTTAGAACCTGCCAAGGAAGGGTATGCAGAGTTTTGCAGTGCCTTTTACATGCTGTGTAAATCCAATGTCCATGCCACATTCCTTTTCCTTGATATAAAGGCAACTTGAAGATGGTATACTATTGATAAGGGGTCACACGTACCCTCCACTCATTTCTCTATGTAGCCATCCAATGAACAGTCACTGCACAAGAACTCCATTGGCTCTGTTAGATGACATGCTAAGAACAGGATGGACACCAAAGAGTAAAGCTCAACAGATCCAGATCTAAAGTAGCAAACAAGCCAGGGGTGGAGACTTCAAATCCTAAACAGTAAGGCAAGGGTTCCACAGACATAAAATATCACAAACATAAGTCTTTAGAAGCAACTTTTGATTCTGTACCAAGAAAATGACATGGGCAAGAAATAAAACATTTCATGATAGAATCAGGTTTAAAGCTGCTGTTTGTGTGGATCAGCAAAAGGAACATTTTTAACAGGGGTAATAGTAAATGGGCAAAGGAAGTCCAGCAAGAGATAATTTTCTTTTTTCTTTTGAGATGGAGTCACTCAGGCTGGAGTGCAGTGGTGCCATCTCAGCTCACTGTACCCTCCATCTCCTGGATTCAAGAGATTCTCCTGCCTCAGCCTCCTGACCAGCTGGGACTACAGGCTTGTGCTACCACACTAGGCTAATTTTTGTATTTTTAGTAGAGACGGGGTTTCTCCCTGTTGGCCAAGCTGGTCTCAAACTCCTGACCTCAAGTGATCCACCTGCCTTGGCCTCCCAAAGTGCTGGGATTACAGGTGTGAGCCACCATGCCCAGACCAGCAAGAAATAATTCTGTCAGGAAAGAAGGATGCTCAGATGAGGGCCTTATCTTAGTCTGTTTGCACTGCTATAACACAACACCATAAACTGAGTAGCTTATAAACAACATAAATTTATTTCTGACTATTCTAGAGGCTGGGAAGTCCAAGATCAAGGGAGACTTCATGTCTGATGAGGGCCTGCTCCCTGGCTCATAGATTGTGCCTTCTTGCTGTGTCTGCATGGTAAAAGGGGTGAGAATTTTCTAGTCCTTTTAAATAAGAGCATTAATCTCGTTCATGAGGACTCTACTTCCGTGTTCTAATCATTCTCCAAAAGCCCCACCTCCTATTATCATCACACTGGGGTTTAAGATTTCAACATATAAATTTTGAAGAGACACAAATATAGTAAAAGCAGAAGAAGATGATGTGAAATGGTTCATTTACATGGTAGTGGGCTGAATAGCGTGCCCTCCACCAAACTCTATCTGAGTCTCAGAAAGTGACCTTATTTGGAAATAAAGGCTTTGCAAACTTCATTAGTTAAGATGAGGTCATAATGGACTATGGTGGGCTCTAAATACAATGAATGATATTATTGGGGAAAAAAAAGAAGAGAGGATACATAAAGAGACACAGGTCAGAAGGCCATGTGAAGATGGAGGAAGAGATTTGAACAATGGGTCTACAAGCTCAGGAGTGCCAAGGGATGCTGGGAGCCCCCAGGAGTTAGGAAGACGCCAGGAAGGATTCTTCCCTAGAGCCTCCAGATGGAGCATGGTCCTGCTGACACCTTGATTCTAGCCTCCAAAGCTGTGACAGTGAATTTATCTTGTTTTAAGCCCCTTGTTTGTAATAATTCGTTATGGAAACCTTGGTAAACTAATACAGTTACGTTCATGCAGATTAAGAATCTCACTCTGTAGTTAGACGCACCAGGAATTATATCACAGCTCTGCCACTTCCTAGCTGGGAGACTTTGGACAGGTCAATTCACTTCTCCACACTTTAACTTCCTTAGCCATAATATGGATAGATAATAACTATCACATGTGGCTTCTGTGAGAATTTAATGAACTAAAATATACAATGTGCTTAACATTGTACCTGACACAGAGTAAGCACTCCACCCATGTTTCTTATAATCTCCACTATCATTATTTTTAATAATATCACACTGAGTGTTCTCTATATTTGAAGCACTATGATGGATGCTACAGGCAATATGAAATTTAATAAGATATTTCTTACCCTTAAATTACTTTCTTAGTCAGCTCAGGCTGCTATAAAAAGTACCATAGACTGGGTAGATTAAAAACAGACACTTATTGCTCACAGTTTTGGAGGCTCAAAGTCCAAGATCAAAATGCTGGCAGATTTGGTTCCTGGTGGAGGCCAGATTCCTGGTTTGTAAATAGCCACCTTCTCACTGCGAGCTCACATGGCTTTTTCAATGCTTGGGCATATGGAGAGATAGGGAGAGAGAAGTGAGAGGAGAAAGAGGAGGGAGGGAGAGAAGAGAGGGACAGTGGGCAAGAGGGAGAGAAGAAGGAGAGAGGGAGACAAGAGGGAAAGAGAGAGATACTTGGGTCTTCTTCATGATCTCATAAGGACACTAATCCTATCATGCGAGTCACACCCTCATGATCTAATCTAAACCTAATTACCTCCCAAAGGCTCCACCTCCAAATACCATGCCATTGGTGGGTAGGGCTTCAACATATGCATTTGAGGGGTGGACACATTCAGCCCATAACAATTGTTAAACTAAAAAGAATTTGATCATCCACACCTCCACAGGGCACTACAGTGAAAACTTCAACAGAATGTTATCTATTGATCTTTTACGATAAATGTTAGATTTTCTAAAATAAAACCCACAAAATGACATTTTCTTTTCTCTAACATTCTCACTTCTGTTTTATGCGGGAGGCTGCAAGGGTATGTAGACACATGAGAGACCTCTTGTGTTAGAAAATGCAGGAAATGTTTGGCTCTAAGACTAGTGTTACTGGCAAAGAGCAAGTTGAGACACAGCTGAATACAGCCAGTGGGGGGAAAAGAAAATATCTGGCAGGCCAGCATCACTCAGACCAGGTTGGATCTTGATCAGTTTCTTAGGGTCATTGTTCAACTCTTGCCAGACTGTGCCTTTATGGATAAAGTCAAACTCAATGTTTTAACAAGTGGTTAAAAAGCTGAATTTTCAAACCTGTTAAGTCATTGCTTCTTCCCATCCGGAAGAGACTGGGAGGCAGCTCTCCTGTCAAAGTCTGGCTGGTGAATTCCTCAGGGTCGCTCTCACAGCGCGCAGAGCTATTCATCATTTTAGCGAGCATCCTTAGAGGGGAGCCCCAGTGATTTACATGCTACAGATAAATTATGATGCCTCTCATGATGTTATCATCATTTCAGCTCACGGATTTGAACACTTTCTGGGAGAGGACTTTTTTCACCCTTTCTTAAATGATGAACAACCCCCAGACAGATTATATTGTAGTTGTCAAGTAAAAAGATATACGTATGTTTTTTTAAAGATAAACAGCTTAGCCACCACCGCTAGTCAGCCCAGCAACAGGAAAACATTGTCTACTGAGAGTTAACTGTTTATCCCACCTGGAAAAGATCAAACTTTCCTGGTCTTTTAGTCTTATTCTATTTAATGATCCATTTTCTCCTGTAGTTTTGCCTGGCTATTTTGTTTCCAACAGGATATAAGCTAGATCAAGCCAAAAGCCGCCTTCTTTATTCCAATAAATTTGCCAAGTAGCACAGCTCAGATTTAACTTCCTTTTACCTTGAATAGTTCCAGTCTCCCATTCTGTCCCATGCCACAAGCCAGTGGACGGAACAAAGATTTTCCTCTCTTCAATGCTATCTTGTAAGATTCACATGACTTCTGTGGGTGGTCCACTCTACCACGGTCTTTGGGTACTAGAACATACATTTCTAAAACAAGTATGGTAGACCAAATAATACCTCCTTCTCAAATATGTCCATGCCCTAATCCCTGGAACCTGTGGAATGTGCTACCTGGCAAGGGGGAATTAAGATTTCAGGTAGAATTAAGTTTGCTAATCAGCTGTTCTTGAGGTAAAAAGATGAGCCTGGATTATCCAGGTGGGCCCAGTGTAATCACGGGAATCCTTAAAAATGGAAGAGAGAGGCAGGACTTTCCCTTTGGAGTGATGTGATATGAGAAAGGTTCTACTGACCATTACTGGCTTTGATGATGACAGGACAGCCACAAGCCAAGGAAAGTGAGCAGCCTCTAGCAGCTGCAAAAGGCAGGAAAATGGATTTTTCCTGAGAACCTCCAGAAAGAAACGCAACCCTGCGGATGCCTTGATTGCAGCCCAGTGAGAAACACTTCGTGCTACTGACCCCCAGAACAGTAAAATAATGAATGTGTGTTGCTTTAAGCCACCGTGTTTGTGATAATTTGTTAAAGCAGAAATAGGAAACACAGCAGAAAAGGAAGCATAAGATTTTAATTTTCTTTCATTTTGAAAAACCAGCATATCTTTGTGCTGCTATAACTAAATACCAATGACTGGGTAACGCATAAAGAATGGAAATTTATTTTTTACAGTTCTGGAGGCTGAGAAGTCCAAGATCAAGGCACTGGCAGGTTCAGTTGTCTCATGAGGGCAGCTCCTCCGGAGGGAAGAAACGCTGTGTGTTCACATGGCAGAGGGGTAAGTGATTGAACTGTGCGAAGCTTCCTCTATAAGGGACTTAATCCCATTCCCAAGGGAGGAGCCCTAGAGGCCTCATTACCTCTTAGAGGCCCCATTGCTTAGTACTATCACATTGGCAATGCCTGCATTTTGCAGAAACCACACTGAAACCACAGCGAGCCCAGAACTGGCATAGAGCAACTAGCTGCTAAATGTTGGCTGAATGAACGATTTGTGTCCAAATATCCCAAGGCAAACTCCCTCTCACTGTCAAAGTCACCGATTCCTCTTCAGTGCACTGGCTTCTTAATTCCCCTCTGTAGGGGCTTCTCACTCTCCTTTCACTTCCACAACAGTTCACGACTACTATTCCTTGAGCTCCATTGAGCCAACCTGCTCACTTTGCCAGCTCAACCCCTGCTCTGATTTTCTTAGTTGATACATCAGTACTTGAAAAGGAAGCAGTAAGGTCTTTCCCACTTCCCTAGCCTCATTCCTACTCTTTGCTTTATACTTAGTGTTCAAATCCTCTAAAATGCCTGGGGTTTCCAAATACATTATTTGTTTCATACAGTCATAACGTGTGCTGTTTGGGGGAGGGAGGTTGTTCAGTTTTTTACCTGTGTGCTGGGAATGTTCCTGTTCTTTTGGTTCAGGTGACAAACTCATATTTGTCCTTCAAAAATTACACCATGGGCCAGGGTTGGTGGCTCACACCTGTAATCCCAGCAGTTTGGGAAGCCGAGGTGGACAGATCACCTGAGGTCAGGAGTTTGAGACCAACCTGGCCAACATGATGAAACCCCATCTCTACTAAAAATACAAAAATTAGCCAGACACAGTGGGGTGCACCTGTACTCCCAGTTACTTGGGAGGTCGCGGCTGGAGAATTGCCTGAACCCGGGAGGTGGAGCTTGCAGGGAGCCGAGATTACGCTACTGCATTCCAGCCTGGGTGACAGAGTGAGACTCCGTCTCAAAAAAAAAAAAAATTATACCATATAGTACTCCCAGGAGAATTCTTTGATTACCTAATGTTATTCAAATCTTCTACTTTTAAGCTTCTTTACTATGTTATTGGCACACTTATTGCTCACTGTATATGTAATTGCCCCTCCTTCTTTTCTGCCCTCATTTTAGTGTCTACAGCCTCATGTCTACAAACAATGTGTATTACAGCAGGCTTTTAATCACTGTGTCTTGAGTTAATGAATAGGTCATATTTAAGAATTTTATCTTTGGAATTTTAAAGAAGATATTTGACTTACATTAAGGAGAAAAGACATAATTTTCACATTGGAGAGAGGAGACTTCTGTCATAGTGCCCTGAAATATAGGAAGGCAAAACATCTTTATTTTTTAATAGTATATATTTTTCACAAATAAAGGTATCAGTATAGTGTTAGGAAAAAAAATGTGCCTAAGTGTTTCCAGTTGTGAGGTTGGGGCTGAATTACTTAGTGTCTGGTATTCAGTTCAGAGTAGATGTTTTACATGATTAAGATTTTATAGTTTGTTTTCTTTAGTACAAAGAAAAGAGGAAAAACAAAAGAATTCCTAAAGCTAGTTAATTGCATTTAATGGAATTGCTTAAAATTACTGGCTTGTAAGACAGTAGATTTTGAGGAAAACATTACTGCTCTTACTTTTTCCCCTTGCATATCTGTTAAAAATCTCTTTGAAATGAACATAGGTTGAGAGAAAGAGGTTAAGGTCAAGTTTATATAACTGAATCATCTGACTAGATGATTATTTTGGCTGTCCTCATGATTGATTTTTCTGTGTCATTCAGAATTAATCAGGAGAAAACTCAGGTAATCAGATCAGCTGAGCCAAGCCTGGTTCCATGACCATATGTGACATGGCTAAGGAGCTATTTCTTCACATG
This sequence comes from Trachypithecus francoisi, assembly GCF_009764315.1. NCBI lineage: Eukaryota > Metazoa > Chordata > Mammalia > Primates > Cercopithecidae > Trachypithecus > Trachypithecus francoisi. The sequence continues at coordinate 19,863,856 of NW_022681454.1, forward strand.
CCATGTCCACTGATCATCAACCAAAAGGGGAATCACTGGGTTTTCCTCTGGGACCTGTGATTAAGTGGAGAGAGGGGAACTCAGTCTTAGTTGCATTAGAGTCTAACAGAAACAGCAACTATGCACTTTGCAAATGGTCAAGATCACGGAACTTGTTTTCAGGATATTACGGGCTGATGATTCGAAACGAGAGTTCATGACTGCATTATTTTCGGTGAGGTAAATATTCCTAGAGATTCTAATTATTTTGTGAGTATCTCGTCATTGGAGAAGAAGAGTCCATGAATCACAAAGAAAATATTCTTGCTAATATTATTTAAAAGAAATTCTGTATGAAAAGAGTTTGTGAAGATGTAAACCTTCACAGACAAGCACTAGGTGGTCAGATTTAGCAAATAAGGACATTCAGTGAAACTCAAATTTCAGATAAACCACAAGTTTTCAAGCACAAAGCTTTCCCATGTAGTGCATGAGATATACTTTCTCTGAAAAACGTGTGGTTTATCTGCTATCTAAATTTAGCTGGACATCTCCATGTTATCTGACAAACTTCACAGGTACCCTCTGGGATATACTATCTTTAATGTCTTCAAACAACTGCAATTTTAGCAGCGAGTATGTGAAACCAACTAAATGTTCTTTTAATGACCATCTTTAATTATTTGATTAGAGGAGTTATAATTTAAAGATGATGAATATGGGTGAAAGCTCAAATGTGTTTACTAAAAATGTTAGTAAGTATAGTTTGGAAAGAAGATGACACTAAGTAATGACTCTGGGAATTGTGCCGGAAAAAATTATAACCGTTGCATAGTACTTTGTATTCCACTTGATGTATTAGATGGGATTACTGCCATACACTGAGAAGAAAAATATACCTTGTGGATATTTTGGTAGCTAAGATGATAGAACGAACTTGTTCAGGGAAATGTGGGAGTAGAAGAGGAAGCTTAGGGTTGGAGTTCATCAGAATAGCAATTATCCAAGCGGGTCAATTTTTTTAGGAAAATATATTTTGATAATTGAAGTCCAGGAGGAGACCACCTGACTAATCCACAATGACTTTCAAAATGTAAATACCCAAGTGATTTATGTCATTTTTAAACTCTGTGTCTCCAGTTAATGGCTATTCTTTGGATTATTTGGGAGAAAAACAGATGGTTCTTATAATTATTATTAGGGGATTTGGATCAATAGAAAGAAGACGCTCTGTTCTTTTAAACATTTCTTATGCAACATCATATACAACTCACTGCCTGCCCTTACCCCTCCCCTGGCCCTCTGGCTATCATATCACTCTCTGACTTTTAATCACAGACTCTATGTAACTCTACAAAAGTCCAGCCAAAGAGCCAAATATTTAGCCAGTCCTCTGGATATTCTGTTCTCAGCATTTCAAATATCATTTTGTTGAAAAACATCTGGGTCCTTGGCCATGACAAAATGAGTTGTATCTTTCTTCATCAAGGATACTTGGCCTCATATAGCCAGAGAAATAAATTAACAGGACCAAAAGATGCCTAAAAAAGTATCATCTGAGGAATCTCTTGTTTCTAAACAGTTAACATCTAAATCAAGGTTTCTTAATAGCAATAGTGGCACTGTTGACATTTTGGACCAGATGATTCCTGGTCATAGGGGGCTGTTCTGCACATGGTTGGATATTTTGCAGCATCCCTGCAAAATAGATGCCATGAGGGATCTTTGCCTCCCAGTTGTGACAATGAAAATGGTCTCCAGACATTGCCCAATACCCCCTGGGGAGAACAGTTGAGAACCACTAACCTAAAGTTTTCAATTTCGATAGTCTTATCCTGTGCCAGCCAGCCCAGAAGGTAGCTACTGAAGCTGAGTTTAGTTTAGAGAGAGTAACAGAGTGCCAAGAATGGACATGGGATAGGACAGCAGAGAGCAGAAGCATAAAGCCGTAGAAATAGCCATAGCCAGCCGGGTGCTGTGGCTCACCCCTGCAATCCCAGCACTTTGGGAGGCCGAGGCGGGTGGATCATGAGGTCAAGAGATCGAGACCATTCTGGCCAACATGGTGAAACCCCGTCTCTACTAAAAGTACAAAAATTAGCTGAGTGTGGTGGCGCACGCCTGTAGTCCCAGCTACTTGAGAGGCTGAGGCAGGAGAATCACTTGAACCTGGGAGATGGAGGTTGCAGTGAGCCAAGATCGCACCACTGCACTCCAGCCTGGCGACAGAGCGAGACTCCGTCTAAAAAAAAAGAGAAAAAAAACATAGTAATTTCTTTCATGTGTTCATTCTACACCCATTCATTCATTCATTTCATTCATTTGTTCTTTTGACAGATACATACTGAAGGCATACCTAATAGAAGAAACTGTTCTGAAGTCTGGGTATTCAGCAAGAAATAAAACACAAATTTTATGTTCTCATGGAGCTTATATTCCAATGGAGTGTGGGGGACTTGAATAAGAAGGCATCTAACGTACCTGGTGTTCACAGATGCTAAGATAAGAAGCAGTGAGAGAAAAAGAGAAAGATTCATGAGGGAGGGGATTCCTCAGGGTCTGGTTAGGAAAACACCCAGCAATTTCAAGAGTAGAATGTTACAGAGGGAATGGATTGACAAGATATAGGAGGAACACAAAGGCTACAAAAGTGAAAAGAGAATGCAGAGATAACACAGAGACAGTAGCTTCAGAAAGTTGCTGCGACTCCCTTCCAGGGCTGGGGGTACAAAGGCAACAGGATCAAGTTGTTAGAGCCTTGAACTTAGTAAAGATTCCGGTGGCTCTGGGATCCAGACCACTGAGGAGGTGGAGATGGCCCTGCCTGCCATTGTGTGTGGCTATGGAACTGAGGTTAGAAGTCCTGGAGCAGCTGGGTGGCTGATGGAGTGGGGATGGTATCTTGAGGAATATGCTAAGGCTGCTGCAGAAAGTTTGGAACAAATCTGTTCACTGTAACCACCTGCTGAGCTGGCCTGATACCAACAGGACCAGCAAGCCAACAAAAAAAAAGAAAATTTTCTCAGCAGCTCACCTGCTTTCCAGTCTGCTTCCAGCACCCTCTTGGCAGAGTTTATTAGGGAGCCAGCGGCATAGGGGAGATGCTGTCTACAGAGACCCAGCGCCAGCATTACAAAGTCGAGTGTGAAAGGGAGGGTTGAGGCTGAGAAACAGAGCTTCATAACCAGAGCAGGGAGGCTGCTCTTATACAGCAGGCCCTTCAAGCCTACCCCACCCTGATTCGGAGAATGTCTGGGTCATTTTGCTCTGTGCATGAAAATGCTTCAGGAGAATCATCCCGCCACTGTGAACTCCTTCACAGTGTGGGGGATGTTATTTATCTTGTCACAAAATGTATATTAAGTGAATGAGTGAAATGATACCTTTGATATAATGCTTGTAGCATTAGTGACTTTTTCAGCTTGGGTAATTCTAATTACTAGTGTGTGTGTGTGTGTGTGCATACTTGTTCCACATTCAATCTGATTTTAATAAATATTAACTAGGTGCCCACTAAGTGCAGAGCTCTGCATCAGATGCTACATGAGACCCAAAAGAATTAAACCTTGTCCCTAAAGTACTCAGAATATCGATTCCTGTGTGTGCCATCTGGCACATATCACTATTTTAAAAAGGTTTTTTTTTTTTTTAAATTTATTGAGGTCTTTTGAATCCTATTCATCTCTGTTTTTAAAGATATTAGCAATGCACATCTCCTCCTACCCCACTATAGTCCCCAGCTTTATCTCTTTTATGAACAGTATTAAATAGAGTTCCTCCCAGAAGCAATCCTTTGGTAGAAATTGTATAAAGAGAGAAATTAACTCTTTCAGACTCCCCGGGTGCTATTGCTAAATGTTCTATAAAACTCCTTGCTAATTACTACCTGAAGAGAGACTTGGCATCCGGAAAATAGCATCCAATACGCATGCATTTATTTTCTTCCTTGTTATGTCATGGAGGGACATGAGTGTAACACACTGAAGATAAAGAAGGCTAAGGGATGCTTATTCATAAATAAGAATAAGATAAGGGTATAGGCTGGGGCATTTTAGTCTCCCAACACACTTTGAAGGTTTCGCTTCTTAGATAGCCTGAGCATGGATTCCTGCCTTCTACTCCTGTAGAAGGTGAAGGGGGTGGAGCCTGCTGTGACTAGGGCTGTGACACTAACTTTGGTTGTTAATGGTGGCCTTCCTTAGCCTGTCTCCAAGAACACTGATACTGCTTGTTAACCAAGCATTTTGCCCCTTTCCTTTTGAAGTGGCACTCTGTTAAATATTAATATTTTCTCCCCTTGTTGCTTAAAAATGTTTTACGGCCTATGAATACTTTGGGCAACATTGGTGGTTTTTCATGCTTCCTCCTCTAGGTTTTTAGGGAGAAATGCCTACACTGTTCTTTGAATTGCTTCATTATTGTTATTCTCAAAATCTTTTCCACGTACTAAAGATCCTAAGAATTTTAAGCTCAGACTTTTGCCTCTGTAAATATATTTTTTAAAATAGTAGCATAATATTACCCATGGATCACAGGATTCCTAACCATACATCTACTTGGCAGTCAGTCCATCCCCAAAAGACCATCATGGACCACACACTGAATGTTCTACATAGGTTGGGAAAATCTAATGTTAAATATAATACAAAGAGACAACCAGTGATAAGGTTTAAATCCTGAGTCTCCAAGCACATTTTCTTTGAGGGATTCCTTTTTCTTTAGTTTGAGGTAAAAGACTCCAGCAGAAAGGATCTCTCTTGACATCCAGAAGTCCTACTAGTAGTGCTCTTGGGTGTAGGTGTCATGAAAATGCAAAGGGTCTCTTACATGTGGTCAAAAACAATGTTTCAAAGCAGCCCAGCAGATGTATTAGGCTACAATCATTCTCCTCTGCTTAGCATTTGGTCAAGATAAGCATTTCCAGTCAATGCTGATTGCATTTAGCCTGACCATGTTTTTGTACGTTTCAATGCTAATCCTATTTTCTCGTTTTAATCGTACAAATATGTAACAATAAAGAAAAGAATTTTGCTAGCAGTTGAATTACAAAATGTGTTCAACACTCCATTAATAAAATCTCTATCTTGTTCAACATCTCTAGTAAATAGCCTTTATATATTTCCTCTCTTCAATTTGCCAGCTGACAATAGGAAACATTAGCTGGAGTTGAATGCAGGAAAGCAAGGTAAAAGAGATAGTTATCCACTGCCATCTAGTGGCTAAAACCTAAACTTCGACCAAAGTTTTTGAATCCTTTTCTTCTAACATAGTAGAGAAATAAATATTGGTACTTATTTGCACATTTTAAAAGTCTTAATTCTTTTAAATTTTTGAATAAAAATCTGAACAGATAACAAACACATTAAGTTTATTTTAACTCCACTACTCATATCTCAACAATAAGACAAGTAAGATAGTCACGTGGAGCAAAAAATGAAAGCAAGAATTGACAAGTATTGGGTTATCTTCCCAAGGAAGACAGCTAATCAGGAAGGTTCAGACCCTAATCTGAAAATTATAGATATCACTGATGGAGCCAATTTGTTAATTTACCTTCGTTCCGCTCTTTGGAGCTATCTTATTCCCAGCACTAATCTCTTTCTTTAAACCAATGTGGGGACCAAAGATCAAAGTCAGCCAATGCCTCTTAGAAGCAAACAAGTATTTTTAGAGATTCTAGCATTGAAAGTTAAGACTTTGGGAACACAGATTAACCTTTTTACAGAGTTTTGATATTGCTATTCAAGGCTGCCCTACTGGACTACTAGAATTTACTCCAAATACGGAGAAATCAAGTGTACTATTCTCTAGAGAAACAGAACCAATAATGCGTGTGTGTGTGTTTGTGTGTGTCTGTGTGTGTGTAGAAAGATATTCAAGGAATTGGCTCATGTGTTTATGGAGGGTGCCATGTCCAAAATTTGCAGAGCAGAACTCCAGAGCCAATGCTGTGGTTCAAATCTGAAGACTCTCAGCTGTAGATTTCCCTCTTGCTTCAGGGAAGGTCATTCTTTTGTTCTATCCAGACCTTCAACTGAATGGGTGAAGACTACTCACCTTATGGAGGGCAATCTGCTTTACTCAAAGTCTACTGACATAAATGGAAGTCCCACACCAAAACAGCCTCACAAAAACATCCAGAATAATGATTAACCAAGTATCTACACACCATGGCCCAGCCAAGTTGACAAATAAAATTAAACATCACACCAGATGAAATGTACAGAGTAAGAAATGAAAGATATGGGAGAATTTGTGAAAAGTTTCAAAATATGCTTATCATTCACCTGAATAAAATGATTGCTTTATGTCAGAGGTTCTAAACAGCACCTGTCTTTACCACTGACACTTCAAACACCATTAGAGGTACTTGATCATTTGACCCAAGTGGTACAACAGCTTGGACAGCAGTTGGAACTGTTGCAAGTGGTACAGCAGCTTGGACAGCAGTCTGGAACTGTTGCAAGTGGTACGGCAGCTTGGACAGCAGTCTGGAACTGTTGCAAGTGGTACGGCAGCTTGGACAGCAGTCTGGAACTGTTGCAAGTGGTACGGCAGCTTGGACAGCAGTCTGGAACTGTTGCAAGTGGTACGGTAGCTTGGACAGCAGTCTGGAACTGTTGCAAGTGGTAAGGCAGCTTGGACAGCAGTCTGGAACTGTTGCAGAGCCTTCTCTTGCTCTTGGCCTCACTCAAAACTAGTAGCTTTTAGGATCTCTTGGTAATTGGGCTACAGTAATGCACCCAAGTGTCAAATATGTTTTCTTCAACATCCAGAGAGGCCCACTAGGTGTTGTATCTCCTTTTTTGCTTGTAAGAGAGGTCAGATGCAACGTGTCTTCACCTATCTCAACATGCCCGACACCACTGGATCCCTAGAAATTGTACTGCGCTGGAGGTACTTCAATTTTGGTCGGATTTATTTTCCACATTCTGATATGTAAATGTCTTCCCAGTAGATATAGAGTAGTTGTTACTTCTTTCTCATTAGGTCCAATCATCCCAATATCATCAGTGCAAATAACCAGTGTCATTTGTTATGGAAGGAAAAGACTATCTAAGTTCCCATCAATTAAATTATGATGTATGGCAGGAGAGCCGATATACCCCCGAAGTGGGACAGTAAAAGTGTATTGCTGGCTTTGTCAGATGAAAGCAAACTGCTTCACCTAGTCTTTACTAATGGGTATTGAGCATAAAATCATTGGTCAGATCAATAGTTGCATACCAGGTACCAGGGAATGTGTTAATTTCCCCAAGCAACGAAACCTCACCTGGTACAGTAGCTGTGACTGAAGTCATCACCTGGTTTAGCTTTATGAAAATCCACTGTGCTTCTCCCAGTTTTATCAATTTTCTATACTGGTCAAATAGGTGAGTTGAGTGGAAATGTGATGGCAGTTACCACTTCCATATAATTTAAGTGCTTGTTGGTGGCATTCATCACTGGTATCCTTCTAGGCATGTGATGCTCTTTTTGGTCTATTATTTTCCTAGGTCAAGGTTGATCTAGTGGTTTTCCCCTGGCCTTTTCTACTACTTCTGTTGCCCTCACTTCACAGGCCAGGGAATGAATGTGAAAATTCTGCCAGTTTCTGAGAATGTCTGTTTAAATTATGCATCCCAGAAATGGGGAAATAATCACAGCATGGCTTCAGGGACTCAGAGCCACTGTGGGATAGATCTGAGCTAAAACTCCATTGATCACCTGACCTTCAAAGTCCCTATGCCAACTGGTAGATCACAGTGACATTTTGGTCTCCTGGACCTAGTGCCAATGTTTGCCAATTCCTATACCAAAAAAATCCAGTGTAGTCACGTTTGTTCCTTTAAATTATGATTCCTTGTTGTTTGAAGGCTAACATAAGATTATACCCATTTATGCCTTCTTTTCTTTTTTCTTTTAAAAAATATTTTAATTCTCTGGTTTCTGAGATGTAATTTAAATTAACCCAAATTGATTTTGAGCTGGCCTTCCAAATTTTAAAATCTTATCCAATATAAGATGGTGTTTTTAAATCACTAATTAGCTTTTTTTTATTACTATTATGCTTTAAGTTCTAGGGTACATGTGCATAACGTGCATGTTTGTTAAATTTGTATACTTGTGCCATGTTGGTGTGCTGCACCCATCGACTCGTCAGCACCCATCAACTCGTCATTTACATCAGGTATAACTCCCAATGCAATCCCTCTCCCCGTGATAGGCCCCAGTGTGTGATGTTCCCCTTCCCGAGTCCAAGTGATCTCATTGTTCAGTTTCCACCTATGAGTGAGAACATACGGTGTTTGGTTTTCTGTTCTTGCGATAGTTCGCTGAGAATGATGGTTTTCAACTGCATCCATGTCCCTACAAAGGACACAAACATCCTTTTTTATGGCTGCATAGTATTCCATGGTGTATATGTGCCACATTTTCTTAATCCAGTCTGTCACTGACGGACATTTGGGTTGATTCCAAGTCTTTGCTATTGTGAAGAGTGCCACAATGAACATATGTGTGCATGTATCTTTATAGCAGCATGATTTATAATCCTTTGGGTATATACCCAGTAATGGGATGGCTGGGTCATATGGTACATCTAGTTCTAGATCCTTGAGGAATTGCCATACTGTTTTCCATAATGGTTGAACTAGTTTACAATCCCACCAACAGTGTAAAAAACTGTTCCTATTTCTCCACATCCTCTCTAGCACCTGTTGTTTCCTGACTTTTTAATGATTGCCATTCTAACTGGTGTGAGATGGTATCTCATTGTGGTTTTGATTTGCATTTCTCTGATGGCCAGTGATGATGAGCATTTTTTCATGTGTCTGTTGGCTGTATGAATGTCTTCTTTTGAGAAATGTCTGTTCATATCCTTTGCCCACTTTTCGATGGGGTTGTTTTTTTCTTGTAAATTTGTTTGAGTTCATTGTAGGTTCTGGATATTAGCCCTTTGTCAGATGAGTAGATTGCAAAAATTGTCTCCCATTCTGTAGGTTGCCTGTTCACTCTGATGGTAGTTTCTTTTGCTGTGCAGAAGCTCTTTAGATTAATTAGATCCCATTTGTCAATTTTGGCTTTTGTTGCTGTTGCTTTTGGTGTTTTAGACATGAAGTCCTTGCTCATGCCTATGTCCTGAATGGTATTGCCTAGGTTTTCTTCTAGGGTTTTTATGGTATTAGGTCTAACATTTAAGTCTCTAATCCATCTTGAATTAATTTTCGTATAAGGAGTAAGGAAAGGATCCAGTTTCAGCTTTCTACTTATGGCTAGCCAATTTTCCCAGCACCATTTATTAAATAGGGAATCCTTTCCCCATTTCTTGTTTCTCTCAGGTTTGTCAAAGATTGGATGGCTGTAGATGTGTGGTATTATTTCTGAGGACTCTGTGCTGTTCCATTGGTCTATATCTCTGTTTTGGTACCAGTACCATGCTGTTTTGGTTACTGTAGCCTTGTAGTATAGTTTGAAGTCAGGTAGCGTGATGCCTCCAGCTTTGCTCTTTTGACTTAGGATTGTCTTGGCGTGGGCTCTTTTTTTTGGTTCCATATGAACTTTAAAGCAGGTTTTCCAATTCTGTGCAGAAACTCATTGGTAGCTTGATGGGGATGGCATTGAATCTATAAATTACCTTGGGCAGTATGGCCATTTTCACGATATTGATTCTTCCTATCCATGAGCATGGTATGTTCTTCCATTTGTTTGTGTCCTCTTTGATTTCACTGAGCAGTGGTTGTAGTTCTCCTTGAAGAAGTCCTTTACATCCCTTGTAAGTTGGATTCCTAGATATTTTATTCTCTTTGAAGCAATTGTGAATGGAAGTTCATTCATGATTTGGCTCTCTGTTTGTCTGTTACTGGTGTATAAGAATGCTTGTGATTTTTGCACAATTAATTTTGTATCCTGAGACTTTGCTGAAGTTGCTTATCAGCTTAAGGAGATTTTGGGCTGAGACAATGGGGTTTTCTAAATATACAATCATGTCATCTGCAAACAGGGACAATTGGACTTCTTCTTTTCCTAACTGAATACCCTTGATTTTTTTCTCTTGCCTGATTGCCCTAGCCAGAAATTCCAACACTATGTTGAATAGGAGTGGTGAGAGAGGGCATCCCTGTCTTGTGCCAGTTTTCAAAGGGAATTTTTCCAGTTTTTGCCCATTCAGTATGATATTGGCTGCGGGTTTGTCATAAATAGCTCTTATTATTTTGAGATACATTCCATCAATACTGAATTTATTGAGCGTTTTTAGCATGAAGGGCTGTTGAATTTTGTCAAAGGCCTTTTCTGCATTTGTTGAGATAGTCATGTGGTTTTTGTCTTTGGTTCTGTTTATATGCTGGATTACGTTATTGATTTGTGTATGTTGAACCAGCCTTGCATCCCAGGGATGAAGCCCACTTGATCATAATGGATAAGCTTTTTGATGTGCTGCTGGATCTGGTTTGCCAGTATTTTATTGAGGATTTTTGCATCGATGTTCATCAGGGATATTGGTCTAAAATTCTCTTTTTTTGTTGTGTCTCTGCCAGGCTTTGGTATCAGGATGATGTTGGCCTCATAAAATGAGTTAGGGAGGATTCCGTCTTTTTCTATTGATTGGAATAGTTTCAGAAGGAATGGTACCAGCTCCTCCTTGTACCTCTGGTAGAATTCAGCTGTGAATCCATCTGGTCCTGGACTTTTATTGGTTGGTAGGCTATTAATTATTGCTTCAATTTCAGAGCCTGCTATTGGTCTATTCAGGGATTCAGCTTCTTCCTGGTTTAGTCTTGGGAGAGTTAAGTGTCCAGGAAATTATCCATTTCTTCTAGATTTTCTAGTTGATTTGTGTAGAGGTGTATAGTATTCTCTGATGGTTGTTTGTATTTCTGTGGGGTGGGTGGTGATAGCCCCTTTATCATTTTTATTGCATCTGTTGATTCTTCTCTTTTCTTCTTTATTAGTCTTGCTAGCGGTCTATCAATTTTGTTGATCTTTTCAAAAAACCAACTCCTGGATTCATTGATTTTTTGGAGGGTTTTTGTGTCTCTATCTCCTTCAGTTCTGCTCTGATCTTAGTTATTTCTTGCCTTCTGCTAGCTTTTGAATGTGTTTGCTCTTGCTTCTCTAGTTCTTTTAATTGTGATGTTAGAGTGTCAATTTTAGATCTTTCCTGCTTTCTCTTGTGGGCATTTAGTGCTATAAATTTCCCTCTACACACTGCTTTAAATGTGTCCCAGAGATTCTGGTATGTTGTATCTTTGTTCTCATTGGTTTCAAAGAACATCTTTATTTCTGCCTTCCTTTCATTATGTACCCAGTAGTCATTCAGGAACAGGTTATTCATTTTCCATGTAGTTGAGCGGTTTTGATTGAGTTTCTTAGTCCTGAGTTCTAGTTTGATTGCACTGTGGTCTTAGAGACAGTTTGTTATAATTTCTGTTCTTGTACATTTGCTGAGGAGTGCTTTACTTCCAATTATGTGGTCAATTTTGGAATAAGTGTGATGTGGTGCTGAGAAGAATGTATATTCTGTTGATTTGGGTTGGAGAGTTCTGTAGATGTCTATTAGGTCTGCTTGCTGCACAGATGAGTTCAATTCCTGGATATCCTTGTTAACTTTCTGTCTCATTGATCTGTCTAATGTTGACAGTGGGGTGTTGAAGTCTCCCATTATTATTGTATGGGAGTCTAAGTCTCTTTGTAAGTCTCTAAGGACTTGCTTTATGAATCTGGGTGCTCCTGTATTGGGTGCATATATATTTAGGATAGTTAGCTCTTCTTGTTGAATTGATCCGTTTACCATTATGTAATGGCCTTCTTTGTCTCTTTTGATCCTTGATGATTTGAAGTCTGTTTTATCAGAGACTAGTATTGCAATTCCTGCTTTTTTTTGTTCTCCATTTGCTTGGTAGATCTTCCTCCATCCCTTTATTTTGAGCCTATGTATGTCTCTGTATGTGAGATGGGTCTCCTGAATACAGCAGACTGATGGGTCTTGACTCTTTATCCAGTTTGCCAGTCTGTGTCTTTTAATTGGAGCATTTAATACATTTACATTTAAGGTTAATATTGTTATGTGTGAACTTGATCCTGTCATTATGATATTAACTGGTTATTTTGCTCGTTAGTTGATGCAGTTTCTTCCTAGCCTCGATGGTCTTTACATTTTGGCATGTTTTTGCAGTGGCTGGTACCGGTTGTTCCTTTCCATGTTTAGTGTTTCCTTCAGGGTCTCTTGTAAGGCAGGCCTGGTGGTGACAAAATCTCTAAGCATTTGCTTATCTGTAAAGGATTTTATTTCTCCTTCACTTATGAAACTTCCTTTGGCTGGATATGAAATTCTTTGTTTAAAATTCTTTTCTTTAAGAATGTTGAATATTGGCCCCCACTCTCTTCTGGCTTGTAGAGTTTCTGCCGAGAGATCTGCTGTTAGTCTGATGGGCTCCCCTTTGTGGGTAACCCGACCTTTCTCTCTGGCTGCCCTCAAGATTTTTCCTTCATTTCAACTTTGGTGAATCTGGCAATTATATGTCTTGAAGTTTCTCTTCTCTAGGAGTATCTTTGTGGTGTTCTCTGTATTTCCTGAATTTGAATGTTGGCCTGCCCTACTAGGTTGGGGAAGTTCTCCTGGATGATATCCTGAAGAGTGTTTTCCAACTTGGTTCCATTTTCCCCCTCACTTTCAAGCACCCCAATTAGACGTAGATTTGGTGTTTTTACATAATCCCATACTTCTTGCAGGCTTTGTTCATTTCTTTTTCTTCTTTTTTCTTTAGACTTCTCTTTTCGCTTCATTTCATTCATTTGATCCTCAATCGCTGATACTCTTTCTTCCAGTTGATCGAGTCGGTTACTGAAGCTTGTGCATTTGTCACGTATTTCTCGTGTCATGGTTTTCATCTCTGTCAGTTCGTTTATGGCCTTCTCTGCATTAATTATTCTGGTTATCAATTCTTCCACTCTTTTTTCAAGATTTTTAGTTTCTTTGTGCTGGGTACGTAATTCCTCCTTTAGCTCTGAGAAGTTTGATGGTCTGAAGCCTTCTTCTCTCATCTCGTCAAAGTCATTCTCCGTCCAGCTTTGATCCGTTGCTGGCCATGAGCTGCGTTCCTTTGGAGGGGGAGATGCGCTCTTATTTTTTGAATTTCCAGCTTTTCTGCCCTGCTTTTTCCCCATCTTTGTGGTTTTATCTGCCTCTGGTCATTGATGATGGTGACGTACTGATGGGGTTTTGGTGTGGGTGTCCTTCCTGTTTGTTAGTTTTCCTTCTAACAGTCAGGACGCTCAGCTGTAGGTCTATTGGAGATTGCTTGAGGTCCACTCCAGATCCTGTTTGCCTGGGTGTCAGCAGCAGAGGCTCCAGAAGATAGAATACTGCTGAACAGTGAGTGTACCTGTCTGATTCTTGCTTTGGAAGCTTCCTCTCAGGGGTGTACTCCACCGTGTGAGGTGTGGGGTGTCAGTCTTCCCCTAGTGGAGGATGTCTCCCAGTTAGGCTACTCAGGGGTCAGGGACCCACTTGAGCAGGCAGTCTGTCCGTTCTCAGATCTCAACCTCCATGTTGGGAGATCCACTGCTTTCTTCAAAGCTGTCAGACAGAGTTGTTTGTGTCTGCAGAGGTTTCTGCTGCTTTGTTGTTGTTGTTGTTTAGCTGTGCCCTGTCCCCAGAGGTAGAGTCTACAGAGACTGGCAGGCCTCCTTGAGCTGCTGTGAGCTCCACCCAGTTTGATCTTCCCAGGGCTTTGTTTACCTACTTAAGCCTCAGCAATGGTGGGCACCCCTCCCCCAGCCTCGCTGCTGCCTTGCAGTTAGGTCGTAGACTGCCATGCTAGCAATGAGGAGGGCTCCGTGGGCATGGGACCCTCCCGGCCAGGTGTGGGATATAATCTCCTGGTGTGCCCGTTTGCTTAAAGCACAGTATTGGGGTGGGAGTTACCCAATTTTCCAGGTGTTGTGTGTCTCAGTTCCTCTGGCTAGGAAAACGGATTTCCTTCCCCCTTGTGCTTCCCTGGTAAGGTGATGCCTCGCCCTGCTTCAGCTCTCGCTGGTCAGGCTGCAGCAGCTGACCAGCACCGATTATCCGGCACTCCCTAGTGAGATAAACCCAGTACCTCAGTTGAAAATGCAGAAATTACCTGTCTTCTGTGTCGGTCACGCTGGGAGCTGGAGACTGGAGCTGTTCCTATTCGGCCATCTTGCTCCACCCCCACCTTCTTTTTTATAAACTGTGGTTTGACAGTCATCTATCTTGCCCCATGACTTGCTCTGACCAGTATGGCATTAGTAAACATGGCAAAAGAAAAGCTTGTGAAGAGCTTTAAGACATTGGTGCTTACCCTCTTGGAACATTCCTTCTTGGAAGGAGGCTGTACTATCCTTAGATCACCATGCTGTGAGGAAACCCAAGCTCATCATGTGAAGCATGGAAGGGCACCAAGACAACTAGCATTAAGCTAGATGCAGCCAAGTGAAAATCCCTAGCCAACACTGTGTGGAAAGAAACCACATAGCAAGCTCAGTCCTAATTCCTGACCCATGGATCATGAAAAGTAATAAATTGCCATTGTTTTAAGCCACTATGTTCTAGGGTGGTTTGCTATAAGTAAGAAGTAGATGAAACACGTTTTCCTTAGAGTTTTCCATATTAGTTTTCTAATCATTACTTTTTCAGTTGTTGTCTTAATTTTTCTTATCAATTCATTGCAGTTTGTGGGCAAATTGTGGATACTTTCTGGGCTTCATTTGTCTGAACTTTAAAAGAAGGGATCTCTGCTATTTGGCCCCTGAGTATATCTTTCAACTCTAAAAGATGAAGTATGGAAGGTAAATATTATTTTTAATACATATTGTTTTAGAACATATCAAGTAATTTATTTGGATGATATGTTTTCTTTATTTTTCCCTTTCTAATAACTGGCTTTGAGAAACCAAACAATTAACTTTATAAATTTTCAAATAGTTACATTACAGGCTTTCTGTAATTAGGACTTACAACGGCATACTCAGTTATGAAAGAATTCCTTTTTATCATATGGGATAGGATGAGATAAGAAATACTGAAATGGAAAATATCTTCGATCAACCTTCTCTTGAGTATTTTAATTCTTAAGCTACACAGTAAGGTGCTTTAAAAACCCCACCATAAAAAAAAATTAAAATTCTTCTATCTGAATTACAAAACTTCATGTTTGTGTTAAGAATGGAAACAATGCAGAGATGTATAAGGAATAAAATTAATCTTTCCCCTGCTGTCTATTAATTACACTCTTCAGAAGAAAGTGCTATTTTAAGCATTTCTCTAGACTCACAGGTAGCAGTAGATAGTTTAGATAGATTCATATATAGACAAATGGGGATGGATAGAGGCAGACACATGGATAGGTCAGTAAATAGATATGTCTATATTTGTATGTTTATATATAAAAATATGTATCTATTTTAGTTTCTTTTTTTTTTTACTCTTTTTTTTTTTTATTATACTTTAAGTTCTAGGGTACATGTGCATGACGTTTATATCATGTATAACTCCCCAATGCAATCCCTCCCTCCTCCCCCCTCCCCATGATAGGCTCCAGTGTGTGATGTTCCCCTTCCCGAGTCCAAGTGATCTCATTGTTCAGTTCCCACCTATGAGTGAGAACATGTGGTGTTTGGTTTTCTCTTCTTGTGATAGTTTGCTAAGAATGATGGTTTCCAGCTGCATCCATGTCCCTACCATATGACCCAGCCATCCCACTACTGGGTATATACCCAAAGGATTATAAATTACTCTACTACAAAGACACATGCACACATATGTTTATTGCGGCACTATTCACAATAGCAAAGACTTGGAATCAACCCAAATGTCCATCTGTGACAGACTGGATTAAGAAAATGTGGCACATATACACCATGGAATACTATGCAGCCATAAAAAAGGATGAGTTTGCGTCCTTAGTTTCATTTTAATTTCATTTACAAATAGAAGTCCAATCCATATGCATCACTCTACAATTTCCTTTTTTTCTCTCTTAAAATAGATCATGGACACCAATTAAACCAATACATTCATCTCTGATTTATTCTTTTTAATAGATGTGTAATGCTCAATAATTTTCCAATTATTCTCCCACTGATGGACATAAAAGTTATTTCTTTTATTGCTGTCTTAGTCAGCTCAGGCTGCCATACCAAAATAGCATTGACTGGGTGGCCTACACACCAGAAATTCATATTCTCACAGTTCTGGAGGCTGGAAGTCTAAGATCAGGGTGCTAGCATGACCAAATCTTGGTAAGGATATCTCTTCCTGGCTTATAGAAGGCTGCCTTCCTGTTGTGTCCTCACTTAGCAGAGAGAGAGAGAGAAAGAGAACAAGAGAGCTCACATACACAAACTCTAGTAGCTTTTTGTATAAAAGCACTAATCCCATCATGGGAGCCTCACTCTCATAACCTAATCTCAACATAATTATCTCCTAAGATCCCGTCTTCAAATAACAACATATGAAAAAGTTTCGTTGCACAACAACGTGAAAATATTCAACCCTACTGGGCTGTATACTTCAAAATGGATCTCATTCGGTAAATTTTATGTTATGTGTTTGTATTTTCTTACCATAATTAAAAAAAGAAAAAGTATACATTTCAAGCTTGCCTTTATGGAAGATTCTCTTCTCTAGAATTGAACCTACGGATTGAGTTAGGTTGAACTTACCGGAAGATAAACGACTGAAATTTAGTTAACTTATTTCTATCACATAACAAGAAGTCAGGGAGAAAAGTGCAGTTTAGAAGTGGTTTGATAGTGACATGAAGTCCAAGTGCCCTAGGTTCCTCTTGCCTTCTTGTTCCATAGTCATTAGCATATGGGTTTTGTGTTTTTTGTCCACATTTACTCTTGCATTCTAAAAAGGATAAAGAATGAAGCCACAAGAAAGTATAGTACTTACATTTAAAAAAAGCACTTTTTCATAAATCTGCAGCATACACTCCTTTGTGACCATGTGGCCAGACCTGTGTCACACTAACGACAATGGGAAGTATGTTTTTTATTTTTACTTTTAATACGTATGTATATATTTTATTGTGTTTTATAGCGAAGTCACTGCCCTGAACAAATTGAGTTTCTGTTAGTAAGGAAGAAAAGGAGAACATATATAGGCAACTGGCTATACTTGAATATTGCTCGAATTAAAAATACAAAAAACTAGCCTGGCGAGGTGGCGGGCGCCTATAGTCCCAGCTACTCGGGAGGCTGAGGCAGGAGAATGGCGTAAACCCGGGAGGCGGAGCTTGCGGTGAGCTGAGATCCGGCCACTGCACTCCAGCCCGGGCGACAGAGCGAGACTCCGTCTCAAAAAAAAAAAAAAAAAAAAAAAAAAAAAAATGTTTATTTCAAAGACTCAGTTGATTATCAGAGAATTAGCCTCACATAAGCTCCATAATCATCCATTTTTCTTGTTTTTCCTCTAGTCTTTTATTCTACTCCATGCTCTTCCTTATCCTGTAGGATCACTTTCTCTACCTTAACAGCATGCACTTGGCACAAAGCCCTATTGACAGGAGCCTACACAAACTGACAGTCATTGTGTTCTTACTAGACAAGATCTATGTCTCTTGGTTCAAATTATTCAAATAAAAATCTGACTGGGTTGCCTGGGAATTAATTGTGTGCCCAATTCTGGCCCCATCAGCTCACTGAATATCCACTTCTGACACCTCTTGCAGTTAGACTGGGGCTTGTGACCAGCTCTGGTCAATGTCTGGGAGGCAGAAGTGATTTTGTGTCTCTCCTGGACCGAGACAGGAGAGCTGGCGTGTCCCCTTCATTCTGCTGTTGACCTGCTGTCCTATCCTTGGTGAGGCCACTTTTTTCCCACACATTGAGCTACAGAATGAAAGGTGGCTACCTGACTTGCATGACACAATATGTAAGTGAAAAACTTTTATTTTCTTAAGCCACTGAGATTTGGGGATTGTTATGTGTCATATTGTGCCCACCCCAAAATTCAAGTTTAAAACCTAACCTCCAGTATGTCAGAATCTGACCTTATTTGGAAACAGGGTCATTGCAGAGGTAATAAGGATGAGATAACACGAGTAGGATGGACCTCTAATCCAATATGACTGCTGTCCTTATAAAAAGGGGAAATTTGGACACAGGCACACACATAGTGAGAATATTGTGTGAACATGAAGTCAATCATCTACAAGCCAAGGAGACAGCCTGGAACAGATCCTTTCTCCATAGCCCTCAAAAGAAACCAACCAACATCTCGATTTCAGAATTCTAGCCTCCTGAACTCTGAGGAAATAGCATTTTGTTGTTTTAGCCACATAGTATGTTGTATTTTGTTATGGCAACCCTAGCAAACGAATATGGGGTAATTTGCTCCTGTAGCATAGAGTATTACAATTCTATTACAATTACATTTCTCTTGCTATTATGTTTGTTCTATTATAATTTCCTTGCCTTATGGTTTACTCTTCCTTACTGTTTCTTTATAAGTTTACCCCAGTATACATTTTTTAACGTAGCATAAGCCTAGGAAAGTAAAGATAATACAATATTGTTCACAATTAGGTGAAAGCTCTCAAGAAAAAACAAACTGAGTAGAGTCTTTGGGTCTGTTCATAATCAAGGAAAGGGAGAAAAATATTTGGAAGCTCTAGAAGTATGGAAATTGCTTGTCAAGTAGGAGTTTCACTGTCATGCCATTCATTGGATATTTTAAAAATGTCTTCCTCCTTGAGATGATCAGTTTACAGAGTAGAGTGAAGAACTGTTTATTCTCCTCTCTGGAGAATATTGGACTGGCTGCCATTATCTGGACACAAGTTGGATGAGAGAGTTAACAATGGCTGCACTCAGTTTTGGGAGGCACATGGTCTCTAATTCCTCCATTTGCAGTAGGGTAGCCACACTGTCAGCTGTGCCTCATGTCACAGATCCTCTATTTTACCCTCCATGGAGAATACACTCATAGCTTTCTTCCGGAGCATGAGAGAAGTCAGTCAGAAGTGGTTCAAAAGGGGAGTAGAAGGATCTATGTTTCTAACTTTTCTAAGTGTTTTCACCTTAGTCTTCCTCATGTGAGCTGCACCTGTTTGCACTAAGACCTTCAGGTTACTAGTCCTTCAAGTTTCAGGGCTGTAAAATGAGGTTTTTCTTAACTTTCTTCACTGAGGTTTGATGGTTGACTTTCTGCGATCTGCTAAGGCAGTTGTCAAGGTTCTGATAATGAGGTTGGAGGATTGGCTTTCTGAGATCTCCTAAGCCAGTTGTCAAGGTTCTGATAACTAAATTGTGTTGTTGCTATTGTCTCTTCCTCTGCTCTCCCTACCCTTGTGGGGTTATGTATTTTTTTTTTAAAATCTATTTACTGTAGTTCTGGGGGTGTTTCAGCAGGTCAAAATTAGATGGTTATTTTTAGTTCTCCAACCAAACTCTTTACCTGAAAACTCTGACTTACTCTTTATGGCCTAGTTCAAAAGAAACATCTTTGTAGCTTTCCATGACTGTTATTCTCACGACTCTTAAATAGAATTAGTTGCTCCTTAACTGGTGCTCTAGTTTGAAGGCTCTCAAAAACTCCTGTTGAAATGTAATTGTCATCATGATGGTATTAAGAAGTGGGGCCTTCATCAGAGAAATGCAAATCAAAACCACAATGAGATACCATCTCACACCAGTTAGAATGGCAATCATTAAAAAGTCAGGAAACAACAGGTGCTAGAGAGGATGTGGAGAAATAGGAACAGTTTTACACTGTTGGTGGGATTGTAAACTAGTTCAACCATTATGGAAAACAGTATGGCGATTCCTCAAGGATCTAGAACTAGAAGTACCATATGACCCAGCCATCCCACTACTGGGTGTACACTCAAAGGGTTATAAATCATGCTGCTATAAAGACACATGCACACGTATGTTCATTGTGGCACTCTTCACAATAGCAAAGACTTGGAATCAACCCAAATGTCCGTCAGTGACAGACTGGATTAAGAAAATGTGGCACATATACACCATGGAATACTATGCAGTCATAAAAAAGGATGAGTTTGTGTCCTTTGTAGGGACATGGATGCAGCTGGAAACCATCATTCTCAGCAAACTATCACAAGAACAGAAAACCAAACACCACATGTTCTCACTCATAGATGGGAACTGAACAATGAGATCACTAGGACTCGGGAAGGGGAACATCACACACCGGGGCCTATCATGGGGAGGGGGGAGGGGGGAGGGATTGCATTGGGAGTTATACCTGACGTAAATGACGAGTTGATGTGTGCTGACGAGTTGATGGGTGCAGCACATCAACATGGCACAAGTATACATATGCAACAAACCTGCACGTTGTGCACATGTACCCTAGAACTTAAAGTATAATAAAAAAAAAAAGAAGAAAAGAAAAAAAAAGAAATTAGGGAAGACACAAATGGAAAAAAAAAAAAAAAAAAAAGAAGTGGGGCCTTTTAGAGGTTATTAGGCCCTAAGGGCTCTGCCCTTATGAATGGATTCATGTAACAATTGCAGGAGTGGGTTCCTGACAAAAGGGTGAACATGGTCTAATTTTCTCTCTCTGTCTCTCATGTTCGCTTGTCCTTCCATCACATTATGATGGAGCAAGAAGGACCTCATCCAATGCAGCCCTTCGATCTTGGACTTCCAGGCCTCCAGAACAGTGGTCCAAATATGCTTTTCATTATAAATTACCCAGCCTATGGGTATTCTCTTACAGCAGCAGAAAATAAACCAAGACGAGTAGGTTACCAGTGTATTTTATATACACGTCTATTGAAGTGCTAGTCTCATTGAATTACAAGTATTTGTAACAGATTAATTTCTCATTAGCTCCTTATGGACAAGAACATTCTTTAATTTACCTTGGTATGCCCAGATGGTTTGTATTGGTTTCTTGAAAAGAGTTATATTATTTAAAAACAAATGCAAGTCATCTTTATAAATTTCTTTTTATTTATTTATTTATTTTTTGAGACGGAGTCTTGCTCTGTTGCCCAGGCTGGAGTGCAGTGGTGCGATCTCGGCTCACTGCAAGCTCCGCCTCCCGAGTCCACGCCATTCTCCTGTCTCAGCCTCCTGAGTAGCTGGGACCACAGGCGCCCACCACCACGCCCAGCTAATTTTTTGTATTTTTAGTAGAGACGGGGTTTCACTGTGTTAGCCAGGACGGTCTGGATCTCCTGACCTTGTGATCCGCCTGCCTCAGCCTCCCAAAGTGCTGGGATTACAGGCATGAGCCACCGCGCCCGGCCTAAATTTCTTATTCCCAGAAAAAAAACTACTTAAATTTATCTACCATGTTATTTGATCACTCACTAATTACTCAACTATCAACATCTGAAATAGAATTAAATTTCAGAAAAATTTGATTACTTTTAATTTTTAAATTAAGAACTGTTTAAAGTTCCATATACTATATTTTTTAATAACACCAACCCTGTGCATAAACCACATATCAAGGAAGATAATATTTTGAGTGATTCCTTTGGTTTTTAAAAATAAACTTTTTTTTTTTTTTTTTTGAGACTTGAGTCCTGCTCTGTCATCAGGCTGGAGTGCAGTGGTGCGATCTTGGCTCACTGAAACCTCCAACTCCCTGATTCAAGTGATGCTCCTGCCTCAGCCTCCTGAATAGCTGGGATTACAGGCACGCGTCACCACGCCCAGCTTATTTTTGTATTTTTTTTTTGTAGAGACAAAGTTTCACCATGGTGGCCAGGATGGTCTTGATCTCCTGACCTTGTGATCTGCCTGCCTTGGCCTCCCAAAGTGCTGGGATCACAGGCATGAGCCACTACGTCCGGCCCCCTAAGCATAAACTCTTTAACAAAACATGTATACATACAGAAAAGTCCCCAAATCGTATATGTTCAGCTGTTGTACTTCTACAATGTAGATACATTCATGTAACCAACATCCAGATTCTCAGAAGCCCCTTAATGCCCCTTCCCAGGCACAAACGCCACTGAAGATTTGCTCTGATTTTAACCATCAAACTGTTTTCTTTAGTGAAATCATTACTTCTACTTCTCCACTTAACACAGGAAGAGAGAAAGCCATCATTAGTCCAATGTCTTTGTGTTGTCCACGTGTGGTAGGCAGAAAAACGGTCCCTCAAAGGTGTCAGCACCCTAGTCCACAGCTATATGTTACTTTGTATGGCAAAAAGGATTGTGCAAATGCAATTAATTCTGAAGTTTTTGAAATGGAAAGACCACCCTGGATTATCCAGATGGGCCTAATCTAATGACATGAGTCTTTAGAAGTGAATAAGGAATATGGTGTCCTCTGGAATTTGAGAAAGGCCTTCAGCTTACAGCTAACAAAAAGGGGGAATCGCAGAGTCACAAGCAGGTAAAACTGAATTCTGCCAGCGACTTGGACCAGCCTCTTTGAGCTCCTAGATAGAAATGCAGTGCCACCAACACCTTGGTTTTAGCCCTATGGACCCAAGTTGGACCCCCAGAACTATACAATAATACATTTGCATTGTATTAAGCCGTTAAATATGCTAATTTGTTACAGCAGTCATAGAAAATGAACACAAAATGGTCCCTGGACATTATTTCGATTTGCTCCACAGAAAGGCCAAAACTGCCTTCTGCTCAACCAGCTTCAAGAAATGATCCCATAGTTAAGACAGCAATGCTTTTATTGTCTTTCCCAGTGAAACTATTAATTCACTAATCCAACAATCATTTACTGGGTACTTAACTGTGCGCTTTGAATATAGAGTCTGCTTTGAAGAAGAAATAGCAAAAATTATTCTTTGTTTTTTCTGGATAATAAAGTTCCTATATAATATTCTCACTCAAAACCTGTTATATTTCAAACGGAACATTTTTTTTTCATTATCTTCAATCTGTTTTAACAAAAGGCTCACTTTTGCAAAGTTTAGAGTTTTTAATAATCCTTATTGTTATGTTGATTTTACATATATTACTCTGAGTCAAACCTGCAATGATTTCTTATATTTATATTCTTATAAATTTTGCTCTTTTAACAATATTTTAAAGATTTCCTTTGACAAATCCACACCCCCGGTTTAGAATAATGAAACTTTTAGTGTATCTTTTATGTATAAACTATTTGAGGTGTTTTCTCAACATTTCTGGGTAATGGCAAAGATTTGCTCCTCATGGGAGTAGGAAGAATGCTAGGAAAAAAAAAAAACAAAAAAAACCCAGCAACTCCAGATTTCCAACCTCTCAATACTTTAGTGAGAGTTGTTCTTTTTATCACTCCCACAATACGAGAAGAATTAATGAAACAAAAAGGGAATCTCAGCACTGCTCATAGGATTAATTATACATATATAATTTCAGAATGTTCTCAATATAAACATGTTTCAGCAACTGTATGATTCTCAGATTGCATAGGAGTCTGCTTAAGGCTCACGCCTGTAATCCCAGCACTTTGGGAGGCCGAGGCCGGTGGATCACGAGGTCAGGAGATCGAGACCATCCTTGCTAACACAGTGAAACCCCGTCTCTACTAAAAATACAAAAAATTAGCCAGGCGTGGTGGCGGGTGCCTATAGTCCCAGCTACTGGGGAGGCTGAGGCAAGAGAAGAGCGTGAACCCAGGAGGTGGAGCTTGCAGTGAGCTGAGACTGTGCCACTGCATGCCAGCCTGGGTGACAGTGTGAGACTCTGTCTCAAAAAACAAACAAACAAATAGAAAAACAAGATCATATGTTCAAAGTCTGACATGCTTGTCAACTAATTGATGTTTTACTCAAAAGAAATTATTTCTAGGTTTAATGTAACTTTTCAACAGAATACAATCATAACTTACATTATGGAATGGATTAAAAGTCCCTGAAAATTTTTCAAGACTTGTATTAGTTTGGTAGGACTTCTCTAATAAAGTACCACAAACTGGGTGGGCTTAAACAATAAAAATGTATTGTCTTACGATTCTGGAGACCAGAAGTCTGATATGAAGGTGTTGGCAGGCTTGGTTCCTTTTGAGGATGAGAAATCTGTTCCATGTCACTCTGTTAGTGTCTGGTGGCTTGTTGGCAACATTTGGTGTTCCTTGGCTTCTGCTGTATCACCCGGTCTCACATGGTGTTAGCTGCACACAGCCTCCTCCCTGTGTGCCTAAATGTATCCACATTTTCCTTTTTTATAAAGACACAAGTTATATTGAATAGGGATCCCACCCTACTCCAATATTACCTCATCTTAGCTTAACTAATTACATCAGTTATGACCCTATTTCCAACTTAACAACACATTCTGAAGTACATGGGGTTAGGACTTCAGATCAATTTGGGGGTGGCACAATTCAATCCATAAACAGAATTCATGCTCACAATATGTTCTTACTCTCAGTGCAATCTTTGATTTAATCTCTCTCAAATTATTATGTTATACCTTAATGACATTCCCCTACATTCTGATATTATGGTTTCTATAATAATTTAACAGTAATCATTCACTATCATCACAAATTCTCCCTCACACATGTTTAAATCAGCACTTCTTAAACTGTAAAGCACATTTCCTTCTCTGGTGAATCCCGGTAGAGTGCAAATTTGGACTCAGTGGACCTGGGGTGGGACCTGAGATTCTGCCTTTCTTTTTTTTTTTTTTTTTGAGACGAAGTCTTGCTCTGTCGCCCAGGCTGGGGTGCAGTGGCCGGATCTCAGCTCACTGCAAGCTCCGCCTCCCGGGTTCACGCCATTCTCCTGCCTCAGCCTCCCAAGTAGCTGGGACTACAGGTGCCCACCACCTCGGCCGGCTAGTTTTTTGTATTTTTTACAGTGCTGAGCTGAGAAGAGAACTGCGAGTAGCAATGATGCAGAGGTCTCCCTGCAAGCTACAGATCAGAAATTAAGCCTTCTAGAAAGAATCTTCAGAACAACCCAACCATTTTCCTCAGCAGAGGACTGTACCAGGTACTCTTAACTATCAATTTACAGGGAAGGAAATATGAACAGGTTTTTCACTATAACTTGACATTACTGTGGACACTTGTCAAATCAAGGCTCTTATTTATTTATTTGGTCCTTTGGTAAATGACTTAGTGAAAGAAGTCTCATTAACCTGAGATCAGCAGAACAGAAATTAATTACTTAACATTTAAGGAACTGATTGAACAGTGGCTGATGTTTTGCTTTTTAATAGACATAGGGGAAATGCCATATCTTTCTTATCTACCTCTAACCGTCGATTTAATTGGTTATACTGAGCTAAGTGGAATAAAATACTCATTAAACAGTATCTTTTTCTGACTAACACCTCAGAATCTTTAAAAAATCTATAGTTGGGGGATGAGGAAAAAAGAGACCTGGGTCAACGGTTACAAAGTTTCATTTAGGCAGGATGGATAAGTCCTGGAGATAGGTTGTACAGCATAGTACTCTAGTTCCCAATGCTGCATTGTACACTTGAAATTTGATAAGAGTAGATCTTAAATGTTCTCATCATACACACAAAATGGTAACTATGTGAGGTTACCAATAAATGGTAACTATGTGAGGTTACCATTTTTGTGGCTCTATATTAATAATTATATATTACAAATAATATATATTATATGATTAATATAGATTCACAAAACAATAACCTCATATAGTTACCATTAATATATTCATGTAGTGAATATATATGTGGATATATTAATTCACTGGATTGCGGTCATCACTTTACAATGTATGTATATCAAAACATCATGTTGTACACCTTAATTTTTTTTTCTTTTTATGAGACAGAGTCTCTCTCTGTAGCCCGTGCTGGAGTGCAGCAGTGCAATGTCAGCTCACTGCAACCTCTGCCTCCTGAGTTCCAGTGATTCTCATGCCTCAGCCTCCCGAGTAGCTGGGATTACAGGCATGCACCACCACACCCAGCTAATTTTTGTATTTTTAGTAGAGACAGGGTTTCACCATGTTGGCCAGGATGGTCTCGATCTCCTGACCTCATGATCCACCCACTTCGGCATCCCAAAGTGCTGGGATTACAGGCGTGAGCCACCGCACCCAGCCATACACCTTAAATATCTGCAATTTTTATTTATCAATTATACCTTAATAAAGTTGGCAACAATTCTATAAAATATTCTAAAACAGATTATAAACTAATGTCATAAAATATTTCTGTAAAAGTAACATTTCCTGCTATCCCATGACATGTTTTCCATGCAGACTGTAGGTGAACTATTTTATGCTTACTGCCTCAGGGAGGAGTTGTTATCATAAAGTTCTGATGCTAAGAGTTGAATTCTTGACTTTGGATTTCAAAAGTTAAATCATGCTGCTATAAAGACAGATGCACATGTATGTTTATTGCAGCACTATTCACAATAGCAAAGACTTGGAATCAACCCAAATGTCCATCAGTGACAGGCTGGATTAAGAAAATGTGGCACATATACACCATGGAATACTATGCACCCATATAAAAGGATGAGTTCGGCCGGGCGCGGTGGCTCAAGCCTGTAATCCCAGCACTTTGGGAGGCCGAGGCAGGCGGATCACGAGGTCAGGAGATCGAGACCATCCTGGCTAACACGGTGAAACCCCGTCTCTACTAAAAATACAAAAAACTAGCCGGGCGAGGTGGCGGGCGCCTGTGGTCCCAGCTACTCGGGAGGCTGAGGCAGGAGAATGGCGTAAACCCGGGAGGCGGAGCTTGCAGTGAGCTGAGATCCGGCCACTGCACTCCAGACCGGGCGACAGAGCAAGACTCCGTCTCAAAAAAAAAAAAAAAAAAAAAAAAAAAGGATGAGTTCATGTCCTTTTTAGGGACATGGATGCAGCTGGAAACCATCATTCTCAGTAATCTATCGCAAGAACAGAAAACCAAACACCACATGTTCTCACTCATAGGTGGGAATTGAACAATGAGATCACTTGGACTCAGGAAGGGGAACATTACACACCGGGGCCTATTGTGGGGAGGGGGAAGTGGGGAGGGATAGCATTAGGAGATATACCTAATGTAAATGACGAGTTAATGGGTGCAGCACACCAACATGGCACATGTATACATATGTAACAAACCTGCACGTTGTGCACATGTACCCTAGAACTTAAAGTGTAATAATAATAATAATTAAGAAAAAAAAAGTTAAGGTCAAGGCCAGCCATTATTTGGAAGAGCTAGAAGAATATGTCATCAGTCAGAGTCAAGCTCTAGATCTGAAAGCAAAGAGACAATATGCCCTGTCCTTCCCATCCTCCATCCTCCCGCCAGGGCAATGCCCCAGAATTAATAAGGGCCTAGATACCCCTGAACTTAGGGTATAGGATGAGAAGAAATGGCCTTGTAGTGTGTCTAGACAAAAGACTCTACGGCAACCTCACAGGTTCCCATGGTTTCTACAAGGTAGAAACGAACAGCTGAATTTATTTGGCTTCAGATTGGAAGAATAGACTACCTCCTGGATAGTTAAAAGGAGACTGGAATTAGCTCTCAATGAGAACCCGGAAGGAAAAACAGACATGAGCAATCTACATGAATGAAGGATAAATGACTGAGGACTAGAAAGACCAAAGTACGTATAACCCAGCAGATGACAACAGAGGACCAGATGCCATACTCTTCCAAGCCTCATCTTCTCAACACAATTCCAAGGAGAGGAAGGGTAAGCTTCTTTCATGGAAAGAAAAGACATTTGTGAAAGAAATTGAATAGTACTGTGAATCATAAAGGAAGGTGTTAATTGCATTGACTCTGTAGTCTGAGGTTCATACCCAATTCATATCCTTTACATTTGGATTGATCCTCAAACATCTAATAGTGTGTTGTACAAACAGTATGAACTCTCTAGCTATTTGACACATTTATTGACTTCATTCTATGTTTGCTCAACTCTCAGTGGCCATAGCTTTCTGTGCTCTCCAATATGGTAGCCACTAGCCATCTGTGGTTATTGAATATTTGAAATGTGGCTAGTATGGACTGAAATGTGCTATACGTGTAAAATACACACCAGCTTTTGAAGACTTAGCACAAATAACAAGAATGTAAAATATCACATTAACAGTGTTTATATTTATTGCAAGTTGAAGTGATAACATTTTGGACATATTGGCTTAATAAAAATATACCACTAAAATTACTTTCACATGATTCTTTCCACTTTAAAAAATATGCCTACTGGGCAATTTAAAATTGTATTATGTGACTTGCATCACTTTTCTATTGGACAATGCTACCGTATATGCTCACTCATGTTGATTTCATTTGCTTTCACCTGAGGAGCCATTATCACTGCTTAGTTTGTTCCATGTGCAAGCGGACACTCAATGATGATGTCTAACATTTCCTGACAAAGTGTGCTGGAAATTATACAAATTTCTTGTATCTTATTTCTCAATGATAGGACTTGGGAATAATCATTGGGAATGATTACTCTGTCTGTAATTAGTACAAAAAGGAGGAGATTTTCTTTACAAGAACTAAGACAACATTTTCTTAAAAATGCTTGGTGACTTAAATGTAAATAAACAAACAATGAATAATTTTTTCACAAGACAATGAGAACCAGGACAATGAGAAAAAAAATCATCCTGAGTGGTTTACTTTGGTTAGATTTATTACCTAATTCATAACGTTATGTAATATGAAGTAACAAATTAAAAATAGGACAATTTGAAGAAATTTTACTTATAAAGGTACAGGGAACCACACAGACAGTACAGAATCTAGGGATAGTAGCCTCTGAGATTTTGTGCCTAGAACTGAAGTTTGACATTTAGAAAGTTTCTGAGTCCATTTGGGCTGCTATAGTGAAATACCATACATTGGGTGGCTTATAAACAACAGAAATTGATTTCTCACGGTTCTGGAGGCTGGGAAGTCCACATCAAAGTGCCAACAGATTCAGTGTCTGGTAAGGGCCTACTTTCTGATTCACAGATGAAATTGTTTCACGGTGTCCTCACATAGTGGAAGGAGTGAGGGTTCTCTCTCAGGCCTCTATTATTAGGGCACTAATTCCATTCATGAGTGTTCCAACCCTATGACTTCATCACCACCCCAAAGCCCCACCTCCAAATACTATCACCTCGGGAGTTAGAATTTCAACCTATGAATTTTGAAGGAAGAGAAACAATCAGACCATAGCAGAAAGATGTGACCTTCACTTATGGGTATGACCAGCTTTAGGGAACCCCTTAAGGATAGGAGCAGGAGAATGAATACTCTGACTTCACTTTCCTCTAATTTTCTAATCTCCTATTAGTGTTCTTCAGTAGCCAAACCCAGTCAGAAACCAGAGGGCATTGAAGCCTTGTTGATATAGTTCATACCGATCAGCATCCCAGAGCAATAACAGGACAAAGGGAAGAGTGTACCTATACAAGAGCAAACAGAAAATATATGGCATATTCTGTCTTTTCAGAATCATTTATCATATTGCTAGACAAATAGGTCACTTTCTTTCCCTCATCCCATTCTTAAATAGAAAATTAAACCTTAAAACCTGAATAGAAGACAAAAGTCCACAATCAGTGCTCTGTTTCTCATATGCTGTGAGCTTTCCTCAGAAGGTATTTTACTCCTATGGCCCAACTCAGTGTCTACATATGCTGACGGCTCTAAAATCCATAGCTGTGCGCCCAGGTCTCTTTCCTGCCCTCTAGATGAGCAGATTCAACTGTATGCTAGTTAGCTCCCGCAGGATGCCTCACAGGCTTGTCAAACTAGTGTATTCAAGAAAGCACCCACCACTTGCTGCATAATATCCTGATAGAGTTGCAATGCCAAGGAGCATGTTTTCTGTTCATTTTCTAAAATGATGACAAAGTTTAGAAGAGGCTGTTTTAATTGTGATTAGGAGCAGCTTATACTAATTGTGGTTATTATAAAGATATGAAAAATCCATATCATCGTCCATGGTTCATACACCAACACATAGCATGGGACTTTTGCCACTTACAATGTCCTCTGTTAGTCTTAATTTGCTTTCACCTGAATAATTGCACTAGTCAATACATATTGAGTACTTCCTATGTGTCAGGTATTTGTGCTCTTAAATTTCAGTCTCACAAGAACCAGATGAAGAGGAAATGGAGGCTTGTAGGGGTTGTCATCCCCAAGGACTCATAGCTGATAAGGCGTGGAGGTGAGTTTTAGATAGCCTAACTTCAGAACATATATGCATGTCATTCCTCTGCAATACTGAATACAAATCATTCTTACAGTACAGGGAGGAGGGGTTAAAAGGGCACGAACTAGGCGCTCTGCTGAGTCCAACACTGAAGATGCTAAGGGTAAGGAAAATATAATAGGTCTTGAGGAAGCTGGAGAGGAGAGATTATAAAGTAAAAGTAGCCGAAGATACAGGATATAAGATTTTAAAAAAATTGTTCTTTTCCTTTTAAAGAAAAACATTAGTTAAGCATGCAGTGCGCTAGGCATTGGGGATAGAAAAACTATAAGGACAATTTCAATCTAGTGAGAAAGAAAGGTAAATACATTATAATAAATTTTAAAATTTAGATTTGTATGCAAGGTTCACAGAACATTAGAGAAATTATAGACAGAATTTATTCATTCATTTTATTCATTCAGAGGGCATTTCTTGAATACCCACTACATTATGCTTGAAGCCGGAGAAACAAAAAGGGCAAAGATAAAGTCATTATCCTGAAGAAACTCAGTCTAATGAAGACGCTTCTGGGGTGGTAGGCAGGAAGCAAGGATGGAGCTACACGAGCACAGAAGGATTACATAGCCTCGAGTGCTCAGATAATACCAATTTAGTGTTACCTACGCAAAAAGTTAGGGCTTTGGGTTGGCAACAGTAGAGGATGCCACAGAAGTGCAGTGGACAGGTCCAAAGGGCTTGGACTTAACTATGACAACCCAAATTGTTGCTGGTGGAACGCAATGCAAGGGAATACGCATTTTCCTGCAGCATCAGTTTTGTTATGATGTGGAGCACAAAATCGTGCTTGTTACTACTTAAATGGGGATATACTGTGAAGAATGCAATAACATATGAGATTCATACAATACGACAGGAAACGAATTTCCACAGCTAGACTTATGAGTTAGCCAGATAGGACAGGAAACTACAAGAAAATCCCACAGCTGGGCATGCAGTTGGCTTTGGCTGTCACCCCTGAAGACTCGGGGGGAGGAGTTCACAGTCTTCAGCTCTCCGGGTATCTAGGGTAAGATAGTTGAGGAACCATGAGTACTAAGTGTGCGAGAAAAGCGTTTAGGAGTTAAGCGCATGGGCTGGAGAGAGATTAGGGCGCAGGCGACTGGGAACCCGTCATCTTCCCTCTGCTCTCTGGACCTCTTAGTCGAAAAACATCCTCCACCAGGTGCCCCTTTGTCGCCAGAGACAGCGCCTATACTTCGCGAGCTGCTCGCTGAACGCCTGGCGGCTGGTTGCCTGGGCAACCCTCTTCCGGGGCTCCTCCGCGACTCCTTACTATTGGTTTAGAAGACGCAGCGTGCGTCTGACGTCTTTGCGCAGCGCAACCAGAGTCGGGGCGGGCCGCGCGGAGCCTTAGTTCCCTGAACGCCGGTGCTCGGTGGCAGTAACCTTGGATGTTGGCCCACCGAGTGCGGGGCAAAAGCTCCGCCGGCCTCTGGTGGGGAGCAGCTCGTGTGCGGGTCGCGGCGGGAGAGAGGCGCGGTAGGAACGAGTCCCCAGAGCCGTGAACCGCGGGTACGGGTGTCCAGTCCTCGCTCTCGGCCAAGCCGGTTTGCTTCCTGATCTGTGGCTAGGGCCCCCGGACCCCGTTGTTAAGGACCCTTGAGATCCTGAGCACTTGGAGTGTGCCCCTCCTTTCCTGGGGTAGAGGGTCTGTCGAGAGTATCCTTCGTTAACCTTAATTAAAACTGGTAAACTCCTGCTCCCTCGGCCCATTTAAAAAATCTCTGTTTTTTCTTTTCTTTCTTTCTTTCTTTTTTTTTTTTCTGTGTCTTCCTCTTTTGCTAACTTTGATAGCATCCTGGCCCTGGACTGGTCTTTAAGTATCTAGAAGTGAGTGTAGGAGGGGTGGCTGGGAAGATGGAAAGTTGGTTCTAAGACCCCTAAGCAGATTCTGCGACCCCTAATACTGGCCCTTTGAATTTATGGTTAAACAAAGGGATTGGGATAAGTGACTGTTGGGCTCTGGGTGTTTTAGAATTTGACAGAGCTTTACAAATGGGACATGGTTTCTTTAGTGGGGCTCTTACACGTTTGGAACTTTCTAGACCTGGATTAGAAAGCAGGAAAAAAATGTGGCCTCTGCTGCCTGAGAATTTTGTTAGTTCAGTGGTCTAAAAGCTGAGTACAGGAGAAAGTATATACGGGGAAAGAGGCTATATCAGCTGTCCAAACAATGATAGGAAGTACACTTTCCTACCATTGACACAGATGCCGGCAGTCCCTTGTAGATAGATGACCTGTAGCAGCCAAGGAAGCTTTAAGGGGAATGTGTGGGCTTCATAGGGTGGTTTGTTTGCTTTCTGATATTGTGACATAGCTTAGTTCCAGGTTAAGTGGATTTATGGATTCTAATATCTATAATTAGAACCTTTGTCTTGTTTTGTAAAAGAATGAGCGGTGACCTTGATAATAACACAAAATAGTTCTTACTACTTCGCTTCTTCCCATCACTGCCCCTTTACACCATCCTTCACATGTTATTTAATGGAAAACCACTTGAAAGAGTTACCAAGGATACGATTTATTAAACTTTCTTTCACAAACAACTCATACTCCAGGCTCGTCAGTGGTATGCTCCCAGGTGGTTATTTTTAAAAATTGACCACACTTCCAGTTGTCCCTTGGTGTGCGTGGAGGATTGGCTCCAGGACTCCCTCCCTCCCCCCAGTCTCTTTCAGATACCCAAATCCACCCATGCTGAAATCCCCCAGTCTGCTCTCCGTATCCGTGGTTGGGTCAATCTATAGATGTCGAACCCGCGTATACGGAGAGCCAACTGTAATTTGTCCTTAAGGTAAAGGATAAAAAAGTGAAAAAGCAATTGCTTTGGAAAGAAACTCTCTAATACAGAATTTTGAAGGGGAATGTATACATGTTTGCATTACTGTATGTGTATTTATTGCTGAAAATTATATAAGTATATTGTACTTAAAAATTGTCCTGTAAACTCAAACTGTAGAAGCTCAGTTTTCTAGCATGTTTAAAACTTTTTCAAATGAGTTTTGGTGACTTTCTGAACTCATTCAAAATATAATGCAACACCTTCCCATTGGTTTGTTACAGGAACAACTTTTTGACGTGAAGGAAGATAGAAATTTAGCTATAAAATTCCATCCAAAACTTCTACTGAATTGGTAGGTAGTATTGAAAATGTGCATCATAATTTGATGTGGCTCCCTATACATTTGCTATGTTTGTGGGTATACATCTTTGCTGTGCTTCGCGTTCATCTGTTGCAGCTGTTAACAACTGATGATCAAAAGAAATTGGACTCAGCTGGTCTTCAAATGGATGTAGCCCAAGATGTTAAACCAAATTTTTTAAAAAGGAGAAAACATTTGGTCACACTGTTGTTAGTAATAGTAATACTAAAGAACACTTTGTACCCTTGTAAAGAAAATTGTAATAATAGCTAAGACTCATGTGGCCCTTACTGTATGCCAACCATTATAGAAATGTTGTTTTACATGTATTCGTATTAGTCTTCATCAACACTTAAAGTAGTTCCTGTAATTATGCCCAATTATGGAGTTAAGGAAACTGATTTTTTTTTTTTTTTCCAACAGAAACTTGTGTTGTTCCCCCTCCAGGAGCGTCTCAAAACAGAAGTCAGGCACAATATTAAATACTTGTTGAATGATCACAGAAGTACGATAGTAGGTTAACATATTTGAAGCTTCTCTCAGCTTATTTTAGAATATTATCTGACAACTTTAATGAGATTTTAATTACCATAGTACTAGAAAATGCCCTGGGGATGAAGCTGCAGTGTGATAACTGGGAAATAAGTCATCTGCTAGTAGTGGGATGAGATAAATGAGATCAATGTATTAAATCAAGGAAATTGAAATTATTCAGTGTGCGGAAGCAAGTTTACATTTAGTTTATCTTTACATGGTATCAGACTTTAAGCTGGTACATCATGTTTGCGATATCTGGCTATTTGTCCTCCTTTTGAGGATTTCTAATTTGTTAAGTGGATTAAAAGCATTTCATGTGAGGAATAATTTTAAAAAGTATCAGTGTTTATCCTGAAGAAGAAAAAATGAAGGAGTTAAGAGTTAATGCCATCAAATATTTGAAAAACTGTCGTTTGGAGGTGGTAGAAGACTTTACCTGTGTTGTCCTAAGGGAAGATCTTACACTATACTTGAGAGGCAGTCATTATTAAAGGCATTAAAGTGAGACGTGTGCTAATAGAATAACTAGTTGTCATGGAAGTGAGAGAACAGAGTAATCAAGTAGAAATAAGGACACGGGATAGAAATCAGAATGCCATAGAAATATACATTTGAAAAACCAAGATCAGGAAAGGCTTCATGGAAGTTGGGAATGAAGCTTGGCCTGAAAATACCAGTAGGCACTAGGGTATGAGAGAGAGAGAGAGAGAGTGTGTGAGTGAGTGTGTGTGTGTGTATGTGTGTATGTATTCCTTGCAGAGATACAATTGTAGAAATTGATTAGCTGGAAGCCTTGGGGTATGAACTAGAGTCCTCCATTAGCAGAAAAAAAGGAACTGTGTAAGGGAAAAGTGAACCAATATTCCGTGGGTGAGTAACTTGAGAGATAATTTCATTTACTCCCCCAGAAAACATTGATAGGCTTTTATTTTCCTCTTTAAACAGGTCAGGAAGTCGAGGTTTAAGGAGGTTAAATCTGCCTAAATTCATAAACTTCATAATTGGTAGAACTGAGATATAGACCCATATTTGAGCCCAAAGCTCGCCCTTTGTCATCACAACATGTAGCATTGAGTGTAGGAAATGAAGGAAAAGGAAACAATGGTGATTCTGGTTTTCAGTATGGGGACCAGAAAACTGGTAGTACCCTGGGCTAACAAGGGATTCATAACTTCAGTGTGACAACTTCGGTTTTAGTTATATTAAGTTTAAGGAGCTTGTGATACAATGGGTAGGAGAGTTCATTATGTCATGTGAAAAGTAGAGCTTGATGTGCACATGTTAACATTTGGAACTTTGGAAATAAGCCAGAGAAGATGGAGAGGATGATAGGGGATGTGCCAACCACTCCTTTCAGAAATCTAGTATGTGTTTTCTAATGTGGCCGGAGGATTGGAAGTGAGTTTCTAATAGTTTATTTTGACAATTTGAATGGGAAAAAAGTTGACTTTTGTGCATCATTTTCTTGGAGATGATTATTTTGCTGTTACTGATACTATTGAAGTTGATATAATTTCATGTTTTCTTATTAGTCTTTTCCAGTATTTTGCTCCATATCAACTTTTTTGTGTATCTTTTACTGTATTGTATAATTGTATACTTTGTTCTGGTTTGGTCTTTGTATTGATAACAAATGCTTCTCCAAACAAATTTTGAAATCAACTTTTTTTTTTTTGACTGCAGGAGTGAAAGGGAAGCAATGCAGAAATCAGAGGGCTCTGGAGGCACACAGTTGAAAAACAGAGCAAGAGGTACAGAAGTTTGTGTCTTAAGTGAAGAGACCAAGTTTGTTAATGGCACTTTATGTGTTACAGATGGATGCAAGATGAACTTTATTGCTTTTACCTGGTTTTTATTGATGGTCTGTTTTGTCCAGGTGACTATGATCAAAGGACGTCATCAAGCACACAGATAAAACACGGGAATACAGTTCAAAGAAACAAATCCTCATTGTCAACCAGTTCTCCAGAGTCTGCAAGAAAACTTCATCCTCGACCAAGTGATAAACTGAACCCTAAAACAATTAACCCGGTAGGTCCAAAACTACTCCTAACTCAGTAGATTTTTAAAGGCATTTCACACAGTATTGAACAATTCTGGATGCTGTCTTCAGTTTTGTCCCTTTGCTAGTTTTGAGCTAATGATGAGGAAGGGCCTGTGGTTATTATGGTGAAGTACTAAGATAATCAGTCACATGTGGGAGTGAGTATGGAGGTTAGGAGACACAGAAGTTAACCTCTTTGGGTTACCGCATTGTAGTGCATAGAAAATTGCACCTTAGCTTTAGATGTTATTTGCAGTATTGTTTTACTTCCCAGTGAATAAACTGGTATTCAGTTGCCACAGAATGCTTTTCGTGCTTCCATAGTTGCATAAAGGTCTCTGACTGTTCCTCTGTATTCTGTAAATTAGCTCCACCAGAAATCCTAGTTGTAGTACTAGCCTCCTTTGCCCTTTCCTAACAATTTAATGAGATTTAATAAACATGGGATTTATGCAATAAAAAAAATCAGAAGTGAACACACCTGTGCAACAGTACCAGGTGTTATTTGCCCCCTGCTCAACTTTGAAAGGGTGAGATATTTGTGATTTCAGCCTTCGAAGGGGATTGTGAGAGTGGCTGAAGCTCCTGATTCACTTTGATGGTAGGTAGAGTATGGCAGGTATTTAAGCAAGGAAGTAAGGGGTACAGTGAGCTCTCCAAGACGGAAAGAGTGTCTGGCTTGATAAAAGAAAAATGAAAAATAGTTGGAGCAGCTATGTTCCTTTGCTTCTTTCTGTAATCTGCAGTGTCAAGGAAATTGAATACCTGAAGAAGGCCCTAATAAGCTTGTTGCTCTCACTTCCTTTGCTTATATTTAGTTGAGGGAGTTTGTGGTGACACTTCAGTTTTCTTCCTCTCTTTAAAGAAGTACTTTTTGAATTAATAATATTTAATGACCTTAGTCCTAAGTTTTAGTAAAAATTGAGGAAAGTTTTGGGAAATAGTTAAATAATTTGACCTGAGATAAGCATGTCTAAGATATGTAAAGGCTACCAATCTAAAACAAATGAGTTGGAAGTCAGAATACTATTTACCTTTGGGCGAAAGGTGGTTAGGGATTTGGGAGAGGCAGTGGAGGCATCTGGTATGCTGGAAACTTTCAGATTTTTCAACTCTGTTAATAAACAAGTGTGTTCATTTTATGTGAATTCACTGTTGTGATTTATGCACATTAATATTTTAAATATTTGAGTTAAAAAACTTTGAAATGCTAATTCAGTATAGTATGGTATATAACATTAATGCAGAGTTGAACTATGGTCTGAAATTGTTAAAAATTGAATGGGATAACATTTTTCACTTTAGACTTGGTAAAATTTGGTTAAAATCGATAAAAGTAATCCATTCATAAAAAACATTCTGATTTTGTGGGACGTGGAAGATGAAACCATGATTATCTCTAGAGCAAAATAGAAAGGCAAAGAGAGGAATTGTTTAACATTTCAATCAGAAATGTAGTCTCTGTGGGTGTTTTGAAAATTTAGGGATTATTGATCTGTAAGGGCCAAAAAGATCGTTTGCTTGTAGGTGGTAGAAGTAAAATATATTGCGAGTATAGTACTAATTTGTCTTCATTTTTTCCCCATTAGGTGTAGCACTTTTTTCAAATACATACATCCAGGCATATATTTGTGAGAATCTTCTCCATCTTCTATTCTGTTTTTTCAAATAACTTTCTTACCTGATATGCTTATTACTTGAAAATAATTTTTAAAACTTGTATTTCTTTCTTAGCAGAAATTGTAACTAGATAAGTGAAACATTCCTCTTGTGAATTGTTACACATAACATGGATTGAGTTTTGGAAATGAATCTTTTTTTTTTTTTTTTGAGATGGAATCTTGCCCTGTCGCCCAGGCTGGAGTGCAGTGGCGCCATATGGGCTCACTGCAAGCTCTGCCTCCTGGGTTCACGCCATTCGCCTGCCTCCTCAGCCTCCCGAGTAGCTGGGACTACAGGCACCTGCCACCATACCTGGCTAATTTTTTGTATTTTTAGTAGAGACGGGATTTCACCCTGTTAGCCAGGATGGTCTCTATCTCCTGACCTCGTGATCCACCCGCCTCAGCCTCCCAAAGTGCTGGGATTACAGGCTTGAGCCACTGCGCCCGGCCAGAAATGAATCTTTTATTATAATTTAACTTGAATGAATTTTCTCCTGTGTGCTTTTACTCAAAACTCATGCTTTTCCAGAGGAAAAAAGAGCTGATTCTAAACTTTTTAAGGACGTTTTGAAACTATCACTGTGTGTGACTTAAAAAACATTATGTAGTTATGTCTTTAAAACAGGTCAATTTATATTTTGTAATTTAGACAACTATTTTTTCGTTTGATTATATATTAAAAGTACCATGTGATAAAATACTTTTTGTTCCTAAATCCTCTTTAAGTCTCTTATCAATTATATTGAAGTTATTTATGCTGTGATTGTTTTATTGTTATTGACCATCCCTTAAATCATCTTTGAGAGTAAGTATAAAATCAGTCTATTCAGATATAGCAAAACTGAAAGGTTTTGAAGTTATATATCTAAGAAAATACATCTGGGCGTATATTTGTGAGAATCTTCTGCATCTTCAATTCTCTCCCCCCTGTGCAGTGTAATCCTTTGTTTTTTATAGAAGCCTAAAGCCAGTTTGGAGAAATGTGACTACCTACACCATCTGTATTTGGCGGGAGGACAAAGTAGGAGATGTGCAGGAGGCAAAAAACATATACTTTTCCTGTACTTAACACCCCTTCTCCATAGAGTCCTCACCTTGAAGGGTCACAGTGGGAAGAGGGTAGAAAGAACTATCAATATGTGGTTTCAGCCGCCTTCAAGCATTCTGAATCGTTAGGGGAAAAAAGATGTACAAAGTGTAGTTGTGGTATTCTAATAGAGGATTGACAATTTTTCTCAATTGTGTTGCTGGGTAGAAATGGTACACTTTGATACCAGCTTGGTGGTTTGAAAAGCAAGATGGCTTTGTGCCTCTAACCTCAGAAGTATGGGTAATAGTAATATTTTCATTTTTTATTTTAGTTTGGTGAACAGTCACGAGCGCCTTCTGCCTTTGCAGCTATTTACTCTAAAGGAGGTATTCCTTGCAGGTAAAATCAATACGATTTATAACTGACCAAATTATTCAAAATCATTGAGTAAAATCAATACAGTATTTAGTTTAAATGTATTGTAAGTTTTATTTACTAGTGAGGTTGAAATAAAGGTGACTGTATTCACACTTTCTTTTGGATTGGTATAGATCCCTGAATGTTGTTGAAGAAAACCATTTTCATTCCAAAATACAGTTATTGGGATATATGATAAACCATCAATTAGTTTAAGAAATTTACATGAACCCTTTTTCTGAAATAATCAATTTAAGCATTCACAGGCTTGGGCAAGTTGCAAATTAAAAAATCCTATCTTGTTGATAAAATGAAAGTTGTCAATTTAATGAAATTGTTTCATAATGAATACATATGGCTGTTTTTGCTTCCTTTTGGATATAATTCTTGCCGCCTTTCTAGACAGATGTCAGAACTATTTTTTTTAATACAGACTATAGATAATATATCATTTTATGATTTATTTCTATAAAACATTTATTTCTTCAGAGTACATCCAGTTTTAGCCTGTTCTAGATAATAGAAAGTTTTATTTTGATTGTTGAAAGAATCACATTTATTTATTTTTGTTCCAAAGTTCAAGAAATCTAGTTTTTAATGGTATTTTCAGATTTGGAGTGAAAAATAAGCTCAAGAAATGCTCTTCAGTTTATTGTTATTTCATATTTAGATTCTGATTTGAAAACCTATTTAAAGGTTCTTAACTCTCTACTCCCCACCCCTCAACAATTTATTGTTGCAAAAATGTAAAAACAATTTTACAGAGACGTCTTGCTCTTATGAAAATAAGCCTAAAGGAGTCAAGAAGTTGAGAACATTACAAACGAGTTCAGAGAAGCATTTAGGTTGATGGATTAAGTTCACTATCATGATTGTGATGATAGTTCCTTGAGTGTATTTGTACATAAAAACATACCAAATTGTATACGATAAATATGTGCAGTTTATTGCATATTAGTTATTCCTCAATAAAGGCTGTAATCCCAGCACTTTGGAAGGCCAAGGCAGGCAGATCACCTGAGGCCAGGAGTTCGAGACCAGCCTGACCAACATGGAGGGAACCCCATCTCTACTAAAAAAAAAAAAAAAAAAAAAGCAAGCGGGCATTGTGGCACATGCCTGTAATCCCAGCTACTCGGGAGGCTGAGGCAGGAGAATTGCTTGGACCTGGGAGGCGGAGGTTGTGGTGAGCCAAGATCGCGCCATTGCACTTGAGCCTGGGCAACAAGAGCGAAACTCCATCTCAAAAACAAAACAAAACAAAGCAAAAAAAAAAAGAACAGTTAAAAGAGGCAGAAATCCTAATTCAGGAGCCACCACTTTGTAACCCTGAATGGGCCATTTTACCTTCGTGGCCTCGGTTTTCTTCTCTTTAACAGAGAGAAAACTTGGTTTTGCCTTCAGGTTGTTAGTGTTAGGGTTACATGATCTATATCTGAAAAAGAATGTTCCTTGTAAAACATTTTTAATAATTACTACATTTTGTTTGCATTTTTTCATTTCTGTAGATTACCTATTGTGTCATATTACCAAAAGATAACACCTGGAACATTTGCATTAAGATTCACAGACAGCAACATACTTAAGCACCAAAACTGTAACCTTAACACATGTGGGGTCACTTTTGCTGAAAGAGTAGGATTTTGTAGGATTATTGACATTGCTTTGTAAAATGTCCTTGTTCCAATATGGTTATACTGTATGTTAGATGATCCCTGCTTAATATAGAATTATATTTTTCTTATTGCATTCACTGACTTTTATATTTTAGATTGGTACATGGTTCAGTAAAACACAGATTACAGTGGGAATGTCCTCCTGAAAGTCTTTCATTTGATCCACTTCTTATTACTTTAGCTGAGGTAAATATGCTATCTCTTCTATTAGAAGAAAAATGTTAAAAATTGGATTAAATGTTACTTTGTAGCTTGTCAGTAAATTTCATTCTGTGCTTTTAAAAAAGGAAGCACACAGTAGGCATTGAAACACCACACCCCCTTAGGAAATAATTATGATTCTTATATAGTTATTTGAAATTGATTAATCAGCTTTATAAACATGGAATTAGTCTGCATAGGGATTTATCGATAACTGGATGAAATATTTGTACTTATTTAAAAAAATACGTGGACTCATAATGAGGAGACAGATTTTTTGGTACTAGTGAAATCAGGAAAACATCCGGGATTAAACTGAAAACTGTGCCAGATAGTGGTAAGTGGTTCTGTGTACAACCAATCGTGTTGACATGATGTGTTTCTTAGGGAATTGATACTACCTACCTAAATGTTCTTTTGGAGAACACTCCAGCTCTCTGCTTTACTTGTACATTTCCAGTACAATATCATGGAGGTAGTTCTATAGATTATTTAAAAAAATTTTTTTTGATAGCTTTCTTTATATAATTTAACATTTGTGTCAGGAAAAATGGTGGAGTCTTAGCTTCAAGTGAATCATTGCTGTCTTCTATGAATTTTATTCCTAGAGTTAGAAGTAGAGCAATGAATTAACCAGCTGTCTTGTATTTAAACTTTTAATTACTTGCCTTGTTGAAAGTTAAGGATCATTTTGTTGTCATTAGTAAGAAACAAATGATTCAAGTTTGGGTGATATTAGTAATAAAACACCTGAGTTCTTTCACTGATAGTTTTACTTAGATTAGTTACTACTGTGTAACTTACTCTATAAACATGGCAGTGCCTTTTTAGGTTAATATCATTTGCCTTTCCTATAAAACCAGTGGGGAGGACCAAGTGGGAGCAAAACAGAAAAAAGTAATTTTTCCAATTGAGATTCCTTAATTAAAATGAAACATCAAAGTCTCTAGTTCTTCCTTTAATTTTCCAAATATGTTTACTCTTTTAAGAGTAACCAGTTACTAGCAAAATCTGTAAGTTTTTGTTTTTCTTGATTTATTGCTCAGTATTACAAGTAGTGTATTTTTACAGGTAGCCTATTTTGAAATTCAGTTCTGAAGTTGGCATTAAAGGTTAGGCTGAGTACTGTGGCTCATGCTTGTAATCCCAGCACTTTAGGAGGCCAAGGTGGGAGGATCAATTGAGCCCAAAAGTTTGAGACCAGCTTGAGCAACATAGGGAGACCCTGTTTCTACAAAAGAAAAAAAATCACATTAGCCGGGCACAGTAGAGTGAGATGCTCTCTCAAACTTGAACACACACACACAGACACACACACACAAAATTTGTGATGTTTCCTTAATTCTTATTTAAACCTTAAGCCTTTTTTACCGGGTAACAAACCATGTTTTTTTTTCTTTCAGACTAATCAAAACTGGTGATACCTTTGAAAGTGTACTGTAGCTAATCACATTGTACAGGGAGTGCTTTAATTTGGGATATCTTTAAAGGGACTCTAACTTCTGCTTAAAGTCAGCCTTTTATGTACCTATTGTCCAAATGTCAATGCTTTTCCTTCTGTATTGAGTAGATGTTTATCTTTCTCCTGGCCTCATTTACTAACAGATAAGTAGTGACAGAAGAACCATGGCTGAAATCCACTTCAACTTTTAATCTGAGAGTTATTATCTCTAAGATGAATAGGATGCAGGACACTGCTAAGATGATAGAACCTGTGATCCAAAATGATGCTCATGTGCTTGGAAGGATGGTTTTCAAAAGCATGACATCTTTGAGGAAGAGAAATGTTTGATTACTATTTGGAAGCAGATATTTAGATCTGAAGGACAAATTAGTTGAAAATTAGTATTTCTAAGCATGATTTTGCAGCTGATTTTATTTATACATAGTCAAACTGAAAGAGTTTACTGTTAATTTTGTTTGTTTTACTTTATCATTTTGAAAAAAGTCAGATGGCCCTTTTATCTTGACTCACTGTGATTGGTTAAATCATAAAAGAGTCCTAGCTAATTGTTTCTAATGCATTTAGGGTGAAAGGCATAGTGAGATATGATCTACAGTTTTTAAAAAATATTTTCATACTGCATGTCAGTATTACAAATGATGTTTAAAATCTTAACATGCCTTTGAAATGCATGTAGTATAATACTTGCTTTCTAAATATGTTAATATAAAATAAATATGAAGGAAATTTATTTTAGAAACTTATTAAGTCATAAAATCACTAAATGTAGTGGGTCTCATAGCCATGCGTTTATAAAGGAGTGGTTATAAACAGAATAATTTGCTCTGCTTTCAGGAAGTGTTTGAG
The DNA here is from genome assembly GCF_009764315.1 of Trachypithecus francoisi. NCBI lineage: Eukaryota > Metazoa > Chordata > Mammalia > Primates > Cercopithecidae > Trachypithecus > Trachypithecus francoisi. The sequence continues at coordinate 19,906,966 of NW_022681454.1, forward strand.
TGTACGTAACAAAATGTTTTTATTATCCTAGTGAGTTTCCCTTCTTTTTTCTGTATTTTCATTTACCTTTCCTTTTCCTCCTTCCATTTCCTGCTTTTTCCTTCCTCCCTATTTTCTCTTTCTTTTTATATTTTTTCTTGCCTCCCCTGTTTTTCATTTCTTTTCTTTTCCTTTTTCTTATTTTTTTCTTTTTCTTCTCCTTTCCTTCCCTTCTGTGGGTAGAGATTACTCTTGTCTCCTGTACGGCTGGCCCTTCCTATCCATGGGTTCCACATCTAGGGTTTCAACCAGCTGCAGATTGAAACTATTAAAAAAAAAATACAGTGCAACAATAAAAAATACAATTAAAACAATACAATATAAAAATTATTTATGAAGCATTTCCATTGTAATAGGATTATAAGTAGTCTAGAGATGATTTAAAGTATATGGGAGTATGTGCACATAGTGTGCTGTTTTATATGAAGAACTTTAGTATCCACAGGTTTTGGTATCCATTGGGGTCCTGGAACCAGTCTCCCTTGGGATACCAAGGGACCCTTTGTCTCAGTTTCTCAGTGTAACTGAAATTGTAACTGCTGAAATTGTGATTATGATTAGGAAAACAAGAATGAAACTTGATTTTTGTTTAAGCAAGTAAAGACTCAATTTTTCTGTTATTACCATAATGAAATAGGTAGTAAATCATGTTTCCTCTTGGTCTTTGGCAGGGTCTGAGAGAAACCAAGCATCCATACACCTTTGTATCAAAGGAGGGTTTTAGAGAATTACTTTTGGTCAGAGGTGCTTCTGAAAAAGCTGTTCCTTTGCTACCTAGACTGATTCCTGTGCTAAAGGCAGCTCTGGTATGTCATTTATTTCATTGTACTTTATAGTTGAAAACATATGATAGAAAAGAAAGCTGTAATATATTTAGAATATTGTGTGTCTTTTTTCCTCCAAATCATATGCAAATTAGTTCTTTATCTGTGATTTTGACGTATTTGCAGAATTAGGCAACTGTTACTCAGGGCCAGATAACTACAACTTGAAGACATCTTTAGAGGATGTACTAAAGGTAAAAAGGGACATTTTAAGTAATTAGAGGCAGTACTGAACCTCAAATCAGTCCTTCTGTATGCTAGATATATTTTAGTTAATGCTTCAGTCAGATGGAAAACTTGCTTTTTGCTTCTAGATGTCCTGTGTTGAAGGTTATTTTTAAAATTCTAGGTTTTGTTGACTGTCTTCTGATTTTAGATGTTTAATCTTACCCTTTTCTCTACTTGCTTGTCCTTTTGTCTGATCTATCTTTTCTTTCCTTCTCTCCTCTCTTCCCTGATGCCCCTACATCCCCAACTAACCAACCTTACAGGTCCATTCGGATGATGAAGTGTTTGAAAGAGGATTGAATGCCCTAGTTCAGCTAAGTGTTGTTGTTGGTCCTTCTCTAAACGACCATCTGAAGCATCTGCTTACAAGCGTAAGTACTGCAGAGATTAGATAAGGATTGGCTGTATGTATCATGCACCAATCATATCTCTTTATGATTTAACAACTTCAGATCTTTAACTCAAAACCTTAAAAATCTCATCATCCTTAACAAAAAATATAGAACTCATTCATAAAACATTTTACTAATGGACAGTATTAGTTTTATTTTTTTTTTAAATGGAAAACAGCTACATGAGCAGAGTTTAGGGTTGTAATAAAAAGTAAACCAGCCAGGCTTGGTGGCTCACGCCTGTAATCCTAGCGCTTTGGAGGCGGAGGTGGGTGGATTGCATGAGCTCAGGAGTTTCAGACCAGCCTGGGCAACATGGTGAAACCCCACCTCTACTAGAATACAAAATATTAGCCAAGCGTAGTCCCAGCTTCAGGAGGCTGAAGAAGGAGAATTGCTTGAACATGGGAGGTGGAGGTTATAGTGAGACGAGATTGTGCCGCTGCACTCCAGCCTTGGTGACAGAGCGAGACTTGGTCAAAAAAAAAAAAAAACAAAGTTGAATGGATAAAAGCTGATGAACAGTAAGATGGTATTATGTTCATGTTGAATAACTATGAATTATAAGCAGTGCTCATACACTGTCTTGTATAATCATATATTACCAAACACATTTAAGTATTTTTGGTTTTCATTGTGATGTTTTAGTGAATCTGTAAATTGCATTCAGGAAGAGACTTTTTCCTGATATGTGTAACTTTAGTTCTTACTATAAATATTTACTGGGACCCTGTGCAGCTCCTGAGGTTTCCAAGACCACTCTTAGGTTTGATGATTTGCCAGAACGATCCATGGAACTCAGGAAAGCTGTTATTCACTGTTACGGTTTCTTACAACAAAAAAAGATTAAAAGCAGCATAGGTAAGAGGCACATAGGGCAGGGTCCAAGAGATGCCGGGCGTGGAGTTTTCAGTTTTCTTCTCCTAGTGGAGTTGTTCATGCAGTGTTTACTTCTTCCAGCAACAATGTGTGGCAACGTGCATGGAGTATTGCCAACTAGAGAAGCTCACCTGAGCCTTAGTGTCCAGGATTTTTATTGGTGTCTGTCATGCAGGCAAGACTGCCTGCCTGTGTGGTTGACATTAGTCTACACCCTCTCTAGAAGTCGAACTAATACCCTGTGAACCAAAGTTCTCATCATAAATCACATTGTATAGACTACCTGGTGTCGCCCAGAACTCCCATGTTGACAAGGATACCCTATCTGGCAGGAGCTTAGAGGTTATCGTTCAAGAGCTAGGGGCAAGGGCCAAACATTAGGCAAGGGACATACATACCGATAGAAAGATTAACATCTTAGGACCTCCCTGTCTACGTTCTTCTGTATTTCACAGCTGAGGTATGATTTTGATCATGGGTCCACTGTTTTTTCTTGGATCCATCCATATGAGAGATCTTAGAACTATATTTTTAACTTCCTATTTCACAAATAGTGTAATACACACCAAGAACCACCTGGTTAACACTCTAAGAAGTAGGGGCGATGGTGACTATCAGGATAGATGTGCTCATAAGTGGTAGATGAAATTCCATGAGGTTTCAGGTGAGGAGAAGACATAGTGAGAATAGACTCTCAAGCCTTGACATATGAGGAGTGTTAGGACAGAAGAAAGAGAATCTTGGCAGATATTTGTAAGCTTCATATCAGGGGGTGTGGATGACCAACTACGGGAATTTCACAGTAGTGTACAAAGTGATTCATTCAAATATTCAGTAGTTTAATAATAATCTCTTGCACTCTGCCGTCCTGTTTTGTGCCAGGTGTGCCAAGCATTGAGAATATAATCCTGAGCAGAAACTGGCGTGCTCTCAGCCCTTGTGGAGATTGTTGGTTTTGATTTTGTTTTTTGTGTTTGTTTTTTGCAGGTGGGTGGGGGATGTAGAAATAAGCAGCAAGGACATCTGCTGAGAATATTGGGATGGAGTCAAGGGGTAGTGATATGTAGAGAAAAGGAGTCACACTGGATCCTTCCTCACAGTCAGTCAAGCAAGGCTTCCTAAATAGCCTCCCAGTCCCACCTCCAGTGGCAGAAAAGGCCAGATTAACAATTGTATACATTTGTTTTTTAATCTTTCTGGGTCAGTGGCATTTATCTTTGGCCACTTGCATTCCTCCTCAGAGCTCTCATTTTCCTAGACAAGAACTGACTGAAAGGTTATCGAGCTTTCCTGGGCTGCCAGCATTTTGGGAAGACCTAGACACCACCCTGACCGTCAGATCCTGATATTATATAAAGAGCTCTAGAAATAGGTTGTGTGAGGGTTAGTTCCTGATCTGTTACCACTCACTATGAGACAGACACCACTGAGGATGTCAGTGAGTTGCTATCAGACCCCCTTCGTCCCTCACCCCCATCTTCCATACCTTTCAGCCTCAAAGCCTTCTTTTTCATCTGGTTTATAGATTTCTACATTAGATGCTTATTGGAAGAAGGGGTATTCTTCTAGAAGAAATTTTTCAAAACCAGTTACTGAACCCCTATATGCAACTCATTTTTTCCTCTATGCAAAATAAATTATACCTTTTCTGAGCTGCAAATGTATGGGACTTTAAAGAGGGAATAAATCACCTGAAAATCTTGCTTAAAATGCAGAATCTGGGCTTCTGCCCTGGGATTCTGGTTAAGTATGGCATGAGACCCAAGAATCTGCATTTTTAAACAGCATCGCAAGTGATTCTGATGCTGATGGCCCCTGGATCTGCCTATTAACCTCTGTGCTATACAGGGTGTATACAGATTCAGTAGGGTAATGCAGTGTGAAGAAAGCAACTGGAAGACTGGAGAGGGACACTCTCCATCCCCAGGGCGTTCACTATTACTAAATTACTCATGTAAATCCTCTGTCCTTTGTCCTCTCTTCCCTTTTTATTGTGGGAAAATGTGTGCTTTAGAGGCAAAGCTTTCCTCAATGCTCTTGCAGATTACAAAATTGCAAAATATGCTATTTTATAGAAAACTTCAGATAGCATACTGTAGCAGATTTTATAGGATTGGTTTTACTTGAAGTAATGTGAATTGTTTTTTAAAACAAATACAGAGGTACCTATAACGCAAATTTCAATGAGATGCTTCCTAAGAGAAGCCTTGAAATCTAAAACAAGGGGTGCTTCTGAAGATTTACTTATGCACATGGTGATGTTAAGTTTAAAGTCATTTCGTTTCCCCCTAATCTTACTTTAAAAGCTTTCCAAGAGATTAATGGACAAGAAATTCAAAGAGCCAATCACCAGTGCATTACAAAAGCTAGAGCAATGTGGCGGAAGTGTAAGTAGAATATTATTCCTTAAGTCTGTTTTTTTTTTTTTTTTTAAACTTTTAGGCATATTATTAAATTGACTATATATTTAACATATACTGTCTCATTTCAGCTACGGGTAACTATGTGAAATTGATGCTGTTATTTTCCTTTAAGAACTCAGAGTTTCTGTCTCTAGGTCAAGCCCTGCCACTCAGACCAGACTCAGATTGAATAAATGTAGGGCTTGTATACTTTCACAGTGCTTAATATGGCATTCCATGTGGCACAGTGGTGCAGTTTTTTTTTTCTTTAAGGTATTTTCAGTGGTTTAGTTTTGACCATTGAAAAGTTCAGAAAACCAAATGATTAACTTAGCTCATTGAGGAAAAATACTTTTTTCTCTTTCATTTGCTATCTTTTCTGACTCAGACGTCCAGATGATTGCACTATTCTGTCTGTAAGTGCGTGCATACCACATAGGTGTATACACACACACAGACACATGCACATACAGTGCTGGAATAGTTTAATTGGTTATTCTAACTTTTCAAGGTACAAAATTATGGAGGATTTCATAACTACACGGTGTCAAATTACTAGGCTAATTGAACTTTCAGCATTTGAAGGAAGCATTCAGATAATCTCATCTTAGAAATAGTTCCATAAAAGCAGTCCTTGCTTGTGGGAATTTTGTTTAATCAGATCTTAATGATAGAATTACGTGTGACTATCTTAACATTGCATAACTTAGTTCCATTCTAGGTACTTTTGAAGGAATTAGTTATGAGAAAATTTGCCTGATCATATACAATTTTTTAAATGGCAGACATAAAGCTTTAGCGAAATTACCTCATTTGACCAATTTCAATGAGTTGTTTGATTACATTCTTTCCATGATGGATGCCTAGAATAGAGTTTACAAGAGGAAGTAAGTCCCAGAGCCTACTAGATAATAAATTTCTTTGTTGTGTTTGGGTCCTAGGCAGAGAATTAGCATTCGGACACCTTGAGGAGATGTGCAGAACCTTCCCCTAGCTAATCCCATGTCTCCTCTGCAGCAAGGAAATTCTTGCTTGCTCTTCTGAGAATGTAAATGCAAAACATATTTCTCCTTTCTTCTTCTGTGGAGTGGAAGTGAACAAATGCTAAATAATGATGCCACAGCTTTTCAGTGGGAAACCCTCCCTAGGTAGTTTTCCATATCCTGTGGGCCAGTATGGGAAATGGGACAAGTAGAAAGAGACAGGCCAGGCATGTTAGATTTTGTGGTGGGAGTGGAGGGGGTGTGGAGGAGGAGATAGTATGCATGTAAATAAAGTTTAGAAACAACACATTAAGATTTGGAAGGGGAACACAGAGGTGTACTTGAACAATCCAGGATCCCAGAAATACCAAATTCTTTTTTTTACTACTCCATCTTACTAGCTTTGAATGTTGCTAATACAGAATTTTTAAACAGATTTTGTAGTTAATTACTTATTTTCTTCTGACTTCTCTTGTTTTCTCATGTCCTACATAATATTTTAATAATGTAATTATTGTAATAGAAAATTTTCTATTGCAATTACATGCCAAAGACTTTCTCTTGGCTTAATTACTATTGTGCTAGCCTCTATTACTTTGTAATCCTTCTTGAAATTAATGCTCTTTTTTCTCTTCTGAGAGCGTAAAAGCTTATATATCTCTTTCTTTCTTTAAATATTAGAAATAAGTCTTTAAAAAGGAATGTTCTTAGTTGTGGTTTCTCATTTCTTAGGACTTGTGTGTATCAATGATGGAACTATTCAACTTCTGGGTACAGGAAAATATCTGTTACAGATAGTCACAGTGTTACTTTCTTAGAACTGATCTGCCTTAAATTTGAAATCAGTTCATTCTTAGCCTGGTTTTTTTTTCTAAGTGAAATGCATATTTATTTTGGGAAAGGCACAACACAAATCCTGATCTTTATTGATTGTTTGGGAACTTATTACATGGCAGGTACTCTGCAGAGTACTTTTTAGACATGAAATTCATTTACTCTTCCTAGTCATCAGAGGGAGATTCTATTGTTATCTCCCTCTAAAGATCAAGAAACTTAGGCACAGAGAAGTAATTAGTCCAGGTTTGACAAATAAGTGACCAGTAGATGCTGAATTCAGATACTGGTAGTCTGGCTTCTAACTACTTTTCTAGTTAGATACTTAAAAAAAAAAAAAAGAAAGAGCCTATATTTTATTTAACACAGCGAAAAGTCCTTCTTATTTCATCATTTTGTTCTTACCCTTTTTTTTGTTTTGAGTTTTGGATACTTTCTAGGCATATTCCTGCAAATACAATACCTGTTAGGGGAAGTCTGCATGATACTAATGATGCTCAATTTTTTTTCTGTTGACAGGGAAGCCTTAGCATCATCAAATCTAAAATTCCAACGTACTGCTCCATATGCTGTTGAAGAAGGGAGCCAACAAAAATTGTTTTTTCTACCCGGTGATGTGTCAAACACTGACCGTGGGTACTCATGGAACCTTTATTCCATGTATTTTATTCTTTTGTAAATCACAGCCACCATTCATTATTTACTAGGTTAAGATGAATATACACTGAATCAAAGTTATTCAGCAACAAAACAGTTACTAATGGAAAGTTACTAAAATAAGTTCTGTAAGAGTACAATTTTCTGAGGTTTTATTATTTTTATTTTTATTATTTGTGCGAAGAACCATTATTGAGTTGGCAAGATAAGATGCATTTGTAATTTCAGGTGCATTTTTATTTATAACACTTTTTTGGCAAACAATTTGTAGCTGTGCCCTTAGTTTTACAGATAGTTTGCTGTTTCTTGGGTTTAATATTTAACAAGACCGTAGAAATTTAAAATAGTGGACAAGTGTTTGTGAATACACTTTTTAAAAATTGTTTTAAAAGAGAGAAGGGATCTTGCTTTGTTGCCAGACTGCAGTGCAGTGGCATAATCATAGCTCACTGCAAGCCTCAAATTTTATTGCACAGATGATCCTTTCATCTCAGCCTCCCGATTAGCTGGGACTACATGGTGGCACATGCCACCATGCCTGGCTAATTTTAAAATTTGCTTGTCGAGATGGGATCGCACTCTGTTGTCCAGGCTGGTCTCAATTCTGGCCAGTGATCCTCCCACAATGGACTTCCAAAGTGCTGGGATTACAAGAGTGAGCCACCATGCCTGGCCCCATGAATACACTATTAATTATTGTTTGTAAATACGTATTGTATAATGTACAATGCTTGGAAAATTTTTTCAGAGTATTCTAGAATAGTTTAAGAAATTTTTTCTAATTCTGTCAATTCTATTACAAGTATGTTGTTTATTACAACTCATTACAACTACCTAAATTTTAGGTGTTAACTGTATTTAAGTAAATACTATTTTTGCATTTCATAGCCAGAAAATACTGATGTTCACATAAGGATATTCAGCAATTAAAATGTTAAAACTTGTACATGCATTCATGGATTTTGTTTTGCTTATGTTTAGTAATTTTTAAGAAGCTTTTAAAACTTAATTTAGACATAGTTCAGAATTTTGATGTAATAGAAGCGATTCCTTCTGCAAGAGAGGAGCAGAGGAGAGGAAGAGAAATGGAAAACAAGAATAAGACCTTCTATCTTATGAGCAAAAGGAGAGGCCATAGAGATTTCTGTAGCCACACCAAATCCAAAGCATGAAAGGGATGGAAAGAAAAGATGGGTCTTGCGGAGCAGCAGTGTTGCATCTCAGCAGCTTTGCAGAATGCACTTTCCTTGCTCTATTCCCCAAACACCTGGAGTGACCTCTACGATTCTCATTTCAGGTATAATCTCACAACTGTAATTTGAAAGAGTACAAGTAATTTCTGAGGATTCTTAATGTAGAAATGCCCACCCTGCCTCAGAGCTTGTCCTTCCTGAGCCCTTTGTCTAGCATACTTTTTCCTCTGATCTCTACTCCCTTGTCACATCCTCTGATTGTACTAGCTACAACAGCTGCCTGCCCGTTGGCCTTGCTTTTACCTGTTTTCATTGCATTTAGGACTACCCAGAGCTATCTGCGATCTAGAAAATACTATAAGATTTAGTTTTAAATCTAATAATTGCAAAAATTCTTGGAAAAGACCTATAATATAGACAGTAGAGTTATAAACATTTTATTTTGCTTTTATTTTTTTGAAATACAAAATGTGCACATTGAGTTTACACAAACACGCGATGGCAAATTTCAGTGTACATGTATTGTACTACTCTTAATTTCTACACTGGTGATAGCAGGGCAGCTTTCAACATCCTATCTCTACACCAGAATAGATACCTGATTTATTGTTGCAAAGACAGTTGCAAATTTCCTCCTTCTGTAGCCTCTTGGTCTTTGTGATATTTCTACAGAACAGGGATGATGTGTGTGTCTTTAGTAATGTGGCAACTTTACAGTTTTGGCTAAGATGATTAAAAATAATAATTTGAATTGTTGGAATTTTGTGATGCACTAAATCATACTCTAATCTGGATTAGTTGTTGAGCACTTATTTTCTACTGAATCTTGGTAGTAGTTGTCAATGTAATGGAACCACTGGTGCTTTCAAAGTGAATTTTGCTTGCTGTTTGTTTGTTCCTAGTAGACAGTGGGGCAAGGTTTCTTTGTCCCTGAATGGCTGTAAGGAAGTCAGGGGAAAGAGGACAGATTTGGCCTTTAATGCTGTTAGGATTACTTGTTATTAAGCATTAACATATACTGGAGGATAGATATCCTGACTCTTTGCATATGTCTGTAAACATCCTTGTTTTGTTTGATGCCTTCTTGACCTTCCACTTAATGATACAATGGAAAACAGCCTGTAAGATTGAACAAATAACAAATCCTTGAACAAATCCAAAATTATGTATATTATATAGGCCTTGGCTGTAATGTATGATGGAAAATTAAATGCTTATTAAGTTTTTTATTAGGCATATGCTGATATCTGATGATAAATTTTTAAATGTTTAAAAATACCAGATAAAATTAATTTCTAATAGAAGGTGGGAAGGAAGGCCATAGAAACTGGAACTATGTGTTTAATTGTAGTAATCTTGTTTACTTAAAGTATATAAATGGAATTACAGCATTCAGACATGAAAATTAATTTAATTTCTGGAAATTAAATGCAGATGTCAGTATATTAGAAAACCATTCAAAATCCTAGGACTGAATACATACAAATGAGTAGCAAAAAACACTGGTATTATTTTAAAATCACTGGTATGTGAAAGCCTCAATAATCCCATGGCTAAGGAATCAATAAAACTATATGCCAGATTCTATTAGTTTTGAATATTCACAGAGTATGAAATGAGTTAGAACATCCCATGAACTCAGTGGCATTATGGAAAGGATGCAAATTTATAACTGAGAAACTCAAATCTTTTGGGGATTGCTTTATAGTAAACAAAGCTTGGTTGCATAATATGCTTCAGTGTCAAGCTGAGCAATCTATGCTAAAAGTGGTAGCTCCAACTTTAAGGGTGGTAGAATAGTTCACATTTGTCTGTTAGATTCAGGATCTAGTTGACAAGTTAAATCACATTTTCAAAGAGCTGCATGGAGCGCATTATGTTTTCATCCTGTAAGGGAGAAACATAGAGCGATTAAATTCACCATATCTGCAAGGGAAAGCACTATTTTGCCCCTAAGTATTGCCCCCTCCCACCAACCACCTATGCCAAAAGCTCAAATATTAAGTGTTTGCAAATATAAATGCCATTCTATCCATTTTCCACATAGATCACGATGAAGGAGGACCCATTTTATATTTCGTGGAGTCTATTGACCAGGCATTAAACCACTTTATTTAAATCTTTACTTGGTATTTAATAGAAGATATTTCTCAAATCATAATGCCAAAATGGAAACTACAGAGGCGCAGAGGTAAGTCAAAGCAAATGAGAATTTTGGCATTCTATGTAGATCACAGGCCAAATCACACAGACTTTTATACAGGTACAAGGAAAATTGTGTGTGTGTATGAGCCAGCAGTTCATGAAGATTGGAGGCTGGAGTGTAGGAGGCAGGATAGTGGATTAAGAGGGAACATGTTTGCAGTAATCATCTCTCTCTCTCTGTCTGCAAGTTATGGCTAAATCTGTGTTGACTGAAGGAGACTTTAAAAATGAATGATCTCCATTACAGAGAAAGGATTGGGGAGCAGAAATGACTGCCCAGTGGCTGTGTTCAGTTTAGTATAGTCTTTAGAAATGAGTTGAGTTAGGGGACAGACTTTTTGCATTATTGGAGCACTTGTCGGTTGAATGTGAATAGCACTTAGTGAGCTGTTTATGGTAGTGGTAAATGGTGGCTGAACCAACAGTGGCTTCCACTGCTAGAAACCAAGTAACAACATCACCACCAAGCAGCTTAATGTCACCAAACTAACTCTCTCAAAGACCACCACATTGAAATTCAAGTTGAGAAACAAGCAGACATCCAGAAAGGTAAGAACAACAATTTAAAAATACAGAAACAACAGATTTCTTTGTTTTCATGATTATTTGAAATTTTTTTTTTTCGAGGCAGAGTCCATTTCTATTGCCCATCATTCTGGAGTACAGTAGCACAATCATGCCTCAACTGGGCTCAAGTGATCCTCCCACGTAGCCGAGACTTCAGCCACGTGCCACCATGCCCAGCTAACTTAATTTTTTTTTTTTTTTTGTAGAGATGGGGTCTTGCTATGTCGCCCACATTGGTCTCAAGTTATTTTCCTGCCTCAGCCTCCCAAAGTGCTGGGATTACAGTTGTGAGCTACTGTACCAGGCCTTAATAATTTTTAACTGTGGTTCTACTCACACATCAAGTCAGATAATTCTAAGTAAGCTAACACTAGTTTCTTCGATAACAGGCTACTACCTGCAGTTCTCTTCAGAGAAAATTTTCCACTGTTTCTTTTTTGTGACAGAAGACCATTAGTGAGTTCAGCCAAAGAGCCATTTCTTGTCCACGTACACTAAAATAATGATTTTTCTCTTAGAAATCAGATAGAAGCATGGCCTGTTGTGATGCATACTTGGCTATCTAGGAATTCTAATTCTATGGAGATATGATAGATAATATATGAGTTATGCTAAGTCTGGGCAAAGAGCAATTCAAATTCTCGTATATGTTTTATCCTCCATGATGAATACTCTCTAAGGAATTGGGGAATCAAAAACACAGTACAGGCTGGGTGCGGTGGCTCATGCCTGTAATCCCAACACTTTGGGAGGCTGAGGCGGGTGGATCACGAGGTCAGGAGATAGAGACCATGGTAAAACCCTGTCTCTACTAAAAATAAAAAATTAGCCACGTGCAGTGGTGGGTGCCTGTAGCCCCAGCTACTTGGGAGGCTAAAGCAGGAGAATGGTGTGAACCCAGGAGGTAGAGCTTGCAGTGAGCCGAGATCACAGCACTGCACTTCAGCCTAGGCAGCAGAGTGAGACTCCGTCAACAACAACAGCAAAAAAAAAAAAACCACAATACATGTGCAACTTTTGTATCCTCAAAAAGATACGGAGGGTTTCCTCCATGGTTTGACTCAGTAGGCACTCTAAATGTTGATTATGTAATTGGTGCTTGTTTTTAGAGTGTTAGGCTTATGTTGCAGGTTGTAGAAGTGGTAAACTTAGGCATATGATCTCTGTATTTTGCCCAGTTTGTGGTAGCTAGCTGCTAATACTCAGTTTAGCTGTTATGATAGCTGAAGTGATAGTTCTTATACTTTCATTACTTACTTTTTGGCAGCTTTCAATGAACTCATCTATGGTAACAACCCCATCTTTATTTTTGTCCATTTTCTGTTCAGGAAGAAAACAAAAAATTGTATTTAGACTTATATCCCTTAATACCCTCACACCTGCACCAAATGAGCTGAAGCTGATAAAAAGAAAACCTAGCTGCTTATTTCACGTGGAGGAACTGTTTCAGAGCAGATACCAGTAGTTTCTTAAAGATGAAAATGATAGGGCCAAATCCTTCTGCCTGTTCCCTTTTCAATATAATGTGGTGAAGATTTGGAGTCACTGTGTCCTAGGTAAAATCCTACCTTTTAGATATGACAGAGCTTGGCCCATTTGCTGAAACTTTCAGAGCTTTTTGTCTTATCTGTAAAATGGGATTAATGAGGATTTATAGGATTCTTAAAAACTGAATGAAAACAAAACTTGTGAAACATGAGAATTGTTTAATGTATCTTGGATTTAGTGAATGTTCAATGAGTGTAGTTATCAGCATTGCAAATTCAAAACCAAAGCTGTTAAATTAATAGGATGGTAAATACTGTTTTGTCTCAGTAAAAATTATTTTCCTTTGCTTTCTTTTGAATCATCGTGGTGCTTGGCAAACATCAGGAAATTTTCTCCTAATTTCATTCCCTCTTGACTTCTGTTTTCATTCCTACCTGAAAAAATGTTTCGACGTGTTGTCTGGGAGCATCTTCTTTGAGGACAGGATATGTACATTTACCCATCATGTCGTATATTGCTTTCATTATATCAAGCATTTCCTGAAAAGTAAAAGTCTTATGTGAGGTTGCACACATGTATGAAGAAACCAGTCTAAGAAGCTCTAACAGATTTTTCCTACTCAATGATGACTGTTGGTTGTCCCAAAGGAAAAGCCAGCAAACAGCTTTCTGCCTCAAGAATGGAAGAATCAGATGTAAGAATGAATTCTGATCTCTTGGTTTTTCTGTATATCTACCATAGTCAGGAAAAGAATATGCTGGTTTAATGTTTGGATTTCTATAGACTTTAAGTAGACCATGCTTATTTAATTGAATTATAATATATCTTACGTGTTGATCATCAGTTTCCATCTATTGAGAGTCAAATATACTGCACACCATATATTGAGAAAAAACACCATTTAGAATTAGTGAAATTAATTGGTAAGTCTTAAAGTTCATTAGGATTTTTGTTGTATTTTTTCCTACTATGGCTTTAACTGAAGTCACACGTGAAGACCAGTCAAAATATTTTGACCCTGGGAAACACCTTGAAATGTTATTAAAACAGTCTAATTTTTGCCTTACCCATTTTATGAGAGTAAAAATGTCTAATAACTTAAACATGTAGATGACATGAAAGATCTCTCGACTAGGTTGATAATACAGGTATATACTTTTAAGAGTATTCAATTCTGTTATAAATGATAAAGTAATTTGTAAACAGGTAAAACCTTTTAAGATGTTTTAAGCATAGATAAATAGCAAGTAGTTAGACACAGGCAGAATTCTTGAGATGTGTTAAACATAGAAAGGAATTGAAGAACAAGAGATACTTAATACTCTTGAGGTACCTGGGTAATAAATATTCAGGGTATAAAAATATACAAGAAGCACTAACTATTTAGGATATGCTGCATATACATGAACACTTAATAGTCATTGCAGTCTTAATTTGGCACCCAGTGGTGACACCTGTTCTGGCGCCAGGTGTCTTCTGTGCAAGAAACACAAATGAAACTCATGACTACTTATCAGGCTATACTTGTGGCCAGGCACACTTGCACCTGTGTCTCTCCAATAGAGCAAGTTCATGTCACTGGCTGTTGGCCCCGGGCACCTTTTGTGTGTGGGGTCTCTTGCTCAAAATGCAATTCTAGGGAAGGCTTGTGAGGGAGAGAGACAAGACTATAGGCACACAGCATGCCCAGGATTCAGGGAGTGTGGTCTTTCAACCCCACTTGCATCCTATCCTGTGTAGTTAACTTACCCGTCCCTTTACTTCTCGCTGTGTTTTAAACTGGTTTAATAAACTGTAATATGAGTATCTTAATTTGGTCTGTGAGCCTTGTTTCCTGGATAGTCTTCCTCAAAGTGCATTTGGAGACCCTACCATTGCATCAGATCATTCCACAATCCCCATGATAGTAAAATTGCATTTCCTTATGGATCACATGCTATGGGGAAAAGAAAGTCTTCAGGCTAAAATTGAAACATGGCTTGGATACATTTTCTGATTCCATCAACCGTGGTCTTAATACTGTGAATGGAATAAAGATGCCAGCAGGAAAAAAGTGTGTAATCTGTATGTGTTACATATTTACTTTGGAGCTTCACCATAAACCATTTCTATCCCAAATTTTTAATTATACATCTTTCTTCCACTACATAAAATACTTTGGATTTCCTGAGAAAAACTTTTTTCAAATTAATAATTGCAATTAATATCTTAAAGAAATGAAAATCTTCCAAATTATTGCTATGTTAGTGAGGTATCCCTTACCTCTTTAGTGATGTAGCCATCTTTATTTATATCATACAGATTAAATGCCCAATTGAGTTTTTCTTGTACTGTCCCCCGGAGCAAAATGGAAAGACCTTTGATGAAATCCTAAAAAGAAATAAAAATACAATTTTATGACATTTCTAAAAAAAAAAAAAAAGAAATGATGGAAGTAAGGGCTACAACCCTCTGGAATTTGAACCATTTATTTAGCAAAATGATTGATGTGTTATTGGTTGTCTATTTTTCAGACTTCTCTGTGGGCATAAATCACTCATTAGTCTTAACATTTTCATGTTGTAATTGGAAACCGAGTTAAATCAATGGTAGTACTGGAAATTGTACCAATGGGTACCCACACGGCAAGAGGCTTGAGTATAAGTGGTATTGGCTTTCCAGTGCAAGCACACATGATATACTAAAAGAATCTAATAGTTTGTTTTTTTTTTTTTAAATACAAGTGCACACATAACACACTTCAATGAAAAAACATTTGCTAATAAGAAATGTGGCTAACCATAAAAGATAAACCAATTGTGGTCTCTAATAAGAAATCCAGTTATAATTTACATGTGGACAGTGGGTAAGAGCATGGAGCTGGAGAGGACAGACTGCCTGGTTTCACCCTCCAGCTGTATTACTGGATGGCTTTGTGTCTTCAGGCAACTTAACATCCCTTTGCCTCAATTTTCATATCTGTAAAATGGAGCTAATAATAGTATCTACCTCTTCACAATTTTATGAGGATTGTAAAAGAGGCTGCTTATAATAGTCCCTGGCAAGGACATTGGCTGTGTAGGTTTTTGTTAAGTAAATGGAGCCCTCAGTTTGTATCCTGGTTAAGCTGGTTTGATTGCATTGCAGACTGGCCAGATTAACTTGATTGAATTCATTTAGTTTTTTTTTTTTTTTTGAGATGGAATCTTGCTCTGTTGCCCAGGCTGGAGTGCAGTGGCATGATCTTGGCTCACTGCAACTTCCACCTCCTACCTCCCGGGTTCAAGCAATTCTTCTGCCTCAGCCTCCCGAGTAGCTGGGACTACAGGCATCTGCTACCATGCCTGGCTAATGTTTGTATTTTTGGTAGAGATGGGGGTTTCACCATGTTGGTCAGGCTGGTCTCGAACTCCTGACCTTATGATCTGCCCGCCTTGGCCTCTCAAAGTGCTGGGATTACAGGCATGAGCCGTGCCCAGCCAGATTTTTTGTTGTTATGTACAGCAGGGTTAACATTACAATGTGCTGTATTCAGTTTATAATCCAGTTTTAAGTAGGAATGAAAGCAGAGGGGAAATCCAAAAGTCTTCTGGGTGAATTTGCATTATATCTCCCTTTCCCACATTCCCTTATTTTATGGCTGTATTTCTATCTGAATTTCTCAAATTGTTTTTTCTTTTTTAAATAAGTAATATCCATATAGTTCAACATTTAAAAATTATGTAAGCCGCCTGGTGAAAAACCTTTCTTCCATTCCTGGACCCAGCCACCTGTTCCTTTTACCCATAGACAACTGGCATAGTTTGTATTTACTTCCAAGGAATTTTTGTGCATATACAAGTGTAAGATATAGTTGTTTGTTTTACTGGCAAACAGACTTCTATACTTTTTTTTTCCACTTAACCATAAATCAGGGAAACAATTCAAGTTTCCATTGTATATGTAAATGCATCATTGTTTATTTAACCAAATTGTTCTTTTACATTTTTTCTCATTGTTATTTCTAGGTATTTTAACCTTTCTGTTACTGTTGTAAATGAGATATTTTTCTATCATATATTCTAAATTAGTTGTTTGTATGTATGAAAGCTATTGATTTCTGTATAATTTTGTACCCTGTCAATTTGCTGATACCATATGTTGATTTTCTTCTGGGTTTTCATGTGTGCAATAATATTAGCTGCAAATGGAGTTAATTTTACCTGTTTTCTAATTTTTATATGTTTACTTTTTTCTAATTATATGGCTTAATATCTATAGAACAATGTTACATCATGTAAATAATAGATATTCTTAGTTTTTTCTTGAACTTAAGAATATTTCAATTCGCTTTTAAGCATGATACTTAGTTTTATCATGGTGAAGAATTATACAACCATTCCACTTAGGCAAATTTATCAAGAATGGCCACTGACCTTTTTTGGCAAAAATGAAAAATACAAAACCAGAAATAATTGTCAAATTCATATTGCAAGGGGCCGTGAATAGCCCAGTCAGTTTTAAGAAAGAAAAACAAACTTGGAGGACTCACACTACCTAATTTCAAAACAGTACAAAGTTACATTAATCAAAACAGTGGTACTGGCATAAAGAGAGATGTATAAAACAGTAGAATAGAATTGAGTCTAGATATAAACCCAGCTGTCTGTGGCCAGTTGATTTTTCAATAATGGTGCCAGGACCATTCAATAGCTATGGAAAGAATAGTCTCAATATATGGTGCTGTGGCACCTGGATCACCATACTTAGTCTACTTCCCAATGGCATGCAAGTTAGAATGTCAAGTGAGAGAAGAAGAGAGAAGGCCACAAGGAATTCCAATATTTGGCAGGCACAGAGAGGAGAAGCTGGCAAAGCATCTTGAAAAGAAGTTGCTAAAGAAGTGAGTCAGGAGAACAGAGCATTTCCATAGGAAAGGATTGTTCATTTTGCTGCCAAGGTTGGAAAACTGTTCATTGGACCAGCAACATGGAGGTCACCAGCAAGTGATAGGGAACAGTCCAGTGGAGTAGGAGTGAAGAGTAATTTTTAATGAGGAGCACTTTGAATACTGAAGAGAAGAATCTAAAAAGAGTAAGAGTCAGAAAGGCGCTGATGCTCCTGAGAAGGTGGGGAGGCTCCAGAATGCAGGTAGATGGGCCGACCTCAGAAGGGAGTTGATACAGGAGACAGAAGGACATGGTGTGGATGCCAGTAGCTGCTTTGCAGGCGGGAAGATGACTGCATTTCTGTCTGATAGCTTTAGTGAGTGTGAGCTGTTTGGGAGTGAGGAGCCAGGTAGAAGAGGTATGAATCTGAGGTTTGAGGAGAGAGGTGGGAACTCTGCTACTAGGCAATAAGGTGACGTGCAAATTAGAAAAACGGAGACCTCCCTCAAATTATTTCCCTGCCATATTTTAGAAAATTATTTATGACGTATAATGTAGTTTAATTAAAAGGTAATGACAGCCCTTGGAGGTGTGAGTGTACATCTTTCAAAACCAGCAGGCTGGGGATCACGGCTTATGCCTATAATCCCAGCACTTTGGGTGGCAGAGGTGGGAGGGTTGTTTGAGCCCACAAGTTTGAGAGCAGCCTGAGCAACCCAGCCAGATCCAGATTAACAAGAACAACAAATTAACAGGGTGTGGTGGTGCACACCTGTTGTCCCAGCTACAACTGGGAGGCTGAGACGGGAATTGCTTGAGCCCAGAAGGTTGAGGCTACAGTGAACTAATTGCACCACTGTGCTACAGCCTGGGTGACAGACCAAGACACTGTCTCAAAAAAAAAAAAAAAAAAAAAATCCTTGGCTTTTTCAGAAGGTATAAAATATACATTGCAGAACACAGAGCCTTATTCACTGAAGATTGCTGAGCAGTTTTGAAAACTAGATGAGGTTGATGGTTATAAATGTAAACTATTTTTTTAAAATTCACAAAGTAGTAATATGTCATTAATTTTAAGGGGAGCTGGCTACAGGGTCTTTGATAACATGCTTAGAGTATTGGGTCTCAGAATATAATGTGCAACACCTGGGGAGCTTGCTAACAGATTTCTGGGACCTACCCCAAGAATTATGATTCATTAGGTTGGAGTGGGACCCCAAAATTTACATGTCTGACACGTTCCAAGGGGAAGCCTATACTGCTTCCAGGGATCACACTTTGAGAACCACTGGCCTACAGTACTCATCATTGGCATTGACCTCACCACCACACAAAACAGCAGAGTAACAATGAAAGATTTAAAGAGAGTACTTTTGGGGAATCCCCCCAAGATGGCCGAATAGGAACAGCTCCAGTCTACAGCTCCCAGCATGAGCGACACAGAAGACGGGTGATTTCTACATTTCCAGGTGAGGTACCAGGTTCATCTCACTGGGACTTGTTGGACAGTGGGTGCAGCCCATGGAGTGTGAGCCAAAGCAGGGTGGGGCATTGCCTCACCCAGGAAGCACAAGGGGTCAAGGAATTCCCTTTCCTAGCCAAGGGAAGCTGTGACAGATGGTACCTGGAAAATCGGGGTGCTCTCACCCCTAATACTGCACTTTTCCAATGGTCTTAGCAAATGGCACACCTGTAGATTATATCCCGCACCTGGCTCGGGACGTTCCCACCCTAATACTGCACTTTTCCAGTCGTCTTAGCAAATGGCATACCAGGAGATTATATCCCGCACCTAGCTCGGAGGGTCCCACGCCCACAGAGCCTTGCTCACTGCTAGCACAGCGGTCCGAGATCGAAGTGCAAGGCAGAAGTGAGGCTAGGAGAGGGGCATCCGCCATTGCTGAGGCTTGACTAGGTAAACAAAGCAGCCTGGAAGCTCGAACTAGGTGGAGCCCACTGCAGCTCAAGGGGGTCTGCCTTCCTCTGTAGACTCCACTTCTGGGGGCGGGGCATAGCTGAACAAAAGGCAGCAGAAATTTCTGCAGACTTAAACGTCCCTGACAGCTCTGAGGAGAGTAGTGGCTCTCCCAGCCTGGAGTTTGAGATCTGACAACAGACTGCCTCAAGTGGGTCCCTGACCCCTGAGTAGCCTAACTGGGAGACACCTCCCAGGAGGGGCTGACTGACACCTCATACAGCCAGGTGCCCCTCTGAGATGAAGCTTCCAGAGGAAGGATCAGGCAGCAACATTAGCCGTTCTGCAATATTTGCTGTTCTGCAGCCTCTGCTGGTGATACCCAGGCAAACAGGGTCTGGAGTGGACCTCCAGCAAACTCCAACAGACATGCAGCTGAGGGTCCTGACTGTTAGAAGGAAAACTAACAGAAAGGAATAGCATCAACATCAACAAAAAGGACAGCCACACCAAAACCCCATCTGTAGGTCATCATCATCAAAGACAAAGGTAGATAAAACCACAAAGATGGGGAGAAACAGAGCAGAAAAGCTGAAAATTCTAAAAACCAGAGTGCCTCTTCTCCAAAGGAATGCAGCTCCTCACCAGCAATGGAACAAAGCTGGATGGAGAATGACTTTGACGAGTTGACAGAAGTAGGCTTCAAAAGATCAGTAATAACAAACTTCTGCGAGCTAAAGGAAGATGTTTGAACGCATCGCAAAGAAACTAAAAGCCTTGAAGAAAGATTAGATGAATGGCTAACTAGAATAAATAGTGTAGAGAAGACCTTAAATGACCTGATGGAGCTGAAAACCATGGCACAAGAACTACGTGACGCATGCACAAGCTTCAGTAGCTGACTTGATCAAGTGGAAGAAAGGGTATCAGTGATTGAAGATCAAATGAATGAAATGAAGTGAGAAGAGAAGTTTAGAGAAAAAAAAAGAGTTAAACAAGCAAACCCTCCAAGAAATATGGGACTATGTGAAAAGACCAAATCTGCATCTGACTGATGTACCTGAAAGTGACAGGGAGAATGGAACCAAGTTGGAAAACACCCTTCAGGATATTATCCAGGAGAACTTCCCCAACCTAGCAAGGCAGGCCAACATTCAAATTCAGAGAACGCCACAAAGATACTCCTCGAGGAGAGCAACCCCAAGACACATAATTGTCAGATTCACCAAGGCTGAAATGAAGGAAAAAATGTTAAGGGCAGCCAGAGAGAAAAGTTGGGTTACTCAGAAAGGGAAGACTAACAGTGGATCTCTCAGCAGAAACTCTACAAGCCAGAAGAGAGTGGGGGCCAGTATTCAACATTCTTAAAGAAAAGAATTTTCAACCCAGAATTTCATATTCTGAGTTCATAAAGTGAACTGAGCTTCATAAGTGAAGGAGAAATAAAATCCTTTTTAGACAAGCAAATGCTGAGAGATTTTGTTACCACCAGGCCTGCCTTACAAGAGCTCCTGAAGGAAGCACTAAACATGGAAAGGAACAACTGGTACCAGCCACTGCAAAAACATGCCAAATTGTAAAGACCATCGATGCTAGGAAGAAACTGCATCAATTATCAGGCAAAATAACCAGCTAACATCATAATGACAGGATCAAATTCACACATAACAGTATTAACCTTAAATGCCAATGAGCTAAATGCCCCAATTAAAAGACATAGACTGGCAAATTGGATAGAGTCAAGACCCATCAGTGTGCTGTATTCAGGAGACCCATTTCACATGCAGAGACACACACAGGCTCAAAATAAAGGGATGGAGGAAGATCTACCAAGCAAATGGAAAACAAAACAAAACAAAAAAGCAGGGGTTGCAATCCTAGTCTCTGATAAAACAGACATTAAACCAACAAAGATCAAAAGATATAAAGAAGGCCATTACATAATGGTAAAGGAATCAATTCAACAAGAAGAGCTAACTATCCTAAATATATATGCACCCAATACAGGAGCACTCAGCTTCATAAACCAAGTCCTTAGAGACTTACAAAGAGACTTAGACTCCCACACAATAATAATGGGAGACTTTTAACACCCCACTGTCAACATTAGACAGATCAATGAGACAGAAAGTTAACAAGGATATCCAGGAATTGAACTCGGCTCTGCACCAAGCAGACCTAATAGACTTCTACAGAACTCTCCACCCCAAATCAACAGAATATACAGTCTTCTCAGCACCACATCGCACTTATTCCAAAACTGCCCACATAGTTGGAAGTAAAGCACTCCTCAGCAAATGTAAAAGAACAGAAATCATAACAAACTGTCTCTCAGACCACAGTGCAATCAAATTAGAACTCAGGATTAAGAAACTCACTCAAAACCACACAACTAGTTGGAAACTGAACAACCTGCTCCCGAATGACTACTGGGTAAATAATAAAATGAAGGCAGAAATGAAGATGTTCTTTGAAACTAATGGGAACAAAGACACAACATACCAGAATCTCTGGGACACCTTTACAGCAGTGTGTAGAGGGAAATTTATAGCACTAAATGCCCACAAGAGAAAGCAGGAAAGATCTCAAGATACAAAATCAATGTGCAAAAATCACAAGCATTCCTATACACCAATAATAGACAGAGCCAAATCATGAGTGAACTCCCATTCACAATTGCTTCAAAGAGAATAAAATACCTAGGAATCCAACTTACAAGGGATGTGAAGGACCTCTTCAAGGAGAACTACAAACCACTGCTCAATGAAATAAAAGAGGACACAAACCAACGGAAGAACATTCCATGCTCATGAACAGGAAGAATCAATATTGTGAAAATGGCTATACTGCCCAAGGTAATTTACAGATTCAATGCCATCCCCATCAAGCTACCAATGACGTTCTTCACAGAATTGGAAAAAACTACTTTAAAGTTCATATGGAACCATAAAAGAGCCCAATTGCCAAGACAATCCTAAGCCAAAAGGACAACCCTAAGCCAAAAGAACAATCCTAAGCCAAAAGCTGGAGGCATCACACTACCTGACTTCAAACTATACTACAAGGCTACAGTAACCAAAACAGCATGGTACTGGTACCAAAACAGAGATACAGACCAATGGAACAGAACAGAGCCCTCAGAAATAATACCACACATCTACAGCCATCTGATCTTTGACAAACCCAATGAAAACAAGCAATGGGGAAAGGATTCCCTGTTTAATGAGTGGTTCTGGGAAAACTGGCTAGCCATATGTAGAAAGCTGAAACTGGATCCCTTCCTTACACCTTATACAAAAATTAATTCAAGATGGATTAAAGACTTAAATGTTAGACCTAAAACCATAAAAACCCTAGAAGAAAACCTAGGCAATACCATTCAGGACATAGGCATGGGCAAGGACTTCATGACTAAAACACCAAAAGCAAGGGCAACAAAAGCCAAAATTGACAAATGGGATCTCATTAAACTAAAAAGCTTCTGCACCGCAAAACAAACTACCATCAGAGTGAACAGGCAACCTACAGAATGGGAGAACATTTTTGCAGTCTACCCATCTGACAAAGGGCTAATATCCAGAATCTAGAAAGAACTTAAACAAATTTTACAGGAAAAAAATCAAACAACCCCATCAAAAAGTGGGTGAAGGACATGAACAGACACTTCTCAAAAGAAGACATTTATGCAGCCAACAGACACATGAAAAAATGCTCATCATCACTTGCCATCAGAGAAATGCAAATCAAAACCACAACGAGATACCATTTCACACCAGTTAGAGTGGTGATCATTAGAAAGTCAAGAAACAACAGATGCTGGAGAGGACGTGGAGAAATAGGAATACTTTTACACTGTTGGTGGGACTGTAAATTAGTTCAACCATTGTGGAAGACAGTGTGATGATTCCTCGAGGATCTAGAACTAGAAATACCATTTGACCCAGCCATCCCATTACTGGGTGTGTACCCAAAGGATTATAAATCATGCTGTTATAAAGACACATGCATACATATGTTTATTGTGGCACTATTCACAAGAGCAAAGACTTGGAACCAACCCAGATGTCCATCTGTGACAGACTGGATTAAGAAAATGTGGCACATATACACGATGGAGTACTATGCAGGCATAAAAAAGGATGAGTTCATGTCCCTTGTAGGGACATGGATGAAGCTGGAAACCATCATTCTGAGCAAACTATTGCAAGGACAGAAAGCCAAACACTGCATGTTCTCACTCATAGGTGGGAATTGAACAGTGAGATCACTTGGACACAGTTTGGGGAACATCACACACTGGGGTCTGACTTGGGGTGGGGAGTAGGGGGAGGGATAGCATTAGGAGAAATACCTAATGTAAATGACGAGTTAATGGGTGTAGCACACCAACATGGCACATGTATACATATGTAACAAACTTACACGTTGTGCACATGTACCCTAGAACTTAAAAGTATAATAATAGTAATAAATAAAAATAACACTTTTAAGTCAATTGTGGACTTGTATTGTTTGCCTCCCTATTAGGTCCCAAATTTCCATTTGGTGCTCCATGATGTTCTGTGGAAGCTCACTCCATCTCTGCGTCTAGTGATACAGCCATGACCTGGGCAAAGTTAGGAAGTACATTTATCCCTTTGGCCAGACAACTGGATCTGTGGTTGGCATTTGACTAAACCTGGTCCAAGTCTAAGCATGACTCCCCAGACTCAGAGTCTTGCGAGGAACGATAGGACAGAGATGTGCTTCTTTCCTTGCTCAACAGGAGCAATGAATCCTGCAGCCAAGGAGCTGTGGCCTCTTCTTGCAGCCCTAAAGGGTCCCACCCTTAGGTTGTAGCCAGCCCCATCTCTGGCCTCTTTGTTCCTGTGAACCAAAGAAATTATCATACTGTTTTTCGGTCACTTAATGTATCCTTTTCTAGTATTTGTGAACAAAAGTATCCTGATTCACATGCTGACATCTGATTCATATCTTCTTAAATATTATATGCCCTGGACCAATTTACATTAAAAGATAGCTATGGACTTTGAGCACCTCTCTCTTTTTATCTTGTGGGATATCAGTAAAGAGTTGTTTAAAACAGGAATGACTATCTCTTTTTGTGCAAAAGAAAAATGAGAAACTTAATGTGGCTTATAAGATTTTTGCGCCATGCTTTTCTGAGTGGTAACTGAAGTCTCTCAAGTAGGAAGTGGCAAACTTAGAACCACAACAACTCTCAAAGAGTAATTTGCACAATTACTTTACTTGTATACATATGTATACAATGGAGGTTATATCAATGGAGATTATATCTGTTCCCTAATGTACAAAAAATGATAAAGGGGTGGGGAGGTCTCATGCCAGAACTTAAAGTACAATTAAAAAAAAAAAAACCCCAACTGATAACTGCTATAGTTAACTTCTAATAAATAATGAGCACGTGTTTGGTGCCAGACACAGAGCCAAGCCCTTTACTGACATGACTTTTTCATTCTTACACTATCTTTTTAAGTAGCTTTGGTTGCTGATGTTTTAGTGGTATGAATACTAAGGTCAAGAGGGTTAAGTACTCAGCCCAGGGTCTCAGAGCCACTGGGTAGCAAAATGGAGATTAGATCACATCATACCAAATCCAGAGCCCCTCATATCATATTTATTCTGCCTTTCAGGTTTAAGCAAATTAAATGGAAAACTCCCATTATCCTTTATCATAGAATCAGATGGTCTCTCTACTTCTCAGTATGCTATTGCTATTCAAAATGTGTTCATTCCCTAACCATTTCTGTTTTCTAGAGATTTCCCAGGTAGCTAATCAATTTAGAAAAGTAACTGCAACAGCCTAGTTTTAAATTTGATTTTCATCTAAACTTTATTAATTTAGCCATTAGTTTTCCCTTAGATGGCAAGGCATTTTACCAATATGCATATCATATACAACCATTACAACTAATTTCCCAAATTATAATCAATGTTCATTGCAATTACTGGTATTTTACATAAATATTATAAAAGCAATGTTATGCATGGTTCCATATCATTAACACCAGACTAAATTTACATGTAAAATTGGATATAATTTGCCCTAGGAAATTGGTAGTATATTTCTGATACATAAGTAATTTCAAGTAATGGAATCACTAATAGTTTTTGCCTTACTCATCCTCTGGAAGCCAGGTATAAAAGTTTATATTAGGTAAACTATATTAGGTAAAACCTTTGGCTTCTATGTTATAAATTAAGACTGTGCTGTAATTAAACTTATTCCTAAAGTGAAGCAAACACAAATATGACATTATCATGAAATGATCAGTTACTATCATGGAGTGACCTAAGCTGCCATTAGCAAAAGAAACATTATGGAGACTGGTACCCAGGACACTCTTCCCACAACCATGTCCTCTCCCTCCACTAACTGCTGCTTCTACACCCAGGATAAACCTGCCTTCCCCATCTTGACTTAGTTCATTCCCTCACCTTAGTTCATTTCTTCTCCACTCTCAGCTTTTATTTTTCTTTTCTCAGTGATATTTTTCACTTAAGTTATGGGAGATGATGTTTTGGGATTCCTGGCCCAGAATCTTTGCAATTGTGGTACCCAGTCTGCATGAGCACGGAGTATGTGTGAGGAGGTTTTTGGCTGCCCCTGTTCATCCTGCCCCTGTGGTGACTGGCTGGATTACATCGCAGAAGGCTGCACCCTTCTTTTTTCATCTGGACTCCACAAAACCCTTGCACCCAGATAGCTGCCTATGCCCATATGAACTTTTCTTTTAAACATAACAGTTCTTTTGAAATACAGTTCTACCAATTTTGTTTTAATTTCTTTTGAATTTGTTTCATGCTTCACCTGCAATACCTTTACTGGAGTTCAGGCTTTCATCAGCCCCTGTCTGGACTCTTGGCATACTTAGCTGCTACTTACACTCCATGTTTCCAGGAACATAGCTCTGATAAATTAACATCCCTGCCAAAAAATTCTACAAAGACTCCTCATCTCTTGCAAGATAGTCCAGTCTCCCACCTAAGACGTGTCAGGATCTGACCTCTGTCTCCTTCCCCAGCCTACGCTCTTGGCTCTCCAATTGTGTATTCTATCTTCTTGATGATGTACACATGTTTTTGCTTGGTTCCCAGGCCTGATATACTCTGTCCAGCCTCTGCCCCACTCTCCATTGCTTCCCATCCCATCTCAAGCCTTTATTCTCTTAGGGAGCTCCTGACTGTCCTTTAGACTTCGTCCATCGATTACACTGGGCAGGCTTCCCTGCTGCAGCCCCTTTTGCACCCGTACCATTTCCTTGCTGACCTCATTCATCATCTGCTTCCCTTTATCAGGGCTCTCATCAAAATTTCTGCTGATATTTAAGATGCATCCTTCCTCACTGATATTTAAGATCTTTAATATCTGCTGATATTTAAGATGCATCTTCCAAATTATATACATATATTCCATAAATAAATATATATATGTATATATGGAAAAGAGAAATTGGAATCATGAAGCAAAATATGTATAATGCTACTTCTGAGCCCAAGCACAACCAAATCAGAATGTAACAAATGAGGTATATATTTTTCACATATTTTTCCTAACAAAAATAAAACCCTTCACAGCTGATCAGAGTTCATGTTGGGTTTATTCTCCTAATATTTAAATCAATATACTACAATTTGTGATCTGCCATGTACCATTTGAATCGTATGAATTACATATATATATATGAAATATATATACATATATAAGCTATGTAAGTATCTAGGACATACTTCATTTTACTAGAAATACACAGTAGTTCGTGAACGAAATTATACACAGTAGTTCGTGAACGAAATTATACACAGTAGTTCATGAACAGAATTATACACAGTAGTTCATGAACGAAATGAAATACTTTCTAGCCAGACATGGTGGCAAGTGCCTGTAATCCCAGCTACTCAAGAGACTTGAGGCAGGAGAGTCACTTGAACCTGGGTGGCAGAGGTTGCAGTGAGCTGAGATTGTGCCACTGCACTCCATCCTTTATGACAGAGCAAGACTCTGTCTCTCAAAAACAAAAACAAAAACAACTTTCTCTACAGATCACTTAAAGTTTGTCATTTAAAAAGAGATTTCCTCGTAGAATTGTCAGACTGGTGAATATAGTCTTTTTCTACATTTAATTTACTGCCCATTTGCCCCACTTACTGAGACTTCCACAGCGGGGCTTTTGACTTTATCATCTTTGTATTTCCAAGGCCTACCACTGACTGGCCCATAAGGAGGTGTCAGTAACTGTTAGTTAAATCATTTGCCTTCTGGGGCTTTTCACATGCAGTTGAAGAAATGGACTCTCCCTGTATGAGCCAATATAAAGCACTAGAAAATAAACTAAATGTGGCTTGCAATTCGTACATCTTTTAAAAGATAATTTTTGGCAATTATATGAGAGAAAGGGAATGTCCTTGGGCTTTATTTCCCCTGAGCAAAAGTAATCATCACCGAACTCACATTTCCTCCTAAAAAGCGTAAACTAAAGTCAAATGATAGGAGTATAATCCAGGGCTTACCTCGAAACTCACAGCTCCATTGTGGTCCGTATCAAACGCATTGAACAGAAAATGTGCATATGTTGTAGAGTCTGAAATGGTGAAAAGGGAATATCATTAAGTCAGTGTTTCCATATCCAACATAAGTCTTGGATTGCAGTCCAAACTTCCTTTGATCCAGAAGAATTAACTCTGCCTCCTTTAGTTTGTGCTTTCTTCACAACTGCTTACCCTCTTTCTGTAGAGGACTAGAGTTTGAGATTCACAGGAATGAGCAATCTAGATGGAGGCCATTGGTGACAAACATTCTCTATGAGTTTCTGGCTGGCAATGCTGTAGTCCTGGGTGATGAGAGTAACACTGGGACAAGAAATGGTCCCATAGGTGGATGTGAAGATTGAGACTTGTCTGGAATTTGCTTAGTGTTTGGGAGAGACCATCTCTAGAAGTAAAGTAATAAAAATAATATTAATGAGACAGAGACGAGTTGCTATTATTAGTGTCTCTGTCATTATTAGAACTTTCATCATTGTTACAACTCAGAGAATGATATTGGGACTTAGAGAGCGTGAAAAACATGCCCAAAGTCACACAGTGAAGAAGGAGTAAATCTGGGACATGAACTTAGGTCTTTCTGACTCTTGAGAATCAGGCTAGCCTACAGCCAGTACCAGGCTAGCCCACAGGCAGTGAAGTTGGCTGATGGATTGGGGTCAGTGGTCACTTGGGAAGTTTCTGTGGCTGTGTTGGAAGGGGACTGGGTGGTCCTACATGTTCCTAGTTGTATGAAGTTGCATGAAGTAGGGAGCCCCTACTCTGTCAGGGTCCTGGGTGGGATTCGAGGATCTGGGTATGATGGACAATTATGTCTTCTGAAGTCTAACAGGTCTTCTTAGTTTGCGTCCATCAGGTATTCTTCCCCTCTCATTTTTCCTTCCTTCCTCTCCTGTTTCTCCTTTGTCTCCTTAATCTCTGGGCTTTCTGCCATTTCATTTAAAAGTCTGTATTTTTTCCTTATTGTTTTCTGTTCTGAGTGCCTAGCTTTCATTCCTAAGGGTTTCTGTGCTTGAACCTTGATAAAATTTACATGATTATTTTCAGTGTTTCATCTCATGGGCTTTAGCCTTTTATTTTAACCTTTTTTGTCTTTTCAAAATAAAATGGTAACCTTTTCGCTCATTGGCTTTAGCCTTTTATCTTCTGTTTTAAATCTCATCTATTTCTAACTTTTAACCTTTATTGGGTTTTAACTTATCATTGATTTACTTTTTACTTTATGAATTGCTTTTTATAGGCTGTCAGGAAGCTAAGTCACAGTAACAGGAGTCCAGAATTGCCCTCCCCAGATAAGAGAGGTCAAGAGGTCATCTAAATTTCTCTCCTGGTTCTCAGGGCCCACGGCCTCCTTACAAGTTGTTTTTCCTGAATGCCTCAGTGCAGTAATTAACATTACTGAAGGCTATACATTTCATGAGGTAGATTGTACACTCAGTTTCTTAAAATGACAGTGACATCTTCGGTCATCTCTTACTTTTTAAATATGCTATGAGGAACTACTCATCTTTAAACACAGGAATTACTAGCACTGTTTTCAGTGAACTCACCACGCACCAAAATTGGGTCTAAATAATATGTAACACTGTGACATCTAGAGTGGATGTCCTTCCAGTATTGATAGGTTGCAGGAAGAAATCCTTTTGCATATGGAGCCAGGGGGTTAATTACCATAAACTTAGTTCTGTTATTGGGAAGCTCCATTATAGAGTTATCAAGAATTGGCAGCCTATTTCAACTTGCAAAGTTGTTTTACTCTCAACAGTACTTTTTCACAGACTTCTTGAACTACATAGTGCCCTCTGGAGATGTGAATTGATCGATGGTGTGTTAAACTTATTTTCGGAGAAGGAAAAAAAAAGAGATTTTGCATATTTTATAATGAGCTTCATTAAGCAAGTCTCTTGCTACCCTGTTTTCACAATCAGAGTAAATGTCTTTACCTTAGCAAGCAGTACTCACTGTGAATAATGGCTCAAAACAAACGATGTTTGCTATTTTTTTAATCAAAAAAAAAAGATAACATGTATGTGATAATTACTGTTCTTCTCAAATGGAGTTTTTCTAGCTTAAAGCTTGACATGTGGGAATTATGCTCTCAATGTGGTACAGAGGACATCCTGTTCTTCTAAATCTGCCTCGGCAGGTTTTAGAAGTTACAGCAGCTTCCCAGACTAGATAATCCATGCACAGAGGTTTTGGTAATAGCATAGTAGAGTCAGACTGCCTGAATTTAAATCTCAGCTTCACCAAAGATTAAGTGCATGACCTCAAGCAAGTTGTTTTATCTTTGTGTGATTCAGTTTCCTCATCTACAAAACAACAACAATATCAGTATGTACTTCATAGATTTTTTTTTTTTTTTTTTTTTTTGAGACAAAGTCTTGCTCTTGGCCCCAGGCTGGAGCGCACTGGCACGATCTCGGCTCACTGCAACCTCCACCTCCTGGGTTCAAGCAATTCTCCTACCTCAGCCTCCCAAGGAGCTGGGATTACAGGCACCTGCCACCACACCTGGCGAAGTTTTGTATGTTTAATAGAGACAGTGTTTCATCACGTTGGCCAGACTGGTCTCAAACTCCTGACCTCAGGTGATCTGCCTGCCTCCGCCTCCCAAAGTGCTGGGATCTACAGGTGTGAGCCACTGTGCCTGGCCTTCATAGAGATCTTAATAAAGTTTAAATGAGACACTATTTGCAAAGTGTTTAGAAATAAGCCTATATACTTATTAAAATTTCAATAAATATTAGCTATTATTTCCTGGACAAGCCACTTTTATCTCAACTACCTTAAACACATGTGATCAAATCTTTTACAAATGTAACATCTTTTCACCTTAAATAACTTTGTTTTTTTAGGATTTCTGTTGTGTGTCTAGGTGACGAGCTCTAATTTAATGCAATTTTCCGCTCAATAAAAGACAAGAAAATTATGTCCTAAAAAGCAATGGTCCTGATGGAGTTTGCTTTTCTTCTGGCAGGCACTTGAAGACAGTGGAAAGTTTTAAAGAAGAGGAGTGGAGCTACTTGCTTAAAGAAGCAAAGTCATAGGGAATGTCCAGCTAGGCAGAAAACTGGATAAAATGACGAAAAGAGAAACTGTCTACAAAAGCATCTATGGTTCTGTTTTTACTCGACTGTGTTCTTAGGCACTCAATAAATATTTGTTAAAAGAGTGAATAACTGGCTTCTTGGAATCTAGATTTCAGTACAGTCCAGGGCTTAAAAGATGTAACAATGATCTCCCTTCTCCGTCTATGATCTCTTCGTGATCACATTTCTTTACATAACAAAAATAGTTACTGAGTTTGTTAAGCTGAGATTGCCTCAGTTTCTTATAATTTTACTTGTGAAGCTGAAAAATAAATGTTGAGATTTGATAGTTGAGCAACAAAATTTACAGATTCTTAGGATGGGAAGACATTTTGGATATTATTTAGCGTTGTATTTACATTGAACAAAGGTAAAAATAGGGACTTTCAGTGACATACTGAGGTCACCTAGTTACTTCATGGTAGAGTTGGTAATGAAATCAAGATATTCCTATACCATCTCTTAGAAATCAAGGATACTGGAGTAGAAAAAAACTGAGGATTTCTTTGATGTGACTGCTACATTTTACAGAGAAACAACCTGAGGCCAAGAAAAGTAAACTACTCGAGGTTACGTACCTTGATAGGTAGCAGTCTATCCACAAACTCCGAACTGTCTTAGTCCAAAGGTCTTAACCCAATTATATTGAGAACACAATGCATATAGCAAATAACCCTTGAGTTCGTTCTTCATAGTATTTGAACAAACACACTTGATTATCATGCCCCAGGTTTGTAGAATGAAATCCATTTGGTTTATTTCTTTTTCCTATCCCAAAGCCCTAATCCCATCGAATTCAAGCACAAAGAATAGAATTAGCTTCATGTATTGGAATATACAATTCATGACTTCGTTACTGTGGTAAGGCAAGTTCATATGCATAAATAGTAGCTTCCGTCAATAAGCCCTCTGTAAATCACCCTGAAAAATTGTTAGAAATACTGTCCTAGGACAAGGATACTCAGTGGGTGAAGTCTTTTTTAATTTTAACCTTTATGTCTACAGAACTCATCTGACTCAAGTGCCTTGCACACAACAGCTGCTTAATAAATGTTTATTGATAGATTATTATGACTTGAGCTCGTTCATTCATTCATTCATTCGTTCGTTCATTCAACAGCTGTCTGTTAGATGCCTAGTGTAGACAACATAAGTGCATTCCTACAACATGAGCAGAAATAGCCCAGGAAACTGATTTTTATGGGCTTTAAAAATGTTTAGTGAACTAAAAGCTTACTAAGCTTCTATTATATGTGGAGTTTAAAAAGTTTTTGCGAACCATATAGGCAATAGCACCAACAAGCCATCTCCTCTCTGCTTGCCTTACAGTAGCCATACTTTATCCCCTGCAAACAAGAGGCTTTTGTTCAATCCAGTTTTTTCTGACATCCAGCTCACCAAGCAAGTTGGGCTTGATAAACTGTTTCACAAAGCAACAGAGAAAGCTAACAGCCTGACACAATACAAATTACAGAGAGTTCTGTAGATAAGACAAAGCACTTTCCTGGAGGAAATGGTGAGATGTTGTGATTTATGGACCCATCAGTGTTACTGTTCATAATGAGAAAACCTGTTGCATTCAGACCATCATCCTGAATAAACGATGGCTCCGTGGAAGTGTAAGGATGGCCATCACATGAATTTGCTTGCCATCAGAGATCACGTTCTTCCTTAGGACATTTTTCCTTTTCTGGCCACATATAAGAAACAATTTGTATGTATGATATTAATTTTTTAAAAGCAAAGCAAATCATAATTCTTTAAAATATTTCATTTCCTTCAGCAATGCCATGTGTTCAGATTTCTGCATTCAATTAACATGAATAATCAAATGTTAAGACTGTAACAGTAATTTTTTCTCAAATTCCTAGTCCCTTTGGATTTTGTAACAGGAATCCTTTGCAAAATAGATGTGCTGTGTTTAAGAAGATGTTCTCTAATGCAGAAGTGTTATTTTTCAAATAAAGATATAATTTTAATGTGGAGCTGTATCCAAGTTTTAGTATGTAATAACTTGATTTGAAATGATTGAAAAATGAGGATTTTCATCTGCATTGGTGCTTTGATATTAATGCTTATTAAGATGTTGGTAGGCACTCAGTAAATATAATTTTTCTTTAAAAAATCCATGGGTTTTAAACAATTTAGAAAAATATGAGGTAGTTAATTCCCCAAATTAATCTCTCATTAGTGCAGACAGTGAACCCATTATAATCTTGGCATCAGGTACTATAACCAATACCTGTCTGTGGTCTGTTAGAAGGGCCCTCCCCTCTGCACTGTAGTAATGAGATGGGGTGGGAGAGTTATCGTCCAAAGTATATCCAAATTCACTTAATAACAAGTCTTCCTGTGTTTTCTTAGAATTCTAATTTAATTCTCTTAAAAGTCCATCGAAAACAAAAAATTGTTTTGACAAGTCAGGCACAGAATTGTTTTAAATCCACTAAACTAGCTAAAACCAAATGGGATTAAAACCCTAAAGGAAACCTGACTCTTGTATGAAACAACTAATACTTAAGTGCTGTAGACTTTTCAAAGAGCCTTTTACAGATACTATTCCATTGTACAGTGATAGCCACCATGTGAGGTGGGCGTCATTCATTCATTCATGCAAAAAGTATTTATCAAGTGCTATTACTTGTCAGTTACTGTCCCGTGACCTGTGGATACAACAGTAAACAAAGTGGAGAAATCCTCTGTTCCCCTGGAGCTGACATTCTAGTGGAGACAAAGACAAAAACAACAATAGTACAAGTGAAATATATATTATTGGATTGTCTCGAGTGCTATAGAGAGACATAAAGCAGGGGAAGGAGGAATGTTCAAGGCATTGTAATTTAAGATAGAGTGATCAGGGCAAGTCTCACTGAGAAAGTGGCATTGGAGTAAATGCAAAGGTGATGAGATATTGAGATAGATATTTGGGAGAAGAGAATTTCAGGCAGAGGGAACAGCAAGTTCAAAGACACAGGAGCAGCATCATGGCTAGTGTGCTGGTGGGATGGCCACCATGTGTAGGCCACTCTATAGGTTGTGGCTTATGTTCTATGGAATGGTATGGTTTTGAGCAGAGCAGTAACATGATTTGCTTACATTTTAATGGGATCACTGACTCATTTTTAAGAGTAGACTATGGTTCGGGGAGGGGTCATCAGAATCAGAGAAGTCAGTTTGGAGACTACTGTGTTTATTTTGGCAGGAGATAATGGTGGCTCCTTTAAGTGGTAATTAGTAAAATAAAAGGCCAATTAGCAAGGTCAATGGCAAAGTCAACTCTGGCCATAATCACAGAGAGAAACAATTGTCCCCTATGTTGAGTAGACATCAGAGTTGAAAGGAAGTACTAGATGATTCCCTCCTGACTTGAGGTGAAACCTTCCTGAACTCCCGATTCATGGACTCCACCATCCCAACCCATCACTATCTTTTTCCTCCAAATCTGAATCCTATTTATCTCTTTTCTTTTCTATCCTAAAGCTATTAACATCTCCTTTACCAGCTCCTTCCCTGTGTATAAACAATGTCCAATCTCTTCTACATTAAAACTAAAGTCTTCCACTGGTATCTACCCAGCACTATGGCCAGTTTCCTCCTCATCACTCTTCCAGCAAAGCTTTCTGTAAGTGCTGTCTCTATTGGTGGTTGCTGCTTTCTTCTCATCCTCCTTTTCACCCTCTGCAATTTGGCTTCTGCTTGTGCGCTCCACTCCCTAGTACTTCATCCAGGGCACTTGGGCTGTCCTGATCATGCCCAGTAATGACTCCCATGTTGCCACACCCCAAAGAGACCTTCGGATTCTTACCTTACTAGACTTTATTGTTTCATTTCCAAACTATCAATCTCTGTTGTGTTTATTTCCATAAACTGTTCATTCTCTGTCTCCTTTGTGGATGCCTTTTCCTTATGGTTCTTGACATGTGTTCTGGAGTTTCCTGCTGGCCTCATGGAGCTCGCCACCTTGTATAACTCCCCCAGTAACCTCATCTACATCATGGATTTAACCAGTACTTCCTGATTAATAATTCTCAAATCCCTGTCTCTTTCTCTGACTTGTCCTCTGAGCCTCAAATCTGTACCAACTTCTAGTTGAGTCTAAATCCCCACAGGCACCTCAGATGTAATTTGTCCAAAACTGAGATCATTATCCCACTACTCCTCCTGTAAAGAGTCACCTGGTGTCCACGATGGACTCCTGGAAGGTATCACAAACTCCTCTCTTTATCTTTTTATGCCACAAAAAGCTAGTTCATCACTAAATTCTTCCATTTTTGTCATCTAAATATGTCTGTAATCTGTCCCCACTTCTCAATTTCTCCTATGCAAATCCTTGTTTAAAGACCTTATTGTTTTGCCTCCTACAGTAGTAATCTTCTAATTAGTATCCCCCGCCTGCAGTATTGCTGACCTCAAGCTAATCTTCCACAGACCTATCAGTGAAATGTATCCCAAAGACAAATCTGACTGTAACAGATCCCACTTAAACTTCTCAGTGGCTTTGCTTCACCTCAAGGATAAAGTCCCATTTCTTCATATGGCATCCTTGACTGTCTAGGACATTTCACCCTCCATTGTACACTCTCTACGCTATTCACACCCAAATCCTGGCAATTTCCCGCAAATGCCCACCTTCAGTTCTATGCTCTGACCCAAGCGTCCCATTTGCCTAAAATGTTATGTCCCTAGTGGCTTTTAAAGCGGGAAGACATCATACTCAGAAGTGAACTTCTCCTGAGAGGTATAATGGGAGAGCAAGACTATATACTTTGGAAATGGATCAAGCTCTCTGCACCTTAGTTTTCACGTGTATATCTATAAAAAAATGAGGGTTACAGATGGGGTTGTTAGATGGTGAGGCATGCCAGGGACAGGCACATATTAGATGCTTTCTGAATGGCAACAACTTCAGCTCAGGTTCAACTCATCTGGCGAGACTCTTTTTATGTCCTCTCTGTCCTGCAGCTAATTTAATCATGCCAGCACTGTGCCCTCAGAATATCATTTTTTAACTCCCATAATCACAGTTACACTTGAGATTGACATTGTCCATCTGCTACACTAAGCTATAACATTATTTTGGAGAAAGACCACATCCTATTCCTCTTATTCCTTCTACATGATCAGCACCTCACACATGGCTGGGTACACCATAGGCTGTGGGACAAATATGAGTTGGGCATCTATTAGGTGATTGAAAGAAAAACTGTAAGGTCCAATGGCAAGAATATCTTTTCATTCCTCTCTAACATGCATGTGTTATCATTACGCTATCCTTGTGTTTTCTTTCCAGTTAAAATAATATCTAGGATGGTTTTAATTTTCTCAGATGAGGGAGCACAGTAAAGAGTTAGTAAAAGAAAACAGCAGAAAATATACAAGGGGAGGCTGCAGAAAATCTAGGTTATAACCCAGATCTGCCACTGAGTCAATATGTGGCCCTGAGCAAACCATTTACCTTCTCCAATCCCCAGATTTCATATCTGTAAATGGAGGATAATCATGTTTGTCCTAATTTTGAGAGTTGGGAGAATCAAGTGAGACCTATAATGCATGTGAATGAGCTTTGTGGCATTTTGAGCACCCTCGTAATAGAAAGCATTGTGCATTTGAGAGACACAGTACTGGGCACACAGTAATAGTTGTATTCAACTAAAGAGTATCCTCTTGGATATTTGAAAATTTCTGGCCGGGCGCGGTGGCTCAAGCCTGTGAGGCCGAGACGGGCGGATCACGAGGTCAGGAGATCGAGACCATCCTGGCTAACACGGTGAAACCCCGTCTCTACTAAAAATACAAAAAAAAAAAAAACTAGCCGGGCGACGTGGCGGCGCCTGTAGTCCCAGCTACTCGGGAGGCTGAGGCAGGAGAATGGCGTGAACCCGGGAGGCGGAGCTTGCAGTGAGCTGAGATCCGGCCACTGCACTCCAGCCTGGGTGACAGAGCGAGACTCCTTCTCAAAAAAAAAAAAAAAAAAAAAAAAAAAAAAAAAAAAGAAAATTTCTAAGCGCTGGCTTTTATGATACATTAAAAATTACATGCACTTGCATGCTATGCATTCTTTTACATAACGATTAAAAATGTAGCATCATACTATGAAAAATTAAACTAAACTCAACACTGCAAGCATAATTGTAACTCTGACAGTATGTTAACGAGTCCACATTTGTACTTACCTCCCTGTGGAAAGAACTGTGAGTAAATCTCTTTGAAGGTTTCTTCATTAACGACACCACTGGGGCATTCCTAGGGAAAGTGGCAGAGAAGCAAAATGAACAAAGTACTCATAAAACTGATTTTTTTTGCACATTTTGAAACAGAACCGCCTACCACGCAAAGCTGCACCAAGAAAGTTAACCATTCATCCATTATTACAAAGGGAATAAAAGCACACTATAAACTTATCTTTGTTCCAGTCCTCACAGGAAAAAAAATGTAGATGTAAATATCTTTGCATATTAAGTATCAAAGGTGTGATGTATTCAGAAACACAGTGCTGCTTTTAAGAACACATCTGTTTATTATAAATGAAGTAAAAGGAAACTGCATTTCTTTTTCACACAGCAAGCATGTTGCAAGATGTTTATAATATGGTCTTTGGTGAATCTTGGTTTTGTCTTCTCCAGGTTTTCTGAACCCACATAATCTTTGGTTCAATGGCAAAATTACTCCATTGGCATCTCCAGTGGCTCAAGAAGTTTCAAGCAGGAATAGATACTAATGCTTGTTAGCAGGATGTCTAGGCATACCCGAGACATGGTTCTGTAACAAGTGACCTTGGGTGAGATAGAATCCCATGATATTTTTGAACTTCTGGAAAGGAGAGTCTGCAAAGAAACGGCATGGCCTGGGCTTAACAGATCCCCACTTTTGTCCCTGGGTCAACTTATTAAAGAACGATGGACATTGATCTTGGGAACTACACCCATGTTGGACTACTGACCGGGAGGGGCCATAGGGCAAGGCTAGCCCTCTGAGAGTGGTTTTGGCATTTTTGCTAAAAAAAAAAAAAAAAAAAAAAAAAAAAGAAACTTTAAAGTGTCAGAAGGGGGCTACCTTGGTGGTGAATATAAGGTTTGAGCAAGCAAATTGTCCCCCAATCTCTGGAAATTCCTCCATTTTTTGAAGTTATAAGAACCATTCTGGTTAAGAATGTCAGGCATAGAGGCCCCCTGAGTGGTGGAGACTGACAATCACATGATAGTCCAGAATTGAATCACATGTGAGATATTAACTGTACGATGATCCTTTGTTATCCATGGTGCATTGCTTCCAGGACCACCATGAATACCAAAATCCCTGCACACTCAAGTCCCACACTTGGCACTGTAGAACCTGCAGATAACAGAAGTTGGTCCTTCCTGTCCTGTATCTTTGATCTGCATTTGGCTGTGGATGCTGAAGCTGCAAATTCAGAGGGGCGACTATATTTACTGGCAAAAATCCACATATAAGTGGACCCACACACTTCCAGCTAGTGTTGTTCAAGAGTCAACTGTACATTATAAGTGGAGAAGTGGTAAGTTCTGTTTAGTCTCGTAGTAGATTCTCGTGAACAGTCCCATGTGATCAGAGCTCCCCTGACTCTAGCTGTCACAGCACTCCCACGCCACCTAACGTCCACCCAGGACTAAGTTCACTGGGGAAGGATGAATGGTGTGCTAACTCCCCAACAGGCCTGACTTTAGACATGAATATTCTGTGTACTCTAAATTCAATACTGTGCCTGGCATCTTTATCAATCACCTACGGTAGTATTTAAAACATCACGTAACCCTTTAAATCATTGTTCCCTCACTAATAAACTTACTTTCTGAATTTGGTCTTTCTTTATTCCAATGAGGCAGTTACTCAACTGAAATGTGCTTCACCTGCAGAATTTTCTATTTTCTCATTTGTTGTTTTGAAAGGTAGGACCTTTGATACATAAACAATGTTAGCAGTTCCAATGTGAATTTGTGTTTACAGAGCTTCTCAATATGGTTTTATCCCATTTGTTAATGATAATGAGCTTAGGTAGGCAAAATAGCTCCATTCACAGAGGCAGAACTGGAGGTGCTGAGTGGCAAAGCACTTTGTTACACACTAAGCCAGTGGGGAAGCTGGAATGTGGACTTGGGACTCTCCAGGTCACAACAAGGTTTCATATTAGATGACCCCTAGGGAAATAATGATGACCTCAAGGACCTAAGAGAATTGGAGCAAAGAAAAAAACAACCAAAAACAAAAGAGCAGGCAAGTGAACTGTGATGGTTGATTTTATGTGTTTAACTTGTCTGGGTCATAGTGTCCAAGTGTTTGGTCAAGCATTATTCTGGATAGTTCTATAAGGTTGTTTTTGAGATTACATGGATGCAAAAGTAATTGTGGTTTTTGCTATTACTTTCAATACATTTAAGCTGGTGGACTTTAAGTAAAGCAGAATGCCCTCTATAATGTGAAGGGGCATGATTGAATCAGCTTAAGGCCTGAGAAGAACAAAGACAGACCTCCCCAGAGAAAAAGAGTGTTCTTCAGACATCATCTGTAATATTGGCTTCCCTTGTTCACCAATACCCTGCCTTTGGACTTGAACTGTAACTGTTTTCTGAGGCTCCAGCTTGCCAGACCCCTCCACTAGATATCAAGCTGGCCAAGGCTTCACAAAGTGTGAGCCAATATCTTAATAAATCTCTTTATACTCACGCATCCTATTAGTTCCATTTCTCTGAAGGACCCTAATACATAAATGAATTAACAACCAACAGCTACAACTCTGAAAAGGAAAGAAGGTGGTATGTATACAGTCAATCTTTCAAACATTTTGACTAGCTGGCACCAATAGACCCATTTTAAGACTAAACACTTTGGAGCTGGACTCTCTCACACATGGAAATTGTGATTTATTGGCTGTTTAATGCTAAGCCATTTGCTTGGGATAATAAGGAGAGAGTAAATACCTGGCTCTCTGCCATCAGGTGGCAAGCTTTTGCAAAGTTAGAGTTGGAAAGGTGCCGGGGAGTTAACGTTGATGCTGATAAAGGAAGAGGATTGCAAGAAAAGGGACCTCTGCACTCAACAAACTTGCTAGCTGCCTTCAGTCTCTAGATACATTTGATAGATATAATGTGAAATGAATTTGTAAACTGACTATCTGACATGCACGAGTTTTATGTTTAATCACATATCTGTGTCAGAGGAAATCTTTTCTCTGCCAAATGAAAACTGCTGGCCAAGTTTCAGGTTGGAAAGTCTCACCAGATAAATGTGTCTTTATCCATCTTATATTCATTACATTAGTTTACATCTCTATGAACACATATTGTATGCCTATTATTCCAGGAGTCTCCTAGGAACTGGGACTGCTACAATAAATGAGTCAAAAGTCTCACCATCATGGAACCTCTATCCAACTAGAAGAATAAAGACTGTCTTTGTTCGGGCTGCTTTAACAAAATGCCATAGACTAGGCAGCTTATAAACAATAGAAATTTATTTCTCATAGTACTGGAGGCCAGAAAGTCTAAGACCATAGGGTCAGCAGATTCAGCACTTGATGAGTGAACATTCCTGGTTCATATATTCATATATGGACCCTTCTAGCTATGTTCCCAAATGGTGACAGGGGCAAGCTAGCTCTGTGGGGTCTTTTATAAAAGGACACTCATCTCATTCATGAAGTCTCTGCCTACATGATCTAATCATCTCCCAAAGGCCCCACCTCCTAATACCATCACATTGGGGGTTAGGATTTCAACATACTAAGTTCTGAAGGGACACAAACATTCAGACCATAGCAAAGACCAAAAACTAGATAAAAGATTAAAAAATCAAATCCAAGAATTATGATCTTTTATTTATTCCCAGAGACTTTTTATTGAAACTAGTGCATTTTTAACCTTCAGGTGAGTAAAGGATGCTAGTGATTTACAAGATGGTATACATTCTCTGACTTTTTCCTCACTTTTTTTGTGCAGTGATCTCTCCATAAAAGTGGTCTCTCTACTGCTCCATCAAGAATGAATTTGGCCAGGCTGCATGTGAAGCAAAGTGTAAACCACAAACAATGTGCTATATTAGTTAACTTGCTGCTGTAGCAATCAGGTCTTCAAATATCCCTTAATCAAAATGCTTGGGAAGAGAAGTGTCTTGGATTTTAGATTTTTTGGGATTTGGAATATTCACATTAGACTCACAGGTTGTGTTAGTTCATTTTCATACTGCTATAAAGAACTGCCCAAGTCTGGGTAATTTATAAAGGAAAGAGGTTTAATTGACTCACCGTTCAGTATCCCTGGGGAGGCCTCAGGAAACTTACAATCATGGTGGAAGGCAAAGGAGAAGGAAGGCACCTTCACAAGGTGGCAAGAAGGAGAAGTGCGGAGTGAAAGGGAGAAGCTCCTTATAAAATCATCAGATCTTATGAGAACTCACTCACACTTTCATGAGAACAGCACGGGGGAAACTGCCGCCATGATTCAGTTACCTCCACCTGGTCTCTCCCTTGACATGTGGGGATTATGGGGATTACAATTCAAGATGAGATTTGGGTGGAGACACAAAGCCTAACCACATCACCAGTTGAACATACGTAACCTGAAAATCTGAAGTGCTCCAATAAGCATTAACTTTGAATGCCATTTTGTCACTCACAAAGTTTTGGATTTTAGAGTATTTTGCTCTTTTGGATTAGGGATATTCAACCTGTATAACACATTTAAAAACCACGTAGTATATTTCTTATTCACATAACAATCAGGTGAGTGTACAGATCAACTGATGGTTCTTCTAGGGACAGAGGCTAATGAAGATTTGGTGACTTTAACATATGGCTCCAACAGTCTCTGTGACTATCTCATCCAGAAGGAGGAAAAGAACGCTGAAGAGAGTACATGGAAGCTTTTTATAGGCCAGGTCTTAAAGTGGTATACATCATTTCTATTCTCATTTTTTTGTTGTTAGAGATCACTTAATGTGTCTACCCCAAATAAAATAAGTCTGGTATGGCCAGGAAGAAGATAAGAATGCAGATTTGGTAAAAAGTTTGGAATATCTATCCCTGTGACATGTTTAAAAGATACTCCAAGTGTCTGTGTTCTGAAATAGTTCTCCCACTGACGCTTTATTTATTGATTTTTATTTTTTATTTTTGTAAAGATGGGATCTCACTATGTTGCGCAGGCTGGATTTGAACTCCCTGCCACAAGCAATCCTGTCTTGGCCTCCCAAAGTGCTGGGATTACAGGTGTGAGCCCAGCCTCCCACTGATGTTGTAACATGAAGATTATCAAGTCATTTAGCAGTATAAATTGTCTCCATTTCCCAGGTGTCATTTTTAAAGACTGTTTACTTGCTTCAAGTAAACAAGTACAATGAAGGTTAAACATCTGGGCATGAATTTGTTTCCTGGGTTTTCCTAAGGATCCAAGAAGCAGTAGGGTTCCTGGGTTTAGGGAAAGTGAGAAATGCCTCACTCATCCATCTTTTGAAAATTCGCTGTAAGCTTCTACTAACCCTTATGGTTCTGTATTCTATTTTCTAATAAAATTCCGTCTGATTATTAGCAAATGATTATTCCATGAAAATATGCCCTCTATAGAAAAAAATTAAAGAAAATGAAAATCACCTATAACCTGACTACTGTAAGAGTATACTGGTCATTTATCTAAGCATATATACTATAGAAATAAAGTTTTAATAAGACAAAATTACAGTATTTTATCTTCTTTTTTTAAGTTTAGGATAAATATCCTGAACATGTTTTACATCATGATTTTTAATGACCGCATAATAATGCATCCACTGAACTTACCACACTGTTGCATATTGAGACGATTTTGGCATTTTCGCACTACATAGGAATAATGATGTAATTAATATTCTATGCATCCATCTGTGACTGCACCTGTGGTTCTTTCTTTATGACTAATCCCAGAAGGAGAATCATAAGACCAACGAGTTAAACCATTGAAAGGTCTTCCTATGCACAGTCATGGTGCTTTCCAGAAATGCTGCATCCATTTGTGCTGCCACTGCAACCTTATGAGAAAGTCTCACACGGAGGGGAGCTACTGACCAGAATCACATGGAATTGGATGCACACACAACCCCATGAACAAACAGCAATAATTTGCTTCCCTCATGAATCTAATCATCATTCTGAAAATTACTAGTGGATACTAAGGCGTTTGGACAGTTCGCTTCAAGGGATAAAGCAATTTGCCTGTTTTTCACGCAGACAGGGTTGCTGTGATGGCAGTCAGCGGAACCACATCACCACAATCACAATGGTTTATTGAGTATAAAATAAACAACTCCATTCTTTCTTATGTAGACCATTACTTTTAACATTTTCGTCAACCCTGAAAGGTGGGTATTATTTAGACAGGAGGACAATGAACTTGGAGAGATGAAGTCACTTGTTTGAGTCACACAGGTTTTGATGGAGACATCTATTTGCTCATTTATTCAATAAGTAGTTATTTAATGCCTTCTAAGTGTCATTAAATAGTCCATATGCCTTTTACTATTCTGGGCACTGGAGATACAGGAATGAGTTTTTAAAATTCCATTTTTTTTTTTTTTTGCTCTTGTGGAATATAACATTTAGTGGAATCAAATTCATAATTCTGACTCCATGAATTGCAATGTTTTCTTGCCCTCTGGATTATTACTTTTTCTTCTATTAGGACTGAAAACATGTTCTCCTGGAGAGTCATCTGTGGAAATCCTTCTTTTGGAAAGATGTACTAGGTGTGTTTGTACCCAGAGGCACCCATCGCAGCTGCGTTAGAGAGAGGCATGTGCAAAGGGAAGCCATTTCAATCAAAATTGGGAGCACCGATTAAAATTTATTGTGTATTGTAGCTTGAGAGATTTGAGGAAAATACTTTCTTTTTAGAAATCTTTGGTTTTAGTACAACAAGAACCTCCCCACCTTCCTCTTTGCCACATACTCTTTACTGTTACCGTAAATGGCTAGACATTAACGGCCTGAGGAAAATGTTCCGGTTTTTAGGACCAGTCAAATGAATTGCTCCATCCAATATTTAGGAGCTGGAGGTCCCTGGTTCTGCTGGCTGGTATAGTCATCTATGATGACCATTGCATTTCTTTTATTGACTCTGAAACCCTTCGCTATGATATGATAACACAATAAATGTGGAATAAGGTTTTCTTTGCAATATAACTGCCATAGATTTGTCAGTTGGTGAAGAAACAGTTGCCTTTTGGGGCCTTACTGCTGTATTCCCTGATGAGCCTTTTCAGTCCTCTCAGGCCATGTGGGGACGCATGTGAGGGTCAAGATTAGCTGTAGATACGCAATGAATACTATGCTAGTACTGATATCAATTCTAACAAGGCATTATTACTATTCTAATAATCAGCATAAATACTTTATTAGTATTGATATTTTATAATTATTAATGTGATGATGACGATACTGATGATGATGAGCTAAAACACATGAGCACTTTATATGTTCCAACATTGCATTAAATGTTTTACATGGATTATCTCATGGGAATAGAAAGATGTTCGTATTAACTCCATTTTACAAATGAATAAACTGTCTTAGAGAGGAGCCACTGCATTCCCATAATTAGAAAACATCA
Source organism: Trachypithecus francoisi (assembly GCF_009764315.1). Lineage (NCBI taxonomy): Eukaryota > Metazoa > Chordata > Mammalia > Primates > Cercopithecidae > Trachypithecus > Trachypithecus francoisi. The sequence goes on from NW_022681454.1 coordinate 19,951,668, forward strand.
GATCTAATCTATGGATCACAGAATCAGGAAACTTGAGTGTTTAAAGCAACTTTAGAGGCTGGGCACAGTGGCTCATGCCTGTAATCCTAGTACTTTGGGAGGCCAAGGTGGATGGATCACCTGAAATCAGGAGTTTAAGACCAGCTTTGACAACATGGTGAAACCCTGTCTCTACTAAAAATACAAAAATTAGCCAGGCATGGTGGCACATGCCTATAATTCAAGCTACCCAGCAGGCTGAGGCAGGAGAATCACTTGAATCTGGGAGGCGGAGGTTACAGTGAGCCAAGATCATGCCACTACACTCCAGCCTGGGTGGCAGAGCAAAATTCCATCTCAAACAAAAAAACAAACAAACAAACATAAAGCATTTTTAGAGACAATTCTATTCAATGGCCACATTTTGAAGGTGAGGGGATAGAGGTTAAGGAGGTTATAGGAATTGACCATAGACACACAGGGGGCTGCTGAGTCTGACTGCATGTCTAGGTTTCCTGAGGTCTAGGACTAAGAATGAATAAGATACACAGATTATGCTATTATCCTAGCCCTCTACCTTGCACATCATATTTGGTCGTTTTAATATTAGCTGTTAGCACCATGGTAATGGTTTAGGATTTGGTAAGCAGAACTCCATCATGCAACGAGTCACTGTAACATCAATGCGGGTAGACCAAGGATAAATCATATTTATCAATGTGGTTGAATCTAGAATAACACAGGTCTGAAATGCAATAAGCTTATGACGCAGATATGAATTATGCCTTCTACTCTAGTGTTATAAGTTGAATTACTCTATCTAATATCATCAGAATTTACCCTAAAAGACAGGCATATCTTAATTGTAAATGATAGCTGAGGAGAATAAAGACCACCATTATGGAAATAAATGTCAGCAGAAACCCAGGAGCCTCTTATTTATTAATTTAAATGAAAGTTTTCCCCAGCGATGCTTACATGAGTATGTTTGAAATCATCACGGAAAGTGTTGGGAAGGGTGCTTTGGAGAAAGATCCATGTATGCATAGGAAATTGCTAAGAAACATACTTTGTGAGTGCTTCATGAGTTATTATACTTTCACCTCATAAGGAAACCTTTCAGCATTTCCTGGAAGGTTTTCAAAGCTCTGTTGCAATGCATGAGAAATAGCTGCAGTGGTATGCAAATCAGATGTATAATAACCTCATATAATTATAATATTGTCCACTCCAATAATCTTTGCCCACTGTATTAGCTGAAATCCTCTCTTCCCCTAAATTACTCTGTTCTGGTATGTGTCTTCTCAGGATCAGAATTGTTATTAAGCATTTAGAGACTTCTTCAGGAATAAAAAAGGAATTATAGTAAGACATTTCATAGGAAAAAACAAAACTAAAAGTGCTTGTGAAATAGTTATTTGGGGATCCTTTCATGATACCTGTAATGCCACATCTCTTAAGCATGTGTATATTTCACCAGCTCTCACACCCACCCCTGGTGCTAAAGAGAACATACAAGGTAGTCTGCTTGGTCTATCAGTTAAAATAGTATTTAGCATCTAGTGTGACAATTCAGAGATTATCTGGCATTCTATAATTGTAGATGAATTTTCAAAATTTAAATGACACAATCCTACAATCTGTGCTGCTGATAACACCAGATTCTGTGGACTCCTCTACTCTCTTTAGAGTTAGTAAATACAGGGCATGGACTAACCTTTATGAAGTTTAGAATAGGGAATATTAAAAATATTTATGCTGAATGAATAAATCTTCAGTTGTTAGCTTTTAATAAATTAGAAAATGAATTTGCTCTGATAATGTCCTTCAAAACTTTGGTCTAAATTTTTAGAACTCCTAAGATCAAGACCAAGATAGTCATGGGGGTTCCGATATCCCCATGATTGCCCACAATGACTATGATCACAGAAATTAAGGGGAGATGGCTAGGATCAAGAAAAAAACACTTCTTATCTCAACATAAAAAGGTTAACATAGTCAAAAACTGGACTCTAAAAAGTTCATTTAAAAACTATAGGATTAACCTTTCAGTTTTCAAAGCAAAAAAGCTGATCACAAAGAACTAGAACTGGCTATAAATTTCTGTTCTAATATGCCCAGGTGTTTGAACTCCTAGCAACTGATTTATTCCTTCTTAGTGTAAATGTTCTCATCTGATAATAACAGGTAAGTAATACTAACATCACAGGTAAGCAAAAGAAATGAAAATTAAACTAGACAATGGATGAAAGAAACTCGACCAATTTTAAAAACTGAATATACTCAACATGTTGGGTATTTTCTTGTTTCCAAAGTCTGCATTAACCACCCCTTCTGTTTCCTGAACACACTTCTGGGGTCAAAGTAGTTAAATATGAATTGCAGATTAAAAAAAGAAACAGCCAATGGTGGGAAAAGGCTGACCTAGATACTATCCTTGGCAAAGGAATGAGAGCTGGGTGACCAAGATTCAACTCAGCTGCCTGAGTGCAAGGATGTGGGCACATTCTGAGCCCCACGAGTTCTCAAGGTCACTCAGGATGAAGCAGAAATCCAAGGTGCTAGGCAAAGGTTCTCTCCCCTTCTAGTTCTGCCCTCTAACCATATGGAAGAAGGAAATTACATGAGATTCACAGCCAAAACAAAAACAAATAAACAAACAAAAAACTGGCTCAAGTTTCAGCTCTACTACTAACCAAGAAATAATTGAAAAGTTCTGCTTTGAGTCTTTGTCTTTAAAGCTGCAGGAAACAATAGCATCTTACAGTAAAGAAATGAAAACTAATTGGCATCACGTATATAAAGATTCTAGCATAATACTAAGCATTCTACAAATTTTATTTATTTTTACTATTATCTCTTCAAGTAACTTAAGTTGATTCTGCAAAAAGATTTTCCAAATTTTGTAGGAAAAGGCTTCCGGGATTGGGCCCAATCCCTGAATCTTTAGTGGAATGCATGTAGAATTGTTTGATTTAGGGAGACTTTTAAAAGGAATTTCCCAACTTTACCCTGAAGAGGGTGTCCATTTTGTCAGGGTCTTTTAAAAACTTATGATGTAGTTAAATTCTATAGGCATCCAAAACCATTTAGTGGAAAAAAAAAAAAAAAAGACAATGGTGCCCTGGGAGAAAGCTTATGTATCAGTTTCCTATTGCTGCATTAAAAAATTACCATAAACTTAGTAACTTTAAACACACAAATTTATTATCTCACAGTTCTGTGGGATAAAAGAGTCTGACATGGCTGAGCTGTGTTCTCTGCTCAGTCTCACACTTAAACCGGCTATGGTTCTCATCTGGGCCTTGCAGTCCTCTTCCAAGCTCATTGACGTTGTTGGTAGAATTCAGCTTCTGTGGTTGTAGGACCCAGGTCCCTGTAACCTTATGGCTGTTTACTGGGGGCTTCTCTCTCAGTTTCATTCCATCTTCAAACCAGTAAATAAAGGCCTGTTGAGTCCTTCTCACACTCTGATTCTCTCTGACTTCCCCTTTGGTAAAGGACTCGTGTGATTAGATCAAGCCCACAAAGATTATTTCTGTATCTTAAGGTCAACTGCCCTGAGACTTTAATTATATCTGCAAAATTTCATCACAGCAGTACCCTGATTAGTATTTGATTGAATAACCAAGAGACAGGGATCTTGAGTGGCTGCCTTTGGATATCTATTAATACCTACCGCAGCCTGCTTCTTCTGAACATGAGTTCATGTTGGTTTTCACAGCAGTTCTTGCTTAACAACAGCCTTTTTTTTTTTTTTTTACAGTTCTACTCAGAAGTGTATCTACCACAACTAGCAATTATATTTCTTGATGCCTGCCATAGTTTAATGCGATTTGAAAGGACTCTATTCTGTCAAGGCTTTAGTCTCAGCAGTGTAAAGACCAGCTGTGAGGCCAAAATTCAGTATTTTTATGAGTGCTAAAAATAGTATCCCATATGCTGAGTGTTCCCCGCCTATAGCATGTCTGCCTATATCCAGAGCAGAAATAAATTTTTTTAGATTTTACTAATTGATTAGATCACTTTCAAGTTGGCATGACATCAGCCTAATGATACTGACCAAAAACAAAAAACAAAAACAAAAAAAAACTGCGTAAAGAATTCTACTTAAAAGAAACACGCAGTGTTTCAATCAGAAAGAATAAAATAAAATACAGCAGGCACTCCATATTGCAGGTGCAGCATCCACAGATTCAACTAACTGTGGCTTGAAAATATTTGAAAAAATAAAAATAAAAAATAAGGCAGGTGCCGTAGCTCACGCCTATAATCCCAGCACTTTGGGAGGCTGAAGTGGGTGGATCACCTGAGGTCAGGAGTTGGAGTCCAGCCTGGCCAACATGGTGAAATCCCGTCTCTACTACGAAAATACACCCCCGTCAAAAATACAAAAAATTAGCCAGGCATGGTGGCATGTGCCTGTAGTCCTGGCTACTCAGGAGGCTGAGACAGGAGAATCACTTGAGCCCGGGAGGTGGAGGTTGCAGTGAGCTGAGATCATGACCTTGCACTCCAGCCTGGGAGACAGAGCAAGACTCCATCTCAATAAACAAACAACCAACCAAACAAACAATATAAATGAAAAACAATACAGTATAAAAACTATTTACGCAGCATTTCCATTGTATTAGGTATTATAAGTAATCTAGAGATGATTTAAAGTACATGGGAGGATATATAGGTTGTATGTAAATACTACACCATTTCATACAAGGAGACTTAAGTGTCCCCAGATTTTGGTATCCATGGGGGGTTCTGAACTCAGTCCCTCAAGAATACAGAGAGATGACTGTATGGAGATGATGGTATACTCATACGTTCATCTGCACATATGTGGTTTTATAAAACCTTTTTTTTTTCCCTGAAGATTTACAACAATCTATTCTCTCTCAGTCTGATTTTTGTCACCTGCTGAATTGGCTGGATTCTGGCCCCTTGATAATTTATTTCGACTAGCATCTCTGGACCCTTTATGTGAGATTACACATTTTCCTCATGTGTAAGCCATTCTTTATTGATCTTTTTTGTTACTTATAGTCAAAAGTATTCTAACATAAGCTACCACCTTCTTGTCCTTGCATTACATCTTTCTACAGAAAGAGAAAATAAAAATGAGTTGAGTTTACAGATTGCTGACAAGTTTGGCGAAATGTCTGCTGCAGAAAGAAGTGTAGTCTCTAGATTACAGTGGTGGGTGCGCATATGCGGGTCCAGATTTCTGAAGAACGTCTTTTAAAGTCTATCCGAAGACACTTTGAGAAAGCATAGGAATTGGGGGTGAATAAAACTTTTTTTTTTTTTTTTTGAGACGGAGTCTCTCCGTTGCCCAGGCTGGAGGGCAGTGGTGTGATCTCGGCTCACTGCAAGCTCCGCCTCCTGGGTTCAAGTGATTCTCCTGCCTCAGCCTCCTGAGTAGTTGGGATTACAGGCACCCACCACCAAGCTCTGCTAATTTTTTTTTGTATTTTTAGTAGAAATGGGCTTTCACCGTGTTAGCCAGGATGGTCTCGATCTCCTGACCTCGTGATCTGCCTGCCTTGGCCTCCCAAAGTCCTGGGATTACAGGTGTGAGCCACTGTGCCCGGCCAAATAAAACTAACTTTTAATAATCATTCATGGTCTGCTGGGCACTGAGCCATGTGGTGTAGGAGACACATGTTCTCATTAAATCCCTGACAAGTAAAAGAGGTAGATGTTTTCCCACACGATGTTTAAGAAATGAGCACAGCGAGGTTTAAAGAACTTTCCCAAGGTCACTGGGACTGGGATTTGAACTTGAGTTTGACTACAAAACTTTTACATCTTCCTAAGTTTGAAAGATGAGTGCACCTGCGGGAGGAAAGTTAACTGAGGGGTAACTTTTATCTCAATGTCTTTCAATCCTATTAATCACTAAAACACAGAGTATAGTCATTTGTTCAACACATATTCATATACCAAGCACTTGGCTATGCACAGGAGCATAATGGTGAATCAACAAGCATGGCCCTCATCCAAAGGAGCTTACTATGGAGGAAGCTGTCAGTATTCAAATACTGACATAAATAAATATCATATTGAACCCCTCAGGGCAAAACAGCATGAAAACTTGAATTGTTTTTTACAAATAAATTGAAATGTCCCAGGTGAGGGGATGCAGGACAGGACCTCAAGGTCTCTGGTCATCTGCTTTTGTGAGGCAGGTTCAGGATAGGTCAGATTCAGCTCTAAATACATTTTATTACACATTTCTGGTCATCTGTTTTTGTGAGCAGGTTCAGGACAGGTCAGATTCAGCTCCAAACACATTTTATTACACATTTTGTTGCCTTTCTCTCTCTCTCTTTTTTTCAGAGTTTCACTCATGCCTCCCAGGCTGGAATGCAATGGCACTATCTGGGCTCACTGCAACCTCCACGTCCCAGGTTCAAGCGATTCTCGTGCCTCAGGCTCCCTAATAGCTGGGATTACAGGGCCCACCACTATGCCCGGCTAATTTTTGTATTTTTAGTGGAGACGAGGTTTCACCATTTTGGCCAGGCTAATCTCGAACTCCTGACCTCAGGTGATCCGCCCACTTCAGCTTCCCAAAGTGCTGGGATTACAGGCATGAGCCACCACGCCTGGCCCCTTTCCCTTTCTTACTGCCATTCTGAGAAAAGAATAGTTTGTGCCTCTTGCATAAATTTCTCCATGAGCTACCATTACCAGCAGCAGCCCTGAGTCTCTGAAATTAAAAAATAAAATAAAATAAAATAAAATAAAAAGTTTCGCTTGCTTAATTAAGTTCTTGTTGCAAAACTTTCTTAGTTATTACTCTCAGTTGTAGCTTTTGGAATTTAACAGCCCCTCACTTATGAGCCACTCGGTATCACTTACTAGCCTGGAACTTTGAATAGGTTACTAAACTTCTTCAGGCTGGATTTTATCATCATTTATTTATGCAGGACATATTTTTGAAATTGTTGCAATTGTTGCAAGTACTTGAGAAGTTTCTACCCTCCTTTGCCTTCTCCTAGTGCTTCTTCAGAGACTAAGAAGGGAACAATTATCAAGGGTCACAGTAGCTGCTTAAAAGGAATCTGTGTCTAGGACTTCAATGCTTCCGGCCTCTCAGTGGGGCAGTAAAGCCTCTCTCTCCTCCCCATGCCAGGCAAGATGACCCAAAAGGAAACTCCCGGGCCTGTTGATTCTGAGCAAGCTGGGGCAGAACACTTCCCTCGGAGTCAGACGGCGCTCAGGGTAAGCTGGTCCGAACGTTCTTAGGACTGTATTGTCATATTGAGGCACAAGGGGGCAGTAGTGTCCTCCATGATAGCTAGAAAAGCGATTTCCAGTTCTTTTTCTTTAGGGATTGTTCTTTTCCTAAGCTTGGTGCCTGTCTGGGTAAATTTCTTTCAAGAAGGCTATTTCCTTTTTATGAACGGTGACAGCCTCATTCCTACATTAGATAATTTAAAAAATTAACTATTTCTGGGAATGGGGCCCAGAGGCTCTGATCGCCTCCATTTTGGATATTACATTTGGAGTGCGTCAGTCTGAATTCACAATCACTTTTTTGGCATTTGGGCCACCCTTAATTTAGTCACCAAAAATTTGTAGGTCTTAGAAAACAAATAAGCCAGACAATGCCACTAAAGTTCCAAAGCTTGAGCCTGAAAGCCTTATGAAATGGTTAAGTGTACGTGGGCTCTGAAATCAAAGCTGCTTGAGTCTGCTTTGCTGTTTAACAGGGGAACAATTTAAACCTTTAAGATGAAAATAATGACACTACCCTATCTGGAGGTTATTATGAGGCTCAAATAAAGATAACCCATGCACAGTGTCTAGCGTCGTGCCTGCATGTATAAACACCCACTGCACATTCCCCATGGAGGGAATTAGTTCTACAATGATGCTCATTCCGAACCTGTTAGCTTTTGTCAGGTTTTCATGTAATGTGGGATATTATGTTTATCCTTGTTAAATACCATCTGCTTATTTAATTTCAGAGGATATTTAGAATACCACACCAATCTTCCACTTTCTTAGTTATTACTCTTAGTCTTGTAGCTTTTGGAATTTAACAGCTCCTTCCTTACGAGCCACACATATCACTTACTAGCCTGGAACTTTGAATAAGTTACTAAACTTCTTCAAACTGGATTTTTATCATCATTAATTAATGCAGGACATATTTTTGAAAGTATATTATATGTCAAAAAGTGTAACAAGAAATGAAGCTAAAACAATCAAGACAGATGAAGTCCCTCTTGGAATTTGATGACTATCAGAGAAGTCACACATAAAACAAAGTTCTGTGTAAATAATAATTCAGTTACAGTTGTGATAAGTGCTACAAACCAAGTATGTAAGGTCTAATTTATAGGGAAGACTTCCCTGAGGATGCGACATTAAAGGAGGGACCTGAAGGATGAGTAAAATTAGCAGGAGATAGAACTGGGGAAGAGGCAAAGGAATACTGTGTACAAAAACCTGTGATGTGATGAATGATGAAAGAGACAGCAGATGTGCCTGGGGTGTGTGGTCTGAGACAAGGTTGGTTAATTCGGGGCCTGCTAGTCACGTTAAGAATCAAGGTCTTTGCTATTCATAAGATAGGTATCATATACCTGTTTCTCGGAGCTCTGGAGAGAATTAAGAGATGATTTACATCAGGTACCCAGCACAATCCCAATCACATTCTAAACACTCAGTATCCCTCTCTTTTCTGTTTACTCCACCAGAGTTGAATTTTTACCTCTGGTTTATTATCTATTCAGTACATAATTATTTAGCATCTACTGTGTACCAGGCTCTCTGTTGTAAACCGAACAAACGAAAGGGAAAATGCAGACATGGTCTTGCCTTTATAGAATCTCTCCCCTGATTAGCTGTTATGTTCTTTGTGCATATGAATTTATTTCTAGGGAACAATAGTTTCAACATATATGGGGATTAAAATCTTGTGTTCCTATCTCCAAAAATTAAAAGTAAATAAAAGCAAGCAAGTAAGCACACAGAATAAACTGACATTGCCATGGATTACAAGGTAAATAACTCAAGATTATGAACTTGTATGTAGGAGTTACTTCTGCATGTTTCTTTGCTTTTGCTAATGATTAATAATAACAAGGCCAGGCCAGACACAGTGGTTCATGCCTGTAATCCCAGCACTTTAGAAAAACAAGGCAGGAGGATTGCTTGAGGTCAGGAGTCTAAGGCCATCCTGGGCAATATAGTGAGACCCAGGCTCTAAAAATAAATAAATAAATAATAAATAAATAAAATTAGCCAGGAGTGGTGGCATACACCGTTTGTCCTAGCTACTCAGGAGGCTGAGGTGGGAGGATTGCTTAAGCCCAAGAGTTTGAGGCTGCAGTGAGCTATGATTGCTTGCTGCACTCTAGCCTGGGCAACAGAGAGAGAGACTCTGTCTTCAAAATTAATACATGAATTAAAAATAATAATAATGATTGCTTTTACAATGTATTCTTGCATATGGTACAGATGATTAGCATAAATCTCTGTACTACTGAAAGTGCTAATAAGGTCTCCATTATATTATCTTAGGGGCTAAGAATCCTCCAGGAAGGCAGAAAAACTCCCAGCTAATAGGCATATCTAATCCCCATACGGCTATGCGGAAACTGAGGCAGTCTTACTCTTATTCCTTTCTGTTTACCTATCTTAATATATTGCATATTTATCTATTTAATATATACAAATGTTGTCTTCTGATAAAGGTCCAGAAACTCCAGGCATATAAAAGAGCCTCAGATCCCAACGATTTGACCACGTTCACTTTTCATTTCCATCTGCACATTTTTCATTTTTAGAGCTCATGGAGAGTCTAGACATTTATTTGCAAATATTTTGAAGGTATTATTTCAATCAGCAAGAGATTCTCTTCAAAACTTATATGAGTTTATAACAATTCTTATTCTCTCTAGTGAGGCAGAAAGCTAAAGATTTTATGTTTTTTGCCATGTAATGAAGGAAAAACAAGGCATGTTTTTGTTTTTACTAGTATCTCACAGATATTTTCATTTTCTGGTTTACCAGTTGTTAACCTTAATGCGTCCCAGAAGGAGATTAATATTGGGATTTAAATCATGGGAGCTTTACTTTCGGTTTCTTGTTATCTTTGCTGGGAGATGAGCAGTCTGGGGTGGTTTATTCCCTATATAACCTCTCAAAATTGTACTGTAGTTCAACATACTGAGTAAAATAAAGAGCAGTCCCTCCAGTACTTACAATGCTCATATGAAAATAGATGATTTTCTGAAAGAATTAGAATGCTACATTTTATTAATTGTTTCTAGTTAGACTTTAATTCCAACAACTAATATCTCCTTAAGAACCATTTCCTTAATTCTACCATTAGGACATTATTTAATTCTACCATGATTATGTTTTATCTTTTCCATTTGATGCCACTGTGCCAGGCACTGTCCATTGTATGACATATTTGTGTCAGCTAAACAAATCTGGCTCATCAGTTCAGAATCAACAATGAATGAAATATTATTGTAGATTATATGTCAATACACAGGAGCACAGTTATTACATGTATAACTATTTCTCCAGTTTGTGACCATAAAAGGTAGTTATGAATGGCTGAAGGCATGATTACTTTAGATCAAAACACAAGCAAAAAAAAAAATGGATCTTCTTTGGGGAAATGTTTTATGCTACAGACTGAAAGTGTGTGTGGCCTCCAAATTCATATGTTGAAACCTAATCTCCATTATGATCATTATTGGGAGGTGGGGTCCTTGGGAGGTGTATTAGTCCATTCTCAGGCTACTATAAAGAACTGTTCAAGATTGGGTAATTTATAAAAAAAAGAAGTTTAATTGACTCACAGTTCCACAGGGCTATAGACGCCTTGGAAAACTTATAATCATGGCAGAAAGAGAAGAAAACATGTCCTTCTTCACATGGCAGCAGAAAGGAGAAGTGCCAGGCAAAGGGGGAAAGCCCCTTATAAAACCATCAGCTCTTGTGAGAACTCACTCACTAACATGAGAATAGCATGGGGGTAACTGCCCCCATGATTCAATTACCTCCCACTGGGTCCTTCCCACCACAACACATGGGGATTATGGGAACTACAATTCAAGATGAGATTTGGGTAGGGACACAAAGCCTAACTGTATCAGGAGGTGATTAGGTCATAAGAATGAAGTTTTTAATGAATACAATTAATGTTCTTGTAAAAGAGGCCCCAAAGAGCTGCTGTGCCTCCTTCACCAAGCCCTAGTGACAAAATGAAAATATGGTCTATCTATGAACCAGGAAGAGAGGCTTTACCAGTCACCAAATCTTTTGGCACCTTGGTCCTAGACTTCCCATCCTCCAGAAATGTAAGAAATAAATTTCTGTTGTCTATAAGTCACCCAGTTTATGGTAATTTGTGACAGTGGAGGTTGTGGATTACAGAAAAAAGGTACAGAGATGGATTAGTGCAGTTTATGACACCATGAAGTTTGAAGTTCCTGAGGGATATCCCAGAGAAGTTGGAAAACCAGTAATTAGAAAGGAGTTTGGAACTCAGGTCAGAGGTCTAAGCTTACAGCTATCAGTTTGTGCTACTTTAGCACATAGGTATAGAGATCCCCCAAAGAAAATACCTAGTGAAAAAACCAGGGAGCTGAATGCACAGCCTTAGGGGAAGCTACATTTAAAACCAGGAATGGGATGAGCAGTCCATGGAGACCAGGAAAAAGTAGTCAGAGAGGTACAAGGAGAAGCAGTAGATTATATCAAAGAAACCAAGGAAGAAGAGACATTCAAGTAACTCAAGGTCTCCACTCCCAAACTCAGCAGACACTTCAGCTAGGTCCAGAGAGATCACAGGAGAAAGTGTTAGTAGCATAGACTCTGAACCAGGCTGTGTGGGCTTGCATCTAATCTCCACTATTCATACTAGCTGTGTTTCTTATTTGTCCAAGTTTATTAATTTCTTTGTGCCCCACTTGCCTCATCTGTAAAATGGGACTAATAATAGTATACTTACCCCATAGAGTTAATACAACCATAACATTGACCAATATTTGTAGAACCTTACATTCTTAACTCATAGTAAGAATTAAATATATTTATTGAATTTAAATCAAGCAATTCATAGATGTCAAGACTGGAAACTATTCAGTGGATTTGCAAATGAAATGTAATTTTGACACACACACAAATCAGTACAAGGAAAACTGGGGAAATCTGAATAAGATCAGTGGATTACATCAGTGTGAGTAACCTGATTATGATATTGTACTCCAGCTTTACAAGATGATACTACTGGGGGAAATGGTACCTGGTGACTTCCTTGGACTATTTCATACAATTGCATGACAATCTATTGTTATCTCAAAATAACAAGTTTAATTTAAAAATATTGGCAGCCATGAAAAATAAAGGTGGTTTTGATCTAAGAAAGAACAATTTAAATGGCATGGTAGAGGCAGAAGCCATGTGTTAAGAAATAAATGCAGATGAGGGGTTATACAGACTGAACTTAGACCACTCTTTTAGGAACTTTATGTAAGAGTATAAGAATGAGATTTGCCAATAGTTAGAGAGAGCTGTGTGTGCATGTAAAAGTTGTTATTGCTGATTTGGAATGAGTATGTCTTCTTATGCATTTTTTAAGGGTGAATAAGACTTGACTGGCATTACAAGATGTAAGGAGGCAGCCAGGAAATGAGGAAGAGACAGGGAAGAGGAGGAAGGGAGGGAGGCAGAAAAATTATAGCTATAAAGAGGAATCAAGATATCATAGGAAGTGGGATTAAAAACACTAGGGAAATGGAACATTCTTTTCTTTTATACTGGAAGAGTAAGTCAGAAAATAAATACCAATCAAGTACCAGCTATGCACTGGACTTCATTCTAGGAGTTAAGTATGTGGTTTTGATTGAATAAGACAAATCAAATTCCTCTGTCCTGTGAGAAAATGGGATAGTTCTGTAGGTACATTTACTGCTGGAATCAGAAGAGCTGTAAGGATGTATAGGCATGTTACTGTAAATAGATGGGGAGACATTAGATCATGAAAAAGAGACAAGATTATCAAGCTGAGTATAAAAATTGCTAATTAGTAGTGACTGTCATATCTGGATTTGTGTTTGTTTTTCCCCAGCAAGTAGTAGAGAAGTGGAAGACAAATCATTGTCTGACCCCAGAGTTTGGTGACCCCAGAGCCATATAGGTATGTGATAGGCTGGAAACTGGCTTCCCAAAATATATTGATACCCTAATCTCTGGAACCTAGCTTACAAGCGCCCCCCTCTCCACCAGCCCCACAAAAAAAGAAAGAAAGAAAGAAAGAAAGAAATGAAAATGAAAAAAACTGTAGGTATAATTGGTTTAAGGATCTTTATAAGGAGAGATTATCCTGGATTATCCAAGTGGCCCCTTCAGGCCATCCCAATTGTCCTTACAGGAGAAAGGCAGAGAGATGTGACATACATACAGAGGAGGAAGTGATATGGTAATGGAACAGAGAGACATTTGAAGATGTTCACCTTGAAAATTACAGCGATGCAGCCACAAGCCAAGGAATGGTGACAGCTGCCGGAAGCTGGAAGAGGAAGGAAAAGATTCTCCCTGAGAATCTCTCAAGGGAGCAAGGCCCTGCTAACACCTTGATTTTGGCTCAGTGATATTAATTTCAGACTTTTGACCTCTAGACTGTGAGAGTAAATTTTTGTTGTTTTAAGCCTTGCAGTTTGTGGTATGTCGCTACAGCTGCATTAGGAAACTAATACCGGCATGATCGTAGGACATGGATAAGGAAGTAGGGATGTTCAAGGGTATTTCAGGAAATCGACCATATAGTGCAGATTAGTATGGAATTTCTGAGACTAAGAAGGGCTGGTGATCCCAAAGGTCTTGCTTGCAGATTCAATGAGCAGAATGTAGTGAGACTGAGGGCTTAAGACAGTTGAATGGATATAAAGTTGTGGTCAAAAGGGTGAGATCATCATTTAGGATGTCAGGAATTAAGTAGTTTCAGGTAATAATAAAGTTCAAGTGATATCCATCAGAGTGAAAAGTAGAATGGAAAAGAAAATAATGGCATTTAAAGAGTCAAAAAACACTGAAGCTCAGGTGAGTGGCTGGTAGGCAGGTCAGCTTCCTGGATATTACTGTCAAGCCAGTGAACAAAGATTTTAAAGTCAGTGATCAAAGTCTGGAATGAGTATGATACAGAAACTCTGCCAATAATAACAGGAGATGCTCTGATTCTGTTTCTCTGTGGCTTAGCTCTGGTAGACAATTTTCTTGTTTTAGGAGCTGCCAGTCCCCCATTTAACATGATACTGGTGAGGCTGTCAATCCCATTCCCATGGGCCACAGGGCTAGGTCAAATGATGCAGGCTTGTCCAGGAACAATTCTCCATCCCCTAGGCCAAAATGACTGGTTCAGTGTCATGTGACTAAAACTAGTTCCTGCCTTGCTGGAGTTATTAGCACTGAGAAAAGGTGAGTAAAAGAGAGAGCATCCTGATACACTGTTGGAACCTTGATCCAGCCATGCCTGATGCTGTAAGTATTCCTATCTTAGGTATGTGAGTCAATAAACCTTTAACTTAAGATACTTTGAATGGGTTTTGGTTACATGTACTCAAAAATATCCTAATTTATACCAGAATGGTATTATTTTCTTGCTCTTTGTTCTTTACAGGATGTCTACAAAGGAATCAATGTAGCCTTGTAGTTTCTCTGGATGGTATTTCAGTGCTTTGGAAGATATAACCACCAGATAAATGAGAGAGTTCCTATTTTTCTTAGTTATTGTTTTACTATCTAACCCCAGCCACAAGAAAGGATATGTTGGTTTAATTTTTTTTGTTTGTTTGTTTTTTGAGACGGAGTCTCGCTCTGTCGCCCAGGCTGGAGTGCAGTGGTGCGATCTCGGCTCACTGCAAGCTCCGCCTCCTGGGTTTACGCCATTCTCCTGTCTCAGCCTCCCCAGTAGCTGGGACTACAGGCGCCCGCCACCTCGCTCGGCTAGTTTTTTGTATTTTTTAGTAGAGACGGGGTTTCACCGTGTAGACCAGGATGGTCTCGATCTCCTGACCTCGTGATTCACCTGTCTCGGCCTCCCAAAGTGCTGGGATTACAGGCTTGAGCCACCGCGCCCGGCCTGTTGGTTTATTTTGTAAACTTTATCTTCACAATCAGAAGGATGTGAGCTGTAGAGCATTATTTTGAAGACCAGTCAGAACACGAAATGGTGCAAAAAAAAAAAAAAAAAAAAGAAAAGAAAACCAAATTAGTCTGCATTAGAATTTTCAAGAAGATTTAACTTCACTGTTATTTTTGCCCATTTGAAGCAAATCTATTCACTAGATCTCTATTAAATCCCTACTGTAAGCCAGGTACAAATAAATGAGATGAACAATTTGAACTGATTTCAAATTGCAAAGTAACAATTATATGATGAATTTCTTTGAGAAGCAAATGTTGATGTATTAGTCCGTTTTCCTACTGCTGATAAAGACATACCCAAGACTGGGAAGAAAAAGAGGTTTAATTGGGCTTACAGTTCTACATGGCTGGGGAGGCCTCAGAATCATGGCAGGAGACAAAAGGCACTTCTTACATGGTGGCAGCAAGAGAAAATGAGGAAGATGCATGAATGAAACCTGATAAAACCATCAGATCTCATGAGACTTATTCACTACCACAAGAACAGTATGGGGAAAACCGCCCCATGATTCAAATTATCTCCCTCTGGGTTCCTCCTACAATGTGTGCGAATTATGGGAGTACAATTCGAGACAAGATTTGGGTGGGGACACAGAGTCAAACCATATCATTCCATCCCTAGCCCCTCTAAATCTCAAGTACTCACATTTCAAAACCAATCATGCCTTCCCAACAGTCTCCCAAAGTCTTAATTCATTTCAGTATTAATCTGAAAGTTCACAGTCAAAAGTCTCATCTGAGGAAAGGCAAGTCCCTTCTGCCTATGAGCCTGCAAAATCAAAAGCAAGCTAGTTACTTCCTAGATACAACCAGAAGTAGAGGTATTGGGTAAATATAGCCATTCCAAATGGGAGAAATTGGCCAAAACAAAGAGGTCACAGTGCCCATGCAAGTCCAAAATCCAGCAGAGCAGTCAAATTTTAAAGCTCCAAAATGATGTCCTTTTATTCCAGATGTCACATCCAGGTCATGCTAATGCAAGAAGAGGTGGGTTTCCATGGTCTTGAGCAGCTCTGCCCCTGTGGCTTTGCAGGGTATAGCCTCTCTCCAGGTTGCTTTCACAGGCTGGCACTGAGTGTCTGCAGCCTTTCCAGGTACATAGTGCCAGCTGTAGGTGGATCTACCTACTGGTGCCCCAGTAGGAACTTTGTGTGGGGGCTCCAACCCCACATTTCCCTTCTGCACTGCCCTAGTAGAGGTTCTCTGTGAGAGCCCTGCCCCTGCAGCAAACTTCTGCCTGGGCATCCAGGCATTTCCATACATCTTCTAAAATCTAGACAGAGGTTCCCAAACCCCAAATTCTTGACTTCTGTGCAGGCTAACACCACATGGAAGCTGCCAAGACTTAGGGCTTGTACCCTCTGAAGCCATGGCCTAAGCTCTACATTGGCCCCTTTCAGCCACAGCTGGAGCAGCTGGGACACAGGACACTAAGTTCCTAGACTGCACACAGAACGGGGACCCTGGGACCTGCCCACACAACCATTTTTTTCCTCCTAGACCTCCGAGTCTGTGATGGGAGAGACGCTGCTGCAAAGGTCTCTGACATGCCCTGGAGACACTTTCCCCATTGTCTTGGGGATTAACATTTGGCTCCTCATTACTTATGCAGAATTTTTCCTCAGAAAATGGGATTTTCTTTTCTACAGCATTGTCAGGCAGCAAAATTTCCAAACTTTTATGCTGTGCTTCCCTTTTAAAACTGAATGCTTTTAACAGTACCCAAGTCACCTCTTGAATGCATTGCTACTTAGAAACTTCTTTTGCCAGATTCCTAAATCATCTCTCTCAAGTTCAAAGTTCCACAAATCTCTAGGGCAGAAGCAAAATGCTGCAAGTCTCTTTGTTAAGACATAACAAGAGTCATCTTTGCTCTAGTTCCCAACAAGTTCCTCATCTCCTTCTGAGACCACCTCAGACTGGACCTTATTGTTCATATCGCTATCAGTGTTTTGGGCAAAGCCATTCAACAAGCCTCTAGAGAGCTCCAAACTTTTCCACATTTTCTTGTCTTCTTCTGAGCCCTCCAAGCTGTTCCAACCTCTGCCTGTTACCCAGTTCCAAAATCGCTTCCACATTCTCAGGTATCTTTTCAGCAACATCCCACTTCTGGTACCAATTTACTGTATTAGTCAGTTTTCACACTACTGATAAAGACATACCTGAGACTGGGAAGAAAAAGAGGTTTAATTGGACTTAAGAGTTCCACATGGCTAGGGAGGCCTCAGAATCATGGTGGGAGGTGAAAGGCACTTCTTACATGGCAACGGCAAGAGAAAATGAGGAAGATGCAAAAGCAGAAACCCCTGATAAAACTGTCAGATCTTGTGAGACTTATTCACTACCATGAGAACAATATGGGGAATCATCCCCATGATTTAAATTATCTCCCACTGGGTCTCTCCCACAACACGTGGAAATTATGGGAGTACAATTCAAGATGAGATTTGGGTAGGGACACAGAGCCATAGAATATCAGTTAGTAACACACTGAACTAGGGCTCTACCATTAATTAAGCACACAGAAATACAAAGTTTGAAGAAGGATAAACAGGGAATAATATAAAAACTATTCTGCTTAATAGGAGTTCAGATACCTCTTAATTTTTATATTATCTGCTAATTAAGAGTGAGTGATATTATTGGGAAAGCACAAAGGATCTATTTCATCAGCACTGTTTTTTGTTTGGTTGTTTGTTTTGAACCCTTACATATGTCTGGCACTGGGCTAGGCTCTGAGAATACAACGGAAAAATGGCGGGCCTAGTTCCTGCCCCTACCCTTTGGTTCCTGTCAGGGTATTCTCCGAGGCATCGCAGGGTTAATCCAGTTCACTCTTTAGTAATTGATAAAACTCACATTCAAACACTAGTGTCTTAAAACAATTTAAGGCTGTCTCTCCTAAATGAGCTCATTATTTTTGTTTTAACCACCCCAGAGTAGAGTTTCTAATTCCTATCTAGCTTGCTGTTCAAATAACTGATAATTAAACCCAGAACATTAGTTTGCTTGAATTGAAAAGGCACATCACGTTCGAGTGCCTCGTTTTTAATAGAAGGCAAACTGAGGCAAAGGATGCTAAATGAACTTCACAGAGCAAGAGGAGAGGCCACTTTTCACCCTCAGCCTAGTGTTTATTTGACTAAACCACACCGTGAAAGATAACAATCTATGAAGACAAAAATTACAAGGTTTAAAATCCTCTTTCCTTTTTCCTCAGACAACTGGGAAATAATATTCTTTAATAAGGTTGTTGTTATTGGACTAGCACAGTAGCCAAATTTAGGATGACTTATTTAAAGATTGGGACTTTTTTTCTGGAAGTACTTTTAACTATTAAAGATTCCTCGTTCCCTTTTCTTCTTCCTTCCTTGCCTCCCTCATTTTTCCTACATTCCCCCCTTTTTTCTTGTATTATTTCATTACACAAATGATCATTTATTCCACACAAATTTATGGAATGTGTAGGGTGGGTATGCTGGATGCAAGGGATATAAAATTGGCACAGCATCTTTCTTGCTCTCAGTTGGTTCACAATCGAGTGGAAAGCAAAGATGCATTCAGTGAATCATTACAAAACACTGTGATGTGTGCATTATGGTTCATGACAGAAGGAGTTTTGGACCCTTACTGGGAAGAGGAGAATTAAGAGCTGGGTGACTGTGAAAGATTTGTAGGGGACAAAATGGCTAAAGAGATTTTGAAATAAGGGAAGGACCTTCCAGCATGCAGAGCTACCACTTGCAAAGGCAAATATGATTTTCCGCAGGTCCTCCCCTAATCCCACCCCAGAATCTCGGGATATATATCATCGGGAAGAGATAGAGTTTAATAGAGAGGAAACACTGTTGGACCACTCTCCCATTACCTGTTTCTCAAATGTGAGGCAGGGCTAGCAAAGCATCCCACATCGAGAGAGGATTAGGATTGGGGAAGAGGTAGAAGTCAGGCAGGAAGAATGCTAAAGACAAGTACCAGTCCATGAGGTTGGACTGGTAGGTAGGACCAGTTCTTAATTTTCTAAATGCATGCCACTTTCTCTACAGATCAATGACTGCTAGCACTTCCCTACTTGCTTTTCTTTGTCTGTTTTTTTCTTTTTTGCTATTGCATGCTGATTTGACTACTGCTGCCAACCTTGGGAATGGATTGATGACATGCTTGCTTCTCAAACAGCTCTGCAGATACCACTTAGGAAGCTGGTGTTTGTGCTCTCAGACTGAGAAGGAGCAGTGTCCAAAATCAATTACCTGGGATGGTGTGTGCTGATCCACCTAGCAATGAACTCAGATCTTTGGAGCTTGTCTGATAACATGTACATTGCTCAAGATACCCTGGTTCTAAGATCAGTGACACTATTTCAGAGCACAATGGAGGTAATACATTTTACATTTATTTAATGTGAATTTTGGAAGAATTTGATTAAAAATGCCACCTTTGGCTTTTTTAAAAAGAAAATCACAATAAAGGATAGAAAATAATTAACGATTTTTAAAACTGGTTAACCATCTACAAAAATCAACTCAAGATGTATTAAAGACTGACATTGTAAGTCCCCAATCTATAAAACTCCTAAGACCTTGGTGGTAGGATCTCCATTTCTTGGAAGGAATGTAACTTAGTGCAGCCACTGTGGATAGCAACTTGGAGATTTCTCAAAGGACTAAAAATAGAATTACAATTTGACTCTGGAGTACCATTACTGGGTATATACCCAGAGGAAAATAAATTGTTCTACTAAAAAGACACATGCACTCATATGTTTGTAGAAGCACTACTCACAATAGCAAAGACATGGAATCAACCTAGGTGCCCATCAATTGGGTGAATTGGGTAAAGAAAATGTACATATACAGCATGCAATATTCAGCCATTAAAAGGAATGGAATCATGTCCTTTGCAGCAACATGGATGCAGCTGGAGGACATTATCCTAAGTAAGCTGACACAGGAACAGAAAACTAAATACTGCATATACTCACTTGTACATGAGAGCTAAGCTTTGGGAATACGTGGACATAAAGATGAGAACAAGAGACACTAGGAACTCCAAAAGAAGGAGGGAGAGAAGGGGACAAGGACTGAAAAACGTTCTACTGAGTACTATGCTCACTATCTAGGTGCTGGGATCAACAGAAGCCTAAACCTCAGCAACACACAATTATACCCTTGCAACAAATCTGCACATGTACTCGCTGAATCTAAAATAAAAATAAAAGCCAAAAAGGAAAGTAATTCGTGATTTTAAATTTTCTTTACTATAGTGTTCTATATTTTTCCATATTTTTATAATGAGTATAGTTAGTGTTGTAGTTAGCAATAGATGGAAACTTTATTAAAAAAAGAAGATAATCATCACAACCATCAGCAAACTTTCCTGGGTAATTTCTATCCTGTTCCCTTATGAAAGTTGCAAAAATAAAAAAGACCGTTTCTTGCTCATTTAGAATGTACACTGTGCTTTATAATACATATGGCCACTACCAATTTCTTGCAAGTGTTTTTTTTAGACTCTGGGAATATAGTAGATGGGTTGAGACAAAAGGTACCATTTGTTAAAGAGAAAACAGTATTAGACTAGAAATTGGGGTAGGATACAGTTCTTTATCTTTCTTTTATCGACAATATAGCCTTGAACAACTCCCTTGCCATCACAGCGTCTGTTTTGTCAACATAAGATGAGCCCAATAAAGTATCTCCCATCTGCCAGACAGGGTGACTGGAAAGAAGTGTAAATATTTTGTAAGCTGTAAGGTGCTCTATCCATGTACGTTGTTTTTGAGGTGACTATTCTTAGCAATAAATGACATACTGCTTAGAAACTCAATGTGGGCAGTCTTGGTCTAGAGACCTACTTACCGTGCAAGTGACAAAGGGACCCTTCTGAGATGATGCATAGGCAGACGGTGTAGATACACACAACTAGAAATGGTCACACTGTAATATCTGTCCTTTCCCACCTTTTACATCTCAAAAAGCAGTTCTCATGTTTCATAAAAAGGGCATTTGCATCTATAAATTCCCTCTCACATGCCTACATCTCTCAATCAATTTGCTACCACCGCAATTTATTTTTTAGATGGTTTTATTCAGATGAAAATAGTTTATTTGAGCACTTTGGAGTTGCTGTTTGAGAATGCTATATGAGTATTAAATACTGTATTATATTTCTGATGCTCTTTAAAGATTTTCTTTTCTGCCTGCAATTTAATTTTGTTTTTAGAGGTTTGTTTCTCTTCCTCTTCTCATATTGATTTTATTTTTGGCACTATTAAAAAGTGCTCAATGAATAACCTTTTTGGAATGAATCTAAATAAGTCTGTATCTCTATGTATATGCACATTTTTAAGTGCATTAACTTTTAGTATAAGACTTTTGTAATGATTAATCTGCTCCTCAAATTCTAATTCTTATTCAATCAATAACCATTGTTCACAATTTTAAATACATTTTGTTGATTTTTGAACATTTAAATCATTACTAGTGAGATCAATGTTAGCCATAATTCACCTTTAAATTTCCAATGTTCAGATTATTAAAAATCATTTGCTTTTATTTCCAGCATAATTTATTTTTAATGGAAATTCTTACTCGTGATTATTTTTCTTTTTAAAGCAACCATGTCTTCTTGACAACTGAGTGTCCAATTACATTTTCTTACTTAGGAAGGTTTTTAATATCTGATCATATCTTATGTAATCAGTGGACTATTCTGTAAAGTGATAGTTCTTTTTCTCCCTTATTTATAGGGATTTTACTACACACTTCCTTCCACCCTATTTTATTCTTTCCTGAACACCTTTCACCTGGTATTGTGATAGTTCATTTACTTGTATGTACTGCTCACTAGATGGTAAACTACAGGGAAAGGAATTTTTTTGCATTTTATGTTCACTACATTATTCCTGCATTTAGCATATGCCTAACAAATAGTAGTCTAGCAAGTATTTTAAATGAATTAATGAGGAAGTGTAAACTACGAGAGGCCAAGGAACAGATGTTCAAATAAATACATAAAGATATAATCTACATGACAATGAAAAGATGTTAAAAGTAAAACCCTGAAGTGCATTAGAATAAATATTTAAAAATACTATCCAAGACATATGACAATTGCTATTTTTCTATTTAATGAAGTACATTTTGGATCCCAGTCTGCAAACAACTCTCTCTACCACAAGTAGCTGACTGTAGCCCAGCCTGTCTTTGGAGTGCATGGCCGAAGATGAGCAGAGAACACACAGGGCTCAGGTCCTCTGAGGAAGAGTTAGCTCAGAGAAAATGGAAAATCCAATCTCAGCACAGCAAACATGTAGGAATTCAGCATTTCGTAGAGGTTACTGAAGGAAAGCAAAGAATCAAAAATAATAAATGGTTATAAATAGTCCATGCTCTCAAAGAACTTGGAGTGCATAAACAAAACCTATAAATCTTAAGCAAATGAAAATAAGGCTGTGGCTTAAAAAGCAAAACAAAACAGAAATAGCCTAGTGTAATTGTTAAAAGGAGGAGAAAAACGTACCCCAAATAATTCAGTATGTAGTTGGTGAAATCAGAGCAAACAATAATGGAAAAGTACACCTTCTCAGCCACACAAAAGAAAAGACTTCTAAGGATTTAAATTAAGACTATCACAGTGAGGAGGAAGGAGGTATTGATTATTGGGCAAAATATTATGCCTCTATCAAGGCTTCAGCTCATGAATAAAAGGTGTGGAAGGCCTCCTTCCATAGAGTGCTTTCAGCCCTTCTCAAAGAATCCATTCATTTCCACATTAAATTCTCAAGTAAATAATTCAATCAAACAAAAAAACTCCCATGTGTTACTATAGTTTCTACCTGGACTAGGTGGACAGGTCCTGTCTGTCTATAGCCGTTGTAATTAATTCTATTGCCCAGAGTGGAAAGAAAGAAAAAAGAAAAGGAGCTTCCCATAAGGTTTAATTTCTTCATGTTAAAAACTCTTTTGCTAAAACCCTACCACACTAGCTTAAGAATCACAGGTTCAGTAAATATCACCAACATTTTTAAAGTTTTGGGCCATTTTTATCCTCTAAGAAATCTCGAAGAGATCCAGAATTCATGTATTTAAAATTTGTCTCAGATAACAAATAAAAGAAGAACAAAGAAAATGAACAACTTCCCAGACAAAAAAGAAAGATATTCCAGGTAAAGTCAAAACAATACAACTTTCTAAAAATAATATAGAAAAACAGCTTTTTGACTTGAAGATAACACTAGCCATTAGTTATTAGGATTAGATTGCAAAAATAGCCACAAATGTCTCTCCTTCCTGAATCTATGCCCTCGGGCAGTCACTTCCATATCTATGCTGGGGTTCCTGAATCTATGCCCTCGGGCAGTCACTTCCATATCTATGCTGGGGTTCCTGAATCTATGCCCTCGGGAAGTCACTTCCATATCTATGCTGGGGTTCCTGAATCTATGCCCTCGGGTAGTCACTTCCATATCTATGCTGAGGTTCCTGAATCTATGCCCTCAGGCAGCAACTTCCATATCTATGCTGGGGTTCCTGAATCTATGCCCTTGGGCAGTCACTTCCATATCTATGCTGGGGTTGGCCATGTGCCTGTCTTTGACCAGTCACAAAATTGCTGCAATCAAAGGCCTCGAAAGCAGTAGTTCATTGAGGCTTACCCTCTTTTGCTGCTCTCAGGACACCATCTTACCACCACCATATGAAAAAGCACAGCTTGGTTTTCCTGGCTGCCGACCTGTCAACTATTAAGTATTTATGAGACATCATCCTAGATCATCCAGGCTCCAGCTGATGTAGCTCAGATATTAGCTGAGTCATCAAAAGCAGAACTGTAAATCATGAGCTAAATAAATGTTTGTGGTATTTAGTTCCTATATATGGGAAGGGTTTGTCACACAGCAAAAGCTAACGATGTAGAAATTGGTATCTAGAAACTGGGTGCTATTGTTAACAAAACTTAAAACACAGTTATATGTCACTTAATGATGGAGATACTTTCTGAGAAATAGGTCATTAGGTGACTTCCATTTTGTGCAAATATCAGAAAGTATACTTACACAAACCTAGATAGTACACCCTACTACACACCTAGGCTATATGGTATAGCCTGTTGCTTTTAGACTACAAACTTGTACCACATGTGACTGTAACTGAATACTGTAGGTAGTTGTCACAAAATGGTATTTGTATATTTATACATATCTAAACATAGGAAAAGTACAATAAAAATGTGATATAAACAATAAAAAATGGTACCCTTGCACTTACCATGAATGGGAATTGTTCTGGGTGAATCAATGAACGAACAGTGAGTGAATGTGAAGGCCTAGGACATTGCTGTACACTACTGTAGACTTTATAAGTAGGCTACTCTAAATTTATTTTTTAAAATATATATCTTCAATAATAAATTAACTTTAGGTTACCGTAACTTTTCAAACTTTACAAACATTTTAATTTTTAAAAGCATTTAAACTCTTTTGTAATAACACAGCTTAAAACACATTGTACAGTCGTACAAAAATATTTTTTCTTTCCTCATTTTATAAGCTTTTTTAATTTTTAATATTTTTTTTACTTTTTAAACTTTTTTGTTAAAAACTATAACATAAATGCCCTAACTGGTCTAGGCCTACACAGAATCAGGATCACCATTATCACTGTCTTCCACTTCCACGTCTTGTTCCACTGGAAGGCCTTCAGGGCAATAACTTATTCAACAGAAGTTGACAAAGCCATAAGAAAACTGCTGTAGCTGATTGTAAAAGGAGAAAATGGTCACCTGCAGTAACTTGGAGAATAGACAACATGTCAAATGAACCTACAGACCTTGACAAGTTGGTCTGTAGGCAGAATTTTCCAAGTGCCATTTGGATTATTTTAGTTGCCTAAGATAAAGGAAGAAAAGAGACAGAGAGATTAGCCAAAGAAAGATGGCTTATTTTGCAAGTAGAACTCAGAGAGAATAAGGAGGGACCAGAACTTACTAGCCTGGAAATAAATCTATTGCTCATCCCCAATCTTCTGTTTCTAAAATATTCTAAAATAAAGTATGTTCTGGGGCCAGATGTAAAGACATGTTATATACAGAAGGCACACTATAAAGACGACAGTAGATTTTTTCATCATAAATAATGCAAGTTAGAAGACAATAGAACAAAATCTTTCCAAATACTGAAAGAATAAGAATATCAAACTAAAATTACTTATCCAGTAAAAATATATTTCAAAATCAAAGACAAAATAGACATTTTTAGATGTCAACAGCTGAAAGA
Organism: Trachypithecus francoisi; assembly: GCF_009764315.1. Lineage (NCBI taxonomy): Eukaryota > Metazoa > Chordata > Mammalia > Primates > Cercopithecidae > Trachypithecus > Trachypithecus francoisi. The sequence goes on from NW_022681454.1 coordinate 19,977,097, forward strand.
CATAACTTACTACTAGAAATGTTGAAGAAAGTCATTCAAGCAGCAGAAAACTGATGTCAGTAGCCTAGTTCTACACAGAGAATGAAGAGCAATGAAAGTGGTAATTACATGAGTAAATAAAATATTTGTCTTTACTATCTAAATATCCTTAAGAGATAACCAATTATTTAAAGCAAAAATAATGATGATTTGAGTTTCCATCATATATAAACATAAAATGTATGAGACCAATCACACAGAAACCAGGAACAAAGAAGTGGAAGTTTACTGTTGTAAGATATTTTTATTGCACATGAAGAAATATGATATCATTTAATGACAGACTGGGAAAAGTTAAAGATGTTTGCTATAAACCCCAAAGCAACCACTAAAATAAAACAAACTTTATAATTAATGTGATGCTTAAGTTTATATGTCAACTTGGCTGGAACATAATATCCAGATATTTGGTCATACTCTATTCTAGCTGTTCTCCAAAGGTATACTTGAATGGGATTAACACCTAAATCTTTGAGTAAAGTAGATTGCCTTCCATAATATGAGAGTTCATCCAATCCATTGAAAGCCTTAAGAAACAGATTGACCTCTCCTGAGAGAGAAGAAATTCTGCCATGAACTGTCTTTGGATGTGAACCACAACTATTACCTGGTTCTCCACCCCATCAGCCTACCCTGCCCCTATTGGACCTACTAACCTCCACAGTCACGTAAATCAGTTCCTTAAAATAAACTTCTATATATACATCTATACAAATGTTATTGATTGTTTCTCTGGAGAAGCCTGACAAATACAGCTAATAAAAATCAAGATAGAGGCTGGGCACAATGGCTCATGCCTATAATCCCAGTACTTTGAGAAGCCGAGGCAGGCGGATCATCTGAGGTCAGGAGTTTGAGACCAGCCTAGCCAACATGGTAAAACCCTGTTTCTCCTGAAAATACAAAAACTAGCTGGGTGTGGTAGAGGGCACCTGTAATCCCAGCTACTCGGGAGGCTGAGGCAGGAGAATTGCTTGAACCCGGGAGCAGAGGTTGCAGTGAGCCGAGATTACATTTTAGCCTGGGTGACAGAACGAGACTCTATCCCCCCCCCAAAAAACAAAACAAAACCCAAAAAAGACAACAACAACAACAACAAATAGCAACTCAACATATTATAAACCCAACCATATCAATAATCATCTCATATACCAATAGCATAAATGCCACAAATAAAAGGCAATGATTGTCAGATTGATAAAAAGCAAGACCTAATTATATGCTACCAACCTACTTTAAATATAGTGATAAAAATATGTTAAAAGGCTGAAAACATTAAACCACTCTGCATTCGTCAAAAGAAAGTTGAAGTAGCTAATATTAGACAAAACAGATTACAAAGCAAAAATATTGTCCACAATGAAGATATTTCTTTTTTTTTTCTTTTTTTTTTTTTTGAGACAGAGTCTGGCGCTGTCGCCCAGGCTGGAGTACAGTGGCCGGATCTCAGCTCACTGCAAGCTCCGTCTTCCAGGTTTACGCCATTCTCCTGCCTCAGCCTCCTGAGTAGCTGGGACTACAGGTGCCCACCACCTCGCCTGGCTAATGTTTTTGTATTTTTTAGTAGAGACGGGGTTTCACCATGTTAGCCAGGATGGTCTCGATCTCCTGACCTCATGATCCGCCCGTTTCGGCCTCCCATTTCTTAATAAATTCATTAAGAGCACAGAACAATCTTAAATATTTATAGATCTAATAATATAGTTTCAACATATATGAAGCAAAATATGATAAAATTACAAAGAGAATAGAGTCAGAAATTTCAACTTCCTTATCACAATGTTTGATAGAAATTTAGAAATAAATTCAGTGAGTTAAAGGACTCTTGAGCACTACTATCCACCAACTTGAATGAAATAACCCAAATGTTAGTGAGGATGTATATAAACTAAAAATTTCATGTACATCTAATGAAAAGAAAAACTAGTAGAAGTATCTCATGGAATAGTTTGCCAATATCTTAAAAAGTTAAAAATATACCAACCCTGCGATTTAGACATTGAAAACATATACATGTATCCAAGGGAAAAGATAGCATGTATTCATACAAAAACCTGTACATGAATCTTCACAGCAGCCTTATTTGTAATATCTTTAAACTAGAATCATCCTAAATGTCCATTTACAAGTGAATGGATAAACAAATTGTTGTATATACCTATAATGGAATGGTGCTCAGCAACACAAATAAATGAACAACAGTGATACATAAAACAACATGAATGAATCTCAAAGGATTAAGACTAAGTGAAACATTCAGATTCGTGTTTTATAAAATTTTGGAAACTGCAAATTAGTCATGCTGAGACAATGTAGATCGATGGTTGCAAATGGGATTGGCAAGGGAGGGAACTAGGGAAAGATTGGAAACACAAGGGAATTTTTAAGAGTGATGGATGTTTTATTATTTTGATTGTATTGATTTCATGAATGGGTATATTCATATGTCAAAACTTTCAAGGTGTACACTTTAAAGATGTGTGGTTTACTGCAGTAGTCCCTAACCTTTGTGGCACCAGGGACCGGTTTGGTGGAAGACACCTTTTCCACGGATGGGGTGTGGCATGCTTTTGGGATGATTCAACCACATTACATTTATTGTGTACTTGATTTCTCTTATTATTACATTGTAATATGTAATGAAATAATTATACAACTCACCATAATGTAGAATCAGTGGAAGCCCTGAGCTTGTTTTCTGGCTACTAGATGATCCCATCTGAGGGTGATGGAAGATAGTGACAGATCATCAGGCATTAGATTCTCATAAGAGGCACACGACTTAGATCCCTCATGATATGGTTTGGCTGTGTCCCCACCCAAATCTCATCTTGAATTGTAACTCCCCCACAATTCCCATGTGTCGTGGGAGGGACTCAGTGGGAGGTAATTGAGTCATGGGAGTGAATCTTTCTCATGTTGTTCTCACAATAGATGGTTTTAAAAAGTAGAGTTCCCCTGCACAAACTCTGCTGGTTGCCATCCATGTAAGATGTGACATGCTCCTCCTTGCCTTCTGCCATGATTGTGAGGCCTCCCCAGCCATGTGGAACTGTGAGCCCATTAAACCTCTTTTTCTTCCCAGTCTCAGGTATGTCTTTATCAGCAATGTGAGAATGGACTAATACACCTCACATGAACAGTTCACGATAGGGTTCATGCTCCTATGAGAATCTAATGCTGCTGCTGATTTGACAGGAGTCGGAACTCAGGCAGTAATGTGAACAATTGGAAGTGGCTATAAATACAGCTGAAGCTTCGTTTGTTTGCTGGCCACTCACCTCCTGCTGGGTGGCCTGGTTCCTAACAGGCCATAGACCAGTATCAGTCAGTGTTGGCCCAGGAACTGGGGACCCCTGGCTTACTGTATGTTAATTATACCTCAATAAACTTAATAATAATATGTATTCTATAATTCCATTTATATAAAAATAAACACAGGCAATAGTAAACTATATTGTTTATGGATGCATACTTTGGATATTGAACTGTAAATCAAAGCAAAGTAGGCATCACCTTGAAAGTTAGGATACTGAATAAGTCTAAGATGGATGGAAAGATTTATCACTGAGAATAACATCTGGATTCTCGTGAAGTTCTATTTCTTGATCTCTGTGTGGGTTATGTGATATTTGCCTAACAAAAAATTGTTTAAGCTGCACCTGTATTCATTTTGCATAGGCGTATAAGGTGGAAAAGTGTGGCTTAGGGCATTCAGAGCAGTCTTTACATGATCTAACAACACAACACTGATCTGCACATTCTTTAAGTGGGGCATCTGAGTTTCATTTCTTTGAAATGTTCTTTAAAATTTTTAGAGAAAAATGTGTTAAATTAAGACTGGATTTGGTTAATCTTCAGGAAAGCAGAAACTTGTTCGTGAGTACTTGAAAATCCCTTTTTGGTATTTGAGCTTTGTGGAGGGACTTTTGCAGTAATTTACAGCTTGATTTCAACCAGGTTGAACTTTAATTTAACCAGTTGATTGTGTTAAATTATGATAAACAGCATGAAAAGAAAAAAAGAACCATTTATACCATAACAGATAATGTACACATGCTGAGGCGAAAGTGGGACTCTGAATTCTTTTGGTGATCAGCTATTAAATTATAAAGAAGAGGCATCTTGTTTATGGGAAGATAGAATAGAAGCAAGATCTTATTAGGTATGTAATCCTGGGCAGATGACTTTATTGTACTTCTGTGAAATGGGGCATCAGCAACTACTCATATTGTGGCTGTGAAAATCAAGTGGCTACAAATGTATTAAAATACATCCGAAGTCTATAGCACTAAATAATGTAGCAACTCTCAAGTTGTTTTTCTTAATATCAGTAACTATGTCCTAGTTTTCATGCTAATTTGTTTGCTGATTTCTTATCATTATTCTCAGTAATGCAGTCTTTCTCTGAATCATAGCATTAGTATTCTTGACCCAGTGACTCAAGCCAGCATGTCTAATTTCTTAAATCTGAATTTTCTACAAGATTTCATCTTGATATTATCTTTTGGGTTGCTCTCAACCCAGTGTGCCAATTTCACAATATCTGCTAATTGGTACATTGTTGCCTACCATCTTTAAAACAGCCTGCTCTATAACTCTAGATTTTTTTAGGAAATCAAAACAATGCCATTATTATAAAAGTTAATGACATAGCATTAACAAATCAATTGTCACAGTGCTTATCCACTGCAAGTGTCCAATATATCTTACTAACTTTCCAGAGTTTAGTATTTCCACTGTTGAAGTTCTTTTTATTTTTCATAAGATGATTCACAATGGACACAAGGCTCAACATTACAGAAGAAAGTGATCAGTCTTTAATATCTTACCCATAAATAATGACATTGTAAATGCACATACACGCATCAATTACAATTGATACAGCCTCATACACAAGCATTATTTGTCAGGCCTCTGAACCCAAGCTAAGCCATCATATCCCCAGCATACCTCCAGATGGCCTGAAGGAACTGAACATCCATAGCTTAACTGATGACATTCCACCATTGTGATTTGTTCCTGCCCCACCCTAACTGATCAATGTTCTTTATAATTTCCCCCACCCTTGAGAATGTACTTTGTGAGATCCACCACCTATCCCAAAACCTGTAAGAACCAATGATAATCCCACCACCCTTTGCTGACTCCTTTTTCGGACTCAGCCCACCTGCACCCAGGTGAAATAAACAGCCATGTTGTTCACACAAAGCCTGTTTGGTGATCTCTTCACATGGACACGTGAAACATTATTAAAATATACACTGTCGATATAATAATACCACCTACATCATTGAGTTCTGAGAATTCAATGAGTGCATACATGCAGAAAGCTTAAAATAAAGACTAGGAAAATGTGTCAGATGTTTTCTTCTTCGATCTTAAAGACAGATAAAATTTACCAGCTTACTGTTAAAAACATATCTTCTTAGTTGAAATCTAACTTAGTATATATCTATTAAGTTAATATTTACTCTGACTCTCAAACATTCTGAATCTTGGAGTGGCCAATCACTTGTCTAATGCCACCCAATTGGAAGGGGCTAAAATTGCTTTTTTGTTTTTTGTTTGCTTGTTGGTTTTTTGAGACAGGGTCTCACTCTGTTGCCTGGGCTTGGGTGCAGTGGTGTGATCACAGAACTGGTTTTTAACCACATTTTGGGTAATACTACTTCACAAGAATGCTGGATGATTAAATGAAGTAGTGTGTGTAATGTGTTGGCTCGTTGGACAGAACACTGGATGCTCAGGGACCATATAGGAGGCTGACTGTGCCTAATTCTTCACCTTATTTAATAATAACACTCTGGAAAGCTCATTTATCTATACTTGCCTCTAAAAGCAGACAAAGCATTTTTATTGCTTTTTTTTTTTTTTAACCACTTCCATGGCCTAAAAGAATCACTTTTGTGTTGAAGACTCTAATTTGCAGAGTAAACAAGAAAGATGGAAATAGCTAAGAAATAAAACCTCTGAAAGTTTAGGACCCCAAGTAAAAATCATTTGAAATGCATATAAAATGCATAAAATAGGTACAATGAATAGTAATAGATGGAAAAATACAGATTCCATCTTAGGTTACTTGAATACTAAACTTTTTCAGTAATTAGCTATGATAATAATATCTGTGTTTAAAAACACAGCACTCAGGGCAGATCAAAATTCTGAAATAAACAACAGTTATTTTCCATTTTCTCTTGAGTCAGTTATGCGATGACCTCTATTGCTCTAATCTAGAAGATATGAAAACAGGCCCTCCGGCCCTCACGGCCTCTGCGTTGGGTAATAGTATTTCCCTTCACCAACCTTTACAATGAATATAAAAATTCCATTTCAGAACTACAAGCTGGAAAGGGCTCAAGTGTCACCAAACTTTTCTAAGGGGATATTTTCTGTTTTTGTCTACATTTATATTTGACTCATTTAGTGGAGGGAGGTAATAGGATTTTTCTAGCTGCTGTAGAAGCTATTTCAGTAGTACACAGATATAAGGTCAGAAAATGTATTTTAAAATCACAAAAGAAAACAAAATGATACGTTGGTTTTGAACCCTAGAGTCTTTCAACATAATAATCAAGCATGCCTGAGAATATCCAACTGTGACTTCAGAGAGAATAATTTAATAGTACACCCTTGAGTCTACTACAACAGTCTTCCATGGTACGGTAGGAAAAGAATCCTAGGATAGCTTCCACAATTTACAAGATACACACCTCCTGGTGTGTATGCCCTGCATAATCTCTGGGAATGTAAATTTAATGGATTTTACTTTGCAATTAAGTAATGCTAAGTACAGTATACAGCTGACCTTAAGACAGATAATTTATCTAGGTGGGTGTGACTTAATCATATGAGGCCTTTAAAAGTAGAACATTTTATCCGGCTGATTGAAGAAAAGGAAGCCAGAAACGGAAAGCAGGAAAAGAATTTGCATCACTCTTGTTGGCTTAAAGGTAAAGGGGTTAGAGAGCAAGGAATGTGTGCAGTACTCCAGGAACTATGAGCAGCCCCTGGCTGTGGATCGGCAGGGAATTAGGAAACTCAGTAATATAGCCACAAGAAACTGAAATTTGCCAGGAGTAATGATCTTAGACGTGGATTTTCCTCCAAAGTCTCCAGAAAAGAACTCAGCTTTGCCTATACCTGGATTTTGGTTTTGCAATTTCCTTTGGAAGAGAACACAGTGATGGTAATGCTAGACTTGACCTACACAATTGTTAGCTAGTAAATCAGTGTTTTTTAGCTCCTAAGTTGGTGATAATTTGCTATGCAGCAATAGAAAACAAATTCACATGGCTGGGATCCTACCCAAAGAGTTTTTGTTTATTATTACATTAATTTATTTGTTCATTTCTATATTAATCTCTGAATACATTCATTAAGTGCCTATCATGTCCCTGCTCTAATCTTTATCATGAGTTTTTAACATACAAGACAATTTTATGACCCTCATCTTAAAGACTATGTTATCAGGATACTGGAATGTAACATTATTTATTCTTCCTGAACACTATGAAATACAGATACTCTGAAAGTTGTGAAAGCTTTAAATAATTCAGTATGCAGTTTTGTGGCTCGTATAGAAAGCTTGATGGGCCTTGTGAAAAGCTGTAGGCATTGCCCATGTCTGAAGGATGAAAGCAGTAGATGACAGTATTCCATCTAATTATTTTGGCTGTCTCACAGGCTTATTGAAATTTGCTTGGAGTGACATCAACAAGATGGCCATCTAGAAGCTCCTAGCATCCTTCCTTCTACCACACACACACATACATACACACACACACACGCTATGAATAAGCAACTACATTTTGACCAAAATAACTAAAGGAGAGCTCTAGAGAATAGCAAAGAAGCAGCAGAAATCCTGTAGAGCACAGAAACCCAGGATGGCTGCATAGGGAAGGGAAGAAGACACTTCACCTCTACCACTCCATCCCCTCAGTTGGAATCAGCTTGGAACCAGGAGGGACTCATTTCTGCAGGGAAAAACTAAGCAAGAGGACCCCAGCAACCCTGATTACCTCTGCAGACACCCGCAGCCTTTGTTACCAGAGACTCCTACAGTCCTCACAAGTTCTAAACTCAACTGAGGGAGTTCCCTAGAGTCACATGCTGAGCTACATTCAGAGAAGGTGACAGAACCATGCCCTGGCTTCACTTCTTGCCACTGCCCCCTCCCCACTATTCTGTGGCCTGTATTGCTACTGCACTACACCATTTTGGAACCAGAGACACTATTAGAGTGCATCCTGCTCCAGGGGTGAACACCCATTGCACCACCCCTCCATTCCTGAGACTTTGCTGCTTTGGCAACATTCATACTCCATAGTGTGCCAAGCTGCTACTGTGCCCTGCTCCCTTGGGCCAAACTACTATATAGCTGTTCCATCCTGCACATTCTAGCTGCTGGTGCACTTCCACTTAAGGCCAACATCCAGTGATGGTCTGCCCCCAGAGCCGATATTCTGCACACCAGAGCCATCAATTGCACCTCACCTTCTAGCACCACAGGTGAGGTAGCTTCCTGAACCTAGCAGCTGTGATAACTCTGGCATACCAGACTAGTTATATGCCCCAGAATCACAGCTGATACAATGCCCTGTTTCCCAGGCATCTGGAGTTCCCACTAATCCACGTAGCCGTGCTTTCTGGAGCCGAGAAGACATAGTACCTCAAGTCCCAGGGAATCACGGTCTTGGCTGAGCTGTGCCACTTCCCTCTCCAGGCCAAACAGTCACAGTTCCTGCCTACCTGTAACTGGACTAATCTCCACCCATCTGAGCTGCTGAGATGTCCCACCTTTCCAGGGAATGAAGTCATTGCTGTGCTGCTCCACCAACCCCAAGTCACAGTGGTGTCTTACATTCCTGAGTACTTGCTGCTGCTATACCCAGACTCACAGAGCCTGGGCTTCTGTCATGTCCCACCATCCCAGGGTCCGAACTCCACACTATGTTGTATCTCATCCCTCAGATCCTGAGCTGCTTGTATGTCCTGTTGGTTCCAGGATCTGAATTGTAGCTCTGCACTGTTCCCTGAGGATTTAGTCTCTGGAACATCCCTTCTTCTCCAGAGCTGCACCAGTGCTATACCCTGTTTCCCAGGGTCAGAACGTAGCTACATTATAGTCTCCTGGGTTTGAGCTGCTAGAGTTTGCGTCAAAGCAATAGATCCCAGCTTTCTGGGAGAACTGCATCCACTTGGGCCTGGGAATGTGAACCTGTGTCTCAAGTCCCGGGTGTTATAGTAACTTCACAGGACCCCCCACTGTGGGGGGAGATAAGAACAGAATGATTCCCAAAATTCTTGCCATAATACCATATACAGCCACCATTATTGCCACAAATTCCTGCAGCCTAGACCACCAAGGTGCCAAGGTATGTCACTCATCACTGACCAAGGTATGTCAGTTATCACTGACATTGATCACAATTGAAGAAGCTGCACAGAGACTATATCACTGTGCCCACACAGAACCACAGCCACTGCACTTTGCCCAACCAGCAACCTCAGGTCCACCTTCCAGTGAAAGCCTTCTACAAAAGCTACTCTGTAAAGTTTGGAAGAGGTAACTACACAATCAGATGTGCAGACATCAGTGCAGGAACACAAGAAACATAGAAAACAAGGAAACATGACATCACCAAAGGAGCACAATAATTCTCCAGTAACTGACCCCAATGAAATGGAAATTTACAAATTGCCTGAAGAATTCATAATAAGATTCTTTATTATTAGCGAGACACAAGAGAATACAAATAGGCAATTCGATGAAATTAGGAATATAATTCATTATCTGAATGAGGAATTCAACAGAGAGATATAATAAAAAAGAACAGAAATCTTATAGCTAGTGAATTTAATCAATAAAATAAAGTTTAAAAATACAAAGCTTCAATAACAGACTAGAGAAAACAAAGGAAGGATTCTATGAACTTGAAGATAGGTCATTTGTGACTTAGTCTGACTTAGAGGAAACAAAAGAAAAAAGAACGAAAGAGAGTGAAGATATTCTTTGGGACTTATGAGATATCATTAAGCAAATAAATATTTGCATTATGAGATTTTCAGGACAAGAGATTTAAAAAGGGACAAAATGCTTATTTAATAAAATAGTGGATGACAATTTCCCATTTTGGGAGAGATACGGACATTCAGATCCACTTAGCTCCAAGGTCCCCAAACATATATAACCCAAAGAGGTTCTCTCAAAGGCACATTATAATAAAACTGTCAAAACTGAAAGACAAAGAATTTTAAAAGCAGCAAGAGAAAACATCAAGTCACATGCAAGGGAATCTGCATTAGATATCAGCAGATTTCTCGACAGAAACTTTGCAGACAAGGAAACAATTGGATGATACAGTCAAAGTGCTACAAGAAAAACCTTTCAGCTATGGATGTTATACCCAGCAGAGCTATCCCTCAGAAATAAAAGAGGCATCAAATATTACCCAGACAAGCAAAAGCTAAATCCATCACCACTAGACTCATCCTAAAAGAAGTGCTTAAGGGAGTTCTTCAAGCAAAGAAAAGAAAAGAAAAGAAAAAGGCATGATAATTACTATCGTAAGTATATATGAAACTATAAAACTCACTAGTGGAAGAAAATGCATAGTCAAGTCTAGAATACTCCAATACTATAATGGTGGTATGTAAATTATATATCTGCTTAGTATGAAGATTAAAAGTCAAAACAGTCAAAAATAACTACAGCACTACAGCTACAATAAGTTGTTAAGAAATATACAACATGAAAAGATGCATGACATCAAAAACATAAGTTGTAGGGGGTGGAGAGTAAAAGTCTAGAGTTTTTGTATGTGACAGAAGTTAAGTTGTTATCAGATTAAAATAACTGATTAAAACTGTAAGATGTTTTATGTAAGCCTCATGGTAACTGCAAAACAACAACAACAAAAAAAGGCAGATATACAAACAATAAAAAGGAAGAAATAAAAGCTTCATACTACAGAAAATTATCATACCACAAAGACAGACAACAAGAGAGGAAGAAAGGAACTGGAAAACAAATAATAAAATGACAGTAGTAAGTCCTTACCTATAAATGATAACTTTGAATATAAATAGATTCAATCCATTAATGAAAAGATGGAGTGGTTGAATGGATAAAAGATACAATCCAATTGCATGCTGCTTGTAAGAGACCCATTTACGTTTACAGATACATGTAACTAAAAGAGAGCAAGAATGGCTATACTTATGTTTGATAAATCAGACTTCAATTAAAACAACTGTCACAAGAGACAAGATAATTATTTAATGATATAGTGGTTTGACAATCAAGAAGCATTAAAATTGCATATCTCTATATCTATATATATATCTGGATATCTATATTTATATCTATATCCAACATTGGAACACCTAAATACAAAATGTAAACAATTATAAACCTGAAGAGCAAAATAGAAATATAATAATAGTAGGGAACTTTAATACTCCACTTTCAGTAATGAATAGATGAACCAGATAGAAAATAAATAAGGATATAATGGACTCTGATTGCACTTTTGACCAAATGAACCAAACATACATATACAAAACTTTCCATCCAATAGCTGCAGAATGCACAACTTTTTATATCACACACGGAACATTCTCCAGGATAGACCATACTTTAGGCCACAAAACAAGGTTTTAAAATTTTAAGAATATTGAAATCATAGCTAGTATTGTTTCAGACCACAGTGGTGTAAAACTAGAAATCAGTAACCCAAAGGAATCTTGAAAAATTAACAAAAAATGTTGTTGTGGAAATTAAACAACATGCTTAAACAACAAATGGGTTGAAGAAGAAATCAAAAGAGAAATTTTAAAAATATCTTGAGATAAATGACAATGAAATCACAACATACCAAAACCTATGGGATGCAGCAAAACCATTTCTAGGAGGAAAAATTATTGCAATAAATGCCTACATTAAAAAAGAAAGAAGATCTCAAATAGATAGTCTAACATTATACCTAAAGGAACTAGAAAAAGAAGAAGCTACACTAACAATTAGCAGAAGGAAGGGAATAATAAAAATCAGAATAGAAATAAATAAAATAGCCAGGTGCAGTGGCTCACCCCTATCATTGCAGTGGGTCATACCTAAAATTCTAGTACTTTGGGAGGCTAAGGTGGGCAGAATGCCCTGAGCTCAGGAGTTCAAGACTAGCCTGGCAAACATGGCAAAACCTCGTCTTTATCAAAAATACAAAAAAAAAAAAAAAATTAGCTGGGTGTGATGTCATGCACCTGTAGCCCCAGCTACTTGGGAGATTGAGGTGGGCAGGATCACTTGAGCCTGGGAGGATGAGGCTGCTGTAAGCCGAGACTGTGCCACTGCACTCCAGCCAGGGCAACAGGGTGAGACCCTATGTCAATGAAACAGAGAGAAAGAGAGAAAAAGAGAGAAAGAGAGAGAGAAAGAGAGAGAGACAGAGAGAGAGAGAGAAAGAGGGAGGGAGGGAGGAGGGAGGGAGGAGGGAGGGAGGAGGGAGGGAGGGAGGAGGGAGGGAGGAAGGAAGGGAAGGGAGGGAAGGAAGGGAAGGAACGAAGGAAAGGAAGGAAGGAAGGAAAAGAAGGAAGGAAGGAAAATAGACAACAGAAAAACCACAGAAAGAATCAGGAGCATATTTTTGAAAACGATAAATTCAATAGGGAGGCCATTTGATTTATAAGCAAAAGGGGGAACTTCTAGAGTCATGCTGCATGGGCTTTGATGTGGAGTCTGCCATTTTCTAGCTGTGTGACTCTAAGCAAGTTATTTAATATCTAAGCCTTATCTGTAAACTAAGGATTGTGATTATTTAATTCCCAATGATCAAATGATATGAAATCAGTAAAATACTTACTAAAAGTGATGGGGTAGGGGAGTAATTCAAGAGTAATAGTGATAGTAATGGTAACTAATATTAGTGAGCAATCATAATGTTCCCAAGACTGCACAAATTGTTTTCTGTGCTTTATCTCTCATTTCCTATAGTCAGTGCATTAGATAGGTACTGTTATTTTACCCATTTTGCAGATAAAAACCAAGGCACACAGTGATCCAGTAATTTGCTTATGGTCATGTAAATGAATTTGAACCCAAGTTCTTGTTAGCACTCTCTTCTCCTTATAATGTTCTTTTTATCCCTTCAGTAAAAATATGAATGTGTATGTTTTACCACACCGCTGTACTTTAGCATATAGTAGACATTGTGAACATTTTAAGGTTATAGACTGCATTTCCTTCACAGAAAAGATTAGTTTCTTTCATAAATATATATATATATATATTCTATATAGCTCTTTTTCTTCTAAAACCACATATCTATGACCACCTTGGGATATCCTTACCTAATATATTGTGTCTTTCTTTTTCTCCTCCATCTCAAAATCTTCTGCTTCCCTATTAGCTTTTTCTCCACTGTTTATTAAACGTTTCTTGCCCTTAAGAAAGCCCCTTTTGTTATACTCTCTACTTGATTGGGTGTGTATTCTTCAGAACATATTGGGTTGCTAGTGTCAGAAATTTAATATAACTTAGGAAAAGTGGAAATGTATTTATTTATAGAATAAAAGAATTACAAGAAGAGCAGGTTTGTAGTTGGATAACAGAAACAACTGGATCAAAATATATGAAAGTAACAGGGAATGGAAACCTCATCTCTACCTCTTTCTGACATTTGACTTCATTTTCTCTGATTGCAGACCAGCTTCCTCTGTGTGGTGGTAAATCTAACTGATGCAATTCCAGAGCCTCAGAAATGAACAGTTTCTTCTAATGGCAGGAGCAGAGTCATGGTCCTGCTTCCAAAATTTCCCAAGAAGGTCTCTGATTGGCCTGATTTGGGTCTATATCCCACATGCTTGCTGACAAGTGGGTAGTGGTAGGTCAGGTAAAATCCATTTAGCTCCTACTAAAGGCATGAGGATGGAGAATCGTAGGCACCAGGCAGTTTTCAGACATCAGGAAAGTGTAAGCAGAAAATATCATAGATGCTTCCTCCATTTTTTTTTTTTTTTTTTTTTTTTGAGAGGTAGGGTCTTTCTATGTTGCTCAGACTGGCCTTGAACTCCTGGCTTTAAGAGATCTTCTCACCCGGGCTTCCCAAAGTGCTAGTATTACAGGAATGAGCCACCGCACCTTTTTGCCTTCTCCTCTTAAAGTTGGCTGTTCCTTTTAATACTCTTCTTCCATTAACTAAATTTTGCCGAGCTTGGTAACTGTTCTGAGAAATTTCTTTGAATATTATACTTGTCATCATTATCTCCTCATGAAATTTTTTTTGTTTTTTTTTATTATATAGAATTTGAGGTTTGGGTTGGATATTTGAATATAGCAATATTTGACCATATTTATGAGAAATTACTTGAAACTTTCTGCTACATTCAGCAGAGAAGAGCTGGTTTATAAAGCATCTGGCTTACTGGAAAAACTTTTTCCTTCAGTTTCTTTCCCAATAAATGCCATTTCTGCTAACTCTTGATTAGACTACAAAAAGATCTCTGTAATACACAGACAAGTCCTATAAATCTGTCTTTAATGATTCTCATTCAATTAAAGTGTTTCCATTGCTTAAATCTTTCTTTCCTCAGAGTGGTAGAAAAATTTCAAACTGAATGGATTTGGATTTTGTCTCCTTACCTGGTTCAATAATGGTATTTTGAGGTTGGCTGGCTGCTCAAAAGAAATTTTTGTTCTTGAAGTCATGTAAATGTACTAGGGTATGTTTAATGTTGACCATATGAGTCAATTTTTCCTAAGGCACACTGTGCTTCAACAATATATGTATTTAAATCATCTACTATTTCAAGAATGCTTTTTCCGAATTATATTTTTTAAACAATAATTCTGTTTCATTATTTCTAGATCCCTTTGGGGGGCTTTCTTTAATATATTCTTTGCCTGTTCTACATTTTAATTACTTTTTCCTTCTAATAATAAGTTTTTAAAAATGAGTTTCTTTATTGTAACTTTATTTTGTTGCCTTTTAAGTCCTCTATGCACCTTGCTGTATTTTTCCTTCCTTATATGTTTTCTAATTTTGCCTTTACTTTTTTGAGTTTTATTTTTACTTTTTTTCCTGAGATCTACTAGTTTCCATTTCATGCATACTGCTGTTTCACCATCTCTCTTGTGTGCTTTTTTATTTCTGTACTATGTTCTTGCTTTACAGAGGCAACTACTTCAATGCATTTTGTTCACTTGTTTTAAAATTTATCACAAAATATTTGACCATAGTTTTCATCTATTTTGTGGCAACTTGTTTTCTTTTCAGGATACTTTGCCATTTGACCTTCTTAATTTTTTTGTAATTATTTTCCATAATGTTGTTCTATAGATCCTGTTCTTCCTCACTTCTTTTTTACTGCTTATTATCAAAGGACATGAATTTCCCCCACTAGCTATTTGTAAGTAGTTTATATAGGGTGCGGTGGGAGGTAAAGCAGAATCATGCTTAGGGCTAAAAATGACTCAATATGAAGTAAAAATCTGAAAACCCTGAAAATACTAACTATAAGAAAACAATTTCAAAGATATTAAATATCTGTAACAAGTTTTCAAAGATATCTGGTTTGGTAAGTTAGTGTCTCCAATTGTGGTAGTAAGCAGCAGAACTGTGTTTTGAAACAAGGGATATGGATGTGGATTCTGCAATGTGTTTACACAAGTATAAGACCAAATGAGGCCGGGTGCGGTGGCTCAAGCCTGTAATCCCAGCACTTTGGGAGGCCGAGACGGGCGGATCACGAGGTCAGGAGATCGAGACCATCCTGGCTAACATGGTGAAACCCCGTCTCTACTAAAAATACAAAAACTAGCCGGGCGAGGTGGCGGGCGCCTGTAGTCCCAGCTACTCGGGAGGCTGAGGCAGGAGAATGGCGTAAACCCGGGAGGCGGAGCTTGCAGTGAGCTGAGATCCGGCCACTGCACTCCAGTCCGGGCCACAGAGCAAGACTCCGCTTCAAAAAAAAAAAAAAAAAAAAAAGACCAAATGAAACTAGCAAGTTAAACATAAACAAAATGACAGAACCAACTGATATCCAACTAGTAACATTCATTTAATTTGATACATTCTGCTGTTTCGCTGAAATGAAATTGCCCCTCATAATGTGACTATAGATGAGAATTCTGTTCCAAATGGAACAAACTCACATCATTGTGAGTTTACATGGTTCTGTCATCACCGTGGGCTGTGTGCTGCGTTAATTCTCTCACCATTTTTTCAGCAACTGTGAAACCTTCCTTTGTAGAGTTGCCTTTATGACATTTGGCCAAGTCATATAGACCAAATATGTCATTTACACTTATACTTTGGTCATTTAGACCAAGTATGTCACTTACACTTAATGTTAGTCTTATTTTCTCGTTAGCTCATGTCAGTGTAAATGGAACTACTTGACACCAATATAAACACTAGTGCAAAGACAAGTGTGAAGACCCTGTAATCACATGGCACTTTTCAGAAATATGAGGTCATCCAGTGATTCGACAAGAGAGGTTGGCAAACTGCAGCTTGTGGGCAAAATCCAGTCTACCCCTATTTCCATAAGGCCCATGAGTTGAGAACAGTTTTTACAATTTTAAGTGTTAAAAAAAAAAAAAAAAAAAACAAAGAATATGCCTGAGAGACGTGTAGTTCTCAAAGTCTAAAATACTTAGTATCTGGCCCTTTAACAGAAAAGGGTTGCTGAACCCTGTCCTAGAATATCCTTATGTCATTTTTTAAAAAAGGTTATTATGAAATGACAGCAAAAAATGAAAAGTACCTTTTAGAAAGCTTCAGAATACTTGGGAATACTTTTTCAGAAAGCAGGGAAGAAAACACATTTTTATCTATTGAAAAATGTGGTAACTCATCCCTAGTATTTATGAGTTAAAAGCACAAACAGACCATTACGTGGGAGAGACACAACAATTCTTGGGACTAAGATTAAATAGAAATCATTCCCAGGATTGTCATAAAGATGACATTATGGAAGATAATGATGTCTTCACTGGCGCACCTACAGTACATATAACAAGTTTCACAGGGCCCTTTTAAAAGACAATTTAAAATATAGCCTGATGACAACATTCCAAAATACAGTGTAGTAAAGGCAATTTTAGAGAACTTGACAGTGTGGGTCAGATATTTTGATTTCCCTTAATTTGGCTTCATGCAAAGCTAGATTGTAGACTCTGGACATATGAAGAAACTGGAAACCCTTAGGACAAATCTCCTGGTTTGTTTTTGGTAAAAGTATTGAATATATGAGTAGACACCTTGCCACACAACTAAAAGTCAGTTTTTCTATGTTGCCAGCTGAATTCATCATACCCATTTCACGTTATCATTATAGAAGAGCGTGACAATGCAAAATCCTGGAGATAAGATCAAACATATGAATAACAACACTTAAGGATGCCATGAAGGTTATTTGAGACAGGTCCTCTGCCCACGTGATGCAGAAATGACAGAGGACACATCAGACATAACCCATCCAACAGCCCAATGACATTCATGTCAGTAGGTGCTGAGATATAATCTCTGCCACATTTTAGTTAGAGGAAACTATATGTAGCTCTTTCGATGGATTGGTAAGTAGATTCATTCATCCTTGCACTTTGAAAGAACATAATTATTTGCATGTATTTATTTATAAACACAACCCTTTACATTTTATTAGTAAATGTCAAGAATTGCCTGACTTGGTGGCCTTTATGCTAGTTTAGCTAATTTGCTTAAATCAGGATGCCCAGAGCCCAAGTATATCCTCTTGTGTCCTGGGAAACCCACCCTTGCCCTTTGTTAAAGGAGTAGCAGTGACATATGCTGGATGGATTGAGGAATTTCCTATTATTAATTAAAGGTCAACCATATTCTGGGTTCTATCAAATAGGTACACATGGAGTTAATTAAGGTGAACTAGTTAAGACAGGATCACCATTTGGAGCCACTTGCCCCCATCTCCACCTCTGCATGCTAAGCTGAAGCTCTATTCAGCTTAGATTTTTTTAAAACAGCTGTCAGTAATTTATCTGCCATAACTGTTTACTTAGTTGTCCTCTCTCACTCTCAGCAAAATCAATGAGCTAAAAAGATTAGGAACTGTCAATCTTTGCATTTCCAGCACCCAGCCCAGTGATGGTGTGAAGACACCTCTGTTACTCCACACCTTCTATTCTTAGCACGCCTTGAGCTAAAACAACTTGTGTTTCTGGCACAGCTACTGGAGACTTTCAGAGGTGACAAACGCATACTCACTTATTTAGTTGCCTAATCTCTCCAATGTCAGTAATAATCTATATTCTTGGCAAATCATTGGGAATTGGAAACCCCTCTGACAGATTAAGGTCAGGACATTTTTTAAAGAAGAAATGCAAGAACTGGAAATTACATATGTGACCTTGTGCCATTCAGCCTGCGAATGGTGTGTGGGGTTAAAAGGTTGTTAGAGTTGAGATGGTAGAATATGTAGAGCTTTTGGAGAATGTTTTTTGTTACTGTTGTTTGACCTACTTCATTCCCTTCAGACTCTGAGAGGTCGTAACACATGAAATAAAGTGTAAGGTTAATAATGGAGAAAGTCGCATTCAGGAGTTTCTCTGCCTAGATGTGGAATTTGAGCTTTTAGGCTATTTCTTTCTGTGTGTCTCTTTCTCTTCACTCTTGAAATAAGAAATTCTCAATGACCTGAATGTTTCCCACCTTTACTGGCCATCAACTGCATTATTAGGATGAGTTTCAATTACTGTCATTCTGGAAGTCGTAGGGTACAGTATTCTCTTTTCCCATAACAGGGGTATTTGAGTAATAAACTTTGTTGTAATATCACATAAAATTTTATTTTGACTGACATCTAAAAGCATTACACCTCTCAAAGTGTGGCCTGCCCCATGGAAGTGAATGCAGCTGCAGCTCATCTCAGGAGTCGGCCCTTATATGAACTGCTTGTTCTTACCTTTCTACTCCTCAGCACGTTGAAACTCAGCCCACACTCCTAAATGAGACATCCAGAGGCTCCTGCCTGCTGGAGGGCTGACAAGCATGCTGTTTAGGGCAGGTACTCAGAGGCAAAGTCAGAGAAACACGATCTCTTCAGTAGCACCTTTTTGCACATGAACCTGTGTGAACTCAGCATGACTCACTCAGGCCAAGGTGAGCACTCTGATGTCTGCGACCAACTGAAGCAACTTGGCAACTGGGGCCAGCGTGCTTTCCTGTAGCACTCAGCAGAGACAATTCAGGACTTGAAACAATTTTCCTCATTGCTGTTGTCACTGGAGGACAAAAACTGCAAAAGTGAGCCATTGTTCACACTGCAAGTCATTTTGTGGAGAAAATGAGAGGCTTGGACCAGTCTTTTTGTCCTTTATTGTATCATCCCCTCTGGGATCCATTTATGAGTCTGATTTCATTTCTATTTTCATTTTGAGTCTTTTCTCTATGACCTCAGGTCAGAGACAATATCAAAGGCAATATGTTTTAGTGGGTTTATTTGTCTGAGTCAACAGAAAAAGAGAGAGGGAAGGGAAATGAAAGAATACAGTGCAGGGAGGAGGAAGGAGGGAGAGTGAGAGACAGAGACAGACAGAAAGACCAACTGAGACTAAAGCTATGTCTGTATGAAAAGATGACTACATTTGAATCTGTAATTCTGACTTCGCAACTAACACTGATGCCATTTACAATGTAACAATCAGGTTTAGTCTTCCATGTGACTGTAGATATTACATCATAATCTCATAATGTTTTATTCCGTATACATGGTCACCAAGATGAACAGAAAGAGTTAGATCTGGGTGGCAATAACTGGGAGAAAACTAACCATGAGAATAAGATGGATTGTCTTTTGTCATAGAAATAGCAAATTTTTAAGTGTATTTGAAATGATAAATACTTTCTCTTTAACCTTTTGTAACATTTCACAAAACTTTTAAATCAAATTTCAACTGGAACTTTGGTCTGCTTTCCTTAAATGTGGCTGTGTTCTGGTTAAATCCCATTGCATTTGATGTCTTCAGGGATTTGGGAAATTAGCGTACTGGGTCTGAGGCATCAATGATATGTATGAAGTGGATGAAGGAAATGAACTCAGCACATGTGGGAAGTATAGCAAGTGTCCACTTGTGGCCCGTGTCACCAAAAATTGCCACCAAGGTAACTCAAGATAGTCAAAGTAATGAGGCAGAATTGTTCTTCAGTTAAGTTGTTAATAACTGTTTATAAGCCTATCTGGTCTAGTGATATTTGGTCCAGTCTCAACCCTATCTTAGAGGCTTCCCTGTCCTGTTTCCATAGGGAAAAAACTCCCACAATTATTAAATGGAAAAATAAGTGTTTAAAAAGTGAAAAATAGGGAAATTCATGCTTATTTGAATTAGATTTTGTTTAAGTATGATATGGCCATAGCACCAAACTTCAGTGTGCATTTAGGATCACCTTATATGCATGTTAAAACTATACATATACAGCCTAAGCTAATTCTAATGAACCTGCTTAAGTTGGTCTTGAGTGTGGCCCAGGAATTTCATTGAAAACAAGTATCCCGGGTGATTCTGATGCAGATGGATGCATTCTGATGTGAGAGAGAGAGAGAGTGTGTGTATGTATGTATGTGCAGAGGAGAGATAATGGAAAGATTTCAAGTTAAAAATGGGTTTGGGTTACTTTGTGAAAGAACCTGAATGGCATGCTAAGGAGTTTGTGTTTTTAAATAAAGAACAAATGTGATCAAATCTGTACTTTCAGAAGTAGAACTCTGGTGACAGAATGGTTTGAAGAGGGAGAGGAAAGGAGTCAAGGAGACCAGTTAAGAAGTTTTCCAAAAGATGAGCACTTCCACAAAAATTCTTCACCACACATTGTGCAGGTAATAAATAAGTCATGGTTCCTTTCCTGAAGTTGCTTACGATCTGGTAGGAAAAGATTCAATGAATGAGGTAGAGATGGATAAGTCAGAGAAGTGCCTTGGATGGGCAGGTTGGGGCTGGATAGATTTTGCAGAGCTTTAAGAAGCAAGGGAGGAGCAGATTCCCAGAAAAGAATATACTCCAAGAGACAGGCCACTAAATTAGATGAGAG
Organism: Trachypithecus francoisi; assembly: GCF_009764315.1. NCBI lineage: Eukaryota > Metazoa > Chordata > Mammalia > Primates > Cercopithecidae > Trachypithecus > Trachypithecus francoisi. Next base: position 19,998,204 of record NW_022681454.1, read on the forward strand.
TTTGATGGTGCTGCTCTGTTCCCCCAGTAGGGTGTCTGGACTCTACAGACTTACATAAATGAGCAGTGAGAAAATGTAAGTACAGATTATTGATTACTTTTGGGGACATGTTTGCGAAAAGAAAGAAAGAACTAAAATAGCAGCTTGAAGATATCAAAGGCTAAGGAAAGGCAATTTTTATGTTGTTTTTGCTTTTATTGTGAGTTTGCCATTCTTTATAGGGGAGATTGGACTGTATTTCCAGGAAAAAGGGAAAGAAAAGCCAAAAACTAGAGAAGTGAGTGTTGGTAGGACAAAAAGAAAGAGAGCAGAAATGAGACCAGTTGAGTGGGTGAGGTGAAGAATTTGGTATTGGGAAGGAAGAGACCAGAAAGCTGAAGAGGATGGATGACTGCATGTGATACCTTTGAGACTGGGAGGAAGCAGCAGGAGAAAGAGAGAAAGAACAATAAGGGATATGAGTTAGACACTGGAGGTCGCCATCCACTAGTCACATTTCACCAAGGGAAGAGTCCACGCTTAAACATATTTTTCATGTCGCAATATGCTTAAGGAAGGCTGGTCCCTTCCTAAATCCTGGAGGAGGAACATGTGATTGATCCAAACACAGCATGGCTATCCCACTCTCTTCTCTTGGAGTTTGGTTTGGGGATGGGCAAGTGACCAACTTTAGGCCAAATATTAAGGAGATTTCTGCTGAGGGTACTTCTGGGAAGTGTCTTGTTCATGATACATACATTTCCTCCCTTGAACTTGATAGTATAAAGGCATAATGCTTGGGATGAGGGAACCATCTTGAAACCAAACTTAAGGACCCAAGTTAAATGTTAAGGATAGGGGAGCAGAAGAAATCTGGGCCTGATGAAAACCTTGAGACAGTGTGGTACCTCTGGGACTATGTACCTCCAATTTATTGTTTGGATGTGTGCGTGTGCGTGTGTGTGTGTGTGTGTAATCAAACAATAAATATATATGTTCTTTTTTGTTTGAATCACAGCCATTTTAATTTTGTAACATTTCAGTTAAAAGTATACTAAGTGATGCTGGAAAAATTGGTCTCCATCTTTTTATTAAAGAGGTAGTCATCTGCTCAGAGGGATGGAGATGCATCTGGGATTTAGGGTTGGGATGTGTGGAAAATATCTGAAGCTACCACTGAAGATACTGAGAATGGCAGGAAGCTAATGAAATAAATCAAAGAAAGGCAGCATAAAGCAGACCTCAAATAAAGTAGGACTGGATGTGGACAGAATGACTACAACATTGCCAACCTGCTACAAAGGGGCAAAAATGGATAGAGGCCTTGTTGAGGAGGGTTTAAAAGTGGATACCAGAACACAGCATCAACCCAAAGTCAAAGGCACAAAAGTGTCATTGAGGGGAGCACGGCCAGATTGAAAATGTTTTATGAAGGAGTAAAATCAGGATTAGGATTGGATAGTGCTTAGACAACTCACACAATATGTTTTTGCCTCAGTTTCATCATTGCTAAAAAGTAAAATTAACAGCTAGTGCTTAGGTTTTTGTGAGGGTAAAACGGGATAATGTATAATTTATTTTACATGATATCTAACATATTTTTAAGAACTCAACAAGTGTGGTAATAATTAGATCCTGAACTTCTGTTAAAGCCAGGCAGGGGAGCACTAAAGAAGCTCAGAACACATCAGAAATAATGTCAAATAATGACTTCCAGGTACATGCGATATATATTTTCTTAAAATCAGCAAGATGTATAACAATTCTCACCATTAATACTAGTAAGTTTCTCCAAAGTTGAACTTAGGAAACAGGAAAAAATTGGCACAGAATACCCTGTGTATCTTAACAAAATAAATTCCAAATAAATTGCCTGCTGGCAGTACCCACTAATTATTTGCTGACAATTTTTCAGCCAGCACATGCTTTTTTATTTAGCTGGTCCAGCAAACCACTGTAGTTGTAGTTATTCATCTTGTCACAGGACTGGGTAGAAAGCCAAACCCAGGGGGCGGAGCAAGATGGCCGAATAGGAACAGCTTCAGTCTCCAACTCCCAGTGTGAGCGACACAGAAGACCAGTGATTTCTGCATTTTCAACTGAGGTACTGGGGTCATCTCACTAGGGAGTGCCGGACAATCGGTGCTGGTCAGCTGCTGCAGCCCAACCAGCAAGAGCTGAAGCAGGGCGAGGCATCCTTCACCTGGGAAGCGCAAGGGGGAAGGGAATCCCTTTTCCTAGCCAGGGGAACTGAGACACACAACACCTGGAAAATCGGGTAACTCCCACCCCAATACTGCGCTTTAAGCAAACGGGCACACCAGGAGAATATATCCCACACCTGGCCGGGAAGGTCCCATGCTGATGGAGCCTCCCTCATTGCTAACACAGCAGTCTGCAGCGATCTAACCGCAATGCAGCAGCGTGGCTGGGGGAGGGGTGCCTGCCATTGCTGAGACTTAAGTAGGTAAACAAAGCCACTGGGAAGCTCGAACTGGGTGGAGCTCACAGCAGCTCAAGGAAACCTGCCTGTCTCTGTAGACTCCACCTCTGGGGACAGGGCACAGACAAATAACAACAACAAAAAAGCAGCAGAACCTATGCAGATGCAAACGACACTGTCTGACAGCTTTGCAGAGAGCAGTGGATCACCCAACATGGAGGTTGAGATCTGAGAAGGGACAGACTGCCTGCTCAAGTGGGTCCCTGACCCCTGAGTAGCCTAATTGGGAGACATCCCCCACGAGGGGCAGTCTGACACCCCACACCTCACAGGGTGGAGTACACCCCTGAGGGGAAGCTTCCAAAGTAAGAATCAGACAGGTACACTCGCTGTTCAGCAATATTCTATCTTCTGCAACCTCTGCTGCTGATACCCAGACAAACAGGGTCTGGAGTGGACCTCAAGCAATCTCCAACAGACCTACAGCTGAGGGTCCTGACTGTCAGAAGGAAAACTATCAAACAGGAAGGACACCTATACCAAAATGCCATCAGTACGTCACCATCATCAAAGACCAGAGACAGATAAAACCACAAAGATGGGGAAAAAGCAGGGCAGAAAAGCTGGAAATTCAAAAAATAAGAGCGCATCTCCCCCTGCTAAGGAGCGCAGCCCATCGCCAGCAACGGATCAAAGCTGGTCAGAGAATGACTTTGACGAGATGAGAGAAGAAGGCTTCAGACCATCAAACTTCTCAGAGCTAAAGAAGGAATTACGTACCCAGCGCAAAGAAACTAAAAATCTTGAAAAAAGAGTGGAAGAATTGACAGCTAGACTAATTAATGCAGAGAAGATCATAAACGAAATGACAGAGATGAAAACCATGACACGAGAAATACGTGACAAATGCACAAGCTTCAGTAACCAACTTGATCAACTAGAAGAAAGAGTATCAGCGATTGAGGATCAAATGAATGAAATGAAGCGAGAAGAGAAACCAAAAGAAAAAAGAAGAAAAAGAAATGAACAAAGCCTGCAAGAAGTATGGGATTATGTAAAAAGACCAAATCTACGTCTGATTGGGGTGCCTGAAAGTGAGGGGGAAATTGGAACCAAGTTGGAAAACACTCTTCAGGATATCATCCAGGAGAACTTCCCCAACCTAGTAGGGCAGCCCAACATTCAAATTCAGGAAATACAGAGAACACCACAAAGATACTCTTCCAGAAGAGCAACTCCAAGACACATAATTGCCAGATTCACCAAAGTTGAAATGAAGGAAAAAATCTTGAGGGCAGCCAGAGAGAAAGGTCGGGTTACCCACAAAGGGAAGCCCATCAGACTAACAGCAGATCTCTCGGCAGAAACTCTACAAGCCAGAAGAGAGTGGGGGCCAATATTCAACGTTCTTAAAGAAAAGAATTTTAAACCCAGAATCTCATATCCAGCCAAACTAAGTTTCATAAGTGAAGGAGAAATAAAATCCTTTACAGAGAAGCAAATGCTTAGAAATTTTGTCACCACCAGGCCTGCCTTACAAGAGACCCTGAAGGAAGCCCTAAACATGGAAAGGAACAACCAGTACCAGCTATTGCAAAAACATGCCAAAATGTAAAGACCATCGAGGCTAGAAAGAAACTGCATCAACTAACGAGCAAAATAACCAGTTAATATCATAATGGTAGGATCAAGTTCCCACATAACAATATTAACCTTAAATGTAAATGGACTAAATGCTCCAATTAAAAGACACAGACTGGCAAACTGGATAAAGAGTCAAGACCCATCAGTCTGCTGTATTCAGAGACCCATCTCACATGCAGAGACATACATAGGCTCAAAATAAGGGATGGAGGAAGATCTACCAAGCAAATGGAGAACAAAAAAAAGCAGGAGTTGCAATCCTAGTCTCTGATAAAACAGACTTTAAACCATCAAAGATCAAAAGAGACAAAGAAGGCCATTACATAATGGTAAAGGGATCAATTCAACAGGAAGAGCTAACTATCCTAAATATATATGCACCCAATACAGGAGCACCCAGATTCATAAAGCAAGTCCTTAGAGACTTACAAAGAGACTTAGACTCCCATACAATAATAATGGGAGACTTCAACACTCCACTGTCAACATTAGACAGATCAACGAGACAGAAAGTTAACAAGGATATCCAGGACTTGAACTCATCTCTGCACCAAGCAGACCTAATAGACATCTATAGAGCTCTCCACCCCAAATCAACAGAATATACATTCTTCTAAGCACCACATCACACTTATTCCAAAATTGGCCACATAATTGCAAGTAAAGCACTCCTCAGCAAATGTCAAAGAACAGAAATTATAACAAACTGTCTCTCAGACCACAGTGTAATCAAACTAGAACTCAGGACTAAGAAACTCAATCAAAACCGCTCAACTACATGGAAACTGAACAACCTGCTCCTGAATGACTACTGGGTACATAACGAAATGAAGGCAGAAATAAAGATGTTCTTTGAAACCAATGACAACAAAGATACAACATACCAGCATCTCTGGGACACATTTAAAGCAGTGTGTAGAGGGAATTTATAGCACTAAATGCCCACAAGAGAAAGCAGGAAAGATCTATAATTGACACTCTAACATCACAATTAAAAGAAAGAAAGGCAAGAGCAAACACATTCGAAAGCTAGCAGAAGGAAGAAATAACTAAGATCAGAGCAGAACTGAAGGAGATAGAGACCAAAAAAACCCTCCAAAAAATCAATGAATCCAGGAGTTGGTTTTTTTGAAGATCAACAAATTGACAGACCGCTAGCAAGACTAATAAGGAAGAAAAGAGAGAGGAATCAAATAGATGCAATAAAAAATGATAAAGGGGCTATCACCACTGACCCCACAGAAATACAAACTACCATCAGAGAATACTATAAACACCTCTACGCAAATCAACTAGAAAATCTAGAAGAAATGGATAATTTCCTGGACACTTACACTCTCCCAAGACTAAACCAGGAAGAAGTTGAATCCCTGAATAGACCAATAGCAGGCTCTGAAATTGAGGCAACAATTAATAGCCTACCCACCAAAAAAGTCCAAGACCAGATGGATTCACAGCTGAATTCTACCAGAGGTACAAGGAGGAGCTGCTACCATTCCTTCTGAAACTATTCCAATCAATAGAAAAAGAGGGAATCCTCCCTAACTCATTTTATGAGGCCAACATCATCCTGATACCAAAGTCTGGCAGAGACACAACAAAAAAAGAGAATTTTAGACCAATATCCCTGATGAACATTGATGCAAAAGTCCTCAGTAAAATACTGGCAAACCGGATTCAGCAGCACATCAAAAAGCTTATCCACCATGATCAAGTGGGCTTCATCCCTGGGATGCAAGGCTGGTTCAACATTCACAAATCAATAAACGTAATCCAGCATATAAACAGAACCAAAGACAAGAACCACATGATTATCTCAATAGATGCAGAAAAGGCTTTTGACAAAATTCAACAGCCTTTCATGCTAAAAACGCTCAATAAATTCAGTATTGATGGAACGTACCTCAAAAATAAGAGCTATTTATGACAAACCCGCAGCTAATATCATACTGAATGGGCAAAAACTGGAAAAATTCCCTTTGAAAACTGGCACAAGACAGGGATGCCCTCTCTCACCACTCCTATTCAACACAGTGTTGGAAGTTCTGGCTAGGGCAATCAGGCAAGAGAAAGAAATCAAGGGTATTCAGTTAGGAAAAGAAGAAGTCCAATTGTCCCTGTTGCAGATGACATGATTGTATATTTAGAAAACCCCATTGTCTCAGCCCAAAATCTCCTTAAGCTGATAAGCAACTTCAGCAAAGTCTCAGGATACAAAATTAATGTGCAAAAATCACAAGCATTCTTATACACCAGTAACAGACACAGAGAGCCAAATCAGGAATGAACTTCCATTCACATTACTTCAAAGAGAATAAAATACCAAGGAATCCAACTTACAAGGGATGTAAAGGACCTCTTCAAGGAGAACTACAAACCACTGCTGAGTGAAATCAAAGAGGACACAACAAATGGAAGAACATACCATGCTCATGGATAGGAAGAATCAATATTGTGAAAATGGCCATACTGCCCAAGGTAATTTATAGATTCAATGCCATCCCCATCAAGCTACCAATGAGTTTCTTCACAGAATTGGAAAAAACTGCTTTAAAGTTCATCGGGAACCAAAAAAGAGCCCACATTGCCAAGACAATCCTAAGTCAAAAGGACAAAGCTGGAGGCGTCACGCTACCTGACTTCAAACTATACTACAAGGCTACAGTAACCAAAACAGCATGGTACTGGTACCAAAACAGAGATATAGACCAATGGAACAGAACAGAGTCCTCAGAAATAATACCACACATCTACAGCCATCCGATCTTTGACAAACCTGAGAGAAACAAGAAATGGGGAAAGGATTCCCTATTTAATAAATGGTGCTGGGAAAATTGGCTAGCCATAAGTAGAAAGCTGAAACTGGATCCTTTCCTTACTCCTTATATGAAAATTAATTCAAGATGGATTAGAGACTTAAATGTTAGACCTAATACCATAAAAACCCTAGAATAAAATCTAGGTAGTACCATTCAGGACATAGGCATGGGCAAGGACTTCATGTCTAAAACACCAAAAGCAACGGCAGCAAAAGCCAAAATTGACAAATGGGATCTAATTAAACTAAAGAGCTTCTGCACAGCAAAAGAAACTACCATCAGAGTGAACAGGCAACCTATAGAATGGGAGAAAATTTTTGCAACCTACTCATCTGACAAAGGGCTAATATCCAGAATCTACAAAGAACTCAAACAAATATACAAGAAAAAAACAAACAACCCCATCAAAAAGTGGGGAAAGGATATGAACAGACATTTCTCAAAAGAAGACATCCATACAGTCAACAGACACATGAAAAAATGCTCATCATCACTGGCCATCAGAGAAATGCAAATCAAAACCACAATGAGATACCATCTCACACCAGTTAGAATGGCAATCATTAAAAAGTCAGGAAACAACAGGTGTTGGAGAGGATGTGGAGAAATAGGAACACTTTTACACTGTTGATGGGATTGTAAACTAGTTCAACCATTATGGAAAACAGTATGGCAATTTCTCAAGGATCTAGAACTAGATGTACCATATGTCCCAGCCATCCCACTACTGGGTATATACCCAAAGGATTATAAATTATTCTACTACAAAGACACATGCACACGTATGTTTATTGCGGCACTATTCACAATAGCAAAGACTTGGAATCAACCCAAATGTCCATCTGTGACAGACTGGATTAAGAAAATGTGGCACATATACACCATGGAATACTATGCAGCCATCAAAAAGGATGAGTTTGCGTCCTTTGTAGGGACATGGATGCAGCTGGAAACCATCATTCTTAGCGAACTATCACAAGAACAGAAAACCAAACACCGCATGTTCTCACTCATAGGTGGGAACTGAACAATGAGATCACCTGGACTCGGGAAGGGGAACATCACACACTGGGGCCTATCATGAGGAGGGGGGAGGGGGGAGGGATTGCATTGGGGAGTTATACATGATATAAATGATGAATTGATGGGTGCTGACGAGTTGATGGGTGCAGCACACCAACATGGCACAAGTATACATATGTAACAAACCTGCACGTTATGCACATGTACCCTAGAACTTAAAGTATAATAAAAAATAAATAAATAATAAAAATTAAAAAAAAGAAAAAGAAAAAGAAAAAAAGAAAGCCAAACGCAGAGGCATGAGCTGCCAAGTAACCCACTATCTGTGCAGCTGTGGGGAGGAACCAGAAAACCTCAAGACTTCTTGCTGGAAGCATTTTCCTAGTTCTTTTCTCTAGAACCTCATCCACACAGTTTGTTCCTGGGATGGGACCCACAGCATCAGTGTCTTCTATGAGTTTGTTAAAAATGCAGACTCCCAGGTCCCATTCCAGGAGAATTGAAACAGAATTTGCTTTTTGATAAGAGGTCCAGATGATTTGTTTACACATTAATGTTTGAGAACCACTGATATTTAGGACTTATCTGAAGCAACCTCACAGGATAGGCAAAGAATCGCTGTTTCACCCAAATGCCCTCTCATTTCCTTGTCATCCCTTCATAATGCTAGATATGGGGTTCTTAAGTGAGACCTCATCTTCACTAAATCTCTCATTGCTGTGCCCACTGAAGCCAGCCTTCAGTTACCAGGGAGCATTGACTTAGACCACTTTAACCAGAGAGCAACAAAGCTCAAAGAAATTGTATGAACTTGGGTACTAGACATTCCTGGGTTTATTCTAGGCTCTGCCTCATATTAATTGACCTGGGATACATTAACTCAACTCTGTGATTGCATCTCTCCCTCCAAGAAAGAGCCTCTGCAGCCCTTTGTCGTAACTCTTGACCCTTTTCTGATGGCCATCACGGATGGGACCAAGGGAGTACACTAGGGGACATTAGAGGAGGATCCCTAATACAAGACTGGCCAATAAGCGTTGCTTCCTAGGACATCTGGATTTGGAAGTCAGAATCCACTAGTTGCCTTTCTCAGTGTTTGAGCAAAGAAGACTTATAGGGCCACCTGGAGAAATTATTTCTCAGCAGTGGGCTCAGAGATATAGAAAAAAACCAAGACAATATGGCTCTAGAAATATCAGTCTTCATTTCTGATAGTTTTCCAATTTTGGATCCCGCTGTCTACTGAAGTTTACATTCTGCTTCTGGGTTCCATCCCTTTATTCATCTAGTAATTTCTCTCTCTCTCTCACCCACACTAAATTAAATTCTGTAAATCCACACAGTCCTGACAAAGCAATAAGCTTTAATGAATGGTGGTTAAAATGATTATTATTGCTACTACTGGATGATCAACTTAATCATTATTATCGGAATATCTCCTATATCAGCTGTTTTTTCATTCAAACATTGTCACTAATAATTGATCCTCAAAATGGTAAGAAAACCAATCATCTGAATCACAAGGAAAAATAAGAAAATACTACTATCATATACGTTTATATATTCACTATTGTATTGATGTTCAAATAATTAATTTAAAATAGAATGATGTTTACCATAATCATGGAACACAGTGGCAGCTGTCATTTAAGATCACATTTTAGGCCTCAACCCCTCCCTTGCACCACTCAGGGAAGGAATTGTCTCAGCATTCAAGCCTATCATGTCCCATGTTATTACTCAGATATCACAGGAGACTTAACCGACATCAGGAAGGCAAACTCAGTGACCCAGAAAACAAAACCATTAAGTTATAAAACAATGTTAAGAATCCTTGATTCCACTTGCTGCTGCTCATATAACATACTCCCCTCCAAGCCCACAGAGCCTTATCTCAGCTGGCAGCAATCTGGAAACCTACCTGTTACATTAATCAAAGCATCTTATTGGGATGCTAACTTCTTGCAAATTTCCAGCTCTTTTCATCAAAACCAATTATGTATGAAATGTTAGACATTGTCCAGTGGAAGATATATATTATCAATATTAATGATAAAAATCACAACTAACATTTAGATGGAAGAATGTATCAAGCCCCTTTGAAAAACACAACAATATTTTGAGCTAGTCATCATTTTCTATGGTTTTGTAGTGAGACACGGGAGACTTTGAGAGGTCAAATAACTTTCCCAAGGTTCCCAGTTTGCCTGTCACAAATTACACTTCTCTGACACATATGGATAGCTCTGTCCAGTGAACACTCTTAGAAATGCTCTTAGAGACCTTTAAGTAGGCTGGGAGCAGTGGCTCATGCTTGTAATCCATGCACTTTTGGAGGCTGAGGTGGATGGATCACCTGAAGTCAGGAGTTCCAGACCAGTCTGGCCAACATGGCAAAATCCCGTCTCTACTAAAAAAAAATACAAAAATTAGTCAGGCGTGGTGGTGCACACCTGTAGTCCCAGCTTCTTGGGGAGGCTGAGGCAGGAGAATCACTTGAACCTGGGAGGCAGACATTGCAGTGATCTGAGATTGCACACTGCACTCCAGCCTGGGCAACATAGTAAGACTTCATCTCCAGAAAAAAAAAAAACAAAAAAGAAAAAAGAAAAAGAAAAAGAAAGCTTTAAGTAGAAGGCAGAGCCTTTCTCAACATGCTACACAATTAAAATGCCAGATGTTCCTTTTTTGAGAGGTAGGGAGAATACTTTGGGGAGAAATTGCCTCTTCTTCAGAGATGTGGCTGGCAAAAAAGCAAAGGGAAGTGGGGACACTTTCCAAAAAAGCAAGCTATGTAGGGTGCAGACTGCAGGCAAGACAAAAGACTTCTTCAGCCATCCTGAAACATTATCCCCAGCAGGTATCTGGCTGTAAAGCACAACTCGCATCATTACAATTTTCTAGTGTACTGAGCTGGGGAAATGCTTCCAAAGGAAACTGAGTAGCTACCAGAGGAAGAGTTGAAGACACTTTGCCAATTCTCTTTTCTTAAGGACTTAGTAACTCAGACTTTTCAAGGTAGGAAAGATTTTGCCTTTTGAAAATAACTAGAGTTTTTGCTACCTTGATAATTTTAAGCAACACTGAAAGAACTAGGGAGGTTGTATAAACCATTTGAATTTTTAATAGATTGTCATAGACCTAATAATCAGGACTCTGGAATGGATTTCATCTTTTCTTACCAGAAGGGCTGCTCTCATGCTCAATCAGCTATTCTGTTTCTTTTTGAAACTCATTGAGTGTTAGCCATGGAGAGTCAGGCAGTGGATTGTCAAAATACTTCTATACAGAAATAAAAATTCATGCTTGATGTTCAGGTCAGTTTTACAGAGAGTTGTAATTTAGAGGCATTCAAAGGAGTTGAATGGAGAAGGAAACAAGTCAATATTTTATTCAAGCCAAACATGAACCAACATTATTAAGTCAAGGAATCTTTCTGCTGAGAAAATTATGTCACAAAGGTTCAGCCAATCTCTGGGAGAGGAAGGAGGGTTCATAAAAGACTGTACAGTTTACATGTGTTGGTGGGAATTTAAATTTTAGTAATTCTTGATGGAGAATTGGACCTGTGGCATTAGCCCTGTTTTATCTCCACGGGAAGTGTTGAAGCCAGGTTTCTAAGCAGATTTCAAATTCTGCCTTTAATAACATTTCCTAAAACCTTTGGTTTGCACACACAGCCCATGCTACTCTGGCTCCAATGTCCTTTTCAGCTGCTAGTTGACCCTTCTTCATCAGGAACCTTGCTTTCTATTTAAACCCAGCTCCACGCTGCTCCCATCCTGCTAGGCATGTTCATGATCATCCCAGTGCCTGCAATGCCCCCTCTCTGTCCAGGGAATGCGTTCTGATCTTTAAATTCCTGAATCAAATATCACTTTCCTCCTTTTTGCTCCTCTCACACTGCCTAACAAGCTTAATGATTCTTATTTCTCTGTTTTACCTTTGCTATCACCTTATTGCCATTTATCATGATGGCTCATTTTACCTTTTTTATTTCTCCTCCTTGATTACAAGCTCTTTGAGGCTCTCTGTCTCTCTTTTTTTTTTTGCCTGGCCAGTGTTCAATATTTACTGACTGAATAAAATATATATATAATATATATATATATATATGATAATGCAATTACTATGGATTTTAAAATCTAAGATGAAATTATTACATTGTTGTATAATCAGATATTATCTTTGAAAAGTTATTCTTTCTCCATCAAGCAACTCCTTTGAGCAAGTGGTGCAAACACTGCCTAACTTCTTGAGCGTAGAGTAAGAGGAGAAGGAGCAGCTGAGTCCCTACAATTGTCAGGATACCAATAATCTGAACTGTGGGGAAAAAATTACTCTTTAGAGCCATGCTTTTGGATTCTGGCAAGTTGGTGTTCATAGGGTTAACTGAAAATAAATATCTACTGCTGTTATGCCCTGTAAGTTGGGTGCAAGTTGCATGGCCTCCACTGTTCAAGATACATGATGAATTGATTTCTAATGATTGCACTGCCTCACGAGAGACCTTACCCACCCAGTTTTAGATTTGGGAAATTTGAGGTTCAGAGGTGCCAAAATGATGTTTCCAATGTCAAATAGCTAAGTACATGGTGAAACTAAAAGGGGAGCCCCCGCCAAAGACTTCCTATTAGTAGCAACAGAAGAGCCAGAAGAGCAGTGTATTGGGGTGGTGTTGGGGGTATCGATTCTCACGATTTTAACCCAAAATGACAGTCTAGGAAGGTTTTTTAGCATAGAATACTCTGGTAAATATCATGAAACTCCCACTCTAACTTATCAGAAGAAAAGCAGCCCTTTTGAGAAGCGGCTGACTCTAGCCCTTGGTGTGTCTTATTAGTGGACTGGCTCAGCTCTCATCATAATGCCATCCCTTGGGGGACTTGTGGGAAGCTGCAAACCTCCTGACAGAAGTGCTGTCGAATGAGAGCATCATTCCTGCAAGTGCTAAGGGCAAGAGTCTGGGCAGAAGCATGTGTGTAGCGCCACTGTGAGAGAACTAGTTGATGCTCACACCTGAAACATCCCCATTAGCTTTTCTGCAAATTATGACATTAATATGCTTGAGTTCAGCCATTGGGAAATTAAACATAACGTACTATAGATAAAAGTAGCATTGTAGCCCTTATTCAAAAGAAGATTCAGAATTAAAGAACACTATGCATGGTACCTCCAGAAACACGATGTATAATATTAAGTATTCCAGAATAATCATAAGAATGCAACTAACATTTTTGGATATTTATATGTGACAGGCACTATGCTAGTCATTCTATATATATTATGTCTTTTTCTTTTTTTTTTTTTTTTGAGATGGAGTTGGCTCACTGCAACCTCTGCCTCCCGAGTTCAAGCAATTCTGCCTCAGCCTCCCGAGTAACTGGGATTACAGGCATGCACCACCATGCCCAGCTAATTTTGTATTTTTAGTAGAGACAGGGTTTCTCCATGTTGGTCAGTGTTGCGGGAAGTGAGGGACCCTGAACGGAGGGACCAGCTGAAGCCGTGGCAGAACATAAATTGTGAAGATTTCATGGACATTTATTAGTTCCCCAAATTAATACTTCTATAATTTCTTACACCTGTCTTTACTGCAATCTCTGAACATAAATTGTGAAGATTTCATGGACATTTATCACTTCCCCAATTAATACTCTTGTGATTTCTTATGCCTGTCTTTACTTTAATCTCTTAATCCCATCATCTTTGTAAACTGAGGATGTATGTCGCCTCAGGACCCTGTGATGATTGTGTTAACTGCACAAATTGTTTGTAGAGCATGTGTGTTTGAACAATATGAAATCTGGGCACCTTAAGAACAGGATAACAGTGATTTTCAGGGAACAAGGGAGATAACCTTAAAGTCTGGCTGCCTGTGGGGCAGGCAGGACAGAGTCATATTTCTCTTATTACCAAAAATGGGTAAGAGAAATATCACTGAATTCTTTCCCCAGTAAGGAATATTAATAATTAATAGCCCTGGGAAAAGCATGCATGTCCAGGGGAGGCCTCTGAAATGGCCACCCTGGGAGTGTCTGCCTTTATGCAGATGTAGATAGGGATGAAACATGCCCTAGTCTACTGTAGCACTCCCAGGCTTGCTAGGATTAGGAAATTCCAGCCTGGCAAATTCTAGTCAGACCGGTTCTCTGCTCTTGAACCCTGTGAAAATGTTTATCAATGACAATGCATACACAGCAGGACATGGAAGTTCATTAGTGATTCTAGTTTCACTCTGACCTTGTGATCTCACCCTCACTTCCTGCCTTGTGATCTTTCGTTGCCCTTAAAGCATGTGATCTCTGTGACCCACACCCTATTTGTACACTCCCTCCCCTTTTGAAACTCACTAATAAAAACTTACTGGTTTTGCGGCTTGGGGGGCAGGTTCCATGATGCCCCACATACCCAGCTTAAACATTTCTCTCTTTTGTAGTCTTTCCCTTTTTTTCTCAGACCGGCTGACACTTAGGAAAAATAGAAAAGGACTCACGTTGAATTATTGGGGGCTGTTTCCCCTGATATGTCAGGCTGGTTTCGAACTCCCAAAGCACTGGGATTACAGGTGTGAGCCACAGCACCTGGCCTTATGTTATCTCATTTAATCCTCACATGATCTCATTTAATCCTCACAAAGAACTTATGATATACACAAACACTATCCTTATCTCATTTTACAGATGAGATAACAAAATTACAGTTAATAACTGACAGAGCTAGCACAGAAACTGTAACTAACAGAGCTAGCACACAAACTATACTATGCTGCTCTACTCATTTTCCATTCAAATTCATTGAAGACTGAAGACCCAAAGATGAAGGGATACAACACCTGCGCCCACAGTATGATAGGGAAATGAATAAAACAAACCAATTGTTCGATGCAACTATGGCATAAGAGAGAGGCAAAAATGGTCTGGTAGGCTCGGGGAGGGCAGGGGGTATTTCAGAGATGTCTGAGACTTGGAATAATAAAAGGAGTTCCTAAGGTAGAAGAATCAAATTACAAAGCTGGCGAAAGAACACAGCATATGCTTGGAGAAGGATGGGTTGTTATAGTTTGAATGGATGTGTCCCTCCAAAATTCGTATGTTGGACCCAAATAATCAATTTGATAATATTAAGAGATGTGGCCTTTTGGGAAGTGATTACGTCACGAGCGCTTCGCCTCATGAATGGGATTAGTGCTTTTACAGGAGAGATTGAAGGAAGCACCCTAGGACTTTTTGCTCTTCCACCCCTTCCACCATGTGAGGACACAGCATTCATCCTCTCTGGAGGATGCACTTCCAAAGTGCCAAGTTGGAAGCAGAGAGCAAGCCCTTACCAGACACTGAGTGTCAGAGCCTTGATCTTGGACTTGCCAGCCTCCAGAACTGTGACAAATACATTTCCATTATTGATAAGTTACCTAGTATCAGGTATTTTGTTATAGCAGCAGGAACTGCTGGTACCAAGCAGTGGGGTGTCGCTGTGACAAATACAGAAAATTGTGGAACAGGGTAATGCAGAGAGGCTGGTAGATTTTGGAACCAAATGCTAGGAAAATTCTCTATTCCTGTGAATAAAGCATTAAGGCAATTCTGGTGAGAACTCGGAAAAGAACAGCTGTAGGGAAGCCTTAATCTTACAGACTACTTAAGTGGTTGTGATCAGAATGCTGGTACAAATATGGATGGTAAAGGCAATTCTGATGAGGCCTTAGATGGAAATGAGGAACGAGGGATTGTAAACCGGAGAAAAAGCCATCCTGTATAAAGTGGCAAAGAGCTTGGCTGAATTGTCTGTGTCTTAGTGCTTAGTCAGAAGCTGGAGCAATGAACTAGAATATTTGGTGGAAGAAATCTCTGAGCAAAATATTGAGGGTATGGCACAGCTTCTCTTGACTGCATATAGAAAACTGTGTGTGAGAGAAACAAATTAAAGATGCAATTTATACTCAAAAGGGAAAAAGAACTTAAAAGACTTGGAAAATTCCCAGCCTGGCCAGGTTGTAAAGAATAAAAAAGTGTGTTCAGCAGGAATACCAGGGTGTGATCAAGTGATGTTTGATAAGATTAGTGTGGATAGAAGGAAGCCAGATGCTATTCAGCAAGACAATGGAAGAATGACCCTGAAGGCATTTTGGAGAACTTTGAGGCTGCTCCTCCCATCACAGGCCCAGAATGCCAGGGTCCTGAGAGCAGGATGGGTTCAAAGGAGGGGGGCCAAGGTCCCTGTGGGACCTTGAGGCTTACTGCCCAGGGCCAACTCAATTTCTGCTCCACCCATTCCAGTGCAGTGTTCCTTGGCTGCTCCAGCATGGCTCAGACAGGTACAGGTTTAATGCAGGATACTGCTCCAGAAAGCACAGGCAGTAAATCTTGGCAGCACCCACCTGGTGCTAACTGCAGGTGCAGAGTGCACAAGCTGTGGAGGCATAGCTACCTCCACCTAGGTTTCAAAGGATGCCTTGGAGAGCCTCACAGCCCAAGCAGAGAACTGCCACAGTGGTGGGGCCACCACACAGAGCTTCTACTAGGGTGATGCCTGATAGAGCTATGGAGTCTTCTACCCATAAGAGCTGCTGTGAGGGCTGTGCCCAACTAAGCCATGGATGGATCTTCCCTGGGTTTTTGGTCCCAACCCCCACTCAGTATGTCAAGAAGGCAGGACATGGAGTCAAAGAAGATTACTGTCATGCCTCAGGGGTGAATTTCGTTTGCCTTGTTGGGTTTTTCATTTCCTTGTGACTTATTACCCCTTTCTTCTTTCCTATTTCTCCCTTTTGTGATGGAAATACCTGCCCTGTGCTTGTTCCACCCTTGTATTTTGGGAGCATTTAAGTTGCTGGATGTCACAGGTTCACAGCTGGAGAACAATTTGCTTCAGAATGAATTGTACCTTGAGTCTCATCCATATCTGAGTTAGATAATATTTACATGAGACTCTGGACTTTATTTTTTACTTGAATAGTGTTTGAGGCATAGGTGGTTTGTTGTTTCACAGGTAAGCTCTTTAGTGGTGATTTCTGAGATTTTGGTGTACCTGTTACCTGAGCAGTGTACACTGTACCCAATATGTAGCCTTTTATCTCTCACCCCCTCCCACCCTTTCCCCACAAGTCCCCAAAGTCCATTATATCACTTTTATGCTTTTGCCTCCTCATAACTTAGCTCCCATTTATAAGTGAGAATATATAATATTTGGTTTGCCATTTCTGAGTTACTTTACCCAGAAAAATGGCCTCCAGCTCCATTCAAGTTGCTGCAAAAGACATTATTTCATTCCATTTTAGGGCTGAGTAGTATTTCATGGTGTGTGTATGTGTGTGTGTGTGTGTATCACATTTTCTTTATCCACTTGTTTGACGGGCACTTATGGTTCCACATCTTTGCAACTGCAAATTGTGCTGCTACAAACATGTGTGCGCAGCGCATGTGTCTTTTCATACAGAATTCATGACTAAGACCCCCAAATCAAATGCAACAAAAAATAAATAAATGGGACCTAAATAAACTAAAAAGCTTTTACACAGCAAAAGAAATTATCAGCAGAGTAAACAGGAAACCCACAGAGCACGAGAAAATATTTGGAAACTATACATCCAATAAAGGACTAATATCCAGAATCTATAAGAAACTCAAATCAACAAGAAAAAAGTAAATATCCCATCAAAAAGCAGGCAAAGGACATGAATAGACAATTCTCAAAAGAAAATATACAAGCAAATGGCCAACACACATATGGAAACATACTCAACATCATAAATTATCAGGGAAATGCAAACTAAAACCACAATGAGATACCATCTTACTTTTGCAAGAATGGCCATAATTAAGAAGTCAAAAAACAATAGATATTGGTTGGTGTGTATGTGGTAAAAAGGGAATACTTTTACACAGCTGATGGGAATGTAAACTAGCATAACCACTGTGGAAAACAATATGAAGTTTGCTTAGAGAACTTATGGTAGAACTACCATTCAATCCAGCAATCCCACTACTGGGTATCTACCCAGAGGAAAAGGAGTCATTTTATGAAAAAGAGACTCTCAACTTTAGACTTTTGAGTTGTTGCTGGAACAAGTTATGATCTTTGAGGCTACTGGGATACAAAGAAAAAATGCATTTTGCATGTGAGAAGAACATGAATTTTCAGGGGACCAAGGGTGGAATGCTATTGTTTGAATATATATGTTCCTCCAAAATTTGTATGTTGAACCTAATACCCAGACTGTTGTAATTAAGAGGTGGCACCTTCTGAGAAGTGATTAAGTCATGAGTGCTCCACCCTCAGGAATAGGGTTCTACTCTTACAAAAGAGGTTGAAAGGAGTGCCCTAGGCCCTTTTTCCCTTCCAAGTCTTCTGCCATGGGATGACACATAATTTGTCCCCTCTGGAGGATGCAGCAACAAGGTACCTTCTTAAAAATAGATAGAGAGCAGCCCTTACCAGACACTTGATCTGCCAGTGCTTTGATCTTGTACTTCACAGCCTCTAGAACGGTATAGTCTATTCCTGCTGCTATAACAAAATACTTTAGACTGGGTAATTTATAAACAATAGAAATAAGTTATGGTTTACCCAGTCTAAAGTATTTTGTTATAGCAGCAGGAACAGACTGAAAAATGGATACTATGTCCTGTATGACTGGTGCATAGAACGTGAAACAGAGTGTGACAGGGCATGAGAGTGGAATACGGGAAAAAGCCAAATCCTGAAGGTTCTTGTATATAATGCAAATGAAATTAAGTTTTATTTAAATAAAAGGATAGGGAGCCATTGAAGAATGTAAGTAGAGTTGGTATCAATAGCATTGCTATTTATGATGATCATGTTATGGAGTGAAAGAGTGTTTGCGTCCCTTAACAGTCATAGGTTGAAATTCTAACCCCCTACGTGCTGGGATTAGGAAGTGGGACCTTTGGGAGCTCATTAGGTCATGAGAGTGTAGCCCTCATGAATGGGATTAGTGCAGTTATAAAAAGACACAGAAAGCTTGCTTTCTCTCTCTGCTCTTCGCCACGTGACGCTATAAGGAGAAGCAAACAATCTGAACCAGGAAGCAGGTTCTTACCAGACACTGGATCTGCTGGAAACTTGATCTTGGATTTCTCAGCTTC
Source organism: Trachypithecus francoisi (assembly GCF_009764315.1). Taxonomy (NCBI): domain Eukaryota; kingdom Metazoa; phylum Chordata; class Mammalia; order Primates; family Cercopithecidae; genus Trachypithecus; species Trachypithecus francoisi. Next base: position 20,017,220 of record NW_022681454.1, read on the forward strand.
CGGAACTGTGATCAATAAACTTGTGTTGTTTAAGCCACCTACTCTATCATATTCTTTTATAGCAGTCCAAACTTACAAAAATATATCACATTGACAAAGTGTAGTGAATGGAATGACAATGGTGAGACTAGAAATAAGGAAGCTAATGGAGACATTGCAATAGTCAAAGCCTTAAAATTGAGTAGAAGGAGTGGGAATGGAAAGCGAATAAAAAATTTGGGAGTATGGGTAGAATAGAATAGTGGCTAAGAGTATGGCTTCTGGGATAGCTACTTAACCTTGAACCCCAGCACTGCTACCTCCTAGCTATGTGTTCTTAGGGAACACCATTAGCTTCTGTGTTTGAGTTTCCTCATCTATAAAATTCATAATAATGGTGTCTACCTCGTAGTGTTGTTGTGTGTATTAACATGACATTTGAACACTATTTCTGAATATTACTGTACAGTTACACACTATATGATATGCCTAAGTGTCTAGCACAAAGACAGTGTTATGCCAGAGGCATTTGTGTCTCTGTGTGTGTGTGTGTGTGTGTGTATAATTTATATATACTTTTTGCTCATCCTCACAATGGGCATAATTATTTTTCTTGTTATAAAATTGTATTCTAAAGCAAATTTAATTTACTTAAAATTATATTCAGGCCAAGCAGGCACAAAAATTAGCCTGGTTTAGAATGACAAATATGTATAAAAATTAAAAATGTGATTCTTCAGGCCAGGCATGGTAGCTCATGTAATCCCAGCACTTTGGGAGGCTGAGGTGGGCAAATCACAAAGTCAAGAGATCGAGACCATCTGACCAACATGGTGAAAACTCATCTCTACTAAAAATACAAAAATTAGCCAGGCATGGTGGCGCGTGCCTGTAGTCTCAACTATTCAGGAGGCTGAGGCAGAAAAATCACTTGAACCCTGGAGGCAGAGGTTACAGTGAGCCAAGATTGCGCTACTGCACTCCAGACTAGCAACAGAGCGAGACTCTGTCTCAAAAATAAATAAATAAATAAATAAATTTTTAAAAATGTGATTCTTTGACATTTATGTTTTTTGAGGTCCTTTTAAAGTCCTATAGTTGCATGGTATGACGACTTTGGAGATAGAATGTTTCAGAATAGGTAACATTACAGGATTGTCCCATGTAACTGGCTGCTCACAATTGCTTTTTTTTCTTTTTATTACTACTTAATACATATCCTAGATAACCCAGATAACTTGGTTTTGGAGAATTACTAATACACAATTAAGTATTATCTTTTACCCTAAATGTGGTTAGACTCTCTGTTTAAAATTATTCATTTTTGGATCCCATATGCTCTGGAAATTTTAGTGTGTTTTAAAGCAAAATATAAGAGTGTGAACTGAGGGATATTTTACTCTTTACAGCATGTTGAACCTAAACTCTCACTAATATCTCATAGTATTTCCCAGTGGTTTGCCAGGATAAACTTCAGAAGCAGATGGAGGGCCTTGACTCAAGGATTTGAGAAATTTGGTCTTACTGACAGAAAATAGAGTTAGTAAATCATTAATTTCAATAAAGAATTGACCTCGTCAATTTTATGTTTTGTTTGTAAGATCTGATGTTGGGATGAGGAATAGATTGATCAGAAGATAGTTGTATGGAGATAATTGGAACATTTCTAACTATTTCATAAGAGAGATGATGTAGGCATGAGTTATGGCATGTAGGACTGGACTTAAGAGGAAGAGAAAGATCCGAGAAAGTGGTAGAAAAAAATCTCATAGAACTTGATGGCTGATTGAATTTGAATTACTAGGGAAACGGAGGAGTCAAGAATGATCCCACATTTCTAGGCTGTGTAACTGGGTAGAGGATCATGAACCCCAACCGACAGAGAATGTGGAAGAAAATGTAGCTTTGGGGTATGGACAAGAGAATGTTTAGTTTTGGACATACTGAATTTCAAAGGTCTATGCCAGAGCTAGGCAGGCATGACTAGCAGATAATGGGACACAGAGCGCAAGCGAGAGGTGTGGGCTGGAGATACTAATTTGGGATTTATTACCAGAGGTGGGAGATGAGTCATGAGCATGGGTGTGCTCTTCTTAGGAGAATGCAAATTGCGGAGAACAATTGGTCAAGAACAGAACCCTAAGGAAGAGAAGTGCTTAAAGAATGTGTGTAGGAATAAAACCTTTGAAAATGAAAGAATTCTGGATTAGAGACATAGGAAGAACACCACGGAAGCCAAGGGAGTTGACAACAGTTTTGGGGTAGAAGGTATCTATTTTATGTTGTGAAATGTCCAATTAGATAAATACTAAGAAACTTCCATTATGTTTTTGAAATAGGAGGCTTTTTTTTTGAAAACCCTCTTATTCAGAAGAGGTTCAGTGGAGTCTTAGGGGTTGAAGCCATACTGTAGAGAGCTGAGAAACTAATCCCAGGTAAAGATGTGGAAATTGCAAGACCTCACTTTCAAAAAATTTTGAGGAGAAGAGGAGACTGGCAATACTACTGTAGAGCATACTTTGGGAGACTCTGGGCCCACATGGGCCATACTTTGGGACCAGGAAAGGCATGTGCCTATTTATTGGCTGAGAGGAAGGAGCTTACAGAAAGCGAGCAGTTTAAGATACGATAGAGACTCCAGCCATTGTGGCTCACGTCCGTAGTCCCAGCACTTTGGGAGGCAGAGGTGCGAGGATTGCTTAAGCCGAGGAGTTTGAGACTAGCCTGGGCAACCTAGTGAGACCCCCATCTCTAAAAAAAATTTTTTTTGTTGTTCAAAATTTAGCCAGGCATGGTGGCACACTCTTGTAGTCCCAGCTACTCAGGAGGCCAAGGTAGGAGGATGCTTGTGTCCAGGAGGTCAAGAGTGCAGTGCAACATGATCGTGCCACTGTACTGCACTCCAGCCTGGACAACTTAGTGAGACCCTGTCTCAAAAAAAAAAAAAAATACAAAAGAGAGATTGATGACTAAAGGAAAACGTATGGGAATGAAGAACATTCTAGGAAAATGTATAGGAATGAAGAATATTCTAGTACTCGGGTGCCTTAACTAACTTTGACCCAGAAGAAATATTTTTGTAATGAGAGCTTGGAGGAAAACAGCAAAAGAAGAAACGTATACTATCATTGATAGAATTTTCAGCAGAGAGGCAGAAATTTGTGGCTTATAACATTAGATGGCATCAGTGTTCCCACTGAGATAGGAAACAAGGTCTTCTAAAAGTGAGAAGGACATATTATTTAATAGAGGGGCTAAAGAGAAGCCCCTTCCTCTTGAATAAAGCCTGTGATAGATGATCTTCAAAGAGGGCCACCATCAACTTCTTCTCCCCCTGGAAGCACACGCTGCCACATCCCACATCAAAAGGTGGGATCTGTTTCCCCTTCTCTTGAAGCTTGGAAGACTTGCGACTGCCTTTGATCAACAGAATACAGCAGAAATAATGTTATGCCAGTTCCAGGCTTAGCTTTCTAAGTACTAGTGGAATTCCCCTTCTTCTCAGAAGCCAGCTACCATGAATAAGAAATTCAACTACTCTTGAGATCACCAGGCTGTGAGAAAAGCTAAGCTAGCTGAATTAATTTGCTAGGACTGCCATAACAAAATACCACGGACTGGGTGGCTGAAACACCAGGAATTAATTTTCTCACAGTTCTAAGAGCGAGGCATGGACAGGATTGGTTTTCAGTGAGGTCTCTTCCCTTGACTTGCAGATGGCTGGCCTCTTGTTGCCTCTTCACATGGCTGTGTCTCTGGGAATGCACATCCCTGTGGTCTCTTTCTCTTCTTATGAGGACACAAGTCATACTAGATTAGATCTCATCCTAAAGGTCTTATTTAACTTAACTGCCTCTTTAAAACCATTTTTCCAAATATGGTTATAGTCTGAGGTACTGGATGTTGGGACTTCAACATATGAATTTTGAGGATGCAGAATTCAGCATCTAACACTAACCCTGTACAGAGATCATGAGAGAGAGGGACAGGACAGATGGGCAATGTGGAGATTCATCGGTCATTATTCTGAGCTTATATTTTCACACAGAATCATCCTTCACATAAGTCTATTTAAGTACATAGAGCAAAGCTGTATTAATTTCATGCTGCAGGTACACCTTTCTATTTAGAATTCACAAAACAAAATTACCCACACCCCCAAAAAAAAACAAAGAAAATAACACATATGCATCTCCTGATAGAACTAAATCTGATATGTAAAATGACTCAAGAAAAATCCCCAGCTAGTGAGACTCTGCTACTCTCTGTTAGAGTAATAAAATGCCAATATCACTGGCTTCTGATACAACTGTGATGTATATACATAGGCTTGGAGACCACTGTGGATATCTATTTTTCTCTCATTTTTCCTTATATAATTGGGAAATGGAAAGAATTGGAAACTACAATTTCCTCATGCCTTCATAATAGATTCTGTACATCCTTTGGAAAGTCCACAAATCTAAAACTTCAAAAAGCTATAGGGGCCAGGTGCGTTGGCTCAAGCCTGTAATCCCAGCACTTTGGGAGGGCAAGGCAGGTGGATCACAAGGTCAGGAGATCGAGACCATCCTGGCCAATGTGGTGAAACTACTAAAAATACAAAAATTAGCAGTGTGTGCCTGTAATCCCAGCTGCTCGGGAGGCTGAGGCAGGAGAATCACTTGAACCAGGGAGTTGGAGGTTGCAGTGACCCGAGATTGTGCCACTGCACTCCAGCCTGGCAACAGAGCAAGACTCTAAAAAAATAAAATAAAATAAAATAAAAAGCTACAGGAAGTAAAATGTTGTCAGTTTAATTCTATGAGAAGGTCAGTCCACATTGTTATAAGGGAATAATATTGAGTCATGTACAGAAGCCTGACACTCAGATACAATAGTGACCATCTACATTGAAGGGTGGATTTGAAGCTGTCCATTTCATCCCATCCTCTGCAATGGAATGGGAACTCCAACGCCTTCTCCAAAGCTGAGTCACTCACTCATTCTCTGTTATTCTCTCGGTTTTCTAAGCAGAGTGTGTTCCAGTTTCCATTTCATTCTGTATTTTCTTATGCACATTGTTTGTTGAATTTTTATATTCACACAGAAATGCACATCCCTACCTGCATCCCTACACACATAAAAGATTTTTGATGTATGCATGCTGGACGCAAAGACTAAAGAATCATAAGCTCTTAGAATAAGAGAGTACTGAGAAATAGGAATGACAGATTTTTCCGATGTTCAGACTTGCTGAAAAGGAGAAAATACCCTAAAGAAAGTGTCAGAACCCCTCGTTAAGGCCTCTTTTGTTACTCTCTTTAGCTTTTCACTGTGGAACGTCAGTTGTGCTGGTGATGGCATAGGCAGGGCAAAGCAACATTAATATAAATTAGAGAAGATATGCTACAAATGGGCAGAGGTCCATCTTTAAACCATTGTGAACGGGCAGGGGTTCATCTTTCAACAACTGTGAAGTGTGTCTTCTCTAAGCTTAAGGTGGGAGTCTCGTCTTCTGCAGTGGGGCCAGAAGTACAAGTTCTTTTTTTTTCAGACAGAGTCTCGCTCTGTCGCCCAGGCTGGAGCGCAGTGGCGCAATCTTGGCTCACTGCAAGGTCCACCTCCCGGGTTCACACCATTCTCCTGCCTCAGCCTGCTGAGCAGCTGGGACTACAGGTGCCTGCCACCACACCCAGCTAATTTTTTGTATTTTTAGTAGAGACGGCTTTTCACTGTGGTGAATGGTCTCAATCTCCTGACCTCATGATCCACCCGCCTCGGCCTCCCCAAGTGCTGGGATTATAGGTGTGAGCCACCACGTCCAGCCCAGAAGCACACGTTCTAAGAGATAAACTAATATCTGCCTTCTTTGCTTTCAGGCCACAAAAATAAGAGGTGGGGCCTGGTCCTTGTAGGATTTTTTTCTATAATATACTTTTAGTTTAGCTGGTATTATATTTCTGTGTACAATCCATTTCTGTTATTACCATGGTTACTACTATTGTTTATTATCCTTGATAATCACTAGCTTGAACCACTGCAATAAGTTTGAAGCTGACTACTCTCATTCCTCTCACTCTGCTCTGTCAGAGTGATATTTCTTAAACATCAATGTGACCATATCTGTGACTTGTCCTTTTGGTGATCTCATCCAGTCTCATGGAGATAAATATGATATAGATGTTGGTGTCATCAGTATTTATTTCCCAGCCTGGACCTCTCCTCTAAACTCTAGATTTATATATATCTAACTACCTACTCCATAACTCTCCTTGAATGTCTAAGAGGCATCCTAACTCCCCAGACAAGATGAGGCTCCTGATCTTCCTCTCCAAGTATCATCCTCCCTCAGTTCTCCTTTCCTGTTTCAGAATGTCAATCCATTCTTCTGAATGCTTTAGACGAAAAGGTCAGAGTCATCTCTGAATAGGAACTGAGATACATAGGCTAAATGACATCAGGGTATCCTCATATACATGAGTCAATAAGTAGCAGCATCAGGATATTTACTCAGGCAGTGTAACTCCAGAGTCTTTGTTCTTTACCCCTGTGTTTGACTGCTTCTCTACCTTATAAATCCCTTTACATGTAATCCAAAAACTTCATATAGGACCTAAATGACCAATACCAACAGCTAACCTCAAGGCAAGCTTGCTACCTCAAAGAAGAACTATGAATTCTGGTTCTACCTAGCTGTCTGGGAAAAGAGCTGAAAATTCCCTTTGTTGAGGGCCAAGATCTTTTTGATTTATTTTTCTCTCTTTCTTATACCTTCTGCATGTTCTTCTGGGAATCCTAGGCTGTGATTTTGAGATGGGAATTCAAAAGTTTCTATAATAATTCTGTCTCAGCTACTAATTAGCTATATGACCTTGGGAAGTTTCTAAACTTTTTGGTATTTTATAATTACTCTGCCAAAAAATGACATGCATACAGTAGATGGTCCAGAGTCTATAGCAATAATATAGAAAAAAAACATGTAGAGAAATAGATAAGTCAAGTTACAGGCCTATTTACTTCTTGAGAGAAAGAATCACGTTTGTTTACTATTCCTCTCCCAAGTGTTTATTGAAGTTACATCTTCTGCAGAAACTCAGTAAGTATGTGTGAATTGCTGGTTGAAGAGTCACGATTTGCTGTATGGTATGGACAAGATGCCTTAGAATTCCAGAGGCAGTTTGGAATAGTAGAAACAAATCTGTATTGAGAGGCAGACAACAAGATCTAATAGCAGAGAAGGCAGAGATGTGTAAGTTATTTTACTTCAGGATAAACGTCTATCATATAGTCAAGACTTTAGTATTTGCCTCTGTAAAATATGAAAAGAGTGGGATTGGTTGATCTCAAAGATATCTTAAGGGAGCTCTCTCTGTATAATTTACTTTTTCCATAAAACCTAAAAAGTGTAACCAGGAAACATTTTTGTTTGTGTATCTATTCCACTGGAAGGACTCAGCAATTGAGCATCAGGATCTAGCACATATAATCATCTGTTTACATTTCATTTATTTTAGACCCCACACCAACACTGTGAAGTGGAAAATAATATCTCCATTTATGCATAAGGAAATTGAGGCCCAGGGAGGCTTTTCAAGGTAAAACTCAGTGTCAGAGCTGGGATTGGAATCCAGGATTAAGTGGCTCTCAGTCTCAATTCTCTTTGCATTGAACCACACATCCTCCCCAAGTCTCTGGCACTAGTGATGCACATCAGGAGGCAATGCAGGGGCTCTTCAGGGATATAAAGAGGACTCATGGGTACAAACATACAGTGAGAAGGACATGACCACACTTCTTGAAGACCAGGTTCATCCAACTCTAACAGAAAGTGCTTTGATTAGCCAAAAAATATATCCTAGTCACACACACAAAAAACTAATTAACTAGAAAAATCTGGTTATTAACTGCATGCCTTCGTTGTTTTCAATAAATGTAACCTGTCCAATAAATCAGTAACACTTATTAATGATAATACAAAGTATACTCAGTAATAGGTGTGCCTTCCATGAGGAGACTAATATGAGGTTTTTTATGGAGTTCCAAAAGAAACCAGATAAACACTGTTAGCATTTGCTTCATTGCACAGATTACATGGTGCCTTGATTCTGCTGCTGACAAGCAGTAAATTGCTCTGTTGTGTGTGGCGCTTAAAACAGGTTTAATCTGCTATTATTAATAGTTCCATGAAGCACAAGTTTGCCTATCCCCATCCCACTTTCAACGACTGTGGCCAACTTATGGGAACTCAGGCGACTAAAATAATTACAGAACACAAGCTGTAACAATAAACCACAAAAGGACTAATCATATCCTTTCTTAGAATTTACTTATTTCAAATGGTTTGTTATTTTTTTTTTCATGAAGAGCTCCATATTGGACCACATTTATGATGAGAAGATCTAACTTGGATTTCAGCTGCAGAAATTATGCTATTTACTTTCTTGTTACAGGCACTAAATTGCTGTTTGGATTATTATTTTTTCCTTTCTCTAGATAGTTCAACAAATAGATTTTATGGTCTCTTTATGGGACAAAGCAGGGTATAATGATTTCAAAAAGCAGAAAGACTAAATAACTAGATAATTGCCTAGAGTTGAAGTGGTGTATTCAGGAACTTCATTGGGAGGAACTAACAATAATTTAAAAATAGGAGAAAGAGTCATTGGCCCATTTATGCAAAGCCAATGCAAAGAAAAGCTGAACACTTGACTTCTGAGAAGTTACAGACAAACTGTGGTGCCAAGTTACAGCAATTCCCTTGGCCTAATTTTTGGTAAATTTAATTTTATCCTTTCTCAATGTTGCGGAATCTATAATGCATATTTTATTGGTCATATTATATGCATGTCTCATGCAAGTTTCCTTCAGAACTTCTTGAAGATCAATAGGGAATATATTAAGAATGAAAATAGAAATTAGGTTGGATATTGGTCTATCTATAATGGCTGAAAAATCATTTTAGAAAAAAATGGTTTTGCTTATTTCCTTGTTGACCTATTTGACTTTTTTTTTTTTAAAAAAAAGGTCCTCAGTGTGAAAGATTTGGTAGGTGATGCTTTAGCTCACTGTAAACATGTCTTTTTGCTAACCAAGGATCGTTGAATGACAGAAGGAAGGGATTTTAAGGAAGATAACAAGTTAGTCTTCTGGGGTAACATTATCTGCTCTAGTGAACTGGTCCTTTGGGGTTCGGTGGTTTTAAAGGCATGCTTTATTATTTGTAGATTATATTGTTTAAAGTTTTCTGCATGGTGAATAGAGGTTGCTATGGGAACATAAAACTCTACACAGAGACAGAACTATGACTAGGTCCAGGTTCTGTCACCAAATAGCTTGTGATACCCGATCAGTCTCACAAATGTGCAGCCTATTGTTTCCTCTTCCACAAAATGATAATATTTCTCTTCATATGGCTTTGGCAGTGATATGACCTATTACAAGTGAAGGCATTTTATGGTAACATGCAGTGCACATTAGACATCAAACTTTGTTAACATATTGATAATATACCTCATTTGGTGACATTGTTCTTTTTCATTTATAATGTTTCAATAATTATTAAAATCTTTATCATCAACTTAGTGAAACCCTGTCTCTACTAAAAATACAAAAATCAGCTGGGTGTGGTGGCACATGCGTGTAGTCCCAGCTACTCGGGAGGCTGAGGCAGCAGAATCGCTTAAACCCAGGAGGTGGAGATTGCAGTGAGTCGAGATCATGCCACTGCACTCCAGTCTGGGTGACAGAGCGAGACTCCATCTCAAAAAATAATAGTAATTAAAAAAAAAACTTTACGGGTCATATTTGTCCCCTCCCAGTTCACCAACTTTGCCTTCTCACTGGATGGTTCTCATAACTTATTAACTCTATTTCCACCTGCTTTTCTAACACGGTATTTGATACCACACAAATTGGTCCTTTATGCAAAACGATTTATATGTTAATGACTTGGTCAGATGGGCTCAATATTAACTTTTTCCTTGAAGGTGCTAGTTTGTTATCCCACTCACAGTGCGGTTAATACACTCACAAATGTCCTTCAAAAAAGTTTCCAAGGGCCCTGCAGATTGTTTTAGACTCCGTGCTCATTTTTATTTCAGTAATTTCATTAGTAGTGTTTATTTTATAAATAGCTTGTAAAGTGTTTGAAGGCAGAAACATTTTTAAAATGTTTATATATTTTTGTTCCAAAGTATTTTTCAGAGAAACAAATCCACGGAAGCACCCCTAAACTGGGAGTGTGGCAAAGTGGGGAAGAGCTCAGCCCAGGGCTGCAGATCTCGGGATCTGAGAATACACAGCAGGTAGCTCGTGAGGGAATTCAGAGTCTAGGCCTGCACAGAATTCACCTGAAAAGGTGGAACAGAGACCAGGACTGAAACCAGGACCAAAACAAGAACCAAACAAACCGGAGATTCCAGAGAAGAGTAAGTGGGTTCTATTGGTAAGAGTTGGGATCAGCAGAAATTTCCTGAAACCCAGATGTAGTCACAGAGGCCCCCAGAGATCCCATGGTCCTGCCTAAGTGAAATTAGGGAGAGGCCTCAGTGAGGTGTCTTGAACACATTCACTTGTCCAGGCAACAAGTAGTGCCTACTGAGAAGCAACTGTGTGCCAGGAAAAGTACAGGGTATTGGGTATATGTGGGTGAGCCGGACAGCAGCAACTCTGCCCTCATTCACCTCCTATCTCAGAAAACAATAAACAAATTCATTAATTATTAGAGATGATGATAAATGCTAAGTAAGGAACAAACTGGGCGCAGCAGCGGTTTCACCTACCTGGAGCTCTGATTAGGGAAGATGATGTTTAAAATGACATTGGAAGCATGAGAAGGAACCAAAAGGTCCTAAGACCAGAAGAGGCCAGAAGCTCTTCCCCATGAGTGATTTAAAGTAAATGTGCATATAGAGTAGCCAGTGGAGGAGATGGTTGTTAGCACCATGATGGAAAGGTATTGGGGAAATGCTGGAAAAGCATGGCATAAGGGCAAGAAGAGAAGGTCACCCAAAGACAAGGTTCTTGCGGGCTTCCCAATCCTCCTCTGCTTCTCTGCAGGTGACAGAATTTGGTTATTTCTCTGGGGAGAACTTGTGTCATGAAATTGAAAGAAGCCCAAGAGGGCTGTGCCATAGAGAATGTGAAGTGTTTGTCAGATATATAGTTGTCATTTACTGAATATTGTGGCTCTCATCTTAGTTTACTTCCAAGAAAATACCTGGAGCCTTTCAAGTGCTTCTCTCTTACAAGGCCTGGTACTAATGTTTTCATTCAATTCTTTCAGCTTCCCTAGGTTCTTTTAAGAACTTCATTTTTTCTCCTATTAGGTCAAGATTCTCTTGCAAACCATTAAAGAGCCCTAGCTAATACAGTCACCTGTCTGTCCTTATCTTGCTTGTCTGCTTAGTATTCAATGCCTGTTTTTTTGAAGGACTATTGTCTTTGGGTTTATGGGATACCACATCCTCCTGGTTTTCTTTCCATCTCTCTGGTTGCTTCTTTTCAGTGTCCTTTGCTATCTCTTCCAGTTTTACTAATCCTCTAAATGCTAGAGTCCGCCCAAACCAGGCCTAAATCCTTTTTTTCTAAGTCATTCTTAGTGGTCAAAAAAGTATGTACTTAGGAGCTAGAGTACTTTGGTTCAATTTCCAGCCTTGCCAGCACTGGCAGTGACCTCAGGGAGGTCACTTAACCATTCCTTGCCCATTTCTTTTATATTAAAAACAAAAACGAAAACAACCCCCCCCCCCCCAAAAAAACCTGTTTCTTAGGGCTGCTAAGAAAAAAGAGGGTTAATCATACCAGAAGTATTTTGGACAGAGTTGGTTCATTATATGTGTTCAATACTGTTATTTTTCTTACAGTTGTTAGTAATCATCAATTCCCATGGCCTTAAATGTTACATAGATGCTGGTGACCCTTAAAAATGTATTTTCAGCCCCAAACACCCTTCTTAGCTCTATAAAATTATACATCCAACCACTAGAATTTATCAAAATTTAGAAGACTAGATTCAAATTTTGATCACTAATTCCCAATACCCCCAACCTCACTCAACATTTTTTTCCTCCAGTTTTCTGCATCTTAGTAAATGGTAACAATACCTGCCCAGTTGCTTAAGTCAGAAAACTTGGAATCATCTATATTGTTGCTCTTTCCCTCCTAGCCACATTCAACCTATTTATTCTGTCATTTTTATTTATAAAATATAGATTAAATCCTTTCACTTCTTTACATCTCAACAATTAAAATTTCTAATCCAATGTACCATCATAACTTGGCTAGCCTACTGCAATACCTTCTTTACCTATTCTTTATTTTCCCTCCATGACCAAATCCATTATTTGCCAAATAGAGTTTTGTTTTACAAACATAAGCTTGTGTCATTAACCTACTTAATCCTTTAATGATTTCACATTATACAATGAATCAAATCCAGCCTGCAAGACTCTGCTTGACTTGCTCTATGTCTTACCTGGCTGGTCTCATCTTATAACACCTTCTCCCTCAATCATGGTGATTTGGTCACACCAACCTCCATCAGTTTCTTAAACACAATAATCCCTTTCCTTCCTTAGGGGTTTTGCACTTGCTGTGTCTTCAACTGGGAATAACTTTTTCCTTGCTTCTTTCATTACTGGTTTTCTCCTTAGGTCTGCCATTAAAAAACCCTCAACTTCAGAAAGGCCTATATCAACTTCAGAAAGTGCTATATCACTCAGATTTCTCCAGAGAAGAGAGATGATTGGATCTATGTCTATCTATCATCTATCTATAGATGTATTTTAAAGAACTGGCTAATGTGATTATGGGGAATGGCAAGTCCAAAATCTGTAGGGCAGGTGAGAAGGCTGGAAACTCAGGCAGGATTTCTACAGTATAGTCAAGGCAGAATTTCTGCTTCTCTGGGAAACCTCAGTTTTTGCTCTTAAGGCCTTCAATTGATTGAGTGAACCCCACTCATATTATCAAGGGTAATCTGATTTACTTAAAGTCAACTGATTATAGATGTTAATCACATCTACAAAATACGTTCACAGTAAAACAGATTAGTATTTGACCAAACAACTGGGCACCCTAGTATAGCTTAGTTGACATATAAAACTTATTGTCATAGTTTCTGTAGGTCTCCTGCATCCATAGGAGTCTCTTTCACAGAGTTCTGTCCTTTTTTACTTCCATTGGATGTACCATAATTTGCCCTTAAGTAATTCTTTGCTTATTAATTTCCCCTTCCTCCACTACACTCTAGTGTCTATCAGGTGAGAACGATTCTGTTTTGCATCAATATATATCCAATACTAGCAAAGTCTTTGGAATATATTAAGCATTCAGTAAGTAGTTGGTCCTCAATGCTTAATATGTGTTTGTGAAAACAATTAACAACCACAGGGAACTTGAGACGAAAAGTTTTGACCCAATCTTCTAAAATTTTATGGGAGTTGGAATACCAGATGTTCAGCATAATTTACTAAAATGTGAATAGACAAGAAAACAACTGATTATTTCTCATTTTCTTTTGACACATTCTCCTCCCTTGTATTTTCCTGAAATTAAATTAGTCAACACAGATTTAAGAGGACTTAGAGTCTCACACACTCAGCCCAAATATAGCATTGAAAAGACTTCCAAAGCTTTGGCAACATATTTTATTTTAATAAAGATTTGAATGCCTGCAGGATCACTGGAATAATTGCCAGTTACACTTCTATTAATGAACACATTTAATGGGGATTGTGAAAAGCAGAAAATGATCTGATTTTATGGAGTACGTTTACTGCCAGCAATGTACAGTGATGAATGGTGCCCTAGAATTTAATTTTAGTTTTAGCCACAAAACAGCTAAAGTTGCACAGCAGGCTCTTTAAAAAATATGTACTGAACTTGAAAAATTATGTATTGAGTTCTCAGTGATATATATTTATATACATATATATATATTTTTTCCTTTGAGATGGAGTCTCGCTCTGTCACCCAGGCGGTAGTACAGTGAGTGGCACAGTCTTGCTCACTGCAACCTCGGCCTCCTAGGTTCAAGCAATTGTTATGCCTCAGCCTCCCAAGTAGCTGGGACTACAGGCATACATCACTATGCCCAGCTAATTTTTTTTGTTTTTGTATTTTTAGTAGAGACGGGGTTTTGCCATGGTGGCCAGGTTGGTCTTGAACTTGTGACTTCAGGTGATCCACCCATCTCGGTGTTTCAAAGTGTTGGTAATACAGGTATGAGCCACGATGCCAAGCCTTAGTGATGTATTTTTGTGAATCAATTAGTTCTTTCAAAAAATAAAAAAGAGTAATGCTGTTAAAGTTACCACCCTTGCATGGGGTCTGTGCGGTGAAGACTAGGTTCTATGTGCAACAAGTTCTATTGACAAGCCTCTTTGGATGAAGCTGCTTTTGAATTTGTTATGTACTCAGTTCTGATGTACAGTGCTAAGGGAAGTAGAAAATCTCAAAGGGTTCATAAGACAGTCTTAGTATTATTTCTAAATACTGGTTCTTCAAGTGATATTTGAGTTTGAAATACATCAGTTCATACTGCTCCCAGACTAAAACAAAAAAATGTCTTAGGAGGATTAGCTGAATCTAAGGAAACTTTTAGGAATATTAACCAGAAAAATTCAGTAGAAGCAAGTTTTATTGACTTTATCAGAATGCTGTTTGTTCCCCCAAATCCAACTTCCCCTTTTATATTTATACACTGATGTTTAGCCAGAAACTACATTTCCCAGCTTCCCCTGTAGCTAGATGATCCTTGTGACTAAGTTCAAGCCCTTAATGTGAATAAAAGTGATGTCAAGACTCTTCACGTCATCTTTAAATGAAGAGTCACTTACCCCCGGACTATGACTACCTCACTTTCCCTCAGGATCTGAACATGACAGTGACCCAGTATACAGGATACAGATGGTAGTAAGGGATAGCAGGACAATGTGTTGGAAGGAAACTGGGTCCCTGAATGACGTCCTGCTGGAGCAGAGCTGCCACATCAGCCTGGACCAAACCAACTATGACTTGAAAGAGAAAAAAATGGGAGCTTTCTTACAGGATTGTGGCAGATGACTCAATAAAGAAAATCTCAAATTCTTTAGAAAGACTTTTAATGAATTTTTATATTATTTAGAGGTTACTTTTACATAAGCTGTTTATAAAAACTACCTACCTTTTTATGTTATGTCTTTAAGACATCAAAAATTATGCTAACTCTTTTGATTTTTGCAAAATCCCAGTGAGGGAATCATTATGAGAAAGATTATGTTACTTTCTTGAGGAACTCAAGGGACAGAATAAAAGTAACCACAATAAAGGCACTATTTTCAGATTTGTTCCCTGACAACTCTTCATAGGGCTAAGAACAAATCTGTGTTTTCTAACTTTTTCTGGGCGGTAACTCTCAAATTTATATGTGTGAATATATGTATAACATTATCATTGTGATAAAATTTATAAAATGTTATCTAACAAATGTCATTAGACATTCAGTGCTTAGCATGCACCCAAATTCAACTATATTCCAATTTGAATACAGCATATATATCTACAGAGATATAGATCTATAGCTATAGTCATACATAATTTTTCAAAAAGCAAATATCTATCTATACATATCTATCTCTATATAAGAATATATCTATACATAGAGATATAAGAATATATTAGATTCCCCTATCATTAGATTTTCAAAAAGCAAATAGATATCTATATTGTATACAATGTATATTGTACAAATGTATATTGGATAAAGATATATACTTTTTCAAAAAGCAAATTTATATACATATATGTACATAATGTGAATCAAAGTGTGAGAGTGGAGAAAAGAAACTAAGAAAGAACTAGATTATAACACAATTCGGAGTACTGGCATGATAACAGTGGTCCTAATAGTGTTAATAATAATAGCAATAACAATAATAGCAGCTACATTTTGAGTGTTGTCATAAGACAGGGTCCGTGCTTTTTGCTTTACATTTATTGTCTTTGCAAAGCATCTATGAGATGTTATTCTTCAATTTTGCAGGTGACATATGAAACCCAGGGATTATCTTGCCCAAGGGTAACCAGAACTGGAATCTAATTACATTCTAAATTTTACCTCGACATATGTCCATTTTTGCACAGAAACGAGTTAACATAACAGGTGTGGTGTGAGATCACTATCCTTAGAAAGGCCTGCTTGCAAGGCTGGCCACTTGGATTTTGGGAGAGTGTCTACCATTCTTTGAATCCAATGGCTCACTGTGCTTATACTGTTTATGCAAACAATATGGTTTATGTTGAACATCTGCTTTGCTTCTCGGAGTCCGGAATTTAGGTACCTGCGAAGTACTGGAGGTCTAATGGCTTCCTTGCTAGACAACATTTTATAAATGCTATCACAATGACTCATTGCTGGGGGAATTAAGCATTTCCTGTGAGACTTTACTCAGAAAGAATTCTTGGAAGCTTGCCTCAGGTTTCCTCCAAACATTATCCCATGTGCCTTTTCCCTTTGCAGATTTTGCTTTGCTTTCTTTTGTTGTAATAAATCATAACTGTGTGATTGTATATTGAGTCTTGTACATTCCCTAGCAAATCATCAAAATGGGAGATAACCTTGGGAACCCCTAACATATCTATCTTCCATATCATTCTCTCATTTGGAGAAAACAAAATTTTATTTTCTACCTGAGTGCATAGGAAGACTGTATTTCTCAGTCTGTCTTGAAATCAAGTTGGGCCATATTACTGATCTCTGATGGGTGGAATGTCTGTTAGTCCAAGATAGGCCCCCCAATGCCCCACACCATCTTCCTGCTCTCAACTGAGGACCAGATGCAGATGACCCAGTGGAGGAAGCCGACACCATAGCCAATAGTGGAACCACGAGATGGAAGAAGTATCCTTCATAAATGAGCTGAACAGAAACCCCATCCTGTCCCCACCTGAATCACATAGGATTAGGAAATGAAAGCGAAACAAACATTTGTTGTCTTAAACCACTGAGATACTGGAGCTGCATGTTGCAGTATTGATCCTATTCTGTCTAATACATACGGTGACATGCTGGATACCAACACCTCCATCTCCTTCTCAACTTTGAAGTATGTTGCAAGAGTGAAAGGGATTTTGAAACCACAGAAATCCCATTACTCATTTGATAGAATAGTATCTGATGGGCAAACATAGGACATGAACAATCTACCAGACGGAGGGTCTTGCAATGGAATCAAAGGAAGTTCTTTGTTATCATTTGAGATTGCTCTTAATATTTTTGAGTAGTACTTGATAAAACACATAGAAGGTGTTAAACTACTGTGTGTAGTTCTTATACTAAAGGAGCCATGCTCTTTCATTCCCCCTATTATTAGATTATTTTTCAAAAAAAGCAAATTAATAGCACTTCAATTTTACTCAGTAGATGTGGAAGGAACTAAAAATAAGAAAGTGAGAGAAGATAACAATTTTATTGGGCTGGCCTCCAATCTTTTTGTTTGGGGTCATTCATTTGTTCACACATATTTATTGATTACCTGTCATATACAAGACACAGTTTGAAGGGCTGAGAATTTTGTAGTAAAGAAGGTGCAGCGCCTGTTGTCAGGAAGCTTAAAAAAAGGAGAGGAATCAACAAGCGAAGAGGAAACCCAAAATAAGCACAATGAAGGGAGCACACAGCAGAGTCTCCAAACCTACTTAAGGAGAAATCAGAGAACGCTTTTCCACAGATAAGTCTTTCAACCCCAAAACTCTCAAGATAGCCCCGAGTCCTCCTCAATTTCCCTCACCTTTTGATCCAAACCATCATGACATCCACTCAGCTCAACCTCCACCATATATCCAAGCCCATCATTTCTCTCCTTCTCTACTTGCTACTATCCTGGTCTAAGCCACATCTCCTTTCTGTCTTAATCTCTTGGACCAGCTTTCTAGAGGGTCTCCAATTTTACTTTGACGTCCTACACTCTGTTTTGCTTAGAGTAGCGTTCCAGGGCCACCTTAAAAAGAAAAAAAAAAAAAATCAATGCTTTATTTGTATCTGAACTTTTAAAAACTGGTAGTTCCCCACTATCCTTAAAATAAAATACAAACGATGCTCCAGGTTTCAGTCACTCTTGCTCACTCTTGCCTCACGGTTTTAGGCTGCTCTTTGTGCCTAGAACGTACTTTTTCTACCTTCTCATGGCTGTGCCTTTCTTGACATTGTAGATATAATGCAATGCCACTTCCCTTTCTCTAGTCGCCCCATCGAAAGAAGCTTCCTGCTCTACTTCTTTGTAGCAAATGTTATCCTACTTCTACCACAACTAGATATTTTCTTATTTAACTATGCGTTTGCTTTTTGCCCCTCTTTTCACTATCTTCCCCCAATGGAATATAAACTCTAAAGAAAAATTATCTGTCTTTTTTTTGTCAGTATATCCTAAATACCTTTCACAGTGATGAGCGTGAACTCAGCACTCAGAGAATAAATAATGGAAACATATATTGAAAGGAAGTTTAAGTATAGATGTGGTGAAGGTGTAGGCATTGTCCTGATGAAGAAGGGAGTTGTGGGAAGCAACATTTCTCGCAGGAGAAAAAGTCCAGGTCAAGGCCCTTTAGAGGGTGCACTTCAGCTGCAGGCAGTTCCTTCTGGCTGGAGCAGAGTAAACAGGGAAGAGTGAGGGGTGAGATGGGAAAAGTCAGCAGAAGCTGGTTGGTCAAGGTCTGGCTGATCATGGATTAGTTGAGTCACTGCAGTATAGACAGCATCTAACCCAATATCTGACTTATAGTAGATGTTCAAGAATATTTGTTGGGTGAGTGTGTAAGACAATTGAGTCTCTCTTCTAATAGGAAAAAAAAAAAAAAAAAAAGAAAGCAGCAGCCAGCAATTGGTTTTAAGTAGGAACTGACTGGTTTCTATTTGTTCTTTAGAAACACCTTTTCAGTTGCACAGTGGAGAATGGTTCAGAGGAAGACAGGACTGTCGGCAAGGAGTCTGGGCCATTGCAGACATGGAGATGAGAGGTGACAGTGACAGCAGCGTGTGAGAGGCCCAAAGACTGGAGAATTGGCTGAATTTGGAGATTAATTACAAACAGGATGTTCTGAGGGAGGAGCCCAGAAAGACAACTGGATTTGCCTTTTTTTTTTTCTTTGAGACAGGGTCTCACTTTGTCACCCAGGTTGGAGTGCAGAGGCACAATCTTGGCTCACTGCAACCTCCACCTCCCAGGTTCAAGGGATTCTTGTGCATCAACCTCTTGAGTAGCTGGGATTTCAGGTGCACACCACCATGCCTGGCTAATCTTTGTATTTTTGGTAGAGATGGGATTTCGCCATGTTGGTCAAGCTGGTCTTCAACTCCAGGCCTAAAGTGATCCACCCGCCTAGGCTTCCCAAAGTGCTGGGATTTCAGGCGTGAGCCACCATGGCCAGCCTGGATTTCTAAGTGACTACATAAATGAAGGTAACATTTTTGTCAAAATAATCTCTCCACACAGATGTATGCACATAAAATATACCTATGAAAATAAAGGAGAAAACTGACAGCCTTCTTTCACATTTTAAACTTATAAAATGTCGTGCTAAACATTTTAAATCATACAGAGGATTAGAAGTCGAAATATCAAACTGTCCTAGGTACAGTAAACTTCTCATCCCACTTTACTACAAGTTTACTGTAGCTAGGACATTTTGATATTTCCATTTCTAATCCTCTGTACGATTTAAAATGTTTAGCATGACATTTTATGGTTTAAAATTTGAAAGAAGGTTGGACACAGTGGCTCATGCTTGTAATCCCAGCACTTTGGGAGGTGGAGGCAGGCGGATCACCTGAGGTCAGGAGTTCGAGACCAGCCTGGCCAACATGGTGAAATCCCGTTTCTACCCAAAATAGAAAAATGGACATTTGGGTTGATTCCAAGTCTTTGCTATTGTGAATAGTGCTGCAATAAACATACGTGTGCACGTGTCTTTATAGCAGCATGCTTTATAATCCTTTGGGTATATACCGAGTAATGGGATGGCTGGGTCATGTGGTACTTCTAGTTCTAGATCCTTGAGGAATTGCCATACTGTTTTCCATAATGGTTGAACTAGTTTACAATCCCACCAACAGTGTAAAAGTGTTCCTATTT
The DNA here is from genome assembly GCF_009764315.1 of Trachypithecus francoisi. Lineage (NCBI taxonomy): Eukaryota > Metazoa > Chordata > Mammalia > Primates > Cercopithecidae > Trachypithecus > Trachypithecus francoisi. Next base: position 20,037,292 of record NW_022681454.1, read on the forward strand.
CTCCACATCCTCTCTAGCACCTGTTGTTTCCTGACTTTTTAATGATTGCCATTCTAACTGGTGTGAGATGGTATCTCATTGTGGTTTTGATTTGCATTTCTCTGATGGCCAGTGATGATGAGCATTTTTTCATGTGTCTGTTGGCTGTATGAATGTCTTCTTTTGAGAAATGTCTGTTCATATCCTTTGAGATCACTTGGACTCGGGAAGGGGAACATCACACACCGGGGCCTATCACGGGGAGGGGGGAGGGGGAGGGAGGAGGGACTGCACTGAGAGTTATACCTGATGTAAATGACAAGTTGATGGGTGCTGACGAGTTGATGGGTGCAGCACACCAACATGGCACAAGTATATATATGTAACAAACCTGCACGTTATGCACATGTACCCTAGAACTTAAAGTATAATGAAAGAAAATAATAAAATTAAAAAAAAAAAGGAAATGAAAAAAAAAAAAAAGTATGGTTCTGTTCTTGATGAAATGCCCAAGGAGGGTGTCTGGATAACAAGCCAAACACTGAGAGTGGGGATTAACTGCGTTTGAGATGTGACTGAAAACACGTTCAGCTGCTTTGCTCTACAGGGATCACTGCCTCCTCACAAGCTCCACTGTGATGGATACACCCTATGTGACCCCCAGTGAATCACACCTTTTAAACTCTCCTCATCTTGAATGCTGAGATATGCAGAGCGTGAGATCCCCTGAGCACACTGTGCCATGGTCAAGCCTTCGTGACCCCTGTGACCCACATGTACATGTCCAGAAGGTCTCCTGGAGCCAGTAAGTCTGGGACAACAGGAAAACCACAAAAGAAGAAAAACGGCTGGTACCTGTCTTAGCTGATTAGGCAACCTTGCAACATTCTACCCTTGTAGCATGCTCTACCCTAACTGATCAACCAACCTCGTGACACTGTGCTCTATGACCCCTCCCACCTTGTGATAATGTATCTTGCAACCTTCTTCCCCTGCCCGCAATAAATGGCCCCTAACTGTAACTTTCCACTGCTTACCCTAACCTATGAAATGAGCTCCAATCGCACCACCCTCCACTCTCCCAAAAAGGGCTGACTCCCTTTTTGGACTCAGCCCACTCGTACCTGGGTGACTAAACAGCCTTGTTGCTCACACTTTGCCTGTTCAGGTTGTCTCTTCAATTAGGTGCATGCGTCACACAGAGTTGATGGGATGAGATGCCACATCCATGACTGTACTACCCATTATAGGACTAGAGAGACTCTATGTTGCTGGCTTTGAAGAAGCCAGCTTCCATATTACAAGGGAGCCTGCAAGAGGGCCAGGTGGAAACGGACTGCAGGTAGCCTCTAAGGGCTGTGTGGCCCCACACTGACAGCCAGCAAGGGGAATCTCATATGTGCAACCACAAAGAATTGAATTCTGCCAACAACCACAGGCGCTTAGAAAGGGATCCACGATCCAGAAAGAAATGCAGCCCAATCATGATTCTAATTGTGGCCTCATGAAACTGCAACCAGAGCACTTAGCTAAGTCATTTCTGAACTCCTGATCCTTGGGACAGTATGGTATGAATGAATGCTTTCTAAATCCATTACTAAATGGATTTAGAAATCCATTTAGTATTTGGCAAATAGTTACCTGACAATAGAAAATGAATATAAACATCCTTCTATTTTAGATAAAAAAGACAGAGAGTAACATAACATTTTATGTCAAAAGAACACTAGCAGGTATTAAAGTGATGCCTTAATGATGTATTTGATTCTAATGGATAATTTTACCTATTATAATCCAGAGCAAAGAAAAAAAAGGAAGCAGGGAAAGATTCCATAGAAGGAACCAGGTATCTGAAGCACAGAGGTCTAACTATTTGCAACTCATCCTGTGCCTTAAAAATGGGAAGAATAGGCTATATATTATTAATTAATGGCAGAAAATGCCAAAGCGGTATTGGCATCACTATATTAAAACTTAATGCCCCAGTATATCATTTACAACCACCTAAAATTGAACTGAAGCTATAACTGGTTTTGAAAGAGTGCAGCAAAGCAAGATTATGAAACAGGTATATTGATATTTGTGTGACCTTTTGACCATTTGTTCTCAAATGTGGCTTTCTGTTCACTGTCTGTTGTAATGTAAAATATTTTTAATAAATTAAGGACTTCAGATTAAAAAAAGGAAAAATTCCTAAGCATCATCCCAGAGTTAACTGAATAAAAATCCTCAAAAATAAGACCTGTTACCTCTCTCCAACCGCTACACACACACATACACCCACACACAACACACATGCACTTCATATACACACCAAAGACTTCATGAGGTTCCAATGTAGCTAGCCTAGTCATTGGTATTTGTTATGATAGAGCTCATCACTAACAGGTCACTTCTTTTTGTGCTAGAAGCACCTTGTATATGTTATATATCTAGTTCAATGGTTCTCAATCTTGCCTGCACAATATAATTACTTGAAGAGCTTTATAATTCCTAATGCTGAAGCTTTTTCCTAGAGCAATTACATCAGAATCACCAAGCATAGTAGCCACTATTTTTAATTTGTAAAGCTCCCCAGATGGTTGCAACATGCATTTAAGTTTGAGACTGCTGAGCTGTAGATAATAGTTTGCATTTTCTGCATCCTTCCTCATACATAATTATGTAGTCCAAAACCCAAACACTGCCTGGGAGGTATGTAGGCCAACGATGACTGTCCCACTTTGACAGAACATACAGCTGAGGTTGATCATTGGGGACCACACTATAATAATTCCTTTTTATTGAACTTCATGTTTATTATATTTATTTCTTTAAAAAAGTGCAATCTAGTTATCAATATCCCAGTTTATAGACAAAGACACACGGTCTCCTGAGCTAGAGGGAACTGCCCAAATGAGTAACATGACCTGAGGCTGAGTGACACCAAAGCTTATGATGCCTGCACAAAACCAGTGATTCTCAAAGTGTAGTCTCTGGACCAGTAGCATCAGCATCACCTGGGAACTTGTAAAAAAAAAAAAAAAAAAAAAAAATGCAAATTCTGTGACCCAATCCCAACCCTACTAAGTCATAATCTTCCAAGATGGGGCCCAGGAATCTGTGTCTTGACAAGCCCTTCAGGTGATTCTGAGGCTCATTATAGGTAGACAGTGTACTATATTCTTCTGTCTCTATCAGCTGCTCACCTTTGGAGACTCAGCATCTGGCAAGAGACCTAAAAATGTGTGGGCGCCTCAGTGAGTAAGATGGGGTGAGGGAGGAGGTTTTTCTCTCGCTATCTTCCCTTCCTCTCATTTCCAATTTACATTAACAATCTATGCTGAAAATGTGAAGGGATGTATCAGAGATACTATATGGGAAAAAAAAAGGTGGAGTTATGCTGGTCATATTTACTTGCAGGGGTGCCTAGCTATGTTGAGCTACTTTCACACAAGTGTGACCATTTTAATATGTTGACGAATGGTTTATCCTTTGAATCAAAGTATGGAGAGTTTTCAAAGTTTCATTAAAAATGAGTATTCCAACTGATTCCAGGGAAATGAATTTGTGATCTTAAGGGCTTTGGGGTAATTGGTGTTCAGGGAACCAAGGCAGTTGGTTTCCTTTCTCGGATGGAAGCTGCCTCAGTTTACTACCATGCTATAAAACCCAAGCGCCGTTGACCTGCTTAGTGTATTTCTGCTATGCTTAGGGTTCATTTATTAGAACTGTACATTTGACTAGGGGGAAATCAAAATTAAAAGGCCACTTGTGTTTGATTTATCAGAGATGTCTATTAATATTTTCTGAGCAAACTGCAAAGTCCTTTCTTTTAAAGAAGTATATAAAATAGGCTTTTGGTATATTCAGGTCTGATGGAAATTTGTCTCTTGGGGTGGGGTGAGATGGGAGAAAGAGAAAGCAATAAAGACAGAGAAGAGAAAAAAATAGAGAAAGAGGAGAATGGGGAAGAGCTGAAAAGAGACAATAATTCACAAGGGGAAGAGACAGAAGAGGTAAACCAAAAAAAAAGGAGAGAAAGAAAGGAGGAGTGAAGAAATAAGAGGTGGGGTCAGAAGGATTAAAAAAGGGGAAAGAAAAGAGTTTGGGAAAAGAGGGGAAGGAGAGAGAAGGAAGAAGAGAAAGACATATGGGCCACAAAAAATAAAATAAAGCAATGAATGCAGACTTTGGAGCCTAGCAATTTATTGTGAAGTGGCACTTGTATTAGACATGCTGCAGAGATGCTGGCTCCAAAGGTTAATAATGGCAGTAATCATGATTCCAATTTATAGCAAATGCAATGAAAGGCAGCCAGACCCCAAACAGAGAAACCCTACGGGATGGCAGTGGAATAATAACATAGCAGCAGTCGAGGAATACAGGGATGCTGGGAGATTGGATTCAGTTATCCTGTGTTCGACAACTATTTTGTATCTGGTGTACAATCCAATGTTAAAAAGAAAAAAAAAGTATACTTATTACTAGATGTCTGAATCAGAGCAAAGAAGTTTAGGTGTTCACATGAACACATTTTAAGTTTTATTCTGTGATTCGCCTCCTCTGAGCACTGACTTTTAGTCCAGATTGGTCTTTTACACCTCTTTTCCTTTCTGTCCTTGCTGCTCATTGTTTTTCTACTGCCAGTCATCAGTACCACTGTTTCATTGCAAATGCCTGCCGTCTCTGAAGCAGAGCCATTGCAGAATAGGCATAACTACTCATCCTCTTTCCTAGTTGTCAAAGCCCTTTTCTCTTTATGCAGGTTTATTTATATGTATTGTCTTGATAGATTACCCATCAAGATTCCTTTTAATCAGCGGTCTGTGTGTGTGATGAGCACTCATCTCCATTATAATCTCCTCTGCCCCCATTACCACAAAGTCCTAGCTCTTTGCAGATCATTAAGTTTTGGAGGAGAAACAAACTTCCTCTGCATAATAGAGGGAGAAAAACTTAGAAAGCCCAGGGCAAGGAGAAGGGGGTGAGGAGCAGAAATGGGAGAAAGACAGACCCCATTCATTCAGACAGATGGTGGAAACCTGTGTGCAGTGTGCATGTGGAAACCCTATAAAAATATTCTGCAGTGTCAACTACCGGTATGAATTCTCTGAGTAAATTGTTGTCGTGGATCCCAAAGAAGAGGCAGAGATTCTTATCTGGTCTGCACAAGGTTGAACAAAGGCAGCAGTTGTGGGGGGGCAGTCAGATCTGAAGAGGATGGAATTAGAAGAAATCCTTGGACATCACAGACTTCTACATGCCGTGGAACTGGGGATCTTAGGGGATAGGTTTCAAAAGGGATCAAAGCAATTTAATTTGGATCTCCAGGGGTGCCTGTAGCTACTTTGGTTTCCATATGTATAAGAACAAACTATATGTTGGGGTGTATATGCTATTTGATACATAAACATTTGATGCCTTTAAGGATGACCTGTTTTCAAATAGATTCATGACAACAAGTTTTCTCTCCCTGTTCAGACCATAAGCTCCGTAAGGATACAAGTGTATCTTCTCTGACTTTTGAATAACCTGCAGCATCTAGTTTAACCCTTAGCACATACGAAGTGTCTAGTAAGAGACTGTGTCTCATATACTGCCTGGATCCACTCACTTTCTGTCACCCCACGCTCTGGGTTTTTTCTAGACTCTCATTCCCTTTTGGAGATGATTCACCCAGGAGGGAGGGGCATCTGCACACCTGGATTGCAGAGAACCAGGTACAGTGGTGACCTACAGACACCTCTGGTTTACAGACATTGGCAGCATGGTTTTTTCAACTATGAAAGTTACAGTAATTATCCTCCAATGCCAGGAATGGAATCCCTTGATAGACCTCAATCTATATTCAAGACTCAAGTCAAGCACCAACCTGTATTTAAAAACTAAGGAAACAATGGAGGTTTATTGAAATTATGTCATTATAGTTGACAAAGAGAAAATATTTCAACCGAGAACTGAATTGAATAAACCTTTCTCAGAAACTCTCTTTGTTTAATGGGCAATTACAGTGTACCAGCATGGGTGTGCCACAGAGGATCAAAGTCCACAGATACTGATTATATTCCTATCTAGGAAGGATCGGTATGAAATACACATATGATGGGGCTCTCACAGAATGGGATATTTTCCCCCTTTTCCTCTCATGTCTCAATGTTCCTCTGGGAACTGTGTGAAGGTAAAGTCAAAAAGAAAGTTCTTACATTCTTAAATCCTCTGTAAAGGATCTGAAGCTCTTTCTTGGTAAATTTGCTCTGGGCTTCCAGAAGCTCAAGGGCCTCAGGCCGATGCCTGACGGTGGCCATCTCCAGTTCATCTTCCACGCTGTCTGTGGAAGAAAACAAGAAAGAGTCTTAGGACCAGCCGCTGCTCACCGAGGCTTACACATAGCAACACAGGAAAACAGAAGAACATGTCTGCTAGTGTCTGTGATTGTCCACAGAGGAAGGACCCTCACAATGCCAATAAGGCCTTTACATTTCCCAGTTTAAGCGCATTAAGCTAAAACACTTGTACGTGATTTCTTTTGCATATTCTTGTCATTAACGTAGATATTACAACTCTAGCATTTTTTTTAAGATAACAAAAAAGAGCACAGGACTTTATTTCAGATAATCAGTGCATTATATGATTACTTCAAGTAAAAAGTTTAAGTAGTAATATACATTACTCTATAAATCTAACAGTGTAGTAACATGTATTTCTTTATTTTTTCCAACGTTTAAGTTCAGAGGTACACGTGCAGGATGTGCAGGTTTCTTACATAAAGGTGTGCCACAGTGGTTTGTTGCACAGATCATCCCATCGCCCAGGTATGAAGCCCAGCATCTATTAGCTATTCTTCCTGATCCTCTCCCTCCCCCAACAGGTGCCCAGTGTGTGTTGTTCCCTGGCAGTGTGTCCATGTGTTCTCATCAATCAGCTCCCACTTACAAGTGAGAACATGCAGTGTTTGGTTTTCTGTTCCTGCATTAGTTTGCTGTAGATAATGGCGTCCAACTCCATCTATGTGCCTGCAAATAAAATGATCTCTCTCCTTTTTAGGGCTGCATAGTATTCCATGGTGTATATGTACCACATTTTCTTTTCCCAATCTGTCATTTGTGGGCATTTAGGTTGATTCTGTGACTTTCTAATTGTTAATAGTGCTGCAATGAACATATGCATGCATGTATCTTTATAATAGAATGAATTATATTCCTTTGGGTATATACCCTATGATGGGATTGCTGGGTCAAATGGTATTTCTGCCTCTAGGTCTTTGAGGAATCACTGTACTATCTTCCACAATGGTTGAACTAATTCACACTCCCACCAACAGTGTAAAAGTTTCCCTTTTTCTCTACAACCTCACCAGCATCTCTAGCATTTTAAAGGTACAGTTAGAAAAACATAAAAGATCACCAGTAGTCCAACCTGGAATTTGTTTCTATATAACAACCACTAGTCATAAACAATGGAATTGTCATTTAATAATAATCAGTTTTGTGCCCTATGTATAATGCAACTACAAGATAGATTCTGCTAATGTTCTCTAAGGAGTCCATTGAAATCAGATATTTTTCACAGCTACTTGGGAGGCTGAGGTTGGGGGATTGCTTGAGCCCAGGAGGCTGAGGCTGCAGTGAGCAGTGATGGCACCACTGCAGTCCAGTCTGGGTGACAGCATGAGACCATGTCTCAAACAAACAAACAAAAATAGAACCTTAGACTGTCAGAATTGAAGGACGTCTGAAGAAAGATATAAGGAGATAAACAAGGAAACCTCCCTAATTCATTCTATGAAGCCAGCGTCACCCTAATAACAAAACCAGCAAATGACATAACCAAAAGAGAACACTACACACTACAGACTGATATCCTTGATGAACATATATGTTAAAATCCTTAACAAAATACTAGCTAGCCAAATCCAACAACATATCAAAAAGATAATTCACCATGATCAAGTGGGTTTCATACCAGGAATGCAGGGATGGTTTAACATACGCAAGTCAATAAATGTGATACACTACATAAACAAAATTAAAAACAAAAATCACATGATCATCTCAGTAGATGCTGAAAACCATTCAACAAAATCCAACATTCCTTTATGATTAAAACTCAGCAAAATTGGCATAGAAGGCACATACCTTAATGTAATAAAAGACATCTATGACACACCACAGCCAACATAATATTGAATGGGAAAAAGTTGAAAGCATTCCCTCTGAGAACAGGAACAAGACAAGGATGCCCACTCTCACCACTCCTCTTCAACATAGTATTTGAAGTCCTAGCCAGAGCAATCAGACAAGAGAAAGAAAGGGCATCCAAATTGGTAAAGAGGAAGTCAAACTCTCATTGTTTGTTGATGACATGATTGTTTACCTTGAAAATCCTAATGACTTCTCCAGAAAGCTCCTAGAACTGATAAAAGAATCCGGCAAAGTTTCTGGATAGAAGATTAATGTACAAAAATCAGTAGCTCTTCTACAGACTAACAGTGGCCAAACAGAGAATCAAATCAAGAACTCAATTCCTTTATAATAGCTGCAAAAATAGAAAATACTTAGGAATATACCTAACAAAGGAGTCAAAAGACCTCTACAAGGAAAACTACAAAACACTGTTGAAAAAAATCATAAATGACACAAACAAATGGAAACACATCCCATGCTCATGGATGGGTAGAATAAATATTGTGAAAATGACCATACTGCCAAAAGCAATCTACAAATTCAATGTAATCCCCATCAGAATACCACCATTATTCTTCCCAGAATTAGAAAAAACAATTCTAAAATTCATGTGGAACCAAAAAAGAGCCTGCATAGCTTCATAGCCAAAGCAAGACTAAGCAAAAAGAACAAATCTGGAGGCCTCATAGTACCTGATTTCAAATTATACTATAAAGCCATAGTCAACAAAATGGCATGGTACTAGTATAAAAATTGGCACATAGACCAATGGAACAGAATAGAGAATTTGGAAATAAACCCAAATACTTAAAGCCAACTGATCTTTGACAAAGCAAACAAAAACATAAAGTGGGGGAAAAGATACCCTTTCAACCAGTGGTGCTGGGATAATTGACTAGCCTCATGTAGGAGAATGAAACTGGGTCCTCTTCTCTCACCTTATACAAAAATCAACTCAAGATGGATTAAGGACTTAAATCTAAGACCAGATGTTGTAAAATTTCTAGAATATAACATTGGAAAAACTCTTCTAGATACTGGCTTAGGCAAGGATCTCATGGCCAAGAATCCAAAAGCAAATGCAATAAAAACAAAGATAAATAGCTGGTACCTCATTAAACTACAGAACTTTTGCATGGCAAAAGGAATAGTCAGCAGAGTAAACAGACAACCCAAAGAGTGGGAGAAAATCTTCACAATCTATACATCTGACAAGGGAATAATATCCAGAATATACAATGAACTCAAATCAGTAAGAAAAAAAACAAACAATCCCATTAAAAAGTAAGTTAAGAACATGAATGGACAATTCTCTAAAGAAGATATACAAATGACCAACAAACATGAAAAAATGCTCAACATCACTAATGATTAGGGAAATGCAAATCAAAACTACAATGCAGTACCACCTTACTCCTGCAACAGTGGCCATAATCAAAAAATAGTAGATGTTGGTGTGGATACAGTGAACAGGGAACACTTCTACATTGCTTGTGGGAATGTCAACTAGTACAGCCATTATGGAAAACAGTGAGGAGATCCCTTAAAGAACTAAAAGTAGAACTACCATTTATCAATCCCACTACTGGGTATCTACCTAAAGCAAAAGAAGTCACTATTCAAAAAAGATACTTGCACACGCATGTTTACAGTAGCACAATTCACAATTGCAAAATCACGGAACCAACCCAAATGCCCATCAATCAACGAGTGGATAAAGAAACTGATATATTTATATAATGGACTACTACTCAGCCATAAAAATGAATGAATTAATGGCATTTGGAGTGACCTGGATGAGACTGGAGATTATTCTAAGTGACATAACTCAGGAATGGAAAAACAAACATCATATGTTCTCACTGATTTGTGTGAGCTAAGCTATGAGGACACAACAGCATAAGAATGATACAATGGACTCTGGGGACCTGGGGGTAAGAATGGGAAAGAGGAGAGGGATGAAAGACTACAAATATGGTGCAGTGTATACATGGGTGATGGGTGCACCAAAATCTCACAAATCACCACTAAAGAACTTACTCATGTAACCAAATACCACCTGTACCCCAATAATTTATGAGGGAAAAAAATAATTGAAGGACATCTGCTCATTTTACAAGTAAAGTGAAAAAAAGAAATCAGGTATTTTGACTTGAGCTACAAAATAAAATGTTCAGATTAGGTGCTGACATGGGTAAAGTAACCAGCAACCAGTTGGTTTCATGGGTACATACTGGATGGACGGGGGCCTACGGGATGTTCTATTTAGGTCCATTTTGTAGTGAATAGAGTCAATAGGTATAGATAAGCTTTAAAATATTGTACTTTGCTTTGTGAATTATGTTTACACTATAATTTCTCAAAGATGTTTTATGCAAAAGGGAATTTCGTGCCCATAGATGTTTGGAAAATGCTATGAACTTTAATATAATTTTGTCACAAAATATTAAGAAATATAGGTTTGAGAAGACCTGTAACAAAGAGTCCTGTTTAACTTTGCATAACCCAAATGACCCCAAAGGTATTTGTTCACAAAACCTTTTCTGGCCCAAGTAACATCTGGTAATATCTGCACATTTGCTGTAGGGTCATGTAAGCACAAGTCTGAAAGATTTGGAAACATATTAGGGTTCAGGTGCTTGTGTCTCAAAGAATATCATCCTTTAGTCCAGCTCCTTTGAAGTAGGGTCAGATGGTGGCTTACAGGAATTCTCTCTGTTGTGTAAACCAATCCACACCTCAGATGAAGAACTTAGCAGGAATAAAAACATCCAGGCTCAGTATGAAGCCATGGCTTCCCTTTTCTATCCTTTCTTCTTGACTACACATTCTAGACTCAGAGAGAAGGATCTAAGGATAACAGTCAGCTCCTCTCGTCCCAGGACCACTAGGACCCCAATCCCTTGTCCCATGGGTTAGTTGGAAATGTAGTCCTCTTTGCCAAAGTCGAGTCATTTTTGACACTAATAATGCTACCTCTTGCTAACGTCTGCTCCTCCTTATTGCTCTGCCTCACTGAGAACATTGAAGGGCCAAAGCTCTCACTTAGCAAAGAAGAGAAGGTCAGTGGTACCCTAATCTTAGCATATCTTAATTATTGCCCTCAAGGAGTTACCAAAAAAAAAAACAACACAACAATATTGGTGATAAAACAAACACTTGGAGTGGCTATATTTGTGAAAATGAGTAATAGATAAAAACAAACATTTGCTTTGTACTTTTTATATTATAATAACTTATCTGGAAAGAGTGAAATGGAAAAGCTTCAGAATAGTGATTGATGAAGAAAAAAACAGGAAAGGACATGAAAAGATGAGAAAGCTAAGAATAAACTGAGCAGACAAGGATAAAATTGGTGGGAAAGTAAGTAGTTGTGCTCCTAAAGTATGTGGGAAGAGCTAAAAGTAGCTGGAAAAAGGCACCTAGGCATTAACAAATTGATCTGGGCTTTATGGGGAAAATCAAAAAAGCCAAAATGGGGCTCCTTCCATTTTCTCCTTCATTCATTTGAACAAATGGGTTGATTCTATTCCATGGGTCCTGAGATAGAAAAGATGATGGAAAATGTTGCTTTTAGACTGCTATTGATCCAATGACTTCAACTATGTTGTATTACTGTATTTGCCAATGCAGGAGTAAATACCATGCAACAGACCTTACGTAAATAGATAATATCAAATAGAAAGGGTGTGCTTTCTTGAACGTCTGATGTAATCTTCTTTTGAATCATTTATAGTGCAATTTCTTCAACCTAAAATGTTCCACTTTCCTTTTCCACATGTTAAAATGTTATATCTTTCATGATCCAATTTAAAGATAAGTGCCTCATCTCTGAAGTCTCTCTGGATTGCCCCACTATGCAGAATTGATGACCTCCTGGTCATCGTTCCTACACTCTGGTTCTTGTCTAGCATGTAAAACATAACATCACGATCTGCTCATGTTTGTTTTCTCCATTGTGCGTTTTTTTGCAGACAAGATCAATATCTTACATGTCTTGTTTAGCCTCTGAACCTAACAGGGAGTCTGATACTCCTTTGTCACTTAAGAATAATCTGGTATTGATTTGCATTTCTCTGATGGCGAGTGATGACGAGCATTTTTTCATGTGTCTGTTGGCTGTATGGATGTCTTCTTTTGAGAAATGTCTGTTCATATCCTTCCCCACTTTTTGATGGGGTTGTTTGTTTTTTTCTTGTATATCTGTTTGAGTTCTTTGTAGATTCTGGATATTAGCCCTTGTCAGATGAGTAGGTTGCAAAAATTTTCTCCCATTCTGTAGGTTGCCTGTTCACTCTGATGGTAGTTCTTTTGCTGTGCAAAAGCTCTTTAGTTTAATGAGATCCCATTTGTCAATTTTGGCTTTTGCTGCCGTTGCTTTTGGTGTTTTAGACATGAAGTCCTTGCCCATGCCACAATGAGATACATCTCACACCAGTTAGAATGGCAATCTTAAGAAGGTCAGGAAACAATAGATGTTGGAGAGGATGTGGAGAAATAGAACACTTTTACACTGTTGGTGGGATTGTAAACTAGTTCAACCATTATGGAAAACAGTATGGCGATTCCTCAAGGATCTAGAACTAGATGTACCATATGACCCAGCCATCCCACTACTGGGTATATACCCAAGGATTACAAATTACTCTACTACAAAGACACATGCACACGTATGTTTATTGCGGCACTATTCACAATAGCAAAGACTTGGAATCAACCCAAATGTCCATCTGTGACAGACTGGATTAAGAAATGTGGCACATATACACCATGGAATACTATGCAGCCATAAAAAAGGATGAGTTTGCGTCCTTTGTAGGGACATGGATGCAGCTGGAAACCATCATTCTTAGCAAACTATCACAAGAAGAGAAAACCAAACACCGCATGTTCTCACTCATAGGTGGGAACTGAACAATGAGATCACTTGGACTCGGGAAGGGGAACATCACACACTGGGGCCTACCATGGGGAGGGGGGAGGAGGGAGGATTGCACTGGGGAGTTATACATGATATAAACGTTATGCACATGTACCCTAGAACTTAAAGTATAATAAAAAAAAAAAAAAAAAAGAATAATCTGGTAAATGATATTCCCGCTCAACTTTCTGATCCTCTCCAATCCCTTGAATATTTGCTGCCCTATAGGGAAATAATTTTCAAACTGAAATTTGTGGCCCGTTGGTGGACCTCAAATGTCTTCTTCAGAATCACTATGTTCTCTATTCATTGTGTTGGGAAATACAGCAAAAGTAGAGGGGATTTTAATTAAATTTTCTGAGCAGTCTTTCAATCATAACATAACCTTGTCTAGACCTAGTGACCCTCTACACAGGAAAGAAACAAAACATCGGATTAACTTCTGGGCCTTTGTATTGGGCAGCAATCTGAGCTGTGCTACAAACAGAGTTTCCTTCTCTGCAGATGCAAAGTCTGAGACAAAAGACACAGGGCTAGAGGATCAGTATAATTGAATTAAGTGTGTATGATAGGATGATCATCACATGCAGCATTTAAAAAAAAAGAAAACAACAACAACAACAAAAACAAAAAACAAAAAAACGCCCTTGAAGTGTCTGCCTGTGGGCTCTCTTGCTTTTCCAGCAGTCTGGTACCTTACTTCTTAATCACTCCTACCTGCCAAAGGGCTGTTTCTATGTCTAGGCAGCTGACAGGCTCTAAAAACAAAACTGAAATCAGCAATCACCAGCATACGGTAAGTTAAAAAAGCAACACCACTACCATCCTGGCTAACACAGTGAAACCCCGTCTCTACTAAAAATACAAAAAAAATTAGCCGGGCGTGGGGGCGGGCACCTGTAGTCCCAGCTACTCAGGAGGCTGAGGCTGGAGAATGGCGTGAACCCAGGAGGCGGAGCTTGCAGTGAGCCAAGATCGCACCACTGCGCTCCAGCCTGGGCAACAGAGCGAGACTTCGCCTCAAAAAAAAGCAACACCACTGAACCCAGTCAACTCTGATTCCTGGAGGCAAACTGTGGGGAGCACAGCATGATTCCCATGTAGGACTATGAATTCTCGTTGTGACTCAGCCACCTTGTAAGAGCCTGCATTTTGGGTGGTTTTAACCCAGTGCCTAACATTTATTGAGCCCCTGTTGTATCCCGGGAGATGGGCAAGGTGCTTGATTGGCATAATCCTAATCCTCACAATAACCCCAGAGTGAGGTATAATTGTTTATTTTTCACATACATGGAGACTGAGTCTCATGGATATGAAGAAATTCATGACCAGAAGTCAAATATGTATTTATATATATATAAACATATATATATATCCTATGCATATATATGGGTTTCCGTATGTATGCACAGGGACAGGATTTACACCCAGGTCTTTGATGCTACAGCTTATGTTCTTCCCATTTCGCCACAGTCTTTTTCAATACCAACAGAAATAATGATATAAATAATAACCTCTCTTCCCTCTTATTTTGTCAAACTCCTCAGAAAAGTTAACCATATTCCTTAGATCTGTTTTCTTGCTCTCCCCTTAATCTACTGCAGGCTGACTTCTGGTTCTATGGTGGACTGAATTGTGTCCCTCCTCAAATTCATATGTTGAAGGTCTAACCCTGTATTTGGAGATAGGGCCTGTAAGAAGATAGTTAAGGATAGGCTGGGAGTGGTGGCTCACACCTGTAATCCCAGAACTTTGGGAGGCCGAGGTGGGTGGATCACCAAGGTCAGGAGTTTGAGACCAGCCTGGCCAACAGGGCAAAACCCCCGTCTCTACTAAAAAGACAAAAAATTAAGCGGGCGTGGTGGCGGGTGCCTGTAATCCCAGCTACTTGGGAGGCTGAGGCAGAAGAATCCTTTCAACCCGGGAGGCAGAGGCTGCAGTGAGCCGAGATCTCACTACTGCACACTAGCCTGGGCAACGAGTGACGATACATCTCAAAAAAACAAAAACAAAAAAAGGTAAGGATACATAAGGTCATAAAAGCGTTGTAGGATTGGTGTCCTTTTAAGAAGAGGAACACACACCAGGAATGTTGGGGTACCTCAAATGTCTTCTTGGGCTCACAGAAGAAAGGCCATGTGAAGACGGAGTGGGAAGATGGTGCATGGCTGGTATCTGGACCTTGAACTTCCAGCCTTTAGAACTGTGAGAGAGTAAATCTCTGTTGTTTAAGCCAACCAGTCTGTGGCATTTTGTTACGACAGCCCTAGCAAACTAATATATCTACCTATATTCAAATGACACACAACACTGATAAGAGCAGGTCTTGTTATCCACAAAGTTTGCACAGTGAGTGCTGGGCAGTTTGCTAGCCAATTATGTCATTTAATCTTCACAACACCTTTCAAGAGAAGGATTATCATCCCTATTTTATAAATGAGAAAATTGAGGCTTGGAAAGTCTAACTTGGGCATAACTCAAGTAACCCTTGGCCAAATGGCTAGTTAGCAAACAAGGTGAAGACACGTGTCTTCAAGCAGCCCAAAGTCCAGGTTACTGAGCACTGTGCTGGGAATGTCAATAGCAACCATCACCCTATGGAGAACTTTTGCTCTAAGCCTGGTTGTATATTATCTCATTTTAATACACACAGAAGTTCAGTGAGATAGCTACATTTTACAAGAAGTCATGTAGCCTTCATTTTACAAGGAGTACAGTGGGACTCACATTTCTTAAATAACTTACTCAAGGTCACACAGCTTAAAAATGACAGGGCTGGGATTTAATCCCCGGCTTTTTGACACCAAAGACCATGAGCTTAGTCAATATGCTATTTTAAGAGATGGCAACAATTAAATTACTCAGTTCAAAATCCTAGGGGATAAAAGATTTTAAATCACAAACTAGTTGGCTGCTGAGCCTCCAATGCCTCAATTTCTTTCCAGGGAAAATATGCCTCTGGCACCTTCAGGAGATCACCAGACCAGCGGACAAAGCTGTGCTGATAAGAAACACATGTTAGAATAAGGTACAAAGTGATGGGATCTCAGAGCTGGAAGGAACACAGGAAGTTGTTTTTCTGCATTTTACCCCTGTGAAATTTAGATTTGGGAAAGATGAATGTTTCGTTTGAGACAAAAACCAGAACCAGATGGGACTCGGGACTCTGGCCTCTGGAGCCATCTCCAGGCCATGCCGACATATCATCACTCAGTCATCTTGCAGAGGAGCCAATTCAAATGTGTATTTGCATCCAGAGATAAGCGAAATATAAATAGTATTTTAACTCATGTAGCTTCTAACAAATTTAATTTTAATCAGACAACAAATTCCCAAACCCAGACACCCTTGAGCTTCCTGGCTCTTTTTGTCCTTTGTTCTTTAGATTTCAGTCTCTCAGGGCCGAGGTTGTCCTAAGTTTGACTCAACAGTCCCCTCAGGCCATGACACAATTGGGCTAGAAATTGGAATTCAAATCATCTGGGAACAACAGAATGAGTTTTAAAAATAGGCATCGTTCTCCCCTTTCTCACAACTTCTCTTAAAATACAATAGAAGCTTGGTACAGCTCAACTCATAATTATGCAAATTTGACTCTGAGGTCAAACCATGCTGTCCAGAACACTACTACAGAACATCTTGCCTTACGAACAAACATGAGTGTGAGTCCTACCTTCTGAAGACATGCTTTGGAAACAAGTCTTCTAATGCAGAAACCAAATAATATTATGAAGAATAATGTCACATTTTGAGAAAGCTGATTCAGAACTCAGGCCGTGTGCGCAGAGGCGAGTCCTTGCCTATAAAGCATGAAGCACTGTGAGGCTGTTGGCTTCGTTCTTTTACTTAGGTCCTGCCAAAATACTGGAAGGATTATCTTATTTGGCACACTGAAGGTGCTGCATAAGATAATGTGAAATAAATAACTATTTGAAGCATTCCAAGAATAGTGAGTGTATCTACAGCAGGTCCCATTTCTTTTTTTTTGCTTTTCTTCTTTTTTCTTGAGATGGAGTCTCACTCTTGTTGCTCAGGCTGGAGTGCAGTGGCGCAATCTTGACTCACTGCACGCTCCGCCTTCCAGGTTAAAGCAATTCTCCTGCCTCAGCCTCCCAAGTAGCTGGAATTAGAGGACCCCCCCCACCACACCTGGCTAATTTTTGTATTTAGTAGAGATGGGGTTTCACTGTGTTGATTAGGCTGGTCTCAAACTATTAACCACAGGTAATCCACGTGCCTCGGCCTTCCAAAGCGCTGGGATTATAGGTGTGAACCACCGCACCTGGCCCCATTTCTAAATACAACATGACTCTTATTTAAAAATAGATGTATCCATTTGTCATTCTAAAGATATTATAAATATTGTAACTTTAAAATTCTATTTGAGCTGAAATTAATTTGTCTAGACAAAGCTTCAGCCTGCTTGACTTATATTGCTTTAGCTCATTGATAAAAATACCCTCTGAGCCATGACTCCTAATGTTTACGTTTTATTAAATTGGCCTAATAGTGAGTTGATCCATATGGCAATAACGTCATAATGAGGTTGACCACTTTCTAATGATATGTTATATATTATTAGATATTTAGAAGCTTGGTCCAGTGGTGGATACTGGAGGAAGATTTCCAGTGCTGAAAGATTCTTGACCATAGCATGCAATACTATTCCTGAGAACCTCTAGGATAAGGAGGTGATGCTATTGTTTGTTTAATGTTCAAGTCTGATATGTCAGGACAAAGAAAAAGCTGCCTGGAGGAAGATTTCCAAAGCGAATTTTCATGGCACTGTTAATTTATTTCCGCCCTTCTTTTCTACTGCAAAAACTTGTAGGGGGATGACAATATACTCACCATTCCACGCCTCGATTCCACTGCTCACAAAGCTCAAAGAGGGTGGCATGATAATCAGCTGAGGAAATAGTTTCTTGGGTGGGGGAACGTGCTGAAGTCCGCACAGCTGTGCAGCTGATGAGTGTGGGCAGGGGGAGCCAGGACCTGCCCCAAACCTGTCTTTCCTCTTCCTATTACATCATTTGACCTCCTTGGATAGAGAGTTTAAACTGGGGCCAGGCCCTGTAAGCAAGTCTTTAGGCTTTGACAATTTTAAACGCTTTATTGCAAGAATGCAGAGGTCTGGGAACTCCCTTGCCTTTTCCTATCTTTATTACTATTCACCCAGTCACCTACCAAGAATTATTTTCAGGTGCACATGGAGAGTATAGACGCAATTAATTCCAAGCTGATCACACACAGGCTGCAAGTAGAGAGCAATCAATCCTTTTGAAACACTGCGGGCATCCTAGGCCTTCCCAGACCATCCTGAGCAATTGGAATCCTGATGTTTTAGTTAGTTTGACATGTATTTCTGCAACCCTGGCCCTGAATGTATGTTAGAACCAAATACAAAAACAAACAAACACCAAAAAATGAACAAAACCATTTATAATTAGTACTTTATCTTATTTAATATTTGTATATCACATTGAAAATGAACACTGCTTGGAAAATGGCCATTTAGTTTGAACGTCTTCTGTTATAGGTGCTTGCTGGCAATGACATTGCAATTTCCATTCCAGGAGAATGAGAATTGCTTTGCAATTTCATAATTGAATTCAATCACTTATGAAATATAACAACCCAGTGGTGAACAGCTGAAGCTATTTGTCACAGCACTTATGAAATAGATTGTCTCTACCTTATTTGTAAACATAAATAACTCTTCAACAAGCTTAGATTTTAAAAAATAATCACCTACTTGGAATGCTTATTATCAGCATTAACCATATTATTACTACAGCATCATGAATGGCCCCTTATGGTAGGAGTTATTATTATTATTATTATTATTTTGAGAAGGAGTCTTATTCTGTCACCCAGGCTGGAGTGCAATGGTGTGGTGTCAGCTTATTGCAACCTCCACCTCCTGGGTTCAAGCGATTCTCCTGCCTCAGCCTCCCAAGTAGCTGGGACTATAGGCATGTGCCACCACACCTGGCTAATTTTTGTATTTTTAGTAGAGACGGGGTTTCACTTTGTTGGCCAGGCTGGTCTCAAACTCCTGACCTTGTGATCCACCTGCCTCGGCCTCCCAAAGTGCTGGGATTACAGACAGCAGCCACTGTGCCTGGATGAGTTACTATTTTTTAGGTGGTAGGGTCTTAACTGATTTTTGGTAAATGAGAAAAACAAAAATTATATTGCCGGTCATTATGCACAGACAGAAAATCTACAATAGGAATGCTGAGGGGGCAAAGGAAGGAAACAAGAAATTTAACTGAATTTACACATAAAGACAGACCAGAAGAGACTGATATTCTCGTCAGGAAAGGCAAAAGCTGAGAGGGATTATGAGCAAAGAGAAAAATTTTAAAAAGCAATGGTACATGGAGAGAGATGAGGAAAGCCCAGATTACTTTATTAAATTAAAAATGCCCTATCCAAGGAGTGTCTCATGAACTTTGATAGACTTTCTACTATTTGCCCTAAAAATCTAATAATAAGGCACATGTATGTGTATATTTATTACAACACTATTTACAATAGCAAAGGCATGGAATCAACCTAAATGCCCATCAATGGTAGACTGGATAAAGAAAATGTGGTGCATATATACCATGGAATACTACGCAGACATAAAAAAGAACAAGATTATGTCATTTGCAGAAACATGGATGCAGCTGGAGGCCATCATCCTTAGCAAATTAATCCAGGAACAGACAACCAAATAACATATGTTCTCACTTATAATTGGGTGCTAAAAGATAAGAACACATGGATACATAGAGGGGAACAAGAGACACTGGGGCCTACTGGAGTGTGGAGGGTGGGAAGAGGAAGAGGATTAGGAAAAATAATCAGTACTAGGCTTAATGTGACTGCCAAGTGGGTTCACCTTTCCCACTGCCTAGACAGAGCCAATTTATCAAGACAGGGGAATTGCAATGGAGAAAAAATAATTCATGCAGAGTCAGCTTTGTGGGAGACCAGAGTTTTATTATTACTCAAATCAGTCTCCCTGAGCATTCAGAGGTGGGAGTTTTTAAGGATAATTTGGTGAGTAGGGGCTCAGGAAATGGGGAGTGCTGATTCGTCAGGTTGGAGATGGAATCATAGGGTGCTCAAAGTGGGTTTTTTTTGTTGTCTTCTGTTCCTGAGTGGGATCTCAGAAATGGCTGAGTCAGATTATCAGTCTAGGTGGTATCAGCTGATCCACTGAGTACAGGGTCTGCAAAATATCTCAACCCCTGATCTTGGGTTTGACAGTAATGATGTGATCCCCAGGAGCAATTTGGGGAAGTTCAGACTCTTGCAGCCAGAGGCTGCATGACCCCTAAACTATAATTTCCAATCTTGTAGCTAATTTGTTAGTCCCGTAAATGCAGATTGGTCCCCAGACAAGAAGGGAGTCTTTTCGGGAAAGAGCTATTATCAATTTTGTTTCAGACTCAAACCATACACTAAATTATTTCCCAAGATTAGTTTAGCCTACGCCCAGGAATGAACAAGGACAGCTTAAAGCTAGAAGCAAGATGGAGATCTCTTTCGCTGTCATAACTTCCTCAATTAAACTTTTGCAAAGGAGGTTTCATTCATACCTAGGTATTTACGACCAGACGAAATAATCTGTACAACGAACCCCTGTGACACAAGTTTACCTATGTAACAAACCTGCACATGTACCCCTGAATTTAAAAGTTAAAAAAAAAGTTGAATACACAGAGACAGAGAATAAAACAATGGTTAAAGTGGGGAGGAACTAGGGAGATGTAGTCAAGGTATAGAAAGTAACATATAGGATGAACAAGTCTAGAGATCTTAAATTACAACATGAAAATTATAGTTAATATTGTATTGAATTTGAGATCTTTGCTAAAATAATATATTTTAGGTACTCTTGCTACATATGAAAAATGGGTAACTATGTGAGATAATGAATATGTTACTTTACTTGATTATAGTAACTGTGTCACCATCTATATGTATATCAAAACATCATGTTGTATACCATAAATATATATAATAACATTTCAAAACGTTTATACAACTTCTGAAATTGAGTCAGTAATAAAGAACCTGCCAACTAAAAAAAGCCCTGGACCAGATGGACTCACAGCTGAATTCTACCAGACATACTAAGAACTGATACCATTCCTACTAAAACTACTCTAAAATATCAAGGAGGAGGAGCCCCTCCGTAACTCATTCTATGAAGCCAGCATCAGCCTGATACCAAAGTCTGGCAGAGACTCAACCAAAAATGGAAATTTCAGACTAATATCCCTCATGAACATAGACACAAAAATCCTCAAGAAAATACTAGCATATTGAACCCAGCAGCACATCAAAAAGTTAATACACCACAATGAAGTAGGCCTTGTTCCTGGAATGAAAGGTTGGTTCAACATACGCAGATCAATAAATGTGATTCACTATATAAACAGAATCAAAAGCAGGAACATTATGATCATCTCAATAGACACAGAAAAAGCTTTCAGTAACACCCAATATCCCTTTATGATAAAAACCCTCACCAGACTAGGCATCTAAAAAACATAGCTCCAAATAATAAGAGCCATCTATGGCAAACCCACAGCCAACATCATACTAAATGGGCAAAAGCTCCAACCATTCTCCCTGAGAACTGGAACATGACAAAGATGCTCACTCTCACTACTCTTATTCAACATGGTATTGGAAGTCCTAGCCAGAGCATTCAGGTGAGAGAAAGAAACAAAAGGCATTTAAATAGGAAAGGAAGAAGTCAAACTATCTCTCTTCACTGATGATATGACTCTATACCTAGAAAATCCTAAAGACCCTTTCAAAAGGCGACAAGAATTGATAAACAACTTCAGTAAAGTTTCAGGATAAAAAATCAATGCACAAAACTCAGTAGCATTTCTACACACCAACGATGTCCAGGCTGAAAGTGAAATCAAGAACACAATCTCAATTACAGTATTCACAAAGAAAATAAAATACATAGGAATACAGCTCACCAAGGAGGTGAAAAATCTCTACAAGGAGTACTACAAAATACTGTTGAAAGAAATCAAAGTGACACAAATAAATGGAAAAGCATTTCATGCTTGCACATTGAAAGAATCAGTGTTGTAAAAATGACCATAGTGCCCAATGCAATTTATAGATTAAATACTATTCTTGTCAAACTACTAAGAACATTCTTCACAGAAATAGAAGAAAACTATTCTAAAATTCATATGGAACCAAAAAACAGCCAGAATAGCCAAAGCAGTCCTATAAGCAAAAGAAAAAGTAAAACAGAAACAAAGCCAAGACATCACACTACCTGATTTTAAACTCTACTATAAAGCCACAGTAACCAAAAGAGCTTGGTACTGCTATATACACAGACACCTAGACCAATGAAACACAATAGAAAACCCAGAAATAAAGTCACACACCTACCACCGTCTGCTCTTTGATAAGCCTGACAAAAACAAGCAATGAGGAAAGGACTTCCTCTTCAATGAGTGGAGCTGGGATAACTGGCTAACTATACGCAGAAGATTGAAACTGGACCCCTACCTTTCACTGTATACAAAAGTTAGCTCAAAATGGATTAAAGATTTCAATATAAATCTCAAACTATAAAAATCCTGGAAGACAATCTAGGGTATACTTTTCTCAACATCGATCGTGGCAAATAATTTTTGGCTAAGTTCCCAAAAACAATTGTAACAAAACAAAAATAGACAAGTGGGACCTAATTAAACTCAAGAGCTGCTGCACAGAGGAAGAAACTATCAACAGAGCAAACAGATAACCTACAGAATGGGAGAAGATACTCACAAACGATGTACCCAACAAA
Source organism: Trachypithecus francoisi (assembly GCF_009764315.1). Classification (NCBI taxonomy): domain Eukaryota; kingdom Metazoa; phylum Chordata; class Mammalia; order Primates; family Cercopithecidae; genus Trachypithecus; species Trachypithecus francoisi. The sequence continues at coordinate 20,060,189 of NW_022681454.1, forward strand.
GGCCTAATACCAAGAATCTATACGGTAGGGAACTTAAATCACCAAGCAAAAAACAAATAACCCCCTTTAAAAATGGGCAAAGCACATGAATAAACATTTCTCAAAAGAAGACACAGAGGTGGTCAACAAACGTGAAACAATGCTCAGCATTACTAACCATCAGAGAAATGTAAATCAAAATGACAATGAGATACCATCTCATACCAGTCAGAGTGGCTATTATTAGAAAGTTCAAGAACAGATGCTGGTGATGCTGCAGAGTAAAGGGAATTCTTCCACATGGTGGGAATGTAAATTGGTCCAGCCATTGTGGAAAGCAGTCTGGAGATTTCTCAAAGAACTTAAAACAGGGCTACCATTTGACCCAGCAATCTCCTTACTGGGTACACACCCAAAAGAAAACAAATAATTCTACCAAGAAGACACACGCACTTACAGGTTCATTGCTGTGCTATTCACAATAGCAAAGAAGTGGAATCAACCCAGGTGCCCATCGGTGGTAGATTGGATTAAGAAAATGAGGTACACAGACACCATGAAATACTATGCAGCCATAAAAAAGAAGGAAATCTTGTGCTTTGCAGCAACATGAATGGGGCTGGAAGCCATAATCCCAAGCAAATTAACATAGGACTAGAAAAACAAATACTGTGTGTTCTCACTTCTAAGTGGGAGTTAAACATTGAACACACATGGACATAAATATGGGGACAGACACTACAGACTGCTGGGACAGGCAGACGTTAAAAAACTACCTATTGGGTACTATGCTCTCTGCCAGGGTGACAGGATCCTAATTCCAAACCTCAGCATGATGCAATACTCTGATGTAACAAATCTGAACATGTACCCACTGTATCTAACATAGAATTTGAAAAAGAAGAACATTATTGTAAAGAGATAGACATATGGAAAATGTATTTTTGCAAAATGTCATGCCTAATTCATAAGATGTTACTGTGTTGCTTTAGAAAGCAGGCAGTAAACAGATGGAATTGATTACCTAGTGAGTTAAATAGAGTTTGGATAAGCATAGTTATAATAAATTTTTGGTGGTATATTGGGGGATGATTTGCAGCTAATATCAGTGATGACAATAGTATTCTGCACTAAAACATTTATCCATCTATGTTTAAAAAAGCTATTAGGAAAACTGAGCAGTGATCTAGGTTTTGTTATATTCCTTCTACTTTTAAGCTAGTTTCCTCCTTGGCCTTAATTCCCCCACATGTTTAATGGCATAGAAATAGACAAAAAAAAAAAAAAAGTAGTTAATATTATAGAATAAGGTAACTGTGGGCATTAAATGAGATGGTACATGTGTCTGGCACATAGTAAACATTCAAATAATGATATTGTTGTTCATATAATGTGTAGTAGTATTAGTATTATTTGCAGTAATATCTAGCGTTACCTTCAACACTAGGAGCAGAACAGTGCCTGGGTGTGCTAATTCTGACAAATTATTCAGTTCCTCTGAGCTTTCCTTCTTGGGTCTATTTCCCAACTCTGGCACTGGATAATGTGTTTAACCTTTCCAAGCCTCAATTTTAAAATCTATAAACTGGGGATAATATTTGTATCAATTTCTTAAAGTTGTTTTAAGAGATTGAATTACTGGCAGGCAGTAATAATAAATGACAGTAATGATGACTACTAATAATTATTGCATACGTACTAATTGAGGTGTTATTCTAGAACATTTAGGAGTGAGGGGTCTAACACAGCACTTTCTGAGTTTGAATCATTTTTCTGACTCTTGTTAGCTCTGTGTGACCTTGGGCAAAGTGCTTAGTCTATGCCTCAGTTTCTTCATCAATAAAAGGGGAAGAGCAACGGGACCTACTATAAAATGTTGTCAGGAGGTTGAAATAAAATAATGTGAATAAAACATGTAAAACAGTGGCTGGCACAAAGTGTTTAAAATACTTATTATATCGCTGAATTATTAAAATGTTCTTTGAGATGAGTATGATTTTGCCCATTTTCGATGGGTACATTGAGATACAGAGAAATTGAATAACTTGTCCAAAGACACACAGTGATAAGGTTTGGTTCTGTGTGCCCACCCAGATCTCATGTTGAATTGTAATTCCCAGTGTTGGGGGAGGGACCTGGTGGGAGGTGACTGGATCATGGGGTTGGATTTCTTCCTTGTTGTTCTTGTGATAGTGAGTTCTCATGAGATCTAGTTGTTAAAAGTGTGTTGCACTGCCCCCTTCATTCTATCTCTCCCACTCCACCATGTGAAGAAGCTGCTTACTGCCCCTTCACCCTTCCATCATGACTGTAAGTTTCCTGAGGCCTCCCCAACCACGCTTCCTCTACAGACTGTGCAACTGTGAGTTAATTAAACCTCTTTTCTTCATAAATCACCTAGTCTTAGGTAGTTCTTTCTCGTAGTGTGAGAACAAACTAATACACACGGCAAGGGTAATTCTGTTTTGAAAAAATCCTTGCCCCTCAAATTGTACCCAGCTGCTTCGTTTTGCAGGCACTATTTGCATTGAATTGCTAATCATGGGATCCACTAGAAAACACAGCTCCCTGAGGACCATTTATACTCTTCCTGTTTGGAATTGATAGGGGGATAAAGACCATCTTTTGGAATAGAATTTGAGACAATAACTGAGCTTTATAGTCTGTCATTTCCTCCCACACACCTTATGATTTAATATCCTGGATGGTTTTCTATTCCCTGAATGAAGCCTAAATTGTCAACTTCTGTGTTTTTGCTTATTCTATCCCCTCTAAATGAACCTGCCGTTCTTCCTTCTCAACCTACTCTGTCTCTATTCTCTAAGGCTCATTTCAGTGGGGAAGGGGCTTCGCAGAGGAGAGGCCTCCTGTGACATTCACACACCCTGTGCACTTGTCAGTTCTGATGGCTTTATATATCAATGACTTCTTTGAATATCTGTCATTTCCTTTGTGATATAAACATTTAGAGGCAAGAGATCTATCTCGGTTATCTTATTACCACTAATGCCTAGTATGGCCTGGGCATTAGAGACAATTTATTCATTTATTCATTAAATATCGATTGAGTGCCTATTATGACCCAGGTATTGGTCAAGGTACAATGGACACTAGAATGAACAAAAACAACAAAATCCTTTCTCCCATGGGCCTGAAATTCTAATGGAAGAGTCACCAATTGGACATCTGAGTGGCAATGTCAAGTGACTGGATGGAGACATTTTTCTGAAGTTGATGAGCACAGTCTGGCTGAAGATGTGAATGTCAGAGTCATCACTATACAAGTAATATTAAGACCATCAAACCCAGTGTGATCACTAAGGCGGTGGATGTTGGCAGAAAATACAACAGTAATTCTTTTGTTCATGGAATGAAGGAATACATTTTTAAAAAAAACCTAAAAGGGCCAGGGAGTGGCAGGGACTCCAGAGTAGGAAAGCCCAAAGCAGGATCAGCCTAGAAATGACCAGTTTCTAAGAATTACTTTTCCTGTGGGTTTCCTCTCCTGGGGGCATGTCACAGAGCTTCCTGTTCATGGTGGTATTCACCAACAAGAAAATAACTAAGCAGCATGGCTGTATTTAACATTCATTCAACACAGACACAGTTTCCACATGGTCTTTACATATTCTTCACGTCTTCAAACATTTGCCCATGGATAAACAGTGTCTCTCTTTGAGTTCTTTTTTCCTCTTAGTCCAGGGGCAGCTTGCATGTAAACATCGTATCCAAATAATGATGCCTAAACTCATCTTGATGTGACCAAGCTTTGGCCGTCATGTGGTAAAACATCATAAAATCTCCCACAACATTATCAAGTGAAAAGAGTTGGAAGTGATTTCAGAGAACTCAGGAAAAATGCTTTGCAAAACAAAGCATGAAAATGTACTGTCCAGACTCTGCCCCCATCTCTCCCATTAGAGTATAAGATCATGGCGGGCTGGATCCATGTCTGGCTTATTCATGGCTGCATCACTGGCACCAATGTGGTAGTGCTATGTAGTCAGCATTGATAAAAATTTGTCAACTGATTAAACAACCTGGGCTTGAGTCCCAGCTTTGCCATTTAGTAGCTGTGTAATTTAGGACAAGTCACTTAAAACCTCAAGTTTTTAATCTCTTCATCTGCAAACTGGCAATAATAGTGGCACTTGAACAGTAAGTCTGGAGGGTAAGCAGTATAATGTGTTAAATAATTTTTCATAGTGCGTGGTACATCATAGCAATGAATCCGCATACAGGCTTTCTGTAATGATATGATTTTGACACTGATCCTTCTAACATCTGCTCACCTAAAGCATTAATTTTACACTTTTATTGAAATAAATGTGATTTTTAAAATATCCTCAGGAACACTCAATGAAGAATAGGTCCACCTTGAAGCAGAGTCTGAAAACACGATAATATGCTATGGGATTGTTTTTCTCCACAGCCTCAAAGGAGAATGGTTTGCTGAAAGATAAATAAGGTTTCATACTGTCAGTTCATCTCCAGAACTCATCTTTTGTTCTTCTATTTCTTTTTTTTAATGAAACCTTACGAATAAAGACGGACCAATATTTCCGTAAAGAATTGTTGCCTATCACACTTGGTGCTTCAAAACCCTTGGCAAAAGGCAATTTGAAAGGTAAGAAGGCTAAACTTGAACCCTACAATCTAAGCAGATAGAAAAACAATGCTCTGTATTTTGTAGACCTGATGGAGTAGAAAATTGAGGCTCTTTGGAGAATTAGATTCCCATTTCAGCAGAAACCAGACTCATTGACCAGACTCACATTTAGCCCAAATATTACTTCTTAGGCCAATGAAAATGAAAAATAGGTTGTATAGCTCCTACGAGAAGCTACCTTGGTTACCACCATGAAAGTATTACATAAAACAAAGAAGGCTCTCATTTATCTAACAGTCTACACAGTGTTTTGCAAGTAGTCATCATTCCACCCATTGTGACCCAAATGAACAGTAACAAAAGTGGAAAAATCAAGTGGGAAGCAAAAGACTTAATTATATAGGTAACCTGAAAAAAACAAAAGATGCACTAATCAACAACAAAACTTGTTTAACGCTTGTTTCAAGAATTTGTGTTATTGAAGCATTTAAAGCCAAGATGTCTAAAATAAAACTATCATCTCTCCTTAACTGGCCTTCATGGCCTTCCCTCTATGCACCTTATCTTGATAAATTTCACCATTATCATTTTGGTGGAGTCACTTCATCTCTTTCCTATCTTTCACTCAATATCACAAATTGTTTTTCAATATTTCCAATTACACACAATTCCACCATGTGTTTCAAATTTATCCTCTCCCTTCCACCATGATTGCCATGTTTAGGACAGTCTAGTGGTAAAGACACTAAGCTTTGGTATTACATCGTTGAAGGTAAACATCCCTGCTTTGATGTGTCATAATTGTTAGGTGCTGGGTGAGTGATTTAATTTCCTTGTTTACTTTTCTCTTTTAAGTGGAGATTATAAATTGTACCTTCCTCATAGACTTGCAGTAAATATTAAGAATAATTGTTCAGGCTTAAAATAGCATTATGCTTAAGTGTTAGCTATTGACACTGTCTTGCATAGACATTTTAAGCAGTTTCCAACTAATTTTCCTGTCTTCTTTCTCTTTCTCTCTCAACAATTTGTCTTCTGACTTATTTTTGGTGTTATATTACCACTGTGAGTTTCAGTTGGTTCATTGTTTCAGAAACCAATATCCCACTAAGTTTGGTAATTAGTTTTGACACCCTGTCTGTCTCTTGTCTTCAATTATTGTTCTTGATCCTTTGCTAGTCTTTTTTTTAACTTCAAGTTCACATCATGCCTTCTAAAATTTGGCTCATATCTAGCTCCCTCTACTCTTGGCTGACTAGCCATCCCCAAATGCCAGACAAGATGAAAAATCACTCCTTAACTTAAAAACCTCACTTAAAATCCCCATTGCCTCTCTGCAGAGTGAATGCAGCGTAGTGCCCAGGAAAGTTTTCAAAATCTGGCCCCAGATCACTTTGCTAGCTGCTTCTCTTTCAGACTTCTTGCCCCTCCTGACTGTCTAAGCTTTGTCTTTTGAAGTACCTAGAATGCTCCTCCTTTTTCTCCCTCTGATGAAATGATTCTTCTCCAAAATCCCTTGCTGAAATATTAACTCTCTGTGAAATGCACCTAGGTGAGATTGAATTTCACCTATATCACTACAATAGCTGTGATCATCGTAGCAGCAGGAGAATAACAGCAAAAGCAGTCAACATTTACTGACCACGTACTAGCCAGTAACTATTCTAAACACTTTACATGCTCATTAATCCTTTGAGCAAACTTACAGATTATTTACTATCATTTCTACCTTATGGATGAGGAAATTGAGGCCCAGAAGGGATAAGTAGCTTAAATAAAGTTTCTATAACTAGTTAGTCACAGAATGAGGATTTCAACCAAATAGGCTAATCCCAGAGTTATCACCTTCAACTTTTTAACTCTAATATCTCTCTAGTTTTGCCTCTCACAGCATTCACAGCACTTTACTTATATTCGTTGTGTCTTAGTGATCTACATATGTGTCTGTTTATTTCAGTACAATGTTAGTCTTCAGATGTAGTGATCTGTGTGTTCCCCTGTGCCTGAAACTATTGCTTTTCAAATAGTGCTCCATAAATGTCTGCCATATTGAAGTGAAATTCATTAAATTTGTCAACAGAGAACAGCTGTCCTGACACTCCTACCTTTACCTTTCCTATACTAAAACCTGTGAATGATTTAATGACGACCTCTAGTAGATACATAATGGACCAGGAAAAACAAAAACACGATTTTCCATTTTTCACTAAATATCTATGTGACTTTGGGCAAGCCACTTCATCTCTCCTTTTTTAGTTTGGAAGATGGAGATTATAACCCTTGTAATCTGCCATTATCACAGGAGTTTTATTAAAATGAAATGAGATATTCAAAAGAAAGAATTTTAAAACTTGCAAAAGGCCACACACATGTAAGAAACAAATATTCTAATAGGTAAAACATATAGCCAATATCTAAACGATAGGGCCAATTGGTATTACAGCTGGGTTCAATGGAGCTTCTAATGTTTCCCATGGTCTGCCTTTCATGGACAGTGAAATACCACAAAAGAAGGAAATCTGTGTTAGCTTTGAAACCTCCACCATTTGTCACAGCCAGGAATAATTAATGCCATCTCAATGGCTGCTGCCATGCTAGATCTGGAAAGAGACTTGGGCACAGTCTCTACTTCTTATTCATGGATGGTGAGAGGCCCAGAGAGAAGAAAAAAAACTCATTCAAGGGGCTACCACCAACTTCCTGCACAATATGTGCTGTGTATGAGGGTCCCACATTGAGCAGGTAAGTGGAAAAAGATCTAGTCATATTTTTTTGTAAAACTGACCAGAACGTTGAACGTAACTAGAGAACTGGTCAAGTACAGAGACTCTGCAGCTCCACTGCTGTGTTCAGTCCCTCCCCCAACTCCCACACCTCTTGCTGGTGATGTGATTCAGGCAAATTAAGTAATCCCTCATGCCTCAGTTTCTTATTCTGTAAAATGGGTATAATCATGTCCATCTTACAGAATTATTTTTAGGATATAATGAGTTACACTGTACAAACCACTTAAAACTGTACCAGGCACATAGTAAGTGCTAAATGTTTGTTAAATAAATGAAAATCACATCTGAGATTTTGAACATAACACTTTTAGGGCTTAATGAAATTGAATGAACCTTGCTTTCTATTAAGAAATACATGAATATTAAATTTACATTCATGGGTTATGTCTCTGTTCTTCCACAGATTTTCCTGACAACATGCCTAGGTCAGAACCTTTAGCTAAATTCACCAAGGAGTTAGCATGAGATTAATTAACTGTCAGAGGTTAAACATTAAAAAAAAATCCTGGAGGTTGCTGTTGTATTTTTAATGGCATCATATTGGCCGTTCAAGTTGCTTTTTGCAAACAAATCCTCCAACAGCCAAATGCTGATGGTTTCTCTGCCAACAGCAGCATCTAAAAATTTCTATGATCAACGTGCCACCAGGAAAAACAAAACACACTAAAATGTTATGCTATATTTGATGCCAAAAACCTGAAACAAGGTTAGGAAATTGTGTTTTGCAGTTTTGCAAGGCAATGTACTGATGGTGGCTTATTGATGAGTGGTCTAGTCTCACAATAACCTTGTCATATTCATGCTCCCATTTCTGCTCAAATCAAAAACAAAAACCCCTGGAATGAAGCTCTAATTTAGTGAATCAATTATTTTGATTGAATGTGGTCACTGAGATAGTACTAGGTAGATGTTGTTATTAGTCAAATTTAGATAAAAACGTGAACGCATACAAATACACAGATAATCACGTGTGGAATGTCTTATCTTTTGTATTTTTTCCTGACCATTATCTAGTAAGTATCTTTTTTGTCAAATAATGTCCATTGAATGAATAAGGAACATGACTACTTTATTCTTTGGTAAAAGAACTGGGGCATAGAGAGATAAAGTGAATTGCTCAGAGTTATTCAATGAGGAGATATAACCAGAGACTTAACAGCATTTATTATTTCTTTAAAAAATGTGCTGACATAAAATTTAGTAGCTAGGAATTTCTTGACACTAGGTCATCCAAAAGGACCTAAATTCCTTAATTCTATAAATAGCTACTCAATATCAATGTACATTCATGAGCCAGTTGTCAGCCTCCAGCCTCCAAGATGTCATGGAATTGGAAGCAATCTTTTTTTTTTTTTTTTTTTTTTTGAGACCGAGTCTCCCTCTGTCACCAGGCTGGAGTGCAGTGGTGTGATCTCGGCTCACTGCAACTTCTGCCCCTCAGGTTCAAGTGATTCTCCTGCCTCAGGCTTCCAAATAGCTGGGACTGCGGGCGTGGACCACCATGCCCAGCTATTTTTTTTTTTTTTTTTTTTTTTGTATTTTTGGTAGAGAGAGGGTTTCACTCTGTTGGCCAGGATGGTCTCAATCTCTTGACCTCGTGATCTGTCCACCTTGGCCTCCCAAAGTACTGGGATTATAGGCGTGAGCCACCATGCCCAGCCTGGGAAGAAAACTTATAAGAGGAGTGTGGCTCTAAGTCTGACTGACGCTAAGTGTGACTGACTCTAAGAATTGTCACTGATCCTGTAGATCACAACACCTGGCTCCTAAGATCTACAGACTCGGGAAAGCATCTTTCATCATTTAGCCTCCTTCTTCCTCAATGCTGCTGTGGTTCTGGAAGTCTGACCTTTGAGGACAATATTATCTGGACTCCTTGCCCTTCTGGCTTCCCATTGGGTTTGGCCACTGGAGAAGAGGACAAGAGAGAGGTTATGGTACTTATTATTTGGGCTCACTCTTTGGTGAGTTGACAATAGCTGCATTTCTCATCCAAGGACTAGAGCCCTATCTTATCGTTCCAGCTAAAGCTATGGCTTTTTCCAGCTTCTGGTAACCAGCAACCTAGAAATGATAACTTTTGCTCTTGCTCACACTGAATGTTTCACAGCCTTATTGGCTCAAGAAACCCTACACATACCTTTGCAAAATGTTCCTTCATTCACCTCTCCCCCATTGCCCATTTAAATATGCCTTTTGTTTCCTTCCTGGACCTTGACTGACATTGAATTGTAGAATTTCAGTGTTGGAAAATACTGGATTTGGAGTTGAGTTTCTCATTTCAGATTTTTTCAGAAGCTTTGTGATTTTGAGCAAATAATCTCCCTTCTCTAGTCCTCAGTTTCCTCACATATGAAATAGCCTATATTCCTTATAGTAGGCTATTATTGTTACTACTATTTTTAAAATACTCTGTAAATCACTTAAAATGCGATGACTATTTCTTTAGAAACCATCTAGTCCAGTTGGCTTTCTTGTGTGCCAGCCACGTGAAATTGTCTTTCCCTGTCCTTGGATTTTTCCAGTAAGTCTTCTTCTATGAGTATGATGGTCTCATATCTTGCAATCAGACAGTAAGTGTATCGGTATCACTGGAGTAAAGTTCTTTTGGGTATAGGGTTTTGTTTATTCAACTTCTCAGGTGTGGGATTCTGCTCAAATCATTACAAGCTTTTCAGTCCACAGCTATCTCAATTGTGAATTGGGTAAAACCTACCCTCCTGCAGGCAAAAGGCCAGATCTAATGTTTTCAGTTTTTTTTTTTCCCAATGTGAAGATTTACATTAGGAAAAACGGCAACTACTGCAGACCTGTAAGAGCTCCCTCAATCAATATCAGAGGCCATCAGTGCACTCAGACTGCTAAAGTGATGAAAACAGCAGGCTATGGACTCAGAATTCTAGGTCTGCCAACTGGGGCATTTGTTTTGTTTCTTGATGCCTCAGTTTTTTAGTCATTCTATGTACCTACCTCAAAAGGTGGTCGGGAACATCAAGTGAGTTCATCCTTGTCATTGATTCATGCTTATGATATTTCCTATACTAAATACTTTGCATCGATTATCTTATTTAGTTCCCATGACAATCCATTTTCTGATAATCGTAATCATCTTTCTTTGTCTGTCTCCAATAAACCATGCCCCTTTCCTCCTTCTAGAACACTCTCTCCAGACCTTCACATTACTGGCTTCCTTTTATTCTAAGGACTTAAAAGACATCTCAATGAAGCTTTCTCTGACCTAGTCAAGATATCTCCCCTGCATACATTCCCTTTGCATCATATCACCACAGGTGTACTTCTGCTATAACACTTATCATGTCCCAAGATAACCTTTGTTTTCTTGTTTATTCTCCCTCTTCCCGCATAAGCTCCAGGAAGGTAGTAAACTGTGTTCCACTCCTCACTAGAAAGTGAGTGTCTAGTATCATGCCTGCCCTATATGGTCTCTAAAAATATTGTGGCATGAATGACCAAATAAAGAAATTAAGAGGCAGAGAATTTACGTAAATAAGTTTACAGTGATAAACAGGCATTTTCTTTAGTAAGAGGCACAACAGGAATTCAGACACATGCCAGGATGATGCTAAAACCCACAATGCCCCCCTTTGCCTCTTTCAATAGCTCTTGGACGAGATCATGAAAGTCTGAGCTGGCTCAGAGCTGTAGCACAAGAGACATAAAGGAGAAGTGAAATTAAAAGATATTCAGAGAGTACACTGACCAGAGTTTAGTAGCCATTAAGATGGTGGGTGGGGGATCATTAAGCAGAGAGAAGATTCCAACTTCAGCAACTGGGCAGCTCTTGATGCCAATGAATGATGTAAGAAGCTCAGTGAGTGCTACAGAGTGATAGTGATTAGGATACTACCTCTGGCTGTGCATTCATCCGCATCCTGGGATGAAGGTTCAAAGAGCTGTGGGCAATTGGCTGGCTAGGGGACAGTGGGATAGGCCAAAAATGTGAACAAGACAATTCTTTGTTCAAAGCCCAGGTATTGCTGCCTCTATCCCTGTCTCATTTCTTACCCTGGTCGATGCGATATTTGTGTCAGGTGGAAGACATTCTAAGGCCTAAATTAATTCTCATTAGATCGTATCTATTACTCTTGTTCAACTACCAGTCAGGTGGCTCGATGGGAGAAGGCCATTGGCTATGGCATAGATCCATCACCTCCTGTCTTTGAAGTCATGTGTGTTGATCCCTGGTACCTTTCCAAGAGAGTGGTGCTTTTTTTTTTTTTTTTTTTTTTTTTTTTTTTTTGAGATGGAGTCTCGCTCTGTCGCCCAGGCTGGAGTGCAGTGGCGCGATCTCGGCTCACTGCAAGCTCCGCCTCCCGGGTTTACGCCATTCTCCTGCCTCAGCCTCCCGAGTAGGTGGGACTACAGGCGCCCGCCATCTCGGCCGGCTAGTTTTTTGTATTTTTTAGTAGGGACGGGGTTTCACTGTGTAGACCAGGATGGTCTCGATCTCCTGACCTCGTGATCCACCCGTCTCGGCCTCCCAAAGTGCTGGGATTACAGGCTTGAGCCACCGCGCCCGGCCACAGTGGTGCTTTTTGATATTTGTCTGACAGTCTTCTCAAACATCAAAGTCAAGATATGTGGTTCAACACGGTAGTTTGGGACTTATAAGTTTTGCCTTTGACATTTTAAAAATGAGAAATACATTTAATTTGCAAACATTTAAGAATGTCTATGGTTCTTCATGCAGAAAATCTTTGTCATATGCTGCTTCTTTTAATGTTTTCATTTGAGGCACAAACACCAGAATAGTTTAAATCGGTATTTAACACATGACTATAAAAGGTATAAAATTTCCAAATATTAAGAGTATCATGCCTAAATAGCAAAAGAACTCAGGAAGAAATATGTATGCTTTGCTAAAAAACATTTGAAAGGCCAATTTGTGTAAAAATTTTGTAATATACATTGGGAAGCTTACATTCTGATAAATCAGTTCTTTTATCCAATAATTCAAAGTTTAGGGGAAAGTCATTTTAAAAGCATAGCTATATACACAGAGTCATTTATCATAGTGCTATTTATACTGAGAGTGGGAGGTAAAAAGGGGAAAAATTTAAATATCCAAAGCCAGAGAATGGGGTCAAATACAATATACTAGCGCTATGGAATGTAGTATTATGCTTACCATTAAAAATGATTTTACAAAAAGTTTTAATAGCAGGGTTGATATTTATGAAAGTATACCATGTAAATGAAATAATAAAAATTTGGTATAGATATGATATCATCAGTACATATACATTGGTGGTAAAAAAGATATTACTAGTTATTTGTAGTTACTTCAAGGTAGCAGATTGTGTGTGTGTGGTGTGCACATGTGTGTGTGAGTTCTTATCTTTCTTTGCACTTTTCGGATTGACTGTCCTGAACATGAGAGACTTTTGCAAACATGATAAATAAACCATTCACCTTTCCAACCCTGGAGGAGAAGGCAAAAAATGAAGAGGAGAAGGCGGGAGTCTTATGGGTCCACAAATCATGAGCTAAGTCTAGCGTCGGTTCAGTATCAGCCAGTTCTATACATTCCCATTAGTACTTAAAGTCATTCTGATCTTTTTTTTAGTATTTTCTATTTTTTTCCCTCTCAACACATCCTTTTCCCTCACAGTTAGTTGAAAATTGCATTGTATCCTCTGTGAACATTTATTTGGGGGCATGGCTTTATCAGACACTGGTGCACAAAGAGTGCTAACAAGACATGACAATTTTCTGCTTCTCTATGTGAATACAGAGATCCATTTGAAAGTTACATTTTACCTGTCTACATGGTACCAATGACTATATTTTCAGCAAATATCTGATAAATTGGCAATTTTGATTCCAACCTGAAAGGAGAAAAGCGATGGCTCTAATAACCAACAATCTCTGACAAATAGTGGCAATAAAAGCACCTGCAGCTTCAATATCACGTAGGATTAGGGCTCTGGCATTTTTCTAGATTATAGTCTTCCAGGTTGCTGATGATGTTATGTTTTATTTGTGAGATGGTGTGTGTGTGTATGCAATGAAAGAAAAAAAAATCAGGGCAATGTATCTAAACTATAATTTTAATTTTTGTATGTGCATGGGATTATTACTAATAAAAGTTATTTAATTCTGCCTCCTCTCCCCACAGAATATAATGTAAACTCCGGTAGAAGAGGTTTTTTTGTTTTGGTTTGGTTTTTAATCTGTTTTATTCACTGCTCCATCTCCCAGCACAAGAAGTAGGCAGTGACATATAATAAACATTTGTTGAATGAATAAGTGAATTAATTAAATCTTATTATGATGATATATCACCTTTGATCAGTGCCATTGACACAAATTGCTATTCTATTCTGGCACTTTTCATTGAATGTATCATGTTGTTTGTGGTTCTTTCCATATTTTCTCATTTGTGTTGTGGAGACCCATGACATTTTAGGGCATTCGTATTTTAAAATCACTAATTGAATCCATGAGTTCCTACAAAATGTTATAGTATTATAAAAAGAGAGTAGGTGGAGATGTGGGTTATAGCCCCAATACCTAGGGAATTCCACCTAGATTTTTAATGTTCCATTTTCTCACTAGCAAAGAATACCACCTTCTCTGATTCGAAGAGTTGTTTGATGCTTGAAAAAAATTGTGTATAAAGGATGTTTGTTCACAGAGAATATTTGTAAATGTATATTCTGTTATATAGCATCTTTATAAAATAAATTGAGGACTTCCCTTAAATATCCTCTATTTTCTACTCTTTAAGAATGCCACAAATTTGGAGAGAAAGAGAAGATGGAGAATGTGATGGTTAACCTTACCTGTCAAGTTGGCTAGCCTACAGTACACAGTTATTTAATCAAACCCTAATCTAAGTGTTGCTGTGAAGGTATTTTGTCGATATGCTTAACATCTATAATCAGTTGACATTAAGTTAAGCATAGATTACCCTGAATAATGTAGGTGCACCTCACCTAATCAGTTGAGGCTTCCTAAAGAAATCCTTCCTGAGCTTCCAGCTGCCAGCATATTCTATGAATTTCAGACATGCCAGCCCCCATAATGGTGTGAGCCAATTCCTTCAAATAAATCTCTTTACATATGTTTGCATATACGCATATGTACGTGTGTGTATGTGCATGTGTATGTATGTATATTATATGTATATGTTTATGTGTATGCACGTGAGTATGTGTTGGTTCTGTTTTTCTACAGAATCTTGACTGATACAAGGAGAGAATGAGCAAAGAAGAAAAGTCACATTTATTTAAATGTTTGACCCTTTGTAATATTTTTTCTAATCTAGTGATATTTCTGAATTTTGGCAGTGTCTAAATTACAGACCCAGTGAATGAGAGTCAAACAATGAACAAGGTAATATGGTTAAAGTGTCCAGCTGCTTTGCTAACAAGGCAAGCAATAGGAATTCCTACAGTTACTTGAGTCTAGTCCCCATCCCTCACATCAAACAAAAATGTCCCAGTGTTTTGCAGGACAGACTCCTGTCACTAAGACTGTGCTGTCAGTCTGCCAAATGGAAAATGACTCCTAATAGCCCAAATGTTCTCCTGGGTATTTAGGGAGACACGAATGCATCAATAGAGTTGCTTTTGTAGAATATAATATATTGATTCTTTGTAGAAGCAGAGAACTGCAATGCATGCAGGCCTAAAGAAACAAAACAAGAATTTCAGAGGAAAAAAAAAACCAAAAAAACAAACTTGCTTTGAATAGCAGGAGACGACGTTTTGGCAGCTGAGCAGGGCAAGAGCTTCATGAGCCGCTCTTTAATGCTGCGCTTGGTGCTGTTCTGAGCGTAGAGGAAACCTAGAAGATACAGGATCAGTTCTGTTAATGCTGTCTGCAGAAAGAAACGGGACGTGCTGCGGGGTTTATCAGAGAAGCCAGGCAGGAAGGATCAGGGATGCAGCCATCCACTCAGGCAATCACAGGCAGTGGGTTGGGACCCCGGAAGGAAAAAAACGAAAGTTTGTTTTCTTCTCATTTAGTTTTGTTTTTATTTCTAAATACTGTTTTGAAGATAATGATGAACAAGTGAAAGCAGAATCACAAAATGTATCTATTGAATGGCAAAAGATTAAAAAAAGCCATCAAAAAAAATCTGGTGGTTTTTTTTTTTTTTTTTTTCGGCCCTTAGGTTAGGGATAAAACCAGTATCACTAGAAGAGTTAACTGGATTGAAATTTCAGTAGCAAACCAGCACTAAGGGCCCACATGACAAGTTTCTGTTATTGCTCCCGATCTTTGATTAGAGCAGAGATAGACACTTCACATCAGTCACTCACACCACAGTCACCTGTTAGTACCTTTGCCTTCCTGAAAATGAGAAAACAAATGTCCTTAATATGCAGCTTCATTAGCATATACTGATATGGCCAGAGATGTGACCATCTTTCCCAGTTTTTACATGTGGACACTAATGAATGGAACTTTTTCAAACACAGTAATTCTGGAAGAAGCAAGGCAAGCTTGTCAAACATTAACCCAGAAATAGACAGAGCAGTATGTGTGACAGCAGATACCTGGAGAGGACTCAAGAAAAATCAAAAGCGGTTGGATGGGTGAGCTTGCAAACTGCTGAAACAACTTTTGATGTCAGGAGCCAACTATCCAAGTTAGCATCAATTTACCCACCCTGAGGTCTCAGACGGTTGGATGTCATGTTAATAGGTAACTAGCCTCCCCCAGATCAGCATGGAAGGTGTCAAATATAAAGCATCAGCACAGAAACCAATTTAAATCAAGGTTCTACCATCTTCATAACATGAATCTGGCAAATGTATGACTTGTTCCTTTTCTAATTCTCATCTTGGAATTATAAAAAAGTCCTGACCACAAGCCTTCTGATTTAGTTTCCTTTCGGCCTGTTGTACCCACCAACAGTGTCCACGGGCTAAAACTCTTGTGTGTGTGTAGAGTGGGATGACAAAATGAAGTAGTAAATACACAATGTAAATAAGATCATTCCTCTGATTAAAAGCCCTCTAAAAGCTTCATGTTATTTTTCTCTCAAGGATGCCAAGTATGATCTGGCCCTGCCTGAGTCTCTGACAGCATTTGCAGCCACTCTCCCTGTTTTCTGGGCCATCCACTATTGGCCACACCACCCTTCTTGCTAGAACTCACAAAGCAGGCCCTCCTCTGGTCTTAATACCTATGTGGTATGAAATGTCTTGTTCAACTGCCGATTGAGGGTCTGGCACGTAACAGAAGGTCAATAAATGTCTGGCAAATGAGTAAAATAAATTCACTTTGGATGTCTAAAGAAGACTTGATTCATTTCCTAGATTAATATCTAAGTAAGCTTTCTTTTAATTTTCCTTTAAGTTCTGGGATACATGTGCAGAACGTGCAGGTTTGTTACATAGGCATACATGTGCCATGGTGGTTTGCTGCACCTATCAAGCCGTCATCTAGGTTTTAAGCTCCACATGCGTGTGTAGAGTCGGGTGACAAAAATTTTATAAACGTCCTTAATATCTCCCTCCCCTTGATCCCCACCCCTGACAGGCCCCTCTGTGTGATGTTCCCCTTCTTTTAAACTTGTAAAATAAATCTGGTTTACATAAAACACACACCCTACATTTTGCTTCTGTTTTCCATTTCTGGAAGGATGCAGCCATCTAACTACCCTCTCCTTTGTAAACTCCTCTAGGACATGAGGGTCTTACTTTAGCTCCCCACACAGGCATTCTGCTCCTCCCCTTTATGCCATTTCAAACCTCCGTGCCAGGGTATGTGCTGTTTCCTCAGTCTTGTCAGCTGTTCACCAATTCTCAACTTCTGTGCTGTCTTTTTTTTTTTTTTTTTTTTTTTGAAACAGAGTCTCACTCTGTTGCCCAGGCCAGAGTGCAGTGGCACAATCTCAGTTCACTGCAACCTCCAGGTTCAAGCAATTCTCTTGCCTCAGCCTCGTGAGTAGCTGGGATTACAGGTGCATGCCACGATGACTGGCTAATTTTTGCATTTTTAGTAGAGACAGTCTGGTTTCAAACTCCTGACCTCAAGTGATCCACTGACCTTAGCCTGCCAAAATGCCAGGTTTACAGGCGTGAGCTACTGTGCCCAGCCCCATGAGGCCTTTAAAACTCAGTTCAAACACACCTTCCCCTGGCCAACTTTCCCTTTTGTGTCTCCAACTTGCCTAAGAGAAGAAGGACCTCCTCCCTCTCCTGCTTCCCAAGCTAACTTTGGGAGAAATTTAGCTTATAGTTTAAATGATAATAGCCCTTCCCCAAAACTAAACTGCCTTTGTAAAGCTAATGAAAGACCACCAGGTTAGGAGGATGAGAGGAGCCTGAATTCTGCTAAGGTGTAGCCATAAGCTATTACCAGCCATTATTCTCGAGGTCATGAGATTCATAACTTCCCCAATTACTTCTGCAGATAACATCACTATTGTAGAATCTAAGATTGGCTTTTTGAGATGTCTTTTCAGGTTTTTGCATTTCTGACAATGAACAGCTTCACCCAGACCTGCCAACCAGTCCTGTGACCCCACCCAGACGCCAACTCAGAATGAGGACCATTTTCCATACCCCTAGGATTGCATCCCCAACCAATCGGCAGCACACTTTCCATTGTCCACCAACTATCCTTGAAAAACCCTGGCCTCTGAATTTTCAAGGAGGCTGATTTGAGGAATTAAAAACTCTGGGTCTCTGGCTCAGCTGGCTCGGTATGACTTAAACTTTTTATTGCAATTTATTTGTCTTCATAAATCAGCTCCATCTGGGCAGCAGGCAAAATGAACCCAATGGGCAGGTTACACTATCAACTTCAAAAAGTTAGGATCAGATGAATAATATATAAAGCATTTAGCACAGTGACAGCCACATAATGCAGTCCAAACAAATATTAGATACTCATTTTGTTTCACTTATTTGAGTATACCATATTCCTGACTGTCTCGGATCCTTTTCACATGCTGTTATCTGTATCTAAACTTTTACTTTACTTTCTCTTCATCTAGTTAATGCCTGTTCATCCCTGAGATTTCAGTTCAATGATCACTTTTGAGGAAAACCTTATAGGGCAAACCAAACTAGATTATGAACAGTTACTATAGATGCCCATAGTTCTCTATGTTTCTCCTTCATAGCAAGTATAATTAAAACAATTCATGATACAATTACATATTTAACACGTCTTCCCTACTGAAATGGAAGATAGAAGATGCCTACTTCTAGCCTTTACAGAATAAATGTTATTGGATATTCTTTTATTATTATGATTATACTTTAAGTTCTAGGGTACATGTGCACAACGTGCAGGTTTGTTACATATATATACATGTGCTATGTTGGTGTGCTGCACCCATTAACTCGTCATTAACATTAGGTATATCTCCTAATGCTATCCCTCCCCGCTACCCCCTCCCAACAATAGGCCCCAGTGTGTGATGTTCCCCTTCATGCGTCCAAGTGATCTCATTGTTCAATTCCCACCTATGAGTGAGAACATGCGGTGTTTGGTTTTCTGTTCCTGTGTTAGTTTGCTGAGAATGATGGTTTCCAGCTGCATCCATGTTCCTACAAAGGACATGAACTCATCCTTTTTTTATGGCTTCATAGTATTCCATGGTGTATATGTGCCACATTTTCTTAATCCAATCTGTCACTGATGGACATCTGGGTTGGTTCCAAGTCTTGCTATTGTGAATAGTGCTGCAATAAACATACGTGTGCATGTGTCTTTATAGCAGCATGATTTCTAATCCTTTGGAATATATACCCAGTAATGGGATGGCTGGGTCAAATGGTATTTCTAGTTCTAGATCCTTGAAGAATCACCACATTGTTACTGGATATTCTATACCACTGTAAGGAAACATATAACTGGACAAGCTACATGAGGCAACCCTTTCCAAGAATCAAACAATAAGCAATGTAGAACTGTGATGCTTGAGAGAAGAAAAACCCCAGACATGTGCTTCACAACTGCCCTGGCTCTCCCTGCCTCGTGACATGTTCCTTCCATAGTTCAGGGAGGTGGAGCTCACAGTCACTGAGCTGAAGTGGCAGAGATTAGAGTTCCAGGCTCCTGAAGTGGCTGGAATTTGTAGGCCAGGGCAAAGAGAGAATTGATGTATGTGTGTGTATTCTGCGGGTAGCTGGTGGGTGGGAAATTTGTGTGAAATTAAATGTGGGTTATTGACTAAGGGCTAGGATATGCATGCTCAGGGTAAGGCTTTATAATGCTTAGCAGGCAGGCCTGAGAATGGAATGAAATAACAGAAGCCATGTAGAGCTGGAAAGCTGCAAGGTGTTGGAGTTCTAGCCCTGCCAGCCTTCCAAAAAGCACCTCTGGCATTGCCCTAAGAACTCAGAAAAACCATTTTGGGAGTAAGGATAATTTCCTAGAGTAAGGGCCACAGTGTATCACTGAAGTAATCACTAAAGTTGACCAATCCTATCAAAGAATAGGTCTAAAGCTAGAAAGACCAAAAAGAGCTGCCGAACTGTGGAATGCTTCTAAACAATATTCAATATATTTTAAAGGAAGGCAACATGATCCAAACTCCTTACGATGTATCCTAATAACATCTCTTGAACTATAAAAAAATTAATTACTAGACATGTGAGAAAGCAGAACAAATGTGATGCATAATCAGGAAAAAAGAGGAGTCAATAAAAACAGACATTAGATAGCACAGATGTTGTAATTTGTAAGAAATGATGTTAAAGATAGTTATAATAAGTAGAGAAATAAAAAATTCAGAAGAGAAATTAAACTACAAAAGGGAACTAAATGAAAATTCCATAAATAAAAAGAAAATTCTAAAAGGAAAACTTCATTAGATGGACTTAACAGTAGACTGAGAACTACTGAAGAAAGGATTATGAGCTTGAATAGAGATGAAAAGGAAGAAATCTGAATAATAGAAAAAGATTTAAAAATAAAGAGATCTTTACTCATCTGTGCATCATATCAAGAAGTCCAACATAGGTATAAAGAACATAATGACAGGTGAGATAAAATTTTGAAGCAATAATGACCAAAATATTCCATATACGTTTTAAAACACAAATGAAACCTGTTGAACCAAAGGAAGATAAATAAAAGAAGAATCACACATAGCTGTAGGCAAAATGCTGAACATCAAAAATGAAAAAAGGCTTTAAAAAGAAAAGAGAAGAAAAGGACCCGTACATACAGGGGTTATATAATGTAAGAATAATTTTTCATCAAAAACCCCAGAAAACAGTGGAATAGAATCCTTAAAGTTCTCAGGGGAATACAGAGACTATCAACCCAGAATTTTATGTATGTTTTTGAGAATGAAGTTGAAATAAAGATATTTTTAGATAAAATAAACCTGTGATAATTCATAGCTAAAAGCCTTGCATTCTGAGAAATGCTAAAGGAATGTCCTCAGGCCGAGGTTAAATGGCATAATACGGAAACTTGACTGTACAGGTAGAACTAGAGAGCACAGGAAATTGAAAACATATGAATAGATATATTGTCCTGTTTTCCTTTCCTACTTTCTTTGTGTAAAACAGCAAAAAAGTATTGTGGAGTTTATTACATTTGTAGATGTAAAATTTCTGACAATAACATGAAGATTGGGGAATGATCAATGGAATTTTAATGCACGATGCTTACATTTTACATGAAGTGGTACCATATGAAGTCAAAATAGTCTACAATAAATGAGGGAGACATGCTGAAATCTCTAGATACAAGGCAAACAGTAAAAAATAATATAAGAAGGTATAGTCAAAACTGCAGTAGAGGAATTAAAATGGAATACATAAAATATTTAATTAATTTAAAAGAAAGCCAGGACAGAGGAATAGAGGGGCAAAAAGTAGATGGGATAAGTAGAAAATGCATAAGATAGTAAATGTATACCCCACCGTGTAATGAAATCAGAAATTTTATTTTTTATTCATTACTGAATTCCCAGTATGTTGCACAGTGCTTACTACATAAAACGTTCAATCACTATCTACTGAAAGCATGAAATCAGACTATATATCTTATATGACTGTCTCAGTATGTGCAGATTTGCTACTTGTAATTAGCAGATGCATTTAGAATTTACATCTATGCTTCCTCACGGTTTGTGAGGCCATCCCCTAAATAGACAGCTGTGTGTGAAGGCACTCTACTAAGGATGATACCAACAGAATGAGGGGGTGGGACTGAATTCCCCAGCCAATCATACTAAAAGAAAATTGATGGTGAAGGTGAATCAATCTCCAAACTGCCTTAGTATGTAGGACATTTACCCTCACAGAGACTAACCACTCTTTGTTTTTATTAATTTATTAAATTAATATTTATTGCCACCTACAACGATTCATATCTTAAATTAATTGGCTACATAAACCACTGAGCCTAATGAGAGGATTCAAAATTAAGTCAAAATAATTCTAATTTACCTCAAAATCCTTCTCTTTCCCCAAATTAAGTGCCTGGCTAGCTGTCATAAATTATATATTCCTTTTGGTTTTTTTTAAAGGTTACATGTTCAAGAGTGTGAAAATAAGATGTTCTGTCTAAAGGCTACCATGCCTGGTTTGTAAATGCATCTGTTAAATGCTATATTTGCTCCCACAGCTTGCTATAGAATGTTACTTAATACAATATCATACTTATTACAATTCTTACTATAGAAGTGTAATAGGTAAAATTAATCTCTATTTTAGTGGGCTCGTGTTTAGTCTTTCATCATCCTTTAAATTGTTGTGAATTTTTTTTGTCATGACTTGAAAGCAAGGATAGAGAAACACTTTAGAGATATCCGCATTTTTTTCCCCTTCCAGAACTTGTGAGTATAATCATATTTGCTTTATATTTATAGTCATGAACTCCTAAGCTGGCGGCTACAACCAAGAACCAAAAAATGGTGCATTCTGCTTCTTGTAATTCATCTCTGCTAATCAATTATAAGAAGCAAGGAAAATCAGGGAAAATATTTTATTTGGATGGTTTCTATAAACAAGGGACTATAATTCTTGTACATTATTTTTTATCTTTGCTATTTCTTTGAGCAGTCTAATGCACCACACAATTATTCAAGGTATTTGTTTTCTATAAGAATTGTTTTAATTGTTTTCTATAAGAATTGTTTTAAAAGTATTCTTGTTACCAGAGTAGTTGTATTATATTTCAAATTGTAAGATGATTTTTAAAAGCCTGAGTACTGACCTAAGATGCAATTGTATGAACTCTACTCTGGAGGGCGGGGAGGGTGTCAGTGGAAGTTGTAAGAATTTTATTTTTTTGTGCCATCAAATATAGGTAAAAATAATTGTGCAATTCTGCTGTTTAAATAGGAACTATTGGCCTCCTTGTTCCTAAATGGAAGGGCTGATATTATAAGTTGATTATTTTATTGTAAATTAATCCAACCTAATTCGTTTCGATTTGGTTGAATGTTTTTCTTGTTAAATGATGTTTAAAAAATAAAAACTGGAAGTTCAAAAAAAATAACAAAAGTAAGTCAACTCCTGTATCTCTTCATCTAGAAGTCAAACCAAACTACTAGTATACTAACATAATACTTTAAAGACCATAAAACAAAGCAATACAAAAAGAGATGAAAAATTAATTACTTTTTATCTCATAAATATTTGTCCAAAAAGCATTCTTTATAACATATATATTATAAGCATTATAAATGATGTTCTTTGTAGAACTATAAATATACAGTGGTTACATAGAAAAAAAAAATCCCTGCTGTCCAGAATCTAACCATCCACATCTATTACAATACCTATGACACTGCAGAATTTATTTGTCAGTTTCTGTCACTAAATCCCGAATTCCTTGAGGGGGGGATTCTGTTTGTTGATGAATTAACTCATTTAAAAGCATTTGTTGAGTGCTAACTATGTGCTAGGAACTGTCTCAGATGCTGGCAATAATGTACTGAATGAGCCAGCCAAAAAACTTCTATTTTAGCAAATCTTACACTATGGTTAGGAAGGAAAAAATAACAAAATAAATAGCAAATTATAAAGCATGTCAGAGAGAAAGCAGGGATAGGGCCTAGAGACGTCTGTTGGTGGATACGGGTAAGAAATAGGATGGGGAAAGACATATTTTTAAATATGGTGGCCAGGGAAGGTTGCATTGGAGATATTTTGCACAAAAATACCTACATAAGATGAAAAGGTAACTTATCCTATTTCGATTATTAACAATAATACAGTGTATTACATATATTAGGTACTAATATATATTTCTTGAGTGATCCATATCACTTTAATTTAAAGTTAATGTTTATTGCTACCTACAATGGGCAGATTAATATCTTAAATTAGTTGGCTACATAAACCACTGAGCTCAAAGATCATTCAAACTTAAGTCAACTCCCATATCTCTGCATCTAGAAGTCAAACCAAACTACTAGTATACTAGTACTTTAAAGACGATAAAATGAAGCAATACAAAAAGAGAATAAAAAGTAAGTGTGTAAATACGTGCTCAAACTAAATGAAAATGCATTCGTTTTTACCAATTGGAAAGGTTTTATCTCACAATGCCTGACGTTACTGAAAACACATCAGCCATCATCATCTTGATTGTTCCATTTTTCTGGTCATGCAGACCTCAGTAGTGGTGTATGCAAGTGCTCATTCTTCACTGGCTGCTTTTTCTGTTATACAAGAAATGCCATCACATGTCAATGTCGTGTGTCAGTGCTGAGCGATGGGCCATGAATTATGAATTCAACAAGTACTGACAGTGGCAATAAAAGTGGTAATTTCACCATAATGAGAATTATTCTTATCTTCCTCCTTTTTGCGGTACAGCAGATAGCAAAAACTTCTATTTCCCATGGGTTGACTTGGAAATAATGGCTCGTACTCCATTAATTCACAGTCCTGATCAGCTTCTATTTTGTGCTTTTGAAACACAGACAATGTTTTTCTTCGGAGATTTTAAGCCTGTGGAAGTCTAGTGGAAGAAAATGGCAAATAATGTTTCCACAGACCTGGTGTCTTCCCATGAATCAATAACTACAACAAAAATCGGGCTGAGCAAGGTGGCTCATGCCTGTAATCCTAGCACTTCGGGAGGCCAAGGCGGACTGATCACGTGGTTAGGAGATCGAGACCATCCTGGCCAACATGTTGAAACTGCGTAGCTACTAAAAATACAAAAATTAGCCAGGCATGGTGGCGGATGCCCATAGTCCCAGCTACTCAGGAGGTTGAGGAAGGAGAATTGCTTGAACCCGGGAGGTGGAGGTTGCAGTGAGATAGAGTGATACTCCATCTTAAAAAACAAAATAGAACCAAAATCACCAGGAGTTTCCAGGGTACTGTGATCTCATCTGTGTTTTTCTTTGAACCAGTGACAAGCTGATTCATTACCAGTGTCAGGGATGCTGGGAATAGGGAGTATATTTTTGTAGTAGTTGCGAATGTGAACTTATTCATTAGGTTCGGGCAAAAGTAATTGTGATTTTTAGCGTTGAAAATAATGGCAAAAACCGCAATTACTTTTGCCCCAACCTAATACTATGATGCCTATTTTTAAAGTGGACTTACAGTTCATAAATACTAGCATGACTACACACACAAACAGATACACTCAGAATTCATTTAGTATTTTCAAATTCATTCCTGAAAATACAAGGCCCCAGATAACTTGGGGTTCATATGCTGGTAACAATTCTTGTAGAAAATTGCTGCCCAACCATGCAGTTGTTATTGGATCTTGCAGTCAGTCCCAAATCATTCACTTTTAAGAAAAATAGCAACATTGTTCGTGACTGAATATGAGGAAAATACCTACATTTCATTTTGTAACTTTCTGAACTTGGGAGGCAGAAAATGACCTTCTAAATTGACCTATTTTGTTATGCTTGATTATAAAATAATTAGTTTGTCTATCGCTTCAAAAGAAGGAAGCTAGAAGGTGCTTTAATTTGCTGAAAACAATCTACTGATGCCAAATGCAAATGGAGTGAATTTGACTCTATTTAGAGTGGCTACCTGTTTCTCATAAAATTAATGCTACTCTCTCTGCCAGCCTTTCCATCTCGCTATCTCTGTCTCTGTCTCACTCTTTCTTAGTCTTTGTGCCATTGCTTTTATCTTTGTTTCTCTTTCTCCCTCTTCTTCTCTGTCCCTGAGTTTCTCTGGCTTGATGTCTCTCTCTGTCTCACTGTTCTACATCTCTGTTTGTGTCTCTCCTTTCTCTTTTTCTGCCCTGTTTCTGTCTGTCTCTACCCCTGATTCAGTCTCTCTCTCAATCAAGGCAGGGTCCTATTTAATCTTCTTTAACTTGGTGTTGACTGTATCCTTCACAAAACATTTAGAGAAGAATTTCGGTCAGCTGAGTGCAGAATAATATTGCATGTTATCTGAGGCAGATGTTAGCAAACAACTGGAAGTTCAAAAGCGGTAATGCTTTCTAAAGCCGCTACTAAGTGTGTTTGTTTATATCACCTCTCTGCTCTACTGGCAGAACTAGCCAGAGAATACTAGCAGAAAACAACATGGAAAAAGCATCAATTTTCCTTGGGATCTTTTAAGATTGATCATTGAACCCCAATTTTCCCTTGCTCCTCTGAACAAATTGCCAAAACTACTTCTACAGCGCTATCCTTTGTGTGGGGTTTGGAAATTATCTGGAGTTCCTTATAAATAGGATGACAAGACCTCTTAGTTTGTCCAGGACACTGCCAGTTTATGAGAGATGTCCTAACATCCCATAGTTTGCACCCCCTTTTCATGTTCAAAAATGTTCTTATTTAAATGGTAAATTATATGGTCATGCAATATTAGCAACCGGTATGGTCTGTTCCACAAACCAAGGTACAGTCATTGACTAAGTGAATACTTCATTGCACTGTAAACAATGTAAATAATGCAATTTCATTTTTAAAAATGGTGTTTTGAAAATAGCTAATAGAGAAGGTGAAATAGGAACTAAAAATGTTTTTGCAAGCACATTAAAGCTAACATTTATGATTGAAAGATTCGGAACTTTAGGGTTCAGGAGAACTCGTTTGAATCTAAGTGCTGCCACTTTTTGTTTGTAAGACTTCGGAAAAGTAACAACATCACCGAGCCTCTGCTTTTTTTGTTTGTTTTGAGACAGAATCTTGCTCTTTCGCCCAGGCTGCAGTGCAGCAGCTTGATCACAGCTTACCGCATCCTTGAACTCCTGGGCTCAAGTGATCCTCCTGCTTCAGCCTCCCAAGTAGCTGAGACTACAGGCACACACCACCATGCCCCAGTGTTTTTTGTTTTTTTTTTGTTGTTGAAGAAATGGGGTCTTGTGATGTTGCCCAGGCTGGTCTTAAACTCCTGGGCTCAAACAGTTCTCCCGACTCAGCTTCCCAAAGTGCTGGGATTACATGTGTGAACCACCACACCCAGACACCTTGCCTTTTTGATCTCACCTGTATATGAGGTAAGCACCCAAAACAAAAAGGAAATTATCAAAAATGACAGCAGTATCTTTTTGAATGTAACCTAAACCTAATGTACTATTTCTTTTCCTCAAGCTAACACAAATAACCCATATTTATTTTTATATTTTTTAATTGAGGTTTTATTTATTTATTTATTTATTTATTATTATTTTTGTGTGTGTGTTACAGAGTCTTACTCTGTTGCCCAGGCTGGAGTACAGTGGCATGATCTTGGCTCACTGCAACCTCTGCCTCCTGGGTTCAAGTGATTCACCTGCCTCAGCCTCCCAAGTAGCTGGGATTACAGGTGCTTACCACCATGCCTGGCTAAGTTTTGCATTTTTAGTAGAGATGAGGTTTCGCCATGTTGGCCAGACTGGTCTTGAACTCTGGCCTCCCAAAGTACCTGGAATACAGGCATGAGCCACCACACCCAGCCCTTTTTTTTTTTTTTTGAGACAGAGTCTTGCTCTGTCACCTGTGCTGGAGTACAGTGATACAGTACAGTATATATTATATTATAATATAATAATAATATTATTATTATTTTTGTGTGTGTGTTACAGAGTCTTACTCTGTTGCCCAGGCTGGAGTACAGTGGCATGATCTTGGCTCACTGCAACCTCTGCCTCCTGGGTTCAAGCAATTCACCTGCCTCAGCCACCCGAGTAGCTGGGATTACAGGTGCCCGCCACCACACCGAGCTAATTTTTGTATTTTTAGTAGAGATGGGGTTTCACCATGTTGGCTAGGCTGGTCTCAAACTCCCGATCTCAAGTGATCTGCACAACTCGACCTCCCAAAGTGCTGATATTACAGGTGTAAGCCACCGGGTTGAAGCATTTTTAACAATCAAGCATTTAACTTCAAAGTTTTCTTTGGGATAAGCCAATCATGCCTTTAAAATCAGAAAGCAAGCAACAGTTGAGTAAGGTTGATTCTTCTGATGGCAAGAGACCACAAATAAAATTTACAAATTCTTAATAGGATTTGGGATTACAAGGTGCATTTTCTTGTTGGAGTGTTCATTATATAATGAATCTTCTCCTCCAATGTCACCCACAGTAACTAGTATATATTCTTAGGTATTGTCTAGGCTACTCTGTTCATTTTATGACTGGCCAATCACCTGACCACTGCCTTTTAATAACATGTTTGAAAGGATTTTCAGGAAAAAAAGTCAGTTGTTTCCTTTTGTTCATTCTATTTATTTTCTCTTAGTATAAAATCCTGCAGAATCTCATAGTCCACTCTAAGAGCTTTGGCTTCTACTCAGAGTGAAATAAGGAGAAAATGGAGGAGGATTTTTTTTAGCAGAGGAGTGATATCATCATGTAATGCTTTATTCAATAACATTGATTGAGCACCTATTTGACACTGGCAAAAACAAACATAGTCCTTGCTCTTGTGAAATTTATAATCTAATGAGGAAGGATTAACAATAGAACAAGAAATGAATTAAGCAGTAGAACAAGAAAGTCCTCTAAATTTCATCTTGAACATGGTTTTGCTCTAAGAAAAGATGCAGACAAATAATGCCTAAAAAGCAATGCTCTAACAATAATAAGACAGAGAGAATCTTCCATGTGCCAAGTACTTTACAAGCATCATACCATTTAACCTTCACAAGAGCCCCACTTGTGGCAGATAACATTATGAAGGCCGAATTAGAGCAGAAGAATTGAAGGTAGAGATGCACACAGTTTGTAAGTGGCAGTATCAGGAATGTGAACACTTGTTCATCTGTCTAACTCCTGGATCTGACATTCTGACTTCTATACTGCACTAACAATGGCTCCGCAAAATGGAACACTTATTGGATGAGTCTAATTGTGTAGTTTTTAGCTACAGAAAATTTGTTTCACTTTGTGGCATGGTTTTAATTTCCTTTTCTGCCTCTTCAGTTAAGCTTCTTGACCCATCTTGTCTTGAATATAGTCCTGAAAATGTGGTGTCTTTCATTCCTTTGCTAGAAATGCTACCTCTTTGCAGTAGGACATCCATCAAATTCCTGGTGGTATTAAAAAATAATAATGTGGTTTAGGAGAAAGCCGCACTAGGAGATCCAATTTTTTTCATCTGAAAAATGGGGCTAATAATAGATGACACTAATCTCAAGGAAGTCGGGAGATGTATGAAGTAAATGTTTCTGCAAAATGCTTCAAATGCCAGAAGAAATAACATATAATCCATTATGATTTTCAATGTGAGATAGAACTTTCCTTTCGTGAGTTCTTTCAGGTCACGGTATTTAATTTTCATCTTTTAACAACGTATTTATATTCAACAAAAGTATTTGTTCATTAATTTAACCCATAAGTATTTATTGGATATATTATAAGGTAGACCCTGTGCCAGGCCCCTGGGAAGAAAATCAAATAGAATTGTCAAAGAAGCAGAGTCTTTACAATCTTGTGAATATCCATTACTTCGCTACGATTGCTCGTCAGAATCACCAAGGTGGCTTTAAAAAATTAGCCATGCCTGATCGCTCCAGACCAACTGCATCAGGTAATTCTAATGAGAGGCCAAACCTCAGAACCGCTGTTCTGCTTTGGGAAAATATGATGCCAGATAGGTTTTCTTAAGAACTGTAGATTTTTTATGTTGCAAGCTGATTCCTGGTGGGCTAGAGTTGGAGCTTTTTAGCTCACACAATTTTTTTTTTTTTTTAATTAACTGGACCAACAACTAAAAATACACATATTCCACTTAAAACGTTGGATTTCTGGCTTCTGAGGAGGAACTGGACGATCTGGGAACCTTCTGTCTGCATTTCTATATGGCAGGGCCTGGTAAGGAGCTGCCCCTCTCACACAGGACATGCATGCTGGGTTTGCCAGTTTCCTCTGTTGCCGATCACACCCCAATACTAAGAGACAAGTCAAGTGCTATTCATCTTGATTCACTTAACTCATTTACAGTAGCTACCTGGCCCCTGTAGGAATTTAACTTTTCTATCCTCCTCTGGCTGTTTACACACGGACATTGTAACCGGTTTGAATTGTGGCTTTCAAAAATTCATGTTCATCTGGAACTTCAGAATGTGGCCTTATTTGGAAAATAGAATCTTTGCAAATGCCATTAGTTCATATAAAGTTATACTGGCTTAGGATGCGCCCTATGCTCAGTAACTGGTATCTTTCTGGAAGGAGAAGACAGACACACAGAGAGGGAAGAAGGCCATGTGAGGACAGAGGCAAAGACTGAAGGGAAGCCAGCTAAGAGCCAAGAAATGCCAAGGATTTCCCGCAATGACCAGGAGCGGGACAAGAATAGGTTCTCCCTCAGGGCCTCCAGAAAGAGCCTACCCTGCAGACGATGAAGACTTCTGGCCTCCTAAACTGTGAGACAATACATTTCTCTTGTTTTCATTCAGTTTGTGGAAATTTGTTACAGCAGCTCTGGAAAAGTAATATACACATCAGTTAATAGATTTTCAAAAACACCAGAGAAAATAAAACGAAGCCACGTCCGTATATTCGTTCCCTACTGCAGACACACAGAATCCCCAAAATGTAAGACAGGGGGCTCTACTTATGGTCCTTCTCATTAGTACTGGTAGTCTTTCGTTTTTTTGTTTTTAATTACTGCCAAACTCACTCATCCCAGGCAAATTAGTCCACCACACACTACCATGGAGTGGATTTCTACTTGTGTGAAATTGGTATGTTCTAGATTCTGTATTGCTAATATTAGGTAAATATCAGTTGAGGCTGAGCATTCACAAAGAACTAAACTAAAAATAAATATTATCCAGTTTTTGTTTCAATTAATCACATGTCTATTGAATAACCGACGACTTTCCACGTCACTGAGACTAACAGCTAAATTCCCTGTAATGAGCAATGACATGGGCACAACCCCCCCCCCCCCCACCGCCGCTGCCCCTGAATCTCATCTGTCTCCTCTCCTATTTTCCTCTCTTAATTTCTTGCCTTGCCACTTGCTGGTCACTGTGCCTGAAATGTCTCCTCTCAAAAACCTTCAAGATCTCTCCCTCACCTCCTTCAGTTCTTTTTTCCAGTGCCAC
Organism: Trachypithecus francoisi; assembly: GCF_009764315.1. Taxonomy (NCBI): domain Eukaryota; kingdom Metazoa; phylum Chordata; class Mammalia; order Primates; family Cercopithecidae; genus Trachypithecus; species Trachypithecus francoisi. The sequence continues at coordinate 20,090,986 of NW_022681454.1, forward strand.
CATCTCAGTGAGGCCTTCTCTCACAGTCCTACTTAAAACCGTGTTCTCACAAAACGACTTCCTATTCCCATTTTTTTTCACCCCATAGGCTGGCTAACGTTATGGCCTAAATTGTATCCCACTCCCCCCAGCCCTCCCCACCACATGCATTTAGTGAAGTTCCAACTCCCAGTACTTCAGATTATATTTGGAGATAATGTTTTGAAAGAGGTAATTAAGTTAAAATGAGGCCATTAGAGTGGGGCCCTAATCCAATATGATTGGTGCCCTTAAAAGAGAAAGAGATACTGCGATGTCCAAGCCCAGAGGAAAGGCCAGGTGAGGATGCTATGAGAGGGCAGCCATCTGAAGGTCAAGGAGAGAGGCCTCAGAAGGAAAGACGCTGCTAGCAGTTCTGTCAGGAGTTCTGATCTTGGATGTCCAGACTCCAGAACTTTGAGGCCAGTAATTTCTGTTGCTTAAGCCATTCAGTCTGTGATATTTTGTTATGGCAGCCTATGATGGTGAACTTTGTACGTCAACTTGACTGAGTTAAGGGATACCCAGATAGCTGGTCAAGTATTATTTCTTGGTGTGTCTGTGTTTGCAGAAGATAGTAGCATTCAAATCAGTAGACTGAGCAAGGAAGACCCACCCTCACCAGTGTTGGGTGGACATCATCCAGTCCTTTGAAGGCAGGAATCTGAAGGCATAGGAGGGTAAGTTCCTTGTCTTCCTCAGCTGGGGCTTCCATCTTCTCCTGCCCTTGAGCATCCTGGTTCTCAGGACTTTGGACTCCAGAACTTACACCAGTGCCCCTTTCAGACTCCAACTTGATTATGCCACTGACTTTCCTGGTTCTCCAGCTTGCAGGTGGCGTCTCATGAGACTTTTTGGTCTTCATAATCATGTGGGCCAATTCCCATAACAAATCAACCTCTTTCTCTTTCTCTCTTTGTGTACATAGTCTATTCTGTTTCTTTTAAGAACCTTGGCTAGACAACATAGCCCTAGCAAACTGACAGAGCTAACCACATGACTTATTGTCCAGTCTGGAACACCACTAAGAATGAATGAAAGGGATACTATTAATAATGATATCCAGACACTTGGCATAAACTGTAACTTCCCATGTATATCAGGACATTTGGTAGCCTTATCCATAGTACCTATCACTATTAATGCACAATGCACTTTATTTAGTTAGATGTTTGCTGCCGGCCTCTCTCCACCAGATGGTAAATTCCTTGAGGGCAGAGGTTTTTGTGCTTTTACTGCTTTATATCTAGCACCGAAGTATCTGGGACATAGTAGAGTCTCAATAAAAAAAAAACAAGAAAAAACAAAAAACTGAATAAGTGTAAACTATAAGATGTGCTTAATGTTCACTGATCTATCTATATCTTATCTATCTATGTATCTATCTCTATCTCATCTATCTATCTACACAATTTTCTCAATGCGACTACCAATTACTTTGTACCTGCTATTGACTAAGCAGGGTACTAGGCATTTTACATATGTTATCACCCATTTTTACAACAACTTTGAAAGCTGCTTATGGTTTCTATTTTTAACTTGACCAAATACCTCAGATATTTAGGTAACTTCTCCTAAAATATCTGAGGGAACCTCAGCATATAGCTAAAGATTCAAACTGAGATCTCTATTTCTTATTGCAAAAGAGATTGTTGTATATTCTTGGCAGTTAAATGATAACATAAATGCAGATTTATAACTTATCAAATTTAATGATCAATACTTAGGATATTGTTAACTGTACATGTTGATGTGCCAATGTTATCTACAAATTATATCAATGTGGGCTCAGGATAAATTGTATTTATTAAAACAGTGTGGGCAGAAAGATCCCTAATGCTTTAACCCTAAATTCTCTATCAGCACAACAGAAAAATAAGGGACAACAAATCAATGTCCCTAACAAGGATATGAGTAGCTCTCCCCGCTAATTTGATTTTTAGTAACTAATACTTTAGATTGGCACACAATATGAAATATCATCCTTGCAAACAGGCAGCTTTGCCTGCTGCTCAACATTTTATCTATTAGAAATTGGGCCAGGAAAATCTAATGTTAAAATTTATCATAGCAGCTGAGGGGCTATGTCCTGATGAAGTTAAATAATGCCATGACAAGTTGATAGATGTTTTCTGATATCTTCTTACCACTATCTTGACCACACCAAAATATTGCCTAAGAGGTTTCTTTTGAGTTATGCAAAGTGAAGCCACATTTTGTATGCAAAATTGAAATAGGACCCTATAAATAGTCAAGTCTTACACTATTTGCAACTTAAAAATAATGCGATACACAAGTTTTTGTTACATTTGTCAAGAATTTCATAACTTCAAAGCTGGCTGAATGAATGGTGAGCTCTTTAGTATACTGTGCTAACATAATGTCCCTTAAAGCTTGCAAATAAACTCTGGCCATCCTTATTAGCCTTACGGAAAAATCCACTAAGACCTTAAACTACTTGAGGTCTCCAAGAACATATTCTTCAAATAAAACATGATCCCTGTGTAATTCAGTCTGACTAGGCTTCATCCTAAACACAGTGGAACTAAATTTTTAATCCTGAAAACGCTAGCATCACTCAGTTCCATTCTACAAATATCTGCTGATGCTTAGGACTCATTAAGTCTGCTCCGATACTTTCCCCAAGGATCTCAGGGTTTTACTGGAGAGAAGGTGAACGTTTTAGATATAAAACAAAATAATTTTTAAAATGACCTCACTCTGGAGGCTAATCCTGTGCCTAACTCTGTCATTCAGAATGTGATACTGTATTGAATCTAGCAGATTCTCCAGCTCGTCCAGATCTCAGTGAGATGGAATACAGGGCTCCTTAGGAAACCCAAGACCACCTATTTTAGAAATATGCTATAACTAAACATTGAGAAAGGCACATTATAAGTGCTGTCATATGTAAGCTTCAAAAGAATCACTTACAAAGGCAGAAAGGAATCCCAGGGATGATCAGAAGTCTAAAAACTAATGGAGTGTGTACATTAACCTGGTAGGATGGATTACTAAGGCCACCCCATAAACTATGTTTCATTCATCTTTGTGACCCCAGCATCACACACAAGGCCTAGCATTGACTGTTCAATACATAGCTGTTTAACGAATGCATCATTGTTGGTTGGATTTCAAAGGAGAAAGAGAAGCAGGCTTCTCTTCATAAACAAATCATGACTTGTTCAAGGTTCCCAAAACAATTAGCGCTCCACTAAAGCTATCTGAAGTGCCAGATCCTGGCAAACCTATCTGTCCCTGGGAGACAAGGGTGTTCAGAAAAGCAGAGCCAGCTCATACGTGCTGGCCTTCTCACCTGAAGCTACCAGTTAGTGAGAGTTGGGGAAAGTGGGGAAGGAGCCCAGCACTGTCGACAGACTTTATCAGTTGAAGAAAACAGTGTTGTTAAAACACTCACAGGTCATAAAAAGAAAAAAAGAAGCACCCAAGGATATAAAATTGAGAAAAGATATCCGGAGAAAGCAATATTGTGCTCTCAGGCTAAAATTTCATAGGAAGCTTTTGAAAATGACCTCCTGGGTAAGGAAAGGTATGGACTCTATCTATTCTCTGGTTGAGCAAACACATTGAATTTAATACAATCTCAGCACCACATGTGCATAGAACAGAGCAGGACAATTTGATAAATGTATTTATAGCAACAATATTTATGAGATCTATGTAGGCTTTGAGACATTGAACTGAAGAAGTTTGAGCTTCGTGTTAGCAATGATAGCAACATAAGCCATTTTGTTTTCTTTGTGAGTGCTTTACAAAGCACTATCCAATTTAATCATGAAAAGAAAACAGTCCTGTGAGATAAGCATGAAAAAGTTTAGGAAGCAGAAAATGTTAAAGCTCAATTGCTGTTTAGTTGAAACTCTTTTTTTCAGGTCTTCTCATACTGGTTTTCTCTTTTTCTTTAAGTCCTTGTTATAAAATGTAACAAGGACATTGGTACTTATTGGTCTCATCAGCCTCACCCAGTAGCTTGCTAGCAATACAGAATCTTCTAACTCACTCTTGAGCTACTGAATCAGAGTTTGCATTTAATAAGATTCTCAGGTGATTTGTATGCACATTAAATTGTGAAAAGCATTATCTACATTGTGTCATATGAGTCATCTGGAATGCCTCTGTTTTTGGAATCTTAATTCATTATGAATGAGGGATAAGTAGAGGGCACTGTCATAAGAATAAGGTGTCAATCTATGAATCTTCTCAAAACATAATCAGATTCAAATGTTAATGGCACCGGTGATACTGATATAGGTTAAGGTTATAGACTCTGAATCCTGGTTTTGCCACTTACTGTGTGGCCTTGGGAGCACTTCTTAACTCTCTAAGCTTCAGTTCCTCATTTATAAATGAGAATGAGGATACTAAACACAGGAGGTTATTGTAAAGGTCAAACGAAATGAGTACGCAGAGTGGGCACACAGTGAGTTTGCAGTCATGTTCTGCTTTTTTTTGAGACAGAGTCTGGCTCTCTCTCCCAGTCTGGAGTGCAGTGGTGCGATCTCGGCTCACTGCAAGTTCCACCTCCCGGGTTCAGGCCATTCTCCTGCCTCAGCCTCCCGAGTAGCTGGGACTAGAGGAGCCCGCCACCATGCCTGGCTAATTTTTTGTATTTTTTAGTAGAGACAGGGTTTCACCGTGTTAGCCCATGTTAGCCAGGATGGTCTCTGTCTCCTGACCTCATGATCCACCTGCCTTGGCCTCCCAAAGTGCTGGGATTACAGGTGTGAGCCACTGTGCCCGGCCCAGTCTAATACCTTAAAGAAAAGAACTAATAATAAATTAAATGGCTGTGTTCTCTCTGGTATGTGTAGTGGCAGTATGAAGATCCAACTTTTGTTCTGAGTGAAACAAGAAACATGGAAAATACTTTATGAAAATGTATTACACAGAGATGACTTATTTAAGTTAATATTGTGCCATTGTTTCTCATATGGGAAGAATTTCTTATATGTGTGGTTTGCAGTGTAAAATTAGATATCATAAACCACTAGGGTAAAAATATATGAGGCCAATACCAGGATGCTGTTTCATCATGCAGAATCATTTTTCTTTAGAGAGCTAACAAATTCTTAAAAGACAGACTGAGAGTAAGGATCTGAAAACACTGCAGACTGTCAAAGGCATACAAGGAATTTAACAATGCACAATGAAATTTAAGTACCTTAGTTCCTCTTCTTGCTTTCCTACTGAACAGCAGTCCTACGTCTTTCTGTAGAAATGTTTATTTTGCACCATTATTTTGACATTTTCAAATATGACACTTTGGTCATATATTACCGCATATTTAAACAGGATGCATCAATCAGATACATTTAAGAAATATGTTGGTTTGGTTCAGAAAGGCAGGACAACTCAAAGCGGGGGCAGGGTAGCCACTATAAGACTTCAAAAGAACCTTGGTCTCCACAATCTTTTATCTTAACCTAAACATTTCCTTTCTATTGATCCCAGGTCTTTAGACAAACTCAACCAATAGCCAATCAAAAAATGATTAAATTTACCTATAGCCTGGAAGCCCCCACTTTGAGTTGTCCTGCCTTTCTGAACCAAACCAATATACTTCTTAAATGTATTTGATTGATGTCTCATGCCTTCCTAAAATGTATAAAACCAAGCTGCGCCTCAATCACCTTGGGCAGCTGTTCTCAGGACCTCCTGAGGGCTGTGTCATGGGCCATGGTTGCTCATATTTGACTTAGAATAAACCTCTTCAAATATTTTACAGAGTTTGACTCTTTTCATCGACAGAAATTAATGACAAACTAGCAATGCCTTTAATTGCCTGAGCAGGTTACTTGAGCAGACTGTCATCCACGCCTCCCTCCTCTAAGCCCTCCTTGCTGCCCCACTCTATTAGATTATCAATTTTAGATCAACTGCTGCAGGTGGTGTCTGGCTTTACTTGATGGGCTCCTCTCAGTTTGCCAAAGATTTATAAAAGCAGTGTTTTAAAGAATGGCGTTTACCCACTGAGCTAATTTTCTTCTCAGTTAGAATTCCATCATTCTTTAGCCCTAAGAGCAAAAAGAGAAAGGAGAATGGAATTAACTAACTAGAGAACTTTCTGTATTTCTCTATGTGACTGGTGTGTTACCCTTCTCTGATAGAATAACTCTGTGCTCTTATGGTCAAGCTGGTGTCATCCAGAGATGAGATGCAAGCATCCAGGGACTTTTTTTTTTAATCGGTGATTGATTTTATGGGGTGTTATTGATTTATAATAGTAACAATAATTTAAAATTATATACTATTTGAAACCCTAGGAAAGTTACATAGAGTCAAAACTTTTATTTTGGAATTGTCAATTTTGCATTGAAGATTCAGAAACCTTCTGTAATTTTCTGAACACAAATAATTAAACAGTGTAATTTCCATATTATCTCTCTTTTTTTAAAAGATGGGTGCTTAAATATGCAGAAAACAACTTTATTATTGATTTTTAAATGTAATACAAAACACCTAACTAATGCACAGCATTGAAACAACTCATCAATTTATCTGGCATCCTTGATTGGAGAGTCCTTAACAAAATGCTAATTTAATTAAGCCTTAACTGTTTTTTTTCTGACACCCTGATCAGAAAATGTTCAACTAATAATGTAATCTTGAATACCAATAATGTTTTAAATTTTTTCAAATTCGTGCAAGAACTCTGGATTCAAATTCGATTTCCTTTCTGTCTAAACCAATCCATGAGGTAGCAATTTTACTCGTGTTTATCCTTGGTCATCTGAGGATGCAGCAGTAAAGAGACGGTAGTCAGAAGGTGTTTCTTTTTTTTTTTTTTTTTTTTTGAGATGGAATCTCGCTCTGCCTCCCGGGTTTATGCCATTCTCCTGCCTCAGCCTCCCGAGTAGCTGGGACTACAGGCGCCCGCCACCTCGCCCGGCTAGTTTTTTGTATTTTTTAGTAGAGACGGGGTTTCACCGTGTTAGCCAGGATGGTCTCGATCTCCTGACCTCGTGATCCGCCCCTCTTGGCCTCCCAAAGTGCTGGGATTACAGGCTTGAGCCACCGCGCCTGGCTCAGAAGGTGTTTTTAGGAGGAGGAGGAGGAGGAGGAGGAAGAGGATGAGGGATGGGAGTAGAAATAGGATCAAGACTCGAGTAGTTTCGGAAAAAAGTGTTTAAGAGAGACATTTTTTTTCCAGCCCAATTCCAAGACATTAGATGACGTTACTAGAACTTAAAAGGAAAAACGTTCTGTTTGCTGAAATGACATGTTGCATATAGGAAATGTGTTACATTGCTAGGGCTGCTCTAATAAAATATCACAAACCAGGTGGCTTAAACAACAGAAATTTATCTCACAGTTCTAGAGGCTGGACATCCAAGATCAAGCTGTCAGCAGGTTTGGTTGGTTTCAAGGCCTCTCTTTTTGTCTTATGTAGATGGCCACTTTCTCACTGACCTCACGTGCCTTTTTCTCTGTGCTAGTGCCTCCCTGGTGTCTTTTTCTCTTTTTATAAGGAAATCAGCCACACCGAATTAGGGTTTCACCTTTATGACCTTATTTTAACTTTAATGAGTAAAATCACAACCTCACAGATTGGTTTAGACTGAAAGAAAATCTAATTTGAATCAAGAGTTCCCATGCATGAATTTCATAAAATTTAAAATATTATTGGTATTTAATACTACATAAGTAGTTGAACATTTTCTTTCTTTCTTTTTTCTTTCTTTCTTTTTTTTTTTTTTTTTGAGATGGAGTCTGCTCTGCTGCCCAGGTCAGAGTGCAGTGGCACAATCTCGGCTCACTGCAACCTCTGCCTCCCAGTTTCAAGCGATTCTCCTGCCTCAGCTTACCGAGTAGCTGAGACTACAGACACGTGCCACCTTGCCTGGCTGTTTTTTTGTTTTTTTTTTTTTTAAGTACAGATGGGGTTTCACTATATTGGCTGGGCTGGTCTCAAACTCCTGACCTCGTGATTCGCCCACCTTGGCCTCCCAAAGAGCTGGGATTATAGCTATGAGCCACCATCCCCGGCCTAGTAGTTGAATATTTTCTAATCAAGGTGTAATAAAAAAAAAAAAACAGTTAAAGCTTAATTAAATTTACATTTTGTTCACTACCTCGTTAAAGGCGCCATCGCCAAATATAGTCCCATTCTGAGGTACTGGGGTTTAGAACTTCAACATACAAATTTTGAGGGACCTCTAACAGGTCAATTTCCCCTTCTTCTTCTTCCCCTTCCCCTTCCCCTTCCCCTTCCCCTCCTCTTCCTTCCTCCCTCCCTCCCTCCCTCCCTTCCTTTCTTTTCTTTCTCTCTTTTTCTCTCTTTCTCTTCCTCTCTTTCTTGTTCGGCAGCCTCCTGAACCAGAGTGGGCTCACAGACACCCAACAGGGGGATTTTAACAAATGTCTGCTGACTCTTGATGGGGCAAATTACTATCAGCTGTGCCGATAGGGCTGCTTTTTAACATTGCTGCTGAGCTGTTGCCTAGTGAAATATGCTGAAGTTCTTCCGGTCATCAGAAGATCCATGTGCCCCCTCCCTTATCAGTCCCTTACCTCGTCTTCACTGAATTATTATAATAGTATTATAACTGGTTATGCAGATTCATCTGTGTCTCACCCTTCCATGAGAGCAGTCTATCTAAAGCCTAGTTCTAACGAAAAAGCCCACAGTCCTTTGCTAATTCAGGCAACACATGTTTCTGCCATGTCTGCCTTGCCAGGAACTCCACTAGACGTAAGAGATACAAGAGAGAGCAGTCGAAACTTTCATTTGCTTCCTCTTGCCTTCCAGATAAAGTCCAAATTCCTTTGTATAACACTTAGTATTTAGACCTTACCCACCTCCTCAAAAGTCCCTATCCTTGAATTCATATAGGGCTATTTTTCACCTCCTAAACACATTTTGCACATTAGAGCCAATACACCCTTTATGCTCTCTACTTTTCCATCTGTTCTCTTACCTGTAGAAAACCTACACATCCTACCATTCCAGCTTTAGATCCTTGCCATTGCATATCGTAGTGAGACTTCATGGATATATGGAATGAAGAAGGATAATTTAAATGTTTCTGGACTGAGTGTCTGGAAAGAGTGACGAAGGAACCATTCAACAGAGACAGAGAAAGGTGAAAGACAAGTAGGATTTGTAAGGTTGGGGGCACTAAGTTTTAGAAACTCCATGAGAACAGATTGTTCCGATGTGTTTATTGTTGAATCTTCAGCATATAGAACAGTTTCTGCCACACAGTAGAAACACAGTACATATCTGGCTTAATGAGAGTATATGTGTGTAGTCCTTGGTAAGAAACTGATGCTACCTCAGAAGTCATGACCCCTTTATTTCAAAAGACACAAAAATATAACAAAATTCCAGCACCACAAAAAAGAACCTGACCCTTGAAGTTTATGATAATGGAAACTGAGCTTTAAATGTTAACACAGGTTAGAACTGAGGAAATTTATTACGGTGTTTTGGAAATTAAGAGGATCCTTAATTTTTTTTGGGGGGGTCAACTAATGTATACTTATGTAAGAGTTTTGTCCAGAAATTTAGAAACTCTAACTCTGCTACTGTTAATTGCTAGATTTGCAACTTTGGTTCAGTTATTAGTTATCAGTTTAAATCTCTATAAAATATAGACAGATAATCTACCTATCTCTTGGGATTATAAAAAATCAAATAAAATAATATCAAAACATATTCAAAACTAAAAATATCATTGAGGTATTATATATAACCATAGTGGCAATAACAGACATAGTTTTTTTTTTTAGTAAACTGCTGTTGACAACTTCAGGTAGGAAATAAATCATTTGCTAAAAAGCACATTCACTGAGAATTTAAGAGAGATTGGTAGTTGGATAATTTCAAGATATGACTGATTATTTACTTTGGTTTTTGTTTTTTGTGCTGTTGTTAGAAATTTAAATTTATTTATTTATTTTGAAACGGAGTCTTGCTCTGTCGCCCAGGCTGGAGTGCAGTGGTGCCATCTCGGCTCACTGCAAGCTCCGCCTGCTGGGTTCATGCCATTCTCCTCCCTCAGCCTCCCGAGTAGCTGGGACTACAGGCGCCCACATGATATCATATTTTCTTGAACAACTGAACTATTATTAATCATCAAGTTTTTTTAGCTAATTCCTTATGGACATTTAATCATAACAACGTTTTCTGATAAAAGAGATTCCTGAGCCAGAATACTGCACATTATTGTAATGTCCCTGTGTACCAACTTGAGATATTAATCTAATTAACCACATTTCATGTAGCTGTTCTCCTATCTCTATTGAAGAGCCTCTCATCATTCTTTTTTTTTTTTTTTTGGTCACGGAGTCTCGCTCCATCACTCAGACTGTAGTGCAACGGCGCCATCTCGGCTCACTGCAACCTCCGCCTCCTGGGTTCAAGTAATTCTCCTATCTCAGCCTCCTGAGTAGGTGGGATTACAGGCACGCACCACCACGTCCAGCTAATTTTTGTATTTTTTCAGTAGACGCAGGGTTTCACCATGTTGGTCAGGCTGGTCTCGAACTCCTGACCTCGTGATCCGCCCGCCTTGGCCTCCCAAAGTGGGATTACAGGTGTGCGTCACTGTGCCCGGCCTCATCATTCTTTTTGAAAGTCTAATAGCTTAAATACTAACGATTGTCATTACACTCATCTTACACTATGAACTAGGCTGAAAATTCATTTGGATTTGTTTCCTTATGTCTTGAAGCCATCCTGTAATACCCACTTATTGTAAAGCTGGTGAAAATTCCTCTAAAATAGATGGAATAAAATTCATATTGAGCAAGCTTTAATATGCCATTTTCAAAAGACAACAGGTCAGGCATTATTATGCAACAGAGACCAGGTTCTAGTGACATCTACTCAGTGATGTTTCCCCTGATATCCCTGTTACTATGCGGAGTTGATCCTAATTGTAATAGCTGTTATTTGTAGAACTCAATATAGAGTTACATGGGTTGGGCACACTACTTATGCTGCTAAGGCTCAGTTTCCTCACAGGCAGAGCAAGGATAATAAGAGTACTTGTCTCATTTAGATCTTTGAGAGGTTAAATGATATAATTCATGAAAAGCGCTTTATTTACTCAGTGCTCATTGGTTAGTAAATAGCTCATAAATATTACTTTTGTTATTATTGAGCATAACAACTTCAACCACAGTAAACTGTGACAATTGGCAAGTGGAAACAACCTCACATCCTCCAATAAGGATTGGTCAAATTCATTACGGTAACTTCAGATGATAGAAGGATTATGCAGCCATTGCATAATCTGTTATAGAAGAATAAATATCAATCTCCTAATATGCTCTAGATCTGCTGCTAAGCTAAAAAGTAGGCTACAAATGGTTTGCTTATTGAATAGACTGGAAAAGCATATGTGAAAATGTTACTGGTGGTTGCCTTTGGAACGCAGGAATTTTCAATTTTTTTGTTATTTTACTTTTGTATTTTTTTGCTTTCTTCACTGTTTTCCATAGAGTGCTATTTCATAGAGCATATTAGAGTGGATGATATTATATACAAGAAATGTATGGCCCTTGTCACTCAGTGTACCATACTTCCCATCATTAAACATCCAGTTAATGATGAACATGGTTATGCATTATCTCTCTTGCCTACTACCCCAGCATCTTAAGATTTTATAATACACACAACTTTCGACGGCATTGCTTATGTAAGGCCACACATAGAACAGACTATCATCCCCCAACACATGCCAGTGAATGCTCCCATTAGGGAGCTTGGAGTCCACGATGACAGAAACAGACATGCTCACATTCTCCCCTCAGTCATTCTGTTGTTTGGGACACATTAGTTTGGACGCATTAAGACCTACCTATCCCAACCTTATTTTTTAGGCCTGCCTCCACTATAAAGATTGAAAAAACTGAACACTCACTTCCCTGTCTTCTTTCTATTCAGGACTGGTGAGGAAATACAATGAGATGCTTACCAATGTCTGTTTCATTTTTGTTTTCATGGATGGATGAAGGCTTGTGCTTTTGTGATAAAATGACAGTCATGACCAGTACATCCTTCTCTCCTACTTTTCTAGAGAGTAGGTGCAATTGAGCCACTGTATTTATCTTACAGCCTTAAGGGAAAGGCCAAAAGATTCCCACAGCTGCCCGCACTGATATTACTGAGCCGCTAAATCAATGTGAACAAAACTTCTTATTTCTAGTTTTCTCATTAAGTGAGGAAAATAAATTCCTATAGGTTTAAGCAGCCACTAGGCAGTTTTTCGATCACTGTAACCCCAAAATATTCTTAATAGATACGTTTTTCTTACTTAATACCACTGGGGTGCAGACCTGATGTGTATCTCTTTCTAATGTTTTGCTGTAATAATGATTTTCTTCATTCTACATTAGCTTGGAGTTTTCCTACTGGCTCACTTCATTTTAGAGTAGTAAATCTATCACCAAAAGACTTACTTTTATAAAAAGAGGGAAGGAATTTTTGTGTGTGATCGTTTGTGTGTCTGTGTGTGTGTGTGTGTGTGTGTATGTGTGTTACATGAAGGGGAGGAAGCTTTCAATAATAACGTACACCTTTGTCAATAGTACATGGCCAAGTACAATTAGGCCCTTGCAAGCATCATTACCCAACAGATCTATCACACTGTGCCTAGTTCACTTTTTCCTTTGTCTTCTGCCTAGTCTCCTTCAACACCCTTCCAGGATGAGGAAAGTAACACATAGGGCTGTATATGGCAAGAATAGTGATCATAATCTATGTTTCAAAGAAGAAATGAAGCAGAACGAGCCTAACAGAAATATCAGAGAAAGTTTTTAGTTCTTTTTCCCTTTCCTAAATTCTAACATCTCCCTGGTCCTTTTGTCCAGGAGTTCAGTAGTTTCATGGCAGCCTCCGATTCACTGAAATGTGCAATGTCTTACCAATGTTATCCATCCCCATGTTAAATTCTGTTCCAACATAATTATCTCCAATAAAACTTCCCTCTTGTTAGTGTTTGGAAAGCAATCTGATGGCATTGCACTGAAGATGTAGTTACCCTTGGTTTTGTCTTGATCCTGGAGTCCTGCTTACGCCCCTTTGAGCGTGACACAGCTCCTAGAGGCAGCCTTTGGACCTGGTTATTAACGGAAGCTTTTCCTCCTCCTTTAACACAAGAACTTGATTTTTATCCCCACATATTAAAAAAAAAAAGAGATGTCTTCACCTTTAATAATCTGGCAAACTCACATGGAAGATTTTTACCCAAAAAGAGAAAAAATATACTCCAGTGGAATGGATATTTCTAATATAAGAGAAAGCTACATCAGACAGACTAAGAGAAAAGTGAAACAAATCTAGTTTGTTTTAGCAGAATTGTCTGTCAGTTTCTTACAGGGCTATCCTTTCTTCTTACTAAACAAGGAAATAACTTGCTTGACTCTGACAATTACAAATTACTCTTGTTTGTAGAAATGACCTTATTTTATGACCAATATTACAATGTAGCAAGATGACCATTATGAATATTATTAAATAAGTGCCCAGTTTACTGTCATGTAAACTGCGTTTGCTTACAGGATTTACTTTGTCCATAGTGTTCAGTTTTCAAGGTTCATTATTTAAGAACCATGTTTACAAATTTTATATAATAGAAGGAACCCTAATAAAGTGTGAATAGAAATAGATTGGCTTTATTTTACCATGTCTGATGGCTTGAGATGGGTTAAATTAATTTTCAAAGATTATATACAAAGGAGAAAAGGATGGGTAAATTTCTGTTAATAGTTTTTGCAACTTTAGTATTTTCTGATCCCATGACTCATTTTAAAAGATGAGTGCAGTTAGGATACACTGCATTGTTCTATCGTTTTCCTGACACCTTGATGACCTAGGTTGGTGGGGATTAACTGGGGGTTTACTCCCCAGGCTATTCCTTTTCTCTGTTATAAGTAACTCAGTGTAGAAATGGCCTTCACTCGTTGGATTCACACTATTTTAAACCCAGAAAATACATTCTAACATTTTTTATTCCAAGTAATTTACAAACAAGTTTACAAATCCATCAAACAGATTTTTGAATGACTCTATTATCCCCCAGGTTGCAGAAACCAGAAAACTTGGAATCATTATGGAGGAATTTTTGCTTTCAAATAATTGTCCGTATGGATACCATACTGAAATTTCTAAAGCAATAATCTGATCACTTTTTAATCCAGCTCACAATGCATCAATGCTTCCTTAGTACTACCATGCTCAGTAATAAGGTCCTCTCTAATTTTGCCCCTTGTTTACTTTGCAATTCTCATTATTTGCCATATACTTTCCCAAAATAAGGCCTTCATAATCTTGCACTAGTCTGGTTACAAGAAGGCAAATTATTTTACATTTCTGGGACTCTGACTAGAATTTCTCCTCTGCTTATCCTTCAGGTTAAGTTCTATTAACAGATAGGTTTTTAAAACTCAGATGTATCCAGATTAAAAAGGAAGAAGTAAAATTATTTTCATTTGCAGATGACATGATCTTGCACGTAGAAAATCCTGGCCGGGCACTATGGCTCACGCCTGTAATCCCAGCACTCTAGGAGGCCGAGGCGGGTGGATCATGAGGTCAGGAAATCGAGACCATCCTGACTTGATGAAACCCCGTCTGACTAAACCCCACCTGACATGGTGAAACCCCGTCTCTACTAAAAAAAAATACAAAAAATTAGCCGGGCGTGGTGGCGGGCGCCTGTAGTCCCACCTACTCTGGAGGCTGAGGCAGGAGAATGGCGTGAACCCGGGAGGCGGAGCTTGCAGTGAGCCGAGATCACGCCACTACACTCCAGTCTGGGCGAGAGTGAGACTCCGTCTCAAAACAAAACAAAACAAAAAAAAAAAAAAGAAAAAAAAGAAAAGAAAATCCTGAGAGAGCCACACACAAAAAAATCAGAGATTAAAAAAAAAAAATGAATTCAGCAAGTTTTAGGATACAAGATCAATATGCAAAAATACATGCATTTCTATGTGCTTGCAATGAATAATTCAAAAATGAAACTTACAGAAAGTTATAGGCTGGGTGCAGTGGCTCACACCTGTAACAAAACAACTAGGTTTTTTATGTATAACAACTAAAGCATAAGTCAGCAAGCAACCAATCACACACACACATACATTGAACATCGTAAAACTATAAAACTTCCGTACTTCAAAGGACACCATCAAGAACGTGAAAAGACAACCCACGGCGGGGGAATGCTTTTGCAAATCATACGTCTGGTAAGAATTTAGTATCCAAAATATATTAAAAAAAACTGTTACATCTCAACAATAAAAAGACAAATAACCTAATTTTAAAAATGGAAAGAAATTTGAATAGATTTATCCAAAGAAGACATGCAAATGGCCAATAAGCACCTGTAAGGATGCTCAAAATCATTAGTCATTAGGAAAATTAAAATCAAAACCACAAGAGACCATTTTATACTCACGGGTAAGGCTATAATAAAAAAGGAGGACAACAATTTGTGTGGGTAAAGATGTGAATATACTGGAACTCTTATTACTGCTGGTGAGAATGGAAAATGGTGTGGCCTTTTTGGAAAACATTTCGGAAGTTATTAAACATGTTAAACATAGAGTTACCATATGACCCTGACATTTCGATCCTAGTTATATCCTGAAGAACAGTGAAAATATATGTTCCCACCAAAACTTGTATACAAATGTTCATAGCAGCATTATTATTCACAGTAGTCAAAACGTGGAAACAACCACAATGTCCATTAACTGATAAATGAATAAACAAAAGATGGTATTTT
This sequence comes from Trachypithecus francoisi, assembly GCF_009764315.1. NCBI lineage: Eukaryota > Metazoa > Chordata > Mammalia > Primates > Cercopithecidae > Trachypithecus > Trachypithecus francoisi. The sequence continues at coordinate 20,106,759 of NW_022681454.1, forward strand.
CATCAAAAAAAAAAAATGAATAGTGATATATGCTTCCACAGAGGTGGATCTTGAAAATATACCGAAAAAAAAAAAAACCCAATTCAAAATGCCGCATATTTTAGAATTCCACTTATATGAAGTGTCCAGGGTAGGGAAATCCATAAAGATAGAAAGTTGATTGTTAGCCAGGAACTGAGGGAAAGAGGGAATAGTAAGTGACTGCTAATGGGAGTGAGGTTTCTTTTTGGTGTGATAAAAATGTTCTAGAACTAGCTAGTGGTAATGATTGCACAACCTTGTGAATATACTAAAAATCACTGGATTGTATATTTTAAAATAGTAAAATTTATGCTATGTGAATTGTATCTCAATTTAAAAATAAATTCAGCTTATCTATTAGGTTCTCTAGGCAAATTTTCCTCACTTCTAAGGCCACTCCCAGTACTCCTTCTCCAGTTACACTACTGCAACTCATAGTTCTAGGCGATTTAGTGTAGTGGTTAAGGAGCTGGACAGAATGAATGCCTTTCTTAAAATTCCTCTCTAGCTGAACAATTGTGAGCAAGTTATTTAATCTCACCGGGCCTCAACTTCCTCATCTGTAAAATGGAATAATAATATACCTCACTTATAGGGTTGTTTTGAAAATTATCTGAATCAATATTGCAAAGCACTTGAAACAGTACCAGGCATGGCCAGGCGTGGTGGCTCACGCCTGTAATCCCAGTGCTCTGGGAGGCCGAGATGGGTGGATCACTTAAGATCAGAAGTTCGAGATCAGTCTGTTTACTATGGTGAAACCCCATTTCTACTGAAAATACAAAAAATTAGCCAGGTGTGGTGATGGGTGCCTGTAATCCCAGCTACTCAGGAGGCTGAGGCGGGAGAATCGCTTGAACCCGGGAGGTGGAGGTTGCTGTGAGCCAAGATTGCACCATTGCACTCCAGCTTGGGCAACAAGAGTGAAACTCTGTCTAAGAAAGAAAGAAGGAAGGAAAGAAGGAAAGAAAGAGAGAGAGAGAGAGAGAGAGAGAGAGAGAGAGATGGAAAGGAAGGAAGGAAGGAAGGAAGAAAGAAAAGAAAAGAAAGAGTCCCAGGCATTCAATAAGCACTTAATAAATGTACTATTGTCATTAAGGCAATTGTTATATCTATTATTATGATTGCTATAAACATTCCCCCTGAAATTCATATCTTAAAACCCTAACCCCAAGGCGATGGTATTGGGAGGTGGGGACTTTGGTAGGTGATTAGGTCATGAGAATGGAGTCCTCATAAATGCAATTAGTGCTCTCATAAAAGAGACCCCAGAGAGCTCCCACATCCTTTCTGCATGTGACAATACATCAAGAAAATGGTCCTCACCAGACACCAAATCTACCAGTTCCTTAATTTGGGGCTTTCCAGCTTTCAGAACTGTGGGAAATAAATTTCTGTTGTTTATAACCCACCCAGTTTATGATATTTTATTATATAGCAGCCCACACTAAAATAATTATAATTATTATTTGGTATGTCTCTCTAACATTGTACCCTACTGTCTATCACTGTAGGCACTTAGAGATGTGTGGTTTTTGAATGGCTGGTCCCAGGGTCTAATTGAAGTCACTCGTGCCTCTTCAGGCTCAGCAACTCAATTATAGTCTGGTAATGATATCTTTGGCCAAACAGTACAGAAATAAACAACATGGTGGGTTCGGAGCTTAATAAGGATTCGAACCCTAAGTAGCTGAAAATCTACCAGAAATGTTGCAATCTGCTTCTTCTAAAATACATTTGCTCCAATGACCACAGAAGGAAAGAAACCTGCCTTTGCACTCCGGTCTTTGGAAATTAATAGAAAGTTCTGAGAGACAATAGTTCTGTGAAAAGGCTTAGTTTTTTTGGATGCCTGAAAGAACGCTTACACATCCTTGCAGTAAGAGAATCTACGAAGAAAAAAGAGTTCTATCATTGCTTGTGTTTCCTATCCTGAAGTCTTCTCTCTGCAAGTGACTGTTTTTTACTCATCGGTTTATAATCTTCTAGCATGACATATATTTTTCAAAGTGCCAACAAATGCTATTTATTCTCTACACGAACATTTCTCTTAGGTACTCCAGGAAATAAAATATTATACTCAAATGAGTTCAGCTTCTCGTCCTATATGCCAGCCCTGGCAACTGAGCCGTAAGCAGTGCTTTTTGAAGTTCACCCTCACATCTACTCAGCGGGAGTGCAAAGCAAGATGAGAAAGTGGCTCATTACTTTTTTTTTTAGGGAGGATGAGTTCTAGAAAGAAAATTAAAAGCACAAAAATATTTTCCTTGGGTGACATATATTCAGACTCGGCAAAAGTAACTAAAAGATAATATTTTTATATGTGTAGCTTTACAAGCAATCTATTAAAATATTTCAATTAATACAACATATTAATTTTGTTCTGTAAAATAAAGAAAACACCTATATAGTCACTAGGTTTTTCTATAGCAACAATCTACTAATGTTAGCTTCAAGCCACTCTAGGACATACGGAATTTTCTTCTTTCTTCAATAAAGGGTTTGATGTTGTCTAATGTGAAACAAGGAAGAAAATACATAATTATATGTATATATATATAAGTATATATACACACATAATAAATGAAACAATAGTATTTGATCTACTGGTCAGTGAAGAAATGTTTTATGATTATAGATACAATATTTGGCACAGACTTATTGACAACAACACTGTAATTTTATCTTGTTTACACAGAAAAATGATAAAGAGTTTTCCCTCAGTTTAACACTGAGAGCAATCAATGAGATTCAACGTTTCTTTAATGCCAGAAAACAAAAACAAACAAAAAAGACCTTCAGGCACATTGGAGTTGAAAGGCCTTTCAAACTGCATTTTTACATTCTCCCTTTTTCATTCTTTTCCCATATGGCTGGAAAAGGGGAATACATTTTATGATGCCCCAAAATGTATGTTTTTGAGTTTATTCCTGAAGCTAACAGCTTCAGAGAAAAAAAAAATGAATGAGTTCAATTTTCAATTTTGCATGTTCCCCTACCTCCTCCAGTCCTTCAAGGTGCTTTTGTGGTCATACCACAATCAGCTCTGCCCACCTGCACTCAGAATCTCCTCTCTTATAAAATGTTCCCTAACTCTCTCAGGTTCTATTATTTCTGCCCCAGAGAGCTCTCTTCTCTGACCTCCACCCACATTTCCTGCCCAGGTAACCTCAGAGTGGCTTTTTGGAAGTGTTTACCTCTTTGTAGTTGTTAGAGTACACTTGCCTCATCCTGTAACACTGTGGCGATGTTGCCTGATTTTCTCGTGAGATTTTCAGTAGCTTTACACACTAATAGAAAATATATGTGTGGTCTCTGTGTGCAATCTAGGAGAAAAAATAGTACCATTATGAAATAGAGGAGTCAAACAGTGGGAAGGGGAAATGAATTTCCCATGAACACATGAGGTTCAAGAGATTTTGGAAGTTCATTTTAATTGGTAGCCCTTAGCATCCACTCAGAAAATCGGAAATAATAATACAATCACAGCACGTTCTAGATGTAGCTTCTGTTAGCTAAATAGAAATCTAGTTTAAAATTGCAAAAATCTTTTTCCCTCCCCCTGGGCAGATTTGCTCACAGAAAGCTTGGCTGTTCAGCTATCAAAGCCATTGGTTTTGAGTCTTAACTCTCTTGCAGCAACAGTTAAGCCAAACCCATAATGGAAGAACATTTTCCTAATAAGCTCTGATATAATTAGCTTCTCCAAAGTCCTAAACTGTTTTAGCTTAATCCCAGTTAACTTAATGGTGGTCACACTCATTTCATTTTTCCTTATCTCCCCTCCTCTCCTTTCCCTTTCATTTTTTTCTTTCTTGGTTCTTCCACCATTGACCATCTTACGTTTATGATACACACACACACATATATTGTTGTTGTTGTTGTTGTTGTTGTTGTTTTTGAGACAGAGTCTCGCTCTGTCACCAGGCTGGAGTGCGGTGGCGCGATCTCAGCTGACTGCAACCTCTGACTCCCTGGTTCAAGCTATACTCCTGCCTCAGCCTCCCGAGTAGCTGGGATTACAGCCACTCACCACCACACCCAGCTAATTTTTGTATTTTTAGTAGAGACGAGGTTTCACCGTGTTGGCCAGGATGGTCCTGACCTCATTATCCACCCGCCTCGGCCTCCCAAAGTGCTGGGATTATAGGCGTGAACCACCCTGCCCGGCCATGATTTATATTTTTTGAATGATTCTTGCTTCAACTCTTTTCCCTAGGTTACATTTAAATAACATGTAGTTATGTAAATTTCTCTGTTTTATGAAATGTCTATCAAGCACCTCCATGCTAAACTGCTTCACCTTAAAATGGGATAGTGAGCAAGACCAGACGTGGTCCTGCCCTCAGGAAGCTTATGGCCTAGTAAAAGTGGGTACCTCATTCACATTAATCATTCTATAACCTCAACTAAGACAATGTCCTAAAAGAAAATAAATGAGGTTTTTGAGAAAGAATTTTTTTAAAATGGGCCAGGACTCAGACATTGAAAAAAAGATCGAAAGCACAGTCTAAGTTGACATCTCAGGGCTGAGTAGGTTATTCTTGAAAAACGAATCTGGCCAGGCGCGGTGGCTCACGCCTGTAATCCCAGCACTTTGGGAGGCCGAGGCTGCAATGCCTGTATCAGGAGGCAGAGATAAAGTGCGATTCTTCTGTGAAAGCCTCTTCTAGTCAGCTAGCGAACACGTTTGAGTAAAACCCAATCAACGACAGGTGTGTGGAAGAGACGGCCATGTTGCAGACCTTGTGTTTCAATGTGTCCAACGTGGCCTTCCTCAGGATTGGAGCCAATTTTCACATGACATAGCTCTCACTTTTTGCAATTAAGACCTTTTTAATGGACTTTTCCTCCTTTCCAAGAAAAGTCTTGAGCATTATTAAAGGCCAAAGTACTGAAACTCTTCTGGTGGAATTCTTCTTCTTTGTGAATTATTTACATTGAGATGAATGATTCAAAATCAATAGGTTGCAGAGTTGGAAGGAATGTGAAAGAAGCTCATCTCTGCTGTTTCCTCCAGACAGGACTACTCTGCTAAACTGGCAAACAGATGAGGTGCTAATCTTTACAGAGTTTTCTCTGTACAATGTTCTAGGGTTTCACAGCCTCTCCACTGGGAAGCTATTCAACATCTTCTTTCTTGCACTCTAGGTCCATATTCCTCTTTAAGTATAGATGAAGAACTCTTCACATACTTGATAATAATTGGTTTCTCTGATATTAAAAGAAGTCATAGGTACCAGATACAGGAGCAGATCCAAGTCTAGATGGTGTGGATTAATGTCAAACCAGACATCCTTCTTCTCTTTTAATACTTTTTATGGGCTTTTCATTTTATTTCCTCTGAGAAGATGAAAAGTACTCCGTAATCATAGGAACTCTCCATGGTTCTCCTTGCTCTTCCTAGTCTCTCAACACATAATTAAGAATCCTACTGGATTCCAGATGTCGTGCTAGGAACTGGAATTTGGCAGAAACAAGACCACCATGTTTCCTATCTTCCTGAAGCCTGCAGCAAGAGTGGTCTCACCCCGCCCTCTTCTCGTTTCCTCTCCTCCCTCTGTAATACATCATGGGTTTAGAAATGGAGGCGGTGGTCTATTATCCAGGAATGCACTTTACATCAAAATCAGACTGTACAACAGAGTCGAGACTCAATCCAAAAATCCACAAGGGAAGTCTAGAGAGTTACGAAAACCAAATCTGTGAGCAAAAATGTCAACGGCAAATAGGCCAACTGTAAATAAGATATAATCTGGGCACAGGTATTGCAGACTAAAGCTCCCTTTTGCTAAGGTGCTAACATACCAAAGGGGCCTTTAGGCAAGGTATCCAGGTATAAAGGCCCAATGGTAAGAATAACCTATCTTCTTTTCACCTATTTTCTTCTTTTCTCTTTTACATAAAATGATACAGAAAGTTATAGTGATTAGGATTATTAGTAGGGCTGATGTGAGAGGGAAAGATTAGAATAGTTATAAACATAACAGCAACAGGTATATCATGTTTTACAACTTGACATGCCTTATTCAGTGTGTTGCAGTGAAAAGGAGTGAGGCCGACCTGAGTTTCAATCTAGCAGACATTAGCCCTTGGAGAGTAGAGACTCTGGGGTTCTCATTTGCATTCCAGGCTCCTAGTACTGAACCAGGAGCACTGAAAGGCATTCCATGAATGGGTGTGAATGATGGATGAGTCCTTGCTCGGCTGCCTTTGGGCAGTTTGTTAGTGGAAGAGTCCTTTCTCTTTTCTTACTCTCATTTTTTCCACATTAAAAAAATAGAAAAATATGTATGTTTTTATATTGTTTGGTTGGGGGGGGGCGTCAAATGAGAAAGTGCCTGGCACGTATTAGGTGCTCAATAAATGTATTACTTTAAAGCTTTATTATTATCTCTGACTCCATTTACTTACCACCATTTACTTACCACTTACTTACTTAGTGGAACTGGCCTCAGAAACCCAATTTCTGGCTAACATATAACCCTGTATTGGCAGTTAGAATCCTCTTCACTTTCTGGGTCTTGCTTTGAAGTCTAAAGAGGAACTGCTCTCTACTTATTTCGACTATGGAAATGTTTATTGAATGGCTCTAGGCCATTTGAAATGAGACAAGTATAAAAAATTTATATTACAGTATTATTACACCATTCTGAAGTAATTAAATTACTTCAGAATGTAATTTTCATATATTGAAATTTATAATATCAAATTATATGCAATTAGATGAAATTTCCAAGAGATAGGAGGGAGAAATCTATTTAAATTTTCTATTTTGCCAAAGTTATTCAGTTTTAAAACCATTCATTTCACAAGATTCTTTAATTCTTGCAGGCTAAATGATGCACTGAACAATTCCTGAACAGTCCTGCAGATACAGACTAGGAAAAAATTAATTGTCATTGTATATCTGTGCTAAGATTTTGAAATGATTAAAACTTGTACAATAACATGAATAATCATTGTAAAGTACAGTACTTCTCATCTTGAAGGGCTTTCATTTCTATCTTCATGCAACCCAGACACATTATGAACATTCTGCAAGGAGAGGATAACAGAGCACTGGCTCACAATCATGAAAAGGAACATTGTGGAACCATATGAAGTTTAAGGTAGCTGGGGCAAAAGATACATAGCGGGGAGAGGCAGGGTTGCAGACTGGAATTTTGTCTGGTCATGTTTTTATGAGACATGCACGATACATGGAGGAGCCAAGTGATCCCTGTGGACAATGGAGAGTGACTGAGAATGACAATGATCCACTTGCATTTTAAAAAAGGTAAGCTTAGGGCCGGACGCCGTGGCCCATGCCTGTAATCCCAGCACTTTGGGAAGCCAAGGCAGGTGGATCCCGAAGTCAGGAGTTCAAGACCAGTCTGGCCAATATGGTGAAACCCCGTCTCTACTAAAAATACAAAGTTAGCCAGGCGTGGTGGTGCATTCCTGTAATCTCAGCTACTCGGGAGGCTGAGGCAGGAGAATTGCTTGAACCCTGGAGGTGGAGGTTGCAGTGAGCCAAGTTGAGCCACTACACTCAAGCCTGACCACAGAGTGAGACTCCATCTCAAAAACAAAAATAAAATAAATAAAAAAGATAAGCTTTGCCACAGGATAGAGGAGGAATTTGAGCCAAAAAGAACTGGAAACAGGAATATTAGAGAAGGGATTGTTTCTATAGTCCAGTTAAGAGTTGATGAAGAACTGAACAAGAAAAGGTATCGGTGATGGGAAAGATAGTAAGACACCTGACTCAAGAGATGTTCCCAAGGCAAAATTGACAGGATTGGAGATAGAGAATTCTAAGTTGACATCAATGCTTAAAAGCTTGTAATATAGTGCTGATGAGGATGCAGTGAGAGCGTGGAGGATGAGATGTAGGTTACTGTGGCTGCCATTTGCAATATTTGAATCAAAAGAGATCCACCATGGATTAATCATGAGAACTGTTAATATGTGTTTAAAATTTCACAGTACTTTCAATATATTTTCTGGTTAGAGTCACACAATAACTGTAAAACAGGTAAATATGCAGATAAGAGAAGAAAGGCTCAGAGAAGTCAAGTCACAGTTGGGTAAAGTCACATGGTATTAATTGTCAGATTCTTTGTTTATTATGTCATGTTACTTTTTATTAAACAAAATCAGTGAAATAAAGCTATAGATAGGAATAAAGCTATTTCACATTTGAACATTTATGAAATATCTGCTGTAAATGCTTAATATTCATTATTTAATTAAAAAATAGAACTGCAGAATTTAAATTATGTAAAACTGTGATTGCAAATAAATTCAATTGCTAATACATAATATCCTTTTTTGTGTGTATGGTTCTGCATAGAACATTTTATCCTTTTGAAATAAGAGCAATAATGAATAAGCTTTGTTGAATTCTAAAAACAACTATTGGTAAGTCTATGTGGGTGATGTTAACAAGTTGAATATTAATGAATGACTATCTCTATTATATTTATCATGAGGCTATTTCCTTTATAGTATGCTAGATTTATGACATCCATAACTATAATAATTAAGATGAAAACATTTTGGATCTCAATTAAAAATATGCAAATACATACATAATTGCTCAAATTTCAGATGATGTGGGCAAAAATAAATGGCAAAAGAAACATCAGTTAAATAACAGTAGACTCGAATGCAGGAGACCCATATTCCAAGCCCAGCTTTGTGACTGTCACCGGATTTAGGACCTTGGTAACTGTGATGGTTAACTTTATATGTCAACTTGACTGGCCTAAGAGATACTCAGATGGCTAGTCAAACATTCCTTCTGGGTAGATCTGCGAGGGTGTTAACTGGAAGAGATTAGTATTTGTATCAGTAGACTGAGTAAAGAAGATCACCCTTGCTAATGTGAGTGGACATCATCCAATTCACTGAGGGCCTGAACAAAAAGGTGGAGGAAAGGCAAATCATCTCTCTCTCTTTGGAGCTGTGATATCCATCGTCTCCTGCTCCCAGACATCGCAGCATCTGGTTCACGGGCCTTCAGAGTAGGAGTGATTACACTACTGGCTATCCTGGTTTGCCAGCTTGCAGATGGCACATGGTGGGACTTCTAGACCTCATAATAGTGTATCCATCCATCCATCCATCCATCCATCTCTCTCTCTCTCTCTCTCCTATTGGTTCTATTTCTCTGGAGAACCCTGACTGATACAGTAAATACATTTACTTAATGTCTCTGAACTTCAATTTCTTTATCTGGAAAAATAGAGCATGAAAATAAATACAGAAAAGTTCTTAGAAACTATAATGTACTCAAGTATAAAATATGGAATAGCCAACCAAGAAAACTACTTGGAAATATTTCTTGCAAGATGCCTACAGCCCAAGAAGTAGAATTCTTCAAATGCATTAAATGCTTTAAAAAATATTGTTTATAGAATTTCTTTTTCAAGTTATGTTCTTCTGGTGTACAAAATATCCCCTCCGCTGTCTCTAAAAACCTTATAAAATATAATGTTTACAGTTTATAGTTAAACATGTGAGTATGTGTGTGTGTGACAACAGAGTAAAAAAGATGGATTTTTCTCTTTGGATTATGAACTTCCTCAGTAGATAATTTCAAAAGGAGTGATGTGTCAAAAGACTACAGCAGTGTCACCAAAATCAGAGAACAGTTCTTTAAGGCCATAACATTAAAGGCCAAGAATCATTTACATGTAGAAATCCTGCTGTGTTTGCTAAAAGTTTGTCTTTGGCCGGGCGCGGTGGCTCAAGCCGGTAATCCCAGCACTTCGGGAGGCCGAGACGGGCGGATCACGAGGTCAGGAGATCAAGACCATCCTGGCTAACATGGTGAAACCCCGTCTCTACTAAAAATACAAAAAACTAGCCGGGCGAGATGGCGGGCGCCTGTAGTCCCAGCTACTCGGGAGGCTGAGGCAGGAGAATGGCGTGAACCCGGGAGGCAGAGCTTGCAGTGAGCCGAGATTGCGCCACTGCACTCCAGCCTGGGCGACAGAGCGAGACTCTGCCTCAAAAAAAAAAAAAAAAAAAAAAAGTTTGTCTTTATTTCACAGTCACAAGTTGTATTTCTCTTCTTTCATTTTCTTGCAAGAGAAAACACTTCAAGTCATACCTAGCACTGAGTTAACACCATAAGCAGACTAGCTACATGATGATATTTGAAACAAATTTAAAATTCGCTTAATGAACTCAACTATTGTGTCAGCTTATAAATTTTCACACCATTCCTACCATTTTCTTGTCATTTTTTTTTTTTTCTGTCTTGAGAATGAGATATCTGCAGTGGATCATCAATCATCAATACCTTCTGCAATCAATCAATAGTTCTGCATGGAACTCTGCCTAGTTTCTTCATTGTACTCACTTATATAGATGCATCACAAAAAAGCTCATTGATACATAGTTTATAATTTGTAACAGTGACTCTAAGATAGCTTTAGTGTGGGACAGTCCCAGAATAATATTTAGAATGAAGCAAAAGATTATATACTAGAGAAGCACCAATGCATGAGTTAGGACTGGTTTCCACCTTTCCATGGACTATGGTGGCTTAAGCAAATACGCATTTATTGCTACAAAACAGTAAGTTCAGAAGTACCCGGTCCGATTTAAGCCTTCTTATTTTGTTTGTCATGTTAAACTGTGACTTATTTTCTCATGCTCAAAAATGGCTACTCTATCTTTGGGGAAGAAAAGAGAATGGAAAGAAGCAGTGTCTGACTCACTCCACTTTAACACTGCATTAAAAATTTTTTTTCAAAGTTCAATGAACTCCAGTTACCCTCCAGTATATTCAATATATTTGTGGTGGCTTGTCCTGTACTCAATTACATGTCATATCCTCAACATCAAAGATTTACTCCATATTCTTCATTGTTTACCTCCTAGCCCATAGAGAGAGTATCACATATGATTTAATCTTTTCTCATTTTAGATTTGAAGTCATTCTGACTCAGGGATATATGAAAATGACTGATACATCCTAATTAATTTTGAGTATGTGTGGCTGGAATTATTGGGACATTGAATGCTAGCCACTTGATAAGCAGTCTTGAAGCTTTTGCACTTGGAACCAAATTTGTGTGATCTGATTGAGAGCATGAAACAGTCTATATTATATTATTTCAAGGCCATTGCTTCAGTGTGAGAAATCCACATATCATTCTCACTACCAGAAGTGCCATGTATCAGTAATGCCAAGAATGGAAATCCTCTGAACGGTCTTACCAAGTCCAAGCACAATCTTTGTGTCAGACAAACTTTGGGATGCTCATGATTTCTTCCAAATATTAGTGTACATGTTTATGTAGTCAGAGAATCCTCCAGTTTCATCCCCCTTTATAGATTTTTAATAGAGTCTATTTCAATATATTGCAGTATGAAAGTTTTCTCTTTGCCTACTTTTTAACCTATATCCTACAACCTAGCACAAGCCTGGAACATAGTCAAAAATAAATGTTGAATGCACGAATGACTTTGGGACAGTCTCTAAGCCTCTATATACTATAATCTCCTCATTAGTAAGCATATATGTCAATATGCCTAGCAATTTGGGGTAATGAAATGCATTAACTTGGGATTAGAAAGGAATCAGTTCACGTCCCAGATCCACAATTTATCATCTTGTAGAAACTTCAAAATTAACTTTTAAATTAATGCATTCTTTCATTCATTAATTTCACTCTGGCATGGACTGCTCTAGACAGTGGAAACACATAAGTGGAAAAAATGTTTTCTAGTAGCTCATAGTTTAGTGTAAGAGACAGAGACCAGTGCATGATAAATACTCTATTTCTTTACCTTCAGGTGGGTTAGTAATGCCTGCTTCCCAGATTTGTATGGACTCGGTCCATAGGAATCCATGCCTACTCAGCCTTAAAATATTCAAAAAAGCAGTTTTGAAATGTTAAAATGATTTGCTAAATTATTTTAACATCTTTTTTTGAAATGTGAAAATTGTCTGAATCACTATTTTCTCATAAAACAGAGCTAGTACCATGCTTGTCGCATAAGAGAGAGGCTAATTCATTATATGCAAAGGTTACCTGTGTTGGGAGTCCCAAATATCCACTCAGTGAATCACTAGGAGGATTCATAAGTCATATCCATGGCTATTGGTTATTTGAATCAGAGCAACTCCATCCTGAATAAGAACTGGGTAAAAACAAGACTGAAACCTATTGGCTTCATTCCCAGATGGTTAGGGCATTTGAAGTCACTGGATAAGATAGGAGGTTGGCACAAGATACAGGTCATAAAGAACTTGCTCATCAAACAGGTTGCAGTAAAGAAGCCAGCTAAAATCTACCAAAACCAAGATGGCGACGAGAATGACCTCTGGTCTTCCTCACTGCTACACTCCCACCAGCGCCATGACAGTTTACAAATGCCATGGCAACATCAGGAAGTTACCCTATATGTTCTAAAATGGGGAGGCATACATAAGCCACCTCTTGTTTAGCATGTAATCAAGAAATAACCATAAAAATGGGCAACCGGCAGCCCTTGGGGGTTGCTCTGTCTGTAGAGTAGCCATTCTTTTATTTCTCTACTTTCTTAATGAATTTGCTTTCACTTTACTCTGTGGACTTGCCCTGAATTCTTTCTTGGGCGAGATCCAAGAACCCTCTCTTGGAGTCTGGATCGAGACCCCTTTCCAGTAGTCCTATGACTTATTACATGGCTATGATATATTACATGGTTACAATGTATTCTTACGTGGCAGGAGGACACAAAACAAAATCAGCAAAGGAAAAAGGGATATGGGGCGAAGTTCAGAGGAAACAGTTAAGCACAAACTTCCAATGACTCTCTCCTAGTGGAGTCACATAGGACTCACTTAATTCTACCAGCAATTTTACCTGATAAAAGCTCATTAGAGACAAAGTGCCCAAAGCTGTTTTTGGGGACTGGTCACATAGGCGCTCTCTGCCCAAGATTTCAGACTCCCAGAAGGAAATCAGGTGTTCAGTATCAATTATATTTTTTATACAAACATATTTTTTTACACAGCAAATTACTCTTATCAGATAGCAAATAAAGTGAATCCTCCTGAAATCCAGGTTCCCAGATGCCAGACAAAGGTCGATCTTGCAAGCAGATCTATCTGTTTAGCTGTTTCAGGCCCGCTCTGTTAATGCTTTTCTACACAATGCCTAAGGATATTTGATTGAAAAAGACACCTGGCCTTTTGGGGTCTTTGCAATGCTTGCTAAAGGAAAGTTTGACGGGTGGGAGGTGCAGGAATAGGATGCAACTCTTTATCCCCTCCCCTTCTCTGGGCAAAAACAGATGAAAGATTCGACAATACATTTAACTATGTCATCTGCTTGCCTGCCTTTCTGATTTTGCTGCTTATCACAGTATTCATCAGAGAGAGAACAGAGGTGATTTTAAAACTCCCGTACATTGCAAGACAATTTCAGCTGCATTCCTGAAAAGTGCTGTTTGTGTTGTATTTCTGTGCTCTGCATGTACTGGAGCTTGCAATTTAAAATCAACCACTGCAGAACTCTTTGGTAAAGTGAGAAATCAATTTATAAGGTTCACTTCTTAAGTCATTCATCCTGCAAGTTCAGAATTTAATGTTTTGAGATTCTTTAGAGTAAGGCACACTTGTGGGGCACTGGAACTTTTTACAGCTGAGTTTCCACATGAGTCACTCCAACATACTGAACTGCCTGGACATTACTGAATTTAGAAAAGCTTCTCCAGGATTTCTTGTTACCATATGGTATTTGTGCTTTCAACTTAGTTTCTCTTGCTCAAATATTTAGCTTTTGAACACTGGATAGAATTGCACAAAAATAAATTTTTGCACCTCTCTAAACAAAGCAAAAAATCATAAAATCCACAATTAGTATCATGAAATCTCATGGTAGTTTTTTTTGTTTTGTTTTGTTTTGTTTTTGTTTTTTTGAGATGGAGTCTCAAGTCATGTTCTGTCACCCAGGCTGGAGTGCAGGTGTGATCTCGGCTCACTGCAACCTCTGCCTCCTGAGTTCAAGCGATTCTTCCTACTTAGCCTCCTGAGTAGCTAAAACTACAGGTGCACGCCACCACACCTGGCTAATTTTTGTATTTTTAGTAGAGACAGGGTTTCATCATATGGACCAGGCTGGTCTCGAGCTCTTGACCTTGTGATCTGCCAGCCTTGGCCTCCCAAAGTCCTGGGATTACAGGCATGAGCCACCACGCCTTGCCCTTTTTGAAGTTTTCTGAAGCTACTCTTACTGGTTTTATTTTAGGATTGTGGCTAAATGGCCCTTATTGGTGAAAGTGAGTTATTATTTCAGGGAGTGGCAAAAGAAAAAGAAGTGTGTGGGAATAAAATATTTAAACTGCTGTTTTCTTTGCAGCTATAATAGTGCGTGCAGCTGCCAGGACTATAATATTTAGAAAATTCAAGGATATTATCTCTACCTTAAAATATTTTGAAGACCATAATGGTTTACAGTTGTAGTTCTTTGAAATGTGATAATAGTTAATCAAAAGTAAAAAGATATTTTCTTGATTCAACATTAATCCTTTCATGGAGTAACTTTACCCCCCCAACAAAATTAAAAAAAAAGAGGCAAAAAATATTTTTTCTTGCTAGGATTTTAAATTCTGGAGGAAGATTTGAGAATTAATTCTAACTATTTGTATTTAGTATGTGTTACAGTTTAAATTAAAATATGTGTGGGGTTTAGTCATAATGTCCTTATACCGTTTATGTTGTATACAACTGAATAGTACCACTGTCATCATAAATGCTACATTTATCTAGATTTTTAAAAGTGTATTTTTAGAGCTAGACAACAATGTAACAACATCTATCCAAACTATTTTTGTCTAAGCACTGTTATATTAAAATGCCTATTGTTTCTAGGGCTTGTTAATCTTGAAGACATGATTTATTTATAGGAGACTAATTTATTCAATTCTAGGAGGAATGGTAGGAAATAATAGAATAAAAGCAAATTACTTTATGGATATGTGTCTGTGTGTGAAATTGGACACAAAGAACAATTAGAGGCATAAATGTGTTCAAATAAATGCATTTTTTCAGAGTATAAAAAATATATGGCATTTTTAATGTCACCTATAAAACTACATATAATCTATAAATTATATTATCCTTATTGGGACTATTCATTGATCATCTAAACAGACCAATACAAATTTTCTAAGATAGTTTCTTTTTTTTTGTATTTTATTCTTCCTATCCTACCTTGATTTACCAAGATATGAAACTAGAAATCAATAACATGGGAAACCTTGGAAAATCCACAAATACATGAAAATTAAACCACATGCTCCTAAATGACCAATAAGTTAAAGAAAAACTCAAAAGGGAAGTTAAAAAATATTTTGAAACAAATGACAACACAACATAACAAAACCTATGGGATGCAACAAAAACAGTTCCAGGAGAAAAGTTCATAACAATAAATGCCTACATTAAAAAAGAAGGTAGATTCCAAACAAATAGCCTAACAATATGTCTCAAGAAACTAAAAAAAAGAAGAGCAAACTAAACCCAAAGTTAGTGGAAAAAAGAGAATAATAAAGACCAGAACAAAATAAAAGGGAGCAGAAAAACCATTTAAAAATAGTAAAACCAAGAATTAGTTGTATGGATAGGCAAACAAAATTCACAAACTCCTAACTACCTAAGGAAAAAGACTCAAATAAATAAAATCAGAAATAAAAGTAGAAACACTGCAATGGAAACTTCAGAAATAAAAATGATTATAAAGGGCTACTATAAACAATTATGTGCAATATTTAATCAGGAAGAAATAGAAAGCTTGAACAGACCAATAAAAATTAATAGATTGAAAAATGAATTTAAAACCTTGCAACAAATAAAAGCCCAGGACTAGATGGCTTCATGAATGAATTCTACTAAACATTCAAAGAAGAAGTATTACCAATATTTAAATTCTCCTGACAAATAGAGGTAGAAGAAATACCTGCAAACACATTTTACAAGGCAAGCATCACCTTGATACCTAAGCCAATGATACCACAAAAAAGAAAACTATAGGCCATTATCTCTGATGAACATTGATGGAAAAATTCTCAATAAAATATTAACAAACAAAATTCAACATCACATCAAAAAGATTATACATCATGACCAAGTAGAATTTATCTCTAGCATGCAAGGCTGGTTTAATATACACAAATGAAACAATGTGACACATCACATTAACAGGATGAAAGATAAAAAACACATGATTATCTCAATCAACATAGAAAAAGCATTTGACAAAGTTCAACATCCTTTCCTGATACAAATTCTTAACAGTTGATGTATAGAAAGAAAGTTTCTTTTTCTTTTTCTTTTTTTTTTTTGAGACGGAGTCTCGTTCTGTCACCCAGGCTGGAGTGCAGTGGCCGGATCTCAGCTCACTGCAAGCTCTGCCTCCTGGGTTTATGCCATTCTCCTGCCTCAGCCTCCTGAGTAGCCGGGACTACAGGCGCCCACCACCTCGCCCGGCTAGTTTTTTGTATTTTTTAGTAGAGACAGGGTTTCACCGTGTTAGCCAGGATGGTCTCGATCTCCTGACCTCGTGATCTGCCCGTCTCGGCCTCCCAAAGTGCTGGGATTACAGGCTTGAGCCACTGCGCCCGGCCAGAAAGAAAGTTTCTTAACATAATATAATAAAGGCAATTTATGAAAAATCCGCAGCTAACATCATAATCAATGGGAAACAATTAAAAGCTTTTTCACTAAGATCCAGTGCAAAGCAGGAATGACCACTTTTGCTACTTCTATTCCACATAATATTGGAAGTACTAGCAAGAGCAATCAGACCAGAGAAAGAAATAAAAAGCATATAAGTCAGAAAGAAGAATAAGAGAAATTATCTCTGTTTGCAGATGATATAATCCCTTATGTAGAAAACCCTAGATTCCACAAAAAACTGACAGAATAAATTAATTCAGTAAACTTGAAGGATACAAAAATCAAAATACAAAAATCAGTAGTATTTTTATACACTAATAACAACATATCTGAAAAAGACATTTTTAAAAATACCATTTATGAAAGCATGAAAAATAGTTAGAAATAAATTTAACCAAAAAGGTGAAAGATTCGTGCACCAATAACTATAAACTATTGATGAAAAAGTTGAAGACAACACAAATAAATGGAATGATATCCCGTGTTCATAAAAAAATTAATAATGTTAAAATATCTGTATTACCCAAAGCAATATACACATTCAATATAATTTCTATCAAAATTTCAAGGATATTCTTCACAGAAATAGAAAAAAATTCTTGAAATTCATATGGAACCACAGACACATAAAAACAGAATAGGCAAAGGAACAATTAGAAAGCAAAACAAAGCTTGAGGCATCACACTTCCTAAATTAAAATTATATTGCAAAGTTAATCAAAACTGTATACAAATGGCATAAAAACAAAAATGTGGACCAATGGAACTGTTAACTAATTTTCAACAAGGGTACCAAGAGGACACCCGGAAGTAAAGACAGTTTCTTCAATAAATGATTCTGGGAAAATTGTATTGCAACATGCAGAAGAATGAAATTGGACCCTTAGCTTGCACCATATACAAAAATGAACTCAAAATAGATAGGAGACCTAAATGTAAGATATGAAACCATAAAACTCCTAGAGAAGAACATAGGGGGAAAATTCTTTGATATTGGCCTTGGAGATGATTTTTGGATATTACACCAAAAGCTTAGGCTACAGAATCAAAAATAAATAAATGGGACTACATCGAACTAAAAAGTGTCTGCACAGTAAAGGAAACAATCAACAAAATAAAAAGGCAACGTATAGACTGGGAAATATATTTTCACAGAGCATATCTCATACGAGGCTAATATTCAACATTTGTGAAGAACACTTACAAATCAGTAACAGAAACAACAAACAGCTCAATTGAAAACAGGCAAGGGACCTGAACATACCTTTCTCCAAAGAAGAAATAAAAATGGCTAACAGGAGATGAAAAGGTATACAACATCATTCATCATTAGGGAAACACAAATGAAAACCACAGTGAAATACCACCCTACACCCATTAGGATGGCTATTATAAAAAAAAAAGACAAGAGGTTACTGCTGGTGAGGGTGTAGGGAAAAGGGAAATATAGTACACTGTTGGTAGGAATGTAGACTTGTGTAGTCATTATGGAAAACTGTGTTGAGGTTCCTAAAGAATAAAAAATAGACCAGTAATGATCCAACAATACCTTTTTTGGGGATTGACCCAGCAATTTGTCTTTTGAGTATGTAACCAAAGGTGATAAAAAACCTTGTAAAGACATCTGCGCTCCCATGCTCATCGCATGTATTCACAATAGTCAACATATGGAAACAACCTAAGAGTCAGGTTGACAGATGAATGTATAAAGAAAATGTGGTACACACACACACACACACACACACACACACATTGAATATTCTTCAGCCATAAAAAAAGCGATCCTGCCATTTGCCACAACAAGGATGTACCTGAAAAGTATTATGCTAAATGAAATAAGCCAGATAGTAAGAAAAATAGAGTTGTGTATCATTTAACAACAAGGATATGTTCTGAAAAACGCAACATCATTGGCTGATTTTGTTATCATGTAAACAACACAGAGTGGACTTACACAAGCTGAAATGGTATATCCTACTACACAACTAGTCTATGTGGTATAGCCTATTGCTCTCAGGACACAAACCTGAACAGTCTATGACTGTAGTGAATACTGTACACAATTGTAACACAATGGGAAGTATTTGTGCATGCAAAGTTATCTAAAAATAGAAAATGTACAGTAAACATACGGTATTATAATCTTATGGGACTACCATCATATATGTGGCTTATCATTGATTGAAACATCATTACGAGGCTCATGACTGTACTGCATGATTTCACTTAATGTAGAATCTTAAAAAAGAAGGTCAAATATGCAGAGATAGACAATAAGTGGTTCCCAGGGATGTTGGGTGGGAAAAAAATGAGGAGATGAAGGTCGAAGTATATGAAGTAGCACATAGGTAGGATGAACAAGTCTAGAGGTCTAATGTACAACACAAGACGATAACTAATAGTCTATAATAGTCTAACATAGAAGACTATAATAGTCTTGTGTATTAGGTTAAGGATTTTTGTTAAATAAGTAGATTTTAGCTGCTTTTTCCCCAACCCCCACCCAAAGATAAATATGCGAGATGATAAATACATTAATTTGATTCACCATAGTAATCATTTTACTATCTGCAGGTATTCCATAACTTGTAAACCTCAGATATACACAAGGAAATTTAATTTTAAAAAGTGTACTTGTCAAAATATGCTTAAATACAGATTCAACTTTTAGCTTGTAAAAAATTTAAAATAAATAAATTTTAACTATTTTGCTATAATATACATTAATACAAAGAAATAAATAAGAAAAAATTGTCAAGCCATTATATAGTTCACGTATATGGCAAAATATAGGGTTTGCTTTTAAAATTATGCATTTGCATCACTGGAATTTAGAGAAATCCTCATAGCTTAAGTACTGGAACTACTGTTTATAAAAATACAAAGTAGATGACCAAGCATGGTGGCTCACGCCTGCAATTCCAGCACTTTGGGAGGCTAAGGTAGGTGGATCACCTGAGGTCAGGAGTTCGAGACCAGCCTGGCCAACATGGAGAAACCCTGTCTCTACTAAAAATACAAAAATTAGTGGGGCATGATGGCAGGTGCCTGTAATCCCAGCTACTCAGGAGACTGAGGCAGGAGAATCGCTTCAACCTGGAAGGCAGAGGTTGCGGTGAGCTGAGATCGTGCCATTGCCTTCCAGCCTGGGTGACAGAGTGAGATTCTGTCTCAAAAGAAAAAAAATAAAAATAAAAATAGAGTATAAACAAGCTAATTGTATCAGTATTTATTAAATGCCAAGTAAACATATAACAGTTGTTAAATAAAATTTCCAATTTTAGTCATGGATACATACAAGTAAATAGTGATAATATAATCTGATAAGTAAAAGTTCTAAGTTAATGAGAATACTGTGGAAATCCATAGAGAAGCACCTAAATCTACCAATAGAAGGTGCTAAATTATGAAGGCTTTCAAAAGGGGTAATACAGAAGTTGGACTATCATTACATGGTTTCATGTATATCACACTTTGACTTGTGATTATCCATAATTTCTTATATTTTAAAACAATTTCAAAGTAAAATCTGGCATACTCAGCATTAGTAAATGTTCAAAATATTAGCCCAAACAATTGTTACTTTAAGCTAAAATTATATGGACTTGACTCTTCATTTCCTTCTTTTGCCATAACTTTAGATACCATGTCTAGCTGAAAAAGAAAAAAAGAAAGACATTTAGCCAGTCCTGAACTGAAATTACTCCATAATGTTCACAAGTAGGGTGGCTACCCATTCTGGTTTGTTCAGCGCCTCTTGGCATTTTATCGAACTTCCATGTACTGGAAAAACCCTAAGTTCCAGCAAAATGGATGATTGGCCATTCTATCCATTGGCTCTTCTCAACCAATGTGATATATTTCCACACATCTATTTGCATGTGTGCATTGAAGTGAGAAAAGGTTTTGGTAAAGTTATGTCACCTCAAGGATCAGAAGCAGGTACTTTACTGAAGTATGAAAACGTGCACAAAAAAGACATTTCCTATATAAATAGCAAAAATCATAGAAGACAAATCTAGGAAGTGATGATATAATTGATGTAAAAATGTAAAGTAAAGCTGAAGTTTATAAAATAATTTTACTTGGAGTTCTTGTCCTCCAATTTCCTCCTGTCCATGTTTTTCTGCCTCATAAATGCACATACCCACATATTCAGTCCGCTCCTCCTGCATCTTATCAAAACAAAACAATATGTTCTTTAACCCATGTAGCGTGGTGGCCACCTCACCTATGAATTTCTATATCTATTCTCAATTTACTAGATCATTCCACATCATGTGCCACTGGAGACGATTCCCTCCTTGAATTTCTCCCCTATCTTGATTTATTGACACAACACCCTCCTGGTTTTCCTCTCTCAAATCCTTGGCCACTTTTTGCCTATCTGTTCTTGGGTTCCCCTTATTTCACTCACCCTTAAATTTAAATATTTATATTCCTGGGAGTTTTGTCATTGATTTGCTTCTCTCTTTAATCCACACACTGTGCAGTCATTGCAGATACAACAGTGAATGTTTTTTTAAAGATAAAAATTTCTATCATCATGTAGCTTAAGTTCTAGTGAGGAGAAATAAACAAAAAATAAGTAAAAAATATAAGTAGTTTATCATATGGCTCTAAGTGCTATGGAGAAAAATAAAGCGAGGAAGGAGGCTGTATTACACTCATAGAGCTGCCTTGACAAATGAACATTCTCTTGGCTATTTAAAACAACTGCAATTTATTCTCTCACAGCCCTGGAGGCCAGAAGTCTGAAATCAATGTGTCAGCAGGGATGTACTTCCTTTAAAAGCTCTAAGGAAAAATTATTCTTTGCCTCTTCATCTTCTAGTGACTCCAGGCATTTCCTGACTTTGAGTAACATCACTCCAGTCTCTGCCTCCATCTTCACATGACCTTGTTCCCTGTGAATGTCCATCTCTTCCATGTCTCCATGTCTCCAAATGTCCCTTGAGGATACAGTCATTGGATTCAAAACCCAACCAAATCCAATATGACTTCATCTTAATTTGATTGCACCTAAAGAGACTCTATTTCCAAAAAAGGTCATATTCATAGGTTCTGGGTGAACATACATTTTTGAGATACACTATTCCACTAACTAGAGAGACTAAAAAATGCTTGTTGCAGAGGTTGATGGGGAGAATGAGGAAGTCGGTGAGGTATCTCTATCCAAATAGCTCATAGGCATTTCAAACTCAACGTGTCCAAAATTGATGTTGTCATGATTGTCTCTTAAAACCAGCTTCCGAGTGCTTGCCAAATGCTGTTCCTTGGCTAGAAACATGGAGATAATCTGAGACACTCAAACTATCTTCATTTCCTAACAAATTCAAAACCCTGTCAATCCTACCTCTTAGAAATGTGTCAAGATATCTCCATACCTAATTCTACTACCTCTATCTAGGCCATTCTTATTTCTGTCCAAGTTTTCCACCCCAATTCTCTACACTGCCTTAAAGGAAACTTCTAACAAGAACAATCTTATCATGTCACCTCTTCGTAAAATATCCTATAACAACTCTCCAATATTTGACATAAACTATAGTTTCCCTTACAAGTAAATAGAAATTCCATGCGGTTTTTCTTAGCAGATGCAACTAAAGAAGCTCTAATGACTCAAAAGTCCTTTTCTGTGGCTTCCATAAACATTTTTCATCCTGCACCAACCAATAATCACAGTTCTTCTCCTACCACATCTATCCAAACATTCCTCAAACCAGCCATACTCAACCAGCTGCTACTTTCCAGCCCGCTTTGTGAGGCTGGAAATCATCACTCGCACCTCTTCATGAGCACCAACAATGTATCTGATAGTGTTTAGACACTTTGTGAATGTAATTTTTAATTCACTTAACAACTGTAATGGTGGAGGTCTTATGATTCCCAGGTTATACATGAGAAAACTGAGACATAAGGCTTAAGTTTCTTTCATGCAAGATTCTTGATCATATGAAAGATACAGTTGTTGTTTTTTTTTAACCTACAAATTGGAGCTAACAGTATCTACTCTATTGAATGGTTAATCAAAGGATTCGTGTAACAAGGATCACTACACTCTATAATCTTTTCATAGAAGACAAAGTGGTGCTGAAGGAAAAGGGGCTGCCTGTCATAAAGTTGGTCCTGAGCCTATAACAGGATTAAAGAACTGCTGTTTCCATCTTGGCAGAACTTCAGCCCTTAGATTCAGGAGGGACTACCTAACACAACCATAGCGTAGAAAACAGGTTGAAGGGAGATTGCGCCAATCATTTATTCATTTAGCAAACATTTATTCCAGATCTTTCAGATGCCAGGTATTAAGATTAAAAGATACTTTTTTTTTTTTTTTCTAAAAAATGGCCCTGTCCTAAAGATTTCATCATGCATACAGGTGGAATGCTACATGACTCTATTTATAAATCAATCATAACTTTACTCCTTCTACAAACACTGAACATTTACTCTGAGTCCAGTACTCTAGTAAGTACAAAAATAATTCCAAAATTCGAATTTACCAGGGAGAGGATTACGATGTCCATACTCGGACTGTACAATACTCTCCATATCCTATGAGTCTTCACTCATCCCTTCATTCTCCTGTATTATTTGCATATGTCTGTATCCTGAGCTCATCCACAAGCAACAGGATGGAAAAGGCGTGCTTCTTGTTTATTTTTCAATCCCTCACCACGTCCCACAGAGCACAAAGTAAAATAAAATAAAATTTAGCCAGAGGCTGGTACCTGAAAAATGGCTAGTAATAAACCACAGTTATTAAAGGCAGAGTGCAGGTTGCAATATGAATAATAGTTATTCTGCACGTCTGCCCTGTGGCTACTCTGAGGCCTCAGAACTGTCTAGGGCATGATCTTAGATCAGTATGCAGAGCTGTTGGCTGAAGGGAAAAGGGGAATGTTCTTGGTGTCTGTTCTCCTCTCCAGTACAGGTTTGGCGTTATGAAATGAAAGAAGTGGGGTAGAAGCCTCCTTGGGAACAAGAGCTGGCTTTTGGTGCTGAAACACCTGCCTAGAGTGTTTGACCACTGCTATGACTTGTAGGGAAGGTCTTTATTTAGTGCTGCATAATCTCATAAACACGTACTTAGGGCATGAGCAAAAGGTGCCCCCAAGGAGTCTTTTGAAAGCATTTGATATTTGATACCGGTAGAAAAAAATGTGATCATCATAGGAAAATCAGAAGGACATGTGAAATTTTTGTCTTTATCATTTAAAATTGATTCTCATCACATAAGGAGAAAGCACCAAAACCTCTTCAAGTTTTAGGACTTGAAAAAGTTCTCACATGGCCCAACTTTAAGTAAAAATTAGAGCCTGCCTTGGATGAAGCTACCTGTTCCTCACTCAGTCAGACTCTTCCTTATTTACAGCCCAGCTATAAGTCTGTCCAGGGCATTTCAGAGATAAGTAATTAGGCCATAATTTTTTACGCAAATTAATAAAGCCTAGTCATAGGTTTAACTTTCTTTCTTTCGATTCTCATGTTTAACTATAATGGCTATTTTACAGAAAAATAATTCCATTTATTGCCTTGAAAGTACTATACAATGACTTTAGAAATTCTAGAATAGGTGACTCTATCTTGTTTAGTCATTATCAATTTTAAGTTACAATCCAAGAAATAGCCAAGCAAACATGAATAGGGTTCTCAGAGCTAATGAAACTGTCACTTTGAATGCTAAATGGAGTTCTTGATATGCTTACATGGAATTGTCTCTAGATTTTCTCATACACAAAATTTTGCTAGTTTTTTTTTTTTTTTTTTTTTCAGTATCAGTTCACCGCTCAATTAAAGTTTGGTGCAGAATCAGAAGAAAGCAAGGCAAAGAGGAGCCCAGAAAAGCTCTTGTGTTTACTTTTGGTATTGGCTGACTCAGAGAGCAGCTATATTTCATGAAGACAAAACCAATTCAGCCAGGGTCCTATGACTGTGCTTGTCACCTCTTAATAACCAGGGTCACCACTGATCCTTTTTATCAGTCTCCATCACTGCTCTGTGTTGATGACTAGCATCCTTGATTAGCTGAAGCATCAAAATGATTGGGCTTCAAGTCAGAATATTTAAGAGCAGGTATTTCCAGTCATGTCTCTTACGTGTACTGTTGTCGGTCATTGAGCACAAAACTGGTCCTTCCCACTTTGATTACATAACTGCCTCTAAACTGCCTAGACTGAGCCCCTAACAGCTTCACAAACTTCTCCAATGCCTCCCTATCAAACCCTTTCCATTGACATTTCTGAGGCCTACATTTCATCGTAAAAATGAAACAAAACAAAGAAACAACCCCCCTTACATATTCTCTAATTGTATAGAACAGTCTTTCTGTGGCTTATTTTTTACTGACACGTGACTTAGTCCAGTCCCAAATAAAAGACACACATACCTCTGAACACTCCTGTCCTGAGAGCTGTACTTCAACCTCTTTATCCTAAAGTTTATAGAGAAATTTTTGAAATATTATTTGATGCTTATTGCTCCTATTTCTCATTCACTATGCAGCCAACTAGAAATGATTTTACCGTTTATCACTCTAGCAAACAGTTTTTGATACACATATCTATGATCACCTAATTTTCAAATTCAGTGACTCATTTTTCACATTTTTTTTAATCGAACTGTCCTATTGCATTAGACACTGTGGAAATTCTGAAATCTCTAAACTTTCCCGATATGTTGCTCTAAATCTCTCACCGTTCCTTCCTACCCTTCCTCACCTTTAAATGTAGATTTGATTCATTATGTCATCCTTGATCTCACTCCGTAGGTTTCCTGGAGCTATTGCCTCCCAACTCTACATTCCTATTTGCTATCTCCTTACTGAAACTTGCTCATCTCACAGCTTGCTTGGCTGATTCTTCCAGATTTCCGATGTTTCCCTCATTGCTAGGTGTTAAACTTTCAGCCCATAATCTTTTTCTTTCTTTTCTTTTTTTTTTTTTTTTTGAGATGGAATCTCTGTCGCCAGGCTCGAGTGCAGTGGCACGATCCCAGCTCACTGCAACCTCTGCCTCCCAGGTTCAAGCGATTCTCCTGCTGCAGTCTCCCAAGTACCTGGGATTACAGGCACGTGCCACCATACCCAACTAATTTTTGTATCTTTAGTAGAGACAGGTTTTCATCATGTTGGCCAGGGTGGTCTCGATTTCTTGGCCTCATGATCTGCCCTCCTTGGCCTCCCAAAGTGCTGGGATTACAGGCGTGAGCCACCACGCCTGGCCTCAGCCCATGATCTTTTACACTAAACAGCACACACATCTGGGCTTCTTATCTGAATTGAATATGCCACTTTCTTACCCAGTCACCCACACTGGAGGCATCTTGGACCATCTGCAACCAGGCTTTCAACAAATCACCAAATACTGTACATTTTAGCTCTAAAATTTGTATAGAATCTGGTGTTTTCCACTTCATCCAAAGACCAGCGTTCTGGTCCAAACTGTTAGCAATGTCTAAACTCCTAAAATAGCACCGAACTTAGTTCTCGACCTCGAGCCTTATTCTTCTCATATAAACTCCTAAGCAATGCCCTATGAAGGTACAAAAATGACTACGTCGTTCCACTCCTAGACTCATTTCTCACAACTGCCGGACTTGTACTTATGTAGATCTCTCAATCCATCAGCTATTTCACAATGATGTGCCTCTGGTTTTGTGGTGGTCTTCTCCACCTAGGATGCCTTTCTGTTATTTCTACTTGCAATCAGCTATTCTTCGTCTGTCCATAAGGCACAGCTATCATTTCTCCTAGGAAGGCTCCCTGACCTTCCCTTCTTGCATTAAATGACATTTCTCAGTTGTTCTAAAATGAGTAATTATTATAGCTGTCACTTAACTATTTTGTATTTATTTGATCTTATGTCTGTCTCCTCAACAGCCTTTGAGTTCTTTGAGGAAGGTGGTTGTATCTCATTTATCTAAGTAGTGTCAGCATATGCAAGTTGCTGGACACAAAACAGTCAATAAAAATCTTAAATTGACAACTTAGGAAGTGATCCAATTTTAATTTCCTTTTTTCATGAAAAACAGGGAAAAACTGTGTTTTTCATGTTCAGAGATTGATGAAATTCATGGGATATTTCTGAAGATCTTTAAACATTCAGAATATAAAACTTATGAAATAAATTTCTTGTGTAGTAATTTCCTATAAGGGATATTCTGACTATTGGCTCTTCAGAAACGAAAATTTCTTAGAAAATAACTTATTTGGATTATCATCGAATTCAGACTTCCTTTCAAGCAGAAATTTTATCCAGGCTACAACTATCGATCCAGAGAATTATTCTTATCATTACTTCTTGTATCAGTCTTTAAGCTACCTTTGTCCATGTTGTTCTGCTAATTAATTAGTAGAGGAGAACATGGACATCAGCTGAACCCCTGCTGTAAGAAGGTGGAGAAAGACTGTGGAGAAAATATGGGCTCAGAGGTGGACACACTGGGTTCCAGTCTCAACCATTTAATGCCTGAGTGACAATGAGCACATTTCTCAGCCACTCTTGGCGCCATTTCATGTTTTTCAAAATGTGAATAACAGTATTACTCAGTAAAATTATTTTGAGATGACATGAGTTAATGCCTTTAAAATACCTGGCATAATAATTTGATTTTCCCTTTCCCCATGAGAGTTGACATGCACCTACTGGATAGGAAAGCCTGAAGGAACTAAACACATGTTTCAGTATTTAACTATTTGCATGCTCTCTACTTTCTACTTACATGTATAATGACAACAGAGCTTCTCAAAAGATGAATTCTCAGTAAAACAACATAAAGGCAAGAATGATATGAAATAATTTTTCCAACCTTAGTAATGGACTTATTTCTGCTCTACTTGACTAGTTGCCAACGTTTTTCCTTGACGATATGAAAGAAATTGGGTGAACTTTTCTTAATTGGCAAAAAAAATCCACTCCAAAGAAAAGTTACGAAAGAGATGTTTTCTGCTTCTTAATAGAAAAGCTAGTACAGCAACGAAGTTCCAAATGGAACATTCTAGTGCCAAAGGAATGCAGAACAAGGACAAAAGAAGAAGAACTTTTAAAGATAGAAATTCTCATTATGATGATTGATTATTTAAACAAGGTTAATTTTTCGAGGCTTATGAACCTGGTAAGTTTAAGATGGCAAACAACAAAATGTTACTGCTAATTAGACATCCAATGAAATGCCACACAGAAAGGTTAACTATTTTAAAAAATGTTATGTATTCTTGTGTTTAAAATGTCATTGTTATTAGTTTTGTAATAGAGCTCACTGACAAAACAGAAATGAACACGTTCCAGAGAGTGAGGCAGAATATTTTATTAGTTGTCCAGCATATAGAGAAATGAGAAAAATATTACAATACATTTTCATCCTTCATTTGAAATATTCACATTTAATTTAGGACCAGAGTTATTTTGGCTTAGGGCAGACCTGACCCTAGGCAGATTTGAAACCACCACCACAATATATGCATTGAAGGCCTACTATGTGCTGAGCACTGAGGAAATACAGTGAATAAAATAAGTTAAAGTTTCTGGCCCCACATGGGGATTCTAGCAGGAGAGGACTTGAACAGAGAAATTGTAGTGTAATGTGATATCCAGTAGTAACCAACACTAGGAAGAAAGACAGTTTAGAGATTGCTATTTTCCTGACTGCCCAGCATAGTAATAATGGAAACATTTGACTGGGGTTCTCTCAATGCATTCCCTGGCCACTGCTGCAATGAGTGAGTGATTCAGTGAGTGTGGGGAGAATTAAGAATTACATGGTAGGCACTGGATAATTTCCCCATCTTAACCAACCGGTAAGGCAGCCTGAACCACCTCCATTCTCCAGATAAAACAACTGGGATGTAGGAAACTGAAGGAACTCAGCCCAGGTCTCTCAGCTGGTAAACTGTTAATGGAGTTTCTCTGACCCAAAGTCTGCGCAAATAGAGCATCTCCAAGGATGCCCAGGGGCAGTGAATCACAGAAGTAGCTGCATTGCTTCTCCTTTATGGCATGCAGAATAAGCACCAGGTGGTTTGTTATTATCTTCTTTGGTCTCCACCACACAAGTATGAGGTAGGGACATTATTATCCACAGTGCTCAGATAACAAAACTGACACTGAGGCAGGGCTAAATAATGTGTTCAAAGTGATGGTAGGTCTGTAATACAAACAAATCTCTGCTATTTCATTCTTTTTTTTTTTCTTTTTTGAGACAGAGTTTTGCACTTGTTGCCCAGGCTGGATTCCAACTCACTGCAACCTCTGCCTCCTGGGTTCAAGCAATTTTCCTGCCTCAGCCTCCCGAGTAGCTGGGATTACAAGCACACACCACCACGCCCAACTAATTTTTGTATTTTTGGTAGAGACAGGGTTTCACCATGTTGACCAGCCTGGTCTCAAACTCCTGACCTCAGCTGATCCACCTGCCTCGGCCTCCCAAAGTGCTGGGATTATAGGTGTGAGCCACCGTGCCCAGCCTCTGCTATTTCATTCTAAGGAGCTTATGTGTTTTTCTTTGAGGTTGTTGACTTCAACCATAAATCAAGATCAATGTTTGATTAAGAAATGCATTGATCAAAATAAGGAAATCCCAGAGTACAGGTGGAGAATTTATAAATGCAGGCATTGCATATTTTATTCAACCTATAATTATTTATGTTGACATTTATTATTACATATCCTTCAAAATATAACCAACTGAATTTGGTGAGAATTCAGTGATGCTATAATGGTCTCTGTTCTTCTGAAGATGTGTGGCTGCCAGGATAGTGGTTTGCGAAGCATCAGTTACAAATGCTTTTTTTTTTTTTTTTGAGACGGAGTCTTGCTCTGTCGCCCAGGCTGGAGTGCAGTGGCCAGATCTCAGCTCACTGCAAGCTCCGCCTCCTGGGTTTACGCCATTCTCCCGCCTCAGCCTCCTGAGTAGCTGGGACTACAGGCGCCTGCGAAAATGCCCGACTAATTTTTTATATTTTTAGTAGAGACGGGGTTTCACTGTGTTAGCCAGGATGGTCTCGATCTCCTGACCTCGTGATTCGCCCGTCTCGGCCTCCCAAAGTGCTGGGATTACAGGCTTGAGCCACTGCGCCCGGTCTACAAATGCTCTTAAAAAGCAGCAGTGTGCATGCCAACCAGTTCATAGCTTATAAGACTGTATTCTCTTCTTATGAAGGTTGAACATCTATTAATAGCTGAAGCTACCATTTGTGGCAGAGGCAATATTTTAATGCTTCAGAGCTGGGTTTCAAATCCTTGCTCTGCAATTTACCATCAATTACTTGCTGCCTACTGAAGCTTTTTGTTAAATGCTCATTATATTGCTGAATACTCATTATGGGCTAGGGACTATTCTGTGCACTTTAAATTTAATCCTTCTAATAATCCCAGGATGGATGGCTATCTCCATTTTAGGGAGGAGGAAACTGAGCTCAGAGAGGAAAAATAAATCATGAATGGCTGTACAATTAATAAACTGCTGAGCTGGCTTTTGAACCCCAGGTGTCTCTGATTTAACAGTTTCCTCCACTACATGACACTGCAAGACCAATGAGAAACAGTATTGAAACTATATGAGAAACAGAGTCAGCTTTGTAATCAGGGCTAAGCATTTAGATACCATACTAGCTCAACAAGGCACTATTTCCTCAGTTCTTTCAAATTATTGACAATTTTGATTTGTAGTCCAATCTAAAATAAAATGTGCAAGGGACATATTACTGAGAGCACAAGGAAGACTCTGAATGTCAGAGAGAAGAATGGAAGGTTGATTCTGAGAGTCTAAAATAGGGAATGGATTAGCTAGGTTAATCAAGGTAATCACAGGAGGCCTTGACCAGTTGCTGTAACTGAAACTCAGTTTCCTCCAGCTTCTGTCAAGTAGAAATTATCATACCTAGTTCATTGGGTGATTATGATCAAAAGGGTGAAAAGAAGACCAGTCCCTTGCTCCATTCCTGTGTATGCACATATTGACCATGGCCCTCAACTCAACCCCACGTTGAACAGGCTCCATTCTTCTCAGCTGCAGTGTCCCTGAAAGGGAATCTCTGGCCACCATGAGTGATCTGGAGGAGCACTTTCATGTCTATGCTGAGGGTGATTTCCATCCATGTCATGGGCGTCAGAAGGACAACAGAGACACCTTGAAAGGGACTGGAGTTGCATTTCCGTAGACCAAAGACTAATAAGCCACTGTCCCTTTCACTCAAGGTGACTACTGAGCAATCAGCTACGATTACACACTCCTTCATGACTGAGGATTCTGATCCTAACAAGGCATAATGGAAAATTCACTTGTGCTTCACTTCACACATGATGAAAAACTAAAATGCAACGATTTGTTTTCTCTTTGTCAGTCAGACGTGTTCTTCCTAAATGCAAATCCACAGAGGCTGCCCCACCGTGACGAGGCTCTGCACTCACCGTGGCAGAGACAAAGAAGGTTTGTGGGTTTGGGTGGCGGCTTGCCCGAGGCTTTGCATCGGCTTTGGGAAAAGCAGACACCTATCTAAGCCTCAGGCTATCCTTCTGCTGCCAGGTAGGCCTCCTTCTGCCTTCATCCTAAAACAAATCTGTTTTGAAGGAGCCAGGAAGCTTTGGAAACAAGATCTATTCACTAACTCATATGTAAAAATGCCACCTATATCTGGCAAATTCAAATTTCTGTTTTCCGAGCACGTGTTTATTACTTGTTTATTGCCTCTCTTAGGTACAGTTAGATCTCCACGAACCAGCTCAATCAGACCTAATAACTTCCCCAATGATCCTAGCCAAAATAAGAATGCACCTGGGAAGAAAATCTTAGCCGCAGAACTGCAGTTCAGAAGAGCAGCTCTTCTTGAATTCTACCATACGCCTCTGAATCTCAGGAGATCTTGGCCCATCAAAAGTCCATTTGGTTCCAATGTCTCACTCTCCAGAGTGTGGTTCATGAACCAGCAGCTTGGGCATCCTTTGGGAGCTGTGACTAATTCTTAAAAATGCAGAATAGCAGGTCCTACCCACACCTACTGATTCTGGTCAGCAATCTAACAAGAATCCAGGTGACTTGTGAACACACTGAAGTTTGCAAAGTACTGGTTTGGAGGTCATTCAACCCTCTCATTTTCCAGAGAGGGAAACTGCCAAGTGACTTTCCAGAACATCCCACAGCAGGGTCCAGTTAGAATTCCAGGACTCGCATTCAGTTGTGTTTGGCAAGAACATCTGGCACTATCTTGAAGTCCTCTGGGCCTTTGTTTCCGTAACAGTAAAATGGGGACATTCACAACTGCCTTGCTTCCTTCTTGGTCTACAATGTGATAATATATATGAAAGCATTTTATTTATTCCAAAGCCTTATGCAAACAAATATGTCTACGGTTATATCCAACTAAACTCACTTGAATCTCAAAAGATGTGCATGTGTGTGAGTGTGTGAGCAGGAGTTCTAGGTGCAGAATGGGGCCATATATGACACATTTTGCCCTACTTAATTCAGAATGTAACCTAATTCTCAGACTGCTTGTCAAAAAAAGAATCCTTCCTCCTCTAACTCTCAAAACAGTTCTTAAAATGGATGGGCCCCCAGGGACTCCCCGACATGTTTCCACTGTTAGAGTCCAGGCGGCCTGAGATCACCGGGTTTTATTTCAGAAGGTGTTAGATTTGGGGACATGAGCTCACGAGGACACGTAACAGGTTAGAAGTGAGCAGCCCTTTGTATTTTTAACTTTAAATCGTGGCAGCAACTCAAATCAACTGTAGTTTAGTAGAAAAAGGGAATGAGAAAGGTAAATATAAGGACTGAGAGAAGAGAAAGAGGATACACGTAGGGAGAAGGCTGCTGTTGATAGTATCCACTCATTACATAAATAGTTATTGAGAAGTTTATATATGTCAGACACTGCTCTAAGTATTTTGGACACAGTCATGAACAAGGCCAGCTAGGGTCCTGACCATGTATGGCTTATGTTCTGGTAGTGGTACTTAGGAGGACAAATTGAAAAGCAAACATATATCCAGGAAAACTTGTGGTAGGAAAACATGTTTTGAGAAACCTAGTTACTGCGCAGGTTCTGCTTATGGTTGGAGAGCCAGAGTGACTACTCTGGGGTGGAAATTCAAATGAAACCTTAAGGAGAAGAAGCCATGTGTAGACAACGGGGAGGAGCTTCCCAGACAACGTGAATGCTCCGAGGTGAGAATGAGCTGGGGAGTTTCGAGAAACAGACAGAAGGCCTGAGTGGTCAGACACTGGTGAGCAAAGGCAGGAGACGAGTTCGGCAAGGTTGAGCTAGGTGGGATCATACAGGGTCTGTGCATCGTTAGGAATGCAGACACCTGTGTGAGTGCAGTGGAACGTCACTGCCAGCCCATCTAGTGATCCACTGAGATGTAGAAATTGGAATCTTGGAATCTTAGCACACAGCACAGGTTAATAGACTGAAAGCAGGAAAACGGAAGTGTCTTTTCTCATTCTTCTTTCTGTCCTTGATCCTTTCCTCCCTTCAGGTTTTTATCAAATTCTTATTATATGTCAGGCACTGTGTCTCAGTGAGCAATGAACTAACCTTCTTATGAAGTTAAAACACATTCATTGGTGTGAGTTCGTACAGGAAACCGACTCAAATCTAATTAAACGCAGGCCCCTAATGAAATGGGGTCCTAATCTGTGGGCCCCCATTGCCAACAGCATTGGCTCTTAATTGTAGATTGTTACGCTGAAGACCTTGTTACGTGCAAAAATACTAGGATTCCATCCAGATGTATTCAATAAGCATCTTTGAGGATAAGCCTGTCTATATGTATCTTTAATATACTTCATAAGTGAGGCTGAGACCTGTGAGCATCCTCTTCTTGAGCCTTTCTCTGGGATACCTGGCATATCTTCTTTGCTCCCCTAAGCTCCCCTTAGTCTTGAGGGATCAGTGCAAAGTCTCCTTCCTCTGTTATCAAGTGTCTCTAACTTACATGACTTTGCCTGATATTCCTAGTTTTTGTTGTTTAATTTTAGTTTTGAGACAGAGTCTCGCTCTGCTGCCCAGGGTGGAGTGCAGTGGTGCCATCTCGGCTCACCGCAACCTCCGCCTCCCAGGTTCAAGTGATCCTCCCATCTCAGCCTTCTGAGTAGCTGGGATTACAGGCACACACCAATACTCCCGCCTAATTTTTGTATTTTTTAGTAGAGATAGGGTTTCATCATGTTGCCCAGGCTGGTCTCAAACTCCTGGCCTCATGTGGTCCACCCACCTCAGCCTCCCAAAGTGCTGGGATTACAGGTGTGAGCCACCACACCCGGCTGATATTCCTAGTTGTTAAGCCCTCACCAATCACTTGTGCTCAGCTAGAGGTAAGCTCCTTGAGGACTTGAGCTGATTCCTTTTCATTTCATCCTCCTAGTACTTAGCCTACTTTACATGAATTTTTTATATGCAAATGATTATTGCTGCTGATTAAAATAACCTCAATAGAGAGAAGCCTGAAGGTATATGGATGCTCCTTAACTTTATTTTGGTTCCTTCTGAGAGAAGGAGAATGAATCATAACAACAACAATAATCAACACTGACACTGAAATTGTTAATATGTACTGAACACTTACCATGTGCACATACTAGGCTGACTACACACGGCAGCTCATAATCTGTTATTCCTCATTACATCTCTATATGCAGTTCCCTGGATTCGACCCTAAGAGGCCCAGCTTGGTGGGAAATGTCCTCAGTGAACTTGGATCCCAGTTCCAACTCAGCACTGATTAATAGTATGATCCCTTTCAATCTCTCCGAGCCTCAGTTTACACATGTGGAAAATGAGATGGTAAACTCTTGCCTTTTCTCTTTTCCAGGGTTGTCATGGAAAGCCAATGAGGCGATACAGTCAGTGCTGTGAAAATACACGTTAAATGAAGAAGAAAAATAACTCCTGCTTCTGAGGCAATGCCAGAATTCCAGAAGCAGCAGACCACTGACTTTTCTGCTCCAGATTTGGACCTTATTCATTTGCAATATTTCCAAGTTGCTGGTTAAATCTGGACTTATCTAAGAAATAGGTAGTAAGTGAAAGAGAATGTAAGTCAATGTGATATTGGATGCCTGAAAAGCCCAGCAAAGCAAAATTCAATAACTATTGACCCAAATCTTTCATTTCTAGTGCAATTTGACAATAACCTTTATTTTTCAATTAATTCAGCCAGAGTTTCCCTGAGTCAAATACCAAGCTGGACTTTGCAGGACCTAGAGCTCAGCCATTGTCTCTGCTCCTACCTTTCCAGCCAGCTTTGAGGGGGCTCTTATCCTGGAGAGGAGAGATACTGCCCACCCCATGTGGTTGAAAGGAGCAACTTCATTACACTCCTGCAGCCTGCTGACTGCCAGCAAATGGCCTCATAATCTGTGGGAAACAGGCTTTCTGCCTGGTGCAGCTTTGCTTAAGCACACTGTTCAGGACGTGGCCTGGGAGTCTCCCAAGGAATGGGCCAGTATCATTTGAATGGAGTCAGGAAAACCTATTAGTCACCTTACCAACAATATCAGAATCACTGTTGTTCAAAAATTTTATTATTGGAGATGACTTCCTTTCTTTTGTTTTCTCCTATTATTTAAAAAATGGTTAACAGTCCTATCCCCAAGAATGGTAATATATAACATATTAATATCATAGAACCAATTTACCAATTGATTCCTTTTTCTGACAAGAAGGAACTTGTGGGCCTTTACAGAATACATTCCAAGCCACGTGTAAGACCCTTTCACTGCACCATTTCATGGAATCCCTACCACCCCTTTTGTATGGCTGGAACTGAAAGTCAAGGACAGGGAGTAACTCCCCATGGGTCACGCTGCTGGCAGGTGGCAGTGATTTTTTGAGCACATGATTTCATGTAAATGTGGCCTTTCTGCTATTCCTCACAGCCCTTCTGAATAAGTGAGAGTATGGTAACAGTGACTGCTCACACGAGAGGGAGAGGTGGAGATTTAGGCCACTTTGAAAAAAAATCCTTTGCATATACTGAGGCATAGTCACAATGTTTTCTGTAGCATCTTGAAAGTCCTGAATAAAATATGTTATGCTTGTACTAGTTTAAAAAATAGTACCAGCACCCCTACATATTGCTGTAACAGATTCTTTGCAGCAGAGCTGATGATAGGGTTATCCCTTTAGACTTTCTGCCTACAAGCTACATTAATTGGATGATGCAAAGATTGTATCTGCTAACAAAGAAAATACTGGTTCTCAGAGAAAGGAGAATACGTGCCTTCCTTACCAGGAAGATCTACAGCTATTAGCTAGCATGGAAAGGAGAGTACATGCCTTCCTTACCAGGAAGATCTACAGCTATTAGCTAGCATGGCTCCCTATTGTCTTAGCTCATTAGTCTTTTTAATCTTTTGCCTTTGCCCTTGACTTTGAGATATGATGTTGAGTAGAAAGTGAAAAACTTGCTGAGGGGTGCATTTGATTCCATTGTTGCGGATATTTCATTCTGTCCACTTTTTCCTGGATAGAATGAATAAGCCTGAGTTCCTTTTAATCTCCTTTGCTGTTCTTTGATATTGGAAAACATTCTACTCACAGTCGATCTGCAGTCAAAATCCCCAAGCCACTGAGGGAGAGATCTAACCTGATTTTTGGTGGCAATTTAACTCCAAGTTGATGCAATCAGTACTCTGCACAGGCGAGTGTGATGCCATTCAAGGCTTTTCCCCCTTTGTAGGTTCACAAACTTAGCTTTTGCAAGCAGTAGAGAGGCATGCAATGTAGAAGCCGATGACATTATAGCCTCTGAATCAGATTTCATACTTATTAATGCAATCATAGCCTTTTGCTCCAGGACTCTTACAAAACCAACTGGACTTTTTCAAACCAATTTGATGCTGAAATGGTCAAAAAGAAAAGTAACATTAAATGCAGAGTGCACTCTCTGCTGTTTTTGCTTACTGTTTTTTTTTCCCCATTCTCCATTTTAAAATACACTCTTTCACAGAATACCATTCTAAAGTTACACGAGCATTTGCATTCCCCCAAAATTCATATATTGAAGCCCTGACCCCCCGTGTGGCTTAGAGACCCCATATTTGAAGATGGGGCCTCTAAGAAAGTAATTAAGGTTGCATAAGGTCATAAGGTTGGGACACTGATCTAATAGGATTATTATCTTTATAAGAAGACACATCAGAGAGCTCTCTCTCTGTCTCTCCCCACCCTCACCCCTCGCCCCTGCCTATACATGCACAGACGTGAGATCATGTGAGCACACAGTGGGAAAGCAGCCATCAGCCAGCCAGGAAGAGAGCCCTCACCACAAACCAACCATGCTGGTACCCTGGTCTGACTTGCAGCCTCCAGAATGGTGAAAAATAAGTTGTTTAAGCTACCTACTCTGTCATCTTTTATAGAAGCCCAAGTTGACTAACACACTGTTAATCCAGGAAATTCTAAATATTTTAAGAAATTTGGTAGAAGTATTAGATGAATTATTCAAAAATCATTGGAAATGGGATTAAATAAGAAATACTAAGGAGAAAATGTTTGATCCTCTAGAAATGATTAAGTAAAAGATATTTTTTAAGTCTTAAATGAGAACCAGCAGCTTCTGGTCATGTAGTTTCCTTCTTAATAAAAGACTAAAGTCTATTCCCCCTCCCCACACACTTCCATATGCACACTCATACATGTTTTTTGAATAGGTGCCATCTAAGTCTGTTTAAAGGTAGAAATGTTTCTATATAATTGAGACCTAACTAACAACATATTCCAAGTGTCTGAGTGTTGGATCTGGACTACACTGTTTTACTGAGTTAATGAATTTACTTATCTTATGGAAGAAAGCAAGAAAATGAGGGGAGAAAAATCTGGATTTACTTAAGTAGTTGGAGTTAGCGCAATAGATTTTAAAACTGACCAGTCAAAAACTATTTATTCTAAAGGGCCCAGGATGGCTGGCTTCCTTTCTTTCCTTTTCTTTCTTTGTTTCTTGTTTTAGATATAAAGTAAATTTGTTAAAAGGCAAAGTTGGCCTTTCTCCAGCAACAATAATAATATATGCTTTGCTTACTGTTACACCTCTTCCAATGATATGGTGCCTAGCACGGAGTGGGTACGCAATAAATATAAGGGAAATATTTATAAGTGATATATTGATGAAAATATATTATCAAGGAAATATCTAGCTGGACTACAAATACATTTCTTAACAGAAAAAAGAAAAAAGTGACTTCTGCTTTTATTATTGATCTACAATAAACTTGAAGTACAAGAGACTGATATAATATTAAATATTTCAACCATAATCTTTATCAAGGTATTTTTTTTCTCAAAATGATAGTGACTCACAAAAGAAGAAAGAAAGAAATTATATCTAGGCATGTATATGTATTTAAATATTCAAAGAACAAAGGGTATTTAACTTTATCCAGATTTAGAATGACATATTCATTATCTCAAAACTCCTTTATATAACAGTGATTCTGAATTCAATGATCACAATGTACATACTAAAGTTATTATCTTACTTATTCTTTCCCTCTGAAATATAAAATTTTACTATCTAGTAATTGATACGTTGACAAGACGTAAATTTTGCTGAAACAAAACTATATGTTCAAAGTCATAAGAAACCATGTAAAGTTCAGAAATACTAAGAGACTGATTTCCCATTAGAAATCATTTATGTTAATAGAAAGTATAACTCTTCCCATTACCTGGCTTTATAACACTTTTGAATAACTGGTCTGTCATAATAATTTCATGCCAGATCTAAAAAATTAATTATTAATTTAATATGAATGCATTCTTCGGATATGAGGACTCTGAAATTGTCCAACTTACTGTCTTGGTTTGTTTAGGCTGCTATCATAAAATACCTTTGAATAAGTAATTAGTGAAAAGCAGAATTTATTGCTCACAGTTCTGAAGGCTGGGAAGTCTAAGATCAAGTGCTGGGAGATTCTGTGTCTGGTAAGGACCTGTTGCTCATAGATGATACCATCTTGCTGTGCCTTTCCATGGTGGAATGGCTGAAGAAGCTTCCCCAGTCCTCTTTTAATAAGGGCACTAATCCCATTTATGAGAATGGAGCCTTCATGACTTAGTCACTTCCCAAAACCCTCACCTCTTAATACCATCATCTTGAGAATTAAAGTTTGAAAATATGAATTTTGGAGGGACACAAACATTCAGATCAGACCCCTTGCTAAGGTTTCCTAATGAGTCCACATTTAAATCTTTGTCTGTTTCACTCAACTGTCTTTCCTTGCAGTCAAGTTCCTTGAGTTACCTGTTCCTCCTCTATTATCCACTCTAAGGGCTTCTGTGTCTCTCTTCAGAGAACCTCATAGTGGCTTAGTCACTGATTGCACATTTACCATTTTGTAATATCTATCTGTTTGACTTCATAATGATTAAAAGCAACTTAAGACTTCTATATGGTTGGAACCTAGCACAGTGCATAATAAATATTCAATAAATGGACCAGGTGCAGTGGCTCACACCTGTAATCCCAACACTTTGGGAGGCTGAGGCAGGCGGATCACTTGAAACTTTGAGTTTGAAACCAGCCTGGGTAACATGGTGAAATCCCACCTCTACTCAATATACAAAAATTAGGCCGGCATGATGGACCTCTGTGGTCCTAGCGACTTGAGAGGCTGAGGCAGGAGGATTGGTTGAGCCCGGGAGGCAGAGGTTGCAGTGAGCTAAGATCGCACTCCATCTTGGGTGACAGAGTGAGACTGCATCTCAAAAATAGATAAATATTCAATAAATACACTGTAATTTACTGAATGAATGAATGCTGTTAGTAAGGGCCATCTCTGCATTTTATAGACACACATGCTCATTCTCCCCTATTAATGTTCCCCCAAACTCAAGAACTCTTCTCCATGAAGAGCTATCAAAGGAGAGTCATTATCAAAATTGACCAGCCCTGATTCTTCTTCTTCTCCTAGAAATGTAATTCTTTTTTTTTTTTCTTTTTTTTTTTTTGAGACGGAGTCTCGCTCTGTCGCCCAGGCTGGAGTGCAGTGGCCGGATCTCAGCTCACTGCAAGCTCCGCCTCCCGGGTTTACGCCATTCTCTCGCCTCAGCCTCCCGAGTAGCTGGGACTACAGGCGCCCGCCATCTCGCCCGCTAATTTTTTTTTGTATATTTTAGTAGAGACGGGGTTTCACCGTGTTAGCCAGGATGGTCTCGATCTCCTGACCTCGTGATCCGCCCGTCTCGGCCTCCCAAAGTGCTGGGATTACAGGCTTGAGCCACCGCGCCCGGCCTCCTAGAAATGTAATTCTAGGAGAATTTCATTCAATAGGCCCACCCTATTGAGAGTGGGCCATGCAGGTTAGCAAGTAGAGTCACGGGGAACACTTCCCTGTGTTTTTCTCAAGAAACAGGTATCCTTTCTACGCAGGATTTTTTAAAAAGGCATTGTGCAGGAATCACAAATTAACATCCCCATTTCCAAGCTATGAGCATATCTATTCCATGTGATGTATGTCTCAGAGCAAAGTTATCTTTAAGAATGAGTATTAGCTCAAGTGAACACAAGAGCTCAAGATCAAAAATGATGGCAAGAAACCTGGAGAAGCTCAAAGCAATAAACAGAGTTCACAATCCAAAAACAAGCACACCTTTTAAGGTGCTCAAACTCAACTTCTTAGGATTCTCTAAGAAAGAAACATGTTATTTTCATAGAGGAGAGTTGGAATGATTTCTTAAAATCTTGGGTCTCACTCAGCCTGAGACCATGAAATCAATGTGGTTTAGTGCAAAGTGAATATTACATTAGTGTTTTGTTGATGGAATAATTGAAATTTTGAAGTCAAATCAATAGACACTTATTTAAGGTATATCAAGTACTCTGCAGGTGTAGAGATGATTAAAATCACAAATAATTTATAGTTCACCTTAGTCAAGAAGGTATAATCATCATGATAATGTAAATAAATCTATCAAGGTATAATGAAACAACAACAACAAGAAGAGTGCCACAAGACATTACAAAATAATCTGCTAAGCGGGTCAGGCAGCAACTGATTATAGGATACATGAGGCATTCATATAACTCTGATAGCTTCATGCCCATACTTCTGGCAGATGTCACTAATTAGTCACAGGGCTTTATCCTTCTGGGCCCAGGCGCATCCTCAAAATCTTTCTCAATTTTGTGATTTTGGCAGCCAATTAGCTACAGCTGGCTGGCAAGATAAAGTCTATTTGTCATCTCTGCCTTATGCTATTCCTCACATGCCATGGTTTGGGTCGTGTAATCCTATTACGTGTCACCCTCTTTGATTTCTGGGAAACGATCTGAATTGACTCGTCTTTTTCAACCTCCATCTTCAGGGTCATCCTTTATTGCAGAGACTGGAAAGTGAAACACTACTTTCAATCCCTTTGCAGGTAGTATTCTGGATTTCAGCTCCACTTGAATTTGGCATGGAGGGGAGAGAGGCAGGCCCAGGGTGGAGGAAGCATGGTTCTGTGATTGTAACTCCTGGGGATGGAGGGTTGTCGTATTGCACTGGCAGCTTCCTTGGCATGGCAGAGGTCTGGTGGCTAGGGGTTGTTACTAGAAGCCTCACCTGCAGCCTTTTCATCCAGCCCTTCCGACTAGCTTCTATGCCACTTAAACTGTGATAATACAACCCTTTCTTAAACATGGCAAAATGTGTCTATTGTCTGTAACTAAGTCCTAATAAATGTAGCCTTTGTCCCTCAAACAGCTATTAATATGAAGTCTTCCCAGAACAGAGTACAGTGGGTCTCTATTTCCCTCTTATCTAGAAACTAGGTCTCTGTGAACAAACACTGATACACTGTTAGGTATTGGAAGCCTCCAATCATCAATTCTGCAACTAACAGTCTGCCCTTGTGTGGTTCCCTCATGCCTTCTGAGTCTCAGGTTCCTCATCTGTCAAATGAAGGGATTGGTTCTGATTAACGCTGGGGTGACTTCTATCTTGAGCACTCTTT
Source organism: Trachypithecus francoisi (assembly GCF_009764315.1). NCBI lineage: Eukaryota > Metazoa > Chordata > Mammalia > Primates > Cercopithecidae > Trachypithecus > Trachypithecus francoisi. The sequence continues at coordinate 20,148,383 of NW_022681454.1, forward strand.
CAACTTGATAAAATGATTTTCCAACAAGTCCCATTCAATCTAAGATATTGAAAAATCTGCTTATCATCTTCTAAGAAACTTTGTTGAATAGCGTGAAGAAAAATTTTGAGTAGACATAGTTGATTACTTGAGAGAGGTAAGTTGAAGCTATTTCTGAGATAGAAACCTTACAGTTTAAAAAAACTTTAGGTAGTCCAATTTCATTTCATAGATGTGGAAACTGGTTTAATTATTTGCCTAAATTCACACATCTATGGGATGGCATTCAGTTCTTTTAGTTCCATATTAAGTAATATCCTCCTTTTATTATTTGATTTCAGAGCAAATAGGAAGGTTATAGTGCTTATGGTTGGAATGGAATGAAGAAGGTAAATGGCAATTTACATTATTTCTCAGCAATGCTCATTAGTTATGTGACCAGCCCTTGTGCCAAGCCTTCTTGTATATTCTTGACACTTACTGACCTTATAACACCTAATGCTTCACACCTATGTGTGATTTTCTGTATTTGATTAGACCTTTTTTTGACAGGGATCTGTCTTTCACTCTCAGGAATCCTCTATGTGCCTTACATTACATGGGCATTCAATAAATGTTTACCAGTATTCAGTTGAATTACCCTTAGGAGAAAATAAACTTTCACCCCTGTAAGAAATCAGATGTATAAAAATGCATAATGTTTAAAAGTTTTCTCTTGGGAGGCCGAGGGGGGCGGATCACAAGGTCAGGAGATCGAGACCATCCTGGGTAACACAGTGAAATGCCGTCTCTACTAAAAATACAAAAAAAAAATTGGCCGGGAGTGGTGGTGGGCACCTGTGGTCCCAGCTACTCAGGAGGCTGAGGCAGGAGAACGGCATGAACCTGGGAGGTGGAGCTTGCAGTGAGCCGAGATTGTGCCACTGCACTCCAGGCTGGGTGACAGTGTGAGACTTCGTCTCAAAAAAAAAAAAAAAAAAAAAAAGTTTACTCTTAGTTTATTATTATCACATAGTTATGGCTTTATTCATCTCTTGCCACTTCATTTAAGGTGATGCTCAAAAAATGTACTCACTGCAGAATAAAACAATAGACAAAAAATGAGAGAGGAATCTAAGAAAGAAAATAAAAGCAGGTTAAAGAAATGTATTCTAAACCTTTTTATGATTAATAAATATGGGTTTTAAATTAGACTTTGAGCATCCTAACAGCCAAGGCAAGAAGTTAAACAACCTCTTACAAAAAACCAATGGCCGCTATTTACAAATTTATAAGATGCTACACAGGATAGCTTTTAATAGAACTGAATAGAATAATATGGTGAAAAGAACATGTATCCGAAGTTAGGATAACACAAACAACTGCTAGCATTTGCATAGCATCTATTATATCAAAACATTTTTATATAAATTAAAGTTCACTCAGCCTCACAATTCTGATGTATATAGTTTGATTAGTAGTGTTACATTTTTTAAAGAAAGATATAAAGAACATTAAAGAGAAGGAAGATAAGAAAAAAGAAAGAATAGAAAAACACAGAAAACATGGAAGAAAAGAAAGGAAAAAGAAAAAAATAAAGGGAGAAAAGAAAAACAGACTTATTGGGGCTAAATAACTCACTCAGCATAATAGATGCATGAAGTAAAAGACCAAGAACTGCTATCTCAGTTTTCTTTCTTCAGATTCCACATTCTTCCTTTGACACCACAGTGACCCTCTTGAGAGTGGGTGTTCTATCTGGTTCTTGTCACTGACACTACTATTGGTTTATAATCATCTGAATATAGCTTATTGAATTGTTATGATTAGCAATGCATGCTTGAATCAGACACATTATACTCATCATCTGTGGTTTTAACAACTGTATAATTTATGATCCCATTTTATAGTTCTGGAAACTAAGGTTCAGAGAGGCTAAGGAAGGGGTCCAAGACATACAGCTTGTAAGTAGTCAATCAGGAATTTAAGCCTAAGATCTTATATCTAGTATATGGCAAAGGGATATTATTTCATTCCAGGTTTGCTTGGTTTCAAAGCCTATGTCCTGCCGCTAGTCTGTAGTCTCCTCACCAACCAACCATATGACCTGGAATGAGCTGTTTATGCTCATTCATTTCAGTGCCCATGACCTTCAGATATGGGAATAAAGAGCTGTGCCTTATCTGCCATGAATGCGGTCAAATAAGGAGAGGCATATGGAAGACATTTTGGATACTATTATAGTTATTTTAAGTACACTAATCACACTGTATATTAAGAACATTAATAAATGTAATTTAATCACCAAACTGATAAAATATAGAATTATCTAAAAATAATGGTATAATTTGCATATGTTATAGGAGATAGCTTTGGCTCTTCTCATGGTATTCTCTGCTTTCTGGCCTCACATCCCTTCAGAGGTCCAGGCTTGATAGGGCAAAAGACAGAAGGCAGGCATTTGGCCTGGAGCCCTCTTAAGAGATACTTGTGAAACGAGTCTTAACTCCATCTTCTGAGAAAATGATTCAAATCATCGAGCCAGGCAAAGATTATGTTTGTACATTTTGTTAACCTTGATACGAATTGCTACTACCTGGGTCTCTTGTTTCCTTAGTAACCTTCCTCAATAAGCATTAATAGGAAAGTTTCTTATCAGAAGTGTTATAGAAAGGACTCCTGTGAAATTCACCAGACTGAGAAGATTCACTTTTATGGTTCAGAGGATGTGGTAGGCAAAGTTCCTAATGGCCAGTGAAGTTCCTCTTTGGGAGAACACAAATCCAAAATGAATTCTGCAAAATCTACCACTGTACTTATTCCTTCATCTAGAAAGCGGGGTGCTTAATGGATAAATGCATGGAAAAGTCAGACTTCTACTAAAGTCAAAGAGCAATGGAAACCCTTTGCATTCTCTCTAACGACGTCACGCTGTGGAGTGAGTTCAGAAAGTTACAGATTCCTCTGGAGGGTAACATAAGCACAGACTTTTTTCCCCCTATTTCTTTATAATAAAAATTGATGAAGAGGAACATGTAGAGTGTGGTTTCCCTTTAGGCAGAGTTCAGTGGAAGTAGCATTATACATAGAAGAACTTTCAACTAAACTTAGAGAGAAATAGAGACTTTTAGGCCAATCATTTTCCTAAATGTCACTGATTTTGTGGGAGTAAGTAAAAGCATCTTTCCTAGGCATTTGTCACAGAACCACTTAAAGAGCTCTACTGTTTGGGAGATACGCAAACCTCTAAAATAATCTAAGCTAATTAGAAAACATCTGTAGCTGATAAGAGGCTTTGTATCTCTGACATCAAACAGTGCCTGGAAGAGGTGTGTTGGTTTTCACCAGTATGCATACCAGCAGTGGCAGATACCTTCTTTCCAGGAGAGTAAACTGATGGACATGCACAGCCTATGAAAAAATTGACATTGCTGAGTACAGCGCTGGGGAATAATCCTTTACAGCTGTGGGATGTCAAGCAAAATTGAAATCCAACCATTGTGGAGCATGTTGAAATCAGTGGGTGTATAGAAATCTCTAAATTATTACTCTGGCCCGATGAAAAAGGTTCCATTTATCACCTGCTGGAGGAGGTTGAGTCAGCAACACTGAAGAGGGAAGGAAGATTGAAAATGAGGTATTTTTCATGTGCACTGAAGCCACTATCCGAGAGTAGCATAAGAGAGGATAGTCGCAGGCCAAATGGGTGACATGCCTCTTGGCCCCGACTACAGGTAGCCAAAATAAATGACTGTACTTTGAAATAATTGCCTTTAGCAGCATGTGTTTACTGCCTTCTGTTATTCTAATTGCTACCCTATAATGTACTTAGACAGCATTTTACTTTCTATGGTTTCAGACAGTGACACAGGTTTAAGGCTTGGCTCCAAAATGCTGAAATTGTACACAGGTTTAAAGCTTGGCCCCAAAATGCTAAAATTGTATCTGCAAGAAAGGGTATGGATGAGAATTGTTGAAAGCTAGTATATGCTAATTCACAGAGGAGACCGATTATTAAAATTCTACCTCCTTCTATCCTAGGTATTTTTCTTCTTTTTCTACTTGGAAAACTTTTAATCATCCCTAAAATCTCATGACACACACACTCTCTGATGTTCTCCCCAGCTCCAGTAAACAGAGTTAGTTGCTATATCTTTTGTTTTAATTACACCACTATCATCACATTTTATGAGGTTTCTGTTTGTGTATCTCTGTTCCCACCTTGAACCCTTCAGCACAGAACCCTTATCTTTAATGGAGCTGGATGTGGTTGTTAATAATGAGCTCTGCAAGGAGACTACTTATGCTCAAACCCTGATCTCACAGCTGTGTAACCTTGGGTGCAATCCTTAAGATAATCTATAAGATGAGGAAAATGGGAATATCCACTTCTTTGAATTATTATAAGGATTAAACAAGATAATAAATACAAAGTGCTTTGAAAAAGCACCAAGCACCATGCTCAGTTAAGTGTTTGCCATTATTTCATTTTTAATATCACCATTGTCTGGCTTACTATCAGACATAGAGTAGACAGACTGTGCAGAAAAAATAAGAAAAGTTCTGGGCCGGGTGCGGTGACTCACGCCTGTAATCCCAGCACTTTGGGAGGCCGAGGTGGGTGGATCACGAGGTCAAGAGATGGAGACCATCCTGGCTAACATGGTGAAACCCTGTCTCTACCTAAAATACAAAAAATTGGCAGGGTGTGGTGGTGGGCACCTGTAGTCCCAGCTACTCGGGAGGCTGAGGCAGGAGAATGGCATGAACCCGGGAGGCAGATTTTGCAGTGAGCTGAGATTATGCCATTGCACTCCAGCCTGGGCAACAACAGAGTGAGACTCCGTCTCAAAAACAAAAAAAAAAAAAAGAAAAGTTCCATAACAAACAATATGTCTAAAGTGTTTATTTTTTTGCATATTTCTTTCTTAGTTCTTCAGATAGGATGAAATGAGGAGCACACATGATAAAAACATGTGTTCAGGGACTGAGTTGGAATGCCCCCTTATCCCAAATTGGAGTGTTTTCAATAAGCCTCCCCTTATTTTCCTTAAGTATTTTATAAGTAGTCAAAAGTATTTGTAAGCGTTCTTATGCCCTCCAGAGTTTTTAAAAAAGAATTCAAGCAAGAAGAGGTGGATATGGTTGGCCAGGTTTCTATCAAACGACGACTTTCTTCAGAAGCACTTTGACAAAATTAGGCACAGCCTGGAGAGCAGCAAAAAATCTGTTGTTTCTCATTTGCTGAAAACGCCATTAGCTGCCTCTTCTCGCCTTCTGCTCATGGACACTTGGCTTTCGTGGTTGATCTGCCCCCTGTGCCCAGTCTGGCAGAGAATGCACCAGGAAAGATTACACCACATGCACAGGGAGTGGGAACTCACACAAAGAAGTTTGCAAGGAATGGAAATCTGTGCAAGGCAATCCCCTTGTCCTAAGAAGGACCCCATTTGGCAGGGACAACCATCCATTAAACTCTGACGAAAATATACTCATGCATTCAATAAATATGGAGCACCTACAAAGTGCTGGTATTGTTTTAGGTGCTAGGAATCCATTAGTGAACCAGAAATGAAAACAACAACTAAACGGATGTTAAACAAAATCAGTCTATTAGAAGGTAATGAGGTACTATCAAGAAAAAAGAAAGGGAGTCAGATTGTCCTGTAAGAACGGGCAAGAGGTGTGCAGTTTTAAATGGAAAGATCAAGGAAGTCTCCAATAAGACATTGGAGACTGATGAGTAGGAGTTTTTGCAGTTTTAAAAATGCATTCTGCACTTTGGTGTAACTTACTTCACGAACAAGAGATGCTCTTAAATATTTGCTTATTTAATAACTTTCTGCCTACTGAGGGATATTTTTCTATTGCTTTTCACTTCATAATTAAATATGAATTCCTCAGACAAAAACAAAAGGCCTAAGCAAAAGTAAAATAGAACTTAAGAGTTCAGTAAAAAATAAGTTTATTTTTTCTATCTTTTCAAAAATAATATGCAAGGCAAATCACAAAATATGAAAGAACAAATTATTTTTATTTTTGGATTACTTAACAAACAAAAGGAATGTTAAAAAAAAAAAAATCTCTGGTAGGTGGCTCAAATAAAGAAAACATCCTGAATTAAAAAGCTATCTAACTTTATCCAGCCACCGTCCTAATGTTCTATCACAGATCATGGCTCTGTGCAAAAAGGCCTGATTTCTGACAGTTTAAAAGGATCTTATGGTTTTGAGAAGCGAATACACTGATTTCTTGTGAAGAATGAAAAAGCCCCAAAACTCAGCAGAGGCAACAATTCAAACTACCACAGAAATGAAAAAGAGTGTGCATTTGGAACATACACAGAGTTTAGAAAAAAAAGAAAAGGAAATGATATAGATAACTCGGTTTCCATTAGTGTTTCATAAACTTAAATTGCCTTGTGATCAACTGGGTGCTTGTATAAACCACAAGGCGCTGGTGTGGTTCCAAGATGAGAAGGTAAAAGTAGAACCAGAAAAATTAACATAGGAATCAATTGCCCTGAAAATTCTGATCTCAGGGGTCCCTGGACAGAAAACAGTGGTCCTTGGAATGCCATGAAAAGAAATAGACAAAATATCCATATCCACTTCTATATAAAGAGATATCAATGCACCGTACATACAACTTGGGAATATCTGCACATACTTTGATTAGAAGTGACTTTATAATGAACAATGCTCATGTGCATTAACTCATAATACTAACACTTTTTATTGGAGATTATCAAGAGGTCAGTGATAGCCAAAGGCACTTTTCTCCCACCCCTTCCGTTTCCATGACTACATATCTTTCCTAAACCACCCTGGCATCACTTAACTCACTTTCTTCCTCCTTGGGGAGGAATGACTTTTCTGATGGGTAAATTTAGGAAGGATAAATGTCCTGCTGTGCTCAATTTCTTTCCTGCTTTGCTCAATTTCTCATCTTTGTCTTTCTGGAAGCAAATTGCCAAAGAAGCAGAATTTTCTCCTGCTTCCAAGCCTGAGTGTCCTGGGCAGGACCACTCTTCCCTACACTGTAAACTGGGGATCCATCCCGGTCAGCATCACTCCTGACACCTAATTGCACACACGGAATTATGTGACTGACACCTAATTGCACACACCGAATTGTGTGACTGACACCTAATTGCACACACCGAATTATGTGACTGACACCTAATTGCACACACCGAATTGTGTGACTGACACCTAATTGCACACACCGAATTGGAGTGTCTCATCATTCCTGACTGAGAGGCTGAGTCTGCCTAATTGTGGACCTAGCTTGCAGGTCCTTGTGCTTCTTGCACTAAGCAAAGCCTCCCACCTGGCTTCCATCATTAACAGACACCACATTTTCTCCTCGTCACCCATGTTTCTGCTTTAGTCCTTATTTGTACAGAACAGAGTAGGGGTAAAGGTGATGTTATTTACTGGCTCTTTCTGAGGGACCCTGATAGTCAGAACAAGAGATGTTGTCAGATATACATACAGACATCACAGTACTAACATTGGGCATGGATGGAAGCATTAAAACCAACAAGCCAGGTTTGTCTATCCCATTTACTTCAAAAACATATCTTAAATTTTTACTTACTTTATCATTTTGTTCATTTGAAAATAAATTTAAAAAACATAAAAATGCACACCATCAAATGACATGTTGCAGCACTGAAAAATATGTGAAGAAAAATGTATAGATAAGCAATAACAGGATTTATAACTCAGTGACAATCTCAGTTTTAGGACGTTTAAATTGTGAAATCTCTAAAAGCCTTAAAGTGTTGTTCAACTCATCTTTTATCCATTTGAATTGGGCTTATCATAAAGTATAAACATCTAGTTAGAATATCGGCGAGTCATTCAGCTTCTCTAACCTTCACTTTGTCTGTAAAATGGTGATAAAAAATTCTTTCGCTTCTCTTAAGTTGTACAAAGATGAAATGGGAGCACATATAGTGATTTCCAAATAGGCCAGACATGGTGGCTCACATCTGTAATCCCAGCACTTTGGGAGGTGAGGCAGGCAGATCACTTGAGGTCAGGGGTTCGAGACCAGCCTGGCCAACATGGTGAAACCCCGTCTCTACTAAAAATACAAAAAAATTAGCTGGGCATGGTGGCATACACCTGTAGTCCCAGCTGCTGGGGAGGGTGAGGCATGAGAATTTCTTGAACCCGGGAGCCAGAGGTTGCAGTGAGCCAAGATTGCGCCACTGTACTCCAACCTGGGTGACAAAGTGAGACTCCATCTCAAAAAACAAAAAACAACAAAAAAAGAAAATATAAATAATAAAATAACACACTATTATGAATGATCATCCCTTTTGTGAACTATTATTATTCCTATTATATGAACACTTTTTTTTTTCTCCTCAGGGAGTCACGTAACTCTACTATATGTATTTCTTCAAGTTAAATAACAATGATTTATTAATGAACTCCTGCATGCTCTTAAGAAAGGTGCTATGTGTACTATGGATTAAAAAAAAAGTAGTGCATGTTTCCCACATTCAAGAAGCTTTTATTTAAGAGAAGAGATGCAATAAACACAGTGGAAACTAAGTAAAAAGAAATTAGAGTGGATTTTGTGCCGTAAACATTGTAAGAAAAGAAGAGGTTAAAAAAAAAATAAGAGGGCACTAGACATGATTTTAAGGATAACTGAGCTCAGATGGATGTAGGAGAGCAGGCCGGTGATTTCAGGGGTGGGAAATAAGTGGGAAAGATTAGACAAGAACGAGCATGGTGAGAGCGGACGGGCGAGTTGATTCTCTACTCCCTGTTTAACAGCTCATCGAGCTTTGTTCTATTTCTTCAAGGTAAAAAAGAAAAACAAAAAGATGGGTGCCAACCTCTTCACATGGTGTTTGGTTAGATGTGGCAAAAGTTTAGTTTTTAAAATCTATGTAAAGAATTCAATGAATTTCCAACTTATACTCTAAGTATAAAAATAGTTGAATATCAGTGATTATACACTACAAAAGAATTGCCATTTATGGGCTTTATTAATGTTCTAGAACCTGTAAGTATTTTACATACTTATACATGTGAGGTCCTCAGGCTTCAAGACAACCCTGTGGAAATCAGTTGCTGTTTTACATCCCCTGCTTGAGTTTCAGGAAAATGGAATCACTCGTGAGAGAACACAGATTGTGTAAATGGTGGAACAAGAATTCAAACCCACATCTGACTTACATGCTTGCCCACAATACAGTCACAATACAATGGATAGTATCCATTGATGGGGGTAGAAATTAGATTTTGACATGAAGGTAAAAACATAGTTAAAGTAGGTGGTTCAAATATTTAATCATTCTGGGAGCATCATTCTTTATGGTTGCAATCCGTATTCTCTTTAGAGAAGAAAGATATTACTGTGGCAACATTCGCAGAAAGTACACTTCAGCCTGAAGCTCAGCAAGTCATCTTTTTTTGGGGGGAGGTGGTAATTAACTGAGTACCCTGGCCTTCATCCACTTTTCTGATGATTTCCCTAGCTACTCAGGGTTAAGCTTCTGTCACAAAAATTATCCTGAGCCATTTGTTTAGCCTGTTTGATGTTCACTACATTTATTTTCCTTAGACAGCAGTATTGTGAATGCTGACTATATTTAATGTGCTTAGCTGTACCAGGGAAATAATCATCTTTGGCTTACTTAAAATATCCCATTTTCTTAGCCTTTGAAGAAAATCTAGAGCTAATACAGAGTAATTGGTGATGAGATAGGACAGATCCAAGTGCAATGTCAAGGCTCTTAATTTTCACCTACAGAGGAAGATTTCTTTATTATGTTAGAAAATGTTTTGGAGAGATTTTTTTTAATTAAGAGGCACATTAAACGAATATTGGCTAGTAGTGTACGGGTTCAGGAAGAGTGGTAGATCTCTGAGTTGCTTCCTTTCTTTCAAGACAAACTTTAAATAATTCTATTTAACCAAAGAGAAGATGGAGAGAAAGCAATATAAGAATGTAATTAAGTTTAACTTTTAACCTTCTGCTTGGTATTTGCCTCTATTCTTTCACACTATAGTTAAGTGTGAAGGTAGTCCTCATCCATATTTAGAAGCGGCCTCAAAAAGAAGCAAAGGAAGGGAAGAATAAATCAAAGTATTCACTGCCTATCCTATATTCCTGCCAATATCTAGGAGTGGCCTCAAAACAATACCCTTGCTATCTCAGAGTCCATGCTACTTTTGATACACTAGCAGTATTTCTGTGGTTTTTACGTAACACATAAGCCACGTCCATGACGGAAGACCATGGCACCATAAGGAAATCTCACCACTGACACCATTTATAATGAAACAAATGTGTTCTCTAAGAAGAGGCATCTCATGGTATAACTGTCATGGTACAAGGTCTCAACCCAGCCCTTCCCACTTAAAAACTTTCCTTCCACTTCCAATCATAGCAATTTTACAAAGAAACTGATCAACTTTCCTTAAATAATGATTCCAGGACTGAAGTTGTGCCCTAGAGAATAGACGTATTCAGGTCTCTCTGGAGTGTGGAGAGTGAGAAGATTTGTTTTCATGGAAAAATTTCTCCACTCATTTTAGTCAGCCATTGGCAAGAATAGTTCCTATTATTGTAAAATGTGTGTATTTGAAATATATTAGCTAGGCAGGTCGACTCTGAACTTTACAAAGATTTTGCAACTACAGAATTTCTTTGCTGATTTTGTATTTTTCCTTAACTATAGCTTTAAATGCTGAGCTATCTGTTAGTTTTATTGTTGACGCATTATAGAAGAGAGATACAATAATACTGAGGCTAACTTACTATCTTGAGCATTAAACTTTTAGACTAAAATCTTGTCTGTGCACATTCTTAATGAGGTACATTTTCAAAGAGAGCTTTAGCTATATAACCTCTGTTGTCATGAATAAATTCATTTGGCTAATTTCCTCTGTGTCTCCTTGAAACTTCACAGTAACAGGAAAAAGTTAACTCTGACTTTTCACTAAAGTAATGTTTAGAGGTTTCTGCTAATTCCAACCTCAATGCACCAGAGGTATTTAGGGATTGCTGAATATTGTGAAGACAGATGTAGGATTTGGATATTTGTTCAGGTGCCTCAGTCTTCTAATCATTTTTTCATTATGCATTTTCCCCTGTAATTTGTTTAAATTTGGAATCACATCACCAATTACTTCATTGCTGTCTGGTCTTCAATATTCTCTTGTTTATTCGTTAGAAAATTTCTGTGACAGGCCATTAATAACTATGCATTTGCTGACATATAAAGTCACATATCCTTAATTCTGTTCAATTAGATGTCTGGGGAAAGTACTTGATTCTAAATGTACTATCCTGATCTCACTAATCCAGGTACCTTAGAGTATGTCTTCACTTATCATAGAGATTTAGAAAATAAAAAAGAACACTTAGTACTAAAAGGAAGATTAACATAGAAAAACTTGAGCTCTAACTTCAGAAGATTGTGGTTGATTCCAGTTCTACCGATTGCTAGTTCATAATGTAGTCAAGTTACTTAGCAAATTTGAAAAAATTTCTTTATCTATAAAAATGGAAAATACCTATGGATTATCTCATGTGTAATAGAACTAAGCTTACTATAACTTACAAGAGATAAATACTCAAAATCAGCATAAAGAAAATAATGTTTTTGGCAATATTCTATTCACAATGTTTGGGATTCTTCCTACCAATAGTTATGTATGAAGAAGACACACTAAAGTAACCATTAGAAAATCTAGGTTACAATACTAGGCACTTTTAATGAGTGTTTACCATTTAAATGAATACTAGGTATGTGGCTTGTATCAAAATTATTCTGTGTGTCAGAAGCACTCTGTGAAGTTGATATTATGATGATTTTCATCTTATGGGCAGGGGAACTGAGGTTCAGAGAGGTTTGGTGATTTGCATAGGACCATAGCCAGCAGCGTTTCAGAAAAATTTGACCTATCTTCAAAGCTCAGTGTGTCCTAACCTTAGTACCATTCTGCCTCTACAACTAAGTTCTACTATCAAGTCACAAAGAGACCCTGGGCAACTCATAACTCTATCATGACCTGTATCTTGGAGAAGTTTGAATGAGCTTTCATGTCTTCTTGCTCAAAATATCTATGACTATTGGTCTTCAACTTTGTCACATGCACAAGATACCCCACACATTTACTTGAGATGAACATGGACATGCCTCTTATGAAAGATATTACTCTCTTGACACAGACAAATGGAAGAACATTCCATTCTCATGGATTGGAAGAATCAATATCATGAAAATTGCCATACTGCCCAAGGTAATTTATAGATTCAATGACATCCCCATCAAGCTACCAATGACTTTCTTTACAGAACTGGAAAAAATTACTTTAAAGTTCATATGGAACCAAAAAAGAGCCCACATTGCCAAGACAATCCTAAGCCAAAAGAACAATCATAAACCAAAAGCTGGAGGCATCACACTACCTGACTTCAAACTATACTACAAGGCTACAGTAACCAAAACAGCATGGTACTGGTACCAAAACAGATATATAGACCAATGGAACAGAACAGAGGCCTCAGAAATAACACCACACATCTACAACCATCTGATCTTTGATAAACCTGACAAAAACAAGCAATGGGCAAAGGATTCCCTATTTAATAAGTGGTGCTGGAAAAACTGGCTAGCTAGATGTAGAAAGCTGAAACTGGATCCCTTCCTTACAACTTATACAAAAATTAACTAAAGATGGAGTAAAGACTTAAATATAAGACCTAAAACCATAAAAAACCTACAAGAAAACCTAGGCAATACTATTCAGGTCATAGGCATGGGCAAAGACTTCATGAGTAAAACACCAAAAGCAATGGCAACAAAAGCCAGAATAGATAAATGGGATCTAATTAAACAAAAGAGCTTCTGCACAGCAAAAGAAACTGTCTTCAGAGTGAACAGGCAACCTACAGAATGGGAGAAAACTTTTGCAATCTACCATCTGACAAAGGGCTAACATCCAGAATCTAGAAAGAACCTAAACAAATTTACAAGAAAAAAACAACCCTGTCAAAAAGTGGGCAAAGGATATGAACAGACACTTCTCAAAAGAAGACATTTATGCAGCCAACAGACACATGAAAAAAATGCTCATCATCACTGGTCATCAGAGAAATGCAAATCAAAACCACAATGAGATACCATTTCGCACCAGTTAGAATGGCAATAATTAAAAAGCTGGGAAACAACAGATGCTGGAGAGGATGTGGAGAAATAGGAATGCTTTTACACTGTTGGTGGGAGTGTAAATTAGCTCAACCATTGTGGAAGACAATGTGGCGATTCCTTAAGGATCTAGAACTAGAAATACCATTTGACCCAACGATCCCATTACTAGGTATATACCCAAAGGATTATAAAACATGCTACTATAAAGACACATGCACACGTATGTATATTGCGGCACAATAGAGAAGACTTGGAATCAAACCAAATCTCCATCAATGATAGACTGGATTAAGAAAATGTGGCACATATACACCATGGAATACTATCCAGCCATAAAAAAGGATGAGTTCATGTCCTTTGCAGGGATATGGATGAAGCCAGAAACCATCATTGTCAGCAAACTATCACAAGGACAGAAAACCAAACACTGCATGTTCTCACTCATAGGTGGGAGTTGAACAATGAGAACACACATGGACACAGGACAGGGAACATCACACACTAGGGCCTGTTGGAGGTGGGGTGCTGGGGGAGGGATAGTACTAGGATAAATACCTAATGCAAATGATGAGTTGATGGGTGAAGCAAACCAACCTGGGGCATATATACCTACGTAACAAAGCTGCACATTGTGCACATGTACCCTAGAACTTAAAGTATAAAAATAAATAGAGATATTACTCTCTCTACTGCCTCCCTGCTATTTAAATTCATCTAAGTAAACCACATCTACTACTAAGTCCCAGGAACTATTTATTTGAATATGCATAGCAATAATTTTATGCATGCCAATTTTCCTTCTAAATACACAGACCCAGGAAATACTTCATCTGGTACAAAAGGATATTATTTTTTCTTTCCATGAATAATCTAATGCCTGCTTAGTAGCAGGCTTGATGGTTAAAATGGATGTGATAATTGATAAAAGTGTTAGCCCTTTTCATAAAGGATTGGATTGACAAGAAAGGAGAACAGGAAAAGTATTTTCAAGCTCTAATGAGAATTTCATACTTACAGAAAATTAAAATTCCTAATATTGGTTTAAAAGCCATTAGCAGTCCATCCCTAAGACAAAGGTTCTTGGAATCACTAACACCCATTAACATTGAGCTTGTCAGCATGTCATTAGGGCTCACCTTCCAAGTGTACCCTAATCAATAGCATGTCCTGACACTGCAGTGAGCCCAAACCACTGGTTACTCCCCACATTACAGTGGGACAGGTAAATCTGAGTGTTCCTTTTGAAATGCAAATTTGCCGTATCTCTGTGTGTGTGTGTGTGTGTGTGTGTGTGTGTGTGAAAAGACTTGAAACAGTTCATTCATTCTCTTGTTCCATTAATTCCACTCTATGACTCCATCTTAAGAACACAATTCTAAATATATAAGGAACTTCACACACAGATAATTTATTACATAATTTTCCAAATACTAAAAGAAGAAATTACTTACTCTAAAATCAGGATTAGTAAACTATATTACACACATTTATAGGCTATAATATAGGTATTAAAATATTTATGAAAAATCTGTAATCTAATGTAAAAATAACCTGTGTTCTAATATTGAATTTAAATCTGTATAAAATTTTATAGTAATACAATATTATTAAGTTTAAGCGATCAGATATACATGGAGAAAAATATTGAAAATAAACAAATGAAAATATTATCAGTGGTTATTGTTAGAATGGTGGGACTGGGGGTATTTTCCTTATATTTCTTTCTTTTGTATTTATACATTTTCCTCATTGATTGTTTACAACCTGTGTAGTAGAAAATCATATACTTCCCCAACACTCGGATTTGGTTTCCAATAATTTTCAGTGCTTTGATGTTTTCAAATTTAAATTTAGTTTTGTAATTTATGAAAGCATGTATATATAAAGGCTTACAAATTGTGTTTGGTTATACCTCAACTCTGTGGTTCTCAATGAGGGCTAGGGGAGTGATCTCACCTACCCTGCACCCACTGGACATTTGGTAGTGCCTTGAAACACTTTCGCTTGTCACAACTCCCAGAAAGGTGCTATTGGCATCCCTGGTGGAGAGCAGGGATGCTGTCAATCATCCTATAGTGCAGAAGACAGCACATAACTCAAAGAATTATCCAGACCCAAGTGTTCATAGTGCCAAGGTTGAGAATCCCTGCCTAAAACAAAATGTTTAAAAATTATTAATATATTAATTCAAGCCTGTTGTGTAAATTCTGAGTAACCTATTATATTACCAGAGCCTCTGAATAAACTTGCCTGTCCATGATCCACCTAACAGTTTACTCACTCCCACAGGGCATTGAGGATAGAAAGATAAGTGTTCTACCTACGTAATGCTTGAAATTTATCAAAAGAGAAAGACATAGAAATCAAGAGTTTAATGCACTTTGAAGTGCTATGAAACAGGCACTTGCTCTAACTAGGTGGTTCAAAGGAGGTTTTCTGGAAAAAATACCTCCTAAGCTGAGCTTAAAGGATAAGAAGGAGTTAATCAGAATCATGTGAACACCTGAGAGATGTGTTCTAGAAGGAGGAGCGTTCATACTTCAGTAAAAGGCATGAAGATGAAACAGTAGTGTTTGGAAAACAGTGGGGAGTTTGCTAGCACTAGAGCATAAGATAGGCACAGAAGAAAGGGAGAAGGAGCCATAGAAGTTTCAGAATCAGAGCCTCTTTTTTTCTGCCTAAGTCAAGGTATACTTCCCAGTATGGGTCTGAGGTTGAGATAAGACAAGTATATTGATTTAAAACGCATATTGGTTTAAAAGGACAAGTATAGATTTAAAAGGACTATCTATTAAAGATTCAATTGAAGAACCCACTGATAAATACAGCCATACCTCAAAGATAGTGTGGGTTCTGTTCCAGACCACTACAATAAAAATAATCACAATCAAGCAAATCACACTTTCCTTTTTTGGTTTTCCTATGAATATAAAAGTTAAGTTTACACAATACTGTAGTCTATTAAGTGTGCAATAGCATTATGTCTAAAAAACAATGTGCCACCTGTAATTTAAAAATACTTTACTGTTAAAAATTGCTAACAATCATTTGATTCTTCAGCAATAGGTGCAAAAAATTAGCAAGTATAATATTTTTGCTGGTAGAACTGGCCTTAATGTTGTTGGCTGCTGACTGATCAAGGTGATAGTTGCTGAATTTTGAAGTAATTGTGGCAATTTCTTAAAATAAGACAATGAAATTTGCCTCATTGATTGAACTCTTCCTTTCACAAGAGATTTCTCTGTAGCATGTGATGCTGTTATTTTATCTACTGTAGAACTTCTTTCAAAATCAGACTCAATCCTCTCAAAGCCTGCTGCTGCTTTCTCAATTAAGTTTATGTAGTATTCTAAATTCTTAGCTATCAATTCAATGATGTTCATAGCATCTTCACCAGAAGTCAATTCCATCTCAAGAAACCACTTTCTTTGCCCATCTAGAAGATGGTACTCCTCATTTGTTCTAGTTTGATCATGAGATTGTAGTAGTTCAGTTAAATATTCAGGCTCCCCTTCGAATTCTAGTTCCCTTGCTATTTCTGCCACATTTGCAGTTATTTCCTCTACTGAATTATTGAACCCCTCAAAATCATTCATGAGAGTTGAAGTCAACTTTTTCCAAACTCCTGTGTTATTTTAACCTCCAATAATGAATTGTGAAAGTTCTTAATGGCATATAGAATGGTGAATCCTTTCCAGAAGGTTTTCAATTTACTTTGTCTAGATATATCACAAGAATCACTCTTTATGGCAGCTATAGCTTTACAAAATGTATTTCTTAAATAATAAGATATGAAAGTCAAAATTACTACTTGATGTAAGGGCTGCAGAATGGATGTTGTGTTCAGAGGCATAACAACAACAGTAATCTCCTACACATCTCCATCAGAGCTCCTGGACGACCAGGTGCATTGTCACTGAGCACTAATATTTTGAAAGGAATCTCTTTGTGAGCAGTAGGTCTCAAGAGTGGGTTTAAAACTTTCAGGAAACCATGCTGTAAACAGATGTTTTATCATTCAGGCTTTGTTGTTCCACTTATAGAACACAGGCAGAGTAGATTTAGCATAATTTTTAAATCAGCCAAAAAGTTGACTTTAACTCTCACGAATGATTATAAGGGGTTCAATAATTCAGTAGAGGAAGTCACTGCAAATGTAGTGGAAATAGCAAGAGAACTAGACTTAGAAGTGGACCCTAAGTATTTAACTGAACTACTACAATCTCATGATCAAACTAGAACAAATGAGGAGTAACTTCTTCTAGATGGGCAAAGAAAGTGGTTTCTTGAGACAGAATAGAATCCTGGTGAAGCCTAGGTTGGCATGGTAAATGAGGACTGGTTTCAACTTAAAGTCGTCAGCTGCATTAGCTGCTAAGAGAGTCAGCACGTCCTTTGAGGCTTTAAAGCCAGACATTGACTTCTCCTCTCTAGCTATGAAACTTTTAGATTGCATCTTCTCCCAATAGAAGGTTGTTTCATCTACATTGAGAATCTGTTGTTTGGTGTAGTCACCTTAGCTAGACCTTCTAAGTAACTTGCTGTAGCTACTACATTAGTATTTGCTGCTTCACCTTGCATTCTTATGTTATGGAGATGACTTCTTACCTTAAACCTCATAAACTAACATCTGCTAGCTTCAGACTTTTCTTCTGTAGCTTCCTTACCTCTCTCAGCCTTCACAGAGATGAAGAGAGTTAGGGCCTTGTTCTGGGTTAAGCTTTGAATTAAGGGAAGGCTATGGCTGGTTTGATCTTCTATTCAGATCCCTAAAACTTTCTCCATATTAGCAATAAGGCTGTTTTGCTTTCTTATCCTTCATGTGTTCAGTGAGGTAGCACTTTTCATTTCCTTTGAGAACGATTTCTTTGTATTCACAATTTGGCTAACTGGCACACGAGGCTTAGCTTTCGGCCAATCTTGACTTTCAACATGCCTTCCTCACTAAAGCTTAATGCTTTCTAGCTTTTGATTTAAAGTGAGAGATGTATGATCTTCCCTTTACTTGAACACTTAGAGGCCATTGTAAGATTATTAATTGGCATAATTTCAATATTGTTGTGTTTCAGGGAATAGGCTGGCCCTGTGGAGAGGGAGAGAGATTGGGGAATGGCCAGTCAGTGGAGCAGTCAGAACACACACAATATTTATAGATTAAGTTTGCAATCTTATATGGATGTGGTTCATGGTGCTCCTAATCCGAACTTGATTATTCCTGGTGTATGTGGTACAAAAATTTCTCTAGTAACACCAAAGATCACTAGTCAAAGATCGCTAAAACAGATACAATAATAATGAAAATGTTTGAAATACTGTAAAAATTTCCAAAATGTGACACAAAGTGAGCACATGCTGTTGGAAAAATGGCAACAAAAGACTGGCTCAGCAGGGTTGCCACAAGCCTTCACTTTGTAAAAAGCACATTATCTGCAAAGCACAACAATGTGAAGTGAAAGAACACAAGGTATCTGTTTATGCCTGCATCATCGAGCCTGGGTACCACACTCCATACAGCTCTGGACACCGTGGAAATACAGGGAAAATTCACACTATACTGAGGTGTTCTCTCTTGTTCAGCTGGAGAGAAAATGAATGAACACAAATTAAGTGATTTGAGGGACAGTGCATCAGGGTTTATTATTAAGTGTTGTGTTTGCTGTACTACATACATCAGGAGTAACTGAATTCAGATTAGGAAGAAAGGGTGGTATTAAAGAGAGGGTGGGTTTCACTTAAAGCTGAAATGAGGAAAGAAGAGTGGCATTTTTGTAGGAGAAGGAGTTCTGTGAATAATATAAGCCAGGAATTTGAAACTGAGATCAACATGAGGTGTTCTTGGAAATGCTAGCGTAGGGTTTATCAATTGCCAGTGGTTCTCAAGTCTGCTTGATGCTGAGTGCTAAAAGTGTTGCTCAGATGCAGCTCAAAGATCACCTCTTTGAGTCCTTTCTGATGCTCTCCACTTTCTAAATAGGATTGGTCAATCTTTCTTTTATGTCTCTCTAAAATCTACATAGATGTGAGGCCTGGGCAATTTACTAATTTATCAGTATGTTCATTTATATATAAACCCAACATAGTGAAAATTACGCCTTTATGTTCTCAATGACTAGTACAGTTCTTGGTACACAGATCACACTTGAAAACCTTTCTTTCCTGGATGACTGAATAAATGATTATGCTAATAATAGGTATGATGACTATGCAAAGCAAAGAAAGCAATGATGTTAACACTATAAGTAATACCCAATATTTATTGAGCTCTGTGTGATAGGCACTGTGCTAAGGAGAGTTTTAACAAGTATCATTTAATTTGAATTTCATAATAATGCTGTGAGGTAGCTACGACTAGTATTCCATTTTACAAATGAGAGAACTGAGGTTCAGGTGGTTATATCTTCTCCAAGATCACAGCCAGTAAAAAGAAAATCTGGAAATGAACTCTAGGTCTGTCTCACTTCAAAGACCATGATCTTACCCACTACTTATGGATCTTTTATTTTTAAGAGAGCGTAGACTTAAGGTGATTTTATTTTTTAATATTTGTTGATTGAATGTATGTGTCCTAGACTCAAAAGGCTCAGTGTGAATAGCAATGTAATTTTAAAAATTGAAAAGGGTCTTTAACAAATCTATGAAATAAGAGTTTGCAAACTCAATGAAAAGAGTATATTATCAACTTTTCCAAGAGACAATAATACCGAAAATGAAAACCAGTAGGACAGGGCACTCAAGCATTGATTCCTTGTATGACAATACCAGGCAGATGGCTTAATTTATATAACAACTATCTAAGTTGGTCCAGCAGTGTGAAGTTAGGGAAAAGGAAGTCGTTTTATTGAACAAACACATATGTGTTCATTTAAATCACTTGACAATTTGGCAGACAATTCCACCAACCCCCTAAAAAGAGACTAGACCTCCATCCCCTCAATAATACAGAAGGGACAGAAAAATCTAGTTAAATTTCCAAAAAACAATAAGTCATCAACCTGAGACCCCCACCCCCTTCTCAATGGTTCCCTTTATTGCCAACTCTAGAACAAGGGCTGGCGACATACAGTGGTAGGCCAAATCTAGTCGGTTGTCAATTTTGGTATCACCTGCCAGCTAAACATTGTTTCACATGTAAAATCATGGTTAAAAAGGCAGACATTAAATAAATATATTGTGACATATGAAAATTGTATGGGATTCAAAGAGCATCTACAATGTTTTATCAGAACATGGCCACACCTATCTGTTTGCATATTATCTATGGCTGCTTTTGCGCTACAACAGAGTTGAGGAGTTGTGACAGACTGCATGGCCCACAAAATCTAAAATGTTTCCTCCTGCAAAAGCTGGCTGGCCACTGCTTGAGAATCAAGCTCAGCAGGCGTCAGACAACTTGGCGCAGAACACACTGCAGGTACCATGGGTTTGACCTTTCTAATTTATTACCTAACTCAATGGTTCTCAAAGTTTGGCCCCTGGACCAGCAGCATGATCCTCAAGTAAG
Source organism: Trachypithecus francoisi (assembly GCF_009764315.1). Classification (NCBI taxonomy): domain Eukaryota; kingdom Metazoa; phylum Chordata; class Mammalia; order Primates; family Cercopithecidae; genus Trachypithecus; species Trachypithecus francoisi. The sequence goes on from NW_022681454.1 coordinate 20,169,031, forward strand.
AACCCATTAGAAATGCGAATTCCCAGACCCCAATCCCAGATTTACTGAATTGGAAACTCCATGGGTTGGGCCCAACTATCTGGGTCTAACAGGTCAGCTAGGTGATTTTGAAGCATTCTTCAGAGAACGCCTACTCAAACTCAATAAATTGGAATGTGGCAACTGTTGTTCTGACACAATGACAAGAAAGGCACTGATTGGCTCCTATTTGTGGATGAAGAATAGAGCTAGATATTCCAGTTATATTTTAGTATTCCCCACAATAATCTTCAAAGACTGGGATTATTAACCCCATTATAGGAAAAGGAAATCGAAGCTTGGGAGGATTAAGTAACTTGTTCACAGTTAGTGAATTAGGACTTAAACTCAAATCTGTGTGCTTTATAGCCTATACTCTTCCCTCTCGCCTTATTCTGCCTTCTCCCTTGTTATGTAAGAGACGATGAAAAGCACTTGTGGGCACCCGAAAGGAGCTGAGCTGGTTTATTAGTTAGGTCTTGTTGTTTTCTTGCTGATAATAAGCCATTTCATAGAATATGGACATCAGAAAACACCACTGTGGACCCACGGTTGATCAATGTAACAAGAGCACTCTATACTCACATTTGAACGGAAGCAAACACATGAACTTTTTCTTTTTTTTTGAGATGGAGTTTTGCTCTTGTTGCCCAGGCTGGAGTGCAGTGGCATGATCTTGGCTCACTATATCCTCCGCCTCCTGGATTCAAGCGATTCTCCCACCTCAGACTCCAGAGTAGCTGGGATTAGAGGCATGCACCACCACGCCCTGCTAATTTTGTATTTTTAGTAGAGACAGGGTTTCTCCATGTTGGTCAGGCTGGTCTCCAACTCCTGATCTCAGGTGATCCACTCGCCTTGGTCTCCCAAGGTGCTGGGATTACAGGCATGAGCCACCGCTCCTGGCCTAACATGAACTTTGAACCACAAAAATAATCAAATATATCCTATCCCAGCTAATACAAGTAACTGCTGCTGCTTTACCTATTACAGCTTTCACCTCTGTCTAGTCTTCACTACTTGTAGATACAAGCTACCCAATCACAGCATGACTCTCGATTCTTGACAGCTTCCTGTCCAGGCCAATGTCTTGCTCCCTTAAACCTTCTCCAAAGGCACCAAAATGAGCTCAAATCCTGTAATAAATCCTAACACTCTCTGAGACATTCCACCTTTCTCTGCAGCATGTATTCTCTCTTTCTGCAATGAGTAATAAAAGAAAATTATTCAACCACAGGTGTGTTTCCTGATGATTTTTGGCTGGAGGGCATTCCCCTTCTACTCCCCTAACTGCCCACTTAAAATTATAGCTCTCCTCTTCCAGATTGGATGAGGCACAAGTTACCAAAGTAAGTAAAAATAATTAGAACTGGAAAATAATAGTCCCCAAACTCATCAGTATCAAGCACATTGCCAGGTCCAAGCGGAAACTTGGTATTTTAAATAATGAAATTTTTAGTGCCAATCTGATTACAAAAATGAGTTCAGGAAACTGCCTTTTAAAAATATATTTCAAATTTCTGCTTTTAATTTCTAGTCTCTACCTGTCAAAGTTTTGGATTTCTCAAGTCTTGAGATTTAAAATGTTACCATTTTATGCAGCCTTCACCAGAATCTTCTAGATGGCTCTTCTTTTTCAGTTTTCTAAAGGCCTTACTCCCTCTGACAATACTTTTTCATCTTGGATTAGTTACTCATGAGCTGTTTGGCCCCTAACCAATTTGGAAATTTCTTGAAGGCAGTAAAACACCTGACTATCCTCCCTTCCCTTCCACACAGTAATACATATTTGTTATATTTTAGCAATAAATCTAAACGTTTTTCCAGTTACAGAATTGAAAGTGTTGCTTTTCCAGCAAACCAGAGTTCATATAAGCTGGGATTCTGCAGCTCATTGTTGGTTATCTTAATTGAAATTATCTCCCTGGCTCAGGAGTTCTAACAAACAGATGTGTTTGCTGTACAGGTATCTTCACTTTGCGAGGGGATTGTGATGTGAAATGTTACTAACAGAAAAAATATATATAACAAAAATCTTAATGAATCAATAGCTTTAGGCTACTTTGGAAACCTGAAAGTGATACTGGAAATTATTTATTATGTGGGATAAGCAGATGTGTACTGGCACTATTCCTGTACGGAAGCAAATGGCATTCAGGCCATAATTTTCTTCAGTAACTTCTATATTCCAAGCACTGTGCTAAACAGCAAGGATAATTGTACAATTAAGGAGAAGGAGTAAAACTGTCAACTCCTCTCCTACTTTTTATTGTTGTTCCAGGAATTTCACATGGTGTATCATGGTCCTGTGCTCGTAAATGGTGTTTCCTCACCCAGTGTTTTACATATAGTACTTGCATAAGCACCATTCTTACATATCAATCTTATATGCTTCTCTTCATCCATAAAAACCAGGATTAGAGGTCACCTCCACCATGGAGTCATCTGATTGCTTTCATCTCCTCCACTTGGACTTAATTACCTTACATTCTTCTTGGATTTTCTTGTACTGGTCTATTTACCATGATGTATTATATTTTATTTGTTAGTATTCTTTTTCTTCCTATGCAACTGAGAGTTTCTTGAAGGTAGCAACTATCTTTAATTGATCTCTATATTCTAGAGCCAAGCCTAGTGCCTGACATACTGCAGACAATCAATAAATATTTATTAAATACAAGTCATGTGATAACAAATGGCAAAGTACTGATAATTATTGAAGCTAGATAATGAATATATGACAATTCATTACACTATTTTCTATACCTTGTTTTAGGTGTAAAATTTTTCAAAATAAAAAGTTTACAATAATTGAAGACCTTGTAAGACAGCAGATAAATCTATCTAAAGTTTTAAGTTCCTTCCACTATACCTATAGTTATGATCTCTGCATACTCCACATTTCTTTCTTTTCTCATAAAAAAAGATACTTAATAAAGCCAAACAAAGTGGCTCTGAAATAAAGTAGAAGTATATTGTTTCCAAAGAGCTGCATGTCATGGATATCATATTAAATAAGAACTTCTGGAAAAACTGGAAATGAACAGTTCTCCCTAAGTATTTTATTGAGGAGAGAATTCTGTGGATTTTTGTCCTTCTAATCTCCCATCTGAATTGCTACAAAAGCATAACTAGTATCTCTGCTTCCACCTTCTTACCTCTGAACTCATCTTCACCTACTCCCAGGTTGACCGACCTAAAACATGGATCTGTACCACTTGCTTCCCGAAAGTTGAAGTCTTTGAGTCAACGGCTCTTCAATGGCTAGGCAATAAGTGTGCACTTCTAGTGTTGAACCCCAAGTAACTTATCCAGCCACATATTTTATTTTAATGTTCTTAGACCCATGTGCTATGAGCCATACTCAATTCACTGTCCTAATCCATGCAAGTCACCCATTGTCTGCGCCTAGAGTCACAGCTCAATTTCTTTGCTCAGCCTGGAATCTTCTTCCTGGATTTTCCAATTTGGGAAACGCTTCTCTCACTCCAAGGTCCTGTACAACTAGTTTTTCTTCTCCATTAAACCTTCCCTGGAGTCCTTTCCAGAATGAACCTTTCTACCTGTGCTTCTACCGGCCATGGCTTGGCCCTATGCCCTGCATTATTTCCCGTTGTCTTGTTTAGTAAGTAGTCTTCTTTACTAGAATGGAAGCTTGTTGAGGGCACTTCAATGTTCATCTCACACTTTCCCACCCTCTCAGTCAATACCCAACAGGGTACCCTGCACACGTTAGAATTCAATATGACAAGATCACAAGCTAAAGTATGAAATGATGCGCTTAATCTCACGAGTGTTCTTTCTCCTTCCCCTTACTAATGAGTGGATACATGCAAAATTTCAAATCCCTATATTAAAATCACATTGGTTATTTTGATCTTCTTTACAAATTGCTTTTGAGTCCTAAGTCGTGAATTTCAATTAGAACTTTTTTTAAAATAAGACCATCAAAACTGGAAACTAAAACAGGTAATTGTTTCTCTTAACCCTTTTCTAGTCTAATTCTAGTCAACATTAGAGATGAAAATATTAATGCAATACTGCTTTATCTCAACATTAATATGGACCCTCTCATTCAAATGGACTCAGAAGTACTTCTAATGTATTACATAGAAAATCACACTGGAGAAAATATTCCATGATGGTATCATTGATGTATCACTGCTTCCTGAGGACAGGATATAAGCTCAATGCTGCCTAAAAGAAGCTCAAACTTCTACTCTGGGCCTTTTCACTTGCACTTCTCCACCATAAAAAAAGAGGCTAATTCTCTGGCCTCTTGTGGGTTACAGTTTCTAGGTGGTGTAATCTTAATGAAGAATTTAGCAGTTTGCATTGGGATAACCCTGTCAGCCTTTATTATTTGCAGCTAGAAAGAATGAAGGCTCTGATAATCTAATTTTTTTATGGTGGTTTGCACTTTAGCTGCATTTTTTCCTTAATCCTTTACTTGGCTACTGATCAAAAAGTCCAGGTTCTTTTTCTGCTTAGACAATGTCATAGTCTAAAGAAACAGGCAGGAGGCCTAGGATAGAGGTGTCACCTTCTCACTGGACTTCATCCTTGGACTCTGCTTGAACTGGACATTCATCATGATTGAATGTAAGTCACATTTGGTCAAAATTCAGTGCAGATCGTAGAGGTTTGCAAGGGGCTGCGGAGACAGCTTGGCTTGCTTTTGTCCTAATCTCGCCTCTAATTTATGACAAAGGTCAGCAGTCTGGCTTAGCTCATTTATATCCCATGCTTGAGTCCCATTCCTGGATTGAGGTCAAAACCTTGTAGAAATTATATGCCCATTATGTGATTTTCTTTTAAATGCATCTGCCACAAATATTTCACATGATATTAACAGTCAATTCAGGAAAAGGCTCAAGAATTCCAGAAACTTCCCAAGTGCATTTTCATTTATTCCTTTTCCCAGCATTAAGGAAGATGTATAAAAGTATGTTGCAGTAGGAAAAGCACGGTATAGGATTCAGTAGTCTTTGTTTTTTGATCCTGCTTCTGCTCCCAGTGATATTTGCCTTATGACAAGTCAGTTAACCTCACTGGATTGTAGTTGTCTCCTATGCAAAATAAGAGTTGGCCCAGACTAATATTTCCTAACATGTATTTCAGAGGAAAAAGGGACTGGCTCAACAAGTATATGTGGGTCTTTCCTCATGTATGGGGATAACCTGCATCTTTGTGATTCAGCATGATCGTGGATTCTATATCGAATCAAAAGTTTCTCCAGCTTACTAAACATTTCACATAATATCTAAAAATATTTATGTATATCTCTATGTGTATGTGTGTGTGTGTAGATATGGAAATATAGATTTAGATATGGAATATCTCTCCCAAGGAAGATATTTCAGATCAACTGAAAATTTCTGTAATTCTATTTGGTGGAGTCAGGTTTACAATTCTAATTTTCATTTTGTTGAAATTCAAATTTGAAGTTTGAATCTGCAAACCTTCAACTTTAAGTGATATGAAACAGACCTTGAAGAATAAAAGCTGAATCGTTGCCACGGGCCTTACACTTGGGACTTTTGATTTTAAATTTCTACGTTATTAACATTGACAATATAAGAACTGTGCGCTATCCTCATAGCACAGTGGAAGTTGACTTCCTCAATACATTTGTGGGGATTGTCCTTTAGAACCCAGCTCTGAAACTAAGTCAGCTCCAGTACAATGCACTGAAGTTGGGGGCTATGGCTCAACTAAGTCCAGAGAACAAAAACACGGTGACAAAATAAAATAGAAGCAAAGTATTCCAATCATAGAAACTGAAATTACTTGTACTATATTAAGACACTAGCATTTAGTGCATTGAGGCAGTAATCGCAAGAGAATGGAAAATTGTGTAACATTGGAGAAGCCTGCTTACGCATTATTTTCCTTCAGGGGTTAAATAAAATTACTGTGAAATATAAGAAAAGGAAAAAGAACTAAATTCTGAGGTTTTAATCCCATTACAGTATTATTTGTATTGTGTCAAAGCAGAACTGATTGAGAACACTTTAAAGAAGATATGAAGATTACAAGAGAATGTATGTTCTTATATTGTCTAAACAGTTAGAACCTAATGAACCTCCTTTGCAGAATAAAAGGCCTTTCTGAAGATAAGATACATTGACCATTATTAACATATTAACAGCAACAACCTGTATACCGGATGTGCTTTGGGATGATGTCATCATAGCTATCAGGTCTTAGCTCCTATAGTTAGAAAGATTACAGAAAGCATAGGCAAGCTTAAATATTTCCATCTCCCCACATTAAACACAATGTGAGAGGTAAATATTCATAACTTGGCAATAAAAGATCATATCCATATCTGGAAGAAATATTAGTAAGTATCTCAGGGACGCCATTCTTCCACTTAGGAAGAGAGAAGGGCTTGCATATAGAATTGATATCAAATGATTTAAGTTTAAATGATTCAAAGGGTATTATTTTAGTAAAAGCATTATTTTATTAAAAAATAATGTGTGTGTGTGTTTGATACAAACAGTTAAAGCAAAGTTAATCAACTTTTTAAAACTCTCCAATCTTTGAATAACAAAATTCATTTTGGACAGCAAGAGTAAAATTTATGTTAGATGGATCTAATTTTTATTGATAGCGACAGTCCTGTCTCGTGTGCATGAGTTCCCACTCAGGAGACACATGAGCAATGAGACTCACTGGGGAATGCAAATGAAACGCTTGCAAATCAAGTGTTCAAAGCACATTTTTGCTGAGCACCCATTAACTCAATTTCATAGCAAAAGCTTATCCATTTTATATCATAATAAACCACCCCGGTTCACCCTCACACCTCCTAACTAATGAGGCACACACAGATATTCTCTTCACAAATCAAGGTACTCTTTCATAGGATGAAATCACTAATGACATTAAGGCGTGGTAGCCAACATGAACTTGACAACGAAATACCATCCCGTATTATCACCCCATAGGAGTCCTAACTCCCCACCTTAGAAAAATATTTAACCCACAAAATACTAAACCCAAGTAGATTTCAAATAGAAAGATAATGGTACAATATCCCTTCCCTTCTAATATAAAATATTTGGATAAACCAAAATGAACTGTCCAGTCACTAGATGCTCTATGCCAAACATGCATATTTTAGAACTTTTACTTTGAGTATTAAGCCCTCTTAACTTCTGCAGCATCTGTATCTACTTCTAAACCAGACCTTTCCAACAGCACAGACTGGGAGCGACCACTTTACCTTCCGAAAAATCAATCAGTCCCAGCAAATGAAGCAGCTTCAGAGATGCACATATAATCACAACAATACCCACTGTTTGCAGTCCTTCGGACTCCCACTCCAGAGTCAACATCCTCTGAGCTGGCAGAGCATCCCAGCCTCCAGACCCCTTTGGAGTGGAGGGAGTTAATTACAGAATCGTAGCAACGTCAGGCTTGGAACAAAGACTTGCAAGCGGAAAAAGTGAGCAGTTCCTCGCAGATGCACCCTGCCAAGCCGGCGGTCCCCCGGGGTGAGGACAGACCTGGACTAAAGTCCAGCCTCTCATGCTGATCCTGGCATTTGGCTGGCGGGGCTACCCCCGCAACCACAGCGCACGGACCTCTCCACCCTACGCTGCAGCCAGCGGGCGAGTACTTCGACTTCAGAGCTGCGAGGGAAACGTCTGTCGGAGAACTGGAGACTTTGCCGTGTCCGTGGCGAGAAGGGACACTCCTAAAAAACTTGCCCGGGAGAGCACCGCGCGCTTCCCTGGCTGAGGACGCGAGGCTGGGCAGATCTGCGCGCTAGTTTGCTGCCTGGGAAGCTTGCGAATGGCCCCTTTTTGCCAAAGCTGCTGCTCTCTCTTCCTAGAGCCTCCTCTGGGAGACAGCTCAGCCCCCTCTCTGAATGCTAGGAAATAATCCGTTCTGGTGGCTGGTGCCTACAGGGCCTTTCTGAAAGCCCCCGTGGAAGTCTATGAGCAGCTTTTCCAGGGAGAAAAGTGCAGGAGCAAAGCTCCGTGATTCAATGACTTTGTCAAAGGAGAACACCTGAGTCTCCCCCACCACGCCACTCCTTGTTCTGGTCTCCGCTGTCACGTTGGGTGCATTATCAGGGAGACTGATTTAGTCCTTATATTATATTTACAAACATGGACGGAGGGCGTGGCGGAGCAGTACCCAGTAACAACTAAGATGTTCATAACTGCCCCCTGGAAGACGGGCACCACCATTGTCCTTTAAAGTCTGGCCTCAGCCTCTCTGAAAGCAAAGTTTCACAAACTTCCCTGATGATAAAAACAACCTGGGCTTGTTTGTTAAAACCACGCTCATCAGAGGAGCCTGGAGTGTGTGTTATTAAGAAGCCCAGGTGACTCCTATCAACTGGGAAGTGTGGACAGCACCGTCGCAAAGATGCCATCAGGTGTGCTAGTCCAAACCACTCCAAGCAGACCCTGTGCTGTGCCAGGACGACACTGGCTGAATCACTTTGTTGGTTCTCTCCACTCTGCTGAAGCCCAACCTAAAAATGGAGGTGAAGAGAATCAACAGGGACCCTGTATGTGAACTGGAAATATAAGGGTTTGTGAGTAATATCTCAGACCACCAGGGACATGTGCAAGTTCTGCTTCTTTCTCCCTACGTGATCTTGTGCAAGACACTTAACCATTCTAATAACAAGTCCTATTCTATGATGTCAAGATCATAATACTTCATTTAAAGTTCTCCATTTAAAGGGAATTATGGGAATAAAATGTGATCACAGTAATAGTTACCACGTACTAAATAAGCATTTACTATGTACTCATCAATATTGTAGTGACTTTTCAACAATTAACTTATCCCTACATCTGTACGTGGTAGATAAGTTAATCTACCACATAAGTGGCAGATTATAAGTTAATTCTAATAATTTTAACTTTGCAGATGGTGAAAACAAAGCATGAAGAGGTTAACTAACTTGCCAAGCAGTGGACATAGTGACTGGAAGGCAACAGGCTTTCATTCAGTCAGTCATTCATTAGCATTTATTAAGCTGCTACTATGAACTATAAATGGTACATGAATGATCAAACGATAAAAATTGCTCAGCTCTGTCTTTTGGGGGCTTATAGTTTAATGAGGAGGCAGGCATGAAGTAAATGTGACCAATAAATGCACCAACACTCGAATAGATGTCTGCACAGTACAGCGGGAACACGAGGAGGGAAAGTCAACTCTATTTGGGAAAGGGTATGGTGGTATGAGAAAGGAGAGTTCATAGAGGCAGTAACCGTCCATAATGGTACCTTGAATCATTACTAGAAATATTATAGTATACCATGCTCAAGTTTTGAGGCCGGTAGACCTGGGTACAATCCTAGCCTTGCCCTTGCTTGCTCCATGAACTTGGAGAAGATGCTCCATCTCTGAATCTCAGTTTTAAAGGGGAATGCCCCCTTCTCATGGTTGATGTAAGAATTAACTAAGTCTGTGGGGAGTTGAGCCCGGTCCCTGGGGTCCCCTGCCCAGCATATGGTAGTTGTGGGGTGATGACAGAAGTTCCAACTCTTTAGAGGCTCTGCAAGGTCTGCTTGGCTGAAACGACTCTGCTCTTCCCTGGTCCTGTCACCCCTGCTCCCAGGTCTCGTTCCAGTGTTTTTCCCATGGAGACCTGCTGATCGTCTCACCCCACAGGGTGCCTTCTTTCCCTTGAGTCCTAGAAATACGTTGGTCCTGCCAAAGGTGCTTTTCATTTTGAATGACATATTTATAAGAGATATCCTTGTATTCATCTGCCCAATCACCCATCCATCCAAACATTTTCTTCTCAGTTATGCTGGCAAGCCTGTGGAGGGGAAGCAGGTTTTAGTAATTAGTGGGAAAAAAAACTATTTTAGGTAACCATTTTCTGAAATTTCCTCCGACGTTTAGCTACAGAAAGTTCAAAGTTAAAAAAAAAATTACAGAAATTAATGAGGTCAAGTTAAATGTAAACATGTCTTTTAATCCTACATCATACCATATTGTAGTTGAAAGCAACTAAAGTGCTGAGAGGGGGGTCACATGGTTAGAAAACCCAGAATTCAATCATTGCTTTGTCTGGCTTCCAAATTCATGCTTTTCCCTTTATTTCTATGAGCAGATTTCAGCAAATATTTGCCAATTGATCTCTTGGTTTAGAGAGTTGGTAAAATATTTTAAAATTGCCACATCTCGGCCTGGTGCGGTGGCTCAAGCCTGTAATCCCAGCACTTTGGGAGGCCGTGGCGGGCGGATCACGAGGTCAGGAGATGGAGACTATCCTGGCTAACACAGTGAAACCCCGTCTCTACTAAAAATACAAAAAATTAGCCGGGCGTAGTGGCAGATGCCTGTAGTCCCAGCTACTCGGGAGGCTGAGGCAGGAAGATGGTAAGAACCCGGGAGGTGGAGCTTGCCATGAGCATAGATCATGCCACTGCAGTCCAGCCTGGGGGACAGAATGAGACTTTGTCTCAAAAAAAAAAAAAAAAAAAAAAAAAAAAAGACACGTTGTAAAATTGCCACATCTTTTCCAGAAATGAAATTCCTATCTTTTTTGAAATTCACATAAAGTCCCATGAATATGATTTTGTTGGTTTCAGATGGAATTTCCCTTTAGGACAATAGCAGTCTCTACTTAGAATTTGCCAGCGGATTGGAGGTCCAGCCCTTTCCTGTCTGCATTAGCTACATTTACCACATGCTTTCCGAGCTCTGTCAGCTGTGGCTACTGGATCGAATCTGCTGGCTCCCAAGTATGCGGGGGCTCTTTCACATTCACCCCCAGCTGTGAGATTTTGTAAGGCGACAGCACCATAAGAGGAGTTTCATGCTTTGTCTATAAAGTCTAGGGAAGCAGGGGACCTTTGGGGAATGATGTTTATCTAGGGCCACTCGGGGAAAGAAGAGTTGCCTGCATAGCGCTTTGGGAGGCTGAGGTGGGAGGATAACTTGAGCTCAGGAGTTTGAGACAAGCCTGGGGAACACAGTGAGACTCTACCTCTATTTTTAATATTTAAAAATTTAAAAAAGTAACTCCAGATCGTGGCTCAACCATTTTATAGCAGTAATTGGCTATCTCCAACCCAGTTTGTCATATTAAAACATCCTGGCTCATTTACATGCTCATTTACATGCTCACCCCTTTCTTTACATTGTAATGAGTGTCCAGTAGAGGTCTGTCTTTCATGCCAAAGGAAGGGAATACCAAAGGTACACTAGTGGCTTTTACCCATGGATTCTAAGCCAGGCACTGTCTTATGTAGTTTACATGTATAAATTAGTTTCAGCTCACCCCAAATCAATAGGTTAGGTGTTACTATCACTATTTCAGGGATAATAAAAAAAAACTAAGGTGCATTGGGATTAACTTATTTTCATGAAATTACATTCCACAAGGGACATAACCAGGACTTACACCTGATTGACTCCAAAAGTAGTAACTACCAACATTTATGGAGAACTTTTAAGTGTTAGGTACTACTCTAAAATCTTTATAGAGATTAACTAATTTAATCCTTTTATAGTTCCCTGAAATAATTTGGTTTCAAGGAGAAAATTCAGGCTTTAAAAGGTTAAGTCACTTGCCCGAAGCCTCATAGATGGCACTTGGTAGAACTGAGATTTGAATGTGGGTATACTCCGTACTAGGTTCTGCTTACTTTATCAGTCAGCACTTGACTCTCAGCATCCTCTGCACCATGTTGCGGGGCTCTTTAACTGGATAAGAGACTTCGAAAGGAAAATATTGACAGAAACTCTTAGAGAAGTAAAAACTCACTCCAAGGAGGCATGTCCAAATCAATTGACCAGTGTGTTAAAGAGAGAGGGTCAGTAGACTTTACATTTCCTTGCCCCAATCCACTGTGATCCTTTAAATAATCTCAAATGGGATGATTTACCTAAAACCTGAAATTGATCGTTTTTCCTTCTTTGTTATAGCTTCAGTTTGAAATTTCACCAGGTGATAGTCTCGGTTAAGAAATGTTCCTCATCCTGTTTGTTGACATTGTAATAAATGCAAAAATAAGTGTAGCAAGATTGAGGAAAAACGTTAAAATTAGATATATTTACAATCTACCTGTTCTCTCTTCAAATGCATAGACTTACAATGCATATAGAAATGAGTTAAGTCAAATTTAAATGTAAGATGATTAGCCTATGAAGGGAATCAGAAAATGTTACTCCAAAATACATCACTTTGGCATAAGGGTTATTTTCAATTGAATGCAACTGAAATAGGAGACTCAGGAAAAACTCTCTACTTTCCCCCCTTTCTGCCTCAAGGTAGGAGATAGATATATAAATTTCTCTTTGTAAAGTATTCCCTTCTGCTCTCCTGTATGAGAAGGATGAAACTACTATAATCACTGGGCAGAAAGTTGGCACCAGTGGGTTTTGTATAAGAAACCTTACAAATAAGCCTTATATTCCATTAGTTTCCCCCGTATATTTTTCTTTCCACAATTTACCACCCTAGGAGCCCAAATCCTTTTTTCTTTGTCTTGTCACTTCACAATTTATCACCCTTGTTAGGATGATTATATAAGCCCTCAATGCTAAGCACCCCCTTGAGTTACTCTTCATTGAGTTCTCACATGTATATGTGCACTACACATGTACATAAACTCTATTACCTATTTTTCCCATCAATCTGTCCTTTGTCAGTTTAATTTACAGGGTCCAACTACTAAACCTAAGAAGGAAGGAGAGAAAGATTTTTTTCACCCCTATATCCATATTTGTACAATCTTTTAGAAATCATTTAAAGATAAAATACTATTTTTTAAAAAATTTACAAATGCATAAAAAGGAGGTATAGAGAGCAGAGTTGGCTTATTCAAGGTCAGGGATTGGAAGTGGACACAGGTGGCTTTGAATCCTCTAGCTTTTCATAATCCTTGACTTGCTTAGTACAGAAAAATCAGGATGATACGCTGAAAAGTTAAAAAGAAGTAAAGCTCTACAAGGAAAATTTATTCTCTCAGTCAACAGGAGCTAAGAGAAGCAAGCCAACAGGATAGTTGGCATCATCTGGAAGGTTGCATTGAAGAGAGAAACCTAATCTAGGTCATTGAAAATGAGTTTGGAGAGGAGAAGTGACTTTCCCAGGAACATAAATGGGCACACACAAAGACAGCATTGGCCAGGCACCGTGGTTCACGCCTGTAATCCTAGCACTTTGGGAAGTTGAGGTAGGTAGATTGCTCGAGCTCACAAGTTCAAGACCAGCCTGGGAAACATGGAAAAACCCTATCTCTAGAAAAATTACAAAAATTAGCTGGGCATGGTGACATGGGCCTGTAGTCTCAGTTACTTGGGGAGCTGAGGTGGGAGGATTGCTTGAACCCAAGAGGCAGAGGCTGCCTGTGACACTGCACTCCAGCCTGAGCAACAGAATGAGACCCTGTCTCAAAAACAAAACAAAAACAAAACAAGAGACAGCATTCACGACGGTGGTAAAGCCAGATTGAGACCTCCAAGTCAGGAGAGAAAAATGAGATTGGATAGTTGGTGAAAGATGCCACTTAACATCAGGACTTGATGGGGCAAGTAACAAAGACAAGGTCGGTGTATGACCCTTCAAGTCTCTTCACATTGTAAGATTTTCTCACCAAAATGATGAAAGTTATTCACCCTCAGCCACCCTCTACTCTACCCTCCACATCACCTCCACATTAAAGTATATCAAGCTTTTCTATTTTGGGGTTTCTCAATTACTTTGAAAATTCCTAAATGTTCTCCAGATGAACTTTCTGCTCAAACATGATCAGACTCAAGTGGTTTCACTTAGCTGAAGGCTCATTCTGAAAGGTTAGTAAATGTGTCTTGAATGGACTTCTTTAAAATATGTATATGGATATCCATTAAACTATTAAGCACTGCAGTCTTCTGTTTTGAATGCCCTATTGAATCCACAAGGTCGACTGGATTTTCAAATAGAAAGCTGAGGGAAAAAAAACTACCTCCCATTCTAAGACACTTCCAGCAATATTGCACTAATGTATCTTGAAAATAGTTCTCATGAATCTTATGATCAAAGCATGTGCAGTATGTAATCTTCACATAAACAAATAAGTAGACTATTTGGAAGTTCAACCAGAAAACTTGCTTTAGAATATAAGCTTTCCTTAGGATTTATGACATATTTCCATAATTTCTTTTTCCCAGTCTTTGTGGCCTAACCTGAATGAGTTCTTGGGTTTACCCATTTAATCCAGTATGCAATTTGTGGCTCTCCTGTCATATCCCTTTTGATGTAATCTCTCTATAATAAGTATCTTTCACACCCCACCACACTGGGTTGGCTTTAGGGCAGTGATTCTCCAGGATAATAATAATCATTATCCCTTTTATATATTATAGTTTGTAGTACAATAATACTGAGTTCCTACCACGTGACACACAGTGTGCTGAGTGCATTACATAAACTGTCTCATTGAGTTGTCATAATATCTCAATAGAATAACTAATTATTAACCCCATTATATAGATCAGAATGCTGAGATGCAAAAGCTTAAGTAACTTGCCCAAAACTACAGTGTTAGCAGTTGAGGAGCTGGGACTTGACTTTAAGAATTCTCACTCAAGAGCCAGGGTTCTTACATCGGAGGGGAATTATGTGTCAAAGTCATCCTTTTTGTTTTGTTTTGTTTTATATTTTACTGTGGCCCCATTACACAAAGAGAAACAAGATTTAAAATGCAAATGACCTTCAGAAAAGTAGAATATGACCTTAACCTCATACTGAAGTGTAAATATTTAGTAACAAGTTCTTTCCTGGGAACAAGGTTAAGAGAGCAATGAAAACACAAATGAGATAAGAGAAGGAGCTCGGGATGGAGGTGAGAGGAAGGAGAAAAGATAAAGGGAGGGGAGAAGAGAGGAAGAAAAGGCAGAGGGAGACATGAGAAAGAGAAGAAACAGGCAATCCTTTACTCCAGGCACTGAGAAATCTAAGGATACATAGATGAATGGGGCCTGTGTTCTGTTTGTGAGATTCTCTTAGATGGTCAGGGAGATGTGATCTAAAATGCATAAAAGAGGGCTCCAGGAAAGGGCCAATAAAGGGCCTATTTCTCCTTCAATTAATCCTGCCTCCCTGGTCCACCAGTCTCTGGGTCTATTATAACTAGAAATACAGAATATCTCTTCAGCTTCATTTTGTCAGCCACAGCTTCAGATGACCTTGGAAATGGAACAAGTGGTTTTAAAAGTATGACAAATGGCAACTCCATGGATGTTGTAGCCATGGCTGGGTCTTGGCCCTACTTCTAGTTCTGTTCCTAGGCCCTGTGATACTTTCCTGCTCATTTGGGCCAGGGCCTTGCTGCCATAGATACACCAGCTCATCAGCTTGGATCCTCCCAGTTCTTGGGCGAGATTCCCAGAGACTGGCTTGGGTGTTCTCAGAGCTGTGTAAGCTCATTTCTTGCACCACAACAGTACTTGGGAAACAGAACCCAGCAGGCTTTGGCTTAAACGCTTTCCAATTCTGCAGAGAAACTGAATGAATATTTTTAGCATATTTTGTTGTATAAGAGTTGCAGAGACTGTGTTAGTCCGTTCTCATACTACTATGAAGAAATACTCGAGACTGGGTAATTTATGAAGGAAAGAGGTTTAATTGATTCACACTTCCTCATTGCTGGGGAGTCCTCAGGAAATTTGCAATTATGGCAGAAGACAAAGGAGAAGCAGGCACCTTCTTCACAGGACAGCACGATGGTGTGGGTGCAAGCAGGGGAAATGTCAGATACTTACAAAACCATCACATTTCATGAGAACTCACTCACTATCATGAGAACAGCTTGGGGGAAACCACTTCTATGATCCAATTACCTCCACCTGGTCCCGCCCTTGACATGTGGGGATTATGGAAATTATGGGGATTACAATTCAAGATGAGATTTTGGGTGGGAAAACAGCCAAACCAAATCAAGATTATATGGAAAGAATATTTCATATGGTTCCCAAAATTCTCCTCCCCAAATAATTCCAAATTGCCATGTTTATCCATGTGCTTTCTCCTCTCTCCCTCCTTTTCTCCCTCTACCCCACCCCACATACAATTATCACCAGGATCATTTTCCTTATCTATGAGATTAGAATGGGTGAAGTCTCAATGACTTAGAAGTCCCCTTTGTACCAACCTTAGATTCCCTGCACATTCTCAATGGGTGATGAACAAAGGAAGTACAGAGTAGGCCGAGCATGGTGGCTCATACTTATAATCCCAGCACTTTGGGAGGCCAAGGCGGGTGGATCACCTGAAGTCAGTAGTTCAAGACCAGCCTGGCCAACATGGTGAAACCCTGTCTCTACTAAAAACACAAAAATCAGCTGGGTGTGGTGGCGGGCACCTGTGATCCCAGCTACTCTGGAGGCTGAGGCAGGAGAATCGCTTGAACCCAGGGGGGTGGAGGTTGCAGCGAGCCGATCGTGCCACCGCACTCCTGCCTAGGTGACATAGTGAGATTCCATTTCAAAAACAAAAAAAGAAAAAAAAGAAAAAAAAAGATAGCACAGAACAAATGTTTAGAGAATGCCTACTAGAATACAGGGCATGGGTCATGGTAGGACTTCACTCTCTAAGTGCTAGCTATATGAGGTCATGGCACAGGACTGGCAGCCAGATGTGTAGCCTGGTTTTTGGACCGTTAGTCCAGTTCTCTTTCCACTGCAACAGGGTGTGAAGATGTCTGCATAATAGCTAAGTTAAAAGCAAGAAGGGACTATGAACTATAGAAGAGATTTCTTATAGTGAGAAGATCAAGAAAATCCCAAAGAGAAGACATATGAACTAGCCATGAAGGCCAGGATTAATATTACCTGTGTCCATATTACTGTTCATGAATGCAGACTCTTGATAGTGCTTCCTGAATCAGAAGCATCTATGAATAGCTTGCAAGATTCATTGTAACCCAGCAATCAGTGAAGCTAGTGGTCACATCCCAATGAATCACTTTGACAAAAGGGACTAAGCTTTATTAATAGAAGTAGAGAAAGAAGAAAAGTTTCCCCTACCTCAGCTTCAAATACAGAGGCCCAGAGAACTGGAAATGAAATCATTCTTCTGAGGATAAGATTTCCTAGAACGCACAGTCAGTGTTGCAGCTTATCTGCCTGAGATTGCTTATTTTCTGTTATTGTACCCATTACTATAATGCTGAAATCAGTTTGTATTTGTTTCCCATTGCTGCTATAGTAAATTTCCACAAGCCTGGTGGCTAAAAAGGACACAGATTTATTACGTTAGAGTTCTGGAGGTCAGAAGTTTGAAATGGTTCTCATTGGGCTTAAATCAAGGTGTTTCCCTATTGAAGATCTAGGAGGGAATCAATTTTCTTGCCTTTTTCAGCTTCTAGAGGCTGCCTGCTTATCTTGGCTTGTGGCCCCTTCCATTGTTAGTGTCAGCAATGACCAGTTGAGTCTTTCCCACATTCCATTGCTCTGACACTGACCCATCTACCTCCTCTTTCCTTTATCCTTGTGATTACATTGGGCCCACTTAAAAAATCCATGATACTATTCTTATTTTAGGGTCATCTGATGAACAACCTTAAT
Organism: Trachypithecus francoisi; assembly: GCF_009764315.1. Lineage (NCBI taxonomy): Eukaryota > Metazoa > Chordata > Mammalia > Primates > Cercopithecidae > Trachypithecus > Trachypithecus francoisi. Next base: position 20,186,593 of record NW_022681454.1, read on the forward strand.
TTCATTTGCAACACTAATTACTTTGTGTCACATAACCCAAAACAACATAAATTTATTATTTCACAATTCCTGGGTTTAGAATATGGACATCTTTGGGGTTTTTTATTCTGCCTACTATATAGATGTAATATATTAGTTATTTTTAACAGGAAACAATCTTTAAGAAGAAAAAAGAACGTAAACTGAAGCTCACTAAGATAGAGTCCACTTTGTTAGGAACAAACCAGTTGAGGTAAGTGCACGTGAGTGTGAGAATGAGTGTGTGTGTGTGTGTCATTTTTAACGTACAGACAAAGAGCTTTGTCTTTAAGAAGGAAAGGGCAGCTTTAATTAGCATTCCTATTTCTGAACTAATTGTCACAGAGGAAGGACTCTTAGGAATGTACATTTCAAAATATTTAAAAGGGAACACTAAACAATTTAGAATCATAAACTAATGATCAGACCGAGGGACATTCTCCTTTCATTTTAGTGGTCAGAAACAATTAGGTGCAAGCCTCGACAGGAACTAGGAGTTACAGGGATGCAACCCTGCAGCACCCAGAACTGGTTCTGTGTTCTTCCCACAAAGAAATGTCCTGGAGGATTACAAAAGAAAACGGAGGAGGAACTACTGCATAAGAAGAGAAAAGGCATTCACATGTTGTCAGTCCTGTCAGCTAATTCAGCCTTTAAGAAGGATGGATAAAACCAAAAATGAACTAAACTCTTCAGCTACTGAATTGTTCATTTTCAGTTCAAGTGTGCAATGCTCTGAACATGAGAAAGCCACAGAGCATGACTTGCCAAGATTGTTCATGGTAGCAATTAAACTCTAGGAAATGAGGGGCTTCATCCTTTGAAGATCCACAAGACACTGTCTCCTAACACTGCCTTTAAATGTGCTTGCCTCTTATACATTTCAGTTAAAAATCAGCTGTAATACCTTCTGAATGTCTACATTTATTCATGATTTTCCCGGAGTAAGTTTACCTATATTTACACTTTTACAGGCTTTCTCTCACTTGTTCTTTACAGTAGGCCATTTTAAAAATGAGAAAACTGAGACTAAAAAGGTTTGCATGATCTGAGATCAAAAATAGCTGCAAAACAGGATTTTAAAAACAGGTATTCTGGCTTCATGCCAATTTTAGATTTTTTTTTTCTTTTCTAGTCTTACAGAGATCTTTTCTCTGTTGGGTGCTATGGGAAGTGCTTTATATCAGTGACTTATAAAATGGGGATAATAAAAGCACCTATCTCACAGTGCTGTCAGGGGCAATGAATGGGTTAATGTAGTTAAAGCATTCAGAGCAGGCACAAAGCAAAGACTCTGTTTCTCTCTGTTTCTAAGAGTAATTATAATATTTTAGTAGCCATCTCTGAGGCCTGTCGATTATTATGCCCATTTGACAAATAAACTGTGATCCAGAATGGTTAAGACACTTGTTACAAAGGTGGTAAGTGAGCCTGGAACTCAGTCTTGCTGTGAGAACCCATTCCCATTTGCACAAGCCACACTCACTTTGCCTTTCTGGTTTCAAAGAACCACTCTCAGTCACTCAGTTAGTTCTTGGCTTCCAAACAAGGCAGAGCCTAAACTAACTGAGCTGTATTATTATACTTAATCCATTTGACAAGATCCTCAGATTTCAGATGCCATCGCTCGGTAATCTCTTCTTTATTTGAGGACTTTGACCTTTGCATAATTTCCACCTCACTGCATTTGTGCAAAAAAATGTTAACACCGGTTATGTGCCATGCAAAATACGCCAGGGACTGTGGGGCATGAAGGGTGTGAAGAAGCTTACAGCCCAGAAGAAAAGGGAAGGAATGCACATAAGTTACTAAATCCAAGGAAAAACATTAGTGTCCATGAGAATATGTGTTTAAAGTGTGGTAGGATTTCAGGGGCAGGAGAGGAGCAAGAAAGTGGAAGGGTTGATGTTAATCAGGGAATGCTGCATGCAGTCTGAGCTTGACCATGAGTGGCAGCTCAATCATTAGTTTAATGAGTCAATCAACAACACTTATGTCTGCTCTATGCTAGAATATGCAAGATCCCCAAATACAATCCAATCAACAAATCCTATTGGTTCCACCTCCAAAGTACATTCTGTATCTGACCAATTCTCACCAACTCTGCTAACATAGCCCTAGGCCCAAGCCAACATTCAGCAAACTCCAGTCTAATTTTGTTACTTTTGCTCTCACACCCCTAAGATCTATGTTTACACAGTAGTCAGATTAAAGAGCATATCTTTCATATAATTTCCCTGCTTACAGCCCCTCAATAGCTGTCCATTATATTCGGGATAACATTCAAACTCCTCACTGTGTTTTGGGTCCTCTTTGATCTCAATTCAGACCAATTTAATCCTGTCCCACATCTCCTCATCACATTTATCTGCCCACATAGTCTTTCAATTCATTAAATAAACTAAGACTATTCCTGCCTCTGGTCTTTGTACTTTGTGATCCCCATGTGACATTCTTTACCCCAAGTCTGTCCCCTTATTTCTTAGACTGTCTCCTTATTCTTTTCTGTTTCTTGCCACTCACTTCTAAGCTCAAATGCTGTCTTCTCAGAGAGGACTTTCCTGACCACTCTATCAGAAGGATTCTGTGTTTTTGTCACCATTCCCTGGTTACTCTTGATCAAATTGCTGTTTTTTTATTTAATTTTCTCCATAGCACTCACCAACTTCCCTGAACCTATTTTTTTACATGCCTCTTAGCACGTTCATTTCCTATCTCATTCCCACTTTTGTAGATGCTCCTCTCATGCGGGCCCTTTACCGATCTCATTCATCTCACTGTCTCCAGGAGCTAGGAGAGAGGTTGTCAGTTACAGGCTTTGTATAATGATTTGTTGAATGAATGATGGCATAAGACAGGGTTCTTTCCTCATGCAGGCATTTGAATCTCATGAACTGCATCAGCAAAGTCATAATCAGAGACTGGCAAGTAACTTTATTAAGTAGTGTAGTGGGTTCAAGAGGGAATTCATTAGACTAGGATGGGGGGAAACTACAAAGACCTGCAAATATCTATAAGAGAGTGGAATGAGGAAGATTTAATGATTGTTTCAGGCAGTTGATAGGCATGATCTTAGCAGTGTCTGGTCTGCTTCATCTGGTAATAGTGAAAATATAAGCAACCACAACCGTGAAAGAAAAGAGAAAAGAAATAAGAGACAGGAAAACCAATGAGTAGGTTATTGTAATGGTCTAAGCCAGACGTCCTATCAGTGGGCAGAAAGGGATTGGACACAGAAACCAGCAAAGCTGCAAAGCTGAACCCAGCAGAGCATAGTAGCCTATGTGAAGCAGAGGCTGAGGAGAGGAGGCATCAAAGGTGATCTTAACTGATTGTGAAACATGTTGGACTTATTCCTCAACATATCACTGGCTCTGACTAGTGAAAGAATTAAAGGGTGTTGTAAGGAATCTGGGATAACTCATTAACACGAAGAAAAAACTGCACAACCAAAACTTAGGAAGGGCTGGGAAAGGGGACGCTGAGTGACCTGCAGAAGGAGCTTGCTGACCTCTACCTGAGAGGGCTGCCCTTAGCATGCTTCTCTCCAGGTGTTCTTGACCATGGCATCTACCCGAATCCCAATCTTCAAGTTTCAAATATCAACGAGGAAGATCCTGTATGTAGGTCAGACGAATGCTGCTGGATCAGTCTGTTATCGCCTGAATCAATCTGTTATTGCCAACTACAAAAGAGCACAAGGGACCCACTCCTAATGACTGGGGTCCTTTTAGGACAAAGAAAACTCTTGAAAGGCCATACAACTGCTTCAAGTCACCTCGGGTGAAATTGGAAACAGGAACGTGTAGGGAGGTGAAGGTAATTGAAGTTTTGATAAAGTTGTGTTTGAGAAACCATCAGGTAATCCAGGTAGAGCTGCTGAGCTGATAACTTAAAATCTGGAGCTATGCCTTGGGAGAAGGGCCAGAGCGAGAGGGAAGATAATCTGGGATTCATCCACAGAAATGAGAAACTGAAGTGACAGTAGTAAATGAGATATTCAGGGAAGAGACAGAGAAAGAGAAAAGAGCAAAGAATCAAACTTCTAGGAGCAAGGGGAGCCAAGAGTGCCAGAGCAGGATTAGTAAGTGAGATCTAAGGAGACCCTAGAAAGTCATGTTTCATGGGAGTCAAGAGAGGATAGAGCTTCAGAGAAGCTGGATCATCGGGTTCACTGTAGCAGCCCTATCAATCTCAAGTGAAAGTTTCGTCCTAGCACCAATTAGCCTTAGGCAAGTGTGTGTGCAGGGGGCATTTGTATGTGTGTGTACATGTCCAGAGGCCTGAAGGGCAGGGGTGGAATGTAAATATAATGGTTAAAGGGATTTTCAACCATAACATGTAATCTACAATAAAAGTCTATAGCCACACTATTGATTACTTTATCAGGGAAAACTCTCATAAGGCAACTAGACTTTGCTTTTACGTTATTTTGACATGGTTCATGAAGAGATAAGAGAAAGCAGATCTGAGGTCCGTTGGTCTACCGAAGTTGTCTTCAAGTCTGAAAGAATGAAGGGCTGATTTAATTCACATCTCATTTCTTTTAATAGCCTGATTTAAAAATAAGAAAACACTTGTCTTTTCATCTGTGACAGAAGATGAGGACAGGGTCATAGATCTGAATAAGGATAATAGCTCTTTGCAAAGATGTACCCCAAATGGAAGATGACTCAATGTCTTGACACTAGTGAGAATAAATTGCACAGTCAGTGCACTTAATCTTAAAGGTCTTATGCTTTTTTATTCAATCCAGGTCAATTCAACAAGTATTATTGAGCATCCAGTAAGTGCCCAACATTGATGCAGGAGCTGGGAATATGATAGGTACAAATGAGCCAGCTCTTGCTTTCTTGGAGCCTACAGTCAAATGGGAAATGCAGAAAAATAAAGAGGTAGTCATTAAATATCATAGTGAGAGCAAAGGTGGTTCATCATGGGAGCTCATTTCTTTTTTTTTTTTTTTTTTTTTTGAGGCGGAGGGAGCTCATTTCACAGACACTTAACTTACCCTTGATTCTAGACAGGTTTTCTGACAAAAATACATCATCTGAGCAGAGATCTTAAGTATGAGCAGGATCAGACAAAGATAGGAAAAATCTGTTACTTATAGAGCAAACAGTAGTTTCAACAGCTTGGAACCTAGAGGGACATCACACTTCATCTTAGACATAGGCAAGAGCTCAGTTTCCTGAGTGAGTGTGTTTGGGTAGGAACAACACAAAGTTGATGAATTAGACAGGAATAAATCATATTTCAAGATACAGGGCTATTAACATAAATAGGACACAGATCACGAAGGATCTTTAGAGCACCCAAAAAGTAGTTTGTGTGTGTGTGTGTGTTTTTTAAATCTTGAGAGCATGAGGGAACCACTAAGAGGTTGTAATCAGAGGCACACATCATCAAATGTGTCCTTCAGAATGATCACCATGGTTGCTGTGTAGACAAGTGATTGGGGGCTTGGGGGAGAGGGTGGCTGGTCTAAAGGTAAAGGGACTAATTAAGAGGCTGTTCCAGAAATTCAGGAAGAGGTGACTTAGGAATGTGGCAAACTGACTGGAGAGACTTGGATGGATGTGACAGATACAGATGTGATGAAATCTATAGATACTGAAAGCCAATGAACCATTAGGCCTGGAGAGGAAAAGAGTACAAGATGATATTCAAGTTTTCAGAAAAAAAATTATCATTTCTAGCTGAAAATTAAGAGGTTATTTGCAAAACTAATTACAGTATAAAAGACTAACAAAGTGTGCAAAGATTTGAAGCAAGAAGGAAATAGAACATGCATGTCACAACTTAGAATTTTCTGGTAGAGGCAACTTAATCTTCCCAGAGTATTCATCTCCATGTTTGGGACATCCAGTCATTGCCAAGGAATGGAGGACAAAAAGAATTGAGAATATGTGCCATGTGAGTATTTGTTCATGACCACTTAAAATCAGATGCTTCTGCAGTGTAGACCCTTCCTACGTCCCTTGTCTTAGGATAGTGAATTTTCCAGGTAGGCGTAAACCATTGATTCCAGCAGGTGCCAAGCAGAAGGATCTGTAGCTAACATGCAAATCATTAGCAAATGTATTTGGCTAATTCTCAGTCCTACTGCCAACTCCAGACCAAAGCCACCATCCTCTCCTTCATGACTCCTCTCATAAATCATCTCAGCTGCTGCCCTTGCCTCCCCATATTCTATTCTACAGAAAAAAAAAGATAAACATTTTAAAGCATAGCTCAAGTTATGTGACTCCTCTGCTTCAAACCTTCCAATAACTTTTAAGAAAAAAAAGAAAAAGAAAAAGCAAGGTGGCTCACACCTGTAATCCCAACACTTTGGAAGGCTGAGGCAGGCAGATCGCTTGAGGTCAGGAGTTCGAGACCAGCCTGGCCAACACGGTGGAACCCTGTCTCTATTAAAAATACAAAAATTAGCCAGGTGTGGTGGTGCATGCCTGTAATCCCAGTTACTAGGCAGGCTGAGGCAGAAGAATTGCTTGAACCTGGGAGGTAGACGTTGCAGTGAGCCAAGATTGTGCCATTGCACTCTAGCCTGTGTGAAAAGAGCATAACTTCGTCTCAAAAAAAAAAAAAAAAAGATAAAAGCCCATTCAAAATGGGATGTGCACCTTTCATGATAACTCTTCGATTTTTATCTCTCACTATGCACCTCTTACTCCAGCCACAGGGGACTCCGCTATGTGCCTTGATCATACAGACATGCTTCTATCTCAGGGATTTAGCACTTGTGGTTTCCTCTTCCTAGACCTCAGTAAGTCCAGCAGCGACCTTCTCCCGAATTACATGCCTCCACTCCCAATTCTTACTCACCTCTTCCAAACCCTTTTATACTTTTTAGCAATTATCACTATCATATAAATTACATATTGTTTTTATTTATCTTGTTTTTCCCACTGGGCTCTAAACACTATTAGGCAGAATTTTTATCAGCTTTATTCATGATTCCCAGTACTAACAGATTTGACATGTAGAAGGAGGTAGATAATGAGTTAATGAATGTTGCTGAAATATCTACTGAAAGCAACAAAGATTGACTTTCATGAGTACACATGGTTTCCCTTAGTTAACATACATAGATATAATACATTACCCTTAAATATTTTGTATTGCTATGTTAATAGAGAAAAAACTTCAATTTCCCCTTGGGAGAAAACACGATGAAATTGCTTCATTAATTGCTTATGAAGAAACTGAAAATGTAATAAGTAACTAAAGTTCTAAAAAAATTTGACAACAACACCCCTTGAACCTGCCCTCCAAGGCAGGTGGGTCCTGAAATGGAAAGCTCTTTATGTTTATTTGGGTGATAAGATAGATTTGGCCAGTTCATTTTGGATTTGAACTGGGTGAGGATGAATTGCCCTGCATAATTGAGGAAGATGGGATTTCAAGTGGCCTACCTCCTCCTGTTGTCTGGGTGGAGCTGACTTGGTTCTATGGATGAAAAAAGGGATAAAAATGAAGAAACAGGAACCAGAGAATGCACTCTCCTTAAGCAATGACAACAGTAATTTATTGAGTGCCTACTCTGTTAAAGATATGGTAGCAGAGTCCTCACATATATTATCCCACTTAACTGTCGCGAGGACTCTGTTAGGTGTATATTATCTGCACTTAGCAGATAAGGAAATTGAGAGAAGTTTGAAGTGCTTTCGGTTTTGCACACAATTTATTGGTGCTGGGATTGAATCTAATCTGACTGCTGTAAGACCCTCTTTCTCCATGAAATCATGCTTATTTGTTCTTGGATCCTCTCTTTCCTTCTCACCACAAAGTAGAAGGCATTTTTCTTCAGAAATAACTTTAGGAATAATAATTTTGTTTCCAGGTAAGTTCATTAAAACCCTTTGTAACGTATAATACAGTTGAAAGAGCAAGATAGTTTCTATGGAAATGTGAGCTGGGAGCTTTAAACTGGAGACTTAACACATGAACTTTGGGGATGTAATCTGTTTCCCTCTTCTCAGAGGAGATAAACAGGCAGCACTGTTCAATTACTCAAACTCATTCTGTGTTTCCTCTTTCCAGAGAGCATTTAGCCCTGCTTTATTTTTTCCCACCATTGAAGTACAAAAGCTGCCTGGTTTTTCACTGCACAAAGTAAATGATGAGCCTAGAGCCAATTTCTCATCTCAGACGCTGCAGTTTTCAATGTGCATTCTGAAAGCTTTGAATATGACTATAAACACATCAACCAAAACAAACTGTAATTTTTATAAAATAAGCCTCAGAGTATGTTTTGCTGAAACTTAACACCTTTTGTCTAAGAGAAAAAGCAGAAAAGGCAGTAAGAGGAGAACACTCGTACTCCATTCATTGGCAGTGCTGAATCCCATACAAAATCTGGTAGAGCATAATCAAGACATATGGCCTCATCTTTCTTTGCCACTTCCCAAGAGTGAGGTGTTTAAGAAAGCTGAGAAGTCTTCCTGGCCAATTCAGAACGGGGTTGTCTGCAGCAATGCTATTGGAAGTGTGGCATCAGCACTACGTGGGAGAGTGTGAAAAATGCAAATTCTTGGGCCCACCCCAGACCTACTCAATCAGAATCTCTGGGGTGGGTGCAGTAATCTGTTTTACAAGTACTCTAGATGATGGCGATGCAAGCTCAAGTTTGGGAAGCATAAACTAAAGGGAAGGAATTCCACCTGAGCCCAGAACAATGGGATTCAGGTCACTGGAACATCAACTGACAGAGAATTATTTTGAGATAGGTCCTTTAACCTCTCTGGCTTTTGTGTTTCTTGTCTATAAAATAAAGAAATTGAACCATTTTAATCCTGGATCGCATCTTAACCTATTATCAGAGCATATCATGGTTACCTGACACTGGTATAAACATCCCTCCCATAATGAAAAATTTGAGTTTCATTTTCTGACTGCTCTTATTTCTTCTAGCTACTGTAATAATGACAATCACAGCAAAACATCATAGGAGGGCCTTCTGGGTTCGTGTACCATTTCCCCAAGTTTAACACGTTTGATCTGCTGATGTCCTCTAGTAGTAATATCTCCAGTTTAGTACCGAGAGAGCTTATGTCACTTCCTGAAGGTCACAAAGAAAGTAAATTACAGGGCTGAAATTTGAGCCCAGTTCTGATTTCAAAATCTGCTCCTTCCTTTCTACCAAAGTTGATCTTCCCGGAACTGGTAACTTTCATTAATGAAAGGAAGAAAAACAAAACAAAACACCACAATCCGCAAGGTGGGGCTAAGCAGACCTCATTTCTGTGAACAGCGTGATTCCTTTAAGTGTGTAAAGCAATTATTTTGAATACATTTAACACACATATTGATTTCATATAAAAGCCACTTTACCTAAGAGTGATCAATAAACAACAAAGCTTGCTTGTAGTTGTACTAAACTGCTGATTTATTGACAACTCTGAGATATTTTGTCCCTGGTGAAAAGACACAAAAAATAGAAACTGGAGAGAACTTTGGAAAGCTTCTACCTTAATGAGGTTACCATAGGCAAAAGGAAATTTAGAACTGGAGAAGTCTAGCAATTTATTTAAGGTCACACAGCTGGTTAGTGGCAGAAATATGGTCAGAATGTAGCTTACTGCCCACCTGAGTTGGTGTTATTGCTGATGTTATTTTATTAAATGAAACTGGATATTGTTTTTTTAAGAGCGGGCACAAATTCATATATCCATCTTCAGAGGAAGCTTATAAAGAAGTGTGGTAGTGCAGATTCTTCAATGATAAGCCAGAATTACTCACACCAATAAAGTTAAGATGCTAATTCTGGGCAGAGGCAAGAGCCTAAAGCAAAGGTATGGGGGTCCGGAATAACATGATGTGTTTGAGGAACTATCAGAAATTCCATATTACTAAAAAATGAATAGGTACAAATCAGGAAGCAGTTGGAAATGAGCCTGGAGAGGTATGGAGTATTGAGGTTACGAAGGACTGCGTATGTCATCCCAAGGCATTTGATGTTCATAAGGAGTTGCTAAAGAATTGATGCAGGAGAACGGCACAAATAGATTTGTATCTTAGCTTGCTTTGACTATAGTATGGATTTGAGGGGTGAGGAAAGGAGGAGATACAGCATCCAAGACTAAAACTAGTGAGATGAGTTGGGCTTATAATGTTGCAGGCAGCAAATGGTTAAGTCTGTGCAATGTCAATCTTACAAGGAATGAAGTAGAAGGGGAAGACTCCAAAGATTTTTTGAGAGGTAAAATGACCACAACTCAGTGCTTGATTCAATGAGAAAGGAGAGAGTATATGGGCGACTCCCAAATTTCTAACTTGGACAACTGATGGATGGTGATGAGATAGGGAGACCAAAGAGGAATACATTGGGCCAAGTGGAAATAGTACAACTAGTATTGCGTCCACTGTATCCCTGCACCATCGCTGTCAAGATATCCTGGAGAGACAGTCCACACAGAGGCGATGATCCACACCATTGCAATGTGTGAGACTCCCCAAGGCAAAAGAGTAACACAGTCAAGGTGAGAGTCCTGGAGAATGTTACAGAAGAGGAGGCACCTACCACAATTACTGTGGGAGAGAATAAAGGAGTTGGAAGCAGAGAGGGAATGCCTTGTGTCAAAAGCCAAAAATAATTTTCTTTTTCACACTTCATGAATTATAATTAGCCTCAAATGCATAGAGTTCTACGGAAGTTAAAAGTGACTTCATTTGTGCAATATGGGTGTCACTGGTACAGAAGATCAGTAAGGATGGAAACGCAAACACGTGGAGATGTTAGCTGCAGAATTGAAACAGGCGTGTTTCTGTTTTATGGGATTGAAAAATGTTAAAGGGGAGAGGACAGGACATAGGAACAGAGTGGTGCAAGCATGACATAAACACATATTGAAGAGCAAGCAGAGAGGAAGAAGTCAATGTAGAGAGAGAGGAGACAAGTGATGGAACATCTCCGAATGTGGAGGGACCAATAAGGTATTATTTGGCTTTGGCTTAGAAAAACTTAAACTCATGTGAATAACAAAAGTATAGACCTTGTCAAATAAAATATTGTACTATTATGGGAGTTAATGCTTATATGACAGCCAGAGGTTCCTTGTAAAAACAAACAAACAAACAAACCCAATAAAAAAAAAGGGGGTTCCCAGATTATAATGTGAGCTGCAGATCAGATGTTTGGAAAGTCCACGAGTTTCCCCTGACATCTACCCGGTCACATGGAGTGGTTCAGTACACAGGCAGAGCCAGCCACATGTTTTTCCCTGCTTTGATAATCCAGTTACCTGCTTCTCAAATAATCAGGAGAATATAATCTTCAGCAGTATGGGTATCATACAGATGAAACTAATAAGCAATCATTGGGGCCTTCTCACTTTTTCCCACTTATTGAAGTGTTTTCTGAATAAATACCAAAAAGCCTAATCATAGAAAGCTTTAATTGGCTCAATTCTAATTGAGATGACTAAGATAATTTATATTTCATATTTATTTATTAAGTGAACATCCTTAAAACACAGTATCTATCTACCATTTTTTTCTACATATAACCTGCCTGAGAACTCAGATCAAATGGGTTCCCAAATTATGCTGGACAGTAGGACAAGTTTGATGAATTTCACCATAAATATGATTTGGCACAACTTTATTTGAAAATAGAAGGATAGAATTGAAGAGGCCCTCATATCCGGAATGCTTACATAGTTTGAATGCAGAGTGACTTTGGTTATAGCGAAGGAGGAAGGACACGCCCTCACTTAGGTGTCTCAAATACCTTCTCATTTAATCACAGTAGCATCTCTACCAGGGGAGTATTATCCAATTATTTTTATTCTAAAACATACTCTTTCCCCTGACATTTACATTTTCCTGAAATTTGCTTGCAAATTTTGGTTGATCTACTCACTAAAAATAGTGTTTATCTTTTCCCACTTCATGCCCTTAAAAGTGTTTATATCAATAGGAGAGCAAGAGAGAGCCTTAAAATGGAGGCAATCGAGGCATAGAGAGACTATGCATCTCAACAAGGTACACACACTGGAATTAGTAGAGCTAGAATTTGAACTCAGGTCTATCTACTTTGAAAGCTGGTCAAGAGACAATCTTTGCTATGTAGATGAAGGCATTATGCTGGGTCCTGATAAGATAGCGTCTGCCCTTAAGAAACCTGCATGCAGAGGAGAAAATGGACACTAAATAATACACAAGTAGATAAGAGAAATTTAGATGCTCCATACATTCTACAAAGGAATTAAAACAGGGTAAGGTAATAGAGACAGATTGGGGAGTTGCTTCTTGCTGGCCTCTTCCAAGGGGTAACATTTGAATTTCTTCCCATTCTTGTAAAATTTGGCAACAGCACATACCATGTAAAAGAAGAGGACTTGCCTAAGCCGTAAGATAGAAAGAAACATGCTTTTGACCAACTATAAATCAGACATTGCCACTCCTCATTGTAAGCTTTAGGTGTCTCTTTTTAAGGGACCATAATCTACTGGGAGAACAGATAAGTCAAATTATATATGATGTTGTTATATATCAAGAGCTATGATGGAGATGTGTTCAAGATGCTACAGAAGCATGGAAGAATGCAAATTTGCTGTCGGTAGTATGAGTATTTCAGAGGTGAAGATGGGAGTAAAGTTGATCTTGAAGAAATAGGATTTTGCCCAGGACATGGGGCAGGGAATGGGTAAGTGCAAGCCGTGTCTGGGAGATGTATCTGTGTCATGTGACACAGCATGGCGGTCTGATGAAGGACAACATTGGCAGTTGTATTGTCATGGCAGACCTAACTTGGGGTTTAGAATGGGGTGTGACAGGGGATGTTCTGAACAAGATGTAGCACCTGGAAATAATTCAGCTTGGCAACGTCTCACAACAAATTCTTCTCTCTGTTCTTGAGGACAAATGTCACTGACTATACTTCAAGTGAATTTCCTGGCAGTGCCTGGCTGAGTTTCCAAGGTCTCTTGCTGAATAAGGTAGAGGGAACACTGAATCAGTGGTTGTCAGTAGAATCACCAGTAGAACGTAAAATAATATGACTACGAATTTAAAACTTTGAAAAACACAATTAAACTTAAAATCAATTAAAATCAGCAGGTCTGGGAATGGGGCTTGCACATTGGTGGTTTTTAAAGATCTTCAGGTGAACGCAATGGGCATGGAATGTTGAAAGTCACTATTTCTAGAAGTCTTGGAAGGGAAACTGAGTTTTTCTGAAGACCTGAGACGCCGTATAGGGCAGCACCTGTACAGAAAGAAGTCATTCAAGAAAAGACAAGGAATTGGCAAGGACTGATCTGAGGACTGGCAGTGTCCATGTTCCAGGGTTTAGAAAAAGTCATTTTTAAAATTGTTGTGTTTACATAGTAGATGTATATATTTATGGACTATATGGGATATTTAGATAGACTATTGTCACCCTGTCATGCTTTCAAAAACTAGAACTTATTCATTCTTTCCAGGTGTTTTTGTATCCGTTAAACCATCTCTACTCTGTCCCCCACCCACCCACCAACTTCCCTTCCCAGTCTCTGGTAGCCATCTTTTTACTTTACAGAAAGTCATTCTGAAAGCAAAGCCACTGAAAGAAATGTAATCATTAGGCAACCAAGCTCCGAAGTCTAATGGTGAGATCTGAATTTAATGGCGCTCTGAACACTCCTCAGTAATTATCTCAGAAGAAAACAATGGCGCCAAAGGGAAGCCCTGATTCTGAACAGTCCCAAGTGACAGTAAATGAGAAGTAATCTGACTAAGAAACCAATTGAGAGTCATCCCTCGACTTTCTTTCCCATAATGACACCTGAAGCACACTTGTTTATTCTGTAAACCTTAGTTAAACAAACTTACCCTCCAAGACACTGGGGGTTTGCCAGAGAACAGTTAGTTTAATTGGAGCTCCTCTGTTTTTGTTCCTAATGAGCCTCCCATTTCATAGCCTGCTCTTAGTTTGAAATAAAATGTCCCCCCTGTCTGGGATGATTAAAAACCTGGTTAAGCATACAATATACGGTAGCTGCCAAAATGTTTCCACCAGGCAATACTGCTCAGAACTGAGACCTGCAGGCAGGATTAGAAGAGAGAAATCTATTGAGTTTTCCAGTTCAAAAACAAACAAGCAAACAAATCACATCCAATTATCTGGGTTAAATTTTATTAAAGGATCCACCTGAGAACTGCATTCACTTCTCAAGATTTGCTACCAAACTGTCTCCCCATTCTGTCTTTTAAACACTCCTCCACCCTTTTTGTTCTCTAGTTGGTTTGTCATTTAGAAAGTGTGATAAACAATTTTGGGGAGCCATTAAGTTTTACCATTGTTTCTGTCTGAAATTAGGCTGCTATGTTTGCCAAAGAGCTGCTCTGTGCTATAAAATCTTTATTAAAAATTGTTTACAAAATTATTAATATGTATGGGTTAGAATAAATGTGACTTCATCTTGCAGCTACGGGCATTTTCTTTTTAAGAAACTGTAAGGTGCTAATCATTGGGTATTTCATTAGGAGACACATTTAAAACATCTAATTCTCCAAGCACTTTGTTCTTAGACTCCCACATCCCTTTCACCCTCCCTCAAATTCAGGATCACAGGATTTCTTCTGTCTGCCTTATATATTTTGCAAGCTAACTATTGAGCTAGAAAAAAAAATCTTTCACAATAATAAAGAGGCAGATGTTTTCTGGATCATAATGATCAAATAGAGTGAGCTAAATTGCTCATTGATCTGTGATTCCTTGTCATCTGAAAATCCGATTAAAGGGGTAGAACTTGTAGAAAAGACAAATATACACACACTATTACACACATCATAACACTAAGCATGAGGAATGCGACTCGTGTTATGAATACATAGCATTTGTTCCAGTGAACAGCAAATGGATAAATACATATTTATCCAATGAATAAATGAGTAAATAAAATTTCAGGATGGATTTGGATGGCCTCGAAAGTTACTGTCAATAAACCCTGGGTTCAGAGCCTCCACTATGAATGAAATATTTACGAAATTGAATTCTCGTGATTTCTTTTGGCCCTAGGGGCTTTCTTTCCTTTACTGTGTTAAGGGTTGGCCATCTCCCTCCTTTCCAAACTATTAAAATGTATGGAGGACATATATGTTTGATTAAGTTTTCATTTAGAGAATTACAATTACTTCCAGCCTGTCTCATGGAAGTTACTGGAGGTTTCCTTGTTGGGATATTTGGTTATTCCTAAACTCCTCTGTAATGCATTTAATTACTGTCGCATAGTTTTTCTGGCACATGTCTAATGTAATGCATTTTATTATTATAGCTTCATTCTCAGAAGACACCGTTTTCTCCCTTTATTTCCAAGTTCCTAGGGTGTTTTAGTACGTGTCTTGACAAAGGACATGTCCCTTCTCTGCTGCTGGAATGGGTTGCCCTCACTGAGCGTCTCCAGGCACGCGTTCTGAAAGACGTTCACACAGGGAAAAATTCCGTTCACCTTCCTTCTCATTCAACCGTCCTGATTTTGTCTGTACCATTTTAAAAGGCTTGTGTGCCTACTTTCTTTGTCAGCTACAGCTGCCATAACAAAATATCAAAGACTGGGTGGCTTAAACAACGGGTGTTTCTCACAGTTCTGGAGGTTAGCAAGTCCACAATGAAGATGATGGCCAGTTTAGTCCCTGGTGAGGGTCCCACTCCCATGACCTAACCCATTCCTAATTACCTCCCAAAAGACTCATCTTGAAATACCCTCACACTGGAGGTTAGGACTTCAACAGTAGGTCACACACCTACTGCTACTTAGGGATGTCTCTGAAAGTTGTAGGGGGTCACAAATGTCACTAACAGCAAACAAGATGCCTTGGGCTTTTTCACAATTTGTTTGATTCGTTGTTATAGGAACATGTCCACACTTCCCTCCCTCTCCTTGGCCATTCACTGAAAGAATACAGGATGTGACTATAAAGTGATGTCTCCAATTTTTAACATTTAAAATAAAAAAGAAATTGTACCTTTAAAGAACATATGGTGCCTTTTCAAGAAGTCCCTTGGGGAACCACACTCTTAGTCTAATGATGCTTCTGAATGGCAGAGCACCTTTTTTTAATTCCCCAGAGAAAATGCCTGCAGTCTTTGTGGCGTGTTCTTTTGGATGTCCGCTGCCAGGAAAATCCCTGACCTTTATGAGATGAATTTGATTTTGGGAAATAGCAAAATTGCATTTGGAGACAAGTTTTGCAATCAAGTTAAGTGATCACACCAGAGAATTCTGCTCTGGGAACAAAACTGGGACAGATAATAGACTAATAAGAATGCCTTCACCACCAGGCTTGTAAAACTTGTCTTGAGATCAATTACAATATAGACCTTTTCAAACTGATTTTTAGCAATAAGAGCATAGTATGGTTAGTGTGTAAATTAAGGTAAGAATATTGAAACACAAGATATATTTGAAAGCCTAAGGAATCCTATTTTTCAGTTTAAGCTTTCCAAGACTGTCTTTGCACACTGGATTTTTATTTGAAAGTTTGACCAATTTGAAACTCATACTAATTGATGTTACCACTTCAAGAGTTCATGAAACCAAGCAGCTTCGAGTGACTTTAAGTTGGTTCACCCTGTCCTTAGATTTACCTTTCGGAAAACATAACCTGCACATAGGTCTCATTTATTCTACTCAGTGCCTCCAGATGAAATCAGTAGCAACAATATATGCATAGTAGGGAAATAATTGGGCAAAAGATGAATAATAATTTTGATTGTAATTGGGGGCAGCGAGAGAAGAGGAGGAAAGCACAGTCATTAAAAACATATATAGGTAATTGGCCTCTTTGCTTTCTTGTGACATATGCTAGCCCCACAACATGATTCTTTCTCATTAACTTTAGAAGTGCTGTTTCTACCATATTCACTTCCTAGTGGCATTGCAGGAGATCTGTTTGCAATTTGTGTGACTGACTCAAGATTTCATACAATTCTTGTTTCTGAAATGCCTTCTGATCACTGAATCATAAGAGTAACAATTGTTATTGTTCTGAAAGTCCTTGAAGGGTCTGGGATACTTGGACAATAATATTATTTCCATCGGTACTTTTCCATTGTCCTGTGTATGGTACTATTTCCAGCCAACTTTGGAAAAATAGCATCTCAACAGCTTCACATATTCACATTGTCCCTGCTTCTGGACTATAAATGATTATTTATAATTTAAATGTATAGAAAATATTCACGGGAACCAGATCACAGGGCACGTATGTGACTACTGATTGCTTCTATTTCTTGTTTTCCAAGTATAAAAACATATTTATAATGAAAAGCTTATCCTTGCTTTATCTCCAGATCAACAAAAATTAAACCTCTTTGATATTAGCCAGATAGACTACTCTTTCAATTTTGACCTTGAAGGATTAAGGTCATTAATCCAATCTCATTAAAATCCTATTTCCAAAGTGGCTTTCAGAAAGTCCCCCACTCTTACACTATCCCCAGGTTCAACACGTTTATTTTTGGATGCACTTAATGCTTTTGTTTCTTCTTTTCAGATTCTGATTTTTTCACTTAGCTTCTGTGGCATAATCAAGACAAGCTGGATGAATTGTCTCCTAACTGGATTCTAATGAAAGAAGCTCTAACTGGTCTTTAAATAGCTTTGATGTTTGGAGTCTTTCACAAAGAGAAACAAAAGCATGGTAAGAATGTGCTAAGCTAATTTGCAAGGGAAGCAAGGGTGTCACAATTAAACAAGGGTTTCCAATTGTATTGTTCCCACACATCATCCTACCACTCCAATAGGACATGGGCTCATAGAGAACAGAGTCAAGTCTTGTGGTTCCTGTTGTGTCCAGCACACCCAGCATTGTGCTTGACATATAGCAAGTGCTCAATAAATGTTTGAATATAATTTAATCTAGGCTCTCCCAGGGAGAAAATATAGTTTGGGGTTCAAGGTAAAGAATCTAAACATGGCCAGCACAGTGGCTCATGTCTGTAATCCTAGCACTTTAAGAGGCCGAGGCAAGAGGATCGCTTGAGTTCAGGAGTTCACGACCAGCCTGGGCAGCATAATGAGTCCACATCTTGACAAAAATAAAAATAAAAAAATAAACTGGGTGTGGTGGCATGCATCTGTATTCCCAATTACTCAGATCGCTTGAGCCTAGGAGGTCAAAGTTTCAGTGAGCAGTGATTGTGCCACTGCACTCCAGCCTGGGTGACAGAGTAAGATCCTGGCTCGAACCCAAACAAAACAAAACAAAAAAAACTCCAAAACATTTAAACATTAGATTCTCCAGATATATGTATGTTTTGTATATCGATTATTTTATGTCACAGGAAATGTTCAACCAGGACCTGGGTAACCAGATCAGTGTTATAAAGAAGGGGTTTGTAGATCACCTAGGAAGTAGAACTAAGTTATATCTAAGCAAGTTTACAAATTGAATATCTATCAGTCTTTGAAAACACATCTGTTCTATGTTTCTCACAGTCTTATTGGTGATGGGATAATGACCACTTTGATTTATGCCATCATCTTAACAGGAAACGACAATGTAATATGCTAGCCTTTCTAGGTAACATATTTGTTCTGGCACAGAATGTCTTAATTCTAAGGTGTGACTCACTATAATCCTGAGAATTACAGTAATTTGGGGGTGGAATATTATGGCCAAAGGCAATGGGCACAGAGGAAACTTCTCACTGCAAAGTTGAGAATGAACTGAAATGATCAAGAATTGAACGCTTGAAGTCTTTTAATAAATTATAGGTAGAAGGTAAATCCAGCTACTTCTGGGCTAGTGCCAGCAGGAAGGGGTCTGAACAGAGGAGGTAGCAGAGATGCAGCAAAGGAATCTGAATGAGTCGTATTTCCACATCAATAGGGCTATGAGGAGACCACTCTGAGATAACAAATAGTGGCTGCATTGTCCAGTCCTAGGGAAAATGAAGATTGTAGGAATTAGGTTAGGAGGTCAAGACTTTCAGGGAAGTAGAGTGGGAACCGGAGGCCAGGCAGAGTGTTGTCAAGTATGCTGACCACACACTGAACACAGAGGATACAGCTTGACCCTCCTGAAGGCATTCCAGGCAGGGTTAAATTCCCCGCAGTGACCCACTGACCCCCAGACATCAGGCATGGGGTCAACCATGCCTCTCTCCAGTTCTTCTTCATCACTACAGAAGAGAAGAAGCCTTGAAAATGCCACCAAGCCTTTGGGCTCAGAATGAATCATGATGGAAGCTACTGCAGCCTTGACACTGGAAGGCATTTCAGTTCTGTCAACTCTTGCCTCGAAGGATGTTCATTTCCTTTTACGCAAGATACAGCCTCTCTGAGGAGAATTTGTGTCAGGTAAAGAGGGACACTGAATAAGCTGTTGTGGTGGATGTCAGTGTCTATTCTGTGTACGAAATTGGAATTTGGGCTTAGAACTTAAATACAGAATGTGGCTCAATGAACAGAGACCAGGGTTCCAGTATAAGATAGAAAGAGACTTTGATTCAAAACAAAGTATTTCTAGAAATTCTTGTTATATTTGATGGAGTGAAATCAGTAATTCCTTGAAACTCTCCTCCTTGTCAGCTTCCATAGTACTCTGCTGTCCTCATTATCCCTTTATTTCTCTGAGTCTTCACAGGCTCCTTCTTATCTTCCCAACTTATGTAAATGTTGATGTTCCCCAGGAATACATCCTCAGACCTCACTTTATCTATGTGAGCTCATCTATGCTGCTTCCTCCAATCATCAACAATATTCTGATGACATCTACGTCCTTATCTCCAGTTCAGACTTTGGGTCTTAAAAATCATATAATTGCTTCTACCTTCTAGGTTTGACTATCTCACAGATACTCAAATGCAACATGATCAGGATTTATCTTCACATCCAAGAGGTCTTTCTCCTACAGCACCACCACATGCCCCATGAAAGTCATACTAAAAACTTAGGAGGTGTCTTGACTTCTCCTTTCCCCTCAAAGCCCATCATATCTACTCTGTCAAGTCCTTCTCACATTCCCCACGCACCCCCCCCAACTATTTATGGATGGGTCTTATCTTCTCCATCTCTGGCATCACCTCGCCTTAAATGAAACATCCAAATTTATTTTTAAAATGCAAATATACCCCTATGTCTGAATCACAGGACAGCAATAATAATAATTGATTAATATCTCGATATCACTTAAATAATAACATTCAAAATCACATGCCTTTCATTAGGGAAATGCAAATCAAATCACAATGAGATACTATAGAACACCTCTTAGGAAAGCTGATATCAAACACTGGAAAGTATCAAGTGTTGGCAAAGATGCATGGATACTGGAACATGTGTGCATTGCTGGTTGAAATGTAAAGTGGTGCAACTACTGAGGAAAACAGTATGGTAAGGCTTCAAATAGTTAAACATAGCATTACCATTGACTCAGCAATTCTACCTTTACGTGTATGCTTAAAGAATTAAAAGCAAGGATTCAGATATTTGCACAGCGGTGTTCATAGTAGCATTATTCACAATCGCCCAAATGTGGAAACAACCCAAATGGCCATTGATGGGTGAATGGATAAACAAAAGATGGCATAATATACATACAATGGAATATTATGTAGCCTTAAAAAGGAATGAAATTCTCACATATGTTATGGCACTGATGAATCTTGAAAACATTATGCTAAGTGAAATAAGCCAGACACAAAAGGACAAACGTCGTTATTAGTTTTTCTCAGATTACACATATTTGAAATATCTTAAAAGAAGCAAATTCATAGAAACAGAAAATAGGATAGTGGTGATAAGGAACTCTGGGGAGAGAAAAATAGAGAATCATTGTTTAATGGGTAGAGTTTCAGCTTGTGATGATAAAAACATTCTGGGGATGGATAGAAGTGACTGTTGCACAACATTGTGAATGTACTTAATGCCACTGAATTGAACACTTAAAATGGATAAAATGTTAAATATATATATATATATTATATATTATAAAAGGGAGAGACAGAGAGGCAGAGAGAGAGCAGATGAGAAACAATGATACTCTATTTTTTTCTTCTCACAATTCCTTATAACTAACATTGGTTATATATATAAAACCACTACTCTATATATCATGGCTATACAAAAAATTTATATATATAACATATAATATATTATATACTATATAATTATAATATAATATAGCATATTATAAAATATATAATAGAATATATAATATATTCAATATATAATATAGAATATATAATATATTCAATATATAATATAGAATATATAATATGTATTTTATGTAATATATCATATATAATACATATTATTATATATAATTATATTAAACAATATATAATATATAATATAAATAAGGCCTCAAATAGTTAACATATAACATAAATATTTTATATATATATATCTCGAAAGAAAAAAACAAATTGAAATTACATGCCATCTCCTACTTCACACCTCGGGCCCCAGCAGCTCTATCATCACCGATGTAACCTTCATTTGCACTATGCACCCTGTCCATATGAAATTGACACCTGACTGCCACTCTAGGACCCTTTTCTGCCTCCTTACAAATTGGATGAGGGCTTAGGTGGCTGACAATATTCCAAATATACCCTTTTATTTTTTAAGCATAGTACCTGGCATGCCGGAAGCTTTCTCTTTTTAATGAGACGGAGTCTTGCTCTGTCGCCCAGGCTGGAGTGCAGTGGCGCGATCTCAGCTCACTGCAAGCTCCGCCTCCCGGGTTCACGCCATTCTCCTGCCTCAGCCTCCAGAGTAGCTGGGACTACAGGTGCCCGCCACCACGCCCGGCTAATTTTTTGTATTTTTAGTAGAGACGGGGTTTCACCATGTTAGCCAGAATGGTCTTGATCTCCTGACCTTGTGATCCATCTGCCTCGGCCTCCCAAAGTGCTGGGATTACAGGCGTGAGCCACCGCGCCCAGCTAAGCTTTCTTTTATTTTTATTTTTTTTCAAATGGATTCTCACTCACACGGTTGCCTAGGCTGAGTGCAGTGGTTCAATCTCAGCTCACTGCAACCTCCGCCTTCTGGGTTCAAGCGATTCTCCTTCCTCAGCCTCCCGAGTAGCTGGGATTAAAAGCGTGAGCTACCACACCCAATTAACATGCAGTAGGCTTTCAGCAAACACTGAGTGAATAAGCTCAAGAGAAGCAGCTATTTTTACAAATGTAAAATATTAAAATTGGGAGGAATTTTAAAGTTTAGTCTAAATTCTTAAGAAAAATGCTATTTTGACATGGTAGACAAAATGGTAACCTTCCAGAGGCCTAATTTCCGTTTTAAACTAAATAGCAGCCCCCTTTTTTCTTTTCCTTTTGCCAATTGGTTCTATCATTTTTTTGAGCTCATAGAAGGGTTGGATCTGAATCATACAAATCATTATGTCAGTGTTTTCCAAACTTCAAAAAATCTTATCACATCTTCATAGTGTTTGTTCTACCCATGGACTAGCTGTTCAAATGTTCACATAAGTTCATCTTCATCCAAAGCAATATTGTCAATAAAATATAAATTATTTTATCTTAAGTTCCAGGATACATGTGCAGGATATGCAGGTTTGTTACATAGGTAAATGTGTGCCTTGGTGGCTTGCTGCACCTATCAACCCATCCCCTGGGTATTAAGCCCTGCATGCATTAGCTATTCATCCTGATGCTCTCCCTTCCCCCAGCCCCCTGACAGGCTCCAGTGTGTGTTGTTCTCCTCAATGTGTCCATGTGTTCTCATCAATCAGCTCTCGCTTATAAGTGAGAACCTGCCGTGTTTGGTTTTCCGTTCCTGTGTTAGTTTGCTGCAGATAATGGCTTCCTATTCCATCCATGTCCCTGCAAATAACATGATCTCATTCCTTTTTATAGCAGCATAGTATTCCATGGTGTGTCTGTACCACATTTTCTTCATCCAGTCTATCATCAGTGGGCATTTGGGTTGATTCCATGTCTTTGCTATTGTGAATAGTGCTGCAATGAACATACATGTGCATGTATCTTTATAATAGAATAATTTATATTCCTTCGGGTATATACCCAGTAATAGGATTGCTGGGCCAAACAGTATTTCCAGTTCTAGATCTTTGAGGAATGGCCACACTGTTTTCTACAATGGTTGAACTAATTTATATGTCCTCCAACAGTGTAAAAGTGTTGCTGTTTCTCCACAGTCTCATCAACATCTGTTGCTTCTTGACTTTTTAATAATCGCCACTCTGACTGGCATGAGATGGTATCTCATTGTGGTTTTGATTTGCATTTCTCTAATGATCAGTGCAAATCACAGTTTTGACATGTTGTTTATATATTTTTAGTAGATCAAAATAAATAATTAACCAGTACAATAAAAACTCACGGAGGTACCACCTAAAGTCATTTTCTTGTACTATGTGGTATGTAAATTATGTTTTGAAAAATCACTTTGAATGTATGATTGATTACTTTCTTGAATTATTCTCCAGGGTCCTGCATAGACAACTCTGATTCCTCAACACGCTTTCGTACTCTCTAAAAGCAACTCTGTAAACTCCCTCTTTTTTTTGTTGCCATCATTTTATGTTTCTTAGCTCCTTGACGACTGTCAAGCTTTCACCATATTCAACAAGTATCTGTTGAATAGATATACTTGCTGCTTCTGAGATGGCACATATTATCTTCCCTTATAAAGTGAAAGCTATTTCATAAGGTCATAACATTGGAAGGTGAGATGTCCATGAGATTCCACCTTGCAAACCTTTAAGGACAAGGAGGCAATTGAATCTGGGTCACAGCTCCTGTACTCTTGAATGTTTGCACTAAGGCCACACCTCCCACAGACTCTTTCAGCCAATGACTGAATCTGTAGAGGATGCGAAGGAAGGCTTATTTCTAGGCAACACGGAACTCCTCTCGTAGCTAACTTTGGTTTCAGAATTCGCTGAAAGATTGCTGAACCTATTGACCCTACACAGTGGTCTAGATCACTTCCACCAACTTCCCTTCCCTCTCTCCTTCACTTAGGGTCAGACTTGCATCATCATTTCATTGACTGTTCTCCCACTCTTTCTCTCCTCATTTTTTGGAGGCATTTTTTCTTAATCAAGTGTATATATAATGCTGACATGCTTCTTGGGATACTTGGACTAACATAGAAAGTATTAGTGAGAACTACATAAATGTTAGAGATATTTCAAGCTGAATTTGTCTATGAGAGTTTGGATAGGGCTAATTCTGAATTCAGACAGTGCTGAGTTGAATTTCTGAATTACTTAGTTGTATTAGTTTACTGGGGTTGCCATAACAAAATACCACACATTAGGTGGCTTAAACCACAGAAGTGTATTTTCTCACTCTTCTAGCAGCTAAAAATCTGAGTTTAATAAGTGTCCCCAGGGTTGATTTCTTCTGAGGTCTCCCTCCTTGGCTTAAAGACTGTGATCTTCTCCCTGTGTCTACACATCGTTTTCCTTCTGTGTGTGTCTCTGTCTCACTCTGTCACCCATGCTGGAGTGCAGTGGCGTGATCTCGGCTCAATGCAACCTCCACCTCCCTGGTTCAAGCAATTCCTCTGCCTCAGCTTCCTGAGTAGCTGGGATTACAGGCGCATGCCACCACGTCCAGCTAATTTTTTTGTATTTTTAGTAAAGATGGGGTTTCACCACGTTGGCCAGACTGGTCTCGAACTCTTGAACTCAGGCAATCTGCCTGCCTTGGCCTTCCAAAGTGCTGGGATTACAGGCATGAGCCACCGTGCCCAGCCAATAACTTCATATTAACTGAATTACCTCTTTAAAGACCCCGTCTTCAAATACAGAAACATTCTAAGGTACTGGGAGTGAGGACTTCAACATTTGACTTTTAGAGGAACACAATTTAGCCCATACACCACCTGAATAACTTTGAGCCAGTCACTTGACTTTACAGAGCCTTAGTCTGTAAAATAGAGGATAATATCTACCATATTGTTTTGTTCAAATTAAATACAGTGATATATATAATGCCACTGGTACATATAAGGCAATCGTCATTTAAAAAATCCTCCCAATTTACTAAAATCATTGCCATTACTTTATTTAGAATTCATTTATTTAGGGGTTCTATTGTCAGAGGTGTTCTCACAGCTATATAAAGTAGAATTATATGATAAGGTTGAAAAGGAAGAGGAAATAAGTATAGAGTGTCTGATTGCATAGCTTCATGTTTATGATATGACAGTTCTATGATTCTGAGCCTGGCATATTTATTTAAGCTATACACCAGGGTTCAGAAATTGACAGCTAAGAGGCGCATTTGGCCTAAAAATGTCTGCGATTTTCCAGAGAGTATTTTAAAAATCAGAATAGAAATGCCTTTAAATAAAGCATGCTTCTGCAGTTTTTCACAGTTTTTCATATCCCTAACACATGGTCACATTATACAGGTGTAATACTTATCTAGCCCTTAAGAGCTCTTAAATGGACAATCTTGGAAGCTCAGACCACAGGTTCAGAATATACTGCTTCTATGTCCTTGACTACTCTCAAAAGAACATATTTTCTACCATATTATCTAAATTATCTGAGAAAGATACAAATGCCGCTACATTGTTATCCTCTAGGGATGCTCACGTTTCTTCAATATCCACAAATTCCTCCTACAATCATCTAAGGCTGCTCCCCATGCCACCAATACATATTCATCAACAAAGTAACAAACAGTGGGATGTGCCAAGCATCTTTAGCGACATGCACCCTCTACTTCAAACAGAGACTATGTGGGATAATACTCCCTCTTCTGTCTGTAGATAGGTAAACACCCTCTGCACCCCAGATTTACCAAACTTCATGACGTCCCTAACCTAAAAAGACATGATCTTCAGAGTACACAGAGTTTTCCTCTAGATGCTTGATGGCATCGCCGTTCTTCGGCTATATAAGCTTGCTTTTTAAAAACAATTACTTCAGGAATCTGGCATCCAGAAGAAAATAGGGTAGTTTTCAAACTTTCATTGCATTATTTTTCATGATCAAGATTATAAGGTACATTGAAACTATTATTATGATTCACTCCTCCAGATGGTTATGAAAAGATTGAGTGAAGGAATACAGACAATTTTAAAGAAATGAATAAAATAACTTGTATGGTTAAGTAGCAAAGAGAAAAGAGAAGTTGGGAGGAAGAGTTCCCAGATTGCCTTCCTGAGACTAAATAATTTGAGTAGGTCAAGAATGAGCATCTCTACAGAAACTTGCTAAGCTTTTTAAACGCAGTCATGCTTTGCTTAGTGATGAGGATGCATTCTGAGAAATGTGTCCTTAGGGGATTCGGTTGTTGTGTAAAGATCACAGAGTGTCCTTCCACAAACCTAGAAGGCATAGTGGACTACACACCTACATGATGTGATATGGCCTATTGCTCCTAGGTTACAAACCTGTACAGCATGTTACTGTATTGAATACTATAGGCAACTGTGATGCAATTTTAAGTATTTGTGTATTTTCACATACCTGAACATAGAAGAAGTACAGCACGAATACTATCTGCAAGTCCAAAAATAATACACCTGTATAGCGTATTTACTATGAATGGAGCTTGTAGGACTGGAAGTTGCTTTGAGTGAGTCAGTGAGTCAGTGGTCAGTGAATATTACTTTATAAACATTGAAGACTTTATAATAAACACTGTACACTGAGGTTACACTAAATTTAACTTAAAATTTCTTTCTTCAATAATAAATTAGCTTGCTTGTAACTTTGTTACTTTTTAATTTTTTAAAAGCATTTCTACTCTTGTAATAACACTTAGCTTCAGACACAAACACATTGTATAGTTGTACAAAAATGTTTCTTTCTTTATATTCTTATTCTATAAACTTTTTTCTATTAATTTTTTTTTTTTTTTTTTTTACTTTAAAAAGAAATTTTTTGTTAAAGGCTAAGACACAAACCTATTAGCCTAGGCCTATACAGGGCCAGGATAATCAATATCACTGTCTTCCACCTCCACATCTTGTACTGCTGGAAAGTCTTTAGGGGCAATAACACCTGTGGAGCTGTCATCTTCTATGATGACAATGCCTTCTTCTGGAAGACTTCCTAAAAGGCCTCCCTGAGGCTATTTTACAGTTACCTCCCTTTTGAAAAAATAAATAAAATAATAATGAAAAGTATAGTATAGTGTAGTACATAAACCAGTAATAAAGTCATGTATTATCATTAGCAAATATTATGTATTGTGCATAATGGTGTGTGCTATGCTTTGATCAGACTAGCAGCACAGTAGTTTTTTTTACACCAACATCATCAGAAACACTGAGTTATGATGTTACGCCGGCTATAATTTCACTATGCGATAGTCGTATTTCAGTTCCATTAAAACCTTGAGACCACCATTGTACTTTCAGTCCATTGTTGACCCAAGCATTGTTATGCAGCAAGTAAGTGTATATTTAGGCTGCTTTGCTGTTCCAATTTTCTTAGTCATTCTACATTTTCTTATGACACTCCTGATCATAGGAGGATGCAGCAAAACCTCACAATTCATAAAATCACATCAGCGGTGCACACAGATGATGTACATTTATTCTGTGTAAGCATCTTAAAAAAAAACTCAGACCCATTCTTTTTCCATTACATAAACTTTAAACACAATCCAAATATTTCATTTGATGCTATTAAAAAGATCTGCTGATGCAAAACCATATTATAGCCGGGGGTGGCGGGTTAATACTTTAAGTATTTTCAAGATAATTTTTACCATTTTGACTATATACAAGGTGATGCCTTTGCACTGATTTTGTTATCCCTTAGCATGAGATGAAAATCCACAGGAATTTAAATCTAGAGTTAGAACATATGAGCAAGAAAGTTTGATTTCTTTCTGATGCATGCCAGAAATAGTATAGTAACAATAATACAATAAAGGAAATTCAAAAAGTATTCATCTAATCCTTACTCAAGTTATTATCAATGAGTTCTAAACTTTATTTTGTCCTTTAAGAATCACAAATTATTGGTTTCAAATGATCCTAATCATCATCTAATGTGTCTTATACTGCTATCCTCTGAGTCTTTTTGTTTTTGTTTTTGTTCTTTTGAGACGGAGTCTTGCTTTTTCGCCCAATCTGGAGTGCAGTGGTGTGATCTCAGCTCACTGCAACCTCCGACTCCCAGATTCAAGCGATTCTACCTCAGCCTCCTGAGTACCTGGGATTACAGGCACTCACCACCATGCCTGGCGAATTTTTGTATTTTTAGTAGAGACAGAGTTTCACCATGTTGGCCAGGCTGGTCTCGAACTCTTGACCTTAGGTGATCCACCTGCCTTGGCTTCCCAAAGTGCTGGGATAAGTTTTTATCCCACAATTACCCCATAAAATGTGAACAAGAAAATAAATGCCTCAGGAAAGGCAATATAAAACAATGAAGACATTAACTAGTAGTCATTATAAATATAAAGACCTAAATGAAATCACGCTTATAGAAATAGAGAAAGCCATGACAACAACATTTCAGCAAAGAGAGAATATCAATGAAGATACAGACATTATTTTTAAAAGAACCATCTGGAAATGCTTGAATTGAAAAATATAATAACCAAAATAAAAAATTTACTAGCAGAAAGTGAAAAGACAACCTACAAAATGGGGGAAAATATTTGTAAATCATTTATCTGACATGAGACTTTTATCCAAAATATATAAAGAATTTCTACAGCTTAATAATCAAAAGAAAGATCACTCAATTGAAAAATTAAGAAAGGATCTGAATATAAACTTCTTCAAAAAGTACGCAAATGACGAATATGCACATAAAAAGATGCTCAACATCTTTAAGACATTAGGAAAATGAAAAACAAACTCACAATGAGGACCAAGCATGGTGGCTCATGCCTGTGATCCTAGTGCTTTGGGAGGCCCAGGCAGGAGGATTACTTGAGGCCAGGAATTTGAGACCCTATCTCTGTTAAAAATTATAAAGTTAACCAGTCATGGTGGTGCATGCCTGTAGGTCTAGCTACTCGGGAGGTTAAGGCAGGAGGATCACTTGAACCCAGGAGTTTGAGGTTGCCATGAATTATGATCCTGCCACTGCACTCCAGCCTGGGCAACCAAGTGAAACTCTGTCTCAAAAAAAAAAAAAAAAAGAAAAATCACAATGAGTTAGCACTTCACACTCAGCAGGATGACTATAATCAAAAGCACAGCAGAACAAGTGCTGGGAAGCATGCAAAGAAATTGGAACCCTCCTACACTGTTGGTGGGAAGGGAAACGGCTTTGGAAAACCTTCTGGTAATTCCCCAGTTAAACAAAGAGTTACCTCATGATCTAGAAAGTAAGTGATTTTGTATAATGGTTTCTGTTGCACAATTTTAATTCATTTATTTTACTGACAAAATTTAACAAATTTATTTTAGTGATAAAATTAGACAACATATTTTGAAACCAAGTAAAGAAATGCTTTTTCCCTTGCGACATCATTAGCTAGTACAATGGGTTTTTGAATATCAGTCAGTAGTAGCCACCACTCTTATCAACCAGAGTCCTCTCTTTAGCCAATTCTCTAGTTGAAGGCAATTAATGTGTATGAGGTTGACATGGGATTCAGGCATGACTCTACAGTTCCTTCCAAACCTTCAGTGAAATATTTAATTATGTTTAGTACCATGTTTTATTAAGTCATTTTATTCTTGTAATTTTGGCAAACCTTGAATAGTACTTACAGTCATTCCCCAACAACTGAAATATCTGATTTAGTCTGCCAGATAGTAGAGTTTACAGAAAGATTTTTAAAGCTTACTTTTTCATATGTATATATTTCCAATGAGACCCCATGTGTTTGAATCATTTCTAAAATTGTCATTAAACACCCAGCAACAAGTCTGTTATTATCTGTACTAATTTGCTATACTTAGGCTGAATAGAAAGTTTTCTTTAATGGTCTCTTTAAAATTTCAACTCTGCCCGCTGACATTTAGTGAATGTCAAGATATTTAATACAGGGCTGTGCTTTCTGTTTTTTTCAGTAGATCATATTGTTATTGACTTTATCCTGATGAGAAAATAATTCTATCTCAAATCTTAGAAAATGTATTTTTGGATCAAGTAAGTATGTGATATTCTTAAAGTGTACAATGCTTCATTAATTTTTTTATTTATTAATTTTACAAATTTTAAGAGGAAGGAGAGAAGTGATCATCTTATTTTATGTGATATGTTTATTTGTTTAAATATGTAAAGCTTACTGAACTACATTAAAATAGAATGAGGCTATGAGACCACATAGAACCTGAGAGGAGATTTATCAGTAGGTCAAAGAAGCTTTTACTTTAAGTTAAGAATATCAATAATTTCCCAAG
The DNA here is from genome assembly GCF_009764315.1 of Trachypithecus francoisi. NCBI lineage: Eukaryota > Metazoa > Chordata > Mammalia > Primates > Cercopithecidae > Trachypithecus > Trachypithecus francoisi. The sequence continues at coordinate 20,216,877 of NW_022681454.1, forward strand.
ACAAGAAAAAATGTAAGATTTTACACGCTAAAGTCATATACTCAGCATCATTTAAACTGCCAACTGTCACAATTTATGATTTGTCATTTAGGGTTTGTCTGACCCCCACACAGGTGAGGCAGGGGAGGAAGAAGAGAGAAGGTAGGTTCATCTCAGGTGCCTGCTTAGGTGGTCAGAACTTAGGAGATGAACCATACTGAGTAGTTGGAAGAGTTAAGAAATGTGTGTGAGGATGGGCCAACTGTCAAAGCAGTTGGAGCCAAATTCTGTTCTTAGTCCAAGTGTATATAGCAAGGGACTTAGAGAGACAAACAAAACTGCTGCCAGAAGTCAAGTGAACATCATTATGGTACATGCAATGAGAGAGAGAGAGAGAGAGAAACTGCAGAAAGTCCACTCATTGATACTGTTTTTTTTTTTTTTTTTGAGACGGAGTCTCGCTCTGTCACCCAGGCTGGAGTGCAGTGGCGCAATCTCGGCTCACTGCCAGCTCTGCCTCCCGGGTTCACGCCACTCTCCTGCCTCAGCCTCCTGAGTAGCTGGGACTACAGGCGCCTGCCACCATGCCTGGCTACTTTTTTTGTATTTTTAGAAGAAACGGGGTTTCACCATCTTAGCCAGGATGGTCTCGATCTCCTGGCCTCGTGATCCACCTGCCTCGGCCTCCCAAAGTGCTGGGATTACAGGCGTGAGCCACTGCTCCCGGCTTGATACTGGTTTTTAAAATTTCTTTTAATGATTTAATAACTATTTACCGAATTATTTCAGTAAGCCAGGACTAGATTACGCTTCAGTGACACAAATGTAAACAAAACTGGCACAGTCTTTGCCATCATAGAACATCGATTCTAAGAGAAAGAGAGAAATATTAGTCTAATGGCCATGAAAATAGTTAACAATCATGAAGAGTGTAATAAAGGACAAAGTTGCTATGATAACCCACCATGAGGCAACCTGATTTCTCAGGGTCCCTTGCCTTTTGGTTTCTGGTCAGATTTGACCAATGGGAGGTACCAGTACCAGAGGAGACAGCAGAAAGAGAATGAGATCTAGATATTGTTTCCTCTGCCTCCTGTCGATTATGGCTTTCTAGTTCTTAGAGAAGCGCCTACATCCCCAGCAGCTCTGACCATATTCCCTTCATGGTTCCAGCTCTTGTTCTCATAGCTCTTGTTATTGTTAGTATCTGGATGGCTCCAGATGAAAGGGTTCATGGGATGGCCTGCTGCAGTGGCTCACACCTGTAATCCCAGCACTTTGGGAGGCCAAGTTAGGTTGCTTGGTTGAACCCAGGAGTTGGAGACCAGCTGGGGCAACAAGGTGAAACCCCTTCTCAACAAAAAATATAAAACTTAGCCAGGTGTGGTGGCATGTGCCTGTGATCCCAGCTACTCAGGAGGCTGAGGTGGGAGGATTGTTTGAGTCCAGGGGGCAGAGGTTGCAGTGAGCTGAGATCGTGCCACTGCACTCCAGCCTGGGAGGACACAGTGAGATACTGTCTCAAAAAAATAAAAATAAAATAAAATAAAAAAGGGTCCATGGTAACACCTTCGTTAATTTCTTTTTAGAATGTGAGTGGGATATACCCTTCTTTCCTGCAAGGGCGATGGCTGAGGGTCAGTTAGGTGAAACCTGGGTAAAGGCAGACTAACAACATGAAACAGCATCTGAGGTAGAGGTGGTGATGGCCAGTCATAGGTGAGTGTGTCTGGAACATGGAACACAAACAGTCTGGCATGAAGCAGGAGACTTAGGCAAGAGTTGGATGATGCAAACGTATGGGTCATTTGGGGGTTTTGTCTCTATTATAAAAGAATTTCTGAAGGTTTTAAGTCAGACTATAACTTATCAGGTTTTAATTTTCAAAAGATTATTCTGACTGTGTTGAGAAAAACATGTTGGGAAATATCAACAGTGGGTGTGGATAGATCCGTTTCTTAAGAGCTTTTTGAACAGTTTGACATAGAGCTGATTATTAATTAGACTAAGATATTGGTAATGGAGGTAGACTAAAAGAAATTGAAAGGTTTAATCAGGAGTCAACAAAGTATGGCCTGTGGGTTGGCTGTCATTGTAAATAAAGTTTTATTGGCACATGGCCACACCTATTTATTATGTATTGTCTGTAGGTACAACAGCAGAGTAGAGTCGTTGGAACGGAAACTGTGTGGCCCACCAAGTCTTAAATACTTACTCTCTTGGGCTTTAAGAAAACCTTTGTCACCCCTGGGTTAAATCAAGAGCATTTGGCATTAGATTAGATATGGGGTTGAGGGAAAAAAAGGGAGCCAGGAGAGTCAGGGATGGAGGAGATATGAGCACAGAAGCTCTTCTTTGACAGTGATAATCTTATTTTAGGTGCATAATTTTGAGATTTATAATATATATATAAAATGTATGTTTTATATATATTATAAATATATATTATATATAGATACACAATATGAAAAGATATGTAATCTTCTTGTATTTGCCACCAAATCATCCCATTGCTGAATAAGACTTCTATTGTTCTTTTGTTTTAATTGCAAAAGTCTAGTTTTCCTTTTGAAGAAAAGAAGTAGAGAAAACATTAATTCACAAGGGAAAGGACCATTTTTCTAATTTTGTTAGAATGTCTCAGGGCTCAGTTCTCTTCTCTTATTTATGTATATTCACTCTTTTCTTTTTTTAAAATCTTATCCAACCTCATGGCTCTAAATAATTTAAAATGATGACAACTCAAAGTTTATATTTCTAGCCCGAATCTCTCAAATTCCAGACAAATAATTAATTACCTTCTCAACATCCCCACTTGGATTTCTAATAGACATCTCACAATCACTGTGTCCTTAACTGAATTCTTGTCTTCCCCTTAAGTAGATCTACTCACAGTTTTCCCATTTCAGTTGATGAAAGTGCCATCCTTTCAGTCATTCAGGCCAACGCCACTGGGATCCTCCATGAGGAACTGTGTTGCTTCTACCTTCAGAATATATCCAGAACCCCACCATCTCTCCCCTGCACCCGCATTGTCACTGTCCTGATCAGAGATGTCATCTTTCCTAGGCTGAATTTCTGTAATAGTTTCCTAACAACTCTACTTGCTTCTATCCTTGGCCCACCTGCTATAGTCTATTTTCAAAGCAGTAGAGTGAACCTTTTAAAATAGAAGTCAGATCATGTCACCTCTCTACTCAAAACTCTCCAACAGCTTCTGATTTTTACTTGCTCAAAGTACTTAAAATTGCACACATGACCTTACATAATCTGGCTTCCATATTCCTCTGGCTTCCAGTATGTTTTATTCACTCCACTAAATCATAGAGCCTCCTTGAATTAACATGTTCCTGATCCAATGTACTGTATGTAATAAAGGAGTGAAAAGTAAACATGATCCCAGAGGCAGTTAGTGACATGGTTGGAGGTATCCATTCTCTCCTACACTCTCTTCCTTCCTTCCATCCTGGCATAAGTTATTTAGCAAAATATTTAGTACCTTCTAACATGTGTTACATGACTGCTAGATGCCAGTGATAGGAAAATTCATAAAACATAGGAACACACAATCTGGTAGGGAAAAATGATATGGAAAGCAACCAATGCGAGACAAAGTAAGAAGTGCAGGAATAGAAATGATGGGATGTAATTTTTAAAAACGCATCATGTCTAAGTTGGGAAGGATAGAGATTCCATACGATGAATGCAAGATCATTCCAACCAATGTAGTTTGGAAGAACCCAAAGCATTCTAAATCATCTAGTGAACTTCATGTGGCTCTACATAAAGTATTTCCATAGTAACCAGGCCTGTGTTCTTGTGTGGAACATGAGTGGTTAATACTGAATTATATTCCTTTTGTCACAGTTTAAGAGCAATATAAATTCCTCTTTTTTCCAAAATGCTTCCCAACTTTAGACAAAAACACTCCACCAAGAATAGATTTGACTTAATTATCTATACGTTTGAAATGTAAATGCAGCCTTTCTAAGAGAAGCCTACATTTGTTAAATCAATCTATCAGATCACCTTCTTTCTAAGATGAGGGTAAGTTCAATATTGAAGTGAAGACAGTACAGAGACACTAAGAACTCTACCCAAGGGCACACAGCTGAGCAGGGGTTCTGACTTAATTTTTTTCCCAAACAGTAGGTTTCCTGAGTGCAAAGTTGTTATATTCATTCCTACCTCATAAGATTGCTCTGAGCAGTAAAAGAGACAATATCTAAAATGTGTAGGACACTTTCTATGCTGTACTAGTGGTGTAGTAATTGTTAGTTTCTCCAATGCCCCACAGCCAACCTATTCTATTGGCTGCAAATTCAAAGTTATTGACTATTAAATGATCTGGTCAAAACTGGATATGGATGAAAATGCACTTTAGAATTACTTTTGGGAGGTAGAGGTTGCCAGTTAGGTGGGTGGAAATGCTTTCTGTCCTGTAAAGTCCAAGAGTTGCCTATCACCAACAACACCATTGGAGGGAAGCTGTTGAGGGTACAACCTGCCATCAGGGCCTCTGTTGTTGGACACGACTTGACCCTTTAAAAGAGGTTGCTGTCAGCATCGCGTCTATTTACACTGGTTGTTGAACATCATATGGAAGGTGAGTGGCCCATGTTGGCCTTTATGCTCCTACACCAACTTGAGAGCCTTTAACTGCATAGAGGTCTTTGACTTGACTAATAAAATAATGACTTTTTCCATGCCAATGTTTCCATTGGCGATTTACTTGAATCCCTACTATACAAAAATCCTTAGTCTCAATAGTTTACATCGTTTCTTCCATGTCCAAAACACTCAATATTGAGTTCTCTCAATAAAAACAAAACTTGGAGGTATTTTAAAAGATAATTCAGTTGGAGACTCTCTTTACTATCTAAGGCAGGGGTCCCCAACCCTTGGGCCATGGACCGGAACCTGTCAGTGGCCTGTTAGAAACTGGGCTACACAGCAGACGGTGAGTGACAGGCTAGCGAGCAAAGCTTCATCTGTATTACAGCAGTTCCCCATTGCTTGTGTTACTGCTGGAGCTCTGCCTCCTGTCAGATAAGCAGTGCCATTAGATTCTCTTAGGAGCGCAGACCCTATTGTGAACTGTGCATGCAAGAATCTCCTTATGAGAATCTAATGCCTGATGATCTGTCACTGTCTCCTATTACTCTCAGATGGGACTATCTAGTGGTAGGAAAATAAGCTCAAGGCTCCTACTCATTCTATATTATGGTGAGTTGTATAATTATTTATTATATATTACTATGTAATAATAATAGAAATAAAGTGCACAATACATGTAATGTGCTTGAATCATCCCAAAACCATTCCCGGCTCCCCACAACCATGGAAAAATTGCCTTCATGAAATTGGTCTCTGGTGCCAAAAAAGTGTTGGGGACCACTGATCTAAGGGGTTTAACAAACTGTTTCTTACTTTTAATCAAATCATACCACGCTGACTGACTTCAGAAATGCTTTGCTTAACTAGAAGTGTTCAGGACTTATGCAGGTTGCTTTTATCATCATCATCATAACTTAAAATAACACGAATAATAACAATAAATTACCAGACTTTGAGAAAAATCTCAGAAGCTCAATGAAGTGTATAGTTCATAATCACTACTAAATTGATATGTTTGTGGGTTAGAATTTGTGTAGTGGAACAAGGATAAATGGGACTGCAGTATGATTTGTGTATTTGTTTACTGTAGCAGAAATATGATGTCCCAACCATGTCTCCTTGACCCACCCTGGAAGCCATTGAAGATAGTCTCATTCAGAGCTATGGCTGTCCACAGCTCTGCCCGAGGGTATTCCCCAGGCCCAGAGAAACACCTGCAAAGGAGAGAGCATCGCACAGAAGCAACCCTCATCCAACAAAAGATAGGAATTGTCCATTTCTGGGTCAGGTTCCACTTTCCATCTGGTCTCCAAGAGGGTCCTCAAGAGACTATGCCTCCCATGACTGTACAATCTTCCTTAGCTTTCCTCTCTTCCTTGTTCCCCATTCCCACTTCTTCACATGGCTTTCTGGAATTACTTCCCAAGCTCCTTGCACCTACGTGCTTGTCATAGAGTCTGGCATGCCTTAACGAAACACTTGTTAATTTTTCAGTTGAGATCCATTGAATCCTCACTCTGTGCCAGACATCTTTCATTTATGAAATAGTAGCTTCTATTTTTGTACCCATTTTTGTGATAAATTAATGTTTAGAGAGATATTAAATAATTTACAAATCACAGTGAGTGGTAAAACCTAGTCAATTTCCATTCTTCAATTGGGTCTATTGTTTGGTTGCTATCTTTTACCTTTACTCTGTGAATTCAGATTGACAAAACAAATAAGAGACTAAATGCTGTTATACTGTGACATTCTGTAAAATTCAAATCTCTGGGTGAATTTTGATCTAATGGATATAGAGGTGTGTCTTTTTGTTGTTACACATGCAAAGAAGGCTTCTCTCCACTGTACAATATCCGCTTGGCTTGGTTTAAACTCATCTGCTCTCATTTTTGGCTTCAGTTTCCTCAAATGGAAAATGAAATGCCTTGGGCTAAATGAGTTTTAGGATCCACTGAAAATCTAACTTTATACAAACTCGAGTGATGTAGTCTGGTTCCTCCAGCCAGCTCTACATCTCTAGCTTTTTGTTTTATGCTGAATTCTCTTTATAACAACTTCTAAAGCAAACCTTTACCATAAAGTGCCGGATAGAAAATATTTTAGGAATTTGAGCTGTAAGGTGTCTGTTGTAATTTCTCAATTCTGCATTGTAACACAAAAGACAATATGTAAATGAATGAGTGTGGCTGTGCTCCAATTAAATTATTTATGTCAGTAGACAGAAAAGCCACTAGACGTGCTCAGTGTTGCACACAGAGAACAGCCTCAAAGGCCCACGCGCCAAGACATGGCAGATGAGGAACAACAGGAAAATTTCAAACATTGCTTGTATTCTCTGTCTAACTGTCCTCCTGGAAACTTTGAAGATATTTCTCGCTCACATAGCTTCTCAAAGAAACAAAGGATAAAGAAAGATTTTCTGCTTCTTTCTTACATGAGCCTGAGTGGCTTCTATTTGACATGGAATGTTTTGTGTTGTGTTTGCGCTAGGCTTAGAGGATGAGAGGAGTCAATACCCAATGGGGGTGTTGTCTGGAGAGCTGGGGAATATATAAATATTGCATTTGGAATGTACTTTCCTCTTGAACAATCAACCTTTCTGCACAAGTTTGCTTGCTAAGGGTCTGTTATTGGCATTTTTGTTATAACCCCTCTAATACCAAGCCTTTTCAAAGAACGTATGACTCAGAGCAAACATTCTTTTGAGGTTGAATCTGGCATTCTTGATGTTATTCAAGGAATACATTTCTTTGTATAAACTTTTCATAGAAAACTTCCTGAACCTGTTTTAGGGAGCCCAGAAAATCCTAGAAAAAAAATGCTGCCTCATGCTTGAGCTTCTAGTGGGTTTGGTGAGCTGAGAACGCGTAAACATGGTCACACATTATTTCTGATCCCGTTTGTATTGAACATCTCTCCTGGGCTGGTGATTTGTAATTAATGATAGTTCAGGAAACCTTGACAACTATCTTCGAGTTGGGGGAAAGTGATACAGGCTGGCTTGTGAAGCAATGAGCTCCTTGTCATTACATGTAATCAAGCAGAAATTGAACAACTACCCACCAATGATGCTGTTCAGAGATTTCACATCAGGTGAAAGATTAAGAAAATAGACTCTGCAGAGACTCACCTCCCTACTTGTGAGGGAGAAGCAAGGGAAGGAGAGGAACAAGGCATAAGGCTTCTATACTCTCCCTTTTCTCCTCTCTCCTCTTTGAACTGGAAAAACTCGGGTTTACTCTTTTACATAGGAGACAGTTAGGAGGCTTTCTTGGGAAGAAAGTATTCTACTACTAATAATAACAAAATGAATGAATAAATAAATAAATAAAATTGAAACCACTGGAAAATTGAGATCTTGAATTATGTTAATCTTAAGATTTTTAAATTTTCTACAAGTAGGCTTTGACACATTCCGAATAAGAACTCATCCCTGTCTGTCTTCCTCTCAGTATCTCTCTGATATCCACAAAACAAGCATGAAATGTTTTTATTCTAGATACATTTAACAGCTATATTTGAGAGAAGAGTAGAAAATTCTGCATAGGTTTTCCATTTACAAGGAATAACCATCAGGTTTAGAATTTTGACCATCATTAATAAGTAAACTCTTCAAAAGTCAAGCAGAGCTATGTTTATCGAGAACTCAGCCTTTCAGGGATAAAAGGAAACCTTTAGTAAATATCCATTGGTCTATTGCTTCTTGGCCCTAGGGGCATGCATACTCTTTGTGTGATGTCCTCACATAACTTTTATAGCTGATTCTCTTAAAGGAGGATAGAGTCAGAGGAGACAGTGCAAAGCATGAAAGTATGAACGTGGAATTCAGAAAAGCCTGACAATATTAGTATCAAACATATATCAGGTATGATAGGCACCTGATAAAAATTTACTGAATGAATGATTGAGGCCATGATTATAGACACTCTATAAATTCTTCTATAAAAAAATTTTGAAGCAACTATCATTTGATTTAAATATTGGGCCGATATGGATTTTAATAATAATGTTGGAAAACTATTTCTAGCAACAAACTTTATTGCAATAAGCAGGCATTCTGCTTATACGAAAACCACAAACAGTGGAAGATATTGACTTGTATTTATTGTGAGGGTTCTGAAGAAAACCGCATATGGTCCCTCTGGCAAAGGCTAGTGAATTTATGTTAAAAGTAAGTTTTTTGTGTATTGCAAGTGTTATATACACATAATTACATGATAAACAAATATAATTCTATTTGATTTTCCAAGTAATTAATATTTTAAATATTTGCAAAAGGGGCTATAGCACACACAAAAAAAGAGAGACATTGAAAAATCTGTTTTAAGTATAAAACCTGAGCAGTTGGCAGAAGAGAAAAGAAAGACATTTTTTACATCTCATTATTAGGATTCAGTGCACACTTATAGAAGAGTTCCTTTCCCCTAAACCCTAGAATTCTGGCAGAGAACAGAGCCAAAGTGAATTATATATAACCCTGAAGCTTCATCAAGAGAATCATTGGTATTTGTTTACAGATCAGTATTGAAAACAAATCAGCCTGGAGGGTTTAGCTGTGTGGAAGGATGTAGTTTGCCTCTTAAATAACCCAAGCTGTGCTGAAAATGTTCTCTCTGGGCTCCTTATGTTCTTTCTGTTTTGTTTCTCCTTTCAAAGGCAGAGTGAATACGATTGGAATGGCCTTTAGCGTCAGCCAAGGTCTCTAATGCCCTATGACTGGGGCACCCTTGTCTTTTCCCCTCGTCTTCCTCAGCATGGTCATCTGTGATGCTTCCCAAAGTTGAGTTCTGGGTGACTGGGGACAGCCTGAGAAATCTTTAGTTGAAGTGGATGGTTTCTGTCAGTCACCAATGAAGGGGCCCATTAATTTTCAAGGCATAGTGTCAGTTCCACCTGTTATCCTAAGTGTTTGTGGAGATTACATGCCAGGGAAAAGAGTTACTGAATGAATTAAAAGTAAATGTCGCTTCCTAAAACTTAGCCTGGTAAACACCAGCTTGGGGAAATATTTCCTTTTGCTTGAGTGACAGCTCTTGGAGTTACGTAACGTGGTGCTTTCAGACATGGTTTACACCTGCAGAAACGTACATTGCTGGACAGCTGTACTGCCCCCTAGGGTATGGATCACTGACAGTTCTTTTTCACTGTCAATTTTGCAGAGCCCAGAGGTGGATGCCTACGTGACAGTACTTTACTGTCCAGCATGATCAATAAGACAACCCAGTAAGGATCCAAAGCAATTTCCTTCTCTTATCCTTGCCTCTCAACTACATTTGCTTTTAATGGACATGAGTCCAGGCTGGCAGTTGCTGAAGGATCCTGGAATGCAATGTTTTGTGGGAGAGCATCAAGCTTCATTTCTTATCTAAATTGCTAGTTGGTTCTTATTTTCACCTTAAATACACTGAAGAACAGTTGCCTTTGATGATTTTGTCAGAACTGCTAGTTTCTAATGCATCTTTGGCATTGCCTGCAATTTCCAAGGCTAATTTTAATATATATGAAAAGTATTTTAGGATTAGAATGTGATATCCTACTAATCATTCAAATGAAAAAAAGTAGAGTGGTTGAAATCATTATTGTTCTCTGCAGCAACAATAACAAGCAGTTGTTACCTTTGCTAGCTTTGTCCTACCACTCGTATATGGCTCTGAGATTTACAGCAAAACAAATACATAATAATCTTAGTTTCACAAGTTATGACTCACGTTTCAAATTCCTTTGGGTCTAGCAAATTTTCATTGCTGGTGATATCTAGCCATTGGACAACAAAAAGTATGCCATTTTTGATCTCGAGTCTTCATTAACTAGAAGACAAGTATATATGACAGAGTGGAGACTGTTTAGGAAAAGAAAGGAAAGGAAACATATTTATTGAGGCTTTATAATGTACGACTGTAATGGGCTCTGCTCATATTCCCTTGGGTTCCTGTTTACATTTTCTAGTGCCTCTTGCTGCCTTGCTAAGCTTTTCCTTCATCTTATGGCCTGCATCTGTGGCTCAGCTTGGGAGCGAGGATGGAACCCCTGTGTGCAACCAAGAGGCAGAGAGTGGGAAGTGCTTGAGAGTTTACAGCTTCATAATATCTTGTAGCCAGATTGATTAGTTGAGGGAGGAAGACAGCCTAGCTCTCTTGCCTTAACTCACAACAAAATCTGGAGTGTAATTTGCACAAGACATTTCCTCTCTGCAGGATCACTCTGAGACCAGGACTGTGCCTGAAATTATAACCTTGCTTGACTTCTCTCCATACTCTGTTCCTCCTTTCTCCTGGGAACACTTTCTCAATAAATCACTTGCACTATAATCCTCGCCACAGAGTCTGCTTGGAACATGCTTATGCAACGCTTTCTATGTATACTGTATTACATATGCTATGCCTTTTATGTATACTGTATATTTAATCTGCACAAAAATTATGCTAGGAAATTCAGGATCAGAGAGATCAATTAACCTGTTCAATATCATAGAGGGATTAGATGGACTTGAACTCAAGTCTCATCCCTTAATTTATTACATTTTATGCTAAGCATAGGTGAGGGATATGGAATACATAGATCCAATTCAGGGAATAAAGGCATTTGGAGATAGATTGCTCCTACAAACTAGACCTGAATACTAACTTCTTACGCAAAAGACATCATTTGAGAAGGAAAAGATAAGTGCAGGTTTATTTTGCTGAAAATATATCAAGCATGAAGAGTACTCTATTTTGGCACTGGAAGCAAATGAGTCTTAAAAACTGCTATGTGATTAGCTGGGTGTGGTGGCACGTGCCTGTATTCCCAGCTACTTGGGAGGCTGAGGCAGGAGAATCGCTTGAATGGGGGAGGTGGAGGTTGCAGTCAGCTGAGATGGCACCACTGCACTCCAGCCTGGAGACAGAGTGAGACTCCATCTCAAAAAACAAACAAACCACAAACCTGCTATGTGACTTGTTTCATGACTGCTTTGTAAAATAAAGAATACTCATGCAATGCATAATGATGCTTTGGTCAACAACAGACCACATGTATGACGATGGTCCCATAAGATTATAATTAAAAATTAATACCACCTTAGTGACATTGTAGACCTTTCAGTGGGACAAAATGTGGAGGTGGAAGATCTGATGATCCTGGCCCTCAGTAGGCCTTGGCTAATGTGTGTGTTTGCGTCTTTGTTTTAACAAAACTCTTTAAAAGTAAAAATAAAGAAGTAAAATGAAAAAAAATTATACAATAAGAATATGAAGAAAGAAAATATTTTTGTACCGCTGTACAATGTGTGTGTTTCAAGCTAAGTGTGGTTATCATGAAAGTGTCAAAAGTTTAAACAATGATTGTTTATAAAGTGAAAATTATAATTAGCTAAGGTTAATTTACATTGAAGAAAAAATATTTTTATAAATGTAATGTAGCCAACATGTACAGTGTGTATAAAGTCTACAGGAGTGTACAGTAATGTCCTGGGCCTAAATGTTCACTTACCACTCCCTGGCTCACCCAGAACAACTTCCAGTTTGGCAAGCTCCATTCATGGTAAGTACCCTACATAGGTCTACCATTTCTTATCTTTTATACCGCATTTTTACTATATCTTTTCTCTGTTTAGATACACAAATACTTACCATTGTATTACGGTTGCCTGTGATACTCATACAATAGGTTGTCTATTTCCAGTATAGCAATGGGCTGTATCATATAGCCTAGGCATGTAGTAGGCTACCCCATCCAGGTTTGTGTAATTATGCTCTATGATGTTCACACAATGACAAAATTGCATAATGATGCATTTCTCACAATGTATTTTCATTGTTAAGTGAGACATGACTGTACTTGTATCAAAAGTGGCTAGATCCAGTATCACACGTGGTCTTTGTTAGAAACAAATGAATGTTTGTAAACAGCAAATCAATAAAATCCTCCTTTGCCATCCACAAAGGAAGTTCAGAAGCTTCACAGAAAAAAAGTCCTGCAAACCTTCCACTTGGATTTTTTAAATAGCAAATTAGTTTAAATCAATGGCCTCAAATGAAGAGAATTATAGTCAGCATTTAGCTTGATCTTTCTCATTAATAACTTCCACTGTGTTTCTCCCACAATTAGTTTTATAAAATAGCCCTGAAAACAAACAAACAAAATGCTGTCTTCTGTTTTTTTTCCTTTGAGGCAGAGTCTTGCTCCGTTGCCAGGCTGGAGTGCTGTGGCGCAGATCACTGCAACCTCCACCTCCCTTGTTCAAGCGATTCTCCTGCCTCAGCCTCCTAAGTAGCTGGGATTACAGGCACATGCCGCCACGCCCAGCTAATTTTTTTTATTTTTAGTAGAGACGAGGTTTCACCACGTTGGCCAGATGGTCTCGATCTCCCGACCTTGTGATAAACCCGTCTTGGCCTCCTAAAGTGCTGGGATTACAGGTGTGCCCACCACACCCAGCCACAAAATGCTTTCTGTAACTTCCACAATGAAATATGATTCTCAGATTATCACTAAATTTAGCCCAAAGATTCCATTATCTCTTACTTTTTAAATTATTATTACCTTTGGTGCTTGGGGAATTCAGAGATGCCACAGATGTAGGACAGTTTATGACTCATAGCAGAAGCACTACCAACAGTCTCATGAGGCTATAACTGGTAGCCTGGCCTCCTTCCTCCACTTTCCTGGAGCGTCCAGGTCATACACACAAATACCGCACAGTTCCCCTTTGGTTGAAGGAGGGTTTTGAATCCCTTCACTAACATCCAGCAACAGCAATGTAGGGAAACAAAAGTCCTAAGGTCTGAGTTCTAGCAAGCATTTGGAGGAATGACTGACAAGGAATTAAAGTCTCAGAAAATAGGATAAGTTATAAATATTAGCTTTCCATATGTGGATTCAACTAGCACCTATTAAATTCCAAGTATTTTACAAATATCTACTTTATGAGGAAAGATACTTTAATCCATTTCATAGAAGTCTGAGGTTGAGAGGGATTGTTAATTTGCTCACTCCAGTAAGTGAAAGAGTTGAGATTCACAGCTGGAATCTCCAATCTAAACTCAGTGTGCCAGCTCCTTCACAGTGTTCCGCTGGGCTCAGAGGTCCACAGTGAAAAAGGCATCCCGTGGAGGCTGGCAACCACATCGTTCTCATGTTTTTGAGAGTTCACTGCAGGCGGTTTTGCCAACTGCACCAGATTGAGAGTGAAGCTAGACGAGGCAGACATGGGATAGCTGTATCTTTAGAAACAAGCATCAAGAGGCTGGGCGCGGTGGCTCATGTCTGTAATCCTAGCATTTTGGGAGGCTGAGGCAGATGGATTGCCTGAGGTCAGGAGTTTGAGACCAGTCTGGCCAACATGGTGAAATCCCGTCTCTACTAAAAATACAAAAAAGTTAGCTGGATGTGGTGGCATGTGCCTGTAATGCCAGCTACTCAGGAGGCTGAGGCAGGGGAATTGCTCGAACCAGGGAGGTGGAGGTTGCAGTGAGCTGAGATCATGACACTACACTCCAGCCTGGGCGATGGAGCAAGACTCTGTCTCAAAAAAGAAAAAAAAAAAAAGAAAAGAAAGAAAGAAATGAGCATCGAGAGAGTAGCCAGAAGTATCATAAGCCCCAGATAGATTTAATTTAAGGGCTCTAGAGTTCTCCTCTGCAAGAAACTCTTATTCTACTTTATAGTACTCTATTTATTAAATTCATTCTCATAGGGTGACTAAAATGTGCCAGATCCCCACCCTCAAAGCACTTAAAATCTAATGGGAGACACAAACAAACTGGAAAATTTCCAGTTGTTATAACTGTTACTAATGAAATAAACAGAATGTGACAATGCAGAATAACATTTAATTGCTCTTATTTGTTTATGTAACCACTTTCACTAACAGACCATGTGAGCTCCTGGGAGTGATGCTTTTGTTTTTTATTCTTCTTTATATTTCTTTCTTTCTTTTTTTTTTTTTTGAGACGGAGTCTTGCTCTGCCACCCAGGCTGTAGTGCAGTGGCCGGATCTCAGCTCACTGCAAGCTCCGCCTCCCGGGTTTACGCCATTCTCCTGCCTCAGCCTCCCGAGTAGCTGGGACTACAGGCACCCGCCTCGTCGCCCGGCTAGTTTTTTGTATTTTTAAGTAGAGACAGGGTTTCACCGTATTAGCCAGGATGGTCTCGATCTCCTGACCTCGTGATCCGCCCGTCTCGGCCTCCCAAAGTGCTGGGATTACAGGCTTGAGCCACCGCGCCCGGCTCTTCTTTATATTTCTAATGTCTAGCTAATTTTAGATCCTCAATAAATGCTCATTTAGTTAATGAATAGATGAGTGAACATATAAAGTAGCCTCTCAATGATGTGCTCTGTATTCATCTGTTCTCATACTGCTATAAAGAACTGCCTGAGACTGGATAATTTCTAAAGAAAAGAGGTTTAATTGACTCACAGTTCCTCATGTCTGGGGAGGCCTCAGGAAACTTACAATCAAGGTGGAAGGGGAAGAGGCATGTCTTACATGCCGGCAAGTGGGAGAGAGCAAGTGTGTGAAGGAGGAACTGTCAGACACTTATAAAACCATCAGATCTCATGAGAACTCACTCAGCATCACAAGAACAGCATGTGGGATGCTGCCCCCATGATCCAATCACCACCTCCTACCAGGTCTCTCCCTGGACACATGGTACATTTCGAGATGAGATTTGGGCAGGGAAACAAAGCCTAACCATATCATGCTCCAACGAACTGCTAGAACAGAAATAAGTAGCTCAAAGGAAAGCCTATTTTTTTTCCTTTTGAAACTGAAGCTAAAATGCTTTCAGACTTTCTCTCTTTGATACATTTGGTGTTCCCATAATGAGAGACAGACTATTTATTCTGACACATTTTCTGCTAGTAGCCACTTCTCACGAACATCTTATGGTGAAGAAGGTTACAGCTGGCTGTTTTCCAGAAATAAAGATAATTAAAAAGAAATACTAATCTGAGGCTTCAGAAAACTGGATTTGGGTTTCTCAATTGGCGTTAGAAGTCAAGTTTACTGTCAAAATATTTTAAAAGTGCATTTTGTTTTTTACCACTAAATTTTCTAAGTTGTCTCAAATCTAAAATTGACACAATACCTTTATAATATAACCTTCCTTCTTTACTGCAATGCTACTTTAGGCAAAGTATATATAAAAATGAGAATTTAAAGAAACCTATATGATCTGTACTTCAACTCAGCCTTGACTAAATCACAAGTTTCAAGTAACTAAGGACTCACAAATGGGATCCCAGGCACCCGAAACACGTAAACATGATGAAAAGTATGAAGACGAAAATGACTAGAGTGGCTTTAAAATGCCTTATCCAAAATATAAGAAGCATTTTTTTCTAAGTGGAATTTTTTACCCTCTCACTTATTATATGATTTTGGTTAACTGTCTTCATGTGATAAGTGCATTTTTTTGACTTAATGAAACAGAGTTAAAAAAACATAAAAATTACCATATAAGACCAGACCCATCAATGCTTTATATGCTTTTATTAGTGTGGTTTGTCTTCTTTAGCCTTTAACCCCCAACAGCCCTTTTGCTTCTACCCTGCAGTTTCCTAGTGAGGATTTCTGGGAATGTATATGAATATCTGCAGATATTAAATAGTGATGACATATAATAGTGAGGCTTTCAGATAACATATATGAGCATGTGACATGTGGTAGAGATACAGTTGGCTCTCAGTGAATGATATATATTTCACATACACACACACACACACACACAAACACACACACAAAAATTGTTTCATTGGGGCTTCTTTATTGGCCTGTGTATTTCGTGGATAACTGGCCTGTCAACAATAATAACCGGCACAATTATTGTGTGCAATCTATCTGCTTTCCTTGCTTACTAAAGTATGCTATTAGAGATTTCTCAGGTGGTTTCCAACTTAAAGATTTACCTTCACATTTCAAAAAAGTAGCCACATAAAACAATTTCCAATTAAAGTAAATGTGTTTGGATTATAGTACAAGCAAGAAAAAAGAAGGATCTTCTCAAATAAGTTACTGTTTATACTTCAAAATCCCCACATCTGGGAAAGACACAAATAAAATTTCACTTTCTTTGTTCTATTTGTTGCTGAGCACAATTTAATTGCAATCAGATAGAAACTCATCCTAATGAAATGCAAGAGCTAAAAATCATCTTTTGGTGATGACAAGACACTAAGCTTTTTTGTTTGGATAGTCACTAGAAGAAAAACAATTTTGGAGAAATCATGAGGGCATAAGCAGGCAGCATACCACACATGCCTGGGAGGCAAGTATTATTTATCTAAATGAAACACATTGTGGATTTGGCAGCCAACAGCTTCCATGATAAAATCAGTGTGAAGCAGAAGATGTATGCATCAGTAGAACTGTGTTTGATGTGAGCCCTGCCACTTGCTGCTGTGATCTTATCTATAAAAATAAAGACAAAATATCGAACTTTCTTGTACAAGGATGCTGCAAGGATTGGATTGGGTGACCCAGGCCTGTGCAAGCAGCCAGAATGACACTTCCATCAGGGCATGCTCAGAGAATAGCATTCTGTCATCTCTGGATTGATCTAGGTGTCAGTTTTCACATCTGTGTGACAGGAGCGACCTTAAGGGTGTTGGGCATTTCCCTATGATTCTCAAAGGAAGGTCATCCAACAACCCCAGTACTGGGTATATATCAAAAGGAAATGACATCAGTAGGTTGAAAATACACTGCTATGTTAATTGCGGCACTACTCATGAAAGCTAAGATATGGAATCAACCTAAGTGTCTATCAACAGATGCATAAATAAAATTTGATCTATATACACAATGAAATATTATCCGACCATTAAAAAATTAGAGTTCTGTCATTTGTGACAACATGGATGAGCCTAGGGAGCATGAGGTTAAGTGAAATTAGCCAGACACAGAAAGGCAAATGTTGTATGATCTCTTGCATATGGAATCTAAAAAGTTGCTTTCATGGAAGTAGAGAGCAGAAGAATAATAGTTACCAGAGTATGTGAAGCAGAGCAGGAGGGGAGGTAGTAGGTACTTGGTCAATGGCTACGAAGCTACAATTTGATAGGAGCGATAAGTTCTGGTGGTCTATTGCAGTGTGGGGTGATTACAGTTAACAATAATGCATCGCATATTTAAAGCTAGCTAGGAGAGACATTTAGGAATGATCTCATCATGAAGAAATGATAAATGCCGATTACTCTGATTTGATCGTGCACAACTTATATATGATTTGAAACATCATGTTGTACCCCATAAGTATGTACAATTATTATGTGTCAATCATGAATATGCAAAAGGAAGGTGAGAATGTGTCTCCATTATGCTATAATTTTCTTTGGGGGAAAAAAAAGGATAATAAACATTATGCAACCAGACAGGCACAGAAGTAGATTTCTTTTAAAGGGGAGCAATCAGAGTTCTAAATGACATGAACATATTTTAACAATGAAGAATTTACTGTCTAGGCTAATTGGTCAGTTCTTGCCAAGTGCTTTGAAGGCTCTATTTTCTTTAGGCTACCTGGAGGAACATTCCATGTATTCCTCTATTCTGTTACATTGTGCAGCTTATTTAGCAAACAGTTACTGGAGGTGTTTTTAAGCATCAGGAGAAAACCACGTTGTCAAGAAAGAAAGTTCTCTTGACCTGTGACAACAAGACAGTCTCTGTCATCCTCAGATTTATGTAATGTGGAAAAAGATTCTCGTTTAACTAATTCCATTGAAATAAAAGAATACAAGTGGATCATGACACTGAGATATGCTTCTTAAGGTTATGTTTTGTTTGCATTTTTCTGTTTGTTTGTTTGTGACGGAGTCTCACTCTGTCATCCAGGCTGGAGTACAATGGTGCGATCTCAACACACTGCAACATCTGCCTCCCGGGTTCAAGCAATTCTCCCACCTCAGCCTCTCTAGTAGCTGGGACTACAGGAGCGCACCACCACGCCCAGCTAATTTTTTTTTTTTTTTGGTATTTTTAGTAGAGGTGGGATTTTGCCATGTTGGCCAGGCTGGTCTCGAACTTCTGACCTCAAGTGGTCCGCTCGCTTTGGCCTCCCAAGTGCTGGGATGACAGCCGTGAGCCACCGTACCCGGCCCTGTGTTTGTTTTTTAGATACTTGATAGAAGAAGAAAGTAGAAGCAATGTTTTTGGATGCTAATATATGCCAGAAACTGCTATTTTTTCAGATACATAATAATATCAGAAATAACCAGTTATGTATCACATAGTATGCCAAACGCTTTGCATCCGTTATGTCACTTAATCCTCATGCGACCTGAGGAAGCTGAAGCATGAAAAAGGAAACTTGCTGAAAAGAATCAGAACCTCAAATCCATTAAACACAGAAGCCACTGTGTGTCACCATCGTCCTATATTGTCCAAACCGCCTTTAAAAACTTACAGCAAAATGCCATTGGTTTCCATTGGGTGGATTAGGAATACAATGGAATTAGATTCCACGTCATAATTCTGGAGCAGAAATTCCACTCCAGAGTCCTGGCAGGTTTGATTTGTCAAACATCTGAACACTTTATGATTGGCCCCACTCACAGCTGGACAATCTGAAGAGAAGCTCTAGCAGCTGCTGGAAGGGGCAGTTGCCAGCTTTCTACCCATTCTGCTCACTCTCATCTCCACTACCATCTTTTCCACATCACTGTTGTAGTACGCTTATTTGAATTCTCCAGTAGATTGTCTTATGGACTCTGTTTTCTCACCAGTAATTACCTCCTAAACAGGCTGCACCTGAATCCTATCCCTTTCCCCTACCTTTTTTTTTTTTTTTTTTTTTTTTGAGATGGAGTCTCGCTCTGTCTCCCAGGCTGGAGCGCAATGGTGTGATCTTGGCTCACTGCAACCTCTGCCTCCCGGGTTCAAGTGATTCTCATACTTCAGCCTCCTGAGCAGCTGAGACTACAGGTGTGCGCCACCACGCCTGGCTAAATTTTGTAGTTGACAATTACTAATTGTAGGCTAATTTTAGTAGACGGGTTTCACCATGTTGGCCAGGATGGTCTCAATCTCTTGACCTCATGATCCATCGACCTCGGCCTCCCAAAGTGCTGGGATTACAGGTGTGAGCCACCATGCCTGGCCTGTTTCCCCTATTGAACAGAATGCAGACTGACTCCACATGCTTCCAGAGCAAGAAGTCCAATCATGTACCCTACCAGTATTTACTTCCACATCAACTTGCTAGGCTGTAGCCAGGAGCCTCCTGGGACTCTTGCTCTTCCCTCTCATTCCCATCCTTCTCTACTGTCTAAGCCACTTTGATCAATCTGTGAATTTCCATGTCCAGGGGCATCCTCTCCTACCCTTCAACACTCAGGGGTCATGGATATGTAGCTAGAGATTAGGTTAGGGACCACCCGTTCCTTTCACCAACTAGGAAGCACCTTTAAAACATCAGGATGACTGTCACAATGCACGCTTCCCTGGTTTGTAGTAAGGATAAATGAGATCTTACATATGGAAGGGACCAGTGAAAGAATAATGTAAGATGTCCTCATTATTCATTAAGAGATGCATGCATTCTCCAGCTATGGGGATGCATAATTTTTGCTTTTATGTTTACTTTGGGAATAGTACTTTATTTTACTTCATGTCCCTCTATGAACAAGAGATCTATAGTGTGTCCTACAGGGAAATTTAATTCCCTCTTTTATTCCTGCAAACTAATAAGTTACAGGTTTAGCTATAAAGAAGCAAGCAAGCATCTCTGTTTGTAAGGCTCTCTAGAATCAAACAATCCTCTGGGGATTTTGGTAAAATGCTGATTAATTCAGTAATCTGGGGTGGGACCTAATGTTCTGCATTTCTAACAAGCTCCCAGATGATGCTGATTTTGCTGGTCCATGGACCACACTTTGAGTAGCAAAATCCTAGAATATTACAAGCAATTCCTAATCTCCGTGATCTGCTTTGTTTCAAAATATTTCCTTTCTTCCATTTTTCGTTAGCTTTTACTTATTTACTCAAGCTTGATTCCCAAGCAAAACAGGTCTCACCCAATTAAAAAGAGTCAAAGACAAAATTGCTGACAACTCTCTTGGTTTTCTGTGCTACTCTCCTCTTGATCCCACTGAACATAGATTGTGTAGAAGTTTAGATGAAGGACACATTTAAGACCCACTCAGCACAGCTGCCATAAAGTCATAGCTCTCCAATGCATATTTTATTTATTAGGAAAATTGAATCATGGAAAAATAAACAGAGAAACCTAAAGAGGAAAAATATGAATACAGCATTAAAAATATAATTTGCCTTTTAAATAGAAATAATACCTGCCATTCATTAAGTACTTTCCTTGTGGCAGGCATCTTATTTCATGAGTAATGAAATATTCTGGAAATGAGTTATTATCAGAGTAATTTGATAAACTCAGACAGATCCTGCCTTGTTTTGTGCTATAAGACATTATATTAGCTGGATTTTTTTCAACTGTGAAATGGTAGGTATTTAAATAGGAGAATGGGAAATTTTAATTTGATATGGTTGGCAAGGTGTTTGATGGGGCTGTCACAATATCAACACAATTTAAATGCATTTACTGGGATTACCTGTGCTGACTGGAATTCAAAAGACAGTCAGAAAAGGATTCATTCACACTGACTTATTTTGAATGTGATGCAAATGTAAAGAGTAATACGACGCGGGATTATAATGATTTCTAGTAAGAAAACACTGCTGTTCGGTTTGGGCCAAAGAATGAGGAAAATCATAGAGGATGGCTCCGCATATTTCTAAAACCCAAAGGGGAACCAGTACAAGAAAGAATCAAAACCCTGGATGCTGGTTAAGAGGAGGGACGAGCCACTGGAATCACCTGAGTCCTTAGTATTTTGTTGAAATGTCTTACACAGCACACATCCTTTTCTCTGCCCAACTGTTGTCCTGGCTGCGAAGATACCGGTTCTTTAGGCTTTGACATTTCTGTTTTGGAGTTTCAAAGTCAGGGTGATAAGTAGAGTAGAAGTTAGGATCTAGACTTTTAAATAAAGCCACGGAATATTCTATTGGAGAAAAAGGGAAACATTTGAGGGACAGAGTTACTAGTTAATTTTTTATTTTATTTTTTACTTTTATTTTATGATGATGATTATTTTTTGAGATGGAGTTTCGCTCTTGTCACCCAGGCTGGAGTGCAATGGCGCAATTTCGGCTCACCGCAACCTCTGCTTCCCAGGTTCAAGCGAGTCTCCTGCCTCAGCCCCCCAAGTAGCTGGGATTACAGGCATGCGCCACCACACCTGGCTAATTTTGCATTTTTACTAGAGATGGGTTTTCTTCACATCGGTCAGGCTGGTCTCGAATTTCCACCTCAGGTGATCCGCCCGCCTCGGCCTTCCAAAGTGCTGGGATTACAGGCATCACCGCGCCCAGGCAGTTACTGGCTAATTTATATACTTTTATTACTGTTTGTTTTAAGAAGAAATCTGCTGCCCCCTCACACTATAAAGCATGACCCTAAAGTAACAAAACATAAGAGGTGCAATTTGAGGACTGTCACCTTCTCTGCCTGAGAAAGTATCTCCATGGGTGCTTATTAATAATGATATATTTTAAAAAGTTGTAATAGAAAGTTCCAATAGGTTGAAAACATATTATCTTCTCATTGACAAAATAGGTAGCATTTATTATATCATGTGTGGCAATTTATTTGGCACATTGTGGCATCTCTTTTTCAAAGGCTTTTCTTGCCAGCACATTCATTTACCTCTTCGCGATGTTTTTGGTCTTATCTTTTTAACAAGACTGAGCAGAAGGTTGAAGACTATGTCACAGATCTCTTGTGATCTTCCACAGTGCTTACCACGCAATGATTGGCATAGATATCTTATGGATGCCATGTCTCGAATATGGCTTATAATCAAATGATAGCTACCATTTTATTGAGTGTTTTCTATGTGATAGACATTCTGGTGAGTTTTGTATACATATAATTGATACTTCCTACAATAATGCAGCTAAGGAGGTATTATTTTTAACACATGAGGAAAGGGAGTCACAGAGACCTGAATGGTGGGTCTCATTTACATAAATAGAAAGCAGAAGAGCCAAGTTTTCTCTGACTCCAAATGTACATATCATCACTCCCAGTGCTAGAAAAGTATCTATCTGAGAAGATTATATTTGAGAAAAGCCTCATATTGCTGACCTATTTGATTTTAGTCTGTTGTTTTGTCAATCCAGTCTAATTCCACATGCCAAAATAATTGTCACATATTATTCTAAAGCTAACCTCATGTCCGAGAGTCTAGAGCAGCTACCAAATTCATTTGCTAATAAAATCTGTCCTCCGTAGTCTGACTTTCAAGTTATTTATCCATTAATTAATTCAAATCTCATCTTTTCTTATTCCCCTTTAAAGCTCATCAGACCATTTTTAAAAATAAGTTTCTGCTCATGTCATGTAAATTCAGCAATCACAGTCATCCGCAGCTCTCCAATATAGGGAGGGGGCCTACTTATATGGTGGGAAAAACAACAGGGCTTGAAAGTTTTTAGCACATTCTTACAGAAACATTTCTTAATTCCCTGGCCATCCTGTCTACAACTGTGCACATATCTCCACAGTTAATTTGTATCCTTTACCCTGAGTTATTTTTTCTTCATAATATTAATTAACTGTATTAGTCAGGTTAAGTAATGCTATATTGTTCTATGGAAATAAATGAAACTCAAACCTCAGTTGGTTATCATAATAAATTTTTTTTCATGCTTTCATTATAATTTGATATGCATCAGATCTTCCTCTCTATCGCATTGCTGTGTGATCTGGAAAATGTAATCTCTAAAGAGAAATGGCAAGAAGAGACGGAAGAGGCTCTTCACTGGCTTGGCTTGAAAGTGACATGCATCACTTTTGTTCACCAGTCAACTGACCAGAACTAGTCAGGTGGTCCTAATCTGATTGCAAATAATGCAGGGGAATGCAGAAGAGCACATGTACATTTGGTAAGTACTATCTCTGCCACACTATCTCACAAAAGAGTATGTATTTATTTGCTTCTCTCCCCTCTCTCCCTTCACTAAAAAAATTCATTTATGTGACTGCTGATTTTGTTTTATTTTCCATGCCAATAAGATCAAGTAGAACAGTGGTTGCTCCACAGGGGGTACTCAAAATAAATTGTTGAGTGAAAGAATACTTGCAATTGATTAAAGATGGCCACACATTCTTTGATGGTTCTTTCATCGAGAAGTGGCATGAATTTATGATAACTTTGACCAAACAATATGGCAGAAGTGACACTATACTAACTGTAGGCCCAGCTTGCAAGAGAGTAGACAGTTTCCACTTTCTTCCTAGTGGGGCCTATCTTGAGGCAAGGAAGCACATGCACTTGGGGATGCTGCATGGAGAGAGAGAGAGAGAGAGAGAGAGAGAGAGAGAGAGAGAGAGATCTAAACAACCCCAGCTCTTTCAGTACCTTTTGTTTATCTTTTGTGAGGTCACAGACATTGCAGAGCAGAGATACCTACTTACCTTCCAAATCCTTAACCCACAAAATAATATATAACAATAAATATTGTTTTAAGCCTGTAAGTTTTGGTGTGGTCTATTAATATTATGCAGCAATAGATAATTGGACGAATATTCATGATGACTGACCCTTGCCTGTTCAACCCCAGTACCTATAGCCTAAACCATACACATTTATTATCTCTAAGGACCAAAGGCTCAATGTTTTTAAAAGATGCCTACTTTTTCGTATCAATGTACAAGTGCTTCTATTCTGTGAAGTCTTTACTCTCTCTTTGGTCTAATTTTGAGGACTGTCTTCTTTTATATACCCCGAAGGTTCTGCATGGATACATCCTGCCATAGCACTCAGGACACCTGATTACTTCTGTGTATTTATTCTTTTCCTGTAATCTGTACAGTGAGGTTCACCATGTGACACATTCCAGAACACATTCTCAGCGGCCCCTAGTCATTCTGCAGCCTTTACCTTCCACTCCAGTTGGCAATTTGAAACACAAATTTGACTTTCAAAAAGTCAAAGAGAGTGATGTTCTTACAGGCATGGTTTTTAACCTATGCCCATGAATTAAAAACAATTTAAAAACCAAATCTTTCACTTTAGCTACTGTTAGTTAATCTCACTTGTATACACATTTTACAACTGACTCTCATGCATCTTACAGCTTATATAAGCACCAATTCAGACACCAGAGGTGACAGTAGTTGCTATAATATACTCATTGGTTTAAAAGTGTTTGTTTTCCTATTAGTTGCAAAACTTTTAAGGGCAGGCAGCTTGAGTCCCAGTAACCCAGTAGAGAAAACCCACATCTGCTAATATTCTTACATAAAAGTAAGTGAAAATATAATTGGCAATGTCATGCAAAACTGGAAGTCATTTTCAAGCCATTTTGGTCTATACTTTAATCAGAAGATAATCATACTTAGAATGCAAAAGGATTGGATCATGGTGGCACTATTTTAAAGTCTCATTTAAATATAACTAAATATTGCAATAGGTGATCATAACTGTAGTTTGACTCTGATTAATATAAAATAATTGGCGAGTAAATTTACCCCCCCATTCCAAATCAACAGCTCTTTGACCAAAAGGCAAAAAGAATGTGAACATTTCTCAGCATCACTAAAAATTAGCTTAAATATCGAAGTAAATTTAGAAATGATAAATCAGTCTCCATAGTTAAAGACTGAAATTTTAAATAATCATATTAAGTAAGATTCATGTAGTTTCAGGAATACTCTCAAAATAAAAATCTCTCTTACAAACCAAAGGAAACAAACATCATTGAATAATTCTATAACCCTTTTACTATCATATGGCATTATGGCATAAGGCAAATATGGCGGTTCAGCCAGCTAAGTAAACACTGATTAAGAATTAAGATTGATCACAGCAATCAGGAATATTTTCCTCTAGTCAATCACTCAGGTTCAGAAATACCAAATTTATCTTAAGACAATCTAATTAGGCAAAACTACTTGATAGATTGTGCAGTTGGAGATCAGAAGCATGCATCCAATTAAGAAGAATGTTATTGAATGATTTTCATTCACTGGCCTCTTCTGTTCTCTGTATTTTAGTTTACCTTCAGCACCTCATTGAAAAGAGCTATATCCAAATACAATTTATTGCCCAAGACCTCCTTCAAAAAAATGGCTGTGGAGATTCCCAGCTAGAATAACTTTTCTCTTCTCCTAAGCTTCCATAATATGCATCAGGGATTTGGTATTTCTCCCTCTGAATTGTAACTGTTTCTATGCACTAGCTTCACTGCCAGTCTGAAAGTTCCTTAAGGAGCTGAGCCCATGTTTTATTCATGGTTGTTCCTCTGTGGGGCACAGCACTTGGGCCTCCTTTCTTTGAGCATCAAAAACAAAAATGTCATTTTTCTTTCACTTATTTTCACATCCATGTCCTTTACTAAGAAAGACCTTTGCAAGTCATTCGTAGTTTTAAAGAGACTACATTTAAGTTTTGATAGATAAGCAAGGTAAATGACAAGTCCAGTCGTATAGAGAAAAACTTCTTTCCTGTAGTGGTATTTGTTATATATTTTATTTGAATTTTGAGGTTCATTTGTTTTCATTGTTGACAGATGATTTCTTTGTTTGTTTAATTAAAAGCAGTAATTAAGTTTCCCTTAATTACATGTTTTACTTGCCACTAGGTGGTGTATCTAGGGATGCGTATTGTAAAAAGAAATGGAACTCATTGGTTTAAATCATAACGTGCAGGAGTATAGAGGTTATTTAAATATTGTTTAGTTCTTTTTTCATTTTACACATAATAGATGATTATCAAAATGGCAGTGAGGAAAAAACAACTCATTCTTTGTATTTTGAAAGTTTTTGGCCCTGAATACAAAACTTTAATTGTAACCTTAATTTATTATATAAAATATTGAGCTTCTAAAACATTTGAGAGTGTGCATCATATTGCAAAAGATACTTGGAAGAGTCAGGCTGATCTAGCTCCAAGAAACTTCTGGTTAAATATCAATATTATGAGGTTTGAAAAAGGTACACAACCACTAGTTTACAGCATGAAGTAAGATTTAGGCTACGAGAGATGCAAGTTACAAATATGAAATAAGTTTGGGCTGGAAGGAAAATTGACTCTGGCACAAGTTCAGGATCACTTTAGATTAGCAAAGTAGAATTGCTAGGATTTCAGGTCTTATATATTTCATAAAATAACTACACCTCAATACATTGGAATTTAGAAATAAAGAGACCATGAGTGAGAGTCCATTTCTGCAATATCCTTTGTTCTAACTTTCTCCTTCCTATTTTCTCTGTTCCTATCCTAGTATACCAAATTATCATCATATCCCCTCCCATCCATGATTTTAGCATATTAGATAAATCGTCTCACCATTTTCCAAATGCTTGGAATTGAGGTCCATGCTCATGCCCTTTTCTGAGAATACCAAATTCCTTGAGTCTAATCTTGTATCTTCTTTTAATATCCTTGAACTAAATGACTTTAATCTAGAATTTGTACATAAGACCAAAGTGACAAAGGTACTTTCCATGAATCCCCAAACCTCCTGATATTGCATATAAAATTGTGAATTTTCCTGGAGTTAGACTACATAACAATGGTCAAATCCTCAAAAGGAGATCCTGCCCCACTGAATTTAAGAAGTTCTAGTACTTTCAGACCATTGGGGATATATTACACACAGAGCAAGTACAGGTAAAGTCTTACAAAAGGCACTTGCAATGGCAGCCTTTAAGATTTCTAGAAAGTATGCAGAAAAATTTCCTGAAGATAATGGTCATCAAAAAAGTGACCATGGAATCTCTTCTCTTGCAAGGCATTCATTACTGAGTAACTCCTTATCTCTTGGTACAATTTTGGCATGGAGTGAAAGGTCTAACCTCCCAATGCTGTTTCCCCTTCTGTACCTCCTCTGTCTCTTTCAGGCTTAATAGGGTCATCTGTTGACTTGAATCAGAGTCACATTCAAAGCTGTGACCATCATTGCCTTGGCACTGTCTGTATTCTGTGTGAGTCTCCAGGACAGGTGCTAGTGTCTGGGGCTGAAAGAGTGTGTGTTGCTGGTAAGTCAGCCATGCGCATTTGCTCATGAATGTGTGCATAAAAAGAGAGAGACAGAGGGGGAGAAGAAGTGGGCAGGGGAGAGAGATGAGAGAGAGAGAGAGAGAAAGAGAGAAAGAGAGAGAGAGATCAATCTGAGAGAGAGAGAAAGGTATGTATACACACACATATGTGTATATATGTGTATATGCGTGTGTGTGTGTGTATCTGAGAGAGAGAAAGAGAGATCAAATCTGATCTCTAATTGTAACCACTTCAGACCAAAGGGACCAGAGAGATAAATATAAATAAGTGAAAAGATTCACTGGGGTCAATGGAAATCAAGAAGAGGGTAGTCTTGGCAGTTTCTTCCCTATTCTCACTGATTTCATAGATTAAACGAGAGACTAATGTCAAGTCAGAGATATTTTTATGCAAAGCTGAGAATATGGATTTTTGGGTGTAATTTTCCAAGGTCTGTGTATTAACACCTAATTAAAAACATTTAAAAGAATATAGAGCACATAGAGGAAAATTTTCTCAGTTTGAGAAAGAATGGCTACAGAAAACATATAACTAACATTGTACTTAAGGTAAAAAAATCTAGACACTTTCCAATTAAGGTCAGGAACAAGGAAGGATTCCTCTCACCACTTCTTTTCAACATTGTGCTAGAAGTGCTAGCTAAGAAAAATAAGACAAAATAGGAAATAAACTGTAAACACCTTGCAAATGAAGAAATAAAACTGTCTTTGTTCTCCAATGACATGATCATCTCTGTAGAGAATACAAAAGAATTGATAAAAATAACTCCTGGAACTAAGAAGTGATAGTAAGGTTGCAGGATACAAGATTAGTATATAAAAGTCAATCACATTTCTATGTACCAGCAATGAACATATAGAATTTGAAAGTAAAAGTATAATACCATTACATTAGCATACAATAAATAAAATATCTAGGTATAAATCTAGCAAAATATGTCCAAGATCTGTATGAGGAAAACTACAAAACCGCGATGAACAAAATCAAAGAAGACTAAGTAAGTGGAGAGCTATTCCATGCTTATGGATAGGAATACTCAGTATTGTCAAGACATAAGTTCTTCCCAATTTGATCTACAGATTTAATACAATCCTAATCATAATTCCAGGAAGTTATTTTGTAGATACTGACAAAATGATTCTAAAGTGTGTAGGGAGAGGCAAAAGACACAGAATAGTCAACACAATATTGAAGGAGAAGAACAAATGTAGAGAACTGGCACCACTCAACTTCAAGACTTACTATAATTAAGACAATGTGAAGTTGGTTAAAAAATAGACAAAGAGGCTGGGCACAGTGGCTCATGTCTGTAACACTAGCACTTTGGGAGGCCGAGGCAGGCAGATCACTTGAGGTCAGGAGTTTGAGATCAGCCTGGCCAACATGGTGAAACCCTGTCTCTACTAAAAATACAAAAATTAGCCAGGTGTGGTGGTGGACACCTGTAATCCCAGCTACTCAGGAGGCTGAGGCAAAAGAATCACTTGAACCTGGGAGGCAGAGGTTGCAGCGAACACAGATCATGCCATTGCATTCCAGCCTGGGTGACAAGAGTGAAACTCTTGTCCAAATAATAATAATAATAATAATAATAATAATAATACATAAAAAGAAAAAGAGGTGAATGGAAGAGAAAAGAGTATTAAAAAATAATCCCACATAAATTTTACAAAGGAGCAAAAGTAATACAATGGAGTATAAATACAGTCTTTTCAACAACTGCTTCTAGGGGTGCCAGATTCAACAAACCTGAATACTCATATGCAAAAAAAAAAGAAGAATCTAGAGGCAGACCTTGTACTCTTCACAGAATTAACTAAAAGCAGATCATATATCTAAATATAAAATTCAAAGCCACAAAATTCCTAGGAGATAACATAGAAGGAAACCTAGAAGACCTTGAGAATGGTAATGACTTTTTAGATGCAAAAAGGCATGATCCATGTCGGAAATAACTCATATGCTGGACTTCATTAAAATTAAAATCTTTTTGCTCTGCTAAAGGAAATGTTAAGAAAATGCGAAGACATCATACGCTGGAAGAAAATATGTGTAAAAGATATATTGACAAAGGATCATTATCCAAAATATACAAAAAACTCTTAAAACTCAACAGTGAGAAAAAAAAAAAAAACAATTAAAAAAACATGTTAAAGACCATAAGAAGCACCTCCCAAAAGAAGATATACAGATGGCAAATAGCATATGAAAAGAAGCTTCTCATCATATGTAACTATGGGAGTATAAATTCAAACAACAATGAGATACCACTAAAAATGTATTTGAACTGCCAAAATCCAAAACACTCATAACACTAAATTCTGGTGAGAATGTGGAACAACAGAAATTCCTATGCATTGCTGTTGAAAATGCAAAATGGTACAACCAGTTTGGAAAACATTTTGGCAGTTTCTATAAAAAATCAACATAATCTTATATGATCCAGCAATTGTATTCCTTGGTATTTATCCAAAGAAGTTAAAATTATGACCACAGAAAAACCTGCACATAGATATTTACAGTAGCTTTATTCATAATTGCTAAACTGGAAGCAACCAAGATATACCAAGAAACCAAACAACTGGAAGTACAAAGGTGGTACATACAGACAATGAAATGTTATTCAACACTAAATATAAATGAGCTACCAAGCCACAACCAACACGGAGGAAACCTCAGTTCCTATATTTAATTCATTCTCCCTATTACTAAGTGAAAGAAGACAGTCTGAAAGGGTTGCATACTGTGTGCTTCCAACTGTAAGGAATTCTAGAAAAGGAAAAACCGTGGAGACAGGAAAATGATAAATGGCTACCGGGGTTTGGCAGAAAGGGATGAATAGGTGATGCACAGAGGATTACTAGGGAAGTAAAAATACTCTGTATGACACTGTAATGATCGACACATGTCATTATATGTACATTTGTTCAAACCCCTAGAATGTACAATATCTAGAGTGAACCCTCATATAAACTATAGACTTTGGGGAATTATGATGTGTCAGTGTAGGTTCACCAAGTGCAACAAATGTGCCACCCTGGTGAAGGATGTAAATAAAAGAAGAGGCTGTGTGTGGGGGTGGGTAGGGAACATATGTGGTATCTCTGTGTCTTCCTCTTCATTTGGCTGTGAATCTAAAACTGTCCTAAAAAAGTCTCTCTTAAAAAGAGTCCAGAGCAAAGACAAAACATACATTTGTTGATATGGAACCTAGGGGGCTTGAAGTTTGCAAACTTTCACCTATTGCTTAATCTCCCCACTTATTTTCCTCCACCATCTTTGTAGTAAATTTGGACTATTCTGTATCTACAGAAAATGCCTTGTAATTTCCTCACAGCTTATTCTTATAAAATCCTCTCAGTTTACAGTTCTTTCTCTTGACTGTTATTTTTCCTTACTCTACCAGTCCCAGATTTCCTGCCTCCATGATGAAGCCTTTTTTCTTCTAGGACCATGAAACATATAATCTCTATCATCTGCATGGCAAATTGTCACGTGTTTGTCCATTGGGTATTCTTTCTGATGCTGCTGTTATTTCCACATGTTCGTGTGTCTGTCTCGTCCCATTTCATTATTCATTCATGCATTCATTCATTCACCCTACATATACCCATTCTATACTCTGCATTGTTGTGCTTGACACTGAAGATTAGACCATAGAGCAAGACTCCTTTCATCCTTTGTAACTCACCATAAGTGTACTTCTAATACACATGATCAATCAAGAAGGTTATTATAAACCTTTGTGACCTGAAACCCTCTGAAGGCTTTTTGTATTGATATGGTGGTATGGACTGAATGTTTGTGTCCCCTCAAAATTTATATGCAGAAGCCCTGACTTCAGTGTAATCATATTGGGAAGTGGGGCCTTTGGGAGATAACTAGATTTTGAGGAAGTCATGAAAGTGGGTTCCTGATGATGGGATTAGCTCCCTTATGAGAAGAGAACACAGCAGGCTCTCTCTCAGCCTAAAGAGTGACTGATACACAGCTGGTATTCATAAATATTTATTGTTTGGTTACGTATTTTCATTTGCAATAAGTTATAACATATTAACAATATATTCCTACATTTCACAATGTGGATGCTATTGTTGTTGCCACTGGATATCTATGTGGGAACTAATTGAGGACCACATTTACAATGTGCACAAATTGTAAATGTAGGAGTATCTATATGGGAACTAATTGAGCCACTGAGTATCTATGTGAGAACTAATTGAGGACATTGTTTACAATGTGTACAAATCATAAATCAATTAGTACACATTGATTTACAAACAAGGAAGAAAAATGATTTGTTTACATTGATACTGTCCATGTAATTTTTTTTCAATTCAAAAGAAACACATAGTTCTGTCATAAAGTAGATTTTCCATCCCTTTTGTTTTCTGAGTTTATTTCAGAAAGCACTTGAAATAGCTTTGCACAATTCAGCATTTATGAAGGAAAACTTTGTTAGCCTAAAATGTAGCTGTAATTTTTTTTCAAATAATTTCAATACAAAGCTTTTAAACCTTACTTGATTACCTCAATTTTTTCCCCAGTGGGTGAATATGGACTTAAACTCATTTTTCATAAAAAGCATTAACCATTGTTTCTTGTAATCACACTCACTGAGAGTCAAACAATAGTGCCTTCATTTGAAATAGACTTTTACTATAAGGTTGAAATTGACTTTCAATTCTTTTTAAATGGCCCCAAAATAACACATAGCATAGTGGCCATCTTTGAGGTGAGAATTATCTGTCTTATTGAGAGACTGGGCTGTGTTTCACAGAAAAATTCTTATGACCTACTAGTGTGTTTCAGTCCATTGTTCTGAAAGCACAGGGTAAGAATTGTAATGATAATGATGAAAATATATGAAGACATTGAAAACTGAGATTCTCATTGTTATAGCATGTTGGTTATCTTTATCTCATTCAACAGCATATTTTAAAATGTCACACTGATTTCCAAACAAGGAACAAAAATTTAAAGAGTTCAGGCAATGCATGCTAGTTAAACTTATTGTGATAATACATTCGTAGACATTGAAAATATTGGACAAAGAATGAAAAAACAGAGAAGAAAAGCATGCCTAAAGATAGTGCTTGGCCAGTATACATCTTAGGGCAGAATTCAATGACTCAGGTTGAAAAATAAAAACCTATCTGGATCTTTTTTGTTTCTTCTTCTCTCTCCGATTAATCAAAATATAACAAGGCAGAAATGAGGAAAGATGCAAACTTTTCGTGGCCAATCAGGAAATATACCTTGGGGCATATACAGTGAGTCCAAAGATTAGTGGCCCAGAATAATAGAAAAAGAAGAGATGCGGTAGTAGAAGAAGGACATGTATCATCATTCATCTCTGCTCCATATCTCTGTTTATTCTGCAAGTAATGGGTGCAAAAGAAGAAAACTGTGCAGGAATTAAAGTGGCAGCTCTACAGAGTCACTGAGAGCTCAATGTCCAGAGTTGGATAGAAGTGGGTTCCTAGCCCTGCCTCAGTGAGTATTACTTGTGTCCATGATCATGTCACTTACCTCTTCTATACTCCAGTTGTTTCGCCTGTAAAATGGGGATAATTATGGTCCCTAAATCATAGACACTGGAGATATTAAATGAGATAATGCAGAGGAAGAGGATTGAGTCAACGTCTGGCATTTACTAAGCCTCTAGCAGAGCCTAGCCACAAGGTTTCTACCAGTCCCAGATTACCTGCCTCCATGATGGAGTCTTTTTTCTTCTAGGACCATGAAACATATAATCTCTATCATCTGCATGGCAAATTGTTACGTATTCGTCCATTGGGTATTCTTTCTGATGCTGCTGTTGTTATTTTCACATGTTCATGTGTCTGTCTCATCCCCCTTCATTATTCATTCATGCATTCATTCATTCACCCTGTATACACCCATTATTTTTAATTAAAAAATATTTTTATTTATATTAAATTAAATTAAATTAATTTTTTTTCTTTTCTTTTTTTTTTTTTGAGACAGAGTCTCACTCTGTCGCCGGGGCTGGAGTGCAGTGGCCGGATCTCAGCTCACTGCAAGCTCCGCCTCCCGGGTTCACGCCATTCTCCTGCCTCAACCTCCAAGTAGCTGGGACTACAGGCGCCCACAATTAAAATATTTTTAATTAAAAATATATAAGGAATTTTAACCATTCTTTGGTAAGTTTGGTTACCCAAACATTTTTCTATAATAAGCTCTTTTATAACACTGGAGAACTGGAGACATGTATCCTCAGCCACACTGTGCTTGACTCAGCTGTAGAGAACTGTCTTGCCCAGTAGAAATCCCTGATTCTTCTGGGCCATTAAAGACGATATTGTTTGACTGCGTCCCCATCCAAATCTCCTCTTGAATTGTAGCTCCCATAATTCTCACGTGTCATGGGAGAGACCCGATGGAAGGTAACTGAATCGTGATAGTGAATAAGTCTCATGAGAGCTGATGATTTTATAAAGGGGAATTCCCCTGCACAGGCCCTCTTGCCTGCCGCCATATAAGACATTCCTTTGCTCCTCCTTCCTCTTCCAGCATGATTGTGAGGCCTCCCCCGGCATGCGGAACTGAGCCCATTAAACCTCTTTTTGTTATAAATTACCCAGTTTTGGGTATGTTATTATTAGCAGTGAGAGAACAGAATAATACACAAGATAACTCTGACCCCTCAGAACTCCCTGAGGGGTTGACTAAGACTTTGTGGGTCTAGAAATACCAGACTTTTTCCTCTGAGCAATTGTACTTCTGTTGTTGCTCTTCCAGTGACGTTAATCTCTAATCCTGAATGCTGAACTTCTGGAGAACCTAATCTGGTTCATTTGCGTCAACTACTCAAATTGTCTTCAGGGAGTTAATGCTTTCTTTCTTTCTCATGAAATTACATGGCTTATGTTTTCTGCTGCTGGAGAACCCTCAGCCATGGATCCTCAGGCCAAGGATGGAAGGAGAAATTCCCTGACAGTCTATTCTAGGATCACTTGGAAAAGACTGTCCTAGAATTCTCTGATGTGGACCGGAGACCACATCAGAGAAGGAGGGCAGTTGGGGACCTAAGTCCTGGGGAAGGGAATACTAGGAATTAGGGCCTGATTACTGATCTGGGCCTGCTCTTTTTAAGGAAAGTGCATTTACGGGATAGAGGAGAGGGGGGGTTATTCATCATGATATTAGTTATAGATTCTAGAGACCTAGAGACATAAGCGAAAATAAAAACTACATGTGTATGTTTAACCTAGAAGAATGAGTAATTACTAATTAATTTATATGCATCATTTTTCATTTCATTCATTTATTGTTTTAGTCACTCAATACAATTTAACTGAGAAATTATACAACACAAGACACTGTGCTAGACTGTATGGGGTGAAGCGTCGACTAAAACCTGTCCCTTGTCATAAAAGAAACCTCACATTTTTACCTCATTATCTTGCATAACAACATAACTATATTTTATTATACACCTACACATACCAGACACATTTTGTTTGTCCTAACCAATTCTGTCACTACCTAGATCTAAAAAGATTGGAGATGTGTGTCACAGAAAACAATAAAAATGTTGCTTCATTATTTTATAGTTATATCGCAGAAGTCCCAGTTTCTCGGTGTTCTTCTCTGTAGTAGAGGTACCTGCTTAAACTTTTACAATAAAGAATGAAAGCACTGGCTACACGCACTTCCAGAGGCTTTGAATAACCACTGTGGCAACTGGTTTGCCCACAAAATTTAGCTGATTTCTAACAGGCTTAAAAAATTAATTAAATGCATAATATATATTAGCTGAATAATAGACAGTGTAGGGAAGATTTTTCAGTAGATAATATCTTGTGGTTAACCCAGAATTTTTTCTCTACACAAAATTAGGGGCATAAATTACTATTTTAGTTTTAGAGAAACTGTGGGCATCAGACTGGATGTTACAAAACAGCTTCAATAAGACATAGAAGGCCATTGCATTCCTCAATTAAAGGGAATGTTTGTTGCAAAGACAATTATCCTTTTCACAAACACCTATGCTTCCTTTTCAAGTGCAGACTAATACTAGGCAGTGGCTGTCCAGCCAAGAATATTACCTGCTCCTGTTGCATATAAAGGAGTCATGTGACTGATTTCAGCCAATAGAATGCTCATAAGCAAAAACAGTTAAGAAGCATGGGGACCCTTTCCAACCCCCTCTCCTTCCAAATGCAAGCATCTAGCTAAGTACTCAGAGTCCAGAAGAGATTGCTGAAGCAATAGCTGGGAAGAGACCCACTCCTTAAAGAATTGTTTGAAAGAAAACTGCTCACGAATCAGAAACTCCTGTTTAGATTTTACAAGCATGAGATGTCTCCTTCTATTTGCATATTTATTTATTACAGCAGCAAGCATTACCTTAAACTATATTGAAAGCTTCTGGTTGAATGTGAAAATGTTGTACAGAAAGAGAGGGAAACATATGTTAACGACAAATTGGGTCCAAGATAACAAGCCTGTTATAAGATATGCATGTCTTTTAAATGATTGAATAGAATTCATTATAACATTTTATTCCCAGTAGGACAAATTGGATTTCTAAAAGAATAGTAGCACTTGTGGCAAGATCTTATGTTGCAAGCAGAGTGAATGAATGAATAGAAACTGCTCAACCTCCATTCTCTTAAAGATTAACATTTATAATTTGTAATTTGCCTTTTTACTTGTGAAACAGTATTAACACATGTCCATCTGAAAATATATTCAGAGCTTTAAATACATAATATAGGGTTTTGTCAAGAATTATTAAAGGAGATAGGATCACATTTATTCAATATGATAAATAATTCTAGACCCTCCCATTTGGAGAAGAAAAGACAGAAAAATAGTTGACTGACTTACAATACGCATCCATCATTTTTCTTTTTTATAACACAATAATAATAATACAACAAACACTATACTCCTATATATGCAAAAGTGCTTAGTTCTGGGTCAGGCAAATTGAAAGCAAGGTGGTGAGCCAGGCTCAGCACCATATTGATGAGAATCACTACCTCACTAGAGGGAAAAGCAACTACAGAGGGGTTTAGATGATCTTATATAACAGAGGTTTTCAATCATGCTGGAACCCTGCCTACCTCTAAATTATTACTTGGGAGAAAAAGACTTTTACTTTAAAAATTCAATTGTATTTTAGGACCTTTCTGTAACAACAGCGTAATCTATGCCTAAATGTTATATGGCCCAAATTGTGCCCCTTGAAATTTCCTATGTTGAAGCCTTATTTCCCAGTATCTCAGAATGTGACTGTATGTGGAAATGGGTCTTTAAAAAATGTAATTACGTTAAAATAGAATCTTCAGGGTAAGCCCTAATCTAATGACTTGTGTCCTAATAAGAAAAGGAGATTAGAACAAAAACAACACACACAGAGGGACAACCAAGTGAAGGCACAGCAGGCAGACAGCCGTCTACAAGCCAAAGAGAGAGGCCTCAGAAGAAATCTATCCTGCTCGCATCTTGATCTTGACTTCCAGCCTCTACAATTGTGAGAAAATAAATTGCTGTGGTGTAAGCCACCCAATCTGTGGTACGTTGTTATGGCAGCCCTAGAAAGTGAATACAAATAATACATAATTCAAGCATTCATTCCTTCAACCTTTACTTAGCACTAATTTTGTCATATGTCCTGTGCTAATGGATGTAGATGACAAGGTAAATTAAATCCTCCTATGTCCTCAAGCAAATCACAGACAAATGGATAGGAAATCTCTCCTTCCATTATACAGTGGCTCCTTATTATGGAATCTTGTTATTTAAATAAAATATATTCCATCAGTGATAGGTTAAATTCACATGCTGAAGTCCTAGCCTCTAGTCTATCAGATTGTGACTGTATTTGGAAATTTTGTGACTGTGGATGTAATTAGTTAGGATGAGGTCAGATTGGATTAGGAGGCCACCCTAACCCATATGACTGGTGTATTAGCCAAGGTTCTCCAGAGAAACAGAACCAACTGTGTGTGTGTGTGTGTGTGTGTGTGTCCGTGTGTGTCCCACAGAGAGAGATTATTATAAGAAACTGGCATACAATTATGTAGTCAAACAAATTCCAAGATCTGCAGTGTGAGTCTGCAAGCAGGAGAGCCAGGAGAGCTGGTACTATAGTTCCTGTTTGACCCTGAAGCCCTGAGAATCAACAGAGCCAATCTTTCAGCTTCAGTCTGAAGGCCAGCAGGCGCCAGACACAGGAAGAGCTGATGTTTCAGTTTGAATCTGACAGCAAGAAAAATTCCCCTTTACTTGAGGGAAGGTCAGCCTTTTTGTTCTATTTAGGTCTTCAACAAATTGGAGGAAGCCTGCCCACATTAGGGAGGATGATCTGTTTTGCTCAGCTACTGATTCAAATGTTAATCTTATGAAACATTCTAACAGACACACTCAGAATAATGTTTGATCAAATATCTGGGCACCCCATGGCCCAGTCAAGTTAACACATAAAATTAATCATCACAACTGGTGTTCTTATAAAAAGGGGAAATTTGGACAACGAAAAAGACAAGCATATAGGGAAGATGGAAGAATGTCTTTTAACATGAACATATCAGGCTACCAGATGCTAGGGAGAGGCAGGGAACAGATTCACCCTTACAGCCCTCAGAAGGAACTGACTCTACTGACACCTTGATTTTGAGCTCCCAGAACTGTGAGACAATAAATATCTGTTGTTTAAGCCATCAAGTTTTTGTAACTTTGTTATGGTTAGCTTTAACAGATTACACCATCTATTCTACACTAAAATTAAATATTTTAAATTCTGGAATCAGTAAACAAACCCTGCTACTTGCCATTTGGAGTTTGGGGAGTAAGCCATGTCAGTCCTTCACAGTTTCTTTTCTTGATATCTTTTTATCAGCAATTCACTGATGTACCTACTATTCTTTCAACCAACATGTATTAAGTGTCTTCATCCATATCTCTTGTATTGTGCTATAAAGATTATGATAAATGCCACTGAACAGAGGATGCTAATCACAGAGTTAAATGTAATGTGATTCTTGGGGATATGTCAAACAATGAACTGAGACTGATTTATCTTTATGAATTCAAGTTGGTTATATCATACCAGTCTAAAGAAAATAAATTCCAAAAATATTATCACCTTTAAATCAACATTGAGATACAAGAATATCAAAGAGACACCAGATAGACTCTGTTAACTTTTATCAAAAAATGATGTAGATATTAGTGGGGAAAAAAATAGAAGATTCTTAGAAGATGGTTATTTTAGAGATTTGGGGGGAAGTAAAGAGAAGAGAGAATGAAAAACTATTCTTAAATGACTCTCAAGTTTATATTAATAATATGAAATATTTTTAATTATCTCACAAACTGAACACTTGCATCTGAGTGTCCATGTCAAGGAAACAATTTTGTGTTTAAACCTCTGCAGATCCAAAGATTCATATGAACATCTCAATGTTAGAAAACTGTCATTGAAAGGATTTTGAAAATAATTAATTCTTAAGCTGCATAATTTTTCACTTTTCATTTCACAGTTTGTCACTAAAATAGTAATTATTTTTTCTTCTCTTGCTAATCCAACAATTTCATACTGACAGCCTTTCGTTGGGAAATTTACTATCACATTACTGCTTTACACTTTAAATACAAATATTTTCAAGATGAAATTAGATACATTGGCAAGAAATATGGTCTTTAGTTAATGATTTATGTTTCTGTTTGGGAAAAAGAAATGTCTCTTACATATATTATACAGACAAGTGGCTTTCAAACATTTTGTTGAAGTGTTCTGAGGGAATGTTTTATGATTATTGCTCAATAAAAATAGTGTGTTGGAATTGTTACTCCCATTAGCTCACAGGAAAAAAAAAAAAAAGAAAATGCTGCAATAGTATGTCATAGAAATTAATAATATGTACATTGGAATTTGGTACACCAAACTGTAAGTCCTGGATTTTATTTTACTAATTCTGTAGTTTAGGTAAGTGCTTTACCACCCACACTATAGCTATCTTAGCTATAAAATAGGATCATTGGAGTATATACCTCTGAAGATGTTTGGAAAGACTGAACAGGAAAATTCATGGAAATAACTTAGATAAAAAGGAACTTAAATAAGTGCTCAATAATTGTTAGTTGAGGCTGTTATAATCATTACTTACTGAGTGTTATTCAAGTGCCAGGTATTGGGCTATGGAGTAAAGACATAAAAATGAGGAATTCTCACGCCTGTAATCCCAGCACTTTGAGAGGCCGGGGCGGGCAGATCACGAGGTCAGGAGATCGAGACCATCCTGGATAACATAGTGAAACCTCGTCTCTACTAAAAATACAAAAAATTAACCAGGCGTGGTGGTGGGCACCTGTAGTTCCAGCTACTCGGGAGGCTGAGGCAGGAGAATGGCGTGAACCCGGGAGGCGGAGCTTGCAGTGAGCCCAGATCGCGCCACTGCACTCCAGCCTAGGTGACAGAGCAAGACTCCGTCTCAAAAAAAAAAAAAAAAAAAAGAGGAATGCACACATCTCTGGGACCTCACTAAATGTACTGTGAAATTTTAAAATGGGGGTATATGTGAAATCACTTTGAAAAATAAAAAAACTCTATATAAATACAAGAAAAATCTCTCAAGACAGATAGTAGCCAATGTACTATTTAATACCAAAATGTAGGTCAGCTTCTTACTTTGGAATGTTATAGTTTTAATTTAAATTATTGCCAATATTTAATCTTAAATACACTGAACAACTGCTCATTAATTGATGAACTCAATTATGCTATCACTTATGCATTCTCCAAACAGTACAAGTGTCCACTCTGTCATGGGAACTCCCCAGCCATTCTGGCAGCCCAATGTTTTGTTTCTCAAGCACATAGTCACACCTTTCTTCCCCTTTAATGTCAGCTTATTTCTTCTTCTTGGTTGACTTTCTAGGGTGTTCTATGACAGACTCTGAGCAGTTTGTGGTGAACTTACAAATGTCTTAAAACAGTCGAGTGTCCCTACACTACCAAAGCATTAAATCTAATTGAAGAGGCCACCATGAAAATAAGTATCTGGCATAGCCTTGGCTGGGCTTGGGAAAGCAACAATTTGAGAACCTAGATGTTGGCAGATGACTGTATTGAGATCTACTGGAATTGCATTTAAAGATTTCATATGCATGACAAAGTCCATCTACTCCTACAATTGGTTTGATTTACAGCCCAAGATAATGGTGCTTCTAGTATCTCAAATACTAAAAAAAAAGTATTTAATTGCTTTAATTCACTATTAATCGATTGTTATAATGTACTGCTAAAGGACAATTCTTTCCAAGTTCTACAAGCATAAATAACATGACCATATTATCCTTCCAACTTGCTGACTGTACAATATTGTGGGAATATAAACTACAATATAATCCAGTGGTTTAGTAGCTGTTACTACAGTGAAAGAAAAATATTTAGGAGGTCATTATATCATAGATTGGTATTATTTGTCATAATATATATAACTCAATTTTATTTTTAAAAATAGTAAAAGCAAATACCACATGAATTAAGAATGTATTTTATAGTTTACGATTTATTTTCAAAATGTGAATGTTAATTCGATCTTCCCATCATGACCTCAGAAGAAGAATGATTTATTTTAATATTTGTGATTTTAAGATTTAGATATTACCTACTTACCAAGATACTCACTTGTAAAGTATGTTTTAAGACTATAGAGGCAAAATAGTAAAGCATAGAAAACACAGTGAAAGTTCATATTAATAGCCTGTCCTAGTTTTTATACACCCTACGGTAATAAAAAACAAACAAACAAACAAACAAAAAACAAAACCTCCATCGCTTGCCTTAGTTCTCATTCATGTGGTTTGTCTATAGGATCAACAACACTGGTGGGAAATTTTACAGTATTCGTCTTATTGTGG
The DNA here is from genome assembly GCF_009764315.1 of Trachypithecus francoisi. Classification (NCBI taxonomy): domain Eukaryota; kingdom Metazoa; phylum Chordata; class Mammalia; order Primates; family Cercopithecidae; genus Trachypithecus; species Trachypithecus francoisi. Next base: position 20,258,446 of record NW_022681454.1, read on the forward strand.
GCAGCTCTGATGGCTCCAAGTTCTTTCCTGTGCTGAGCAGGAACCTATTTACTTGTGGCTTCCATTCAGTTTCAGTATTCCTTTTAGTGCTGAGGAAAATAATTGTCAGAAGGCCAAGAAACATAGTCAAATAGAAGCGCCCACCAATTCTTTCTCTTCTGCAGGAACACTACATTGAAAAACTGTACACACACACAAAAGCACCTTAAGAATCAAAAATCAGGTGAGTGATCACAGCAGCTGGTTTTTACATCATATTGAGGAAAGAGGCACTGAATAGGGTAGAAAAGACAGTCTTCAATCACCTACAACACCCCTCCCCCCATCCCCTGGCAAGTACTGCCATGTGGCACTGAGAGAATGTCTGCACTTGGGGAAGGGAGAATGCAGTGATTGTGAGACTTAGCATTGGAACTCAGTGCTGTCCTGTCACAGTAAAAAGTAACATGGGGTGGAAGTTAGCCTCCATCCACGGAGGGAGCGTTTAGACCAACCCTAGCCAGAGGCACATTGCCCATCCTAGTTGTCAGAATATGAGTTGCAGCAAGCCCTGCCACCATGGGCAAAAGGACTCTGGGGTTCTACACCAAGTTGAAAGGCAGTCTAGGCCACGAGGACTGTGATCCCTGGGCAAGTCCTGGTCCTGTGCTGTGCTGGGCTCAAAGAGGCCAGGGGACTTGGAGTGCATGTGACCTGGTGAGATACCAGCCGGGATGGATGAGGGATGTTTGCACCAACCCTCCTCAACCCTAGGTGGTATAGCTCACAGCTCCAAAAGAGACTCATTCCTTGTGCTTGAGGAGAGGAGAAGGGAGAACAAAAAGAACCGTGTCTTGCAACTTGGATACCAGCTCAGCCACAGTAGGATAGGGCACCAGGCAGAGTCCTGAGTCCCCCATTCAGGCCTTAGCTCTCAGATGACATTTTGAGACACACATTGGGCCAGAAGATAACCTGCTGCATTGAAGGGAAAAACCAAGTCCTGGCAGGATTCATTATCTTCTCACCAAAGAGCCTTGGGCCCTGAATAATCAGCAGTGGTAGCTAGGTAATACTTGCTTCTGATCTTGGGTGAGACTCAGAGGTGTGCTGACTTCAGGTGAGACCCAGCACATTCCTAGCTGTGGTGACTATGGGGAGAGTCTCCTTCTGCCTCAGGATGGGAGAGGAAAGAGTAAAGGGGACTTTGTCTTGCAGCTTAGGTAGCAGCTCAGTTACAGTGAGATAGAGCGCCAGGCAGGCCCGAGGGTTCCTGATTCCAGGCTTTGGCTCTGGGATAGCATCTCTGGGCCTGCCTGACATTAGGAGGAACTCATCACACTCAGGAGGAACTCATCCTCTTAGGAGGAACTCATCACACTAAAAGGAAGAACATAAGCCTGGATGACTTTGCTACCTGCTGAGTGTAGAGCCTTTGGTCCATGAGTGAAAATAGGCAGTAGCCAGGCAGTGGTCACTGCAGGCCTTAGGTGAGACCCAGTGCTGCGCTGGCTTTGGGTTTAACCCAGTGCAGTCCCAGTGGTGGTGGCCATAGGGGTGCTGGCACCCCTCTCCCAGATCCAGGAAGCTCAGCACAGAGAGACCCTGTTTGTTTGGAGGGAATGTGGTTCTGAGTCATTTAGGGGAATATTGTCTGAATATGGTCTGCTTTGAAGTTTCTCAGTCTTTTTCATAATATGTCCCATCAGCATAAATATTATCAAGCTTCATTTCCTATAATTTTCATTATGCTGCCCAAATGAAAATATTCTGTTGCAAATTATTAAAATTTAAAATTTTGTATTAAAATATAAATTATTTGTTAAATTATTTAAAATATGATTGGTTATTCTACATACAGAAACATCTTTGGATATCTCAGTATGTTCTCATCTTCCCCCTGTCCTTTCACTATTCTTCCAGTGACTCATGCCAAGAACTGATCACAATGCTCCAAGGGTGTTCTGACCAGCAGGGAACTAAGCAGATCTGAACATGGCTTCCTGTTCTCTGTACCCAATTTCTTTCTCTTTTTCTGGTACCACTCATGTCCACATCATAATCATCTTTTGCCTGGACAACCTCAACAGGCTCTGAAGTGGTCATCCTGCTTCCCCCATGAATCCTGAGTATTTACCTTCCACTTAGTAGCTAAAGGGCTCTTTTTAACTTATAAAGTTTATCAAGTCATCACCTCCTCAAAACGTTCTATATTATTCCCATAATAATGAGCATGAAATCCAACTCCATACCCTATGTTGTCTACATAATCTCATTTCCCTCAGTCTCCTCTTATTCCATTCTCCCTTCACTCATGAATCTCCAGCCAAAATTGTCTTCTTCTTATGTCTCAATGATTAGGTCAAACAAGTGCCACACAGTAGGGTGTGTGCACTGACTGTCTTTGTGTGGAATTCCTTCTCTCTCACTGCATATTTACGTGGCTGCCCTCTTCTTGTCATTCAGGTTTTAGTTGATATGCCTCCTCTTCAATGAGCCCTTTCATGGCCTCCAAATAGTAAGTAGCTTCTCTCGTCACTTTTTATCATGTCACCCTAAATGTCATAATAGTACTTGCCACCATAAAATATTCTTATTTATTTGTTTGTTGTGTAGTTGTCTAATGAGATAAGACCCACAATAGCAGTCATCTTAATAATTTTATTTAGAATAATGTTTGGATTACAAATATTGTTGAGTGAATGAATGCATGCATGCATGACCACAGTATAGATGTATTATTGTATGTAAAGGTATTACGATCAATGAGTTTGAGCCTGGTCTTGAATTGCTGATCTACATTTACTATGGTGAGTCTAAACACGTTACTTAACCTTTCTGTGTCTGAGGTAATACATCAAAAAATGGGCAGATAAACATATTACTTTCTTCTCAAGGTTACTGTAAGGATTAAATAAATAAATTGCTCTTTGTTAAATGCATAGATAACTACTATATAAATGCAGCAATTAATAGTAACACAGACGGACTTTTAGAATTTGGGCAGCCACACTGTTGACTCATATTACACTTAAAGCACAATGTAAATTCTCTACTTTTTTTTTTTTTTTAACGTGGCTGCTTTGAAGTCTCACCTCTATTTTGTTTGTGCTTACACAGCTGCCTTTTAGAAGCCAACTACAGGATTTTGTGTTGGTCAGCTTTATTTGGTTTCATTCAGCACATCATTCCAATCTGTTGACAATGCTGAAAGTTTTGAGTTATTGATTAAATGTCACCTTGGATATTTGAAACCAGGACTTCAGTCTAAAAATCTAAGCTACTTAACTCAAGTGGCCTCAGTCTAGAGGACTCTGAGGAATCTGAGGATTCATGGGCCCAGTGTGTTGTCTTCTAGTGGTTTCCTTTCACTTGCCCAGAGCAGAGGCCTGTGAAGGCTGGCCCTAGGTCTGTAAAACATACCAGAAGTGGGAGAGGACATAGATTAAAAGCAGATTGACAGAGGAGGATGAAAGAAACCCTAAGGATACCTAAGCTGACAATGACCAAGCTTATGGGAAGAAGATACAGAAAAATAGAAACTTGGATGTAGAGCAAATCTTATTTTTTCACTTTTAATTTTGAAATAATGATAGATTCATAGGAAATTGCATAGTTAGTACAAAGAGGTTCTAAGTACCCTTCAGCCATTTCCATCTTACATAGCACTTAACACCAAAGCACGACTTTGACATTGGTATAATGTGGGTATGTAGTTCTGTGTCATATTAGCAAACGTGTAGATTTGTGTAATCACCACTACAATTAAGATGCAAAAATATTCTATCACCACAAAGATCTTTCCCACACTTTCCTTTTACAATCACATACCAAAACCCTCATTGTTCCTGACTCTGGGCAATCACTAACCTCGGATCCAACTCAATAATTTTATCACCGAGAGACTACTATATAAATGGAATCATACCAGATGTCACCTTTCAAGATTGGTGTTTTCCCTCAATATAATGCCCTCGTGATCTATCCCAGCTGTTGTGTGTATCGATAGTTTGCTCATTTTTATGGTTGAGTAGAATTCCATGCTGTGGATGTACCACAGTTTGTTTAACCACTCACCCATTGAGGCACATTTTGGTCTTGTTTTTGGCAATGAAAAATAAACTGCTATGAATAATCACGTGCAGGTTGTGTGTCCAGGTTTTCATTTCTCTGGGATAAATGCACAGAGTACAGTTGCTGGGTTGAATGGTAACTGCATGTTTAAACTTTTTTTGAAAAAACAGTGTCCAACTAGTTTAACCAGTTTTTTCAGTGGTGTGCTGGCTTGTATTTCCATTGTCACAAGTTTTTACTTTAGCTGTTCTAATAGGTATGTAGTGATAACTCATTGTCATCTTAATTTGTATTTCCCTAATGTCTGGCAGTGTTGATTAGCTTTTCATGGGCTCATTGGACACCCATATTTTTTTATGATGAAATATGTCTTTGTATATTTTTCTTGTTTTCTCTCTGAATTGTCTGTTTTTACTGTTGAGTTTGAGGTTTTTTTTTTTTTTTTTTTTTTTTTTTTATGAGACAGAGTCTTGCTCTGTCACCCAGACTGGAGTGCAGTGGCACAATCTCGGCTCACTGCAGGCTCCACCTCCTGGGTTCAAGCAATTCTCCTGCCTCAGCCTCCTGAGTAGCTGGGACTACAGGTGCCCGCCACCACACCCGGCTAATTTTTTGTATTTTTAGTAGAGATGGGGTTTCACCATGTTAGCCAGGATGGTCTCGATCTTCTGACCTCGTGATCTGCCCACCTCGGCCACCCAAAGTGCTGGGATTACAGATGTGAGCCACCATGCCTGGCTTGAGTTTTGGGTTTTTAAATACATTCTAGATATGAGTTCTCCGTTAGATATGCAGTTTATCAATATCTTCTCCCAGTCTGTTGCTTGTCTTTTCATCTTCTCAACAGGGATTTCAAAGAGCAAAGGTTGTTTAATTTTGATGAAATCTCATTTGCTTATTTTTCTTGTACGGATCATGTCTAAGAACTCACCCAGTCATAGGTCCTGAAGATTTTCTCCTATGTGACCTGCTACTACAAGTTTCATAGCATTATGTTTTACATTTAAATCAATTGTTCATTTTAAGTTAATTTTTGTAGAAAGGGTGAAGTTACGATTGAGGTCCATTTTGTTTGTTTGTTTCCCTAGTGTCCGATTTCTCATACACGTTTTGAAAAGACTATTCTTCCTCCATTAAATTGCTATTGTTTCTGAACTTTTGACCAAAGGTGGTTGGGCAAATTTGAGCATCTTTGTGGGTTCTTTGTTCTGTTTCTTTGATCTGTCTTTCTGCCATACCACACAGGACTGTTGCTATATACTAAGTTTTGAAGTCATGTAGATTAACTCCACCTGCTTTATTAATAATTTTGCAAAGTAGTTTTAGCTATTGTAGCTTCTTTAGCTGTCTATACAATTTTTAGAATAATTTTGTCTATGTGTGTAGATATCTGTTGGGATTTTAATATAAATTGTGTTAAGCCTGTATATCAATTTAGGTAGACCTGACATGCTTGTGTTGATATATACATACATATACATTCCACACATTTAGCTCTTAGTAAAAGAAACTGGCAAAAGTATGTGTACCCTATCTTCCTGGAAGTGGAATCTAGAAGTTATAGAACAAAATGGTACCTTTTTTTCAATGTGTGTTTCTCTCTCCTACTATATTAGGTCTTTATAAAAGGCTGGTATTAGCCCCATTGTAACAGTGAAAAAATAGGACAAAGAAGTTGAGTGTCTTGTTCAATTATTTCTGGTCTGTTTGTGTAAGGAGGTGATCTTTATAGAAGATTGGATTTTTGAAGGTTAGCTCTCATCATATGAACACAATAAGTCATTAAACCATTAAAAAATCATATAATACCTGGCCTATACTGGATCATGGTGAAAGTGAGAAAACACGCTAAGTTTAGTTCCACTGTGTTTCTCAATATTTCATGAAAATAAGCCAACTAGAGACAGTTTTCTGAGTTTTGGCAGGAGATTTAAGAGTTCTGGTTCTTCTAATATCTGGCTATTTGTCTTAGAATTGTGCATCTTTTCTGGGTGTCAGTTCCCAACTCTGGGAAACATTGGTAATAGTGTCTGCTATGCCTATTTCTCATGATTATTGTAAGGATCAAATGAGTTAGCATATATGCAAATATTTTATAAAATGTTAAGCTATTTATAAATGTAAAATGTTCTTGTCATTGCCATCATTATTACTCAAATAGTTATGAGTGCTCTCCTTACACAGCAACACAGAAATCAATAGAATGACAAAAATGTTTAAGCAGAGAAATATGAGCAATCACAAAAGTAAGCAATGCAAATACAATACATTCAATAAATTTAAAAGATTATCTGCAAGGCCACTGTATTACATACACAGGAATGTGATGAAGAATTGTATGTAACTACATAAAACAAGAAAATTAGTTATGGGATTTCTTTCTATGGAAATTTAAAATTTTGATTCCTTATCCAACATGTTTTAGATATAAGACATGAAGACAGAAGAAAAGAAAGAGTCAATTTTATTTCCCATTTCATCCCAACATGGGACATGGATTCCTATCAGGCCTGTCTCCTAAATATACTTCATTCTTATTGTCCCTCAATTTTCCCTCATTCCCCACTACCTATTTTTCAGAATCTTATCAATATCCTCATCTCCCACAGGAATATTCTCTGACAATTCCAGCCCACTCTACTCTCTCATCCTTTCCTGAAATGTTATTGTTCTTACAGCCTGTGCCACAAAATTAGGCATTTAATTTCATATTGTCTTGTTTTGTTTTCTAATTATGTCATGGATATATTCTTTTCCATGCTACATTGTGACTTCTTGGCAAGGAACCAATTTTCATGCTTTTCTGTGTCTCTTTTCAGTATTTAGAAAATATGGACATATAATTCCACTCAATAAGAATTGTTAATTGACTAAACAACTTTCCTAGGTTCATTATAACTCTTTAGTTCTATGATATTGAAGTACAGAGCACAAAATGACCAACAATTCCTATGTTAATTATCTGAAATGATGAAATCATTCAATACCCCGGCAGCTATGGAGAAACGTTGTTGATGGTGTGAGCAGTAGTGGTGCATGCAAGGGCCATCCAACCTAAACAGCTCCCATACACTTTGAGTTTTGGACTGATTCATCAGTTATTTACTGAGTAGAAGTGTTGGGGGCCAGGTGCGGTGGCTAATGCTTGTAATCCCAGCAATTTAGGAGGCCAAGGTGGGTGGATTGCCTAAGGTCAGGAGTTCGAGACCAGTCTGCAAACATGGTGAAATCCCGTCTCTACTAAAAATACAAAAAAATTAGTTGGGCGTGATGCCATGCACTTGTCATCCAAGCTACTTGGGAGGCTGAAGCAGGTGAATTGTTTGAACTAGGGAGGTGGAGGTTGCAGTGACAGTGAGCCGAGATTGTTGCACTCCAACCTGGGTGACAGGACAAGACTCTGTCTCAAAAATAAAATAAAATAAATAAAAATTTTAAAAAGTATTGAGGTTTTATTGCTCCATTTATTTGTGTTGTCATCAAACATTTGGTATCCATTGACTCAAAGTAAATCAAGTTGATCTAAAGGGATAATTTATGATTCTTGGAAAATTCTATAATGTTCACTCATCTCATTTTAAGAAAAAGTAAAAGTAAAAATCTTTGAAGAAGTTACTACTCAGACTATAAAAATCATGTAGTCTTGCCTTATCATTCTAGTCTCAAGGTTCTGGAAGTTAAATAAAAATGGTTTATTATATTGGTCTTTTTACTAACTCATAAGAAGTTCAAAACGTAGTTTTTACTCCTTTACCTGCTAGTATTTAGATAGGCACCTCAAAACCAGTATTCACATGTTTCATAATCATAGTGCCCTAGTTAAACTCCAGATTTGTTACCTACTGGCCATGTGACTTTGAGTAAATCATGTAATTTCTAGGAGCCTTAGTTTTCTTTCAGATGAAATAGGCAAAGCCATATCTACTTCTCAGTGTTCTTGCAAGAATTAATTAGTTCATATAATAAATGTGATCATCACTATTCAAAAAACACATACAAGCATAAAAAGTACATTACTATTTATCTGGGAATAATTCTTTTTATCATAATGTAATAATTGTTATTTCAATTATTATAAAACTCATCTTTTTGAGTAGGGCATACATTATCGTTTAAAATGTAATAAAATTGGTGAAGTTTTATAACTGAAGCAAGATGTCATAGTAGCATAAAAGAGGGTACTTAACAAGACCTGGATTCTAGAAAGTATACCTAAATTAGAAGATTTTTCATATGAATTTTAGAGATTTTAAGGAAGTCATTATCAGGGCTTCTGGAAATAAGGTGGCTTGGTACATTCATATTTTAGACATATCTAGCAGGAGGGAACATGGTTAAGCAGAGCGTGATGACATAAGGACACCACTGAAAGTTATTTGAGTAAAATGATCACACATATTAGGAGAGATGGGGCAGATATTACTCGTTTGAGAAAAAGCCACACTTCAAGAGTGACTGGAAAGAGTTAGTGAGAGAAAACAGTCAAAGGTGATCCTTAAGTATCTAGTTTGGGTCACTAGGATAGTGTGGCTCCAACCTGTCTTAATCAGCTCGGGCCTCTATAACAAACATTATGCTGAGTGGTGTAAACAATGGAAATTTATCTTCTCAGAATTCTAGAGGCTCCAAAGTCTGAGATCAGGGTGCCAGCAAGGTTGGATTCTGCTGAGGGCCCTCTTCTTGGCTTGCAGGCGGCTGCCTTCTTGTATCCTCATATTCTCTCACAGAGAGAGAGAGAGAGAGAGAGAGGAGAGAGAGAGAGAGGAGAGATCATCTCTCTTGTGCCTCTTCTTATAAGGGCACTAATTCCATTCATGAGGACTCTACCCTCATGACCTAACTATCTCCCAAAGGCCCACCTCCAAACATACTTTGGAGATTAGGGACTTAACATATAAATTTTGGTAAGCACAACAATTCGTCCCATAGCATACCCATTGAGATGTATAACACAAGAACATTTGGGGATAACTAATTTGGGGAGAAAATGATGAGTTTACGTTAAACCAAGATGAACTTGAGATGTCTTAAGAGGGAAATGCTTCTTCCCTACTACTTATATGTTCTGCCAGGAAGAGAAAATTCTGCTAGTGTGGTACTTCTAACTTCTTCTCTCATCCCTGTACTCACTCTGCCCCTGTGGAGGCAAATGATTTATTTGGTTGTTCAAATCTGGCAGTTGCATCATTTTGACCTCTGCTTCCTGGTGTTACATTCTGGGACTCTGACTCTCCTGCCTCCCTTTTTCAATTATAAGAACCTTATAAGTGAAAACTTATAAGAAGAGTAACTCTTCTGTCTAGAAACAGCCTTCCTGTGGAGATCCTGGGCTGTCCTCTTTCACTCCATGCTTTACATCTGTAAATTCTGTAGGAGCCTCCCTTTTGGAAGCCAAATTGCCCTACAATACAGGTCAGATTGTGGTTCATATTAGCAACTGTACTTTACCCATATTTGAAAGTCATGTGCCCCAACCTGGTTATGACTTGGCCTCTATCCTTTCTGCTTATTTTACAGCTTTCTCAGTATTGAGGCAAGAACGAAAGGTATCCTTTATAGAAAGGACTCTTTAGAGATTCCAACAAGGTCACTTTTGACAACACATCTGTGACCCATTTTTTGGCATCTCACACAATTGGCTCATTTAAGTTTTTAAATGTTGAGCCAATTAAAATATAAAAATGATATATTTTTTATATACCCTCAAAATGTAATAAATGCTCAGTAAGTATCTGTGGAGATTACATATTTAAAATTAGGTGAGAAAAATAATTATCCTGCTGTTAAAAAATTTTTAGAGAGATATAGAGATACCCATTTATTGAACTCCTATTTGATTCGTAATTTCCTCAGTATGACTGCCATCCTACACTTTTTACAAACTGCCCCCTTTCTCATTTTGCCAAACCAGATTGCCTTTCTTTTAATAGCTCCTTCTTTCTCATCACTGAACCTAAACTCATGCTCTGAGTGGTAGGCAAAATAACTAACAGACCCACAAAGGTGTTCATGTCTTAATTCCCAGACCCTGTGAATATGTTGTGTCACATATCAAGGGGGAATTAAGGCTATAATTGAAATTAAGGTTGCTAATCAGTTGACTAGAATATAAAGGGATTATTCTGGATTATCCATATCAGTTCAATGTAACCATAATGGTTCTTATAAGTGAAAAAGGGAGGCGGGAGAGTCAGAGTCTCAGAAGGAGATGTGACACCAGGAAGCAGAGGTCAAAATGATGCAACTGCTAGATTTGAACAAAGAAGGACCCACAAGCCAAGTGATGGGTATGGCCTCTAGAAGCTGTGAAAGGCAAAGAAACAGACACTCCTTCTAGAAAAGAATGCACATTGATGACATCTGATTTTAGCTTAGTGAAACCCATCTCCTATTTCTGAACTGCAAAACTGTAAGAGAGTAAATTTGTGCTGCTTTAAGCCACCAGGTTTGTGGCAATTTGTTGCAGCAGTAATAGGAAACAAATACATTCTGCAACTCATCCAATGTGTCTTCCCTGAGTAGCCATTTATAAATACATAGACTCTGACCCAGCCTGGCCAGAGATAAATCAGGCTCCTCCACCTCTCCACTTGCTAGCTCTGTGATCCCAGGCAAGTTATTTAACTTTCACACAACTATTTCCTCACCTATAATATGGGGATTACCATGACACCATCCTTATAGGGATGAGTTAATAGATGCAAAAGCCTTTAGAAAAGTGGGCACGTAACAAACACTATAGAATTGTATGCTAATATTTTCACTATTATGCTTACATCTACAAATTATTCTATAAATCAGTTCAAATGCCAATTCTTCTATTTCCTTTTTGAACAATAAGATCTTTCTTCCTTAAATTTACAGAGGACTTTACCTTAACAATGTTTCATAGCATGTGATATTTTAATTCTTATTTAATCATTTTCATACATATTGAATCCTCTCACCTAAGATATAAGATCCTATAAAAAATTATTGAGATGCATTTTATTTATTTACCTATTTTATTTATTCCAATGTTGTTATTCCTATACTGTCTAGGCCAGTGTTTTGCATATCATAGGTGTTCAATAAACATATCTGAACTACTAGTGGTGTTTTCCACTTGTGCTAATTTCAAGAAACAAACAAAATCACTCACTATTCAATGGGCAACACCTCTACAGAAAGAATTAATAACACAGAAGAATTAATAAAAACCTGAAGAGTAGCGTGAAGTCTATAGAAAATATCCTCCACAAGTATTTAGTGGGATTCAGATTCTTTTTTTCACTTTCACTCTAGATGTTCAACTTTAATTTAAATAACATGTTAGATCAAGTGTGCTTTTATAAATTAGTTATTAGCCCATAAATTCGGTCTCATATAGTCTGCTCTGAAGGTTATCGCTTTAAGAGGCATGATATACTGTGGGGACTGAATTTTAATACTGTGCAAAGACCTGACTGGAATCGGCATTTCTGAACTTCTAGAGTCTTTCCAGGAAGACTGCAGTTGTTGCTATGAAATTGACTTTAAAAGAAGCTTCTGATGACAATGACTAGCTGATTATTGTTTCAGAGATGAAGTGAAAAAAGAACAAACATAGTTACCATAGAAATAAATGCATTAAGTTCTAAAATTAACATTCCTGTTAGTGATTATGCTCATTTTTTGGGTAAATCTACAATTAATCTCAAAACTTTGATCACGGGTATAGGGTTAGACTTCCTTGCATGACCCAATAAGTGAAGCTCAGTTACAGTCAAATGTCATTAACTTTGGTTGGATGTTTTAAAATTAACCTCAGATCAACCCCAATTTTTGTTAAAACTATAGAAGAAGAAATTATTTATTGAGAAGGTAAGAAAAGTAAATCTTCTAAACTATGCAATCACTTATTGACTGGCTCTGATAAGAATAACATTTCACATGGTTGTGCTTTCTGCCACTAATTTGAAGATCCAGTATAATATTTTATTTGATTACATGATTACAAAACAAGTCTTTACTTACACCATATGCATTATATGCCAATTGAATTCTCCTTTGAAAAGGTCAATTGCTGATAAGAGCAATGAATTCTATTGAATAGCTCACTGGATTTTGAGAGAGTAATTAAGGAATTTTTATGTACACACAGAAACACACATGGCTCACACATTAAGATGTAGAAGGCAATCTTTGAAGATACCATCTATCAAATGGAGGAAATATGTCTTCAGCTTGCAAATTTCAAAGCTCTATGTCAAATAATAAGATAAATCTTCATTTCTGATGGCACTAATCCTACACTGAAAAATTAATTCTCCTTTGAAAAGGCCAATTGCTGAAAATGTCACAAAAAAGAGATCTATTCTTTTTAGTGGATATGAATTGATCCTCCTAATGCAGAACCTGACTTTTTCAGATTCTTTTAGCCTTTGGTACGAGTGAATTTTTAAAATTTCTCTTTTGCTGTATTAGAAATAAATATAATGATTTTTTCTCATGCTGATTTTAAGTGTTTAAAGGAAAACAACAGCTGATAGCTCATTAAGGCGCATGAGACACCACTAAGAGTCTACAACTCCCATTTTGAGACTGCATTAGCCAAACACTTCCATTTCCACTGGAAGGTGTCATTAGAAGCACTTAAGCAAAGACAGCTACTAGGAGCAAAAACACCCCAGGGAATTTCTGTAAAGACTTTATTGCACCCATTGTCCCATAGTTTAGAATGATGTATCACTCAAAGAGCAACCTCATTAACAGATTATTTAGATTATCATGAGTTATGATGAGCTCAAGCCTCTGTAGTATTTTCTTACCCAACAACTTGCTTTATTACAGCAATATAACAGACATCTGCCTTAAAGAGAAGTCTTACTTCCTATTCTATTGGATACCACTGAAATTTACAGAGTCTGGGACAGGAGGAAGAAGTAATAAAGTCTTACAGGGAAAAAAAAAAAAAAAAAAAACTCGTTACCTAAGAGCCATATCAGAAATGATGACAAATGAGATAAGCTAGTAGGACTAATTCAACTAGAACTGAAGACGGTGGCTCTGAATCTAATTTGCTCTCCTCCAAAAGAAAAATGGGCTCATGATAACAGTAACTAATGTGTACTTAATGCTTTTGAGGAAAATGACTACACAGAGCCCAAACTGTGTGCCACATTCTGTGCCAGGTTATTCATTATCTATCTATTTATCTATCTATCTATCTATCTATCTATCTATCTATCTATCTATAATGTATGTAGATACAGAAATATGACATTTCACATAAACAGTAAAGTAACTCTGTATTTTAGGTCTTATCATAGCCATGTTAAAGATATTTCCAGAGTAATATAGTTAGTAAGTTGTTTCAGTGGGGTTTGGATGCAGGTCTCTTTGGTTGCAAAGGCTGCAGTCTTTACCCCTCACCCTTGCTTTTGTTTCCTTCTTCACTTCTTTTGTCTCTGTTTCTTATTCAGACAAAAGTGAGAATTGACTGTAGGTGAAGACTCTTCTTTGGCTAATCGGTTTATTTTATCCCTAAGGAAGATTCCTATTCTTGCTTCTTGTCTCTCTTCTCCCTCTCTCTCTTCCTCTCTCTTTGTTTTCTCTCCCTCTTTCCTTCCCCCTCCTCAAAACATGACTAGACTTTACCTTTGTAATAGATTAAATCATAGCCCCTAAAAGAGATATGCCCAGGTACTACTCGCTGGGAGCTTATCCATAAAAAAATGTATTTGCATACCTGATGAAATTAAGGATCTTCAAAGGAGGTTCTTACATTGGATTATCCAAGTGGACCCTAGGTGAAGTCACATGTATCCCTTTAAAAGGGAGGGAGATCTCTGTCTCCCTCTGGGCTTCTCAGTCTAGAGGGAGGCAGATACACACAAGAGAAGAGGCAATGAGATAACTGAGTCAGAAGTTGGAGACAGGCATCCATAAACCAAGACATTCCTGGAATTACCAGAAGCTGGAAGGCAAGAAATGGATTATCTCCTAAAGCCATTGGAAGAAATGTGACCCTATTGGTACCTTGAATTCTGGCTTCTGGCCTTCCTAACTGAAGAGATAATCAGTATCTGTTGTATCAAGTCAACAAGTTGTCGTAGTTTCTTACAGCAGTCACAGAAAACTAACACAACTCCTTTCTTTGAAATTCTGGAATTGGCAGCAGGGGAAATTGCATGTAAAAACACTGCATGTGGCCGGGCGCGGTGGCTCAAGCCTGTAATCCCAGCACTTTGGGAGGCCGAGACGGGCGGATCACGAGGTCAGGAGATCGAGACCATCCTGGCTAACATGGTGAAACCCCGTCTCTACTAAAAATACAAAAAACTAGCCGGGCGAGGTGGCGGGCGCCTGTAGTCCCAGCTACTCGGGAGGCTGAGGCAGGAGAATGGCGTGAACCCGGGAGGCGGAGCTCGCAGTGAGCCGAGATTGCGCCACTGCACTCCAGTCTGGGCGACAGAGCCAGACTCTGCCTCAAAAAAAAAACACTGCATGTTCACTTCTAACTCTGTGAAATCATAGGAAGTCCAGTTAGATTCTAGGAAACCCAGGGGCATTTTACCTCTGCACAAACCTATAAAGCTCCTGAGGGTCATGCAGACTTTTTCCACCCTGATGTCTCCCAAGATAGTCTTCTGATTGCTGAGCTATAGCCTACAACGAATAGATATTTGTTGAGCAAATCAGCCTCCTTCTGCTGTGGCTCCAGCAGGACTGGAACATTTCCGGAAAGAATAAAAGGTCATTTCTCCTGAGTTAAGTGTTAATTCTTGCCTTGATTGTCAGTGGGATGCTAACACCTGCTCTGACATGTATTTTAGGTCCATCAGCATATCCTAACTAGGAAGGTCTTGTGACTAGCAGAAAAGAAAATGCAGGTTAGCCACGCAATGGTGGAGGTGGACTGTTCTTAGGGTGCGGTGACAATTATGACTTAGTCATCAAAGGTGAATTGATACAAACACTTGAACATATCTTAAATTAGATTGTTCCAGAAATCCTTAAAATGCAAGAGAAATGGCAATGATGGGGCAATGGATAAATCTAAATGACATTACATAGGGCTATGATTCCCTTCTCCATGCCATTTGGAAAGTTAGAAGAAATCATATTAGCCCTGAGAACAGACTGGGTGCTCCTCAGTGTGGATCCTTTACACCCAGAGTCCCAATCATCTAGGATGCACTGGTTCTGCCATACTGGGGATATACAGTCAAAGTCCCTTCTTACTAGCTGGTACCTTGCAGGACCAGTTGTCAAATACTTTTAACAGTACCTTAATTTATGCATCTTTTTCTAGAATATATATGAACTTTTTCCATCCCCAGTATTGTGGCTCCCCTCCTGCACCTATTTAGATCCTCATCTCTCACTTGGATGCCTAAAATAGCCACTTCGGACACCCCTCTTTCTACATAATTGTCTCCTGTAATTTATTCTCAACATATGCCTCCTTGAAGCCCTATCTAAATATATGACTCCTCTACTAAATGCATAAGTACATAAAGAAAACAAACATTGAATAATTTACTGCTACTGACTTCGTGTCATTCCACAGGATTAAATATAGATCCGATATTATACACATACACATATTACACTTATATAATATCTATATTACTATATATGTATATTAAATACACGTATGTTCTATATATTAAAAGGTCCTCACAATTTGAACCACATTGTATGGACTCAATGTTTGTGCCCCACTCCTGAATTAATATGCTGAAGGCTAAACCCCAATATGATGATATGTGTAGGTGGGATCTTTGGGAGGTAATTAGGTCATTAGGGAGGAGCTCTCGTGAATAGGATTCAAGCTCTTATAAAAAGAGACACGAGAGATTCTCTCTCTCTCTCTCTGCCAATTGGCCATATGAGGATACACATAGCAAGAAAGCAGCTATCTGCAAACCAGAAAGGCCCTCATTGAAAACCCAATCATATTGGCACCCCGATCTCACACTTCCAGGCTCCAAACCTGTGAGAAATAAATGCTTGTTGTTGAGGCCATCCAGTCTGTAGAATTCTGTTACTGCAGCCTGAGCTGACTAAGACACGCATCTAACTCTGCAGCCTTCTGTTCCTCTCTCTATAATGAAGTCTATTTCATTATTTCATATGTATTTCTCATGGCTTTTTGAAATCACCAGGCAATTTCCTGCCTCCATGATTTTAGAGATGATGTCAAGTGGGGACACCTTGGTGACACCAAGCCAACAGATATCAATTCTGGTTGGTCAAGGCTGCTGCTCTACCTGATTAGTTGGTTTGGGTCCCCCCAAAGGCAGATCCTGAGACAAGGAATTGGATATAAATAGTTTACTAAAGGCATAATCTCGGGAAGGAGGAGTGAGAAAAGCATAGAGGGTGATACAAGGATGGAGGAAAGCCAATGTAAATGTATTTTGACAAAGTTACTGTGAGAAATCAGAAGTTCACGCATATGCTAGGACATCTGAGAAGCCTGACTACGAAATGACCTTATAATCATCCAGAAAGATAAGGCATCTATCCTTCCATCATTGGTTAAGTTTGTTAACTCCACTGCACTTCCAGGTTATACTAATGAATAAGATGAAGGAATTCCAACCACATCACTCCAGGCCAGCGGGCTGAATCAGAAAGATAAGTAATCCTCCATTTCCTCTGCTCCCTCCCTGTGGACTTGAACATGTATATGGTGGTGGGGAGCCAGGTTTCATCATGTAGATATAGTGGAGCAAAAAAGCTCTAAAAATCTGGATCCCTGCACGACCTCATGGAACAGAATAGTTGTTTTTTTTTCATTCACCCACCCCTGGAGGGCCTAACAATTCTATATTGTCAAGTGAAAATTATTTCAGTCTCATTCTGGTGGCTAAACACAAATCTTAATTAATATTATTATCTCATGCCTCTGTCCCATGCTGTTTACTTTCACCGCACTCTAGTTCCACTTCCTGTCAGACTCTATTGCAATTATCTATTTAAATACCCGTCTCCATCATCGCATTGAATGTTCTTGATGACAGTCACAGTGCCATTTCTGAACCCTGAGTGCCTGGTAGGTATTGGATTTACAAGAATTTAAAAATACATTTTAAAATGTAATTGCTCCAACAGTAAAGCTGTAATACATGCAATTATGAATATATGATACATAATCATCATTCATTGGGCTGCTTACTGTACCTTTTCTCATGAAGCATAATTTGACACATGAAGGTTAGTGAAGCATTTCCTGGGAAGCACACTTGACACATAACATGACTCCAAGATGTGTTTGCAGCATTCGTGTCTTCTTTCCCTCTGTCACAGTCAGAGAGGTGGTTCTTCTAGCTAAGAAAAATTCTTCTATCTATGCTCTCGATCCTCTTTATTCTCCCACTATTAAGACCCTAAGCTCTTTTCTTTCAATTCCTTCAAGATCTTTCTCTCTGTTAAAATCTCCCTAAAACAATCAAAGAATGCTACCTAGTCTTCGCATGTTCCTTTAGATGGCAGACTCTTTTCTTTCCCTCCCCTCCCCTCCTCTCCCCTCCCATTCCCTCCTCTCCGCTCCCCTTCCCTTCCTTCCTATCTTTCTTCCCCCTCCTCCTTCCTCTCTTTCTTTCTGTTTTGCTTGTTTGTTTGTTTTTGTTTTTTGAGTCTCGCTCTGTCACCCAGGCTGAAGTGCAGTGGCACAGTCTTGGCTCACTGCAACCTCCACCTGCCTGATTCAAGCGATTCTCCTGCCTTGGCTTCCAGAGTCGCTGGGATTACATGGGATTACAGGCGTGCACCACCATGCCTGGCTAATTTGTGTGTGTGCATGTGTGTATGTGTGTGTGTGTGTGTGTGTGTGTGTGTGAGACAGAGTCTTGCTCTGCCACCCAGGCTGGAGGGCAGTGGCACAATCTCAGCTCACTGCAACCTCCACCTCTTCGGTTCAAGTGATTCTCCTGCCTCAGCCTCCCAAGTAGCTGGAACTACATCTGGCTAATTTTTTGTATTTTTAGTAGACATGGGGTTTCGCCATGTCAGCCAGGATGATCTCAGTCTACTGACTCCATGATCTGCCCACCTCAGCCTCCCAAAGTGCTGGGATTATAATTTTTGTGTTTTTAGTGGAGATGGGGTTTCACCATGTTGGCCCAGTTGATCTCCAACTCCTGAGCTCAGGTGATCCATGTGCCTCGGCCTCCCAAAATGCTGGGATTACAGGCATGGGTCACTGCACCTGGCCAGGTGGCAGAGTGTTAATTATCCTATTGGAGTCAAGATTTCATAAAAGCCTTCACTTGCTGTCTGCACTTTCTCACTCACTCCACAACACAATTCCAACACAACCAGGTTTTTATTTGGATACATCTACAAACATTGCTCTTGCTAATATATCACAAAATTCAATGGACTTCTGTTATCATATATATCTGTCAGCAGCACTCAACACCACTCAATCCTCCCTTCAAATGTCCACTGGGTCTTCATTTCTGTTTATTCTTCTTTTCTCTCCAGTCACTCATTCTGAATGTATCTTGCTGCTGCCTCTTATTCCTTCAGTAGACATTAAATGATAAAAATTATCAACACTTATTTCAAGATACGCTTCCCTTCTCACTCAATACAACCTCGCTACTTAATTTTTTCCAATTCTATGACTTCATTGGTCATGCCACAAATCCTAAATGTCCATCTCCTGGACAGATCTTGCTTCTGAGTTTCAAAAATTTCTATTCAAATGTGTGCTGAAATGTGTCGCTGGCAATTCAAAACCATATGCCATTGTATCTGAAAAGTTGGCCCCCTTCAGGACTCTTACTCAGGAAATTGCGCCATAATTTACCTCATTGTTCAAGTCAAGAAAAGGGAAGTCTTATATTATTTCTCATTCTGCCACCAAGAATGGCCAACCACACTGAATTGCCTGGAACTGAGGCGTCTCTTGGGAGGTAGAATTTTTTAAGCTAAAATTAAGACAGTTGATTACCTTCCAATCTGGCACCTGACCCTGTGCATTCTACATCCTAAATATCTCATATATTTGTTCAATTATTTCCATTCTCACAACCTCTGCTACTGTCTCTTGTACAGGTATCCATACATTCATTCTTGCCCTTCATTTCTCACCCTACAAATGCGTTCTGTACATGATGACCACAAGACATCAATGAAAAGCAAAATTTATTGTATCAACTTCTTCCATCCTTCTCACTGTCTATGAGATAAGACCCAGCCATATCTGGGCCCTGCATGTCTCCTCAGACTCATGATTCATTATTTCCTCTGTGTTCCAGCCCTACTAACCTTTCCATTTCTCAAATGTGCCATAAAACAGGCCTAGAATTACTCTTCCCTACTCCTTCTTCCTATTAACTCCTCATCTTTTGGGTCTCAGAATCAATGTCATTTCCTAAAGATGTTTTGCCTTCTCTCCCTAGACAAGATCAGACACATCTTTTCCCCCCTGCCCATATCAAACTGCACTGCTCCTTCACAGAATTCAACAGCATTCATTATTTCTTCAATGTCCATCTTCCCAGCTACACTAGAAACCTATGAAGCAACTATTCTTGCTTTATTCTCTTACAACTGTATGTACAACACTCCAATCAATGCCTAGAAGCAAAAAGCTTTTGTGAAATGAATATTTTGTTATAGAATATTTCCTTATGTGATATCATATCGTATTATAACGTCAGATAGCTTAACTAAAAATATAACTCTCTTAAGGAAAGAAATAAGGCCACGGCCCCTCATAAAATTTTAGCAAGTTTTACCATATCCCCTTTGTATGGTTTGGATTTGTGTCCCTGCACAAATCTCAGATTGTGTTCTCCAGTGTTGGAGTAGGGGCCTGGCGGGAGGTGATTGGATCATGGGGGCGGACTTCCCCCTTGCTGTTCTCATGATAGTGAGTGAGTTCTCACAAGATCTGGTTCTTTAAAAGTGTTTAGCACCTCCCCCTTTGCTCTCTTCCTCCTTCTCTGGCCATGTAAGATGTGCCTGCTTCTCTTGCACCTTCTACCACGATTGTAAATTTCCTGAGACCTTCACAGCCAGGCTTCCTGTACAGCTTGCAAAACTGTGAGTTAATTAAAACTCTTTTATTTATAAATTATCCAGGCTCAGGTTGTACTTTATAGCAGTGTGAGAATGAACTAATACAGCACTGAATCTAAGATGTCATCAATGGTAACATGCGTCATTATTTTAAGTATAACTAAGAAACAAAAACAATGTTGAAAAATAAGCCATGAAATGCCTTGACTAAAAGACACGTCCAGTTTTTAGATATTAAAAAGTAAAAAACTGGGAAAGTACACAAGTTCCACAACAAATCTCGTTTGCTCACTTCTCTCTCTACTGGGCAGTCCCTCCTTGGTCTATGGAGCTATCACCTCATTCCTGGGCCATTGCAACTTCCTTGTATTCTCCTAACTAATATCTTCTGTTGTATACTTGAACCCCCAGCTTCTTCACATTTCAACCAGTGTGATCATTTCAAAATACAAACCTGATCACTCCAAAATGCAAAACCTGATCTCTGGATAACGTTATACTGGTTATTTATTCTATGACACCTCACACACATACTCTCCCTTGTTTTCTGTCCTCCTGATATGGTTCCTAAAATATGCCAGCTTCTTTCCTTTATCTGGAATATTCTGCGACTTTCTGTCCTCAATCCTTCCTTCTGCTCCTTTTCATTTTAGTTTTTATTATAAATGTCCCCTCCCCAGAAAGATATTCTGTGATTCTGTCATTGCAAATCGGCAGCCCCTCTCCCCTGCCCATGCCATTATAATTTTTCAAACGTATAATCTGTTTTCTTTCTTCGCGGAGCTCATCTCAAGGTTTCATTACACATATTTATTTGTGTGTTTATTTGTATAATGACTGTTGCTTCCACTGAACTTTTAGCTCCATAAGGGTAACTATCAACATGATATGCCAGTGCCATATACCACAGTGTGACACAGATAGATGATTTATTGAATGAATGAGGCAGTGGAACAGATACACTTTGCTGAAACAAAGACCATAGAAAATTCAATGCACAGTCCTGAGAGAAATCTAAAAACAAGTTTGCAGCTAAAAAGGAGCAGCATATACCCCCGAAACTTAGGTAGGTGTAATAACCACATCCTCATAACCATGTGTGTTCTCACCAGATACACTTGCCTTCTAAATACTGTTTAAGAACAATTCACACTAAAGTTACCACTTAAGAAAAATAGGTCCTTCCATCTTAAAAAGGAAAAGTTTTTATGTATTGAATTGTATTATTCTCTCAAATATTTTAAACTTATTTTAAATCACAGATTGTTTTGCAAACACAATTTTGTTTCTCCAGTAAAAAGCTTTGAAAAACCTTAGAAAATATTTTTTGCAAATATGGACTTCACTATCATTTGTTAGGTCTCGTTTTAAAAAATAATCAAATTTGAAATAAAATGTGTTTTAGAAAGTTAGAAATTTACACATGATGTTTTCTCTTCACACATTTGTGAAAAAAAATTGGGTAAATGACTAACGAGAAAATATTACTAGACTAAATTTACAAAGAATATAGAGCAAAAACAGAACAAACTTAATAGGATCAGTGCCAATTACATCTCACATTTCAATGGCAGTGAAAATAAACTTGATTTTGACATATGAAATTGTGTTAGGAGTATTTTTATGTAGATGAAAATGCTATCATCCTTGGGGGCTTTTTGTTCAACCAATTTCCAACTTTCTAATGCCTGGCTGTAGCTTGTGTGGAATCAGGGAAGTCACCATTTCTCTGTTCTTGAATACTGCTCATGCATCATTCTCATGAAAATATATATTTGGCCTTCCCTGAATTCATGCATCTCTTCATTCACTCAGCATTTGTGGAGCAAATTTCATATGCCAAGCACTGTGCTAGCTTCTGTATATACAAAGATGAATAATTCTAGGATTAAAATATGGCAGGAAAAATCAAATCATTAACAAGTAAATTGTGAAAGTTAAATGCTAATAAAAAAGTGGTAGACATATGTACAAATATTGAAAGCCATTTTATATTCCTCTTCATTTTCCAGAAAAGGGTATTAAGGCTTAAGATAATAAGGTAATTTCATGCAGATTTCATAGCTAATGAGTGAAAAGACTGCGCCTTGAATTCTGATTTCTCATTTCATACCTAGTAAATCCCTTACTGAGTGTTGTCAAACATATGTCATCCATTTTACATATGAAATCTCCTTTAATCTTCATAACTATGCATCTTTACCAGTTTGAGCTGCTATAACGAAATACCATAGAATGGGTACCTTATAAACAACAGAAATGTATTTCTCGCAGCTCTGGAGGTTGGAAGTCCAAAATCTGTGCCAGCATGATCAGGTTTCAGTGAGAGCCCTATGTCATGTTGCAAACTGCTGACTTCTCCTTATATCCTCACATGCGGAAAGAGTGAGAGATCTCCATGGAGTTCCTTTTATAAAGACACCAATCCCATTCATGAGCACTCCACCCTCAAGACCTAATTACCTCCTACAGACACCATATCCTAGTACTATCACATTGAAGGTTCGATTTCAACATACACATTTTGAGGCGAAACAAACATTCGGTCCGTAACACCATGAAAAACAACAATTTTTATTTCTGTTATACTGATGAGGAAACCAAGACTCAGATAGGCTCAGCAACTGGCCAAGACACACAGTTAGTAAATGGCAGAGCCAGAATTCAAATTCAAGTTTGTCCAACCCGGAAACTTCTGCAATGTCTACTATCACGAGTTTCTTCTCTATTCCAGTTCCCATGTAACTGTGAAATGATTTAATTATTACACATTACTAGCATTTGTTGAGCATTTTATATGTCCTAGGACTTCCTTAAAGGTGCTTCCATGAATCAAGTTATTTAATTCCAAAAAAAAAAAAAAAAAATGTAGGTACTGAGGTACTATCCTAAGGTATTGAAGTATTATCCTGATAGCACACCAAGAATGCTATTTGGTCTCCCAAAGATGGAGAATTAAAGAACGAATATCTCTATATTCCTCAGCAGGAGTCAGTCTAAAAGGAATAATCCACCAGCCAGAGCTTATGCCATTTTTAGGTTACGTATACAATCCACTACAAGTTCCAGACCCAGTGTGGTCAATATTGCTTTTCTTCTTTCATATCTATTCTGTTTTGCAAATTATATGTTATGGTTAAAGAATGAATTTATTTGAGTGAGCTGCCCTGAAATGAGAGCCATCTGTTTAAAGTTCTGTGGTGACTCCTTCTTCCTTCCCACCCACATCCTCAACCACATGTTGAGATTCCTGGCAATATACCCTTCAGCAGAAGGGTAGAGAGCCAATGAGGACCAAATGATGTGTTTTCCTTTCCCTCAGCTTCAGGGGTTCAAAGTCCCAGATGATGGGCAGGGAGCATACTCCATAACAGAAATAAACAAACAGCCAGATGGCCTAAGCAATGACTAGCCAGGTCTCTGGAAACTTGTCAAGAACTCACCAGCTTGCAGCCTAATCTAGGAACAGTGGTGTACATGACTGCATATAATATAATGTGAGTAGTACTACTACAGACAGGTGGGCCAACATGATCTGAAAGCATCAGTTAAGAACGCATACAGAAGTATAAGATATAAGGTAAAACCTATCATTCAAAGGCATACAAGTACTTTGCAACTACGAAACACCTCAAAAAAAATAACCATTTTGAGACAGTGCTATACATAAAGATAAATAATTTAAAAGACTATATGCGCATTCTCAAAAGTTTATCCTTGCACAAATCACTGGCTTCTCACCATAAAAAAACACTTTTGAAACTCTTTCTAATAAAACCATTAAGGTTGAGCAGGCAACATTGTTTAGAAGAACAACTGTGAGTTGTACATGACACTTCATAAAAGTAGAGCCTACTAAACATCATTAGTAGGTGACATTATAGTGTCTTCAAACCCAGACATAACTGGCACCAAATTTGCGGGAAAATGAGTTACCTTCCTAATAGCTCTTAATTACAATTAGAAGGTGACTTTACTTGTATTCCAGTAATGAAAGCATTTACTCTCATTCTTCATCTGATTTAAAGGGTAACATAAGCTGAATGCAAGATGCCTTATAAAATTAGAAAAGCAATTGAACAAACATTAACACTATGCCCCAGGATGACAAGAAGGAAATTTCTTCACAAACAAGACGTCAGTGTACCCAGAAAGTTCTCTGGATTTCACAATTTGTAATCCCAGGTAAAGAAATATGGGGGAAAAAATGAGAATTGAGTTATTTGGCCAAGCTAAATCAAATGCATGCTTGTAAATCTAATTTCTATTTCTTAGAGATACTGAGTGACAGATACTATATGCGCTAATCATAACGGAGATGACAAAACGTTTTTAATAAAAAACATCATTAGCTACAAAAATTAGAAAATGGAGACCAGTGAAATATAAATTGAGAATAAGGTATACTAGATATCACCACAATTAAAAGAAAAAAGCTTACTAAATAATTTAATTTAGTGCTGTACCTTATAAAAGATTGTAAAAGAAATTCCACATCAAAATGTTATTTAAAAATAATAAATAACCCCTCTAGTTAAAAACAGAACTAAATATTTACGAACTTTTAAGAGGAATAGTATTTTTCTGCATCAGAGAAGAAGTGACAACAAAGGTAGTGACGGATTCAACTACAGAAAAATTACAACTTCCTCATACAATGAAAATTGTATCTAAAGCAAAGAAGAGATTAACACCTAATACGACAAAATGTTAAGATCTGAATGGTATACAAAGTACACAGAAATTGATAAGGAGAAGCTCTGGTGATAACTAGAAGATTGCTAGAGATGTGAATGATGTGTGGGAAAGCTCGACTGGGAGGATAATGTAAAACAAGAGGAAAGAAAAGTCAGATTTAGAGTAAGAACATTGTCAATAAGAATTGCTAGTGTCCCCTCAAATGGTTCCAATGAGCCTCATCTCCTGATATTTACATCCTTGTGGGAGGGGTCTCACACTGACTTGTGTAATCAACATGTTATTGCAGAAATGAAGTTATCTGACTTCTGAGGCTAGGTTAAGAAAGACTTTGCAACTTCTGCCTTGTACTTTCTTGGATCACTTGCTCTGGAGAAAGGCAACTGCCATATTGTGAGGAAACTCAAGCAGCCCTATGGAGAGGTCAATATGAAAATAACTGAAACCTCCTGAGAACTGAAGCCTACATCTACTTGATTATTGTACAAAGGAAGACATTGAGACACAGAGATTAAGAGCCTTACCCAAGTTTACACGGGAAGGAAGTGCCAGATCTAAGATCAGGCTTCCAGAGCCTGAGTCCTTAACCTCTGCATGATACTGCCTTCTCCATGGTAGAAATCGAATGGAAAAGTGTTTGCAATTGTATGAAGCATAACAACAAAAAAGAAATGCTAAAACTCAGAAACTGATTGGATGTGAAGGCAAGGGGTGCATTGAAATGGCTTTCGTTTTTTAAATATGGATAACAAGAACAGTAGGGTTATTAATTAAGATAAAGATCAGACACTCATAGTTTGAAAAGTAGTATGTGCACATCAATGTATGCATCTGTGATCATTCATGGTTGTTTAGAGAGTAAAGTGATACACAGGGAATGTAGTGAGCAAGCTGGTTTGGGATGATCAGATTTGAGTTTGCCCAGGCAAGAAGAATTTCAGAGAAGCTTTATTCCACTAGCATATAGTTAAAAGATGGCCTCTTTCAAATGATAATGTGTATACTACTTTCCTTCTGGAGATTAATGAAATGTTGGAAATTTCCTCACTCCACTTAACCTCTTTTTTGTCTGTCTCATTCTTATTAGTCACTCTAGGCATGGATCTAATCTAAAGGTTTCTTAAAAATATGACTCTTTAAAAACACATACTAATTAAGTAGAATTCAATAAAATTAGTTTATTTAAAACATGAATGAAATAAAAATAATTAGACTCATTTCGCAATAACTAGAATATAAACTACTATGCAGAATGCAAATGCTATGTTTCATTAGTGTGTAAGAGATAATATTCTAAGTTTGAGAAGTGTTTTATTTCTCCAAAGAGAAGTGTTTTAGTTTTTCTTCTTCCAAATATATGTGACTTTATTTCATTTTAATATATGTCTTTTTAATAAATAAATTTCTCTCTATGGGGAGCTAGGAAAAGGCAGGTGCAGCAGGTGTTATTTTTGAAGAGTTCTGTACATATTCGCAGCTGCTTAGTTGTTATGCACTGCAGCATGCAATGGCCAAGAAAATCCAACACAAATGCTGAAACAAAAATCCCCAGGAAACCAGCAGAAATGAAATTGGACAAATCCTAATACATAATGTATATACTTCAATATCCTATTTCATGTGGTTACAAATTTGAATATGGCATATAGCTTATCTTTGTATTTTACTAAAATAAAATTAAAACCCACAAACTCTCTGGGGAGGTTAAATTTACCATAAAAATGCCCGAGGGAATGTTGAATTCCTTTTATAATAGAGGGACTAGACAATGACCAGAGCGATGCAATTAACCAGGCTGTTGGTCATGAGTTGATACTATTGTTCCACCAGCCCCACTTGATTCGTTGCCAAGCTCATCACATACCCTCATTTGTTAGAGCCACTCCGTCTTTGCTCTATTTCACTTGCATAGAAAAAATATTCAGATCCTGAAAATCAATATGTTGCTGAATCCTAATTTTATCTTATTTTACTTGCAGATCTTATCTCACTTGCAGCTATTTACGTTTTCCATGTTGTGTTAATAGTCAAATTTTATTTCTAAACATAACCTAAGTTTTGCTGTGCAGGTAACAGGCTGTTTAACAAGCTATACCTACTTTAGGGTCCTTCAGTTTTTTTATTCTATTTGACTATGTGCTGTCTTCATCAAATATCTCCTCATTTGAACATCAAAAATATTAATTTTTATTATAGTAACCAGCAAGTATCATGATACAAAGCACTAAAGTTGGTTCTTCAAGAATTATTTTGAAAATAGCTCTTTTAAATGTAGAAAACAAATTTCTTTGTGTTTCTTATTTTAAATATTAAATATGTTCATTTACTATATATTTGGTTTTTACTTCATATGTTCTTGCCCCCTTTAAATAATTTCAATTTAAAAAGAAGACACAATTTCCAAGTGTTTAATAAAGCCTCTTAGAATTATACTTCATGCAATAAATAAATAGCTATGGAACCCGATCAGAAAATCTCATGAGCAGTAATGACTGAGGGCTCCTAAAGAATGCTATATTTCCATATCCTTCCACTTCCCCCAATATACAATTAATTTAAAACTGGACAGACAATGGGACAAAGTTCCAGCCATTAAATTCCAAATCCCTCAAAATTTAAAAACAAACAAACAAAAAACCATCAACCAAACACATAGCATGTCTTAAAAATTAAAACTAACTTAATATATGACTATACAACCCAGCAATTCTCTTTCTAGCTCTCTTCCTAAAAGAAATGAAAACATATATTTACAGCAAAACTTGTACAGAAGTGTTCATCACAACTTTATTCACAATAGCCAAAAAGTGGACACAGGCCAAATGTCCATCAATGAGTGAATGGATAAACAAAACGTAGTCACACAACAGGACATTACTCAACAGCTATAAAAAAGGGCAAAGGTACATGTTGTAACATCAGTGAACCTCAATCACATTATGCTTGGTGAAAGAAGCCAGACACAAAGACCACATACAAAGATATCATCTTTTATTTTGTTTCATTTTATTGTACCTTGCAGATATCACAGTTTTTTCTTTTTACAAACTAAAAATTTTTGGCAACCCTGCATGGAGCAAGTCTATGGGAGTCAACGGGAGTCATTTTGAACAGCATGTGTTCATTTAAAGTCTCAGTGTCACATTTTGATAATTATTACAATATTTACAACTTTTTCACTATTATTACATCTGTTTCGGTGATCTGTGATCAGTGATCTTTGATGTGGCTACCATAATTGTTTGGGGCGCCATAAACCACACTCAGATAACATGTTGAACTTAATAATAAATGTATGTGTATGTTGACTGCTCCACAGACCAGACATTCTCCATCTCTCTCCCTCTCCCCCAGCTTCCATATTCCCTGAGAAACAACATTACTGAAATTAGACCAATTAATAATGCTAAAATGGCCTGTCACTATTTAAGGAAGAGCCACCTGTCTTTTAGTTCAGATCAAATGCTAGAAATGATTAAGCTTAGTAGAGAATGCAAACTGAAAGCCAAGATAGGCCAAAAGCTAGGACTCTTGTGCCAAACAGGTAGCCAAGTTGTGAATTCAAAGGAAGGGTTCTTGAAGAAAATTTAAAGTGCTACTCTAGCAAATACACGAATGATAAGAAACTGAAACAGCCTTATTGCTGACAGAAAGGAAGTTTTAGGGCTCTGGGTAAAAGTTCAGACTAGCCATGATATTCCCTTAAGCCAAAGTCAAATCCAGAATAAAGCCCTGACTTTATTCATTTCTATGAAGGCTAAGAGAAATAAGGAAGCTATAGAAAAAAAGTTTGAAGCTAACAGTGGTTGATTAAGGAAAGAAGTCGTCTCCTTAATATAAGAAGCAGTAAATGCTGATGTAGAAGTTGTAGCAAGTTATCCAGAAAATTTAGCTAAGGGAATTGATGGAGGGGGCTGCATTCAATAATAGATTTTCTTGGTAGACAAAATGGCCTTTTATTAAAAGAAAATGTTATCTAGGACTTTCATAATTGTGGAGAAGTCAATGTCTGGCTTCAAAGCTTCAAACGAGAGGTTGAGTCTGGGCTTTTAGTAAATCCATTACCTAGACAGTGAACATTGTGTCTAATAAGTAATTTTTCAACCCTCATGCCCCTCCCATCCTCCCACCTATTGAAGTTTCCAGTGTGTATTATTCCACTCTATATGTCCATCTGTACCCATTGTTCAGCTCCCACTTATAAGTGAGTATATGTGGTATTTGACTTGCTGGGTTATTTCACTTAGGATAATGGACTCCAGGTCTCTTCACGTTGCTTGCAAAATACATCATTCCATTCCTTTTTATGCCCGAGTAGGATTAGGATTCCATGTTGTATATAGATTTTATATATATATATATATAATTTCTTTATATATCACAAAAATGTATATAAATGCATAAACATGTTTGTGTGTGTGTATACACACAAACACACACACCACATTTTCTTCCATTGATGGACACCTAGGTTGATTTCAAATCTTTGTGACTGTGAATAGTGCTGCAATAAACATAAGAGTGCAAGTAGTATTATTTTATTTATATAAAATATCCAAAGAAGGGCAGATATGTAGAGACAGAAAGCAGATGAGTGGTTGCATAGTGGTGGAGAGTGTGAATAGGAGTGACTATATGCACATGAGGTTTCCTTGAAGCTGATGAAAATGTTCCATTATTAGTGTGTGGTAAGAGCTAGATAAATTATATACTTAAAACATGTGAGCTTTATGGTATATAAATTTATTTGCAGTAAAGCTATTAAAAACAAATGGCACACACTATCATAAAGCTAATATTACTATGTTCATTGAAAACCTATAATTTATAAACAGCACATGACTCATTACAGAGGGAACAGGTCTTAAACATAGAAACTATGATTTAAATGTATGCTGATCTCTCAGTGACTGAGGTTAGCCCCTTTTTTGAAACATTTCATAGAAGAAAATGTATAGAAAGCTAAGAGAGGTGGAAAGATGGAGACACAAAAGAAGAGGCCACAGTCAGGAGGCCCAAGTGTACCTAAATCACAAGAATGAGCCTGGTGATTCACTCAACAATCCTCTGCCTTTAGAGATCCTCTTGGATAGGAATTAGGAAACATCTCCAGAAGAGAAGGTGTCAAAGACAATGTAATACAATGTAGTTTTTTTAGTGATTCTTTTTCAACTATTGTGTCTAGCATTTGGAAAACTTAGAAAAAAGTTTTAGCTATACATCATTATTTTATATGTTGTATTTGCTGATACAGAGATTCAAATCAGTTGGGTGGCTGGTGATCAGTAGATGCTCAATAAATATTTGTTCAATAGAAGAAAGAACAATTATGCTATCCATAAATTGCAATATTAAATATCCATGAGATACATAATTCAAGGGCAATGGGGCATAGGCTGTGAGAGAAAATTGTAGAAGAAAAGCAGATTTGGGATAGGGTTAGAAGATAATGAAGCTAGACTTGGACATAATGAACTTAAGCAGACTTCATCCCATTGACATGGAACCATCTGGAATGCATATCAATATATGGTTCTGGATTGAGGATATAAATTAGGAAGTTTTCAGCATAGCTTAAGTCATGGAAGTCTGTGACTTATAAATCAATAACAAATCAATTTCTTTTAATTGATATACAAAATATTCCCATGTAATTAATTCTGTCTGTAATTCTGTATTTTTTGGCTGTGATGGTAAATCTGAATAAGTCTATTAAAATCTTCAGACTTTATACATTTTCTTTGAGAACAACAGTGGCTGTAAACAAAGCTGCCTTTGTTGGCTCATAAAGAACATTTGCTGTTCCCACAAATTTTTTCAATCATGCAAAAGTCCCTCTGTGGTTATTAATTTCTCTTTGTAATTTCACTTTGTTCCCTTTCTAGAGTATTCTTCTTTTGAGACACCCAGAGTCTGAAAAATGTGAGTCAATCCACAGATCAGTTGGTAGGAAAAAAGAAAAATGGTTTCTTTCCCCTCTTATTAAATGTTCATTCTTGTTCTATATAAATTCACTTGCTCTTGCTATGTGGCATTACAACATTAGTTTTACTGGTAGGGCTATTAAAATACTGTCAAATGGGGGGATAGATATATTATGGGAACAGAACCCTGATTTGGAGTCAAAAGAACTTTTATTTAAATAACAGCTTTTCCATTTACGAACTTTATGATCTTGGGTAAATTGTAAGGTTTCTCTGAGATTCAGTTTCTTGATTCATAAAAGTTAAGTAAATTTATGTTCCTAGTAGGTTTTTCATGATAATTTCATGAGATTTTATATATATACATATATATATCTCCAATATCCAAATAGACTGGTTGCTAACTTTATCATTAGTTGATGGTGTACAGAAAATATATTTATTTTAATTATACCATTATTTTTCATATCTAATAAAAACTTAAATCAGTGGAGACATTATTCAAATATACTTCCCATAAAATGCAATGTAGCTAAGTTTTTGGAGCATTTTGAAATCTATTTCTTCCGACCATGTCTTTTGTGTATTTTCCTCTAATTTTCCCTTCTTTTGATCTTAGATGATTTTAGAAATTCTCTCTTTGTTTACTTGAAACAACTCTTTCCTAAAGTAAGAAAGAACTTAAATTTTCTTTTTCTTTTTTTTTTTTTTTTTTTCCGCCTCCCAGGTTTACGCCATTCTCCTGCCTCAGCCTCCCGAGTAGCTGGGACTACAGGCGCCTGCCACCTCGCCCGGCTAATTTTTTTTTTTTTTTTTTTTTTTTTTTTTTAGCAGAGAAGAGGTTTCACCCTGTTCACCAGGATGGTCTTGATCTCCTGACCTCGTGTTCCACCCGCCTTGGCCTCCCAAAGTTCTGGGATTACAGGCGTGAGCCACCGCGCCCGGCCAAGAACTTAAATTTTCAAAGGAAAAATGTATATATAAGGTAAATAGATATTATTGTTCATACCCCTATATTATAATTTGAAATACAGCAATTTGTTGTTAGGGATGACACCAAGCCTTCTGAACCCTCATCACGTCTTCTAGAACGATTGCCGGCTCTACTATTAACTATGTTGCTTGGGATCAAACATTTAACCCTTTGGTGCCATCTCTAAAGTAAAGTAATAAGATTAGAAATTAGATCTCCAGCAGTTAATGAGTTGTCCTTTTTTGGAAGATTTTAGATTTGGGGTTTTCATTTTAATGATACAAAATAAATAATTAAAAGCATAATCTACATTGTCAGGACGACCACTAGACTATGGCCTCTGATATCAGTGTTTGTGATCATCTTGGTGGTGTTACTTCACTTGCTAGGGGCTAAGAGGAAAGAAAAAAACAGACACATAAAAATGAAGCGTCCACAGCAAGGAGGGTCAAATGGTGCTGTGGCTCACTAGACCAGTGAGGGTTTTGCAGAAATTTAAAAGAAAAACACTGAGATGGCCGGGCGCGGTGGCGCACGCCTGTAATCCCAGCACTTTGGGAGGCCAAGGCCAGTGGATCACGAGGTCAGGAGATCAAGACCATTCTGGCTAACATGGTGAAACCCTGTCTCTACTAAAAATACAAAAAATTAGCCTGGCATGGTGGCGGGTGCCTGTAGTCCCAGCTACTTGGGAGGCTGAGGCAGGAGAATGGTGTGAACCTGGGAGGCGGAGCTTGCAGCGAGCCAGGATCGCGCTCCTGCACTCCAGCCTGGGCGACAGAGCGAGACTCCGTCTCAAAAAATAAAAATAAAATAAAAAAAAAAATAACCCGAGATAATTAAGTTAATGCATGATCTATGAGAGTCATCGTGTCAAATTTGTGCTTACTCTTAGCAGTTAGTGCTATAGTATTCTATCACATTAATGCCAGTTATTTCAGACTTCTCTGGCTTTTTAATTTTGTTTATATTTCATTTGTGCTATAAGCGGAATGTTTGTGTTCCTCCAACCTTTCTTGTTGTTGTTAAAACCTAATCCCTAATGTGATGGCATTAGGAGGTGAGGGTCTTTGAGAGGTAATTAGGTCATGGAATAAGTACCCTTATACAAGAAATCTCAGAGAGTTCTCTCTCTCCTTCCACCAAGTGAGGACACAACAAAAATTTGGTTGCCTATGGATCAGGACACAGGCCCTTACCAGACTCTGAATCTTCTAGTGCCTCAATATTGGACTTCCTACAGACCGGAAAATACATTTCTGTTGTTTATAAGCCACTCAGTCTATGTTGTTTTGTTATTACAACCCTAACAGCCAAGGACATTTATAAATAAGTTTTAGGCTTCTTGGTTGCTTAAGATCTGTAAACACAAAGTGTTTTATGTTTTCTCTCTATACAAATTTAAATAGAATTTTAATGAGTACAATCTTATATTTTATATTCTAGAGAATATTTTCCTTTGAAAAGAGGCCTGTGCTTCATTGAAGTTTGAGAAACATTGAACAATATCTTGATTTATTAATCAATTCTGTTTTTCATTCCCAGCATTTCATTATCCTGGATGTTTCCCTGCTTTCAACAGTCACCAAGGAAGAGAGAACATAGGAGAAAGA
The DNA here is from genome assembly GCF_009764315.1 of Trachypithecus francoisi. Lineage (NCBI taxonomy): Eukaryota > Metazoa > Chordata > Mammalia > Primates > Cercopithecidae > Trachypithecus > Trachypithecus francoisi. Next base: position 20,291,709 of record NW_022681454.1, read on the forward strand.
GAGAACGAAAGAATTGATCCTTGGCTTTGAGTTTCAAATAGCACAGGCTCTGATGCAGACAAAAGATTAAGCAGAAAATATTATTAGGGAAATGTTTATCTGCACTTTACCCTTATCCTCAGACAAGGTCAAGATTCCACAGGACTAAATTCAAAGGTAGGAAGTAAGAGAACAATAGAAATCCCAAACAAATTTAGAGAGTCAGGTACAGGAAGAATGTGACAACCATCTCCAGGTAAAACCCAGGAAGTAGGCAATCCTTTGAGGTCTTTCTTATCTGGAATAGGTAGGAACAGAAAAAGTCTCCTGCCTGAGGTTGTAGGCAGGATGGCCTGCCTCAGTCTCTCAGATTCCCAAACTCAACGTGGCACTATAAAAATTCAGTGACGCCCCAAAGAGGCTCTGAAGATAGGTTTATTACAGCCCATCATGGGATCAGGAGTAGCAGAATGCTTCCTGTGTACCCTGCCTTAGAGTGGGGGTCAGGGGCGGCTCAGAGCGCTGCCCAGCTGAAGAGATTTTGCAGGCAGGAATAAGCAGGACAGGGTGGAGACAGTGTGGAGAAATAATGGAGACCCAGACATGATCCACATCATGCCCACCCATGTCCATACAGTTTTCTGCTAGGTCCTAGCACTACATAAGCTGCATGGAAAAGGGAAAAGAGGAACATGTTAATCCAATGGAATAAAATTTCTGATACCTAGTGGAATGATAGATCAAACATAAATGAGGTTTACTTGCATAAAAATAACATCAAAACAACAACACATCTATCCTTCCTCTCTATCTCTGTATCTATTATCTATTTATCTATCTATCTATCTATCTATCTATCTATCTATCTATCTATCTTCTATCCATCTGCCTGAGGTTGTAGTGGGTAAGAATCATTAGGACTCTAAGATCATAGTCAAATTTAAGATACTATATATCTCTGGGGATGGAACTCGAAAGGTTAGCATGTACTACGAAAAATGCAGCAATTAGAGGAAGCCAAAGATCAATATTTTTAAGGGTCTATCTTCAGGATCTATCTTGTTCTAACCACTTCTGAAATTTCTGCAGCGTTGGACTTTTGGGCCTTGATGTTGGTAATACCAAACAATCATCATGATCGTGTCCTACTATAGAAGAAAAGTGGAGCCCACTGGTCCACTGATCCCGACTTTGTATGTGGATGGAGTTTGGGCCAAAAATGGGAGGTCCAGATCTCTGATGTCTTCCAAGTAAAGAGCTTTTGTGCCATTTTGGAGATAGCAACATGCAAAGACGGGCTGCCAGCCACAACAAGATGAAAGGAATGAGAAATCAATTTTTGTGTACAATCAAGAAGTCTCCAAGTAGAGTGTCAGTGCTGTGATTCTTGATACTGACTGTCTGCTGGTAAATGGTTCCTGGGTCACTTAGGTTTCAATCAGGCCACCTGACTTTGGGGCAGATGAGTTTTGGCACTAAACTTCATAAAGCTGATCCACTGCTCAGTCATCTGAGAAACTGAGTCAGCCTACCAGCCCCCTAAATATAATCTGTAGTGTATTTATCTTAAATTGATTAGAAAAACAGAAAATGGAAGGTTGTTCCCATACTCATCTGGCTTTGAGGACTGATGTAACTATTTTTCCTTTTTTTTTCCTCTAAGCGTCTAGGAGGAAAAAATCCAGTCTCATCCCACCAATATTAAGATAGCCAACCTTCTTTTAGAGATCAGATTGTATTCACTTTCTAATTTTTCTAAGATTGTAAACCCTTTGTAGAAAGTCTTCTACAGCTGATATTTGTCTATATACACTATCAATGCTTAATACAGAAAGACAATATTTTTGATACATTTGACAATTTCTATTCTGCTGAGTCCAAATTTCCGGGAAATGTCTGATAATGTACAGAGAAGCTACAGTTAAAGAGGGGAGACGAGGCTTGATGACTACCCAAGGGTACGAGAAGCTTTACAGAAGGCAATGGCACAATCTAGTTTGGGGCAGGACTGCCAAGAGACAAGTTCTTTCAACAGTAACAAAGAAAATCTCATCAAATTGGATTTCACACAGACATAAGGCTGTAATTCAGCTGCGGCAAACAGCAGGGAAAATCATTTTCTTGTCCACTTCTAGTAACAAAATGATTCCCCTTCTGTCATTTATGAGTTGATTTTGTTCTTTTGCCTTCGAAAGCTGAATGAAATATAAAGGAGAGGTTGTGTATCTATAAGAAAAAACAAAAAAACAGAAAACTGTACTCAGTGGGAGAAACTGAAAGAAACACTTTAGTTAGTGTCCCTTTGGGACTTAATCTAGATTAAGGATTCTAAAATCACAATTTAGTCTGCTGTTGGGGGAGAGATTGCTCCCCATGTCTTCCTTAAGCACCAAAAACAATTACACAGCTCCAGCCCACGTGTAGGCATTAGCAACTATTCTGGGATCGAATCCAAATTCAAGCATGTGTAATAGATGAGGATTTTCCCCCAATGTGGAATATTTGAACAGATAACATCAGAACTAGTGGTTGATTTATTTTTTAAGTAAAGAAGAAACAAACCGTAAAAGCACAAGGCATTTCTTGCTAACATTCAAACATATATTCAGTGAAATATGTAAATACCTTAACAAGAAATAAGGGACATTTGACTTAACTCTAATATGCCATAACTAGTTTCTTTCTCCATCAAAAGTCAAAGTTAGTCTACTCTGATCTAAAGCTAGAATTAAGATTTCTCTGCCTTTTCTTCTTGCTGGTCACATGAATCATGCTTAAAATGGGAAAGCCAGAGGGTTTGATGTGGACCATATCTATCCGTAGCCTGTTTCCTATCCCTGATTCAGTCTTATCAGAGCTTTCCCATAATCTGTACAACTACCCTCACAGCTTCAGAATATGATAAAGAAAATAGACAGAGGTTCTTATGTACAAAAATAAGACCTCCTCTTTTATCTCTCCCAGCATAGAGTATACCAATCTTTGAGCCAATGGAATTATCAAAATGACTCACTTTTAAACAAACAAACATAACTTGCCAGTGTTTTCTTGAATGCAAGAAAAATCACAACTTGGGACCAAGAAAATTCTGTTAATTGCTTAGATTCTTTATTTCCCTTTTATGTTTACTACCACTGACTGGTCTGGATTATCCAGGGGCCTAAATAAAATAGTATGACCTACCAACGCATATGTTGCTTTTAGTAAGAATATCTAATTACATTTTTTACTTTTATTTTAAACTCATTCTATTAAAAAAGACAACAGAATGAAAAATAAAACAAAAAGCTTTACTACATTCCCATCTGGGTCATGATCAGCACTGAAATACTAACCACACTAGATTCTAACTTTGAAATCATGGCAATAGTCATCATATTTACTACGTACTGAGTATTTACTATGTACTCAAATACCAGTACTAAATATTCACTATGCAGTGCTTTATTATAACCTCATCACAATACTTTGAAACATAGAATCATTAAATACCATCATTTTCAGATGAAAAAACTCAGGTGTAGGAAGGTTAAGGAATTTGCTCAAAGTTACACAGCTAGTAAGTTGTAGAGACATGACTTGAACCCAAATCTCTTTGACTCTAAATTCAGAGCTGTTGAACTTAGCAGCACTATAAAGTCATTCTTCCACTCAAGAAACACCAATGACTTTATATCTTATGCCACAATAAAAAGTAAACAGACTCAAAAATAAGACAACACTCAAGATTTATCGTTATCTGGCCATTTCTTCTTAGTTTAATCTTAATTTTCACCAGTCATTCACATGGATCCCCATGCTACCAGCCCATATTCCTTCAAGTTCTTGCAGTGGCTCAGTTCACTTTTGTCCCTTCCCTCACATTGTTTCCCTCGCAGTAATCTTCTGAGATGCATTTCCTATCTCTCCTTCCCATAATCCCACGGTTACCCATCTGCATAGTAAGCTCCCAGGCCATGTCTCTATAACCACACACAGTTTAATACAGTTGCAATCCAAGTTAGCGTTCATCATTTAGCTGCTATAGATAGTAGTTGGTGTTATAGGGCTTACATTCGTATTTTACCTAAAGTAAACCTTTATCTATTGAGGTCAGGGACTACAGATTTATAATTTGCTTTTTTACCTCAAAACACAGTGTGAAACTCATAGAGAGCTCTAAATAAATTCCTGTTGTTTAAGTGAATAAATAAGAGTTCGTTACAAATATAACAATGTATTTTCACATGAATTTCCTAGACACTTCATATTGGTGTGAGCCACTTCAAAAGGGATTAAATACAAATACATCTTTTCAATACTTATTAAAACGTTGACAATTCAGCTTTAGTAAGAGTTTAATTATAAAATGAAACCAAGCAAAGCCTAAATACCTAATTCAAAAGATTTCTGCTCTATAGTGAAAGACAGATCAATAATGATAAATTGGATTTTTAGCCTTTGGGAATAAACGGGGAACCAAAAGGAAAAACAAACCTTAGTAAAGTAATTCTGGTCTACCACTAGTGAGTGGACAAAATTATTTTACAATCAATATTACATTCTATTGGAATGAAAACAAGATATATTAAAACCTTAACATGATAAATAGACGTTTGATATTATTTGTCCAATAATAACCCTGAACAGATATAAGCTTTTTTAGAACATCTACATAACCAAATGTTTTTGAAAGAGGACCAATCCATTTGCTAAAGCCATAAAGTCATTTAGAACTACTGATCATAAACAGTGGCAAACAGTGAAGGCGATGGATTCAGAATACTTCATTTCCCTTTTCATTCCTTTTTCCCTCTCCTTTATACCAGCAAAGAAAGTCATCATAAAAACCAATGAAGCTAAAGCTCTAGGGCTACCTGCTTACATAGGCCTCATCAAAGTCTATCTATTTATAGAGAGCAAGTAAGATCTTTAAAATTCCTTTTCTTGAAGAGTGCCCTCCAAACTGTTTAAGCTTCAGGTCCTGCAAACTTTAATTAGTCACATCCTTGACCTGAAGCATGCATACCCTTGAAATCCAAGAAATTTAAAATTCCATTTGGCAAAATTTTTTTTGTTGTTGTAGCTTTCTTAGGCTATTGGTTTCCTAATTCATTCATTCATGCATTCTTCATTCATTCACTCATTTATCCAAGGAACAGGGATTCATCTTTTGCACGCAGAGATCATTGCTCTCATGGCTTTATAGTGACTACAACTTCCTGTCTCTTGTTCCATGGCTTCTGCCACTAACAGGTAAAGGCATCACACTTTCCTCTGGATAGCTTTTCTGTACTTTATGGCTTCTGTTTTTTTCTCATCTTTTGTTGTTCTCTCTATTGATCTGTCCATTTTTGCTGCAAGTACTTACTTCATCTTATATCCGGTTTGTGGTTCCCATGATTGGTTTTGTTATATCCGCAGTTATTCCTTGTTGGGCAAAACTTTCAGAGTAGACTACCAGCAGATCAGCTGCGGGCCCTAATAGGCTGCTCACTATAACATGCCCTGCCCTGGTCAAACAAATGGAAGAAACCAACAATCGATGCCTTCCATGAAGCCACTTTTACTTTCTTTCTTTTTCTTTCTCACAGCATTATTATTTCACCTTCATAGCCAGAAAAATGTAATTCTACCCAACATTATTCATAGTCAAATATTTTATGTTTTATTTTTTTCTGTATCCCCAGAGGGCTTCATGTTAATTCAAATAATAATGTTATAATTAATTAAAATACAAATACACCTACCATACACCGGACTATGTGTTTGGAACTCAACTATTGTTTATTCGTAGTCAAATATTTTATGTTTCATTTTTTTCTATATCCGCACAGGGCTTAATGTTAATTCAAATAATATCATTATAACTAATTAAAACACAAATATAGCTACCATACACCTTAGTATGTGTTTGGAACTGAACTATTGTTTTCATGTGTCACTTCCCCTAATTCTCTCCAAACCCTTTGAGGTAGATGTAACTCCATTAGCCATTTCATAAATGGGGAAACTGGGGCTCAAAGAGCTTAGGCAGGTTGCTCAGTTAATAAGCATGGTTGCTAGGATTTAATTTAGGAGGTCTAATTCTAGAGCAGCAACTTTCACCTGTGAACACTGGAATCACCTGAGGATTTTTAAAATCCCGAGGAGTTTTAAAAATCCAAGGTCCCACCCCCAGAGTTTCTAATGAATGGAAGATGTAGCCTGGCCAGCGGTGGGGGGTGCTATATTTCATCTTCCTCGGTGATTCTCCTATGTCCCAGCTTGATAACCACTCCTCTACAGACCAAGTTATTCACCATTAGGCAATAAATGAGTGAATGGACAATTGAATGCATTAATGCATTGACCTCCCCATTCTCTATTTTTTAATAGATGGGTTCTGAGAGTCCCATTTAAATAAAAATAACAGTAACATTTAATTGGCCTCTCAGAAAATAATGAAACCAATATTGTCAACATTGATTTACCCTGACCAAACCTGCTGCCAAAGAGTTAATGCTCTTTCCTGGAGAGAGGCAGTGAACAGATTCCGTAAATGACCAGCTTAGTCTAACTCCCTTTCTCATGTGAACAGGGGCCATGTTGGGGAAGCTGCAGAGCGCATCAAACCAAAGCTGTTCGAATGAGCCCCTAGGTCCATTTCTTTGTTTTATGTCCTCCAATTCCCTCAGCCTATTATCCTTAATGTGTCATCCCTACTTGTTTCGCCTCTACTGGGGAGTGGGAGCCCCAGTGCTACAGGCAATTCGTACTCAGAGTAGGCAATGGGAGCTTCATTTTCTACCCTGCAGCCAAATTTTTTCTGTTAGTCACAGTCAAACCAAAGATACAGAAAAAAGAACCTAGACAAAACTATACTTACCAAGCACCAATTTGTTATGTGTTGGTCACTGAACTGATATTATAAAGTGACTAAGAGACCCAAGGAGTTAATAACCTGGGGTGGGGGAGAGGAGGATAGGCATGCGGAACAAGATGAGCTGTGAAGATTTAACTTGTGCGTGTGTGTGTGTGTGTTTGTGTGTCTATGCGTGATTCAGTCTGATCATGCTGAGGTTTGTGAACCACTGCCTTATCTACTAGTTCTACCTATTCCTTATAGAGCTGAGGACTAAATAAACAGGCACTGGTCAGAGCATCTGTGACAATGAGAGTCCAATCCACAAACCCTGCAGCAAATGGTCCAGGAAGCCAAACTGCAACCTCTGCAGCAATCAGCCTACAGCAGGGAGGTCTTGACCAATAACAGCCAGTGCTCCTGAATTTTCCCTGCTTCCAACTCAGGATCAGCCAAACAAAACTAATTATGCTCCCCAAAGCAGTCACAGAACATTCTCCACTTCTAGGTAACGTGCCCTCAGCTTCCCTGTGCCAACGACCTCCAATCAGGGCACACCTGAAGCCTTCCTTTTTTGCAGTATGAAACTTTCCCATTCCCCTGTCTGCCTTTGTGTCTTTGCCAAAATGCAAGTTGCAAGAGACAGTGACTGACTCCCTTGCTGTAGCAAGTTCTGAATGAATAACCTCTGTTTCTTTTCATTTAAATTGCCTTTATTTTTACAGTGCAAGTGGGGGAGGGGGTGGGCGCTGTTTTGAAATTTTAAGCCCACCCTCTCCAAGCAGGGGAAGTTTCTCATGTGTGTTTCCCTGAAATCTCCTTGCCTCCCTCTTAAGATGTCTGTAGGAAGCGGGCAGGCAGAATGACAGAAACAGGGACTGTCACCTTCGTCAAATCCAGACAGATCAACCCAAGGAGACAGAGGCTTGACTTCTTGCAGGTGTTTCGGTGACATTTGAATAAGAACCCAAGACCTTAGCATCAACCTCTAAAGAGGAATGAAATCGTGAATTTAGTCACCACTATGTTTGAAATGACAGAAAAATCACGCCATCCATTGATTTCCTTAGATATGATGAGGTTTTTGAAACATCATATGGAATGAACATTCAAGCAGAAATCAAGTTCAGTTAGGGAGAAATAAAATTATATTTTGTCGTGGTTGAATACTCAGTGGTGCTAATTTGGGTTGCCTACTTCAGAAGTTTGGAGAGGACAATATGCGCTGAGAAAGGGAGGAGCTCAGGGCCCAAATGGTGGAAGAGGTAGCATTTTGAGCTGACCAGGAAAGATGAGAAGAATTTTGAGAAGTGGAACTTTAGCTTCCTCCAGGCTCCAGAGACACTGGTCCAAATGTCTTATTGAAATTAAGCCCATAAGATTAATATAATACAGAAGTCAGTGCAGTGACCATACCCCTGTCTCTTTGCTGTTTACCAGCTCAGTGGGTGGGAGGATGTTGTATTTACACAAATCTAGAAAGTTGTGTGTGCACTGATGTCTGCAGGTTGGTGTGACCCAACCCGCAGACACCAGTGCACACACAACTTTCTATATTTGATGCTGAGGTTTTTTTTTAATTTCTACAATTATTCAATATGTGTCTGAATGCTAAAAATAACTAGCATAACCAAGCATAGAGAGAAACATTTTCTTATTAAGGATGAATCTTTAAACAAAAATAATGCCTTTCCCCACTGCCTAATGTACATTTTTAAATCATAGAAATTGAGTTCTTTGTTAAATTCACTGTCCCTCTTTCTCTCCAACATTAGTATTAGTAAGACAGTATTTTTTTCTCCCTTCTAGAAGAATGCGGCAGAATGAGCACAAGGTAATTAGCAGGTTTAGTTAGAAGTTAGAAACTGAGAGGCAAATGAAATGAAAGTTGGGGTAAATTAATTAGTAAAAGGTGCTAGAGTTGTGTGTGCTCCTTAACTAAGTGTTGTTATTCAGTGTGTCAGCTCCGACAACTCAACACTGTGTGGTTTAGAAACACAGAAGAGGAAAGGCTGACACCCGGGGGGGAAAATGGGAAGGTGCTGAGCAGGGTGTGAGACTCCTGGGAAGGGAAGAATAGGAACCACCCCTGGGATTGTTGTAGCCTTTCCAGTCCTTTCCTCTGAGGTTCAGCAGTGCGGGGAGACCGTCAAGGTCAACATGGGGAAGGGTGCTTGGCCCATGTTTCTAGACATTAGGATATCTGTGCTGAGGAGCCTTGGAAGCCAGTGTCCATTCATAAGAGCCTAAAGTCCTTATGAAAAAACCAAAAACAAACACACAAAAACTGGGCCTGTATATTAGTTTTCTAGGGCTGCCATAGCAAATATCGCAGACTGGGTAGCTGAAACAACAGATAAATCTGTTTTCTCAGTTCTGGAAGCGGTAAGTCCAAGATTAAGGTGCCAGCAGAGTGGTTTCTTCTGAGGTCTCTCTTCTTGATTTGTATATGGCTGACTTCTCCCCGTGTCTTCACATGGTCTTCCCTCTGTGTTTTTCTGTGTCTGTATTAGTCTGTTCTCACACTGCTATAAAGAAATAATCCAGACTGCGTAATTTATAAAGGAAAGAGGTTTATTTGACTCACAGTTCCACATGGCTGGGGAAACCTCAGGCAGCTTACAATCATGGTGGAAGGCGAAAGAGAAGCAAATGCACAGCTTACATGGTGACAGGTGAGAGTGAGTGTGTGTCAGCTCAGGAAAATCTACCATTTATAAAACCATCAGATTTCATGAGAGTTCACTCACTATCACAAAAACAGAACAGGGGAAACTGCCCTCACAATTCAGTCACTTCCCACCAGGTATCTCCCTTAATACCTGGGGATTAAAATTCAAGATGAGATTTGAGTGTGGACACAAAGCCTAACCGTATCAGTTCTTTTTTTTTTTTTTTGAGGCAGAGTCTCGCTCTGTCGCCCGGACTGGAGTGCAGTGGCCAGATCTCAGCTCACTGCAAGCTCCGCCTCCCGGGTTTACGCCATTCTCCTGCCTCAGCCTCCCGAGTAGCTGGGACTACAGGCGCCCGCCACCTCGCCCGGCTCGTTTTTGTATTTTTAGTAGAGATGGGGTTTCACCGTGTTAGCCAGGATGGTCTCGATCTCCTGACCTCGTGATCCGCCCATCTCGGCCTCCCAAAGTGCTGGGATTACAGGCTTGAGCCACCGCGCCCGGCCAACCGTATCAGTTCTAATCTCCTCTTCTTGTGAAAACACCAGTCCTACTGGATTAAGGCCCACCTCAATGACTTCAGTTAATCTTATTTACATGTTTGAAGACTCCATCTCCAAATACAGTCACATTCTGAGGCACTAGGGGTTAGAATTTCAACATGTGAATTTTGGGGAGGCACCATTCAGCCTATAACCGCTTGCTGAAGAATTCTGTAGAAAAGGAAGCTGAGTGTGTGACAGTTTGCCCCAATGTGTGCTTTAAAAGAAACTAGCTTCTCGAAGAATACATAAGCCATCTTATTCTGGAATGGCAAAAGTGCTTTCATATCCCCAATTCTGCAGCAAAATTGGCTGGGCAAGGCAGGAGACATTACAATTACCAAAGCTATTCCAATACATACATAACACCAGGTGAGTTCCTACATGAAATCAGCCTGCCCTCCGCTCCACTGCTGTCTGCCCACCTTGTGCAGGAGAAGGAGTGGAAAGGGAGAGGGGGAAGGCATATAGGAGCCTCTACACTTAGAGATTGCAGAGTAGTTATTTCTAATATGTATTAAATTCTGGTTTTCTTGGTTGATAGGCCATTATGATTAGAAATTTTACTTGATGGTATGAAAGCATCTTGCTGTTTTAATTATTTGATGGTGAGTAATCACGTATTCAAGCCTAAGTCACTCGTTATATATTTTAATAAGAATCTTTTGTCTTAAAAAGTAAATGTAATGACTGCATGCCTTCTCATTTGGAAGGCAGCATCTTGTAATGAAGTCAGCAAAGACAGAGAACATGTTTCATTAAAATATTACTTCTAATTCCATCTGTGTGACCTTGAGCAAGTTAATTAACCTGTCTGAATCACATATTTCTCATTGGTAAAATATAATCATGTAAGGGAGAAGTAAGTGAGATATTGCATACAAAACAACAAGCACATTGCCCAACACATAACCTTTTGCTTATCTAGGTTAATTATGCAGGTATATTCCTATGTTTCTGGTACAATGCCATGAAAATAAAAGGGCCCTATGCAAGGATCCCTAAAGCCTGACTGTAAGTCCAATTTGATGTTTTGTTCAGTCACTTGGCCTCTCTCAGTTTCAGAATTTTGAATGTTAAATTGGAGGCAATGGCCATCTTTTGAACTTGACACAATTTATCAAGAGGATGAAGTATGTAAAAGTAACAAAAAAGTCATTGGCAGGCTCTGATAATGAGTTAGGAGCATCTCCTTCATCTTAAACAGTTCATTTTGGGGGACAAAGTATTAACTCTTTGCAAAGTACTGGAATGATCAGGTAAAATTTACTAAAAATTTCTCTTGTAGGAAATCATTTCTCAGCCAAAACAATGTCACCTAAAGAAAGTGGGGCTAATTTTTGCAGATCAAGTTTTTTTTTTTTTTCTTAAGTGCGTATACATTTTGAAAATCAGTATTTTTCCCCAGTTATTCAGGCTTATCTGATAATTCTTAGTCCAGTGGAAATGGAAATGGTACCTGCACTCCACATTTCCTAAGTTCTGAATTTGTTTGATATGTTGTTCCACAGTCATTGTTTCCAGGTCATATCTCTGCATCCAACTGTAAACCTGCTATTCAAAGAAAACAGATGTCGAGAATGAGGAGGAAGAAGGGAGGTGAGAAGGGCAGACATGTGAAGAGGAAATAGGGCATACCCTCTAGTACTGCCAACTTTAAGTTGATTCTAGGACATTAGGATGACAACTGAACTTGGCACCTTGCCCCGGTTCTAGTTTCTACCTGGAGGACTCTAGAGATGGAGAAGTTTCTGTCAAAGAATTTCCTCTCTGGACTTTTTTTTCCCCTTTAAGCTATTGGTTAAAAATTACTGTTGACTGGCTGGGCGTGGTGGCTCACGCCTGTAATCCCAGCACTTTGGGAGGCTGAGGTGGGCAGATCACAAGGTCAGGAGATCAAGACCATCTAACATGGTGAAACCCCGTCTCCACTAAAAAAAAAAGCAAAAAATTAGCTGGGTGTGGTGGCGGGCGCCTGTAGTCCCAGCTACTTGGGAGGCTGAGGCAGGAGAAAGGCGTGAACCCGGAAGGTGGAGCTTGCAGTGAGCCAGGATCATGCCACTGCACTCCAGTCTGAGCGACAGAGCAAGTTAAAAAAAAAAAAAATTACTGTTGACTTTGACTTTTGGGTAAAATATGTATTCTTTTATTTATTCGATTTATATTTATTGAATGCCTGCAATGTGACAGGAACTGATCTAGGAACCTGGGAAACATTTCTGAGCAAAAATCGGAAACATCCCTGTCCTCACAGAGCTTGTGATTTCAAAATTATCTTTTTCTGAGTTAAAAGTCAACTATTTGTTTTTAAAGACATGGTGGAGCATGGCAATTTTCAAACTTTTTGATTTCAGAGCCTCTTTATGCTCTTAAAAGTTGTTAAGGACTGTAAAGAACTTTTGCTGATACAGGTTATATCTATCACTATTTACTACAGTAAATGTTAAAACAGAAATTTAAAACAATAAACAATTTTAATTTATTAAAATAATGATATAAAACCTTACATGCCAAAAATAACTGCTATAGAATAAATGTTTGTATCCCCCTAAAATTCACATGTTGAAGCCCTAACCCCCAGTGTGATGATACTTGGAGGTTACTGGGTTTAGATAAGGTCATGTGGGTGGGGCCCTCGCAATGGGATTAGTGCCCTTAAAGGAAGAGGAAGAGATACCAGAGCACTATCTCTCCACTTTCATGCACAAAGAAAGGCCATGTGAATGTAGAGTGAGCATGTGGCTGTCTCCAAGCCGAGAAGATGGCCAGCACCAGAACATAGCCATGCTGGCACCCTGTGCTCAGACTTCCAGCTTCCAGAACTGTGAGAAAATACATTTCTATTGCTTAGGTCACCCAATCTGTAGTTTTCTGTTACAGCAGCCCAAGCTAAGACAATAACATATTTTGTAAAAAAAAAAAAAAAAAACAACAACAACAACAACAAAAAAGAAAAACCAACTATATTTTCTTTAAAAATCATGAGAAGGACACTGTTTTACATTTTTATAAATATCTTTTTTTTGTTCTGGTTTAACAGAATAGTTGTATTTTCATGGTTGCTTCTTTATTCAACTTCTGGTATCAACGTCATGCAGTGTTTGGAAAATCCCACTATACATTTATGAGAGAATGAGAGAGAAAAAGGCAAATCAGGTATTAATATTATTATGAAAATAGTTTTGTCTTCATGGATCCCCTGATAGTGTCTCAGAGATCCCTGGGGGTCCCTGGACTACATCTTGGGAACTGAATGGTATGGTGGGAAAAGTGCCTCTCTGGTAAACTGAGTTTTGATCTGTGATCTTGAGAAGTTTTTTCATCTCTTTCAACCTCTGCTTCTTCCAGCTGAAAATGAGTGGTTTGTCTTACATAATGGGCAGAATCTTTCCCATCTGTGACCTTCCTTGCTCTGCCTGCCCTCTTTCCTCCTTGAGTTGGCCATTTAGTATTGTAATGGAATGGATTTGGTTTCTTTTTCTTCTTCTTTTGCTCTGCCTATTATCCCCATATTCGTGGGTCTGGTACTAATCAGGGCTAGGATAAAGCAAGGAGGGTCTTTGTGATATTTGAAGCCTAAAAAGGTACAGACTCCTGCAAAAAAGCCCAGGGCTAGTCTATGCAGCCTCACCTTGACAGTGCAGCTTAGTATTGACAACAGATGCTTGGCCCCAGAATGGACAGGTAAGGGCAGCTTTCTTTTTATTTATTTTTCCTGTCCCTCAGGAGCATGATCTTATCTACATGATCTCAACCCCATATAGCTACATGCTGAAAAACTGTGATGACTGACAAAAGGAACCAAAGTGGGACTTTGATATGGGCAAATACGAAGCAAAGTAGTTTAGAAATATCCAAGACAAATAGAATTCCCCAATGAAGTCAGCCCCACTTGGAGACAGTGGGTTCATAAGTCCTGAATGATGCCTCTGCCTCCACCTTTTGCTCCAGAGAAGCCTCCCCAGTCTGAACTCTTTGCTATTGAGAAGACAGCATGACTAGATGAATAAACAGTGGTTCTCGGACTTGAATGTGCATCAGAATCAGCAGCAGGGCTATTTTATTTTATTTTATTTTAGATTTTATTTTATTTTATTTTTATTTTAGTTTTGAGACAGAGTCTTCCCCTGTCACCCAGGCTGGAGTGCAGTGGTGCGATATCAGTTCACTGCAACCTCCACTTCTGGGTTCAAACAATTCTCTTGCCTCAGCCTCCCAAGTAGCTAGGATTAGAGGTACCCACCACCACGCTCAGCTAATTTTTGTATTTTTAGTAGAGACGGGGTTTCACCATGTTGGCCAGGCTTGTCTTGAACTCCTGACCTCGTGATCCGCCCGCCTCAGCCTCCCAAAGTGTTCAGGGCTTATTAAAACAGATTTCAGGGCCCATCTCCACAGCTTCTAATTCATCAGGTCCAGGGTGGAGTTAGAGCAATTGTACTTCCAACAAGTTCTCAGATGACCACATGTTGGGAACCAGTGAAACACAGTAAATTATGGATGATTTGAGCTAAAGGATGGCAATGAGACTTTTGGACTCTGAATGTCTGTGTAATCTATTTACAAAACAACTATACTCCTAGCCCTCCAATATAATAGTTTGTTCCATTCTAACCTCTTATGATTAAGGGTGAAGTAAAAAGGGTCATGTCACCCACTGTATTTTTAGAGTAGTTATTCTAAGTGGAGATTCTATAAGGAGCACACTAATTATAACATTCTATAAAGCTTATTTTCAATTTTATGTTCTCTTGGATGGGGTGGGAGGGACTTCTAGAGGGATGGCAGGGGTTACTATATGGTTAAAGCCTTAGCTTGAACAATTTCTTTTTAGTCATTAGAGTGCAGATATAAAGTATTAGGAGTGAACATGGGGCTTGGGTTCATGATTGAGACTCTTGAGTTTATAAATACCCTGCAATTAACTTAAGCAGACTGAGCCTGTAATCTTTCCAGTCTGGGTTTAGCTTCATTTTTCCATGACCTTTTACCAAGTATAAACACAACATCAAAGACTCTAATGGTTGAAATAAATGCAGTCTAATGGTTGAAAATAAATTTCAATGGTTGAAATAAATTATGTCATACAAATTAAGATCAGTCATTGGAAGTCCAGGGCTGAAATCAGAAGATTTTGTGCAGACCATTATGGCCATGTGGTAAGTTCTCCCTGCCCTTGTAGGGCCAAGAGATGGAAAGATAACAAATCAGTTAAGCTCTTGGCATTGTGTTTGTTTCACATACGGTATCTCATTCAATCCTGGTGATTTCTTTTGGTATTGAGAGTGACTACAAATAGAATCCCTATTCAACATACAAGAAAAGAGAGGCTCTGAGAAATCAAACTATTTGTTTCAAGGCAGCCCAGCTCAAACAGAACTCAGATTTGAGCCATTGTGTATCTGACTAACTCCCACAGCTCTTGGGAAACACAAAATTCAAATTTTGTCAATGAATATTTATCGATATCTACTTTGTTGAGAGAAGAGAAATAGCAAAAAAAAAAAAAAAAAAAAGAGTGTTTCTGGAAGGGATCAAGTTCACCTTCTCATTTTACTCATGAGAAAACAAAGGTCCAGAGAAACCAGATGGTTTCTTTGTACACAAAAAGCAAGTAGCACAGGTGACTTGATGCCTTTAAATCTAAAAAGAAATGCTTAACAATTCCTTTTAATGAAAAATTTGCTTATTTAAAGAATTCTTTTTGCTTTCTTGCCAAAGCAAACCTTCCAAGTAGAAAGAAGACTGGTATCTAGGTTTTTACATGTGCTCTGTGTCAAGATCAGGCATGAATAGCAAGTCCCAAATTCTCACCTGACCTTGAAGATCCTGAAATGCTCTTTCTGTTCCTGCAACTGGCCAAGCTTGTTTTCACCTCTGGATCTTTGCATTTGCTATTCTTTCTACCTTGGATATTCTTCATTTGGATTTTCACGAGGCCAAGTCTTACTCATCACTCAGGTCTCAACTCAAGAGGATCACCTCTAAGAGGTCTTCCCTCTTGGCTGTCCTGAGAGCCCCGGATGTCAGTTCTCTTACAGGGCAATTGCTTCTGCATCCCATTCCCAGAGGGAGTGTGTTCTCTGGGCTTAAGTGGCTTTTCTCATTTTACTGTCTCACTTCCCCTTCTCTCACCATGCTTATTGAGATCAACTCCCTAATACATCACTTGCCTTTAATTCCTTCTTTTGGGGTTTGCTTTTGTGACAACCCAAACATAGAAATGAAATTTTATTCAACCTGTCTCTCGTGACTCTGATTATTTTTATAGCGCTTATTACTACTGTCTGAAATTATTTTATTAATTTGTTTATCATTTGCATTTCCATCTTACCTGACTCTGCACACTCTCCCCAACCTCCTCCACCCAATCAGATGCCTAATAGAATACAAACACTGTAGTGGCATGACTTTGCCTGTCCTGTTCACTGTGGTATCCCAAAAACTTAGAACCTAGCACACAATAAATAGGTGCTCAACATATGTTTATTGAAGAAATGAAAGAAACAAATGAAACTCTCCAATGTGTTAATATAAAGGAATCTTGGCTAGCAAAGCGTGTTTTTGAACTACTAAATCAAAGGCTTTCTCTGTTTGCTTCAGTCCCATCTAGATTCCATTGTTCTTCTTTCCATTTTTGGAGGGAATCAATCCTTAATCAATCACTTTTTGCTAAACATGCTGTCCCTGTACAATCAAAAGTTAAAGATATATAAAAATCAATCCAGGCTTTAGAGCCAAAAAATTCATTATCTGCCTCAATCAATATTTATAACAGGTATACTGAAGACATGCTAAAGCAGAAGTCTCTGTTCCTTTGCTGTCCTTCCATCACATTTGCCTTGCATAATCATCTATGTTTATTAAAAGGGCTCCTGGTCTGTTTCTGTTAAACATTGACCTTCAAGTGCTTGACTTAATAAGCTGGAGAATTACAATAAATCATACAGCCTTGTTCAATCATTGATATTACAAAGAATTGCAAGGAGAAACCAGAACAGCTTGAAAACACAAGAAAATACAACAGCTTTCATAGAGAGTAAAAGGGAAAGTCAAGGGAAGAAAGTCTGTCCTCAGTGATGCTCTCATGGAATTAAGAGAACAGAATCCCGTGGCATTCAAGATTGTTTTCCCCCTGATTAAAACGTTTTGTCAAAGAAAAAATCAAATGAGTACTTGTTTATGAAGCATGTGATATTTCAGAACATGACACAGGAATCATACTTTTAAATAGTTTAAATCGTACATTTAAATAAATAAATCCCATTCAGGAAAAAGAGCTTTTGTCACAGGTTTTTCCCTATATGAAGCCAATATAGGAGACTATAGGGATTGAGGGTAAGGATGCTATTCCCTGAAATGGTTTGCCTCCATAAGAGGTTATAAGGTACTGAAAGTGCAGATATCCCTATTTTATTTACTAACTCCTTCTCATAAACCCAGTGTCTAGAAAAGGACTTGCCACATAGTAGGTGATTAATGCATACCTCATTTAGAGAAAGGATACAGAGTTATTTGTGCTTTCTTAGGAGAAAAATATTCTCATTTGCAACATGTTTAAACTAGTATAGCCCATCTTTGGCTTACATTATTATCAGTAAGGAGCACTACGATTATGTGCTATTTCTTTCATATCTTATTGCATCCCTAGAAACAGATAATATTCCAGTTTTAGATAAGTCGTGTTAAGAACTGAATTCTGTGTGATAAGTGAAAGATCAGTATTTGGAACCAGGCACTTACCATTCTAAGCTTTCTTTTCCTGATATTTAAAATGGTGCTATTAATGATAATCACCATCACTTTTTAGGCTTGATGGACAGATTAAATAAGGTTGTAGATAGGGTTTGTCTGTGACACTACCCACATTGCACCTTGAATTGTAATAATCCCCAGGTGTCAGGGACAGGGCCAGGTGGAGATAACCGAATCATGGCGAGGGTTCCCCCACACTGTTCTCGTGGTAGTGAATATGTCTCATGAGATCTGATGGTTTCATAAATGGGAGTTCCCTTGCACAAGCTCTCTTGCCTACCACCATGTAAAATGTCACTTTGCTCCTCCTTTGATTTCCACCATGATTGTGAGTCCTACCTAGCCATGTAGAACTGTGAGTCAGTTAAACCTCTTTCTTTTACAAATTATCCAGTCTCTGGTATGTCTTCATTAGCAGCATGAGAACACACAGCATCTATGTAGCACTCAGGACAGAGTAGACACTCAATACACATTGGTTAACTTCACATTTCACAGGTGAGAAAACTTTGGTTCAGAAGGATTGGATGATCTTCTCCAGGATCACCCCACTGGGAATTAGTGAAGATGGAATTTCAGAAAACAGAACTTCAGATCTCTCTGACCACAGAACCCATGCTCTTCATCCAAGCTTCACTGCGTCCACTGCGAGGAGTGTAATTCAGGTGCAAACTTTGCATATTTTCACTTCAGTTTACCTGACTTACATATAGCAGCTATTGGCATCAAAAATCCTTGCTTTTAAAATGATGAACTGGCTGTTGTTGACTTTGGGAATGGGGGTGAATTTACAAAAGTTCTCAACTTTGGGGAATTTTTCTCACTTTATAATATAGATAGACATAAAACTTGTGTCATTTTAAATGCAGGATATTTAGAAGCAGATTCGCTAAGTTTGCTATTTAAAAATGTGTCTGATAAAAGTTGATGTTCCTGGGATAAATGTGTCAAAAGTTAAGATAATGTAACCAGTGTTGAAGCAGAAATGTTAAAAAAAAAAATACAGTGTGAGTTTAAATGATGTTTTGTATATCACTGACTCAAACACTTCTTATATACCATCCTCCTACCTATACTTCATGCTGTATTAGCTCAACTATAAAGTGGCAAATGGCAATGTGATTTTCATTTTCTCCCAGCAAAACGTTTTGACCTAGGAAGGGGCCTTGACTGACCTTGGCCTTCCATTCCCTAATTTTTTAATTGTTCCTTTTCTTTTATCCTTCTATATCCTCCCTCATATCCCTAAGCCATACTGAATGTCTCACAGTTTTTTAGCCTTGATGTTACATTAGAATTACCTGGCAAAACTGGAAAAGTTATAGATACCCAGGCATCACTTGCAAAGAGCCTTAATCAGTTGCTTGAGGTGGATCTTTGGCATCATTTCTAAAGGTTTCCTAAATGATTCTAATGTGTAGCTGTGTTTGAGAATCATTGCAATTTTTCTGCCTCTGAACCATTACAGAAGTAAAAATTTCTTTCTTTCTCTTTATCCTCTGTGTAATTCCTAGCCATTCTTCAAAATGCAATTCAGAAGGCACTAGTTCCAAGAAACGTCTTCACTGCATAATGTTTGTCTGCCTTTGTATTTAAAAATTTCTCTATGCTTCATCCTAATCCACAATAGATTTCACTAAACCAAATTCCTTGAACATGAAGACCAGCAGTGGAAATTGTTTGTTTGTATTCATAATGCCTAGAATTGTCCATGTAGGAGCTATTCAAAAACATGTTAAAGAATGAATGAGTGGATGAGAAAGGAATTCTTTTTTTTTTTTTTTTTTTTTTTTTTTTTTTTTTATTTTTTATTATACTTTAAGTTCTAGGGTACATGTGCATAACGTTTATATCATGTATAACTCCCCAATGCAATCCCTCCCTCCTCCCCCCTCCCCATGATAGGCCCCAGTGTGTGATGTTCCCCTTCCCGAGTCCAAGTGATCTCATTGTTCAGTTCCCACCTATGAGTGAGAACATGCGGTGTTTGGTTTTCTCTTCTTGTGATAGTTTGCTAAGAATGATGGTTTCCAGCTGCATCCATGTCCCTACAAAGGACGCAAACTCAGAAAGGAATTCTTAAAAAGGGGTTAATAACTCTGGGTACTTTTCCTGGCTCTGCTGTTTACAATTTGCCCTATAACTCTGATGCTATGTTGACTGCAATTAGATTTAAAATACTACAGTATATAAAGTTAAACACAGGCATACATTATGACCCAGCAATTTCACCCTTAGACATCCAAAATAAATGTATTGATGCTCATTGAGTTATAATGGGGTTATAGTCAAATATAGCTATCATAATTCAAAAACATTGTATATCAAAAATGCACTTAATATCCTTCTAAACCCATTTTAAACTTATAAAATCATAAATCAAGTCATTGCAAGTCCAGATGCTGCTTGACTTATGCTGGGATTATATACCCCAAAAGCCCATCATCTAGTTGAAAAATCTGTAAGTTGAACCATTTTAGGTTGGGGAACGTAGTTTTGTACATACATGCTCCCCAAAGGTATGTAGTAGATTGTTCATAGTGGCACATTTTTAATAACCAAAAAGCAAAAGCAATCATCAATGTCCATCAGGAGCGGAATAGATAAAATATTTGTGGCATAGACACACATAGGATACCATGTAGCAACAAGAATCCTATAAATGAATGCAATGGTGTAGATGAATAATAGAACATATGGGGCCAATCACAAAAAAGTACACTATTGTATGTTATACAATTTACATATAGAACTAAAACCAAAAAAGCAATCTCTTCTTTAGAAGTCAGGGCAGTGGTCAAAATAGAGGAAGAGAGCAGTGATTGGAAGGGAGCACAAGGGTGGATTCTGGGGTGCTGGTTGTGCTTTTGATCTGGTCATTGGTTACACAATTGTGTCCAGTTTATTAGAAATACATCAAGCAGTACACTTTGGATATGTATACTTTTCTGTATATACATTATACTTCAATGAAAAGTTAATACTTTGGTATAAACAGTATGATAGATAATGTGTTTATAAAGTGACTTTGATCTATACCTTAGAAACACTTAGTTAATATCTGAAAGACTTTACCTTCCTGGTATGGCTTCTCAAATGGGGCCATTGTATTGGATGGCAGTGTTGATCAGTGTTAATTTTTTCAGTCAGAGAGATGTACAGTGATTATGAGGAGGGTATGTGATGGAGAATGTGTGTGAAAGATGGAAATTTATTGTGCTGTCCTGACAGATTTTTAATAAGTTTTAAAATATTTCAAAACAAATAGCTTAAAATGTGAAAAAAGAGAATTTTGTTGCTCTTGTTTCAGAATCTTCCATGCAAAATGTTTATCAAGCCACATTAAAGCATCAAGAACAGGAATTTCACCAACCACATAAGAATAACCCATTTCTGTTTAACTTGTTCTTCTATTACTTACTATTAAAACTTTTGTCCCTTTGACAGAATCAGATTTGCCACTTGTATTTGTAATACACCACCCCAGAAGTCATTAGTGCCTTCCAATGTTTACCAAAATCCTCATACTGGTGGAATAAATATGCCAGATTAGGAGAAGCCATTTATCTTCGTGGATATTGGATACGGATTTCTAATCTGTAGCTCATTGAGTTGTATTTGATGACATTTCCTCAGTTTTTAACTTTGATCTAGATTATTATTAAAAGTGCCTCATTTCTCTCTCAGAGGTGTCTTGGTTTTGAAAATAATTATATGATTTTCCTCCTTCCAATGAATCTTCCAGATTTAGCTTTCTAGACATCTATGGTTTTAAAGATGTGAATTACATTCAGGAGACCACTGAAGTGCGGGGCAGACATCTCCCTATGTGTTTGTCCTTGTGCAGCAGATGCAATTTATAACATGTTAGAATAAGAAATTTTTGCAGCTGAGCATGGTGGCTCACTCCTGTAGTTCTAGCACTTTGGGAGGCTAAGGCAGGCAGATTACCTGAGCCCAGGTGTTCGAGACCAGCCTGGGCAACACAGTGAAATGCCGTCTCTACTAAACGATTAAAAAAAAAAAAAAAAAAAAAAAACAACTTAGCCAGGTACCAGTAATCCCAGCTACTTGGGAGGCTGAGGCAGGAGAATTGCTTGAACTTGGGAGGTGGAAGTTGCAGTGAGCTGAGATGGTGCCACTGCACTCCAGCCTGGGCAACAGAGCGAGGCTCCACCTCAGAAAAAAAAAAAATTTTTTTTTTTGCAAACGTCAAAAATTTAAAAAAATCTCTTTTAGGGAAGAGAATTCATTAATTGCCTCATTGCAAATGATTATTACACATGCTAAGATTTCTCTTCTTGAGCGATGCTAAAAGTAGGGCAGAAGGATCACGTCATTAAGACATTCCTATTTTAAATGTCTCTAGGTGTGTCCTATTTGCAATCAAAAGTTGCCTACTTCCTCACACACACAATGTTAATGCTTTATTTTCCAAACGTCCTGGGTTTAACATGTGTAATTATTAATTTATTCAATAAACGATGGAGAGAGAGAGAGTACATTATCTTCTATGTGCCAAGAACTTAAAAGGGTCAGGGCAGATTATTGAGGTAATTGGAAAATGAGGATGATTCTTTCAGTCCTTCTGCATCCCATATTTCTATGGAGTCCTGTGGGTCTTTACAACAACTCTTGTTTTCTTAAACTCTTGTTCCCTAGTCCATCATCTTGTGCTACCTTTTCTTGTCTTCTATTTTGCCCAGGCTCCAAGGTTAGGTAATTCAACTATCATCTCCCTGAATTAATCAACCCTCTTCATCTTCCATCATCCTAATCTATACTGCTCACTTAGTAAATTTAGGAAATGTCACTTAGTAAATACCATTCACTATTTTCTAAATACTGACAGTGAAGATAATTTTTAAAATATTACTACAATTTCTTCTGATTCTGCCATAATTTCTTGTTATATGATCTCAGCTAAACTCATGAGATTTTTCGGCATTTCTTTTATTAAGTTGTATTTCATTTTCTATTTTTTACTCTCAAGCTACCAACCTTCAAAGAGGGAAACATACACACTAGAAAGCCCAGGTCTTCTGCTTCATGGAGTAGACTGAGGCCATTAGTTTCCTTTTCTAACTCAAAGTCTCTCTGGGTCATCATTCACATCTTTCAACTTCCCTTCTGCACTGGAGGAAAGAATGTCTTTCCTCTTTCCCCAGTTGCTTGGACACTAGCTTCCTTCTGTACAATTATTTCTTATCTAACCCCCCAACCCCATAAAATCTAACTTGAGTTCTCAAAATGAGACTAAATTTTTTCTGAAGTCCCCCCAGACCACCCACAGGTGACTTCCCAGACCTTGAACAACAGGGGTTTGAATGACCCAGGTCCAATTATTTGTGGATTTTGTCCACCTCTGCCACCCCTGAGATCATAAGACCAACCCCTCCTCATCCTCCTCCTTAGTCTACTCAATATGAAGATGATGAAGATAAAGACTTGTATGATGATCCGCTTCCATTTAAAAAATAGTAAACATTTTCTCCTTATTTTAATGTTTTTAATAACATTTCCTTTCTCTTGTTTACTTAGTTGTGAGAATACCATGTATAATACACATAGCATACAAAATACATGTTGATTTACTATGTTATTGGTAAACCTTTTGGCCAAAAGTAGTTAAGTTTTGGAGGAATCAAAAGTTATACATGGATTTTCAACTGCATGGGGGTCCGCATCCCTAACCTCTGTAAGTGTCAACTGTATTTCCAAAGGCAATAACTCTTCTAAGTTTGCTTTTACATCACTAAGGGGGTTTAAAAATTGGCCGTCCTGTTCTTGAAATTCTTTCTTCTCTTGCCTTCTTCTCATAGATTCTTCCTTCTCTGCTCTTCCCCAATACTCCTGTTCCATTTCCTCTACTCTTGTTTTCTGAAAATACACATCCCCCAAGCTTGTGTCCTTTGCCCACTATTCTATCAATGCAATCCCGTTCACTGGTCTCATGAATCTTTAACTGTCTTTTACCTTAGAAGGCCATATTGTGAGTCAACGCAGAGCTCCATGATGCATAGCCTTCGGCCACACACAGCTAGGCAATGAGGGCAGAAACTACCATGATGGAGTGGTACTGCTTGACCCAGGCACCTGGCCCATGCCGACAGCACCAGGAGACGAGGCTGAAAGCAAAGGTCAACACCTACAAATGGCATCAGTAGAACTAGAACATGGCAATCTAGCTATAAAATTCTCACATACGGAATTCAGGTAAATCTCTGGGATCTTTTACAATGAACCATTCAAAGACTGGAATCACTCAAGACAGTCTGCAAAGGTCTCACAAAATGGACATTTTAGAAAAGATGGTCAGGTTCACCAGACTGCCTCTTATAAAGTATATAATTGCTGCTCTCTGCTGGTCAAAAGCATTATTCTCTTCAATTAAGACAAGCAGAGGTGTAGCATGGGTCAAAGAGGGAAAGCAGTGCTTTCAAAATGATATGGACTGGTGCTAGATAAGAGTTATTAAATGACTTCATAGACTGCAATATACATTCTTATGCAGAAACACTGATTTTAGTGAGGGCCTATTGGACCCCTAAAGTAAAGATGTGCAAAGCATCCCCATTTTTGTAGACCTTTAACTCATAGAAAATATGGGTTCTATCAGATATTTCTTCAACCACTAAATTAGTTACCACTTTTTGGTGTAGAACTTACTATAAGGCATCATGTTTGTAGTTTTGGCAGGAAAATTGGCAAGTCCTACTGAGGATTATTACCTTGATATACTTCAAAATCCTAAAATGTTATCTGAATCCTAAAATAAAGATTAAATCTATATCTATATGTACAGTCTATTCTACTGAAAACTTATTTTTAAGAGTGTATGGGTGGTAGTTTTTGATTATTCAGAATATTTGCATACTAAGGGTCCTTCACAAGCAGCACAATGGGGAAAATCTTGGGCTCAAAATAACACACAGGTTTACCCAGGCTCTGCCACTCACTGGCTTTGTTTCCTTGGGTCAATTCCTGAATATCTTTGAGCTCCACTTCCATATTTTCAAATGGGGGAAATCATAATACCCACCTCCTATTGTTATTACAAATATTAATTGGAATATTCCCTATGAAATGCTTAACAGTGTTCCCTGCAAGTTAATTGGCAGTCAATCATAACTGTTACCATTCTTATAAGACAGCCTAAGTAGTAGTATTTATTACATCTTCCAAAACAAAAATATTTTACCGCGGGTTTTAAATATACTATGTAGATATCTGGAGAAAGTTGTCTTTAGAGCTGTTCTTAGCTCTGACACTAGCTGTGTAATTTAAAGTAATGTCTTAAATTTTCTGAGCCTTGAAATGTTTCCGGATGCTTGCCTTGCCCTAGGGTCCTTAACGTGTCTCTATGTTTTAATTTTATTTACCACTGTTCAGTGGCCTATGGTACAAAGCATTTTGTTTTCTGACCTACTGTTCCTCACCTAATGACTTGCCTGAAGAACAAATAACCACTGGAGGAAGCAAGTAATCTTTCTGGAGAATTAGCAAAGGATAATTTTTAGAAGGAACAATGGAAGCAGAAAAGTACACACACACAATCTTGCCTTTCTCTCTTCAGATATTACCACACTAAAATGTGATCTGACTGTTCTGTGTTTATTAGTTCAGCAAATAGGCATTAGGTTTTCGCTGGGTGTGTAAACTAGAAGATTCAGTGTGCCGAATCTTGAGAAAACTGATTGCTAGAGGTAGAACACCAAGAATGTTCCAGATGTTTCCTGTCCTTTCCTCCATTCCTCTATTATAGTACCTCTCAAAGCCTAAGTTGATGATAATTCTCTTGGGATGCAGGTTTAGACATGTCTATATTGAGAGACATGGCAGGCAGTCATCCTCCAGTCCAAGCAAACTCATCCAGTTCAGTACTGTTGCTGGAGGGTTCCAGCAATATAAATTCTATAGACAAAGCAGGGTCAGTCAGTCCCCAGATTTCTGATACGACTTAGATATAAGGGTTGAGTCAGGCCAAACTACTGATTTCTGTCTTCTGTAGTCATTGTCCCTTTTCCTCGAGAATCTTCCTCATTTATTTGTAACTTCCTCCTTTCTCCAACAAGATCTCTTCTACCTTTTAATGATGCTACACAAGCTGAGCTGCCTCCATGCTCTGCCCAGGCCTGCCTTCCTTAACTGCACCCTGTGGGCCCTTCTCGAAACCGACCTCCGGGTTCCATTCCTTTCATCAACCCTACTGAATTCATGAACACATCAGGCTAATATTTCCCTTTTCTGTCCAGTCATCTCGGCAAAATATTTGAACAAGAGGGATTAGGGTTGAACATGGTAAAAGATCAGTTCTTATGGTTAGAATTCAAGGCCAGAAAGACCCTGAAAACTTTTCAGAATTATGGTACCTGACAGCACCACTGGTGCACTGGAAGAGCTCCCCTCTATCACACACAGCAAATGACAGAAGAAGCAACTCTTTCAGTCAAAAGAGAGCAGCAGTGAGTAGCATTTCCACAGATGGAGAATATGTGGAGCAGAACGTAAATCCCTTCCAATGGTTTCCTCAATGCTCAAGCTTTTCTTATCAGGGAAGGCAGAATGAATTCTTGTTCTCCCTGCTACTCCATATTTTTCTTCTTTCATTTCTTTGTAATACAATTTTGATACATTTGAAGATACCATATCTTTAGTTAAAAAAGGAGGCTTTGTTTGATTCTAATTTTAATCAAATTAGTAAACTCTTTTACCACCTTATAATCTAATTAAAATGTCTTTAGAGTGATATCTTAGATCTGACTCTGTGTTAAAGTAATGTTTTAACTTTTTGGAGCCTCTGTTCATCTGCTCAACAGGTATGAAATTCCTGTTTCAGCACTTACTACTATAAAAATGTGGGGCCGGGCGCGGTGGCTCAAGCCTGTAATCCCAGCACTTTGGGAGGCCGAGACGGGCGGATCACGAGGTCAGGAGATCGAGACCATCCTGGCTAACACGGTGAAACCCCATCTCTACTAAAAATACAAAAACTAGCCGGGCGAGGTGGCGGGCGCCTGTAGTCCCAGCTACTCGGGAGGCTGAGGCAGGAGAATGGCGTAAACCCGGGAGGCGGAGCTTGCAGTGAGCTGAGATCGGGCCACTGCACTCCAGCCTGGGCGACAGAGCAAGACTCCGTCTCAAAAAAAAAAAAAAAAAAAAAAAATGTGGTAAAAGATAGTTATGATGAGATTATTTTATTAGCATTTCAACGAAAAAAAGTAGTGGTAAACTTAACAATAGGAAATTTTTCCATAGTAATAAAAACTCTAGATGTTGTTATGAACACGTTTAGAAATAGTAATGAAACATGTATTTTTCTAACATGAAGGCTTTTTCCCTTACACAGGTTTTTTTTTTTTTTTTTTTTTTTTTTTTTTTTTTTTTTTTTTTTTTTTTTTTTTATGCAGTCTTACTCTGTTACCCAGGCTGGAGTGCAATGGTATGACCTCAGCTCACTGCAACCTCTGCCTCCTAGGTTCAAGTGATTCTCCTGCCTCAGTCTCCCAAGTAGCTGGGACTACAGGCACGTGCCATCACACTTGGCTAATTTTTGTATTTTTAGTAGAGACAGGGTTTCACCACGTTGGCCAGGTTAGTCTTGAACTCCTGACCTCAAGTGATCTGCCCGAATCAGCCTCCCAAAGTGCTGGGATTATAGGCATGAGCCACCACACCCAGCAAAACTTTGTGGTTTTTAATCTTAAAGCTATCATCTTTGAGTTCAGCAGAAACTACTGATGGCCATCTTATCTAATAAACTCCTTCCAGTCCCTTGGACGAAATCAAAATGGATATGCCAAGTCATTGCCATCTACATGTCTTTGCTTTGCTGGTGTTGTTTCTGCCACCTGGAATTCTTTTTTCTATTTCCAATTCCTTCTCACCTCTGTGCCCTAAGGATCCCACTCAAATAGTGTAAATATTATTAATTCCTCAAAACTCAGTTCCATCAGATTCCTCCCTTCCATCAGATTCCCCATCTTATTTTTCTTATTGGACTTATACCTAGCTTGTCAAACTTTATATTTTTGTATATTTTCAAACACAAATATGCTTTTTCATGCTGTGGTCTTTCTGTCTGGAGAACATGTCATCATTCTTGTTTCTCCTAGAAATCACTTACTAATCCTAAAAGCTCAAATTCTGAAGCCTTTCTCAGTAAGTTCTTGCACAGAGGTAAGGCACTTCTTTCTTCTCTTTCTTTCTTTCTTTCTTTCTTTCTTTCTTTCTTTCTTTCCTTCCTTCCTTCCTTCTTCCTTCCTTCCTTCCTCCCTCCCTCCCTCCCTCCCTCCCTCCCTCTTCTTTCTTTCTTTCTTTCTTTCTTTCTTCTTTCTTTCTTTCTTTCTTTCTTTCTTTCTTTCTTTCTTTCTTTCTTTCTTTCTTTCTTTCTTTCTTTCTCTCTTCCTTCTTCCTCCATCTTCCTCCTTCTTCTTCTTCTCTCATCATTGTTTTACATCCCTGTGTTAGGTAGAATTATGGCCCCGTGGTGTCCAAGAACTAATCCCCAAGAACTATGAAGATGTTAACTTACATAGTAAAAGGGATTTTGCACATGTGATTACCTTAAGGATCTCGAGATGGGGAGATTATCCTGGATAATCCTGGTAGGCAGAATGTATTCCTAAAGGTTGTAAACTGAAAGAGAGAGGTGGCAGTGTCAGTATGAGAAGACTCGGCCACCATGGCTGACTTTGAAGATGGAAAGGGTCTTGAGGCAAGAGTTCGGGCAGACTGGAGAGGACAGAAAAGGCAAGACGAATTCAACCCTAGAGTCTCCAGAAAGAAACATGGGCCTGCCAAGAACTTCATTTTACCCTTGTGAAAGTCATTCAGACTTCTGACCTCCAAAACGATAAGGTAATAAATGTGTGTTGTTTCCAACCAATAAGTCTACAGCAATTGATTCCAGTTGCCATAGGAAGCCAATACAATCACTCCACTCTAACACTAGGTATTTTTTAACTTGGGTTTGCATGTTGCTTTATTTTAGATTTCTTTAAAAAAAAATCCCATATCACACTAAGATGCTTATTTATTTATGAGTTTTCTCTGGAGCAAAAATTAGGAAACTGAGACATGCAGCCTGAGCTGCCATAGATGCATTACTTGTTTCAATTATTTGCTTTGTCCTCCGAAGAAAAGAAAATGAAAAAAAAAAAGAATAAGACAAAAATAGAAATGTAAACAAAAGTAAGCACCTCTTTCAGTTTTATTATATCAGTCAGAAATACTTCAGGTAAAATGGGAAGAATACCAACAATTTTTGAGCATGTACTAGGTAAAATGGTCATTAGAGAAACTGTGAATTTGGATACATGGCCCAGACGCCCCTTCAATGACAGACTCTGACCAGTTTGCTTAGAGTATTGTCAGCAGAACACCCACTGGGGCCAGCTCCTTGGGGATGGCTTCAACTATAGACAATTATCTTGCTGTGATCACGCCCTTCCCAGCCCATATCCAATGAGACATCGACTTTCCATCTCAACTCAACTCAGGACAACTCTAAAGGAGCGTTCTAGCCTCAGCACTGCCCCTGAAATTGGCTGAAGCTTTCTTTGAAAGCAAAACAAAGTTCAACTTCTTCTGCCCGGGCTTACCATCTTTCCCTGTGTCCATAGATATAAATCTCAGGGGCATCCCATAATAAATATTCTACACACTAAATACCACCTTAGGGGCTGTTTCCCAGGGACTCTAACTTATGACACTATTTTTAGAGTGAAGAAAACAGAAGTGTAGAAAGGTTAATTTACTCTCCCTCAGCCACATTTAATGGTCAGTCTTTTTAACCCCAGAGTCTACATTCTTTCTAACATACTGAGCTTCTCACACTGGGCTATGTATAAAGTCAAAGTTACAGGATGGATGTCCCTGGAGAGTCAATTTTATCCAATTACCAGAAATTTAACACAGTCTCTCAGATTCAAAAGTTCATAGTAGAGTACAAAATTCAAGGAGCTTCTAAGAAAAAGCATGGTCTTTCAAAAAAATAGTCTCTTATTTATTGCAAGCAGCTATGCAGCTATAGTATAGACTGCTGTCAGGCTGCTCGGCTTTGAATCCATGTTTTGCTGGTTACTACCTATGTGACCTTATGCAAGTTGCTTTCTCTTTTGTACCTCAGCCTCTCCACCTAAAAATTAGGTTATAAAAGTACATATTCCATGAGAATATTGAGGAGAACGAAATATATCATTGATGTGAACTTCTTAGAACAATGTTTGGGCCGGGCGTGGTGGCTCAAGCCTGTAATCCCAGCACTTTGGGAGGCCGAGACGGGCGGATCACGAGGTCAGGAGATCGAGACCATCCTGGCTAACACGGTGAAACCCCGTCTCTACTAAAAACTACAAAAAAAAAAAAAACTAGCCGGGCGAGGTGGCGGCGCCTGTAGTCCCAGCTACCCGGGAGGCTGAGGCAGGAGAATGGCGTGAACCCGGGAGGCGGAGCTTGCAGTGAGCTGAGATCCGGCCACTGCACTCCAGCCTGGGTGACA
The DNA here is from genome assembly GCF_009764315.1 of Trachypithecus francoisi. Lineage (NCBI taxonomy): Eukaryota > Metazoa > Chordata > Mammalia > Primates > Cercopithecidae > Trachypithecus > Trachypithecus francoisi. Next base: position 20,321,982 of record NW_022681454.1, read on the forward strand.
GAGCGAGACTCCGTCTCAAAAAAAAGAACAATGTTTGGTACATCTTAAGTGCTCAGTAAGTGCTTACAATCCTACCAAAATCCATCAAAGCGCATTCCCTTTCCTCTGTGTTTAGAGTACTTAATTAACTAATTAATTAATGCGTCTAAAAGAATTGTACAATGTCAACATAATGCACCTCCCCTGTTCCTTGCTTTTAATTTAAAACTTTATGTTAATAATTTTCTGTCTCCTCCAACGCACACCATTATTCTAAAAACCAGATTGAATTTAATAATAAAAATACGTGAACCCTCAATATTCTCTTATCTCCTAACGAATCAAGTATAAACACTGTAGGCTGCTTTCCAATGCCCTTTATGATCTGACTCTCATCCAGTTCTCCAGTCTTTTTTCCTGAATTTGCCCTGACAAAGTGGACTACTCTAGTCCCTGCCCCCTCCTTTCCTTCTGCAAAAGTGCATTTGCTCAAGTTGGCCTCCAAGGTTGGAAAGTCCCTGTTCACCCGCTATTGATCACTTTTAAGGTCTTCTCAGTCTCAGTTTCTTCATGAAGCCCTCCCGGTCCCCTGCAGCCTGCCTCTGTCTCCACCTCCACTAGCCTGCATTATTTCGAACAGTCACTTACTGCAGTTGATCCTTCTGGTCAAGTGTGACTTGTATATACAGGCATAACTTGGAGATACTGTGAGTTTGTTTCTAGACCCCGGCAATAAAGCAAATATAGCAATAGAACAAGTCAGACAAACTTTTGGATTTCCACTGCATAAAATGTTATGTTCATACCACACTGTAGTTTATTATGTGCAATAGCATTATGTCTAAGGAAGAGATGCACATACTTTAGTTCAAAAACACTTTAATACTAAAAAATGGTGACATGGAGTCATGAAGTGAGTACATGTTGTTGGAAAAATGGCACTGATAGACTCGTTCAATGCAGGGTTGCCACAAATCTTCAATTTGTAAAATACATAATATCTGCAAAGCACAACAGAATGAGGTATGTCTGGACAAATAGACTGTGAGTGCCCTAAGAACAGGGAGTCTCTGTTTTCTCTCTTTCCATAGAAAGGACTACGATAAAAAAAAAAAAAATCCTTATAGCCATTCAATAATTAACTATTTATTTTGAATGTATTTACATAATCATCATGTTTTGGTATTGTTTGTTCTAGTTGAGAAAAACTGTCAGACATAATTTGAAAAAAATATGAAGAAGGAAAATTTGGCCTCTTCTTTGTAGAAAATGAAATCCCTGATTTTATGTAGGAACATGTAGAGTCTACTGTGTTGACTTCATGTTTGAATACATGCTTACCATAGAAGAACTCAGATAGGAAAAGTTTTGGAAAAGCATGACCCATCTTTTATCGAAATGCACACTTTAATTCTATGAAAATGTTTCCATGTAAAAGAGATGATGCAAGTAAAATATGTGTCCATTCAACAGTAAAATCTTGTTTTAGGGCATTCCAAAAGACAAATGAGGTCGAGCAAGGTAACATGTGGGTTTGTATAATGTTTCAGGATAAGGAGACAACAGGAAATATCAAAAAAAAAAAAAAAAGTTAAACAAAATCTAGGCTGCCCTGGACTGAGGATCTTAGAACCTGCTTTCATCAGCGGAAGGACAAAAGGAGCTTCTGTATTATTTGCTCAGTGAATAGTTTGATCTGAAATGAAAAAGAGCTTAGGCCACATGAGAGTCCAGTGAGAGGTGATGAATTGGCTAGCTTTGGGAATAATTAGTACTGTGCATTACAAATGGGAGAGGTTAGTTACGTCTACACATCCTAGAACTTTTATATTTCTGGAAGATGGCAGGACAGGCTTATGGCTATTCTTTGACTTTGGCTACTCTGTTTTGGGGGCTCTGTAGTGAAGATTATCTCTAATCATCAACTTGCTGCTTCAGAAATGTGATTTTCAATCAGGGTTCCTAGGGTCCTGAGAGCTCCTGGATGTGTGAGCTGTAACTTAACAGCAAAGGTCTGAGGTGAGAGTTGCTGTCTTCCTATGTGTCTCCCACCCTTGCCTTCCGGCCAGCATCTCTTCACTTTGTCATGCTTTCAGAGCAGGAACTGACACAAATAGGATGTTGCACTCCCAAAAAATGTGTCACAGCTATTTAGAAAGTGATAATAATCCTAATGCCCTATAATGATTTGAGGATTAAGGAATAAAACTGCAAATGTTATGTATGGCATATAAATGTTTGAAAATAGATGCTATAAATGGAGACAAAATCTGTGAATGAGACCAACTCCTTTAGCATTTTCATACTCTTATTATGTTTAGTTCATATCAGCATAACATAGAGAAGTGTGGATCCTGCAAACTAAGACATGGAGGGGAATTTCTTTATACTTGAAAGAAAAAAAAATTATGAAAGACATTGAAACTAACCAAAAAGATTACTAGGTATGTGTAGAATTCTCAAGATAGCTCCCCCAACATTCAGGTTTCCTGGTTATTTGATCAAGCATTAATTCAGGTACTCCCTAGGAAGAGATTTTGTAGATGTGAAGTCCTATGTCAGTTGATCTTAAAATACAGAGATTATCTACATAAACTTTATCTAATCACACAAGCCCTTAAAAGTGGAGAACAGAGAACTTTGTCCACTGGTGGCAGGGGGAGAAACAGAAAGATCCAAAACTAGAGAAGGACTCAGAACTCCATTGCTGGTTTGCAGATAGAGAAGATTAAGTGAGATTAAGAAGATTAAGGGTGGTCTCTAGGAGTGGAGCGTGACCACTGACCAATAGCCATCAAGGAAATGGGGACCACAGTCCTACAACCACATGGAACTGAATTCTAACAGTGACCTGAATGAGCTTGGAAGGAGATTCTTCCCCAGAGATTCCAGGCAGTAGCCCAGTCCAGCAACACCTTGATTTTGGCCTTATGAAACCCAGTGGTAAAGGCAGCTGAGATAATCTAGACACTTGATCTACACTTGATCATAAATGGGTATTGTTTTAAGCCACTAACTTTATGGTTATTTGTTACACTGTAATAGTAAACTAATACACTTGGCGTTTTCAATAGACCACTAGGCTTTGTTTAACCACAGCCATCAGAGTTGTGCTTTTTTTTTTTTTTTTTTTTTTTTGAGACGGAGTCTTGCTCTGTCACCCAGGCTAGAGTACAGTGGTGTGATCTTGGCTCACTACAACCTCCACCTCCCAGGTTCAAGCAATTCTCTACCTCAGCCCCCCGAGTAGCTGGGATTACAGGCACCCACCACCATGCCCAGCTAGTTTGTTTGTATTTTTAGTAGAAATGGGGTTTCACCATCTTGGCGAGGCTGGTCTTGAACTCCTGACCTCGTAATCCACCTGCCTTGGCCTCTCAAAGTGCTGTGATTACAGGTGTGAGTCACCGCGCCAGACCCAGAGTTCTTATTCTGTGAAGTCTCTGCGCCTTTAATTCCCCTTGAGTGACTGTACAGCTTTGTAAGTTGTAGACAACTGATAACAATACAAATATTTTTGTCTATAGATACACACATGAATTTTATCCTTCAGAAATACAACCCCCTTCTGCCTCATGCAATAAACCAGTATTTTATTTATTTGTTAGTTCACTCTGGCATGACTAATCTGCCAACATACGAGTGGTACTTTAAATCCTCCTTTGAACCAGTTGTAACATCCATATCACGCTAAAGAGTTAAATAAAATCCTTGATGTATTTATTTTATATCTGTGTAAGAGTCATGATTTTACCTTTTCATAAAACATATCATTTAATAGAGGTGCATTCAGAGATTTCTAAAATTTGCAGGGCAAGGAATATTTATTCATCCCAGAGCTTATGTCAAAAACAGAGCTAAATATTGTACGTGAACTCATGTATTCCTCACGCTAAACCCCTGATCCTGGTATGAAGAGTCCCTCATTGAAATAAAGAAACCAAGACTCAGGCACATCACAAAATGTACTATAGAGCACACAGTGCTGGAGTCTTAGAGCTGAGAAGCTGACATACTGGAATATAAAGTTACTACTACTTCCATTGTGCCATAGAGCTTTCCAATGCAAAATGGGGCTCATCTCCTTTCACCCTAACCCAGCACCTCCTCCTTATTTCTTCATTCCATTTTGATGTCAACATTTTCCTTATCAGTCAAGTTTGAAAACTGAGAGTCATTTTTGTCCTTTCATTTCCTTTTTTTTCTATATCCATTGGTTATCAAATGTCTTAAGTTCAGTGTCTACCATCTCTTGCAGCCTCTTCCTCTTTCTGTTTCTGCTACTATCATCTGCATTTATTCTCACAGTAATAGCACCTCAAATAGGCAAACAGGACCAGATCTGAGTTTTGGGTGACCGGCACTTTTACAATTTTAGAGGGCCATCTTTAGGGAAAAAAATAGTAACATGAATACAAAATGAGACATTTATTCAGAATGAGAAAATAAATCACAATTAACAACCTTGGAACTTCTCATTTCTTTGTTTTGAGATCTCTGATGGCAATTTACCAGAAGTTTTTACATACAAGTGATTCCTGACTATAACCCAACACCCACACTCTAAACTTCCTGCAACTCCACCTACTCACAGGGGACACGCAAAGAAGTAACCCTAATACTCAGGCTTCCTTAGCATTAGAAACTTAGAGTCTACTATCAATTCTTTTCCCACTTTTAGTAAAGGAAATAAATTATGCAATGGAAGGTTTAACAAAGTATTCAGAGTTTCATGGAGGTGAGGAGAGTTATGAACCTGGGAAGTTTTAAACATTCAGATTCCTGAACTATAATCCAATCTTCTAAATAAAAACTTGAGGACATCTGTGTTTTTACAAGGCTCCACAAGTGAAATGGATGCAACTGACCTATGAATTAAGAATTTGAAAACCACTGCTCTAGCTCAACTGCATGAAAAGTGACCTGATCCTCTGTCTCCAAAGGTTAAAGCTCTTAGAGTGCAACAGAGTCCTCCAATATTTCCTGGGCACTGTGGTCTGTACAGTGCAAAATTCAGAAGCTATAAAAAATGCAGGTGAAAAGGTCGCTGATTAAAGTCTGAAACAGAAGCAACTACTTTTCTCTCTGTGCAGTTACTATACCTGTCTTGATTCAGGTAAAGCAATGTGCCTGATGAGAATCACTGAAGCACAGAAAATGGTCTGGCACTGAGAGATGAACAAATGAATCCCAAGTATCAGAGGAGTACACAGGACCAGAAAAGAAGTATTTCCAATACCTGCGCATGACTAAAGATTTCACTAGGCTCTTAGCTCAAAGGGACAATAGATAAACATTAGGTCTACGTTGCAAATTTGCCTGCATATTAATTGCAATTTATTGCTTCTATCTTTGTCCTTGCATTAGACTGTTTAATTCAGCATATGACTTCATTTTGAAGTGTAGAGTCCATCGTTCTCAGTAATTAGCTTTACAAAGTCCATCATCAAAAATATTGTTTCAGATTCTTTGAATATGGATTCTATGAAAGAGAAAAATCCTTAAAAGTGGGAGACCCGGCTGGGCGCAGTGGCTCACGCCTGTAATCCCAGCACTTTGGGAGGCCAAGGCAGGAAGATCATCAGGTCAGGAGATGGAGACCATCCTGGCTAACACGGTGAATCCCCGTCTCTACTAAAAATACAAAAAAATTAGCCAGGCATGGTGGCGGGCGCCTGTAGTCCCAGCTACTCGAAGGCTGAGGCAGGAGTGAGACTCTGTCTCAAAAAAAAAAAAAAAGAAAAGAAAAGAAAAGAAAAAAACCCAGGGAGACCAGTAAGAAGAATCCAGATTCTATTGGCCAGAACAGGAAGCTCAGCTACCAGCATTTGTCTTTAGATTCCTACCACATATGATTGCCCCAACTGGAACACAGGTTAGAGAGTCTGCTGTACTTCTAAAGTGATGAGAATAAATCTTCCTGTCACTTTATGTCACAGTCACACAGTTCCCCGAATAGCAACCCACAGACAGAGCCCTTGGCAAATTTGTTATCAGCTGTGTGTGTTTACACATGGCAAGTGTCTGGGAAATAAAGAAAAAAAGGAAAATATTGACAGTGTAGAGGATGTTCTTCCTTCTGGAAACTCACATAAGATTTTGAAACACAGCTGAATAAAAACTACCTTTATGTTCCAAATAAATTAGGAAATGATTCAATATTAAGTGTAATTGAAGTCATAAAAAAGCATTTTTTGTTCATTTGCTCTATTAAGACACGTTTCATTGTTGCTCACGGTTACTGAGTGGTACATCTCTGTATATATAATTATATAAGTACATTAGATGCACCTCTTTGTGTGTGTGTGTGTGTGTGTGTGGTGTGTGTGTGTATATATGTGGGGGACATATATTTATATATATTTATAGCAACATATGCTGTATACTTCTACACACCTTGCTCTCTGTCCTGGGAGGTGGACCAGAAGGGTTAAAAAGTGCCTGTGCCCTCTGGCTTCCTGTTGGGCTCAGCCTAGGGAGTGCCTGGCCTGAGCTGGAGGAGCAGGTGAGGTATTCCAGCTCCCCCACTCCGAGGTGTGGCTGCAGCTGGGTAAGGTACACTCCTTGACCAAAGGCTACAGTTCCATTCCTTGAACCTATCTACCTGATGCTCCCACCCCCAACCCTGAGTTCCAATAACACTTCCCTCTTCACTTCTTCAGTTCTCGAGGTGGTCCAGATTGCACTGCTGTTGCCAGCAAGAGAGACTGTAGCATTCCTTATGGTTTCCCTACGCCCTTTGTAAATAGTTCCTTTATTAAACTCTTTTCAAATTACCCAATTTGTGTGATCCGTATCTTCCTGACTTGGACCCTAATATTTTTACTGAATATTGACTAGTAAGCGTATTGCTCATGAACTGCCTCAAAGTTGTTGAGCTCCTAACACATAATTTATTAATATTTTTCTTTATTACCAAAGTTTTAAAAAATGTATTTATTCCTAATTTCTTTCAAAAATAGATTTACGGCAGGAATTATTTTGATGTTATATTTCAGGCCATTAAAAACATCAAGTACTTTGGCCGGGCGCGGTGGCTCACGCCTGTAATCCCAGTACTTTGGGAGGCCAAGGTGGGAGAATCACTTTAGGTTAGGAGTTCGAGACCAGCCTGGCCAAAATGGTGAAATCCTGTCTCTACTAAAAATACAAACATTATCCGGGCATGGTGACAGATGCCTGTCCCAGCTGCTTGGGAGGCTGATGTGTGAGAATTGCTTGAACCGGGAAGCAGAGGTTGCAGCGAGCCAAGATGGCGCCACTGCACTCCAGCCTTGGAAACAAGAGCAAAACTCCATCTAAAAAAAAAAACAAATTCAAGTACTTTGGGAATAATAATAAGAGGACTTTTAAAAAAATCAAGTACTATTTTTATGAACTCTAGGCATTTTCCCTCCAAATCATACACTAAATACTACTCAATGAATACTCAGTGAATCTCTTCATGTTATGAAAATCAGGAAACTGCTACCTAATGGCTTAACTTTTGAGGTAATGATTTGTGCTCAGTAGCTTAAATCTATGACAATGTTCATATTTATTGTATTCTACTCTTTGCTTTTAGGCTAAGGAACCATATGCTTTATGACATTGTATATTATAAAGAACAATCTATACCAAAATAACAACCTTCAGAGAACAAAAAACAGAGGATGCTTGAGTCAACAATTGCTAAGATATTGGACAGCGAGGTTAGTAATAGAGTTAATAATCTGGAAATATGGAATACTGACACTACTAAAACCATATTTAGGTGACTAAATTAATGCCACACTTTTCATCCACCTACGTGATGTTTATGCATCCAATGATGATAGTTAAATTTATCCAATGTCAAGACATGCTTATACCATTCTGACATATAATACCTTTACCAAATGCTAATTATTTTACTAATTTAAAAATATTTAAATATAAGAAGTGAAATTCCACTGTCAAGATGCATTATTCATTGTTTTTCCTTTTTAAGTTCAAAAAATATTATTCTTGAAAAAGAACTGGACCAAATTCAAACTGTGATGCTACAGAAGAAAAAAAAGAAGCTTAAGTAAACAACATTAAGAAAGGCCAAGTAAAGTGACAAATCACAGCAAATAATAATTTATCCCTACTGAGAAGGACAACACAATTCAATTCGCCAAATTATTTAATTTATCTCTGAGTAGCAATATGAATGATCAATCTGTTTTGATGAACACTAAAACTTTGCTGAATGGAAAATTGTGCTGCCTTTAACATGTCAAATTTAGGTACAGTAAAAGAAAATGTGAATTAAATTGGCTTTGAGTATACAGCATTAAAATATAAATTGTTGGCTAAGAAATATCTTTCCCAATAGCTTTATTTGAACCAAAATATTTTGCTGAGGAGGAATTATGTAAGTGTGCAAACTATATAATAATTGTTTCTTGGTCCTTAAATTTGAAATGTTCTCAAAAGTCTAAATGCAGAAAAAGGCTAAGAAGATTATATGAAGGAAAGATCTAGTTTGATCAAAGACTTTGGCTGTGAATTAGAGAGGGTTTTATAGTTTTGCAATAAACAATTTAGCAAAACCCTGAAATTCTTTCTTCCTTCATGCATTTATGCATTTAACCGTTTGTTAAAATACTCTTATGTGCAAAGTTTGTCCTAGGAAGTGGGAATTAAATATTGAAAACTCTCTGTTTTCAAGGAAGAGTAAAATGATCAGAGAATTTCATCTGAGTAATTGTCATGACCAATATCTGAAACCGCTTTAAGTCATAGCTCCAAAACCACGTAACTAGAGCTTCAGGAGCTGTCTTGTGGCTCCTGGAAAATGAATTTTAAATTGAATCCTGAGAGACTAGTAGGAGTTATCTTGGTGAACAGAGAAGGATCTCAAGTGAAAAAGCTTCCAAGGAGACAGCAATATCTGCAGAAGTCTAGAAGGAGAAGACGCAGGACCATTCTAGGAATTCCAAGAAGTTGATTTGGTGAAAGCAAATATGTTAAGTTTTGAAAAAGGACATGGTTGACAGAAGGCAAGTCCACAAAAAAAATTTAGAATGTTGAGGTGAAAAAATTATACTTTATTAGTAATTAGACCTAGAATTCCTGTTAGGAAGGAAGGTTGGGTTAGGAACATATCCAAACTTTTAGTCCAGAGGCAAAGACTAAGGAGAGCAATAAATGAACAAAAGAGGAGGATGAGTTGCTCTACATTGGAAATGAACAGGGATTTATGGTTTGGGGACATTGGAAAAATGAGAAAAGGGGAAATAAAAAAGCAGAAATAAAATTATAAAGGGAGGATGAAGAAATTATAAAAAACATAGATTTTTAAGTTATTTGTTTCACTGTGTTGAAAATGTCCTTTTATGACACCCTAACAATATTCAGTGCCATCTACTACAAAGACAAATTAGATAAATGCATTTGTAGTGTTTTGTTTTGTATTTGTGGAAATACAAGTTCCATATCTGTTGTGATATCAGGGCAGTGATAGAATTGCCTGTCACAGTCAGTATGTAGAGTCAAATATTATTCAGCAAAGGGAGGATGACTCTAACACTTGCAGACCCCTTGGAGATGGTATGAGACTTTGCACAGGGCAGTGTGCAGGGATTGGAGCCAATCTTCTAGTTCAAAGGAACATGGAATTCCAGCAAACACATAGGGTATGTAGAACTCCAGAAAGTTTGAGACTGATTTAAGGATGATGGGAGTGTTAATGAGGGTAGTGCTTGGTTCCATTTGTGGTCTGGATACACTGTGCAAATGGCTGAGAGGGAGGCAGGACTGAGGCAGAGAGGCCAGTTAGGAAAGCAAGTATGCTGGGTCACTGGCAAAGCTACCATTGATTCTGATGTTCTGGGATGGCTCCCCTGACTGTGATCTCAGTTCACCTGGTTCCAACCTTGGGACACAGACCAAGTACTTAGACCTTGGTCAAAGACATTGTGCCCATCTTAGAGGAGGGAGTGATAGAGTTGGGTGATTGTGTGTATATGTTTGCATGTATGCATTGGAGGAGTATATAAGCATAAAGGAAAAAAGAAATATCAACATGGCTCAAGTGGTTATTCCTCTAAGATCCTCTGTGAGTATACAATTGTGTGTGTGGTTACCCACAGAATAAGAAATTGATGAGAACTTAATTGAATCAAACTAGAAATTTACAAGCCCCACAATCTGTAATTCTGCGCTGGCAGAAAAATAGACCTAAATTCAGACTATCAGTCTTAATCAGTATTTAATGAAGAAGTTTGAAATAAAGGCAATCTGCTGACTTGGGTGTTTTGAAAAAAGAAAGGCCTCAAGCTAGCCATTATTTCGTGTTAATCGACACAGTAGTTAATGAATATAAAATTTACATCCTTGTTACCGTAACATTTAAGTTACATCTTTCAACCCATTTTGTATCTTGTCATCACTCAGTTTTGTTTCTATCTAAAAATCAACTTGCTAGAAAGGAAAAAGAACCTTTCTGTAATATTAGAAGATTTATTTTAATAGCTCTAAGGACTGTGGACTGTAAACTTAAAATTAATAATGTTTGTCAAAGGAAATACCTTTGTTAGAACACTTGTGATAGAAACCTTTGTTCCTTACCACAGGAGTTAAGTGTAGCTTGCCATTGAAGGTGAATTTTAGCCATAAATCCTAGTGACACTGATATCATTAATCAAGTTCTAAGTAACTCTACTTGTATAAGAAAATCATGATTTTATTAAAATTACAACTGTAACCAATGACTTCCATAGATTCCCACAATCACCACATCAGGCCCTTACCTCCCTTAATCTACTTGGGCTGCCATAACAAAATACCATAGAATGGATGTCTTCAACAAAAGACATTTATTTCTTTGCTGTTCTGGAGGCTGAGAAGCCCAAGATCTGAGTGCTAGCATGGGTGAGATCTGGTGAGGCCTCTCCTGCTTTGCAGATGGCTGTCTTCTGTGTCTTCACACAGTGAAAAGAGATAGAAAGCAAACTCTCTGGTTTGTAGGGGCACCAATCTTGTTACAAGGGACCAACCTTCATGAGCCCATCTAAACGAATTATCTCCCAAAGGCCTCATCTATCATCACATTGAGGATTAGGGCTTCAGCGTATTAATTTTGAGGGGCACGATTCAGTCCACAGCCCTCCCTCTGTGCTTGCCTCACTGCTTTTTCTTCCTTGCTGTGAATGAACTGAATGGTATGGGCTTTCATCTAAGGATACCCTCTAGCCTTGTGCATAGGCTCTAAAAAGTTCTCCTTGCACAGGGACAATATTGTTGAGACAGCCCTTTTTCTCCTACGTCCTCAAATTTCGCTTTTCTGCTAGATCAGTTCCATCAGCCTGCACAATACTGTTAATACTTTTATATTTAAGATTAATGTAAAAACAAAATAGACTGGGTGTGGTGGCTCATGCCTATAATCCTAGCAGTTTGGGTGGCAGAGGCAGGCAGATCACTTGAGATCAGGAGTTTGAGACCAGCCTGACCAACATGGTAAAAACTTGTCTCTACTGAAAATACAAAAATTAGCCAGGCATGGTGGCACATGCCTATAACCCCAGCTACTTGGGAGGCTGAGGCAGGAGAATTGCTTGAACCTGGGAGGCAGAGGTTGCAGCGAGCCCAGAGAGCACCACTTCACTCCAGCCTGGGTGACAAAGCTAGACTCCGTTTCAAAATAAATAAATAAAATAAAATTTAGGAAACTGTTGACCCTACATCTCCTTCTAACTTACTGTCTAATTTCTTTACTTTCCATTAGAGCCACTCACCTAATGTGTCTGTATTCACTATCTCTAACTTCTTTTCTTCCATTCTCTCATTTTTTAAAAAATAAGTAAGACCATTATACAAAACTCAAACAATATAGGAGAGCAAAGGAAGTCTTGCTTCTATCACCCCACCAAACTCACAATGCAAGCCATTTTTTTTTTTTTTTTTTTTGGTTTCTAATTTCTAATTCTTTCCACTTTTCTGATGTAGACATCAATATACTGTATAGGCTTGTCTGCATTTTGTTTGTTTTTACTCAGATATACCCAGGAGATTTTCCCACTGTCATTAGTTAAAGAATGGATCCCCAATCCCCAGGCACAGACAGACAGGTCCTGGTCTGTGGCCTGTTAGGAACTGGGCTGTACAGGCGAAAGTGAGCAAAAATCAGCGATGATCATTATCACCTGAGTTCCGCCTCTTGTCAGATGAGCCGAGGCATTAGATTCTCATACAAGAGTGAAGCCCATTGTGAACTACACGTGCGTGGGATCTATGTTACATATCCCTGATGATCTGAGGTGGAACAGTTTCCTCTCAGAACAATCCCCACCCTACAACCCTGTCCGTGGAAAAATTGTCTTTTCCACAAAACTGGTCCCTGGTGCCAAAAGGGTTGGGGACCACTAATTTAGAGAAGTTCTTAATTCTTTAATTTTTCAAGGGCCGGCTGTCATCACTGATTCAACCATTCCTCACTTGCTGGACACTGGATTGTTGTCATTACAAACAATATCCTAATTAACTCCTTAAACACATGGCATTTGATTATACTAGCTTTCCTTGCTTTTCTATGAGTTGTTGGTTCTTTCTTCTCAATTTCTTATAGCTCTTTATATACTAAACAAATGATCCCATTGTCTAGATAACAACATGCAAATCACAAATACATCTGTATTTTGTTTATCTTGAATCTGGCTTTCTAGAATCTTTGGAATTCTGGGAAAACCCCAGATTCAAAAAGAGCTTAGAAACACATATTTTACCACCTCTTGGGAGCTAAAAATATAGCTCCTTGAGCACTCAGTCATGTAAACATGACTACAAAAAGCCAAAGGTACAAAATTACACCTCACGATTTCTTGCATCAGGTGTATCCACTCAGTACCCACAATGGGCGGTCAGGTAGTACTCTAAGTACCAGAGACTTACAGCCAAAGACCCAGACCCTAACTCAAGGAGTCACACTGGTCACCAAATTGAAGGGCCAGTTAGCAGTTTAAAAAGAAAGAAAAGAAAAGAAAAAAAAAGGTAAGAAATACATTCACTGGCTTGCAGCAAAAAAAAAAAAAAAGAAAAGAAAAAAAAGAAATTATCCCATTGCTGTGATTAATTGCATTTTCACTATTCTTTGAATTTAAGGAATTCAATGATCTAAGATTTAAATATTTTGTTCCCAGTTTAACTGATAATTCCCCCCAAGCTTTTCTCATTAGTACAATAATATGGCTTAGGGGAAAGTACGAGGGCTGAGTAGTCAGACCTGCTTGGATCAGAACGTGACCTCTATGGCCTTGAGTAAGACATGTAACCTCTCTGAGGCTTAGTTTTTCTCTCTGCAAAAGGCAGTTAACATCACTAGCTTTTAAGAATAATTCTAAATATTAGAAATAATGCTGGAAATCTTAATAAACCACTCAGTACGCATAGACAGTAATTTAATTCAATTGAGAACTACGTACTTAAATGTCTACTATAACGCATGCCAGACATTATTGAGGCTCCAAGGAGACAACAATCAACAAAACAGACAAAAATCCCTACCTATTTGCATTCAATATATTCTTTTTGTTTTCTTTTCTTTCTAACAGTTCATAATAAAAGAAACCAATATTAAGGCACTTTCAATTCTGATCAAGATGGAATAACAGGGATAAGATTTACATTCCCATCTGAAACAACAACAACGAAACAGGCAAAATATATTAGACAACAGTTTAGGAAACACTGGCCATTAGGTAAAATAGATAGTGATCTTGGAGATACCTGGAATGAATTAGATGAGCCCTACAATTACCCAAGGAATGAAGAGACAAGGAAGAATGCAAAAGGAGATTGGAAAATATTTTAAATAAAAATAAAAACACATGATATCAAAATAGCAGGATTCTACTAATGCAATATGTGCAGAGAAACTGAATCACTAAACATCTATGCTAGATAGCAAAAAAAGATGTCAAATCAATAGCCTTAACTTGTACCTTAACAATAACATTTAATTAGAAAAAGAAGAAGAAATTAAATCCCCTGTAAGCAAAAGGTAATGATATTAATCAGAATAGAAATCAGTAAAATAGAAACAGAAAACAATAGAAAAAATAAATGAAACCGAAAGGTAGTTCTTTTAAAAAAAATCAGTACAATCAATAAACCTCTAGCCAGGCTGATCAGAAAAAAAGAGAGAAAACACAAATTATCAATATCAGGAAAGAAAGAAGTGACATAACTACAAATTTTTCTGATAGTAAAGAATAATACAGAAACATTATGAAAAAAATATAACACTCATGTGAAATGAACAATTTTCATGAAAGATAAAAACCACCACATTTTACTCAGGAAGAAATAGGTACTCTAAATAACCCTGTATCTGTTAAACACATTAAAGTTACAGTTAAAAATCTTCTCACAAGGAATGTTCTAGGCCCAGATGGTTTCGCCTGTGATTCTACCAAACATACAATGGGGAGATTATACAAATTCTAAGTAAATTCTTCCTGAAGACAAAAGAAGGAAGACTTCCACAAATATTCTATGAGCCAGCATTACCCCAGTATCCAGTATTAAAGCCGGGGAAAAGCATTACAAAGAAAAAAATAAATAAAAAAACAACTACAGAGTAACATCTCTGATGACCATTGGTGCAAAATTTCTAAATAAAAATGCCAGCAAATCAAATCCAACAGTGTATGAAATGATAATGAATTATGATCATGTGGGGCTTATCTCAGGAATGCAGATAGTTTAACGTTAAAAAATCAGTGTCTGTAATTTACAATATTAACAAACTAAAAAAGTGATTATTTCAATAGATGCTGAAAAAGAATGTGACAAAATTCCAATATGAATTCCTGACAAAAACTCTCAGCAAACCAAGAACAAAAGGAAATGTCCTCAGCGTGATAAAAAGCATCTTTTAAAAACTTACAGCTAACTTAATGGTTACATACAAAAAAAAAAAAATTAATACTTTCCCTCTAATATCATGATGATGAGAAGTTATCTACTCTTACCTGCTCGAATTTTTTTTTAGTGCAGATTCTAGCCAGTGCAATAAAAAAAAGAAATACAGTATTGAGTATGAAGAAGATATGTTTATTTGAAGATGACAGAACTGTCTATGTACAAATTCCAATGAAATCTGCATAAATATCTAATAGAAATAAGAATTGAATGCAGTGAGACTGCAGTATACAATATCAATATAAAAATAACTTCCATTAAATTGAAATTAAATATTATTTATAATAGCTTCACAAATTGAAGACTTAGTAAAGTTGTCAATTTTCCCCAAATTGATTTATAGAGTCAATAAACTCCAAACCAAACTCACAGCGGGCATTGTTTATTTGGTAGAAACCAACAAGCTGATTTGAAATTGGTGTGGAAATCCAATGAATCTAGACTATCCAGGGAAATTTTAAAAGAAAAAAAAGAACAAAGTTGAAGGAATAACACTGCCAATTTCAAGATTGATTATAAAGCTACAGTTATTAATATAGTATGTGTCATTAGTGTAATAAAAGACAAGTTAATCAATGGAATAGAAATGGACCCATGAATATGTAGAATATTGATTTTTAATAATGCTATAGGCTAAGCAATGGAGGAAAATATTGTACTTTTAGAAAATTGTACTAAAAAATTCAAATGAAAAATATTTAATTCATACCTCACACCATGTACAAAAATTACCTCAAAATGCATCATAGATCTAAATGTAAAACTATACAACTTCTAGACAACAAGGAAAAAAATCTTAGTACTCTTGGATTAGGCAAAGGAGTACTCTTGGATTAGGCAAAGGTTTTCTAGATATGAGAACAAAAACATAATCCATAAAAAAATTAAGTGGGACTTCATTAAATTTGAAAATTCTGGTCTTTTAAAGACACTGACAGGAACTGCTTGGATCAGAACATGACCTCTATAGCCTTGAGTAAGACATGTAACCTCTATATATAAATATAGTTATATAGCATATGTGGGGGAGGGAGTGGGATGGATTGAATGTTTGTGTCCTCTCTAAAATTCATGTTAAAACTAAATTTCCAATGCAACAGCATTAAGAGAGATGTGGCCTTTAAGAGATGACCTGGCCATGTGGGCTCTGCCTTCATCAATAAATTCCTGCCTTAGAAAAGTCTTGGGAGGGTGAGTTTACCCCTACTGTCCCTTCAACCTTGGGTGGACACTGTATTTATTCCTCTGGAGCATGCAGGAACAGGCCACCATCTTGGAAGCAGAAAACAGCCCTTACCAGACACTG
This sequence comes from Trachypithecus francoisi, assembly GCF_009764315.1. NCBI lineage: Eukaryota > Metazoa > Chordata > Mammalia > Primates > Cercopithecidae > Trachypithecus > Trachypithecus francoisi. The sequence goes on from NW_022681454.1 coordinate 20,338,195, forward strand.
AACTTGCAGACAACTTGATCTTACATTATTCAACCTCCAGAGCTGTAAGCAATATATTTATGCTGCTTATAAATTACCCAGTCTAAGGTATTTTGTTACAGCATCACAAATGAACTAAGACAGGAAGAGGAGAAAACTTGTACTTAGAATATGTGAAGAGCTCTCAAAACTCAATAATAAGAAAATGGCCGGGCGCGGTGGCTCAAGCCTGTAATCCCAGCACTTTGGGAGGCCGAGACGGGCGGATCACGAGGTCAGGAGATTGAGACCATCCTGGCTAACACGGTGAAACCCCATCTCTACTAAAAATACAAAAACTAGCCGGGCGAAGTGGCGGGCGCCTGTAGTCCCAGCTACTCGGGAGGCTGAGGCAGGAGAATGGTGTAAACCCGGGAGGCGGAGCTTGCAGTGAGCTGAGATCCGGCCACTGCACTCCAGTCCGGGCGACAGAGCGAGACTCCGCCTCAAAAAAAAAAAAAAAAAAAAAAAAAAAGAAAATAAACAACCTATTTAAAGAATGGACAAGAGTTTGAGCAGATACTTCCACCAACAAAGATATACAAAGGGCAAATAAGCACAAAGAAAGATACTCCATGTATTAGTCATTAAGAAAATGCAAATTCAACCATAATGAGATACTGTTACACTCCTAGTAAACTGACTAAATTAACATTCTGATCATACCAAGTGTGGTGAGGAGGTAGAGCAATAGGAATGCTCACAAGTGCTAGTGGTAAAGTAGTTTATCTATCTCCTAAAAAGTTAAACATGCACCTACAATATTACCCAGTTATCTTACTCCTAGGGATTTACTCAAGAGAACAGAAAGCATATAGGCATGCAAAGGCTTGTCCACAAGTATTCATAACAGCATTACTCATAATAGCCCCAAACTGGAACAACCCAAATGCACAACAAGAAGTGAGTGGATGACCCGGTGCAGTGGCTCATGCCTGTAATCCCAGAATTTTGGAAGGCCAAGGCAGGCGGATCACTTGAGGTCAGGAGTTCAAAACCATCTTTGCCAACATGGCGAATCTCTGTCTCTACTAAAAATACAAAAATTAGCCGGGTGTGGTGGCAGGCTCCTGTAATCCCAGCTACTCGAGAGGCCGAGGCAAGAGAATCGCTTGAACCCGGGAGGTGGAGGTTGCAGTGAGCCAAGGTCACGCCACTGCACTCCAACCTGGGGGACAGAGCTACATCCCATCTCAAAAAAAAAAAAAAAGGGTGGATGGATAAGCAAACTGTTGTATATCTCTATAATGGTATACTATTCCGCATTAAAGAGGAATGAACTATTGATATGCACAGCAAAACATCTCAAAATAATATACATAATATAAGAAGCCAGATAAAAAGGGTACACATTGTGTGATCCTATTTATGTAAAATTGTCAAAAAACAAAAAAAAATCCCAACACCTCATGTAGAAAACAGGCACATGTTTTCCTGGGGAAGGTGGTGAGGAGGGCCGGGAGAAACAAGAGAAAATTCCAGGGATGATAGATGAATATGTTCACTACTTTGATTAGAATTATTTTACAAGTATTTACATATACCAAAACTTAGATACTTTAAATATGTACAATTTACTGTATGTCAAGTATAGCTTACTCTAAAAATGTAAAACTGTAAGACAAAAAGAATTATCATTTAGACTTTTTTACTGAATCAAAATATTTTGTAGATGCTTCGAATTCTCTGCTTCCAATTATTTAGTCAACCATTTGCAGAGGCCTGGAGATAGTTTTGGCGTGGAATAGCTAGTGTCTTTTCATTTAGCATGGCTAAAATTTAACTTAAAAATTGTGAGCATACTAACAGATCAGATGTTAAATGCTTATTTGCTGATAACTTCTTAAACGTTCACATTCAAAGCATTGTGCCCCTTAAATATTAGTTCACTACTGGCCATCAGTAGCCACTTTTATTTAATTATATTTATAAAATTTAAATGAATCAATGCTCATGCCTAAGAAAATTATACTCAGGAGTACAGAATGAAAAATGAAAGTCCTCCTGCTCATTTCTCATTTCTAAATACTTCTTCACGATTAACAAGGAGAGCAAGGTTGACAAAGATGATGAACTGCCATTTCTAATCCTTCTTGGCAATTGCATTCACTTATTTTCTTTTGTGAACAGGAAAGTACTTGGAGAGAAATTATACAGTGATTCATGATTCTGGGGGAGGCTGCTGATATTTTGATGAGGCTACCTCAGTGCCCTCAGGAAATCAAAGTGTCCTATCACTCTGTATCCATTATCATTACAAAGCTGCTCTGCTTTTAAATCATCTTGATTTCCAGGTAGTAAATAACTTTTTAAATAAAAGTTATTTCTAAAAGTATTCATTTGTCCTTTTTCTTCATCAAAACAGTATTATTTTTATTTTAGCAAAGAACAGCTGGAGAGAAAGAGAGAAAGACTTCCTGCATCCCCATTTTATTTGATTTTAATCATTGCCTTTACCCCAGACTTCATGGTAATGTGATGGTGTTAACTAGGAGTCCTTATCTCTGGGGCAATGACCACAGAAGGAAAGTTTAGTAGTAGCGTCAGGGAACCACAAGTTTCCAACTTTAGTAGCCGTCTATGAAGGTTGTTTAGCTCTATCCAACACTTTCTGCAACTTGATGGCCATAGTTTCCTGAGTCTGAGTCTTCAGTGCACCAAAAAGAAGTACCCATACCTGAAAAAGATTCTGTTAGGCACAGGTATGCAGATTCTTTCTTCACCCATAGGCTACATAGGCTATGGAAATTGATATGCAAATAAAGGACAGCTTTACAGAAACTATCTACATTTTTCTCTTATATCCAAAGATCTGTTATCCTAGGGTAGTTGAAGCCCTAATTTCCAAAATTTTCAGACAAGAACTCAACAACCAATGATAGATTAGGGAGATAACTAATATCTACTGAGTCCACACTATATGCTCACACACACACAGAGAGACTTTATATTTGTAAATCTTATATCTCAAGGCCACGTTAGTCTGGAAAAAATAAAGTGGCATCAAGACAAGAACTAGCAACAGCATATCTGCCTCTGCCCTCACTGTCTCTCGTAGGATCTCTACACTATCTTCTTTAAACACGTTTTGCTAGCAGTTCTGGGAGTCCTCTGGTATAGCTCGAAGATGCTCACAAACAGCATCCTCTCAGTACCTTGAAGCATCTGCTGATTCCTTTCTCCTGGCTTCTCTGTCTTTGATCTATGACTGCTATCAGACCTGCTGAAAGTCATAAAACAGCTAAACTACTTCCACTCTGCCAATAGCCCTAGGGATGTTGCACTCACAGGTATATTTATTTAAAAATTCTCCCTGTAAAGAGTTGATGTACGTGCATGTTAAGTCAACTTAAGACTACAGCTTTGAACAGCTATGGCTCTCTAATCAGGAATTAAAACTCTATGTTGTTGTTGTTTTTGCTGCTGCTGCTGAGACAGGGTGAAGTGCAGGCTGGAGTGTAGTGGCAAGATCCTGGCTCACTGCAGCCTTGACCTAATGGGTTCAAGTGATCCTCCTGCCTCAGTTTCCCGAGTAGCGAGGCCTATAGGTCTGCGCCACCATGCCCAACTAATTTTTTATTTGGTGCAGAGATGGGTTCTTTCCAAACCAGAGGCTGGTTTGGATCTCCTGGGCTCAAACAACCCTCCTACCTCAGCCTCCCAAAGTGCTGAGATTACAGGTGTGTAATCGCACCACACCCAGGCGGAATTAACACTCTACAGATGGTTATTTAAGCACTTAATAGTGTTATCAGAGCTATGTCAGAGGGTTTACTGGTAAAAGTTTTAATTGAGTAAATGAGGTTCTAATGCTAACAAATTCAGTCACAGTCTTGGAAATTCTTTATTTGGTTTTGTTTGGGTTTCATATGTATGCAGTTCTATTTTATATTTGTGTGTGTGTGTGTGTGTGTTTATAGTGCAGCCCTCTCCTTCCTTAGGCTTCTGATATGAGAACCTGAGCCCGAACAGAAGAACATCAGAATGGTTCGTCCCAAGTAGTACTCAAACACTCTCAGCCTTTGGTCCTGATTTTCTGTATTCACAACCTTTTGTGCAATCTCTACTTTGTGTTACCTTAAAAGAGTTATTTCCCATAAGAATCTCTGTTCTCTTAAGCTTTAGATCTCTGTTAGGCCTATTCTATAATGCCTATAAATGTTCATACCAAAGAACACTCCTATTTCTGTGGAAAGACCAATTAAACTTCTATTAGAGCCTAAGTAAATAGAAGTTCAAAAAGCAGAGTTTTTATAGGAAAAGAAGGAATCTTGAGATTAAAGTGCGTTCAAGGAAACACCAAATTATATTTAGTCGAGCTTTACCACAGAGATTTATTTTTGGAAACTGTTCTGATAGTCAAACTAGATAGTAGGTACCCCATTCACGGAGTTCTATGTGGAAATACTTAAAATGATAGGTTAAACATGGTAGATCTTTCATTAGCATCAATTTTACCAAGCTACTTTTGCCAGGATAAGGGGAAGTAGTTTTATATAAGTAAAAATAGTGTACCACTGAATAATAAATATAATTTGCTTGGGTTTTTAACAGAAGTCTTTGAAGAAATGTTGTTTTCTTGGTTAGCCATTTAGTGTAAGGCCTCAGACTTTTCTGGAAAATTTAGGTAAGCACTAAAAAGCAATATTTGGGATTGTCAGCAAACATAAAAGCACTGTATCTAAATGTGAATCTTGTATATTTTAATTTTAACCATGATCCCTGCAATTTGAAGTGAGGTAAGAGGAAGGGAAGGAAAGATCATCAGTTTTAAAGAACAAAGAGGCCAAAACAAGCAATATCGTAATAAATGTAGCATAGAATTATAGAGAAACCTGAACTGAATTGTATTGTGATTGCTTAGTATTATATCATAGTCATATGTATTTTAAGATGAATTGCTCGGGTTTTATTTAACATGTGCGAAATAAAACATTGGAAAATAATTTTAAACATATTTATAATATATATGATAATACACTTGCTTTTAATAAGTCAGCTGAATTACATTTTTGTATGTAAAAGGTAATTTTCCTCTTTTATAGATATGGAAGTTTGATTTGCTTTCCAATTTTTCTTTAACTCCTTGCATTAGATGAATTCTATATCTCCAAGTACTATATTCAGTCAAGTAGATTTACTTTTTAAGTGAAAAATGAGTTTTGAGATAGAAAAAAGCTTTGCCTTAATATGCCAATTATACGGCTCTTTTTAACTCTAACTTGTAGTCTGAGGGATGGTAAGATTTTGCAGTTCAGTTGCTCTCAACAACTGAGATATCGATGGACTCAAATTTGAGTTACAACTACATCTACATAAAAACTTTCATTTTCTCTATTGATTCTTTTCACAAACTTCTAATTATGCTTTCAGGTGGTTAAATGGCAAAATCTAACTGCATCTATGACAAAGCGAGCTATATTTAAACTGCGGGATAAAGGAGAAAATGAGTCCTAGCCAGTAGGCAACTGTCAACAATACTTTCCTAAAACAACTGTTAACAAGCTGCTAGACAAATGTCAACCTAGATGAGTTCAATAAAAGTAGACCCTGCCCTGCAGAATGAGAGTGAGTCCCTGTGCTGGCAGAGAGGAGCCTGTCTTTGTTGGAGACAGAGTACTAAAACTGTGCTGATCTTGGATAGCTGTACCCAGGAATGCAGCCTTTCACCAAACAGTTTCCAAGTTATCACACTTTATAAAATAATTGGCATTATCATGTTTCCATATACTAAGTCAATATAAATGCATTTTCAGAAGAGTGATGGGATCAGATTTCATTCAAAATCCCTCTGTCAGAAGAATCCAGAACTGACGAAATCCTATTATTTCAATTAAGAACATGGATTTGGGAATGCCTGGATTCGAATCCTGTCTTCTTTTTAGCTGGGTAACCTTGATGAAGTCCCCAAGTGATCCTTTATTTGTAGTATAGGAATAGTCATAAATAGCTCCATGTTGCCTGGGAAGAATAAATATAGTGACATGTGTGTGAGGTGCTTAGCAGAGCACATGGACTCAGCACTTGCTCAGCTCATGGTAGCTCTCACCAGCCTCCAAGACACAAGGAGCCAGCTGATATTTCTGTAAATACTTGTCTCAACTCTTGGGCAAGTGGGAGCTTATATTCTACAAACTCTGATCCTTGAATCGATATGATTTCACTTAGCATAGTTCTTTAACTTTCCTAGGAGCCAACATCTACTGAGCACTTACTATGTACCAGGCTCTATTCTGATATTGTTTGTTTTGTTTTGTTTTGAGACAGAGTCTCACTCTGTTGCCCAGGCTGGAGTGCAGTGGCATGATCTTGCTTGGCTCACTGCAACCTCCGCCTCTCAGTTTCAAGTGATTCTCCTGCTTTAGCCTCCCGAGTAGCTGGAATTATAGGTATGGGCCACCATGCCCTGATGGCTAATTTTTGTATTTTTAGTAGAGAAGGGGTTTTACTACATTGGCCAGTCTGGTCTCAAACACCTAACCTCAAGTAATCCGCCCACCTTGACCTCCCAAAGTGCTGGGATTACAGGCGTGAGCCACCGTGCCCGGCTTATTCTGAATGTTTTAACTGAATTAATTCCTTTAATATTAATATGAACTGTGTGAGACAGAAAGTAACGTTATTTTACAGAGAAAAATAAAATGATGATATAGGATTGCCTTGTACTGGAAACTTAGTGGGAGGAAGAGATGGGATTGAAATGCAAATAATCTAACACATAAACTTGTGTCTTTATTGCTACTTTATTGTCTCTCCTACTGAGATGTAATGTCCTCAAGGGAAGGATGATTATGAATGTTGTTTTGATGCCCTCCCAGCACTCAACATGTTGTCCTGGCACAGCCTGCATGTTGATCTTCAGGGATCTCCCAGTTTATTTGAGGAGATTCAATGTGCGAGGATGGTATAACATAATTGCATTTATAAAGCCCCTACTCTGGTCTAAGTATTGCATTCTGTGGATTATTGGCCTCCTTTTGTCCTCAAACTGACTTTGAACCATAGGTGTCCTTACCCTCCTCTATAAGTCAATCAGGCTTCCCAGGTATCATACAGACCCCACTCCAGTGTGTTTAAACAGAAATGGAATTCATAAAAGGTAGTTCTGAGAATTTCTAAGTGAGCTGGAGCATCATAATCAGATGATTCTTGGTCAGGTTCAGTGCCCAGCCACACCTCCAGGACTGCATGCGGAAGCAGCACTATAGCTTGTATGACTAACGCTGAACACTGAAATCACCGACACTGTTCTGCTTGGCACCTGCTGGCTTTACCACAACCCTTGACAGGAAATAGATTCTGTTTCCTCACTTCCAAATTGAAGTCTTCCAAGAGTGCATCTGATTGATGGAGGCCTAAGTCAAACATCTGCCTTAACTGCAAGGGAGACTGAAAAAAAGGGTGTGAATTTAAATTCAGAGAAGCAAGACTTGTAAACTAAGGGAATTTCCTGCTTATGGGAAAGGTATTAAAAAGTGCTAGGTGAGGGGGAAAAAAACACCTCATAAGTACCTACTACACTTCCATTTTACAAATGGGAAGACTAAAGCTCATAGGTTAGATCATTGAGTCCATGCCACGAGTAGTAAGCAGAGGACTGAGCATATAGAGATAGACCTGTCTCCCCACACAGAGAAATAACAAAACAACGAGAGTTTCAACAGTCAATAGGAGAGGAGTTCAGGGAAGGAAGGCTCTCTTCTGGGTGCAGTGATCACAAAAGGCCCAAGGAAAGTAACATCATTTGGACTTTCATAGGGAGCCTAGAATCCCCATGTCAAGGCTGTAAGAAAAATCTTGGGAATGATTTAGTACACATTCTTTATTCCACGGGGGAGGAAACTGAGGCTTGTAGAAGAGAATTGCTCTGCCCAAGGTCATAGCCTCTTCGTGGCAAGTAGCTGAAAACCCAAGCCCGTGACAGTAGGCCCAGTGCTCTTTGCAGCAAGCCCTGGACCCCACCTGCTAAATCACATCTCTGGCAGAACTGTTGGGCAGACTTTCTTTGAATTGATAAACAGAATGGGAGAAAGAGTCATGTGCTTCCATCAAAGCAAAAAAGAAAAGCTTTTATTCTGTATGTGGTTTCTCATAGAATACTTCTCGCCCAGCTGAGCCCAAGTAGGTAAAAGGCTCTTGCTTGTGCTAAGGAGCCTTTCTTATCTCTGCACACCCTACTCCTTTCCTGCTAATACCAAGTATAGAAGGCAATGAAAGAAAAGGTCACCTGCCTTCCTCCTAATGGGACACTGATGTTTTTAAGTGCTCACGTGATCTGTCCCAGAAAATGTCAAATTGTGCCCTTATAACTCTTAGTTGGCAGTTAGTTGAGTGGCTCTGTTGCCCAGACAATGGATCCACTCAATTTTTGCCTCTCATTTGAACACCCACAGTTAAAAAAACTTGGGAAGAAAATAATGGAAAAGTTGACCCCCAGTTTTCTGGAAAAGGTGACCATATATTTAAGTGTGTCCGCTCTGGCTGTAGGCTTTATAAAACTTCTGAGAAGCAGTGTGGTATTTTAGATAAAAACAAAGGCTTGGTTGTTAGACTGTCCTGTGATTGAAATTCAGCTCTATCCTTTCTGGTGTGTGATCTTGGACAAGACTTAAACTTCCTGAGACTCAGTTTGTATGCAAAATGAGAATAATGATACGTTTGTAGGGGATTAGAAATAATGCAGATTCTTGACATTTGTTAGGGACTTGTTATACGTGAAAGATGATTAGTTTCACTCTTTATTTCATTAACTACTTTGACTTAAGCTGGTCTCTTTGATGAACTTTCATTGACTCTCTGGTACTTGACATTTGTATAATATTACTTTCAAAAATGCATTAGTAGGCCAGGCGTAGAGGCTCAGGCCTGTAATCTCAGCATTTTGGGAGGCTGAGGTGGGCAGATGACCTGAGGTCAGGAGCTCAGCTCAAGACCAGCCTGACCTATATGGTGAAACCCCATCTCTACTAAAAATACAAAAATTAGCCAAGCGTGGTGGTGCATGCCTGTAATCCCAGCTACTTGGGAGTCTGAGGCAGGAGACTCACTTGAACCCATGGAGGTTGCAGTGGACTGAGATCGCACCATTGCACTCCAGCCCTGGGTGACAGAGCGAGACTCTGTCTTTAAAAAAAAAAAAAAGTGCATTAGTAATATGTTAACTCATAAACTCATGTTATTTTCAGCAAGCTTTTTAAAATATGATTTTGTTACCTTTTTTTGTTGTTGTTTTTTACAGATAAGGACCCTGCATTGATGAGTCCTTAAGTAACTGGTGGCCAAGATGGGCTTAATGTCTCCCTCAGTTTGACTATGGTTTAGATGGGTTTCTTTTTTTTTTTTTTTTTTTTGATTCTTAATCAGTTGACTCTAGGCTGCTGGCTTCTTTTTTCTTAGATAATTTACTAAAAAAGAAAAAAAAAGAACATCTGAAATTGTAAATTATCTCTCTGCAATTTAGAGATGTCTTTCTCAAGGATTTGGGACTAATTTCTTTGACATTATAGAAGAAAATAAGATGCCTATCTCTATCTCTGTGGGAGGGTAGAGGATCCTTAGACAAGTAACAGCCAATCCAAATGGCCTAATCACATCAGCCAACTACAGTAGTCCTCCCTTATCCTTATCCATGAGGGGTATGGATAATTCATTTCAGTAAATGCTTGAAACCACAGATAGTTCTGATCCCATGTATCCTACACACGAATTTCTTTTTCCTTCACAATTTCATGGATAGAAGATTCATTCTTACGCTAGATTTTAGCAACCTCAGCATACGATTTTTTTCCTTAACTAGACAACTTTCACCTTTTCACCCAAAGGAAATACTTTATGGCTTCTCATTGGAATATTCAAATTGCCAATATCACTACTCTTGTGCTTTGGGGCCATGATTAAGTAAAATAAGAGTTACTTGAATGCAAGCACTGCAATACTGCAATAGTTCATGTGATAACTGAGAAGACTACTAAATGACAAAGGCCAGATTCACGTCTCAAGCAGGAAAGAGTAGCACAGGGTAAGATTTCATCATGCTATACAGAATGGCATGCAGTTTATGACTTATGAATTATTTATCTCTGGGATTTTCCTTTAATATTTTAGATGGCAGTTGACCACAGATAAATGAAACTACAGAAAGGGAAACCCCAAATAAGGGAGGACTATGGTATCCCTCTACCATCTTCCAGTACTTTTCCATTAGCTCATCCCAGAGTTTAAAACTCTCATTTTTTTAGAATTGCGTTTACCCTCTCTCTTTCCCGTTGCAATAATCTTGGCCTCTATTGAAATAGTCCTGAATAAAACCTTTCTTGCCTGTCTAACTTGTCTGAGGCAATTTCTTTTACACTGGCCCAAAGTCGACAAGGTAAAGCAAAGATTTTTAGTCATTTGTGCTTTTCTCATATGGACTTAAGTTGGGCTTTAAGACCAAGACTCAGACCAAATTTTTATTCTAAGAAAGGCATTATCCTGCAACTACAATCTAACTAAAAGAGCCTTTGTTTTCCCCTCTGAAAAGTGAGAAAGCTGGACTAGATTCCCGTTTCACAGTTGGATATGGGAGATCCTTCACAAACCTCGGTGGACTAGGGAAGAGGGGACCAAAGGAGGCCTGAGTGGGGGCTCCACAATCATGCATGCTAATAAATAAATAAAATAAATTGGGGCCATATGTTGACCTCATCAAGAAGGGTGGATGCTGCTATAACTGAAAAAATGGAAAATCACTGGATTCTAACATTTATATGGCCTGTTCTAGCTCTATGGAATTTTTATATTTATTTTTGAGATGGAGTTTTCACTCTTATTGCCCAGGCTGGAGTGCAATGGCACAATCTCGGCTCACTGCAACCTCCACCTCCCAGGTTCAACAAATTCTCCTGCCTTATCCACCCAAATAACTGGGATTAAAGGCATGTGCCACCAAGACCAGCTAATGTTTTGTGTTTAGTAGAGACAGGGCTTCACCATGTTGCCCAGGCTGGTCTCAAACTCTTGATCTCGGATGATCCACCCACCAAAGTACTGGAATTATAGGCATGGGCCACCACGCCCAGCCCTGTTCTAGTTGTAACACTGGCTCCTTCCTAGGACATCAAAACAAATCCAGCACACCTGTCTTTTCCTCAGCGCCTGCTTGCAAAGGTGTATCTATCTCACACGTTTATCTAATACTGTTGCTGATCAGCAGATATTCAGTGAGTAGGTACTCCTCAGACACTACCTGTTTACATTTTCATTAAACAGGATCTACTTTGGAGATAATTTCCAAGTCAAAAAGAAGAAAATCACTTAATTGATAGGAATTCCAGATCCCTGAACAAGGATGACAGGTGCAATTGGCTTATTCACTCAAGAGTTATTGAATGCCTACTATATATAGGATTCAAATCCTTACATTGTGTAGGGATTTCAATATAGAGTTAAAAAAATGTGGCCTGTGACCTCATGGAGAATAGTCTAGTGGAAGAGATTTACTATACTCAAGCACTCTCAAAATTCTAAATTTAAGGGAATAGAATTGTTGACTTAGCTTTTTGGAGTTTTAATTCAATAAGAATACTTTAAACACAAACTATGCTCAAGGTGTCTTACCAAACCATACATTATAGGGAATAGGAGGCGAGATTCACAGAAGCGGGAAAGATTATGTTTACCTTTATATCTCTTCTCTCCTTCAACTCTCTACTTCACACCTATCTTGTTCATAGTAGGGCTTAAAACATGGCTATTAAATGCATAATATTTAAAAACGACTTCCTGAATTAAAATTATATTACATTTGGCAGGGCACAGTGGCTCACACCTGTAATTGCAGCACTTTGGGAGGCCGAGATGGGCAGGTTACCTGAGGTCAGGAGTTTGAAACCAACCTGGCCAACATGGTGAAACCCCATTTCCACTCAAAAAAAAAAAAAAAGAAAAAGAAAATTAGAGTGGTGTGGCAGTGGATGTCTGTAATCCCAGCTTCTTGGGAGGCTGAGGCAGGAGAATGGCTTGAACCCAGGAGGCAGAGGTTACAGTGAGCTGAGATCTCACCATTGCATTCCAGGTTGGGCAACAAAGCAAGACTGTCTCTCTCTCTCTCTCTCTCTCTCTCTCTCTCTCTCTCTCTCTCTATATATATATATATATATATATATATATATAATATTACATTTAAAGAGAAAACTTTCAATAAAGTTTGCAATAATTTATCCCCCATGTTTTACAGGTTATTATACTTTTCCAAATTAAATTCAGGATTCAACTGCTAACCTTAGCTTGAAAAAGACTAATCTATTTGCATGCCCCAGGCAGGTTTATCAAAAACATCTTTTCACTATTAAAGCCTCAACCTACTTCAGCTACAAATCCCAGCAGACTTACTTAGCATAAGACACTATCATTTCCATCTTCATTACAACACAGTTTAATTATCTGCCTTAGAAATAAGGTTCTTCCTCCTAATGAAAGTGGTTAGTCTGGGGGCTCCAAAGGGCATAAGGCAGTTTCAAGGCTTCATTCTGATTATATATGCAATTACAAGTTAGAAAATATGCTTGAAAGTCAATGAAAGTTCTTTCATCTATTTCTCCAGTTAGAAAACATAAACATTGATTGGAACGAAGATTTTGTGGTTGATGTTTTACTTGTCTAGAGCATTGCTTTTCAAATTGGAAGACGGCACTTCCAGGTGTCACTTAGTATCATCTCATGTCAGTTCCATCATTGCTACTGGGGTTCACATGAGGGTAGTGAATTCGCAGACCTCAGTTTATTTCCAGGTATAGTAACCATGTGTCCAGGATAGTCATTTAAGTCCTATGGGTTTTACTTTCTCATCTGGAGTCCTACTTTTTGGGGTTGGTGATGATATTTAAGGAAATAATAGGCATGTAGTTGGTGAGAATGTTAGTAATTATTTTACCTCGCTTACTTTTCCCTCCAAAACTGCCAAAATTTTTGCTTCCTTTTGTCCTGTCCTCAACCGTATTTCTAACATCTCATTTTCATCACAGGACCATATTTCCTGTGTCACTGAGAAAAGGAGTCACCAGAGAACTCCTTCTAGTTTTCTGTCTTCTAACACCAAACTTTTCTTTCTTTTCTTTTTTTTTTTTTTTTTTTTTTTTTTGAGACGGGGTCCCATTCATTGCTCAGGCTGCAGTACAAGTGGTGTGATCTCAGTTCACCGCAGCCTTGACCTCCTGGGTTCAGATGATTCTCCCACCTCAGCTAACTGAGTAGCTGGGACCACAGGTGTGAGTCACCATGCCCGGCTAATTTTTGTATTTTTAGCAGAGTTTGGGTTTTGTCATGTTGCCCAGGCTGGTTTCAACATCCTGGACTCAAGCAGTCCACCCACCTTGGCCTCCCAAAGTGCTGCGATTACAGGCATGAGCCACCAAGCTCAGCAAACATCTATATTTTCTATTATCTTTCCTTCTCCCTTTTCATCATTAAGGAATTTGGATCCCATAGCCTAAGACTCATTTCTCAGCCTGGGCTTTTGCCCATCTCATTTCACCTTTCTCCAGACCTCCTCCATCATTTTTTCTTGCTTCTTTTAGTGAAGCCTTGCACTTTCTGCTCACTCTGGTTCATTTCCTTCAACTTCAAACATTGAGATCATAGTAGCCAGATTCAGTTCACAAAACATCCTTCACATAAGTTTTTGCTAAGGAAACAATAGAGATGCGTACAAAGATTTTTGATCAAGGAGAGCCATTGTGGAAATAGAGTAGCAAGCATTGCAAAATGCCTCACTGGTCAACAATACAGGTTAGCTAAATAAATTAGGGCAATTTTGGTTAGCTAAATAAGATGGGGTGTTTTAGAAAAATAGAAAATGTTATGGGAAATTCTTTAGTCATGGGTAAATATGTCAAGCTGGTATTAAGAATCAAAAAAATGTGTGTGTTGTCTGCAGGTAGGCACATGTGGGTGTATGCATTGAAAAAGACATGCATGCTATTTCTGGCTTGTGAGATACGGGCTAACTTTAATTTTCTTTGAGTTTCCTTGTATTCTCTAAACTTCATATAAAAAAACTTATTTTGTTTATATAATAGGTGAGAAAACAATGGTTTTAAAAAATGCTTCTTTGCCCTTATGTCCCTCTTTCAAATGTCAACTCATTTATTTCTTTCTCTTAGCTATCTTTCTTCTTAAACTAGAGTTTTCATCAGCTACCTCCTTCTGCTTCTTTCCTGATTATTTACTTTTCAATCTAATGCCAGTTCATTGAGCTCCCATCATGGATCATGCACTGTGCAAAGTGCAGAGCAAGTTGGTGAGGATACAAGGATGGTGGTGGCCAAAAAAATAATGTTTTTTTCCATCAAGAACTTTAACAGGCTGCTAAGAAACCAAGCACTGTCTCCGTGGAATGTATCCCAAGAAATAAGTCCACAAAGACCACAAATATACTGCAATGTTTATGATAACACCAGTTTAATAAGTACCTAAAAATATAATTACTCAAACTCTCATAAATCTCACTTCTGCATCATTCCAAAATCCATAAACAAACACAAAAATGCTCTTAAGGTAATTCCAGATTAATAACATGAATCAAACTTCCAGTACTAGAGTTTATGACTAGAATCCTAATAATAGTTTTTCATTGATGTTGCTTATAAATAAGAAAAAAGATTGATTTATAGTAATAACATAGATATAAATATCTGTATCCCTAGAGTTCTGCTTTGCAAATATTAAAGAATTTTATGTTGAGAAACTAATATACATTTATTAGATAATACTTGTCAAATAAGTAAAAAGTAAATAAAATAAAAATCACACATATATATGAATATAAATTAATCATTTTGGAATGGAATTTACAGCTTCAAGTTTTACAGATAGTTTCTTTCTTTGTTCACTCTTCATTATTTGGGTTAAACAAAGGAACAAGAAACTACTGTTGGCAAGTTGCAATGGCTTCTTTCCTCTAAGGTTTGTATATATATGTGTGTGTGTGTGTATTTGTGTGTATATATATAGTATATTTGTGTATATATGTGTATATTTAGTATATTTGTGTATATATATAGTATAGCATATGTGTATATAGTATAGTATATATAGTATAGTATTTGTGCATATGTGTACATTTAGCATATATATTTGTATATAGATACATATATAAATATATATATAACTCTTATCCTTATGTAGTAAATACAATACTATGTGAATACACTATGATTATGAAGTGATTTTACAGTAACATTCTAATCTCCTGATTATGAATAAATATTTCAAGGTTTATACTGAAAAGGGAGGATGTGTTAATCTGTTTTAAGTTTAGGCTACAGGCAGAAGATGACTTCTCCCAACCAAAGGCAACATTCTTGCTAACTTTAGTATATATTAGGTTTCAAACACTGAGAACAGAGCTCGGAACAACATGGACATTTACAGGGCAATCGCAGTAAAACCTGCTGCAATAGAAGCACCTCAGATGGATGCTTAACCAGCCTTATAGGTCAGGAATATCCTCCTGAAGGAAATAGCATAAAGACATTTAAGCTGAGTCTTACAGTGTTAGCTGGTCTAAGAGGAAATCAAGATAGGGTGACAAGTTTTTTTTCCCAATTAATATCATTTGATTAAGTGTCCTTGATTTGCTTGGCTCCAAACATGGAAACAGGGAAGCTAAAAAATAGTCATTCTCTAGACATTAAAGCTGCAACTTCCCTTAAGGCTGATTCCCAGTGATAGTTTAGCTCTTGATCACATTACCTTACCTGGTTTGATCATCACTAAGACTCTGTTATAGGTGGGAGTATCACATGGATTGCACTGACTCTCAGGATCTTTGGATTCTCATCCATGCATGCATTCACCCATCCATCCAAATCATATGTACTCATATGTTGAAAGGGGTCATGGTTGATAGCATGGCATAATGAGGTGTGAAGCTTCTCCATTTAGGGAGTTTTTCATCTAATAGGTAGGGCTAAGTCAAGTGCATGCAGCAGGTCAAGCCGAATCTGCAGAAGTTCTGAGAGTCCATGTAATCAAAGCAGTGTGTACCCTGTCTCCTCTTTGACAACAAGGCAGTTTTTCTTCTGACCTCACTACATTCATTACATACCATTACTACAGATACTGTAATTCTTTCCTTTGGGCCTTTAACATTCTCTGTGGGAACATTATTTATCAAAGAGTAAAATTTTGAAACTTCATAAAACAAACAGAAGATATTCATGACTAACACTGGTACAATAGTGCCCCTGGGTCAAACATTTGCTTTACTAAATGCCAAACAGTCTCCAGTTTCTAGCAATAAAACATGACTTCATTTGCTTTCAGCACTGTTGAAATGCCTCTACTGTAGCCTTCAGTAAGAGGAGATATAATTATGGCTATTGTTTCACTGATATTGGATGTTATAAGTGGACATTTAGACCAATTAGAAAGAGCAATGTCTGGGAAAGAACAGTCAAGGGAAGGAAGACTGTTGGCCTTGCAACAGGAAACCTAGCCAAGGGCATTTGACACATGAGATGCAGGATGCATAGTGAAATACCTTGAGAAACAATACTGAAGCTGTGAATTGGAGGGAAATATTTCAGTAGAAGTAATCCGAATGATGCAAATCACATCATTTCCTTGCTCCAAGCAACCCAGTGACTCCTCTTTGGAATTAGAATGGGTCTCTTCAGGGGGAATGACAGCATCCTTGCAGTCCAGACCATACATTTTCTTTTTCCTTACTTTCACCTTTAAGGCTTTGCAGGCTCTAGTTCTAGCCTACTCTTCCTTCCCTTCCTTCCCTTTCTGCCCTTCCTTCCTTTCCTTCCTTCCTTCCTCCCTCCCCCCCCTCCCCTCCTCTCCTCTCGTCTTCTCTCCTCTCCTCTCCTTTCCTTTCTTTTCCTTTCCTTTCCTTTCCTTTCCTTTTTCTTCTAATAATAGATTCAAGGGGTACAAGTACCGTTTCGTTACATGGATATATTGTGTAATAGTGAAGTATGGGCTTTCCATGTAGCCATCACATGAATGGTGTACATTGTACCCTTTAAGTAATTTTCTCATCTCCCAACCCCTTCTGCTGTTCCAGCTTCACATCCTTCCAAGTCTCTAATGTCTATTATTCCATTCTCCATGTCCATGTGTACACATTATTTTCAACTTCATCTATTCCACATTATTAAAGTGTTTTAAAACTTATTTAAAAATTGTTAAAATAGTATATATTTATCATATGTAACATGATGCTTTGAAATATGTATGCATCATGGAATGGTTAATAGAGATAATTGATACATACATGCTCTCATTTTTTGTATTGAGAACATTCAAAATCTACCCAGCAATTTTCAAAAATATGTTATTAACTTTACTCACATTGTTTTCAATAGATCTCTAAGTTATTCCTCCTATTTAAATGAAAATTTGTATCCTTTCACTTACATCTAGCCCACCACCACTCCCAGCCCCAGTCCCTGTTAATCACC
Source organism: Trachypithecus francoisi (assembly GCF_009764315.1). NCBI lineage: Eukaryota > Metazoa > Chordata > Mammalia > Primates > Cercopithecidae > Trachypithecus > Trachypithecus francoisi. The sequence goes on from NW_022681454.1 coordinate 20,355,663, forward strand.
ATTTTACTTTCTACTTCTACAAGATCAAGCTTTTTAGATTCCACATATATGTGATCTCTTGTAGCACATGTCTTTGTGTACCTGGCTTATTTCACTTAACATAATGTCCTATGGGTTCTTATGTGTTGTTGTAAATGACAGAATTTCCGTCTTTTTAAAAGGCCAGATAGTATTTGATTTATCCATTCATCTGTTGATTGACTCCGTAGCCTCGGCATTGTGAAAAATGCTGCAATGAACATGAGTGTGCAGGTATCTCTCTTCAACATACTAATTAATTTTCATTTGGATATATACCCAGAAATAAGATTTGCTGGATCACATGGAATTTCTATTTTTAATTTTTGGAGGAACTTTATACAGTTTTCCATAATGGCTGTATTTTTTTTTTTTTTTTTTTTGAGACAGAGTCTTGCTCTGTTGCCCAGGATGAAGTGCAGTGGCATGATCTCAGCTCACTGCAGCCTCTGCATAATGGCTGTAATTTATATTTCCACCAAAAGTGTACTAGGGTCCTCCTTTTTCCACATATCGGCCAGTACTTGTCATCTTTTGTCTTTTTGATAACAGCCATTCTAACAGGTGCGAAATGGTATCTCATTGTTCCCCCCTATTCTTGTTCCCTGATTTCCAGTTGCAGTTATTATCTTTCTGCTCCTTAAACCTTCCCAGGCATTCCTCTTGCCTTGAAACTTGTTGTTCCTTCTACTGGGAGTCTCTTCTCTGATCTTTACAATATGGATTCTCTCTTATCTAGATCTTAGCTGTAATGTCATCTCTTCAGAGATACTTCTGGTCACCCTGTCTACAGCAGCCCCTCCTTTCTTTTCCCTTCTCAGACCATCACTCTCTATACCTTTGCACTAATTAATTTTCCTTATAGCATATCTCACTACCAAAAATTGTTGTTTATTAATTTTCTTGTATATTGCTGCTTGTTTTCTTATTTACTGAGAGGCAATAGAAAGCAGTGGTTAAGGATAAGAATAAACTCTAGAATCAGCTTGGGTTTGAATCCCGTCTCTATCACTTACTATGCAGATGACCATAGCAAGCTACTTAATTTCCCTGTGTTTCAATTTTATCCTTAATAAAATTGGGATAAAAATAGTACCTGCCTCATAGGGTTGTGAGAATTAAATGAGTCAATCAGATTAAATCACTTAGAACAGTATCTGAAACACAGTAGCACTAAATAAATTATTATTTGTCTCTTACATCAGGATGATATAGTGAGAATCTTAACCCTCTAGTTCAAATGCTGAATTCTCTAGTATCTAGCATAGTGTTTTGCAATAGTAGATACTCAATCAATACTTGAATAAATGTTTTATAGGAGATTGCCTAGAGGAGGAGAAGAAATTTTCAGAGGACTAGATCTGAAAAAGCAATTTAAGTCACCGATGAAAAGAAATTCGCTATTACATAATGATGAAGAGAGATGGGAAGTGTTGTTAGCACAATTAGCTGTAACCTGGTATTAATGAGGCCAAGGTGATAGGTTTGGCACCTTTGTATGTTCCACTTAGGTTCGTTCTCTGTCATGATCATTTGTTCTGCATTTGTACAGCTAGTCAGCTGTCTTATGCGTCAATGCCTACAATCAGGAAGACAGAGAACAAAGAAATACCTTTATTAATTATGGCTAATGAAAATCCATCTGAAAGTGTTTTCCTGATAAACAGTGGTGATTCTTGCTCTTGTCAATATGGCATATTTCAGTACTAACTTTCCACTGAGTTCAAACCACCTAGCACAGGTGATCTCATACTAATAATATTTCCAGTGCTTAAATAACCCCCTCCTGAGACTGAAGTTGGGTTTGAGAAATTGGGATAAGCATTCCCAATTTCTTCTCCCTTCCTGAAATATTTTTGGCTGCCACCAGGTGGTACTAGGTAAGCACATCCGAACAGGTCAATGTCGTTTTATTATACAAAAGATTGCCAAGAGTTGTAAAAACATTCCTATGTATAACTTCTAGAAAGATAACTATTGTATAAGACAGAATACACTTCACTTTTGGTTTAGACTTTTAAAATAATATTTCATATTATCTAATATTCAAATTGTGCTAAGGTTTGGGAGAAAACTTCATCTTCCTATGATGAAGGCTTTCATTTTGGAGCAGCTTTTGTCTTAAGCAGGAATACAAAATCCCAAGTCATGACAATTTCAGGTCTCCAGAGAAAGCCTTCTCATTTTCCTTTAGACATTTACTTGGAATTTTGTCAGGACTTTTCCTCCCCTCCTTTTCTTCTTTATCTTCCTCTTCTTCCTTTTCTGCTCATTCTTCTCCTCCTACTCCCTCTTCCTCTTCTTCCTCTCTGTCCTCTTCCCCTTCTTTTTCTTCCTCCTCCCTTTTCTTCTTCTTCTTCCTCCTCCCCCTCCTCTTCTTCTCTTTTTCCTTCTCCTTCTTCTAATATCCTATTTTCCTTCTCTGCTTCGTAAACACATGCTTTTGCCTGTCTTAGTTTACTCATCTGAGAAATGGGGATAGAAATACATGCCTAACTAGGTTCTCTAAATGTGAAAGCATGTATGTGAGTAAGCAGTCAGTAGAAGATAGTAAATCTTTATCATCATCATTCTAATGGACCTTTTTCAGCTAATCCTTGGGGTCAAAATTCTTTCAGTTCATTTTATTTGATAGGATTTTTAGCCATCTTTTTATCCATTTCCATAACTGGCAAATGAGTTCACATGAGGCATCTACTGTATCAGCATGCAGCTATGAGAAGCATCATCAGAGAAAATAATTCCCACTGCCTGGGCACAAATTTTTGCCTCCCTATCTTAACAAACTGCTTTATTTCTGACCTCTTAACTACATTGTTTCTTGTTCGATGCTGAGTACATCTTGCAAACCAAGCTTGAAACACAGACCTGCTCTCTATCCTAGAGAGTAACCTTCTTTCTTTAATCTGAAACATAAATAACCTACCTCTTATTTCCAGGTGAATAGTTATTTCTATTTGACTTTCTGCTCATGTGTCCATGTTTCCAAGCTTATATCCTCAATATCCCTTTTACAAAGATTTACCCTCTCTTTCCTTTCCCTCTGATTATAATACTATTTTAAGAACTTTCTGCTCAGAACTTTTATTATCCTGAAGACTATAGACAAATTGTCATAAGGGAGCCATGACTGTGAAAGAAATATGTACTTTTCAAAGCTCAACTCTTTGCCCAGACACATCTGGCAACACCTACAATATTGTCAGCTAAGGGTCCTGCTGTGGTCATAGAATACTGCATTGTCTCAGAGAGTCTGTAAAGTCCTCTAATTCTGGGGAAGTGGGTAGGAAAGTCAAAGTGGAGATGGAATAAGGGAAAGAGAGTGCAGATAAAAGAAATTCTCCTGAAGAGTAGGTCACCTTTTCAAGCATCTCTAAGTGAAATTGGTTCAGATTCCTAATCTTACTTAAAAATTCAATAATTAAATGAGTTTAGATAAATTCAAATTAGCATCACTTATGCACTTAAAGAACACGTACAATTTTCCTTTCTGCTTTCTCAACCCTTTTTAAATTTATTTGTTTATTTTTGAGACAGGATCTCACTCTGTCACCCAGGCTGAAGTGCAGTGGTGCAGTCCCATCTCACTGTGGCCTTCATCTCCCAGGCTCAAGCAATCCTCTCACCTCAGTGTCCCAAGCAGCTGGGACTGCAGGCATATGCCACCATGTCCAGTTAATTTTTTACATTTTCTTTTGTAGACACAGGGTCTTACTATGTTGCCCAGGTTGATCTTGAACTCCTAGGCTCAAGGGATCCCTCGCCCCCACTTCCCAAAGTGCTGGGATCACAGGTATGAGACACTGGGCCCAGCTCAATCTTTTTATTTAATAGCCCAACTTCACAGGATTTAGAAAAAAAATAGTCGCCAAATATCCTATTTTAGGGTAGCATGAGCATTTTATTTTTTCCTGAACTCCATATGTTTGGCTTAAAGAAATGTGGATATTTTCTCATTTCATTTTATTCTGTGCAATACAGCAAGAAGTAATTCATTTATTTTGTTAAATCTCTAAGGTATAGCTTAGCTGAAGTCAATGAAAGTCAAAGTTACCTTTCACATAGGCTATGGTTCATTTCTGACAATCTCAAAATCATGCCATGGCACTTAAAAAAAACCTGCTATTTTACATGTATACTTAGGTTTGTCATTCAAAACTAAGCAAACATGGAATTCAAAGGAAGCTAATCATGTGTGACTGCAGACGGTGGAATTAAAATGGATTTTCTAACGGTAACAAATATATAATCAGATCATTAATGTTTATTAAGGGCAAAGGGACATTCTAAACACTGTGGCAAATTGGAAAGTGTTGTAACATCTAAGAGTGAGACCAACTTGGACACAGGAAGGGGAACATCACGCACTGGGTTCTATTGTGGGAAGGGGGAAGGGGGAGGGATAGCATTAAGAGATATACCTAATGTAAATGATGAGTTAATGGGTGCAGCACACCAACATGGCACATGTATACATATGTAACAAAACTGTGCGTTGTGCACATGTACCCTAGAACTTAAAGTATAATTAAAAAAAAAAAAAGGCCGGGCACAGTGGCTCAAGCCTGTAATCCCAGCACTTTGGGAGGCCGAGACAGGCGGATCACGAGGTCAGGAGATCGAGACCATCCTGACTAACAGGGTGAAACCCCATCTCTACTAAAAAATACAAAAAACTAGCTGGGCGAGGTGGCGGGCGCCTGTAGTCCCAGCTACTCAGGAGGCTGAGGCAGGAGAATGGCGTGAACCCGGGAGGCGGAGCTTGCAGTGAGCTGATATCCGGCCACTGCACTCCAGCCTGGGCGACAGAGCGAGACTCCGTCTCAAAAAAAAAAAAAAAAAAAGAGTGAGACCTGCTCTGTCATCCTCACTGAGATTTCTACCTAATTCATTAAAATTCATTTTTGTTTATTTTAAGTATGCATACTTACCCTCTGCTAGGAACAGAGGGAAATGCGTGAAAAGGTTAATGGGGTTTTGATGACTTGAATGGGCAGAGGAGAATTCCTTGTCAGGAGCACATTGCCTGTAGGTCAAACTGGTTACAATAATGCCCTATGGTTTTAGGGCATTTAGATCTTCCTTACTCATTCTCCAGTATCCTCATTTTTGTTTTCCTGCTGGTATTTTGCTCTGTCTGCAGATCATGCACTCTCTAGGCTCGATACATTCTGACAACACACTATTCCTACTCTAATTCACCTGAGACAAAATGGCAGCAAATACAAAATAACCTTCCAGGCTGGCATGAAATGAGCAAAGGTTCTGTAGCCCGAAAGCCCCAGGGCTGAAAAATGTACCCTTTATGAGACAGATGACTTCGGGAAAGTCACTCAATTTTTCTGAACTTCAGTTTTATTGTCTGTCAAATAGATCTAACTATTAATAGTGACAATTGGTGCCAATTCCCAGTTCATCAGGTAGATGCGATAGTAAAATGAGAAAACTTTTACAAATCATGTAGCACATAGTTAGCAGATTAGTATTTACTAATACTACTTTAGTACGTGGAGGAAATGCTTGTCAGATTTAATAATTTTTAGTTATTTATCTTGGTCATGAGTTTTCAAGGATAAACACAGGGGAAAACACATCTTCAAAGCAGAAATCTCTTGACTAGCCATATCCTGCTTTTTACTCACTGAAACCTCTAAATGCACAGCTGCAAGGAACCACAGGCCAGAAGTCCCAAAGAAGCAATCCAATCAAAGAAAACATTGAGTCAAACTTTGGCTTCTCTCCCTTCTCCTCAACTGGCATGAAAAATGGCAACCGTGATTATAATAATAACATATTGAACATTTCTCATGTTATTTTGTTTCTAAAACATATGGTTTCTTGCTGCATGTAGAGAATTGCTAAGACATTCATTTCAGCTTTCAGCTCTTGCAAATTAAACATATGTTGTGTAAAGACTACTTTAAATGAATGAATTTTGAAACAAAGTTTTAAAAATATTACTTCAGAGATGAAGTCCCTTTTTCCCATATATTATTTGGATTTCTTCTATCTTTTTTGAGTATCATCCCCTCACAAAGAGTAGCATCCTGAAGGAAATTTCATAGCATTAACTATCATGGTAATAGAGTAATTATTAATACAAGCATTTGTTTAAGGTCTAACTTATTAACTAGAGGGTGAGATCTCTAACAGCAGGGGTCCTGCCTGTTCACCACCTCATCATCAAAATCTAGAAATGAGCTAGGCACATAGCAGATCCTCAAAAAAGTTTGAAGAGGCAGAACAGGTTGTGGTGAGGAGAGAGCTGTACAGGTAGAAAGTCCTGGAATTGAATCTGAATAAAACCTTACATTCTATGCATACTTGGGCAAAATTCTTAAGTTCCCTAATCAGTTTCCTCTTTGATAGAATAAGAAGAATAATATTTATGTTGTAGAGCTATCATAAAAAGAGTAAAATAATAATGTATCTAAAGCACATAGAATTATACCTGATGCATTCCAAGTGTTTTATAAATAATTGCTATTATAGGCCGGGCGTGGTGGCTCAAGCCTGTAATCCCAGCACTTTGGGAGGCCGAGACGGGTGGATCACGAGGTCAGGAGATCGAGACTATCCTGGCTAACACGGTGAAACCCCGTCTCTACTAAAAAATACAAAAAACCAGCCGGGCGTGGTGGTGGGCACCTGTAGTCCCAGCTACTCAGGAGGCTGAGGCAGGAGAATGGCGTGAACCCGGGAGGCGGAGCTTGCAGTGAGCTGAAGTGAGCTAAGATCCGGCCACTGCACTCCAGCCCGGGCGGCAGAGTGAGACTCCATCTCAAAAAAAAAAAAAAAAAAAAAAATTGCTATTATAATTATCATGATTACTGAATAGTGGATACATGTAGAATTAATTCTTTACTGTGATGCTGAGGACCAGGCCTTGAGTATTGGGTCTTTTGAAAGGCATTGTCTCCCAGTTTCCCATCTGCTTCACAGCTCCATCCATATGTCTTTGAAATGCACATCCAGCTCCTGGTCCTTTTTAAACTTTGAGAAAAAGCATCTTATGTCATCAAATGTCAATGTAATATTAAAGGAATTTATATCTCTGTTTAAGATCCCACATCTGTTATCATCAGTTACTATTTTGAAAGATTCTTACTAGCTGCAGTTTCTGATCCATGTCATATAAAAATGCTTTTCATAAAATTGTGTACAAAACCTACTTATGTTTTAAAAGCCCAATGATAGTTCACTAAGTATAGAGATTTCTTCAACATGACGTTGTCATCTGATAGATGTGTAGGGAAGCAAAGCACACGTGTGCACTTGTCCTAAGAAATAAAAAGGGTCCTTCTGAAATTCAATTAACTCAACTTTTCTATTCTCCACAGTTAAAAGTTTTTGCCACTTGAGAGTGAAAATTTTGATCATAGAAATTACATGTAAGTTATTACTCAGATATATAAAATCGTTTTTCAAATACCAAAGGTCTAGTAAAACATTAACATTCAAGGATTTCACTTTCCCCTTTATTTCTAAAATTTGCGTTTTATTTTATGCCTTCAGCTTCTCTAATGAGGATTCAAAACATGTTCATCATCGAACCATTAATGCGCCTGGATGTCTACAACTTTGTAGTTTAAGTCCATCCCTTATACAGTAGATAACTATTGAAGAAAAACAAAACTAATGCAATCTTTGTGAAGAACAGGATATTTTTCAGAAATAGGAGACTAGAGACCCAAAGATTTCAAAATTTCTGTGGGAGCGTTGATGGCTGTGGCCATCTCCCACTCCTGAATGCTAATTTTTGCATGTTCCCAAACTGCAATTCTTTGGGGTCTCTTGAGTTAACTTTTAGTAGGCAATATTGTTGTTGCTTCCTTTACTAAGTATTATCTACTAAACGATCTTGGAGTTCTGATTACAGACCTCTGTAGTATCTTTTAAGTAACTCTGGGAAACATGAAGCCTAATGTTTTGGTTCATTAGTACTGGTTAGTATTCATTAGTATTGGTTCATTAGTATTTGGTTCAGCAGTATTGGTTAATATGATTTCAAGTATGGAGAAGAGAACTGCCCAACAAGAACGCTGTGTGTGCCACACCTTCCTTACCATTTTGAACTAAGTACAACTTCTCATTGTTTCTTTTTTGGGGGCAGCCACTGAGGGTGGGAGGGCAACTCCTATGTACCAGACATGGGATCAAGTGCTGGAGATTCAGTGATAAACCAGCAAAGATGAATGAAACCCAAAAACCAAACTAGAAAGGTTAGCAAACAGTTATCAACCAACATTCTAAACTCCACCAGCTTTAAAGGTAAGTCTAGGGATGCTGTACTTTATTTGCTATTCCTTATAAAAGGAATTAAAAAATACAAGAAGAAAGAAACTCCAATGGCCAGTAGCCATAAGAATCTATTTACATATTCTTCCACCTCTCAAGTCGCATGCAAATTAATGTGTAATTACATTTAGATAGCACAGCTGCTCTGACACTCTGCTCCCAGCTTTTATTTCTGAGTTTCAAAGGTTTCATAAGGAAACCTTGAATAAAAAAAGTAAATATTTTGAAAAGGAGTTACAATTTGTCATCAGTAATCCTTCCCTGGATAGACAAAGAAAGGCAAATCTTGGTAGATGAGAGAATTGTGGCTTTTGAAAATAATAGCATTACACTGAAATTCAATCTGCTAGCATTATTTTTTCCAAGCAAACCCTCTTTGCATTCAATTTGTCATTTATTACAGTAAGAAGCAAAAGGGTCCAAAAGAGAATTGTTTGCAGTAAGCACAGAGATATTCTGAACAAAGGTAGAATTTGATAGCAATGCACAAAACAACACATTACTTATCCAGCATTCTGAGTCATCTTTTCAGCAAAGAACTTTGCGTATTTGACAGCAAAGGGAGAAGAAATCGTGTTTATTGGAATGTTAAAATGTGTGATAGGGTGGACATTCTATTTTAAAGAAATATGAGACGGGAATATTGATTCTGCCACATACGAAGGCTGGAAAGTATTCATAAATGATCAATTGCCTATAGTTTAATGAAGGAAGATAGGCATTGGTTTCCCAAACCTTTTTATGCTACAACAAAACCCCACACCAAGCCCTGCTGGAGGGTGCCGTATAATCATCAGAGCCCTTTCTGAGTATGTCAGGAGGATGCGCCCTAGTGCTGAAAGAAGGCGGTTACATGAACAGAATGCTGGTTAGCGAGGCAATGCGGAGCTGAGGTCCACATTAACCACGGCCGGTGCACCTAATCATGAATCACAGCTCTGCCACCCCTGGCAGATGGACAATCTCTTACAGATAGGACAAATTTTATCTGGGATCAGTTTAGTCTCTTAAACGATGTATGAAACCAATTTAAGAAAGGCTGGGTTATTCCAACTAGTATGGCTTTTATTCTTTGTCAGTTTCATCATTCCCTCCTCGCCAACTATACAGATACATGTAAAGGAGAGAGCCAATGGTGTGGCACATAGTTGGCACACAATGAATGGCAGAGATCCTTGTTTGTGTTAGTATTTGATTATTTTTCTTACTACAATAACATGGCCTCGACCATGATCAATCTGTCTTGATGCTTCCAGGTAGAGATCTTGATTCATAGCTCTCCCTAATATTCATCCATTTCATATTGTTTTGTATTATACTTAACATGAATTGATTTTGAGTCCGTTTCTCTAGGAGTATAACTTGTTTGAGACACAAGCAGACATCCAATTATATTCAGAAGGAAAATTTATAACAGTTCAGGAGAGGAATTTAACTGTCGTGTGTTCCACCAGCAGGTAATGTCACCACTTTTTTTTATTTTTTTGAGGCGGAGTCTGGCTCTGTCGCCCAGGCTGGAGTGCAGAGGCGAGACCTCGGCTCACTGCAAGCTCCGCCTCCCGGGTTTACGCCATTCTCCTGCCTCAGCCTCCTGAGTAGCTGGGATTACAGGCACCCGCCACCACGCCTGGCTAATTTTTAATTTTTTTTTATTTTTAGTAGAAATGGGGTTTCACCGTGTTAGCCAGGATGGTCTCGATCTCCTAACATCGTGATCCGCCCGTCTTGGCCTCCTAAAGTGCTGGGATTATAGACGTGAGCCACCACACTCGGCCCAGAGTTTTCTTATAGTTAAATGGCTTCATCAAGATACTCTATTGCTTTAATTCTAGGATGCCATCAATTTTAGGGCACATTATCAGTCGAGTCTCAATTCTCTTACCCTCTTGAGGAAAACACTCCATTTAAGATATGGATTAATTATAAATGATATCCTGGTTTAGAAACATTCTAAGATAAACTGCAGTTTTTAAAGTTGAAATTGATAGTAATTTATGAGCATAAAGAACACAGAATCTAACATGCTTTATGGTTTTTAATGTTGACTTAAAATTATAATATCAAAAGAAAAAAATTAACAGAGCCTAATTACTCTCAGTTTTTTAAGGACAGCTTTCATTTTCAATCACTCTCCAGTTTTCTCAGCTTTCTCACTTAGCCATATAATGGCAGGCAGGATACTAACCCATTTAGGCTCTATCCTTGTATCTTTGCAAACATTTTAAGTTCCATAACAAAATTTTCCCTACAGGTTACTTCCAGTATTACAGCATGTAAGTGATTCATTATAAGCACTGAAAAGGGTCACATGTATTAGTTTGTTCATTTAAATGAATAGAAATACACAAATTCTTTGTTTAAAAAGAAAAATAATGGCTGGGCTTGGCGGCTCATGCCTGGAATCCCAGCACTTTGGGAGGTTGAGGCTGGAGGATTGCTTGAACCCAGGGATTTGAGACCAACTTGGGTAATATAACAAGACCCACACACCACCCCTTGGCCCCGCCGCCCTGTCTCTACAAATAATAATAATAATAATAATTAGCTGGGTGTGGTGGCACATGTCTGTGGTTCCAGCTACTCAGGAGGCTGAGACAGGAGGACAGCTTGAGACCAGAGGATGAGGCTGTAGTGAGCAGTGATTGCACCACTGCACTCCAGCCTGGGAGACAGAGCAAGACCCAGGTTCAAAAAAAAAGAAAAAAAAAAAAAAGAGTTTTCTGGTTGTTTGTTTTAGAAGAGTAATAAGGAAGACTCATAAATGATCACAGCCTAGGAGGTCCTACAAAATGGCTGCAATTATTCTGCTGATGTTGGATAAGCTATTTTTTAGGATCAATTAGTTAATTGTGTGTTCCTTTAATTACTTACATTCTTTTTAAAGCTTTCTTTGTGTCACAGCTGAGCTCAGGAGAAAAAGTAAAGCTTGCAGAGCAATTCTTTAAATGTGGATGTAAAATATACTAATGGATTTACTTGCTAGTTGGCACAGTGTTTAAATAGGGTCCTGCTCACGCTGAGAAAAAATATTTTATCAGCACCTGACTCCAAAGAGTCAAGAATATGGAGAAACCTCACATTTCTCTCATGATGGGTAATTTCTGGGTCTGCAAATCTCCCTGTAGCAGTCATTCAGTATGGATCACATATTGCAATTTTAAAAATTTATTTTTAAACTACAAGAAGGGAATGGCAAAGTATTATATGTTTCTTAACATCCACCTAGTCAATTAGCAAAGCAATTCAATCTTTTAAGCTTTTCATTGTGTAAAGGGGGAGGTTTTATGCACGGCAATTTGAATGGCTATGCCTAGAACACGTGGAAGCACAGAGAAATTTCAAAGATTATGAACAACAAACAGAATGGCACTGAAGACACTTTTACAAATGCTACTTTATCAAGTGGGTTTTATTTTCTTGTTTTTCAAGAAAAAAAGGTAGTCCTTACTTTAAGTGTTTTTTCCCCCCCATAATTTTCTGTTTACTATTGATAAGAATTTAATTTAAGCACCAATGGGCAATTCTGATTTTCTCCTCAATTGATTATCCAAAATGTTCAGTGAAAAAGGTTTGTTTGTGGCTCTTCTCACACTTGTTTATAGCCTATGACTCCTGCCACCTCCAGATACCCTACTAGTCTCTGCATAAAAATGAGGCTTATTAACCATTGGCCACCACTTAATACAGGTACTTGAAGAATGCGTGAAAAATAATGGATGATAGAATAAATAAATGAGTAAAGGAATCAACCTATATCTTAACTCAGCCACAAGTAATAAACAATCTCGGGTCCTAATGATTTCAGTGAAAATCTATACAAGGTCTCCTAACTTTGAATTATTTTCTTAAATTATTAATTTGTCCATAGGTGTGGTCATACTTTGTGGCCATGTTCCTGAGATAGGGCAATTGGAAAATGAGTGGAAGTAGCATAGTCTTTTTCCAAATCTGGCTCATGAGACCATCCCATACTATCCCCATGAGCTTTGCCTTCCCTTCTCTGCAGCTTGATTATTAGTGCACAAACTGGCATTGGAGCTCAGGCATTAAAGATGGTGGAGCATCAGTCAGCCCAGGTTCCTGAATGGTAGCATGACACGGCGACCCCTGCTGCAATTTTGGCCTATGGAAACAAGGAATAAACAGCTGTTATGTTGAGGCACTGTTATTTCAAGGTTTGTTAGAGCAGACACTTTTTTATTTCAACACGTGTCCTCTGCTTTCACTAAGTTCCCAAAAAACCAAAGGGTTTTACTCCTACTGTTCTAATGGTGTCCTGTGAATCCCTACCCATGGGTTAGATCTCAGCTAAAGTGTGGCTTCTCAAAGGGAAACTTCTCTTCCTCCCTAATGAAGTCATTTCTCCTCTATGTTCTCCTGGGAATTATATGACCCTACTCCTTAGCACTTGTCCAGGAAATCTTCATTGCTGCAAATGTTCTCTCCCATAAGATCTTTGACGAGGTACAGATGCCAGTCACTTCGGGAGCTGTGGGCATCACTCAGGAGGCCAGGGCAGCAATGCAGGTGAGCACTTATGAAATGCCTCTTAGGACACCCACAGATAACCGAAGGAGGTGACTGCTAATGCAATTCAATTGGGAATAAATGTGTATTCAACTATTAATACAGATAAAGTCTCATTTATGTCAGCAGGCTTCTAAAGTTTTGGAAACTTCATGTGACGTAGGTTTGCCAAATAAAAGACTTACTGACAATATAGTCATCTATTAAAGAGCTAGGAAAAATTTTACAAAATGTCTCAGCCCTGATGTTCATTTGTGAACCCAGGTAGCTCAGATGCACTGTGCAATAATTTTAACTGCATGTGTGTTTTATGCCATTGGATCTTCAAAAGGCTCTTATTGATTGGGTGTGTAGTAGAAAACAGAGGCATTGATAAAAATGGAAACATTCAGTGCCATTTAAGAAATCAAAGAAAGGAACCAATAACAAAGTTATATTTTTATTTTGTTATTTAATTTTATTTTGCTTTTTTGCCTTGAGGGTAATTGTTATTCACCATCTACAAGACAACTGCCTTCGCTTTGATTCCAACTAGAACAGCCTGGTTGCAATGGCTCATTAAGAATGTTATAACTTCTTTCCACCCAAGTAGACTCTCAATTCTCCTCTTTGCTGAACCCTGAGGCTACTCATGAGAGTTACATGGGTAACCCAGTAACACCCAGCTGGCTGGTTTTTACTTTTTGTCAAGTAAGCATCATTCCTGCAAGGAGCAGTCAGTGACCAGCTTTGGGCAACTCTAGTTTCCTGGTTTCTCTTTTTGTTTTTCAAATTTTGTTCTCTTGATCTCTTCTTGCTCATTTCTTACAACAAAAACTTTGTTCTGGAGGCATGGACTTCTTAAAGAATTTTAGAGTATTTTAACGATTAAAGTAGTATAAATACAGTATTAAGAATTTTCAATTAGTGAAACAAAAGTAATCATTAGTCCACAAGCTATTTTAGTATTCTAGCTTATTATCACTTAACGATTTCAATGTTTCCTTCCTGGGATGGAGATCATGGCATGTTTCATTTTAATAGAACACATGTTTTCTGTTCATAGTGATGATTTACATTTGTCCCTCCTTAATTAAGTCATTCTATCTAATCAACTTTGGCATATTTTCTCACAGTAAATATTTACCCTCTTTCCTTTTCAATGGAGTAGAAACATACCTTAGTCATTCAGCTTTGTAGGACACAACCCCTTTAACACAAAACGATACCACCCCACGAAGAATCAGGGATTTTTATCATTTACTTTACACCCTGCGGATGACTCATCTTAGCAAGACTTTCTTGCCTTCAAGGATATCTTCAAATTTATCTGTGCAAGACTAGCTTCACAGGGGTGCAACCTGTATAATCACACAGAGCTCCGTGCCTAGAATGTTCCAACACTTGGTTTGATGTTCTGATATTACCATCAAGAAATTGTTAACAATATTTGAATATGGAAATTATATTTTCATTTTACTCTGGGCCCTTTCTCTACGCAAATACCTATGCAAGGCAAAGATGTAGATTCAAATTTCAAGGGACCTGGAGCAAGATGGCCGAATAGAAAAAGCTCCAGTCTCCAGCTCCCAGGGTGAGCAACACAGAAGATGGGTGATTTCTGCATTTTCAACTGAGGTATCGGGTTCATCTCACTGGGGAGTGAGCACAATCGGTGCTGGTCAGCTGGTGCAGTATCACCAGCGAGAGCTGAAGCAGGGCCTCACCTGGGATGTGCAAGGGGGAAGGGAATCCCTTTTCCCAGCCAGGGGAACTGAGACACACAACACCTGGAAAATCGGGTAACTCCCACCCCAATACTGCACTTTACCAAGGGTCTTAGCAAATGGCACACCAGGAGATTATATCCCACACCTGGCCGGGAAGGTCCCACACCCACGCAGCCTCCTTTGTTGCTAGCACAGCAGTCTGCAATCTAACTGCAAGGCAGCAGCGAGGCTGGGGGAGGGGCGCCCGCCATTGCTGAGGCTTAAGTAGGTAAACAAAGCCGCTGGGAAGCTCGAACTGGGTGAAGCCCACAGCAGCTCAAGGAGGCCTGCCTGCCTCTGTAGACTCCACCTCTGGGGACAGCGCACAGCTAAACAAAAAGCAGCAGAAACCTCTGCAGATGCAAATGACCCTATCTGACAGATTTGAAGAGAGCAGTGGATCTCCCAACACGGAGATTGAAATCTGAGAACAGACAGACTACGTTCTCAAGTGGGTCCCTGACCCCTGAGTAGCCTAACTGGGAGACATCCCTACTAGGTGCAGACTGACACCCCACACCTCACACGGTGGGGTACACCCTTGAGATGAAGCTTCCAGAGCAAGAATCAGACAGGAACACTGGCTGTTCAGCAATATTCTATCTTCTGCAGCCTCCGCTGCTGATACCCAGGCAAAAAGGGTCTGGAGTGGACCTCAAGCAATCTCCAACAGACCTACAGCTGAGGGTCCTGACTGTTAGAAGGAAAACTAACAAACAGAAAGGACACCCACACCAAAACTCCATCAGTACGTCACTATCATCAAAGACCAAAAGCAGATAAAACCACAAACATCGGGAAAAAGCAGGGCAGAAAAGTTGGAAATTCAACAAATAAGAGCGCATCTCCCCCTCCAAAGGAACGCAGCTCATCGCCAGCAATGGATCAAAGCTCGATGGAGAATGACTTTGACGAGTTGAGAGAAGAAGGCTTCAGTACATCAAACTTCTCAGAACTAAAGGAGGAATTACGTACCCAGCACAAAGAAACTAAAAATCTTGAAAAAAGAATGGAAGAATGGACAACTAGAATAATCAATGAAGAGAAGGCCATAAACAAACTGACAGAGATAAAAACCATGACACGAGAAATACGTGACAAATGCACAAGCTTCAGTAACTGACTCGATCAACTGGAAGAAAGAGTATCAGCAATTGAGGATCAAATGAATGAAATGAAGTGAGAAGAGAAGTCTAAAGAAAAAAGAAGAAAAAAAAATGAACAAAGCCTTCAAGAAGTAGGGATTATGTGAAAAGACCAAATCTACGTCTGATTGGGGTGCCTGAAAGTGAGGGGGAAAATGGAACCAAGTTGGAAAACACTCTTCAGGATATCATCCAGGAGAACTTCACCAACCTAGTAAGGCAGGCCAACATTCAAATTCAGGAAATACAGAGAATGCCACAAAGATACTCCTCCAGAAGAGCAACTCCAAGACACATAATTGTCCGATTCACCAAAGTTGAAATGAAGGAAAAAATGTTAAGGGCAGCCAGAGAGAAAGGTCAGGTTACCCACAAAGGGAAGCCTATCAGACTAACAGCGGATCCCTCAGCAGAAACTCTCCAAGCCAGAAGAGAGTTGGGGCCAATATTCAACATTCTTAAAGAAAAGAATTTTCAACCCAGAATTTTGTATCCAGCCAAACTAAGTTTCATAAGTGAAGGAGAAATAAAATCCTTTATAGACAAGCAAATGCTTAGAGATTTTGTCACCACCAGGCCTGCCCTACAAGAGACCCTGAAGGAAGCACTAAACATGGAAAGGAACAACCGGTACCAGCCATTGCAAAAACATGCCAAAATGTAAAGACCATCAATGCTAGGAAGAAACTGCATCAACTAACGAGCAAAATAACCAGCTAACATCACAATGACAGGATCAAGTTCACACAAAGCAATATTAACCTTAAATGTAAATGGACTAAATGGTCCAATTAAAAGACACAGACTAGAAAATTGGATAAAGAGTCAAGAACCATCAGTTTGCTGTATCCAGGAGACCCATCTCACATGCAGAGACACACATAGGTTCAAAATAAAGGGATGGAGGAAGATCTACCAAGCAAATGGAGAACAAAAAAAAAAGCCGGGGTTGCAATCCTAGTCTCTGATAAAACAGACTTTAAACCATCAAAGATCAAAAGAGACAAAGAAGGCCATTACATAATGGTAAAGGGATCAATGCAACAGGAACAGCTAACTATCCTAAATATATATGCACCTAATACAGGAGCACCCAGATTCATAAAGCAAGTCCTTAGAGACTTACAAAGAGACTTAGACTCCCATACAATAATAATGGGAGACTTCAACACCCCACTGTCAACATTAGACAGATCAACGAGACAGAAAGTTAACAAGGATATCCAGGAATTGAACTCAACTCTGCACCAAGTGGACCTAATAGACATCTACAGAACTCTCCACCCCAAATCAACAGAATATACATTCTTCTCAGCACCACATCACACTTATTCCAAAGTTGACCACATGATTGGAAGTAAAGCACTCCTCAGCAAATGTACAAGAACAGAAATTATAACAAACTATCTCTCAGACCACAGTGCACTCAAACTAGAACTCAGGATTAAGAAACTCAATCAAAACCGCTCAACTACATGGAAACTGAACAACCTGCTCCTGAATGACTACTGGGTACATAACGAAATGAAGGCAGAAATAAAGATGATCTTTGAAACCAATGAGAACAAAGATACAACATACCAGAATCTCTGGGACACATTTAAAGCAGGGTGTAGAGGGAAATTTATAGCACTAAATGCCCACAAGGGAAAGCTAGAAAGATCTAAAATTGACACTCTAACATCACAATTAAAAGAACTAGAGAAGCAAGAGCAAACACATTCAAAAGCTAGCAGAAGGCAAGAAATAACTAAGATCAGAGCAGAACTGAAGGAGATAGAGACACAAAAAACCTTCCAAAAAAATCAATGAATCCAGGAGTTGGTTTTTTGAAAAAAACCAACAAAATTGATAGACTGCTAGCAAGACTAATAAAGAAGAAAAGAGAGAAGAATCAAATAGACACAATAAAAAATGATAAAGGGCATATCATCACCGACCCCACAGAAATACAAACTACCATCAGAGAAGACTATAAACACTTCTATGCAAATAAACTAGAAAACCTGGAAGAAATGGATAATTTCCTGGACACTTACATTCTCCCAAGACGAAACCAGGAAGAAGTTGAATCCCTGAATAGACCAATAGCAGGCTCTGAAATTGAGGCAATAATTAATAGCCTACCTACCAAAAAAAGTCCAGGACCAGATGGATTCACAGCTGAATTCTACCCGAGGTAGAAGGAGAAGCTGGTGCCATTCCTTCTGAAACTATTCCAATCAATAGAAAAAGAGGGAATCCTCCCTAACTCATTTTATGAGGCCAACATCATCCTCATACCAAAGTCTGGCAGAGACACAACAAAAAAAGAAAATTTTAGACCAATATCCCTGATGAACATTGATCCAAAATTCCTCAATAAAATACTGGCAAACCAGATTCAGCAGCACATCAAAAAGCTTATCCACCATGATCAAGTGGGCTTCATCCCTGGGATGCAAGGCTGGTTCAACATACACAAATCAGTAAACGTAATCCAGCATATAAACAGAACCAAAGACAAAAACCACATGATTATCTCAATAGATGCAGAAAAGGCCTTTGACAAAATTCAACAGCCCTTCATCCTAAAAACTCTCAATAAATTTGGTATTGATGGAACATATCTCAAAATAATAAGAGCTATTTATGAGAAACCCACAGCCAGTATCATACTGAATGGGCAAAAACTGGAAGCATTCCCTGTGAAAACTGGCACAAGACTGGGATGCCCTCTCTCACCACTCCTATTCAACATAGTGTTGGAAACTCTGGCTAGGGCAATCAGGCAAGAGAAAGAAATCAAGGGTATTCAGTTAGGAAAAGAAGAAGTCAAATTGTCTCTGTTTGCAGATGACATGATTGTATATTTAGAAAACCCCATTGTCTCAGCCCAAAATCTCCTTAAGCTGATAAGCAACTTCAGCAAAGTCTCAGGATGCAAAATCAATGTGCAAAAATCACAAGCATTCTTATACACCAGTAACAGACAAACAGAGAACCAAATCAGGAATGAACTTCCATTCACAATTGCTTCAAAGAGAATAAAATACCTAGGAATCCAACTTACAAGGGATGTCAAGGACCTCTTCAAGGAGAACTACAAACCACAGTGAAATCAAAGAGGACACAAACAAATGGAAGAACATACCATGCTCATGGATAGGAAGAATCAATATCATGAAAATGGCCATACTGCCCAAGGTAATTTATAGATTCAATGCCGTCCTCATCAAGCTACCAATGAGTTTCTTCACAGAATTGGAAAAAACTGCTTTAAAGTTCATTGGGAACCAAAAAAGAGCCCACATTGCCAAGACAATCCTAAGTCAAAAGAACAAAGCTGGAGGGATCATGCTACCTGACTTCAAACTATACTACAAGGCTACAGTAACCAAAACAGCATGGTACTGGTACCAAAACAGAGATATAGACCAATGGAAAAGAACAGAGTTCTCAGAAATAATACCACACATCTACAGCCATCTGATCTTTGACAAACATGACAAAAACAAGAAATGGGGAAAGGATTCCCTATTTAATAAATGGTGCTGGGAAAATTGGCTAGCCATAAGTAGAAAGCTGAAATTGGATCCTTTCCTTACTCCTTATATGAAAATTAATTCAAGATGGATTAGACACTTAAATGTTAGACCTAATACCATAAAAACCCTAGAAGAAAACCTAGGTAGTACCATTCAGGACATAGGCATGGGCAAGGACTTCATGTCTAAAACACCAAAAGCAATGGCAACAAAAGCCAAAATTGACAAATGGTATCTAATTAAACTAAAGAGCTTCTGCACAGCAAAAGAAACTACAATCAGAGGGAACAGGCAACCTACAGAATGGGAGAAAATTTTTGCAATCTACTCATCTGACAAAGGGCTAATATCCAGAACCTACAAACAACTCAAACAAATTTACAAGAAAAAAACAAACAATCCCTTCAAAAAGTGGGCAAACGTTATGAACAGACATTTCTCAAAGGAAGATATGCATATAGCCAGCAGACACATGAAAAAATGCTCATCACTGGCCATCAGAGAAATGCAAATCAAAACCACAATGAGATACCATCTCACATCAGTTAGAATGGCAATCATTAAAAAGTCAGGAAACAACAGGTGCTGGAGAGGATATGGAGAAATAGGAACACTTTTACACTGTTGGTGATATTGTAAACTAGTTCAACCATTGTGGAAAACAGTATGGCAATTCCTCAAGGATCTAGAACTAGAAATACCATATGACCCAGCCATCCTATTACTGGATATATACCCAAAGGATTAGAAATCATGCTGCTATAAAGACACATGCACACGTATGTTTATTGCGGCACTATTCACAATAGCAAAGACTTGGAATCAACCCAAATGTCCATCAGTGACAGACTGGATTGAGAAAATGTGGCACATATACACCATGGAATACTATGCAGCCATAAAAAAGATGAGTTTGTATCTTTTGTAGGGACATGGATGCAGTTGGAAACCATCATTCTCAGCAAACTATCACAAGAATAGAAAACCAAACACCTCGTGTTCTCACTCATAGATGGGAATTGAACAATGAGATCACTTGGACTTGGGAAGGGGAACATCACACACCGGGGCCTATTATGGGGAGGGGGGAGGGGGGAGGGATTGCGTTGGGAGTTATACCTGATGTAAATGACAAGTTGATGGGTGCTGACAAGTTGATGGGTGCAGCACACCAACATGGCACAAGTATACATATGTAACAAACGTGCACGTTGTGCACATGTACCCTAGAACTTAAAGTATAATAAAAAAAAAAAAAGAAAGCTAGCTCACCCACTTTTCTCCACATGATTTTACAAGGAGAAGCAACCTTGGAAGAGGGCCCTCACTAGCCACCAAATTAGATGGCACCCTGATCTCAGACTTCCAGTCTCCCAAACTCCGAGAAATAAAAAGTTGTTGTTCAAGCCAAAATATATATATATATTTCATACAATGCTCATTGTTCGGGGAAAATAGGTGTAGTCTTGTCTCTTTATTCAATTTAACATTGAGGTAGAAAATACAGTACATAGAACTTAAGTGTTCACTCTGATGAATTTTTATATGCACACACACACACGCAGTTGTAACCCCCAATCATTTTAAGATACAGACATTATCAACTGATCATCTGTCTCCCTTATCCTTCTTCCCACTCAATCTCTGCACCTTCTAAGGGTAAATATTATGCTGATATGTCACCAAATTTTGAACTTATTGTCAACAGAATCATAAACAATATAGCTTTTTTGTGCTTTTTTTGGCATTATATTTGTGAGATTCATCCATGATCTAACAGAGGTGTATTGTTTTTTATAGCTGTATAATATTCCATTATATGAATATATCACAATATATCCATTCTATTGCAGTGGGTGTCTGGGTTGTTTCTAATATTTGGTTATTGTGAATATTAACTATTGTGAAGATTCTTGCACATATCTTTTGATAGATATATGCACTATTTTCTTTTGGGTATATAACTAGGACTGGAATTGCTAGCTCAGAGTATATACTTATGTTTAACTTTAGTAAACCTTGGTAGTGACCTTTGAATGCATATTATAACTTTTTGCCCAGCTGTATCCATGCTTTCATCATGTAAGATTTATTTTGTCTTCAATACAACATGTTGGATTGCTTCCAATAGCTCTTTTAAAAGTCATAACCATTTGGGATAGAACATTTTCTCTATTTTTACAGATTTTTTTCCGTTTTGAAATTTAGAGAACTTACAACCAGACCAAGATTTCAGAGTTAGTAAAGAGTACATTGATTCTAGTTCTGATACTAGTTTATGTTCCATTGATATGCAAATCAGCTGTATTTATTGCAGATATATATTAATGGGTAGTCATAGAAAGAAAGAGACAGTATCAGCAGAGCTCCAGTCCAAATTCCTGGTACATATTAAATGCTTAATTAATGCTTGATTCTATGAATATGTACTAAATTGTGACTATCCTACCAGTTAGAAACAACAACAAAAATACTCATAATAAGTAATCTATGTTTTTCTGAGCATTTTTTTAATATATATTTTTTATTATACTTTAAGTTCTAGGGTACATGTGCATAACGTGCAGGTTTGTTACATATGTATACTTATGCCATGTTGGTGTGCTGCACCCATCAACTCGTTAGCACCCATCAATTCATCATTTATATCATGTATAACTCCCCAATGCAATCCCTCCCTCCTCCCCCCTCCCCATGATAGGCCCCAGTGTGTGATGTTCCCCTTCCTGAGTCCAAGTGATCTCATTGTTCAGTTCCCACCTATGAGTGAGAACATGCAGTGTTTGGTTTTCTCTTCTTGTGATAGTTTGCTAAGAATGATGGTTTCCAGCTGCATCCATGTCCCTACAAAGGATGCAAATTCATCCTTTTTTATGGCTTCATAGTATTCCATGGTGTATATGTGCCACATTTTCTTAATCCAGTCTGTCACAGATGGACGTTGGGTTGATTCCAAGTCTTTGCTATTGTGAATAGTGCCGCAATAAACATACGTGTGCATGTGTCTTTGTAGTAGAATAATTTATAATCCTTTGGGTATATACCCAGTAGTGGGATGGCTGGGTCATATGGTACATCTCGTTGTAGATCCTTGAGGAATTGCCATACTGTTTTCCATAATGGTTGAACTAGTTTACAATCCCACCAACAGTGTAAAAGTGTTCCTATTTCTCCACATCCTCTCCAACACCTGTTGTTTCCTGACTTCTTAATGATTGCCATTCTAACTGGTGTGAGATGGTCTCTCATTGTGGTTTTGATTTGCATTTCTCTGATTTTTCTGAGCATTTTAAGTTATTATTTACAGTTCTAGGAATAGTTTAACTTTGGACTCAGTTAGAAATATCATCCCAAGAGCACAAGTATGCGTGAGTCTCAGTAATAAGTAAATAAAACCTAAATATATTGCCAAACTCTTAGAATGAGAAATCACTTCTTTAACAACGTCTTTTGAGGAGCCACAATATTGTTTTCTTTTCTTTTTTTTTTTTTTTTTTTTTTTTTTTGAGACGGAATCTCGCTCTGTCGCCCAGGCTGGAGTGCAGTGGCCGGATCTCAGCTCACTGCAAGCTCCGCCTCCCGGGTTCACGCCATTCTCCTGCCTCAGCCTCCCGAGTAGCTGGGACTACAGGCGCCCACCACCTCGCTCGGCTAGTGTTTTTGTATTTTTTAGTAGAGACGGGGTTTCACCATGTTAGCCAGGATGGTCTCGATCTCCTGACCTCGTGATCCGCCCGTCTCGGCCTCCCAAAGTGCTGGGATTACAGGCTTGAGCCACCGCGCCCGGCCGAGGAGCCACAATATTCTTGAGACACATTTTAAAAAGAAGTGTTAACAAGGATATGTGGGCTTCTTTAGAGACCACTCTAGCCCAATACACATACGCTGTACATATGAGTAATTTTCAGAAAATTCAGGTAAGGACCTGAAATCCAAATTACTGCATGTTGCAGACACTTGTCATTCCAAGACTAAATATGTACAATAACTTTATTCTCGCTTCTAACAATTAGTTCAGGAGGATGTTTTCTAAACTCTTCACGGAGCCCTCCTCCAAATAATTAACAATGTTAGAAAAAAAATTTACCCCTGAGAGTTTTAACCTCTAGAGCCACTGTTAGCATCAGTGCTCCCTCTGTTTACAATTGATAATGAGAACACAGAGACATAATTTAATTGGGAAGGTAAAGGCAAACGGAATTTGGAAAATGATCAGGGTGATATGCAAATGTTTGTTATTTGGGGTGACCATTGTTGAGTGCTGTCTCATTGTGTTAGACATGATGTTTAGCACTTTACAGGCTTTTTGTTTTTTCCCATTTATTCCTCACAGCACATCTATGAGATAGGTGCTGTATTGTGCCCTGGAGAAAGGCAGTCTCCTGTATGCAAGTCTTTGGACCTCTTGCTTTTCTGTAAAAGTAGACCTTGGGTCTGGGACACTTCCTTACCAAGAGATAGAGTCCTCATGGCCTGCGCTGGACTTATCACCCTGTGTGGAATAACTTTCTCTGTTTTGTTATGCTTGAGCCTGTGCATCATGTGGCACCTGGCCAACCCCACTGTTACATCTGTCCTTTTCCAGGAGAGGATGAGGTGCTTCTGCTGCAGCACAGGAAGGGCACCTATAGGCCAATTGTTCTGCATCAGCCTCCAGGAGGGACTTTCTGGCTTTGAGGGACTGACATACAGTACTCACACTGATCTGGCGCTGTCCTTTTTCCATGTGAGGAGTAAGGTACTGACACTGACATTGCGCTGTCCTTTCTCTATGTGAAGAGTAAAAAGCACCGTTCCATCCAGTGCCTGATTGGGTTGTGTTTTCTCTGGTGACTCCAATATTAAAATCCAATAGGCAGAAGTGCTCAAATTTCTACTCCTGATAAAGGCAACAGGTGCCACTTCCTCCACAGTCCCTACTTTGCAAAAGAGGAAACTGAGTCAAAGTGTGCTTAAGTGACTTGTGCAAGGTCACCCAGTGAATGAGGGGTTGAGATCCGATAGGCCAGATCTATTTTATTCAACAAATGGACTTAATCCATACTTTTCTCCCTATAAGCTTTTCTTATGTAACTTATCATTCCAATAAATAAGGCATGTTGAGGATTCAGATGAGATTGCAGATGCCTATGTAACAATATTCATGTGAGCTTCATGAAGCTTTCTGTTTTGGCAGTATCTATTATAGCCCAACAAGCTTTAAACTGAGGCACTAGTGTGGCGTAAAGCTAACGCAAATCAATTTATTGCTACAATCAAGAGGTTGACATGCTTTGAGAACACTCAAGTTAAAAGAACAGGAGGTGAAGTATAATAAAAGAGAAACACACAGAAAAAAAAGGACTGAAAATATGATTAAATGTCAGAGAAGAATTCAGAAGTGGTGTTTGTTCAACTCCTAAGTGCTCACACATTTTCATTAATCATACCATTGCAGGATATTGTGAATTGTGAGCATCTACTGCCCATTTATTGTAGTCTTTCTAAAAAGAGTAAAGTGCATTTTACTTGTATTAAGAAATTAGGCAAATCAATTTTCTTGAGATGGAAACATCTTTTATGTCACTCAGTAGATGTCACATTCCAGTGAATCTTTTTTGAGGTCAATAGTTCTCACTTCATCCCAGGTATTTTCTAAATTGTAAGATCTATTTCCTCATTATCTTTCACATTCAATAAATAACTACCCTTATAAAATGCCTAATGTGTGTGAAGTATCCTTATACATGCTATTCGTATCTATATCCAATTTTATAAGGTGGGTAAAAATTTAAACCTCATTGTAGAAACATGATTTGGAGAAAGGGGAATGCTTATAAACTATTGGTGGGAATGTAAATTAGTTCAGCCCCTGGAAAAAGCAGTTGGAGATTTCTCACAGAACAAAGAGTTGAATTACCATTTGACCCAGCAGTCCCATTACTGGGTATATACCCAAAGGAAAATAAATAATTCTATCAAAAAGACACATGTACCCAAACATCCATCACAGCTGTCTGTAATGTTGGATGGGATAAAGAAAATGTGGGAGGTATACACCATGGAATACTATGCAGCCATACAAAAGAACAAAATCATGTCCTTTGCAGCAACAAGGATGCAGTTGGAGGCCATTATTCTAAGTGAACTAATGAAGAGACAGAAAACCAAATACCACATGTTCTCATCTATTAGTGGAAGTTAGACATTGTGTATACTTGGACATAAAGATGGAAACAATAGACACTGAAGAATACAAGAGGAGAGAGGTATGAGCAGGGCAGGAGTTGAAAAGCTACCTCTTGGGTACAATGCTCACTTCTTGGGTAACACGTTCAGTTGTACTCCAAACCTCATCACCATGCAGTATACCTTTGTAACAAACCTGCATGCCTACCCCCAGAATCCAAAATAAAACTAGAAAAAGAAGGAAAAGAAACCTGATTCTCTTTAAGCAATTTGCATAAGGTCCCAGACCAGTGACAATTCAGGGTCTCGTGCTCAGATCTGTCTCAGTCTAACCATGTTTTTCCCACTAGTTTACATGGTCTCTATCTTATTCCTTCATGCTCAATGGATCTCTATGCCTCTACTTATAAATCCTGTAATGGGCAATAGGTATTCTATTGAGTGACCGCTGGATGCATCACTCAATAGAAAAGAAAGTGGCAGAATCTACAAAGGCTACTAGGCCCACTCCTCACATTTGTAGGTCATAACAGGAATATGTACAGAGGCTCTTGACTCATGGCCCATTTTCCTCCTTTCTCACCTCTAGTTCAGTCCTGCACTGTAAAGATCCTTGAATTAATATCTATGGCTGCCCCAGGCCATTAGTCCAAGTTCAGTTCACATCCTCCACAAATAACCAATACTGGGCTACTCTCCTGAGCTGTAACTGTGCACACTTTTGTGCAATTCACCATTCAGAGTTGGACTCAGGAAAATGACTCACGCAGGTTGTGAAAAACTGGCTTGTGCCACTTGCATAAGAGATTCTGGGATCCCAAGTACCCACAGTGCGGAATAGAAGGCTGTGTGTGGACTCCAGGCAGGGACGTCTCACCTTGGCCCTGTGGGCAACTGCACAGCAGGAAGAGACTCAGAGTGAACTCCTCAAAGTCACAGTGCCATGGATCTTCAAAAGGTGTGTATTGACTGGATGATTGGCAGAAAAAAGGGACATTGCAACAAATGAGATCATTGCAGGAATCAAAGAGCCACAATCATAGTTTTAAAAATGATTTTTCCTTGGAGTTGCTAATTATTCATAATCTACAAGGCAACTTCAGCTTATTCTACTTTGATTCCCACTGAGGACAGCCAGGTTGCAATGCCTCATTAAGAATGTTGTGATTTCTTTTCTGACTGGGTAGACATATATCTCTAGCTTGCTGAACCTGTATGTTACCACTAGAGCTCTGCCTCTGAAAGGCAAGGAATTGCCCTGTTCTTGCCCCTGCTGGCTCTCACTCTGTGGGGAGCAGGCACTGCTTCTGCAGGGATGCAAGGCAAGTCATCACACATCCTTCTAAGAACCTTATATCAGATACTATGCCCATGACACAACTTCCTAGCTACGTCTTATGAATGTCTTAAAGAATGTTCATAAACTTGAATGATACAAGTTATAGGAGGTTAGTGGGAAGTCAGAGGTGGTGGACTCACATTTGCTGATTAAATACACCTCAGTTTTCTGTTTTGGTAATACAAACTATCTAAAGTTCAACTCCCCGGAAGGGCTGCTTCTCTTTTTCCCCTTCTCCATCCCAGAATGGCTCCAGGTAGAGGAAAACACCTACTAGTGTTGTGGATGAAATGAGACGGAAACTTGCATTATGCTCATTGCTGGGTTGGTTTCCATTGCAAGGCATAGTTGTTCTAATCCTTGAATGTGCCCCAGTGGGTATTTGACGAGGGCTAGTGGGCAGGAATCTCTTTTGGCCGCTGCCTCCACTGACTTTGAATATACTTCTACTTTGTATTTCCTCCACTCTTGCTATTTTTTCTCTCTTTTTAATGCATGTGCTTAGTTTGGTCCGATGAAAGGGGAAAGGACTGAATCTGATGACCTGGGTTCACTCCTAGCTTTACTATTTCCCAGCTATAGAATATTGGGAGTCCCTGGACTTCCTTGAGACTTAGTTTCTTTCTCTGAAATATAAGGGCATAATGTTTGTTCTTTATACAGCATAGATTTAAAGATCAAAAAGCTATAGTTTTTTGTAGGTCAAAGGAATTCTGTAAATTGTAAAGTGCTTGCAGAATGGTGAAGTGGAAATACGGTGGGATTAACTTTCAGGTGACCCAGTCTTAAATCCAGGCTCTGCCAATGATTGGTTTTAGATTCCTAATATTTAGAATGACTAGATAACTTTGACTTTCCTTAGAGGTCTAATAATTCATGAAATTAAATTTTCAAGTATTCAAAAATAATTTAAATTCAACCTTTGAGTCAGGAAATGAAAACTGATCTCTTTAGATGTCAAGGTTTTAAATATGATAAAGTATACATAAGCAGAAGGAAACATTGGAAACAGATGTTTCACTTGAAATGGGCAGCTTTCTTAGAAAGGGAAACGTACAGGATCCCTAATCATTTAATTCATTTGTTTAATAAACATTTACCGAGCATCTACTAATAAGGATGTAGGAATGTTCCCGATATAGTTGGGAGATACAAAAATTAGTATGTTTGGGATCCTGTATATCAAGGGACTTCCCATTCATTAATAGAGAGAAGCTCAAGAATAACTACAATAAGTGGGACTTTCAAAATTGCTACCAATGAGAGTTATTTTTTAAAGTTGCACTGGGAGGTAAGAAAAGACGGAATATATTTGCTCTGTGGCAGACATAACTGTGAATTTCTGCAAGTTTCAACGAAAAGCTGATCCATCAAGGATGCAGGGAGGGATAAGAATATGACTGTGGGGTAAATACTGGGTCAAACCTCATTGTTCTACAATTTTCTGAGTGTAATTCCACAAATGTCCTATGTTTCTTAGCGAACATCCACTTAATTCTTTTCTGAGAGCACGTTCTAAGTTTGGGCATGAGTATGCCTGTGTTGACATGTATATACAGGACTTTGCTTGCATCTTTATATCATTTTTGCTCTTTTACAACAATTAATGTAGAAAGCTCTGTTGTGATCCCAAGGTATAACATGACAGATGCTTCAGGAGGTGTCTGGTCCAGTTGGTGAGATAAAAGTCAAGATGATAATTATTTGGTGTATTCCAAATGCCATGCATGCATGATCCCATTTATCTTTCACAACTGTGTAAGCCAGGCACTGTGACTAGCCCCATTTTCCAGATGAGGAGCCTAAGTCTTAGAAAGGCTAAATAACTTCTACTAAGAATGTAACTTGTATGTTCTGGGTCTACGCCTCAGGACTATATTTAACAAATACTTAGAACTTACCATGTGCTTTACAATTACTAACTCCTTTGTTAGTATCTCTCTAACCAGTCTACGAGTAGGTGCAGTCTTATCTCCATTTTCTAGTTGAAGGAATTTAGGAACAGAGACTCAGCAACTTGCCTGAGGTCACACGGTTAATAAGTGGTACACAGCTAGTGTTTGAAGCCAGGCGGTCTGTCTCCCAATCCATGCTCCTAACCACTAACCACTCCGTGGGCAGCTTCTCAAATACCACTAACTGGGCTTCAAAGCCCTGTGGTTAACCACGGTACTAAATGGCCTCTTCATGCTATCACCTGAACAGAAACAACTATAACATTGGTGACATCAAGAGAGCTGCTAATTCAACTGTCTGCATTCGGATTCTGCCTCTGTGCTCAGCCAGCCTGCCTCTGTAATGCACTAACACACATTCTTTCTACCACTGACCTGCACTTTGGCATTCTGATCCTGTGGCTTTAATTAAATGTTAACATTCATTTGCCCTTTTCCATTGTGTTAAAGATAACCTTTGCTTCCTGTCGCGTCTAGATAAGCTTCACTCCACGACAGGTACCAAATAGGTTCATCTTGATATAAAGTAAAGAATGGAGACTCTTTGATCCTCTCTGCTGACATATTTTAAAATGCCAGTATGAATATTTGTTTTGTACTTACTTCTTTTACGGAATGTCAGGATAATAAATTATTGCTGGATACTGCAGTAGCTAAAAGGTTCAAGTCCAAATTAGTCATACTAAGTGACCTTGACCCTTCCTGAGAGTCAAACAGACTTATCTCTGAGACACTTTTGTTTCTAATAGTTGAAAATGCATTATGGAGAGAGGTGCTGGTTGGGATTTAGAGGGTCACAATTTGCTGATTTGGAGGAATGTTATAAAGAGGTTTTCTGGATCTTTACTCACACATTCACTCCATTGGCTGGGGGATGGTTTCTTGCTAAAGTGAGAAGAGCATTAGGCTGAGAATCAGGCCTAGATCCCAGTCTCATTTTTGCCACTGATATATTACTTGAGCTTGAACAAGTCTCTTATTTTCTCTGAACCCCAGTTGCTTTATTGCTTTAACAATTATATTTCATCAGCACTACATAATTGAAGGATGTTATCTGATTTGCCCATCAGAATAAACTGATGAGATGCAGATTTGTATTCACATTTTACAGAAGAGAAAACTGATCTTTAGAGAAGTTAAGCAATATTCCCAAGGTCATAACACAGCTAGTAAAGGAAGTGGAGCCAGAATTCAATCCTGGGGCTGTCCAATTTGGAAATCCATGCTCTTAACCATATAGCTATATTCATTGTTGGACAGTTCTACATTTTTATGAGTGTACTCATTGTCACTTTAGAGATGCAGTATATATCTCCTAAAAATGTTTTTGGCAGATGATCACTGTCTTTAATAGCCCATTGGAGTGATGCATCTCTAATAGCATTTACTTTCCTAGCCTCAGAAAATTAGATACCCCCCTGGTTAGCCAGTGTGGTTATTGGCTGCATATATAAAATTCTCTTGAATTTTACAGAAAGAAGAGAATTCTCTGTGTTTCTGAATTTTGGTACTAATGTTATAATTATGTTTTTATAAGTTATCATGTATTAGAAGAAGGATATTTTAAAATGTGAGAGAAAACAAGAGTTAAAGATGAGCTTGGAAAAGGAGAAATGGTAGAAGAGATCACTCTTTGAAATGCATCTTACTACAACTAAATATATACATAGAGTATCTATGATAATAAAACACTTCAAAATATTAGTAATATTTTATGTAGGTGATGGGATTATAGAATTTCTCATTTCTTTTTTCTTTTTAAGCTTTGCTAAATTTTCTGTAATACATATGCATTGTTTGTGTGCTAAAAATAAGTGAATACACACACATATGTACATGTCTGCAGCAAGCAAACAATAAACCATCTAGCAGTCTTGGGCTAGCTAACATCCCAGACAGCAATTTGTTTATGGCACATATCCAGACTCGGCTAACTTCCCAGGCTGGTTACATAAAAAAAAAAAATATGGCCGGGCGCGGTGGCTCAAGCCTGTAATCCCAGCACTTTGGGAGGCCAAGACGGGCGGATCACGAGGTCAGGAGATCGAGACCATCCTGGCTAACACGGTGAAACCCCGTCTCTACTAAAAATACAAAAAATTAGCCGGGCGAGGTGGCGGGCGCCTGTAGTCCCAGCTACTCGGGAGGCTGAGGCAGGAGAATGGCGTGAACCCGGGAGGCGGAGCTTGCAGTGAGCTGAGATCCGGCCACTGCACTCCAGCCTGGGCGACAGAGCGAGACTCCGTCTCAAAAAAAAAAAAAAAAAAAAAAAAAATATGTCCCTTTGCTAATATCTCTGATGGCATCCATTATTTCCAAACTAATTTCATATTAGATTATTAGTGTGAGGTTTTCCTAAAGCAATACACCTCTTAAATGATTACATGACAGGAAGTCTTCAGAATAAGAGCCTATTTTAATCAGTTATTTCTACTTCTTTTTTTTTTTTTTTTTTGAGACAAGGTCTGACTCTATTGCCCAGGCTGGAGTATACTGGCATGAGCTCAGCTCACTGGAACCTCCACCTCCTGGACTCAAGCCATCCTCCCATCTCAGCCTCCCAAATAGCTGGGACTATAGGTGTACGCCATCATGTCCAGCTATTTTTTGTGTTTTTTGTAGATATGGGATTGTGCCACATTGCCCGGGCTGGTCTCGAACTCGTGAGCTCAAGCGACATGCCTGCCTTGGCCTCCCAAAGGGCTGGGATTACAGGCATGAGCCACTGCCCCCCGGCCTATATTCACTTTCTAGTCATTGAAATAGATCAAGTTATTTTAATGCAATTAATGAAATGCATTTGCTTTTACTTATGCTAATTTTGTCCTCCAGTCCATATGTCTAGACCTCCTGTACTAATTTCTGGCTATCGCACAGTTTCCTAATTGGCTGTACTCTTTCTCATAATTCACCAGCCATAGGCACAATGTCATCAGACTACTCTTTCTAAGATACATCAAGTGGGTCAATGTAGTCTTTGAGAATGTGTGATATTTTCCCCAATACCTATAGATCCCCTCCAAAATAGCAGCCAAAATAGTCTCTTCATAATCTGGTCCTCTAAGTTTGGTATCAAATCACATTTCCTTGGTCTTCTAACATGCTTCAACCACCCCTGCCTTTCTGCCACATGGTCATGCTTTGCTCAGCCCCTGACCTTCTGCTTTGATTCTTATTTTTTTCTGGTCATTGACAGTCTTTCTTTCCTCCTTCTGCTTATTTTCTTTCTAGTAGTATCTCTTCCTAAAGCCTTCTGCAATTATCATGCCTATTGAAATTACTCTTTTTCATCAGCCTTTAATAATGAAACTCGTTTGCATTAGTCCATTTTCATACTACTATAAAGAACTGCCTAAGATTGGGTAATTTATAAAGGAAAGAAGTTTAATGGACTCACGGTGCAGCATGGCTCAGGAGGCCTCAGGAAACTTACAATTACGGCAGAAGGCAAAGGGGAAGCAAGACACCTTCTTTACAAGGCCGCAGGAAGGAGAAGAGCAAGCAGAGGAAATCCCAGACACTTATAAAACCATTGGGTCTCATGAGAACTCACTCACTGTAAAGAGAACAGCATGGGGGAAACTATCCCCATGATCCAATTACCTCCATCTGGTCCCATCCTTGACACTCAGGGATTATGAAAATTATGGAGATTACAATTCAAGATAAGATTTTGGGTAGGAACACAGCCAAACCATATCATCTTTATTAAATACTTGTTGTTTTTTCACTAACACATAATAATTATACATATTGATAGAGTACATAGTGATGTTTCTATACATAGAATGTATAGTGATCAGATCAGGGTAATTAACATATCCATCATCTTAAAACATTTATCATTCTTAGGTGTTGGGAACACTCAGTATCCTTCCAACTATTTGAAACTAATATATCATTAACTATAGTCATCCTATAGTGCTATAAAACACTATAACTTATTCCTCCCAAAGTGCTGGGATTACAGGCGTAAGCCACCGCGCCCGACCTATCTAGCTATAATTTTATATCCTTTAGCACATTTCTCCCTATCCCTCTTTCCCCCACACCTTTCCCAGTCTTTACAATCCTCTGTTCTACTTTTTACTCTGTGAGATTAACTTATTTTAGCTTCCATATATGATTGAGAACTTTCTGTTCCTAGTTTATTTCACTGAATATGATGCCCTCCAGTTCCATATTGATATTTTGTCATTTAGTAAGATTTCTTTTATTATTCTCTTGATCATATGTCTGTCTGCCTGCCTGCCTATCTATCCAACTATCTATCTATCTATCTATCTATCTATCTATCTATCAATCAATCATGTCTGCATGCTATGGCTCCCCAACATGGCTGTTAGTTGTAGAAAGGTAAGAGTGTAATCTGTATATTGTACTTTCTTTTTATCCCTATCAGTGTCTTGTTCAGCGTTGAGAATATAGTAGACACTTGATAAAATTTTGCTAAATCATATTTAGGTTCGTGATAACTGAGTTTAATCCTCCACCAAATAAATGAGGTTTTGTCATTAGTAAGTCAAATTTTAAGTACAAAGATGATTTAATTTTTAAAAGTTCAATAATTATTCATTTATTTTACCTGTTTTTGACTATAAACAGAACATTGTTCATGCTCAAATGCTTAACTAGTTGAAAGAAGCTCTTCCTCTGACAACTTCCAAATGGTTATTTAAAACTCTCAAGTGTATTGGTCTAGGACAGTGACACCATGGTGATTTAACATGGGATGATACCTAAACAATGGATGACAGAAGAGTTATTAACAGGAAGCAGCTATATCGCAGTGTCCTCAAAGACTCCTACATAACAGGAAAGTTACCTTTACTCAACTAGCTGCCTGGTAAAGACTGTTGTCTCATTAACAATTGTTGCCTCTTTTATTTTACTGCCTTTATTTTTTATTTTTCTACTATACTTTGCTGCTGTGGTTATTAAACTGCCAAAGCCAGTATGGAAGAAGAGCCTGTGTTTTGGAATCCAATATTCTCATCTGCATTCTCCCTTAGCGAGATTTTCCATCATCAAATTAGCCTAGAGAAATAGCATGCTGATTAAAAATAAGCTTTAAGTTCTATTGAAAGCTAGAAGTCTATTTTTTTGCCCAGATCCAGGCATAGGAAGGAAGACACTCTATATAAAATAATTACCAGTTACAGTCTGATTTCCATTGTCCTTTTAAAGTCAAATTATTTTAAAAATCTTATAGCAGAAAATGGCTTGAAGTAGGTTTTATCTAATAACGTAGGTGGATAAACAAAAAAAAAATCAATTTGATCGTTATTGCCCAATATTGCATCGTATGTGCAGAACTTTATATTACTATAAACATTTATTTTAGTATTCCTTCCAAGTATCCACCGAAAGAGCTATACTTTTCCCTCCTTCCACTTTCAGCCCATGAAAACAGATCCTATTTTCTCAAATCATTTCTTAATGTTTGTTCATGAATAATTAAACTAAATTTCCAATATTTAAAGACCTAAGGAGATCGCTTGAGAGTTATGGATAGAAACCACCATATGTAAAATGCAAAAAAAAAAAAATTAAAATTCATCAATGGAAAATGATCAACATTGAAACTGACAATGCCCGCTTACATATTTTTTTGAATTTTTAGAAATTAATTGAATTTTATACTTGAAAAATAAGGATATGTAAGCAAAATTAAGCAATAGTAAAGTTTAGCTCTAGGTTTAGAATCAGAGAAACTGAATTTGATTTCTAGCGACGCAGTCTCTTACCATGTGACAGGTTGGTCATGTGATATCTTTTTCTGATTCTTAATAGTGGGGATAATGTCATTCTTACTTTTTCCACCAGGTGATCTTTCAGAATAAGGCTGTGAAAGTAGTTTTTTCTCATAAGGTGCTCAAGAAATGTAAGTTATTATTTCTCCCATATCTATTGCTATATAAACGGTGCATGTTGAAGTTTTATGTATATGGAATAATTATACCCTATGAGAGGGGTTCCTGACCCCTGGGCCACAGACCTGTACCAGTCTGTGTCCTGTTAGGAACTGCCATGCATAGCAGGAGGTGAGTGAGCATTACTGCCTGAGCTCTACCTCCTGTTGCATCAGCGGTGGCATTAGAGTCTCACAAAAGTGCGGACCCTATTGTGAGCTGCGCGTGTGAGGGATCCAGGTTGCATGCTCCTTATTAGAATGCCTGATGATTGATGATCTCTGAAGTGGAACAGTTTCATTCCAAAACTATCCCTCCATCTTTGTCCAGGTGGAAAAATTGTCTTCCAGGATACTGATTGGTTCCTGGTGCCAAAAAGATTGGGGACTACTGCCCTATGACATCTAAGAAAGCAAAACTGTTTAGAAAGAAAATACAGTTTATACTGGGCACTAACTATAATGCTAGGCATTGTGCAGGTAGTATTTAATTTTACCTTCAAAATAACTCTCTGAGTTAGGGACACATTTATATCCAGTTTACAGATGAAGAAATACAAGAGGTTAAAAACTTGCCCAAATCAGGGCATTAAATAGTAGAGTCAGCTGGATCCTAGATTTTCTCCAAATGCCGTCCCCTTCCCCACCATATTGCACTGGAGATCTTTTCTTCCATCACAGGATTTATAAATGTAAAAGTCCACATCAGGGAGAAGCCAACCCCCATGATAAAGACATGAGGGGGACTTGCCCATCAACAAAGAAGGTGCCAGATGCTTCCCTGTCAGATGGCCCTGGCAACACGCCTGTTCCATAAATTGCCTCAGTGAGGCTTCTGCTACTACATCCCTCTATTAAGGCCTTTCTGTGGTTACTCTGCCCCTTTCTTTCCAATCTCTCAGATAAAAGAGCAAAGGAGCAGATGAAAAATGCAGTTTAAAGGCTGAGTTAGAAAGAAACCGCACTATGGGAATCAGGGAAAGTAATATTTTCTAAGTCATGTCTTTGCTTCTAAGTTGTCTTAATCCATTCATAACAATTTCCTAGAGCTGTATTATTATTACCACTTTTCACAGAATACATTTGCACTCAAAAAGATTAGGCAATTTCTCTCGGAACCTGGTTTGACTCAAATCATTTCCAAAGTCTCCCTTTGTGTCATTACAATAGAATGCAAAACAAGGAATGAGGTGTGGAATAAGTCACTCATTATCAAGAGGGCTTCGTCAGTCCCAAAAGGGTAAAAAAGTGTTTCATGGTTGTCTCCATCTATTTGGGTTGCTACAATGAATGCTATAAACTGGGTAGCTTCTAAACAACAGGAATATATTTCTCAGAGTACTAGAAGCTAGGAAGTCCAAGATGAAGGCACTGGCAGATATGGCATCTGGTGAGGGCCCATTTCCTCACAAGACAGCACCTTCTTGCCATATCCTCACATAGTTGAAGGGCTGAGGGTCTCTTTAAGGAGGACTATTTTATACAGTCACTAATCCCATTCATGAGGACTCCACCCTCATGACCTAATCATCTCCCAAAGTCTCAACCTCTTAATACCAGCACTGTGGGTTAGGATTTCAACATATACATTTTGGGGGAAACACATTCAGACTACTGCAATATCTAAAAATCTTTCTCTTGCTGTAAGGCATAGATATGCATATGGCACATAAACAAATATACAGTATATATGGGGTATTAAAATTTCATTGGAGAGGTGATTAGGAGAAAATATTTGAAAAAGCTTTTTAGGAGGACTAGGATGAAAAAAGGCTAAGAAACACAGGCATAAGGAGAGAAATAATAACTAAAGTGAACTAAACTTGCAAGGATTTCTGGCTCTCAACAAGGTCTGGACCAGGTGCATGCTGTTTCTCAGCTGTGTCAGCTGTGGGAGATATCATTGCATCTTTTAGAACACATGAGGCAAAGTTGGCGGCACTTCTCAAAACCTGGTGAAATTCTATCCAATCCAAAGTCCAGAAGAATCAGCACTATTTCTGTCTTTCTTTCTTTGGTTCATTTTTTTTATTTGTTTGTTTGTTGAGACAGAATCTTGCTCTGTCGCCCAGCCTGGAGTGCAGCGGTGTGATCTTGGCTCACTGCAACCTCCGCCTGCCAGGTTCAAGCGATTCTCCTGCCTCAACCTCCCGAGTAGCTGGGATTACAGATGCACACCACAAAGCCTGGCTCATTTTTGTATTTTTAGTAGAAACAGTGTTTCACCATGTTGGTCAGGCTAGTCTCGAACTCCTGACCTCAGGTGATCCGTCTGCCCCGTCCTCCCAAAGTGCTGGGATTACAGGCTTGAGCCACCACACCTGGCTCAAAGCACTACTTCTAAACTGTTAAACTCCTGGAATCAAGCAATCCTCCAGCCTCAGCCTCCCAAACTGTTGGGATTACACATGTGAGCCACCACACCCAGCCCAAGATATTTTCAGTTAAATAAACACAGAGAAATGCTTTGGTCTGTGTATGGGCAACCAAGTCTCAGATGTTCTCCTCTCTCTACACACAATGATCTACCATCACATTACAACCTGCCTTTCAATTCTTTCATCCATCTCCCAGGATGGAGTCAGTCCTAGATTCATGCCTCCAAAACATCCTTGACTTCTCCACCTCACATTCTTCTTTTGTCTCTTGGAATGTCCCATGTCTGCACAGAGTGTTGTACAGTCCAGGCACTGCATTTACAAAGATCTGGATTTGAATTCTGACTCTGCAATGAATGATTGGGTGCAATTGATATATCCTATTCTTATGCCTCAGTTTTTCCATGTGTAAAATGGGACTACTGATGTCTACCTTATGAGACAGTCATGAAGAGAGAATATGGAAGCCATTTAGCACTGTGTCTGGTCAGTAGTAAGTATTTATTTGATGTTAATATACCAGGAATCTTAACAACTAAGTTATTCTCTTCTTAGATCTGGAACAATGCATATGTGTATTACATATCAAACAATATATATGTGTGAGCCATGAAAAATCATAACTCAGATGGCATTTCCTTCAGGAAAGCCACATCCATATCCCTATCTCCTCTTACCTACCTCTGAACTGGCACACATTTCTTTCGTTGTGTTCTTTAAGCTATGTTATAAATGATTCATTTACTGTTCTGTCTCTTTCCTTAGGCTGACTGCCTTGTCGACAAGAATTCTACCTTAAGCAATTTCCTATTTTCACTACCTAAAATAAAGGTTTTTCATAATTTAATGTTAAATGATGAATGTTGATTATGTGTTTCCACTAGTTTGATTACCTGTGTTGCATGGATGTAGCCTATATTTTCATCTTTGTCAAAAAGAATTTTGTCCCTGTATCTTAAAGCTGAGACAAAAATTCTTACCATTGAATACAATCCTATTTCTGTTGACTTAAAACTTGACTATATAAGGCAAATCTCTTAATATAGAGAGCGGTATATATGAAATTTATCTTAAACCATGAAAACCCACACAGTTTACACTTTTTTCTTATTTCATGATGCTTTCTCATTTATTATCAGTCTGTTTCACATACCATGCATAATTCCAGAGAGAGACACTCAGGAGGTAATTTCTTTCTATCCTTTGCTGGGCTTCACAGCTAATTTTAGCAAGTGCATTGAGCAGACTTTTTGTAAAGATTTATAGTATTTATTTTGCAATTTTTCATTGTGAGTTTCAAGGGCACAAACACCCAAATATCAGGGAGAAGAATGCGCACTGATATCAGACATGCGGTGTTCACTAGTAGCCCTTATCTACTGAATTGTAATAGCACTTAATCTTACAGGTACATATTGATAGTCAATTTATCTAATTACTCACATTCACAAATTAATTGGAGTGATAACAGGATATATTATCCTCACTCTGACATGTTTTTGGAGGTCTTCAGGGAGACTTACTTCTTGAAACAACTGAACTCTTGCAGTAGTTTAAAAGGAACTGATTTATAAGCATGGCTTAGAAGGTATCCTCATTCCCTTGCTGTACTTTATTTCTTCAATTAATGAAGATACTTCAATTGGAAAGTGGTACAGCTTTGTTGGAATGATAATGTGAACCTTTTCATGGGTAAGCTCAATAGCCAATGTTACAATCTACATTTCTTTGAGATTTAACTAAAAGACATATTCATTGATTCAAGCAAATGCGTGTTCTTTTCTTAGTAACACTTTCTTCTCCTTTATCCTTTGAAACTCCATGCAAACATCACTTTCTCAGAAGTCTTTCTGGACTCCTTCCATATGTGATGAGGTTGGAAGCTGCTTCTCTGTGTTCACCTGGAACTCTGCATGCTTGGCACATTATACCATTTCACTGTGATCTTTTATCTCTTCTGTTGTTAAGCAACAGATCAAGGACTGTTGCCAGGATAGGTACTAGGTCAGGGAAAAGGGATAAAAATCAGAAAAAAGGGGACCTTTCCTTGAGGAATCACATTTCACTAGGAAATACATAAAGGTAAACTAGCAATTAAAATTCAAGGTTAAGGCCTATGACCAAGATATTCTTTTTCTTTTTTTGGTTGTTGTTGTTTGTTTGTTTGTTTTGAGACAGGGTCTTGCTTTGTACCCCAGGCTGGAGTATAGTGGATCCACCATGGCCTACTGCAGCCTCAACTTCCCAGCCCAAGCCATCCTCCTACTTCAGCCTCCCAAGTAGCTGGGACCACAGGCATGTGCTACGACACTCACTATTGCCTTTTTTAGAGATGGGGTCTTGCTATGTTGTCCAGGCTGATCTTGAACTCCAGGAATCAAGAAATCCTCCAGCCTCAGCCTCCCAAAGTGTTGGGATTACAGGCGTGAGCCACCATGCCCAGCCCAAGATATTTTCACAGTTCAGTGAATGCAAAGGGCGGTAGAGAAATGACTTTGTGTTGGTGTGTGTTTTCACAAGGATCAGGTTTTCAGGCTATTAGTTTGTCTGCTGTGGGATATAACTCCTTGGATATTTCTGATGTGCTATTATTAAATTACATATTTTAAAAGATAGCTTAATAGCAAGCACCTGAGCAGCTAGTACCTTCATATTCTAATGTGTCCTCACTGTGTACACGGCCATTTGCTTTCACTAGATGTAATTTTTTAAATGTAGTTTAATTCAATATTTCCTAAACACTAACTATAAGTGTGTTAATTGCTGTGAATGACATGAGGCTGAGTACATTTGTCATCTTGGGAACTTGTTTTGAGCTGGACTCTGTCTGCATAATAGGCACTATACTAGTATTTATCCTAGGCCAGATTATTTAATTCTTGTGAACACACTGGGATGAAGATATTATTGTTTCTATTTCAGAGACTAGACTATTGATAATCAGAATGGTTAGGTAACTTGTTCAATGTCACACAGCTGAGAAGGGGGTAGAACCAGAAATAGGATCCTTTCACCCAAACCTCTCTTCTTGTTAAACTAGTATATGGTTTCCTAAAGGAGTCACCATACTATCTAGTGGTGAAAGATAAGACAGGTACCCAAGTGGCCCTGTTATAAGAAGAGTGTCCTAAACCCTGTATAAACCAATACAACTGACATTTAAGAGAGAAAAATCCATAAAGGTTTCAAGAAGAAGTTTGCAAGAAAGTGGCAAAGATTTCCCAAAGACATAGTAAAGGGGAGATAGGAAGATCTAACATAATCTATAGTATCTGTACTTCTGGCAAGCTTCATACTGAAAAATAAGTAATAATTACTGTACTCTGAATACCCATTGTGATTTCAATTATAATCAGTGTTCACTGAAGGACTACTGTGCATCTGGTAGTGAATGAAGCTGCATTATCTTATCTACTTTTCACTACGAGCTATGAAGCAGATGCTATTGTATCTCATTCAATACATGAGGAAACTGAGGTAAAGGATTTAAGTAACTTGCCCAAGCCTCACAGTAAAATAAACTGCAGAGCTAGTATTCAAAACACTGTATTACTTGACCTGCTGTTGATATTTACAAAGTGCTTATTTCTGTCAGTTCCATAATCACTAATAATTATAAGAGTTGCTACCATTTATCACACATTATTACCAAAGGCACGAAAGCAAGACTATGTACAACAATTTCAAAGAAGTCTACATGGTGAGGGACTGGTGTTTGGAGGAGACATGTGGACACAGACAAGTTGGAAGCACAAAAGAATTTTGAAGGGCAGAAGTCACTTGACCTTGATTTGCGAAGTAATTATGAAACAACAATGGTGTTATAGCAGGCCAGTAACCTGTAGAACCCAACTTACAAAGTGCACATTTAAAATGCACATTTGGAAGTGAGAGATGATTGACCTAGACTTGGAAAGTGATTGAATATGAGCTGCAAGGGGGAAGGAAGATTAAAAGAGAAGTGTTGGGGAATTGAGCTTAGGTGGATGAGTGGGATATGGTGGTGGATTAAATTAAATACAGGGCAAAGAGTGATAAAAACAGCCTCGGGTTGGGGCTGGGTCAAAGGCATGGAAGGAATTAACGGAAGGAAAATGACAACCCTCTTTGGGGAAACTTTGATTTATAGGAGCCAATGTGCTGTACATCTAATGGTGTTCAGCAGGTTGTTAGAAATAGGTGTGACTTAGTAAAGACCATGAGAGAAAAGGACAGGGTTAATTATACAGATTTTGAAATGATCCAGAACTGTGCAATATTGGTCACTAAATTAGTACTCATTGTGTCCAAAGTAGCTTTTGGTCACTATCCCTCTGTATAGTTTTTTTGTTTTGTTTTGTTTGTTTTGTTTTCACTCTTGTTGCCCAGGCTGGAGTGCAATGGTAGGATCTCAGCTCCCTGCAACTTCTGTCTCCTGGGTTCAAGTGATTCTCCTGCCTCAGTCTCCCAAATAGCTGGGATTACAGGGACCCGCCACCATGTCTGGCTAGTTTTGTATTTTTGGTAGTGACAGAGTTTCACCATGTTGGCCAGGCTGGTCTTGAACTCCTGACCTCAGGTGATCTGCCCGCCTCGGCCTTCCAAAGTGCTGAGATTACAGACATGAGTCACTGAACCCAGTCTGTATAGTTTTATTTATTTATATTTGGTGTGCTTTCCAGTACCTGAAATTATGTACACTATATACATTTATCTTTATTTTTATTATCAATATTCATCATTTCATTATTATAAGGAATTTGTTTGACATTTTCATCACTATATTTATAGATTCTAGATAAAACTTGGCATATAGAAGGCATTCAATGCATACATTTCATATGAATGAATGAGCATATAAATCAATGGGTCTGTTTTTATATCCATAATGTAAAAAACACATTTTTTTTTTACCACTAATAGGCCACTGACACTCCTAAGACCATAAGGAAATCTATGAACTGTCTGCTCAGAAAAAGATACACACACTGCAATTTCTTATATACGTACAAAGGATTCACAGACATCTCAAGGCCCATAGATTCATCTAGAATTTGAGATGCAAAGCTGTGGGCTCATCCAGCATTTCCCTCACTGTGAACCTTGAGGGAAACCTAAACTTAGGATTTTGGATATTTTTTTACAACTGATTTCCAAATATCTTAGTGAAAGTAGTATGATATATATATAGGAGCATTAACTCTGGTTTCTACCCTAAAGTACGTGGGTGTTTGAAATACCCAAATTGGGAGTTCAAATTCCAGAGATGGCTATTGCAAATCTTGACAATATTTTTAGGACTTCTAGAAATATTATAAATTGACAAATTTAATCAATTTACAATATTGGTAAATTTAATTATAAATTGATAAAATTCAATGGTTTTAAAAACTGTCGTTGGCTTAAAAGACCACAAAGGCAACTACTGCTTTTGTGAACAAAATATGCAACCCAGCAAACCCAGCAGCCCAGTGTCCTGGAAGCAAGCTCTGTGGCTGGGGTTCTGATAGGTCCATGTATAGAAGATCTCTGAAACTTAGTTATGTGAAAGGTAAGCTGACCCTGCTGTTAGAACCTGTTCTGTCCACCACAGGGATAAACCCTTCCGGCAAGGTGCTCGTCAGAAAGCCTAAATTACAGAGATCCCACTGATGTCATAGAAAGAATGGGTTGATATTCACATATTTGTTTGGGTGTGTGTGTTTGCTAAATAATGGAATTATTGGGTCTGATATTTGCTTTCACTGTAATATAAAGAGAAGAAGACTTGGTTAATTATATGAATTTTTGAATGATCCAGGTTTTATGTCATATAAAACCCAAGAGCAAAGTAAGAGGTCAAATAGCCTTCACCATTCACTAATGGTTAAAGCTTACCAATCCTTGCCAATTATACATTGTCAAATTAACCTACATTCATTTGCAACTGGTTGAGCGAAGAAAGGGGACATGATTAAATTATAAGGAGACCTGAGAGAAATGGGAGGAGAGATAGAAAAGTACCACAACATGGAAAAAATAGCAGGAAGGTTTCAAGCGGGAGGGTGTTTGGTGGAGTTGACAAATGCTTCATACTTTGAAAAGTATGAGCACTAAGGGGAAATTTTTAGTTTTAAAATTAGAGATAAAATTGATCCCTTTTAAGAAAAAAAAAATCAATAGAATGGCAGTACAGTGGAAATTTTCAGAAGAAACAATTAAAAACTTACTGAGCTCTTCCTCTGTATAAAATACCGTGTCAGGTTTTGTTAGGAAAACACAATATGTAAGACAGATTTTCTGAATTTTAACAATATTTGAATTGGGGATTTCTTCAACTGCAAAAGGAGACGTTATGAAAACGAGTGTCCAAGAATAATGAAACACAAAGAAGTTATTAATTATTTGTTTGGTTGCTCATTCACTTATTCTGTTCTAATTTATTTATTTTATCCAGTTTATTCAATCTTCTTTTGGTAAAGCAGTACCAGGTTCTCCCTTTAGGTAAGTACTTATACTCCATTTTCACTATGTGGCTAATATAGTGACTGCGTGATACATACCAACAACTCTAACCATGGGCACAAATTGGGTTGAGACCATTGATATAATGCTTCACTGATGAAAAGTGATTAACGGATGAGCCTATGGCTAAATTCAGGGCAATAAGAATGAGGTTCAGAATTCTGTTAGATACCTGAGGAACAGAAGTTCTCTTTTTTTACACTTGATAGGAGGAATTTAGGTTCAAAACTAAACCTTTTTTGCACTACTTGAGGCTGAGCCTAGAATTTCCAGAGGGTCTCAGTCTGAAACACAGAATCAAAAAAGAGGAGAAACAGGAATGAGGTGACATTATTTTAGCTGCTGAACTAGGCCTCACCTGAAGCTTTACTTTTAGTTTCTAAAAGTTTAGAAATGTCTTTAAACTTTTCAGCTATATTTCAGTTTGATTTGAGTTTTCTTAAACTTGGCATTAAAAAAAAAGTCCTTTAAGAGATTCTGGAAAAACCAAAGTAGAGATGAAAGTTTATGAAGGCAAACAATGGGCTAAATCTAGAAAAATAGGTTGGAACCAGCCATAAAGAGCCCTCCAAGCCTCCAAGGTATTTAAATTAGCTACAGATTGGGATTGTAAATAATTCATCATTCATTCCTCTGTGCTGTTAACACCTGCTCCTTAGGCCTCCAGTGGTTACTGAGGTCGCCCAGTCATGAATTAGAGCTCATTGTTTAAATGTTTCTTTAATCCACTAGATTGAATGAAGACTCCTCCAGTTTTTTTTTGAAAGCAGGGGCTATTTTTCACTCAAACTACTAACCTCATGTGTCCTAGCATAATGCCTGTTACATAGTAAGTAGTTGTAGTAGGGAGGAATGAGGTGAGAACATGTATTAATCCATTTCTGCTATAAAGAACTGCCTGAGATGGGGTAATTTATAGAAGGAAAGAGGCTTAATCCATTCACAGTTCAGCATGCCTGGTGAGGCCTCAGCAAACTTACAATCATGGTAGAAGGGGAAGGGGAAGCAAAGTACCTTCTTCACAAAGCGGTAGGAGGGAGAAGTGCCTAGCAAAGGGGGAAGAGCCCCTTATAGAACTATCAGATCTTGTGAGAACTCACTCACTATCATGAGAACAGCACAGGGAAATCGCACCCATGATTCAGTTACCTCCACCGGGTCTCTCCCTTGACACGTGGAGATTATAGGGATTGCAGTTCAAGATAATATTTGGGTGGGGACACAAAGCCTAACCATATCAGAGCATCATTTTGGCAAATCCACTCTCCAGCAGTTGATTGAAAGGCTGGAATGAAATAAAGAGGAATGAGAAGAGAAGGTAGGTATTTCAGTATTTCAGAGAGAATGGATAAGGGCTCACAGAAATAATCGAAGAAAATGTTAAAATCTGAATCCAGGCAGCCCCATGAGTAAAATGGATGTGGCCACACGAATAAGTGTTCATACAGTGTTTCTTTTTCCTGTTCTTTTTTATTCATGTAAAGTTCTTAAAACTGT
This sequence comes from Trachypithecus francoisi, assembly GCF_009764315.1. Classification (NCBI taxonomy): domain Eukaryota; kingdom Metazoa; phylum Chordata; class Mammalia; order Primates; family Cercopithecidae; genus Trachypithecus; species Trachypithecus francoisi. Next base: position 20,400,657 of record NW_022681454.1, read on the forward strand.
CGCCCATGGTAACATTCAGTGGAAAGCTGACCAGCATTTGGACACATCTGTCAGATCAAACATTGATGAAAAATCCCTGTATCTTTCCTTTTTCTAGAGTCAATTGTTCTAAATACAGATGGGATGGGTTTCTTAGAGCAACAGAAGTGACTAACATTGAGTTGCAGTATTGATACTGTCCTTTTCTCCCCTAAATATAAGCAAATTTGAAATTAAAAATAGAATAACCCCAAAGAGATGAGTGTTTAAAGCATGTCAAATATTTGCCAGTTTTTGTTGTATTTTAGAGTGTTGATCTCGCACTTTCTGCCACGATAGCATGATGTTGAGTGAAAAGAGGAATTAGCAATCAAAGGAAGCACTGGTCTTGAAGCTTTAATGCATTTGAGTAAGAGATATTACTTTCTAGAGTAAATTTTAGAAATAGGTCCAGTATACATTGTCACAGCTGATTGAGAAAATTTTCTAAAGACTCAGTCTTAAAAGGCAGCACATACTTCACCCCATTTATAAAATTTCTTTCAATTTTATAAATTTTAAGGTAATATCCCATTACTTCAGAACACTTGGAAAATACAGAGAAGAAAACACAAGGTGTTTTACTTATGATGTAATCTGTTAATGCAACTACTGTTAAGTTTTTAAATTTTTTTCTTTAGAATATTATTTACATGAACACAACTATGTAAATTTTTTTGCACTCTGCATCTTTGCTTAGGTAAGTGTTCCCTGACTTTCAATTTGTAATTGTGTCCCTTCCCTGTCCCCACTATTCTTTTTCCCTAGCATGTTGGCTTTTGCTTTGTAGAACTTAATGCAATTTTAACCGTGGTTGTACATTTTTTATGCCCATTTTACACATGAGGACAGAATCACAGTTGTTTTTTGCAATATTGACTACCCAACAGGAGGCAAGTGGTTGGCATATAGCACACACAGAACATAGATGACTAAAGTTTTCAGGCACTGTGGTGCAGTGGTTTAAAGCAGCAGGCTCTGCAGCCAGACTTCCTGGATTTGAACGCTTTGAGAAAGGCAGAATATTGGCCTCCCACAGATGTCCACATCTTAATTCCCAGAGCCTCTAAATATGTTACCTTACATAATACAAATAACTTTGTGAGTGTGACTAAGTTAACTATCTCAAGATGAGGAAATCATCTTAGAATATCTGATGGGGGTCCTTATAAGTGGGAGGCAAGTGGGACAGGGTCAGAAAAAGGCGATGTAATCATGGTAGCAGAGAGAGAGAGAGAGAGAGTGATACTGGAAGGGGCCATGCTACTGACTTTGAAGATAGAGGATAAGGCCACAAGCAAAGGAATGTAGGTGGCTTCTAAGAATATGGAAAATATAAGGACAAAGATTCTATGCGAGAGCCTCCATAAGAAACCATCCCTGCTAGCTTATTTTAGACTTCTGACCTCCAGAACTGTAACAGAATAAATTTTTGTTGTTTTAAGGCACTATGCATGTGGTCATTTGTTCCAGCAGCAATAGGAAACTAATACACCTGCTTTGCTCATGAATCATCTCGGCACTTCAATCATTCTCTCTGTGCATCAGTTTCCTCATCTGTAAAATGAAGAACAAAGTGTCACCTGCCTCACAGCATAGTTTAAGTCCATAAATACTGGAAAGCATGTAGAACAGTGCCTGGTATGTCCCATGTTATCAATAAATATTAACTGCTGTTGAAAGTATATATTGTCAAACAAATGAAATGACAGCCAGTTACTCCTTTCTAATTCTTTAATTTACCAATGCAATCTATCGGTGTTCAATTTCTCAATCTTTTTTACTTAGTTGATGAATAGGGGGTGTGTGTGCATGTGTCTTTCTTGGTATCACAGTTTTTAATTTGACTGTTTAGTTAGTTCATCTTCTGGGAGGAGGAAAAGCCCTTAGTCATCCTTGTTCTCTGGTTCACCTTTAGCCGCCCACTCCTTGCCCACATTGGAGGTCACGGTTTACCCTATAACAGCTCCTAAAGCCACCTGCTTATCAGCTGAGGAATCTTCTCTAGTCAACCTCACATTCCTTGCATTTGTGAGGAAGAAGAAGTTGATTGCTTTTATCGGCCTACATCTGGATTCCTTCTTTCTCTCTGCCTTACTTTTCGGTTACCTCATCCTCAGTTTTAAGAATCTGCCCAGCCCTTCAAGATGACACTTTGTGTTGTCCTCGTCTCCATCAGTTTGGGCTGCCGTAACAAAAATATCACAGAATAGGCAGTTTAAACAACAGAAATTTATTTCTCACACTTCTGGGGACTGGGAAGCCCAAAGCCAAGGTGCTGGAAAATTCTGTGTCTGGTGAGGGCCTGCTTTCTGGTTTGTAGACAGCCATCTTTTTGCAGAGAGGAAGAGAGATCAATCCTGTGTTTCTTCTTTTTTAAATAAGGGCTTCAATCCCATCATGAGGGTCACACCCTCATGACCTAACTAAATTACCTAAGCCAAATTACCTCCCCAAAGCCTCATCTCCCAATGCCATTACATTAGAGACAGTTTCACCCTATGAGTTTGGGTTGCACAAAACATTCCACCTGTAACAGTCCCCTTCACTCTACAGATAGTCCCCCATGGTTCTACTTACAATTTTTCAACTTTTTTTTTTTTCAGATGGAGTCTTGCTCTGTCACCCAGGCTGGAGTGCAATGGTGCCACCTCAGCTCACTGCAGACTCCACCTCCTGGGTTCAAGCGATTCTCCTGCCTCAGCCTCCTAAGTAGCTGGGATTATGGATGCCTGGCTAATTTTTGTATGTTTATTAGAGATAGGGTTTCACCATGTTGGCCAGGCTGCTCTTGAACTTCTGACCTCAAACGATCCACCTTCCTTGGCCTACCAAAGTGCTGAGATTACAGGCGTGAGCCACCACACCCGGCCCCAATTTTTCAACTTTACAATGATGCAAAACCATCACAATTTTGAGGTAATGTACAGTATTCAATAAATTACAGGAGCTATTCAACCCCTTATTATGAAATAGGCTTTGTGTTACATGATCTTGCCCTAGTGTGGGCTACTGTGTTTGAGCGTGTTTAAGGCAGGCTATGTTAAGCTATGATATCTGGTAAGCAAAGTGCATTCAATGCATTTTTGACTTAATGACATTTTCAGTTTACAACGTGTTTATTTGGGAATAACCCTATTGTAAATTGAGGAACATCTGTATTTAACACCTGCAGAGGTTACTGATGCCCTGATCCTTTATCCACCTCAGGTCTTCAGGTTCTCCTATTAGTGTCCCGATTTTCATTTTTACCAGGACAGTAGTCCTCAGGCCAGTAAAATAAAATGATAAAAAAGAAGATCCTTTCAACCTAAATGTTGTTAAACTCAGAGGGTTAGAGATTGTCTTGTGTTTGAATTTGGGCTCCACAACTCTTTACTCCAAGGGGAGAATGATGATATGCCCCATGTCTCCTAAGACAATCCCAATTTATAATTATGGATCCATAGTTACGGATCAATATAGTTATGATTATCACTATTGTAATTATAAATGACATCCCCTGTTACTCTTAGAAGTATCCTGGGTTTTATAATAAATTCTATAATCGCTGAAGTTTGGATGCTGAATGAGTCCCTTTATTCCTCATCTGTAAATTGCAATGATGACACTTCTCTTACAGGATGCTGGGTGCAGGAGCATGAGCAATAATCATGGTGCATAGCAGATGCTCAATCTAGGTTAGATTCATTGCTTTTAAATAACAACAGAGCTCCCTAAAACCAAGAAGATAAATGGAGCTAGACTGGGGGAAACTGATTAATTTGATTTGGAAGAAGGTTTTTAAAAGCAGGATTTAGTTGGAGACAAGACAGGCTTAGTCAACTTGCCAATGGCTTAATGCCAGGAAGGCCCAGTAGGGTCATAGAATCTCAGAAATAGATGAACCTGTACTTATTATCAAGTCTCTTCACCCTGCTCATGCAAAAAGCTTCAACAGTCTGTGACAAATCCATCACCTAATTATTAATGTTAATGGCTAACATTTATAGGACACGGTGCTAAGCACCTCAGGTGGATTACTTCAAATCTTCTTCATAAGAATTCTAGAAGGCAGATACTGTGACTGCCTTACTGTAAAGATGAGGAGACTGATCTATGGTTACATGAGATTTGCAAGTTCATGTAGTCAGAATTCAGTATCTTCATTTTGGGTGGCTAAGGTAAAGGCATTGTTTGAGGGCAAGAGGTCAAGACCAGCCTGGGCAACGTAATGGGGGACAGAGGGAGAGAGAGGGAGAGAGGGAGAGAGAGAGAGAGAGAAAGAGAGAGAGAGAGAGAGAGAGAAGAGAAGAAAGAGAAGTGAGAGAAAGGGAAGAAGAGAGGAAAGGAAGGAAGGAAGGGAAGAAAAAAGGAAGGAAGGAAGGAAGGAAGGAAGGAAGGAAGGAAGGAAGGAGAGAATAATTCAGTGTCCTGCCTTCTAATGAACTTTTGGTTGCCACTTAGGATTTTGATGATACAACTATAAACCTGAAATTTGTATTTGAGGAGTTCAAAATACCCTTAAAATGTCTAAATAATCGAGAAGAGTTTCTTTATTGTAAAGGATGCTTTATTTTTATGGATTTTATTTGGCAAATGTTACTTCCTATTTGCTAGTAGTTTTTTAAATCACAATGAAATGCTATAATATCTTGAAACATAGGGAGGACTTCTGTAGTTAATAGGCAATGACAAAAATGACACATTGGATATTTTTTCCACCACAATCTACTGGTTTCAGGGCCTGGGAGAATGTGTTATCTATTGAGAAATTTACAATGCAATGAATGGATAGTTGACAGAAGCACCGAGGTGTAGTGAAAATTGTTCAGGGTTTCACAGACAGAACAACTTCATTCAAGTTGATGTGAAATAGCTCACTGTGAATTTGAATGAGTAATTTTTTTTTTACTCCATGCCTTAGGTACCCTTTCTGTAAAATGGAAGATGGGCTAGATTATTACTAACATTTTTTCAAGTTTGACCAGCCTCTGATTTTCTGAAGTATGGCCTAGATTCCTTGCAAATTGTCAGTTTGGCATCAAAGCTTGGTGCTTAGAAAAAGCTCAGGGCATTCAGTAGAATTCAATTTTATATGTCACAGATGGAAACTAATTGAAATTATGTAGGTAGATCAAGTGTAACAACAAATGCTTGCACCGGCATGTAGCAGACCTTTAGCCCAGAACTGCTTCAGTCTGTCCACAGTACTGAGCATGTTGCAGTGAAGTCGGTAATCATCTGCCTTTCTTACAGAAAGTCATTGCTGAGAGCAGAGTTTTGTTGGGTCAAGGACGCCAGGTTGCTTATTTTGAGAGGAATCACACTCAGGATCTTGCAAACCAAAAACGCTCTTCCAATTCCGCATTAATAGATGTTTAACTTGGCCCAGAGCAGGAGCAATGGTGCCAAAAGGGAAACATGCCCACCAACAAGACTGGACTGTTGCCTGAGACTCTGAAGACTTCCAGTTTTAACTTCCTCCTGTCTGTATCTTGAGCACCTGCATTCCAAGAGTTTTCTGAAGCATGCAAATGGTCTGCCTGCTCCAGCTCCACTTCATGGCTCTTCTCTCTTTTGTGGCATCTAATGAGGATTACCTCTTGCTGCTTTTGTCTGCTTGTGTCTGTTCATTTATCTTAAGTTCCAGGACTGTGACTTCTGCCCAACTGGTCAGCCTAAAACTGCTCTCTCAGCAGTTAAAAAACAAAATAAAACAAAAAGCAAAAAAAAAAAAAAAAAAAAACTATTTACAAAATCAATTCCATTTTAGTTATTTATTGATTGCATGTAGTATGGTCTACCCTATGCTTGAAGCTGGGAGTTCAGAAAGGAATCAGATATATCCCTCCCTGTTCCACGTAGAGCTGACAAACTCCTGCAGGAGTAGACAGATCAGCTATCCTTTATTTCAGGAGATGTACTAGTTTCATAGAACAGAGCTTCTCAAACTATATATGGTGAAGGATCAATTTTGATCCTTATTTTTTTTCTGTCCAGTTCATTGTACACTGATACTTTTGTAAAATACAAAATAACACTTATGTGTACTGTGACAATATCACACTGCTGCGATTGCTTCTAAAGGCTTACATTCAATTTCTGCATTTTGTTGTGAATGGGTAGGCAAGAATTTGCAAAATAGCTTGATATGGTTTGGCTCTGTGTCACCACCCAAATCTCATCTTGAATTTTAACCCCCAGTGTTGGAGGAGGGGCCTAGTGGGAGGTCACTGAATCATGGGGGTGAACTTCCCCCTTACTGTTCTCATGATAGTGAGTGAGTTCTCACAAGATCTGATGGTTTAAAAATGTGTGGCACTTCCCCTGTTGCTCTCTCTCCTGCTCTGCCATGGTAAAACATGCTGCTTCCCCTTTACCTTCTGCCATGATTGTAAGTTTCCTGAGGCCTCCAGTCATGTTTCCTGTTAAACCTGCAGAACTGTGAATTCAATGAAACCTCTCTTCTTCATAAATTACCCAGTCTCAGGTAGTTCTTTATAGCAGTGTGAGAATAGACTAATACAGAGCCCTTTCCTGCAGTCATCTACTCAAGTAGCACTCGAATGAAACAACTTAAATAAAATGCTGTTGAAACACATGAGTACACAGTGCATCCTGTCTGGGGTACAAGCTCTATCTCATGGAGAAACACCAGGGAATATCTTTTAGTTCCCTTCTTCCTTCATCTTTGTTTCATTCAAGGCCAAGAATTACCTCCATCTTCCAGTCCGGTTTTACTTTGCTTTGATCAGATTGCACTCAACCTGGTGATCTCCTCCCTTCCATATCACACTTCTGTTCTTTTGTTAATAGCATTTTCTCCTCCTGCCGCTTATCCAGTCACGCTGGTTCCTCAGCCTGGTGCTGTCCTTACACTCTTCACTGACTCCTTCAGACTTCTTCAGAGCCCCTTGTGATCAGGTGAAGCTCTTCACACAAAGAGATCATATCACATTACTCTATAACACTCCCGGAATGTCTGTTTGCACTGTCACTCAAGACCTCTTTGATCTAATTCCCACCTAACTTTTCAGTTGTTCTTCACCACAATGATTGAATCCATTTGCAATGCTGCGTTGAAGCTGCATTATTTGCTGTTTTCCACATTGATCCTGGACCTACATACCTTCATGCCTATAATCATGCTTTTTCCCCCTTCTGCCTTAAAAGTTACCCCACATCATCATCATTTTCCAGTGCCTTGACTTGCCCCACTCATCCATCTTCACAAATAATGCCTATTCCTTAATATCTAGCTTCAATATCACATCTATCAGGAAATCTTCTCTAGAGATCATACCACAGTTGTAATAATAGCTCAATCTGCTACTTCCCAAGGTATTTCATTTTGCTTCTTTTCTGGCACTAGGTAGGGATTGTCTGTCTTCAACTATGACGATTTGTAGGCACATCACTTAGCATCCATGCAGGCTCTCTGAGGTCAGAATTCTTGCATTACTTACTCTCTGTAAGTGCCTCACACTTTAATTGATTATTCATTTGCAAACACAGACGTTTTTGAACCCACAATGTGCTGTTCACATCTTACCAACTTCATAAGAACTTACCGTCTATTGGGAGAAATCAGATAACAAATAGATAGTTATCAAGCTATCTGGCAAATGCAAAGAGTGTATTGCACTGCATCACACAGGAGATGAAGAGAGGATGCACAGCCCACAACACAGATGAGCCACGTGTTCAGGGAGTGTTTCTTTAGAACGCACCAGTGGAGGTGAAAGTAAAAAGATGAGCAAGTCCAAGATTGGCACCTCATTGCTATTTGATTGCTTTCTACTTGATTCGATTCCTTTGCACCGTTCTGAGAGTCTCACTCAGGTTTCCTCTGTGAGTCTTCTTCACATACTTATAGGCAGCTGTAATCTACTCGTTGTTTATGGTTTAGAGTCCATTTAACCAACCACAATTTCAAATAAAGGAGTATAAGCAACTGTATTGGGTTAAATAGTATCTCCCCAAAATTCATGTCTACCTGGAAGTCAGAATGTGATCTTATTTGGAAATAGGGTCTTTGCAGATGACCTCATCCTAGATGAAGGTGGTCAAATCCAATGACTGGTGTCCTTATATGGGAAGGGAGATTGGAGGATAGAGAGACACACACACCGTGGGAATACAGCCTGTGGAAGGCAGAGGCAGAAACTGGAGGGATGCCGCTATCAGCCAAGAAATACCAAGGACTGCCAGCAATCCCCAGAAGCTGAGAATCCAAGGAAGAATTCTCTCCTGGAGCCTTTGTAGAATTCATTCCCCTGCTTGTGCTTTCCAGGTTTGTTCTCAGACTTGCAACCTCCTGAACTGTGGGAGGATAATTATTATTTTAAAATTTAAGTTCCAGGACACATGTGCAGGATGTACATAGGTAAACATATGCAAGAGTGGTTTGCTGAACCTACCAACCCATCACCTAGGACTAGGAGTTAAGCCCCACATGCATTAGCTATTTATCCTAATGCTCTCCCTCCCACTACTCCCCTGTCAGGAGTTCCTGCATTACTTTGCTGAGGATAATGGCCTCCAGCTCTACCCATGTTCCTACAAAGGACATCTCATTCCTTTTCATGGCTGCATAATATTCCATGCTGTATATGTACCACATTTTCTTTATTCAGTCTATCATTGATAGGCATTTGGTTTGATTCCATGTCTTTGCTATTGTAAATAGTGCTGCAATGAACATACACGTGAATGTATCTTTATAATAGAATGATTTATATTCTTTTGGGTATATACCCAGTAATGGGATTTCTGGATCAAATGGTATTTCTGGTTATAGGTCTTTGAGGAATCACCCATTGTCTTCCACAATGGTTGAACTAATTTACATTCCCACCAACAATGTAAAAGTGTTACTATTGGGAGAATACATTTATATGGTCCCAGGCCACCCAGTTTCTGGGAATTTGTTACAGCAGTCCTAGGAAACTAATATAGCAGCCTCAAGAGATAATGCATGTACATTCTCATTCTTAATTTGGCCTGATCATCACAGAAATGTCTTCTCCTTTATTGTCCCAGATGGCTTAATTTCTATAGAGCACTCTGCTGATGTTGCACAAATAGGAGGCATGACAAAATTCTCTTAAAGGGCTATGAATTTATTCTTATTTTCTTAATGCAATAAAATTAAGTAAATGAATATCATTTAAGTTTAAAAATATTGTTTTACCACATTTTCCAAGTATTAAACTTTTACATTCTTTGTATCTATGTATGTTCCTAGCACAAAGTTGTTCCAGGTTCAGTATACATTTTGTCAAATTGTACCCAAGGTGCCATTTCCCAAATCATATTGCTTAATTGAATGAGAAATGTTACTTTTTTGGAGAAAATATCCAAGTTTGGGAATATGTACAGTAAACATTTTTATTAAAGTACATTGTAAAGATGAAAGTTCTAATATTTCTTAGAACTCTGCCTCGATATTGGGTTGACTCTTTGGTAAAAAAGAAATGGAAATTCCTCCTTTTCTGGTAGTAATAGGAGACCACTGGGTTCTTCTCAGTACACATATCATATACATTTACAGGAATATTTGAAATGATAACAATTCTGTTTAGAAATTTCACCTATTCTCGAAAACATCACTGTACCATTCATTTCATTTGACAAAGACGTGAAGCCATTTGTCAGGAGGCAAGGGAGAGGGTGGCAAGGAACTTGACATCGCAATAACATTAATAATTCGTGGAAGCTCGGGTCTATTTATTGTTAATGTTCAAACCTTGTGCCACAGATGCCTGACTTTCCCAATCCATGGTCAATGTCAAGACATAGATAAGTGCATGCACTCAATCAGAGGAAGAAAGGAAGCTGGTTGATAGACAAGGGCACACATAAAGTCTATGAGCAGGTTAATAATGCTTTCTTCAATCAGGTGGAATTAACTATTCTTTACCCCAGTGCTTGTACTTGACAGGGGGCCTTGATTCACCATTGCCCATAAATTGCTGGGTAGAATGAACGCCTCTGTGCTCAGGCCCTGTCATCTGTTGGAGACAAATGTTTTCATTCTCTTCCCTTGTAAGCAGAGGTACAAATTCCTTAACAAAGGCTTTAACTATGATGGTGTAAAGTATCTGTGTCACTCTGGAAAAGGTGCTGTGCACACAGAAGAGAAACGTAATCAATTTGTTGAATTTAAAAAATAGATATATATCATGCTTTAAGACAAACCATTTTAATCTACCTATAAAATGGTTCTTTATCAATGACGATATTGCCATTGACTTTATCATTGACTATGTAGATAAAAAAGAAGGAATTTAATAAAAGAAATTGGTCAACAATTGTTAAAATGATTGCCTACTGGGACTATGTCTAACATAGGCAAAATATGTCCAGATTTAAGAATGATTTTTTTACATATAATTCAATAATTTTAATGTATATCAATTATGAACAAAATACAACTTTTTCAACAAATTATTACTGAGAATTTACTATGTATTAGAAGACTTCCATAGATCTGGGATTTAATTCATTGCTGATGAAATTTTAGAAGAATTTATTTCATTCATTTATTCATATGTTCACTTAGAAGCATTCTTAGAGCACAGACCTTGTGCAAAGCGTTGCGTTAAGAGTTATTCTTGCCTTTGAAGAAACTTCCCAGTCTAGTACAGAAGATGGATAAGAAAGTAATTAGCTGAAATGCAATATGATGTATGTGTACATGAGGTGAAATATGATATCTGTGTATAGAGGTATAGTACATGAGGTTTGGTGATAACAGCACAAGGGTAGCAGAGAAAATGAGGGAATTAGCTCTGGAGGAATGTCGGGCTGAGTGAAAGGACCAAGGGAGGTGGAGAGGTTCACTGAGGAGGCAACACTTAATCTGGAATTTGAAGGATGATGAAAACTTTACTAAAAGAACATCAGAGACAAGAAGCATTCCAGTGAGAGGGGGACAATATGTGCAATAAAAGATAAACAGGAAGCAGGAAAATGGGTAACTTACTAGCTTGATATTACTGATAGTAGGGTGTTAGCCAAACTGGCGTGGAATGCAAAGAATAGAGAAATAAGCAAAGATCAAGTAAGATGAAGGTTGGGAAGTGTCCATTGAGTTTAGGTTGTCACTGATGACATGTGAAAACCTCTTTCGGTGGGGTCGAGGGAACTGAAGCCAGAATGCAGTGGGTGGTGAGATTGTATGTCCCAGGAGGGGAAGGCCCCGCCCACATCACCTGAATACAAACGGTGTCTACTAAATATTTCCTGTTTAGCAGATACATCCATAGTATTTTAATGTAAATACAAGAAAGAAGATAATATGAGGCCTTAAGAAGCAAGGGTCACGGTTTGGGGGAGATTTCTGAGTATATTTATAGAATCGTTGCCAGCGAAAAGGCAGAGGGTGAGGATTCAGAAGAGAAAGAGGCGGAGGCTCAAGGACCAGAGCCCAGGAGAGGTGGTTAAAACAACAAAGAATAAAGATATCAACAATGCCAGTAGAAGGATAAGGCTTGAAGCAGAAAGAATACATTTCTTTTTCAGTCCGTTCATCAAGAAACATTTATAGGACATTTTCTGTCATCTGGGGACTGTAAGATTTCTTAGAGACATTCATAAATCCTACCTCTTGTCAACATGCTTCTACCTTAATCCATTGACTTTCAAAACATTTTTATTACAATCCACAGTGAGAAAGATATCTTATGTCATAACCCAAAAATCACTCACACATACACACACAAAGTTTCACAAAACTTACGCATAGTATATACTGCATTTACTATGTGTCCTGCACTGTGATAACTTCTGTTACTCAAATTTATTTAAAATAATGGTTTATATCTACAACATTTATTTCTCTACTACTGTTTAAATTTTTTTTAACCATATACACCTTGAGTAGTCTGGGGAAGCCTATGGACACCTTATCAGAAGAATAAAATTATACATATAAAATATATATAAAATATTATATATTATATATAATATATAATATATAAAACATTATATATTATATGTAATGTATATTTATGTATATTATATATAATATATATTTTCTATTTTTATTTATATTATTATAGCATATATATCATATATTTTATTTATATTACTATATATTTTATATATTTTTCATTTATATTATATACAAATATACATATATATATTTTAGGCAGAGTCTCACTCTGTCACCCAGGCTAGAGTACAGTGGTGCAATCTCCGCTCACCTCAACTTCCAACTCCCGGGTTCAAGAGATTCTCCTGCCTCAGCCTCCCGAGTAGCTGGGATTACAGGCGCCCGCTACCATGCCCAGTTAATTTTTGTATTTTTAGTAGAGACAGGGTTTTACCATGTTCTCCAGGCTGGATTCAAACCCCAGACCTCAAGTGATCCACCCGTCTCGGCCTCCCAAAGTGTTGGGATTACAGGCGTGAGCCACCACTCCCGGCCATATTTTTTTGACGTATAAAATAAAACATGTAAGCTTACAAAGAAAACCAATGATACTGCAAAGCAGTTATCAAAATATTAAAAAGACACATGTAGATAAGGTCTTATAACTACTCTAACATCAAAGTAGTCAATATAATGACTATTTTGAGATATCCATAACTAAAACTATTTCAGTGTTTATTGGCTATGAAGTCACAGGCGCTACTAATAATACTGTGGTTTGTTCTCTACATTCACAATTAAATGATATGGTAAAGTTCTGTTGAGGTTAATGAAAATAAAGATGGCATGTTCTTTGCACTTAGGTTTATAGACCCCCGAATGCTCTGATCCACCTACCCAGGATAAGGCTCCTGTGCTAATGAGAGCTTGAGAACTGGCTCCTGGCGCTCTCTCTCTCTCTCCCTCAGTTCCTCCACTCTCATGCTCACACACCTCATTCTAGTTACCTCAGCCTTCTTCCCTTTTGTCAAACATTTGGCGAGTGCTTCTGCTTCAGGGATTTTGCATTTACTAGGCTTTCCTGTATCTACAATGTTCTCCCCAGATATCCATGACTTTCTTCTTCATGGTGTTCAAGTCCTCACCAAATGTCCCTCCTCAGAGATGCCAACTTGGCTGGCTTACAGTATGACCCACTCCATCCTTCCCCATTCATTTACCATGCTGTATTTCTCTCGATAACATGCGTTTACCTAACAGCATATCATAAACTGTCAGCTTATTTGGTTAGTGACTCCTTTACTAGGATGTAACTTCTATGAGGCAAGGATTTCTTTGGCTTAACAACATCACAGTGACTGTCACATAGCAAGTACACAGTTATTATTTGTTGAAATAGATCATTTCAACTAGCTATGGAAAGTGCTTACACGTGAGGCATATCCATTATCCTGGGGCCTCAGAGAGGAGGAAGGACTGCTCCTAGGAGAAGGCATTGCCTGGGTATGGTCTTGAGATCAGTCGAGACTCAAGGAAAGGAGAAAATTGAACATATCAGTTGGAAATATGTTTAGGTTCTGACCTAGATAAGGTCTAAAGTCATGCTTAATAAAATAAATGGCCTTGCTGGGCACGGTGGCTCATGCTTGTAATCTCATCAGTTTGGGAGGCTGAGGCAGGCAGATGGCTTGAGTTCAGGAGTTGGAGACCAGCTTGGGCAACATGGTAAAACCCCACCTCTACAAGAAGATACAAAAACAAAAATAGAAATAATAAAAAATGGCTTTACCAGTCATACTTCAATGGTCTTAATTTTACATTTTATCCCTAGTCTCTAAACTTTTCTTTAAAGATCTTATAAGAAGCAACCAAAACTAGGCATATATAAATAACATAGATGGCAATGTGAATTTCCCATAAGCATTTAGGAAGATGAGTTCCATTAATAAAGAACTGGACTGGTGAGATTTACATAACATTGTATTGATACAACCACTTTACTTTTCATAATGTAAATTTCATTTATTTTTTCCACTAAAACATATTACAACCATTCAAATGAATGAATGGAAATGTAACATTTGAGTGACTCCACTGACTTTTTCCCCATTCAAATGGTTTTTGGATTCTTATATTAACCAGTCTTGAGATAAGCTTCATTTTATGCTGATTTAGAGAGTGTTTCAAAATGAAATGTCAGCAAACCTTATCTGCAAACACCAGATCCAATAAGCTATATCTGGTACTAAAAATCAGAAATTGACACAGTTCTAATTAGCCTCCAGTTAGTGAACACATATTTAATAAATGGTCACTTCAGCTTACCATTTCAGATATACATTCAATGGGTACAAATTATTCTCTAAATTATAGCCCTTTGTCCTTCAAGAGCATATTATAAAACCACAGAGATGAACATATACAGAGAAAATACCTGAAGATATATAACAAAAGGTTAATCAGTAAATAATTAATTACATACTAAAAATGTAGACACTCAATGGGTTAGATAAAGATAACAGTCCTTTCATTCTTTTATCCTACAAAAATTACTTGATGCCAGAACAATGCTGGGTGTTGTGCTAAGGTGCTGAAGATATAAAGGGAACAAGTTAGACAAGGTGCTTGTCTCATGGAGCTTATTTTATAATAAGGGAGAAGAATAATGAACAAACACCCATATAAATGAGTTCAGGCACTTACAAGTGCTATAAATACAATCAAATAGGTAATAACATAATAATATAATTTTGGTCCACATAGATCTCCAGTCTCTTAGCATAAAGACAACCTAATTTAATTCTCAGTCCTATCAAGCCCTCACACTTTAAAAGTAGCTGCCTGTAGAAGATAGGAGGATGCCTGCATTCTTTTTCACATGCTAGCCATCTGCAGCAGACAACAGACCCCATGTAGCAAAAATTCCTTTTTGAAATCCAGTCTCATCAGCAAGTTACTCAGCCAAATAATTTTTTCACCCGCAATTTTCACATCCCCTTTAGTCTGTTGGTACTGCTTTCTTGTCCCGAGATTTGAGTCCTGTTGAGTTTTCTTAAGAAACCCCAGGTAGGGTACAATTTATTAGGAAAGGCTTCCTGGCTTCCATGTAACAGTGTGGAAGGTGATGGCACATTGAACTGGAGAATAGGGACAGAAAAATTATCTCCTAATAGTGCAGCCACCTCAAAAGTACCTTCCCCAGCATTTCTGAACACCATGCAAAAAAATGATGCCTTATAGGGGGCCATGCCTCAGAACATTATTGAAACACTTGTTTTTTAAAAATTTACATTTGCTTTAATGTAGAAGTTTTTCTTCTCGAAGTCTGCTGTAAGAAATTAATGAGATGTAATCAGATGGTTATCCATAAAAATGTTCATTTCATTGTAATTTATAACACAAAAAAGTGCAAAATAAGAACCAAATTAGGCCAAAATAAGGAACTGGTTAGATACATTAATATATATCCTTATTTTGAGTGTTTATATATTGGAATATTACAGAGTCACTACCAGTTATGTTGCTAAAGAATATTTAATGACATAGAATTGTGTTGATGGTAGAGTTTGGTAAAAAGACAAAAAAAGGAAAAAAGAATTTTCTATGTAGTTTGTACAGTATAATTCGAATTGTATGTATATTCACAGAAAAATTAGTGAGCAGATATATAATCAAAAATTAATAGTGGTAAATTGGGTAACTTACAAAGCAACAATAACAAGCTTTTTGAGTCATTTCTCAAGACGTAAGAATTTTTTTCTAAAGTTGATATGAGTTTTCTTTGCAATCAGTAAAAGATGTGATTCTGAAACCCTTCTTCTTTTGAGTGGTGAACCCTTCTTGAGGAGGAAATGGGTACATCCTTTGACACTTCGCTGAGGGGTTAGAATCAAGTCAGAGGCTAATGGCTGAGTCACCAGGTAAGGAAGGTGTAGGCAAGAGGTGGAAATACAGAAAGGGGCTCATCACAAACTCCAGTCTTTTCAGAGGAATAAGCCAGATGACGTGAGAACCTGCTGACAGATGACACTAATGAATCAAAGAGGCATTGGGAATTAGCTGGGGGGAGGGGTTAATTCATATTGTGAAGAAATTTAGTGTGCAGAATTTGTCATTTTCTAAGATGAAATGGGCATTATTTTTATAGTTTTCTTTTGTTTAAAGCTCTGAGTGGGGCCTTGAGGTACCAGCTAGAAGTTCCAGGGCATGAGTCCTAGGCCTCTCATCTTGGATTTGCTATCAAACATGGTGTGGAACATTTATCCACAAACACTGCAGTATGCTCATCTATATTGTGGGATTACAAATGTCTTCTTATGTTGGCCGGGCATGGTGGCTCACGCCTGTAATCGCAGCACTTTGGGAGGCCAAGGTGGGCGGATCATGAGGTCAGGAGATCGAGACCATCCTGGCTAACACGGTGAAACCCCATCTCTCCTAAAAATACAAAAAAATTAGCCGGGCGTGGTGGCAGGCGCCTGTAGCCCCGGGTACTCAGGAGGCTGAGGCAGGAGAATGGCATGAACCCGGGAGGCGGAGCTCACAGTGAACCAAGATCACACCACTGCATTCCAGCCTGGGCGACAGAGTGAGACTCTGTCTCAAAACAAAACAAAAAAAAGAATAAAAAAGAATGTCTTCTTATGTTCCTCAACTCTCAGGGTTGTTGGGAGGGCCAAAGAAATGTGAAGCATTTCTCTGAGCATATACTATACACCGATAACCCAAAACAACTCTCCAAACAGGCCTACATTAAAAAAAGAAATCTTTGCAATCTGTAAACACTGCACTTAGTTAAGACCTTGAGCAAATACTACGCATTTTTTGAGACTGCCTTATCAGCGGTAAGATGGAGATAATAATAGTCATGGTGGTTAGTTTTCTGTGTCAACTTGACTGCACCAAGAAATGTCTACATTAAATGTCATTTCTGGGTGTGTCTGTGAAGGTGTCTCCATGTGAGATTAGCATTGGATCAGTAGACTCAGTTAAGGAGGTTGCCACTTCCAAGGTGTTTGGGGATCAACCAATCTATTGAGAGTCTGAATAGAACAAAAAGGTAGAGAAAGGGGAAACTTACCCCCCCTCCTTTTTTTCCTCTTGTCTGCCTTTCCTAGCTGGGAAATTGTTCTTTCCCTGACAATGGACTAAGATTTACACCATTGGCTCCTCTGGTTCTCAGACCTGTGGACTTGAAATGGAATGAAATCAAGGGATTTCCTAGAACTCCAGCTTGCAGACTGCAAATTATGAAACTTCTCAGCCTCTATAATTACATGAGGCAATTCCTCAAAATAAATAAATCTCTTTCTCACGTGCGCGCGCACGCGTGTGTGTGTGTGTATGTGTATTCTGTTGCTTTGTTTCTCTGGAGAACCCTGACTAGTACAATAGTAACCAGTCAACAAGTCGTTACGATGATTGAATATATCAATTTATGTAAAATACCAAGCAGAATATCTAGCACATATTAGCAATCAATATTTGTTTTCACTGTTATTATCTTTATTACTATCAGAATTATAGATATTACTCTTAATAAAGTTATAAGTTCCCTCAAGGTGATTCAAACCAGTAGCTGATATTTCTCTCAGGTGTATTTACTCTATGAACAGTAATAACTTCTTTACAATTGAGGCCTCTCTTTATGATACATATAAGAAATTTTCATTAATTTATTGTGATTATCAAAGGTACAATAATGACTTCAAAGTAGAAGCTGTTTCAGTTGGTACAGATCCCTGTATAGAATAGTTTCACAGGTAGATTGAGTTATTTTTACTGTTTAAATATAGAAGTGATGAAACAAATTTACGTTTTGGTGGAAATATCTTTTTAATAATTATTAAGCAGATGGCATTGTACATAAAGTTTGCAAAGAAGACTACTAACATACGGATTGGCTTCCTTATAACTGGGCTTATCCCCAATGGATCACAGAATGGTTTAGAACCTGGGTATGTCAGGGTTAGAATGAGGCATGGAGGTTGCCTAGCCCACTTTAATCAACTGTATAAACCCATTTATTAGAGCCTTATACGGAGTAACTCCGGAATTAGAAACTCTCAACTGTAATTAGCAGTTGCATTAAATACTTTCCACAATGCAGCAAACCACACACAACCAAACACAAGTTTTCCATGTACTCTGATTCTCCACTAGCTAGTTATATGAAGCTGTTCATATCGCTTGATCGTCTGAGCATAATATTATTGATGATTACAAAACCAAAAATCAACAAAAACTGTGTTTCTTGAGAGAGCGTATTGCATACTAGAGGCCTTGTTGTTTGGAGAAAATTAATGGTCAGTTTCTTGGAGAAAAAATCACATGTGCCAAGTCCCACAGGTGAGGAGTATAGACTTCACAGCAAGATCATTGAATGTCTCAAGGTAAGGAGAGCTCAGCAAGTTGTAGCAAACATGGATAAATTGCTAGTGAAGCAAGCACTTGCTGAAATGGCTTTCCACAGAGGAGTAAGAAACTTAGCACTGGCGCATTTGGTTAACCCAATATTTTAATAAAATGTTCATTTATACTATCATTCATTTTTAAATTTATCTTTACTTGTATTGATATATAACAGTTATAATAGATTGAGGGTACATGTGAAATTTTGATACCTGTATAAAATGTGTAATGATCAAATCAGTATAATTGGGATAGCCATCACCTCAAACGTTTCATTTTTCTTGCTCATGGAAGGTTAACAAATGCTGGCAAAGAAATGGTTTCCTTTCCTGCCACTTTTCCATGAAAATCAGGCTATGGATGGCTAAAGGCCAATGTCGCTCCTAAAACAGTTTCTTGGTAAGTCATTCAGCCATCTGAATACTTTATAGTTGCATTTCAGATACACAAATGTTTACTAGCCATGATGCGATATTACAATCACAGATAGTCTACATTTACAACAGTAGGAAGACATAATTTTGGAAAAAGCTGTTTGCAATTGACTGTGGATCCATTCTATTTATAATATTGAATATAAACATGCTAATCCCACAGAGAGGAAAATGTCTTTCCAGTTGAATTCCCTATCAAGCTGAGACATAGAGTATTCATTCTGCATCAATGTTGATGAATTCTGATTCTAAAAATATTTCTTTAGTGCATCATGAAATTCTTCAGTTTCAGGTTCGTTGAAACAATCAGAATATGTTTCAATTTTTAGAAGTAATGCTTTGTTAAAATGCACATTTAAATGAGACACATCTCTAAGACCTGATACTTTAAGATGCTAAGTCCTCGATAACAATAATTAAAGCTTACATCTCATTACTAACAAAGTGAAAACTTGAGTATTGCTTATGCACTATTAAAATTCAATTTTATTTTAGAAAAAGTATTAAATGTTACTGAATCAAAAGTCAACATTGATTGATAATTTGTCTGCATCTATTACATGAAAGTTATGGCCAAATTAGGGATAAAAATAGAGAAACACATGCCTTTCTATCCTGTATGAGTAACAACCCAGGGCATGGGTATTAGTGTGATGAAGATGTAGTCTCCTATCTCAGCTTCATGACTTACCAGCTATTTGACCTAGGGCTGCATTCTCTAGCTTTGTTTTACTTTTTATTAAATGTGGCCACTAATGCCTACCACGCTAAGTTGCTGTGAGGTTAAAATGGGAAAACACATGTCATTTTCTTGTCTTTCACCAGAGAGTGAGACATAAACTGTTTCTCCGTAGGGTTACTCTTATCCTAGGCCTTCACTTCCTGTCTTGACCACATCACATTCCTCCATTATAAACACTTTTTCACACTTAGAAGAATTATACTTGCTCATTTGTTCTGATTTTTGGGTAAGAAGATGCATATTGTAAATTTAAAGATAAGCTCCATGAATGCAATGACAGTTTTTCGTTTGCTTTTGCTTTTTCATTTTTACTCAAACTTGCGTATTTTGTGCTTCTGCTGTGACTGTCATATAATAGGTGTGTAAGGTGCATAATAAACACTTGTTGAATAAACAAATAGGCAAAATCCCTGTAGGTCATGGGTGATACATTTTTTAAGAGGGAAATAATATTCAAAACTAACAATGAAGGTCCAATGAGAAGAAGTGGAATATATCAGACCAGGAACTAGGAATTCAGGAGAAGTGTCTGGGGCAACATCGAGAGTATCTGGGGGAAGCATGTGGCAGACAGACGCAGGCAGCTGTGCAAATCCTCTATCACTAACAACAAAAGCTTTAGTGAATGTATCCACAGCATTCCTTTGAAATTCAAAGACAACATGTAGCTAGGGTGTCATCTGCAAGTAGCAACATTTCTTTGCTGATACCATAAATTATTACATAAAAACCAGCAAAGGAAGACAAGGATAGTCTTTAGAGATTTTGCAAATACCACAAGGAATTTGCTTAATGAAGAGGAAATATTCCGATATATGACAGAAATCTCATAACCAGGTATAAGCATCCTATACAAAGAGGAGGTTTTTTTTTTTTCTTTTTAACTTACAGAGCTGTACCTCTGTGGAACACCATAGCTAATTCTGCTGCACATCAGGCAGATGAAGAGACCTGATTCTTCCAGTCTATAGATGGCTCACAGTCACATTTGCAAGAGTGAGTAGTCTGTTACCCAGAAATGCAGAGGCCCACAGAGCGCCAGCCCAGGACACCCTTTCCCTACACACAGATGGCAGAAATACATGACCCTGGGTTGCTGGAAGCTCTCTACTTTAAAACCAACTGGCTTCCCTCTCTCCTGAGTCCCAAAAGACAGACTGCCTGGCAGCCTCAATAGCTGTTGCAATCACACCAGTCGAGAGGGGAAGAGACCAACACAACCTTCAAACACTTCCAAGCTTAAGCTGATTTTGTCAACTAGAATTTAGTTTTAGGGCATTCATCATTTGAACCATTAATACAAAATACTTATGAGTGCTAAAACAAAATCTTTGAAGACCTGATGCCTAAATCATTGAAGGACCATTATTGGTTTAGGCCACACAGTTGCTATGAGTTGTTTTTGATTGATGCTATTTTTGCATTTTTTTCCCTCAAGCAGCAGGCAATTTTGATACACCTACTCCTTGCCAGGCACTATGTTAGCCTTTGAGAGATTGGAAGGGTTAAACATAGTGCTTCCATTGTCACAAAATAAGGATGCTGGGCCCACAGATGTAAGATAACAGATCTGCCACTGAGTAAAAGGGTTTGATTGTAAAAGTTGAAAAAATAATAAAAAAGAAAAATTAGTTCTTCAGAAAATGAGAATGTAAAATTGGACCTAATTTTTCTTTTTACAAGCACTAATAGTTAAAATTCTGTTCATAAATGAAACATAGACTCTCAACTATTATCATTTAAAATGCAATTATGAAAATATAATAAGTAATTTCTCATTTCTTTTTGTCTTTTGTCTAAGTTTCTCTACATTATTTATTAATTAGTTCTTGCAAGGATCCCAAGAGATAAGGATTATATTACTAATATCCTGGTTGTAGAGACTTTAGTAACTTAACCCAAATAAGCAAAGTTAAGATTAAAACAGGAATGAAATGAACAAGGGAAGTTATTTTATTGTATAAAAGAATTTCAGAGTTGGAAGAGGCTTTGTAGAGTACTTAATCCAACCTTGGCATTATAACAAATAAGACTGTGAAGATGAACAACTTGTTTATAGGTCACACAGTTGCTGACAGGTCTAATTTCAAAATCACCTCAAATTACTGTACATTTCTCATTCCTTCAGTTAGCCATTCCACACCAGTCATTGCCTAACAATTTAAATCTAGGTACTGTGCAAGGTGCTGTGATTTTGTGAACCGGAAATGCAATTCTTGTTCATTAGGATTCTTCTCTATAGGAGGGTACAATAAAGGGTTTCAACGTTGCAATGGAAGAGCAGGGAACTGCATGAACTAAGAGACATGGGTGTAGTTCTTATATTGTTCCCTAGAAATAAATCCCAATATGCATGGAGAGGGAAGGTATGGCCCAGGAATATTTACAAGAAAAAAATATATATATATATATCCACCACAGGTGGATATATACACACACACACACACACATATATATATACCACAGGTGGAATATATATATATATACACACATACACACATGTATACACACACACACACCACAGGTGGATATATATACACACACACACACACCACAGGTGGATATATATATACACACACACACACACACACCACAGGTGGATATATATACACACACACACACACCACAGGTGGATATATATATACACACACACACACCACAGGTGGATATATATACACACACACACCACAGGTGGATATATATACACACACACACACACCCCCCACAGGTGGATATACATATACACACACACACACACCACAGGTGGATATATATATACACACACACATGCCACAGGTGGAGATATATATATACACACACACACACGCCACAGGTGGATATATATACACACACACACACACCAAAGGTGGATATATATACACACACACACACCCACAGGTGGATATATATACACACACACACACCTCAGGTGGATATATATACACACGCACACGCCACAGGTGATATATATACACACATACACACACCACAGGTGGATATACACACACACACACACACCCCACAGGTGGATATATATGCGCACACACACACACACCACAGGTGGATATATACACACACACACACATGCCACAGGTGGATATATACACACACACACACACACACACGCCACAGGTGGATATATATACCACACACACACACCCCCCACAGGTGGATATACATATACACACACACACACACCACAGGTGGATATATATAACACACACACACACATGCCACAGGTGGAGATATATATATACACACACACACACGCCACAGGTGGATATATATATACACACACACACACCAAAGGTGGATATATATACACACACACACACCCCACAGGTGGATATATATACACACACACACACCTCAGGTGGATATATATACACACGCACACGCCACAGGTGATATATATACACACATACACACACCACAGGTGGATATACACACACACACACACACACCCCACAGGTGGATATATATGCGCACACACACACACACCACAGGTGGATATATACACACACACACACACATGCCACAGGTGGATATATACACACACACACACACACACACGCCACAGGTGGATATATATACACACACACACACACCCCACAGGTGGAGATATATATATATATATATATATATATGCCACAGGTGGATATATATACACACACACACACACACACCCCACAGGTGGATATATATATACACACACACACACCCCACAGGTGGATATATATAAACACACACACACACACACACCCCACAGGTGGATATATATATACATACACACACACACACCCCACAGGTGGATATATACACACACACACACACATACACACCACAGGTGGATATATATACACACACACATACACACGCCACAGGTGGATATATACTCCACAGGTGGATATATATATGTGTGTGTGTGTGTGTTCTGCACAGCATGAGTGCACATGCAATAATATAAGTGATGAGGGCTCTGGTCACTAGAGATTGCCTTCTGTATTTAAAATGAGAGCAACCATACTCAGGTGTACCTCTCTTGCCTTGTGTGGGCATGAGCTCAGTGTCACCAGATTTGATTTTTTTTTTCCCAAAGACATCAACAGTATAGATTTTAGAAGATGGTCTAAAGCTCTTAGCTTGGTTGCTGGCCTGAGAGAAGCAGAGTTAGAACAAGTGAAGTATACCCAGTTAGCAAAAGCACAATATATAAAGATCATCTTTAAAATTATTCGTGTTTAAATTCACACCTTCCCCTTGGGGATCTTTGCCTGGACTTGCTAATTGGGTTTCACTGAATATTCCGCTGTTCACCTCTGACTGACTAGACTTCCCAAAGCCTTGATAACTGGAGAATTTCCAAAAGCTGCATTTTTTTCAGCCAGGCAGATGGCATGATAATGGTAGATGTGAACTGATGTCCTTTTTCCTTTTATAACAGTGTCTGAGTATTGGACTGACCTACTGGGATTAATTTACTCCTACGACAGGTGATAACAGAGCCCAGTTCCGGAAGTGGGGTGCTCAGCAGTTCTTGCTACCATGCACCATTTTCACAGATTTAATGTGGGACCAGAGCAGTATAAGGGCTTGGTATGTATTTTCTCCTTCATCCAAAAATTACTCCTAAGTACTATTACTGTTCAGATTCAGCTAGAAAACTGAGACTCATAGAGGTTAAACAACTTTCAAAGTCAAACACCTATTAAATGGTTAAGAGTGATTGAAACCTGGACACATTCATTTTAAAAGGCAGTGCTTTCACTATTGTATCTCCCTATGATGACAACCCAAGTGGTCAACTAGTAAAAAATTTAATAAGTACCATTTACTTTTCTCTATAAAACAGCGAAGGGCCAGGGGCGGTGGCTCACGCCTGAAATCCCAGCACTTTGGGAGGCCGAGGCGGGTAGATCACCAGGTCAGGAGATCGAGATCATCCTGGCTAACACGGTGAAACCCTGTTTCTACTAAAAATACACACACACACACACAAAACTAGCCGGGCGAGGTGGTGGGCACCTGTAGTCCCAGCTACTCGGGAGGCTGAGGCAGGAGAATGGCGTAAACCCGGGAGGCGGAGCTTGCAGTGAGCAGAGATTGCACCGCTGCACTCCAGCCTGAGTGACAGAGCAAGACTCTGTTCAAAAAAAAACAGTGAAGAATCTAGTGGACAAACTTTTTCTTTTCAGTTTAAACTAAAAATTCATATTTTCTTTAAAGTTTAAGGTAGAAATGACTAGATTTCCTGGTATCTTGTAAAGGAGGCTAAATCAACAGTAAGAAGTAGGCTAATATTTTCAGTCTCTGGCGACCAATTATTACGTTGGGTATACTTCCATTATAATAAAGATAGATATACAAACATACATGCATGCACACATAAACACATCTACCCATATCAGAAGCACGTTTGGGTAACAGAAAACTAACAGGAAAAAATTCCTATAGTTAGAAAGGGAGGTATCAAAGTTCAAAGTAGCAGTCTTTCTCCCTGTGCAGTAGTGATGACGTTGGAAATGGCAGTGGGTTGGGGAAGGGTAAAAGCGATGGTATATATGTATTAAGGTTCTCTTCTAACCTTGGAATCACCTTAAGTTTCAAATACTTGTCCCATACCCTGCTAACTCTATGAATTTTGGCAAGCAAAACCATGTCAGGCCTTTTTTTCGTTGACTTTCTTGAGCTTGGTGGAAAGAATAAATGAAATAATGTATATCAAGTGCCTGACAGTGTCTAGCATAGAGTAGGTACCCATAATAATCACTTCTTCCCTCTCCTCTTTCTTTACTGATTCTCTGCTAAGCAGTGGAGGAATTTCAAAGCATGGGGCATATTAATATGGTAAGGTTATTTGAAGATGTTTATTTGGAATATGCACCAGTATTTTCATTTAAATTTGTTCACCCTTCAAATTAGCATGGTGCTCCAAAAGGTAACAATATTTTGGCAATGAATATGTGTCAGTTACTTGGATTATTTTAAGGCTTGTACAATATTTATCTATGAAAAAATTTTCCCCTTGAAATATTCAATAAGTTCATAGCCATTTGCTTAATTATTCCATCCAAGAAGCATAAAAGCTTCCTGATGAACGAGAGCAATGTCTCGTGACAAAACTTATTTCTGTGTATTTTTAATAAGAAAGGGTTCAGAATGGTGATTTCTTGATATCCATTCAGGCTTTGAAAAGAGATCTTATCCAAGTAATACATTTTCTGAAAGTGTAAAGGGAGTGGTAAACTGTTCAGAAAGGGAGGAGGAAATCATTTCTTTCTTTCTTTTTCTTTTCTCCAGGAAAAAGTTCTCTATAAAACCACAGGTGGACATAAAAGTATCCAGACAACTACACTCTCACAGAGATCTTAGGACTGTTAAAAAAAAAAAAGGAAAAAAATATATGCACAAAATTGCTCATAATCATGATAAAAATAACACAGAAATTCTCCAGACTTGGAAAGTTTAAAACATTATGAAACTTCTTCCTTACAGTTACATAGCACAATTATTTGTACTGAGTTCTGAAATTTACATCTTCACAAATGACAGTGAATATTCTGCTGTAGCAGATGCTTAATCCGTTAAATAAGTGCGAGTCACTAAAAATTCCCTGTCTCATGAAGTGAAAACCTACTATTTGGCTGAATTTTCCTCTGGTTTTCCAGGAAGAATATGCAGGATACAAAATGTGATACTGACTTCTTTACAGTATCAAGAGTGATAGTTATATGAAACAGATCTGGTCTTTATGACTTTTTGAAACTATATTTTAACTTAGATTATAAACAGAAAACAGATTTTCATGTTATTGGCTGGTGATTTTATGGGATGGAGGATTTAACAAAGCTGTGATTTAGAATTAATTGTTTGCTTTTCTAAAAAAAGGATTGTCAACAGCTACCCTAGGAGATCTGACCCGGTAAATACTTAAAGCAAGGACTTGAGAGGCTGTATTTTCTTTTTAAATCTTCTCAGAAAAAGTAGCGGTATATATCAAACATATGTAAAATATTTTAAATATATGCCATATATATTATACTCATATGTTTATATATTATACACACATATTTATACATATACAAATATGTATATATCTACACTGTATCTCAGAAATTATCTACAAATATGTCATTTATCTTGACATGTAAAAGTACACATATACAGAACTGTTCATAACAGCTCCTTTTTAATTATTGAAGAAATAGACTCAATTTGAATGGCCACCAGTGAGGAACATGTTTAAATGAATTATGATACAGCCATATAATGGAGTGCCATGTAACTAGCAGAAACATAATGTTAGATTTATATAGTTGAAATGGATTAAATAAAAGCTATCCAACAAGTCTATCTATATTGTTAGATTATGATATATTGTAGAGTAAGGTTGAAAATTTTAGGAAAATTATACAGGAGAGGAGATCTTTATTTTCATCTTAATTCCTTCTCTGTGAGCTAAATGCTATTGTTTCCATTTGTATTTGCATGCATTACTTTTCTACTTTAACAGATAAGGCAAATTAAAATATGCACACAGCAATCCTGATGGTCAGCCAGTACCGAGAACACTGTGGCCCTCATATCACGTTAAGGTGCTAGAACAAGGTTTAACCACTAGAGTGTCTGTTGCTCCATCAACCAAAAATATTAATACAAATTTTTCCCAGGGGGAAAAAAGTATTCATTTCATACTAAAAATGTTTCAAAATATTTTAAATATCAAAACTTTTTGAAACTTAAAATGTTTTGAATCATAAAGCAACCTTGAGTAGGTAGCCTACTTAAAACATAACTGAGGTATGTTTTAAGTAACTACCTGAGGTATGTTTAAGTAACATTTAAATAACATAAATGAGGTTTTGTGTTTTTTTGGAGACTGAGTCTCGCTCTGTCACCAGGCTGGAGTACAGTGGTACAGTCTCGGCTCATTGCAATCTCTGCCTCCCGGATTCAAGTGATTCTCCTGCCTCAGCCTCCCGAGTAACCAGGATTTCAGGCGTACACCTCCATACCCAGCTAATTTTTGTATTTTTAGTAGAGACAGGGTTTCACCTTGTTGGCCAGGATGGTCTCTATCTCCTGACCTCATGATCCACCTGCCTCAGCCTCTTAAAGTACTGGGATTACAGGCGTGAGCCGCCTCCCTCGCCCGGCCAAGGTATGTTTTAGGTAGACTACCTGCTCAAGGTATGTTTTAAGTAGACTACACCATTATCGTGACAATGAAACAAAATGACATGTGATGAGAAAGTGAACCATTCCACACCATCATCTAGGTAGGGCAGCACACGAAGACCTGATGTAACACTGATGATGTTAACACCCCTGTGTGATGTCCAGCTAAAAATAATTTTAAAAAAATGTGAACAATTTCCCCATGCTGTCAATGAATAATGATGTCATCATGACCCTGACAGAAAACTCATTCCAGGGAGTTGATGGTACTAAATTAGAAATATCCATCCTTCTCGTTGGCAAATCTTTTTTTTTTTTTTTTTTTTTTTGTCGTAACTATTACATGCTAACCTTGTAATGAGAGGGCAGAGAGGTAATGGGGACCATTGCCAAGGACTCTCTGGAAGCCTAGAGCCTTGGGTCCCATCCTAAAAGATAAGCACTGAGCACATCACACTTAACCACTCGGCATTTCCACTTTCCTATCTTCTACGAGAGGAGAATAACACTTGTCATCTATGCCATAAAAGGGTTGAAAGGGATTCTGAGAAAGTCCATGGAAAGCACTTTGAAATTCTCAGAAGTAAGTTTTTACAGAAGTACAAAGCCTCACATCAAAAAACACACTCATACCTTTCTGTGACATCAATGAATGTTTCATAGATAGGATAATGCGTAGGTCTGACACTGAATGTGCTTTATCATTAAAATAATTTCTACAGCAATTTCTTTTCTTTTTACCTGGACATAATTCATATGCAGCCTTGACAAATCTTATACTCCTTCTCAGATCACTGTGAGGGGTCTCTGAGGCTCATTTTTGGCTCACCAAGCTGTGTTATTTAGCCAACAGGTATAAAATGTGGTACCCCCTACTTCTATCTTTAGGCATTGCTAGAAAGTAATCTTCTGGAGAAAAAAAGTAGAATAAATTTCAGTAGGTTATTTATGACGCCGTGTGTTATGGCCACATTTGACACAGAACAGAACTAATTCATTCAAACTCCTTGTTAGCACCAACCTCTTCTGAAATTACAGCTCTTTCTCCTGCTATCTAGTCTACATTATCAAGTACCACCTGTGCACCGAGCCCTATAGAGGAACGTTTCATCAGTCCTAGAAAAGAAATTTGTCTACTAAATAGCATTTAAATTACATAGCCATTCAACTCTTTCTTCAATACCTTGAAAATAGATTCTTAATACTGTCTATGTATTAAAATCGCCTGAGTCCACTGGCGAGGGGCTAAATCATAATCTCTGTGGCTGCTACGGCTGCACACACACACTCTACTCACAATAGCCAAGTAGTGGAAACAGCCAAATGTCTATTTGCAGATAAATGAATAAACCAACTAGATATGTGGGATGTTATTCAGACATAAACAAATGGACTACAGATATGCTACAACATGGATGAACTTCAGAAACATCATACAAAGTGAAAAGACAGACACAAAAGGTCACAGGTTGTATAATTCCATTTATGTGAAATATCCAGAATTGGTAAGTGCGTAGACACAGAATTCAGATTTGGGGTTGACAGAGACAAGGGAGAGGTGAGAAACGAAGAACAAGTGCTTAATGAATATAGATTATCCCTTTGGGATAAGAATATTTTGGAACTAGATTGTAAAGGTTGATGCATGACATTATAAATGTGTATATATATATATGCATACATGCATACATTCAGACATAGATTTCCAGGTGTTTACTAAGCAATCTGTGCTGAGAATCGTGGTCTAGAGTTTCAAACATGGTTGTTGCACCAGTACCATTTCAACTGTACAGTGCTGGCCCTGTACTGTGCAATGCCATCAATCACCAGTGCATTTCTCAATGCTCTTCTCAGTGTGACTTAGGCAGTATCACCTGAAGTACTGAGCATCTTACATAAGCATCACCTGAAGTATTTGCTTATGACGAATGCATATTCCCAGTCTTCACTGAAGACCTACAGACTCATAATCTCATAGGAGTAATAGGGCAGGGTTATGCATTTAAAATCATTCCTCCAAGTTATTCTTACACATTACATTTTAAATTTATTTTTAATTGACAAATAAAATGCATTAAATTTTAAAACTTGAAGGCCCTACTTTGGCCTTTGCCTTACTCTTCCCTATTTATCATTTTTTTGAGCTTTACTCACGACCTACCTCTTCTGCTTAATGCTGAGTATCCATTATCTCTTTTAAGCTTCACAAATGACAGCAATCTTCATTTATAGGAGAGAAAATTAAGGCTGAGAAGAGGAAAATGAGTTGCCCCCAAGATTTCATATTTAGAAACTGGAAAAATCTGTAACCAAACTTTGGTTTTTCTCAAAAACCTTTAAACACTTTACTCTTTCACACCTTATCCCTTCCAAAGACTAGTTCCTGGTCTCTCATTGTCCCATTGTCGCTATCTTCTAATATTTCCCTGTAATCCTTGCAGTTAGCAGATAATCACCGCCACCCATGCCCAGACTCATCAACCAATGAACCGCTATTTTCAATCATCTTTTCTTGAAATGTCCAGGCCTATTTGACTTCGGGTAAAGTTGACTGTTCCCACTTTAACCTGTTGAGACCAAGTCAGTCTTGAGTGAGCTCCTCCACCCCCACCCTGGTTGTTGCATTTAATCTTTGCACCTGCCTCTGCCCATTTTGCCCAACTCTATATGGAGATGAGGCCCTGCCTGTGCCCTATCCCCTCTCACTACCTGAGCACTCTTCCTCCTAAGCTCATGCCCACATCTTTGACTCTCTTCCGCTCCACGAGGTCTGATCTGACCTTTGATTAAACATGTTTAAATTCCACCACCACTTCCAAATAATAATTCTCCCAAGCTCATGCCCCGTCCTTGACTCTCTCCCTCTCCATGAGGTCTAATCTGACCTTTAATTAAACATGCTTAAATTCTACCCCCACTTCCAAGTAATAACATCTAAGTTTAAAAGCAGTGTTGCTTCTGCTTTCTGAAATATTCTCTTATATCTATCCTTTGTATTTTTTCATCACCAGATTTTTTCTTATCTCCCTTCTCCTCCCAATGCTGCTCTCCTTAAATTCATCAAAAATCCATCTTCAGGCCAAATCCATTTGTCAATGTTCAGTTCCTCCTCAACACCTGGTTCATCTGACATTTAATCTCCTTAAACTCTCCCCTCCCTCAGCCTCAGCCTCAGCCTCTAGGTGATCAGTCTTTGTTTTCTTTCGCTTTTTATTTGTCTCTTCTCCAGTAAGTCCCTTAAACTTTTCTGACCCTTAGTATCTTTACCGCTAAAATAGAAAAAAAAAAAAAGCTAATTCAGGATGTTGTTACAGAGGCTCAACCAGGCAAAACCTACTTTATGTATGTGTTCAGTGAACAGATCTTTGTTGCACATCTCTTCTGTGCACGGTACCGAGTTAAACACCGGGGTATAAATATGATATCAACACGGTCACCAATGTTGAAGAATTGTAAACTGACTTGAATAAACATGTTGACAATAACCCAGATGCTTTATTCATTCATTTATTAATTCAATTAATTTTGATCAAGAACCTATAATATGTCAGACAGTTATCTGGTCACTGAAGATACAACAGTGAACCAGTCTGAATAAATTGCTGCCCTTGTGGGGCTTACACTTTAGTGACAAGAACCACATAGCAGGCTAGATAACATCAGGGAATAGTAAATGCTATCAAGGTTAAAAAAAAAAAAAAGGATAATAAAGCAGAGTTGTAGCAGTGAGATGTGCTAGAAATGGGGTCAGAAATTACTTCTTTGTGGAAATGATGTTAGTCCAAGTCCTAAATGATGACAAGAAGAATCAGATATTGAGAAAGTATGCTCTATGAGGAGGGCACAAATTCCCTGGCGTTTAAATGAACTTCGCAAATCAAAAGGGCAGAAAGGAAGCCAAAGGAATTTTTTGAACAGTGAAGAGAGAAGTGGCTCATGCCTGTAATCTCAGTACCTGGGGAGGCCCACATCTCCGGGAGGATGGCTTGAGCTCAGGAGTTTGAGCCCAGCCTGAGCAACATAATGAGATTCCATCCCTGCTTAAAAGAAAAAGAAAAAGAAAAAGGCAGGCATGGTGCACACCTGTAGTTTCAGCTACTGGGGAGGCTGAGGTGGGAGGATTGCTGGAGTCCAGAAGCTTAAGCTTGTGGTGAGCTATGATTGTGCCATTGCACTTCAGCCTGGGTGACAGAGTAAGACTGTCTCAAAAACAGAGAGATACGTAAGAGAATTTGGAGAGGTTTTACATACCATGCTAATTAAGGAGTCTAGATTTAATTTTAAATGCGAAGGAAAGCCACTGGGAGGTTTTAGGTAGGAGAATGTGGTAATCCAACAAATGCTTTAAAGATTCTCTGAACGCTGCATGGATAATTGATTGTGTTTTGGGAACAGTGGAAACAGAAAGACTACTTATGTCCACCTTAAGTAGCTCAGACAAGAGATGATGGCTGAGATTGGGCTGGTGGCTGTGGAAATGGTGTGAAATGCTCAAATTTTGGTTACTGAATATGCTATCTACTGTCTCTCTATATACGTACTTGTTGTTTTACATTTTACACATCAGAATTTATATTTTTTGAGCACTAGGACTTTGCTTTGGCCATTTTTCTATGCCGCAATGGCTAGAACAGTGTCTGACACACAGTAAGTGCTAAATAAATAAACATCTGTTGAATTAAAGAATGAATAGCTTGCACGTGGATGCTGAGATAAACTCTTAAATTTTGGGCTTGAGCACTTGTGTTGAGAGTGTGTCATGAACTGAGATGGGAAAGACTAAAAAAAGGCACAAGTTTGTGAATAGAAAGCAAGAGTTCCACTTTTGGCATGTTCGATTTGTGATGTCTCTTGAGAGCAGACACTTTTATACACGTGTCTGGAGCTCAGGGCCTGATATTTTTTTCATTCATTCATGTTTTGTTTCCCTACTTGCTCTGCAAGCTTGGCAAGAGCAGGGTCTCCTTAAGTGTGCCCTCCAGACAAGTGATATCAACATAACCTGCAACTTGTTAGAGATGCAATGTTTTGGGCTCTACCTCAGACCAACTGTATCAGAAACTCTAGGCCGGGCATGGTGGCTCATGCCTGTAATCCCAGCACTTTGGGAGGCTGAGGCGAGTGGATCACCTGAGGTCAGGAGTTTGAGGCCAGCCTGACCAATATGGCAAAACCCCGTCTCTACTAAAAATACAAAAATTAGCTGCGTATGGTGGCGTGCGACTGTAGTCCCAGCTACTTGGGAGGCTGAGACAGGAGAATTGCTTGAATCCAGGAGGCGGAGTTTGCAGTGAGCCGAGATCATGCCATTGTACTTCAGCCTGGGTGACACAGCAAGACTCAGGTCAAAAAAAAAAAAAAAAAAAAAAAAGAAAGAAAAGAAAGAAAGAAAGAAAGAAAGAAAGAAAAGAAAAGGAAACACCAGGGGATGAGTTCAGCATTCTGCATTTAACCAGACCTGTTCACGACTCTGATGTGCATCAAGGTTTAGGAACCACTGATCTAAAGCACTGCCAGATATAGCCACAAGAAAGAGTTGAACATGATTTGGGGCAGTTATGCAAAGTAGCAAACGGTTCTGATTTTTTTTCTTGCCTCTCATCAAATCTCTCTTTATCATTTTAACTTTCTTAGCTGCTTTACTTTGTCCTTAGAATCAAATATTTTCTATTCTTTTAAATTATGTAACTATGGTTAACTGCATAACTTTAAAAAAAATTAGCCTTTCTAAACACTTTCTCATCAGTCACTTAATTTTAGCTTCTGAGCACTATGAAACAGTAGGGATGGGAATTCTAACCCCACTTCATATACAAATATATGTATGCAAAATCCCATTAGGTGATTTACTGATGATCATATAAATTTAGTTAGATTTGAGACATAAAATTTCTGCTGATAAATATGGGATGAAAATCATTGACCTCCAGTTTTACTCTTAACACTGATACTACCTAGTTAACAGTAGGTGCTCAATACATATTTATTGACTAAGTGAATAATTCCTCAAATAGATGTTGCAGGATTCAAGAAAGTGTAAATTTATCTTAGCATATACGTACGTGTGGAAACCAGAATACTACATGACCCCGACCTTTTCTTTAATTGGACATCCACTTCAAAGCTCTACCCATATTATTTGGCAACATGAGAATTTTACGGGGGAGGCAGATGATAACTGCAAGTTATGAATAATCAGTTTATCTCTTTAAGACAATAATTGATATAGTGCTCTCTAATTCTTAATGTGGTTACACTTCTCATTCTGTCAATTACTTGTGCATTTGAAATCGTGTCAGTGTTCCACGCCCTGACCTCTGTTTTGAATTACTCGAACAAGGCAAAAAACTGGTGATGCTGAGACTGATTCTTGACAATGTTACCGGTCTCTCTCTATTTTAAAACTTAAAACACTTCCCTACCCCTACTGGAATGCCTTTAGCCTATCGCACCCATGATAATAATGAAACATTCCTAAATTTGCATAAAGCTGTCTCATTTAGCTTAGCTTAGAAAGCCCTAGACACAGATTTTTAGAAAATCCAATAGACATTGAAATCTAGCTAAAATACTGAAACATTAATGATGTCGATAATAATAAAAGCAAACATTTTTTGAATGTTCACTATGTTCCAGCCACTGGGATGCTGGATGTGGATGGTAACATTTACCCGGGATGGGAGGGACTTACTATTGTTCTTATTTCACAGATGGTCAAGCTGTAGCTCAGAGAGTTTAAATACTTTTCATGTCATACTCATAGTTCATAGTGAAGCTGTGATTTGAACCCAGGACTGTAAGACTCCAAAACCCATGGCATTCACCACTTTTCCACTTCAAACTGTCAGCCTCCAAAATTTATGGTATGAACCACTTTCCCATGCCTACCTCATTAAAACAATTAGCATTACATCCATGAATGCCTATCAACTGTGTTAACAACTCAGGCAATGAGAAGACTGGCCTAGTTCATGTGGTCAAATACAGTGGGTCTATTTTCATTATACTCATGATCCATTGGGTCACATGGACATAAATACATCTGGTTAGATCTCTTTTGTGTATGCCTTCAATCTCCTGGTTTAAAGGCTATTCACAAACATGCTCCAGCTCTTTCATTATGGCAGTGGGCCATCTCAAGTTGTTACTCCATTTAATCCCACCTCCAATCTTTCAGTTTTTCACCAGCTTCTCCTGTCCCTTTCTGCCATTGGCTACCAGTTGTGATGCTGGAACTCTTGTTATTACAGAAAAAAACACATTTTCATCTATTGCATATCAGGCATATTTTAAGCATAATGGATGAAGCAGTGAAGAAAAGCATTACCTTATCTAAAGTGCCTTACGGTCAGGTGGGGACGAGAGACACGTAAACAAATAAGGCATTCAGTTTTTCCATATTTTAGCCTCAGCTCTTTGCAACTTGTCTTGGCGGTCACCCTGGGTGTCAGCTGTGCAGGTTCTTTCCAACAAAAGAAACTCCTGCTTCTCCTTCTATCAAAGGGAACACTATCCTAATGATTGAACATTTGGCAACGTGCCCAAGACCGTGTGTGTGTGTGCACGCGCGCGCGTGCTTATGTGCATGTGCAACGTCTAGACATTCACACAGGATGTTTGGAACAGAACTGGGTGATTGTTTCTTATCAGAACTCTTTATAAGTGACCAATTTGAAGCTGAAGATGCATTAAAACACAGGCTTCAGGTGATCATCTATAATTTAAACGAACAAAGTGGGATGGTCAGGAATTTAGTTCTGAGAGTTTTGACCTTACCTTCAATCGAGGTGAGCCTTTATGGTCTTTCTATTTAGGAAAAAGTCTCTGGCGTTAAGCGGCTATGCCTTACTGTGCTTTCATAGAAGGTTTGTTTGAAACATTCTGGGCTTTTAATGTACCCATTATGGGCAAAAGCCTTTACCCTAAAACTATTAGATAAAAATTATATTTTTAGTTTTAGGATAATATGAAGAGGCAAAGCCTTCTTTAGGGGACTACACAGAGCTGTTTATAAAATAAGTATTGTTGATTGCTGTATTGTATAGTACTGTTAATTTAAGGCAAACATTTTTGTGTTGTTTAGGATTTTTGAATGACATGCCTATGATGTAGTTTGTGAGAAAGGGGAAACACGTGGATGGAGGACTTGAGATGAACTTCAGACTCTTCCAGTGGCCAAGTGTAAATGTTAGGCCACATGAGCAGAAACACAGCTGGTGGGAATTATTTTTTAATGCCTTCAATTACCTGGCTTAAAGACTAGTCACAAACATGCACCAGTTCTGATGTCCATAGTAGACAGACGTTATCTCCTAGGGTACATTATTTTGCTGAATCCAGAGATAGTCTCAGAATCCTTCTCGGCACAGTGCTTCAGGCATTCACTGATGATGTATGTAAGTGGGCCCATGAGATGGAATATTTTTGTCATTCCAACTATAATTCAAACTCTTTTCATTTACAGAGGACAAGACTGATATTCCAAATGGTGATGTGACTTACTTAAGGTCAAACAGATAAGCAGTCAAGGTGTCACTACAAGCAACGATACACACTGCTTCTACTCCTTGGCCCAAGTGCTTTGAAAAAGGGAATCATTTTAGGCAAGGAGATGTTTTCTGACTGAGTTGTCAGCTTTTCTTTTCAGATAAACATTTATATCAACAGATTTTCATTGGCAGAGCCCCTTCTCACCCCCATGATGATCCTAGAATGTAACAGCCAGTTTTGGAGTTCACTGTGTCTAATATTGTCTGCTCTTATTTTTGCAGAGGCTATTCTTTCTATTTCCATAGAAGGCTTGATTATAAAATCACACAGTATAGAAAATAGTTGTGTAAAAAAACTTCAACAGAAACACTGAAGGGCCTCTGGCTGTAAATCAATGCTTGGCTTTAAATAGGGAAGCAAATATCATTGCGTAAAAAAGATAACTAAAACATGACTCATTGCTGGGAGAAAGGGGGATACTTTTGAGAAAATATTTCTTTAAGATTATGTCTTACAGAGCTGCTTACACATTGTACGGAGTGTTAGAATGGTTGCATTACTACAATTTAAGAGTCAGATTAGAATAAACATTAAAAGGGAATTCCCTGTATTAAAATCACTACCTTCCACTGAATCAATTATACTCTTGTGTCATGAACATCACCAAGAATCCTAGATTCAACACAGCATTGAAAGGTGGCATGAAGATTATTTATTAACCTTAGCATTATCCCAATTTGACTTGTCTTACTAATTTTTATTTCATCCAGTCTCACTAAATGGTCACCCCATCCTCCCAGTCACTATACCCAGAAACCCAAATATTATGTTCAACTGCTTTCATTCTCTCCCTCATACACCTAATCCATCAAGTCCTGTTGGCTCTACTTCTACAATACAAGCTAGTGCCATCAACCTCTTCCCATCTTCATTATTCCCCCACCCTAGTTAATGCTGCTGTCAATTCTCCCCAGACTATAAAATAAACTATAGAATGACAGCCCTACTTCTCTTCTTTCCCCTCTCTCCAATTTACCCTTCACATGGTGGTTAGAGTGATTTTCCTACAACCTGAATCAGATAATGTCACTCTAATGCTTGAAATTTTCAAATAGCAACTCACTGTAATCAGGATCAATACAAACTCCTTTAGATAGCTTACAAACTTCTGGACCCTGCATACTTCCCCAGTCTTATCTCATAACATTCTTCTGTTCACTCACCATGCTCCCAACACATAGATCCTTTCAATATTTTAAACTCATGCTCTTTCCTATCTCCATGACTTCCCATAAACAGTTCTTTTTTATTTTTAGTTTTGAAAACCTTTTTCCCTTTTCTACACAAGACTGGATGCTGTTCATCTTTCAGGTCTTGGTTTTGATGTCATCTCATCAGATACCACCCCTCCGCACCCCATAGAAGACGCTTTCAGTACTCTGCTCATATCACCTTGGGTTGCCCTCTTATCTTCCTGAACATGAACATTCACTCCCAACTGCCAGCGTCTGTGTCTCTTTGTTGGAGGATGACCTCCAGGCTTCCAGGATGCCCTTGACTGTACATGGAGAGCTTGAAGTGGCTGTGGATTTGTATCCCCCTTCATCCCAGAGTGCAGCCTTAGCCAATGACTGATGGATGAGGAGTATAAATGCTCCAGCTTCCTGGCTTCATGATGGATTTGGCTCTGCAATCGAAATGTACTTCCCTTACATCCTCCCTGCGATTGAGCCAGTTATCCTCTGAAGATGTTTGCTTGATATTGCATTCTTATTTATTCTCCTTCCCTTTCTGGACCTATTTTTTACTTCCCTACCAGTTTTCTGGGAGCAATTTCTAATAAATCACATTGACACAAAATCTCATCTCAGGATCTGCTTCTGCAAAAGCACACTAAGAGACAACTCTAACTTTTACCCCATTACTCTCCATCAGTGAGTCCCATTTATTTTATTCCAAGCATTTGTCAAAAACTGTTGTTATATATTGAATTTCTTGTTCACTTGTCTATATCTCTCATTCAACTGTGAACAAATTGAGGACATGGGCTGTATCCTTTTAAAACTAGTATATCTCCAGCACCTAGCACACTGCTTGGCCATAGTAGTTGCCTAACTAATGTTTATTTTTAAGAATGAATGAACAAATAACAAAATCCTTCCTGGTGCCCCTGTTCATCCGGGCTGAATTACTTCTTCCTGCTCTGGTTTCCATGATGTTCCTCAAGTAGCTTCTGATCAGAATTCAGGTTTACATGGAGCTTGACTATAAGGGTAGCATATCTTAGTCATGTTGACATGAGTAATTGGTCCATGTGACAATTCTCCTTGTTGTAATATGCCATTCTCCTTTGAGAATACACTATATGCCAGGCAGCACTAAGGTAGAAAAACAATATTTTATTAAATCCTAGCAAACAGCTTTGTGAGGAAGATACATTACCTGTGTTTTTTGGAAGAGAAAACTAATATTCAGAGCTAAGGAATGTGCCCAAGGTCATCCAAATGGTTAGTAGTGAAGGCTGTATTGGAATCCAAGAGTGACGGCAAACCTGTGTTCTTAACCTTCATCATGTCGCCTCTGTTCTACATAAAGTTTGCTTAGCTTGAGCCATTCTCTTGGGAATAATTAAGTTAAAGAGCGAGCTTCTGGGCCTTCAAAGTAGAGGGCCAAATCCTAGAATGCTATGACTTATTTGAGCCACTACTCAGCTCCAGCTGGCCTTGACGTTCAAATAGGCACCACCACTTTCTGCTCCTGCCAGAGCAGGTGCTCTCAAACACATTTGTATAACTCTAAAATTATAGCCAACTTTCTGTTTTATTTTTTAATTTTATTTTTTGCGACAGGACCTCACCATGTCTTCCAGGCTAGAGTGATCATAGCTCACTATGGACTCCAACTCCTGGCTCAAGTGATCCTCACCCTCAGCCCTCTGAGCTGCTGGGACTACAGGCATGCACCACCATGCCCAACTAATTAATTTTTTTTTTTTTTGGTAGATACGAGATTTCACTATGTTTTCCAAGCTGGTCTGGAATTCCTGGCCTCAATCACCTTAGCCTCCCAAAGTGCTGGGATTACAGATGTGAGCCACCATGCCCAGCCCAATATATATACGTGTGTGTATGTGTGTATGTGTATGTGTGTGTGTGTGTGTGTGTGTGCATCCTTATCTGTGGTAGAAATTGGGCTGTATAGTCATCCAAATGGCTAGTGGTGAAGTCTCTATTGAATCCAAGCCTGACTGCAAAGCTCGTGTTCTTAAACCTCACCATGCCGCCTCTGTCCTACGTGAAGTTTGTTCAGTAAACTCTACATCCCAATTTCTACCACAGAGAATGGAGGCTAAGGATAAGAGAGCTTCTATACTTTCTATGCCTCAAGATTAATGGCAAAGCCTCTGAGATTATGGAAGAAAACTATGATGGAATGGGATTTTGAGAAGAGTTGTTCTGATATTCAACAATCTATAAATGAATTTTGAGCCGATGGTCAAAAGAGACAACAGTCTGGAAAACATGAAAAGCCAAAGGAATGACTTAGGAATATAAATTATTTACTAATTTATTCAATTAATGATGTTTACCCAACATCTAGATATGCCAAGTATGCACTCGATACAAGAAAGACAAAGCAAAATGAGAAGCAGAAAAGGTCCTTACTGGCATGGAGATGATTAGCATGGTGGTTAGGAACGTGATGTCGAGGCTGAGAGCTCATGCTCAGACAACTCACTGCTGAACTGGAATGCAGGCTCTGCCTCTTCCTTACTGGCTGTGTAATTTAATCTATGCCAAATTTATTCCTGTGTAAAATGAGGATAAAAATACTACACTCACCATGCTCATCAAGGCGTCCTAAATATTTAATGACTTAATGTTTGTAAAGTTTTTGGAGCAGTCTCTGACACATATGATAGCCATGTAAGTTTGTTCAATAAACGAAGCAGAGACTGGAGCTAAAATAAAATAAATGCAAGATATTATGGGGATGCAGACAAGAAAAACTTAGCCTGGTGAGAAGGTGCAAATACCAGAAAAGGATCACAGAGGTGTAACATTTAAAGTGGGTCTTAAGGCCAGGTACAGTGGCTCACACTTGTAATCCCAGCATATTGGGAGGCTGAGGCAGGTGGATCACTTTAGGTCAGGTGTTCAAGACCAGCCTGGCCAACATGGTGAAATCCCCATCTCTACTAAAAATAAAACACTTAGCCGGGCATAGTGACACGTGCCTGTAATCCTGGCAGCTCAGGAGACCGAGGCACAAGAATCGCTTGAATCCAAAAGATGAACATTGCAGTGAGCTAAGATCACACACTGCATTCCAGCCTGAGTGACAGAGCAAGACTCTACCTCAAATAATAATAATAATAATAGTAATAATAATAATAATAATAATGTGAGTCTTAAAAGATGGTTTGGAATTCACCAATGAAAGAAGTGAGAGAAAGAAAAAGAGGGAGACAGTCCCCAGCACCAGCACAGGCAAAAGCAGGCAGGAGGGAAGCTACTGGTTGTTTACCTGAATGTGTTTGCATAAGTAGTGAGAGGATGGGGAGTGATGAGATATCAGGTTATTACTTAAAAGGAATTAGGGCAGTAAGGGCCTTGTGAAGCAATAAAGGAGTTTGAATTCATGTTATCTAGAAGTAACTTCAAGAAAATTTTAAGTAAACATAATTTCACAATCGGAGTTGCAAACTACAAAGTCCATTCTGGCCACAGTATGGAAGATGGCTTTTGTTGAGTGAAGTCATCCGCTTACCGGGTTGCCAGATCAAACCAGGTAAGAATGACAGGAGCCTTAAATAATGAACTATCATTGGAAAGGATATTTATAGGAAATAATAGCAACAGACAAGCCAATTTTGTTTTCAATGGTCAAATTAGTAGTAGTTCATTTTGAATAAAAGTATTGACCTCTGAGGCAAAGAGAGAGAATCACAGTGGAAAATAAGTTTCACAATCAGAAGTCAGTGCTCTGAATTAAAAGCCAGTCTTCACCTATTTGATGGGGGGAAGGACACTTAAACAAACACTGTTTGTTTCTTACTTTTGAACACATCAAAGAAAGCAGCAATTTTTATGTTACCTGAGACACTGAAGAAATAATTACATATTTAAAAGGGCTAAGGAACTCTGCAAAGTGTCTATAAACAAGGTAATTATTTGGAATTAATTCAGTAAGACCGTTACAATGATTGCTACGATTTCTTGAGCACTTGCTCATTTCCACTGGGCTAGCAATTTACATATATTATCTCATTTACATTATTATCTCACAATAATTCAATAAGGTAGCTACTATCAGTCCCATTTAACAGATGAAAAATCGGGGTTTAAAGAGATTTAGATACTCACTTAAATGTCAATGGACAGAGAGGAAAACCCAAGTCTTTCCACATGTACAGAGCCCACACTGATTACATCTGTGGTATCAGTTCTCACTGTGAATTTATTTGAACTCAGACATTCTTTTTAGAGAAATAAAAATGCAACTTTACGAAGCATACAATGGAGAGTAAAGAGGATGCTTTTCCTATTATAGTCATTTTTACACAAATTATCTCTCTCACTTTTCATATACTAACGATGTTTTCATTGAGGCTGAGCATTTGACTAAAGTAACAAATTCTTCCTTAAAAACAGAATGCCAAGGAGACAAACAAACAAAAAATACATTAAGGACAATTCAGACTGACAATTCGATAGCAGTTACCTGTTAACAGAAAGAGGTATAATATAGTGATGACAACTTGGACTCTCTGGATTTAGCCAGGTTGGAATGTGACTGTTTACAAACTGGGCAAAAACTATGGCTAAAGTCAAGGAGTAAAGAATGAGGACATTTGACCTAGGCTAAGGTGCATGTGGGGTGTGTCTGTCAGGCAGGAGGAGCTGCATCTGTGAATGTCCCAAGTACAGGTGGATCTTGTCTTAATTATAAACCTACAAGTACTTCAGCATAGCTGGAAAATAAAGCACATGAGATGGTGCGTCAAGAGGTTAAACCGGAACAATGGCAGAGGACTTATACACCATCGTAAGGAGCCTGCCCATGGTTTTATAGAGGAGAGTGATGCAATCATAATTTAGCTATATTGAGGAAAGACTGGAAAGCTACTAGAAAGGTGAGGAAACATCTTAAGACATTGCCTTAACGATCCAAGTGAAATGTGGTAGCTAAGGTCTTGGGCTAGTCACGTAGTCTGTCTATGTCTCAGTTTCCTTATCTGTAAAATGGGAGGACAGCTACTATAATGTAGGTTATGTATGAGATTGAATGAAATGATACAGTCAAAGTGCCAAGCTCAGCTATGACCACTGTAAAAGGAATGATGTAATGTTTGATGAAAACAATGGTCCTGGCTCAAGTTTATATTTCTTTCAAATACGACTGACTCAAAAATGACATGTTATTAAAATTTGCCTAGCTAGAAGAATATTCATAGTGAAAGTCTCCTACTGTTTAATGTGTATTTTTAATTGAATTTGTTTCTCGTTGAAGAGTGCATTAAGCTGCCTTTTAATTCTCTCATGACAATAATGTCATGGTGTTATGTTTGACTAACCTCGGGTCCTGCATGAATAAAGGTAGATAAAAAAAAACTCTTCTGGAGTTATTCTTATACTTTCTGTCTTGTGTACAATATAGCAACCCCACAGCTAAGTTTTACAACATTATAAAAGGTCACTTTTAATGATTTAGGCCTTTCATGTATCAATCTTTCTACATTTACATTTTCTGAAATTTCAACATCAGAGTTTTCCTAAACTCAGTGAATAAATATTCAAGTCTCAGTGTGTATTTTGAAATGACTCTTTGCATAATAATGTTTTCATATGAAAATGGAGTCTCTGGGTGCACATAAACAGGTTTTACTGATCTTTTAACGGAACCAACTGAAACACACAGGCCTTTAACATCAAACACAGTGCTCTCAATGTTTATAGATATTTGTGTAGGGATGCCATTTTCCATTCTAATATTTTGTTACTTTAACACCAATACCACTCTTCCCTCTCATAATTAGCTATTGATGTTTTCTAAAATTAATTTTGCAGACAGCGTTCACTGACAGAGTTCCAAACTAATGAGTCTGACTTTGTCTTGAGGGAGGCAGAGAAGGGGAGGTGGTCACAGACATGCAAGGAGACGGTGTTGCTCTCTGCTTTAACACTTCAAGGGTCAGAGGAACATTTCTTTTACATGTGGCCTTTGAGCCTGTGAGGCATTTGAGCCAACGAACACCTCATTCACCAATATTTTCCAAACACATTTTAAATCCCATGTGCTAAGGGTTTTGATAGAGATGGTATTGGGTGCTATGGGAAGACACCCAAGACCCACCTAGTCCAGTTCTGGCAACGATCAAGAAGGACTTCCTGGGCAAAATCTATGGCTAAAGCCAAGAAGTAAAGAATAAGGACATTTGACCTAGGCTAAGATGCATGTGGGATGTGTCTATCAGGCAGGAGGAGCTGCATCTGCAAATGTCCCAAGTACAGGTTGATCTTGTCTTAATTATAAACCTACAAGTACTTCAGCATAGCTGGAAAATGAAGCACACAAGATGGTGCGCCAAGCGGTTAAGCCAGAACAATGGAAGAGGCCTTGTATGCCATGGTAAGGATCCTGCCCGTGGTTTTATAAAGGAGAGTGATATAATCATAATTTGGCTATAGTGAGAAAGAAGGACTGGAAAACTACTAAAATGGTGAGGAAACATCCTGAGAAGTTGCCTTAATGATCCAAGTGAAACATGGTTTGCTAATGATAGAAGAGACAGAGAAGATGTATTCAGACAAAGTTAATTAGGATATCTAACAGAGTTTGTTTATTGACTAGATATCATAAGTAAGGGTGATGTGGACTATAGCTGCCCAGAATAATCCAAGGAGTCTGTCTCTAAGTTTTTCACTGCCTCCTTAATTTCCAGCTTTGTTTTATTTATTTGTATTTATTTATTTGGGGGGACAGGGTCTCACTCCAAGGTCCAGGTTGGAGTGCAGTGGTGCGATCATGGCTCACTGCAGCTTCAACCTCCTGGGCTAAAGCAATCTTCCCACCTCGGCCTCCCAAGTAGCTGGGCCTACAGGTGCATGCCACCATGCCCAGCTAATTTTTGTATGTTTTGTAGCATCATGTTGCCCAGGCTGATCTCCAACTCCTGAGCTCAAGTGATCCTCCTACCTCAGCCTCTCAAAGTGCTGGGATTATAGGCATGAGCCCCTGCGCCCATCCCAGCTTCATTTTAGAGTGCTGGGTGAATACTGCATAGCTC
This sequence comes from Trachypithecus francoisi, assembly GCF_009764315.1. Taxonomy (NCBI): domain Eukaryota; kingdom Metazoa; phylum Chordata; class Mammalia; order Primates; family Cercopithecidae; genus Trachypithecus; species Trachypithecus francoisi. The sequence goes on from NW_022681454.1 coordinate 20,445,080, forward strand.
TATAACCTAAATTAGGAATTTACAGAAAGAGAAGAAGAAGTACATGTCTCAAAAGTTGGGGGGAGAAAAGGATGGCAGCTGCATAGAAAGAACAGGGACTCATGAGATCAGAGCTCAAACTGGGCAGGCATCATTCCCATTAGCTGTATGATTTTCAGAACTGGTTTTGGTTTTGGATGTGAGCTAAAAAGAAAGACAGTTTGGCAAAAGATCCTAAACTACATCTACATTAGCTCTTCCCTGTTACTCTTCACATTTTGAGCAAAGCCCATTTGAATTTATTGGGTTGAGTGCTTAACTCAATAAGCAAATCAGGCATTTTTGGATAAGAGCATGAGTTGGGAACGTTTCATACTCTATAGTTAAACAGTTTAACCACCGGGGAGTATCATAGGCTCAAAGACTTTTCAGGCTCTCATGGTTTTAAGCAATACCTAGCACAATGGTTCCCAACCATTTCTAGTAATGGACTCTGTTGGTCAAATTAATACTTATACAGAAATCCAGAATGCCAAATATAAAAAGGATGAAAGTGGAGCTGCTTTGGTTAAGGAAGGTATGAGGTACCAGCCATTGGGCCTACTCTCAGCTGCCAAGGAAAACAACCCAGAAATATTGCTAATGTGCAGACATACACTCAGGCTCGAGGAGTGACTGCTGAGGGTTGGTAGGTAGTAACGTAAAAGTGTTAAGATGATAGAACACCTAAAACCATACTAATGATTGTAAAACAGTTCAAAATACTACTTGATTTAATTCATCAAACAGATCAAGGTCAACTTTAACTGCAGAAAACAAGAGTTATTATGCATGTTATAATTATGTATGAAGAAATACAAAGCTACCAAAATATAATCTGCCACCTTTTTCTGGTTTCTCCATTAATGAATATTTGCTATTAGCTCATTCAGTTAATTTTTTTTCCAGCACTTGGAAGAAGACACATTAATTTAAGAATAGATTGTAGGCCAGGTGTGGTGGCTCACATATGTAATCCCAGCACACTGGGAGGCCAAGGAGGTCAGATCACTTGAGGCCAGGAGTTCAAGACCAGCCTGGCCAACATGTTGAAAACCTGTCTCTACTAAAAATTCAAAAATTAGCCAGGAATGTGGTGTGCAACTATAGTTCCAACTATTCAGGAGGCTGAGGCAGGAGAATCGCTTGAACCTGGGAAGCAGCAGTTGCAATGAGCTGAGATCACACCATTGTACGCCAGCCTGTGCAACAGATCAAGACCCTGTCTCAAAAAATATTGTAAAAGAAAATTTTAAATTAGAAAAGCTCTATCCACTTATTTTCTCCTTGTAAAACAGGAAGTGGCTGCATTATTGAATTTAGGGTAAAGAGAAGGATGTTGGTCTAACCTGAAATACTGGTACTTTCCAATAATACAGTTTGGGAATCAGCATTTTAATCTAGTCATATGATTTTAACACATGAAATCTGAGGCATCCAGGGGTCCCTTTGTAAGGTCATTAACCAAACCAAAATTTATTGATGTATTTTTCTGTAGCAGTGTCTGACGAGTTATGGTCAGAGACTTTCTATGTGGAATGGAGACAATCAGGTAGAAAAGACTTGTTTCTCATTTCTAGTACTGAACTTTCAGTCTAGACAAAGCAAAGACTGTTGGTAATCAGTAAGAAGGACTTTCTCATGCTGTGAGATATAGCATTTTAGGAGATGCGGCATTACTCACGCAACCTGTGGTCATCTCCTTTATTAACATGTGTTATTTATGATGCTCAGGGCGCCAGGGCTTATAAATAGTTCTTGGAAACAATTTTACTAATGTTGTCCAAAGGTCTGATGGCATCCAAAAAGAAGAGGCCTCTGAGGGACTGCCTGTCACAGGGTAGGGGAGAAGGTGTAAAGACAGGAGAGATCTTGGCTTCATAATCACCCCCAGGTGCTTTGGGGCAACATTTCCAGAAGCTTGGGATCAATGGGAGAAATAAAATCTTTCCGTAAATAATGCAGTGTGTTTCTATAAGGCTTGCACACATACAAAAAGGAAAAGGGACAGGAACTATTGGTTGAAACAGGAAAGGAAAGTAATTATCTGCTGGTTTGGCAGTAATTTATCGAGAATGGGAAGGCAAATCAGTAGCAATCAAGACAGCTCTTAGGGCAAGGCAGAGAGGTAAAACTATATTAGATGCATTCTGAAAGAATTTATGTGCTTTCTCCATCAGCAACCCATACATTTTACTATATTTTTTAAAAATTATCATTACTTAGAAACTGTAAAATATGAAGAATGCCTTCTTAGTCAAGTAGCGTTTTTATTTGAGGTGGACTGCATTGCTAGCAGTTTATTTTGTGCAGTCAGGCACATGGACTCAAAGCTGGACTACTGGGTTCCATACATAGGTGGGTATTTTTTGGACATTTTCCTTAACCTCTCTGCCCTTGTTTCATCATACATAATTCAGGATAATAGCAGTACCAACACCATAAAGTTGTTAGGAAGTGTAAATGAATTATTGTATGAAAAGCTCTGGGAATATTACCTAGCACATTACAAATGCTACATTAGAGTTGGCTATTATTATTTATTTATATGTAAAAACAACACTAAATTATGATAATAGCTCATGTTTAGTGAGTGCTTATTGTGAGTCATATAGTTTCCCGAGTATTTCATATTCAAGTCAGTCATCAGATCTTCATGGCAAACTATTAGAGTTATTATTATCCCCATTTTACAGATAAGGAAATTAGCAGCAATACTCATGCCTGGAGCTCTTTATTACTATCCCTTCACCTCTTTAATATGAATTTCCTTTTCTAATCTTTTCACATAGTTTCCTTCTTTGTGTAGAGCAATTAACAAAATGAATGTACTTTAAAGGAGGTTAATTCAACTAAAGAAGAATTAAGACAAGCTATGCCTGTTTAATTCAGCTCAACAATTCACATCTTCATAAGCCATGACACCATTCTCACTGTAATTCATTTTAAAGCTATTATTTTACTTGGCGACTGGTACATATAAATATTTGATACAGACTCTTCTCTTTGTGCCATTAGGATGATGAAAGGCATATATGCTAATGGAATTCTAAGGTTCTCTGATTTTTCTTTTAGGGTCAATTGTCAATTATCTACAGCCCAATTATTGTAAGTTAAAGCAATTCTTTCTTCCACATTTCTCTATCAGTATCGTCTTTGTTGAGATGAAGCATTTGAGTAGCAATAGACTTACTCATAACATAGCTAGAATTATAGTGTCTCATTTTATTGTGTCACTGCCAAGGATGATACTGGCAGATTCTTAAGGTACTGCTTTGTTGACAATGTAGTTGACACTATTTATTGTTATTCTTAATTATTACTTATAGTACATCAAAAGTGGAAAAGGACAATTGAATAAACACATCCTTATACATTTGACCTCTTCTAAGAAATACATGATCCCCTTCACTTAACACAATTCCTGGTCAATATAAGTGTCTGCCTCACTACACCCCCGCTACCTGCCTAATCAGACCTGCCTACTGTATCCTCTACGGCAATTTCTTCCTAATTGTTGACTGTTCTAATGGCCAGTATGTTGGGAGGAGGCAACATGAAGCAATGGAGAAATTGCTGCTGAATTATCTCCCACAGAAAGTCTGACTTCCTTCCTGTATTACCCTATCTCAGTGAAAGCCATTTATATTCAACTGGGCACTCAAGCCAGGATCTGAGAGTCATCTTTTAACAGTGACAGTGAGAAATGATGCCTAGTAACAGAATGGGGAGAGAGTGGCTTGACTTGCTCCGTAATCCTCATCATTGTACAATTTCCATACTCATTTTACTTTCCATAGCCTTATTCATAACATTTCCTGAATTCTATGTAGAATGCTATTTTAACATATTTAATACAGTGTAATATCCACATCTCTCCAAATTGTAGAGCTCCTAAATTCTACTTACACTAAAACCTGAAGCTGCTGCAATTTTTTCAACTTTTTCTCTTACTATACCCAAATCCCATGAAAGCTGATGAAAGGTAGATCACTCGTTTCTATATACTACAGCTGTACCTCATATACGCTTCTATTATTGCACTTTCCACATTTCATGTATGCATGCATGTGTGTATATATATATGGAAGGTGTGTGTCTCCATTTGACTGGAGCTCTCCAAGGGCCAGGTCTTATTTATATCTAAATTTGAAACACTTAACACAATTCCTTATATGCAGCAGGACAGGTGTGCTCATTAAATTACTGCAGAATAAACAGATGATGGACAAAATAATGATTAGAGTAAGGTTTTGCTTGCAGGTATCATACGATCTTGGAAAAATCAGGTAACTTCTCACTGTTTAAGTTTATTCTTTCATTAAAAATACAAATTTTTAAAAAGACGTATAATAATACATGTCCTATGAAACAGATGCTCTTGTGAACATCAAACTAGGATATACTTGTAAACCCTTCCACATGCTGTGAAGCACCATGCCTGTGTGTGAGAGTTAAAAAATGTGGATGCAATCAAAGAAGTATAAGGATAGAAAAACTATCCTTGAATATGTTTTCAAGATGTGTACTGTTTGAAACCATGTGTCAGGTAACAATCAACAACTTTAAGAAAGAGCCTTGGAAATCCAACCACAAAGAAAAGAATTTTTGTTTCTCCCTTTGGGATATGACATTTAACAAATTAATTTAGAATTCTTTAAAACCAACAGAGCTAAGAGGAAATGGAGAACACTTGTACTAATCACTCCCAACTTAAATGTAGAAGGTCATATATCTAAAAGGTCACATTACTACAATGGAAAAATTCAATTGCTATGGGCTCCTAAAGAGCTTTACTTAAAATTGCACAGAATTGTAATGTTGTCAATTCCAATGAAAAAAAAATTGCATTTCCCTAAATACTGTGAAAAATTTGGTAAATACATCTATTCTCTTTAAGTACAAATTTCCAACATCTGCAGAACTCAGGAGCCCAAAACATAAATATTCAAATATTTCAGCAGGAGTTTCAAATGTATTAATACCACCCAGTTTACTCAGCTGTTTCTATACTTGGATGTCTGATTTTTGTCTGAAGTTTAGTAAAGAGGAGGGTATCTTGCTTCAAACTCACTATGAAGATTATTAATTTGATTTTTTCTCCTTTTAATAAACAACTCTTTTAGGAATTTCTTAAAAATTAAATGTGACAATCTAGGTCCATAGAATGTTAAAAATTAAAAGAAATTGATCCTCTAATCCCATGGCACTTAAACCTAAAGTCGTTACTCAAAGATAGCTAATTCTGGGCCCTGGTGTTAATATTCAGATCCTGTTGGTTAGAATTGGGTACGTTTGATAGGAACCATCATTGATTCTGATACGGTGATTCATGGATCTGCATAGGTATCTATAGATTTCTAATTCAACCTTTTACCTTTATAGGTTGAGATCCTGACAGAGAAAATAATTTCTGAAAGACCCTCTGGACTCTTACAGCTGTGATTCAAAACCCAGGTCTCCTGATTTCCAGAGGAGTGCTCCTTTATACTGTGAGGCATCCTGGAAGGTCACACACCTGGGCATCAGTGTTCAGAGCACACTGTTATGAGCCCATGCTGAATGCCTCTAGCCACATGAGATCACATGGATTAATAGAACTATAAAACAGGAAACCTCAATGCTAGCAACTCAGCCTAGCAGAGGAGAATGAACAAATGGGCACTCAAGTCATGCAAGTGTTTATACTTATAATTATGAAAATTGTTAACACAGATTCCCTTTATTAATTCTCACTACAGGCCAGGTCTAAATAAAATCAGGCAGTCCTCCCAACACTCCTATGAGAAAGCCTGGTTTAATTCTTATTTTATAGATAAGGGGAACTCCAAGCAAGCAAATCTGGCATAACTTGACAAATAGTAGATGGCTGGGACAAGAGTCAAACTCAGTTCTCTTTGGTATTTTCACCATTCTCCTTGTCCTCTCCTTCCTGTTGTAGGGAAATAAGATACTTCAAGGCCTGGCATTTTTGTATGAACGTTGCAGAATTCCAATTGTTGAAGTTTTGCCTTCATGGCATGAGGGTCAAGCAGTACTTTACTATGAGATAGACCAAGGGTGTTCAATCTTTTGGCTTCCCTGGGCCACACTGGGATAAGAAGAATTGTCCTGGGCCACACATAAAATACATTAACAGTAATGATAGCTGATGAGCTATAAAAGAATTGCAAAAAAATCTCATAAGGTTTTAATATAGTTTACACATTGTGTTGGGCCACAGTCTAAACCACCCTGGGCCACATGTAGCCTGTGGACCACGGGCTGGACAAACTTGATACAGACCTTTCTCAAGCAAATGGTGCCACTACGTTCTGTCCAGCCGGGTAACGAAATACCCTAGGAGAAGAGTAGCTATTCATAACACACAACCAGATGCCGCCTTAATCCACAGTGCCTGTGAATGTGACAGTTTTTAGAAACAGGGTTTTGCAGATTACTAAATTAAAATGCAGTCACAACATTGCTGACATCTTGATTCCAGACTTCTAGCCTCCAGAACTGTGAGACAATACATTCAATACATTTCTGTGGTTTAAGCCACCCTGTTTGTGGTTCCTTGTTTCAGCTGTTCTAGTAAACTGAGATTTTTTTTTTTTTTTTTTTTTTTTTTTTTTTTAGTAGATACAGGGTTTCACCATGTTGGCCAGGCTGGTCTCGAACTCCTGACCTCAAGTAGTGATCCACCCGCCTCAGCCTCCCAAAGTGCTGGGATCACAGGCATGAGCCACCTCACCCAGCCTATTCATGTCTTTAGGTCAGATTCCCCATCATTTGATTCTGAAATGGTAATAGTGCTGACGAGTGCTTTGAGTTTGAAGTTGTTCAACTTGACCCTGGGCAATGTGTCTTACCTATTTTGTTTCATGTAGCAAGCACTGCTAGCTTTCCTATTCAATACCCATCCTCCCTTTCTTTTTTCTAATAGAAAGTTAATTTTGTTTGTAATGACAGTGACCCATCTATAGACCTCAACTTCCCAGACTCCCTTGCAACTAGAAATGATTTTATGATATAGTTTTGGGTCAATGAGATGTACACAGAGGTCTGCTAAGGAGCTCTGAGAATTTTTGTTTGTCCATTTACTCATTAATTAATCCCTTTATTTTAATATCAGTGTCACTCCTTCTTTCTTCATTATTTCTTCTCCATCCTGTCTGGAACATGAACATGAGGTTAGAGTTGCAGCAGCCATATTGAGACTGTGGATGATAAATGTGATAAAAGCTGGATGCTAAGCATGGTGTGAAGTCAAGATATAACTCGGTCAGGACTTCAGCCTTTTTATTGAGTGAGAGGAAAAATACATATATACTTAAGCAACTGAAGTAAGATTTTTCTGTTCATACAGCCATATCCAATTCCAACTGGCAAATGATAGGAAATCAGCTGTGGCCCCAGAGAAAAGATCCACAGATAGGAACTTTTCAGGATCTTCTGATGAAAATGACTAGATTTTCAACTCATCAGCCTACAGTGAAAGTCACCAATAAACAAGGTCTGCTCAGTCATACAGAATGCAATCAGCATATTATTATCTCATTCTGAAATATTCATAGACAGCCAAGGATGGAAAAGCAGAGATCAAAACAAACAATACAAGGAATTCAGAGGCTACAGAGTGAGTGCAGAGAACAAATGAAAATAAATTTTAAAAATATGTTTGATACCCTAGGGTAACATTTTTAAAAGGGTCACATAAATGGAGCAAGAATAAGTAGCCATTGTATAATAAAAGAGGAAAATACAGTAATAAAGAACTCTCATAAATTAAAAAAATGTGTTAGCAGATATAAAAAGGAGTTCATTAAGGATGAGTAAAAATAGATTTGAGAGAATCTCACATAAAGAAATATGTTTTCAAAAGTGCTGCAAAGTCAGAGGTAAACAATTCAAAAATTACAATAGCAATTCAAGAGACTCAATATCTGACTAATAGAAGTTACAGAAAGACAAAGCAGAATCAATAAAGGAGGAACACATTTCAAGGAACTAAAGCAAAGTAATTCGCCAGAATTGAAGCATTAGGCCATCAGATTCAAAGGGCCTGCCAAAGGCACAAAACAGTGAAAGAAAAGAAATCCATACTGTGGCATGTTTTTCAGAATTTTAGAGCACCTGGATAAAGATAAAATGCTAAACAGCTTCCAGACAGAAAAAATAAAATAGGTTAGATGAAAAGAATGGTGTTCTGCTTTTAAATAAGATGAGAGAATATGAAAAAGTAAAGCTTTAAAAAATCAGAGGAAAACTGTTCTCCTAAATTCCAATATAAATTATAGGTCATGTGTGATGAAATTTTGTTTTAATTGAGAATGAAAATCTTTGTTAAAAAAACCCTCTTTTTCTTAGGAAGTAATGGAAGATACACCTCATTAATGAGAGAGCAGTATATCGGAAGAGGACGTGGAATCTAACCCAAGAAAGAGGTAAAGATAATTCTTTGTTAACTTTTAAGTTCAGCAGTACATGTGCAGCTTTCTCATATAGGTAAACTAATGTCACAGGACTTTGTTGTACAGATTTTTGCTCAGGAATTAAGCGTAGTACTCAATAGTTATTTTTTCTGCTCCTCTCCCTCCTCCCACCCTGCACCCTTTAGTAGGCCCCAGTGTCTGTTGTTCCCCTCTTTGCATTCATGAATTCTCATCACTTAGCATCCATTTATAAGTGAGAACATGTGGTATTTGGTTTTCTGTTCCTGCATTAGCATGCTAAGGATAATGGCCTCCAGCTCCATCCATGGTCCCACAAAAGACATTATCTTCTTCTTTTTTATGGCTGCATAGTATTCCATGGTGTATATGCACAAGAGCAAAGACATGGAATCAACATAAATGCCCATCAGTGACAGATTGGATAAAGAAAATATGGTACATATATACCATGAAATACTATGCAGCAAAGAGAGGTCTAAGTGAGCCTGAGGAGGCCTAGAGAACAGCTGCCAATGGCAACAAGAGGAAAGCGTTAAGGAGAGATGTCCCCAGGGGCAGAGCGGGGATGGAGAATTACAGTTTGAGATTAAAATTGAAATTGGCAAATTATACATATACAGAAAATTTGGCAAACAAATGAAAACAAAAAAAATGCCATTTTAACTCTAAGGAAACAAGGTAGTAAATGCAATCATTGTATGCTATCTAGAAGCGGTGAGAATAGTATTATATGACTGTAATAATGTAAGCCCTTGAATGTTGAGTGAAAACATTGGGAGGTTGGTGATAAGGGAGAATGTGTATAGAGAGAAAGGGGTGTTGTTAGGATAATCCTCATGTTCCATATGCGGAAGACAGGTAATAACTGAAATGGAAAAGTCAAGGATGATGAGTAAGAACAGATGCATTATGAAAGTTTATATTACGTTAGTGGAAACGTACTATGGCTTGTCATTACTTTTAATGGCAAGAACCACAATTACTTATTTTGCATCAACCTAATGGTAGAACGAACAGTCAAAAGTTCCAAGGAAATTGCATCTATGAGGCAGAATTCAGAGTTAGGGTAGGGTGGCACAAGCTGCTGCTTTTCTGGTTTTCATCTTGTGTATTTTTCTGTTATAGGTGAAGGGTCACAGGATTTAATGTGCAATTTCATTTTCCTTTTTAAAAGTTCATTGTAGTACTTTAAGTAAATTCAATATTAAATAAAAGTATTTGGCTTTGGATTTACTTTTTGAAAACAGTTTTGGTATTGGCCTATTACTTCACCATACAGAACTTTAAAGATACACACACACACACACACACACACACACACACACACACGCCCTACACATCCATAGTAGTAAAAACCTAGAAACAAGAGCTAATATTAAATATGTTAATATTAATAATTTAATATCAATTAAATTATTCATCAAATATTAATTCAGCCAGCTTCTAGTCTAGGCACTGGGGATACAGCAGTGGACACAGTAGATGGACCTCCCTGTTGATAACAAGTGTGTATTTTGGGTGTGTTCAGATAGAATATCCTTGGCTAAGTCACTTACCATAATCTACTTGAGCCCTGGATTCCTGTTCTGTAAAATGGGCATACAATTACCCACTCATTATTTCAAAACTTAATTATGAGGACCTGTTCAGCTTAAAATGTTTTCCATGTTAAGATATAACATCTCACAAAGCATCATTTTACCATTGAAAGAGTTTATTTTGCAATCATTCCTAGCACTAGCAAACTGATAGGGATAAGACTTTCAATACACCACTGCCACATTCCTCTATATTATAAAAAGGCAGATTGCCAAAATCAGTTTCTAGTCACTCAGTTTGTCTAAATATTGTAGGGCTTTTTGACTTTGCATTAGCAGAATATACAGTCTACATTTATTCCATTCTTTTGTCGGCCTATGCAAAAAAATCAAATGAATCTATTCCAAATCAAGATGCACTGAACTGCATATGATGCAAAAGAATGATTTTGCTAAACACAGCAACTATGTAATGCACCCCATTCCTTCCCCATCAGCTTGGATCCTAGGACTATTTTGTAAATTTGCAGAGACAAGACTTTTCTATATTTATTGAAAGGTCAAAAGTTTAGGAGGTGGAGAGGTGTAAGGCAGATAGGAATATGGTATCATATTTATTAAACAATATGTCAGAAACAGACACATAGCAGGCACTTCATAAAGTACAGTAGAAAACAAGCACCTGTTACTTCTACCACCCTAGTTTGCACCATCACTTCTAGTAACAGCAAAAGCCTCCAAAGTGGTTTTCATGCTTCTACCTTTCCCATTCCCCCATAAAGACATCCATTAGAATGAGCCATTGAAAATATAAGCCATATCATAACACTCTTCTCTCCAAACTTTCATTATTTTCCCCAAAAGGCCAAATATTCTACAATAACCTACAGAAGGTGTTTGTTAAATGAAAGCAACCACTGAAGAGACCCGGGTCACTCAATCCTTACAATGTGTTAAGTATTACAATTGAAAAAAAAATCAATTAGAACACTGGAAAACCTACTATTCTACAATACCACTGCATGGTACTACTGGGATCTAGGACATTTGTTGTGAATAAGAACTCTGGGAAGTTAAGAGAAGTTTATGTGGGCCATAGTGGTTTGGGTTTCTTGTGTAGCAGAGACTTAAATGTGAGTTAGAGATGTGAATGCAACAGTCATTATGGTGTTATATAATTAAATATAAGAAAGAAAAGAACACACACACCTATATATCTCAAGTCCATAGCTATCATGTCCTTGATTATATAAGATATGCTTTATCCTCTCTGTAATAGTTTAAATGATCTATTTTAACAAAAACAGTTACTTCTTCTTCTTCCTCCTCCTCCTCCTCCTCCTCCTCTCCTCCTCCTCCTCCTCCTCCTCCTCCTCCTCCTCCTCCTCCTCCTCCTCCTCCTCCTCTTCTTCTTCTTCTTCTTCTTCTTCTTCTTCTTCTTCTTCTTCTCTTCTTCTTCTTCTCCTCCTCCTCCTCCTCCTCTTCCTCTTCTTCTTTTTTCTCGAAGTCTCTCTCTGTTCCCCAGGCTGGAGTGCAGTGGCGTGATCTTGGCTCACTGCAACATCCACCTCCTGGGTTCAAGCTACTCTCCTGCCTCAGCCTCCCAGGTAGCTGGGACTACAGTGTGCACCACCATGCCTAGCTAATTTTTATAATTTTTAGTAGCAATGGGGTTTCACCATGTTAGCCAGGTTGGCCTTGAACTCTTGACCTCAGGTGATCCACCCACCTCAGCCTCCCAGAGTGCTGGAATTACAGGTGTGAGTCACCACGCCTGGCCAAAAAACAGTTACCTCTGTGGATACAGTAACACTGCACTGGAGAAGACAGACACATAGGTAACATACATGGACTGAAATAAAATCTCATTGATGTGTCCAGTATAGGGCAGTGACAGGCTCACTGTGAAGATGGCAGAGAAACTTGAACTCCAGTAAACTCTGTTATCTGGAATCTAATAAATAGCAAAGTGATTAAGTGGTCTCTTTGCACATATATGGTACACACCTAACTGATATTCTAAGTAGTCTTTGAGACCCTGAATTTACGTGACTCAAGAAGAGATTAAATTGTGTGCAGCATCATGAGAGTGTTGGGTTTCTTTTATTGCATTCTAATTATTTGAAAATTGATAACCTGTGTACATATGGCAGCTTACCATTGATCTGAATATTGGATTAAGTGAAACCCTCTGAAATTGCCAACTGAACTAATTATACCTAATGAGATGGAGATGTGGAAATAGCCAAGAGCTTTTCATTACGGGCTGCAAACCTGCAATTTTCTTGGTGAAGAAAACAAACACAAAAATGCTATTGGAGAGTGGTTTTCAAGCCTTGCACAACCCCTTCATCCATAACCTTCAATTCTAGATGGCTGCATACTGTTCACTTGGTTGACTTCTAGAACAGAGTGGTGGATTCTAGGCAACAGGATGTGATCACTAAAAAGACATAAAACAATTCTAAAAATGTGTTTTGAAAAATATCAGGTAAGTTCTCATAAGTGAGACATTCTCAGTTTAGGTAAAGCTCAGAATTGTGTTTTCCAAATTTCAGTTACTCACATAGATACCTACAATTGCGCTAGCAAATCTACATTTAATTTATATGTTATTTGTTATTTTTCTTACGTTAATTCATTTAACTTACACTTAGATACATTATTGTAAAAGGAAATAGTGTATCACTACCAAATTATAAGTAGATTTCTTTTACCATAAAGAGGTAACTACAAATATAAATAAAATGTAAATAAAAATATAAATAAAATGTTGTCTTCAAATTTTAGTTCTGAGATCAGGACTGTGATCTCTTTGCCAAAAGAGAGATATACAAGTATTTGTGATGTGTTAAAGACTGGCACCAAAAGAAGTGTGAGTGTGTGTGTGTGTGTGTGTGTGTGTGTGTAATGCTGTTAAAATTTAGTTAAGCTTTTAAATACATTTTAAAAATTGGTACCTTTACTATAAGGCTACTTGAAATCTATAAAATGCTAAAGAGTATTGTTATTTCCTCAGAGAGGTTTATGTTATCCAGTGTTTCACAATGTGTGTTGACCATGAAATATTTTTTAGGCAGAAAATATAAGAAGATGCATATTTCTCTCAATGTCTGCTGGCAAATTGTGCTGTTGCTTTTGTTGTTTTTCAAATTCCTTCAGGCCTCTATGGCACTCTTTACTTCTGCTCAGTAAGTTAGTCACTCTTTCTTAAACATGACACAAAGTTTTCATCTCCATTCTTGACTCACAGTATTTCCTTTACTGCTGCATCACTTCCAGCCTTTAAAATACATCTCTTTGCCACCCAAATACTTGCACACAAAATAGCCAAAAAGTGAGAACACTCAAATCTCCATCAACTGCTAAATGGTTAAACACATGGCAAATTCACAGAAGGAAATACTATTTAGCAATAAAAGACTGAATTACATGTGCTACTACATCAATGGGTCACAAATGCTAACTAAAAATGAAACAACAAAAACTAGACACAAAAGGCCTCATTTTCTATGGATATATTTGTATTAAGTATCCAGAAAAGGAAAATCTATAAAGACAGAAAGTAGGTTAGTGGTTGCCTGAGGCTATGGTGGGAGTGGAGGTTAACTGTAAATGGGTAGGTGGGATCTTATTGGGATGAAAGAACTATCCTAAAATTGGTCAGATATCATGATTTTACAACTTGGTATATTTATAAAAATTGACTGAGTTTTATATTTAAAATGGGTGAATCTTTTAAAATATACATTTTTCCTTCATAAAATTATGTAAAAATTTCAGCCAGCTAGCTGGACAACAAACCACCTATCCATTGACTCATTCTTCCAACTTTTAAAATTTTCTCTCTCATGCCACAATCTGAAGGTAACTTTTTCTTGTTTTGGGAAAACATACCATTATGTTTTTATATATCTTAGATCTTTTCATTTGCCTTTCTTGTATGATATTCATTTGAGTATTTTTCTAATATCCTTACTCAACTAAGTTTTTACAGACATAAACTACTCTGAACTAGTCCATGTGAAAATAAATACTTACTGAATCTAAATATATGAAGCAAATTCTATTTCATGAAATCTAACTATAATAAAAACAAGTAAAAATACCCATTAGTGCATATTATTAAATTGCCTGCTTTGAAATCTGCAATTTACCTTTTGTTATCTAACTTTGAAAAGTGGTTTAATGCCTCAACGCATCAGTTATTACTTCAAAGAATGATAATAATAGCAGCAACAAAAGATATAAGCAAGAGCAGCCGCATTTACTGAACACTTAGTTTGAACTGGCCAAGCTGTTTGGTGCTTCTCATTTTGCAGATGTCATTCCAGAAAAAAGAAGCTGAGACACAATGAAGTTAAATCAGGTGGTTTAGTTCAAATGCCTTGGATGTAGAGCCCGAGGCAGGATTTGTGTACACATGGCTTTTTAAGGGAGTGCTCTCAAGTCACGGTAGGAATGAGATGTAGGAAAGTAAAAGAGGGGAAGGGATAGGGGCTAAGATTTTTCAAGGGAAGTTTTGCTCTAGTCTGATCTACGGAGATCTCTGAGGATAAACAGGAAAGCAGAGTCTTTCTCGTCTTGAGACAAGAGAATGGGACTTAAATATACCTGTTCCTGTTACTGTGCTTGTGGGCGCCCTTGTGTGTGTGTGTGTGTGTGTGTGTGTGTGTGTGTGTATGTGTGTGCATGTGCGTGTGTGTGTGTAGCTTTGGTTGTAGTTACCCAAAAGTAATCCTGCAGAAAATGTAACAGATGTGAGCACTTAGGGGGTGCCCACTCCTGAGGGATGAACACACAGACCAGGAAAATGGATTCCAAGAGACCTCAGCAGTCCCAACAGCCTCTGCTACCGCTGTTGGCCCAAATCACATATATAGTAAGGGGAATATCTGAGATTCAAACTTCAATAGTTCTGATGCCTATATCAGTGCCTTTAATGCCCTACCTTTTTCAGGCAGTGCCACGTTTGATATACACACATAAATGCACAAAATCCCCGTTACGGCTTAGGTTGATCCATTAGCAAATATTTTTTAAATTAAATATTAATGCAAGCTAGGATAAGAAAGTCAAGCCTATTTGACACCCTTCTTTAATCTTTTAATGAATTGATAAAAATAATTTTTAATTACAAGCATTGTTTAAATAGTGGCTGAGGAACTTGGAGGTTGCTTGAGAACAGTTGACTTCTCCCAATATTTTAAATATTCCCCACTCCATATCTTATTTAGACTAATATATTTACATTCATTCTATGAATGAAGATTTGCTCAGAACCTCAGTTTAAACAGTGTGCTAATCACCATATGTTCCAAATGAGTCACTCTGAATTTCTAAAGATTGTTATATATCTTTAATTTTCATTTTATCAGAGACAAAATCATAAAGGCAAGAAAAATTTGATGTTAGGAAGCAGTTGATGAGCCAGCTGCCTCCCAAAGGAAAACAATGCCATAAAACTACAATCTATAAAACAAACAAGGCTGGATGCAGTGGCTCACGTCTGTAATCCCAGCATCTTGGGAGGCTGAGGCAGGTGGAACATTTGAGGTCATGAGTTCGAGACCGGCCTGGCCAACTTGGTGAAATTCCGTCTCTACTAAAAATAAAATAAAATAAAAAAATAGCCAGACATGGTAGTACGTGACTGTAATCCCAGCTACTTGGGAGACTGAGGCAGGAGAATCACTTGAACCCAGGAGGCGGAGGTTGAACTAAACCAAGATCACACCACTGCACTCCAGGCTGGGTGATAGAGAGAGATCCTGTCTCAAATGAAATAAAACAAACATAAATAAATAACACAAAAGC
The DNA here is from genome assembly GCF_009764315.1 of Trachypithecus francoisi. Lineage (NCBI taxonomy): Eukaryota > Metazoa > Chordata > Mammalia > Primates > Cercopithecidae > Trachypithecus > Trachypithecus francoisi. The sequence continues at coordinate 20,460,891 of NW_022681454.1, forward strand.
ATGGCGTGATGCCTGCCATCTAGCACTGCACAAGGAGTCACCAACTTTGTTCTAAAGATAGCATGACTTATTGCAATAATACAAAGACCATATATAAGAAATGAGACAAACTCTAAATGGAATTTGCTCGCCAGAGCACTCAGAGCCTTTGTTCATCCATTTTCATCCTTCTCCCAATCCAGCCTCTTTGCCATTTCCATGTAGATACATATGGGAATTTCCATGTAGATACACAGGGGAATTTCCATGTAGATACATATGGGAATTTCCATGTAGATACACAGGGGAATTTCCATGTAGATACACAGGGGAATTTCCATGTAGATACATATGGGAATTTCCATGTAGATACACAGGGGAATTTCCATGTAGATACACAGGGGAATTTCCATGTAGATACACAGGGGAATTCCATGTAGATACACAGGGGAATTTCCATGTAGATACAAGGGGAATTTCCATGTAGATACATTGGGAATTTCCATGTAGATACATATGGGAATTTCCATGTAGATACATATGGGAATTTCCATGTAGATACACAGGGGATTTCCATGTAGATACACAGGGGAATTTCCATGTAGATACACAGGGGAATTTCCATGTAGATACACAGGGAATTTCCATTAGATACACAGGGGAATTTCCATGTAGATACATAGGGGATTTCCATGTAGATACATATGGGAATTTCCATGTAGATACACAGGGGAATTTCCATGTAGATACACAGGGGAATTTCCATGTAGATACACAGGGGAATTTCCATGTAGATACACAGGGGAATTTCCATGTAGATACACAGGGGAATTTCCATGTAGATACATATGGGAATTTCCATGTAGATACACAGGGGAATTTCCATGTAGATACATATGGGAATTTCCATGTAGATACACATGGGAATTTCCATGTAGATACACACATTCCAGGGGAATTTCCATGTAGATACATATGGGAATTTCCATGTAGATACACAGGGAATTTCCATGTAGATACACAGGGGAATTTCCATGTAGATACACAGGGGAATTTCCATGTAGATACATATGGGAATTTCCATGTAGATACACAGGGAATTTCCATGTAGATACACAGGGGAATTTCCATGTAGATACATATGGGAATTTCCATGTAGATACACAGGGGAATTTCCATGTAGATACATATGGGAATTTCCATGTAGATACATATGGGAATTTCCATGTAGATACACAGGGAATTTCCATGTAGATACATATGGGAATTTCCATGTAGATACACAGGGGAATTTCCATGTAGATACAGGGGAATTTCCATGTAGATACACAGGGGAATTTCCATGTAGATACATATGGGAATTTCCATGTAGATACACAGGGGAATTTCCATGTAGATACATATGGGAATTTCCATGTAGATACATATGGGAATTTCCATGTAGATACACAGGGGAATTTCCATGTAGATACACAGGGGAATTTCCATGTAGATACATATGGGAATTTCCATGTAGATACACAGGGGAATTTCCATGTAGATACATATGGGAATTTCCATGTAGATACATATGGGAATTTCCATGTAGATACACAGGGGAATTTCCATGTAGATACATATGGGAATTTCCATGTAGATACACAGGGGAATTTCCATGTAGATACACAGGGGAATTTCCATGTAGATACACAGGGGAATTTCCATGTAGATACACAGGGGAATTTCCATGTCCTCCACTTATCTTGGTTGCCTCTTTTTTCTCCTTATCTTTCCAATTTTGAAAGCCAGCCTCACAGCTATCAACTTTCGAATAAGTAGCCAAGAGGTCTGAATACTTGGAGTAAATAGAATGTTTGATTGGACCACATTGTGTGTGCATTTCACTAAGTAAAATGCTACTTTGGATCCTTGCCTATGATAAGGCCACTGTTCTCTATTAGTATGAAGCAATAATTGGTTAAGCAGGGAAAACTAACATGGCCAAAGCATGTTATAGAGGAGACAGCACCTCTGACTGGTCACATATTTAAGCCACACAATGGCAAATGGGGAAATAAGGTATATTGCTTTGGGGTAAACCCAAGTATGAGGCAGAGACCAATCCCTGGAAGTATTTTCTTTGAAAAGAGAATCCTTCAGAGAGTGAGGCACCTCATTTCTATTTTAAACTCTAGCCAGAAACATTTCTCCTAAATGAGAAATTTGCTCTAGGGATTCCTGATGTTTGTCAGAAACCACTGTACATTTATTTTCATTCACTGGAGAGAAGAGAAGGGAGGTAACATTTATGATACATGCTTGTGCTTTTTCATCTGTTATTTAATTTTCACCATAAGTCTTTTAGGATAAAACAGTATCCTTATTTTGTTGATAAGAGAACTGAGATTTAGAGAAATTAAAAATAAAATGAAAAGACAAGACAAATTATAGCATGTAAACCAAGGGACAGATCTTGGGGTAAAATCCAGACCTTTTGGACCTGATATTCATGTTCTTTCCATTCTTCCATGCACCCTAGGGTTTAATACATTAACTCCGAAATGTAATTGAGAGGAGGCTACAAGGGGACACTATTGTTTGGGATTAAACAAAAGCAGGCCTTTTTGTTTACTGTAAGATTTCTCAACACTTTTAAAATGCTGAAGTATATTTTGAGCTTCTGGGAAGGACCTACAGAACAATGTGTCCAAAGTTTTATGACCATAGAGTCCTTTCCCCGTGGAAGCATTGCCTGACCTTGAAATTCTACTGAAAACATTTTAGATACTGTTGCTCCAGTAGTGCTGTACTAGAGAAGAGAAAGGCAAGGGCTAGAATGGCTTCTGTTTTCATTTCATAGACTTCTGCATCGCCTGAAATGTTGTGAGCTCACATTAATTTGGGAAATAAAATAAGTATCATTTACATGAATAAAAAATAATACTATGTACATTCCCAATAGAACGTATTTATAGATACATGAAAAGAAATACGTGTGTACTAAACGTAGGTCCATATCTCATAATTATTATACAAAAGCAAAAGAGGAATATATTCATGTACTGTCTGATGAGTATTATAATGATACAGCAATGAACAGAGTTCTGTAAAACTGGGCACTGCTCTAAGTGAACAGTATACGTTAACTCATTTAATTATCCCAATAATCCCCTGAAACATATGTAATTATCTCCATGTGTCAGATGAGGAACCTGGGACACAGGTAAGTTAATTTACTTCTCAAAAGTCCTACTAGTTACTTACACAAGGAAGTTTGTGGAAGAACCTGACAGCAACTGTTTTTCCACTAAATTTCATACTACTTATGACTCCCACATAAACCTATTTTGCAAGGAATTCTAGAAGCCTTGTGAGGACTTCTGAAACCTACATAAAGACTAACTAGGGCTCCGAGGATGTTATTTTGCCTTCTTGAACTTTCCATCCCATCTTCTCCTGCTTTTTGCACTTTGGTTATTAAGAAATCAAATATATATATGTGTGTGTGTATATGTGTGCATGTATATATGTGTGTGTGTATGTGTGTGTGTGTGTGTGTGTATATATATATATATAGAGAGAGAGAGAGAGAGAGAGAGAGAGAGAGAGAGAGAGTGAGAGTTAATACCAATATATATTTTGGAAGAAACAAATACTATAAAATTTGATTTAGCAATATAAAAGTAATATTAATTTAATCATTTGTCTGATTCTTATTCAGTCATAGACATTTGATGAGCATCTGTTAAGTAAAGCTGCAGGAAATACTAGTATAAATTAGAAACTCTTTCCACCTTAAAAATATGCTTGTGGGTTTACTGGAAAAGACAGGTGTTTGAATATCAGCAGCTTTGTTCTACCAGTGGCAAAATTTATGTTGATTCCTGAACAGCCTCTCTTGAGGTCTTCCTTGCTACCAGAGACACATGCACACACACACATCTGTATGAGGATTAGCCATGTGGGGCTGTTCACTCATCACTGGATCACAGCACAGCTATCCTTCCCCTAAGGTGATAACTGTACCTAACTGTACCTATAACCTTATAACTTGCCTATTTTGCTTTAATCATGCACAGATGTATCCTTAGGCTACAGGCAAAACTCATGCAAAACATAATAAAAGGAAAAGGAGAATGAAACTAAAACAGAAGCCCCTATGATTATTACAGAACAACAAAAAAAAAAGAGAGAGAGCGAGAAATAGAATAACCACTTAGATTAGATTTTGGAAAATAATTAACAGTTATTAAAAATAATAAGAACAAATGCTTACGTAGTGTTAACTTTGTGTCAGGTACTGTAGGTGCTTTATATATTTTACCTTTTTATCCTCAAAACTCTGTAAGATAAATACTATTATCTTCTTCTTACTGATGAAGAAACTGAAACACAGAAAGGATAAGCATGTCGCCCAACATTATAACTTGGGTAAGTTCTTCGGCCTGGGTTCAAATTCAGGTGATCACTTCAGAGTGAACACTCCGGATGACCACCAGGACATCTGTGATACAAAGTTGAGAAAGTACTGACTGAGTCACCCCTCTTTGCTGGCAACTGTACCTAATGTTATACATATATATGAGAACATGTGGTATTTGCTTTTCTGTTCCTGTATTAGTTTGCTTGGAATAATAGCCTCCAGCTCCATCCATGTTGCTCTAAAGGACATGATCTTATTTTTTTCATGGCTGTATAATATTCCATATTCACAACCATTGTATAAGGTGAATTTTATCCCTACTTGCTAATAAAGGAAAACTAAGAACAGATAACTATTATGGACTGGGTTTGGATAAAAACACAAGACTATTTGAATTCAACACAGTGTGCTGTTAGGGGGAAATTGTTTTTGGATTTAAGTTCTGTGAAAGTACAAGTCATATCTTATTCACTGTAGATTATAAAACCATAGCATGTTTTTATTAGTTTTTAATTATTAAGGATACATAATAGGTGTATATATTTATCTGATATTTTGATACAGTTATATAATATGTAATGATTCAATCACGGTAACTGGGGCTTCTATTACCTCAAGCATTTATCATTTCTTTTTGTTAGCAACATTCTCATTCCACTATTTTAGTTGTTTTAAAATATAGAATAAATTATTGTTGAGTATAGTCATCCTCTTGTGCTATCAAACACTAGATTTTATTTATTCCATCTAACCATATATTTGTACTCATTATCCATCCCATAGCATAGAGTCCCAAAGCAAAGATTTTTTTTTCTACTGCAAATTGCATCAATTTGAATTAAGAGTGAACTAATCTATGTCCCTTTCTTTATTCAAGAAAAAAAGTCTAGTAATAAAAAAGGAAAATTATATGGATCATCCCTAAGGACAAGTTTTATAAAGTACTTTAAAAAAAAGGTATGAGATGTACTTAGGATTCCTGCCTAGTAAGCCATTTAATGGAATCTTTGCACTGGTCTTAATGCATCTGTGTACTGCTTGAAACTTCTATCACCCCTTTCCTTTTAAATCTGTTCCTCATATTAAATAATTCTTACCTAGGTTTTCGCATGAATGGCGCCTAGGCAGATGCAAGAAGCTGCTGCTAGGGAAATAAAATGGAAACTCAGAAATGAAGGAAGCTGGGAATTGCCAAGCAGCCACAGACTCCCACTCTGCACCCGCTTCCTCACCCCACCCTTTCCCACGTATTACATACACATTCCAATTTTCCCTTGCAGAGGAAATGAAGCAAAACACATCAATGGAGTGAAATGGTTTGTCCCTAAGAATTACAAAACGAAAGCTCCACTTAGCAGGTACAAAAAAACAAAATATGAACTCTTCTTTTAGTTAAGTAAGACTCCTAGGCAAAACATCAAAATCCTGGGCTCTTGATAACTTTTTTGACATACAAATATTTATAGAGATGGCCCTTTATCAATGATTCTAGAAACTGTTTGACTTGAAGTTGAAAAATGACTTCAAGGTATAAAAATCTGGCATTAGCTCCAAGATGTTGACCCTGAATTCTCTTATTTTTGAAGATTAAAAACAAACTCAGAACTCCTCAATTTTAAATATGTTTTCTGGACCCAAAAATGTTTTTCATTTTACGTTGATAAATTACTGTGTTCCAAAGGGGACTGCTTTTCTCCTCCTGGGAAAAAATAATGTATATTTCATATTGATATTCTTCTCCTTTTAAAATTAACCTCCAAAAACAGCTACATAAACTCATGCCAAAAAGCGACATGTTCAAAGAAGAAATGAAAAATGTCACTGTGTGTATGTACCAACCTCCCATGTGTCTACTTTTTTAATGAGATCATTATTTTGCATACTGTTTTGAAACTTGTTCTTTTAACTTAAGAAATATGTTCTGAGTATCTTTTCAACACAGTGGTATTTGCCATTCTCATGGGACTTATGGTGAATAGATGGGAAAATTTATCAACATGCAAATGAAACAAGGCTCTTGCCTGAGCTGAGTGAATTTGGGCCAAGGAAGATGACACTGATTAGGTGAGAGAGGAAATCAAGCTTAGAAGGGGCAGAAGTCTGGGACCTAAAAGAGGCAGCCAGGGAACCACATTGGTTATGACAGAGCCTTTTCAAGGTCAGGAAGGGAAGTTCATGACCTGGCAAGCAACAACTAGGTAGACATAAGAACACATTACTGTGCCCTTATGAGGAGCCAAAACTAGTCATTGTACGCTAAGCACTTCATATCTACTAAATATGTATTCTTTACAGACAATAGTCTATGAGCTGGATCCAGTTGAGGATTTTGTAGAAGACAACATAGAGGCTCAAAAAAGTTAAATAATTTGCCTGAGATCACACATTGTGTTAGAGCAGGAGTTGTAGCCAGGGTGTTTTCCTTCCAAAGGCACAACATGTTCCATTTCAACCCACAGTCAAGCTTTATTCTTTATCCAGTGCCGTTTTTCACAATGTCCCTCTTCTGCCTCTGTACTTGTGGCACATGGTTAAATATAAATTCATCTCCCAGTGAATCTTCAACAGGCCTTGGTGCAAAAGAATCAGGGTTCTTCAATGAGTTCAATGCATGTTAACTGGTAAATCTCATGGCTTATGTTCATGGAATATGTGTATGTGTGTGGAGTGTGCAGAAGTGTGCACTCATGAGTCTAGCGTATGTTTACACAAACATGTATTTGTGTACAAATAGGTATGTGTAGATGCACGTACAAAATTATAAACCTCACTGATTTTAATAACCATTTTCCACGTGTTTTCAAAGGCAGCGAATTAGGTCTGTGACAACTAGATATCAAACTTTCCAAAAGCTAATAAGAGATGATTGATGGCTAACACTTACAGACACAAGAGAAGTACAAATGCACCACCATTAAAAATACCTGATGATGGCCAGGCGCGGTGGCTCACGCCTGTAATCCCAGCACTTTGGGAGGCCGAAGCAGCCGGATCATGAGGTCGGGAGATCAAAACCATTCTGTCTAACACGGTGAAACCCTGTCTCTACTAAAAATACAAAAAATTAGCCGGGCATGGTGGTGGGTGTCTGTAGTCCCAGGTACTCCGGAGGATAAGGCAGGAGAATGGAGTGAACCTGGGAGGCGGAGCTTCCATTGAGCTGAGATCGCGCCACTGCACTCCAGCCTGGGCGACAGAGCGAGACTCCGCCTCAAAAATAAATAAATGCATAAATAAATCTGATGAATAAATCTTCATCACTGAAACTCAGAATACAAGTAGAAAATTCCTCCCTATGTATTGGAATTTTACTCTATTTGTGAAGGCACAGCATATAAACATCTTTCAGGAATTCATCTGTTGCTTTAAGAGAAGTCTGAGAGTCTTTTCTTAAGCATTTTCAACATAATAAATAAACTACTATTTGAACACATTTTGTTGGCTCTTCTCCCTGAGATATTTTACAAATTATTTGGATGGATAGTACAAAACTGCAATCACACCACTAGGAAATGGGGTTTTAAGTCAGTGCCTTAGCCTCATCACACATCTGGAGGCAGTCATTCCCACACCTTTCCTACCTTGTTCAATTTTAAGTCTTCCATGATGGTACCTCCATCGTCTGAGCTACAATATTTATTTTTGCAAATTTGGAGGGTTGTACTAACAGACACTCTCTACATTTCTTGCTTTTTTCCCTATTCTCTCATTTGCTACCCAGTCTTTCCCTTCTCTTTGAACACCTCTGTAAGAATGATCTTGCACTAATATACCCAAGAAAATGCCTCCTTTATCTAAGTCAGGAAGAGTGTTCATTTAAAACTATGACCACGAATCTCAAATGGGAACTCAGCACTGCCCGGCAATCTTCTCACATTTGCTCGGTAAATTCACTTCTCCAGGCTAAGACTATATGGTATTTCCTTTCTCCTTGAAATATCAATTACTCCCCACCACAAAAATGCTTTTCACCTCACCCTACTTCATATTAACTGAGAAGAAAGCGGTTGGACACAATATCTCTCAACTTCCCATTATGGATATACCAATATCTAAGCCTACATTCTCTGCTTTTCCTAGCATATAATGCAGAGAAAAAGAGGCTTTGCTGCAACTAAAGCCAACTCCTTTACAACATCAGGGACCTCAGTGGTTTTATCCCTATAGCAACCCCAGCACCTAGAAGAGTACCCAGCAGGAGCTCAGTAAATATTAATTCAATGAATGAATGAATGGATGGATGAATGAACGAATATCTATGACTATGAAACATTCCATCTGTCCTAAATGGGGAGGAGGACAAGCATCAGGACAAACAGTTTTAGGATGGTACTTAACATCTGTAGGACATGGATATATAACCATATGTAAAACAAATGATAAATAGTACATAATGTTCACCCTTGCCTCATCTACTCTGTCTTATCTGGCTTCTTACATTGTAGCTAACAATTAATGGTTACATTCATAGGATATATTAATAGAGCCAGCTACCATCCATTCATCTCTGTAAGTCTTAACAACAGTGACCAATTTACATAAGATGAAACTGAAGCTCAAAGGAGTCAAGTATGTTACCCAATGTCAACTCTTCAATTCTTAAATGAAGGAGGTAGGGTTCAACTCTATGGATTTTTTTAAAATGGGAAAGTCCATACTTTCTCCACTCAGCCATGCTGTCAATCAGCCCCTGAGACCTTCCTGCAAGTCCAAGTTCAACTGAGTTTCTTAGCCAGTCCTTCGGGAAATAGGACTTCATTCTACCACAGTCTACTGGAAATGTCATGCTGTCAAATAATCCCATCCTAATTGTGTCAGGCATGAAGTCTAAATGGCCACAGAGATAGGCAGAGAGACAGGGGGACCCCTAATGGGAACTTTATACCCAACCTCTGTCTTGTAGGATTGGATCTTGCTTTCTGTGTTCCCAGTCATGAATTTTAATCATGTAAGAAAAGACAAGGTCTTTTAAGATTACAACAGGAGCAGATCTTGGTATTGTGGGATCTGAAGCACATGATTTGGGGAAGTGGGGTCTATGAGAAAAGAATAAAAAATCACATATAAAATTGGGTATTGAAGTTAATATTTATTTACAGTAGGAATGAGAAGGGGTCCATGCATTTGAAAGTCTCTGTAGCTTAATCTTCATTTACTTCAAACTAATTCTGCCTCTGATCATGATCTAGCCCTACCTGGGAGGCAGAAACACAGTGGTTGAGAATCTTTGTTCTCCAGGTGGGCAGCCTGAATTTGAATCCCACCTTGACCACTTCTAGGTATATGATCTTAGGCGAGTGGCTGAAATTTCACAAGCATATACCTTCTCACTTGTTAAATTTTCAACTACAACTGGTTCATAAAAATCGTTAATATGAATGACCATACAAAGTCTTGATCATAGTGCTTGACATATGCTCAACAAAGTGCTCATTAAGGTGTGTTTGATATTATTAGCATCCAATGCCATCTTCTTGCTCACCAGCTCTGGAACCTCTCTACTTGAGACTCCTCTACTATATTCATTTGATACCTCCGAAATGCCTGAGCACCAGGCACTTAGGATTTGACTCTGTGTCTTCCCATTATGTACCTTCAGCAACAAGATCTGGGCCCTAACTTGCTGCTGAACCAAAGCTTGGTTCCCAACCTCACTACAAATGTGTCATCGCATTTTGGCACACCTATTAGTTTTATAAGAATCTTTGTTTCTGCCCGTGTACCAGCAAATCTTCCCATTTTCCTGGGCGTAATCCAATAAAATGAGAAAAAAAGTAATATGATGAAAAGCACTCACAATAGATTTTTAAGTAAAGAGTTAGAATTCCTATAATTGTGGCTAATAAGGTTGTTTTACAGGGATATGAGAAAATCATACTACAAACGTAAAATGGTGAGGTCCTCACCTAGAATATAATGATCACTCTATTATAGATAATGTAATTATTACAATATATATGCTACCAAATAGCACTGTGATTTCTAACAAGTCAATTAACCTTCCTGAGCCTCAATTAACTCATAAAATGAGGAGGCTTGACTACACTTTCTATGATTCTTGTTAATTCCAAGAAATTTTATTAGTACCTCTACCTGGGATATTAATGTATCATTCACGTCTCAACTTGGAATGTGCCTGATTTGAATATTTCCCTTTGAAGCTGCTAAGTGAGGGAGGAGGAACTACTCAAAGGAGAGCAACATTGTCTTTTTTGTGAAATTCACCTTTTTACCTCTACTCTCACAATATTCTCACTATGGCAGGTGTTCAAGGAATATTATTTGACTTTTCAAAATTCCCTCTCTAGTAAAGTCCTATCAAGACAAATAACATTGCTCCTAAAAGTATAATTATAAGTGTGGTGTATATTCCAGGTTGTGGAAGCAACCTGGTAAGAAGAAATGAAACTAGACTTGCTCACCCCATGTGGAAGGTAAAGGAAAACCTAGATCAATGAAGAGGACTGAAGTTTTGGCTTGTGCTCACACTACAGATTGGTACAGACACTTGTTTCATATAAAGGAAGTCTGAAACTAAGTGTTGAATCCACGCCCTGGTGGCATCTAGAGCAGAGCAAAGAGGTGTCTGGAAGTAGGCAGGTATGGTACAGAAACAATATCAGGACATATAAAAGAAGGTAGAGTTAAGAACTGTGTAGAGACTTCCTATCTGAACCCTTCAATGGCTTTCCAGTAACGAAGAATAAGTCCTAAAGTCCTTATAATGGCCCTGTAGGATATGACCTTGGCTCTCCCTCCATTGCTCCTCCCATTACCCTGTTGAGCTCACTCTGCTTCAGCTACACTAGCCTGCCTGTGCTCCTTGGATACATGAAGTACACTTCTAACCAAAGTCTCTTGTATGTGGTGGTTCCTTTGCCTGGAATGCTCTTATCCCAGACTCTCTCATGTCTCATGCACTCATTTCTTTTAAGTATTTTCAGACAAGCTGGTTCTTTGGAAAGGCTTTCTCTGACCACCCTTTGATAAATAACACCCTATTTCTGTCCCCTTGCCATATTTTGTGTTTGTCTCTATTGAATATTGGATTATATATCCCTATATATTCCTTTATTTATATTTTTGTCTTGCTTCCCCAATAGTATATAAATTTCTCAAGCTCTGCAACTGTGTTCATATACTGTGCTTAGGACAACATATGGACCACAATTGAGGCACATACAGTTAGTGAATGAATGCATGAATGAATGAAATCTACTACAACTACTCTGGTTCTTATTTTTGTATCATTTATAGTTTGTATCACAAAACTCAGCAGATGAACTTGCAAGAATGGAGACTTTATCTGTTCAGCTTATGGCTGCATCCCCAGTGTCTAGAACAGTAGCTGGCACTTGGGAGTTCTCAATAGATAGTCTTAAATGTTGTTCACCATTAAAAAGTTCTTGTACTCTAGTTTTAAGAAAGGAAATGAATTGTTGTTTGATTTTGGTAACAAGTCACCACCAGAATCAGTTTTAAACCCAACCCAATCAATCAATGACAATTTTGCATTAGTAACCATGCTTTGGAAAGCCTAAAACTCTATATAGCAACAGCAGTGTTTGGTTTTGAGTGACAGCATCTTACAAGCACAGCTGTCCCTTGTTTACCAAGCAATGAAGCAACTTTGGTTTTCAGGTATTGAGCTGTGGTCTCTTTTTTTTTTTGATGGAAAGATGACGGTGCCTAGCTATAGTGGCAAAACACAAATAACTTATTATAATCCTATACAGGGTTCTAAACATATAAAATACCAACTACATAAATCCACAAAACAAGCAGGAGACGGAGATGCTATGATTCTTCCAATATAGTAGATAAAGAAACTGAAGTACGGAGGGTTGGTGTGCTTACTCAAGGCCTACAGCCACGATGTATTTGAGCTGGGATTATTATCAAATCCAATTATTTTGGCTTCAGAGTCTGTGTTCTTAGTTTCTACATTCTATGGCTTCCCTATGAGAACTGAAACACACACTTGTTATAATTCCAGCAGCCAGATTTGTCTTGATGATTAGTCTACTGACCTAATCAAAAGCTTTTCAAATAATTGTCATGAACAGTCTGGCCGGTGGGGGTGAACTTCAAATAGAGAGGTTAGGGCAGACATCTGTGGGATGGTGGCACCAAAGCAAGCAGTTAGGAAGGTATAGAATTTAGAATTTAATAATTGGCATGTTGAACAATTAAGGTAACTGACCTTGTGATTTGTGTGTGTGTGTGTGTGTATATATATACACACATACATAAGTACATATGTATTGTTTGTGTGTGTGTGTGTGTGTGTATAAATATATGAATTTCTGGTAAGTCAAGTGCTATATCAAATATATATATATATATATATATATATATATATATATATATGGAAAGGAGATGAATAATTGTTATTTGATTGTGGCAACATATAGCCACCAGACCAGTTTTAAATCCAGCCCAATCAGTCAATGACATATACATTTGATATAGGACTTCGGCCTTCCAGAAATTCATCTGTGGGGTATCTGAAGTGGCTACCAGATGGTTATGACTCAGTATTACTAAACGTATTCAGACAAGTCACAGAGGTGAAAAACACCTCAATTTATGGCTAAATCCCTCAGCCTGATAGTTCTTTGTAATCGTACCTATTTCTAATCTTAAAGTTACGCCAAAAAAGCAACTTCACTATCACTCAGCCCTAAATTCTTGGACCATAAGCAGAATAACAGGAGAACTACAATTTGAATAAGCATTTTATGAAACAGGTTATGTTTGAACTTTATCTTATGAGTATAATTCATTAGCTTTTTCTTTGCAGAAAATAGTTCTGTCAATAACAAATCATTTTTAAGTCATTTCATCTCTCTGGGACTCAGTTTCCTTATCTATAAGAGGATCAATTTGAAACTGGCAGTTTCTGCAGGATGTTTTGTTCTATGAAGCCTTGATAAATCAGAGTTACAATTATGTAAATTACTGATGTATCTTCTCTTATTTTTCCCTCTTCCTCATTTTTCTGGGTTCACTATCATATCTATGCTTTTACTAATGTCTCTACATAGAACTAGAAGCAAAAAAAAAAAAAAAAAAAGAAAAGAATCAGATTCTTAAATACATTTTTTAACTTTTCATGGGCATATTCTGTAAGAGAAGTTTATATTACATATGACTTTCACGTATCTATGTATGTTTTATCTTACTTTGGAATGTTTATCTTGTGCAGTCACAATGAATGCCTTTTGGATTGGCACTACAATAAAGATATTGAAATTAATCCAGACTCCTTCATTTATTTCCTTGTGATCTTAAGCAAGTTATTATTCTCCCTGAACTTCCAGTTTATTCATCTGCAAAATCGAAATAACACTTTCAGTCTTGCATGGTTGAGATGACAATTCCAAGGTGAGGCATATGCAACACTTTTTTTCACCCTCTTTGTCTTATACAGGGTCTCAACTAAGGTAAGCTTTCTTCCCTCCCTTGTACTCTGTTCTCAGTAACTAGAACCATCAGTGTTCCTTCTTGTTTTTTACTTGCTGAGAAAGGTTGGGGTGTGTGTTTTCTGTTGATGACCATCTTCATCAAGCTAAAACCCAACTGATGCTTGTGTTATGCTTTAATTCATTGCTGGATGCACTTACTTCAAAATATTACTCCAATATGGATCATCTTACTGCCTTCGTCCATGCTTCAGTCAACCCGATCCATACATCTCAGACCTTTTCATGAATAATAGTCATCCTGGGTTCAAGGTCTTTAATTTATAACATAGTGACTTTATAATATTCTTTTACTGTGTTTAGAAGAGTACAGTAGGCATGCTTATGCTTATTGAATAATATGTGATTGAGAGTATTTCATGCACAGAATGTGTCCAAGAAAGGCTTGTGGAAAGCCATTAATGAATGCCTGATTTAACACTTTCTCCCCTTTGCAAAATATTAGCCATTGCCCATAAAGTTGTAATGCTTAGGAAATGAAAATTATATAATAAGATATGGAGTCTGATGGCTTGAGTTTGAATTCCAGTTTTATGACTTACTAGCTGAGTAAACTTGATCCGAATTCAGTGGACTCTATAGGTCTAAGTTTTCTTATATCTAAAGTGGAAGTGATTATCTAAAAGGATTATGGTGAAGATTAAATAAGATATTGCCATGCTATACTATATTACACAAATAATATATCTATACTATACTCTTTTTAACATGTCTGATACATAGGTGATAATAAAAAGTAAGATATTAACATTATTTATAATTGTTTCATTTTAAAACTAAAAATTAGGATTATGTCAGTCAAGTAAGAGTCTAAAATTACATGACAAATAAAAAGTGAAGTTGTGATTAGAATCCAAGTTAAATAACTTTAGATCCTCTGAGTGTAATCTCTGAATATACTAAATCTTCTTCTACCAGTAGATCCCTTTTAGGCATTAATGCTCTTGAAATAAGAAAAGATTAACCATAAGAGACCCTAAAGATGGTATATGTATTCCCTTTATTTCATTCCTAGATGGTGTAAAAAGATTGTATCTTTACGTTTTCTATATAAAGTATTTTTATCTTTCTTAAACTTTACAGTTTACAAAGACTTCTCTGATACCCCAAAACACATAAGCGTTGGCATGTCATTGCATTGGGGGAAGCAGAATGCTGGGAAAATTAGAACAAGACTCTATGAATCTCAACGAAGCTATTTGAGATGGAAATCAGCCCCTCCTAGTCATCTCTAGCCCCTTGGTCCTTATTAAGCATCATGGTCTGAACACACCATCAGTGACATTTTTCAGTTTGCTCAATTTACTGACAGATCCAGCACTTCCCCACTTCTGTCAACTGCATAGGAGAATTAAGAACTCGGGTTCTAAAAATCCATCTTTCCATATACAGCTAATACCTTGCTTAAGTCTCCTGGGAAAGCTTGTATTACAATATTACAGATATTTGCTAAATAAAATGAGTTGAATAAATACAAAAGACAGCCTAGTCCTTATCCTAAGGACTTAGATTACCAGTAGATTTCTTTTTGTCTTTTTATCAAAGATAATTACCAATAAAAGTGACTTTTTTCAAGTCATGTGTATTAATGCATCTTTGTGAAATTTTGCTTTTATTAAGGGGTGTAGAAGGATGGTTCTTTCTTAATTCAGTAACTGCTTCAGCATAATTTCGTACATATTTAGATGAAAAGTAGATATTTTCACAGCCCAGTGTTGCATATAGAGATAATGAAATCGCTTTGCCATTAAAATTTTGATTCTATTTCTCCCTAGAATGCATTAACAGAAAACCACTTTCATTTTTATAGTTGAAAAAAAAAAGGCAATTTACTGTTGTGAAGTTTCAGGAGTGTTCCAAACCAGCACAACTCTGGAGCCCCCTAAACTCCCCACTAAGTAGAGAGAGTCTATGAATTTAAAACACTGGCCACTGGTATTGTGTTTCATCCTTAGAAAGATGCTTCTCCCTATTATTTTCATGCCTACTGAACTGGCATTAAGATTACTTTTCTTACAAAGAAAATGTAATAAATTTTAATGGAATTACCAAAAAAGTTAATAAATGAGTTAATAAATGATAATATGATGTGCTTATTTGTTATTGGAACTCTAAGTTTCGAGAAACTGTATCATGAGGACGCCTGAAATAGCAGCCCCAAATGTCAAATTCTAGAGCTACAGGAAAGGACGTTTCTCTATTCTCTTGCAATACAATGAATATTTCCCAGAGGTAAGATGAATTATCCCACTATGGAAGAGAAGGAAAGATTAGTCTAATGGTTATACTGTATGTCAATTTCAAAGTAGGCCACTGATATCTATTTTATGGTAAATGATATGTGTTACATAAATTCTCAAATTTTAATTACCTGTTACACCCATTGAAGTTTTGAAATTGAAAGTTCCATGCAGATTATCAAGTCCAGTTTTCTCATTTTGGAAAACTAGAAAACTAGAGAGGTAAAGTGACTTAGCCAATGTTAGAGAAAGTAAGAGAGTGGCAGAGGAGGCATAAGCATTTGTGCTCCAACTACTATTTTATATTCTCAGGAGAAAGAATGTTACCTGCTAACTGTAACTCTCAGGTTATAAACATATGACATGGATCTCTGTGTAGTATTATATATTCATGAATATCGTGCATAGATCAGAACAGGATCCAAGACTCAAGGACCTAATCCCCCGTCTTCTACAATGAAGGAGAACTCAGAGCACTCAAAGATAAGCAAATACAAATATTTTAGACTTTTACATTACCAATTTATTTTGAAGTACATGTATTCTATACATATATAAAAGCAAAATAACTACATTATGCAAACGTCATATTTTATATGCCCTTCAGAACAATATGTATATTACAAATATAACACAAAAAAAGGAAAACTACATTCTGAATATCGTGTATACTGTAAAACAGTTGTAAGTTTACATGATGAGATTTAATTATTTAGGGAAAAAGTTCACAGTCATCCTCATAAGGCTTTAACCTAGGTTCAAGATTTTCTACTTAATATTCAAATTCTTTCATAGGACAATTGAGCAGACAGAAATAAGAAAAGTGAAATAAATCATTATCTTCTGAACTCAGACAAGCAAAATGGTGCAGGAGGAAAGGAACTCCTAGGTGAAAACAAATCCAAATGAAATGAACATCAGCACTTTTTTCTTTAAGAAAGTTTCAGAAAAAAACTATGAAGATGCTAGCTTGATAATAAACATTGCTTATCCTTCTTTTAATTAAAATTAGGCTGTAACTGTAGAGTGCACATATTTTGAACTGCAGACTTAAACTATATACAATGAGCTATATCAATCTATTCATTTGTTTTTTATCTCCAGCCAGCAAAGAATGTAGTCAACTTAAACCTTGTTTTAAAGGTCTTCTCACTCTAAGATTTACTTTGGAGATTTGTCTTATACAGACTTCCAGATGAAAAACACGATTGCTTTCTCTCTCTATCAACTTTCACGCATTAAGTAATTCTTCCTTAATGTGGTTATCAACATTTTACCATTTATAATTACTTCCTAACAATCACTGAAAATCATATATGAAGTTTATATTAAAGTTTCTGAGATAGTGCATGCTCTCCAGAGTATTAGTCCAAGATTGGTCTGGAGAATGCTGATATCGGAAAACATAAAGTACAAGAGAGAAATTGTTCATACAAATCAGTACAGCTTTGAATGTAAGTAATAATAAAAAGGAAAGACTTCATAGAGGTTAGCAGCTCTTAGAGGAAGGAAACACAAGTTCTCATTTGGGAGAGTGAATATTTGGGCTCCTGAAACAAGCAGAACCAATACTAGAGTAAGTGTCATCACCACATCCAGAGTCAAAGCCCTCTACACAAGAGCTGAAAGAATGATCACACAACATCCACAAAATAAGATAAAACAAGTCCCTCAACAGAGCTAGGAATTCTGAGATTATTCCATGAATTGTCAGTCTCACAGAGAATAAAAACCAGTTCATTAAAATGGGACGTCCCAATCACGTTTGCCAAGTAAAATAACACACACAAATGAACAGAGAAGCCAAACCAAGTTACTGGTTTCATGACAGTGTACAACATGAAGTCAATTTTAAAGAGCAATGGCCACTACTAGATTTTAGAATTTATCCTCTTTCTAGAACTACAGATATTTCCATCAGATAGGGCTGCCAAAAGCATTCTGCAACTTATTTTAAAATTAAACAAACAAACCCAGCTCTCCACCATCCCCCGCCTCCTGCACCCTGCATCCCCCGCCCCATGAGTTATAAATGTAGGTTTCTGGTAACCTACATCAGAGTGACACACTTATTTTAATTTAATGTTTGCTATTTGTAAATGCAATCTCATTTGTGTTACGCTGTGACAGCCATTCTCTGGAGGGCTGGATTAATTGTGGATGTAAATACATTTATAACGTATTTTCCTTTTTACTTAAGTTTAAAATTTGAAGCAAGGAAAATATCTAAACATAACTACGTCAAACAAAATCTAGAGTTTCTTTTAAAAATTGCTCTGCCAACTTTAGAGAAACAACGACTGGCTGTAGGCAGACACACTCTCAAATGTGTTCTGAATAGTTAGAAAATTATAATGTAAATGTACCCAGATTCCCAGAGAAAGATTTAATTTAGGAAACAATAAGGGCAAATATAAAATTTACTGTTTAAACAAAGAGGTGATTGATAAGGAGAACAGGAGAATGAGCCTCTAAGGAACATAAACAGCAATACTTGAAAAACAATTGGCTACCTGGAATCTATGTTAAAGTCTGTTATATGAGTTAGAGTCTTTTCCCCTTAGAATCTCTGTTAGTATGTAAAATAGGTAACATTATAAACACTTCTCCAGATGACCTTATGAAAAGTCTGCCATTCTCAGGCTCCAACCTTAGACCAGAAGAAATTATGTCTCTTTATTTCCATTTGATCAATGCATTTGTATAGCAAGAAATGAGTGATCTCACAATATACCCAAATAAAATTTGCCGATACAATCAAAGGAGATATTAGATAATCAAACATCATTATGGACTAAATACTCTCAAAGTAAGCAGGTAGATCCGTTATAAACCCTTAATTACTTCAGTTTTTGTTCTCACATTTTTGATCCAAAGTGTTTCTCCTAGTTTTAACATCCTCTTGTGAAAACATTACTGCAACTTACAAAAAGTTTATTTCATTAATCTTTGCTACCCTGAAAAACCTGGCTTCCTTCATGTCCATCCCAGAGTAATATTTCTCTGATCTCATTTCAGGTGCCTCCTACATTCATCTAAGACATTTTCATTGCAAAACAGAGAATTTTCAGAAGTCACTAAAAAGCACTCCCTTACCTTCTAAACCTGCTTCAATCAGCCCAAACTGTTCCAATAATTTAACAAAAAGCACAATGACGATCAGGACCGCTATCATTTCAAGCCCTTCCAAGTTCATGGTCAGCTAGGTCATGGTCCGACCACAGCCACTGAGAAGTGCTCCTCTGCCTGGCTTTCTTTGTAAAGCCATTAAACTACATTAAGAAGGCTACTGCTAGAGAAAGGGGAGGAGGAGAGCGTATGAGAGAGAGAGAGAGAGAGAGAGAGAGAGAGAGAGAGAGAGAGAAGGGAAAGGAGACGAGATGGAGATGGAGAGGCTGAGAAAAGGGGAGTGAGAGAGAAAATGCATTCATCCTGTCTGCTGTAGCAGAGGCCAGAAGTGGCAGCCGGCTAAAGTCGGGCCTGTCGGAATTATCCGCTTCCTCGTTATCACTCTTGCGCAGAGAGACAGCCATGCATCAAGTCGCGCTCCGATCACCCGAGGACCCACGAGGTCACCAGGAACGTCCCGAGGAAATGTGAGGCCCGGCGCGGCGGAGAGGGCTCTGCGCCCCGGGACTCCGCGCGCCCGCGCCGCCGCCACCAGTGGCTTTGTTGGGCCGGCCAGTTGCCTTGGAAACAAGAGAACCTAAGCAAGGGCTGGACTCCCGCTGCAGACAGGGAGCAGAGCACCGCACCTTGAAATACGGAGAAAAACCTGAAAACGCTGAGAGGTGCAGTGACAACTTGCATTCAGCTGTTTCAGAAACATTGTTGACCAGTAAGGAAAATCCAAATGTGTATTTTGTCCCAACTAGCTGAGTGCAGATTGAAACGAGGCTTAAAGGAGTCCTTCAATGTTGACTTTCTTTTCCATGAGTCACCTTATCCGAAAGCTCAGTCACTGAGAACTAATATTCTGGTTTGAGTAGTAACTATCATATCTTTTCGAAGCATGGGAATAATAAACTAATAAGTATTTATCATATTTGTATAGTATTTTAGAGTTTAGAAGCCACCTCCTATGCACTACCTCATACCATTCAATACACCAAAATTTTTACAGTATTTAATGTGTTCCTTCTATCCTTTACAAATAATGATTTAAGTAAATTTGGAGCCAGGAAAAGTTTGAGAATAAAAATAAAATCTGAAAAAAAAGCTGAAGTTTTTGTCTCTCTCTTGCACAACTATTTCATCTTTTTCTTTCCTCCTAACACTGCCCAAATAGATTAGCTCTACAATGAAATACAGAATTTTAAAAAAAATACGAGAGAGGGAAAGCATCTTAGAAAGCCAGTTCAAGTCTCCTATTTCATAGATGAACAAGCTGAGGACTGAAGAGAGCAAAAGAGATGAGGCAAAGGCAGAGCGGGATAGAATGAAGGCATCCTTCACTTGGGGTTGACTTTTGAGGCAGTGGAGTATAAGTTCAGAATATGAACTCCAGGGATAGACCGCTGGGATCTCTTACTAGCTGTGTGACCTTAGGTAAGTTACTTAACATCTCTGTGTCTTAATGTCCTCATCCATAAAGAGAGGCATAATAGCACCTAGCTCATCACTCTTTAGAGGGAATTAATGAGTGACACTTTTAGAAAAGAGTGAGTGCTCAATCACTACCACCTCGGGTGTTTTTCACAAGTGTCTCCATGCTCTACTCAGACTTTGTTAGGCTGCCAGAGGAATCAATCTGGAGGAAGTACAGTCCTCCTCTAATCATTCTCTTAATCAGAAACCTTCCATGGCTCCCTATTTGCCTACAGAACAAAGTTGAAGCTCCTTTGAAAAGCATGCTGGGCTCTCCATGATCCGGTACCTCCTTCAGGATTTCACCTCAGTGATCTTACTCCTGTCAATACACTCTACCTGACAGTTCCGCTTCCTTCGCCCAAACTCATTCTGGGCTTTTCCATTTCCAGGACTTTGCTCAAACGGCTCTATCTATTTAGAAAAATGTTTCTACACCGTCTCTGCCTGTCAAGTTCTTAAAACTCTTTCATGGAAACTTCAACCAGAATTGGATCAAATCTCTCTTTTTTTGTATGTTTTTATGGTACTTTTCCTACTTATGATGTATTATATGATAGTCATACGGGTATACATTCTCTCCATTAAAGGGTAAGCTGCCAGAGGGCAGAAATCATGCCTTCCTAATCTAGATAGTCCCTACTGTGCCTCCATGGAGGGCACTCCTTACTTCCTAGTTGTTTGCTGGATAATAAAAGTCATCAATGATTAGGTGATTACTACACACCAGATGCTTTAATGCATTGCTCCTTCCTAGACATTCTAAAAGTAGGGATGACGATTTGCAGGTGAAACACTAGCCTCAGAGAATCTAAGTAGCAGGCTCAAGGTCATACAGCTGGTGAATGATGGAACCAAGCTTCAAATTCTGATTTGTTTAATGCAAAACCAATTACTTCGTCCCATTATCCAACAGGGCTTTAAGTGAATTAAAAATCCAAATATTGGCACAAGTGCTTATCAGCACAGGGGTGAAGGTTACACCCAAAATGATCCCCCAAACTGTCTTGTGACATTTTTTTTTTTTTGAAAGAGAGAGACAGGGTTTTGCTCTGTAACCCAGGCTTGAGAGCAGTGGCGTGATCACAGCTCACTGCAGACTTAACCTCCAGAGCTCAAATGATCTTCCTGTTTCGGCCTCGCAAAGTGCTGGGACTTGTACAGTCATGAGCTACCACATCTGGCTGACATACTGTTTTATCCACTAATTCCAGTAACTTTGGAACATGAAAAGCATCCAAACTAGTAGTTAATTAAACTCAAGGATCTTTCTTCCTCCTCATTCACAGGATTAATATTACTTAAACACACACCACCTTGGAACTCGAAAAGGAGTTCTCTTTTTCTAGTACAGTGAACTCTGCAGAGTCTTTCAGTTTGCCTTATCTATGAATGTCTCTAGTCAAGCCCTTTGTGTTCACATTTAAAGTTCATGACCTGGGGCTGAGAAACATATGTAGGCAGGAACTTTTTTTTTCTTTTTTCTTTCTTTTTTTTTTTTTTTTTTTGAGACAGTGTTTTGCTCTTATTGCCCAGGCTGGAGTGCAATGGCACAATCTCAGCTCACTGCAACCTCTGCCTCCCGGGCTCAAGCAATTCTACTGCCTCAGCCTCCTGAGTAGCTGGGATCACAGGCACATGCCACCATGCCCAGCTAATTTTGTATTTTTAGTAGAGACAGGGTTTCTCCATGTTGGCCAGGCTGGTCTCGAACTCCCGAGCTCAGGTGATCTGCCTGCCTCAGGCCCCCAAAATACTGGGATTACAGGCATGAGCTACCGTGCCCAGCCGGCAGGAACTGTTGAAGAGCATCAGAGTGAGAGTCCTTCTACTCGGTCTGGATGTCACAATTATGGGTTCACTTTGTTGTTATGTTGTGCTTCCCAAGGCCTGAGGGTTTTTCTTTTCTTAAATGTTTACCTCATTAGCTCAGGCCTTTGTCCTTGCGTTTCCTTCTCTTGCAGTGCTTAGCCCCATATCTTCCCATGAATAAGTGACTTGACTTAGGTCTCAGTTTCAAAATTCCTATCACAGAGAGGCTCTTTCTAACCACACTATACAGAAAAACTTCCCTCACCTGGTCCTAGAGTCACTACCCTCTGAACCAGTGTTATTTTCCTCCAAAGCACTGTCACCACCTGGCATGTATATTTGTTTATTAAGTGTCTCCTGCCAGAATTGCTACAATATAAACTCCTACCTATAAGGGTAGAGATTTTTGTGTGTCTTGTTCAATACAATGTCCTCAATTGCAGAGTGGTGCCCAATGAACAAGAGGGAGTGAGTGGTTGTTAAGTGAATACTCTGATTGATATTCTCACCTAAAAAGCTACCTGCTCTCTCCCTGATCCGGCAGAACCCAATTTCCTGTTACCAGAGTGCCTCCTCTGCCTGTGAACCCTGAGAGATTTCCATACTTTTTTTTTTCTTAGGAAGTCCTATTCCTACTGCTTCTTTTAAAGGTGAGCCATGAGCACTGCATGCTCAAACATATTGGCTGTGCTCTATCTTCAGCATTTAATGTGAGTATGATTTGTGGTTCCTGCCCATGTGAACAATGAAAGCAATACAAGGAAGGCAGCCAAGAAGGTTGCCCTGCCCAAAATATCTTAAAATCGCTGGTGTGGATGATAAGTACCTTGGATAGCATCCACTCGCATCCCTTCATTTTCAGCTAAAAGAACACTGCAATCTAAATAAGTAAAGTTACTTAACTACATAAGCAACTCTTACCTTCAAGTCACAGCGAGGATTCAAACTAAAATATTAATCCAATATATTTTCTTCCTGTAGAGCCTTGAATTCCCTTTTAAATGAGAAATATTAAGAGTGTCCAACAGAAAGAGGAAACCTAAATCCTGGCTCCAAATCTTTGTCCTCGTTTGGATTACTTAAGCTCACTATACTTTGGTTTGCTGGTCATCAAAATGAGGCTAATATCCCTCCTTCAGGGAAGTGTTGTGAGGCTTAGGTGCAACAATATTTGTAAATGATACTTAGTCTTCGTGGAGCACATATGTTTTCAAGCAGTGGGCCTCACATGTAGACTCTTCCGTTCTTAAAACCCCTCTTTGAGGAAGACAGGGGTTTACATTTCCATCTTATGGATGAGGAAACAAAGGTTTGTGAAGGACTAGTCAATTATCCCATGTCCCAAAGCATCTGAAGCCAGTGGGGCTGATAGCTGCTTGCTGATGGTCATCACATTTCCCATGTGTCTCATGTAACAGTGGCCAGGGATACCCAAAGCATTCAGTGAAACGAACATCACCGGCATAAGTAACCCAACACTTGATCGTGACTTTTTAAAAGATTTCTCACCCTTTCTGCATTAATACTAGACACAAGAAAGGTCTGTGCCCCTGCCGTGTGTGTGTGTGTGTGTGTGTGTGTGTGTGTGTATAGCAGATAAGTATGAAGTGGTAGTGACAAAAAAGGGATACTGTTTGTGAGTTTGCCAACATTTTCTTCTCTGCAATGCATTCTCACGTAACTACTGAAGAGGGTGCGAGGCTGTTTCAGGTGCTCCTGTTTAAAGAAGTTTTTTCAAAACAATGTTTGGGAGTCCTTCAGCTCAGGCTCTACTGCTGCATGAACGTTATCTCTTACCTGTCCCCAGAAAAACGAACGTGCTTAATTAGAGACACTCTTACTTTTGCACTTCAGAGCATATCCCTAAAGTGCAGTTTATTCAAAATCACCAGTTACTCACAGTAATGAACCCATTTTTGCTTTGATTCCAGCCATATGGATGAAAGATGAGCCTGCCCTTTGATGAACTGAGGCAGGGAACAAAGGGATTTTGGCACGTTATGTCTTTCTAGATTCCAGGCTGGGAAGGCATTAAAGAGAGGAGGAGAAAGGGGGCAAACATTCTCTATGTTTTCACCACAGAGTCCCAATGGTTGGCCTTCTCAAAACCCAGCCTTCATTCAATTTGTTTCTGATTGTTCATCTTCCATTCAATTGTTAAAGTTGTGGTCCAGGTACTATATAAGCCAATATGAGCAATAAAAAGATGAATGCCCATTTTTCCATGAGCTGATTATTAAGCATTGCATACCTGTATAAAAATATCACTTGCAGCCCATAAATATATCTATATACCCACAAAAATTAAAAATTAAAAAAAAATCCTTAGTCTTCACTAGCTTAAAATCTATTAAAAACAAAATTTAGATAATAGCTCATGTGTGTAGAATACTCACTATTTGACAGACTAGCATACTGAGTACTTTATATGGATTATTCCACTGTTTCCTCTGTAAACCCTAGGAGGCAGCTACTAATACTATCTCCATTTTGCAAGGGGAAGTTGAGGAATGGAGGCCTCATTGGATTATACCAGGAAATATCCAGCTCAGGATTAAAACCCAAGTCTGACTCCAGAGATCAAGAGATAATATTTTAGATGCCATTGAAAACACCTGAAATTCAAAGCAGCATCTGGTAAAAGTCTTTAAGAAAGTATGGAAAGTACCATGAGATCAGGGAAAGCTGACAGGCTTTAATGGTAGTGGAAGGTAGGGGAATAGAACCAAGGTCAGCTTTATAGAGATCACGTTGGGCTCATACAATGTAGATATTAGGTGGTATTTTTTTCATAGCAAAGGCAACGTATATTACGTATTACATGACCAATGGAGAAGAAAACTAGTCTTGCCAGATGTTTTTCTTTTTCTTTTTTTTTCTTTCTTTTTTTTTTTTTTTTAGACAAGGCCTTGCTTTTTCACCTAGGATGGAATGCAGTGGCCCAATCTCAGCTCACTGCAACTTCTGCCACCTCCCAGGTTCAAGCAATTCTCCTGTCTCAGCCTCCCAAGTAGCTGGGAGTACAGGCGCACATCACCACAACCAGCTAATTTTTGTAATTTTGGTAGAGATGGGGTTTCACCATCTCTAGGGCTAGGCTGGTCTTGAACTTCTGACCTCATGTGATCTGTCCGCCTCTGCCTCCCAAAGTGCTGGGACTACCAGTATGAGCCACCACACCCAGCCTTGCCAGAGAATTTACCCAGAGCCAGAAAGAACAGTCAAAGCCCGTCTCAAATCACTTGCCCAGGTGCTCCTGGGAAGTTTCTGCCCCTCGTTTTTCAGACTGTCTCCCATTCTAGTGCACAAAATCAGCATCAGCGACCTGCCTCTAACTTACTATCTTCCTTTGGCAGTTACTTGATCCAAGAGAAGCCTGGCTGAATCTTATGACTGAGTGAATGGAAAGCAAATTTGGCCCCTCAAAATGAACTGAAAGAAAACGAGCAGAAGGCAAAGGCATTACATGAGAAATGTCTTTCTTTTTCTTTTTTTTTCTTTTTTTTTTTTTTTTTTTTTTAGACAAGGCCTTGCTTTTTCACCTAGGATGGAATGCAGTGGCCCAATCTCAGCTCACTGCAACTTCTGCCACCTCCCAGGTTCAAGCAATTCTCCTGTCTCAGCCTCCCAAGTAGCTGGGAGTACAGGCGCACATCACCACAACCAGCTAATTTTTGTAATTTTGGTAGAGATGGGGTTTCACCATCTCTAGGGCTAGGCTGGTCTTGAACTTCTGACCTCATGTGATCTGTCCGCCTCTGCCTCCCAAAGTGCTGGGACTACCAGTATGAGCCACCACACCCAGCCTTGCCAGAGAATTTACCCAGAGCCAGAAAGAACAGTCAAAGCCCGTCTCAAATCACTTGCCCAGGTGCTCCTGGGAAGTTTCTGCCCCTCGTTTTTCAGACTGTCTCCCATTCTAGTGCACAAAATCAGCATCAGCGACCTGCCTCTAACTTACTATCTTCCTTTGGCAGTTACTTGATCCAAGAGAAGCCTGGCTGAATCTTATGACTGAGTGAATGGAAAGCAAATTTGGCCCCTCAAAATGAACTGAAAGAAAACGAGCAGAAGGCAAAGGCATTACATGAGAAATGTCTTTCTTTTTTCTTTTTCTTTTTCTTTTTTTTTTTTGAGACGGAGTCTCGCTCTGTTGCCCAGGCTGGAGTGCAGTGGCACATTTCAGCCGCAAGCTCTGCCTCTGAGGTTCACGCCATTCTCCTGCTCAGACTCCCGAGTGGCTAGGACCACAGGCACGTGCACCACATTGGCTAATTTTTTGTATTTTAATAGAGACGGGGTTTTACCATGTTAGCCAGGATGGTCTAGATCGCCTAACCTGGTGATCTGCCCACCTCGGCCTCCCAAAGTGCTGGGATTACAGGAGTGAGCCACTGTGCCTGGCCTGAGAAATGTATTTCAATAATAATGTCAAAAGACAATGAGCTGCATTTATGGCAGAGGGAGTACAATGCAGAGGTTAAGAGTATGCTTGGGTTTAAATCCCCGCTTTGTTTCTTTAGAGCCTTGTGACTTTGGGCAAACTGCTGAGATGAATCATACAAAGCAATTAGAACAGAGACTGTCACCGTATAAATGTTCAATAAATAATAGCTATTATTGTTATTTATTGAGCTCTTGCTACACATCAAGTACTGTTCTAATTGAATTATCTTAATATGTCCATATAACAAACTCAATGAGCCAATTACTATTATTATTCCTAGCCATTATATGGATAAGAAGGACTAGGGCATCTGCAATTAAGGTGGAATTCTAAGGAAAACACATTGCTTATACCCACCAATGAGGCTGACCACCATCTTCACCACGAGTAATATAGGAAGAAATTATAAACTTATAATGGCTTGACTTTTAAATTGTTCTTAAAAATGATGGAAATCCCCTGTCATCCCAGCACTTTGGGAGGCCGAGGCGGGCAGATCACGAGGTCAAGAGATCAAGACCATCCTGGCCAACCCATCTCTACTAAAAATACCAAAATTAACTGGGTGTGGTGGCGGGTGCCTGTAGGCTCAGCTACTTGGGAGGCTGAGGCAGGAGAATCACTTGAACCCGGGAGGCGGAGCTTGTGGTGAGCCGAGATCATGCCACTGCACTCCAGCCTGGCGTCAGAGTGAGACTCCATCTCAAAAAAAAAAAAAAAAAAAAGGAAATCTAGGTATCCTTGCTGGAAACAAAAAATGTAAACAGCCTGAAAATAACTATCTTGAACACTGATATTTGAGGACACCTTTGTCACCTTCCATTCTGAAACATTCCACAAGATGAACAGATGCAGTGAGGTGTTGGCATGACATCAGGCTACAGACTCTAATCAAATTCAAGTGGGGTTTCAAAGGGTCCTATCATCATTTCCTTGAGGAAATCCACCTTCAAGGGCATATTTGCTTCATAAGTCTCATCAGTCCCATGATCCATGAATCACACACTAGCTAGTTCTAGACTAGTCTAGTCTTGTTTGGTCTAGTTCCACGACTAGACAATATCCTCAATGAAGGATCAACACCACACCCAGACTTTACCACCTATCCTTATCCTAAGAATGAATAGCAAACACACACTGCTCAGTGAGTAAAGGTAGTGAAATGGAGGAACAATAGACAGTGACTCAAAAAACTCATTTGAGCTGTACATTACCGCATTCTTAAAGGGCTGAAGACAAATGAGAGGAAAGGAATTGATAGCAAGAGTGTCCAGCACTGGCGAAAGAGAACAGAGAACTAAGCTGTTATACATACATATTGACTCATGGTGCTCAAACTGTTACGTGCATCAGCATTAACTACAAATCTCCCTAAAAATGAATCCTCAGACCTTTCCCAGAGATTCTAATTTCATAGGTCTTAGGTGGAGACCCTGGATCTCCATTTTTGTCAAAAGTTCTAATGATTCTGATGCAGGATTTCTCTGGACCACACTGTGAGAAACACTGCATTAATCTGCTCAAACACCCTCACCCATGTAAGGAACACATTCTCCCAGCTCATCAAAACTAGCTGAGAGTCACACATTTTACAAACTTGACATGGATAAGAATAGACGGGGGTTCCTTCGGTTTCTCAGACTTCTCCATAAAGCTTTTTCTTCGAATAAAAGTAAGGCATTTTAAACAGATTGGGAATCGACACAAGTTTCTATTCCATATTTAAAGGTTTTTTTGTTTTTATTCAGGTGATTCATTTCCTGCATTCATGACAACTTTCTCTCATCAGTGAGCTTTAGATACAAACTTTAGTAGAGATAGAGGGCTGTGAAGCATCCCACAGTTTTCTGCATTGCTTCATAACCTAGCTCCCATCTTTGATCCGTCCCTGGAGAAGCCCTCTTTCAGCTCCAAATGTAATCACTTAAGTGAAGGGCAGAACTGATGTGCAGCCATCTTAATAGCCAAGCTAAGTGAAGTAAATAGAATTGATGGATACAAATGTTTGGAAGTGTGAAGCTGATTTAGATAAAGTAGATATTTCAGTTTGAGATCTAATAAAAAGCAAAACAGCAGCCACATGGAGCCCTTTCCCATTACTCCCTGGGGCTAATCTTTATCTAAATCAATACTATAAAAGTAACAAAAGACACAAAGTTGTCTGATGCATAATTCATTTATTATGAACCCATGTAAGACGCAAATAATTGAAACAGGATTATTTATGTGATCATTAAACCCAGGGGTAATTTCAACAGATTTTTAGCTCTGCTTAATAAAAATCTTAGTTGTGAATATATATTTAGCCAAATACCATTCCAAATATTGTCTCCTCCAACAAATTATTCCTCATTACAGCTGACATGTTGTACTTCCCCACTGTAATAGAGTATAAATAATTTTTTATTCTATTATTTTATTATACCAAAGAAACATAAAATGTAAAAAGCAATATACAACAATCTTGACAATTATTCATGCTTATATGCTGTAGTTTAATTATGAACAATTCTAACTGAATCACTTAATAACTTTGATTTTAAACAGAAATATTTCTAATAAAATACCTATGATAACCAAGTTATACTAGAATCGAATTATGAATACTAATTAAGTATATATCTTATTTGAAAAACACACAGGACATGCCATTAGTAGGACCACACTGAAAAGAAAAATTATCCTCAATGCAATGGAAATGTAACACACTAAATAATACACAGTGGCCTCAAAGAATTAAAGATTAGTTTTTATGGATAACTGGGGGCATGCTATATTAAATTTATTATGCACAGAGCCATGAGCAGACTAAAACTCTTTTGAACGGTCATCAAAACAAGCCAGTCAATCATGACTTGCTGGTTTGATAACTCAGGGTGGCACCTGTCTGAACTGTGGTATTGTTTCCTAGTTTCTACTGCTACATAGCACGTAATCACAAACTGAGTGACTTAGAACAACACAGATTTATTATTTCACAGTTTCTGTGGATAAGGAGTCTGGGTATGGGTTAGCAGAGTGTTCTGTTCAGGCTTAAATCAAGGTGTAGGCTTGGGCTGTGATCATATCTGAACCTCTGTGTCCTCTTCTAAGATCATAGTTTATTGAAAGGATTCATTTCCTTGTAGTTTTATGACTGAGTTACCCTGTTTTCTTGCTAGCTGTTGAACAGGGACCATTCTCATCTCCTAGACGTTGCTCTTGGTGCCATGTTCTGTCTGAAATGTGGTAGGATGCTCTTTCAATGCTAGCAAGAAATGTCTTTCTTCCATGCTTCAAATTTCTGTGACCTCTTTTCAGGGCTTGGCTGATTAGGTCAGGCTCACTTGGGATTGCGTCCCTTTGGATTAACTCAAAGTCAACTGATTAGAACCTTAGTTATGGCTACAAAATCTTTTCACCCATATAGGGTACCAAAATTATGGTAGTGATATCCTATCATAGTCACAAATCCAACTCACACTCAAAGGAAAGGGATTATATAGGGTGTGTACATCAGGGTCATTTTAGGTGTGCAATCTTGAGGACTATTTTAGAATTCTGTCTACCACAACAGGTTTCTGCTCTAACTGCTGAGTGGCATGCTAGGTGTTCCGTGGTTGTGGGAGGCTGAAGGATATATTTTTATCTCATGCATTTTTCAAACTATATCTAGGGGGAGGCTCAGCATAGAACTACTGGACATTTGGCCACTGATTGCACAGAAGCCAATAGTAAGATGTAAAGTCCTAGAGTGTAAGCTGTCTATTAACAAGTCATGGTAACAAGGAAAGGAGAATGGCCAGAAAATGCCAGTGCAAAACTCTGGCTACCTAGTTTGGTTAGACTATATGTTGAATAGCTAGCTTCATCCACTGATGTGTGTAAGGCAGACAGAACTATCTAGAAAAGGATGAAGAGTACCATCTTTGGGACCTTAACACTATAGCTTGAGGTTCCATTTCTTTTAGAACAGATTGTTCTTGTATTTATAGTTTTATTTTTACTTTTCCTGCTTCCTGCTGCAATAGCTGCTCTTGTCTGGCTATGTTTCCACTATAGTTATAGCTGATCTCGTGATCTATTCACTTTCTCAAGGTAGATCACAGTGAAATACTGCCTGGACACGAATCCTAACTGAATACGCGACTGGCTACACAGCTTTGGGTAAATACCATCTGTCAGCCTCAGTTACATTACCTATACAACATAGATAGTAGTAATATCTTAGAGTTGTTAAGTTGAAATACAGTTGACCTTTGAATGACATAGGTTAGAGCCCCACAGACCAACTTACACAGACTTCTTTCTGTCTCTGCCACCTCTGAGACAGCAAGACCAACTTCTCTTCCTCCTCCTCCTCAGCCTACTCAATGTGAAGATGACGAAGATGAAAGCCTTTATGATGATCTACTTCCACTTAATAAATGGTAAGTATAGTCTCTCTTCTTTATGATTTTCTTAATATTTTCTTTTTACTAGCTTGCTTTATTGTAAGAATTCAGCATATAATACATACACAACATATGTGTTAATCAACTGTAATAGGTCAGGCCTCTCATCAACAGTAGGCTATCAACACCTCAATTTTTGGACAGTTAAAAGTTATACACAGATTTTCAACTGTGGGGGGCCAGTGCCCATACCTCTGCATTATTTAAAGGTCAACTGTCCTTAAAATACATCAAGTTCCCAGACAGTACCAAATCGACATTAAATAAATACTACTGTTATTGTCATAATTAGTACAAGGTGGGGTTATGGTTATTTTGCTCCCAAGGTATACCCAGAATCTAGGGCCATGTCTGAGTTATGGCATCCACTCAATATATGACTTGTCATAATTCTGTTAAGCCTCTCTTCCCTTCTGATCTACCCACTATATACCTTGTTGTCAAAGTGAAAGGAATATGTAATTCCCCAGCTTCGATCTTCAGTGGTATTTTGCTGGTATTTTTCATTTTGCAGAATGAAATCCGAAAGTCATGGCAAGGCATTCAAAACCCCTACCAACTTCCCAAGGAACTCTCCATCCTCATCTCCTGACAGCCTGTGCTCACACTCTGTGTTCAGGTCATGAGAAACTACTGCTGTAACCCACATGTCAGGGTGATTCCTCCAACTGCTTCCTTTTCCTTCTGAGAAGTTCTTACCCATTATTTAAGAATAAGCTTAAATCCTTCCACTTGGGTGGAGTCTTTCATGACTCCATCTTCCAAAGACAAGATTAATCCCTTCTTCTTTCTGCTTTGTACCTATGTTCAACTATGATCCTTTCAAGATTTATGAGCAGGCTGACATACTATGTCCTGTACAAAACTATGGATCCTGGGGAGGAGGGGCCATATCTGATCTATGTTTCTCTCCTCAGTACTTATCCATGTGCCTGAAAAATATTAGTTGATCAGTAAATGTCGCAGTAAATGTCGCAGTAAATGAAGGAGGAATGGAAAGGGAAATGAAGAAAGAAAAAAATGAATGGCATGCTATCTGGAGGGTAAAGGAAGATCTAAGTCAAAAGCATAACCCTCCAACAAAAGTCACCATGCCTAGAATTCAACCATTAAAGATTTAATTTTTCACATTAAGCAGTCCAGGTGTCCTGAAAATAACTCAAATGGTAGAAAACTTTCATCATTAACACCACGGTATAACAGATTTTCATTTGTCACCTTTGTGCATGAAAAGTAAGACCACTGGCAACCGGAGAACTTGAAGCTGGTTGGCACTAATGTGTGAAATCTATGTTGAGAGTCAGTTTGATAGCAAGTACAGAAGCTTAACCACAAAATAGCTAGCTAGTTGAAGTGGAAAATCCAGAGTTATTTTAAGACAACGCAGAATGTTCCAGGACAATCCAGCGAATCACCAATGTGCTAAATGATGCTCCTTTCTCCTGTTTTATTTTCTATATTAACTGTTTACTGCATAGAACATTGAAAACCATTGGCTTGAAATAATTATTGACTTGCTACCACCCTACTGATTGATACAGCCTGCCCCATTATTAAACCAAGTTTACAGAAGTCAGCTTCTGTGCTGGGAATGACTGGCTCAGGGTTTTGTAATATATATATTCCATTTCTTTAGGTACCCTAAAATGCCCAGCATGATATTCTCAAAGATAACATCAGTTTGTTCTTATGAGCTGCTCTGGCCTTCCCATTTCTTAAGTGGCCATTCAAGAGATACTTACAAGATGGTTTAGTGTTCCTGTGGGATATAAATGCTTGTCATTAGCAAAGGGAAAACTTGGCATCTGGTATGGAGTATCAGGTATTTCAGATAGTTTTTACAGTATCCTGGATTTGATCAAACTCTCAACTTACATGCCAACGATTCCCTTTTCCTATTTTAAATCCTTAATGATTTTAACATAAAGTCAATCAGCATGTTTTGATTAATGAACATACAAATCATTTTTATTAACTAATATGAAATTGTTAAAATATGCTAACTATTCTGTGTCCAAAAAACATCTTTAATCATTTCTACATGGGTCTTTTTGAGAATAAAAGGTAACAATTTATGGAGGAAATCAAATGAGGAAATATCTATTTAAATAAAACAAGGATTTTTCGAGGGGTTGTTTGTTAACAATGTTGACAACCTGGTAAACAAGCAAACACTAACTCCTATTATACATATAAGGTGACAATGTGTGACTATAAAACTTAGAAAATGTGCATATTTACCAAGAAATCATTGAGAAGCTATATTATGATTACAATGGTGCTGGTCTTGCAGAAACATTTTGGAGATCCTCCTTTGAGAACTGATATGGTTTGGCTGTGTCCCCACCCAAATCTCATCTTCAGTTCCCACGTGTTGTGGGAGGAACCAGGTGGGAGGTAACTGAATCATGGGAGAAGGTTCTTCCCATGCTGTTCTCATGATAATGAATAAGTCCCAGGGGATTTGATGGTTTTAAAAACGGGAGTCTTCCTGCATAAGCTCTCTTCTCATCTGCTGCCATGTGAGACGTGTCTTTTACCTTCCACCATGATTGTGAGGCCTCCCCAGCCATGTGGAGCTGTAAGTCCAATAAACCTCTTTATTTTGTAAATAGCCCAGTCTTGGATATGTCTTTACCAGCAGCGTGAAAACAGACTAATACAGGAACTGTCTTTAAATCCGATTTATAAATCATCCTTCCCTGCCTGCTCTAGCTGACACCTGGCTGCCCTCAGGCTCAAACTTTCCAAACCTCTTCAAATCACATTTTGATGATCATTGCTTTACTTCTTGTAAACAGCTTTACCAAAGACGGAGACATTTAAAAAAAGACGGGTAAAATGACACACAAACAACTTAGCTATTCTCATTAGCTCATGTAAAGGTTTGCTATGGAAAAAGATCGAAATTAATGGTTAGAATAAGCCTTTTGTGTTATCATTAAATTTCAATTATGTACAGTCCTTGCTTACATTACCTGGAATAATTGGAAGTTCACAGTATCATTGTGAGGCAAAGCAATCCTAATAATTAATTTCTTGCTACTCAAGGTAGAAAGAACCTCTACAGTTCTACTCTATTTGGAAAAGGTATCATAGATTCACTATTCACTTAAGCCACTGACTTTGAATGTTTGAAATGGGATTTTGAAAAGGTCGTTTTTCTATATATTTTATCAGTTATTTGCTTTTATACTTTTTGAGGGTTATGCATTGTGTATATAAGTGCTGTGTCACTACTGTACCACCAAATAGTGGAAGTGAAAATGACACACTACTTGTGTTTTTTTCTTCCTAAAATCCTGGGGTTTTTGGAGTGCTTTTTGATA
Organism: Trachypithecus francoisi; assembly: GCF_009764315.1. Lineage (NCBI taxonomy): Eukaryota > Metazoa > Chordata > Mammalia > Primates > Cercopithecidae > Trachypithecus > Trachypithecus francoisi. The sequence continues at coordinate 20,495,605 of NW_022681454.1, forward strand.
TGTGTCTTATTAACTACAAGTTTATACATGAACTTAGGATTCATTTGTTAAAGAGGATGAGCATGAAGAAAAGCTTATTTTGTCTTCATGAGTGTAATCCTGCAATTTTACAAGGTTAGTAAACACCCTGTTGGGTTTATATTTTTCCTGGGCATTAGAAACATGAAGAGTCTTTCAATGAGAGATTGTTTGAAAGGGAATTATATTTAGGCTATAAACAAGCTGTGAAAAAACTCAACATAATCCCTCCTGTTAAAAATTTTGAATGCTAGAATTTTACTAAATTGATAATGGTTGTACACACCTGTGAAGAACAAGGAACAACTCTAAGCTGATGATCTATCAGGGCAATTTAAAGAGAGAACTTATGAAATAAGTTGGAGAAAAAAGTGCTAAAATACATTCAAGGAGGTACAAATTCTAGCCTGGTACTTAGGGCCCGTTCTATTCACAGGCAGAGGGAAATGGAAAATATAAATCTAAAGGGATCCAAGACCTGTCTGCTTCCCAGGGTCTACCAGGCACTGCTTGATCATGCCGGCTTTGCTTACAGCTTTGATCATTTGGTTGCAATTGACAAGTACTTGGACAAATCATATCTGCAGTCAGAATGGACTTAAGGAATAACAAATCAACAGACACATGCTATACATGAAGTGAACCTTGCCTGCAGCCTTTTGTGAACTTATGCTGCAGTTCTTATAACTAGTTTTCCCCCAATGTCTAAATCCATAGTTTACTCCTAGTACCTGCCTCACAATTACCCGGATTCTTTTCTTAGAAACTCTTCTAATGCCACCCCAACTCTGCATCTCTGGAGGCTGCCTTCTCCTGGATGTTCCACTTTTATATATGTCTAGGCCCATGACATCTTGCTGAATTCCTCAGAAATTTGAATCACCTAGTAGCCTGTTAAATATGTATGCACACTGGATAGTCCTCCCCTTGTGAAGGTGAACTTCTTTCTACCTATAGTCAAGTCCATCCAATATATTCTCCTGACAACCCTACACAGATGCACACAAGACACACACACAGATCTACACATACATCAGTCAAAAACTTTTCCACAACAATCAGCTAAGTTCCACTAAAACAGAATCCTTTAGGGTGTGTTTTTGTTTTTCAAAACTGGTTGTATTCCACTAATGGATAGCACAATCAACTTGATGAGTTCATGATTAGCAGTACGGAATAAAAAAGAACAGGATAGAATCGGTGAGTGTTTTGCAGGTAGAAAAGGTACTATTTTGTGAAATCCTTTTCAGTTATATTTGTGTTTTTCTGTATGTTCCTGGTTATGATAAAAAATGCACTTCTTACTGTAGTTCATCATCAGAAAAGTTTTCTAAACCATGCATTAGAGCGCTTGGAGACAAAAGCATCATTTCTATAGTTAACCTTATTGAAATTATAAATTTGTGATCTGAAGTGGATTACACATTAAACCAGTACTTCATTATAGACACAACAGCAAACACAATTTCATCTGATAAGCAAGTTATCTTCAAGGAAGCAGATAAGCAGAGTTGGGAGGGAACAGGCATTTAAATAATTACATGTTGATGGCACGATGAGGAAACAATCTCTGTGATTGAATGGTTTACCAGTTTAGGTGTTCTGGCCTGAAGGTGCCTGGCTAAGTAGAGGCTAGCATACTCGGGCACCCGGCAACTTGAAACAGTGAGTCAAGGAAACTATGGAGAAAGGTTTGGCATAGGTGAGCTCCAAGTGTATAATAATTCTACTGCTAATAAATTGTGTTGGGTAGAACTGGTGAAGAATGATGGTGAGATCTTACATTTGTCTACGTGTTTGCATTTTTAAAAGCATTTTTACACCTACTATATTGTTTTAGTGAGGCATCTTAGATGCAAAATGTAAGGTGGTGCTCATTCTCAGGATTGTGCAAGTGTCCTGTGAGCTTGGCTTGCCTGGCCCCAGTCTAGGTCCTGTACATGAGATATGACAGTATTGATTCCTAGGCCGGAAGTGGTGGCTCATGCCTGTAATCTCAGCACTTTGGGAGGCCAAGGCGGATGGATCACTTGAGGCCAGGAATTTGAGACCAGCCTGGCCAACGTGGTAAAGCCCTGTCTGTACTAAAGAGACAAAAATTAGCTGGGCGTGGTGGTGTGTGCCTGTAATCCCAGATACTCTTGAGGCTGAGGAAGGAAAATTGCTTGAACTCGAGAGATTGCAACAAACTGAGATGGTGCCACTGTACTCTAACCCGGGCAACAGAGCGAGACTTTGTCTCAAAAAAAAAAAGAGGAAAGTTAGTCATACAGAATTTAAGCTGGAAGGTCATGAATTGTGGTAAATCTGAGTTTAAACTTTGGCCTCCTGAGTTCTGGAAAAAATGCATGTTTTCATCTACTTCAAAAGACCTCAGTAAGAACTTATTCTGCTTATATTTGCAAAGTAATGAACTGGCAAGATAAAGAGGCATACTATAGTTATTTGTTATGAAATGTTTGTTCAGAATGAAAGAATGGCAACATGCAGTCAGCAAGGTTTCAGCCTTGAATCCTACATTTAGTTTGAGGCACTTCCATTCCAGAAAGACACAGACAAATTAAAAACCATTTAGAGAATGATAAAAAGATGAGTAGGGAAAAGAAAGGTTTGATTTATGAGGCTAGATTAAAGGAGATAAATGCCTATTATATGGCTAAGTGACAACCAGGGAATGTAAGAATCTACAAACATTGGGAAGATGTAAATACAGGTAATAGAGAAGACTTCTAAGTGTGCTACAAGATAGAACTAGTAAGAAAAATGGAATAAAATATTAAACTGTAGACAAGATGAACAGGGCTTTTGGCAAAAGGATTCATTAAGCGGGTAGCAATACAACATGGAAGATGGAGGGGTAGGAGGAGGAGGAAGAGGGAGAAGAAGGGAGAAGAATAAAAAGAACAGGAGTATGAGGAAGAAGAAAATGAAGGAAGAAAGAAGGAGGAGGAAAGGAAGGAAGAATGTGAAGAGAGAGAAGGAAGAAGGAAGGCAGGAGGGAGGGAGTGGGAGAAGTGGGGAGGGAGGGGAGAAAGGAAAAGAAGGGAGGGAAGGGAAAGAAAGGGAAAAGAAGGGAAGGGAAGAGAGAAGGAAGGAAGAAAAGGAGATAAGAAAAAAAGAGGAAGGAAAGGAAGAAAAGAGGAAGAAAGGAAGGAAGGAAGAACAGAGGGAAGGAAGGGAGGGAGGGAGAAAAGGTGGGAAGGAGAAAATGAAGGGAAGGAAGGGAAGGAAGAAAGGAGAAAGGAAGGAAGGAAGAAAGGATAGAGGGAGGGAGGAAGGGACTGAGGGAAGAAAGGAAGGAGGGAAGAAAGGAAGGAGGGAAGGAAGGAAAGGAGAGAGGAAGAAAAGGAGGGAAGGGAAAAAAGAAGAAGAGAAGGAAGAAAGGAGAAAGGAAGGAAGGAAGAAAGGAAGGAGGGAGGGAGGGACAGAGGAATGGAGGGAAGGAAGGAAGGAGGGAGGGAGGGATAAACGGAAGAAAGGAAGGGGGGAGGAGGGAAGGAGGGAGGGAGAAAAGGAGGGAAGGAGGAAAAGAAGGGAAGGAAGAAAGGAGAAAGGAAGGAAGAAAGGATGGATGGAGGGAGGAAGGGACAAAGGGAAGAAAGGAAGGTGGGAAGGAAGGAAGGAGGGAAGGAAGGAAGGGGAAAGGAAAGGAGGGAGGGAAGAAGAAAAAGAGGGAAAGAGAAAAAGAAGGAGGGAAGGAAGAAAGGAGAAAGGAAGGAAGGAAGGAAGGAAAGGGAAGAGAAGGGAAGGAAGGATGGAAATGAGGAACTATGTTTTGTCTCATTGTACTTAACAGAAAATATAAGAAATAGATTTCTGGCAGTTCTAAGGCAGAAAGGACATCTTCCCAGAAACCTGAGCCAGCTGAGGAGATGATATCAACACCCAACCTCGGGGGAGAAGGCTGCCACTAAATCAGAAGGAGACAGTAATGAGGAGCTGAAGTGGGCTTGCAAAGCCATTGCTCCTATTAAGTTCAGGACTTGTGCACAGGCTACCTGCCAGCTTTTGGCTAGCCTACAATGCATAACAGTTACTGTAATTGAAACTGAATTATAATACTGCCCTGGCACACATTCTCCCCTAAAAATACAACACATAATAATGCTGTTAAAATAAGGACATCTGGAAAATAACCTAGAGTCCCATTGTTTGTAGCTGGCACCTGCCTTCTAAAGGAGTCCTTCGTGCTTCTTTCTTCTGCTGTATAAATGGTGACATGGTGAAAAGGGGCACTTCATTTAAGTGAATCAGAAGTTTAATGTTTGTTGAGAAGCAACTAGATACCAAACACTATATCACTCCTGTTTTTGTTAAATAACCTTCTATGTGATTGAGATTCGTATCCCTGTCACAAGATTAAAAATCTGGTGTCAAAGAAGTAATACACTCTCAATCACTTAAAAGATAAGAGAAATAACCAGAAACAGAATTCTAGCCCGCTTGTCCATGTCCTCAAAATATTTACATTATATCTAACAGCAACTTGCCCAACGCATAACATTTAGCAAATGTTCAATTAATATGTGCATAATTGTGCAGAATTAAATTAAAGGGATTTGATGGTGTAATTGAAATCTAAAAAGAATCCCTAATGACTTCTGGTGATGAATTGATGAAGTGTTGCCAAATTTTCACCAAATGTTGAAATATGTATGAGTCAATTGTGACCACATTGAGAAATGGCATCTCTTTTGTAAGTACATTATATATATGGAATACATGAGATATGTATGCAGGCATGTAGTATGAAATAATCACATTAGGGTAAATGAGATATCTCTAACCTCAAGCTTTTATCCTTCGTGTTACATACAATTCAATTACGCTCTTAGTCATTTCAAAATGTACAAATTAGTGTTGACTGTAGCCACCCTGTTGTGCTATCAAATACTAGACCTTATTCACTCTATAGAATGATATTATTGTATCTATTAACCATCCCTATTCTCCCCAGCGCCAGTACCCTTCTTGGACCCTTGTAAGCAGTATTCTACTCTGTATCTTCATGAGTTAAATTGTTTTAATTTTTAACTCCCACAATTAAGTGTGAACATTCGAAGTTTGTCTTTCTGTGCCTGGCTTATTTCACTTAACATAATGACCTCCAGTGTCATCCACGTTGTTGCAAATGAGAGGATCTCGTTCATTTTTATGGCGGAATAATACTCCATTGTGTTAATGTACCACATTTCCTTTATCCATTTGTCTTTTGATGGACACATAGGTAGCTTCCGTATCTTGGATATTGTGAATAGTGCTGCGAAAAAGATGGGGGTACAGATATCTCTTTGATATACTATTATAACTTCCTTTCCTAGCAGTGGATCATATGGTAGCTCTAGTTTTAGTTTTTTTTTTTTTTTTTTTTGAGGAATCATCAAACTGTTCTCCATAGGGGTTGTACTAATTTACATTCCCACCAATAGTGTTCCCTTTTCTCCATATCCTTGCCAGCATTTGTTATTGAATGTCTTTTAGATAAAAAACATTTTAACTGGGGTGAGACGATATCTCATTGTAGTTTTGATTTGCATTCCTCTGATGACCAGTGATGTTGAGCACCTTTTCATATATCTGTTTGGTAATTATACCTCTTCTTTTGAGAAATGTCTACTCAAATCTTTTGCCCACTTGTAAGGTGTATTATCAGATTTTTTTCCTATGGAGTTGTTTGAGCTCCTTATATTCTGATTATTAATCCTTTGTCTGACGCAGGTTGCAAGTACTTTTCCCCATTCTGTAGGATGTCTTTTCACTTGGTTGATTGTTTTCTTTGTTGTGCAGAAACATTTTAATTTGATATGATCCCATTTGTCCATTTTTGCTTTCATCTTCTGTGTTTATGGGATATTCCACGAGAAATCTTTGCCTGTTCTAATGTCCTGGAAATTTTTCTCAATATTTTATCTTAGTAGTTTCATAGTTTGAAGTCTCAGATTTAAGGATTTAATCCATTTTTATTTGATTGCTGTATATGGTGTGAGGTAGAGGTCTATTTCCATTCTTCTGCATATGGAAGTCCAGCTTTCCCAGCACCATTTATGGAAGAGGCTCTCTTTTCATCAATGTACGTTCTTGGACCCTTTGTCAAAAAATGAATTCAGTGCAGATGTATAAGTTTGTTTCTGGGTTCTCTTTTCTGTTCCATTGCTCTATCTGTCTGTTTTTATGCCAGTACTTTACTGTTTTTATTACTATAGCTCTGAAGTATAATTTACAGTCAGGTAATGTGATTCCTCCAGTTTTTTTTTTTTTTTTTCTTTTCCTCACGATTGCTTTGGCTATTCTGGGTCTTTTGTGGTTCCATATAAATTTTAGGATAGTTTTTTCTATGTCTGTGAAAATTTCCATTAAGTTATTTTGATAGGAATTGCATCAAATCCATGGATTGCTTTAGGTAGTATGGACATTTTAATAATACTGATTTTTTCCAATCTATGAACATGGAATATATTTCAATTTTTTAATGTTCTCTTCAATTTCTTGCATCAGTGTTTTGTGGTTTTCATTGTAGAGACCTTTCACTTCCTTGGCTAATTCCAAGGTATTTTATTTTATTTGCAACTATTGTTAATGGGATTATTTTCTCGATTTCTTTTTCAGATCGCTCACTGTTGACATATAGAAATACTATGGATTTTTATATTGATTTTTGTATCCTGCAACTCACATAATGAGTTTGGAAGTATTCCCTCCTCCTAATTTTTCAGAATAGTTTGAGTAGGACTGGTGTTAATTCTTCTTTAAATGTTTGATAGAATTCAGCAGTGAAGTCAGTGGGTACTGGGTTTTTTTCTCAGAGACTTTTTATTACCCCTTTGATCTTGGTACTTGTAATTGGCCTGTTCAGGTTTTGAATTTCTTTGTGGTTCAATCTAGTAGGATATACGTGTCTATGAACTTACCTGCTTATTTTAGGTTTTCCAATTTATTGATATATAGTTGCTCATAGTAGCCTCTAGTGATCCTTTGAATTTCTGAAGCACCAGTTATAATGACTCATTTTTGAGCTCTGATTTTATTTATTCGAATTTCTCTTTTTTGCTTCATTAGTCTGGCTAAAGTTCTGCCAATTTTATTTATGTTTTCAAGATACAGACTTTATGTTTCATTGATATTTTGTATTGTGTTCTTTGTTTCCATTTATTTGATTTCCACTCTGATCTTTATTACTTCTTTTCTTCTACTAACTTTGGGTTTGGTTTGCTCTTGCTTTTCTAGCTCTTTAAGATGTGTTGTTAGATTGTTTATTTGAAATTTTTCTACTTTCTTGATGTGGGCACTTATAGCCATAAATTTTCCTCTTAAGACTGCTTTTGCTATATTTCATAGGTTTTTACATGTTGTGTTTTCACTATCATTTGTTTCAAGAAATTTTTTAAATTTCCTTCTTAATTTCTTTATTGACACACCAGTCATTCAGAAGCCTGTTGCTTAATTTCTATGTGTTTGTATAGTTTCCAAACTCCTGTTACTGATTTTTACTTTTATTCTATTGTGGTTAAAGAAGATACTTGATATAATTTCAATTGTTTTGAATTTTTACAGATGTACTTTGTGGCCTAACATATGGTCTATCCTTGAGAATCCATGTGCTTAGAAGAAAAATGTGTATTCTGCACTGGTGGAGATAATGTTCTGTAAATATCCAAGGTTCATTTAGTCTATGGCAGATTAAGTGTGATGCTTCTTTGTTGATTTTCTGTCTAGAAGATCAGTCCAATGTTAAACTGAGTGTTGAAGTCTCCAGCTATTACATTATTGTATTGGGGCATATCTGCCATTTTTAGCTCTAATAACAGTTGCTTTATATATCTGGGTGCTCTAGAGTTGTATATATATACACACACATATTTGTTATGTTCCCTTGCTGAACTGATCTCTTTATCATTATATAATGACCTTCTTTGTTCTTTTTATAGTTTTTGTCTTGAAATCTATTTTGTCTAAGTATAGCTAATTCTGCTCTTTTTTGGTTTCCATTTGCATGAAACATCTTTTTACATTCCTTTTTTTCAGTCTGTGTGTATCTTTACAGGTGAAATATGTTTCTTGTAGACAACAGATCAGTGGGTCTTGTTTTGTTTTGTTTTGTTTTAATCCAGTTGGCTACTCTGTCTTTTGATTAGATAATTTAATCAATTTACATTCAATGTTATCATTGGTAAGTAGAGACTTACCCCTGCCATTTTGTTATGTGTTTTCTGGGTATTTTTTTTGGTTTTCTCTTCCTTTTTTCCTTCCTTTCTGTCTTTTTTTTTTAATGAAGGTGTTTTTCTCTGGTGGTATGTTTTAATTTCTTGCTTTTAATTTTTAGTGTTTCTGTTGTAAGTTTTTTGATTGAGGTTACCATGAGACTTGCAAATAATACCTTATACGGTGTTATTTTAAACTTGTTAATACTGATTGCATAAGCAAACAGGCAAAGAGAAAACTAATAAAAATTATGCATTTTAATTCCTCCTCTTTTAAAACTTTTTGTTGTTTTTACTTATATCTTATTGTATTGTGTTTTAAAAAGTTGCTGCAGTTGTATTACTTGATAGGTTTATCCTTTAGTGCTTTTGTAGTTTACACATGATGATTACAGTGATATAATATTCTGTGTTCTTAATGTTTTTCTGTGCACTTACTATTACCAGTGACTTTGTAACTTCACATGATATTTTCTCATTAACATACTTTTCTTTCAGATTGAAGAACTCCCTTTAGCCTTTCTTGTATGACATGTATGGTGTTGATAACATTCCTCAGCTTTTGTTTTTCTGGGAAGGTCTTTATTTTTCCTTCATGATTGAAAGGTATTTTCACAAGATTTGCTATTCTGGGATAAATTTCCTTCAGCACTTTAAACATGTCATGCCAGTCTCTCCTGTCTTATAAGGTTTCCACTGAGAAGTCTGATGCCATACATATTGGAGATCTATTGTATGTTATTTGTTTCTGTTCTCTTGTTGCTGTTAGAATCATTCCTTTATCCTTGACCATTGGGAGTTTATTAAATGTTTTGAAGTAGTGTTATTTGAGTGAATTCTGCTTGATGTTCTATAAGCTTCTTGTACTTGAATAATATCTTTTTCTAGTTTGAGAAGTCCTCTGTTATTATCCATTTGAATCAAATTTCTACCTGTAGCTCTCTCTCTATCTCCTCTTTAAGGCCAATAACTCAGATTTGCCCTTTTGAGGCTATTTTCCAGATCACATAGGCATGCTTTGTTCTTTTTTAATTCTTTTTGATTTTTTGTCCTATGACTGAATATTTTCAAATAGCCTGTGTTCAAGTTCACTAATTCTTTCCTCTGCTTGGTCAATTCTGCTGTGAAGAAAGTCTGATGCATTCTTTAGTATGTCAATTGCATTTTTCAACTCAACAATTTCTACTTGATTCTAGTTAATTATTTCAATATCTTTGTTAAATTTATCTAATAGATTTCTGAATTCCTTCTCTGGGTTATCTTGAATTAAGTTGTGTTTCCTCAAGACAGCTATCTTGAAATTGTCATCTGAAAGGACACATAACTCTCTCTTTCCAGTATTGGTAACTGGTGCCTTATTTAGTTTGTTTAGTGAGGTCACTTTTTTTTGATGGTCTTGATTCTTATGGGTATTCATTTCTGTCTGGGCATTCAACAGTTAGGTATTTATTGTAGTCTCTGCAGTTGGCTTGTTTGTACCTGTCCTTCAGGGAAAGGATTTCAAGGTATTCAAAGAGACCTTGGTGTTGTGATCTAAGTTTTTGGTCACTGCAGCCATATCTGCATTAGGGAGCATCCCAAGTCTAGTAATGCTGTGGCTCTTGCAGATTCATGGAGGTACTGCCTTGGTGGTCTCAGATAATTTCTGGAAGAATTCTCTGGATTACCAGGTAGAGGCTCTTCTTCTCTTCCCTTAACTTTCTCTGAAGCAAACAGAGTCACTCTTTGTGTGCTGAGCTGCCTGGAGCTGGGGGTGGAGTGACACAAGCACCTCTGTGGCTACCATCAGTTAGACTTTACTGAGTCAGACCCAAGGAGAGTACAGCACTGGTGCCTTATTTAGTTTGCCCAAGGCCCACAATAACCACTGCCTGGCTACCCATCTGTGCTTACTCATTTCTTTAGGGCTCCATAATCAGCCTGTGGCAAGTCCAGCCAGGCTTGTTTCCTTCCATTCAGGGTGGCAAGTTCCACTGGTCCCAGGCAGGTCCAGAAATGACATCCAGGAGCCAGGGCCGGGAGTCAGAAACTTCAGGAATCTATCTGGTGCTCTATTCTACTGTGGCTGAGTTGGCACTCGAGTCACAAAACAAAGCCCTTCATACTCTTCTCTGTCCTTTCCACAAGCAGAGGAGTCTCTTCCCTAGGCCCCAGGCCCATGGTGAGTACCATCTGGCTATCCTAGATGTTCACGCAAGGCCCCAGGGCACTTCAGTCACCTTGTGATAAATGCTGCTGGGCCATGACTCTCCATTCAGGGCAGTGGACTCTAGCCCAGTGCATGTCCAGAAATGAAAACACTGCATCTATTGAGAGCAAAGTATCTTTGCCTTCTTTGGTATTTAAGTTATCACAAATATATACGAAGCTTCCTCAGTCTTGCAAAAGCAAAAAACAAACCTAACATCTTAATAATTTCAATAAGTGCTAAGTCTGTGTAAAACAACGCACATAATAATGACTTTATGCCTTCTATGATAGTATGCTGACTGATAAATAATACTGACAATTAATATATAGCATTTAATTATCTACGGTATTAAAAAATACTGTTTTGTATACTCCCAAGAGGATACAGAAAAACATACATAGTTTCCATACTTACTGAACTTATGACTACACTGGCAGGCAAGATATAAATGCATGAAAATATAAAAATAATCAAGTTTTAAGTATCTATTTGAGATTTTCTTTTCAATAGATTTTACTCTACTAATATTTATGGAATACCTACTATGCATCAGAACTTGTGTTAGGTATCAGTATACAAGAAAGAACACAATACGGTTATTTCTTTCAAGAACTCCACCATCTAGAGGGAGAAGAAACTTTCAAACACACAGTTCCATAACAACATCATTAGCAGTATAGAGAAAGGTATATGGTGCTATGGAATGATGCAGATTAGGAAAGGCTTAATTCTGCTGACAGTAGGTCTGAAGGTTTATCAAGGAAGGCTTCCCAAAGGAGGTGAGACTCACATTAGGTCTCGAAGAATGAGAGTTTTCCAGGCCAAAAAGGAAGAACACTCCGAAAAGGGGGAATATTGTACACAAGGCCATGCAGGTAGAGAGATTATCAAAGAGGGTCACAGACTGGGATAATTGTGATAAGCATTATTAGCCAAATGACTTATTCAATGGAGAAGATGATATAAAAACAACCTAAGAATGTCAACTTCACATTTTTTCAGGTCTACCAGCTTGTCAATAGAAATTGAGATGAGCTCCAAGGCCTGCTTAAGTAGAATCTTAACCCTGCAACTAACATTATTAACAAGTTTCCCCTTCATTAGTGTAGGAGAACTCATTAAAAAACACTGTATTGAGACTTCATAAGCAAAAGCACACCTTCCTCTTTAGGCTAGTATATCTAATTATATGAGGACTGCTATTAACATTAAATAAATCATCTAATAGATAATTTAAATGTGCAGTAGTATTCAAGAGCAAATCTACTTATTGAAAAGTAATCATAATTGCAGCAGAGGCATCATGGAATATTTGATTAGTACAACGCTAAGGAATGAGAATCACTTCTTATAAATGTACAATTAAAGAAGTTGTCAATTATAGCATAAATTGATCAGCATGTATATGGTACAAAAATATGTTAATCTGAATAAGTTTAGACTATCAGAACTACCATTGTGAAATATTCCTTCGAAGCACTGACTCTAAAGAACACAGTGGAATCAAAGTTATAAGAACTATAGACAGTAACATTTATAGTTAGAGAATTCTGATTATATGAATTCCAGGAATTAAATGTTGCACCATCCACTTTCACACAAAAACAAACTGGATAAACGAGTGACAACATTCATTATGCCAGTTTACAAAAAAGCTTTATGTATTAATTCTTTCAATAAGAAAATAATTTTGTATTTAATCCTATTTGAATTTAATTGAAACCTTATAGAGCATTCCGTGTGAATGGCTTTCAACAAAAAAAGTGACGTCCTTAAAGAATAAGGAGCTTTAGCTTCTTCTTCAAACATAATAAGCATTGCCATTGAACTTGCTTACTCTTACCTCAAGTGAATGATTACCTCTTGCAAATGAATTTTAGCAGAATTTTCCAACTCTGACCTCAGTTGTTTCATTTTGCTATTTGTTTCGTTGCTTTTGAAATAAAGCTTCTCTTCTCTTAGCTGTGCTTTGCCCATCACTCGTGGCAGGAATCAACGATACCTTAAAGATACCAACTCATTGGTGCAGAAAGCTAAAACCTGTCCCTTTAAAGCCCAACCTGGATCGGGACTGAAATTAAATAGGATTAACTCCTAATTTGTTCCTGTGTCCTATTCTTCTATTGACTGTTTCCCAGTCCCTAATAATTGTCCTTGTTCAAGTGTAAGACACAGTGTTCTCTTCTTCCTTAATTAATTGAGTCTCTTGTTTTGACTTTCTATTCTCAACTATGACTATTTTTTTGCTCTTTGGGCTAAAACTAATATTCAGGTACTGTTATCCCTTCCTGATCTCAATGGTTCATAGTTTCTGTTGAGTTTCTTATATTCCGTGTCACTTTAGAGCAATTTCCTTTAATGCTTTTATGCAATTTCTCTCAAGATGCTTTTTAAAATTTATTTTATGTCTTCCTTCCCTTCCTTTCTCTCTCCTTCTTCCCTTGTTCTCTATCTCTCTCTCAATCCTTGCAAATACACAAACACATAAACTTTTACTACATTATCCTGTACCTGTTGATATTGTCTCTAGGAATTTCCTATGCAAGTATATATTTTGTATCTCATTTTGACAACATGCAATCTATGCACAAGGAGTCATCTCCTACTTCCTTTGCCCAGAAACTGGGGCCCAGTAAATTGCACTGAGTAAGCAAAATTGTTCGGCTCATTTATTCACTAATTCGCTCATTCATTCAACAGATATTTATTAAGTGTTTGATATGTGTCAGGTCTTATACTAAGTGCTACATTCAATAATCAATTTAGCCACCAGAAATTTTTTATGATATTTCACTTTCTCTGCCTTACAGATGTCCTGTTTATGGAATATTCTCTTCTACCTTGTTTTTCTAGCAATTTCTGCTCATCCATCATGATTCAGCTTAAATATCAGGTTTTCCATGAAATATCTTCTAACCTTTAGATGTTTATCAGTTTCTTGTCTTTGCTATCATCCTAGAATATGGGATGCTTCCTATTTCATAGTAATTATTTCTTCACATGTCTGTTTCCTCCCAATTAGACTCACTTCGTGGGAAGAGACATGATCTTTTCCCCAGTGCTTGTAACAATGCATGGCACATAGTAGGTCCTTAGTCAGTTGTATACATCATAATAAGAGCATCTACGTGTACAAAATGTAGTATAAAGTCAACATCCAGCAGTTTAATAGTATTAGTCATAATCCCAAACCAAGTGATTCCAAGGACCTATAACGTTTTAAAAGCTATTGTTAATCCTGACAAGTTTATTTAAATAAAATGGAATCAGAAGCAGCAAATTTTATTGCCCCGTCCTCTAGAATATAACATATTCAGAAGCCCATTGGAAATTTATATTAACCCCTCTGCTGGGACCAGATACAGTAAATACTATAAGTTAATTAATATGGTATATTATAAGGAAATGAATCCAAGGATTCTGATTATTTTTTATTGTTAGAAGAATGAAACTTCCCCAACAATTTGCCTATGGCCATTACCATTTTTATCATAATGACTCCAGATTTATACCTCCAACAGCATTCCAAGTGTCTCATCCCTCTCAATACCAATTATGTCCCATGGAATGACTCAGAGATAGTGCAAACGTTATCTGTTCAAAAGAGAACTGTCAATTCTACCTGCAAACTTCCCTTCAGTCCCCATCTCTGTAGATGGCACTGTCCAATATCTCAAGTCAGAAACATAGGCACAGCAACCCTGACTTGGTCTTGATTCCAACTTTTCTATCTCCACTCTCATCCAATCCTTAACAAGCCCTGCTGTCTTCATCCCGAATAGATGAAACCCTTCTCTCCATCTCCTGTAATGTCTGACATCAGTGGAGAGTCCCATTTCTTCCTGTGTTTAGTACTGAAACAACTTCCTATCTGTCCTCCTTGTTTCTGATCTTGCTATTTCCAATTCAAAGCGTTTCTTAAAATGTGTAGTATATCATACTATTCCTCAAAAACCACCCAGTGACTTCCCATTTTATTTAGAATAAAATTTGAAATTCTTTTTATGGTTTATCAAGTATTACCTGCCTCTCTAATTGTTCTTACAGTGTTTCAGCTTCCACGATTTTCTTTGAACTCCTATAACATACCAAGGTCTTTACCTGCTCAGAGCCTTTGCACAAGCTGTTCTTTCTTCCTGAAATGCTGTTTCCCTCCAGTCTTTTCATTGTTGGTTCCTTCTTAGCATTTGGATCTCTGTTCATATTCTCTGGTCATGCTTTTGAAATAGATGCCCTCTCAATCTCACAGAAACATGTAATTTTTCCATTTTTGATCATTTGATTGCTTCTTAATTCTCAACAGAATTGGTGATTTTGCTTTAATAATACTTGTCTTTATTCATGTCTTACTTCTTTTCCCTCCTAGAGTACAATTTTTTTTAGGCAAGTACTCTGCCTCCCTCATAAGTCTTTTTACTCCCAGGGAGCAGTATGGAGTAAAGCACCTAAAAAAATGCGTGTTGACAAGAAAATGCAATAAAATAAAATAACGTAAAATTAAAAAAAAAAAAAAACACCTCAGTAGACCTTAATTGAACAACTACTTTCTGTACACAGATATATCTGTAAATTCATAGACTTTTAATATTCACAATAGCACTGTAAGGTGCTTTGCATCATTCTCATTTAATTAATGCAAAAAGCAAGTTTCTCAAAGTGTCAGTACAACTTTCAGATTTTAATGTAAGTTCCTGAATCTAATCCCAGTCCTTTGCATTTTTATATTCTATACTCCCAAAGCCATCATTTAATTTAAATATAGTTTTTACCTATTGCTGACATTTAACCATTAAACTTTTGTCCACCAGTTAAATTAAAAAGAAAAAAAAAATCAAGGAAAATAAAGTCCATGGCAATACATACTGGCATTCTGTCTTTGAAAATAACCAAAAAAAAAAAAAAAATCAATAAAAATCTACTACATAAACCTGCCGTAATAAATTAAAGCTGTGTTAAAGGGAAATAATGGATGTTTCTGTTGATAAGGCTCATGGCCAGTGGCCAAAAGGCAATCTTCTGCTGTTCTTTAATAACTCAGTGCAAAAACCTTGGAAATTTTTATACCACTACTCTATCATAGCACTTTAGTAGTAAATTACAGGAAGTAATAAGCATGTTATTTTCCTAAGTGTAATAATTGTGAAACAAAGAGTTCTTCATCCAAGTACCCACTGTCTGTTGCAAAGATAGTTTAAGAAACTGCTACAAAAACTCATCTTTTTTTAAATCCAACAATCAGTCATAGAACACCTAATGGGCAGGCAGTGGCATAGTGGTTGAGAGTTAAAGCTCAGAAATCAAGGGTTCAAGTCTCTCCTTAACTCTGTGCCAGCTGTATGACACTGAATAAATTATTCCTTTTTCTTATTAAAATAGAGTTAATAAGAATGTCTATCTGATACGGTTATGGGAGGAATAAAAGGGTGAAATGAGTAAAACACCCACTATGTACTAAGATCTCCAAAAAATAATGTTAACTTTGGCTACAGAATAATGTGTTCTGAGGGGCATAAGTTTATGATACTCTGGGTGTTGTGAACAGAAGTATTATGGAAGGGATAACGAGGTACCTGGCAGAGTAAATGGAGTTAAATAACCTTGAAGTCTTTTAGGAACAAGCTATTCCCTTACCATTTTTCAAAATAGCTTTTTTTGAGGTATAATTTGCACATCATAAAATTCACTCACTTAAGTGTACAACTGAATGACTTTTAGGAAGTTTACAGGGTTATATAACCATCAACAAAATCTAACATCAGAATATTTTCATTGCCTCAAAAAGATTCCTCATGCTTATTTACAATAACAGCTGTTCACACCCCCGCCCCAGGCGAAGACTAGTCTACATTCTGTCTCTGTAGATTTGCCCCTTCTAGATATTTTACATAAATTGTATTATACAGTATGTGATCTTTTGTGTGTGGTTTCTTTCAGATCACATAATGTGGAAGTCCAACTCTGTGGTAGCATGTTTCAGTTTGCTTCTATTGCTAAACCATGTTCCATTCTGTCAATATAATACATTGTTTTGATCCAATCACCAGTTGACAGATTTTTGAGTTATTTCTAGTTTGTGACTTTGACAAATCATGCTACTATAAACATTTGTATACAAGTCTTTTTCCACACTTGTGTTTTCATTTCTTTTCAGTACATTCCCAGGAGCTCTCCTTTTCCATTTTATAGCAAAGATCTGCCCCTGAAAGACCTCAGTGCAACTTGTTGGAAGGGAGTAGAGTTCTAATTCCAACTCACCAGTAACTACTGAGTGTTCAGCTCACACAATGAAGTAGGAAAAAAAAAGGCACATCAGTTCTTGTCTCTGTCCTCTTTCCCTTAAATCCCCTTGTGACTTTGGGAGATAACTGGACCTCATAGAATCTAGGCATCTTACCTTGTGAACCAATGGGAGAAACTAGACGCTCTCTGAACTCTCTTTTACCTTAAAAAACTTACAACACTCTTAGTAACTAAATTTTTTTTTTTGTTTTTTTTTTTTTGAGACGGAGTCTCGCTCTGTCACTCAGGCTGGAGTGCAGTGGCCGGATCTCAGCTCACTGCAAGCTCCGCCTCCCGGGTTTACGCCATTCTCCTGCCTCAGCCTCCCGAGTAGCTGGGACTACAGGCGCTACCACCTCGCCCCGCTAGTTTTTTGTATTTTTAGTAGAGACGGGGTTTCACCGTGTTAGCCAGGATGGTCTCGATCTCCTGACCTCGTGATCCGCCCGTCTCGGCCTCCCAAAGTGCTGGGATTACAGGCTTGAGCCACCGCGCCCGGCCAGTAACTAAAATTTTATAAAGAAATCCAAAAAGCACAATCAATGGATTATCTCCCTAGGCTCTGATATTTTCTGGGCATAGCCAACACTAGTCACAAAAAATACGATACAGAAAGCATTTGAATACTGTCTATTGCATGCAGAATCCAGGATTTACCAGTTGCCACCCTACATGTGCCTGTTTTGCTCTTAAAATTCTTGCATGTCACTGTATTTCCCTATTTTCCATATTTTGCTAAGGCAGTTATTTTGTTCAGAGTTAATTGGGCATAAAACAAACATTAGTACAAGAAAATAGGGTGGATTGTTTTAATAAACATTTAAAAAGTATAAATCCAAGTAACTACCGTTACCTCCAAAATAGTCACCTCACTGTTTTTACATTTCTTTATTGTGATATCACTCAGAGAACTGCCCTCCAAACTAGTAGTATAGCCAGTTTCTAAAATTAATTTTCAAACCTTATTATGAAATGTTTAGCTTGTAGAAAGAGGTATAAAGAATAATACAATGAGCATGCATGTACCAATCACAAAGATTTAAAATAACTGATTACCGATGCTCTGGGGTCTATTAGTATCCCTCATCAACTTTCTCTGTCCTTATCTCCAATGATTTCTGCACTTGAGCATGACTGTCCTCATATATATATTTATATTTTTTGCATATGTACGTTACCCTACGTAATATATATTGCTTTCCTAGTTTAAATATTTATATAAATGGTATCAAAATGGTATCAAACCATATGTACTATTTATCAGTTTGCTGGATTCACTCAATATCATGTTTGGTGAATTTATTTACATTGATATGTGAGTTCTATTTCTATTTCTAGTTCTATTCACCTTGTATAACATTAAATTTTTTAAAAACCGCAATTATTTATCCTGTTTCCTATTGATACATATTTAGATGATATCTAGCATTCTGCAACCACAAACATTTTAGCTGTAAACATTCTTGTACCTATCTTCTCTGTGTACTTATTGAGGGGTTTCCCTAGAGTTACCATTACCTAGAGTTTCATTACCTAGGAATGAAATTTCCAGATACTGAGAAATGAACACCTTCATTTTTACTAATTACTACTGCATTTTCTTCAATGTGTTTGCACCCATTTTTATTCTATTCATCAAGGTATAAAGCTCCCATTTGTGCACAACTCCCCAAAACTCAGTACTGTTAAAAATTTTAATTTTCCCAGTTGCCAATTTGATTCTTAAACATCAAATTTAACCAACAATAAGTGACTATGTACTCTGAATATACCTTTGTGCTTGGTTCTGTGTGGAATGCAAAATATGATATAGTGGCAGTACTACCGAAATTGGAGGAACCAAGAATTAAGCCCTCACTCCTGCTGTCTGTGAAAACCTGAGCAAGTTGTTTAACCTCTTCAAGCCTCAGTTTCTTCATCTGTAATATGAAGGGTGGGACAGGAAAAAATTTCAAGCTCCTTTCACTTTCCATCCTACTTGACTTTATGATGCTCTATGGGATCTTATAAGACAGAAGGAGATGCAAAACATACATAAGTAACTTTAACAGCAGACCCAAATATACATGGAGAAGGTATTAGGAGAACATAGGACACTGGATCTAAATAGGGGCGAGGAAGAAACTAGAAAGGTTTCACCAAGCAGACTGAATGAGATTCACCAAGATGGTATGGATGGACTGGATCAAAGACATTTAAGGAGAGGAAAGAGCATGGCAGGTGGGGTCATAAAAGAAGACAGTGAAAGAAGAGGGGCAAGGCTAGGGAGAGAGGCCAGGAGAGGGAGAAGGGTGTGGCTGGAACAAAAGGTGTTTAGGTACTTGCTGGGAAGTAGAGAAGATGAGGACAGATATATTGTGATTTTTATTATGTCAAACTATAATAAATCTTCATTGTGTTATCAATAATTTGATTTTTAAAACCCTTCAAAGCAATGTGGAATCAAATCTGCAAATAAGGCAGATAGTCATTTGATTTTCACTTTAAAGTGATGTCATGAAACCAATTTCTTCTGAGGCCAGTAGGCTGATTCTACAGTCACTTCTCAAGCAGGACTGCTCAGGGGGTTTGAGAAATGGAAAGAAGCATTGCAGAAAAAAGAATGGAGTCTCCTTGGGTGCAAGCTTTGAACAGACACGCTCCTTTGGATTTTTGAATTTTATCAGGTGGTTTAAAAGATTCATTATTTTATAGTTATACTTGGTATTGAAAATTCTCAGAACCTGATGGAATTTTAGTATTCCCACACAAAATATTTAAAGTACAAACTTTTTTTATTACTGGGAGAAAAAAAAAATGCCTTCTAAGAGGCTTCAACTGGCTATGCTAGAATGGCTGAGAATTTTGGAAAAGTGATTAATGTATCTCATTTTGAATAAACTGATTTATTATTGATTATAAACATGGACCTCACAGGCAAAACACCTGGGTTCAAATCTGGACTTTCCTATTGTAAAGTGGAGTATTTATTTAAGCAAGTTATTTAAGATCAGTTTGTTAGTATTAGGATTGCATTTGGCTACACATAACACAATACCTAAATCAACTTCTTCCTTCCGTGTAAGTGTCTTGTTTTACTCATATCATAGGAAGTCGGGCGGGGGGGGCGGTGCTGAAGACTGACTCTATGGTATCACTAACGTCCCGTGCTCCTTCCAGCTTTCTGCTCCACCATTCTGGATATGTAGCTTTCCTCCTTGGTTTCAAGACAGCTCCTTTATCACTAAGCATTGCTTCTGAGTTTGAAAAAGAAACAAGGGAGAATGAACCAAAATCCCTCTCTTTATAAGACTTTGTATTTTCATTCAGAAGGGTACTCCACTCAAGAGACTTACTTAAGTCCCACTGGTTATACAATGTGGCATGGGAACCTGGAAAAACCAATTTTTAAAAAAAATTGCTGGGTGCATAATGCATTGCTATCCTAAAGAAAATCAGGATTCTTTTAATAAAAATGATGTCTAGCCAGGCATGCTGGCATATGCCTGTAGTCCCAGCTACTCAGGAGGCTGAGGCAGGAGAATGGCTTGAATTCAGGAACCAAAGGTTGCAGAGAGCTGGGATCACGCCACTGCACTCCAGCCTAGGTGACAGAGTGAGGCTCTGTCTCAAAATAAAACCAAAACCAACCAACCAAACAACAACAACGACAACAACAAAAAATGATGTCAAAGTGAGAATTTGATAACAGCAGTGCCTGCTATATATTAAAGAGTTATTTTGCAATCAAAAAGCAAAATGAAAGCCGTAGCATATAGAACAATTCAATAATTCTTACTACCAAAAGGATTATACTAATGTGTAATTAATATTTTATATGTGTGTGTGTGTGTGTGTGTATTCCTCCAAGCACACGTTAATCCTTCATGGCCCACATCAAATACCACATCTACTAACACCCTTCTCTGATTCTGCACTCAGATCTTTTTTCTTTGTCACTTAATCTGTTATATTAGATGAAACACAAACTAATCTGACAAGTAAACAAGGATTGTATTGGAAAAATAGAGAACTATAGAATTCAGAGGAGAGTTAGCTCCTATAGGTTCTATAGGAACCTATAGAAACATGGGAACCTGAATAAATTTCATGGGGGTAAACACCACCAAACCTGTGTTTTTAGCTTCTTGGGCTACCATAGCAGGAATTGATTGCTACCAGGTTCCACACTGGGATTGCTCTTAAATAAGTGAGTGCTTTGCTGCTAGACAGATAAAGCATGATTGCTGCCTGCTACAGGGTCACACGCACATAAGTGGTTGACTTTGATCAAATGACACTATGATAGCTCAGTGATTGCAGAAATGTCTATTTGTTCACCAAAATTCTGCTGAGTAACTGTAATAAGAGTAAGAAGGAAATTGTTTCAGAGAAAATTGCATGAATACATTTAGAAGAAGTAACACATGGTTTTAATTCAGAGAATGAGAGGTGGAATGATTTAGTTTAGGCATGGGATAAGGAAAGGCACTTACTAGCAGCTTAGAAAGCAAAACAACTAGGCAACATAATATAGAAATTGAATATATTTGAATAGTAGCATGACAAGATCACAACCATGCCTTAAGAGACTTTATCTGGTCTGTTAATTGTACAAAAAAGCAGAAACAATAATTTCCTGAATCTAGTAATAGATCTAACTATGGGATCTGAAGTGGGGATAAATAGACAGGGAATGGGTGAGAAAATTAGGAAAACATAGTGGGGGGAAATTGCAATTGGAGATTGTATTTAGGAAGCAAGGATGGATGCTTTCAAGATCTGCTATGATATCAAGCTTGGGTGAACTGGTGCTGCCAGAAAAGCAATGGAGAAACAAAAGGCATGATAGGCAGAGGAAGAAGATGAGAAGATGCATGTTGTATATCTTGAGTTTGATATCCCAATAGAATATTTCGGAGAAAACATGCAGAATTTGAATTATATAACTGGTGCTTATCAAAGAACAGGGCTGATGGTATAGAAAACCTTTTGCCATTTCTTATAATTTTCTACAGTTTCTTCTACTCTTGTATTCTCATTCTCATCAATCACTCAGTTATTTTGCATATGTCTAGTTCTATGTAATTTCTACATTTGTCTGTATAATGTTATCTCTGTAAGGTGAGTTATCTCTGTACAGCATAGGCACGATTTTCCCTACTTTACAAGAGGAAATTGAGTCTCAAAAAGAGCCTACTTACTTTTCTTCTTACTAACGAATGAAAAGGAAATGTTAATCATCATTTTTCCCCCTAATTGGTGAGACATGAAAAAAATTTGGGGTCCATGCAAAATCATTATTATGTTTAAACTGTAACTCTTTACAAATGTATGATCTCCTAAAGCTTTCCAAGATATAGTATCTCATCTGTTGGCAGATTTTTCAAATGAATTCCTACTCCATGAGAAACAGTCCATTTACATTTTTAAAATCTTGTCAGTATTAACCAGATTATTCCTTCTAATTATTCTTTAGATCTGATCTTAGAAAACTATTTGAAGCCATCTGTTATTTAAATTCAAGTTTATTGCACTTAAAAGAACAGAACTTGATTTATATGATGTCTGATTTGTTCTGATATATATAGAATAATAACTTGGCAGGATCTCATAAACAGCAGTTATAGTATAGTACAAGGCTGTGGTATACCTGCCACTGAGATTCATTATCACATACCTCTTTTAAGGGCATCTAAAGGGCATACACATTTCAGAATTCTGTCTGTAACCACTATATGCCCTGCTGATATGCGACCAGAAAAACATTCTACTCTTAGAAAAAAAAAAAAAAAAGGTGTATTTCTAGTTTTCAGAACACAAACTTCTCAGATATACAAACAAGGCTGCAGTTTAGTGTGATAATCAATATCCAAGTATATTTGTGGGAACTAAAGCTTCAATGGAAAGAAGCATTAGGTGGATTTTTCAGATTTGTCTCAACATGGCCAGGTCCATATATTACACTGTCTATATTCTATGTGCATAGGGCAGATTAAAAAGCTCTGTAATGTGTTAAATAGTATCCCAAAATATTAATGTTGCTGGGAACCTCAGAACGTGACCTTATTTGGAAATATAGGGTGTTTGCGGACAAAATTAGTTTTGTGGATGGATGGAGGAAAGTGGGCCCTAATTCCAATAAATGGCGTTCCATAAGACCACGTGAAAACACACAGTGGGAGGAAAGCTATATGACAATAGAGTCAGATTTTGGAGTAAGTGACAAGCCAAAGAGCACTGAGGATTGCCAATAACTACTAGAAGCTAGAGCTTTCAGAGGGAATATAGCCCTGCAGACACCTTTCTTTAAGACTTCTGGGCTTCAGAATCATGACAGAGTACATTTGCTTTGTTTTACGCCACACAATTTGTTACAGCAGCCTAGGAAACTAACACTGGTTTTAAATGACACATTGACAACTCTAATTCTATTTGCTTCCCTTACATAAGCAGAGAATCACTTAAGATGATACCATCTCCACACTCTTCCCATGTCCTTGGTAAGTAATTGTGCAAACATAGGGATAAAACACATGTATTTTGGTATCTTTATGCAAAAGCATCTTCAGATAAAAAATAATTTAAGAGAAATGCTAATCAAGTTTAAAATGGCATTTTAATTCATTTCCTTTCATTAACAATTCTTATTGCCTTCCTAAATGTGCAAATTATTGGCACCCAAGGGACCCAAGGGAGTAAGAAGAGTATGACATGATGACAATATCTCCTTCTTGAAACACTTAAATTTAATTATAAGAACCTGGACCTTTTGCTTCTTTCTTACCATTTCTGAGGTATATGAATCAGTTCTTGGCCTCAAGTCTTTGGCAATTTTTTGGTGGGCTTGTTTACAAACTACAAATGTTTTGTAGTTTCTGCTGTCACCACAGTTCTGATGGCCCCAAATCCTCAATCTTCTTTTATCATTTATCTGATTTGGAGCCTGATATCTTCAACAGCTTTCCATAGTTGACTGACTTGTTACTTCAAACTGAACATTGTGCAGAATGCAAGATCTCCAATCAACAAGGTACTATTTGGTAATATTAATCATATTCTTTTCTTTGTGCTTTTGTCCCCTCTTATAAGGACTATTTTCTTTCCCGCCCCACACCAATAACAAACAAGGATGCAACAACAACGACAACAGACCTAGGTGGAATCTTGGAAGCATGCTTGCAAAGCTGATGCTTCCTCCTGCATACACTAGCTAAGACCAGGCAGGGGGTAGGAGGAAAAGAGACAAGATTGTGACTCCAAAGTGTAGACGAGGGATTCACCAGAAGGACAGACCCAGGAAGGTGGGATACTCACCATGCTAGAAAAAGAACATCCATCTCAAGAGTGAGGAGGGGATGAAAGAGACAAAAGAATAGATTCATCCTCTAGGGATAAAATAATTGCATGTCTTGCATACATATATAACATATGCAGCATAGGAAAAAAAAAGTTACTTGTGACTATACAAAGCTATTTTTATATTATTTCCTTTAATCTTCAAAACAACTCATTAATAAATATTGTCACCATTCCTCACTAGAGGAAATTGAAAGCTTAAACAAGATGCCCAAGGACACACAGATACTAACTGCTGGAGTTAGAACACACTTCCTCTGACTATAAATCCACCGTCCTCTTTCCAATTTACTTTAGTTTATAACCCATGATTTATTTGCTTTTTTCTGCACTCTGAGAACTTGATAAGTAAAATTACAAATGCCTTACCCAATCATTCAAGGAAAAAATTTATTCTCCCTTTATTCTCTACTAATTTCATATATGAAATTCCTAATCGTGTTGCTAGGCTCACAGCTTGCTATATCCCCTCCAGGAAAGAAAAAAAATCCTGCCACTTATGTATATGCATTTTTTTCCTCCCTGTGAAATGTCCTTTTCCTGATACAAGTCCTCTCTAAATATCAAGATTCAAACACATCCTTCTCTGTTCATTTTCTTAGCTAAGGGGCAGTAATCAAGGTGAAGGTGATTTAAGCCTAGAGCTAAGGAGCCCTAGGTAGTATCATGTGCTTTGAGTAAAAAAAAAAAAAAACTGTTCATTTTTTTCTGAGCCTTGAGTTTTCCTCCCAAGGACTATTTCCTGCTATCTACTTCCATAAGAAAATGCTTCAGCCTTTGGAACCAGCAACATAAGAACAGAGAAAGAAAGACTTTATAAAAGATGGACCCAATTACAGCAGTCTGCATTTTCTTATAATACTGGTGACAGCAGGAAAGTTGTGAAGCTGCTTTTAAGTCTATGATAAATAGACTTAAATAGAAAAAGTTCTGCAGGTCCAAAGTCAAGAAAAATATACATAATGTACTTGGAGTTAGATAGTAAATGAGGTCACAAATGCACTGAATGTGGAACGATTGGAAAGCCAAGGGTATATTTAGGTATATACCACTTTAAAAAAGAGAAGGAGAGAGAGAGAAAAAAAAAATCAAGAAAAAGTGAGGAGAGATGCCAGAGGAAATTCGGAAAGAAAGAAATCTATGTACTATGTCAACCTCTACCTTTGACAGGGAAAGCAGCTCTTTAGGGAGTTATACATCCCCATCTTGCAAGTATGTTATCTCTCCTCAGTCAGTAAAATAGCTTCTATCATGATGAGCCTGTTCTTTATTTTCCTTGAAACAATTCGACCCCTAGAATAAAAATGCTGCTTGTCTATGAAAGTCTTTACCAGGATCCATGAGCCCAGGGCATTTCCCTAGAAGCAGCTTTTCTCAAATTTATTGTCCCTGAGAATTATCTAGGAATCACAAAATGCACATTTTCTAACTTCACCCCCCGAGAGTCTCAGGGGGAGCTTCAAACAGTCACATTTTTAAAGGTTCCTTGTAGATTCTGATGCAGGCTCTTTTTTGCCACACCTGAAACTTATAGGCAGGAAGAAACAAATGCTCAGAGCCCTTCCTATGCGCCAGTTAGAGTTTCAAGGGCTTTCCCTGTTCTCCTGTTGTTTTCATTAATAACTCATTACATTATCACACCACATTCTGAGGTAGATGCTATGAGACCCATTTTACCAATACTGGTAAAAGTCACACTTAGTAAATAAACAGAATTCAAGTCTCTGGTCTGTGTCATTGCTGTCCCCTTTTACACTCCATCACATAGGAGTGTGACTGTCTAGGAAAATAGGTTAACTGAGGAGACAAAGAACTCAGGAAGCATACAATTACGTGCACAAGACATGTGCTGACAAAGGACTAAGTACAGTCAAAAAGAATTGGTGCTGGATTTTCCAATGACCACAGACCCTGATAAGTCTACAGGACCAGCCTACAAAAGGAAGTTGGGTGTTGGGTGAAGGACTTCATTATTGGAATCCATCTAATGTGGACTGTGAAAGAAACGTTAAGTTGCCAAGGAGAATAAAAGCTTCATGTGGTTTGTTCACTATGGGAAATGAAAGGTCAAGAGAAAAGTGGGACTTCAGAGGATGAAGAGCGAAATAAGCACTGGAGCTATCTGTGGATGTAGCATGAGATCCATAAACACATTATTTCATAGGATTTGCAATAGCCAAAGGTCTTGGAAACCAAATTGCAAAGATCAGGAGAGAGTTTTAAGAAACAGTGGGGAAGAGAAGTTATATTTGTTGAATCTAAAAGGGGCAGCCACCAATCCAAAGAAGAAAATGGAATGTATTGTGTTCCGCTAATCCTGAGACAGATAGATATGATGCAAGGAAAAAAAAAAAGATGGAATGACCCCAATGCCAGCCACAATGCTGACCTGGCATATTTCCAGGTACTTGCAAATATGTTATCTTATTAAAGCATCACCAAATCCCTGATATGTAGGCACAATAGGTGTCAGCATTCCCAATTTACAGAAAAGGAAATTAACAATTTTGATTACTGTTATTTTTAAAGGTAATTCTTAAAGTCATGTTGTTAGTAAATGTAGCATCTGGTTACTATATAACAAATCACCCCAAACTTAGTGGACTACCCACAGGCATTCTGACTCCTACATTAGTGCTTTCTTCAAATATTGACATTCACAGAGGCATAGATACTACAGAACTCAAGTCTGACAGAAAGTTCTGGTGTCCACTGCACCTACGTATTGTGTAGGTGTGGTGGTTTTAAAGATACATCCATACTGTTTTTGATACTCTTCTCTTCCAGTGCTGGAGTTTACTTCCTCTTGCCTTGACTGTGTGTTGGACTTAGTGACTTGCTTCTGGACAACAGAATAATGCAGAAGTAACGGAATGTCGCTTCTGAGGTTAGGTAAAAAAAAGACTGTGGCTTCTGTCTTGGGAGGGCTCTCTCATACTCTCTCCCTCTTGGATCTTGCTTAAGGAAACCAGCTGCCATGCATGAGGATACTCCAGCAGCCTATGGAGAAGTCCATGTGATGAGGAACTGGGGCCAGTCCACAATCACCTGAGTGAACCTGAAAGTGGATCTTCCTCTCACTCAAGCATTGAGTTGACTGCTGGCCCAACCAACAGCTTGTCTGCAACTTCATGAGAGACTCTGACTCAGAAGCGCTTAATTAACTCATGAAAACTGCGAGATAAATTTTTGTTGTTTTAAGCCACTAAGTTTGGGGTGATTTGTTATATAGTAATGGATAACTAATATAGCAGGGAATCAAATGATTTTCACATCACAAGAAATTATGATTTATTAGTCTAACCACATATTTAAACAGAATCTTTGTCCTACTCCAATGGAACCACTTTTTAATAAAAAACAAAACAAAACAAAATTAGAGCTATAGAAATAAATAAACATTGACTATCAAGGAAAGCAAATGGAGGCTGATGGCCAGGGTATCCTCCCTGTGGAAAGTTGGCCTCCTCACCAAATCACCTCGATATTACTGAACTTGTTCCCATTATCTTTATTATATTAGCAGAAACTGCACAAATTAGAGATTTAATTGAGCTAACAAACATCCCATTAAAAATATGAAATTTCTCTGAGGGTGTTTAAATGACTAGTTATCCATTCATTAGTTGGAATTAAAGCCCATTACACTCCTAATAACTCATTGCTAAAATGGCCTGTGTTGAGAAATGGAGGACTTGATGAAGGCAGGCATCACGGTATTATTTCATTTTGGAGTATTTTGGGGCCTGGCTAGAGGTCCACAGTGGGCTGACACTTTGGAAAGGAATGATGAGGCAGAGAGAGGCATCCTGGGTGGAGTGGCACAATGCCAAAGCCCAACTTAGGCAGTGTATATATACATTTATATATGCTTATATACATTGATATATAAGTATATATTCTATAGTTCCTATATTCTATTTATAGCGCCTAGAATAGGCCTTGTAGTCAAGAATAAAGAGCCTTTTCTTCTACTTTAAAATTAACCTGGTACTCATCATATCATGAGTTCTAATGGGCTACCCTCTAAACCTAACCAAGATTCATAACAGAATTTGATGTGGAAATGAATTTCACTCATACTAACAAATAGGATTTGGAAGACAACTCTGGTGTAAGCTGGGCTAAAGTCTAAAGCACAGTGCGTTAATGTAGAAAACTTAGACTCACAAACAACATTTTTACGGTGTTATCTTTTAAATTTTAAGGATCTTTATGCTTCACTCAAATTACATTCTTTAGTTTATTGCTTCTCAAACTTTATTGTGTATACAAATCACCTGGGGAATCTTGTTAAAACACGGATTCTGATGGGACTCAGTATTATGCATTTCTAAAAAGCTCCCAGGTGATGCTGATGCTGCCAGAACTCAGACCACACATTCAACAGCAAAACTGTAACATACAATTTAAGAGAGCAATTGTAGATTTTCCATGATAAAAAAGATGACTGAATACTGCACCTCATGGTTTTAGGTTTTTGCTACAATCAAATCACCAAATCACCATGATATATAATAGTGAAATTCATACTTCTAGACTTAAAGCTAACATCATTTTAATTATTTTTAAATTTAAATTCTGAAACACCAATATAATGGTTAAGAATATAGGTTTCAAGTTAGAAACACATGGGTTAAATGTTTAGTTCTGCAACCTTCTAGCTGTGTGACATGGGCAAGTGAACTAGACCGAGCCCAATAAAGAGGAAACCACTTCAGATATTTCAAATAGAAGAGATTTAATATAGGGAACTTATTGCCTGGGTAATGTTAATGCTTAGAAGCCAAACAATGAACAATGAGGCTACGAGGAGAGAATCATAATAGCTAGATAGGGCGAGCCACGATTTTCCCTGTGGCTAGAGGAACCAAAGGAGCAGCCAATGCTGCAGGAGGCTGGTGGAAGCTGGCACCCCAGAGGCTGTCCACAGGGAGCTAGACCCTCATAGGAGATGCCACTGCTACTAGAGACACTGGTGACATGAGAGCTGAGAATTACTCTGCCTACTCTCTTCCTCCCACCCTTCAGTCTCCCTCCAGTGTATTCCATGAGTTGAACTCAGTCATAAGGCTGTCAGCAGGGAAGTCTGAGAAATGTAGCTCCTTGTGATGTGAAGCAGAGCTAGGGAGGAACAGGAAATCGATCTGAGAGCAAACTGGCAAAGGATCAACACAGTGAGTTACTAACGTGCTCTCATACTACATCCAATGCTCTGTCAGGCATCTGCAGAATATGGGCGTTGTGTATTTAAGTAAGATGTTACATATAAAGCATTGAGTATAGTGCTTGGTACATTATTTTTAGCAGCAGCAGCAGCAGCATCTTTTCGTAATGTGACAGCATTTTCCCCCTTCATTCCTTCCTCTCCTTTCACCCATTTCCCTGTTGAATAAGAGTAGGGGTCATGTGGAGTCTCAGAGAGATAAGAAATAATAAAATAATACACCCAAGCTATGCTGTGAGAAATCAAGAAAAAAAATATCCGCTTGTTCCGTCTACATGATAGAATCAGAAAAGCATAAGGGCTTCCACTGGGCACACAGCAATAACAAGTTCTCAGTGATGCAGACTTAGGAGTCACATTCATACCTGCAGACTGTTTAAGGACTATCTTTTGGATTGTGCTGAAGACTTTAGAGAAAATGCTTTCATCCACACATAAAGGCTAGCTGTGTGACCTGGAAAGTGACTCAATGGAAAGGGGCAATTGTTCATGGTATCCTTATCTGGATTTCAGGAGTATTGAGCTTGACTGGTATCTCGATTTTTTTCCCTCTTGACTAGAACCAAATGTGCATGCAATTCCAGATGCTGTGGTCATAATTGAGAAGATATATCATTATCAAGGCACTAACAGTCTTCAATGATTAAAAGAACTGTTTTTCTCCGTAGACTTGTTTTCCAAGTTAAGTTATCAAAAGCTTACAAAATAGACACAGTTGTCTCTGCCAGGTTATATTGCAAAGAAATCAGAGTGTTGGCAAATAGCTCCTCAGTGGAAGAAAACATAAGCAAGCATATTTGTATTCTGGCCTGTGCTCCTACAGCATAGGGAATGCAGCATTTTGTTTAGCAGTTCCATTCTGGTTCATCTTGTTTGGGAGTTAGCAAGCAAAGCCAGTATACAACATAACAGTGTCCCCCTGAAGACAACCGTCACAGCTTCAGCTAACTCATTCCAACCTTAAACTAAACCATCTTAATATAGAACTGTTTGAACAGCAAAAGTTATATGGAGAAGCCCATTAAGTTATTTATAAATGAGAAGCCCAAATGTATAGCTCTGTAATACTTCAGAGCTGCACTGTGATATTTTATTTATTCATTACACATTTATTGAGTTAAAAAATAAACACAAAGCTACAATCCTAGAGACTTTTACCATCTGGCCTATGCTAGGAGCCAAAAGAATTGGTGCAGAAAATGAGTGCTGTGAGTTCTGAGGAAAGAGAATTAGCTGCAGGTTGAAGGAGTCAGAAGGTCTTCAAGGTAGAGTGGAATCAAGTTGGGTTTTGATAGTCTGTTTGAAGCTTGCCAGGTGGAACAGATGAAAAGGATGCTTCTGCCTGAGAGAACTGGCTTTGTCAATTGTTTTGTGGTGGGAATGAATGAGCTGGTTGAGCAAGGAGATTAAACAAGGTAGGGTTCAAGAACCTGGAATTCATAGCTAGTCTGGCTAAGTTAGAACCTTGCCTTCACCATTTAGTAATTTATAAATAATATTGGCTGCATCACTTAACCTCAAATTCCTCAAGTCCAAAATAGGAATGGTACTAGTGCTTGATTTATGGGGTTATTTCAAGGATCCACAAAACAAATGCAGAGGAACAGCCTAACATATTGTAAGTGCTCAGTCAACATTCAGCTACTGTTATCACTTCCTTCTTTCAACATATATTGAGTGCCTGCTATAGAGAAAGCAAAAGAGTAAATTGAGTCAGAATATGAAATGCTGTGACTGTAGGTGAAAGTACAGACATGTTTTCCTGCTGAAATAGAGGGGTCGCTGGAGACCCTGGGGTTAGGCAGGGACATGACGAGGGCTATTTTTAAGAATTAATCTAGTAGTATAGTGCACACAATGTGTCATTCAGCAACGTCTTTTATAAACCTTTAATGAAGCAGTAGAGAAAATTAAGATAAGGAATCTCTTGGCACCATAAAAGGCATTTAATTACTAAGGAATAAATTTGGGGGCCCTTACAAATAATTGAGACTCCCACCAGTCACTAGTTCCCAAGAAAGGGGACTCCATCCCAATTCAGAGGCAGAGCTTTACCCTTCTAGCCCAATCAATGGTAATCTCCCAGAAACTGGTTTTGGGAGTGGGGTCATGTGATCCAGTGTTGGCCAATGAGCTGTGAACTAATTCTGTTGAGGGAACTTGTTTTACTTAGGAAGGCAACCCCAAGGAACATACAGACTGCTAACATGCAGCCACCAGGGCTCTGGGTGTTTGTGAGTTCTTAAGGGTAGAGTGTGCGGGGCAGGTAACCCACAGTTCTCCCTGTACTCAAAATGTGGAGCAACAAATTGCAATGGAAGTAGTTAATACCACAGGAAATGTGGCCATCATCTCTTTAGAGTCTTCAAGTATGGGGTAAACAAGCACAAGGGCTCGCATTCTCAGGGACATTAACTTTGATCTGAAGAGCTAGAGCAGCAGTTCTCAACCTTATGTTTCTGTGCTGATTTACCTAATGAAAGAGTTTCTCATTTTGAAAACACTCCTGTGGGTGGACTAGGGTTAATTGCAATGCCTAGCCAGCTGCCTTCAACTCTACCTCCTTCTTTCTCTCAATAACATTTCTCTAAATGAAAGTATATTATAATTAGAGGAATGACTACTCTAATTTATTTATTAATAAAGTAAATTATTCACCAATGTTGGTACTTTATCATTAGTAATAAATTATTTGGGAATACAAAGAAAATTGATATGAACATACCAGGTTATCACTGACATTTTAACTAAAAATTTTGAGTCCAAAGACTACTTAAGTCATCCTCTATCATTCAGCAACGTCTTCTATAACCTTCTAATGAAGCCGTAGAGATGATTAAGATAAGGAATCTCTTGGCACCATAAAAAGCATTTAATTACTAAGTAATAAATCTGGGTGCCTTTACAAGTAATTGAGACCCCCACTAGCGACTAACTATACCCCAAGGAATATACAGGCTGCTAACATGGCCGGCCACCCAAATGTCCAGTTATTTATCTGGCAAGTACAAAGCATGAAGCAAACTTCTGGACTCTTCTGTCTTTGCAGGCTCCAATATGAATGGTGAATGTAATTTAATATGCCATGGAAAGGAAGAGCTGTAGAGCTGATTATTATGCCCAGTATAAGTGGAAGAGCTATAGTCTACAAATGGAGGTGAAGCATCCCCACTGGTCAGGAGGACAACCTTGGCCAGTTACCTTTCCTAGAAGAAGGTATTGAAACGCTAAGATGAGCATTTCCACACCTTTATGCTCAGGCAACACTACCCACCATCAACTGAGTTAATGCCCATCCCTAAATGTGTGTAACATGGGCAAAGAGAATTTTTTCTTTCTCTGTAATGCTCACTTCCCACTTACCTGCTAGAGTAAGAGTATACTAGCATATTGTTTAGACATCTAGTTTTTAATAATATGCATTTTCATACAACATGAGCACAAATGAACTGTTATATCTTATGATGGAAGAAAATCTGACTGTGGAGAAGTTACTGAGAAATGGTACACCTCCATTATGTTTTATGGGCGATTTAAAGGTTTTTCAAATATTATTTTGACTACAGGTAAAATAACTGCATAATTTATAATACAAATTTGAAAGCATTTGAGTCAGGATACTAATGATAATTAGACTGAAATGACAGACATAAATGAAGAGCCTCCTGGTAAATTAAAATGTAGTACCATACTAAATGTTATGGGCTGAACTGTGTTTCCCTCAAATTTATATGTTGAAGTTCTAAGTCTCTGGTATGCTTTGGCCGTGTTCCCACCCAAATCTCACCTTGAATTGTAATAATCCCCACATGTCCTAGGAGGAACCTGGTGGGAGGTAATTGAATCATGGGGGCAAGATTTTTCCACGCCATTCTATTGATAGTGAGTCAGTCTCATGAGATCAGATGGTTTTATAAAGAACAGTTTCACTATACAGGCTCTCTCTTGACTGCTATCACATAAGACATGCCTTTGGTCTTCCTTCACCTTCCACCATGATTGTGAGGCCTCCTCAGCCATGCAGAACCATGATTCCATTAAACTTATTTTTCTTTATAAATTACCCAGTCTTGAATATGCCTTTAAATAGCAGTGTGAGAACATACTAATACAGTCTCCATAGTCTACAGACCTCAGAATATGACCATATTTTAGAAGAGGGCACTTAAAGAGATAGTAAATGTGAAATGAGATCATGAGGGTTAGCCCTAATCCAATAGGTTGGTGTCCTTATAAGAAAAGGAAATTAGGACACAGACATGAAGATACACAGAGGTAAGACCATTTGAAGACAATATGAGATTATGACCATCTACAAGCCAAAGCCAAAGGTCCCAGAATAACTCCAACCTGCAGACACCTAGATTTTGGACTTCCAGCCTCCAGAACATGGAGAAAATTAATATTCTGTTGTGTAACTCAGCCAGTCTGTGGTATTTTTTGATGGCAGCTATACCAAACTAACACACTAATGATAGTGATTTTCATTTTAACCATCAGCCTTGAAACTAATCACATCATAAGATGAGGCTCGCCATAACAACAGTTAAGTCCTGAGGCTCTTTGGTTGAAAAATTGATAAACTGCTTGAAGCTCAACCCTACAAATAGCCCTAACCATCCATCTCAAGGCAGAGATATTTTTTTCCCCTTGTTTTATTGCCTAACAGCACTTAAAAAAAGAAAAATTCCTGATTCCATTCCAACATGGCTGAGTAGGAACAGCTCTGGTCTGCAGCTACCAGTGTGATTGACACAGAAGACAGGTGATTTCTGCATTTCCAACTGAGGTACCCGGTTCATCTCACTGGGACTGGTGGGACAGTGGGTGCAACTCACGGAGAGCAAGCCAAAGCAGGGTGGGTTGTCACCTCACCCAGGCAGCACAAAGGGTCAGGGGATTTCCCTTTCCTAGCCAAAGGAAGCCATGACAGACTGTATCTGGAAACATGGGACACTCCCACCCAACTACTGTACTTTTCCCATGGTCTTAAGCAAATGGTAGACCAGGAGATTCTCTCCCATGCCTGACTTTGTGGGTCCACACCCACGGAGCCTTGTTCATTGCTGGCACACCAGTCTGAGATCAACCTGCAAGGTTGTAACCTGGCAGGGGGAGGGACATTCACCATTGTGGAGGCTTGAGTAGGTAAATAAAGAGGCCAGGAAGCTCAAACTGGGCAGAGCCCACCACAGCTCAGCAAGGCCTACTGACTCTATAGATTCCACCTCTGTGGGAACAGCATAGCTGAACAAAAGGCAGCAGAAACTTCCGCAGACTTAAATGTCCCTGACTGACAGTTCTGAAGAGAGCAGTGGTTTTCTCAGCACAGTGTTTGAGCTCTGAGAATGGACAGACTGCCTCCTCAAGTGGTTCCCTGACCCCCATGTAGCCAAACTTGGAGACACCTCCCAGTAGGGGCTGACAGACACCTCATACAGGCAGATGCCCCTCTGGGATGAAGGTTCCAGAGGAAGGATCAGGCAGCAATATTTGCTGTACTGCAGTATTAGCTGTTCTGCAGTCTCCTCTGGTGATACCCAGGCAAACAGGGTCTGGAGTGGACTTCCAGCAAACTCCAACAGACCTGCAGCTGAGGGATCTGACTGTTAGAAGGAAAACTAACAGAAAGGAATAGCATCAACATCAATGACAAGGACATTCACACCAAACCCCATCTGTCGGTCACCAACATCAAAGACCAAAGGTAGATAAAACCACAAAGATGGGGAGAAATCAGAGCAGAAAAGCTGAAAACTCTAAAAACCAGAACACCTCTTCTCCAAAAGATGGTAGCTCCTCACCTGCAATGGAACAAAGCTGGACAGAGGATGACTTTGATGAGTTGACAGAAGTAGGCTTCAGAAGGTCGGTAATAACAAACTTCTCTGAGCTAAAGGAGCATGTTCTAACCCATTGCAAGGAAGCTACAAACCTTGAAAAAAGGGTAGATCAATACCTAACTAGAATAAACAGTGTAGAGAAGACCTTAAATTACCTGGTGGAGCTGAAAACCATGGCACGAGAACTTCATGATGCATACACAAGCTTCAATAGTTGATTCGATCAAGTGGAAGAAAGGATATCAGTGATTGAAGATCAAATTAATGAAATAAAGCAAAGAGACAAGATTAGAAGAAATAAAAGTAAAAAATGAACAAATCCTCCAAGAAATATGGGACTACATGAAAAGACCAAATCTGTTTGATTGGTGTATCTGAAAGTGACGGGGAGAATGGAACCAAGTAGGAAAACACTCTTCAGGATATTATCCAGGAGAACTTCCCCAACCTAGCAAGGTAGGCCAACATTCAAATTTAGGAAATACAGAGAATACCACAAAGATACTCCTGGAGAAAAGCAACCTCAGGACACATAATTATCAGATTCAATGAAGGAAAAAGTGTTAAGGGCAGCCAGAAAGAAAGGTCAGGTTACCCACAAAGGGAAGCCCATCAGACTAACAGCGGATCTCTTGGCAGAAACCCTGCAAACCAGAAGACAGTGGGGGTCAATATTCAATATTCTTAAAGAAAAGAATTTTCAGCCCAGAATTTCATTTCCAGCCAAACTAAGCTTCATACGTGTAGGAAAAATAAAATCCTTTACAGACAAGCAAATGCTGAGAGATTTTGTCACTACCAGGCCTGCCACACAAGAGCTCCTGAAGGAGCACTAAACATGGAAAAGAACAACTGGTACCAGCCACTGCAAGAACATGCCAAATTGTAAAGAGCATCGACACTATGAAGAAACTGTATCAATTAACAGGCAAAATAACCAGCTAACATCATAATGACAGATCAAATTCACACATAACAATATTAACCTTAAATGTAAATGGACTAAATGCCCCAATTAAAAGACATAGACTGGCAAATTGGATAAAGAGTCAAGACCCATCAGTGTGCTGTATTCTGAGGATCCATCTCACCTGCAGACACACACATAGGCTCAAAATAAAGGGATGGAGGAGGATCTACCAAGCAAATGGAAAGCAAAAAAGCAGGAGTTGTAATCCTACTCTCTGATAAAACGGACTTTAAACCAACAAAGATCAAAAGAGACAAAGAAGGCCAATACATAATGGTAAAGGGATCAATTCAACAAGAAGAGCTAACCTAAATATATATGCACCCAATACAGGAGCACCCAAATTCATAAAGCAAGTCCTTAGAAACCTACAAAGAGACTTAGATTCCCACACAATAATAATGGGAGACTTTAATACCCCACTGTCAATATCAGACAGACCAACGAGACAGAAGGTTAACAAGGATATCCAGGACTTGAACTCAGCTCTGCACCAAGCAGACCTAATAGAAATCTACACAACTCTCCACCTCAAATCAACAGAATATACATTCTTCTCAATACCACATCACACTTATTCTTAAATAGACCACATAATTGGAAGTAAAGCACTCCTCAGCAAATGTAAAAGAACAGAAATCATAACAAACTTTCTCTCAGACCACAGTGCAATCAAATTAGAACTCAGGACTAAGAAACTCACTCAAAACCACACAACTACATGGAAACTGAACAACCTGCTCCTGAATGACTACTGGGTAAATAATGGAATGAAGGCAGAAATAAAGATGTTCTTAGAAACCAATGAGAACAAAGACACAATGTACCAGAATCTCTGGAACACATTTAAAGCAATGTGTAGAGGGAAATTTATAGCACTAAATGCCCACAAGAGAAAGCAGGAAAGATCTAAAATCAACACCCTAACATCACAATTAAAATAACTAGAGAAGCAAGAGTAAACAAATTCAAAAGCTAGCAGAAGGCAAGAAATAACTAACATCAGAGCAGAATTGAAGGAGACAGAGACACAAAAAAATCCTTCAAAAAAATCAATGAATCTAGGAGCTGGT
Organism: Trachypithecus francoisi; assembly: GCF_009764315.1. Taxonomy (NCBI): domain Eukaryota; kingdom Metazoa; phylum Chordata; class Mammalia; order Primates; family Cercopithecidae; genus Trachypithecus; species Trachypithecus francoisi. Next base: position 20,532,742 of record NW_022681454.1, read on the forward strand.
TTTTGAAAAGATCGACAAAATTGATAGACCGCTAGCAAGACTAATAAATAAGAAAAGAGAGAAGAATCAAATAGACACAATAAAAAATGATAAAGAGGTTATCACCGATCCCACAGAAATGCAAACTACCATCAGAGAATACTATAAACACCTCTATGCAAATAAACTAGATAATCTAGAAGAAATGGATAAATTCCTGGACACATACACCCTCCCAAGACTAAACCAGGAAGAAGTTGAATCTCTGAATAGACCAATTATAGGCTCTGACATTGAGGCAATAATTAATAGCCTACCAACCAAGAAAACATCTACAAACAGATGGATTCACAGCCGAATTCTACCAGAGGTAAAAGAGGAGCTGGTACCATTCCTTCTGAAACTATTCCAATCAATAGAAAAAGAGGAAATCCTCCCTAACTCATTTTATGAGACCAGCATCATCTTGATCCCAAAGCATGGCAGAGACACAACAAAAAAGGACAGTTTTAGACCAATATTCCTGATGAACACCGATGCAAAAATCCTCAGTAAAATACTGGGAAACCAAATCCAGCCGCATATCAAAAAGCTTATCCACCACGATCAAGTCGGCTTCATCCCTGGGGTGCAAGGCTGGTTCGACATATGCAAATCAATAAATGTAATCCATCACCTAAACACAACCAAGGACAAAAACCACATGATTATCTCAACAGATGCAGGAAAGGTCTTTGACAAAATTCAACCACATCAACAAAATTCAACAGCCCTTCATGCTAAAAACTCTCAGTAAAGTAGGTACTGATGAGATGTATCTCAAAAGAGTAAGAGCTATTTATGACAAACCCACGGCCAATATCATACTGAATGGGCAAAAATTGGAAGCATTCCCTTTGAAAACTGGCACAAGACAAGCATGCCCTCTCTCACCACTCCTATTCAACAGTGTTGGAAGTTCTGGCCAGGGCAATCAGGCAAGAGAAAGAAAGCGTATTCAGTTAGGAAAATAGGAAGTCAAACTGTCCCTGTTTGCAGATGACATGATTGCGTATTTAGAAAACCCCATCGTCTCAGCCCCAAATCTCCTTAAGCTGATAAGCAACTTCAGCAAAGTCTCAGGATACAAAACCAATGTGCAAAAATCACAAGCATTAATATACACCAATAACAGACAAACAGAGAGTGAAATCATGAGTGAACTCCCATTCATAATTACTACAATGAGAATAAAATATCTAGGAATCCAGCTCACAAGGGATGTGAAGGACCTCTTCAAGGACAACTGCAAACCATTGCTTAATGAAATAAGAGAACACAAACAAATGGAGGAATATTCTATGCTCCTAGATAGGAAGAATCAATATTGTGAAAATGGCCATACCACCCAAGGTAATTTATAGATTCAATGCCATCCCAATCAGGCTACCAATGACTTTCTTCACAGAATTGGAAAAAAATACTTTAAATTTCATAGGGAACCAAAAAAGAGCCTGCATAGCCAAGACAATCCTAAGCAAAAAGAACAAAGCTGGAGGCATCACCCTACCTGACTTCAGACTATACTACAAGGCTACAGTAACCAAAACAGCATGGTACTGGTACCAAAACAGAGGTATAGACCAATGGAACAGAACAGAGGCCTCAGAAATAACACCACACATCTACAACCTTATGATCTTTGATGAATCTGATGAAATGATAAATGGGTACTGGATTCCCTATTTAATAGATGGTACTGGTAAAACTGGCTAGCTATATGTAGAAAGCTTAAACCGGATCCCTTCCTTACACTTTATACAAAAATTAATTCAAGATGGATTAAAGATTTAAATGTTAGACCTAAAACCATAGAAACCCTAGAAGAAAACCTATACAATACCATTCAGGATATAGGCATGGGCAAAGACTTCATGACTAAAACAAAAGCAATGGCAACAAAAGCCAAAATTGACAAATGGGATCTAATTAAACTAAAGAGCTTCTACACAGCAAAAGAAACTACCATTGGAGTGAACAGGCAACCCACAGAATGGGAGAAAAGTTTTGCAATTTACTCATCTGACAAAGAGCTTAAACAAATTTACAAGAAAAAGTCAAACAACCCCATCAAAAAGTGGGTGAAGGAGATGAACAGACACTTCTCAAAAGAAGACATTTATGCAGCCAACAGATACATGAAAAAATGTTCATCATCACTGGTCATCAGAGAAATGCAAATCAAAACCACAATGAGATACCATCTCACACCAGTTTGAATGGCCATCATTGAAAAGTCAGGAAACAACAGATGCTGGAGAGGATATGGAGAAATAGGAACACTTTTACACACTGGCGGAAGTTTAAATTAGTTCAACCAGTTCAACCATTATAGAAGACAGTGTGGCAATTCCTCAAAGATCTAGAACTAGAAATACCATTTGACTCCGAGATCCCATTATTGGGTATATACCCAAAGGATTTTAAATCATGCTACTATAAAGACCCATGCATACGTATGTTTATTGCAGCACTATTCACAATAGCAAAGACTTGTAACCAACCTAAATGTCCATCAATGATAGACTGGATTAAGAACATGTGGCACATACACACCATGGAATACTTTGCATCCATAAGAAAGGATGAGTTCACGTCCTTTGCAGGGACCTGGATGAAGCTGGAAACCATCATTCTCAGCAAATTATCACAAGGACAGAAAACCAAACACTGCATGTTCTCACTCATAGGTGGGAATTGAACAATGAGATCACTTGGACACAGGGAAGGGAACATCACACACCAGGGCCTGTGGTGGGGTGGGGGGTTGGCGGGGGATAGCATTGGGAGAAATACCTAATGTAAATGATGAATTGATGGGTGTAGCAAACCAACATGGCACATGCATACCTATGTAATAAACCTGCACATTGTGCACACGTACCCTAGACCTTAAAGTGTAATCATAAAATTTCTAAACAAAAATATAAACTGATTTGGGTTCTGTCTCTGACACTTTTTAAGCACATGCTTAGTTGTGCATAATCAAATAGATCCTCTGAACCTTATTTGATTCATGATTACAATAGAGCAATATTTGGTCTACTTGATGCAGAGTCATACATAGCGGAAACAAGATGAAAACAGTGGCATGCAAACTGCAAAGCAGTTGTGATTGTGAATTTTATGCATCAACTTGACTGAGCCATAGGGTGACCAGATTGAACATTATTTCCGGATGTGTGTGTAAGAGTGTTTCTGAATGAGATGAGATTTGAATAGTGTGAAAGGAAAATAAATCTTGGGGTCCCCAAATCACGAAGCTAAAGGGAAAAGTCAAGCTGGGAACTGCTTAGGGCAAGCATGCCTCTCATTCTATTCAAAGTCATCCCTCTGCTCACTGAGATAAATGTATATCTGATTGTCTCCTTTGGAAAGGCTAATCAGAAACTCAAACAAATACAATCATTTGTCTCTTCCAGGCCATAGGTAGAGGTCTGGAAGACCCTTCCCCTTTGAGTTGTCCCACCTTTTCTTCCAGTTATCCTGCCTTTCCAGACCAAACCAGTGTTCATCTTACATATGTTGATTAATAGCCCATGTCTCCCTACAATGTATAAAACCAAGCTGTGCTTCCACCACCTCGGGCACAGGTCGTTAGGACCTCCTGAGGCTGTGTCATGGGTGTGGGTCCTTAACTTCGGCAAAATAAACTTCCTAAGACCTGTCTTAGGTTTTTGGGGTTTACGATAGGTATACTCAGTAAAGTAAATGCCTCTTCCCAATTTGAATGGGCTTCATCCAATTCACTAAGGGCCTGAGTGGAACAAAAGATGAAGAAATATATTTCCTTTTATTTTCTACTTCACTGCTTGAGCTGGGAAATTTCTTCTCATCTTCTCCTGCCCTCTGCTCCCCTGGTTCTCTGACCTGAAGACTTAGATTAAGTCTTCCTAGACTCTCTAGCTTGCAGATGGCAGATTGTGGAACTTCTTAGCCTACATAATCATGTGAGCCAGTTTCTCATTTTATATATGATTATACAAATGATGATATATGATATATATATATATAGTATTCTCTAGAGAATCCTAATATAGTGGCCCATGCTATCAAGCATTATCATTTTCTTAAAACAGAGATTCTTATTGGGAAATCATTTGAGTAACTGTGTATCTGAATGATGTGTTGGACCATAAGTAACATCAGAGATGATGCATCCTGGAATCACCGAGAAAAGTAACTTCTGCCCTCACATATTCATTTATTTTCATTGTCATTATTACTGACATAAATAATTTCTACAGATTTTGCATAACTTTTATGTCACCAACAACTCTTTTATTTAATCATGTCTTATAATTTCTCTCCTAGGTATTTACTTGGGTTTTTAATAAGATTAAAGTATTTTAATTTTAATAGCATTAAAATGGAGCTTGGACTAGTCAATGTTTTATTCTTTTTTGTATTCACAGCAATTTCTACCATCTTCAAGGTTAGCCTGACCTTGTTTGCATTATTTTCCAGTCTACTCATCACTTGACAGAAAAATTATTTCAGCTATAATCAAGAACAAGCACTTAACATCGGTTCTCTACTTCCAGGTAATATTCCTGCATGTGGCAGACAAGATTTCTGAAATAGCCTAAACACTGAAGCCATGCTGTTTCCAGTTGGAGTTTTGCAGCACGTGGGGACCACATATCTGCTGAGGGCTATATTTCTATGATAAATGCCACATGTATACATGTGTGTATTTTAAAATACAGGGTATGGTATGCACCTTTTCTTATAGGAGCTAGTGATTGAGTCTTGTAGCAAATTAAAAAGGCCCTCAACATCTCTATCTGATGATGATGCACAAAGACAGTTTTCATTTTGCCGGAAGACCACATGTCAAATGGTTTTCATTAATGTCTAAGCATATGAATATTTACTGTCCTTTCTTCTTACAATAAGGAAAGCTATTGTGAATAAGCCACTTACATTTTAAAAATTTATTTATTCAATAGATATTTGAGTGCATACCCTGTGCCAAGCACTACTTTAGATACTGAAGATATGGTAGTGAATAATCATATAAGAACCCCAGCCCACATAGGCTACATTCTGTAAAGAAAGGGTAGACTGAAAGTGCAAAGATTTTCAGCCTGGATTTGAATCTTGAACCCTCTATTAACTAGCAGGTGTCCTTGCCCCAATTTCTTGGTCTCTCTGCACTCCGCATTCTTCATTTGTTGAAATGGAGATGATGTCTACCTCACTGGGTTGTCAAAATGATTGACAATGGTAATCTGTGACAAGTGCTTGGTATATGGTGGGCACTGTTCTTATTGTAATATCCTGAGATATTTTACTTTTAAAGATATTATGGGTTGAATTACGTCTTCTCATAAAAGATATGTTGGGGCTGTGTAGTTTGTAGTATCTCAGAATGTGACTTTATTTGGAGATAAGATCTTTATATTAGGTAATAAAGTTGAAAGGAGATTGTTAGAGTGAGCCCTAATCCAATGTGACTAATGTCTTTATTAAAAAGAAAAGAAAGAAAATTTGGACACAGAGCCACACACACAGGGAGAATGTCATGTGGAGATAAAGGCAGAAATTGAGGCAATACTTGTATCAGACAAGGAGTGCCAAGAATTGCCAGCAAACAGCCAGTGGCTAGATGAAAGACACGGAACAGATGCATCACAGCCCTCAGAAGGAGCCAGTCCTGCCAACACCTTGATCACAGACTTGTAGTCTTTAAAACTGAGACAATAAACCTCTGTTGTTAAGCTGTCCAGTTTGTGGTACTTGCTTATGGCAAGAGTAGCAAACTAATACCAAGGGTTTTACCTTTAAGAGTGAGTTTGAAGAGCATTTTTTTAAAATCCTATTTTATTGCACATGAGCACAGGCCATCCTTCTTGTTGCCAATCATTCTCTTATAATTTCTTATAATCACCATAGACACCATAAACCGAATGAGAGTAAGAAAGGCCAGGCTGGGAGCGGTGGCTCAAGCCTGTAATCCCAGCACTTTGGGAGGCCGAGACGGGTGGATCACGAAGTCAGCAGATCGAGACCATCCTGGCTAACATGGTGAAACCCCGTCTCTACTAAAAAATACAAAAAACTAGCCGTACGAGGTAGCGGGCACCTGTAGTCCCAGCTACTCGGGAGGCTGAGGCAGGAGAATGGCGTAAACTCGGGAGGCAGAGCTCGCAGTGAGCTGAGATCCTGCCACTGCACTCCAGCCCGGGCGACAGAGCGGGACTCCGTCTCAAAAAAAAAAAAAAAAAGAAAGGCCATAAGTATTTGTAAATTTAACAGGATAATGATCACACTGTAAACACTGTACCCTGGTTCTCTTTTTGGATATTAAATCAGAAAAATATATAAAATAACACTGAACATGTTCAAACCTATTTAAGGTAGTTCCATTCTCTTAAAGGAAACTAATCTTTGAAATAAGTCTCTAATGACTGTTTCCCATGGTGAGTTTCTCATCTTGACTTTTAAGTACGTCATCAGCTCATGATGCAATTGCAACCGCACAGTGAAATAGTGTTCTTGGCAATCAAATTGGTCCTGGGGTCAAACATTTCTTGGAGATATTATGAAGAAATAAGATGAATGAGTCAATTCTATTCTGCATTTATTGCAATTCATATTAGATGAAGAAATAAAATGTAGAAAATTGGTCACTGTATTACCAGCCACTAACATGGAATTATCAAGAAAATAAAGGAAATGAGATTTAAATCTGAGAAGGGGATTGTGTGCAAGAACAAGAATTTGCAAATAGTTTACATTAGATCCATCTACTCATTCATTCATTCATTTATCAATTCATTCAAAAATATGTATTGAGCTCTACTGTGTGTATAACTCCTGTCTCAAAATTTAAACTGTTGTTTCGGAATTTAGAATTAAGCGAGATCTAATCTCTTACTGATTGATGGACATGACCTTGTACTTACTTGATTCTGGTAGAAAATGCTAATAAAAAAATCCAGAATTATTAGGAATCATTGACTATCCTTATTTGAACAAGAAAAATAATTTTGATAAATGATGCGTTTATATTCTATTTCTGAATGTATTAGAAAATTAAAATCATTTAATAATAAATTTTGTTTGTATCTTGCCTAATTCCAAACAAACAGCGAGAAAAAACCAAGAATATAAAGAGGCTTATCTATTCAAGTAAAAGTAATTCAGAACTCTTAAAAAGAACGTTGATTTTGGTCTTTAGCTTCTTGATGCCTTCTTTTTGAAGAAATGACATGCTGTGGAGAAAACCTTTTTTATATTTGATTGTCTTTTTTGTCCAGGAGGTATTCCTAGCCAATATGTTATTATCTTTTCAAAGTATGAGAATACAATGAAAATTAATGGATTTCTTTAAACTAACAATAAACCTTCTTCATGTACCTTATTGTATTTTTCAAACAGCCTCTAATGGAAAAAGAATATTTTGTTTCTAAAAATTCCCCACAGTGTACCACCACTTCTTTTACATGTTAAAAAAAATTCAAATTAATGTTAATCATAAAAATGTAGGTGAAACAGTCTAAAAACCGATCCAAATTTTTAGATTGAAATTATCAGTCCTTGCCCAAAAGGTCACGTTTAGACAATAGAACAATTATCCTCAAATTCTCTCAAGTAAGAGGCCAGGTGCCAATATTCCCCAGAATGATTTGCAAGTTTCAAGTCCACAAATCCATTTAATTTTGCTTTAAATCAGCATCCACTGCTACACTCTGGCAACCCTGAGGTGTAAATTGGCTCAAAGATGTGTTTTCCTTGTTCTGCACATTTATCATCATTATCGTCATCATCATCAGTTAATTTAAATGCTTTAAGCAGTCCTCTATTTTCCAGTTTCTTATTCCAAAATTACTCATTACTGACTTATTCTTAGATAATCTAGACATTTAGAAGGTAATCAAGCTTAGTGTTAAAGACAAGCACTGGAGTCAGATGTCTGGGTTGGTGACATTACCTTACAACTTGTTAGCTGGTTGACTCATTTTTTGATTCTTCAGATTCTCCATCTATAAAATGATGATAATAACAGTCCCTATTGCAAAGTTGTATCATAATGATTAAATGCAATACTACCTGCAAGTACCTCAGGCAACAGCACTTAGAAAATGCTCAAGAAATATTAGTCACTGTTCTTATCTGCCCCCGACAATATTCGTGTCAGAAATCTCTGCTACAGTGGACTTTGCTAAAAGAAAAGACATTATCTAGTACACAGTTAATACTAAAAAAAATTACGCTAATAAGTGTATGGCTTCTGAAAGGATTTGTTGACTTGCAAATCCTGCTAAGTTTACTTTGTTTAGATAACTAGGTACAACTAAGAACAAGTGGTTCTCTAGCTATGCCTAGATAAATAATTACAATTTTTAAGCTGTCTGGAATCTTAAATCCTAAGGTCTCTCAGATTTTTTTTTTTATTCTCCTTTTTTTTTTTGCATAGCAACTAAATCAATTCCAAGAATCACAAAGAGAAAAAAGAATGACAGACCGAGGGTTGTAATCCTAGAAAATTTGTAAAGTAACATAACAGCATACATATTCTATATTGCACTTGTCATAACCCTAAAGAGTTCATATTTGTAACTAAAATTATACTGTCCTTCAGGAGTAAAGGCAGCTGTGAGCTCTAAATTCTTCCTTCTCTTTTCAAAACTCCTCTATAACCCCTCACATCCTCAGAGAATAAACTCACTTAGCAAAGCCCCAAAGAAGTGCTTGCCTAACCACTTGCAAATTAGATACCTGCTGGGGTAAACAAGAGAGTACACATGCAAGAGGAGAGGGGCTAAGGCTGGGATATGCTCTGATAAAACGCACACTTCGAGGAAATAGTGTAACTGCACATTCACCTCCTGTTGTCTAGGGAAGAAAAAGAAATGTGTGAAATTCAAGCTGAAATACTATGAACAGTTTTGCAATGAAGCTATATCACTTATTAGAAAATTATGCAGATGAACACTGTATTATGGCAGAGGGAGCTGCAGAATAGCCATGAAACTGGCTCCAGATGGAGACAGACCTCATGGTCAAGAAAGCAGTGAACCTTGTCTCCTGACCCAGAACTTGCCATTCTGCCAACTGCTGTTGATAAAATTGAAATAATAAGTAAGAACCACTAAAAATCATTAATTTTGCAAAACTAGGGGTATTAGAAAAAGCATGAGCTTTGGAATCTAAGACGTGATTTGAATTATGTTTCTTCCAGTTCTAGCTAGGTAATCTTGGGTAGAACACATTATATCTGAGCCTCAGTTATAGCTGGAAGACAAGATTATTAATACTTTCCCTCTTGGGATTGAGATAAAGATTGAATTAAAAAAAACTCCCCTCCCAAAAGTAATACATGTTCAGTCTTTGTTCTCTCCTGCACAAATGAATTCAGTGCCTCAGGAGTACAGCCAGGTAGACAGTCACATCCTTCTGTGAAAGCAATACAGACATTCTCACTGCATGTGAAATGGAAGAAATATTCTTGTATATCGTTTAACTGATGAATGAAATTAAAGTTATAAACGCAAACTAGGTAGCCCTTATCCTGCCATTTATATGTGTCCTTCCTGTCTACAGAACACAACTCAGGGAGCAAATAGGATAATTACAATGGAGTGATAAGAAAAAAAAGTGTCATTCTTACATCTGTTATTTAGCCAGATCTCCAGCTCACCCATTTTATTATAGTTAATAATCATGGTAATCATTCTCTGAGCTAAAGTACTAAGGACTTTATACATGGAATCTCACTGAATTCTCAGAGTTGCTTTTGGAGATGAGTTCTTTCTTTATCTCCTTTTTGCAAATGAGAAAACAGAGCCTCAGAGAGGTTTAGAAACTTGTTTAAGATCATATGGTAGCTATTGAAGTTGAAGTCATGGTTTGAATGCTTGTCTGATTCTACATTATCTCTCCTTGTCCTTGTCTTTCCATCCCTCTGACCTCTGACTGCCACAGCTCTGTGGCTCTCCTTCATTGAATTACCTAGTTAGATATACCTCTCAAGATCTAGCTGTGATCCCTTCTCTTGGGCATCACTTCAGGCTTGTTTTCTGGCTCCAAATCTCTACGAATATAGATAAGAGATACACTCAAAACCTTTACCTAGCCTCACAGGGATTTATCCTTGTAGCATAGACACATCTTCATGACAAAGTGAACCAGGAGTGTTTGAAGGCCTACTTTGTAACCAAGTGCATCAACATTAGGGAAATCACCAGGTACTTTCATCAGTTTCTTCTGTAAAATAAAAATTTATAATGTGCTTACAAACTACATAGCTCTTTGGGAAGTAGGCAAATTGAATTTTTCAAATTCTCAGTGGCAAGCTGGGCCATAAAACATAATTACTGATTTTTAATATGTACTTTGTGGCCTTCGCAATTCAAATATGATGGTTTTGACTGTCATCACTATCAGGGTGAACAACGGGAGCTCAAAGAGAATCCAAAGCTTGATATCGTTCCTGCCCTCACTTTAGGGTTGAAATAAAAGTTCTTAAGGATTTGAAGAACATACTTAGGAGTTCTCTCCATAGCATTTTCATAGCACTCAAGGAAGTATAAGGATTAGCTACAGTGACCCCAAATGCTAATAACATGAATTTTCCAAATCAGAAAGTAAATACTCAGGGCATACTCGAGTACCATTGAGTCCCGAGATGTCTGATAAAATATGAGTGTTTGGGTTTTGGTGACTGGAAGGATGGAGTGGGGCTAAGCTTATAGGTCAAAAGTTACTTATCTTTATTCTAAGAAAATGTGAGCCCCATAAGCTATCTCTACCTTGATGATCCTTCTTTTACAATTCGTATTGTTAACACTTAATTTCTGTAACATTACCTTACAAGGATTATTTCTCAAATGGAATTTCTGCCTCCAAACTTATTATGCTAACAATCATATTATTTTCTTTTTAAAAAATTCCTAAATAGGTACAAGGAGTTTAAAACTGAATGGCATGGTTTCTGCCAAGAGGAATATATTAGAAATTTATAGAAGGCAGAATACTATTATATGACATGATCAGAGCTATAATAGTATACAGAGAAATTGTTCTGAGAAAACAAATTTGGGCAGAGTGCCCATGCATAGGAAACAATAAATATGTGTTGGATGAAAAAAAGAACATGTAATATACAGGTTAAAGATGAAAGGACCTCAGGATAGTATCTCATGATAAACTTTTTTTTCTTTTTACAATATAGCACTTATTTTAAATGATATGAATTGAGGAATGAATAAATGACAAGTCAATGCACCTGTATTATGGAACAGCAGATATCAGAAAAAGCTAAAGGAAATCTCAAGAGCCACATAATCAAATAGATCATAAGGACACACAAACCAAATTAACTGTAATGAAAGATAACATGAGACAAGAACAATGAGAAATAAATAAAAAACAAATATGGGTGATTTCATACTAGGAAGAGTACTATTTGTTAGGGGCAACTATCTTAGAAGAAAAAGTACATGAGTTGGACTTTGATGGGTGGGGTCCTCTGCATAAAGTCAGAAAAGGACATTGCAAGTGAATATAAAAATAGGAGAGCAAGGAAAGAAGGTGGGGAATTATGGTATTCATTCAATCTGGCAGAAATCCAAGATGGAATGGAAAACTGGAAAAGGCAGGTTTGCATCAAAGGAGAAAGGAATTTTCTCCTAAGGGTTTGAAATCCATGGTGGGTAAAAGGGAGATGTTAAAGTATTTGGGGCTAAAGACTAACATGATTATCTCTAAAATCCAAATATGCAATTATGTGTTAAATACTAAACTTCATTTTCCAGATTATATTGAAATCGTCAAAGGCCAGCGCGGTGGCTCATGCCTGTAATCCCAGCACTTGGGAGGCCGAGGTGGGTGGATCACTCGAGGTCAAGAGTTCAAGACCAGCCTGGCCAATATGACAAAACCCCATCTCTACTAAAAATACAAAAATTAGCTGGGCATGGTGGTGTGCACCTGTAATCCCAGTTACTCTGGAGGCTGAGACATGAGAATCCTTTGAACCTGAAGGTTGCAGTGAGCCAAGATCACACCACTGCACGCCAGCCTGGATAACAGAGTGAGACTGTCTCAAAAAAAATAAATAAAATAAATAAATAAATAATAAAGAAAAATAAAGAAAGAAAAGAAATAGGAAAAAGAAAACTTCAAATCTTTCCTGTACGCAAAACAGTCATATTTTTCCATCATATTTACATGTGATTTATTTGAAGCCATCTGCAGTTTGTTTCTTATTCTATTTTGTTTTCTCACCCAATAGTTATTTATTCTGTTCCTGTTGTTGTTATTAACCTTGGCAGCAAGCATTTATCTATAACACCTTCAGAATAGAAATTATTCAGATTAGCAATAATTTGAAGCCTGAGATCACGATGATGCATTTTTGTCCATTAAGGAAATGTTCATATTCCAGTTTTAAGCAGCTCATATCTGTCTACCAAACTCAAGAATACTTACATTCTGAAATATCTGAAATTACAAGTGTTAATTTTTTATGCAGATTGTTCTGCTATTCTGTTTTCTCATGCTTACTGTTTGGACGAACGGAGGCAAGATGGCGCACTTCCGGGTTCTTCATCCCCCCCCCAACTTTTCCCGCGCGGGAAAATGCAGCCGACGCCCGGGAAGGTGCAGACCAACTGGGCATGCGCCAGGTGACGTCAATCTGAAGAGACCAAGATTTACCTGGTTGCACCTGCGGAACGCCCCCGGACACGCCCGTGCCCCGCCTATCGCCCTCCCACTCCCAGAAAAGCCGCTCCGGACCAGTGCCACGCGCGGACTTCCCAGCTTCCCCACTGCGGTCGGGACTGTCGGAATTCCGTCCGAGAGCAGCATGGAGAACTCTGTGGGCCTCACTTGCCGGAGGCCAACAGACCTCTCCTTACCCACCTTCTTCCCCTGAAGCTAGGTGACCAAATAAACTTGCAGTTTTGCTCCTACACTTGCCTAGTCGCTGGTTCTTTGCGCCCGCTCTGGTGGTCTTAGAAAAAACAAGTCAGTTGGTGCCGAAACCCGGGAGGAGACCCCTCCTCGGGCCCCAGGGCCTGGGGAGCCTCCTCCTCCTTCGCTCCACGCCGCAGACGGACCAGGACCTGAGACCCGCTTCCCTCACTCTCACGGCCTCTCTGGGGTAAGTGCCCTTGTCTCCTCTTTACCTCCCTCGGCCAGAAATCCTGCGCAGGTCCGGGGTCCATTTGGAGCCACCAAGTGGCTCGGGAGACCCGTTCAGGACGGAGACGTCCGCCTGAAGGTAATCTCCACTTAGGCTTCAAGAGCCTCTCGTCTGTCTCTGCTGGTTCCAAAGGACGCTTTGAAGCCAGGCAGGGATCCATTCCCATGTCCATTGGGTCCATTGTGTCGGTAAAGAGGAACAAATGGGAAACCCCCAGTCCAAATTTCCAAAGAGCACCCCCTTGGGGGCCTCCTAGCCAATTTAAAAACCTTACAGCTTGAACAAGACCTTAGGAGGAAGCGGTTAATTTTCCTTTCCACTGTGGCGTGACCGACCTCAGCAATTTCTGCCAGCGGTTAGGCAAGTGGTCTGAAATTACGTACATACAAGGCTTTTGGGCCTTACGCTCTCGTCCCGACCTGTGTAGCCGGTGCTCTTCGCCCAAGTTATGCTAGCCAAGGACGCCGGCTCACAGGAACCCGAAAAAGAGGAGTCTTCATTCCTTTCTGTTCAGCCGGAGGATCTAGGGTTTCCCTCACTTCCGCCCTATACTTCTCCTCCCTCCGCCCGGACTCCTCCTTCCTCTTCCTTACCTACTAGTAATCCACTCAGTCCCGTGCTTCCTTCGGGGCCCCCAACTGGCTGTCTTGAGTCTCCTGTCTCTGCACACACCAGCTCTAAGTGCCCTGCTGATGCCTCCACTCCTGCCCCACACCCTCCTACAGTGTTAGCGCCTTTGCGAGAGGTGGCTGGGGCGGAGGGGGTAGTCAGAGTACATGTCCCTTTTTCATTGGCCGATCTTTCCAAATTGAAAAGCGTTTAGGGGATTTCTCAGCTAATCCCACCGTTTACATAAAGGAATTTAGATATCTTTGTCAGGCCTATGACTTAACTTGGCATGACCTCCAGGTTATCCTAACCTCCACCCTAAACCTGAGGAGCAAGAGCGCATCGTAGCGGCCGCCAGGCAGCACGCCAACCAACTACATTTAACTGATGCCACCATCCCACTAGGGGAGCAAGCAGTACCCTCGGCAGACCCAGACTGGAACTACCAAGCAAACCAGCCTGGGCGCCGTAGGCGAGACATAATGGTTCAGTGTTTGTTGGCTGGTATGCAAACAGCCTCAAACAAAACTGTAAATTTTAACAAATTAAAAGAAATTATTCAAAATCCAGAAGAAAATCCAGCCGCATTCTTAAATAGGCTGACTGAGGTTCTAACCCAATATACCCGGTTAGATCCGGCCTCCCCCACAGGGGCCACCATTTTAGCGTCTTATTTCATTTCTCAATCAGCTCCTGACATTCGTAAGAAACTTCAAAAGGTAGAGGATGGTCCTCAGGCACCAATACAAGATCTGGTTAAATTAGCCTTTAAGGTCTATAACTCCAGAGAGGAGACGGCTGAGGCAGTGCGACAGGCACGCCTCAAACAGAAGGCCCAACTCCTAGCAGTGGCTTTACAGCCCAATTGTAACCCCAGACCAGAGAGTACACACTCTGCAGACTCCAAGGCTACGAAAGGAGCCTGCTATAAGTGCGGCAAGGCGGGACACTATGCCAATAGGTGTCCGCAAGGTCCCCGAGCCCCAACGCAGCCTTGCTATAAGTGCAAGGCGTCAGGACATTGGGCCAATGAATGTCCTAAGCCTCGTCCACCAGCAGCCCCCTGCCCTGCTTGCCAGCAGGGAGGACACTGGAAGTCTGATTGCCCCACCCTGAGAACAGGTGCTGCGTCTCCACGTGACCCCCTTTCCCAGGATCCTGGGAGCTCCTTCCAGCTCCTACATCTGGACGACAACGACAACTGAAGGTGCCGAGACTCGGGGACCCCCATCACCCTCGCCGAGCCGCGGGTAACTCTCCTGGTAGCGGGTAAGACAATTAATTGTTTTAATCAACAGCGAGGCTACCTATTCTGTTTTGCCGTCCTTCTCTGGACCTAGCCTTCCATCCGATATCTCTGTAGTAGGAGTAGCGGAAAGCCATCCACCCCACGAAAAACTCCACTCCTTAATTGCTGCCTGGCCAACAACTACTCTGCACACTCGTTCCTCATTCCCAGCTAAAGAGGGCCCCCACCGGGAACAATCAGTGGACATCAGTTCAACTTTCCCCCACTCGCCTCAAACTTACAACACTTTCTTAACTAGTTCATGCTCCCTGACCCCTGGCGCTTAGCTCGCTTTCTCACCATCTTCTACATAAACCTATCAGACTTTCAATACATAACCCCAGACCCATATCTACCTCCAGACAATAGTCCAGAGCAGTGGTTCTCCATCTCCTAACCTTCATTGAACATCTCCAGTGGCAAGGGACACTCCGTGACTACACGGAAAATGAAGTCTCATTTTATACTTATATTGCTGTTTCACTCATACACTCAGACCTTTGCTAGTCCGCCTACTGTATGGCAATTTTTTTCTCATCACTGAAACTTGGACACAAGACAGCCGAACACACTCAGTAGTACATAGCTCTGCCAGTTGCCTTCCTTAAGGCTATCAAACTTCTCTCCACACAATAGAGACCCCTTTCTCATGGCTCGCACTTATCTGCCAAAGGCTAGACTTAACCTACACTGTGAATATAACCAATCTCTCCCACTGCTTCCTCTGTGAGGCTTTAGAAGGCCCCCACCTAGTGGCAGCCCCCTGCCCATGGCCTTCAACACAACTGGTCAAACATCCCACAACTCACTTACACTCCAGGCGCCACTATACCAGAAATCCAAACTGCCCAATCCTTCCTTTCCGTTATTCAACTCCAAATTCATCCTGAGGTAATCATGCTCAGGCACCCAATGGAGGTCACACAGCCCCCATTGAAGGCTATTTCTTGTCCAAACTGCCCAATCCTTCCTTTCCGTTATTCAACTCCAAATTCATCCTGAGGTAATCATACTCAGGCACCCAATGGAGGCCACACAGCCCCCATTGAAGGCTATTTCTCGTCCAAACTGCCCAATCCTTCCTTTCCGTTATTCAACTCCAAATTCATCCTGAGGTAATCATGCTCAGGCACCCAATGGAGGCCACACAGCCCCCATTGAAGGCTATTTCTCGTCCAAACTGCCCAATCCTTCCTTCCGTTATTCAACTCCAATTCATCCTGAGGTAATCATACTCAGGCACCCAATGGAGGCCACACAGCCCCCATTGAAGGCTATTTCTCGTCCAAACTGCCCAATCCTTCCTTTCCGTTATTCAACTCCAATTCATCCTGAGGTAATCATGCTCAGGCACCCAATGGAGGCCACACAGCCCCCATTGAAGGCTATTTCTCGTCCAAACTGCCCAATCCTTCCTTTCCGTTATTCAAGTCCAAATTCATCCTGAGGTAATCATGCTCAGGCACCCAATGGAGGCCAAACAGCCCCCATTGAAGGCTATTTCTCGTGCAACTGATCTCTCTCTAAAACTCTTAACCACACAGCCATTAACTGATCCCTCTATGTCCCCGTGTCCTTGGTCCCCAGTCTAACTTTATACAGCCAGGCAGAAGTAGCAGAGCTTTTCCAGCAACTTTCCATGCCACTACGCCACCCCCGTAAAAAAAAAACGGGCTGTTTTCCTCCCTCTGGTTATTGGATTCAGCTGGAAGCCTGGCCTCCCTGCAGCACCGAACTACCTCAATAGCCTAAGTAGCTGCCCAAAACAGGCGAGCCCTAGACTTGCTTACAGCTGAAAAAGGAGGCACTTGCCTCTTCCTTGGAGAAGAGTGCTGCTATTATGTTAGCAAGTCAGGCCTAGTAGACACTAACATTCAAACCCTCAATAAAATAAAAAAACTGAGATACAAAACCTTAACACCCCAACCTTGCCAGGACCTTCCTTCTGGGTTTTGCCCATATTCTGACAAATGCTTCCATACCTCGTTCCTATACTAATACTGTGCCTTATTTTATTCTTCATCCGTACGTCCAAATGCCAACCATGGGCCCCGACCTTAACGACGCCCCTTAACAGCAGGAAGTAGCCAGACAGACCACGGCGCCCCTTTATCACTATTACCAATAAAAGGTTGGACTGTTTGGACGAACGGAGGCAAGATGGCGCACTTCCGGGTTCTTCATCCCCCCCCAACTTTTCCCGCGCGGGAAAATGCAGCCGACGCCCGGGAAGGTGCAGACCAACTGGGCATGCGCCAGGTGACGTCAATCTGAAGAGACCAAGATTTACCTGGTCGCACCTGCGGAACGCCCCCGGACACGCCCGTGCCCCGCCTATCGCCCTCCCACTCCCAGAAAAGCCGCTCCGGACCAGTGCCACGCGCGGACTTCCCAGCTTCCCCACTGCGGTCGGGACTGTCGGAATTCCGTCCGAGAGCAGCATGGAGAACTCTGTGGGCCTCACTTGCCGGAGGCCAACAGACCTCTCCTTACCCACCTTCTTCCCCTGAAGCTAGGTGACCAAAATAAACTTGCAGTTTTGCTCCTACACTTGCCTAGTCGCTGGTTCCTTTGCGCCCGCTCTGGTGGTCTTAGAAAAAACAAGTCACTTACCACTGTGGCTGAGCTCAGACTATGAATAAGTGATTAACTGGTATGAACTATGTGGCCATGTTGATGTTCAGAAAGGTATGCTTGATGATCCTATCATACATAGTGTTTTGATATAAGCATTAGATTTAAGGCTTAGGAGTTGCACTTTTCACACATATGTTTAAATGTAGTGACAATTTCTTCTAATGTTAAAAATGCATTCTCTAATAAATAAGGCTTGAATGCTACTGGTGAATACTGTGGAACTCAGTTAGCTATCTCAGTTGCTACAAAGTTATAGGTATTACACAGTCGGTTTGACAGACAAGGAGCTACCCTCTTTAAAAAAATAAACTCTAGCCTACAACCTGCAGAGGATGCTGCATGCAACACAGTAATTATGAATCCTACCAGATTTTCAGCCATTCCAGCAATTGCCTCTTTCTCATATGGAAATCTTTGTAGCTCTGTCTTCAGAAGAAAAACAAAGGCAGAGGAAAAACAAAAAGGAAATTCTTGTGGTAAGAGAGCTCAAGATTCTTGCTCTGGCACTTAAAAGAACAAAGCCAGTAATTGCCAGAGTAGAATAGACAGAGCACTAAAGATGGGACTGCAAAAAGTACTTGGGCTAGCTAGCTCAAGAAAGTGAAAGGCAGATTACACATGATAGTCCTTGAGCTAAGAGAAACAGCTATTATCCTAAAGCTGAGGAGAACCCAATTTAGCAGTAAGACTAGGGATGAGGGAAAAAACACAACGACAATAAATCCTAACCCTATAGTCCCTGGTCTTTACCCAGTCAGAAAGTAGTAGAATGAGGAACAGAGAGAGAAAGAGAGAAACAGAGAGAGGGAGAGAGAAACAGAGAGAAAGGGAGGTAGGGAGGGAGGGACAGAGGGAGAGAGAGAGAGATGGTTCCAGTTTATTATGTCAATTATGCATTAAAAATGGGATCATTATGGTCTAAAGGTGTTTTCCAAAACTTGTATGTTGAAGTTTAATCACCAGTGTGTTACTATTAAGAGGTGAGGCATTTAGGAGGTGATTAAGTCATGAGGGCAGAGCCTCATGAGATCAGGGTCTTTAAGAGGCTTGAGGGAGTGATTGGCTCTCTTCTGCTCTGCCATGTGAGGACATAGCATTTCCCTTCTGATGCAGCACTCAAGGTGCCATTTTAAAAGTGGAGAGAACAGCCCTTATCAGACACTGAACTTGCTGGCATCTTATTCTTGGACTTCCCAGCCTCTAGAACTGCGAGAACATAGCTTCCTATTATTTACAAATTACCCAGTCTCAGGTTTTTTTGGTTGTTGTTGCAGCAGCATGAATAGACTAAGACAAAATCTGACCTTACCTTTTGACCAAACTAACATGCAGGGACTGGGAAAGTAGAAACATAACCTGGTTTCTTGTATCTGATTTGTCTTACTTGTACCTTTTTGCACCCACTTGATTCTTTTCTATCTTATTGTATGCTGCTTACTATATCTGCCTATCTCAGTGTTATTTTCTTCATTAGGGTCTGAGCCAAGCTCTGTCCTGTATGCTGAAGACTCTACCTAATTGGACATACTTATTGCCTTTCAAGAGCTTGAAAGGAAGATCAAAACCAAGACTGGGTCAGGATATTTATTCTTAGCAAGTCATATATTTTATATTCAGAAGAATTTTATAATTTGAAGAATGTTCATCATTCCAATGGAATTTTGATAAGAATTTCACCCAACCCATGCAGCTATGTCAAACAGAAAAATCCTGATGGAAAATCATGGCTCCATGGGGAGTTTGCTCTAGTGGAAATACATCTGTGTAGGAGTTCCTGTTAAAAGAAGACACATAGCTACATTTTACCTGTCAGGGATTTTAAGTCTACATACGCAAAGGCAAAGCTGTTACTAGCTTGTAAACACAGAATCTGTGGGGAGCATTTGCAATCTGACATCTTTCCATGTCTGCTGTATTTGATCCAAGATAGCAAAAATGCAAGTGGTTCCCCAGAGACTACCTATACAGGCAGGTTTGGAGCTAGTGTTTGTATCTTGCAGGGATTGTGAAATAAAGCGTACCCATTTTTAACTCTCAACACCTCTTGCCAGGCTGAGATAAAATGGTGAAACAAAGTGGTCAGCCTGGGGTTGTGAAAAGAGGGTGGGATTTGGATTCAGCAAGATGTGAGTTTGAATTCAAGCTCTATCACTGTTAGTTGGGGAGTCTCTACGATACACTTTGATTAGGGTAGTAATGCCCACTAGAATTGGAGTGATTAATGGAAACACTGCATAAAATAATCTTATTAGAATGACTAGAATTTAAGAAGCTGTTACACACACAAAATAAATATGACATTGTTAGTTTGACAATATTGACTATACTACACATAAAAATAAAGTTCAAATCTGTGGTTTAAGGTTATTCTTATGACATTACGACCATTTGTGATTAAGAAAATCATATCTAATATATGTGCTTATGTAGGGATACATATTATCCCCCCAAAATAGCTAAAATGTATGGAACACAAAATATGTGCCAGGTCCTGTTCAAAAAAATTTGCATGCATGATACTCAACCATTTACACTAAATCCAATTATTAGTCCAATATTATCTTCACTCTGCCGCTTTGGTAACTAAGGCCCAGTGAGGTTAGGTAGTTTGCCCAAGGCTACACAAATACTAAGTGATGTAGCCAAAGAGATTTAGGCAATCTGGTTCTAGAGCCTGTGAAGTTACTTATCATACCATACTACCTATATTTTCCCTAAAAAGTCAACAATTATTGTTAGAGTACAGAGAAGCCTCATATAGTCTCAACTTAATTAAGAAATATCACCCTTTCCTTGATGAGTTGTAAGCTGAATAAAAAATAATGCATATAATTCTAGTTACTGTACGGTTAATTGCTAAAACATTGTAGCACAACCTATATATGTTCTGGATTATACAGGTGAAAGAAAAAACAGAGCAAAATTTGGAATGGCCAAGAACAGTCTTCATTCATTTGTCCTTCTATCTATCCATAAATCCATTCATCCACTAAACTATCCATCCATTTATTTGTCAATCCATCCATCCATCTATCTACCTTTCCTTTCTGATTGCAGTAAAGGGATGCGGAGCAAAATTTTAGAGTTAGGTAGACCTAAATTCTAGTTTCTGTTTTATCACTTACTAGCTGAATGGTCTTGAGAAATTAAGGTAACCTGATTGAGTCTCCCAAAATGGGAAAAAAAAATTAAAATGTACTTAATGGGAGTGTTACGAGAATTAAATTATGTTTATAGACTTCTAGGCACAGTATGTGGTACAAAACTAACAATAAAAGATGGTTATCAATGTTAACATTAAAGCTTTTATGTCAGGTACTGAATTACTGTTATATTCTGAATAACCGTTATAAGATATAAAGATTAATAAGACACATTTATTGCCCTCTAAAAGATTCCAGAAGTTTAGTAGAAACTTTACACAAGTGTGATAAATGTGGAATGGTTAGTCCTACCATCGTTTAGGGATAAGGAAATCAAGAAGACTAACAGTAGTTGGCTGGGCATGGTGGCTCACTCCTATAAACCCAGCATTCTGGGAGGCCAAAGTGGGAGGATCTCATGAACCCAGGAAGTTGAGGCTGTAGTAAGCCATGATTATACCTCTACACTCCAGCCTGGGTGCCAGAATGAAACCATGTCTCTAAACTTTTTTAAAAAGAAGAAGATAATTTGTTGAGATTTTCTGATGTTCAGACACTGAGCTAAGCAGCTATATCACTTACTCGCTATCTAATTTAATTCCGATGAGAACTATTATTACCTCTATTTTACAAATGAGGAAAGTGAGCCTTAAAGAAATGCAGTTTGTTGCTTCGAGTCATACACTTAAGGGAAGAGCCGAGACCTTAACCCAAGTTATTCTTAATGTGTAAAACTAAGAAGACTGCCTTTAAGCTACATTTTAAAAGATTGCCATCCATTTTTAAGTAGATAGATATCGAGGCATGTTAAAGACACAGAAAGCAGTAAGGAAAGTGATAAAAAGAAATCAAACTATGTGGCCCAGTTAGAAAATATCAGGTGATTCAGTGTTCATTCAAAAATTGTTGATTGAGGGTCCATTACATGTCAGGGATCTTTCCTAGATACTGAAGGTGTACAACTGTAAAACAGACTAAAATTCCTGCCAACATGATCCTTATTATCTATTCTCTGGGAGGGAGACACGCAAAGTAAAATTAAAAACACAGGATTAAGAAGTTCATTAGAAAGTAATATATAAAACATATAATATAGTATAAAACCTATATTCTAAGTGCTATTGAGAAAAAAAGAAGCAGATAAGAGGTCAAAGTAGGTTGAAAGTAGGGAGATTTTCTGGTTTTAAATGGATAGTCAGGGAAGGCTTAGCCAAGAAGATGATATACAGACATATAAGCTCTGAAGCGCTGAGAGTGAGTCATTTGGGATATCTAGTAGGAAAGCTTGCCAGGTACAAGAGGTAGCATTTGCAAAGACCCAGGAAGGAAGAATGACTGACATGTCAGAGGAACAGACAGGAGGTCATGGATTTAGTAATGCAGAGGTTGCAGATGACCCTGATGATAGCAAAACTCTGAACAGAGAGAACTCAAGAGACAGATGGAGGGGAAAAACTAGAGACTGTTCCTAAGTGACTCTTTGGAGGAAGAAATAAAATAAGTGAGGTTAAGAAATATATATATTTATATTTGTATATATGTGTTTATATATGTGTCTATCTATATATATCTATATGTAGACATACTATATCTATATGTAGACATATATTAGCAGAACATAGAAAAAGAAACTAGCAATGCAAGAGAGGAAAAGGAGAATTCTAGAGCCAAATCTTTGAGTAGTGAAAGGGGTAGGGATCTAGTTCATAGATATGGTTGAAGTATGAAACTTGTGCATGTCTGGTGGGGGTAGGGGTGAAGGTGGGAGTGATCGAAGTCAAATAGGGCAGTTCAGCCAGAGATTAAATTAGGGATGTATAGGAACCAAATCTTGAAGCCTCTTCCATTACAGGCACAGATGTTTGGACTTTGTGCTAGTAAAAATGAGGATCTTTAAGGGTTTTAGGTACAGGAATGAAATATTCCAATAAGTTTCAACAGGAAGGTGAAACTTCTGCTGAGCTTTGAGGCATTTATGGGATTTGAATACATGAGAGGTAAAAGAAAGAACAATCTAGGCAACAAGTTCAACAGTAATAATGACCCAGAATGGGAATAGTTTTGGCAGATAGGTAACCAGTTAAAGGTGTGTGCTGGCAGATACCTCTGGGGGAAAGAACGGAAAATGGGAGTTATACCTAAAAGGCTCTGGAATCAATCTGCTTACCAGATGCAGACTCCATCACATACTATCTCTGTGACCTTGAACATGATCCCTAATTGCTTGCTGTCACTTGATATAATAAAGATAATAATAGTACCTTCCTCATAAACAAAATTCAATCATATGGATAAAATATTACCTGTATGCCTGACACACACTGTTCTCACTAAATGTTAGCTGTTATTCTACATAGCATCTTAGGGACTGGGAGAGGATATAAGAGATTGGTTCCAGATTTATGGAATGTACTAGAAAGAAACATGATTGAAAGCACTATGATTTCAGGAGTCTGATTATATTATGTAAATCTAAATATTGATCTCTCATATTCAAATTCATCATATTAAAGGTCAAGGCTTACACAGGATTCATCTAGATTAACCTGGGAGATAATACAAGGGTCAAAATAGCTCTTAAAGTTTAACAATTAAGCAGTTGAGCTGTGGAAATGGAAGAATATTTACGAGTAGCTTACACAGACACAAAAACACATATATATAGTAAATAAACACAATGGGCATCTCCATACTGCTACCACATTTTCATATTTTATGAACCACAATGTGCTAGAAACAAAATTTGGTGCTTCAGAAGAATGTTTGATGAATGATCACTTATTTGTAATTAGTTATTTGAATGTACAGCAACATCAACATATGGAAGAATTCAGACAAAAAGAACACAGCATTGTACTTTAGAGTCTTTACATTTTCTAGAAGCCTAAATTATAAATAGAGTCTTATCTCACCTATCATGAGAGCAAATTGCTACTTATGTATCCATTTAATTTATCTGAAAATTTCATTTTTTAAAGTTTCTATATATTCGATTTATCAAACTGGATAGAGAGTTCTTTTTTCAAGTTTTCCAGTTCGGTGAATAGATAGACAGCCAGCCACAGATATATATATATATATACATGTGTGTGTGTGTGTATGTGTGTGTATACAACTTATTGCTTTTCCTTGTTAAATAGCTTGTTAAATTCACTTCTGTTTCATGCATTAAAGATCACAGCAGGTAGGTTTCTAAACAGTCATAGATTCTACTGTGTTTGGGACTACATAGCTAATATCTGCAATGAAGGTGAAAGTGAGACAAATCACTTATTTGGTTTTGCAACTACAGATTTAACTCTCAAGCATTAAGGTATTTCGTCAAAGTGCTGTTGAATGGTATCTAGTAAATTCATGAAATCTCATCCTTCAATCCAAAATGACTACAAGGAATATGAACTAAAAAAGCCAAAAGAGGCTATCACATGAATAATTAGATATTAGATTCGGCAGTTTTTGTATTCAGTTCTCAAAATACTGAATATCTCAAAATGGTGAGGAGTCAATACAAGACTGTTAATCAAGTTTACAAGCCAAATTTTATTCCCAAGTTGACAGGTACCAGGGTAAACAGGAAACTTAACTGTGTCTCATATGGTTGTGTTGCTAGGATTTAATTTAAGTGACTGGATGCCTACTAGATTATTGGGCAGAAAATATGATTTCAACATAATTTTGCCATTAATTAGTCTTAATGGATAGGATAAAATGGCTCAGTGAACAGATTATATTGAAGAAAAAATTTTCTAATGGCAAATAAGCCTGTAAGAATATCCTTAGCCTGAGCAACATAGCAAGACCTTGTCTCTATAAAAAATAGCAAATTAGGGCCGGGCGCGGTGGCTCAAGCCTGTAATCCCAGCACTTTGGGAGGCCGAGACGGGCGGATCACGAGGTCAGGAGATCGAGACCCTCCTGGCTAACACGGTGAAACCCCGTCTCTACTAAAATATACAAAAAATTAGCCGGGCGAGATGGCGGGCGCCTGTAGTCCCAGCTACTCCGGAGGCTGAGGCGAGAGAATGGCGTAAACCCGGGAGGCGGAGCTTGCAGTGAGCTGAGATCCGGCCACTGCACTCCAGCCTGGGCGACAGAGCGAGACTCCGTCTCAAAAAAAAAAATAAATAAAAATAAAAATAAAAATAAAAATAAAAAATAGCAAATTATCTGGCTGTGGTGGTGTGCACATGCAGTCCTAGCTACTTGGGAGGCTGAGGCAGGAGAATCGCTTGAGCCTGGGAGTTGGGGGTTGCAGTGAGTTATCATGCCACTGCACACCAGCCTGGGCAATAGATAATCTGTCTCAAAAAAAGAATATCCTTAAAATACAAAGATAATATATAAAAAATTTTGGTGAGATTTTAGAAAGTAGAGAGATAGATTAGCCAATTTAATACAACTTTCAACTAAAAACATCTGAAAGACTTACGGAAGTTTGTGTTGTAGAAATCCAGTGTTTGGTTTTCTCAGCAGATCTTTTCTTTTGGTAATAGCAGTTGGGGTTTCCTTTGGGAACCAATTCAATTTCATATTGTCATGTTATTTGTTATCAATAATAAGAGCCAAAAAATTCAAGGCCAGACTACCAAGGTTCATGGTCAGGTTCTGTCCCAGTGTAATGATCAACAAGTCATATAATCTTCATAGAGGTTGGGTTTCTCATTTCTATTTTATCTTGTTTATTTATTTATTTTTTTGAGGCAGAGTTTTGCTCTTGCTGCCCATGCTGGAGTGCAAAGGTGTGATTTCTGTTCACTGCAGCCTCTGCCTCCCAGGTCCAAGTGATTCTCCTGCCTCAGCCTACTGAGTAACTGGGATTACAGTGAGCCACCATGTCCGGCAAATTTTTTGTATTTTTAGTAGAGATGGGGTTTTGCCATATTGGCCAGGCTGGTCTCAAACTCCTGGCCTCAAGTGATTCACCCACCTCGGCCTCCCAAGGTGTTGGGATTACAGGTGTGAACCACCACACCCAGCCTAGGGTTTCTCATTTTTAGAATAGAAGCAACATTAGCACTATGTGAGTAAAATGCCACCACAAATGCTTTGCAGAATTATTGTGACAATTGCAATGGAGAAAGGATTGCTACATCAATGTTAAGAACACCTGGGGGTGCTTGTTAGTGTAAACCAACATGACCAACCACAGTAGGTGACTGTATTAGTTCCTTTTCACCCTACTGATAAAGACATACCCAAGACTGGGTAATTTACAAGGAAAAAGAGGTTTAATGGACTCACGGTTCCATGTGGCTGGGGAGGCCTCACAAACATGGCAGAAGGTGAAAGGCAAAAGGCACGACTTATGTGGCAGCAGGCAAATGAGAGAATGAGAGCCAAGCAAAAGGGGTTTCCCCTTATAAAACCATCAGATCTAGTGTGACATGTTCAGTACCATGAGAACAGTATGGGGGAAACCATACCCATGATTCAATTATCTCCCACCAGGTCCCTCCCACAACACACGGGAATTATGGGAGCTATAATTCAAGAGATTTGGGTGGGGACATAGCCAAACCATATCAGTGAGCTTCATTACAAGTTTTAAAAAATGAAGGCAACAACAGGTGAACTGTATGGTATGGGCATGATAACTCAATAGAGTGTTTTCAAATATAATGGTAGTTTATTTTCATCAATGGCTGATCTTTTCATTATCAACATGAGAATAATAAATGTATCTTATATAAAATGAAGGATCAGGTTGATGTCTATTTGACATTACCCATGAACTACACTGGTATTAGGGAGACATTAGATACACCCAGATATATTGGCTTTGGCTTCCTGGGAATGGAGTGTAGCTTGGTGACAGCTGGGCAGAGAGCCTCAGGTAAGGCTCCCCATTCATGTGTAGAGGACACAGCCATGTCCAAGTATTTCTTGGACTTATTTGTACCATCAGTACCCTAATGACAGAAGAAATACAGCTTATTTCATATTCATTTTAAAAGTAACCTTAAACATCAGGCACACATAAGAAGTGGTAGAGAATTCAGAGGTAATAGGGGAACAAAAAGCACTTAGTGTGATAATTTAGAGTGTGTGTGGAAACTTCGTGCAGATTTCAATTTCCCAACAGCTTGCAAATGGGTTACTCAAGTATTAAAAGGCAGAAGTTACTAGAGGTGCATTAGTCATAAAGACCATGGAATGTAGCCTTTTATGTTTATGGTTTTCATTTACATTCTGTCCAATCCTGAGTCTTATAGTCTAAAAGGGTGCGACACGTGTTCAACTGCATCCAAGAATGTCTGCTGAAGCTGAGTCCCGCCACTGTAGAATAAAAACTGCCTGGTTCAAATACCAAACTCCATTCCCAGTAAAGCTGGCCATTGACTTGGGCCATTTACTTGTATTTTCTGAGCCTCAGTTTCCTCATCTGTAAACTGAGGGGCTAATAATGTCCGTACAGTATAGTAGTAAAGATAACATGGGAAAATGTATGTCAAATGCATAGTTCCAGGGGTCTAGTGCTTTTGATCAAGAGTGCAACAAATAATTATAATTATCGCTGTTACCCTTTTTGTGATTTCTTTTTTTTTTTTCTTGAAACAGAGTCTCACTCTGTTGCCCAGGCTGTAGTGCAGTGGCACCATCTTGGCTCACTGCAAGTTCTGCCTCCTGGGTTCACACCATTCCCCTGCCTCAGCCTCCCGAGTAGCTGGGACTACAGGCACCCGCCACTACAACTGGCTAATTTTTTGTTTTTTTTTAGTAGAGGCGGGGTTTCACCATGTTAGCCAGGATGGTCTCGATCTCCTGACCTCGTGATCCGCCTGCCTCGGCCTCCCAAAGGGCTGGGATTACAGGCATGAGCCACCGCGCCCAGCCATTGTTACCCTTTTTGATACAGTTGTGGGGAGTGAAAATATTCAGGTTCAAAAAGTTACCTTTCAAGGCAAAGTCTCCCTCCTAAGAGATTAGGAATTTCAGAAACACTTAAGGAATCAAGATGGATACAGAGTTTCTCACCTCCTGAAAATTACAGTCTAAACTTTTAACTTCTAACTTTTACCCCAGAGTATCTTAAGTTTGGGAGGAAATGTTTGTGTTTTCTCTAAAAGAAAAGCACAGAAATGCCTTTTACCTAAATTATTAGTATACAACTTGTTTTTTCTTCTTTTGAAACCTCTGTGACAGTTAAAACTTATATATTAAAAGGAATTTAAAAAGATAACATTTGCAAAATTTTGTGAAACTGAATATAATCTTCTCCAAAGTTTAATGCGTTAGTTTTCCTTAAAGTAGAAACGGTTTCTATTTACTCCCTTCAAGATAAAACTAAGAATCTTAGGATGGTATGCAAGTACTTCCATGATCTGGATCCCAGATTTGGATGGTAGCACGATGCTATGAAGCATTTCACCAGCCCCATGAGCCTATTTGTAGTTTGGTAAACGTAGGCAGATCTTTCAGTAATCCATGTTTTTTCATTTACAGTATTTTTCATTCTGAACAGTCATTCTTCCCCAGCCATTCAAGCTAGCTAGTTACTGCCTATCCTTCAAAATTCATCTCAAGTATATGCTCTTCAAGGAAGTGGTTCTAAATGTCTCCATCCCCCACATTGTTAAGTTACTGGATCTTAATCTGTTTAAAGCATCCCTTCAGGCCTGTATGATGAAGTTTATTATCAGTATTATGTTTGCCTGTTTGCCTGTCTCCCCAACTTATTTGTTCATGCCTTGAAAATAATGGGTCTTCATATTCCCAAAAGACCAGGCACACAGGAGACTCAGTAATTGGCCCTGTGTAGACTTGCGGATTGTACCCAATATGAAACCATGCTAAGCAATGTTAAATGCTACAGCAGTGACAGAGAATAAGTTAATAAATGTATATGATAGATTATTATATCCACAGCAGAAGAGGTTATTTTAAGAACTACTGCTTGTTTTGTGTCTGAGTAAAGATGGAATATCAAACAATTCCTTTACAATCAAATGAAGCTTACTTCCAGATAGCAAGACATTTTTTTCCTTTTTTCTTTTTTTTTATTTTCAGTAAGGAATTAGATTAGAAAAATCATTTGCATTTTTACATTAGTCTTCTCTGAATATGCATGGCTGGTTGAATTCTGTCTGACACCTTCACAGAACTCGCTTAAGTAAGCCTTCCATTGCTAAATAAATTGCATCCATTCTAATTAAAGATATGTAGAGCTGGAGCTTCCATGGTAACCCTGCCAGGGATAATATAATTGATTCAAATGGTCTCTCCTGCCACGTACTGATTCCATGCCAACAAGCCTTGAAAACTGTCCATCATTTCACAGAGCTATTTATAGACCAAGTCCAGCTGAGACAAATAAATGGTGATAGAACTTCCAGAGACAATTACTACAACGAATCATGAAAGACACTCCTTGCTTTCTAGCTCATTTAGTGATTGATTACCATCGACAAGGTTTAAATAATTATGTAGTGAACATATGGGTAATTTATAGAAAGAAAGGGAAACACGTGTATCAATTCTTTTTGTATAGGGGACCTGCTGTGGAAGAAATAACTCAAAATTCAAATGGTATAGGCACCACATTAGGCTTAATATTGGTACATCATTCTGCCTCATTGCTGGCTGTTCGCATCCAAGCTTGTCAGGCAATGTGTGAGAATATTACGCATACATGACATGAAGTCATAAAGCCACATGAAAATGAAGATTCAGAAAGTGAGACAAAGCTTGGGTAGCACAGTACTTTTTCATTCCCCTTATAGCATATTATAGTTCCTCTGGTCCTAACCAGAGCGAGATTGAGAAATGAGTTGATTTCTATAAGCCAAACTTCTCAACTCTAGTAGCTCATATTCCTGACATTCGGTTTGGTTGCTGAATTTGTCAGCAGCACTCAAGGTGGATCAGGTGGTGTTTCACGGGAAGATTGGTATTTGTGCGTGGTGGTGGTGGTGGTGAGTACTTGCTATCTAGGATGCCATTTGCACTAAACCGATTTCATCAATATCCTGGTTAGACTAACTTGTCCAAACATTCCCTTCACTCCAGGTATTTCTCACACTTTAAATTTGCCCCTGCATTGCTATCTAGGTTACACTTAATAGCCTGCTGATTTAGAAGCCAGTCTCTCAGTCAATCATCAAGTTATCAGGCAATTCGTTTAGATTAAACCTAGCGGAATATTCACATTGAGCTCTTTCAGCTCATATTTGCTTTTGAAAATCTTGAGATTTCAAGCTTTCATATATTTTACTCCCTCTTTAACAAAATGTTAGCACTATCTACTTTTAATATACTCTTTTTTCAATATGTATTGGTATCTAAAGCCATAATAAATTCCTTTAATAAAAATTCTCCAATAGATTCATTTTCTTCTTTTTTGCTGTACAATATTATCTCATAGTGGCAGTGATGGGAATCTGCCGTCTATTTTTAGAGGGTGGGATGAAATAGAGAAGCCTTGTAAGTTGGCTCTAAATTCTAGAAGCTGAAATCCAAGGCTAGGCTCTTTCCAAAAGTTGGTGGCTGGTTTCCTATCTTTGCTCTTGTTTTGCTCTGAAAGAACTCCCTACTTAAATGTTAACCTGTTGAAATATTACCATACAATTAAATACTACCTAAAACATTCTACCTTTTCCCTTCCAATTGCATTTGATCATGCCATGTTCTCAACCTTCACAGAATTTTAAAACAGTTTCCAGATATCCCTTAATACAAGGGATATTTATGTGTGCATTTATATATTATTAAGTGATCACAGAAATTTAGTCTTCTACAAATCTCTATATTCTTTTCTATTTTGTTTAAATTAAAATATAGAAAGAAACTAGAGCAAGACACCTTTATACATACTACATAGCTGTCTCCATGATATTTATTAACAATTTTCAAATAAAAAAAAACACAGGGTTGATATCATTTTTTCTTTCTTCTCCAGACCAAGTCCCTCCTTCTTCCTATTCTGTCCAACGGCTTAAAAACAATCCTTAAATCATTATTCATCCTTGTAATCCATTTTTAAAATAGACACATATTGTCTATGCATGAGCAACATATCGTACTGTGAGTTTTCTTAATTTACATAAATTCTACTATAGTGTGTTATGTTGCATCTTATTTTTGGTGTTCTACATTATTTTTGAGATTTCTGTTATTTTATATTAACCTAGTTCATTGCTTTAGACTGCTGAATAGTATCTCCTTGTATGAATTTTTTCACAATTTTGAATACTTGAGCTCTACCTTCAAAATATAT
Source organism: Trachypithecus francoisi (assembly GCF_009764315.1). NCBI lineage: Eukaryota > Metazoa > Chordata > Mammalia > Primates > Cercopithecidae > Trachypithecus > Trachypithecus francoisi. The sequence goes on from NW_022681454.1 coordinate 20,563,809, forward strand.
TCAAAATCCAACTACTTCTCATCACATCCAGGCTACCACTCTGAATTATCCTGTCTTGTTTGGATTATTGAACAGTCTTCTCCCATTTTGCATGCTTCCTCCTCAGAGAACCTACATCTATTCTCAATGAAACAGTCAGAGTGACTCTTTAAAAAGGTATGTCATATTATGCCACTAACCTATTCAAAATCCTCACGTGGCTTTGCCTCTCTTTCACTCAACACTTTAAACAATGCTGCTTTTAACTTTACTAAGTGGGAGAGTTTCTCTAGGGTGAATGCCTGTAACTGAAATACTCTCTCTTTCATATTACTTTCCCAAGTGATTATAGGAAGATTTATAGTCACAGCAGTGACATATAAACTGTTCTTTTAATGCCTTCATAGAACCCTAGCATATAGGTTTGTAGACAATAGATGGCAAATAATCATTTAAATCCTTCATCCTTCAAGAAACAGTTCCTCTATTACCCACTTACGATAACTCTTTTTCTGTATCTCTTTCAGAAAGATTCATGCTTGGCCTTCCTGTATAGAAATGTTGTAAGTACTTCCATTTTCGCATCTTCATGCTTCTTATTGTAATTATGTATGTCTGCTCCCCACCTGCCCACCCCCGTCACCCACTTCCCCACCATAGTAGTGCTTGTTCTCTGGAACTGGGTCTTCATTGCACCCTAGTAACTAAGAAGAAAATGAAATGTTCAAATTGGAGATGATCTACTACCAAGAACAGAGGAATTTTCTTACACATATAATCCCCTTTTCATATCACCATAGTTGCTATTGGTGATTGATAGATATTGCTATTTTTTCTATTTTATAGATGACAAAATTGAGAGCCATTATTTTCCCATTGTTAAAGAAGTAGCAAAGGGCAGAATGTACATCGTAAAAATGCTATACTAAAACCTCAGCATATTTTACTCTTGTCTGGGACACAGAAAGGACTTTGTATACCCTTTTACTAAAAAACTTCCTAATACTATGTAAATATTGCTATATTTGATTAGCCAATATAAGATTTTATTTACTTTGATCATATTCTTAAGTAAAAACAGCCTCAACAGCTGGAAAAAATACAATTTTCCTGTCTTTTATTTATCCATAGGTTGTGAGTGTGTCTCTCTGTGTGTGGCAGGGTTGGGGTGGGGGGATGATGAGGGAGAGAGAGAGAGAGATCCTATATTGTGCTTCTAGTTTTAAGGTCAAGTAGGGATCACTTTGAATTTGAGGGATTTTTGACAATTATTGATGGTTTGACTTTCAAGAATAAATCAATGAAACGCTGAGAAACAAGAAGCACCTTAAAGCCTACTTCCACAAAGTGGCCATGAATGAAGAAAATGAGACATTGTTAACTTGAAGCCATAATCATATTTTTGGCTATAGATTAACCACCTGTTACTTACCATATTGGACAGACTTACTTTGTTCCTATGCAACCCTTAAAACTCATTTTCCTCCATGTTCCAATACCTCTCCCCACTACTCACAGATACACTATATTTCCACTGCTCTCGCTCGCTCGCTCTCTCTCTCTCTCTCTCTCTCTCTCTCACACACACACACACACACACACACACACACAGGAATTGGTTTAAGAAATAGCCCATTGGTTTTCACAACAAAGGGAGAGGCACCTGAGAAGCTTGTTGCAAGGTACGTGTTCTCAGCTCAGCACCGTTAACTCTAAGATGCAAGAGTCAAAGCTCTTGTTTGTTGCTACTGAAAGGCAGCTATGGGTGAAATCAGCAGTGTCATTGTCTAAAGATTCTGGCAATGGGTTTAAGTAAACAACTAAGAGATGTTCTGTGCCTTCATTAATAACTAAACGTCAGTGTGAGAGAAGGCATGAGATGTCACTTCTTCCAGTTATCCCACTGGCTTTATTGAAAACTCAGTTTTGAACAATGATTCTCTACCTTTTCACTGTCACCCAATTAAGCCTGAAGCTTTTATTTTACCTCCTCAAGATCTCTCTCTCTCTCTCTCCAGGAGGAATAGCACACAATGGAGGGTTTTCACAGCATTACAGGCAGATAGTAGATTTGTAATGATTAGCAATGACACATTCTATTTTGGGACTAGATTTGTCATTCATATGCTTTCATTCTCCAGGTAACATTTTTACTCAACTTTTAAAAATACTTGGCATTCTTGGTTCATTCATGTATATAGAAAAGATATGTAGCATTACTCTCACCCAAATCCTTTCAAGTTATGTTGAATGTTGTCACTGAAATCATGTGTCATGTATAACAGAGCTCACCCACTGAGCAGATGATTCCTGCAGATGAGTTAAAGTTTGAACTCACTATGGTTGATTTATTCTTAGTTTTAAAAGCCAACTTGGGCTTCATATCTTGCTGAGGATTACCTATTTATAATCATTATAACCATGTCAGTGGGTGCAATGGAATTGGGTCTTCTCACCCATTTTGGAATTACCAAGGAATAAATTCATCTTTCTATGACTCCCAGCTTTATTTTCTGTCAACAGTTATTCATTGAGCAGGAGACGCCCTGGAGATACAGCAGTGAGCACAAAGAGACCCAGTAACTCCCACATATCACCAGTGGTCTAGCATGGAGACATATTAGTCAAACACATGCGTATTTAAGTAAATCATTGAAAGTATCAACAGGCTACAAAAGAGACAGGAGAAGGAACAAGAGCTATGGGAGCCTTAAGAAAATGGAACAGCAAATGTTGAGGAAAGGGGAAACATTTCAAAAAGTTATCCTAAGTAAATGTTGTATGACCTTGTGATGTATGCAGGATGTGGCACTGGATGGAGGGACAGATTTTCCAACAGAGATAACAGCACATGCTGAAATATGTAGTACTTGGAATAAGAATAGGACAGAGAAAACTGCCATGGCCAGAGGTCACTGAAAGAGAGAGTATGGCAGTCCATGAGCTCAGTGAGGTAAACAGGAACATACAGGACATCATAGGCCATGGTAGAGACTATGCCTTTTATTCTAAGGGCAATGGAAGATCTAGATAGGCTTTAAGCAGGGCAGTGATCTGACCAGGTTTATGTTAAAAGGAGAATCACTCATATTAAAGTTGAGGATAGTCATATCTTGCATTGACAATATCAAAGGATCAGTATAATGATCTAAGAAGGTCAATAAGTTCAAAGTAAAACATTAAAATTCCAAGCATCCAGTAGAGTTAGTAAATGCACTCTGAGTATAATTGTAGCTATAAGAGTATCTGCTTCAATCTGTTATTCAAAAACACACATAAATGCTCAAATTTTACAATTCTCCACTTAAAATGGAGCATCAATAGAAGATCCCAAGATTTAGTAACATCTACCCCTGCAGTAGCCTTTAAATCTGGTTATAAATAAAGCCTATTGCCACTTAATTGTTTTATCTACTGCACAGCAAGCTGAACCCGTGGCTCAAATCTGAATTATCCATGAAACAAAATATCAGAAGATATAAATGGGGTATTACCACACATCATTTGATATAACCATTATTAAAACCTTAAACATAAAATTGATCAGCACATATTTATTGAGTGCCCACAAAGTTCCAGATACTGTGTATACAACAGTGACTACCACCGTTTGAGTTGTGTCTCCCAAAATTCATATGTTGACATCCTGACTGTCAATACCTCAGAATATGACTGCATTTGGAGATAGAGCATTTAAAGAGGTAGCTAAGTTAAAATGATGCCATTAGGGTGGGCTCTAATCCAATGTGACTTGTGCCTATTGTCAGAAGAAATCTGGACACATAAAGAAAAACCTGGGATGTACACACACAGAGAAAAGATCAAGACTCAGCAAGAAGTCGGCCATCTGCAAGCCAAGGAGTGAGGTATCTGAAGAAACCAACCCTGCTGACACCTTGATCTTGGACATGCAGCCTCCAGAACTGTGATCAATAAATTTCTGGTGTTTATGCCACACAGTCTGTGATAGTTTGTTATGGCAGCCCTAGAAAGGAATACATTGAGGAAGTTAGAAATCTTTTTTTTTTTTTTTTTTTTTCCGAACAGTTTACGATCTAGTGGGGAACAGAGATAAAGGTGCAAAAAGAGAGAGAATAGGTTCTTGGATAAAGGGAATATAAGATGCTATGGGACACCTATCCTTAATTTCGGGGTCAGAAAATGATCACTGGAGAAACATCTCTATGTTGAAGTCTATGTAGGAGTAGCAAGACAAAAAAAAAGAGGATGGAAGAGTTTTAGAAAAAGAATGCATGCAACCATGCATGCAAAACCCGTAAGACAGGATGACAAGTGTGAGGATCTGCATACTTTGCATGGAGGGGTCACTCAGTGAATATTTGTCGATTTTTAAAATAGATTTATCTATTACATTGTGGTTAAAATATCCTCAGATTTTACCTGGATTTATGCAAATGCCTATTCATTGGTTTTCCTGCTTCCATTTTCTGTCCCTATTACCCTGTTTCACCGTCACACCCAGAGGGTTCATTTAAAAATCTGAATTACATCTAGTCACTGTCCTTAAGTAGCCTTGGGGACTTCCTACAGCATTTCCAAATAAGCAAATACGTAGATAAATAAGCAAGTAAATATATTAATAATTAAGTAACCCCTTACCTGCAAAGTTTGATATAATCTAGCTCATGCCTACCTCTCATACATACTTTAATTCTATTCTCTGACCCACCCTACCTCACCCATCCTCAGCCACATGGGCTTCTTGCAGGTCCACAAGAGCACGTCAAGCTCAGTCCTACCTCACAGCCTTGTACTTGTTCTTCCCTCTATCCAGAATATACTTTCGCCAGGTTTTTGCATGTCTATCTCCTTACCTCATCAATTCCTCAGAAAGTCTCTAACTCAACTGTCTAAATACCCCTTCCCTCCACTCCTCTATGGAATTATGTATTGTATCACTATCTTTTTTTATGTTAAATAGCATTTATCCTATATTAAACCATAGCAAGTGCTTTTTTCTCCTATCATCTCTCTTTCTACCCAAACTAAAATTTAAACACAATGGGAGTAGAAAGTTTCATCTGATTGTGTACTGCTTTCCCCAGCAACGTGACTGGAACACAGTAGACATTAAATAAGTATGTGTTGAATGAATAATATTAAACCATCCAAGTTGACTCTGATTATAAATTCTTATCATCTATCCTAAACATGAAACAGGGAACAATGGGAAGATTTTGAACCATTCCTAGAAAGTAGAGACAAATGTAATTCCATGGTACAAAAAAGGCAGCATTAAAACTACCTCCCAGATTGATGTGGAATAACTTGTAGCACGTTAAGCCTGTGCCTGTAAGAACACAGTGAACATTTCCCATGTGCTCACATATCACGGTGAATCAGAAAGGACGGAATTGATCCAGAGAATTTGCCAACTGGTTTTGTCATTTGATTCTGAGCAAGATGCTTAACCATATAAAGTATCCTGTAAATTATGGATGACAACACTGGCCACATCTACATCACATAGCGACGGTTTGGGAGGTAATGGGATTTTTACTTGAAATAGCTGAGCTCCCTGGAGAGAAGGCAGAAAGGGGACATGAAATAAATTGCAGCCAAATACCATTAACTCTATATATTTGCAACATAACTTACACTGATAGACTAAGCTATCGTGGCATTAAGAGGTGTGCTTTGTCTCTTTTCTACAGATTACCTCCCTTATTGATCTCCATTTATTTATCTTCTACACCTTATGGAACAGGGTTTCCTGAGGCTTTGTCAATACAGACTTTCAGGGTAGAAAGACAGTACTAGAAGCAACTGGGTAGAGGATAGCACTACCACAAAGGCACATCTAGTCCAAAGGGTAATGGCATTCAGAGTTTTGGAAGAATAGATTTAGATGAATGTGTTGCTTAAACTACTGATGGAGTGAGAGAGGTGACCAATATTGTTCTGGTTAAAGGGCGTTCATGGCCAAACTCTATCTACCAGAAGATGAGAGCAAATGCTGAGTGATTTAAGTAGGAGTTAAGACAGAACCCCCAGCAGGAGGTGGGATAAATGTTAAACAGAGAATGCTCCACACAAGACTCTAAGGCTCTACAACGGGTTCTGGGCCTAGCAGAAAATAAGAACACAAAGATGAAGAGTTTATAGTACAATGGTTAGGAGTGTGGGCTCCCATAATGGAATGCCTATATTTGAATCCTCTATCTCTTCCATTTCCTAAGTTGAGCGACCTCAAGCAATTCACTTGTCTTCTTTAAAAAGAAGATTCCATTTCTTCATCTCCATAAAGGATCAGTGCTAAAAGATAGAATGGTTGCGAATAGTAAAAGGATTCACATATTTAAAACATCTAGATAGGATTCAGCCACATAATAAGTAAATAGTACATTTTGTTTTTCATTGTCATTGTCATCACCATCATATCCCTTATCAAGGTACTGGATTGTGGCCATGAAGCTTAGACAGAGAGGTTAGATGGGGCAGGTGTTGATGGAGCCCACCCGAAATATTTCAAACCAGGTGCCACAGATTTAACTGTGGAATATCAGATACAAAAATCTATTGGAGAAATGACTGTATCCCAAGTGCCACTAAATTATGGAACCCAGTTTTCCAATAATTTTGCTAAGTCAAAACTAGTTCAAACAAGGGATTGAGTAGATACAACTTTGGGAGAACTGGGACAAACCATAGGAACTTGATGATCTAATGGTCATCAATCAAGGAAAAAATACCACACTTTTCTCTTTCAAAGTCTAGATATGAGTCTGTAATAGGTGGTATAAATATGGGGAAACTGCTTTTTAGTAGCAGATAATGTAGAAACAATAAAGAAGTTAACTAACTTTTCAGAACCTGGGGGTTTGTATGCAATTGCATTTTTCATTATGTTCTTGTATCCTTACTCTTTCTTAAAGTGGAATTACCTTTCCTCTTAGACAATAAAGAGAAATTGAACAACTGCTGAGACAATAATTTTCTTCACTAAATAGACATGAAGTTCCTCAAATAGTATACAAAAGAGATGATGTTTGTTTTACTGTTTATGGTACCAGTCACCTGGCCTCTAAACTGACCTGCAAGCAGGGCTATTATTTGACCACTGTTGATATTCCAACCAGATGCAAGTGGAGTTACGAAAGACTGTCATTAAAAAAAGAACTTAGGGAAATGCTCTCCATATTCTCTATATATCCTGTTGGCAAAACACATAATTTCCCCTGTCGATATACACCTTAATAAAAATTCTCATTAATGCATTTGTTAATTCATACAATATTTATGAGGATTACTATTAGTCACACATGTGCTTGGCAACGCCAAGGCTGCAATGAACAAGGAACATTTAGTCCCAGCCTTAAGAAATCCTATTTTCCAGCAGATTCAGTATAAACAGAGAACAGAGGAACATGTACATTTTCATTCCTCAGGGGAGGGAGGGGTATGAGTAACATTTTTTGAGTGTTTATGGTGCCAGACACCATGCAGGAAACTCTATAGATCTTTGGAGAGGCAGCTTATCTTCTTGCAGGTATACTCAGTCTCAGTCAATTACATCACCACTGTAGCTGCCTATCTAGCCTCATAATCTTCAAGGAAATAAGTCCACAAAGCTTGAAAAGAACAGAACATCCAGAAAGCTCACTTCCTACACACACTATCCTTCCTCTTGCACAGTGTAAACTTTGAATTCTCATTTTAGTAGATAACCCACCAAAGAGAGAGAACTTCATTTTGCTATGGGCTACAGAAGGTGAAGATACAAACTGCATTTAGGAGGCAATGGCCTGAAGGTAGGTTAATTCCATGCCTAGACTTAGACCATGTTATCTTTAAACAGAGCAGGCAAGAGAGGAAGGGAAGGAATATCAATTGATGCCATTGCCTTCACAAATCCCTGATGAACTGCTCAGTAGGGACTAAATAATTGGTAGTAGCTATTGTGTTTATTGTGTATAGCTAAACCAGAAATGAGTGTTCATGGAAATGCCATTCTATAACCAAGAAAAAACATAAGGAACAATGATCAGTTTGACATTTTAAACAAGAGGCATATTTTCATTTGGTTCAATAAGAAAAGTTTCTAAGCAACGTTTAATTATAGTTTACACCAGATTTCAGGTGTGCTTAATTGCTGTATTAACTTCTTTACCAAGGTCTTCTAAAATACACTTGGTTACTATTCTGAGAATGTCTTTAGTCTCTCTTCATGAAGCTTGGTGAGGCAACAAACAAATGATATGTCATCAAAACTAACTTGTTAAAGGGGACAAGAATTAAAATTATACCTTAAAAACTTTTCCATTTCAGAAAAGAAAAACAATGCACACTATTAAATTCCTGGCTCAGAAAGTGAACTAAAATGAATCCTCTCTTGAATCTAACCAACCATTTTGGCTTGCTTGGGCCTATAAGGTTTTGTGGACGTTGGACTTTCAGTGTTAAAATGGCAGAGTTCCCGGCAAATCAGAATGAATTAGTCGCCTTACCTCTCTTCATAGATTTGTCATGATAATTAAATAAAATAATATCTATCAAAGGCATATCATAACATACTTCGTACTCACAAGCATTACAAAATGTCAGCTATTGTTAAAGTACTTACTCTGACAGGTGCTGCGCTAAGCAGTTAGTTTTACAAGAGACCTTTCTGCTCCTGAATAACTCAGCTTGCATAATGGATGTCAGGGACAGCTCAGAGAGGGGAATGAGTAGACAGCAAGAGATATCCTTTTCTCTGGGACAGGATGAAAGGCATTTACATACAAAATTGCAATAGTAGGGACAGCTGGAGAGGGCTACGTTGAGCCTGAGAATAGACTCCTGAGAAAGATTTCAGGTGTGCTGAAAGATTTCAGGTGTGCTGAAAGAAAGAATGCGGGAAGCTAGTGAATTATCTATAGCTGAGTAAACTATAATGGATTACCATCACTAAAATATATTTATTTTATAGTCTAAAAGCAAATGTTATATTTTACATATATATGTAACCATATATAATAAAAACATATGTAGTAATACGTATATATAATTTTAAAAAGTCTCAACTGTTCCACATTAATTATACCTCTGAATCTGAATTTTCTTGGTTGTATATGACATAAGAAGTGTCCCAATTTCATAATGAGGCTTTCTTCAATGAGTAAATGAGATAATTTATGTCTACCACTTTTCATCTTTTAAGTACTCAATATACCCATTGATTATTATCTTTTTACCTTTTTATAACAGTTTTATTGGGGCATAATCAACATATCATATAATTTAACCTGTTAAAGTGAATTATATTGAGTGAATTCAATAGTGTTCAGTACATGCACAGTTGTGCAACAGTCACCACAATTAATTTTAGAAGATCTTTGCCCTCCAAAACATCCTTGTGTCTATCCTTTTAGCTATTACCCTTCACTTTTCTCCAACACTCCAGGCCTAGGCAACCACTCTAGAGAATTGCCTATCCTGGATATTTCATGTATATTTCATTTAATTCAAATTATACAATATGTAGTCTTTTGTGACTGGCTTCATTCATTTAGCATAATATGATGATCCATGTTGTATCAGTAAATCATTTCTTTTTATTGCTGAATAATATTTCATTGTATACATATAATAACTTTTATTTATTTATAACTTGATGGACATTTGGGTTGTTTTCATCTTTTGAGTGTTATAAACAATACTGTCATGAACATTCACGTGCAAGTTTTATGTTGACATATATTGTCTTGTTTTTTTTTTTTCTTTGAGACAGAATCTCACTCTGTTGCACCAGCTGAAGTTCAGTGGCACAATCAAGGCTCATTGCAGCCTTGACCTCCCTGGGCTCAGGTGGTCCTCCCACAGTAACTTCCTTAGTAGCTGGGACTATGGATATGTGCCACCATACCCAACTAATTTTTTGTAGAGATGGGGGTTTTGCCATGTTGCCCAGGCTGTTCTCAAAGTCCTGGGCTCAAGCAATTAATCTGCCTCAGTCTCCCAAAGTGCCGGGATTACAAGTGTGAGCCACTGCATCCAGCGCATGGACATATATTCTCATCTCTCTTAATGAATACCTTGGGTATATTTTTGGGAGTAAAACTGCTGGGTAATACAGTAATGCTATGTTTCATTTTTTGAGGAACTGCCAGATATTTTTCCAAAGTAAATGCATCATTTTACATTCCTGCCAACAGAGCATGAAGGTTCTAATTTCTCCATATACTTGCCAACATTTGTTATTATCATTGTTTTTATTATAGCCATCCTAGTACGTGTGAAGTGGTATGTCAATGTGGTTTTGATTTTCATTTTCTTGACAGCAGATCATGTTGAGCATCTTTTTATGTGCTTATTGGCCATGTTTATATCTTCCTTGGATAAACCTCTATTGAAATCCTTTGCCCTTTTGAAATCCTTTGCTCTACTGAAATCCTTTGCTGATCTTGAGTGTTGGGTCACTCAGGATCAGCAAAAGAAGGAAAAACTTACTAAGCTAAAAAGAGGCAGATACAGGATTAGGACTAATGTTCAGGTAATATGGAAACCCAAAAAGCAGAATGATTTTTCAGATACTAGATGGCCACCCGAGCCTACTGAAGTAAATGAACTCATCCTCTCTTCTGATACCTTCTCTGATCCTCCAGATTTTTATCAGGAATATGCCCTAAATGCATATCTTTGATGCTCCCCCAACGTGGAGAATAAAATTCAAACTCCTCAGCATGCCACTCAGACCTACCTATTATTGATATGCCCCACCATTCCAGCCTCACTTGATGCCATTCCCTAACCCTGTACATCACTCAGCTGGAAAAACCACAAGATTCCCAGTGACCTACAGGAAATTTGCATTATTCTGTCTGCTGGAAAAATTCTATTGATTCTACAGGCAGCTCAAAAGTCTTCATCAGCTGTACTAAATTCTCCCTGTCCCCTGAAATCACATTCCTTTCCCTCCTCAGCACACATACCGTTCCTTAATTCAACCAGTAATGCTGTGGGAGTGTGATGTTCCTGATGTGTGCAAAGTAATGGAGGCACAATAGTGGATATAGTCCAGTCCCTGACACTAAGAAGCTGAAAAGTCTAGCCAGAGTCTGTTTCCACTGCTCTCCTGTCAACTGTCTGAGCCCAGGGATAATATCATTAACTTTTATCACCTTACCAGCAAGCACATTCCCTGGTAAAATCTAGATTATAAAAAAGGTAATTCTGATATTTTACTGAAACTACCAATACTCATACATCTTACAGGAAGATAGACTCTTTTGCTAAAGACAATAAATGGAAAGAAACTCTGGCAATAAACTGCTGAGAACTGCACAGCAGCACTTCCCAGCTATCTGCCATATGAGATTTAGAACAAAACAATGCAACCCAAATGGGAAGGTGGAAGTGCACAATGAATATGCAAAGCTATAAACCAAGTGATAATTTTTGTCTTGATTGTGTGAGCGAACTATTAAGAAGATTATAATTAAGAGTTCATTTCTTATAGTACCAACAAGCATTTTAATCAACCTTGATAGCATTAGCTCCAATTACCATTAGTATACTATAAAGATTCTGTTTTAAATTGCAATGAGTCAGTAAATTCAAGATGGCACTTTAAGAGTAAATATTAACAGGACCTTATCATTTTCCTGAGCAGTCACAAGTTATGGATGGGGACTTTGTGAAGGCACAAGCAACAGTGGGATTTACAAAGAGCGATGAACTTCACAAATGTTGTTTGTACTCTGGTGTGAAACAAAAAATTATCCTTAAGAATGTTTGATGACTGTTTGATCTATGAATTTTTATTTAAAGAAAGACATTTTATGTAGCCAATCTAATAGACTAACAAACTCAAAATAAAGGCTGACAAAGAGAGTCCTTTGAAATTCTCATTATTAACTTACAACATTTGCATAAATTTGAACAGAGATGGATGGCTTTAAATGACTGTCACTAATTAAGAGACTGAAACAAAAAAAAAGACTAATAAAACATTATGTACAAAGACAAGCACATTAGCATATCCTATCTCATATCTCCCTTACAATGACATGAAGACAAATATTCCTGATTACACCTGAAGCAATAATGTAACTAAGGCAATAAATCACTTGAAGAAATCTAAGGGGGCTTCTTTTTAAACACATTGATTTGGGTATTAGGACTGTCACTGAAATATAAATATAAAATGGAATCAAATTTGTTGTGATGATGTATCACTCAAACATTTGCCTCTTTCCTGGATAAATTTAATCAGTAGGTGGACATGTGACTGTACCTAAGATGTATTTGTTTAAAAAGACTGCCAGATTATTAGAAAACCCTCAAATGTCCATCAGAATAGATATTTATCCCTAGTAAGGCACATCACAGGATTGAAAGTCAAGTCAAAAGAAGTTGAATGCTTGGGTGTTGCATTTTTTTTCTTCCCTTAAGAGAAGATCTAGAAGATATTTTTTTCAATGAATTTAACTCTAAAGGCTTATTTTTAAGATGTGTAACAAAGTTCACATTGTGGGAGAAAATTTGACAATAGGGAAGCCAGGAAAGGATAGAACAACACTGGGCAGAGTCTAGCTATAACTATGCAGGGCTGGCACCACCCATTTTCAGAAAGACCACCGCAAAGAGACCCGGCAAGAAAGAAGGTCCCTTGTTGGATGAGCCCCTGGAAATCTATGACGCAAGGAGCTCAGTATCTCAGATCTGATATCCATTAGCACATTGGTACACAAAACAAATTTGTTTTACAGACTAATGGTAATAACTGACATAAACCCTGAAAATTTCAAGTTATTTAGAAATGACCTTTTCAATCAACATTTTGTTCCAAATTTTCCAACTCTTAGAATCACACTATGATGTTATCTGTTAGAATGTTTTGTAATTTTCTTCTCTAATGTGATTATCCAGTTCTCCACTGCCATCATTGAAATTTCCCACCAATTCTATGTATAAAACATTTTACAGTTAGGTAAACTTAAAAGACACCTTAGTAGAGTGTTGATGAACACTCTAATAATTAATCATGTAAATATCCAGAATCTGCATAATCTGTTTAAAAAAAATGCATGGTCCGGATACCCTGATCAAATGTCTGGGTAATGCATTCATTTACAAAGTATTGGTTGAATCCCTACTTGCCTACTGTGTGAAGAGTTATTTTTAGGGAAGTTACTTACTTTTCTTAAAATCAGCATCTACTTTTTTGTTTATCTGCTGTGCAGCCTTTAGAGAAAAAATTATGAACCTATAGAATGTTTCAGACTCTTTCAACAAATTTAAGAAAAGAGAATAACACTGCATGGTTCCATAATAACAAGTTCAGTACTACCATCATTTGCATAAAAGCAATGTCTCTTTTACTATATAAGAAGGAAAAATATATCTAAAAATTCAGTACTCCTTCAGAGGCCACAGTGTCTACTGTCCTGGCAATCTTGACAGTTTTCTCACTTCTTCAGGGTACAGTCTACCCTCTGCTTCTTCAGCATCGCCCTATCCCTGATAGACACATCAAAATAGTCAAGTGACCCAGAACTGACCAATCAGAAGTTTGTGCTTTTCTGGTTTCAGTGATTAATTCAAAAACTAAACATATTTAAAAAATCATGTCCAGTCAATTTTCACTGGGATTACTCATGTGGAACCCAGTATAAACATGCTCTCTTATCCTGCAATGTTGCTAACCTGGGAATGTAGGGCTCCTGTGTTCCCCATGCTACTTTAAAAAAACTAACTGTCATAGGCTCGAAAAAGAGCAAAATACACTGGGAAGCTGAGAAATACATGATGGGACACTGATAGAGAGACAGTCCTGCTATCACTGAGTTCTAGCTCTATTCTGCAGATCCCTGCTCTCCATAGCTCATCCTTTGACTTGAACTACCTACAATGTGCTTCCTAGTAATATATGTCAATAAACTCCCCTTTTAATTCAGGGTGTACATTTTCACCCTGTAATTGAAAAAGTCTTGATTGACACTTCTCCTTTAATCATGTTGAATAAATTAGCTTTCATGCCTTGGCATTCTTTTATTAAATTTCCATTTATTGAACACTGACTGGGTTAATAAAGCACGGGGCTCACAAGCACTGGGCTCACAAAGAATAAGTCACAATCCTTACATTTAATAATTAAATAACATTTATTTGATAATCCTTATATTGAATACAGAAAACTTAACACGTGTGGGGACCCACTCAGAACCCCAGATTTGGTATGAAGATTATTTGATGCTGAAGAAATTTGAAATTCGACAGATGCAGAAAGAAGTCTTCTTAAAGCTTCTCTCATCTGAGCAGAAGCAGAAACTTACGAGAAATAAGGCTGCCATAAATCCCTTTAGGGTAGGTCTACTCCCAGAAGAGAAACCAAGGGTAAACTACCACAAATTCCCTCTTGGGAGAGTTTCTAGGCCAAGAAGGATTTGAAAAGGCCACTCCTTCCTGCATACACAAACATTATTATCATACATATTTTAATCTCCTGTCTGTTTTCCTAAAAATCTATTTGTCTTTCCTAAACAAACCATCTATTCTTCCTACAGAAGCCTTTTCTTCCCCACCCCTTTCCCTTAGTAAGTTAGGTATATAGGCCTCTAACCTTAGTCACCTGGCTAGCTTGCTAGTTCATTTATTACTTCTCATATTCATGGGAATAAACCATTTTACCCCTTTAATCCATATTTTGTCAGTTTAGTTCACAGACCTCAGAAAGCAAACTTAAGAGGCTACCAGAAAAATTTTCCTCCCTGACACACATAAACCATTAACAAAATAAAAATGTGTATATTTTATTTAAAAATGTATAGTATAAAAACTGTATATTGAGAAAATGTCCTATAGAGACAATCACATACACATATGTCATCATCATCATCATCGTTATCAACTTCATCAAAGTGCTTCTCTTAAATAATGTGGGGGTAAGGTAATCTTCAAAGCAACTATAATGGATCTTGACAAAATCATTTCAAAGTTCTGAATCACTTGTTTGGTTTAAATGAGAATTTATTCTTCACAAACTTGTTTGGGTCCCATCTCATCCAAATTGATCTCAGATAGAAAACATGCTTTTTATTCTGATCATTTACATAAAGGGCTAACATCTGTATACTTCCCTTTGCAGGCAGACTGTGCTGAAGACTATATAAATATAATAGACTATTAGTCTCCTATATATAGTCCACATATACATATATAGTCCTTCTCTATATATACATATAAAATATCATTTTAGTCTTCCCCAATATGACTGAGGTAGTCATTCTTATTATCCCCTTCTTAAACATGAGGATTCTGGGCCAGGTGCGGTGTCTCATGCCTGTAATCCCAGCATTTTGGGAGGCCAAGGTGGGCGGATCACCTCAGGTCAGGAGTTTGAGACCAGCCTGGCCAAGACAGTGAAACCCCGTCTCGACTAAAAATACAAAAATTAGCTAGGCGTGGTGGCAGGTGTCTGTAGTCCCAGCTGCTCAGGAGGCTGAGACAGGAGAGTTGCCTGAACCCGGGAAGTGGAGGTTGCAGTGAGCTGAGATCTCGCCACTGCACTCCAGTCTCGCAACAGAGCAAGACTCGGGGGAAAAAAAAAAAAACGATTCTGATATTCAAAGTAGAGAGATAAACTACCAAAAGTTATAGAGGCAGTACAGGATGGAGCTAGGTCTTGTCAAAGTAACCAATATCCTCTGGGGGGCTCGAAGTTGTCTCCATGACTCTTACAAGAAAACAACAGCAGGGGGTGTCAGAGTCAGAGACGAAGCCGGAATGGTGAAAGCAGAGTTGGAGTAATGAGAAGTCATGGACTGAAGGCTGAGGTCGGACTCCAGAAGCTGGAAGAAGGCTAGAAAATAGATTCTCCCTTAGAGATTCCAGAAGGAGTCCAGCCTTGCCGACACCTTGATTTGAGCCCAGTGAAATGAATTCAAATTTCTGATGCGCAGAACTGTAAAAACTAAATGTGTTATTTTAAGCTGCTCAGTTAGTGGAAATTTACGATGGCTACAATAGGAAACCAAGAGAATCTTACGTCATCTTTTCCCTGTGGGGAAAATAAAAAGTCATATTTACATGGCATCTGCCTCGGCCACTGGGGATGTTCTTTCAGAATCGATAGCTGAGGCAAAAAAATATAAAGAATTAAGAAGATAGAGTCACATATTCAGGCCTCATTAGAAATTAAATCTGAAGCAAAAGCCCTTATATTTGATATGCTAAGTATTAATAAAAGTTATATCCAAATAGCAAGGTGACAAATTCTGCAAAAACTTTCATCTGACTCTGCAATATGAATTTAAAACACTCCATTGGTGTTTCAATATTACAAAATGCCCTGGAAACACCTGGGATGAGGGAGACATTGAAATTCATATTTTTATCCATAAAATAATATCATCGCACTTACCAATAGCATACTAACAGGGAAAGCATCCAGATAAATAGCTAATGTATGCAGGGCTTAATATCTAGGCGATGAGTTGATAGGTACAGCAAACCACCCTGGCACACATTTACCTATGTAACAAACCTCCACATTCTGTACATGTATCCTGGAACTTAAAATAAAATTTTTTAAAAAGCATACTGAACCATTGATTTTTTTTTTACATCATCCTTCAAAAAAGATATTAAATATTTACTAATCGGTGTTAACAAATATTCTAAATACTTTAAATATAACGTTGCTTCTGCCTGATCCAATGATCTAGAGTTAGTTTAATGAATTTGATGATGCTATCAAAAAGCTAAATACAGCAGTAGATCATTGATCACTTTTGCTATGAAAGAATGGGGACTATACGTCAATAAATAAGTGGGGACTCCTGTTTTCAATAGTTCTCTGTCCTTGAGTATGTCATTTTTCCCTAAAAGGGGTTCTGCCTTGCATCTAGAAATTGAAGGTGGTTGATGCACTATACGATTAAAAGTCATAAAAATGACACGTCATTCTAAGATGGCTGGGTACTGAAAATCTCATCACCTCTTACGTAAGCAATTTTCCCCAAACTGGAAGGAAACACAATCACACACACTGTGGGGTCACTTCCTGCAGAGATGATTTGGGGACGTAGCTGAATGAGGCTGAAAAGTCAGACCCCACAAGTTCATTATAGGTAGCTGCAATGTTAGCTGAGGCTGGGGCCTGTTGGACTCTTTTTTTTTTTTTTTTTTTTCCTTTGGTCAAGCTTAAGTCTGGGTACGTCTTTTCCTGTATGTTTTCCCAGAATTTTATCTAAAATGATGAAAACTGCCTTTGAACTTGAAGGTTCTGCAGTAAGAGCACAAATTAAAAGACATCTGAAGGTAGGAAGAAGAGATATTGCCTTTCTTCTTAATTTGAAGGTTCAGAAAAACCAGTAATTAGATTCATTATGTTAAAATTGGACTTAATTCCTTTAATCTGAAAATTTCAAAGGGCTTTCAAAAGCTTACAAATTGCTGTTAATCCCAATGGCACAAAGATGACCTATGTCATTTTAATGGTATGGTATGTTATAATGAAATCACAAGACTTTGATTATTCCTCTGAGGGTTCAGTTTCGTTTTGCTCTCCCATAAATTAATTTGAAGAGAAAAATCAACTTGGTATCAGTGATTAAGCAATAATTTTAATGCATACACATGCACATGTACATTTGCATACAGAGTGAAATTTATTCTTTAAAGAGCTATAGATAATCTACAAAAGCAGAGCACATACTACCCAAAGTGAATAGTTAGTATCAATAAAACTCATATTCCATTTTTACTATGGACCATGCCTCTAACACCAGCATTTTGATCCCAAACACACAAAGCACACTGAAATTCCTTTCTTTCTCTCTCGTAATCTCCTTCTTGCTATCATTCATAGCGCTAGAGAATTTTAGACTAGAAAAGACTTAAGAAATCACTTATTTACTAGTTCTTCTTTTTATACCTGTTATTACAAATTAAAGCAAATTGACTGGGTTAATAAAGTTGCTAGTTAGGAAACTAGGAATTAATGCCTACAGCAACTGCTGTCATCTCCTTCAAAATCTGTTTAAAAAATAATTACATAGTATAGGAATACATAGTGTGGTGAATGGGTTTTCTTTTTGTATTTTTCCTTTTCCTTCTATCACATAGCATCCATCTTTCCTTGTCACGTTAGCACTGCAATCTAGATTGTAAGGAACAACTTTCCCACCACGAGCCCAGGTCCCTCCAGGGGGCTTCCAGGTTGAGGCGTATGGCTCAGAAGTCTAACCTCTCAGAACATGGTGTTGCCTTGGCCAGGGTGTAGCTTCTGTTAGGGCATGTGGTCCAAGGAGGGCCAATGAGGCATGAGGCCACTTCTGAAGCCGCTGGCCAGGAGGCAGCTGCTCTTCCCCACTGAGACTGACCCTCACAGGCTGTGATGCAGACATTGTCTGCAACCACCTAGCACCATGTGAAGCCAGAAAATAAAGCCATTAGGGTAGAAGCCAGAGCTGAGAGGTTAAATGGATTTCTAATGACATTTTAAATTAAGTCCTACCTGAAGACCAGAACTACCACCTGGGCCTCTCAGTTATGTGGGCCAAGGAATTGTGGGTTTATTTTTTGTTTTTGTTGAAACCAGTTTGAACTGGCTTTTGAGTCACTTAAGTACTAACTGGGCTTATTAGATGAAATACAGGATGCGTGGTTAAATTTCAATTTCAGATAAACAATGAATAACTTTTTTTTTTTTTTTTTTTTTTTGAGACAGAGTCTCACACTGTCGAACAGGCCGGAGTGCAGTGGCACGATCTTGGCTCAACCCAACCTCCGCCTCCCAGGTTCAAGCAATTCTCCTGCCTCAGCCTCCCAAGGAGTGGTATAAATATTTCCTATGTAATATTAGGAAAATCTGACAATTCTAATTGTAATCATTGAGCAAGCTATTTCTAGATGTGGAGCAGGGCCAGTAGAGAAAGGAGAGAGGCCCATGAGAATAGTAGAGACACAGGTGCTATCATAAGAAGTAGTAAGGTGTTGTGTATACTTTCCTTTAGAGGAAAAGAGCTAGTTAGTTATTACAATGTCATAGGAAACAGGCAATATATTTATCAAGCTGATATTCCAGATTCCTTTTTCCTGTCTGATTCTATCTCTTTCTTCGATTCAACCTCAAGTCCTGGAATTCATTGAGTAAGGAAAGAGGTAGCAACAGCCTCTATGTCAATCATGACCCAGTCTGAGTTTGGTGTAATTCATTGCATTCCATCAGGCATTTGCAGACATTGTGCAGAACATTGCAGGGGAGAGTGGGTGAAAAGGTCCTAATTGTTCTCTTCTAAAGGCTCTAATATGTCCAGAGGAAAAAATATAGGCAAAAACAACAACATAACTGTAATGCCTGATGGATTAGTATGGATGGTGGGGGGAAAGGCCAACTCCAAAAAAGGTGGGAGTTGAGCTAGACCTTGCGGGAGAGGTATGGTATGTGGGGTGGGTGGGAGTGGTCATTTCAAACACATGTCCTCTTGCCACTTCCTATTTTTCTTTCTGCTTCTCTTCTCTTCTCTTCTCTTCTCTTCTCTTCTCTTCTCTTCTCTTCTCCTCTCCTCTCCTCCCCTCTCCTCCTTCCTTCCTTCCTTTCTCTCTCTCTCTTTCCTTCCTTCCCTCCTTCCCTCCCTCCCTCCTTTCTTCCTTTCTTTCTTTTCTTTCCTTCCTTCCCTCCTTCCCTCCCTCCCTCCTTTCTTCCTTTCTTCCTTTCTTTCTTTCTTCTTTCTTTCTTTCTTTTTCTTTCTTTCTTTCTTTCTTTCTTCTTTCTTTCTTTCTCTTTCTTTCTTTCTTTCTTTCTTTTTTCTTTTTCTTTCTTTCTTTCTTTCTTTCTTTCTTTCTTTCTTTCTTTCTTTCTTTCTTCTTTCCTCTTTTCTCCTGCTTTTCTAGTAATTATGATATTGTTTATCAAATTAGCACCATCAAGTATAAATCTATTGATGGGAGTGTGACCAAGCATCCGACTGGTGCTGGATTGCTCAGGGTTCATGAATACAGAATTCAAACTCTGTAAGAGTTGCATTCAGTAAATACGTAGAATTTTAAAGCTAGAAGAGACCTTTATCAAGCCCCTGACTTTGTAGGTGAGAGAACAAATGGGAGGTCAGGTAACTGGTAATAGTTGCAGATCTGGGACTAGAAACCAACGAAGTTATGCTGGGCATAGTGGCTCGTGCCTGTAATCCCAGCACTTTGGGAGGCCAAAGTGGGAGGATCAGTTGAAGTCAGGAGTTTGTGACCAGCCTGGCCAACATGGTGTAACCCCGTCTCTACTAAAAATACAAAAATTATCCAGGCATGGTGGTAGGCGCCTGTAATCCTAGCTACTCGGGAGGCTGAGGCAGGGGAATCACTTGAATCCAGGAGGCAGAGGTAACAGTGAGTCGAGATCGTGCCAGTGCAGTCAGTCAAAAAGGAAACCAGTAAGGATGACTCTAGAATCCAGGCTTGCTCACCTACTAAAGGCATTAAATAGCAGACTTTATGTCCTGATTTTGTTCTCTTTTAAAGAGTACCAGGGGAAAATATACAGCTGAAGTTTATTTTCATTTCATTCTCCATCAGCCTAGAATAATCTCATTTGGATATTTCTCAAACAAGGAAAAACATGGACTTTCTCTTTAAGGAATGACGATATGTGAAGACTGTCCCATTTTACAAATCTCCTATGCCCATGTACAAAGGGAAACCCAAGGGGCTCCCCAAACACTTTCATTTGTCTTTTTCTGGGGCAGATCTATTAAGGTGCCACTGTTCAGAAAATTCAGCAGCAAGTCAATTTGCTCATGTTGGATGTGAGTCTGCTGAACTTGGGGTAAACTGATATTTCCCTATTGAGATACAAATGTAGCAAGAAAAGAAATCCCTTTTAGATTCTTAAAACACTTGGACTGATTTGCTGAGAAAAAGTCAGCAACAGAGAATTAAGGAGCAGAGTATCCCATCTGCCTTTACTTATGGCAATGAGATGTACAGTGTAAAATCAGGTTATCAGTGAAAATGAGTCTGATGTGCTAATTCATAGCTCACTCTCTATACTTATATTACGAGCCCATTATATAATTTAGCAAGGTTCTGGGGCCTTTCTCAAGGGAGGGCAAGTTCTAGAAAACAGAGGTTCCAGGCAAGCATGAGGAAAGTCCTTTAATGAAGGAACAAGTCAGGTCTATATTTTCCAAAAGCCCATGCTATTTATACCTCTAGCCCCTTATGTTTTAATAGGGAAAGAATGGTGCTGATTTTGACTTTTCCCTGAAGTACACACTTTCACATGCAAGGAAATGAATCTTTAGCATACCCTGGATGAAAAAGCAAGAAATGTCCTATTAACTTAAATGAGGCATTAAAGGGTCTTTGATGCAGTTCAACTTCTAAAACGCATATACTTTTCTCCTCCAGGTTACTTACAGTAGACACATTCTTAAGTCCTTTGAAATGCAGAATGAGAAAAAATAATTTGTCTTCTTCAAATTCACTGGCTAGATGGATTCTCTGCATGTACTTCACTTTCCCCAAACCTTAGTGCTATATTTTTTGAGGAAGTGGAGTTATTCGAAAAGACTAACACATTCATGGTTGCAAATTCAGCTTTATTCAGTGGAAGCATAAATAACTATTTCTTCCTTGAATAAAAAAAAAATGAGTCACAGCAAGTTTCCATGTAATCCTTTGTCTCTTCATATTATCACAGTTGTGGATATTATACCAAATGGTAACACAGAATAGGAATAGCTCATCATGGACTTCTGTTCATAAAGAAAGACAAAGCATTTAGCTGCTAACAGGCCTTGTCAATCCCCCAAGGCTTCCTTGTAGGCGGGAATAACTCCGTTCTTTTGCTGGTTTCCTAACAAGGGTAGTTGTATTCATAGGCTAACTCTCTTCCTTTTGCCCTTGCACTTTACTGCTGTTTTCTAAAGTTTTCAGCTCTGCAATGAAACCTTCAGCATGAAACATACACCCAATCCCACCACCAAATGTCTCACCTGTACCTGCTTACAGATTGCTCTCTCTGGTCATAGATGCACAACCAGGATCAGATCTTAGGCCTACTTTTTCACTGTTCTCTGGATTCTACTTCCTCTGAATGATGTACCTACTCCCTTCTTCATCATTATCCTTCCTTCTTCACTGGATTATTAGCATATAAGCATTCTATTTTTATTTTTTATTAATATTATTATTATTTGAGACGGAGTCTCGCTCTGTCCCCCAGGCTGGAGTGCAGTGGCGCCATCTCAGCTCACTGTAAGCTCTGCCTCCCGGTATTAGCATATAAGCATTCTATAATATCCTATTTTTATTTTATTTTATTTTATTTTTTTTATTATACTTTAAGTTCTAGGGTAATGTGCATGATGTTTATATCATGTATAACTCCCCAATGCAATCCCTCCCTCCTTCCCCCTCCCCCCTCCCCATGATAGGCCCCATGTGTGATGTTCCCCTTCCCGAGTCCAAGTGATCTCATTGTTCAGTTCCCACCTATGAGTGAGAACATGCGGTGTTTGGTTTCTCTTCTTGTGATAGTTTGCTAAGAATGATGGTTTCCAGCTGCATCCATGTCCCTACAAAGGACGCAAACTCATCCTTTTTTATGGCTGCATAGTATTCCATGGTGTATATGTGCCACATTTTCTTAATCCAGTCTGTCACAGATGGACATTTGGGTTGATTCCAAGTCTTTGCTATTGTGAATAGTGCCGCAATAAACATACGTGTGCATGTGTCTTTGTAGTAGAGTAATTTATAATCCTTTGGGTATATACCCAGTAGTGGGATGGCTGGGTCATATGGTACATCTAGTTCTAGATCCTTGAGGAATCGCCATACTGTTTTCCATAATGGTTGAACTAGTTTACAATCCCACCAACAGTGTAAAAGTGTTCCTATTTCTCCACATCCTCTCCAACACCTGTTGTTTCCTGACTTCTTAATGATTGCCATTCTAACTGGTGTGAGATGGTATCTCATTGTGGTTTTGATTTGCATTTCTCTGATGGCGAGTGATGATGAGCATTTTTCATGTGTCTGTTGGCTGTATGGATGTCTTCTTTTGAGAAATGTCTGTTCATATCCTTTCCCCATTTTTGATGGGGTTGTTTGTTTTTTCTTGTATATTTGTTTGAGTTCTTGGTAGATTCTGGATATTAGCCCTTTGTCAGATGAGTAGGTTGCAAAAATTTTTCCCATTCTGTAGGTTGCCTGTTCACTCTGATGGTAGTTTCTTTTGCTGTGCAAAAGCTCTTTAGTTTAATTAGATCCCATGTGTCAATTTTGGCTTTTGCTGCCGTTGCTTTTGGTGTTTTAGACATGAAGTCCTTGCCCATGCCTATGTCCTGAATGGTACTACCTAGATTTTCTTCTAGGGTTTTTATGGTATTAGGTCTAACATTTAAGTCTCTAATCCATCTTGAATTATTTTCGTATAAGGGGTAAGGAAAGGATCCAGTTTCAGCTTTCTACTTATGGCTTGCCAATTTTCCCAGCACCATTTATTAAATAGGGAATCCTTTCCCCATTTCTTGTTTCTCTCAGGTTTGTCAAAGATCAGATGGCTGTAGATGTGTGGTATTATTTCTGAGGACTCTGTTCTGTTCCATTGGTCTATATCTCTGTTGTGGTACCAGTACCATGCTGTTTTGGTTACTGTAGCCTTGTAGTATAGTTTGAAGTCAGGTAGCGTGACGCCTCCAGCTTTGTCCTTTTGACTTAGGATTGTCTTGGCAATGCGGGCTCTTTTTTGGTTCCATATGAACTTTAAAGCATTTTTTCCAATTCTGTGAAGAAAGTCATTGGTAGCTTGATGGGGATGGCATTGAATCTATAAATCACCTTGGGCAGTATGGCCATTTTCACGATATTGATTCTTCCTATCCATGAGCATGGTATGTTCTTCCATTTGTTTGTGTCCTCTTTGATTTCACTGAGCAGTGGTTTGTAGTTCTCCTTGAAGAGGTCCTTTACATCCCTTGTAAGCTGGATTCCTAGGTATTTTATTCTCTTTGAAGCAATTGTGAATGGAAGTTCATTCCTGATTTGGCTCTCTGCTTGTCTGTTACTGGTGTATAAGAATGCTTGTGATTTTTGCACATTAATTTTGTATCCTGAGACTTTGCTGAAGTTGCTTATCAGCTTAAGGAGATTTTGGGCTGAGACAATGGGGTTTTCTAAATATACAATCATGTCATCTGCAAACAGGGACAATTTGACTTCTTCTTTTCCTAACTGGATACCCTTGATTTCTTTCTCTTGCCTGATTGCCCTAGCCAGAACTTCCAACACTATGTTGAATAGGAGTGGTGAGAGAGGGCATCCCTGTCTTGTGCCAGTTTTCAAAGGGAATTTTTCCAGTTTTTGCCCATTCAGTATGATATTGGCTGTGGGTTTGTCATAAATAGCTCTTATTATTTTGAGGTACGTTCCATCAATACCGAATTTATTGAGCGTTTTTAGCATAAAGGGCTGTTGAATTTTGTCAAAAGCCTTTTCTGCATCTATTGAGATAATCATGTGGTTCTTGTCTTTGGTTCTGTTTATATGCTGGATTACGTTTATTGATTTGCGAATGTTGAACCAGCCTTGCATCCCAGGGATGAAGCCCACTTGATCATGGTGGATAAGCTTTTTGATGTGCTGCTGAATCCGGTTTGCCAGTATTTTATTGAGGATTTTGCATCGATGTTCATCAGGGATATTGGTCTAAAATTCTCTTTTTTTGTTGTGTCTCTGCCAGGCTTTGGTATCAGGATGATGTTGGCCTCATAAAAAGAGTTAGGGAGGATTCCCTCTTTTTCTATTGATTGAAATAGTTTCAGAAGGAATGGTACCAGCTCCTCCTTGTACCTCTGGTAGAATTCAGCTGTGAATCCATCTGGTCCTGGACTTTTTTTGGTGGGTAGGCTATTAATTGTTGCCTCAATTTCAGAGCCTGCTATTGGTCTATTCAGGGATTCAACTTCTTCCTGTTTAGTCTTGGGAGAGTGTAAGTGTCCAGGAAATTATCCATTTCTTCTAGATTTTCTAGTTGATTTGCGTAGAGGCATTTATAGTATTCTCTGATGGTTGTTTGTATTTCTGTGGGGTCGGTGGTGATATCCCCTTTATCATTTTTATTGCGTCTCTTTGATTCCTCTCTCTTTTCTTCTTTATTAGTCTAGCTAGCAGTCTGTCAATTTTGTTGATCTTTTCAAAAAACCAACTCCTGGATTCATTGATTTTTTGGAGGGTTTTTTGTGTCTCTATCTCCTTCAGTTCTGCTCTGATCTTAGTTATTTCTTGCCTTCTGCTAGCTTTTGAATGTGTTTGCTCTTGCCTCTCTAGTTCTTTTAATTGTGATGTTAGAGTGTCAATTTAGATCTCTCCTGCTTTCTCTTGGGGCATTTAGTGCTCTAAATTCCCTCTACACACTGCTTTAAATGTGTCCCAGAGATTCTGGTATGTTGTATCTTTGTTTTCATTGGTTTCAAAGAACATCTTTATTTCTGCTTCATTTCGTTATGTACCCAGTAGTCATTCAGGAGCAGGTTGTCAGTTTCCATGTAGTTGAGCGGTTTGGATTGAGTTTCTTAGTCCTGAGTTCTAGTTTGATTGCACTGTGGTCTGAGAGACAGTTTGTTATAATTTCTGTTCTTGTACATTTGCTGAGGAGTGCTTTACTTCCAATTATGTGGTCAATTTTGGAATAAGTGCGATGTGGTGCTGAGAAGAATGTATATTCTGTTGATTTGGGGTGGAGAGTTCTATAGATGTCTATTAGGTCCGCTTGGTGCAGAGATGAGTTCAATTCCTGGATATCCTTGTTAACTTTCTGTCTCGTTGATCTGTCTAATGTTGACAGTGGAGTGTTGAAGTCTCCCATTATTATTGTATGGGAGTCTAAGTCTCTTTGTAGGTCTCTAAGGACTTGCTTTATGAATCTGGTGCTCCTGTATTGGGTGCATAGATATTTAGGAGAGTTAGCTCTTCCTGTTGAATTGATCCCTTTACCATTATGTAATGGCCTTCTTTGTCTCTTTTGATCTTTGATGGTTTAAAGTCTGTTTTATCAGAGACTAGGATTGCAACCCCTGCTTTTTTTTGTTCTCCATTTGCTTGGTAGATCTTCCTCCATCCCTTTATTTTGAGCCTATGTATGTCTCTGCATGTGAGATGGGTCTCCTGAATACAGCAGACTGATGGGTCTTGACTCTTTATCCAGTTTGCCAGTCTGTGTCTTTTGATTGGAGCATTTAGTCCATTGACATTTAAGGTTAATATTGTTATGTGTGAACTTGATCCTGTCATTATGATATTAACTGGTTATTTTGCTCATTAGTTGATGCAGTTTCTTCCTAGCCTTGATGGTCTTTACATTTTGGCATGTTTTTGCAATGGCTGGTACCGGTTGTTCCTTTCCATGTTTAGGGCTTCCTCAGGGTCTCTTGTAAGGCAGGCCTGGTGGTGACAAAATCTCTAAGCATTTGCTTATCTGTAAAGGATTTTATTTCTCCTTCACTGATGAAGCTTAGTTTGGCTGGATATGAAATTCTGGTTTGAAAATTCTTTTCTTTAAGAACGTTGAATATTGGCCCCCACTCTCTTCTGGCTTGTAGAGTTTCTGCCGAGAGGTCTGCTGTTATTCTGATGGGCTTCCCTTTGTGGGTAACCCGACCTTTCTCTCTGGCTGCCCTGAAGATTTTTTCCTTCATTTCAACTTTGGTGAATCTGGCAATTATGTGTCTTGGAGTTGCTCTTCTGGAGGAGTATCTTTGTGGCGTTCTCTGTATTTCCTGAATTTGAATGTTGGCCTGCCCTACGGTTGGGGAAGTTCTCCTGGATGATATCCTGAAGAGTGTTTTCCAACTTGGTTCCATTTTCCCCCTCACTTTCAGGCACCCCAACCAGACGTAGATTTGGTCTTTTTACATAATCCCATACTTCTTGCAGGCTTTGTTCATTTCTTTTTCTTCTTTTTTCTTTTGGTTTCTCTTCTCGCTTCATTTCATTCATTTGATCCTCAATCGCTGATACTCTTTCTTCCAGTTGATCGAGTCGGTTACTGAAGCTTGTGCATTTGTCACGTATTTCTCGTGTCATGGTTTTCATCTCTGTCATTTCGTTTGATCTTCTCTGCATTAATTAGTCTAGCTGTCAATTCTTCCACTTTTTTTTCAAGATTTTTAGTTTCTTTGCGCTGGGTACGTAATTCCTCCTTTAGCTCTGAGAGGTTTGATGGACTGAAGCCTTCTTCTCTCATCTCGTCAAAGTCATTCTCTGACCAGCTTTGATCCGTTGCTGGCGATGGGCTGCGCTCCTTTGCAGGGGGAGATGCGCTCTTATTTTTTGAATTTCCAGCTTTTCTGCCCTGCTTCTTCCCCATCTTTGTGGTTTTATCTGTCTCTGGACTTTGATGATGGTGACGTACTGATGGGGTTTTGGTATCGGTGTCCTTCCTGTTTGATAGTTTTCCATCTGACAGTCAGAAGGACTGTCTGTTGGTCTGTTGGAAATTGCTTGAGGTCCACTCCAGACCCTGTTTGCCTGGGTATCAGCAGCAGAGGTTGCCGAAGATAGAATATTGCTGAACAGCGAGTGTACCTGTCTGATTCTTTCTTTGGAAGTTTCCTCTCAGGGGTGACGCCACCCTGTGAGGTGTGGGGTGTCAGACTGCCCCTAGTGGGGGATGTCTCCCAGCTAGGCTACTCAGGGGTCAGGGACCCACCTGAGCAGGCAGTCTGTCCGTTCTCAGATCTCAACCTCCGCGTTAGGAGGTCCACGGCTCTCCCCAAAGCTGTCAGACAGAGTCGTTCGCGTCTGCACCGCCCCCGCTCTTTCCCTAATGGACTGCAGCTGTGCGCTGTCCGCAGAGGTAGAGTCTACAGAGACAGGCAGGCTTCCTTGAGCTGCTGTGAGCTCCACCCAGTTCGAGCTTCCCAGCGGCTTTGTTTACCTACTTAAGCCTCAGCAATGGCGGGCGCCCCTCCCCCAGCCTCGCTGCTGCCTTGCGGATAGATCGCGGCAGACGGCTGTGTTAGCAGTGAGGGAGGCTCCGTGGGCGTGGGACCCTCCCGGCCAGGTGTGGGATATATTCTCCTGGTGTGCCTGTTTCCTTAAAGCGCAGTATTGGGGTGGGAGTTACCCGATTTTCCAGGTGTTGAGTGTCTCAGTTCCCCTGGCTAGGAAAAGGATTCCCTTCCCCTTGCGCTTCCAGGTGAGGCGATGCCTCGCCCTGCTTCAGCTCACGCTGGTCAGGCTGCAGCAGCTGACCAGCACCGATTGTCCGGCACTCCCTAGAGAGATGACCCCAGTACCTCAGTTGAAAATGCAGAAATCACCGGTCTTCTGTGTCGCTCGCGCTGGGAGTTGGAGACTGGAGCTGTTCCTATTCGGCCATCTTGCTCCGCCCCTTCAAAAATATATACATCCTATTTTTTAAAAAAAGACTTCCATGGGTCTCCTCATCCCTCTGCAGACTGAGATGTCCTATGTTCTTTATAATTAAGTTCCTTTGCTCTGGCATCCCTTCTTAGGCATTCCTGAGCCCACAGGTACATTCCAGTCAGACTGTGGTCTACACCACTCTATTGTCATGGTCACCAAGGACTTTTACTAGTCCTCATCTTACTGAACTGGTCGGCAGCATTTGGGAGTCGGTGACTTTTCCTCCTTGAAATGTCTTCTTCCCGTGGATACAGTAAGATGCTCTTGGCAAAGCTTTCTGCCTCCAGGGTATTTCTTCTCAGTCTCCGTTATTTATTAAGTATAAGCTTAAAGAACTTTACATTCTGGAAGGTCCCAAGATCTGTCCTCAAAACTCTGTTATTGTCCATATCTACTCACACTGAAATTATATTGGCTATATTTGAAATATATCTGGAACCTATAACCAATTTCCACTGCTATCATCTTAGTCAATGTCACCATCTTCTCACCTCCATACAATTGAAATAGGCTCCTAAGAAGTGGCCTTGTTGATGATTTTGCCACCTACAGTCTATTCTTTCCCAAGTGGCCAGGTCTATCCTTTATAAAAATGTGTCTGATCTCGTCAGTCTTCTGTTCGACACTGAGTGTAACTTCATTCCTCCACTTTTCATCTAGAATAAAATTTAAAATTTCCACATGATCCACTCTGCATCATCTCTATAACCTAATAGAATGACTTCCCTGTCCTTCACCT
The DNA here is from genome assembly GCF_009764315.1 of Trachypithecus francoisi. Lineage (NCBI taxonomy): Eukaryota > Metazoa > Chordata > Mammalia > Primates > Cercopithecidae > Trachypithecus > Trachypithecus francoisi. The sequence goes on from NW_022681454.1 coordinate 20,592,901, forward strand.
AATGCCTTAAACCATTCCTGTTGCTATAACAAAATACCACAGACTGCATAATTTATAAATAATAGACATTTATTTCTCACATTGCTGGAGGCCGAGAAGTCCACGAACAAGATGCAACAGATTCAACTTCTGGTGAGGACCCATGCTTCACTTCCAAGAGGGTGCCCTATTGCTCCTCTGGAGGGACAAACGCTGTGTCCACACATGGAGGAAGAGCAGAGAGGCAAAAAGGGACTAAGGTCCTCTGTTCAGCTTCTTTTATACAAGCACTAATCCCATCCATGAGGGCGGACAACTCATCACTCTCCCAAAGGCCTCACCTCTTAATACTGTCACACCAGAGATTAGGTTCCAACCTTAGAATTTTGAAGAGACACATGCATTCAAACCACAGCCCATACTTTCCGGTAGCCATGCTGGATTTCTTGCTGTTCCTTGAATGCTCCAAGCACACTCCTACCTGTGGTTCTTACTCTCACAGTTTCCTTTGCCTGGGGGGGTGCTCCCAGCAGATAGCAGTAGCTTGCTTCTCCAAATAAGTCAGATATCATCCAATAAATGTGTGCCTTGCATCCTCATTAATCTCTGTTCTCATCCACTTGCTTCATTTTTCATAGTACTTACTATAACAACATTTACTTGTTTATTATTTTTTTTTTCTGCTTCTTTTAGAATATAAGCTTCTTGATAGCAGGAAATTGTTTTATTTTCTTCCATTCCTTCAAGTCTAGAACACTGCTAGTTCCTTGGCAACTGCTTCGTAAATATCTATGGTTGAATGCATCTCCATCTCTGTGATATAACCTCATCCATATCTACCTTCCTTCCTGCCTTATGATGCCTCTGGATGTACTTTAGATTTTGAGTATTTTTTCTATTCCCAAGTATTCTAAACTTACACACACACACAATATTACCTTACACAGACACATCACATTTTTATACACATGTACACATATGCATAGCATATTAACAATCTTCAATGATTTATTCAACGTCTGATATAAAAAAGTATTACTATATCGGATTATAGACAAATTCTAAGAATGTTAAAGCAAGTAAGAGTTATTATGTTATAAACCAACCAATAAGTAAATTGTATACATTATTTTAATGAGAAAAAAATTCTGGAATGACGGTTAAATATTAGGCTGGGACAGATGGCAACTGCATAATATTTGCTACATATCAAAGAATTAACTGGTAACTGCACTATGACATTAGTTCTAGGATAACTAAATCTTTTTTAATAGCTTTATAATTGACAAAAATTCTTTGCTTGACCAAACTTTAGTCAGGGTTTTGAATCTCCTCCTAGGCCTATCTGTGCACTTCCTTGTAAAAACTAGTTTTTGCAAGAACCCTGATGTCAGCTTAGAAGGAACACCCCACCCACACTCTGGGTTCATCCGATCATCCCCTCAATATCTAATCTCATCCTCCATCCTCTGAGCTCCCCCAGGTCTGATCAACCTGGCCTGCTTTCAGCAAGACATTTGTTAGGTTGGTGTGGCCAGAATCTCCTGTCTCCGTGAAGTTCTTCTTAGTAATTATCCATCCAATGACATGTCACCTAACCCTGGCTCCTTGAATTTAAGTCCCTACTTTCCCATGCTATGTTTGGAGTTGAGCTCAGTCTCTCTCCCCCACTGCAAAATCTCGTTGGTGTGGTAGCTATACCCATCACAATGGTCATGAATAAAATCTTCCTTATTGTGCTTCCTTATTGTGTGTAGCATTGAGTAATTTTGTCTTTAACATAACTAAAAAAACAAAAACAAAAACAAAACAAAACAAACTTCTGATAGTCTGTCCTGTAAACTAGAATCTCTCAAACATGTCAGCAGGTATTTCTTTTCTATTATTGGAGCTCAGTGTATTTGGCAAGGCAGTGCTTAAGGTGATAGGTAAGAAAAGTGCAGTCTGTGGATTCCCACAGAAGTGACTATATGCCACTTTCTAGCTCAGCAACTTGCTTTTCCTCTGTATGCTTCCTGAGAAGTCAAAGAAATAACATCTTTTAATTACCCAGGATCATGCATGACACATGGAAGGACCTAATAAATATCAGCCATTATCATTATAATTGCTGTTTCTGTTAGTTCAAGTATTGGCTTCAAATACATAAACTGCATATAGTTTGTTGGGGCAGTCTGAGGTTGCTCCATGTCATCATCAGGGGGGTCTCAGTCCATCACAGCTGGTGGCCTATCATCTTTTATTTTATTTTATTTATTTATTTTTGAGATAGAGTTTTGCTCTTGTTGCCCAGATTGGAGTGCAGTGGCGTCATCTCGACTCACAGCAACCTCTGCCTCCCGGGTTCAAGCGATTCTCCTGCCTCAGCCTCCTGAGTAGCAGGGAATACAGGCATGCACCACCATGCCCGGCTTATTTTATATTTTTAGTAGAGACAGGGTTTCTCCATGTTGGTCAGTGTGGTCTCGAACTACTGACCTCAGGTGATTGCCCACCTCAGCCTCCCAAAGTGTTGGGATTACAGGCGTGAGCCACTGTGCCTGGCCCTGTCATCTTTTAAACTGTAAAGACCTTGCTCTCTCGCTGAAAGTCAATGCTTCTCAGCCTCTTGCAGCTAAGTAGCTAATGTGCGGCTGAGGAAAGGGAAACTTACAGAACTTTTAAAGACTACTTTGGGGCAAAAATGTCAAACTCTTTAAAAGAGAGGCATTAAAACCCTCTCCTGTTTCTTCCTCCTAATCTTATAGTGCAGAGGTCATACAAAATAGCATCAACAGCATATAAATATTTTCTAACTGCTAGTATCGTAGCAGTGGCGTCAAACAGCACTAGTAACCACTGTGTTCTTCACCATCACCCACGGGCAAAAAGCAAATAGGCCAGTTTCAATTAGTAATGTATATAACGAAGCAGTACAAATGATGACTTTTATTAAATCACAACTTGAGTACATCTTTATAATATTCTTTGTGACAAAATGGGAGGTATACCTAAGATAATCCCATTGCCTATATAAATACGACAGTTACCTCAAGGAAAAGCACTGGTGTAATTGTTTGAGTGTTGAGCTGAATTAGCCACCTTGTTCAAGAGCCAGTATTTTTACTTGAGAGAGCAACTGACAAACTACAGCTACTCAGACTCGGATATTTGGCAGACATTTTCCTAAAGATGAGTAAAGTAAGCCTGTACCTTCAAGGAAACAATTGACAGTATTGGTGGCTAATGATGAAATCTGAGCTTTCAGGCAAAAGTTATTTTGGAAAACTCATATCTGCTGCCAGGGGCTTGGCAGTTTTGTGATACTTCAAGTCTTTTCTGACCTTTAGATTGGTGGTTATTTTAATAAATACTGATTTTTGATATCATAGAATAAAAACTTTGATAACACTTGGAAATGTATATAACTTAGTGAATCAATATTTTCCAACATTATGCATAAAGATATATTGAAAGTTTAACATAGACCTTAAAGGATTTTTTTGATGACCACAATGATATATGGAGAGACAAGGATCTCCTCTCATCTTTTCTGCGTTTACTGCCTTGTAACAAGATTGGACTCTTAATTTGTGTTTTGCTTTGTTTTATTCAGTATGCCTCTTGGCTCTACTCATACAATTCCCTCTGCCAAGAGAACTTTCCCCCAGATAGAGTCACATGGCAGGCTTACCTCATTCAAATCTCTCAACAAACGCACCCTCCATAAAGAAACCACCCAGGTTAGCCCTATCCAAAGGAACTTCCCTCTGTATCTTTATTCTTCCTCATCTTACTCATAATTGCTGGGCATTTCCTAATAAATTTATTAACTATTGCTAGTCTTTTCCAAGGGAATGTAAGTGCCATGAAGTAGGAAATGTCTCTTTTGTTCACTGTGTGTTCCACAGCCTTGAACAGTGTCTGGGGTAAATTATGTACTCAACAGATGTTTGTTGAGTGAATGAATCAATGAATATATATAAACGCTGTAAGTTCTAACACACTCAGGATCAGAGCAGCTAAATATCTTAAACAAACTCACATAGCTTTGTTGGCTAAGCTAGAATTGATATCAGTTTAGTGCCAGAACCTAAACTCTTAACTAATATGCTGTTGCACATTTTGAACTCCCTAAAAATTTACAAGTATACATTCCTTCATTCCCATTGCCACTTTTCATTGTAGTCAGATAATCTAATTTAATTGAGAAAGTCCTGTTTTTTGTTAAACAAGCTGTCCCTCTTTCAATTCATATAGTTAAGGAGAAAAAGAATAAAAGTTATAGTCAGTTGTAAGGAAACGTCAAATAATTATACCGATATAGGCTATCGGGAATGCTGAAATAAATTTGCTCATTCAACGCAACATTGGCCAAACTGATCAATATCCACAGGGCAATAAAATGAACAACTAAATCTCTCTAGGTCACAACTCTCTTTCTGTGGATAATTTACAGAGTTATAAAATAGCTCAAAACACTCAAAGGCACTATAGAATCAGAAAACCAAAACAAAGCCAGTAGACATTGAAGACATCCAATATTTTTGATCCATTTCAAAATCTTGTACAACTTTTTACATGTGTTTTTAAACCAAAGGGCAGTAAGTGTCTCCTAGTCCTAGAAGCAACAAAGTTAAGATTTGTATTATCTAGTAATATGATAACATAGAAATATTGACATTCAGAGCCGTCCCAAATTCTTTGTCATAATTTTATGCCCTCCAAGGAAAACTCAGTGTCAAGTGGTTATTGAGGGTAGCCTGTTTTGTTAATCAGGAGAATGTTCAAAGAGACAAATTGCAAGAATGAATTTAGAGTGACTTAAATTATAAAGATTCTGCAAGGAGGCACAGAGGAGAAGGAGAAGCCAAGGAAATACAGGCTAAGGATTTTGAGGGAGAGTTTCAGAAGGAGAAAAAGAGTAGAGTGGTGACATGAGGGACAGCTCTTGTGGTGTGAAAGTTTGAGGAGAGAGGTTTCAGGATGTTTCGCTGTGTTTCATTGCAAAGTAATTGTTTTCAGTGCAATTGTTTCAATTCAATGGTTTCAATGCAATGCAATTTAATTAATCTTTTAGACTTGTTTGAGAAATATTATTAAAGCTAAATTACTTTGCTCTGCTATGTTGAGACTTGGAATTATATTTCTTTTAGATTCAACAACCAAGTTGTGGGTCTCGATCACAAGGAAGCCCGGTGTGATTCTCGTTACAGTGATTTGCTGAGGAAACTTCATTAGTGGAGTGTGATCAGATATCCTGTTGACACAAACTGTATTTCTTTCTACTATTTCACTTTTAAGTACTACTTTTAGTAAAGGTTAGTTCACAAACCAGCGACATCCCAGATCTGTTTCTTTCTTCTATGATCTTGGGCTTCACTATCAAATATGGCAACTGCCAGCCCCATATTGCTATTGGGTACTTTAAATGTGGCCAGTGAGACTGAGAAACTTAATTTTTATGTTATTTGATTTATATTTAAACTTTAAAAAAGGGAACACAATTTAGTTTTAGGAAATTTTCAAGTATTTTTTAAAAATTTTTTATTTATTTATTTATTTCTGAGACAGGGTCTTGCTCTGTCACCCAATCTGGAATGCAGTGGTATGATCATAGCTCACTGCAACCTCGACCTCCTGGGCTCAAGCAATCTCCCCACCTCAGCCTCCTGAGTATCTAGGACTGCAGGTGTGTGCCACTGTACCTGGTTAATTAAAAAAAAAAAACTTTTTTGGAGAGACAGGGGTCTCACTATGTTTCCCAGGTTGGTCTCAAACTCCTGGCCTCAAGCGATCCTCCCAAGGCACTGCAATTACAAGCATGCACCCAGACTCAAGTATTATTTTGAATACTGTGTTTGTGGATCTGCTTTCTTGAACTGTAAATTTTATAAAATTTCAATATAGATCAAGCATCTGTGCTGAAAATTTACCACATGAATTAAAATAAGTAAAAAATACTACAGCATTTATAAACAGTGCAGAAAAGAATAAAACTTATGTCATTAGAAATGCTATACTGAAGACATGTTGAAATAATATACTTTGGATAATTGAGTTACACAGAGTATTTTAATCTAATATTCAGTCTGTCGTGCAACAAATGTTGAATGAGTGCTTGCTGTAAAGTACATCGTTAGGAAAAAAGGGGTCGATAAAATTGTGCTGAACTGAATATAATAAGGTGAAAATAAATGTATGCGAGTGTATGAGTGATGGGAACCGAGGGGACCACACATGACAGAGAGATAAGTCAGCTCTTCATGGGGAATTTGAGACTCGACTTGGCCTGTCATAAGTCCTGAGGGTTTCGAGAGGCAGACCAAAGCGAAGAGGAAGGGTCTCTGTAAAGCCATGGAAGCAGTGCGAAAAATAATGAGCACGAAAAGAGACCTGCCTCGTTGAATGGGAACATATTTCGGGAGAGTGAAAAGAGTAGAAAAATAAGCACAATTGGTAACAATTGCAGTTGATGGCACTCCTTCTACAAGAGTACAGTAAATGCACCGCAGTTTAAAAAGCCTAGAAAGACATGGAAAATAATAGTATACGTCCTATATTTTGTTCAAATTAACAATGAGACCCATGGCTTTAAATTCAAAAGTATTCTACCTAAAGAGATACTGGAGACTGTAAAAAAAAGTATATGGAGCATATTACTAGAAATTGTAATTAAAGTTGTAGTGGTTTTAAAATAGGTCTGCAAATTCTTTGACAGTCTTGCCTTCCAAAGGTGATGCTTGCTTCCCCTCCCCTGGAATGTAGGTCAGACTTAATGATCTCTTTGGAACCATAGAATGTGGCAGAATTAGTATTCTATGACTTGCAAGGTTATCAAAGGAATGTAGCTTCTGCCTGGTTTTTATTCCTGCATCACTGTCTCTGGGGGAAGCCAGCTTTCATGTTGTGAAGACATTCAAGCAACTCTGTGGAAAGACCCACATGGAGAGGAACTGAGGCCGCCTGCTGGAAGCCAGTACCACCTTGCTAGCCATGTGAGTGAACCATGGAGTGGATCAGCCCGCCACAGTTAAGCCCGTAAGTGACAGAAGCTTGGACCAACACCTTGACTGTAACCTCATCAACAACACAAGCTAGAGCCTCCCAGCCAGGTCATTTCTGAATTCCTGACCCATGTAAAACTGTGAATTATAATCAGTGCTTATTACCTTAATGAGTTATGTGATACTTATTTTTGCAGCAATAAATAATAAAAGCATGCAATTTAAGAAGAAATGTATCCTATGTTTTCTGACCTTTCAGATATCCTGTAGGTACCTGAAGTGGCAAATGTTGGGATGAGGGTACTATCTTGGCAATAATAGTCTGGCAACATTGATAAAGGGATTGGATGGCCCACAGAAATACAACACTGAAGGTGACAGGGTCTATTTTAGTCTTTCAAGGTAGAGGAGAAAAGCAATGGCAGCGGAAATAGAAAAATAAAACAGACAAAACCTATAAATGCCAGGAATTATTCATTCAAATACGATATCACATTTTTTTAGCTAGAGTGACTTAGCAATTGGTGCTGCCTTAGAGAAAAATCCTTAGGTGCTTAGGAAGACAGTTTCAACTTTAGACAGTAAAATTTAGGGTAACAGATGTCTTGAGATTTTAAATACAGATATCTTGAGGCTGGAAAAGGGGCAAAGAGTTTGTGTTGATGTAAATTGAACTTTGATGTAATTGTCAAGAGGCCTTCTTGGGAGGGGTTTGTTGATTTTTATTAAAAACAGCAGGAATGCAAACTTTCAGATAGTGAGGGCCATCGATCAATATTTGGCCAGTGAGTTGGTTTGCTTATGATATCCCAGAATCAATAATGATGGCAAATCTATCCATGAACCTTTGGCTGATGGTTCTCAACAATGTTACAAAAAGTAAATGATGATATATACCAATGATATTAACAGAAACAGCAAAGACCAAAGAAAATGTCTTTCCTCAGTTCTTGTTAATAAGGAGTCAGAGTGGCCAGGCAAAGTGGCTCACACCTGTAATTCCAGCACTGTAAGAGACCAAGACGAGTGGATCGCTGGAGCCCAGGAGTTTGAGACCAGCCTGAGCAACCTGGCAAAACTCCATCTCTCCCAAAAATCAAACAAAAAAACAAACAACAAATACTTAGCCAGGCATATGGAGGAATGTGCCTGTGGTCCTAGCTACTTGGGGGGTCAAAGTGGGAGGATCACTTGAGCCCAGGAGGTTGAGGCTGCAGTGAGCCATGACCATGCCACTACACTCCAGCCTGGGTGACAGAGCAAGATCCTGTCTCACAAAAATAGAAGTCAGAATTATCTTACCAGTTTTTATTTTCTATTCCATTCACATTAAGTAGTTAAAATCTCGCCCTCTATTCATTCATTTTCACCATAAAGCTCCTTCTAGCATTCTCATCAAAGGAGGGAGAGGAAGAGCTACAGTGTACTGATAACAAACTATCCCCATGTATGGGGCACTTGACAAACTCAGTTTCTCTTAGCTCTGAAGTACTCTACCATGTAAGAAAGAGATGCTTACCCTCATGCACAAATCAGAAAATGGAGTGTAAGAGAAATAAATTGTCCAGAGTCTGGATTGGAAACACTCAAGCCGCTAGTCTAATCATTTTGCAGCTCCTTGGCAGCTGCTTATCATATACACAGCCAACAGTCATTCTCCCCTTTGTTCCTGCTCATGCCATGTTCTTACCTACCTTGCTGCCTGAACACCTGCGATCCCATCCCATCTCATGAAAAAGCCCTCTGATCCTTTCCTTGGATTCCACATGGATTCCCTTTCCAAGCTTTCTCCAGGTTCTTCTTTCTTTCTTGAAGATTTCCGTTATCTCAGTTCCTCACAGAACTTTGACCTCTAAATTAAGAGTTGGTGACACATGGCTTGACAGTGAAGAACTCTGGGTTGGCCATTTATTAGTACTTTGGTTAATTGACTTGACTGTCTTCTGAAAAACAGGGAAAGTCCATAACTTATGCTGCTGTGAATTTCTTCATACCTTGCTGATTACTGGCAATCAATTGCTTTTATATGCGTATTTGATTTAAAAAGATCCAAGCTTGAAATTATGCTCAGAACTATCTCATTTGTTTCTATGATATATGGATGCCTTTTACATCTGTCTATAGCTTCATACTGGGTTTTATTTCCAGAAACTCCACCAGCTTTCTTGGTTAACAAAATTTTCCACAATGGTGCATGTCTTTTTTATTTCTAAGCCATTTTTATATGGTGGTCTGCTACTTTTAACATGACTTTTCTCCATTATTCCCTGGAAAACTGCTTCCTTTAAGACTGTAGGTCATGCTGATGTTGGTATACAAGCATTCCTCTACCCCTTTTCCATTCGTGTAGCTACTCTGTGTTTAGATAGGAGTGACCATGACACATTGCTTCAGAGGTGGAGCTTCACTGCTATAAGCCAGAGAACATTGATCTATCTCCTTGCCCCAGGGTCATGTGCAGGACGGGCAAGTAACCCAGATATATGTCGATGAGCTGATGGCATTTCCTGGCTACAATAACTGGTTACAGAATTGGCAGGGGCCTTAGGTGGTCAAGTTAGACTAACCATCATATTTTTATTTGGTTGTTAGGGAGAGGCTATCTCTTGATGTGGATAAAGTGGCATTAGGGCAAGTAGATGTGAGACATGGTACTGACAGAACCATCTCCAAGCTCTGAGTTAAGCTAGCCCGAGGATGGAGCTGCCACATGGAAAAGGCCAGACTCAGGAAATTCATCGAGAAATGGCCGTGGAACTTGATCCCTAGCCCTAAAGTCTTTACCTCTGGGTGTTTTTAGCTACATTAACTAATAAATGCCTTTAATTGCTTAAACCTAATTGAGTTGAGTTTTCCATTACTTGTAACTGAAAGTGCCTTTAAAAAATATCCAGATAAAATTTAACTCCCTTTGTAAAACCCTCTCAAATCTCTACAGGCAGGTCAGCTTATTGACCTTTATTTTCTTCCCCATAACTTTGTTTATACGGCACTCATCCCATTGGAAGTGTTGCAGTATAATAAACTGTTTTATGATCTGTTTTTCCAGCACCCTATGAGTCCAGTAAGAACAGGAACTAGATCCCATTCAGCACTATATCCCTACAGTGTTACACATTGCCCACTTCTCTCAGGAGGCATCAATAAAAGAAGGAATGAATCTTCAGCTCCTTTACCCTGGTTCTTATTTCAGTCCCTCACAAGAACCAACATATTCAACAGCTGGTAATAGTTAATAAGGAGTCAGAGCTGAGGAAAATTAGAGTTTACATAGTATCTGGACTGTTGTATTGCAGTCTGCAGCAGTTCAACCTATTTATCACAGAGTTATTAGTCTCTCCCCCAAGTCACCTTTAACCAAGTCCCATTACACTCCAATTCCTTCTGAAATTACTTACAGCTTCTGCAGAGTAGACCATTTTTATGTCCATTCATTTATTTACTCAGCAAATATTTATCCTGCACCTACCTGTGTCAGTCAGTAGTGTAAACACACAACATTAATGAAAAAATCTTGGCCTTACATTCTAGCAGAGGAAGTTATAAACAAAATCTATAAGTAAATATAGAGTATGTTAGATGGTGATATGTTCTATGAAGAAAAAGCAGGGAAGTGAAACAGAAAGTACTAGAGGTGGTTTTACTGCAATTTTAAGCAGAGTGTTCAGGACAGCCTCAATGAGATGGTGACAATCAAAGAAGGTAAGGGAGATATATACACATCTTAGAGAAAAAAAGTATTCAGAGAGAGTAAACGTAAAGTGCAAAGACCACCAGGCGTATAAAACAATGTCCCTAGTCATTACTCATCAGGAAAATGCAAATCAAAATCACAATGACTTATCACCTCACATGTACCAGGATGGCTATTATGACAGAAAATGAAAGACAAGTGTTGACAAAGATGTGGAGAAACTGAAACCCACTCATGCTCTTGTGGAAATGTCACTGAGAGAGCAGCTGCTATGACAAACATTATGGAAGAACCACCAAAAATTAAAACTAGAACTACCATATGATACAGCAATTCACTTCCGGGTATTTATCCAAAATAACTGAAATAAGATCTTAAAGACATATTAGCACTCCCATGTTCATTGCAGCGCTATTCACAATAGCCAAGAGGTGAAAACAACCTAAGTGTCCATCAATAGATGAATGGGTAAAGAAAATGTGGTACATACAGTGGAATATTAGTGAATCTTTAAAATGGAGATTCTGTAATTTGTGACAACCTGAATGAACCTTGAATTTTTTTCTTTTTTGAATTTTTAATTTTTATGGGCACATAATTGGTGTATATATTTATGCGGAACATGAGATATTTTGATACAGGCATACAATGCATAACAATTACATCAGGGTAAATGGGGTATTTACCACCTGAAGCATTCATCATTTCTTTTTATTATGATCATTTTAATTGTACTGTCAGTTATTCTAAAAGGTAAAACAAATTATCGCTGACTATAGTCACTCTGTTGTGCTATCAAATGCTAGATCTTATTCATTCTACCTAACTATATTTTTGTACTCATTAACCGTCACCATTCCGCCCAGTCCCCACTACCCTTCCCAGCCTCTGGTAATGATCATTCTACTCTCTGTTTGAAGGAATCTTAGGACATTGTATAAGTGAAGAAATACAGTTACAGAAAGACAAATACTGCATGACTCCACTTATATGTGGGTACCTAGAGTAATCGCATTCATAGAATCAAAGAGTGTAATGATGGTGGTTGCCAGGGGCTGGAGGAAGGAGAAAATGAGGAGCTACTTTCTGTCCATGGACAGAAAGAGTCAGTAAAAATGAATAATCTCTAGAGATCTGTTGTACAACATCATGCCTATAGTAAACAATATTGCACAATTAAATACTGCATATTTTAAAAGGTAAGAGACACTTTAGGAGGCTGAGGCAGCCTGACCAACATGGCAAAAGCCCATCTCAACTAAAAATACCAAAAAAAAAAAAAAAAAAATTAGCCAGCTGTGGTGGTGCACTCCTGTAATCCCAGCTATTCAGGAGGCTGAGGCAAGAGAATCACTTGAACTTGGGAGGCAGGGGTTGTAATGAGCTGAGAATGTGCCACTGTACTCCAGCCTGGGGTGACAGAGTGAGACTTCATCTCAAACAAACAAGCTAACTAACTAAATAAACAAATAAAAGGTAAGAGAGTAGTTCTCATGTTAAATGGTCTCACTACACACACATGTACAAACACACATGGACATAAAACAAAGACCCTGGATGGAGTACCTGGTGTGAGAGAGGAAAAATCAGGCTGGAGAGAGGCTGGAGCAGAGTGAATGAAGAGGGGATGGGTGGGAAAGATTTGGGATGATAATATCAGAAAGATAAAGCAGGTCAGTAAACCACTGAACTCTTCCGACATAGGCATTTCAATCATGGTAAAATGAGAAGCTTCTGTAAAGATTTCACAGACAACACAGGATGACAGTCTCACCATTAGAAAAGGCTGGAAGGCATAGCCATGTGCATTATTCTGAGGCTAAGCAAAGCAGTTGCTTTAGCTCCACATAGGGGATTTTATTTAATTAGTATTTGAAAGTCATATCAAGTGGCTCTATTTCTTTCTAACAAAGCCCAATGTATTTATTCCTATTAAATATTTTAGCTAACCTGTCAGTCACATGCTTTTTAATATAAGGGTAGTGGCACATAAGTGAAAATGGATTACACAAAGAGCTTCAAATTACATGTAACTTAGTAGAGGGATTAGGAGGCATCTCATAAAGATATGGCATGTCTAGTGTTTCACTTTGTTTTTCCTAAGAGAAGACTGAGTAATAGAACAACCTTTTTATTTTCTTCTTCTGCAGGCCTGCTGCCTGTGATTGATAGCTATTAAATTAGGTTTCACCTCCCCAGATTGGTCCAGATTAAATATACTTGTAGCACAGCAAGCCACTGAGAGACAGAGGAGCAAATGGCAATTACTTTGTCTATTTTGGTCTTTTTCATAGTTAACCATCATTTAAACATTCAAAGGAAAATGGTTGGAAGACAGGAACAAAAGGAAAATGAATGAAGTGATAGAGAACTAAACACATTTTATTTTAAGTTCCTCAGATTTACAAATATAAGGTTGCACACAAGCATAGTTCTTAAGAGAACCGACTTTAAATGCAGAAGCAAAAGAGGAACTTTCTGGAATGCATAAGTTTATTGAGTTGATTTGTAGTATAGTCCTCTTTCCTGCCCTATCATGGGACTATATGTCAGTCATATTTGAAAAGAATTTATTTGGGAAGAATTCCACTTGGTCAGGACTCAGACAGAAGACAGAATCACATGCTCCCTAGACAGTGATGCCAAGGTTATTACTTTGAAATGAGTAGGGTCAAAGTCATGCTAATGAGAGAAAAATGCTTTCCTCTTGTGAAATTGTGTTCCGTTAAAGATAAATAAATGAAATCATACTTGCTGTGGCAAAGTGTTTGCCTTCCATGTTTTGTAAGGAAATGACGGCAGCCTCCACTCTTGGAAAGTCTGAACTGGGATTGTAGCACCCATCATTCTTCTCTTTCTCAGATCAGGGTCCTCACTCCCTCTCATTCTATGGAGCCAGTAAAGGGTAGACATAGGGAATCCGTATTTCACATATTGCTCAAACATAAGATCATGCACAGCAGAAGAAAGGAGAGAGACTAAAGGCCTACACATCCATCACATGTTAGAAAATTATGTTTTTTGAGAGGGGTATGTGTGTGTGTGTGTGTCCGTGTGTCTGTGAGTTAGTGTGTCTGTGTGCTTGTGTGTGCTTAGGGGGTCCAGAGAGGCTCCAGATAAAGGACTTGAAAACAGGTGGTAAGACGATAAAAGAAAAACAACGACAAAAAACAGGAAATCCACATGGGGTTATCTCTGAAGGTCTCATGTGTGTGAATTTCCTCCCATTTTGTGGCATTAAAAATGGTTAAGTAATGTAACATTTGCAAGTTCTTCTCCTCTGTACTGTTTTCAAAAAGGGTCAGAGGAAAGCTAATGATCTCCTGGAGAGACTCGATCCAAGCTGGATCTGGCTGGAAGGTCACACTGGCCCACACGATGTTTGTTACTCAAGGAGGAGAATGCTTCAGAGAGTAGAGTGTTTCTAGCATGAGATGTCATGAAGTAGTCCTGGGATTTTTCCCCCTCTATGGGGTAGAAAGTAGAGCTTTACCATATTTGTTCACAGATAATAAGGGACATATAGAACAATAAAGAATTCCACTTCCACAGTAGATTTTGGGCCATCAGTTAGAGTTGGAGTCACTGTGCCAGGACATGCACTTCTGGGATTGCCTCTCCTTCCCAGAAATGTGTTTCTCAGTTTGGCCTAAGTTAGACATTATATCAGTTGAATGGAAGTAAGTATTTAAAGGGAATGCAGAAGCAAGATCCAATGCTCTATAATGTTGGATTGATCTATGTTTTGGGGGCCTCCATACAGAAACTCACATAGTAGAACAAAGGAATTACTCTAGAAAGCAGAATGTGTGTCCAGCCTTGATTTCTGCAGCCAGATAACTTAAGTCTGAAACTTTGAAGGCTCTATGATGATAACTATCTGTTTATCTATCAATCTACATACACACACACACACACACACACACACACACTCACACATACTCTCTAACAGGGACACAAGACTTCTGGATCATGGATCAGACTATTTAGTCACAGAGCAGCCTGCATCCATGCCTTATGAGTAAACACCCCCGGACAATGCAATAAGAACCAGATCTCCTTGTGCATATAATAAGCATTGTACCATTAAAAAAGGAACCCCAATTAGCCAGGCGTGATGGCATGCGCCTATAGTCCTAGCTACTTGGGAGGCTGAGACAGGAGTATTGCTTGAACCCAGAAGACAGAGGTTGCAGTGAGCCAGGATCACGCCACTGCACTCCAGCCTGGGCAACAGAGCGAGACTCCATTTCAAAAAAGGAAAGAAAAAAAGGAACCCCAGAATTATGAAACATGGAGCTTATATAGACTGCTTTTCCATCTGTCCCTGCATCACTCTGAGAGATATTGACTATTGCTATGTAATTTTTAAAAAATCATCTTTTGGGAGGGAAGAAAGAAAGCCTTTCCTCTAACATCCTGCCATATAAGCAAATGTCTCCAGGGGAAAGAGGAAGTGTCTATGTCTCAGGAGCTCTCTGCCTTTACACTTTCAGATAGTGGGGGCCATTACAGTTGTCAGTCAATCATCCTTTAACCTGGGTGCTGATGTTCTTTGCTCAGAAGGTTCCAATCATGCAGAAACATGAAAATATTCATAAAGAGTTGTTTCCCTACAAGAGCCAGGATAATAATTCATCTCTTCAGAGTATGTTTATAAAGCTAGAAGGAGATTATTCAGGGATGAAGATAAGAAGCAATGAAAATCAAGGACCAGTCAAGAAAGAGAGAAAGTATGTAATCCCTTCAGCCTCTAAGGGGAAGTAGCTTTGCCCATGTGGGGCCTTCCACTTGGGAGTTTTCACCTGCCCTCCATAATGCATTATGCCTAGAATACGAATCAAGGTTGATGCATCCTTCTGCTGCAGTTGCCATTCTGCCATATTATATTTTCCTATTTTCCATGCTTCATTGAGATAGAAACTTTCCTGTTTATGACTATATTCCAAGCTCTAGCATCAAGCATGGTACTTGGAATGTGAAGTGTGTTTAGTAAAATAATGATCTAGGTATTATTCCATTTCATCCCAAATAATAGCTTCCTAGGTGGTTTCTTAGTGTATATTCCTAACTTTCACTGTGTGATATATACACCAGGAAAATGATGATGATAATGATGATGATGATGGTGATTTTGGTGGAGAAGGTGGAGATTACTGAGTTAAGGAGGCCAAATTTAATATCACCTCTATTATTAAGCTACTTGATTTTCAAAGGTGTTGCTTTTCCACCTATAACATAAATAATAATAATATATTTAATACAATAATATCTATCTTAAAGTAACTGCATAAAATTATGTAGGTACAGTACTTAGTATGGTGCCTAGTGCCCAGCAGGGCTGAAAAGTGATTAGTGACTGTTATTTATCATTGTTGATTTTCTTTTTAAAAAGAAGTAAAGCATAGGAGGAGAAGTAAGGAGAAGGAGGGAATGATTGAGTTTTTTTAAGTTGATTCTATTAGACTTTGCTCCGTGCCAAGTCATTATTATAAACAATCCAAGGAGAGAAGGAATGTGTAGAAGAGATTTAGGAAAGAACATTATAAGACCAAATCCTCCAAATGAATCTCAGTCCATGCAGAAATTGTACTGGCGACAGCTGTTAGATTTGGGCAGAGACTAATGAAGAATTATAAAGAAGGTGTAATGCTGATTTTCCTTCTGACAGGGGTCATTCCAACATCAAAAATAATTATAAACAAAGAGATTTCAATTGTAGTTTTGACACTGTGCAAGAGCTAGGTCAGATTTCTCATGAGAGCTACAGCTTACCTTATCTCTGTTTTTACAAGCTGTTCTATGTGGCCTCATGAGGTAGATAGGCACTGCATACCTATTTGTCAATGTTGGTGAAATGCCTCAAGTTCCATTGAAAAAAATATATATCAAAACATTAGCATTACTAAGGAATGCATTGCACTGGATATCTTGTTTCTTTTTCTAATTCAACTGTAAAACACAAAATTCAAATGACAAAATTTGAATATCTTTGAATATCTTTGTATCCCTACATTTCTCCCCCTCCCACTGCCACCTCTGTACTTCACTGCAATCTAGGCTGTCATCGTCTTGTTTATGAACTACAGCTGTAATAGCTGCCTACAGGGTTTTCTCTCTCCTGTTTTGTTCTATCCCCTTCCTCCAGTTAATCTATTGTCCACAGCTGTCAGTATGATATATACATCAGATAAATCAATATCTTGCTGAAAAGCATTCAATATCTTCCTATTAGGGAGATTCAAAACCCCAACATTGCTTAGATCTTCCAGTTCCTACTCTGATTTCTTTGCAGTGTTCTTTATCATTTCCTGACACTCTACCCTCTATTTCATACATCCTTCCCACTCTGGAATATGCAATTTCTTCTAAGTGGAGTAACTGCTATTCAATTTTAAGAATTTACCTTCTGTCAAACTACTAGAAGAAAACATAGGTAAAATCTTCTTGACATTGACCTGAACAAGGACTTTTTGATATAATCTCAAAGACAAAGGCAACAAGCAAAAACAGATAAATAAGATTAATTTAGACTAAAAAGCTTGTGTACAGCAAAGGAAACAATCAACAGAGTGAGGGAAGAGAAAACCTATGAAATGGGAGAAAATATTTGCAAACCATCTGATAAGGGGTTAATATCACAAATATATGAGAAATTAAAGTAGCTCCATGACAAGGTAACAAACAGCATGATCATATAAAGGGCAAAGAACCTAAATAGACATTTCTCTAAAGGAGACATACAAATGGCCAACAGGCATATGAAATGCTCATCATCACTAATCATTAGGAAATGCAAATCAAAACCACAATGATACAGCACGTCACACCTGTTAAAACAGCTATTATCAAAAAGAGAAAAGATACCAAGTGTTGGAGAGGATGTAGAGAAGAAGGAACACTTGTACACTGTTGGTGGGAATGTAAAATGGAAAACAATATGAAGAATCCTCAGAAACTTAAAAATAGAACTATTATATGATCCAACAATCCCACTTTCAGATATATATCCATAGAAAAAAAATCAGTATGTTGAAGAGATATCTGCACTCTCATGTTCACGGTAGCATTATTCACAATAGCCAGGATTTGAAAACAATCCAATTTTCCATGGATGGATAAATGGATAAAGAAAATGTGGTATATATACCACAGTGCAATATTACTGAGCCTTTAAAAAGGAGGAAATCCTCTCATTTGTGATAATATGAATGAACCTAGAAGATATTGTGCTAAGTGAAATAAGTCAAGCACGGAAAGACAAATATTGTATGATCTCACTTATATCTAGAATCATAAAAAGTTGAACTCACACGAGAAAACTGTAGAATGGTGGTTGCTAGGGGGCTGTGGTGGGGATGGAAAACTACTGGTCAAAGGATAACAATTCAGTTAAGATAAATAAGTTCTGGAGATCTTATGCATAACATGGTGACTATAGTTAAGAATATTGTATTATATACTTGAAAATTGCTACAAAGACCATAAGTGTTCTGACCACAAACATACAAAAAGATAAATATGAGGTGATAGGTATTTTGATTAGCTTGATTGTGTTAATTATTTCTTATATCAAAACATCACCTTTATATGAGAAGTCACTCTTCATTCTGGACCAATATAGGACCTACTGAAACTGTCATTTTCTCTCTCAGAATTCATATTTCTTCTATCATTATTACTTTTCTCAATATTATGTTTAGTCTCTGATACACTAACAGTACCAGTTATTTGCACCTAACCTCTCTGTTCTATGAGACATATCTCTGTTACAGAAAAATTGGAAGGAATGAAAAGAGAAGGAGATGATGTTTAGCACCTTGTTTCATAAACACTAACTTGAAGCTCACAGCCTGTACACAATCATGAAAGCCAACATGTCAAAATTACAGACAGAAGTATTTTATATTATAAAATTTCTGCAGCCTACTTTTTTTTTTGAGACGGAGGCTCACTCTGTTGCCCAGGCTGGAGTGCAGTGCAGTGGCAAAATCTCGGCTCACTGCAACCTCTGCCTCCTGGGTTCAAGCCATTCTCCTGCCTCAGCCTCCTGAGTAGCTGGGATTACAGGTGCCCGCCACATGCCCAACTAATTTTTGTGTTTTTAGTAGACATGGGGTTTCACCATGTTGGCCAGACTGGTTTCCAACTCCTGACCTCACGTGATCTGCCCACTTCACCTCCCAAAGTGCTAGGATTACAGGCGTGAGCCACCGCACGCGGCTCACTTACCTTTTTAACAAGGCATAGGATAGAGATTATTGACAATATTGCTTTAAGGGAAGGTCTCATAAGAGCCAAAGGGGAAGTAGAGAGGCTTCTTCCATTGAGAGATAAATAAGGGAGTGGGATGTACATGTTCACCTTCCCCTCTTGGGGGTCATGCTCCAAATGAGAGAAAGCAAGGATGGTCACAACATTGAGGTAGCTGGGGGTAACATCTGGTGTGTGTGCTTGTGTGTGTCTGTGTGTGTGTCTGCATGTGTGCTTGATTCCCACTTTTCATTTCATCACCTGGAAAAACTGCAAGCCTAGCAGAGAAGCTACTAAATTTACCACAATATAACATAGTGCCACATGGACAGAAGTTTAGAAATTGAGAAGTCTTACTTAGAGAACTATGGCATGGAGAAAGCAGGTAAGGGCTCCAGAGTCCCAAGAAATATTATGACCACTCATTGACCAGAAGATACTACGAGTTAAGATGAAGAAGTCACAGAATGCAGGAACTTACTACCGTATCTAGAACCTTAGACTTCAGCAATGAATGCCATTACACACCAAGAAAAAACAATTATGCCCAACTTTATATCAGTAGGCTACAGTTCAACATAACCAGGGCCCAGATGGGACCAGTCACACTTTATTTGATATTCTTGGAAGTCAAGAGATAGGACCTGACAAGGGAACGCTCTTTCAATAATGAGATGATCAGTAACATTTCTTTTGCACTCAGTTGCTGTCTTAGATAGGTTGGAGGAAAACCAACAAAACCTTTTTACAATAAGAGGCAAAGTCTTGATTGTCACTTTCAACATTAGACTGAGTATTTATGTAAAAGGCACTAAGTTGAAAAATAATTAAAGCAAAAGAAACTGCAAAAAACCCATACATTTGAGTTCTATTGCTATCAAAATTGCAAGTGAGAACATGAGTTCACTTAAATGAGATATAACTTCTAAATTTCCATTTTGCCCTACTTACAGAATGCATGTTCCTAATAAGGCTCATTTTTTTTTCCATATGTAGCATTATACCTAGCACAAAGAAGCTGCCTGGCAAACATTTGTTGAATGACAAAGTAAATGAGTAACTAATGCTGATTTAGGAAAGGTAACAAATTAGTGATTAACTTCTAACATGTCCCCTTAATGGTTTGCCACAAATCACTATTTCTACACCTCCTCCCATCTCTGTTCTCCATGTCCACATCACATAGCTCAATCCAACTGATTTTTTTTAAATTTCACAGAATTTTAAAATATCAGCCATATGTTTTCACTAAAATCCATAGAGACAAAACCATGCTACCAGCATTTGCTCTTTGTGTGAATGTACAGTATCCTATATTTGAGCCATATGATTTACGAGAATTTTTTTTTTTTTTTTTTTTTTTTTCTGAGACATTGTCTTACTCTGTTGCTGAGGCTGGAGTGCAGTGGTGCAATCTTGGCTCACTGCAACCTCTGCCTCCCAGGTTCAAGCGATTCTTCTGCCTCAGCCTCCTGAGTAACTGGGATTACAGGCGTGTGCCACCATGCCAATTTTTTTTTTTTTTTTTTTTTAGTATTTTTAGTAGATACAGGGTTTCACCATGTTGGTCAGGCTGGTCTGGAGCTCCTGACCTCGTGATCCCCTGCCTTGGCCTCCCAAAGTGTTGGGATTACAGGCATGAGCCAACACACCTGGCAGGGAATTTTTAAAAATGTAGTCGTTCCTTGCTTTCCCAAGGCTTGTGGAGGATGGGTAAAGAGATGCATAAAAGCACATTTACCTTTTGTACTAGTAAAGGCCTGGGGTCTCCTTATCTGGACTATCTAATCTTTTCTAATATGTGTAAATTTCTTAAAAATAAATGAGGATTGGCCAGGCCTGGTGGCTCATGCCTGTAATCCCAGCACTTTGGGAGGCTAAGGTGAGTGGATCACAAGGTCAGGAGTTGGAGACCAGCCTGATCAACATGGTGGAATCCCATCTCTACTAAAAAAATAAAAAATTAGCCGGGCATGGTGGCATGCACCTGTAATCCTAGCTACTCAGGAGATGAGGCAGGAGAATTGCTTGAACCGGGAGGTGGAGGTTACAGTCAGCTGAGATCATGCCACTGCACTCCAGCCTGGGTGATACAGCAAGACTCCATCAAGAAAGAAAAGGAAAAAAAAGAAAAGAAAAGAAAGAGAAAGAGAGAAAGAGAAAGAGAGAGAGAGAGAGAGAGAAAGAGAGAAAGGGAGGAAGGGAGGAAGGGAGGAAGGGAGGAAGGGAGGAAGGGAGGAAGCTTCCTTTTATTAGGCTCATCTCACAATATTCTTACAAAATATTTACCTAAGATTTCTAAAATCTAAGAAAGCTGAAAGGCAAACTCAAGCATTAAAAAATGGGACTTTAGAAAATCACAGAATGTTCTCCATTTCTCCATTATTGTATCTTTTTAAGTTAGCAGATGTCAATCAGATATTTTCCAGATAAGACAGTCATAGTGTCATATGTTAGAAGAAACAAAAAATGGGTTTGACAATCCTGTCCCCAAATGTGTGTAGGCGATTTTAATGTATTTTTTTTATTTTTCAACCATTCTTCCTAAATTATTTGTCCTTCACAACAAAGTTCTTTTGGCAAAACACCAAGGAGATAAAATGTATTCAGTACAGACATGAGATAGGACAAAATAATATGATGGGGGAAGGGACATTGGAGAGGAGAGGAGAAATGAGTATTCAGGAGAGAGGAAAGAAATAGAATGATCCTCAACAATCTATTTTTACTTGACCTTTGAAGAACTCTGGTTATACAGTCTTTTCTCTATCTTGCCCTAACCCTTCTAAAATTATTAATAAAATAAAATCATAGGCATAAAATACCACCTTTCTCTAACATAACTTTAAAATTGATGTTGTGAGAGATTAACAAATAGCCAATTTTCCTAAGTAATCTTAACTCAATTAAGCACTTTTCATTAAATATTTTGACTTGTTAGGGGACAACTAAAACTGTCTACAATAATAACACTATAGTATTTTTTATAATGTGAATCAGCAGGACATTAAAACTTAACTTTCTTTAATCTTTCTAAACGTCATATTTGAAGTGAAATATGTGTTAAATATATATATGCATATAAAATGGTAAGAATTTATTTAAGTAAAAGTAATCCTTTAAAGAATGGAGTATGAATAAGTAAAATGAATGTATAAATTTTTGAAATATACTGTGTATATTTGCATTATATATTTGAGCATATATACACACATTGTCATTAACACATATATGTCATTAACCTTTACTACAATTCTTTCAGAAGTTATGATGATATAAATTACATTTTAAAATAAAAAAGAAACTCTTGTGAATGTCAAAGGCATTTGCCTTCACTGTTGTACCACATGCTAACATATATTAAAAGTGCCCGGACATGGTGTCTCCTGTCTGTAATCCCAGCACTTTGGGAGGCCAAGGCAGTCAGATCGCTTAAGCCCAGGATATTGATACCAGCCTAGGTAATATAGCAAGACCCCATATCTGTAGAAAAAAAAATACAAAAAATTAGCTGTTTGTAGTAGTGGATCTCTGTCGTCCCAGGTACTCGAAACGCTAAGGTGGGAGAATCCCTTGAATAGGGGAGGGAGAGATTGCAGTGAGCTGTGATCACGCCACTCACTGCACTCCAGCCTGGGCGACAGAGTGAGATCCTGTCTCAAACAAACAAAAATACCAATGTAATATGTGGAAATGTTATTGAGCAATAAAAAGAAATAAAGTATTAACACATGCTACAACATAGATAAACCTCAAAAACTTTATGCTAAGGAAAATAAAGAGGCACAAAAGACCATTTTATTGTAATTCAATTTACATGAACTCTCCAACAAAAGCAAAGGCATAGAAACCAGAGTAGTTTAGTGACTACAGATATGGACACATGGAGTCTTCAGGGTGTGATGAAAATGTTCTAAAACTGGACTGTTATAATGCTTGTACAACTCCATAGATGTAATGAAAATAATTGAATCGTATACTTAAGATACATACATAAAATACCATGACATGTAAATTGCACCTAAATAAAGCTATTTTTAAAATTTGACCATTTATTCTTGGATAAAGTTGTCAAATATTTAGACTACACAGAAAGGAGAAAAATGTGTAACAACAGAATACATAAATTCTGGAAACATTTTTGTGGTTTTTTATTCTTTGAAAAAGCACCCTTTCCAAGGAATATGTAAACATGTAGCTCCTTTAGGTTAAATGGGGAAAAATGTATCCTTTGATAAAGAGGATAAATCAACATTAAGCATGGTTTAAGGGAACAGGCAGACTTAGCATTTATTTATTTAGCAAATATTTATTGAGCATCTACCATGAGCCAGGTGATGTTTTAAGCACTGGGGATAAATATGTAAAAAAAAATAAATAAATAGTTTTAAGGCTTTTAATTTCTTCCTCATTGTTTCCAAAGCTTTAGTGAAACCACACTTAACTTCTGTAAATTCCAAGCTGCTTTTTAATGAAATATTTTAATTAAGCATGTCACTTTTTAAACTCATTTCTTTTTTCTTTCTCATTCAAGATGCTTTTTTCAGATTTTTTCCATTCTCATTATACTTCACATGAATCATGACCTTTCTGTTGTCACAAATGCACCCCAACTCAGTCTCAGGGCAAGACTGGCTCTTTTTGTGCAATGGTAGGGTTTACCTAATTTGGGTTGGAATTTTCAATACATGACTGAGAAAATGTTCCAGTCTACTTAGTAGGAACCTTAACAAGAAAAGTGGACCTCAGTTTACAGTGATGTTGTGCTAGGAAATGGGTGTGTCTGTGGGGAAATTTTAGAAAAAGGTATGATTTACTTTTCCTACGAATAGTCAGACTTAACATTTATTTATTCAACAAATATCTATTGAGCATCTACTCTGAGCCAGGCAATGTGTGAAGCCACATGGATAAAAATACATAAAACAAACAAAAAACAACAACAAAAAAACAAGGCTTTTATTTTTTCTTCATTATTTCCAAACCTTCAGTGAAAGCACACTTAATGACTTTTTTAATGGCATTGTGACTAATTTAAAAAGGGACCATACCCATGGTTGGGAATGGCTAATGAAACCAAGTACAGCCTTTCCTACACTGCACCTCCTCCGTGTTCCCTCAGAGGTAGGGTATAGTAGTGAGAACTTCTAGGGGATTCCCTGCAGGGGGCAGGCTTGGTCTTCAGCAGAAACACTCTGAGCAAGGGTAACTCAAAGGGCCTGACTGAGAAGCAATGGTGGTCAATTATGAGATTCAGAGAAATCACCTGCAGGCTCATTACAGTAAAGATCCCAAGGCTCCAGTCTCAGAAAGATGAATACAGTAGGAGAAGTGAGTAGGAGCTAGGTCTTGACATGATAGGCATAAGAACTGGCCACGTAGAGCAGAAGCAGGAAATGGATTTCAAGGAAGAGTTAGCCATCCTCTTTTTCAAAGTCCTTAAGAAAACTGAAGGCCAGAAACCATCATAGCCAACATGAATTATCTTTCCAAGATGTAAACAAATAAAGGAATACCAGCTATATAGGTTTATGAAGCTGTAGGCTGATTTTCATGGTGGCCAAAGTAAGCATAAGTCATATGAATTGTTCTTATAACTTAAAAAAATGTTTTAAACATAAAACAAATTAAGCCATGAGAAGGGAGGGTAAAGGAGAGAGGTTTTTTTTTTTTTTTTTTTTTTTTTTTTCCTAATGAAAGGGAAATTTGATACAGTGCTTGAGCAGTGACAAATATGGTGACCTGAAGAAACTGGGGCTGGCAGTATCTGAGGTATCTAAGTGGGCTTTTAGAGGAGTAGGACTCGGTCAAATGCATGGTAAAACAAAACAATGATTATTACAGGCATAGTGCTGTCTCTGTCATTTTCTTACGCTGTTCCTTCTGAGTCAGAGAATGACATCATATAGTCATTATTAAAGGAGGAATCACTTGCATGTAATCCTTTTTTAATGTAATGTCTTGTTTTGCCAGTAACACAATTGTCCAGTAGGGCCATTAGACCACCGGGACACTGATAGAGTACCACAGCTGGAGGAGGCATAAAACTCAATCCAGATAAAAGTTAAGTTTCTTCAGTTGATTTTTTACATAAGAAGAATTCATATGACTTCAGGTTACTTTGGCCAACATTAAAATCAGCCTGCAGGCTTCAAAAACCACTGCAGCTGATATGAGGGATGAAGCCCATAGTGACACTTGGTGGTGGGAGAAAGCGATCATGGAATCACCACATTTGGGCAATTTACAACAGGATGCCCATAGACGCAATTGAAATTGGCAACATCCAGATTCCATTTACGGTGGTATGCTTGCTGACTAGCCACAAGGAAAGATGATATCCTGTGATGGAAATGGTAGGAATTAAGGTGCACAATTTCTAGGATGATTTTAAGCTTAGCTAAGCCTGTAAAATAAGGAGGACAGACTAGACTCATTTCTGAAATGGTATTTGATTGTTTTTATAAAATAGACTTTACTTTTTAGAGACGTTTTAGTTTCACAACAAAATAGAATGAAGAGTACAGAGTTCCCATCTACGCTCTGCCCCACACAAGCACAACCTACCCCATTATCAATATCTTCTACCACAATGATATACTGGTTACAATGGATGAACTTAGATTAATACATCATTATCACCCAAAGTCCACAGTTTATATTAGGGTTCACCCTTGGTACTCTACATTCTGCAGGTTTTGACAAATATGTAATGACATATATCCACTATTATAGTATCATACACAATAGGTTCACTGCCTTAAAAATCCTTTGTGCACTGCCTATTCATTGCTTTCTCTCTACTCTTCCCTGGCAACCAAGGAACTTTTTACTGTCTTCAAAGTTTTGACCTTTCCAGACTGTTATATCATTGGCAGCATACATTACACAGTCTTTTCAGAGTAGCTTCCTTCACTTAGTCATAGGCATTTAAGGTCCTTCCATTTCTTTTCATGACTTGATAGCTCACTTACTTTTTTTAGCACTGAATAATATTCCATTGCCTGGATGCACCACAGTTTATCCATTCACTACTGAAAAATACCCTGTTTCTTCCAAGTTTGGGCAATGATGCATAAAGCTGCCATACACATTCACTTGTAGGTTATTGTGTAGGCATAAGTTTTCAACTCCCTTGAGTAAATGTGAAGGAGTGTTATTGATGGATCATATGATAAGAGTATGTCTAGTTTGATAGGAAGCTGCCCAACTGTCTTCCAAAGTGGCTGTACCATTTTGCCTTCCCAACAGCAATGAATGGGAGTTCCTATTGCTCCACATCCTCACCAGAATTTAGTGTTTTGGATTTTGGTAATTCTAGCAATGTATGTAGAAATATCCCATTTTTGTTTTAATTTGCAATTCCCAAATAACTTTTTTTTCTGATAATTATAATTCTGCAAATTTACTTACTTAGCCCTCAAACTGTGAAGGAAATTATTTTTAAAACCCATATCTTTAATTATTTAATCATTTATTCTTACCAAATCAAAGTTCCTAACTTCTCTTTCAATACAACTGTGTCCAATATAACATTAATTAAGCATTTTTAATCCTGATCTTTCTGTTCATTTAATCCAATATGCACTGAGCATCTATCTCTTATCAGTCACTGTGAAGAGAAAGAAATTTCCCTTACAAGAAAATTGTAAAATCATCATTTTTGACAAGCCTGATATACTTTGGTACCAATGACAAACCTAAGATAGTATCTTGTGTATAATACGTTTTTAGCATTAGCAGAATTAATGTGGTTTTCTCCTCCTCTGGATTTTTATCAGGCTTGTGTTTTTATCTAGTACAATTTATTTCCCTATTGCCATATCTTTTATCATAATGAACTAAAATATTAACATGATTCAATACAAACAGTAGTCTATTCTTGCATCATGTTTTATAGTTACTGGCATGTATTTTAATCATTGCCACAAAATTTCAAAGTGATAACGGCTTTTACAAATGACTTTCCTTCAAAGAGAAGGCAAATAGTAGAAACCCTCCCTTGATAAGGGAGGGTTTATCAGTGGTATTCTATTAGCAAAGTAGAAGAGATCAGAACAGTATGGGGGGTGGGGCCATGCAATTACCTTTGAGGAAGTATGCCACATACCCGCTAGCAACACAATACAGCGATGCTTATGACAGTGAAGAATCCTCAATTACTTACATCAACCTGCCCCGGGTCAATTCTATGGGTAATGCTTCAAAAGTCATTTTAAAAATATTGCTCAAGTAGATATTAGCATAATTTAGCCATTATTTATGATGGGTTTAGGGTATGTCAACTGTTCTTCCTTTTTAAATCTTTAATCCTTACAATGGCCTCCAAAGGTTAAAGTCACTGTAGATAAAAATGGAACACTAATAGGTAAGAAATCCGAGGCTCAGAGAGGCTTAGTAACTTACCCAAGGTCATCGAGGTGCCTAAGCGTCTAATCTAGGAGTCGAAACCCAAATAGATGTTAAGTTCAGATCTTTCCACCCTCACTATACTGCTTCTAAATTAGATCATGAAATACTAGTGTGGAGCCAAAGATAAAAATAGTTACGCAATTTCAAATAAATCCAAAGATCTTCCAAAAAAAAAAGGCATTGATTTAAGGTTTTATTTACAGAAAAACTTCAAACAAAACATCAAAGCAATGTAAAAAATGGAATGGAATCTGCTTCTGGTGTGCATTTCTTACCAGAACTACTTCATTCAATAATAAAAAATATGGAGACTGAGGTTGATTGTTGTAAACTCGCCATGAGCATTTCTTCAATAATATATACTGAATTAAAGAGGAATGAAGGAGAAGGGCAAGGATATCCAATAAATTTTTTTTTAAAAAAAGGAAAAGTAAGGAATATAGAACTGTGTCTACAAAGATACATAAGGACATCAAAGAGGACCACGAAAAATTCAGGGAAAAGTTAAGAGTCTGAAGAACCAAAGGAAATTCTAACTAAATTCAAGAAAGCTTTCCTTGAGAACATTCCAAGCATGAAAAAGTGAAATAAGGAACAAATAATAAAGACAAGAAGGGCATAAATGAAATAATTATCTTTATTACCTCCAAAGCAACAACTACAGTT
Source organism: Trachypithecus francoisi (assembly GCF_009764315.1). Taxonomy (NCBI): domain Eukaryota; kingdom Metazoa; phylum Chordata; class Mammalia; order Primates; family Cercopithecidae; genus Trachypithecus; species Trachypithecus francoisi. The sequence continues at coordinate 20,620,891 of NW_022681454.1, forward strand.
CTTTAGTTTGCTTTGACATCGACCCTTGCGAGGCTAAATGTTATGAGTATTTACATACTTCATAATGATAGCAAAAGACATTAATAAAATGGCAGTCAATGATGTTTAGACATTTGTAAATGTAGAACTGGTCTCCAAAGGCAATTTTGTACAGATTACATGCTATGTATCCCAGAAATTATCCAGATAAGGATGACATATTACCAGAGAGGTACACAGCATGAATTAGCACTAAAATGATGCAGAATGAGGATACTTAAGAAAATATAGGAGGATATTCAAATAGGGACCTAATTTAAAGATAGGTTAATACTGTATGGACATATAGTCATTGGATTACAATGATTAAAGACTGAACTATCACTGCCAGGACAGATTAGTGTTCATGAACCTGATTTCTAATGAGAAATACAGATAGGGAATATTTTAGGAAAAAAAAAGTGACTAATGATCTTAATCACAATGTTCGGTACGGCTGACCCCAAACCACAATGATTAGTCATTTAATAAAAAGTTACTGATAAATAATATTTCTCTAGTTACTGATCAATAATAATGTATTGAGTGCATATGTGACTAAATGCCTTATACCTGCCCTATCATTCTCATAATCTCATTAAGGAACAAAGATATAGGAATATTCGTAGTGTACTCAACATGCTACAATAGAAGCATATATATATATACAATCTCATAGAAGCGCAGACATATGGTGGCAGAGAGAGTACGTACCCTAAATGTTTACTAGAGAAAACCACATCAACAAGACATTATTCCATGTGAAACTGCACAACTCCAAATAAAGTGAGGAAAAGTGTATATTCGATTCAAGTTGCTCAATGAATAATCACACTTATTTCTCCTGAGAGCCCAGTAAACATTGCTAGTCTACATTGCTTTTCAATCTTTGACCATAAAAAAGCACCTCAATTTAGAAAAGCACAATGGTTCCCACAAAGCGCTTAAGGAAATCAGAATTGATTCTACTTATATTGATTTTGGGGAAGATATGTGCTACAAACATGGAACAAAAGTTATGATGTTCAACAGTCCTAATGAGTGCATCTATTCAAAAGTGCAAAACAAGGAGATAACAATCTTATTGAAATTTTAGTATCTCTGCTCGAAGTAGCTGGGAAAAGACCAGTACCAAAGGCGTAGCAAATGATTTTTCTGCATTGTGCTTACAAATGATGCTCAATGAATGGAAAGTGAAAAGCCAGACATAAAGTTCCTGCAGGAAAAATTTAGGAAGGCAAATTGATGTGTAATCAATAGCTCCATCAATCTGCACCAGCATTCTTGGTAAAAGCAAACAAACAAAATACCAAGACCAAAGCAAAGAATTTAAGAGTGGCAGGCTACAAACAGAAGGTAACATGATCCAGGTCAGATAATTGAACCACAGTTATAATCAGGCTGATTTTTTTTTTTTTTTTTTGGTAGCGCAATCATCATTCTATTACCAGAATAGATGATTATCAACCCCAGTGTAAGTTTCATGTCTGAATTCTGAAACAAGGCATCCTCCAAAGGAGGCAGAAGAATCTCTAGATCAAAGGCTCAGCATATCCAAGTCTTTTCTTTCACCCTAAATGTTAACCTTGTGTAGTAGATTAACCTATTGATCCCAATTCTTTCTCCTATCATAAAATTGTATGTCAATATTATTGTCTTATAGTAGGTGGAGCATAATTTACTATATGAAGCCATGAGATTTGCTTAAACCAAAAGGATATTAAAAGACATGATGCAAGCTGAAGCTTGAAATATACATACGTAACTAAGTTTTCTCTGTTATGATTTAGTGATCAGCCATCAAAAGGACATTCCCCAGGAATTGTTGTCGATTCAGTCTGAGCCCGAGGACAAAAATATATGGGGCTGGGTGCAGTAGCTCATGCCTGTAATCCCAGAACTTTGGGAGGCCAAGGTGAGAGGAACACTTGAGACCAGGAGTTTGAGACCAGCCTGGGCAAAATGGCAAGACCCCATCTCTATTAAAAAAAACAAAGAAAGAAACAAATACAGAACAGACTTAAACTGAACCTCTAGCCTTTAGCCACACCTAGCTAACCTGCCGTGTGAAGAAGAGATATAGCTGCTCCTGATTTAGATCAGACAAATTGAGTGTGAGAATAAATATTCATTGTAGTTTGGAGTTGGTTCTTAGCATTACTGTGGCTATAGCTGACTGACACATATACTCCTAGGTGTCAGTCATTGGTACCTTAATTATCTTCTCTTTTCAATCATGCCCCAGCCTTCTAGTCTATCTCCAATAACCAGGTTTATCCTCTGCTGTAGCCAATTTCCTTCCTAATCTGAATCTCTTTAGTTGGATATTTGCTAACACTTCTCACACTTTCCTGATAGTCTGCCTAATTGAAACCTACTATCAACTTGCTTCCATATAGATAACTATCAACTGATTTATAAATAATACAAGACAAATAACAATTATTAAAGTTATCATTTATTAAGAAAGAGTTACAAGTCAGGCACATTTAAATATGTGTTTTGTTTAACTTTCACAATAATACTGCAAGGCTGATTTTATAATTGGTATTTTCTGGGTTCAATTTATTTATTCTTTACTACTATTTTTATTCCAGGCTCTCAGCTCAGAAAAAGTAAGTAACCTGCCTGAGATATCCCAGACAGCTGTAAGAGATACCAGGATTCAAACCCAGATGATGCTATTCATGCTCTTCTATGTCACATTGTTTAAATTGAGAACATGAAGTTTTCGAGTAGTAAGACAGATACTCATGTTACAATTGAATACTTTTCAAAGATAAGAATCGTCCATTACATAGATCTAAGGATTCCTTTTCTCACCTGAAAGTGTAAACCATGTCATTTGGCAAGTAAGGTCAGAGGCATAAAGAGGGTTGGATAAGGTACAATTCTCATAAAAAATGTTATTAATTGACTATACTCTAAGAAAAATTAATAGTAAAGTTTTAGAGTTTGTACTTTTTTCCACCTGGGGATCTGTCTAGAAACATTAGCATCATGTAACATTTGAGTGCTGGGACTCTGGGACCATATGGGAGAAGGTCTCCGACCCCCCTCCCCACCCCAGACCAGTCTGTGGCCTGTTAGGAACAGAGCAGCACAGCAGGAGATGAGTGGCAGGCAAGTGAGCGTTACTGCCTGAGCTCTGCCTCCTGTCAGCTCAGCGGTGGCATTAGATTCTCACAGGAGCGTGAACCCTGCTGTGAACTGTGCATGCCAGGGATCTAGGTTGCATGCTCCTGAGGAGATTCTAATGCCTGATGGAACAGTTTCATTCCAAAACCACCCCAACCCTATCCATGGGGAAAAAAATGTTTTCCATGAAACTAGTCCTTGGTGGCAAAAAGGCTGGGGACCACCGAGAGAGAACTGAGTTCAAATTATATGTCTAACTTTTTCTAGCTGAGTGTTCTAGATAAGTTACTGCTTTGACACCTTAGTTTTCTCATCTGTAAAACTGGTCTAAGAGAAGTAATAACTCCATAGAGTTGTTAAGGGAGTGAGATGAAAAGTGTCTTGTAATTTAGCACAGTAAGCAGAACAGGTATATTGTGGTCATTGGAAAACATATGCCCCGAACTTCTACAGCATCACTGAAAACAGGGGTCGCTCTTTTCTAAAGGAGGAGATTGGCCCTTTCGAAGGACAGAGAAAGGCAGGGACGTGTGCACAAAGATGGGGAGAAGGTAAGGGGAGGAGCAAAAAATTTAAATTGTTTTGATAGAGCGTGTTGAAAAATGTAAACCAAGGCGTGATAGAGACATGTGGACAAGTGAATATATGTTTGAGGGGGTATAGTGGTTGAAGGTTTTTGAAAGATATGACTATGGGTTACATTTCACATAAGCAACCGGATGCTATTATAGTCAGTGGGACTAAGGAAGGACTTTGTTTAAAGGTGGCTGGAAGCAATTTAAAATGCAACAACTTCCACTTTGTGCTAGCTGTTTTGAGCTGCTGTTTTCACCTCTTCATTGTTTATCAGGTTTGAGTCTAATTGGACTTGATTGGAATCATGGGAAGCCACTAATTAAAATGATTAACAATATCAATAACAGCAAAGAGAATAGAAAAGAAAGCCTCTTATTTTTAATGGGCAGAACACCGATTCTTGGTGGCTGAATGAATAGAAGTTAATTGAGGACTGACACTGGATAACACATTTCTGAAATGTCTATTTTCACGCTTTTAATAAAGGCACATTTTCTAGAAGAATAGGAGCTAAACCAAAATTATAAATACAGACAAGATTTTTTTTTCTCCTCCACTGATTGAATTAAAGCCAATTCTTAACCGCAGAATGTTTGCAGGCACCTTGTTATTAACGCCGTCTTCTACTGGATACTGTGCTTAACACTGGTTATATTTCAGCTTTGCCACTGACCTTTAAATTGCTCTAATCTGCTTTTATTTACAAATGCGGTTTCTGCAAATGCACGTTGGATAGAACACACTAACAGGACACAATCCAGGCTCAAGCCAGGAAGGAAAGGGTGAGCTCCCAGATCATCTTCTTACTATTCTATTTGACAATGTCAGGGTGCCTTATTCCCAGAACACAAGGGAAGCCATTCAGACAGCACACTTCTCTACTTAAAATGTTCACTCTCTGGCTAAAAGAGGGTTCATCATGTTGTTCCTGATGTCTAACCCAAGTTCTGCCTTGAACTAGATGAGCTCAAAGTAAAGAAAATCACGTGTTTGCATTTGGATAGTCTTACTGACTGCTGAGACTGATATATACCTAGTCAGAGCCTGGGAAATACCTGACCCTTCCTTTCCTTCCTACTAAAAGTTAATCTAGAAAGACTCTGAATGAAGGCACAGGAATGCCTGATGAAGTTACTTAGGTTCTAGAAACCTGAGGTTGCCTTATAATTTGCTTACTACAGCTTTACTCTTTTTTTGGACATTTACATCCTTTTACAATTTAACTTCTGAATTATTTCTCTCCCTTGGTGTAAGGATGACTAACACTTGCACAGAACACCATTGTTTCTAAAATGCATTCACAAAATCACTATACATTCCCTTCTCACCGTATCTCCTCCATTCAGGTAAAGCGATGGCGTGACATTGTTTAGAAAACCGGTTCTGGAATTCTGTGAACTAAATTCAAAGACTATCTCTGCACTTTCTATCTGTGGAACTTTGAGCAAGTTATTTAACCTCTCTATACCTCATGTCTATTCCTGTAAAATAGGAATAAATACATTATGGACTTACTGAGATCACCATGAAGGTTCTAAAGAGAGTTCTTGTAAAGGTGATTAGAATATTGCCTGGCCCAGATCAATTATCCGATAAATGTCAGCTAGTTTACTACTCGAATTATTATCACTATTCTGTGAGTTCTTTCAGGACATGGTAGCAGATCACATTTATCTTTGAATTCCCCTATGCCTAACACAGTGCCTGGCAGATAGCAGGTGCTTAACGAACAACTGTGCCATTGTTTTACAAACCAACAAGTCCATATTCTAACACCTTCAATCCTTCAGATGGAGCCAGGATAGGAAAACACATCTTTTTTTTTTTTTTTTTTTGGCTCTCTTTTTAAAAAATTTTTTATTATACTTTAAGTTCTAGGGTACATGTGCACAACTTGCAGTTTTGTTACATATGTATACATGTGCCATGTTGGTGTGCTGCGCCCATTAACTCGTCATTTACATTAGGTATATATTCTATTGCTATCCCTCTCCCCTCCCCCACCCCACAACAGGCCTCGGTGTGTGATGTTCCCCTTCCTGTGTCCAAGTATTCTCATTGTTCTATTCCCACCTATGAGGAAAACACGTTTTCTTATTCAAGTGCAATGCTTTTCCTGCCCCAGGTATATCCCATCAAGGTGGTAACTTATTTATTTTGCCTCACACTGGGAATACTCCTTCCATACTTGCTGAATTGAATTTTCCCTTTCAAATGCTATCTTCTGGTGTGTCAAGAAAAAAAGCAGAAGATAATTGGTTGTTTCACTGTGCCTCTCTCGCTACATTGTTTCTCAGGTCCCCTATTATTTTTTCTTTTTAAAAAATATGTATCTGCATTCCCTTAGCGCAACTGTTTTCAACAACAATAACAACAAAAATTTTCAAAGCAAGACATACTTTCTTCAAATAAAATCATTTCCAGAAGCCAATTTTTATAACAAATAAAAAGCAGTTCCTGGATATCTCTAGGGATTTCCAAAAGCAAGACTCATGGAGCCTTGAACTCGCCATGCAGTTGTTCTTCCTCCGTTTCCCATTCCCCTCTCTTAAGTTCCCAAGGCAGTTTTGTTGCACCTTTAGGGTTTCAGTGAACACCATTTGAAATCCACTGTCTCAGGCCCAGCAATTTTGGATGCTCCTTAGGTGCAACTTTCATTTACCGAACTTCTTTCTGTTAGTGGAACTGCTTCCAGTTTTCAAAGAGAGTAAATTGAAATATACAAATGCAGTATTAAGGATCTTCCAAAGTGGCTTAACTAAATATGCAGTGACAGCGTTTCTAAGCCATATGATAAAGAAACTTTAGCTCCTTTGTAACAAAATAAAAGGGCTGATAAATCTCTTACTTTTAAACTTGTTTTAATTAAAGCTGCAGTGGCTAAAGTGATTAGTCAACATGAAGTCAATGGAACTTAAGGTTTTATGTCTTTTTATTTTACAAATTTTGTGTGTGTGTGTGTGTGTGTGTATTTGGTTTCTGATCTGAAGGAGAATACTGATTTAACTTTCATGCTCTTGTTATTTTAGTTCATACATGTTAACTCCGTGAGCAATAAGTTCCCTGAGTCTTGTTATGATCATAAAACATTTTGCTTTTGAATCATTAGTTGGTGTGCCTTGCCAGATATTTTCAAATCGTGTGTTCATTTAAAGGCAAAGTTTCTGTCTTCTAAATCTCCCTAGCTCTTCAAGACAACCTGCTTATAACTGTTTACACACACCTCAAAGTTCAAATGAGGCCCGGGAAAGAGATATGAGAAGGCCATTTTGGTGGTGGGGAAGGGAATATTTCTTTACTAGAGCTAAGGATTCTTAATGCAATTTTTAAGCAATCTGATGCTGTTTCATAAATGTATATAAAGTTAGTGAGCTATGCAATATGGATAGAGATATGTGATCTTTTTAAAACTTAAGCCAAGACAGTGAATTTTGCCATTTTAATAGAAGTCTAGAATAAGAAATACATATTACTATAACAATTTCTTTCGTATGGGAATACATGATTCAAATATGTCTTTTATTTAGGGATCTTTTTCTAGAAGAGCCAGCTGTTATGAATGTGAGCGAGATGGTCTATACACAATTATGTTGCCAATATTGTACACTGAAAATAATCAGAAGAGAATTTTCATATGAAATCCAGATGGTTATATGAAAAAAGGTAATAATAAACTATTAACAGAATACCAGATTTTAAACTAATGTGGACTTGTAAGTAAAATGAATTCAAATTGAAGTTCATTTACATAATCATTTTATTTATTATAGATAATTAACATTATTATACTAATTTAAATGTTCATTTGAGGTTATAATTCAGGCAACATTGCTTTAAAAAAACAATTTCAGGAGAATTTCAGAGGTACAGCCAAGTTATGTTAACAAATACTGGAAATAATTAAAAAGTAGAGAAAGGGCTGGGCGTGGTGGCTTACGCCTGTAATCCCAGCACTTTGGGAGGCCGAGGTGGGCAGATCACAAGGTCAGGAGATCGAGACCATCCTGGCTAACACAGTGAAACCCCATCTCTACTAAAAATACAAAAAAGTAACTGGGCGTGGTGGCGGGCGCCTGTAGTCTCAGCTACTCCAGAGGCTGAGGCAGGAGAAAGGCGTGAACCCGGGAGGCGGAGCTTGCGGTGAGCCTAGATGGCACCACTGCACTCCAGCCTGGGTGACACAGCGAGACTCCGTCTCAAAAAAAAAAAAAAAAAAGTAGAGAAAGAAGCCAACAAGAGGGAGGTCCTTTTCTGGCCATGACCTGCACCTGCCTATGTCTCTCCTATCACGTGGGAATGTAGATAGCTTTTTCAAGGCTATGTTTATGAATATTGCCATTAAATATTTATCCTGTATATCCGCATTAGTAAATACCCTCCCAACTTCTAGTGGAATCTTAAACAGAGTTAAATCTATCACAATAAATGAAACTCGAGGTATGGAAACTCTTCTGTATAATTCACTGATAGTTTCAAATATGACTGGCTGACTAATATAAGAAAACCCCTTCCCAATCTCTCCTGCTTGCCAATCTCTACTACAGAGACTGTGAAATGTACACATCTTCCCAGACTCCCTTGCAAGTTAGGATGATCATGTAATACATTCCTGGCCAATGGGAGGTAAAGAGGAGTCTGCTAATGGCTGATAAAGGCAGTGCTTCCTGATCAACGGGACTGACATGGTCAGAGCTAACACATCCCTTCTCCCTTCTTGCTTTGAGTATGGATGTTATGCCTGGAATTGAGGCAACCATCTTAGGAATGAAAGATGCTCACAATAGATACCAAACAATGGCTCTAATGTGGTTGATCCATAAAACTGAAATATGTTATTACCTTCCTTCAAATTTCTTGATACAGGAGGAACTTAAGGCCTGTTTAAGTCAGTGCTGGTTTGCTTTTCTACTACAGAGGAAGCACATATCAGTAGATCTGTTGACAAGCTATCTATCATAGTCCATCTACTCCACTTTATAAGCAAATATCTGTGAATACTTCTAACTCTCACCTACCTCACCTTAGAGATCACAATCCAAGCTCAGGCTCCTCAAACGCTCAGGTTTAAAAACCCGGTAAACTTGCTTATTCTCTGACCCAATCACAAAGGAAAATGAAAGCATTAAATTCAGAACCCTAGCCAAAACAATTAGGGTGAGAAAAATGGAAACTTTCAAATTCACTAGTATCCAACTTAACATTGTTGCAATATCATTAATAGTATGAGCCATACAAATGTATGTATAAGTAATCCATTTGGACTACACATTTGAAATTGTCAAGTGAGTATATTGGTGAGTATAACCTTTACAAGTGTTCACTATAATGAGAATAACCTTCTCTTAGGTAACCTACTACATAGAAGTACAAATTAATACTCCTAATGCAGAAACCATTTCAGGAAATATCGGAAGCTATCAATTGTCAGCTAATTGGAAGATTGTTTTTCTAAGTGAACAGCTATACAATTCTGACTGTTCAAATCACTATAATCATTTTATTTGCCCTATTCTCTAGGGGAACCTTAAACAAACCCTGCAGTGATTGCTTTGTTATTTCAAATCTGCCTAGTAATTTTCCAGTGTATTAAAAGACATTCAGTGTCGACATTGCTAGGAAAAAAAATTGGGCGTCTGCCGGATGGAACTGTTCATTTTCAGTCAACATAATTACTCTGTATTAACACATCTGCTATTTAAACAATATCACACTTTTTTGCTAATAATTAACTTGATGGGATCATACATCTCTATTCGACTTGAATAAATATCGGAATCATTTTTATATTGTTAAAATAGTGCCAAGCCAAATGAAATGATTGGGCTTCAGCTGTTTAGTGCCAGTCACATAACTCAATTGCATGACCTCCTTTAACAAAGCAAAACAAATCAAAACAAATCAGCCTAACTCCTAGAGTATATAGCAATTTATGTAATACCTGGAAAAAGAAAATTAATAAATATAAAATATTTTTTCCAAGACCTTGAAGGCTGTTTTATATTATGAAATGTGCAATCAGTACCAAAGGCTGTCAAAATCATCTTCCTTGTCCACAGTTCTGATCACATTCTTCCTTTCTCAAACTTCCAGGGCTGCCTGTCACCTTCTACATCAAATTTAAATTATTCTCACTGCTTCACGGTCTTCTGTCTGCCCTTGTTTACAACACCTTTCTTAATTTCCCTTTCCCCATTGTTCACTCACAAGAGTCCTAATTCGTAGGACTTTCACACTGCAATGTAATTGATTAGAAGAATGGATGATTCATCAAAAGTCAAAAAGCACAGAATTAGGCAAATTATATTACCCTTATTAATTGTTTTTTCTCCTCCCATGGGAAAAAATCAAGAACTACTAACAGATATTTTTCCTACTATGTCTTTCTGTTGTAACCACTCATCCTCCTATGATTACTTTCAAATCTACTGCAGATTCCTCTTCATTTCAAATAATTTGTCAGATATTAAACAGGATTTTATCATTTTAATACAAGTCTAGAATAAGAAATACACATTACTGTAACAATTTCTTTCCTGTGGGAACATATGACTCAAATGTGCCTTTTATTTAGGGATCTTTCGTAAATTGTAAAGTAGATTTGGGGCTTTGCAGAAAGATTTAATATTTATTGACCCTTTAATATACTTACAACATTACTCCATTATTTCATTTAAGAAATATCCACCAAATATCATCTACAGAAAAAGACAAGATACTCAAGACTGGTCCTACTTTCCACTGTTAAATTATTTATGTTGATTTTTGTTTTGTGTTGTGTTGTACTGTTTCTTTGCTTTTAGTTTTCAAAATTTATTCTCCTTTTGTATTGTTGCTGAGATCAAGAAGTTGTACTCTGCACTACTGTCTTCATCTCCAGAACCTGCCAGCGAAAGCTTATGACTGACAAATTGAGTTAGAGGGTACCACAGACATCTTCCTCTCCCAGGCTTGCAGAGATCCCCAGGAGGAAAAAATAAGTGAAACTCTTAATAATTTTTCCTTCCTGGCACTTGTGGTTCATCATGTTACCAATCTTCAGTGCCAAAAGCCCTGACTGATTTTATCCACTGGGGTAATCAAATTCAATTATGATTCAAGTAAAGGGCAAAGACCTTTAGTCTATACCCTATGACTTTCCATGGTTATTTTTGTTGTGTCTAGTTCACCTCCTCATATTCTCCCTTGAATTTGTCTAGTCAGAAATCACTGTTAGCTAGGTTGATAATGATTACTGCATTGCTAAATACAAGAGATAATGTTAGTCCGTCCGTTACTTGGCACTTCAGGAACATTTGATCCAGTTGACCACTCTCTTCTTTTACAGTTTGTCGCTTCCTTAGCTCTTAGCACACAATTTCCTAATTTTCTACCATTCTCACTGATGGCTTTCCATATCCCTTTGCTGGTTCTTTGTACTTTTCTCCACCTCTCAACACTAGAGTGCCTTAGGGTTCAGCTCATGTACCCCATTCTTCTTCTGTGATTACTTATTATCATGATGACTTCATCCAGTCTCATCGCTTTAAATATCTCTATGCTAACATCTCCCAAGTTCACCTCTATGTTATGGACAGCTAAGGTTCATAGTCAACTGTTCTTAAATACATAATAGTTCCCTAAAACTTAACATGACCACAACCAAACTCTTAAGGATTCATCTGTATCACTTCCATTTGATCTTTTCAATCTCAGTTAATGGTAAACTCCTTCTTTCAGTTTCTTTTCACATTGCTTAGGCCACATTTTCTTCTTTTTCTCTCACAACTCATATCCAATTTGTCACAAAAGCATGTGTTGTCACTACGACAAAACTTACCAACATCTGAACATTTCTCATCCTTTCCAGCTCTACCTAATCCAAATCCCACTCTCTCTAATCTGTATCATTGAAATAATCTTCCAACTGACCTGTTCCCAGCCCAAGCCTAGTGAAATCAGTCATTACTATTTTCTATGCAGAACCTCCACTAGCTTCTCATCACTCTCAAATAAAAGCCAATGATCTTGCATGGCCTGAAAGTCCTGACACGCCTATCCCTCCCTCTGTGTGAATGTACTTCTCCCAGATAACTGCATGGTTTGCCCCTTCACTCCATACTGCTGTAGAATATGTTAGTATAATGGGTAATTCTATGTTTCAACATGTCTAGGCAATGTCTTCACAGCCTAGATATTGTTGTGAAGGTATTTTTTAAATGTGATTAATATTTAAATAAGTAGACTTTGAATAAAGCTGATAATGTGGGTCGGCCTTACCCAATCAGTTGAATGCCTTAAGAGCAATGACAAAGGTTTTCTGCGGAAGGAATTCTTCTCAAGCCTGCAACCTAGAAACCTTGCCTGAGTTTGCAGCCTGATGCTCTACAGGATTTGGACTCAAGACTGAACATCAACCAGGCTCTTGTAACCCCACCACTCTGGGAGCCTGAGGTAGGAGGATTGCTTGAGCCCAGAAGTTCAGGACCAGCCTGGGCAACATAGTGAGACCCCACCTCCACACATACACACAAGATTAGCGGGGCATATCATTTGTGCCTGTAGTTCCAGCCACTTGGGAGGCTGAGGTGGGAGGTTTGCTTAAGCCTGGGCGGTCAAAGCTGCAGTGAGTCATTACATCACTGCACTCGAGCCTGGATGACAGAGTGAGACCTTGTCTTAAAAAGAAAAAGAGACTGAACATCAACTGTTATTTGAATTTCTAGCCCGTTGGCCTGCCCTATAAGTTTTATACTTGCCATAGACATATTAGCCAATTCTTTAAAATACATCTGTCTCTGACTCTCTCTCATATCTGTATATATATCCATATCTTTATCTTTCTCTATCTTTATCAGAAAGGTAGAAGGAGATTTGATAATTGAAAAAGTAGGCCATGTGAAGGTGGAGCAGGAAGAGACTTGAAGATGCTGGCCATGAAGATTGGAGTGATGAGGCCACAAGAAAAGAAATGCCAGCAGCCACCCAGAAGCTAGAAAAGGCAAGAAAAAATTCTCTCCCAGGCCTGCAGAGGAAGTGCAATCTGCTGACAACTTGATCTTGGCCTAGAAGTGTTGATTTCAGGCATCTGGACTCCAGAATTGTGAGAGGATAAATTTCTGTTGTTTTAAGTCGCTAAGTATATGCTAATTTATCATAGCAGCCACAGGAAACTAATACAGTTGTGACTTCCTTATCTGCAGGGGATACATTCCAAGTCTCCTAGTGGATGCCTGAACCACCGATAGTAGTAAATCCTATATATACAATGTTTTATTCCTATGCATACATGTTTATGATAAAGTTTAATTCATAATTTATGTACATAAGATATTAACACCAATAATTGATAAAGTAGAGCAATGATAATAATACACTGTAATCAAATTTATGTTAATGTGATCTTGCTCTTTCTCTCAAAATATCTTATTATATTGTATTCACCCTTTTTTTCTTGGGATCTGTTGACCTAGTTGAACTGAGAGCTGCTAAGTGACTAACAGGCAGGTAGCTATACAGCGTGGATACCTTTAACAAAGGAATGATTCACATCGCAGGCAGGATGGAGTGGGATTGTACAAGATTCCATTATGCTACTAAGAATGGCAAGCAACTTTATACTTACAAATTGGTTATTTTTGGAATTTTCCATGTAATATTTTGGAACAGGTTGACCACGGGTAACAAACTGAGAAAAATGAATAAGGGGAACTACTGTAGGTATTTTGATACTGCTTTGGGAAGCAGGATGCGGCTATAACAAATAGCTAAAAATGAAGAAGTAGCTTTGGAATTTAGAGATTGTTGGAGGCTGGAAGCATTTTGAGAAGCATGAAAGAAGAAGTCTAGATTACTTAAAATCGATTTTTGGTAGAAATATAAGTGCTAAGGATTCTGCCAGTAAGGGATGAGAGGAAGTGAGCTGTACAATAGAGAAAGGTTTTAGCTTCTTAGAGAATATCTATGTATCGTCATAAGCAGATTGTTGGTACAAATATGAAAGTTTAAAGCCTTTTTTTAAGGGCTCAAAAGGAAATGAGGAACATGTTACTGGAAACCAGAGGAAAGGCAATCCACATTACACACTGTCAGATAACTGAGCTTAATTGTGCCCTTCATAATTGGAAAGCAGAACTTATAAACTATTAACTTAGATATTTAGCCAAGAATATCTCTAAGCAAATTGTTGAATATATGGCCTGATTTCTTCTCATGGCTTATAGTAAAATGAGAGAAGAAAGAAATAAGTTGAGGAAGAAACTGTTAAGCAGAAAGAAACCAAGAGTGGATGATTCAGGAAATTCTCAGCCTACCCAGTATACAAAAAAAATGCTAAAAGTATGAGATTCAGTATCAGAAAACTGTGCTCTGGACAGAAGGCCAAGGGTCTGGAGGGGCATCCTTTTTACTGCTGCTGAAGAGATTAGACATATGGCTGAAGGAGCCACTCAAATGTCTCTGCAGAAGTCAGAAATAGAGAGGCAGTTATCCAGGAAAGATCTGGGGAGAACCCTCTTGTTTGATGATGTAAATCCTCCTGACATATATAGGAGGTCCATCAAGTTTTTGAGAATATTATACCATTAGAAACATTGCCAGCCTGGACTGAAAGGGAGAGAGACAAGGCAAAAAGAAAGAAGCCGATTGGACTTTCAAAATTCTACAGGCAGGAAACAGGCTGAAATGACTACTCAGCTGCAAACATTTTCTATTCTTCAAAAAAGAAGAAAAATGGCAGTGGGCTTTGTGGTGTGGCAGGCCTAGCAGTCAGGGGCCCAGGCCCAGAAGGTGCTGGTGTCAGCCCAAAGAGCAGAGGCAGGGGTTGAAAGGGCAGAACCTTGAGCCACAGAGAGTTATTCCCAGACCTTACAAACTAATGGAGCTTACTCGGTTGAATTTTAAAATTGCTTGTGACTCTTCTTTAACTCCTATTTTTTTTCTCTTTTAAAATAGGAATGCCTATAGCCGTTATCTTATGCCTATAACCATGATCCTATGCTAGTCCCACCATTTGTACGTTGGTAACATGTTTTCTAGTCTCGCAGTTCCAGAGATAGAAAAGAATTTTTCCTCAAGACGGATCATATTTAGAGTCTCACCCATACCTAATTTAGATCATTAGATAATAAGATATAGGACTTCGGAGCTGATGATATTATAGTAATTTGTTTTAGCAGCCACAGAAAACTAATGCAGTGAGAAGCACTTTTTAAAAAATTGCAGCACTCACTCATGCTTTCTATATTCTCTCCTCCTTTATTTTTTCCATATGTCTCCAGATCACATATATTTAAATTGCTTTAAGAATATGAAAACATATACATATATATACTACTTTTTACTCTTTTTAAAGTGATTTGTCTCCCTCACCATTATAATATAAACTCCATAAATGCAGCATTTTTTTTTTTTGTCTGTTTGTTTTTCACTGCTGTATCCCTAGTGCTGTGAATAGTGGTACTGGTACATAAGAGGTGCTCACAAAATGTTTTAGAGTGATCAAATAAAAATTTTCCTTCCGTGTATCCTCATAGAATTTGTGCATCCCTCCATCTATATTCCCTCCATCCATCCATCCACCTACCCACCTTCCATCTCTGTATAAATCCATCTACCCTCTTATATGTCTATTTAATAGCAAACATTCTTTTACACATTAGCCCCAGGATCTGTGCAAGAAATTCAACAGTAAAAAGACTTAGAACAAGCCTACAGAGTTCTTTCCTCTTGATTGGGAAAACAGTAATTGAACTTTTTTTTTTTTTTTTTTTTTTGAGACGGAGTCTCACTCTGTCACCCAAACTGGAGTGCAGTGGCCGGATCTCAGCTCACTGCAAGCTCCACCTTTCAGGTTCACGCCATTCTCCTGCCTCAGCCTCCCAAGTAGCTGGGACTATAGGTACTCGCCACCTCACCCGGCTAGTTTTTTTGTATGTTTTAGTAGAGACGGGGTTTCACTGGGTTAGCCAGGATGGTCTCGATCTCCTGACCTTGTGATCCGCCTGTCTCGGCCTCCCAAAGTGCTGGGATTACAGGCTTGAGTCACCGCGCCCAGCCAAATTGAACTATTAAAACACAATTCCATAATTATTACTAGCGGGGAAACAAAGGATGCCAGGGAAGAAAATTAGAATAATACCTAATCTAGATGAGAAAGTCTTCAGAAAATACTTTCTCATTATACAAACCTGGAGTATCATCTTTCTTACAACCAACAGATAATGTAAATCCATGGAGTTCTCAAACTCACTTCTGACTATACTACAGTGAAAAATAAGTATTGTGAAGAAATAAGCATTTGCTTTAAAATTCATTTCAGCTCAAATAATATTAATATTAATGTAAAGTGAGGTCGGTGAATCTGATTGTCCACTTAAATCTTCCTTTTAATTCACAAGAATAAATGACCAGTCTAAGGAACAATCTTAAAGACAATCCAGAATACTTTTGACTTTCTGTAGCAAATATCTTGAGATAAGGAAGGTGTCTGTCTTTCCTGATGTTCAGCATTTTTGCTGACCATGAAAAAAGATGATGAAGTAAAGGGTGGGGACAAGGGAAGGAAGAGGAAGAGGAAGAAAGCTATGGCAGCATTTTAAAGGCAGACAGCTTGTAGTATATTTGAATTTAGACAATCTGGGTTAGCGTGCTAAATCAGAAACCTGATAGTTCAATGGCTTTGGATAAGCCACTTCACATATCAGTGCTTCAGTTGTAAAATGAGTTTGACATTTCCCTTGCCTATCTATGGAAGTATTATAAGAACCAGATAAAATTACGTGCAGATACTTTGAAACATTTAATTTCCTTACAAATGTAAGTTATTTTTCTCGAAGACATTTTATTGATATTCTATGATGTGCCCATCACCATGTATAGTTATTTGAAAATCACAAATAATTTTGGATTTGCAATTGTGAGAATTGAGGGCATTAGCCTTTAGATATTCTACTTACAGATATAAGGACAAATGTGTGGTTTTAAACACAGAGCAAAGATGACATAATAGTGAATGTGCAATTGGATAACAGAGGTGTTTCACAGATGGAAAACAACAAAAAAATTGGGGTAATGGAAATTCAATGTCCTAGTCACAGGCGGTAGGGGAATTTTCTTAGATCTGTGATAACAGCGAGTGGTTTTGTTAATCTGAAGCTAGTTTTTGTTCTGTGGTTATTGCCATTCCTGAGTAATGAGTAATAAGATCTCTTTCCCATCTGGCATTTTGTGGCTGAGAATAGCAGTAGCATAAGGTGAAATGTCAGTGGTAAGACACAGTGGTTTATGCCATTTGTAAAATATGATCACAGACTCAACATCCATGGTGACGCAATATCCCAGAAAATATTCCAATGCAAGTGAATCCAACTCCATGGGGGTAATGAAAAGAGATTAAAGTCAAAACAAAAATACTTTTGCATTTTGGTTCCACTAACTTAATTGCCTATTTTGCTCTTTGCCCCTGATTTTTCTTATTTGTAAAAGAGAAACAAAACGAATCCCTATTTTGCAAAGTCGTTTGAAGAATTAAAAATGTGAATGTCCTTTAAGTTGTAACATGCCATATAGAAGTTAGTGGTAACTGCTGTTTTTGTTTTTGTAGATAACCCAAAAATTGTTTTTGCCCGTAATGACAGATGAAAGCTTCCTTAATGAAGTTGCATTACACAGTCCCAAGCTTTACCAAACACATCAGTGGTGTGGTAACAGTAATCAAAACTACCTTAAGGTAGTCTCTGTAATTTTCACTAAAGGACATGTGAGAAAATATCCTGAAAACATCTTTGCTGGTAACAACATACCAAATAGGCTTCAAGTCCATTTTCAAGCCCAAAGTCAAGTTAGGATTTAAGGAAAAGGAAACTAGAAGAAAATAATTCTTAGGACATCTGAACATTCAAGATGGTTGGAAATTCTCATTCATTTAAAAGAAAAGAATGTTATTCCTTACAAAACCGTATTTAACTGAAATAAGAATTTTGTATTTTGATAGATAAGTAAAATAAGGGTTCTGTTTTTTTTTCCCCCCTCCTAACCTTCCAGAAGCTGGGAAGGAGAATTTGCCTCCCTAATTGCTTGACTTAACCCACAGGGACTTAGGCACTGAGGGGATCTGTGATTATCAACACAAGAAGACAAGCCAGATAATTTCAGAATTTAGAATTTTAAAAGAAAATAAAAAGAATTTTCCCTAATGATACCACTGCATTGTAAATTCTACACATTACTTTCCATAGGCATTTTCTAGCATACAGCTAAGCATCTTATATCCAAGACCCTGCCTTCATGGAGGTGGGAGAAGGAAGTTAGAAGCTCCCAAGAGAAAAAATCTTGGAGACTAAAGGGTAGAAATTTCTGGAAACGTTTGAGTCTTTCCTACCACCATTGGCACTGCTCAGTGGTTGGGGGCTTGGGCTCTGTTATCCCACTGCCTTGGTTCCTGTCCTGGCTATGTTTAGCAACTACATGGCTTCAGATGACTTAACCTGAATGGAGATAATAACACGTCCCTCATAGGGTAGTTCTGACAAATAACTGAAGAAGTAAAGTACTTAAAACAGCCCCTAGCAAAAAATAAGCACATGGTAAATATCAGTTACCACTATTGTAACTACTACCATGACACCCATGGCTAAAATTATCATCACTATTATTAGTAGTACTATTATTTGTCCTGCATGTTAAAGTGTTTCTTCAAAGAAGTCAGAGCATGAGAAGAAAGCCACATTGTCTGCTATCTCTGAAAAAAAAAAAAGAAAAAAAAAAAAAGAGGTCCTTTTTGAAAAAGTCCTTCAAATACTTAATACCATGCAAGTTTTCAGGGTAAAGAGAAGCTGTATGCCTTAATAAAGGGAATGCACTTTTTTGTTCTTATTTTAAGTAATAGTAATAAACCTGTTTCATTCTGGATATATACTTATTCAAGAAGGGGAATGATTTCTAGTAGATGAGACACTTGTGGCCACCCATAGTTTAGGCACCTTTTAGCCATTGTTACATTATTTTCTAATGCCTTATGGCCAGTCATTTTAGAACTATAAGCTCAAAGGAAAGGTCCCCTTGTTTAGGAAGCGAAGACTTGTTTCACAGTAATGTGTGAGTCAGCTGTCTGATAGAGTGAGCAGGCTTGAGGGGGCGGGATGTGGGGGTGAGATTTAAAGCATCTAAGATCCCTCCCAATGTTGACACTTATTATCTGGAAGAGGATAATGACTTAAAATTCCAGAAAAGAATGACTGTGACAGGAAAACACAAGTAGTAACAATTTATTGAACCCTTTATATGAAAGAGTTAGAAGGTCTGGTACCTAGTGGACATAATCTCATTCCTCCAGCAATCTTAAAATATAGGTTTTATTTACCTCATATTACAGGTGAGGAAAGTGAGGCACAATTTGGCGATGTCTCTGCAGAGAACTAAATGATCAGCAGAACTGAAAGCCTCGTCTAGGCCTCCAGACTCCAACACCCTCACTCTTTCCAGGATGTGAACCTTCCTTGAGTCCTTCATGCCAGTCTCACCCTTGGCCCTTTGCCTCAGGGAGCTCATTTACGCCTCGTCACAGAGCTGGAGGCGAGCTATGATTATCCATATGACACATGTGAGGGCACTGGGACCCCAGAGAATCACCAGAAAGCAGATCTGGCATTTGTGATCAGCGACACAATAAACGCTGCCTTACACTGTTTGATTTTCTTGTGGCAAGGTATGTCTTCTTAAACTGCCAAATGAATGCAATGCCCATCTCCTTTCAGTAGTGCGTGATGGCTGAGCGCCTAAGCTCTAAGGTCAGACTGCCTGCCTTTAAAGCACTGTCCTGTTCACCAGCTGGTGAACATGTGCAGTTTCATCCGTTTCTTCATCTTGAAACAATGACCTCTGAGGCTTGCTGGGAGGATCAACTGAGTTAAGCCATATGAAAGCATTGGAATAATCCTTGGAACCTAATGGACACTCAAAAACATTAACTACTGTTGTTATTACAGTTGGCCCAACTACAATATATTCTGTCAATGTGGTCCTTAGACCATTGCCTCATAATCTCACAGGGTAAGGCATCTCTATCATTAAGCTAAAAATCCCATTTTAATTCAACAATTGAAGGTGTGGCCCAAGATTTTACTTTTCTCACAATCTCCCCATGGTGCCAATGCTGCTGAACAAGCTGCTTTAACTAGCAAGGAACCAGGGAACTTTATTGACTGCAGATTTAGGGTACGCTACCCCAGACCTAGTAAATCAGAAACTCTGGGGAGGAGACCCAGGAGAATAAACGTTTAACTCACTCTCTAAGAGATTCTAAGGCATGTAAAAGCTTGAGAAGGCCGTGAGAGAGGCTTCAGTTGGTTCTATTAACATTATTTGACAGTGCAATTCACTGGAGACACAGTCTGATCGAATTCCTGATTCATCATCTTGACTCCAGGGTAAAATGCTTCTGGTATGCTAAGACACCCTCATCCCTTTCTGTAACAAAGGTAATGAGTTAATTTTCCAAACAGGGTAAGTAGATAATCCTTCTCAACTTACTAACATAATTCACCCGATATTAAGAAGCATTAGAAAAGGCATCCATTTTGCAAGAGCAACTAAGCAGTAGTTTTCTAGCACAAATATTAGAGGCAATAAATAATTTTATTCAAGGTTGACAGCTTTAGCAAACAGTTTCTATTTTATATTGATGCTCTCTTATTTTCCATGTTTATTTACTTATTTTTTTAGCATGCTGGATATAGCACCACCAAAAAAAATTTTTGTTAAATTCTGAATAGTTTAAGCTTTAAAATGCAGCTTATTGGAAAGATATAGGGGTAGGAATCCAAGAAAGATTTGGACAATCTTCGAGTAGGGCAGAGACCAGGTTAGCTCATAGGGTGACCAACTGCTTTAGTTTACTCAGGACCATCCTAGTATCAGCACTGAGAGTACCAAGTTCTGGAAAATCCCTCAGTCCCAGGCAAACAAGGTCAACTGGTCCCAAGAGTGCCAACCTGGAAGTAGGCTTTCTATGCCTCTCTTAATATGCGTCAGATTGAATTGCTCTTATTCTGTCCTGTTCCGAATTCCAGATTCCTGAGAAAGAGAATTTTGCTGGATGAATTTGGGTCAGATATCCACACCTGGCCCAATCAGAAGTAGGAAAATAACAAGTTATGCTCTCCTCCCTTTGCTTCAAGCTGTCCAGGGTCCAACACTGTGAAATAGGGACCAATTCATAGAGAAGACAGGATCCAGGCAAGGCCCTAAAGGGCATCTATCACAGTCTTTCAGAAAGTGTCTCCAATTATTTACAAACTCACCATTCCTTTGCTTTGCTTTTCTGAATGCACCCAGGGATCCATGAGCTACTAAAATCAACTATGCTTTACTAGGTCACAGCAGAGGGCTTGGTTGTGATAGAAAGCAAGTAAAATATGACTGACTTTAATTGAGCATTTGATTTATACAACAGATATATAGATGATAGTTAGACAGATATGTAATTTTTTCAGATAAATTCAGTGATGTAGGTTCTATTGCACTCATTTTACAGATAAAGAAACTGAAGTTTTTTTTTTTTGTTTTTTTTTTCTGTTATAAAGCCTAGGAATTGAACCAAGGTTTTCTAGTCCTCAACCAAGTTTCTATCTACAACACCCTTGTTTGCCTTTTCCTCTCTCCCTCCCTTTCTTTCTCATACTCTCTGTTCCTCTCCCTATATATGTATAGTCATATTAATGTGATAATCTTACAGATATTTATATACACACACACACACACACCACACACACACACACACATATACTTAGATACAATTGTGTATGCTTAACAGTTAGAATTCAGAGAGAATTGGCTAAGTTGATAATTTAGTTGAACATTTAGTAAGTGGAAATCTTTGACACTGCAGATTAAAGTCAAATATTTTAATTCTGTATCTAGTCCTCCTTCCATCATATCTCCCCATCAAACTTTTGAATGTCTCATTATCTGTTGTTTAATACAAAGAGAAGAAAACCTACTCCATTTTTATATCTGCAATAATGGCGGAAGACTTTCTTCTATGTCTTCTCTGGGCAAAGCATTTGCTGAGCACTTGATATGGTCTTACCTTCAAACAAAGAAACTCTGCCAGTTACAGGGACATTAAGTAATTTCCCCAGATCCATACAGCAAAAATAGCGGCAGAGCAAGCCATCTGCCCCTAAATTCCTTATCCTTTCCAGTTCACCAAACTGCATCTTTGAAGTCAGATCAAGATTTGTGTACATATCCTATCAGTCTAAGCGCGTTTGAATGACAGCACATTATCTCACTATATTGAGGCAACTCTTCCTTGCTTTGCTGTTACTCATAGTTAGGAATACAGTTACATTATTTGCTTTGGTCCAATTTTTATCATATCAATGTACTACCCACCTATATATTTTCTTACTTTATATTTCTTTAAATCAACACTATTTTTATGTCTGGCCCTAGTAATTATATCCATAAAGTCACAGACGTGGTGAACTTATTTCATGATTTATAAGATGCATAACAATAAATATGTAAACATTTTAAAATGCATGTCTTAAGGAAATGTTTGAATCAACATCGAAGAAAAATTGGTTTGCCCAGTAAGTCGCTTATTTATGGGGTCAGCTAGCCTGATCCAGCCTCTACAGCTCCATGTAGATTTGCTCTTCTTGACTATTGCTGGGTGGTTCCCACTATGCTCACATAGCCAAATGAGTAGTTCCATTACAAAATTATAACAATTTTTTACAGAATGAATTACAGATTAGGGTGCTCTGCATGAATTTGAAGATGCCCAGAGATCCCAAGATATGTCAAGAACTCCAAGGGTTACTATCAAGAAGCAAATGCCAAAGCCATGTGATACAGAGGACAGCTGGGACTTCGTATTTCACCGCCGGGTCACCCTGGGCTCCAGGTTATCTTGAGCTGTTTTCACATCTTCTCTGATGGAACATTTTAAATGAGGCAAATTCTGAATCTGAAGATCTTTGGTGGCCTTTGCACATATCCTCTTCAGCTGTGAAAAAAAAACACCATATCCATTGTATCTAACTTTTCCTTTTTCACTCTCCTTCCGTTTTACTGTCTGCTTTATTGAGGAAATCTTTCATTTAGTGGAGTCTAGATTTCTTCCTTTGCTACCATCTTCATTTCCTACCGAATAAATCAGGTCTCAGCTTCTGATCATTTGTCATCTGCTGCTTCTTCTCTGGGACCGCCCCTAACAGCCTAGTAGAGCTCTGGGCTGTATTCCATTATCTCTTTTAATTCCTTGTTGGCGGCTTGCTGGCCCGTTCTCTTTACCTTCCTGCCAGGCTTAATGTCTTTTAGCATGCCAGCTCTGTTTTTCACAATTTTTCCAAAATGAAGTGAAAAATCAAATATCCAGCTCCTAATTCTCAGCGAGCAGTATTTTCAGAGAATCCTTCAACATCATTCACTGCTTCAATTCCTCATCTTCTGAGCTTCTCCATCCATAAAACAGTCAGAAGTGTCTTCCTCTTAATAACATAGCTCTTCTGGTATTGGGGAGTGGTGGGACTAGAAAAGAGTAGAAGTGTAAGCAATGCAATATGCGTTCATTCATGCAAATAAAAATCACACTCCCTGGCCAGAATCCCTCTTTCCCGCAGATCTATCTCTTCTAGAGAGTATGGGCAGATGGAAGAAGTGAGGATATGCAGAGCTGGCATATGGCAGTCCCAGAACAGGGTTACTATCAAAAAGCAAATGCCAAAGCCATGTGATATAGAGGACTGCTGGGAATGTAGTCCATCATTGCTCTATGGAAAAAAAGAATACCTTCACAAACATGGCATTCTCTGAACCACATATAGACATACACAAAAAAATAAAAGAATCTCTAATCATGACCATCAGTTTTTATCTGACCATCTCAGTAGCCTGTTAGCTATGTTCCTGCCCTCCATTTTATTCCCTACGAATCCATCTTGTATACTGATGCCATGGTAACACTTTTATGATGTAAACTGAACCATGTCAATGTCCCACCTAATAGTTCCCACCTATGACTGAAATCAGTGAGTACTTCACAAAGAGTTTTGGATGGTTGGCAAGAGGTATAGTAGGAAAAGTAGTAGTGTGCTTAAATCACACAGCCATGATGACAGGTCTCACATTAACTTCATGATCGCTAACCTAAAGAGCCCTTAATGATGCCTGGCTCTCTGAGTACTTTACTTTAGACTTTTCATTCCCCTATTCTCATAGCCAACTGATTCTTGTTGTTTCTCACCTCTGATTTCTTACACCTGTCTCATCCTCATTCTCAGTTTAAAACTTGCTATGAAAATAGAAACAATCAGAAGAGAACTTCCTCTAGCTTCTATCACTAGAGATTTTCATGTACCGGTATCTAAGCTCATATATCCTTCTTGTTTCTGTTAATATGGACTAACTGAACCCTTTTCTGGGAAAGACCCATTCCTCACCTGTGTACAAGACTACATCCCCTCTCACCTGCTCTAAGCTCCAGCTCTCCTCTCTTACTTCCCCTACATTATCACTATTTTTAATCAATATGTAAATACACCAACATCTTTTAACCATCATCATCATTATCATCATCAACCTCACTTTTCTCATTTTCCCTCCAGCTACTGTTTCAAACTTCTCAAAAGAGTTTCCATCATCGCTCTCTTCAGTTTCTTCACTCCAAATTCCTTTTGAACATGATTCAATCTGGCTTTTACCTTTATACTCACAACAATGGCTCTCTGTAAAGTTACCAACAAATTCTCAGTCCAGATCTTACCTAACTGGCAGCAGCATTTGATAAGGTTGAAGCATCACTCCTGGAAATATGTTCTATATTTGATTTCCATGACATTTAAACTATTAGTTTTCCTGTTTCTTCCCTCGTTTTACTTCCTGTCTCCCTTGCTTTTCCTCCTCAACTCTACAAGCTCTTAATGAAGCAATACCCCAGGGACTACATTTAGACCTTCCCGTTTGTCTGCACTCATACTCTCACTGGTCCCACCCAGTCTCGTGGCTTTATGTATGACACTGACAGCTCCCAAAAGTATAGCTCCTCTTAGGACCTCTCTCCTGCCCTTCAGACTCCTATGTCAAATTGCTTACTTGGCACCTCTACCTGAATGTCTGTTGGGTATCTCAAACTTGTCAGTTTCAAAACTGATCTCCTGATATTTCTCACTCCCAAATGTCCTTCTTCTTCACTCTCCTCCCATTTCAGGACAGGTGAAATCTTCCAATTAGTGAGGTCAAAAATGTTAGTATCATGGTTGTCTTTTCTTTTCTCACACTTCACATCTGATCTATGAGCCAATTCTGTCAGAACTACCTTAGTAGTTTTCAGCATATTCAGAATCTAACCACTTTCACCATCACCATTGCCTCTGTGCTGCTCTGAGCCTTGCTCATCTCAAGCTTAAATTATTGCAATATCTTTCCAGGTGGTCTCCCTGGAAAGTTACAACCTTGTAATCTCCTCTCTACACAAGGACCACAGTGATCCTGTGCAAACACAAATTGGATGATATCACTCCTCTGGTCCAATCTTCCCACAGCTTTCAATCTCAGAGTAAAAGCCACAATCTTGCAAAAACATACAAGACCTTGCAAGATCTGGCCCCCTCTTATCCCTCGTATTTTATTTTCTTTCCTATTTCTCTGTCCTCCATTCTGTTCCAGCTCTTTGCACAGTTCCAAGCATCCTCTTGCCTTGGGGCTTTCAGACATGTTGCTCACTCTATCTAATCACTTCCCCAATCCCTTACTCATCCCATATATGCATGGTTTTTCTCTCACCTTTAGATTTTACCCAAATGTCATCTTCTCGGTACAATTTTATTTAACTGGAGCTCTCCTTGTTGGACCCCTTCTTGCTCCACCTTTGCTTGTCTCCATTGCACTTACCACTGCCTACTTGACTCTTGTCTTAGCTCAGATTGCCATACTGAAATACTGCATGGCTTAAACAACAGGAATTTATTTCTCATAGTTCTGGGTGTTGGGAAGATCATGATATGGGTTGATTCAGTTCACCCTTATGGGCTCACTTCCTGGCTTACAGACAGCCTTCTTTTTGCTATGTCCTAACATGGCAGAGAGAGAGAAAATGCTTTGGCCTCTCTTTCTCTTCTTACAAAGATGTTAATCCCATTATGGGAGCCCCAACTTCATGATCTCATCTAATTATCTAATTACCATCCAAAGTCCTACCTCCAAATACCATTCCATTGGAAACTAGGGCATTTTTACTGCAAAATTTCTTAGTGACTTTAGACAATGCTGTATATGCATCTCCTGTGGGAGGTCTGGGCAGATAAAATTCCCAACGTTTCCCATATACATTTGACCACTGGGTTGTCAGGCAATCTTTTGGAATGTGTCCTTTAGAACCCTGCTAGTCATGATGTGGTTTGTGGACCAGTGCAGGTTCACAAATTATTTATTGCTTGTCTGCAATAAGAAAAATACAGAAATGGAGAGTCAATATTTAGAAAATACTAAAACAAATGGACAATGCTGCCAAGAATAGTCATATGGTTTGGCTCTGTGTCTGCACCCAAATCTCACCTCAGATTGTAATTCTGACATGTCAAATGAGGGGCCTGCTGGGAGGTGATTGAATCATGGGGGTGGTCTCTAATGGTTTAGCACATTGCCCTAGTGCCGTCTCGTGAGTTCTCACGAGATCTGGTTGTTTAAAAGTGCTTAGCACTCCCTGTGTCTCGCTCTCTCTCCGCTGCTCCACCATGGGACGATGTGCCTTGCTTCCGCTTCACCTTCTGCCATGATTGTAAGTTTCCTGAGGCCTCCCAAGCCATGGAAACTGTGAGTCAATTAAATCCAGTTTCTTCTTAAATTACCTGGTCTCAGGTAGTTCTTTAAAGCAGTGTGAAAATGGACTAATACAAATATGAACAGTAGCTTGTGAGGCTTTATTTCACACTTCATTTTTCTAGTAATTCATCTTTATTGTGTTTTACAAAAGCATCAGTTCATGACAGATTTAAAATAATAAGAAGAAAAATCTTTCATTTACTGCAGATAATTTGGGAAGCACTTCCTCAAGGCAGATTTTAGGAAATATTGGTTAAAGTCCAAAGGTAGAAAAAAATCGCTTGTAATTCCTGACATTCCCAGCTGCACCTTGTATGCCCACTGAGTTAACTTGCTCCTCTAAGCCCTACATGTGTCCAGGCTGTTCATCTGCTTGCCATGTCTTTCTTGCCTCACATGCCTGATGCACATTTTATCCTTCAGAATTTGGTTCAGAGGTTAATGGTGCTACAAAGAGTCTCCAGATTCCTCTCCATAAACTTGATGACCTCGCTTTACTTCCACAACTTTCTGGTAATCTTATCCTCAAATCAGTGCTCCACTGTTGGTGTTTTATTTTATTTTATTTTTAATCGACAGAAAATAATTGTTCATATTTATAAGGTACAGTGTTTCAATATATGTATATAATGCATGATGATCAAATTAGAGTAATTAGAATATCGATCACCTCAATCACTTATCATTTCTTTGTGGTAAGAACATTCAAAATCCTTTATTCTAGCTATTTTGAAATAAACAATATATTCCTATTAACTATAATCACCCTACTGTGCAATAGAATACCAGATCTTATTCCTTCTAAGTAACTGTAACTTTTTCCCCATGAACCATTTTCTACCCATTTCCCTTCCCCCGTGTATTTGTCTGTTTTCACCTGCTGATAAAGATATATTCAAGACTGGGCAATTTACAAAAGAATAAGGTTTAATTGGACTTAAAGTACCACGTTGCTGGGGAAGCCTCACAATCACGACGGAAGGCAAGGAGGAGCAAGTCACGTCTTACATGGATGGCGGCAGTCAAAGAGCGCTTCTGCAGGAAAACTCCCTTACGATAACCATTACATCTCATGAGATTTACTCACTATCATGAGAGCAGCATGGGAAAGACCTGCCCCCATGATTCAATTACCTCCCACTGAGTCCCTCCCACAACATGCGGGAATTCAAGATGAGATTTGGGTGGGTACACAGCCAAGCCATATCACCAACTACTCTTCCCAGCCCATGGTAGCCACTATTCAACTGTCTACATCGGTGAGATCAATGACTTTAGATTCTGCATATGAATGAGATTATGCAGTATTTGTCTTTCTGTATTGGGCTTATTTCAGTTAACATAATGTCTTCCAAATTCATCTATGTTGTCACAAAAGATAGGATTTTATTCTTTATGGCTAAATAGTATTCCATTGGGGGTGTGTGTGTGTGTGTGTGTGTACACTGATGTAGACAATTGAATAGTGGCTACCATGGGCTGGGAAGAGTAGTTGGTGTGTGTGTGTGCATGTGTGTGTGTGTGTGTGTGTGTGTATATATATATATGCCGCATCTTATTTATTCATTTATTTATTCATTTTATTTATCTGTAAGTGTTAATGAACATTTAGGTTGATTCCATATTCTGACTATTGTGAATAGTGTTGCAACAAACATGATAGTGAGATATCTCCTTGACTTACTGATTTCATTTCCTTTGGATATATATCCAGCAGTGGGATTGCTGGATCATATGGTAGTCTCAGTTTTAATTTTTTGAGAAATCTCCATATTGTTTTTCATAATGGTTAAACTAATTTACATTCTCACCAATAGTGTTTAAGGGTACCCTTTTCTCCACATCCTTCCCAGCACTTGTTATCTTTTGTCTATTTGATAAGAGCCATTCTAACTGGAGTAAGGTAATACCTCATTGTGTTTTGATTTGCATTTCTGTGATGATAAGTGATGTTAAATATTTTTTTCATATACCTGTTTGCCATTTGAATGTCTTTTTATGAGAAATGTCTAGCCAGGTATTTTGCCTATTTTTAAACCAGATTATTTGTGTTTCTGTGATTGAGTAGTTTGAGTTCTCTTTTCTCTTCAACTTCATACCTCATCCCTGGACAACCATTAATCTAGTTTCTGTCTCTGTAGATTTCTATATTCTGGACATTCATATAAATGGACTCATAAAATATGTGGTCTTTTGTACTTGGTTTCTTTCACTTAGTATAATATTTTCAAGGTTCAGCCATGTTGTAGCATGTATTCATACTTTATTCCTTTTTATTGCCAGTGTTTGCTAGTATTTTATTGAGAAATTTTGTGTCTACATTTATAAGAGATACTGCTCTCTAGTTTTCTTTTCTTGTGCTGTCTTTATCTGGTTTTGGCATAAGGGTAATGCTAGCCCCTAGAATGGATTGGGAAATATTCCTTTGTCTTCTCTTTTTTGAAAGAGTTTGTAAAGAATTATTAATAATTCTTCTTTAAATGTTTAATTGAATTCACCAGCAAAGCCATCTGCAATTAGGCTTTAATTTGTGGAAAATGTTTTCGTTTGGAATTAAATCATTTTACTTGTAATAGGTTTATTCAGATTTTCTATTTCACTTTGAATCGATGGTGGTTGTTTCCACTTGTCTTTCTAGAAATTTGTCATGTCATTTAAGCTACCTAATTTGTTGGCACACAAATGTTCAAGGCATTCCCAGATGATCCTTTATTTCTGTAAGGTTGGTGTCTTCTGTAAGTGATGTCTCCACTCCCATTTTTGATTTTATCAACTTATACCTTCTTTCCATTTTTCTTCAGTCTGGCTAAAATTTTGTCAATTTAAAATTTTTTCCTAAAGAACCAATTAGAATTCACTGATTTTTAAATTGTTTTTCTATTCCCTTTTTTATTTATTTCTGTTCTAATATTTACTATTTTCTATTTTCTTCCTTCTGATTGTTTTGCATTTAGTTTGCTCTTCTTTTTATAGTTTCTTAAGTTGTCAGGTTAGATTATTGACTTGAGATGTTGTTATTATATAGACATTTATAGTTATAAATTTCCCTGTTATGTACTGTATAAGCTGCATTCTGTAATTTTTCATAGTTTTATCTTCATTTTCATTTATCTCATAGCATTTTCTAATCTTTCTGGTATTTTTCAGCCCATTGATTATTTAAGAGTGTGTTGCTTAATTTCCACATAATTGTGAATTTCTAAATTTCCTTCTGTTATTGATTTTTCATTTTATTCCATTGTGGTTGGAGACCACACTTTGTATAATTTTTTTAAAATGTATTCAGACTTGTTTTATGCACTAGCATATAATCTACTCTGAGGAATGTTCCATATGTACTTGAGAAGAGTATACATTCTGCTGTTTTTGTATGGAGTATCACAGATGTCTATCACGTCTAGTTGGTGTATACTGATGTTCAAAGAAATAGAGGACTTGAGCAACACTATACACCAGCTAGACCTGAGAGAAATTTACACAATGTTCCATACCAAAGCAGCAGAAATAGTTCTTACTAGTTGTTCAGAATTAATTTTTAATTTTAATAAATATATTTCAATGCATCCATTTCACTTATTCATTTCTCATAAAAGTAATATGAGTAACACGCCTCTACAACTGAGGAAAAAGTGGCTATTCTGGATTCCTGTGATTCAACAGATTGTTGTAGAACATGAAATCACCAAATATTTTTGTGTAAGAGCTCTCTGAAAATTAACCTTGGCAGGATTGTTGGGGGATTAATGGCACAGGTGTAGACTTCCAGGCTGTCTCTCCTGCTTTGCACATAGCCTTTTTGAGTATAAATGGAAGAAGACCATTACTGCTTTCTGCTATTTCAGGAAAGAACACACCCATTTATTTAGTCATTCATAAGCACTGAGTTGAATGCCTACTGTAAGCCCAGCCCTAAGAGTACTTATAGTAAAAGTGCACTTGATTCTATTATGACATAAAATCCAGAATCTGATGGCCAATCCTACTGACAGCAGCTAAGAGTAAAAATCTGACATGCTCACCAGGTGCATAAGCTATACCTTCCAGATCAATGCTGGATTATGAATGCTGTCTGTCCACAGGGTTCTCTACATGCTCCTTTCCTCACCTCCATCAATTCCCAACCTGTGCAAGAAGGATTGTTATACCCAATGCCTTTGTCTACAAACTCAACTCTCTTCATTATGTCTGAGGCAATGCCCAGTGTCCTAAGACCACCAGTTACAACCTCCTACAATAGACCCATTACATTGGCTCATTTTGTTGATATATCTGAATACATACATAACTGAGTATAAAACGTGACTCTGAAACTTACTAGATATTGGACATTGACTTGTTTGCCTAACTTCTCCAAGCTCCCTCCATCTTATAATTTGGAAACCAGGCATGAAAAATATTTATTTCACAGAATTGTAGTGAGGGTTAAATATTTAAGATAAAGTACCTGACACATAGTGGGCACTCTCCAAGAGTGGTGGCTTAAAGCATGCAAATAACAATTCTTGGCTCCTCATTCTGTGTTCTGGACTTACATGCGAGTTCTCAGCTAGAAGTTGAGGCTCATTCTGAAACTAAGCTAGTGACCTGGTCCTTCATCTGCTCCAGCACCTGCAAACAACGTGTATACTCTTCCTTTGAGCAAGAATGCTAAAGAAGTGAGGTACAGTGCTTCCTTCTTTTAGTTCTCTGGTTGTCATCTGGAATACTGCTATGAATGAACTGACCACCTATACTATGCTTCTGGTGGTCATTATCTTCCAGCCCTTACAACACACAAGTTCACTATGCTCTACCCACTACCCCTGGAGACCAGGATCATTGTCCTTGGGCCTGTCCTGCCTCGTTCTTTTGCTTCTTCCTTTTCCCATTTGTACAGGCTATTAAAATCCCAAAACCCTGCAAGACTCAGCCCGATCAAATTATGGACATTAATCGCTGAACTCCAAAGTCTAACCTACAATGTTTGTAGTATGCTGTGGATACATCTGACTTGAATCAAGACACTTCAGGGAACTTATGTGACTCAACACTCAACGCTGACCGAGATGGCTCCCTAATCTAGGCCAGATGGCACACTGATCATTAACCTCATTCTGATGGACTTGTTTTCCCCAAAATGAGCTGTTATAATTAATCCTCTGTTATCTGGCATTTTATCAACAAATATCATTCATTAACTAACATTTTCCCTGCCAGTTCAATGACAATTAATTATCAGTGATAACCTTGACACTAAGGGATTCTGAAATCATCGCAGGATTCAGAGAGTGACAGAAAGAGAATAAGAGAGAGAATGAGAGACAGCAAGAGAGAGAGATCAAATCATGCTCAGTAGAATTTTAATATTAAGGGTATAAAGCATTGCTTCTGCAGTGTCCTGGAAACCCCATCCCATTTATACAAATGCCCCAGATAATTTCTCCTAATGGGGCTTTCATGTAATATATAGAAAATCAACATACTTTAGAGTTGGCTGAATTTCTTGAGCAAGCATGGCCTCATCCCCACCCTGCAGTCATAGTATCCCATCCCAGGCATAGGTCAAGTCTGTAAAGGTGAAACAAATCTATCTAATCCTGGCAGGGACAATATATCACTCACTATCGTTATATTTACCAGCCTACATTTTAAAAGAAAACAAACTCCTTATCCTGATCCTAGGGCTTTTCAGAATGATTAAAAATCTTTTCTGAAATATGTCATGGCAAGAATCTCAATGAAAAAAATACAACAAACCAAAACCAAAACAAACAAACAAACAAAACCCACATAAAACAGAACATAATAAAACAAACTGGATACAATAACTTTTCTTCTGGGTTTTGGAATTAATTTTTACTTCTTAAGGATTGTTAACTTCAGCAATGGGATGCGTGCCCCATCTGGTACGTGGTAGGCATTGAAGGCATTTTGGTTTGTTTGTGTAACAAGAATTAAGAAAGAAATGTAGGTTTCCCGCAGCCAACTTCCAAAAACTGTAATAAATATTTGAATGATATGTGTTTTCAAGTTGGAAGCAGTCTGTTTTTCTGGATTTGAGTCTGCTGTAGGAGCTATATGCAGCCTGCCTCATTGCTCATGACACTACACCACAATTGTGTGGCTGACGCTGGAACTGTGGCAATGGAGCCACTTGAGGGCTACTGGGTTAGGCAGAGTAAATGAACTGGCCTCAGAACCAAGATCATCTCCTTCTGCAAGAAGATAAAAGGAAGGAAGCAACAAAAGCTGGATATCTTCATAAAAACATTCTCAGATAGAGCATCTCATGTAATTTACAGCAGACACGCCAAGACATGATAAGATTCTTGTTATTAGAATTTGAATGATCCCAGAGTCCTGCTGTGTCAGTTTCCTGTCATATCGGCTCTGTGGCTTTTGGATAAAAAGAGCATGGCGTTTTCTGAAAGTCGGAAGGCCATTGTGACTCATTTCTGAGAGTCTCTGCCACTTAGGCAAATCAAATAGGTATGCTGCTTTGATCCGGTTAAAATTTTAATGCCCAAGGGCGCTGAGGATGTGGCCATGTTAATAATGCAGAGCCGCAAAAACTTTAGGAAATATCCTTTTATTCCATGAGTGTGGGCAGCAAGCCTTGGGTAGCACCAGCAGATCCTGAGACATCCTGCCAGAGGGAAAGCTGGCACTGATGGGAACAAATTCTGCCCCAGAGGATCTTCTTTGAGAGTCATCCCCAAGGCAAATGGATCACTCTGCAAAAAGTTTACTGGAGAAAATATAGGGCTAGGTAATCACATGTTTGATTTCTTACAATCCAGGTTCCAACCTCAAGGAAACATATTCCCAAATATAAAGTCAAAAAGAGAGAAGAAAGCCAAAAATTAGGATGAAGGAGAATGATCAGATAGTTACTAAAAGAATTAAGATGTACAAGGAAAGACAATAAACGTCAGAAAGGAAGAAAAGAACAAATGTGTGAAAAGGACCTGAGATCAGGCCCTTGCTTAGCAGGCAAAAAAGACTCTGAACAAGGCTAGTAAGGGATCCCCTACTGCAAGGTACTGCCTCGGTACCAGAGCAGAGCAGGCAAGAAAGACTGCTCCCAATCTCCAAAGAAAACATTTCAGAACAAGAGAAAATGAGGTAAGTTGTGTTTTGATTGCTTGCATTATGCGGCGGACCCAAGTTCGCTTGAATGGTAAACGAGTGATGATTTATAATAAATGGTTTAGGCTGTGGGATTAGCTCTTCAGTCCTAACACAGTCTCACTCTCTGGGGACCAGTCATACTAGTGGCTACATGCTGTATAGGATTTGGGGTCACCCAGAGAATGAGAAAAAAAAATCTATGACAAGCATCTTTCATTGTCATCATTAGTAGGAACTTAGAAACTGATTTTTGGATCACTTGCTCTTAAACTGTATGATGGCTAAATTCAGATGTTGTGAACCTGGCTGACTGACAAATCTAATCAAATTAACTCTACCTGTAAAACAAAACCCGTTTCACTTTTTTGCTAGTGTGCTTTTTTGCTAGTGCACTTTTTAAAGTATTCAAGCAAAACAGCTTTCTTATTCAATTTGAAATCTGTATTCGTGCACAAGTAAGTTTGTCTCACATTGCTCAACATCATCTATTAACTGTTTACACACAGTACTGATTCTCCAAAACCATGTTTGATCTTCTAAACATGTATTTAAAACACATACAAACAGAAGAACACACTCTGAAATAAAATATACTTTATTCTATTCTATTATTATATGTACTATTTTATTTATGTTATTATTATTTTTCTTAGAGACAGGGTCTCACTGTGTCTACCAGACTGGGGTGAAGTGACACAATCATGTCTCACTGTAGCCTTAACCTCCCTGGGCTCAAGTGATCCTCCCACCTCAGCCTCCCAAGTAGATGGTACTACAAGCATGTGGCACCACATCTGGCTATTATTTTTTTCCCCACCATATTGCCCAGGTTTGTCTCAAACTCCTGGGCTCCAGTGATCTGCCAGCCTTGGCCTCCCAAAATGTTAGGATTACAGGTATGAGCCACTGCACCTGGCCAATATACTTTATTTTATCATAGCCAATCCTCCCTTTTAAAAATTTCCTCTGGGACTTCTTCCCAAGTTAATCATCAATCACTATAGAGTACATTTTTTCAAAGGGGAAAAGGTCCTTCCACTTGAAATATACTATGAAATAATATGTTCATCTTAAAAACATGATTACAAGCATATTTTAAGATAGACTCCTTTCCTTTCAATGAAAACATTCTGTAGAAACAACTTGGGAAACAAAAAAGCTTTTCCTGGTCAAGTAGGGATTTTTTTCAGACAGCTCCTCTGCTGCCCTCTAAAGTTCAAGAAAAACATAACAGCTCTACTTTGCAGACAGCATTTTATTTTTTCCACTGAAATACCAGGATTCTCTAAACCTCAAAGACAACTGGACTCATTAGACTCTGCTCTCAATACAGTGTGGTCAGGCACGTCTGCTCAAAGTGTACATGTGATAATATCGAATACAGAAAAAAAGAAGCTTAAAGGGCAAGTGTTGATGGTATTTTTAATGCCATTGTTACTAAATGTGTCCCTATGATTCATGTGTCACTATACAACACAATCATGTAAATAGGCAGACTTTTATGTTTGGAAGAAACCAATACTTTTGGGATATTCATAATTTGTGTTTTGTGCTTTTCTGTTATCTATGCCATAATTATGGCCGAAATATAATAAAAATGAGGACAGTAGACATAATATTGAGACTGCTAAGAAATACTACATAAAGCTATGACTCAGAAAATGAAGTGTGTTGCTTCCTGAACCCACCCACTTTAATGACAGACCCAGGGGCTTGACGTTGGGACAGATTCTTAGAACCCGGAGGTTGGTAGTGCCGGTTCAGAGAAAGGAGACAAGAGATGAGCAAAAAGCAGGCTGTGGAATGAGTAGTCTGGAGTGGAGAAAGGAGGGAGATTAGCTCCTTTCTGTTCTTTATGTTAGGGACAAGGCAGAGAGTAAAGGAAGAAAAAAAGGAAAGGAAAAAAGGAAGAAAGGAGAGAGAGAAGCAAGAGGCAGGGAAGAAAATGCAATGTAGAATATTCATTGAGCCTCTTCTTTGAACTAAGTAAGTACTTTAACTTGTTCACAATAATCTTGTAACATGCTATTATCTGTTTTACAGATGAGAAAATTGAACTTCAGAAAAAATAGGTAATGTGGTTTAGTTGTACAGGTTGTATACAGTGGAGCCAAGTGCAGAAAAGAAAGGCAAATGCACTAGATATTGCTTCCTCTGCACCTCTCAATGCTTTAACCAAATAACCTTCTGAGTCCCAGCTAGGGAGCTGGCAGGAGACATGAAGAAGCATATGAAAAATAAAGAGAGGCACACAGTCACAGACCAGAAGGAGGATTAAGGGTAATTACAACCCCAAGGAGCTTTTGGTGACTCACTAAAAAGCCACAGGGAGAAGCAGTTAGTTAGAAGAGAATTCTTGGCTAAACTCCCAATTCAAGGGCCAGGTGTTGATAATTTAAGAAAAGAAAAAAGTCCTCTTTGAAAATCTAAAATCATTAGGGCAGTACTTTTCACTTCAGCTCTGCATCAGCAGTTGGTTTGGATCGGCAGCCAGGACTGGGCACTGATGCTTTAGGTAGAGGGGGTCTCAAAATGTGGCTCTTGGATGAGCAGCATCAGCATCTCCTAGGGATCAGTATAAACATAAATTCTCAACGTTCTCCCTACATCCAGACTCACGAAATAGGCATATCTGGGGGTGGGGTCTAGAAATCTCTGTTTTAACAAGGTTTGCAGGAGATTTTGGTGCATGTTTAACTTTGAGAACTAGGTTTGTATAAGTCCTTTAATTTATTTGGCAAGTACTCTCTGTGGCTTTTATTATTAAGACAAGTTTGAGAAGCTCTGTTTTTACGAATTGAGGAAAAACTTTTGCCATAGGCCCAGTTAAAAATGCTTCCTTCCTCTGGAGAAAGCGATAGTAATTCAGATTCTCTTCCCTCATTTTAGCTGTGGATTCATTGAAATTAGGGCAGTAGAGTACCAATTCCCAGAGTCCTAATAAATTTGACTTCCTAATTCTGGGTGGAGGAACAGAACTGGGAGAGTTACAGAAGCTAGGGAATTAAGAGAATAATAATTAACAAATTTTATCAGAATCTTTATCTCTGCATTTCAGCTCTAGAAGTTGAGTACTGTATATGATATTTTATCATGATTATATAAATGGAGCTAAATGTGTTTCCTGAAATTTACATTTTGTGCTCAGAAAACAGGCTCTGCCGATATTTATATGTTCTAGTTCCTATAGATTGTAGAGAAAGGGAAATGAGACAGTAAACAATGTGCTCAATTTCCTTTTCAACAGGGCTTCATAATGCAGCATCAACCTTGTAGAACAGATATTCCTGTTTCACAGGTGAGGAAAGTGAGTCTTCTCCAGCTACCTACTCAGCTATGGGCAAGATTCAAAAAGAATTCCTCCATCCCTACATTTTAAATTCAAGGGCCTATGGTATCCCTTTGGGGTCAGAAAATACATCATACTTTATTTTATCTCCCTAATAATATCTAGTAAAAACATCTGACAAGCCATTTAATAGATTTCTAAATAAAAACATTCTTTTTTCATTTTATTGGTTGCATTTGGAGAAAGAAAACAAATATTTCATGAACTGAAATGTATTTGTATCTTTTCTCGGTACTAATTCACTTTCTGCTTTGTATCGTCATGAAGATGACAATGTCCCATGTGGCAGAGGTGCCTTGAAGTTAACCAGAAATTCCTGAAACTTCTTCCATAATGTAGAGTTGTTGCTGGCAGTGGCTGCCCAGTCAGGGACTACATTTCTAGGCATCTTTCCTAGGGCTCTATAACAAGTTCTTGTTAATGGAATGAGAGTAGACATAATGTGTGTCACATTTAGGGTGAAGCAGGTAAGAAGCAAGTGTAACTTCATTACCTTCAATTTCCCAATCCACTGAGTGCAGAGGACCCCAAGGTCCTAGGAGACGGTAGAGCAAAAAGGTCGATAGACCCTGGAATCCTGAACCATGAGAGAGAGCAAAGTCTCCAGTCCCCCAAGAGTGCTCACAACATGAGTGAGAAAACCAATTTCATTATGTTAATCGGCTGAAACATGGGGGGAGGGGAGGTTAATACTGCTACAACTATCCTTATCTTAATTAGTGCATTTCATTTCTTCTCTTAGATTATTATGTTTTATGTTAGATGATGAGTTTTTGAGGGTACTTTCCATGTTTGGAAAAATATGGATTATATAGCTGGATCAGGAGCTGGGTTTTTCACTCATGAATTTTGAGGAACCTGGTGGTTTTTCTTCCCCTTACTTTCTCTTCAAGGAGATACTGATTACAATAAGTGTACTATTTGAGATACAGTTCAGGTTATTGGTAAAATCTAGGCTATGCAGTCAGCTAGATCTGTGTTCAATCCTTGGCTTTTCTATAACTAAAATGTACGAACATAGTCAAACTGCTCAGTTTTTCTCCTCTTCTGCAAAATAAGGGCTAAAAATCTCTATATTCTAAGATTGTTATGAAGATGAGAGTTAATATTTATAAACGCCTAGTACAGTGCCTGGCTCATAGCTAGCATTAGCCTCTGGTGGTAGACTTTCAAAAACATGTCCTGCTACTTTTCAGGAGAGAAATATACTCTGTCAAAGTCATCAGGTTTGGTCATATGATTTAATTTAGTCAACAACGTGTAAGCAGAAAAGATGTGTCACTTGCAAGTTGAACCTGATCTCTTTCTTTCTGACATGATGATTGTCAGTATTTAGTTAGAAATTGCTCCATTATACTGGATATCAAAATGAAGATGACTCGGAGCAAAGCCACAATTACCCTACATTAAAGCAAATGTTACTTTTGCTGCTGTAAGACATTAGGATTTGGGGACCATTTGTTACTGCAGCACAACCTAACTTTTCTGAAAAATACATAAAATATATATTTCTCAGTCAGGGAATATGGGAAATCCTTTACACTGTCGAACTCTCTATCAGGAAAAGGGCATCTAGCCCTTTCCCTGTCCCTCCCATCTTGCCTCCTAAGAATGACTAATAATAAAAACAGCATAGACTTTGTCCTTGCTCCCCTTCCTGGAAAGGCTGTAAAACTCTATGAAATACAGAAGATGAAGTATTTTCTGATGGTAAAAGAGTTTTTTAAAAAATCTGAAGACAGAATCTGATCTCCATGCTGTCCCTTGGAAGTTCAGATTTTAGAAAAAGAAATTGGAGCTTTACATACATTTAACATACATCATTTAATTAGAGTATATATCTTCAGTGAGCACAGGAAAACTTTAGATAAGAGTTTCATACTTTGTAGTGAAGCAAAGTTAGTATTGGAGGAGTCTTATGGGGAGCAACACAGAAGACTGAGAATTCTTTTTTTTTTTTTTTTTGACAGAGTCTCACTCTGTTGCCTGGGCTGAAGTGCAGTGGCACAGTCTTGGCTCACTGCAACTTATGTGTGCTGGGTTCAAGCAATTCTCCTACCTCAGCTTCCCCAATAGCTGAGACTACAGATGGGTGCCACTATGTCTGGCTAATTTTTGTACTTTTAGTAGGGATCTGGTTTCACCATGTTGGTCAGGCTGTCCTCAAACTCCTGACCTCAGATGATTCACCCGCCTCAGCCTCCCAAAGTGCTGACATTACAGGTGTGATGTCCGGACCAGGTGACTTAACAGAGCTGAATTCTTAACAGGACTGAGAATTTTTAACAGGGCTGCGGAGTAACAGAACTTGATGGAAAACTGGCATCTGTGTAGAATGATTCTAAAGTTTTCAGACAAATGGCAGAATCCTAGGGTAAAAATATCACCTTTATTTTCTTTCATGAACTATATTAATGGAAAATATTTACCTGAATTTCTACTTAAGAGTAGGCAAGATGAAAAAAATGAAGGCCATTGAGAATTGTGTCAATTACTCTAACTTTTCTATTATTATTATTATTATTATTGAAACTGCCACAGTGCACCTAGCAATTTGCTGCTCTACGGTCCCATTAATCCAGAGTCTGCAGATGAAAAAAGCAATGTTTTTATGCTGATTTTACTACAATCACAGTGAAACAAAAAAAGATCAATTCATTGAACTACAAATATGCCTCAGGTTGTGATCTTACTTTATCAGACATTCTTTGTAACACTGAAGAGTTATTTCGAAACTATAAATTGTGAAAGTCTCCCTACTCTCCCTTCCACAGTTGCTAAGATATCTTAAAAAGAAAGCCTTTCCCCAAAGCATTATCTATAGTGATCATACCTTTCTGCAGAGGCTGACCCAGGTCAGATGAGGAAAAAGGAAGGGGCAGAACAGAAAGGAGGGAGAGACTTTATATGAGGAGGAAACGAGCACATTAAAAATAATTAAAATCAGCCAGGCGCAGTGACTTATGCCTGTAATCCCAGTGCTTTGGGATGCTGAGGCGGGCTGATCACAAGGTCAGGAGTTTGAGACCAGCCTGGCCAACATGGTGAAACACCATCTCTACTAAAAGTAAAAATAGAAAACATTAGCCAGGCGTGGTAGCAGGCGCCTGTAATCCCAGCTACTTGGGAGGCTGAGGCAGGACAATCGCGTGAACCCAGGAAGCGGAGGTTGCAGTGAGCTGAGACTGTACCACGGCACTCCAGCCTGGAAAAAAGAATGAGACTCCGGCCGGGCGCGGTGGCTCAAGCCTGTAATCCTAGCACTTTGGGAGGCCGAGACGGGCGGATCACGAGGTCAGGAGATCCAGACCATCCTGGCTAACACGGTGAAACCCCATCTCTACTAAAAAATACAGAAAACTAGCCGGGCGAGGTGGCGGGCGCCTGTAGTCCCAGCTACTCGGGAGGCTGAGGCAGGAGAATGGCGTAAACCCGGAGGCGGAGCTTGCAGTGAGCTGAGATCCGGCCACTGCACTCCAGCCTGGGCGACAGAGCGAAACTCCGTCTCAAAAA
Organism: Trachypithecus francoisi; assembly: GCF_009764315.1. NCBI lineage: Eukaryota > Metazoa > Chordata > Mammalia > Primates > Cercopithecidae > Trachypithecus > Trachypithecus francoisi. The sequence continues at coordinate 20,661,401 of NW_022681454.1, forward strand.
AAAAAAAAAAAAAAAAAAAAAAAAAAACCATCTCAAAAAACAAACAAACAAACAAACAAACAAACTAACTAACTAATTAACTAAATACATTAAAATAAAAATAATTATAATCAATGTTTTGTCCTAAGCTGCCTACCTTATATTTTTTACAGTTTTTGTTCATACTCTCTCCTAACATATTTTTCTTAGGAGTTTAACAGGACAATATATTCTTTCTAAAACACTGTTGAAAGACACACATTGGAGAATACATATTTCTCTAATTTTATGTAAATTAACTTTACCATTTGCTAAGTGTTTACACATTAGAGTTGCACTTTACTCCCAAAGCTCACTGAGCTGTACCCAGATTGATGCTAATTATCATCTTGCAGATGAAACTGGGGCTCAGAGAAGACGTGACAGTGGAGCCCAGACCACCGCACCCACAGCTCATTCCACATGGAAATGCCTTTACCTACCTATGAACTGATACCCAGAACTGACAACAACTTTCAACACTCCACTCACTGACTTTTCCTAATAAAAGCAAGTTACGGGTTAAAATGGTGTCATTTGAAATAAGCTATTATTTAACTAATATCCCCATAATCAAGAGACACTTAGAGCATATATTTAATGTTCATCACCTTTGGCACACTGTTCAAAGACCCTTTCAGGATGATGAAAATCAAGTTCTCATTTCCAGGCCTTACAAAACTATACTCTGGAACAGTCCTTGAAATGCAAATTTGGCTATATCGCAGCTACACAGATGAAAGCTTTGTGAAACTCTGATATTCTAGTTAAAGACTATTCATATCCATTTCTATAGTGATTTCTGATTTTGACATATAAAAGTATGTTCATATTTTTCACCCATTCTAGAAGACGAAAAATCTAGCTGGTATAACCATGTTATTTAATTTTTAATTTCCACAAACCTCACTTTAAAATGCATAAACCATTTTATCATGAAGAGCACCTTTCTTTCGTATGCCATGTTATTAAATTCTTATTCCTGCAGTGCCTTCTCACAGACTAGCTTTCTACAAAAGAAAAAAATAAGCTCATTGCTTTTCATATGAAAACCCAGGAGTCTACCTTCTAGATTAATTGCATTTGATTCAAATCTGGCTCCCTAGAAGTAAATATCTCTAGCCCAGAAGCAAAAGGAAGGGTTCACTTCAGATGTTTTTATCTTCGCTCAAGAGTCAAAATATCTTCTGCATTATATATAGGTAAAGCTGGAAGAAAAGTAATCTATACTTATACCTATACTTATATGTCTATCTATCTATTGAGTTTTTCATTATGCTGATGAAAGTAGCATAATAAAATTTGCTATCTCTGCTATTAATTAAATTTTGTCCCTCAAATATCATATGCTGAAGCCCTAACCTCCAATGTGACTATATGTGGAGTTAGGGCTTTTAGGAGACAAGTACGTTTAAATTAGGTTATAAAGGTGGGGGGTCCATAATCTAATAGAACTTTGGCCTCATAAGAAGAGGAAGATGTTTCTCCCCCAAGGCCCCATGTGAGGACTTGGTGAAAAGGTGGCTGTCTGCAAGCAGGATGAGTCCTCATCAGTTGGCCAGCACCTTGATCTTGGACTTAGAGCCTCCAGAACTGTGAGAATAAAAATTTCTGTTATTTGAGCCACCCAGCCTGTGATATTTCTTTACAGCAACCCAATAAATCCCTATTTTAAATATTAAGACTCCAAATCTCAAAGACGAGTTAATATGAGTCTGGGTGCTAAACCTGGAAAACCTGAATGTCAAATTTGAGTTGTTAACCAGACGCTGTGATATTCATGTTTCTTTTTGTTAGGCTTCAGCATCTTCCTTTGGGGACCAAAATAATTGTGCGTGTCCCTTTTCTTAAGTGAAATCTGTCCCTAAAATGTAGAGCACTGTCTTCTTTGTGCTTCAGGGTTTTCTTCCTTTTCTCCCTGGCTCCATCCTTGCTTACCTCCCTTAACAAATCCAGGCAGGATGCTGTCCTGGGCACTGTCCTAGGTGCTGAATATGCAACAGTGACCCAAATATGGTCTCTGACCTTAAGGTGTGTCCTAAGAGAGTGCTTGTTACTAGCGGTTTCTCACTTCAAGAATGTTTCCTGAATAAATTTTAAAAATCAATGTGTGTTGTTAAAAGCTCAGTGTTACAGCTCTGATCCATGGGTTGAGTTATAATGAATTAGAGTTCTACAGTTTATGTTGTCCATATTCCCAAAGCCAATTATTCTTCAGTTTGTCTATTCAGGCTTTTTCTTTTGCAAACAACCATCTCGGCTAAACTTTATGCAGCTCCCTAGGGCAACTTTGCATTGCCAAGCTGTTTCTCAGGATTGTGCCTGACACCAAAGCTTAGTGTCTGAAGCAAACTTAATGAGCTCATTTTATAGTCTCTCCTCTAGATTTTGATAAAAATATTAAACCCAAGGACCAAGACTGAATCCCTTTGAATATCACTGTCTTTTCTGGATTCTGAAGTTAAAAATAGCCAGTTTCTCAGTAGAACACCCTAGTCAACAGTATATCAATTAATCTGCGCATCATGGGGACCACAACTCCACAGCTTACTGATAAGTGTATCATGGGGGCAAAATCAGTAGCCTTGACATGGACAAAGGTGAACATATATATAACTTTCCTTGACTCTCCAAACTTTTTCATTTAAGAGAGCAATAAATGAAGATGTGCTACTTGAATAATCATTATGCTAGTTCTCACCAGGCTCTCTCAAAATATTTATGATGGGTGTTATAATTAATTTCTTATGAGTGCACCATGTACAGAAGGTGCGTAATTTTCTGCAAGAGCAAGTCCCATCGGGGACGTATTCTCCCAGCTCCAAGCCAGCCTGAAGCATTCCCCAAGTGTCAGAATAACAGTAGGGTGTTTTAGTCAAAGGAATACAAGCCTGGTGGTATTTTCTTGCTGATTTATTATAACTTTCATTCACCTTTTATTCTCTTATTTTTCTCTTATTGAAACATTGTTATAAAACAAACCCATGAACAAATATCTGTCTTCAATGTCTCTAGCCTCTCAACATATCCTCCTACCTTTCAACAAATATTCTGTTCTTATTTACTGGAATAACCTTTGTTGTTCTTTTTGTATATTGCATTTTAGTTTTTTAAATCTTTACTTCTATTTGATATGTTTTGCAGTTTTCCTTTCTTAATCTGGTTAATTTCCCAATGTTGAACTATTTCAAATTAACACTGAAAGATACAGAACCCTAGGTTGTTTTTACTATTTATTTACATATTTATTTATTTATCTGTAATTTCTTAGGTAGCATTTGTCTCAATGGAGGTTTCACGTCCTCCTTTAACCTAGGACTTGGGCCTTTTGAAATCTAAAAATTTTCCTTAGTTCCTTCTAAAGTCATAATACTACATATTCTATATCATGCAAAACCCACAATTATCTATAAGGCAGTAAGGTTTTTTTTTTAATGGTGGGGGGGGACTAACAAACAAAACAAAACTGAAGCACATCAAATGTTTAGCACCAAGAATATGTTTTCCAAATTGTTGAAGAAGTGCTGAAGAAAGAGTTTCGGGGCTCCCCAGATGGCAACCATTCCGACTCCAAATGCTACAGTTATTTTGGCCCTCGTAGGAAGTATTTTCCCCATAAGACCTTGATACAGTGATTGACCTTGGTTTTGATAATCTCTCATTCCCTTTTAGATTAGGAAAGTTTCAAGAGAAAGCAAGACAGGGAATGCACTAATGGTAGGTAGGATAAATTTCAGAATAGATTTCTGATTTTTTTTTTTTTTTTTTTTTTTTGAGACGGAGTCTCGCTCTGTCGCCTAGGCTGGAGTGCAGTGGCCGGATCTCAGCTCACTGCAAGCTCCGCCTCCCGGGTTTACCCATTCTCCTGCCTCAGCCTCCCGAGTAGCCGGGACTACAGGCGCCCGCCACCTCGCCTGGCTAGTTTTTTTGTATGTTTTTAGTAGAGACGGGGTTTCACCGTGTTAGCCAGGATGCTCTCGATCTCCTGACCTCGTGATCCGCCCGTCTCGGCCTCCCAAAGTGCTGGGATTACAGGCTTGAGCCACCGCGCCCGGCCAATTTCTGATCTTTCTAGTGTGATTATAGGGTTTATAGATTCGATCTGGATCCCTTATACAATTCTCAGGGAAAGGCTTTTGCTAGTATGTTCTTTACAATTTGATTATCTGGATGGCAATATCATATACAGAAAAGAGAACTGGATTTCAGAGCTAGGTAACTTGGGTTAAAATACCAACATTTTCACTTACCTTGCTCAGTTTTCTAATTTTAAAATGAAGGGTAGAGAGTCCTTTTATTACTTCATAATTTCCACAAATACATACAGACTATAACATGCCAATCACTTTTTTCAGGTTCGGTAGGCAGACTTTAAGGTCTCTTATCATTCCTCTGTACAAACTGTTCAGCTAGACCTCTGGGCTTACATGTAAGCTTTTGTGATTCAAAGCAAACCAAAATGTGGGCCAGCCCAGTATCTGCAGGGCATAAGTCTACCAGAAGACACCTACTATCACCAACTCCTTGTACTTTAGATTGTCTAGTCTCATCCTGCTGCTGCCCAAAAAGAAGAAAACATAAAGCAAAATGGAAAATATTTTAAAATAAGGGATAAAATGTAATAAATAATGAGGAAAGCTAAAAACAATTTATTGAGCACTGGCCATGTGCATAACTCTGTGGGAAAGTGAATATGTGATGTAGTTTTTATTCTCTAATAGCAAAGCTCACATTAAATGAGACATACATGCTAAAGGAGTGTACATGGCATGATTAACGCTAGAAAGCTCTATGGTTTAAGGAGAGAGGACCACGTGAACAAAGGGTGGCTTCAAGAAGAAAGATAGTGCCTGGGTCAGTTTACAAGTACAGTATAAGGTTGCTCTTTACAACATGCACATACACACACATACAGGTAATCTCAACATCATTGTCATACAAAATAAAAACCAGGTAAAATAAAAAAGCATTAAATGGTTGGCAATTATTTCACAGTGAAACATAGTTTCACACGTATTCTTAGGAAAAAAAAATTGCAAATAAACCATATCTTCAAATAAATAGCAGAGAAAATACATACAAAATAAATAAAATTTTTAAAGATACAAATTAATAAAATATACAATAAAACTCAGAAAAGTTCAACAATTTAAAAAGCCATGTATTTGAAATTACCAATAACAAAAATGAATAGTTTTAGGCATGAGAATAATTTAAGAAATGAGAATATTAGGAATGAGAAACCCAGATAAATAATATTAGGAATATGATTGTATATTAGAACTTAGACACAAAAGAGATTTTTTATGTTTATAATAATATATAAATTTAAAAGTTTAAATTTGAAAACACAGATGAATGATTTCATAGGAAAATTTAAAATAATCAGATTGACTCAGAAGTTTAGTAAACCTACATAGATTAAATACTGCAAAGAAAATTTAAAACTAGTCATATATTCATAACCTATTGCATCCTAAAAAGTCAAATAAAATTGTTTTATGATAAACCGTGAAAACAAATTTCCAAAAACTAGCTATTTCTTACATTATTGGACAAACAGAAAGATGAACAGATTCCCAATTCATTTAATTGTACAAACTAATCCTAACTTTGATACTACAAAACAAACAAATAAAACAGATAAGACTAGTTACAACAACAACAACAACAAAGTGAAAACACAAATCTTTTGTCAATAGACAAACAGAACAAATTATAGTAGACTTTTAAGGAATCTCCTCAACTTGATAAAGAGTAATTAAGAGAACCTTATCAAAACATCATACTTTATAATGATGATTCATGAGAAGCAGTCAGTTTCACTAATATGACTAAAATACTCACTTGCATCAAGCAAGGTAAATGTAAAATTTAGAACCAATGATAAAGTTGAATAAAGTGGTAATTAAGGCACAAAATAATCATTGAGAATCTATAACTTTGTATACCTCAGCAATAACCATACAGAAAATATACCAAATATTCACTTTATAATAATGGCAAAATCTATAAAACACCTAGGAATAAGTCTAGTTAAAATTATTAAAGACTCATATGTCAAAACTGTAAAACATAAATGGGGAACATAAAAGAAAACCTAAATAAATGAAAATACATAAATATTCCTGGTTCAGGATATTCAGTATTGTAGAGATGTGAGTTACTTCTTCATCCAAAAAATGTATAAATATTTCACAGTGTCAAACAAAATCCCAAAGGATGTTCTTTTATTGCATATGGCATGGTCATTTAAAACAGGGTGACAGAATAAAGGCAGGAGAAAAGCAAAAGAAATTAAACAGAAATATGAAAGGAGACCAGGACTGCCAGATATCAAAACCATAGTTAGGCACTGATATTGGTATAGATAATTCAATCACTGGAACAGGCTAGAGAGTTCCTAAATAGCACAGTGGTTAGTTGGAAAGCTGAAATTACTACAGGAAGTAGAAACTACTCAATAAGTGCCCCAAGAAAAACTGGCTATTCAAATGAAATTTAAAAACAAATCCTGAAGTGAGTTCAAGGGTTTTGGGGGACTCACCAAGGAAAAAGCTATGACCACAAGGTAGTAACAGAACAAAATAAGGTCTATTTGAGCAGCGCTTTGACAGGTTTGCAGGAAAAGGTGAGTCCCTCACAACATGAGAACTTTCAGAGGCAGTGCTGCAGGAATGACCATCTGAAACAGAAATGAAGCAAAGGGAATGCCTGGAGGAGACCCTTTCAGGACCAGAGAGGGGGCTTAACTAAATACATGATGGTGGGGACTCTCTGGGTCAGAGAATTCTGAAGGATCACAGTGGCTTGGGATCTTTTATAGCCCTGGAGTTTATCTTATCCGTGTCTAACAGATGTTTGGTGCAGTGTCGTGTGATATACAAAACAGGCAGCCTCTACGTGGCCAAAAATGTGCTTCATGGGGTTACTTCTAAAACAACTGGATGTGTTAAAAATTTGAGCTTGGCACTGGTGGGCTTCTGGGCTAATGGATTCCAGCCTACTGGGAAGAAGGGGAAAACACACGTCAGGTCCACTATATGGGGCCTCTTGTGGCTCACTGAAATAACAAAGCCTTACCTCACTTTTCTTTGCATGCCTATTTATACCCCATCTCAGACGGATTAGAAGTAAACGTGAAAAAATAATGTGAGAAATGTAGGAAATTACATTTATAATATTAGGATGATAAAGCCTAAATCTAAAAGTCACATATTTATGAAATAAAAGGTTTAATTTGATGACATAAAATGTTTCACATTTTTCATTGAATTAATAATAAGAACTCATGTTTGCTAATATGGTTTGGATCTGTGTCCCCACTTAAATCTCAGGTTGAAATGTAGTCCCTGATGCTGGCGGTGGGGCCGGGTGGGAGGTGATTGAACCATGAGGGGAGTTTCCAGTGGTTTAGTACCATCCCTCTAGTGCTGTTCTCACGGTAGAGTTCTCATGAGATCTGGTTAAAAGTGTGTGGATCGGGCATGGTTGCTCACGCCTGTAATCCCAGCACTTTGGGAGGCCGAAGTGGGCAGATCATGAGGTCAGAAGATGGACTCCATCCTGGCTAAGATGGGGAAACCCCATCTCTACCAAAAATACACAAAAATTAGCCAGGCATTGTGGCACGCACCTGTAATCCCAGTTACTTGGGAGGCTGAGGCAGGAAAATTGCTTGAACCTGGGAGGCGGAGGTTGCAGTGAGCGGAGATCACACCACTGCATTCCAGCCTGGGTGACGGAGTGAGACTCTGTCTCAAAAATAAAAATAAAAATAAAAATAAAAAAGTGTGTGATACCTCTCCCGTCTCTCTCTTCCTCTTGCTCTGGCCATGTAAGACATGCCTGCTTCCTCTTCACCTTCCACCATGATTGAAAGTTTCCTGGGGGGGCGGAGCAAGATGGCCGAATAGGAACAGCTCCAGTCTCCAACTCCCAGCGCCAGCGACACAGAAGACCGGTGATTTCTGCGTTTTCAACTGAGGTACTGGGGTCATCTCACTAGGGAGTGCCGGATAATCAATGCTGGTCAGCTGCTGCAGCCTGACCAGCGAGAGCTGAAGCAGGGCGAGGCATCGCCTCACCTGGAAGCGCAAGGGGGAAGGAAATCCGTTTTCCTAGCCAGGGGAACTGAGACACACAACACCTGGAAAATCGGGTAACTCCCACCCCAATACTGGGCTTTAAGGAAACAGGCACACCAGGAGAATATATCCCACACCTGGCCGGGAGGGTCCCACGCCCACGGAGCCTCCCTCACTGCTAACACAGCCGTCTGCGGCGATCTATCCGCAAGGCAGCAGTGAGGCTGGGGGAGGGGCGCCCGCCATTGCTGAGGCTTAAGTAGGTAAACAAAGCCGCTGGGAAGCTCGAACTGGGTGGAGCTCACAGCAGCTCAAGGAAGCCTGCCTGTCTCTGTAGACTCCAGCTCTGGGGACAGCGCAAAGCTGAAGTCCAATAGGGGAAGCAGCGGGGGCCGGTGCAGACGTGAACGACTCTGTCTGACAGCTTTGGGGAGAGCTGTGGATCTCCCAACGCGGAGGTTGAGATCTGAGAAAGGACAGACTGCCTGCTCAGGTGGGTCCCTGACCCCTGAGTAGCCTAGCTGGGAGACATCCCCCACTAGGGGCAGTCTGACACCCCACACCTCACAGGGTGGAGTCACCCCTGAGAGGAAACTTCCAAAGGAAGAATCAGACAGGTACACTCGCTGTTCAGCAATATTCTATCTTCTGCAACCTCTGCTGCTGATACCCAGGCAAACAGGGTCTGGAGTGGACCTCAAGCAATCTCCAACAGACCAACAGACAGTCCTTCTGACTGTCAGACGGAAAACTATCAAACAGGAAGGACACCTATACCAAAACTCCATCAGTACGTCACCATCATCAAAGACCAGAGACAGATAAAACCACAAAGGTGGGGAAGAAGCAGGGCAGAAAAGCTGGAAATTCAAAAAATAAGAGCGCATCTCCCCCTGCAAAGGAGCGCAGCCCATCGCCAGCAATGGATCAAAGCTGGTCAGAGAATGACTTTGACGAGATGAGAGAAGAAGGCTTCAGTCCATCAAACTTCTCAGAGCTAAAGGAGGACTTACGTACCCAGCGCAAAGAAACTAAAAATCTTGAAAAAAGAGTGGAAGAATTGACAGCTAGACTAATTAATGCAGAGAAGATCATAAACGAAATGACAGAGATGAAAACCATGACACGAGAAATACTTGACAAATGCACAAGCTTCAGTAACCGACTTGATCAACTGGAAGAAAGAGTATCAGCAATTGAGGATCAAATGAATGAAATGAAGCGAGAAGAGAAAACCAAAAGAAAAAAGAAGAAAAAGAAATGAACAAAGCCTGCAAGAAGTATGGGATTATGTAAAAAGACCAAATCTACGTCTGATTGGGGTGCCTGAAAGTGAGGGGGAAAATGGAACCAAGTTGGAAAACACTCTTCAGGATATCATCCAGGAGAACTTCCCCAACCTAGTAGGGCAGGCCAACATTCAAATTCAGGAAATACAGAGAACGCCACAAGATACTCATCCAGAAGAGCAACTCCAAGACACATAATTGCCAGATTCACAAAGTTGAAATGAAGGAAAAAATCTTCAGGGCAGCCAGAGAGAAAGGTCGGGTTACCCACAAAGGGAAGCCCATCAGAATAACAGCAGATCTCTCGGCAGAAACTCTACAAGCCAGAAGACAGTGGGGGCCAATATTCAACATTCTTAAAGAAAAGAATTTTACACCCAGAATTTCATATCCAGCCAAACTAAATTTCATCAGTGAAGGAGAAATAAAATCCTTTACAGATAAGCAAATGCTTAGAGATTTTGTCACCACCAGGCCTGCCTTACAAGAGACCCTGAAGGAAGCCCTAAACATGGAAAGGAACAACCGGTACCAGCCATTGCAAAAACATGCCAAAATGTAAAGACCATCGAGGCTAGGAAGAAATTGCACCAACTAACGAGCAAAATAACCAGTTAATATCATAATGACAGGATCAAGTTCACACATAACAATATTAACCTTAAATGTCAATGGACTAAATGCTCCAATTAAAAGACACAGATTGGTAAACTGGATAAAGAGTCAAGACCCATCAGTCTGCTGTATTCAGGAGACCCATCTCACATGCAGAGACATACATAGGCTCAAAATAAAGGGATGGAGGAAGATCTACCAAGCAAATGGAGAACAAAAAAAAGCAGGGGTTGCAATCCTAGTCTCTGATAAAACTGACTTTAAACCATCAAAGATCAAAAGAGACAAAGAAGGCCATTACATAATGGTAAAGGGATCAATGCAACAGGAAGAGCTAACTCTCCTAAATATATATGCACCCAATACAGGAGCACCCAGATTCATAAAGCAAGTCCTTAGAGACTTACAAAGAGACTTAGACTCCCATACAATAATAATGGGAGACTTCAACACTCCACTGTCAACATTAGACAGATCAACGAGACAGAAAGTTAACAAGGATATCCAGGAATTGAACTCATCTCTGCACCAAGCGGACGTAATAGACATCTATAGAACTCTCCACCCCAAATCAACAGAATATACATTCTTCTCAGCACCACATCGCACTTATTCCAAAATTGACCACATAATTGGAAGTAAAGCACTCCTCAGCAAATGTCAAAGAACAGAAATTATAACAAACTGTCTCTCAGACCACAGTGCAATCAAACTAGAACTCAGGACTAAGAAACTCAATCCAAACCGCTCAACTACATGGAAACTGAACAACCTGCTCCTGAATGACTACTGGGTACATAATGAAATGAAAGCAGAAATAAAGATGTTCTTTGAAACCAATGAGAACAAAGATACAACATACCAGAATCTCTGGGACACATTTAAAGCAGTGTGTAGAGGGAAATTTATAGCACTAAATGCCCACAAGAGAAAGCAGGAAAGATCTAAAATTGACACTCTAACACCACAATTAAAAGAACTAGAGAGGCAAGAGCAAACACATTCAAAAGCTAGCAGAAGGCAAGAAATAACTAAGATCAGAGCAGAACTGAAGGAGATAGAGACACAAAAAACCCTCCAAAAAATCAATGAATCCAGGAGTTGGTTTTTTGAAAAGATCAACAAAATTGACAGACCGCTAGCAAGACTAATAAAGAAGAAAAGAGAGAGGAATCAAATAGATGCAATAAAAAATGATAAAGGGGATATCACCACTGACCCCACAGAAATACAAACTACCATCAGAGAATACTATAAATGCCTCTACGCAAATCAACTAGAAAATCTAGAAGAAATGGATAATTTCCTGGACACTTACACTCTTCCAAGACTAAACCAGGAAGAAGTTGAATCCCTGAATAGACCAATAGCAGGCTCTGAAATCGAGGCAACAATTAATAGCCTACCCACCAAAAAAAGTCCAGGACCAGATGGATTCACAGTTGAATTCTACCAGAGGTACAAGGAGGAGCTGGTACCATTCCTTCTGAAACTATTCCAATCAATAGAAAAGGAGGGAATCCTCCCTAACTCATTTTGTGAGGCCAACATCATCCTGATACCAAAGCCTGGCAGAGACACAACAAAAAAAGAGAATTTTAGACCAATATCCCTGATGAACATCGATGCAAAAATTCTCAATAAAATACTGGCAAACCGGATTCAGCAGCACATCAAAAATCTTATCCACCATGATCAAGTGGGCTTCATCCCTGGGATGCAAGGCTGGTTCAACATTCGCAAATCAATAAACGTAATCCAGCATATAAACAGAACCAAAGACAAGAACCACATGATTATCTCAATAGATGCAGAAAAGGCTTTTGACAAAATTCAACAGCCCTTTATGCTAAAAACGCTCAATAAATTCGGTATTGATGGAACGTACCTCAAAATAATAAGAGCTATTTATGACAAACCCACAGCTAGTATCATACTGAATGGGCAAAAACTGGAAAAATTCCCTTTGAAAACTGGCACAAGACAGGGATGCCCTCTCTCACCACTCCTATTCAACATAGTGTTGGAAGTTCTGGCTAGGGCAATCAGGCAAGAGAAAGAAATCAAGGGTATCCAGTTAGGAAAAGAAGAAGTCAAATTGTCCCTGTTTGCAGATGACATGATTGTATATTTAGAAAACCCCATCGTCTCAGCCCAAAATCTCCTTAAGCTGATAAGCAACTTCAGCAAAGTCTCAGGATACAAAATTAATGTGCAAAAATCACAAGCATTCTTATACACCAGTAACAGACAAGCAGAGAGCCAAATCAGGAATCAACTTCCATTCACAATTGCTTCAAAGAGAATCAATACCTAGGAATCCAGCTTACAAGGGATGTAAAGGACCTCTTCAAGGAGAACTACAAACCACTGCTCAGTGAAATCAAAGAGGACACAAACAAATGGAAGAACATACCATGCTCATGGATAGGAAGAATCAATATCGTGAAAATGGCCATACTGCCCAAGGTTATTTATAGATTCAATGCCATCCCCATCAAGCTACCAATGACTTTCTTCACAGAATTGGAAAAAATGGCTTTAAAGTTCATATGGAACCAAAAAAGAGCCCGCATTGCCAAGACAATCCTAAGTCAAAAGGACAAAGCTGGAGGCGTCACGCTACCTGACTTCAAACTATACTACAAGGCTACAGTAACCAAAACAGCATGGTACTGGTACCACAACAGAGATATAGACCAATGGAACAGAACACAGTCCTCAGAAATAATACCACACATCTACAGCCATCTGATCTTTGACAAACCTGAGAGAAACAAGAAATGGGGAAAGGATTCCCTATTTAATAAATGGTGCTGGGAAAATTGGCTAGCCATAAGTAGAAAGCTGAAACTGGATCCTTTCCTTACTCTTTATATGAAGATTAATTCAAGATGGATTAGAGACTTAAATGTTAGACCTAATACCATAAAAACCCTAGAAGAAAATCTAGGTAGTACCATTCAGGACATAGGCATGGGCAAGGACTTCATGTCTAAAACACCAAAAGCAACGGCAGCAAAAGCCAAAATCGACAAATGGGATCTAATTAAACTAAAGAGCTTTTGCACAGCAAAAGAAACTACCTGTTCAGAGTGAACAGGCAACCTACAGAATGGGAGAAAATTTTTGCAACCTACTCATCTGACAAAGGGCTAATATCCAGAATCTACAAAGAACTCAAACAAATATACAAGAAAAAAACAAACAACCCCATCAAAAAGTGGGGAAAGGATATGAACAGACATTTCTCAAAAGAAGACATTCATATAGCCAACAGACACATGAAAAAATGCTCATCATCACTGACAATCAGAGAAATGCAAATCAAAACCACAATGAGATACCATCTCACACCAGTTAGAATGGCAATCATTAAGAAGTCAGGAAGCAACAGGTGTTGGAGAGGATGTGGAGAAATAGGAACACTTTTACACTGTTGGTGGGATTGTAAACTAGTACAACCATTATGGAAAACAGTATGGCAATTCCTCAAGGATCTAGAACTAGATGTACCATATGACCCAGCCATCCCACTACTGGGTATATACCCAAAGGATTATAAATTATTCTACTACAAAGACACATGCACACATATGTTTATTGCGACACTATTCACAATAGCAAAGACTTGGAATCAACCCAAATGTCCATCTGTGACAGACTGGATTAAGAAAATGTGGCACATATACACCATGGAATACTATGCAGCCATAAAAAAGGATGAGTTTGCGTCCTTTGTAGGGACATGGATGCAGCTGGAAACCATCATTCTTAGCAAACTATCACAAGAAGAGAAAACCAAACACCGCATGTTCTCACTCATAGGTGGGAACTGAACAATGAGATCACTTGGACTCGGGAAGGGGAACATCACACACTGGGGCCTATCATGGGGAGGGGGGAGGGGGAAGGAGGGAGGGATTGCATTGGGGAGTTATACATGATATAAATGATGAATTGATGGGTGCTGACGAGTTGATGGATGCAGCACACCAACATGGCACAAATATACATATGTAACAAACCTGCACGTTATGCACATGTACCCTAGAACTTAAAGTATAATAAAAAAAAAAAAAAAGAAAGTTTTTCTGAGGCCTCTTGCGAAGCTGAGTAGATGCCAGCATCATGCTTCCTGTACAGCCTGCAGAATCATGAGCCGATTAAACCTTTTTTCTTCATAGATTACACAGTGGCAGGTATTTCTTTGTAGCAACGTGATAATGGACTAATAAATTTGGATCGCATTTATAATAAAGCTTATGTATATTGAATTAAATTCTCACCCCAATTTATGAGAAAGGGGCCGGGTGTGGTGGCTTACGCCTCTAATCCCAACACTTTGGGAGGTTGAGCTGGGCAGATCGCCTGAGGTCAGGAGTTCAAGACCAGTCTGGCTAACATGGTGAAACCCCATCTCTAGTAAAAATACAAAAAATTAGCCAGGAGTGGTGGCATGTGCCTGTAATCCCAGTTACTCAGGAGGCTGAGGCAGGAGAATCGATTGAACCGGGAGGCGGAGGTTGCAGTGAGGTGAGATCACGCCATTGCACTCCAGCCTGGGTGATAAGAGCGAAACTCCATCTTAAAAAAAAATTATAAGATAGGTACTGTTATTCTCATTGCACAGTTAATTCCATAACTCATTACATGGATCACCATGAATAAAATAATACACAGAAGTGTCATATAACATGGTATAGGTTATAGGCATACACTGCACAACCTGGCATCTGTGAGGAGGAGCTGAGGGTTGTTTGGTCGGGGGTCATTCCTGCAGCTTTTGATGCTTTGGTGTGAGCGGACTCTCTAAGACAGTACTGCATACGAGCTGCACAACTGAACTCAGCAGCTTTCTTTCTAGGGTTCCTAAACTCATGAAGGTCTTCCTTACCTGTGTCCTTAATACACTACAGCTCCTACAGAAATGCCCTCACTTCTCTACCTCATTGCTTATATTTTTAGCATTCAAGAAAATCCAAGGGCCACTTTCTCTAGAAAGTCTGTCCTGGCCCAACTTGGCACATACAGCGAAGTAAAACTGACCTATTTCTTCTCCAATGGCCCATTATTCCTTCCACAAACTACTCTCACAGGAACTTTTACATTTTATCTTGCTTATTTACTCATCTGACTCTTTCACCAGATTGCAGGCTACTTGAGGGCAGGAACTCTTCTTATTTGTCTTTGCATAAATGTTTTCCAGCATAGGTCACATGCATGGTATTGAATAATTTTTCGTTGGATAAATACCAAGGTCCAGAGAGATATTCTACTGAATGGCAATTTGCAAGATATTGATTTTCTTTGCTCCCATTTGGTGATATTGTTAAACTTTTACTGGAGGGCAAAGAAGAATAGAATGCATTCATAGTTGTCACGTCCACATGAATTAGCAAGGAGGCAATCTCAGCTCTAAAATCTTTACAGTTAGCACAACACCCCCATCAGCTCACATTACTAAACATTATAGATAAATACTGCAACATTAAGTTTTGTGGCAGTGCAAATAAAAGCGTTAACAAGTAATGTAATTATACTACTCTGTTTTTAAAAAGTATTAAATGCTAACAGTTACTCCATTTATAACTGTTCAATTACTACTCACTGCCTAATGTCCAAAATTCTTAACATGACCTAGAATGGTCTCTTAAACCTGGCTCTTGTCTATGTCTCTAAATTTATCTCCTGCTAGCCCCTCCTACTCCCCACTCCCATCCATGCCACAGTATACATGGACTTTATATTCAGATAATATTTTGCTAATTGAAATTGCACGTTGCAATTGCCCTAATCCAATCTCAACTGTAAATCATCTCACAATTTCATGCTCTGGCATATTCTGCCACTTCAGCTAGGACTACCCTTTTCACTTTTGCAGCACTTCAAGCTGTCATTCATCATTCAAGTCTCAGCTTAAAAGGCACATCACATCCTCTATGAAACTTCCTCCTCCAGCCCCAGCAGAATCATGCGATCCTTGCTGAAAACTTCTAGGGTCCAAGGTGCACAACTTGTGTCTGTGGTGTTTAACACAAGATTGTATTTGTCATTGTTTATCACATTTCTCATCTATCTGCCACCTTTTTGAAAGCAAGGATTGAGTTTGGCTTATTACTGAATCTCTAATGTCTAACAAATGACTGTCATAAAGTAGTCACTTCACCAAGGAGGGATGAAGCAGCAAACAGGAAAGCCTGGTTCAGGCCCATCTTTAATCACTAGTTTTGTGGAAAAGTTCACTGCTGCTTCCCACAGCTCTCCAGGCCTGGGATTTGGTTTTGACACGATTGTTTTTCTTTTGCAGCATAGGAAGGAAGCTCATGAGAAGAATTTTAGAAAAATCAACCTCGATGTTTCCCATGTCTGTGCCTGACCTAGCAGACTATCTCAGGACAGCTTCCTGGAAACACAGCAGCAGAAAGTAAGCTGCATTTATTTACTAAAAAAAAAATGTGCTCTGGTACTTTTTGATCATTACAAAGAATCTTGCTGGGTGATACTGCAGTGGACTGACCCGATAAGTGTTTCCTTCCTTTTTTTTCAGTGAATTGTTCAGTTTTTTTTGGAATACTGTGGGTGAGAGCTTCAGGCAACAAAGAGCCTTAGAAGTATGCTTTGGGCTTGGATTGGAACACAGACTTAATAATTCCACAACTCAAAAGCAACTTCTGAGATAAAAGCTGAATTTATAAATATGTGAGATACCTTGAACCTAGAAGATAAGAAATAAGTAATGTAGTTTAGGTGGTTTCAGTATATTATCTATCTCCAAAATCAAAGGAAATGGAAGGATTCCTCTGAAGAATCATCAGCAAAAATGTGAGTTTTGCTCATATTCTCATTTTGCCTAATTCTAGCCTTCCCTAATTTATTGACTGAAAGCTAAAGAATATTAAAAGAAAATGGCAAAGGTAATTTTCCTTCCACTGTGTCATTTCCTATCAACTGTGTGATTTATTTTTTAAGTTTTAACAAATTTTAGAACAGTTTTATGTTACTATAAAAATTGCTAGGATAGTACAGAGTTGCCATACATGCTGTATGCAATTTCCCTTCTTGTTAACATTTTATATTGCTATGGCACCTTCATTACAATATTGACACATATTTATTACCTATTTTGAGACGGGGTTTTGCTCTGTCACCCAGGCTGGAGTGCAGTGGCATGATCTTGGCTTACTGCAACCTCCATCTCCTGGGCTCAAGTGATCCTCAACCTTCTGAGTAGCTGGGACTACAGGTGTGCACCATCACACCTGGCTAATCTTTTTTTTTTTTTTTTTTTTTGTATTTTTGGTAGATATGGGGTTTCACCATATTGCCCAAGCTGGTCTCGAACTCCTGAGCTCAAGTGATCCCCCCACATCGGCCTCCCAAAGTCCTGGGATTATAGGTGTGAGCCTCTGTGTCCAGCCTCATGTTTTGTTTATATTTACTAACTTTTTCTCTTAATCCTTTTCTGTTCCAGGATCCCATCTAAGATACCACATTGCATTTAGTTGTCATGTCTCCTTAAGCTCTTCTTGGCTGTTAGCTTTCTCAGACTTCCTTTGTTTTTTGACACCTCGTTCGTTTTGAGGAGTACAGGTCAGATATCTTGTACAATGTCCTTTAGTTGGCATTTGTCATGTATTTTTCTCACGATTAGAATAGGGTCATATGTTTTTGGGATGACGAATGCAGAAGAAAAGTGCCATTGACATCCCATGATGTCAAGGACACATCAACATGACATCACTGCTGATGTTGACCTGGATTTCCTGTCTGGGGTAGTGTTTGCCATGTTTCTCCACTATAAAGTCATTCTTTTTTATCCCCCTTTTCCGTAGTGCACCCTTTGGAAGGAAGTCCCTATATGCAGTACACGTTTAAGGAATGGGGAGCAATGTTCCATCTCTATGAGGTTAGGAAATCCACATTATCAGAAAGTCT
Source organism: Trachypithecus francoisi (assembly GCF_009764315.1). NCBI lineage: Eukaryota > Metazoa > Chordata > Mammalia > Primates > Cercopithecidae > Trachypithecus > Trachypithecus francoisi. The sequence continues at coordinate 20,679,348 of NW_022681454.1, forward strand.
GCAAAATCAGATACCTACAGAAATTATTTGGAATTCTTCTGCATAGAGACTTATCTATTCTTCCCAATTTATTTATTCCATAATTTATTTCAGTATAGACTCAGATTTTTAATATTTTGGATTGTAATGCAATACTGCATAGCTTATTTCATTGTCCAAATTATCCTACCTTTGGTCATTAGGAGCTCATTCACTTGGCTCCTCTGTCCTTTTGGCATCATTGTAGACTTTTTAACTTTTTATTTATTTACTTAACACTTCCTTACTTTTTGATACTATATAATGATTAATGTTCAACTTGCTTGTGTTCTTCCCTAGTTCTAGAATCAATCCTTTCTCCAAGGAGTCCTGGTTCCTTTGATTGAAAAATGGTATTAGAAATCAAAATCTGTGCACTAGATGTGTTCATTGCTACTGGAGTATTCTTGCTTTTAGGCCCTCTCAATTGACACAGAAAGAGAACACACGTCTGCATACTAACCCATGTATATGTATTTACCCATATCTGTAGATATTTCTATATGTACCTATCTGTGCCTATATTAAGCGAAACATGAATTCTTACTGATATATCTGAGTCTAATCCATTACCAAACAGGTCATTCTAACCTTATCCCTTTGCTTATCCATAACCTCCCACTCCAGCTGTGATAAATATGGCTCCCATATTCATCATATATTTAATTGTTCAATTCCAATATACATCTATAGCAGCAACAGAATCATTAACTGTGTCCCCATGAATAAGAACTCAATTGAATTTAAAACTACTATTTTTTAATTATTTCCAAACTTTTATTTCTAACATTGAATTTTTTTAAGCCTGGGAGAAATTTTGTAGGAAAATGAGGAAAGATAATGCCAAGACAAATGAAATGTGACAAAATTGAAGAATATGCATATGGTTTAAAAAAAGCTCTATATTAAGCCAGGTATAAATTCAGTAAGCCTGATAAAGAACATGGAAAAAGATTCTTAAATTTAAGATATTTAGATTAAGTAAACTATAATAGAAAAATAAAACTAATATGGCACAATCACATGGGAAGTAGGAATTAAGGCAAAAAGCATCACTGTTGGCAGTGGGTAAATGAATCCATACCAGGGACACAGATTCCAGAAAGCAGAGAAAAGTAAAATTCCTAATGATTAATCAAACTGTCAGAGGCAAAGAGATCTACTGAAAATAAAAAAGGGTTGCAGGGTTGAGATATCAGTATCCAGATATCCATGCCAAGGAAAAATTTGATGGTATTCAGGCATAAGGTCTTGTCAGCACTTCACCTCAGGGATTTTACAGGGTCCTGTGAGGAAATGTCTAAGCATGTATGAATTAAGGCTTATAAGAAAATAATTTAAGAGAATTTAGCTAAAATTAAGCATTGAATGTTTTTTTAGGATCCAACACAAAGCTGTCTCCCTCAAGAAGCCTTCTGAGATAGCCTTTTAGACACAGCACAATAGAATGTTTATATGATAGTTTTCATCAAATACTATTTGCATATGTCTGTGAGCTAGAGTGAGGTCTAGAGGATCAAGGACTGTAACTTAGTTTCTTTTGATCATCAGCACCTAGCACTGCACTTGGCAATGAGTGATAACTCAGTACTTTTGTATTGAGTAAAATAAAGAAAGAAAAAGAGAGAATCCCAGCCACATAAACACTCAGTTTATGAACAGAGTTAAAAAAAAAAAAAAATCCTTCCAGCACTAAATCAATACCTTTCGAATTGATTAGGAAGTAGGCCCTTGCCATGCTGAGTTTTCCAATGACTTTTCAAAAAACCTTTATTGCTGCAATCATAGGTAATTCAGTGACTAAAACCTATGATGCAAATAAATTACATGAGATCATTTCATTAATCTTATTATTCTGTAGTCCCATCATAAATAGCTCACTAGCACCTTATACCTTTATTTTTCAGGGTGGTACAGCTAAGAAATTATATCGTTATGCATTTGAGTTGTGTTCTAATTTCTGCCTGATGCATCAATAATACATTTAATTGTGTTACTCTTTTCTGCAGACAGTTCCATCTTTGGAAATTGCTTTAGTGATGCAAAGGACTGGAGGGTAGATATCCTGGGTTTGTCCTCTAAATAAAATATGCCACTAGTTAGACTCAGAACACAGACAATTTTTTTTTTTTTAATCACTGGGAGTCTTTAATCCCAAACTGCTCATAGAATGACTGATATAAACACAGATTTGACACATCCTTCCAGACTTGGTGAAAAAAAAAATGATATCCCAAAGTTCTTGATTTGAAGAAAAAGTGAACTTTGATAACTTTGGTGAGAGTTTCAATTTCTTGGCTAACTACAATTTATTTCTGAACAGTTAATTTACCTTTTGCATAATACTACAGAAGAATTTTGAGAACAAAGGATATGTGGAAAGCGTTCTTTCTTATTTTTTGCTTTGAATGATACTCATAATATTATTCAGATAATCGTTGAAGTTATACATTTCATGCATAATTTTAACAGATAAGTTTGAAGTATATTCATTTTCATAAACTTACAGGTTGGGAACATTGGGAAAGTCATTTAGTTCCTTAGGCTTCTGTCAACTTATCTGTAAAAATGGGCTAACATTAATTCAACTACTTTTCTTATTTGAAGAAAGATATACCTGAATAGAAGCACTTGAATTTGATAAGGGAGAAATCACCTAGTGCAACATATTTACTTACTTTCATGGAGCACAGAAATCTCTGTTCCTTTCCTTCTCACAACCCTACTGCATTCTCAACCCCAAAACACCCATACATTAAGGCTTTTCTCTCTTAACAAGAGACTTCTAAAAATACTTCCAAGGTAGTAAGACTGAAGGAAAAACAACCACCACCCATCAACAAAAAACACACTACAAATGTAATTTAGGAATCATTAGAAATATGAACTCATTTAGGAAATAAAATTTCTAACAACTGAATCAAATCCATTTAACAAGTCATTCTATAAAACCACAAAAAGCCCAGAAGTGCACACTTTTCACTTAATATCTGAAAAACTCTTTGTAACAAAAGGTTTTTAATTAACCCAAAACATTTCTTTAGCCTTGGACAGGAATTAAAGCTTAGTACAGCTTGATGCAAATGAAAGGAACTGGCATTTATCATGAGATTTCCATGAAGCTTTACAGATGCATAGAGGATACAGGAAAAGTAGAGAGTATGTTAGTGTGTGTCTGAGTGGGTGGCCAGGTTGCTCAACTTGGAATTTAAGAAATGTCCTCTTTGAGGAGGTAACAAGTGGAGACCTCAGGTTCTATGGGAAGATTACTCAAAGCATAAAGAACAGCAGGTGCAAAGATCTGGAAATGGAACAGAAAATCTCCACATCACTCCCCACTTTAAAGTAAAATGTGGCTTATACAATTTTTTTTAAAGTATGATTATAGGAACGACAGTTTGCAGAAAGGTAGAATATGCCAAATGCGACAGAGATTGGCCAGCTAGTGACCAATCTCCTCTGTTCTCCCTCCTGAGAACATGTTAAGACAACGCGTCACAGGCACCCTTGCAATAGGTATGGTCGTGTGAATAAATAAATGACCCGTGGACTCTGGTGGAAGTTTCTGGCCCATGAAAATTTCCAGGGATGATCCTTCATGAGTTTTTCGCCTTTGCCAACAACTTTGAAAGGCATGTGTGGAAGACTGCAGAGCCCTAGATGAAAGAGAACTGGGTCTCTGAAATGTCACTTGTTTTTTGTTTGTTTATTTGAGACAAGATCTCTCTGTTGCCCAGGCTGGAGTTCAATGGTGTGATCATAGTTCACTGCAGCCTTGATCTTCTGGGTTCAAGCAATCCTTCTGCCTCAGCCTCTCAAGTAGCTGGAACTACAAGTGTGTGCTACCATGCTGGGCTAATTTTTTTATTTTTATTAAAGACAAGGTCTGGCTATGTTGCCCAGGCTGGTCTCGAACTCCTGGGCTCAAGCGATCCTCCTGCTTTGACCTCCTAAAGTGCTGGGATTACAGGCATAAGCCACCACATCTGGCCTGAAATGACATTGGAAATAGAGCTGTATGCTTACCAGAAACACTTTTGTTCAGACACGACATCTACATTTTAAAGTTTGTTTGTTATATCAGTGTTGGCCTCAACTAATGTGATAAGAATCATTTTCCATAGGTTTGGGTGCTATCCTAAATAACATAATCATAATTAAACTGCCAGCAACTTAAAAATGAAAAATCCAGGGGAATATCTTAGATGTAGAGCAATAACTTATTAAACAAAAAGAATAAAGCTGATGTATGTTGGGAGAGTCACAGACTCACTGGATAAAATTTCATGTTTTCCAATTCCCTGGCACAGGATCTTAGAAGTGGCCATTTTACCTCCAAAGATACATTATCTACTGTATCCAACTAACTGTGATTTTAAACTGAGTATCTGAGAAAAGGTTTGTTTTACGGTGGAAATCCATGTAGATGGTCATATGAAACAAAAAGGAGTGAACTGTAAATATCAGTAAATAAAGTATACCATTGATACAAGTCATTTTACTAACTCATTCCTTAAGGATTTCCTTAAGTAGATATACATCTACTTTTTTTGAGAGAGAGAGAGAGTCTCACTCTGCTGCCCAGGTTGGAGTTCAGTGGCATGATAATAGCTGACCGCAGCCTTGAACTCCTGGACTCAAGTGATCTTCTCACCTCAGCCTCCCCAGTAGCTAGCAGTACAGGCATGTGTCACCATGTCTGTCTAATTTTTTATTTAATTTATATTTTTTGTAGAGATAGGGTCTCTCTATGTTGCCCAAGATGCTCTCAAACTCCTGGCCTCAAGTGATCCTCCTGCCCTGGCATCTCAAAGTGCTGGGATTACAGGCATGAGCCATGACATTCAGCCCACATATCATTATTGGTTATGCATTATTGGCTGTTTTGCCAAGATTTTGTTTTGTTAGTTCACAGTGTTGAGTGAATATATGTGTGACTAGTTGATTGAATGCCTTAACTTCTTGAGGCATAACAAGAAAATATTTATTTTCTTAACTGCTAACTTTAAAATGCTTTGGAGGATATTTCTTCTCCAACTCTGGATAATCTCTTGTGCAAATCCCAAACTACAGAGCCAGTTATGTTTTAAGAAAGAGTCTCATTTCAGTATCTATGTCACAATTTCCTGTATTGCATGAAGCCATGCAATACAGTCTAATAAACATTTTATTCTCTAATGCAAATGTCTCTCCTGCAGTTTATATTCAGGCCTATTCCAGACTTGTAGAGCTACAGTGGAGTAGAGAAAACCACTCTTTACACTTCTCTCCTTTTGTTTCCTTATCACTTGCTCTGCTGCTTCAGATTCTTCCAAAATCTGGACAGGAGAGGAGTTTATGAGAGAAAAAGCAGGCAACAGGGTTTTTGCTATGTGGCATGCCTTTTAGTTTTCTCTTGTCTTTGGATTTCCCTTTAGGTCAGGAATCCAAATGCTGGCTCTCTCGGGACATAAATGGAGTCCCCACGGGACCATCTGTAGTGCATTCTTCTCTGACGTAGGTTGTACACTTCCGGGCTGACCTCTAGTCACAGCGAGTGCACCTCTTGTCAATTCAATTTACCCCACAGCCTCTAAACACTGGGGCTTCTTTGCCTGGTAGACAGCCCTCTTAGTTGAAGTATCATTACGTGTGTTGTGACTGTCTTCTAAGACATCCACTAGACCAACAGGAAATACATACATCCAAGCTGCATCAAATGCAAGGAACTTCAGCTACTGCATTCCCTCTCTATCCTGCTCCCCATCACAAGAAGCTCTAGACAGACATCCATCATCACAATTCTCTAGAATAAAAGCATGAGCAGTCTATGGTTACATGCATTTGTACCAAATAAACTCCTACAAACATTTTTAAGGCTCTCCTATAATTGTGTCTTTACATTCCATTCTAATACACTGGATTAGCCTTTGAGTTTCTGCTACTTGGAAAGTTTCTGGAAAAGCAACAAGAGTCCTGTCTGTCCATCTAGCAGACAACTTGGTATCTTTGAGAAGACCTCTTGAAAAGCATTTCTTTCACATGAACAGAGCATATCTTTCCAATCTACAGAGGGCAGGAGAAAGGCCAAGGGTCTGCCTCAGTAGAACTAAGATTCCCTACCATAATAAGAAATTCCATTCCACAAAGACATTTGGCTTCTCTTTAATAGGGTGAATGAGAGTTCAAATATCACTTAGGCAACCTCAAGCTTTAGAGGGATTGTCTGGTGGCTCAAGCACCATTATCTAGGGCTAGAGACCAAATATAAAGATAACAGAAAAGGTTTTCACTTTCCATCATATTACAGTTTTAAAGCAAATATTTAGTATGAGCTCTGTTTGAAGAATTTTATAATCATTATCTCCTTTAATCCTCATAACAATTTTATGTGGTAGAGAGGATGAGTCCCCAATTTCAGATTTAATCACATGGCAACTCAGCAAATTGGTCCAGGTCATCAAACACCTTGTCAGTGAGCACACTAGGAATCTGACCCAGAGCTGAGTAATGTCATTCTTTTAACTGTCTCAATGTTAGAAGATTTATGAGAAGACAAGTATTATAAAATCACATTTAATCAACATGAGTGTTAGTGTTGGCTATATAAACCCAGGATAATTAACTCAAAATTTATTAGACGTTATAAGGATTGATTATAACTTTCTAAATACCAATGACAGTCAAATGGAAAATCTAATGAAAAAAAAATCTAATGCAAGACTGTACCACCAATAACATTAATAACAAAATTTACATTATTTAGAAATAGCCTTAACTAGAAATCTGAAAGTTTATATAAAAATCCCTATTAAGGTGCTGGGTGCAGTGGCTCACACCTGTAATCCTAGCACTTTGGGAGGCAGAGGTGGGTGGATCACGAGGTCAGGAGTTCGAGACCAGCCTGGCCAACATAGTAAAACCCTGTCTCTACTAAAAATACAAAAATTAGCCTGGCATGGTGGCACATGCCTGTAGTCCCAGCTACTCAGGAGGCTGAGGCAGGAGAGTCACTTGAACCTGGGAGGTGGAGGTTGCAGTGAGCCAAGATCGTGCCACTGCACACACTCCTGCTTGGGCAACAGAGTGAGACTTTGTCTAACACAAGATAAATAAATAAATTTAAAAAGTTTATTAAGATATACAATAATTCTTCAAGAGGTATGTTGCAGATTTGTTTGAAAAGTCTGAATATGTCAAAATTATCACATCTGCTAAAATTAATTTATAATTAATCACAATTCAAAATTAAAATATCCCAGTGGATTATAGTTGTGAATGTGACATAATAATATACTTTCTGGAAGTACAGGTGAGCAGGTGAGAGAAAAAAAGATAACCAAAGAAATACATTAACAAAAGATAGTATAACAAGTTATAAATATTAAATCTATATATTTTTAAAAGCATCAGGTGTTTGCTGGTCATCAGTTTATTGACTCTGAACTCCATCTCCATCCTTCTTTGCTGCTCTGTGAAAATAGAGCTTGCACCTTTCACTATTGGTTCTTTGCTGGCTGGATGTTAGGATGTTGGGTTTGGTCAGCAAAGGGTGCTAGAGAGGAACTACAGGAGGAAAGGGTTTTCCTTCTCTGTTCTGGTGTCCTTGCTTGTTTGACAAAATTCCACAGTGCACATGATTTCTCTAGCACTATTCCTGCAGTGCAGAACAGCTAGCAGCTTCCTGAAACACCCCACTTTGACAGTTTTGAGTCAAGTGCCTCTGAGATACCTTCACATGAGCAACTTTCCCTAAAATCACTGCTTTGCCCTCTCCACCCTTTGTGAGATTGGAGGAGGGCAGGAGTTTGGATCAAACAAGAATATGGAAACAATCTTATTATCATCAATGACCAGATGATGATAAAAGATAAAGAGGTTTAAGATTTTGTGGTGTGATGACCACAGTGATTGTTAAACACTAATCTTTTATTTTTTCTATTACAGATTGGGTTTGTACACAATTCAGAACTCAACACACCCTTTGCACTTTCTTCCTGTACAGACATGTTATTATCCACGAGTTCTAGTCTGATTACTCCTAGAGGCTGCTTAAACAAGTAGACCTAATGCATTCTCTGTTTCTTCCTCAAGAGAAAATGTGAGCTACACAGAGTAAGACAGAGTTAGAGAAAAGAGAATGAATTATTCAATCAAAATATAATTTCAGTATTGATAATTCCTTGATTAGAATTTCTCAGAGTGGGGTCTGTTGATTGTCAGCATCAGAAGTAACTGGAAGTACCAGGTAAATAGCTCTAGCTCACCTCCTAGGACTCTCATTCCAGAAGTTTGCGGGTGGGGCCCTGCAATCTGCACAGTTGGAGCCTTCAGCTGATTTTCATGCAGATGGTCCATGAGCTACTCTTTGAGAACCAATTCTGAGATTAATGAATGTTTTAGAAATATTAAAACAGATTTCAAGACATCACTAAAATGAACAAGCAAGAAAAGATGTCTTTTATATCAACACACCATCCAAAAGCTTTGGATTCCATTCCAAATGGCAGTTTATGCCTGTATCCGGAGCTAAGATGATTGGGAGTAAGACTACAGGTAATTAGAGAAAGAAAGAAGAGAAAATCTGGTGCTAGAGAACGGCCGATGTGTGTTGCTGAGAGTCAACAAAGAAAAAACACAGAACAAGTCAGTGGCTTGTAATAAGACTGAATCAACAGCTTCCTGTCCTTATTGCAGGATCTAGTGGGACAGCTCAGCTTGGGGACACAGAATCAGAAAGTCAGGCCTCTCAAGTCCTAAGAGCAATAAAGAGTTTAGCCCAATTTTAATGACAGGGTTAATCTCCACACCGGTGCTGTCAGGTTGATCTTGGTTTGCCTTTCATCAGCTCTTGACTGATCCAAGGTGACTAGTCTCCCTGCCTCCAAGCTTAATCCACTTCCATCTTTCCAACACACTGTAGCCACAGTGGTTTTCTAAGTACTAGTCTGATTGTTATCGTTTCTCTCCCATAATATTTCAGTAGCCTCCCATTGCCTACAGCAGCGGTGTCCAACCTTGGGCCTGTGGACTGGTACCAGTCCATGGCCTATTAGGAACCAGCTGCACAGCAGGAGGTGAGTGATAGGTAAGCAGGCATTACTGCCTGGGCTCCACCTCCTGTGAGATCTGGGCGGCATCAGATTCTCACAGGAGTGTGAACCCTGTTGTGAACTGCACATGCGAAGGATCTAGGCTGCATTCTCCTTATGAGAATCTAATGCCTGATGATATGAGATGGAACAGTTTCATCCCGAAACCATCCCCACCCTGCTCTGCGGAAAAATTGTCCTTCATGAAACTGGTCCCTAGTGCCAAAAAGTTTGGGGACTACTGGCCTACAGGATAAAGTCTAGTTTCTCTCTGAGGGGCATGTGGAGGGGGTCACCTCTCCTCTATCTAAAGTAGATGAGTTGGATTTCAATCCATCTTTTATAATGACAACTGTGTGATGTTAGGCAAATGATCTAACTTCCCTGGCTGAAGTTTTCTCATCTGTAAAACACAGACACGAGACTCAATGGGACACTATTCACATGAAATATGATATAAAGAGTATTCCACGGAGGAGGGCAAGGAAGTAGCCTGAAAATACAAACTTCACATGACTGCCGGGAAGATGGATGTAGTTAGCAGCACTCTTATGGGAAAATCTCTACTGATATATAAAAGCTCTTTCACTGCAAAGATATCTATTTTTATATCCCTAGTACCTAGTACAGAGCAACATCTTGACAATTTTAATTGCCATACTCTTTCAGAAAGCCCTGGCTCCAAATCTTGACTTTAACAAGGAGGAAGGAGTTTAAAGATATTTATAAATTTAAAATTTACTGTTAGAGTGAGATTTTGCAGAAAATAAAATTCATCCAAATATTGTTTATCTGTAGAAACAAGATTTTCAAATCTGCAACTGAGCATACAGAAAAGTAATATGAAAGAATATCCTAAATTAATTGAGAACAAACTTTGGTTACCCAACAAGAAACTTTTTTCTTTTGGTTATTTAGAACTATGACATTCTCTTTGGCCATTAGTTACATCAGAGTCAAATATGTGCCTCACAACAGTCGAAAGCCTTACTCTGTGGTGTTTGTAGAGTCTTTCTGCTAGTGTTGACTTCGCTTTTGAGTTTTCTCTTGTCCCTTTTGGGGGTCATGTTTTATTATTAAAACTTTTAAAAAGTCATTTATCTAATATTTTTATTGAGCCAGATACATATCTAATTAAATTAATTAAATAAGCAACCCAATAAATCAATGGGTGAATAGACTGATGGATAAATACACAAGGTCATGAGCAGTCCTTAGATATGCTAATGCAATTGGCCTGCTCAGCTAGGAGAAAATGAGTAGACAGACAAACAGTTTTGTGACATGTAAATTAAAAGCACCTTGATGGACTTTTTTCTTTTTTTTTTCACTTCTTAGTGTCTTGTTACAACAACTTGAAGGCACGGCCTGTTGACACCAAAACCAGTTCACTTTAGCAACTTGAGACATACACTGTAAGAAATAACAACTGTGCAGATGAGAAGCAACAAGGTGGGTGCTGGGTCTGCTAAGAAAGTGAATCACATATCTTTCTCTCCATGAAACGCAAGACATATGAAATGAAAAAACAAACAAACAAAAAACCCCACTAACTCTGATGGAGAAGCAAACAGGTACTACAATTATGCTGGCAAATGGCAAACTCACAGCCAGGAAAGGGATAACTGATTTTCTTTGCTATTTATGTATTAAAGTCACTGGTCCCATTGGGAAGTAGCTTACTTAAAAGGCTACATAGGCTGGGCATGGTGGCTCACGCATCTAATTCCAACACTTTGGGGGGCTGAGGTGGGCAGATCATGAGGTCAGGAGTTCGAGACCAGCCTGACCAACGTGATGAAACCCCATGTCTACTAAAAATACAGAAATTAGTCGGGTGTGGTGGCATGCACCTGTAATCCCAGCTACTCAGGAAGCTGAGGTAGAAGAATCATTTGAACTCAGGAGGTTGCAGTGAGCCAACATCATGCCACTGAACTCCAGCCTGGGTGACAGAGTAAGACTCCATCTCAAAAAAAAAAAAAACAAAAGCTACATAATATTATAATTTTATTTATTAAAATCTCTTCCACATTTTTTATTTCAAAGCTTGAACAATACTACATATGCATTGATTACAATTCAAACTTAATGAAATTCTGTGGTAGCATAAATGCTGATTTGTTTTAAATGATAGCATAAATGCTGATTTGTTTTAAATATAAAACAAATCATTCAGAAAGAAATTGGAGTAAAATGCTTTCTTCTTCCTCAACAGAAATCTCGTGATTATATCTATTTGGAAAATACATGAAACATAAATTTACATGAAGTGGAAAATAATTTGGATGTCATGTAAGAAGTCTTATATATTTTAGTATATAGAAAGATTCTATAAGCATATGAACATTATGATGAAAAAATTTCTTTTTCAGAAAGCTTATTTAAAACCAACAATTACACAGTCACTTTGAAATAGAATATTATAATTTTGCATAGACACTGATTTCAGAATTAATAAATGTAACCAACACACCAAAAAGCTGACTTATTTTCCAAGTAATATATCTGACTGCTTCTGCACATTTTATTACCATCTTTCTCTCACACACTTACATATAAAAGAGAATGAATATTCACAAATCAGATTTTATCCTAAAAAAATTAGAAAATGAAGCATCCAGGAACACAGACTAAAAATCTGCAAGTACAATTTACAACTTCCTAAAATTAATTTGAGATAATCAAAAATTCAAGTTCACATACAAAGTCAAGATTATTGAAATCTTTTTATGAAACCCAACATATAAGAAGCAAGCAAAAAGGCTACACAACTACAATAGCAAATAAAATCAATTAAAGTTATTTAAGTATTTAATTCCTACAATACTAGGGTTTTGAAAAAGCATTAAGTCTTTTTACTCATCTCGAAAATGCATGTTTTTTTGAAGCCATCATGGAAACTAAGAGACAACTTCACTTAACTTTTAACTTTTATCACCTTAAAACTGGGTTTTTGTAGGTGAGAGACCTGATTTGGGAGTCAAATGGCCTGGGTTTTAGTTTCTGCAATCCACTACTCATTAGCTTATTTGACCTTTAGCAACTTCATCATAAAAAACTTCTCTGAGTCTTCATTGCTTTTTCTACAAAACATTAACAAGTATCTTTGCCACCAGAAGGATTAAATTAGACAAGTATATGAAGCAGATATGGAATTCAATCATGACTTTTTAGTTATGAAAATATACATGTAAGTAAAAAGTTATTGTGTTATTAGAGATTCATAAGTTCATTACAGTAGAAAACCTGTTTAAATGTATGGAAAATAAATCTAGGAAATGAAGGGGATAGTAGTGTTTTCTGGGGTTTTTTTTTTTGTTTTAATTTCAAGCTTAACTTGAAATGTTAGAGTTCTATGGCTAGTCATGAAATTGTTGCCTGAGTCAGTGACAATATTTAAGTCAAAAAACATTTAGTTTATCAACTGCCTTTCTCTCTCTCTTTCTCTTTCATACACACACACACACACACACACACACACACACCATGTCCTAACTTGAGCAAATCACAGTTCAAGGAATCTGCAAATAACTTGTCATTACTTTGCACATGTAGGAAAGAAGTGACAGAAATCACAGTTGTTAACGGGACACAGTACTTACTATCCTCTTACCTTTCATCTGTCTCTTTGGCTTTATTTGAATGAAAACAAGTCACCATCATCTCCACCATCTTCTCATTCATGTTTAAGATGTTGCAAAATTTCTTATCAAGCTGATATGTTACATTTTCCCAAATTTCACATTTAGAAAACTATTTTAAAAACTGGCAAGATGAGAAAAAGGTTTTGTTTCTCCAAAGGTCTTCAGCAGCCCTCCCAGTTCTGAATGGCAATGGTCCTCAACTCTGCAGCAATTATGGGCTGTACTCCTCCAATTCACATTTTGGGAATGCAGAGGAATGTATGTGTGTGTGTGTGTGTGTGTGTGTGTTGGGAGGGGCAGTTTACATGTAATACCATGCAGATCCATAGTCTATGAACATTACCAACATTAACCAAACTTAAATTCAACTATCAGCCCCTTGCCAGAATCTGCAGCAACCTCCTTTTTTATATATGTTTGCTTCAAATTTCCCCTTGCTGAAAATTTAAAAATAATTCTCTCTCTCTCTATCTCTCCATAGCTCTCTGTCACTCTGTCTTTCTGGATGAATAGATACATAGACAAATGAGAATGAATTGTCTGTCTCTCTCTCATGCACACACACACACACGTACACACACAAGCACACACACACACAATCGCCCAATGCAGGTAGCTTGCAAAAGGATATAACTTTAATTATGGTTTCTACCCAGTTCCCCCTGGAGTCCCCAAATTAGGTTCAAAATTATGAGAGCAGCATTAAGGAGAAATCTGCTTTATGAAAATTGTAATATCTTAGTAGCCCAAATCCCTTTACTATCAAAATGAAGCTGAAAACAGCACATTCATCCCTATGTCAAGGTCTGATACATGCTCAAAATGGGAATAAGGAAAAGGAAATGAGTTAGTTTCTTCTAATTAATGGCTTAGTTCAGAATGAGAAAATTGAGGCAGAAGGAGTCTTCTTTTAATGAAAGAAGTAATAACCAGGCACAAGCTAGTTTAGATCTTGCCTAAATGAATTGAAACTGCACAGTTAACATAAAAGAGAGATGCCAAACAACCTTTGCCATTGCCAACCATTTTGCCCTAAGAATATACAAATCCCCAGATATCAGGTATTTAGTGGGCAGAGATTATATTTTCAAAATTTATATATTTTTTTCTCAGAGCGTTTGATGTAGCCACGCTCGCCTCTTAAATGTTCCCTGAATCCACGACACTCCTTCCTTCTGTGAAATTTTGCCTAAGTTCTCTTTATCTGAAATGTTGTCACTTCTTTTCTCTAGGCTCCTCCATTTCAGGAATAAATTATGAAATCAGAAATGTTAATTTTCCCTTCATAAGGGAATCTTATTAAAAAGACTTGAGAGCTGGAATAATTTAGACCAAAATTATAGGTCCTATACCATTTTGCCACACAGTGCGGGCTCACTATAACCCTTAGCATGCTCTAAGAAGTTCTTGGGCTCTCCATGTAGGATTGCATAATTGCTAATGCATTATAATTTTTGGAAGACATTTATACCCATAGTTTGTTGAATCTATATTTACCAGTTCTTCTGGATAAACACCTTCTCTTTCCTACTAAAAGTGACTTTACCTTTACATCTAACAGTGGTCTCAATAGGCAAGCATGAAATTAGTATGGTCTGAAGAAATGAGATTCATTTATTGTGACAAAATTCCAGTCCACTGTCTTCATCTGGGATTAATTTGACATTTTAAAAATGTGTGCTGCTTCTATACTTCATTTTTATAAAGAATATTACACTTGATGGGGAATAATTAAGGCAAAATGAAAACTGAGCTGTAATTTTACACCTGTCATCTTGCTAAAAACTAGTCTTGTCATGTATTTTCTTGCCTTAGTCACTCTCTTTTGCCAAATTCTCCTAAATACACCTTTCTCATTATATAAAGCTGTCATACCAATTAATTATTGGGGAGTGAGGTAAAGGTGGAAAGAGGTATTCAAAGCAAGCAAATACCTTACATAACCTGTAGGTCCTTAAGATAAATATGCAAACAAAACTAATCACAGACCTCAATCATCCTAATAAGTCATGAATCATATCACAGCAATTTCTCCTGTAATAAGTAACATAATCAGTTATATTTTGCACTGAAAATATCAAGTATGAAGAAGGCATCTAACTACTTATTTGTCAAACTGGATGCTTAGATGGACTGTTCATTTCAAACCATGTTTTGGAAACTTTATTTTTCTTTCCAGCAAAGGTAGCCAGCGGCTGAAACGTCTCTATGGAAGAATAGAAAACCCACTCTGCTACTTTTTAAATCTTTTATAGCAGAAAAGTGACTGATAGAAGGATTTACCAGAATGGTCATAGAGCATGTGAGCAGGGACATCGTTTAGCATTCATTTTCTAGAATGCTGAGGCCAGATGAAATCCGATGGAGTGAACAGTGTTGGTCAAGCTATGTTTCATATTTCATGAGAGTAGGGTCTTAGTGTTGGTGTTTGCTAACAGAGGAGCTACATCAAAACAGCTTTCAGTTCTTGATTTCCGAAAAAGTAGTGAATATCCACATAGAAGAGTGACTGACATTTAATTACATAGACCATGTCTAAACCACAAACTGGTCCTGAGCTTCTCAAACTTTAGTGTGTATTCAAATCTTCTAGGATGTCTGTTAAAAATGTTAATTCCCATGCTCCAATCCCATGCACTCTCATTTACTGGTTCTACAAGGCTCAAAGATCTACATTTTAAACATTCCCTAAGTAATTTAATCCACTCACCATCATATATTGCACATATCTCTACCCAGCCTGGTAAACAATGTTGTAATGACCGAGTGGTAGAAATAGGCCAGGCACAGTGCCTCATGCCTGTAGTCCCAGCACTTTTGGAGACTAAGGTGGGTGGATCACCTGAGGTCAGGAGTTCAAGACCAGCCTGGCCAACATGGTGAAACCCCATCTCTACTAAAAATACAAAAATTAGCTGGGCATGGTGGCGTGTGCCTTAATCCCAAATACTAGGGGGGCTGAGGGAGGAGGATCAGTTGAACCTGGGAGGCAGAGGTTGCAGTCAGCGGAGATTGTGCCACTGCACTCCAGCCTGGGCAATAGAATGAGACTCCAACTCAAAAACCAAAAACCAAACAAACAAAAAAAAAACAAATGAAGACTATCTCTGTGTGGCTGATCTAAGTTAGGGGCCTTTCTTCAGGGAGGCTAATTCACCCATTATCCAGTTTGATCCAGGCTGCATCTTTCTAGTTCCTCAAGTTAGAATACAATGATTTGGGGGTTTCACATGGGATACTATCAGATGATATTTTAGATACAAATTGAGGTCCTTTTAAAAAGTCATGAACAAGACAAAACTGGTATTATGTTTTAATTAGCTTCAGTCAGTCTACAAATATATGC
Organism: Trachypithecus francoisi; assembly: GCF_009764315.1. NCBI lineage: Eukaryota > Metazoa > Chordata > Mammalia > Primates > Cercopithecidae > Trachypithecus > Trachypithecus francoisi. Next base: position 20,695,430 of record NW_022681454.1, read on the forward strand.
ATTTTGACCATATTACCAAATTTGCTGTCCATTTTACTTAAAATCAATAGACCAGTTTGTTGTGAATTCAACAATCCTTTAAGAAAGTCTGTCATCCTCGTAGTAAGGTAGCCAATAAAAGTTTCTTAATATTCACTATAGTAACAAGTAATAAAAAGGCATCTAAAATTTTTACTTTAAAAGTAATTGTGCTCTAGACATTTAAATAATCTGATTGATTTATCTCCAGAGTGATGATGGTATCATAAACCCTCCATCTAATGAGCATTGGGCTGCTTTCAAAGCAGTGTCATATATATGAATTCATTTGATCTTTACAAGGTCCACAGAGCATCTTAAAGTTTGGAGACATGTTCTTGAACTGGTTCTGTGAACTGTAGTTTCATAGATTTTTTTCCCCCATAGGATTTTTCTTATCACATAAAATAGCAGTACTACAGGAAAAAAAAAAAAAAAAAAAAAAGATCAAGCCAAACTCAGATCTTATCAGCTCACATACATAATCATTTTCTCCTACACCGAGACGTTGTGAGGCTGGCAAACTTCTATGAAAGAACTTTGTGACAGTCCCATTAGACAACACCCTTATGTATCCTAACAACTTCAAACTCAAGCAATATTGCACTATTTCTAGTTTTCTGCAGGTGTCATGCTGTATCACAATTACATGACTTTGTCCAACTGTCCCCTCTGCCTGGGACCTCTGGCTTTCCTCTCTTTTCTGCCTGGACAAATCCTATGTTTCCTCTAAAACTCTGTTTAAACATCATCTTCATGGAAACTTTCTTCTCTGTCCTCCATCTGTATTATTTGTTTATGAACACAACTTCCCCTGACTTTGAGCACTCAAAAGGCAAATCGTGCATCTTATTCTCTTACTATCTTCATGGTGTCTCCTAAATGTGATAGAGGCTAAAAAATCAATGACCAATCTGAAACATAATATTAAAAAATGACTACTTTTCTCACTAAATCCATTTGAATCACATTAATAAGAATACAATAACTAGGCCAGGAGTGGTGGCTCACACTTGTAATCCCAGCACTTTGGGGGATCGAGGCAGGTAGATCACCTGAGCTCAGGAGTTCAAGGCCAGCCTGGCCAACATGGATAAACCCCATCTCTACTAAAAATACAAAAAATCGTGGGGTGTGGTGGCAGGCGCCTGTAATCCCAGCTACTCGGGAGGCTGAGACAGGAGAATCGATTGAACCCGGGAGGCAGAGGTTGCAGTGAGCTGAGATCGCACCACTGCACTCCAGCCTGGTGAAAGAGCAAGACTCCATCTCAAGAATAAATAAGAATACAATAACTTAATAGCAATAATTTATGACTATCGTGTGGACATAGCAGTTATCCTACAGCCAGTTGATTTTTTTAAATTTTTCATTTACATTTTCTTTTCAGTAGGAGGATATCAGAGCAGTTCAGAATGTAGATGCTGAAGCCAGACTGTGAGCAAAGCCTGACTCTTCCTCTTTATAGCCACCTGACATTGGAGAAGGCGTTCAGTTGTCTGGGCCTCACTCTATTTTGTGTGAAATGACTAGAATAACAGTACTTGTCTCACTGGATTTTTGTGGGGATTACGTGAGTAAATGCATGCAGAGTTCTTAAAACAATACCTGGCACCTAGTGGTTTCTCAATACTGGCACTTGAATAGTTAGTAAATCTACTAAGATTGTTAATTACCTATGATCAAAAGTATACATATAAAACAACCCAGGATATATTTATTACTGACACATCCATTCATGTTCCAACATGTTATTTTGAATAAATTCAGATGGTTTTCATCCACTTCTTTACCCCTATACTTTTACTAAATGAGCTACATGGGTAAAACTATGTAATTAAGTATCTAAGTTATCATTGTTCATTAAATATAATGCAAACTGCATATACAATCGTAAATGTTCTAATAGTCATGTTAAGAATAATATGAACTTACAGGTGAAATAAATTTTAATATTGCTTTTTTTTTTTTTTTTTTTTTGAGACAGCGTCTCTCTCTGTAGCCCAGGCTGGAGTGCAGTGGCATGATCACAGTTCACTGCAACCTCGAACTCCTGGGCTATAAAACAATCCTTCGGCCTCAGCCTCCCGAGTAGATGGGACTACAGGTGTGGACTACCACACCCGTCTTTTTTTTTTTTTTTTCATATAGAGTCTCACTATGTTCCCTAGGTTGCTGTCAAATTCCCAGCCTCAAGTGATCCTCCTATCTCCGCCTCCCAAAGTGCTATCATTACAGGTGTGAGCAATCACTTCCAGCAATAATATCTTTTCTTTAAAGAAATTTTAATATTATTTTACTTTTAATATTATTAAATATTATTTTAAACATTCAATCAATATAAAAACTATTGAGATCCATTGTACTAGCCACATTTTAGGCACTCACTGGCTGCACATGGCCAGTGGTCTGGGCACTGGAAATGGCTTTTTTTTTTCTTTTGTGACAGAGTCTCATTCTGTTTCCCAGGATGGAGTGCATTGGTGCGATCTCAGCTCACTGCAACCTCTGCCTCCTGGGTTCAAGCAATTCACCTGCCTCCACCTCCCAAGTAGCTGGGACTAGAGGGGCATGCTGCCACGCCCAGCTAATTTTTGGTATTTTAGTAGAGACAGGGTTTGACTGTGTTGCCCAGGCTGGTCTCAAACTCCTGAGCTCAGACAATCTGCCCACCTAGATCTCCCAAAGTGCTAGGATTACAGGCATGAGACACTGCGCCAGGCCCGGCAATGGCTTTTTAAGTCAAAGATACCATTTCAACTCAATAAGATGCAGATTTTTAAATTTGTCACTAGGTGGTGCTGGAGACAAATACAGTACTGCTCCTAAAGTTCTTAAAATGACGCAGTCAGATCTTACGGTGAAGTATGCCTTTGGCTATGCTGATTACAAATTCTACAAAGACAGTTATGGTGAACTAACAGGATAAAATTGTCATCTTATAATAAGAAACAAGCAACATTAAAAAGCAAACACATCCTAATTCTCCTCTAACAGCTATTCTGAAGTTTGTTGGGCCCAATTTATGTGCAAGACCATGAAGTTTTAAAATTTCAAGAAGTTTTATACTTTCTGTAATTCCTGTAAAGTGTTTAATTTTACCATATAAGTTGCATCTGATGGAATCTCTTTTTATCCCCAGAAGACTTGGGGGAAATCACTTGTTTAGAATTATACAGTTTATTTAGTCAAATTTCTTTCTTTCTTTTTTTTTTTTTTTTTTTTTGTTGAGACGGAGTCTCGCTCTGTCGCCCAGGCTGGAGTGCAGTGGCCGGATCTCAGCTCACTGCAAGCTCCGCCTCCCGGGTTCACGCCATTCTCCTGCCTCAGCCTCCCGAGTAGCTGGGACCACAGGCGCCCGCCACCTCACCCGGCTAGTTTTTTGTATTTTTTAGTAGAGACGGGGTTTCACCGTGTTAGCCAGGATGGTCTCGATCTCCTGACCTCGTGATCCGCCCGTCTCGGCCTCCCAAAGTGCTGGGATTACAGGCTTGAGCCACCGCGCCCGGCCTATTTAGTCAAATTTCTTTACCAGTTACACTCTTGAACAATTCTTCACACAGCATCCAAACACCATAGCATCTGCTCTTGAGGTTTCAATAGGTGACATTTATTTTGCTTGCAAAAACTAACGAGGAACAATATGACATTTTCACTTAATGATGCAACCCTCAAAGGTACATGTATTTACTTTCTCATCAATTACAACAGAAATAGTTTTCAAAGAAATCATTATTTAAAACTAATTTCTAACTCCATTCCTTTAACCAATTCAAAATTGTCTCTATCTTCAGTTACTTTACTACGTTCTTTGCTTCTCAGTCTGAAAACACATACACAAACAACTGAGGGTTCCAAGCTTACCGGAAATGTCATTATGCTTATTATGTTACAAAGCTTCTGCACCTTTAATCAGAAATGTCCCCTCTTCCACCAAGTATAAGAATTGCACAGTGGCAGGTACTGCTAGCTACTTACCCAATCATTCTTCCCATGTTTCTTGTAAATATAACTCAGATTTTGCTCAGATTAGCTAAATATTTAATTAAATATTCATCTTCCCACTGTTGGTTGAAGCTAGGAGTAAGTCAGACATACTCTGCTTCTTAAGATGTAATAATTTGCCAAGAAATACTGGGGGAAGCATTTGCTTTCTTTGCAAGGAACAGATAGGTCTGGAACCATTATTCTCTACTTCTTCCTGCCTTGAGCACACACAGTGGAGATAATGCAGTTGTCTGCTGCCCTGAGTCAATTAGCAAGGGGATGAAAACTATGAACAGCAAAGGAGAGAGATCTGGGCCTCTAATGCATTGCTGTGAGCTGATCAACTCTAGGATACCACCTTCCTTCAAACTCGCTATATAAAAACACATTAACTCACTATTTTACGCTGCTGTTAGTTGAGTGCTATGTTACTTATAGCTAAATTTATTCCTAACATGGACACTTTCTCGCTTCTGCTCCCTAACCCTCACTTTCCTTCTCACCATTCAACAGGACTCTGTATGTCCTCCCCTCAGAGCTAATGTCATAGGATTTTTCCCCTCATAGGTCACTATTCACGGAGTTGAGCGAGCAAAGTTCATCCCAGCTAATAAGTATATTTAATATTATTGTTATATCATAATTCTGACTCATAAGTAAATTCAAAGGTGAGATTTCTATGAAAACTTGGAAGGAATAGAAATAGATAGTGATGTTAACCAGGATGTAAGGGGCCCTTTACATTTTACAGAGGCCTTTTGCAAACATTCTTTCCTTTGACCCCACAGCAGCTTTGCACAATAGGTATGATTCATAGTCCTCTTTAACAGGTATGAAAATTGAACCTTAGAAAGATTAAGTTACTCCCTACTGTCATACATCCATTATAATATAAACCTCCTGCTGGAGACTTAATATGACAATACCATAATTTGTACAATTTCTACTTAATTCCATTGCCTGTTGGGATGATAACAAAGATTAACATTTATCAAACAGATACTATGTGCCGTAGGCATTTGCTGGATCAAGAGTGTTACATTTGTTACTGCATTTAATCCTCACAATGCTATAGCCTGATACCATTAAAATCCCCATTATAGATGAAGAAAGTGAGCCATTACCCAAAACAATCCACCCTCCTCAGCCTCTCCTCAGGCTGTTCCTGACTTAATGCCTGCGTAGCATATCCCTATCCTTAGCTCCTAAGATGTTGGACTTTTGTTTTTGAGTGAAAACCAAGCTTCTACACTAGACTCACCCGACCTTCTACTTTGTGTTTGTACAATTATTTATTTCCATTGCTGCTAGACTGTAAATATCCCCTGTCTGTCTTTAAGAACAGCAACAATTTGGCCGGGAGCAGTGGCTCATGCCTGTAATCCTAGCACTTTGGGAGGCCGAGGCAGGTGGATCCTGAGGTCAGGAGTTTGAGACCAGCCTGGCCAACATAGTGAAACCTCGTCTCTATGAAAAATACAAAAATTAGCTGGGTGTGATGGCACCTGCCTGTAATCCCAGCTACTTGGAGAGCAGTGAGCTGAGATTGCGCCATTGCACTCCAACCTGGGGGACAAGAGCAAAACTGCATCTCAAATAAAATAACATAATAAAATAAAATAAAATAAAACAAATAATGGCAGCAATCTGTCTCATATCACGTAAAAATGCAGCATTCAACTATTTGACTTTATTTTCCTATTGAAATGATGTTAATTAATTTTGGCTCTGAAAGCCTGTACTCAAAAATAAAAAACTCATTGGATTCCTGACTTTTAAATTAGCTTACAGTTTTCTTTCACCTCCGAGAAGAAGGTTTAATTTAAAATGTACTTAATAAGAAAGTATGCATTTCAAAGATAAGCAAATACAGTTTTCATGTGGTTTAAAACAAGACCTTTATTATCAATATAAAAGTTGAGGTGGGGGAAGAAAAATAAATACATAAAACAAGATACTTGTACTTATTCTGCTAATACTGTTGACATCATATTAGTCTTGAACAAAACAATCAGGCAGATTTAGACAGTGGGTGTTTTGTTTTTTTTTTTTTTTTACTTGGATATAAATATTTAAATGATACCTTTTTGTTCTGATAACATAATGGAACAACGTGGGTTCTAGTTTTATCCAAATTCTGCCATTTACTAGTTACTAGTTACTAGACCGTTAACAAGTTGATGATACTCTCTAAGCCTCAGTTTCCTCATCTCTAAAATAAAGCTAATATGTTGACCCCTCATTTTTATTTGGAACTTTAAGTAACAGATTTAAATTGTTTGGCCAGGCGCAGTGACTCACGCCTGTAACCTAGCATTTTGGGAGGCTGAGGTGGGCAGATCACCTGAGGTCAGGAGTTCGAAACCAGCCTGGCCAACATGATGAAACCCCGTCTATACTAAAAATACAAAAAAAAAAAAAAAAATAGATGGGTATGGTGGTGGGTACATGTAGTCCCAACTACTAGGGAGGCTGAAGCATGAGAATTGCTTGAACTTGGGAGGCAGAGGTTGTAGCAATCTGAGATCATTCCACTGCCTCCAGGCTGGGTGACAGAGCAAGACCCTGTCTCAAAAATAAAATAAAATAATAATAACAAATTGTTTGCCACATGCCTGTATATAGCATGCATTCAGCAAGTATAATTCATACTCTTCTCTCCTTAAATCTCCTAAACTAACTTGATTATTTTAACCTTTCTTCTCAAGATTGTTAGCCTTTGAAATAAAGGTATTTCTAGACACCTGATACTAGGAAACAGTGTATTAAAGAAATAATAAATAAAAATCATTTTTAGGATATAGCTATCACTTTCATGACCTAAAGAAATAGTATAGGCTTCATATTATAATGACATTCTATATGCTCTTTAAAGCAAGATTTTATTTATTTTCATTTTCTTTTTAAGCCCTGGTGAACGTCCTCATTCTTGGGTTTTACTTTCTAGAAATGCTTGAAAATAGATAAATACCAATATTGCCTTATGTAGATGAAAAAAGACGTGTGCATGAAGAAGTGTATATTTCCAAAGAAAGTTGTAAAGATCTCCATCTTTCTATAGAAAACTTTGAAATGACATTGATTAAATTATAGAGAAAGGCTTTGTTTGGTAATTTTCTTAATCCCTAGAAATTCCAATCATCTTCAACCGAAGAGGGCAATAACTCTCATTGTAAGTAGGACAACAGGAGCTTATGATATCCACAGTTGTTGGAGAATGAGATTTCTGACTTTCAGAAAATTATATGTCTGAATTTACTGCAAATAATTGAAACTGTGGCTTTCAAAGCTGCCCGTTACAGTCCCATGATATCTCGTGCATAAGTCTCTCAACCCTGCTTTACATTCTATTTTCTTTTTATATATACCTTTCTTTATCACTAGAAAGTGTCCCTATTGAGATTCAGAGACAAGGCTTAATTTGATTTTGTGTTAATAATACCATCTAGCATGATGGCTGACACAGGCTGGTAGACAGCTGATACAATTTTAATAGAGGAAGAGAAAGAAAAAAAGGAAAGATGGAAGGAAGTAAATAAGTAGGGAAAGAGGGAGGAAGAGAAGGAAGGAGGAAAGGAAGAAGAAGAAGGAGGGAAAGAGGGAGGAAGGAAGGAAGGAAGGAAGGAAGGAAGGAAGGAAGTCTCCTTTGTATCAGAATTGAAAACTCATATTTATTTCAGTTTGCCTTTCTTAAAGTGACCATTACCCAAGTAGTCATTAAAGCAACCCTATTAAAATACTACTAATAATCCTTTAATTTGTAATGACTTTACTTAACATCATCTTTTGTTTGAAAGGTTTTTATTTACAGATGACGTTCAGACAAAAGATTAGTCATTTTTTAATCAAATTTGAAGCACTGTAAATGACAATGGCTCCTTGGTAAAACATGACAAAAAATACCTAGGAAACTGATGTTTTATTTTGTACTTCTCCACAGTGTGGCAGCAGAGACTTAAGAAATGGAAAAAACCACCAGTTGGGAGGAAGTCATTCAGAGTCTGGTTCAGGAAGACTCAGGCCACAGAGATTCTCTCAACACATACACATGAGAATCAAATGGCAATAGGTTCGTCTGTGCCCACAAGTCCTCAACAAAAGAAAGTGTTGCTTAATGAGCTTCTTATGTTTGCTGTAAGATACTCTGGCTTTGGTGAAGTTTTGTCAGCATTTAGTAGGTAAAATCTATTGGAAATGTTAATATTTATTTTGGAATGAATAAAGGTCAACATAATTGGCTGATTTATATGATGTTAATCTAATGAAAGAATGTCCAGTTAATTGCAGCAAACCTTTATTAAACAATGAACACAATCTTGTTTTATGGCAGATCTGTTAAATAAAAATAGCAGCAATCCCTTATGGGTGTCACAAGGAGTAGATGAGATAACACACCAGGAAGTGCATGTGGCTTGTGTGGAGTGAGCAGAAGATAAATATTGTTACATTGCTACCATTATCTCCACTGCTGCCATCACCATTCCATCTCTACTCACTTGATACCACTCTGTTCCAGGTGAAGAAACACTAGGCATTTATGGAGTAACAAAAGTGACTAAGAGGATAGCCCTTCTGTGGAAGAGTTCCTTCTCCAGTAGCAGAGACGAAGATGTAATTACAGATGTAATTAAATAACCATGTCATTGTGTGATATGAGAACAAATCCATCTACCTCCTCATGTGACTTGGACTTACCTCCCACTCTCAACATACTGTCTACACGAATAGGAGTCCACTACTCTTTTCTTCATTTGCCTTTACCTTTACTATTCCAGAAGACTCTCGTTCAGGCAAATAACTTGATAGCTCATTACATTAAAGAAACTTCCTGAAAAATCCATTAACTCTTCATGAGAAAGCATCAACAGGCAACAAACTCTTCTGTATCAACGGCTTGTGTTGGTGATATGTGAGAAGCTGGCATTGGACAGGTAAGTACCGGAAAGTAGCATAATACACTATGCATCCTTTATCACTGGCATGATGAAATCAGAAAAACATGAGTTTGAATCCTAGATCTGCCTCTTACTATCTGCAGGATTTTGTTCAATGTATTAAATAATCATCAGCATATTTCTTTATTCAACAATAATATTTTCCCCAGTGGTTTGCTGTGAGAATGGAATAGTGTAACATAGGCAGATCCTTCAACCTTCACGTGGCATGTGCTAAATACTCAATACATTTTTTTCTCATCTTCCTCTTAATCACTGTCTATTAACTACTCTTTCAACTTTGCTACTTTATTGTTTTTAGTTAGATCTCGTTTAGATAACCACAAGAGGAATGGAAAGAATCCAAATCCTTGGCTTGAACAACGGTACAAAACATCTTTAGTCCACTCTGCTGGGTCTGTGGATCTGTTTGACCTGAAGGTAGGAGAAGGATTTAGGAGAGCTTGGTTTACTAATAAGCCTAACAGAGGTGCAATAATAGCACCTCCTGTGCAAGAAAACAGGTTAAAATTATGATCAAAGCAAGAATAGCACCTCCTGTGCAAGAAAACAGGTTAAAATTATGATCAAACAGTAGTCAGGTTTCCTTTCATAAAATAGGTGTAGGGCCTTTCAACAAAAGAGCTTCGTAAATTAGAGCAGATGATAAAGACATTGAGAAAAGTGAAGTTATTAGCCTTGTGTTGTCACTCTTTCTAACGTGAGGCTGTCAAACCTTCTAAAAAACAGAAAAATGTTAACTGTGAAATGATCCCTGATCCTTTGGAGACAATGCAGTTTCCCTGATATAACTTTAGAAAGGAACCATTTGGGTAATTTGCATGAGCCAATATTGTTTCTAAGTGGTATTTGTGCCTTCAAAAATGACATTAATATGATGTCTTTAGTAATATTTCCCAAGGAGTAAACATGTTCAGTTCAGCAGAGAAAAGCGTGGTGTCACTAACTCCAGGCAATCGAATTGCTACAAGCCGAATGTTTTTCAACACAGTGCACAGAGGAAAAGGGCAGGTATTTTAGAGAAGACATCATTGTATTATTGATACCCACACAATAAAATGTAACCGCTTCAAGTAGAGTGTATGTTTCCACAGAGAACTCGGACTCAACAAAAACAGCCCTAATGGGAAAAATAGTAACTAAATAATTATGGCTCTTCTTTCCTCAAAAGAAATTAAAATTACATTTATGGATAGGCAAACCCAATCAACACAGGGTCGTTGGAGGGTTACAGAAGAAACAAGATAAAAATAAAAACAGAAAATTTTAAAGTAAAAGGAGGGATAGAAATAGGAAGCAATTGTTAAATTACAACAGAAAAAAAAAAGTGAAAGAAAGACTCTCTCTCCATTCTCAAATATTTGCCCTCACCTCTTACAAAGAGAATAGTGGAAAATATAGGCTGACCACTCCTTCCCATGGAAAGCATCATTATCTAAGCCTGATGTATTCATCTTCTAGGAGAGATGTGTGCCTACAAGAAGACATTTCATTTATTTACCAATTAATTAATTAACCCATTCATTCTTTCTTACTTCTATCTTAAACATGGTCTATGAAGTCCATTTGATTTAGCCACTACCTATTTCCCAGTATTACCTAACACAACATGTTCTTACATTCCAGCCATCCTAAATTTCTTTCAGTGGCTTCACCATCTCCCTCCTTTTCTCTAGAAATGATTTCTCTCTTCTTTGCCTAGCTGGTTTCCACTTCCTTTAGGTTGGTGCTTAACCATCACTTCCCTAGAGATTTCCATATGCCCCTCAACTAGGCTGGAGCTCAGTGGTGGGGGCTCCTGCTCTGGAAGAACTCTCCGCTTCCGTACTGCCATACTCATTGCACTTGTAAGCTTCTTCCTCAATGGGTGCTATAGTTTGAATGTGCAAAGATCATGCATTGGAAACTTAATTCCCAGTGCATTTGTGTTAAGAAGTGGGAGCTTTAAGAGGTAATTAGGTCATAAAGGCTTCAGTCTCATAAATAGATTAATGTCATCATTACAGGACTGGTTCATTATCCCAAAAGTGGATTCCTTAGAAAAGGATGAGTTTGGCCCTTCTTGCCCTCTCTCTCTCTTTTGCAGTTTGCCCTTCCACCATGGGATGACACTACAAGAAGGTCCTTGCTTGATGTTGGCCCTTCATCCTTGGACTTCCAAACTTCCAGAAGCATGAGCCAAATCAATTTATGTTCATTATACATTATGCAGTCTGTGTTATTCTATTATAGCAGCATAAAATTGGCTAAGAGAATGACCTATGTCTCTTGTGTTCACTGGTGTGTTATCATCTTCTTGCAGACCAGTTGCAAGGAGTAGTAGCTCAATTTATTATTGTTCAGTGACAGAATAAACATATCAAAAAACTTGTTGATGAATGAAAAACATCTAGCAAGAAAATCTACATTGAGCTCCAACCTTGAGCAAAGTGCTATGAGAAGCAAGGGAGTAGGTAAGGGAGGAATTGTAGTGTCTTCCTAAATATTTTCAGAAAAAGTTGTCATTTCCCCCTTTGTTGTCTCACGAATAATACTTGTGTCTCCTGTATAATATACAGAAGGTCTCTTCATATAGCCCAAAGTTCAGCCAATGTACAAAGTAACCCAGCTCTATTGAGTCATCTAAAATCGAGGTCAGAAACTGTCACATGTGCATATCAAAGGCCAGAATAAGCCCCACCACAGCAACCACTCTTTTCCTTTCCCCCACTGAAAACTGATGAAAGGACTTGGGGAGAAGTACAGGAGAGACCAGGTTGGTGGATGTTCTTTTGTTCTCTCAAACTCCCCAAACTAAATTGGTTATTGACATCTGTCAGAGTCACTAATCAATATTTGGGGTACTTATAAAAAGGAAGGGCTTGCATCAGTTTCTTCTCCTGTAGGCTGCTGAGCTGAAGAACACTCAGGTCTCCCTTAGCACGAGTCAGTAAATCTGTGCAGAACCCTGTGGAGTTGTGTCTGGGGAGAGTTTTGGAACATGAAGTTATGTCTGGGAAGAGGAAGTTTAGGAACATTAAGTTGTATCTGAGAAGATTTTAGCAACATGAAGTTTAGGAACATGGAGTTGTGTCTGGGAAGGGTTTAGGAACATGAAGCTGTGTCTACAAAGAGTTTAGGAATGTGAAGTTGTGCCTAGGAAAAGGAAGTTTAGGAACATGAAATTCTATCTGGGAAGTGTTTAGGAACATGAAGCTGTGCCTGGGAAGAGTTTAGAAACATACGCAATATTAGAGACTGGTTCCTGATTGCAGTCTGGAGAATACCAAAGACTGGTGGAGGGTTGGTAGAGCAGCCCATGTGTGCAGAGAATGTGACATAGCGTGCCTGGGAAAAATGGGTACAGCTTATCCCAAGTCCATGAAACACTCAGGGGATGTCAGAGAAGATCCTCATGGCTTTTTGTGAAGAACAAAGGGAATTCTAAGGCTTTACAAACAGCTGAAAAGTCTAACATAGATAAAGGGGTTGTACATCCTCCATGAAGGCAGGGCCACAGTGAAGCTGAATATACGCTCCCAGGAAAATAATAAGCACAACATACTCAGAAACAACCACGTCAGAATGGGATCCGGGACCCCCTTCCTGTAAATAACCATAAATACAGGTAAGAAGTATTCTTCTCCCTCCTCACTCTGCCTCACATACCAGAGGAGCTCAGACATAAATGAAACAGGAAAGGAAGTACAGAGTTGTGAACCCAAAATGTGATTGAGAATTTCAATGTCCTAACTTTAATATCTAAAATTAATCAGAAAGTTCTAGAAGATTCCAAATATGTGAATGGAGGCAAAGAAGCAGGGGTGGTACACAGTAAAATTGGAGACAGTTTGTAAAAGAAATAAAACCATCTTGTGTTTATGCTCTAATGAATCGAGGTATTTCAATAAATTGGCATGTTTCTGTTAATCATAGATTTTTTTATCTTGCCTAGTATGAGCTATTACATGCCTACACTCTTTCAGGGTTAAGATTCTGCCTTACTTATTTCTGTAATAGCAACCCTGTTGCTGACATATTGACTGACATTCATCAAGTACTTGTTGAAGAACTGCTGTGCACATAAATTCAAATCTCCCTTAACAAAAGGCTAAAAAAACACTCAATCATGGGAGTACAATGCCACTACTAGTGCACCTGTGCTTGGTAATTACCCTCTCTGCATGCACAGCTTTCTCTGATACATCGTAGAAGACCTAAACTAGCAGACTTCTAATAACTTCTACCATTTACTGTGGGGTTTGCTATGTAGATGTTATCCTATTTATTCCACACAAAAACCTATGGTGGTATTATTCTTCCCATCTCACACACAGGACAACAAAAGCCTTGAGAAGACAGGGGCTTGCCTCAAGGTCATACTGCTAGTAAGAATTGAACATGAGATTTCCCATCCCAAGTCTTTGAGATTCCAAATCCTGCTCCTATTCCACCCTCCCACATTTTTCACAGTGCCCCATCCCTGAATTTGGAATAAGATCAAGGGTAGCACACACACCTTCTACTCCACCAAACATTCACTGGCTATCCATGGGATCAATATATTGGCCTGGTAAGTCCATAGACAGACACAGTGAGCACTTATGCCTCAAATCCAGCATCACCCTGGGGAGTTAGTTACAGGAAATTGTTTTCTTCCCTTTATTCTTCTTTTCTTTCTTCAGCAGTCAGTTCTAAGACACCTAGTATAAACCACTTGCATTTTCTCTACAGCAGAGGAGACCCCAACCCCCAATCATCAAGGAAACACATATAGGTTGAACGGCAACCTGCTGGTGGGAGATGCAGTGGGTGAAGGTGAGCAGAGGAATCAGTCCATGAAAACCCGAAGCTCTCAGCCCCATTCAGCTCTCAACCACTCAGGGAGGCCTGAGGACACAGAAAGGACCTGCAGAGGTAGGACCTGCAGAGGTAAGCCGTTACTACAGTGGATGAAAATATCCCTACAATGTGGTGGAGAAACAGTCGTTTTTCATCTGTATCAGGAATGGAGTTCTACTAAGATTGTATTTGAAATTATGAAATTGAATCCCCTGTAAGTCATCTCTGTACCCTGAGCAGACCAGTGATTTCTAAATGTAGACCACATAGGATGTGGTCAAACTGCCAGGATATTTTCAGGGACACTGAAACAGCTCCTTGATAACCCCCTGCATAGCCTGGAGTCCAAGAGGAGAGAGTGTGAGCCCTAGTCAAAATCATGTTCAGGTTAAATAACAGCTAAGACTTGAGTGTCTCTTATGGACCATGCCCTGTTTTAAGCACTTTAATTAATTTAGTGAATCCTCCCAACAATTCTATAAAGAAATACCATTATTATTTCCATTTAACTCACCGAGCAAACCGAAGAAAACGGGGCTTGAGTAACTTTCCCAGGGTCACGGTTATGGACTGATCATTTATGTCTCCCCCATATTCACATGTTGAAATCCTAACCCTCAGTGTGATGGTCTTAGGAGGTGGGGCCTTTGGGAGGTGATTCAGACATAAGGGTGAAGCCCTCATGAATGTGATTAATGCCCTTATAAAAGAGGTCTGAGGGAACTTGGTTGCTCTTTCACCCATGTGAGGATACCTTGAGAAATCAGCCATCTATAGTCGAGAAGAGCTCTGTATTAGGGTTCTCTAGAGGGACAGAAATAATAGGATACACACACACACACACACACACACACATATAATAATAGGAGATATATATATATACACACATGTGTGTATATATACATATATGCATATGTGTGTGTGTATATATATATATATATACATATAAAGAGGAGTTAATTAAGTATTAACTCAGCTGATCACAGGGTCCCACAATAGGCCGTCTGCAAGCTGAGGAGCAAGGAGAGCCAATCCGAGTCCCAAAACTGAAGAACCTGGAGTCTGATGTTCGAGGGCAGGAAGTATCCAGCATGGCGACAGATGCAGGCCGGCAGGCTAGGCCAGTCGAGCCTTCATATTTCTCTGCCTGCTTTATATTCTAGCCATGCTGGCAGCTGATTAGATGGTGCCCACCCAGATTAAGAGTGGGTTTGCCTTTCCCAGCCCACTGACTCAAATGTTCATCTCCTTTGGCAACACCCTCACACACAGACACACCCGGGAACAATACTTTGCATCCTTCAATCCAATCAAGTTGACACTCAGTATTAACCATCACAAGGCCCCTCACCAGAACCAACCATACTGGCACTCTAATCTCAGTTTTCCAGCCTCCAGAAAAATAAATGTTTGTTGTTTAAGCCACCGGGTCTACAGTATTTTGTTATAGTAGCTGGAATTGACTAAGACAGTCACACAGCTAGGAATTAGTGCAGCTGGGATTTGAACCCAGGTGACCTCATTCCTAAGAGCTATATCATATTCAAGTGAATAATGTCTCTGCTGTCGGGCTATCTATTAAGAAGTGAACTCAGAACTTGTCTTGATGTTTCAGTACAGTGTGTAGCCCTGAGTAAACAATGTGTTATGAAGAAGCCCACAGAAGAAATTTTGCAAGACAATCTATTTCTCCTTTTACCTTTAACTTGGATAGCTTATTTTTAAATGAAAAATGCTGTCTGCCGACCTGAGAAAATAATTTAGGCAAACATTTCTACCATTCTTGTTTCAATATACTTTATCCAAAATGTGTGATATTTATCGACTACTTCAATTGGGGTAAGAAGTATTCCTGGGTTGACTTTTATGCAGTGAAAATGTATGCTCTTGAGGCATATAAAGATACCGGAGCATTCTTAATTTATCCCATTATCTTTTAATTAAATTGCCCTCTATTATCATTTTGAGAAGTAGAATTGTGAACTTGTTGAAGCATAGAATTGGGCATCCAGTACTTTTGTCATAACCACTGCATCTTCTTCAATTCATTTGTCCTTCAGAGCTTTATCTCTTTTGTGCCTTTAATTACCATCTACAACTACACCCAGCTTTGAAACACAGTACTCCTTCCACAGGGCAGCATCGAACAGGGGCATCCAGTGACATCTGAAATATTTTCAGTGAATATTCTAAGCGAGAAACATAACAGATACACTTTTCTCAATATTAATACCACGCACTAAGAATTGTTCCATGTAATTTAATATAAACTATATCATTTTATTGTGTATTCAACTGCCTTCACGTGAAAAATAGGGCTAATAGAATAGTTAGTCCCTTTAATTCCCACATATGGTTGTTAGGATTCAATGAATTCATGACATAAACTTCATGAACGGACGTAACACATCGCATGTTCTATCAAGTGTCAGTTCTTACTCTTTTTCTTTCAGCTCTCTACTTGGAGGCTTCACAAGAATATCAAAAATAACATACATAGCTGGGGCGGTGACTCAAGCCTGTAATCCCAGCACTTTGAGAGGCTGAGGCAGGCGGATCACGAGGTCAGGAGATCGAGACCACCCTGGCTAACACAGTGAAATCCCGTCTCTACTAAAAATACAAAAAAATTAGCCGATCATGGTGGTGGGCACCTGTAGTCCCAGCTACTCGGGAAGCTGAGGCAGGAGAATGGCATGAACCCGGGAGGCGGAGCTTGCAGTGAGTGGAAATCAGGCCACTGCACTCCAGCCTGGGTAACAGATCAAGACTCTGTCTCAAAATAAATAAATAAATAAATAAATAAATAATAAAATAAATTAAAGTAACATATCTAAAACTGAATTCATCCTGTTCCCTAGGACTACTTGCCATGCCTCTACTCCCCTAACTTCTCTAAATCAGGAATAACATCATCATGTCAAAAATCTGGTTGTAGGGCTATCATCTAATTATTCCTTTCTTGCATTGCCCAGTTGCAAGTCTCAGAGTGGCTATCTCAAAAATATATCTTGACTATTCATTATCTTCACCAAAAGAACCATCTCCTCCAATCTGGACTACTGAAATGCCTTCCTAAGTGCTCTCTTCAATATCATTCTTAATCATCTCTTACCTTTCTCTTCATAGCAGCCAGAGTAATTTCTACCCATGAAATGGATGAAAGTTGTTTCAATGATATGTCTTTCTCAGATGTTCCAGAACAATCTGGAAAGCGTGTGTGAACTGTACAAAAGCATCCTCATCCATGGAGAGCATTGTAATAAAAAACAAAACAAAACAAAAAAACCCTCCATTTAATAGTTCGTAGAAGCAGCTGTCTTTCATGGCATTGCACCATCAAACCTACCTCCTCTAGAGAGTGATGGGGAAATACAGTCGTTTTGAGAGACAATGTAAACACTAATTACTTCAACCTATGTCTGTTATAGTGGCCGTTACATTAATAGAGGCAAATAAGTTGACAGGTGATTGCAAAATACAAGACTATTTTAATATGTGTTAGGTTATTTCACTTCAGTCTACACATAATCATCCCCCATGCCAATTGACTGAGGAGATTCATTTAACACTTCAGAGACTCCAGGAAAAAAAAAAAAAAATTGCAGGCACCACATTTTTTAACGTCTTTATGAGAGCTTTCTAAATTAATAATATTATTGTACAAAATGTTTTAGGCAAATATGCGTAGAGCAAAATACATTTTCACCTGCCACCGTATATTCTGCAGCCTCAACTTTTTTTTCTTTCTAGAGACAGAGTATTGCCCTGTCACCAGGCTGGTGCACTCACAGCTCACTGAAGCCTCTAACTCCTGGGCTCAAGCGATCTTCCAGCCTCCTAAGTAGCTATGACCACAGGTGCATGCCACCACACTCAGCTTACAGTATATTCTTTATGACTAATCCTTTCTACCCAAAGTAGTAAAAGAAAAAAAAAAAAAAAAGACAAAAAATGCAAACTGCTCCTCAGATGCTCCTAACCTTACCTCATCCATCTGTAGCAAAGTGGCTAAAATCATGAGCCCTGGGGATAAATCCTACCTCTACTAGTTACTACCTGTCCAACCATAGGCAAAATTCTCCATTCCTCTAATGTTAAAAGCCTTATCTGTAAAGTGAGGATGAAAAAAAATCATAATATGTATTTCATTAGATTAAGTGGATTAAATAAGTTGATATTTGTAAAGTACTTAGAACATTGCTTAGCACATAGTAAAAAAAATATGTATTTGCTTATTTTTATTCCTGTTGCTATGGTAGAAATATTTGTGTCCCTGAAAATTCATGTGTTGAATACTAACATTCAAGCTGATGGTGTCAGGAGATGGGGTCTTCAGGAGGTGGCTAGATAATGAAGACGGAACCCCCAGAAGGGGATTAGTGCCCTTATAAAAAAGGGGGGGACACTATTCACTAACTGCAGAGAGCTAGCTAGACCCTTCCACCATGTTAGGTTACAGCAAGAAGATTGGTCCTCACTGGACATCAAGCCCACTTTGATCTTCAACTTCCCAGCCTCTAGAAACTGAGAAGTAATTTTCTGTTATTTATAAGGTAAGCTTATGGTATTTTGTTAAAGAATCCTGAATGAACTAAGACACCTATGGTCTTTATTTTTTATGTGTCAATGCCTCTGTGCTAGATGAGGTGATTAATTCTATAGGTTGTGTGTGTGTGTGTGTGTGTGTATGCTTACCACTGTCAAATGCTATATTTAGTATGAGCATGCACTAACAACAGTGACTTGATATGATTTAGTCATAAATAATATTCTCTGGAGCCAGGTTAAATGTAAATATGCATCAATTTAGGTAATTTGAAATGACTTAGTCCTCAATAATATTCACTCATCTTTTTCTTTTCCCTTCCTCCTTCCTTCCTTCCTTCCTTCCTTCCTTCCTTCCTTCCTCCTTCCTTCCTTCCTCCTTCCTTCCTTCCTTCCTTCCTCCTTCCTTCCTTCCATCCTTCCCCTCCTCCCTCCCTTTTTTCTTCCTCTTCCTTTTCTTTTCTTTTAGACAGGATCAGTCTCTATCACCCAGGTTGGAGTGCAATAGTACAATCATAGCCCACTGTCACCTCAAACTCTCGAGCACAAGTGATTCTCCTGCCTCAGCCTCATGAGCATATGGGACTACAGGTGTGTGCCACCATACCTGGGTAATTTTTTATTAATATTTTGAGACAAGGTTTTGCAATGTTGTCCAGGTTGGTCTCAAACTCCTGGACTCAAGCGATCCTCTTACCTCAGCCTCCCAAAGTGCTAAGATTACAGGTGTGAGCCACTGTGCCTGGGCTTTTTTGCTTTTTAACACCTTTACATGGAGGCTTTGAAGTCCTCTTTTAATGATATATATTGGATAATGTATTCTTCCTTAAAACATTAACATTAATTCAGAATATCCAAACTGCATAATATTTCTGCCATGTTTCTTTGCCAACATTTTTTCCATCCTGTGAGGGGCTCAGGTTTGCTATAAGTCTGAGCCTCTCCTGCTCCTTTATTTTCTCCACTCTTGAGAGAATGGAGAGACATATCTGGGTGGTAGCGTGGGAAGAATAAGCTGGCATGCTCTTCTCTGCTCACTCTTTTCACCTGCCTCACTGTGGTAGCCTTTCTTTGCTCCAGCCCTTCTTATGGATGGGCTAACAGTGTCTATCATTCTTGGGGTTAGGGTGTGAGCCCATTTGGCTCTCACACCAAGCAGATGTTTTGCCTTCCATGTTTTTCCTAACATTTCCCCATGTTTGTCCAGAATCAGATAACAATGAGGTGCTATTTATTGTGTGTCCCCTAGACATTCCCCAAAATGTTTATGTGACTGTAAGCTCTTGCATCTGATTTTTCCTGAAGTGTTGTCTCACTGAGCTGCTTTCTGACTTATGCAATAGCCACTATGACTTTTTTTTTCTTATGCATCTTTCAATTCTGTGAATATATCAAGTCCTTTTTTCATTTTTGGCTTTTACACCTGCTAATGTTTTGCCTTTTTACTCTTCACTTACTTAACACTTATTGATTCTTTAGGTTTCATTTTAAATACCAATTCTTTAGGGAAACCTTCTAAGTCAGTCTCCTGTTATTCCCTTCCATACCATCTAATCTTTTTCTTCCTATCACTTATTTTTTGAAATATTTTCTATCTATCTCCATTATCACATTGTAAGGGCCATGAAAGCAAACAGTGCTGTCTGTTGGCTTGACCAGTGATTTCTTTCTTTTTTTTTTTTTTTTTTGCATCATGAATAGTGCCTTGCACATAACAGGAAGTCAATAAATATTTGTTGAATCCATGAATGACTTGAATGACTTCTTTCTTAATTTACTTGAACAACCACAAATTCAACATATACTATTGTGCAAATAAGTCACTTTGCTATGTTAGTTATGTGCTGCTGCCCTCTGGAAAACTGTTTTCCAATAGAGCCAGTAGCAGCCCAGCTTGAAGCTATCAGAAAGTCATCTTCTCCTTCTCCTAACTTGGGGAATTTCCATGCTTTATTTGACAAATAATAACCAGCAAAGTGTATATCAATAAAGAACCACTTATTAAAAGAATGAGCAATTTAACCCAAAAATATCTCAAAAAGAGACTTCTATGCTAGATTTTATAACCACATGTAAATCACAGCAGTATATGGGAAAATACTTAGATCATTATATTTCATTTACTCTGCATAGTTTTCATTTACTCTGCATTGTCTTTCCAACAATATGGAAAAATTCTAGGAGGCAATAGTCCTAATTTCATCTCTGTATTCTTTAAATGCTTAGTATTAGTTGGACAATTTGTAGGTATTCCATAAACACACATTGACTTTACTGTTGAGTACTGAAAAGTAAAATAAGGATGTTCTCATTACTTATGAACTCAAATGTGAAGAGGAGTAGAGAGGCTTATATTTTAATTTCAGGAAAAATACTCAGCCACTTTCCCAACCCCCATAAAAATATAAAAAAAAGAAAGATGCCTCACAAAATAAGTGGTATCCTAGATAATTTGCTCATTGGTATAGTGGAAGCTCATTTCCCAGAACCTGTAATGACATTTTTTTTTAATTTACAGGATAAGAATACAGCAGTGTTCATGTTATCACTGGGGTCATAATTATTGTCGCAAAAAGCAGCTCCTATTCCTGTAGTTGTTTTAAATTGGGGATTTAGAGGTGTAGGAAGAAATTATAGATTATTATTCTTTGCTTCTTAAGTGATGCACGCTTTATATACAACTGAAATGATTAATAGAAACTCAATCTTCAAGTTATTGTGACATATTTTAGGAAATCAGCAGTAATTATTTCCTATCTAATTTTTATAACCATTAGTAATCAGGTAAGAGTTTATCTTGTTTTGAAAATTAAATTTTATTAAGCTTATAAATTACATTACAACAAAGAAAAATAAAGCAATTTTCTTATTACTAAATCAAAAACATTATTCTTTGATGAATGAATATGCAGATGGCATATGAACGTATGAAAGGATGGATATATAGACAAATATATGAATAAGCACCTGATATGTTTTGGCTCTGCGTCCCCACCCAAATCACACCTTGAATTGTAATAATCCCTACATGTCATGGAATGGACCCTG
The DNA here is from genome assembly GCF_009764315.1 of Trachypithecus francoisi. NCBI lineage: Eukaryota > Metazoa > Chordata > Mammalia > Primates > Cercopithecidae > Trachypithecus > Trachypithecus francoisi. The sequence continues at coordinate 20,716,807 of NW_022681454.1, forward strand.
TGGGAGGTAACTGAATCATGCAGGTAGGTTTTTCTAGGGCTGATCTTGTGATAGTGAATAAGTCTCATGGTATCTGATGGTTTAATAAAGAGGAGTTCCTCTGCACATGCTCCCTCTTGCCTGCCGCCATGTAAGACATCCGTTTGCTCTTCCTTTATCTTCTACCATGATTATGAGGCCTCTCCGGCCATGTGGAACTGTGAGTCCATTAAACCTCTTTTCTTTATAACTTATGCAGTCTTGAGTATGTCTTGATAATATTCTTAATAATATTCTCATCCATATGTAACAAAGTTGAAGTTATGCACCTTTCCTTGATTGATTGATATGTATATCAATCTATTCATATATATAGATTGACTTACATATATAAAGCATATAACTTTAATTCATCTTAATAATCATGTATCATCTATTATTCTAGGTATTGCACTACAAGGAACACAAGTATGAAAAAGAATTCTATGAGATCTAGGGGCTCATATTCTAGCACAATGGAGGCCATATTTACAGAGACTAAGTTAAACTCCATAGATTTTCCACAAACAAAGTTTAACAATTTTTAAGGAAATACTATTAAAGGATGTACATAGCACTCCAGGTTGTCCATGCTTCCACCCATTGAAACAACTCACTGTCCAGTAGCAGATGAGTTTTAATGAAATACCTGAGCAATTTGAGGAAATGCTTTTTCCTTATCAGATATAATCCACAACAAATCTCAAAAGGGTACTTTTTAATAGTGTTTTCAGGGATCAGGTCTAACCCTACCCTTAGGTTGATAATAATGCTTTAAGCTCTTCCTATATACATCTGCACACTTAAGAGGAAAGAATTTAGCTTATAACATTTTAAACCTCATTAATTAGGATGCCACCATTACAAGGGTGATGGCATTCAGATAATGCCTAGGCTGCAGTTTCCATCTAAGTAAAGTAATAGTAGTAAGTGAACATATACTGTCCAAGATAATAATGAACATATTTTGTTGGGTTGTTGATTATACTAAACATAAATACAAAAATGAATAGGACTTCCTGAGGGAGCCCCTCAGTTATTCCGATATTATTCTACTCATTCCCTTACCTTGGCTAGTATATTTTTAAAACAAGCAATAAGAAGAAGATGAAAGAATCAACAATTCCTACTACATTGAGACATGGAATCCTTGGCCTATATTACTTTTACACTCATGGAAGATGGTGCAACGTAATGGAAGGGGCATGGACTTGGGCCGCAGGAAGAACTTGGTTCAAATTCTGGTCCTGCATTTCTAGAAGGGTTGCCTTACTTTTTAACCAGTAAAATTGGACTAAAGCCTATCTAAGGATTAGTACAAATGTGAAATAAATGATGGATGTAAAGAGCCTACCACAGTATTTGGCACATAATAGGTGTTCAAAAATTGTTAAATGACTCTTACATTGTATCTGTTGCAGAGGTAAAATTCAATGGATAGAACAGAAGCCATTTACAATGCCTTGAAAAACTCAACTATGTCATATTTAAAAACTGATTTGTATAATCACAAAAAGGAAAAGCAGGACAATCACATTACATATTGTATAATCAGACTTTGCAAATTCAATCTGAATTTCTTTCTAATTAGTCAAAATTAGTGAGGTATGGTTGTTGCATCTCTTAGCTACTGTACCACAGGGTCTGGTCATCACCTGCTTCTATTTATGTTTGCTGTTGCCGTAAGGAATCCTCCTAGGTACAAGTAATTTCAACAGGAGCTGGAACATTGTCTAAATGAAAAATTTTATTTATTCCTTACTTCCTGAAGGAACTGCCACGGGGTCAGTCCTAATCAGCACTTCATTTTCATACACTATCATCGAGTTCTAAGGATTAATTTTATAAATGATTAATGAAAGTACTTAATTGAATGTCACTCTCTGCTGCCTCCAGCTATTACAGGTTGTTGCTCTCACTGATTCCAGATCGATGCTTTTTTAAACACTCAGCTTTGCAGTATTTTAAACTAGGTCTTCATTTAGAGACTCACCTGTGGCTCAAATAAAACAATCTGAGGTTTGAGTTATTGCTGTTATTTTTGGAACGATTGTACAATGCGTGACCAGCGACAGTTCACGTTTGCTTTCCTCCATAGAAACAGAAACTTGGCCGGGCATCCTGGCTGACGCCTGTAATCCCAGCACTTTGGGAGGCCGATGCGGGTGGATCACGAGGTCAGGATTTTGAGACCAGCCTGGCCAATGTAGTGAAACCCCGTCTCTACTAAAAATACAAAAATTAGCTGGGCGTGGTGGCGGGTGCCTGTAGTAGGCTGAGGCAGGAGACTTGCTTAAACCTGAGAGGTGGAGGTTGCAGTGAGCCGAGAACGTGCGACACTGCACTCCAGTCTGGGCGACAGAGTAAGACTCCGTCAGAAGAAAGGAAGGAAGGAGGGAAGGAAGGAAGGAAGGAAGGAAGGAGAGAGATAGAGAGAGAGAAAGGAAAGAAAGAAGAGAGAGAGAGAGAAAGAAGAAAGAAAGAAAGAAAGAGAGAAAGAAAGAAAGAAAGAAAGAAAGAAAGAAAGAAAGAAAGAAAGAAGAAAGAAAGAAAGAAAGAAAGAAAGAAAGAAAGAAAGAAAGAAAGAAAGAAAGAAAGAAAGAAAGGGAAGAAAGAAACTAACTCAATGTTGGGGGGCGTGGCAAACACTCCAGCTAAGCTGCAAGTTCTTGCACCCTTACAAGTGGTCATGTGGCATGGCTTTCGGCCAATGAAAAGCCTGCCTCGGATTTCTGCAAAAGTTGTGCTGTCCTTTTACAGGTTTTGCCGCTTCCTCCATATTGCTTCTGTTCTTTCCTCCTGCCCAGAGCATGAAGGAAGATACAGAGCAGCAGCTCTTTTTGGATTAGAAGGATGAAGACTAAGGAGACTGAAATTGAATAAAGATTAATTCAGCAGTTACCATAATGGGTAGCAGCATGGATTTGGCCCATAGTCATTGTTTGCTGACCCCTACTATAGATACATGGATTAAGTTCAGCTCAGAATCAAGACAGAATGAGAAGGGAAATGATAATACAAACTGTGTAACTGCAGAGGAGGAGAAACGAAACCTAATACGTTAAGATCACCTGTGTTCACAGCTCACTTGGTGATGGCACATCAAGCCCAAGGATATGTACAAGTTCCAGACAGTGGGTGAAGCTCACTTCCTCAGGTTAAGGTAAGTTCAGGAACTGGAAAAGTTCACACCACAGCTGAGATAATTCAGTTTTGAGATAATACGATGAGCTGGAGCTGAAACTAATGGAATGTGCTACAAAATTGTATAGAAACAATCTTAGTTTTTTAAAATCTTCTTTTTCTTCAAAGAGGGTTTGTTGTAATAAAATATTCTCAGACCTCCTTCTATGCTTGTTACACTTTTTAAGACACCCTGCATGGTAGTAAATCCTTGGATTCCATTTCAGGATATAAGCAGAAAGAGTTGGGAAGAAACCATGAAATCTCTCAAGAGAGAATGTCAAGAGAGGCATTATCATCAACATTATGGTCTCTCTTGCATGATCTCAGGTGTTATGAGAAAAAATACAAGTGTACTATTGCTTTGTGAATGAGAGGCTATCTGGCCTTTCTTAATGTTAAATACATCATGGCATGTCTTGAAAACTTAAGCTTTGATCATGTTCAGTGAATGAAGAGGACTGAACATTTGATCAATCTAATGAGTTGAAACACAATTCGCAAGGAACTCTGAAGACTTTTCACTCTGTCATCATTCCACTATGTGGTAAACAATAGCTAGCACATATTGATCACTTATTAAGCATCAGGCACTTTGTAGTGCACTGTATACAGTCTACAGTTGAGCTCATCTAATCTTCTAAACTGCAGTATAAGGTGTCATGACCATGCTAACTTTTCAGACAGTCTTATAGGGAAAGGGCAAGTTTCTTAACCTCAATTTGTATGAATCACTAAGATATTGCAATGAATATTCCGAAGCCAATGTGCTTCTCCCTATAGTTTTTGGTGGAAAAAAATCTGCTGTCAAATACAAAATGTACTTTTGTCTCCTAGTACTTTTGTCTCCTAGGTTATACAGCTGTAGCTACAGTCTTGAGCCCTACACAAACCTGAAATTGAGAGTAAATAAATGTCACAAACATGACTGTATTATTCTTTAAAACATTTTATTTACAATTCAGTTTGGTGAGTAGTTGTCTTTAAAGTTTTTATTATTTAAATATTTGCTTTTCTTTCTATTTTGTCATATATCAATACTTAGGAAAATACAGTCTAAATAAATGCGTATAACTTATCACAATAATTTTTAAGATACCAGCAAAAATTTGGTAAAAATTGGGCAAATAATTGTTGATATATTAATGCATAAGGGAGGCAGTACATAGACCATGAGAGCTCTCAGTTCTTTGTAAATGTCTTAAAAGCTACATAGGACTCATTGTTTAAGCTAATTCTAGATCATTGGATAAGGAGTTATCAAAAGCTTCCAAGTACCACAATAAAATAAGTATATTAATTTATTTGTTTATTCATTCAGTAAATATTTATTGATAATTTTTAAGGATCAGACTAAACAAGATGGAACAAGTCCTGGCTTTCTCAGCACTTGCACATCAACAGACAGCTGTGTCCATGATCAATAAGTTGAGGATGGCAGGACAGATCACCAGAGCATAAGCAAAGGTATGAGCTACACTCACAGCTAAGACACTGAGCTATCTGCCCTGGGTCTAAGCAAAGGCCACAGGGGTGATTTTCCAGAAGCTCCAAGGTAGGTGCATGTATATCCAGATCCAACGTTCACAGCTTGGAACTGTAATCTTTAAAAGCTAAGTTGAAGCTCTTTAGTTTAGTTAGATCCCATTTGTCAATTTTGGCTTTTGCTGCCGTTGCTTTAGGTGTTTTAGACATGAAGTCCTTGCCCATGCCTATGTCCTGAATGGTACTACCTAGGTTTTCTTCTAGGGTTTTTATGGTATTAGGTCTAACATTTAAGTCTCTAATCCATCTTGAATTAATTTTCGTATAAGGAGTAAGGAAAGGATCCAGTTTCAGCTTTCTACTTATGGCTAGCCAATTTTCCCAGCACCATTTATTAAATAGGGAATCCTTTCCCCATTTCTTGTTTTTGTCATGTTTGTCAAAGATCAGATGGCTGTAGCTGTGCGGTATTATTTCTGAGGACTGTGTTCTGTTCCATTGGTCTATATCTCTGTTTTGGTACCAGTACCATGCTGTTTTGGTTACTGTAGCCTTGTAGTATAGTTTGAAGTCAGGTACAAAGAACTCAAACAAATTTACAAGAAAAAAACAAACAACCCCATCAAAAAGTGGGCAAAGGATATGAACAGACATTTCTCAAAAGAAGACATTCATACAGCCAACAGACACATGAAAAAATGCTCATCATCACTCGCCATCAGAGAAATGCAAATCAAAACCACAATGAGATACCATCTCACACCAGTTAGAATGGCAATCATTAAAAAGTCAGGAAACAACAGGTACTGGAGAGGGTGTGGAGAAATAGGAACACTTTTACACTGTTGGTGGGATTGTAAACTAGTGCAACCATTATGGAAAACAGTATGGCAATTCCTCAAGGATCTAGAACTAGATGTACCATATGACCCAGCCATCCCACTACTGGGTATATACCCAAAGGATTATAAATCATGCTGCTATAAAGACACATGCACACATATGTTTATTGGGGCACTATTCACAATAGCAAAGACTTGGAATCAACCCAAATGTCCATCTGTGACAGACTGGATTAAGAAAATGTGGCACATACACACCATGGAATACTATGCAGCCATAAAAAAGGATGAGCTTGCATCCTTTGTAGGGACATGGATGCAGCTGGAAATCATCATTCTTAGCACACTATCACAAGAACAGAAAACCAAACACTGCATGTTCTCACTCATAGGTGGGAACTGAACAATGAGATCACTTGGACTTGGGAAGGGGAACATCACACACCGAGGCCTATCATGGGGAGGGGGGAGGGGGGAGGGACTGCACTGGGAGTTATACCTGATATAAATGATGAATTGATGGGTGCTGACGAGTTGATGGGTGCAGCACACCAACATGGCACAAGTATACATATGTAACAAACCTGCATGTTATGCACATGTACCCTAGAACTTAAAGTGTAATTAAAAAAAAAAAAAAAAAAAACCTAAGTTGAGGGCTCCAGTCAAAACATTTCTCTCCCAATAACAACCGTGACTACTTATAGAAGGAAAAGCCTGGCTATTTGGTTTTGAGGGAGTCAGGAGCACTAACCTGCTCTTTCAGCTTGCAATTGTAGGCTTCCAAGTGAAAACCAACCTGCTTATCTTGCCTCATCTAGAATTAGAGGGGTGAGAAAGGAAATTGGGAAGTAGTTTTGAAAACTGCAGTGCCTTCCTTCCTTTCTCTGTTTCTCTTTCTCTTCCTCTTCCTCTTTCTCCTCCCCCTCCCTCCTTCCTTCTTTCCTTCCTTCCTTCTCTCCTTCCTTCCTTCCTTTTCTTTCTTTCTTTCTTGACAGTCTCTCTCTGTTGCCCAGGCTGGAGTGCAGTGGCACAATCATGGCTCACTGCAACCTCTACCTCCTGGGTTTAAACGATTCTCCTGCCTCAACCTCCTGAGTAGCTGGGATTACAGATGCTGGCCACCATGCCTAGCTAATTTTTGTATTTTTTAGTAGAGATGGGGATTCGCCAGTTGCTGTGATAGAGAAAAGGAATATGTATATATAAATGCAGAGATATAATGAGATAGATGCAAATTTACATTTTAAAAATTAGGTTTTCTTCACTGCAAAAATACGTGGAGTTCTTCTGAGGTTAATAATGATTACATAAGACCAATGATAAAACCATATTTCTTTGTTATGAAGCCTAAAATATTAGGTGTGTTTTCATGCAATTACATTTTAGAAACAGTTCTGTGCAATCATCTTATTTTGTAGTGATGTTCACAAACATACTTAATAGTAGATACGTTTTTACTACAACAAAATATTACTTTAATAAAAACACCAAGTTATTTCAAAATGCGCAGAAAAGTTTCTCTCCATTGTTGTGCAGGCCGAAAGACCACAGTGGGAAGCACACAGGCGGAGGGAAATCTGAGAAATATGAACTGTAATACCACACACAACAGCATTCTGCTCTCACAAGTCAGTACTTTCCCCACCGAAATTTTATTTCAATAGTATAAGCTTTTTTCGTCTGAAGTATCTCTAAATCAGAGAAGGTTAAAATCAATCTGTATGTATGAACTTGCTGACAAGCTAGTGTAGCCACTTGTCTTTAGGTTTTTATCATTTTCCCAGTGGCTGATGGGCAGGAAGCAATATTAAGCCTGCTGACTAACTGAAACATATTCTAAATTATATGGACCTCTGGAGGAGATGCATTCTACTTAACCTTGCCATTTGTTTTAAATTACAGGAATCTACCATATTATATCATCTAAGATTTATAAAAATAGCTTTTATTCCTTTTCTAAATTTCATCTCAAGGATGTTAGGGTCAAATATAGATGACACCAAAACGTGGTACAGAACCAATAGCTTGTGTAGCCTGAAGACTGGATGAATTACTCTATCCCATTTTAGACCATTTCCAACTGTTATTTCCAACACAAATTAAATAAGCCACAAGAAGCTATCATGATCAAGAATATCTTTCTGGAAAATAGCCATGTTGATTTTAAACTAACAGAAATTTATTTGTGGGTTATGTATGGATGTTTAACAAGGAAAAACAGAAAACAAACTTCTAATAAGTACCTCATTTATTTCAGGTATTGTGTTAGCTAGGTATTTTACTTATCCCTTCTCAGCGAATACTATAAAACCCATTTACTAAGAAATTGAGGCTAGACGATGTAAAAGAAATGAATCTGGACCAATTCTTGCAAATCATGTTAGGAAGTTAGAAGAAAGCAAAAAGATTCATAGTAAATCAAGTGCTGTGAATAGACATTGAGCTTTGGAAAGCCATAGAAGCAGACACATTGGATACAGGATAGATGGTTCCTGTAGAAAGCTTTACAGAAACTGAAAAAGCCTAAAGCTCCTTAAATGATGGTAACAGTAGTGTAGAGTAATACTAACTGTATGACCTTTGGCTAGACTACTATATTTGAATTACAACTCTGTCACACACTAAATATATGATTCTTGGTAAGTTATTTACCACCTCTGTGCCTCAATTTCCTTGTTTATAAAATTGCAATAGGACCTACTGTATAAAACCTGTGATAATTTGGTGACTAAATGCACATAAAACACAGCATACTAATGTGTACACAGTACACATATATCAAATGTTAGCTCTAATTATTTCTGTGAAGACAAATATATTGCTTGTGGAACACGCTGGGAGATCGATGTTGTCTTTACAAACACTGTAGTGCCCTAGAAGAGCATTATCAGTAATATCTTGTTCTTTAAATAAATTACTAGCATTCATATGGTATTTATCATGAACAGGGAATATGATAAAGGCTTTTATGGATTTTATTTTCATCTAACTTTAATGAGATTTTGATGCATGTACTGCTATTCCCATTTTGCAGGTGTGGAAATAAAGGTAAAGTGAATTTTAAGAACTTGCTCGAGTTCATAGCTGTAGTGATAGCACCCATATTGAAAACCAAATTATCTGATAAGTCCAATTCCTGACAACTACATTATGGTGTCTTTCTAAGGCATAATGTGACACAGGTATAGAATGGTGACAATTGTAGCCATAAGTGCCCTTTCCATTTTCAGCCCTGCAGTGCTTCATGAAGTACTATGTTCCTGAGAGGCTGCTGAATGACTGCCTGCAGGACACAACTTCCCAGAGCACACTCCCTGGCAGAGCACAGCCCAGGAGAACAATGAGCCCATCTGAAACCTCAGAAATAGCCCAGTGTCTGCAGGGGATGGTGCTGCAGCTTCAGACAGGACCTCCATGAGGCGCAGAATTTTGGTGAAGTGCCCCTGATCAGAGTCAGGTTCACATCGTAGGACTCTGAAACATGATGCTGTCAATTCATCCCGACTTGTTCAAGGTCAAACTCTTAGGCATTCATTGCTATACCATTCCTCTCCACTCAATTCCATCCTTTTCCATTCCATCTCATTCCATTTTTTCCATTCGCTCCACTGTATTCCATTCCATTCCATTCCACTTCACTCTACTCCATTCTGCTCAAACGTATTAACTACTTACTACACTACTTAGTCTGTAAGTAAGAAGCAGTTGCTGCTATAAAGATGAATAAAATTAGGCTTAACATGTAAGGAGCTCTCAGGCAGACCAAGTTCCATTCAATAAACAGATTTAAAGAGTCAAAATCTAATTTAGTTATTTACAACATATCTCAACTTGAGAAATAGAACACATTATAATTTTAATACTCTTAGCTCTAAAACTAGAATTGGCCACAGTGTTCTTCCAGTGTATAGAAAAGTCTACTCAGGAGACTTTATTTTTGAGGACGTGGTGAGAGTAAAATAAGATATTTTCGAGGTATGTTTTCAATGAAGGATGAAAACTAGAAAGGTGTGTTTTGCTGGCTGAGGATACTTCCTGGCAAGCCTCAAGGTCTACCATCTCAAATTAGAGTTCTCTCTAAGGTGCTAAACTCTATTGATATTTCTTATGAATTACATATTTCTATATTTTTTTGCCAAACACTCCCATCTGTAAAGTACCATGATTTCAGCTAGCAATGACAAAAGCAGCACAGTTACCGTCATTTTATTTGCAGCATTTTAGACTCGACTATTTTTCTGAGACATCTATTTTATTTCAGTAGAGACTGAGAAGCCTGCTGGTTGCCTTAATCCCACATTTAAAAAACATACTTCTATAGGAATTGGAGAAATGAAATGTGCTCCATAGTTTATGTTGTTCCTTATTTTTGGAATGTATCCTAATCTCAGGGTTCCTCATTGCTCTAACTACATATTATGTTTATTTCCATCCTAAGGTTTATCAAAGATAGGCATGTGGATTATCTAGAAGAGCAATTCCTAAAGGGCTTTTAAAATGTCCATTCCTGGACCCTACTCCATTCCTGAAAATCAAAATTTTGAAACAGCAACCTCAGAGTCTCCAAGTAATCTCCCTCGGTAAACCTCATCCTCTATCTCCCTTTACAATCACTGAGACAGTGACCAGTGATGATGTCATGGGCTCTCCATTGCCTGCCTGACAATGATTCCTGGAGACTCTCACCCAAACAAGCTCTCACAGATACCAGGCAACGTGAGAAAAAGGAAGGTTCAGCTGGGGAGGCTTTATTGGGTCAGAAATGTCTTACTTAATTCCAGAAGGTCAACAAGAGAAAGCCAGGTCAACAGAACATCAATGTCAACATCTACAGGCCCAGCTGGTGCCCTGCTGAGGCTACATATTTGAGATTTTGCAAGCCAGGCAATATTGCAAGTTAATATGCTGTATAAATTCTGATTCTGCAGGAAAATTCTTCTTCAGTGTTGCATAGTTGCATTTACTAATTCTGCTTTCTTAGTATTTTGTGTGTTTGTTTTACTTTGTATTTTAAGTTTCAGCTAAACAAATGACAAGTGACCAAAATATGAACGAAAGGAATATTTCCTATGCACCTACTGTAGGTACATATATTACCTCATTTAATATGGTTAACATGGCAGGGCATGGTGGCTCATGCCTGTAATCTCAGCACTTTGGGAGCCCAAGGTGGACAGATCACTTGAGGCCAGGACTTCGAGACCAGTCTGGCCGATATTGCAAAACCCTGCCTCTACTAAAAATACAAAAAAATATAGCCGGGTATGGTGGCGCATGTTTGTAATCTCAGCTACTGAGAAGGCTGAGAAACGAGAATTGCTTGAACTCAGGAGATGAGGGTTGCAGTGAGCCGAGATCACAACACTGCACTCCAGCCTGGGTGACAGAGTGAGACTCTGTCTCAAGAAAAAAAAGAAAGGAACATTTTGAGAAGAAGAGGTTCTTATTATCTCTATATTAAAAAAGAAAGCAAACAAAATGAACACTGGATAATTATTTACCCAAAGTTAATAAATCTCAGCATTGGATCTCGAGCCCTGTGTCACTCAAAGTCAAAATCTATGTTTTATTCTATAACACTCTGCTGTTTCCAAAACAGGCCAAATAATTTCTACCCCTCAAACATTTACCACTGGAAGAAAACAATTATGAAATCCCACGGAGGCCATAAAATAATAAGAGGAAATTTCTATAAAGCCACACAATCATCTCATTTCTTTGTGGCCACACGTTATAGTCATTCAATGAAGAGTCAGGATCTACACTGCACCACTCATCAGGGGCTGAATAGGCACAGATATACCTGGTAATCTTTGATTTCTCAAACTCTACAGTAGATCAAGGTTCTGGCAAAATGCAGAAGTAACTCAAAACTTTCCGGTCATTTTCAAACTTAAATTCTGTACACAGTACAAGCATACTGTTGAGGGTGGCTTTTAATGTGATGCAAAACTGCAGCTTATGGATAGTGGTGATGGGTGATGTTGCCACACCCCATCACTGCATGCCACTCAGTACCTTTTATCCATTAAAGTTCAGGCTACCACATCAGCACTCGGATACTTTTAAATCCTTATATCTGAAAGTACAGAAACCTCTCTACTTTTCTGTGTCTGTAGTGTAGCCCTTGGCACATTGCAGAAAACAAAAACCAAGAAAAAATACAAAAAATATCACCATCTGTACTGGTTTGAATAGCATCCCTTAAAATTTCATGTCTACTTGGAATTTGTGAATATAACCTTATTTGGAAATAGAGTCTTTGCAAATATAATCAAGTCAAGATTAAGTCATACTGTGTTAGAGAGGGCCCTGAATCCAATTTGACTTGTGTCCTTATCATCCTTACAAGAAGAGGGAAATTGACCTGGCGCAGTAGCTCACGCCTGTAATCCCAGAACTTTGGGAGGCTGAGGTGGGCGGATCACAAGGTCAGGAGATTGAGACCATCCTGGCCAATATGGTGAGACCCCATCTCTCCTAAAAGTACAAGAATTAGCTGGGCTTGGTGGCACATGCCTGTAATCTCAGCATTTCAGGAGGCTGAGGCAGGAAAATAGCTTGAACTAGGGAGTCAGAGGTTGCAGTGAGCCGAGATTGCACCACTATATTCCAGTCTGGGTAACAGAGTGAGATTCCGTCTCAAAATAAGAAAAAAAAAAAAAAAAAAAAAGCCGAGGGAAATTTGGACATGGAGATCAGATAATGAAAAGAAAAGCATGAACAGATGGAGGCAGAGATCGGAGCGATGCATTTATAAGCCTAAGAATGCTAAGGATTGCCACCAACCACCAGAAGTTAGAAGAGACAAGAAAGGAGCCTTCTACAGCGTGTTTAGAAGTAGTATGTCCCACCAACACCTTCATCTTAGATTTCTACTCCCCAGAACTGTCAGACAGTAAATTTCTATTGTTTTAAGCCACACAGTTTGTCATACTTTGTTATGGCCACCCTAGGAAACTAATATACCATCCATAAATATCTATGTACTACATGCAAGGTGCCATGCTCAGCACTGAGAATATGGAACAATGGAGAGGTATACCTGGTATCTGGGACACATATCAGTGTCTATAGACGTAGAGGAGGAAAGCAAAAAAGTGTTCCACTTCATTTTAGCTCCAGTGTATTGCTTCTCTTCTAAAGAGCCACAGACAATTAGTTCTCATCCTCTTCTCCCTCATTATTCCTTGGCTTACAAATTAATGCATATATCATGGGGTTCCCAGTATTTCCTTTTACCCCCAATATTTTTCGCCCCATACTTGTGTTTCTATTGTGATATAATAAAATGGCACGAAGTAGAAAGACACCCTTCACGTGGAGCACATATTACCCAGTGGTTTTATTAAGACTTGTGTTTCAGCATCTGAGCTGTGTGAAATCTCACTCAAGGCTCTATAATGCCGGTATGTTCTCTATATGAATGTGGCATGACTGAAAACATAAAACTGTTATCACAAAACTGTTACATACATTGTAAAACAAACAGCTGTCTGATGTGGTTTGGCTCTGTGTCCCCACCCAAATCTCATCGCAAATTGTAATCCCCGTGTGTCAAGGGAGAGACCTGGTGGGAGGTGACTGGATCATAGGCGTGGATCCCCCACGCTGTTCTCCTGATGGTGAGTGACTTCTCACAAGATCTGATGGTTTAAAAGTGGCAGTTTCCCCTTTGCTTTCACTCTCTCCTGTCGCCTTGTGAAGCAAATACTTGCTTCTCCTTCTGCCATGATTGTAAGTTTCCTGAGGCCTCTCCAGCCATGTGGAACTGTGAGTCAATTAAACCTCTTTTATTTATAAATTATCCAGTCTCAGACAATTCTTTATAACAGTGTGAAAATGGACTAATACACTCTCCAAATCCCTCCAGTGCATAAAAGCACCATTTGTACTGCCACAAATGCAATAAGGCCTCTGAAATTTTCTAGTTCCACCCTTTCCATCACCTCAGCTAAAGTATCTTCTCCTTGTAAACTCCAGGACCTCCTTTTATAAGAGTGAGAATTCCTAAATTAAAATAACCAATAGAAAGTACCAAAGAAGGAAGGGAGAAAGGGAGGGTGGGATGGAAACAAAATTGATGAGTGCAGTTGTAAGTTTCAGGGATTCTTTACATTCTTAACATTGGTTTATTTGGTATTATAAATTAAGAAAATTTAAAAATTATTCATAATGCTCAATGACTTTGTTTATAGATTTGTATCAAATCTTACAGAAAATGGAAGGGTCACTGAAATAGTCATGTCCAGATTGAGCTGACATTTAGTGAGCTCTCCTTCCACTTCAAACTCAGTGTCAGATACCATTTTATATGCTGTGTAAGAATTCTTTCGTAAGGCCGGGCACGGTGGTTCACGCTTGTAATCCCAGCACTTTGGGAGGCCCAGGCGGGCGGATCCCCAGGTCAGGACTATGAGACCAGCCTGGCCAACACTGTGAAATCCTGTTTCTACTAAAAATACACAAGTTAGCTGGGCATGGTGGTGGGCACCTGAAATCCCAGCTACTCAGGAAGCTGAAGCAAGCGAATCACTTAAACTGGGAGGTGGTGGTTGCAGTGAGCTGAGATTGTGCCATGGCACTCCAGCTTGGGCAACAGAGATAGACTCCATCTCAAAAACAAATAAACAGACACACAAAAAAAAAGAAAAGAAAAGAGAGAATTCTTTTGTGCTTATTTACACAAGCTCAAATAGAAGTGAACAAAGTTTTATTAGCTTGTCTATAGTCATGCATTATTATAACCAATATTAATACTGGGTCTTAAATTTAATTAGGCCTTCAGATTTGAAAATCTCAATGGTTCTTTCCACTAAACTGTGTGGCCTCAGCAAATATATTTCTGTACGAATCCTAGAGCACATGTTATCTTGGGAGGAGTCTGCTTTTTGCTTTTACAAAACAGTCATATTGCCAAATACTTAAGAGAAGAAGTTCTATAATTTATAGTGTATGGTCGCACTGTCACCTGACAACCTTTAATAACAAAAATAGACAACATTACATGACCATAGATAACATTTCAGCAACAGTTTTCTAACAGTGAGCCACAGCTAAAATTGTGAGCATGGGTACTTCAGCATGAAGGCCCAAATCAGGTGCATATGTACAAGAGACAGGCTCATAAAAATCAAACCTTACCTTGCATTTCCCCCAAAAGCAGTGCCTCAGGATTCACCCATTCAGTGTTCAAGATGATTTTATAAACTATAAATATCCTAAATAATGATGATTCACTGTATTTTGTCTGACTCTTAAACATGTACAAATTCTAGTAGCTTATGAAAGGATCAAGGTAACTCCTGTAGAAAGAAAAACTAGTTTAATCTTGTTTGATCCATTATTTACCAAACGTTTTTGACTACGGATCTAACTTACAAAGAATACATATTATCACTTCACAGGACAGGAATGCTCAGTGGCCAGTGTTGGGAGGCTCTGCTGTAGGTGTTCACAGGTTTTTTCAGTCCTTCTTTTGAGGCTACATGATCTATTATTTAGAGTGTTTTAAAGCATCACTCATGACCGTAAGTCAAGAGATGAGGCCGGCCACGGTGGCTCACGCCTGTAATCCTAGCACTTTGGGAGGCCAAGGTGAGTGGATCACCTGAAGTCAGGGATTTGAGACCAGTCTGTCCAACATGGTGAAGTGTCATCTCTACTAAAAGTACAAAAATTAGCCAGGCATGGTGGCGCATGCCTGTAATCCCAGCTACTTGGGAGGCTGAGGTGGGAGAATCACTTGAACCCAGGAGGCAGAGGTTGCAGTTAGCTGAGATTGCACCATTGTACTCCAGCCTGGGCAACAGAGTGAGTGAGACTCCATCTCAAAAAAAAAAAGGTGAAAAAATGATAGAGATCCTAAGATATTTCTCATCCACTTTGCTATCAATATCAACCTGAGTTGGTACTGCAGTCTGATAAAATTCTCAACTTGTTCTTTGATTAGTAGTGCTTTAGCCTTATCCCAATTTATTGATGTTCCTATGTGGATAAACCTACTCTAACCCTTTTCCTTTCCCTGAGGGAATGTTTATTCTAGTCTTGAACTTGAGCCAGGCAGTCAGGCTTTAGGAGTGAGTGGAGAGTTCACTGTATAAAAGAATGTCAAAGGTAACCTTTAAGGAACGCTGCACCACCTGCAGAGTCAGATTCATAGTGGAGTTAATGAAGCTTAGGCTTCAGGTCCCTCCATTGCACAGTCCAGCATCCTACCCAATAAGTTCTAGCAAAATGTTCAAGTCATACAGTCATATAAGTTTCTCATTTATTTCTTTTCTTTTCCTTTTCTTTTCTTTTCTTTTCTAAGACAGAGTCTTACTCTGTCACCCACACTGGAGTGCAGTGGCATAATCACGGCTCACTGTAGCTTTGACTTCCTGGGCTCAAGTGATCCTCCTGTATAAGCCTCCTGAGGAGCTAGGAACACAGGCACCGGCCACCATGCTCGGCTACTTTTAAAATTTTTTGTAAAGATGGAGTCTCTTTATGTTGCTCAGGCCGCTCTTGAACTCCTGGGCTCAAGCAATCCTCTAACCTCAGCCTCCAAAAATGCTAGGATTACAGGCATGAGCTACCAAGCCCTGCCTAATTTTATAATATTTAGAAAGTAAGATAGTTTAACTATAATTAGTTAACACCGCTTCGTTTCTGCTACAAGTTTTCTATGGCACACTTTCTTTCTTATCTTTTAGACTTGAGGGCAACTGTGGGCATTTTTAGAATGCAGCTAAGTAAGAGAAAGTGTAGGTTTTTTTATAGGTCCATAGCTTTTTACCTACAATCAGGTTATGGACGAGTGTCCTAGGGTAGGAATGGCTTCCACAAATGTGTCTACCACCCAATGTGCCAACTCATCTGGCAGCATAATTCAAAGGTGACCCAAAAGTGAAATGAGTATCACTGGAAATCCCCAACTCTGGGAGAATATGGATAGTGGATGGACTGCTCATTTCAAAGTCAGTTAAGCCTAGTAACTTGGAGTCAAAAATATTTTAAGACTTGAAAAATATATATATATTTTTGAGACGGAGTCTTGCTCTGCCACCCAGGCTGGAGTGCAGTGGCCGGATCTCAGCTCATTGCAAGCTCCGCCTCCCGGGTTTATGCCATTCTCCTGCCTCAGCCTCCCGAGTAGCTGGGACTACAGGCGCCCGCCTCGTCGCCCGGCTAGTTTTTTGTATTTTTAAGTAGAGACAGGGTTTCACCGTATTAGCCAGGATGGTCTCGATCTCCTGACCTCGTGATCCGCCCGTCTCGGCCTCCCAAAGTGCTGGGATTACAGGCTTGAGCCACCGCACCCGGCCGAAAAATATATTTTTAAAGACTTGAAAAAATAACTCAAATAAAAACAAGCTTACAAAATATTTATTCAAAAGCTTGAGAAAGCTCAAATATATCATTTTAATTAGAATTTGTAAACATGTTGTAAAACATTTCAATAAAATAGCAAAGAATATAAAGCTCTTGATTAGGATATTATGAAATTACTTTTATTGACATTTATAAAACAAGTTATTAAAGAAGTGTGGTAGAATTTAGATTAAAGTAATAATACAATGTAAAACAAAAGTGATCAAAATAAAAAGTGAAATTGTCAACTTACAAATTATGTTGCATGAAGAAGAAAGTTTCACACCAGAAGAAACAATCATTAGTACAAGAGAGAGAAATTTTTACGAGAAGTAATGAAGAAGCTCTTGGATTCAGAATAGAGAATCTAAGTAATGTAGAGTAATAAATAACGAATCAAATAATTACATAAAAAACTAATTTCATGTTGAAATGAAATAAATTACTAACATTGGTTAAAATAACATAAAAATGCAATACACCACCAAAATGAGACTATCACAAGTATACTGTTTAATGAATACTGTCAATTCAATGATGATTTAAAATTAATGTACAACAAAGCTTAAAATATCACGAAATATTACAAATTACATTACTGAAGGAAATCAATAGACATTCCCAAATTTGACAACAATTCTAAAAATTTATATAATATTATAAATAATGAATTATGAAGTAAAATAAAACTTTCCTATTTACAATAAAAAATAAATGTTTATCAACTCTGTTATTAGCCTGAATTATTTTTCTATCCTCTCTACTAAAAGCAGTGCAAAATCATTCAACATTATGCAAGCAAGAACCAAGAAAAATATCACACAGATCCATAAGGCAGTTATTTTACTTTAGAACGTTAGTCTTTTAATTTTTTCATATATATATCATTTGTCAGTTTTCTAAAAATTGTAATTTCAAAATTGATAACTTCAAATCCTAACTGTTCACTTCTACACTTAGTTTTATATTTTAAGGATGCATTTTTTTTCCATAAGAGAGTCCTAAAACTGTAATCTCTGGATCCCATAAAACCTAAATCTGCTCTACAATAGAAGTATTTTTTTTTTTTTTTTTTTTTTTTGAGACGGAGTCTCGCTCTGTCACCCAGGCTGGAGTGCAGTGGCCGGATCTCAGCTCACTGCAAGCTCCGCCTCCCGGGTTTATGCCATTCTCCTGCCTCAGCCTCCCGAGTAGCTGGGACTACAGGCGCCCGCCACCTCGCCCGGCTAGTTTTTTGTATTTTTTAGTAGAGACGGGGTTTCACCGTGTTAGCCAGGATGGTCTTGATCTCCTGACCTCGTGATCCGCCCGTCTCGGCCTCCCAAACAATAGAAGTATTAAATGATGTAAGTAAACTTCAAAGTCAGTTCAAAAACAGGGACCTAATACCCTTTATGTTGTTTGCTTTGTTGCAGCTAATGTGTCACCTGTGAAAATAAGTAATTCACAATTGAAGCTGCTGGAACTTTAAAGTATTTTGAGCCTAAAGGAAATGTGAACCAAATCTCATAAGCAGACAGTTGTAAAGTCAGCAGGTGTAACCTTTGTTTCTCTGAGTACAGATTAGCCTTTTCCTTACCTACATTGTTTTGTAAAATGTTGCAAATGACTAAAGGGTGCCAGGGAAGAAGACCTCTTTCCTTTTAAGTGTTCATTTTCATTATATATCATTATATAATCATTATATATGATTCCATCTTTCTTTTCTCATACATACTTCATCACTCTCACATTGTCTAAGACGGAATGTTAAATATACTCTTAAATTGGAAAGGAAATAAAATAAACCGGTATGGATAAGAAAACGAACCATAATTTATTAAATTGTTGTGACTCCTAGCCTTGAATACTACTAAATTTATTTGTTTCTGCCTCTATAAGCAAGACCTTAACTTTTAACATCTGAGTACTGATCCCATTTCTCTGGAGTCCATATTTTCTGGATGGTCTTTCCAAGCTTTTTGCTTGAATAAACTCTTCAAAACTGGATTCTGATCCTTCCGATTATTTCAGGTTGACATAGGTTTGAAAAATGGAGTAACACTGACCTAGAGTCAGCCTATGAGAAATTCTCTCTCTCTCTCTCTCTCTCTCTCTCTCTCACATACACACACACAAACACATACATAAAAAATTTAAGACACCGTATGTACTTTATAGCTCCACATAACAAATTACCAAAAATTGAGGAGTTTAAAATAAATATCTATTTATTATCTCACAGTTCTGTAGGTTGGACATCTGGACACACTTGACTGGGTTCTCTGCTGAGAATCTCACAGGCTGAAATCCAAGCATAGCTGGGTGGGCTCTTATCTGGAAGTTGCAAGGACGAATTCACTTTCATGCTCATTCTGGTTGTTAGCAGAAGCCAATTCCTTGCCATTGTAGATCTGAGGTCACAATTGCATTGCTTGCTGTCAAACCGGGTGCTGCTCTCTGCAGCCAGAGGCTGCCCTGCATTCCTTCTCATACAGACCCTCCATCTCCAAACCTTCAAGTGCATCAAGTCCTTTGCAAAACCCTTAGTTCTGGGACTTGCCCACCCCTTTCCTGGAAAACTCATGAATAATTCACCTCTTGTTTAATGTGTAATCAAGAACCATAAAAACAGGCAACCAGTAGCCATTGGGGCCGCCCATGGAGTAGCCATTCTTCTATTCCTTTACTTTCTTAATAAACTTGGTTCAAATCTTTCTGGCCTGTTCTTCTGTCACTGGTTGGGGAAAGCTTTATACTTTCAAGGTGTCGGAGGCGTTTGAACTAGAGCAACTCCATCTTGAACAGGGGCTAGGTAAAATAAGGCTGAGACCTGCTGGGTTGCATTCCCAGGAGGTTAGACATTCTAAGTCACAGGATGAAATAGGGGGAGAGCACAAGATATAGATCAAAACCTACTAAAACCAAGAGGGCAAGGAGAGTGACCTCTGATCGTCCTCACTGCTCATTATACATGAATTATAATGCATTAGCATGTTAAAAGACACTCCCATGACAATTTACAAATGTCATGACAATGTCAGGAAGTTACCCTCTATGGTCTAAAAAGGGGAGGAACACTCAGTTCTGGGAATTAACCACCCCTTTCCTGGAAAACTCATTAATAATCCACCCCTTGGATAACGTGTAATCAAGAACCATAAAAAAGGGCAATCAGCAGCCCTTGGGGCTGCTCTGCCCATGAGTAGCCATTCTTTTATTCCCTCACTTTCTTTTTTTATTATTATACTTTAAGTTCTGGGGTACATGTGCAGAACGTGCAGTTTCGTTACATGGGTATACATGTGCCATGGTGGTTTGCTGTACCCATCAACCCATCACCTACATTAGGTATTTGTCCTAATGCTCTCCCTCCCCTAACCCCCAACCCCTGACAGGCCCCAGTGTGTGATGTGCCCTTCCCTGTGTCCAAGTGTTCTCATTGTTCAACTCCCACTTATAAGTGAAAACATGCGGTGTTTGGTTTTCTGTTCCTGTGTTAGTTTGCTGAGAATGATGGTTTCCAACTTCACCCATGTCCCTGCAAAGGACATGAACTCATCCTTTTTTATGGCTGCATAGCATTCCATGGTGTATATGTGCCACATTTTCTTTATTCAGTCTATCATTGATGGACATTTGGGTTGGTTCCAAGTCTTTGCTATTGTGAATAGTGCCACAATAAACATACGTGTGCACTTTATGGTAGAATGACTTATAATCTCTAAGGTATACCCAGTAATGGGATTGCTTGGTCAAATGGTATTTCTAGTTCTAGATCCTTGAGGAATTGTCACACTGTCTTCCACAATGGTTGAACTCATTTACACTCCCACCAACCCTTGCTTTCACTTTACTTTATGGATTTGCCTTGAATTCTTTCTTATGTGAGATTTAAGAACCCTCTATTGGGGTTTTGATCAGGATCTCTTTTCAGATAATAAAGGAATCATAGGACTAGATTTAATCACAAGATTAGATTAGACCCACTCACATAATTTTGCTATTTGAAGGTTAATCATTAGACCTATAATCACAGCAATGACATTTCACCATATTCTTAGGTTCTACCCACACTTATTTTGCAAGGGTGAGGGGTTATTTGGGGCCACTCTTAGAATTCTGCCTACCACAGACTTTCTATTAGGATTGCAAGATTTATATTGATTGGGTAGTCTAAACTAAGGAAAAGCAAAAAGTTGACTCTCCACAGGGGGTTTGAGCCCTAGTTCATATAAAGCAGAGAAAATAAATCAGAGATAGCAAGAGACCAAGACAGATAGATGTGATTCCATAGAACAGAAGAGAGAGAAACAGAAACTAACTTGTCACGAATCCAGAGTGTATATTCTTTTTCCTCTCTGATTCACTAATGTATGCTTTCTAGAAGAAGACGTAACATATTCTAAAATGTTTCTTTTTCTTAAAAGGCATTTGCATTTCCTAATTGGCATATTATTTCATAATTATACTCATATTAAATCTGAATGTTTGAGCCATTCTTACATCTTCCTTCCATGATAAGTTGTTTATGTTGTGGAATGTCTGAGTCTATAATTACATTATTGTCTCTAACAAGTTAACCATATCCATGCATACATTAACATATCATTATAATGTGGGAAAACATAGATGTGTGCCATAGAACATCAAGCTGAATGGGGCTCTGCAGATTTGGGTTGGCGTTTCTGGTAACTGGTCTCCATTCTGGAGGTGGCAAGGGGCAGAACTAAAAACTCTAGAAGAAAGAGAAAATGTATTCTTATCTGAAATAAAGAGAAGGTATGATAATAGGAAATGTTATTTAGCAAATATATACTCCAATCTCTCTTCTTTTCTACCATGGAAAAATATATTTCCTCATCCCATTGATGTTGCTGGGTTTGGCTTGTCTCTTGTGCTGTGGTGATCCACTGCGATCAAACCATGCCCCTGAGACCGGGCACTAGGACAAATAAATGTGGAGCAGAAATGCCAAAATCTGCTGTTCAACTGAGTCTCCCAGCAGAACCAGTCTAGATCAGCAGAACCAAGTCACATACAGACCTGTGAATCTGAAGATAAATACTTGCAATTGCAAGCCCACTGTGTTTGTTACACAGCATTGATGCAGCCATAGCTGACTAATACAACAAAGAAAAAAGAATGAGGCCGGGCGCGGTGGCTCAAGCCTGTAATCCCAGCACTTTGGGAGGCCGAGACGGGCGGATCACGAGGTCAGGAGATCGAGACCACCCTGGCTAACACTGTGAAACCCCGTCTCTACTAAAAAAATACAAAAAATTAGCCGGGCGAGATGGCGGGCACCTGTAGTCCCAGCTACTCGGGAGGCTGAGGCGAGAGAATGGCGTAAACCCGGGAGGCGGAGCTTGCAGTGAGCTGAGATCCGGCCACTGCACTCCAGCCTGGGCGACAGAGCGAGACTCCGTCTCAAAAAAAAAAAAAAAAAAAAAAAAAAAAAGAAAAAAGAATGAAAAAATTCTTGAGATACAAAATTATGTTTAAACTTAAATAAGCTAACTATATACATATTTATGTCTGTACATTTATAGATTATACCTATATATATGACACATGCACTTTTTAAAAATAGCTCCTTTGGCAGAGTTTTGTGTTAATATTTTCATTAAAAGAGGTTCTTATATGATAATATTGCTCACAGTGAAATGTAACAACTGTAGCTGGAAGCATTATTTCTCCTCTCTGGGCAACAGTCCCTGTAGTCTCTTGGTTATTCAGAATTTTAAAGGGATCATATTACCCTATAAACTTAAGCATATGCACAAAACTGCTTTTGGGGAAGGTTATGATTTCTAAACAATCTCAGATACATAAAGCTGAATACCTGTTATCTGAAATGCTTGAGACCACAAGTGTTTTATATTCAGATTTTTTTGGATTTTGGAATATTTGCATATGCATTTACAGATACAAGCTATTTTATAGCTTGGGGATGAGTTCCAAGCCTAAACCTAAAATTCGTTTATGTTTCATACACACCTTATACGTATAGCGTGAAGGTGATTTTATAAAATATTTTAATAATTTTATGCCTGAAACAAAGTTTGTGTACACTGAACCATCAGAAAGCAAAGGTGTCCCGATCTCAACCACCCATGTGGACAATCCATGGTTGTTTGGCATCATCATCATTCCTGACTCTGAATTTATATGCTATGAATAAGCACTCATTTTCTTACATTTATTCACACATAAGTACTTAACAGCAAAATATATGGCATATTGTTAATGCAGTGAAAATATAATGTGTTCGAGGTAACCAAGCAGCACAACAGTGTCACCGCAATACTTATCTGTTTAAAAACACCAGCAATAAACAATGGCAGGTCTTCACTTATTCAAAAATATTTATATTTTGCAGCATTTCAGATCTTGAGTTTTCAGATTAGGGATATTCAACTTGCAGTACATTTAATTTTGTGATTTTTTTGTTGTTGTTGTTAAATAAAAAGAAAAATCCTTGTAGATTATATGAAGGTCACAACTGTCTCTTTGCATCAATAAAACATCAAAAGAAAAAGAGGACCACTGGGATGGCATGAACACTTCCAATGCACTACTGAAATCAATGTAAATGGTTGGGAAAGTGGGCCACAAAGTCTTCTATTTCAATGGCTGCAATAACATGTCACTATTGCACATAAAATGTATCTGCAAATAAGTCTATAATGACTGCTGATCATAAGATTTCTTGTTCTATTCACTCTGAAGTCTAAAAAAAGAAGCAAACTACATAATCCAATTGAATACTCATTACGTAAAGTGCTAATAATGTATATGCTCTCATATACAAAAAAAAAATAAGGATTGTTTAAAATTACTTAGCTCACAAGAGCCAATTACTTGGGCAGAATGGGGAAAGTGGTATGAATGTATAAATCTTACATATATGCTTTACCATGGAGGGATAGCTTATATGCATGTGGTTGAAATTAGGAAACCCTCTCTCACTTATAAATTATCATTTAAGCATCCTTAAAAAATTTAAATTCACACTTAAGATTCAAATTATCATCTTTTCCATTCAGAGAAGGGTTTCTCAACCACCACACTACTGGCATTTGGGGCTGGGTAATTCTTCACCATGGGGAATGACATACTCATGATAAGATGCTTAGAAGAATCTCTGGCCTCCAGCTACTAGATGCTAGAGGAAGTCCCCCCGTCTGGAGTTGGGACTATCAAAAATGTCTGGAGACACGGCCAAATGTCCCCTGGGGGCAAAAACATTCCTAGTTGAGAACCAATGATCTCTAGAAATATCATGCAGTACATTCTTTCTTCCAATAATAGATGCTAATCACAAGCATGTAAGATAGCCACAATTATATGATGTTTACTACTTGCCAGATACAGAGTAGCTCATTTTAATTCTCACAAAAGTCAAATGACCTATATACCACAACTACCTGATATAATGTGGATGTCTGTCCCCTCCAAATCTCATGTTGAAATATGATCCCCCATGGTGATGGTGGGGGCTGGTGGGAGGGGTTTTGGTCATGGGGTGGATCCTTCATGAATGGCTCAATGTCCTCCCCAGAGTAATGAGTGAATTCTCACTGTATCACTTACTGTGACATCTGGTTGTTTAAAAGAGCCCGACATTTCTCTTGCTCCCTCTCTCATCATATGACATGCCTGCTGCCCCTTTTCTTTAAATAAAAGCTTCCTTAGGCCTCACTAGAAGCCAAGCAGATGCTGGTACCATGTCTCCTACACAGCCTGCAGAACTGTGACCCAACTAAACGTTTTTAATTTTTTAAGTAAATTACCCAGCCTCAGCAATTCCTTTATAACAATCCAAAATGGACTAATACACTACTTCTATGTCACTAATGATGAGGTTGAGTCATAGAGAAGTGACTTGTTCAGACAGTAAAGAGAGCCTGGATTTGAAAAAAGGGCAGTGGGGCCTAGAAGGATAAAGTCCTAAATGAGATTAACTTTGGGACAACTGGATTCCAGAGAGACTGGATACATGGGTAGTATATCCTATAGAACCCTCTGCTCACACGTTAAATCTGGGAGTTGAGCTAAATGACTTCAGAGGTTCCTTCCACTACTAATAATCTGTAAGTCTCTAAATTGCAGGCAAATCTATTTGGCTAGATTTATTCCAATAAAGGCAAGCTGACCACATGACAGATAAGGTCCAGCTACAGCATAATGGCATGATGGCAGCCATCCATCTTCACTGATTTAAATTCGTGCTGTTTTAGTGCATATATGCCCCTTAGATCTGTCTGCTATGAGAAAATTCTGCAAGGAAGAGAAGGTTGCTTACAAAACAGTCTTTCGAATTTCTCCATGGATCTCATTGCAAGGTCTTCAAGGTCATGACCAATCACAGACATGGCTGGAGAATGCCCATAAATTCTCCCTCCTCTAATAGCCAATGGGAGAAAAGGATGAACTGCTGATCAGGAGAAAAGGATTAACTACTGATCAGATGACTGTGACTATGAACATTGGAAGCAATTCTGTGCTTGAAAACTTGATCAGTCAAAGAGGGTAAACTAAATTAATAATGAGCATGGGAAGGAGTGAGTTTTTTTTCACCTAAGTCCTCATGGTCACACCAAATTAGATTAGAGTGCCTGAGAATATGCTAAATTCCAGTCCATAGCCTCACTGAAAATTTCTGTTTAGTACTTTATCTGTCTCTAGTCTCTCTCTTCTTGCAATGGGTCATTTCGGCTGCTGCTAAAATCAGCTTTCTGTTAGAGTTCCTCCTCATGTCATACAATTCCTTAAAGCCTGATAGCATCATCTGTCCCTGATTCTTGCCCATTTAACCCCCTATGCATAGCTACAATCCAAGACTTGTACTCATACATTCCAAAGGAAAAATAAAGCTGTATATTGCTTCCTCTATGGTAGGTTACTTCTGGGGAATAGAAGATTTCAGGACAGCTACTTCCTGTGTTTATTGATTACGAATCTTGAAGGAAGAAATTTTGTGTGAGCATACCATATACATACATTTTAAAATTTCAAAAAAAAAAAAAAAAAACACCACAGTTCTCAGTCTTTTGAATCTGCCAAAGCCAGCATGACACAATGCCATGCCTAATTTCAGAGAGTACCTCCTCTCTCCCCTTTCATACTCAGACGTATTATCATACTTTAAAATGCTTTAGAGGGTCACTTATGGTCACTCACGGCATATTCAGATAGTTTGTAATCCAATTACATTCTTGAAGATTTAAAGAACCAGAAACAAAAATCATGCAAACATGAGCCACAGTTTTTATTGTATGTGTATATATAAGAGAGAAAGATGGAGACAGACGTAGATATATGTGAATAAATTGCTGCATGTAAAAACATTAGTTAATATACAAAACAGAAAATTAATACATTTTTACTTCTTTATTTTAAATGCTAAAAACTTTCTTATAAGGGCATGATTATATTTGGAAAACATATAAACCCATTTAGATTATTCAAGAGGAATACAATGATACAAATAATAAAGCTAACAAGATATCTAATTGGAATTCTTTGGTTCTTTCAGTTTACAATGATAAATTTTACCACACTGAATAATTGTAATTTCTACCTGTGCCGAATCTATAGCCAGTCTCATATCTTCTTGCCACTACAATACTAGAAACTTTCCCTGATGAATTATTAAATGATGTTTGAAGTTGCTACAGTTCATAGAAATGTGACAGTCCAATGTGAATTAGTGCTGTGAACTGTTACCAAAAGACTAAACATCCTTGACAGCCTGATAAAAAATTAATTATTCTCCTTCCAATGGAAAGAATGCAACTCTGCCAAAACCTGTTAAACGTGGAGATTTTAGAGTTCTCAATTTATTCTCTCTTGGAGAGGGCACACTAGAATTTTTCATGAGGGTTAAATAGCACATGTGAAATATCTAAGCTTGCCTAGTATCCACTAGATCTTTAGACCTTAGTTCCTTTTCCTACCTTAGAAATTTTGTTCCCCTAACTCCACTATACTAAATGCCAATGCATATTAGAACAGAGGTGGCAGTGCAAAATAGAAGAATAAAAGAAATATTGGATTATTATGAGAAAGGATACCAGGGAAGAGATGTTTACTTCAGATACAGTAAAATACTCAAATACTCCAAGCAAGTTTTTCCTCAGTGAGCCTCTGTTTCTGCCTATGTAGACATCATTCAACCTGTCCAGTTATATGTAGGTTATTGTGAAGACTGAAAAGACAGGGGAGAGCTTTTTAAAAAAAAAAAAACTATGTGGTACAATATATAGATCTTATTTTCAACAGCAATTAGGTAATGGAATTAGTGTAGTAAAGTTTTATTAATGAATACCGTAATTAGAAAAGGTTAATTCAATATTTGCTTCCTCAGGTTACATTCATTTGAAAAAAAAAATGCACTAATCTTACTATTGAGTGATAACTCCTTCAGTTCGACCTGCAGACACAAGATCTTGAAATGAAACTGTTGATTAATTTATTTACTCAGTAAAGGTGCTACTGGATATAATAGAAATGCAAGTCATAAATGTTTTGCAAACAATGATAATAAGGACAGATATTAGTCTTTTTCCTTTGAAATTAACTTAGTGGATTGAGACAGTTTACCAATCTTGCCTTACAAGAACTATTTTAAGCACCTAAAAAGTAATCATCCCAAGACAAAATAAACAAAGAGTGCAGAGAGCACTTTGCTATTTCTTTCCCTTATTACAAAGCATAATAAATCCCTACAATGGACTATTTATTGCCTGTATCTTGATTAGATATACCCATGAAGTTTGAAAATGTCCGCAACTGAGAATACTTTTATTTATAAAGTGGGATAGAGGTTGAGAAGGATGTAGAGAACAGATTGCTATCTGTACTTGCCACAGCAAAGCATATTTTTTTAATACTTAGTTTTTTAGGCTTCTGTTGGCAGACTGACCTTTCTTGAGAGTAGCTTATCTTGCTGTAGAGCAGTATTCCCAGACCTCCTGGGGTTCACAAAGCTAAGAAGGAGCATCAGGAAATAAAGAAGACAAGAAAGCAAAACAGAAAAGTAAAATATAATTTCCGCTGAGTTAAAGTAGGGTGTAAAAGAGCCATGGAAATTCCAAAGGTTTGTTTTAGAACCTCCTACTTCACATCCTCCTCAGCTGTCCAGAAAAGAAAGCAGCAAAACACTCAGACTCCTGGGGAAACAAGCATTAGGTGCTGGCCAATGGGGGTTGAGAGGGGAGTCTCTCTTAAAAGGGTGAAGAAAGCACAGATGAGAAGGGCAGTCAATGCAGCCTAGTTGTAAAAGCCTAGAAAATAACATCTGAAAGCTTGAAGTGGGGCATAAAAGAGTTGGAATAACATGTTGTGAGCACAGATCAGTGTAGTCTGAGAGTTGTTTATTGCAGAAAGATCAGAAACGTTCAAGTGAACCATAGCAAACTTCCAATTGTCATTCACCTCTCTCACTAGGTTTGTGTTAATCTCCATTCTGTAAATTGAAATCAATGACAGCAGCCTGCCAGAGACGTTGAGAGAATTAAATGCAATAATATGTATAAAAATACCTGCTGTAATACTTGCATGTCTTACACCCCCGATGGAGGTCCACTTCTTTTTTCTACTACTAATGCCAATGCTAGAGGCATAGTCAAATAAGGAGCATGGAGACTGAGATGGGCCCACCTGTTTGGAAGCCTTTTAAGAGGCATTTGTCTGGAATCCTTTTAAAATGCACTTGTCCTACCTGAGATTCTCCATTCTTCTTGGTGAGGCACCTTGATGAGGCATTTCACATGTGATCACATGAGATGTCACCAAGATCTTTCTGAGTTTTAATTTAGTGCGTTGTAAATAAGGTCATGATAATTCATCATCTTATGTGGTTGTTAGGATAGTTAAAGGACAAAATGAAAGCAAATTTCTTTGTGCATAAATATTAGTTATTGTTATTATTATCCCCATTGTTAGCATAAAGCAAGAGAGTGTCTGTTCCCCACCTTTTCCTTCTTTAATGAAGACACTGGTCACTGGATTTAGGACTTACCCCAAAATGATTTTGTCCTGAGATCCTTGCCTTAATTATACATAAAAAGTTCATTTTTTCAAATCACATCATAGGTTTTCTCAGGCTGAAGAGATTGACATATCTTTTGGTGGGGAGGGGACACAATTCAAACCACTACGGGGAGTTAGAAGTTGAGCATGTAAATGGATATACATTATTATGTAATGCCAAGCAGTGATAAATGCTCTAAAGAAAAAAATGAAGCCATATAAGGGGATAAGGATGAGTGAAGGATGCTCTCTGCAGACAGCAGTCAGTAAAGGCCTCCTGAAGAGGTGACATCTGAGCTAAGATGTGACTGAGAGAGTGAGACATGCAATATGGGGGACATGTGTTAGAGGCAGAAGGAGCAGCAAATGCAGACAGCTGAGCCAGGAAAGCCAAGAAAAATCAGAGTGGCTGGTGGCACAGCAAGCGAGCAGGCCAGCAGCAGGGAAAGAGAGCAGGGGGCTGTGCTTGTCACAAGAGGATTTTGCATTTTATTCTAAGTTTGATGGGGAGCCAAGACTGGGCTAAGAACAGCAGAGTCATATTCAATTTTTAAGGCAGACATTCTATTTTAAACCAAACTCCAGACGTGGACCTAAAGATTTAAGTGCTATTATAATATCCTCGAATAATTGCTCTGACAATCAGACAAAACACCAAGAGCAATTCTTTGCCAATATTAGAACTAAATTCAGTTTGTCCTACCATGTCATCATCTTGTGCTTCACTGAACGTGCCATGAATTTGCAGAAACGATTCCTTCTGCCTGCATGCCCTTCCCCAGTGTGCCCCCTCGCTCTGCTGTGGCTTGTCCCTGGTTTGTGTCACCTCCCCAGATAAGGTCATTCATCCTTCCTCCATGCTCCAAGGTGCTTATTGCCCTAGGTGCCTACTTTCTCACATCATTACCATCTGTTTACAAGCCTTCCTCCTTTTCTGACTGTACAGTTCTTTATGATCACATGTAAATCTTACTAATCTTCATATTCCCAGAAACTAGCACACTGCACACTAGGTGCTGAATAAATGTTTCTTAAATGAATGAGTGAATCTTGGTCCTATTCAATTTGATTTTGCCTGGGTTTACCTATTCTCCATCCCACTATTTAAATAAACATAGACTATTTTTTTCTTCTGTTATTTAATGAATGGCCTATAGAAGGGCATTACATTAGCATCAGGACACAATGACCATCTAAACATTTTTTAACAGTTCACTAGAAGTGTACACAGTTATTAGCCTGTTCTCCATTGCTTGCAAATGCCTCAAGAAGCCAAATAGTGGTAGGTGCTTTCCTCTGTGTTAAATCTGGGATCACAGAGGCAGGGCAAGCTGCATTAACCTGTCTGAGGTCACCCTCCAAGTCAGTGCAACAGAGGAGCCAAATAATAAATGCAGAGGGCTGCTTTCTTCCATAACTGTGATGTACTGAGTTCATTGAACCATGCTGTATTTGTCATGCACATGAGTTCTGAAAACCAATAAAATCTGTGAACCATACCACAAAAATAAAATGCAGTGAAGAGTCTGCTTTGCTCCCTTCAATTACTCCAGCATGAATGGACCCAACAGCTGTGGTCTTCAGTGGTACTTCCAGGGCAATGAGGTTTTTGGAAATATTGATTTTCTTGATTTATCAAATGTTCTTGTTTGAACTTTGCCAAATTAAACGTCAAAGTTGAGCATGCGAAGCTGCGTTAAAGCATGATCTTCCTGGCAATAAGAATACGGAATAAAGTTGGACGCATCTTTGGATATGAAATTTAAAAAAAAGATACCTGAATCATTTTCAACAAAATATAGGCTCAAATATTGGTGGAGATAAAAGCCAGTTCAGGTAGATTTCTTTGTCATGCTTGAAAAATATTTTTCTTCAAATACATATTAAATATATTATTATCTAGAGCATCTAAACTGAGAGTCTTTTGTCACATATCTAGGCAAAATTAGGATCCCTGTGACTCACGTCTCCAGTCATTCTACATGGTTGTCAGAGTTCATATCTCAACTCCAGATTCAGGTCCAGTTTGCTGGTCCATCAGAGGCTGGAAGCATGCTGTGCCAGGTGTGTCTGTAGACACAGCTGTGTGCTGTAAAAAAATGCATGCTCAGTTAACCTTGGAATGATTTTAGATCCTAAATATTGCAAAGGATAGAGTACCTTTTGCTTTTTGTGCCTGAGTATCCTATAGACAAAAATGAATTTTGCTTGATAAATTTGTAAAGCTAACGGACTTTGGACAAAAGGGGTGAGAAACGTGTGTATTTTGTAATTGAGTAAAAGTGGATTTTGAGAATACTATGGACTATTCGTAGATTATTGGCTTTCAAGTTGGAAGAGTAGTTTAGGGATAATTACAATACTGATGATAATTGATGACAATTTTTAAATATGGTTCTTTCATTGTATGTGTTTTATCAACAAATATATCAGGTACATGATTCAGTTATCACTACATCCAATTATGAAATGAGGACAATCCATTTTAGAGGAGTTAAATGACTTGCCCCCATTCCCACAGTTGATTACATTTCAAAGATGAACCACAAAGTCAATGCTTCTGTCTTCTCAGATTACAAAGGAATTGCAAACCAAACTTATGAGAGTGATTAGCCTTCTTTTTCTTTTAACCAGATGATTGCAGAAGTAATTGGCCATTATTGCTTCTTCAAACTTCCAGTTATCTTGAAATAACTCTATAGGACAGTTCATTGCTAAGAGTCTTCTATGGAATACTACTTCAAAAATACATCAGAGGCCAAGCACTGTGGTTCATGCCTGAAATCCCAGCACTTTGGGAGGCCGAGGTGGGTGGATCACCTGAGGTAAGGAGTTCGCGACCAGCCTGGCCAACATGGTGAAACCCCATCTCTAATAAGAATACTAAAATTAGCCGGATGTAGTGCAGGTGCCTGTAATCTCAGCTACTCAGGAGGCTGAAGCAGGAGAATCACTTGAACCCCAGAGGTGGAGGCTGCAGTGAGCTGAGATCATGCCACTGCACTCCAGCCTGGGCAACAGGGCAAGACTCCATCAAAACAAAAACAAAAACAAAAACAAAAAAAAATGAAAAACAAAAATGCATCAGTAGACATTACTTAAAACTATATTAAAATGTTGTTAAAGAAAATGCTGAGCTAAGCATTTAGCTACTTCTGCTAAAGTAATATGTTTAATATTACTTTACTGCAGGACTCATCACTACCACCTTTAATATAAATATGTGCATTGCATATCTTCCAGTAGTGGGTAGACTGTGGAGCACTTACTAAATGTGTGTCATCATGTGACTGTTTTTATCATTTTCCTCCTAAATAATTTCTAGGAATACTTTGCAACAGAAAGTTTAGTGCTCTGTGGAGATGGACCTTCCTACAGTTAATATTCATCACTAGTAGATTATGCGATGACAAAAATAATGTAATTACTTTGACTATTTTCCACCATGGATATTACCAGAATCACGTTATTTCACACTCATTATTTAAATGTCCAGAAAGATTAGAAGAGTAAAATACAGTATTGAAAAAAAAATAGAAAACTGAAAATTGCCATCATATCTACTTAGTCTTTGACATGGCTATGTAAAAAATATTGGTCCTGTTTATAGATGAGCCTCATGACTTCTGTAATATTTTAGTGGTGATCTTATGAAAACATTGTCCTTTTCTAAGATCCCTGATAATCAATGTTTTGTATCTTCAAATTAGAAAGCTGGAGAGAGCAATGCATCATGGGGTTATGGAATGGATAGTAGGAAACTGGTCCCAAGTGAATTCAAATACACCACTTGGGTCCTATTCATCTACTCTCTGGCCCATGGTACTGCCTGGTACTTCTGTGAAGGTGCCCTTTGAAGACAGCAGACTATCCTAGGCATTTCCTTCAATTTTCCAATTTTAGATCCAAAGTCAAATGTTTCCCAAATGATTTAAATTGACACATGTAGGCCACTGGGATTTCCATTTCCTTCCTGGTCTTTGTAACCATAGAAAAACAACTTACGAAGGAAGATGTGGGGATTCTTCTACCACAGGTAGTCAGGTAGACTTGTCCCAGTGATGAAAAAATGCACATGGGATATATGAATGAAGGGTGATGGGAAGGGAAATTGGAGTTAATGCTGAGGTTTCTGGCTGAGAGTCTGAATACAATTTACTGTGAGCGAAAGTGGTGATGGTGCTTTTTGATTTTTAAAAGTTAGCTGAGAGGTGTGCTGAGGCCAGCAGTGTTGGTAGCCAGAGACTTCCCAGACACCAGAGAGGACACTACATCCAAGGGCTGTGTTACAGATCAGCTTTAGTATGAATTTAAGACGTTTGCAAGTATTATGCCTGTTACCTTAAATGTGATTCAGGGCCTGGCGCAGTGGCTCACGCCTGTAATCCCAGCACTTTGGGAGGCCAAGGCAGGTGGATCACTTGAGGCCAGGAATTCGAGACCAGCCTGGCCAACATGGTGAAACCCTGTCTCTAACAAAAATACAAAAATTAGCCGGGTGTGGTGGTGCGCGCCTGTAATCCCAGCTACTCAGGAGGCCGAGGCAGGACAATTGCTTGAACCAGGGAGGCCGAGGTTGCAGCGAGCTGAGCTCACACCCCTGCACTTCAGCCTGGGTGGCAGAGTGAGATTATGTCTCAAAAAAAAAAAATATATATATATATATATACACACACACACACACACATATATAAAGCAAAATAAATGGGATTAAGTCTGTGATTTTCAGGATTTAAATTTGCCATAAGAAATTGAAATTATACATTGCTAGTCTTATTAAAGAGTTCTGTCATATTAGGTGACACTAACAAGAAAAAAAATCCATGTCCAAAGGCTAAAGCTATCAGGAGCATCTAGTTACAACGATCAAAGTGGTGATTAAAGAAAAATAACTATTTCTTGCCTGTTTAAAGCCATGCCATTACAACAGACTAATTGAAATGTGAAGCAAAGATTATGTAGATTTTGCTTGCTGGATGTTGTAATGTTAAGACTTTATTGATCAAAAAGCGGCAAGTAGTTTGTGAATGGTATTAGCAGTTCTTCTACTGGTTGGCAATTTATTTTCTGATAGTGTGACTTACCAGAGCTTCATCATGCTGTAATGTGTATTTCAAGTCAAAAAAATTAAATTGAACCCATAATGCATAAGGGTCTTTGTGCCTTTTAATCTAGTGAATAAGAACATAGGCTTTGGAATCAGGAGAACCTTAATTTACATATAAACATAACCATTGTTTTGAAAAAGACAATAAAATTTTCTAAGCCTCAGTTTTTTCAACTTTCAAAGTGGGATATTAACAGCCACCTGAATAAGTCTGTTTATGACCAAATGGAATGAACACCAGGCCGTAGACCAGTAAGTACCACATAATCATCAGCAAATAAATGGGGAAAATAATTATAATAATAATCATCACCTCTTTATCAGGCTAGAATGGAACTTGAGGTTCATTTAATCCAAGTCTTACAATTTGAATGAGGACACTGAGTCACAAAGTGGAAACAGTTTCAAAGTGCTTTTATTCATTTGATGATATGTTGTAGACCCCCCATTTGTAAGCTCTGTGGTAGGCACTAGCAAATGAAAGTATAAGCATTCACCATACATGCATTCGCCATGTATGTATTCATACCCAGACCCATTCAAGGAATAATTGATGGCATCTGTCCCTTAAGGAGTTCAGAGTATACAGAAGGACACACATGGTGAATTTTGTGCTATAATGGAGGGCTCAACAGGTTGCTGATGGAAGAACAGAAGACCATGACTCTGCCAGGAAAGCCACTTCAGAGAAAAAGTGGTAACTCTTGTGGTCTTGAAGGAAGAAAAGGATCAATGTCAACCATACATACCTTTCTAGAGTATGCAGAGAAAGTATCAACCATATTTTACGAATGAGAAAACCAAGAACTTGAAAAAATGTATTATGAGTCGATGGTTCCATGACATTTTCGGGGCAGAAATGGAACTAAAACTCAGGGCTTGCCATCCATATCTCTTACTACCTCTACTCTTTCTCCCATTCTCCCACACGAATAATATCTAAGTTTGCAGAAAGAAGTTAGTTCAGCAGTTGAATTACACTGTGGATAACTTTTAATTCATTCATTTCTCATGAAATTATTTCCTCTTGCTTGATTTATGCCCTTGCTTGATCTATTTCATTTTACTTTGATTTTCTCCTTTGTAATCAGATGATACATCTTTGATAATATTTCATTCTCTTTCTGCATATAGCCATTTGTTTTTCTCCCCCCTGGAGAACTAATTCATATATATTCTAAAAATAAGCAAATAATGTAAATGCAAATGGGCTTCAAAGGATACTTTACCAGCACCTAAATTGAACTTGGTTTCACTTTTTGTATCCTGATGCAAAATGTTCCTGACCTTAAGATCATGTCCCATAGGGCCATTCCAATTGTAAAATGAACTCTGCATCTGATTTTCAGGTTATTGGATCTACATGTTTACCATAACTCTGATTAAAGGCTTTTGCAGCAAATGGACCATAGCTGTTTTTGCAATTGAGCCTTATTAAAATTTAAAGTGTATCCATAAACATGTAAGTGCCTATTATAGATCAAAGTTCACAAAATTAAATATTCACAAATACAGCTCATTTTACAAAACTACAGACTTGAAATTATCCAAGCCAAATAACCTTAGCACTTACCATCAAATAACCTTAGTTATTTCTGCAGCAAGTAGATTTTACTTATGTTAAACAACTTTTTTTGTGACTTGAGCAAAGGTTTTATTTTACCTGGAAAACTCAGCAAATATAGCTCTTACTCATGGAACACAGTTGAAATACTAAGATATAAAAATGATAAAGTACCACCTAACATTATATTATTTAATGCATCAGCAATGAAACCATTTGAGATTTATTTATTTTGCTGATTGACTTGATTCCCATCCTTTCGAGAGGTTAATAAAGTTGGACATATTTCATGATTATTCAAATAAGATAGCAAACTTTAATTTCTGTAACCCTCTAGGAGGGTTCAGCCAACAAGTGCAATACTGTGTGCTGTTTTAGGATGTTCAGATTGATGCCTCCACAAATGAACAATGAGGCCTTGTATTTGTTGATAGCAAGTAGATTGTACTGCAGAATTGAAAGGAAAGAAATCGATGCTGCCAAAAGAAAACAATACAATTAGAACCACATTTTGACTTGTCTCAAATACATTTTTTGGTATTAAAGTTACTGGGCTATTAAATTGCATGGGGAAAAATAATAGAGCTCATTACAAGGAGTGTTCTGCTTTGCCACAGCTGGAGTTTGGATTGCACACTTATTAGTTACATGCACTGGAGCAAGTTGAGGAAATACAGATTATAAAGGAAATAACCTTTCCCATTAGGGGAACTTCAATGTCCTCAGAACCTTCTAGGGGTATTAGTTGGTATATAAAGAAGAATGAAATATCTTTTTGCCAGCCATTTTCCAATGTGAACAATAAACTCTATTAAAAAGTTTGTTTCTGTTTCAATATCATTCCCTGATAGAAAGAAAAGAAAGAGGGAGTTTAAGGGAGAACCCATTAAAGACTAAAAATAGAAGGGATAAAACTACAATTTCCTTAGATAGCACTGAGACAGAAAACTCTGTTTGGTCATTTGATAAGGTCAAAGATTAAATGGTAGCTCAGAAATTTTTAATCATTTCTCTCAACAATAATTTCAGAAACAACTCATAGGACTTGTCTTTTTACTTTTGCCCATTTAAATGATGGTGGACAGCAACAGTTCTGCTGGTTTTCCTCATTTTGGGGAGTGGACAGGTTTTATGCATACTGTCTTCCACTAAAAAAAATCAGACAAAAAAGTTTTAAAAAGTCAATGTTAAGGCAATTAAATTACTTACTGTCAGGCCTCTGAGTCCAGGTCAAGCCATCGCATCCCCTGTGACTTGCACGTATATGCCCAGATGGCCTGAAGTAACTGAAGAATCACAAAAGAAGTGAAAATACCCTGCCCCGCCTTAACCGATGACATTCCACCACAAAAGAAGTGAAAATGGCCGTTCCTTGCCTTAAGTGATGACATTACCTTGTGAAAGTCCTTTTCCTGGCTCATCCTGGCTCAAAAACTCCCCCACTGAGCACCTTGTAACCCCCACTCCTGCCTGCCAGAGAGCAACCCCCCTTTGACCGTAATTTTCCTTTACCTACCCGAATCCTATAAAACGGCCCCACCCTTATCTCCCTTCGCTGACTCTCTTTTTGGACTCAGCCTGCCTGCACCCAGGTGATTAAAAAGCTTTATTGCTCACACAAAGCCTGTTTGGTGGTCTCTTCACATGGACGCGCATGACACATCGTTACTAAGGAAAGAATGGTAGGTGCATGGTAATTGAGGGTTTACTAGTTGCTAGGGATGGTAGTAAGTGTTTCACATACATTACATCCTTTAATCTTTCATAAGTCACTTATTTTTTGGATAACAGAACCTATCCTTGCTTCTTGGAAAATCGCACTGCCTTCTACATTATTTATGAGAAGGACCCTGTGCCCTGGCTCAAAAGGTAAACATATGACCCAGATCTGGTTAATGAAAACACTGCAGCAATAAGGACGGACAATTAGGATGTGATTATAGTTTGGTCAAGGTATAGAATTCTGAGACTTTTCCTGAAAGTATCCAATTTTGAGAAAAATCCTCTGGTCATCTACTGTGGATATACAAGCAGCAAAATATTTCTCTTCCTTTCTCTCTCCCCATTTGCCTTCTTCTTCCCTTTTTAGACATTCTAGTAACTAGCTCATTCACCATGAAAACAACTATGAGTCATTTTTGAATGCAAAACAAATGAACCAAAGGTTTAATTTTTTTAAAAAAAAATTGCTGAACCCTGGGATACATAAGACTACCAAAATACTTATTAAAACATACAAGCAGTTCTAAAGGAGTCAGAATGAATGCTTAGAGTTTAAGTGACTATCATTAACATTTAATTTACCGAGGTGGATGTGCCATTCACCACTGATATTAAAGAGTCATTACCAAGAATGCACATATGAGCACATTACATCTAAATGGCCCCTTCACCTCTTTTTGGATAGCTTGTGGGAATCACTTTTAACTATGCTAATTGCTTTTTCCCAGTAAACATTCATGCTTAAATGCCTCCAACAAAATAACATGTAATATTTGGGAATTTCGTGATAACCTGATGACTTTTATTATCAGAACCATATCAGAACCAAATAAAGAACACATGTTTATTGCATATTAAATAGAAATGATAAAACTTTTCTTAACCAAAACAAAAACTTTTTTTAAAAAATGCAGTAAACTGCATATTTTCTAGAAGGCCAACAACAAAAACAAACCTCTGTTTAATAAGTATTTTATGGTGCAAAATTGGAGAATTTGTCCACATACAGGGATTTAAAACTGAATTATCAAATTTCAGATTTTAAACTAAGTATGAAAAAGTGTTGTGATCTAAAAATCAGGCTTAAGATACCAAAGTGAACAAAAATACCTTCACATTTATATTCCACCTCTCAACACTCGCGCAAATACACAGAACCCAAAATATCTTTTGCAATTATCTTAATTACTGCTACCTTTGATTTATCTTACAAGGGTAATGCATTTAAAATTGTAATTTCTCATTAATGTCAGTTAGGTTTTACAGTATTTTAAAAACATTACTTCTTTGTTGGTTGGTCTGATGTTTTAAATATGTTTGATTCAAATAATAAAGATGTTATAATAACCAAAGGATCAGTTTCCATAGGGCCATAATCTTGCAATGCTAATAACGACTAGGTTTTTTTTAAAGATAGGTATTTCCCACAAGCATATTTGTATATATTGGCAGAAGGAATGGATATGTTGAAAAATGATTCAAACACAAATGGGTTCCTTCAACTTAATGTGTTAAACTTTGTGTGTTTGAAGCATTTCTCCAAAAACATGATGATAGAACATGCATTGGAAGAAGAATCTGAAAAGTCAAATTTTTATATAAGGTCTGTAACTCCTTTGCTGTGTGAATATTGACACATTGTTTAACATTGCTTAATCTTTCTGTGTGTTACTATATTCAAATTGGGAACTGCATTACTTGCTTTACATATCTTTCCGCAATTTATATGAAAACCAAATGGGATAACAGATATGATAGGCAATGAAAATTCCAAAATGCTAAATTAATAAATGAGTGCTCTGTTTATCACTTACCAATCTAATATTTAATGAGCTACTACTCAATATGTAGATAATTTAGAAAAAGTACTCAAATATGACAGAAGAAGAGATACATAAAATACGTTAAATCCTATAAGAAAGATTTAGTTCAAATGCTAAGAGAATTCAGACAGGGAAAGATAATTTTGACTGAGAGAGAGGACTAGGAGGGAAAGTAGAAGTGACGCTATTTGAACTGGGTCTTGGGAAATACTAGGATCTGGATCTCAGATGAGAAAACATGTATTAAATAGGGGAGGAGGTCATAGATTTGAAGGTTCAGGGTTATCTATTGCCTGTTTTGAGTCCATGATATAATCCATTTCACTTTAGTTAACTAAAAGGATCACCTAAATTGTTTAAAAGGAGAAAAAGGAGTAGAAGATCTAGAATAATCATATACCTTTCTACCAAGCAATTAATATATCTAAGACATTGTTTTTATTTATTATATCAGTGTTATGATATGAGCATTATTGCTATTATATCCACTGATAGATTAGAAAATTGAAATTACAACAACAATTACTTGACTCCAAAACCACGGCTCTCCCCTATATCCTGCTCTATTATTCTCTTATAAAGTAGATTATGGTTCTTTTTATTTCTGTAACTTAAAACATTTTTCCATTGATGTCTTATTCTTGCAATTACACATTAAGTGCAAAGATGAGGTGCTTGCTCTTAAATGGGAAGTAGGAAGTTGAACAGAGTTGTCCTTCTTTCATGGATTTAATGAGGAATTAGGATTCAGAAATGAGCTCTCATGTGCACCTATCCAGTCCTCCAACACCCACTCCTCAGTGGACTAAATATTTAACTTAGGTGGAAAAGAACTCACACATTGGAGGAGGACTAATATGTGACTTCCTTTGCACATGCCCCAGGATCATAAGTGGGGGACCTTCCATTTGTTCTTCACATTCAATCTTCTGCTCATTCTCACATATGCCCATGATTTTAAAAGCAAGCCACTAGAGCGTATTTCTTAAGAGCATATGCTATAATTCAGATAAATGTAGATAAAATTTGTAATTCTGTGTCTTAGTCTGTTTAGTGTTACTATGAAGGGACATCTGAGACTGGGTAATTTATAAAGAGAAGTTTACTTGGCTCACCCTCCCACAGGCTGTACAAGAAGCACAGCACCAGCATCTGCTTATGGCGAGGGCTTATGGTGGAAGGGGAAAAGGAGCTAGTGCGTGCAGAGGTGACACAGTGAGAGAAGAAGCAAGAGACAGAGTGGAGATGCCAGGTTCTGTTTTAACAAACAGCTCTTATGGGAACTAGTAGAGGGAGAACTCCCTCATTACCACAAGGACAACACCAAGACTTTCAGGAGGGATCTAACCCCCTTGAGTCAAACACCTCCCCCAATTAGGCCACATCTCTAACAGTGAGGATCAAATTTCAACATGAGGTTTGGGTTGGGGACTAATATGCAAACCATAGCTTTCCCTTACTAGTGGTATGACCAAAGGCGAGTCGCATAAAATGGAGATAAAAATCCTATGTTAATCAGCTTGGGCTACCATAACAAAACACCATAGATCGATTGGATCAAACAGCAGACACTGGTTTCTTATATTTTCAGAGGCTGAGCAGTCTAAGATCAAGGAGCTGGCTAATGCCATTCTGCATGAGGGCCCTCTTCCTGGCTTGCAGATGGTTGCCTTCTTACTATATCTTCACACGGTAGAGAAAAAGTGATCACTGGTCTCCCTTCCTTTACTTTTAAGAGTGTTAGTCTCATCATGGCAGCCCCAACTTCATGATTTCACCTAAATATAATTACCTCCAAGAAGCCCCACCTGTAAAAATGATCACATTGGTGGTTAAGGTTTCAACATAAAAATTTTGAGACACAATTCAGTCCATGGCAAATACTGTAGGGTAGTTTCAAACTTTCATAAATATAAATATGTGAACTATTTAGCCTCAAACCTGGCATATAGGTACACTGAAATGGCAACTATTTGTGTCATATGGATATTCATGTTTTACATCCACATTGTACCATCTCCTATAACTTTCACCTAAAGCAACTGATTGGCAGTGACATTCATTACAGATTTATAGCTATTCAATAATCATTTACAGAATACTCTGTGTCTGGCACGGTGTTGGGTGCAGGAGAGGAGAAAGTATATAAAAAG
Source organism: Trachypithecus francoisi (assembly GCF_009764315.1). NCBI lineage: Eukaryota > Metazoa > Chordata > Mammalia > Primates > Cercopithecidae > Trachypithecus > Trachypithecus francoisi. The sequence goes on from NW_022681454.1 coordinate 20,758,080, forward strand.
TTGAGAAATTTAAAGCTCTTATTTTTGAAAAGCTCATAGAAGAATGAGGAGTAGAGAGAGCTCTAAAGAGATTACTGAAATATAAAATGGGATTAGACCACGGGGAAAACTGGTGACTGATTCTGCTGGAGCAAATCAAAGAAAGCTTTAAAGAGAAGTGATGCTTTAAGCAGCTCTGGATATCCAAGTAGAATTTATCTGCCAGATAGCACAAAAAAAGAAGGATGCTCTAAGTAGAAAGAATAGTATCTGATAAGCAGGGAAGCATGTGCAAACAAATAACTGTAGGGAAACTGATGAGAGACAGGAATTGTTGGAGCAACAGTCACATATAGGAACAGGTAAAGAAACACAGTTAGTGTCACTGAGATCTGGATTGTGAGATCCCTCTGATTACACAATCAAGAGACAGGGCGGAGCCAAAAGTATTTTTAATTTAATGTTGGCAATGCTGTAAAGAATGAGTTGGTCTGGGACGAGACAGGTGGCAAGGAGGCCAGTCAGGACACCAGTGTCACAGTCTCTAGACAACAGGTGAATAGACCTATTGATATGGTTTGGATTTGGATCCCTATCCAAATCTCATGTCAAATTGTAATTCTCAGTGTTGGAGGAGGGGCCTATTGGAAGGTGATTAGATCATGGCAGTGGGATTCCCCCTTGCTGTTCTTGTGTGGTGAGTGAGTTCTCAGGAGATCTGGTTGTTTAAAAGTTTATAGCACCTCCCACTTCACTCTCTTCCTCCCACTCCACCCGTGTAAGACATGTCTGCTTCCCCATTCAACGTCCACCGTGATTGCAAGTTTCCTGAGGCCTCCCCAGCCCTGCTTCCTGTACAGCTTATGGAACTGTGGACCAATTAAACTTTTTTTCTTTATAAATTACCCAATATCAGCTAGTTCTTCACAGCAATGTGAAAACAGACTAATACACTTATACAAGGCAGTGGAGATAGAAAGGAAGAGACAATACTTAGAGACATTTGGGAGTAAGAAGATTTAGAGCTTCCATTTTAGGTGGATTAAGAGATTTACTTCTGATGAGAGGTCAAAGGTTTCCTATTGAAACAGATATCAGTTACTGGGGAACAGTCATATGTGACTGCAACATCAAGAAACCCACAAATGCAGCCTCGCAAACAAACATACAGGACATAAAGCCAAACTGCAAAAGATAACACATCAAAATATCTCTATATTGTGTAATGCCAGATTTGTGTAAATCAGAAAATAACTACCAGGCTTACCAACAACCTCATTAATATCACAATAACTATCAATACAGAAAACTGTTATTTCCTATTATATTTTAAAAAGTCAAATTAACAAACTTCAATTACAAACAACCAGCATTTATTAATTGTCTCCTATAATCACCATGACAGAGATAGTTAATTCACTGCCCAGTATATATTCTTGCTTCTACTTTAAGAACAAAACCACAATTTTATTAAGATTAGCAAGGTACCCAATTTAATGCATATATATGTGTAGATCTATTATTATATAGATATATGTACATTTGTGTATATATACACATATATATACATACGTATGTGTTTTTTCCTTCTCTCATGAAGCTAGGGGTGGCTAATGAGATATGAATGGAAACCACTGGCTGAGATACCTGGGGATTTCTTTATAGGGGTCTAGACTGATGTGTAAGGGGGCCATTATCCTCCCTGCCACCCCTCTTTCTTGCTTCTTGGATGAATTTGTAAAGGCCAGACCTCGTAAATAGACATAAGCACCAATCTTAGTAAAATAAAACAAAATAAAACAAAAAACCTTAGTATACATAATAAAAATTTAACACTAATTTGTATCAGCCAATATTATTTGGATTTTCTGATGTGTACAATGCAACCTAATTAATATGTCATATGGCCAGTATTATGCTTAGAGGTAGGGAAAGCAAAGATAACTAAAATACATAAACTATCTGAAATACCACAGGATAGGGAATATAACTTTAAAAACAATACTTTTCCATTCCCCCCAAATAGTCTAATATAACCTGAAATTGGATGAGGATGGAAGTTACCTTGTAGTCAGGACAATATTGAGTATCTTGAGGAATCAGTTCTCTGTCAAGTAACGTGAGTGGTACCTCATACCTTAACTCAAGCTTGATATTTTTCTAGGTACCAGTGGGGTAGAAATACATGATTCTTAGTCCCAAACAGTTTACAATACAGAAGGGGAGCCAGAAAAATACTTGATAATAAATAGCATACATTTATAGCCATAGTCAGTGCTGCTATGCAGTTTTTAATTCAACAAATATTCCCCATGATAACTTGCCCTGAGGGAGAGAGTCATCAGTGTGCAACGATATTGCCTTCTTTTCGAAACTAGGTTTTGAGGGGGACGAGAAATAGAATTCAAATTGTATTATAACATGATAGACTTGTGTGAACTTAATAAGGGACAGTCTTGGTGGACCCCAAATTCATGTGTTGAGTTTCTAACCCCTACCACCTCAGAATGTCACCTTATTTGAAAATAAGGTCATTGCAAATGCGATTTCTAGTTAAGATGAGGTGATAGTAGAGTAAAGTGGGCCCCTAAACCAATCTGACTGATGTCCTTATGAAAAGGAAATATTTGGACATAGACATATACACAGGGACAAGGCTGTGTGAACCTGATGGTTGATACCGAGTGTCAACTTGATTGGATTGAAGGATGCAAAGTATTGTTCCTGTGTGTGTCTGTAAGGGTGTTGCCAGAGGAGATTCACATTTGAGTCAGTGGGCTGGGAGATGCAGACTCACCCTCAAACTGGGTGGGCACCATCTAATCAGCTGCCAGCATAAAAGCAGGCATGGAAAGAGCAGACTTGCTGAGTCTTCCGGCCACTCCAGTGCTGGAGGCTTCCTGCCTTCAAACATCAGACTCTACGTTCTTCAGCTGTTGGACTCTTGGACTTACCCCAGTGCTTTACTAGTGACTCTCGAGCCTTTGACCACAGACTAAAGGCTGCATTATCTGCTTCCCTACTTTTGAGATGTTAGGATTCGGACTGGCTTCCTGGCTCCTCAGCTTGCAGACAGCCTTTTGTAGGACTTCACCTTGTGACTGTGTGAGTCAATTCTCCTAATAAAATTCTCTTCATATATTCATCTATCCTATTAGTTGTGTCCCTTTAGAGAACGCTGACTAATACAGTGAAGATGAAGGAAAAACTCTGGGTAATGTTTCTTCATGGCAAGGAATGTCAAAAATGTTCAATAAACCACCAGATACTAGGGAAGAGGCATGGGGAAGATTCACTCTCACCACATTCAGACAGAATCAACCCTGCTGACTCCTTGATCTCCGACTTTGAACCTCCAAACCTGTGAGACAATATATTCCTATTGTTTAAGCCACCCACACAGTTGGTGATACTTTGCTTTGGCAGCTCTAAAAACTAAGACAAGCTTTAATGGAGTCTGTAAGTTTGCCGAGACTTTTTTTTTTTTTTTGAGGCGGAGTCTCGCTCTGTCGCCCAAACTGGAGTGCAGTGGTGCAATCTCGGCTCACTGCAAGCTCCGCCTCCCGGGTTCACGCCATTCTCCTGCCTCAGCCTCCGAGTAGCTGGGACTACAGGCGCCCGCCACCTCGCCCGGCTAGTTTTTTGTATTTTTAGTAGAGACGGGGTTTCACCATGTTAGCCAGGAGGGTCTCGATCTCCTGACCTCGTGATCCGCCCGTCTCGGCCTCCCAAAGTGCTGGGATTACAGGCTTGAGCCACCGCGCCCGGCCAAAACTTGATTGACAAGTAAGTCCAGATTTTGTTGAATATTTCAACAAAACAACTTGAAAGAAAACAAGAGAAAAACTTTGCTTCTTGAGGAGAAAACAGCCCTGTTCAAAAACTGCTTATCATGAGTGTTAGTGAAATAATTATAAAGAAAGTACAGAAGTTTAGTAATTTGATAGTAGAATATTGTGAATTTGAGGATTCATGACATTCTTGGGATACATTTTAGAAAAACTGAGAAAGGGCTTCTGCACATAGCAAAGGAGATAAAATTCAAAAATGATATAAAAATAAGCACTATGAGAGGATAAAAGAGAAAAAGAATACCTGGTGGGATCAGAAAAAGGAGGTGGCATTTGAGAAGAAACTTGAAGGATGTTCTATTCATCAGAGTCTGGTGTTTCAGACAAAGTCCATTTAATACTGAGCATTGGTTACTTGAGTGATTAAAGACTGAAGCTCCTAAGAATGTTGATGTAACCCAGAACTCAACAGCTTTAGGAGGTTGCTGCCATTCTTCAGGCTAGCCGGGGAGAAAAAAGGAAGAATGAAAGAATCTGAAAGGAGAAGAAGCTCCCCGCAGTTGGTACTTGGACCTCTTAGGGAAAAAAAAGCCATTGTTTCACACATCCTAGACCACTGAGGGGATCTGGCTGTTTTTTCAGACATCTCCGAGGGGCTCTGTTGTGTGTTGGGAGAAGGGGGCGGGCTATGTGGTACTCCTCCCACCCAGGCAAAGTGACATCAGGGCTAGAAGTGTCAAGGAAGCTGGAGACTCAAGCCATAATTGTCTGCCTCAAATGGAGAAGGAGACCCAACCTGGAAGTGAGAAAATTATCCTTCTTCCAACTTCCACCTCCTGTTCACATTTCCTACTGGCAAAATCTACCCAGAGATGGCTGAAAATGGGAATCTGGAAAATGTAAATTTTGGAACCTTAATCCTAACTTCTCAGAAAAGAGTACATGGTAGGTAGGGGTAGGACTCAGAACTAATAACCAACAGGTAAAAGAGGCAGAGATGTAGAGGTTTTAATGTAAAGAAACAGGGTGAAAAGGAGGTACTTTCAGTCTCTTGAAGGCCCTGAGCATCAGCAAAGAGTGTGGAATGGAGAAGAACAGGTTGGTCAATAATGGTGATTCCCTGATGTAGGTCAGAAATGGGTCTAGATGATAGAAATGTTAACGTGAACAAAATAGGCAATAGCTGTAGACTATTTAATTTAACCTGAGCATCAAGCATGTAATATAGGAAGAAGTAGAAAATAAGTCTAAAAAGGGAGGACAGGAGCCTAGAACTGCATTCTGGATAACTTGTGGCATCCACATGGGAGAAGGACATATAACTCAATAAATCATGTTTAATATCAGTGGCTTTTGAAAATGAGTCTGAAGCATGTCAGTGGATTAGGAACATTCATTCAGAGGGCTTATAGAATAGATTCACCTTTCCTAATAGTCAAAGTTATTATTTTATCATTTTCATCACTATCATTGTCATCATTATCATAACTATATGGTTTATCCAGTACTCAACATATAGCAGAAATTGAGAACTTTCCTATATCACATTGAACCCTCCAAACAACACTATACAGCAGCTGTTATTTCCCTGTTTTATATGGGAAGTAAATGAAGATCAAAGAGAATACATTTTTTGGTCAGTCATATTGGTTCTAAGTGGTTGAACCTGAATTCAAACTCAAATCTGACCCCAGATTTCCTTCTCTTAAGCATTACACGCTTCTGGTTTGAGAAAAGGACATCTAGACTCACACCTCCTTTCAAAATATTGTCATCCACAAGGTCACCTCGAGACTCAAGTACCACCCGGCAGCTTGAGCCATCTCTCTTAGTTCAGTTTGTTTATAATCCCCTCTGAGTATTACTTCTCCTCCTTCTCACTTCTTTAGGTTTGTCACAGTCCTCTGAGATGACAGGCTGAGCAATGGTGATGAGAATTATGGTAACATAAATTCCACAAGCAGAAGAGGCTGCCAGGAGTGGACACAAAGAGGTTCACAGAGGGCACATCTGGGTGAGAGCAGTCCCAGCTGTTATAGCATATGTGCAAAATACTGATGTGCCTGCACATCCATGCAGACCTGATCCTAGCTGTTTATAAGAAAGGATAGTTAAACTCAGAAATGCAAATCTGTAGGCTGGAGTTGCTCTGTTTCCTAAGTCTTAAGAGTTTGGCTCTTTATCTTACACACATAAATGCAGTAGACAAAACCTCCCCATAAATAAGCAGCAGGTGCACTAGTATTTTCTTGCCGAGGTATTATGCAAGTGTTAACCGAGCTTATCAGCAGAAGCACACATCTATCAGTTTCACTGCAGAAAGCAGGAGGAGGAGGGTGAAGATGAGCAGGCGGGTTAAATGAAAACTCATCTGGCTTGCAGAAGAGACACTTATTGCTCAGAGGAGGAAGGCACCCAGGGGTCATGAGATGTTATAGCACTAACAGAAAATCCAGAGTTTGCAACTCTGATAAATGTTTACGATTTAATGGGGAGTGTCCACACAAATGCAAAATGAGAAAAAAGTAAGTGATCATAACAATGTTAATAACATGTATCAAGCACTTTGCTGAGTATTTTGCTTACATTAATACCCCATTATCAAATCAAACTCATAGGATATGTATGGTGCGCTATTGCATTGAACAAACAGATTCTTAGAGATGTAAAGTAACTTTCCGAAAGTATAGATATTTTAGACATAGACATTATAGACCTAGCAAATAAGATGCAGAAATAGAATTTAAACTTAGAACTGCCTTAGTAATTACCATAACCAAATGTTCTACTTCACATCCCGATTGCTGGAGACTCCATTCGAAATAGCCAGATCATATATAAGTACGTATCTGTACACAGAAGTACATCTATTTCTAAAAGAGACTGCTACTTGTCAAATATTCAGGCCAGTATGTGTTTTGGCTGTATGATGTGATAAGACCAGTTTTGAATCTCATATTTTAACAAAATGTGCTGCTTATTTTTGTTATTTTGCATCAAGGAAACTTAGTTTGTTCAGCCTGAAGAGTTTATAATGGCCTCCAGTATTCTTCTTGTAATATGTTCAAACTCTAAGGTAAAATCAATTAAAAACACAAACCCAAGATGTGTCCTTTTAAGCTTTCATATAGGATACCATGTAGATAAGCCAATAAAAACCACAAAACACCCAATGGGGTCAAAAGGGACCTTACTGTATTAATATATGCATCCTAATTCGTGCATTCACTTAGTTTCTCATCATCTTCCTTCTAAACACCATTCCACGCACATTTTATATAGCAACATTGCTGAAAAATGCATGGATCCACACAGATCTCTCATCTTTTTGAGACTTGCTTTGTCACCCAGGCTGGAGTGCTGTGGCATGACCTCAGCTCACTGCAACCTCTGCCTCTTGATTTCAAGTGATTGTTGTGCCTCAGCTCCCCCAAGTAGCTGGGATTACAGGCATGTGCCACCACACCCAGCTAATTTTTGTATTTTTAGTGAAGACAGGGTTTCTCCATGTTGGTCAGGCTGCTCTTTAACTCCTGACCTCAGGTGATCCCCCTGCCTCTGGCTCCCAAAGTGCTGGGATTACAGATGTTAGCCACTGCACCCGGTCTCATCCTTCTTTTCTTGCCTTGTGGATTCTGTTCTCTTATGATATTTCCCTATCTCCTAGTTGTACTGCAAGATTCAGTTTGGTCTTCATCTTTTCAGCAAACTTACCTTGTCTTAGGTATTAGTGTCCATCTCAGCTATTCAGAAGCATCCCGGGCATGTTACTATTATCACCACTGTTTAGCGGTGAACAGTAGGAATGGTCATAGTGTTAGCAGTAGTAGCATTAGTAGAAGCAGCAATAATGGAAGAGGTAGTGACACTCATACTTGACCTTAGTGAGTATCTCCAATATGTCAGGCACAGTACTGGAAGCTTTAAATGTATGAACTCTAATCCACTAAAACTACATGAATTAGCATGAATTTATTATCTCCACTTTATCACTGAAGGAAACCGAGTTTCTCTTTTATCGGTGGCTGTTTCTCCCTAATTTTCTGTTTTCATGTTCCCCATTTTTCTCCCTTAAGCACCTTAGATATTTCTTTATTTTTCTTGTATTTATGTTCTATTGTTTCTCAGATTTCTAAATCATTGATTTATAGTTTTACCCTTATTAAATCTGTTCTCCTTTCCTTGGGATTTATTTATTTCTTTTCTAACAGTTTGAACCTAGTTGCTTAATTCACTTAAATTTTCCCATTTTATTAATTCATCTATATAAGGCCAGTAATTTTCCTCTGAGCAATACCTTAGCTGTGTTCTCTAGTACCTAAATTTATATTTTATCTATTCTGAAACACAACTTTTTTAGGTCATTTCAACGTATGACATATTTTAGAATTAAGATATACCTTCGTCTAGGGGTGAATGATATGCACGTTAGTCGACTAAGCTCCATTTTGATCAATTCCCAATGATTATCAGTCAGGTTACAGTCCCGACATAGCTGATAACTAATGTTGGAAACTGGATAGACTGGGACATTGTTCCTGTTGGCATCATTTCAGTTGAGTTATGCACATGATTGATGCTGAAGAGCTTAGTTACTGTTTCAAATACCTTTATTTTGTTGATCTAAAATATTCTATGAGCATTTTCCAAGAAGATCTACCATTAAAACTTTCAAAATGGGTGTCAATGGCTTGGAAGAAAATTCTAGAGGTAACAGTGGAGCACTCCCCCAAGTAAGGCTGCATTACTGATGCACTTAGTGTCACAGTAGGAGAAAAATTCTAAGGACTGTAATAGAGTTGAGTCATGGTTTATGGGCAGAAATTTTCTTCTTAATGAACACAGGAGAACCATGCATCTTACAAATGTTGGTGTCTTAGATTAATAAAAATTAATAGTTGTTTTCCGTAAGTTTATCATGTACCTGAAAATTACAATTTCATTTTCATTTCCATTTTGACCTATGGGCCTTTGAGAAAGTTTTTTAAATCTCCAGGTGAAACCGGCCTTTTATTTTTCAGTTTTGTTTTTAATTTTCAGGTTTCATGGATAGAGATCAAAGAGAGTGTTCTATATTTATATATTTAAATAATTTATTGAAGTTTTTGTGACTTTAATATGTGGCAGGTTTTATCAATGTTTCCAAGCTATTTGAAAAGAAAAAGATTCCCCTCTTTTGAAGAAATGGAGTCCTTATATACTTATAGGAGATGTTTGGTAGCCTTTTATTTAAATGGGGCTATAAATAAAAGACAATTCTATAATCCTTGCAGAAGGTGAAAAATTAAAGAAGGATCCAGATTTCAAGGAGACTATGGTCTTTAGTAGTCAACAGTGAACCCTCAAATTGAGAGTGTAAGGCAGAATGTATACTGGAAGAGCCAGATAATAGGAACCAAGACTAACCGAAGCTAAAACTAGATTTTGGAGTGAAATCAGAAATAATCTTTACAACAACTTGTCTTACACCTAGCCTCTCTACTACTCTTATTCTCAAGTTTGCCTTATTTCAACATTCCCAGTATTTCTGTCTTTAATTTTTACCATTTCTGAGAATCTGAGAATTATCTGTACTATTACTAATCTGACAACTTCCTCCAAATCTATTGTATACCAATTCACTCTCACTCATTATATAGCTTTGCATTTAGTAAAAATATCCATGAACTAATGGAATTATGTAATGTGTATGTCATTATATATGACTGTTTTTAAAAGTTTGTCAACATATTTTCTAGAATAACCTCACTGATCCTTTGTACAATACTGCATAACTCGTCAACATTTATGCTGACTCCAGCCTCTGTGGGAGAGGAGGTGATGTTACCCTCAAACTGACTGCAGGGAGGTCAGTTACACAGGTGACAGCTGGGTAGCCATGGAGCTTAAACTAAGAGTCACTCGAAACAAGTAGAAGTAAGTACATGAGAGGCTAGAGACAGAACACTTGAATCAAGAGTCCAAGATGATTTGGAGGTTTTGAGATAGGAAAGTTAAGGGCAAATCACTTTGATTTTGAATTGAGTTTGATAGTTCCTACAGTAGGGGTTGGATTTTCAGGAACATAAGAAGGAAAATATTTCTGCCTATTATTTCTTATACCTAAGGAACAATTGGGCTATTGAATGAGAATAATGTCTAATACCTTGCTGGTGATACTTTCTATTTTTCTCCTTCTCCTTATCTTCTCATTTCTCCTCCTCATCTTCCTCTTTTCTCCTCCTCCTCTTCTTTTTCTTTCTGTAGCTAACTTCTTAGTAAACACAAGTTTTCTACTATCTTCATAATTTGTCATCTTCACAAGGGTCTACATTCAAACCATCACTGAATTTATTATACTATACTGAGACTCATTCTCAAATATTGAAATCACATTTTATAGTGCAATCTTAGTGTGATAGTTTATAACAATCCAAATTTATTTCAATAGTTAATTATGGAAGAGGTAGATAGATGCTGCTTTGATAGTATGAAAAGTATCACAAATTATTTCAAAAGAAAATTATAATTAATTGCCAGCTTCCAACAGGCACATACAAATCTGCATATGATCTGCCAATGCAGACAACCCTTAGAATAGTCTTGAAAATCCCATATTAAAGATGATAGAGCCATAAGATGGAAGGAGCTTGGGCCCCTAAATCACCACTTGGAGGAGAGCCATTCATTTGCGTATACTTCTTAGGGCTCACAGAGGAGCCAGAAAATAAACTATTTGGTTAAACAACTGAAATTTTTTTTAGTTTGTTGCTCACAGGAGTTGGCCTATTGTGAGGCTTAGCAAATATGGGTAGAATGACAGACTGAGACAATAAGTAAATGCTACTACTCAACATCGGTTTCTGCCCATGGAAGCCTAAATTTTTTAGTGGTTTGTTTCTTGTCTCCAACTTAAAAAGCCTGACATTGGAGATTCTAAGAAATCAACTGATTTAAGACGGCTTCACAAAAAGCATCTTTTATGGGGTGAAAACCAAGAAGCGTAAAAACCCACTGCTCTGCTGTATGACAGTTCCCGTAGGTATACCATAAGCCAAGGTCACACCAGCACTAAGCCAGAGCACAGTATTTTGCATTTTCTGCTAATGCAGAAAAACACATTTAAATATCCTGTTACTGGAAAAAAAACTAAATTTTCTTTGAAAATTTTGGATACCAAAGTAGAGACATTAGACCTAGCTTGCATACTGACTAAAAATCGATGTCCTAAAATTGCTGAGTGCCCTCAGAATTATTTGATATGCTGTCCAAACTTGTTTATGAAAACATATTTTGGATGTGACGCATAAGTCTCCAATTACTCATTTATCCAAATTGCTAAATGTTTAGAAGACTTCAAAATAATTTAAATTATTCATTTTATTGATTTATTACTTTCTTTAATATTCATAATAACTGTTTTTCTTTTCTTTTTTTTTTTTTTTTTTGAGACGGAGTCTCACTGTGTCGCCCGGGCTGGAGTGCAGTGGCGCGATCTCGGCTCACTGCAAGCTCCGCCTCCCGGGTTCCCGCCATTCTCCCGCCTCAGCCTCGAGTAGCTGGGACTACAGGCGCCCGCCACCGTGCCCGGCTAGTTTTTTGTATTTTTAGTAGAGACGGGGTTTCACCGTGTTAGCCAGGAGCCTGAACTCATAACATTTGAAGTGCTACGATAATAATTATCTTATACATGCTAATTTCTTCAAAGAATATATTCAACTGAAACTCTTAAGGTTTTAACCACTGTAGACTTAGTTAGGTTAATTAAAATACTACTCTATTTTATGTTTACTTTGTGATTGCTCCATTAACATATAATGACACTCATAATAGTAATAGAATTTATTATTTATTGAGCATACCTTTTTTTCTAAGACTTTAGTTTTATGATTAACTTCATAAAAAAATTAAATAGGGGCATACCCTGTGTGGTTTTACATTTCTTTTTTTTTTTTTGGTTTAATAAATACCACCCCATAAATGAATACCAACTTATCATCCAGTCATACGTAGTATTAAACAGTACCAAATCTATTTAGCTAAGAGAAATTTACTTGGGCTTGAATATGCTATTCTGGATGCTACACTGTGACTTCAGCCTAAGAAGTTTCCTCTGTCTGAAAAACCCTTGACTCTAACTGGACAGCAATAGGAATACCTCTGTGCCAATTTCTAAAGAGATTCCAGATTGCAAGACCCCTCATGATCTGGCCTTGCACAATTCTTCTGCCCTCTATTACTTTTAGAACTGCAATTCCATCTGGGTGCCGTGGCTCACCCCTGTAATTCCAGCACTTTTGGAGGCTGAGGTGGGCAGACCACCTGAGGTCAGGTGTTCAAGACCAGCCTGGCCAATATGGCAAAACTCTGTCTCTACTAAAAATACAAAAAATTAGGCAGGCATTGTGGCAGGCACCTGTAACCCCAGCTACTTGGGAGGCTGAGGCAGGAGAATTGCTTGAACCCGGGATGCGGAGGTTGCAGTGAGCCGAGATCGCACCATTGCATTCCAGCCGGAAGAATAAGAGCAAAACTCCATCTCAAAAACAAACAAAAACAAACAAATGAACAAAACTACAATTCCATAAATGTAGTATATTCTTTGGTGCCTCTGTGCCGTTGCACACACTGCTTCCTCGGCTGCAGCTGGCATTCTTTGCCTTGACTACCTAGTTAGCTCCTTCCTCTATTTGGAAATTCTGTCCAGAAGATACCTTTCAGTCCTGGTGTCATCATTTGGTATTTTCTCTTTTGCTTGTCTCTGTTTCTGTCAACATGTGCTACATCCTGTTCTCCATCATTTACTAGTGTTCATTTAATGCCAGCCACTTTACTATCCTTACATATACTCTTGAGAATTGTTTTAGAAAACTCACAAGTTTAACATTGTTATCTACATTTTAGAAGCAAGAAAAACTAAACTATTTGTTCACTCTGGCTAATGTGTAGATTATTAAGAGTTCAGGTCAGGCGCGGTGGTTCACGCCTGTAATCCCAGCACTTTGGGAGAATAAGGTGGGTGGATCACGAGGTCAGGCATTCAAGACCAGCCTTGCAAAGATGGTGAAACCCGGTCTCTACTAAAGATACAAAAATTAGCCGGGCGTGGTAGCGGGCACCTGTAATCCCAGCTAATTGGGAGGCTGAGGCAGAGAATTGCTTGAACCCGGGAGGCCAAGGTTGCAGTGAGCTGAGATTGCATCACTGCACTCCAGCCTGGGTGACAGAGTGAGACTCTGTCTCAAAAGAAAAAAAAAAAAAAAAAGAGTTCATGCTAGCTAAACATGAATCTCTCCTGAATTCTACCTAAGGTCTGTCTGCTTCTAAAGCCCAGTTTTTACATGCTCAGGTGAGTATTTGCTTGTGTCCAGACATTTATGATAAAGCATGGGCATTAACAAAGGAGAAGAAGAAAAAGGGAGAGAGAGCAGGAGAGACAGAAAGTAAGAGAGACTAAGTAAGACATTTTAAATAATTTAAATATGGCATCCACCCTTCTACTCAGTGGATGAATGACCAAGACTGCTCATTAGAATAAAGCAAATCTGCTCCTCCGTGCCATCGCAACCCCTGGGACCTCATAGAGTGTGAGTTTCTTCCAGTTCAAGTATAATGCTAGTATTTAATCACATGTGTTTCTTCTACCTTTTGGCAACTAAGGGCAAGCACATGACTTCATCTTGTACTCAGTTAAAGAAACAGTGACCTTTCCTGAGCATGAAGGTCATACATCCCACACTGGACTAACTCAGGGGCAATCCTTGCCTGTGATATTGCACCTTCTTAAAATACATTTGTCTTGCACACAGACTTTAGAGACCAGCTGTTTTGCATGCTGCAGGTGCTTAACAAATATCAGTAGAATGACAGACTGAGTCAATAAATAAAGGCTACTACTCAATATTTGCTTCTGCTCATAGAAGCCTACATTTTTTTAGTGGTTTGTTTTGTGTCTCCTACTTAAAGAGCCTGACATTAGAGATTCTAAGAGATCAACTGATTTAAGACGGCTTCATATAAAGTATCTTTTATGGGGTGAAAACCAAGAAGCATAAAAACCCACTGCTCTCCTGTGTGACAGTTCCCATAGGTATAACATAAACCAAGGTCACACCAGCACTAAGCCAGAGCACAGTATTTTGCATTTTCTGATAATGCAGGAAAACACACTTAAAGCCACAGTACTGTTTGAATAGAACGCAAGTACAAGATGTGCCTACGAGTTCATCCAAAAGAAATAAAACTACTGTGGGGAAAAGTCGATTTATTAAATTTCTTTCATCCCAGAGGTATATATTAAGAATATTATTTATATCCTTTGCATGTCTTCCTTCTAATCAGATTCCCTTGTGCCACATTAAAAAATGATTTAATCTTATTTATATGTTATTTGTAAACTGTTTGCTATGCAATCTATTAATTTCTGTTTCAATTAAATTCTATATATCCATTCATGCATTTGTTTATCCTCCCATGGATTGTTTTTCATCATAACTCTACACTCAGAATTCTGGAGGTATTTACCCATTGGGATCAACTACCCTCAAACACGTTGCTTTTTGTTGCTGAAAACCCTTGTACTCTACTGAGAATAAACTCTATTGACACTCTCTGTATTCTCCGAGTCAATGGATAATTCAGTACAGTTGAATACAATGTCATTCTAGGTTTTATTCTCCATAAATTGCCTTTTAGCATAGAGATAAAATCTTTATTTAGTTTAATCTTTCCCTCTATCCTGCCTCATGTAGCAGAACAAGAATATATAACAGTAAAAATTCCTTTTGAAAAGTAGTTTTTTAGCTCATTTGGATGTTTTCCAATAAACTTAGTTTTTAACAGAACGCTTAGGTAAGTAGAGAAATTCATTGAAAATTACAACAAGAACTATCAATGGACCTTAACTACAACTAAATATATCACTTCCAGTTGTAATATAGGTACCCAAATATATGTTGTAGTAAAACATATTTACCTGTGTAGTTAAGGGGTAATGTCTATATACCAGTGAATTTTACGAGCAATATCTGTGAATTTTATCTAGAATACTTAAACAGTATTGGGGTTCTCAATGTATGAGTTCTCATGTGTGGAAAGAATAAGGAATGAATCTTTACTGAGCTATGACCTTCAGCCAGAGGCTCTTTTAGTTCTTATGTATCTCCCTTGATACCAACACTATCACGTTTGAGTATTATTGACCTATGTTCCACATAAAGACACCTCATCTGGGAAAGTTTAAACACAAGGTTACAATGTTAATAGATGACAGAAACTACATTTGGTTCTGGGTATGGCTTGTTTTAAAACCAGCCTTCTTTGTGTAAGAAAGTTTTGCTCGAGATATTTAAAAGAAAATTGTATTTTACGGAATGAAGAATCCCTTGATGGGATTGCTTAATATCAGCTAGAAAAAAACATTTTTAAAAGCATACTACTGAATAGTGTTGCATCAAAACTATATTTGCCCAAGCGCAGCATGGAGAAAACACTCTCCTTTATGTGATAATCCAAAAATTTTCATACAAAGTAAACAAATGTTTAAAATGATCATTCTCAGCATTTTCTCAAATATTTTTACATTTGCCATGCATACCATGCACACATTTAAAGCACACCATTACATCAAAGATGGTAAACTCCCAAGCTTACTTCCCTCTCCTCTAGAAAAATCATCTAGGCGTTTAGCCAACAAGTACCTTATACAGTGTGAAGGGGAGCCATTAAAAACATGGTATACAGAAATTGGATTTCCTTTCCTGAGCATTGCAACGAAGAATGGAAGAGAAAAGGCAGGCTGCTAGCTTTTCTCCTTTTGTAAGGATATGTCAGCCCATTCAGAGAACAAATGAGCCAATTTAATGAGTGTGCTGAGAGCTTATCCACAAGAGCTGACACTCAACTTGAGCTAAACTTATAAACTGTAGTGCATGTTCAATTTATTTTATCTTCTGCATTTCACTCTGTCACACGATGACATTAAGTATAGCCTTGCAAAGGAAATAGTATCTATTTCTGAAAGGTTTAGGTGAAACATCATTATATTTCCAAATAAAATGAAAACAAGCACCTTGGTAGAGGAACAGCATAAAAACAGACCAGCAGGAGGTCTGTTATTTTCAAGGGAATTGACAACTTGAGAAATTCACAGTTCTACTTTTAAAATGTCTTTCTTCCTAGGAAAATTCCACGGCCTCGTCTGAAACATCTGGAAAAGACTATAGACATGTTGTTTGGATGCAAGTTACAGATCCATTCAAAATGTATTGATACTTGTATAATAAAAACCACAATATTTTAGGGGAGGTAAAGAAGATAGGAAGGTAATGGATGAGAGTTTGGGCTACAGTCATGCAATTTTGGGTTTGAATTCAGACTTCGCCAGTCTCAAGTCTCTGTAGAATTGGGAAAAGTATTTTCAAAGCCTCTGCTTCTACCTATTATATCTGCGTAGTTATTAAAGGGCTTAAATGATAGAATATACCCAAAATGAAGTTTTGCATAATGCATTCTCAAAGACATTGTTCAGTACATTTTGACTAGCATTATTATTCGTATTATCACAGCTTGGTTCAGTCCCTTATCATTTCTCACTTGGAGAACTGCCTCCTTCTGTCTGTTCATCCTAAACATTTGGTCAAACTTATGTGATCCTGTCATTGTCTTAATTATTAACCTCTTACAAATACCCACTATTTATACAGAATGTTTTTCAAACTCCAGGTCATGATCCACTAATGGGTCATTAACCCAATTTAATGAGTTGGGACCAAACTTAAAAGAAGAAAGAATAAAATGTCATGACTGCATAGGTCATAGAAGGATAGAATAGACTACATAGGGCATAGAGGAACAGAATAGAGTAGAGTAGAGTAGAGTAGAGTAGAGTAGAGTAGAATGAGATATTGTCAGAGAATATGACACATAGTAAAGGTAAAACTTATTTTTGAAACCATTTATTACAATTAGTATGTATGTGTGTGTGCTGGACTGTAATGTAAAAAATATGTTCTTACTTACTAGGTAATATTCAAAGTCATCTGACAAGCATTGGGCAGGATGATGTCCAAACATTAATACTCTGCTACTCATCTAGACACTGACCCTGGTCACT
Organism: Trachypithecus francoisi; assembly: GCF_009764315.1. Lineage (NCBI taxonomy): Eukaryota > Metazoa > Chordata > Mammalia > Primates > Cercopithecidae > Trachypithecus > Trachypithecus francoisi. Next base: position 20,774,943 of record NW_022681454.1, read on the forward strand.
CAATGTTCAAGACCTAATGAATGGAAAGTGGAACGCATTTTGCCTTTCTTTTGCTTTTGAGGTGAGGTAAGTGGTTTAGTATGATGGAAAGTGGAGTACAATAGGACTCTGATTTTATGAGTTGGTAATTTTTTTAACCTAATTTTCTGATTCAATAATAGAAGTAAATATACTATAGACTTTAAACGCTAATAATACCCCATCATTGCCCTTCTTATTCTATCCTCAGAAAAAGTGAATATAATCATTACTGAATGTATTATGCATGAAAAATAGGATGAGAAATACAAGTTTAAAAATTTCTGTGATCTGAGATTTTTGTGTACATATTAGAATAATATTTTTTCCATTTATTGAGTAAAATGTTTCTCTATGCAAACGTCTTTTCAAATAAAGACATTTCCAACACAAATCCATGCATCCAACTTATAAATAACTATGAACACTGGATACAATGCATGCAAACAGGACATCTGGGATGAAAATGCAACCCTCCTGAGATAACTGGGAAGTCCCCATTTTACATTTAGCTAGTCACTCAAGCATGAAGTAGTCTTTTGGGAAGATTGAGAAGAAAGAGGATTAAATATGTTAAAACTAATGTGTGCACCCATCCTAGATCATAGCATTTTTAGTTTCAAAGATTCTCATTGCCTTTCTCACACTAGCAATGCTCATAAATCGGGCCTTTAACTAAAAATCTGCAACTGCCCTAATTCTAAGTGGTAAGAGAGCACTCAAATGCAAAATCAGACTTATGTCCATGCTTATAATGTTTCAGTTTCCCCTTTGAAGATATTCTCCTTTGAAGAAAAACTGCCCTCAGTAAAACCAAAAGTGAATTTTAATGCATATCCATCATCTTAAAAAATGGATTTTACAAATTAAGCATTATGAACAATTTGTAAGTGCATTTCAATACTGTATACAGAGTTGAGAGCCAAGGATTTTAGCATCTGATAACTCTAAAGTTAAATATCTGAGTTCAAAGCCAACTCAACTATTTTCTAGCTTTGTGAATTTGGGAAGTTATTTAGGCTTGCTGTGCTTCAGGATCCTCATGGGCAAAATTAAGATTAAAATATCTACTTTATAAGGTAGAAGTGATGCTTAAATAAAGCAATATATATATGAAACAGTTACTCCAGGATCTGACATACAATAAGTGCTCAATAAATGGTAGCCATTAAGGTTGAGAATAGTCATAAAGAAGTACTAGGAACTAGCTAAATAGTAAAATACCAGGATTATATACTCTGCCTTTCACAAAATAAGTGCTAGTAGGGAAAATGTTTTAACATCAGCATTTAAAACTACAATATTTTAGTGCAATTCCAATGTTTAAAGGGTAAATTTTCATGGTTGAAATATTGAACAAAACTCATTATAAAAATGTTTTATTTCATTCATTTCTTCCAAGTTCCAAGCAGGGAAGATATAAGAAAGAAATCAAATGGGTAGTTGATTTTACATGGTAAACTCAAGAAAAATCAAGATTATGCTTCAGTGACACACAGAAGTTTCTTACACATAGTGATAGTCAAAACTAGTTTACTGAATTAGAACATCATGTAAATATTTTATTATAAGATTATTTTTGTGTGGTAAAATTTCTGTTCTTTTCTTGCATGTGTTATTTATGAATATAAAACATGCCTAACTCATCCTCATGAGTCTCTACAATGCCTGGCAGATAGCAGGCACTCAATGAACTTAAATTGAATGATAATAACATAAGATTTATATTACAAGTAAACAAGGATTTACTGCTCAGCAATCTGCATAGCCCATGGTTAGCTACAAGCAAACCTTTGAGGTGATCTGCCTTTACAGGAGCTGTTGGAAAAATCATTACCCTCATTTTAATTTTCCTTCTCCCATTATCACTTATACTTCAGTGAGACTAAAGTTAAATGAGTGTCTTTTTCTTCCTAGGTTGCACAAATTTTTAAGCATAAATCTCAGACCTAAAAGTTTTGTTCCCCTTTTGAAAACAAAATTAATTTTGAAGGATGTAATCAGGTTTTAATTTTTTAATTCATAAGGGGCAACTCATTTCTCAACCTAAATTATAGCACAAATTTATCAAAATTATTTGTCATAAAGAATTTACATACCATAACAGAATTATTCTTCAAAAACTTAAAGCCAAATCTAATACACACACACATTAAGATTTTAGGAAACTGATAAACCAGAATATAATTAGGTGACAATTTAGACAGTATAGATACCAAATTGACCAAGTTAATTTTAAAACACATTTATTGAGCACCTACAATTTTTACTAATCCTCAAAATAACGAATTAGCTGGCATTATTTCCCCTTTAGAGAGAGCAAGGCTCAGACCCAGAGCCATGTGGCTCAAGACCACACCATCAGTGAGGGAAAATTCTAAATTCAACCCTATGTCTGTGAGCCTTCGAAGCTTGATTTCTTTCCACTACACCTTAGTGCTGGAATAAAAACTTGGAAGGAATACCCCCAAAGAAAGATTGATGAGAGGGAGACAAGTACAAATTTGAAGGAAGATGAGATAACTTCTTGAAAAGGTTTGAGCTTTGTAGAGGAGCAGTATACATAACCCTCTCCAAGCAAGCCTGACCATTTCTTATGAATCGCTGAGTTTTATTTTATTTCATTTTTGTAGGAAAAAAAAAAAATGAGGTGGAGAAGGCAAGTGGCCCAAGGTAAAAATAGCAGTTGAACAAAAAGCTTAACATAGTGAATACTTACACTTAGCACAGGATTTGGCAAATATAGTTGTTTCATAAACATTTTTGGAATACATAACAGTAATCATTAGTAAGTATTGAATGTTCAGTGACCCCGGTTCTGGGGTAAGCATTCGGCATGTAACTGACATTTCTCATGACAGTGCTATGAGGTGGGTGTTGGTCTCATCTCCATCCTCTGCATGAGGATACTGACATTCAGACAGCTTATGCGGCACGCCCACATCCCAAGTCGGTACTGACTCGCCTTGTCCAGAAACTCTGGCTTCGGATCCCCAGATCCTACTTACTATGCTTCACTGAATGAATAGAATAATCAGGACATTCTTATCTCAAATCCAATCACTTATAAATCAAATTTTGCTGTAAAAGTTTATCATCAAGACTTAAATGACTTTTATAAAACAAAATAAATACCAGTTACACAACTGAAATGAAGTGAAAACAAAGGAAAGGAATTGCCATATATTTCACTGTGTCATGAGAATGAGAGTCATTGATCTTGGCAGATCTGAAGCATCCTCTCTGCTCTTTAAATGCCAAACTGATAGATTGTCAGGACAAGTGAAAAATATGCCTGACAGCTCATCAATACACATATATTACAGGAAGCATTGCCCGCAAAAACAATTATGCTTGAATATGTGATAAAAGTCTTAGTGTATAAAATCCATTATGGCAGAAATTAGAGATGAGAGGAACTTCCAAGAAGCTTAATTTATTGATTATTATTTTCATGAAATGAGGGTGTTGGAGGGAAAAAAAAATACTTTGAGATAATGGAACAGAGAAGCATAATTAAGATATATGTATGATGTTTATCAGTTTGAAAGACTACAATGGATCATGATTATAATTAAATTGAACAACTACCAATGAACACTCTTTGATAAAATTAATACTTGCCTAAAAAGAGAGTCTCTATCCTTTGATGAAGAAGAGAAACTGATTTTTATGAACAATAATGACACTGTTTAAGGATAATGCATATGTGTGACACTATGCTAAGCACTCACCCATGCCATGTTATTTAATTTTCTCAGCAATGAGTTAAGAACCAGCAATGAATTAATAACTCCATTACATAAATGATGGGACAAAAAAGGCAAAATTAAAAACTTGACCTATTCTAGTATCATCCTGTAGTTTTCATTTATAGCACATTTCCAATTGTTAATTATACATTTAATTATACACTTATTTAAGTGTGTATTCATTTTTAAATTATGTGTTCCATCAGAAGAGGGATTGTAGATTTAATTTATCTCTACGCATCCAGTGTCTGGCTCATTGTAGTGCTCAGAATATATGTGTTGACTAAACTTATGAATAAAAGAGATGATGTCAGATTTCCACCATCAAAATGCAAAGACATTCCACACTCTTGCCTCCCCCAGTATCTCCCTTTGGGTGAATGTGGAGGGGATGGGTGTTAGGCGTGTGGGAGCAGCAGTGAGATCCCAGAACTGTTAAGGGGAGATTTTTTTTAAAATCAAAGGAAGGTGTGACAGGAACTGAATAAACAGATTCCAAAAAGAAAAGTTTTAAGATTTAAGATCTTCTCTTTGATACTAATCAATTTATTGAAGATTCTTGACAAAGAATAAGAGAAAAGAGCAAACAAAACTGATAGGACGGAGCCTGATGTATTAGTCACTTGTCAAAATCTGTTGATAACTGAAGAGAGAGTATGTTTAGCTTCCAAGTCCATTTATAAAAATATGGTTCTCCTGATACTAAAATAACCCCTGGATTCTTCCATAATAAGGGAAAGGAAAAAATGTAAATATCACTTATGTGTGTGCTATTCTGAACTCAGGCTATTTTTTAATTGGAATAAGGTATCAAGTCTCAGCCTCATTATTTTAAAGTAGTAGTTCCCACAAGGTATGATTAGGACCATTATTTATAACAAAAAGCAAAAGCTGTAGTCTTATTCTCACTAGCCAGGAGTGAAATGGTATTCACTTATCAACAAAGCTATCTTTGTTCTCAAGAAGGTTGAACTTGTTACCCACCAAGGACTGCGCTTTGCATCGACTTTGAGGAATTAAGACATCTACACCAACCAGAGACGACACACCATTGTTGCTTGTGTATATGCTATGTAGATGGTTAGATTTTAGAACAAGCCCTCGATTTATCATCTAAGGGCAGATGGGCTTAAAATCCTGCACTATTGGGTATAAGTAACATTGTGGATGCCACACAACCACTCCAGCTATCAGTTTTCTCATGTCAGAGACAGAATGATAATTCCTGACCTATCTCATGAAGCTACTGGAAAAATCACAAATGAGGTAAGGGATATAAAAACACCACACAAACCACAAAGTGCACTTTTCATTTTAATATAACCAATCACTCTTTCTTTACATCATTCCATTTAATTTCTGCATTCCGGTGTCAATTTTGAGGATAGAAAGACAGTCTTATCCTCAGTTGTGTTGGCAGATCCAGCTAAGTAAATGAAGAGTTAGAGCTTGGGAAATGTGCTCTTCCCTGCAAACAACAACAACACAACAACAACAACAACAACAACAAAAAACACAACAGTAATAATGGTTAACATGTATTAAGTGTTTATTCTACATCAGACAATTTTCTAACTCACTGCAGCTGACCTGCAGTAGGACAACTCCATTCTGATGTTGGACCAGGTCATGGGTGAACTAGCATAGGAATGACCAAGAGAACCATTGTGTTTGCCATGTTCATAGTATGAGAAACTGGTTCTTCAGCCTTCACTAGTTGGAGAAAGGCTATAGAAATATTGTCAGAGTGGGAAGAAATCTTAGCAAACAGTTAACACACATCTTGCCCAAAGAGATGCATGTGAATACATATAGCCCTGTGAAATGCTTACATAATCAATGTTTATTTGAGCACCTCCATGTATGAAGAACTAAATACTTTGTGAATCAGTCACATTACATTTTTGTATGTTTGACTAATAAAATGTTTTCTTTCTTTGGTATTGTCTTAAAATCAAGCTTCCTGTTGCTTCCAGCTATTGATTTTACTTATCCCCTTTGAAGTTAAATTGTAAAATTCAAATAACTATTCCATGCAACAGCCCTTAAATATTTAAAGACATACATCATATCTTGGATAAGAGTTATTTCCTCATTAAAACAAAATAACTACCAACATTATTTTTCTTTTAAGATATAACATAAATCTTTGTAGATAGTGGTCAGATTCTGCCAATGAAATCATAGTGACCTACTGTTCATCCATTTAACTTTGAGAAAACCTGGCTATGGGTGCTAGGTGATTACTAAATCAAAGGTTGTTGTGGTGAGGAAAGTCTGAACAAATGTTTAAATCCCAATAACATATCCCTGATCTTCCCTTCTCCCCTCAAGATAGCAACCTTAAACCAAAGGAGAAAATGGAAAGATTTTGAAGCTAATTAGGTATGTGAGGTTTGCCTCTTCCTCTGATGGTTTGTAAGGCCATTCCAGATACGTCAGGATCGTAATCCTAAGTGTCTCACGCCCTACATCAGGAAATGAATTACGTATATTTCAGATATCATATGCAGGATACTTCTACTGTCTATATCTTTACTTACAGGGAGCTGCGATCCCAAACCCAACTAAAGGCATCCCAGACCATAGCAGAGGTACTCTAAAAGCAATTAGCTGGTAATGAAAGGAACAATAACAATACATTATACACTAATTGCAATTGAAATCTACCCTGTCTCTAGAGAATATTGTCAGATAACTAGCCAAGAATGGGTTTTTCATTTTCTGATTGTGTAAATGTTCCTATTTTTGTTTCTATATCATAGTATTTGTAATTAGCAATAAATCACTGTGACATAAGAATTCTGCAACCATCACTTGGAATATTCCTCAATATTTAAATTCAGAGACACAGCAGGCCTGGTGGAACTAATCATCTTTTCATCCATTCAGAAGCAGATGAGTATCTCCCACTCTGAGCCTGGTGCCATGGTGAGCACTGGGAATAGAGATAAAAGAAAGTCCAATCATATGGAAATGGAAATGATGCAATAGCAAGAGATAATGCAATAGTGAGAGACGAAAAGAAGAAACCAGATTACCATAAAATAGGCTAAGTGATCAGTTAGAATATCCTGGACTCAGTGCTGTAGGGGCACAAAGATGGAGGTGTATATATACATATATACACACACATATATCTGTATATATACATATATATGTAAGCATTCTAGAGAAGGTAATAGCTAAGCTGAGTCTTAAAGGACAAAAAAGGCATAGTCTAGACCACACTCTAACTGGGGAAGCAAGAGATAAAATATTCATGCAAAAGGGTCGAATTGGATAAGCAGACTAAATACTGTAAGTGAGGTAGATAAGAAACAAGAAGCTACATTTAAGAAGCAGCTGCTTCTCTGTATTTCAAACTATGTATGAGATTTAAACAGCCAAAGGACAGAAGGCAAATTATGCTTCCTTTATTCTCTCTTAGAGTCCCCAATTTTATTCCTTCATGACACTCTTCACAAGTGAGTAATAACTTATTAAAAATCTGTCCCTCCTTCTAAGCTGTAAATTGCAGAGGATAGGGACCAGGTTTGTTTTTTTCTCCATTGCATTGCTGCCATTAATTGCATAGTTCTTACCACTAGGCACTTGTTTGTTAATATTTGTTTAATAGTTGAAGAATTAGACTAGTGAATTGAATTTCATAAGATGCTAGAAAAGTAAGATGTTTTATAATATATTCATGGTTTGGTTTAGTGATGATGCTATGTAAATAACTGAAAGTTGGAAGGAGCAACTAGAGTTAAGGAAGGCAAATCAGAGGGTAGGAAAAGATTACTATTAGCATTTCAAGCAAAACTTAGAGCTTGTCTTGTCTTGATGTTTTAGTATAAAACTGATACTATGAAAAAGGTATATTAAAGGATTAACTGGGTCCTGTAAGCCAAAAAAACTAGAGGAGGAGTGAATAGCTAGGCGAATAGCTAGGCAGCTGGTGTCTCATTCTAGTCGGAAAGGGATGAAACCTGTTCTAAAGTGTTTTCAGTAGGTGTGGGAAGGGAGGAAAGGAATAGTTATCAAGGAATCAATTGTTTGTGAATAGGATGGCATAGACCTTATTTGTCAAGCAAGAACAGCTACATAATGTGCTGGGTCCAGGAAAATTAATTTGCGGGGCCCCTTGTTTAAAGAGTATGAATAATCTCAAGACAGTGACACCAGAGGCTAAAATAAGGGTGGGGCCCTTCTAAGTATGGGGCCCTTTGCAACCAGACAGGTTGTATATCCATGAAACTGGCCTGCTGTCAGGAATCTCATATAAAGAAAGGAGGAAAGAAGAAAGCAAAGAAAGAATGAATGAACGAAGGAAGGAAGAAAAATAAAAGGTTTAGGGATTTTTATTTCAGCATATACTCAAGTTGTGTGACATAGATATACATATATTAAAAACAACCTTTAATTGTATGGTGTGTCATATCTCCTAAGTTTAACTAACATATAATCCCAGTGGGTTATTACTATCTTCAATGCACAGTGGATGTTATTAGTTTATTGTTTTGTAGAGAAGAGAACTAGACAACATGTTTGGACCAGTGCAATAGGAAGGCTATGCTTAAGGACAAAACTGGTCCTCACTCTCTCTTAAAATTAGGTCTTATAATTTTAAGCTACATAATAGAAACAATGGCCAATCAAAGCAGGTAAGTATCCCACTAATCCGCTGAATATTTCTCAGTGCAGAACCACTATGTCTATGTATTAATACTTAGAAATGGGTAAAACACCCAAGAACACTAGAGCTTGTCAAGAGGAGGAGACTAATTCAGATATTTAGATGAATGAAAAATGTCTTATATAAAGAAAAGCTTAAAAAATTGACAAGATTTAACAAAGAAAAAGGAAGGGCAAATGGGACAAATGGTGCCTGCATTTATTGAAGGATTACTCAGAGAATCTAAAATCATTTGAGCTGCCCCAACAGTTGTCATGAAAAACAAAGAGGAACGTTATACAAATGAACATTTTACTTCTGTATTAGGAAAAGCTTTTGCCAGTATAAGGTCAAAAAAGAAAATGGCCTATGCACAAAAATTGTATTTTTACCTCTGTAAAGAAAAATTGTGAAATATTTTGAAATAGACCAAAAGAAAACAAAAACAAAACAAAACAAAAACCACTGGCTATCCTGTCCGATGCAGCCTTTTGGGGATCTCAAGCTTGTATGGTCTTTGAGATATTTTGTAACTATGTAAATTGTAAAAACTGAAAATAATGCAAATCGTTTTTATCCATTGAAGTGCAAATTTGTGGTGTCTAAATGATTATTGCTCTATAACTCCTTTTGGATGTCCTTGTAAATTCTTTTTAGCATTCTAGATTTGTTTATAATGTGTGGTTCTTTGAGTGTCACTTTGAACCAATTATAATATCTTACTGGTGACTTCAGTAATTCTGGAGTTAAATAAAATTTTTGAGATGTGCATTTGTTCTATATTTGTATGAGAGTCTTGATTTTACCTTTAAAAACCTTTATCTTTTAACACTTGCAAGTGTGCAATTAAAGCAAATTATTTTAACATCTATCAGAAACATTCTGAAAGAGGTTCCTGAATTTGTAGCAGACTGGACTAAAATATTCTCAAAGACACCTTTTAATTCTGATAACATCCAATATATGAAGAAAAGGATATAACAGAAAGAATAAATTGTTCTAATTGAGTGACTTGGCGAATGGAGGCACCATTGAAAGCTAGCACAAATAGAGTCCTATGGTGCCACATGGAAGTTGTCTGTGAGTGAATTCAGACTTACTGAGACCAAAGTAATAGAGGGATAGTCATGGGAAAATATACAGGAGTAACAGAATTCAGGCTGAATTCTGGATGACAAAATTAGGGATCTGACCTAGAAGTCATTGACAAGGAGAGCAGCATTGAAATTATCACTATGGCAATTATGCCAAGAAAAAGGAAGGGAAACATTGACAAAGAGATAACATCTGTTATTCGTGAAATCCTCAGAATGTGACTATTGTCGGAGAAGAGAAGAGCATTTGTTCTTTGACACAAGTTTCCATCTTGGTAACTATGGATCGTGGACATCTCATTTTTTTCTCTCTAACAATGCAAGAGAATAAAACACATATATAAGATATCTCGTTTGGTTATTTTAAGTATTCGATCATAGAAAGTATTAACTTACCTTTTAATTCATCATTTTATTCTCACATGTTTTCTTAGACAAAATGGAAATTATGATTGATTGGTTGGAGTTTTAAAAGACCTGGATAATTTTGCTAAGGTTGATCATCACTATTTTGCACAAAGAATTTAAACAGGTACTTTGTCTTCTTGAGAACGGAGCTCTCAATAATTTTGTTCATAGTTGTTTATATTCTAAGAACTCCTGAATCCAACCCCATGATTGAATTCAAGCTCATTGTAGGTCATGTGCTTATAAGAAAGCTGCATATTCAATCTTCCACTTCTTTGAAAGAGGTGAAAGTAGAATTCTAGCAAGACAAATATGCAGGCCTAATTAATAATTTTTATTTCGGTATAGAGATTCAATAAGAGCTAAGGTGTCATACAGGAAAGTCACTGAAAGAGCTGACTAACACATGAAATAATTTTTTTGGTGTTTGAAGCGAGAAAGGAAGAAACAACAATCTACGATTAGAGTGCCCCTTAGTTTCATTTCAAAGAGCATGAAGTTCTCATGGCATCCGCTAAAACGAGATGAATGGGAAGGAAAAACTGATGAGTTTATTGAAATTGCCATATTATAGTCTGCCAAGAGTTCTGATCTATGACGTCCAGTGGTTTTCCAACTCCTTGGACTCCCTCTAAAATGCTGCATTGCATATATTCATTCTGCAATTTAAATAACGTGTGTGTGTGTGTGTGTGTGTGTGTGTGTGTGTAAAAATATCCTGCTACTCCATAGATACTAAGGCAAGGAGCAGAGTATTTGTGTACACACATTGGACTGTAAAAATCAAGAATAAAATTCTTAACTTATGCTGCCACTTCTGGGATGAATGCCCATTGCTGGTTAACTTTACCCTAAAATTGCAAGAATTAAAAATGTGATCCATGTATTATCTCGGAAAGAGCAAAGACAGAGTGGGAGCCTCCGAGTGGTTTGGTGGTCGGAGTGCTCTGCTCTTCTGCTGACAGCCTGTCAGTGTCCTGTTCCTTTCTCATCCTTAATTAGAATTCTCGGATTCCGAGGTTGCCATCTGTACCACACTTGCCACTGTGGTCCCCGGACCTGGCACAAACACAGCTAACCTCGTCCTCATAAAATGACTCATTACCTTCTCCAGCTGTTATCTATTAGCACTGCAGATTTTGCACCAATTTCCATGCCAAGGCATCTCTCCCACCCTCCCCATTGCCCCACAACCTACCAGAGCCAGCTGGTGAGAATTCCCACACCTTATTTAAGAGGACATTTTCTTGACACATCAAGACAGATGCATGCCCTTAAGTGCACCTATGCCAAGACCTGAAACAGGACAATTTGTCCAATTCTCAGTCATAGAGATTTTGAAAAATCTACTTCCATAGCAGCATTAATGCCATGTCAACATTTGAGACAAACAGTGCAAGAATTGTCTGTTACTGAGTGAGCCATTACTCAGGCTGTTCTCAGCTGAAGAATCTTTGCGTTTAGTGTGTTCAAGCTAAAATAGGAATCATTTGTGTTCAAAATTACTTCTGAATACCTACCAGCCAACATAATTTGCTTACTTAGTATACCTTGGGGCCTGCATGTATGTAGGAAATGAAGCTAGGAAATGAGACTTGTGAACAAGCTGAAAGGGAAAAAAAACACAGGTTACCTTGAATGATACAACACCAAATTCCTTGTAATCTAAACTAACTCCTCAACAGCAACAATGTAAAGAAAGAAAGAAAGAAAGACAGTTACTGTGTTCTGTGAACAAAGCTGTGCTCTCAGATCTATGTGTTCCAACTCACAGCATCCTGAGTTACACCATGTGTTAGGATATTATTATAGAGTTTAGAGATGTAGAATTAATTCAATATTTTTGAAATACGCTATTGGCCAAAAGTACAAAATCTTTTAATGAACAACAACAAAAGCAACCAACGACAAATGAGGGAGAATAGCATAATAGTCGTGATCAAAGGTTTTGGGCTGGAAAAAAAACACCTGCGCTTAATTTCATCACAGTTTTGAGCAATTCTTAACTTTTATGACAACAATAATAATATGCAGAATTGGTAGGTAGCTGATATAAGATGTAAAATTCTCAGGGCAATGCTTGGCTCATAGTGAGTCTTCGGTAAATAGAAACCAGCATTAGAAATTATAATGGGGAGGAAGAATGAAGGTAGAAGGAGGGAAAAGAGAGTAAAACATAATCAATCATCAATCAATCAATTAATCAATCAGAACAGAATAAAATATGGTTGAACGCTTAATTTGATCTCAGAAAGAAAAATGCTGCTCAGACAAAAAGATAATTTAAAAATTATAAGAGACAAAAGTTTATGGAAGCATCTGCATAAAAATTTAAAACTTCTGCACATAAGAACAAAACATACACAGAATTAAAAGGCAAGTCAATTGCAATTATTGGCAGCAATTATTTAGAAAAGAGGAAAGGAGAAAAGCCAGAACAGGAATACCATTGCATTTGTAATTGTGCTAGTATTTATTTTTGTCTTTCCTACTTCCTCTTTTAAATTTTTTATCTATCTATCTATCTATCTATCTATCTATCTATCTATCTATCTTTGAGATGAAGTCTTGCTCTGTTGCCCAAGCTGGAGTGCAGTGGCGTGACCTCAGCTTCCTGCAACCTCTGCCCTCCAGATTCAAGCAATTCTCCTGCCTCAGCCTCCAGAGTTTCTGGGATTACAGGCGCCCACCATCCGGCCCGGCTAATTTTTGTATTCTTAGTGGAGATGGGGTTTCGCCATGTTGGTCAGGTGGGTCTCAAACTCCTGACCTCAGATGATCTGCCTGCCTCAGCTCCCAAAGTGCTGAGATTACAGGCACGAGCCACTGTGCCTGACCTATTTATTTTTTAATTGACAAATAAAAACTATATTTTTATGGTGTACAAAATGATGCTTTGGTATGTGTATTCATGCTTAGCATTTTAATTAGAAATTGGAACCACATTCACAAAAGATAATGCATAATTATAGAAATCATAACTATGCAAATATTAGAGGGCATTTACTATATACATAAGTCTAACTGATATTGGCAAAGAAACAGTGTATATCAGGAAGGGTCAGTGCTTGGTGGCTTCTTAGAGTTAAGGGCATCACATTATGGTTTTCACTTTAGTGCAGGAAATCCTGTAGGTTTGTTGCTCAAAGCCATGTATATAGTCAGAATTCCTTGTTTGTCCCACATGGCTGGGTTTTGTGATGTCTATGCAAGATCTTATATTTGGAATTTTTTATTTTATTTTCTATTTGGCTGTCAGTTGGCCACTTCTCAGGAATGTTATGAAGGAAATCCCTATATTTAATGAGCTGATATTGAAAATATCTAAGGTCATTGGCCTGTGATTACACCTGGTTTATTTTATCTTACTTAGAGGTTGTAGTGCACATTAGAACCTTAGAATACTATGTTCCCTTAGAGACGTTTAGGCTCACACCATATCTGGAACAAATTCATGCGTCTAAATGTCTCTAGGGGAAGACAATATTTATAACAAGCGACTGCTTTCGGTAATACAGTGAAATACACGAATACGTTCTTCAGTGCATTTTTTCCCTGTGCTACACTTTGTGCTTTTTAAACTAAGTTTTTAAATTTGCAATTTGATCTACCCAACAGTTCCCATAAATAGTAAACATTTATAGTTTTCTGATTTCTTGCTGGAATTATATTCATATCCAGATCTTCATTATTTTTCCATTTCCAAATTGGTGTTTGTTCACCTACCTCTGACTTATGAAGCAAGTTCTCCTCCAGAAAATGTTTACTACTAATATATATATATGTAATAAAATATATATATACACACACACAAATACACTCACACCAATGCCGCTGTTCAATTAAGATAATTTTGTTACTAATAACATTTAGACTTAACAAATAGAAGTTTCCCATAATATAATTATCAGCCTGATAACTATGAAAATCAACTGGTAAAACTAATGGTAAATATGTAAAAATCTGGGCTAGTACTATAGCTAGAAAGGCTATAGTGGTACTCTATGTTGGATGCCCCTAGCTTGCCTTAGGGAACTTTTAAAATAATACCAATGTCTTGGTTACAAACCAATTTTAATGCTGAGTATCACTAACTTTATATATGAAATTTTATAAAAAGGCCAGTTGGAGGAGTTAAATACTATATGTCTTTAACATTCCAAATTAATCACTATTCACAAATAGCTTAGACATAAAATATGTAGAAAATTCGTAAGATTCTCTTTGACTGAAAGGTAGCTGTAATGGAAATGGACATATAAGCAAAATCATTTTATACAGTATTGCTATGATCACTATGTCAATATTTCATTTCCTACAGAGCTTCCTATTTACTTGGCACTTAAAGAAGAAGAAGATCACTCTTCTCCTTCCTTCAAGTCAAATGGCCAGGAAATACGGAGCCATGGGGGAATTTAGGAGGGGTACAGGTTGCGTTTTAGGGAAAATGGAAAGCTTCTTCTTGGCATCCTTCTTCATCAGAGGAACAATAAATGCTCTCATCTATAGTCCTTTCCTACTCTCAATTTCCCCATGGACTACCTTGTCGTTGGAGTCTCATTGACTCAGAATAATTGGATATGGCCTGTTCTGTAATGAGTTGGCTGCCATCATGATAAGCATTGCATAAATACCTAATGAAATGAGAGCCGTCTCCTCCATGCCCAGCCAAGCTGGTTGCCTCCCGGCCAAGAGAACATCCTAGAGGAAACTGCACAGACTGCATGTCTTCTGCAGAAGTTCAAGTTAATAAAGTTTCAAACTAATGGCATTTTTTTTTCCACAACCAATCTCAAGGGCAATGACATTAACAGGGATGCTTGCTGGAGTCTAGAATTTGACTAATGAAACACTCATTAGCCATCTCCTTCAGTGTTTGTCATGTTTAAGACGACCTCACCAGTGAGGCAACTGGAATAAAATCAAAGGCTAAATGGAAAGTAGAAATCGAAGTTCACTTTTTCTGGTCAAGAGATTCACACTGAATATTTTCTATTTATAAATAAGGCAATGGTATGACTTCTTGTAAGAGAGTAGTTGTCTTCTAAAATTGAGATAACTTGAAATGTGATACTTCACATGTGCTTTATCAAATAACATCTTTAGTTATATATCATAGAAATGGACTGGCTGCCTTAAATAGAAAAATGATTAATTGTGTGGATTTTGAAAAGTACAGTGACTTGATAGAAAGGCCAGGTTTTTAAACTAAAGATAGGAATTAAGGCAGTTCTGAGAATCTAAGTAGCATAAACTCCTCAATAAAGATATCAGAATGCAATGTCTGGAGTAAATGTGTTACAAATACTTTTCCTCCAGCCTCTTGGTGACAAGTTGACTGAAGTAACTCTGACCTTATGTTCTCCCAGGTTCAAATTCAGTAGGAAAGAAAGTCCTGACAACATCAGGTTTCCTTGGGTATCATTGGCTCCAAAAGTCAGGTACTTATTTCTGAAGTAATTACTCTGATTAAAAGATTGTTCTTTGCTCACCCCTGAAATAAGAAAAAGGACAGAATCCACTCCATCTGAAACTCAGAGTCTAAGAGTTGAGAACAGATGGTTCTTTCAAAGAAAATTGTGATGTCCAGAAATTGTCAGAATACTTGTCACAAAAGAAGAACACGTAATTCTAGGAAGGCAAAAAAGAAATGCGTACTGTCCTGCAAAATATAGTCTCCACAAAGGCTTACAGGTAGAAGTTAAAAGACAATGAAGAGCAAAGAAGCATATGAACAGTTGTTCAACAATATGTGTCATTAAGGAAGTACAAATTAAAACCAAAAATGACCAAAATCCAAAACACCAAAAACACCAAATGCTGGTAAAGATGTGGAGCAGCAGGAACTCATTCACTGCTAGTGGGAATGCAAAATAAGAGTCGCTTTGGAAGACTGGAATGTTTTTTATACAATTAAAAATACTCTTAACATACATTCTAACAATTTGAAAACTTATGTCCACCAAGATCTTGCACATGGATGTTTATAGCAGTTTTATTTATAATTGCCAAAACTTAAAAGCAACCAACATATGTTTCTGTTGGTGAATGAATAATTAAACTGAGGTATGGCTACACAATGGACTATTTTCAGCATGAAAAACAAATAAGCTATCAAGTGGTGAAAAGACATGGCTTCATAAGGAGAAACCTTAAATGTGTACACTAAGTGGGGAAAGCCAAGCTGAGAAGGCCATAGATTCTATAATTCCAACTATATGACATTCTGGAAAAGGCAAAAATGATAAAGACAGGAAAAAAGATCAGCGGTTGCAATGGGTCACAAGGTCACAAGAGAAGAATAGGCATAGCACACAGGATTTTTAGGGCAGTGAAAAGATTCTGTATGATACTACAATGGTATCATTACACCTCTGTTATAATGCACAGGATGTATGACGCCAAGAGTGAAACCTAATGTAAACTATGGACTAGGCGATAATTATTTGTCAATCAGAGTCATCGTTTTTAACAAATATACCACTGTGGAGTATGAAGTTGACAGTGGTAGAGGTGTGTGTGTGGGGGGTTAGGGGATATACGGGAACTCTGTATTCCTTTTTCTCATTTTTTTTGAACCTAAAACTCCTCTAAAATATAGTCTATTAAGAAAAAAACATATATGCCGGTCCCAGAAACCAGTACTATACACTTTTCCTGACTTCCTTCTTGGCCTTCTCATTAGCACCAAGGTCCCTGGTACACCACAAAAACCCAAGGCTTGAAGTTAGCTGAGTTTTAATTCTGCCAGCTTTTCCCTTACCTCTGTGACCCTGAGCAAAATGCCTAAACTTCACATTCGGATATAAAATGACATAAATCTGTACAAACTACATAGTTAAACATCCAGTAACCATAAGCAATATTTATTGAGCACATACTATGTGCCAGACACTAAAATAAGCACTTCATGTACAATAACTAATTTAATCTTCACTTAACCTTGTGAGGTAGTTACTGCTGTTCCCATTATTTTAGAGCTAAATAAAGGAATGCAGAAAGTGATTAAGCACGTTTCATAAAGTAATATGGGCAATAAGCATGAACGTTGGAATATGAGCCCAGACAATCTAGGTTTAGAAGCTTTGCTTTTACCAATACACTGAATTCCCTGCATATGTCATGTCCATACAGAGTAGGGTTTAAAAGTTTTAATTTCCTTTTCTTTCTCTATCCTCTCTCCATTGTGCCTCTTGAATCACAGGAGTTCCACCAACTTTGTATCATTTTTTTAAAAAGCTTACAAATCAATAAGTGGAGGGAAATTAAAGTAGTATTAGGAATTCTAGATTCCAAATAACTGTTTTCATTAGGTTGTAACTTTGAATAGATTTTTGTTTTTGAGTAAGGAGATGGATAACTGGGTAATGTATCTAAGACTGACACTGGGCCAGCATTTCGACTCCTAGTTAATTCGTCCTATCTCTAACTCTCTATTCACTTTCTCCTTTAGAAGTAAGAAGGACAGTATAAAAATAATGTCTAATTCAGGCTTTTGGTATGAACTGGTTTTAGGTTTTGAAGGGTTATCTATTTATGGAACAAAAGAGTCTTAAGTGAGGCTCAAGAAGAATTGAAAGAGTAATAACACTTAACACTGGGAAGAATGAATATTCAGAAGAGGAACTTTTAGCTTCTATTACATTAAAAAAAAAATCACTGCTCCCTTCTTCTGTTCATAGATGCATATTAGTTTATGTGACAGATTTATTACTGAGTCGAGTATATCAAATGTTGGTTAACAATATTCACTCTCTGAGTTTTCTGTTCTGGTAAGGTAAACCCATTTTTTAAAGTAGCTAATTCTTTTGTAATGTCCAAGGTTCTTTTGTTGTGGCTGTTTTGTTTTGTTTCAGTTTTCTGGCTGTTGCATATATCTACCTCAATTGTTGAGTTTCCAAAGATAAGGCAAGCCTCCTTCCTTCCTACATTTCTTCTTCCTTCCTTCTTTCTTTGAGAAACATTTATTTAGACACTGGTGGGGGGAGGGGAATAAAGATGAATAAGATATGGGTCGTAAAAGATCAGAAATAGAGTTAAACACAATTAACATATGGGAGTTGGCTCATCAGAGCAATGAGGCTGACTGATCTGCTCACTGAATATTCATCAGTTCTTCTCACACTCCTTTTACAACTAGGTGGGGCCATGTGACTGACACTGACCACCAAGTTCTGAGTGGAAGTAAAGCTTGTCATTTCCAGGCTACAGTATGTAATTGCTGGTGCAAGACTTTCCAGCAAACACTTGCCTAGAGACTCAAGAAGCCACATATATCTGGATTGTGTTTTTCCAAAATGGGGGAGACACCCTCAGCATAGATTGACTGTTAATCACGCAGAATTCAGCTCCCCACTATCCAACACTAGACGTGAGCCACGTATGAGGAGTAGACCTTTGTTGCTTGAAGGAACTGAAAACTCGGGGTTAATTTAGGGACTCAGCATGGTTAATCCTAATCAGACTAATACATTTATAACATGGGATGGAAAACACAGGAAATAATAACATTTATGTAGATCTAACTATGGGCCCAGAATTATTTTAAGTATATAATACGTATCACTTCACGTCATCCTCACAACAATCCAATGAAGTAGGTACTACCATTATTTCCATTTTACAGATGAGTAAATTGAGGCACAAGCAGGTAACCAACTTGCCTACAAATATATAATTAAACATGTTGGAACTGGGAATTAAACTCAGGCCATCTGGCTCCAGGGTTTATTACCCTAACGACAATGTAATTAGAAAACTAAACAAATGCGCAATTGCACAATGGAAATATACTGTCTCAAGGTTTCCTTCAATTTGGAATATTAATATTTAGAACTGACATTTGACATATTCCATTTGGAATATTATGTTGATGCAAAAGTAACTGTGGTTTTGGTCATGAAAAGTAACGGCGAAAAGTGCAGTTACTTTTTTAAAAAAATTGATTATACTTTTTATACTTTAAGTTCTGGGATACATATGCAGAACGTGCAGGTTGTTACATAGGTATACATGTGCCATGGTGGTTTGCTGCACCCATCAGCCTGTCATCTAGGTTTTAAGTCCCACATACATTAGGTATTTGTCCTATTGCTATCCCTAACCTTGCCCCCAACTCTCTGACAGGCCCCGGTGTGTGATGTTCCCCTCTCTGTGTCCATGTGTTCTCACTGTTCAACTCCCACTTACGAGTTCATGAGAACATGAGGTGTTTGGTTTTCTGTTCCTGTAATAGTTTGCTGAGAATAATGATTTACAGCTTCATCCATGTCCCTGCATAGTACATGAACTAATTCTTTTTTATGGCTGCGTAGTATTCCATGGTGTATATGTGCCACATTTTCTTTATCCAGTCCATCATTGATGGGCATTTGGGTTGATTCCAAGTCTTTGCTATTGTGAACAGTACTACAGTAAACATGTGTGTCTTTATAGTAGAATGATTTATAATTCTTTGGGTATATACCCAGTAATGGGATTGCTGGGTCAAATGGCATTTCTGGTTCCAGATCCTTGTGGAATGCCACACTGTCGTCCACAATGCTTAAACTAATTTACACTCCCACCGACAGTGTAAAAGTGTCCCTATTTCTCCACATCTTCTCCGGCATCTGTTGTTTCCTGACTTTTTAATGATTACCCTTCTAACTGGCATAATATGGTATCTCACTGTGGTTTATTCAACCAATAAACATATGAAAAAAAGCTCATCATCACTTGTCATTACAGAACCGCAATTACTTTTGCACCAACCTAAATAGTATCATCTAGTCCCTGAAAAAATATTTACTGGGAACCTACCATGTGCCGACTTCTCTGTTCAGCCTCAATCCTATCCTAGGTGGTGGATAAATGAGAATCCCCAGGGGCATGTGAGAAATGAAACAGAGCAGCTTCAGGAGCCACTTGAAATCTCCTGCTTTCCAGAGCAACTTGTGTTGAAGGGCAGAGAAGGTGTTGAGGATTGTTACTTCAATAAATCCCCAAATCTGTATTAGTAAACAGTTAGTTCATCCTTAGCACAACCGACGCCTTGTATCATGGCCCAGCTCTCCTAATTTTTCAGCTTTCATTCTCTGTTTCTTGTTTAACACAATGGTCTGTATCGCATAGAATTCCAAATAGACATTAAGGCTACTTTTGTCATAAGGCAAATTGGCTTATAATTATACTAATTCAATTAATATTTATATTTTGCCATTTATAATAAAAATTTTCAACTATTTGGATGAATTCTAATGGGCAAATATTTCAGTAAACCATAACTGGGCTTCAAAAGCAATTTTTATTAAAGCTTGTAACATATGACTACACACATTTATATATATGTTACAAGAAGTCTATTGACTCTGTAAATGGTAACAACTGTTAAAACTGCATTTTTATTTCTGCTGTTGCTTTTAGAAGTTGACCTTCATAACCTGGAATAAAGATATTGTCTTTCCTGGAATGTTGCTAAAGTCATAGTCAAATCAAATTGTGTGTGCATTGTTTTGAAATCCCCCCTCCCTGTCTCCATCTACCTTCCCAGGAGGAAAAAATAAAAACAAAAAAAGAACAAAAACAAAGCTTGCCTCCACCTGGCTTTGAGCCAGGGAATAAGAAGAAAGAAGCTTTTGTTATTGATGCTATTTATAACCCTGAATTACTCTTGTTAGAATGATGGGGCCAGAGCAGGGGAAGATCTTTTGTTTGCTTAGTACAAACCGCATCTTCCCCCTCAGTAAAACCTTATTTAAGATCATACTAAACAGCCACTGCAGGTACCATGTGTGGAGCTAAAAGCTGGGAAAGGACCAAGATATTTGTAAAGAAGAAATGGAGAGGAATTGCATTGCAGGCAGAAGATTTGGAAGTGGAAACCACCCTCCCAAGAGATGGAGAACCAGTGGAGGATGGGTTATCTATCTGAAGCCTGTGGAGACTGAGGAGAAAATAAGTGTTTCAAGGGGTTTTGTCAAGTGAAACATCATGGGGGTGATGGTGGTGAATGTGAAGCCGTCCCACCTACAATACCTTTGATAAAATATTGTTCATTGATATGGTTTGGCTGTGTCCCCACTCAAATCTCATCTTGAATTGTAGCTGCCATAATTCCCACATGTTGTAGGAGGGACCTGGTGGGAGATAATTGCATCATGGGAGTGGTTTCCCCCATCCTGTTTCTGTGGTAGTGAATAAGTCTCAGAAGATCTGATGGTTTTATAAGGGGAAACCACTTTCACTTAGTCTCTTTTCTTTCTTGGCTGCCGCCATGTAAGACATGCTTTTCACCTTCGACCATAATCGTCAGGCCTTCCCAGCCACGTGGTGCAACTATGAGTCTGTTAAACCTCTTTTTCTTTATAAATCACCCAGTCTCGGGTATGTCTTTATTAGCAGTGTGAGAACGGACTAATACACCCATGAATGTCTTCACACAATGTTCTAGATACAAGTGCCTTCCTGTTTCAAAATTAGCATAGGATGAAAGCCAGGCTTGTCTCAGAAAGCTGAGGGGAAGGGCACATCACCAAATTCTGCCATCAAAGCCACTTTCCTTCAGTTCATTGGCTTTCCCAAGGTATAAAAGAAAAGTGTTTTCTTTGATTGGTCCTTTCATTATCTACACCGCCCTTGGAGCCTAGGTCTACTGTATTCATTCAAAAAGAGTTGGTAGATTGGGGATGACCCAAAATTACAGGATTGAGGACACTTTCTTAAAATATACTACCATGCTGTTTTTACTGCTTTAACAGCAAAGCATCCAGACAATGCAGGTTTTTAGGATATTGTGTTTTTCCAGAGAAATGAAATGAATTAGTTCCTCAGTGGTAAATATAAAAATAAAAAGAGGACTTGTTTGATTTATAGGAAAACATGTATCTAGCTATAAAGGAGAGAAAGAAAAATGTAACAGAAGACAAAAGAAAAAAATTCATCTTAAGAGAGTAATGAATAATTATGAACTGTTGATTCAATTGGGAGGGTAAATTATTTTGGTATGTCTGAAAATACAGAAGGCTGTAAAATCACTAGTGAGCATGCCATTGACTATTCTGGATTAAAGCAGCACCTGTTACCATTAAATGAAAGGAGAGAACAAGGAAGAATGTAATATTGTGTTTCATGCATAAACAGTGTTCCAAGTACTTGCTACATGCAACAATTTTGTAAGATTGATTTTATGCCCATTTTAGCACTGAGGATAACTGAGTCTCAAAAGTTAATCAGCTTGCCCAGGGTGTGTAGAGAACATACAATTTAAGTTCACTGAAGAATTATTGAACTCTTAGTTTATGCCAGGCTGTATGCATGATCAGGGTCAGAAAACTTTGTAAAGCATCAGATAGTACATATTTTAGGCTTTGCAAATCATGCAGTCTCTGATGCAATACTCAACTCTGCAGTTGTAGTACAAAACTAGCTGTAGGAGATATGTAAAAAATGAGAGTGAGTGGCTGTGTGCCAATAAAACTTTATTTACAAAACCAGGCAGGCAGCAGACTGGATTTGGCCTGGGGTTTATCAACTCCTATGATTGATGATGAGGGTATGATGGTGAGAAAGTCAATTCATTAATCCCTCACAGAGTCTCTCTAATTCTAAAGACACTATTTCACTGTTTTCTTGTATCTGCTTTATTTAGACAGTGCTTCCCCCCAAAAAAGCTCTGAGATTTTTTACCTAAAAATGATTAACTAAGAAAAGTAAATATTTGCAACATCTACACACCAGCACCCTGGTTCTTTTGCATTCATGCACCAGTGGGGTCTCCCAAGTCATCCAATGTATGAATTTTCAGTTTATCTCCATGTCTTTCCACAGTTTCCAATTCCAAATGCAAATATCCTTCTAGTTGATTTCCCATTAAACAGAGCCACATTATGATTCCGGGAAGACACATCAGGTTAGGATTATATTATTAGACTTGTCCTCAGGGAACAGACATTTCAGAACATATGAAGTTGTTCATATGTTCATATGTACCTATAAACATTGGGGGCAGGCCCAAAGGAAGTTGTAGGGAGTACTAAATATATGACTTGATGACAATAGAGGCACAGCCCCATTCTCAGGGATTTTGATTCAGTAGACCTGGGTCAGATTCAGTAATAAATATCATTTTCAACAAAAATCCTTTATGAAGTTGATGCATTTGATTAACTGTATCATCGCTGTAGTCCTACAGCTGGATTATTGTTTCGCTGTCAACATTCTTCAGATCTTGATTTGAGCATCCTTGCAACACTATTCCTCCTCTGTTCACTTAGCTCCTGTGTGGAAAGAGGGATCCTTCAGGAAATGTTCTCCTGCCTCCTATGTTCTGCTTTGAATCCTCCTCCCGTTTCACATATTAAAACAAAGAATACATTTTGAACATTAACACATTTCTGAAAATTATTTTTCAGTCTGAATAACCTTTTGATGCCGATGACTTCCCTGTCTTAGAAAGGGAATCAATAACCAAGAGTCTTTTTAAAATAAAGTTTCTATTATAATAATTATGATTTATTATTTTTATGCTACTATAATTTCAGAATTTCCTTAAATAAACTAATTTCCAGTTTTACAACTTTCCTCCCAAAATGCAAATGGTAACAAAAATAAGAACGAAAAAAATGATAACAACTACCAGGTATTACATACTTAATAGGTGCCACAGACTGTGTTAAGTACCATAAATGTATTGACTTTTTTATATGCAAACATAAAATTATAAAATTAGGGGTAAGCTTGAGAGCAAAATACTACCACAGTAAGTAATCCAAGTGGCAGTGCTGTCCCTTTGCTGCTTCTACTACAAAGTGAATTCGAAGGGTTGGCTTTTACTAGTTCAGATCTGTATTTTAGGTGTGAGCTCAATAATTGTTCTGAGCAGACTCTCTCTGGCCAAGCTGACCGCTGTATTCTGTATTAACTTTGTTTACCTACCAAAGGTGAATTGCTCTGGATGCCAGCAGAATTGAGTTTAAGAAGCCAGGATTTGGCGATAACCTATAAACATTGGGGGCAGGCCCAAAGGAAGTTGTAGGGAGTACTAAATATATGACTTGATGACAATAGACGCACAGCCCCATTCTCAGGGATTTTGATTCAGTAGACCTGGGTAGGATTCAGTAATAAATATCATTTTCAACAAAAATCCTTAGTGATTCTGTTGCAGGTAGTCCTCAGATCACATCTTAAGAAATACTGATGTAAATAAAACTGTTTCAAACTGCCTCTTTCTTCATTTCCTTACTCCCTCTGCTAACCAAGTCCTCCCACTCAGTCTACTGAAAGGGCCAGGCTTGGTGATGCTGAGGTATGGCTTCCTCCCTAAAGCAGGTAAACAATATAAAAGCTTTTACGCTGAGCCAAAATGTTCACTTCATATCAACTTGTAACAGTCTCTTGTATTTTGTACCTAGATGATCCCTGATCCAAAACAATTTAAATTTGGAACAAAGCTGCCCATACTTTCTTAATTGCTGACATTATTAAGATTTTAAATCTGTATAGAACTAAAGTTTTAATGTTTTAATTGATGCATAATAGATGTACATATTTTGGGGGTACATGTGATTTGATACAGTCATATAATGTATAAATTGGTGTAATTGGGTTATTCATCACCTTAAATATCTTTTTTATTTGAGAAATATTCAAATTATTCTCTTCTAGCTATTTTGAAATGTACAATAGATTAGCATAAACTATAGTCATCCTACTGATCAGTTGAATACCAGTTATCATTTCTCCTATCTAACTGTGTATACTTGTATCCAATAATCAACTTCTCTTAAAGCTCTTCTTATTTTCCAGCCGTGCCTAGAATCTTGACCTAGTACTGGTGAACACTCATGCTCTGCATGTGTTTATAACACTTTTGATTTCTCCATGGTTGTGAGCTATTCCTCTGACTTGACACTTGGATAGACATCCTCCAATACCCATGCTGCATTTCATTTCCATCAAGAATACTTGTGTATGAGTATGAGCTCCTTGCTACATCTATAAAACTGGATTTCTAGCCTAGACTCATCTCTCCTTGCTCAGCTACTGGCTAATAGACATCTCCCCTTGCAAATCCCACAAAGATCCCAAATCCAATTTCACAAACAAACCTTATCCCCTTTTGGTATTTAAAAAAATCTTACTAATGGGTGCCATCACTAATCCAGTCACTAATGTTAAACAAACAGCAACAACAAAAACTGGATGTCATCCTAGATCCCTTTATGCTTACCACACATCCCTTCATTTAATCCCCCAACCGTTCTCACAGGCACCAGTGTCCTAGGGTTCCATCTGGGCTTCCTAGCTCTAATCTCCCTCCTCTCAACTCCTTCTTCACATTGCTGCAGTCCAAACTGTCATAAAACCAAACCTGATTATGTCATTGCTTTTCTTTTCTCCTTAAAACACTTCAGTGTTTTCACATTGCCAAAAGAATCAATTTCAACAACCATGCAATTAAAAAATGCATTTATAACCTGGAGACTGCCAATTTATCCCAACTAATCTCCATCTCCATCTCATTCCATGCATACAATCAAAATTATATATATATATATACACACATATATATATCCAGCTATAATAAGTACTTACAGTGTTCCAAATGTGCTGTTCTGCTTCTGGCCTCAACCACTGCAACTTAAATCACCATCATGTTTTTTCTGCACCTCTGTAAGGGACTCACCTTTCCCCTTTCTCATCCCCTAAACATGTCCTCCACCCAACCCCCTAAGTTAATTTTGATAAAATAATAAGATCATGTCAGTCCTCTATTTGGCTCTCCAGTGGCTTCCTGCTGCACTGGATGGATGTTCACATTCCATCCATTAGTCTATAAGGTCTTTTATGATCTGATTCCTGCCTACCCTCTGTCCCTCCTCTCCTTCCATGCTCCCACTCTTTCAAATCACTCCAACCAAACTGCCTTCCTGATCCTCACATGAGTCAAGCTCATTTCTGCTTTAGGAACTTTGCTCTCAGAACCTTTCTGTACCTTTTCCTCCATGCTTATGCATGGCTGGTTCTTACTCCTTATTCAGGACTCAATTGTCACCTCCTCGGAGAAGCTCTCCTTGACCACACTATCAAACGCTGAGTGTCCTCCCCATATTTCTTTGTTACTTTACTGTGCATTATTTTCTTCATGCCATCTCTCACTTAGCAAAATCACCTGAATTAATTAGTTTATTAATATAGTCATGCCCCTCCCCCACTCAATTGTAAGCACACCATTTCCTGGCACAGAACACTAGTTCAATAAGCATTTGCTGAATGTCTCAATGGCTTTGCTTATGTTGTTCCTTCTGCTTCAAATAGGCTTCTTCAACCTTGGGCACTGACTACTTGCTAGACTCTAGAATATTCTTCAACACTTAGTTCAAATAACTCTTCTGCTGGGAAGTCCTCTTTCACCCCAAACAGCATTGATCACATCTAGGTTTGCCTTGCTCCATGTCTCATTACAGCATCAAACTGCGTCATAATTATTTGCTTGCATGCCCTTCTCCCAAATTAGACCTTCTTGGAGTAAAGGCTGAATCTTATTCAACTTAGGATCCTATGCATATAACATGGTTCTCTAGGGGCAGTAGATACTCAATAAATGTATCCTGAAAGAACAAATAAATCTGCTGCTGCCCATGCCAGAGTATAGATAAGATGTGAGAATAGTGATGATCATAGTGATGTAGCCTTAAGACTAATAAATAAGCTGAACTCAAGTCTCTCATTACATGTGTGTGTGTGTTGATTTTCACATGTATAGGAAGATACACACACGTAAAGTATGAATAATCCTCAAGTACAATGATTCAAATAAATTACATATAATTAATCCTCATTATATTGCTCAGAATATATTTTAAATATATTTGGTCACTGCTGATGCAACAATTGTAGCTGCAACTGTAGCCGTCGGTACTCATCTTTTTTATTTACGTATGCCTGTAACTGTACTTACCTAAATTGATAGGTTCAGAATAAAGAAGGAGGAGTATGAAGCAATTCAAATATAATGCTTAGCTCACGGGAGGTACTTTAAGTCTCTTCTTAATTAAAGAAATAAAGATTCTGGGAAACTAATCATTGAATTTGAATTTTGCCATTTAAAATTTTATGAAACATTAATGAATAAGATATAATGTCAATGTTTATATACATTCCTATAATTCTTAAGTATTTGCTTGCATCTACATATCTATTCAGTTTTGATTATGCCTTTTTGGCAGTTTTATCCAATGTATTTCTTTAGGGGGGAAAAGCAACTTTTAACAATACTTATAAGACTCATGATTATTTCTCTCCTCTGCTGATTTGCCAACGAGCTTTAAAGCATCTTTTATCACTCTTTCATTACATGGATGAATAAGCCTATTTAAGCATTTATTTACTAACTTTGCAGTTGCTCTAGTTTTCTAAATTTTGTGTTTTGAATCCTCTGCTGCATCTGTAAAATGACCTTGAAGTGAAGTTGTATCTGCAAGTCACATACAGCCAGAAGAGATCATAGAGATCGTTAAAATTTATTCAGACTTTTTGAGTATTTGCAAGACTGTGTGGGAAAGAAAAAGAGGAGGAAGAGGAGAAAGAAGAAAGAAAGGAAAGAAGGGAGGAAAGCAAGGAAATAGAGAAAGGATGTAAGACTTCAAATGCAAAGAAAAAAGTGCAAAATCCAGTCAAATGTTTTAGCTGGTTGAGAAATGAAAGCAGATAAGATATTACATTTCATAAAGTAAGAGGCCAATTACTTTTGAAAATTTTGAAGCCCACAATATCTGCAGCTCCAGGTACCTTGCCGGCTAAGCTAAAATCACTGGGTCCAACTTCTGTTATTTGGAAAGGCAATTGCCTGAGTGGCCATGAATCTTCCAATCTTAAGAAAATTAAAAGTAAGTAGCAATGATAAAAATAACCCCAGTTAAATTAATGCTAATGACCTGTCTGACTAGCAATGTGTCTTTCAATCCCAGATGAAAAATCACAAACAAAAAGATTTAACAAAATCAAAACTATAATATTTGAAATTATAGAACTGGATTCTCATGTCTAAGGATTTGTACATTTAGGCAATTTATGTTTCTGAGAGGCTTAAACAAATTTAATCTAGTAGAGTGATAGTCTTGTATTGTAGTTTAAAATATATTTTAATCAAAATATAATATAATCAAGTAACTGAAAGACGTGATTTTAAGTTGAAATTTTAGTAGACTTCTGCTCAGTAATGGGAAATCTAAGATTTTTTTTCATTCATCGATTATAAATTTTAGGTTTAACTTTTATAAAACTTATTTAGTGAATAGAAAAGTTTGATTAAGTTAGAGAATTACCTCAAAATGAAGTAAAATATATTAATTTTTGAATAATATACCTTCTGTTACTACACATAATTAGCGTTAATGAAATGGTCGTATGTATTGTTGCAATGCAGATGTGGAGTCCTTTGCTTAAAGACCAATAAATTATTTAGAAACCTAAGAGAACCAGATGATGCCTACTTTTTGCTGTACATAAATCATCCTATGTGGTAGTTGCTCTTGCTATCCACTTATAGATAAAGAAACTCTAGAAAATGGGGTAAAGGAATTTAAGTAACCTGATCATGTTTGCTCAGCTAATAATTTTAGGAACCAGAATTTTTACTTAGGGTTCTGTGATTTCAGTATAAAAGACATATTAAACATTGTAATACAGTGATATAAAGTAACACCACCTCTATCTTGTTTAGCACAATATCTTTTGCTCCTCAAATGGCAGGTATAAATGGGACCTTGGAAAATTGCAGGATTATGTGCTATTGGAAATTTTTGTTTAAGAGTGAAAAATAACCTTCGTTAATCTTTTATTTCCATACAGAGTTTCATAGATCGGCTATATTTAAGATAAGGCCAACTTTTACATGGACTACCTCTGAAAAATATAAATTGGATGCTATTTGTCTGAAGAAGTTAGGATGAGATTTGATATCCTTTTTTTGGTACACTAAATTTAGACAAATTCAAGCAATTCTTCTGAAAGTCACTGTGGGACAAAGATATTGGAAGACAAACTAGAAAAGTAAAGTAGCTGAGTGGAACATCTTTCTCACTTTGACCAATTATTTCAAAAGCCTCCAAGAGGTCAGATTACTTCACTTTAGGTTTCCAAATGCATTAGGACATTTTCATTGTAAAGGGACAGTTAGTCTAGCGAAAGTATTGTTCCTTTGGCGTTTTCTGAACTTTAAAGGACGCTGGGGTGTTTCTGGGAGTAGAATGGCAAGCCTTCTTTGGTGGGATTCTTGCTGGGCTGGTCACTAAAATGCAAGTGTAGTCCATGTTGAAATGAGTAAAACTATTGACCTACAGCTCAGAAGCTAAGAGACCAAGGATGACATAAACATGAACACTAGCCATTGCAAGGGACAATGCCATCTGGTTTGCTGTAGACACTGTCAGAAATAGCAGACTCCTGAGATCCTCATTTTCACTCTTGGCAGATTGGAAAAGGCTAACAAACACTATGGCTCAAAGGTAAATAAACTTTCCTTGGAGGCTATAGGCTCCTCCTCAAAGTCAATGAGGCAAGGCAAGTACTTTTTAAAGTGAGTCCTTATTGAGGATCACTGGATGCTTCATTCTTGTGCCTTGCTCTGTCATAAAGCTTCTAGGGTGAGACCAATATGCCCAATCCAAAACATTCTATTTTTAATATTCCTTTTTAAAACTTTTCTTTTTTTTTTTTTTTTTTTTTTGAGACGGAGTCTTGCTCTGTCACCCAGGCTGGAGTGCAGTGGTGTGATCTCGGCTCACTGCAACATTTGCCTCCCAGGTTCAAGTGATTCTCCTGTCTCAGCCTCCAGAGTAGATGGTACTATAGGTTCCTGCCACCACACCTGGCTAATTTTTGTATTTTTAATAGAGATGGGGTTTCATCATGTTGGCCAGACTGGTCTCAAACTCCTAACCTCAGGTGGTCACCCGCCTCGGCCTCCCAAAGTGCTGGGATTACAGGCGTAAGCCACCGTGACTGGCCTACAATGGTTATTTTATTGACTAAAACTAAATTGGTTTTCACATGTAGACAAAGACAGTTAACCATTCCCTGACCACCATCAAAAAAATGGGGTGGGCCGGGCGCGGTGGCTCAAGCCTGTAATCCCAGCACTTTGGGAGGCCGAGACGGGCGGATCACGAGGTCAGGAGATCGAGACCATCCTGGCTAACACGGTGAAACCCCGTCTCTACTAAAAAAATACAAAAAATTAGCCGGGCGAGATGGCGGGTGCCTGTAGTCCCAGCTACTCGGGAGGCTGAGGCGAGAGAATGGCGTAAACCCGGGAGGCGGAGCTTGCAGTGAGCTGAGATCCGGCCACTGCACTCCAGCCTGGGCGACAGAGCGAGACTCCGTCTCAAAAAAAAAAAAAAAAAAAAAAAAAAAAAAAAAATGGGGTGGGAGGAGGAGTTCGTGACTCTGAGTTAGATAGAAGTTGAGGGAGTCTTCTCCCAGACAAAAAAAAAAAAAAAAAAAAATCCTCTGTTGTCTTAGAAATGGTGGCTGATAGGTTTCCTTCCTTCTGCTGTTTTCTCTTTGGACAGGAAAAATATGTAGAAAGAATGAGAAACGCCTTAAGCATTAAATTCAGTACTCTGAACAATCTTACTGGGGAGTTGAACCCATGCCTGGAAAGCCAGAGAGAGAATTACATTATTTGGAGGGCAGCTTGGGGTGGTGGCCATCCAGATATGGGAACTCAGAGAAAGGATATTTCTGGCAATGGCAGCTTCATAATTTCTAAACAGTCATAATTTGATCAGAGAGTGAAGGTGGTGGTGGCGATAGGAAAATAACATTGAGACTCGATATGTGTGGCAAACAGGATCCTTTTAACATATCATTGAG
This sequence comes from Trachypithecus francoisi, assembly GCF_009764315.1. Lineage (NCBI taxonomy): Eukaryota > Metazoa > Chordata > Mammalia > Primates > Cercopithecidae > Trachypithecus > Trachypithecus francoisi. The sequence goes on from NW_022681454.1 coordinate 20,805,731, forward strand.
GATGGATGGAGAGGAAGAGAGTTATCTTTCTGAGAATCTGAACAGTAGTCAGCAGTCATTAGTTTTCTATTGCTGCTGTACCAAATTACCACAAACTTAGTGGCTTCCAAAATTGCAAATGTATTACCTTCTAGTTCTAGAGGTCAGAAGTCTGATGTGTGTCTCACTGGACTGAAATCAAGATGTCAGCAGGCCTGTGCTGCTTTCCCAATGCTCTAGGGAAGAATTAGTTTCCGTGCCTTTTTTTTTTTTTTTTTGAGACGGAGTCTTGCTCTATTGCTCAGGCTGGAATGCAATGGCACAACCTTGGCTCAACTTCAACCTCTGCCTTCTGGGTTCAATTGATTCTCCTGCCTCAGCCTCCCGAGTAGCTGGGATAACAGGTGTGCATCACTAAATTTGGCTAATTTTTGTATTCTTAGTAGAGATGGGGTTTCACCATGTTGGCCAGGCTGGTCACAAACTCCTGACTTGTTTTTGATGCTGCCTGCATTCTCTGGCTTGTGCATGCCTTCCATGTTGAAAGCCATCAATGGTGAATTGAGTTCTCATATTGTATTACTCCAATCTTCCCTCTGACTCACTCCTCCACTCCTTAGGACCCTTGTGATTTCGTGGGTTCCCCACATATAACCCAGGAAAATCTGCCTATCTTAATGTCAAAAATTAACAACTTTATTTTTCTTTGCCATGTAGCAAAATATATTAGTAGGGTCCATGAATTAAGATATGGCCACCTTGGGGTGCTTTCATTCTGTCTATCAATACAGCTGTGAGAAATATGGTGTCTGGAGCCATATCGTCTAGATTCAATCCCAATGCCACCACATACTAACTATGCAACTGTGGGCTAATGATACAGTCTCTCCATGCCTCAATTTCCTCAATTGTAAACCACAGTGAATAATGCCTATCTCAGAAGGTTCTTCTAAGGAATAATGTGTTAATTTATGAAATGTGCTTAGAACTGCACAAGTACTCAATTAAAATGAACAATTCCAATGTCCACCTACTTTACCAAGATAGAAGATAAAATTATTAAATATATGATGAATGCCTACAAGCTTCAGACTTAGGAGAATTTGACTGCAGTTATCAAGAATAGACACTTACAAGTGCTTCCTAACATATCTACACTCCAAATTCCCAAAGTGAATGAATAGCTCAGGAGATTCCAGGATCAAATCAGGTGGACACTATTAGAAAGCACCTACTTTGATCCCAGGATCTCCCCAGCCATTCATTCACTCTGGGACTCCGGGAATCCTTGCATGGGGAGAGCTTCTCACATATAAGCATAATGTTTATCTGCAGCTCTGCCAGTTTTCTTAGTCCTGCTTCTTTGAAGTCTAGCATTAAGTAGGCCTAAGATGCCATGCAAGCCACTGTCCACGGTACTGCTGGTCTCTCCAACTTGTATCTGCCTCCTTTTCTTACAAGGTCACAGAAAAACCTATGCTTACCCTAGATTTTTCGGAACATAGTCACATAGCACAGCTGGTGGACTCCCTAGGAACACAGCGATTTCCATTGTTCCACAATCATCGTCTTCACAAGATAAATAGGCTCCTAAGAACTGGGGAGCTGAGATGCTGCAGGTGACATATGTATACAGACATTCAAGGTTCTTGGGATATCTTCCAGGTTCTAATTCAGGCCCGGATGCTAAGACTTGCCCTGCTCTGCAAGACTTTTACTCATGGTGCTTTTCTCTTAAAAGCTTTATTGTTTTGTTTTTTTTTCATGATGGTCCTTATTACAGATATTTCCCTTTCTACTCTATATTCCCTTTCTATTCCCTCTGTATTCTTCCATTACTAATTACTACAACCTTAGAAGCTTAAAGAAACACAAATTTATTTTCTCACATTTTCTATAGATCAGAAGTCCAGTGGTCACTGCCACGTCTCTGTTTATGATCTCACAAACCTGATATACATGTGTCTGCAGGGCTGCCTTACTTTCTGAAAGCTCTAGAGGAATGTCTTTGTTCTTGCTCATTCAGGCTGCTGGTTGAGCTTTGTTCCTTGTGCTGTGCAATTGAGATCCACATTTCTTTGATGTCAGCTAAGGACCATTCTCAGATTCTAGAAACTACCTGCATTCCTTGGCTTGTGTCTCCTTCCCCCATTTTCAAAGGCATCAATGGTTGCTGAGTCCTTCTCACATCACACTTCTCTGACTCTTCTGTGTTCCTCTTCTGCTTTTAAGAATTCATGTGATTACATTGGGGCCACCAGGATCATCTCCCCATATTGAGGTCCATAGCCTTCATCACATCTGCCAGGTCATTTTTGCCATGTAATATAACATACAATACTCACAGAATCTAGAGATTAAGGTATAGGCATCATTGCAGAACATGAGTCAGTCAAGCACTGCCTCTTGTACTCCAGCCCATCAGGGTCGTTAGGTCTACATATGTCTGAAATTTTTGCTTCTAATTTTCTCCCACAGACTCCCCAGTTCTCAAAGAAAATCAAGGCGTATGGCTGGGCATCTCTTTTAGCATCCTTGAACAGTGTGTAATGGCCCAAATGTACTCCAAGAATGCAGCAATTGAAAACAAGTCACCCGGAGCACACAGACTGGAGGTAGGTGGTGCTTCCTCACAGCCAAAATGTAGCCTCATCACTGACCAGCCAAAGGTGATCCATTTCATCCATGTTAAGAGATACTGAAAGTACTAGGAGAACTGATGAGAGATAAACTGACTTTCCTGGGAGAATTTAGTAAAAGACCTCCAAGAGATTATGTTCAATTTGAACTTTGAAGTATGCAGGGAGTTTAATAGGAGGCACAGGAATGGATAGGAGAAATCATTTCAAGTAAATAGAAAAGCAAGTATATGCTTGTGAATAATAAGAAAAATACATTTTGAATAAAAGTATGGGTGTGTTTCTGTGTATGTATTGTATGTATGTGTGTTTGAATAAGGCATACTGATATTATGTATTGGTCAACCACAATATAGGAAAATAAATTGAAGGGCATCTCTTTAAATCTTACAGGTAGTTCATGCTTTGCACAGTACCAGCATTATGCTAAACGAATTCATTCATACTGACCAATTCCTCACTTCGCATGAGTTACAGTTAATATAGTTCTGTGCAAAACAAGGACAGCCTGTATGTCTTTTTTTTTTTTTTTTTTTTTTTTTGAGGCGGAGTCTTGCTCTGTCGCCCGGACAGGAGTGCAGTGGCCGGATCTCAGCTCACTGCAAGCTCCGCCTCCTGGGTTTAGGCCATTCTCCTGCCTCAGCCTCCCGAGTAGCTGGGACTACAGGCTCCCGCCACCTCGCCCGGCTAGTTTTTTGTATTTTTTTTAGTAGAGACGGGGTTTCACCATGTTAGCCAGGATGGTCTCGATCTCCTGACCTCGTGATCCGCCCGTCTCGGCCTCCCAAAGTGCTGGGATTACAGGCGTGAGCCACCGCGCCCGGCCCTGTATGTCTATTTTTAATCAAAGATCTGAATTGCTGACTACAGGGCATACTCATTAATTCAGACGCCTCTGAAGATAGAAAAAAAGGCTAGGACTAGATTTGAAGGGGATCTTTAAAAATTAGAGCAACAAGTAATCACAGTGAAGATGATATTTCTTAAGAAGATATCCTCATGGAAAATAGAGAAAAGAGACCAAGGTTTCTTCCTTGAATTAGGGACACAGACTAGTGAGGTAAGGTAAAAGAACAGCAGAAAAATAATCTGTGAGTTCTACTTGATTACAAACTGATGGGAGAACACGAACATGTAGTGAGCACCCTACTATGTGCTAATACTGTGTTAATCTAGGTATTCTTGTGGTTATCACATACAATACTCACAAATCTTTGTAAGATAGATTTTATTAGGTGAATGTCTTGATGCTGCTGAAGATCGAATACTATCTGAATTGAAATATTATCTCATTTCTACTATTCCTCATGCCACACCAGGAATATTCTTGTCATACCTACTCTGATATTCTGGAAACAGGCAGAAACTGTTATATTTAGGAGATACTTCTCCTGCTATCTTAGGGATACTTCTCCTGCTGTCTTTAGATTATAAAACCATTTTGACTATGAACTACTTTTCAGTGGCAGGTTATAACAGGTCACACCTTTAGGGCAATTTATAAGCTTACTATGGCTACTATAACAAAACACTACAGACTGAGTGAACAAACCAGCAGAAATGTATTTTCACATAGTTCTGGAGGCTAGAAGTCCAAGATCAAGGTGTCAGTGGGACAGGTTACTTCTGCAGACTATGAGGAATGATCTATTCCAGACCTTTCTCCTTGGCTTGAAGATGGCCAGTCTTCTCCCTTTGTCTTCACATTGTTTTCCTTATTTCCATGTCTGTATCGAAATTTTATCTTCTTATGAGGAGAGCAGTGATACTGGCTGAGGGTCCACACTAATGACTTCAATTCAGTTTAACTCTGTAAGTCCCATTATACAAATATGGTTGCATTCGAGGTACTGGAACATATAATAACCTTTCTTTTTATGGGGGAGGACGACACAATTCAGCCCATAACACAGAGGAAAAACACAATCAAAATTCACATTAGGGATTTTAGCTCTAAGAAATTAAATATATATATATATCAGAATACATAAAACCACCAGTAAGAATATGAAGCCATTTGTGTAAATGAGTATATTCATACATTTTCATACCGCTACAAAGAAAAACCCGAGACTGGATAATTTATAAAGGGAAGAAGTTTAATTGACTCACAGTTCTGCATTGCTGGTGAGGTCTCAGGAAACTTACAAACATGGTGAAAGGGAAAGAGGCACATCTTTTTTTTTTTTTTTTTTAATTATACTTTAGGCTCTGGAGTACATGTGCAGAACGTGCAGATTTGTTACACAGGTATACATGTGCCATGGGGATTTGCTGCACCCATCAACTCATCATCTACATTAGATATTTCTCCTAATGCTATCCCTCCCCTAGTCCGCCACCCCCGATAGGCCCCAGTGTGTGATGTTCTCCTCCCTGAGTCCACGTGTTCTCATTGTTCAGCTCCCACTTATGAGTGAGAACATGTGGTGTTTGGTTTTCTGTTCTTGCGTTAGTTTGCTGAGAATGACGGTTTCCCACTTCTTCCATGTCCCTACAAAGGACATGAACTCATCCTTTTTTATGACTGTATAGTATTCCATGGTGTATATGTGACACATTTTCTTTATCCAGTCTATCGATTCCGAGACTTTGCTATTGTGAACAGTGCCGCAATAAACACATGTGTGCATATTAGATGACAGCAGGTGAGAGAGAGAAGAAGAGTGAAAGGAGAAGAGCCCCTTGTAAAACCATCAGATCTTACAAGAAGTCACTCACTCTCTCAAGAACAGCATGGGGGAAGCCACCTCCATGATCCAATCACTTCCCACCAAGTCTCTCCTTAGATACATGGGGATTACGGAGATTACAATTTAAGACGAGATTTGGGTGGGGACACAGCCAAATCATATCAGTGAGCAATTAAGGAATTACCAGTGTCACACCCTGGTTTGTTAACATTGATGAAGACAAATATATAGCCACCAATATCAACTCTATCTCTTCACCTGGTTTAAGGGGTTTTTTTGTTTGCTTGTTTGTTTTTTCCCTTTCATCATGGGGAGAGGTGCTTTCACTCTTCATTCTGTAATCCCATGAATAGCCATACAGACGTGCCATACATTTTTTGGAGGGGTGGGGGATAACATTCTTCAATGTCATTAGGCTTTTGTTGGACCAACTCAAACCTGGAGGTATAGTTAGAGAGACAGAAGGGTACAAGATCAACCATGGAAGAATCCAGTGCCTCCAAGCGTTACATGTTAAGATAAAGATTAGGATCACTGTTTGCATTCTCAGTAAGATGAACTTAGAGAAACGGCATGTTTTCCCTTTTCTCAATGATTTAACTTTTTCTTAGTTATGAGACAGACTTTAGAACAGCCAATAATCCATTAAAGTGAAGACATTATTATTGCCTTTTTAATAACAATGCCTCAAAATGTAGGATATACGCCTGTCAAGTCAGAGTTAGAATTGAATGTTCCACTTTCATTTTATTTATGTTGTAGTAGAAAACAAGATTGATTATTTTTTAGAAAAAGGAGGTTTTTCTGTTTTATTTCATTTTAGGCTGAAATTGGTTGTTAGAATACAGCATCGTTGAAATATTATGTGCACTGAACAAATGGAGCTGGGTTGCATTCCATAGTATGCCATCAAAGTGAAAAAGAAACAAAGTTTTTGTATAGAAAACTGGGATGTTAATAACATCACACTCGGTGGCAGATGCCTGTAGTCCCAGCTACTCAGGAGGCTGAGGCTGGGGAATCACTTGAGCCCAGAAGTTGGAAACTAGTCTGGGCAATATAGCAAGGCTCAATCTCAAAAGAAATTGCACTGGTTGGGGTTGAACCCTCAAGTCATTGAATCACGGAATTTTAAAGATGTCTGGCTTTTTCAGTTGTCTGGAGTGGATACTTAATTTAATTAAAGAGACAATGCATTTGATGAAAACAATTAAGCCGCATTGGCATACTCTACGTTGGCATCTAATATGATATGGCTATTTAATAAAAAGCTAGTATTCTGTTTGACAGATCAATTATTCATTAAACAGATGGGGCAGAAATGGACATGCAAAATCAAGGCTGATTAATTCAGCAAAATCTTCAATAATACTGTCACTTTTAATCCAAGCCAATGGCTTCAAGCACAGCGGGCAGCTTGATAGAGGGCAAAGTAATCACAATGCAATGTGTTAAGTGCAAGTTATAAGAAGCACTATGTAAAGAGTATTATGCAGAATCAGAGGAGTTGTAATCTGACTTGAGGATATCAGAAAAATCTTCCTTTTAATAGAGGTAATAGCGTTCTTAGTTTTAATAGACATCAGGGAAAGAATGCATAAGTAGGCCGTTCAAAGGTATGTAGAGAGAAAAAGGCCCTGTTAATATTCTGAGACCCTGGTTGCATCAGTCTAATCTTGAGTACCTGTTGGATTAGCAGCCACTCCACCAAGTTGGAAAATGAGGGAGTAATTGATATTTCTTCCACAATCCAGTGTATTCATTATGGTATACTGTTGCAGTCATGCCCCCAACATGAGCCGGCCTCCTACACCCATGCCCTTGGACAGCCTACTACCACATTCAATAGGGCTGATATGTGTTAACCAACAGGACATTGTAGAAATGGCAGCATGTGTCATCAGAGGCTGGGTTATCAAAGAAATTTTAGCTTCTGCCTTGTTTGTTCTCTTGGTTCAGTCTTTGTGGGCCACTACGCATGACGACATTCAAGCAGCCTTATGGAGCAGTTCACATGGAGAGAAGCTAAGACCTCCTGCTGACAGCCAGCACCAACTGGCCATATAAATGAGCTACTTTGATCATGAATGCAGACTCTCTAAAGCCTTTACGTGGCAACCTCATGAGAGACCCCTGGCCAGAAGAACACAATTAAGTTCCTGAATCCCTGATCCACAGAAGAGCTGTGAGATACTAAATGCTTATTGTTGTTTTAAGCCACTAAATTTTGAGGTAATTTATTATGTGGTAATAGATAACTAAGACATGAATATACACTAACCCTAAAATAATCTCAAAACCCCTTCATGTTGTCCAGGTAGTACCCTTAAATATGACCTGCATGTTCTCATATGTGTACGTGGTAAGAAATGTTCCATGCATTTATTTACATGTGTCTCTAGAAAAATATTTTATAGGGAAACAATTCTTCTGTTCCTCAATGGATCCAGGTAGGGCCCATCAACGCTTTCATTTATTCTGGTGGCCAGGCAAGTGCAGTGGCTCATGCCTGTAAGCCCAGCACTGTGGGAGGTCGAAGTGGGCATATCACCTGAGGTCAGGTGTTCAAGCAGCCTGGCCAAATGGTGAAACCGTGTCTCTACTAAAAATACAAACAAACAAACAAACAAACAAACAAAAATTAGCCAGATGTGGTAGCGTGCACCTGTAATACCAGCTATGCAAGAGGCTGAGGCAAAAACTTAAACTCAGGAGATGGAGGTTGCAGTGAGCTGAGATCTCACCACTGCACTCCAGCCTGGGTAAGAGAGTGAGACTCTATCTCAAAAAAATAAAAAAAAAAAAAAAATTCTGCTGGTCAGAAAAAATCAATTCAGTGTTTAGCTGAGTAGAATGAATCCAAACTGAAAAGATTATTAGAGAGTGAATTTTATTGACGCAGACAACATGCCCCTTGACATGAGAGATACAAGTATTTAGGCATATGCTGTACAAACTTCCAGGGTGTAAAACCAGGCCAGAAAGAATTTTCTGGTCAAACAAGCTCAACAGCTTAATAGCAGTTCCAAAGCTAGGAGAAAATGAATGCACCCCTACCTTCACTAGACTATTTCCCTCCTCCCAGCTGGAAAGATAAAGGGAAAATAAACCCTTAAATATTGAGCTATATACACACACACATATATAATATATATAGCTTAAATTAATCTATAATATAGCTTGCATTTAATGTATATTAAATCAAATATACATTACATATAAAATAAAATTATACATTAAAATTACATTAAATTAAAATTATACATTATAGCTTAATACACACATTTAAGCTATATATAAAATTTAAGTTGATATAGATAAACTTATATATTTATGGCTCATATATGTATAATCTAAATCTAAATATATATCATCTAAATCTCTTACAGACATGCATTTTAAAACCCACCAAAAGGCCGGGCGCGGTGGCTCAAGCCTGTAATCCCAGCACTTTGGGAGGCCGAGATGGGCGGATCACAAGGTCAGGAGATCGAGACCATCCTGGCTAACACGGTGAAACCCCGTCTCTACTAAAAAAATACAAAAAAATTAGCCGGGCGAGATGGCGGGCGCCTGTAGTCCCAGCTACTCGGGAGGCTGAGGCGAGAGAATGGCGTAAACCCGGGAGGCGGAGCTTGCAGTGAGCTGAGATCCGGCCACTGCACTCCAGCCCGGGCGACAGAGCGAGACTCCGTCTCAACAAAAAAAAAAAAAAACCACCAAAAAAGCTGACAAGTCAGTAATCCATTGTAGGACGCCTATGGGCATATTCCGGGAAAGGAGTCTTCATTATCCAGAAGCAAACTCTGGAGCCAGTTCCATGGAGTGATCTTAAAGGCACACAGCCATTGGTTTTACTGCACATGTGGCACCCTCTGAGGCCATCCTGCAACTCTCACATGAGTCATCTGCTCTGAAGTAGAGCAACCTATTTCTGGAAATAGAGGATTAGACCGTCTCTTTCTGAGTGTGGTTGGCATCTATGGGATAGGCTTTCCTGGTTAAAAACTAGGAAGTTAAGAGTAGTATAATAGAAAGAAAGGATGAAAGAAGGAGGGAAAGGAGTGGAGGTAGAAAAATCAGGAAAATCTTTCAGTGATACAATAAAAATAAATCAAAGGAAAATAAAAGAATTAATGATCAGAGTAAAAGAAACTAGAAATAACTTTAAAAACATACATCATATAGGGCCGGGCGCGGTGGCTCACACCTGTAATCTCAGCACTTTGGGAGGCTGAGGTGGGCAGATCACGAGGTCAGGAGATCGAGACCATGCTGGCTAATATGGTGAAACCCCGTCTCTACTAAAAAATACAAAAAAAACTAGCCAGGCGTGGTGGTAGGCACCTGTAGTCCCAGCTACTCCAGAGGTTGAGGCAGGAGAATGGCATGAACCTGGGAGGTGGAGTTTGCAGTGAGCAGAGATAGCACCACTGCACTCCAGCCTGGGCAACAGGGCAAAACTCCGTCTCAAAAAAAAAAAAAAAAAAGTGATATAAAAGTAAGAAATATTCTAGATACCAAACAATGAAATAGACAAAACTTGAAAATAGAGAATTGATAAGAAAAATAAAGTACATCTCTAAAATGGAAGCTATTCCTGCCCCATTCCTTAATCTGCTTCCATATTTTAGATGACTGCCGCTTTATTCTTTCAGAGGACAAAAGTCTAGGAATCATTCTTTACTCCTCTTGTTCTCTCACATCCCACATCCAATTTTCCAGGAAATCTTCTTGATTCTATCTTGAGGCTCCTTCTATAATGCAACCATTCTGCAATCTCTCCATGGCCACCACTTTGCTCTGAACAATCCTTGTCTCTTGCCTGAATTGTGAAAATAGCCTGTGAATTTGTCCTCTGGTTTCTATCCTTGCCCTTTACAGTCTATTCTGAACACAGAAACAAATGTGATTCTTTTAAAAGTAGGTCAGACCATGTCATGCCTCTGCTTTGGCCTCCAATGGTTCCCTATTTCTTTGAGCAAAAAATCACACAAAGCCCTACAAGCTCTGGCTCCCCAGTCACTGCCCTTGTCTCAGCTCCTTCTGCCCTTCCTCTTGCATCTTCATCATGCTCCAGCCTTCAGGCTTTGCACTTAGGGTCTCCTATTCCCTGAGGTGTTCTTCCTCTAATGTTTTTCCAAGTCTGATACCATTAACTTCTCTATCAAATTTTGGCTCAAATCTTACCTTTATCCGACCACATCTTTCATGATTGCACCCTTCAATCCTTCCCCTCTCACTCACCTCTTCTGTGCATGACTGATACTTTTTATTACCATCTAACACATCTCCAGATTGCTCTTCCCTCTTGAGAATGTCGGCACCACTGGTGCAGAAGTCTTTGTCTGAATTGTTTACCCCTGTGTTGCAAGTATCTACAACAGGCCCTGAACACATCCCTGTGTCTCTACTAGTGTCCTGGGGCTGTCGTAACAAGTCAACACAAACAGAGATTTACTGTTTCCTCATGTTAGAGGTTAGATGTCTAAAATCAAGGTGTCAGCAGGGCCAACCTTTCTCTGAAACCTGTGGAGAGACTCCTTCCTTGCCTCTTCCTAGTTTCTGTGGTTTGCTGGCAGTTCTAGATTTTTCTGGGCTTGCAGTTGCATCACTCAGATCTCTGGCTCTCCACAGTTACATAGTGTCCCTCCTGCCTGTCTCTGCATTTCTTCTTCTCTTCTTGTAAGGACACCAGTCATATGAAATTAACAGCCCACCTTGCTTCAGTATGGCCTCATCTTAATACATGTTACATCTAATTAATGAATTAGCGAATTAATTAATGATCTTATTTATAAATAAGATTACATCTTGAAGTACTGTCAGGACTTCAACATATCTTTTTAGAGAACAAAATTCACTCCATGATAGTTCCCCGAAATATTTATTTAAATGAATCCATGAAGGTACAAAGTGACACAAGTTCTTAAAAATATTCTTTGGCCAAGGGCGATGTGGGAGGTCCCTTACTAGAGTTAAGTACATCTAAGTGAATACACACATTAGTAAGGCAAATGTAGCCGCCTTGATAGTTACCTTCGAGTTTATAAGTATTTTTACTAAAACTGTCATTTGATAAAAAATTAAAAGGTTGTGTATTGTGCCTCCTTTTACCATGGTTTTACATTACAAAACAGAGTGATTTTTAAAATGTAAATATCAATAAATAGTAAGAAAGTAAAATTCAATATTAAACAAAGTTTTACAAAGCACACTGTCCTCCTGTAGCCCCTCTGCTATGAGAATCACAGAGAAGTGGGTCATTGTTTCAGAAAAGAATATGGCAAGCAAAATGAATTTAAACATTACGTCAAAGAGGAAAAACACCAACATGTGATTATAAATATGTCAATCATTGCTGCATTTTTAATTAGAAGACACATGCTTTCCTTTAATTTCCCTAATGTGTTATAGCTTTATTCCTAAACCACATGCTACCATAATGCCTTTTGGTAATTTTAAGTAATAAATCATAAATGAGTCATAAACAAATTACAGAATAATTATTCTGCTCCAGTGCTCACAATGATTTTCCTGCTTTTTACTTTAATGTTTCCCATTCCTCCTTAATCCAATATTTATATTTATGACAAGCACCAGTTTTCAATCAAGAGGAAAGCTTCTGTGAAGTTAGGATTAGAGAATGTTTTATTCCACCCTCTATTGTCTAAATAAACATGTTCAGAAATTGATCTCCTCCTTTTTATGGATCTGGGCTGTTTCAAACACCCCCACGGAAGAAGAGGAAATCTCGCTTTAACTTCTGATCATTTGTTTTAAATTCTGTCTTTGAAACTAGCAAAATCCTACAGGGACTGAAAAGGTTACTTGTTCTTTCAGGCCTCTGTGAGTTTGAATTACCTGACAGGTATTGAGAAAATTATTTTAAAAAAACAAAAACTTTTACAGAAGCTAACATACAAGTGACAGAAAGGACTTTAGAAGCAACATGTTGTCCAGAATTTTCCAAATTGTAATAGGTTGTATACTACTGATGGTACATATGATGCTGAAGGTAGTAACACACTATTCAAAAACAGACTTTAATAGGAATACATTTGTTTTACATGGGCATCGATTCAGTTTGCTGTGGTACTCTAAATACTCAAAGGTAGTTTTTAATGCTCCTAGTTTGGGTAGATATTTTAACTAAATTCAGTATAATGGTAGCAAAAAGAAAGACACAGCTCTTCGAGCCTGTGATTTCACAGATACTACTGTTTGGGACAATACTCCCTTTAAAAAATAGGTCAATTGATTTAAAGTCCATTTAAAGAAATCAAGTATATAAAATTGGTACTTAGGTATGTCAAAAAAAAATAGGAAGGTGGTACCCAAAATAATGAAAATTTAGGAACCATTGATCTAGCAGGTAAACAAAATGAGAAAGTAATCAAGTGACTTTGCACATCAAGAGCTACCTCTCTAGTTGGAGAGTAGATTATTCTTTGCTCTTGGTTTTTTTGCATTCTCTCTTTCTCCTTTTTCTGGCCTCTCTCTCTTTTTATATTTGTGTTTATATATTTCCTTCCTTCCTTCTTCCTTCCTTCCTTCCTTCCTTCCCTCCCTCCCTCCCTCCTTCCTTCCTTTTTTTTTTCCTTTTTTTCTGACAGAGTCTCGCTCTGTCGTTTTTTGGTTTTCGGTTTTTGGTTTTGTTTTTGTTTTTGACGGAGTCTCACTCTGTCGCCCAGGCTGGAGTGTAGTGGCATGATTTCTGCTCACTGCAGGCTCCACCTCCTAGGTTCACGCCATTCTCCTGCCTCACCCCCTGTAGTAGCTGGGACTACAGGCGCCTGCCATCATGCCCAGATACTTTTTTTTTTTGTATTTTTAGTAAAGATGGGGTTTCACCATGTTAGCCAGGATGGTCTCGATCTCCTGATCTCGTGATCCGCCCGCCTCGGCCTCCCAAAGTGCTGGGATTACAGGCATGAGCCACTGCACCAGGCCATATTTATATATTTTCTATATTATCTCTTATGTTCACTTGTTTGTTTCCTCTACCAAATAGTGAGTTACTTGATGATCCCAGGACCTCATTTCCTTTATCTATGTGTAAACACCAACTATACTAACTACGCACTGCTCACCCCATAAATGAGACTCAATACATGTTTGTGGAGTGATTGGATAATTAAGAGAAAAGATAGAAGTCAGTCCATAGGCCTCTGACTTCTCTTCTTAAGTCCTCGTTCACAACTATTTTCACATGCTGTGTGTCCAACATTTAATGCTTATTCATTTCCAAAGTCAGAAATTAAAATAGAAAACTAAATGCGCTCCACATTTTAAAAATCTTGAGAAATTGCTAATGATTGTCAACTAAAATATTTGAGTGTAGAAGTGGCTTTTAAAAAAATTAGTGCTTGATTAAGCAAATATTAAACATGGTGGTACCACTGAGTTAAAGCAAGAGTAAGAAATATGACTATTTATTATTTACATAAGCTTTGATCATATCTTCGTTGTTATCTGTATGCATACTTCAGAAGACATGCAATCAGACAGTCCAAATTCTAATTGCAGCTTTGCTCATTACTTCTGTCTGGATTTGTTCAAATCATTAGCACCTTTGGAGACTGGAAGAAAAGTAACAACCCCAGGTAACCTGTTCCTGAAATAAGCCAAATAAGGCATAGATCCCAAGGTGAGCCTCTCTTTATTGATTGTATTCACCAAATCCATAAATTTACTAATAAATTTTACATTCATCATCTATTCAGTAACTAAGCACCTGCTATGAACCAGTACTTTAGCTGGTATGAAGGTTACTAAAATGGGTAAGTCCTAGCTGCTGTCTTTAAGTGTTTCATGGTCTAATGGAAGATGCAGAAGGCAAGAACTCAGATATTAAAAATAATAAGTGCTTTAATAGATCACAATTGCAGCCAGAAGATGAAACTTCAAATTAGAAGGGGTGTTACCTTGGGATTATTATTTCAGTTCTGTGAGAGTCCATCTTGTCTCCTGTAAAATGGGCATAGCAATACCTACTTCATGAAATAAAGTGATATAAAGACCATCATACTCAATGTTTTATGGAAGAAGTAAGGGTAGATAGTATACATCAGAAATTTAGGGCCCAAGGGGCAGCACGACTGAGCACATTAATAATTAATTCTGGAAATCCATGAATGGAGTCAGCACTAGGAACCGGAAAGTGATTTTTCTTTAAAATGTTAAGGAGAGTGAAGATCAAAAGAGTAGAAATCATAAGTAAAGAAAGAATCGTCACCAGGCATGGTGGTTCACACCTATAATCTCAACACTTTGAAAGGCCAAGGTGGGCAGATCACTTGAGTCCAGGAGTGTGAGACCAGCCTGGGCAATGTGGCAAAACCCTCTCTCTACAAAAAATGCAAAAATTAGCTGGGCATGATGGTACATGCCTGGAGTCCCAGCTACTCAGGAGGCTGAGATGGGAGGATCTCTTGAGACTGGGAGGCAGAGGTTGCAGTGAGCCGAGATCACTCCTGCCTGGGTAATAGAGCAAGATGCCTGTCTCAAAATAAAAATAAAATAAGTAAAAAAATACAGTAGGCATAGAGAAATATTATTAGAGTTTTATGCTTCTATCTAAAACTGTCCCCAAATCCTGTTAACTGAATAGAAAGAAAAATAGAAAATGAAAAAGAAAAAATAGCATTGATGAAAAACAGTTGCAAAGATTTGCCTGAAGAATTAGCCCTAGCTAAGTGTCCCAACTAAGCCCAAACTATCTTATTACACATTCTACAACTCAGGAGGGGATATAAAGAGAATCCCCTACTTTTCTTGCTCTAGTTTTTACAGCTGTTGTCCATGTACTTAGCCAAGGTCATGTGCTCAATCATCCAGTCCCGAGTTTTGCTTCTGATGCCCTGTCTTTCAGCACAGGCTTCTGACCTCTACCTCCAATCCACTCCATACCTTCCTGATGCTTCCCCAGCTCTGGGCCTGGTTGCTGATTGTTGTTTAAACCACTGTTGACTCCAGTGGTTTAACTAACAACCTTCCTACTTTTTTCTTCTTATGCAGCTCTCTCAAGCTCCATACAGAAACTCTTACTAAGACTCACAGCATTAAACCAGAACACAGACAACTGCCTATAATGGATATGAAGTGAGCCAAGGAAAAAGTAATAAATAGGGAGATTTGAGGATTGCTGCAAATCGTAGTAATGCTACGACCAAAGATACTCAAATTTAATTTAAAAAGGCAAAGCATCATTCTAGTCAAATAGCATCTATTCACAGGTTCAGGGGATTCAGTCTGCCACACCTAAATAAACAATGCTATCTAGAGCTCTCCAGTTGAATATGCAGCTGCCTCCGACCCTGGAGTGTGCTGTTCATAGAAAAATGTGTCATAATTTTGCCATCTTATTACTTATTTTTTCCTGAGATAGGGTCTTGCTCTTTCACCCAGGCTAGAGTGATGTGGTGTGAACATGCCTCACTGCAACCTCAACCTCCTAGGCTCAAGCGATGGATCGTCCTGCCTCGGCCTCCTGAGTAGTTGTGACCACAGCTGTGCACAACCACATCTGATGAAATTTTTTTTAGAAACAGGGTATCACCATGCTCCCCAGCTGTTCTTGAACTCCTGGGCTCAAGTAATCCTCCCACCTTAGCCTCCCAAAGTGCTGGAATTAGAGGCATGAGCCACCACATTCGGCCACTTCTTTTTTTGTTAATAGACTAAAGGACAAAAGGAGGTTTTCACAATAGACAATGAGGCTTAAGCTAGTTTTCTGAGAATCCAACACATTTGGGCACCAAGGTCTGAAGCTGGTCTGCTAGAGGTACATTATATTAAAAAACTGATATTTGATTCCCCATTGTTAATACTCAGGAACATTCTGAGGTTGGAGCCAGTGCCTTTATCTATTGAAGAAGCACAAAGAAAAAGAATGACCAAAGCAGGCATAAGCTCCCTGTAAGAACAGTGAAAGACACCTATCTAAGAAGAACCTAAAGGGATCCTCACCCTACTTCAGAGCTACCATTGGCAAGTGGCACCTCGAAGACTAGGAGGCCAGGGAACTTTGCCTTTCAACTGTGAGTGTTGGAGAGCTCCTTGCTGTCTGTCACTGTCTTCATGCTGTGAAGTTATTGTATCCTTTACTCGTATCAAAGATGTATCTTTAGCCTGGAATCATTGGTACCTTTCTGTCAATCACGGTCACCAGGTGGCAACTACCAGGTAATTATTCACAGATGTACAAATGATGTATAATTAAAAACTGCTTGCTAAAGTCTTTTAATGACTTTACTCAAGGTGTTCCTCATTTGATCTCTGGGATAAGAAAAAAATGGGCCCTTATGAGTATGCTAATTGGGGTCATAATTGGCTGATATGTATAATCAGTTTTTCCATGTGTTTCTCAACCTTTTGCCTGCCTATCCTGCAATTCCACACCAATTAAAAAACAAATTTATTAAATATATGTGTTCTTCTTTCATTGCAAAATCTCTTATTCCCCAGAGTATTACAGAAAGGGCAAGACAACCTTGTTTTCCAGCTGTTTGCAAGCATTATGCCTTTGAGTCATTATGCAGAGCTTTTTACAAAATCAAGACATGTCTTCATAATATCTGTTAATTTAACATGTTTATTTATATCACTGGAGCATGACTTCTGCATATAAAGGAAGGCATATTTTAATAGTTAAAATTTAATTAAAACTGTTTATAAAACTACATAATTCTCTATATTTATAATTTTAAAATAATCGGCAAAATCCTGAATAAGAAGCATCAACTTAAAAAAGCAGTTTGAAAATGATTTCTTTCAAGGAAGGAGGAAGGAGGGACCTGAATTTTACAACCAGAAACTTTCTAAGTAACACCTGAATTGTCAGGGCAGTTCATACTTCACAAAATCAAATCAATTTCTGAATATGACTTGTTTTTTTATTTCTTCTGCCATCACTCAGAACTTAATAATTGGGGAAGCTTTCAAATACAATAGGTGAAAATATTCAGTCATTTATATTTTTGTATAAGTATTTAACATTCAATGTGATAGAGCTTATGACATCATTTAAATGAGATTAAAGATGTCTGAGCTTAGCCAACTACAATACTAGCAGCAAATGTCCTTGTGTTCAGTGCAGTACTATGATTTCCAATTAGTTTTTTCCATCGGCTTAATTTGAAATCATAGTATCATAAACATTCTAAATTTGACAGTGTGGGTCTTCATTTTAGTAGTAGGAAAACAGATCTGTAATTTCTGAGCACTTTATAGATGGTGAATTGTATCACACACGGAGTCAAATCTTATTACTAAACAATTATGAATTTACCAGCTAGTGATTGGTATCATGCTACTTGCTAGAAAAATTACTAAACATAAGATATGCTTTATATGAAAGGAGATTACACCTTTAAGGACAGGAAAACACCTTATTCATCTTGGCATTCATGTTTTTATCCTACAAAGCAGAGCTCAGTATTTTACCAACAGTAAGAACTCAACAAATATTGAATGAAATGGTTTCTCTAATAAAATTTCTCTCTCTCGCTCTCATTCACAGTTTTTTTTTTTTTTTTTTTAGCTTATGTTGGTTCTCAAATTTTAGCTTTTAGTTTTGTATAAGCATTACCTGGGAGTTCTGCCACTTACTACTTTCTGCCACCTACTACTCTCAAAGTTCTTTTCAATTAGTTATAGAGAACCTTAGGAAGCTACAGTTTTCAGACCACCAGAAATACCAGCTTAGTAGTTACCAACAGTTCTTTCTTGTTGGAGCAGCTCAGAACAAGTCAACGTATTTATTGAGAAAGAGCGGAATTTGAATAATAACCTTCCTTTCTGCTCCATCCCAGTGAAAGTAGGGTGGGTGATGGTGATATATATATACTGTATATATGCACAAGAATCTGTGCAGAAATAACATGTATCCTGGATCCCTCACTCCAGGCAGCAATTAGCCCTTTCTTCTCTTCCCTCCCCAAGAGGCAATGTACTACAATGAATAGTGAACAGGACTTCAGATCAGACAGACCTAAGAAACTTCAAATTCTGCCTGCAATACTTACCAACAGTGAATTTGGGCAAGTGACTTGAACTTCGAAGTCAGCTTCATAATATATATAAGAAGAGTAATAACTAGCTCATAGGGCTTTTGTGGGAATAGAGAAGTTCTTTTTTAATAATGCATTTTCATAGCATATATTCCAGAAGTGTAACTATCATTTTTTTTCCATTTACAGATTCTAAGTTAAAGAAATAAAATACTGTATTACCAGTCACATATTTATACACTAAGTGAAAATGTCACTGCAACTCAAAAAAATAAGTGAGTGTGGAATAGATGACCTTTAACACTGATTCTTAACCTGGGATGGGATGATTATATGATTCATATTGATGTATTTATCCATATATGATTTGACATAGGATTTTGCTAAATGTTGTCAGTTGAAAGTAGATCATCTGGCCTGACTAAAAAGTTATCATATTTCATATTTTAGTAGATAGAAAATTTGACTCTTAAAATGTCAGTGCCAAAATCTTTAGAAATAATATTCATCTTTTTACTGGAGTCTCAGACAATAATAAATAGCTTTGTCAAATAAAAAAGGTAAAGTATAAAATCTGAAAACAGGCAATATATTTCAACAAGTGAAGAGAAACAATAAAGTCGAATTTCACTTAGCTTCTACCCCACTTATGCTCTTACAGGTTTTGAATGACTCTAACAGGTCAATGCCCTCATAAATTCTTGAATGTACTGAGATTAGAGTTCTCCTTCTGCTAGCTCCGAAGTTACCTAATTTTGTGACAAAGTAACTGACAGAATGTGGCAATTAAGCTATGTTCATATTAGATATGGCTCCATGTATTTTTTTTTTAACCAAAATGATTTGAGTTCCAAATTATGAAGCACAGCAAACCAACAGTGGTTTTCAGGGACAAACGGAATATTTAAATCATTTTTAAATAAATGATCATGACTTTGTTGGTTCTCCTTTGCTGAGCACTAAAATGATGATGATGATCAAAAATAATATACATTAAACAATCCCTGCAATACTACTTATTATTTACCTCTATCTTTGAATCTATAAAATACAGATAACAATTGTATTTACCTCCATAGGGTGTGCTGAATGTTAAATATGTTAATAAATCTGCTGATCTTAGCACACGGTGGGTTATATGAGAATGTCTATAATTACTATTTATATTACTATTTATAATTATCCCATTTGTAAAATTGAGGGCAGTGGGTATGTTGTTATCCTGATTGGGGAGTAGAGGAAGCTGAAGCTTGGTGAGGTTCGTAATTCTGTCAAGTCCATGTCAGGGACATCAGTGGAAGTCGAATTTAAATCCCAGTTCTCTGATTACAAATACTCTTTCCCTAACTCAGAGCCTTCTCACAGAAAACTGCAGAAAGCTGGCGAGCTACCCCAGGTGCAGAATGCTCTATCAGTGACTTTGTCAGAGTAGTAGGGCCTGGACAAAAGCCAGGTCTGTCCTTATTTTAAGTCACTCTATATAAGAGAGAAGTAATTTTGACATGCCTTTCAGTTAAGTGTACTTAAAGCAAAGCTCTCAAGCTTTCCAATGACTAAATGCTAGAGGAAATAATGGCAATGTAACTGAAAAATTGCTGACTGTGTGACACAGCAAATCATTACACTGTTCAAATACCAATTTATAAAGCTGGAGTGTTCATAGCTGTCTGGGCCAATTCATCTTAGTCTCTCTTGGTTTGGAATGAATATTTGGTTGGTTTAGACAGCAAAAGCCTTTGACCCACAAATGAGAGGCTAGGCTTGCTAGATCTAGTAAACAAAAATACAAGCTTCCTAGTTGAATTTTAATTTCAGATAAACAGCCAATACTTCTTTAGTATGTTACAAATGTTGCATGAGGCATATTTATAATAAAACATTACTTGCTATTTAACTGATATTCACATGAAACTGAGTGTCCTGAATTTTACTTGGCAATCCTAGCAGGGGCTTACTTTGAAAAGTTCCTTCCTAGGAATGAACACTTAAGGGAGGAAGTTGTTACAGAATGAATGTTTGTGTTCCTCCAAAAGTCAGTTTGAAGCCCTAATCCTCAATGTGATGGTATGTGAAGATGAAGACTTTGGGAAGTAATTAAGGTTAAATGAGGCCATGAAGGTCAGGTTCTCATGATGGGATTAGTGCATTTATACAAACAGATACCAGAGAGCTTGATTTTTTTTTCCACCCCCTAAGTGTGCACAAAGAAGAGGTCATGTGAGCACACAGCAAGATGGCAGCCACCTAGAAGACAAGAGAAGAGGCTTCAGAATGAAACCTACCTTGCTGGCACATTGATCTTGGACTTCTCAGACTCTAGAACTATGAAAAATAAACTTCTGTTGTTTAAGCTATTCAGGCCACGGTGTTTTGTTACAGCAGCCCGAGCAGACTAAGATAGTAATACTAAGCACTTTGGGGCAGTGGCAACTACCCAATCTCACTCAAATCCTTCACCAATGGTGGTAGCAAGCTGTGTAGATAACCTTTCTTTGCCCAAATTTCTTGAGTCCCCAGGATGTCCAATCCCTAAAGGAACTAGTATGTAAATAAGGGGAATCATACGGGTTCTTTCTTCCCATTGAACTACAGATCGTTTCTCCACATGATTGGCTGTACCTTGCCTATTTTGCTGTGCATTTCCAAAACTGAGTTCCATTTTACTTTTCCCCAGGCTACACTCTTTCAGGTTCCAGTCACTGTAGTGCAACTGTCTTGCTTACAATCTATGCTTATTTTAAAATCCCACTAAGAATGGATTTAGATATATAAAGCCCTGGCCTAGTCACTTTTAATCCCTTTCCCTATTGCCTCTTAAATGTTGTTTGATAACTGAATGCTGAATTCAGATTTTCTTTTTGACTTCAGAAAACTTTTGCTATTGAACTGTTGAAAAGCTTAGCCTAAATTACAAATTCTTTTGCAAAATTTGTGTGTAGACTCCAAAATCTCCACCATGTTAAATAAACTTTTCCAGTTACTTTGGCACACACATATTAATCTAGACCTTTTCAGATTTCTACACCGCACTCTACACTAGGCAGTTTAGCTCTTGGTTATAAACTATGGTTTAGTTTGTTTATAAGCTATGGTCTGGTTGAGCTCTTGGTTATAAATTATGGTTGAGTTTTCCTTGCATTCCCACTCCATTTTTTCCCAATCTGTCTTTCCCATGCACATGCACATGCGTGCTCACACACACATAAAACTGTTAATCCTCACTTATTTTTCATTCATCTTTAAACATAATCAGTGCAGTGCTAAATAATAACTGTTGCTTAACATGTCAGCTGTTGATTATCTTCTGATATTTGCCTGAATTACACTCAACTATTTTTAATTTTTGAAATTATTTCTGTATTTTACCTTAATATTAATCTAAGGGGAAAAGAAGAAAAGATTTTATCTGGGAAAAATAAAATGATTCTCGAGAAATTTTCCATAAAGAACTTGCCAAAATGTAATATAAAAAGAATTGTGGTTTCTGAAATTTACTTAAGGCCTTCTGGATGTTGATCTTTTCACTCCAAAGCTGATTTAATTTTGCCCCTGAGCTTGTAAGCACCAGATAATTTGCTTGCTTGGATTGTCACTGAGTCTAATATGTGTTGGTCATTAATAAAACTTTTTCAGAACATGAGAATGATGTAGGAACGGTGCGGTTATATTATGAAAGTTGAGTGTAAATGATTCTTGGGAGGAAAAGATTTCCAAATTATGCAAAGAATGGAATTTACTCAACTTTTAAAGATCCAAAGGGAGGTAATATGTATGCAGTAATGCTTGTATAACAGACCTGGGCTGAGCTTTTCCACCCAAAATAGATATATTTTACATAATAATGCTATATATTGGTTTATTATAAGTTACATGAGCCTGGATTCCTCTGTAAGTATTGCTTACTTTACTTCATTTCAAATTCATTATAGAATTCATGGTTCTTTTGTGCTTTTTTAGAAAAAGATATTTCCCCAATGGATATTTCACTTCCTTTCAGCCTGCTTCTTTACCTCCTCCAAAATTCTAAATTCTGACTATTAAACATGATTTAATGAGCTTAGAGTAGGTGTGTTCCTTCTCTGTGATTACCCAATATCCCGTGCATACCTCAATCCTGCCGAGTTGCAACCTTCATTTTGCCTGGCTATATCTCTTGTGCTAAACAACTGGCTCTTCAGAAGCAAGGCCTGGCTGTTATCCTCAAGGTGCATAAGTCCTAGCACATGCTGGTACTTGACACATGCTTGATATACAAATTAAAAATGAGCTGTGATGATCCCAGGCACTCAATACTAGTGGCAGTACAGTAAAGTGGCTGAGAGCAAGATGGTCTCTGCAGATCCTTGACTTAAATTCCCATAGAAAACATTTCATTTCATTTAGAGAAATGTCACTTTGAAAAGTTCTGACATTTTATGTCCTTTTTAATGCTAACCATATATATATGTGTGTGTGTGTGTGTGTGTGTGTGTGTGTATAGCTATTATTCAGTGTGATCCTACGCTTTTAGACTTTTAATGGCACTAGAAAAAAAAAAAAAACAAGTATCTCCCCACCAATAATAATGAGTCACACAAGTGAAACATATTTAGGTAAATAGAAATTTTGCTATATTTAACCAATCACCATTGAACTTAATACCATAATAATTATACCCACTTACATTTGATTAGCACTTGCAAGTTTATAGTGCCTTTCCCATAAATTATCTTATTTAAAATGGCACATTAGCTTTTTAATTATATAAGAATTTCATGAATATGTGGTTTTGTGGAAAATTGAAGTACAGAAGTATATACATTTAAAGGTAGAGTTCTCATTAACCTGAGGTAATAAAATTTCATTTTCTTCACATCCCTCCAAGGTGTTGTGTGGGTCACAGGTCAGAAAACTTAGCAAGCCATGAGAGGTAGGCTGACAGATGGTTGGGACTTAGCAGGAGGGTAGGTTTGTAAAGCAGTGCAAAAGAAAAGCTTGGTCCTGAAATAGAGAATCTATTTTAAAGGAAGACATATTGTGTCAATAGTTATCACAATGAGACTTGAGAGTTTAAGCACCCCAAAAGAATAATAAGTCAATGATCAGCTTTATCAGATGTAACTGATTGTACTGCATCACTGAAGCTAATGTACAAGAAAATTATCTGGGGGAATTAGCTTGCCTAGTTTCATGGCTCTTTAAGGAAGCAATAATACTAACTACTCTCAAAGCAACCAGAAGGCTGTCAGCTGTAGGTGCTTTCATGTGAAATGTCCTTATTTGATGCCCTGCTAGAGTCCAATTCACTGCTAGTGTTTTTAGCCTAAATAAAGAACAGTAGCTGAAGGATTTGCTATCATGTCATAATGTGTGAAAAATGCTACAATGTCCCTTTATGAGATATTAGAACTGCATGTAAATAGATATAAACCTGCATGATGTCACCAGCATGAAGCTAATTTTAAAAAAATATTCAAATTCAGAAACAACTTGATACCTATAGGGAATTTAGATTCTTTTTGACTGGAAAACCAAGAGAACAGCATACCTGTTTAGTTCAACACGGTGTATGTTCTATTCTTGGCCAATTTCTACATGAAAATTAGTAGTGTCTTGATGTCAGAAAAACATATTTCCTTTCTTTTCTTTTTTCTTCTGAGACAGGGTCTTGTTCTATCATCCAGGCTGGAGTGCAATGGTGCAATCATGGCTCACTGTAGCCTCAACCTCCTGGTCTCAAGCGATCCTCCCACCTAATCCTCTAAAGTAGCTGAGACCACAGACATGCACCACCACAACTGGCTAACTTTTTTTTTTTTTTTAATTTTTGTAGAGATGAGGTCTAGCTATGTTGCCCAGGCTGTTCTCAAACTCCTGGGCTCAAGTAATCCTTTCGCTTTGGCCTCCCAGAATATTACAGGTGGTAGCTCACGCCTGTAATCCCAGCACTTGGAAGGCCAAGGCAGGTGGATCACAAGGTCAAGAGATCAAGACCACCCTGGCCCAACATGGTGAAACCCCATCTCTACTAAAAATACAAAAATTAGCTGGGCGTGGTGGCACATGCCTGTCGTCCTAGCTACTCTGGAGGCTTAGACAGGAGAATCACTTGAACCTGGAAGGTGGAGGTTGCAGTGAGCTGAGATCATACCACTGAACTCCAGCCTGGCGACAGAGGGATATTCTGTCTTAAAAAAAAAAAAAAAAAAAAAAAAAATTCAAAATCTCATTTTCTTCTCTATCATCACCATACTCATGTTCATATTATCTAAGTCTTCATAAATTATATTGATTACTTACTCTGCTTTTTCTCTTTCCCTGGACTCTGTTGGTTTAGTTTCCAGGCATCACATGTTAGCCTTATTGCCATCAATTTCTTAGTGCTTTTCTCAAACTTCTCTTCGCTACAGACGTGATGATTGGAAACAAACACACTAACAGATATGGCCTTGAAACTTCCCTGTTTAAAATCCTTCAATGATGCCCTTTTCATCCAATGAATAGTTGTTTCCTTACTAGCCTCTAGACATCTGCAAGAGCCCAATCTCCTTGGCATAGCATGAAAGATGTTTCTGTTTTTTGCCTACTGTATTGAGTAACATCTTTTGCTACTCTCTTCACACCCACTTTTCAGAAATAACAAATTCCATGTTGTGTCTTGAACACAATATGAGACTTCCGATTCCCACGTCTTTTCACACGTCCCTTGCACCTTCCGAAATGGCATCGCTCTCTAGTTCACCTGGCTACTTTCTACAGAGTGTTACTCTGTGATGCTTACCTCACTATATTCAGCAAGGTAAATTAAATGTACTACCTCTGTATCTTATTATTTCTTCTCTTGTTGCTCACATCACGTTATATATTAATTTGTTACATGTTTATTTCTCCTATCAACACATGAGATTCTTGAAGGCATGAATTTTGTGATATTTATCTTCCTATCTCCAAAACCTACTATAAAATATGCTTCATAATAAATACTCAATAAGTATATGTGGTTTGAATAAATGTACTTAAGAGAAAAAAGACAGTAATATAAGCCATGCTTTTATTTGACTTGACATTTTCTAGTTTTCCATTTATTCAAATAGTAAAATTTTACTAAAAATGGTAGAGTAGTTATGTCAACATTAGCCAAAGATGACCTATTGGATGGGTAATTTGCAAAGAAATTATTTTCTCCTTAGATATGAGGTAAATCAATAGTAACTTAGCAATGAAGATATAAATTTAGACATTATACCTATATTCCAATTCGGGAGGTGGATGGAGTTAATGCTATAAACACTACAAAAAATGTATTTCTATCCTCTTAAGATGAGCATCTCTAACAGTTTCTGCAACTCCATGGTATAAAACCCTCTGCTATGTCCTCTCAAAACACCTCCTCAATCTGGGTCGGGCCTGCCTTTCCTCAATTCAATTCTATCTTTATGTGCCCATATTCTGGACCAATTGTGCTCAATGGCATCTATGCTTTATTTAGAATAAGCCCCTCCAAAGTTTCTAACTCTTAAGTCTTCATTCTACCAATCTGTTCATCTTAAGGGAAAATTGATTTTCCTCTGACACCATTTTCCTTGAGGGTTATGAAATAAAATGAGATTCGGTGTTCCATCATTTACACATCTACCCAACATCTATCCATTCAACAAATATTTGGGTGCCACATTCAATCCACTATTCCATCAC
This sequence comes from Trachypithecus francoisi, assembly GCF_009764315.1. Classification (NCBI taxonomy): domain Eukaryota; kingdom Metazoa; phylum Chordata; class Mammalia; order Primates; family Cercopithecidae; genus Trachypithecus; species Trachypithecus francoisi. Next base: position 20,831,729 of record NW_022681454.1, read on the forward strand.
CCTTGCTCTAAGTTCCCATCCACTAAGAATTATCCCATCTTTTATCAGCCTTTCTACATCTTTATCCTATCACAAGGAAACTCCCTCAACTTTTAATTTTTTGAGGACATGGACAATTTTACCTTTTTTACCTTTTTTATATCTTTGGTTGCTTATGTCAACTTTCACAGTGATGATCTTCTAACATAATAGATTCCATGCTTTTTGATGTTCAGCATTATTGTTACACTTTAGTTTTCTACCACTCCACCCTTTTGACTTCACAAACGGCCTTTATCAGAAACGGAATTTCTCTCTTGTTGCCCAGGGGCTGGATGGAGTCAATGGTGTAATCTCAGCTCACTGCAACCTCTGCTCCTGGGTTCAAGGTATCCTCCTGCCTCAGTCTCCTGAGTACCTGTGATTACATGTGCGAGCCACCATGCCTGGCTAACTTTTGTATTTTTTTTTTTTTTTTTTTTTGAGACGGAGTCTGGCTCTGTCGCCGAGGGTGGAGTGCAGTGGCCGGATCTCAGCTCACTGCAAGCTCCGCCTCCCTGGTTTACACCATTCTCCTGCCTCAGCCTCCGGAGTAGCTGGGACTACAGGCGCCCGACACCTCGCCCGGCTAGGTTTTTGTATTTTTTAGTAGAGATGGGTTTCACCGTGTTAGCCAGGATGGTCTCGATCTCCTGACCTCATGATCCGCCCGTCTCGGCCTCCCAAAGTGCTGGGATTACAGGCTTGAGCCACCGCGCCCGGCCCTAATTTTTGTATTTTTTATTTGTTTTTTGTTTTGCAGGTTTCACCATGTTGGCCAGGCTGTTCTCAAACTCCTGACCCCAAGTGATTTGCCTTGGCCTCACGAATTGCTGGGATTACAGGCGTGGGCCATTGTTCCCGGCCAACTTCCATCTTTATAATAACCTTCTCTTTGCCTTCTCTCTAAATAGAATCCTTTCAATAAATATCTGTCCCAGGGCTTATAATGGGTCACATTTCATGTTAAGTCAAGTCACACAAAGTAGAACCACGTGGGAACCCTATTCCAATCGAAGTAATACGAGCTACAAACTTATGAGGGAAGCAGATAAGAACATTCACCATTACATGAGACTCATATAGGTGCCACAGGAAGGGTATCTAGAGCAGGAGATGGAGGTCCAGCACAAAGTAATATCGGTTAAATATTTTGAGAACACTCTTCAAGACTTTCCAACTGAAATGCTTCCATGAAAGCATTAAAAACTATTCCATCCTCTGGATGCCCCAAAAGAGTTTGCATAATTGCACATAACACACACATAATCTTATATTGAGGTTATATTTATGACAAGTCTTATATCCATTTCTAAATGGTACATTCTTCCAGCAGACTGATTTAACACTCTTTGGGTCGCAGACCTTTTAAAAAATCTTTTTCATAATTATTTGACAAATTTATACCTATATGCTCTTCAGGGACTTTTGTACAAGCTCCCTCACAAAAATATTCTAAAGTTAGAAGTTTATTGCACCCATTTACATAGAAGGTAACTAAACATTAATAGCTATGTAAGGTATCTATGTTTACCTAGCTAGTAGACAGCAAACCTACATTAAAAGTGAGGTATAGTGGAGACTGCTAGGTAATTCCCCAATTTTTACTTTTGTTTCTTTTCGGACATAGTTGGGCTGTATTTCCCAGTTTTCAATTCCATTGGATTTGGCCATAAAACCCAGTTCTAGTTCATGGGATGTTAGTGAATGTAATGAAAGAGATTTCTGGGCCAAGCTAATAAAAATGCCCCACTTTTGCTCCTTGGCACTGGTTTCCTTTTTCTAGGGTACTGGGAGGTTAGTATCTTCTAGGGCAAATGTGAAAGTCATGCATTGAAGATGGCTAACCTGAACATCCACTTAGACAATTAGAAAAGAGAGAAATAAATCTCTGTGTGGAAAGTTAACAACAAGGCAGGCTCTATTTAATACTACAGGTTATCCTACTTTATTGATGCACTAGGTCAGCATTTCTCAAACATTTTAGTCTTCGGACCTACTGATGCTTTTAAAAATTATCAAAGATTCCTAAGAACTTTTGTTAAAGTGAGTTTTATCTCGCTACTTACCTTATTGGAATTTAAACTGAGAAAGTATTAATATATTTATTCATTTTAAGATACAAAGTTAGTACATGTTAACATAAATATCATTTTTGAAAAAATGTGTAAATTTTCCAACATAAAAAAAATATATTGTGAAGATTGGCATTGCTTTACATTTTTGCAAATACCTTTAATATTTGGCTTATTAGAAAATACTTACATTCTCATATCTGCTTCTGGATTTAGTCTGCTATGATAGTCATAGAGCTTCTAGAAAAGCTCACTGTGCATTTATTAGCAAAAGAAAACGAAAAGAGAACTATCATCTCAGTGTTACTACAAAAATAGATTCATTTGTTGAACCAGCTAAAAGAATCTCAGAGGTCCACACCTCATTAATGATCACATTTTAAGAATTACTGCACTTGACCTTTGACAATAGAAGTTACCATGTCATCCACTATATAGTATTTAAAATTCTCAGGAAAGCTATGGGTTTTCTCAAAAAAACAAAACAAAACAAAACAAAACAAAAAAACACATAAGTACATACTTTTATGCCTAATTTAAGTGGTTTCCTAAAACCCCTAAATCTCATTCAACAGAAGTCAAAAACTTTCTCTAGAGTAGATGGCATGACTTTTTTAAACTTTCATGTATCTTCTACTACACTGAGAAACTTACATTTTATATTTCATATAATATAAAGATACACTAGAAACAGAAAACCTTAGAACTGGAAGGATCTTCAGAGATCATATTGTGCAAATTTCTCCTTTTCACATTTAGACTGTGCAAACCTAGGGAAGGTGAGTGACTACCTCAGGGCCACAATGAACATGATAAAGAAAGGATGCAGAGATAAAAACACAATTTGCAAAGCTATGACACATTATTCATTCATATTTAAAATCTTTAAGTGATATAAAGTTATACATTCAAACAGACAAAAATAGTTTTAGAAATTTGGAATTTAAGGAGACATATAAGCCATCTATTTAAATTATCTCATTTATAAGAAAAACCTACAGGACCTCAGAAGGATTAAACTATTTTGCTAAATTTACAAAATGGTAAAGACCTGGTTTACCAACTCTGAACAGAATATTATAACCGCTAATCATATTTCCTTTTAAAGAACTCACATTTTATAGTCAACTAATAATCTCCATTTTGAAGCAAATTCATAAGAATAGCAAGTGATACACTGTATTTAAAAAAAAAAAAATCTTCAGAATACACCTTAATAATCCAGGTTACAAAATTCTATTCACTTTATTTTGCTTCTCCAGATTTAAAAAATGAAGAGAGCCAAGACTGGGAAAATTAGTCACCTAAAATTCTATCTTCTTTTGTCAAAACAATGTAACACAAATATAAAGTTATCTTAAAATAAATTGTTCTGGCAAATTGGTACCTCGACCCAACAAGGAGGTTATGAAATCCAGTACCTCTCCATACTTCATTGAAACTTACTCAGATTACTGCAGTAGATTTTCCACTCTTGGAAAATGAGCAAATAAACGGCAGCATCCTTTCTAATGGCAATTCTCGACATTCTGATTAAAGTTCTATTTTAAGTGCCCAGATACATCAAATCAATCCATTGTTTTCCATCCTTACAGGCAGCCCAGAGTTCTAGAGAAGGATGGAGACTACAAATAAGTCAATCATCAGGATGTGCTTCTTTTAACACATAATGCTGTTAGTTAATTGGGTTTTTTGAAAAAAAATCTGATATAAATTTGAACTTGAATTCAAAGTCCCTGACAGAACTATTGCCAAGAAACGGAAAAGTAATGTTTTCCTAAAACTATTACTTGAAAATCTTGAAAGAAATGACTTATCTGTAAGTTTTTAATCGTTTTCCTATGTGAAAAGCTGCCAAGACCCAGGCAGCACTAAAAAATGAAACCTTTGCATTGTACATTGTACTTAGACACCTGGTGTGGGGGCCGCATTTTTTCCTGCTGTGTGGCAGACAGTGAAGCGTAATATTGACATTCTCTCTGAAACTCTCCAAGGTCTACTAAATAATTCCCTGTGTAGAGGTAGAAAGTTCACCTAAGAAACTCCCAAAAGGCATATAACCTCAGTCAAGTATTAGATCTTACTTTTTCTAACAGAAGCTAGAGAGCAAAGAGAAAACAACTGATTTCTTCACAAAGGCAAATAAGAAATAATATAACAGAAACCATTCTACATGAGTCCAAAGCAGAAGCTACAACAAATTACTTAGCACAAAGCGATAGCAACTGGGCAATTCAATAGATTTGTGAATCCACGCCATTGATTCGTGGTATCACTTTACTAAAAAACACAACAGTGGATGGCAGTCTTTAGGATATATCATGACGGACACTAGGAAACATTTAATAATAGTTGTTGCCTGTTGTTTTGCTATTTTTTGTTACTCAAGCAGCAGCAAAGAGGGGAGTAAACTAGTGTTTTCAGCTGGCTCTCTGTATTCACAGGAAATTGGTTCCGGAACCTCCTCGGGATACCAAAATCCTGGGATGCTCCAGACCTTTAGGCTCTGTGGAACCCTTGAATATGGAGGGTCGACTGTACTGATCAGCTCCTAAATGTCAAACACTTGGCACTTTATATCCGTTTTAATTCTCAAAATAGTTCTCCAGATCAGGTATCATTATCTTAATTTTAAAGACGAGGAACCAAGTTTAAGAGAGTAAATACTTTAGGTAAATACTTTAGTAAATACTTCAGGTAATACAACCAGCTAATAATTGCTAGAACTAGGATTCAAGCAGCAAAAATAACTGCTCACATGGGTTTATGACATGATGAGCACTGTGCTAAGCAGCTTACCTGGATTGGCTCATTAAATCTTTCTCATAACTCTTCAAAAGAAGTCCTAACATTTTACTTACTTAAAAGATGAGAAAACAGGCCAGGAGCAGTGGCTCACGCATCTAATCCTAGCACTTTGGGAAGCGAGGCGGGTGTATTGCTTGAAAATAGGAGTTCAAGACCAGTCTGGTGAACATGGTAAAACCCTGTCTCTACTAATAATACAAAAATTAGCTGGGTATGGTGGCGCACACCTGTAATCCCAGCTACTCTAGAGGCTGAGGCAGGAGAACCACTTGAAACCCAGAGATGGAAGTTGCAGTGAGCCAAGATCCCGCCATTGCACTCCAACCTGGGTGATAAGATCTAAATTCCGTCTCAAAAAAAAAAGATGAGAAAACAAAATTTTGGAGTTGTTAAAGAGCTTGCCAAATCACACAAATCATAAGTGGCTGAGCGGCAGTTCAAATGGAGACTGTTTGACACCAGAACTCCAGGCTTTTTACTTATCATTCCATAACATCTGCTAATTTTAATGTCCATGCTCTCTTCTCTGCAGGAATGCGGCATGGGGCAGAAAAACAGTAAAATTCACACTTTTCATTTTCTTCTCTTCCTCTCATCCAATTCCCAAAAGAGTAAGACAATACAACACACTACTATTTTTGGAGGTTCAAAAGATGTTAATGATAATTTGTCTGGACAAAAAAGGTTTACTTCAATTGCTGAAGGAAATGTTTCCTAGAAGAAAAAGAGAGTTCAGCAGAGTACACAACTGTATCCATATTGATAGATACCTGTGCAATAAATTTTTCAATCAGGGCCAAATCAAGGCCAATCATGATTCATCAGCAGCCTAAGAGACAGCATGGAGTCAAAGTCAATTTAAAGGTACTCCACATGTCTTCTAAATTCTGGTCTGTTTCAGATGGCACTCAATGCACAGTCTAGGTTCAAAGATTTTTCTCTCTGGCTGCACTTGGTGCAAGCTGTCAGGCCTACTTTTTTGGTTATCCTTTAGAAACGTGACATAAAATTGTATAACCATGAAAAAGGAAATTCAGGTAAAAGCTGCCATTTCAAATATTTTTATGTTTTTTTATCAGAGTAGTGGGAGCTCTACCTTTACAAGGCAAACTGCAGCATGATCCTGGCAATCTCCCATGTAAATGCAAGCATAATACTAGACAACTGATATTTCTTGGGCAGCAGAGATTTCAATTTCTACACCCCAGTTTTTGGAAATTCTGTTCTGGCTTGTTGTAATTGAGGTTTTGACAGTCAAACAAATCTGTTGCAAAGAATGTTGCACATTTCATTAAGAATGCTCCATCTAAACACACATATTCTGTCTGCTATAGCCCTGAATGCCTGATGTGTGAACATGCGAGACACAGAATTTCAGTCTTAAAAGATGGATCCTCAAGTGAGACTCCTTCTTCGTATGAAGAAAATTAGTTACTTGTGGTAATGTTGCAAAACTAGAGCTAGTAAGGTATCCAGGTGTGTTCTGATAACAACAACAAGAAAACCCTACATTCATTATATGTACTGATTAATTGTGAGTAAAGAGTTATCTTTAAAGTAATAATCATATAAGGCTTTGTCCAGGCATAAGTATAAATTATGTTGCTGATTAACTGGGTTTTAAAAGAATATGAATACAGTTAGATGTGAGTTTTAAGTTCTTGACAGAACTATTGCTTAGAAATGAGAATGTAAGAAGATTTTGGATATTTAAGATTTTTCAGGACATGAAATGATTGTTTGAAATCTTTCATCAACTCTGTTTGCTTCCATTTTCTTATGCTGCCAATCAAATGAAGGCAGCAGGAAATGCAATCCATTAGACTTAATCACATAAAGTTTAAATCACATTTAACTATTCAGTTGAAGAAAAATACCAGCAAAACTAATTACAGAACTGCAAAATGGCAATGATAAAATTGAGACCCAACAAAAAGACAGGAAATACCTAAGAAATTGAGAAGCAACAAATCTATATACAATTATCAGTGAAGACAGTCAATCTGTGCCATTAAATAATTTTAAAGAGAAATATTTAATTATTTCTCCATAAAATGTCTTTTACTCTGTATCACAATCAAAATTCTGGAGGTCTCCTTCATTAATTAGATGAAATTTAAAATGATGAAACGTCAATCTGACAAGAATATTGATAAATTTCAAATAACGTTTCTTCTTTCAAAAAGTGATATAAACAACTTCTAGGACATTTAATTTAAAAATTGAGAATTGAAAACTTTAAAAAATACCGTATATTGCATTATAGATAGAAAAACAACTGTCTTGTTCTTTTGACTTATGAGTTCTTTGAGGATTAAAAAGAGTATCTTATTCAAATTTGGGAATTTTGCTAGTTGCTGAGTATGCCTATTCTAATTATACATTCTGGAACTGGGTAAAAAACTACAGGATAGATTTGGGGACCCACTGGACCCATTAATCCTATGACTTCCATCAGCCCTACTCTCACTAGTCAGCCACAGTGACATGCTTGTATCTTCTGGAATTAATAGCAGTTTAGAATCAAGGTCTAATAGTCCCCAAAGGGTCTGATTATTTCCTTTTCCCTAAAACACAGCCATCAGGTAAAAGTCCATGATTTGGAGTTAGAATGTCATTCACTTGATCTAGAACTCTGTGACTTACATAGATCAAGTAAGAATTAGTAGCATTCCCATTCATTTAACTTGTAGGAACTCTATCATCAACTAGCCAATGCCATGAGACTGCCTATATCCAACATTCTGATTGCCGCTTTGACTCTGCTTTCCATCATGGTAATCACACCCATCTTATCTTGGGCGACTGAGTGCTGCCACTTGGCCAGCCCCTGCCACCCCAGGATTCAATTACTCCCATTACATTTAAGTTTCCTTATCCAGTGGTAGCAGTTCCAACTGTATTTTCCAGCAGACAAAGAAAAGCGATCACAAAGCTCTTCAAGGATGCTGGGGCGCCCCTCATAAATTTGTTTCTTACAGTTAGGAGGAAAGATGTGTCCTCTGGGTCATCCCAGGGTAAGTGAGCAGATCTTAAATGACACATACAATCTAACATTCCAGTCTCCCTAAGTCTTGGAATCTCTTCTTCTGCGGTACAGGAAAGCAGTTCTAGCATTTCAAGTTAAATTACTGTGGGCTACCTTTTGATCCACGTTCCAGCCAACCAACCAACCAAAATGATACAGCCCTTTCTCTATCCCTGAGCTACAACATTAAATTCAGAATCTCTGCTTAATGAGTTTCTTTGGATTTAGGAGGCAATACATTCCTTATTCTGGTTTGCTACCCCAGCCTAGTAACAGAATGACACAAAAAGCTGCTAACAAGAGAAGGCTTTGCAACAGGTCTAGGCTGCCATATAGGTGCTCTGCCACTGGGGTCATATGGTTCAGCAGATTGAATGGTGTTTAAAGTGTCGATAACAGATAGGGATTCTATTTAAAATCTTTGACAGGACCATACAGGATAATCATAGTGCATACTCAGAATTTCATACCAAAGCCCTGCCACTCTCCGCAGATAACTGCTTTCCTTCTGAGAAACTGTTTTTGGCCTGCTACTGAGCTAAAAGCCTAACCATTGCCCACCAAGTTCCTCTGCAAACTGAGCTGCTCCTTATGAACTGGCTGTTACCTGTCCTACCAAGCCATAAAGTTGGCTGTACACAGCAGTATTCCATCATCAAACCAAGAAGTGGTATATATGTGATCAGGCCCAAGAGGGCCCTAAATGCACAAGTTACATGAAGAGGTGTCCCAAATGCCCATGGTCCCCACTATATTATATTACTACGTCTCCTACAAACTGCACCTATGACCTCATGTGGAGTACTCCACTGTCAGTTGATAAACTTGGGTCTGGTTTATAGATGGCTGCACGTAATATACAGGCAACATACAGTGGACAGCTGTAGCACTACAGCCTTTTTCTAGCACATATCTGAAGGATAATGGTGAAGGAAAATCCTCTCAGGTGGCAGAACCTAGAGTAGTGCATCTAGTTGTTCACTTTGCTTGGAAGGAGAAACAGCCATACATGCAAATATATACCAATTTATGGACTGTGGTCAATGGTTTCTCTGGATGGTCAAGGACTTGGAAGAAATGTGATTGGAAAATTGGTTCAAGGAAGTTTGAGGATTAGGTATGCAGATAAATATCTCTGATTGGGCGAAAATCATGAAGATATTTGTGTGCCATGTTAATGCTAACCAAAGAGAGATGTCAGGAGAGGAGGACTTTAATAATCACATGGATAGTATGGCATGTTCTGTGGATACCAGTCAGTCTCTTTTTTCCAGCCACTTTTATTGCCCAATGTATTCACGAGCAAAGTGGACATTGTAGCAGGGATGTAGATTATGCATTGGCTCAGAAACACGAACTTTCCTCTCCAAGGCTGACCTACTTATAGCCACTGCTGAGTGCCCAATGTGCCAGCAGCGAAGACCAACACTGAGTTCTCAATATGGCACCATTCCTCAGGGTGATCAGCCAGCTACCTGGTGGCAGGATGATTACATTGGACTGTTTCCATCATGGAAGGGGGGTAGTGCTATGTTCTTACTGGAATAGTTACTTACTCTGGATATTGATTTGCCTTTTCTGCACACAATGTTTCTGCCAACACTACCTACCATCTATAAACTTACCGAAAGCCTTATGCCCTGCCATAGCATTCTACATAGCACTGCCTCTCACCAAGAAAATCACTTCATAGTAAACAAAGTGTGGCAATGAGACCACGATCATGGAATTCATGGGCCTTATCATGTCCCCAACCATCCTGATGCTGCCAGTTTGACAGAACAGTGGAATGACCTTTTGAAGACTCGGTTACAGTGTCAGCTATGAGACAGTACCTTGCAGAGCTATGGCAAAGTTCTCCAGGCATCTACATATACTTTGAATCGGTATCCAAAACATGGTACTCTTTCTTCCATAGCCAGAATTCATGAGTCCACAATTCAAGTGGTGGAAACGCAAGTGGTTCTATTTACTATTATGACTGATGACCCATTAGCACATTCTTGCTTCCTGCTCCCATGACCTTATGCTCTGCTTGTTTATAAATCTTAGTTCCAAAGAGAGGGATGCTTCTAGCAGGAGACACACAAAAAAAATTCCACTGATGTGGAAGTTAAAACTGTCACCCGGTGACTTTGGGCTCTTCGTGCCTTTGGATCAACAGGAAGAGAAGGAAATTACAGTGCTGGCTGGGATAATTGATCCTGACTACCAAAGAGAAATTGACCTGGTACTCTACAATGGAAATAAGGAAGAATATGTCTGAAATATAGAAGATCCTTAAGGCATCCTTTATTATTGCCATGCCCTGTGATTGAATTCAGTATAATACTACAACAACTCAATTCGGGCAGGACTACTAATGGCCTAGATCCCTCAAAAATAAAGGTGAGGTGACCCTTACCAGATAAATAACTACAACCTACTGAGGTGCTTGTTGATGGCAAAGAGAATATGTAAATGGTAATGAAATAAGAGTTACAGCAATGTAACCAGTATAGAAATGGGAACTGTGTCATGTGTATGTTTCTTTTTTATTTTGTTGAATATGTTCATGTGTGTGTATGTGGGTATCTCAAATATCTGTCTTTTTCCCTCTGTTTTCCTTTTATCATATAACATGAGATGTATTGACTTTATATTATAGTACTTAAATAATGTTAATTTTATATCACAGTAGTTAAGTTAGAGGACATTGAGAAGAATAATTATCAAAAAGACTTTCAAGGACTTTGCATCCTCTTTTAGGGGAGGGGTTAGTGCATTTTTAGTTGTACACAGGATAGTAGTATTAACCATGTTAAGCAAAAGTATTGCCTTGTTATTGTCTGTATTTGGTGATTAATTTTGGTTTAAAATATATATGTGTGCCAAGTTTACAAAAATGGACTCATGGTGGTTAATTTTATGTGTTAACATGGCTAAATGATGGTATTCAAATATTTGGCCAAGTATTATTCTAGATGTTTTCATGAAGCTATTTTTATATGAGATTAACATTTAAATCAATGGACTTTGAGGAAAGCATATTAACCTCAATTGTGTGGATGGGCCTGATTCAACAGTTAAAGACCTTAGTAGAAAAAACTGACCACCCTTCAGCAAGAAGAAACTCTGCAAGGAGACTGCCTTCAGACTTGAACTGTAACTCTTCCTTGGGTCTCCAGGCTGCCAGACTACCCTGCAGATTTTGGACTTGTCAGCCTCCATAATTATGTGAGCCAATTGTTTGAAATAAATCTATAGATTGATAGATAGATAGATAGATAGATAGATATCCTACTGGTTGTGACCCTAATACATGTAACCCCAATGTTTTACTCATTAAATTTTAAATAAACTTTTTCTTTTTCATTTTACATATTAGAAAAGACTTCTAAGCTGTGTAAGGAACTCTGTCCTGGTTTAAAAAAAATTAAACAAAATCTTGGAAGAGTAATTTGACATTGTAATCCTTTCATTTCACAACATCTCCATGAACTCAAAATTGCAATGTAGTTACCATCTACAGAGATCCAGAGTCAGTTTGGAGTCTATAATTGTAAACACACAGGCAGAATGAACTTCCACCTGAGAAATCACAAATCAAATCTAATATTACTTTTGGAGGAAAAGCATTGGAGAAATTCCAATAAGGTAAGCTTACAGAACTCATGTCCAACCCAAGCTATATATAGAAGAGCATTACGGAATAAACTGAAAGAACTAGATTGATGGGAGGCACAGTCTTGTTCTGTGGGAAGTGATGCATACCTGGAGGGGTACAGATCCAAACTGTAGATAAATTATATAATCTTGGCAATAAGACTTCCCATTTCCAATCCTTGATTTTCTCATCTGAAACCTAATGAAGGTACAGCAGGTAAAAGCAGCAGATGAGGAAGGGGGAAGTCCACATTCGGAGCTACCCTGATTCCCTTACTGTTTCTGTGGTATTATTATTTTAGTCAAGGCATAGGTTTACTCTGGGTATCTCAGAGTCTGCTGGAATCCTGGGTGGATCCCATAAATTTTCCAGTAGTTGTCTCAGTACATTTAGTAATTTATTTACACCTTAGGTTTTGTTTTGTTTTGTTTCATTTTGGCCTTTAAAATGGGATACTGATTGTAGTTTGGAGAAGGCTTTGTTAATTTATTTTGATTTTAGATCTCTCTACGATTTATCATATTTCTTTAAAGCATCTTAAGTTTCTAGGAATGAAAACTGGTATAGCGAATTCATTTTGCTAAGAATCATAATTTGTTATTGTTTGCAAATAAATATCTGAGACTGTGGAATCTGAGAGTATGTGAGCTTAAAGGTACCCAAGGGTACCAGAGATAACTCTTATTGAAGAGTTATCTTCAACAACTCTACTTGCCAGATGTTGTATTAATATTACCTTCTTTATTCACAGAAATAATCATTAGAATAGTAATAATTATCAATTATTAAGTACTTGAGTGTGTGCATAAGCACTCATGATTTTTACTATAAGCTGGAATGTGCTGCAAAAATATTAATTCATTTAATCCTGAAGACAACCATATGAGTTGTACCATTATTTCTCCTATGTTATAGATGAGTAAAATGAGATAGAAAGGTCAAATAAATTGTCCATGTCATACATTTAGTAAGCAATAGAACTGAAATTCAAAGCAGAGACTAGCTCCTTGGTCTATGTTTTGAACTACTGCATTAAGCGGTTAATACAATTTCCTTAATAAACATACATTGTTATTATTCTCATTTAAGAGATAAACATCTGAAAGTCAAATTAGCTAAATACCTGGCAAAAGTCATAATGCCTAAGCAACTAGCATCTGAAATATTAGTGCACTTTATTCTTGTTACAAAACCTTGAAATACTTATATGCCCATAGAAAATCGAGTGAAAATCCAGAGAGATCCCAACTGTCACAGGTTGGGATCAATAGCACTATTCTGTCTAGGCTCTTGTGTGGGACAGTTCCCAGTCTAAGACCTTATATCTGCCTATCTCTGTGCTGTCCTTGATCCCTGAACCAAGCCCCAAACCTGTACTCTACAATTTCACTTCTGTCTGGGATGAGCTGCTCAGATGGGATGTATGAGTGGCAACACATCCACATCAAAAACAGAGACTGCCTCCTCCTGCCATGGGTAGCAATGACCACAACTCTCAAATCATTTTGCCACTGGATACTAACATAAGAGCAGAAGCATCTATAATTAGATAATGAATTCAGATCATTGGAGTACACATTTTGCATTAAAAACACTTCTATGGCTTCACTCTCAGTGGGCACACTATTTCAAATACACTTTCTTGTCTGTTGCAATATCATCAGACCTGCAGGAATATGCTCAAATCTCATTTCCTCCATGAATCCTTTTCTGATTCCTACAGTCATACCCAGTAGTCTCTCATCTGAATCATAAAGAGCATATCACTCACTTTATTTCTATCACCCTAATCCTTCATTGTATTGATTTCTCCATCAAGATATTAATCTTGTCCTAAGTAAAGACTGCATTATTACCCTCTACTTGGCCTTATGCTGTCAGACTCTGCATAGTAGATTCCATAATATTGCTCCCAGTGAACTGATCAAATTGGTTGAGTTGTCACTGTAGTTCCCACTGCCCTGAATAACATCATATCCAATCAAATGTCTTTCTTGCTATCCTATTAAATGTGCTCACCTACTGAAGTTAAGTCTACCTCCTCACTGGCTTCATCCACCTCCTCATTAATGAGTCAGTGTTGTCTTTGTTGGTAGAAAGAGTAAGAAGAAGCACATAGTATATTTCTATCGGTATTAATATAAATAATACTGATAGAATCACTGATTCACCATATTGAAGCACTGTAGAATAATGCTAAACCAAAAATTTAGATTTCCAATCAGATGTTCTTGTTTTATTTTTCTACAACATTTTAATGAAATAAATAGTTTAAAAACATTCTGGTATTTACATTTTCAATTTAACAGCCATGTCCCATGGTTGGCAAATGCAAGCACATGGGACATGGCAATACTATAGGTGATGTGCTCTCTGTTGCCCATCTGTGGCAACCCTCACTCTCTTGGTTTGTTAATCTCCCTGGCACTATCCATGAAGTTACTTAACATATGCCACTGATTATATCTATGGCAAATCAATCACATTCTACTACCCATTGCATTAAACATGAACGACTTTACCCTCTCACTTTAATAGCAAATCGGGAAGTCATTTAGAAGACACAATCTCAAATTAGAAAGTAAAGGTTAGATTTACAATTTTACTTTTCCCCAATTTCTTGTAATCATTCTTATTTTCTTAGCATAAAAAAACTAGAAAATTTCGAGGGAAAAAAAAAAAACACAACAGTTTTTCAGTCTTTTGTAATTGAAAGTGAACAGAATGGCGATTCGAGGGTGCTCCAGAATCCTTAAGTATTCTAAAACAAAGACTACATTTTGCTTTTACAAATATGTATTTAATATTAAATCTATCTTTTAATCTAATTATCTTTGAGTTGCAGTTTATCTTATATCTTAATTATATTTTAGTTAACCATCATACTATCTTTATTAACCTTACCAGAAAACATAGTACTTGCACATATACACATTTTTTGGAAGAAGAATAATATAAATAAATGTTTCCAGAATTCTACAAGGAAACTGATTACTACAATTTATCTCCCTAATAGCAAATTTGTCATAACAATTTTAAACATTCTTTTTCATTATATCACTCCTATCCTGATCTCATATTAATATGAGATCAATTTAAAAAAACTGATTGGAAGGCAGGGGTGGGCACTGGCTATGGACCCTTACTCTGTGCTTAGCATCCACAATAATCCTTATTTTATTCCATTTTCCAAAAAAGACCTACTCCTACAGATTATTATTAAGAAGTTAACAGACAACTGAGAAACTCATGAATAGAGAAAAAATAAATCCACATCACACATCACAAAAAAGAACAATTAGCCAATTAGTCAAATTCCTCTTTGAGATCTAAGTTCTTGTCTGTTCATTGTCTCACATCTTCCTGCTAGCTAGTATTCTCTCTGTGTCCCTACACAAGACATGAACTTGCAAAACCATCTATTGTTCTCAACATGTTAGCTCTGGCCCTCAACTTAGGTACCCCACTCAACCATATCACAATTCAGAGAAAAATCACCACAGGCTCCTCAGGTCTGCCCCTTGGAAGATATCCTGCTACAGTGATGCTTTGCTTTTTTTTTTTTTTTTTTTTTTTTTTGAGACAGTCTTGCTATATTGCCAAGGCTGGAGTGCGGTGGTGTGATCTCAGCTCACTGCAAGCTCTACCTCCCGTGTTCACGCCATTCTCCTTCCTCAACCCCTCGAGTAGCTGAGACTACAGGCGCCTGCCACCACACCCTGCTAATTTTTTGTATTTTCAGTAGAAACAGCGTTTCGCTGTGTTAGTTATAATGGTCTCAATCTCTTGACCTCATGATCTGCCCACCTCAGCCTCCCAAAGTGCTGGGATTACAGGCGTGAGCCACTGTACCCAGCCTACCATGATACTTTCAAATAACAGATTTTGATGTCTTTCAACCCTACAAAATGAGGTAAACCATATAAAAATATGCTCCAAAAATTCATTTTAAAGCAATTTCTACTTTAGTTCTATTAAGCTGTAATGCCACATGTTTTTTAAGTGGCAAGTGTTTTAATTTATCATTTAAAATGAGGATAAATATGAAAATAAGTAGTAAGAGCTCATTGTATGAATATGCTATAGTTCAGGGAAGAAGACATTGAGACTGTGTGAGGCTCTTTAGAAACTGTTTGGTAATTCCTGGACTCTGGCAAATTATGGGAGATACAGTTTACAGGAATGGTAATATCTTGCCTGAAATGGAAAGAACTACCAGACATACCTTCTACAGTCTCAAGCTCTAAATCATAAATGTGTTGAGCCAGTCGTTTACATCAATTCCAAACATGAAGGGCAGCAATTAGAGACACATTCAATAGAAAGTATAAATTGGCTGAATAATTATTTGCCAATATTTTCATTTACATATAGATCATTTCAAGAGGAAAATAGGGTAATCAAGCATTGGCCTAACTCTGATGTGGCAAAGTAGGGTTGTCTAGAAAGGAAAAATTCTGTCAAAATTATCGTATTTATTTTCTGTTTACATAATCGAGTAGTGGCACCGCACATCATGGAAAGCCAAATATTTATTCATCTGATTATGACATTATTTTAAATTCCGTTGTGTTTGCTTTATGATATATACTCCTGTCGCTCCTGTTTGATCAATTATTTGTAATTTGTAAGAATCACAAATTCTTACAAATAAAGAATTCTTTATTTCTTGTAAATAAAACAATTTACAAATTCTTTTATTTGTAAGAATTTGTAATTATTTATTGGCTATTTATGTCTTGTTCCTTTTATCCTCTTCACAGCCCATTTTGCAAATGCCTGTATTTCTGTGTAGTTAAGATAAAGATAGCACTTTTTAACTTGAAGCCTTGCAAAGTGACATTTTTCTCCAAATGTACTTGGTGAATTTTTTATACAACTCTAAACTAGAGCTGAATCAACTGTAGGGAACGTGCTGAATGTCCATCCATAAAGGGAAACAAGATTAATGACCTCTAAGTGTGAATGGGCAAAAGCAATTTACAAGAGTGAGTGAGGGTCATATTTTATCACAGGCAGGTGGCTTATTCCAACTTTGCAAACAGTTACCAAAAATGCACACAACCACAAATCTTTGGCCTTTCCATCCCCATGTGAAACCATTGTGTGTGCTAGACAAATGATCCTACTATGTTTTAACCCCAAACTCAATGTTTATATGTTAATGAAGACTAAAATAGATTGCTAGAAAACTCACTGAAGCAGAAACTAACAGAAAAAGCATTTTGCTTCCCAACCCACTCCACAGGATCTGTACTTCACCCAGCAAGAAAAGGAGCATCAAATTTTGCTTCTCACTATGTGGAAAACCCTTAATGCATGGTCTGCTAATTTTGGAATTTAAAAATTTCCTTTCACCTTGGACTTTGTCCTTGTTCCAATGAATTGTGACTTCAAATCAGTATATCATATGGTGTTTGTTTTTATGTTTTTGGTAGTCATAGTAGGGGGTGTTAGAAGGTATGTAATATGAGAGGACACTGGTAAAATCTTTCTAGCACAAATCATAAAATAACAAAAATAAAAACATTTGTTCCTATGATATTGGATCCCTATTTTTCACCTCGAGGTTTATGCCTCTAGCATAGTTTGGGCACAGCCCACTCTAGTACTCTCTACATAACCTGTGCAAGTTATTATACTTCTGCGTATCTGAGGTCAGGAAAGAGGGGTCAGACATTTGGAACAGCCAAAGGATATTATACATAGTAATCAAATAGACAGCCAAAGGATATTAGCTGTCTACTGCTGCATAAAAAGTTACCTAAAACTTAGTATCTTAAAACAACATGAATTTATTATCACTCAGTTTCTGTGCGTCACAACTCCAAACATGAAATAACTAGGCTCTCTGATTATGATTTCACAAGGTCAAAATTATGATGTCAGTCAGGCTTCATTTCCATCTGGAATTTGGGGTCCTCTTAAAAGCTCACGTGGTTATAGCAGAATTTAGTTCTTTGCAATTGTAAGACAAGATGCCTACTCTTTGCTGGTTGTCAGCATGGGGCCACTCAGCTCCTTGAGGCCACCCACAGTTCTTTGCCATATGGTCTTCTCCATCTTTAAAAGTGAGCAATGGAGACTCTTCTGCTGAATCCCTTTCAGATTTCAAATCTCTGTTACTACAAAGAGCCTTGCCCTTTTAAGGGCTATCTTGTGTAGGTCAGGCCCACTGAACATGATCTCATTTCTTTAAGTAAACTGTGCCAAACAACACAATCTAATTATGAGAGTGGTATCACAAACACAGGTCTTTCTCACAGTCAAAGGGAGGATATTCTATAAGAGCATGGGCCATTGGGGCTTATGAGCTTATTTTATAATTCTGTCCACCACATAATT
This sequence comes from Trachypithecus francoisi, assembly GCF_009764315.1. Classification (NCBI taxonomy): domain Eukaryota; kingdom Metazoa; phylum Chordata; class Mammalia; order Primates; family Cercopithecidae; genus Trachypithecus; species Trachypithecus francoisi. Next base: position 20,849,649 of record NW_022681454.1, read on the forward strand.
CTTGAAGGGAGTATCATAAAGCCAAGGCCTGAGGCAAGGCAAGTAAGCTGTTATCTTCAGGAGGGCTGGACAGAGAAGGCAAGGAGAGAGCATAACAGGAAATATGGATGTCCACATGAGTGATGACTGCCATCTAATGAAGATTAGGGACAAAGAGGGTATTTTGTCCAAGAAATGGCATTGTTAATATTCCATCTCACAACTGTTTAGAGAAACACGAACAATTTTTCTAACTGCAATTTACCACTTCCTAATGGAAAATATTCTAGCACAGTGATCTTCTGTGCAATTGGGTGACCAAACTGATGTCTGCCTACCCTGGGTAGAGCCAATTTGTGAAATATGATGAATACCGAATGACTCAAAAGGGTTTTACATAATTGGCAACAGGCAAAGAAACCTAATGAATTCTTTTACAAAAACAAAACATAACAGCAACAAAGCAAATAAATGAAAACAGCATGTCCTTAGAATCCTCAATATAGGTTGCAAATTGAAGGCTTTGATGGCAGACTTTCAGGATTCAAATCCTAACTTTCTAACTTACTAAATATTTGACCTTGGGTAAGTGAGTGAACTTCATTTTATGTGTATAGATCTACAGATACATACATCTATGTCTGTGTGTGTGTGTGTGTGTGTATATATATGTAATATAGATATACATATAAAATGTATATATAATTTGGACAAATGCTGGAAAAGTAGTTAGTATACAATACAAAGTCATTATTACCACTAGTTGTTTATAGTCCTCTTAATATTACTGGAAATAAAGTTTGTGTGTCTTAGCCCTAACACTGACATTGCAAAGTTCCAACAGGTCTACACCTCTAACACTTCTATATTTATTTAGTTGCTCATCCATCTAATCTTCTGGACAGTAAATTTCTTAAGGTAAAAAAGTTGTGCTTCTCATTGATCTAGCTTTTAGTGGACTCTTTATGCTGGCTTGACTATCACAACAGTAAATCATCCTTGCAGTATAATTTGTGGCAGACTCTGCCAGCAGCTCATTCATTTTACACTTATACTTCAAGCAGAGTCTGGATTTTGTTAGGGGCAACAGTGTGCAGGCTCTTTGACCCACCACCTCTTTTGGTACCATTCTGATGAAAAAGTATAGGGAGAAATACCTCAGGTTTTCCTGTCTAAAATAGGGATATGAGGTGGGAGGTAGAACATCCACTTAGTGACTCAAAGGAATATTCTAGAAGACAGACACAGGCTAAAGACGTTACGCTGAAAGATGTAAGGAGCCTGGGATATTGGGGTCTGAAAACCTGCCGAAGCCATGCTGGAAAGGCTATGCCTATACTTGCTGATATATAAGGAAAATAAATTTTCCTTGAGCCGCATGCTACAAGTGCCAAATTTTCCATTGAGCCATATGCGACAAGTGCCAGATTTATTTTTTCTTTCTTTCTTTCTTTCTTTCTTTCTTTTTTTTTTTTTTTTTTTTTTTTGAGACGGAGTCTGGCTCTGTCGCCGAGGCTGGAGTGCCCTGACGTGATCTCGACTCACTGCAAGCTCCACCTCCCGGATTCACGCCATTCTCCTGCCTCAGCCTCCTGAGTAGCTGGGACTACAGGCACCTGCCACAACGCCTGGCTAATTGTTTGTATTTTTTTAGTAGAGACAGGGTTTCACCGTGTTAGCCAGGATGGTCTCAATCTCCTGACCTCGTGATCCACCCGCCTTGGCCTCCTGAAGTGCTGGGATTACAGGCATGAGCCACCGTGCCCGACTTACAAGTACCAGATTTCTGTTAAATGTAGCCTGGTACATGTTTTAACTGCTACAACAATGTATTCAGCATTGAAGGCCAAAAGATCACCAAAGAGCTTGTGGAATACAGTTAATGCATATTAATGTCATCTTCTGCCACTTGATGATATATAATTGGATGTAGAGCCACTGTTCAAGCAATGTGAGTGCGAGCGAGAGGAGGCAAACAAGGAGAATAATACCGTAGGATGTGCTTAAGCATAACTTCAAGTAATGTGGAGCAATCATCCATTGCTGGGCAACAGAGAGAGGTTTCCATTTAGTGTTTCATTTGCATGTGATATGTCATATAATTCAATCATCCTGTTGGGGAAAGGGAACCACAAACAGAAAAATGTAAATGTGGCTACAGACCTCAAGAGCACCAGAGAGGAAGGGATATTCCACAAATTCATTATGCATCTTTAGGCAAATACTCACATACACAGAAAAGCATGTGTGTGTGCATGTACATTTGTGCATTGCAATGTGTCTGTTTGTACATAATGATTAACCCAAGTGTTTATCATTGAAATTCACACTACCACTGTTGCTAGAAACACAGACCTGGGGCACACTGCCTGGGTTAAAATTCCATTTCTACAGTTTACTAGCGGCATAAACTCATCTTCAGGCATCAGCTTTCTTATCTGAAAAATTGGTGCAAAAGATCCCACTTCACAGGATTGTTATAAGGATGAAATAATTAATATGAGGTACACAGGACAGGAGTTGGAACAGTCTTGTACATGTTAGCTAATGTTAGTTTTACAATGCCACAGAAGTAAATACACTCTCAATCGTGCATGTACATAATAGTGGGTATACAAACACATACATACATATTTATATATCCATCCATCTATTTCTATATAGATAAATGAAAAATCCATTGTCGTGATATGTGTAATGCTAGTTTACATGTTGTAGAGCCTGATGAATTTTAAAGAGTCAGGCAGCATTAACAACAGCTACTACTTATTAAATATTTACTAGGTGTCAGGGGCTGTGCATAGCACTTTACTTGCATTATCTTGTTTAACCCTCACAACATTCAAAGATCATAGGAAGTATTATTATAAGCACAGTAAAGGATTAGTTACTTGCCTGTGGTAACAAACCAAGCAGGCAGAAGAACTGGAATTAGAATCCAAATTCAAATCTCTCAGTTTCCAGAGACTGAATTTTTGTGCTTGATGCTGTTATTTTTATTTTTTGCTCTACTTATTAACTTAGATGACATGTCACATCTGAATAGATTGAAGAAGTCCTCATTTAGGAAACTCAAATAAGTTTATATTAATACTAGAAAGTACTCTTGAGTTAATTTCTACAAACGAATCTCTTATTTCCCATTAACCTATTTATATCCTAAGATAGTAGTGCTAGGAAAAATGTTAAAACAAAGAATAGGTAGCTTTATAATGAAAATCAGAAGTATTTGCTCAATCAAATGTGGATAAACTAATACTTTCTGCTCATTCACACAAGAAGCAGTTTACAGTTGAGTATACAGAATGAAATTTAATACATTTCTCTAGCATACACACTTCCCCAAACCATGCAGCCTGCAGAGTATCATATAATGAGTTCTTCGTCACTTGCTGACCATTTGCTTTTGCAATTGTCACTTAACTGCCTTAATCGTGTACCTAGTGCAAGGGCACTTAGTCAAGAGGATGCAATCTGAAGTATATTTCACACTTCCACTCGCAGTGGCAGGTGCCTAGGACATAGATGCATTCACCTAGGAAAAGGGGTGTCGTTTTTCTAATCAGCACTAAAGGCTGATCTTTGCTAACAAACACCTTGATAAAAATGTTTCTTTTTTATCTAAAAATATCTAAAGTTCTTTGATACCTTTAGATAAAAGGGCTGTGCCATCATGTTCCTCACCACCCAAGTACCTGGGGAAACACTGGGCTCATAGTAAGTGCTAAGTAAATGTTTAGAAAACTGGGCCGGGCACGGTGGCTCACACCTGTAATCCCAACACTTTGGGAGGCCGAGGTGGGTGGATCATGAGGTCAGGAGATTGAGACCATCCTGGCTAACATGGTGAAACCCTGTCTCTACTAAAAAATACAAAAAATTAGCCGGGCGTGGTGGCAGAGGCCTGTAGTCCCAGCTACTCGGGAGGCTGAGACAGGAGAATGGCATGAACCCAGGAGACAGAGCTTGCAGTGAGCCGAGATCGCGCCAGGGCACTCCAGCCTGGGCGACAGAGCGAGACTCCGTCTCAAAACAAAAACAAAAACAAAAAACAAAACAAAAACAAACAAACAAAACACTGTATGACTGGTCTGCAAAAGGTGGAAAGAAAAGTTGCTCCTCATTCTTCTTTTCTTTCCTGTACTCTGCATAGTCAAGAGTTGATGCTACTTCCTAAATGTCCTCACCCGGAATACCTATGCAATGCCAATAAAACGAAAGTCCCAGGGGCCTAATGTACTATTCCATCCAGAAGGCAGCAAGTATATGTGTGTATAGCATAACAAATAACAAGATTAGACCCCATACGAGCTCCCTTTTGCATAATGAAATTCCACATGTTAAAATGCAGATTTATTTTAAGCCCTAGAAGTGCTGACCATATGCCTCGGTGGCTGAGGAGATGGCTACTTAATAGATAATCTGCAATGCAAGCCAAAGAACTAATCATGGCCATCTGATCATCATGCCCCATCAAAAGCCAAAATAAGGAGACAGGGAACAGAGCCAGAAACAGCCAACACAGTTTACAAGCAGGGAGAGACCAAGAGTCTAAAAGCGAGTGCAGGAGGGATAAAACGAACATCTCCCTACCCTAAGCAACATAATAAAATAATAACAATAAGAAGAATACGGCTGTTTTAGAGTATATTTGTGATAAAACACACGCTCCACTAAATGTATTATAACTATACTCTTATTTAATCTCCTTTCATTGGGGAAGTTGATGAGGATATTGATATCCCATAAAGATAGCATATTTTCCAAAACATATATCCTCAAAGGTGGGGTCCCTGATCTTAATTCTGTTCACAGAACCCAAGCTTCTGACCACTCTCCTACATCATGCATGCTACATGGTACATCATGCATGCTAAATAAATGCTTGTTTACTGAATGAGCATATAACACAGAGAAATCAAGTGTTTGTTATTACGTGCATTTCACAGGTCACCATGCATATATTTTTGCCCCCAATGTGTTCTTTAAAATATTGATTATTATGAATGGGATGGCTCTAAAACATCTTGGGCATCTCTCTGCCACCTTACTGGTGGGCAGAGGACAATTTATCCTTAATTGATGACTGAGAGTCAGAAGTTAAGCTGCATGTCTTTGAATTCCTTAGTCTCTGTATTAGTTTGCTGGTGCTGCTATACTAAAGTAAAATAAACTGAGAAGCATAAACAACAGAAATATATTGTTCTCACAGTTCTAGATGCAGGAAGTCCAAGATCAAGGCGTCAGCAGGGTTAATTTCTTCTGAGGGCTGTAAGGAAGAATCTACTCCATGTCTCTCCTCCCTGGCTTCTAGTGGTTTGCTGGCAATCTTGGTTTTCTTTAGCTTGCCAAAGCCATGCCCCCATCTCTACTTTCAGGTCCATATGCCATCCCTCCTGTGTGAGCCTGTGTTCAAAACTCCCCTTTTTATCAAGACAACAGTCACATTGGCTTAAGGGCCCATATTTCTGCAGTATGACCTCATCTTAACTAATTATACTTTCAATGATCCTATATTCAAATAAAATAGCATTCTGAAATATTGGGGGTTAGAACTTCAACATGTGAATTTAGGAGTGCATAACTCAACCACTAACAGTCTCTTTTATTTATTTATTTGCAGTTTAATAACTTTATTTGACACCGAGCAGTTAGTCCTCATTGAAATCGACTATACATTTTTGAAAGTGATGACAGGTAAAATGGGTATAGAGCCTGTTTGGTGAATCTTCATCTCATTGCCGTTTCAGGACAGTCACCCAAGAGTACAAGATAGAACATTTCTTATTCCTTTACGCCACATAGCTTTGTTGAGCCTGGTATCAATGCACACATCTGGAGCTCTCATCTCTTTCACAGCAAATTTCCAGATCTGTTTGAGTGCCCATAAGACCTACTTCTTGTATCCCACTCCATGGATGCACCTCTAAATATTGATGGTGTATTCTCAGTTCACCTTCTTGTTGATGGTTAAATGGTCTTTCTTCTTGACTTTCTTTATGGGAGCCATTCCACCAGGTTTAGGTTGGAAAGGAACCATAACAGTCTCTTACATCTGAGCCTTTGCACGAGATGTCTTCCACACTTAGGATACTCCACCCACCACTGTCCCCTTCCTGACCTCCACATTCCTTTCGACTGACTAATTAACTGTTCACATCACTGCTATCATTTCCCTTCATTCAGGAAGCCTTCCCTGACCTAGGTCAATAAATGTCAGCTAGTATTATGAATAATGATAATAGTAATAATAGCAGATAAATAGTAACCACTCTGAGTAGTCATGTGGCAATAAGAGAAAGCACTATTGAGACTTTTCAACCCTGCTCTGTGATCACTTGTTTTTAATTATTTTACCAATCTTTTTTTACTTGCTTTTTCATTATTTTATCTAATTAAAGAAATTAAGACTGCCAGTGAGCATTAGTGTGTTGCCTCTGTTGGCTTAACATTTTCTGGTAAATGTCTTGCTGTGATTACAGATCTACAGATCTTATGTCTGACAGACTCCCTTTCTTTATTCTAGACTTTGTGACTGAATCCAGGCAAGGCAAATCACTTTTAATTCTCATTTCCTCATCCCAAATTAGGATAAAATTCTTAGGCTGTAGAGTTGATGTGAGAATTAGAGATACAGCTAAGATAGTGCTCAAGTCATAATAGGCACTGAGGTACTCATTATTTGATATAGTTGTTAGGATTATTATTTATGAAATTAGAATTATTAATGTTTCTTCTACTCCACAATGTATCAAAGTAGAAAAGCACTAATCTGTTGGACTCACGTGTAAAATGAGAATAACAGGACTCTGAATGAGGTTCTTTCTATGAGTCAGTGTGTAAAGGTTCATGTACAGACCTCTGAAATCTGCTGAGATTCTTTGGAAACTCTCTTGACCATAATTAGATGTTCAACGAGTCTGCAGCAAAGTGTTATTAGTGTTTTAGCAAACAGTTTAAACATTTTTTTTTTTTTGAGATGGAGTCTCGCTTTGTCACTAGGCTGGAGTGCAGTGTCACGATCTCGGCTCACTGCAACCTCTGCCTCCCAGTTTCAAGCAATTCTCCTGACTCAGCCTCCCGAGTAACTGGGATTACAGGCACGTGTCACCATGCCCAGCTAATTTTTGTATTTTTAGTAGAGACTGCGTTTCACCATGTTGGCCAGGATGGTCTCAATCTCCTGACCTCATGATCCTCCCGCCTTGGCCTCCCAAAGTGCTGCAATTACAGGCGTGAGCCACTGCTCCCAGCCTAAACGTAATTTTATTTAAGATACATGGCATACAGCTAAATATTGAAAGCAATAAAAATTCTACAACACTGGACAAACTTTCTAGAAGCAGACTTTTAAAGACCTCATTAAACATACTAAACATACTGTAAGTTTACTTCTATAGGAAGTAAACTGATCATTTATCTAACTTGGAGAAACTTTCAATTTCATCTTAAGTAATGCATCTGTACTATATTATACACAGGGAAACATAATAAAGTTCCAGCCTATGAAGAACACATCACATCACATCACATCACATCACATCACATCACATCACACAGTGCATATCCCACCTTTTTTTTTTTTCTTTCTTTTTTTGAGACTGAATCTCACAGTATTACCCAGGCTGGAGTGCAATGGCATGATCTCAGCTCACTGCAACCTCCACCTCCTGGGTTCAAGTGATTCTCCTGCCTCAGCTTCCTGAGTAGCTGAGATTACAGGTGCCCACCACCATGCCCGGCTAATTTTTATATTTTTAGTAGAGACAGAGTTTCACCATGTTGGCCAGGCTAGTCTTGAACTCTTGACCTTGTGATCTGCCCACCTCAGCCCCACAAAGTATTGGGATTACAGGCGTGATCCACCACGCCAGGCCCACATAGTGCATATCCTTTAATACAACATACTTTGGTTTTGATGGGGTGGCGGCAGATAAGTGAAGCATACAGCACGAGGTCATTGAGGATCACAGGCTTGAATTCCCTCATTGTATTTTCCCGTGACCTCTGTTTCCCTTGTAAACTGACAAGGTCGGTCGAAATCTTTCCTTCAGCTTTAGGATTTCAATGATTCTGTAAGTTTTCTCCAATAAGAGGTTGGTTTTGCAACAGAATTTTAAGGTCAGTTTGCCAATGTATTCTATAGATAAAACTGAATTAGTAAAGTGGACCTGTTCAAAGTCTCTCTAAACAATATGTAAAATTTAATTAGCAGTTTAAAAAGTAGAGCATTGATTATTAGATCAGCTACCTGTAGAAAATATGCTTTTGTGCATATTATGGTGTTATATTTTCTTTAAAAAGTGTTACTCTGTATACATTATGTCATTTTGGTATAAACATTTTATTTATCAGAGCATCTCATTGCCTAGACATATGAGACAAAAGATAATATGATTATCTTATATATTTTAATTAGATCCACTGAAGTTAAAACTAATTTTTAAAAACCTAAATCTTGGGTTAATTTGATTCAAAGCAGTTTTAACCATAAATTTTTTAAATCTTACTAAGAATCTCTCATCTCTTTATTCATACTCCTGGATGAAGCTAACAGATGAATTTTCTTCAAGTATGATTCTGATCATGCATTTTTTCGAATGAATACATTTAATGGTTATCTTACTAGTTTTTCAATAAAATAAGACCCCTTAGCCTGGTAGTGAAGTCCATTTTATTTCTATCTTCATTTCTCCTCAGCATTAATCTTCATTATTTTTAATGCATCAAATATATTTTCTAAGCCACCATTTCTTCATCTAGAGATTTAGATAATAACTTCTACATTTTATGTAATTTTGAAGATTGAGAAAAATTAAATTTCTGTGGCCTAGGGTGAGTACTCAATAAACCACAATTATTGATTGTTATTATTACTTTTGAGACCCCATGGTAAAAATAATATGCTTACTTTAACTGAAGAAAACATGGATTCAAGTCCTAAACCTTACTTGTTATTCCTCATTTTCAGGTAGGTTAATTAATCTTCTTGTGCTCTCATTTCTTTATTTGTAAAGTGGGTATAGTAGAGGATTAAATAATGAGAGGATGGACTTAGATTAAATACTTGAGGAGAGGATTCTAGTTAAAAGCACCAACAAGAGTTTGTTTCCCTTTTCATCTGTTCCATGTGTACCCTATATTTTAGCTATAGGATAATCACCATTTGTTTACCATGTCTTTCCTTTCCTAACACTAAAAGTTTTCGCCAGCTAGTCTCTCAATCTATAATGTACTCCTATATCCTATCTACCAATACTTTACCTAAGGCACAGCTGAGATATTTCCCTTATTTAAAGTCCTAGGATTTTTCCACCAGGAAATATCTTCTCTATCCTGTATACCCTCTTTTATCTTTCCAAGTATACTTATATATGTCCTCCTTATTTATGTATACCTCTTGCTTCCCTTACTTAGACTATAATACATGAAAGGCAGAGATGGGAGCATCATTCTCCATATCTCCTAAATGAAATTTCCCAATGCCTTGCAGATAAGAAACATTCAATAAACTTAGGTTAACTACACTATGATTTCTCTGTATACTTTGGTCTCTATTTTAAACTCCTTGTTTCCCTTCTAAAGTAATTTTTACATTTAGGGACATTTCACATCAAACAGAATATATAACATATTTTTACTTTCCATTGATCTACCCACATATCTTTTCAAATCTTCCCTGAAGATGTGCTATCATGGGTAGTCACAGATGACAACTGGAAAAGACAAGAGTAAGCGTAGCTCAGCGGAATTTCAATAGTGGACTAACATGTCCTACTTCTGGCATCTGACAAAAAAACACAGCAAGAAATGAGAAAGACAGCACTGTTGACTTGGACCTGGAAGTTAGAGTGGGCTCATGAGATGTGGAGTTCTCTGTCCACTACTCTAAATTGTTAATGCTATCCTTAAACAGGTCCAAGAAAGTATGCTTGAAAGTTAGTTCCCTTTTCTAGTGCTGGTTGTAGTGATGACAATGATACCTGTCATTTTCATTTATGTGGCAATTTCACTTATATGTATATCTTATTTTGAGATGGACAGGAGGCAGGGAAATATGGGGTAGAAAAGGGAGGTTCCCTGGCAAAGGCCCCACCCTTAAGCCTGGAAACTTGCAGCCCTAAATCAGAACAAGCATTCCTGTTTTCATGCCCAAATGTTGCCTTTTCCAAGACCACTCTGGCCTACCATACCCCTATTCTGTCCCCATATAAACCCCAAGCTCCATTGGCAGAGCAGTGTGGCAGAAAAAGAAAGAAGAGAGGAAGTGTCTGAACACATCAAGAGAAGTTCTTCTGGGGACGATAGGTGAGGACATCAACCACGGGACGGCTGAACTCAGGGGAACATCATCTTCCCACTCCATCTCCTCTCCAGCTCCCCATCCTGTTTAGAGCCACCTCCTTCACTCAATAAAATCCCAGCATTCACCATCCTTCAAGTTTGTGTGACCTGATTCTTCCTGGACACTGGACAAGAACTTGGGAGGCAGTGAGTGCGGGAACCCAGAAAGGCTATCACACTGACTCTTCACTGAGCTGTTTAACACTTAAGCCATTCTTGGCTATCAGGGCTAAAAGAGCATTGTAGCACTCCTGGATATGGTCTGGAGCCCAAAAGTGCTCACTCTGGCTCCTGCACCTGCTCACCTGTGTGCTCCCCCTCCCATAAGGGGTTTGAGCATGCCACATCCATGTCACAAGTCCCACAAGGGGGTCAGGGAAGTCTCTCATTTCAATTTGAATAGGAATCCAACTCTCTGAGGTAGTTGTTATTAAATCTATCTTACCTATGAAAACACTACGGCTCAGAGTGATGAGCCAAATTGGCCCAGAGTTACTAAGACACTCACCCGATAGAAAATTTTAGATAAAATCTCTTCTCCTGGCCCCACCCTCCACCCTCCATCTAGTTCGCTGCCCTCAATAGGTTCTTTTATTCCTTCATTTTTTAACTGGCATCTCTAAATTGCTGAGAGGCAAATAATGAAAGAAAAGATAAAATACTAGTGCCAAAGGCAAAGAAGAAAATACCAAACAATTTTAGTGTAAAAGTAACTAAATGTCCTTATTTCTATTAAAAAAATAGCTTAGGTCTGAACTATATAAAGGCAGCTTTCTCGCTGTGAGAGAAAATTTTCAGTTGCTGTAAAGGGTGACATGATGCAACCCAAGTGATCTGTAGACATTTTTAAAACAGGGCTGAGTCCAAAGTTTCTTTTCAGAAAGGTGTTAGGGCTTCCTCACACCACCTGAACAAAAGGATATTTGCTTGTAAGCAACCTCTACAGAGGTATTTCATATACCCTGTGTCCTCCAACCTGAAGCTTAAAGAAATAACCTCTACAAGGGTATTTCATACACTCTCTGTCCTCCAAACTGAAGCTTAAAGAAATGACCTCTACAAAGGTATTTCATACACTCTCTGCCTCCAACCTGAAGCTTAAAGAAATACAAAGCAGAGTCGGGGTGCCCTGGGATGTTTCTGACTTTACAGGTCTGTCGAGCTTGGGAAGATATTGACATTTGTTATATTTTTCTTAAAGCTTTTTCCAGTAATAAAAAGTACATCTTCTCTTCATTTCTACCAGATTTATTTTTATTTTTGTCCATAAAAAATGCCCAAAGTCACACAGTTTACGATCTGAATGCAGTGATTCCTCCATAGCAACACATATCACAGAATAAAATAGAAGTTGCTCCCTGGCCTGAAAGATGGGCTACCATAACATCTGCCTACAAAGTGATTTGCTAAACAGCATTGGAAATGCATCTCCCATTAAAAATGTAGCATTAGGGAATTCATCCAGGATAATGACAGAAGCACAAAAGCAGGATTAATTAGAACCCTATTTCTTTCTACTTGGGCCTCCTACGTAACATTATCTTCATATAATTTTGGTTTGTGGTCTAAAATAATTGTTTCTATATAAAAATGATTGTAATAGCTTTGCAGTTGTATGTGTTCGCTCTTAAAAACCACAGATTTCATACACAGAGTTACCAGAAAAACTAAAATATTAACCAAGGAAAAGATTCAGGCTTTCCATGGGGAGGGGAGTGTAAGCCTTTGGGAGCACCGTGCTATGACTGCAGATGCTCCCTGGCTGCTCAGAGCCCAGCTGTGACTAAGCCAAGGCTACTCTACTCCCTGCTTTCTTCATGTCTTCAATGGCTTAGGACTGGCTTCATAAGTAGCTTCTGGTTGTTGCTCACTTACCCACACAGGTCTTGAACCTGTGATCCTGACCTTGCTTGTTCTAAGGCATAATAACTATGAGTGGTGTCTAACACTGACTGATTTTTGAAAGGTCCTATAGAACCCAATAAGCTTCCTTCAGGCACTTCTGCACACACTCTTGAATGTCCTTTGGGCAAGTCCATTCCAGAAGAGTTTGACATCTAGAAAACAGAAATCCCCATGCTAGATCAAGCTTCCAAAATCTCATTCTCACAACAGCACTATTTTGTAGGTATAAAATCCAGGGTAAAGAATGATGTTGCAACTTCCTCAAAGTCATAGTGCTAAATAACTTTAGAGCTGGGATTCAAACTCAGGTTTTTTTTGTTTGTTTGTTTTTGTTTGTTTTTTTCTTTTGTTTTGTCTTTTGTTGAGACAGAGTCTTGCTGTGTTGCCCAGGCTGGAGTGCAGTGGCATAATCTTGGCTCACTGCAACCTCTGCCTCCCCGGCTCAAGTGATTTCTCTTGCCTCCGCCTCCTGAGTAGCTGGGATTACAGGTGTGCACCACCTCAACTGGTTAATTTATTTTTTGTATTTTTAGTAGAGACAGGGTTTCACCATATTGGCCAGGCTGGTCTTGAACTCCTTGCCTCAAGTGATCCACCCACCTCAGCCTCCAAACGTGCTGGCATTACAGGTGTGAGCCACCACGCCCGGCAGGTCTTCTGATACATCTATCACTAATGCTCCTAAACTGCACAGCAGTTTTGTGCATTAGTCACATTTAAACCACCTGCAAATGCTCTACAGTGGATACACCTGTCAAGAAAAACAGAAGCAACCAAAACACTATCCCTAACCTAGTTCTTAAATGGAGACAAAAAATAGGAACCAGAGAAAGCAATTATTCCCATAGCATATTTAAACCAGATAAATATTTCTGCTTGCCATCTTGCAATTTGAAAGTTGGAAATGGCTTATGGTGAGTAAAAGAGTTTGGAATGTGGGCCTATTTGGAAGGTAGCAAAGTCATTAAAAGCAAAATTTCTGAGGTCAGGCGCCTCAGTTTATCTTCTAGCTTTGTTACTTAGGATCTAGGTGGCTTTAGGCAGTTTGCTTAATCTCCTGTGTCTCAGTTGCTTCCCAGAGATACACTCAAGAGTTGAAAAAATAGCATTCCTAATATAATTTCTGTTCCTTCATCTTACCATGCCACCTATAGCACACTACGGACTATTTGTTAAATGCCTACTGTGAAGATTTTTGTGCATTGCACAACTTTATTGCATTGTTTCTGTGTTAAATGTTTTTCACATATAATTTTAAAATTATCACAATAGTTGTTGTGATATGATTTGGTACTTCTTTAATTTTTAATAAAAGCCTAAAAAATGAAAATGGCTTGAACTTCCAGGTCTTGGAAGGTCTTGACTTAAACTCATGGATGCTTAATTCATCTGTCATACGATCTGTGTATTAATGGTAATTGTATGGTATTTTTGGTGATGATTAAATAAAACAGGATCTGAGGACCAGCACAATGCCTGACATATAGTGGGCTCTCAATAAATCAATTCTGTTATTTTTCAGAAAGAAATAATTGCTCTTTTTAAGCTTTATCATTGGTCCTCTGATTAGCCAGCATACGCCCAAAGTTCAGAAAAGACATGGAAAATGAAAATTTTATAACTTCTGGAAATCTCCTCAATGTCCAGGACCTGTTTCATGAATCTTTCTTTCTCTTTAACATTTAGAGGATCATGGGCAGAGAAGCCTTAGAAGACAGAAATTTAATTTAAAGACTAAATGCATAGGAATGGAAATATTGTAGCAGGTGACATATTGCTAAAAAACCTTAACTTTGAATAATTGCCAACTTAAAAAGAAGTCAGGAAAAGCTGAGGAATGGTTACTATTGTCTTTTCTATCACAGGGCACCCCACCCCCAACCCCGCCCCCTTCATTTTATACATTTTTTTTTTTTGTAAAAGTTAGTCAACACAAATGTAAAAACTAAAATAAGTCAAGGCTCTAAGAAGCACAGGTAGGAATATTTCGAACAAAGTATAGCTGACTAGTAGGCACCCAGCCAGTTGGCCTTTCCAAAAAGGAATTTTTTAGGAGCATTGTGTAGTACTGTCAGAAATGAACAAGATGGCATATCATAAGGGCATATCAGGCATTTGGCAGAACTTGTGCTGGGGCTCCAACTATGCTGGATACAGAATTCTCTCTGTTATCCAGGTCTTTATTTCCCACTTGCAGGACCATCTGCAGCCAACTCACTATATCCCCTGAAGCCTTCATCCTTCCTCTGACCATACATGGCATCCCTTTGGCCTTTTGTCATTTTCAATTATTGTAAACCTAGGAGGGTGGAAACTAATTTTAATATCTGCTGTAATAAAACATAACAAGAAATATAAATGTATTAATGTAAAAAAAAATCAGTGACTAAAGCCAACTTATTTTCCTTGGCTGACATTTTCCTGCAAGGATTTCTCTGTTGCTCCTGCCTATATAAGAATTTTAGTTTCCTTTCAAACATTCTACTGGTGCCAAGTTAAGAAGTTACCTGAAAGAGAATGCATAAAAATCAAGTGGAAATGTCTCAGCTTTGTTCCTTTTTAAAAGATGAAAACATAATGCATTACGTAAGTAACACTGCATCTCTCATTCAGTGGGACAGCTTGATGAGAAGATATATGATACTTGATACATAACCATTGTTTTCTTTTTGTCATCAATAAGTTGAATCTTTACTTCATTAGAGCCTACCCAAATGCATCATTGTAATGGATCATCTCCCCACATTACTGTATCCATTATGTGTAGAGCAAGTTCATTCAATTTCCCCAGCAGTTTATGAGAAAAAAGAACAAATTAAAAATACCTCCTCTCTTACATATCAGGATGATTTATGCCAGTGTATGAGCCCACGTATTTATATTTTCTCTGGCCCTTCTATTTGCTTAATATATGAAGTAGGAAAGTTAATATTCTTCTGAAAAACTCTGTTCTGGTCTCTACTGATTTGAACATAAAGTTCAAAAGGAGATGATATCTTACAAAGACTCAAAGCTTACTGCATTAAATTAACAACACTAATCTCTGTGTTTCACATGGTACTTATGCAGAGAAGCTTTACAGACATTAAATGAAAAAAATGCCAAAGCTGTCTTTTATAAGAAAAGCAAGAATAGAAACTTCTCTACATGTCCCTTCAAGTCTTTTTAAAAGATATGCTTCAGTTAGTGGTGGTGAATAAGGGGGAGGAAAGAGAGTCACATTGAATGGGTTCTTCTTCTGCTTACCTTTCTTCAACTTCAGACCTTTCTAAACCCCACTGACTTGCAGGGAATAAACAGAGAAGAAAGAAGCATATCAAGAAGTAGAAGGAGAAATGGAGAACCATTCAAAAATGTTTAAAAAAATCATCAATAACCAATCTCAGGAATCTGGGAAGGAAACCAGACAGCTATAACAATAGAAAATCCAGTTATACTCCCCTTCCAGACACACCCCATGGAGAAACTTGAAGAGGAAAGAGATGAAGCCAATCTCAGCCTCAAACAATTTTGCACATGGCATAAGAAGATGGCAGGACATGAAAGGGGAAAGTTGCAGGAAGATCTCAGAATTCTATAGACCTTAGGAAAATTCCAGCTCATCTCACATTAGTTTTCCAATTATCCTTTTTTTTTGCCTATGGAGATAGGATAGTTGAGCAGTCTCAACCACCTCTATTCTTGATTTCACATGTCCATTAATTCAAAAACCATCTACTGAAAATCCCTCACATGCTCTGCTAGGATTAATAAAGACATCACACATAAACAATGTCACTGCTAAGCTTATTGGGCTCAAGGTCTCACAAGGTATGTGAGAGAGGATGTTGGAGACAGAGCCAGGAATAGAAAGCTATAACAATGGTATGATAAAAGTATGCATCAAGTGCTGTGAGATTCCACTCAAACAGTTTGTCCAGACATGATTTTTTTTTTTTTTTGGTAATAAAATTTTAAGTCTATGATGATTGCCCAGCTGCACAGAAAAGTCTTTTCCAGAATAAAAGATAAGCCAACAATGACCACTTCCTTATTCCACAAATTGTTAGTCTCCATAGTGAGGTGTGGAACAAAGTCTGGAAGGAAAATATTATGAAGAAATGTGAATAATGCTTCTACTTACTTAGTTTTGGGAGAATTAAGCTAAAGCTTAATGAATTGTATTGAATGCCACTGAATCACAGTGGAAATTGATGGAAGAAAAGGAAGTTATACGGTGGCACAGGCAGTGCAGCAAATTGCCCATCGTTGTACAGAACCTCCAGTACTCTGCAGCATCTTCTAGTTTGTGTGTACCTTGGTTAACTTGATAGACAGATCACACTATTTAG
Source organism: Trachypithecus francoisi (assembly GCF_009764315.1). Taxonomy (NCBI): domain Eukaryota; kingdom Metazoa; phylum Chordata; class Mammalia; order Primates; family Cercopithecidae; genus Trachypithecus; species Trachypithecus francoisi. The sequence continues at coordinate 20,866,208 of NW_022681454.1, forward strand.
CATAGTATCTCACTCCAACTAACTCACAAAAGAGACAACAGAAATATATCACTTGTAAAAAGAAACCTTGAATTAGAAACAATAACAGTAATGTATGCCGAGAACAATAACATGGCAGAGGTAACAACTCTACTTCTTGGAGAAACCTGTTTTAGTTATGTGGCTGGAAACTGAAGGAATGATATATTCAGATCAGATATACGTAGGTCCTAAATAATCTGAAATTATCAAGATGTTCTCTGACATCAGAGTTACCTTTTGTACCTTAAAAATGAACTTCATCCTAAATGTATTATATGGGTTTTTAATAACTGCTGTATTACATGGTACTGGTACCAAAACAAACATATAGACCAATGGAGCAGAACAGAGACCTCAGAAATAACACCACACGGCCGGGCGCGGTGGCTCAAGCCTGTAATCCCAGCACTTTGGGAGGCCGAGACGGGCGGATCACAAAGTCAGGAGATCGAGACCATCCTGGCTAATACGGTGAAACCCCGTCTCTACTAAAGAATACAAAAAACTAGCCGGGCGACGAGGCGGGCGCCTGTAGTCCCAGCTACTTGGGAGGCAGAGGCAGGAGAATGGCGGGAACCCGGGAGGCGGAGCTTGCAGTGAGCTGAGATCCGGCCACCGCACTCCAGCCTGGGCGACAGAGCCAGACTCCGTCTCAAAAAAAAAAAAAAAAGAAAAAGAAAAGAAATAACACCACACATCTATAATCACCTTGTCTTTGACAAACCTGACAAAAACAAGCAATGGGGAAAGGATGGCCTATTCAGTAAATGGTGCTGAGAAAACTGGATAGCCATATGCAGAAAACTGAAACTGGACCCGTTCCTTACATCTTAACAAAAACAACTCAAGATGGATTAAAGACTTAACTCTAAACTCCAAAATCAAAAAACCCTAGAAAAAAACCTATGCAATACCATTCGGGGCATAGGCTTGAGCAAAGACTTTATGACAAAAATGCCAAAAGTAATTCCAACAAAAGCTGAAATTGACAAATGGGAGCTAATAAACTAAAGAGCTTCTGCAGAGCAAAAGAAACTCATCGTAGTGAACAGGCAACCTACAGAATGGGAGAAAAATTTTGCAATCTACCCATCTGACAAAGGTCTAATATCCAGAATCTACCAGGAATTTAAACAAATTTACAATAAAAAACAAACAACCCCATCAAAAAGTAAGCAAAGGATATGAACAGACATTTCTCAAAAAAAGACATTTATGCAGCCAACATATGAAAAAAAAGCTCAACATCAGAGAAATGCAAATCAAAACCACAATGAGATACCATCTCACACTAGTCCAAATGACCGTTATTAAAAAATAAGGAAACAATAGATGCTGGCGAGGCTGTGGGAAAATAGAAACACTTTTACCCTGTTTTGGGGAATGTAAATTAGTTCAACCATTGTGGAAGACAGTATGGCGATTCCTCAAGGATCTGGAACCAGAAATACCATTCAACCCAGCAATCCTATTACTGTGTATATACCCAAATGAATATAAATCATTCTACAATAAAGACACATGCATATGTATGTTTACTGCAGCACTATTTACAATAGTAAAGACACAGAACCAACCCAAATGCCCATCAATGATAGACTGGATGAAGAAAATGTGGTACATATATGCCATGGAATACTATATAGCCATAAAAAGGAATGAGATCATGTCCTTTGAGGGGACATGGATGAATCTGGAAGCCATTATCCTCAGCAAACGAACATGAGAACAGAAAACCAAACACCACATGTTCTTGCTCATAAGCGGGAGTTGAACCCAATGAGAACACAGGGACACAGAGAGGGGAACATCATACCAGGGCCTGTTGGGGACTGGGGGGTGAGGAGAGGGAATTTAGAGGCTGGGTCAATAGGTTCAGCAAACCACCATGGCACAGATATACCTGTGTAACAAGCCCACACGTTCTGCACATGTATCCCGGTTACTGTGTGTCATCATTTAGTAAGCACAAGATATGATGTGCGTCTTACTTTTTTTTTTTTTTTTTTTTTTTTTGAGATAGAGTCTCGCTCTGTCGCCCAGGCTGGAGTGCAGTGGCCGGATCTCAGTTCACTGCAAGCTCCGCCTCCTAGGTTCACGCCATTCTCCTGCCTCAGCCTCCTGAGTAGCTGGGACTACAGGCGCCCGCCACCTCGCCTGGCTAGTTTTTTATTTTTTAAGTAGAGACAGGGTTTCACCGTGTTCACCAGGATGGTCTCGATCTCCTGACCTCGTGATCCACCCGTCTCCGCCTCCCAAAGTGCTGTAATTACAGGCTTGAGCCACCGCGCCTGGCCTGCTTCTTACATTTTTATGAAGATATTTTTGTGAAAACTTTTTCAATTATTAAAAGCAGATATAAAACTAAAATTAGAACTAAGTTCTGAATTAACATGTATCAATAACCCAAAGTACAAATGAAGATTTTCAAAAATAATTAAGTACATATAATCACACTGCTCTCACTAAAATTATTACAAATAGTCTATTATCATATACAATAAGATAACAATATGCAATATATACAATTCTAACGTTAATGAGTGCAAAAAGTTTCTTTGATAATTCACAAAAATATTCAAATACTTAATTTTTTATCAATCTTAACACTTTATGTTTCAGTTTTTCTATGTTTTGGACACAATATTTTAGCAGAGTAATACAATTTACTTATAATTTATAAATAAATGAACACAGTGAGAAATATGTAGATATATTTATATCTACATATAGTTGACCCTTAAACAATTTATATTTGAACTGCATGGGTCCACTTGTGGATTGTTTTCAATAAAAGTTACACCAAGTGTGCCTGCTTCTCCTGCCTCTCCTTCCAGCTCCTCCAGCTCTGCCACTTTGCCTAAAAATCAGCAAGACCACCTGCCTGCTTCTCCTCCTCCTCAGCTTACTCAATGTAAAGACAATGAAGAGGAATACTTTTATGATGATCCACTTCCAATTAATGCATAGTACACATTTTCTCTTTCTTATGATTTTCTCCCCTCCCTCCCTCCCTCCCTCCCTTTCTTCCTTCTTTCCTTCCAAGACCAGGGACACCTAGGCTGGAGTGCATTGTTGCAAACATAGCTTGCTGCAGCCTCGACCTCCAGAGCTCGGGCGATAATCCTGCCCAGCCTCTCGTGCACCTGGGACCACAGGTGCAAGCCAACACACTTGGCTAATTATTTTATATTTTGTAGAGACAGAGTCTTACTTTGTTGCCCAGGCTGTTTTCAAACTCCTGGGCTCAAACAATCCTCTGGCCTCGGCCTCCCAAAGTGCCAGGATTACAGGCATGAGCCATCATGCCCAGCCATAATTTTCTTAATAACATTTTCTTTTCTCTGGCTAATTTACTGTAAGAATACAATATATAATACATGTAACATACAAAATATGTGTTAACCAACTGAATATTTTATCAGTAAGCCTTCTGGTCAACAGCAGACAACCAGTAGTTAAGTTTGGGGGAGTCAAAAGTTTTATGTGGATTTTTGACTGTGCTGAGATGGGCACTTCTAAACACACATTGTTTAGGAGTCAACTGTCTTTTTTAAATTTAGAGGGCAGATAATGCAAAGTATGATGAACCCTATCATTAAAGGAGAAACTGAGGCACAAAGATGCCCACTCTAATAATTTTATACCATTTTCCTTTTACTCCATTACCAGTTATCATAATCTTACCACTACTTGTTTGCTATGCACGAAATTTTCACGAACATAAACGCCGAGGCTGAAAGCATTTGGGGTGAAATATATTTCCCCTTCTAATGTTTTACTGAAAAATAATCTAGTTGGGAGAAGATGGAAATTTTCAAAGTCAAATGAGTGAACTGTTAGCAACTGTAAAAATTATACCCATACCTTGCAAGACGTTAAGCTTTACCTGACAACCTTATTTTAAATAATTCTTAAGTTTACATTTTCTAATCTTCCATAAGCACATTTATCTATTCAGGAATATTTGTTAGTTTTTAAATAAGATACTCATAATTGATAAAATTCCATTTTTTAAATGGTAGAAAAATTAATTATCTTTACTTAAGATTTGCTAACATATTGAAAAAGGCACATATCTGAAACGCAATGAGAAAACAACACATCAAACATACTTCCTAATGATGAAATATAACATTGCTCTTAAACTTAGAGAATGAAAACAATTGATCATATTGAACTTCAATTTTGTACTTCAACACCATCTGGTAAAATTACAGACAGAATCTAAAAAATATATGAGTAAACTTTTAAAAAAATATTAGTAATGTGTTACGTTTTCCACTGGTTTAATCATTCTCTTTCTTTTAATAAAATTGAAGTAAAAATGACTTAGTGTCGTTTTGTTTCTGCTGTGTTTCTACAGGTCATATTCAGAGTTGACTGAGCACCATAAGTGTTCAGCCGACTTTGATTTTATTTTTATCACATGCCTCATAAAACTGATTTAGAAACCTAAAAATGTGTCACTAAAATATTAAATTGTGAACAGTCTGAGCTTATTGAGTTTCCAAAATCTAACAAGAATGGCTGGCTATGAAGGCAAACAAACATTCTTCAAATGTAGCCAGTCACATTTTGAAAACTCGTGGAGGGGTCCTGAAGATTCGGAAGTGCATGACTGATGCCATGCCAAATTTTCAGAACCAGTAGTCTGTTTCTGGAAGACTTCTCCTGCATGGATGCCTAGTAATATTCCCATCATAAAGTGGTTTGGCTTCATTTTAAAATTATAGGGGGAGCCTTGTAAATTTGGAGAAAATTTCCATCCATTGGCATGTTTACAGTTAATTTCTACACAGGCATCTTTCTTATATTATCTCTGCCTCACAGAATCTTCATCACATTGCAACTGTCATCAGAATCCAGTTTTTCTCTTGGCTATATACTTCATCATTTTCCTCTTGCTGTTAATGGGTCGATATGATTGACTGATGGGGTCTCTATTCTGAGAATATGTTACTCAGACTCAGGGGTATTATGATGCTTTGAGCTGTGTGTCACAGTGGCACCCGAAACCTATGCTGAAATGCTCACGTTGGAGGAAAACTAAATCCTAATGGCTTGCAAGAATAAATACTCATTTTAAATGACCAGTGATTCCAAGGAAAAAAGTTAGATACCCACAAAATTGAATTCCTCCCCAGCAATGCCCTTTCACTTAAAGGTCTGAGTTCAAGCAAATGCATCCCACTAGAACCCAGTCCTGAACCTTGAAGCAAATGAACAAATGCTCCTGGATGTATGAAGGCCCCAGCAGTAAAGTGAGCACTTAATAGCCTCTCTCTTAGAGCCTGATTGATGCTTACTTAACTTACCAAGGAGGGATTTTATGCTAAGATAGATCAGATTTAAGATACTGGTTCTAACATGGACTCAGGGAGGGGAAAATCACACACCGGGGCCTGTCGGGAGGTGGAGGACTAGGGGAAGAACAGCATTAAAAGAAACACCTAATGTAGATGATGGGTTGATGGGAGCACCAAACCACCATGGCACGTGTATACTTATGTAACAAACCTGCACATTCTGCAGATGTACCTCAGAACCTAAAATATAATAATTTAAAACAAAACAAAAAAATGATACTGGTTCTATAACACATCTGCTGTGAGACCATGGGGAAATTTCCTGACTTCTGTCAATTTTGTTTTCCTTTTCTGTGATGGGTTAAAAACACCTATTCCTAGAATTGTTAGGGGCTGGAACTGAGATAATAATCTTCTGATAGTTGTTTACTGATCACTTGAAATAAAGGTTCTGTGTATATTAAATATGTGCTTTTACATATTTTTCATTGGCTAAGCATATTTACTGGTAAGCATGTTTATTTTCTTCTGTCTAGTTCACATACCATGAAAGCATGATAAGATTCCTTCAGGAAGGCTCAGGTGACTATTGGGATAACCACATGTTCCAGGTGTCCATTGTGTAACAAATTACCCGCAAAGTTGGCATATTAAAACAGCAAACATTGATCTCACAGTTCTTGTGGGTCAGTACTTTGTGAGTGGCTTAGCTGGTGCTTCTGGCCCAGCATTGCTCATGAGTTTGCAGTCAAGGTATAGGCCAGAGCCACAGTCATCTGAAGCTCTGTCAGGCCTGGGAGATCTGCTGCCATGATGGCTCATGCACAAGACTGTTGGCAGGAGGCCTCACTTTCCTGCCACGTGGGTTTCTCCAGAGGGAGACAGTGACATGGCTCCTGGCTTACCCAGAGCGAATGATCCAATAGAAAAAGAGAGAGAAAAAAGGCAACCAGAATAAATGCTGCAGCACTTTTTCAACTCTAACCTTAGAAGTGACATAGCATCATGATTGCCATAGCCTGGTGTAATGTGGGAGGAGAGTATAGGAAAGTGTGACCACCAGGAGGTGGGGATCCTTGTAAGCAACTAGCATTTACATAACATCTCTCAAGTTATAAAGTACTTTTCACAACTAAAGCAACTCTAATGAAGCAAGAAACCAGACAGTTGAAATTACCTGCCTACGGCCACAGTTATCCACAGCATATACTCAAAATGACTCAAAAGTGTTATTTTCCATTATATTCTTTATATCTTCTTGGTTCTCTTAGTTGATCAGGATATACTGACTTCTCTTTTGACACTAAATAGCTTCATCTTGATTAAGTTCTAATAAAGTATTGATCTTCATTTAAAATAAAATACAGTGCTTAAGTATGATGGCAGAAAGTTAATTTAAACAAATTATAACAATAAGAATAAAACATTTTATTTTAGAATGGCATATTTAAAAAATAAACTCTCTACTAACATAATATTGAGCCTTATTCCAAATCTCACTTTCTCAAAATTTATACTTTTATTAAAATAAATGTAAAAAACTAGTGGAAATGAGGTGTTATCTGATTTTCTATCTGTAAAAATGCAATTCTAACTTTGAATCAACTACACTAACATACTATATATACTTGAACTAGCTAGTGGTGGTGGGTAATGAACTATGCTCCTGTGTTATTCTAAGTAAACAGCCAAATTTAAGCAATTTTTAAAAAACTGCTGATTTCAGGATAAATATTAAACACCAATAATTACTTATTTCCTCATTTTTATATGACTGACTTGTAGTCAGTGTTACTGAAGAACTGAAGTTTGTCAGTTAATTGACACATTACTATACATGTTTCTACATGTGATTTAAAAAATCCTAACTCATTTTAGCTGCAAAGAAACCAGCACATAGTCTCATGTCTTGCAGGGAGTGTTTGAAAACAAAAATGAAAATAAACAGTGTCTTATCAGAAGACTCAATCTTCTAAACACTTTAGCTTTAAAAATGTTAAAAACAGATTTAGAGAGGAGAATATTAATGACTTGTCAGCAGAGTTAAAGTGATACCTACAGCTCTTTGCTATATGTATTGAGTTTGTGTCTAGTCTAAATTTTTTCTTAGAGTAATAACCAGAAACTTAGCCCTCATGAACATTGAACATGGAAGATCACAGATCAGGCAAGATTGTGGTGTGTGTATGTGTGCACACATACCCATGTACATTTCTACCTTATATACAGGATCATTGGTGTGGGCTTTCTCTACATCTAATTCAAATAAGCTTTCTGCAGGGTTAAACTGATCTCTACACTTCTTTGTGAAAGTAAATTTAAAGAGGTAACAGTGTATGGTGTTTATTTGGGCAATTTAGCCCATAATGGCTATGAGTGGGTAATGTTCCTTAATTGCTTTGAATATTACATCTTGAAGACAGCAGTGTTTTCACTTTTGCAAGTTATCTAAGAAAGTCTGGGATGCAGTATACTTAGCTGTTCTCAGCTGCAATCTCTCTCATTGTACCTTTGAGAAAGGAAGCTTGGATTGAGTGTCCTTACCCAATAAATCAAGAACTAGAACTTCTCCCCTTGTTCTTATTTTGGGAATTTTAATCCTATATCATACCACTTCCATCTGCAGATTCAACAGCCTTGGCAGTACCTAGAGGAGCGTTTCTGTACCTCAATCATTTGTGGATCCCATTCACGGTTGTACAGTACCTATATTCTACCTAGTATTCCTCTGTGAGTTTTGCCACACTTGAGTAACCTTTGGATCGATATTTTAAAAATAAATTAGTTTTAGTGAAATATATTTATTTTAAATAAAGTATCTAATTCTTATAAAATTACTATTTTTCATAAATGGAAGATGCCCATAAAAATCTCTTGTAAACAAAATCTGGGTTTTTGTCTGCACTCCTATGCTTATTGCAGCACTGTAGCTAAGATTTGGAAGCAACCTAAATGTCCATCAACAGATGAATGGATGAAGAAAATGTGGTACCTATACACAGTGGACTACTATCTAGCCATTGAAAAGGATGAGATCCAGTCATTTGTAACAATAATAATGAAACAGAGATCATTATGTTAAGTGAAATAAGCAAGGCAGAGAAAGACAAATATTGCATGTTCTCATTTATTTGTGGGATCTACAAATGAAATCAATTGAACTCATGGATAGAGAGAGTAGAAGGATGGTTATCAGAGGCTGGAAGGGAGGAATTGTGGGGGAGGTGAGGATGATTAATGGGTACAAAAAATAATTAGAAAGAATGAATAAGACCTACTATTTGATAGAACAATAGAGTGATTATAGTCAATAATAACTTAATCATATATTTTTAAATAACTTAAAGAATGTAACTGGATGGTCTGTAACTCAAAGGATAAATGCTTGAGAGGATGGACACCCCGTTCTCCATGATGTGCTTATTTCACATTGCATGCCTGTATCAACATATCTTACGTATCTTATAAATATATACACTTCCTAGGTACTCATCAATTTTTTCAATTAAAAGAAAAGAAACACCATCAAAAAATAATCTGGGCATTTTCTAAAAATTTCAATTTACCACCTCGCCTTGCTGAAGGTTGAGTTTCATATGTTTTCTCTTATGAAAAGTAGAGAGTCACATGTTTTAGGGTGTTGATACAGATATATGTGTAGTAACTTGAGGATGTCCACTGAGGCTATCAAAAGCCTGAAAGAAAACATGAAAGGGACTACTTCCATATTACACGATCACGATCCAACTACTTTTCTTTTCTTTTCTTTTCTTTTTTTTTTTTGAGATGGAGTCTCGCTCTGTCGCCCGGGCTGGAGTGCAGTGGCCGGATCTCAGCTCACTGCAAGCTCCGCCTCCCGGGTTTACGCCATTCTCCTGCCTCAGCCTCCCGAGTAGCTGGGACTACAGGCGCCCGCCACCGTGCCCGGCTCGTTTTTTGTATTTTTTAGTAGAGACGGGGTTTCACTGTGTTTGCCAGGATGGTCTTGATCTCCTGATCTCATGATCCGCCCGTCTCGGCCTCCCAAAGTGCTGGGATTACGGCTTGAGCCACCACGCCCGGCAACTCCAACTACTTTTCAATGCCAAGTTTCAGTGTCATGTAAAATCAGCTTACTTCTACCAATATGTGTATCATATATCTGGAGGACTTGTGATCTAGACTCTAGCAGAAAGACAATGAGATTTTAGCCCAAGAACGGGGTCCTAGTTTGAGTACGACCACTAAGCTGCTCAGTAAATCTGATCTGACAGCGATTATATACTGAGAAAACCATATGGAGCACCAAGAAACTCAATAAACTTGGTCTCCGTAGGTCTCAAGGTTTTCTGAAAAATGATGGGACTAGGGTGGAGCGTCACTGTGCCCCTTTCTAGAGTATGACTGCCTTCACCAGCTGTTTTCATTTTCAACATTTTTGAAACTTTTGCATTTTACTTCCCACAGTCAGAGAACTCTTAAAGCCCCAAAGGACTGCCACCTCACCTTTAACAAAGATAAATTAGAAAATAGGAAATGAATGCTCTCATCTTCCTAACATGATTACCTCAGTATAAACTTAAGAGTGACATTTCCGAAGTCAAATTATAATCTGGATAAGTTGTCTTTAAGTCTTGTCAAAAGATTACTCTTCCCTTGGAAATCCTAGTGAAGAGACCCAATTGCCTCTCCATTCTTGTTAAAGAATGATTATTTTTAGATGAACAGGAGATCCTACTTTCTTCCCATTGCAGCAGAGATATTTCACACTTTTCAACCAGTCCAAATTCAAAATGGTTATGCCTTAAAGATTCTGTCACCACAAATATACTCATTCAAGGAACTTTGTACTCTGTCATGTGTGAATAAATCAGCTTCGTGTTCTAGGTCTATTTTATGCTATGTAACTTTTTGTAGACTGTATTAATGAGATTTGAGTTTATTCTGTTATTCCTATATTGGAGTGTTTTGTGTTTTGACTTACTTATCATAGCTTATATTTACAAAGATGGGACTCAATAAAGTTGGAAAATATATGTTATGAAGCAAATGTGTATAACTGGACATAACCCATGAAATACTGAGTATGTCTTTAAATATATCAGATAAGATTATATAATTAATACTGCAATCACATGTTATAAAATAAAGGTTTTTTAAAGGAAAGAGCAAAAATATCTCTAAGAGTTATAACTGAGATTAATTGTCTTTTTCATCCATCAATCTTCTAAAGTATATGTTCAGAAAAAAAAAATACATGGTGCACTAAATCTTAGCAAAGATAATGGATTTCTACAGAAGTACTTTAAGATCAGAGATATAGATTATGAAAGTAGTCTATTAAAAAAAACAGAAATGCCAAATTAGACATTTTGGCTTTTACAAATAAATGTGAATTACATAAGTTAAAATTCCAGATTCTGAGTCCCTCAGACCATTTAGGGATTACTGACAGTCTTCTTTTGAGTTCATATGTTCAATATTACACATCCAAAGGCTTAACTTGTAAAAGGCATCTGGCCTGATTCACTTGAAGAATTCTATTTTAATTCAAAGGGTATATAATTAGAATACTAGTATTCTAGCACTTCAAGATATTTTTAAAGTTGTTTGAAAACTGCTATATTATCACAGAAGGTTCCTCACTGGCACAGAAAATGGAAAAGTTGCTCAATGTGTTCAGGATGCTCTTGAAGCTACCTTTTTATTGCCTTCCTCTCTTCATTTCCAGGCCATCAGTACCTCTTGAATTTACCATCACCACCAGTTCCCTGCAGCCATCTGCTGCCAATAGGGTTTCCTAAAGCATTGCTGCAATGGTGGAGCCTCTCCACCCAAAGGCCTGTAGGGCATCCTGTTCCACTGGAATGTATGCCAATGCCACTAGCCCTCCCCAATCCATATTTCCAATCATTTGTCTCACTCTGCCATATCAACAATGCCTTCTAACTCCCACTGCAGCCTCCACTGCTACCACCCTGGTCACAGCCACCACTCTTCCACTGTTTCTATTCTTTTTTTTTTTTTGAGATGGAGTCTCACTCTGTCACCCAGGCTAGAGTGCAGTGGCATGATGTCAGCTCACTGCAACCTCCTCCTCCTGAGTTCAAGCGATTCTCATGTCTCAGCTTCCGAAGAAGCTGAGATTAAGCTGGGACTACAGCCAGAAGCCACCATGCCTGGCTAATTATTTTGTATTTTTATTAGAGATGGGGTTTCACTATGTTGACCAGCCTGGTCTTGAACTCCTGACCTCAGGTGATCTGCCTGCCACGGCCTCCCAAAGTGCTGGAATTACAGGTGTGAGCCAATGTGCCTGGCCCCACTGTTTTTATTCTTGACCCTCCATAGTATGGGCCAGAGAACTTACTCTGTGAAGGGTCGGATAGTAAGTGTTGCAGGCTCTGTGGGCCAGTTTCTGTTACAACTACTCAACTCTACCATTATAATGCAAAAGCAGCCATAGGCAATATATAAATAAATGAGCATGGCTATGTTTCATGCAAACTTTATCATTAGACTTTACATTTAAATTTTATATAATTTCCAAGTGTCATAAAATCTTCTTTTGATTTTTTTATGTTTGTTTCCAACATTTAACAATGTAGAAGCAATTCTTAGTTAATGGACCATGCAAAACAACAGCCAATAGACTGGATTTAGCCCACAGCCTATAGTTTGCTGACCTCTGCTCTACAACTTAATTGTAACTGCTCTGATTAGAATCCTGCAGTGGTTCCCCATTCTACTCACAACATATGCTCAGGCCCTCACCATGGCCTAAAAGGCTTCATATAATCTGGTTTCCCTTTGCCCTTCTTCCTTCTTCTCCAATTACTCCATGGTTTTCCTCTGTTTCAGCAAACTGACCTGCTTTCTGCTTCTTGAACACATTGAACACAGCCTGCCTTGTGACTTCTGCACTGGCTGGTCTGTCTGCCTGAAATTTGTCTTCCCGAATATTTCTATGTTTCTCTTGCTTGCTTCAAGATTTTGACCAAATGCCATTCTCTGAGAGTTTATCTTGACTACTCTATTTAAATTATAACCACACCATTATGGACAGAATTCTCCATCCCAAACTTGTTTGTTGAAGTCCTAACCCCCACTACCTCAGAATGTGACCGTATTTGGCAATAAGATCTTTAAAGGGGTGATTCAGTTAAAATGAGGCCTCTCCGTTGGGTCCTAATCCAATCGGACCAATTTCCTTATAAGAAGAGAAAATCCAAACACACAGGGAGATACCAGGAGCACACATGCACACAGCAAAGATGGCATGAAGACACAGTGACAAGGTGGCCATTTGCAAGCCCAGGAGAGAGGCCTCGGAAAAAAAATCCAACTTGCTCATACCCTGACTTTGGACTTCTAGCCTCAATTGTTGTGAGAAAACAACTTTCTGTTGTTTAGACTACGTAGACAACTTTCTGTTGTTTAGATATTTTATAGTGACGGCCCTGTTAAACAAAAACACACTCTAACCTCCACAGTCTTCCCAAACCGACTTATCCTGTTGTATATTTACCCATAGTATTTATAACCTACTGACATGCAATTTAATTTACTGGCTTAGTATATGTATTATCTGACTCCCCACTACATGAGGCTAAGATGTTTTGTTTACGGATGTATCCAAAGTTCGCAGAAGAGGACCTAGCAAAGGGTAGGCACTTAAGGAATACCTGCTGGATAAATGAACCCTAGCAATGCATTCATCTCTCATATCCCTTGCCTTTGTTTCTTGGCTCTTCCTGAGAGTATCAATCCCCAACTCCACACCCATGGCCAGTGAAACCCAGTTCAAATATGAACAATGCTAAGAATGTCTCTCTTGCCACCAACACTCTCTGCTCTTTCTCTTTGGAGTCTAGTAATACACTATCTATATTTCTCTTGTGGTGCTTAATACATTCAAGCCTGTATTGAATTTTCTATATATACACATATCTCAGTGATATTGCAGGTTCCATTATAGAACACAGCAATAAAGTGAATATCACATTAAAGTGAGTCATACAAATTTCTTGGCTTCCCAGCGCACATAAAAGTTTTGTTTACACTGTACTGCAGTCCATGAAGTGTGCTATTGCATTATGTCTAAAACATGTATATATCTTAAATTAAAAACACTCTATTACTAAAAGAAATGCGAACCATCATCTGAGCCTTCAGTGAGAAGTAATTTTTTTGTTCACGGAGGGTCTTGACTCTATGTTGACAAATATTGACTGATCAGGATGGTGGCTGCTGAAGGTTGAGGTGTTTAGCATAATTCTTAAATAAGACAACAATGAAGTTTGCCACATTGATTGACTCTTTCTTTCATCAAGGATTTATCTGAAGCATAGGATGCTATTTGATAGCATTTCATCCACAAGATAGCTTTTTTCAAAATTAGAGTCATTCCTCTCAAGCACTACTGCTGTTTATTGACTGTTTATGTAACAGTCTAAATTCTTTGTTGTCATTCCAGCATTGTTCACAGCATCTTCATGAGGAGCAGACTCCATCTCAAGAAATCACTTTCTTTACTCACCCACAAGAAGCAACTCTTCATCCATTTAAGGTTGTTCTTTAGATGGCAGCAATTCAGTCACATCTCCATGACCCATTTCTAATCCTTGTTTTCTTGCTATTTCCATCACATCTGCAGCAATTTCTTCCACTGAAGTATTGAACCTCTCAAAGTCATCCATGAATGTTAGGATGAACTTCTTCCAAATGTTGATATTTTGACTTCCTGTCATGAATCCTGAATGTTTTTAATGGCATCTAGAATGGTGAAACCTTTCCAGAAGGTTTTCAATGTACTTTTCCCAGATCATCAGAGGAATCACTATCTATGACAGTTATAGCCTTATGAAAAGTGTTTCTTCAGTGATAAGTCTTGGAAGTCAAAATTACTGTTTGATCCACGGGCTGCAGAATGGATGTTGTGTTAGCAGGCATGAAAATAACATTAATCTCTTTGTCTATCTCCATCACAGCTCATGAATTGTCAATGAGCAGTAATATTTTGAAAGTAATCATTTTTTACTAAGCAGTAGGTGTCAACACTGGGCTTAAAATATACAGTAAACCATGCTGTAAACAGATGTGATGTCATCCAGGTTTGGTTGTTCCATTATTGAGCAGAGACAGAGTAGATTTAGCATAATTATTAAAGGCCCTGGAATTTTTACAATGATAAAGGAGTATTTGCTGCAACTTAAAGCCATCAGCTGCATTAGCCCCTGAAAAGAGAGTCAGTCTCCCCTTTCAAGCTTTGAAGCCAGGCATTCAATTCTTCTCTCTAGTTAGAAATGTCCTAGATGGCATCTTCTTCCAATACAAGTCTTTTTCTTTATTTTTGTTTTTTGATACAGGATCTTACTTTGTCACCCAGGTGGGATGCAGTGGCATGATCATAGCTCACTGCAGCCTTGATCTCCCTAGCTCATGCAACCCTCCCACCTTAGTCTCCTAAGGAGCTGGGACTACGTACAGTCTCGAGTAGCTGGGACAACGTGCATGCGCCACTATGCCAGGCTAATTTTTAATTTTTTAAAAAAATGACAAGGTCTCACTATGTTGATCAGGCTGGTCTCCAACTCCTGGGCTCAAGCAATCCTCCTGCCTTGGCCTCCCAAAGTGTTAGGATTGCAGGCATGAGCCACCATGCCCAGCCAGGGGCTTCTTCATCTACACTGAAAATTTGGTTTTCAGATCAACAACATTTATCAATGATCTTGTCTGGATCTTCTGCATAAGCTGCTGCAGCTTCTACATCAGCACTTGCTCTTTAACCTTGCACTTTTGTGGTATGGATACGGCTTCTTCATGAACCAACCTCTGCTAGCTTCAAACTTTCTTTAGCAGCTTCCCGATCTCTCTCAGCATGCATAGAATTGAAGAGAGTTAGAACCTGCATTAGACCATTCTTGCACTGCTGTAAAGAAATACCTGAGGCTGGATAAATTACAAAGAAAAAAGGTTTCACTGGCTCACAGTTCTGCAGGCTGTACAGAGAGCATAGTAGCATCTGCTTCTGGGGAGGCCTCAGAAAGCTTTCACTCATGGCAGAAGGCCAAGTGGGAGTAGAAATATGACAGAGCAAAAGCAGGAGTAAGAGAGAGTGAGGGAGGGGGATGCTACGCACTTTATTTTTTTTTTTTTTTTGAGACAGAGCCTCACTCTTTCACCCAGGCTGAAGTGTAGTGGTACAATCTTGGCTCACCGCAACCCCTGCCTCCTGGGTTCAAGTGATTCACCTACCTCAGCTTCCTGAGTGTCTGGAATTACAGGCATGCACAATCATGCCCAACTAAATTTTGTATTTTTAGTAGAGAGAGGGTTTCACCATGTTGGCCAGGCTGGTCTCAAACTCCTGACCTCAAGAGACTACATCCACATTGGCCCTCCAAAGTGCTGAGATTACCAGCGTGGGCCACCACGCCCGGCCAATGCCACACACTTTCAAATGACCAGATATTGCAAGAACTCACACACTATTGTGAGAACAGTACCAAGGGGATGGCGCTAAACCATTCATGACAAATCCACCCCCATGATCCAATTTTCTCCCACCTTCAGCACTGGGGATTGTAATTCGACATGAGATTTGGGCAGGGACACAAATCCAAACCATATCAGAGACTTCCTTTGGATTAGGCTTTGGCTTAAGAGGGTGTTGTGGCAAGTTTTATCTTTTGCCCGGACCACTAAAGCTTTCTTTATATCAGCAATAAAGCTGTTTCATTTTCTTATTATTCATGTCTTCACTAGAGTAGCAATATTAATTTCCTTCTAGAAATTTTTCTTTGCAGTGACAACTTAACTAACAGTTTGACATGAGATTTCAGCTATATTGGCTTTCGACATGCCCTCCTCACCAAGCTTGATTATTTCTAGCTTTTGATTTAAAAGTGAGAGACGTGCGACTCTTCCTTTCCCTTGAACACTTAGAGGCCATTAAAGAGTTATTAACTGAACTGGTTGCAATACTGTTGTGTCTCAGGAAATAGGGAGGCCCAAGGAGAAGAAAAGACATAGGGAATAGCTGGTCAGTGCAGCAGTCAGAACACACACAACATTTATTATGTTCCCTGTCCTATGTAGGTATGGCTGCTGGCACTCCAAAACAGTTACAATAGTAACCTCAAAGATCACTAATCACAGATCATCATAAAAGATATAATGATAATGAAAAACTATGAAATATTACAATGATCATAATGTGACTCAGAAACATGAAATGAACATGTGTTTTTGGAAAAATGGCGCTGATAGTGTTGCAAAAGGCAGGGTTGCCATGAAACTACAATTTGTAAAAAATGCAGTATCTGAGAAGTGCAATAAAGCAAAGCACAATACAATGAGGCATGACTGTATGTTTTAGATTCTCCACTAAATGTTAAGCTCCTTTATGGCGCAGCTATTGCCTCATGCATCTTAAAAGCCCTTACCGTACCTTCTGAATGTGCCGCACATATAAAAGACACAACAGACCTTTGCTGAAATTACGAAGATTATTACAATAAAAACACTTGTGACTGAAAAATTACACATTGTATCGGGCTGTATTTTAAGTCTTCATGTCATTTGCCTTTATTAACAAAAACCTCATGAAGGTCGGACTATCATTATCTCCAATTTATTCATAAGGTCACTGAACCTCAGGTAAGTAACTTGCCCAAGATCATACGACTAGTGATTGGTGAAGCCAGATTTTTTTTTTTTACTTTTATTTTTATTTGTTTGTTTGTTTGAGACAGAGTTTTGCTCTGCCGCCCAGGCTGGAGTGCAATGGCGCGATCTCGGCTCACTGCAAGCTCCACCTCCCGGGTTCCCGCCATTCTCCTGCCTCAGCCTCCGAATAGCTGGGACTACAGGCGCCCGCCACCTCGCCCGGCTAACTTTTTGTATTTTTAGTAGAGATGGGGTAGTGAAGCCAGATTTTAAGCACAGACTCATTGTTCTACAGACGTCAGGATCTATAGTGAACTGTCTTGCCAGTTAAAAAAAAAAAAAAAATGCTTAAACAAGATCATGTCTTTTGTGGGAACATGGATGGAGCTGGAGGTCATTATCCTTAGCAAACTAAAGCAGGAACAGAAAACCAAATACCACATGTTCTCACTTATAAATGGGAGCTAAATGATGAGAATTCATGAACACAAAGAGGGGAACAACAGATACTGGGGCCTATTTGAGGGAGGAGGGTTGGAGGAGGGAGAGGAGCAGAAAATATAACTATTGGGTACTAGGCTTACTGCCTGGCTAATGAAATTCTGTAAAACAAACCCTAGTGACACAAGTTTACTTATACAACACATGTACCGCCAAACCTAAAATAAAAATTAAAAAATAAATCTCTAAAGCACACAGAAAACGCTTACTTTAAAATAAAAATATCGCTACCATATTAAATGAAATAAAAGGAAGCAGCATGTTCCTGAATTCTTGCGTGTTTTAGAAGCTAGAATGGACAGATTTCACACTTCCCATGACTACTTTTCTTATTCTAAACTCTGAGAGGGTAGTCTTTGTGCACTGTTCAAATTTATATACCAACTGAAATTTTTATTTTTCAATATGAATTGAAATTTTTAAATTCATATTTCATAATAAAATTATTCTCTACATCTTATTTCACTGGTAATACTTGAAGACTTAAAACATAAAATAATAAAATGTATCAAATGTGTCTTTCCTTAAAATAGGACTTTAACATCTATGCAAATCTCTCATGCTTTTATAATATTTCATAAATAATTTAAAGAATGAATAGGCTGTTAATATTGGCTTCTGAAGTAACTAATGTATACATGTTATTGTAGTTTAAAACATTTTTTACTATACTTCATATCCAAGGAAAAAGCCAAGATTAATAGCTAATCTTATTTTTGGTAGAAAAAAACTTAATTACAAATTTTTTGAAAATTAAGGAGTTTAGACTCAAAAAGTGTTAGCAAGAATATATATTGCACATATTTGTGCAATATACAAGTCATCTGACATTTTTGGGTAGGAAAATATCTTTTTGGCAGGAGAGTATTAAAGCATAATTAAGTAAAACTCTTTAAGTATATTAATTTATAATTTTATCATTTATGAAGGAGGTCTTTGAGTCATATGTTTTACCTAATTTGGAACATTTAAAAATCAATAGAAAGTGAACACATTTTAGCATTTTCCAAGGAATTTAAAATAATACACTACACTGATTTATAAGTATCCGAAATAGGACTTAGTGCTATTTGAATGAGTACTGATTCCAGTCACTGTCCTTACAAATGCTGGCTTGTAAAAGTACTCAGTGGCCCCTTGAATTGGGATTGCTTTATTTTTTCCGATGAGGAAACTGGTATCGTGGGGGGAATATAAACTTGTCCAAGGTCACCTGCTAAGACGTGATGGTGCTAAGATAAAAGTTCAGATCATTTTGTCTGCCAAGTCTAAGTGTTTCTACTCCACCAAGCTGCCACCTGAGGCACTTTTCACAATGTAAGGTTGTGAGAATAATGTGCTTGTGGAATGGGAGAGTAATAATCAGTACATGAACCAATTAGCTGTTATAATCTTGGTAATATCACTTGAATAACTCAGGTTCAATTGTCTCTTCTGAAAATAAAGAAAGCAGACCAAATGATTTTTTTTTTGTTGTTTGTTTGTTTGTTTTCTTTTGTTTTTTTTTGTTTTGAGATGGAGTCTCGCTCTGTTGCCCAGGCTGGAGTGCAGTGGTGTGATCTCGGCTCACTGCAAGCTCCACCTCCCGGGTTCACGCCATTCTCCTGCCTCAGCCTCCAGAGTAGCTGGGACTCCAGGTGCCCGCCACCATGCCTGGCTAATTTTTTTGTATTTTCGGTAGAGACGGGGTTTCACCATGTTAGCCAGGATGGTCTCGATCTCCTGATCTCGTGATCTGCCTGCCTCAGCCTCCCAAAGTGCTGGGATTACAGACGTGAGCCACTGCGCCCAGCCAGACCAAATGATTTTTAAGATCCATTGAGATGTAACATGTCTATGATCCAAGAATATATTCTGACACATAAAAATCTTTACATGAGTGACATGATAAACATAACGTTGTCAATATTGTTGCCATTGTGTTCAGGACTTCTACCACTTTGAGTGCAAAAGAGCTTCTCAACCTTCCAAGTTCAGGGCTTGTGCTTTTACTTGAAGACAGGCTAGGAGGGCATCATTGGAGGGAACATTTGCATGGATTTGGGAACATGCCCAGCCCTTGGCTGTATAGTTTCCCTTGGGGGAATTCAGTAGACACAGCATAAAACTGATCTTTAAAGTTCTAAAAGCTTTTTATAGAACTGGCTTCCTAGCTCTTTAAAGCCTTTGGACTTTTGTTTGGCTCAGGGAATTACAAGATGATTAGGAAATTCTTTTTGTATCTCTTATCATAAAACAGGCTCTATGTATCTTAACATATTATAGAACAGGAACGTGACTGATTTGGCAGGCACTGAGTCTCTTATCCTAATCTGGTGACCTTGCAAAATAAAAATCTTCCCATTGTAGAGGTAATAATATTGAGCCCGGAAAATTTACTACTTTCTCCAGGAGAAGAAAACTGCAGCTAGAGAACAGATCAACTTAAAGCCTGGTAATACTTTACTCAAAGAATGGTAATATGTTTGTGTGTGCGTGTAAAATCTCTAAAATGATAGTACAGCCAAGGCTGTATCTTTTTTTTTCCAGTAATTTTACCATAGTTGAAGATGGGAGGAACCAATACATTTCTAATATTAATTTATTAGTTTATTGCATAGAGATATAACTATGTATTTTTTAATTTAAAAAACATGAAAATCCAACCATTATACATATACTATGTTCCCTGTAGAAAAATGAGAAAATACAAATACATTGACATTTATACATAAATCAACCATAAGATACATGACTTTTTAAATAAATGAGCAAATATACAGGACCTACCCCATTTAGTTACACCTCCTCTGAGTACGGTTAGAGAGAATTCACACTTTCAATTATTTATAATAATCTCAATTATCTATAACTACTACCAGGTACAGATAGAACAGCAGAATCATAACAGAGATTAGAATGAGCAGCTGAAGTAGCTAAGATCAGAAGTGATTAGGAAGTCACAATTCTACCAACTGTGGAAAAGATATGCAAAGAAACAGGCAGGAGATAGTGTAGCTTTGTCCCCTTAAAAGCACTGGTGTTCAATTTTGTAGTACTTCCAATGACTATGTAATGAACACTGACTATGCACCAGTATGGTCTAGGCACCGGATTACAACAATAAACAGCAAAAAACCCATAATTATTTTAAAAAGTGTATGTTCCACCTTTACAGACATTTGTAAATATTCTATGTTATTTTAGGTAGTGATAATTTTTATGGAGAAGACTACCATGCCTCCCAGCTTGTCTGGGACAGTTTGGATTTATGCCTGTTTTCCTGCTGTGATGATTAAGATGGCCTCTTTTTACTCTCAAAAATGTCCCAGTTTTGGTGACCCTCTCTGTATAAGAAATTTCAAAACAATGATAATATGAAAATATGTATAGGAGGGGTTCTTTTGGATTGGATGGTCAGGAGATGTCTCATTAGGTGATATTTGAGCTGAGAATTAAAGTAATCACACAGCTCTTAAGGGTGAATTTGAATTTGACAGGGGAAAACTATGTAGTCAAACAAAGATGTAGTTTAGATTCTAACAAATCTGGTTTTATACCTTAGCCCCAGCACACCCTAGGTTTGGTACTTTGGGCTAGGCTCCCTGTGAGATACTCAATAGTATAGCTTAAGTCTAATAATGTGATTCAGAAATGAACACATTAAATTATATGGGCAAAGACACATATTTATTTGTGATATCCTCTCACAACACCATAAGGAAATAATCTATATATTTAAAGCAACTACTGTGCAGTAAACACTGTGTTTGGGTACAGCTGGATAATTAAGTATTACTGGTTGAGTATCCCTAATTCAAAAATATGAAATCCAAACTGCTCCAAAATCTGAACCTTTCTGAATGCTCAATGGACACTCAAAGAAAATGCTCAGTGGAGCACTTTGGATTTCAAATTTTCAGATTAGGAATGCTGAACCAGTATATACTCTGCAAATATTCCCAAATTCAGAAGAGTCCAAAAACCAAAACACTGCTGGTCCAAGCACTTCAATGATGAGATACTGAACCAGGTTTTCTGTCATTTAGAAGATTCTAATCTATGTGAGCTACAACTTGAACACCTGAATCTGTTCAATATACAGGGTTGACTAGTAATTAAATGCAGAACAATATGGGACAGACAACTTGTACTATCAGAGCTCAAAAAGAAAATAAATCAATATACATCACAGAAGGAAGCAGGGTTCCAAGGAAAGAAAATAGGATCTGAACAGGTGTTTAATTGATAAAATGCAATATTTCCTACCTGACCACTCAAAAAGCCATGGAAATATTGCTCCAGACAGACAACAGGACCCTCTGTTGGGCTTGGCCGGTAGTTTCTGCAGCAATCTGGTTGTGTGGACAATTTAGCTTTTTAGCAAAACTCCCTGTTCCTACAAATAATCCCACTAATCCTCTCTCTCCCCAGCTGCTTCCTCGCCCTTCCTGCTTGGCTCCCCTCTCATAAGCCTCTTTCTTTCTAATTTTTTCAGAGGAACATATTTTACAGTCTCGTTGCTTCACCTACCTTGCCCATTGTCCTTGCCTAAAATTGTCCTTGACTGAAACAGCAAGAGATAGTTTTCCTCTGCTTTTTGAAATCTTAGCATATGTTGGTTGGCTGAGTTAACTGCTTCATATTTATTTGCTGTACTGGCAGGTTGACACAGGGCAATTGGGAATCAATGAAGAAATAGTTCAGCAGAACCATGAGATTCAGCTCGTAACAATCACTTAATAAATGTTGGTTGAATGAATAAATGGCTATTATAGTTATGGAAAACTAATAAAATTAAAGGCAAGTGAGTTTAAAAATTGCAGTCATTTATATAGGTTGGTTTCTATTTATTCCTAATTACCAGGAAGTATTTTATGATTAGGTATTTCAATTATCTTTAGTGAAAATTTAATTTGAATAAAACTAACAGAACATCCTATAGATACCAGATCAGTAATAGTGACAAATGTGTTAAATGTGTGTTAGCAACAGAAATAATTATACAAAGATCCCCATTTTGCAGATGCGATGACCCAGCTTAGAGGGGTCATCTAATTGGTCTTCCCAATTGTGGCGTTAGGAATAAAGCTGGAATTCTGACACAGCTCTATGCTGTGCTGTTGCCTCTCAGAAAGATGACTGGGGGTTGAGCAGTGAGAACAGCTCTCCTGGAACACATTTTCAGAATATAAACTTTTTAAAGTTATAATGTAATATACATATATTATTGCCATTAAGACTATGATGAAAAGACATTAGAGGAAGCAAAACAAAGCCTGATAGTCCGGATATGAGACAAGTAAAGAAGGGTGGCAAGGGACGAAATGCTTTTTATGATGATATATACAATGATGAAATGCTCCCTTATGTCAAACCTTGGCACAGTCCTTCTATGCCCACCCTGGCCACTCATTCAGTCCTACTCTCAGATTTGTTCTTCCTGAAGTTGGAAAATAATGATTCATTGGCCATCCTCAGCCATTATTACATGTTGATTCATTGCAGGGCTTTATTTGCCCTCCTCTAAAAATATAAAGTGAACATTAGCCCCAAATAAAGAATATCTTGAGCCATCCTGATGCCACTGCTATATCTCGATTAGGCAGGAGAAAGAGATAACGTTAGGCATAGAGCCATATTTTGCAGGGACTTGCTAAAAACTGATTTGTTGGCAAAACTAGTTTATATTGCATATATATGTATATGTGTGTGTGTATATATACATTGTACATATGTGTGTGTGTATATATTGTACATATATATATATATACACACACACACACACCCCTCAATGGTGACCTCTGTCATGGTCAGTTGGACTTTTCTTCCACAGTTAAGGGAAGCTCCTCAGATCTTACCTTCCCAAGCCCACAAAAATATCCCAAGACTGGAAAAACAGTGCTGGAGAGAAAATAAACTTCATCCAAGAAAAGCTGTTGATATGGTTTGGATGTTCTATTCCCTCCAAATCACATGTTGAAATGTGATGCCCAGTGTTGGGATGGTGCCTGGTGGGAGGTGTTTGGATCATGGGGGTAGATCCCTCATGAATGACTTGGTGCCCTCCCCAATGTAATGAGTTACTGACAGATCTGATTGTTAAAAAGAATCTGGGACCTCCCCTCGTCTGGCTTCCTCTCTTGCCATGTGACACATCTGCTCGCCTTTCACTTTCCACCATGATTGTAAGCTTCCTGAGGCCTCACCAGAAGCCAGGCAGATACTGGTGCAATACTTGTACAGCCTGCAGAACCGTACACCAAGTAAATCTTTTGTCTTTATAAATTACCCAGCCTCAGGTATTCCTTTACAGCAATGCAAAACAGAGTAACACAGACGTCAACGTGCCTAACAAACACAAACCATAGCAACATCTCACTGAGTTGTAATAACATCTTCCCATAATAACAAACATCACATCAGTTTCAAATATCATTTAATTTAGCTGATTATAATGACATTCTCTCGGGATACAGAGTCAATCTGTTTGAATGTATAGGTTTGCTTTACTTCTGGAATGCAAAAAAAAAAATATACAGAGAAATATTTGAGAGGAGTTTCACAGTCAAAGTAAAAGATAAACAATGAGAGTGAATGATGTGGTAGAATGACAGGAACCTCTGCATGACCCAGAGATATGATGAGCTTGCTCATGTCACTTTCAATATCTTTTGAGGGGAAGCAACATGACCACTGTGACAAATTTTAAATAAAAAAGCCCAATCAGTGGTTATACCAGTGGTGAGTGAATATAAAATAATCAATACTGCGATGAACATATTTCTCCTGCTTAGAGTAGCTTTCCTGCAGGTTTCTAGGATGGGGTCAGACAATGGAAAGCAGTAGCAGAAACTCTGAAAGTAGGAGAAAAATGAGACCAGCATTTTTTTCTTCCCTGAGCTTTCTTCCTATCAGGCCTCTGTGGGTAGGCTATATTCCTGTACTCAAGGCCGCCACTCTGGAAGCTTTCTGGACACATTTTTCCTCTCCAGGCTCCGGAAGTGGTTCCTATCTCTTGCCTCTTCAATTGTTTACTGTTACCAGCTGGAGAATACACATTACTCCTTATTGCTCCAATACAGAGTCACTTTATCAAATTCTTTTCTGGAGTGTAAGATCTCGTTCCTGTCAGAAACAGAACTAATACAGATCACAATCAATGTATAATATCCTCTAGTCCTTGTCTGTATTGTGAAACTTAAACATTTCTTTAAGTACTTAAATGATGCACTGATTTGTAAGCGCTGAAATTTCTGGTAAGAAAGCTCTGATTACCTTTAGCAAGAGGGACAAATGCAGCTTTTTTTTTTTTTTTTTTTTTTTTTCTTGAGACAGAGTTTCACCCTGTTGCCCAGGCTGGAGTGCAATGGCATGATCTTGGCTCACTGCAACCTCTGCCTCCAGGATTCCAGCTATTCTCCTGCTTCAGCCTCCTGAGTAGCTGGTACTACAGGCGCCCGCATCATGCTCAGCTATTTTTTCATATCTTTAGTAGAGAAGGGGTTTCACCATATTGATCAGGCTGGCCTGAAACTCCTGACCTGGTGATCCACCCGCCTCGGCCTCCCATAGTGCTGGAACTACAGGTGTGAGCCACTGCACAGGGCCACAGGCAGCTCTTTCTATGAATATGAGCTCTTCCCTTTAAACCATGTGCAATATATTGATTAATTTAGCCAATCAGTCAACAAGTGAGTTTCAAGAGTTTACCATGTCTAAGACTATGAGATCAGACCACTTACTACTTTAAAGTTATGACAATGATAAAAACAGTCTTCTTTGGGAAAGAAGAGGCTTTAACCCTGCAAGCTTACCTAATATGCTAATTATAGGAAAAAGAACATAATTGGCAATGTAATAAAACATTAACATGCAAATTTCTTTCTGAAATTAAAGAGGGCAACCAGTTACCTGTATATATAAGTGTTTTGTCTGTTTAATCAGGGATCCTGTAATCAGATTTGGCAGAAATGGCAGATCATAAGAAGATTAAGCAAGACCATGAATTCTCCACAAATGTCCCTTTAAGCCTGATTATAAACTTAAACAGGACAAAATAATTATCCTGATAAAGTTTAAAATGCAAACTCTGTTGTGAAAAGTAACAGTGCCATAAATTCATTGGCAGTCAAGTGTAAACATCATTTTTCCTTGCTTTCTTTTTGCTTGAGAATAGATTTCAACGGAAGAAACAGCCCAAGAAAACAGTGTAACATGGTGGTATTTTATACGCATTTGAATAATGCAAATTTTACATGATGCTATATGAAATATAATCTTGTTTTATCAGCAAAATTTGAAAGAATCGATTAAAAAGTTGAAAAAAAATCAGGAATAGCATAATTTCAGAGCAGGTAGGCCAAGAGAATATAAACTATTTGACTGCCACATGCCAGGGCCACTTGAACCGGGAAATAGAAAATCCTGTCATTTTATTTTATTTTATTTTATTTTATTTTATTTTTTGCCAAGATTCAGCTTGAATTTTGCTAGTGTGTATTTATGTGAGGTCTTTAGGGGCACATCCTTTGTGTGAGATGTGTCTGCCCTATGTGTAAATGTGACTGGCTGGGGGATGAGAGAATACATAGGGGAGAGAGGTTGGAAATATAATTCTCTGTTCTATCATCTCCAGGGGGGAAGAAGAGAATGGAAAATAGAAGGGCACATGGCCAGAAAATAACTTTGTCAAGTCTCTGATTTTGCTTAGGATCACCTCTTAACCTTCTCTTCAGACTTCAAAAATGTAGTATAAAAAAATATTTATGGCCGGGCATGGTGGCTCATGCCTATAACCCTAGCACTTGGGAAGGCCGAGGTGGGTGGATCACCTGAGGTCAGGAGTTCAAGACCAGCCTGGCCAACATGGCAAAACCTCGTCTCTACTAAAAATACAAAAATTAGCAGGGCTTGGTGGTGAGCGCCTGTAATCCCAGCTACTCGGGAGGTTGAGGCAGAGAGAATTGCTTAAAATCCGGGAGGCGGAGGTTACGGTGAGCTAAGATGGCACCACTGCACTCCAGCCTAGGTGATAGAGCAAAACTCCGTTTCAAAAAAAAAAAAAAAAAAAGTAAGTATTTATATGTCTAGCCTGTGGTGACTTGTCCCACAATACTTCAATGATGTCAAGTTTAAGGCTGGAAATCACTCACTGAAAACTTGTGAAACATATGTCAAATGTGCACCATCTCTCTCTCATCCTTTAATCTAAAGCTCTCTACTTGATGGAATGATGAATTCTTACCTCCTGCTTTTAATAATTTCACAAAATTTGAAATACTTTAACCCAGTAGTTAAACAGCAATTCGGTGTTTCACTTGGGTTTAAATTGCTTTTGCCTCCCTTAGGTGGAGAATTGAACTTGGACATGCCTATAACTTTCAGGTCTGAAGCCTGAAACAGAGCTCCAGGCAATATCCACCTCACACATATATTTGGGGAATTCTTGCTAATAGAAAAATGTGTTCAGGTCTTGACTTTTCAAGCAAACAATGTACAGAATATTGAAAAATGTCAAAACAACCTTCAAATAAGTACCCTAAAACATGACAATACTAAATTTTGCACATAAAGAAGAAACAGTTCAAAAACATGATATCTGCAATAACATTCATCCTTCTCAATGGGGCGGCATTCATATGATAGGGTGTTGTATGGGTCCCTATGATACACAAATTGCCCACTGATAGAAGCGTCGTATTCTTGGAGCAATCCTAAGACCTATCTCCATTATTTGGGTGTACAGAATATATTGAGTAGCATGAGCCCCATCTAGAATTGAATATAATATGGTACATCAAGAGGCAGGTCTCAAACTGAGAAGAAAATAGGATACTTGATCCTACAATGAACTGAGGCCATTAACTTGTAATATTTGCATATGGATTTCTGTGATTTACTATACATAACAAATAAATTTTTTAAATGCTTGTGTTTTTATGAGTAATACAGACATTACATATGTTTGTAAAATACACTCTTTGAGAAGTGATTTGCCATGATAAAAAATATGTGGGAAGTTTCAGGGAAAATAGATGTATCTTATTTTGGCTGGACAAATCTTTACCTTTGAATCTGTACTCTTTAAAAAAATTATTTTAGAAATCAAATTATATTTTTAATTTGTAAGCAATCCTAGGCACTGCCAAAACTTACATGAAAAGCTCTCACAAAAGGAAACTGCTTTTCTCTAACTTGTGATAACACTAATAAGACAAATTGAAGGAAAGTTTGTATCCACAAAAGTTTCTTTGTACTTCCAATGTTCTATGTTTATACAAATGGCCCATTTTGGTATCAAATGAGAAGCAGCTGCCAAAAATAAAATTATATATTTCAGAACTAACCTGTTTTCAAATGTAAAACAAAATCACTATTTCCTCAGATAACATGATTGACCAAAACAACAAAAATAAAGGGATTGTTGGTAAAAAGAAAAAAATCACCCAAGACATATTTGTGCTGTTTTAAATTTTTGATAACTACAAAGATACATGCTGATTGCTCAGGATACGGTTAGCAGCTGCCTGCATATCCAACTTTAGGAAATTTTTTAAGCTAGTGCAGCTCTGTTTCCTACTTCTTCATTAATTACTTAGCTAAGGCACTTGAAAATGTCCTAATGAATTTTACATTAGACTCTGCAATATCAATGGTGTATATTACCACAGCATCTAGCAAATGCATAAATTGACTTTTCCAAGTAGCGTTTTGAGGAGTTGTAAAGATTCTGGCTGGATATCACAAAATTTAGTATTAGAGACTGAGCCGAAAAGAATTTGTACAAGAAACAGGTTGCTGTAATCACATTTCTCAGGTCATAAATCTATGTTACTACTTTATGATAATCTGTCGGTCCTTGTTCTCAAAGTTCACAGATGCTGTGCTTCTTTTTGTTTCTCCTGTGGTTCAAAAAGAAAGCAATCCCACTTAGAATGATTTCTAAATATGCATTGAATAAAGCTTAAAATATTGCTGCTATACTAGCTTTCCATAATTTCCATATAATAAAGTACCAACCACAATATTTTGGATTTAATACTTATGGTTTACAGCTTCACAACCACTTACCATTTTCATAAAATTCTTTGAAATCAAAAGTTTAAGAAAACTATTCAACAAACAGAATGAGCTAGACAGGCAGAAAACTGCACCTAAATCCAGTCAGAAACAGATAGAACCTTAGGATTGCCCTATCAGAGAGGAAAGGACAGACAACCATGGAAACCTCATGGAAAGCTTTCTTTTATAAAATATTTCTCTAGTTTCATGGCAAGGTAAAAGATCACCTCTTGCTCATTTTCAAATGTGCCATGATACCATAAATGGCACATCATCCTTACTTGAATGTTGAAAGCTAATATGCCGGTAACGTCAAAGTCATTGTGATGGGACTAAACATTTGTAATCTAAAGGTGAAGACCGCATGAGAAACACCACAGAGCTCCTAGCTGGCAAAAGTCAGATACAGACTCTCAACGATTATTCCTTAAAGAATATCCAAAGTCACCACAATTCACATTACCTAAAGATTAAAATGCGGATATTAACAGGAAATTAACATTAGGATATTAACAATCCTCTTAATATCTATTAATATTTAATGAGGCTCTCTAAAATCATTTGATTGTCAGTTATTCTCTTAAAATGGTTTTCCCTTATTACACTAACATAACTGCATATGCAGTTTTGTTAATTATCGTGAAGACTTTACTTTCTTAGTAAAATGTTGCTCAAATTCATCTCTCAGCTTTATATCGGCACATCACCTCTTGCTCATTGTCAAATGTGACATGATATCATTAATGGCACATCATCCTTACATCATCCTTACTTACTTACAGTGTGTGAGTTTCTTTACTCTTTTTTTTCTCTTCATTTAAAGAAGACAAATATAGGTCAGTATTTGAAAAATAAAGCTCACAACAGTTCTTTACGACCAGAATCAAAGTGTGGTGTTCTATTAACCAAGATTTGTCTCTCAGAAGTTTGATGGTCTGTTAAAAATATATATATTATCAGTGTCAAGTAATTTTGGTCCCACCTATCACTAACTTAATGACGGCATTGCCTAGGAATTTCATGGGCAACAAAACTGTTGGTTTAGCCTCATAATTTTGGAACATTTTAAAAATATTTTCTTGCTATCAACACTTAAGATTTAAATAGAGTTTCTATTTCAATCGTGCAAATTTTTAAACATTGAAATCCACTGCAATGAAACAAATATCAAACCTCGCATGGACATTTTACTCTACAGCTGTTTTCATATTTTGCTCACAATTTGCAAGGAACTCAGAGATCCAAAAGAAATATCCTTAACTCTTTTACAGCCAAGCCCTATGATCAAACACACTGGAAATAATCTGTGGATTACAACAATCAAAGAGTTCTAGAGAATTTCTAAATATCTGCAGGAAGAAAATCTGTGTGCTTTTCCAGTAAACTGCAGCAAGCAGGAAAGAAGAGAAAAACCCCTTGCATGATCATGTATTAAAAAAAAAAAATCTTTCTACTCTGCAGATACTGTTTCCTGAAATTTACCAACAACACTGCCTTGAAGACATAAAAAAAAATACATCCACAGAATTCAGTTCTACCCCCAAAAGAGCTGCACTGCACACATTTTTAGAAACATAAATCTCAGCAAATACAGTTGCATTTTATTGACAACATTAAAAATAATCACAACAAAGAAATAGTGAGTCTTTCCTATTCCATTTCAACTTCATTACCATGCTCTACTAGCCTCTATTAAAAAAAAAAAAAAAAAAAAAAAAAGTCATTACCTGTATGAAGAGAACCTGTTAACAGTCTGAGAAGGTACTGGGCAAATTTCAGTATTTCCCGTTTACACCGCTTTCTACAGCCACTCATCTTAAGCAACAAGGTATTCCTCTGAGGAGAGCCAGAAGTCTTTGCCAATAATAATAATAATAATAAAAAAAGACAGTCTCTCAGGAGAAACTTCTGTCTCAGTTTATGCACAGGCTGCCTTACAACTCCTGTGGAATTAGCTGTTAGCGCCTCAATCAGAAATTCCTTTAAAATGCTAGAGAAGCCAGATACAGCTACAACAGTAACAGGGAGGTGAGAAAACACGGCTTCTCAGTGTGGTGACCAAGTTCTTCTGTGGCAACAGATAGGCTGCCGGTTCACACTTGTAGTATCCTAGCTCTGGTTCGGCTCGGCATCCCCTCTCCAGAAGCAGTTGCAACCTCACAGACCATTCAGAGGGAGGCGGGGCCTGCGATGCCAGCTCATCAGTGAATCAGCATGTAAGCAGGTGAGAAGACAGATGACAGGTCACTGGGTCTGAAACCCTTCGGATACCAGTAAAGGGAACCTGTGAGTGCACTCCAGCCTGCTGGGGAGGAATCTCAGAGCCCGAGGCTGTACAAAATGAATGATTCCCAAAAAAAGGAGGTGGGGAGAGGGAAGCATGCTGCTCAAGGTCAGATATCAGACAACTCTCTGACACGGAGTTAATCAGATTCAGGAAGGCTACATGGGGGAAAGGCTCATGTGAGAAGCTGACCCTGATTCTAAACAGACTTGACGATTTACCACCACCTGGGGACAATGCTACTTTGTCAGGGATAAATGTATTCTTCATAGGCTTAGAGGTAGAAAATAAGCTGTTTCTTAAAACTGGCTACATTTTCTGCACAGCGCATGGGCTCAGGTATTTGGAAATTAGGATACATAATTGTCTCCTTTAAAACACAGTAGCCTAGAAACCACAAATCTTAAGCCCTCTACATTGCCTCCAGGCAACAGAGCTCAAAACTAATTTGCTGTATTGTCCTAAGAGAAAGAAGTGCCTCAGTTTCTTCATATTTCAACAAGGCTAATACAACCATCTCCCTACCAATCAACTTTTTAAAAGTTAATAGCCAGAACAATGGCAAGGATTTGCAATTTTCACAAAGTACTTTCCCTTTAAGACATTGGGATAGAGGCAGTTGCTGTGGAAGCCAGAAAACTGCAGGCTTGCCTTCTCTGAAAAAGTGGTTTTCCTGAATTCTTAAGTGCCTTAGGCAGTTTTTAGGATTTGTCTACACTCTTAATTTATACTCCTAGAGTTTTTTGTTTACTTTTGTTTGTTCTGTATAAACATAAATATTGTATCTGTGAGATTTAGCACAGATGGGGCCATATTTTAAGTCCGAGACAGGTCTTTTGGCTTCTTTTTCTGACAGCTGCAATAATTCTAGTTGAAACTGATAATTCCCAACAATACTACATAAGAAATGATGTTCTTCTACACCAAAGAAAGAAGGACTGCTGGACTCACAGACTGAAACACATTGAATGGAAACTCATTCTCTTCTAGAACTCTTCCCCATTCCCACCAGTCTCAGGGGTCTAACCAGGCTAACCATTTAAATGGAATAACAAAGCATGCTTTCTAGGAATTTTCAGAACTTTAATTGAAAGTATTTAAGATATAAATAGACACATGCACAAAGATCAGCAACATGCTTTTTATAGTTCTTTCTCCTACACATTTATCATGAGTGATGGCATCCCTAAGTTTGAAATAGGCAGGAGAAATACACAATCGTAGTTCAACAGTTGGTTTAATCAGTTGAACACTCCATTTCCTTATCTCCAAAAGTGGGAATAGAATGCATATTTTATTTACTTGTTGGAGAGTAAAATAAGATGGGAATGGACAACCTTAAGCACAACACTTTTATTCATAGATCTAGCAATTAACCTATTATGTTCTAGACATGGTTCTATGTGCTGGGAACACACTGGTAACTGAGAAAGGCAAAGCCTCTGTTCTCATGCAGCTTACACCTCAACAAAGAAAACATCAAGTTACCAAATAATAAGAACATATCCCACATGAGTAAGTGTTGTTGAACCAGGAGAGAACACTAAAACCAGCTGGCAGAATAAAAGGTGAGTAGGTTGAGAAGTCAGGAAAGAGATCTCTAAGAAAAGAAGTTAAGCAGGAGTTTACATTACAAGAAGGAACTGACCCTGAGATGTTTAGGGTAAAGGGCAGCTTGGGTGGAGGAAACAGCTTGTGCAAATACCCCAAGCTGGGAATGAGCTTGGCATCCTTAAGGAACAGAAAGAAGGGTGTGGCTGCTGAAACATGCCGAGCCAGGAGAGACTTCGGGGAGACATTTTCATGGATAAAGTTGGGAGCTATAGTAGGCAGTATGTGAAGCCTTACAGCTGGGGTAAGGGATTTAGATTTCAGGCTCTTTGCCAGAAAGCCACTCTAGGGAATATATGTGTGATCTGCCTGCTATGTAAAGGATGAACTGCCAGGGAGCAAGAGAGGAAAAGGAACACATGAGAGGGGGCGTCACCGCGGTCCAGATGAGAAACAATGGTGGCATGGCCTGGAGTGGAAATACAGGTAGTCAGTTTCTGGATATAATTGAAAACAGAATCAGTATAGTTTGGTACACTGAATAGGGACATGAAGGAAAGAAAAAATTAAGGATGAATTAGTTTGAGACATGAATAACTGAATGGGTAAATTTAATGAGTTGATGACATAGAAATGCTATGGGATTGCTGGATCGTATGGTAATTCTGAGTTTTTTGAGATCCTCCAAACTGTATTCTAAAATAGCTGTACTATTATAATTTACATTCCCAATAACAGAATACCCAGGTTCCCTTTTCTCTGCGACCTTAGGATACTTGTTATCTTTTGTCTTTTGTCTAATAGCCATTCTAACAGATGTGCAGTGATAGATCATTGTGATTTTAATTTGCATTTCACTGATGATTAGGGATGTTGACTGTTTTTTCAGTAACCTATGGGTCATTTGTATGTCATCTTTTGAGAAATGCCTGTTCAGGTCCTTTGCCCATTTTTTAAATTGAGTTATTTGTTTTCTTGATATTGAGCTATTTGAGTTTCTTACATATTTTGGATATTACCCTTATCAGATGTATGGTTTGCAAATATTTTCTCCCAATTGTGGGTTGTCTTTTCACTGTTTTGGTTGTTGTTGTTGTTGTTTGCTGTGCAGAAGCTTTTTAGTTTGCTGTGATTTCATTTCTCTATTTTTGCTTTTGTTGCCTGTGCTTTTGGGGTCCTATATGAGAAATCATTGTCCATACCAATGTCCTGAAGCTTTTCCTCTATATTTCAGTAGTACCACAGTTCCAGGTTTTACATTTAAGTATTTAACCGATTTTGAGTTAATATTTTTGTAGATGATGTGAGATAAAGGTCCAGTTTCATTCTACAAATGGTTATCCAGTTTTCCCAACACCTTTTATTGAAGACACTTTCCTTTCCCCATGGTGTGTTCTTGGCACCTTTGTCAAAACTACTTCTGGGGATAGATATAAAAAATTGAAATTAGTATGTCAAAAAGATATCTGCATTTCCATGTTCATTTCATGATTCATAATAGCCAAGATATGGAAGCAATCTAAGTGTTCATCAACAAATGAATAAAAAAATGTGGCATATATACACACTGGAATAATATCCAACCTTATACAAATTAGGAAACTCTGTCATTTGTGATAATAGGGAAGAACCTCAAGGATGTTATGTTAAGTTAAATAAGCCAGGCACAGAATGACGAGTATTGTATGATCTCACTTATATGTGGAATCTAGAAAAGTTGGACTCATAATAACAAAGAGTTGAATGGTATTTACCAGAGGATGAGAGGGAAGGGCTGATGGAAAAAGGAAGAATGTTGGTCAAAGGGTACAAAGTTTCAGCTAAACAGGAGGAATAAATTTTATTGATCAATTGTACAATGTGATGACCATAGCTGCTAATAACGTATATTTCAAAATTGCGAAGAGTAGATTTTAAACATTCTCACCACAGAAAGATAAGTAGGTGAGGTAATCAAACTGTTAATCATTTTGATTTAATCTTTCTACAATAACCACATATATCAAAACACCATATTGTACCCTATAAATATGTCAAGTATTATTTGTCAATCAAAAACTTAAAAATATAAATAAATACAAATTACTACTGTGTGTAGTCTTCTAGGTTTAAGAGAATCGAAAGATCTGCTTTAGATATATTAGAATTTAGATATCTATAATGTACTCAAAAATTAAGATGGATGTTTTGGGAACTGAACAATGAGATCACTTGGACTCGGGAAGGGGAACATCATACACTGGGGCCTATCAGGGGGAGGGGGGAGGAGGGAGGGATTGCATTGGGGAGTTATACATGATATAAACGTTATGCACATGTACCCTAGAACTTAAAGTATAATAAATAAATAAATAAATTAATTAATTAATTAATTAAAAATACATTTTTGTTGTTGTTCTGTTTTTTTGAGATGGAGTCTCACCCTGTCGCCCCAGCTGAGTATAGTGGCATGATCTTGGCTCACTGCAACCTCTACATCCTGGGTTCAAGCGATTCTCCTGCCTCAGCCTCCTGAGTAGCTGAGATTACAGGTGTCTGCCATCACGTCTGACTAATTTTTATATTTTTAGTAGAGATGGGGTTTCACCATGTTGGGCAGGCTGGTCTCAAACTCCTGACCTCAGGTGATCCGCCTGCCACGGCCTCCCAAATTGCTGGGATTATAGGAGTGAGTCACCACTCCCAGCCTACTAAAAATACTTTTTAAAATGAGAGACAAAACTAGAAAACCTACAAATGTCAAAAGGATAATAGATATGTTGGTCAATGCAGCCTGCCACAGCAAAAATACCATAGTCTGTGTGGCTAAAACAACAGACATTAATTTCTCACAATTCTAGAGACTGAGAAGTCCAAGATCGAGGTGCCCAAATATTCAGGTTTTGGTGACGGCTGTCTTTCAAACTTGTAGAGTGCTGTCTTCTCTCTGCATCCTCACACGGAGGAGAAAGAGAGAGATGTGGTATCTTCCTCCTCTTACAAGGACACGAATTCTATTGTGAGCACACTATCCTCCTGACCTTATCAAAACCTAATGACCTCCAAATGTCGTACCTCCAAATACAATCACATTGGGAGGTTAGGACTTCACATATAAATTTGTGAGCAGGAAAAACAAATATTCATTCCGTAAGAGAAGAATACTACAAACAACCCTACAACATATTTTTTGTGAATTAGATGAAATGGAACAATTCCTTAAAAAAATGCAAACTAAAATAATTCAGCAAAGATTAAATAGATAATTTAAATAGCTTTATACCTGTTAAGTAAATTTAATTTACAATTTTATACAATTTTCCATTAAAACCTTGAGACCACATGGTTTCACTGGAGAATTCTACCAAACATGTAAAAAAGAATTAACACTAATTTTTCACAATCTCTTCCAGAAAATAGACAGGAGTTAATACTTCATAATTCATTTTGTGAATACAGTATTGGCATGACACAAAAACTAGAGAAAGACAATATCACAAAAAAGTAAAGTACAGACAAATATTTCTTACAAGTATGAACTCCAAAATCCTTAACAAAAACTGTCAAAGATAAATTAGCAATATATAAAAAGAAATATGTATTATAACCAGGTAGAGTTCATTCTGGGGATGGCAAGTCTGGTTCAATATTTAAAAAATCAAAGTAGTACATCATATTATCAGGCCAAAAAAAAAAAAAAAAAAAAAAGAAGAATCATGTGATTATATTCATTGATGCAAAAAAAGCATATGACAAAATTCAAAACCCATTCATGATTTTAAAAAAATCCAAGAAATAGGAATAGAGAAACTGCTTCACTTTGATAAAGAACATCTACAAAAACCTACTAATAACATAATTCATGGTGAAAGGCTGAGTGCTTTCACCCAAAGATAAGGATCAAGACAAAAAAGTGCTTTGATCAATGTTATTCAACATAGTGTTGGAAGTGCTAGCCAGTATGATGAGGTAAGAAAAGAAATTTAAAGGCATACAGATTGTAAATAAATAAACAAAATCTTTCCATTTGCTGATAAGATGATTTTCTGTATACAAAACCCAAGGAATCTATAAAAATTAAAACTTCTAGTATAAATTAGTGTCTTCAGGAATGTCATAGGATACTAGCTAAATATTAAATTATACTACTTGGAAAAATCTGTTGTACTAGCAATGAACATACGGGCACTAAAATTTAAAACACAATATCACTTACAACAACTCAAAAAATGAAATACTTTGGTCTGTGTCAAACAAAACATATACAAGATTTGTGTGCTAACAATTACAAAATTCTGACAAAAAATAAAAAGATGATTTAAATAAAACATACTAAAGATTTCAGTTCTTTACTGCAACTGCAAGCAAAATTACCACAAGACTTTTCGAATATAGACAAGATTTTTCAAAAATGTATGTAGATGTACAAAGGAACTAGAAGAGCCAGCACAATTTTGAAAAGTAAGTCTTGAAATCAGGTAGAGAGATTTTAAGACTTACATGGCTGCAGTTCTCAAGTTTGTGAGGTATGGTTAGAACAACAGATGAGCACATGGTTCAGTGGTGCAGAGTAGAAAACGCAGAAATAGAGCTACACGATTATGCACACCTAATTTTGACAAAGATGCAAGAGCAGCTATTCAAGAGAGGAAAGGCAGCCTTTCAACAGTGATGCTGGAGCAAATGGACATCCATAGGCAAGAACCCAACCTTGGTGAAGATCTCACACCTTGTATAAATATTAGCTCAAAATACATCACAGGTTTAAATGTAAAATGTAAAACTGTTAAAGTTTTAGAAAAAAAGAAGAAGAAAATCTTCAGAATCTAGGGCTAGGCAGAGTCCTTAGCAATGTTCATTGCTAGTAAAACAGATTTTTCAAGTAGTATATATTCCAAAAACATGCGCCATAAAAGGAGAAATTAATAAATTAGATGGCATCAAAGTTTAATACTTCCACTCATCAGAGACCCTGTCAAGACAATGAAAAGACAACATACAGAGTGAAAGTGAAATATCTGCAAACCACTTATCTGACAAAGGATTTGTATCTAGAATATATACAAACTTTGAATATTCAATAATAGAGAAGCACACAATCCAATTAGAACATGAGTGAAAACCATGGAAAGTCATTTCACCAAAAAGGTAAAACAGATGGCAAGTAAGCACATGGAAAGATATTTAACAGCATTAGTAATTATTCAAATGCAGACTAAAACTACAATGAGTTATTACTACATATCTATTAGAATGGCTAAAATAAAAGGAAAAATAGTGTCAAGATCAAATGTTGGCAAGGACACAGAAAAACTGGATCACTCATACATTGACAGTGAAAATGTAAAATGTTACAGTCACTCTGGAAAACAGTCTGGTGGTGTCTAAAATTCTGAACATACATCAGCTACAAAACCCAGCAATTGTACTCCTGAGCATTTATCCCAGAGAAATAAAAATTTATTTTCACACAAAAACCTGTACACGGATGCTTAGAGCATTTTGACTTGTCATGGTTTTAACCTGGAAACAACCTAGATGCCCTTTAATGGGTGAATGGTTAAAGACATTGTATATGTCCAAACCATGTGATACTACACAGCAATCAAACGGAATGAACTAGTGATAGACACACTTTAGATGGATCTCAAGGGAATTACATGAAGTGAAAATGCCTGTCTCAAAAGATTACATACCACATGATTCCATTCATATAACATTCTCAAAATGACAGAATTACAAAAGGGGAGAACAGATTAGTGGGTACCAAGGATTAAGCAAAGGGTAGGGGGCAGAAGGAAGTGGATTCGCTATAAAAGCGCAACACAGCAGATCCCCGTGGTGATGGAAGCTTTCTGTATCCTTATTGTATCAGTGTTGATATCTGAGTTGTGATATTTTATTATAGTTTTGTAAGATGTTGCCACTGCAGAAAACTGAGTAGTAAATTGTACACTGCATCTCTCTGTATTATTTGCTTATAATTCCATGCTAATCTACAATTATCCCCAAATAAAAATTTAATGAAAAATTTAATAAATAAAAAATTGTAAAAATATCTTTTGAGCCCCTTCTATGTGCTACTGTTTTAGGTGCTGAATATATACGAGTGAATCCAACGGACAAAATTGGCGTCTCATGGAACTTACAATGGGAAATGGGGAAAGAAACAACAGAATGGGCAAAGGGACACTGAGCATGCTGAATGGAGGGAAGGGATGGCAGGGCATGTAAAGCAAGGTGATAACAAAAGTCCTCATGAGAAAGTGAGGATGTCTGAGTAAAATCTGAAGGTGGTGTATAAGAGAACCATGTAGATACCTGGAAAGTGCACACAGGTGCTTTCTCTGTATATGTAACTTTCTGTAGACCCTAGACAGTCACCTAATATTCTACAAATCAATCTGTTTGAAAAACCTTCTCAAAATCAGCCCTCTGTAGAAGGTTTATTTTTCACATCGAAGCCTAGACCACCAGCATGATCAATATTTTCTCTAGGGAAAGCAATTACTAATCACCAATTGTGTTGGATGTGTGCAAGGATCCCACTGCCTGTATCTATGTATTGTTGGGGAGTGTACAGGGAAAATAATGTTGTTTAATGCCATCCTTGGGAAAACACAAAACATAATTAGGAAGAGAACTATACAAATATCACAGAGTATTATAAGACAAAAATGTTCTTTTAATGATCAGATAATTTGGATTAGATGTAACTACCACTAGCAGCAATATCAAGAATCAAGAGTTGCATGTTCAATAATAACAGATGTCTTTAATACTTCAGAGATGTTTGAGCAAAGCCACTGTCATTTACAAAGAAATATAAGTGAACAGCTCATAAGGGCTTAAAGGTTTTCTAGATAAAACCAGTTTTGGCACATGGTAAGGGGACTACTAAAATTCCTAACAGTAAAGTTACAGAAAAATTTAGTTTAAATGCAAACTGGCTCATCATGTGATAAGAACAAAAGGTTCCTTGAAGAGTGGTGATTCCATAAGCAACTACTGGCCACGTGAAACAAGTTACAGGACATAGAAGTGTAGGCTCATTTCAAGATATATTTCTCCTAATTGCATTTTGGAGGAAATGTTTTTCAGAGCAGCTCTTTTAGAGAAGGCCAAAGTCCAAATATACGAAATCTTAAATGCACTTAGACGATCCTCATTGCTCCTTAGAATGGAAAAATAAATGTGACTAATTGATTAAGGGAAGAAGGTTGGCTTCCCTTCAAGGAATGAGGAGTGTAGTGATTCCCAAGAAGACTCTTTTCACAATGGAGTTTTCTCGCAAAGATTGCTCCTCTCAAAACATCTTGGTGTATTCTGTGTATCTCAGTGGGAATAGACATTGTTATGCCTTTCAAATTGTCACAAGTTGCAAAATTAAACATGTGCAGCATAAAAATAGCACACCATGGGGCTACAAAGAGAAGCAGAACAGAGCCTAGCCGCAAAGTCACAGGTTTTGAAAGTGGGTCTTGATAAAATATGAGACTCACCTTTGTCCATTAGAGAGGAACTCCCCAATGCCAGGTCCCTTATTGTTCCAGAAGCTGTTCCCCTACTTCAATGAGTAAAGAGTCTGCCACGACACTACCAATGTTTGCATCAACTTTGGTGATAGCTCTATGAATACAAAGCAAGTCAAAATCAACCCTACCGGCATGAGAAGTCCTCCTTTAGTGTGGCTAGGTCTAAATCGACCACAAATCATACGATAAAGATTTTAGGTAATGCCTAAATGATGCCGCTGTTGAGGCTTTCTGCCATAGTCTAATGTCACACAATGAAGACTAAACCATTGAAAGATATGAGGATTCTGTATCAGCTTGGTATTGAGTGTGACAATGTGAACAAATATTTACATGTAAATAGACTGACAGAAGTATCTACTAAATACAGATTATGAGCTTTAAAAAGTAAAACAAAACATCCTGGAGGGCCGAAGAAGTGAAATTTTTTCTAGAAGATGAGATTGAACTATTCTTTCTTGGTTGTGTTTTTAAGGAGAGCCACTGTTCATTATTCATGAGTGTTCAGAGGTAAGGAAAAGTGTTTATGACATATGTGTAGATTCTGGACAAACAGTCCATTGGAAATGTGCACCAGGTAGAGCTGAGGCTCCATTGATGAGACCCCACCCACCTAAAGCTCTGTCTGAAGTCCTCATTATTGTTGTGACAGGAGATGGCAGCAGATGTGTTTAGCTGAGGGAGAGCCCTGAGTGTCAGAGACAGATGCTTACATCACACTTAAATAAAAATAAAAATATATTGGAGAATCCTGTCCAATGGAGACACGACTGGCATCATGGGCTCAGAATCTGGTTTCTGTGTCAGCATCCAGAACTTCAAAAAAGGAAAGGTTTTGAGGGGTCAGTAGGGTTAGGGGAGCTGAGTTTCCAGTAATAGATTTATACCTAGATTATAAGAAAAAAAGGATGAGACGTGTCGTCAAGTCCAATATTCCATAAAATTAGGCTGACATTATCCGGAAACACACACGTACACACACACACACACACACACACACACACACACACACACATACACAGATAATGTCAGCTAATATATATATACACAAAATCAACTTATGAGAAATGATCTTTTTCCCACTCTTTGGTGGACCATTTAGAATAAGGAACTGGGGTTCTAATTTCACACTGGAACGTAATATCAAATTGTTTACCTTTACTCAGATGCATTTTCTCAGCTATTAAACAGTCATGCAGTCTCCTGCCTGAGAAAACACATGTAGTTATAGGAAGTATTAAAATAGTATCCTACAATTATATAACCATTTTAAAGTGTTAGTATATAAACTTTTTTCCTTTATTGAGATCCCTGGAGCTTATCCACTTAATTGTATTTACACTCCTACCCATTTTTTCTCAAAGTACAATGTTTGGCCTATTTGTATCAGAACCAACTGGAATGCCTGTTTAAAATGCAGAATTCTTGGGCCCCGCCTCCAATATATAGACAGAATTTCTGAGTATGGGGTGAAGAGTCTTATAATTCTGATATCTCCCGAGTTCTCAAAAACACAGACTTTTGATAATCAAAGCGACATAAGCCAAATAACACCTTGGAATGAGAAGTCAAGGAAAAGCCAAAGAGCAAGCTGAAGATGACAAAATTATGACTATAAAGTCCCAATAACCCACCAGACATTTCTGCCTAAAGCCACCTGCAGACCACTGAGAGGCTGGGATGTGGTCTTGGTAAT
Organism: Trachypithecus francoisi; assembly: GCF_009764315.1. Taxonomy (NCBI): domain Eukaryota; kingdom Metazoa; phylum Chordata; class Mammalia; order Primates; family Cercopithecidae; genus Trachypithecus; species Trachypithecus francoisi. Next base: position 20,907,776 of record NW_022681454.1, read on the forward strand.
GCATTCCCAGCCTTCCATTTCAAAACAAATCACAAGTGAGTCAAGGAAGCCTCATTTTCAATTATATCAAAGGCAATCAATAGGCAGCTTTAAAACAATGAGGTTGCTCATTTGGCTCGAACAAAAGTCATCAACCGCAAGCAATCCTGTGGTGTCCACTGGAACCTAATGGACTCACACAGATTTGGTAAACTTTTTACAATATTTTATATTGCCTTTTTACAATATTTTGTAGATTAGCCAGTTACCTAATATTTAAAAACAATTAGGCCACATAGGTGATTTAAACTTTCAAATTCAGCATGCTATTTTCTCTCCTTCCTTTATTAATTTTTCTTCAGATTAGTATTTGTTAAATATGTTACATATACTACTAGACTAATATAAATATGAGTAAGCTGAACTCTAACAAAAACTATTTGTGTATATTTTTTAAGGGAGAGGCACAAAACTTTCTGTCTCATTCTCTTGTGAGGTGAGATCCGCAAAAAAACAATTGTAAGTCTGGGGTAACTAAGTGAAGGACAACAGCATAATAAAAAAAGAATTAAAAAGAACAATAAATGTACTGAACTTCCCTTAACGCCCACCCAACATATACAGATGATGAGTTGACTCAGTATATATTTATTGAGTTTCTACTTATCAGGTAGAGGTTGAGAGCTGAGTTTCAGATGATGTTAAGATACAACATATCTTTTCACTTGAAATTGAAAAATATATTTTCACTTGAAATTGAACTGTCTTACACTATTTCTTTGTCACAAACAGATAACTAGTTTTTAAGGAAGAGAAGATGCAAATAAAATTTTTTTTAAAAGTTAAGATCATCAACAAAAAATAGTCTAAATATTATTAAAATATAAGGGTTGTATTAAAACAGACGTATTCTTGATTTGCTCAGTAAAAAAGATTTTGTTACTTATGTAAACATCCAGAAATAGTAGAAGCAATGGTATTAGAGAATCACATAAACATATATACTCAGTGATGTCTTGTCTACACCAGGTTACAATTCTCTTTAGCGTGAGTAATCCCTTTTTGGGCTAAAATGTCCAGTGATGCTTTTATAACTACACTAATGCCATAGGCCAAATGCCAAAAGAGAAGCACAGATCCTAGTCCAACAGCTAATAATTACTGACATCATATAATGATAACCACCAGAGCTGCCAGCACATGCAACTTTTAGATTAAATTGGATAGGAGGGCACACATTGGCATGCCATGCTGGAAAAACATAGCAATAGAACAAGACATAACTGCTGTCATTCTTCCCAAATTATATATTCTTGCTTTGACTTACATAAGGCAAAATATTAGATTATATGGAAGATAAATACCTCTTTAGTACTTCATCCTACAAATCTAAATTCAATTTCGACTAGGTAAAGGCAGAGCTTGGCTCAGAAATCCTCTGTGCCTTCTGAATGTCCTTGAGTGTGTCCTAAGGATTCATTTCCTAACAGCAGTCTGAGAATGATCACACTCACACACTCCCCTGGAACTTGCTGCCATACCCCCTTCTCATCAGAGAAGCATGATTAAATATTCAGGACTCTGCCATCGTGGTGCATAGCAAAGTAATGCAGGGCTCTGACCTCCTCCAGGAAAATCAGTCAGGGAACAAATGCATGACAACAGGTGGTACTAACTGTGTCCTGTAACCGAAAACCACCTAATGCAGTTTTCATGTTACACACTCTCCAATACTCACTGCAGAAGATGTTGTACTAAAAGCTTTTTTAAACGCATGCTGCAAATTCATATGCAGATCCAGTCACAGCTGACCTTCGGCTCCACGTAGCCAGCATGTGCCTGGAGGGAGAGGCAGTGGAATGAGCCCTGGACTGAGTCAGACTTGTGTCTGGCTCTCTCAAGGACTAAGGTTGGGCAAGCTGCTCCAGGTTTCAATCTCCTAATATGCAAAATGAAGGTATTATATTAAATAACATCTGTTTTATGTTCCAATTCAAAAAAATCTAGAGATAGAATTCTAAATATCATTGAAATCACCAAAGAATGCCCTGTAATGTGGATCTACTTCTGTTTACTCACCCCTACCCCTATTGATAAACTTTTAGGATGTTTTCAGTTGTACTGCTATTTCAAACAATACTGCAATAAACAGCCCTGTACACATATCCTCACAATATAAAGCTTTATTTTTTTCCACAGGTTAATGTCATTAACTTAGAGGCATGCCTGCTACCCATGGTTAAGTAAAAAAGCAAGTGAAGAAGATATGTACAAGCGATATGTATGATCCTATGTTTATGAAATAAAGCTACATTCTCTATAGGGGTATATTTCATTTGTATAAGATTGCAGCCTAAAGGAAGAGAAGAGATGCTATAAGAAAAAGGAAACAGGTTGGATGTAGTGGCTCATGCCTGTAATCCCAGCTCTTTGGGAGGCTCAGGTGGGCAGATCATGAGGTCAAGAGATTGAGACCATCTGGGTCAACATGGTGAAACCCCGTCTCTACTAAAAATACAAAAATTAGTTGGGCATGGTGACACATAACTGTAGTTCCAGCAACTCACGAGGCTGAGGCAGGAGAACTGCTTGAACCCGGGAGGTGGAGGTTGCAGTGAGCTGCAGTGAGCTGAGATCACGCTACTGCACTCCAGCCTGGTGAGTGAGACTCTGTCTCAAACAAAACAAAACAAAACAAAAAAGGAAAAGGAAACGGCACCAAAATGGAAGTTCCCACAATATAGTGTTAATGTTTAGAATATAAAACTAAAATGTATAAAAATATAAAACATTTTCATATACTGCTTTGTAAAAGAAATATAGATTAATGAAAAGTGATTTCATAAGAGATAAAATACATAGGCAAATTTTAATTGGGTTCCTTCTGTTATTGTTTTTTATATCGCTTTTGCAGAAAAGTAACATACAGACAAAAAGGAAAGTAATGAACCTGTGATGTGCATTTCCCTGAGCAGTTCCAGGGCTGCGAAATACCAATAATATCTACTTATTCTCTATGGGAAAGGCACCAGGATGAGAAATTCTCCTGAACTGTATGAACTAATCTTCACAGGAAACTTTTTAAGTAGGTTTTATTATCCTTCAAAAAGGATAGGAAAACTGAGGCTGGGAAGCGTTAAGTAACTGGCCTATACTCATTGCAGCATAAGTATCATACCTTAAATGTGTTCTTTTCTTTGCCTGACCCCAAACCAGTGCTCTGAAGCATTATGGAACATCAAAACCCTCTCTGGCTTCCCTACAGCCCCCAAATTCTCCATTTTCTACCATGGGAGCTATTAAAATTACACTAGATAAACCTCTATTTTAAAAGTATTCAAAACAAAACACAACACACTTGCTTAGAACAATAACAATAAATATTACAGAATAATATCATCCTTCCCATTCTAAAATATTTTTAAAGAACATGATAACTTTATATTGGGTCCTAGATACCATACTGTATTTAGGGAATTTACCAAGATGCAGCTGGCTTTATTGTAAGTCAAGCAAAATGAACTGGCTTTCTCATAAGCTGGGCTCAGTCTACTATTATTGGTTCTATATAGTGTCTCTTCGTGTGCTAGTGAAACAGGATGGGGCGGGCGCAGGGAACCTCCTCCCCATCTTTCACTAGCCCGAGAAGTATCTTTTCAATATTTTATAATTTTGCCTTTGGCAAAGGGCTGCTTATCTCCTGGGCATTCAGGCACATTTTGAAGATTTCCCCATAGCCAATAAGCACAGAATGATTATTCTCACAAAAGTTCTTAGGAAATGTCGCCTCTCTTGTGTCTCCTTCTTTCTAGATAAGCTCTCCTTACACCTTTCTCCTGAGATAGCCTAGAATCTCCCTTTTTACATTGCTGCACAAACACAGATTCATTTCCATAAATGTTTACTCCAGCACCTATAGCATAGATTGAGGCTATGGACAAGTGCCATTGTGTGGGATTTAAAAGTACATTTTCCCTTCAGAGATTAAAAAAAAAAAAAAAAGCTAGTCATAGCAGCAATTAGTCCAGTTGTTGTCTTCATTGCCCTCCTTTTTATTTCTAAGCATGATTCATTCAGGATATAAGATGGCATGGGCAATCATTCTAGTATTAAACACCAGGGAGAGATGAGGACCATCTTCCTCCCTGTGTCTGATTCTCTTTCTGTCCCATCTTCTTTGCTTCCCCATTTCCTTCACTCTTCCCTTCCCTGTCCAGGTCCTAATGAATGCTGACTCAGACCATCTGTGTTTTCCAGGCCAGCTCTTTCACTTAATGCTCATGATTTTGGCCAAGTCCTTTAAAATGTCTAAGCCTCAATTTCCTCATAGGTAAAGGAAGCTAACAATACCTACCTAACTGAACCACCCAATAAAATTCTTTTGAGAATTAAGTGGGAAAATGTATATTAAACACATTGGAAACTCTTGTCTACAGGGGATATGTCATCAATGGGAGTTGTTACTGCTGCTGTTTCTACTAGATTCCAAGTTGAGAAGAAAATCTTTCTAAAGCAAGTATCCAGTAGAGTCAGGAGGAAGCATCTAAAGTTCCTGCAAGGACCATTACACATGCTGGTATGATTATCTGGATAAGGAGTTAGCACCATTTAAATTATTTTATAGGCAATACAGAAATATATCTGCACTTCTCTTTAAAAAATTACTAATACATCATTGTTGTATATTTTCATGAGGTACAAGTGATATTTTGATACCTGCATAGAAAGTGTAATGATCAAGTCAGAATGTTAAGGTTGTCCATCACCTTGAGTATTTGTCATTTCTAAGTGTTCAAAATATTTTCAGTCCTCTCGTCTAGCAATTTTGAAATGTACAACATATTCTTGTTCACTATAGTCACCTTACTCTGCTATTGAACATTAGAACGCATTCCTTCTGCCTCACGGTATATTTTACCCATTCACCAGCCTCTCTTCCTAAATTCTCTGCCCACACATACACACCCTCTCCAGCCTTTTTTCCCAATGTTATCTTTCTTTCATCACATAAACACTGGCTTTTTAGTCAATGGGAAACAAATTACCAAATGATTATATTTCACAGCACAAGCTCATGTATACCCCATGATTAGACTTCAATCACTCAAAAAATTATAAAATGGAATGAAAATGATATGAACATGTATGCGTTTTCTGACAAAAGAGTCCAGCACTCCCATCCAATTCTAAACAAATTCTAATAATCCTGAAGTGATTCTATACTGGATATATTGTGCGTAAATACATCATCAGATTTATTTTTCCCTAGAAACCTAAAGAATTAGTTTAACATACTCCAAAAATACAGTCTAGTGCAGTGTTTTGTTACCTTTGAGATGGTAGTCCCCTTTGATAGTTTTATAAAAATTATAAATTTTCTCTCAAGATTAATAAATTGTCATCAATAATGGCTGTATTTTCAAAGGCTCCTGGTGGTACATTCTCCCTCATAGCGGCTAGGAACATTCCATCTCTCCCTTCCTTGACATACTTACTACTTTGTAATCTCCCCTGGTATTTCTCTGCTCTCTAATCTCCTTTGTTCTTTGTGAGAAGGCCACAGCAGTGAGTCCTTCTACAGTACTGGCTATCTAGGACACGGACAGAGAAAGAAAGAGACAAGGAGAAGGGGGCAAAAAGAAGATGGGATGGAAAGGTAAGAGAGTCAGACGCAGGGAGGAAGGAACTAGAGACAGGAGAGGAGGAAGAAGAGGAAAGGAGACGAGGAAGAAAGAGAGGGAGGAAGGGGGGACATAATGGGGGAAGGAAAAGAAGGGAAGAGACAATAGGACTTGGTAGCTTTTGGTAGGTCAAGAAGTAGGTTTATGAGAAATACCTCTTTCAAACTTCTCAACTTGCTTCCCCATTCAACACATTTGCTCTAAGATAAAGGTGAAGTAATTGAGGACAGCCTGGCCTCCAGCTTTTAAAGTGACCTATGAATTGATATTATATAGAATGTGCTAATAATTTCCCTTTGAGGTATTTTATTTTATACTACCAAGTTACAGAGTTATACTTTATTATTGACAAACTATTTCTTGGAGTATGAATGAGGGGGACAACCGCCTCCTTAGTGAACTGAACAAAAAAAATCCCTTCTACGCCAGTTTTGCTCTTTTGTCTTAATACAACATTAGATGTCTCTGACATTTGTGCTACAAGATAAATTATTTTCAACTCAGTTTAACAAATGTAAATTGGATTTCTTATAGCCTTTTTATATTGAGCCCAAGAAATAGAAAAATTATATCTGCTCTAAAAATTGAGAGGACTGCAAATGTTAGGGGTGAGTTGCATCCATCAAAAAAAGTCCTAACTGAAAAAACTTATATTTTCTAAAAATTAATTTGCTTTCTTCCTGAAAATATCTACTGTTTCCGTGATATGGCTTTCAATCTTTTCTTTGTGCTTCTGATATCATAATTGTAAAATATTTCACTTGACTCTGCATTATTTATTCACCCATCAGTCAATCATTTATTAGGGAAGGAACTGTAAAATCAGGTTACTTTGATATGACTTCTCTGATTTCTTTAAGATCAACATTAAAGTGGAAACACCTGGGATCTAAATAACTGGAGGAAATGTGTGTACAAAATGAATTAGTATCACCATTGAAAAGCCTCTTTTATCCTAATCTGAAGTTGATGGGGAGCAGCTAAAACTAAGAATAAAACAAATTAGTCTTGGTCAGCTTTGATGGTCAGACAGTTGTCTACAGAACCCCAAGTCTATTAGCAAAGTGGCTCAGTTTATGTATGGGGCCAACATAATAGTCTTTTTTTAATTTTAATTTTTGAGATAGAGTCTTGCTCTGTTTCCCAGGCTGGAGTGCAATGGCGTGATCTCGGCTCCCTGCAACCTCTGCCTCCCGGGTTCAAACGATTCTGCTGCCTCAGCCTCCTGAGTGGCTATGATTACAGGTGCATGCCACCATATCTGGCTCATTTTATGTATTTCGAGTTGAGACAGGGTTTTGCCATGTCGGCCACGCTGTTCTCGAACTCCTGACTTCAGGTAATCACCCTCTTGGACCTCCCAAAGTGCTGGGATTACAGGCAGGAGCCACTGCCACCATGCCGGGCCAGTAGTCTTTAGTTTCTAAGAAGAGGCAGAAACTGCTAGTTTCTTGAAACCCTGTAATGAAGAGTTATTGGGTAAAGTTAGAAAGCTTAATCATAAGATGGTCTGATGTACATGTTTACCCCAACAAGTGAGTCAGTTTAGATCACAGTTTCTGCCTTCCAGCCTGATTATTAACCTATTTGTTTTCTCACCTCCAAAGCTGGTCATGACTCATCCCATGCTAAAATGGTCTTGTTGAAGGGAACAAATGGCTGTGACCTGATATTAATATCACTTTGTTCCTACAGCCATTCCTCCTTTTGGGGTGACTGACTATTAAGAACTCAAGTGTAGGTAAATTTAGAAATACAGAAGCCACTTCTCTCCATACCCAGGTAGACAGAGAAAAGCAAGTTCTCATGCTGGGACGGTGTGCCCACTGTCCTTCCAAAGGTCGAACTACCACATTGGAGTTTCTTAATTTATTTCCCCATCTGACGGGTTTCAGGGATGCTTGCAAATCTCACCTTTCTCTCTTACATGCATCGTTGTCATAGTGTTTCTCAAACTCAGCACTATTTTGGGCCAAATATTTTGGATTGTTTTGGAGGGGTACCCTGTGTATTGTAGGATGATTAGCAGCATCCTTGGTCTCTTATCTACTAAATGTCAGAAGTATTCACCCACTGTGGCAACAAAAATGTTGCCAGACATTCTCTACTGTCCCCTAGGGGTAATATCACCCTGGATAGAGAACCACTCTACTAAGTCTATGAACTTGATTAATGAGAGTGCCATGGATTCTTGATTTCAGCCCTAGTGATTCAGGTTTTACACGTGATTTTCACAATATTAACTACATAATTTGCTATATATTAACTATATCACTCCCTAGAATACATTGGCTTATAAGCAATAAATCAAATGCACTTGGATTTAGCATTGAGCATTTTATACCCCTCAAGAAAAGCTGAGCCTTTGTTTTTGTAAGAATTTGGCTATGCCAGAACCAATGAGACCATACCTCCCCAATATAAAACCCATCTTGCAAGTTATGACCGCCTTTATTCGACTGGTAGCCTAGGACTGGAGCAAAGAGCCAACAGCTATCAGTTCTTAATTTTACCCTTGATTGCTTCTTGTGTTTCTTTATTGGGGTGAACTTATTAGACTTTGCACATATTAGCCTATGTACCCTGATTCTTTTCTTCCTATGTTTTCTGTTTCAAGGCTCTTGATCACTGTCATTTTCATTGGCCCCATTCCTGCGTAATAGTTCCTTCTTTAATATACTTCTCACTCCGACTTCTGTTTTATATTCCAAATCTGTGATCATCACTTTTCTCTTTCATCTTTTAATGCATCACCAGCTTAGACCTATGGTACCCAGTTGGTCTCAATTCACTAGTGTCATCCTACATCTTTTTGATTCCTCTGTTCTGAACCTGTTCATTTCATGTCATGACAGAACACTTAGAACATGAAAAAGTAAGGGAAGGCAATTTAACAAAGGGGCAAAAATAGAAACCCATACATTCTCAGAAATAAGCATGTAAACTTCACAACTTCTGAGGACACCACATTATCCCACGACAGTGTGCCAAGTGTCATTCGCAGTAATGATTTTGAGCCTTCAATAAAGGAGTATATGTGCTCTCCTTAAGAAGAAAAAACATACTATATTTAGAAATAGCTTCATCTCATCTGGTTAATATAGAAGTTGCAACACCTGAAGTGATAAGCTCGAATTTTCTGCAAAACGCATTTATGTAAAACACTATGTTACCTAACTAGAGTATTTATTAGCCAATTTGTATTTATGCTTATTATGTTGAATTGTATATGATTGCTAGTTTTACAAATATTATAAAACTTGTTAAATATTTCACAATATTAACAATTATATATTCCACCAAAATAATACGGAAAGTTTTTTTTTTTTTTTTTTTTTTTTTTTTTTTTTTTTTTGGTTTAAGTTCCAGGATACATGTGCAGGATGTGAAAGTTTGTTACATAGGTAAACATGTGCCAGGCCATACCACCCTGAACATGCCCGATCTTGTCTGAAACTTCTCTAAATGCAAGACAGTACAAACTAGCAACGCCTTCTTCAAATGCCAAGTACACTTAAAATACTATAAAGATAATTTTCATTTTGCTAAGGTTTCATCAATGCTTCCTTCTTGCATGGATAACTTCATGATTCCAGAAACTCAGGAACATTAACTGAACAATCAACTAAAACAGTGCAAGTAATGACTCCACAAGACAATGCGAGTAATGACTCTGTAGCCAATGGATTAAATAAGAGAATGAGGTGATTATTTTAATTAGCAAATCTATTTGCAAAGGACCCTTCACGGACCCTTAAGTTTCTGTTTTGCTATGTTTAGTGCATTTCAATTGCAAATGTCAACAATTGCATTTTTTGGTTTCTAATCTCCAGCAGCATAATCAATAATGTGCATTGCATTTGTCCTTTTAAGATGACAGCACTCAGCAGCAAGAACCTAACAAAACAAGCTAAAGAATCATTAAGTTTCAGTACGCAACTGCCACCTTAGCAAGCGATCATTAAAGTAATATTTTCTGCAGTGAAACCCCTATAGTTGCTAATAATTGATGATAGCTCATGTTAGAAACCAATAACAGATACACATCTTCAATACATGAGATAGAATATAAGACAGAAAGTCAGTAAGGAGAAGAAAAAAGAGACGGAAAGAAACCTAATTATATCAGACACCCAGGAACTCTGAAATGAACTCGTTTCATCTCAGAGGAACATAAAGAAATGTAGAGGAGTCCATTTAAATTTATTATCTGCCTGCTGCTGTTTCAGCTGCTGCTAACAGACGTTCCACAGAGAACCTATGGGGAGAAAAGCATTTTTATATGTTCTCCTGGTAAGAAGCTGGGGTGAGGGTGTTGAGGATGAATGTAAATGTGAATATATGGTACTTCATCAGGACCAAGTTTTCTGTTACCATCTCAACAGAGCTAAGTAAAGTAAAAGTTCAATGAACATTTGCTGAATAAATAAACAATGCAGTGATTCCAAAACTCCCTAGAAATCCATTGCATGGTGCAGTAGAGTCTAGTATTGAACCATGACCTCTCATTAGCAGTGGCAAGAAGAAATCTTTGTGTCAGGTAAAAGAAGAAACAATAGGTGCCAGGCATGGTGGCTCAAGCCTGTAATCCCAGCCTTTGGGAGGCCGAAGCACGTGAATCACCTGAGGTCAAGAGTTCAAGATCAGCCTGGTCAACATGGGGAAACCCCGTCTCTACTAAAAATACAAAAACTTAAGTGGACATGGTAATGGGTGCCTGTAATCCCAGCTACTTGGGAGGCTGAGGCAGGAGAATCACTTGAACCCGGGAGGCAGAGGTTACAATGAGCTGAAATTGTGCCATTGTGCTCCAGCCTGGGTAACAAGAGCGAAGCTCCATCTCAAGAAAAAAAAACAAAAGAAGAAGCATAAGAAGAAGGAAGAAGGAAGAAGGAAGAAGGAAGAAGGAAGAGGAAGAGGAAGAGGAAGAAGAAGAAGAAGAAGAAGAAGAAGAAGAAGAAGAAGAGAAGAAGAAGAACAAGAAGCAGCAGCAGCAGCAGCAGCCACAGAAGCAGAAATAAATAAAAGAGGAAAAATCAAAAACAGGGCCAGTGCCAGTTACTTGATACCTTTTCTATATCTGCTAGCATCCACTAGCTGGTGGTGAGAGGGACTTCTTAATCTTCAAGGCTCCATTGAAACATGTCTCCACTTCTCTCTTACCCTCAGGAAGTATGCACTAGGCCAGTTGTGTTTAATATCACATACAGGATTTTCCATCATAAGTACAGTACGTATTTCTGCAATTTTTTTCATGTAAAATATAAATTGAAAAAAAAATCAGTGTGACAAAAGAAAATATTCAAACTCCAAAGATAAGTGGAGCCTCAGAGCAGACAGATATTAAGAAAATCCAACCTAGACTCTGCCTTCTTGATTTTCATGTCTAAGTGCTAGAAAGCTTTTTTTCATATTTTATTTTATTTTATTTTATTTTATTTTATTTTATTTGTTTTATAGTAAAAAAGAATGACTCAAAGCTGTTCTTTAACACTAGAGCCTTAGTTTAGAGTTTGGTTAAACTGTTCAGTGAGCTAACTCCAATGTTTACATAGATAGTACTTTTTCGTGAAAACAGTGTGATGTAATGACCTAAAAGGAGAGATTCTAAAAGTAGAGATTCAGTGACAGATCACCTGGACTTCCACCCTAACGTTGCCTTTAATAGCTGTGTACTAATGACCAAGTTACTTGTCACCAAAAGATTATGTATGATTATTTCTGCATTCACGGGATCTATAGTAATTTATATTTCCTTGTTTATGTTTTATTTTTCTGCTTTCTATAATTCCTATAGTGAACAGATCTTTTTTTTTTTAAAGAAGAAACTTCAGTTGGTGACAAGGTATCAAGTAAAAATGAACATTACATGAGGTACCACCTTAAATGCCACACTTTATAAAGTTCGACTTCAGCTATAATCAACATAGTTTCTAATTTTAATCAGTTAGCAGAAAGCATAAATCAGCCACTCAATTTTTGCTTATAAGTAATTTCTGGGGGCAAGTATATATCAGAGTTGAAGTTCTTGATCAACTAACTAAAAATGTCACATAAAAATTCTCCCACCTTCTCATTATCAAACACTATTTGGTTTTCATAATTGCAGTGTTGAGTTCTGGCCTACAGGTAATGTTCTGATACATCCAATAATACTTTTGCTGCTACATCAATAAAATATGGTTGTAAACTCAGCACTTACCATTCACACGGCTAACACAAGTCTGCCCATCTCCATAATACTACACCAACATAAAGTCATCCTCATGGCCATATTAAAGTGAATTTCTCCCAAATTATATGCTGTGTCCATAAGACATGACCGTGCATTTAGACAATGCTTATCTGTTAAGGGGCTCTGAACACTGTCTGTGTATATGTTCTATTTATGTGTAAACATCACTGATGCAAAAAGAGACAGCCTTTTATTTCAGAGGTATCTATGTTCTGATTTGCACTAAAAACTTAGACTTCTTAAGATCATAAATTTCTTATTCAATCATAGTACCATTCTACTGAGCTCATTATTCAGTCTTTCACCAGTACAAACAAGAACTATTTTGTGGAAAGCCATTCTTGTATTCAATCTACTGCTAGTGCTAAAGAAAGCTGTAAAAGTAAATCAAAGCCAACTCTGCATTTTGGGATGTCACAGCTCAACTGGGAAGAGAGGTATGAAAACAATTCCAGTGTATGCAGGGCTGTTATATCCACACTTTAGGCATGTGAGGCGGGGGAGATAGGGAAGACAGAAAATGTGTTCAGGAGAGACGTTACTAAAAAGAGTTTACAATGAGTTTCAGAAAATGAGTAGGTTTTTGGCCAGTGGGTAGGAGAGAAAACAAGGAAATCCCACATTCTAAAGACAAACAGAATACCTGAACAACAAGGCACGAATGAGCAAGGAGAGAAAATGACATTGTAAGGAAAATACTTCTTTTTCCTCAGCCAAAAGTTTTGTTACTTTCAGTTAGTATATGCAGATTTAATTCAACACGTCATTTGGGCAACCACTAGAATTTTCAATTGAGAAAACAGAAATCACAAGTCAATTCAAATTATAAAAGCAAATTTGGCAAGATCATGTGGTTGCTGCCGTGCTAGAGGGAGCTGATGGACAGCTGGTTCTCCTGCCAGTTCTCTTCGATGTGGCTTGTTACAGCTTTGTGAGTTCTTGCTAAAATGTATTATTGCTGCCTTTTTACTGTGCATGTTACATTCTGCTCTTTCCACACCCTATGGTAATATTTTTGTGCCATTCTATGGTTAAACATAATTTTAACTATTGTGACTATATATATATATTGGCAATTCACTATGTATAACCTTCAAGGGAATAGTTTTACAAAGATTTCCGGTGTTAACAACATGGTAAGGAAAGTGAGGTCTTCAGACAAAAACAAACAAACAAAAAACAGAAGTTCCATAAGGATTCTCACTGTCTAGCTATTTACGTAGATATTTGTTTTACATGTATTTCTATAGAATAAAATTTAACAATATAGAAAGGTCTAATGGATCTATGAAAAGATTTGTTGTCACTGTCCCCAATCCTATTCATTTTCTCCAAGACACAATTTCACATAGATGGTATAAGTTCTTCAGGCATGTGGACTCAGATTTCACTTACTAAAAACAAAACAACAACAATTAAAGTAAAATTTGTGATGCTGCTAAAATGCATTTATTTCCCAAATTTGAAGACCCTCCTTTGAGTTGACAGGGTCCCCAGGACGCATATGAGAAAAGAAGAGCTTTTGGAGAATATTTTGCTAATATTCACTGCTGCTTCTCCTTTTTTTGTGCAGTAAACTCACTTCCGATAAGCTTTTGAATCCATAGCTAGCTAAATCACGTTAGGCCTTCACCTAGTATATTTACCCATCATCTATTTCCAGTAATGTATAGCTTACCTACAATGATGTAAAGAAGAAATACTGAGTTCTGCATGGCTAGTGGAGAAGTGGTTTGTAGGAAAACATAGGAGACAAGGTTAAAAAAGCACAAAGAACTCACAACAAATGGCTCAGAAAAAGAAAGTTTGGTGTCATATGGGACCTCAGTCATACATGGTTAAAGAATTAATACATGTAAATTCCTAGCCATACACATACACATAGTCTATCCTCTAAGGTATGTGCAAGGCTCTTCCTAGCCTTTACATCAACTCAAAAAGGAGAAACTTTGATATAATAAATTTCTCAGGGATTATCTGGTTGTGATCTATTTAATATAAATGAGTCTGGATTATGAAAAACACAGTTTTCCTTGAGTTTAGATTTTTAGGGCCTTCTCTCTGTAGGGCATTAAGGCCTCATGGGGTCATGATCATTTTACAATCTTTAGGAAAAGAGCCAAGGATATTCCTCAACCAATTTTAGATGCAGGTCTTATAGCAAAGGGGGAGGAGCAATGCTACAACATGAAGAATCAGGGGCCTGTGTCATCCGCCATTTTGTGAGAAGCAAGGTGGCCTCCACGTTTCCTGAGCGTCTTCTTCGCTTCTGCCTCGACCGCCCCTTGACCACAGACATGTCTCGGGATCGGTTCCGGAGTCGTGGCGGTGGCGGTGGCGGCTTCCACAGGCGCGGAGGAGGTGGCGGCCGCGGCAGCCTCCACGACTTCAGTTCTCCACCGCCGGGCATGGGCCTCAATCAGAATCGCGGCCCCATGGGTCCTGGCCCGGGCCAGAGCGGCCCTAAGCCTCGGATCCCGCCACCGCCTCCACACCAACAGCAGCAACAGCCACCACCGCAGCAACCACCGCCACAGCAGCCGCCACCGCATCAGCCGCCGCCGCATCCACAGCCGCATCAGCAGCAGCAGCCGCCGCCACCGCCGCAGGACTCTTCCAAGCCCGTCGTTGCTCAGGGACCTGGCCCCGCTCCCGGAGTAGGCAGCGCGCCGCCAGCCTCCAGTTCGGCCCCGCCCGCCACTCCGCCGACATCGGGGGCCCCGCCAGGGTCCGGGCCAGGCCCGACGCCGACCCCGCCGCCAGCAGTCACCTCGGCCCCTCCTGGGGCGCCGCCACCCACCCCGCCAAGCAGCGGGGTCCCTACCACACCTCCTCAGGCCGGAGGCCCGCCGCCGCCGCCGCCCGCGGCAGGCCCGGGCCCGGGTCCAGGGCCTAAGCAGGGCCCAGGTCCCGGCGGTCCCAAAGGCGGCAAAATGCCTGGCGGGCCGAAGCCAGGTGGCGGCCCGGGCCTAAGTACCCCTGGCGGCCACCCCAAGCCGCCGCATCGAGGCGGCGGGGAGCCCCGCGGGGGCCTCCAGCACCACCCGCCCTACCACCAGCAGCACCACCAGGGGCCCCCGCCCGGGGGGCCCGGCGGCCGCAGCGAGGAGAAGATCTCGGACTCGGAGGGGTTTAAAGCCAACTTGTCTCTCTTGAGAAGGCCTGGAGAGAAAACTTACACACAGCGATGTCGGTTGTTTGTTGGGAATCTACCTGCTGATATCACGGAGGATGAATTCAAAAGACTATTTGCTAAATATGGAGAACCAGGAGAAGTATTTATCAACAAAGGCAAAGGATTCGGATTTATTAAGCTTGAATCTAGAGCTTTGGCTGAAATAGCCAAAGCGGAACTTGATGATACACCCATGAGAGGTAGACAGCTTCGAGTTCGCTTTGCCACACATGCTGCTGCCCTTTCTGTTCCTAATCTTTCACCTTACGTTTCCAATGAACTGTTGGAAGAAGCCTTTAGCCAGTTTGGTCCTATTGAAAGGGCTGTTGTAATAGTGGATGATCGTGGAAGATCTACAGGGAAAGGCATTGTTGAATTTGCTTCTAAGCCAGCAGCAAGAAAGGCATTTGAACGATGCAGTGAAGGTGTTTTCTTGCTGACAACGACTCCTCGTCCAGTCATCGTGGAACCACTTGAACAACTAGATGATGAAGATGGTCTTCCTGAAAAACTTGCCCAGAAGAATCCAATATATCAAAAGGAGAGAGAAACCCCTCCTCGTTTTGCCCAGCATGGCACATTTGAGTACGAATATTCTCAGCGATGGAAGTCTTTGGATGAAATGGAAAAACAGCAAAGGGAACAAGTTGAAAAAAACACGAAGGATGCAAAAGATAAATTGGAAAGTGAAATGGAAGATGCTTATCATGAACATCAGGCAAATCTTTTGCGCCAAGATCTGATGAGACGACAGGAAGAATTAAGACGCATGGAAGAACTTCATAATCAAGAAATGCAGAAACGTAAAGAAATGCAGTTGAGGCAAGAGGAAGAACGACGTAGAAGAGAGGAAGAGATGATGATTCGTCAACGTGAGATGGAAGAACAAATGAGGCGCCAAAGAGAGGAAAGTTACAGCCGAATGGGCTACATGGATCCAAGGGAAAGAGACATGAGAATGGGTGGCGGAGGAGCAATGAACATGGGAGATCCCTATGGATCAGGAGGCCAGAAATTTCCACCTCTAGGTGGTGGTGGTGGCATAGGTTATGAAGCTAATCCTGGCGTTCCACCAGCAACCATGAGTGGTTCCATGATGGGAAGTGACATGCGTACTGAGCGCTTTGGGCAGGGAGGTGCGGGGCCTGTGGGTGGACAGGGTCCCAGAGGAATGGGGCCTGGAACTCCAGCAGGATATGGTAGAGGGAGAGAAGAGTACGAAGGCCCAAACAAAAAACCCCGGTTTCAGATGTGATATTTAGGCTTTCATTCCAGTTTGTTTTGTCTTTTGTTTAGATACCAATCTTTTAAATTCTTGCATTTTAGTAAGAAAGCTACCTTTTTATGGATGTTAGCAGTTTATTGACCTAATATTTGTAAATGGTCTGTTTGGGCAGGTAAAATGATGTAATGCAGTGTTTGGAACAGGAGAATTTTTTTTCCTTTTTTTTTTTTTTTTTCCTTTTTTACTGTATAATGTCCCTCAAGTTATGGCAGTGTACCTTGTGCCACTGAATTTCCAAAGTGTACCAATTTTTTTTTTTTACTGTGCTTCAAATAAATAGAAAAATAGTTATATTGATCTTCAAAAAAAAAAAAAAAAAAAAAAAGAAGAATCAGGGAAGATTGTCAGGATGGGAGAATGCCATATGAGTTGGAGAAAAGGCTCCAAGCAGGTCCTGAATCAGAATAGAACCTACATGAATGAGGGTACGTGGTCCAAGATTTGCAGATTTGGATCTGTACATCTCTATCTCTTTGATCAAACACAAGTGGTCAAATTACCACAGAGCACAGATAATGAGGTGTCTAAGAAAGTCCCCGGAGAGACAATGAGGTACAGAGTAAGAGAATGGGTTTTGAAGTCATGTAAACAAAAATCTGAGCTCTGGCTTTCCAATTTACTAGTTATTCACCCACAAAATATTTTCTTGGCCTCTTTCAGTCTCAAAGTCATCTATATAACCCCAAAATGTTGTGGGAAAAAAAGTTATAAATAATACAAGTGAGATATTTGGCATATGTTTGACATTCAACATGTATGAACTATTATTACATGAACAGCATCTAGAAATGTGAGTTATAACCCTAAAGTGCAATATTTCTGCATGGTGCTTGTGGAGCAATTCATCACTTTGTGGGGCTACTCATCACTTTACATAGGCTCAGTGAGGACCTTTTTCTTTTAACCTCTTGAATATCTTTAAATCTTTAAAGTTCTTTAAAAAAGTACTGTATTTCCTTCTGTTGGTCTAAAAATTACTATTCTTGAATTTCACATACAGTTTTATGCTCATTTAGTAAATATATGCACCTTACACATAACTTTTCAAAGTATTATCATTCTGAAATGAAGAGATGATGGAGACCGAAAGGTTCCATTAAATATCTTCTGCTCAGTGAAGAAAAAGACAGCTTGCAGGGCATGCTTAAGAGACTCAAGGAGTGTGTGACAGTCTGCAGCATAACAGACCTAACCATACAGTATCCAAAGGTCTTTGTACTTCTATCCTGACATTCTCTTGCCTACATTATCTTTTGAGTTTCCTCTACTCAGTCCTTACTCTTTCCTTTCTGGAGTTGCTTTGTAAACACTTCAGCTTCATAGAAGTTCCTATGAGATGTCAAAATATTTCATCTCTGTATTTAATCAGCCTGACTTTGCGTCTAAACCTAGTCAATTTTGGATATCATTTGTTTGACACCTCTGCCTTCACAAACCTATGATTCCTAATATTACTGGTTAAGGCATCACAGATGTCTTTTAAAACAATCATTCTTCATCAAAACACAAATCCAGAAAATCAAACTTCTCAGTAAATATTTCAAAACTTCATATATAAAAAAAATCCCCAGCTTGCTTTCTTTTCTTAGACTTCCTGTCACAACATTCACACCATTTATGAATAACAATCTGGAGCTGGTGTGTTAGAGTCAGGCTAAAAAATTGGATACCTCAGATTCACTTAGAAGTCATCCATAGAATACTCACTGGAAAAGAGGCAAGGAAACCCATTGGTTACAAAGGCATCAAAACGAAGTAAAGCCACTGCCAGTGGATCATGAGAAAAGACAAGAGACATTCAAAGACACAATTGCTATCTATGATGCATCTGGCTCTGGCAGAATGATAGACTTAAGCCTTCAGCTCTGAGAGATGGAGAGGATTACAGCTTTGGAACAAGGCCCTGTAATCTTTGCATTAGTATATCTGAAGCAAATGACCTTATTATTTTGATATTCTATCTTACCATCTCTGTAACTGAAAATAGAGGACACCAAAACAACTTTGTTTGGCAATATTTTTCTTCTTCATTAGTGTCTATTTCCCTTAGAACAACGTTCAATATTAATTGTTAAATTCTGATGAAGACTGTTTTTATCTTGGCGATTTCAAGTTAAAAGCACCTGGCACATAGCAGGTATATAATAAATGTTATGAATTTGATTAGTTAATTATCAGATCTTTTCTGCACTAAAAGAGAGATGGCACTGTAAAAAGAAGAAAATAAATTCTGTTTCTGGAAGAATAAAATGAAAGGAAATCTATCACTGATGTGTACTGCTTTGGCAATATGTGTTTTCTTAATCTACAGCAAACAAATGTTATGTAGGTTAGAGGTATATATATGGAAATATTTCGATTCCTATCAAGTTTATTTGCCTAGAATCTATAGAGTAGGAAGTCTAAGTACAGCAATATTATGTCTCATAACGTCATTAATTTTGATGCTTAGCTTCAAAGCAACTAGGACACCAATGTACTGTTAGCCTGGAGATGTTTACTTCTCCTTTCAGACTCCTCATGGATAAATAACAAATCAGTACTACTGAAATGAGTTGCTTCTGGGGCAAGCAATGAAGCAGTTGCTCCCCCAGCTTCAACAGCCTTTACAGTCTCTCAGAGAGGCATGTCTTCTGCTTACTAATAAACTGCATTTTAAGCTGCCCAAAAAGCAGCATATGAAACACTAAATGTGAAACTGACTAATCATAAAGATGAGTCTCATGTAGCAGAGGAGGGTGAGTAATATTTTTGCCTAACTATAAGATGGCCTAGAGTACAAGTTAGAGAAATCATAACAAGACAGAAATTTGAAACCTAGGAATGTGTTCAAATGGTCCTGGAGAATATTGTCATTTATGTCAGCAATATTTGGGTCCTGCTTTCAGGAAATGTTTGCTAAGACCTTAAGATTAGATTCCATGTGCCTGTGAACACCCTTATTTCCCCATGCTTTCAGAAATAAATCATTTATCACTCTGCACTGTAATTGCTTCTTTAATTGTCTACTTCACCCCCCAAATGTTTGCTCACTGACAAAATATCCTGTTCACCAGCATTTATACAGTGGCTAGCACAGTGCCCGACACAAAGCAGATAATCTATACATATGACTTCAATCCATGGATCAATGCTGATTTGTGTCAATCATGCATAAGAACATAGCTATAAATTCTAAATTATCTTTCCGTAGGTTTGGGAAAGTAGATTATTTCATTATTATGAGGAGAAATCTATTTCCCCTAGCCACAGGCTCAATTTATCTAGGGAAGGGGAATCTATTTATTATGGTTGGCACTATACAGTGCAAACATTATGGTAATCTGATAACTGATTTCTCAAATGTTTTGTTGGTTAGTACTCTAGAATACTGAAACACATAGAGTGGTCACATGTGCTATGTAACCTCCAAATGTAAATGTGTTCCTCCAAAATTCATGTTGGGATCAAATACCCAAAGTGATAGTATTAAGACATGGGACTTTTACGAGATGATTAAGTCATGAGGACTCTTCCTTTCTAAACAGGAATAGTGCCCTTATACAAGGCTTGAGGGAGTATGCTTTTCTCTCTTCTGTCCTTCTACCATGTGAGGACACAATCTTCATTTCTTCTACCCTGTGAGGACACAGTCTTCATTCATCCCACCATGTGAGGATACAGCAAGAAGGTACTAACTTGGAAACAGACAGCAGCCCTCAAAAGACACAAAATCTTCTGGTGCCTTGGTCTTGGACTTGCCAGCCTCCAGAACCATAAGGAGTAAATTATACGTAATTCATCCAATTTGTGTTGTTTTTGTTATAGCAGCACAAACCAAGACAATACCCTACATTTAAAATGGTTATTTGTGGCTAGGTGCAGTGGCTCATGCCTGTAATCCTAGCACTGTGGGAGGCCGAGGTGGGTAGATCACTGGAGGTCAGGAGTTCAAGATAAGCCTGGCCAACATAACAAGAACCTGTCCTTACTAAAAACACAAAAATTATCCAGGTATGGTGGTGCTCACTTGGAAGCCCAGCTACTCAGGAGGCTGAGGCAGGAGAATCACTTGAACCCAGGAGGCAGAGGTTACAGTGAGCTGAGACTGCACCACTGCGTTCCAATCTGGGTGACAGAGCAAGACTCCCTCTCAAAAAATTAAAATAGTAAGAATAAAAACAATAAATAAAATGGTTATTTTACCTTTGTTCAGCCTATTTTTTCAGAACAGCAGCCTACACACAAGCCACAACCTAAAATGCAACTAATAAACAGGCCAGGCATTTCTTGCACTTTTTCACATAGTATCTACTACTACACTGTACTAGTTTTGCTCCTACCCAAATGACTTACACTTTCTATCTTCTGGACTCCTGTCTTTCAAATCTCAGCCTTAGACCGCTTTTCTTCTCCATCTACACCCACTTTCCAGGTAATTCCATCCCAGTAAACACTGACAATTTCCAAATTTAAATATCCAGCCTGAGTCTCTTCCCTGAACTTGAGACTTACATATCAACATAGCCAACTGGATGTATAAGGAGCATTTCAAAAATGACCAAACCAAACTCCAAATCTCTCCTTGCCTCAACTCTGTTCCACAGTCTTTCTTATCTCTGCAAATGGCAATACCCTTCTTCCAGGTGCTCAGGTTAAGTTAAATAAGCCTTTTTCCTCCAACTCCACATCGAATCCATCAGCAAATGGTGTTGGCTCAATGTTCAAAACTGAAGTATTTCCCACCACTGCCACCCCACAACTGCAGGCCAAGCTGCTGTGATTTATGGCCTATTTATTGCAGTAACCTCTTCACTGGGTGTCTGCTCCTGCCCTTGCTGCCTCACAGTCTATTCTTAATGCAACAACCAGAGTGATCCTCTTAAAACATAATTCAAATCATGTCACACCTCTGCTCAAATCTCTCCAATGACTACCCATTCCATTCAAGGGAAAAGCACTTAAACCACCCACATCATTTTTTTCTCTGTTTCTTCTCTGACCTCATCTGCACTTGATCTTGGCCAAAAGGCTGAGAAGCGATCTGACCTCATCTGAACTACTGGCCTCTTCTTCACTCTGGATCATACAGATGTGATGCTCTTTTAAAAGACTCCATATGCCTTCCTCAGGAGTTTGCCTTCGAGGATCCTCCCCTGGGGAAGCCCTTCTTAAGGAGACCTCTATGTCTCATTGTCTTACCACCCTCAGCTCTTAGCTCAAGATTCAACTTTTCAATAAGGCTTTCCAAGACCACCCTATTAAAAACAAATTTCATCACACTGGATTCTTCTTTTTCCCTTCTTTGGTTTATTTTACTCCATAGTTTCTTCCAATATGATGCCACACATATACACACTCATACATTGTGTGCGCATGCACACGCACACGCTTGTTTCTGGCATTTATTTCTTGGCAAATAATGCCGCTTTGCAAATAATGATTTCTCTCCTCCAGAACCTAAACTCCATGATGCACAGGCTTTTATCTTTGTGCTGAGTGCTTTAATCTGAGCACCTTCCGCAGGGTTTTCCCTACCCATACTGAATACAATTTTAATTTAAAAAATTATATATGTATACCTCAATAGGAATCATTTGGGGTTAGGTTGCCTTTTGCTTAGTCACTTTCCACCATCAATATCCTACTAGACACAGAATCTTCTTATTTCATTATTAAAAACACTTTTGCATTTAATTTACCAGGCTTAACATAAATTAAAAAGGAACAAGGAATACACTAGTGATGACTTAGAATAGACGCTGCTATAAATCTTCTGGCCCTAGTACTAACCTAGGGAATATAATTTATTGGAAGCATATTATTATTATTATTCTAGAAACAATTATTTCAGGTAAGATGCAAGACTTCTGTGACAAGAATTTCACTATGTCCTTTCACACAAATGCATAGTAAAAAGATTTTTGTTATATTCTATGGAGCCTCAAGTGTTTTGTAAATGAAAAGGATGCATGAAATAAATAGTAATACTTCTGTGAATGAAAGGAATTAACACAAGAATTCTAAAAGCAAAGGTATGGCTCTGCTTCATTCCCATGAATGTTTCCTATAAGTTTACACATGAAACAGAACTTTGCAAACTTTAATTTTAATCAAGAAACTATTTAAATTGACAGTTGTTTTATTTAAAAATGAAATACATATTTCACACACTAAGTTTTCTAATTTCATTTGAATCTTTTACAAAACATAAACACATTTTATAATGTATGGCACATTATAAAACTTGTCTTGTTTGAAAAATATTTAATGCACAAAGTTTAATAAATCATAAATCAGATATGACATATGACTCACTAATAACAATTGGTTTAGAAAACTCCCCCTGAAGCAGAAATTGTTGCCTTGCGTCCCAACCTCAGG
This sequence comes from Trachypithecus francoisi, assembly GCF_009764315.1. Classification (NCBI taxonomy): domain Eukaryota; kingdom Metazoa; phylum Chordata; class Mammalia; order Primates; family Cercopithecidae; genus Trachypithecus; species Trachypithecus francoisi. The sequence goes on from NW_022681454.1 coordinate 20,930,494, forward strand.
AACACTGTTCTGCAATGCCTGATGTTCAATGTCTGAAAACAGTTATTTTATGGTTTTGCTTGTTCATCATTTGTTTCAGGTGGGAGGTAAATCTGGTTCCTTGCTAGAAGAAGATGTCAAAAATATTCAGTATTGCAACACGGATGTATTATTATTTAGAAATGAATAAAATAAAATGAGTGCCTGGCTCAATATCACCCAGTGATTAAACTGGGAAAGAGAGATCAACAACCACATCCCAGATCTTAAACACAGTAATACTCTGCTTCTTCTTAAACTCTCATTAACATTTGCAACTTAGTATTATAATTTTTCAAACTAAAATCTCCTTTTTCTAGACTCTGACCTCCTTGGAGGAAATAGTTCCGTGTTGTTTTTCACTCTAAGTCCATGTATAGTCCAGTGTTGGTGCACATTCAGGACATGCTCAGGAATGAATGACGGCAGGTAAGCGAGCTGTTTACTGGACTGGTTCTGGTAAAGCACAAAATCACGCCAGTGACAGTCAGAAAGGATATATATTGGGGCTGATGCCTTTGCAAGGCTATGAGTCTTGGAGATATTAATATACCATAATGAAAAATAAGTTTCATGGGGGGAAAAAATAAAAAAACATCGTAATGGGTAAAGGGGATGTAGGAGTCACAGATGTGTCAGCCAACTTTGTTTAGATATCTGCTAAGCGGAAATGTTATTTTGATTCAGATTTACTCTGAAATGGACATCTGTTCAGTATCACAAACTTATACACTGGAAGATATTACTACATAGGTCACTTGATTCTGGTTATTGTGCAACTTAAGAATCCATTCTGGGCCGGGAGCAGTGGCTCACGCCTGTAATTCCAGCACTTTGGGAGGCCAAGGCAGGCAAATACCTTGAGTCCAGGATATTGAGACAAGCCTGGGCAACCTGGCAAAACCCCATCTCTATAAAAAATACTAAAAGTTAGCCAGGCATGGTGGTACACTCCCATAGTCCTAGCTTCTTGGGAGGCTAAGGTTGGAGTATCACCTGAGCCCAGGAAATCAAGACTGCAGTAAGCCTTAATTGTGCCACTGCACTCCAGCCTGGGCAACTGAAGTAAGAACCTGTCTCAAAAAAAAAAAAAAAAAAAAAAAAAAAAAAGAAATCCATTGTGACAACAGACATTAGCCTTATGATTAAATCCTCCAAATAACAGCAGTCCATTATTGGTGAGAGAGACTGTCACACTTTTAGACAATTTTAACTGGTAGAAATCTTCTTTCTCATATTGTCTAGCTTCTTCATACATCAAGAGAAGGTACATACACACAAAGAGAGAGAGCAAGAGAGCTATACACAAAAGATAAAGCAGATCTTTGTCACAATGTTTAGACATACAGAAATACGCTTTCAACGTAGTAGAGGATGGAAGGAGAGGTGGAGGAGGAGGGGGTGAAAAGATCTAAAAGTAAAATATTTATATGAAGAGTACTTTGCTTCTAATCATGCTGTATTTTAGGTGGACTAGAAAGTTCTGAGAATATATGGCAAACAATATGCCAGAAATCTCATGCTCATTTACATTCCCAAGTTATTCTTAAATTAAGATTTTTTTAATCAAAACCCCAGTACTTCACCCCTGACATCCTAAAGGCTTAAAATCTGAAAATTTTACTGATCTTCAAAACCCAATTGAAGATTGCACTATTAGGGCTTTCTGGGAACAAGTCTGTAACTAGTGAGGTTTTGCATAGTCCTCTGATACACAGGACATAACTCATGGTTAATGTAATCATGTGGTTATCTACATAATATTGTCACCATATGCCATCAAGAGATAAGATTGCCATTTTTTTTCCATGTACTAAAAGAATACCAGACAACTTTGCTAAATAGATACGAACCTCCACCAAAAAATCAGAACAGCTAAGAACAACTTGAAAGAAAGGGCAGGGCTCAATGAGAAACCTCAGAATTATGAGTTGACTAGTATTCCATATTTATTATATATGCTTCAGGTATTCCAATAGTTCCAAATACAAATAAATTACATATATGTAAAAATACATATTTAATTGAATAAACCTGATTGTATAATTTTGGCATAGTTTTTAGATACATCATGAGTTGGTCACTTACTTCTTCAGTTTATAAATTTTTAAAATATGTAAAATAGGTGTAATGTGTCCAGTAATGAGATAGCTGGGAAAATCTACTAGTAAAAATAATTATTATTCATTAACTCCCTTTATAAATTACATTAGATTATGCTTGAGGACCTTTTCAGTGCTACATGCTAGGATTAAATGATATATAATTGAGCAAATAATACAAGACATCAGAACAATAGCTCCAGGTCTTAAAATAAGAAATATTTCAAAGCATACTAAGTGATTGCCCATCTCTCCTTAATTACTACATTCAATTCCCAAGAAGTGAGAAAGCAGAGGCGTAATATGGATGATCACCTATTGTGTTCTTTCTGGCTAGTCTGAAGCTCTGCATTTTTATTTAATTTCCACAATAACTAAAATAGTTAATCTTGCCCAAAGTCAACCCAGCTGTTTCAAAGCAGGAAAGAGCCTAACGCAGAGTTGGACAGCCAGAACTCAGGGGCATCCTACCCTTCACGGATGCCTCCCAGAGCCTGCTCCTAATGAAGAGCCCCTGCCTCCACTCTCCTCACCCCACTCCAGCACTGATCTGGGGTATTCAGTTCTTGCCTCAGCTCTGACGGCCTCAATACATTCGCCTCTCAAGGTGGCATCAGGGGACGAATAACACCAGTGTTGAAAAGTGATACGCCATCTACTGATGTCTGCTCAGACTCTGAGGGGTAAGCAGGGTCCAAATCATATAAAGATAAATGAGAGAAATACAATTTCCAAAATAAAAGCTTAACACATCTACTCCAATCACAAAACATTGCTCTTCTATTTCTGTTTTATTTCTGTATAATTTCACCTAACCAAAATTACTTAAAAAGTATATTGATATTAAAGATAACACGTTTTAAGAGAAAATTAAACTTCCTAGTTAACTTTTAATAGAAAATAGAAAACTTTCACAAACTGTGCTCTCTCCAAGTAGGAAAGCATGAATCTCAACCCTGAGTAAGAGGATAAGACTTTCCTTGGGCACTCATGGATGATTTGATCTGCTATGTCTTTGTGCTTTAAACTTCTCTTCATTTTTAATGAGCAAATCCCAATTTTTACTCCAGTACCCGGTTGTAATTAATAATTCTTTATATTCAGCTTCCCTGTTCAAATTACTGTGTGGTTTCTATCTCCTGATTGGGACATGACTTAGACACACAGTGAACTGAATTTGAAAAACAGTGAATTGTATAAAGATACAGATACAGATCTATTACCCGGGGATTTCTCAGAGGGTCTCAAGTATGTTAATACATGTTACAAATTTAATAGAAGAATATATTGTATACAGAGTTTTGCAAGCTTGTATACAGATACACACACACACACATGCACCATGGCATAAGATTAGTGCTCTGTGGGACATATATTGGGACACAGATGTTCGAAACTATAGTATAGCAAAATTCCACATGGTAGAATTTTGAAGACAATGCATGTCCATGGGAAATAGCAGTATAATTTTTGCAAGTCAATAATTTTCTCTTTTGATAAGAGGAACGGTGGAATGACGTTTTTGAATCGTTTCTGTCCTTAAGCACCTGAACAAGAAAACACTTGCTCATGAATATCCATGTGTTGCTACTGCAGGAAGAGTGGAGATTCTTGTGGGGAGTGCGAAGGATAACTTCCCCAGAGGGTATAGCAGTATCTTAAAATGGGGACGTAAAAAAAATCTCCCATTTTAGAGATTCTATTTCGTATTCCCTACTTAATAATTCCTTATTCAGAAAGTTTAGTGATTCCCATCAATGCGTATGACATCCATGGAAAGTTAGAAACATAATCAGATTTTTGACTCTGCAGCTTGAGAGAGTATCATTCAGGAAAAGACCTTGCAGAGGTCTCTGCTTTTAGAAATATATGACTTAAGTAATAAGTGTCAGACACTATCAGAGTCTGAGGCTGTGACATGTTGCAGGACAGGGAGCTGGTAGGAGCTATTATTACCTTTTATGTACATTCTCCAAAATGTTGTTAAGAAAATGTAATTACCAGTGGGAAGGCTCATTTATCTAAATTTTTCTGGGCTACCAAAGAAACCTGACATGTAAACAATTTAGATAAGGAGTCTAATAATCCAGCTATACCAAGTGTCTGCAATCTGTCGCTTGGTGCTCTTATTCTTCGGTGGAACAGTCTGTTGTCCTTGAAGTGCTATTTCAGCGGAATGTACATAGGAAGACAAACATGACTCAGTATCAAGATAGTGAGTTTTAATAAAGCTAAAAAATGTACAAAACAGATTTTCACCTACTAATATCAAAGTAGAATTCAGTGGAATTCAGAAAATTGGCATTCTTCAATCCAGGGAACTCACTGAAATGAGTGAGTATAAGATCTTATACATAAGATCTATAGGAAACTTCAGAAAATAATTTTGGATTTATTATATTGGTATTTGAGTTAGCAGTAAAACAATCAATGCAAACTCTTAAATAATTGGAGTCACTCTGTTTTAACCAATACTGTGCTGTGTGAAAGGAATACAAATATAGCACAAGACACAATTGCTATCTTTAATCACTTGACTCAATTGGGAGATAAAATTTTTTTAAGTGGTTATAAATATAAATAGATTATTTACATAAGTAAATGTATGATAAAACTTCAAAAATACAGCAGAATTTTCAAAAGCTACAATCTAGGTCTTGAACGTACATTTAACTCGAGATACTTTCTATAGACATTGGCATTCACCCAGAGGAGCAAAGCCAGGCTCTAAGATATTTTTTTTAATAGCTGAGTATTGGCAGTAGGTGAGATTCACATAAGACCAATTGCCTGGAGTGGTTCTTTCTTTATAAAACTTGGCTCCTACAAACAAAGATTAGTGTAAAGAGAGACTGATACATTTCTTATTTCATGAAGAAATGTTTTCATTCATTAATTGCCTCAACTGATATTTGCTGAATTTCTTCTGTGTTCCAAGTACCATGTTAAGTCCTGAGAAATTCAACAGTGAGATAATGTCCTTTTCCTTGAGGAGCTCATTGTCCAGCAGACAAGCAGATGAGTATAGAATAATTGAAATAAAATTTGATAAGAGTCATAATGGGGCAAGTACCAAGTGTGGGAGTGCACAGAAAAAGAAGACACTCATGGTATGCTAGCGCCGGCTTCTAACTGGCTTGTGAGAGCCAATTGCTAAATTTTCAGAAATTTTGTAAGCTACTCACTGAACATAGCCATTATTAAAAATTAAATTGGACAAAGTTATAACTCAATAAATTAGATTTAAAACAAAGATTATAAATGCTTAAAACTTCATTGCATCCTAATTATTTTGCTATGGCGTAATAGTATCTGTACGTTTTGCCTTATTCAGTTCTGCTACATCTATATGATGGAAATGCCAAATAATGGTATCTGTTACCAACTCCGTGTTCACTGGCACCACGTTAGTAGCCTGAAATTTGTCTTAGCGGGAGGATGTGCACTCGGGAGTTCAGCAAAGGCTCCAAAATAGAGATTTGTTTTTGTTTTTGTTTTTCTACAGAGAGCCTGTTGTTAAACACATATCAGCATGCTACTGACAACATGGAACCTAGGTCCCTATCTACTCCTGGTCAGAGAAGACTTCCTGGAAGAAGAGGAAGTAAAGATAAGTAAAACCTGTCACATGAAGAATGGGGGCTAGCCTGCAGAAACAAAACTCCAAACTAGAAACACCTTTGAAGTTATCCTAACTTCTCTACTCTTATGTCTTCCAAATGTGATCATTTGCGATCATATTGTATCTCTAATGAGAGCTCTTTACCTATATTCTAGTTTTCACTTTCAGAGCCTTTATGGGACTGCATTTTTCAGTCCCCTTGAAGTCACGCATGGCCATGTGACTTGGTTTTGCAAAGAGAATGCAAGAAGAAATGAAATCAGTCATTTCAAGGTGAAAGCTGTTAGAGACAGCGTGTGACTCAGTGTGCTCATTTAACCTTACTGTGATGACTGTGGAAGCTGTCAGCCTGAGGCCCTGAATGCCTTTACTGAGCAGTCTCTCAACTCCTATTTGGATTGGTTATTACACTGAGTAAGAAATAAACTTAGATTGGTCATGTATACTGAGCAAAAGGAAACCGCTGAGATTTTGGGGGTTATTCATCACTCCAGCATGGCCCATCCTATCTCAATTCACCTCCCTATTAATCTCTCACTAGAACCACTATACTAGCCACCTCCCTCCCTACGACTAGTCTCAGCATCTCCCACCTGTCCTCTGTACTGTAGGGAGACAGGGCCCTCAAATACTCTTCGACTTAAACATCTTTAAAATATTCTCGTGACACACAGAATAAATCTATACAATTTAGAACGGTATATTCAACAAGTACTTCATGATCTGTCCTCAGGGATTTGTGTCCCAATCACACTGAACTTGTCACTTTCTCAAACAGTTTTCCTGGCATCAGAATGCTCAAACTTTGAGACTTTGTGTTATCATCCCATTCCTCATTTTGACAAACTCAAACTTAAACATCAAATACCAAGTATTATGTTGCTTCATAAGTGTAACCTCCAGTCACATCAGTTACCTCTTCCCTTCTCTGTATTTTTAGTAGCACTTTGCTCACACTTCCATGACAGCAAGGATACTACGACATTATAAATAATTTTATATATTTCCCTATCTAGATTTAACTTTCTGGAATCTATTTTTGTATCCCAGGGATTTGACACACAGGGCTCATTAAAAGCTTGTGCTCGATGTATATGAGTGACTAATCTTTGATTTACTAAATATGGTCAGCTAGCACAGAATTTTCCTTTTGGTTTTCTTGACTTTGATTGTAATTAAGATTGTATCTTAGACTCCTGCTAGAACTCTAAAAGAGAGTCCTAATCATTTCCTCCAATCCTTTCACTTGAGGGATAGAAACCAAGGATTACAGATGTTGGGTGACCTGGTGCCTATTTAGTGACCAAGTCAGAAATAACACCTAAGGTCTTCTCACCCCCAGGTGTAGTCATTTACCTACCTTGAGTGCGATGTGGTACTAAAATGTTATCCTTATGTGCACTAACCAAAATTTCACGTTCTCATCATTCACATCAAACTGTGCCTGAGAAATATAGTCACCGTTCTTCTAGTATTTCTCAATTTATTTCCATAGGCTATGTTCACACACATTGCTCTTACCTCTCACATACTTTTTCTGTTTTTGTTTTGTTTTGTTTTGTTTTTTTAATGGCCCAAAATATGTCTTGAAGTGGACATTCAATGAAAAGGGGGAAAAAAATCAGAATTTCTGAACTGGAGGAGACCAGAAAAATCATTCAGTGCAAACTTCCCCTTTGACAATGTTTTTAAAATGAGATCCTAAAATATAACATCATTTATTAAAGGATACACCGCTATCATGTGGTCAAAGCAAGAATGCATTCAGATTTCTCAACTCCCAGGCCAGGAGCCGTCTTCCAGTAGAATGCAGGATTTTTTTGGGGGGGGCCAGTAACCATGGCCACTATTGCCTTACAGCTTAGGTCCCCAGTTCTGTGGCTGAAATTAATAATACAAGTGAAATCCTATTTATTTAAATACAAACGTTTAAAAATAAAGGAAAATACTCTGTAGAACCTAAAACCTAAGTTAATAAAAGGCTTAAAAGTCAGCCAGGCATGGTGGCTCACGCCTATAATCCTTGCACTTTGGGAGGCCAACATGGGCGGATCACGAGGTCAGGAGATCGAGACCAGTCTGGCTAACACGGTGAAACCCCATCTCTCCTAAAAAAAAAAAAAAAAAAAATTAACGAGTGTGGTGGTATGCCTGTAATCCCAGCCACTCCGAAGCAGGAGAACTGCTGGAACCCAGGAGGCAGAGGTTGCAGTGAGCCAAGATCTCACCACTGCACTCCAGTCCGGGCAATAGAGCGAGACTCTGTCTTAAAAAAATAATAAAAAAGACTTAAAAGTCAAATCTAACAAACATATTAATATTTTAAAAGGCATATACTTGAAATCTATTTGTTTTTATTCCTCTTTTATAATCTACTTGTAGGATTTGAAAAGAAAATCCCACAGTAAAATGTTCATTCAAATAAAACATGTGAGACAAGGGAATGCAAGCTGTTTAAATTAAATGAAATGGCCTGATCATCCATTCAAGGCAACTGCAAGAGGGATTAGAGTAAAGTTCTGTATTTAGTTACATGTTCGAAGTAAATGGGAAACTGCTGACTTAATAACTTAAGCCTAAACAAAATGAATCTCAGTCTTCTAAAAAGAGTCCCTGAAACAAAACCTCTAATTCCTAGAAAGCATCACAGTATGAATTTCAGAACATTGCTTAGGGCTTGTGCTACATAAATGTTTCATAAATTAAGAATGTATTTTATGCTTACATGTGTCCTGCTTTTCACAGTGTCTCTGGTCGAATTCATGTAAGCTTTTAAAATGCTGCCTTTAATTCTCATGTATCTAATTTCATCCAGGCTTTATGGTCAGTTAAATGCAATAAACTTGTCATAACACCTCCAAATATCAAGGTCTATGCTTTTGTCTGGTCATTTCCCCTGTTTTCCCCACTTTCTTCTCAATTTCCAGCAGCATGTAGGTTGCTTACTTTTAATTCTGTAGACAACAGCGTAAGATATACAGACATACATGATGATCTATCATTAAACAAAAGGGAAGAAGAGTTTCGAGAATAGAAATTGTAGTTATTGAACAACATTATTATAAGATACAAATACCTTGATTCAGTTTTCATTAAAATCATAGTGAAATCATAGACATGTATTTCAGATGGAAGCACTTAAGGAGTGAAAGACTATTGACTCGATTATCTTAGACAATAGAGAGTGCTGGACTGGCCACTACATTTTTCTGAGAAAAGGAAGGAAAGGTAAAAATGCATACATAGACTTACTGTAAAATTAAGTTAAACCTACTCATCATAAAAGACTGAATCTCTGAATTTGTTTTCTAAACTGAGGAAGGAGCTTTCCTGTAATATTTTAATAGTTATCTTCCAAAAACTGTTGACGTATTACCCTAAGACCATAGATCTGTGTTATAGGAAGATGCACTAACCTTTGCTCTAAAATGTATTTAAATATATGTTTTAATAAGAATAAAGTAAATAATTGCATTTTTAAATAAATTATAAACCCTAAAAGCTATCTTCAGGATTTGAAAATTCAATCTATGTTTCAAAAAGGATACTTTTTAAAGCTTACAGCTCTTAGATGGTTTCATCTCTTTTTTTCTTAAAACAATTTAGGCATGATATTGACAAAAAACTTGAGAAAATGACGTTTTTCAAAGAAGTATCATGAAAACTTACACTGAAAATTTTCTCACTAAAGATACATGACAGTTTCCAATTGTTACAAACGAATTTCTTTGTCACAAAATAACCATTACTTTCAAGAAATAAATGAATTACATATGCACAGAAAACCCCCTATGCTACGCATACCACCATGATACAAGGATAAAATTATACTTGTTAAAATACAGTCACGTCCAAAAATATTTGCCAGGTTGTCGCGAATACCTCCTTTGAAGTACAACCTTTATGTCACCACCAATTTTCTGTTTCTCTCATTAAAATATAACTACTATTAAGCAAAAGAAGAAAACAATGAATAAATAAAAATGCTCAAACAAAAGTATCCAATGGTTGGTTCAGAGAAAAAGCAAACTATGGTATCTACAAGGAAGCAGAAATTTCTGATTTAATTTGCTTTTATATTCATTCAACCATTAAAGCAACTGGTTTTAATCTTTGTACATGGGCTTAGTCCAAAAGGGTTTCAAAAATGTGGATGACGTTGCATACACTTGAGAAACTACAGCCAAGCAACTTTTCAAACACTCAAGAATATATGTATACACATGAATATATGTATACACATGAATACCCACATAAGAAAATATGTGTATATATGTACTGACACAGGCATATATACAGTCATAGACATAAACAAAATATACATATACAGTTATGGTTTTCAATTCTGAAATATTTATATATGCACAATAAACAAGTATAAAAATGATTATATTCTATAGAAGAAACACTTGAAGTCCTGAAACTCAAGTATTTTCAAAGACCTACCCTTTCTCCTTTCATTCATTCCTACTTTTCTCCCTTCCTTCCCTCTTTTTGTTCCTTTCTTCCCTGTCATCCTCCCTCCATTTTTCTATCAATTTATTCCTTCTTTCCATAAATAAGTATTAATCATATCACATGTGCCAGTAACTGGTATATACAGAAGATTCAATGGTAAGCAATTAGAGAAAGAACTCCCCTTCATAGAGCTTTAATTGTGCTGGGTGTAAATCCACTGAAAAAAATGAAAATCATAGCATTTCAAATCAGATAGACTGACATTCAAATCATAATAACATCACTTATCTCACTTATTTGGGTAATTACTTAACTTTGCTAAGTTTCCATTTGTTCAAAAGGAAAGTGACAATAATTTTAATTCCATCATTTATCTTGAGAATTAAATAAAATCATGAATGTAAAAATCTGGTGGAAAATCTGGGATTTAGCAGGTGTTCAATAAATGCTACATAACTACTCTCCCCATATACATTTAACATTAAATTGCAGTTAAATGTTAGTTTCAGTGTGGCAGGTTCACAGATGGTCAAAAAAAGAAAATATGCTCAGGGTATTACCTTGCTCTAAAGTAAACATTTTACTCAGAAAAGGTACTGAATAAACACTGGTTGAAAATATGTTGGTATTACCAAACAGAGGGAGAGAAAAAAAAAAAAATCAGAGGCAATGACACAGAGACTTGGAGAGACTGGAAAAACAAGCCCATGGTGGGCTTATTTTAATAAATATAGCAGATTAAAAGGTGACTGGTTCATCCTCCTTGCTCACATAAGAGGCACCATTTTGTAATGCTGGCTTATAATATTTCCAAACGCAATTTTATTTTTTTCCATTTTTATGAAGGAGGTGTTTTCATTTACTGGGAAGAGAGCTATGGCAAGTAGGCCTCCAGCCATGGCAGGTAATATTCTAGGTTTCTATGAAATAAGTTGGTGCATGAAAAGATAGATAAGCTCGAGAAGGAAGTAGGTCTGCAGGAAATTCAAATAGCACCGTGGAAACAACTAACAGAATGGACATTCTCACGAGGAAGTGATCTGACCTCTAGGAGCACACTGCATATTCCAGAAATACAAGGCATGTCCTGGTCCATCTTTTATCTGCTTCTACTCCCCAAGGAAGCTTTTATCTCTGGGATGGGCTGGATGATTCTAAATGAGATTTGAAAACAATGGACTCCAGTGGAACCCAACATCATCTATACTTTAAGCCTCACCATTACTTGCTATAAAATTCCAGAAACTGGCTGAATCCAGTAGTCTTAGTTTTAAATAGGCAATTTTATGAAAACAATAAAGCAAAGACAGAAGTGGATTTAAAGTGAGAGGTAGAGCACTTTTGAAACACTGGAATTTAAAGTGCAAAATCAACTCCTAACTGTTGATATCAATGTAATTGAAAAACCCAGTAGGCCAGGCGCAGTGGCTCACGTCTGTAATCCCAGCACTTTGGGAAGCCAAGGCGGGCAGATCACGAGGTCAGGAGTTGAGACTAGCTTGGTCAACATAGTGAAACCCCATTTCTACTAAAAATACAAAAATTATCTGGGCATGGTGACGCACGCCTTTAGTCCCAGCTACTCGGGGGGCCGAGGCAGGAGAATTGCTTGAACCTAGGAGGTGGAGGTTGTGGTGAGCCGAGATCACGCCATTGCACTCCAGTCTGGGCAACAGAGTGAGACTCTGTCTCAAAACAAACAAACAAACAAATAAACAAAAACAAACAAAAAAACTAGAAAAAATGTTTCTTCTCCGTAAATAAAAAACTCAAGTGCCAAATTGAAACAGCATTATTGTACCTAATGAAAATGCATTGAATAAAAGTCAGATTTCTGTACAGGGCTATGTGAAAATGACACTTCCAATGTTTTTGTTGTCTAACCATGCACTACATAGAGAGAGGGTCCCCAGAACTAATAGGGTTCCTTACTGAGACAGTCTCCTTTGCAGATGGATGTGTTAAATGGTCAGGGCTTGTTGTCCCTAAGTATTAAAATAAGCAATTATTTCCAATCAGACTGATTCTATATTTTCCAAACAACCTTACTGATTGAGATTTAGTTCCCTACATGGATTTTCCATTGTGATTAAGGGAGGCCTCTGATTCACTTTACAACTATATTTCTCATTGCAAAGTAGAAAGTTGGCATTTTACTTCACGTTCCTCAGTCTTTTATGAGTTTTCTAAGTATGAATCAGCATTTCAAGTTCCAATTACCTACAACAAAGAAAAGATGGAATTACTAAAGCATGTGAGATTTAGGGCCAACCAGATGCACTGGTAAATTTGTCAAGTTAATGGTATGTATATGCAAATCATTCCTCAAAGCATGGCAGACATAGAGAAATACAAGACTTAGTCTCACTTCTCAAGGAGTTTCCAAACCAGATGAGGAGGTAAGTTATATACACATGGGAAAATAGAAAAAAAAACACATGAAGGCAGTTTGAGGCCCAGCAGAATAGGGAGATCTATAAGACATATAAATATATGAAGGGCATACACATACACCTACAATGAAAAGATTAGAAGGATATCTCTGGGTAGTGGGATAGATACGCCTTTATTACATTTATATTTTCTATAGTACACACGCATTTGCTTTTATAATAAAAACACTTAAAATGTTATCTGTAGAGTATAATAGGCTACCATAGGCTGAAGGAGGAAGATCTATATTCGGATTTACTGTGGATCTGTAGAGATATAATCAGTAGTCACCAAGATTAAGTTACCATCAAAAATACTTGTATTAGTTTCCTATTACTACTGTAATGAATTATCACAAACTTGGTGGGTTGGTTTAAAATGGCCTAAATTTATTATCTCACAGGTCTGGAGTTCAGAAGTACAAAATTGGTCTCACTGGGATAAAATCAAGGTGTTGGCAGGGTTGCATTCCTTCCGGAGGGTCAGGAGAAAATCTGACTTACTGCTCTTTCCAGCTTCTAGAGACCACCTACATTCCTTGGCTCATGGCCCCTGTCCATCCTCAAAACCAGCAATGTCTGGTGTAGTCTTTATCATACTATGTCACTGGGACATCAATACTTTTGCCCCCCTCCCCTTATTTTCTTTTAACTTATAGAGAATCTTGTGATTATATCAGGCCCACCCAGGAAGTATGGAAAAATAGTCTCATCTAAGGATCCATAACTTAATCACATCTTCAAAATCTTTTACCATGTACAGCATTATATTCATAGGCTCCAGGAATTAGGACATGGACATTTTGGTAAGTAGATTATTTTAAATACCAAAATAATATTTAAGAAATAAACACATTCCTTGACACAACTCCTTTTTTGGAGGGGGAAGGGGGGATGCACACTTTCTCCTTTTCTCCATATACCACTTTTAAAAATATTATAATTCAACTTGAATGGTATAAGAAAATCAGCAATGTCAAATTTGTAACTCACCACAAAGATAACAAGAGAGAAGATGCAGAGGTTATTCTCTGCAAGTTATGCAGCTTTTTTCTTAGCTACAGGAGCATCCTAGATGAGAAATTATGTTCTTCATCCATAGTTAATGGAATTCTGAAAATGGGAGGAGTCATTGTCATGGGAGTCGATGTTATAAAGTTATGCTTTGCCTGATTACCCCAGTGGCTAGACCTGCTAAAGCTACACCAGAAATAAATCCAGGAAACAGAAAATCTAGATTATAACCTTCTTGACAATCAAATATTGGAGAAGAATTCTACCAAGCTCAACTGCTATTAATGAACTACTACTGTAATGTCAAATGACGTAAGGTTAAGGACTGACTTTTCTAATAAACATTTTGCAGACCAATTCACATTGAAGTTGTTGGCATCTCCTCGTAAATCTAACTGTGACCACAATCTATACAGTGAGGACTTGGTCTTTGCTCATGATTCACCCTCTGCCTACAACCCCTTGGTGAATATTTGAGCAACTTCCAAAACTTTGCAAAGTCACCCTCTTGCCCTTCCAGTGAAGTTCTTTGTCTCTGTGTTCTCACTATCATCTCAAATAACATTGACCCCTGCCTCCCTGGAATTCCACTGGACATACTTACAACTTTTGTGACTTTCATCTTTGCATGGTCTACATCCCCACATTAATATCCAGAGGTGAGAATTGGTTTGACTTATTTCAACCATTGTAAAGATAACCATAAGGCCAGGAAAAAGTTTACAGTCTGAAAGAGCTATCCCACTTGCTCAAATATTGAAATGCTTCAATGAACACCTGCTTCCCTGAACTTTCTCCTGGGACTCTCAACCCAGCAACTAAAACAGTGATGCCTGGGCCATCCGCGAGCCTCTGGGACCCTGCTGTAGAACCACAGCCAAGGCCGCTTCTACTTGGTCAGTGTCCAGGCTCCACAAACTTGACTGCATTCCCAAACTGCAGGATAGTATCTGGCTTATAATGGCACTCAGTAAATATCTGCTGAATGAATGAATCTTATCAACATACCTTGTATGTCAATATATTTTGCTACAAAAAAAATTAAAAACAAAACACATTCCTCACAATTTCACAGAAGGTCATTCAAATCTTTATTGAACGTAGTTTTGCAAACGATATTTTCCACTGTTTTGCACCAACCTACCATTGTCCCACTGAGGAGAGATTCCAGAATGATCATTTTATCTCACAAATGAAAACAGTTTTATGTTTTAAAAAGAACACTACCCGCAAAGGAACAAAAAACGGTGCCTTGTAGACATGGCATTTTTGATTGACCAGACAGCAAAACTAAATGAAATAAGCATAAAGCTATGGAAAAGAGAGACATGTCTAAATAGGTTCTAGAAAGATCTCCCAAGAAATAAACTGGAAATCTTTGATTAAAAAGTTCCACAAAGGAAGACTTTAAGCATTTTTTAAGAAGAATTACAAGTGAAAAGAAAAAACAGAGGAGAATGTTTCTTTCATCTTGCAAGATAAGTGTCTTCACTTGAAATAAGATTCCAGTAGAACTTCAAAGATATTTAGCAGATTTCATAAAGTAGTAGCTACTCTTTATCTTTAGGTTCTTTGCCTTAATAACTGTGAAATTTGTGAAACAGAAGATTTTTTTTTTTTTTTTTTTGAGACGGAGTCTCGCTCTGCCACCCAGGCTGGAGTGCAGTGGCCAGGTCTCAGCTCACTGCAAGCTCCGCCTCCTGGGTTTACACCATTCTCCTGCCTCAGCCTCCCAAGCAGCTGGGACTATAGGCGTCCGCCACGTTGCCCGGCTAGTTTTTTGTATTTTTTTTAGTAGAGACGGGGGTTTCACTATGTTAGCCAGGATGGATGGTCTCGATCTCCTGACCTCGTGATCCGCCCGTCTCGGCCTCCCAAAGTGCTGGGATTACAGGCTTGAGCCACCACGCCCGGCCAAAGATTTGTTTTAAATGAGGTTATTGTTCAATTTAGACATTGAACATTTTCAAAAGGATGTAATATCTATAGAAAATACCTTACATGAGACAGGTGAGAGCATAAAAATCTTAAAGAAAGCTTTACTCTGTAAATTTAAAATTTACCTACTTTTGTGAGTCTGCACTCTCATACCTGGAAAATAGTTACATTATACAGGTCCACATCAAACCACAGAAACACAAAAAATAAACTGACAATGTATCAAAACTCTTAAGGAAAAAGGACTTTCTAAGCTTTGAAGTACTATGAAAACAAAAGCACAAAGGAGAAAATGAATAATTGTGGAATAATAGTAAATATTTGCATGCTCTATGCTAAAAAATAAGAAAATATTCAAAACACAAATAACCACCTTGCAGCAAATGTAAGAAGGAAACAATAAGTATGTTTAATATAACAAGAGCCTGTATAGATTACTAAGAAAAGCCATAAGACCCTAATAAATAAATAGGCAAAAAACAGTGCTTTTGTTTGTTATGATGCCATAACAAAATACCACAGACTGCAGGGCTTACACAATAGAAATGTATTTTCCCACAGATCTGGAGGCTAGATGTCCTAGATTAAGGTATTAGCGGGTTTGGTTTCTTCAGAGGCCTCTCTCCTTGGTTTGCAAATGGCCACATTCTTGCTGTGTCCCCACATAGCTGTCCTCAAGTCTTTGTGTTGTCTGTGTCCTAATTTCCCCCTCTTATAGGACAACAGTCCTACTGGATTAGGGCCCACCCATAGGACCTCATTTTATCTTAATTACTTACTTAAAGCCCTATCTTCAAATATAGTATCATGCTGAGATTTAGGTGTTCAACATATGTATTGAGGTGGGAAGGACAATTTATCCCATAACAAACCACAAACAATTCAAAACAGAAATGTCTGAAACAGGCACATAAAAATATTACATTTGCTAATAAGTAAAGGAATGCTAATTGAAGGTAAAATATCATTATACTTTTCATTTTCCTTTTTTTTTTTTTTTTTGAGATGGAGTCTCGCTCTGTCACCCAGGCTGGAGTGCAGTGGCACAACCTCGGCTCATTGCAACCTCCGCCTCCTGGGTTCACACCATTCTCCTGCCTCAGCCTCCCGAGTAGCTGGGACTATAGGTGCTTGCCACTACACCCGGCTAATTTTTTGTATTCTTCAGTAGAGATGGGGTTTCACTGTGTTAGCCAGGATGGTCTCGATCTCCCGACCTCATGATCCACCCACCTCGGCCTCCCAGAGTGCTGGGATTACAGGCGTGAGCCACCGCGCTTGGCCTCATTTTTCAAACTAGTAAGACTTGAAAGTCTTTTAAAAGCATTTTAATCCTGGCAAGGTTTCAGTTCAATGAGAATTTTGAATGCTGTTGGCAGGAATGTAACCTGACAAACCATTTTGGGAAGCAAACTTTTAATATTAATCAAGATTATAAAAAATATTATACTCAGTCTAGGTCAATATAATCAAAAAAATAAGAAAATGCATATGTAGATACGAGCATATTAACTTCTAGGAAGAGATCTTTACTAAAATATTATCTGAGTCTTATTCATAATACCAAAAAAAAAATTGAACCAATCTAAATGCTCACAATGGAGAAACTCTAATGTAAACTCAACACTTCATAAGCTGTTATGCAGCCATTAAAATGGTGTGTGTAAAAACTACCAAAAATATATAATAGTTACAATTTTGTTTTATAAAATGCAGTATGCAAAGCTATATATTAAAAATACAGAATAAAAGGAGCAGGAAATATACCCACAGTCATTTCTTTAAGATAACAGAATTGCTTGTTGTTATTTGTTTTTATTTACTGGTATTATACTTTTAAAATTTCCAAAAAGCAACATGCATTTATATTTACAATAAAAACATGATCATTTCAGCTTGAGTAAAATTGGATTGAATATGCCAAAATTTAGTTTCAATTCTATTAAGCATAGGTCAAAAGGTCAGCTTCTTACTTTAATGCTTTGCTTTCACTCTGTCACATGGTTTTTAACCAACTTTTATGTTGACATAAGTGATACCTTCACTCAACACCCATTTCAAACCCAACCCACTTATGCCCCAGAAATAAAAACAGATTACTCTATGGGAAAAGATGGAAATCCCGATTATAAGAATTTGAGAATCCTTAGCAGGTCAAGTTCGCCTTTCAGGAAACCTTGGTAAGATCACTCTCTGTTCAGTTTTTCTACCTGAGATCATCCACTTTATCTGCCTAAAGATCAGAGGCATTTGTTCCATAGATGCCTCAATAACATGAGACACTACCTTTCTGCTGCCTTTCGCTGTGACTGTGAGAAATATACAGCAAAGGTGTGGCAAGTTCTAACACATGCATCTCAACTCTTAGTTAAGTGCAGGGTATAGAGTACTGTGCCAGAAGAACCTACGAAATGTTGTATTTTACTTTTTGGTGAAATACTGAGATTCAAAGAACACTCAATCTTGGAGTTTGTGAGGAGCTCCAGATTGTAAACTTTGAGCAACTGATTGCCAATCAAAACTGCAGGACTCAAACTGTGTTCATTAATTTGATGGATCTTAATTGGGACTCTTATTTTCCTACTAGACTAGAAATAAGAAACATAATTGTAACGAGTTCCATAGTGTCTCACCAAAACTCACATCCACCTGGAACTTCAGAATGTAACCTTATTTAGAAATGTGGTCTTTCCAAATATAATTAAGGTAAAGATCAAGGTGAACTCATACTGGATTAGGGTAGGCTCTAAATGCAGTGAAAGTGTTTCTACAAGGCGCATAAAAGGACACGCAGAGAAGGAGCCATGTGAAGTCAGAGGCTAAGGTGAGAGCGAGGCTGCCACAAGCCAAGGAATACCAGGAGCCACTATAAGCTGCAAGAGGAAGGAAAGATTCTTTACAGTCTTCAGAGAGACCCTGACCCTGCTGACTCCTTGACCTTGGATGTCTAATCTGGAGAACTGTGAGAACACAAATTTCTGTTGTTTTAAGTAACCTAGTTGTGATGATTTGTTATGACAGCCCTGGGAAATTAATAAAGTGCTATATGAAGACAATGATGCCACATTTCACAAAACTGTCCTTTTATATTGAGGCAGAAGGGTGTGGTGGAAAGAGCACCAAAAGAGCAGAGTCAAAGGGTTGGGTATTGGCTCCATGCTACAACGTTCCACTAGGCAAAACAGAGGCTCTCCAAATAGCTGCTCATAATAGACATGATTATCATCTCAATTGAATAGGATTCTTAACAAGACAAAGGAAATGGTATACATAGTAAGCATTTGATAAGGTGTAGACAGAAATTCAGATTTTGTTGTTATTGTTAGTGGTTTAGAGTAAATGCCAATTTTACACTCAATATCTATTTAGGAAATATGAAAACAGACCAAAAAATATTTACACAAGTACATGTGTGGTTTACCTTTCAGTTCTTTCTTTATTACAGGATCTTTCTTCCTTAAAGGGTGGGCTTATATCGTGAAGACTGAATGTGGACCCTGATACGAATCATTTATCACACAGACAGGTGAATTATTAGCGATGTTTCAGAAGGGGGGTAATGTGGGGCTGTTATTTTTAGGATTGTTGTACTGTCATTAATAATCACCTCTTGTACTTTTAGTCATCTGAACTGGAAAAGAAAAGAAATAGTTAGTCCTGATCATGGTAAGGCAGCTTTTTAGTGTTTCTGATTGAGAAAAATAAAAAGTTAGGGACAAAGAATCCTATCACCAATGTCCAGTTCCTGAGTTTTGATGGCATTCACCATCCTATTTGAGAAAAGTGGTGGATGGGTGGCAACAAAGGCAAGAAAACTGATTGCTGTTATTTAAGTAATAACCACAGTACAATACAGCTTTTATAACATTCCAGGATGTAATAAGTACTAGAATAAATTACTCAATTCTTAAAGTAACAGCTTTGGTGTACCATTCAGAAGATTAAATGTGTAACTCTTGATTGTGAATTCCCTTATTCAATAAAAATATACTGTGGCAAATTATTTCGAGCATTATCTCTAAGAATTGATGTTATCCAAACATGTTTTCAAAATTAAATAGAAGATGGGCTGAAGCCTTCTGTGTTAATGCTTTCCTCCCTATTAGAGCAGAAGGCAAGACTCATTCCTCCAAGCTCATTCTCAACGGAAAATTGATGCCAAACCTAAGGTGCTGTGAACAAAACTCACTGACAGCAAACAATTTCTCCAAAGCTCAACTCCTTAGAAGCATTTTGTCAACGTTGGGTAATTAGTTTCCATGATCATCGCTGTCTTTCATTGGGTCTACGTAGCTGGTTACATTGTTCTCCAGTCTTCTTCTGTGTTCCAATGAAGGACCAATGTGGTAAGTGCCACTTCCTCACTGTTTTGCCCTCTCCCCACTTGACACCATTCCCAGACATGCAGATAGTGGTGACGGTGGAAAAAAATTCACCACCCTACGCATTTCTCTCTAACCCCATTCATAAGTTCATATCGTCACCCAATCCTGGATGAGTCATTGCAATATTCAGCTAATGAGACCTGTCATCCTTGGACTTGTGCTTACCCTACTTCCGCATCTCCCACCACTGCCCTCCACATGTGCTATACTGCCGTCACACTGAGGGTCAGGGCCCTTTCACTCTTCCGTATCTTTGGGTAGAGAGAACAGCAGGGCATGCCTCTTTGAAGCACACATACCGGAGATCCTTGCCCAAACATCCTCGTGCTGAGTTCCTTGCTCTTCTCTTTGCCTCCTTTGACTACGTCTCATCACTTCATACTCCATTCTTAGAGTCTAAGTTTCTTAATCCCAGGATAAGGCTGGAGCTATACAATAGTTCCCACTTATCTGCAGTTTTGCTTTCTGTGGTTTCGGTTACCAGCTGCCAATGGTGGTCTGAAAATATTAAATAGAAAATCCTAGAAATAAACCATTTGTAAGTTTTATATCACACGCCCTTCAGAGTGGCATGATGAAATCTTGTGCCCATCCTGCTCCCTCCCTCCAGTGATGTGAATACTCCTTTTGTCCTGGGTTTCCACATTGTAGATGCTGCCTGCCCATAAATCACTTTGTAGCCACTGGTGATCAGATCTGCCGTCTCAGTATTACAGGGCTTATGTTCAAAAAACCCTTTATTTTTCTTAACAATGGCCCCAAAGCACAAGAGTAGTGATGCTGGCAATTCGAATATACCAAGAAGAAGCCATAAAGCGCTTCCTTAAAGTGAAAACGTAAAAGTTCTAAACTTAATAAGGAACACAAAAACTTATGTTGAGGTAGCTAAGGTCTATGGTATGACCACATCTTCTATCCATGAAACTGGAGTGACACCAGCATTTCCAGTTCCCTCATATATGCCTCCCCAGCTCAAGGTCTGATGCCAGTTTGGGAATGAGGGTGTAGTGATTGAGCTTGATGACGGCTTGACTATCAAGTAAGTGAAACACTAACATCCTTTGAGGAAAGTGGCTAATTACAAACATATTTTGAAAATAAATGCTACCATTTATTCAGCATTTACTAGGACCAAGAATTAAGTAGTTTATTACATATTTTATATATATCATCCTAATCTAATTCTAGGCACCTGTAAGTTCAAACCATGTGATTGCCCTGAGAAGACTAATAATCTATTGCCCTTACAAACTATATTTTCCAGATGCTCAACAGTTATTTTGAGGAGAAGCTGTGGGCTGCAGAATGGGAAGGTGGAGAAGGTAGGCTACTAATGTGAGCATTCCATTGCTCCTAAATGGCCTCAAACAATTCAGCCCTGGCCCCAAACATACTACTCCATTAGGCAACATAAAAGCCCTATAGTTAAGTTAGTTTGCCACACCTCTAGCTAGATAAGACTGCAATCATCTATTTTTACTTAAGACTATCCATTTGTAGGAAGTAGGGGGTCCTACTGTAGGATGTAGGGGGTGTCTTGATTATTTAGGCCTTGCAAAAAATAAATTGAACCTGATCTTATGGAAATTCTACACAGGTAGGTAGGGAAGAGGAGATTGGGTAAAGACATCTGGAGGAAGCTCTTAGCCAAATCCAAAGACCAAATATCCCCTTTCTCAAACAAATCAATGACTTGAATAAAAAGGAGCCAGAGCTAGTGTTACACAGTTAAAGAGACTTGGAAAACATAACAGTAAATACCATATAAAGACTTATAAAGACTTTGTTTGGATTCTGACGCAAATAAACACACAATTAAAAGACTTCTTGAGAAAACTGAGGAAACGCAAATATGGATATATGAACTGAATCTTAAATTGCATCAAAGGATTGTCATTAATTGTGTTAGGCATTACAAATGACATTGTGTTTATGTATACACACATTCTTATCATTTGGACATGTATACTTCAGAATCTGCAGGAGAAAAGCATTACATCTAACATTCATTTTAAAATATGACCTCCTCAAATAAATTAATGAATGGAACAAGATTGGAAAATTGCTGACAATTATTGATGCTAGGTAAAGGGTGCATAAGCTTTATTGTACTATTCACTTTCTTTTGTTTGTGGTTGAAATTTTCATAATAACAAGCTTTACCAAAAGCAAATTCATTGATTCTTTTTATCTCAAAAAGAGACATTTGTGCCTGCCAGGTAATGTGTCCAAGTTTTAGAAGTGTAACTGGAATGTCCAGATCAATTTAAATTTATATGAAATCACAACTGGGTTGAACACAGGTAGAGAAAAGGCAAACAGAGCCTAGAAGAAAAAAAGACTTAGGGATTACGAGTATTAAAACAACATCTGATGGAACAATCAATAATTATGTGCATAGTCACAATATGAAAGAAATGAAAGAACTCCAAGAAAGAGAAGTTCAAGTAAAAAGGTGGCCAAACTAATAGAAACTGTCTTTCTACTGTTCTGCAGGTGTACAATCGCCCTCCTCCTTCAAGACTCATCAAAAGTTATAGATCAGTGCTGCCTTTGCCGGCTCCCCAAGGCTGTTAGCTGCTGTCTCATATGCGATTCCACAAAGCTTTGTTCATACTTTCCAGGTTTTTTACACTTTATAAAGGAAGAGATGTTGACTAGCACTTGCCTTGGAATGTCATATATGTATACACTTAATAAATAGTGGAAGAAATGGATGCATGGTCTATTTGTCCATTTTCACACTGTTATAAAGAAATATCAGAGGCTGGGTAATTTATAAAACAAAGAGGTTTAATAGACTCACATTTCTGCATGGCTGGGGGGACCTCATGAAATTTACAGTCATGGTGAAAGGCAAAGGGGAAGCAAGCTTGTACCTTCTCACATGTCAATGGGAAAGAGAGAGTGAGCCAGCAAAGGGGAAAGAGCCCCTTATAAAACCATCAGATCTCATAAGAAATCACTTCACTACCATGAGAACAGCATGGGGCACACTGCCCCCATAATCCAACCACCTCCCACCAGGTCTCTCCCTCAGCACCTGGGGATTCCAATTCCAGATGAGATTTGGGTGGGGACACAAAGCCTAACCGTATCATATGGGTA
Source organism: Trachypithecus francoisi (assembly GCF_009764315.1). Taxonomy (NCBI): domain Eukaryota; kingdom Metazoa; phylum Chordata; class Mammalia; order Primates; family Cercopithecidae; genus Trachypithecus; species Trachypithecus francoisi. The sequence goes on from NW_022681454.1 coordinate 20,953,571, forward strand.
CTAAAGAAAGGAAAAAAAGAGTGGGACGGAAGAAAAAGAAAAATTCTATTCCTTCCTGGGAAGAAAAAATTCTGAGGGCAGAGGGTTGGGACTGATATTTAAGAAAGATTTCATGTAAATAATCCCAAACCAAGCAGAATCAGGTGCTACCTTTCTTTAGGAGCCTGTTACTAGGAATTTGTTTTGTTTTGTTTTAGCTAGGCTAAATCCCACACATCCTCTTTTGTGCAAGCAATTCATCAAAAATGCCAGGCTGGAGACAGTTGAGATTTTTTATCTCTTGCTGAGAAAAGAAAGTTTTCTTTGAGCTATCACATGCACAGTTATTTTTATTAGACTCTCAGTTGAGATACCCCTGCTGCATAGCATATTGAATACTTTATTGACCATAAAATGTGCTGCTGCAATTAGAGGTTTTTTTTTTTTTTTTTTTCCAAGCATTGTGCCTTTCTGGAGGCACTTGGAAGCTCATTTCTGTTGATCAGTTTTTCAAGGATGTTTGCAATTTAGCAACAGTGAATTGGAAGTTCAGTTAAATATCTGGCATCTCTGAGTGAGTGTTTCCAAGATCTGCAATTAAGTAGGGCAGGGTAAAGCATAGTGAGGCTCCTCATGCATAATCTGCAAAGGTTTTTCACACTATCTGAGATTTTAGAGAAAAAATGTTCACTAAGTAAATCAGGAGCAAATTCACTTAAAAGACTGCCTTATAAATCATTCAGCTTTGTCAGACAATCTCTGGGTGCACTAAGTGCTGGCTATCTTTGGGTTATTTTAGAGACAATCACCTCTATTGGATATCACCAAGTAAAACAGCACAGACCTCATGGAAGATACCATGTTTAAACAGTATGAGGTTTCAGATCTCATGCCTCAGGCAGAGTTTGGAACCAGAAGCTGAGGACACTATTAGTTGAATGAGTGAATAAAAGAAAAGAGAATTCTTCCTGGTCTCTAAAAAAAAAATATGCCCTAGGTTACTTCCAGTAAGGCAACAGCAAATCAGAATGGAATATGTGAGTTGCAGCAGGACTGGCAGTTTATGCAGGTTAAATGTCCTGTTGTGTATTTCTCTCCATGTGCCCTCACTGGGTTAGTGGGGAAGCCCAGACTTGTCTTCGAATCTCAAGCCATCACCTGTGCTGTTTTCTGTAGATTTCATAGCTGCTGTCAATAAAACTTTTTATTGAAGCATCGTGCCTTTTGTGAAACTATAGTCAAGCCCACGCCCGAAAGCCATCTAGGTCTAGACCTCTGATGACATTCTGATGAGGTGGGGCAGGTGACTGCTACCGTGGAGATTCCTGTTCTACTCTCAGCTTCTTCTCTCCATCTACTGACCCCCTCATCCTACTATCTCCACCAGGAAATACACAGAGACTCGAAGAGCTATAGCTTAGTTGTACTGAGAATCTAACAGGCATTGTGCATGCTTGTGATGCAGCAACGAATGAAACAGAAGTGTGCCCTCATCTTAGGGAGCTCGAATTCTAGTGATTTAAAATAAGCCTGTGGTAAGGGCTTGCATCTCTCCACAGCAGGCACCTTACAAAGCATTGTACCTTCAATTTGGTTTTCTGTGTCGTTTTGTCTTAATTCACTCAATAAAATTTATTTCAGGTTTCTGCTCAATTGTCACTTCATAATGGAACGTTCTCCTTCTAAAAAACATCCTTCTCCAACTACTACCACTCCACACCCACCTCTCTCTACCTTGCCTTATTTGTCTATACAGCCCTTAGCACTACTGGACTAAGCTTATTTATTTATCAGTTTTTTGTGTGTGTGTCTTTTCTTGCTAGAATATAAAGTGTTTCAGGGCAGCCAACTTGGTTAATTCATTACTGAGTACCTGGCTTATTATAAGAGATGAATACGTATTTGTTGAATTAATTAATGCATAAATAACCATAAGCAATAGGTATGATCATTATTCCTGTTTTTCAAATGGGAAATTTATACTTAATGAGGATAAGAAATTTGTCTAAAGTCACCCGATACATAAGCAGTGAAAGTAGGGCTCAGACCAGGTCTTCTGGAGCAGAAAGCCTGGCCTCTTGATCATTACTCTAAATTGTCCCACTTCAAGGGATCATTTCTTTAACATGTCTAATCGTAGAAGCTCCCCTAAACTCTCAACTCTAGGATGGGATGAAGACATTAAACAGAAGAAATGCCACTGAACAACATATAAAGATAAAAATACAAAACTACTAATGTAATTCTGAAAAACTTCAGAGTAAAATTTAGGACAGTTTTATCTTGTACAGAGTTAACATAAAAATATGTGCTATTGGGCCGGGCACAGTGACTCACGTCTGTACTCCTAGCACTTTTGGAGGCTGAGGTGGGCAGATCACCTGAGGTCAGGAGTTAGTGACTAGCCTCACCAACATGAGAAAACCCTGCTGTCTCTACTAAAATACAAAAATTAACTGGGCATGGTAGCGGAGGCCTGTAATCCCAGCTACTTGGGAGGCTGAAGCAGGATAATTGCTTGAACCTGGAAGGCAGAAGTTGCTGTGAGCCAAGGTCGCACCACTGCACTGCAGCCTGGGTGACAGAGAAAGACTCTGTCTCCAAAAAACCAAAAAAAAAAAAAAAAAAAAAAAAAAAAAAACCCCTAAAAACAACAACAAAACATGCTATTGAAAGAATATGGGTGGCTGGGTGTGGTGGCTCACGCCTGTAATCTCAGCAGTTTGGGAGGCCGAGATGGGTGGATCACCTGAGGTCAGGAGTTCGAGCCCACGCTGGCCAACATGGAGAAACCCCCGTCTCTACTAAAAATACAAAAATTAGCCAGGCATGGTTGTATGTGTCTGTAATCCCAGCTACTCAGGAGGCTGAGGCAGGAGAATTCCTTGAACCCAGGAGGCAGAGGTAGCAGATGGTGCCACTTCACTCCAGCAGAGACAGAGAAAGACACTGTTTCAAAAAGAAAAAAGAAAAAGAAAAGAAATAGAACATGGAAAGAAGAAAAGCTTTAGAGTTGAGCATGGATAGCCTGTCTCTGCCAGTAATTTGTTCACCTTCTCAACCTCAGCTTTCATATCTATAAGGTAAGACTGATGCCTACCCACCAAAGTTGTTGGCAGAAGGAGGAAATTAGATAATGAATGTAAAGTTTCTGGCAAAACTTTAAGTTAAATGAATGACTCATTTAGTTATTTACTCTAATAAGTCCTAAGCAAATAGACAAATAAAATTAGGTTTCAGTTATGGATCTATTAATGCATAAAAACAGCAGTGCTGGGCATCACAAAGGAACGGGCAGACTTACCCCAGAGCAACTGAAACTGAAGGACAAGGGGCTAGTGATAGTCAGGAACAATGGTCCCTAATCCCAGGGAAGATGCTCTAAACTTGTTTATTTGCTGTTGCTCATACCGATCAATTGACCAGGCTGTGGAAGGAGGCATAGTAGCACCCAAATATTTATTTAGACATAACTAATGGACTTCCCAAGCATGGATAGAGAAACCACTTAACTGGTCAAATATCTGGAAGAAAAAAACCTGTAGTTTATCAAATGTCTTTAATAAAAGTATTGGTAACATTCTGTGCATATTCATCAAAGACTTGGTATTAATACAGTTTTCAAAACAAAGTGACTGATGTTCTAGCTCAGATGTGGTCTTACATATTTAGTTTGTCACAATTTATATAGTTGCTGATAGGGCAGTAACGATCTTTTGTTGTGTTATGGTTGAATTGATACAATAACTTGCATTTTCTCTTAGATTTTATTAGAAACTATAAATGGCTCTAACACCTCTGAAACAACATAGATCATGCCACACATTTTTAATCTTATCAGTCCCTCTCCCTTTTTAGAATCAGAATATTTGCTTGAAAACTGAAAAGTTTTAGTCTCCCTAAAGAAATATCAACTGATATTTTATAGCTAAAAACATGGATTTTTATTTCTTTCTTTCCCACTTCCTAAAGAAATGCAGATACATTTCTCCTTGTTCTATTTGGCCAGTTTAGATCTTTAAATGGTTTTCGTCTTTGTCTGTTTATTTAAGTGCTGGTTTTAAAATAGCTGAAGTATTATAAGAAATATCTATTGGTCGGGCACAGTGGCTCAAGCCTGTAATCCCACCACTTTGGAAGGCTGAGGCAGGCAGATCACAAGGTCAGGAGATAGAGACCAGCCTGGCCAACATGGTGAAACCCCATGTTTACTAAAAATACAAATATTAGCTGGGTGTGATGGCGTGTGCTTGTAATCTCAACTTCTCGGGAGGCTGAGGCATAAGAATTGCTTGAACCCAGGAGGCGGAGGTTGCAGTGAGCCAAGATTGCACCACTGCACTCCTGGCGACACAGCAAGACTTTGTCTCCAAAAAAAAAAAAAAAAAAAAGGAAATATCTATCAACTGCAGCCTCTTTCTTTCTCAGATGGAAGAAGTCCAAATGCATGTTTATCAGCTTAGTAACTATGTAACCACTTTAAAAGGGGCACAAATCTACCTTGATATTTCTGAATTACTTCTGAAATTATTCTTTATCCTGAAAGAAAAATCAATGAACACTCCTGAAATTTGCCACTTGTCATTTCATGATACTGAAAAGCAAATGTAAAACGTGCTTTTAGAGAAAATAGGCCAGGCACAGTGGCTCACGCCTGTAATCCCAGTACTTTGGGATGCTGAGGTGGGCAGATCTCTTGACAGAAGTTCGAGACCAGCCTGGCCATGATGTGAAATCCCTATCTCCACTAAAAATACAAAAATTAGCCAGGTGTGGTGGCAGGCACCTGTAATCCCAGCTATTTGGGAGGCTGAGGCAGGAAAATCGCTTCAACCTGGGAGGTGGAAATTGCAGTGAGCTGAGATCCAGCCACCGCACTCCAGCCTGAGAGACAGAGTCCTGTATCAAAAAAAAAAAGAAAGAAAGAAAGAAAAGAAAAGAAAAAAAGAAAAAAAAAGAAAAGAAAAGAAAGAGAAAGAGAAAGAAAGGAAACTAAGACAAAATCATTCAGGATACCTCTTTTTGTGGGTTAGATCTCTGACAACAGAGGACATAGGCTTACATGTGGGTTTGGACTAAATAATGATCAAGTATCTATTTCAGATATTATCTGTCCCAAGAGAGCACTTAGCAAAAGAATCACAATATTTACCATGATATAATGCCTCCTCTCTATATGCAATTTGAAAACACTTGTTTGGAAATACATGGTTGAGAATGCTATTATTCTTTTTTAGAGAAATCTTCATCATTTATTACAGATTGAGCCAAAGACTTGGAATTAACAGTTCTGGGTTTAAATTCTGGCTTTACCAATTTCTAGCAACACAAATATCACTTATTTGAACTTCCTTTTTTGTCCTTGTAAAGCAGAACTAGTGATGCTTACCATATAATCTATGACTCAATTCAATAAGTGTTCATTAAATTTAAATCTTATCTACAAAGTCAGCGATGAAGCCACATAAATTACATCTTGGGAAAATCAACCAATGAAAAGATAGACCTGTTCAGAACTTTTTGTAGTCACAAGTGAGCTGAGTATTGGGCGTGAGAGTACAGCCTGTGCAGATGAAAAGACATGTGTTGGGGTGTGACTCCTAACTACTATGTTTGTATCCTTATGCAAGTAATTTGACCTTAGTATGCCTTATTTTCCACGTCTGCAAAGTGGGTATGACAATAAGACAAACTCCCTAATTTTATTGTAAGAAATAAATTTAGAAAATGTGTACTTACTACAAAGAAAGGAACACAGGAAACCAGTCAATAAAAATTGTTGCTATTGATATTTATAATAAAAACCATAAGCAAAATCATTCATTCAATTAAAGCTTTGGGGTACAATTTATGTCCCATATACTGTTGGAGGTACTGGGGACACAGAGGTGAATAAAACCAACAGCCTCTCTGTTCTCATGAAACTATGTCTGGTAAAGAATAGACAAGACAATGTCAGTGCTCTGAAGACAACAAAACAAAATAATGTGAATAGAGTAACTGAAGATGTGTGTATGGTTTCATGGGAGAGTGGATGTTTGGAAAGTGCCTTAAAAACAGGGTGACATCCACATGTCTCTTTGAGGAAGTAAGGTTTGAGCTTTGACCTGCGCCCTGTGCAGACTTTCTGCAGGAGTTTGGCACATGCTTACTCAAGACGCATTTTCACTTCCTGCAATCCATCATTTCTCTAAACCCAAGTAATAAATGGGATTCAGATTTTAATAGGCATACTTTGTTCACTTTAACAAAAGGGACATCCACAGTTGCCTAAGTGGTGAATCCATCTTGGTCTTTGGAATTACAGAAACCCAGCCATAAGACTTATTGGGTGGGTGATAGTGGACTCATTACATAGGCACCCTAGGCCTTACTTATCCCATCTGTAAAACAGCCATGAAACAAAGTCATATATGTGATGCTTCTGCCAGAGTCTGTGATGCAGAAAAGAACCTCCAAATGGTAATTATTGTCACCACTCGCAGTAGAGAAATATCCTGGGTAAGACCTTCACTGCCCACTTGCAATGTGACCTAGGGTAAGTTGTGTGACTTCTCTGAGTATCAGTGTACTAATGTGTAAGATAAGGATAATAACAACAATAATAACACCTACTTATCAAGTTTGTGTGAGAAATTAACTGACTTGTAGACACGACTTTGAATGGGTTCTGGCAAAGAGCAAACTCAGTAAGTGCTCCTTGTTAGTATTACTCATGACATTGACATCATGAATTACTAATCACAGGCTCACAGACCACTGTGAGAGAAAAGATTATTGACTTAGAAATATGCTGAACTAAGCTGTTCCCATGAAAATCTTCCCTAACAGAACAATTATGTGAACCATTTTGTATCTTCTGGAGATTTTAAGATATTGATTAAACATTTCAACACAGTGACATGATCAGTGAATAGGAACACTTGCTTTGCATAATTTTGCCCATTTTGATTGCTCTTTTAATTTACACATTTCTTAAGATTGAATCCAATTATCACCACATGCCTCTTCAATCAACATTGGCTGTATTTCCTGTGTCATTAACAAATCACAAAAGTAATTTGAACTCATTGTCAAGTAAAAAAGAAATGAACATCTTCAAGCGAATATTCGTGGTTTTACCATATAGCAGGACATAGAAACCTTTGTAGTCAAAGAATTATAGAACCTAAGAACAGTAATCATGCTACTTTTCATCGACATCCACAACTGATCAGGACATTCTTTATTCTGTAACTGACCGTGAGTTCTGGGAAGTCATTTCTAGACTGAGTTGTGGAAGAGGAGACCTGTTAACCTGGTATCAGCTTTTCACTTCTGAGGTGACTTCAGGGCAGTCTGAAGTCTTCGTAGATGAATTTATTTTGCTGAGGTCACACAGCAGTAGACCTGGAATGACAACCTACATTTCCAAAATTCTCATGCCCATGATCTTGCCACCGGTCCTTGTAACCCGCTATTAAATTCCTGTCTAAACACGGCTCTGGATACAGGAGGAACGCAATTATAACACAGGTCAAAGTCCTCATTTTTCACTTCTGCTTGAATTTGACATACTGCTCCTTTGGATTTCTGCTCTCAATTTCTTTGCTCTTCTATTTTCATTGACATAAATATTCCGTTATAGCTAACTGATAAAGAAAGAACTACAGGTGTCAAACTATTCTATTCAGCTGCCCTCATACTCAAGAACAGTATCCTACAAATAGAAATACCAAATATAAATATGAACAATGATCTTTTCATCCATAATGTTCCTGTGCAGCTCAATTACTCATGGTTTTCTTTGCTGAAAGCTTATCTCCCTTGCTACTCCTTCCCTTCGAAGCTTCCTTTCTTAACATTCAACTTCCAGAGCCTAAAATTAACTAAGCTCAGGGACTAGAATCTAGTGGTTCCATGAATGACTGAAAATCTTGAGTGCTCTGCTGATGCCAATAATAAAGCATGTCAGCACAAGAAAAACCCTAGTAATAACCGTGCCAACAAAATGAGGGAAAACACCCAATCCCACGCCCACAAATTCATGCTGCTAATTATTAACAATGAAAACCTTGGCTTAAATTCAACCTTCAATTAGATACATGTTTTTATTAAAGTAAAACTCTCTAAATTTGTTCAATAAAACAGGAAAATGATGGGTTTGGAGACTGACTTTATTAAAATATTTGTGTTCTATTGGCAGCACAGCAACGTGAAATGCAGAATTTGGAAGCCCAGGGCCTTACTTCTAGGCCTTTTCTGAATCAATTTCAGTACACAATAGCTCCATGCCTGTTTTCTCCTCTGTAAATTGAGCACATCATCAATTAGAGAAATCCTCTCTAAATTTCTTTCAAGTATTAAAACTCTAAAATTTTAAATATTTCTATTATTTATTGCTTTGCAAAGCAAACAGATCGCTCAAGGGTAGCCACAGAATGGTCAGGGATGCCATTTCCACTATTTTCCGTCCACACTCCCAATGCATTCTATGGCAAGACCAGCATGAAATGACCAAAACATACCTTAATAAGCTAAGTTTATTCATTTAACAGATATTCATTCACCAACACTACGAAATGGCAGGCACTGTTCTAGGTCTGATATTTTGCTCATATTAGAAAGAACTTATGAATCTCATAAAATTAAATAACGTTTCGCACATGTAACAATTGACTATAATAATAGGTTGCAAGGAGAGAGTGTGTACCTCTTCTTTAATTATGTACTTTATTAAGAACATCCTGTAATAATTTTTTGAGAGATGAATCTCACTCTGTTGCCCAGGCTGGAATGCAGTGGCATGATCATAACTCACTATAGTCTCAAACTCCTGAGTTCAAGTGACCCACCTGCCACAGCTTCTCAAGTAGCTGGTACTACAGGACTTATCTATAATCTTTTCAACAATATAACTTCTAAATTGAACCATGGTGGTTACTAAGGTGTGATACACAGTACTTCTTTGTGTACATTTTTGTAAATGCCCATCTGAGACCTGTTTGATGAAGAAGTTCAAATAATCTAAAATTTGGAGAAAACGATGAATTATTTGTAATGATTCAAAATTTGATTCAATCTCTAAGGCCAGTAGCAGAGATAAATAACATATTCACTCAGTTGAACACTATACAGACATTACAATGACCTCTCTCTCTTTTTTTACAATCATCTTATAATTAAATTTAAAACATGTAATTCTTACATTCACATAAAAATAATTAAAATGCAATATATAATATTAACATAAATTTGTAAAACAAGCACAAAAAAGCAAAAAAAAACTCTCAAAATAAATATACCACGATATTAAAAATGTTTCTTATGACAAAATTAATTTTTAATTATTTCTTCCATATTTATTTTTTCCAAATTTACTCCCATAGAGGGAGGGGAAGATTGTATTGTTTAACATTAAAAAAAAATTCCTTACTTTGCAAACTGCAAATGACCTAAATGTCTAAATGGCTAAATGATGCGGAACAGGAAGTCCCAGTTATACACACACCTCAACACTTCCATGATGGGATAATTATGATAACATTCAAGGTGGCTACACAAATATCATGATTTGAGAAAAATATTTAAAGAAATAATTTTAAATGTAAAAAATCATAAATCACTATACACTATATAATCCCCAATATGACTAGTGGAAATATTACAATGACACTTTCTAACAAAAATATAATGTATGCCACATACGTAATTTTATGTTTCTATTAGCCACATTTTAAAAAGCAATATGTGCTACATATATAATTTTATTTTCCTATTAGCCGCATTTTATAAAGTAAAAAGAAACAGGTGAAATTAAATTAATACTATATTCAACTCAATATATTCAAAATATCATTTCAATATGCAATCAACATAAAAAATTATTCATGATCTCTTTCATATGATTATTTTACCACACATCCCAATTTGGACCGGTTACATTTCACCTGCTCATTAGTCATATGTGGCTTGTGACTACCCTAAAGGACAGCATTGCATTGAAACGAAACAAAGAAGATTAGAAATTGTCTTTTCTTGATATGTTTTTCCCGTTTCTTACACACAAGTTTCCTTATTTTATATTTTCCCCATTGCCTAGTACACTGCTAGGCTCAATAAATCTGTGCTGCCTTTAACCTATAAAAATACTAACAAAATTAATTTTGAACAGAATTGGTTGCTGTTAGTTAGAAGAATCTCAGGAAAAAAGCCAAGGATACTGTTCTTCATCTGCAAACATAAAACAAACCAGCAAGGATACTGCCCTTATTTTATTCTGAAGTGTTAAAGCGAACCATCATAAGCAAAGATGGCATCTACAAGACAACATTTAGGGGGCGGAGCAAGATGGCCGAATAGGAACAGCTCCAGTCTCCAACTCCCAGCGCGAGCGACACAGAAGACCAGTGATTTCTGCATTTTCAACTGAGGTACTGGGGTCATCTCTCTAGGGAGTGCCGGACAATCGGTGCTGGTCAGCTGCTGCAGGCTGAACAGCGAGAGCTGAAGCAGGGCGAGGCATCACCTCACCTGGAAGTGCAAGGGGGAAGGAAATCCGTTTTCCTAGCCAGGGGAACTGAGACACACAACACCTGGAAAATCGGGTAACTCCCACCTCAATACTGCGCTTTAAGGAAACAGGCACACCAGGAGAATATATCCCACACCTGACCGGGAGGGTCCCACGCCCACGGAGCCTCCCTCACTGCTAACACAGCAGTCTGCGGAGATCTATCCACAAGGCAGCAGCGAGGCTGGGGGAGGGGTGCCGGCCTTTGCTGAGGCTTAAGTAGGTAAACAAAGCCGCTGGGAAGCTCGAACTGGGTGGAGCTCACAGCAGCTCAAGGAAGCCTGCCTGTCTCTGTAGACTCCACCTCTGGGGACAGCGCAAAGCTAAAGTCCAATAGGGGAAGCAGCGAGGCCGGTGCAGACGCGAACGACTCTGTCTGACAGCTTTGGGGAGAGCCATGGATCTCCTAACGCGGAGGTTGAGATCTGAGAATGGACAGACTGCCTATTCAGGTGGGTCCCTGACCCCTGAGTAGCCTAGCTGGGAGACATCCCCCACTAGGGGCAGTCTGACACCCCACACCTCACAGGGTGGAGTCACCCCTGAGAGGAAACTTCCAAAGGAAGAATCAGACAGGTACACTCGCTGTTCAGCAATATTCTATCTTCGGCAACCTCTGCTGCTGATACCCAGGCAAACGGGGTCTGGAGTGGACCTCAAGCAATCTCCAACAGACCAACAGACAGTCCTTCTGACTGTCAGACGGAAAACTATCAAACAGGAAGGACACCTATACCAAAACTCCATCAGTACGTCACCATCATCAAAGACCAGAGACAGATAAAACCACAAAGATGGGGAAGAAGCAGGGCAGAAAAGCTGGAAATTCAAAAAATAAGAGTGCATCTCCCCCTGCAAAGGAGCGCAGCCCATCGCCAGCAACGGATCAAAGCTGGTCAGAGAATGACTTTGACGAGATGAGAGAAGAAGGCTTCAGTCCATCAAACTTCTCAGAGCTAAAGGAGGACTTACGTACCCAGCGCAAAGAAACTAAAAATCTTGAAAAAAGTGGAAGAATTGACAGCTAGACTAATTAATGCAGAGAAGATCATAAACGAAATGACAGAGATGAAAACCATGACACAAGAAATACGTGACAAATGCACAAGCTTCAGTAACCGACTTGATCAACTGGAAGAAAGAGTATCAGCGATTGAGGATCAAATGAATGAAATGAAGCAAGAAGAGAAACCAAAAGAAAAAAGAAGAAAAAGAAATGAACAAAGCCTGCAAGAAGTATGGGATTATGTAAAAAGACCAAATCTACGTCTGATTGGGGTGCCTGAAAGTGAGGGGAAAATGGAACCAAGTTGGAAAACACTCTTCAGGATATCATCCAGGAGAACTTCCCCAACCTAGTAGGGCAGGCCAACATTCAAATTCAGGAAATACAGAGAACGCCACAAAGATACTCCTTCAGAAGAGCAACTCCAAGACACATAATTGCCAGATTCACCAAAGTTGAAATGAAGGAAAAAATCTTAAGGGCAGCCAGAGAGAAAGGTCAGGTTACCCACAAAGGGAAGCCCATCAGACTAACAGCAGACCTCTCGGCAGAAACTCTACAAGCCAGAAGAGAGTGGGGGCCAATATTCAACGTTCTTAAAGAAAAGATTTTCAACCCAGAATTTCATATCCAGCCAAACTAAGTTTCATCAGTGAAGGAGAAATAAAATCCTTTACAGATAAGCAAATGCTTAGAGATTTTGTCACCACCAGGCCTGCCTTACAAGAGACCCTGAAGGAAGCCCTAAACATGGAAAGGAACAACCGGTACCAGCCATTGCAAAAACATGCCAAAATGTAAAGACCATCGAGGCTAGGAAGAAACTGCATCAACTAATGAGCAAAATAACCAGTTAATATCATAATGACAGGATCAAGTTCACACATAACAATATTAACTTTAAATGTAAATGGACTAAATGCTCCAATTAAAAGACACAGACTGGCAAACTGGATAAAGAGTCAAGACCCATCAGTCTGCTGTATTCAGGAGACCCATCTCATATGCAGAGACATACATAGGCTCAAAATAAAGGGATGGAGGAAGATCTACCAAGCAAATGGAGAACAAAAAAAAGCAGGAGTTGCAATCCTAGTCTCTGATAAAACAGACTTTAAACCATGAAAGATCAAAAGAGACAAAGAAGGCCATTACATAATGGTAAAGGGATCAATTCAACAGGAAGAGCTAACTCTCCTAAATATATATGCACCCAATACAGGAGCACCCAGATTCATAAAGCAAGTCCTTAGAGACCTACAAAGAGACTTAGACTCCCATACAATAATAATGGGAGACTTCAACACTCCACTGTCAACATTAGACAGATCAACGAGACAGAAAGTTAACAAGGATATCCAGGAATTGAACTCATCTCTGCACCAAGCGGACCTAATAGACATCTATAGAACTCTCCACCCCAAATCAACAGAATATACATTCTTCTCAGCACCACATCGCACTTATTCCAAAATTGACCACATAATTGGAAGTAAAGCACTCCTCAGCAAATGTCAAAGAACAGAAATTATAACAAACTGTCTCTCAGACCACAGTGCAATCAAACTAGAACTCAGGACTAAGAAACTCAATCAAAACCGCTCAACTACATGGAAACTGGACAACCTGCTCCTGAATGACTACTGGGTACATAACGAAATGAAGGCAGAAATAAAGATGTTCTTTGAAACCAATGAGAACAAAGATACAACATACCAGAATCTCTGGGACACATTGAAAGCAGTGTGTAGAGGGAAATTTATAGCACTAAATGCCCACAAGAGAAAGCAGGAAAGATCTAAAATTTACACTCTAACATTACAATTAAAAGAACTAGAGAGGCAAGAGCAAACACATTCAAAAGCTAGCAGAAGGCAAGAAATAACTAAGATCAGAGCAGAACTGAAGGAGATAGAGACACAAAAAACCCTCCAAAAAATCCATGAATCCAGGAGTTGGTTTTTTGAAAAGATCAACAAAATTGACAGACCGCTAGCAAGACTAACAAAGAAGAAAAGAGAGAGGAATCAAATAGACGCAATAAAAAATGATAAAGGGGATATCACCATGGACCCCACAGAAATACAAACAACCATCAGAGAATACTATAAACACCTCTACGCAAATCAACTAGAAAATCTAGAAGAAATGGATAATTTCCTGGACACTTACACTCTCCCAAGACTAAACCAGGAAGAAGTTGAATCCCTGAATAGACCAATAGCAGGCTCTGAAATCGAGGCAACAATTAATAGCCTATCCACCAAAAAGAGTCGAGGACCAGATGGATTCACAGCTGAATTCTACCAGAGGTACAAGGAGGAGCTGGTACCATTCCTTCTGAAACTATTCCAATCAATAGAAAAAGAGGGAATCCTCCCTAACTCATTTTATGAGGCCAACATCATCCTGATACCAAAGCCTGGCAGAGACACAACAAAAAAAGAGAATTTTAGACCAATATCCCTGATGAACATCGATGCAAAAATTCTCAATAAAATACTGGCAAACCGGATTCAGCAGCACATCAAAAAGCTTATCCACCATGATCAAGTGGGCTTCATCCCTGGGATGCAAGGCTGGTTCAATATTCGCAAATCAATAAACGTAATCCAGCATATAAACAGAACCAAAGACAAAAACCACATGATTATCTCAATAGATGAAGAAAAGGCTTTTGACAAAATTCAACAGCCCTTTATGCTAAAAACGCTCAATAAATTCGGTATTGATGGACCGTACCTCAAAATAATAAGAGCTCTGTATGACAAACCCACAGCTAATATCATACTGAATGGGCAAAAAGTGGAAAAATTCCCTTTGAAAACTGGCACAAGACAGGGATGCCCTCTCTCACCACTCCTATTCAACATAGTGTTGGAAGTTCTGGCTAGGGCAATCAGGCAAGAGAAAGAAATCAAGGGTATCCAGTTAGGAAAAGAAGAAGTCAAATTGTCCCTGTTTGCAGATGACATGATTGTATATTTAGAAAACCCCATCGTCTCAGCCCAAAATCTCCTTAAGCTGATCAGCAACTTCAGCAAAGTCTCAGGATACAAAATCAATGTGCAAAAATCACAAGCATTCTTATACACCAGTAACAGACAAGCAGAGAGCCAAATCAGGAATGAACTTCCATTCACAATTGCTTCAAACAGAATAAAATACCTAGGAATCCAGCTTACAAGGGATGTAAAGGACCTCTTCAAGGAGAACTACAAACCACTGCTCAGTGAAATCAAAGAGGACACAAACAAATGGAAGAACATACCATGCTCATGGATAGGAAGAATCAATATCGTGAAAACGGCCATACTGCCCAAGGTCATTTATAGATTCAACGCCATCCCCATCAAGCTACCAATGACTTTCTTCACAGAATTGGAAAAAACTGCTTTAAAGTTCATATGGAACCAAAAAAGAGCCCACATTGCCAAGACAATCCTAAGTCAAAAAGACAAAGCTGGAGGCGTCACGCTACCTGACTTCAAACTATACTACAAGGCTACAGTAACCAAAACAGCATGGTACTGGTACCACAACAGAGATATAGACCAATGGAACAGAACAGAGTCCTCAGAAATAATACCACACATCTACAGCCATCTGATCTTTGACAAACCTGAGAGAAACAAGAAATGGGGAAAAGATTCCCTATTTAATAAATGGTGCTGGGAAAATTGGCTAGCCATAAGTAGAAAGCTGAAACTGGATCCTTTCCTTACCCCTTATACGAAGATTAATTCAAGATGGATTAGAGACTTAAATGTTAGACCTAATACCATAAAAACCCTAGAAGAAAATCTAGGTAGTACCATTCAGGACATAGGCATGGGCAAGGACTTCATGTCTAAAACACCAAAAGCAACGGCAGCAAAAGCCAAAATTGACAAATGGGATCTAATTAAACTAACGAGCTTTTGCACAGCAAAAGAAACTACCATCAGAGTGAACAGGCAACCTACAGAATGGGAGAACATTTTTGCAACCTACTCATCTGACAAAGGGCTAATATCCAGAATCTACAAAGAACTCAAACAAATATACAAGAAAAAAACAAACAACCCCATCCAAAAGTGGGCAAAGGATATGAACAGACATTTCTCAAAAGAAGACATTCATACAGCCAACAAACACATGAAAAAATGCTCATCATCACTCGCCATCAGAGAAATGCAAATCAAAACCACAATGAGATACCATCTCACACCAGTTAGAATGGCAATCATTAAGAAGTCAGGAAACAACAGGTGTTGGAGAGGATGTGGAGAAATAGGAACACTTTTACACTGTTGGTGGGATTGTAAACTAGTTCAACCATTATGGAAAACAGTATGGCAATTCCTCAAGGATCTAGAACTAGATGTACCTTATGACCCAGCCATCCCACTACTGGGTATATACCCAAAGGATTATAAATTATTCTACTACAAAGACACATGCACATGTATGTTATTGCGGCACTATTCACAATAGCAAAGACTTGGAATCAACCCAAATGTCCATCTGTGACAGACTGGATTAAGAAAATGTGGCACATATACACCATGGAATACTATGCAGCCATAAAAAAGGATGAGTTTGCGTCCTTTGTAGGGACATGGATGCAGCTGGAAACCATCATTCTTAGCAAACTATCACAAGAACAGAAAACCAAACACCGCATGTTCTCACTCATAGGTGGGAACTGAACAATGAGATCACTTGGACTCGGGAAGGGGAACATCACACACTGGGGCCTATCATGGGGAGGGGGGAGGGATTGCATTGGGGAGTTATACATGATATAAATGATGAAATGATGGGTGCTGACGAGTTGATGCGTGCAGCACACCAACATGGCACAAATATACATATGTAACAAACCTGCACGTTATGCACATGTACCCTAGAACTTAAAGTATATTAAAAAATAAATAAATAAATAAAAAAGACAACATTTAAACACGTTACCAGTGTCATTAGTGGGCTGGGTCAACGAGACTCTTCCACCAGTCATCAAAACCCTCTTCCAGTCATGACTCTTCTTTATCTGAATAAATGTTCACATGAAGAATGTGTATATATAAGTGTGAAACAGGAAAGGAGAATCCCAGAAGGTTGGGAGGGGGGTGTAGATGGATGGAATTGGAGGGAAGGATTCACATGATGATCTGACGTGTGCTCCCACTTCCTAAGTCTCCCTCTGGGACCACTGGGTGTAAGTCTTCTGGTCAAGGACAGCACTTGGTATACAATGAATGCTCAATAACCGCTTCTAGATTGAATGGACATATGCATGGTTCGTCTAATTTCCTCATTAGGACACTCAGGAATGCATTCCTAACAACGAGCACAGGTTCACCAGATAATAATTCCTTCATCATGGTTGAGTTCACACAAATAAAATGTGAAGAACATTACCCAGATTATCATTTTAAATATAGCTGCGGTCTGTGTATCGTAAGAAACAAAGCCCAGGGCTGTGCATTCCTCCAACACAACAGGTACATGCCATCCAGTGCTTATTATACACAAGGTGCTGGTGATTACGGTTATATACATAGAGACAAAACAGGCAACTAGCTCAGCCTAGTTATAACTCACAAATACACTTGGCTGTATCTCTTTCCATAATGAAGTTTTAATAATTCTCTTCTTTTTCTTTTACTGAATTAAAAAGAACTGGGTAGAATTTTGAACATGATTCTACCAGCTAATAAAAACAACAGTGTCTTCAAAAGTGTGGAGCAAAAGCCTTAGCTAGTATCAAAGGGTAAATGTGCCATTCTAGAGTGTCTTCTGAGAGCCAGGACATTTGTTGGCAACGGTAGGTATATAATAGGCTTGGGTCTGTACCCTGAGCTGGTTGATCTTGAGCAAGTTATTTCTCTTCTCTTAGTCTCAACTTTCTCAGCAAAAGGAAATACAGAAAAACCAGCACAGTAATTCTGAGGATTAAATAACATAAGTAGAATGCTTCTTCTACTGTATATGCTAAATTTTTCATTTCAGTCTTGTTATATACATCTTCCTTTTTGCTGAAAAACGAAGGTGACAAAAGGAAGAAAAACAATCACTGATTTACCTCAGATTGCAAAAATTCCCAGGTTTGCTTGCTATAGCTTGAAAAAGGAACCCTCAGCCAACACACAGAATTTGGAAGCAGCCTGGGAGTTTTAATAGGTTTGCTAGGAAATGGGTTTCAGTGCCAGGAACTCCAGATCACAAGAAAATTTATGAAATTAGATCATTTGGTCTAAATGTGATTATGTATTTTAGTAGTGAACAGTATGGTAAAGCCAGAACAATAGAAGGAAAGCAGTAAGAAGAAATTCAATTTAGTACAGAAGCTTCATAGACCTGCAGAAAGGGAAGTCATATACGCATCATAAGCAGGCATTTTGCATAATGGCTGGAGATAACAAGCAAATGATTTCAGACAATGGTGTGGAGGATACAGAGGATACGGACTGGCAATTATCAGAATGTGGCCATAACACCAGCCAGGGAGACAAACTTTGAAGTTCAGAACAGAAAAGGCAAAGATGTTAGGGGTGGTAATACTGAGTGAGTGCCAATTAATGTGCAAAGTTTGCAACTCAGAAGAGAAATAAGAAAAGTCCAACGAGAAAGTTCATAAACGAGCTAGTTCAACTTGGAGAGAAGGTGGAAGAAGAGTGAGCCTTGGGCTATATCATGACACTAGGGCATTTGTTTTCAGTGAAATATTTATATAAAAATGAAACAAGGTGTGTCATATTGGTGCCCATAGTTGGTGATGATTAATTATGTCTGGTCAGGATCAGAAACTGGACTATATAAACCACTGCCAGCTAATGCCTTGGCTCCCAGAAGACATGAGAGGATGGTGATGGCTTTGTTCTTTAATACTGGACTTTTGCTCCACATCCCTGGAAGGAAAGGGCCATATAGAGGCTTAGAAACCTTTTCTGCCCTTTCCACCAAGGGCTCAGATGAGAGCAAGACTAAGGGACCTGCTGCCCTGTCCTTTTTTGCTTGTCTGCTATCCCTTGTGCTCCTTAGGACTGGGAAGTCCTCAGGCCTCCTCCAACCCCCCAGACTAGCTGGAGGGGAGATGTGGAGTACACAGGCATTGAAGAGAGGCATTTGAAGAGTCAGGAGAAGAAGAGGATTTTCCCTGTAAGTTCAATTCATAACCCCTTTGCTCTTCTCATTAAAAGCTGTGTATTGGAGGAAAGGCTCTATGAGATCCATATCACAGCTGTGTCAACTTGGGATGGAGCCTAGTGTTTCCTCCCCAGATTAAATTGAGCTACTCTCAGTGAGTATACACTGTGGCTACAACAGTCAAATAATAATAGTATTAGTAGGAATTTAAGATAGGAAGTGCAATGGCTTTTGTCACTGTTTTATTATGAAGAGAACCTATCTTTTTTTTTTTTTTTTTTTGAGACAGGGTCTTGCTGTGTCACCCAGGCTGGAGTAGAGTGATGCGCTCTCAGCTTACTACAACCTTGATCTCTGAGGCTCAAGTGATCCTCCTATCTCAACATTCCAAGTATCTAGGGCAGAATGTAATCATTTTTGTTTTATTGGGCCACTGTCTTATTAACTATGTAAATGGTACCCACTGCTCCAGAAGAAGACAATGGTAAATGACTATGTGTGTATGAGTGTGTGTAACTGTGTGCACATGTCCATGTTGCTTAACAAAAACTGTTTTATCCCTTTTTTATGCAGACTTGCTCCCTGGGGGAAAAGTGGGCAATTTCTGAGTTAGGGGCTGTTTGAAAGAGAGGACCTGTTCCCCTGGAGGGACATGGAATCAGGATGGTGACTCGAGCTTAAAGATGGACTCTGGGGTCAGAAACAGGGCTCTTTCTTCTTTTTCTTTTCTTTGTTTTCTTTTCTTGTATTATTATATATAAATGGGTCTTCTTTTATTGCCCAGGCTGTTCTTGACCTCCTGATCTCATGTGATCCTCCCACATCAGCCTCCCTAGTAGCTGGGATTATAGGTGCAAGCCACCCGCCTGGCTGAGGGCTCCTTCCACAGAATCCCTCAGGACCCAGAGACCTTAACACTAGGTCGTGAGAGAAAAAAAAAAAAAAAAACTGAAGATGTGTATGTGAGGGCAGAAAGAGAGAGACAGATCAAGGAATCCCAGAGCCCAGCAGCAAAGATACTTAGTAAAAGGCATACAATAAACTAAGTGGCCGTTAGATTAGAAATAAGCCATCTGCATTAGTGGCACCATGTGGTAATAATGTGTCATAGCAGCAGTGGACTAGGATTGTAGCTATCTCTTGCCTCGACTTTTAACCCCTAATTAACACTCTCTGGGTGAGGGCTCTTGAATTCCACAGGAATGACAGCAGAAGGTGGAAGAATAGGAAAACTCAGATGTCTTCCTGCTAACGGAGCAGGTGGCGGTTTGAACAATACATTTTTTAACAAATGTGAGAAAGTAATTATTGGGGTTCTACAAGGTTTATTCTAGTCCATCCTATTTTCCATAAGAAGGTAGCACTGCATTTGGCATGCACCAATCTCATTTAATATCTCAATAATAACCCTCGAGACAGTTTCTCTTACTCCACTTTATGCAAGAATAACTAAGGGTCAGAGAGTTCAAATAATTTGCACAATGATTACTCAATTGTAAGAGTTTGAGCTGGGACTCACATGCAAGTTCATTTGTCTTCAAAATCCTGGGCTTCCAATCTCTGTTCCCTTTGACCCCCCACCACAGTCTTAAAATAAATGTTTCCTGGGCTTCCCTCTGCTGCTATCACTGTTGGCATAAAGCAAATTTGCTTTACTGGTGAAACTAAAATTTTCTAACAACAATGATCTGCATAATTTCTCATAGTTTATAAAGTTCTTATGAAAACAATTTCCTTTTCAGTCTTCCCACAATTTCATAAGATGGGTAAAATAAAGGTTATTATTATCTTATTTTATATCAGAGGCAGGTAGGGCACTAATTAATGTACTTATTTCAAAGTCTGGCATCTGTCAACAATACATTTATTTCACTCCTTGTTAAACTGACCGGTATAGTCATGGACTGAGAGGCAGAAAATGTGGGTTTTATTTATTCATTCATTCACTCATGTAATTACAAATCCATTGAGTGCCTATCACCTACCAGGCATTATTTTAGGTACTGAAATATAGCAGTGATCAAAACAAAGACCCTGTCCTCTTAGGGAATGCAGTCTAGTGAAAGAAACAGAAAATGCACAAGGAAACAATGATTTGAGATCAAGTGTCAGGAAGTGATCATGGCAATGAAGAAAAATAAAGAGACCACAAGAAAGGGAGTTGGGGAATCTCTTTGCAGAGTAACATCTGAGAAGAGGTGAGGAAGAGGACTGGAGAGAAGACTTAATGCATTAAAGCTTTAGAAGGGAATTTGCTTTATGAAAGAATGAGGAGGCCAGTGTGATTGGAGCCCAGTGAGCAAGGACGAGTGCTACCAGAAGACACTGGAGGAGGAGACAGCCAGATTACACAGAGCTTGAAATGCCTTGTAGAGAGTGCGGGAGACTTATTCCAAGAATGATAGGAATTCATGGGAGGGTTCAGAGCAGGGTGGAGCAGGGCTGATACATGTTTAAAGGATACTTCCATGGCTCTGTGGAAATTTGACTCAGGGATGTGGGGTGGGGAGGCAGTGCAGAGAGAAATCAAGGAGATGGGGTTAGGAAGCAGATGGAGTGACAGGTGAGAGAGGTTGATGGCTAAGAATAGAATGGTAACTGCAGCTGGTTTTATTGCCAACTATGCAATACTTCTAGGTTCTATGACCTTGAGTTTAATTAACCTCTTTGGGGTTCATTAGCTTATTTGTATTTCAAAATACAGTTATTAAAATCCTTACAAGTCTGTAATGAAAGCGAAATTACAAAAAAAAAATACATATCCTGAAATATATAAAACGTTAAATTGTTTTTCTCTTGTCATAGAGAAAATATACACAGTGGGAACCTAATAAGCACAGAAGCTGATTCAGAAATGGATTTAAAATATACACACGATTTCCTGAAAGCAAGCATCAAATAGTTGTAAGTGCCAAAGCAACCAAATTTATCACAGGCTTATCTATTTCAGTATTGACAGAGCTCTTGGTTCTGGTTAAATAAATTAAAGATGGGAAAAATGATAAAATGTCAATTAAGAAAGCCAACAAAATCCCCTAAAGGAAGAAGAGAAGCCGTACTTCTTGTTTCAAAACTGATCCTGCTGAAGACAAAACTTCCAAGAATTTGCTCTTATTATACACATCATTCCTTAAAGGAAAATTGACAGACATGGATGTCAATCTTAGTTACACCACCAACTAGTGCCTATGAACCGCCAAGCAAGAGCTTCTAAACTTATGATTTGTGATTAAAACAAATATTTAGTAAAATAGTTAGATGGACTAAACAGCACTTTAGAGAGCTTTTTAAGACGTAGGATTTTGGATATAGTATGCATCTTAACACAAAAATCATCAATTCTATATTGATGACTAATAATAATAAAATAACTATGAAAGCATGCGAAGTATAGATTCTGCTTTCTCTCTAAACAGTACCAGAAACTCCAGGAGTGCTTTGCTTGACTCTTGTGATCTCTGAGTACGTTAATATTTTAAGGGAAATTCCGATTTAAGTACGCAAATGATGATAAAGCAGACCTTCGCCTTGATGTTGTGGATACAAGTCTGCATGTCAAAGAGAAAGAAACATGCTTCACTCCCAAGTCTTGCTCTCATTTTCCAGTCTTGAGGTACCTTTGTTTACAAGGGATTTATCACTGCTTGTTTTGTACTGCCACCTGCTGGTAAGCATCAACATTTATTTTTATAAATGAGAAATCTACACACATCCACTCTTAGGTGATATTACACTCTCAGACTTTTATCAGTTTTAAGAAAGTTTTTTCACATTTGCAATTATTAATTATTTCTCATGATACAACATTTTATGTAACCATTAAAATGTAGAAAACATAAATAAGGAATTAATAGTTGCCGCATTTCCATCTCCCAGAGATAATCTCTGGTATACAGCCTTCAAGAACACACAATTGGGTTATGTGATATTCATCATCTAAAATCAAATGTGATGTCATTTAATAATTCTTTGTTGGATACATTACATGTAATCATATGCCAATTTATTTTCAAATATTTGGAATTTTTTGTTGTTGTTGTTGTTATTTGTTTGATGTAGCAATATCCTGGTTTTAAAACCTTAGACTCAGCTCTAAGTTATAAGAAATATTACTAGGAATATAGCTAGTACATCAAAGGACTTCAAAATGGGAAGGCTTTTGACATGTACAGACAAGTTCACCTCCAGAAGTCTATACGAATTCACACTCCTATAAAAGTGCTACTCTCTCCACACTATCATCAACACCTCCTTTTAAGTATTTTAAAAAGCTACTCCAATCATATCCTGAAGGAAAATTGGATACTTTTATCATTTTTATTTATTTTATTGGGAGTGAACATTTATATTCATATCTATTAACCATTTCTATTTTTGCATTTCTAAGATGCCTTATGTTCCTCTGCCAGGTTTTCTATTTTAGTGTTTGTATAAAAGAGGAAGTAATCACTTTTCATGTATGTTCCAAATACTTTTGTTGGTCATATATTATTTGATTTCGTTTGTGGTATTTTTAACAATAGACCTTTTCAATATTGATTTAATCAAATACATCAGTTATTTCCTTCATGTTGTTTGCCTGTGGTTTTACGTTTCAGAAATAACTTCTTTGTTCTTAGAATTATTCATTATTTTATCTTGAAGGAAACTGTTCCAATTCCCTCTTTCATGCAAGAAGATTTTTATCTAGATATTTTTCCTGTGGCAGTTCACCAAGTTGCCTGGCATGAGACGGAAGGTTGATCTATGAGTCATTATCACATTACACCATTTGTTTTTTCTCTACTTACAGGAATTTACGACACTGATTGCAAAATATTTTGAGGACACTATAGGGAATCCCTTAGTATGTCTATTAATGGGCTAGCCATCTCTCCTCCACAGCATTCCACACTTATAAATTCTGTTCAATTGTCAATGAAAAGTAAAAATCATATTTTACATCAAATAAAACTCACCATAAAATTCAACCACAAACAGAAGCAGACTTCTATTATTGTGAGGTTACTAAAATCAGAATGGGACCTAGGAGGAGGACAGCTTGGCCGGCTGCCAATCAATTCATATCAGAAGGTTCTCTTTATTTATTTCTTCCAAAAAAAAAAAAAAAAGTACATGTGCAGAACGTGCAGGTTGGTCACACAGGTATACGTGTGCCATGGTGGTTTGCTGCACCTATTGACTTATCCTCTAAGTTCCCTCTCCTCACCCCCTACCCCCCAACAGGCCCTGGTTTGTGTTGGTCCCCTCCTCCGTGTCCATGTGTTCTCAATGTTCAACATCCACCTATGAGTGAGAACATGTGGTGTTTGGTTTTCTGTTCCTGTGTTAGTCTGCTGAGGATGATGGCGTCCAGCTTCATCTATGCCCCTGCAAAAGACATGGTCTCATTCCTTTTTACAGTTGCATAGTATTCCATGGTGTATATGTACCACGTTTTCTTTATCCAGTCTATCATTGATGGGTATTTGGGTTGGTTCCATGTCTTTGCTATTGTAAATACATACTGTGAGGATGTGTCTTTATAGTAGAATGATTTATATTCCTTTGAATATATAACGAGTAATGGGATTGCTGGGTCAAATGGTATTTCTGGTTCTAGATCCTTGAGGAATCACCATACTGTCTTCCACAATGGTTGAACTAATTAACATTCCCACCAACAGTGTAAAAGTGTTCCTGTTTCACTGCAGACTCACCAGCATCTATTGTTTCCTGACTTTTTAATTACCACCATTCTCACTGGCGTGAGATGGTATTGCATTGTGATTTTGATTTGTATTTCTCTGATGATCAGTGATGTTGAGCTTTCATGTTATTTGACCCCATAAATGTCTCCTTTTGAGAAGTTTCTGTTCATATTCTTTGCCCACTTTTTGATGGCTTTTTTTCTTGTAAATATGTATAAGTTCCTTATAAATTCTGGATATTAGCCCTTTGTCAGATGGGTAGATTGCAAAAATTTTCTCCCACTCTGTAGGTTGCCAGTTCCCTCTGACGACAGTTTTTCTGTTGTGCAGAAGCTCTTTAGTTTAATTAGATCCCAGTTGTCAATTTTGGCTTTTGTTGCAATTGCTTTTGGCATTTTTGCATGAAGTCTTTGCCCATGCCTATGTCCCAAATGATATTGTCTAGGTTTTCTTCTAGGGATCTTATGGTTTTTGGTTTTAGATTTAAGTCTTTAATCCATCTTGAGTTGACTTTTGTGCAAGTGTAAGGAAGGGGTCCAGTTTCAGTTTTCTGCATATGGCTAGTCAACTTTCCCAGCACCATTTACTGAATAGGAGATCATTTTCCCATTGTTTGTTTTTGTCACGTTTGTTGAAGATCAAATGGTTGTAGATGTGTGGTGTTATTTCTGAGGTCTCTGTTCTGCTTCATTATTCTGTATGTCTGTTTTGGTACGAGTACCTTGCTGTTTTGGTTAGTGTAGCCTTGTAGTATAGTTTGAAGTCAAGTAGTGTGTTACCTCCAACTTTGTTCTTTTTGCCTAGGATTGTCTTGGCTATATGGGGTATTCTTTGATTCCACATGAAATTGAAAATATTTCTTTCCCTAATTCTGTGAAGAATGTCAATGGTAGTTTAATGGGAATAGCATCGAATCTATAAATTACTTTGGGCATTATGGCCATTTTCATGACATTGATTCTTCCTATCCATGAGGATGGAATGTTTTCCCATTTGTTTGTGTCCTCTCTTAGTTCCTTGAGCAGTGGTCTGTAGTTCTCACATCCCTTGTTAGCTGTACTCCTAGGTATTTTATTCTCTTGGTAGTGATTGTGAATGGGAGTTGTCTCTTAGTTCCTTGAACAGTGGTCTGTAGTTTTCACATCCCTTGCTAGCTGTACTCCTAGGTATTTTATTCTCTTTGTAGTGATTATGAATGGGAGTTCATTCATGATTTGGCTCTCTGCTTGCCTATTGTTGGTGTAAAGGAATGCTTGTGATTTTTGCACAATGATTTTGTATCCTGAAACTTTGCTGAAGTTGCTTATCAGTTCAAGAAGTTTTTGGACTGAGATGATGGGGTTTTCTAAATATAAAATCATGTCTGTAAACAGAGATAACTTGACCTCTCCTCTTCCTATTTGAATACCATTTAATTCTTTCTCTTGCCTAATTGCCATGGCCAGAACTTCCAACACTATGTTGAATTGGGGTGTTGAGAGGGCATCCTTGTCTTGTGCCAATTTTCAAAGGGAATGCTTCCAGTTTTTGCCCATTCAATATAATATTGGCTGTGGGTTTGTCATAAATAGCTCTTATTATTTTGAGATATGTTCCATCAATACCTAATTTATTGAGAGTTTTTCACATGAAGGGATGTTGAATTTCATCAAAGGCCTTTTCTGCATCTATTGAGAAAATCATGTGGTTTTTGTCTTTGATTCTGTTTATGTGATGGATGACGTTCATTGATTTGTGTACGTTGAACCAGCCTTGCATCCCAGGGATGAAGCTGACTTGATTATGGCAGATAAGGTTTTTGATGTGCTGCTGGATTCAGTTTGCCAGTATTTTAATTGAGAATTTTCACATCAATGTTCATCAGGGATATTTGCCTGACA
Source organism: Trachypithecus francoisi (assembly GCF_009764315.1). Taxonomy (NCBI): domain Eukaryota; kingdom Metazoa; phylum Chordata; class Mammalia; order Primates; family Cercopithecidae; genus Trachypithecus; species Trachypithecus francoisi. The sequence goes on from NW_022681454.1 coordinate 20,979,809, forward strand.
TTTTCTTTTTTTGTTTTGTCTCTTTCCAGTTTTGGTATCAGGATGATGCTGGCTTCATAAAGTGAGTCAGGGAGTCTCTCCTGTTCAATTGTTTGGAATAGTTTCCGAAGGAATAGTACCAGTTCCTCTTTGTGTTTCTGGTAGAATTCAGCTGTGAATCCATCTGGTCCTGGGCTTTTTTTTTTTTTTTTTTTTTGGTTGGTAGGCTATTAATTACTGCCTCAATTTCAGAGCTTTTTATTTGTCTATTCAGGGATTCGACTTCTTCCTGGTTTAGTCTTGGTAGGGTGTATGTGTCCAAAAATTTACTCATTTCTTCTAGATTTTCTAGTTTATTTGCATAGAGGTATTTACAGTACTATCTGATGGTGCTTTGTATTTCTGTGGGGTCAGTGATGATACCTCCTTTGTCATTTTTTATTGCATCTATTTAATTCTTCTCTCTCTTCTTTATTAGTTTAGCTAGTGGTCTATCTATTTTGTTCAAAAAATCAGCTTCTGGATTTGTTTATTTTTTGGAGGGTTTTCATGTCTCTATCTCATTCAGTTCTGCTCTGATCTTAGTTATTTCTTGTCTTTTGTAGTTTTCAGATTAGATTGCTCTTGCCTCTCTAGCTCTTTTAATTGTGATGTTAGGGTGTCATTTTGAGATCTTTCCAGTTTTCTGATGTGGGTGTTTAGTGCTGTAAATTTCCCTCTTAACACTGCTTTTGCTGTGTCCCAGAGATTTTAGTATGTTGTCTCTGTTCTCATTGGTTTCAAAGAACTTCTTGATTTCTGCCTTAATTTCATTATTTACTCAGAAGTCATTCAGGAGCAGGCTGTTCAATTTCCATTAAATTTTGTGGTTTTGAGTGAGTTCCTTAATCCTGGGTTCTAATTTAATTGCACTGTGGTCTGAGAGACTGTTTGTTAGATTTTAACAAATCTAACATGCAAGAGATTTCAGTTCTTTTGCATTTGCTGAGGAGTGTTTTACTCCCAAGTATGTGGTCAATTTTAGAATAAGTGCCGTGTGGCACTGAGAAGAATGTATATTCTGTTGATTTTGGGTAGATAATTCTGTAGCCGTCTACTAGGTCCATTTGATACAGAGCCGAGTTCAAGTCCTGAATATCTTTGTTAATTTTCTTTCTCTTTGATCTGTCTAATGTTGACAGTGGGGTGTTAAAGTCTCCCACTATTATTGTGTGGGAGTCTAAGTCTCTTTGTGTGTCTTTAAGAACTTATTTTATGAATCTGGGTGCTCCTGTATTGGGTGTATATATATTTAGAATAGTTAGGTCTTCTTGTTAAATTATTTCCTTTATCTTTATCTAATGCCCTTGTCTTTTTTATCTTTGTTGGTTTAAAGTCCGTTTTGTTGGAGATTAGGATTGCAACCCCTGTTTTTTTTTTCTGTTTTTTTCTTCTTTTTTTTTTTTTTGCTTTGCTTTCCATTTGCTTCATCAATTTTCCTCCATCCCTTTATTTTGAACCTGTGTGTGTCTGCATGTAAGATGGGTCTCCTGTATACAGCACACCAATGGGTCTTGACTCTTTATCCAATTTGCCAGTTTGTGTCTTTTAATAGGGGCATTTAGCCCATTTACATTTATGGTTAATATTGCTATGTGTCAATTGGATCCTGTCATTATGATGCTATTTGGTTATTTTGTACACTAGTTGATGTTTCTTCATAGTGTCATTGGTCTTTATATATTGGTATTTTTGTGGTGGCTGCTACTGGTTTTTCCTTTCCATATGTAGTGCTTCTTTCAAAAGCTCAAGCAGGGCAGACCTGGTGATAATGAAATCCCTCAGCATTTGCTTGTCTGGAAAGGATTTTATTTCTCCTTTGCTTATGAAACTTAGTTTGGCTGGATATGAAATTCTGGGTTGAAAATTCTTTTCTTTAAGAATGTTAAGTATTGGCCCCCAATCTCTTCTGGCTTGCAGATTTTCTGCTGAGAGGTCCTCTATTAGTCTGATGGGCTTCCCTTTGTAAGTGACTTGGCCTTTCTCTCTAAAGTTTTTCCTTCATTTCAACCTAGGAGAATCTTATGATTGTGTGTCTTCGGGTTGATCTTCTCATGTTGTATCTTAATGGTATTCTCTGTATTTCCTGAATTTGCATGTTGGCCTGTCTTGCTAGGCTGGGGAAGCTCTCCTGGGTAATATCCTGAAGTGCGTTTTCCAGCTTGTTTCCATTCTCCCTGTCTCCCTCTTGTACTCCAATCAATCGTAGGTTTTGTCTTTTTATGAAGTCCCAAAATTCTTGGAGGCTTTGTTCCTTCCTTTTCATTCTTTTTTCTCTATTCTTAGACAAAAATGCATATCTTATTTCAGTAAGATAGTCTTCAATCTCTGATATCCTTTCTTCTGCTTGATCAATCCAGCTATTGACACTTGTGTATGATTCATGAAGTTTTCGTGCTGTGTTTTTCAGCTCCATCAGGTCATGTATGTTCCTCTCCAAACCTGTTATTCTAGTTAGCAATTCCTCTAACCCTTTTATTAAGGTTCTTAGCTTCTTTGAATTGGGTTAGAACATGCTCCTTTAGTTCAGCGTACTTTTTTATTACCCATCTTCTGAAGACTACTTCTGTCAATTCATCTGTCTGATCCTCTGTCTAGTTCTGTGTCCTTGATGGAGAGATGTTGTGATCATCTGGAGGAGAGGAGGCGTTTTGACCTGCTGGGTTTTCAGCACTTTTTTCATTGATTCTTTCTCATCTTCGTGAATTTGTCTCATTTTGGTCTTTCTGGCTGCTGACCCTTGGACAGGGTTTTTGTGGAGGCCTTTTTTGTTGCTGTTGTTGATGCTGTTGTTGTCACTTTCTGCTTTTTTGTTTTTCTTTCAATAGTCAGGTCCGTCTTCTGTAGGGCTGCTGCAGTTGGCTGGGGGTTCACTTCAGGCCCTATTCATCTGATTTGCTCCTGTGCTTGGAGATGTCACTCAAGGAGGCTGGAAAAGAGCAAAGATGGACTCCTGCTCCTTCTGGGACCTTTGACCTCGAGGGGCACCAACCTGATGCCAGTAGGACTGTTCCCGTATAGGGTGTCTGAAACCCCTCTTGGAGGGTCTCACCCAGCTGGGTGGCACAGGGAGCAGCACCCATTTATCAAAGCACTTTGTCCCTTGGTGGAGAGGGTGTGCTTTTCTTCAGGGGAATCCCATTTGTCTAGGCTGCCCAGATTCCTTAGAACTACCATGAAGAGAGGCTAAGTCTGCTGGTCCACAGAGAATGCAGTCACCCTTCCCCCTAAGGGCTCAGGCCCAGGGAGATCCGAATTCTGTCCCCAAGCCTCTGGCTGGAGTTATTGGAGATCTTGCAGAGAAGCTCCACCCAATGAGGAAGGATGGGTAAGGTTCATGCCTGAAGAGGCACTCTGGCCACAACTCGTATGTTGGGTTGCGGGGACATGTCTTGGGACCAAGCTGCCCAGCCTCCCTGTTTCCAGCAGGGGAAAAGCACAACCTGGAGCTATAGAAATGCATTTCGTCCTTCCCCTGCCCAGGGAGCTTAGTGTATTAGGTAGTTGTGAGTCCCAGTGCTGGCTGCTGCCCCTCCCACAAGGAGCTCAAATGGCTTAGACAGCAGGCAGTCGCACCTGATGCAGGTCGCCCCTCGCCCCTTGCTCCAGTTCAGTAGGCTTAAGCTGATTCCAGCTGAGAGGCTGTAAGAATCTAACCATTCCAGGGCTGGGACACTGGGCCCCGGTGGCATGAGTTTGCAAGTGGGATCTTCCAGTCCATGGGTTGCAAAGTTCCGTGGAAAAAGCAGTTTCCCCATCTGGGTAGCATGCTCACTCACCAGTGGGATCTTCCAGTCCATGGGTTGCAAAGTTCCATGGAAAAAGCAGTTTCCCCAGCTGGGTAGCATGCTCACTCACCACCTCCCTTGGCTGGGGAGAGGAGGCTCCCCTTACCTGTGTGGCTCTGAGGTAAGCTGCCGCACCCCACTGTTCTTCCTTCTCTCCATGAGTCACACCAGCCTTTTAGTCAATTTTGATGAGAGAACCTGGATACCTCGGTTGCCGGTGAAGAATTCACATACTTATTATGTTTCTTTCTTTTTTTTTTTTTTTTCTTTGATGGGAGCCTCCGAACACTGCTGCTTCTAGTCAGCCATTTTGGCCCCACCCCAGAAGTTTCTTGAACATGGTTCACGTATTTTGAAGTTTTCCTACATTTATAATATGGTGAAGCAGAAAGTGTGGTGAACAGGCCTGGCAACACTGCAACCCACAGAAAATCATCTAATTTATCCTTTCCTAAGTTTCCTTTACTTCTGATGTAAAATGAGGGAACTTGAGTTAATGACTTCAAAGACGTTGATATGGTTATGCTTTGTGTTCCTACCCAGATCTCATCTTGAATTGTAATCCCATAATCCCCAGGTGTTGAGGAAGAAACCAGGTAGAGGTGACTGGATCATGGGGAGAGCTTCCTTCATGCTGTTTTTATGATAGTGAATGAGTTTTCATGAGATCTAATGGTTTTATTTTATTTTATTTTTTGAGACATAGTCTCCCTTTGTCACCCAAGCTGGAGTGCACAATCTCGGCTCCTTGCAACTTCTGCCTCTCAGGTTCAAGCAATTCTCCTGCCTCAGCCTCCCAAGTAGCTGGGATTACAGGCATCCACCACTACACCCAGCTTATTTTTGTATTTCTAGTAGAGACAGGGTTAGACAGGGTTACACCATATTGGCCAGGCTGGTCTTGAACTCCTGGCCTCAAGTGATCTGCCCAACTCAACCTCCCAAAGTGCTGGTATTACAGGCGTGAGCTACCATTCCCGGCCAAGATCTAATGGTTTTATAATGGGCTCTCCTGCCTTCACTCTGCCACTCTTCTCTCTCCTGCTGCCTTGTGAAGAAGGACGTGTTTACTTCCCCATCTTCCATGATTGTAAGTTTCCTGAGGCTTCTCCAGCCATGCAGAACTGTGAGTCAATTAAACCTCTCTCCTTTATAAATTACCCAATCTCAGGCAGTTCTTTACAGCAGTGAGAAAATAAACTAATATAGATGTCTTCACTCTCTAACTTACCACAAATTTATATTTCTCAGACACACTTGGATAATATCTCAATTGGGCCAATACGGTAATCAACAGTGATCACTATAATATACAATAATCATTAAAGCACCATCATGTGGTGCCACAAAGCATACCATTTTGAGGAAACAGAAATAAAAATGGGACATTTTTATACCAGATGTAATATGACTTAGCAAAGAAACTGTACAATTTTTACAGTAGGACACAATGGTGAATAATTTATGTTACCAAACACATCATTAAATGGATGGAATAGGTGGCACTTCTGGTCAGAATTACATATACAGAGAGAGGGACACTCACAATCTTACACTCATCAAAACTCCTATAATGAACTCTACCACTAGCACATGACTGATATAATTATAGGCAAAGAAAGAGATACTCAGCAACTCAACTATCTTAATCAGCTCATTAAAAACATAGAGTTTTACTTGTTTATATTTTTAAGCACTTCAGTTCTTTACCTCTTGAATAATGTTATACAAATTTTACACACTTTCTGTGATTTTCCTCTTTCATATAGCCATTAATAAGAGTTGAAATTTTACTTTAAATACCTAAACCAAGGTAACATTTGCTTATAAAATTTTGTAAGTTTTGACCATAAGCATATAATCAATTTTTGACTATAAACTCATTTGGGGAAAATAAATAATAGTTTGATCATTATAAACAACAAAATAAGGTCATAATTCTCCAAAAACCAATATAGGACAACTTATCTGTCTTTACCAGGTGAAACTGTCAGTTCTCCCTCTGTGACTGAGTTTCAGAGCAGGAAAAAATAAAGAAATTGGTGTACAATTTTCATAACTCTTATGATCAAAAGGAAGCCAAATAGCAAATGTGTTTATATTTTCCTTCCTTCCTTCCCTCCCTCCCTCCTTCCTTCCTCTTTCTTTCTTTGTTTTGTTTTCACAGAGTTTCACTCTTTTGCCCAGGCTGCAGTGCAGTGGCACCCACATGGCTCACTGCAGCTTCAACCTCCTGGGCTCAAGTGATCCTCCCACTTCAGCCTCCTGAGTAGCTAGGACCACAGGTGCACGCCACCACATTGGGCAATTAAAAAAAGAAAAACTTGGGGGAGGGATGGGATCTCATCATGTTACCCAGGCTGGTCTTGAACTCTCGGGTTGAACTCTTCACCTTGGCCTCCCAAAGTGCTGAGATTACAGGTGTGAGCCACTGCGTCAGGTCTATATATCTTTTGTTTGTTTTTGTCTGAACCTAAAGTCAAAAAGAAAACGTCTCTTGTACTTCTCTGCAGAAGAGACACTGCATATGGTAACATAAAATATTACAAATAGCATTTTTAGAGCAAAGGTAGAAGCACATTTTATATAACCCTAGAAGTATCCTTTGATACAAATTAAGGCATAATGTAAAAATAGGATTCTTGGAGGAGCTAGGTAATATGATACAAATATACTCCAATGAAATAATAATAATAACATCAACTAAATTTACTGAGCTGTCACTCTGTGCCAGCTACTCTGTCTCCAGGCTACCTGTGTGCAAATTCCAACTCAGTCACTTATTGACTGTGTAACCTTGGGCAATCTGTAGCTCTTTGTAAAATGAGGAAGGTACTAATTGCATTAGTACCCACTTCCTAGAATTACTGTGAAGTTTTAAAGTATGGGTGTGGTGTGCGTGAATGTGCATGTGTTTGGGCATGAGAGAGAGAGAGAAGAATATATTGTTATATAAATAAATCTTGCCTCTTCCTGTTTTCTATTCCATTCATTTCTCTACCATAAGGGATTCCACTGTGATGAAAAAAAAAGTATCTTGTTTCCTCAGAAAGACATTTAGAAATATGTAAACATTCGGCTTTCATCTTTATATTTATGGTAATTCTAAGGATATTATAAACTTGCAGTGGTAATTCTGAAGTATAATATATATTTAGGGTCACAAAACACAGCAGCAAAGATGATACTCTATTAGCATTTAAAAAGCATAAAAATACTGATAAGCACAAATTTTTCTACTATAGTAACTGTAGCCTGAAGTTAAGAATAATAGTATGGTGATTGTAATTAATAATGATATATATTTGAAAATTGATGACAGATTAAAACTCAAATGCTCTTCTCAAAAAATGGTAAGCATATAACGTAATGGATATGTTAATTAGCTTTATTTCACAATGTATACGCATATCAAAATGTCACATTGTACACCGTAAGTATATACAATTTTTATTTGTCAATTATACTCTAATAAAGCTTGAGGACAAGGAGAGGAAAAACAAGAATAAACAAAAATGGAACCGGCATGATAGCTCACGTCTGTAATCCCAGTGCTTTGTGAGGCTGAGGCAGAAGAATCATTTAGCCCAGGAGTTCCAGACCAGCCTGAGCAACATAGCGAGATCTCTACTACACATTAAAAAATTAGCCAGGCATGGTGGCACACTTCCTCCTGTAGTCTCAGCCTGTCAGGAGGCTGAAGCAGAAGGATCACTTGAGCCCAAGAGTTCAAGGCTGCAGTGAGCTATAATTGTGCTGTTGCACTCTAGCCTAAGCAACAGAGTAAGATCCTGTCTCTTAAAAGAAGAAGAAGAAGAATATTATTGAGAAATGAGATCTGCAAGAAATGGCATGCCACAATGGCTGGAAGACACAGTCATTTAAGAAGGAACTCGGATGCTTAGTAAATATTATGAAAACAACTCTGAGCCTCCAGATGAAGATAATGCATGAAATCTACACAGTTCCTCCAAAACACCCACTAAAATGAGAGCATACAAGTTTTATAATGGTATGAACAGAGAATAACCCAGAACAGGAGAGGGGAATAAGGTTCTGGAAGCAGGAAATTGTGAGGACGTATGGAATCTGACGTTGCCACCTGACCTTTGTAGGCAGTACAACACCAAGAAGCAATATGATTTGCTTGCGCAACTCCAAAGGGGTCAAAAATTCCCCATGCCACCTGGAAGTGGTAGGGAAGGGGCCAAAAAATAAACAGATTGCTTGAAAGTCCCATGAATAATCAGCAAGACCCATTCCATATGCTCCTACTCATGACAGCTGGGTAATCCACCGCCTCCACCACTCTCATCTGCCAAAGACTCGTGACTTATTTTTTTGGAGAGGGTGAAACTGATGGTTTCAGGATTAGAGGAAACCACATGCACTGGAGGGAAAGGTACCATACTAAACAGAAGGGGGACTCTGAGGAAGTTATGTCCTGAACACTGAGACTCCTCAGGCTGCTCCAACCTCCCCTTCACATGAATCTCAGTTTACAGCAGCGGTAGCCTGAAAGGTAACTTACAGGCTTAAGACTGAAAGAGACTTTGCTCAGACATGTACCAATCACCCTGGGTTAGTTTTCTAGGGCTGCTGAAACAAATTATCCACACACCTGTGGATTAAAACTGTGTACAATTATTCTCTCACATTTCTGAAGACGTAAAGTCTAACATTAAGGTGCTGCCTGGACCATGTTCCCTCTGAAGCTGCTAGGGAAGAATCCTTCCTTGCCTCTTCTAGCTTCAGGTAACCCTAGTCCATCCTTTGGCTTGTGGCAGCATCACTCCAATTTTTGCTGCTGACTTCACAGGGTTCTCTTCCTGTGTTTGAGTGTGTGTCTCTTCTGATCAGAACACCAGTTACTTGAGATTAAGGGCGCACGCCACTCTGGTCTGACCCCATCTAAATTGACCTAAATTCACCTGATATGGTTGGTCTCTGTGTCCCCACTTGAATCTCACCTAGAATCATAATCCCCACATATTGAGGGAGGGAAGTGATTGGATTGTGGGGGTGGTTCCCCCATGCTGTTCTCATGATAGTGAGCAAGTTTTCACAAAATCTGATGGTTTTATAAGCGTCTGGCATTTCCCCTGCTCGTACGTCTCTCTCCTACTGCCCTGTGAAGAAGGTCCTTGCTTCCCTTTCACTTTCTGCCATAATTTAAGTTTCCTGAGGCCTCCCTAGCCATCTGGAACTGTGAGTCAATTAACTTCTTTCTTTTATAAATTACTCAGTCTCAGGTAGTATCTTTAGAGCAGCATGAAATCAGACTAATACAACATCCGCAATGACCATATTTCCATTTTGAGGTGCTGGGGGTTAGGTTTTCAACACATATATTTGAGAGTCACTATTCACCCATAACAGACATTCTCAGATGAAGGAAAACTAAGAAAATGTGTCACCAGCAGACCTAGACCAAAAGAATGCCAAAGGAAATTATTTATCTATTATTTATCGAACAGAAAGGAAATACTAAACAAAGGACTCTTTGGACATCAGGAGAAAAAAAAGAAAAAATTATAAATAAAATAGACTTTTTCCTCCTCTTGAATTTTTAATTGGTTTTGTGTCTAAGCAAACATTATAACAATGTCTGATATTATTCTTAGCATATATACAGGAGATATTAAAAACAATTATATGGGGTAAATAAATGGTGGAGAGTAAGTGGGCCTAAAGGGAGGGAAGGTTTCTATATTTCACTCCAACTGGTAAACTGTTGACACCAGTAAACTTTTTCAACTAATGCATATATCGCTTAATAGCTAGAGCAACCACTAGAAAACCAATAGGGAAAGAGATTCAAAAGGTACTATTGAAAAATCAAAATGAAATTCAAAAAATGTTCAAGTAACCCAAAGAAAGTCAGATAAAAAAATAAAGAAATGAAAAGGAGAGATAGAAAAATTAAAAAAAAAATACAATCAAAGACTTAAGCATTCACAAACATAACAACAATTACATTAAATACAAATATTCTAAATACACCAAGTAAAAGAGACTCATGTAGTGGAGGGAAAAAACATGACCTAACTACAAGCTGTCTACAAGGAACTCACTTCAAATATAACTGTATATATATATATATGTTGAAAGTAAAAAGATAGAAATAGATATGCCATACAAACAATGATCAAAAGAAAACAGGAGTGGCTATTTTAACATAAGATACAAAACAAATTCTTACCATATGACCCAGCAATCATACACCTAGGTATTTATGCCAAATAAATGAAAATTCATCTTTACATCAAAACCTGTACTCAGCTGGATAGCTGGATGTGGTGATTCATGCCTGTAATTCCAGCACTTTGGGAGGCTGAGACAGGAGGATCACTTGAGCCCAGGAGTTTGAAACCAGGCTGTGCTACATGGTAAGACTCCATTTCTACAAAAAAAAATTTTCAAATTAGCCGGGCATGGTGGTATGCACCTTTGGTCCCAGCTACTCAGAAGGCTAAGGCAAAAGGATCACTTGAGTCCAGGAGGTTGAGGTTGCAGTGAGCTGTTAGTGCCACTGCATTTAAGCCTGAGAGACAGAAGAGATCCTGTCTCACACAAACAAACAAACAAACTTGTACACAATTACTTAACTTTATTTGTAACAGCCAAAAAACTTGGAAACAGGCAAAATGTCCAATAAGTGAATAGTTAAACAAATTGCAGTAGATCCCTGCCATGAAATACAATTCAGGAATAAAAAAGAACCAACTACTACTATAAACAGCAAGTTAGATGGATCTCAGAGTCATTATGCCTACAGAAAAAAAGCCAATCTCAAATATTATATGATCCATGTAGGTAAAATTCTTGAAATAACAAAATTATAGATAGGGACAACACATTAGTAGTTGCCAACAGTGAGGGATGGTGAAGAGGGGGTGGATGTAATGATAAATAGGTAGAATAAAGGGATTTTTGTTGAAAGGGAAGAGTTAGGTATTTTGATCATGCAGTAAAAGAAATCTGCAAATGTGATGAAATGACATAGAACTACTTACATACATTATAGAATTTCAGTTTCCTGGTTTTGATTTTGCACTTTAGTTACATAAGAGGTAATAATTGGAGGAAACTAAGTGATGGGTACACAAGTTTTCTCAGTGCTATCTTTGAAACTTTCTATTAATTTATAATGTATTCAAATTAAGTGGTTAAACAAAGCCAAAACTAAAACTACCTTTAAAAAGAGGCAGACAAGGATCCTAGAAACAGGAAATCAAGCACCAGAGAGAGATAAAGATAAACTAAAAAAATAAAAGTTTTTAACAGGCCTAAATATGAATAATGTGGATTGGGGCAGGCAGGAAACTACAGAAGAAATATTTCCAAAATGAAACTGATAAATTATCCAAAGTGCTTGATCACATTGAAAAATTATTATAAAAGTGGGAGCGAGTTTACAGATAAATTAGTAATAAGTACATTAAATCAAAAGTAAACCCAAAGCAGATGTCTTTTCCAGAAAAAAATAAAGGTAGGACATCAAAAAAGGAAATGTAAGCACAATAACATGAATCTTCTGAAGTTAGTGTTTATAGTCATAACAATACAAACATTAAAGACTTATTTACATAAAACAATCACATAATAGAAAGATGAGAATATTATAAATGTACATATCAGAGGAGGGGGTAAACAGAGCTTAATCCCTATCTTCCATTATTATTTCTATTAATTTACAACTTCAACAGATCACATCAGTTTTGCACATATCAACAGATAAGGTACAAAACTGAAATATCAAAAAGTAGCAGCATAATTACATAATTTGGCCTAAAACATTTTTCATAATAAGCTTTGTAGAAATATCTACTTAATCAGACACATATATGTATTACTCTGTTTTCACACTGCTATACTACCTGAGACCGGGTAATTTATCAAGGAAAGAGGTTTAATTGACTCACAGTTCCACATGGCTGGGGAGGCCTCAGGAAACTTACAATCATGGCAGAAGGCAAAGGAGAAGCAGGCATCTTCTTCACGAGGCGGTGCGGGGGGTGGGGTCGAAGTGCCAGATACTTATCAAACAACCAGATCTCGTGAGAACCCACTCACTATCATGAGAACAGCATGGGGGAACCGTCCCCATGATTACAATTTGAGATGAGATTTGGATGAGGACAGAGCCAAACAATATCAATATACATATTGAAAACAGAAATATACTCAACTCCAACAAATTCTGTGCCCTGTCACTATATACAAAACAGCAACTTATAAACCTCTCAAATGACAAAACAAAAACTTTCTTGCCCAAAGAAAATATTCTTAACACTAGAAAAAAATTTTTTATTTAAAAAAATTATATTTTAAATAAGAACAAGGAGTTATAAAAATATTTTTATGGAAATCTTTGAATTCATATTCTAATATGTCAACCTGCCAAAGACAGAAACATTTGCACAAGAATGTTTTATTGAAACTAGTCATAATGCCATATTTATCTGAAAAAATAAATATATATAGATGTCAAAAACCTCAAGGGTGTTACCATGAAGCCAAACATTTTATCCTCAAAGATATATTTTTATTGGGAACATTCTGATCAAAATTGAACTAGGTCAAATAAAAATGCAGAATTTACCATCAAAGAGTACACCTCCTGGCTCCTTCACACAGCATTCTCATTTATCTTATCATGATCATGTCCTAAATGTAGTTTCTTTCTACTCTTTATCAGAGTAAATTTGATTACACTATATTTGATTCAATGTTGAGTTGACATTAATTATTTTCAAAACCTTCATGACCAAGTGTCATTTCTTGCATCCAGTCTTTTAAGCTAAATTAACTGATGTACAGCAGAAATTAAATTGTCCTTGAACTATGAAGATATATTACTGACTGTCCCCACTCTCACCTATCTCTTGCAGTCAATAGCTGGTTTAAACTATATGTACAGCAGTAAAGATTCGTTACTTTGGTCCATTAAGAATAGTGGTTTTTAACACTCACTATTTATCAGAATCACTCAGACCTCATCCCCAGAGATTATTTTTGTAGTAGCTTTATGGAGATATAACTCACATACCACAGAATCCACCCATTTAAAGTATCCAATTCAATCCATTTTAGTACATTTAGAGGTTTGTGCAGCTATCACCACAATTAATTTTAGAACACTTATATCACTTCAAAAAAAAAAAAAAAAAAAAAAAAAAAACCTTGGCTGGCCACAGTGGTTCATGCCTGTAATCCCAGCACTTTGGGAGGCCAAGGGAGGCTGATCACTTGAGGTCAGGAGTTTGAGACCAGCCTGGTTAACATGGTGAAACCTTGCCTCTACTAAAAATGCAAAAAAAATTAGCCAGGTGTGGTGGCGCGTGTCTGTAATCCCAGTTACTCAGAGGTTGCAGGGTTGCAGTGAGCCAAGATCGCATCACTGCTCTCCAGCCTGGATGAAAGGTGAGATTTCATCTCAAAAAATAAAAAACAAAAATAAAAATAAATAAAAATCATGAGCTATTATCCCCAATCCTCCCTTTTTCCAGCCCTAAATATTCACTAACCTATTCTGTTTCTATGAATTTGCCTGGCTATACTGAATCATACAAAATGTCACCTTTTGTGTCTAGTTTCTTTCACTTAGCACACATTTCATAACAGCATTTCATTCTATTTGTTTCAAACAATATTTCATTGTATGGATATGCCACATTTTGTTTATCCATTCGGCAGATGACGGACATTCGAGTTGTTCTCACTTTTTGACTATTACAAATAATGCTGCCATGACCATTCATGTACAGGTTTTGGTGTGGACATATATTTTCACTTCTCTTTTTATTTGAGGAGGAGTCTCACTCTGTTGCCAGGCTGGAGTGTAGTGGCGCGATCTTGACTCACTGCAACTTTCGCCTCCCTGTTTCAAGCCATTCCGCTGCCTCAGCCTCCCGAGTAGCTGGGATTACAGGCGTGTGCCACCACGCCCAGCTAATTTTTGTACTTTTAGTAGAGACGGGGTTTCACCATGTTGGCCAGGATGGTCTCGATCTCTTGACCTCGTGATCTGCCTGCCTCGGCCTCCCAAAGAGCTGGGATTACAGGTCTGAGCCACCATGCCCGGCCTCGCTTCTCTTAAATATATACCTAGAATTGAAATATCTGGGTCATAGAGTAACCCTGTGTTTAACCTTTTGAGCTAATTGTCCAAGTGCTCTCCAAAGTGGCTGCATTTTACATTCCCATGAGCAGTGTAGGAAGATTCTAATCTCTCTCCATTTTTGCCAACACCTGTTATAACCTGATCAGTCATTTTATTATTGCCATACTGGCATGTACTCCCAGAGAGTTTGGTTCAACTGGTGTAGCTGTTGTACCCAGACTGTATGTTTATTTACTTATATGTTATTTGTCTACATTGAGTGATTTAAAACCAAGATAGTCACTCTTTTAGCCTCTATCAGAAAGTACCTCATATAATGAAGAGAATAAAAGTTATGTCTCTAGCCTAAGAACTTGGAAGCCATTTCTGTCAGGTGAAGGTAAACCAAATAAGCCAGTGATAAAGTGAGATAAATGTGCATGTAGACAGTTTGAGCATCCCTATTATGAAAATCTAAAATCCAAGATTTAAACCTTTTTGAACACCTGATACAACACCACAAGTGGAAAATTCTACGCATAAGTATCTAATACAAATTTTGTTTCACGTACAAAGTTATTTGAAAATGTTTAAATTTACCTTCAGGCTATGTATACATGGTGCATATAAAACATCAATAAATGCAGTGTTTAGGCTTCTATTCCATTCCCAAGATTCTCATTATGTATATGCAATTATTCTCAAATTTAAAAATCTGAAATCTGAAACACTTTTGGTCCCAAGCATTTCAGTCCGTTCTTCTTACTGGACTATAATCTACTTCATTCATTCCAGTTTGTCAAACTCCAGCTGAAACACCTCCTCCTCAATGAAGCCTGGTCTCTCCAACTAGGGTTAGATGCTTTCTCATTTATGCCCACACGGGAAAAGTAAGTACGCTCCAGGTATTATACTAAATGTGCTTTGTCATTTGTTTTTCACAACAACCCCATGAAGAAGTTATTACTATCCTAATTTTACATATAAGAAGCTGAGGTTCTAAATAATTAATTTACACATAGTCCTTGCTCATAGCAGAGCCAAGATTTGCTCCTAGGGTTATTTGACTCCAAAGTCACTGATCTTCTCACTAATTTGCTTGCCTTCCCATTATAACATTTCACATACAGCTGAAACCACATTGGGCAGATCTTGTATTTTAAAAACTAAATTTTTTAAAAATCTGCATTTTTGCCTCCGTCATTAATTCTTCCTTTTTTCTCTATGTGCTTATTCATTCAACATTAGACACTGTTTGTCTGCTACACACTGGCATATAATTGTATATCGGTTCTTCCAGAGCTGATATTCTAGTGGGGTAGACAGATACCAATCAAATGTGCCATGCGAAAATTCCTTCAGATTATTTGTCTCTTGCTCCAGGTAGGAGCAAATGAATAAAAAGGAAAAAAAAAAAAAAAAAGAATGGCTTTGAAGGCAGGCCGCTTGATACATTTCCCAAAAGAAAATTAAAGTCAAGTCCAGAAGCCAACAGCAGGCCTTGTCAATTAAATTTCAACCAGAAGACATTCACTCTTTTGCAAGTACAGCACACTGGACATTTCAAAATTCGGGAGGTAAAGAAGTAGTAGTCATATTATTTTCCACAGAGAAATTTCATATAAACTCAAAAGCAATTCTCTTAGAGATTATTAAGCAATGAACAATATAAACAAGGAGTTGAGATTTCTATGGGAAATGGAGAATGAAAAAAAAAAAAAAAAGCTCTGGGATGAAAAACTTCCTTACTTGAAAGATACATTAACACATAGCTAAATGACAAAGTAGATGGTGCACAAGTGTCAGCATATTCGTCAAAGATTCATAAAAAAAAGTTCTAATCAATTATTTTAAGTTCTATGCTATGAATTATGAGGAATGCAAAGGAGTCTCACCCCCAGCCTCTAACCTCATAAAACTACAGCCTGGCTTGCAAGATGGAACAAGATGCATGCATTCTACAAACATGTACTCTGCCTCAGGCAGGTCACCAGACATCTCAGATCAAAAGGGGAGCTAAGGCAGCTTCCACCCTCCAGAAATTTACAGCTGATGTGGAGAAAAATCCCTACAAACAAACACTGATGTTTTAGTTCTTTAATACAGAATAACTATAAAAATAGTTACCATTCCTTAAGCCCCTTCCAGGACCTACATGTGCCCTTGGCATATTCACAACAACCCATTAAAGTAGATATGCTCATGTCATTGTCATTTTAAAAATAGTCTAGCTGGCTGGTTGTGGTGGCTCATGCCTGTAATCCCACCACTTTTGGAAGCTGAGGCAGGCAGATCACAAGGTCAGGAGAGCAAGACCATCACGGCCAACATGGTGAAACCCCATCTCCACTAAAAATACAAAAATTAGCCAGGCGTGGCGGCGCGTGCCTGTAGCCCCAGCTACTTGGGAGGCTGAGGCAGAAAGATTGTTTGAACCCGGGAGGCAGAGGCTGCAGTGAGCTGAGATCACGCCACTGCACTCCAGCCTGGGCAACAGAGACTCTGTCCAAAAAATAAACAAATAAATAAGTCTAGCTGAGGTTCAAGGGAGGCTATGTGTTTTGCCTCAAGCCACACAGCTAGCGCAGGTATTACAACTCACATTTAACAGATTCCAAAGTTCAAGGTTTCTTCTACCCGTCCAGGGGTTTCATGCCACCTCCCACAGAGGATTTTAATAAATCCATCTTAGTTGTATACATTTTCATTTACTTTGGGAATGATTGTGTCTTTTAAAGTTTAATTTAAAATGTAAGTAAATTTCAGGTGCACTATTTCATCTCAGCTGATAATTTATCACTAATGGAAGAGAGCTACTTCACGTTGGACAATGGAAACCTTATTTTGCTTTAGTCTCCTGAATAACCACCACTAGATGGCGGTACCTACACAGTTATTCTAAGGACAGTAGGGAACATGGTCTCCTTTTCAGCAAGCGGTTGGCTTCACAAAAAGTACTTCTTTTAAAAATCGAAATTCTGTATTATTATTAGGTACAGCAACTGGGTCACAAAGGGATGGAGGTTTAAGACTACGTAACGTCTTTGCTACATCTGTGTGAAGAACAGGACGTGTCTTTCCTAGTTAGCTCATCGTCAAGACATTGAAAGTTTCTTATATCGTTTCCTAAAACAAAGCATAAACAAAATATTTAATGTCTGTGTAGATCATTATTTTTATGCCAATAAAAAGCAAGATATTTGTGCTTGCTCTTACAAGAAAGAAATCAAAGGAGTCAGAACCTTATGTTATTCCTTCTAGTTAAATAAATATGATGTCTAAGGCAACCCACCCAAACTGGGCCTTCAAAACTATTACTTATGTAAATGAACATCAGATTCAGTTTACGTTCGTTTGAAAGGAAATTGATTTGAATAGGGACCCAGAACTGAAGTCCGGTGTCTTCCCATTTTCCATCTCCATATACATTTGACAGTAGGAAAAGCATGGAAATACTATTTTGGTTATGAAACTGCCATGAAAATCTGCCTCAGCATGTCATTTAACGGAAAGAGCTCCAGGCAAAGCCATTATGTGGATGGGCAAATGAGAGGAGGCTGGGAAGAAATCGCATACTGCTTGCGTGAGTATTACGTTTAAGCCATGAGAAGAGAGAATGAGAGGCTGGAAGAAGAAATAAAAAATGATCCAAACTAAGCACTGTGCTGCTCAGTAGCATCAGCCATTGAACAGTCATTCCCTGATAAGTGAGTATAATCCTTAAAACATTTTTGAAATTACTTACGCTTAAAAACATATTTCATCAATGCTGGAAATCTAAGCAACCACTTTAACTATACACACTCATTGTATCCTGTGTTTAGAGTATGTTACAGAGTACACTCGAATTTCACATACACCAGAATAGGAGAGGAATTTCAGAAGCTTTAGAGGTGGGACTTCCCTTTCCAAAACCTCACGTTATGACAACTTATGTTCCACTCCTCAGCTTTAAATTTTTTAAAAATTTAATTCCCAGGACAAGTTTTGCATTATAATTCTATTTGAATATAAAATAGAAAACACATTAAGAAAAAAAGAAAGAACTTTTAATTACCAGAAGAGGGCGCTATCCTCAAACTTAAAACTTCCACACTCTATTGATAAAGTACCTTTGCAATTCTGAAAGATGCTTCAGCATAATCCAGTTTAATCACTGCATTATAATCTTAGAAAGAACCCTAACCATATCTTTGAAGGGTAGAATAACCAACTTGCACGATATCCTCATTTACAATACTCAGAGTAGTCATTATAAATCCAAGTTAATGACAACAGAAGCTGAAAAGGTATCATTCTGTAGCATCACAATCTTCATAATTTATAACTTTTAAAAATGCTTAGCTGTTGCATTCACTCAACTGAAATGTGTGACTCCTTTATTTGCCTGTGTGCGCCACCAAAAAATGCTCTATCTTGGAATACAACATTTTACAAAGATTGCTATTTTTCTTGGTATCTTAGTGTAAGGTACAATAACAGGCTACTCTAGGCTGGGTGATTTATTAACAACAGAAATGTATTCCTCACAGATCTGGAGTCTAGAAGTCCAAGGACAAATTGCCAGCATGGTTGGGTTCTGGTGAAGGCTGTCTTTGGGACTGCAGACTGCTGACTTCTCACTGTATACTCGTAAGACTGGCGGATGGGGCAAGTGAGCTCTGGGGGTGTGTGTGTGTGTGCGCGCGCGCGCGCGCATTAATCTCATTCATGAGGGCTTCATCCTTATGTCTGAGTCACCTCCCAAAGGCTCCACCTCCTAATACCATCAGGAGGTATTAGAGGTTAGGATTTCAACACAGGAATTGCGCGGCAGAGGGTGGAGGGGACAGTCATTCTATAGCATTTGAGTAACTGAAAAATAAAGCAGACGAGTGAGAGTTTGAAGAAGAAAAGGAGAAAGAATGGGAAGGGTGCTTCTTTTAGAAATTCCTGTTCACTGCAGAAAACAAAACAAGAACAAGAATTCATGTGGGCAGAGGGGATGAACACAACCACGGGACTCACTCCGGTGAGTGGGATGTCCGTGTCCACACTCATCCTAACTAGGAAGGTTGACTCTGCTCTTTCCTACTTTTATGGCTTTGAGTAGGTTCCTTAACATATTTTGTCTTTCCATTCGTCAGCTGTAGAAAGCAAACAATAATAAGAACTACATCTCATGCCTGTAATCCCAGCACTTCGGGAGGCGGAGGTGGGCGGATCACCTGAGGTCAGGAGTTCGAGACCAGCCTGGCCAACATGGTGAAACCCTGTCTTTACTAAAAAATACAAAAATTAGCCAGGCACGGTGGTGCATGCCTGTAATTCCAGCTACTTGGGAGACTGAGGCAGGAGAATCACTTGGACCCGGGAGACGGAGGTTGCAGTGAGCCGAGATCGCACCACTGTACTCCAGCCTAGTGACAGAATGAGACTCTGTCTCAAAAAAACAAACAAACAAACAAACAAAAAACTACCTCATAGGCACTCTTCATCCCTACACTCTATTTTTTTGAGACACTGCTTTCTGATTTTCTTGGCGGGAAGGTTTGGCTTGCTTAGTTCCTTATTTATCTCTCTTGTTTCTCTCTCTCAATAACCGTAAGTTTCACAAGCACATAGACCACATCTGTCTTATCCTTTCCCCCATTTCCAGGGTCTGGAATGTGGCAGGCCCACAACAAATTCTAGCTGAAGGAATCAGCAAGGGGATGTTATGGAGCTCTGCCAAAATACTAACCCTGAACTCAACACATGGTCAGTCATGAGAATTTCCACTACACTCTGCTTCTGTGATGTTAATTTTTACATTTACCTTACACTAATGGCATATGATATAGATTTTGAAGTGTGTGCTAATGGCATAAAATTGTCTTCATATAGTAAATGAAGTCAAAACTTACTGATTTAAAGAAAACTATTAAGTAAATAATAGAACAGATGCTGTGTGTAAATGTCAATCCATGTGAAAGTGGTCATGGATAACAGAGGTTTGCAAAACTCACTAGAGGGAGAATAAGCACAACAGAAGCCTGGCATCAAGAGTGAGGGTGGAGGTCGGAGGAAGTTTAAGGACTTGGTTTCACAGCTGGGCATTTCGGAGATGGCCGAGGCCAGCAGAGGGAAAAGCTGGGACTTCCCACATTGAGAGTGCACAGGGCTACAGACATACATTTGTATCCCCATACTCAGAGTATGTGAGAAAAATTTGGAAAGAATCCTCTGGCTCGGAGTCAACAGATGAGAGAAGGAAAGCTACTGCCTTAAGTGTTTAGGGGCAGAAATTTTCCATTCCTGAGAAGCAAACTGAGGTAAGGATGGTCAACATTCATGGGCAGTCCCAGTTTTTGTTGTACCTTTGAAAAAACCAAAGCCTAAACTGAGTGTTTAAGAAAAGAAATCTATCCATGTATCAATGGAAATTTGTATACCCATCAAATATAAAATAGTATCAGTTCTTCAGTAGGAATTATCATGAAACCTGTGCACCTTGACATGTTCTGGTTTCTTTAAGAAGACAAGTAGTTATTCTTTTTTGAGATGGAGTCTCGCTCTGTCACCCAGGCTGAAATGCAGTAGCACCATCTCGGCTCACTGCAACCTTGCAACCTCTACCTCAAGCAATTCTCCTGCCTCAGCGTCCCCGGTAGCTAGAATTACAGGTGTGTGCCACCATGCCCAGCTAATTTTTGTATTTTTAGTACAGACAAGATTTCACCATGTTGGCCAGGCTGGTCTTGAACTCCTGACCTCAAGTGATCCACCCACCTCGACCTCCCAAATTGCTGGAATTACAGGTGTGAATCACCATGACTGGTCTGACAAGTAGTTTTTCAATAAGAGAAAAACAAAATAAAATTCAAATACATATCTTATGATTTAAGAGGCAGAGTTTGGAAAAGAAAATAATAAATACTACCTGAATCCTTCTTTTATATTAAAATATTGAATTCCATTTAATCACACAAAATCTGCCCATAAAAACTGTCTTCCAGGTCTGGGCCCAATTGCCACTCAAGGAAAAAATACGTAAAATATACCACAGGGGAAGATAACATTGATTGGATTATCTCAGATTTCACTTAATTTTATCCTGTCAGGGGCCACTTACTCATAAACTGCTTAATTGGATGGGTTCATTCTCAATCAATTGTTTTGTCTCATGAAAATATATACCTGGTAGACAGCATGAGCACCGACAGCTTCCTGAAGGCATCCGAGTACGTAGAGCAATAACCGCAACATGATGCATGCTGGAAATACAGGGTTGCCCTCTAGGAAGGCTTTCACCTACAATTCTTGGGGAGGCTCGGAGAATCTGACACCCTGGCTTAAAAACTCAAACTGAGACAACTGGGCACGGTGGCTCACGTCTGTAATCCTAGTACTTTGGGAGGCCGAGGTGGGCAGGTTGCCTGAGGTCAGCAGTTTGCGACCAGTCTGAAACCCCGTCTCTACTAAAGATACAAAAAATTAGCCGGGCGTGGTGGCGTGCACCTGTAATCCCAGCTACTCGGGAGGCTGAAGCAGGGGAATTGCTTGAACCAGGGAGGCAGAGGTTGCAGTGAGTCGAGATTGCACCACTGTATTCCAGCATGGGTGACAGAAGGAGACTGTCTCAAAACAAACAAACAAACAAAAATCTCACTGAGACCTGAAGTTCCCTTCATCTCTCCAGTCAAACCCATGTTTACCCTCAAGTACTCAGTAAATAGGCCGTGGTCCTTGCTAGAGACTGAATTTTCAGTTCCCCCAAAATTCAAAGCCCTAACTCACCCATACCTCAAAATGAGATTGTATTCGGAGACAGGAGCTTTAAGGAAGTGATGAAGTTCAAATGAGGCCACTGGGGTGAGCACTGATTCAGTCCAACTGGTGTCCTTCTAAGAAGCAGAAATTAGGACGCCTAAGTAGACATCAGGGAAGCGTGTGCACAGAAGAAAGGCAGTGTGAGGACGTGGACAGTAGAATAGTCAGAGAGCAAGGCCTCAGAAGAAACCAAACCCGGTGACACCTTGATCTTGGACTTCCAGCCTGCAGAACTGTGAGGAAAACGTCTGTTGCGTAAGCCACCCAGTCTGTGGTATTTTGTTATGGCAGCCCCAGCAATCTAGTACAGTTCTCAAAGGGAAAACTGCCTGATAAATCATCCTGTGTAATGTCTATGAGCAAAGTGATACTAATATAGAATCGTACTTTTCAGACACGGAAAAAATTTCAAACAAATAGGTCAAGTAGGATTTGTGTAAGTAAGTGAAAATTCCACATGAAATACTCTTCTCATTGGAATTGTTGGTTTCAGATGCCATTTATACGGGACATCTCACACAATACTTTTTTCTGTTGCTTTCTGAGTTGATTTTCTTAAATATAAATTAGTAAAAAGAGATGCAAGGGTATATTATATAATCTCTGGTAAATTTGCAACTGAAACACACTCTCTTTAAAAAAAAAAAAAAAAAAAATGGTCCCGTGTGGTGACTCACACCTGTAATCCCAGGACTTTGGGAGGCCGAGGCAGGTGGATCACCTGAGGCCAGGAGTTCAAGACCAGACTGGCCAACACACAGTGAGAACCTGTCTCTTCTAAAAAAGGAAAAATTAGCCAGGTCCAGTGGTGCTTGCCTGTAATCCCAGCTACTAGGGAGGCTGAAGCAAGAGAATCACTTGAACCCAGGAGGCGGAGGGAGCAGCGAGCTGAGATCGTGCCACTGCACTCCAGCCTGAGCTACAGAGTGAGACTCTGTCTCAATAAATAAATAAAAATTAAAATAAACCCTAATAAACATGGAGAGCGCTGTGGTTTAGTCCTTACATAATATCACATTACACTATTTTAAAGCAAGTTTTGTTCTTTACTCTGGTTTCTCTATGGGATGTTACAGAAATTGTTTCATATGGCCTGTAATGTACCTCTTACGCAATTTTTTCTCTTTCTCAATTATCTATAGCACAGGTTCTCTCCAACCTTTCGTTCTCCAGAACTCCCTCCCTACATTAGCTTTCTTCGCTCCCTGTAAGTCCAAGCCTTCCCCATTTCTTCCAACTCTTCATGGTGTTGACTGGTGTGACCTCTTCCAATGAGGTCTTTCCTACTCCAGACTGTCAGGCTTGGTCCTTCTCTGTCTGATCTCTGGCATCTCAAAATCCAGGACTCTCTCTGGTCGTATAGACACAAATCTTCATTTAAGTTGCGTGAGAGAAAGATGTCTGAAATGAACCAGTTAAACCGAGAAATAAAATAAAATGCAGGATGGGCATGGTGGCTCATGCCTATAATTCCAGCACTTTGGGTGGCTGAGGTGGGAAGACTGCTTGAGCTCAGGAATTCGAGACCAGCCTGGGCAACATGGCAAAACCCCATTTCTACCAGCCTGGGTGACAGAGCAAGACCCTGAAAAAAAAAAAAAAGGAAAGAGAAAGAGAGAGAGAGAGAGAGAAAGAGTGAGAGAGAGAGAAACAGAGAGAGATAAAGAGAGGGAGAGGGAGAGGGAGAGGGAGAGAGAGAGAGAGAGCGAGAGCAAAGAGTCATTCTTTTAAGCTATTCTGCAATAGATTAAGAGAATGAGAAAAAAATAAGCTTTTAAGGTTTTTGGAGGTGATCTAGTTTGAAACTGAAGAAATATCTACTTTCAATTCCAGATTTCAGCTTTACATTTATAATTTCCTCAGAAACTATCTGAATGTTTTGTATTCTTGCACGCTTAGAAGGCATATGAAACAAAAAAGGTAAAGATAGTAAAAGCTACCCTGCTTCAAAATAATCAGTTCTTTCCATTGGTTAAAAACTACTAATATATTTGGCTTATATATTTGGTATATCAATACTTTTCACCCGTATATAATAAAATTCATTTCCAATCTTTGACTACATTATCAAAATGTTTTAATTAATTGACTATGAGCTGACATTTTCCTAGAAGAAATATTGATTTTACATAACAGTCCATCCAGGAATAAAAAAGGAAAAAAAAAAAAAAACCTCTATAATTTCAACTCTTTATTCTTGAAAGTATGAGCATACCAAGAATTTGGTACTTTAATGATATACCATTAATAATAATAAGAGGTGCTATTTATAGAGCTCTTACTAGGCACCATGTTAAGTGCTTTCCAAGAAGAATTTTCTATAGTATCCGCAACAATCTAACGAAGAAGGCACATTATTTTCTCTCTTTTACAGATGAGGTAACTGAGATTTAGAGAGGTGAACTTACTTGGCTGAGGTCTATTATCTCTAGTAAATGACAAAGCCAGAAATTGAATCTAAGTATGGGTAACTCCAAACACCACACTCAAACTTTTCTTTATATTACTAACATTTTTAAAGACTTCTCCAAGTGCTAATCCTGGCTTATTGTATTAGCTTTCGTAATCTTTGACATTAATATTGGTCGAAAGCTATATGATACCTGTTTGTTGGAGGAAGGTAGAGGTAGTGACTAAGAAATTAGTACAACAGCACTCACTAAAATATTAATATATATTCACTTTCAAATTGCTTAGTTATGACTTTAACAGGTTAATAACAAGACAGTAAATATTTGTTGAATGTGCCAGGTGCAAGGGAATTACAGAACTGGATAGGGATGAAGACTTCATGTTCAGGCCTTTAGAACAGCAATGAAGATGCAGTTCTGAACTCTGGAAAGCTGTGATTTCTATGTCACATGTTAACCATTTAACAAATAAGTTTCCCTCCCTCCCTCTCCCTAGAACAGAAATTAGTAAACTACACTCCATGGAGTAAACTTGACACACTGCCTATATTTGTAAATAAATCTTATTACAACAAACCACATCCATTCATTTCCTTATTGTCTGTAGTTTCATTCATCCTACAATGACAGAGTTGAGTAGTTGTAATGGTGACTATATGACTGCAAAGTTTAAAATTTCTACATGGAGCTTACTATAGAAAATGCTTGCCAACCCCTCCACTCAATTTGGATAAGAATCTACTTAAAGATAATCTCTATATACAGTACACACTTTTGATAGCTAAGCTTGTAGAAAGATCCTGAATATTCTCTAGCACCCTGAGGAGAAATGAGTTCTTTCACCCTAAGTGTCCATTCTATGGGTGTGTTAAAGGAATCAAATTATCAGTGACCAAATTATTTAAATCAAGTTGGTACTACATTATTTCGAGACCACTGGGAATTTTGGTTATGCTACGGGTTCTGTAATGCAGTTTTCACGGTTGATTTTACGGTTTTCAACTAAAATATTAAGAGTCACTGAAGACTTGCTACAATTCACTGTTTTACATTTGCTTTCTTATTAGATTTGGTTTGTTTTGCAAAAGGGCCTTTACCATCATTTTCTTTCCTTTTCTAGCCAAAGCAAGGATTACAAAAATGAACCAAATCAGATCAATTCATATAGTAAAGTTACCAATATTTTTAAAGAACTAAAATAAAACAGTGACTCCCTAGGCAAAATACTTTCAAATAACATAGAAGTTTACAGTCAAAAGAAGCAAGTGAATTATTTGCCTTGAGACAACTCACTCCTCCCCAATCATGTCCATTTTCTGTTTTCAATGAATGTTTTCTACTTTCATCATCATTCACATGATGATCTAAAAAGAAAGGACTGAGGCATTAATAAAACAGGACCCAGAGGAATTGAAGGAAAATCCAATACTACTTACATTAATATAGAATTCCTCATACAAACTCCATTCCAAAATAAATTGCAGGTATAGCAGAATATAATATACTGCGAAACATAGCATGTAACATTATGATGACGAACATAAACTCTCCCCAGGGCCTCAGGTAATCAAGCACACTATAGCTTCAAAAAGAGATTCTAGTCATAACATTTGCCAGCATTTCTCATGAGAAGTCTCTCCTGTCTTCTTTAGTCAAACTGAGGCCAACACTTTCATTACATTCATTCTCCAAGTCGGAAACTTTGCAAGGCACTGTGCAAGATTTTTTGAGGGCATCTTCTCAGAAAAATCGAGTAAGGTTTTATGTCCATTTTACAGGTAAATAAGGTTTGGAGACTTTTAAATGTTTTCCCTCGGATGATTTAACTAGTGTGTGAGACAGAACATATTCTCACACCAGTTTTCATAGCTTCATGTCCAAAGCACTTTTATTACATAAGCAATAAAAGGTATTTTGACATGTAATTTTTTAAAATTTATGTTAAATAGTCAAGGAATAAAAAGAAACCTCTAAAATACATTGATAAATGTGCAGCAGTAGATGAGACCCAGTTGAATTTAAAAATCACTGGTCATGTGAAACCAGTGACAAACCTCTAGTTGTCAAGAGTGGCTTTGTGCCTGGCAAGAGAAAGAAGGGAAAGCGAGTTAGATTGGTGGATATAGAAAGTGTGCCATGGATTTGGTACCAAAACAATACTAATTTGAGACGCGCAAGTCATGACATACACCACCAAGTTGTGGAGGCAGGAGGAGGCATTATTCCTCACATCTGCCCAGAACACTGCTTAGAAAATGGTGGTAAATGATACATGGAAGATTTATTTTATTTTATTTATTTATTTTATTTTAATATTATTATCTTTTTTTGAGATGGAGTCTCGCTCTGTCACCCAGGCTGGAGTGCAGTGGCACAATCTCAGCTCACTGCAACCTCCGCCTCCCGGGTTCAAGCAATTCTCCTGTCTTGGCCTCCCAAGTAGCTGGGACTACAGGCGTGTGCCACCATGCCTGGCTAATTGAAGAATTTTTATTTTTTTGCAGCTGCACAGCACCAGGATATAGCTACTGGGCTGAGAAGCAGTGCCTTCTTAGACAGTGCCGTAATAAAACGTCCTTCTTAAGAGCTATACAGACAGAAGTCATCAAGAAAAAAAAAAGTAGTAGGAAAGGGATAGAGAACATAAACAGAATTCAGGTAATTTTTTTTTTTAAATAAATTTAGGTGGGGTGCATAGGGTAGGGCACAGAAGGGACTAAGGTCCTGAAGTTCTTCATGGGAGAGAAAATGTTTAATGAGAACGGAATTAATATTATTAATATTATTCAATTTTTCTTAATCCCAGGCTACTGAGACTGAAGTGCAGACTGTTGCCTGTCTTACAAATCAAAACCACAGTATTTGACCACTATGCCAGGAATGTTAAAATCTGACTTTCTCCAACAGCAAGTGAACATTTCAGTTTTTAGAGTCTTAATATTTAGTATGAATAGTATTTTTCACTTAGGATATTTAGTATTTAATAGACCTTCCATGTCTTATCTCATTTACTAATCCTGAAAACCTTAGGCCTGCACTAATATTATCCTCACTTTACAAGGAACCAAAATTCATCGTCTCTCTGCCTCCCTTATGTTGCTTTGCAGTTTGGGGAGCACAATTTTTGTTTTTGTTTCCCTAAATAAAGGTTGGTGCCCCTAAGGTAATCAGGGTTAGTATTTTTTTATTTCCATATTGCAGATAAGAAAACAAAGGTCAAAAAATAATGAAGTATTTAAAGAAATGTACATAAGAATAGAAACAGATCTGGGGCTAACACCAGGTTTCCTGACTCCTGGACTGATATTCTCTTCATCTTACAACAATTATTCATTGTTATTTATCTTCAGCTTCTAGCAACAGACATGGGAATTAATTACTCTCTGAACATGTTTTTGAATGAAAATAATGGTTGAGTGGATGAATACAAGGCTGACCTATTAACAAAAAAGCACAAAAATAAAGACACGGTTCCAATAACATCTAAAGAAAAGAGATGGTTTTCATCCATATCATCACATTTCCTAAATCGCATTCTCGCTCCAACCTTGCACCCCAAATTTCATTCCCAGAGAACAACCTTCCCATTCAACTGAGTCAACTTTAAAATTATTAATCTTGGAATTTTTTAAAGGGGCCTTAAAATGACCAATTATTATAACATGATGGTATATTTCAAAACTTCCTGTAAATCAATTCCTGAACTAACCTTCCTGAAATTCTCCCAGTTCCACGTCTTCCCTCGTACTTCATTTTTGACACAAAGGTTGAAAGTAAAGGGAAGAAGGCCTGCTCCAGAAGACAGACAAAGTGAATTTTAGTTCCAATATTGAGCAGGTTTTTGACGTTAGTAAAGGTAGTAAACGTGCCATGCATCGAGCTGGTATATGTCATGGCATCTCTTGAGTTGCCTAAGCCAGAACACCTCCCTCTCCCTCCCACTTCCTTGATCCTACTCCATTATACAGTCTTATTTATTTTAGCAATAAAGTATATCCAAGAAGAGTCAACATCCCTCCATTCTTACTTCCTCTGTTGTAACCCAAGCTTTTATCACTTCTCATCTAAATAAACCTCTGGGCCAGTCTTCCCACATCCAATGTGGATCTTCCCAAATATGTTCTTCACACAACATCCAAAAATCTTTGTACAATACACTGTGATGTGATAACACAATTACTTTCCCTAAATCTTTCAATGGCTTTCTTTCAGCTCTTTGAAGAAACGACCATGATTTTCTACATTCAGAACCTCTAACACTGGACCTCACCTGCCCAACCCCCACCATTACCCTGCCCTCTGTTGCTACTGGCCTTCTCTCAGTTTCTCCAAAGTGCTACCAGATCTGCTGTCTCAGGTCCTTTCCCTTTGCCCTTCTCACCTTTCCCCTTGTCTGTCCTTCTTACCTCTCAGTTCAATAGACACTTCCCCAGTGAAGCTTCCAGATCCCTGTTATACAAACAGGCAAATTCCTATCTTCAGAGCACTGATTTCATTGGCAATTTTCTACTAATTAGCAAATTATCTTATGTCTGTCTCTCTGAACAGAATAAAAGTTTCATGAGAACTGATACAAAGTCTCTTTATATCCATTTTACCTCCAAACCTAAAGTACTTGACCTCCAGCCAAAGATCACCAGGAATAGATCAGGAGTCAAACAAAGCCAGGCTCATTGCAACAAGGGAGACAGCAACCATGTGGAACCATGAAGGAAAGGTCTCAGTAGAGGTTATTAAGAGGGGCTCGGTACAGGATTTGGGTTTGTGTTAGATGATTTTGTGGAAGATTCAGACAAATCTAATTTTCCTATCTATTGGGGACTATGAATTAGATTTTTCTGTTGAATGCTGAAAAGGAAGGTCAATTCTATGATTGGGTATCTTAGAATCTTGTTTTTTGTCTCACTGTATCATGATCATACAGTGACCTTTGTGATGCAGAGAATCTAATGCTGCCACTAATCTGACAGGAGGCAGAGCTCAGGAGGTAATGCAAGCAATGGGGAGCAGCTGTAAATACAGACAAAGCTTCACTTGCTCACTGACACTCATCTCCTGCTGTGCTGCCTGATTCGTAACAGACCACAGACTGTGACTGGTCCATGGCCTGAGGGTTGGGGACCCCTGCATTAAAAATCCCATTCCATCCTGCATCTGGTAATTTACACATCTCCATGGATGCCAGCTACCTGGTGTCATGTGTAGGGTTAACACATGACCATATAATCTGTGAATCTTAGTAGTTTTCATTTAGAAGGCAAGAAGGACAATGCAAGGCTAAAATGAGGGTTGGTAAAGAAACAGCAGTCATGTTAGCTGAGTGCACATAGTCATTTTCATGGCTTGGGTTGTGTTCTTGTTTGGTTTGTGATCACACATGATCATAGAGTGGTCTTGTTTTTTGTCTCACTCCATCACGATCATACAGGGACCTTGTGTGATGTAGATATTCTGTGAAATTATATATTTGATGAACAAACACCAAATTAGCAGTCACAGCCAAGCCAGCTCAGTTGACCACAAAGACTTCACTTTTTCTTTTTCCTCACTAATAACTAATCCTGTGACTTGGTTCTAGAAGTCATTCATCAAATAATTGATGAAAACGTGAATGAATAAATTTAGCCACTCTTAGCGTCAGCTGCTTCATGTTTGGGGGATAACATTTCACCTGCTAAAAATTAGACCAGAAAATAACTTTAAACCACTGCCACTTTAAAAACCTATAATTCTAAGATATTCAAAATTTACTTGAATATTCATATAACAGCATATGTATATATTATCATAAATATAAAGACAAAGGTAAGTCACAGAATTTTGTGACTTAATAAAAACTTTATTGTCTCCCTCCACACAGGCAAGCATTCCTAAACACACAATTTCATTCTGTCGCATTCCACTGCCATTCCACCCACAAATAAACAATATATTGAAACAAACCTGAAATGTTAGAAAGCTACAAACAAATTTACAGAAAGCTATGAACAAATTAGGATGTTTACCTGACAACAGAGGAATGAATATAATTTAATGGAGAAGAAAAAGACCACAAACTAAAAATATTCCTTCACTGGTTTAAGAGATAGAGATTAGGATCTCATTGTGAGAGTTCACTATCATTGCAGAAGAGGGCTGAGGAGGCGGAAGGACACACAGCCTTTTGAACATCCACATGTGGTAATGGTTGCACTATAGAAATCTATACAGAATCACTGGATATTACATTTGCAATGGGTGGACTTCATGGTATGTAAATTATATGGTATGTGAATTTCATGGTATGTAAATTTACTATATTTATATAGTAAAGCTATTACCGAACAAAAGTTGGTGGAACTCCATCTAGATGTATTGATGTGGTTGGACTCTGTGTCTGCACCCAAATCTCATCTTGAATTGTATCCCCCCACCCCTAATTCCCATGTGTTGAGGGAAGGACCTGGTGACAGATAGTTGAATCATGGCAGAAGTTTCCCCCAGACTGTTCTCATGGTAGTGAATAAGTCTCACGAGATCTGACGGTTTTATAAAGGGTTTCTGCTTTCATTCTCTCTTGCCACCACCACGTAAGAAGTGTCTTTCATCTTCTGCCATGATTGTGAGGCCTCCCCAGCCATGTGAAACTGTGAGTCCATTAAACATTTTTCTTCCCAGTCTCAGGTATATCTTTATCAGCAGCATGAAAATGGACTAATACATGTATATCCACCTAACAGCAACCCAAGGCTGTTTACCAAATATCCTGCAGTCTCACTTTTGAAAACACCTTCATCTGTAACATCTCTATACTCTCTGCCTCCATGAAGTTTCCCCTCTATGGAAGATTTCTCAAGCAAAATGGGAGTGAAATATCTCACCCTTCCAGCTATACCCTTCCTGAGCCCTGGCCAGTAAGCAAGTTCATCTCACTTGAACACTTGAACCATCCAGACTGTGGACTTCGTATCCAAAGGCCCTGCGCTTGGCAGGGCATGATACAGGTGTGGCGCGTATTAAGCAATTCAATAACTGATAGTAGTGGTGTTAAGAATTAGGCATGAAAAAATGAATGTTTCAAGAATGTAGGTCACAAATGGAGCTGCTTTTCCTTTAGGAGTTTTCTGTTTAGAGGGACACATCAATTGTCTCGTGGTTTTCTTCTGACATATAAACTAGGAAATAAGTGACAGAGTTAGTCCATGAAACAGCATGGTAGTTAAGGCTTTTTTTTTCTACCCTTCATATGCTTAAATGTTACCAAAACATTATATACTCTGGACCTCTTCCAAATGAAGCTGCACTAGAGGCTTCAGGTCAATGTTTTCTAAGGTACAGTCCCACAAAAGTCAAGGTGGGACAATAAAATACACACATTGTCTCATGTAGCATTGCAGGGTGTTTATTCAGTACAATATAGCACCCCATATAGTATTTAGTTACTTCTTCCCTGAAAAGAACATCTACATCTTTCTGTCTTGCCATTTACAATTCTGTATTTATTATTGTTTCAACAGTGACCTGTAGTTATTATACTAATGTCACTTGTGTACTCAGAAGTAAAAAAGTGTGAGAAAATTGTAGTAAAAATTTGTCACCAGGACCAGAAACAATTACTTTTGTACAGAAGAATCCTGTTATGACATATGCAAAAGAAGGAGATGACTGATTAATATTTTAGTTATACTCTTTCAATAAATATGTAGACTACCTGTCACATTTCAGGCACTGTATTCAGCACTCAAATGCAACTGTGCATAAATGCATACGATTACCTTCTCAAAGTTCATGACCTATTGGGTTTGACATTAAACAAGTAATTATTACAAAAAAAAAATCAGAAGTTGAAAGGGAAAACATATGAGAAGTGTCAAATATGGCTAAAGCATTTTTCCATGAAGATGAATAGGAATCTAAAGACATTAAAATAGCAGTCCCCAACATTTTTGGCACCACAGATTAGTTTCATGGAATACATTTTTTTCCACAGACCAGGAGGGTTGGAGGGGATAGTTATGAGATGATTCAAGAACATTATACTTATTGTCCACTTTATTTCTATTATTATTACATTATACTATGTAATGAAACAATCATGCCACTCACCAGAATGTAGAATCAGTGGGAGCACTGAACTTGTTTTCCTGCAACTAGATGGTCCCATCTTGGGGTGATGAGAAACAGTGACAGATCATCACCCATTAGATTCTCATAAGGAGCATGCAACCTAGAGCCCTTCACATGCACAGTTCACATGAGGGTTCATGCTTCTATGAGAATTTAATTCTGCCACTAATCTGACAGGAGGCAGAGCTCAGGAGGTAATGCAAGCAATGGAGAGCAGCTGTAAATACAGACAAAGCTTCGCTTGCTCACTGACACTCATCTCCTGCTGTGCTGCCTGATTCCTAACAGACCACAGACTGTGACTGGTCCATGGCCTGAGAACTGGGGACCCCTGCATTGAAAGTCCAATTCCGTCCTGCATCTCCATGGACGCCAGCTACCTGATGTCATGTGTGTTAACACATGGACATCTAATCTGTGAATCTATGAGAAGGATGAGGGGTCACTCAATCTAGGGCAGCTTACCATGCATATCAATAAATTAAGTTCAGGTTACCTATATAATTAATAAAAGTTAATGGCTACTTATTGATTCATCAACAACTTATTCTTTCAAGTTCTGAAAATACATGAGTTGTTCCCCGAAACATGTTAATAACATGTGGCTTAAGGTTGATGAGAACATTCAACAATGTGTCATGACCATACTGTATTAGTGTTCCTTCATTGCCCGATTGGAATTAAAATTCTCTGTTATTCAGCAGTCCACTTACTGGGACAAAATTTCTGACCTACCTAATCCTCATTACACATACAACTAATTACATCCACGAGTTACTGAAATAAAATTTGGATCCTTATGCATCATCAATCAAGGGTAAATTTAGCAAATTGGAGCCTTTCTTTAATATTGCTTCTGTAACTAAGTAATATATATGCAGAACTTTATGTAAAATTTAGGAATAAAGCTGGAGGAATAAATACTTCCCTAAAAGCTAGGTTTATGTTGAGTATGACTGGCCAAGGAGTTTGGTAAGTTAAATAAATAAATAAAAATTGTATTAAAATTAACATATATGCATACATTTAATTACAAAGAAAATTATTTCACTCAGAATGTATAGTTTTGACATACGTATATCATATATCATAGGGTAGAAGGGATAATAATTAGTGGTTTCTTGACTTGAGATGTAGTTTTGATATTGTCACATCCCAACATGGAATAGGAATTTGCTTTAGTCTCCCTTCTTCCTTAGATCATAGTTAATAGTTGATCCTTGAACACATACATTTGAATTGCTTGGTACATTTATATGTAGATTTTCTTTCGCTTCTGCCATACCTTAGATAGGGAGACCAATCCTTCCTCTTCTTCCTCCTCCTCAGCCTACTCAACATGAAATCAGTGAGAATGATGACCTCTATTATGATCCACTTCCACTTAATAGTAAATATATATTCTTTTATGGTTATCTTAATATTTTCTTTTCTGTATCTTACTTTATTGTAAGAATACAGTATATAAAACACATAACATACAGAATATGTGTTAATCAACTGTTTATGCCATCTGTAAGGCTTCCAGTCAACAGTAGACTATTAGTAGTTAAGTTTTTGTGGGAGTCAAAACTTATATACAGATTTTTGCCTCCATTGGGGGTTGGCACCGCTAACTCCTACATTGTTCAAGGTAAACTGTACATGAAATGGATGGCTAGCCTTAAATGATGTGTGAGGAACACGCTAATGATCTCTTTCAAATTCTGGAATTCTCTCCAAGTTTATTCTGTTTCATGAACATGATTCCATTTAGCTTCAAATCTATAATATTGGGGATGACTCCCTCATCTAATCTGCACTCAACACTAGAAGAAAGGAGCTACAAAAGCTTGGCTAGAGCTCTCAAGGAGAGAGTGGGTCTGAGAAGAAACTCTCCAAGATGGAGAATTCCTGACACACCATGCCAGACTTCACAGCTCAAAGATTTCAAAAAATACATGTTTTCTCAGTAGAGCAGTAAAGTCCATGATAAATTGCTCTGAATTTGAAAGCATTTTGTGATGGTTAATTTTATGTCTCAACTTGACTGGACTGTGGGATGCCCAGGTAGCTGGTCAAACACTATTTCTGGGTGTGTCTGTGAGGGTGTTTCCAGAAGACATTAGCATTTGAATACGTAGACTATGTAAAGAAGATCAGCTTCACCAACGTGGGTAGGCATTAGTCATTCTGTTA
This sequence comes from Trachypithecus francoisi, assembly GCF_009764315.1. Lineage (NCBI taxonomy): Eukaryota > Metazoa > Chordata > Mammalia > Primates > Cercopithecidae > Trachypithecus > Trachypithecus francoisi. Next base: position 21,014,206 of record NW_022681454.1, read on the forward strand.
AGGGCTCAAATAGGACAAAAAGGTGGAGGAAGGGCAAATTCACTTTCTGTCTTGAGCTAAGACATCTATCTTCTCCTGCTCTTGGACACCACAGCTCCTCGTTCTCAAGCCTTCAGACTCACAGCTCCTCATTCTCAAGCCTTCAGACTCAAAGGCTTACACCAGTGCCACTAACCCCTACCTCGGTTCTCAGGCCTTTGATTCAAATTGAATTACACCATTGGACCTCCAGGTTCTCCAGCTTGCAGATGGCAGATTGTGGAATTTCTCAGCCTCCATAATACATGATCTAATTCCCGTAATGCATAAATTAAACACATACACACACACTATTAGTTTTATTTCTCCGGAGAACCCTAATATGCATATGTTCACCTAAAACATTTTTAATGTAGGTAGCTCATCTTTCCAGGCTTCATCATGCATACCTGGGCAGTTATCTAGTGTAGCGCATGATACAAGAAACTAATGGTGTTATTTTGCGTATACCTAATAGGTTTACAGTGCCTACAGTTTCCTTACTAATTTAAACCACAGGAAGTTTAATTATTTTTTGTTATTTAACTTTACATATGAACTTTACACACTCTAAATGCTACTCTAATGATCAGCATTTTCAGTCATAAGTTTATTTAATTTGTAGAGCATCTCTGATAGGTCAGACTTATATTAGCCTTTTAGGATTCACAAGGGAATTAATGAGACCAGGGTCCTGCCTGTTTAGAACTGACATTGTAGAAAGAAGTAAGGCATTAATCTAATTATCACGAAGATCATGTAATGGCCTCCTATGCTTAGAACACGTGTCACTCTTTTAAGGTATAGTAAATGGAAGCAACGTTTTACAAGCAAAGACTCCAGAGTCTCCATTCAGATAGCTCACTGGGAAGGGCCAAGGTTAGATCACCAAGTGGACAAAGAAAGACACTATGAAGGTTGAACAAGAGGGGACAGAGACCAACGGAGACTGCTGAACCTGTTAGGAAAGGGGGATGAGGATAAGAAAAAAGAATCATTTAATACCACATGTCTACAATGTGATCTCATTATCCTATCAAGTACATAAAACAAGGACAATGCATAGAAATATTAAATAACACAATCAGAAAACTGGTAAGAGATTACAATTCCAAGAAGTGTGATCTCTCCTCAAAATCTCTATCAACTCCTCCTCCTCCTAACCCTCCCACCTTCCTTTTGCCCAAACCTCTTAAAAATCAGAGAGAATTTTTCCTCGTACCCATAGATTTTTTATGAGAAGGAAGGACTATTATCAGAGATGAATGGCCTATTGCTGGGCTAGTGTATTCCCCAAAGAGAGGCAATGGACTCCCTTATACATCAAATACCAAAGACAAAAAACTCTTAACTGAGTAAGAGTCTGAATGAGGTAAACAAATTCAGAAAGCTGTGCTCATTGCAAAATAGGGAAGGGAAATACAGGTTTTGTTATATTTTAATACCAACTATTAAGTTAACAATAAAATATTTTTTAGCACCAACATATTCCATTCCCACTTTTCTCTTACTGTACAGTGTAGAGGACTACGTGCTCGCAAACGAGACGTTCCTGATAAGTCCTGCTCTTGCAAACGAAGCAGGGCGTTCCTTCCCTGCAAACAGGGAGGACAAAGGAGCCAGTTGCAAACAGCAGACCCTGGAGGCTTGTTTATGTGTAAACATCTTGAAAATCCAGAAAGTCGGGGAAAGGTCAGAAAAACAACAATGTGTCTTGTGACTTGGTAACATTCCACAAACGACTGTATAAAATAAAGCCGAGCGTGTCATTGGGGGCGGCCGCCATGTTTGTCTTGTCTTATGTTGTCTTGTGTGTTCATTCCTTTGTTTAGGAAACATGCGGACCCCAACAGTACAGAACAGAGTAGGCAGCATTAGCCCCCCTTTAACTAACAGAGAAAGACATTTACCACATGCTTGACTTGAGCCCTCTGGCTGGAAAACACATGGCAAAAGTAACACAAATGAGAGAATCAGGGATTCCTTAGTAAATAGCAACACATTTCAGATTTACAATACTTTAAAAAGCTAAGATCAAACATGCTACTCAATCCTACTTAGATAACCTGTCTCCATTTCCAAGGTTAAAGATGGATAAGAGTAAAACCCAACGTCTGATTACTCCATGAACTCTCTCATCCACTATTTGCCATAGGGTATATGGTACTATATAAGGATTTGGGTGGAATAGTGAAGGAATATTTTAGACTTTAATTAAGCCACAATTCATGTCTAAAAGAAAGTTTCTAAGCTAATAAAATGAAATAGATAACAATGTAATGCTACCCAGGCATTTTCAATAAAACCTTGCCTTTTATAATCCCACTTCAGGATTTCTGTATCTGCAGCAAAACTCAAGAGAAGTGGGTAGGATTCGCCGAGCCTTCCACTCATGTGGTGATGGGAGCTACTCATATATGGCCACTGAATTTAAAAAGTAAATAACTGGAGAAAGAAGAGATAAAACAGCCTTGCAGACACATCTGAGTGGCATATTTTTTTTTCTTTTCTTTTCTTTCCTGTAAGATTAAATGAATGTAGTATGTGTGATTTGAGCAAGAAAAGGCATGTGTGGAATGACAGGATAAAGGTATAGCTAGCATGATGTTTGACAGATTTTAAACTAGGCCCATGAAAGAGTGTTCCAAGAAAGCTGCAAAATGTGTCTCAACCAATACAGGCAATACCTCGTGAGAATCCTTTGTCATGGTTGCAAATGAGGCCAAATCGCAGTTAATAGTGGAGGTTGCCTTGAAATTCTTAACATCCACAAACATTCTTACTGTTTGATGAACTATACCAATTTTTCAGTGAATAAGGTTAAGCTGAAATACTTATAAGCAAGCATGTGCTGGATAAATTCATACATGCTTGGCTCAAGAAAAATATATCTAGGTATCCCATATACCAAACAAATTGGCATATTCACAATAACTATTTTTGAGAAAATAAAAATTAATGCATCTAGTTCTAGAAAAAGAGGCTACTTTATTTTAAATTATTATCATCCTTTATTACTTAATTTTTTCCCTTAAGATGAATACTATTAACTGTACTACTAACAGTCTATTAATTATTAACATCATCCTTTGAGAATCTAAGAAAATAAGAATTGCATTAAAAACAAATATTGTTCTTTTCTAATACCCTCCAGAACAAATATAATGGTGGGAATCCAGGCACAGATATTTAAATTAATACTGTAGATATTACAGGGAATGCCAGCAAGATTTCTGTATTCCAGAAGCTCATACCATAGCTGGAAAAAAAGAGACACACTAAAAAAGTAAACAACACTATAAAACAATACCATGAGCTATCAGCTGTCAAGAGGTTGGGCTAGTGATTAAACGTCAGGATCCATAAGAGTTGTTTAGCTAAATATTATGCTTGTACATACATGAAGCTGTAGTAAAATGAATCCCAATTCACAAACTCAAATTCCAAAAAATAAGTCAATTTCTTTATTTTCTTAAAACCAATTTAAATTTGACTCTGTTCTCGCATCACACCATATGATAGAAAATCAACCACAAGAACATACAAAGATCATATGAAGATCCCAGGCTCTTACACAATGCTAAGGAATTGGGTGCTTTCCTTACTTTGTAGGCTATTGACAACAGCCTACAATAGTAAAACTATTGGTCAAAATCACTGGTTTACCTACTATCTCACCCAGGATAAGCCTATCCACAGCCAGAAATTCTGATGTTTCTGTGTAATGCTTGGGATATAGGATTCCTATGCCAGAATCCAGGCTTTCACATAAGACTTGGGATACAGGATTCCTGTACCTATGTCCAGTCTTCTGTGTCATACTCAGGATAAATCCTGTGCCTAGATCCAGCTTGCCTAGGTGCCCTCAAGAGGCTACATCTTCTAATGACTTCCAACTTTTTTAGATGTTGCCATAATCTGCAAAGGTTCCTGATACTCCTGGAATACTGAAAACCTCTGGATTCTGTCAGTCTGGAAAGAAAAATAAGTCCCTTTCATTTATTTCTACTTTCCCTTTTTAGAACAATTCATATCACTTCTGCAACAAATCCAAGCTTCTACAGAAGAAACCAAGAGTTTCTAGCATCAAACAGCTTCTATTGTTTGTCTTGCAAAATCTTCAAGGTAAGAACCTAGCTATCTGGTTGAAAGGGGGGAAAACTGTATTTTAACAGGAACAAATAGTGTTAACAACACAAATTTAAAATTATTACCATAGATTTTCCTGCTACCAACAACACAGAGAAGAAGTTATTTAATAATATTTACATCTAGACAAATATACAGGTAAGATAGAATCACCCATCTTTCAACAAGGAGTTGTCACCATCCTAGAGAAAAACTTTTCAGAAACTTGCCCAATGGTGACGAACTTTGAAGTGTAACACAAGTAAAGCAATTTGAGGCAAAGATCCAGTTATCATGAGTACAAAACAATAAATAAACATAAGTAAATGAAGAGTACAGAGAAGAGAAACTGGCAAACTAATGCAAATATAATAACGTAGTTGCATACAAAAACCCTTTAAAATAAATGATAAACATTTCAAAAATGTCAAAAATGTTACCAGGCCATATACTTTCCCACATCAAATGCAGTAAGGTATGATAGGAGATAGGAAGTCTCCCCTTTAGACCCTTGTGATTTATCCTTCATTTGATGAGCACTTACTGCAAAAACAGAAAAGCTCCCTGACAGAGTTGCATGAATCACTGTTGCCAGTTTCTGCATAAAGGTAGAATCATTCATGTCCTAGATCTGAGCCAGCTCTGAATTAAATATGATACCAAAAGTACCTGTCAAAATGCATTGAGTGTCTCCTATCCAGATATTGAGTTAGGTGCTTTACATGAAGCATTTCATGTAATAGCCAGAGAAATTCTGTCATGCCAGTTTTTTTAAATCATTATTTTACAGGTGAGGGAACCAAGCTTCCTGGAAGATAAGTCAGGTTTTCGAGGTCACACTGCTAGTGATTGGGAATCATGAGGTTATAATTCACATATTTCTAATCTAACCTTTTCTGACCTAAGACCCTATGAAATACCATCGATCTAAATCAAAGGGATATTTGAGCAAAAATACTAACCTAAAACCTTAATGAAATCTGACTGATGTGGTTTGGCCGTGTCCCCACCCAAATCTTATCTTAAATTGTAGCTTCCACAATTCCCACATGTCACGGGACAGACCCAGTGGGAGGTAATTGAATTACAGGGGTGGGTGTTTCCTATGCTGTTCTTGTGATAATGGATAAGTCTCACGAGATCTGATGGTTTTATAAAGGAGAGTTCCCCTGCACAAGCTCTCTCCTGCCTGTCACCAGGTAAGACATCCCTTGATCTTCCACCATGACCGTGAGGTCTCCCCAGCCATGGAAAACTGTAAGTCAATTAAACCTCTTTCCTTTATAAATTACCCAGTCTCGGGTATGTCTTTATCAGCAGCGTGAGAAAAGACTAATACACTGATGTACTTTCTAGGCATCAGAGGAACTGACTGAGCCCCATTAAGAGCAAAAGGCAGAACAGGGACATTTTCAGACTCACACACCTCTAAGGAAAGGAGGGACATGCATTTGCCCAAGCTTCAAAAGTCAGTTCACTACCTTCAGACTAGGAGGGCAGGTAACACTTCTCCCAGGTATGTGATGTGCTCCATGGCTGTCTCAGTGTTCAGTTCCACAGGAAATACCATCCTGATATGACAGCAACAATTAAAATTGATATGGTACTTGTTTCCATAAAACTAAGGAGTAAGCCTGAGCTCTAACAATCTTACCGGGGCAACTTTGGCAACATCACATCCTCCTTCTTAAGGCCATTTTTCAACAACTTTATAGAGCTGCTGGGTGTCAGATAATGTAAGCAAAAGTACTAGACAACCAATAGAACAATATACATATTATGCCTGTTATTAATTCATTTAAAAGTTATATAAGGAATGCTATGAGGATCGTGTACACCAGGTTAAGGTGGACTCTAAAACCATCTGCCTGGATGAATTTCATCTCAGCCATCAACTAGCTAGATGATCTTGGGTAAGCTACTTTGCCTATCTGTGTGTACCCCAACCTCATTTGTAAAAAGGTGATAGAAATCATCTTTTGTGAGAATCAAATGTGCTAATATAAAATGAAGATGATAATGTAAAATGAGGATACCAGTAAGGATTGTTGTGAAGAACAAATGTGATAATATATGTAAAGACTCTTGTAATGTTATGTTAGGTACATTGTTAGTTAATATCAATCATTACCAAAACCACCACCACCATGATCACTCTTAGCACCATTATCACTAAAGATTATTAAAAGTCTAAGAGCTATGTAAGTGATGGGGTCCTCAGAGTTTTCAAACAAGATAAAAGGAAAAAAAAGCAAAAAGACCTCAAGCTTTAACATTTACAGCATAATTATTTCCTGTGGGTGTGCAGACTGACATCTATAAGGACCTACTAAGACAGAAAAAAAATTGCTATGTTTTGTTATAATTTGATATAAGCTGGATGCAAATTATCCTGTTTGTGAAGCTAACTTCCATTCTCATAAAAGTACTGCCTGTAAAAGTATTATCCTAGTATACTTTTTAAATGAGAAACAGAGTTCATGAAGTCTTTTATTCAGATCTCTCCAAGCCAGCACATTATCTTCTCCCCATTAAAGAGCTTTAGGCCATCTGTCCCATCTAGACTACCAGCTGGTATGGTCTCCAGAAATATTCCTCAACTGTAGGTACTAATTGGGTTTTCCATATGTATACATTGTAGATTAACTGTATTTACCAATACAAAAATTTTAATTTCATCCTTGTGGCAGGTGACTTGATTTTAATAATGAGGGTGAATCTCACAGGCAGGTCCTTTGGGATGGTTGAAATGTTTCTACTATCAAAGCTATTGCTTGTGACAATTCTGAGACATTTTTCCTTATACAAAATGAAAGCCAGAGTTATGAACTCATTTAAAAGAGCAACTGTAACAGAAGCAAGTGTAGGTTTAGAAGAAGTGATAATGACATCACCAGAAGAATGGATACCACAAAATGTACCCTAACATAGTGTACATAATGCTGTTGTACCAAACATGATGGCTTTCCAAGATAAAATTAACCATTTCCAGTTAGGATTAAACATAACTCTGAATATCTATGGACATTTGATTAAACAGTATGAATTCAACAACCAAGCTATATCATAACTCATCTTTGTAAGGGAGACACTTAAAAAGAAGAGAAAGGGTAAGAACCTAAAAAAGTGAAATAATTCCCCCATCAAATAAAATTTCTATAGAAAAAGATGACTCAGGACCACCAGGAAAACTTCAAAAGCCAAGTCAAGGAGCTTTGGCCTTTCAGACGCCGAGTCAGTTGCTCACATCTGCATTGCATTCTCACCCCAGCTTTCTCCCAGTACACAGCACCACCTTTGTTCTCCCATTAACCCTTAAACGGGGAAGTCTCTTACTGTTTTCTCATCTTCCTGCCATCCTCTGATGAGGATTTGTTATGAGGACCTGTGTTTGGTCATCACAGGTGATCTCCACATCCCAACCCTATAGTTATTAGTTGACCCCAAAGCTTTCATTAGGGTTACTCTATGCCCAACTTTTAAATCAGGTAGCAAGATCAGTATAAAGCTGCCCAATCAGGAAGCAAATTTGTTGGGCTCAGATCTTGGTTCTGTCACTACCAGCTTGACCTTGAGCAATGTGCTTGACCTCACTGCCCTCAGTTTCCTTATCTATAAATTAAGGATCATGACAATAGCATTTAGCTTTAAAAGCTGTTGTGAGAATTAGTTAATTGATGCATGTAAAGCTCTTAGAAAAACGTTTCATAATATGTGCTTGACAGATGTGAGCTATTATTTTCATGTCACTAACGTTGATCCTGTGTTCTCCTCTTCTATTGGTTCCTTTGCTCTTATTATCTTCATTCCAATTCCACATATTAACAACCCTGCCCATCCTTCAAGGCCCAGGACTATTGCCAGTTCTTCCACTGTTGCAGGAAGTCAGGGACCCCAAATGGAGGGTCCGGCTGGAGCCGTGGCAGAGGAACATAAGTTGTGAAGATTTCATCTTAATATGGACATTTATCAGTTCCCAAATAATAGTTTTATAATTTCTTACACCTGTCTTTAATCTCTTAATCCTGCTATCTTCACAAGGTGAGGATGTAGGTCACCTCAGGACCACCGTGATAATTGTGTTAACTGTAAAAATTGATTGTAAAACATGTGTGTTTGAACAATATGAAATCAGTGCACCTTGAAAAAGAACAGAATAACAACAATTTTTAGGGAACAAGGGAAGACAACCATAAGGTCTGACTGCCTGCAGAGTCAGGCAAAAAGAGCCATATTTTTCTTCTTGCAGAGAGCCTATAAATGGACGTACAAGTAGGGAAGATATCACTAACTTCTTTTCTTAGCAAGGAATATTAATATTAATACCCTGGGAAAGGAATGCATTCCTGGGGGGAGGTCTATAAACAGCCACTCTGGGAATGTCTGTCTTACACGGTCAAGGTAAGGACTGAGACACACCCTGGTCTCCTGCAGTACCCTCAGGCTTACTAGGGTGGGGAAAAACTCTGCCCTGGTAAATTTGTAGTCAGACTGGTTCTCTGCTCTCGAACCCTGTTTTCTGTTGTTTAAGATGCTTATCAAGACAATATGTGCACCGCTGAACATAGACCCTTAGTAGTAGTTCTGCTTTTTCCCTTTGTCTTGTGATATTTCTTGGACCCTTATCAGTAGTTCTGCTTTTGTCCTTTGTCCTGTCCCCTCAGAAGCATGTGATCTTTGTTAGACCCTTATTAATAGTTCTGCTTTTTTGTCCTTTGAAGCATGTGATTTTTGTACCTACTCCCTGTTCTTACATCCCCTCCCTTTTTGAAACCTTTAATAAAAATGTGCTGGTTTTGAAGCTTGGGTGGGCATCATGGTCCTACTGATAGGTGATGTCACCCCCATAAGCCCAGGTGTAAAATTCCTCTCTTTATACTGTCTCTCTTTATTTCTCATCTGGCCGACACTTATGGAAAACAGAAAGAACCTACATTGAGATATTGTGGTTGGGTTCCCCAAATATTCCACCATATGCCCCTCAGCTTCTCACTCAAAAAGCATCAATGCCTGTTCTGAAACCCCCAGGGGGTAACCCCAATCTCAGCGTCATATTTTCTACCTTATATTGCAGAGATGCATGTTCATGTCTTGTCATATTTATACGTTTGTACATTTCTAGAGAGTAGGTGCTGTGTCTATGTTTCCCAGTGGCCTGCCCCAGTTGAAAACCTACTGTATATGTATATAGTAGATCTGAGCTGTTCAATTTCATGGCCACTAGCGGTGTATGGATTTTAAACAAATTAAAATGAAGTTAAATGAACAATTCAGCTCTTCAGTCACCCTAGCCAGATTTTAAATACTCAGTAGCTACATGTGAGCACTGGCTACTATATTGGATAGCACAGATATAGAACATTTTCATAACCACAGAAACTTCTGTTGGATACTGCTGCAATAGATAATACTTGAATAAGTGTTTTTTAAATGCCCTCTGTATTTTAGAAATGTTATTCTCTTAGAAACGTTTGTATCTCATCAGAGATTTAATCAAACAAATGCTGAAAATGAAAATAAGATTTAGGTCATCAAGATAATTCATTCTGTAAGACTAGTAAAAAACAAAACAAAATAAAACAAAAAACCATATTTTTTTTCTACAAGTAGAGTAGTAGTGAGGGAACCAGAAACCAGTTTCACATTGCAGCCAGGCAAACAGCTTAAAACACAAAAGACATTGCACCCTTTCAGAATAATGGAAACTGCCTACTCTGTGGTTCTAGCATGACCACACTTTAAGCCATAGCTAATTCATGCAAAATTCTCACTCAGATTTCTAAATTTCTTCATAAAGTTTCAAACAGAGTCTTTCCAGGAAATTTTTTTTAAAACTACATATTTTCTTTGCACTGATATTAGATGAGGTTAAAACCCTGCCAGGGCTTCCTGTTGCACTTAGAATCAAGTCAAAGCCTTTTGGAATGTTCTTGAGTTTCATCTGTCACCACTCTCTCTGTTACTGGCTGGCTTGCAGCCATGCTGGCCTTCCTTCAGTTCATGGAAACAGGCAGGTCCCCACCCCTCCCAGCCAACACATGCTGCACAACGCACACTGTGCAAGCCAGATTTCTTCAGTCTTCACCTTGATTTTCACTTCCTCAGAGCTGTCTTCCCTGATCACTTCTTCCAGTACCTTGTTATTTTCCTTCATGTGTAACATGATGTTTGTTGTTTATCTGTTTATTGTCTATATCCTGCAGAAGACATTAAGTTTGGTGAATGCCAGAACTATACTCTTTTATTTCCCACTATTTACCCAGCATCTTATGTTGCAGTGGCTAGATACTTAACACATGTTTATTAAATGAAAAAAAGAAGCAGAATCTCAGAGAATTGATTTTGTTGAAGGAAATAATGATTTTTGTTTTCAAAAAAGGAATTTTAAGTCAACTTAGTTTTATGATTGCCTTTATGTGTGCTGTGGGGTAAGGGAGAGAGAGAAGATGGAAGGAGATTTAATTTTGAAAATATCACATAAAACTATCAAATTTATCCTTTGTTCAAATTTGTAAGGTTTGAGAGACACTTACATACTGTTAGAAAATTATGAGGAGTCCTTTTTGATGTGCAATATGAGATTTGGTCTCTTTTAGGGAAATAGTGAACTAAGATTTAATCTTAAATATTCATTAAATTTAGTGGCTTAAAATACTGGAGCGATGCCCAGATGGAAAGTGGCAAGATATTTAAGTTTGATATAGCTCTCTAAATGTCCTCTGAGTACTTTTTAAAAAGCATTTTCATTAAAAATAATGAATTGTTTCACTCTATTAGTATGAATGGATTCGAAAGTTAAAAAAATAAGGCAGATACACTAAGAAAATATCAAATGATTATAAAAAATTAGATATCTTCTTGAACTTATTTTTACTCTTGTGCAAATCACATTACATATCTATATAACAATATACAGTAGAATAAATTATTTTAAATGACACTAGATTATAAGATATATATATATACACATATACATACATACACACACACACATATAGGCATGAAGTAGTATAAACTTGATTTCCTATATATGTTGACCCACATGAAGAGCTGGTTTATCCATAGCCAGACAATCCCTTTTTGAAAATAAGGCATTTGGATATATACAAATTTGGAGAAGCACTTAAGTTATGCAAAACCAGACGAATTATGGTCCCTGAATTCAGCTGAACAAAACATATAAATTACTACCAGAGTGGCAGGAATTCTGCTATCTTTCTCTGCCATTTTAATTAATAAGTCAAGTTGTGACCTTAATCGAATGTAATTTTAGAACTGGAAGGGGCTTTAGAAAGGTTTGAATGAGGGGGGCGCAGCAAGATGGCCGAATAGGAACAGCTCCAGTCTCCAACTCCCAGTGCGAGCGACACAGAAGACCGGTGATTTCTGCATTTTCAACTGAGGTACTGGGGTCATCTCACTGGGGAGTGCCGGACAATCAGTGCTGGCCAGCTGCTCCAGCCCGACCAGCGAGAGCTAAAGCAGGGCGAGGCATTGCCTCACCTGGGAAGCGCAAGGGGGAAGGGAATCCCTTTTCCTATCCAGGCGAACTGAGACACACAACACCTGGAAAATCGGGTAATTCCCACCCCAATACTGCACTTTAAGCAAACAGGCATACCAGGAGATTATACCCACACCTGGCCGGAAGGGTCCCACGGCCACGGAGCCTCCCTCATTGCTAGCACAGCAGTCTGTGATCTAACCGCAAGGCAACAGCGAGGTTGGGGGAGGGGCGCCCGCCATTGCTGAGGCTTAAGTAGGTAAACAAAGCCGCTGGGAAGCTCCAACTGGGTGGAGCTCATAGCACCTCAAGGAAACCTGCCTGTCTCAGTAGACTCCACCTCTGGGGACAGGGCACAGCTAAAAAACAACAGGGGAAGCAGCAGAGGCCTATGCAGACCCGAACGACTCTGTCTGACAGCTTTGAAGAGAGCAGTGGATCTCCCAACACGGAGGTTGAGATCTGAGAACGGACAGACTGCCTGCTCAAGTGGGTCCCTGACCCCTGAGTGGCCTAACTGGGAGACATCCCCCACTAGGGGCAGTCTGACACCCCACACCTCACAGGGTGGAGTACACCCCTGAGAGGAAGCTTCCAAAGGAAGAATCTGACAGGTACACTCGCTGTTCAGCAATATTGTATCTTCTGCAACCTCTGCTGCTGATACCCAGGCAAATAGGGTCTGGAGTGGACCTCAAGCAATCTCCAACAGACCTACAGCTGAGGGTCCTGACTATTAGAAGGAAAACTATCAAACAGGAAGAACACCTATACCAAAACCCCATCAGTACGTCAGCATCATCAAAGACCAGAGGCAGATAAAACCACAAAGATGGGGAAGAAGCAGGGCAGAAAAGCTGGAAATTCAAAAAATAAGAGCGCATCTCCCCCTGCAAAGGAGCGCAGCTCATTGCCAGAAACGGATCAAAGCTGGTCAGAGAATGACTTTGATGAGATGAGAGAAGAAGGCTTCAGTCCATCAAACTTCTCAGAGCTAAAGGAGGAATTACATACCCAGTGCAAAGAAACCAAATATTTTGAAAAAAGAGTGGAAGAATTGATAGCTAGAATAATTCATGCAGAGAAGGTCATAAATGAAATGACAGACATGAAAACCATGACACGAGAAATACTTGACAAATGCACAAGCTTCAGTAACTGACTTGATCAACTGGAAGAAAGAGTATCAGCGACTGAGGATCAAGTGAATGAAATGAAGCGAGAAGAGAAACCAAAGAAAAAAGAAGAAAAAGAAATGAACAAAGCCTGCAAGAAGTATGGGATTATGTAAAAAGACCAAATCTACGTCTGATTGGGGTGCCTGAAAGTGAGGGGAAAATGGAACCAAGTTGGAAAACACTCTTCAGGATATCATCCAGGAGAACTTCCCCAACCTAGTAGGGCAGGCCAACATTCAAATTCAGGAAATACAGAGAACGCCACAAAGATACCCTCCAGAAGAACAACTCCAAGACACATAATTGCCAGATTCACCAAAGTTGAAATGAAGGAAAAAATCTTAAGGGCAGCCAGAGAGAAAGGTCGGGTTACCCACAAAGGGAAGCCCATCAGACTAACAGCAGACCTCTCAGCAGAAACTCTACAAGCCAGAAGAGAGTGGGGGCCAATATCAACGTTCTTAAGAAAAGAATTTTCAACCCAGAATTTCATATCCAGCCAAACTAAGTTTCATAAGTGAAGGAGAAATAAAACCCTTTACAGATAAGCAAATGCTTAGAGATTTTGTCACCACCAGCCTGCCTTACAAGAGACCCTGAAGGAAGCCCTAAACATGGAAAGGAACAACCGGTACCAGCCATTGCAAAAACATGCCAAAATGTAAAGACCATCGAGGCTAGGAAGAAACTGCATCAACTAACGAGCAAAATAACCAGTTAATATCATAATGGCAGGATCAAGTTCACACATAACCATATTCACCTTAAATGTTAATGGACTAAATGCTCCAATTAAAAGACACAGACTGGCAAACTGGATAAAGAGTCAAGACCCATCAGTCTGCTGTGTTCAGGAGACCCATCTCACATGCAGAGACATACATAGGCTCAAAATAAAGGGATGGAAGAAGATCTACCAAGCAAATGGAGAACAAAAAAAAAGCAGAGGTTGCAATCCTAGTCTCTGAAAAAATAGACTTTAAACCATGAAAGATCAAAAGAGACAAAGAAGGCCATTACATAATGGTAAAGGGATCAATTCAACAGGAAGAGCTAACTCTCCTAAATATATATGCACCCAATACAGGAGCACCCAGATTCATAAAGCAAGTCCTTAGACTTACAAAAAGACTTAGACTCCCATACAATAATAATGGGAGACTTCAACACCCACTGTCAACATTAGACAGACCAACGAGACAGAAAGTTAACAAGGATATCCAGGAATTGAACTCATCTCTGCACCAAGCGGACCTAATAGACATCTATAGAACTCTCCACCCCAAATCAACAGAATATACATTCTTCTCAGCACCACATCGCACTTATTCCAAAATTGACCACATAATTGGAAGTAAAGCACTCCTCAGCAAATGTCAAAGAACAGAAATTATAACAAACTGTCTCTCAGACCACAGTGCAATCAAACTAGAACTCAGGACTAAGAAACTCAATCAAAACCGCTCAACTACATGGAAACTGAACAACCTGCTCCTGAATGACTACTGGGTACATAACGAAATGAAGGCAGAAATAAAGATGTTCTTTGAAACCAATGAGAACAAAGATACAACATACCAGAATCTCTAGGACACATTAAAAGCAGTGTGTAGAGGGAAATTTATAGCACTAAATGCCCACAAGAGAAAGCAGGAAAGATCTAAAATTGACACTCTAACATCACAATTAAAAGAACTGGAGAAGCAAGAGCAAACACATTCAAAAGCTAGCAGAAGGCAAGAAATAACTAAGATCAGAGCAGAACTGAAGGAGACAGAGACACAAAAACCCTCCAAAAAATCAATGAATCCAGGAGTTGGTTTTTTGAAAAGATCAACAAAATTGACAGACTACTAGCAAGACTAATAAAGAAGAAAAGAGAGAAGAAGCAAATAGACGCAATAAAAAATGATAAAGGGGATATCACCACCAACCCCACAGAAATACAAACTACCATCAGAGAATACTAGAAACACCTCTACGCAAATCAACTAGAAAATCTAGAAGAAATGGATAATTTCCTGGACACTTACACTCTCCCAAGACTAAACCAGGAAGAAGTTGAATCCCTGAATAGACCAATAGCAGGCTCTGAAATTGAGGCAATAATTAATAGCTTACCAACCAAAAAAAGTCCAGGACCAGATGGATTCACAGCTGAATTCTACCAGAGGTACAAAGAGGAGCTGGTACCATTCCTTCTGAAACTATTCCAATCAATTGAAAAACTAACTCATTTTATGAGGCCAACATCATCCTGATACCAAAGCCTGGCAGAGACATAACAAAAAAAGAAAATTTTAGACCAATATCCCTGATGAACATCGATGCAAAAATCCTCAATAAAATACTGGCAAACCAGATTCAGCAGCACCTCAGAAAGCTTATCCACCCTGATCAAGTGGGCTTCATCCCTGGGATGCAAGGCTGGTTCAACATTCGCAAATCAATCAACGTAATCCAGCATATAAACAGAACCAAAGACAAGAACCACATGATTATCTCAATAGATGCAGAAAAGGCTTTTGACAAAATTCAACAGCCCTTCATGCTAAAAACGCTCAATAAATTCGGTATTGATGGAACGTACCTCAAAATAATAAGAGCTATTTATGACAAACCCACAGCCAATATCATACTGAATGGGCAAAAACTGGAAAAATTCCCTTTGAAAACTGGCACAAGACAGGGATGCCCTCTCTCACCACTCCTATTCAACATAATCTTGGAAGTTCTGGCTAGGGCAATCAGGCAAGAGAAAGAAATCAAGGGTATCCAGTTAGGAAAAGAAGAAGTCAAATTGTCCCTGTTTGCAGATGACATGATTGTATATTTAGAAAACCCCATTGTCTCAGCCCAAAATCTCCTTAAGCTGATCAGCAACTTCAGGAAAGTCTCAGGATACAAAATCAATGTGCAAAAATCATAAGCATTCTTATACACCAGTAACAGACAAACAGAGAACCAAATCATGAATGAACTTCCATTCACAATTGCTTCAAACAGAATACAATACCTAGGATTCCAACTTACAAGGGATGTCAAGGACCTCTTCAAGGAGAACTACAAACCACTGCTCAGTGAAATAAAAAAGGACACTAACAAATGGAAGAACATACCATGCTCATGGATAGGAAGAATCAATATCGTGAAAACGGCCATACTGCCCAAGGTTATTTATAGATTCAATGCCATCCCCATCAAGCTACCAATGAGTTTCTTCACAGAATTGGAAAAAACTGCTTTAAAGTTCATATGGAACCAAAAAAGAGCCCGCATTGCCAAGACAATCCTAAGCCAAAAGAACAAAGCCGGAGGCATCATGCTACTTGACTTTATACTACAAGGCTACAGTAACCAAAACAGTATGGTACTGGTACCAAAACAGAGATATAGACCAATGGAACAGAACAGAGTCCTCAGAAATAATACCACACATCTACAGCCATCTGATCTTTGACAAACCTGAGAGAAACAAGAAATGGGGAAAGGACTCCCTATTTATAAATGGTGCTGGGAAAATTGGCTAGCCATAAGTAGAAAGCTGAAACTGGATCCTTTCCTTACTCCTTATACGAAAATTAATTCAAGATGGATTAGAGACTTAAATGTTAGACCTAATACCATAAAAACCCTAGAAGAAAATCTAGGTAGTACCATTCAGGACACAGGCATGGGCAAGGACTTCATGTCTAAAACACCAAAAGCAACGGCAGCAAAAGCCAAAATTGACAAATGGGATATAATTAAACTAAAGAGCTTCTGGACAGCAAAAGAAACTACCATCAGAGTGAACAGGCAACCTACAGAATGGGAGAACATTTTTGCAATCTACTCATCTGACAAAGGGCTAATATCCAGAATCTACAAAGAACTCAAACAAATCTACAAGAAAAAAACAAACACCCCATCCAAAAGTGGGCAAAGGATATGAACAGACATTTCTCAAAAGAAGACATTCATACAGCCAACAGACACATGAAAAAATGCTCATCATCACGGCCATCAGAGAGATGCAAATCAAAACCACAATGAGATACCATCTCACACCAGTTAGAATGGCAATCATTAAAAAGTCAGGAAACAACAGGTGCTGGAGAGGATGTGGAGAAATAGGAACACTTTTACACTGTTGGTGGGATTGTAAACTAGTTCAACCATTATGGAAAACAGTATGGCGATTCCTCAAGCATCTAGAACTAGATGTACCATATGACCCAGCCATCCCACTACTGGGTATATACCCAAAGGATTATAAATCATGCTGCTATAAAGATACATGCACATGTATGTTTATTGTGGCACTATTCACAATAGCAAAGACTTGGAATCAACCCAAATGTCCATCTGTGACAGACTGGATTAAGAAAATGTGGCACATATACACCATGGAATATTATGCAGCCATCAAAAAGGATGAGTTTGCGTCCTTTGTAGGGACATGGATGCAGCTGGAAACCATCATTCTTAGCAAACTATCACAAGAAGAGAAAACCAAACACCGCATGTTCTCACTCATAGGTGGGAACTGAACAATGAGATCACTTGGACTCGGGAAGGGGAACATCACACACCGGGGCCTATCATGGGGAGGGGGGAGGGGGGAGGGATTGCATTGGGAGTTATACCTGATATAAATGACGAATTGATGGGTGCTGACGAGTTGATGGGTGCAGCACACCAACATGGCACAAGTATACATACGTAACAAACCTACATGTTATGCACATGTACCCTAGAACTTAAAGTATAATAAAAAAAAAAAGAAAGAAAGAAAGGTTTGAATGATTTGTTTATTTTGCTCTGCTGATTATTTCACATTTGCATCATAATTAGATTTCTCTGAGTTCACTGACATTTCAGTTAGCTTCAATGATCATTAAAGTTTTTTTTTTTTTCTTTAATCTACATTTGGGTCATGCTCATAGGGCTGTTCATATGCAAAGAAACTCATCAGAAAATGCTGATTTCCACATTGTGCAGTCATTCTACTTTGAGACACTGAGGTTGAAAAATAATTTTCATTTTTAACTAAACATTATGCAACTGATAACCGAATGTGGTTATCACTGATAACTGAACATCAGGCATATTCATTTTTGGAAGACACTGAAACATATTTTCAGCTGTGTTATGCAATTCATACTGAGTACCTTGTTGCTATTTGAGGAAAAGACAGTTTTAATTTACATCTCCTAATAATAAAATGCAGTTCTCAGTGTTAGCAATTGTTAGCTAGTCAAAACTCACTATTCTTTAATTTCTATGTAATATATATAGAAGCCACTGTTACTCAGGTGTTTAGATACCCCAGGTCGATAACCTGACCTGCTGGCAATTGTCTTGTACGTCTTGACCCACCTATAAAGCAAGAGTGTAAAGCAAAAAGTGGAGACACCTTTCAATTCCAATCTCTCTCTAAGACCAAAGCATCCTCCTGTAGGTGTCACTGAGGCCCAAAAGATTCCTATGAAATATACTTTTAAGGTCACCGAATTTTTCCACCATATATCATTAAAGATGATACATTTCACTGGGGAAAGTGAAGTCAGAGCCATTCCATTTAAAAAGAAATCAAATCTCTTTTCAGAAATGTTACCTGCAGTTGAAATTGAGCAGGGACATTTTAAAATTTTAAATAGTGGCTGAAGCTTACTATCATACGGAATTTTAAAATTAGTCACAGAATTAGCAAACCTGAGAATGTATGTTATGAAAATGTTTCAGTGGGCTGAATAAACTCTTAACTGTAGAGTGGAATATGTGGTTAGATAAATGGAAGTATCTCAATTTCAGGTTTTCTTGGGAATCATCACAGCCTCACTATTACCTGGTTATCAATAATGATGTTAGATGAATGAATGAATACTTGAAGTCTTACCAGTTGTCCACATTGTTCTATATTTGTAATAAACCTCATATTTAAAATATTTAAATTTAAAATTTTATGTCCTATTCATTAAGCCTCTTATAAAATGTCACAATGAAACAATTTTACTTAAATAGCGATGACTACTACTTCTCCCTTGGAATACAACATCTTTTCTAACTCATATTTTTACAATGCTTTTCCACAGGAGAAGCATGTTTGACAAATTTATCAAGATGAAGCTCTAATGCTAATCTTTACAAAATAAAAAACAGGTGCAAAGAAGATGTCTCCAACTTATTTAGCTTCCATTCTACAATCTACAAAATAAAGTAATCATTGCCTCTGCATCAGGATTACACATGAATTCATCAGGATTTCTACCTGGCATCCTAACATGTGATTTACCAAGAGACATACTGATATTGTCTTCACAGGACATAAAATAGAACAAATAATATTTTCCATTTTCATTATGCTTTCAGAAAATTCAATGGCAAAGAGCATACCGGGAATCTGTTATGAGATTATAGTAAAACTGTGTAATTAGTCAGTCTCCAGAGGCAGAGGTGTTCTGCAGAAGTCTTCTTGAGGTTTCCTAAGGGAGAAATTTTCTTACCTCTGGGATTTTATTAGGACAAATCCAGAGTCTCAACCCAATAATCCAACAAGCAGATATAGCCACAGGGTACTAACCCATAATGTCATCCAGGACCCCATGATAATATTATCCAGAAACAAATGTAACTCTCTATTATTTTCATACTTAAACTTATTTCCTGTTAGTTTCTAACCATATATTCATGTAGCGTTTTCTTTCATGGTAAATTGGTAGTTTTCATGGGATTACAATGAAGGGAATATAAAGTGGTAGAGATTATTTGCCCAGCAGATGGTTTATATACATTTGAACAGATATGAATAAGATTTTACAAAAGAAAGCACAAGCTCATTACCAGTACAAAGTATATTATTAATTTTTTTTTTTTTTTTTTTTTTTTTAGATGGAGTTTCACTCTTTCGCCCAGGTTGGAGCACAGTGGCGCGATCTTGGCTCACTGCAACATCTGCCTTCCAGTTTCAAGAGATTCTCTTGCCTCAGCCTCCTGAGTAGCTAGGATTACAGGTGCCCACCACCACGCCCAGCTAATTTTTATATTTTTAGTAGAGACGGGGTTTCACCATGTTGGCCAGGCCGGTCTCGAACTCCTGACCTTGTGATCCACCCTCTTCAGCCTCCCAAAGTCCTGGATTACAGGCGTGAGCTGATCAAATAATTTTTACATAAATAAAATAATTGGCCAAAGAGCTAAACTTAAAGATAATTTTCCTGATTATAATTATAATTATTTAGACACGGCACACATATCCCTTAAAATAAAAATATCTAATTTGCTAGTTCTCTATCTCACCTTCTTTTCTTTTCTGAAATTTACAATGTTCAAAATTGATTAGAAAGATCTTTCTAGACAAATCTTTCATACAAGAGCTACTGCCAACTTCATAGAAGGCATATTATCAATTAAGCAGTACTTTGCCATTTTATAATATACACTTTAACAAACTTTTAAAATATTATTTATTTACATGAAAGAAAATTTGTTATATGGTTAAACCAGAGTTTCAAATTAAGTTTATGCTAGAGGGGTTAAAGAAAACTATATTATTCAATTTTTTAAAAATAAATTCTAAAATTTCAAAGAAATACAAGCTTTCAACAGCCGCATTCTTCTTGTCCAAACATAAATGTGTATGCCATTTTTGTTTTGTCTTAAAAAAAACTACAGTCCTTCCAGATCTTCTACATCTCAATACATTTATATATTTTTTAAGAATAGATTATTAGTCCCCACCCCAAAGACACTAAATCAGAATAGGGTAAGGGAAGGATGCTGAAATTTACACAACAATGGGCATACAAGGTGCTTCAATATACAACCCAAAATGTGAGAATGACTGTTCACCTGAGAATTCAGGCTAAATAGTTAGAAGGCAGTCAGTGACTGAACTTTTAAATTACTGAGATTCTAATTCTAAAAACAAATGATTTTTAGGAATGCCTCTTAGTAAATTACAAAAAAAAAATGACCATCTATTTTTCCCATTCCTATACAAACACCCCTCTACAATGCAGCTTTGCAGCTCCTCCCATTAAGAGAGGGAATGTATATCTGTACCTCTGGGTATCCGTTTTTGATCAGGTGACATATTTTTGCTAACAGGACATTAGTGAATGCAACAGAACAGAGAGTGAATAAGAGCTCGTACAATGGGGCTTGCCGCTTTTTATATTTAGCTACCATGTGAAGAAGCCTGGGCTAGCCTGCCAGTAAAACAACCACCTTTGCAAATCATCATAACAATGAGAAAAGCTCTGATCCAACCAACTCCATCTTGCTTCTCACCTCCAATCTGCTCCTGTTATTCCTGGATATAGGCCAAAATAATGTTGGGGGAACTCGGTTTATAGTTTAATTTTGAAACGAAGATCGTAATAGCTATTTCCCGAAACAAATCCTCTTCTTGCCTGGGGACCAGACTGCCTTTGTAGGACTAACAAATTAGCCACAAGGTTAGAAATTACTGTTAAGGAGTCATGCAGCCAGCGGTTGCAAGAATCTGAACTTCCTAAATTGCTTCTAGGGATAAAAATCACTATTGTTAAAACTTAAGGTTGGTGCTCGAGGCATTTTTCAGAATCTGCATTCTGATGCACCAGCTGCCACCACCCAGATCAGTAATCCGGCTCAACCAATTCTGTGATCAGAATCAGAAGAGAAGACAGCAAGAAAACTCCACTTGGATCCCCTATGATTTCATTTCCAACCTGACCAATCAGCACTCCACACTCTCTGGCCTCGCACCGACCAAATTATCATTTAAAAACTCCAGTCTCTGAATTTTCAGAGAGTCTTACTTGAGTAATAAAACTCTGGTCTCCTGTTCAGCCACCTCTGCTTGAATTAAACTATTTTTCAATTGCAATTCCCCTGTCTTGATAGATGGGCTCTATCTGGGTAGCAATCAAGAAGAACCTGTTGGGCTGTTACACCAGATGCTAGAGACACAGGGCCCAGTTGCCTCCATCATTCAATCAACAGCAAGATATGTGTGAGAGAGGCCATGCTGTCCCCATCCAATCTACTAGCTGACTGCTAGTGAGCCCCAGAGACCAAAATGGCCAACCCATAGTATTGCAATAAGGCATGTTGTGTGAACCACTAGTATTATAGGTGTTTTGTTTTGTAGCAAAAGCTAAATGATACACCACTTTTACAAAAAAAGCAAATAGAAGATGATGTTTCTGATGTTAATTTTGGTAGTGTTCAAGCTTTACCATATTCTGGAATTATTTCACATGTTTTCAGGACTTGACGTAAGTGGTAAACATATCTGTACAGAACTAGATGAATTCAAGAAATTTAAACATACTTTTTATCAAGTGCCACCGAGAGATGTGACCAATTCAGGAAGAAAAAAATATATATAAAATCAACAAAATACTTTGTAGAAATAAACATGAAAAAACAAAAAAACAAAAAAAAAAAAAACCCTGCAACTGGAAAAACCAGCTCTGAAATTTATTTTTGGCTTTTACAAAGGAAATTCACTTGCATTACTGAAAATTTAAGTTTACCATGGTAACTACTTCCTCACACATCATTTTTATTCCCAATAAAGGTATTTGTAGATGATGATATGAACTCTGTTGAATAGGAAAGTTCTCATCATAATGCTTGTGTAAGACATATTAAAAGTCAGATCATCAGGCTGCTTGTATATAAAGATTTTATTACACTCAAAGGATAATTAGAATGGTTTCCACAAGATTGAAGGTAATGACATGAAGCATGTGAAGATGCTTTAAAAGCTTTCAAGGGCTAAAAAACATTGCATATTATTACAGCAACAAAAATATTACTTTGAAGGAGACCTCCACTATTTAGTTTTATTCACTGATTTATTTAACATAAGAGCATTGTTCTGTGCCTGGCTCACGGTTACCTACTAGGTATACTGAAGTTATTACTAAGGTAGACAATTCCCTGCTCTCATGGAAACCATATTTTGGCAGGAAAAACAAGATAGTTTCAGGTGTTTATAAGTTCTGTGAATAAAACAAAATAGGAAAATGTGAAAGAGGATGGCAGATAATTTAGAATGGAGAATCAGGGACCCCTTAGGGAGATGACATTTAAGATGAGACCTGAATAAAAAGATAGAATCAGTCATGCAAATTTTAAAGAGCTGAGTATTTCACTAAGAGAGGACAGCAAGCTCAAAGAACCTAAAGTGCAAATGGAAGTGGCCTTTTCAGTCTCCAGGAAAAGACCAACATGGCTGATACCCAGTGAGCCAAAAAAGAAGTGCTCAGGGATAAGGTTAGAAAGATGTGCAGTGGGCAGAGTATGTAGCATTTCATAAGCCATGGAGAGTCATTTGGATCTTACCCTAAATGTCTGTGTATGAAATCTACGTAAGTCATTTTTGACAGATATGTGGGGATTTTGCCTGCCTACTCAACTTTGGTAATCCACCATAAGAATACAGGAAGCATGGAATGTTAACTGAAGCCATATAATAATTTCTAAACTGACTACTAAATGAGTAAGACTCCAGAAATATTTTGAAAGGCAGAATATTTCCACAAAAGATTCAGTTTTAAAACCCTTTAAATATTTCCTATACTTTTCACACCCAGATATCTTGATCTTAGCTTATTTGTGTATCACTAAAACAGTACCAACAATTAAAAAATACAGAACTAGCCAACAAAGTGTTTTTTCAAGAACTTAAATCTAGGATAAAAGCTATAAGACTTAATCAAAAATTTTTAAATGATCACTGAAATAGGACTGTTTTAGTAAACTGGTGTTGATTAAAGCTATGATCACATATAAAAAAAAAAGACAAATAAAAATTTGCAAGTAATTCAGAAGGCCAATTACTCTACTAAAACCCAAATCATAGTAAGTTGGAGAAAAGTCTGTGCTATAAATAGCAAAATATATTTTATTCCCTCTATAAATTAACTGTATAAATTTGATCATCTGCATATGCAAACTGAATGAACAAGTAGAAAAGGTCATGTTTTAGCTGAAAAGGGTTGAAAAGTTGAGATTTCAAGTAAATACTGAAAACCTAAAAAGGATGGCAGAAGGGAGCTTGAAAAACTTTTCTGAGGCTGTTTCTACAACAGGAGTTTTAAAAATACACACAGTTGAATAATACAGAGAATAGTCATGAAAACAAATCTGAATAAATGATGTGTAGCGTTACTGCTTCTTTACATACAATATTTTGGTAATATTAGTAGATTACCCCTAAAAGTAAACCTAACCCTGTATCTTAAATAATAATACAATTGGCTGAATACATAATATGAACAAGCAATAAATTCTAAGAACACAAAATAAATTCCACTTGTGACCAAATATTTCACTCAAAAGAGGTGCTCAGTTATAAAAATCCACAGTGTATGGTTGGTTTTATTCAACCATAAAATCTACAATATGCTATAAAAGAAAAATGGTTACAGTTTGTGCATCTCAAATGCCTTCTTAGTAAAAATTCATAAAACTGCAACCTAGGAGACTTAACCACAGAGTAAAATCAATGGAGTAAAAAATACTTCTTGAAAAATGTCAGTGTTTTGCAGTATGGAAGAAACAGTCCTAAGGTTTAACAAAATACTTTTCAAAATTTCTATGGTACTGATCTGCTGAAACAAAAAGGAAGAATTTCAGAAAGGCCAAAAACAAAATGAAAGCAGAAACTAGTAGATAATCAAGCATCAAGTTTGGTTACATATTCAAGGTCTCTGCCAAATTCTGAAAACGATGAGATTCTTTTGTGAAAGATGTACAGAACACAGAGGACAGAAACCCTGACAGAAACACAGAACCACAAAAGAAATAATCTTGCCACAAAAAATAAGACAACAAGCAAATTTGCTGGTTTTGAATTTGGCACTTGGTTAAGAAAAAATGAATACACTTTCCTAAGAATCCCTAACCATAAGCTGAACCTCCTATGAATTTACAATCTAAATTT
This sequence comes from Trachypithecus francoisi, assembly GCF_009764315.1. NCBI lineage: Eukaryota > Metazoa > Chordata > Mammalia > Primates > Cercopithecidae > Trachypithecus > Trachypithecus francoisi. The sequence goes on from NW_022681454.1 coordinate 21,038,957, forward strand.
ACACTACTGTGTCATACAAAACAGCAAGCTAAGAATTTCATTTAACATTTTCCAGGTGTGGTGGTGCTCCCTGATGTCTGAAATAACAAAAGAAACCTTTCTCTAGAGTCAAATTACTTCAACCCAGGGCTGAAATAATTCTCATATACAAAATTTTGGGTAAAGTGAGCAGCTCTAACTTATAAATAGGAAAAAAGGTACCATTAACGAGAGTCATGTAAAAAAAAAAAAAACAACAACAAAAAAAGACCTGTAGAAACAAGACCACAAATACTTCACTTCTTAGAATTATCTCCATTGGATGCTAAATACATGTATTAATAGTATGAGAAAATAAAGTAAAAATTAAAAATACAAATTCAGAATAAAAGTCTATAAAAGTTGGTATGTATATTTTGAAAAATCTAATAGAATTTTTAAAATAATATATAACAATTGAAATTAATACTCAACATGATTAAACAGATTAGACACAGAATATTAGAACTGGTAAACTGGGAAGCAGATTTAAATAAGTCATCTTAATTGAAGGACAGAAAAACAAAGAGAGGGAATATGAAAAATTTAAGATACCCTGAAGGTAGTGTAAGAAGGTCTAATAACAACGTAACTGAATTTTAGATGAAGATAATAGGAGAGAATGGAGAAGGAACAATATTCAAAGATATAATAATAAGACTTTTCAAAACTGTTGAAAGACATAAACTTTAAAATCTAGAAAGGAATATAAATGGAAAACAATGTAAATAAAAATAAATCCATTCCTGGACACATGACAGTAAACCTAAAAAATGCCAGACCATAACAAGATTTTAAAACAGAATAAAAAACAAAAAGAAAAGAAAGAACAGACCACTTAGGGACTAACAGTGATTAGAATGATGACTGACTTCTAAATAATAGAAAGGCACCATGAAATCATGTCTCCGAGGGCTGAAAAGAAAAAAATGTGTATCAAAATAGAAGTATATACTCAATTTTATTGTTGAATACCAAAAAGAAATCAAAAAATTTTCTGACAAATGCCCAAGTAGAGTTTACCACAAAACACACACTATCTAAATTAATAACAAATATTTTTAAGGCTGAAGGAAATATTGCCCAATGAGAGCTTTGCAATGCAATAAGAAACCGTGATAAACACATTGCTTACCATTTTGGTAACTCTGCAAAAATACATATAGGAGAAAAGCAATATGGGATGGAAATGCAGATGCTTTTCAACATATGATGAGGTTGTATCCCAATATATCTATCATAAATTTAAAATATTGTAAGTAAAAAAAAAAAAATTAAATGCTGGCAACACAGCAGACAGTCCCCAACTTACAACAGTTTGACTTACCATTTTTTTACTTTACAATGGTGCAAAAGCAATCTTTGGGTTTGGATCAGTTACTGGTTTCAATAGAAACCATAATCCCATCACAAGACAAGAAACTCCTCAATTTATGATAGGGTTACATCTTGATAACCATCATAAAGTCAAAAAATCACATGTCAAACCATTGTATGTCAGAAACCATCTGCAGAGAGAAAACAGCACTGACACTGAAAGGGGGTGTTGGTCATTCAAACATTCTTAAATCCTTGTATAGCTTGAAAAGATGGGTACACATATCTATCAATCAGATTTCATAAGTAATAAATGGCAAGGTATAAAGGTAACTACTAGAAGAATAGAAATTGAGTGTAGATTTTCCAAAAAAGTAGCGGAAAAATGGAATATCAAAAGAAAAACCTAAAGAACAGCAAGAATGAGTTTTAAAGAATAGAATACAAGAACTAAGAAAAAGCACAATAATATAGAAAAAAAATCAAATTAAATTGTCCTCAGCTTAAAATAGCCTGCTACAAAATATTGTATATAAGCTTCACAGTTCCACAAAGCAAAAACCTATAGAAGTCATAAAAAATAAAAACTATGCAATCAAAACATACCAATAAAAATTAACCTAATAGCAGAGAAAGAAAGAAAAAGAGGAAGAAAGGAACAAAAGATCTATAAAACAACCAGAAAAAAATTGTTTTAAATGACAGTAGTAAGTTTTTATCTATCAATAATTATTTTGAATTTAAATGGATTAAATTATCCAATTTAATCACACAGACTAGCTGAAGGAATAACCCAAAACTGAAGTACATGTAGCCTACCAGAGACTCACTTCTTCTTGGAGGAAACACAGGATAAATATTAAAGATGGAAAAATATTTTCCACAAATATAAATAAAAAGACAGCATAGAGAGCTAAATCTATACCAGATAAAATAGACTTTAAGTCGAAAACTGTAAAAAGAAAAAAAAAGGCTATTCTAGTATAAAAATGGCTCAATTCATCAGGAGAATATAATAATTATAAAGATATATATGTACCCAGAATAAAACCATCTAAACCTATAAAGCAAATATTAACAGACTTGAAGGAAAGTAGATTTTAATACAATCATAGTAGGAAACTGGCCAGGCGTGGTGGCTCATGCCTGCAATCCAAGCACTTTGGGAGGCCAAGATGGGCTGGATCACTTGAGGTCATAAGTTGAAGACCAGCCTGGCCAACACAATGAAACCCCATTTCTACTACAAACAATACAAAAATTAGCTGGGTGCCACTGTGCTGTAATCCCAGATACTCAGGAAGCTGAGGCAAGAGGACTGCTTAAACCTGGAAGCCAGAGGTTACAGTGAACCAAGATCATGCCACTACACTCCAGCCTGGATGACAGAGCAATACTCAGTCTCAAACAAACAAACAAATAATAATACTAGTAGGAAACTTCAATACACATTTTCAGCAATGGACAGATCATCCAGACAGAAAATCAATAATAAAACATCCAAATTAAAGTATATGTTAGGCCAAATGGATGTAAAAGGCATACATAGAATGTTCCACCCAACTACAGCAGAATACACATTTTTCTCAAGAATGTAATGAAATATTCTGCTGGACAGTTCATATATTAGGTTCCCAAACAAGTCTTAAGAGATGTTCAAAGTTTAGAATCATTTCAAGTTCTTTTCCTGACCACAGTGGTATGACTAGAAATCAGTAACAGGAGAAATCCTGGAAAATTCACAAGTATGTGGAAATTAAACAACATGCTCCCGAACAAGCAGTGGGTCAAATAGAAAAACTAAAAGCCAAATTTTAAAATATCTTGAGACTTACAAAAAATGGAAACACAACAGACAAAAACTTCTGGGATGCTGCAAAAGCAGTTCTGAAAGGGATGTTTACAGCAATAAAGGCAATAAAGGCTGACATCAAACAAGAAGAAAGATGTCAAATAACCTGACATTACACCTAAAGAATTCAGGGAAGGAACCTGAATTACACCTGAAGGATCTGACATTACACCTAAAGAAGGAAGGAAATAAAGGTCAGAGAAGAAATACATGAAATAGAGACTAGGAAAACAATAGAGAAGATTAAATAAACCAATAATTGGTTTTTTGAAAAGATAAACAAAACTGACAAACATTTAGCCAGATTAACAAAGAAAAAAGAAGACTCAAATAAAATCAGAAGTGACAGAGGAATCACACATAACAACTGATACCACAGAAATACAAAGGATCATAGAGTCTACTATGAACAATTATACACTAACAAATTGAATAACTAAGAAGAAACAGATTCCTAGCAGCATACATGTCCCAAGACAAAATGATGAAGAAAGAGAAAATCTGAGCAGACCAATAATAAGTAGATTGAATCAGCAATCAAACATTTTTCATCAAAAACAAAAACAAAAAAAGCCCAGGACCTGATGGTTTCATTGGTGAATTCTACCAAACATTTAAAGAATTAACACTGGATCCACTTAAACTCTTCCAAAACACTGAGTGGCGAGAACACTTCCAAACTCATTTTATAGAGCCATCACTACACAGATATGAAAACCAGACAAGGATACTGCAAGAAAAGAAAATTACAGACCAATATCCAATATCTTGGATGAACATAGATACAAAAATCCTTGACAAATACTAGCAAACCAAATTCAATGGCACATTACAAAGATCATATTCCACAAATCCCTGATGAACCTATATGCAAAAATCCTTAACAAATACTAGCAAAACAAATCCAACAGCACATTAAAACAGCACATATATCACAACCAAGTAAAATTTATCCCTTGCATGCAACAATGGCTCAACATACACAGATCAATAAATGTGATATACAACATTAACAACCCAAAAGACAAAAATCATATAATCTTTCATATATGCAAAAATGAAGCATTTGACAAAATTCAATATCCTTTCATGGTAAAAAACGCTCAACAAATTAGGTATAGATGATAATAAAGGCCTTAAATGACAAACATACAGCTAATATTATACTCAACAGTGAAAAGCTGAGAGCTTATCCTTCAGGAACAAGAGAAAGATGCCCACTCTTGCTGCTTCTATTCTATTTTTATAAGGGTGTGGTATTTAGCGTATTGTGGCTCTGACATAAGGATGGACAGAATGGCAATGCCGGATACAGACTCAGTACTATATGGAAAGATGGTGAGCTGTGTCAATTAGAGGGAAAAAATGGTACTGGGGCAACTAATTACCCATGCGAGGAAATCATCAATTTGAAACCCGCTCTCAATCCAAAACAATTCCAGATGAATTAAATTCTTAAATGTGAAAAAGCAAAATTTTAAAACTTTCAGGAAAAAAGTTTCACCCTACTTTACGGTAGGGTGAGATTATTTAAAAAAAAAAAGACACAAAACATAAACTATGAAAGATGATAATAAATTCTACTACATACCAGTTTAAAGAGTGAAAAGATAAACCAGAGATGACAGAAGGCTACTGACACTAATAAATGACTATTTGCAAACTCCCATGACTAAAAAGTGAAAGACAAATAACATAATAGGAAATTTTAAATTGTCTATAAAAAAATAAAAAGGTGATCAACCTCATTAGTAATTTGGTAAATGCAATTTAATTATCAAATACCATTATATATAACTACTAGCTTCTAAAAAAATTTGAAACTAGCCAATACTAACCATGGATGACCCTGTGAATCAATCCAAGTTCTCAATAATTATTAGTAAAGTAATTATTAGGAGGGTGAAAAATGGTGCACCAACTTCAGAAAAGTTTTGCCAAATGTTTTCTTACTTTTTTTTGTTAGGTTTTCTGTTGTTGTTGTTGTTTTTAATTAACAATCTTACTTGTATATGTTTCCTACATTTACAAATTAAATTATAGGTGTTTTCATAATAGCCCAGAATTCCTTTCTGAAGAAGCCTTCAGGTATCGGGGCCATGCATGAGAATGATTTCTACTGTTTATAAAGACTAGAAGCAAACAAATACCAATCAAAGACAGAATGGATAAATCAAATGAGGTGTATTTGATTCAATACAGTTTAACACTGAAAATGAATACGCCACAGGAAATAGCTTCGGCAAGAATAGACATCAAAAACACAATATTTAGCAAATAAAAGTAACAAAGAATACATTCAGTATGACTCAACTGTACATAATTCAACTACAAGCAAAACTAAAAATATATGGCTTATGGGTACCAACACAGGTGGTAAAACACTAAGAAAAAACAGGGCAAAACTAAGCCAAAATTCAGGATGGTAGGAACCTTTTTGGGTGGACTGGTTGTGAGGCTGGCAAGAAGCACACCACCCCTAAATTACCTGTAATGTTTTATTTTTTTAGCTGGGAAGTGGGTGCACTGTTTTCACTTAAGTTCTTCAGTTTAAGTGGTAGATCATTTGTGTCTTACATATTCCATAACAAATTTTTTTAAATTACAAAGAGAAATAAACAAGAAGGACTCAGCTGCACTTCTTGATGACATGCCCTTTCTTTAGACACCCTGGGAAAACTCAATTATTGTACATCAACAGCTTTTGCCTGAAAGTAGAAAGCCTAGAAAGGAGATAATTGCCTCTCCACTATCTGTGATTGGGAAACTATAGCCCGCTGGGAAAACCCAGGTGTGCAGTGATGCCAAGAGATGTCCTATTTTTTTCCCAAGTTTTAACACAAGAGAATGGTGTTTATACTCCCTTCAATCTATTCTACTTCAATGTACATTTTCCAGAAAAAAAAAAAAAAAAAAAGGAAAAAACCACAAAACATGGTTGTTGGAAAATTTGCAGTTAACTAGTTCTCTAATATGATGATGTTTTAACATGGTATCTTACTTCACACTGTAAAAGGTGATGGTCTCTACAGGACAGGGGAGTGTTGTTATGGGAAGAATGGAAAATCCCTTGTCGCTATTTTCTAAAAGCAAAGGAGCCTCTTCCCAGAAGAGCCCAGCAAATGTCTCCTGGGTTTCAACTAGTTCCAGGGCCCTGAAACCAGGATTGTGGTCAGACAACTGGGATATATTAAAGGGCTTAATCTAGGAGCCGGATGGATTTGTCTTTTCTCAAAGTGCAGAGGTATTATTATGTTAGTGAAGTTGTGGAAGATCAAATAAGCTGGGATAATATCTTCCTATCTTCCTTCCTTCCTATCTCTCTCTCTCCCTCCCTCCCTCCCTCCCTCGCTCCCTCCCTTCCTATCTCCCTCCATCCCTCCCTTCCTCTTTTCTTTTCTTTTTTCTTTTCTTTTTTCTTTGAGACGGAGTCTCGCTCTGTCGCCCAGTCTGGAATGCAGTGGCGCGATCTCGGCTCACTACAAGCTCCGCCTCCCGGGTTCACGCCCTTCTCCTGCCTCAGCCTCCCCAATAGCTGGGACTACAGGTGCCCACCACCACGCCTACCTAACAGCTAATTTTTTGTATTTTTAGTAGAGACGAGGTTTCACTGTGTTAGCCAGGATGGTCTCGACCGCTGACCTGGTGATCTACTTGTCTCCCAAAGTGTTGGGATTACAGGCGTGAAGCACCGCGCCCAGCCAAGCTGGGATAAAATTTTCAAAAGAAAGAGACATGGCCAGGCGCAGTGGCTCACGCCTGTAATCCCAGCACTTTGCCAAGCCAAGGCGGGTGGATCACCTGAGGTCAGGAGTTCAAGGCCATCCTGGCCAACATGGTGAAACCCCGTCTCTACTAGAACTACAAAAATTTAGCTGGGCGTGGTGGTGGGCGCCTGTAATCCCAGCTACTCCCAAGGCTGAAGCAGGAGAATCACTTGAACCCGGAGGCAGAGCTCACAGTGAGCTGAGATCGTACCATTGCACTCCAGGCTGGGCAACAAGAGCCAAACTCCATCAAAAAAAAAAATAAAGAAAGAAAGAAAAAAAGAAGAGAAAGAAAGAAAAGAAAAGAAAGAGGCAGATAGATAGAATAGAAAAAAAATTGACAACTGCTCATTTTTAGGGTTTCCATAGGCTATTTCTTTCTCCCTCATGCCTCTCAGAGATAATGAAATAATTTCATTATTATAAGTCCATAGAAGTTGCTCAAAATAAGTTAGCTTCCAAAATTTAAATTCATTTAACTAAGATGGCTAAAAGATAGAAAGAAAATTTTATAAATTGGAGTTTGGGATCCTGAATAATCCAAGGTGATTATCTGCCATTGCTAGTGAAAAGGCTTTTCTTAGAAATTCCATCAACATTTCTACTAAAATAATATCTTAAATTATTTTGGGCAGCACTGGGCCAATTATCTCCATGCACGATTTTTGCCCTATGCCTGTCATTTTGTGGAATTACATTATATTTTGTTTAAAAATATTCCATAAATAATGAATTATTACAAAAATAATTTATTACTTAAAAGCTATACAATATTAAATATAAAACTTAAGGAAAAAGAAGTAATTCCGAATTCACAATTCCTTACACTAAATAATAAGGCCTGCATCTTCTGTTATATTATGGAAAAGAAAATATTTCACTTGATTATTGCCTTTCAGGCTCCAAAGGGCGGAAAGAAGAATGAAAACGCTTTAATCTTCAACCCCCCTTGACTAGCAATAACAGGAACCCCCTGAAAGTGACATGAAAAAAAAAGTCAGAAGAGCAGAGTGTCAGAACTTCTGCCAAGCTAATTATTCTCATGGTATTGAAAAATCACTCTCACTCTTGTGCTGTACAAGTGGGACAATTGCAATGGACAATTCCTAACGCTCTCCATGGACTGGTAGCTCACATGGGGCTTTATAACTCCCAACGTGGACAATAATGAGAGGTGTGGTCTCATGGAGAACCTTTCCACCCCAGCCACGGAAGAACGAAATAACTTCCTTAGTGAATTTCTTCTATGTATTCTAGTTACCTGCTGGTCTGCCATCATTTTATATCTATGGATACATTAATGCTATGACCACACAAGACTTTTATGAATTCGTATTGGGCTATATATTAACAATGGTATCACTTAGAAAGATAGTACAGCCATCAGCACTACGTTCTGTGCTGAATTTCCCACCATTTCTCTTTCACCAGTGTAAAGAAGTATACACTTGTATCTATAGGGAGGTACAAACAGTTTGGGGCTACGGATCCTCAGAAAAAACAAACAAAAAATCACATCTGTACTTACTCACAGGACTACAAAATTTTCTGCGCATATATTTGATCAATCAAAGTAATAAACTAAATTTTTTCTCTTGAATATCTCATTTCCCTATTACTCATAATAGCCACATGGTATTTACTGTTGCATATGATTTGCTATGAATGTCCTTTACTCAAATAGTTCAGTTACTTAAAATATAGTAAGCAAGAGAAAAAAGTCATTTTTGAGGGCACAATTGTGTTCTCTGAATTACATTAAAATAATCATTTAGAAGGAAATATGCCTCCAGCAAGTTTGATCAAGATAAAGACAAAATGCTCCATTTCATTGAAATTTATATTCTCTCAACACTGAATTTTATTATATTTAAAAGTTTTTCAGCATATATAAGAGGATAGAAATCCTAGTATCTATATTCACAAATAAAATGTAATTGAATAAGTAATAAATCAAAAGTAAACTTTTAATAAATAGTATTATATTCCATTAGAATTTGCAAGATATTATCTCAATTTAACAATGATTTATTTGTATCAAAGTTCACGTGATGCAAACATAAGTCAGATTATAGAAATCTGAAGTTAGATGTCTCTAAGTCTTCCAGAGGAACTTTAAAACAATGCCAAGTATTTGAAAAATATTTTGTAATATATGTCAGGTGATACACTTCCCCTATCTTTCCTATAAAAGAATGAAGAAGACCAGCTGCAGTGGCTGACTTCTGTAATCCCAGCACTTTGGGAGGCCAAGATGGGTGGATCATCTGAGGTAAGGAGTTCGAGACCAGCCTGACCAACATGGAGAAATCCCGTCTCTATTAAAAATGCAAAATTAGCCAAGTGTAGTGGTGCATGCCTGTCATCCCAGCTACTTGGGAGCCTGAGGCAGGAGAATCACTTGAACCTGGGAGGCGGAGGAGGTTGTGGTGAGCCAAGATCATGCCATTGCACTCTAGCCTGGGCAACAAGAGCAAAACTTCATCTCAAAAAAAAAAAAAAAGAGAAGAAATAGCATGCTTTTCTATAAGTACATTCTCTTTTTTTGAAGAATGTGGACCAATGCTGAACATGGAATCAAGTTTGAGACAAGAATCATAGCTAGAGGACAAAATGCTGGTGTATGGGTTATTATGCAAGTAAGATGCCTTGGATCTCCATCTTACATAAGGTGGAAACTCTCCCTCCCCACCCTACATCTTATCACTTTCATAAATTCCAGGATAGTTGATAGTTTCCTAATCAAGAGCTTACTTACCACACATACTCCATGGCTTTTGTAGAAGCTTCTTCTGTTACGACAATTCCTCACTACACATTGGTTCTTTACAGTTACAAAGTACCGTGAAGGTAAGTTCATCATGCACAGCAGTTGTGTAGGGCACATTTGGGACAACGGAGATGGGTTAGGGCATGGCAAGCACAGGCAACAACTTGAAAGAGGATATTAGATAAAACTGTGCTGAAACTCCATCAACCATCCCCAGCATGAAGAATGCCATTCCTGTGATCACCCTCCTTACAGCCTATACATTCTACTACACTGTGAGTCTCCCCTGTAGTCTGTCGTCTTCCACTGTAGACGACGCTGCACAAGTTACTCTCTGAATTTTAAATGCCTTTTATTTTATGTGCAGAACAGCTGTCTCTCTTCTGTTGTGCCCTGCTCTTACCAAATAGGCATTTTGAGGAAGAGGCAATGTCGAAAGAAGTTAAGTAGGGTTGAAAACTCGTATTTCAAACCAAAGTGGCTCAAGATGGTGCACATCTGTGTTTTCTTCTGACCAACTTACATCCCTCTTTTTCCAATAATGGCACCCCAATTTTGCTTTGAGAAGGTATCCCTGCCCCTTGAATAATATGTTGGTGGGGTTGTTAAAGAGTTTTTCTTTCCCAAACCAAGAAATGAGCAAGGCTTTGAAACTACATTCTCTTAATACTTTTTCACTAAAACTTGAGTCTTGAACAGAGTGAAACAAACACATAAAATGCCCAGAAACATCACCTTAATGGCATCTTGAAGACACTATGTATTAATTTGTTACAGCCAAATCTGCATAAAGGCTCTGGTTTACTTGAAAGTCAATGTCTCAGAATTTTCTTCAGTGCTGTGAGCTATCCTGTCTCATCAATAAATTTCTTTATTGATTATATCATGCACTACCAGTTTCTATTGCTGACAACCAAATTAAACTAACTTATATCATGGGGATATTTTCCTAACAGAGCTACATCTGCTTTGAAATGAATTGTTGCTACTGAATATGTGAAAGAAACCATTATAAATTGCTTTTTATGTGTCTTCCTAATGTTTGTTTCATAAAATTTATTTTTAAAATAACTATAAAATTATTTTGTCCTGCTGAAGCCATCCTTGGAAACTTGTAGGAAGAACTCTGAGGCATGTTATTTCTTAGAATTCTCATAATGCTTATGAACTAAGGCAGAGATCATCAACATTCTAAACATCAGAACATTCTACCATTTTGCTTTCTCAGGTCATTGCATTTGAAAAGGTCCATACAGATCATTTAATCCAAACTCAGCAGCCCAAAAGGAATTCTTTCCATATTATACCTAACAGATGGTTAACTGCTCTCTTTTTAAACACTTGTTAGCAGGAAACTATTAGTTTATTTGACCAATGCATCACAATTTTATAAGATTTTATCATGAGAATGTTCTTCCTTGTGTTGAAAAAGAATGTGATTTCCAACCTTATTCTTTCTCCCAATGCCTCTTTTCCTCTTCATATGCATCCAGGAACTTCTGCCTATAAATTTTATTTCTGAGTAAGTAATCACTGGCATCTGGCTACCCTTCAAAGATTTTAAGATGACTATCCAATTTCATGGAACATATCCCTGTTCTCCTAAAAGTATTCCAAGCAAATCATTTGAACCACACGAAATCTATAGGTCAAAATCTATGGGTTGTTTTGAAATTTTCTGAAGGGTTCTTAAAGTGATTGGAGATATACAGGGTGTCAGAAAAGCTAAATGATATTTTTTAAAAATTAGCTCCAAAATAAACAATGAGTAAGGATTCGTTGTTCGTAAAATATTGTGGTGGTTCCCTTAAAACAATCATTTCCTAAGAGTCAGTGCACTTAAGATTATCTGAAAATGAGTTATAACTTCAGGCTCTCAAAAAACGTTGCTTCTTTTGTGCAGCAGCTGGTTAAAAGTGGTGTCCTTCGGCAGCAAAGTCTATGCTGAAGACCACTGGAAACTCTCCTCCTTTTTAGGAACCCCTCTCTCAGAAATTGATGGCAATCACTAGAAACCATACACCTTGGCAGAATCTGTAAGTGCTGAAAAAGTAAAGCACTTTGAACATTTGCCAGGATTTATTATTCATCAATAAAATATATTATTTGCTAATTCATGCCCCAAAATAATTATCCATATCTTGAAAATTTTCAAAGTAATAACCATAACATGCAGAAAGTTGATTCAGAGTTCAGTAAGATTTTTTAAATGCCTACCATGCATGTCTCTGACAAGAGGCTCCTCATACTTTATTACTAATTTGACCTACATTTTATATTCAAATATTTTTACACTAGATTTTTAGAGCTCCAATGAGATGCTTTTGCTTTTTTTAAACAGTCTATGTTGCCATTTCAAATTGGCACATTTTTCACCTAATACAGATTCCTAGCAAGTAATATTTGTCTCTGAATAGAAGTCATTACTTCAAATATTACTCTCTCCTATATTGACAGTACACAATGATGTACAAATGCTTTTTATGTACAAATACTTTGACACTAGGTTTTATGTACAAATACTATATTTTATGTGCAAATACTTTTACACATTTTATGTACAAATATTTTAACACTAAATTTTTAGAGCTCTGTGCAGATACTTTTGCTTTTTCTAAATATTGTATGTTGTCATTTCAATCTGGCATATATTTTCACCTAATATAGATTTTTCAGAAGTAATAGTCTTCTAAATTGTCTCTGATAGTTGCTACTTCAAATACTGCTTTCTTTCATATTGAGGTAACATTATTACAATGATTATTAATGTAGGACTAAGAGTAAAACAGCTTGGGTTTTCCTCTAGGCTCTGCCATTTCTATTCCTTTCTGTACCTTAATTTCCTCATCTGTAAAGACAGCCATTCTACCAACCTCACTGGGATGTTGTGAGGATTTAGAGTTAATTCCTTGTAAAGTACTTAGAACAGTATCTAGCAAATAATAAGTGCTCAGTAAAAATTAGTGTTTCATACCCATATTTCAGAATTAAAACTTTATTATCAGAAAATAAATGTTTTGCTTTATATTATTTTAAAGTAGATGTTACTCAAATCCTCTTAAAGAAGGGTAAAAGCCCCAAATTTGTACAAAATATGTGATTTATCCTGTAAATTAGCATCTTCAGAAAACTAAATTAACACTTATTAAAAGCTGTTGTTATTTATTGGGAGAATGTAAAAAATAAAACTCAACTACCAATAATAGCTTCCACTTCTTGAACACCTTTTATATTACGAGGACTTTGTCAAGGATCTTATATTTTAGCTTGATTAATCTTTCCATTAGCATTATACAACTGATGTTTTCATTTCCATTTTGCAGATGAGGAAACCAAGGGTTAGATAATACAGTTTGATGGGGTTTAAGACATGTTCTCCCCAAAATATCGCACCTTGACACTGGAGACTATAGCAGAAGCAGGAAAGTCATTCTCATATTCCCCTCAAATTTGGTCCTAAAATCCAGGAAGGATTTTTCTGACCTTCCCTTGAAGCAGGTCCTAAGACCCTCATTCCAGAGGTGCCTTCCATATTCCCAGAAGAAAGGAAAATCCTATCTCTGAAGAAACAGGATGCAGAAGAGAAGCTGGACCAACTGGCCCTGCTAAGTTCTCCCCAGTTTATTTCCATTAGATCGCACTCCATTTTCCCAATCACACTCCATAGCTACCCACCTCTTCATCAAACCCAGCATATAAACTCAACTTGACATGACTACCAGAAATAGTTAAAAGAGAAAGAAAGAATATGACAATTACAATTGCAATTAATATGACAATATGAGGTCTTCAATGAACAGGCAGGGTAGTCTCAAACTCCTCAGTAAGTTTTATATTTTATTTATTACTCTCATGAAAATGAATGAACAACACATAACACAGCACAGTACCTGTGCACAAACATTCAAGAGCTGCCTAGATAGACTAACAGGATCTTTCAATGCATTCAATTCCAACATTTGCTAATTGCCCCTAAGCATAGTAACTGCAAGGAATAGTCAGATAATAAATGATTGCTCACCACAGAGAGCTTACAATGCATTCATTCACTCACTCTACACATATTTAAATCCTTACATGTTGAAGGTAATGGGAACCAAACATGAATGAGTCAAGAATCATGCATTGAAGAAACTCACAGTATTTCAGAAGAATTTAGGACACATATGCACAAGCAATTAGAATAGAAAATAGAAAAAGTATTTCCTACGAACACAGAGGAAATAGTGCTTGAGAGATTAAAGATGGGTACATGAAAAAGTTGATTGTCATTCTTCAGCCTGCACAGTGAGATATACATTTTGCATATAGTATATGCTTCAATTGTTTTTAAATAAATATAATACATGGGTAGAATTTATAAATGTAGAGATAAGAAAAAAAGCTGGTTGGTAATTATAAACAGAAAAAGAGCATAAGCACAACAATCTGACAGTCAACTCCAAAATATGGAATTACTTGGCCCTTTTTTAGTACTTTTTTCTTTGCCCCTCCTATGTCCACACCATTCTAACTGCAATTTCTAGATTGCAGTACAATGGTGAACGGGGATCATAATCTTTCTGCTAGCTGACCTGCATTTTTTGAATCCTGCTTCCCTTTCCAAGTCCATTGATGAGGTGAATGAAGTCCAAGAATGGCTACGTTTTCAGAATTAACACAGGTATTTTAAGAAAACCTCATTTCAAAACCCAAATGTGTCCCTGCTTTATCTTTATGAGACTACATATTTCAACAGGACGTAGTGTTCATGAAGTCATTCTATTATTAAATACATGTGCTCTGTGTTATGCTGAAATTGATAACCCACTATATCACCTCCCAAAGAAGGTTGTGTAAACTTGTCACAAAAAAAAAAAAGAAGTTCTAAAACTGCACTGCATATTTGGATGCAATCTTGGTTTATCATTTTAATTCAGGAAGCAATATCAAGACAATGGGAATGATGTTTAAAACCTACCCACATATACTCACTTATTTGTCACTTTGTTTGTTTGTTTCTAGGCACTAACTCTGCTTCCTTACAACATTTCAAATACCTCCCAATACCATTGCTCTATTATCCAAATAGAAGATTGGTAAATTGCTTCTGTAAAGGATCAGTACATGTTTTAGGCTTTGCGGGTTATACAATCTTTATCACAATTACTCAACTCTGCTGGCATAGCACAAAAGTAGTTATAGACAATATGGAAATTACTGTGGCTATATTCCAATAAAACTTATGTATGGACATTAAAATTTAAATTTCATATAATTTTCACCAGTAACAATATTATTCTTCTTGTGACATTTATCAACCATTTATAAACATAAAAATCATTCCAAGTATACAGGACTTACAAGAACAGGTGGTGGGCCAGATTTGGCCCATTTGCCTACCCCTGTCCTAAATTATAACCGTGATTCTTAGACAATTCTTTTTTCCAAAAGCATAAGAACAGATTTTTTTAAGTGTTTACCTCATTTTCTTGCTTTTTTTCTTGCAAAAGGAAGTTACATAGGACCTTGACACTTATTAGTAATAAAATCTATTTTTCTGAGCACCTTATATCAGTGATGCACGGCAAAAAAGTTAACCCTTTCAATTCTACATGTTATCTTGGCACCGGATTCACTAACTGTCTAAGTTAGGATTAACTAAATTAGACAGCTTCCCCAGTACAGTGTTTTTTGTCTCCTACCTTTGTGATAACTCATCTGACTTTGAAATATCTTAGTACCTGGATTGGCTAAATGTTCTAACTCACAGAAATTTTAGTTTTTAGTAAGTATCTGTTCAAAGATTCTTCCCTACTGCAATCTTCTCCTCAATAACAGTCATATTAAATATGCCCTAGTGCTTATACGTGATTGCCTCTGTTTTTTTGTTTATTTTGTTTTAACTGCAAAAAGATTTGATCAGCTAACCAACTCAGTCTCTTACTGAGACTTAATGTCATATAATATGGATGCTTCAATATTATATTTAATTATTTTAATTTTCCTATTATACTCTTTTGAAAACACTCATAGATCTACAGTTTCTTTTTAAGCTCTAATAGTAATTTCTATTATTGTCCATAACACTGGGATGAAATTTGAGATACTAATTTCCATGCACAGAACCAACATTAATATTCTCATTTGTAACATAAATTCCATTCTTGCCAAGAATTTGCATATTTCAGAGAGATAACAGACAGATACACATACAGATACAGATACAGAAAGACATTTACACATATATGGCAAGGTGATATACACAAAGAGAGACAGGTAATGACTAGAGTTCACAGAGTACAGCTAGACTTCCTGAGTTCAAATCCCAGCTCTGCTTCTTCCTATCTCTGATCTTTAACAAATCATCTAACCACTCTGTCTCTGTTTCTTCCTGCAAAATGGAGACAGTAATGGTCTTCCTGCAAAATGGAGACAGTATGGTATGCTATGCACACCATAGGATTGCTGTGAGAATGAAATGATTAAAGAATGATTACTAGCATAGCATACATTCAATAAATGTTGGTTATTATTATGATGCACCAACTCCCTGCACTTGTATTTGACTGACTTACAGTGACCAAATCTCAACTTACACCAGCTTGAGGATTTATTTGTTACCCCAAATGGCAAGTCCATGGATTCAGGTGATTCTATTTTCTAGAGGCTCAATTAGTGGGGCCAAGGGTTCCAGTTGCCCTGGGTTTTCCATCAGCCTCCCACCATGACACCATGACATGTATAAAATGGTAAGTGGCCACCCCAGACCCATATACAGCTGAGCAATATCTGTTTTTTCCATGTATTCTGGCAGAAAGTAGCCAAGGAGAACCCTGGCCCAGTGCAAAGCATATGCCAATCAATGTTGGATAGAGAAGGGGAGATAAGTCAACACCACCTAATGTATTCACAACCAAGAAGATGAGGAAAGAGATCCTGGGTAGACAGAAACAACAGACGAGCACAGTTATTCACAATTCTCTCTATAGACATCACCCTTTTTTTATTCTGCAGGTGAGTCAGTTTGGCCTTGTCTCTATTGCCAAATCCACAAGTCCTGATGTTTCAGTTCATCACCTTCTATAACCACCAAAGCTGTAATAACAGAAGTAATACCTTTTTTCCATACTTGATCTCCATTTTATAATAAAAGCACCCCGACAGTCTCAGGTTAGTAAAATGCAATAGTTGAAATACACTTAGTGCTGTACATTTTACATGTCACTATCCCCCAGGGGTATTTCAAATGAAGACCAGACTAGCCCAGTAATTAAATGTCCCCAAGCATATGTGGTAAAGTCGTGTTATGGTACATGTACTTTTAACAACACACAACAATGTCCAGCAGCACAGAGTGAAAAAAAAAAAAAAAAACCACACATTTTCTTGTTTCAACTCTACCACTTATTTTAGAAATTAGACATTTATTTATTTATTTATTTATTTATTTTTTTTTTTTTTAATGATACTTTAAGTTCTAGGGTACATGCGCACAACGTGCAGATTTGTTACATATGTATACACGTGCCATGTTGGTGATTTTTGAAGCTGTAAGAAAATATATTTATCTTCCAAAAAAATAAGAAATTAGTAAGTCAGACACTAAGTTTCCATATTTCTAAAAGAAAGTCTGAAATATCCACTTAACCAATTACACAGGAATATTGTGAGGGGATTAAATATTACATGCGGAAGTACTTTGTATGTGTAATGAAAATAATTAGTAATATCTGTAATAATTAAATTCTTGTTTCCTAATCCTTCTCGTGATCACAAAAATGATTTCTTTCTTTAGTCTTAGATTTCTTTTCTGCTCTTAGAATAGCTGTCACATGGCACCCTCTTGTCATCCCTTACACAAAATATTTCACCTTCTTTTACCTTTTCTGACACCACCATTTACTCACTTTCTCTGCAGATTTTATGCTCATCTCTACATTCTCTCTCTCTCTTTCACTGTCTCTTTTCCTTCTTTGTCTCTCTTTGCTCAGTTTTATTTCTTTCATTGGTCATTATCCCTTCACTAGCAACAAAAGCCCACCTTTCCTTTTTCCTATGTGGCAGAACCACTGCAACATGCCGGTTGGAATGTTCAGATCTTGACTTCATCTCAGCTATCTGACTCTATTCAGTCAATTCAGAATCACTGCAGAGGAGCTTCTGAGTTTGGCACCATTCCGAAGGTTTAACATTGTGGGAAGTCTCACTCCAGATAATTAAAAAGGTTGAACTTCTCAGCAGCTCAGATATTTAAGTAGCCTCTCAAGTTCCACTTAATGAATTAATTCTCTATGCTTCTTGAAAAATAAAGCACTCACCCTGAAAAGCCCGTGGCACCACCTGCCTTCAGCACAAGGATTCAACATATGTGGGTGTTTGGGAGGACTGTTTTAGACTGACCTTGGAACTGGAAATAAGAGGCAGCAGCTAAAAGCAGACAGAATACACAGCTTCATAATCAGGCAGTGTGGAGGTCAAATTCTGGCTCCATTGCTCACCCAGCTGTGTCAAGTTATTTAGGTGTTCTGAGGGTCAGATGACTAATTCATAAAATGGACACATTAACACCTTTCTCATGTAAATTTATGAAGACAAAAAGCACTCAACAAGAAGAATCTATCATCATTCTCATTATCATTTTTGTTATTTAAAAAATCTAAACATTGCTCTAAAATATCCATAAAGGCCTAATTTTCAACAGAGGTTCTTGATCATCATTTTTTGTTATTTAAAAAATCTAAACGTTGCTCTAAAATATCCATAAGGGCCTAATTCTTTCAAGAGAGGTTCTTTTTTTTTTTTTTTTGAGACGGAGTCTAGCTCTGTCGCCCAGGCTGGAGTGCAGTGGCGCGATCTCGGCTCACTGCAAGCTCCGCCTCCTGGGTTTACGCCATTCTCCTGCCTCAGCCTCCCGAGTAGCTGGGACTACAGGCGCTCGCCACCTCGCCCGGCTAGTTTTTTGTATTTTTTAGTAGAGACGGGGTTTCACCGTGTAGACCAGGATGGTCTCGATCTCCTGACCTCGTGATCCACCCGTCTCGGCCTCCCAAAGTGCTGGGATTACAGGCTTGAGCCACCGCGCCCGGCCTCAAGAGAGGTTCTTGATCATCCCTACAGGTAAACATTATGTGTTAGATTTCAGACGGCACCCACCTCGGGAGCACCATTATTGATCTCAATCCTTAAATTATTTCTGGAGAATATGAGTATAATCCAGAACATGCAATCAGGTTGTGGCTGGGAAAATATGTTCACTCTGGCAGCAAGTATCACAGGGTGCTAAGAATACATGTGGTTTCTAAAAATGAATGGGACCTAAGGAGATTGCCACAAGAGAAAAGGGTTACTTTGTGATGTATACATGTTTTCCTCCAAAAAAAATATATTGTGAAATAGCTGATTGGCACATGCCAAACCTTAGTTGTGTTTTTACCAGCTGTTGGAATCATTCCTTCTAAGAGAAACAAAATAAAAGGAATCACTCAGTCTACCTGCCTGTCTCAGTTCACTTGCAATGAAAATATTCATTTCTAACGAATGCAATATTTTATGACATAGAACAGGAGTAATTCCGTTGTGCAATCCTGAGACTTTATTCTGTATTCTAATCCGCTCTATTCTTTTAGCTGTGCAAAACGAACAGGAGAGTGCTTACAGCAATATCAGTTATGCACATCTTGAAAGGGGGCATTATAAAGAGAGAACATTAAGGTGAACCACTGTGTTAGCACATAATTCCTGCGATAAGTGGCTTTGGCTTTTTTCCTAATCTAATGGCATCTCTTTCTATTATCAAAGTGGATCTTTGCAATCTGCAAATCGGTCTGGATATCAGAGAAGAAAGTCACCGAAAAACAAAACAATTATTGAAATTTTGCCTCATAGAGACTGATCAGCAGCAAAAATCAGCTGTGAACAGTGTATGCTCACACCATCCCAGTGGAACAAAAATCAATCAGAAATATTGATCATCATGTTTTATTTTGCTGTCAGAGACAACTAGTACCAGATATGACAGTCCTTATACAAAATGATGGCAATAATTACCTGAATTTATATCCAATTTAGATCATTATTAAAATTATTTTAACAAAAGAATACTAGATGTGAAAATTCTAAGGGAGTAGATGCTGCTTTTCAATAATCTTTATGCACAGCAAGAGAATTCAGTAATTCCCAAGTTGATAATACTAAATTATATATTATCAAATTTTGATAAATGTGTATGTGTGTGTGTATTCCTATTCACTACACAAATAAGACTTAGGCCTTGAGGGTATAAGCAATGTAAATATAAGCATAATGGCAAAGCTTATTGACTAAAAAAGAAAAGTGGGCCTAGAACTTACATATGCTGAATTCCAATCCAGTATTCCTACAACACATTTAAACTGGTGAAAATAGTAAGTTCAAGACGCAGTAACTGAAACAGAATTATTTTGTGAGATAAACAGCAAAATCTACAAACCTCAAATAACTTTAAAAGCTAAATTGAAAAAGAAATTAAGGGCATTATAGAGATCTTTATATTTGGTGCTATTTAGGACATACAAAATAATATCATCCCGACCACCAATAATACAGACGAAAGGTATCAGGCAGGGTCCTCATACTTCAGCAACTGAGAGATGCTAATGAAAAATGTACGTGTTATTGGTTACTAACCTGGGTGACACAGTGGCCTTGGTGTAGGGCTCATGCTACGATTTGAATATCTATTGCCTCCAAAACTCATGTTGAAACTTAATTCCTGGGTTAATAGTTTAATGGGTTTTAATGGCATGGGACCAGTGGCTTCATAAGAAGAGGAAGAGAGAACTAAGCTAGCATGCTCAGTCCCCTCACTGTATGATGCCCTATGTCACCTCGGGACTCTACAGAGTCCCTACCAGCAAGAAGGGCCTTCAACCTTGGACTTTTCAACCGCCATAACTGTAAGAAATAAATTCCGTTTCTTTATAAATTGCCCAGTTGCAAGTATTTTGTTATGAACACAGAAAACAGATTAATCTCATTTAATTTCAATTCTATGATTTTTTTGAGTTTTAAACTTTTATTGTAGTAAAAACAAGGTTTTTTACATCAGTTTGATCCCGATAAGATCATCTTGAAACTGGAGATGGTCCCATTCACCTCAGCTCACTGACCCCACGCTCAGGCTTGCTGTGGAGCTCATGCCTTTTAACCCAAACACTACATATTCCCTCATTAACCGTGCACTCAACATTTGTGCAAGATTCAAGACTGATTGTTAGTCATGTATAAACAAAGCAGACAAAGTCTCTAATCATCATAAAGCTTAGAGTCTTGCAGGGCAGACTAACACAGAACATAATGACATAGGAAAAAAAAAAAGCAACACTAAAAGCACTGTGAAAGAACACGACAACCTAGCTGTAGTAAAGGGAGGAGTAACACTCAAGTTTTGAAAACAACATCAAGAACACTGAAATAAGGTTGAAATATGCTGATATTTTTAACTTTTGATCCCGTCCTAGCAGACAGAAGAGAGTCACAGGCATTAGTGCAGGGAGGGAGGAGGGGAGAGGGGTTAAGCCAGGGTTGAGAGTCCCTCAGGAAGGCATTCAAATCCCAGTTACACAGATGAGAAAACCAAGGCTCAGAAAGGCTTTTTGAAAATCCAACACTGCATGTTCTCATTTATAAGGGGGAGCTAAATAATGTATACATGTGGACGCAGAGTGTGGAACAATCACACTGGAGACTCAGAAGGGTGGGAGGGGTTGAGGGATGAGAAATTACTTAATGGGTACAATGTACATTATTCAGGTGATGGTTACACTAAAAGCCCAGACTTCTAAAGCAATAGATCCAGGAAGCCAAAATGCACTTTACCCCTTAATTTTATACAAGTGTTTAAAAATTAAAAAAAAAAAAATACAAACACGGGCTTGTGCGATTCCATAGCCCATAGCTTTATCCCAAGGTAAGGGGGCACACCTTAAGACAGCTCCCACTTTGGTGAAAGGTGCTAGTTTCTGGAAAGCTAGCAAAACATATCTCCAACCAAATTAGGGGAAAGCTATATATACCACACACACTAATAATAAAAAATTGCCAACATGAATCTCCAAGCTTTAGTTTTTTAAATTGTCAGATGGGTGCACCGGTGAAGGAGACGAAACACTGGCCAGGGGAGACTCTCAAGATACTGGAACCCTCATCTCAGTTCTGTCTTAATAATATTTTTGCTTTTGAGTCAATCGTTTCATGCCTATATGCTGTCTATGGTGCCCTCTTAGTATAAGAAGTCTAGACATATAAAACCTCTACAATTCAATTAATATACTAAATCTGTGTGTGTGTGGTGTGTGTGTGTGTGTGTGTGCATGTGTGTGTGTGTGTGTTCACAGGTTACAGAGATTCACAGCTGGCAAAAAATAACTTCTGGGAGATAACTTTCTAGTGGGAAAGAAACATCAACAATTCATTACAAACCAGTAAGGTCACTGTCAAGATAAGTGTGTGGGGACTTCCAAGGAAGCTCTCCATCTTACTAAAGTCCAGAGAGTCTGTCCCGGGAAGGCTTCCAGACTGCAGCTCATTAGTTTATTCAGCCAGTGTGTACTGAGTGCTTTTCATAAGCTTTGTCCTCATTGAGGTTCTGGAAATAAAGATTGTCAACAAAGCATGGCCCCTGCCTTCCATGAGGCAACTCACAATCTCTGCTAAACCCTAGGGAAAGGGTGGTTCAGCTACTTTTTAGGAAGGATTCTGGAAGAACTGAGAATGTTTACCTCTTCTAACAGTCTTCTCTCATTCACGTTTAATTTAATTAGAAATAGTCTAAATCGAACTTCAGCAGAGCAAAGCAACAAAACAACCTGGGAAACTGTATTTGTTAATAGGGTAGATTTAAGTCGATGCTCTCTAACACAGCAAACACAAGCTTAAATGTTCCCTAATTAGAGATAGTGTGAACCCAGCAGAAAATACCAAGTCGTGTAGGGTGAGCCCACAGAGTCACGTGTGCTCAGAGTCCCATCAGTAACTCAGCATCATACATGCCACATTCATACTCACTCTGCATGCAACTGATCTGTAGATTTATTTTAATTTACTTATTTTCTGCATTTTCTATTCATATCTTTAATTAGAATTCTAACTGGTTTACTGTAGACCTTTGCCTTAGCTCAGTTGGTAGACAATTCCAAATTCACCTATCTCACTAAAACAGTGAAGAACCATGATTTCCCTACTGTTACAATTCCCCACAGAAACAAAACTGAATCAGGTCACTGTTACTTAAGTGATAGGTACCTTAGAGAAAGCTTTTTAACATACATTCACAAATCCCTTGTTGAAGAACATTTTTGCTAACAGTTTTGCCTTGCTGAGTTAGGAAAAAACATGCTTTCAAGGACAGTAGTAAGATTGACCAGGTTTCTTTGTGCTCTCTATATTTGAAGAAATTGAGCCAATTCAGTCCAAGTCACTTAAATCCTGAGTCTTGATTGCCTAATTTGTAAAGCTATTCAGCTTCCTGCCAGACTTACAGGTTTGTAGTGGGGAGTCCAGTAACATAAGGCAGCATTTGGAAAGTTGTAAGAAAAAACAAAAATGATTATGAAGTCACTGTAAAATATAGGGCTCTAATATTTTACTGTCAATCACTTTTGAAACAGTGGGACATCGTAGGCAAAACACTGGTCTGGGAAACGAAAGACCCAGGAGAACTAAGTTTTCATCTGGATTTGTCAGTGGCTGATTGACCTTCGACTAAGTCATGTAATATTTTCTGAGCATGTTTCTTCCTACTTATTAGAGAACCTGACTACATTATTTTTAAGTCCCTTTCATTTATAGGAATCAGTGTTTCCATGATCATTTGTTAATTCAATTAACATTTTCTGAGCACCTTCATGACCCAATCACTTCCTTAAACCTCACTTACTAATACTATCACATTGCTTATTAGGTTTCAACACATGAATTTGAAGGATACAACAGAAACACTCAGATCATGCAAAAGTTACACATCAGAATCTGACCAGAGTCAAGAAAACATTATTAATCCACCAGGCCATAAGCATAGGGGAATATCTGAGAAAAGCTATCTGTCTAGGGTATCAGTAAGAAAACAAAGTTAAGCATGAAGATAATGAACCTTCAATGTAAGAACTAGCTGTGCAGCCACAGGCAAGTCACTTAACTTCCCTGGACCTCAGTTTATTCGTCTGTCAAATAAAGAGTTTGGGGTCATGTGCCATCCATGGTCCTTTTAATAGCATCCAATGTTGTCATTAAGTGCTGCTCTGTGCAAAGCCTTGAGATGACAGAAGAATCATATGACCCAGGTATGGTAATAAGTTCAGGGATCACACAGCCTAGGTTGCTCAGGGCAGTGTCTATTTATGCCTGTTGTCCTCAGTAACTGTTCATAGCCCCAATAGCACTCTCTCTTTCCAAGTTTCACTCTCCAAAGTGTTCCAGTTTGAATGCCCACATATAACCATCACCCTAGTAATCAGGCATATACGTACAAGCTGATAAGACAAGATGACAAAATGGTAACTATCAAGAAAGTGACAGACATAACTGCTCCTGCACTCAGCAGTGCAAAAATTAACAACCTGTTTTCTGGATTATCTAAAGCTTCATGAAGGAGTTGGGACAGAATTTAAACCTCGAAGATGAGATAGCTAAATGGAGGGGATTCCGTACAACATATAAAATTATGTTGCATGTCAAACTGCTTCTCATCCCACATATTAATTGCAGAGCAGAGATTTTACTTTTTTTACCATCAATGTTATATTTAACTTAATCATTCCCAAACCTATATTGGTCTTCTCCACTTTTGAGTGTTTATGACCCCAACTGCTTAAATTTCCCTCAATGTACAGGTGAAGAATGACAAAGGCATTGCCTATCCTGTGTGAATCTGGTAAACCCCTGTCTACCAGACTTTGAGAATTGCCTGGGATCTACCCTTGGTACAGCATTCTTTGTGCTGTACATTTTCTCTTTGAGAAATACCAGTCATCTCTAATGTTTGCTAGAATTAACTCCTAAACCATATTCTAAGCGATTGTGTTGAGCCTTGACGTCTCTTTCGGAAACCAGGCCCTTCTTTCCAACAACTGGACATAGCCACTTGGATCTCATTATTTCTTCCTGGGACTCTGAAGCTCACCCTCTCTAAGAGGGCTAATACAATATTCGTTCTATTTCATTCCTATTAGACACTTAAATGTGTATCTGCCTTGAGAGTTTGGACTGTGTTTTAATCGATAGTGGATCATTAGGGCCTTTTCTTGTATCTGACAGTTTCCAATGAATACTATTGAATGGAAATGGCTGTTGCTTTACATTCACTGTTCTATCATTTGCCCATGCCAACTCTTCTTATTCTTGTCTTAGAACAGAGATGACAGATATCCCCAGGATTTTAAAGGTCATTTAAACATCGTCTTAAAGCAACAGACAGAATCTTCCCCCTACAGGGAGTTCAATGGAGATCCATCCGTTGTTCATTTTTCAGTATCTAGCTAACTCAGAAAGGGAAGAATTGTCCCTGTATCTCCACTTTCCCATTTTTCTAGCATCACAGTCTACATCAGAGATTTTAGTTTATGACTTTGCCTCTCTCACTCTTCTCTCCTGCCAGTGACTGTAGTCTGACCTCCGTTAGCTTTTCTTCAATCTGTTTTACAAAATCGCTCTGGCATTCTATTTTCATCTTTGTTTTCCAGCGTCAAACCACTGAAGCTGTGACCTTTCAAGCAAATGTAGCAATGGTACCAGTGCATCCTCTGATTGAAAAATAAAAAGTGAGTCCATAGATAGTATAATTATTCTGTGTGTGCAGGAGTGATATCTGCACTTGCAGAAGGCAGATAATTGGATTTCAGAGTACTGTTAAAAATATGCACATTCCACCTGAGCCCTAGCAGTTTCTTTTTTCTGGGATTCTAGAGAAACTTGAAACTTCTATTCTTCTATAAATTCTTATCCATACACAATTGGCTTCTGGGTTCTACGTGTTCTATCCCCTGAAAGTCGCTAGCCCACTCTTTATTCTTACATTATTCTGTCTCCAGAATGCTTTCTACTGTTCCAGTACTCGCCACCATTATAATCCATCTGGAGAGTCTGCAACTATCTTCCTGCTTACACTCTTGCCCTTCTTCTCTCCATCTTCCACATACTTACTAGAATTGCCACAAGATTCTATCTAGTTGGGCTTTTCCTTCAAATATTGTCAATGAAACCTTTTAGCCCACATACATTCTTTTCAAATTTAAATCAATTAACACATTGAAAAATCAGAGTATTTCCATTAAAATGAGATTTTTTACTTAACAGTTCTGGCAATTCTAGGCCACCGTTCCTATACGGTCACAATTGGCTGGAGCTGACTAGTAGCTGCCCCATAAGGAAAGGACAGAAGCTGTTCCTGTTGCCACGGTCTGTCTCACTCACTAATGTTAATATTTTGACATCACCTTGGGTGGGGCCATTTATCATGGTGCTGATGTATCACCAGAAGACTTCACTCATTTACAAGCTGGTTGGTTCCTGGAGACTGTGTACACTCCACTCTACATCTTATTAGATGTAGGGATACCAGAATAATAACTAATAAGTACTCAGAGCTACATTTGAGGGATAAGCCCAAATGGGGATTAAATTTATTTGAGGGTTCTTGTAGATGAATATAAAGTTGTGAGTGGCTCTCTTTACAGACATTTTAGTAAACATCTTATTGACGCCAGTGGCAGCCCGTCTGGAGTGGCTGCTGCCACAATGCCAGAAACAGTGGGAGAGGACTGGCCAGGGCTGCCACCATGGAGTCAGCGAAAGCCAGGAACAGGTGGAAGCTCTACCCCCTTCTGAGTTGGCAGGGCAGGAGACTTACGCTCCCCAGGTGCAGCTGTGACACCCAGCTGTGGCTGCAGACCTGGGCATGCCTGTGCTCTTGGGGGCTGGAAGTAGGCAGGAGCCCCACCGTCCCTGGCACACCCGCAGCTGCCCAAGCTGTAGCTGTAAATCTGAGCATCTCTGCACTCTCAGGAACCCTGGAAGGCCTTCTCCCACCACCTGGCCTCTCCCTACTCCAAGCGCCTGAGGGTGCCTGCTCCTTCTGCCTGTCCTCTCCCCACTCCAAGCACCCACTCCAATCTCAGAGCAAAGTGGAGGCTGAACCTGGGTGCCGTTGCAACCTGGCCAGGTATGTGCACTCTTGGGGAGCACTGACACACCAGACCCCTGCTGCCTTGGACTCCTCCAGACTTTGGGCACCGAGGAGCATAGGATGGAGGCTGAGGCAGGCTGAAGGCAGCTCAGAGCTGGCCTGCTGGCACCCCTCAACACAAACAGTCTTGGCATCATGAACAGCAATAGGAGGCAGATAGGCTCCTGGGTGGAAAGACATGGGTCTCTGGTAAAGCCCCATCTTCAAGTGGGGAAAGGCCTGAAGCCTGGGGGCAGGGCTACCAGTCCTGCAGAGTGGGAACTTATAATGCTTTTTCTGGGCCTGCCCATGGCCTCACATGGACCAATCAGCACATACTTCCTCTCTTTTGAAGTCCATAAAAACCCCAGGACTTAGCCAGATTCAAAAAGAGATGGCATGACCACCAGCTGCAGAAAGGAGCTACTTACCCCAGGGTCTCCTCTCTGCTGAGAGTTAAAAAGAGATCACAAGATGACCAGCTGTGGAAAGGAGCTACCCATGCCAGGGTCTCCTCTGCTGAGAGCTGAAAAAAGATGACAGGACTACCAGTTGTGGAGAGGAGCTACCCACATCAGGGTATCTTCTCTGCTGAGAGCTGAGAAGATTATGGAATGACCAGCTGTGGAGAGGAGCTACCCACACCAGGGTTTTCTCTCTCTTGAGAGCTGAGAAGACAATGGGAAAATGGACCTGTGGAGAGGAGCTACCCACTCCAGGGCCTCCTCTCTGCTGACAGCTGAACACTCATCAGGACACCCTGCCTGAGGAAAGGAGTTACCCACTGTGAGTCTCCTCTGAGTTGTTCTATCACTCAATAAAGCTCCTCTTTGCCTTGCTCATTCTCCACTTGTTTGCATACTTTATTCTTCCTGGCTGCAGGACAAGAACTCAGGACCTCCTGAATAGTGGGGCTGAAAGAGCTGTAACACAAACAGGGCTGAAACACCACCCCTTGCTCGCCACATTGCAGGCAACAAGGAGAGAAGGGCTGTGGCCCTTCAGGGAGCTCAGACTTAGTAGCTCCCCAAGCCAAGGCTGTGACACTCTGTTTGGGTTTCTGCAGTTCCTGGTGTCTTCAAGCTTGAGTACCACCACATTCCCCAGTGCCAGCTGTGGAAGCTGCTTACTGTACATCTGGTCCAACAGCAGCCTCGCAGGGAGGTAGCACCCGTGGTGGTGCCTGGAGCTGCCGCCCCACCGGCAGCCAGCATGCTTGGCTGCACACAGTGGCCGGACCCCATGCTCACTCACTCACATGACCCTTGCCACTCCACACACCCTTGGCAGATATGGGATCCAGGCCAGTAGCATGAGCTGAGCTCAGCCTGCCAGGTCGAGTGGGCCCAGTGGGCAAGAGCAAAACTCAGGCAAAGACGCCACTGGCCACAGAGGTTTCCAGCTGGTGAAGTGACACCCCAGGGATCTCACAACATTATCAGGTTTTGTCACGGTCATTTCTATAATTGGATATTTTCAGTATGAAAGAGAACAAAGAAGAAAATGGCTAGCAAAAAGTTTAATTTCTTGATTAAGAAGCGCTTTTCTTGTCATTTTCTGGATTGATTACTAGCACAAGAAAAAATGAAAGTGTCTCAGCTTTCTCTGAAATGAAATTCAACTTAAAACCCTAGTGGCCCAAGTTCTCCCTCATTTCATTCCCTAACTTTCCATGGAGTTTATGTAGAAATTATGGTTATGCAATGAAGAATTCAACTCAAAAGGTTCACTGTAATATTGCAATAAAAATTACTTTTACAAGCACATTGACATTTTTAATATATTTAATTTATAATAAGGTACCACCAAAATAAAGTTAAAAGCAAGGTAACTTGCTATCAGTCCTAATTGTATGTGCTTTTTAGATAAAATTTTAACACAGCTTAAAAATTTTCTCATAAATCAAAATCAACAAATTTCCTTTTTAAACAGTATTTAGGAAATCCTACTGATTACAGTTTTAAGACAACTTAAAGTTATTGTGGCTGTTGGTTTAAACCATAGTATCCTAATTCATATTCATACAGAGTATGAATTGTTTATAGTTCTTAGGCTCCAAATTTAGAAAACACAGGAAATTTGGAAAAACAAACACAATGTTATAATAAAACTGGGTGGGAGTAAAGGAGAAGAGATGGGAATGTACAGGATTATCCAACCCTCACAGCAAAACCAGACACAAGGAAGATCCTCATAATCACTGCTCTTAGATAAGGGAATTTTATCAGACATAGGATATAAGACCAAAAGGAATAACTGTGAGTAACAAACTTCAGCCAAACATAAATAAACAATCTTCCAGCAACTTGTCACAAATTGCTGGACTAGTCATCCCTATGTACATTTGGCAAAGGGCAAGACATTTCCAGATTTTCTGTGGAAGCAGTCAGAATGGTCGAGAGAGACAGACACTTGACTCCCCGTCATCTCTGTCCTGCTATCCCTTTGAGGACTCTTTCACCTGGCTTAATTGGCCTGTAAGGTGTTTTTAGACTAACCACTTCTCAAGAATAGTGCTCTTGGGCAGATCACGAGGTCAGGAGATCGAGACCATCCTGGCTAACATGGTGAAATCCCATCTCTAATAAAAACACACAAAAAAGTAGCCAGGCATGGTGGTAGGCACCTGTAGTCCCAGCTACTCGGGAGGCTGAGGCAGGAGAATGGCGTGAACCTGGGAGGCAGAGCTTGCAGTGAGCCGAGATCACACCATTGCACTCCAGCCTAGGCAACAGAGCGAGACTCTGTCTAAAAAAAAAAAAAAAAAAAAAAAATAGTGCTCTCATTTACCTAAGGAATCATGTCAAAAGGTTTACTTCTGCAACTAGAGAGTACAGCTATCAGTTAGTATCTGAAGGGAGTTTAAAAAATTGATTCAGATGGGAGTGGCAGCTCATGCCTGTAATCCCAGCACTTTGGGAAGCTGAGGTGAGAAGATCACTGGAGCCCGGGGGTTGGAGACCAGCAAGGCAACAGAGTAAGATTTATCTCTACAAATAATAACCATTACAAAAATTAGAGACTTATCTCTACAAATAATAACCACTACAAAAAATCCCAGCACTTTGGGAAGCTAAGGTGAGAAGATCACTTGAGCCCGGGAGTTGGAGACTAGCAAGGCAACAGAGTGAGACTCTACAAATAATAACCATTACAAAAAAAAAAATGCTGGTGCATGTCCCAGCTACTCGCTACTTGGGAGGCTTAGGTGGAAGGATTGCTTGAGCCCTGGAGGTCTAGGCTGTAATGAGCTGTGATAGTGCCACTGCACTCCAGGCTGGACAACTGAGAGAGATGCTATCTAAAAAACATCAACTGATTCAAAAGAGTATTGAATCAAACATAATTTCTAAATGCATGTATTTATGATCAAGGAGAAGATTTGTCAATAATTTTTGTTTTGTTTTGAGATGAAGTCTCACTCTGTCACCCAGGCTGTAGTGCAGTGGCACAATCTCAGCTCACTTCAACTTCTGCCTCCTGGGTTCAAGCAATTCTTGTGCCTCAGCTTCCCAAGTAGCTGAGATTACAGGCATGTGCCACCACACCCGGCTGATTTCTGTATTTTTAGTAGAGACAGGGTTTCACTGTGTTAGCCAGGCTGGTCTCCAACTCCTGACCTCAAGTGATCCGCCCGCCTCAGCCTCCCAAAGTGCTGGGATTACAGACACAAGTCACTGTGCCTGGCCAGATTTGTCAAGAATTAGGAAGAGTTCAAAATGTTTCATATTTGAGATGACTATAATTTTAAATGTTATGACTTTTTTCCCCATTTTTGCTAAAAGAATATAATTATTTTATCTCACCTAAATATGTTTAAAAAGAAGTTTGATACTTGAACAGTGGAATTTGAATTCTGAGATCTCTTAAAACACTTTTAAGATAATTGGCCTGTCATATAGACTCAGATTTCTACTGACAATAAAATAAAAAAAAATCAGATACAACATTTTGTTTTTAAAGGATATTTAGAGCCCAGATCTTAACATGGATGCTCGTATACACAACTGAAGTTATACACATAGCCTATGTAGATGTATAGATATACATGTGACATAACTATGGCTCCAATAACGTGCTAGTGTCATAGTCTACAAATATTCATTCTTTTATTTTGCTCAATCTTGAAACTGATTAATTTCTTCCCCTATAGAAAATTCTGAAATTTTTTTCTTACCCCCAAAACTGCCTGTTCCTCCCACTCAGGCAACAGCCACTCCATTCAAAAACTCTCAGTGCTACAAATGGCAAGTATATTTTCCAGAGCAGAACAAACTATTCAAGAATATCAAAAATGGGGCAGTTGTCAGATGCACATAGATATTAAAGATGGAGTATTTTGTCATCAATTATTCAAGTTGTAAAATCCCAGAACTTAACTCATCTCTTCGATAATTTCACATGCTCATTCTAGCAAGGCTTTTCATATTTCAAATATTACAAAGTACAACTTATTTCCTTAAAGATATTTTTCAAGTATAACCACACAAAGGGAGTTAACAGAACTCACTTGTTTCAAGGGATATTAATGTTTTGGTAAATTTATATAATAATTCAAATTAAAAAGTCAAATTAAACCTTGGAGTTACCTTTGAGTGCGCTCTTTATCACTTTGGACCCAATCTATTAGGAAATTTCTTTAGCTCAAGCTTTAAAAATATTCCCTACTTTGGGAGGCCGAGGCAGGTGGATCACCTGAAGTCAGGAGTTTGAGACCCGCCTGGCCAACATGGTGAAACGCTGTCTCTACTAAAAACACAAAAATTAGCTGGGCATGATCGTTTGTTCCTGTAATCCCAGCTACTTGGGAGGGTGAGGCAGGAGAATCGCTTGAACTGGGACCCAGGAGGTGGAGGTAACAGTGAGCTGAGATCATGCCACTGCATTCCAGCCTGGGTGACAGAGCAAGACTCTCTCTCAAAAAAAAAAAAAAAAAAAAAAAAAATCTCAGAATCTACTTTCACTGCTGGCACCACTATTATGGAGTCCATAGCCTCTGTCTCATACCTGGACTCATACAGTAGCCACCAACTATTGTTCTTTCTTCCAACTATTTTTCTTTCTGGATTGACCAACATAGTCCCAGCAAACACAGGTCAGGTCATGTCACTTTTTTGCTCAAGAACTCTTTATAACTTATCTCACTCAGAGTAAAACCCCATCTTAACCACAGCATGCTTGATCTGGCCCCTACTCTCTCTCTTCTCTCTTTGCCTCTCACTGACTCCCATCCCCCTCAAAGCCTCCTTAAACATCTTGCAGCTCCTTGACTACAGCTAGCGACAATTCCACCTCTGAGCTTTTCATCTGTTCTTCCCTTTGTTGTGAAGTCTCCT
This sequence comes from Trachypithecus francoisi, assembly GCF_009764315.1. Taxonomy (NCBI): domain Eukaryota; kingdom Metazoa; phylum Chordata; class Mammalia; order Primates; family Cercopithecidae; genus Trachypithecus; species Trachypithecus francoisi. The sequence continues at coordinate 21,071,196 of NW_022681454.1, forward strand.
CCCCAAGAAGTAGACTGGACCATACCCTCACATCATTCAGGACCAAATATCAACTCAACAGCAAGACCTCTCTGGCCATCTAATCCAAATTAGCCCCTTTCCCATCATGCTCTGTTACTTTAGGCTGCTTTACTTTGTTTCTTAGAAGGAGGTCAGCATCTATCTAGTTAGCATGCTTAGTGTCCATCCATAGGCAACAGAAACAGGGAGACCACAGGCAAGACCTCATCAATTCTTCAAAAAAAAGAAATAAATATTGTTATTTATTTCTTTGTGCCAGGCATAGTCCTAGATGCTGACAATATAACTAATAATAAAATGAAATTCTCTGTTCTAAGGAGCTTAAGCTCTCATCAAAAGAGATAAGAATAAATAAGTAAAATACAATCGAATGGTGGAAACTGCCACAAAGATAAAAAGGCAGGAAAGGAGAATAGAGAATGCTGACGGGTAAAAGCAGAGCAGATGGGTGGGAGTTTTCAGTATAGCAGACACACAAAGCTTCATTGAGAAAGTGACTAATGTAAATGATGAGTTAATAAGTGCAGCACACCAACATGGCACATGTATATATACATGTAACAAATCTGCACATTGTGCATATGTACCCTAGAACTTAAAGTATAAGAAAAAAAAGAAAAAAAGAGAAAGTGACATTTAAGTAAGGGAAGGGCTGTATTTGTCTTGATCACTGGTGAGTCCCAGCCAGATGGTAGGTGTTCAGTAAATATGTGTTAAATGAATACATAAACAGAATTAAGGTAGAATTCTCAAACATTCACCTTAAGTGATTTTTTGCCATGTATTGATACTGTTAATCCCACCAGTTTCATCATCATCGCCAACAATAAGGGCAAAAAATTAAGTGTTCATACTACTATTTTTGCTGAAGTGGCAAAAAACAAAACAAAACAAAACAAAACAAAAACCCTGTTATTCTATGAAGTCGTTATTCTTTATCAAAAGCAATTCAGAATCATTTCAGGTAATTCCTAGGTAGCTTTTGTTAAGTGTGTTACCCATATATATGGCTAATAAATCCCACGGATTGATTTTTTTGTTTTTTGTTTTTTGTTTTTTTGCAGATGGTCTATTTAGAAGGAGTTCAGCAGATAGAAATAGATGGAAAAGACTATTTTAAATATTCCTGGATGAAGTAGATAGCAACAGCATTCCACTTCCTGGTCTGTGGGAGTATGTCACATAAACCTGAACCATCAAATATGCACTATCTCCTCTCAATTTGTCGGTAAGGGGATGGCTTCATTAACTGAGTAAGGACAATCAGTGCCCTGCCACTATTTTTGATATATAGATGGGGAGGGGGAAGGTATTGCTTCTCTTTTCTGAAGAAGGAAGAGAGGAACGCAACAAATAGGACAATGCTAGAATCCATCTTACCCAATGCATGAAGAGAATGAGGCCAGACCCAAAGCAATGCGGTGACACATGGGGTTTAGAGCAGGAGAAGAAATGAAGAAACAAAAAGTAGAAAGGGGAAAAAAGAGAAAAAGAACCCTCATGATCTTGCTTGAACTCCTAGATCCAACCATACCTGTAAGTATAACCACAGATCCATTTCCTCTATTAGCTGTGAAAGTTGAAATTGGTCTCTGAGCTTTGTGACTAAAGCTGTCCTATGAACACATTTACAAAATAAAGGATTATTTATTATATGTGCAGAGGCTAAGGTGTCCCGGTTTTCCTTGGCAAATGCAAATATTAAGCAAACTACAATTATAATTTTTTTTAACAAAAAAACAATTAGTCTTTGATTTTCCCATAATATACTAATGAAGGCCTGAAGTAATTTTTTTCCACAGTGGAAATGTAATAATTCTATGAAACTCTGGCAAACAGTGACTTTGTTACATGACTAGCATCAGATTAATATTTCCATATTGCCATGAACTCATTGTCATAATATAATAATCCAAAGATGGATTATAGTTTTTAGCACACTTTCTCAATATGAGATGGTTAAACTGCTTAAATTCCATTTTTGCTGCTTCTTAATTTCCATGGATAATATCGCAATATATTCTGCATAAACCCAAAATATTCTCAACCATTTATAAGCAAGGCAAACACAGTAGGTAATATAGAATTATTTTATTTATTATCAAGGATATTCACAAGATCACCACATTTTATTTTGTCTCATAATGATAGAAACATGCTTCTCCATAACAAGCAGGTTTGTAGGACCATTTCATTTTTGCATGTGTGCTTTAAGAAAATTGGGTTGAACATGATAATGCCTTATATGAAAAAACAATGAGAAAATGTTCATTTGTGTGACTCACATCAAAACTGCCAGACTGAAAAATCTCGGGATTCCTCCAGTTATTAGATATCTGTCACACATGTTCATTCCTGGGATTCCAGAAGATACAAGGATTAGAACAAGCTATATATTTTTCAGTTGATGAGGGATGAGAAATATTTCCTTCCCTCTCTCAACCATCTACTTTTTTTCCACATGTCTGCTATTGAGAAAAGGGTGCCAGGGCTAGAATTTAGATTTGTCAAAAAGAAAGAGCTCCCAGAATCCCTCATACTGAACACCAAATCCTTATGCAAAAATCCAAAGTCCCATGAAGACTGGTTGATGAAAGCAATTTTAATTACCTTACAGTGAAATAAAAGAGAGAAAGAATGCTGGGTAATAGGCATAAATGCAGAAAGTTGGGTTTCCTACCAGACATATGCAGAAGCAGCAAGCAACTCAGTTCAGCACATGCCACATGCTGATGATCTGGACATTGACAAGGTGATGCTGAAATAAACTAGATGACTGAAATAAAGTTGAAAAGAAACATCACCACTTAGTGATGGAACTCCATGCACGGTCCCAAGGAGCTATAAGAGAACATTGCCTCTCTCTTTTTTTTTCCTGCTGTTTCATACTTGAAAAATTTAAGTCAAATTAAAAAAAAATAAAATAAAATAAAATAAAACAGCTCATTCATGAGAAGAGAGAAAATAACTCTTAAATAACAAGTAACTTTCTTTTCAAGATGATAATTTATCTATTTGACTTCTGAAAGATAGATCCCTATAGGAAGCAAAAGATGATTCAGTGGCTAACTCCCAATTCATGACCACTTCCATCATCAACAAAAACAAACACAAACAAACAACAACAAAAAAGAAATAAAAATAAGTGGGTAAGGAAGGGAGGAAGAAAGGAAAAGAGGAAGGGGAAAGGACAGGATAGAACAAGACAGGATAGGACAGGAGAGAAAAGGAAAGGAAAGGAAAAAGGAAAAGTACACGGAAAAGAAATCAACCTAACTCATAATGTTGTACTGATTTCTGAATTTCACATCAAAATATGACAAATGAGACTCTTTTTTAATTTTTATTTTATTTATTTATTTATTTATTTGAGACGGAGTTTCGCTCTTGTTGCCCAAGCCAGAGTGCAGTGGCATGATCTCGGCTCACTGCAACCTCCGCCTCCCGGGTTCAAGTGATTCTCCTGCGTCAGCCTCTGGAGTAGCTGGGATTACAGGCATGCACCACCACACCCAACTAATTTGTGTATTATTAGTAGAGATGAGGTTTTACCATGTTGGCCAGGCTGGTCTTGAACTTCTGACCTCAGGTGATCTGCCTGCCTTGGCCTCCCAAAGTGCTGGGATTACAGGCGTGAGCCACCATTTGTCGGTGCCTGGCCAACAAAAGAGACTCTTTTAAAACAACCAGAAAGGTTTCAATCATACAGTTACCAAATATATATATATATATATATATATATATATATATATATATTTATATATTTATATATATATTTATATATATATATTATATATTTATATATATATATATATAGCATCTATCTATGAAGTGACTTTGACAAACTTAATAAAAAATAAATACCAATACAAAAATAAATGCAATGAAACTAGAAGGGTTATTTCAGAAATGATTGCCATGGCTGCACTGTGGATTTAAATAAAACTTGCAGAGTTGCATTCCTAAGGCTTGGTAATTGAAATCATTTGTTTTTTCTAAATGTTATAAAAACATACAGATAATCAGCAGCTTAAATTGAAATTGGTACAAACACTGAGACTTTGCACATCTTCTCTAGATTCAGGCAAATCACAGCAAGTCTTCTCCATTTGCACAAGTCACTGAAATTTGTTATGTAAAATTGCCTTCGCCACTTCTCTGAGGTGGACCAGGGTCAAGCTCTGTTTATGCAGGGGAAAAAGCAGAAAGCAGTTCCACTACCATAAATAAACCTGTTTTCTTTTGCCATATCTGTAGGGAGTTGCTGCGCCCATTCATAGGACAGGCACCCCAAATGAGGTGTAGTCTGGCCATGAAATGTAGAAGGAATTAGGAAAGACAGTCTCTTCTGTTTTTTAGGAATCTACACTTAAAGAGTAGGAATGATCACGTGCATAATGCAGACAAGATACTAGAAAAGAAAGGAAAAGCAGGTATAAAGTATGCTGTCCTTACACACATCGACAATGGCAACAAAGTACTTGGTCCATAAATACTGGTCAAACTATATTTCTGTTTCAGAAAAATGTAAAACTCTCAATCTAATTCCACATCTATTCAAAGTGAATTCCATAGCTCAGCCTGGAATTCTAATGCTTCAACTTTAGTGTTAATTTGTATCAGAATTAAATTTAACTATGTGTCTTTCTTGCTAAATTTTATTAAAAATTGTATTCTAAACCAAGGTCTGCCTCCATGACATATTGCAAATACTAGAGGTGCAATAAACTGTTGAATTTAATGTAATGAATTCAGTGCAACAATTTGAAGGAAGGGTTCATTTAAGTAAATCACCCAATGTAGAAGTAGACATGAGTCTCACTTTTCATAAAAAAATTTACCAGGGATGGGGGCTGTGGAGAGCAAGTATACCAAGTTTCCCATCATAAAGTCTTGATATGAATTACTAGAGTCAGAGTTAGCTTGCAAATTCTCTACTACTACATTCTTTGTCTCTAGAATCCAAACTGTGCACAATACTGGATGGCAGCTTCTACAGACCAGTAGCATTCTTCCAATTCCTTACAACAGATCACACCACAGGTTAGGACAGGACTGACCTCTGCAGAGCAAAGGATCACTGATGAAGCTAGTCACTGAGTTTTCTCAAGACAGGAAGCAGAGATGCTGGAACATCCCATAGCACAAGTCACAACCAGGCCAAAATCTCTACATGGAAAAATGGTTCTCACCCAACCAGTTGAGTGAGAATCCCCTAAACCACAGAAACAATAGTTACAGGAATCCCTCATATTTAATAACATGTTCTAAATAAATATTTTCATCAATATCAATCTTCTTAATCTTTTTAGAGGCATGTTTTCATCACAGTGAGCCAATAAAAGAAAAGCATTTGTACCTCCTAATTTATAGAGATGGTCTTTTTTTTAAAGATGTCCAAATGATCTTCGAGAATCCTTTCGGGTCATTCTCCCTAGTTAGTGCACCCTATATTTTTGTCAGTTACGTTAGTTTTAAAATCATCCTTCACTGCAATAAAAAAATAAGACTGAGAACTCCATATCTAGCCAAAAATATTTTTCAACCTAGAAGTCTTGCTTGAATTGCTCCCACTATAATCAGAGGGGAAGTGATAATTAATCTGATCTTTTCAGTCTCTGAATTCCAATGGATAGCATTTTCATGTGTATTCAGTAACTTAAACTCACAAAGGCCAACATCGGGACACATTCATCCCTGACCACCACTGACAAAATAGCATAGATATTTTATTGAAAGTTTAGGGCTTGAGAACAATAAAATGGGATTATCAAAAGCTGTACTATTGCCAATAACCCAAAGTTATTTTATCAAGAGGATGTATACATTATGCATTTTATATGTGTATACTTGTACCCCATAAATATGTACAATTATTTAGCCATAATAACTAAAAATTAAAATTTAAAAAAGAGGTTGTATAGGCTGAGTGGAACCTGATAGCCGAAATTTATGACTAAGTCTTCTACTGATCACTGCTATGACACCTTTTTCAAAAGACCTAACTTCTACACCCTTGGTTTCTTTATTAGTAAAATGGAAGTAAGAATAGTAGCAACCTCTACTATTTGATAGTTAACACTAAGGTACTGAAAGAGCGTCTGGCTCATAGGCACCCAGTTAAATGTAACTATTGTTACTGAATCTAATTCCATTTCCTCAAGGAAACACAGATGTGCTGAGATCCTTAAAAAGTAGTAATTGACTGTTGATTTGGAGATAATGAGAATTCATCCTGAAACACATTTCAGGGAATACAATTTAGAAAATATTTACAAAGGCAGGTGGTATAGAGCATGGGGTGGTTTCATCTCACACCTCCAGAACACAGTACCATAAAGAAAAATGATAAAAGCCCATTGGAACTGATCTTTCTTTGACCAGATATTTACACGACAGGTTGATAGCAAAAGGTGTTTATAAAATAGGCTGACGGCAAAAGGAGTATTTGTTTAAATGTTCTCACTGGGACAACAAGTACAAGTTCCAAAATAAGCCTGAGGAGAAGCAACTCTTCACTTTCTCAGAACACTGAAAACCCTGTAACCTAAGTTGACCCTATCTATTCCAGTCTTTAATATCCAAGCGAGTTTCTTTACTATCCAAGCAACCTGACCCAATTCTCTATCCTTAGCGGACGTCATGCACTGCTGCTGTTATTTCTGAGCATCCTGGGGGAGGGAGCCTAAATTTTCTTGTCATTTCTACCCCAATTTTCTCCTCCCAGCTAGATCTTCATTGATATGTACACATCCTGTGTTCCTCTCATAGCTCCTTGACTCAACCCATGTGTGGAGTATGGAGAATTCCTTTTCCTTTATTCTCCAGAGCACATCCTCCTCCTAGTAGGCTCCTAGAAGGTTGAGAATGACACTTGAGGTAGAATCCAAAACAAAACCAAATCTAAACTGTATTACTTGACATTTCTAAGTTTCTGGGCCTTCCTGTCTTCAAGGTTTTCTTTCTTACTATTCATTCTCCTCCTAGGTCTCAACCTGGGCCATGATCCTTCTAAAAACCTTTCAAGTCCCCTATTTCTCCCCAAATTCCAGGGCCCCAGACTTTGTTGAACAGCCAGGGTGAACCTAAATTCCCTGTTCCTGTATTACACAACACAATTCTTTCTCTCTTATGTTTTCACTTTTAGGGATTTTTTTTTTTTCCTTTAGGGCTTACACCTGTTTAATATCTCTCTCTCTCTCTCTCGCTCCTCCCCGCCCCCCAACCCCACATAGAGAGATAAGGAGATGATAGATAGATAGATAGATAGATAGATAGATAGATAGATAATCACTATAGATAGGTATATCGCATACACACATACCACACACATACAAGCCTGATGCCTGGCTTAGGCCATGAGGAGTATTTGGGAGATAACCAGCCAGTCTAAATGCATTTAAATTTAACACATGAAATGCCTGCATATTCTGTCATAGTAAATAAATGGGCTTTTTAGTCAGCAAAATCTGGCTGGATCACATCCCCGGACGGTCTTACACCAGCTGTGTATCTGCAGCAGGATAAATAAGATTAGGAGGCCATACTGGCTTTTCCCTTTGTAAGAAGCCCAGAGGAATCTAGGTCCCTTGCACCTTAGTGTCACCTTAGTGTGTCAGCATCTAACTCCTTTGCAAGGTAAGCATTCCTATAGGATACCAGCAGACCGCCAGATGGTTACATGTTCTCAACACCTAGTAAGGCCTAGGAAAGAGAATAAAAGTCTCTTATTTGTGATATAACTTCTCCAATCTCCAGCCCATCAGCACTGAACGTCCAGGAAACTATTAGTTACAGATTTCTGCCTTGTGGGGGCTAGGGACTTCTCTGGGGTCCCGTATGCACAGCTAGTCTCAAGGTCTAGCTTATAGTAACCTTTATGTCATCATAGTAAAAAACACACCCCTAGGTGGAGATTTTACATGCTACTGATACATGTGATGCATGTTAGAACATGTAGATGCCAAGCAAATGCTCCAACTGCAGGTCTGCCTTTGCATACTTGACCTTATCAGTATGGGTATGTATGAACAGCTGCCATAAAAAGAATTCCTCTTAAGGCACTATCTGCCATCTCTCCGTGAGCAGCTTGCTTCATCTCTCAGAGTATTCGTTTGTGTTCCAATAAGCTTCTTTGTTTACTCTGACTTTGGACTCGCTCTCAAATTATTTTGTGTGGCAAAGTCAAGAACCTGAACCAGCCCACCAACAACATATTCTTGGACAAGGTCATATCTTGGGAACCTTTCTGAAACTCATTTGCTCATTTATGACAGAGGCAGTCATAGTTCAAATTTGTTGGCAGGATTAAACAAGATGAGGCACATAAAGCAATTAACATACTACATGAATTAGAGTAAGTATTAATAAAAATAAATAATAGCTAACCAAATTAAAATTGGGTAAGAAAAAAATAGCAAATACAAGTAAAGGAAAAAAAGAATAGGCAGAAAAACATGTGGTTGACAAAAATTCTCTCCTTGACTAAATTTTAATCAGGATCCTCTGAGCCCAATTAAGCCCATTCATGAGCATGTCCTTCAAGAACCCAGTTTTTATTATTATTATTATTATAAGTTGTAGGGTACATGTGCACCATGTGCAGGTTTGCTACATAGGTATGCATGTGCCATGTTGGTGTGCTGCACCCATTAACTCATCATTTACATTAGGTGTATCTTCTAATGCTATCCCTCCCCCCTCCCCCACCCCATGACAGGCCCCAGTGTGTGATGTTCCCCCATATAAATCATGCTGCTATAAAGACACATGCACACGTATGTTTATTCTGGCACTATTCACAATAGCAAAGACTTGCAACCAACCCCAATGTCCATCAATGATAGACTGAATTAAGAAAATGTGGCACATATACACCATGGAATACTATGTAGCCATATAAAAGGATGAGTTCATCTCCTTTGTAGGGATATGGATGAAGCTGGAAACCATCATTCTGAGCAAACAATGGCAAGGACAGAAAACCAAACACCACATGTTCTCACTCATAGGTGGGAATTGAACAAAGTGCCCAGTTTTAGCAAGATTCCTCTCCAGTTGCTTTTGCCAGAATCCATCAATATTTTATCACCCTCAATATCTGATCCAATTTCTCGTCCTCCACCATCTCCCAGTGAATGTGATCACCCAGGTTGATCTTCAGCAATAATCCTGTTAGGCCAGTTTAGCCAGATTCCCCTCTTACCCCTGAGATTTCCTCTTAGTAATTTTCTGCTAACTGATCCCCTCTCCTCCACGCTTCTCCTTAGCTTTGATTTCCCATTGTTTCTTGTTATATTCAGGGTTGAACCCACTCTTTCTCCCCTGCCGCAAAACTGCACCGCAGTTGTCCCTGTACCTATTGGAATACTCCTGAATAAAGTCTGCCTTACCATTTTAACAAGTGTCTGAATAATCTTTCTTTAACATGGAGAAAGAGAAAATGCAATGAGAAATGATGACGCCTTGTCCCCTAGTAGAAGAGAGAGTTTAAGTGTCCTATCAGCTGCAGTTCCCTGACCTGGAAATCTCTGCAGCCCTCAGAGAAGGGAAGAGCCAGAAGTACCCGGTTGATCCTGACTACAAAAGGTTGATATTTCTGAACTACTTCATAGTCACTGTCTTATCCCCAGGAACAAAATCCCCTCCAACCCACTTACCTTATTCTTTCTCACAGGTCCCCCGAGAAATGTAAATGTCTGGCATTCATCATTCATACTCGGGGCTTCTGAACTCCTACTCCAGTGCTATGGGTCAGCATTTATTCTATCAGGTTGCTGCCTTTGTCCTTCAGAGTGTTGAATATTTTAATAATCCCCTCTAAAGGCAGGAGTGATCCACAGGCTAAAGAGAAACAGCAAGCGTTTGGACCATTGTAGGTATGAATAGACTCTTGTTTCATCCCAGGTTGAAGCACAGAATCGTGACCCAAAGGCTAGTGATCCAAAAATGAGATTTTTATAATGCCTTAGAATACATGAAGAAAGGAGGGGCAGAGAGAAAGGAGATGCAAAGACCGCTTGATAGAAGTTATCTTAAGAAGGAACAGATAATAGATTCAGTTACCATGAATGTATTTCACTCTTTCTGTGTCTCAAAGAATATGCATACAACTCTAAGATCTAATTTATTTCATTTCAGCAAGGTGAGTATGCCTGAAGAGATGTATTGGCAAATATTTTTCAAGAATTGTTAAAATTGTCCTGTGGTTGTAAAGCTTCATTATTTCTAACCAAAGGGCAAATACAGCATTAACTTTTTCAATGAAGCCAGTATAGAACACATCCATATAGCTGTCACAGACAGAAAATGTAACCTTCACCTTACAATTGTTTCTTAGATTTCACTCAGAAGTGGTCCGGAGCTTAAAACCTAATCACTCATGATTTCCAACATGGTCCATTAGCTCCAACATTCATATATAGATACATTGATATCATTAGTAAAAATCTTTAGAAATGTGAACCACAGAAAGGTATCCACCATTTTGTACGTGCATTTTCTCTGCCACTTTTCAAAGTATGACAGAAATAGAAAGTAGAATCATATGTTGTCCAAATAAAATCCAATCTCTTTGAACGTTTAAATATTAAATTAATGTATTCAACAAAGATTTAGAGAGCCTTCCAGGTACAAGGTGATATATACTTGAAATGAGCTTGTAGTAAAAGGTTTCCTCTCATAGAAAATGAGTGTTACTAAACCTAAACGATACAATGCATTATGCAAACCAACCACTCAGCTGACCCACAGTTGAAAGTACTTACTGCCTCATAGCCATGCCCATCAATTACAGAACTCGTTTCTGCTGAGTCCTAGATAGACCTGAAAATCTTCCTCAAGAGAACAATGTAAAGACAGTATTATCAGTCCATCAGAATTAAAAGAAATGAAAATAATTTGGCCCTTTAGAGTTAGCTAATACACACATACCACAGTGCCTGGCACAAAATAGTCACTGAGAAAATGTTTGGTCAATGAATGATTCACTGAATTGACTGTTGAAAGACTGAATTATTACTATTGGACAAAATTATGAGACTAAACATTTGGGACAATCTATTGAACATACAAACAGCCTTGCTAACCACAACAAAATTATAAAAATAAGACCCAAAGGAATCCCTAATTGAAAGCATCCCGGTTACAAAATAAGTCCTGAAGTGAATTCTGTAAACAGATCAATAGGAAGTTTCAAATAAATAGGTCTTGTAGGGGTAATCAATGGTATCCGGGTGAAAGATTCAGCAGGCTTCTGAACAACACGGAGCATTTATCTTTGAACAGATTCCTTGGGCATTTGAGGGCAGGAAGGTGAACAAGCCTGAGACTTATTGTCAAGCTAACTGAAATTCTACCTCCCCATGCATTTTGTTCACTCTGCTCACACAAGATAATTTGCTTGCTCTCTCTACATTTCCTGAAGACTTGCAAGGCTAAAATCCTGGGCTCTTGCCAAGCTGTATTACATTCACTGTGACTGATAAGCATAGCTGCAACAAGGAGTAGCACTGTTATTCAAAGGGGGCACCTAACCATATCGTTGGGTGGAATTGTTGGAGCAGAATGATTATGTCACATTCGATTACAATGTACACACATGTTAAGTCTAAAGCACGAATTATTTATAGAACCCAACTTTCATTGTTAGAGCAGCTTCCTAAGACTGCTTGAATCCTTATTGCTCCCTCCTTCTCTAAATTGCTAAATGAATCTTACAATATTTTGCTGACTAATCTCGATTGCCTCTTCACATTCCTCTCTGTCCTTCTCCATCATGCTGTATGAGGCCATCTGTCCAGACTGCTTTACCTGGGTTCCTGAGCTCTCTAGCTTTCAGCTGGTTTGGGGGTTGAAGGAGACAGACGTTAATGTATGTTCTCTGGGACCTGACCCACAGAGGGAGAAAGAACGGCTGTACTCCTTTAGAAAAAGGCTGTAACTCCTCTCAGGAGGTACTCCCCTACAGTGATAGCCACAGCTCTCTCCAGATTCTGGAAAAGGCTTCTTCCCCTCCCAGTTCCATAGGGTACTAATGGCTCCTGATATTTGCTACTCCTTGGGTGCTACTTCACTCTATTTTGATTCTCTTTTTCACCCACATATCGGTAAATTGTTTTCACCCACATATTGGTAAATTTGATTCTCTTTTTTACCCACATATTGGTAAATTGTTCTTTCACTTAACCTTCAATCACCCTATTTCATGCCAGGATTCTGTTTATATAAATATGTATCACAATATTTAGCATTTTTTACTATTTATTACTACCTTTCCATATTTCCCATCTGATTCCTGTATAAATTTGTAATTTCTAACTTGATTGTATTTCTCTGAGACAAGGAGTGTGCCTCTGGGCTTATGATAAGATTTCAACAAAGTGTAGGAATTGATGTGGTTCTTGAATTGTTATTACTGGGAAGGAGGCATATTTGAGTAGAGTTCTGACAACAAACAATGACAACTAAAAACTGTTGAGAGCTCAGTATCTGCCAGACAACTGTGACAGGCATTTTCCCTGTAAGTCTTGTGTTTTCCATAACTACCTTGTAAGTTATAACTTATTATTGTCTTTTCTTAAGATAAGGAATCTGAGGCACAAATGTAACTTAAACAGGGTCACAGAACTAGTCAGTAGAAAAGCCATGATGCCGATTTGGGTCTTTCTGACTCCTGAGTTCAGGCCCTTTCCCACTCTTTGAGATGATCACTCAAAATGGACACCATGACTATTGCTCCAGTGAGCCAGCTGCTGCAAATGGAGCTGATTCTTCATTAGACACAGAGTCACCAGCAGCCAACAGAGATAGGATTTGATTAATTCTGGAATTAAATTCAGACAAATAAATAGATAGAAATAAGTATTTCCGTGGCTCATTTTTTTTCATCTATTTACTTATAAAATGCTTTTCTACTTTGAAAGTCTATGGTGATTTGGGCAAGTTGCACTTACCACTTCATATCTGTGAGATGGATTAGGCATTTCTATACCAGTAAAAGTGATTTTTTTTTGTCACAATGTCAGTATGTTGTAAGCACTTAATAAATATTATAATCAATTAAGTTGTTATAGAAGCCTTCTTGTCACCAGAAATCAATGCCAGTGTTTAGCACTTAGATAAGAACATTTTATCCTTCACGAACAAGTAATATTTTTGATTATTTGATGCTGAAAAAGTAAATATAGCAAATTTTCACATGAGTATAATTGTACTGTATTAATCACACAGGTCTGATTTCATCACAATAAATGCTAATTTAATGTCAGATGCATTTTTTCTAATTGGCACTAGAAATGCTTTTACTTCACATGCCATATGAAAATATTTCAGATCATAGAATTTCAGAAGAAAATACAAGCTTATTGACTTAGGGGCATTTCAGGACAAGTAAAATATATTCAAATTATGGTCCACATAGAAAAAGGAGACTTCAGAAAAATCAATTTAAGTTCTTAATCGTTTTTGAACCATGGATCCCTTTCACAGTTTTATGAAGCCTATGGCCTTCTTCTCAAAACAATGTTTTCCAATGAATAAAAGAAAATACATATGTCTACAAAGAAAATTAATTATATTGAAAAAAGCTATAAAAATATTACAAAAGTAATTTGTTACATAGGGATACACTTTACTATAAACGTATTAACTATCAACATGTAGAAGTGGGTCAAATACCGTAATTTTTAACTATATCTGCAACAGCTGCAATGTGATATTATGGTTATGATTCTATCTATGATTTTACTGGAGGCAAACTTACACATAATTTCTGTGCTTTTTTGCTTACATACCCATAATTTAAGGATCTTAAATTAAGTAGAAGTTAGTAAAATAAAGATGAAATTTTTATTCCTATGTAAGTTCACTGAACCCTTAAATTCTATTGGTTGGTCCTAGGTTAAGAAACAGAAGCAGGATTGTAAGTGGAGTACTAAATGAGGAAATACATTAATCAGAAAGAGAGGGGGGAAGAAAATACTTCCTTTCTCCAAGACTAAGTGCAAAGAAAACTGGGGCTGTTCGAGTGGAATTAATTGTAGAGCCAAATATACTCTTGCTCCACAGAGCAAAATAAAATGCTATTTTAAAAAAATAAGTTAAAATAGATTTCAAGCAGACTGCCTCATGAAAGTCTTTGAAAACAGAATGTGCTGAATTTTGAAGTGATTGACAGGATGAAGTGTTTTTTAAAGTTTCTAATGTATATTTCATCATAAAAAGTGAATGAAAGTTCAAAGAAAGAAAATGGTAGGATTATACACTTATTTTATATACATGATAAAAGCAAACATGTTTTGTCAATGGGAGACTTGCGTCTGGATTATTTATGTTAGCACACTCTCAAATTTGTAGTGATAACATGTGCAAGCCAGCCCATCTGTTAGTGGCCAGACAATCTTAGACAGGCACCATTCAATTGCCTGGATCAGGAAAAAAAAAAAAAAGGATTAAAGATCAGCAAAAATACACTGACCAAGAACAATATCAGCAGATTTTAAAATAGGTCCATGAAAACCAAATACTGGGCTGGGTGCAGAGGTTCACACCTGTAATCCCAGCACTTTGGGAGGCCGAGGCGGTGGATCACCTCAGGTAAGGAGTTCGAGATCAGTCTGACCAACATGGTGAAACCACGTCTCTACTAAAAATACAAAAATTAGCCTAGTGTGATGGTGGGTCCCTGTAATCACAGCTACTTGGGAGGCTGAGGCAGAAGAATTGCTTGCACCCAAGAGATGGTGGTTGCAGTGAGCCGAGAGGGCACCATTGCACTCCAGCCTCAGCAACAAGAGTGAAACTCCATCTCAAAAATAAATACATAAATAAATAAATAATAAAACCAAATACTGAGTTACCATTCTCATTAAATGTATAACATAGTACCAAGGTTGGTTTTATAGTGTCACCCTAGAATGGATCAGGAATTTAGAAGGAATATAGTAAGTATGACTTAACAAGACCAAATGGTCACCACAGTAACAATCTAGTTTTTCTGTATCTTAAGTCTCTCCTCCTAATTTCTCTCTTTTCAACGGCCACAGTGAATTTCGGGGTTCTTAGTTTTTCCCACCACTCTCCTTTGTTCTCTGGCAACGACTGCCCTCCCACCTACCTGATTTTTCACCACTGCGTACTCTAACCTGAAGAACTTTGTGCCATTTTAGTACACATGACTAATCACCCTGCAGATGCCTCCATTCTTTCTGGACCACCAGGTGTTCTCTAGTCCCGCTTCTGTTTCTAACCCTTCTCATTTTACAAGAATATCTCTTAGATATTAATTCTTGGTCCAGCAAAAACCTAGAAGGCCTTTTCTCACCATGTCACACAATCTCATAGTAGACACTGGGGAATGTTCTGGGGTTGTGAACAAAGAGACAGAGCCTTCTTAGAACAATTCAGATATGCTGAGTGAGCACAGACAGATTTCTGAGAACAAGAGGGTAAGAACTTCTGGAAAACACAAGGCCCATGGAAGCTTGCACTTTTGTAAGTTTGTGTTTTGGGTTTTGTTTGTTTGTTTGTTTGTTTGTTTTTTGAGATGCAGTCTCGCTCTCTTGCCCAGGCTGGAGTGCAGTGACACAGTCTCAGCTCACTGTAACCAGTAGTATGGTCTCAGCTCACTGTAGCCTCCACCTTCCAGATGCAAGTCATTCTCCTGCCTCAGCCTCCTGAGTAGCTGGGATTACAGGCATGTACCACCATGCACAGCTAATTTTTGTATTTTTAGAAGAGATGGAGTTTCACCATGTTGGCCAGGCTGGTCTCTAACTCCTGACCTCAAGCGATCCACCCACCTCGACCTCCCAAAGTGCTGGGATTACAGGCATGAGCCACAGTACCTGGCCTTGCCCTTTTGTTTTGAAGATCACTGTGTCCTCTGATCAACGCTTTCTGCATACAGAATAGTTTTTGCATCTTCTGCCTATATTAATTAAGTTCATATTGTTTTCTGCTATTGGTCTGCATCCTTTCACCTACTACCATCACCCTTTCGAGAAGTATGTACTTTGTCTGTAAATTAATGTTCCTGGTCCCTTCCAGCTAAACCTAGCAATACCCAAGATGACAATGAGCAATGCTTTCAACAATTTAATATAGCAAATTTACTACTTTAAAGTTTAGGTCACTCTTAAGGCAATTTCTATATTTAAATCAATTATTTTATTTTATTTTTATTCTGGACAACATGAACACATACATGAAGACTCATAGACAATACAATGAAATATGGTCAGACAAGCAAGCTACATGTACTTCCTATACCTTGTGGGCCTCAGTGCTCTCATTTCTACAAAAGGACAGTGGATGTTATTAGAATGAAGTGAGATGAAAATAAAGAAGTGAGCTGAATACTACTTAGTGGTTCCTTAAGTGGGAGTTCCTAGACCCTTGTGGGTCCATGGCAATACTTTCACGTACTTATGATGAAATTCAAAGAAATACGCAATGAATTTTTCAGCAGACAAACTTTATCCAACTAAAATATTGTTTTGCATCCTTAGATTATCATGTGCTGCCTACATTTTTGGATAGAGCTCTTTCTTTTATAAAATCATTATGATTATAGATAGTAGTTTTCCCCCATTGGGTCCTTTATATTACAAAATGAAAATATGAACATATGCCATGTGATCACGGTCCACTTTTTTAAAAAATTCCACGCCCTCAAGGAACTTAGAGAGGTCTGAAAAGCTTAGATCTTTGTTATAAGGCAAAACAGTTTCTGAGCATAGTTGAACTCTTAGTTGTCTTGGAAGCTCAGAGGTATCATATTGAAACCAAGAAAACCCCATGAATTGGAATGTTTTGGCAGTGCTTCTCACCCCTATCCCTCAGCATCACCTCCTTGTCAGAGGCCTCGGACCTGTGAGTCACTCCTCTCAAATCAGAGGCCAATCTGACCAGCATGGCTGTCCCCTTCAGGCAAGCCTGACTGTCGGCTGAAGAGTTCCCTGGACTCCTGCATTCAGGCTTCTTGTCAAACCTTAACTCAACAGACTGACTTCGTCATTTTGTTCTGTTTTCCTGAACATAAAATCAGGTTTTGCATATTGTAAAGATTTAGAAAACACAGGAAAGTATCAAGAAGGAAAACGGAACTCATCAATAACCCACCATTAAAGACAACCAATTTTTCCCTTTATGATTTTCTTGCTTTGATAATTCATATATTATTTTTATTTTTATATAATTTGAATAATAATCTATTGATATGGTTTGGCTGTGTCCTCACCCAAATCTCATCTTGAATTATAGTTCCCATAATCCCCACATGTCATGGGAGGGACCTGGTGGGAGGTAATTGAATCACGGGGGCAGTTACCTCCAGATTAGTCTCATGATCGTGAGTAAGTTTTCATGAGATCTGATGGTTTTATAAGGAGCTTTTCCCCACTTTCACTCTGCACTTCTCCTTCCTGCCATAATGCAAAGAAGAATGTGTTTGCTTCTCCTTCCACCATGACTGTAAGTTTTACTGAGGCTTCCCCAGTCCTGCGGAAGTGTGAGTCAATTGAACCTCTTTCCTTTATAAATTACCCAGTCTTGAGTATGTCTTTATTAGCGGCGTGAGAATGGACTAATACATCTATGTATAGTTGACTGTCTTGCTTTTTAAGGACATATGGCATGGGGAGACTTTTGTCATGCTATTAAGAATTCTCTGAAATAACTGCATTTGTTGACCAAAAATGTTTCATCATACAATTTTTTTTTATTATTTAAAAATAGCCTAATGGAAATGTTTGTTTCCAAACCTTTGTGAGAAAACATAATTATCATGGTAAGCAAATTAGCAGAATTATTAAGTTGAAAGGTATGAAATTTTAAGGCATTCCATGTAGTCAATGTACATTAGTTCTCCTAATCAATATAAGAATGTCTGTATCTCCCATATTGGTACCTATTCTTAACCATAGTTAATTTGAAAACTGAAAAGCCAGTAGCTAGTTATTTTTATATTTTCATCATTAAAACCTACTGAGGTTGAACATATTTGATCTTTATTAGTCATAGCTCTTCCTTGGTCATTGTTATACAGGTTGAATGAAGTTTTTTCAACATAATATTGTTATTCTGTTTATTTCTAAGGGAAAAGGAAGAGAATAAAATGATATTAATGAGAATGTACTGTATGGCATGTACAGAGCTTTATTCCAGTCTTGTAGTAGCACTCATAATTATTCTGGTGGACAGCCATCTAGGTTTCCCAGTAAACTGATGTACTAGAATCCAAACCAGGTGTGTCTGTCTTGAAAACCTTGAGCTTCACAGTCTGGTACACTTCCAGGAATGCTATCAATGTATGCAACTTAACAATGCCTCTATAGTTTTAACCTCTTACTTCTTATGTGGATTTGTCAAGGGTAATACTAAACCAGAAGTTGCAAAAATAAAGATAAAACCCTTATTAATTGATAGTTTTCCATTCTTCCTTTCCCAAGAATACCTGCTTCTTCCTTTGGGAACACATTTGTGATGTTAAATTGTTAAGTTGTAATTGTCATTGGAATATAGCTCATTTTTAAATCCTTAGAGTGAATTACAATATTTTTTAAAATCTCCAAGTTCTTAATTTCCTGGCATTATTCTAAAATAAATTCCTTTATTTCATTCTAGAGAAATTTTGCTATTCTCTCTTGACTAATATTTTTCTTGCAAATATGGCTATCATTTGTTTTTCGCTAAAGATGTTATTCAAAGAGAAATTAACTCTTTATATCGAAATAATGCAAATAAATAAATGTGCTGTCATAATTGCGTAAATGTAGCCAGCTTTTCTTCCTAATGTTAATATTTTGGATTATATATAGGGTTTAGAAGCTAAATGTGAAGGCAGTGAAAGAAAAATAGTACCCTAGGATAAAATAGTAAAGATTATTTTCAATCTATAAAATTATGATAAGTATTAGAAACCTTAATTTCAAACCCATTCAGGAAAATATACTACTATAACTAGGTCACCGTCCTTGAGTTTTCAAGGGCTTTTGATCTGATCTAATGATTCTAGTAAATAGACTAAACTGCCTTGATCACAACTATATAGTAATCATTAAGTTGCACACATTGATACACACCAGTATTAAGCAGAGTTATAAAGCAGTAGTATATCTGGGTTTGTGGAAATTGCCTGGTAATAAAAACTAACACTGTAAATATTAATAAGCTTCTAAATATGTTTTGGGTGAGTTGTAGGTAGCCCATTGTTAATGACGGTTTCCCAAAACATCAACTTTAAAATCTTTGAGACATCTTAGCCTTAACCCAAACTTAGCTCAGTATTTTTCTGCTGCTTCATATAAAACAAATGCTACCAGGTACTCACAGAAATCTGAGAACCTGCCACTCTCATTTACTATAGACCCATATCCCATGAACATATTAAGATGGAAAAAGATACTACGCCTGGAAAAGATTATTTCCACACCAACTGGGAAGGATCAAGGCTGGTTCCAATCAAGGGATATTTGAATCTACTAATACTTATTAAGCAGAAACTGTACCTGCTACATTTATAGTTGTGTCTTTTCTCATATGAAAGTGAGTGCAATTAAGTATAGGATGTATGTGAGATGTTACCTCCTCTCTCTGGAATTACTGCACAGTTTAATAGACATCAAAGAGTAAGATTCATAAGAAGGAATGCACTGTGTTATGACATTTAACATTGGCTTATTCAATGCTCAATTGACTCATAAAGTGAGTATTACTGTCTCACCACTGTGAGTAAAAACATGAGGCTCAGAGTGATTAATTTGCTCAAAGTCACACAGCATTCAAATCTGGTAGGCAAGGGCTTGAACAGCCACTAAAGAAGATAGAAAGAAGCAGAAGACAGTGAAAAAAGCATTTTACAAAACATGAAGAGTTTTTCAAATTTTGGGTTTTGAGACTTAGTTGATCTTTAATGTCTCCAAGGCAAAGTTCAAAGCTAAGAAAAATATGCATTTCAAGGAGAAGAAAAGAAGAAGAATTTTTGGAGTTGGGACACGGAAATCTAAGTAGATGGGCAGAGGAAAAGCTTGCAGAAGAAGAAACGGAAGCATGTAGGAGACCAGACAGAATCAAAATAGAAACTGAGAGATTGCACCAAAAGTAGCCTAGAGCAGTCTTTCAAGTGGCTGAGTCCCTGACTTCTGTAGGAAAAGAGCAGAGGGAGTTTGAACTAGCGTGGACTTCAGGAAGCTTGGGCTTTATTTAAATGCATGGAGAGCTCATCAGCAAAAATGAAATGGAAGCCTCATCCATGAGTGGCTTTTCCTAAGGAAGGTCTTGAGAACTTCTTTTCCAGAATAACCAGACGTTGCCATGCGACCTTCTAAGGTACTATAGTTTTGCTAATGTAGTAAAAACAAATATTAAAGAGCTCAATAAAACTTTTTAATACCTGATTTTTTTCCCTGAAATTCACTTAAATTCCATGTAGTTATTTAGAATATGGAAATAAAATTAAAATGTACCCTGAATAGACCTTATATTCTATGCTCTCTAGGCCCAAGAAATAACATTCTAAGACCAAAATATAGATGTCAAAGAAAGGCAAATAAGCTTTATAAAAGACATTTAAATGGACAAACTAAAATTTTGTGTTTGAGGTTTTTTTTTTTTTTTTTAAGAGACAAGGTCTGCCTCTGTCACTCAGGCTGGAATGCAGTGGCAATCACAGCTTGCTGCAGCCTTAAACTCCTGGCCTCAAGAGATCCCCCTGCGTCAGCCTCCCAAGTAGCTAGAACTGTAGGCAAGCATCATCATGCCTAGCTAATTATTTTTAAAAAATTTTTAGAAACAAGGGCTTACTAGTTGCCTGAGCTGCTCTCAAATACTTGGCTTCAAGTGATCTTTTCGCCTTGGCCTCCCAAAGTGTTGTGATTACAGACATGAGCCACAGTGTCTGGTCTAAAACATTTTTTTTTTTTTTTTGAGACAGAGTCTTGCTCTTTCGCCGGGGCTGGAGTGCAGTGGCCGGATCTCAGCTCACCGCAAGCTCCACCTCCCGAGTTCACGCCATTCTCCTGCCTCAGCCTCCTGAGTAGCTGGGACTACAGGCGCCCGCCACCACGCCCGGCTAGTTTTTTGTATTTTTAGTAGAGACGGGGTTTCACCGTGTTAGCCAGGATGGTCTCGATCTCCTGACCTCGTGATCCGCCCGTCTCGGCCTCCCAAAGTGCTGGGATTACAGGCTTGAGCCACCGCGCCCGGCCTGGTCTAAAACATTTTTAAAGTTGGGGAGAGTTCAATTAGACTGACAAAGGTATATTAATATAAGATTTTATTTTTAAAAAATCTTAGATACACTGTCAAGTGTGATGAACCATTGCTCCTGTGTTCTCTTTGATCTAAAAGCAAAGAACTTACTTTCTTTGTGACTACTACTTTGGCAGACAATAATCCCAATTAACTTTGAACATATTTCCATTTTAGCAAATGTCATCCACTGTGCCACTGACTATCCACATTCTGTATCTTTTTTCGGCTATAGTCTTATTGAAAATAGGGTAGAGGTCTTTCTATGGTGTTTGTCTTTACATTAGTAACTAACAAATTCCTGGCCCATAGCAATCACTAAATAGCTTACTGATGAAACAACCTTTCAATTGACTGATGAATGAATGAAGTGAATGGAGAATGGATAGGGTAACCAAATAAACGGCTCAATAGAGACCTCTTTTTGGAATAAGCTAAACACACATTAAACATTTCTGTAGTTAGAAATATTCAGGAGTAGGTCACATCATCATTTGCTAGGAATATAGTAGCAGGAACTCAAATGTCAGGTAATTAATAGATCAAAATTGCTTTGTAGGCTTCCTCCAAACTGACAGCCCTTCATCCTATTTACTGTTAATAGCATAAACGAACCTAATCTATCCAAGGGAGTTGTAGGAAGATATATTTTAGGATGATAATAAGCCCAATAACAATAACATACATTTGTTTCAAAGCATAAGTACTTCCTATTTGCTGGTGGCGTAACGGCCAGTTCTTGATGACAGGCTACTATGCAGCGTAACACTTTATTTCAAAGGAAGAATATG
The DNA here is from genome assembly GCF_009764315.1 of Trachypithecus francoisi. Classification (NCBI taxonomy): domain Eukaryota; kingdom Metazoa; phylum Chordata; class Mammalia; order Primates; family Cercopithecidae; genus Trachypithecus; species Trachypithecus francoisi. The sequence continues at coordinate 21,093,257 of NW_022681454.1, forward strand.
GGGAATAGTGCATGGAGAAAGGTTGTACTCAGACGGCCACTCAGTTCTGAGTGCTACAATGCCCACCAACCTTGAGAGGAGCACTTCCAGACAAGAAAGTACAATGGAGCCATTCTCCTTAGAAGAAATGCCTTCCTTGTCTAGCCCCACAGTTAGAGGTCTGGTCTTAGCACAGTAGTTCCCCAAGACGGCCAGATGGATGGAACTCATTATCTTTACAAAATTCCAAACAGGATAAATGGGACTTATTTCTTATTAATTCCCCAATGGAGCTACCATTGAGGGCTCTAAATTTTGTTATTTACAATAATCAAATAAGCAGGAAGAAAAAGAGGAAAGAAGACAAGGAGGGATGGAGAGAATCCACTCACCAGGTGATCTATGATAAAGGCTTAGACAACTTGTCTTCAGGACATGTTGCTAGGGCCAACCAGAAGAAAAAGAATGCCAACATCATCACTTGCTACTGTCCCCCTCTCTCACTACTTTCTAGTCATTCTGTCTCTCTTACAGATTCTGAAAGATGATGACATCACCACCACAGTCACTGCCTTCCCTCTTCCTGAAACTCTACCCCCAGGTCTTCAATGGCTCCTGGCTCCAGCTCACTACTCAGGAGTCCATCTCAGTGATTCTCTGCCAAGCAAAGTACAGTAGCCTCCCCTGCACTACTGTTATTTTCAAACTTGATTATTTAATTGGGCCCTTCATGGCACTTGTCACAATTTGTATGTTTAATCCATTTACTTCCTTATGTTCCACTTTGCCCATTGGAATATAAGCTCCATGAGGGCAAGCACAGTTTTGTGTTGTTCACTATGGCATTTCTAGTACCTTCTGCAATTCCTGGGATGTAATTGAGGTCCAATAAATAAATACAGAAAGCAAGAGGAAGGAAAGGAAACAGAGGCTGAGGAAGAAATATTTGCATCATTTATCTTATTTTATAAAAGTCTTCCATAATTTCATTCAATATTCATTTATTAAGCAATTATTACTGACTGCAGGAAGCCACTGCATTTTGTAGAACTGACTACTCTTCTATCCATGAAGAAAGTCTCATGAAAAATACAGATGCCATATTTAGTACATGAATAGTATTTTGCTTCATTGTTATTGCAAAATACTAAAAAATGCAGCCACATCTTCTTTTCTTGACCCCTGATCTACAACTCTTTGTCTTGTAGACTAAGAACTGCAGGAAATAGAAATGAATCACTTCCCACCAACTTCTATTTCTTGTTTTCTTGCCACGGGTTCTATTCACCCACTTAAGCATCTTAAGTCAATCAAACTTTTATAACCAAATCTCCCTAACAAATGCAAAACTCACTTCCCACCAAACAACCCTAATTTAGCACAAACTTTAAATTTCAAAGGAAATTTGAACGTGCTTTGCTTTAAATGTCAGGACTAGATTTTCAGATGGAATAATTAAGGGGGAGGAGACACTTCCTTCCAATAAAATAGATTGCTAGTTTGTGGAATATTATGTTTTTTACCATATGCTACTAATGGGCATCCTGATGATCACATGAAGCTTGCTTCTCTGTCCTGACTGCCACAAAGATGAGAATATTTGCACTGAAATCCAAAGGATAGACATACGTTCTTAAAAGGCAGATCTATCGGCTTGTGTCTTCTATTACATCTGCAGTTTTCAAGTATCATTACTCATTCTTACAACAATCCATAATCCCCTTCTCGTGTGGATGAGGCTTGTGGATTATTTTTTTTCTTACTATTATATAATATGTCGTATTTCTTACATAAGTAAGCAGTTTGTTAGAACATGAAATTCTGCATTGTTTGGAATGAATGAGATCCATGCAGTTTTAGAAATGTTTTGGAAATTTTACTGAAACATATTTTGATTTTCCAGGTTTAATGTTTAGAATCTAATCATTATGACTGAAAAGTTATGTTATAAACTGATTTATACAGCATAATTTTCCAATTCATTGGGGGTGAAATTAAGCTCTAAAAGTGCCAAAAGCTTTCAAGATGCTAGAAAACAAATAAAAAGCAGATACTTGGAAATGTTTTTGCCCAACACAAGCATTTTTCACACTACATCCTATCTTCTCTCCAAGGCTGTTTTCTGAAGGTCCTTCCATTTCTCTAATTATATCAGAGAAGGTTTCTCAGTTACTAAAACGTACTGTCCCTCTTCAACACTTAACCCCAATGTATTTTTACAAAGGGAGTAAGCGGATGGGTTTCTGCCAGCACCAGGGAGCTAAAAACGGTTCCCACAGGGGGTGAGAGACAGGGTCTACATAAAGCTTCCATCGAAACTGTAAATCCCAAATCTGTGAATGCAAAGGTTTTCCATATTGAAAAGTGTGATCATGATCTTTGTGTCTTACCAAGAGATGTGACATTTAATAACTTTAAATATCTCCAAAGACTGACTTCAAGATCAGTGATATTCTCAGTGAAGCAAATGTGCCTGATACCCGTGGCAATCATTGAGGACACACACACACACAGATTACATTTGGCTGAATTACAAAAGCTCTTCTTCCTTCTTCATTTTTCTTCATGTGAAAATGTTTGTTATATTAGGAAACTAAGCTGTGTATGATAAATGCTTTTGCTTTATGGGGTATGAGTGTTCAAACGATTACAGTTTGAGGACACACAATTACAAAAGTTTGAAGACCACTGAAAAAACTGCATGAAATCAAACAGTCAGGAATACAGGCTAAAAGCCCTGGTCTTAATTAAAAATATACTAAGTAGCAACCTATTGACATCACTGTCAGCTTCAGAACAAAGATAAAGTACACATTTTTTTTAAAAGAGAAAACTGACTTTGTGTAAAAGATAGACTCCAGACACAAAATACATAGAAAATGCTGTCTTTAAGAGTATATGATAATGGCCTGGTGTCTTAGTCAGTCTGGGCTTCTATAACAAAAGTACCACAGACAAGGTGGCTTAAACAACAGAGATGTATTTGTCATAGTTCTGCAGACTGGAAGTCTGAGATCAGGGTTCCAGCATGGTCAGGTTCTGGTGAGGACTCTCTTCCTGGTTTGCAGTTGGCCATATTCTGGATGTATCCTCAGTTGGAGGGGAGGAGAAAGAGTTAGCTCTCTGGTCTCTTCTTATAAGGACACTAATCTCATTCATGAGTGTTCTACCCCTAAGACCTAATCACCTCTTAAAGGCCTTACTTCAAAATACCATCACATTCAGGATTCAATTTCAATGTATGAATTATGGGGGAACACAAACATTTAGTCCATATCACCTGGGGACAGGATGCTCCAAAGAGATTTCAAATGATGAATTTCACCCTTCCCCCATTTACTTTCCTAAATTGTTTCAAACACAGAGACTTACGAAAGAAAATGAATATTTTCTCTTTAGTTACTGCCATGCTTAAGGAAATTAGGCTGAACTCATTTGCATGGAGATGATTCAGCCTTCTGAATGATTTTCTTAACTAACACAGTTATTATTATAGATGAGGTTATATAATTGAAAAGCTTAAAAGAGGTTGTAACCATCCTTGATATATTCTAACTCATAAAGAAAATATTGCCGATGATTGAAACCACTTGATTTTGCAGAATACTTGCTGATCATAAAAAGTCTTTGCAATTACTTTTTGAATTTCAAATGTAAACTTAGGGCAACTGAAAAAAAAAGAAACTCTTGGTAAAACTTTCTACCTAGTGTTTTATCATTAGTTGTTCAACTATGATAGTTCATATTTATGTAACACTTATTATGTGCAAGGTACTGTTCTCATTCTTGTTCATTATTTCATTTTATTGTCACAACAACTTTATGACTTACATATTATTAGGTATGATTCTTATCATCGCTTTACAGGGAAGAAAATTAACACAGAGAGAAGTTAAGTGACTTACCCCAAGGTCTCACAGAGCTGGGATTCAATCTTTGCTCTTAAACTCACTAAACTAAATCGATTCTGAATAAGGATAAATAAAACAAATTTAACACTGACTCATACACAGAATAACTTAAAGAAGAGTAAGGGAAAACTGGTGCAGGCCACAAGAATTACTTATGAAGGTTCTCTGTGGAACATTATGCAAAGTGTGTTGGATAATGTTTATCTTTTAACAACCAAAGCAGAACTGGTGACTAAATTCTCCCTGTGCCTAGACTCAAAGGATTCAGAAGCAATAAAAATGAGTCAAAACTTTGGGTTCATATTTCCATAATAATGTTGCATTCAAAGCCTTGCAAACACAAGAAGATAAAAGGAAACTAGAAAGAAACAAGACTTTCAAAAAGACCAGGACACATAAGGGTGATTAGGAGCCACTCTCCTCAACCGTTTTCCTTTGCCCTCAGGTGCAATCATGCCAGAAGCAGTTAATTCTGTACCCTCCCCTTTGCTGCTTTCATATTTTGTATGCTCTGTTTCATTGCATTCACCATGCTATTATAACTGTCCACACCTTCTGAAAGGCTTCTGATCCTACTCAGAGCTGGCCTACAGCTACTCTCTTCATGACTCAAGCAAAGCTCAAGGCTTTGCTTCCTCATCTCCAATCTGAAACTTCTGTCTCGCTGAGCCTTTTTGGTCTTTGGCTTCATATCCAGTTTAGCTCTTTTTATACAGTCACATGGATCACCCATCAAGTTTTACTTTTACTACTACAAGTTGAGCGTATCGAATCTGAAAACCTGAAACTTGAAGTGCTCCAAAATTCAACTGTTTGAACATCGACATGACACGACAAGTTAGCCTGAATGCACTATTTTTTCATTATATTAATGGCATGTCATATTTTTATTGCTAAGTATTTACGTGTGAATGAGTACAAGAAAATGATTGCTTATAGGTACAATATAAATTTAGAGTCAGGAGTGACAGCAGTGCCAAACAACCACAAGTTATCCACACAGGTGGCTGAGACAGTGATGCTTTCGCTTTTCCATAGGCTAGTGCACAGAAACTTTGTTTTATATACAAAAATTATATAAAATATTGTATAAAATTACCCTTGGGCTATGTGTATAATGTGTATATAAATCATAAATGAATCTCATGTTTAGATTTGGATCGCATCCCCAAGAGATCTCATTAATTATGTATATGTAAATATCTAAAATCTGAAAAAAAAATCTAAATTCTGAAACACTTCTGATCTCTCTTGAGCGTTTTAGATAAGGGATACTAAACCTGTACTATTAATAGCTGCAGGCATTGCATTAGGTACTCAACACTCATTTACCTCAAATGTAGATCAACCATGCAAGGCAAGAGCTATCATCCCTATGATCCTAATACACAAGGGAGACTAGAGAAGGTTTCTCTTGGGGAACGACATTTGAGCCAATAGCTTAAGTGCGAAAAGGGTTTCAACTTATGAATACTAGAAACAACTACCCCAGGCAGATGGTTCAAAACATGTAAAGGTTTTCAAGTAGGACCTAGAACTAACAATAAGCTAATGTGGCTAGAGAAAAACCTGTGAGGGGCAGAGTAGCAGAGTGGCCCAAGAAGGGACCATGCAGGCCAGGCAAGACTGAATAATGCTGGCTTCATGATGTATTTCCTCCACTCAACTATGTACTCAGTAATGCCATAAACCATGTTTCCACGTTTGATTCATGTGGGCTCCCAGAGTCTAGCATATTTGCTCACCCTTAGTGTTAGTTTGAATATTGGTTTTGGAATTGCTGGTGGCATTGATGATGAATTTGTTGGTGGTATCCACGATGGAATTGGTGGTGGTACTTGCAATGGAATTCTGATGGGATTGCTGGTCCTATTGATAGAGGCATTGTGGTAGTACTACTATTCACTAGAGTAGAAACACAGTGAATGTTTACTGATGATCCCCCTCTAAATGAAGACCTGTCTTTTTTTTTTTTTTCTTTGAGACAGAGTCTAGCTCTGTTACCCAGGCTGGAGTGCGGTAGAGCCATCTCGGCTCACTGCAAGCTCCGCCTCCCAGGTTCACGCCATTCTCCTGCCTCAGCCTCCCGAGTAGCTGGGACTACAGGTGCCTAGAAGACCTGTCTTAATGCACCATATATTATAATTCACATCATTCAGAGGCAAATGATCGTTAACACTGAAGCCTCGATGAGAAGGTGAAAAGCAATTAAAATGATTCACCTGGTTTTATTAACATGCTTGACCAGAGGCAGACTTAAGAATTTGGAAAAGCTGAATTTAAATAATTTATGTTCCTTAATGACCACATCCCCAGCATAATTCTTTCTGTACTTCTGGAATATGCTCTAACTCTTGTGTAAACACAGTCTGACTCTCCTTGAATCCCTTAAGTGTGATGTCATCTGTGAATGTTCTTCATAGAAATTACAGATTTGAAGAGCCTAAAGATCAACTTTATATTTCTATTAGTAATTTGGTATTCATCCAAATGGGGAAAAGGACCAGAAAATATCCTCTTTCATGAGAATGTTATAAATCACAAAATCCCTTAAAAATTTACAGGCAGCTTCATATCGGATACTACTACAAGGATGAGGAAGACACAGTCCCTGAACTTTGTATTCATCTAATGATACCACTTATTCAGCACTACATACTTGTATTAAGCACATCATGTCATTATTTAATCTAATGGAAATGTTATTATTCCAATTTTATATTTGAGGAAACTGAGGCCCAGAGAACTGCCTTTCCTCTTGGGAAAAGCATGGGTTTATGTCAGCCAGATCCTGATGGATTTCAATCGCGATGGTATAATGTTCAAGAAGTTGAAGAAGAAACCCAGAGCCAGAGAATGAAACATAGAGTTTATTGAGGAGACTTACATACAGGGCAGTTCAGTGGTGGCAGGGTAGACAGGAAAACTGTGACCACTTGTAAACAGCATGCAGTTTATACAGCATTTTTACTTACCTTTCTCTTCCAGCAACCTCACCTGGCAATCTTCATTTAATCCAAAACAAACAGCCTAGATACTCTGTATGGCCTGTTTTCCAAGGGATGAGTGGAGGTTCAGATGTTCCTCACAGATAAGGAATGAATCCCTGGGTTGAACACTCTTGGATTTCTTAGATGTTCCTCATAGATAAGGAATGAATCCCTGGGTTGACGACTCTCGGATTTCTCAGACTCCCCATAGGGTCTAAGAATAGAATTCAGGGTATGCTTAAATTAAGTGACCGCTGTCAGGTACATCTGCCATACAACTTGCCATTCATGCATCTCATCTCCCTCTTTGCTCCTTGTATAAAGACCCTGGGAAATATTTAAGTATTGCATAGTACATTGATGAACCTTAAAGCTAAGGATCCAGGGTCTATGGGTGAGAATTCCATAGGAAAGTTCCATATGGTTCTTCGGATCCCTAAGAAAGGAGTCAGGGACAAAGAAACACCTGAAGGATAGACACTGGTGATGACTCTGAAGTACATATGGGCACACCCTCTCTGAGCAGGGTGACCAATTTTTACCAGTGTATTGTGTAGAGTGAGGCCAGGACTTAGAGGGAATGGAAGACCTGTCTAAGTGCACAGGGTCAAACAATGATCTGTTAACCTCAACGAGTAACCCATTAATTCATTAATCATTTTGTTTTTCTCATAACATTTTGTCCAAAGGAATTTCATGCAAAAATCTGTACCAAATAAGAGAAAACCATTTGCTGAACTCTACCAATAATTCTTCTATGCCTGGCTCACTGGTTTCTGAAATTTTACAATCAGAAAGTTGTCCCTTTAAATCAAAGCACTAGCCTTACAAATAAATCAGGAATTACTAGGCATGGCATAACATACAGTAAATTAATTTTCCTTTGTCTCTTTTTCAGAACAGCTTTGATTAATTAAGTTGAGAGTTGTGGTAAGAATTATAATTAAAAAAGAAGGAGAAAGTTTGGAAGGGAAAGGCTAGGGGTGATTTCTGTCAACTTACAGTTTAAAAATTACAGTGTGAAAATCTCTGGATTTACCCAGTTAAATCCCTAATAGAAATATGTACACGCTTACCAAAGATATGTTCCAGATTGTTAAGAGAATGCTGTTGTCAATAGTTAAAAAGCTGAAACTGCCAAATTTTTCCACTGATACTAGAAGATAAAATAATTGTTGTATATTCATGTAAAGAACCAAGAACCAAGAGCTTGCAGTGAGCCGAGATGGCGCTACTGCACTTGAGCCTGGGTGACAGAGCAAGACTCCGTCTCAAAGGAAAAAAAAAAAAAAAGGACAAGTCTTCATTTAGAGGGGGATCATCAGTAAACACTCACTGTGTTTCTACTCTAGTGAATAGTAGTACTACCACAATGCCTCTATCAATAGGACCAGCAATCCCATTAGAATTCCATCGCCAGTACCACCACCAATTCCATCGTGGATACCACCAACAAATTCATCAATGCCACCGGCAATTCCAAAACCAATATTCAAGAACCAAGAACTTATTCACTATAAGAACCAGGAGATTAACTATTGCTACATAAAGCAACATGGATGAATCTGACAGATGTCAGACGTCATGATCAACAAAAAAAAGGCCTACACGAAAGAGTTTGTATTAGGTGATTAGATTTATCCAAATACAAAAAAAAGAAAGAAAGAAAGAAAAGAAAAACAAAGAAAAAAAAAGGGTGAATCTAAGTTAGGCTGCTAGAAGTCAGCATTGCGATTACCCTCACAGGGCAGAGCAATTAGTGACTGTCCTAGAACAATAGGGAAGTTTTTGTGGTGCTCGTTAGAGTATGTATGTTCGTTTTGTGAAAATTCCTGGGGCTCTACATTAATGGCATGGCCATTTTCTGTATGTATATTACGACTTAAAAAAAATGCAAAAGCAAAAAATAAAACTGTTGATTTTGCATCAAAAGTCTACCTTAAAAATTAGGACCCAACAGGTTATAGAATCTTAGGTGATCACTTAACCTCTGTAAATCTTAATTAAGCTGTCTATAAAATAGATGCCTATCACAATGGATTAAAATAGATTACAAATTGTAATATGCTTTGTAAATTATAAAGTTCTGTACAACTGTTAATTATTTAGACCAGTGGTTTGCAACCCTTGCTGTGAATAAGACTCACCTAAGAAGATTAACAGGGACAACTAAATAGGTATGTTATTCCCATTACCCTACAGATTTTGATTTCCCGTTAGGTACGTTATTCCCACTACCCTACAGATTTTGATTTTCTAGGTCTGGAAAAAAGCCAGTGCATCTCTATTTTCAGCAGTTCCACAGGCAATATAGCCACAGCTTTGGGCCATTGATTTAGAAAATATCTTCTTATTTCAAAAGTTAATACCCCATTTCAGTTTTGTTTCTGAGATCTGCGTAACTCATCTACATTTTGCCAATCACAAGTTACAGACACAATGACATTTCAGGAAGTCTAATGCATTTAGATAACAAATATCTGATGAGTAAGCAAGAGCCTTAATGAGCAAAAAGATATCTCATATTAAACCAGGCACCCAGAAGCAAAAATTGTTTGTGTGTGTGTGTGTGTGTGTGTGTGTGTGTGTGTAAAACTCACAAATAAATTATAAGGGCAGAATGCCTTCCTAGTAATATCTAAAGCCTGAGTACATGCCATTGTATATCTATGCCAGAAATCATGATCCAATTTATGCTTTGGTTTTGTTTTCCCTCCACTTGAGAAATGAACACCAGTTGTCGAAACAGTTTTTTATAACATTTCTTTTGATATCCTTTTCATGTTTTTAATAGTATGTTGTTCAAACAATGAGGCTTCTTAGACTTATAAAATTGCTAGACCTCAAGAAGTATATCAATTCCCATCAATGAGTAAAATGCATAAAATCAGAATGGTTTGGAGTTTTTCTTTGAATCCCTATGATATTCAAATTGCATCATTCATCTCCCCCTAATTTTCTCCTTAGACAAATTCATTACACACAAGAAAGAGTTCAGAGCAAAGCTATTCAACATTTGCAATTTACTTGTGTACATGTTGCCCCAACAGTACATACTGAATAATGATTGAATTTAACAGATTAGTCATTTTGAGACTAGATCATTTCCTATAGCCAAAAATAAGGTATTAGATTTTATGTTGCCTTGTTGTTGAAATGCAGTTAAAATCAACTCTTCCTCAAATACATGAAGCTGTACTTGCATGATATTTTTATTGGCCAACATACAGTTTTAGAGAGGATTACATCTGAATTGAATTTTCAGTGCTGCTGTGTGCATATTAAAGGTTTCCCTTACTTCCTGCTTTAGGATCCTGGTTAGCATTATTCATAACCTTGAAAATAATCTAGTCCAGTATCATTCTACACTTTTACCACATATATGTTATGGAATAACCTGTCACCTAGATCACATTCTGAATTTTTAAAAAATAAAACAATGAGGCCAGGCAGGGTGGCTCATGCATGTAATCTTAGTACTTTGGGAGGCCAAGGCAGACAGACTGCTAGAGCTCAGGAGTTCAAGACCAGCCTAGGCAACATGGTAAAACCCTGTCTCTATTAAAAATACAAAAAAAAAAAAAAAAATTAGCTGTGTGTGGTGGCACATGCCTGTAGTACAAGACACTTGGGAAGCTGAGGCAGGAGGATCACTTAAATTAGGAGGTAGAGGCTGAAGTGAGCCGAGATTGCACTACTGTACTCCACCCTGGGTGACAAAGTGAGACCCGATCTTAAATGAATGAATGAATGAATAAATAAGAAAAGCTACTTTTTAACGCAATCTCTCCTCAAAATTTTCTTAGAAACTTGCTTATAATTCATTAGGTATGGTTCATTAATTCCTACCTGTTCTAAAAACTAAGGCACTACAAAAATAATAGGTACATCATTTGTGACTATCTAAGGAAACACAGAGCTTACAAAAAAAGAAACCAAGTAGCAATATAGAAATAATGCCATTTTCCGTTTTCAACAAATCATGTCATCAAAGACATAATGCAGAGAATACTAAGAGTTACACTATCAACATTCAAACATCAGCTATACCACTTATTAGCTGTGTAACCACAGCTACCTCTTTATGTCAGTATTAGGAATGATAATAAATCCTATTTTGTAGGCTCACCACAAGAATTAAATAAGTCCACACATTTAAGGCACCTAGAACAGGCCCTAGCAGAACATAAATGTTCAAATATTAAATTATTTTAATATATTTTGGGTTTCATTAGGCCAGCAAAAGTAAGATAAGTATCTATAGTCTGGATAGTGAGAACTACAACAAGAAAGTGACTACACTATAGTTTGCATGAGCAAAAAGGAGCTAATTAGAAAGTGGCCCAGAGCATCTGTCCTCAGATTGGGAATGGGAAAAGACCCTTCCCCTGTACTCTTCCGATTGGTGGCCATCTAACAACATTCAATAAAACTCAGATTGATTTATACCTCTCTTTTTCTATCAAGGTGCCTCAATGCTGTTAAGTGATGCTAAGTTCTAGGGTGATTCTAGGGTGCCTGAAGCATCCAGACATTCCTAACGAATAAATGAAGGGTTGGTGGAAAGCTGTTTGGTCTGTACTGATGAGGCTTTGCCAAGTCCATCACTAATCCAGGGTTTCAGATATTTTACTATAAGTTTCTTTGCTCTAATCCATGCTAAGACCTTTCCATACATAGTCTCACTTCCTCCTTATAACTCTATGGAACAGAGTTCATCATTTTCTCCATCTTACGTATGAAAGTTCACTATTTGCCAGGCACTTAAAGTTCAGATAAAAATTATCCAGATATAGTCACCACTCTCTTAGAATGCACACTCTCATAGAGAAAAGACATTTAACCCTATTAATAAAATAACGTGCTTAAAATTATTATACACACCTAAAGGAGCTCCACAAGGTACTATCAGTTCATATTATATGGAAACCTGGTTTTAGAGACTACAGAAGGACAAAGTATATGTAAACATATAGTTGGTAGCCCATGGGGATCGCTAAGAAAAAGGACTTGTGTTTGCAACGAAGCTGGGGTAGAAGGTATCATGGCACATTCTAGGATATGACAGAAGACCTGGTTTGTTGGAAGTCAGAGAGAGGAGGAGTAAAGACAAAGGAAAATGTGAGTGTGGTCTGTTGAGGGTATCATGAAAGGCCTCAGGATCACGTTAAATATTTTAGGCATGATGCATACGACAATTCACAGCCATTTAAATATTTTAATCAGGTCAGGTACGGTGGCTCATAACTGTAATCCCAGCACTTTGGGAGGCCGAGGCGGGCAGATCATTTGAGGTCAGGAGTTCGAGATCAGGTTGGCCACATGGTGAAAACCTGTCTCTACTAAAAATACAAAAATTAGCTGGGTGTGGTGGCTCATACCTGTAATCCTAGCTAATCAGAAGGCTGAGGGAGGAAAATTGCTTGAACCCAGGAGACAGAGGTTGCAGTGGGCCAAGATTGTGACACTGTACTCCAGCCTGGGCAACAGAGTAAACTCTCAAAAAAATACATAAATAATAAATAAATAAATATTTTAGTCACGGAAATAACATGCTTCTATTTGTTTATACCCTGGCTATAGTGTATAGATTGGATATTGCCCCTCTCTCTTGCATTTAACTCTTCGGCCTCTCTTTTGTGATATTTTTGTGTAAAGCTTTATACAAGACTTTAAAATTTATACTTTATTTTTACCATAAGAGAACAGTAAGACCTTTAGCTACATTTCCTTTTTAAAGGATATTTATAATCCTCAAGAAAAGATAGTAAAGGCATTGCCTATAGAAATAGAGATTTGAGAATAAGAATAATTTTTTTTCCTTTTTGCCTACATTCTAGTATTTCAGAAGTTCTAATAAGACAGTAAAAGAATAGCATGCCTATAAAAGCAAGGTTGTAATTTACATACCAACTTAATTGGTCATGAGATCTTCAACTTCTATTTCTTCCAACACAAGTGTCAGAGTTTTTTTTGCCCTTGCTGTAAAAATCCTCGAAGAGTAAATAGATTTATGTAACACAATGTTCTTAAAACTTTGACCTAGTCATAATTCAGTGTGATTTTAATTCCTTTATACCTAAGTGCTAGGCAATACACCACAGTGTGAAATAGGAAGGGGAAAGAGATATATTTAGAGTTTGGAGGGCAAGAAAATTAAAAAATAGGGCTAATAACTGTGAAAGGGCTTTAGAATGAATAATCTAAAGGACTTCCAGGAATGAAAATGAAACGCTCTTAGAGAGCAGAGAAGGATGATCAACTAGAAGCCTCTTCCCCACAGGAACACCAAACTGAGCAAATATACACACGAAAAAAACAACTTCATAAGAACCAAAAATCAGGTGGGCAATCACATCACCTGGTTTTAACATCATATTAAGGAAACAGGCACTGAATACAGGAGGGAAGACAGTCTTGTATGGCCTACACCACTCCATCCCCATCCCCTGGCAGCAGGCATGTGGTGCGGAGGGAGAATCTGTGTGTTTGGGGGAGGGAAAGCACAGTGATTACGGGACTTTGCATTGAAAGAGCTTCTGCACAGCAAAATAAACTATCATCAGAGTGAACAGGCAACCTACAGAATGGGAGAAAAGTTTTGCAAACTACTCATCTGACAAGGGGCTAATATCCAGAACCTATAAAGAACTCAATCAAATTTACAAGAAAAAAACAACCCCATCAAAAAGTGGGCAAAGGATATGAACAGACACTTCTCAAAAGAAGACATTCATACAGTCAACAAACACATGAAAAAATGCTCATCATCACTCGCCATCCGAGAAATGCAAATCAAAACCACAATGAGATACCATCTCACACCAGTTAGAATGGCAATCATTAAAAAATCAGGAAACAACAGGTGCTGGAGAGGATGTGGAGAAATAGGAACACTTTTACACTGTTGGTGGGACTGTAAACTAGTTCAACCATTGTGGAAAACAGTGTGGCGATTCCTCAAGGATCTAGAACTAGATATCATTTGACCCAGTCATCCCATTACTGGGGATATACCCAAAGGATTATAAATCATGCTGCTATAAAGACACATGCACACGTATGTTTATTGCAGCACTATTCACAATAGCAAAGACTTGGAATCAACCCAAATGTCCATCTGTGACAGACTGGATTAAGAAAATGTGACACATATACACCATGGAATACTATGCAGCCATAAAAAAGGATGAGTTAGTGTCCTTTGTAGGGACATGGATGTAGCTGGAAACCATCATTCTCAGCAAACTATCGCAAGAACAGAAAACCAAATACCGCATGTTCTCACTCATAGGTGGGAATTGAACAATGAGATCACTTGGACACAGGAAGGGGAACATCACACACTGGGTCCTATTGTGGGGAGGGGGGAGAGGGGAGGGATAGCATTAGGAGATACATCTAACGTAAATGACAAGTTAATCGGTGCAGCACACCAACGTGGCACATATATACATATGTAACAAACCTGCACGTTGTGCACATGTACCCTAGAACTTAAATTAAAAAAAAAAAAAAATTCATGTCCATCAAACTCAAAAAAAAAAAAAGAAATGCAGTGCTGCCCTGTCACAGTGGAAAGCAGAACTCAGAAAGCAGGACAAGGAAGAACTCAGCCAGTGTGGATGGAGGGAGCATCTAGACAAGCCTTAGCCAGAGGCAAACTGTCCATCCCGGTGGTCCCTGAGTTCCTGCAAGCCTTGCCACCTGGATTAAAGTGTCCAGGGGTCCTCAATCAACTTGAAAGGCAGTATAGGCCCCAAGTACTGCAATTTCTGGGCAAGTCTGGTGCTGTGCTGGGCTTGAAGCCAGTGGACTTGGGATGCACATGACCTAGTGAGATGCCAGCTGTGGCAGCCAAGGGAATGACTGCATCATCATGCTTCCCCAACTCCAGGCAGAACAGCTCGCAGTTCCAGGAGAGACTCCTTCCTTTTGCTTGAGAGGTGAGGGAAGAGTAAAGAGGACTTTGTCTTGCAACCTGTATACCAGTTCAGTTACAGCAGGACAGGGTACCAGGCAGAGTCCTGAGACTCCCACTTCAAGCCTTAGCTCCGCAATAACATTTCTAGACACAGTCTAGGCCAGAAGGGAACCCACTGCCTTGAATAGAAAGAGCCAGTCCTGGCAGGATTCATCACCTGCTGACTAATAAGCACTTGGGCCCTGAATAATCAGCAATCATACCCAGGCAGTACTTGCTGAGGGCCTTGGGTGAGACTCAGGGCTGTGCAAACTTCAGGTGTGACCCAGAATAATCCCAGCTGGGATGGCTATGGGAAAAGACTTCTTCTGTTTGAGGGAAGGAAAGAGAAGTAAAGGGGACTATGTCTTACAGTTTGGGTACCAGCTCAGCCACAGTGAGGTACAGCAACAAGCACACTCTTGTGGTCCCCAAGTACAGGCCTAGGCTCTTGGACAGCATTTCTGGACCTGCCCTGGGCCAGAGGGAAGTCCAGTGCCTTGAATGGTGCTGGCCTGGCAGAACCCCACCGTGAGATGATGGTGGTTGTGGTCATAGGGAGAGGCACCTTTGCATGTGGAAAGGGGAGAAAAAGAGTGGGAATGAATTTGTATTGTGATTTGTGTCAGTTTAGTCACAGTAGAATAGAACAACAAGTAAATTTCATCATGACTAAGTGGGATTTATCCCAGGGATGCAAGGATAGTTCAACACACACAAATCAATCAATCTGATATATAATGTCAAAAGAATGAAGAGCAAAATCCAAATGATTATTTTGACAGATCCCAAAAAGGCATTTGATAAAATCAACATCCCTTCATGATAAAAACCCTCAAAAAACTGTGTATAAAAGGAATACACCTTATCACATAAAAGCCAAAAGAAGAACAAATCCCCAGAAGGTATCATGCTGAATGGAGAAAAACTGAAAGTTTTTCCCGTAACATCTGGAACAAGACAAGGATGCCCACTTTCACCACTGTTATTCAACATAGTACTAGAAGTCCTAGCTAGAGCAATCAGACAAGAGAAAAAAGTAAAGGGCATCAAAATAGGAAAGGAAGAAGTCAAATTATCATTGCTTGAAGATAATACGATATTATAGTTGAGAAAACCTAAGGACTGCATCAAAAAAACTGTTAGAACTGATAAGAAATTCAGCAAAGTTGCAGGATACAAAACACAGAAAAATCACTAGCATTTCCATATGTCAAAAATGAACAATCTGGAAAAGGGATAAAAAAAGTAATCCTATTTGCAAGAGCTACAAATAAAATAAAGCACTTAGGTGCAACCTTAATTAAAGAAAGGAAAGAATTATACACTGAAAACTACAAAGCATTGATGTAATAAATTAAAGAGGACACACAAAAACAGAAAGATATCCCATGTTCATGGATTGGAAGAATCACTTGGTTAAAATGCCTATACTACATAAGTAATCTACAGATTCAATGCAATCTCTATTCAAATATCAATGACATTCTTCATCAAATTAACATGGAACCACAAAAGTCAAAGCTATCCTGAATACAAATGAAAATTAAAAAAAAAAAAAAAAAAAAAAAAAAAACTGGAGGAATCACATTCTGACTTCAAATTAAACTACAGAGATACAGTAACCAAAACTGTATGGTACTAGCATAAAAGCAGACACATAGACCTATGGGATATTTTGTTTTCGATTCTTTGATTTCATTTCTAATTGCAATAGTTTCTTTTTAAATGATAGAAAAATCTCAACATATATTTCAAATGTGAAAACATATCAAGTTTTCATTGTTTCTGTAAACCTGGGTTCACAAAATTAACCACTAAGAGAATTTGCAGATGGTTTACTAAAATAAGTCTGACTTAAAAGTAATTAGAAAATTTGGAGGCACTTCAATTTAACAGAAAAAAGCAATCATGTGAATAGAAAACCAGAGTGTCCTATCTGATAAGACTGATGGAAGCCTATTGAAAATAATAGAGCTTCTCCACTAATTTGGTTGACGGATTCATTTTCTGAATGAGTAATCCTCACCTTTGCCTGCCTTCACTTTAGCCAAGAGAAAAGTCCTTCTTGCCTGGCTCCCTAAAATGAGAAAGTAGTGCCAATCCAGAAAGCTGCAATGGACTTGGTCCTCTGCATCAATGCTGCCATAGCTTTTGGGATGTGTCCTATAGGCCATCAAAAGACTGAGAACCAGGAACTTTCCATATTTAGTGGATTAACTGCATTTTACTAAATATGTCATTTTCAAGCTTTTCTACAACTATACTTTGAATACACTACATTTGTAAAAATGTGCATCTTAAGTTCTGATTTCTGATTGCATGTCTAGTCCCTAGGAATAGTGTAAACATTGTTACTCTAGCAATGATCTATACCTTTCTACTTTTTTCCCTGTCATGTTTCTATTTTATGTGTTCTCCATTGCATGTAATTCTGACCAGTAAGTACATGCTTCAGATTCAGATCCACTTCAAAATATACTGAGTTTTCTGTGCATAAATGTCACTTTAATGACTATAATAGTTCATCTTATGAATGTACCATTAATAGCTCATTTCTTCAGGTTCAACATTCAGACTACTTCTACTCTTTTGTTATAATAAATACTGTTTCCATAAATATCATTTTCCATACATCTTCATTTGCATTTTATGCTACTTTTAAAGTAGAATCCCAGTAGAAAGATTCAAAGATCATGAATACTTTCAGTTATTGAGATATATTGCCAAGTGCTTGCACCAGAAGTTGTAAAAGTTTTCAGCTGGAAACTGCTTATGATAAAATGTTACTTAAAAAGCTGAGGATAAAATTTAACATACAGTGTGCACTTAACCTGTGAAGTACAAAGTGAGGGGGTGGGAGTGGTCTGGCTGGAGGAGAATGATTTTATCACTGCCATTGTTTAGAATTGCCCAAGCATGGTGATAACAAAAAGCAGACCCACTGTTAGCTGGTTTTACTATTGCTATTAAATTCCCTTCAAACAACACACCCTCTTGTGCTTACGCCTGAGGGGGCCACTGCTTTTAATTACATAAATTTATATACATAAAGTAAGAGCCATATATCAAGTTGTTGACACAAGCAATGTGTAGGTTATTTATTAAACAATATGTATTGTGTGTTCTTCATATGCCCACACCCCATGAGGTGCTAGAGACAGAATGTCAAATAAGACAAAGTTCATGCTCTCCAGAAGTAAAGTGGGGCTGGAATTATGGCTGATTTTTTATTCTCTTCTACATATTGGCAGTGCCCACATTTTGCAAAAATGAACAAATCATTTTTATTTTTAGAATAATAATAAATGCATTAATTACTAGAAGTTAAAACTGCTATGATAAAATCTATTACTACTCATTCTTTAATACTGCAAACTAGATTCATTACTCCCTCCACAAACCTTTGTTTTCATACAAGGGGTCATTTGAAGGGCCCAAAGAAAGACAATATAAAAATTCAAATTGATGAATGTAGGTTGAAAAATCTGGGGAAGTTTCCATGTTCAAAATAGGCCCTCCTATTCCCTCCCCTGATCCCACTGGTCTGCCAAAATACACACTCTCAAAAAGTGTCATGGAATGCCTCAGATACAACTAACTATAGATACTTTATAAATTTAATAGAATCACAATTACAAAGAGGATTTCAGGATGTTACAAACTGTGTCTGAGCCATTGCTAAGTCATCAGCTATATTCTTTCAACTACTGAATGTTTGAAGAACATGTGCTTTGTTAGAAACCCGGGGGAAGGGATGGGAAAATTCTCTGAGAAATTTCTGCCAAGAGGGAAGGAATGAACAGAAGTGATGCCTGCTCGGGTGGTGTCATATAAGATCTGGGAGTTGAGGCCTCATGAATACAGGGCATTTCCTTCATCATACAGAGGACGTCATCATCCATTTATTTATATTACAAATATTTTTGGTATACTCAGGTAAGTTATAAACATAAAGTTATACTGGGTATATAGAAGTGAATTAAGTATTTGAAGTTTTGTCCTCATGGCTCTTACAATTTAGTAAGTCAATAAAATGAGAAAATAAAGTAAATAAATCCACATTTTCAAATGTGTTATAATATAAAAGAACACGGTGGTCTGAGAGAGAAAGATAAGGAGCCCTTATGTAAGATGAGATGTTCACAGAAAGACCTTCTGGGAAAGAGACATTCCAGCTGAACCCCAGGGCAAAAAGGTGCTAGACATTATAGAGTGACAGGAAAAACTTTCAGGTCAAGGAAATGGCAAGTGAGAGGCTATGACACAGGACTGGTAGCATGAGAAGCTCTGAGAGATCATCTGGCTATAATGAAGTGAACAAGTAGAATGGTGTGAGAATGAATTTGGAAAGGTGGGTAGAAATTAAGTTATCAAGTAGAGAGATATCTGGAGACCCATAGACAGAAATATATGGTTGAGGCTTGGAGGGATTTGGGAAAGGTTATAATGGGAGGGACTTCGTAGAAGCAGGACTGCCGTGACTTCAGTACATATAGGAAGCTACCGTATTTTCCCTTGGAAGAGAGGAACCCAGAAAGGTGAGTTCACATGGAAGTCATAAATGTCACTGTTTCTGGGCATCTTCATAAGTCCTAGGTAGCAGGAATTGGAGGGAGAAGCTATCAAATGGTCGGCCTGCCCATAATGTCTAATGACTAAGCAACATGACAGAGCATGGTTTACCAAGTAAACCAGAGTGATCATTGGTCATTTACATCCTACTTTATCATGCAGCCACTGGTGCAAACTGCTAATCAAATGAAATTCAGTGTCTCTAATCTCTGATTGTTTCTACAACATGCACAGTATGTTTAAATTTGATAGAAGTACAGAACAATAGCTTATTTCTTTATTTCTTCTGAAGCCATCTTCTTCTCAATTTGAGATTTTTTTTGACATGGATAATGCAGGTCACAGAAGGAACCCTTCTTTTTTCTTTGAATAGACCAAGTATAGGAATGATAAATAACAAATAACTGAAATTCAACTCAATCTTGAGCCAAAAAGAAAATCTGATGATATAATGTTATTAACCATATGGAAAATCCACTTTAATTGCTACACTAATTCTGCTACTAATAAGATTAGTGCAGAAAAGACTGAATGAAGTTACTTCAATATTAATTGGTCTTTCAAAGCTTGAACAGAAATGGCTATTTTTAATTAATTTAGGAAGACTACAGGCACTGATTTTTTAAAATAGTGGCGTGAAAAGAGAAAAACTAAATGCTAAGAGGCTTAAGAACATTATTAAACTCATTTATTATTCTTTTTTAATATAGAGTAAATTATAGAAATCTTACAAAATCAACAGAAGGAAAGATAATATGCTATCATGAAATATGCAATCTATTTTTTAAATGGGAAAAGAACTATTGAATCATAAATGGAAGAACCATTAGGAAGTTATGTAAACATTTCCCCTTTGAGTAATATAAATCCCGTATCACCCTAATGTCTACGCCCTAATAGTTCTATTCATTATCATAAATTTCAGAAGTCTCATTCTTTCACTACATATTTCCAAGGCATTTTATTTTCATTTTAAACAATTAAACAACTTTATAGTCTCATATCTTCAAAATATATTCTGCAGTTTGTTAAAAATAAATGGGACTTGCCTAGCAATTAACAACATAGAAAATGGATTAACTTGATTTTGCTTTACTTCATTGTTATCTTTCACCTTTAGGAATTACAGTTTTTAAGACTGGAAACAGAAAAGGCCATGGATACTCCAAAATTTCAGACATCCTGAATATTCTTTGATATAATCCTGCCATAGGGACATTGCATTAAAAATAAACAGGAAAAATAATTATTCAATCCCTTCCCTAGCTTCACCTCTTACCGAGTCAGACATACCTGGATTCAAATTCTTGTTCCTCCATTTATTAATACCATAATTATATGCTTCAATAAATAAGTTATTAACCACTTGTGGGCCTCAGCTTTCTACTCTGGAAAACAGACACAAAGATATCCCACAGGAACCATATACAGTGTATGTGACAGGATCTAATATAATACTTAGCAGACATTAGCTGTTCCATAAATATTCATTTTGCTTTCCTTAAAAGTCAGTTGGCATACATTTTCAAAATCTGGCTGATTGAGCCTGTGTCTCACCAAACACCTTTTCAAATTCTAGAAATCTACTTCAGAAGTTTAGGGTCAAAACAGTGGAGTCGTCCTGAATTATCTTGGAGAGAAGACATAAACTTTCAAAGCCTATTTCCTTGTCAGTGAGATGAACAGTACCACAGCCTATTTCGCTGGGTGACAGCAGAATTTCTCAGCCTCAGAATTATAGACATTTTGGATGAGATCGTTTTTTGTTGTAGAGGGTTGTCTTGATAATTCTATGATATTTAGCAGCATGACCAGCCTCTACTCAATAGATGGTGTAAGTAGCTCCATCCCAAGTCACAACAACGAAAAACATCTCCAGACATTGCCCAATTTATTCTGGGGAACAAACTAAGCCTCCATTGAGAACTACTGGATTTGAATAAGTAAAGTAACTTGAAAATTACTTAACATAGTACCTAGAACACAGTCATTTCAATAGATGTTAGTTATTAGTTTTTACCCAGGTATAAAATTCAGGACTGCATTTCTGATTATGTTATCTCTTCAATATTACACATAAGCATCGGTGACAGTAAAGAAACTCCTGAAAGAGGAGCCAGATCTTTCCATAATGACCCCAAAGCCACCAAAAATAAAATGATTAAATACAATTCTTTTGGGGCAAATACTCATTTGGACCTTGGGTATAAGGTGATGCTAGCATCCTGCTCTGCCTGACCTCCTTCTAGGAACCATCCTGTCTTTCCTAGTTGGTGCCATGCTGTGTCTCTTAAAGCAAGGTTACATCATGCTGCCCAGGAAGCAGGCTGAGCAATGGGAATAGCTCAACTCTGCACTGAGTTATGCCAGTTTGGGCTTCATGCAGGGCTGATGCAGCTTGCACATGGCTACCACTTCTTTCGGGCTCTCCTTTCTTTCAAAAAGCCTTCTGCCAGATCTACCATGTGACCAGCATGTGTGAACATCTTCTGTGTATGCTTCAAAAGTGCAGGTGTCACAAATAACTGATAGCAAAATTTAGGATGGAGTTAGTAGATTCTTGACTTTCTCTGAAAGTTAGAAATGTATTATAAAAACAAAACTTATATCTATATGTAAGTTGACTGTATCAGACTCCCCCATGGGCATTAGAGTGTGACATTAGTAGTGAGCCATCAGTAATGTCCCAATAGATCCCACTGACTTGCCACATGTAATACTTGCTTCCATAGACCACAGGACTGCAAACTTCAGCAGGCCACTCACTCCCAGTCAAATCCAGGCCCTCATCGCTTTTCCAAATACAGTGTTATTGAAACACAGCTACATTCATTTGTTTCATTCATCTTTGAGTGTTTCAGGCTGCAGTGGCAATGTTAAGTGGCAGAAACTATATGACCCACAAATCTTAAAACTTTTACTACCTAGTTGTGGTCATCTGATAATGACTCCCAAAGTCAGTGCTATGTTCTAATTTGTGAATGTTACCTTATTTGGAAGAGAGACTTTGCAGGTGTAGTAAGTCAAGGATCCTTCTGGTGTATCTGGGTGAGCCCTAAATGACAGCAAAAGTGTCCTTGTATGAGACAGGTAGAGGGAGATTAGACACACCCAGAGGAGGAAAAGCTAACGTGAAGATAAAGGCAAAGATTGCTGTAATGTAGCCACAAGCCAAGGAATGTCAAGACATGTTGGCAGTCACCAGACTCTGGAAGAGGCAAGGAAGTGCTCTCCCCCACAGCCTGCCAGGGAGGATGCTGGCCCTTCAGAGCCCATGCTGGTACCTTGATATTGGACTTTTGGCTTCCAGAACTGTGAGAGAATAAATTTCTGTCTGTTAGAAGCCACCAAGTTCAGGGTAGTTTATTAAAGTGGTCCCAGGACATTAATACTCTGGCCTTTTATAGAAAAAGTTTTCTGCAACAGGCGAAACCTGTACCAATCAATGCATATATCTACTGCCCAACACAAGGAAGAAAATCTTTACACACACTATAAAAGCCATCTGCATACCCCTCCCTGATAACATCTAAATGTGATATTTACCAAGCCTGTCTATATCTTTTTACATATATCAATAAGGTATGCATCCAAAGCAAAACAGTATCATTTAGAGTATGTTACATTTTACATAAAAAGTATATTTTTATGTAACCTTCTAAAAGTTGCTTTTCTAGCTCACTACAATATTTTAAAGATTTATCCCTTTGATACACGAAGCTTTTAGTTTCTCTCAACGTTTTAGTATATCACAATTACTTTATTTACTCTGCTATGGATGGACACTAAAGTATTTCTCATTCTCATTATGATGAAGAGTACTGCTATACTTTGAGTGTATCCCCCACAACTCATGTGTTGGAAATGGGGTACTTGGAGTGGCAATGTTGGCTGGTGGGTCGCTGCGAGGTGATTAGGGCATTAAGAGGAATTAATGCCACTCTTGAGGGGCTGGGTTAATTCTCACAGCAGTAAGTGAATGAGTTCTTGCTCTTGCGGGACTGGATTAGTTACTGAAAAGAGTGGGTTGCTATAAAGCAAGGCCGCCCCTCACTTGTTGTCTCTTTCACACACACTAGCTTGCTCTTCTGCTTTTCCACCATGTTATGACACAATATGAAAGCCCTCACCAGAAGCTGCTACCATGTTCTTGGACTTTCTAGCCTCCAGAACTACAAGCCAAAATAAACTTTTTTATCGCTACAAATTATCCAGCCTCAGGTATTGTTACAGAAACAGAAAACAGAGGAAGACAAGTACTATTACGAACTTTCTTACATACATCTCTCTTATGCACAATTGTAAAGACAACTCCAGGATTTTTATTTAGAAATAAACTTTACAGGGAATGTGTCTCTTCAGCTTTAACTGCCTTTGAAAGGAATTCAATAAATTACACTGCAATCAGTAGCGTTTCTGTGTTCCTGTTTTCCCAATCCTCACCAACCCTTGACATAAGCAGGTTTTTAAATATTTTTTCCATGTGTATGAAGTAAGCATTTGCTCTTTAGAGTAAAGCTTGCCGTAGTAGACAACAACAACGTTTAATAAATGTTAACTCCCCAACTTCATACTCACAGTGGAAATAAGGAAGCAAGTTTATGATAGAAAAAAACATCAAAAATAATAACAAAAGAATTTTTAAAGACATAGTTTAAATTGTATCTGGTATGCAGCTGGAGTATTGGCAAAAAATCATTGGATTAACTGTGTGTGACTTTAGGTCGACCATTTTAACTCTTGTGCAAACTTTTTTTGTGCATTAAAAGGGAGGTTACTCTCTCTCTGTGGCCCCTTCCTGCTCCAAAAGTCTCTGCCTGTAATAAAAAGTAATAAAAATAAATAGAATTCCAAGCAAAGCTGGCAATTCTATCACTTTAATGCCTCTTTTCTTCAGAATATATGGACACTGGCACAAAAGAGTCATATATCCTTTGGGTGGTTTTCTGCTGTATCTGCCTACCTTTATAAAACAGGAACTATTCCACACTTCCCCTCATTCCTTCAGCTCCAGCTATCCTGGCCTTCTTTCATTCCCTATTGCTCCAAGAGGGAACATTCTTGCCCCTGTATGGCCCTAACTAATCCTTACCCTCCTTCAGGTCTTGGCTCAAGTGCCACCTGTTTAAGGAATCCTTCCCCAAGCTCCCCATCAAGACCAAATTTCCCTGTGATGGCTTCCTGTGCAGCACAGGAAGTCCATCATTGTAATACAGTCAAGTCCATCATTAGGCAGTAAATCAGGTTTGCCATTCAATCATATAAAATGTGGGATCATGTTAGAGTGAAGTTTGTGGAAAAATATTACTTTTCAGTTTCTCTTTACTGTCACAGAAAGAGAAAGATAAGCACAGTGAAGGGTATATGGAATACAATGGACTAAACTAAGAGTTCCAAACAATAATGAGATTGGAGAGGGAGTTAGGGATCATTCCGTTCCTTAAAAGGTTTAGGAAGGATTTTAGAGCTTATTCTCAATTTAATGAGAAATCATTTTATTTCTACAGTGTCTTATTATTTTTTTCTTCCCCAATCATAAAGTAGTTGGAAAAACTACTGAACTACTAAACCTCATTAAGGAGTTGAAGTTTCCTTTCAACTTCTTAATGATGTTTGCCCTAAGAAATTAAGAACTGGAAATTGAGAATGGAGAATGAACACTGGATCAAGCATCAAAGTCAACTATGTTATAACTGGTTCTACAATTCCAAGTTTGTGTGTTATGGGATAAGTTTTCTTGAGTTTTAGTCCATACGAACTCTAGTTTATGTGTCATTAGATTAATGTCCATCTGATTACCTGAAAATTAAACTTCAAGAAGGTAGAATTTGGTGTAATGCAGAGTAAATGTTCAGTAATCACTGGTTGAAAGGAAATGAAAAAAAAAAAGAATAATATCAATAGTTAATTGCTGGGAGAGAAAAAGAGAATATGACACTACAGAAATAATACACTTTATTATTAAATTTAGGTTAAGCTTCAAAGTCCTTTCTAAACCCTCTAAGAGAATGAATGATCCCTACCCTCTCTCCAATCTCATATTCCCGTGCCCCTCACTCATCATCCTCCAGCCAAGTAAATGTCTCTGAATTCTTTTTTTTTTTTTTTTTTTTTTTGAGGCGGAGTCTCGCTCTGTCTCCCGGACTGGAGTGCAGTGGCCGGATCTCAGCTCACTGCAAGCTCCGCCTCCCGGGTTTACGCCATTCTCCTGCCTCAGCCTCCCGAGTAGCTGGGACTACAGGCGCCCGCCACCTCGCCCAGCTAGTTTTTGTATTTTTAGTAGAGACGGGGTTTCACCGTGTTAGCCAGGATGGTCTCGATCTCCTGACCTCGTGATCCACCCGTCTCCGCCTCCCAAAGTGCTGGGATTACAGGCTTGAGCCACCGCGCCCGGCCCTCTGAATTCTTTAGTCACCCCAGGCTTCTCTCCCTGCCTGGAATTTTCTTCTCCCACATCTTTACTTAAGGGTTTCCTTATCTTTCTTACCTTGTCTCACACATCACCTCCTCAGAGAAACTCTATCTGAAAAGCCTATTTAAGCCTAACCTACTGATACCTCCAAATCCAGTTACTACTTTCTGCTGCTTATTTATTTCACAGTCTTCATTCTAGGCTCAGAACGTGTTTCTTAATTTGCTTTGGGTTTACTCGTGTGTTAATTTCTTTATGTATGTAAGCTGCATGAAGGCTTACCTCTTTGTATTCTCAACTCCTATCACAATAACTGGTTCAGAACATATACTGTGTTAGTCCATTTTCATGCTGCTGATGAAAACATACCTGACACTGGGTAATTTATAAAGAAAAAGAGGTTTAATGAATTCACAGTTCCAAGTGGATGGGGAGGCCTCACAATCATGGTGGAAGGCGAAAGGCACGTCTTACATGGCGGCAGGCAAAGACAGAATGAGAGCCAAGTGAAAGGACTTTCCCCTCATGAAACCAACAGATCTCATGAGACTTATTCACTACCATGAGGATAGTATGGGGGAAACTGCTCCTATGATTCAATTATCTCCCACCAGGTCCCTCCTACAACATGTGGGAATTATGGGAGCTACAATTCACGATGATATTTGGACGGGGACACAGCCAAATCATATCACATACTTAATAAACATTAGGTGAATAAACAAACAGAGATGATTCTACCCTGAAAGCATAGTTACCTGTACAGGAGAGGGCACAGAGCCCATAAGGAGAACTCAGAGGAACTACAGTGTCCCTCTCTGATAAAAGGCTCAAACGCTGACACATCTACCCAAAAGAAAGAGAAGAGGCTGTCAGGTAGTATTCAATCTTCTCTTCCAGCCAGCAGGACAGCCAGCTGGAGTCATCAGCATCAATGCAAATGTGTTGTCTATAAGGTCTAAATTACATCAATTTATCATCAAACTAAAATTTAAAACATTTTTCAAGAAAAATACACAAGCAAAACATACGAAAGTATTTTATTCCAAGCAGCTTACGTGATTTCTCATGAAATTCTGGGTCTTTTCAAGGTCATCAGAAAACAAAGCCAAAGCAGACTGGAGGCTTCTACAGATCCAGTCTCCTGATTTCATGGTAGAATTAAATATAAGGCCTCATTTAGGAGGATCTTGTGAGGTCCCAGAGATTCCCTCAAAATTCATTCTGAAATTACAGACTTTAGTTCTAAAAACAACCATGATTAAGCATGACATCTACAGATGCCTGCTCTCCAATAAAGCTGTAATTTGGGAAAAATCAAAGCCATAAGGAACTAAATTATGTAAGGGAGGCTTTTCATTACTCTCTAATCTAACTCACTCTGAGTTAAGAGGCAAATGAAATTTGATTATTCGGCCAGTTACTTTTCAGCTTCTGTGTTTAATTTACTTTTTCTCAGAAGATTAAAAAAGTCACACGAACTATTATTAAATGTAGATTTGAACTTGAATTTGCTTTTTAAGATCATTTGTTAAGTGATTAGTATTTTTAAGAAGCCGAGGTCATTCATTTACTCTGATTTACCCTAGCTTAATCAATAAGATGCCTTAATTAAAATAAATAATAAATAAATAGCTGAAATCTGCTATTCATTTTTTAACATAGCTATTCCAAATAGAAGTAGAAAGCAACCTTATTTTTTATTGACTGTTTACAGTGTTTTTTTTTATTTTTTTTTTCTGGTGCATACAATGAGTTGACAAGCTCAGCAAACCAAAGAACTAATTTAATTTTTAAAAAGAATCAATTTTGGCAACTTTAGAACCTTCAAATCAGAAAGTCCTCTGTACAAAAAGGAGCTCAAACAATAGTCTCTGCTAAGGTGTTGCTGCTTTTTTAATTAAGATGTGAAAGATGGAAGGTTCATAAAAAGATAGCCAACCCCTAACATCTACTGCAATGTTCCTACACTTGTCAAGTAGACAAGATACAAGTTTTCTGTGCATAACGTGGCAGCATTTACACATTCTACAAAAATGTTTTAATGACTTTACAAAGAAAAAGAAAGCTGGTTATAAGATTCTCTCATTTTAACTGTCTAGTACTTCCTAACGTCTATGTCCATGCAGTGAAACCACCTGAGCTTTCAAATGAAGAGAAAAAGAGAGTGAGAATTTTTTACAATTCCAATCCTGAGAGGCACTTGACTTTTTGAGATGGGATTTCCTGGTGACATACCTGCCAGATCCCTGCCCAGTATCATCAGCAATAGCAGGGTCCTTTAGTAGCTGGTGCTTGGTTCCATTTTGTAATTCAGTCATTAATGTTTTCATGGATCCTAATTCAGGCACAGTCCTCCAGTCTTCCTCAGTACAGACATGGATTCTTTATCATCATTGCCTGTTTGGCCAAGATAATAATCTCTCTTTTTAGTTCTCGCCCTTCCACATAAAAATTCCCTTTACATCTGAAGATACTAATATATACTTTCATGTCACTAATTCTACAATATTTGCAAAGCACTAACTCGCCCTCACTGATCTCCTGGCTTCCTAAAAATTAGGTGGTAACATTTGTTTATCTCTTTTACATCAAGCAATTGACTTGTGCTATAACCATAACTGCAACATTATTTCCATGATAACACATCGAGAACATCCCTGGTTTTTCAAAACTCTCATTTTTTTTTAACTATAATGAACACTTATCAAATCCCTATTATGTGCTGAATATTGTTATTGGCATTGGGGATACAAAGATGAGTATGCTACTGTCCCTGTGTTCAAGGGGTTTATTATCTAGTCAGGAAAATGGAGAATCTGATTGATGTTTTTTGTAGTGTATGAAAAGTTTCATCATTTATTTACTCAGCAACTATTTGAGCACCTCATACGCATTAGTCACCATGTTAAGTGTCAGGTATACAATGGTGAAGAAATCAGTTCTGGTCTTTGTCCACATGTTCATGGAGTTTACAATCTAGTACAGGAAACAAACAATAAGCATTCAAGTAAGCACAATTTTAAAAGTCAAATCGATGTCAGAGCTATGACAGAAATAATGTGGATAAAGAAATACAATATACTGGAAGGGGTAGGGCTCAACAGTGAGACGGCTATAAAGGTTCCCCCAAGAAGGTGAGGTAGGAGCAGATCTGGAAACATAGAATGAGCTGGCCATGTACAAATGTCCTGAGGCTGAAAGAAGGCTATAGCTCAGGATGGGAAAGGCTAAGGCCAGTGTGATTAAAGCTTAACAGAGAAAGCAAAGAGTGGTGCAAGATATATACTATATAAAATGTAATATTATTAAATTAATATTAATATTATAAATGTAATAGTAACAGTATATGTAATATTATATATATTATATATAATGTAATACTATTAATATAATATTAAACATATATGTTTTATATAATATATATATACAATGACATAATATATATTCCCTTCATTGCAATACGAGGCCACTGACATTCTTTTAGGTTGTGTACTATATTTACATATTTTTAAAATTCCCCTCTGAATATCATGTGCAGAGTAAACTGAAGAAGAGAGGAGTGGGGGCTATTGTGGTGATCTAGGTAATAATGGTGGGTCAGACCATCTACTTATTTAGCAAAAACAATCACTGAGCTATGGTGCCTTTTGAATGCGTCCCCTCCAAAATGCAGTTGTTGCAACCTGCCTTTTAATAGTATTAAGTAGTGAGCCGTTAAGAGGTAGTTAGGCCATAAGAATGCTTTCCTTTGAATGTTTCTTATAAAAAAGGGGTTTGGTAGCCAGGCATGGTGGTGCATGCCTGCAGACCAGCTATTTGGGAGGCTGAGGCAAGAGGATCGCTTGAGTCCAGGAGTTGGAGGCTGCAGTGAGCTATGATGCTACAACTGCACTCCAGCCTGGTGACAGAGTGAGACCCTGATTTGTATTTTGTTTTGTTTTTCTTCTTCCTTTTCTTTTTTTTTTTTAAAAAAATAGTATTTGGCTGTCTTGCCCTTCTGCCTTCTGCCATGTGAGGACACAGTATTCCTCCTCACTGTGAGGGGAGCCATCTTGGAAGCAGCGAGTGTCCTTCACAAGCAACCACCCTGATCTTGGACTTCCCAGCCTCCAGACTGTGAGAAATAAATTTCTGTTCTTTATAAATTATGCATCTCAGATATTTTGTTATAGCCACACAGACAAATTAAGATAGGCAATTTCTTGTGCCAAGCATTGAACCAGGATTTAGCACTGAATAAGGCAAACTCCTTGCTATGAGAAAGCCATCAGTCTCGTTGGAGAAACAAAAGACAACTGAAGTAATCAAATAAGCATTGCATGTTGTGTGATAACAAGGACTGTTGAAAAAAATATGGCAGGGTAAGAGATTATAGCATTTGGGAGTGTTGATGGGGTTATGTTCTGAGTGTAACAGAGAATCACAGAGTGGTCTAAATCAGCCTAGGGAGGGAATGAAGACTTCTGAGAAGAGAAAAAAAACACTTGAGCATAAGTGGGATAGTCCAAATAATATAAGGATGGGAAGAGGGGTGGAGGGATGTCAGAAAGCAGATGTAGAAGAAGGTTGCAGGAACCACATCCCCAGGGCTCGAATGAAAGTTTCAGTGTAGAGAGCCAAGGAAGACAAGACTAGAGCCAGCAGAGGCTACCGCATGAAACAAAGACCTGTGCAAAGCTAAGAATTTGGCTCTTCATCCAAGAGCTATGCAAAGGGCTTTAAGCAGGTGAGTAAATTAGAACTATCATGTTTGGCATTGTGGAAGATGGTTAGGAAGGAAGTCACTGGGAGACAGGGAAGTCAGCTAGCAGACGTTGAGCATAAGCCAAAAGATGATGGTGCCTGTTAAAGTAGTGGAAAAAGGGGGAATCTGAGAGATATCAAGTATGTAGAATGGACAGAACTTATCACTGCTTGGATGTGTGCATAGGGTGGGTGGTGGAAGGAAGAACAGTCTAGTGGACCACGTTGTGAGATGCAAAATCCCTTACAACCTGCCCTTTTTATATGCTCTGACCTCACCTGTGCCAGTGCTCCCACACCCTGTGACATTACCAGTGTTCTGTCAGCCCCTGAACATGCCAGGCTCCTTCTCGGCTCATGGTCTCTGCAGCACGTGTCTCTCTGTCTAAAATGCTTCCCCCAGGCCTTTGCTGGCTTATCCCTTCTCTTCAGGCGGGTCTTTCTGCTCACATGTCACCCACCTAGGAAGGGCTTCCCTCATCATCCTAGGCCAATCTTGATAACACGCCTTCACCAGCTCCTCTCTTGCAAATCATCTCACTTTTAAATCACATACATGTTAATTTGCTCAGAAGTTGGTTTATCCACACTTCTGTTTACATGTTTATTTACATATATGGGGAGAGTCGTCACTGAGCTCCCTAAGAGCAGCAGCCTCACTTTCAAGGTTCACCACTTTGTTTCCAGCCCCTTGCAAATCCTCAATAAATATTTTTTGAATGAATGGATGGATGAGCAGAAGAACTGGGTAACAAATTACATACAGGATTTAAAGCTTAGTCGTGAAGCTGCCAAATATAAAAGGTTCTTGTTTTTGGAGACACACAAATTAAAAACAGAAAGGTATGCATATGAAAAAAAATCAAAAGAAGAAAAAGACAAAAATGAGAGCAATTGAATCTTCTAATAAAATGTTTACTTTAGACCAGGGCACTGTAGAGGCCCAGAGAGTCAGTATTTTAGGCTTTGCAAGCCGTAAGGATGCTGCTGCAACTACTCAGCGCCGCTGTTATAAACATAAAGCTGCCACAGACAACACATAAACAAATGGACATGCCAGTGTTACAATAAAATTTTACTTCCAAAATAGGTTGAAATTGGCCAGAGAGGGATGGTTTGCTGACTCCTGCTTTAGACTAATCTAATAAAGGTAAAAAAGAGTGACACACAATTGAAGCATGTAAAGGAGAGGACCTAATCTTATTGAGAATCTTCTATGTTGCTAGACCTTTTGCAAGATCCTTTGTCTACAAAATGCATCCAATCTTTTTAACAATTCCAGCAGATAAGCATCATTATGAACATTTTACAAAAAGTAAGAGTTCCAAGAGGAAACATAACTTATCTAGGTCATACAGTTAAGGAGTCAGGCTTTAAATCCAGGAGGTCTTTCTCCTCCAGATCTCCATGATCAACATTTATGGTTTTATCAATTCTTCCCTTATAGCCACAGAATACCTTCCTATCCCTTTTCGGAGCGAGGTATAAACATTTGTGCATATGACATAAATACGTTGGTTTCAATTGCACAAACATTTACCTAGTACATAGCATGTGTCAGGCAGGCATTGTGAAATGTGCTGGAGATTCAAAATTGTAGAGACCATCTCTTTCTACGATTTGTCAAAACTGTAGCTTGTTAATGTCAGGCTCTGAATTTCAAAGTATGTCATGTTCTTTTTTATTTTGCTAGAACCGCTAATGGTGCTCTCCACCATATTAATGATGTGTCTTCAGTGGCCCCTTCTGCCCTTTGTAAACAACCACAGGTGTGGATTTTGTTTTGTCTGTGTGCAAGGCTTGCTGCTGAGTAGTTTCCCCATTAGACTGCTGCCCACAGCAGCAGCTGTTGTTACAAACTGCCGATTCCCAGCCACACAGCTTTTTGTTTCCTGTTTCTTCAGATGGTATAATTCACTGTGTCCTTGAAGCCTGCATCCATATGTTTGGGTCAAAATACTTTCTCATCCTCACTGGACCAACATAATATCAAGAATGCTATTTCTCTAAGAATTTTTCAGACAGGTTTAAGAGTAAAGATGTGAATATATGTGCCACTTGAGTCCAATTTTTAAAATATCTGCTTCTCTCCGGCATTGTCCTGTGTGACTTAGAGTTTAACCAATAAAAATCTCCTGTATTTCTTATCTAGTTATTAAAATTATATCTCCAAGTTACAATTATGCCTTTTTTCCAGTTACTTTTTATGCAATAACATCAATATTCGAGAAAATTGTTTGAGGAAAAGGAAAAAGTCCTGATGTCATAAGCAATCTGAGACTATTCTTCACTTTTAAAACTTTATTCAGCAGCCTGTACCTATACAATTTATGGTATGGGATTATTTCACAGAAATTCTCCATGATTACATGTTTCCTTATCCCATTACAGTTTCAACAGAAGCAATCAATATTTCACATTATCAGTGTACGGTCTACCAATATCCTATTCTACCTATAAAAAGAAAAAGTCGTATAGGGAATATTTTGTCTGTTATTTTCAAAGAACCACCACTTTCAGTATTTAGCATGGGTCACTGTGTTGTAAATCAAAGTGAATGCTATTCTGGGAAAAAGCTAGGCTTTGAGGATTTTCAAATAACAACTCAAATGACATATTTGTTACCTAGCTTGCCTTGCCCAGAGTTCTGTCTCCAGCAGAATTGGGGCCAATCAAGAATTAGGATGCTCCTTCCTATCAGCAATATCAAAGCTTCTCCCTGTGTTTCATCCTCTGAGTCAAGGGAGTCAACTTTACTGTTAAGTTCTCTTTCTTACATCCTAAATTGTTCTTCCATCCTCTCCTCCTGCACCTCTCTCTTCTACCACCTGAGGCCTCTGAGAATTCTCAATAGCATAGATGCAACAGATTCATCAACCTTGTGGCTTCTTTCCTTCAGGTTTGCTCCTCTGTGGTCCATTCATTAAATAATCGACTAGTGTGATCATGTCATTAATAAGAACTAATATTTATTTAGTACAGTTTTGGTTTTTTGTTTGTTTGTTTGTTTCAGACAGTCTTGCTCTGTCGCCCAGGCTGGAGTGCAATGGTGTGGTCTCGGCTCACTGCAACCTCCACCTCCCAGGTTCACAAGATTCTCCTGCCTCAGCCTCCTGAGTAGCTGGGATTACAGGCGCACACCACCACACCTGGCTAATTTTTTGTATTTTTAGTAGAGAGAGGGTTTCACTATGTTAGCCAGACTGGTCTCAAATTCCTGACCTTGTGATCCACCCACCTTGGCATCCCAAAGTACTAGGATTTACCGGCATAAACCACCATACCCGGTAGAGTACACGTATTTTTATGCACTACTAATTAAATTCAAAGGCACACAGATACACCGCAAACCATTATCAGTGCCATTTTTCAAATGAAAACAAAACAAAAAAGGCTTAGAGAAGTTAAGGACTGGACCACATCCAAAGAGCTACTAAGGGGTAGATTGAGGATTCCAACCCTGGACTCTCTAATCCATGTGTCACCTTGTTGTGTCATTCCATGCAAAATTTCTATTTCTCAGATACAATATCTGATTGATATAGCTTAGGTCAGATTCCACCTTTTGCCAGAGAGAATAAGGCAGCTTCCGTTACAGTTTTATTAACACTATATCTAATAAAAGAGGGGTCGATTTGCAAATAAAACAAAAGAAGGTTGCAATTACAAAACAAATGAATGAGTACTGGATTGGCAAAAGCAAGAGGTACATGGTAGTTTCTCTCAGTAATCAACGGAAATCTCTCATTCAGAAGTGATCTCAAATCCTGTTATTAGATAGATACAGTAGACACTCCTCCTTGCAGTGCATTTGGCTCTTAGAAAGAGAGTGCTACAAGATGGACACTAAAATATGAATTAACTGAGCGGTGTTATTGGGTTCAAGAACAGGGAAGAGCTAGGACTTTGACACCCCCATTGGGTGGTGGCAACATGTTTGGTTAAATTGTGGCCTATTTTACCTTGACTTAGAGGCCTTATGCCCACCAAGGTCATAGTATTAGGAAAAAGTCAAACATATTGGCTATCGTTCAGCCTTCAGAAATGTCCTTTAAGAGAAATGAACCTACATCAGAGCGAAACCAAAAATAATGGAAATAAAACTGTGATAAAAACAGGCACTTTGAATGCTGTACATCTCAACCTTCGGAATCTTGATGGATGAAGAAAGTATATTTTTGTACCACCCCACAGTAAGTGGGAGATTTAGGAAAGCTGGAGCTCAACAGGAGGTAGAAATGGTAAGATTGGAAAACTAGTTATTTCCACGCACATCGTATTAGAAAAAGAGTTCCACAGGTATAGACACGAAACTGTGGATTTGCTGAGTGGAGTCAGTGGGTTGAAGAACATGGGCAAGTCAGGTGGTCCAGGCTAGGACAGTGACACCCCCCTCCACTGACGGTAACATGGTTGGTCAAATTGTCACCTGATTTACGTTGACTTGGAGATCTTATGCCCACCAAGGTAGAAGAATACTAACCAGAGTAAGATGCCCTGCCAGCAAATACAGAAATAACAGTGGTGCTTTTCATTTGAAACAAATTTCTAGTTTTCTTAGGGAGCGGCCATTCAGCTAAAAAAAAAGAAACTTTTGGCTTTAAGACAGTGTGTGTTCAGATCACTAACGATGGTGATTAGGGGATGAAATTTTCAGGGGTGAAAAAATACACTGGAAGCCTACTAAGTATATGAGGAAAACGTTTTGCCAAGAAAACCCCAAAACTAGCCACCTTTCCCTAAGTCATTCCTGAGATCTTGGAACTCCTTTCTTGGGGACCTGTGCTGTTATATCTGGGTAGACCTGTGAAGCGTATCCTTACCTATAATTGACCCCAGTTGGGACCATGGAGAAATATAAACAAAGAACATCTTACAAGACAGAACCAGATACCAAAGAGGATGATGAACAAAAGAGATCCGTCCAGAAAGCAGACCACCTAGGTTGCCTCATAACTGACTACAGAATTTAATCTCCTGTCATGGTAGAGAGTTTTGTCTTAACAGTTCTGCCCCTGTCCAGCAAGATGTGTGTGCTGCAGACTGTAGACTATAGTGTGTTCCCTTCCTGTCTTTTTCCAAATGGGAATCTAATTGCAGTTTACAATTGCATACTCAGAATATTGGGGGCCAATGAACTTTTAACTACATTGAACAACTATGAAAATCCATATCCAGTTATGATTGAGATGACCATAAAACACCCAGAGATCTTGGATTCTAAGATAAACAACTGGATGAAACTTGGGATTGTCACTCTCAAGGAGAGGGTAAGCACATTCTAAGTAGCTTTGGTAATGTTAAATATGCATTTGGGAAGAAGCTTTGATATGGGTGTGAGACAGCCCAATGGATGAACCATAGCATTCAGCATTAGTGGCCTACCCAATGGTCATTTCTCCTTTCCTCCTTGATAACGGAAATATGGTTATGTTTAAGGTGGCAATATGCCCAGCTCCTGGGATAAATTATGATGAGTCTATGTAGATAAATCATGGGGTTCCCATAGCCCTTTGCCAAATACCCACTTTCCCACTCACCTTGCAGCTTCAGGTAGCCAAATGAGACCTAAGCGTGAGAATATCAGGGTGGAAAAGTTCTATACTCTGATAAAGGGAATATTTCCCTTTCTTTTCTATACTTAGAAAAATGTGGAAGTCATTTGGTGATTATGAAGCAAGCAATCAACGCAAGGATAAAAAAACTCACATGCTGCAGATTGCAGAAAAGTGAGAGAATCTGGATCAGATTTCTTGTTAAGTAAATCAACTTTATAATTGATGTCACAGTAGAGATTTATGTTACAGTTAAAAAAAGGTCTAATTAAAAAATCAATGCATAAACTGTATGTAGCATATGGAAGAAGGACACATATTTGAAGAATAGGGGGCAAAGATGATGATCAAGTCTTTCTGAATCCTGACTTATTTAAAGACTATTGTCTATACCGTTCTTGAAACTGCTATTTTCATACAGTATTTTCTTTAAACTGATGCTGAATTTATGTAGCATGTGGAACTGTTAATAAATATACAAAGGGTCAAATCATACCAAAACAGACAAAATACTTTACTAAATAGAATTGAGTATAGTTGACTCTTTGTATCTGTAGGCTCCACATCCTTGGAACCAACCAAGGATTGAAAATATATTTTTAAAAAGTGTCTGTACTAAATATGTACAGACTTTTATGTGTTGTCATTTCCTAAATAATATAGAATTACAACTATTTACACAGAATTTGCCCTGTATTAGAGATTATGAGTACTCTAGAGATGACTTCAAGTATACAGAGTGATATAGTGGATTTTGGAGATTTGGGGGTGTTGTTTGGGAGGTGGGTGAGGAATAAAAAGGCTTCATAGTGAGTACAGTGTACACTTATCTGGTGAAGGGTGCACTGAAATCTCAGAATTCAATACCACTGAACTTATCCATGTACCCAAAAATCTCTTGTACCCCAACCTATTGAAATAAAAAATAATTATAATTAAACAATAAAGTACATGGGAGAATGTACATAGGTTACATGCAAAAATACTACCCCATTTTATATCAGGGACTTGAGCATCCATGGATTTTGATATCCAATGGACATCCTATAACTAATCTCCTATGGATAACAAGGGACAACTGTATTTACTGAACTGTTACCGGCAGGCTGCAGATATAGTCAGATACTAATGGACACCTACAGTTGAAAACCTGTTAAGAAGTATACCGTACGTTTTCTTTATTTGCTTAAAAGCAGCTTCCTAGAAGCTGTCTCATTCTACCTCATGTTAATCTTTTCACATCCCACAGAATTTTACAGACTTTCAGAATGCATCCTGGAAAGTGCAGTCTCTCTAATCACTGGACTTTTACTTTTAAGGCCAGTTTTAGAAGATATTTTCCTTTAAGTGCTTGAGTTTTCCTCGTTTAGCTTCTCTGATTTTTTTTCAATTTTACTTCTTTTACTCTGCTTAATACTTTATCTATTCATTTTTATTTAACAGTTTGTTTCTTCTCTAACTAATTAAGATTCTCAGTAGCATTTGACTCAGCTGTCACGCCTTCCTTCTTGGTTTCCATGACATCACACTCTTGATTTTTCTTCTCCAACTCTGACATTTACTCTTGGTGCTTTTGCTGTGTCCTTCTTTGCTCTATCTCTAAATGTTAAGAAGTCCCAAGACATATGCCTCATCTTCTTTTCTTCTCTACGCATGATCTTACCATGAGTAATCATGTTCTGTTCCAATTTTAAAGAAAATATACATTATAAGACTCAAACATTAATATCTTCAATCCTAATCTCTACTCTAAAATATATTATCTAATATATCCAATTCCCTAGTTGAAATTTCTACTCAGATATCTAGAGACACCTTGACTCTGACATATCCAAAACCGAACTGGTTTTTCAGCCCCTTTCCATTCTTCTCTTTCCTCAGTTTTCCCCATGTCAGTACACAAGGCCACCACCCATGCAGTAGCTCAAGCCAAATGCCTGGAAGTCATCCTTCCTTCCTCTCAGTTCACATTTAACTCATCAACAAGTCTGCTTACTCTACCCACACAATACATCTTGAATCTACTTAATTCCACTGACATCTCAATCTAATTCAGCCACCAACACCACCTGCCTGGGATATCACCATAACTTCCTAACTCATCCTCCTGCTTCTTTTCTCTCCATCTCAATATCCATTTCCCATAAATGAGCCAGAGTGGTCTTTTTTAAAATGTAAACTATATCCCATCACTTCTCTGCATAAAACCCTCCTCATAGTGTCCTAACACATTTAGATTCAAATCCAGATGCTGTCTTCTAGCCTCCAAGGTTCTCTCTGGATGATCTGGCTCCCACCTACCTCACTGACTCATCTCACATCTCTCTGTCTCACTCCCTATGCGCTAACTTCTCTGGCCTCTTTTCTCATCCTCATATAATCCCAGTTTATTCTGCTTTGGAGTCTTTGCATGAGTTGTGTCTTCTCTTTGGAAAACTTTTCCTCCAGAGAGTCATATAGATGAATTTTACTTATAATCTAGGCCTCTGCTCAAAGTCAACCCTTCGCAGAAGCCCTCTCTGACCAATAAACCTCAACAAGCCACCCTACTGCTCTTGGCCCATGATGCTGCTTTCCTTCCTTTCTTCCCAGCAAGCACTGTCTGCCTCCAAAATAACCTATACTCCTTGAGAGCAGGAACTCTGCCTGACTCTGTCATTGATGTGTGCCTTTTTCCTAGACACATTACAGATGCCCAATAAATATCTGGTGAATTGCAAATACGTTTATTGGGTTCTTATGTATTAGGGAACCTCTTCTTAAAATTCCCTTAGCTCCTCTGCCTTAGGAAAAGTATTTTCTTTTATATTCTTTATGGTTTTAAGATTAATCAGAAAAGACATTTTGGAGCCAATTCTTTATTCATTCGATCAAGAAATATTTACTGTGCCAAACATTTTGCTATACAAAGAAAAATGAGACCGCAGATTCATTATCTAGTGGTAGAGAATGGCATGAAAATGAGTAAGTACAATATAAACTGAGATCAATCAAACTACAAAGATACCTACTAATGTGGCCTTGTGCAAAGGGGGCCAGAAGGGGAGTGAAACAAAAATCAGTAATGAATACAGAAGAAGGATGGCATTTGCTATACATAAATGAGTCAGAGGTTGAGTTCTATAAGCTACAAGGAGAAAAGACTGCATTTGTTTAATTTCTCAATCCCATACAGTGATGCCCTCCAAAGTCACAATTACAGAAGGAGAGATTTTTCTTTGTATGTCACAATGTTATTATAACCTGAAAGTCAAGTTTTACTGAATTCAAGGA
This sequence comes from Trachypithecus francoisi, assembly GCF_009764315.1. Lineage (NCBI taxonomy): Eukaryota > Metazoa > Chordata > Mammalia > Primates > Cercopithecidae > Trachypithecus > Trachypithecus francoisi. Next base: position 21,132,661 of record NW_022681454.1, read on the forward strand.
CACTGCTTCCAAGGATCTTATGTGATTCAATTACACACAATTCTATATTATCATAATGCAAGGTGACAGATTACATAGAACTGCCATAAAATAGATACGCTCTCAATTTATCCTCCTTCTCACAGCTGCCACCCTATTCTCTGCCAGCTTCCACTGCACCTCTCTATCACCACCCACTGCCCGTGTCCCATGGCTTCCCATTACACTCTGATCTCTGATAATAGTACTAAGAAAACAGTACTAAAGGAAATAGTACTAAGCTTCTACCAACAGACTGGCCTGCCCACTGGCCTTCAAATGTGCCTTACTCAGTCTCACATTCTCAATCCAACTACCCATTTAAAATACCTTTTCTTCTTATGCCAGCTATGGTGGCTCACACCTGTAAGCCCAGCACTTTGGGAGGCTGAGGCAGATGGATCATCTGAGGTCAGGAGTTCAAGACAAGCCTGGCCAGCATGGTAAAACCCCATCTCTACTAAAAATACCAAAATTAGCTGGCGTGGTGGTGCATGCCTGTAATCCCAGCTACTTGGGAGGCTGAGGCAGGAGAATTGTTTGAACCTAGGGGGTGGAGACTGAAGTGAGCCAAGATTGTGCCACTGCACTCCAGCCTAGGTGACAGAGTAAAACTCTGTCCCTAAATAAATAAAATAAAATAAAATAAAATAGAATAAAATACTTTTCCTTCTTGCTTCTAACATTCAAATGCTAACCAATTCTTCAAGTTCAAGGGGCTCATCTCCTCCATGAAGCCTTCCACTCCAACCACTCTAGCCCACCATGAGCTCATTCTTCTCCAACCACCCACAGCATTCACTGCCTCTGCTGGCTATTTGCAGCTTTTTACAAACCTCCTGGAATTGTTTAAATGTTCATGTATCTGAGTTTTAACAATCTCCTAACTCGATTATTTAATTTTTAATTATGGTGGCTCTGTCTTCTAGTTTTTGTCTACAGTGGAAGGGACCAGTTCCCAAATCCCAGCATTTTATCTGCAAATGAACATGTTTTGTCATGGTGCCACAGAAGGGAGACAGGTATAGGTTAAACCAATGATTGGGTCTCTACTTCTACAATGCAATTTCTTTTACACTTAGACCAAACATTTTAGGTGTCAATAATCACATATCCAGAAAATTAGCAGATACGAATACTCTCTGAGATAAATTAATGTGTCTTGTTGAAGAAAGAAAAATAAACTCCTTTAACTGAATAGTAATGTAACTGCAAATGGTTTCTGTAGACAAGGGGGACAATTTCTATTAATGAATATATTTCTATGTAATTCAGCCACATGATCTTTGGATTAGACTTCTGGATTAACAACAAACAAAAAACTGTTTCTCTTATCTGCAAGAGCAATTGGCTGCTGTCTTCACCAGTTTCACAAGGGTCAGTGCTGACTCCGCAAGCATAGATTTGGAGTAGATAAGCTGTTGATTTCAAATAATTTTCTCAACACTCACAGTGGAAAGAGTTATTCAGGCTGCTGTCCTAGGGTCCCTTTCCTTTCCTATACCCCTCTCCTCTCTCTTCTCTATCCTCCTCTGTCACTCTTCCATAACCTGCCACTCCTCCCCCGCTCCCAACTGTTTAAGTTGAATTTGATTATGCTACTCCATTGGTACCTTCTGACTGCTCTTAAGCGAAATGTCCTGAGTCCTTAAGATAGTGGTGAGTGAGCCGGACGCAGTGCCTCATGCCTGTAATCCCAGCATTTTGGGAGGCTGAGGCGGGCAGTTCACGAGGTCAGGAGATCGAGACCATCCTGGCTAACATGATGAAACCCCGTCTCTACTAAAAATACAAAAAATTAGCCGGGTGTGGTGGCGGGAGCCTATAGTCCCAGCTACTTGGGAGGCTGCGGCTGGAGAATGGCGTGAACCCAGGAGGTGGAACTTGCAGTGAGCCAAGAGTGCGCCACTGCACTCCAGCCTGGGCGACAGAGTGAGACTCCATCTCAAAAAAAAAAAAAAAAAGAAAAAGAAAAAAAGATAGTGGTCAGTGATCTCTAGCATGCATTTTCCTAATCTTTCTGGCATCACCTCTCTTCTCTCTCCTCTTCACTCACTCTACTCCAGTCATACTTGATTTCTTTCAACTCTTAGAATATGTCATTTCTTTTTCATCCTCCAGAACTACACTCAGGAGATTCCCACCACATGAAATTCCTTTTCCCCCCACCCTCTACTGTCTGCCTAACTCTCACTTCTTCCAATTAAATGTTACTTCTTCATGAAGGTCTTCAGGAAACTTTAGATTCCTCTGATATAGTCTTTAATGACGATCATGAACTTTCTTTGGTAATACTAATAAAAATAATTTAATATCTAGAGGTTCACTATACATCAAGACCCCAAGATAAGAGAGACTGTGTCTCTCTTGGTGATTGGCGATCCCAGCAAATTCCTGCGTCTGGCATACAGTTCATACTGAAGAAATTTGTTGAATTAATAAATGATAGTGGGACACTGGAGCTGGAAGACCTAGGTTGGAGTCCCATTTTTGCTTACTGTGACCTTGGACAAATCACTTATCTCACAGATCCTCAATGTCTTAATCTTCAGAAACGGCATTACCATCACCCACTTCTAGTATACTGAAAGAACAAAATGATATATATTCAGTCAAACAGTTGGTAACTTGGAAAGATTTATACAATTTATCTATTATTTTTAATTGACTAAAGATAGCCATAAGAGTCACTGAGCTATATAGAGCCAATACTTAATAGGCAATTGCTGTGGCTAAAAGCTTGCTATGCATTATCTCCCATAATGCTAACTTTTACAATACTTCTAGGTCAGTATTGTTATTATGAAGCCTCTTTACAGGCAGAGACAATTAAATCACAAAGTAAGTGATGAATCTGAGATTCAAATTACAACAGACGCCAAAGTTTAAGTGAGACCACAACAAGCCTACCCCCCATAACTACAAATTCAACTCTATTTCTTAGAAGAGAGTTCAGTTTTCATAGCAGACAGACTATAACTTTGCTCGAGGCTAGTATAAAGCTGATAAGCAAGGTGGTTTCACTATCTGAATCACTGAGAAGAATCCAACATTTTAAAGAACTCTCATAATCACTGTGACCATTTGTTAAGTGAGTCTTCTGTGCCAGTCTCCAGGATAGGCACTTTACAGTGTCCAGTCCTAAATTTCTCCAAAACCATCACTTTACCAATGAGAAAATGAGACTCTGCAAGAACAAATCAAACAATCTGTCTTCCTATAACTTGAGATTCAAGGCTAGGGTTGATCCTACCTCTCTTAACTCCAAAGCTGTGCTCTTTGAACTACTACATCTTAGACTGCCTCTAAGAACCTATACTGAGAAGCCTTATCAAAACATTTATCTTTAAGAAAAGCATATCCATTACGAAGACGTATATCCTTTCTCTAAATATGTTGTTTATATTATTGTAAAATACTAATGAAACAGCCATGTGGCCATGTATATTCATTCTCTATTGCTGCTGCAAAGAATTACCACAAACCTGGCTGAAAACAACACGAATTCATTATCTTACAGCGTGGCAGGTCAGAATTCTAACACTGAACTAAGACTAAAGTATTTGAAGTGCTGGTGCTGGGTTCCTTTCTGGAGGCTCTAGGAAAGAACTCATTTGTCTTTTCCAGCTTTTAAAGCCACCTACATTCCTGGGCCTGTGTTTCCCTTCTATCTTCAAAGCCAAAAACTTTGAATCTCATTAAGCATTCCTCTTTAGTGACATCTTTCTCTGACTACAGCAGGAAAGGATTTTTACCTGTAAGGACCCATGTGATCAGACTGGGCCCACTGACACCTGATCATCCTGGGTAATTGCCCCATATCAAGGTCCTTAACTTGATTATATCTGCGAGGTCCCTTTAGCCATTTGAGGTGACATATTCACAAGTTCCAGGAATAAGGAATATGGACATCTGTGGGGGTCCTTGAGTCTGCCCATCACACCAAAGCCACAGATCTGCTAGGGGCCCACTCCACCTCATCTCCTAACACTCTCTGGGAAGAAAAGCAATACTCAGTAACCTTCAAATACCAGGGACTGAATGGAACCCTCAAGACACAGCAGAGGAGGCCTAGAAATTAGAAAGATAGCAAAAGTGGGGGCTCCTGGAGACCTGTATCCATGTTTTGGCCTCATGAATGGCCATAACCCACCTTAGAGGTGGGGCATCCCAACAAATTTCAGCATAGTGTATTTATAATGCTGTAGCTAGAGAATGAGTTACAAGTAATCGGTTTCCTTTTTTATTTTCATGTGTAATATTCATCTCGCATTACCTTGTTTCTAATGAATATAGGAGATCTATTAATCTTCTATACAAATTTGGGAGAATCTGATGAAGAGTAAAAAGAACAAAGGCTTCAGAGTCAGATGGACATTAAATCCATTATCCACATGCTCTAACAATTGCTGCATGAGCCTCAGTACCTCTATCTGTGGAATGATGACAATTCTCACCCACACGATGTGGATGTAAGGATCTAAACCATTTATACATGTACACTCTAAAACAGGGCCTGACACCTACGAGAGCAAAATGAATGTTAAGCCCTCTCCAAGCAGTCTGCCTACATAGGTTATAAGTATAATAATCATAGCAAAATGTGATCTTCATTTTTGGATCCTTTCTCTTCTCACCCACTCAGTAACTGGAAAAGTGCCTAGTCCAGATTAGACATTATATATATATATATATACACATATATATAAAACCATACTGAAGTTTTCTTTTCCCTTGGATCTAGAGAATAAACCCCTGGTTTGGATCAGTGATGAATTAATTAAAGACTCAGCTTGGGCTAGCAAGACCTAATTCCCTCAGACACCCTCTGGAGCCCTGCTAGATGGAACACTGCTAGATGACTTCACAATACTCACACATAGACTGTGAAACTTAAAAATGATCTTGCATATAAGCCATGGTGGGTTATTAACATACAAAATAGATTAAAATACATGAAACAGCCCAATTCATCACATCCAGCATAAAAATATCTTTAATAGGAGTACAAGTGACAACTAGATGAATGCTTTCCAGAAAACTGAAGACAGATTTAAATCACAACAAAGTCTGTAACCAAAGAATAAGTCACAATTTTACCTAATGCTAAGAGAACATATAAATTAGAAGAGTTTGTGGCAAACAAACTAATATTTTAGAAGCCAGTTGGTGTTTCCTAGTTCTAATCATTCATAAAGCCCAAATGAAGAGAGCCTACAGTGTATGTCTGACTCCTGAAGAAACAGTATCTATTTGGGATAATCTCCCCCTGATTAAGCAAAGGATTATAAATCCATGACACACTTCTCAAATTCTAATCCCCCTTCTCTGAAAATGATGCTCCTCCTATTTCACAGAATGCAAATATGTTGCATCAGTCCTCCCCAAACCAAATTTCTTCCCTAATGTCTCCAAGAAGAGCCTCAATACCCCATACTCCTTCCCAAGATCAACCTAACTACCCACTTATTAACTTAGTCAATGTATATCTATAAACTGAGGGTACAATCATGAACAACATCCCATCCCTGCCCAAGAACAACTCACTCTCTTAGAGAGACATACAGAGCAAAAAAGTATTGCACAAATAATATTCAGCATTAGGAAGAGTAAACTATATCCACCAATGCAGCTAGATCTCAAAAACATAATGCCAAGTGAAAAAGTCTTAAAATGCACCATTTGTATTCTCATCTGACAAAGGGCTAATATCCAGAACCTACAAAGAACTCAAACAAATTTACAAGAAAAAAACAAAGAACCCCATCAAAAAGTGGGCAAAGGATATGAACAGACACTTCTCAAAAGAAGAAGACATTCATGCAGCCAACAGACACATGAAAAAATGCTCATCATCACTCGCCATCAGAGAAATGCAAATCAAAACCACAATGAGATACCATCTCACACCAGTTAGAATGGCAATCATTAAAAAATCAGGAAACAACAGGTGTTGGAGAGGATGTGGAGAAATAGGAACACTTTTACACTGTTGGGGGGACTGTAAACTAGTTCAACCATTGTGGAAAACAGTGTGGCGATTCTTCAAGGATCTAGAACTAGAAATACCATTTGACCCAGCCATCCCATTACTGGGTATATACCCAAAGAATTATAAATCATGCTGCTATAAAGACACATGCACACGTATGTTTACTGCAGCACTATTCACAATAGCAAAGACTTGGAATCAACTCAAATGTCCATCAGTGACAGACTGGATTAAGAAAATGTGGCACATATACACCATGGAATACTATGCAGCCATAAAAAAGGATGAGTTCATGTCCTTTGTAGGGACATGGATGAAGCTGGAAACCATCATTCTCAGCAAACTATCGCAAGAACAGAGAGCCAAACACTGCATGTTCTCACTCATAGGTGGGAACTGAACAATGAGATCACTTGGACTAGGGAAGGGGAACATCACACACCGGGGCCTATTGTGGGGAGAGGGGAGGGATAGCATTAGGAGATATATCTAATGTAAATGACGAGTTAATGGGTTCAGTACACCAACATGGCACATGTATACATATGTAACAAACCTGCACGTTGTGCACATGTACCCTAGAACTTAAAGTATAATAATAATAATAAAATAAAAATAAATAAATAAATATCATTGGGGATATCTGTTCCATGAAAGATTGTTAGAATTCTCTTGTAAAAGTGCCTGGGCCTAGTATTTCTCTTTCTTTTGAGGGGAGGGGCATTGTTAACTAGTTCTTTGATAATTTTGATTACTTTGTCTATGAATATTGGTGTGTTTAATTTTTCTATGTATACTAAGGTCAATTTTAGTAAACTGTATTTTCCTAGAAAATTAAAAAAATACACATAAAACATATTAAACACTGCTCATGCATACTGACATGTCCAGATAAAGGATATTAAAATTAATTGAAAAGATACACACCAAATTCATGGCAGTGGTTGTAACGGCAGAGGAGAGGTGATTGAAAAGGTAATGTTGTAGGTGATAATAAATATGTCAACTTTATTGCTAACATTTTATTTATTTTATGGAAAAAAGGCTGGAGGCAAATATTTTTTGATAACTGTTAACTAGCAATTTGGGGCAGGAATCCCCAGGTATTTGCTACTGTCTACATTTTTCAGTATTTTTATAAGTAGTTAAAACTGAAATAGCCAATTGCACCATATGTCTATATGGTATACAAGGTACAATAGTGCTCTAAAAGAACAATAGTTCTTTCTGTTATGCTTTTATGCCACCGTTCTCCACTACTCAACCACTGTTCTAATGAGGCCAATGCCTATAAACATGCCCAAAATCTCCCAGCTAAACAAAATGAATCTGCCAGTAGTTACTCCTAAGAACTGCTCAGTCTATTCCTTTTCTTTCTCAGCTAAACTTCTTAAGGGAATTGTCTACACCTGCTCTCCCACATCTCCTTAAACTCCTCACTCATATCCAAGCCCACTGCAATCTGGCTTCTGCCCCACTTAAATTGCTTCAACCTCCTAACTGCCAAATCCTTTCCATTCTCATTTTACTTAACCATGCAAAGCACTCAAGATAATTGGCCAAATATTGGAGAATTTCCCTTCCCTTGGCGTCCACAGTTCTACTCTTGGCTGTCATTCCTTTTACCTCCCTACATGTTCCATCTCTGATTCCATCTCCTGTTGCAGTCACTTAATTCTAGTCTGCTTCCTCTAGTAGTACATCCTAAGTTCCGTTATCTCCCTAAGTGACCTCTTCCATTCGCATGGCCGTATCTGAAATCCACTGACTCCTAAATGTGTATTTCTAGCCCCTTCTGGGATCAAGACACACACCTTCAACTGTCAGCTGGCTAGCTTACATTCTTTGCAAGTATCCCAACCTCAATATGTACTAAAGTAGCCGTGTTCTCAAAGATTCCACTGAAGATTAAGCTAGACGTGCAGAAAACTTCTCTACTCCTACTTTTCTTCCTCTTATTCTGATACAGAATGTCTTCTTGATTATACCTGCTACTGTATCTCTTGAATGCAACACTTCTTCTCTACCTTCCACACTGCTTTAATTCAGGTCTCCTGGTCCACATTGTTCGTACCATTTGTCTAAATAGTTTCCAAGACTTCTATGGAACTGCCTCATAATTTCCTGCTAAAGAGAAGCAATTAACTTCACCTTGCTTAACACCATTCAAGCGCCTGCAGATTTTAGTTTAAACTCCTCAGTCATTGAGGTAAGGCTCTGAAATAATCTACCACCATCTACCTTTCCAATCTTCCTTTTGGATACATCTTTCTAGACTGCCAGGATTCAAACCACATGGACCTCTCACTATTCCCTAACTATGGTGTGATTTTTCACACAAATCTGAGCCTTTGAACAGGCTGATCCCACCTCTAAATTCCTTTCTCTCTCTTCCACTTGATACATCTCAACACAGGTTTTTAAGATTCCATTGAGATGTCATTTCCTTCTGCAATGTTTCATTAGCTTCTCTAAGTAGGTAGTTATTCCTGCACCTTTGCTTCCATGAAACTTTGTAGCTGGCTCTAATTTAGCACTTACGTCATGTTTTTCTAAGAGCTACTTGTCCACATATCCCTTCTTTCCCAATGAATTGCAAGCAGGTGCTGGGCTTTTGTGATAGTTTATTAATTCAATGAGTATTTGAGAGCCAACCATCAAGAGGCCCTGTTCTAGGCTTATGCCATATACTGAAAAAACAAACTCTAAACTCATGGAGTCTAAATTTCTGAGAACCAAATTATGATTAGGAAACCTCAGTCATGATTTCGAGATTTTTAAAACATCAGTAAGGCCATTACAAAATCAGAATGTTAACAAGTCTTACTGTGGTAGCTTTTGTATGTCATTATAGCACAACGCCTCTAGCTAGAGCCCATCTTTTACTTCTTTGCACCAGTGACAGAAATATGCACATACTATAGGAGCTTTAAATGATTGAAGCTCAGCTTTTTTTTTTTTTTTTTTTTTTAATGAAAACTATCCTTTTCTTTAGATGCCTGTGGGAACCTTTCCAAGAGACGGTATACAATTGCACATTGTAGTTGGATGGACCAATATTGACTCAGTTTCTCCACAAGTCAGCAGACATCAGGCCCACACTGCATGGATTCAAGAAACAGAAATAACCGCAGACAAGCTCTGTGTGGTTGAGTCAGAAAATGTCCACATGTTAGAGTGGTAACCTATACCACACGACTTTTTAAAATAGGCACTAGTACCATGAGTATCTAATGTAATATTTGAGTATTTTGTAGACAGAGAGATTTAGGCTTCTCTGTAACTGGTACATGTGTCATGAGTGAAAGAGTGAGAAACTCAGAAAACAGAAAGAATATGCCACTAACAAAAAAGGACAATGCAGAGTCTGATCCATGCAGAAAAGTTCTCAGTTGGAACAGAAACAACAGCAACTGGCCTGAAGCCTTGAGGAAGGAGGAACAGTTAATAAGAGATCGCAAGGTAGCATTACCTCTGTGATACTTGCTATTTGTGTTAGCGAACAGATAAATATATAGGGAAGTTACCTGCTGATACAATTGCCCATTGCTGATAGTTCTTGCCGTTCACTGGTTTGTTTTAGGCTTTAAAGTCTTCTATATCAGACTTTTCTCTTTATACTAGTAAAGCATAAAGAGAAAGGCCTGTAGAAGAGGTTACCGGTATCGTTTTACTGGTGTCCTGACAGAAATCAAAACTTTCGGGCCAGTCAACTGAGCATGCCTTACTTTAAAGGTCAGATACAAGGATGAGGTGAACCAGAGCAGTGGAATCCTAAGTCTGGTGTGATAATCACTGGATGTGTACATCTGGAATCAGCAATAAAATATTACTACTGCCATAGTGTCTATTATTATCTAAGAAAAAGAGGAGACAAGCTCTATTACTAATTAGCATACATACTTCTAAATGTATATATGTATAATCAATGAAAAAAAGCCTATAAAAATGAAGAACATGCCCTAGATTTTTTACAGATAGAGGTTCATGATCAAAACATTTTGGAGACTGCTGACCTAGACACCAGATGACTAATCGTGAGTTCTAAGAGACCACAGTCAGATTTCAGAGGTAAAGCAAAGCAGAAAAGGATAGGTAAATGGAAAAAACAAAAACAGAACACCGAAATAGAGAGAATGAAAAAATTATTCCAGATATCACAAAGGCAAGCAGTGCAAAGATACGATCCACAGTTTGCTGATTATAGAAATATTGTCTTCTGGTTTTTGCTGGGTGCAGGGACCAAGATCAGATAATGTGATATGACTATTTGGTTATCTTGTTCCCCTGCTTAAAACCTGTGATCACTTCTCATTGCTCTTAGAATAAAGTCCAAATATTTAATAAAACTCAGACACTCAACCATCTGGACCTTGCCTGCCTCTCCATCATTATCTTTTGCAACTTTGTCTTTTTGCAGGGGTAGAATGGGGGGAAGGGAAGGATCTCCTCATTTCACGTATGTTCTCTAACCTTTTCTTGTCCATCTCTAAGTGTAATTCAAATGTCGACCCAATTTCTAATTCCTTTAATCATTATTCTCTGACCTCTAAAACATATTGAGTCTTTTTCCCATATGTTCCTATAGCCTCCTGTGCTTGCTTTTCTGAGAAACTCAGCATACTCAGAATGTATTTTTCAAGGTCTTTCTTCCTTGTTAGCCATCTGTGAGGATAGGGAAGGTATCTGTAACCCCAAAGCACACAGCACAATGTTTGATTTATAAGAAGTGATAAATAAATGTGTTCACTGGAGTGAAGTTGAATGAAATGTGTCCTGACACCCAGAGAGAAAAATAGTTTGCCTCTGAGCTGCCTACGTACTTGCTAATTTAATATGATGATGGCAGAAATATGATACTTACCTAATCGTTAAAATAATATTTGATGGCTGTTTTATCAGTACGTTTAAACGCACTTCATATTCCAGTGGTCAACAAATATTTGAGTGCCTCAATGGGTCTTGAAAGTGCTATGATGTCTTTACTCTGGGTTGGCAGACACCAAACAATTGATTAAAACTGCTTTCACTAAGGCACAATATTGAAAGGATTCACGACTTATTCTGGCAGGACAGAGGATGGCTCAAGTTCATTGCTTGCAGTAATGTTATATACTCTTAGTTGGTTAGTCTTAGCAAGATTCCCTGTGCCCATTGTCCTTGGAGGGGGTTGGAAATGCATGATCAAGCAGTGGAGAGAAGGGAGTCTGAGCAGCTATGCAAATGCAATGCTCCAGATAAAAATCTCTTTGCACAGGATGAGATACAACCTTCAGAAGCTTGCCTATGCACTGCACTTCCCACAACTAGGCTGCCCCAGACTCTTATCAGGCACTAGTTTGTCCACAGTGGTCATTTTCATCAATTCCTTCAACTCAACCTCAGGGAGGCCCTGCAGGTTACCTTCATTGCCATCCAAACCCCTCAAGTATTTAATGGTTCTTTTTCCCAACCCACAGAGCTAGGTACTAAGGTTTCCTCTTCCCATGCAAGAGCACTTGGTATGGTCTTGATCTTGTATTAGGCTGTTTTTGCATTGCTATACAAAAGGGGAGAATAGGCACATCACATGACAAGAGTGGGAGCAAGAGAGAGAAGAGGGAGGAGATGCCACACTCTTCTAAGCAGCCAAGTTGCACATGAACCAACTGAGTAAGAACTTACTCATTACCAAGGTGATGGCACTGAGCCATTCATGAGAGATCTGCCCCATGATCCAGTCACCCCAGCAGGCTCCACCTTCAACACTGGAGGTCACAAATAAACGTAAGATTTGAAGGGGAGAAATATACAAACTATATAAGACCTCTCTATACTATATATAATATAGAAACCCACAGGGAGATTTTCCAGTTCATTTGTTCTTTAAGTGCATGTACCACCAAACTAGACAACAAGCACTAATTCAACTAAGCCAAGCCCAGCCCTCCCAGAGCAATTCCAGCTCAGCTCAGAGTACCACATGCCACCCTCCACTCTTACTCTGTTCTTCCCTGTCCAGGCAGGATGGTCGAGAAATAAGAGTTCAGAGTACAGGCTGTGGAGCCACGATGCCTTGGTTAATAAATACACCCACTCTCTCAATCACCAGATGTGTGACTTGGGCAAGTTGCTTACCCCCTTTGAGCCTCAATTTACTTATCAGTAAAAAGGATATTCAAAACTGCTTGAGGGTCCCCCTTACCAGGATATTCCTCTAGCACCCCAAATATAATATTGAACTCAATGCTTTTGACCCTATGTGCATGCACATGTACAAAGACACACACAATTTCCTTCTTCTGTCTTCTGTTATCTGAATAATATTCTCCCATCACCATAAGCAAAGGCCTTCATCAGTCACCCCAGTTGGAGTACAGAGCCTGCCTAGGTGCATGCCTTGACCCCTACTCCTCCTTGATCTCCCACTTAACTCCACCCCCACATTCAGTTACAAAGACCAATCACAATGCCCTAAGAACCTGCCACCAACACCCTTCTCGAACTAGACCTTCCTACCTAATGCCTCGACAACTTTGATGACTTCTCAGTGACCTTTCTACCTGGAGACTCTCCCTTCTTTAGTCTTCCATTTACATCAGACAAGAGGACTCTTCCTAAAGCATCACTTTTATTATGCCATTATTGTCCTCAGAAACCTTAAATGCCTACCCACTGCATAAAATCCACATTTCTTAGACTCCCCAATCTCATGTCTCAGCCTCATCACTTCTCAGGTCGCCATCCATGCCATCCAAACTACTGTCCCCACACAGTTATTCATGCCTCCCCACTAAATGCTTCTTCTCAATCCCTCTGAACTCCGCTGGTTATTTAGAGTCCAGCTTTTCCACAGAATATTCCCCAGCAAGTCACCCCAGAGTGACTTCCTGTTCCCTTCTGCACTAGAGGACCAGATTCATCCCTTCCAGAGGGCAAATGTCGCTTCCTCAGAACTCCCTCCCTCCATGACCCCCACATATTCCCAGTTTTTCCTCTCTCCTGACTTCTCATCCTCATGATTAAAGAACATTTTTCTCAGGCCAAATAATTATAAAAATGACCACAACTCACATGTATAGGGCCGTATCTAATTGTCAAGCACTGTGCTAAGCACTACATATGCATTAATTCAGTTAATCCTCAGTGCAACCTGGTGATATAGATTCTCTTCAGTGATTCACAACTCAACATAGACTTGAGTACATTTTCATAGAAAGATAATAGAAAATAAATAAACCCCAAAGAAATAAAGATAGATATATATGTGTACACATGTATATCTACAAACATATAGTATATATAAAACAGCCTTATAAAATAGTAGTATAGTATATATCATATGCCTATATTATTTCTTTTACAAAGTATATAAAAACTATGAAGGAAAGTAAAGCAGGGTAAAGAGATTGAGAGATGATAGGGATTGAGAGATGATATGGTTTGGCTGTGTCCCCACCCAAATCTCATCTTGAAATGTAGCTCCCATAATTCCCACATGGAACTCAGTGAGAGAGAACTGAATCATGGGGTGGTTTCCCCCATACTGTTCTCGTGATGGTGAATAAGTCTCACAAGATCTGATGGTTTTACAAGGAGTTTCCCCTTTTGCTTGTCTCTCGTTCTCTTTAACTGCCACCATATAAGATGTGGCTTTGCTCCTCCTTGCCTTCTGCCATGATTGTGAGGTCTCCCCAGCCATGTGGAACGTGAGTCAATTAAACCTCTTTCCTTTATAAACTATCCAGTCTCAGATACGTCTTTATTAGCAGTGTGAGAACAGGCTAATACAAGAGAAATAGGATGGGTTGTTATATTAGATGAAGTCATCAGAGAAGTACCATATCAACAAAGACCCAAAGGAAGTGAGGAAGAAAGTCAACAGAATTATGGGGTGAGAATGGTTCAGGAACACATTAAGAAACTAAACTACAGAGAGGCCATGTGACTTCTCAAGGTCACACGATAGCAGGCACAGTATGTGAATCCTAATTCTGACTCCAAAGTCTTATCCTTAGCCACCAGTCCTCACCTTCCATTAATGTTCTGCAGCAGTTCATTCTATTAGCCAGCTTTAGATTTTTAAAACTCCCCTTTTCCCCATTAGTTAACAAATATGGACCTTCTACATACCAGGCACTGACCTCCATTCATCAGAAGTCATCTACCTCTCCAATTTCTTCTCCAGGTATAACACGTTTCCATGGTTTCATATCCATCTCCCACCCTTATTCTTTACAGTTCTGACTCTAGACTCTATTCCTTATCCAGTTCGTGACTTCAGTTACCATTATCTTTCTGCAACTAATTCCTAAACTGGGGTCCCAGTTTAATTTGATGGCCAGCTTCTTGGCTGCAAGACTGTGCCTCATTCATCTCTCTATTCCTAATACTCATCACAATGCTAGATGTGTAATAAATGAGTGCCTCTCTGAAATAGATTAAATTTGAACTCTACATTTCCATCTGCCTTTGGGACAGTTTGACCTGGATGTTTTCCCAGCATCTCAAAATCAATATTTCTAAAAATGAACACATTATCTTCCATCCAAAACCTGTTCCTCCTCCTATATTCGTTGTCACTCACAGCAGCACCACAAAGTATCACAGTCACCAACCTTGCCATCTTTCTCCCCCACAACAGCCATCTCACCTTTCCATTTCCACTGCCTTTACCCTTGTTCAAACGTTTGTTTTCTCTTGCCTAGACTAATGGGACTGCCTTCTCAAGATATCCCAACTGATGGTACTTCCTACACAGCTATGCAAAATTAATTTCTTTCATTCTGTCACTTTTTGTGAAATTTGATGGTCTTCTATCCACAAAATGTAAGCTCAGCATCATGTTGCAACCCATATGGCCCAATACCTATTGGGCATCTTCTCCACTTTGATATCCAAGAAGCCCTTAAATTTCATTGTTCTCCAAAACTGACCATTCAGGTTTTTTTCAACCGAACCTCCTTCTCTATATTTCCCATCTTGGTAAATGTATGCCATGCAACAGTTCCCTTGGCCAGAAACTGGAGTTGCTCTTGTCCTCTATTTGTCTCATGTGTACTCTCTGCCTTCCACTGCATGACCAATGCCTTGCTCTGTCCTTCATTATGTCTCACCTGCAGCTATGCCACAGCAGGTCTCTGCCTGCTGTTTTACTCCCTTTTTGTCCATTGGCTACATCACCAGTTCTCTTCCCAGTGTGCAAAACTGGTGATGCTCTGCTCTTGATTGAAATCTATCAGTAGTTTTCATACTGCATCACATCTTGACCGTGACTACTGTCCAGCTTCCCATCTCACAATTTTCTTCTTCCCCACACATTCACAAAACCACACAAAATTCTTACTGTTCCCTGATTGTAGTACCATGTTCTCTTGGTCCAGCCTTGGGACCATAGCTCTCCCTGCCTGAAACTTTCATACTTTACCTGTCATCTCCCCCTGAAAAATTCATTCTCATCTTCCAGTCCTACCTAGTCTAAGTAACTTTCTATGACTCTGTCCCGCTTGCATAGTGTGACTTACATCTGTTTCCAAAGCAATCTGTGCTTGGTGTTATTACAGGGCTTTTGAAGTTCTAATTTTCATCTCTCATGTCTATCTCTTTAGATTCAGGGCTTCTTTTCCATGGGACATTTTCCAGCTCTACATTCTAGTACTTAGAAGAATACTTGGGAAATGAATGTTCAGTATATGTTTTGTGAAAGAATCAGTTGGCTCACATTTGGGGAAACCCCCACTGATATGAAGGAGTAGTAACATTATTTAGTCTACAGAATAATGCTCTTTTTCTACATAAGGTTTGTGTTGTATTATACATGATTCTGTATTATACACGATTCTGTATTATACATGATTGTGTTGTATTATACATGATTCTAAAAAACCACTATGACTCAATAACAAACCACGTGATTCTGACAGATTTACTGAGTGTTCCTTCAGCTTATTATTTCACAGAAGACAAGGACTACAGCTACTGATATTCTTCATTAAGAACATATGATGGGGTCCTAGGAAGGTATTTAGCACATGCCTTTGAAGATGAAGTAAACTAACATACACTATGTAATTAATACACAATTTGGGTCAAGTAGAAGTCTGGGGTAGAGAAGGAAGATATGATTTAAATGTTTAATTCCTATAACTTAAACAATTAACATATCTTTTTATATTCTGAAATATTTATTAGCACAGTGTCTCTCATATAGTAGGTGATTGATAAATGCATTTTAAATGAATGATTATTTAATAACATTCTCAAAAATATTTCTAAAACTATTACAACACAAATTGCATTAAGGCTGAAGTTATAACTGTCATTGAGATCTAAAATTTTGCTCTAATAATAGTTATGGAAGGCCACAATCTCGTGCTCAGGGATCCAAGGATAAATAAAGCTATGTTTTCAATTGCAATGCTTATTAACAAGTTAATTTTACAGTTTAATCTTCCCAGTGTAGAGGTGGTGGATTTTTCATTCTCACTGTTTATTCTGAGAGGTGAACAACAATTTTCAAAGTACTTTTTAACGATCAATTTTCATTTGGAGGTTACATCCATAACTTTAACTAGGAGGACTTATGGGGTGTAGCGGTGACTTCCGTACTTAAATTACATTAGAAGTGCTAGCATTTATTACCTTCCAGCTTCCCAGTTTAGATGTGTGCCCTTTCTTAAAAACTATCTTACAACATCTCCATTTAAAAAATGAGATTTATTCTATAAACCCACAGCAAGAGAATTCCCTCACTCCAAATCCCTGGATATTGTATTTTACAGTTTCCTGCTTCCTTTTTCCATGTTTCTCAATGCCTGGCTCTATAGTCTGGTTGTTTTATACTTGTCCCCAAAATTTTCCTCCCCACAACTTTTAAATTAACGCAGTGCACCTGCGTTTCAGAGTCTGTGCCAACTCTCTCAGATATCATGACTTCAGCAGAAAATCCTGATGAAACTGGACCATGAGCGGACAAGGAACAGATAACCACTGCAATAATACTGAGCATCACAGTATAAAAGGCTCATCTGCAAATTAAAGGAAGTTTATTAAAATAGATGATATGGAAAAAGTGATTTAAAATTCTTGGAAAGGATGTGAGAAAAGTTGAGCAGAATATGACTTTCACAAGTGCTTGAAATATTTGATGATGTATAACATCCTTATAATAAGTGATCCCCAAAATTAAGTTTAAAAATTAGAGAAACATCCTATTTAATTTGAAAATTCCTACACCAATTTGAAGTGCCTCTGCCTACATCAGAACATCATGTAAATTCCCAGTAACAGACCTGAGCATTTTCAATTCCTTTAGGATTGTCTTTAAACAGAAGATATAGCTCATTTGCATTCTCCAAGCTTCCAAATCATATTTGTTTTAGGAAAAAAGTGCATTTTTTTTTTTACAGACTTCCAGTATCAAAGAAGGTTTTCAAAATCTTTAAAATAGCTTAGATAATGTAATGTCTTTAGGTGACTGAAAGATAAACCCAGATTACAATTAGAAATATTGGTAGAGGGCAGGAAGAAATGGACAATAGAACAAACACAGAACTTCAAGCCCAGTTCTTCTCATAGCTTTATTCTACAGGACCCCAAAAAGGAAAAGGTCAAGTTCAATATCACTGTGTGCTTCCATTTGGAAAGGAACAGCACTTATACCAACTGGAAATAATTTTGCTTTTAAACATCCATCTCACTTCATCCTTAACTCTGTTACGGGAATGAATATTTTAAAATAAACATGTTTAGGCATTTATTTTCTCCTCAACTTGACTATCAATGACCCGTGCACATTCAGTTACTAACTCTTGTATAAACAGTAAGCTCTCTAGAAGCAGACTCTACGTCTCAGTCATCCCAATACTAAGTAGTTTCTTTGTAAATATTTGCTGAATTAATCTTATTTCATCATTACAGGATCTTTATAAGCTACAAGTAGATATCATTACCACCACTGTATAGTGGAAGAAAGAAACAGCAACATTAAACTCAATGACTACTTTATATATTCTCACCTTCCTAAATTAAAATTTATCTAAATTAAGCTTCTCTCCAAATTTAACTTGTTCTTCATACTATATCTCACGGAGTTATTTTATAAATGTCTGTTAGTTAGTTCTATATTACCTTTTTTTCCTCAAATTCCCTGTGGACACAAGAAGACTGGGGATCAGTTCCACTACAGTAGAATGGGTTGGAGTACAACCCTGTATCTTTGCCTTTAGATGTAACCATAAGACACTTTTATTCATGGAGTGAATTACCAAATGCAAAGCATGGATAAAAGGTATGGGACCATTTTTTAAAGTAGTTTTTCATGCTATCATAATGAATATTCATTAAATTATAAAAAGTTATAACCCAAAACAAAACCCTTCGCAGAATATCTATTTGGAGATATAGATCAGTTTAAGAGTTGCATGTGCTATATGTACCCGATATTATTATGAAACTCATGAAGACATTTAGAAGTCATGTCTTTTCTCGTAAAAAACAAAATAGTAAGATTTTGAGACATCTTACCATATGTAACAATGTACAAACAGCACAACAAAAAAAAGACATGGATTGTGGGGAAATCGTCATTAGACTGCAGTAGTTACTGTTATCAGTTCAATCTGATTTTCATTCCCATCTGGGCAATGTCACTGCTTAAACTGCTTAACTCAAAAGATCCTTCAAAATATTAAGAACTGTTGACATCTGGAGATGGAAGTCTATTTTTCCTCCAAACCCTTTTTAAAATAAAGACCTATTAAAAAAATTTTTTTTAAATCCAGATCTAATTCCCTAAAGACTTTTCATGAGCAGATGCTGCCTGAATACAAGAGGGGACATTTCCCTAAGCCAATACAGATTTCAGGTAATCAAAAAGTTATAAATTGTTGCTGTAAAATGTTTTGATGACTTATTTTTACCTAAATAAATAGTTTGGGTGGGGCAGGTAGAGGGAGAGAAGTTTCTAAAAGGTCAATAACATATCCAAAGGGTATTTAAACTGACAACCTATTTCCAATGAGAGAGCCACTCAACCACACTGGCTGTGTTCGTTCAGGAAGAAAAATCAGCCCCTAACATGAGCATGAAGGCCAAATGTTCAATATGGAAAATTCTACATTTATATCCATGTTCAAATTATTCCTTATATTGTCAGAGTGTGTGAAGAGCCTTTATGTTTAAATACTGACAGCCCTTTTTCAGGTTCTCTAATGCCATGTGCATGTGTGCACATATAGCACAGCCTATAGTGAAAAGACTGGGCAAGAAGAGGAAGTACAGCCACAGCAATGACAGCAAAGGAGCTGAACGTCTGCCTCTCTCAGTCTTGACACACTTTTCACTTTCCTCTTACTTCCCTCTCAATACAGCCTGATTTTTCACTGTGAAATCTGATGTAAAAGGAAGTGCACGTAAGGAAACGGGTGTGTATACACTGAATGACGTCTCCATGCCTTTTAAAATTTTCCCATTCCTTTCCACATCCACTGTCATAATGCAAGGATCTATCATCTGATGAGAATAATGGTGGTGGATGTGGTGGTAGGCATTTACTCACTGAGGGGAAATTTACAAAGGACCATTTGTGGAGTTAGGGGCCAGATGTGAGGCCCCTCAGACTACCGATGTTGGAGGTGATCATCCATCTGGAAGGGAGTAAGAACGAGGGAACGTCACAGTAACAACATCCAAAGATGACACTGACGACTGCCCTAAATGTACAAAATCACTGGGCATCTGTTAAGTTCTTTTTCAGAAACAGTGTGCACTCTGATAGTCATGATGCTATAGATGCAAGAACATGCACAGTTCAAAGGAGCATTATCTTGGTGTCACGTACTGGTTGCTCATAAACTCAGTCCACCAAATGGAAAGACATGGAGCCAGAAGTCACTTCCAGCCAACGGCTTAACATGCAATCAAATGTGAATTGTAACTTTGGTCTTTGGTGGGTCTACCACGGGACAATGTGATTTAATTCCATCAATAGTTTTAAATGTCTACTAGTTTTTGTTTTGTTTTGTTTTTGAGACACAGTCTCACTCTGTCGCCCAGGCTGCAGTGCAATGACGCGATCTAGGCTCACTGCAACCTCTGCCTCCTGGGTGCAAGCGATTCTCCCTGCCTCAGCCTCCCAAGTAGCTGGGATTACAGGTGCCTGCCACCATGCCCAGATAATTTTTGTATTTTTAGTAGAGAATGGGTTTCGTCATGTTGGCCAGGCTGGTCTCAAACTCCTGACCTCAGGAGATCTGCCAGCCTCGGTCTCCCAAAGTTCTGGGATTACAAGCGTGGGCCACCATGCCTAGTCTAAATGTCTACTAGTTTATGAAGCATTGTACAAGTGCTTACTAGGGGTACAAAAATTAGTAATTCTTGCATGGTACTACTTGCCATCAAAAAGTTACAACTGAACATCTGCAAATGAGACAAATTATGTCTAGTTACTTCTGCCTTGTCATTCAGATCTATATCAACAATAAAAGCAAAGCAAGTTAAGAAAATTCAAAGAATAATTATTTGGGGAGGAGTCAGGGAGAAATCAGTGAGGCTGCAAGAGAAGGACACTACATTTCAGATGTGTCTTGATGGATATACAGATTTTCACCGGGCAATGTGAGGGCAGGAAGTTAATTAGAAGCAGTGGGTAAAACAGGAGATACAGCTGGTTATGGTCCCAGCTACTTGGGAGGCTGAGGTGGGAGGACGGCTTGAGGCCAGGAGTTTGAGGCTGCAGTGGCCCATAATGGCACCACTGCACTCCAGCCCGGGCAACAGAGTGAGACTCTGACTTAAAAGAAAGTGAAAAAAAGAAAAAAAGGGATATGTTTGGAGACCAGGGAACAGTCCAGTTTAGCCAGATCAAGGTGTAGACCTAGCAGCATCATGAAAGAAAATGTTAGGATGGAGAGCTATTACTGCATTCTAGGAGTCTTGAAAATCAAGCTAAGGAATTTGTATTTTTGATTCTATAAGTAATGAGGGGGCATTAAAAGATTTTGTGCAGGAGAATTCTTTTTTTTTTTTTTTTTGAGACGGAGTCTCGCTCTGTCACCCAGGCTGGAGTGCACTGGCCAGATCTCAGCTCACTGCAAGCTCTGCCTCCCGGGTTCACACCATTCTCCTGCCTCAGCCTCCCGAGTAGCTGGGACTACAGGCGCCCACCACCTCGCCCGGCTAGTTTTTTCTATTTTTTAGTAGAGACGGGGTTTCACCGTGTTAGCCAGGATGGTCTCGATCTCCTGACCTCGTGATCCGCCCGCCTCGGCCTCCCAAAGTGCTGGGATTACAGGCTTGAGCCACCGCGCCCGGCCTGTGCAGGAGAATTCTATGACTCAAGTTAGGTTTCAGTAAATTTGGTTGGTTTTGAGTGGGGAGTAGCAGTCAGTGCAAATAGGATGTAACCATCATGGCCTAGAAAGGATGCTGAGAACAAAATCTTGGTGGTGGAAATGGAAATTGAAGGAAGAGACAAACATAAAATACAGAAGAGAACCACCAATAAGTCTTGGTGACTTATTCATCATCATGAGAATACCATAAAGAAAGAGACTCTTTTGCTTTGTTTGTTTGTTTATTTTACAACATGTCTCAAAAAATGTTGCCACAATAATTGTTTTTAGAAGACAGAGCATGATGTCCTTTTTGACACACTGACTTTAAGGTGCTGGTAAAACTTTCTTATGAGTCTGACCAGCAGAAGAGGAATGGAGCAGACTATAGACTCAAGAGATACTCCCCCCTCAAAATAAGAATCAAAGCCACACTTTGATTAGGAAGAGAGTATAGAGGGAGAAGATAATTGAAAGACAACCATGTGAAAGGCTGCACAAAATGGGCAAAAAAGAGGAAATAAGTGTCATAAAAGGAGATCTGGCTGGGCACGGTAGCTCATGCCTATAATCCTAACACTTTGGGAGGCCAAGGCGGTCGGATCACGTGAGGTCAGGAGTTCAAAACCAGCCTGGCCAACATGGTGAAATGCCATCTCTACTAAAACTCCAAAAAAAAAAAAAAAAAAAAATTAGTCGGGTATGGTGGCGGGCGCGCCTGTAATCCTAGCTACTCAGAAGGCTGAGGCAGGAGAATTGCTTGAACCTAGGAGACAGAGATTGCAGCGAGCCAAGGTCACACCACTGCACTCCAGCCTGGGTGACAGAATGAGACTCCATCTCAAACAAACAAAACAAACAAACAAAAAACGAGATCCGAGAGAAATCAGAGAAAATAGAATAATTCGATGCAAGTTGGGAAGGCTTCTTCCATTCAGTAGCTGTTGAGCAAATATTACAAGTCAGACTTCATGCTCAATACTGGGGATGAAGTGGTGAACAGGACAGAAAACCTCTGTTCTCACAGAGCTCACAATTTCCCAAGACATGTTGGTAAACAGCATGAAACAACCCAGTGAGTTCAGGAGGATATGAATTGAGAAAAGGCCCTCAGGAACTTTAACCAAATGAATACTTTTGGAAAACAAATGGGTGATTCAATGCCCAAGGGTGAATTAATTTATAATAATGGGTGCAGTTGTAGAATTTTAAAAGATTTTTCAGACTTGCAAAGGCTCCTTGAACAAATAAAATACTCATCTCCCTACAACATCCTCCCCGCCTCACACATTAATCTATTTGAAATAGTCCCTAAGAAGAGAGGCTATTTAGTAAAAAAACACATTCTGCTATGTATTATTGAAAAGCAATATTATTCACATGTTCTGGAAAAAGTGAGACCACGAAAAATAAATAAAAGGACAAAAAATAGTAAGGGCTTAATAATTTAAGCCCAGAAATATATCCTCAAAACAATCAACCACTGTCTGGTCTACAATTCTGCAGAAATCTTGCATGCATATTTTATATTGCATGGCTCATTAATTTCCAAACCAACCATAGCTTTATTTTATGAGATGGCATAAGCTTTAGGCCTGGGGAGAGAGGGTGGCTGAATTTCAACACTTCATCCTATCATTTGTTTAGTACACCCCTTACATTTATATGACATAAAGAAAATAAAGTAATGATTGTACGATGAAAAACTTTTCATGGATTCAGAATAAATGGATTTTTTCAATATTACCCTTGTGGAATCACTAATTTGAGTTTGCCTTATTTTTAATAAACATAAAACTTAAGCCAAAGCCATGATACATCCATCAAATGACAATTCAAAATTGAAGAGTTTTTTTACTCTACTATTGAAACATACATTTTCCTCCTCACTTTTAGTTGTAGATTACATCACATAACATCTGCCATCCCTAAGTTAGATGGCACAAATTAAGGACACCAATGAATAATTTTGTAGGTTTTTTTTTCCTCTGACCTTATTTCTGATTATCTTTCAAACACACAGCTGAATTATCATCGCCCTCTTTCTCTCCACTGTTAGCAGGATTACCTCACAGGTGTGCAAAATAATGGGATTAGACAATGAAATAAAAAATGTATTTTGGTCAGGCTTTGGGTTTAACATGGAAGCTGGCAGGGCAAAAGTGAGCACTCTAATTTGTAAGAAACCTTCTCTACTTGTATGTACTTATGCACAACTCGCCCATCTTCTGTTCTCTCTGGCATTAACAATGTCAGTTACAGTGATTTACAGGTGGTGCTCATCAGTTAGCATATTAGATGCTTTTACTTGTTGAGAAGAGAGTATGGAATGAACTTTTTAAACTAAATTATTATAAAGTTTCAGAATTGCAACTCGACTCTATTCTGTCATTTCCAACATTTCATCTCTACTTTCCATTCAGGTAGTTTCATCCTTTGCCTGTCAGCAAACCATTTTTCATGGTGTTCTATCTCTAAGTCAGGTAATAAAATACACACACACACACATACACACACACACACACAGACTCACACTTCTCCAATTTCCGATTTCTCTATCATATACATACATTTCTCTCAGTTAGAGCTTCCAGTTAAATTTTGCTTAGATTCCAGATAAATCATCTTATAAACCTCCATCCCAGAGATATATATTCCAGGAAAAACTGTATCAAGTACAAGATAGTTTGGAAGTTATATAAACAGCCTACTTATTGGAAAGAGAACAAGATATCAGGACTATTATTTTAAAACAAAAATGGAAGATAGAGTTTAAGCCTTTAAAAATCATCCTTTCTCACCCCAGGATTAGTGAAGACCACCCTACATCTGATTACAAGTAAGCAAAGTACTTATGCATATGTTTGGTGAAAATAATATTACATATCTGGGGATCATTCTCTAGTATTAGCTTTGAAGCAATATCAACAAGAATAAAAAAGATAAACCAAACTATTTTTTCTTTATTCTTCCCATCATATGACAACTAGCTAAAAATGTGTGAAACAGGTGTCAAATCAATTCTCAGCCAGAAAGCTAATCACTTTGGTCTCACCTTAGCCAAGGTATACATCAACATATTTCTGTTCTCTAAATAAACAGTGAACACATGCTGATTCTGGAGATAGCACTAAAAGGTTTGCTTTTTTAAATGTATAGTACTCCCCAGGTGTGACCTCAATTTCATTTCTCATTTATAGTGATTATGGCCACCTATGGCCCTGTGCATACACTAGACATGCTGATTCAATCCCCATCCAGTTGCTGGAAGAACAGGCACAGTCAAATATCTGTGGTCACTGAGGAGCCAAGCAATGCAAGCCTTCCAGTTCCCGAGACGACATTCCTGCCATCTGCTCCAGCCTTGAGTTCCCTGGGCTGCCATGTGTGTGAATGAGTCTCTAGTAGGACACCTAGCCCTCTACCCTATGTTTATTCTAAAGAACCGCCAAGACAGAGACCCTACGAACTCAACTCAACACCCAACAACTACTCAGCTCTCTACAGTAAATATGCCACTCAGGAACCATTTGATCTCTTAAAGACTGAATTTCTCACAAGAGATATTCTACATATGCTTGGCTCATAATGAGTGGGCATCTCCAGGCGTAAGTGAAAACAGAACTAAATAGTTACAAGTCAAATGTGGGGCATTACCGGTGATGTTCATACTACTTTTTTCCAGTCCAAAAGGATTAAGACTGTTCTCTTTAAAATTTCATATTCAAGTGAGACTAGTGTCCTCCCAGTTACAATGACCTTAACTATTGGAGTGAAGAAAAGAAAGGGAGGGTGTCCATTTCCATTTCTCATGGCCACAAATTTGAACGATTGACTCAAGTTGTTGAGGTGACTCCATTTCCCTGAGTACTAAAGAACGCAGCAAGTGGAAACACCTCTTTCCTTCAAGTTTGCAGCCCTCAAGTCCAAGTTTTTCACCCTCTAAACCCAAACTATGCTATAGCCATATGTGACCCCTTAGCTTATGTAATCCGGGAGAGGTCCAGCCCTTTATCACTCTCATGTGCCCCAAAATCACTTCCATTCTATTTCTGGCTCCTGTAAAATACTCTGTACACATCAAAACCACCTAATAACAAATCGATGCAACCCAAGACGCTTTGTGGGAGGGCATCGTCCCCTATTTCTCTATGGATCCCACCAAACAGCAAAACATTTCTCCCTGCTTTCGCAGAACGCACGTTTCTCTGAAAGCCAAGATCCTAACACAGTGCCCGATACCTTTCCAAGGCTGTTCTGTATATAAATTATTTCCAAGTGTCACTGAGGACCATTTTCTCTGAACACACTAAACTGACGCTAGCCATAAAACAAGCCATACGCTCCGGCTGAAGAATCCGACATGGGCAAGATACCGCCAGTATATTACCAGGGGACAAAAATACAGTTGTAATAAAGAAACGTTTGGGGGCATAAAGGAAAAGTGGAAGGAGACGATCAATACTATTTCAGCTCATTAATCCCCAGGTGTTAGGGGAAGGAAGCGTGCGGTCTGGAGTTACCTGGCAGATGCATAAACAACCTCGGAAATTTTCAGAGAAGGCAAAAGTACGCACAGGATCGCAGGGGACCCTGCCACCGGCGAGTTTCAAACACACTTCAAACATCTTTTCTTCCCCGACCTGGATCTTGCATGCACCCCCCTCTCCTTTGCACCCCATTCCCGCCGCTCCCACCTCCCCTTCCCAGTCCCGCCAGGTGACTGTGTCTCATGCAGCGAAGGCAACAAGCGTCCCTAGCCGAGGAAGGGAAGGGGCAGCCGTCTCAGCTGGCGAGGGAAGGAGGGCGGAAGCGGGCGCCCGCTCGCAAGCTTATTGCATCCTACCGCCTGTGGAGCTGGCCTCCTCCAGCTGAGCCGAAATGCTTTCCACTCTCCTCACATTCATGTCTGGGGACGCAGGGTGCAGGAGTGAGACTCGGGAGTCCACCGGCCAGGGGCGTCTGTCGACGGGTCTGCACGGGAGCGCACCGCCGCTCGGCCCGGGGGCGTCCGTGGAGCTGGGAGAGTGAGCTTCGGCGGCGGCGGCGGCGGCGGCGGGCAGGGCGCGCGGAGCCGGCTGCAGGTGCAGGCGGAGGCCGGCGGGGGGCGCCGGGGGCGCTGCGCGGCCCTTGGCGGCGGAGGCGCGCGGGGCGCGCGGGGGCGGCCGAGGCGCTGGCAGCTCGGCGCCGGCTGCTGGAAGCGGGCGAGCTGCACGGGCGGCTACCGTGCGGGGACCCCAGCCCCTCGGCCGCGTGGGCGCCGCGCCTGCCACCTGCTGCCGAGTCACCGGACTGGGGGATGCGTGGGGGTACGGGGATGGGAAAACGCAGCTGGTGGTGCGGTGCCTCTGGCGACAGAGCAGATGGACCTGAAAGAGACCCGAGGTGACTTCGGGCTGGGCAGGGCACCCCCTGGAGTTGCCAGCGGCTCTCAGTGTGCGCCTCTAGCACCCCTTGTCACTGCTAGCAGCGCCTGCTCTGGGGAGGGGCTCGAAGGCGCCGCGCCTTTTCGAAGAACGCCGCTGCGTCCCCCAGGGGCTCCAACTCGGACAGCTAGACTGGAAATACTGGTGCCAAAGTTAGGCTGAGTTTGAAGGACACCAGAGGGGAAGCGCAAGGAGATGCCCTTCTCCCGAGCCGGGCAGAGCGCCAGGAACTCCTAGACAGGAAACTTTTCCCATTGAAGCTAGAACCGGTCATGCGACTCAGCTAAGTGTGGGGGAACACTGGCTCTAGACTCCAGGTGAGCATCGCAGGGCAGGGCGGAGGTGAAGAATACCACCTTGGAGAGAGGGGGTGGCATAGACCGGTGGCATTTTGGAGAAGCATCCTTGTGAGGGGTTTCATTTGCGATCTCCCAGGCAGGTCAACCAGGAGGTATCGCTCACCACCCCCAGGGTCATTTGCCCTTCTGAAGCACAGTAAGGCCGGGAATAGTTGGGAAGGTAAAGAGAAACCAATAGACCACTTGTGGCCATGGTTACTGTTTGAGAAGTCAAAATTAAAATGCAGACTTCTGTGTCCCCAGGAGTCAAATGCATAAAGCCTCTCTTTTCAGAAGAAAGGTCAAGTTGACCCGTTCTCCAGGCAAACTGAATTAAAATTCCCTCTCACTCTCAGCTGCAAGGCCAATTGGCCATGACTTGGGTGGAAGCCATTTCTAAGTGTTTGTGAAACTATTTGCCCTCCCTGTGGCTGCTGCATTATTTATACACACTGTCATCAAGTGAAGTCTTCCCCCTTTCTCCAAGTAGGTCTCAGTTGACACCTTATTACCCTTCTCCCCATCCCCAAACCCACGAACGATTTACTTAGTCCTTTGAGCCCTTATAGCTTGTATTTGTATATTTCTTGAGAGCCTCTTCCTCTCCTTTTAGTTCATTGTTACGGAAACAGATGCTGATACCCCCATTGTCTGGGTTCAAATCCTAGTTCCACTACTGCATAATCGTGTCGCCTGATACAAATATCAGCTATAACTGGTACCTACATTATTGTTTTGTTGTGAGGATTTAAGAAAATGAATAGATGCAAAGGGCTTAGGGCTATGGCTGGCATGTAGCCAATCACTGTATAAAGACAGGCAACCCTGATTCTTGAAGTTGAGAACAATATTATATTGACAAAGCAATTAGAAAAGTTCCTTGCACATAGTCTTCCCTAAACATTTGTTTTTTCATTATTCTGCAAACATCTAGTAACTACTGTGTACAAGGCACAGTTATAGGCATTGGGATACCACAGTGAATACAACAAAGACCCTCAGTTATTGGCTTTCTATCTAGAAGGCAGAGACTGACAATAAATCAAGGAATCAGAAGTGATCTGCTGGGGAGATCACTTTTATATAGGGGGTCCAGGAGGGCTTTATGAAAGAGGCAACAGTTAAGTGGAATCCTGATGAAAGTGAGGAGCCAGCCGTGGACATCTCAAGGGAAAAAGAACTTCCAAGCAGAGAGAACAGCAAGAACTAACGTAAGAACAGCATGTTTGCAGGGCAGCTAGGAGGCTGACAGGGCTGAAGTACATTGAGAGAAGGAAAGGGTAACAGAAGAGAGAGTCAGAGAGGATGGGATCGTATGCAGTGCAAACGTTTATTGAATTTTGTCTGCATACTTTTACAGCCAATGCATTTTCCCACTTGCCAGCTTCCTTATAACAAGTCTTTTGTCTGCCCATTCTATCAGATTTAATCATTCGATTCTGTCACATGCCACCTTCTCCCTCTTTTGCAGACCTCTCATAGCAAACTTCCAACTTACTGACCAACTACTTCTTTCTCTTTTTCTGTAACTAGCAGTCTTTCCAGACACCACCCACAACTTTGAATCACTAATACTTGTCCAACTCAAAATTTTATCTTCTATATGATGACTTCTAAAGCTAAAGCTACCTGAGCATGCTGGTTTGGATTCTGCAGCCTGGGTTGGTTCCAACTGTGAACAAGCTGTATGTTTGAGGACTAATAACCTGCCTCAATTTTCTCAGTCTAAAATGAAGAAAATAATAGTGTCAGCCGGGCAAGCTGGCTCACGCCTGTAATCCCAACACTTTGGGAGGCCGAGATGAGGGGATCGCCTGAGGTCAGGAGTTCGAGACCAGCCTGGTCAGCATGGTAAAACCTGGTCTCTACTAACAATACAAAAATTAGCCAGGTGTGGTGGCACATGCCTATAATCCCAGTTATTCAAGAGGCTGAGGCAGGAGAATTGCTTGAACCTGGGAGGCGGAGGTTGCAGTGAGCCGAGATCATGCTGTTGCACTCCAGCCTGGGCAACGGTGCAAGACTACATCTCAAAAAAAAAAAGGAAAGGGGAGGGGAGGGCCTACTTAACTGTTGGGAAAGATTATATGAGGCAGCATATGTAGTGTTTAGGATGGCTCCTGGCACATAGAGTCAGTAAGAGCTACCATCGTAATAGTTATCACCGTTATCATCATCATCATATTTTGTCATGATGTACTCAAAGAAGAAATGGCACCACTATATTCTATAACGGGTCTAAGCAACCTTCCCTCACAGTGTGGGAGGTAATACACAGCTCTTTCTTCATCTCCAAAATATGCAGAACATTTTGTTGGACCAAACTACTTTTCAAATCTTATCCAATGAATATCTGCCCACGTTGGCCCTACTAAATGTTTACCCCTTGACTAATTATAAAGAAGACAACCAAATCATGTAAAGTAGACACTGTGGTGAAGAAGTTTGTAATATATTAATATATAAATATATATTGTATTATATATTATATAATTAATATATAATATTAATAATACATTAATATATTTCCAAAATATTCATATGGGATTTTATCTACTATAAATTCCAAGTCCAGACCTTTTTACTTGGATGCTTAGTCATTGTCAAACATCACAGAATAATTATCTTTTTACTGCCGCATTTACCATCATTTTTGATATTTGGGACCAAAAGTCCAGGATGTCTCTGTCTTGCTTGTACTCTCTCTTTATTGGCTCTTTAAGTACTTCAAATGGTTATAGAGAAGAGCTTCATAGGCCACAGCATGCTGTGCCAGCATCTTATTACTCCTCCAAGGCTGTAGCAATCGTAGCCCCTCTTCCCATCCTCAAGACACATACACAGATTTCCACCTTCTCTAACTAATCCTAGATTACTCTCTGTATAGCATGGATGCATATTTTTCCCTCAAGGAACCATATTAAAAATTGAGTGCAGAAATAGAAGACTCACCATGTGCCAGCCATGAATCTCAGACTTTATAAACATTATTTCATTTAATCTTTACAAAGCACTGGGAGATAAGTACTGTTATTATCCCTATTTAACTAGTGAAGAAATTAAGCCTCAGAGAAGGGAACTGGTTTGCCAGTTTTATAATAGTAATCAGTATCTCTGAGCCTTGAATCCGACAGTCTGACTCAAGAGTCCCCAAATTTAATTACTACACTGTACTGTCACCCTGGACTAGAATTTTGATGCTCTAGACTCTGACATTTCCTAGTTCTACGTCCTCCAGAAAGTCACTGATCATTTCTAAGCTTCAGTTCCTCTTTTGTAAACAGGGGAATTTCTGCCTCACAAGGTCATTGTCAGGATCAAGTCAGGGAATGAAAGTGAAAGCTATATGTAAACAATGGAATGTTATAGAAGCAACCAGGATCGCTTTTATTATTTTCTGATTGTGTATTGCCTATTATCTTTATTGCTTTGTCTTTTCTGAAAGGCCCTTACATTTTGGCACAGTTCTCCCTGGCTCACCATAACTTAGGCAGTAACAGTAAAACTTCTATTATTTCATAATTGTTGAGCACTTACACTATGCATCTATGCACTGTGTTAAAAACTCTATGTCATTGTATGAATTCGTTCTAAGAAAAATCATCATACATACTTATTCTTACCCTGATTTTAAAATGAGACTGAGACTCAGGTTAAGTAGCCCAAGGACAGTCAGCTGTGAAGAGGTGCAGCTGAGATTTGAATTCACATTCATCTGATTAAAACACGAGAGCCTCCAATTGCTTCTTGATGGTTCTCAAACTTTAACGTACATAATAATCACCTAAACTGTTAGATTAAAAACTCCTCTGCTACAGCCTATGGATGGATTCACTGAGTTTGGCGGGGAGGTCTTAGAATGTAATTTATTTTTTAATTAATAGACTTTTAGAGCACTTTCTGGTTTTCAAAAAAAAAAAAAATGAGCGTACAGAGTTCCCACATACCCCCTCTCCAGGAACCCCTCCCCGAGTTTTCCCATTGTTAACATCTGGTATTAGTGTGGTATGTTTTTACAGTTGAGCCAATGATACATTATTTTTAACTGAAGTCCATCGTTTAGATAGGAAGCCTAATCTTAGAGGAAGAGGTGGCCTCAGAGGAAGAGGAAAAAAGAGAAATCACTCAGAAGAAAGGCCATGTGAGGACACAGCAGCCATCTGCAAGTCAGGAAGAGAGCCTTCAGTATAAATAGAACTCTACTGACACCTTAATCTTGGACTTCCAGCCTGCAGAACTGTGGGAAGGTAAAATTCTGTTGTTTAAACCACATAGCCTGTAATATTTTGTTGTGGTAGCCTAAGCAGACTAATACATACCCTAAGATCATACTTTGAGAAATCGCTGCTCTACACTAGAGGCAAGAAAGTGTGGTCTGAAATCCACCAACATCTGTGTCACCTGTGAGCTTGTCAGGCATTCAGAATCTGGGGCCCTGCCTCAGATCTCCTTAATCACTATCATCATTTTAACAACATCCTCAGGTGGTTCCAGGTAAGCGTATTACACTGTGAGAAGGCTGGGCATGGTAGCTCATGCCTATAATCCCAGCACTTTGGGAGGCTGAGGTAGGAAGGCTGATTGAGCTCAGGAGTTTGAAACCAGTCTGGTCAACATAGTAAACCCCGTCTCTACAAATAATTCAAAAAAAAAAAAAAATTGGCCAGGCATAATGGCTTACACCTGTGCGTAGTGGCGCCCAGCTACTCAAGGGACTGAGAGAGGAGGATTGCCTGAGCCCAGGAGGTCGAGGCTGCAGTGAGCTATGATGGCACCACTGCACTCCAGCCTAGGTAACAGAGTGAAAAACCCTGCCTTAAAAAAAGAAAAAAAAAAGTGGGAAATCCTGCTCAACAGCACACTGGACACACCTTTGTGTTTGTTTACTTATCTACCTTAGGCTCCCTTGGAGCCATGCAGAGCCCACTGAGCAGAAGAAGAGGCTAAGGTTACAATCAGCTCACTGTACTTTACCCTAATGAGACAATCCAGCTTCACTGTGATGCCAGCCCTACTCACGTGAATAGAATCACTTATTATCTCATTAGGTTTCAACCTAACCTTGATCATTGGACTGCACTTGCAAATTTATGGTTCTTAATCTCTTGTATTATAATAATCAGGTAAAATAATCTTCTCTGAGATCCTAACATTAAAGGAAATATTAATATACCATAATCAAACAAAAATGAGGTAAACATTTTAGAGCTGCCAAGTTAATTCCAACCTTCCTGTGGGATTTTTATATTCAATTCCTTTTCTGATCTTTACAACTCTGAAAAGTTGACAGCTCAAATTTTATAATCCCCATTTTGCAGAAGAAGAAACTGAAGCCCATGGAGATTAAGAGACTTATTTTCACAAGACACATGGGATGCAGCCAGGTCACAAACCTTCATCGTCTGATATCTTTCAGCACTTGCTTCTATAAGGTTTGCCAAGTTTATAAAAGCTGGAATACTGCCAAATGAAGTGTAAGTCTCTAACCATCAAAACTCAGGTTTGCCTTGCAACTTTGTCTTGCAGGATGAGTCCATATTACAAAGGTAAAGTCATTATTTCACCTCACTGCAATGACCCCTGACTTGTGGACTTCAGGAAATCCACTGGCTACATTCTGTAGGTAGCAGGAGAGGTGATTAGAGGATTCGCTTCAGAATGGAGATTTAGTTTAACCAGACAGCTCTGCAAAATCTTAAATATCATTAATGAGGTTAATGCCAAAAAGATTTTACCTAAATTCCATATCTCTAGGTTCTATACTTAAATATGTTATAATTAGTAGATAGGTTCATTAAATTCCAAATCCCTTTATATCTTTCATCCTTGTATTTTCTTGAATTGTTCATTTTCCTGCATAAAGACTAAAAGTCAATCCTTGAAAAGTAAGAATTTACTGGTTTGTCTGCTAACAATTTGAATAAAACTGTCCCAAAGAGATTTTGTTATAACTAAATGAATCCATTTCTAGAATATTCTTTTTTGCTGTTGTTTTTTGAGATAGAGATTTGCTCTTGTTGCCCAGGCTGGAGTGCAATGGTACGCTCTCTGCTCACTGCAACCTCTACCTCCCAGGTTCAAGCGATTCTCCTGCCTCAGCCTCCCAAGTAGCTGGGATTATAAGTGCCCGCTACCACACCTGGCTAATTTTTTGTGTTTTTAGTAGAGACAGGGTTTCTCCATGTTGGCCAGGCTGGTCTCAAACTCCTGACCTCAGGCGATCCGCCCACCTCAGCCTTCCAAAGTGCTGGGATTACAGGCATGAGCCACCGCACTAGGCCTAGAATATTATTTTTAACCAAAAGTTGGACATAGCTGAAAGCTATTCTAAATGACTGTTTTCTTCTAATATCTAATTGAAAGATATCAAGTCTTTGAAAAGGAAAAAAGAAATAGGAGAAATACGTATTCCTGTTGCGTGTGTGGCTCAAAGCCCTATATAATATTGTTGATAAGGAAGTTAATTATCTCGGTATATTTAAGCTTTATTCATTAAATTGGTACTTTGGGGAATTAATGTTTAATTTGTTTTGTTCGAAAATTCATCAGTAAAATTAAAATTCTTTATACAAATTATAGGTATTATAGGAAGACTGAGAACCCATTTCTTCAGAGTAAGGTAAAAAAACAAAAATGCCACAGTCTGGGCCTAGAAAATTCAAAACTCTGTCTAACAGTCTGTCAGAATTGAATAGTGAAACTGCCGCATGTACACATTCAAATAGATGAAGAACACTCAGATTCAGGTGTTAGTTAACAACCTGCCAACAAATGAAGAAAATAACGGACAAGGAAGACTGAGACTGTCTAAGTGTCAACGCCATTAGATTTTTTTAAAGTCCAGAGTCTTTTAAGATAGGTGATGTGATAAAATGGTATCAATGAGAGAAAACCTAACTATGTTGGAAGAGTGAATACTTACAGAACAAGCACATTTGGATTTAGGGAGAGTTGGGGAACATGCAATGAAAGATACACCCCTAATCATGGAAATAGACACAGTTTTAAAGACACAATCACGATCAATTCACTGCACTTTAGTGAGACAACTTTGTTTCACTTTTGTGTCAGTTGTACTCATATGGATAGAACTGTTTATTATCTCATTAGGTTTCAAGTTGTCAGTAAGAACTCAGGGATGGTGGTGGTGAGGGGAGTGGGGATAAAGAAATAAGATCATGGACTACTGGATAACAAGGTCATCTGATATGAGAAGTCATTTATATTTTATTTCCTTTGTTGATTTTTGACAATGACCTAAGAATCTTGAATCATTCTTACCACATGTCAAGCCAGGCACTGTGTGGGGAAGATGTAATAGGGGAAAAGAAAGAGTCCCTTCAAGGAGCCAGCATTCTAGTGGTAGATTTGCACAAGGAAATAAGCAACTTTAGTAAGAAAAATGAATGCTTATATAGCACTCTCTATGTATTTTGTATGTGTGAACTTATCCAATATTCATGACCCATGAGTCATATGTTAGTTTTTGCTATATAAGAAACCTCCCCCAAACGTAATGGCTTAACATAATTATTTATTTAGCTCACAGTTCTGTGGTCTGCCAATGTAGGCTGTGCTCAGCTGGGATCACTCAGGCATCTGTGGCCAGCTGGCAATGATATGGTCATCTTACATGTCATGCAAGTGGTTGGAGTAATGGGTACAACTGGACCATGTCTCTATCACCATCCCGATAACTAGCCTGTACTTCTTCATTTGATGGTGGCTGCAGAGTTCCCAAGAGCAGCAAGAGGGAGTAGGTGCCATGGTACAGCATTTTCCAAGCCTCTGCCTGGGACACCTTTGCTACTGTCCCATTGGCCAGAGCAAATGACAAGACCAGCCCAGATTCAAGGGAGGAAGAAAGAGTTTAACTTTGATGGAGGAAATTACAATGGCATGTTGGAAAGGGATATGCTATAGTTTCAGTGTTTGTGTACCCCCAAATTCATATGTTGAAATCCCAACCCCTAAGGCAATGGTGTTTGAAGGTGGTCTTTTGTGAGGTTATGTGGTAATATGGGCTCCTCCTTCATAAATGGGATTAATGCCCTTATAAAAAAAAGACCAGAGGACTAACTCATTCCTTCTACCGTGTAAGGACACAGCGAGAAGGAACCAACTATGAGCTAGAAATCTGGACTTCACCAGACACTGGATCTGCTGGCACTTTGATCTTGGACTTTTCAATCTCCAGAACTGTGAGAATTAAATTTCTGTTATTTCTAAACTACTCAATGTGTGGCATTTTGTTATAACAGCCTGAAAAATCTAAGGCAAGGTAGATACAGAGAAGGGAAGAATTTGTAATCATTTTCTCCATCTACCCCAGGAACTATTAATATCACCGTGAGGCACAGAGAGGTTAAAGAACTTAAAGCTTAAGTTAAAGCTTATTGAGCTACTAAGTGACAAAGCCAAGATTCAAACAAGGCAGTCTGACTTCATCACCAAGAAGCTACCCACTGTACTATATTGCAAATGCCACAAAGAGCTGATTCCTGTGATGTGAGAACACATAAGAAAAGCCCTCAATTCAATCTTGGGTAATAGGGAAGCTTTCATAGATGAACCTAATGTCAATTCTGAATCCTAATGGACAAGCATGTATCAACCACTTGAGAAGGAAGAAAGAGGAGAAACATTGTCTTAAAACAGACCACATATGCAAAGTACCAGAGGTTGAAAAAGTTTATGGTGCAGAGAGCTGCAAATAGTTCCCTGGGCTAGAGAGCAAGTTCTGTATCAGGAGAGGTGAGCTGTGGCCAGACTGTGGCAGTCTTAAAACCAAGCTTTGGACTTAAGTTTTAATCAGAGACATCAGCAGACCACTGAAAAAATCTAGTCCAAGGAATAATAGGTTTAGATTGTGGCTTTAGATTAATCACTCTGGCAGTCATGAAAAGAATGGAATCAGGCAACATGGGGCAAATGGGTGGATTCATTTCCAAGGGTCATCCAGTGACTAAACAATAAAGTCTGATGGCCTGAAGTAAGGTAGAGGCAATGGGGATTTAAAAAAAGACACACTAGAAAGATAATTAGAAGGCAAGACATAATGACTAGTAAATGTGATGAAGGAGTCAGAATGATGATGCCCAAGTTCTGGCTGAGATGCTGCTTGGACGAGGGTACATTTCCTGAACCATGGAGGTCACAAATAAAGGCATTTCAGAGAAGGAAATGACATCTTCTCATCTGCATATGAAAATGAATATATTCAACTGTGAAATGGGAATTACCCTGGAGTTCCAGAGAGAGACTGGGTTGAAGAAATAGATCCAAATGTCATCAGTTGATAGGGTTTGAATTTGTGTCCCCACCCAAATCTCAGGTCAAATCGGAGGAGGGGCCTGGTGGGAGGTGATTGGATCATGGGGCCAGAATCCCCCTTGCTATTCTCGTGATAGTGAGTGAGTTCTCACAAGATCTGATGGTTTAAAAGTGTATCACACTTCCTGTTTCACTCTCTCTCTCTCTCCTGCCACCATGTGAAGAAGGCGCTTGTTTCCCCTTCACCCTTCCACCATGATTTTAAGTTTCCTGAGGCTTCCCAGCCATGCTTCCTATACAGCCTCTGGAACTTTGAGTTAATTAAACCTCTTTTCTTCATATATTAGCCAGTCTTAGGTAGTTCTTTATAGTAGTGTGAGAACAGACTAATACACCAGTATACAGAAGAGTGTCTAGGGAAAGTGTATGTCCATAATCCATTGCATTTAATAGGCATTTTTCTGTACCTTGAACAATTTCAAAACACTTTACATTATTTAACTAGTTTAATTTTCATGAGTCTATGAGGTAATACTGTTATACTCATTTTACAGATGAGAAAATTAAGGCACACTGTTATTAAGGCGCACAGTGGTAGAGCCAGCATTCAAACCTGGGTAATCTGGCTCTAGAGCTTATGCTGCTAATCATGAAGTTACACCGCTCCTCTGTACAGAATGAGGAAGGATTCTACTTCAAAATACTGCACAATACAAATACTAACTTTCGCTTACTGTGGTGAACCAGGTACAAAAATGCAGTCTTCAAAAAATGTCAGTTGGTGAGAAATGTAGGGTTGTATCATTGTGAAGTAGCTGGGAAAAAATATACACTCATTCATTATGCACAATCACACAAAAAACACACAAAATAGTGAAAATTACATTACAGTAACAGATAATACACTAAACTGAAAAAGTCCCAAATAACCCCAAAGCGGAGGGCAGAAGCCATTTTTAATTCCATCCCACTAAACCTATTGCTCCTCCATAGAAGATAATTATGTTAGTCTGCCCCACTGAAGAACCAGGAGGGGGCACGGGATTGGAGCCAATTTTTAAATGAATTTTATCAGAATTCTGGCTATCCCTGTGCCATGAAACCAAGCAAAGAGAATTTTCCAAGTTACAAGAGGTAACAAGATGTCAAGGACACCAAAACCTGAAATAACTTATTGATAGTATTTAGGAATAAGGATATCATTAGTCACCTTCCTACAAGGATTAGCAAGAAATTCCTTGTTCATATATTTAAGATTGTGCTCTGAAAGTTAACATTGTTTTATTTTCCAGGCTATCATTGTGTATAATTGGTATTTCCAGATAATACTAAGAGCTACCGTTTTTTGAGCACCTATCATATGCCAAGTTCTGTAATTGGCACTTCTTATTATGTCTGACAACTACCTACAATGTAGCAGATTTCCTTTCCATTTGACAAGTGAAGATACCTAGGCTTAGAGTAGTTATCTGAAATCACAAGTCTGATCATTGACAAAACTAACATGCTGCTTCAAAACTCACCAGGTTCACAGGCTTTGTTTTTTGTTTAGTTTTGTTTATTCGCTACACTCTGCAGTCCCCCTTGCATTCCTATGAGAAAAGAAGGAATGTCATAAATCATATCTGCTGATTCAAGGATCTCATTTTAATCAATTTTTTCCAATGTAGGCTGCCTCCACAATTTTAGCTGGCATTTCTAAAGCATAGACATTCAAGCATTCTCTGCCTTTGCTTGTGGAGATGTTTTAATAAATAATAAAAAGGTCAAAAGCTGAAGACAGGATAAGGAAGAAGGAAGGATACTGATGTCTTATTCCTTTTGTTGGAGAAGAGAGAGCTGGAAAAGGGAGGACAGTGCTTCTTGCCAGTCGCTTTCCTGCTGAGGCACAGTTACTGAAACCAGCATCCTATATTTTATGATGTGGCCAGTTCAACTGTCCAAATCCAGTCTCCCGTCTAAAACTACCTGGAGGGGAAGTTCATTTACACAACTAAATCAGGAACTGAGAAGACTTTCCAAAGAGGAATTCTGAAGTGGATGTCGGCAAGTGGAGTCTGGAGCTTTTGCTAACTACAAGATCCCTTTTGTCTGACCTCAATGCCTTTTTATCCAGTTCCTGTGCTTACCAGCGAGGGCAATTTGATGGCACTTGAACGGTGGAAGATCTACAGTGAACAGGAGATAATCCCTAATATGGAGCATTCCTTCTTGCATAATGGAGCTTTTTATACTATGTAGACATTGCAAAGCCATGTTTGAAAAGAAATAATAGTCTTATTTCTCGTATTGAGAGAAGAGATTAAAAACTAGTATTTGCTGAACACTTACGTGGCAGGCACTTTAAAAAGATATATATTATATGTATTATTTATTACCTCATTGAATACTTATTTGAGGAAGATGCTACCAAATTCTCACTTTCCAGAAGGAAGGACTGAGGCAAGGGAAGCAGAAGTATCTTACCAATGCAGCTAGCTCCACTGAGCAGGTGATTATCCAGAAATACCAAATAAGTGGACATACAGGATTAAGTCCAAAAAACAAAAAAATGTTAAAAATATATCAAGGTAAGAATAACCAGTGTGTGGAAGCAGAACATTGGTGGGGCCCAAAAGCAAACCAGTACAAGTAGTGGAGAAAGCTAGGCCAACAGGGAACCCGCATTGGCTCTGAAGTGAAAAGAGTTGGGTTTTTATGTTTGCCAGTCATATTGGTATAACTTTGAACTGATGTTTAACTTCTTTTACTATTAGTTTTCTCATCTGTAATGTGGGAGTAGCAAGACATCTCCAGGGTGAAATGAGAATTAAGTGTGATGGTATGTGAAAAAGTACTTAGTAATTTGGACATTATTATATGTTAGATCTTAGAACAATTCAGTATGATCCATCTGTCCAATGAATTAAAGTTGATGATTATTCTATCATCAAAAGAATAATGATAATGAGACAATTTGTGAAGCTAGGTGAGCATGAGAACATAATTTTTTTAATTAATAGAAATTTAGCTAATGGCACATCATCATGAATCAATAACTAAGCAGATGGTAAAAGTAAAACATAATCATTATTGTTTTTGGTAATCAACCCAAATGCAATAGTTTTAGAATATTAGAAATGAGTGCAAACCATGTTTGGGAGTAAAGGTCATTTTCTGATAGTGAATAGTAGTGCACAAAAATATACTAGAGATGAAAAGCATGATGTCAGCATTGTAACAAGTAAATGTGTTAAATCAATGCAAAATTCCTGATTGCCCAGTCTAAAGTAGACAGAGCCACCCTCCCTTTCACTCCATTTTATTCTCCATCACAGTGTTTTCTTCCTTTATTACTTACAGTTTATCACAAATTATAAATACATATCTTTTGTATATCAAATTATTTAGTGGTCATCTCCCAACATAGACACACACACAGACACACACACCCACTCCTGTAGTCTCTGGGAGGGCTGAAATCGCATTTGGTTTATTGACAAATGAATATCTAATACCAGTCTCAGTGCCTAAAACAAGATATCCACTCAATAAAAGTCTGAGTAAAAGAATGAATGAGTCTTCCGTTTCTGAGTTATCATTTCTGCTACACCTCAAGGCACCACGCATAGACAAGGACACAATTTCACTATGTTCACACAGTGAACATACAATATTTTGTAAGCTTTACAGAAAACGTTATTGAGACTGATGGGCATACTGATTGTAGAGGGACGGTGGTGGGTGGGGAGGGTGTTGTGGAGTGCTAACCTCCCAGAACTATTCAGGGAACATAAAGAAGCATTAACAGAGATGCCCAGTCCCCAGTAACTCAGTTGTGGCATGCTCAGTTCAACCTCCAAGTGTAGGTGCCTCTCCCCAGCCCAGAACTGTATGTCCAGGTTTGTTTTTATCATACTGTTTGTTGTCTTGGAGGCATTGAAGACCATCCTCTCTGAACAGCCATTGATGGTTATTCTCTCTCCTAAAGTTACTGTCTGCTTTGCTGGCAAAGATAGATGCAGATAATTAAAGTTCCCATTTACAAGAAGCCTAGAGGGATGAATAACAAGGACCTGGGTGAAGTTCAGGTGAGAACAATGATCTAATCCAGTCTTGAACTCATGAGCAGTGGCCCTAACAACTGTCCTTCTGACTCACCTGGGATATGCTGGTAGGGAGCACTACCTTCTGACCACCTTCCTGGCCCCTCATAATCTCAGTGCTTCCTCTAAAATCTCTTCCTCCCAGGTCCCTACCCAGGGTATATCTTATATTTTTCCTCTTATTATCTTCTTGTCTCTAAGATCAAAATTTGGTGAATAATCAGGAAGGTTCTGATCACACATGGCCTAAATTAGTATCATCAGGAGGAAAATCAGAACCCTGTTCCTCAAGAGAGGAAGAGATTTTTGTCTCCTGAAATACAACTATGCTAACAGCATTCTTTGAAATTGGATCCTAATGAAAATGTCTGCAATATCTACTGGGAAATTCCGTGTTCTCATCCTCATCTCAATAAGCCAAATGACTCTTTATGATCCACCAAAGAAATGCTGCCAATTCTAAATGCTTCCCATGTTGCCATCCACCTCTCAGTGCAGGGAATAATTACTAGAACTGTGACCGAAAGGTATAAAAAGACTAGATACCCTCAGAGTTGAAGGTAAATAAGGGCAGGTTTATCTCAGAAATACTTGGAGAAACAGAAAAAGAGAACAACTAACATCAGACTATGATTTACCAAACATAAGAAAACCTTGTGCAGACAGAGCTTCATGAGGTAGAAAAAAATTAACTTCTGTTTTGCCTGGCATTTCATATGAACACATTCAAAAGGCTCTTATGGCTTGTCAAGTGCTAACTCAAGGCCCAGACTCCTGAGTCCCGTTAGACACTATCATGTGCATTATCTAACACTCTTCTTTGGGGACCAGAGCTGAAGCTTTGTTTTCTGGGGCTCCAGCTTGCCTCATCCTTGTTTTGCTCCTTTCTTAACCAGGCAGGGATTCAGGATGCCTTCGGCATAAATTCATCTGAATTACAACAACTAGTTTTAAAGCCTAAGGAAATATCGTTTAAAAAACAGGACAAAAGGAGTTATCAATCTGGATGACAAAACTTTGACAGGTCAGAACCTGGTTGGAACTTCAAAACAGCCTGTTATTTTGAAGTTCCAACTAGGTTGTTTTGTTTTGGGAAGCTTTTATGAATTTTTTCATGACTCTTATTAAAAATAAGTCAATCTCATTGTTTTTTATACACATGAGAAAATATATATGTGTATATACATGTATACACATAAAGTGTTGAGAAATTGCCTTCATTAACATTTGCTAGGCTATGTCTAATATATTTACTTTTAATTTCACTCACAATACTATTTTCCTTCCCAGAAGAATATTTATTTGTAATTAGGAAATTATAATAAGAAATTTTATAGTTCAGCAAATAAAATTGTAAAGGCAAAGAAAATCAAATAGGAATGAAGTGTTTAGACATTATCCCTGGAGGGCTATCTCTAGCCTTGTGTCACCTCACATTCACTTAATATGTGCTTTCTTTGGCTCGTTAATAAGAACACGAGTAAAGACTGCTATAGAAATGATCGTCTGCCTTTCCTCACACGTGATTGTCATTTAGCAATGAAGAGCAAGAAAATAGGTCCCATTTAGAACATCACTTCAGACAAAAAAACAACTGAGGCAGCTGAATGTACTCCCTCCTGCCACATGATGACTGGGACAACAGGATGAAAATAGTGTGACACAAATGGAAACGTCAAAGATTAACTTTACATCCTGACATTCCTATCTGAACAATCTTGAGCTAAATTCTCTCTCTTTATGTCAAGGAACACACACTCTCGAGGCATTTTGGTTAGCAGTCTCTCCACCCACCATCCAGATTCTCTTTTTCTGGGATATGTTTAGGTGTTGGAGAGAATCACATGGTTTTCTCCAGAAATCATTCTCAGCTACAGCTAGTTATTTTAAATCACTTCCCAACAGCAGACACTGCAGAAAACTTTCAGTGTGTTAAGGCTTCACTGACCAGTTCCTCCCACTCTTCACCTTTCCCACCCTGAAGATCAAACATTGCAAAAGCAGCTGAGCACTGGAGTGACCAGGGACATAAAGCAACACCATCTCCCACACTCCCCCAGGTGCATCATATCCAGTCTTTGGAGAGGGAAAGTCAAGAAGTCACAAGTGACATCTTGAGGTCTTGGTGGGGAGGAGTTGTAATATTCAGAAGCTGCACAGAGCTTCTCAGTGATCCTGTAAAAGTTGTCCGTGGGTGGTGGTATTTGGGGATCCTTCCCACTACAGCCTCCAGAGGCATGAGAGATGGGGCAGAAGTGACAGCCTTGCTCAGAGAGCAGATGCCAATGAGTTTTACTCTCCCAGCTCCCCTGGCACTCTGTATAAATCGAGTCCTCAATAAATATTTGCCAAAAACCAAGACTTTCAACAATCCAAAGAGCTCATTCCTTTATCAGTTTACTCTTTATATGAAAATATAATTAATAAGCCCTATT
The DNA here is from genome assembly GCF_009764315.1 of Trachypithecus francoisi. Classification (NCBI taxonomy): domain Eukaryota; kingdom Metazoa; phylum Chordata; class Mammalia; order Primates; family Cercopithecidae; genus Trachypithecus; species Trachypithecus francoisi. The sequence goes on from NW_022681454.1 coordinate 21,175,539, forward strand.
TTTTTGCAAGGTCTTAGCATTGAGTTCAAATACCTACTTTTACAGTAGGTACCAACTGTACAGACAACGTACCAACATCACAATGACTTAGAGCAACTTGACCAAGATGGCCCAGTTAGTTCCAGTTGCAGCCAAGACAATTTGGCGGCTGTTGGACCTTGACCCTCCTTGCCTTCTTCAACCACATACCTCTTGTGTCTCTCTTATTCCAGCTCACTGGTCTCCTTTCCAACCTCACGATTTTCCACATGATTCCCTGTGTCAGGAATGTTCTCCTTTCCTCTTTTAAGTTGTTCCTTCCCATTCTTCAGGTTTTATTACAAATATCACTTCCTCAGAAAATTCCTGACTGCCTGGGCTAAAGTATATATCCCCTATGATCTCATTTTTCTTTATCTTTCAGACTATCTTGTTCCTTTCTTTCATGACCTTTATCACAAATTGCAAATACATATTTTTGGGTGTGTATTTATTTGTTTAATAATTATCTCCTCCCCAACACACACCTGTTATCTCCTAGAAGACAGCACTACATTTTTTTTCCCAAATAGATATGTAGTGCTAGGCTCAGTGTCTAGCACAAAATAGCTACTCAATAAAGATTGGTTGAATAAAAAGTTGGATTTTTTTTTTCCTAGGGTTATCATTTCTGTGCAAAACAATGCACAGTTGTCTCCCTTCAATAAAAAGATAACTGATGATGCATTTAGCTTGTCAGCTGATTTCTCTGGATCATTTTGGCATTATAAAGTCATAGGTTAGCCTGAAAATTTCTAAGTATTTCCACTGATCATCAAAGGAATTAATTAACGATGAAAGACATCCAAAAATCAAAATGCCATTGTACTACATCTGTCACCTTGGGGTGACACTTTCTCCAAAGAGGGTAAACAAGGAAGCAAAAGTATTGAGATAATGCAAATGAGCATTTGAATACACATGCCAGAAAACAGCAGTAGACAAAACTTGGAATTAGCAAATGTGGCATTTACAGTTCAGATCACACCTCAAAATGATGTAATAATTTATTTTTGGTACATCAAATGAAACAACTTAAATTTTTTCACTCTCAATAGTTTCTCCCCTTTTGTTTATTGTCATCTCATTCATTCATCCAGAAAGCCCTTCAAGGACTCTCTAGTGCCTTCAGGATGAAGCCCACCCTCCTGTGAAGGATGTACCTGGCCTCCCATAATCTATCCCCTACCCTTTCCTTTGGAGTCACACTCTAACATTTTATCAACATTGAATGCTATCAGTTAAGTTATACTGCTAGACTTGTTTATTATTAAGCATTTTTGAATTTCCACAATGTAGAGAGAAATGTTTTATGAGGAACCTCACAATAAAGTGATATGGACTAAAGAATATTACTAGATATCCTTTAAAGCTTACATCCCTAAACCCAGATGATAGCAGACTTGAATGGGGAAATATTCACATATATGGATGATGGATCCCTATTTTAGAACTGCTGAAATTTTAGGGTTGGAAGCTACTGATTTCAAGCCTTTTCTCCAGAGAGGTAGGTGATAAGCTCAGGATCAACTGATATTTCAAGAAAAAATACAGTTTAATTATTAAGTATTGACATTGTATTTGGATAATAATAATCTGTGTCAGTGAAAGACTTATTATAGTCATTTGACAGTTGAAAAGAGACATTCAAGGTGAGTAAAAATCCAGTCTTGGAGATGAGGAGCAGAATTAAAAAATGAAATGCAATGAAAAGGTTAATTTTGCCTTCACTGTGAAGAGTGAGATACTGATGGTTAGATTTTCAACAAAGAAAAGTCAATGAATCTTAAATGAAAATCTATTGTTGGTTAGACCCTCAGTGTGAGTCAGAGGGGACCTCAAGTTTAGGAGCAAGTTGACCGCTAAAGAAAGCAGATGAACTTGAATTCAAACCTCAGCTCTGACTTGTAAAAGGCACATGACTTTAGGCAGTGAATGTAACCCCTATAACACTTGGTTTTCTCATCTGTTCAATAGACATAATTTCTGCCTTATAGCACTGTTGTAAAAATCAAGTGGTAAAAAATACCTAGCATAGAACCTGGCTCATTTAAGAGCTCCGTTTTTCTTTAGGACCCAGTGCTAAAATAGCCTCATAAAGAAGATGTACATATAAAACCAAAAAAGAGCCAGTTGCCAAGGCAATCCTTAGCAAAAAGAACAAAGCTGCAGACATCCTGCTACCCAACTTCAAACTATATTCCTGGGCTAGAGTAACCAGAACAGCGTGGTACTGGTACAAAAACAAACACATAAACCAATGGAACAGAATAGAGAACCCCGAAATAAGACCACACACCTACAACTATCTGATTTCAACAAAGCTGACAAGAATAAGCAATAGGGAAAGGATTTCCTATTCAATAAATGGTGCTAGGATAACTGGCTCGCTATATGCAGAAGACTGACACTGAACCCCTTCCTTACGCTATATACAAAAATTAACCCAAGATGGATTAAAGACTTCAATGTAAAACCAAAAACTATAAAAACCTTGGAAAACCTAGGCAGTACCATCCTGGACATAAGAACATACAACAATTTCATGATGAAGACGCCAAAAGCAATTGCAACAAAAGCAAAAATTGACAAATGGGATCTAATTAAGCTAAAGAGTTTCTGCACAGCAAAATAAATTATCAACAGAGTAAACAGACAACCTATAGAATAGGAAAAAATAATTTGCAAACTATACACCCAACAAAGATCTAATATCCGACATCCATCAGGAACTTCAACAAACTGACAAGAAAAAAAAAAAAAACTCCATTAAAAAGTGGGCCAAGGGCCGGGCGCGGTGGCTCAAGCCTGTAATCCCAGCACTTTGGGAGGCCGAGACGGGCGGATCACGAGGTCAGGAAATCGAGACCATCCTGGCTAACACGGTGAAACTCCGTCTCTACTAAAAAAAATACAAAAAAACTAGCCGAGCGATGTGGCGGGCGCCTGTAGTCCCAGTTACTCTGGAGGCTGAGGCAGGAGAATGGCGTAAACCTGGGAGGCGGAGCTTGCAGTGAGCCGAGATCGCGCCACTGTACTCCAGCCTGGGCGACAGGGCGAGACTCCGTCTCAAAAAACAAAAACAAAAACAAAAACAAAAAAAGTGGGCCAAGGACATGAACAGACACTTCTCAAAAGAAGACCTATATGCAGCCAACAAGAAAATGGAAAAAATCTCAACATCACTGATCCTTAAAGAAACGCAAATCAAAACCACAATGAAATACCATCTCATACCAGTCAGAATGACTATCATTAAAAAATCAAAAAATCAAAAAATAACATGCTATCAAGGTTGTTGAGAAGAAGGAACACTTACACATGGTTGGTGGGAGTGTAAATTAGTTAGTTCAGCCATTGTGGCTACAATGTAGCCATTCCTCAAAGACCTAAAAACAGAAATACCATTCAACCCAGCAATCCCATTACTGGGTATATTCCCAAAGGATATAAATTGTTCAGTTATAAAAACACATGCACTTGTATGTTCATTGCAGCACTCTTCACAGTAGCAAAGACATGTAACCAACCTAAATGTCCATCAATGATAGACTAGACAAAGAAAATCTGGTACATATACACCATGGAATACTATGCAGCCATAAAAAGGAATGAGATCATGTCCTTTGCCGGGATATGGATGGAGCTAGGAGTCATAATCCTTAGCAAACTGATGGAGGAACAGAAAACTAAATACTATGTGTTCTCTTTTATAAGTGGGAACTAAATGATGAGAACACACGAACACACAGAAAGGAACAGCACACACTGGGGCCAATCAGCAGGTGGAGGATGGGAGGAGGGAGAGGATCAAGAAATATAACTAATGGGTACAAGGCTTAATACCTGGGTGATAAAATAATCTGTACAACAAACCCCCATGACACAAGTTTATCTGTGTAACAAACATGCACATATACTGCTGAACTTAAAATAAAAGTTTTTTAAAAAGTATGATAAGAAATTTAACTGCCTTAGAGAAAATTATTCCAGTTTGTCATGAGAATTTGTCTGACTTATTCCAAGGCATGTGTTTGTGGTAATGGAATGCCCCCATTATATCCCAACATTTTTTGTTTCATAACACAGGAAATGAAATCAATGATCCTCAGGATACATACATATATCTAATATATATAATATTATAATATTAAATATATATAATATTTTAACTACATGAGAAGTATAAAACTTTTCTTTGTCTTTTCTGGTTGAGGTGACATCTGTGGCTTGCAATAGACATTTTGTAACAAGCACCTATGATGCACACTGAACCTCTCACTGTCCCTATGCAGGCCCTAATCCAAAGAAGCATTGTTTAGTTTCCTGAGTACTTTTGACCTAGAAAAAGACTTGTTCCTACAGAGGTAGAGAAAAGCTGGCATGGCAAAGCATGCATAGTGCTTAATACTTCTTTCCAGAATTTGCATATATCCCTCCGGTTCATATCTAATTGGCCAAAACAAGTCACATGGCAACAGAGGTAGACTGGACACATGCAGAGGGAATGGCTCCAACCAGCAACGTCTCAGATGCCAGAGAGAAAGTCATTTGTTGAGGTTAGTGAGGTTAGTTTGGTAAGAGTTTAAGTATTGAATAGCATAACGAAAATAAGAGATGACTCTAAGGGCAGCAACCTGGAAACACATAAAATTCCTTGTAAAACCTATCAAGAAGTCTGAATTTTATCTTGAAGGCAATGAAGAAGGAGTTATGGGTTTAAATAGGAAAGTGGCATAACCTAATTTCTACTTTGGAATGATAACTCTGGTTGTAGTGTAAAGACTATGTTTTGCATGCCTTGAATTACTGGGAGGGTATCCAAGTGAAGATATACAGGATATAGTTGTATGCATAGGAATGGAAGAAATAGTTGGGGTACAGACTTTAGGATTTCCAAATGTGTCACCTTGGATCAGATGTGGCCCACAGATTTGATTTGTTTGCCTGCAAGGATGTAAAAGACACTGAATTATAAGGTCTTCTGATGGGGCATTTGCTCCTCAGTTGGCTGTGACCCCCACTGTTACTTGTCCTTTCCCTTTCCGGTTTGCCCATTTTATTAACTAACTTGCTCCTGAAGGCATTTGGGTGTGTGACTTCTGATACAGTTAGGGTTACAGAATAAAATATATGATGCCCCATTAAATTTGAGTGGCTTTGAAAGAATTTCTTGTAGTTTTATTTGCCAAAGCTGCCAACATTAAGTATACTTGATAATTTAAGCCATAGCAATGGATGGTATTAGCAAGGACGGTATGTAGGTTAGAAGAAAGAAGAAAGTAGGTTCTAGACAGTGCCTAGCACATAGAAGAGAGTCAATATTTACCTTTCATGAATAAGGGCTGAAGGCAAAAGCAGAGAATTATCAACATTTAAGGAATAGTTAAGAGAAATGAGATGGAGAATAGAAGTAGAAAAGAGTCCAAGAGTACAGAGCGAATGAAACCGCGAACAAAAAGTAGGAGAGGTCAACAATGTCACATGTTGCAGAGATATTAAACAAGGTAAGAACTGAAATGTTTCCACTGGATTTGTGACAGGAACATCACTGGTGTCCTTGGAGGAGCATTTTGATAGAGTGGCAAGGGCAAAAAGAGTTGTCTTAAACAGAGGAAATGATGAAGAGAATGTATAGACAGAACATTTAACTCTTCAAAGAATCTTAGCCATGTTGGCAGTGAAGGAAGAAGTTATAGCTGAAAATAGACATGAAGCCTGGAAACTTTTGCCTTTCTTTTAGAGATATGGCAAAACGAAGGAATAATCACTGTAGTTATTTGCTTAAAGAAGCAGACCAATATATGCTCCATAGCACAGCTAAAGAGATTTGTCTTAGGAAAAGGGACATTGTTATAGCAGAAACGATGAAAACCTGTGTCCGTGCAAGAGTTCTGGTAGCAAGAGCTTGAGGAGAGTTCTATATGAGGACTTCTGCATTTTTCCTGAGAAGTAGGAATGATGTTTTCTGTTGACTTTGGGTATGGTGGGAGCTGGGAAACAGAGAGTGGTAAGAAGGTTCCAGTCATCTGAAGAAGATTTTAATGGTCATGTGGATTTTAGGGAAGAGAGCTGGATTGGAAAATACAAGAATACTGAGTAGAGTTGAGTGCTCTGTTGGATTAGAGACCACATTCAACCCCAGTGTGCCTTCCAGAGTTCTAACACTCTGCAGGGCTCTTGACCTCCCTCTCCGTGGTGACTCAAACCTTTCCCTAGGGTATTGCTTCAACATGAAAGAAATCTGTATTTACATGCTGTGCCCTTGTGTTAACTCTAGATTTTTAAGTAACACTGCTATGGAATAACAGAAATTAGCAGCCTGAGAAGGGAAGAAGGAATAAAATCATGGATAGCTCTAAACTTTGTGTCTTTCTTGCCTGGGCTCATCTCCTTACATTTTTCAGAGATAATACATTTGTGTTCAATCAGTTTTTAAAGTATTTATATCTCTGACTCTTTCTCTAGAACATTTAATAAAATATTTAATTCTTCTTCATTTAAAGATAAATTCATCAGCTAGTGAAACAGCTTAAATTTTACATATTCCACATTTTAAATGATATTGCATTTAGATACTCATGTTTCAACAAATAATTTTTGAATGTCTTTATATGCCCAGTGCTCATATTACTAAAGGAGAGCATCTGCTGTCAGAAACTTTGAACAAATTCAGTTATTTAAAAGTATCTACCTTTCGAGAAAACCTAGCACATAAAATGTGACTTAAAAATCCACTGCAAAAGCCAAAATACAAAAACTGAATAAATTAGGTAATAAATAGTCCCTTTATAAATGGATTCACGATAGGTTCCTTTAAACAAGTTCTCCTGAATACATGAATGCAATTTCATGTAAAGACCCTCAGCTGATCCATAGTCTTTTAGGAAAACATCTATTACATTGAGTGAGATGCATCTGTATCTGCCAAGTCACCTCCGTGATTCATACATACAATTTTGTGCATTCATTATAATCCACTTCTCTTATCACCCTTCCTTCAAGGGCATTGGTGAATATAAGGGGAAATTTTGTGTGGGTGCTGAAGTGAAGAACATCTCAGTGTTGGTGAACTCTTCTCTCCCGTTCAGTTTTCCCATTGTTCTTGCATTTATTCTATCACAAGCTGCCTTGGTGACATGTTTTATCTGGTGCTTATACTGTGCCTAAGGAGTGATATAGACCATGAAGAGTTATTGCCAATATCTTAAGCTCCCTGAGTTTAGGAACTTTGTCTCTTTTGCTCAACATTTTGTCTTATTTTATTGATATCTTACAAACAGAGAATATTTATTATGTGCCAGATACTGTTCTGAAACACAGATATGAAGTCATCTAACCCCCATGGCAACCCTATAAAGTAGGTAAAATCATAATTTCTTACAAATGAGGAAACTGAAGACAGAGGCTACAGAACTAACAAATGAAAACACTTAGATTTGAACACAGGTAATCTGGGTCCAGATCCTGTGCCTAAAGCCACTATGCTGGACTTCTGTCTCACACTTTGATGTCACCATTGAATTTTTAGCACAAAGCACAATGCCTAGCATATTGCTGATGCTGAATAAATGAATAAAAAGACAAATTAATTAACAGAAGTAAAATAATGGGTTGCATTTACATGCCATTTTCACTAAACCACTAGTTCTCTAAGGTCAACATTTTACCTACTTCACACCCCCAGAATATAGGTTGTAATTTCAGAATCTGCTCAGTGATTCCTTTGGTTGAACCCATAATTATCAAGTGCCCACCCTGATAAGTGCACTGGTTATATGTCAGTTGATTTACCAACTAGTGTGGGACGAAACCTCCTTATTGAGATGAATGGGGTGTAGTTCTGGGTTTGGTGTATCAGCTTTTACCTCCGGAGCACAACAGTCTATTTCTGAGTAGAGCCAACCCTTAGTATCTCTGGGAGATTGGTTCCAGGAACCCCCCTAGGATACTAAAATCCTCAGATGCTCAATTCTCTGATACAGAATGTTGTATTATTTGCATATAAACTATGCACATCTTCCCGTATATTTAAAAACATCTCTACTTCATTTGTGATACCTCATACCATGTGAATGCTATATACATAGTTATACTGTATTGTTTGGGGAATCATGACAATAACAAAAAGTCTGTGCGTGTTCAATACAGACACAATTGTTTTAAATATTTTCAATCTGGGGTGGATTGAATCCTTGGATGCAGAACCCATAGATATGAAGGGCTGACTGTAACTACTAGAATATTCTGAGAATGGATCAAATTCAAAGCAGCCAACCTAACAATTCCTCTGTTACATATCCGCACCTTTTCAGTAATTATTGTCAAGTCCTACAATCTTGGAACATGATATGAATATTATTACGGCTTCTCATGAATGAAGGGGCATTTTCACCTAGAGATTAAGCCCGAAGAAACTGCTACAAAACAATTTGAATTGGAAGATACCAGTACCAGGAGATATAAAGAGAAACACAGAGAGGAGTATAAAGGTAGAGGTAGTAATTGCCTTCTCTGCAAAGAGAGACAAATGAAGAGAGCTTTTGTTTTAAAGATTTTTATGGAGAGGAGTATTTCCATGACAACTGAGTACTTAGTTATTCTAATTGCGGGAGAAACAAAGCATCTAAAAAGTCAGGAAATATGTTCCAGGCACACAGAATAAATCTCAGCTAAACTAGGAACATGGATGTTTCTTTAAAAGCAGAGAAAATTCACCACTAGACTTATTTTAACTCAGTATAAAAGTAAGTGACTATTTCTTGAGATTATCTAGCTCATTTCCAATGAGATGTTAACTCTTAATATTGGTTTGACGTACACAAGACTCAATGCAACCATAAACTTTGACTCTTCATCTTAATTATTGAAGCTTAAAGTAACAGAGGAAAATATGAAGTGTCCCTGAACTGAATCTGACAGGAATGTGACAAAATCTTGGACTTTAAATTTAGTGCTAACTGAATGATCTGATATATCAGAATGGTAATCTCCCTTTACTAAAATACCTTTCTTTACAAAAGATATTATAACCAAAAATCAGTATTCTAAGATTTGCTTGAGAAATATTATATATTAGTTAATGTAATCTGGGATACAGCAAGCTGACTTAAGTCAGGTCTAAGTCTAACCAAAATATGCAGAAAACAGTGCCTTTTAATGTAAGACTATTCTAATCCAAATGGACCATTTTCTCTTTGAGGAATTCTATTAAGTGTTGCAAATTGTTGCCTTAAAACACGTACTTCCTTTCTCTTTCACCAGAAACATACTTCTTCTGACCCTTTCAGGCATTCTTCACTGCAAGTTAAGAGTGTGTTATTGGCAATCCATGTATACAAATGAGGGGTTGATGAATGCATGGGTGTTAGATTTGGAAGACTTTGGTTCAAGCCCCATTTCAGTCATTTCCTAGCTATTGATCTTGGTGAAATCATTTAACCACTCTAAGCTTCAGTTTTCTCATCTGTTTAAAATATATAAAAATGTATCCACTTAGATGTTCATATAACAAATTTTGTTGTACACCAGGCAAAAGATTAAGCACTAGAGATAAAGGGAAAAATAAGTTATCACTGTTGAGAAGTAAGTCTACTAAACAGAGAAATAGTCTAGTAAAGGAGACAGGTCTAAAGCATATGTATTTGATATAGTACATAATTCTATTTTAAAGATATAAACAAAGCATTAGTTGCACTTAAAGGATGGAGAGGTAACTTCTTGAGGAAGATGAAAGCAGTTATTCAGAGTCAATGATGCTTGAATTTTCTTAAGTGACTATGCTGAATGGATGGAAGCAGTAGGGGAGACAGAGAAAGAAAGAATCTGGAATGAAAGAATGTCTGTGTTCTCAGGTCTCCAGTTGTATTAGTCAATTTTCATACTGCTATGAAGAAATACCCAAGACTGGGTAATTTATAAAGGAAATGAGGTTTAATGACTCACAGTTCCACATAGCTGGGGAGGTCTCACAATCATTGCAGAAGGTGAAGGAGGAGCAAAGGCACGTCTTACATGGTGGCAGGCAAGAGAGCGTGTGCAGGGGAACTGCCCTTTATAAAACCATCAGATCTCATGAGACTTATTCACTATCACAAGAACAGCATGGGAAAGACCCACCCCATGATTCAATTACCTCCCACTGGGTCCCTCTTACAACACGTGGGGATTATGGGAGCTACAATTTAAGATGAGATTTGGGTGGGACACAGCCAAGCCATATCACCAGTTCTGAAGGAGAATGACAAAGTTCAAAGAGACTGGGGCATAGTGGCAAGTAGAGAGAGACAGTGACAGGGATGAAGGCATAGGCCACTATTCAGATGCTTAATATGCCAGGTTGAGAAATTGGGAATTTTTCCACAGGAAAATGGGGAAATGAGATAAGTTATTGCAACCATGATTAACACAATCAGACCTGAATTTTTCCTGAAAAATAACAGACTTTTGCCACACTACTTAATTTGAAGCAATGACTGACTCAACTAGTCCTAAAGCATATGTTTATGCAAAGCCCCCATGATGAATTAGAAGTTGGTTGCAAGTAAGGTGAACAACTCGTGTCCTGGGACTTTCTCAGTTCTGAAATAAAAGTCCTGCTTTCTGGGAATCTTCTCAGTCATAGTCAAACTGTGATTGCCAAGAACTCTCCAAGTTTGAGCACTGAAAGTCTTGTGTCCCAGGATCCTCTTCTGCTGAGTCCTGAGCAAATTGAGATGGATAAATCACTCTAGTTCTGGTTGCAAAACTGGCAGCAGGAGTAATGGGAACAGATGGGTCCTGGCTGCAGTTCTGCGTCTGAGTCAAGCTGCTGTTAACTACATGCACCAATGGTGCTCTCCATAGTCTTAGAAAACTAAAGGTGAATACCTAATGAAGAAGAACACATAACAATTATTTAAAAATTAACAGTACTATATACTTCAGAATAAGCCTTCCGATCTAGTCATCCCCTTTTCTTTACATATTCTCAGCAAAGATAAAGGATAGTCTTTTAGTTTTAGCAAAATAGAATGTTCTCTCTTATACTGGACTTCAAAGAACATCAGGCAGCAGTGAAGTAGTTGAGGACCTAGTGGTTGAATGTGTCTCAGACAGATAAGGATGCAGAGTGGTATGCAACACTTTCGGCATTAATGGCTTCACTTACTTTGAGCATGATGATAAATGAATATTCCTGACCTCAGCAGACATGATAGAGTAGGCAAACATCAGGAACTAGGGGTGGGAAGAGAGGGAAAGATGGAAAAAGAAGAAACGAGGAGAACAATAGTAGTAGATTCACGTGTCCATCACTTGCGGATTCAGAAAGAGACAAACACGAACAGTGAAAATATGTTTCATAGCATCCACTGAATTCAAAATAAAGTTGACTTATTTCTGGCAATGGATAGGTGCCTTTTGAGTCATTGCAGGTCACAGGACAGAGCTATACACAGAACTTTAGATTACACATGTGAGTTTCAGAATTTGGAATGACAATGCATCTATCTGCGGGCCCACAAAAGTAGTTGTCTTAGTCTGTTTGGCTTGTAAGACAAATTACCTTAGACTGGATAATTTACAAACAACATAAATTTATTGCTCATGGTTCTGGAGAGTGGAAAGTCCAATATCAAGGTACTAGTAGACTTGGTATCTGGTAAGAGCTTTCTGCCTGCTTCCAAGAGGATGCTTTCTTGCTGTCTCCTCACATGGTGAAAAGGCTAAATGAGCTCCCTAGGCTTCTTTTATAAGGGCACTAATCCCATTCATGAAGGCCCCACCCCCATGACCTAACTACCTCCCAAAGGCCCCATCTCATAATATTATTGCATTGGGGATTAGATGTAACATATGAATTCTGGGGACACAAATATTTAGATGGTAGCAGTAGTTTTATATGAAAACACCAAAAGAACTTCATTCAGTACAAGGTGGTTTCCCTATAAAGATGTTCCAGCTACACAAACCACTGAAACTGCATTATAAACAGACTCTAATGTGTTTCCAATGTCCAAAGAGAATGAAAAATATAGAATATGCAGTCCATTTGTTTAAGGTGCTTATATAGTACCTTCCTCTAAGGAAAAGGCAAAAACACTTTCATGTCTTCAGCTGAGTGTGGTTGCCAAAATGGGGTTTCAATTTACTGCCTTGATTAAATAAATAAATAAACAAAGAGTACAGTGATCTAAAAGCTAATATTGAAATGTCTAAAGCACTTTCTTTTTGTTGTTTCTTGGGGAACTTGCTTTACTTTAGAGGCCTGAAGCTGTTCTGTAAACTGAAAGGCAGAATATCCTAGAAGTTTTTTCTAAAATGTGTGTATTTCCTATTGTAGAATAGTATTGCCCATTAACAGTTTCATGACTTTGGCCGGGCACAGTGGCTCATGCCTGTAATCCCAGCACTTTGGGAGGCCAAGGTGGGCAGATCACGAGGTCAGAAGATTCAGACCATCCTGGCTAACATGGTGAAATCCCGTCTCTACGAAAAACACAAAAAAATTAGTTGGGTGCGGTGGTGGGCGCCTGTAGTCCCAGCTACTCGGGAGGCTGAGGCAGGAGAATGGCGTGAACCCGGGTGGCGGAGCTTGCAGTGAGCCCAGATCCCGCCACTGCACTCCAGCCTGGGCAACAGAGCAAGACTCCATCTCAAAAAACAAAACAAACAAATAAACAAAAACCAAAAAAAAAAAAAAAAGTTCCATGACTTTAAGTGTTTTACCAATTCATAATGAGTGTATGTGTGTGTAAAGATTTTAAATTATTCATATGAAAAGAGTCGACATTAAGGAATGAGATAATTTTATTTAAAAAGTGTAAAACATAAAAAGCTATTAAATATTATTATATCTCAAATGTAACAAACAGTAAAAGTAGGTATAATATACTGTCATGATAGTATTATACTTGGTGTTTAAATTATGTCAAGAATTAACAGTATTAAGAAAATTCAAAACTAATAAAAAAGAAAAACTTGGTATTAATATAATATATAATGAAGTACTATTATAGGAAATATTAAATATACAAATTTAGTACTTGCAAAATTCATCCTAGATGACTACTAAAATGTCTCAACCTCTTGTCATACATTCAGAGAATTTGTGTAAAATGTATTCCTCTGGGAAACAAACAAATTCAGGTAGTAATATAGTATGGCCTTCCTATTTAACTCTAGTTTTAAAATATCACTTGTCACATATTATGACAGTAAGAGGTATGATCAGAAGCTCTCTGGACCTTTGAGTCTCATGAGATACAATACGTTCATTGTTTCCTGTATTTTGAGGATTACCTACTAATACCTTCAAAGTCTCTTGTGTAGCATGGAGTGCAGTTTGGCACAATGTGATTTAATGATGACAAGAATCCTTCTACAGTGTATTCTGAAAATAAAAATATGAGGCCAATTTTATGAATGTCTTTGTCCTACTAAATGAGTAAATCGTCGAATCTATTTAATGCCTATTTCCTGTCTGCATGATGCACAAATTTCAATTATGTAGAAAATGAGTTATGTGTGGATATTCACATGATATCTCAATTTGAATGTATTATAAGTACCGACCCCAACTCCCATGGAGGGTGTTAGAAAATCCTGGTATGTGTCCAAGTATCTAACCCAGCTTTGTTTGGGCCACCCTGACTAAAGCTGCAATTTTACACAATGCCTCTTTTAGTTATTTAAGGGATTAAAATCCATAACAGGATCCAGGGTCAATTCAGCCTCTACTTTCAAGAGAAATAAGTGTTGGAAAATCATTGGAAACATTTAGCTTAAAGAAAGGCAGGAACATATTACAAGCTTCAGTCTTCTAAAGCAATGTCAAATGGAAGAAGGGCTAGACAGATTCTAATTTTTCAGAATCAGAAGTCAGATAAAGCTGGGTATGGTGGCGCATGCCTGCAATTCTAGCATTTTGGGAGGCCAAGGTGGGAGGACTGCTTGAGGCCAAGAGTTCAGGACCAACCTGGCCAACATAGTGGAACATTCTAAAAAATATATAAAAATAGGCCGGGCACGGTGGCTCAAGCCTGTAATCCCAGCACTTTGGGAGGCCGAGATGGGCGGATCATGAGGTCAGGAGAACTCCATAATATTAATTTTGAATAGATTATGGGGAATGTGGCCCATGAATACATTCTCAAATAATGCTAAACTATAATAGAGCTCAGACCAAATTTTTTGTCTCTGTCAGGAGAAGCGCATTTCCCATGTTGAAGGTGAACAAGGTGATGTTTGGAGGAACCTTCTTCTCTCTCTCCATATATGGATTATGGCACATCACCAAGGGGATCATATACCTGTGTAATAAAAATAACGCCAAAAATAATAGCTAACATTTACTATGAATCTACAATGTGATAAATCTGTGCAAAGGAGTTGTGTGCATTCAGAAATTCCTGCAACAATCATTTTCCGATTGCCTTTTTTGTGCCAGGCAATGATCTCAGCACTGGAGTGCAATGGTGAATAAGACAAAAATAACAATTGCCTTCATGGAGTAAATGTACTATGGGGAAAACAAGAAATAAACCAGTAATCAAAGGAACACAAAATGTGAGGCTGTGAAATGTGCTATGAAAAAGACAAACTGGATGCTGCAGGAAGAAAAAAGGAGGGGGGAAATGACTGGTCAGGAGAAGCCATCCAACGTGATGACGTGTAGGGTAAAGAGTCAGCTGTGTCAATATCTTCCAGACACAGGGGAGAGCAAAGAAGGCCTAGAGCTCCACACACAACATTTTGCCATTTATTCCTCAAGCAATCTTAAGACATGTGGATTATCAGCCCCACTGAACAGATGAGAAAACGAATGTAACGTGACCAAGTTCCTACAAGATAAGAAGTAGAAACGATGGTATTTAAACTCCCACCTAATTAAAAATATATTTTTCTTATTCACTTTTTGTTTAACAGAAGCATGCTGCATATGTTATCCTGATTCCATTTCTTTTTTCTCTTGACAATGTATCTCAGGTATCTCCACAAATGAAAGTCGTTAGACTCTGTCTTTGTCTCATCTAATATCATTATGAATGTATACACCCATGTTTTAGCTTGCAAAAGCTGTCATAGAAACATACCTCAAATAAGATGACTCAAACAACAGAAATTTATTATCTTATAGTTCTGGAGGCTAGAAGTCTGAAATCAAGGTGATGTCAGTGCTGATTCCTTCTGAGGGCTGTGAGGGGAGACCTTGTTCTAGGCATCTCTCCTAGCTCTGACAGCCTCCAGCATTCCATGGCTTGTAGATGGCTGTCTTCTCCCTGTGTCTCTTCACATCATCTTCCTTCCACATGTGTCTCCTTCTGTGTCTAAATTTCCCTTTTTTGTAAGGACACAAGTCATATTGGATTGGACATACCCTAATTACCTCATTTTAACTTGATTACTTCTGTAAAGATCCCTTTTCCAAACAGGTTCACATTCTGAGATACTGGAGGTCAGGACTTCAACATACCATTTTTAGAGGATGCAATTTAGTCCATAACAATATATATCTACTATTTTACTCAAATGGGATTATTTTGCATGGCGGGTGCTTCTGTGGTTTTTGGTTTGTTTACTTGGATCCAACGTAATCTTTGGTTTCTTGTTTCATTCTCTTCTCCAACTATGTCATCCACTATAACTACCATAACTATGCTCTAAGGTAATCCATATTAGCACCTGTTTTATCATTTTCTTACTTATATATGCACATACACATGCTGTGTATATGAACCAAATATTTACATGGAGTTTTAGTTTTAGAAAGATAAGATGAAGAGCAGTATTTAATGTAAATTTATATTTTACAAAGAATAAAATAATGAAACAAAGAAATAATGGCTTTGTAAAATATGAATTTACATTAAACACTACTCTTCATCTTATCTTTCTTATTAAACCAATACCAGTTACAGAAATTTCCTTATGTCAACTCCTATTACTTGATTATAAGAGTGTTATAATATTCTATAATGTATATGTACTGTCTTAGTGGGTTTGGACTGCTATAACAAAGTACCATAGACTGGATGGCTTACAGACAACAGAAATTTATTTCTTAGAGTTTGGAAGCCTGGAAGTCTGAGATCAGGGTGTCAGCAAGCTTGGGTTCTGGTGAGTGCTCTCTTCCAGGTTGAAAACTGCCAACTTATCACTTTGTCCTCATTAAAAGAGAATGGGAGAGCTCTCTGGAATCCCTTTTCTAGGGGCACTAAAGTCAAAATGGGGGCTTCATACTACTGACCTCATTACCTCTCCAAACCCCACCTTCTAATAACACCCTATTGGGGTTAGTATTAAACATATGAATTGGTAGGGGGAGGGGCAGGACAAAAACACATAGTCCACTACACGCGCCATAACATATTTCACAATTTTCCATTTGTTAGGTTTTCTCAAGCACTCTGCAATACTCTTCCTCTCATTCAGAGGCATTCATGGTTGATTGCTCCTAAAGATAAGCAATTTCAATGGTGTGTATGTGACAGCCTAGGAATTCTGTCTAATCCATCTTCAGGAATTAGCCAGCCCTGTCCACAATCAAGCTCAACACAATACACCACTAAATGTAGCCATTAAATAAAGGGCTTTGGGAATCAGGCTTTTTCCTAGTCTAACTGGTTCATTAAACCATTCAAAGCTAGCTAGTCTTTCTCTCCATGCTTCTCCATTTCCTCATCTGTGAAATAGAGAAAATGGTTGTAGCTATTTCCCAGTGTTGTTGGAAGGACTGGTTTCAGGAAGCTTTTTTCAAAGTCCGCAAGAGGATTCAATAGCAAGCATTCAATAAATGTGATTCATTTTATTTTCATTATTCCTGCTTTCTGGTTCTCATTTTGATCAGTTGTATTTCCAGGCTCTAAGAAATAACCCACCAACTATCCTTTTATGATTTTTTTAGTGATTTTAGTTAAGTACACAACTTCATAGTTTTCTCATTGTGAATGGTGCCAACATATTGACTGCACTGCCAAGTTTTATTACTAAGAAATTTCCTGTGAGAAGCAAGAGGGAGAGAAGTTGGGAAAGATGGCAGAGTAGACAACTATTGAAGACTCTCCAACACCAACTATCCATTAACACATGGATACAATGTGTGGTAGAAAATAATGGAATAGAAATTGAAGTATTTAATGATGTTCAAATTAAAACTCTTAGATAATTATCTTGCTTCTTCTTCCTGTGGTATATTGTTATAGATACAGCAACACAGATGTAACAAAGAATAAAATAAAGACTTCTAGAATTTAAAAAACAAAATGTACTTGCCAAGTAAGAGAGTACCAGTAAAGAAATTTACGGTGTATTTTGCAAAGAGAAAGAAACTGGGGTTTGAATAATTAGGAAGGTATTTTCCTGGTGATTATGCTAATTGAACATTGAAAGCTTGCACTTGAATGTCACCACCAAATGAATCTGAAATGCTTTGCTAAACAATTTCCATTGTTCATTGTCAAAAAAATGTCTTCAGTTTTGTCTAGTAAGAGTCTGGTATACTGAGTCACTTAAAGTTCATGTTAATTTAACCATTTCAGCTGGTTGGGGTCAGTTGTAAGAAAATGCAATATTCCGTTTTGATATTGCATTAGTAATTGTCCCTATGTTAAAGATATTCATTTTTGGAGGAAAAAAAGGAGTCCAGCTTCCAAGTGCTCATAATATCTTATTTATATGCCACTTTTACTTTTAGATCAATGATGAAAATCCTAAAATATTTAGCATTAAGTTTAGCAATTACTCATATATTAAAAGCTACATTTGAGATTTTTTAAATTTCCAAATCATTTGGAGTATAATTGATAATTTTGTATAATTTGTATTCTAATATTCTAAACCATAACAGTTATTAGGAAACGTGATGAAAACATTACTTTCAGT
Organism: Trachypithecus francoisi; assembly: GCF_009764315.1. NCBI lineage: Eukaryota > Metazoa > Chordata > Mammalia > Primates > Cercopithecidae > Trachypithecus > Trachypithecus francoisi. Next base: position 21,193,419 of record NW_022681454.1, read on the forward strand.
GTTTTTGACATTGTTGAAAAGATATACCGCATAGTAATTCAAAAGGAAGTCAAAGTTATAAAGCAATGCAATTCAGTATCCCTGACAGGCAGTAGATGAGGCAAACTTCCTGTGACATGCTTTGTCAAAAGGGAGGGGGTGTAAAATGTGGATGTCCGGGAGTATGAAAAATGAGTTTAAAAAAAAGTTTAAGTTTACAGGCTGAAAGACCTGCAAAAACCTGCGCAGTATTACTTGGGTGATGAATAATCTCCATCAGGTAAAGTGATGAAGCATTCATAGCAGAACCAACTTCTGTATATTTAAAAGTATCACTGGCAACAATAGCATCGCCTTAAACCTACATCACAGTATTTTTCATTCAGTTAAGTATCTCTGTCAGTCTTTGTGTCTCGCTAACCAAGTGTGGGCTCTCCTGGGACATAATAGATTTTCCTTAGATGACTTAGGATGCCCAATGCCAACTGATCACTTAACAGAAGGAGTCATTTCATGCAAGCCTTAGGATAGTACTGCTATTTTCATCTCTAAAAACATCACTGAAGATAGGTCTCAAATTTTAGAAACGACATCATGAGCTTATGTTTTCCCAGTCTTCATTTAGAAATAGAATATTCTAATATTTCATTCTCTGATGTGTTGGGCCAAGATTCTACCTGTGAATATACAAGGAACAGTAGATCCAAAATAACAATGGCCATATGCCCTTTGCATGATCTTTTGGTTTTGAATATCTCCTGGAGGACACAGTGAACTGCAGCATCTCTATACCTTGTCAGGGTTCTTCTCAATGACTGAGGGCAGTGGGTGCCAATATGGCTCGAGAGGCTCCCGTGAGAGAGGAAGCCACAGCAGAAGAGGAATAGACAATTTTCTAATTATCTTGCACACAAAGAATCACTTTTGTGACTAGTGTTCCCATATTTAAACATATCTTCCTACTGAGGAGAAGAGGGGTACTGACTTGTGGTGAGGCATCTACATGGATTAAGGATTGCGTGCAAGTTTGTTACTGTCAGACTATTTCTGAGAGAATCTCCAGTCTCTGAGGACACATGGATGGAGCCTGTTCCTTCTTAAGCACATGTTGGGTTAAAGGGATCCTTTAATAAAACTCCCAAAGCACAGTCTATGAAGAAAAAAACATTACTCTGATTTCAATGAAATGAAGGAATTTTGTGAAGAAGTTAATGGGTGAAAGAAAGGGAGGTGATAGGTATAATGCCTTAAACTAAGATTTCACTATCTGGAACCTACAGGGAATTCTTATAATCAACTAGAAAAGAACAAAGGAAACAGACAAGCAGTTTACTGAAAAAGAAACCCTAAATGCTCACAAGAATTTGAAAGACCATTCAAAATTGAAATCAGAAAAGGCAAATGAAGACGTCAGTGATATACCCCATTATACCTTTTAAATTGGCCATGATTAGAAAGTTGGACATTGCCTAGCACCTGCAGAGATGTGGAGACCCTTGTGAACTACTAATGAGAAGGATGGCTGGTATAGGATTCTGGAAAGCAATCTGATGTCACTTAGTCTAATTTTATAAACACACACACACACACACACATCCATTGAACACTATTGTGCTAATTCTTCATCATACTTTTATGATCCAAACAAGGAGCAACAAATGGCACTCCAGAAATGCAGACTAGCAGCAAAATACTTTGGTGGATATGTGCTTGTGCATGAGTATGAATGAGAGAGAGAGAGAGAGAGAGGAGAGAGAGAGAGAGAGAGAGAACACAAAGTATATGTGGTATATGTGGATGAAGATAGAGTAGAAATCATGTAATATCAGAGTTTTTTTTAAATGTATTTGTATACCTTCACAGAAAACATACATTCTCCACTGGAAATGCCACTGCCCCTTCCTTTAGCTTACATGCAAAATTTCACCCTTTCTACCACCTTCCTGGTCCCTATAGACATTTGACTTCATATCCCCGTTATGCTGTCCTGCTCAAGGTATTCCCTCAAACTCCTTGAGAACATTCAAAAAGCGAAGGGGGGCCACTGAATATGCAGGATCCTGAATTCATAGAACAAAATGACTCAAGAGAAAAACACAACTCCTTCTTGAGGGAACTATAATCCTACACATTACACATTGCCGAAGCAAACATATGCAAAATGTTTTTTCATTATATTTTGCTTGATTTGGGTCGCTTGAACAGCAAGCTAAAGAAACTGAAGAGGAAAAGGACAGAACCTAAGAATTCTCTTTTTTTGCTTCACTTTGAGTCATTTGCAGAATGACACATCATAAGAAGATGGGAGCCAATTTTCAAATTTGGATCCCTCAGTCAGCCATCCATCCACAATACTTGGAAAGCCAGCAGCCCCTTCTTGCCAGCTTTAAGGGATTTAGTCTGCTAATAAAGGCTTTCCAAATGGACAGATGTATGAACACTGTTTCATGGGCCAGATACTAAAATCAAAACTCTGTCTGCAAAATTCAAGAGCAATGAGATTGTGTTGCAAAGGCTGGTTGGGGTGGGAGGGAGCATATGCAGCATGGAAGATTACTGCACACAGCACCATTCAGTCTGTTTCTCTACAAATGCAGAAACGTCTACTTTGTAATCAGAGGCCCTATGGATCTCTACTGTGTGCTTTACACCACCTTATTTCTGCGTAGTAGTAAGGTTACACCTAGACAATGTACTACTAAGTATTAAGCAAATTTACTTGAGAAGAATTAAATCCAGTATTATCATATTCCTATTTCTGTCCAATTCTCAAATATGCCATTAGAAAGTGTAGGAGAAATTAGGATATTTTCTTATTTAAAGATAAAACAAGAAAAATTTCCAAATTATAGTAAGAGGAGAACTTTCAAAGTCATATATTTAAGTAGAAAAATGCCAATCTTTAAAACATATTGTTGCCTTTAATACCAACTTCTTGTGAAGCTGTTTATGTCTGCCCATTTGATTAACCTTAATTAAGTGCATCCTGCCTTCCAGGCACTGTGCTAAGTAACATGTGTGTGTTTGTATGTGTATGATCACATTTGATGTTACAATAATCCATAAGGAGCATTTGATATATCTTTTGAAAAACCGTTTATACTTGGGAAACTCTTCCACCAACCATTTCATTATTTTTTAATCAATTAGTCATGCTTTGTCTAGAACTAACCACACCTAGGTATACACACAAAAAATAATCACTTGCAAGACACACACACACACACACACTCACACATACACAATGTCCAAGAGTGTTCCTGGTAGCATTGTTCATCATGGCCCAACCCAGAAGTCACTCAAATGCTGATTAATATTGGAATAAATTTTTATTTATTAAAATGATGGAATACTATACAACAATGAAAAGGAGCAGTCTACAAGTACTTGTGATACTGCAAATGAATGTCTTAGTCTGCTTGGGCTGCTATAACAAAATGCTATAAACTGGGTAGCTTATTGTGAAAGGAAAAAAAATCTTGGGGCCCCCAAACCACTAATCTAAAGAGAAAAGTCAAGCTGGGAACTGCTTAGGACTAACCTGCCTCCCATTCTATTCATAGTCATCTCCCTCTGCTCACTGAGATAGATGCTGCATATCTCATTGCCTCTCTTGGAAAGGCTAATCAGGAACTCAAAAGAATGCATCATTTGTCTCTCACCTTCCTGTGACCTGGAAGCCCTTTCCCTGCTTCGAGTTGTCCCACCTTTCTGGGCAGAACCAATGTACATCTTAGACATGTCGATTAATATCTCATGTCTCCCTAAAATGTATAAAACCAAGTTGTGCCCCAGCCACCTCGGGCACATGTCGTCAGGACCTCCTGAGGCTGTCAAGGGCATGCATCATCAACTTTGGCAAAATAAACTTTCTAAATTAACTGAGACGTGTCTCAGATATTTGGGGCTCACATTATAACAGCAGAAATTTATTCCTCACAGTTCTGGAGGTTGGCAAGTCCAAGATCAAAATGCTGCCAGGTTCAATGTGTGATGAGGGGCTTCTTCCTGGGCCCTAGATGGCACTTCCAGCTGTGTACTCACATGGTGAAATGTATGAGAGGGCTTTCCCTGGCCTCTTTTATAAGGGCACTAATCCCCCTCATGTGAGTTCCACTCTCATGGCCTCTTATCACCTCCTAAAGGCTCCACCTCCTAATCTCATTACCTTGAGGGTAGGATTTTGACATATGAACTCGCAGGGGACAAAATCATTCAGACCATCGCAGTAGACCTGACATAAATAATGCTGACTGAAAAAAGCAAGTGCAAAATGTATGTGCTGTGTGATTCCATTTACAGGCAAAACTAATCAAGGCAGGTGAAAGTCAGGATACTTGTTACTCTTGGGAGCATTCAGAATTTCTGGAAGCAGTACGAGGGAGGAACCTGGGCTGCTGGTAATGCTCTGATTGTTATCTGAGTGCTGGTGACATGAGTGTTCACTTTGGGATAATTAGAGCTGTGACTTTCTCTGTGCTTTGTATACTTCAATAAAAAGTTTGTGAACATAAAAGTAATCACATGTATACCATTAATGATGAGAAGTTTTAGGTTTTATTCAAATTAAAACCTAAAAATCTTACTCCATGAATGCCACTTGGTAAATTTATTACTGTATATTGGCAGAGAACATAGAAAGTGATGAGACTATATTAAGGTTTTAGAGTTAATAGTAGGAGTATTTATTTTTGAACTTCTCTTGATATTAGTATAACATTATGTCATTACTTTTAAACGGGTAAAAGCAATATGCTCTGAATAAGATTCCTCTAACTGGCTTGTTCACCACAAACCTCTCTAAAACTCAAGGAGTTTGGGAACTGGCACAAGTGTGCCCTGAAAAGGCCTAACTGCTTCATAAGCCAGTTGTGATTTATAACTGTACAATTACTTTTCTATCATCAGTGCTACTTTCAGATCACATAGAATATTAGGAATGTGCCTTGCTTGGGTTATTCGGATGGCAGTGATGTCTCAGGAGAGAGCTGGGGTCAATGACTCCTTCTCTGGCACTAAGCATGAAAACAAAATGGCCACACGCATGATCACGTGTCCACACAACTGAATATGTTTTATTACTCATAAAGTGGGACTTCCACAATAGAAGCAAAATCTATAATCATATTATGGAAGGTTTTGTCTTCTAACTTTTCCAAAGAGAGGCACACCACGCCATTTTGAACTCTAAGCTGAAAATAAAAAGCAATGTCCTTTTAAGTTCCCAATATGAGGACACAGAGCAATAATCTGAACACCAGGCGGCAATTTGGTATCCTAACAGTAACATATAGGAAGAACAAGAAATTCTCCAGTTTCCACTGAAAGTGAATATTCATGGGCATACAAGGGCATGCCAGGAAGAAGATGGTGTTTTCCTTCCCCTTTTTGCTGTCTATCTCCTCATATAATATATTTTCATAGCAAGAAGAGTTCCAGCCGACTGAAATTGAGGAAGATTTCATCCTAAATATAGGGACCTGCTGGTGCCATGTATAGCATTCCTTTCCTTTTTCTTCTACTTATTCTAAGTGTACCCAGTCATAACTTTATACATAAAGATGTCCCAAAGAATCCCACTCCATGAAAATTATGCCTTTCCCTTGACTTATTTCTCATTAGGGTAGCAAGTAAAATAAACCTACTAAACTAGTTTTTGCCTAACTGCAAAATGTATTGGTGGATCATAAAGATGTTCCATGGAAAGCAAGGGAAAGAAGCCATCTTAATTTTAAGAATAAGTGGAACAACTTATAGGATAATCTAGGGCAAAGCCTCAGATTTCCCCTACCCATTGTATTATTTCTCTTGTCTTGGATGTGTCCTCCTTTCCCAACTCCTCCTCCTCCTCCTCTTTCCCCTCTTCCTTCATGTCTCCCTCACTCCTTCTCATTCTTTGAAATGCTAAACATACTAACCATATAGGATAGCCGCCACCCCAGCATCATATTTGCAACTAATTAACTGCGAGCCCTGAATCCCAACTCTAGACTAATGTTCACAATAGCAAAGACTTGGAATCAACCCAAATGTCCATCTGTGACAGACTGGATTAAGAAAATGTGGCACATATACACCATGGAATACTATGCAGCCATAAAAAAGGATGAGTTTGCGTCCTTTGTAGGGACATGGATGCAGCTGGAAACCATCATTCTTAGCAAACTATCACAAGAACAGAAAACCACACACCGCATGTTCTCACTCATAGGTGGGAACTAAACAATGAGATCACTTGGACTCGGGAAGGGGAACATCACACACCGGGGCCTATCATGGGTGGGGGGGGAGGGATTGCATTGGGAGTTATACCCGATATAAATGATGAATTGATGGGTGCTGACGAGTTGATGGGTGCAGCACACCAACATGGCACAAGTATACATATGTAATAAACCTGCACGTTATGCACATGTACCCTAGAACTTAAAGAATAAAAAAAAAATTGTTATAAAGTGAATACAGTTTATAAGAATGTATTGTATATTTCAAAATAGCTAGATGATGGTATGATAATTCTGACTTGATTGTTACACAATGTATACATGTATTAAAACATCACATTGTACTCCATAAATATGTACAACTATAATGTGCCAATTAAAATTACAAAAAAGTAAAGATGACCAGAATAGATCTTATAATGAAAGAACATTGGTTAGGCATGGTGGTTCGTGACTGTAATATGAACATTTTGGTAGGCTGAGGTGTGAGAATAGCCTGAGCCCAAGAGTTTCAGACCAACCTGGGCAACATAGGGAGACCCCCTTCTCTAAATAAATAAATAAATAAATAAATAAGTTTGGCATGGTTGCACATGCCTGTGGTCCCAGCTACTCGGGAGGCTAAGGTGGAAGGATTGCTTGGGCCCAGGAGGTTGAGGCTGCAGTGAGCTGGGATTTTGCCATTGTGCTCCATCCTAAGCAACAGAGTGAGACTCTGTCTCAAAGAAAAAATAAGGATTATCTTTTTGGTACTCTTTGGTTCTACTGTCTTAGGTTTGTGGAAGATGTCTTCTTGGGATATAATACAATAAGCTCTGAGTTCATAAAATTTTAATGTTTTTAAACATTAGTTAAGGAACCCCACCCTAAAACACTTCTCCAATTTCCAAATGTGAAAAGAGAGAAAAACCATACTTTGCCTGACTAATATAGTTTGACACTGTGTCCCCACCCAAATTTCATGTTGAATTGTAATCCCCATGTATCAGGAGAGGACCCTGATGGGAAATGTCTGGATCATGGGGATGGATTTTCCCCGATCTGTTCTCATGATGGTGAGTTCTCACGAGATCTGATGGTTTAAAAGCGTGTGGCACTACCCGCTTCATTCTCTCTCTCTCCCATCACCCTGTGAAGAAGGTGCTTGCTTCCTCTTCATTCTTCCGTCATGATTATAAGTCTTTTGAGGGCTCCCAGTCATGCTTCCTGTTAAACTTGTGGAACTGTGAGTTAATTAAACCTCTTTTCTTCATAAAATACCCAGTCTCAGGTAGTTCTTTATAGCAGTGTGAGAACAAACTAATACACTGACTTAATCTGTGTTTTGCTGCTATAACAGAATACCACAGACTTAGTTATTTATATGAACAGACATTTATTGGCTTACGGTTCTGGAGGCTGGAAAGTCCAAGATTAAGGAATTGACATCTTGCCAGGGCCTTCTTGCCGTGTCATAACATAACAGAAGGCATCATATGGCAAGACAGTGAAAGAGACAGAGAGGGGCCAAAATCCTTACTTTATAAGGAAACTACTCCCTTGATAACAAACCTATTCCTCAATAACAGAGTTAATCCATTCATGAGGGCAGAGCAATCATGGCCTAATCACCTCTTAAAGGTTCCACCTCTTAATATTGTTACAGTGACAATTAAGTTTCCAACACTGCTTTTTGGGAACACATTCAAACCATAAAGCTGTATGAAATTCCCCTACGTATGTCCTGGACAGTGTGACTGTCATGGGCATGACTGGCATTCTGCAAATAAGACAGAAGATTCAGTACTAAAACCAATATCATATTACCATTTCAGCATGTTATCCTCCCATCTAAACCTTCTAATTGCCCTTGGAATAAATTTTAAATTGCTGGTAGATTCTGATGTGATGCACAGTCTTGCATGCCGCCCTAACTCTTCTTGTATCTCTCTTTACTGTTCACTATGATTTTCTCTGCTGTCCTCCTTTATGTGCCTCAAACATGCCAAGATCTTTCCAACCTTAAGAGCTTTGTCTTGACTGTTCCTTATGCTTCAAAATACCCCACTCCCACCACCACCACATTTTCTTCACGTTTGGCTCCTTCTCATCCTTCAACTCTTGTTTTAAAATTCACTTTGGATAAATCTTCACTGACCACCCTATCTATAATAGTTTGTTCCGAGTTACCTTTTATTATATTATCCTACTTATTAACACTTATCCCAACCTAAAATTGTCTTGCTTTTTATAAAATGTGTTTATTTTTATTTCCTCATACTAGAATATAAACTCCATGATTGCAGGAAATTTTTCTGTTTGTTCACTGCTTTTTCCTCATCACTGAAGAGTACCTCCCATATTTGACAGACCAAAATTTTTTTTAAATAAAATAAAAAATGATTGTAAACTGGCAATTAAAACAGCTTTATTTCAAAATGGAATATTAAAGCTACCTTAGTTTGAAATCGGAGCATTAAAATGTTTGCTGGTTAAAGATGGTAGATTTAAAATAGGTCATCGCTCCTGAACATTCTTTGTGACCTAGGCCTATGGAGGAATAGATGTCAAGAGGGAGCCTTTGAGATCCACGCTTTAACAGGCTCCTTCAAGGTCCGTACTGACAAATGTCAGCCAAGTGGAGGAGAGGGCATTATCCCATTTTCAGATGAGTAGAAAAATAGGAATTTAGTTAAATGGTGCAGCTTCTGTGAAAAACGGCTTGGCACTTCCTCAACAAGCTAAACATAGAATTATCAGATGACTCAACAATTCCACTCCTAAGTATACGTCCAAAAGAATTGAAAAGAGGGACTCAAACAGAAAGTTGCGTGCCAGTGTTCATTGTATCAGTGCTCACAATCGCCAAAAAGTAGAAACAAACCAAATGTTCATCAACAGATGGATGAATAACAAAATGTGGAATATACAGACAATAGAATTATCTTTATTAGTCATAAAAGGAATGAAATTCTGATACATCCTAGAACTTGCGTGTACCTTTAGAACATTATAAGTGAAATAAGCCAGACATAAAAGGAAAACCATTATATGATTCCATTTATATGAAATATTTAGAATAGAAAAACTAATACAAACAGAAAGTAGATTAGATATTACCAGGGGCTGGTTGGGGAGTTTTTGCTTAATAATTACAGAGTCTCTCTTAGGAAGGAAGAAGAAGCCACATGTTCCAAGCCACAGATTGGGAGAAATATTTGTGAAACACATATGTGATAAATGACTGTTAGCCAAATACTCAAAGATTTCTTAAAACTCTGCAATAAAAAAAATTATAAAATGAGTAAAATATATGAATAGAGACCAAGAAGATGTGCAAATGGCAAAAAGCATAGGAAATATGCTTAACCTCATATATCATTAGAAAATTACAAATTAAAAGAACTACACACCGATTAGAATGATTAAAATCTAAAACACGGACAAGTCTTGTCATCAAATGCTGACAAGAATGTAAACCAACAGGAACTCTCATTTATTGAGAGTACAACCTATCAAAACTAAATCATGAAAAATTGAAAATCTAAATAGACCAGTAACAAGTAAGGAGATTGAAACAATCATCAAATATCCCATTAATGAAAAGCCCAGGACCTGATGGCTTCATGGGTGAATTCTACTAAACATTTAAAGAAGAATTAATACCAATCTTTTTTTTTTTTTTTTTGAGACGGAGTCTCCCTCTGTTGCCAGGGCTGGAGTGCAGTGGCCAGATCTCAGCTCACTGCAAGCTCTGCCTCCCGGGTTCACGCCATTCTCCTGCCTCAGCCTCCCGAGTAGCTGGGACTACAGGCGCCCGCCACGTCGCCCGGCTAGTTTTTTATATTTTTTAGTAGAGACGGGGTTTCACCGTGTTAGCCAGGATGGTCTTGATCTCCTGACCTCGTGATCCGCCCGTCTCGTCCTCCCAAAGTGCTGGGATTACAGGCTTGAGCCACCGCGCTCGGCCATACCAATCTTTCTTAAACTCTTTCAAAAGATTCAGTTAGAGGATACAATTCCCAAGTCATTCTGTGAGGCCAGCTTTACTCTGCTAACAAAACCAGGCAAGAACATTACAAGTAAATAAAACTATAGGCCAAATCCTTAATGAACCATAGATGCAAAAATCTTCAACTAATACCAGCAAACTAAATCCAACAGCACAGTAAAAGGACCATACACCATGATTAAGTGAGATTTATCCCTAGCGTGCAGGATGGTTTAACATAAACAAATCATTAACTGTGAAAAAATGTATTAACAGAATAAAAAATGAAGATCATATGATTATGTCAATAGATGCAGAAAAAGCACTTGAAAAAAGTTATTACCCTTTTATATAAAAATTTCAACAAATTTGGTATTGAAGGAATATATGTGAACATACTAAAGACCATGTATGATAAGCACATAGATAATATCATAGAGAAAAGCTGAACCCCCACTTTTGCCACTTCTATTCAACATATTAATGGAAGTACTAACCAGAGCAATTAGTAAAGGAAAAAAAAAAAATCCAGATGAAAACGGAAGAACTAAAACTCTCTGTTGTTTGCAGATGACATGATCCTATATATAGAAAAACCTAAAGACTCCTTTTAAAAATGTCAGAGCTAATAAACTAATTAAGTTACAGGATACGAAATCATCATATGAAAATCAGTCGTGTTTCTGTATACTGACAATTAACTATCCAAGAAAGAAATTAAGAAAACAATCTCATTTACAATAGCATCAAAAAGAATTAAATAGGAATAAATGTAACCAAGAACTTGAAAGATTTGGACATTGAAAACTATAAAACATTGATAGGAGAAATTGAAGTAGATATAAATAAACGAAAAGATATTCCATGTCCATGGATTGGAAAAATTAATATTGTCAAATTATCCACACTACTCAAGGTGATTTACAGACTAAGTGTAATCCCTATCAAAATTCCAGGGTTTTTTTTTTAACAGAAATAGAAAAAAAAACTAAAATTCCTATGAAACCACAAAAGACCACTGAATAACTAAAGCAATATTGAGCAAGAAGAACAAAGCATGTGGCATCACACTTCCTGATTCCAAATTATATTTCAAAGCTATAGTAATCAAGACACTATGATACTAGCATGAAAGCAGACACACTGATTAACAGAACAGAATAGAGACTCCAAAAATAAACATGATTTTATTGTTGTATTTGGCTGTTCTTCCATTGTTATAAAGAAATACCTGAGACTGGGTAATTTACAAAGGAAAGAGGTTTACTTGGCTCCCAGTTCTGCAGGCTGTACAAGCATAGTGTCAGCATCTATTTGGCTTCTGAAAAGGCCTCAGAGAGGTTTTACTTGTGGCAGAAGGTGAAGTGGGAGCAGGCACATCATATGGCAAAAGCAGAAACAAGAGAGAGTGGCAGGGGGTGGAGCTACACATGATTAAACAACTATATCTCAGGAGAACTTACTATTGTGAGGACAGCACCAAGCCATTTGGGAATCCACTCTCATGATCCAATCAGCTTTCACCGGGCTCCACCTCCAACATTAGGGATTAAAATTCAACATGAGATTTTGGCAAGTTCAAATATTCAAACCATATCAATCATCAACTAATCTTTGATAAAGTTGTCAAAAATACACATCAGGGATAGGATAGTCTCTTCAATAAGCGTTGCTGGGAAAACTGGATATCCACATGCAAAAAAATTAAAATTGGATCCTTATTTTCTGCCATACATAAAAATCAACTCAAAATAGATTAAAGACTTGAACATAAGATCTGAAACCATCAAACTCCTACAAGAAAATACAGATGGAAATTTCCATAACTTTGGTCTTGGAAATGATTTTTTGGTATGACACCAAAAGCACACAAAAATTAAAAAGTGGGCTTACATCAAACTAAAAAGTTTCTGTATAGGAAAAAAAAGAGATTTATAAAATGAATAGGGAACCTATGAAATGGGAGACAATAGTTGAAAGCATATACTTGATATGAGGTTGATATCTAAAATACATAAGGAATCAATGTAAGTCAACAGGTACTAGTCATAATAATAATCTGATAAAAAATGGACAAAGGACCTGAATGGACATTTTTCTAAAGAAAACATACAAAATGGCTAATACCTGTGTAAAAAATGCTCAACATCATTTATAATCAGGGAAATTCAAATGTAATATTACCTAACATCTGTTAAGATAGCTGCTATCAAAAATTCAAAAAATAACGAGTCGACAAGGACATGAAGAAAAGAGAAGACATATATACTGCTGGTGGGAATGTCAATTGGTACAAACATTATGGAAAATAATATTTGCAGCACCCAGAGCTGAGTGTCAGCACCTTGGATAGAGGATGAGCTCCATATGCCATCTGAAGTTGTTTAATAGATATCAGACTTCAGCAAGGGAGGATCATAGACATAGGAGCATAAATAGGCTATTACTAACTGCATGAGAGGACCCTGTGGATGCTCAGAAATATCTGGAAAAGAAAGAGTTGCTGCTGCAATTCTGTTTATGGTTATTATTATGAATTAATTTATTCCCCATATGAGAAGGAGGCCTAGGGAATGCGAGTTATGGAAACATACCAGAATGTATAAACTGTAGATTATCTTTCTGCTTAATTCTGAAGCCTACTGTACTCAATTCCCTTACCTTTGTTGAGGGCTCTACCATTTTCATAGACCCTCAAATTTAAAACCTTGAAGAAAATTGAGATTCTACCTCTGCCTCACCCCTCTCATACCCAGTCACTCCCTGAGTTTTGCAGATTCTTGCTTTTCAACATCTCTCACATTTATTTTCTTTTAAACATCTTCTTTCAGGCTTTTATTACACTTGCTTTGCTTACAGCAAAAGTTTTCACCTCTGTTTCTAGTTCATGTTCCTCCCCTTTAATCTCATCTGTGCATGCTTCTGCCAAATTTGTTTTCCTAACATCCAAGCTTGTCACTTGAGTTCAAGATAGACTTGTCATTCCTGATCACCTGCCAAAGTGCCTCACTCTGGAATTCAAGTTCCTCCACAACATAGGCATCAGTTTGCAGAGTATTTGAGTTCAACATCTGATAATGAAAAAGGATTGAGCAGAGGAATCAGTTAGAAAGTAATACAAGCCTGGCTGGGCGCGGTGGCTCAAGCCTGTCATCCCAGCACTTTGGGAGGCCGAGGCGGGCGCATCACGAGGTCAGGAGATCGAGACCATCCTGGCTAACATGGTGAAACCCCGTCTCTACTAAAAAACACAAAAAACTAGCCGGGCGAGGTGGCGGGCGCCTGTAGTCCCAGCTACTCGGGAGGCTGAGGCAGGAGAACGGCGTAAACCTGGGAGGCGGAGCTTGCAGTGAGCTGAGATCCGGCCACTGCACTCCAGCCTGGGCGGCAGAGCGAGACTCCGTCTCAAAAACAAAAAAAAAAGAAAGAAAGAAAGAAGAAAAGAAAATAATACAAGCCTAACAAAATCTTGGCCCTCCCATCAGGGAGCTTTCCAGAGAATATTGCCCATGAAGCCTCTCTTCAGGCTTAAATGATCTCACATTTATAATACCTTCAACCACCTACCTTAGAAATAGTCATGACCCGGGGCAAAGTGATTCTCCACAACTGAGGCATCCTTTGAAGCAGCTGAGAGGTGGAGGCGGTCTTTTAACCAAATTTCCTGCACCTGGGCACAGACACAGTAGGATGCAGGTGGAGAACCTTCTTTCTACCATGACAAACTTCCCAGCCTTCTGTCTCTCACATCTCCTTAATGCATATACTTGGCTCACATCAGTGAGTCTCTTAACAACACTCCCTAAGTCTCGTGCTATGTTTGCATATACAATTTTCTTTGACCTTATGAACCCCGTGAGCGCCCTTTGTTTCAATGTCTTAAGATCACTCAATGCCCATCTCAAATATTGCCTTCTACAGAGAACTTTTCTGGAACTTACTAATTGAATATAATCTCACCTCCCCTAATTTCTTTGATTACACAGCTGATAGTACTGCTTTTAAGCACTGTTATTTTTATTCTTTTCCTTGAACTAATGTAAATATTATGCAGATGATATGTTTAATTTACTTTTATAACTCTTGAAGAATCTGGCATGGAACTGTGATTTGAGAGACCAAACTAGAACCCCTTTATCAACTAAGACAGACCCTAAGGTTGAGAAAACGAAGTTATTTGTGAGTTGAGAATTCAAGGCCCCACCGGCAGCACAAATTTCTAAATTTCCAGGACTCTAAGCTCCCTAACAATAGGACCCTATCAGACCGCTCCTAACTCTGATTTACAACCAGAGCACTGCAACTCTGATTGGACAGAGGACCGGCCTCACAAACATTATTTCCTAAAGAGGTACTGCAGATGTTAAGTCAGTTTCAGACAGCTTTGAGAGGCTGCACACAGATTGTCCTCATGTCCCATAGCTCACCTTTTGACATAAAGAGGCAAATTCTACCACATTTTAATGCTAAAATGCCACCCCAGTGTGAACATGGGATGTATGTTACTTACATGTTTACCCATTGTGCATGGGCTCAGCAACTCTCAAAAATAGGTATAACTTCTCCCCCAAATCTGCTAAATATGTATGACTCTATTGTGTAATATGGACTCTGTGAGGCATAAAATTCCACCTGTCCTCTGCCTCGTGGAAGGGAGGGTACACCCAAATAGGGTGCCCTACTTTTTTTCTACCTTTATTTACAGGCATATCCAGTTAGTTGTAGGTGCAGGTGCTGATGCTGGAGATGCTAGAGTTAACAGCTTGAGTAAGCCTAGCAGAGGAGGGAGTGAGGAGATGGAGAGAAAGACCAGAAATGCATATTCCAACAGGGCTCCCAACCTTCATAGAAATAGGAAGAGGGAAAAGAAGGGGACAGTGTGTGATTTTTAAATATGGAGAGTAATTTTCTGTTCTGGTTTATGAGCTGACTCTCAATGCAATTACAAGAGAGAAATTTTCCAGAGATTTGTTAGCATGACACCATTATTGGAAGAAGTATATACTATCATTTTGATGTGCAAAATAAGATATATTTATTTGAAAAGCAGTTCTATTAACAGCAGCATTTCTAAAAGTGTGGTACTGGACCAATGATATCAGAATCACCTGAGAACTTGTTAAAAATGTAAATTATCAGGGCTACCTACCCCTACACCTGCTAAATTAAAAACTGTATTTTAATTGGTCTTCTACAAGATTCTGAGGCTTGGTGAGGTGGAAAACTACTGCGTTAGAACCACATATTTTTCAGCACGATCTTCCTGAATTGTACACATTAAGCTATGTCTAATATGTTTCAGTACAGCTGGTTTAAAATTAGAAAGTAAGATGACTTCTTGTGCTAATTCTTTTTTTTTTTTAAGTATGCGAAGCAATTCTTTTTAATGGAAAAAAACATTAATTACGATCCTATAGAAACAGCTGTCTATCGCCCAGGGAGCCTTCTGCTTAGAAAAGTAAAATTTCATACTAAAACAAGTATGCTGTTTATTCAGAGATGAGTACAGGAACCATTTGCTGGTGCATTATCTACACAAATTACTTGTGTTTATAATATTAATCAATCAACCACATTAAATATTTCACTTTCTTGGGAACATTAGAGAAAACCACTTTATCAAAGTAAAAAGTTAGGTAAGGACACGAAGGTTGGAAAATTACATCTAATACTCAAACTGATGAGTTTTCTAAATATTTTTAACATGGAAAGATATATGAGTCAATATGATGCTAGGGACTCATAGACATATTTTATGAAAATACTTAATAGGCAGAGCTTACACCTAAACCTATGATATTATTAGATTTCATAAATTAAGTGGATGATGACTGGTAAAATACTCAAACACATCTCTCTTTACATGGTGACCTAGTTCATCTTTATTTTTTTCCTCTTTCATTTTTAAGACATAACCTATCATGACTGCTTTGTATGTGTAGGGAGCTATGTATTCACAGTTAGAAAATGATGCCTGTTAGATTTTCCATTAGAGTGTGTTTTAGCGTTGCCTGCAGAAATAAACCATATTCTTATTACATTTATATATTCACATGCTTTTCATTCAAAACTGATTTTATGATTTGATACATGTGCATCTAGTCAATCTCATTACATTGAAACAAGACAATTGGAAAGAGACACATACTGCTGAGAGATAATATAAGATACCCAGAATACAATCTGGGTTTAATACTGACTCTGACACTTTTGAGTTCTGTGATCTTATAGATGTCAGTGTATTTAATGTTTCTGGTTCCAAGGTTCTCATCTTCTTATCTCTAAATGAAACTAAAAATTATATAAAATTCATAGAACTATCATGAATATGTCAGCAGGCTAATTGTTCTTCATATGGCCCACCTCAGGGACATCCCTCTCTCCATATACAAGACAGTCACTAAATGCTTGAAGGGGTCAAGTTTCTTTTGGAATATATGTACTCTATAGGCAAAGTACATGCATGCTTAGTTCTGTCTGTACTTTGCCTATAGAGTATGTATATACTCTACTATACTATACTAGAGTACGTATATACTCTACTATACTATACTAGAGTATGTATATACTCTACTATACTATACTCTACTATACTATAGAGTATATACGTACTCTATAGGCAAAGTACAGACAGAACTAAGCAGTATAGGAACAGAGGTAAGCATGAGGATGTCAAATATGGGAAGTCCCAGAAAACATTAGAAAGGCATATCTGTGGTAACAGGCCATGTATACTGTAAACAAATTAAAGCAAATTTCTGAAGGGCCTGGGAAGTACCAGCTGCCATCTTGGCCATGTGTAATGAATAAATTGCAGTCTCTTTCCTCCTATTAATTTGAAATTCTAGCTCTCCTACTCCTTTGCTGTGGCCAAGGTTAAGAACCACAGAGACAGAGTTATAGAGCACTCTTTTATCTAGACTCCAAATTTGTACAATGGCTTGCAACAAGGCTGAGTTGTCAGGAGTATGCCAAAGGCTCCAGCTGTGGAAAAGCTGTAAGGCTGTTCAGGAAGAAGGGCTAGAATTTCCCTTTCCATGTCATGCAGACATTGTCCCACATTTAATATAATGACCCTAGTTCAGGATTCAACCAGCTCTAATACATCTCTCTTTCCAATAACGAAGTGCTTCCTGGATTCAGATTCAGAAACTCAGCACAGTTATATCTGGCACCTATCATGTCAAAAATAAATGAGCACAGACGAATACAGGAAGGTTCAGTCAGAAGAATGGAGGAAAAAGACAGCAAAAATACCTTCTAAATTCTTTTCTAAGCAGTAATCACTTTTACTTTGGGGAACACCACCAGCAATCTAGTATTTTTTAAAGGATATATTTTCCTACAGAAAAGTGTTGGACTTTTCCAGGTTAGGAATATCTGAGAACACATTTCTCAGCTTACGACTTCTGTATGTTTAAACATAAACATAAATACATAAACATCTATATATTTAAATATAGAGCGGTAGATACACACCTAGTTTTTTTAAAGGATATATTTTCCTAAAGAAAAGTATTGAACTTTTCCAGGTTAGGAATACCGTAGAACACATTTCTCAGCTTATGACTTCTATACTTTTAAATATAAATGTAAATACATAAACATCTATGTTTATAGAGAGGTAGATACACACATATGTATATAAGGAGATAGTCATTATTCCATATACTCTGTAACTCAAGCTGAGGGATAAATGTTTGGAGACTAAAGTCAACCATAATAGTAAATAAATGGACTGAAAGTCTATGTGAGTGAAATGGTGAAATAGTTTGACATAAAAAAGCTGTTACTATTTTTCTGATTATTTGCTACTGTGACTATTCAGACTTAAAAAAAGAAAACAAATAAATCACAAAATTATTTTATATGTTTTAATTCAATGATGGGCTTTAAACAAGATGCATTTATTAATATAAAAGGAAGGAATTTTATTATATCATGACTACAGGTAATTTTATATGGTGGTTTTCAGGACATCTTTTGAGTTGAGGAACATATTGTTTACCACAAGTAAAGGGCTATAAAGTGTGTAAAAAACATAAAGCAAAGAGTGAAGAAAACATATTGCAACCCAGATGACAATAGGTTAATTGCATTACCATCTAAAGCACTCATTTAATATAAAAAAGGTTGAAAACTTGATTGCCAAATGGGTAAAAGACAAGAATAAAGAGCTCACAAAAATGCAATAGTTTATGAACAGATAGATATAACAGAAGAAATCCAAATTAAAACAAAAAGTACTGTACCATTTTTCTTTTTTCCTATTGGCAAAGATAAAGTATTGGCACATAAGAAAATGAGCAGTGTTCTACATGACTAAAAACGAGCATCCAAAAAGTTGTCAGTACTATCAAAATTAATATGCATGTAGACTTCCATCTAGAAATTCTACTTCTAGAAATTCATCCAACATGTTTATACATATACATGCACAAAGGTATTTAAAACAATGTTCTTTCCAATATTGTTACTTCAAATTTAAAAGACCAGAAATAACCTGAGTGTTCAATAATAGTAGACTGATCTCATAAATTGTGGTTTATAGTGCAATTAAATACTATGTGAACATAAAGAAGAATATTATGGTGAAATGGAATGCTAAGTTAAATAAATAACAATGTGTTGTGTGTAATATACTGAATTCTACATTAAATTTTTTTAAAGTCAGTATGTAACATTACTACTACTAAGATATATCTGCATCATGAACCTCTGATATGATGCAGACAGACCTGGAATTCTTGACAAAGATATATCAATATCTAATCATGAGAAACAGAGGAACTCAAATTGATAGACATCTTCCAACGTCACTAACTAGAACTCATAAAAAAAATCAGTTATGAAAGATAAGGAAAGACTGAGAAACTGCCCAAGTCTAAAGGAGACTGAGCCCCAATAACTTCAATTGTATCCTGGAATAGAAAAAAAGACACTAGCACAAGACATTGGTGAAATTTAAATGTTATGTTGTCAACTTATTATTATTATTGACCTGATATTAATTTTTTGGCTGTGATAGTTGTACCATTGTTCTGTAAGTTGTTAGCATGAGAGGAAATAACTAAAATATAATATATACATGAACTATCTGCACTATAATTGTAACTTTACAGTAAATCTAAAATTAATTCACAATAAAATTTAAAAAAAAAAAAGAAAAAAAGTGGGTATGGTGGCTTATGCCTGTAATCCCAGCACTTTGCGAGGCCATGGTGGGTGGCTTGCTTGAGCCCAGGAGTTTGAGACCAGCCTGGGTAATGTGGCAAAACCCTGTCTCTACAAAAAATACAAAAATTAGCTGGGTGTGGTGGTGCACACCTGTAGTCCCAGCTACTTGGGAGGCGGAGGTGGTGGGAGTATCACTTGAGTCTGGGAGATGAAGGTTGCAGTAAGCCACTGCACTTCAGCCTGGGCAATACAGCAAGACCTTGACTCAGACAATTTTTTTTTAGTCATCACAAGTAATTATATATGAACTTATAGGCATAGGATATTTCTGTAGGCACAATAAACTATTGACAATGATAGCATCTGGAAAGTGTATAAGAGGAACTGGGTGTTCTGGGGAAAAAAAATGGATATTCATTGTATTTACCCCGCCTATTTTTTTTAACGATATGCATATATCCCATATTCGGTAAAATTTAGTAAATCAAGAGTAAAGAAGCAATGATTTAGTCTGTGAACATCACCTTTGTAATACTAAAAATCAGCGTTAATATTTTAAGTTTCCTCAATGATTATTACAATGCCTTCATAAAAAGTATTAAAATGAAACTGCATATAAACTATTGTTCTGTGTATGTGTGTCTATGTGTATGCCCACATATGGACATATATTCTTAAAAAAAGAGCCTTAAATTTGATATTGTATAAATTGAACTTTAAAATATGAAGAAAGATAACCTCTGATATCCTTTGTATCATTTTGAGTACAACTGAAATGAATTCTGCAAGATACACCTTCCTAATGCAGTGAACTCTACTTATTCAAGCTGAAGTTACTATCGTTTTGAGCAGCTTTTGATACTGATTCACCAACTCTGCGTACAAAATCAAATTAGGCCGGCCATGAGAACTCATGCCCCTCTAAGGACATTATGTATACTTGAGGTTTTCACTTCTGAATTTTCTTCCTAATGCAGACTCTAGTAAAATTCTCTGACATAAATTTTTATGGAACAAATATATTAACATAATAATGTCCTGTGCACTTAAATTATTTGTCTACTTTTAATCATCTAGTTTCAATATAGCCAATATGTGCACTGGGATGTATAAATTTACACAGCAGAGAAAACCCTGCAAAGACAATTTCTGTAATTGCAAGTTTAGTAGGAAGGTATAAAACAAAGCAGAGATTTTCATTTCACTGCATACTCTTCCTATACTCATTAAGGATGTTTAGGTCTGACTGAGAGTGCTAAATACAACAGGAAGAACAAAGTGTTTCTTTATTAGCATTTATAAAGCTTCCATTTGCTGAAAATGTGGTTAATTTGCATTGTACAAAGCCTTCTTTTAAAAAATATATGGTTTCATTACCTTTTTCCATACTAGAAAAATAGTGTGTTTTTTTTTTCTAGTGAATCATAAGCTGTTCCCAGTATTGTTCTCCTTCTGCAATTCATTTTCTAAAAAGTAAGTTTTCAAGATGTATCTTGTTTTGTACATAAGACCAAATCCAAGAGTGTTTTCATATTCTGGGTCACTTGTTGAATGGAGCTGAAGCATTGTTAGTAGTAAAGGAACAAATGAAGACCTGAAGGAAAGAACAATACCACATTTTAGTTGTGCTTGTTAATTGTCTATTTTCTCCAGCAATCACTTGAAGAACGTTCTTTGTCATCTTCAGAAATAAAACCTAGCTCGCTCTTTTCATAGTGTAAGAACCTCTAAAAGCCTATTGTAGGCTTTTGTAATATGGGTGCTAGGAAACCACAGAATGAAAAACATGAGTTCAATTAATTTTTTTCCCAGTCATGAAGTCATCTGCAAAAATCAATTTTGTCCATGACTCCCTTTCTACGGGCTTACTTTTGATTATACTCTGGTTCAGTATGAAACATATGATAAGTTCCTTTATTTATTTATTTATTTATTTATTTTTATTTATTTATTTTTTTTTTTTGAGGCGGAGTCTCGCTCTGTCGCCCAGACTGGAGTGCAGTGGCGCAATCTCGGCTCACTGCAAGCTCCGCCTCCCAGGTTCACGCCATTCTCCTGCCTCAGCCTCCCAAGTAGCTGGGACTACAGGCGCCCGCCACCTCGCCCGGCTAGTTTTTTGTATTTTTAGTAGAGACGGGGTTTCACCATGTTAGCCAGGATGGTCTCGATCTCCTGACCTCGTGATCCGCTCGTCTCGGCCTCCCAAAGTGCTGGGATTACAGGCTTGAGCCACCGTGCCCGGCCAGTTCCTTTATTTTTGAGCATGACATTTATAAAGTGATCAGAAATGGTTGCTGAAGTGCTTTCAAAGCAGAAAAGCTCTTTCGGCAAATTCAGAAAATTTATTCTTGCCAGCATGCGCATTTCAAATGTTAAAAATAAGTTTGTGTTCATTCCAGAAGATCATTGGGTCCAAAGGTGTAATTGCAGCTGTGACATATTATAATTCAGAGGTGGATAGCCTATCAGAATAATAAGATAAAACTCCTTATTAACTCTTTGTGGTGAGTTCTCTTTCTATATATGTGTTTCTCCTATATTGCAAATATTTTAAGGAAGTATCAACTTGGGTTTCTTTTACCTAGACACACTTGCGAATAAATGCTTATTTTGATGAGTAGACATTATGTGTTTCAGCTGCACACCTTCAATTACAAGTGAGAATCAGGTGTGGAAAAATATGCCTATTTCATTCAGGATCTTTACAATTTTTTTTCTTTGAGCCTGAAGAGAACTCATGTCTCTTGAGTCAAGGGCTCTGTCTTAAACCTTTCCAGAATGATCTCATCCATATCCATGGATTCAAATACCATCTAGATGCTGATGACTCCCTTTTTAAAATTTATGCCCCAAACTATTCTCCCACTCTCCGAATTCTCATTTCAAATTTTCCACTACACAGCTCTACCTGACTGTAACTTGCTCAAGGAGAATTAATATTTATTTTAACCTCACTGTGTATCAAGAGTTATGCCAATTTCTTTATAGCTTTACATACCTACCTCACTTATTCCTGGGTTATATGCTCTTTGAGGGTAGACGCTGTATGTTTTTACATTGCTATGTCTCCAGTGCTGGATACCATGTCTACTCTATGGTTTTTGCAAACATTTGTAGAATAAATAAATTAATCTTCACAACAAATCTGTGAGTACCTGGAGTTAAGCCAACTGTAAGGTTAAGAGCACAGTCCGCCAGACTTCCAAGTCTGCTCAACATTTCTAACTAGAATGAGTGACTGTGCAACTAAAAGTTAGGGGGAAAGTATACATAAGAACATCATCACTTCTCACACGAACTGCAAGTTCAGGAGTTTCTCAACACCAACCTCACGTTTAATAATTTGCTACAGTTTCACAGAACTCAGTGAAAGCTATTGTACTCACAGATATGGTTTATTAAAGGAAAGGCCACATATTAGAATGAGGCAAAGAAAGAGATGCTTATGATGGAGCCTAGGAAGGTCTCACATGTGAAGATTTCATTGTTTTCAGGATGCTTTACCTTCTTGCCATTGATGCTTGGCAATATGGACAATTGTTGCCAATCCTGGAAGCTCATTTGAGCCTTAGTGTTTAATGGAACACTATGGAACTGGGGTTCCATTAAGCAGACATGATTGCTTGATTGACATACGATGTGGTCCAAGGAGATCATACATGAGTTACCTTCTCAGCGTAAACTTCAGGTTTGGTCCTAAGGTCCCAATGTGAATGACAATGACATTCCTATTGCTTGGGAAATTCCAGAGGCTTAGAGACTACCTCCAAGAAGCCAAGGACAAAGGCCAGACCTCTCCTTGAGCAAGGTCAAGTTCTTTACTAGATACTGATTATATCCATCTTATGCATTAAATATTATATACAATAGTTAAGACAACTAGAGTTGGACATAAGACTGCTTGTTTCCAAAATCCATCTTCTTTTGAATATATCTGCCCTCTAAAATACAAATTATTTTCCCATATTACTAACCAGTTCCACCTCTTGCATTTTTTATCTTGGTTAATGCCATCAACATATTTTTAATTTCTCAGTGTACCAATATTTGTCTTGTCTTCCTACCTCTGTCTCACTACGACAATCCAATTAGTTGCCAAGTCATATCAATTCAATTTGCTTCAGACATGCTTCTTCAATTTGGCTCTTTCTCTTCACTCTTTGCCGTTAATATGTTAGTCCCAATTTCATCATTTCTGACTTGAATAGTGCCACGTTGCTTTAACTAATCTCTCTGCATTATCCACCCACACTCACTATTTTCTGCTTCATCATCATATTGACCTATAAAAGAAGCAGATGTGTTCATATCACTATTCTTCTTAAAAATTTGTGCTGGGGCTGGGTGTAGTGGCTAATGCCTGTAATCCCAGCATTTTCGGAGGCGGAGGCTAATGAATTACTTGAGGCCAGGAGTTTGAGAACAGCCTCGCCAACATGGTGAAATTCTGTCTCTACTTTCTATTTTTTATAAAAAGAAAATTTATATATTTGTTTGAGTTCTTTGTAGATTCTGGATATTAGCCCTTTGTCAGATGAGTAGATAGCAAAAATTTTCTCCCATTCTGTAGGTTGCCTCTTCACTCTGATGGTAGTTTCTTTTGCTGTGCAGAAGCTCTTTAGTTTAATTAGATCCCATTTGTCAATTTTGCCTTTTGCTGCTGTTGCTTTTGGTGTTTTAGACATGAAGTCCTTGCCCATGCCTATGTCCTGAATGGTACTACCTAGGTTTTCTTCTGGGGTTTTTATGGTATTAGGTCTAACATTTAAGTCTCTAATCCATCTTGAATTAATCTTCGTATAAGGAGTAAGGAAAGGATCCAGTTTCAGCTTTCTACTTAGGGCTAGCCAATTTTCCCAGCACCATTTATTAAATAGGGAATCCTTTCCCCATTTCTTGTTTCTCTCAGGTTTGTCAAAGATCAGATGGCTGTAGATGTGTGGTATTATTTCTGAGGACTCTGTTCTGTTCCATTGGTCTATATCTCTGTTTTGGTACCAGTACCATGCTGTTTTCAACCCCATCAAAAAGTGGGCAAAGGATATGAACAGACATTTCTCAAAAGAAGACATTCATACAGCCAACAGACACATGAAAAAATGCTCATCATCACTCGCCATCAGAGAAATGCAAATCAAAACCACAATGAGATACCATCTCACACCAGTTAGAATGGCAATCATTCAAAAGTCAGGAAACAACAGGTGCTGGAGAGGATGTGGAGAAATAGGATCACTTTTACACTGTTGGTGGGATTGTAAACTAGTTCAACCATTATGGAAAACAGTATGGCAATTCCTCAAGGATCTAGAACTAGATGTACCATATGACCCAGCCATCCCATTACTGGGTATATACCCAAAGGATTATAAATCATGCTGCTATAAAGACACATGCACACATATGTTTATTGCAGCACTATTCACAGTAGCAAAGACTTGGAATCAACCCAAATGTCCATCTGTGACAGACTGGATTAAGAAAATGTGGCACATATACACCATGGAATACTATGCAGCCATAAAAAAGGATGAGTTTGCGTCCTTTGTAGGGACATGGATGCAGCTGGAAACCATCATTCTTAGCAAACTATCACAAGAACAGAAAACCAAACACTGCATGTTCTCATTCATAGGTGGGAACTGAACAATGAGATCACTTGGACTCGGGAAGGGGGACATCACACACCGGGGCCTATCATTGGGAGGGGGGAGGGGGGAGGGATTGCATTGGGAGTTATACCTGTTATAAATGATGAATTGATGGGTGCTGATGAGTTGATGGGTGCAGCACACCAGCATGGCACAGGTGTACATATGTAACAAGCCTGCACGTTGTGCACATGTACCCTAGAACTTAAAGTATAAAAAAAAAAAAAAAGAAAAAAAGAAAATTTAAAAAAAAGAAAATAAAAAAAGTTGCACTGGATCCCTGATGCTTATAAATAAAATTCAATCTCTTTAGTATGGGTTACTTGGACTTGAACAATATAAACCTAAACTAATTCTAACCTACTCTCCCAAAACCATTCTGTGCATATTCTATGATCTCTATGGACTTTAATCATCCCAAGAATATAATAGGTCCAATCACAATTTCATGTTTCTTTCATTAGTTTTTGCAATAATTGTCCTTGTCTCCTTCTTTATCTATCACAATCCTTCTAATTAAGATCTAGTTTAAATGTTACCTCAGTGGTGACACTTTTATTCATTTCTCCAGACAAAATTATTTGCTCTTTCTTCAGAGCTTCCACCATTTATTGTACCCATTTTTGTAATAGTGTCCAACATATTATATTTTAATTTATTGACTTGCATATGCTTTTAAATATACTTTATACACTTTAGATGACAGAAACTCTGTTTAGCAAATGTTTAGAAAGCTCTGTTTACAAAGCTTTTTATACTTAGTAGGTGATCATCATATAGTTTCTGAATCACATAAACTCTTTGGATGAGGCACCATGTAATGTTTAGCAACTGTACGTGCCATGGCTACCACATGGTATGGGCTAAATAAATCCTTGCATAAAAACTAAACTGAGTAAATGAGTAATGAATGAGTAAGTGGAGGAGTGAATATCCAGTCTCTGGAAATATCATCTAATTTGTCATTGAATCACCTAGGTCATTGAGTTTAATAGACTTAATTGTTTAGATTAAGTAATGAAAATAGCTATACTGAAATAAAATAAAAACAGGTTTTCAAAATTAATCTAATTCCCTAGGGATCCTTCTATGAGTTTTAATAATTTCAATGTAATAAACAGTTATTTGGGGCATACTACATGTCTGGTACCCTTTTGTAGGCCCTAAGCAGTTCTCAAAGATAAATAACAGACAGAGCCTCCCTCTAGAAAGCTCAGAGTACAATAGTGATGGGACAGTTAGGGACCATGGAGTGTGGAATTATACGACAAAACATGTTCTAAATAGTGTCAGGATTTGGAGTAGGAGTGATCAAATCCATTTTGAGGGTCGGCCAATGCTTTACGCCTTGGGGAGGGTAAGGCCACATTGAAAACGGCAGAGCTGAGAGAAAGAGGCACTCTTATTGAAGATAATACCACATGTGGAGGCTGGGAGTATCAGAGGACAGGTTGTCAGTTTGGCAGTGACATTCAATGTGTGTATGTAAAGCAACGTTTCTCCAAGTGTAAATCCATGTGACCTCTAGGAGTCTCTGAGACCCTCCCTTTCAGATAATTCATGAGGTAAAAATCATTCTCATAATAACTGTAAAATAATAATAGTTTTTAAAAAAGTGTTTGTATTTTTACTGATGGTACAAAAGCAATGGTGAGTAAAACTGCTGGTTCATTAGTAGAAATTAAGGCCACATCAACAAACTATGTTCGCTCATAACTATATTCTGCATTGTCATACATGCAAAGAAACAATGAATGATTTTTTTTCGATTTCACTTAAGAATGTCCCTGAAGAAGCAGTTAACATTTCTAATTTTACTAAATCCTGATCCTTGAGTACATGTCTTTTAAATATTCTATTTGACAAAATTGAAAATATACATAAAGTACTTTTGTCTATAGAAGTAAAACCATTATCTCAAGGAACAGTACTTGTGTGGTTGTTTTAGTTATGAGCTGAAATAGCTACTTTTCTTCACAGAACGTTTTTACATGAAAAAAAGTGACTGACAAACTATTATTATTCAGACTTTGCCACGTTTGCTAGAGATTTCTCAATGTTAATGAAGTGAGCATGTTACTTCAAAGACAACAACTGACAACAAATGTTTCAAATGATAAAAACTGAGCTTTCAAACAAAAGTTAGAATTTTTGAAATTTGTACCGAACATCACGAGCTCGACTACTTCCCATTATTTTCTGATCAGATTAGTGGTTATATTAATGAATGTATTTTTAAAAATGTACCATAAAATGTGCTAGCATTTGGAAGATCTTCGTAACTCAAGTGAGCCAATTTTTTCCAGATGACCAATGATATTAGAAAATTATGCATAAATAAAAGATCCAAAATGCAAAACAGATCCACAGATTTTATTTATTTATTTATTTATTTATTTATTTTTTGAGAGGGAGTTCAGCTCTTGTTGTCCAGGCTGGAGTTCTATGGCATGATCTTGGCTCACTGCAACCTCTGCCTCCCAGGTTCAACCGATTTTCTTGCCTTAGCCTCCCGAGTAGCTGGGATTACAGGTGTGCACAACCACACCTGGCTAATTTTGTATTTGTAGTAGAGACAGGGTTTCTCCATGTTGGTTAGGCTTGTCTCGAACTCCTGACCGTAGGTGATCAGCCCACCTCAGCCTCCTAAAGTGCTGGGATTACAGGTGTGAGCCACCATTCCTGGCCAGATCCACAGATTTTAATGTAAAAGAGTAAGAAGAGGTAATATATATATTTTTCTTTTTTTTTTATTATACTTTAAGTTCTAGGGTACATGTGCATGACGTTTATATCATGTATAACTCCCCAATGCAATCCCTCCCTCCTCCCCCCTCCCCATGATAGGCCCCAGTGTGTGATGTTCCCCTTCCCGAGTCCAAGTGATCTCATTGTTCAGTTCCCACCTATGAGTGAGAACATGCGGTGTTTGGTTTTCTCTTCTTGTGATAGTTTGCTAAGAATGATGGTTTCCAGCTGCATCCATGTCCCTACAAAGGACGCAAACTCATCCTTTTTGATGGCTGCATAGTATTCCATGGTGTATATGTGCCACATTTTCTTAATCCAGTCTGTCACAGATGGACATTTGGGTTGATTCCAAGTCTTTGCTATTGTGAATAGTGCCGCAATAAACATACGTGTGCATGTGTCTTTGTAGTAGAGTAATTTATAATCCTTTGGGTATATACCCAGTATATATATATTTTTCTATTGCATACTGCAACTAACCTCTAAGAAACTACTCTTTGTCAAGTTTTGGCATACTGTCAAATGGTAATATCAACTGTTTTCTGAGAAGGCTATTAAAATGCTCTTTTTATTTTTCCAACTGTATATTTTGTAAGACTGAATTTTCTCTATATACTTCAACCAAAATAACATATTGCAATTAATGGAATGCATAAGCAGATACAAGAATCTAACTGTCTTCTATTGAACCAGATATTAAAGAAATTTGCAAAATGGTAAACAATGCTATTATTCTCATTAATGTTTTTAAAATAGTTATTTTTATTAAAATATGTAAGTTATGTTAACATATAGTATTTTACAATTTTTGATGAGTTTTAATAAAGGTTTTAAAATATTTCTATTTTAATCTCCAATATGGTAATTAGCAGATATGACACAAGCTCTATGGTATCCTCAATGCTTTTTAATAGTGTAAAGGGATCTGAGACCAAAAAGTTTGAAAAGTACTGAGATGAATGAATGCCATAAAGAAATGCCACAAACATTTTCAATTCATCCTGTATAAAGAATATTTGCTATATACCAGGCTCCATGGAAGATTCCATATTTACAGCAGGGAGATAAAAAACAGACCAAATCTCTCCCCTCGTGAAATTAATAATCTGACAATATCTGTCCCATTATTATTATAAGTGTGGAGATAATAATCTATCACAAAATTGAGTCTACAGTTACTGTTGACTGTCATAGTTCAAAAATTTGATTAACATGTCAAGATGAAGAGAGAGAAGAGAAAAACACTGTATGATTATTTCTAGAGATTAACGGAAAACTGAATTTTTTTTCACTTATTCATTTTGCAGAAACTATTCAACATTATTTAATTTTAAAATCTGCATTTCAATGCATTTATTTTATTTTAAGGTATAGTTATAAGTGGCACATTTATGTTATAAGTGCTTATTTTATGTAATATAATTAATATTTTTAAACTGCAGAAGTTTAAAAATATCTACTTCCATCTAATGCGATTATTGATAGAATGTATTTTAAATGTATTTAAATGTATTATCATAGGATTTGTTTTTTACTTGTTCCACCTGCTCTGTTTTCCTTCTTCCTATGTTTTGTCCCCATTGAAATTTATTATTTTTCTCTCTCTGTCAGTTTGATTTTTATATTTTTATTCTATCCTTTAGGGGTGATTCCACATCAGGGTTTCTCAGCCTCAGCATTATTAACAATTTGAGCCAGAAAATCTTTTGTTATGAGAGGAACTTACCTGTGCATTGTAAGGTTTTAGCAGCAGCAGTCACATCACCCTACTCATGACAATAAAAAATGTCTCCAGATATTGTCAAATCTCTTCAGGAGGTCAAAATTATCCTTGGTTGGGAACCATTGCTATAGACTCAGCAAAATTTTAATGTAAATAAGAACATGTAGATGAGAACTTTTTTTCTTTATTCTCGCTATGGAAAGTCCTTACAACATTTATCTCTATTTATTCCTCCTCATGACTATAACAATATACTTGTTACTATTTTAGTTTTCTATGCATTTCAAATTCCATTAAGACATTATATTGTTTTTCATCATTACTATTAAATTGCCCACATATTTTCTGTTGCATTGTTGTTTACATCATCCTGCAAATCTGATCTTCTTACTATGATTATTTTTATTTTACTAGCAGAATATTTTTATTTTCTCTGGGGTCATATGCTGGTGATAAATTCTCCCTGTTTTTGTTTGTCTAAAAATTCCCTGATTTTACAGTTATTTTTGAAGACTATTTCCTCAGAGTATAGGCTTGTAGATTAACAGGTTCTTGTTTTTGTTTTGACAGTTTGACATTCTATTTCATTGCTATTCTTTATCCATTGTTTCTGTGAAAAATCAGGTATTAGTTTAATTGTTGCTCATTCAAGACATACTTTTTCAGATGCTTGGAAGATTTTTCTAATTTCTTTAGTTTTTAGCAATTTGGCTGTGATGTGCCTTAGTTTGGTTTTCTTTGTGTTTATCTGGCTTAAGTTTCATAGTGCATCTTGAATCTGTGGCTTGAAATCTTTTTGTCAGTTTGGAAAAATCACAGCTATTTTCTCTTCACATATTTCTCTGACTCCACTTTCTTTCCTCTTCTCCTTCTGGAACTTCGGTTACATGTACATAGATGTTTTCACAGTTGTGTGTTTGTGCAATCATTTTATCTCTCTTTGTTTCATTCTATGTATTTCCATCTGAGCCACCTTCTATTTCCCTATTTCTTTGTTCTGAGCTACATCTAAACTGCCGATAAATCTATTCATTGAATTATTTATTGCAATTATTGTATCTTTTCAATCCATAATTTCCTTTTGATACTTTTATAAAATACTTTTCAGTTCTCTGACAAAATTCCCAATTTTATCTTATATCTAGAGCATATTAAACATAGTTATTTTAAATTCTTTATCTGATGACTCCATTATCTGGATTGTCAGTATATCTATTTATATTGTCTAATGCTTATTTCGATTATTAATCACATTTCTTGTTCTACATATGCCTTATGATTTTATTTAGGCTCCAGATGCTACCGATAAAAAATTGCCAGGATAATTTGAGGCCTTGGACAATGGTCTCTTCTTCCATATTTGGGCTGAGTAATTCTTCACTGCCTTGGTAGCTTTCTGATTGCTTCATAAATATTTTTGGCAAAATTATTCTTTTTAAATTATATGGGTTGAGACTTTTTTTTTTTTTTTTTTTTTGCCAGTCCCTTGCACACAATATGATGCCCAACTGTACATTGCTGGGATGCAACTCATGGCATGTGTGACTCATTATGCAAGTTCAAGATTACCCAATTGGGTCTTTTCTATATTAATAGATTAATCCTCTGAGCATGCATTTGGATATTGTAAAAATATATAATTGCTATAAAAGTTTTGAAATACTCTTAATTTCTCTACTTTTTTTTTTTTTTTTTTTTTTGCATATCTCTAGTAGTCTAGGGACCACATTTTAGTGACACTGCTATAGAACACACTACACTATTCCAAGAAAAAGTAAGGAAATTCTCTGGTTAAAGGAAGGGATCTAAAATAAGCAAGACTTACTTTGCCTTGAGGAAAAAAATATATATGCTTAAAACCAAATTAACAAAATTTAAATAAATACATGGGCTAATCTTTAAAGGATTTTGCTCTAAAAAAACTTCAGCAAACATTTGCCAAACTATCCTCATGTTGTACAGAGAACACTATGCCTTGAGGATTATTTAAAGCAAACTAGAGACTTTCATTTGCATATGTATTAAAACCTCATTAATTCAAAATCTGATAATTTGCCCAAGTAAATTAATACTGTAAGAAGAATTACAGTGAAGCATTCAAAACCTCTGAAAGAACTAAATTTTCAATCATTCTCAAATACTTCAGAAGCACCTTTTCTCTTATAGAAATTAAGAGTATGCTAATTACAAACTCCATGTATTTTTTTTTTACAGCAGTAAGTCTCATAGAAGTGGAAGCAATGTCTTGTGAGTTTGTTCTGTTGCATGTTCACAAAAAAATTATTTGAAATAAACACAATTTTTAAAATGCTTCCACTAATTTAGCCAAAATTTCCACCTCCCAATTAGTTCAAATTCATAGCTTTAATTAGAATATCACCGTATAAGGAATAAAGCTTTTGGGGCCAGTCGCGGTGGCTCACACCTGTAATCCCAAAACTTTGGGAGACCCAGGCGGGCAGATCGCCTGAAGTCGGGAGTTCAAGACCAGCCTGGCCAACATGGAAAAACCCCTTCTCCACTAAAAATACAAAATTAGCCGGGCGTGGTGGCACATGCCTGTAATCCCAGCTACTCGGGAGACTGAGGCAGGAGAGTCGCTTGAACCCAGGAGGCGGAGGTTGTGGTGAGCCAAGTCTGCACCATTGGACTGTAGCCTGGGCAACCAGAGCAAAATTCTGTCCCCGCCCCACCCCCCCAAAAAAAAGTTTAAAAAGAAAGCTTTTTAGTGGAGTGTCTGGGACATCTATTGCTTTTGTTTGATAAGTGTCCATTCCTCTTTTTTTTTTGTAATACAAACCTTATTTTTCTTAGGATTTTCTCTAAATCCAAGTTATTTAGCTACATGGCTAAGTCCAAGTTATTTAGGTAAGTGACTGACTCCAGAGGTGATGTGTGAGTTAGAGATAGCTAATCAGAAACTCTCGTCTCTCTGACTACAATCACTCGATCAAAGATAGGCATGTGACCCACAATGAGTCAATGGAAGATACACCCAAGACTTTTGCTGGAACTCTTAGGAAAGAAGCTTTTTCTGCAGACATTTGCAAAGCAGAAGGTTGTAAGCTTGAGGTGGTATATGAGCAAATATCTACCACTATTGGCAAAGAATAGTTGAAAATTAAGCTAACATCAAGAGAAAGTGGAGAGGAGTGCCAAGAAAAGAAAAAGACCAGTAGCTAATGCTTATTGAGAGGCTGGATGCAAACAGATCCTGAACTAAATTTGTACTACTTCTTGTACCTGTGGGTCAATAAAATCCACATTATTGTTAAAACAAGTCGTTGGGTCATTCACAAACAAGACTCAACTAATTTTACTGCTTATTTTGTTATGTGTAGAGGGCCACAGCATGACTGGGA
This sequence comes from Trachypithecus francoisi, assembly GCF_009764315.1. Taxonomy (NCBI): domain Eukaryota; kingdom Metazoa; phylum Chordata; class Mammalia; order Primates; family Cercopithecidae; genus Trachypithecus; species Trachypithecus francoisi. The sequence continues at coordinate 21,226,256 of NW_022681454.1, forward strand.
ATAAAAAGAAATTCAGTAAATAAAATGCATGCCAAGGAAATTATAATATTGTTGGATCAAAAGAATATTAGTTGTCAAATTCCTAAAGACAAGAACTTTGTCATTTTATATTATTCTGAGTGCCCAGCAAAGTAGGCACTAAATAAGTATTAGTTGAATGAAGGAATGCACATGTATGTGTATTCATTCATTCATCTGACAAACAATTATTGAGGACCTATCATGTGTCAAGAACTATTCTTGGAGCTAAAAATACAGCACAGAACCAGATAAAGTTGCCTGTTGAAAGGTTTTAAATTCTAGTTGCTATAGACTGAAAGTGTGTGTCCTTCAAAATTTCTGTGTTGAAATCCTAGCCTCTAATATGATAGTATTAGGAAGTGGGGCCTTCGGAGGATGCTTAAGTCATGAAGGGAGAGCCCTTATGTATAAGATTAATGCCCTTATAAAAGAAATCCAGAACCATCTCACCTATTCCACAATGCGAGAGCACAGTGAGGAAATGGCCACCTATAAACCAGGAAAGAGGCCCTCACCAGGCAGTGAATCTGCCACTGCCTTGATCTTGAACTTCCCATCCTCCAGAATTGTGAGAAATAAATTTCTCTTGTTTATAAGCCACTCCACCTATGGCTGTCTTATATTTATTCTGTTTATTTTATGTCTCCTCCAAATGTAAGCTCCTGTGCTTTGCCTTTGTATGACACAGTATTGGCCAAGACCCTGGAGAATGGAACACCATTTATCTTTTTACTTCACTTCATGTTGCCCATGCTAAGACGTGTTACAACAAAGCAGGTGTATTGATAGGAAAGAGGAGTTTCAAACTGGCTAATTGTGACAAATTTAACAAAGGGACAATTTACAAACATGTGGGCAGTGTGAAAGGTCAAGAAGCAGGGCTACTTCAGTGGCTGCACCTTACTATTCTCAAGCCTGAAACTACAAAGAGGGAGCAAATTCCAGAACTCAGAAATAGTAGTTGTGATTGCACAAGCCTTCCTGATAAAAGTTGTGGCCATCAGTAGAAGAACATACCCAACCCACAACAATCCTGCAGGGAGAAAGTCAGAGGCCAAAAACCCTCCCCTTCCTCACTTTCTTTCCTCTCTCTTATGTAGGACTGGATGACCAATCCCACTGGTAATTCCATTGACCAATCCCACTGGAAGCCCAATGTCAAGGGAAATAATTGATTTAGCCCACAGAGATAGCCTTCTTAGAGCATAGTGCTTGTGTAGAGAAGGATGAAGTGTAATTTATATCTAGTACACTAATAGACAGATGCTTAAAATGGTTGAATGAAATATATGTAATAAATATATACAGATATAAATTAAATTATATATATTATGAAATATGAACAATAAGACTTCACTACATAACTGAGTTACTGCGAAAGAGTTCATGGGTAAAGCACATTTGACTTAACTTGACCTCATCAGGTCTTCAAAAAATCTTTTACAAGGAAATACATAGAAGAATGTGTTCCAAACTGGAAAAGTGGCAGCAAGGTCACAAACACACATGCAAGTTTACATTGATCATACAGTACACCTGCTTGACAGCTTATTAAGCATCTAATTCAATCATTCAGGAGTGATATGATGAATACCAAAAGTAGGGTAGTGACAGTAGGAATGGAAAACAAGGGAATTTATGACAAGGAGACAAGGGAATAGTAATACGACTGCTTGGGGCACAGGGTTGAGGCTGGAGTCTGAAATCTCTGATTTTCCCATATCTCTTCTCCAGGGTCCTGGCCACTATTGTAGCTCATAAAATTCAATATAAAAAAGGACAACATTTGTTTTGGAATCTCCAAAAAAGAGTAGAAGGGATAATAGTGGAATCTTCTACATGTAATTTCAACTCTCATTTTCTGGAATTGTCCAACGCTGAACTATCCACTCAACAAAAGGGGAGGAAAATACACCCCACCATTAAGAAAGCAGAGGATCAGCTGGGCTTGTCAATAGTAAGACTTTCTGAATTGTGTTATGTTTGGGAGATCAGGAATAGTAGCATGTGCTATGTCTCAGCTGTGGCTTGTCCAAAATACCAAAAGGGAGCCAGAGAGACCTTTCTTTTTAAGCTTTTGCAGACCACACTAGAAGCAATAGATAACAGCTCTTTTCACCTAACAGTCACTCATGAAATTCTTTCCTTTATGTGAAACAAGGGAAAGAATTGAGAGAGAGACAAAAGCAATTTATTCCAATGTTTTCTTTCTTCATTGGTTGGAGTTCAAAGACTGACCATCCAGATATGGGTCAACCACAGGGAAGAGAAGACCCTGAATAATGCAAACTATGCAACCTGTGTTCCTGGAATGAACCAATGAGAGAAATGGAAGTGACTAGAAAATATGCATTTTAATTCAATTTAGCAAACATCTGTTAGTTCCTGATATGGAAAAAGTGCTATTCTAAATTTTGGGATACCCAAATGAATAGAACATGCTCCTCATGTAGCTAAGGGAAGATATAACTTTCAAAAGGCAAGTCAAACTGAGTTAAACCCTATTATGGAGGAGTAATCAGTCAGAGAAAGGATATAGCAGATATGCATGGAAAAGTCAAAGCATGTAAAACCAGACACCTTAACTTGGAGACCTCATCTGTCATTTAGAAATGTCTTGCTATTCAGGCTGTTACAAAAAAAAAGGTCATAGACTGAGGTGGTTCATAAAAAGCAGAAGTTTATTTTTCACAGTTCTGGGGGCTAGTAAGTCCAAGATCAAGACAACAGCAGATTTGGCATATGGTGAGGGCCAGTTTTCCTGGTTCACAGACTGCCATCTTTTCACTATGTCCTCACATGTCAGAAAGGAAGGGGGAGTTCTCTGAGGCCTTTATATAAGGGGACTAATCACCTTTCTCTCAGTTTCCCCTTTGGAGTCTGATCACTCCCTGCTATGATCTTAACCCCCAAGGTGACAGAACCTTTGGGGAGGTGTTTAGGTCATAAGGGCATAGACCTCATACATAGGATTAGTGCCCTTATGAAACAGACTCCAGTGAGCTGCCTTGTTCATGTCAATCATGTGAGGATGTGGTGAGAAGATACCATTTATGAGTCAGGGAGTAGGGCCTTACTACACTCTGAATTTGCTGACTCTTTGATCTAGGACTTTCTAACTTTCAGAATCGAATCGTGAAAAATAAATTTCTGTCATTTATAAGTTTCTCAGTTTATGACATTTTGTTAAACAGCCAAAAAGGACCAAGACATTTCCTAAAGGCCCCACTGCCAAATATCATTACATTAGGAATTAGGTTTCAACATATGAATTTGAGGGGACATGAACATTCAGTCTATAGAAGAACAAACATGTCTTTATCTGTAAATATAATGATCACAGCTATGACTCGAGAAGATTGCAATTACTACATAAGGCAACATATGATATTGTTTTGTGTAATTAAAAAACTGTACATAAATGCCAAGTACATCACCCAGTAGGTAGCAGGCACTTAATAAATATTGTGAAAGGAAGGAAGAGAGACAGAGAAGTAGGGAGGGAGGTAATAGAACAAGGAAAGGAATAAGAAAAAAGAAGGGATTAGAAGGAGGATGGAGAGAGAAAGACAGTGTTGTAAACTGAATGACAGTTCTCAAAACTACCCAGGTCCTAATCTCTGAAAGCTGTGAAGGTTATCTTGCATAGCAAAAGTAACCTTGCATATATGATTAAAGTAAGGATCTTGAGATGAGGAAATTATCTTGCATTTTCTAGATGATAGGTCCTAAATGCAATCATAAGGGACTAAGAGGGATGCAGAGAGATTTGACAGAGACAGAAGAGAAGGTGCTGTGACAATCTCAGCAGAAAAAATGAGCGATTAAGGATGCTACACTTCAGTCTTTAAAGATGGATTAAGGGGCCATGAGCCAATATATGCAAGAAATGCAGCTCTAGAAACTAGAAAAGGCAAAGAAATAGATTATTTGGTGGAGTCTTTGGAAGATGCATAGCCCTGTTGACACATTGGTTTTGGCAAAATGAAGCTGATTTCAGAATTTTGGCCTCTGAACTTAAGAGAATAAATTTATATCATTTTAAACCACCAAGTTTTTGGTAATTTGTTACAACAGCAATGGAAAGAGAGAAAAGAAAGAAGAAAGGAAAGAACAAATGTACCCCTTGGCTCTCTTACCCTTCTCTTTTCTTACAATTAGGAAATCTCCCATGCCCCTCTCCTATCCTGCTGCCAGATTTTGGCCAACTATACTCAAGTATTCAGTGAAGAGTAAGAAAAATCGTTGGTGCAAAGGTGCTAACCCTCTATGAAGATACAACTCCCTGAAATGGTAATGTATTATTTCAGGTCACTCATGGCCATTAAATACTTATTGAAGATTCAACTGTTTTTCCCGATCCTCACCTATAGTGAATTTCTCCTCCTTCTCCTCCTCCTTTTCTGCCAGAGGGGAAAGTAACCATAGTTCTCTTCTATGAGAGTCTCATCACTTCCTATAGTTTAGCTGATTTAGGTAGCTTATGTTTGCAAGCTCTCCGCTGGGTTTTTAAAAACTATGCTTCTCTGGTCTGCTTTGGTTGCTAATATAAGAATAATGGTCACTATTAGAATCAGAAGCCTGACATAATAATATTTTTCTACTTCTGACAATTACAAATTTACAAATACTTATGCTGAGAAAAATTACATTTTTTTCAAAATTAATGCAATATATCCATAGATTTAAGCTACAGATCATAAGCCACTGAAACAAGTTCTGAGAAGCCAAAACAGAATGATTACAAATAATCTAGACACATTGTAATAAAGCTAACAAAAAATAACAAAAAATGGAAAATGTAAAAGCACCAGATGAGATAAAGACATTCCTTTGAAAAGAAAAGAAATAAGACTAACATCTGTCGTCTCACTAGCAATAATGGAAGTCAGAGGTTGATGGAAATATATGCTTAAAATTCTGAAAGAAAATAACTCCTAAGCCAGAACAGTGTATATTTTTAACAAAAGGTAAAATGTTTGCATTTCCAGACAAGAAAAACAAAGAGAGTTAATCAACTACAGACTCACACCAAAGAAAATATTGGGGGAATCCTTCAGACAAAGGAAAAATGATCTTACATATATATTTTTTAGTGGAAGAAAGAATGAAAAATGATAGAAAACGTAAATAGGAAATTAAGTGAAAAGTAAATATATAAAAATTAACAGTAAGGTCTTATGGAGTTTAAAATATGTATTAAATTCAATTTTAACCATAGAACCACAGAACAGGTGGGAGGTATATGAGGTGCACTGAAAAAAATACCCAAGATATTTCATTGCTCCTTTCATGAAGTGGTAGAATTCCTTTTGCCAGCCCCAAATCTGAGCTGGCTATCTGACTTTCTGTGACAGTAGAATGTAGAGGAAGTAACTTTGTATCAGTAGAGTCCAGGCCTCAAAAGACTTTGAAACATTCCCCTTCACTCTCTTGTAACATTCTTTGTGCAGTGTGTGGAAGCTCAGACTGGACTACTGAATAGTGAGAAACTACTTGGAGAGAGAGTTCTAGCTAACACCCAACACCAAGTTACTAGACATTTGAATGAGACCGACTTAGACGTTGCATCTTAGACTCAACTGAGTCACCAGAGGCTTGCCTTCGTATGAATCAGCACAGGCAAGGACAGCAGAAGATCCACCCAGCTGAACCAGTTCAAATTGCAGAATTCTGAACAATAAATCATGGTTATTTTAAGCTATGAAATTTTAGGGCTGTTTAGCATGCATCAATAGATAATCAAATTGATGTATTACATGATCCATTAGATTTTAGCAATAGTTTAACCCGTAAAAATTTAGATAATCTTAGCATTTACTTAATATTTTAAGGCTTTTTCACATCTTTAATAACATTTTTCAAGAGGGTTGAGGATAAATAGAACTTTTCAACCTTTACTAGGAGCCAATTTCTAAACTAATGTTTACCCTTTAAAAATAAGTTTAAAGCAACATTACACTATATTCTGCCCATGGAGCAGAGATGTATGCAAAACCTTGCATATTTTTTCATTTTTGTTTTTTTTTAAGATGGAGTCTCACTCTGTCACCCAGGCTGGAGTGCAGTGGCGTGATCTTGGCTCACTGCAATCTCCATCTCTTGGGTTCAAGCATTCTCTGCCTCAGCCTCCTTAATAGCTGGGATTGCAGGCACCTGCCACCATGCCCAGCTAAGTTTTTTTGCAGCCAAATCAAAATTTAAAAGACTACAACACCAAGGTGAAGAAAAGGTAGTTATTTATTCCCTTTTATTGATATTCCTCCTGAATCCCCCTTCAATAGTAGTAGGAAATAAAACTTTAATTTTAATTCAGTCAGAGCATAATGGAATAATTTAAAGTCACTTTAGGCTCTTCAGTGTCTTTTAAAAAAATGACTCAATTTTTTTTTTCAGACTAACCCCTCTTCTAGCTATTTGCTGCTGCTTCAGGCTGGCATTTGCACATAACTTAATGTTTTAAAAAAATCCCATTTTAATTTTTCCAATGAAAAACACAAAAATGGGAGGCCCCTGGTGCCTTGTTGGTCTCTAGTTGTGCTGCCGAGGTGTGGTCATTCTGATCCTCCCTGTAGGTACACTGCTGACATTTGCCAGTTTGTGTAATTCCTGACCATGCTTATTCAACTTTTTAGGTCCCAGTAGTCTCTGCCGCAGATTCAGCCTTATCTTCATTCTCACTGGTGCCCCAAAAGACCAGTGTAAACCTAGGACTCAGGTACTCCACCAGCAGTTTTGGCTTTGATTAAAGATCCACCCCATTTAGTGAGTTTGACCCAGCCAGGCTCTAATCAGCTTCCAAATGAGCCTTAAGGGAGCATCAGAGTTTCTTCTACGAATTGAGAACACTGAGTCAGTCTCTCACTCCATCTCACCAGGCAGTTTCCTCAGGTAGTTGCAAGGGGGATCTTAAGATTCATCTCCCAAAGTTTCTATCTAGATGTAGGACAAACTTCACCTGCTATTAGTTTTCCCACATCTTCTCTAACTTATCTCCCCATCTCAGACTTCAGTCCAAAAAGGGAGACTAAGACACAAGTGGCTCAACTCTTCTTTCAGTCTTATCTCCTATATCTCTCCCTGTTCACCCAGGAAGACAAGACTCAAGTTTTCCTCTTCTTCTTTCTGTATGACCTATATTCTGACCATAGAGCAGAGATGTATGCAAATCTCTACATGCAGCTCCCTACACTGTAACTTCTTCTTAGACCTACTCCCCATCTTTTCCTAAGAACATAATATTAGACAAGGTGTGGGGATAGAGAAACTGGCATGATTAAGGAACAAAATTGCGAGAACTCTTGAAAGCATGTTCCTCATATTTGCATTTCAATAAGTAGGTACTGGTCAAGCCTGTTTGGTAAGAGTTCCAGGTTTCAGAGCCAAATAACTGTTAAGTAAAATTCATAGAAAGCCATTGATTGATTTGGACAAAGCTCCTGCACTAGGCCTCAACAAACCAAACCAAAATGGAGTCACTCATGCTAAAATAAAACATCACCAAGCCAAAACTAAGTTGTTTATCTGAATTTCTGAGCAATCAGGAGGAAGAGAAATAATAACTAAGTTCCAAAACAGGCCAGTTTTAGTTGGCAGAATAAGGACATTTTCTCTGCTCTAACCTTTACAAGGAAAGTAACTTTGAAAAAAAACAAACTGCTTTCTGTTCTTTTTTCTGCTTTCTGCAGTTCTTTTTCTGTCTGTAAATACTCACTGCCCATGTTACAGAATAGAATTATCCAACCTCTTCTGATGCTGAAGGCTTCCTAATTCACAAACAGTTCTTTCCACAAATAAACTCCGTTAAATTTATTTTGTCATTTTTTTCCACTACCTAGGGTTAAACCTCTCTGATCTTGTTGTTATCTGTGTGACTTTGAGCACACTACCAACCTCTACACATCTCAGTTTCCTCATCTGCAAAATGGAGATAATTATAGTATCTATCTTATGGGGTTGTGGTAAGCACTGAATGGATTCGTGTAGGTAAAGCGTTTGGAAATGAGTCTAACACTGTTTAATCTCTCCTTGATTGCTATATAATGTGGACTATGTGTATGTGTAATCTCAGAGATTTGCCTCCAAATTAAAACAAAAGAGTAATTTGATAGTTTGAAGTGATAAATAATATTTCAGGCACTGTTTCTGCCATTGAGTTCTACAAGTTGTTATTGGAGCTTGAGAGAGGCTGAGTTATTTGTTTTTTAGGTTGATTTTTTTTTTCCCCAGGTTTTGACCTTCCAGTTCACTGGGGCTTGAAATGAATCTGCAGTAAGCTTTGTTATTTGCTCTGACTCAGTGTGGGATAATTGTTATTTAAATAGGACTGTAGGTGTGTGCTAGAAGATGTTAGGTGAAGCACCAAGGAAGCAAAAGAGAATAAATAACCCTGCCCTTGAATTGTTTACTGTTCTATTATGGGAGACACAGAAAAAGCAGACTAGAAGTGATTCAGTTCCAAGAGGTAAGTGGCCATTTACAATTTCACCGAGCAGATGCACTTCCATCCAAAAGAATATTCACCAATTAAATCTGAGACTAGGTGATAGTATACTGGGTTTTCTGCTCCCCATTGTCTCCATCTAAATAAACAAAGCATATCTCAACTATGTGATATCCCAGTGTAGAAAAAAAGTAAGATGGATCTCTAGGTACCTGACTTAATTACAGAACAAGGGAGTGATGTAGAAAGGCCCTGGAGATAAATAATCTCAGAGCTAATAAAAGATGTGTGCTGCATGAGACACCACTGTTGAACAGGAGTAATCACTGTAACCCAGCGTGGCACGAGGCGTTCAAGCAGATCTGCCTTGGCTCTTTGTGGTGATTGCTCAACAGGGTGAATTAAACAAGCACCTTTGCGTGATCATTTCTGCCTTCCAGCATCATGCTCTGCAGAGCTACTGTCCAGAATGACCAACTCTATAGGATTTGATAAAGAGAAGATGTAAAAGAAAGGATAAGAAAGAAAGGATTCTTTACGTTCCAGTTTAGGTAAGCTTAGGTCCAGTGCCCCATAGAAAAATACAAATAAATCATTAGGCTCTTTTTCAGTGCCATCAATATGCCTTTTCTTTTATTATAGTAAATATCTGTGGGTCAGTATCATGCCCAGGAATGAGATAAAATAAAACAACAAAATCCAAAAAATTATATAACAGTGAATCAACCCAGGACACAGCACCATAAATATCTTCATTTTACAGATGATGAGTCTTAGGCGAGAAAGAGGCTGCTGGAAAATAAACAGCCTATATTTAAATTAGTTATATGTGATTTTTTTCTCATTAAAATTCAACATTATTTTACATAGTTAACATAAAATAGAGGAGAAATATTCAGGCAGCAAAATTAGTCATTGTATCATACACTCTAACGTCTCCTTCTGTGATTTCCTTTTTAACATAGTGTTTCTGAAAGATGCTTGCCTTTTCTGGAGAGTTATTTTCAGTGTATGTTGATTTAAGTTGTTTACAATTCTGATTACTTGTTAAGACATATTTTAAAAGTAGTTTTGTTTATACAGGTCATTGCACAACTGAGATAAGAAAGGAAAATGGTCTTCTAGTCTGTCATAACAATAAAGGGAGATGTAAATTAGATGTGTAGCAAAATGCTTAGAAATTGAGTTGAAAAAATCAGTTCAATTCACTTGCCTATTAATAAAAGGAAACCGTTTATGAAAGGAAATAGCTTGGAGTCATAGAAAACACAGAAAAAGTTGGTATTTTCTTTGATTTTCCTTATGATGCAATAACCATATGTGCAGCCAAGAGAAAGAACTATAAAAAATACAGAAAATAAAAAAAAAACTTGATTTATTTAAGGGGAAATTCATCCTGATTCAGGGAAAAGAGACAAGACGTGATGAACAGGCCGAATGAAGAATCATCAGTTTTGTAAGCAGAGATTAGAAATGCTGGGCCGGGCGCGGTGGCTCAAGCCTGTAATCCCAGCACTTTGGGAGGCTGAGACGGGCGGATCACGAGGTCAGGAGATCGAGACCATCCTGGCGAACACGGTGAAACCCCGTCTCTACTAAAAATACAAAAACTAGCCGGGCGAGGCGGCGGGCGCCTGTAGTCCCAGCTACTCGGGAGGCTGAGGCAGGAGAATGGCGTAAACCCGGGAGGCGGAGCTTGCAGTGAGCTGAGATCCGGCCACTGCACTCCAGTCCGGGCGGCAGAGCGAGACTCCGCCTCAAAAAAAAAAAAAAAAAAAAAAAAAGAAATGCTGGAAGCGCTGTCTATCTTCATAACAACCAAACTGGAATAAGCACTGGTTTCAGTAAAGATTCGGGGTTTGTCTTCCTAGTGGGCATATTTCCAGGAGAACTAAAGCTCTTTTTAAATAAAATGGAATCAGTGCTAAGTCAGATGTAGGAGAAGTTTATATATGAAAAAGATTTTCCAATCCTATTGTCAAAAAAATTGATTCAGGGTGTTTGTTTCCATTGAACTTATATATTGATTCCTCATAGAATTCCTTTATATATTACTCATACCATTCATTTCCTGGAATACCTACCTTCCTAAATTCAACTAAATTTGAAATTGGATTTTTGAGTATTTTTTATGTTCTAGACACCCATGTTATTAAAAGGGACTATAAAAAGAAATGACTTATTTCCAGCCTCCAATATGTTTCCCATGTTGAACTTCACATCCTCCTTAAATTCCATCTCAATTTCAACCTCTTTTAGGAAGCCTTGTAAACTATTCCGTCACGAACTTCCTATTTGAAATTCCACTGGACCATATAGTTTAGCACTTACTTCTTCTGTGATTTTTCTTTCCCCATGACAATATGGTTACTCATTTATTCAGTACATAGTGATCACCATGTTTAACTGGGGATCCAACAGTGAAAAAGACAGGCAAGGATTCTGCTATCAATGTGTTTGCATTCCAGGATAGGAACGAAGATAGTAAGAAACAAGAAAATTTGAACTAGTGATAGGAACTGTGAAACAAAGTCATGTGGATGAGAGTGGTGAGAAGGGGAGATATTTGAAGTAAAGATAGTTAACACTCATACAGCACTTCTTCTTTTTATTATTATTATTACTTTTTGAGACGGAGTCTTGCTCTGTGACACAGGCTGGAGTGCAGTGTCGCCATCTTGGCTCACTGCAAGCTCCGCCTCCCAGGTTCACACCATTCTCCTGCCTCAGCTTCCTGAGTAGCTGGGACTACAGGTGCCCGCCACCGCTCCTGGCTAATTTTTTTGCATTTTTAGTAGTGACAGGGTTTCACCCTGTTAGCCAGGATGGTGCCCATCTCCTGACCTTGTGATCCGCCCGCCTCGGCCTCCCAAAGTACTGGGATTACAGGTGTGAGCCACCGCGCCCGGCCTAGCACTTCTTATAAGTCAAACACAATTGTTGCTTTATAAAGGCACTTATTGTTCTTTTATGAAGGCCCGCCCTAATCCAGAATAATCTCATTTTGAGATTTCTGACTTAATTATATTTACAAAGACTCTTTTTTTCCAAATAAGGTCACATTCACAGGTTCCAGGTAGACAGTGTCTTTTGTTGGGGTCTATCATGCAGCTCACTACAAGGCTTAAACCAAGCTTCTGAAGTGGGTACAATTGTTATCCTCTTATATGTGAAGATGCTCAAGAACACAAAGAGTAATTGTGGGCACATACCTAGCATGCAATGCAGTTGGGATTTAAACTGAGACAGTAGCCAGGCACAGTGGTTCATGCCTGTAATCCCAGCACTATGGGAGGCTAGGTAGGTGGATCACCTGAGGTCAGGAGTTCGAGACCAGCCTGGCCAACATGTATTTTACATGTATTTGTAAAAATAAAAAATTAGCTGGGCATGGTGGCGGGTGCCTGTAATCCCAGCTACTCAGGAGGCTGAGGCAGGAGAATCACTTGAACCTGGGAGGCAGAGGTGGCAGTGCGCTGAGATCATGACGTTGCACCCCAGCCTGGGCAACAAGAATGACACTCCGTCTCAATAAAATAAAATAAAAATAAACTGAGATACTGGCTTCATGGCCACTGTGCTTAACCACTGTTCCATATGGTGTCAGATCAAGGCTCTCAAGAAAGAGTTTGAGACCCAAATGATAAAACAGACTCTCCCCGTAGGAGGAACTATAACTGCAAGTATATTTGTTCTATTTTCTCAATCAGATGGTATTAAGGTTCTAAAGCATGGCTTCAATTTTCTAGTCACCCCTAACATCAAGAACTGGGGGTCTATGGCCCTCTCCTTCAGTCTGGGAGAGCTTATGACTGCAATCATGTAATGTAGTTCAGTGGAAGTGACGTTGGCTATCATGCTGTGAGGAAGCTAAACCACGCAGAGAGACCATGTGTGCACATTAGAGCTGGCAACAGTAGTCTGCAAGTCCTCCGAAGCCAGGTGCCAGACACATGAGTGAACAAGCACTCAGCTGATTTCAGTCTTTAGCTGTGGGGTCACCTCCAGCTTATGTTTCTTTCCAGAAAGGCCAAGATGTTATGCAGCAGAGACAAGCCACAACATTGTATCATGTCAAAATTTTTGTCCCCTAGAATTTCTGAGCATAATAAAATGGTTGTTGTTTCATGTCACGAATTTGGGATAGTTTGCTATATTACAAGTAGTTAGCAGACATAGCCATGCCTAAATCACATCCCACAGGGCTAAACACAGAATAGGTATAGTGGAGGAAAAACAGAAAACAGGTATTTATCAACAGTTTCTCAGAAGACTGAAAGTCAGCTGTAGCTATTTCAAGCAGGAAGAGAATTAAGAATAGTAAATTAAATGCTTACAAACTTTTGGAAGGACGGGAGAAAAGAGGTCAAGAAACTGCTGATGTCCAGGAACTCAGAAAGGAAAGAAAATCAGGGATGTTGACATGGATGGACTTCTGTGCCTGCAGCACAGAAGCAGGTGTTTTGCAGGATTTAGCCAGGAAGCTACTGCAAATTTCATGTCCGCTCTCTGCCCATGTGTCTGCCAGGAGCTGCTGCCAGAGAATAATGGTTTATCTTTCCCTTTCACCTTCCAACTCTTGGATGAGTGCCAGTCATTAGCCAAACCTCTTTTGTAAACCAGATCCCGCATATATGGAGGGCCTCAGTAGGCAGGAATGGTGCTGAGATTCAACAATGTCTGACATCATCTATCTTTTTGGACACTCAGCATCCATAAATAAAATTACGCAGATGTTTAAATTTCAGAACAAGACAGCAATATCATTCTGCTAAATCTGATCTAACTATTCCTCACACAAATAATGCCATACTCATTGTCTCCTAAAGTGAGGAAACCCAGGTTATGTCAGTACCTGTATTCACCTCTGAATGATGTTCATTCATGTTCTTACAAATCATAGTTCAGTTAAATTCCTCTTTTGTAGTTGATTGACTAAATTATAAGGTATCTACCACCAACACCTTTTTTCTTCTTTTTTTAAATTATTATACTTTAAGTTTCAGGGTACATGTGCACAACGTACATGTTGGTTACATAGGTATACATGTGCCATGTTGGTTTGCTGAACCCATTAACTCGTCATTTACATTAGGTATTTATCCTAATGGTATCCCTCCCCTAGTCTCCCAACCCACAACAGGCCCTGGTGTGTGATGTTTCCCCTTCCTGTGTCCAAGTGTTCTCATTGTTCAATTCACACCTATGAGTGAGAACATGCGGTGTTGGGTTTCCTTTCCTTGAGATGCTTTGCTCAGAATGATGGTTTCAAGCTTCATCCATGTCCCTGCAAAGGACATGAACTCATCCTTTTTTATGGCTGCACAGTATTCCATAGTGTATATGTGCCACATTTTCTTAATCCAGTCAATCATTGGTGGACATTTGGGTTGGTTCCAAGTCTTTTCTATTGTGAATAGTGCTGCAATAAACATGCATGTGCATGTGTCTTTATAGTACCATGATTTATATCCTTTGGGTATATACCCAGTAATGGGATGGCTGGGTCAAATAGTATTTCTAGTTCTAGATCCTTGAGAAATTGCTGCACTGTCTTCCACAATGGTTGAACTAGTTTACAGTCCCACCAACAGTGCAAAAACATTCCTATTTCTCCACATACTCTCCAGCATCTGTTGTTTCCTGACTTTCTAATGATCACCATTCTAACTGGTGTGAAATGGTATCTCATTATGGTTTTGATTTGCATTTTTCTGATGACCGGTGACGATGAGCATTTTTTCATATGTCTGTTGGCTGCGTAAATGTCTTCTTTTCAGAAGTGTCTGTTCATATCCTTTGCCCATTTTTTGATGGGGTTGTTTGATTTTTTTCTTGAAAATTTAAGTTATTTGTTGATTCTGGATATTCGCCCTTTGTCAGATGGGTAGACTGCAAAAATTTTCTCCCGTTCTGTAGGCTGCCTGTTCACTCTGATGGTAGTTTCTTTTGCTGTGCAGAAGCTCCTTAGTTTAATTAGATCCCACTTGTCTATTGTGGCTTTTATTGCCATTGCTTTTGGTGTTTTAGTAATGAAATATTCTGTTTCATGTAGGCTGACTGTTCACTCTGATGGTAGTTTCTTTTGCTGTGCAGAAGCTCCTTAGTTTAATTAGATCCCACTTGTCTATTGTGGCTTTTATTGCCATTGCTTTTGGTGTTTTAGTAATGAATATTCTGTTTCATGTAGGCTGACTGTTCACTCTGATGGTAGTTTCTTTTGCTGTGCAGAAGCTCCTTAGTTTAATTAGATCCCACTTGTCTATTGTGGCTTTTGTTGCCATTGCTTTTGGTGTTTTAGTCATGAAGTACTTGCCCATGCCTATGTCCTAAATGGTATTGTCTAGGTTTTCTTCTAGGATTTTTATGGTTTCAGGTCTAACATTTAAGTCTTTAATCCATCCTGAATTAATTTTTTTACAAGGTATAAGGAAGGGTTCCAATTTCAGCTTTCCACATATGACTAGCCAGTTTTCCCAGCACCATTTATCAAATAGGGAATCCTTTCCCAATTTCTTGTTTTTGACAGGTTTGTCAAAGATCAGATGGTTGTAGATGTGTGGTGTTATTTCTGAGGCCTCTGTTCTGTTCCATTGGTCTATGTATCTGTTTTGGTACCAGTACCATGCTGTTTTGGTTACTATAGCCTTGTAATATAGTTTGAAGTCAGGTAGCTTGATGCCTCCAGCTTTGTTCTTTTGGTTTAGGATTGTCTTGGCAATGCAGGCTCTTTTTTGGTTTCATCTGAACTTTAAAGTAGCTTTTTCCAATTCTGTGAAGAAACTCATTGGTAGCTTGATGGGGATGGCATTGAATCTATAAATTACCTTGGGCAGTAGGGCCATTTTCATGATATTGATTCTTCCTGTCCATGAGCATGGAATGTTCTTCCATTTGTTTGTGTCCTCTTTTATTTCCTTGAACAGTGGTTTGTAGTTCTCCTTGAAGAGGTCCTTCACATCCCTTGTAAGTTGGATTGCTAGGTATTTTATTCTCTTTGTAGCAATTGTGAATGGGAGTTCACTCATGATTTGGCTCTCTCTTTGTGTGTTATTAGTGTATAGTAATGCTTGTGATTTTTGCACATTGATTTTGTATCCTGAAACTTTGCTGAAGTTGCTTATCAGCTTAAAGAGATTTTGGGCTGAGATGATGGGGTTTTCTAAATATACAATCATGTCATCTGAAAACAGGGACAATTTGACTTCCTCTTTTCCTAATTGAATACTCTTGATTTCTTTCTCTTGCCTGATGGCCCTGGTCAGAACTTCCAACACTATGTTGAATAGGAGTGGTGAGAGAGGGCATCCCTGTCTTGTGCCAGTTTTCAAAGGGAATGCTTCCAGTTTTTGCCCATTCGGTATGATATTGACTGTGGGTTTGTCATAAATAGCTCTTATTATTTTGAGATATGTTCCATCAATACCTAGTTTATTGAGGGTTTTTAGCATGAAGGGCTGGTGAATTTTGTCAAAGGCCTTTTCTGCATCTATTGAAATAATCACATGTTTTTTGTCGTTGGTTCTGTTTATGTGATGAATTATGTCTGTTGATTTGCATATGTTGAACCAGCCTTGCATCTCAGGGATGAAGCCACCTTGATCGTGGTGGATAGGTTTTTTGATGTGTGCTGGATTCGGTTTTCCAGTATTTTATTGAGGATTTTTGCATCAATGTTCACCAGGGATATTGGTCTAAAATTCTTTTTTTGTTGTTTCTCTGCCAGACTTTGGTATCAGGATGATGCTGGCCTCATAAAATGAGTTAGGGAGGATTCCTTCTTTTTCTAGTGATTGGAATAGTTTCAGAAGGAATGGTACCAGCTCCTCTTTGTACCTCTGGTAGAATTTGGCTGTGAATCCATCTGGTCCTGGTCCATCACTTTTTTTGGTTGTTAGGCTATTAATTATTGCCTCTATTTCAGAGCCTGTTATTGGTCTATTTAGAGAGTCCACTTCTTCCTGGTTTAGTCTTGGGAAGGTGTATGTGTCCGGGAATCCATCCATTTCTTCTAGATTTTCTAGTTCATTTGTGTAGAGGTGTTTATAGTATTCTCTGATGGTAGTTTGTATTTCTATGGAATCAGTGGTGATATCCCCTTTATTGTTTTTTATTGCGTCTATTTGGTTCTTCTCTCTTTTCTTCTTTATTAGTCTTGCTAGCGGTCTATCAATTTTGTTGATCTTTTCAAAAAACCAGCTCCTGGATTCATTGATTTTTTGAAGGGTTTTTGTGTCTCTATCTCCTTCAGTTCTGCTCTGATCTTAGTTATTTCTTGCCTTCTGCTAGCTTTTGAATGTGTTTGCTCTTGCTTCTCTAGTTCTTTTAATTATGATGTTAGGGTATCGATTTTAGATCTCTCCTGCTTTCTCTTGTGAGCATTTAGTGCTATAAATTTCCCTCTACACACTGATTTAAATGTGTCCCAGAGATTCTGGTACATTGTGTCTTTGTTCTCATTGGTTTCAAAGAACATCTTTGTTTCTGCCTTCATTTCGTAATGTACCCAGTAGTCATTCAGGAGCAGGTTGTTCAGTTTCCATGTAGTTGTGTAGTTTTGAGTGAGTTTCTTAATCCTGAGTTCTAATTTGATTGCACTGTGGTCTGAGAGACAGTTTGCTGTGATTTCTATTATTTTACATTTTCTGAGGAGTGCTTACTTCCAACTATATGGTCAATTTTGGAATAAGTGAAATGTGGTGCTGAGAACAATGTATACTCTGTTGATTTGGGATGGAGAGTTCTGTAGATGTCTATTAGGTTTGCTTGGTGCAGAACTGAGATCAAGTCCTGGATATTCTTGTTAACCTTCTGTCTCATTGATCTGTCTAATATTGACCGTGGGGTGTTAAAGTTTCCCATTATTATTGTGTGGAACTCTAAGTCTCTTCGTAGGTCTCTAAGGATTTGCTTTATGAATCTGGATGCTCCTGTATTGGGTGTGTATATATTTAGGACAGTTAGCTTTTCTTGCTGAATTGATCCCTTTACCATTATGTAATGCCCTTTTTTCTCTTTTGATCTTTATTGGTTTAAAGCCTTTCTTATCAGAGACTAGGATTAAAACCCCTGTTTTTTTTTTTTTTTTTTTTTTTGCTTTTCATTGCTTGGTAGATCTTCCTCCATCACTTTATTTTGAGCCTGTGTGTATCTTTGCATGTGAGATAGGTCTCCTAAATACAGCACCCTGATGGGTCTTGACTCTATACAATTTGCCAGCATGTGTGTTTTAATTGGGGCATTTAGCCCATTTACATTTAAGGTTAATATTGTTATGTGTGAATTTGATCCTGTCATTATGATGTTAGCTGGTTACTTTGCCCATTAATTGAATCAGTTGCTTCCTAGCATCCCTGGTCTTTACAATTTGGCATGTTTTTACAGTGACTGGTACTGGTTGTTCCTTTCCATGTTTAGTTCTTCCTTGAAGAGCTCTTATAAGGCAGGCCTGGTGGTGACAAAATCTCTCAGCATTTGCTTATCTGTAAAGGATTTTATTTCTCTTTCACTTATGAAGCTTAGTTTGGCTGGATATGAAATTCTGGGTTGAAAATTCTTTTCTTTTTTTTTTTGAGATGGAGTCTTGCTCTGTTACCCAGACTGGAGTGCAGTGGCACAATCTCGGCTCACTGCAAGCTCCACCTCCCAGGTTCCCACCATTCTCCTGCCTCAGCCTCCAAAGTAGCTGGGACTACAGGTGCCCACCATCATGATCATGCCCGGCTAATTTTTTGTATTTTTAGCAGAGACGGGGTTTCACTACGTTAGCCAGGATGGTCTCGATCTCTTGACCTCATGACCCACCTGCCTCAGCCTCCCAAAGTGTTGGGATTATAGGCGTGAGTCACTGCGCCCAAAAATTCTTTTCTTTAAGACTGTCAAATATTGGCCCCTACTCTCTTCTCACTTGTAGAGTTTCTGCCAAGAGATCCGCTGTTAGTCTGATGGGCTTCCCTTTGTGGGTAACCTGACCTTTCTCTCTGGCTGCCCTTAACATTTCTTCCTTCATTTCAACCTTGGTGAATCTGACAATTATGTGCGTTGGGGTTGCTCTTCCTGAGGAGTATCTTTGTGGTGTTCTCTGTATTTCCTGAATTTGAATGTTGGCCTGACTTGCTAGGTTGGGGAAGTTCTCCTGGAAAGTATCTTGAAGAGTGTTTTCCAACTTGGTTGCACTCTCCCCATCACTTTCAGGTACACCAGTCAAATGTAGATTTGGTTTTTTCACATAGTTCCATATTTCTTGGAGACTTTGTTCATTTCTTTTTCCTTTAAAGTTCTCTTCTTGCTTTATTTCATTAATTTGATCTTCAATCACTGATAACCATTTCTTCCACTTGATTGAATTGGCTATTGAGCTTGTGCATGCATCATGTAGTTCTCATGCCATGGTTTTCAGCTCCATCAGCTCATGTAAGGTCTTCGCTATACTGTTTATTCTAGCTAGCCATTTGTCTAATCTTTTTTCAAGGGTTTCAGCTTCCTTTCAATGGGTTCGAACATCCTCCTTTAGCTCAGAGTAGTTTGTTATTACCAACCTTTTGAAGCCTACTTCTGTCAGCTCATCAAAGTCATTCTCTGTCCAGCTTTCTTCCATTGCTGTCATGGAGCTGTGATTCTTTGGAGAAGAGATGCTCCAGTTTTTAGAATTTTCAGCTTTTCTGCTCTGGTTTCTCCCCATCTTTGTGGTTTTATCTACCTTTGGTCTTTGATGTTGGTGACCGACAGATGGGGTTTTGATGTAGATGTCCTTTTTGTTGATGTTGATGCTATTCCTTTCTGTTTGTTAGTTTTCATTCTAACAGTCAGGTACCTTGTCTGCAGGTCTGTTGGAGTTTGCTGTAGGTCCACTCCAGACCCTGTTTTCGTAGGTATTACCAGTGGAGACTGCAGAATAGCAAATATTGCAGAATAGCAAATGTTCCTGCCTGATCCTTCCTCTGGAAGCTTCATCTCAGAGGGACACCCACCTGTATGAGGTGTCAGTTGGTCCCTACTGGGAGGTGTCTCCAGTTAAGCTACACTGGGTTCAGGGACCCATTTGGGGAGGCAGTCTCTCTGTTCTCAGAGCTCAAACACCATGCTGGGAGAACCACTGCTCTCTTCAGAGCTGTCAGACAGGGACATTTAAGTCTACAGAAGTTTCTGCTGCCTTTTGTTCAGCTATGCCCTGCCCCCAGAGGTGGAGTCTATAAAAGTAGCAAGCCATGCAGCACTGTGGTGGGCTCTGCCCAGTTCGAGCTTCCTGGCCACTTTGTTTACCTACTCAAGCCTCAGTAATGGTGGGCACCCTTCCCGCTGCTGGGCTGCTGCCTCGCAGTTGGATCTCAGACTGCTGTGCTAGCAGTGAACAAGGCTCTGTGGGTGTGGGACCTGCCAAGGCAGGCGTGGGATATAATCTCCTGGTGTGCCATTTGCTAAGACCATTGGAAAAGTGCAGTATTTGAGCGGGAGTGTCCCGTTTTTCCAGGTACAGTCTGTCATGGCTTCCCTTGGCTAGGAAAGGGAAATCCCCTGACCCCTTGCACTTCCTGGCTGAGGTAACACCCCACCCTGCTTCAGCTCACCCTCCGTGGGCTGCACCCACTGTCCAACCAGTCCCAATGAGATGAACCAGGTACCTCAGTTGGAAATGTTGTAATCACCCATCTTCTGTGTTGATCATGCTGGAAGCTGCAGACTGGAGCTGTTCCTATTCAGTCATCTACCACCAACACTTTTAATATAAGGAGGAGGGGAAAAAGAATTTGGTAAATGTATATTTAACAGTGAAGAAAGAAAATGTGCATAGCTACTGTAGTCCTCAATTCTGTAACTGTTTGTTCCATGTTCTCTATTCTCTCAGTCACAACTTCAGCAGATAATGGCTCTTTACTTGAAATAATAGCGCAAATCTCCATTCCTGAGGGTCTGAAACATTAGTGGTCTTGATTGCAGAGTTGCTTTAGTCTTCCATCAACTTTGGCCTCTAGACATTGCTGAAATACTAAGAGGGGTCTCATATAATTTCCTTCCAATTAATTCCTATTGTGCAGCAGCAACCTTATTTGTCCTTGATATGCAGAATCAATTACCCCAGAAAATAAAGTAACTTCCTATCTTAACTGTTAGTTCACTGGTATAAAGAAACCAAATCACTAGCTGACATACACAACTTTTAGTCAGTATGATCTTTGTTGTTTACCCAGTGTACACTTTCTCCTTTAGCAACTAAGACTTCAAAACCAGTAGATCCAAGCATTGTAGGGATGAGAAGCACAACTTTATAAGTAGACCATTAGGGACAATAATGAGAAACAGCCATTTTTTTTCTGCCTTTTTAGTTCCAAGACCTAAACATTTTGGCTATAGGTGATCCATAAATTGATCAGAAGGTAGAAAAGTATATCTCACTGAGTAGGGCAGCGATCCAATTATGCAAGTTGTTGTTAGCCATCTTAGTAATCTATTCTACTGATCAACCTGCTTAGTCGCTTCTGGGTAATTGGGTGAATGTTGAGAATGTGAATCAGTCAGTTCTAAAGATGTGAGCCAATGCCTCATTTCTTAAGCTGTAAAGCAAAAGCAATGCTGTGTGGGATACTGTGATATCAGATGAGGCATTCAGGATATCCATGGATGGGACTAGGTGCAAGAGCATTGTGGGCAGGGAAAGCAGATCCCTATTCAGAGGGTCTTTCCCAGTGAAAATGAAGATTACCCTCCTGGTGGTTGGCTATTACTTGGGGAATCATTTTATACTGGGGACTCAGCATAGTCCTCCACTGTTTGCAGGCAGGTAACTCAGGAGCAATCACAAACAGGATAGTTCTTAGTAGGGAAAGTCCTTGTTCTTGAGGCCATGTATAAGTCCCATTCTTGCTGCCATAACAACTTTATTCATTAGGCTGTTGAGCAAGTGTATCACACCCATACATTTCTTCCCAGAATTACTTGCTACTCTACTACAAATATAGTCTTTCCAAATCTCTGATAATATAAACAAACCATTATTTGCTGCCCTTGAGTTAGTGTAGTTGATCATTATTTTGGTCATCTCTCCTTCCAGGCACGTTGAACAACTGCATGCACTGTTTAAAGCTCTGACCCCTGTCCATGAGGGCCACATCAGGGTTTGCTATAATGGTCCCAACACATCATGCAGACACATATGTGAAAAAGAAACACTGATAATTTTCTTCCTTCTGGTATCTTGGATAAATTGTAGGAAATAAACCTCATGATAGTCCTTCAGAATAAGAAGTGCTGTGTGCTATAATGATCAACCCCAAACCCTCACTGGTTTTGTACAATGAAAGTTTATTACTCATTCCAGAGTTCAATAATATCGGCGTATGTTTGTGTGTGTGTGTGTGTGTATGTGTGTGTCTGTGTGTCAGTGTATGTGTTGGTGAGTAAGAGGGTAGGTTATGCTCCATACAGTCAATCGAAGACACAGAACTTTCCATTCGCTGGCACTGACATCTTCCACATGTGACCTCTAAAGTCTCCACGGAAGTAAAAGAGACTTTTCATGATGATTTTTATGGAGAACTACAGAATTTTTATGAGAATATTACATGTGTGAGATTCTTATGGGTCTGTGGTAATTGAAAACAATGGCTGCAGTAATCTCCTACATCACTATGAATTTCCCTTTGCAATGTGATTTTGAAGGTTTTCCCATCTAAAGTTAGAGTTTTATTCTCTTATCCCTTGAATCTTAATTTGGTCCTGTGATCTTCTTTGGCCATTGGGTTATTACAAATGTGAGGCGAACAGAAGATTGGAAAGTGCTTAAGCATTGGGGCTTGCTCTCTCTTATTGTTGGAAACCCCAAACCACCAGGTGAAGAAACCCAGGTTAGCTAACTGGAGCAACTATATGGAGAAACTCCCAATCATCCCATCTGTCCCAGCTGAAGCCTAAACATATAAGTGATGACATCCTAGTCTTTACAGCCCTACTGTAGTTACAAATTTACCTCCAGAGATCATTCAGCTGACTCACATCTGAAGATCTGGGCAGACTCAATGAATCAAGAGCAAATAAAATGATTGTGTTGCTTGAAACCATACAGTTTGGAGTAGTTGGTTATACATTGAAAACTAACTGATACAGGGCCAGAATGGGAAGAGGCTTCTATCATCTCTTCCCACATTTAATTAATCAGAACTCAGTCATATGTCCCAACCTGTTTGCAAGAGAGCTGAGTGATGTAATTTAACAATAATATCAGGAAGAACAAGATAGAATTGATAAACACATAGCAAATTTTCTCCACATTTGTCCTTTTAGTCATCAGTTATTTGACAAACTCTTCCTTTTACACATAAAACACATATGTAAGTTCTCTAAGAAAGCACCCTAAAGTGCCACTTAAGCTCTGCAACTATCTCAGTACCTAAGATCTCTGAGTGATGTACAGTTACATTAATCACATTCAGATATATCTTGCTTTGTTTTGGCAACCTATGAATCAAAAAAATTTATCTTCCCTGAATCCTTCACAGGTATACTCAGAATACTGCAGTGGAGAAGGCACAGATAACTGTAGTAACCTGATAGATCTGGCTTGTACCAGCGCAGAGTGTGAGAACCAATTGTGTACACATCTTCCCAACTCCATATTCAATGATATCATGTTAGTAGCTTAAAATCAGCAATAGGAGTATATATACTACAGAAAATGGCAAGAGCTATACAACAGGGCTTTTTTCATTAGAGATCCCATTTTCCAGAATGCTATATTGATGAATGTAATTAACACACTCATGTAGAAAAAAGAAAAATGGGAGAAGATGGGCAGTTCATAGAAATGACTAAATATTTTGGCACAGGCATTGTGATGTCCCTTTGTCATGTAAGTAGGAAAATTTTGTTGGTTAGGTCACAATTCTGTATTCTGGAACTAAGTAACTTACTCTGTTTTTCTCAATATCTTTGCCTTCCTAGAGATTCTTCCTTGTCTTTTATTCCCCTGAGTCACATATTAAGTGTGTGCTATGGTTTCAATATTTGTCTCTTTCAAAACTGATATTGAAGTTTAATTACCATTATAACAGTATTAAGAAATGGGACCTTTAGAAGGTGATTAGGCCATGAGGGCTACACCCTACAAGTTCTTCCTCCTTTTACTCCCATCCTCTTGCTTTCTGCCATGTGATGGTACAGCAGGAAGTCCCTTCCCAGACACCAGCACCTTAATATTGGGCTTACCAGCCTCCAGAACCATGAGCTAATACATTTCTCTATATTATAAATCACCCTGTCTGTGGCATTCTGTTATGACAGCACAAAATAGGCTATGACAGTGAGTATTATAAGGTATGCTCTTCTTGGGGTCTGCACAACTTTCGCAGCCTGCTTACTCCTGGAATAAACTAGGTATCCCAAAACTTGTTTTACAACTCAAATAAAGAAATTTTTAGTCCAGGCTGATAGAGGTTTTTGGAAATACAATTTGTTCAAAACCTTAATATACTTCCCATGTTTTTGCTCCCAATCAGTTTCATGTGCTAATAAAACCAAAATCCCCTTTTGTAAACATAGCCCTCAAGTCTGTTTTATCTGCCTTCTCACTTTATGCTTCTTTCTTAGTAGAATGGCTTCTACCTTGAAGCTGTCATGCTAAAATGGTCCATAACCTTAACCTGCTATTTGCCCCAGGGCTTGGTCTTCATAACATTTTATTACTAGAATTATTTATCTATTGTGTCTTCTCTATGTGGTACAGAAGCAACTGGTTTTTCCAATTATTCATGACTTGGCATTTCTGGATTCATTTTACACTCTTTCATTTCTGCTGGCAAGCTAGCCAATTCTCATGTTTGGTAACTTACACACTGACAAGTTCTTCTCAAATACTGTTCCTAGCATTGTTGGAATAGAAGGCATATTGCCTGTCTTCCAAATTATTATACAAAACAGTTTGTTTTGTTACTGTATAACATGAGCTATCATCCTTCCAATACCTGTCATGAGTTTGTCATTTGCTGCCTGACCACCAAATCAAAGACATTTATTTCAAGTATTCATTATGGCAGCCCTCTAGTTCTAGGATCTATTTCTCTAGGCAGGGAAAAGAGTATTACCTGGCAAAATAACTAAAACCAAAACCTCAGTGACTTAACACCGTAAGAGATTATTATTTAATCGCTCACTGTCCCATGAGGTTGGAGTAGGAGGACTCTGCTTCATAACACCATTCAGAGACTCAAGATCTTTTCATTTCATTGTGCCACTGTTCAACGTATCAGCTACCAGGTTTACCATGAGGGGAGAAAAAGGATGGAGAATTGCATGTGAGAGATTTTTATGGACCAGACCTGGAAGTAGGACATATCACTGCTGCTCCAATCTGCTGGCCAAAATTCAGTCACAGAGCCAAACCTCATGGAAGGAGGCTGACAAGTCTAGTTTATCTTTTTGCCCAGGAGGAAAATAAAACAGGTGCAATGAACACACAACATTGCCTCTGGTTTAAAGTCAGACAATTGACTCAATCTCAGTTCTACTACTTACAAGCTCTGCAGCTCTCTGTGGGTATTTCTCCATTTGTTAAAGAGTGATACTTATACAACAAAATTTCTTTCTTATTGCTAAGGTTTGAATGGTTGTCCCCTTTAAAACTCATGTTGAAACAATCTACAAAGTGGAAATATTGAGAGGTGGGGCCTTTAAGAGATGCCTGGGTCACAAGACTCTGCCCTCATGAATGGATTTATCTATGCACGGATTAATGGCCTAACATGTTATCATGCGAAGGGAACAGGTGGCTTTATAGGAAAAGAAAGAGAGACCTGAACTAGCATATTAGCATTCTCAGCCCCCTCACCATGTGATGCCCTGTGCCACCTTGGGACTCTGCAGAGAAGAGTCCCACAACAAGAAGGCTCTCACAAGATGCAGCCCCGTGATGTTGGACTTATCAGCCTCCTAAATGTAAGAAATACATTCATTTTCTTTATAAATTCTCCAGTTTCATGTATTCTGTTATATGCAACAGAAAATAGGCTAATACATTTATGGATATTTCTCAACCCAGACAAACTATTAATCAAATATGGATAAAATGAAAATATTTTCAGAATAGTAAGAGGGGGTACAGATCACTTTTCATTTTCTTCCTTGCAATTAAGAAGGGATATCTGACTAAGTGGCCAATGGAATAGGAGAAGTAAAGTCTGTCAGTTCTGAAGGGAAACAATTAAGATGCTCTTGCTCCTTAACCCCTCAGCTCCTTTGAGCTTAGGATCCACTTATTTTGTCAATAAAAGTTAGGGGCATGTCCATCATCTTTGGTCCCTAAATAATTTTATACATTAATATGGGGAATGGAGCTGGTGTTAGTCTGTTTTCACACTGCTGATAAAGACATACCAGAGACTGGGCAATTTACAAAGAAATAAGTTCATCTGATTTATAGTTCCACTTGGGTGGGGAGGCCTCACAATCATGGTGGAAGGTGAAAGGCATGTGTCACATGGCAGCAGACAAGAGAAGAGAGCTTGTGCAGGGAGACTCCAATTTTTAAAACCATCAGCTCTCATGAGACTTATTCACTATTTCATCAAATCATATCATTCCATCTCTGGCTCCTCCCAAAATTCATGTCTTCACATTTCAAAACCAATAATGCCTTCCCACCAGTCCCTCAAAGTCTTAACTCATTTCAGAATTAACTCAAAAGTCTCCAGTCCAAAGTTTCATCCTAGACAAGGCAAGTCGCTTCCATCTATGAGCCTGTAAAATCAAAAGCAAGTTAGTTACTTTGTAGATACAATAAGGGTACAGGCATTGGGTAAATACAGCCATTACAAATGGGAGAAATTGGCCAAAACAAAGGGGCTACAGGCCCCATGCAAGTCCAAAATCTATCAGGACAGTCAAATCTTCAAGCTCCAAAATGATCTCCTTTGACTCCATGTCTCGCATCTGAGTCACGTTGATGCAACAGGGGGTTCACATGACCTTATGTAGCTCTACCCCCATGGCTTTGCAGGGTACAGCCTCTCCCCTGGCTGCTTTCACAGGCTGGCGTTGAGTGTCTGCAGCTTTTCCAGGCACACGGTACAAGCTATCGGTGGATCTACTATTCTGGGGTCTGGAGGACGGTGGTCCGCTTCCCACAGTTCCACTAGGTGGATCTCAGTAGGGACTCTGCGTGAGGGCTCTGACCCCACATTTCCCTTCTGCACAGCCCCAGCAGAGGTTTTCCATGATGGCCCTGCCCCTGCAGCAAACATGCCTGGGCATCCAGGCATGTCCATACACCCTCTGAAATCTAGGCGGAGGTTCCCAAATCTCAATTCTTGACTTCTGTGCACTTGCAGGCTCAACACCACATGGAAGCTGTCAAGGCTTCAGGTTTGCACCCTCTGAAGCCATGGCTCAAGCTCTATGTTGGTCTCTTTCAGCCACAGCTGGAGCAGCAGGGACACACAGCACCAAGTCCTTAGGCTGCACACGTCAATGTGACCTTCAGCTTGGCCCATGAAATTATGTTTTCTTCCTAGGCCTCCAGGCCTGTGACGGGAGGGCTGCTGTGAAGGTCTCTGACATGCCCTAGGGACACTTTCCCCATCATCTTGGGGATTAACATTCTGCTACTTATGCAAATATCTACAGCTGGCTTGAATTTCTCCTCAGAAAATGTGGTTTTCTTTTCTAGTGCATTGACAGGCTGCAAATTTTCCAAAATTTTATGCTCTGTTTTGCTTTTAAAACTGAATGCTTTTAACAGCACCCAAGTCACTTCTTGAATGCTTTGCTGCCTAGAAATTTCTTCTGCCAGATACCCTAAATCATCTCTTTCAAGTTCAAAGTTCCACAAATCTCTAGGGCAGGGGCAAAATGCCACCAGTCTCCTTGCTAAGACATAACAAGGGTTACCTTTACTTCAGTGCCCAACAAGTTCCTCATCTCCATCTGAGACCACCTCAGCCTGGACTTTATTGTTCATATCACTCAGCATTTTGGACAAAACCATTCAGCAAGCCTCTAGGGAGCTCCAAACTTTCCTACCCTTTCCTGTCTTCTTCTGAGTCCTCCAAACTGTTTCAGCCTCTTCCTGTTACCCAGTTCTAAAGCTGCTTCCACATTTTGGGGTATGTTTTCAGCAGCCTCCCACTCTCCTGGTACCAATTTACTGTATTAGTCTGTTTTCATGCTGCTAATAAAGACATACCCAAAACTAGACAATTTACAAAAGAAAGAGGTTTATTGGACTTACAGTTCCATGTGGCTGGGGAGGGCTCACAATCATGGTGGAAGGTGAAAGACACGTATCACATGGCAGCAGACAAGAGAAGAGATCTTGTGCAAGAACTGTGCCAGCCCACACTGAACACACACCATGAACAAGAAACAGACATTTGTTGAGTTAAACAACTAAGATTTGGCAGTTAATTTGTTTACAAAGCCTGGTGGTTCTCAATTAATGTTGCCATTACTCCCCAGGGAACATTCTGCAAAGTCTGGAAATGGTTTTGGTTACTACACTGAAGGGATGCTACTGGCATCCAGCAGGTAGAGGTTGGTAGGTGACACTAAATATCCTACAATGCACAGGCCAAATGTCACAACAAAAAATTATCTGGCCCCAGTGTCAATGATGCTGAGTTTGAGAAACCATGATAGCCTACCCTGTCTAACAAACAATATCTCAAAATGAATTCTGCAGTGCTTTTGGAAAGCTGCTGAAGATGCTCTGCCACAAAGATGCTTTCTGTAAATCAGAAAGTGGGATTCAGAAACCAACAGAATCCTCTCAGAAGAGAGGGAGTTCTCAGGTGAAAGTGACGGGGCTTCCCCAGAGGCAGCAGGCCTACATATCAACTGGCCGAGAGTAGAGAAAGGACAAAGGATTATAGGAATAAATTCCTCTGGAAAAGACATCATGATATGCTGCTTCATGTGTATGAGTATATTAATAGCAACATTTAAGATCTGTTCAAAAGTTTTTGAATTAATGGTATAGATGGAGAAAACTCAGTATTAAAAACAAGGCAATTATCCACTCCAAGCAGAGTGGTACAAGAACGAAATGATACATGGTAACATGCATAATACAAGACACAGTAAAATCATGAGTTATATTTAAATTTTATACTACTAAAACAAATATATTGATATAACCCGAAGGTATAATAAACCTGTATTGACAAGGTAGGGAGAAAGGAAGTGTACACATGACTGTGTCTGTGTGTGGAGGGGTAGAGGGCAGAGGGAAGGTGTTAAACAGTTAAATCCTCCACTTCTCTCATAAGAAGTCAATGAATAACAGTTAAAATGGAAAAATCACGAAATAGTAATGTAAGTATAAGTATATTACTTGGATATATGAGGGTGCATGCCAAAAGAAGCAGCTAAATGTAAGTTAAAACTGATTGCTTTTGTAGAGGTAGAAATCGAAAGGAGGGAGTAATTTTGTAAGGATATTTGTTTTTTTATTATAAGCTTAACAGGAGCACTTAACTCTTTAAACCATGAACATGTATTACTTTTGGCAAAAGCAAAATAGTTTTTACAAAAGTGATGGTGAAATAAATCAGTTTTCAGGCATTCAAATGATATAGCCCATTGGAAAATCTTCTGTAATGTGTAAATTTCTGTGTGAATGCTAGTCATGATAACCATTCCAGTGGATGCTGAAAAATGTTAATAACTGATGCCAGGCCTCAGCATGGGTGCTGTCATGTATTTGCTCCCCAACTGGTCATCTGTAGCAATCAGTATGCAGGGACCAAGTACCACCATTGTTACCCAATTCCTTATCAATAAACAAGAAGACATGTTTCCTGCTAATCGTTCAACAAACCTTCCCTTACTGTCTACCATCTGGGAGGCATAAACACTACCCTCAGCATAGTGGTGGGGATGAATGCCCCTCACCACAAGATCTGACCCGTGGGTTTGGATACTTCCTGGCCAAGATGTATTCCAAGTTTGGCCCACTTCCTAAATTCTCTTTTGCTGGGAGCCTGACAAAATTTATATAGATAAAGTATTACCAGATTCCTCTCCTATCATCCCAAGCTTCCTGCCAAACTTCCACCTTTCCATCATCTGAATTAATGGCTTGTTCTGTTTATAGAGTTGTCGCTTGGTATCCGTTAGAAACTAGTTCCAGGGCCCCCATGGATACCAAAATCTGTGGATGCTCAAGTCCCTGATATCCAATGGTGTAGTATTTTCATTTAACTTATGCATATCCTTCCATATACTTTAAATCATTTCCAGATTATATGTAATACTTAATAGATTGTAAATGCCCATATAAATAGTTGTCATACTGTATTGTTTAGGGAACATTGACAAGAAAAATCATCTGTACATGTTCAGTACTGAGCTATTTTTTTTCCAAGTATTTTTGATCCCTGATTGGTTGAATCCCTGGGATGCAGAACCAACAGATTGGGAGGGCTGGCTGTACTTTTATTTGGTACTTACTGTGTTCTGTATATGACAATCAGCTCTGTATATTACAGTTGCTATCTTTCACTCTCATCTTTAGGATTGGAAATATGTTTAGTTCATGTTGCAACACAGCATAACAGATAAGAACATGGGCACTGAAAACAGTGTATGTGAGTTTGAATCCAAGCTTTGTTACTTTGTAGCGCAATGTAACCTCGGGAAGGTTACAAACGTCTCTGTGCCTCACTTCCTTTCTCTATTACAAGGTGGAGATAATGAGAGTATTTAACCTTATACACTTAATATAATGATCAAAAGGGTTAATAAATGTAATTCCAAAAAGTGTTTCTGACACAGAGTGAAGCTATATAATTTGTCGATGAATATTAATATCACAGCACATAGCAACACTATATGATTGTTACCTCTAGTTGATTTTAACATTATTATTAGTTCCTGAGTAGG
Organism: Trachypithecus francoisi; assembly: GCF_009764315.1. Taxonomy (NCBI): domain Eukaryota; kingdom Metazoa; phylum Chordata; class Mammalia; order Primates; family Cercopithecidae; genus Trachypithecus; species Trachypithecus francoisi. The sequence continues at coordinate 21,256,584 of NW_022681454.1, forward strand.
ACCAAGCACATACCAGACACTGAAAAAAAAATTCATGAATATGATTCGATTGCACAAAACATTCACAGAGATCTGAATTAACTTCTGCCCGCCATATGAACCATGGAAAAGTGCAGTTCAAGAAATGCAACTGAGACACTCCCAAAGGAAAAACAGCTCAATCTCTATCCCAGTGTTTCTCAGCACAGCATTGGACAGATTCACCTCTGGGACTTTCTAAAAAGATTCACCCCAAAGAATCTACATGACACACCGTGGGGCAGCCAGCCTCTGAAAATTTCAAACAAAGCAAGATTCATAGGCTTCAGGGATTTCAGCCTTGAATTCAGCTCCCCAGGCCCCACTTCTTCCACCCACCCACGCTTAGCCTGCCTAACTTCTGTCTACCTAACAACTTAAATGTCTCTTCCTTAGAGGACTCAGAAGGTTAATTATGCAGACTTTCTCCCGACAACCTTTTTTTTTTTTTAAATTTTCATAACATTCATCCACTTCTTATGTGTTTAATGACTGTTGCACATCAGCTTTCCAAGGATGGGAACGGATCTGCCTTCTCTCCACTGCACGTGAAGCATCTGATTCAGCCCAGGTGCATTATTACAGAGTTAACTAAAAGACACATTTCTTTCAAATGAAGAAATTACAGTCAACTTAATAAAGGAGGTGATTTATAGACCAGGCTAATACACTTTTTTTTTTTTTTTGAGATAGGATATCACTCTGTTACCCAGGTGAGTGCAGTGGCATGATCATGGTGCACTGCAGGCTTAACCTCCTGGGCTCCAGCGATCCTCCTACCTCAGCCTCCAAAGTAGCTGGGACCACAGGCATGCACCACCACTTGTGGCTAATTTTTTATGTTTTAAAGAGACAGGGTCTCACTGTGTTGCCTAGGCTGGTCTTGAACTGCTGGACGCAAACCATCCTTCCACCCTGGCCTCACAAAGTGCTGAGACTACAGGTGTGAGCCATTGCATCCAACTGTAAACTTTTAAATTTCGTAATTTTTCCTAGAATAGTGTGAGACTGAGTAATTTATTTGCATATAATTAAAATGTGCTGGAGTTTTAGTTTTCAATTCAGTTTGAATTATGTCATTAATAATGGATTGAGATTATTGAAACTTATATATTTTCCCAACATAGTTTGAAATATCCTAGAAAGCCTATTGACAGATATTTTTCTTATTTCTTGAGTAAGCAATGGATTTTTAAAATGCCAGAGTTTGACTTCTTTTGATTCCACATATGAGATCATGTAGTATTTGTATTTCTGTGTCTGCTTATTTCACTTAGCATAATGTCCTCTAGGTTTATAAAACAGAGAATAGATTAGTAGTATCCAGAAGCTGGGAGGTGGAAAGTGAGCTGGGAAGTTGGGAGTGGAAGGGGGTTTCAGTCAAAGAGTGTAATGTTTCAGTTATAAAATGAATATGTTCTGGAAATCTAATCTATAGCATGTTGACGATAGTTAATAATAATGTATTGTATACTTGCAACTTGCTAAGAAAGTAAATCTTCTTATAAAAGATTAGATTGATTATGGTAATCATTTAGTGACATATTCAGATACCAAAATACATTTTACTCCTTAAATACAGGCAATTTCAAAAACTGCAAAAGTGCTCAAAGAACAATGGAAGCAGTCTTCATTATCTATGCTTCTAAAATGAAGATGACTTAAATTCAGTCATATCTATATAAGATCACATTTAAAGAAAAATAATTGCTGTGTTGATCATATATATCCATATTCTCTGATAGCTTATGATGGTCAAATGACTAGGTGAAAATTAAAAAGTCTGGTCAACTATCACTTAGAAGGATGTTTGTTTCTAATAGTGCCAAACATCGGGATGTTTCAAGACAGCTTAAAGCCTGACATTCAAAAGAAAACAAGACCATGATTTTCCTCACCCCAAACACACCCCCCTAACACACACAGACACACACACCACACACACAGACACATGCACACACACACACATTCACATACACACACATTCACATACACAGACACACATACACAGACACACACACCATACACACATAGACACACACACACACACACACACACACACACACACACACCCCAGAGCTTTTTAACTGAATAACATGTTCATTCAGGTGCTTTGGTGTCACCAAAGACACAGAACTTTTTTTTCTAAACAAGTATATCATATGCAGTTGTCTACTCTATCATCCCTATATTTTAAGATTTTTTTTCAAAAATGACAACTTGATAGATTGTGTGCTCTCAAAAAAAGAGAACTGTCTTTTCACAGAGTGAATTGAGCACAAATGAAGTATTTGACAAGAAATTGTGGTTTAATTATTACGCTTGCCTACTTGTGAGCACAAGGTAGGTGTGGATTTTATTATATGATCTCTTTTGGCTGATGGGATAGAAGAAACCAGCTAGAGTAGTTTAGTTACAACTGAGGTGCAAACACAAAATGAAAAGGGAAGTGGGGGCAGAACACAGAAACCTCTTTCATGTGGAAACTGGTCATGTTCACAAGGTACACAAAGTACCCTGGGGAGAAAGATAAAAACAACATAATTATATGCTGTTTTTATAATTAGAGGTTAATTTCATCATCCACAAAATGTGCACAATAATATTCATTATGCAAGAAATATAAAAGAGATTAAGGATAGGGAAAATTCATTATAATCTAATATAATCATATTATTTTATGATTACAGTGGATATATTGACTACAAAAAATTTGTAAGATACATAAAATATAATAAATAAAAATCGTCATCAAGTCTCACCTGAGAAATGATACTTAATGCACATTTTAATGCATTTATGTTCATATATATTCATTCACTCAACAAATATTTATTGTGTGCCTACTTTGTTTCAAAGAGTGTTCTAATCCTTGGGATATGCAAATGAGCAAAAAAAAAAAAAAACTCAGAAAGATAAAAACTCCTACCTCATAGAAATCATATTTTATTGGAAATAGGGATGGTACAGGGTAGTGAGCAGGGGATAGAAAAAAACAAGTGGTAAAAAATAAGAATAATACATATGTGTATCATGCAGTATGTTAGGTGATATTATGAAAGATGAGTGGCCGGGCGCGGTGGCTCAAGCCTGTAAGCCCAGCACTTTGGGAGGCCGAGACGGGTGGATCACGAGGTCAGGAGATCGAGACTATCCTGGCTAACACGGTGAAACCCCATCTCTACTAAAAAATACAAAAAACTAGCCGGGTGAGGTGGCGGGCACCTGTAGTCCCAGCTACACGGGAGGCTGAGGCAGGAGAACGGCGTGAACCCGGGAGGCGGAGCTTGCAATGAGCTGAGATCCCGCCACTGCACTCCAGCCTGGGTGACAGAGCGAGACTCTGTCTCAAAAAAAAAAAAAAAAAGAAAGATGAGTCCTATGGGGGAAGAAAAGCCATAAAGTGAAATCTACTGTGGCCAATTTACCTATAGCCAAGGTGCAAGGAAAGTATCAGTTTCTGTAAGAATTGTTCACAGAAGATCCTTCAAGTCCAAACTAAGAAAAAAACATTATTTACATTTATTGCCAGGCCCATCCCAAACATTCATGGACCTCGGGTAAAAGTAACATGAAGACTATGTCGAAATTCAAAAAGTATAAATTGAGCTGAAAAAATTATAATGGAATATGTCCTATCTTCCCCCTTGACAAATGCAAAACCTGGAAGGCTAGGTGTGACTTTGGAATTCATGAACTCTTTGAAATTCTGTCTCAGAACAGAGTAGAGAAAGGCAAGCAGGTCGGGCCTTGATCTACTACTTGTCCCCTTCTCACTCCACCCCCCATTCTGTCTTGTACTGTGAGGGACTTCAGAAGCAAGCATGTGGACACCCAAGCCCTGCTGTTCATGCTTTACCCATACTTCCACCCCCGATTCTGCAAACAGTCGCCCTGTGGCCATGGCTCAGGCCTCTATGTGATCACACAGTTTACCCCGCCCATCCTGAGAGAAGAGGCCCAGGTAGACTCTGGAACACTAGAATCACCTGACACATATCCCTTGGGGGCTAAAGGCTCATAAAAATTACCAAAGGAGACTGAGTGAGAGGTCACGAAAGATCTGCATTAGGGCAAATCTGTGAGGGATCACAAATACAAACGAAGCATTTTTTCCCCTTAAACAACACTTCTGACCTTAAATGTCTGGGGAGTTGATATGGTTTGTCTGTGTTCCCAGGCAAATCTCATCTGAATTATAACTCCCACAACTCCCATGTAGGAAGGTGGTTGAATTTTTGGGGCAGGTCTTTTCTGTTCTGTTCTTGTGATAGTGAGAATGAGTCTCATGAGATCTGATGGTTTTAAAAATGTTTTCCTGCACAAGCTCTCTCTTTGCTGTCATCCACGTAAGACATGACTTTGCTCCTCCTTGCCTTCCTCTGTGATTGTGAGGTCTCCCCAGCAATGTGGAACTGTAAGTCCATTAAACCTCTTTTTCTTCCTAGTCTCAGGTATGTCTTTGTTAGCAGCATGAAAATGAACTAATGCAGTAAATTGGTACCAGTAGAGTAGGGCACTGCTGAAAAGTTACCTGAAAATGTGGAAGTCACTTTGCAACTGGGTAACAGGCAGAGGTTGGAACAGTTTGGAGGGCTCAGAAGTAGACAGGAAAATGTGGGAAAGTTTGAAACTTCCTAGAGACTTGTTGAATGGCTTTGACAAAAATGCTGATAATGATATGAGCAATAAGGTCTAGACTGAGGTGGTCTCTGATGGAGATAAGGAACTTGTTGGGAAATGGAGGAAAGGTGACTCTTGTTATGGTTTAGCAAGGAGTCTGGTGGCATGTTGCCCCTGCCCTAAAGACTTGTGAAACTTTGAACTTGAGAGAGATGATTTAGGGTAACTGGTGGAAGAAACTTCTAAGCAGCAAAGCATTCAAGAGGTGACTTTGGTGATGTTAAAAGCATTCAGTTTTATAAGGGAAGCAGAGCATAAAACTTCAAAAAATTTGCAACCTGACAATTCAGTAGAGAAGAAAATCCCATTTTCTGGGGAGAAATTCAAGCCGGCTGCAGAATTTTGCAAAAATAATAAGGAGCTGATTGTTAATCCCCAAGACAATGGGGAAAATATCTCCCGTGTATGTCAGAGATCTTCAGGGCAGCTGCTCCCAGCATGGGCTCAGAGCCCTAGGAGGGCAAAATGGTTTTATGGGCCGAACCCAAGGTCCCTGAGCTGTGTGCAGTGTAGGGACTTGGTGCCCTGTGTCCCAGCCACTCCAGTCATGACTAAAAGGGACCAAGGTACAGCTTGGGTCATGGCTTCAGAGAGTGCAAGCCCCAAGCCTTGGCAGCTTCCACATGGTGTTGAGCCTGCAGGTGTACACAAGTCAAGAACTGAGGCTTGGGAACTTCTGCCTAGATTGCAGAGGATGTACGGAACTGCCTAGATGTTCAGGCACAACTTTGATGCAGGGGCGGGGCTCTCATGGAGAACCTCTACTAGGGCAGTGTGGAAGGGAAATGTGGGGTCTGAGACCCCACACAGAGTCCCTACTGGGGCACTACCCCTAGTAGAGCTGGGAGAAGAGGGCCAATGTCCTCCAGACCTCAGAATGGTAGATCAAACTACAGAATGCGCGGTATGCCTGGAAAAGCTGCAGACACTCAATGCCAGCCAATGAAAACAGCAAGGAGAGAGGCTGTACCCTGCAAAGCCACAGGGGCAGAGCTGCCCAAGAACATGGGAACCCACCTCTTGCATCAGCATGACCCAGATGCCAGACATGGAGTCAAAGGAGATAATTTTGGAGCTTTAAGATTTGACTGCCCTGCTGGATCTCAGACTTGCATGGACTTTGTAGCCCCTTTGTTTTGGCAAATTTCTCCCATTTGGAACAGTTGTATTTACTCATTGCCTGTATTCCCATTGTATCTAGAAAGTAATTAACTTGCTTTTGATTTTACAGGCTCATAGGTGGAAGGGACTTGCCTTGTCTCAGATGAGACATTGGACTCTGGACTTTTGAGTTAATGCTGAAATAATTTAGAACTTTGGGGGACTGTTGGGAAGGCATGATTGATTTTGAAATTTGAGGACATGAGGTTTTGGAGGGGCCGGGGTAGAATGATATGGTTTGGCTGTGTCCCCACTCAAATCTCATCTTTAATTGTAGCTCCCACAATTCCCACATGTCATGGGAGGAACCCGATTGGAGGTGATTGAATTATGGGGGCAGGTCTTCCTGCACTGTTCTTGTGACCGTCAATGAGCCTCACAAGACCTGATGGTTTTAAAAGCGAGAGTTTTCCTCCACAAGCTCTCTCTTTGCCTGCTGCCATCCATGTAAAATGTGACTTGCCCCTTTTTGCCTTCCGTCATGATTGTGAGGCTTCCCCAACCATGTAGAACTGTAAGTCCATTAAGCCTCTTTTTCTTCCTGGTCTTGGGCATGTCTTTATCAACAGCATGAAAACAAATTAATACAGTGGTTTTCCATACCAAGCAATTCTTCAGTTCTTCAAGACCAACTGAGTGTCCAAGCATCCAACTCTCACACTAACTACCCAGTGTTTGCAAAGACCCCACAGTTTAAGCTTAGTCCCACAATGCTGCTTCCATTTCAGTTGCCAGCCATAAATGGGGTACCTAGGCTACCCACTTTTCCACCCAGCTGAATATAAATTCAGTGTTTCCATGACTAACCCCTCCCTCACGCCTTGATAATTCCTTGGAATGACTTGAAGAACTCAGGAAATCACTTTACTTCCTGTTATCAGTTTATTACAAAGAATACAACTCTTCTATTTCTATGCCAAATGGAAGATATGCATAGAAGGTATGAAGGAAGCATATGTATAGAGCTTCCACATCCTCCCAGAACTTTAAAGTCTTAACCAATCTGGAAGTACTCCAAACCCCATCATTTAGGCGGCTTTATGGATGTTCCATTAGTAGGCATAATTGATTAAAATCATTGGCCACTGGTAATTGAACTCAATCTCCAGACCCTCTCCTCAAGAGATTGTGGAGGTGAGGGTGGGATGAAAGTTCCAACCCTCTAAAAATGGCTGGGTCTTTCTGGTGACCATCCTCCATCCTGAATATCTAGGGTTCCCCAGTCACCAGTCATCTCATTAGCATACAAAAAATACTCAGCACTTTGGAGCTTCCAAAGGTTTTAGGAGTTATTGCTAGGAACTGGGAAATAAATAATTTTTTATAACTATACCACAGGAAACTCTCTAAAAAGAGCAGTATGAGTCCTGTGAGAAATGAGCCAATTCTAATCTTCCCTAAATGCAGAAGGCACAGTCACAGATGGTGAGCACACAGCCACATAAGGGTATGACCCTTCTTTATTCATCCCCTCTTTCTGTGGTTGTACCTTGAGGAATCAGAAGCTCAGCTTCTGAGCAGAAAACAAGATAATCAAAGATGATAGAAGAAGTCAACTGCATGCCTCCTCCCTAATGGGGCTTCCAGATCTGAAGCAGTGTCAAGCTGATAGAAGGTAAGTAGCCCTACATGTGTTATTAGATCAGAGTTTTGATCATTACACTGATGGCTGGGCATTTGAGTTACTGAAAGGAGACAGTTCTTAAAACTAAGAAGGAGGAAAAGGCCATGGTACAAAGTTAAGTTTTCATCCAGGGGCAGGGAAAGAAATAGCCCTTAGAGCAAATAGAACAAAACAATCAAGGAAAGAACAAAATGGCTTTGTTGGCATTTCACATTCCCTAGGTCAATACAAATTCTCATGACCACTAGGTAGTTGAACTTGTTTCTTTACTGGGATTCTATACATCACGACACGTGGGGGCCCAAGATTTATTTGTGCTCTATTCTAATAGTTGATCCATTAAGAAACTTGATGGTATAGTGTTTTACTTATTTAAAAAAGAAAAATTTGAGGAACAATTTTAGAACAACATACTTTTGTTAGGTATCTTCTTTATAAGTATGAACAAAATTCTCTCTGGGATGCATACTATCCTGAGAGCTTTCCTATAAGAGCATATCCTTTGTTATACATCTCATTTGTATGAAGAATATTCTTGGCACTGAGTTCCACATGATACTTCCCTTCAGTGGCATGGTCATTAGAAAGTTTGACTGATTATAGTTCATGGCCTTGGGCCATGGCCCACTTCTTAGACTGATCATGAGTTGAGCAGCTTCCAAGAGTTAACTGCAGGAACAATTCACACCTTGGTGTCATTTGGTTCTATCTTCTACACTTTAGTTGATTGATCTTTCTACCTTCCCATTTGGAAAAGAGGCTTTGGAAAGAGGAAAACATGAGCAGTTATAACAGGATTTTTGAAGTTCCTTTTGAGTATCCCACCTTTAGTTCTTGGGGAACCTTGCCAGCTCTTTCTTATTTACTGTTTTCACCTACTTAATCACTTTCTCCCTGATGAGTCACTTCAAAAATGGCAGCTCTCCATGATTGACTGGGACTGTTGGAAAATAGGCCACCTTGCTTTCAAGTATCCTTTGTAACACTTTTTTCAGGAATTTAGGCTTTGCTTGCAGAATACTAAAATTCATTATATTAAGTATGTCTCCTTCCTCCCACAGCTCATCAATTAGTGACTCTAGGATCTTGGACAGGTTTAATCAACCCTTCCATGAAGAGGCAGTCTTTATTTTGGAGTTGACCTCTGAAGTCCATCTCCTTCTGTTATTCTGTTTTTCCACATTCTACTTCTCTGTCTTCTAGGTTCCTATTTGAAAACATCTCTACTTTCATATATTCTTTGTGAATTTTCACGAGATGATGATCTCTAATCACGTAATCAAATAGTATCTTTCTCATCTCCTCCTGCACTTCTCTTGCCCTCTACCTAAGGGAAGGTCCTTATAATTGGCTTCATTCTTTCTTTCTCTCTGACTCTTATTCATTTACAAATCTTCAAACTACATCATATTTGTCTTGCTCTAAGCAGTAAAATATAGGGAAAAGTTTGCTTGCTTAGAAAGAAAGACTGTAACATAGATTCAAGTTAGGTCTCAAGTGGGATTAAAGTATATCTGGGCATCTTCAAGTGAACAAAATTATAAACTCCAGGGGGATAGAAATTTCGTCTGTTTTGTTCATCAATTTATCTCCAGAATCTATTAGAGTATTTGGGGCACAGTATTCATCCAATAATCATATGTAGAATGAATGACTGCAAGAATAAAAATTGGAAATATGGAAAGCAGCAAAGTAGCTAAATAGGAAAGAAAATCCTATTTTTGGCTTAAAAAAAGAAAATATTTAAGTTTATGTCTAGTGGGAAATCAGGATAGAAAGTCAGCATTTAGCATGGTATTAGAACCAGATATTGATACCCAACCCAGCACCATGGGCACATGTCCAAGGTGGATGAAGACAGGAGCTCAGGTAGAGATAAAAAGCTGTTCTTCTGAGTAACTCTGTGGTACATAGAAAGATATGAGGCCAGGCAATAGACTGAGACTCTGTCTCTAAAAAATATACATGATGTTTGGTTTATCTTTAGTACCAAGTTGGCAAAGTGGAGCTAAGGGTTTTCCTCCTTTCTGGAAGAGACCTACATGTCTTCAGCACAGTGACTATCAGAAATGCAACCCTGCATTCATTCCTGGAAAATGTGTAACCTTGGAGAGAGCTGGAAAACATACCCTTGACTTGGGCATCAACTGGGTCATGCTAGTGCCAGAGCCAAAGAAATATAAGACTATTAGGATATTATGTGAGACACCTCTAGGGACTCCCAGGAAAAAAACTGGGTTTCATTTTTTTTTTTTTTTTGAGATGGAGTCTCGCTCTGTTGCCCAGGCTGGAGTGCAGTGGCGCTATCTCAGCTCACTGCAACTTCCACCTCCTGGGTTTACAACATTCTGCATCAGCCTCCTGAGTACCTGGGACTATAGGTGCCCACCACCACGCCCGGCTAATTTTTTTTGTATTTTTAATAGAGATGGTGTTTCACTGTGTTTGCCAGGATGGTCTTGATCTCCTGACTTTGTGATCCGCTCTCCTCGGCCTCCCAAAGTGCTGGGATTACAGGCATGAGCCACCACGCCCGGCCGGGTTTGAGTTTTTAAAAGAAAAACTAGAATGCTTATAGTTTGTGGGAAAAAATGAGAGTCCGTAAAATTTGCCTTAGTACACTAAGGTAGCATTATTATTATCATTAATAAATTAATTCAGTAGTGTTTGTTTTTTCTTTTGAGACAGGGTCTTGCTCTGTCACCCAGGCTTGAGTGCAGTGGCATGATGATGGCTCACTGCAGCCTTGACCTCTAGCGATCCTCCCGCCTCAGCCCCCTAAGTAGCTGAGACTACAGTTGTGCACCAACATGCCTGGCTAAGTTTTGTACTTTTTGGTAGAGACAGGATTTCACCATATTGCTCAGGCTAGTCTCAAACTCCTGGACTCAAGCAATCCACTCACCTCAGCCTCCTAAAGTGCTGGGATTACAGGCATGAGCCATTGCACCCAGCAATTCAGTAGTTACTCTTGAATGGCTACCATGACCCAGGCACTATGATCAGTGCTGGAAATACAATGTTAGCAGAAGGCAGTTTCCATCTCAAAGGATCTTCCAGCAGGGCCTAGGCAGCATAAGAAAACAGGCCCCATTATAACTAGGTGTGATATGCATGATGATATGATACGTGCTGGCTGCAGAGTATTGGGGTAGCCCATAAGTGAGCCACATGCTTGAGAAGCTTTTGGAAAATCCAGTTATGCAAAGTTTGAAAACAAGACCCAGAAATCAACAGTTCAGATGAAGGCCAAGTTTCTGGCCACTGAGTACATGGTCTAAAGGTTTCTTTTTTAAACATGAACTAATTCCACAGCCAGGATTAATTCCTTAAATGCATTTTGTGACTTAAACTTTTATAAGGAATCTCTTCTTTATTAAAATCGTCTTCTAATCAATTCCCCAATTGAAAGTACACCTGCTGTAATAAATTGAATATCGCACTGACTTTTCTTTTCTCCCAGTTCACTTTTTGTGTCATAAGCTAGAATGGTAGGGGATGAATTATTAAGCAAATACCAACTATAATTAACTTTGTCCTGATGCAAATATATATAAATATATATACACACACACATATATACACATATATATACACATATATACATATATATACACACACATATACATATATATATATATATGTTTGTAAATGTATTGCATAGAGTTGACTAGCAAGGTCAAACAATTCAACTCTTTTGAGCTAAAATGTGGCTGTGATCAAAACAGAGACACCTCTCACCCCTGGCAGTGCTGAAATCAGTGAAAACACTGCAAACACAGTCCTCTCAGTATCAAAGAGCGCATTCATTGTTCTTGTTGAGCACATGACATACGTCAAACAGGGTGAGTTAAATATTTTTACAAGTCACTCATCAAATAATGAGATTGTTAAGACATCCAGGCAATGCACAAAAGGAGCATGGTTTTCTTTTAAATAACTGATTTGTTCAATCATGAAGACCTTGAACAACAGCAGAGAAAAAAAGTGGGAACTCTGGTGCAGAGAAAATAATTAAAAGAAGTCCAATATTGTTAAGTGTTCAGAGAAACACTTAATGAGGGCAAGGAAAGCAGCTTCACACAATTTATACATAATGCCATTATTTCAGATTAAATGATTACTGTAAAGTAATGATGTCTCGTGAAATGTGAGGAATGTAGATCCTCCATGAGATTTATAAAGAAACTACCACACTATTTGTTTTACCATTTAATATCCCACAGGACACTGCTGAATTACTGAGGGGTATAGCTAATTAAGTTCCAAAAAAAACAGACTCAGGATCAAAGATGCTACTTAAATTCATCTAAGTCAAGGTTATCCATTCTGTCATTTCAACTGAGGCTTAAAATAAACAGTGACTCATGCCTAGAGTCTAAGTCAAAGTGTCTAGAGTCAAAATGTCTAATGAATACGCTATAAAAATGCTTCATATTAGGCTAGATATTGGTATTAAATAAAAGAGTTAAAAGAAATTTAAAACCTAGTCTTCTGTACCAAGAGGCATCTCCAAACACTTTTATTCATTCATGTCCAGTACAATATGTATTACTATGTATTATATATTCCTTACTATGTGCCATGTGATCTCGCACCAGGAATATACACATATAAAAAATTCAATAGTATTCCTCTGCCTGAAGGAGCTGGCTATACTTTATAGGAGAGAGATAAGTATGTGGTGACATAAACACAAATGGTAAGTGTTACAGCAGAAAGGCAAAAGTCCAGAGAGGCTTATTCCAGCTCAGTGCTAGGAAGAACTAGGTAAGGCGTCATAGAGAAAGTGATCCTTGAACTGCATTCACCTTGGAAAGCAGAGAAGCTGGGGAAAGACATTCCAGGAAAAGAAAGGAGGTTGAGCAAAGTCACTGTGAGGAGTAGAAATTTGGAGGCAACTGGTCCAGTTCCCTTAGAAAGAAAGAATAGCATATTTTTCAAGAGCAGAGGCTCAGGAGATGGACACTCCAGGCTTAAATCCCAGCATTCTCACTATCTGTGCAACCTCAGTTACCTCATCTAATCTCTCTGTGCCTCAGGTTCCTGGAAAACAGGGAGAGAAGTGGTAAATTGCTAACAGTGGTTCTGAGGATTGAAGGAGTTGACGTAGTGGCGCTGGAGTACAGGGTAAGTGCTGAGTAAGGCTTGGTTCTTATTGCCTGTCATTGGGAGTAGAATAATTTCTTTTTTGCAGCCTTTCCTGCCAATTTTCTAATTTCTTAGATTAGCATGGGAATCTAAGTTTAGGAAATGTGACAGTGCGTTTTTTACAAACTGAGCCAAATGATTTGAAGAATCATTATTAGGGATAAAGTGATTATGCAATATAGAAAATATCTGTAAATTTTAAGAGGATGTTATCCCATGTAAAGTGGGTAAATCAAAGAATGTGGTTGATCTTACTGAATCTAACTATCATTTTTTTTGTCAAATATCTACAAAGACTTCTACAGTGTTAAGAGTCTCAAACACACAGGTAGTAAAAACTAGAAAGACACTTTCTTCTTCCCTCAGCAAAGTGGGATATATACGTTTTCCCCAGTGTTTTCTAGGATTGGATGAATGGATATCGCAAGTGTCCAAAGCTGAGATGTAAATGCCAACACATTCACATGCTGCTATGTGTTATTGAGTGTTTGTTACTAGCTTTGATGATAAGCACAGTACCTGATTTATGTGATAATTAGGATGACAGTTTCCCCTTCCAAACCAGTTTTCAAGGAACATATTGTGTTGCTACAGCTCCTATCCCTCCAGGGGGTTGGGAGCATGTGCTCACTGACCTCACTGGAGCATGATGACTGCTATGGGCAAGCTTGCGAGGAGGCTTCAGCTCAATGTGCACATCCAGGGTTTACTTGCCCCAACACGTATGTCCTTTCCACGCTGCGACTCACAGACCACTTGACCAACCAAACAAATTACAAGAACTAGCCAACCTCTTGTACTCTGAAAGGAAATGTTATTCTTTATCTATTCTCTAAAACATGCAGATGATTAATTAAAATTCTCTTAGAGTTGCAACATCAGATATCAGAGAAGTCAGAGAAACAATAAAACTATACAAAAGGGTGAGTATTAAAACTTAAGTGCTAACCTGCTTACAACTGAACATTTGCCCAGTTCAATTGTGCTTGAAAATACTGTGCAGATCAAACCAAGTGCTCAAACAAAGAAATACATCTGGATTTTAGGCCACCTATTTTCAATTCTTGTAAAGCTTCACACCTTCATTTTGTTTTCTTGTTCTCAATAGTTTTAGTCAGTGATCTCTTACTTGATTCTCCTCCTGAGTGTCTACTTGCCTTCCCTAAAGGGACACAGGAAGCCAATTGTGTGCCTTGAGAAGGAGTGGGATGATGGTGACCCTGAATTCCTAAGGAGAAAGAGAGTAACATGTAGGAGGGAAGGCAATGAACTAGAGTTTGTAAGAGCCCTGACTAGCTATGTACCTTGAGCAAGTCACTTGATCTCACTTCATCCTCGATTTCCTAATCTGTAAAATGGGAATAATATTATGGCTCCTCATTCTCACAAAGGATTTCTGCAAGAGTAATAAAAAGTAATGTGAACATTTTAATTATTATGATGATGTCCAAAGGGAAAGAGGAAGAGGCTCTATTTACTGCATAAACAGTCACAGCTACAACTATTAAGACAGAGGTAGGTTTAAAACATTTTTTTTTTTTACATCACAGAGGACCTGATGAATTACCCTTATATCTTCTCTCATTGCACTAACAATGCTCCAGTTTCAAAAGTTCCAGATTAATAACAACTGTGAGATCTAGTCAGATTCACACATCTCTTAAATAAAGCCTGGCAAGAAGGAAAGTAATATCTTCTTTATTCCACACACATCAATACCTCTCCAAGAATATTACTGGTTTGTTTTTGCATCGGTGTTGGAAAATTTAAAAGTGTGTTTAGTTAACAACTTTCTCCTTGGCTTTTCCAAACACATTGCTTTTCAGACACTTTATTTATAGATCATCTTTTAGTTTTCTTTCACTCACTGTGGAATCCTACATTTATTTACACTTGATATATTCCTAGAAGATGTTGCCCGCTGTTAAGATTCACATATAACAATTTAAGCAAAATTGAAGAGAGTATATTTAATGGTATTTTTAAGCAGCTATGTATTTCTTTCTTCTAACATGGTAAAATAAACACAGAAATCACACATCTATCCTATTGGAAGCTAGTATGAGAACATTAAGAATCTCTATTATCAACACAGGACCATAATGAGATGCTAACATTGGGTTATAATATATTCCTACTATTAAGATGTATATCAATCTTGTCAATCCCATGCAGGAAGAAAAAAAAATCACTTCCAGGTATCTTGTACATAAAGTTATAAATTTGGATGACACCTCAAACAATCATTCTGCTTTCAGGTGTGACTATGTCTCAGCCATCAAGGTGCATTGGTCTAATGAACACAGGGATGGCTAATAACAAGTGGGGCCTCCTATGAGCCAGAGATTTTGCATTACATTTTCAAATAAATGAGTGTGAAATGTTAATACTCCAATTTTTCACCTTTTCTTGTATCCGTGCCTTTTGGCAATTGACTTCCACATTGTCCGGCTTAGCTGTATGACTTCCTTTAGACCATGAGACCCTAACAAATGACAGTGCACAGAGTCTTGAAAAAGTGTGTACATGCCTCTGCACTTTTTTGCACTCTACCTCTTTCTTGAGAATGAGCCTGGGCTAGCCTACTGGAGGATAATAGAGGATTTAGAGCAGAACTAAATCATTCCAGAATTGGCCTTCCTAGACCACTCAGCCCCCAGTAAACCTGGGCTACCTGCAGACACCAAAGCAAGCTCTAACCAATAGAAGCTAGCCCTGATCCAGACCTGTAGACTGGTGAGAGATAACAAATAACTTTTTAAAACACTGTTTTGTTTTGTTTTTCTTTCTGGAGGAAACGGGGCATTGGGTAGAAAGGTATGCACCACAGGTAACTGTTACAATGAACCTATATCATTTCTTAAAGACAACATGTGAGATATACATATATATACAGTAACAGAACAGTAAGGAATGTGTATTACTGTATACTCTTTACTGATCAAACTTCCATACATATATATGTATATCTTGTGTGTGTATGTATATATATCATATCTTTCTATATATAAACCTCCGTGAGTGTGTGTGTGTGTTTGTGTGTATGTATATATATATATATATAAAACCTTCATGAACAGGATATTTGAATACTTAAATTTTTGGTCTGTAAAGTTTTTTCTTATCAAAACCTTGATCGTTAACTGGAGTGTCTTTTTCTGTCCTCAGTGAAGATATGGATCAGTGTTTGCCTTACAGAAGTCCTTCAGCAGCCAAAGGCGTGATCTAGGAAAGTCACTGAGGGCACTTGAATATTTAGCCACACCTGGGATTCTTCTTTTCTGAGATTGACGATTTTTAGCTTTTTAGTCTTTCTTTATATTTTACTTTATTTTTAATTTTATTTGCAAACTCTTCACTCTCTTTTGGTGCTCTTTCCCAAAAGTCATTTCATTTGTTTGTACCCATCTTCATTAAAACAAAATGAAAGACAAGCAAAACGATCCTTAATAAGAAGCCTAATAGTTTACAACACTATTTCATATTTGGCATGTCCTGTTCAGAACTTTATAATCTACTCATTGTAAATAAAGACTCAGATTGACTCATGAAATGTGCAAAAGTAAGAGTGATGACTTCTGTGTTGATTAGAGACTCAAGATACAAAGAAGTTTTTTGAAAAAGTTCAACAGCACACAAGAAACAAAACTTAAACAGAAGTAAAAAACAAAACAGAAAAATATATTTGATTTTTCTTTTATGCCAATGAGGAAAAGTTGTAAATTTGACAGACGAAAGAAAAAAACTTATAGCTTGTTATTTTTCCTTACTTCATAGATATAATTATAACTAAATGATCTTCCAAAAATACTATGTCAGTTTACACATTTACCAGTAATATAGGAATATCCTCTTTTCCCACCCTCTCAAGAAAGCCAAAAGTGACAAAATACTTAAAATTTAAACATAGCTTTTAATAATAACTATTAGTAATATTGTATATTTTGTATTCCTCAATGTGGCAAGTCTTTTACCAAGGAAATAATCATGGAAGTCCCATAAATTTAGGTGTAACACTGTTAGAATACTGTTAAATTCACAGTAAATTGAAAATAACTTACATTTCTTAATTATTAATGACTGGTAAGAAAATTATGTTATACTGCAGAGTAAAATATTATATAGTCTTATTAATAAGGATATTTGCTGATAAGAGAAAATATATACACTTAAAATAATTCAATGTAAAAATATTTAAATTATTATCTCATTTTAGTAAAAGAAAGATATATATATATAAATGAAAGTCTAGGCTCAGCGCAGTGGCTCACATCTGTAATCCTAGCACTTTGGGAGGCCAAGGTGGGGGCATCTCTTGAACCCAGGAGTTTGAGACCAGCCTAGGCATCATAGGAAATTCTCGTCTCTACTAAAAATACAATAGATTAGCCAGGTGGGGTGGTGGTTCACACCTATAGCCCCAGCTACTTGCGAAGCTAAGTTGGGAGGATCACCTGAGTCTGGTGAGTTTCGAAGCTGCAGTGAACTGTGACTGCACCACTGTACTATAGTGTGGACGACAGGATGAGACCCCATCTCAAAATAAATAAATAAATAATAAATAAATAAATACATACCTAGAAAATTATGTGTTAAATACTGTGTAGATCTAAGAAAATCAGTTTCTGAGGGGTTTTTTTTTTCTTATATGTGTTTCATAAGTATTTGATAATAAACATGAGCTATTTATAATGAGAAAAACAAGTGAATTGTTAAGGAAGGAATCAGCAAATATTTACTCTAACAGAATTTCATTAAAAAGTTCTAGAAATTATTGTTGATTGTATACCCAATTTTTAGTTAGCCAACAACTATTTATCATATTTTATTTTCCATGTGCCAAGGGATACAGCATCAGAGAACAAAACTATCTCTTGCCTCATGGAGCATACCTTTTGTGAAAGAAGCGGTCAAGATGTCCGTGAAATAATTATGTATCAGGTGATAATAGTTGCAAGGAAGAAACAATAATCTATGTAAGGAAACAGACTAAAAGGAGACACTGCTTCACTGGGGATGACTGAAGAGGTGACATTTGAACAGACTAAAGTAAGAAAGCCACATGGATAGCTAAGGAAAAGCTTTCTTGACAGTGAGAATAGCAAGTGCAAAGGCCCTGAGGCAACAGTGTTTTTATTGGATATGAGCACCATGGCCATCAGATGACAACAAAGATATTTTAGATTTTAGTAATAGAACAGTAAGGAATGCGTATGACTGTATACTCTTTACTGATCAAATTTCCATGAGGATATTGTGTTCAATTCAGTTTTTGGTATCACAGTCTAAAGAACACTGATGAATCTGAGCAAGTAATGAAGAAAGTGCTCAGGATAATGAGGGGGTCCGGAAATGGTGTCACAGGAATAACGGCAGGAAATCTAGTTGCTTAATTGAAGAAAAAGATGACCTGACACAGACACGAGAAGGCTGTCATGTTGTCATGATAAACTCATTTGGTTTGGCTTCAGAACGCAAAACCAGAATGAAAATTATAGAGCAGACCTTAGCCAAGTATAAGAAAGGAAATTCTAACAATTACACCTTTTCTAAAGATGAACATTAGTAGTGAATCCTAGTCCAGTGGGTACCACTGGAATTGCCCCCAGTGGGTAGCATTCTGGTGGGTGTCATTACTGGACATTTTCCTTTCTTCCTTTCCTCCCTTTCCTTCTTTTCCTTCCTTTCCTTCCTTTCCTTCCTTTCTTTCTTTTGACGGAGTCTCACTCTGTTGCCCAGGCTGGAGCATAGTGGCGCAATCTGGGCTCACTGCAACCTCCACCTCCCAAGTTCAAGCGATTCTTCTGCCTCAGCCTCCCGAGTAGCTGGGATTACAGGCGCATGCCACCATCCCCAGTTAATTTTTCATATCTTTAGTAGAGATGGGGTTTCACCATGTTGGACAGGCTGGTCTCGAACTCCTGACTTCGTGATCCACCCGCCTTGGCCTCCCAAAGTGCTGGATTACAGGTGTGAGCCACCGTGCCCGGCCTATTACTGGATCTTTAACTTGTGGGGTTCATGGAACCATATAACTGAAATACCACTGGTCACTTGGGAGAAAAGATCTAGATTTACAGAATCCTAGAAACTCAAGTTGGAGTAGGCCTGAGACATCCTTTAGACAAAGACCATTCATGGTTAGAGCTTGAAGAGGGAGGTGGCAACTGTCCTCTCAGCACGTGTGGAATGTGGAGATAGAGGCATCTGGCCTCTAATTCAGTAGCAGATTGGGTTATTTAACAAATGCTTAAGTGAGCAAATGATGGTTCTATTTTCATAGGTGTTAATCAAACCTATTATCACAGAAGCATAGTCTTTTGTTACAATCTGTTCTTTGATAAATGTGCAAAATATATAATGGGGACTTTTCCTAGAATTAACATTTCCTGAAGTATAAGGAGTGAATAAAATATATTAGGGAATTTTTTTTTTTTAATATTTTAACAGGGCAGGCACGGTGGCTCACACCTGTAATCCCAGCACTTTGGGAGGCTGAGGTGGGCAGATTACAAGGTCAGGAGTTCGAGACCAGCCTGGCCAATATGGTGAAACCCTGTCTCTACTAAAAATACGAAAATATTAGCCAGGCATGGTGGTACGCACCTGTAGTCCCAGCTACTCAGGAGGCTGAGGTAGAAGAATTGCTTGAACCCAGGAGGCAGAGGTTGCAGTGAGCTGAGATTGCACCATTGCACTCCAGCCTGGGCAACAGAGTGAGACTCCATCTCAAAAATAAATAAATAAATAAATAAATAAATAAATAAATATAAAAATAAAATATTTTAACAACACATCACACATGCACACTCCCATACAAACTATTACTTTATTATTATTTGCCAAGTAATAAGGACAGCTTGTGTTCTGCCTAAGGCACAAGATTCTCTATTTGGCCCTTGACAAAGTATGTCCCAATCACTATATCCCCATCACCTTGCCCAGGGCCCCAAATAAAATATGTCCTCAAAAAGTGACTGTTAGATGAAAAAATGATTGAGAAAATTACTCATAGATCATACATCATCCCAACACCATTGAAGTTGCTCAGAACATTTTGGAACTCTGCTTTAGAATTTAACATCAATTTTATTAAACTTTCTTTAGTAGTTACAAATTTTTATCTTTGAATGCTGTATTTGCAAATAGGCAAGCCTCACTTTTGTAACCTGTAAGGTTACAAAAACCGGTAAAAGTACTTTACAATAAAGAAAATAGAGTAAATTTTAAATAATGGGAATGTGATTCATTAGTGCCTTCTGGAATGGCAGAGAAGGAGCAACTCTCTTTGAAATATACCACACCAGAGTCTATCTCATCTCCACTGCCACTGCTCTGGTGCGACTCTCTTCATCCACTGACTGAAATATTGCAGTCTCCCCCTTAAAACATCTTGTTTCTACTTTCTTCTTTCATTCCTTAAGTTCAAAGCTCACAAGCAAAGCTGTTTATTTCCTGGCTCTGACATTCACTAGTTGTTTAACCTAAAACCTTTATTTAACCTTCCTAAGCCTCACTTTTGTAACCTGTAAGATGGGGATAATATTAGAAACACCAACTTCAAGTAATTTCGTGAGGAATAGCTGAAGCCATATGAGATGTGCTAAACGCTGGCCATTAGTAGTATGTCATTCCTCTGCTTACATTTTTGAGCAGCTTCCTTATCTATGGTTAAAACTGAAACTCCTTGACATGAACCTCAGGACTCCTCATGACTGGAGCCTGAGTTCCACTCCTCTTTTGAGTCATTCCTCCATCTTGCCATCATTTCTCTCCTTATCCCACAAGTTCTAACAAAGCAGATTACTCACCTCCCTGTTACTTCATAAATTGTTCCAATGACCTGCCTCCTGGAATGTCCTTATCCCATCTCTTTATCTGATGAAGATCTGCTCATCCATCAAATATCAACTCAAAGATCAGGACTTCCTGGTGCCTCCATTTTATGCTAATTACGTATTTACATGTTGGTTACCTTCCTGGTCTCTGAGCTGCTCAGGAGGTTATAGATCTTCTTTCCCTCTGTCTCCCCAGTGCTTAGCTCACTCCCTGGAAATAACAGGCTTGTGAATAAATTTGAAGATTATTCCAAAAGAATGAACTACAGAACTACTCACTTCTGCAATGGCACATTGCAGATCTTAGAGTCTGTGTAGCCTTTGGGCCTGCCTGACTTCTTAAAGGGAAAGATGCTGATAAAGATGATGTTTCAAGCTAGCACCCATTAGTTGCTGACATCTGAGGTCTAGATTTTATGTTGACTCAAGTTATGAAATCAGACCATCTACATGCCTATTGAGTTTTGAAGGAAATGATCATAGAGAGGAACAAATGAATAAACATGCTTTTCCTCTGTCTTGGAACCTATCACAGTGGAGAGCATTGGTGTGTTAGCATGAGTGTATCCTGTAAGAACCTTGAGAGCTGAGATGGCCTTACAAATCTAACAAGAATTGAAGGCTTGTCACACAGTAGGTGCTTAATTCATTCTTACTAGATTGGATTGAAAGATGAATGATATATTTCAAGTGAGGGAACAGGAAAAAAACACCTAAATTGTGAGATGAATATGAAAACTGAAGACTGTCTTTCAGACCGAGTGCTGATGAGAACAGGTGATAGACTTGGCAACAGTGACGGGCTGCGTCAGCTTATTTTTTTTGGCATTGTGACTGAGGACGCTGGTTGGAGTCATGAGAAATGTTCATCAGACCTTCACTGTGCTCCTTCTGCTCTCAGATATTGCTGTTGCAAAACAGATCTTGAGGTTTCTCTCATCACTATGCACTCGCATGTTAGGGGGAGCTCTTCTGCCTGGTTCTCAGTCCTCCTGCTTCTACATCAGTAAAAATTATTATGATTTTGGAAATCATCATTCTAGTGATTGGTGCAGGGATTCAGGTTTTGCTCTTATGTGCCAATTCTGGTGGATTGGTTGAGGAGGCTGGCATTGTGTTGAGGAGGATTTGGGGGCTTCCTCTAGGCTGAGTGGTAAAGAGAACCATGATCAATTTTGAGAGAAAAGGAGGTGGCACATATGCTATGTATTTCTAACTCTTGTATTAAGTAGTCTAAGCCAATAAATTGGCAGAAAATAATTGAATCAAGAAAATCATTTCCAGTCACTTTTAATTATAATAACAGACAAATTCGATATTTCTAGTAACAATGAGTTTGACAACAGACACAGAGTAAAAAGTTTAGACTATGTGCTTTTATAAAGAAGGGGAGAAAAGAAATTAGAATTTGTATAACTGTATGTGTCAGGAATTGTCTTAGTTCTGGGAAAATTGTCAGAATCAAAATGGAGTCACTTTGTTAAAACCCTGACAGATAGGGCCATGAAGTGGGGGATGGGGAGGGAGGGGGTGGCCTCACACATGTACACATATCTGATACCAAAAACCATCACAAAAATACTGCACAGATCACAACCTTGCACAAAAGCTACCACAAACGTCACACAAAAAATACTTATTCGAAGACATCTGGCCAGCAACTGTTGTCCAACCTTGGACTGACATCATCCTTATTATTGATCCTGATAGCCAAGCATGTCTCAAAACACCTCACCTAACCCACCTTATCTTTCCTTTAAAAACATTTGTCTTCCTTTACCTCCCTAAATATGCACATGTATGTTCCCATTGCAATTCCCAATCCTGAATAACTATCATTTTTTTCCTAGAAAGTCTCCCTTTCTAAAGCCTGTAGAGAAAGTGTGTTATTCAGGTTTGACAGTGCTATAAAGTAAATATTTGAATTGCCTTTTAACAAATAAGGGCCGGGCACGGTGGTGGCTCAAGCCTGTAATCCCAGCACTTTGGGAGGCCGAGACGGGCGGATCACGAGGTCAGGAGATCGAGACCATCCTGGCTAACACGGTGAAACCCCGTCTCTACTAAAAAAAATACAAAAAACTGGCTGGGCAAGGTGGCGGGTGCCCGTAGTCCCAGCTACTCGGGAGGCTGAGGCAGGAGAATGGCATAAACCCGGAAGGCGGAGCTTGCAGTGAGCTGAGATCTGGCCACTGCACTCCAGCCTGGGCAACAGAGTGAGACTCCGTCTCAAAAACAACAAAAAAAAAAATAAATAAATAAGGAAAGTGAGGCTAAAGGGGAATAAGAAACTTTGTCAGGTCCCACAGTTATAAGTGGGCTCTTGTTAGGGTTTGGTCAAGGTCTGTTTAATGATAAAATGACCATGCTCCTTTCACTGTGCCATATGTGATCCCTACACACATACACAGTGATATGGTTTGTCTGTGTCCCTACCCAAATCTCAAGGTGAATTGTATCTCACAGATATCCCACATATTGTCGAGGGAACCATGGGGCAGGTAATTGAATCGTCGGGGCCAGTCTTTCCTGTGCTATTCTCATGATGGTGACTAAGTATCACGAAATCTGATTGGTTTATCGGGGGTTTCCACTTTTGCTTCTTCCTCATTTTTCTCCTGCTGCTGATGTAAGACGTGCCTTTCACCTCCCATCACGATTCTGAGGCCTCCCCAGCCATGTGGAACTATAAGTCCAATTAAACCTTTCTTTTTGTTCCCGGTATGTCTTTATCAGGAGTGTGAAAACAAACTAATACAGTAAATTGGTACCAGTAGAGTGGGGTGCTGCTGAAAAGATACCCGAAAAGATGGAAGTGACTTCAGAACTGGGTAACAGGCAGAGGTTGGGACAGTTTGGAGGGCTCAGAAACTTTGTAGGAAAGTTTAGAACTTCCTAGGTACTTGCTGAATGGCTTTGCCCAAAATGCTGATAGTGATATGGACAATAAGGTCCAGTCTGAGACGGTCTCAAATGGAGATAAGGACCGTGTTGGGAACTAGAGCAAAGGTGACTCTTGTTATGTTTCAGCACAGAAACTGGTGGCATTTTGCCCCTGACCTAGAGATGTGTGGAACTTTTAACTTGAGACAGCTGATTTGGGGTATCTGGGGAAGAAATTTCTAAGTAGTAAAGCATTCAAAAGGTGACTTGGGTGCTGTTAAAGGCATTCAGTTTTATAAGAGAAGCAGAGCATAAAAGTTTGGAAAATTTGCAGCCTATGCCATAGAAAAGAAAACCCCGTTTTCTAGGGAGAAATTCAAGCCAGCTGCAGAAATTTGCATAAATAGTAAGGAGCCTAATGTTAATCCCCAAGACCATGGGAAAAATGTCTCTAGGGCATATAAGAGACCTTCACAGCAACCCCTCCCATGGCAGGCCTGGAGGCCCAGGAGCAAAAAATGGTTTTATGGAAATGTATGGAAATGTCTGGATGCCCAGAAGATGTATGGAAATGTCTGGATGCCCAGGCGTAAGTTTGCTATGGGAGCAGCACCCTCATGCAGAACTTCTGCTAGGGCAGTGTAGAAGGGAAATGCAGGGTCGGAGCCCCACACAGAGTACCCACTGGGGCACTGCTTAGTGGAGCTGTGAGAAGAGGGTCGCCGTCCTCCAGACCCCAGAATGGTAGATCCACCACCAGCTTGCACCATGCACCTGGAAAAGCCATAGACACTCAACACCAACCTGTGAAAGCAGCCAGGAGTGGGGCTATACCTTGCAAAGCCACAGGAGCAGAGCTGCACAAGACTATGGGAACCTACCTCTTGCATCAGCTTGACCCTGATGTGAGACATGGAGTAAAAGGAGATCATTTTGGACCTTTAAAATTTGACTGCCCTACTGGATTTCGAACTTGCATGGGCCCTGTAACCCCTTTGTTTTGGCCAATTTCTCCCATTTGGAATGGCTGTATTTACTGAATACCTGTATCCCCATTGTACCTAGGAAATAACTAGCTTGCCTTTGATTTTACAGGCTCATAGGTGGAAGGGACTTGCTTTGTCTCAAATGAGACTTTGGACTGTGGACTTTTGGGTTAATGCTGAAACAAGTTAAGACTTTGGGGGACAGAATGATATGGTTCAGCTGTGTTCCCACCCAAATCTCAACTTGAATTGTATCTCCCAGTATTCCCACATATTGTGGGAGGGACCTAGGGGGAGGTAATTGGATCATGGAGGCTGGTCTTTCCCGTGCTATTCTCGTGATAGTGATTAAGTCTCACGAGATCTAATGGGTTTATCAGGGGTTTCCACTTTTGCTTCTTCCTCATTTTTCTCTTGCTGCCAATGTAAGAAATGCCTTTCAGCTCCTGTCATGTTTCCGAGGCTGTTCCAGCCATGTGGGACTGTAAGTCCAGTTAAATCTCTTTTTGTTCCCAGTTTCAGGTATGTCTTTATCAGCAGCATGTAAGTGAACGAATACACATATGCACATACATGCATGTAAGCCCACACAACTATATATACATATGTACAAATATACAGATATATACACATATATATGTATGTGCAATGCAAACTTCATATATTAAGACTGCAATCTTAGAAAATCAAGAAGTAAATAACAAAGGTTTGTAAGACAATGACTCAGCACTCTAAAGGTCTTTTCCTTACATCAGTTCCCTTGGGTCTTCATTCAGATCCTATTGTCTCTTCATTTATACGGCATTCTAACAACTTGTTC
Source organism: Trachypithecus francoisi (assembly GCF_009764315.1). Taxonomy (NCBI): domain Eukaryota; kingdom Metazoa; phylum Chordata; class Mammalia; order Primates; family Cercopithecidae; genus Trachypithecus; species Trachypithecus francoisi. The sequence goes on from NW_022681454.1 coordinate 21,281,748, forward strand.
ATCCTAAAGATAGGAAACTTTCTAGCAAATGTTACAAAGACAGGAAAAAAGTATAGGTGACAATCACCAAAAAAGATGGATGAAAATTGTGCCGTCTTATTTCCCATTACAATAATTATCTCAATACAAGTAATATTCTTGAGGAAAGATTAACTTGTAATCAGCATAGTCTGTCTGAAAGGCAGAAATACATCTGACACATTTAAAAAAGATTTTCATGAAATATTGCCGTTTTTTAGGTTTCAGCACTACAGGATATTCCTCAGTTACATAGAAAATTGATCAGTAGAGAATTCATTCATTATGTTGCTAGGTTAAGTACAGAATTTAAATGAGGTACTATTATATAAAACATTTGTAGAATTCTAGTGATAAAATACAAGGATTTTATAAACTCAGCAAAATATGGAGAAGCTCTTTGGGTTGGGAGCTTGGGTCTAGTACTGAAGGTTGCTGTTTTCAAGGTGGCTTTTTTCCCATCATTCAGAATGAAATGCAAAACTAAGAACAGTAGCCAACTCCATAAACTTTCTCACCTTGCATCTTTGGATAAAGGAGACGTTTCTTTTTTAGCTTCCTAACAGCTTAAAATTGCAAATAAATTTGAATGCCACAGCTATTTGGTAGATGGCTGGATTCCCGCGGACACAGAGTGTCAAGAATCACCTCAACAGGAACGAGGGAAGTAAGTAATGAAGGTTATAATCTCAAGGGATGGGAAAGACGGTTCCTGGAGAGAACTACTTTGCCCAAAGTCATGACATTAAAACAGACCATATGTCTTCCTGTTTGAATATGTTCACCTATTTTGTCTCTACACTGTCTCTCTTATTTACCTTGTCGCCCTGAGAATCACAATGCATGGTCTAAAAATTGAGAAATCACAAGAGTCCCAACCACAGAAGTCAAAACCAAACCACAAACTGGCTAAATTTGAAACTTATAAAAGAAAAAGCAAAATGACTCACCACCAATTGTATAATTAAAGACTGTTTCAGAAAGAAAGCACTCCCTGGACTGCAGTTTATTCATCCTCCAGCCACTGATCTGCCTCAGTTTCCCCCAGTGTGACTGGGACAGCCTGGCTCAAAGAGGCACAACCTGAAAATTAAGCATGAGAACATTTCCCCCACTTTCTGTGTAGATTCAAATATCCTCAAAGACTTATCCTACTGTTACTTGTCCCCCTTCTGTTCCAGGCCGACCACCACACACCTACCAAATACAACACATTGAATCTTCAACAGTGATGACCGCATGTGTATGTTGTTAACTTTCCTCTGGTCATATTAAATCCTTCCTTCTGGGTCCTAGAAAAATGAAATTTTTTAGTCCTTTTCCTTTTGTTCCTAGCCTATCCCTTAGCTTTTTGATGAGTAAAAGATGAAATAACATACAGAAGGATGCCCAGCATGACCAGGAAAATGACTCATCTGGCCAAATAATCTGTCCCATGGAAAACTACTGAGCCTTGCCAAATGCATATAGACATTAATTCCTAAAATACCACAGGAGAGGTTAGGGTCTTTTCAGGCTCTTGTGTCTAAAAGGTTTCCATGTTATGTTGATCAGTGTTTCTGAGCTTTCAGTCCAAGGAGTGGATAAATTTTAAAGTCTTAGGAGCTCCCTCATGCTATATGCCAGTTTTTATGTATAATTATATGTTTATGTCGTTTTTTTAAATTATACTTTAAGTTCTAGGGTACATGTGCATAACGTGCAGTTTGTTACATATGTATACTTGTGCCATGTTGGTGTGCTGCACCCATCAACTCGTCAGCACTCATCAATTCGTCATTTATATCAGGTATAACTCCCAATGCAATCCCTCCCCACTCCCCCCTCCCCATGATAGGCCCCAGTGTGTGATGTTCCCCTTCCCGAGTCCAAGTGATCTCATTGTTCAGTTCCCACCTATGAATGAGAACATGCGGTGTTTGGTTTTCTGTTCTTGTGATAATTTGCTAAGAATGATGGTTTCCAGCTGCATCCATGTCCCTACAAAGGACGCAAACTCATCCTTTTTTATGGCTGCATAGTATTCCATGGTGTATATGTGCCACATTTCTTAACCCAGTCTGTCACAGATGGACATTTGGGTTGATTCCAAGTCTTTGCTATTGTGATAGTGCCGCAATAAACATACGTGTGCATGTGTCTTTATAGCAGCATGATTTATAATCCTTTGGGTATATACCCAGTAGTGGGATGGCTGGGTCATATGGTACATCCAGTTCTAGATCCTTGAGGAATCACCATAATGTTTTCCATAATGGTTGAACTAGTTTACAATCCCACCAACAGTGTAAAAGTGTTCCTATTTCTCCACATCCTCTCCAGCACCTGTTGTTTCCTGACTTTTTAATGATTGCCATTCTAACTGGTGTGAGGTGGTATCTCATTGTGGTTTTGATTTGCATCTCTCTGATGGCCAGTGATGATGAGTATTTTTTCATGTGTCTGTTGGCTTTATGAATGTCTTCCTTTGAAAAATGTCTGCTCATATCCTTTGCCCACTTTTTGATGGGGTTTTTGTTTTTTTCTTGTAAATTTGTTTGAGTTCTTTGTAGATTCTGGATATTAGCCCTTTGTCAGATGAGTAGATTGCAAAAATTTTCTCCCATTCTGTAGGTTGCCTGTTCACTCTGATGGTAGTTTCTTTTGCTGTGCAGAAGCTCTTTAGTTTAATTAGATCGCATTTGTCAATTTTGGCTTTTGCTGCCGTTGCTTTTGGTGTTTTAGACATGAAGTCCTTGCCCATGTCTATGTCCTGAATGGTACTACCTAGGTTTTCTTCTAGGGTTTTTATGGTATTAGGTCTAACATTTAAGTATCTAATACATTTTGAATTAATTTTCATATAAGGAGTAAGGAAAGGATCCAGTTTCAGCTTTCTACTTATGGCTAGCCAATTTTCCCAGCACCATTTATTAAATAGGGAATCCTTTCGCCATTTCTTGTTTCTCTCAGGTTTGTCAAAGATCAGATGGCTGTAGATGTGTGGTATTATTTCTGAGGACTCTGTTCTGTTCCACTGGTCTATATCTCTGTTTTGGTACCAGTACCATGCTGTTTTGGTTACTGTAGCCTTGTAGTATAGTTTGAAGTCAGGTAGTGTGATGCCTCCAGCTTTGTTCTTATGACATAGGATTGTCTTGGCGATGCGGGCTCTTTTTTGGTTCCATATGAACTTTAAAGCCGTTTTTTCCAATTCTGTGAAGAAAGTCATTGGTAGCTTGATGGGGATGACATTGAATCTATAAATAACCTTGGGCAGTATGGCCATTTTCACAATATTGATTCTTCCTATCCATGAGCATGGTATGTTCTTCCATTTGTTAGTGTTCTCTTTTATTTCACTGAGCAGTGGTTTGTAGTTCTCCTTGAAGAGGTCCTTTACATTCCTTGTAAGGTGGATTCCTAGGTATTTTATTCTCTTTGAAGCAATTGTGAATGGAAGTTCATTCATGATTTGGCTCTCTGCTTGTCTGTTACTGGTGTATAAGAATGCTTGTGATTTTTGCACATTAATTTTGTATCCTGAGACTTTGCTGAAGTTGCTTATCAGCTTAAGGAGATTTTGGGCTGAGACAATGGGGTTTTCTAAATATACAATCATGTCATCTGCAACAGGGACAATTTGACTTCTTCTTTTCCTAACTGGATACCCTTGATTTCTTTCTCTTGCCTGATTGCCCTAGCCAGAACTTCCAACACTATGTTGAATAGGAGTGGTGAGAGAGGGCATCCCTCCCTTGTGCCAGTTTTCAAAGGGAATTTTTCCACTTTTTGCCCATTCAGTATGATATTTGCTGTGGGCTTGCCATAAATAGCTCTTATTATTTTGAGGTACGTTCCATCAATACCGAATTTATTGAGCGTTTTTAGCATGAAGGGCTGTTGAATTTTGTCAAAAGCCTTTTCTGCATCTATTGAGATAATCATGTGGTTCTTGTCTTTGGTTCTGTTATATGCTGGATTATTTATTGATTTGCGAATGTTGAACCAGCCTTGCATCCCAGGGATGAAGCCCACTTGATCATGGTGGATAAGCTTTTTGATGTGCTGCTGGATCCGGTTTGCCAGTATTTTATTGAGGATTTTTGCATCGATGTTCATCAGGGATATTGGTCTAAAATTTTCTTTTTTTGTTGTGTCTCTGCCAGGCTTTGGTATCAGGATGATGTTGGCCTCATAAAATGAGTTAGGGAGGATTCCCCCTTTTTCTATTGATTGGAATAGTTTCAGAAGGAATGGTACCAGCTCCTCCTTGTACCTCTGGTAGAATTCAGCTGTGAATCCATCTGGTCCTGGACTTTTTTTGGTTGGTAGGCTATTAATTATTGCCTCAATTTCAGAGCCTGCTATTGGTCTATTCAGGGATTCAACTTCTTCCTGGTTCAGTCTTGGGAGAGTGTAAGTGTCCAGGAAATTATCCATTTCTTCTAGATTTTCTAGTTGATTTGCGTAGAGGTGTTTCTAGTATTCTCTGATGGTAGTTTGTATTTCTGTGGGGTCCGTGGTGATATCCCCTTTATCATTTTTATTGCGTCTATTTGCTTCTTCTCTCTTTTCTTCTTTATTAGTCTTGCTAGCGGTCTGTCAATTTTGTTGATCTTTTCAAAAAACCACTCCTGGATTCATTGATTTTTTGGAGGGTTTTTTTGTCTCTATCTCCTTCAGTTCTGCTCTGATCTTAGTTATTTCTTGCCTTCTGCTAGCTTTTGAATGTGTTTGCTCTTGCTTCTCCAGTTCTTTTAATTGTGATGTTAGAGTGTCAATTTTAGATCTGTCCAGCTTTCTCTTGTGGGCATTTAGTGCTATAAATTTCCCTCTATACACTGCTTTAAATGTGTCCTAGAGATTCTGGTATGTTGTATCTTTGTTCTCATTGGTTTCAAAGAACATCTTTATTTCTGCCTTCATTTCGTTATGTACCCAGTAGTCATTCAGGAGCAGGTTGTTCAGTTTCCATGTAGTTGAGCAGTTTTGATTGAGTTTCTTAGTCCTGAGTGCTAGTTTGATTGCACTGTGGTCTGAGAGACAGTTTGTTATAATTTCTGTTCTTTTACATTTGCTGAGGAGTGCTTTACTTCCAATTATGTGGTCAATTTTGGAATAAGTGCGATGTGGTGCTGAGAAGAATGTATATTCTGTTGATTTGGGGTAGAGAGTTCTATAGATGTCTATTAGGTCCACTTGGTGCAGAGATGAGTTCAATTCCTGGATATCCTTGTTAACTTTCTGTCTCGTTGATCTGTCTAATGTTGACAGTGGAGTGTTGAAGTCTCCCATTATTATTGTATGGGAGTCTAAGTCTCTTTGTAAGTCTCTAAGGACTTGCTTTATGAATCTGGGTGCTCCTGTATTGGGTGCATATATATTTAGGAGAGTTAGCTCTTCCTGTTGAATTGATCCCTTTACCATTATGTAATGGCCTTCTTTGTCTCTTTTGATCTTTGATGGTTTAAAGTCAGTTTTATCAGAGACTAGGATTGCAACCCCTGCTTTTTTTTTGTTCTCCATTTGCTTGGTAGATCTTCCTCCATCCCTTTATTTTGAGCCTATGTATGTCTCTGCATGTGAGATGGGTCTCCTGAATACAGCAGACTGATGGGTCTTGACTCTTTATCCAGTTTGCCAGTCTGTGTCTTTTAATTGGAGCATTTAGTCCATTAACATTTAAGGTTAATTGGTTATGTGTGAACTTGATCCTGCCATTATGATATTAACTGGTTATTTTGCTCGTTAGTTGATGCAGTTTCTTCCTAGCCTTGATGGTCTTTACATTTTGGCATGTTTTTGCAGTGGCTGGTACTGGTTTTTCCTTTCTGTGTTTAGGGCTTCCTTGCGGGTCTCTTGTAAGGCAGGCCTGGTGGTGAGAAAATCTCTAAGCATTTGCTTATCTGTAAAGGATTTTATTTCTCCTTCACTTATGAAACTTAGTTTGGCTGGATATGAAATTCTGGGTTGAAAATTCTTTTCTTTAAGAATGTTGAATATTGGCCCCCACTCTCTTCTGGCTTGTAGAGTTTCTGTCGAGAGGTCTGCTGTTAGTCTGATGGGCTTCCCTTTGTGGGTAACCCGACCTTTCTCTCTGGCTGCCCTTAAGATTTTTTCCTTCGTTTCAACTTTGGTGAATCTGGCAATTATGTGTCTTGGAGTTGCTCTTCTCGAGGAATATCTTTGTGGCGTTCTCTGTATTTCCTGAATTTGAATGTTGGCCTGCCCTACTAGGTTGGGGAAGTTCTCCTGGATGATATCCTGAAGAGTGTTTTCCAACTTGGTTCCATTTTCCCCCTCACTTTCAGGCACCCCAATCAGACGTAGTATTGGTCTTTTTACATAATCCCATACTTCTTGCAGGCTTTGCTCATTTCTTTTTCTTCTTTTTTCTTTTGGTTTCTCTTCTCGCTTCATTTCATTCATTTGATCCTCAATCACTGATACTCTTTCTTCCAGTTGATCGAGTTGGTTACTGAAGCTTGTGGATTTGTCACGTATTTCTCATGTCATGGTTTTCATCTCTGTCATTTCATTTATGACCTTCTCTGCGTTAATTATTCTAGCTATCAATTCTTCCACTCTTTTTTCAAGATTTTTGGTTTCTCTGCGCTGGGTACATAATTCCTCCTTTAGCTCTGAGAAGTTTGATGGACTGAAGCCTTCTTCTCTCATTTCGTCAAAGTCATTCTCTGACCAGCTTTGATCCATTGCTGGCGATGAGCTGCGCTCCTTTGCAGGGGGAGATGTGCTCTTATTTCTTGAATTTCCAGCTTTTCTGCCCAGCTTCTTCCCCATATTCATGGTTTTATCTGCCTCTGGTCTTTGATGATGGTGACGTACTGATGGGGTTTTGGTATAGGTGTTCTTCCTGTTTGATAGTTTTCCTTCTAATAGTCAGGACCCTCAGCTGTAGGTCTGTTGAAGATTGCTTGAGGTCCACTCCAGACCCTGTTTGCCTGGGTATCAGCAGCAGAGGTTGCAGAAGATAGAATATTGCTGAACAGCAAGTGTACCTGTCTGATTCTTACTTTGGAAGCTTCCTCTCAGGGGTGTACTCCACCCTGTGAGGTGTGGGGTGTCAGACTGCCCCTAGTGGGGGATGTCTCCCAGTTAGGCTACTCAGGGGTCAGGGACCCACTTGAGCAGGCAGTCTGTCCGTTCTCAGATCTCAACCTCCGTGTTGGGAGATCCACTGCTCTCTTCAAAGCTGTCAGACAGAGTCGTTCGGGTCTGCCCAGGCCTCTGCTGCTTTCCCTATTGTTTTTTAGCTGTGCCCTGTCCCCAGAGGTGGAGTCTACAGAGACAGGCAGGTTTCCTTGAGCTGCTATGAGCTCCACCCAGTTGGAGCTTCCCAGCGGCTTTGTTTACCTACTTAAGCCTCAGCAATGGCGGGCGCCCCTCCCCCAGCCTCACTGCTGCCGTTTCGGTTAGATCGCAGATTGCTGTGCTAGCAATGAGGGAGGCTCCGCGGCCGTGGGACCCTCCCAGCCAGGTGTGGGTATAATCTCCTGGTGTGCCCGTTTGCTTAAAGTGCAGTATTGGGGTGGGAATTACCCGATTTTCCAGGTGTTGTGTGTCTCAGTTCCCCTGGCTAGGAAAAGGGATTCCCTTCCCCCTTGCGCTTCCCAGGTGAGGCAATGCCTCGCCCTGCTTCAGCTCTCGCTGGTTGGGCTGCAGCAGCTGACCAGCACCAATTGTCCGGCACTCCCCAGTACCTCAGTTGAAAATGCAGAAATCAATGGTCTTCTGTGTTGCTCGTGCTGGGAGTTGGAGACCGGAGCTGTTCCTATTCGGCCATCTTGCTCCGCCTGTTTATGTCTTTAATGGGTGGAATACATCATTTTCCCAAGCATTTTGGGGTTCTAGCCATCAAGTTTTTATTTGCTCATTTAACTCATATTAACTGAATTATTTAAATATGCTAGGTAACATGATAGTCACAGGGGTATAATAAGAAATAAATCAGACATAATCACTGACCTCACAGAACTTACAGATCAGCAGAGAAAGAAGACGTTTAATAAGAAAGATATTGGGCTCAGCATGGTGGTTCATGCCCGTAATCCTAGCACTTTGGGAGGCTGAAGTGGGTGGATCACCTGAGTTCAGGAGTTCAAGACCAGCCTGGCCAACATGACAAAACCGACTTCTCTACTAAAAAAACAAAAATTAGCTGGACATGGTGGTGGCTGTCTATAATCCCAGCTACTCGGGAGGCTGAGGCAGAAGAATCACTTGAACCTGGGAGGTGGAGGTTGCAGTGAGATGAGATCGTGCCACTGCACTCCAGCCTGGGTGAAATGGCAAAACTCCATCTCAAAAAAAAGAAAGAAAGAAAGAAAGAAAAAGATATTAAACAACAAAGACATTCAATAGTGCCATCATTCAACAGTGATGACAGGAACTACAGAGTACTTTGATAGCATATAACATGTGGACATTTTGAGAGATAAGTCTGTTATCAGCCATATTAGTAGCTGAAAATATATATCATTGCAAAGGTTTATTGGCCTTACTTTGAAGTGATTTCAGTAAAGCTATATATCAAATTACCACAAACCTCAACAGCTTGAAACAACAAACATTTATTTCTCCCTCATTCACGTGTCAGTTAGCTGAATTGGTTTGGTTCTATATCAGTCTAGGAGTCTGCAAAGCAACTGGAGTGACTAAGCTGGGGGGTTCATGAAATGCATCCTGCAATATGTTCTCGTGGCAATTGCAGAAGCACAAGAGGTAAGATAAGCCCACTGGGTAGCTGACTTCAAGCTGGCTTATGTCACATCCTCTAACATCTCATTGGTCAAAGCAAGACATGTGGCCAAGCCCAAAGTCAAATATGGGGAAATATATTCCATGCACCATGAGGTCAAAGGTGTGAATGTATGATCCTGCTGTTACACAAGTGGGAGAGAAGAATTGGAACCAATAATTCAATCTACTGCATTTAGTTTGAAAAATCGTGATTGTACAACTTACCTGTTGCACTGTTGCAGTTAAACAGTAATTAACATTCTTAGGAGTAAACATGTTTGAAGCATGATTTTTGGTTTCAAAGAACTTAAGTTCCTCAGGGAGATAAAACATCCATAGGGCAGGGTGGGGAGGACCTCACTCTCACCTGGGTCAGGTCGTCTGAATTCACTAAGATATTCTCAGCTGTCACATTTCCATGAATATATTCATGTTCATGGAGGAACTTCAGGGCTCCCAGCTCGGGGAAGGAAAAAGGAAGCATCTCTTTCATCAAGGTAGAAAGAGATAAGGGTACTAGAAGAGCACAAATAAGGAGCTACACAGAGCTACTCCCTCAGATTGGAGGACGGTGCTGTGGAAAGTTTGCAGAGAAGAGATCTTAACCTTGAAACTTGGCTTCTTATTAAACATATGAAGACTGGAAGCAAGGGCATTCCAAATCCTCTGTCGATGTCTAACCAAATTTCCTCTACTCAGATGTGAAGTAGGGGAAAGAAAACCTTGCCTCACACAAAATATTTCCAGTTTAATTAGAGAAAGTCAGAACAAATGCACAAATTCTCCAGCCATGTAAATATAGAACTCTACATAGCCTCTCATTTCCCACGAGGGAGTCTCCTTTTCCTAACAGAATCTTTATTAGCCCATTTGGAATTGGAAGAAGCCTGTTCTGAACAATAAAATCCTAATGCCAGGTTTTCAGCTATGAGGTCCTTGAGGGTAAGCCTGTGTTTTATCAAGTCTTACCTGACTACCAAAACTGAGAACCTTAATTTATACAAAAGAGATGTAAATAAAAAGACTTTCCCAACATGAATTGAATGTGAGAGGACATTATAATCCAAGAGAGGGAATTTTAACAGATTTGAGAAGTAGGTACTTAAGGTTGTGAACGGAAGAGGAAAAGGGAATGATTTTTAAAACTGTTCTATGATCTGATTCTAAGAAGAGTGTTCTATGATCTCATTCTAAGAAGAGTGAAGAAAGTGGTGTTTGTTGGTTGCCTAATATGCATCAAACATTGTGCTAAGAACTTCACATCTCTTACCTAATTTAGCCTTCAAAGATTCCCTATTATTTATTACCCCCAGCTATATATAAGGAAACTAAATAGGAAAAACTTTCACTGGGTCACTGAAGAAGTGAATGCCTGACTTCTAGGTAAAACTAGAGATGATTCCAACCCTCTGTGTAAGTCTGGCTACCCATAAGGGAAGACTATAGCTTTCCAATCCACATTTTCTGTCTCCTGAAACTTCATAATAACAATGGGAAAGCAAAAACATGGTTTAATATCTAACCTTCCATGGATGAGAAGGGCAGGGAAGAAAAAGACAACAATCAGAAAACAGAGTTCTCGAAGACTCTGGAACTGGCAGTATCAATTACCTCTAAACATGGGAATGAATGACACAATGAAAAGAAGAGGAAAGGTTTAAAATATCAGAAAGATAGGGAATCCTTTCCCCATTTCTTGTTTTTGTCAGGTTTGTCAAAGATCAGATGGTTGTAGATGTGTGGTTTTATTTCTGAGGGCTCTGTTCTGTTCCATTGGTCTATATCTCTGTTTTGGTACCAGTAGCATACTGTTTTGATTACTGTAGCCTTGTAGTATAGTTTGAAGTCAGGTAGCATGATGCCTCCAGCTTTGTTCTTTTGTCTTAGGATTGTCTTGGCAATGCAGGCTCTTTTCTGGTTCCATATGAACTTTAAAGTAGTTTTTTCCAATTCTGTGAAGAAACTCATTGGTAGCTTGATGGGGATGGCATTGAATCTATAAATTACCTTGGGCAGTAGGGCCATTTTCACGATATTGATTCTTCATATCCATGAGCATGGAATATTCTTCCATTTGTTTGTGTCCTCTTTTATTTCGTTGAGCAGTGGTTTGTAGTTCTCCTTGAAGAGGTCCTTCACATCCCTTGTAAGTTGGATTCCTAGGTATTTCATTATTTTTGTAGCAATTGTGAATGGGAGTTCACTCATAATTTGGCTCTCTGTTTGTCTGTTATTGGTGTATAGGAATGCTTGTGATTTTTGCACTTTGATTTTGCATCCTGAGACTTTGCTGAAGTTGCTTATCAGCTTAAGGAGATTTTGGGCTGAGATGATGGGGTTTTCTAAATATACAATCATGTCATCTGCAAACAGGGACAATTTGACTTCCTCTTTTCCTAATTGAATACACTTTATTTCTTTCTCCTGCCTGATTGCCCTGGTCAGAGTTTCCAACACTATGTTGAATAGGAGTGGTGAGAGAGGGCATCTCTGTTCTTGTGCCAGTTTTCAAAGGGAATGCTTCCAGTTTTTTGCCCATTCAGTATGATATGGGCTGTGGGTTTGTCAAAAATAACTCTTATTATTTTGAGATATGTCCCATCAATACCTATTTATTGAGAGTTTTTAGCATGAAGGGCTGTTGAATATTTTCAAAGGTCTTTTCTGCATCTATTGAGATAATCATGTGGTTTTTGTCTTTGGTTCTGTTTATATGCTGGATTACATTTATTGATTTGCGAATGTTGAACCAGCCTTGCATCCCTGGAAAACTGGCTAGCCATATGAGAAAGCTGGAACTGGATCCCTTCCTTACACCTTATACAAAATTAATTCAAGATGGAGTAAAGACTTAAATGTTAGACCTAAAACCATAAAAACCCTAGAAGAATTCCTAGGCAATACCATTTAGGACATAGGCATGGGCAAGGACCTCATGACTAAAATACCAAAAGCAATGGCAACAAAAGCCAAAATTGACAAATTGGATCTAATTAAAATAAAGAGCTTCTACAAAGTAAAAGAAACTAGCATCGGAGTGAACAGGCAACCTACATAATGGGAGAAAAAAAATTTTACAATCTACCCATCTGATAAAGGGATAATATCCAGAATCTACAAAGAACTTAAACAAATTTACAAGAAAAAAATCAAACAACCCCATCAAAAAGTGGGTGAATGAAATAAGCAGACACTTCTCAAAAGAAGACATTTATGCAGCCAACAGACAAATGAAAGAGTGCTCATCATCACTGGTTGTCAGAGAAGTGCAAATCAAAATCACAATGAGATACCATCTCATACCAGTCAGAATGGCAATCATTAAAAAGTCAGGAAACAACAGGTGCTGGAGAGGATGTGGAGAAATAAGACTTTTACATGGTTGGTGGGTCTGTAAACTAGTTCAACCATTGTGGAAGACAGTGTGACTATTCCTCAAGGATTTAGAACTAGAAATACCATTTGACACAGCCATCCCATTACTGGGCATATACCCAAAAGATTATAAATCATGCTGCTATAAAGACACATGCACACGTATGTTTATTGCGGCACTATTCACAATAGCAAAGACTTGGAACCAACCCAAATGTCCATCAATGATAGACTAGATTAAGAAAATGTGGCACATATACACCATGGAATACTATGCAGCCATAAGAAAGGATGAGTTCATGTCCTTTGTAGGGACATGGATGAAGTTTGAAACCATCATTCTGAGCAAACTATCGCAAGGACAGAAAACCCAAACACCGCGTGTTCTCACTCACAGGTAGGAATTGAACAGTGAGAACACTTGGACACAGGGTGGGGAACATCACACATTGGGGCCTGTCATGGGGTTGGGGGAGGGGGGAGGGATAGCATTAGGAGATATACCTAACGTAAATAACGAGTTAGTGGGTGCAGCACACCAACATGGCACATGTATACATATCTAACAAACCTGCATGTTGTGCACATGTACCCTAGAACTTAAAGTATAATAATAAAAAAAAGAACAAAAAAAGAAAACAAGAAATGGAAGACAGGATATCAATCTAACGAGAAATGGAGAAATGATGGCCTCTGTATCTGTTTTCTTTATGAATAACTAAAAAAAATTAAATGTATTGATTTTTCAAAAAAATATATCAGAAAGAAACAATCAGACCCTAGATGTCTTTTCCTAGTCTGGGCTGCTAGGCATCTTACCTCTCCTTACCTCAGCAAAATCTGGAGTTTTATTGTTTGGAGGTCAAATAGCAAAGGATCTTGAGACTGGGAGGCACCAGGTAAAATGAGGTCAGAGTTACCTCAGTAAAAACAGAAGTATGGTGTAAACTTGTCCACACACGGTGGGTGCTGGAGCCCTTTGTCTGCTTCTCCCACCCCACTCCTGATGCTAGCAGTCAGGCCTTTACCCCACTTTAATCTCCATATTATACTACTTCTAGTCATAATGATGCAATTACTGAATATTGACATAACACAAATTCTAGGTAAGTGAACTGGGAGGACAGGGAATAGCAAGGGCATGAATGTGTGGTGAGAGGCAATGAGGAGGAAAATAATATGCAAATTTCATCTCATCTTTGAAAGTGGGAAGTCAGTAGATGATGCCCCAAATGGGGGAGGAAAAAAGAATAAGTCATCCAACATGTTACATAGGCATTGGATGGTAAGGCCCAAATAATCAGATCAAAGAGGAAGTGATTGCTATTAAGGCTAGAGACGTTAAGTAGAAGCTTGTAGGTAACTGCTGTTGTTTACAACCAGTCTTGTAGAACTAGTTAACTCTTCAAACGCTGGGCATGTTGAACTTTGATATAACAATTAAAAATGAAGAAGAACAAAGCGAGTGGTAGAACTATGCTGTCTCCTACTGGGAAATTCTCACAATGGGAATTACTAATTTCTCTGGGAATGACGTCATAGTTGATACTGTGTGGTAGACAGTGCATGGTAGAGCCAGGTTCCAGCCTGCTTCTGCCAACAACTAGCTGTGTGACCTTGGCCACAACACCTTTCCTTATCTCCCTTGGTCTCAGCTTTGTCACCCACACAAAGAGGTATTGAACTAGAAAACCTCACATCTTTTTGATAAGATCCAGCAAAGGAGGAGAGGCCATGCAGCAGGTCAAGAGCCAGTTAAATAGGAGAACCCTGAGACAAAGGAAGGAGATTTCAGCAGTTTCCCCATCTATCCATCCCTCTATCTCCACCTACTTCCTTTCCTATCCTCTGTTCTTAGGATCCTAATAGTGTTGTGCAGCTGTTCTCCTGGCTTTTCTCGCCCCCTCCAGTGGTGGCCTCCCATTCTGCTCCCCTAGCCCTGTATTCACTGCTAGCCCCACCTTTGTGCCAATCCCTCACAGACCCTGGACTTTACCCAGCCTGATTAGACACTTAGAGTTCAGTGATTCTTAACATTGTTGAACCAAACAGACATTTGAGAATCGAATGATGCCTATCAACCCTTTGAAAAAGAAAAATCATCACATATACTCAAAATTCTGCTTTCAAATACCTCTTGAAGCCCATCACTGAATTCTATAAACACACCTTAGAGATTGATGGGTTAATAACAATTAGTATTCTATTTGAGTAGTGATTTCTTAAAATGTACAAAACTATTTCACATACATGATCACAATATGGCTTTTCTCCAAGTAAAATGCAGAAAATCATGGCCATTATAGTTTTATTTTCATCATTGTGTTGGGCACTCTCACACATAGATGCTATTTTTTATTCAACAGTTCAAGCAAGTTTCTATTATGACCATTTCTGAGAAGAGGACAGTTGGGCTCAGACAAAACCATTAAATAGAGTAAACAATGAGTTAGTTTAATAAACAGACAGAAAGGGGGTGGTCTCGCAAAGTCAAGTCTCTCTTTTTTCGTTTTTTCACATCACAGTCCAAGATGAGAAGGCAGTCTGTGCTTGAGGGAGACATTTAAGCAATCCAGATTCTTCGGCACTATGAAACCCAACATGTGGTCCTCAGGTTGGTTCCCGGCACTGATATTTTCAGGCAGTGAGAGGGAAAAGAGAAATATGTCTAGAACAAATATCTTTTATGTGGGTGAGATGGAAGTTGTACACAGTCACTTCTGCTGACCATTGGTGAATGTTATGGGCAGAATCATGTTGCTCCAAAATTTATGTTAATGTACTGCCTCCCAGCACCTCATAGTGTGACTGCATTTGGAGATGGAGTCTTCAAAGACGTAATTAAATTAAAATGAGGTTACTAATGTGGGCCTCAATCCAATATTACTGGTGCTGTTATAAGAGGGAATTTTGGCACAGATGTACACAGAGGGAAGACCAGATGAAGACAGATGAGGGAAAATATTGCCATGTTTAAGCCAAAGAGAGAGACCTCAGGAGAAACAAACCCTGCTGACACCTTGATCTTGGACTTCTAGTCTTCATAATTGTGAGAAAATAAATGTATGTTTAAGACATCCAGTAGTACTTTGTCATGGTATCTCTGGCAAATTAACACAGGTACAGTGGAAACTTGGTCACATGACCATTTCCAATGAGCTAGGGAGTTCTGTGCCTAAACAGAAGGGAAAAACACAAATGGTGGCAAACAAGTCTCTATCCACTGTATTAATTTACTTTAGGTCCTGTAGCTTTAAGTTGAATGAATTATTCAAATCTAGGATTTCTAGCTTAATTTCTAGCACTCTGTATTTCCCCCCATCAACATGTCATTGAAACGTTGACTCTGGTCTTTGGTGCCTAAATGCATAGTAGAAATAATTTTGAAAAATTTATAAAGAGCTAATAGGAAAAAGATATTTAGGAATCTTAACATCGCCATATGCAAATAGGTTTCTTTCCTGCCTCTAGGAATGATCAATTTGCTGTGGGTTCATAAATTTTGTCAGGCCAACAGATCCCACAGCTGCTATAGAAACATCCTAAATATATATCTCTGTAGAAGGGTAAATTATCTTCTGTGTTGAAGCAGTTTTCCTCTGAACTGTGCTTTTCCCCTTTATGCCATGGTTAGAACCCTTTTCAAGCTTATTGCCACTGTGATCTTCTGTGCAACTCTATTTTAAGCTGTCTAAGATGGAATGAACTCTTCAGCTATTACTCTAAGAAAAAAAAAGAAAAGAAAAGATTTGTACTGTAGTCAATATGGAACCTGGAATTACAGAATCTCTGTAATACTGTATTTGGAGTTGGGAGAAGAAAAAGAGGACTCTTGAAACCATGGAAGACAATACTTAATTTCTGAAATAGGTATTGGGGTGGGTCTTAGCATGACTGTATGTGGATAATATTCTGTGACTTCATGAACATAAACTAGCTATTATGGATTTCCCTGGTAAGACAAAAACACAGAGGAGGATTTTCAATATGACTGGAACAACTGGGATGATTAAATTATGCTGGTAGGTTATGTAAGGTATTGCACTTCTTATTGTCTAAGACATAGTTCTCAAACTTGATACCTACAGGAATTCTGGTGGTTAGCACAGAAGGTGAAACAGGCTCCATTTTAGGTGAAAATCTGTACATCCACTTATCTAATAAATATGCATTACTTAATGACAGCCTGCCTTCTTCTAGGTACTGAAGAGGGAGTCCTTACCCCTGTAGAGCTCACAAATGACAACAAAAGATACTAAATAAATATATGGTCTGAAGTCAGTTATATATGTTGTCATATATATGCCATATATGTATGAAAATCTCTGTAAGATTTTTTTTTTTTTTCATCAGGGAGAGACATGATCAGATTTACTTTCTGAATTTTAGTTTTGACGTAAGAGAGACCAGGGAAGAGGCCATCACAGTAGTCCATAGACAATGCTGAGTAGGATGAGGGTAGTAAAGGTGAAATAAAAAGATAGGATTCATGGTATGTGTGGAAGGTAGACTCTGAAGGATTTGCTGAAATAATGAATAAGGAGCATGAAAAGAAGAAAAGTGCCAAGGAGGATTCACCTTCAGGGCTTGAGCAATTGGATGAATGGTGGTGTGTTTCTGATAGAATGCACAGTGGGGTTTGTAGCAAGTCAGAGTGTACAACTTATCTGAACCAAATGGGCAGTGGGTTCAGCTCTAACTTAATGGGGCCGATCTAACTTAGCTCAGAATGATGAAGGCTGTTTTCTCTATCGCATGTAATAATTACCTTTGTTCTCTTGTTGCAAAGACAACCTAATTCTTCTCTTTCTCTATAATAAGCTTCAGTATGGCTGCATGACAGATGCACCTGACATTAATAAGTTAAGCATACGCTGAGAATGATGCTGTGGTCTAAGAAGGGTGTAGGTTTGGAATTCCAAGGTAAGGAATCGGGGCATGCCCAACCCAGAGATACACTCCTTATCTGTGAAGGACATCCAACCCCCTGGCCCCACCCTTTTCAACACAGGCCATACAAGGGATAGAGGCTCTTTGTTTCAGGTTAAACGAGGTTTCTAGGTAGAGGTTGCTAGGTGAAGGGTGCTAAATGAAAATGTTATATAAACTGCATGCTTTCACAAATGGCAGCTGTTATCTTGTCCAACTGACTACTACTAGACCTGCCTGGGGCGTAGGTCTTCAATAAACCCTGTTTTGTTCATTGGTTTCTGGTCCCTTCCTTGGCCTCTCAGACATGGTGCCATCCCTATTGGAATTAACTAGGATGTAGATACCTTTACCCACCAAATCTCTCACTTTCTTTTCTCAAGCCTGTTCTTGATACCTCAGTCCTTTCTGCTGACTTCACTGTATAGCCTCTGAGTTTTGCCTCTAAACTTAACAGAGAACAGATAGATCATCTGACCTTATCCTCTGGTTTCTGTGATCATAGAATTCTCTAGGAAAGCATTTCAGGATGGTGGTGGATGTTTTGAGACCAGGAGCATTACAACTGCTTTTGGTGGGATCTAACCGTGCAGGACGCAGTGAAAATTTCTATCTCTCCAAATGACACTTTTTGTATTTTTTCTCTGTGAACTGGCTAATGGTACAAAAAAGCACCATTTCTGTTTGTTTATTTCCAAATTTCAGCTTGAAATTGACAACATAATCTCAGAGATCATACCCATGCAGTTATAATAAATCTTGAGATCAATACACCAATAGCATATTTTTCAAAATACGATTACAATTTTGCGAAGTTTATTCTGATGGAAGCCTAAGATGTCATCAAACTTCTAGAAGATCTGAAACCATTTAACTAATTTTGAGTAGGCCTTAATACTGAGAGCAAAACTGGTCCGCTTCCTTATTTCTTTCATTGAAATGATAATTAAAGCATCTCTACTCTTAAGTGATTGAACCCATGCTGATTTTCACGGATGTGGTTGAAATAAAATCAGACCAGAAAAAATGTATGGCTGTTTACTGAACTCTTTGAGATTAAATCTACACAACTTTGCCAACCTAATTAAATATATGTGACTATGTAAACAGCATAGTGAAAACTCTATTTAAATAAAAAGCTCTGAATTCTGAGTTATGAGTCTGATTAGAGTAATATTACTGAAGCAATTTTTTTTCTCCATAAAGCTTACTTTTTACATGACCCAATTCCAGAGAGCATCCAAATTTATGGTTCAATTGCATTTTATTTAACTATGGTCATTAAAAAGACCACAAATTTGCCGTTAATCATTGATTATATTCAATCAGCATTCAAGGTGACTTACGTTTTCTCACTACTTACTACATTACAATTTGCCGTACAGGCTTCCTGGCATGAAAGGAAACATTTATCTGTAGGTAGTTGGAGTTTTCAGTTCAAACAGTACTAAGTACTTATTGATTACACTTTCTAATACTTTTTCTCTTAAAGACCCAGATTATTACTGACTACAGATATGTTTATATTTCTAATTCTAGAAGATGAAAAGGTTTTCTTGGTGCTGTGGTGACAAAATGGTAAATTCTACAAAAGATGCCCAAACTGGTTTCATTGTTTGAATCATTCTCTGTAAAGAAAACTTTAAATTTCTACTGTGATTTAGCACAATGTTCTTTCAAATCATCTTTTCTTGTGTTGATAAAAGGAACAGCCTGAAGCCAGGGCCCTCATGTCATTCATCTTAATGTCCCCTGTACTCTGTGCCTGATTCACAGGAGATAATTCCTTTGTGTAAAGGGATTTTGTATATTCTCTGAGTGAGATATTATATATTAAGTTGTAGCAACCATTTTTCCTCTTCCTCCCACCCTGTACTGGATGAGGTGAAAAGTTCAAAACAATATATTTCAGGCTCTTCTATGGCTAGGTTTATGGATGCAGTGGAAGTTCTACCAATAGGAGACAGAAATACAAGACTTGAAAGGTGGATGGTGAAGGGGAATAGAACCCCAGGTTACCACCCCAGAACAGGAGACGCCGGGCTCCTCCCTGGCGCACACAGTGTGAACTTCCATGGCTCCACTCCAGTGCATACTCCTCCCAACGCACAGGATGATTGGAGGTTCTCCAGGGACTTCTTTATACTTTGTTGTCTCAATACCATTAGGTAACATCTTCACTGTATAAAAGGAGATCCCAAATTCTGGTATTATGTCAAATAAACTCCACTGATTCCCAAGCATCTTTATGAGTTAGCATTGCTAGAATTATATTTAAGGTCAAGTTCTCAAACATTGATAGGCATTGTTTGCCAAAGGGAACATGAATCCAAGGAAAAACATGGCACATCTTGTTGGTGCATCCATTGCATTCAGTGCTAAGAAATTTTAAATATAATTTTTCAAACAAACGGTTCCATTATGGAGTAAAAAGCTAAACTAGATGAATTTGTAAGATAAGACATGAGATTTTAATGCAATTTCTTCTCCACTATTCCCCATATACATAGAAAATAAGTGCTCAGGAGTTCCCTTCTGTGACTCCTAAAGGAAGATTTAGCTCTTTTGTTTCATGGATTGAGAGAAGAAGCTTTGCTCATAAGCCTGGCCCTTTAGACCCTCAATTTCTTCATTACAAAGTAAGAAACAATGGCAGATGCCCTACCTACCTCGATGAGCTCTTGTGAAATAAAATATGAGGCAGATATAGAAAATGATTATGAATATGAACTCTGAAACTTGACAGCTAGAATTCAAGTAACAGCTCTGTCATCTCCTGTCTTTGTACCGTTGAAAGATTCGTTACTTTTGGTCTCAATTTTTTCATCTTAAAAATGGGGATGTTTATAAATAATAATACCTGCCTCATCAAGCTGTTAAGGGAACCCTATGATCTGATGCAAATAAAAGTTCTTAGAATAGCACATGTCACGTAAGATCTTATTATTTGTGATTATTAAAAGGTAGAGCCATTTTGAGTGACATCTTTCCTGTTAATAATGTTAATAACAAACATATATTAGGTGCTTCTCCTGTGCTAGACATCTAGTATGCATTATGTCATGAAAAACAACCTTAGGAAACAGGTGCTATTATCAATAATTTACAAATAAGAAATTTAAAAATGCAAAATGGATAAAAGCTTGCGCTAGGCTGAATAAAAGAAACAACCAAATAAACAGTGGCCACAGAATGTGAAAGCTTGATTCTGACTTTGAAACCTGTTCTGTCACCTGTCTATGAAATTCAGGTCTTCTTCAGAACAAGCACAGATGGGCAGTGATGAGGAAGTGACAGATCACCTATATCAAACACCATAAGTCAAACACCAATCTAGACTATGACATATCCCATCTCATTTAACTCTTGCAATAACCACACAGGTTGAGATTCTTGTGTCTATTTTTTTTAGTGATAAAGAAAGAGGTAGGACTAGGATTCCAATCCATGTGTATTTGCCTGTAAATCTCTTGCTATTTCTGCTACCACTGTTCTATTAATTTTAATCTGAAAGAATGTGAAAAATTAGTTACCATCAACCCCTAGAATATAACCTCACATGAGAAGGGATGAAAAATACATACTACAGAAATTTCAGATGGGGAAACAGCCAGAAAATGCTATTAGAAAATGACTTGTTTTGACTTTTAAAAAAGTAGTTGGGATTTAATGATTGCTAGTTTTTAAGTGTACATCTTACATATAGAGTTACACCCCTTATTGCATGACTCAGTGTAAGAAGATACTGAATTACTGTTATCACTGCTATTGAGTTAAATATGACCCAATGCTGTAAATGTGTTCTGCTGTATGTTACACTAAAAGCCTGACTAATCATTTGCTTATATTTGTTGAATCAAATAAAACTAGGCTAAATTAATTCCACAGTCTTCTTTCAAGCTGATAGTGTGGCTTTATCAAGCTACTAAAAGGAGATGAATGAGCAGAGACTAACAGAATTCTGATCCTTCTTTCTGTAACAAACATCACACAGTAAACCTTCAAAGGACGGGGGGGGGATCAATTTCTTTCAGTCATCAATGAGGACACAATAAGTGAGCTGGTCAAGGTAAGAGAGGCCTGAAAATGGCCTCTCTCCTGATGTCTCTCTATTTCAAAAGAGTGGATGATGTCGCTTCTATTTATAAACTCATCTGAAAATGCATGAGCTTTGCAAGGTCTTTTTTTTTTCTCCTCTGTGCCTGCAACTTGAAAGGGCATAAATTAGAATAACAACATCAAATAACCTAATATCTTGGCATCAACAAAGGCAATTTATAGAAACTTGAATTTACTATCAAGCAGTAAAGAAACGCACGTAAAGGGGGCAGAGAGGCGTCTTGATTTTGTAAGGGGTGAAGGCACTTTGACTAAACAGAAATCTGTAAATTGATAGTTGATGGATGACAAGGTGAGGCTGTTAGGAGGGGGAGCTTGGGCTTTGGTGGCAGGTGGACACACCCATTAGTTGTGCCACCTCGTGGAAGCTGTTTACCTTTTGAATTTCATTTTTCTTATCTATCGAATTGGGTTATTGGAAAGACTAAACAATTAACATGTTTGAACACCTAGTAGAGTGTCTAACCAATAGCAGTAGATGCTCAATAAATTGAGTGTTAGTGTCATCACCACACTACCACCACCGTCATTATAATTGTATGCAAGAGATCAGAAACCATTGCCATCAAAGTCTGGTTGCATTAATTTGTCCAAATCTATCACATAGACAAGTTGTTTTTGAAGGTTTTCAGTCGTTGATTCTTTTAAAAATAAAATCTTGTGAAAACCCTCCAAATATAAACCATGTGACCCAGCTTTAGAGATTGGGCATTGAAAGTATATAATGAGAAAAGGAGAACAGGAACACATACTTTTACAGGGATTCTGATCTGGCACCCCCTGCTTCTCTTATATGAAAGCGGATCTAGACTTTCCTGGCTCTTAAAATCCACAGAGACTAAGGATCATCCTAGGTCACCCTGTAAATAGCAATCTTGCTTTAGCTACGGCCCAGGACTCCCCTGGGAGTTATGAGCTTAAACTAAGCCTCGTCTAAAATTTAGACAGGAGGAAACAGGGACACCACAAAAAGTTCTTCCCTGCCCTGACACCACCCCATCCCCAGCTTCGAGGGCATGATGTGCTTTTCCTCTAAAATCCAAGAAAGAAAATGAAATAAAGTCGAGAGTGTTCACAGAAAGCAAATAATTAGTATTGACTAAAATTCAAAGCTGACTTACTAGATTTTAATTACAGGATGTTCCCTTCTCCTAACTGACTGTTATACACTTCTAAATTAAGTTTAATAACAGAGGGACACATGCAGAGTGCTCAGCACGTGCCAAGCATAGTTCTTAGTGCATTGTGTGTTTACATAGATAAGGTTCACAGTAACCCTACAAAGTAGATGATACAAGTATCCTTGTTTTTCAGAAAAGGCACACAGAGATTGAATAACGTATCTAAGATCACACAGCTAAAAACAGCAGAGTCCATATCAGAACCAAAGTTGATGGGTTTCAAAGTCAGTGCCCTTTATCTGCACTGGCTGCCTCACTGAAGGAGGAAACTCAATGCTATAATAGTATTGAAACTGCAGGCTTGCCTGGGGATCATTTTCAGATTGAATAGACCTGATTTTATTGTATTTTGCTTATTCAATATTATCTTATTTAGTAAAACTCCTCTAAGTATTTTAAAATCCATAATGGTTTCATTCTTCCCACCACATTCTTTTACAAATGTATTTAAAGATACATAGCTATGGGTCTGTGAGGTAACCTAGTACTGTTTAAAAATTGTCCCGCTGGTTAAAAATACATTGAGAATTGTTCTGTTTATTTTAGGAAAAATTAACTTTGACAATCGGTTTTGAAGATGCTCTAAAACCTCAGGGCATCTATCATTTCAATGAGATGACTCATGGTTTTAATTAACTATTGATTAGGAAAGAAAGTAATATGCTTTAGTCAGACACACTGAGAAAAGTGTTTAGAAATTCCACTTTGTCAATTAAGCAACTGTTTTCTGATCAGAAGGCACTTGGTTCTTAAATGATTGGTAGAAAAGAGAAAAGGAGAAATTGAGTCATCTTTGTTCATTTTTCCTTTGGTTATGACCTGGAAAACCATATATGGAGTGAAAGGATGGAGGAAAAGAGCAGATTGGCATTTGAAACTACCTTTTCAGTGGGAGATGAACTAGGGCCAAAGGAGGAAGGATACCTGCTGACAACTGTCATTTCCACAGACTTACTGGAGCAAAATGATGTCTAATGTTGAGAAGAAAAATTGACTGTCTAGATTTGTTAAATGGCTGCAGAATTCTTGTTTTGCTGATTTTTTTTAAGGTAGAGCTTGTTTATAGGCAAAAGATTATAGAACTGGCCAGGGACTTAAGGAGAGTAAACGAGGGTGTCAGGTTTTTGGATTTAACTGTCCACTGGCTGGAGGAACTGAGAAAGCTTATGGAGACAAAGCCTTTGGCAAATGTAAGTCAAAACAAATTTTCAGCTCAAGACAAAATTGTGTTATGTTGAAAACAGCTCGGTTAGCTGAATGTTCTTATATGTGCCCAGGCAACAACATTTCTTTGGATATTTATCCACATTCTCTTTTATTGTTTTACTTCCATTGTGAAGAAACTGTAGCTGCTTTATACTGAGACGAAATTTTTAAATGCATTCAAAAGTGTGGAAGGACTCAAAGCAATCTTCACAATTCAAAGGTTCTACTGGGAGGTTTAAGACTTAGAGGAAAGTAAAGAAGTAGCCAACTGTGTGAAAGAATTTAAGTCTGCTCTAGGGAAAGAAGTTATCATAGTGCTGTGCGTTTATTAGCTTTATTACTTACTGATCAATAAAAACAAGACAAAAATAAGGAATTTTCTCAATTAAAAAAGTTTTCAATGTATTAAAGCAGTATAAAAAATGAAACTGAAAGATATACACTTTGCTGATCTTTTACTTCGTATTTTCAAATTTATCATGAATATTCGTATGGATTGGAGAGGAGAGATAATATCAAATGGTATGAAAAATAAGTCATGATCTAGTGTAAAACAGAAATAGCAAAGGAGATCTCCAACTTAGATTTTGGGTTTCTAACACAGCATACATTTTTATCAAAGAACATGCAGACAATGTCAGAACAAAGCAAACATAATCACCATTATTTCATTTCATTTCGTCACATACAAGGACCTACTGCCAAACCATCTTCCCATTTTTACCTTTGAATATTTCCTGGCTTTGTCCATACTACAGGTGTTCATTCCCTTAGAATCTGAAGCCATCTGTCTTTGAACATACTGGCTGCTGACAACCCAAAACCGGGATCCTGTTGGCTTTTAAGAGTTTAGCAGCATTGGGGAGGGAGAGACCTCTTCAAGAAGAGCCAGAGAGTGGAGGAGATGAGACCAGCAGTTTGGGAGAAGACACTGTGTTAGGCACACGTGCTAGCATGGTTTGGCCCTAGCACTAGCCAGAGGGTCGAAAAACAGAGTGAGAGTTTCATTACCCACCTATAGTTGAGCCCGATTCCAAATCTTATAATTCCCTCTCCCTACATTCTCCCAGCACACTTCACTACATGTTCAAAGGATTATATACAACGTAGATCAGCATCAAACATAATGACTTTGCCACCTTCCTACTGCTGATGCCAAGTCTTATCACCCACCTCTCTCTCCTTCCCATCTTGCAGTAGCACTAAAAAAAGGATATCAAAATAACAACTACTAAGGATTACTACTATCCTAAATTCTGGAGTATTACATATGCATGTGAAGAAAATTACCTACTTTATATTGTATCTATATGATCTATGTGAAATCTTCTGAACTATCATAGATAATATTTTTGAAACTATTCCCATAGTAAGTTCCATCCTAAATCTTTCATTAATGTGAAGGTTCTTACTAGATATGGGCCGTTCCAGGGCAGGAGCCACAGTCTATGTTTTCATCATATTCCCAGGGCCTAGCACAGTGTCTTACTACATTCACTAAGCATTCATTTATTGAGTAAATTTTTCTGTGAGGCTGAATACTGTACTTGTCAGTGACGGCAGAAACGGTGAAAGAGATAGAAAAGGATCCTGCTTTCATGGATCTTACATTCTAGCTTCCATAGCAGATGTTCACACACACAACGAATGGTTTTTCTAATAAATGAATGGTTTAATAAACAAAAGAATACATGAATGAATAAATAAGTTTGTACACGGCAAAGATAATCTAAATTTGAATGCAGAGTTCTCTTTGATCTGGTTTCCACTAGTCCATCATCCAACTCATGAAATGGCCCAGTAGAATTAGAAACGTGTGTGTGGGTGGAGTGGGGTGGAGGTAGGGGGTAGATATATGCCTAATATTTCATTCTCAAGACTGATTGAAATGATAAGATCATTTCTAAGCGTTGATACTATCAAACAGCAAATCACCCCAATAATGTATTTATAAATCAGCATTTTCTAAAGAATGCTTTATAGAATCTATTTCTACATATTGTTACTTGATGTTATGCCAAAACAGTTTTTTTATGATGAAATAAGGTGGGGAACACAGTTAGGGAAGTTTCTTTTTTGGTAGGTCTTAGCAGAACTTTTAGCATGATAATAAGCAGTACGGTTCCCTTGGATAATGTGTCTTCCAAACTTTAATCGAAAATTCATTTTTGAGAACAATTTAATAAAGCACACTTTGTTTAATATGGATATGAATAAAGGGAGTGGAAATTGCTGCTCTGCCTGGATTCCCTCTTCAGGACCAATGCACTTGTCTTAGTCATTCAGACTGCTAGAATAAATGACCACAGATTGGCTTAAACAACAGATACTTACTTGTCATAATTCTGGAGGCTGGAAGTCCAAAATAAAGATGCGGGAAGACTTGTTGTCTGGTGAGAGTCCCCTTCTTGCCTGCAGTTGGCTATCTTCTCACTGTATCCTCACCTGGTAGAAAGAGAAAGAGAGAGCTCTCTGAAGTCACTTTTCTAAGGATGTTCACCCTATTCATGAGGGTCGACCCTCGTGACCTAATTACCTCCTCCAAACTCTACCTTCTAATATCACCGTTGTGGTTAGGACTGTAACATATGAAATTTTGGGAGAACACATACATTCAATCCTTAGCAGCATTCATCCTCTGCTCTTGACAATGTTGGTGGTTGAATGTTCATAGATGCACTCTCCTGGGCATTGCCCTCAGCTCCAGGGACCTGCCCCCTGGAGTTTGACCTGTGGGCAATGACAGGGTAATGAAAGGATAAAAGGCTCACTCACCCTTGTCTCAAATTGAGATAGAGCTTAAGGGGCATCCTAGCTCTAGAATTCCCTGTAGGATCAAATAAAGGCCCAGCTGCATCCACACTGTAGGTCAGCTTCTCTCTCTGTGCCAACCTGTTTTCTCCACTTCCTTCTGGGTGTCTCTCTCCCAGAACATTTCCCAGTAAAATTTCTCTATGCAGTTCCCCATCACCAAGTCTGTTTATTTGAAATTTAATAAAGACAATGAACATTATTCCAATTGATCTGCAAGGCTCAGGTGAACTCTGAGCCACTCACTTTGATGTGACCAAAAGTATGTTTTCGAAAACATTTGATTCATAGATTACTGAGTCTCAATCAATGTTCCAAGTCATTGAAAAACCCTCATTATAAACACCTCTTTTTCTAAAAACCTGTCTCAAGTTTTTGGTCTATACAATTCATTTGCATGTTCACCATGGGCAGCATGTGCCATCGTTTCTAACTTTTATTGGCATTACATTGTTATTTAAATTCAAAGTCAACTCTCTCATGTACTCAAGCCATCAGTAACATAGTTTCAGACTCATTTTGCCTAACTTTAATGTTAAACCTCTTTATACTGTGTCTTACCCAAAAAGGAGTAATGAATGTGTAAATAAGGAGGAAAACCAAATGCCATTCTCTTAATTTTAGTAATTGTGTTTTGTTGAAATAGCTCTAGTATGAACTACAAGCTTTCTAAGAAAAACAGTCCTGACTTTAAGCACACTGGACTGTAATCACATACATTTACACACATACACACATATGCACAGTTGTATACACGCAAGCATATTAAACAGCTGAAGGGAAGTAAGAGATATCCTCGTGAATCCCCTCAGTTTTATTGCTGAAGAAATTGAGGTCCATTGTGGAGGAGTGACTTAAGTAAGGTCCAATAGAGAGTGGTAGAATGAAATCTGCGTCTCCAACTTCCAAAATATAAACTTAAAATGTCAGCCTGTTGTTCAGATGCATGTTGGTGGGGCTGGCAGGATGGCTATTAGCTTCACCCCATACCCAAAATTATTTAGCGGTAAAATCACAATAGAATTGTTTTACACAGCCACATGTTTCATTTGACTTTTAAAAAACTTGATTAAGCACACCTTTTTGGGGATGTAATACATGCATAAAGCTAAGGATACATGTAAACAGGACTGCACAAAAAGTACCTTTCAGTCTCACCCCATGCCAGTGAGCCTTATGATTGATTAAATCATCAGTAAGAGATTCAATCAGCCATCCAGCAGTCTAAAAATCTACAATTCTAAAGAAAACATTTAATAATGGAAAGTGAACTGAAACAAAACGAAACACACATACGCAGATTGGCTTCACTTTAACAATTTCATCAGAAAGTGGTTTTTATAAACATATTTTTCTGTGCTCATCTTTTTATAGATTCAATCAGCACTGCCTCACAGAAATCATGCACAGAGATTCCATGGCAACAGCCACATTCTGCACAGACACACACACACACAAAATCAACATGCTTAAATAACTATAATTCACACCCACTTAAGTCTATTACATTTGAATTTCAGATATAAAAATAGCTACAATAATTTTCTTGCCAATTAGGAGCAGCTCTGTTATTAATGTTTTCAGTAAATTTAAACCATGTGATAGTGGTAAATGAAAAAGCAAAACCCCAAAGGGAGGAATAAACAGTTCAGCACTGGTCTAGATCCTCTCACTACCAGCTGATTCTTTTGGGTTCATTTTTCAAGTGAACTTCACCTCAACCATGAGCTACTTAAATAGAGCCTTATTGGGAGTAAAACAGAATTGGTAGAACATGGGATCAGTACTCTTCCGTCTAAAACAGTAAATGACTGTTTTAAAATTTCAATCTTTTTCTCTATTAAAATAAGATGGCTTTGAAAACCAGTTTCAGAAGAAAATTTCTTGATTTGAGTAATCGTTCATGAGTCATGTTCCCAAGGTAACCTTGGTTTTACTTGTTGAGCACCTGAGGGACATGAATATAAAGAAAAGTTAAGGCTGGATCCATGGAAATAGAGTAAAAAATTGCAGGCACTATCTTAGGGACAAATGCTACAAAAAAAATCCAAATTACCTGTGGCGTATGGTGGTGTTTTGTCAAATTTTATAATGCTGACCAGTTACAATAGAACTACTCTCAGTTTTCATTCAAAATGGTGATTCCTGGCTGTCACTTCTGTTCCACAGAATTCGAATCTGTAGTGTTCTAGTGAAGAAGCCAGTGATTCTTTGGTAAAACACCAAAGGAGTGAGTCCAGAGAGGAAGTACCTACCAAAAACTAGGAACTGACATGAACTTGTAAAGGGGTAAGATCTGGAAGTTCTCTAAGCCTGGTAGCAACATGTAACTGCTGTGGCTTTGTAATATAGTTTCTGGTAGGAAAATGGGATATAGTGGGCATGAAAATGCATCTTAAAGATTAAAGACCATAGTCAGGCCTGGTGTGGTGGCTCACACCTGTAATTCCAGCACTTTGGGAGGGCGAGGTGCAAGGATCACCTGAGCCCCGGAGGCAGAGGTTGCAATGAGCTGTGATCATGCCATTGCATCCCATCGAGGGCAACAGAGTGAGACCCTGTCTCAGAAACAAAACAAAACAAAACAGAAAAAGGCAATAGTCAGGGAGTGGCAGCAAAGACAAGAGTTATCCAAGAGGCACTCAGGAGGCACAACTGTGCATCTACCTGAGAACACATTATCATCAGAATCAGAGTGTCTCATTAATAATAAACATAACAATGAAAGCAATGTCAATAATTACAATCCATTTTTATAACTCTTTGCCATTTGCAAAACTTAGTTCACAATGTCCATGGAAATGAGCATGGAAGGATTGAAGAGCAAAACCATAGAAAGTCAGGAGAGACCGTTTTATCTTCTTTTGCTGAACCTGACCATAAACTCCATGAGATCTTGGTCTCTGCCTTCTCAAAAAGTGACTGGTTTATACTAGAGTCTCAATCAATATTTTTTAAATGATTAATAAATGAATGAATAATACAGGACATAAAGAGGATGTAATTTGCAGAGAATGAGAGGAAAGCACTTTCTTAGATAGTACCTGACAGTACATTGTTCCCTGTCTAAATCAAGTAACTAAATAAAACCCAGTATACGACAGCAGTGAGAGAGGGCGAACATTCCTGCACGACTGCAAGAGGGTTTGATGACCATATTTCAGAAATTGAGAGCAGCAGCGATTGCAGTCGGCATGCTCACATAGAGTTGTTCAGCAATGAATAGGGAAAGAATTAGCAAGATTTGTGGAAATTCAGTTGCCAATCATTTCCATTTAAACACTGGGCACCTGCAGTCAGAGAGACTGCTATAAGGAAGTGATCAGTCCAATGTCAGCTTATAGGACACAGTCTAAAACACTAAAGAGTGGAGAAACATTTCCTTCAGTCACAGATGTCTGAGAATTTCACCAAGACTTTAACAGAAAGTGATTTATCTTCCACGCCAGAATTACATTCTCATTAGACCTGTGATTAATGTAGTTTGGGGTGAGTATATGGAAGGTGTTTGTGTGTGAGAAATAGTGAGTTTCAATACCATTGGGCTAATCAATATTTGATCATTGTAAAAACTTACTCCTGGTGTTGTTGAAGCTAAATGTACAAATTCAGAGAGCTTCTGGGGCCTCCAGTATACAGATCATGTGAATAGCTCTCTTTCCCCACTTCCTGCCACAGACACAACACACAGACACCCTAAAGGAAGATATTACTCACACCATTATCTTTTTTTTAATGTCGGAAGAACTCTGTAAGTTTAGTGTAGGCTTAAGTATTTTCATTTTATAAAAGAAGCAATTAAGATACAAAAATACAGAAAGTTCACAAAGTTAATAAAAGCTAGAGCAGATATTTAATCCTAGGTCTTCTGATTCAAAGTCACTTTTTAAAAAATACAGAAATGGGTACTAGAATAAGATTAGCTATTTTAATATAGAATTACGTTTTTCCCCCAAATACAGTCTTTAAAATGTCATGCTATAATTTGATACCCATAGTTTGGCAGAGATTCACCATAAAAAGTTCAGATAAATTTCCATTTTATAATTCTGTGTAAAAAAAGGTGAAATCAGAAATGAATACAAACTATCTTAAGTTCAGATTCCATAAATTTTGATGAGTTAAGAAAAAAATACAGAAAAGGAAAAAAAGAATATTGAAAATTTTCATGTGGAACTTCTATTTGTGAAGGAAATTTGTGTCAATAGAGAACTTAAAACTATTAATCTTTTTATTGGAGACACCTGGCAGAAATCACCTTAACCAAATGATCAAAGTTAACCTCAACTTTAAGGAGAGAAGTTAGCTTTAGATGTTCCTGGGAGGCTGCTAAGAAGGACATGGCATCACTTCTGTGAAATTCTGCTCAAATATGCATAACCTGAATTTGATCATGAAAAGACATCACACACACACCCTACAATATAACTGCTGTGTACTTTTCTAATGGTTCAAACCCATGAAAGAGAAAGAAAAGACATAGAAACTGTTCCAAATTTAATGAGACTAAGAAAATGTGATAACTAAATGCAACAAGTGATCTTGGTTGGCTCTTGAACCATTATAAAAAAGACATTAATGGGACCATTGATGGAATGTGAATACAGTATCTAGATTAGACAGTAGGATTATATCAATGTTAATTTCCTGATTTTTCTAAAGGTACTCTGTTAGTAATAACATTTTGGGAAACTAGATGAAAGATATATAAAAATTTATTGTATTAATTTTGCAACTTTAAGTCTAAAATTATCTCAAAAATATTTAAAAATTAAATTTAAAAAATTTAAATGGGTAGATTTCATATTGTGTTCTTACCAGGAAAATTTTTTTAAACAAAATTAAAATATGATCAATCTTAGTGCTGCAAAGGGTCTTACTGATAAAGCAATTAAATCTCTTAGCTGAGTATTGTAACTTGTCCAAGGTTGTAAAGACCTTGAATCTTGGACACTGGACACTGATGTTCTTCCTTTAGTACTGCGTCCTACTTCATCCTCAATTCTCTAAAAACCTGAGGACACTGACATAAGCCTGCTCTTTACATTTTATGTCTTTTTTGGAGACAAGGGAGGATGATGTTGACAACAGATGTCGACCATGTAGATGAAACAGGTCAACGCTTTGCCCTGGAAAGCACTTGTTAACAGCAGCTCAAGGGAGAGTACCCAATGAAGCAATTATGTGTGGAGATATCTGAAGGTGAGGCCTTATTATTAATGGGAGATCAAAGATCACAATTTTAAAATCCATGATTAAAATACACAGAAAAAATTATAAACAAATAAGGTAAATAAGGGAATTACAGTGGAAGAATAGTAACCAAGGACTGTGACTTAAATCAGCGGTCTTTAAACATTTTTGTTCACTTATTCATTAAAAAGATTTTGGGGAAAACTTGCACATCTTTAAGTTGACATCTAAAATTTTATCTTTGGCATGTAACTAATTGCAAAAGATATAATTTCTGGCAAATTCCAGATAATGATGCTTTTTAATTAAACTGTCAGGGAACTCTCTAATATCTCTCCAAAGCAATATAAACACAACAGCAAGATGAAAGTCATGATCATTTAACAGATAAAGGCATGCTCTTCTTTCCCAGTTGATAAGTTCACATTATTTTTATTCATTTTAAACTAATATTTCCATCCTAATTCTCTTAGAGAGTTTTATCCTAAGAGAATTTTTTGTGCATGAAAGCCTTTCATGATCACTGAATCATGCTTCAATGCCACCAAAATATGTGGGTAAATTGAAAAGTAAATTGTTTTTAAGCATCCAGTGACAATAAGCCTCTAAATATTAGATATTTTTCTGGATAGAGTTACAATTATAAATATCAAAGGGTTTAATTTTTAAGAAAAACATAAATAATTACTCATACAAGAAGTAAGAATGTTATTGGTAATAATCTCTTAATTAAATGGATGTGGCTGGGGCTTTTCCGTGTACAGTTCACGTATCCAAAGATGAAGACTACTCATTACCATTATCATCAATACTGTTACAATAAGACAAGGTTCAGCCCTAATTCCATTCTTTGTTTTTATTTTTTACAAATTTAAGCTTAGAGAAAAATTTGTTCACCTAAATCAATGAAAGACAACGGAAAGAGTTTGATTTTAGCAGGTCATTTAATTCTTCAACTCCTGTGTATTTGACAAAAATATCACATAGCAATCACTGTAAAATTATTTTTAATGACCTATATTAAACTATTTTAAACTATTTGAAATTTTTAATATTTGATATTTTAAAATATCAATTATTTGTAATGAACTATTTAGTTAGATAGTCCTTCAGTAATATTGAATTGAAAAACACCTGTCTTGAAGAAGCAAATTTTTACCCAGACATGAAAGTCACCCGTTTTCCACAATGCTACCAGCATTTCCACTTGCCCCTCGTCTGTGGATAGTATAATGTTTCCACACCATTGTAACGCATCATGGAAATTATCTAGATGTTGAGACCCAGAAAAATTTGTAAAGTGGGAGAAGGCGTCTTATGAAGGGCAAGCGAGATTCCTCAAGACCAGGCTTACTGCCTTTAAGAGCAATTTTGGGGGATGAGGAAGAAGGGAATTACAAGTGGAAATTGAGGACCTGGAAATTGATTCCCTTCAAACTCCCATTTCTCAGATACCCCTTGGCAAATTTTGTGTATATCCAGAACTGTGCATTTGCCTGGGTCATCTTAGATTATTCTAGGCACAAAGAATTTTCACGAAGACAGCACACAAAATGCAAGCTGCATGGAGGAAGATGTTTATGATGGTGTCACTGTATTAAATACATGTCTTCAAATTATGAAACTACTTATCAAAGTGTCTTCAAAGGAAAAGTAGTCCTTTGAGTTATTCCAAAAAATGTGGTTTCCAATGGTACATTTGGAAAATATTGCATATGTCCCCTCTGGGAAGGATTACAATTCACATTAGCACACTTGAGTCTCTGAAAAGTCTTGCAGTCAGGAATACAGTTTAACTTTATTTAACTCAGAGTTTCACAGATATATTTGCCCATGTGCCTCTTTTTTATTAACATCTTCCTGAACACACTTTCAGGGTTGCTGATACATAGTTTTATGAAATGGAAAGGTTATGTCAAATCCTGACAGTGACCAAACCTTTGATAGTCATCTAATAAATATTTGTTACCCAATTTATGGATCATATGTAAAGGGAATTAGGTTGACAAGAAACATAAAATAGAAATTGAGAAGCAGGAATTTTATCATAATGGAAATCTTTAAACAAACTCATTAAAAGTATCAAATGGAAGCTGGTATCATCCTGAAAATAAAAACCAAAGCCATCACCCAGGGAATCATCTCAGGCTTCCATCATTGCTTCCCCTCTGGGAGCCTTGGCTTTGAGGGAGGAGTCCATCGTGTAAGAACTCTCCATGTGGTCATTGCAACCGGATCATAGAGGAGGAAGCCTTTGGGCCGCCATGACAGATGCATAATCCTGTGACACAATGGTCATTGGGAGATCTTTTATTTGGATGGGGGAAATCATTGCTTTTTTTATTCATACAATGAGAATCTAAGGGTATAGCTGACTGTTCTTTGGTGGTCACTTTGCAATAGGGAGACAGCAGAGGTAATGTGCCTCATAAATAACTCTGTCAGGTATGATGCAACAGAAAGAGAACTGCATGGGGCACAGAAAAGCCTGACGCCATCTCTGTCTTTTCCATTTGCTAACTGGATAAACATGAATATTTCCCCAATTTCACTGAGCCCCGGTTTTCCCACGTGCCAAAACGTTACCAACTTAAACATACCAATGGATGATATGATCCCTTTTTATTAACTGTGGAAGGGAAAACTGCCTGCTTTTATAAAGAGTGCTTCGACATTGTCTTGCCTTAGATGCAAGAAAATAATGTCCCAGTAAGCATTGTCTTTAACTGGCTTAATTGCCTAACTGATTCTGGCACCTTCCTTCAGAATGTAGCTTTTAAGTAAACAATCAGAATTCTTCGGAAGTAAAAAAATTGACCTTTTCAGCTTAAAAAGATCATAAGGACAAAAACAGAAGATATCCTGCATTAAAGAAACAAGGTCAACTTTTAGAGTGTTTTACAGTCTGTTATATCTTTGAAGAAAAAGTGTCACAAATTCTAATGTTCATTATCACAAGTTTTTTCAGCCAAGTAGAAAGATTTTATAGGTTAAGAAAATTCATATTTTTAAATGTATGCATCTATTTGGACATATTTAATTGCTTATATCAGAAAACTTACACAACTGGGAGAAAAATGTTAGTATTAGCAATGATGAACAATTACACAATGAAAATTAAGAGAGAAAGTATTCTTTTCATTCTCAGTGGATAAAGAATAAGTTTAATTAACACAGGGAATGTGTTTCTCCCCCACCTTTCTCTAACAGAGATGACAAGAGAAAGAAGACAGAATTAGGTCATTCCCTCTTGATGACTGTGCTGTAACAAGGGACAAAATGAGATAAGATTATTTTACAAGATAAATAAGTGCAATTTTTCTGTGATTACTTTATATTGCTATGTTTTTCCCTTTCCCATGTCTAAAGTTCTTTTTGTGTGATATTTGTAAATTGGACATGGAAGACTTACAGCAGTAAGGGTTTCATTTTTCAGTACGTGTTTGCATGAAGTCAAATGCCTTCACCTAATACATTCCGGGAGAAAGCTCTCCCTGTGTTGTGTTTTTATGACACTATCTCAGATCATTTCAAAGTAGTATCCAGAGTCTCAGTGAATATTATTTTTCATATAACTTTAAAACTCCACAGTCTGACGTTCAATAATAAGCACAGAATAAAATATCAACTACAAGAAACATGTTGCCGAGAACTTGCAGCCCACCTGAATTATTTTATTGAACGTGACATGGAGGAGAAAAGATTCAGTGATTACCTGATGGATTCTGAGCCAGAAACAAGGTGTTCCCTAAGGATTCGTAAGTCCTATTCAAAGGAACAAACCAAAGGAAGTGGCTGGCCACTGTGTTTTTCTTAAAGTGTCTCAGGTCTTCATCCAAATGAGAATAGGTCTTCATAAAGATAACAGTACAATTCAATGGACAAAGAACACTGTCACAGAGCCAAACATGTCAAATCATGTGCCTAGCAAGAAGCAATGGCAAATGTGTAGCAAGAATACCAAAAATATATTGTACTAAGGGTATGATACCATAACATCGTAGTACTATGTTAAAATTGCCAAATGTTTTTTTAAGTCAGAGGAGGTGAAATTTCAGTAGTGTCAAATGTTTCAATCTAATAACTGAGAAAAGTACTATGTATAAAATCAAGGATTTTCACATGCTTGTTGTATCAATCAGTTTTATTCAGAGAAACAGAACCAATAGGATATATAGAGATATATTATTTATTATAGGAATTAGCTCAGGTGATTATGGAGACCAAGTCTCACATTACGCCATGTGAAAACTGGAGAACCAGGAAAACTGGTGGTATATTTCAGTCTGAGTCAGAAAGCTTGAGAACCAGGGAGTCAATGGTGTAACTCCTAGTAGCATCTGAAGACCCAGGAACCTTGATATTTAATGTCCCAGGGAAAGAGAAAATAGATTTCCTAGCTCAAGAAGCAAGAAAGAATGTGCCTTTACTCTACCTTTTTGTTCCATTTGCCCCTCAACAGAAGAGAAGATGCCTCCCCACACTGGTGGGTACACACCAGTCTTCTTTACTCAGTCCACTAACTCAAATGGTATCCCTT
This sequence comes from Trachypithecus francoisi, assembly GCF_009764315.1. Classification (NCBI taxonomy): domain Eukaryota; kingdom Metazoa; phylum Chordata; class Mammalia; order Primates; family Cercopithecidae; genus Trachypithecus; species Trachypithecus francoisi. The sequence continues at coordinate 21,317,862 of NW_022681454.1, forward strand.
CTGGAAACTCCCTCATAGACACACCCAGAAATAATGTTTTACCAGCTATCTGGGCAACACTTACCCCAGTCAAGTTGACACATACAATTAACCATTACACTTATTTAGTGTTACTTCTGGGAGAACATGCACTGATTCTGTATTATCATAGATTTAGAAACCAGTTCTTTTCCTTTTTTCTATTTTCAGGGATTAGTATAACTCCTACTTAACCTAATTTAAAACTTAGGCTCTGTTGTCTGATGAGCTGGACCTGAGTGCAAGCTCCACCTCTTACTGAGTGTGATCTAAGGCAAGTGACTGCCCTTCTCTACCTCAGTTTATTTTCACCTAAAAAATGCAGATAATAAAACTGCCTCCTTCTTAAGGTTGTTTTAAGGATGATGTAAGATGACGCTGATGATGTACACACATACACCTGGAGCTCTATCAACTCTTTGAATCAATGGAGGCTCTTTCATTCCTTGGTCCCCTCCATGTCCAGTCAGTCTCCTCCTGGTTGTTCTTTCTTACTCAGCCTGGACTTCAGGGTTGATCATCTGAAACACTGCCTCATCGGCACTCAGTGCCATTATCATATTATTATTGTCCCAGCAAAATCCCAGTGCTAGCTCGCTATTAAACTCCACCCACATTCTTTGCTTCTAAGACTCTGCAGTTGAGTGTTGAATAAACTCACACAGTTATGCACATAGATGCTGCTACAAAGTATTTCCTCACACATCACCTGAGATCTCAAACCTGTCCAACGACACTTCTTTGTATCCTTAGCCAATGCTTGTCTTCTTCAGCAACTATTTCAAATTATGTCTTCATTCTCTAGGGTTCTTATGATAGACTAATGCTTGTGGCCCCCTCCAATTCATAGGTAAAGACTTAGTGATGGACATTAGGAGAAGAAATCTTTGGGAAGTGATTAGGTCATGAAGGTGGAGCTCTCACTGATTGGATTAGAGCCCTTATAAAAGAGGCCCCAGAGAGCTCCCTCACCCCTTCTACCATGTAAGGACACAGTGATTAGATGGCCATCTATGAACCAGGGAACAAATTCTCATCAGACACCAAATCTTCTAGCTTTTTGATTTGGGGCTTCCCGGCCTCTAAAACTGTGAAAAATAAATTTCTGTTGCTTATAACCACCTAGGTATGGTATTTTTTTAGAGGAACCCAAACAGTTCTGTTGCCTTTTCCAAGAAGACTTTCCTGATGTCTCCACACTGTGAGGTGCTTTGAAAGCCAGCACCTCATAGTGTGCTTCATGCCATCACAGCTCAGTATGATCAACTCAAAGATAACACTGCATAGATGATATTTGTTGCATGGATGAGTGAATAAATATTATTTCCACTCCACTAGCCCTATTGCATCATCATAATCTGTTCTGGAATCTGTTCTTGTGCATCTGCTCATCTCCTGGCCCACAAACTTCTTGAGTCATAATTATATCTTATTCATCCCCATATCCCTAACACTGCCTCGAGAGTGCAAACTGGATGCTGAATCATCTTTTGTAATTGTATTTATTGATCAGTAAATGAATTGAAATGTTGATTAAAACTTGCACTTCAGTCAGCAATTATTTATTAAATGTTGATTATGCACCTCTGCTATGATGGTTACTGGTAATGCAAAAATTAAAAGACCCAGGTCTCTTCCTTATGAAGTGTGTTGACTAAGCAGGAGAGATATAAACATACATTTGCTATATGATATGATTATCACTCTTGGGAAAATATATACAAAGTACTGTAGAAATACAGAGGAAAAAGCACCTCAGGTGTTAGAGTCAGGTAGAGAAACTTCTCTAAAGATACAATATTTAAGCTAGTGCTTCAAGTATTTCTCTTTTTGTGATTACATGTTCACAAAACACACTTGAAAAGTTCTCACTGGTCTTCTGAATTAACTTACTCTATTAGCAGGGTTCTTTGTTTGCAAGTCAAAGGCAACCATTAACCAAGGAGAGAAAACAGACCGCTACTGGTTTAAGTGAACCGTCCAGAAAAAGACAGAGCACCTTGATTGACAGTCTTTTATCGAAATTGTATGCACTGTGAGAGGAGAGTTCTTAAAGTAATATGGAGAAATGTTGTTATCAGAAAAAGGAAAATAGATGAGGGGAATACAGAGTAATTGATAGACAAACTCTCCAAGGTATGTTGACTGCTTTGGTTCTCAAGCCAGCTATATTTCCTAATATATATTTTCTAAATGAGCTTCCTGCTTATGTGAATGTCGGATCTTTCAGTTGCAAATAAGAGAAACCTGACTCAGAGTGGCTTCAATAGAGATGTATTTTTCTTACTAAACAAGAATTCTGGAAGGTGCTGGTCAAGGGCAGGTGCAATACCTACAGTGCATCTTAGGGCTGTTCACTCAAAGTGTGGTCTGAGGGCTGCTGATGTTAGTCTAAACTGGTCTGTGATGATGCTATGGATGTAATTGTGTCCTCCCAAAGTTTATCTGTTGAAGCACTAATTTCCTGAAATGTGACTATTTGGAAATAGGGCCTTTAAAGAGGTAATTAAAGTGAAATGTCATCATAAGGGCAGGGCACTAATCAAACATGACTAGTGTCCTTAAAAGCAGGAGTTGAACAATGAGAACACATGGATATAGGGAGGAGAACATCACACACCAGGGCCTGTCAGGGTTGGGTGTCTAGGGGAGGGATAGCATTAGGAGAAACACCTAATGTAGAAGACGGGTTGATGGGTGCAGCAAACCACCATGGCACATGTATACCTATGTAACAAACCTGCATGTTCTGCACATGTAACCCAGAACTTAAAAAAAAAAAAAAAAAAAAAAAAAAAAAAAAGAATAGGGAGAAGCACCAGGGACGTGCACACACGTAAGGACCTGGCAAGAAGACGACCATCTGCAAACCAAGGGAAAGGTCTCAGAAAAACCTCAACCTTCCAACTCCTTAGTCTTGGACTTTCAGCCTCCAGAACTATGAGAAATAAATTTCTATTGTTTAAGCCACACAGTCTATGGTAGTTTTTTATGGCTACCCGAGCAAACTAATACAGAAAAGACAAGCATAGAAAATTGGAGTAAGCATTTAGAAACTTGGAAAACAATTTGACAGAATTATTTTATGTCTTCTGAATCTAATAAAACAGAGGAACATGTATTTTGAATGGATTTTTCATTTTTTATTCATTAATTTTCATTGTGTTTTAATCAGCCCACAATAGGTTGAATTTTTTAAAAGTTATCTTTAACCACTGATGCCATGAGAAGAACTGCCTCAGGGAATTCACATTCTTTCTGTATTTCTTCTGGCTTCTGTTTGTGTATGAGTAAGTTCATGGTCTCAAGATAGCTGCTATACCTCCAAGCATCATATCCTTATTCCAAGTAGAAAAAAAATGGAGAAAAGTTAAAGGTGAAAGTAAATAGAGGTGCCCGTTGAATCCATCTCTTTTAACCAAGAAAGTAAAAACTGGTCTGGCATGGTAGGTCACACCTGTAATCCCAGCACTTTGGGAGGTCAAGTTGAGAGGATTGCTTGAGTCCAGGAGTTCAAGACCAGCCTGGGCAACATAGCGAGACCTTGTCTCTAGAAATAATTTTTAAAAATTAGCCAGATGTGGTAGCATGTACCTGTAGTTCCAGCTACTCAGGAGGCTGAGGTGGGAGAATCGCTTGAGCCTGCGAGGTCAAGACCAGACTGGATAACATAGCAAGTCCTCATCTCTACAAATAATAAAAAATTAGCCAGAAGTGGTGGTGGGCCAGTAGTCCCAGTTACTTGGGAGGCTGAGGTGGGAGAATTGCTTGAGGGTTGGAAGCTGCAGTGAACTGTGATCACACCATTGCACTCCAATCTGGGCAACAGAACCAGACCCCATCTCAAAAAATAATAACAATAATAATAAAGGCATACACTTCTGGAAAGCTCATACTAGAGACTTCTGCTTCTGTTATGTCTTAGTCCATTTTTGCTGCTATAACAAAATGACATAGACTGAGTCATTTGTAGATAATAGAAATTTCTTTCTCACAGTTCCAGAGGCTGAGAAGTCTAAGATCAAGGTGCCAGCAGATTCAGTGTTTGGTGAGGTCTTGCCCTCTGCTTCCAGGATGGCATCTTGTTGCTGCATCCTCATGTGACAGAAGGGCACAAAGGGGTAAATGCGCTCCCTCAATACCTTTTATCATGGCACTGATTCCAGTCATGAGAGAGAAGTCCTCAAGGCCCCATCTCTTGATACCATCACCTTGGAGGTTAAATTCCAGTGTATCAATTTTGGAGGGAAACCAACGTTCAGGCCATAGTGATCTATTAGCCATAAGGGAGAAGGGGATAGCAGTTGAGTAAGCTTAAATGTATAATAAACTGGTTTTACATCAATCTCTTGAGAGCTTAGGTAGTATAAGTTTAGATCCTAGTTCTTTCTAAATATGTGATGATAGATAATGATAGATACATTACAGATAGATAGATAGATAGATAGATAGATAGATAGATAGATAGATCACACTGCCCTATGGAAAATCTGGCAACATAGGGCTCAGCTGGGAGGTCATGCATGTAGCAACCAGTCAGCCTTTTGTTTTAATTCACTAAACCATCAATGACTCTGTCTGTTATATGTACGCAAGGCAGTGTACTCATGGGAGTGCTTTAACATAAATTGCCACATTTAACATAGGTAACTGTTTTAACAGCACCAGGGACAAATTCTAAGAAAATAAATGTAGGTCATTAATTAAAGAATAAACTTCCAATAACCACCCCATTCTAAGAGGCTTCATATAAATTGAGATTATTTGGTAACTAGGCATTTGTTTAGCACTTTCTATCTTTTAAAGTTTTGATCTGGAAGTCCATTTTACATTATCGGTTCTATTTGAATGATAAAGGAACCGTACACAATATTCGGGAATTAAACCAACATCAAACCTCCACACAACTGGTACTAGAAGTAAGATCTCCTGAATTACATGTCTCACCATTTTTTGACTTTTCATAATAAGACCATTCAGGATGCAAAAACAGACCCATCAATGTCCCCAAAAAACTCTTTGTTCCAGCTCTGCTAGCCTCCCTGTTTCCTGCTCACAACTAAATAGTTACATCCCTGCAGGATATTTAAATGCTAAACTATTTCTAAGATGAATGTTTTCTCTCAAGGTAAGTACAATTTCTTGTGTGTGTTTCCATTCTTTCACTCATTTGAAAAATTGGGACACAGCAAAAAATAAGACAAAAAGGATTTACTAGAAAGCCAACATTTACCTCAGTGATTAATAAAACACAATTGTGAAATTTTTACCAAAAAAATGTTAAGTGCCTTTTTGCCTAGGTTGAGATTTCTCTTTCTTAACCCTGTCTACTTTTTCACTAGCTATTATGTCACCTTCCTCTGCCATCAGACACTGTAATAAAAAGCCATCTCTGAGGACAGGAACAAGACTGTTCATGAAGACAACGTAGAGAAAAAGTGAGTAGACTGTGTCTATTTCAGAATCTCCCTACCAGCCATCCTGAGCACAATGTGACAATATCTTGTTGTAAAGATCATGTAAAGTAAAAATTTATATTAAAATGTCCAACATTGACGTGGCAGATGTTTTTGTTTTTGACCCAGTTTAAAATAGATTCAATTACTGTGTAGATGATGTAATGCCCTCATACCTACACATGTTGTTTTACCGCTCTTTCAAATGCTATCCCACCATTGAATATCCAATCATTTATGCCAGTAATCGCTGTGATTCTTGAACATAATTGAGATGTGCTTATTAGTTTACCCTTTCAGCTATCCGAATATGGAAAGGAAACAGAATAAATCAAGACAGTGCCTGGTATGTTGGGATATAATCTACAGCCTGAATCAAAGAAAGTAAGACATGTAACAGACAATTCTGTGCAATGGAAAGGGCTCTGGACAGCACATTTGAATCCCACTTTCCAGTGGTGGATCAATGGTCAAATCACTTAATCTACCTGGGACTCAACTGTCTTTGATATTTACTGCTTAGGATGAACTTTATGATCTTAGGATTCCTTCTGCTCTGTGGTTTACAAAGGTTAAAAATTGATAGACTATTGACTTAATTCAGACCTATCTTTGTGTGCCTTAGTATATTTTGGCCCAAAATACTGTGAATTAGTTCCAAACACTTAAAAATTGGGAGACATTTCTCAATAATATAGGTTTCCAGTTTCTCGTGGAAAAAAATTAAAAATCCAGAAAGAGTAGACTCATATTTCTGGTATTCCACTTTTCAGATGGGACCTGTACTTTCCATATGAGAACAGTTTTTATTGTTCCATATTGTCTCTTGACCTGTGTTATCTGTGTATCCCCCACTGTCAGATGATTTTACAGTCCTAACTGTCAGACCTTTATATTTGCAGTTCCTTCTTCATGGAATAACAGACCTCCAGATGTTCACCTAACCCGGCTTTATTTTCTTCCGAACAGTTATCATATCTGAAATCATGCTTTTTGTTTATTTGTTCATATTTGGTGCTTGTCCCTTACTAGAATAAACCCTATTCAGAGAGAAAAGACTTTCTCTTGTTCGCCAGAGTATTGAGCACATAAAATAATGTTTGGCATGTGGTAGGTATCAAATAATTATCCACCGATTTGTTGTTGACTATGATTCCCCACCCTTCTGGAATTTATATCTTCTATTTGCCAAGCAAAGTGTGTTAGGAATGACTTTTTTTATGAGAAATATCAGCCCTTACTGTGAATATGTTTAAAAACAAATGGTGTTGTCTTTCTCTCAATTATTCAGGAAACACATGATTACTGGGGAACGATTAGAAAATATGGAAACGAAAAATCACTCATAATCTCATTCAACTGAACTATGTATTTCAAAATGTCGACTTGCTATTTCAGTGTTTATTCAGGAACTATGTGCTTATATTACATGTGCTTAAACTTTCTCACATACTCTCTGAGCGAACCATTCTCTCCCTCTTCTGCAGGCATTCACACAATAAGAAATTTTCCCAAACCTCCATCTTCTCAGAGAAGCACTGAGGACAAGTAGCTCCTGACAGTTCTAGGCCCACACTTGTGCCTTCCAAGAAAAACAGGAAGGATTCATCTGATTGCTAAGAAAATGACAGTCTGATATTCATTGTTTCTTTCTTTCTTTTTTTTTTTTTTTGGAGGGGGGCGGGGGCATGGGACAACATTCTATGGTCTTAAAGGTTGCTGTTGAGAAGCAAGCCCTTGCCATTGGCTCTCCCCATCAATGATCCCAAGGCCATATGACCTTCCTCTTGTGGTCTAACTCAGAAACTGCCCTGCATACTCATCCATCCCCCATGGAGTCCCAAAGCCTAGAGTCAGAAAAGGTTATGACAGACCCCACTTAAGTTGACTTCTCCAATTCCTCTTTAACATCGATAAAGTAATACTGTAATTTACATTTCACATGGCTACTATATGTATTTCTCTATAGGTTCAGAATGTGGAAGAAAGGGTGATTAGTGTTTTTCCTCACTGCAAATCCCCCTAAATAATCATTTCTACAACCTGATTTTTCTGTAAAAGCAACTTGTCCAACCCACAGGCCACATGTGGCCCAGGACAGCTTTGAACGCAGCCCAACACAAATTCATAAACTTCTTAAAATGTTATAAGGTTTTTTTGCAATTTTTTTTTTAGTTCATCAGCTATCACTAGTGTTAATGCATTTAACGTGTTGTCTAAGACAATTCTTTTATTAATGTGGCCCAGGGAATCCAAAAGACGGGACACTCCTGTATTAAAGCTTGTTTCATTATTTTGGACACCACCACATTTGAGATGGTTCACTTAATGACAGGCTGACCACACTACTGATGAATGCTGCTTCCATCCTTAGCAGCAGATGTTGGGACATCTGCTTCCTGAGGAATGCTAAGTGTCTTGATTGCTCAGTAGGAGCAGTAACACTGTGTAGGAGGATACGGTGGTCTTTGCTTTATTCCTCATTCCACCCACACAATCAATCCAATTTAATCCATCTGAAGACTAATAGTCTCTTACAAATTATGTTTGAGCACAGATCCAGTGGCTACATAGTCATTTTTAATGATTTTTATTAATTTTAGGGTTTTTTGCTAATTTCCCTGCAACTATAATCTTACTGTTACATTTATTTTTAATTCTGTCCAGGAATTTGTTTGCAATTTAGACTTGGTGCATGAACATTATTGATTCATTGATATTATTGATTCAATTCTTTCTCTCACATGAAGTGATTAAACCAAAATAGTCTGAGGCTGAGAAACGTGCCTTAATTTTGCACGGTCTCAAAGTGCCTCGAAAAGGCAGCCTGGGGCTACGGGCTGCTTCTTCCTTTCATTACAGGAAATGAATTATTACCACAAAAATCGGAAATGAAGCAGGTCTTCTCTGATTTAGGCAAATGTTCTCTTGGGGGGCCCCTAATGCATCCTGTATTTTCCCAATTTCACTCCTCATTACCCTTTATTATCATCACTGGTTGATTACCTTTCTTCCCTACTTGACCATCAGTTTTGTAAAGGCGGAGAATTTGCCTGATTTACTTAAACTTGGATTCCCAGTGCTACAATGCCTGTAGCTTAATAAATGCTTTAGTAAATGCTCTTACAAATATCTGTTGAATGCAAATCAACAGATCAGTGCAAGGCGGAAGTGAAAGTTTAGAAAACATGAAATTTGCCACATAAAACACATGAGTTTAGCTTCAAAAATGGCAGTACAAGACTAAAAAGATTGGAGTGGTATATTTTCTGTGCTCCATGCTCCTAATAGCTCCTTCACGCAATCTCCATCACTCATGAGCAGAGACCAGAAAAGGGACAATCTAGACTGACAGATGCTACAGTTAGGCAGTTACATATGAAAAAGGGAAGACAAAACCCAGCAATGTTTTTAGAAAAGCAAAAATACTAAATCAATTTGCACATCCAGTAGTATTTTTTACAAAGCCAAGACATAACCAACAAATAATAAATAGTAATACATAAATAATATAATCTAATAAAAGAGGAGGTAAATGCAGGATATGAGGAAATAGAAATGGGCCTATTCATAAATATTGGAATTTTAAAAATTATTAGGTATATAAATAATGCCCTGTGCTCATAAGTTGAACTGTGCAATGAAATAAATGACTATGTGTCTGTCAGACAAAGCAGAGGAATGGGGAGATTGGGTGGAAGAAGCCAATATACACTCATGAAATAGAAGGCCTTAAATCTATTAAAAAACATTATGAAATACATTCAGAAAGGTTATTGTAGATTTTCTTACAAAAACATATGTAAGTTAATGTGATGAGTTCTTCCAAATATTAAGGAAATAATAATTTCAACGCTGTATAAATTATTTCAGAGCATAAACACAGTTGGAAAGATTCCATATTGATTTTCATAAAGACAGTACATTTGAAAACCTGAAAAATAAAGATCAATATCATTTACGAATACTTCTGACAAAATTATAAATGAAATGCTAATGAATAAAAATGTTAAATAATATTTATTCAAAAAAGAGCTCATTGAAGAGACTTGAATCAAATTGGGGAGAAAATAATATCAAGAGATACCAAAGGCTAGTTTCAAAAATTTGTCATGCAGGTATTATTTTTTTTAAAAAAACCTCTTTGCCCACAATTTTTAAAACCTTAGTATTTAATGTGATGAAAAATACCTACTCCAAATGCTGAATCACTAAAGATATTGCCATTAATCAGAAATAAGAGAAATATGCTTACCATCAGTAGTATTATTTATTATAAGTCCAGAAGTTTTAACAGTGCATTAAGGTTTAAAATTAAAAAGTGAGTTATATAATTGAAAAGGAAACAAAATTATCATTATTTCTAGATATGATTTGTATACTTTGAAAACCCAAGACAATCAACTTAAGTATCATAGAAAAATGTCATTAGAAATAAATCAGTGAAATGACTTAATCAAAATAAATATATAAAATCCAATATCTCCACTTCCTTCAGAATAGCTAAAAGTAGAGACTCACTATACCAAGTGTTGGCAAGAATGTGAAGAAACTCAAATTCTTATAAATTGCTGGTAGAAATGTAAACTGTGAAAGTCACTTTAGAAAACATTTCGTCAGCCTCTTAAATGTCACATTTGTTTTACCAAACAACTCGTACATTCTATTCCTAGATATTTGACCAAGAAAAAATGAACACCTATGTCAATACAAAGACTTGCATATGAATGTGTATAGCAACATTATTCATAATATCCAAAGTTAAAAAAAACCAAGATGTTCATCAAGTGAATAAAGTAAATGTGTTGTACTCATACAATGAAATATTATTCAGCCATTAAAAAGGAATGAACTATTGATACATGTAACAACATAGTTGAATCTTAAAATTATCATGCTGAAGAAAGTCATTAGACACAAAAAAGTACATCCTGAATGTTAATTTATATAAAACTTTAGAACTGTAAATAAATCTATAGTTAAAAATAAAGATAGATTAGTAGTTGTCTGAGATAGGGGTGTGGAATAAAATGGGCTGCATGGGAATAGGAGGAATTTGGTGGCAGGTGTTGGGAAAGTTTGGTTTGGTGATAGTTTCATGAGTGTATAATACACCTGTCAAAACTCATCAAACAAATGTGAATTATTGCATGTACATTACACATCTGTTAATTTATTTTAAAAATATAAAAGAGCCTTCTGGATAAGAAAATCTAAAGATCAAGGCACACTCACATTGTAGTATATCCTAAAGTTAAAATGTCTAAAGTGTTTTAACTTATCTCCTCAAAATGTTTTATTGGCTTTTATTTGCTTATAGACTCTATAGACTCTATGCTTCATTCCATATTACCAAAATGTAAAGATATGGAGATATTGATATTCATGCAACAGCAATATGAAAGATTGTATTTGTTTATCCCCTATTTCTCCATTATGTAGAAAGACAGAGACAAACACACACACACACAAACACATACAAACACAGAGATGAGAGAGAGAGAGAGAGAGAGAGAGAAAAGAAGAGACAGAGATTAACTTTGCTGAAATGGCAATGCCCAGCTAGAAACTTGTTTTCCCCAAATTTCCTAGTTGAGGCTTTTAGAAAATGTATTGATTTGATAATAAAAAGGGGCATGCTCTGTTGACATTCATATTTTGCCCTTTATATTCTCCCTTTTTTTCTGACTAGATTGAATGAGTGGCCTGGAGGTACAGCAGCCATCTTGTAACCAAGAAGAAGAAAATCAAATGCTAAAGATGGTAAAGCAAAAAGAGAGAAGAGATTTAGGTCTGCCCTGGAATACCTATTGCATTCTCCTTGCTAGATGAGAAAAGTCAATCCTTTATAATTTTCATGTACAGCTACACAAATTCCTCTGACTCCAGCAGGTGTTGAATTGAAATCAATCATATGTTGTTGCTAGTGAAATGAGACTTAAATATCAAGTCATTAAGTTTCTCACGATACAGTTGATGAAACAGGCCCAGAAAAATTTAAGTGAGTTTTATAACAGGAAACAACCCAGAGAGTCAAAGCTGAAATTCAAACCTCTCAATTCTCAGTTCAGCACTATTTCCACTATTCCTGCTGCCACACTAAATAAAGGGGAAAAAAATGCTTATTGGTGGCCTACTCTGTGCCAGGTACTGTGTGGGGTGATATCAGAGGGCAGAACTGTCTAAGACCACACTCCTTTCTCATGAGGGGCATATGATCTGGATGAAGAGATCAAACTCCATCAGACTATAAAATATAAGAGCAGTTTTAAAATACAGCTTGAGAAATTAGTCCCATCACATTTTGGACCACAGTAGTATAACCCCATATCATACACAGTAAGTGATAAAGTATTTGTGTCCATATTAAGAAAACATCACTTTGCGTAGATATCATCACAGATGTTTGTTTGAAGGCATGTTGTTTGATTTTTCTGGAGGGAAAAATAAGGTTAAGTAGAAGACAATAGGGAGGACACTCCTAGAAGGCATAAATGCCTTTGGCAAAGAGGTAGTGGTGAAAATGACCATGGATAACCTTGGGAAAAATACAAATGAAATAGTTTGACTGTGATGGAATGTTTTGTTAGGGTTCTTATGGAAAATGTGGTAGAGAGCATAAGTTAGAACCAAAAGGGGCTTGAGTTACAGGATGAGTAGTTTTAACTTTATTCTTCAGATAATATCAATGTATATTAGGTTTTTAACCATGGAATTGACTCAGCAAAATTGTTGAGAAAGAAAAACTTGATGTCCATAACTTGAGGAAAAGAAATAGAATAGAAAAGATGAAACTAGGCCAGGCGTGGTGGCTCATGCCTGTAATCCAAGCACTTTGGAAGGTCGAGAGGTGTGGATCACTTGAAGTCAGGAGTTCAAGACCACCCTGGCCAACATGGCCACCCCATCTCTATGAAGAATAGAAATAATAGCTGGGTGTGGTTGTGGGTGGGTGTAATCCTAGCTACTGGAGAGGCTGAGGAACTAATTGCTTTAACTTGGGAGGTGGAGGTTGAAGTGAACTGAGATCGCTCCACTGCACTCCAGCCTGGGTAACAGAGTGAGACTCCATTTCAGAAAAAAGAAAAGATGATGGAACTACATATTTTTTGAAAGGCATATGCAGCATGTGGATATATATACACACACACGTATATGCATACATTTATATATGTTTACAATATGTACATAATATGTATAATATACATATACATAATTCTAAATCATAAGCAAATGAGCAATAAAATACATTAAGAGTTGTCTATTTCAATACCCAGTATAGTGCCTGGAACACAGTGGATGATTAATCAGTATATAAATAATTCATTCAAAAGTAAATTAATACTAATGTCCAAACCAAAATATTACTGCAGACTCTTTTGAGCTAGAGATATTAAGGTATCCATTATAAACCCTTCAAATGTATATAATCTATATCTCCTCCTAGATAAAAATGTAAGCTCTAAGGATGACTGAAAACTGGTAGTTACCTAGGTAACCCATGAAGTAAAATTCATGAGAATTACATTCTGATTGTAAGTATTTCCTTTCCTAAGGTCTGCCTTTTGAAAAGAGGCAACAGATATAGCATCAAAGCTTCCACTTAACAAGCAGATCAAAAAGAATAGATGACTTGATTCTGATATATCTAAATATCTACTTATGATTTCAGTCACCCTTCTTTTGAGCCTTTGGTTATTTTTAGAACCACTTTTCAACAGTGACCAAATGAGTTCATAGACTGAGAACTTAGGTGAGCTCTATACAACTGCAATTACTTGAGTATTTTTTTAAACTAAAAAAGGCTTAAGGGTTTCTGAATGACTCAGATAATTAGATAAAAATGACTCACCTGTGCTATCTACCGAACCATACATGCCAAGACATTTAGGTAGTGGCCAACATTGGCTACTCCCTCTATTTAATGTTCAGAGTAGCTATTTTAAAGGAATACTTCTTTGAGAGATGGTCACATTACCAAATCACCAAAACATCAGGGTAATCGGTGGAAAATGTCAATCAACCATCTAGATCTGTGGCTTGATTTACGATAAATGTGACTGATTCTGTTGCTTTTACTCTGGCGATATGGCATGTTGTTAGATAATGGTACTCCCAGGGAGAGACACCAAAAAGAGTATCTGCTGGATTCCAAAGCTTCTGTTAAAAGGATAAAAATATGTTTCTCTAGATCCAGAGCAACAAAGTTGACTTATTTAATGTTTCTGTCCATCAGAATTATTTGTGCTAATACATAATATCGTTTATTGTTAATTTTTTTGAATTTTAAAAACTCACCTATTCAATCTAGAGGCTACTTTATCCATGTAGAATTTTTATAATCATAGGTCATAGATAAGAACATGACAGACCATTACGTTGCTTTTAACTAAAGTCAAAATAACCTAGGAAATTATGTCCATTGTAGAGTCACAGGGACTGGTCTTAAGCATCCAACTCCAAAAATTAAAAAAAAAAAAAAAAAAAAAGACAAAGCACATGCTATATGCAGCGCAAGACAGTATCCTCTGAGTGAAGGGAACAGATTATTTCCTGAAGAACATTTCCAGGACACAAAGTGAGAAAAGGGGACCTCAATAGATCTAATGGCTTCCTTGACATGACTAAAATTTTTAGGGTAGGGTTCTGGAGAGAAGAAACAGAAACAGAGAGAGGAGAGAAAGTTCCAGGACCTGTAGAGGGTTCTACTCAAATCTTAGGCTGCCGACTGACTACTGGGTGTGTGTGAGAAACTACTAAACTGAGAGAAAAAAACAGTAGAAAAAGGCAGATGAGCAATCAATCTCCAGAACTGACTATGGTCAGAAATACTTTGTGTTCACACCAGCCCGAGTGGAAAGATTTTTAAACACATGGAACATTGAATATAGATTTGAGAAGAGAATTACACTGGTAGTGGGGCTAAATCAGCTCTAAATAGCTACCTTTGAACTCACCCAAGAAAGTTGTAAAGAAAGATTCAAAGGGTCAGATTGTTCAATTAATTTAACTGTGTCCTAGAGCAAAACCGAAAAAATTTAAGTAAATACCAAAAAAAGAGAAATTCAACATGAAAATCTGTGTCTATAATCCATCCCAAAATTACCACACATATTGGCCGGGCGCGGTGGCTCAAGCCTGTAATCCCAGCACTTTGGGAGGCCGAGACGGGCGGATCACGAGGTCAGGAGATCGAGACCATCCTGGCTAACACAGTGAAACCCCGTCTCTACTAAAAAAAAAAAAATACAAAAAGCTAGCCGGGCGAGGTGGCTGGCGCCTGTAGTCTCAGCTGCTCGGGAGGCTGAGGCAGGAGAATGGCGTAAACCCGGGAGGCGGAGCTTGCAGTGAGCTGAGATCCGGCCACTGCACTCCAGCCCGGGCGACAGAGCGAGACTCCGTCTCAAAAAAAAAAAAAAAGAAAAAATTACCACACATACAAAATGTATTAAAATAGAATTTATAATAAGGAGAAAAATAAGCAAAACAAATGGTTCACAAATTACAAACATGATGTAATTAGTAAATAAGAATATTAAAACTTTATTCTTATGCTTCTTACTTCCAAAAGGTAGATAATTACATGAGCATAATGAAGAAAGAAATAAAGATTTTTTAAAAAGCCAAATCAAACTTATTGCTTCAGGAAATAAAAAATATAATGCCTAAAATTAAAAATACACTTTATGAGATTACCAGTACATTAGACAGTGTAGAAGCAAAGATTGGTCAATATGAAGATATAGCAATAAAAACTTTTTTTTTTTTAATCCAAGGAAAATAACTGAAAAAAATCAACAAAGCATGACAGAGAAGTGGAAGAATATTAACTAACCACACATATGTGTATCTGGAATAGCAGACGGGAAAAGGATAAAGAGACAGAAAAAGTATTTGAAAAAATAATGCTAAAAATTTTCCAAATTTGAAAACAATAAACCCACAAATTGAAGAATATTAGCCCAAAGCACAAAAAATAGGAAGATAACTACTTAAAGACAAATGATAATAGAACTGCTGAAAACCAATAATAAAGAGAAAATATTTGAAAATAGCCAGGAAAAGATACACTGTGAATCAAAGACAAAAAAATACATTGGCATATCATCAGAAATAATGCAATCTAGAACAGAGTGGAGTGACATCGAAGAGATAAAAAGAAAATAGAAAAAGTCAACCTAGAATTGTATAAGCATGACTACGTCTTTTTAAAAATAAAGACAAAATAAAGACTTCTTAAGAAAACAGTCATCACTCCTAGACCAGCATTATAAGAAATGTTAAAGGATGTTCTAGCAAAAAGATAATGACAAAAAGAAATTTAGATATTTGCTAAGGAATTAATAAAACCAGAAATCATTAATATGCTGGTAGGTAAACATGAAATATTTTTATTATATTTAAGAAATCGGATAAAAATAAAATTATTTAAAAATAATAACTTGCCAGACACCATGGCTCACGCCTGTAATCCCGGCACTTTGGGAGGCTGAGGTGGGTGGATTACTTGAAGTCAGGTTTTCAAGATCAGCCTGACCATTGTGCTGAAACCCCAACTCTACTAAAAATACAAAAATTAGCTGGGCTTGGTAGCGCACCTGAAATCCCAGCTATCCGAGAGGCTGAGGCATGAGAATCGCTTGAACATGGGAGGCGGAGGTTGCAGTGAGCCAAGATTGTGCCACTGCACTCCAGGCTGGGTGACAGAGTGAGACTCTGTCTCAAAAAGTAAGTAAATAAATAAAAATAATAATTTATTTTGGAGTTTATTATACACATAAAAAAATATGTGACAACAATAGCACAAAATCTAGGTGATAAAAACAGAAATAAAATACTAGAACATTCTTATGCTGTGCTTGGAGTGGTATAATATTATTTGAAGGTAGACAATAATATGTTAAACATGTATACAATAAAGCATAGAACAACTTCGAAAACAAAACATTACAAACAATAAAAAAGCTCAAAAAGGTATAACTAATAAATCAATAAAGCCAATACAATTCAACTTAAGAAAACATTCAATTATTCTAAAATAAGAGATATATTAATTTCTACTGTGGAATCACACATTAACTCACAACTTATCAGTGCACACAACTGACATTTATTATCTCACACAGTTTCTGAGGGGCATAAATTCAAAAATGCCTTAACTAGGTGGTTCTTATTCAGGGTCTCTAGGGAGGGTGCAACTAAGAAAATGACTGTGTTTCCTTCAGCAGCACATAAACTTAAAGTGGAACAATACAGAGAAGATCGGCATGGCCACTGCACAAGGGTGACATGCAAATCTGTGAAGCATTTCATATTTTTGGAGTAGGATAACTATAGTTAACAACAATGTATTGTACATTTCAAAATAGAAGTGAGGACTTTAAATGTTCTCAATGCATACAAATGACAAATACTTGTGTTGATGGTTATCTTAAATACCCCAACTTGATCATTACACTTCTATGCATATAATAAAATATTACATGTACTTCATAAATATGTTCAAATAAAATGGATCAATAAAAATAAAACATAATCAGTTGGAAAAAACTCTCACTTAGTAGTTGATAAAACTAGTAGACAAAAATTAGTAAGAATGTAGAAGATTTGAAAAACAATATGAACAAATCTGACCTAATTAACGTTTTTGAACATTTCACCCAAAATAGTAAATTATACATTATTTTTATGTGACATGGAGTGTTTACCAAGATTAACAATATTTTGTGCCATAAAACAAGTCTCGATAAACTTAAAAGCCAAATGAATTTAAATTAGAAATCAATAACATTAAAATATGTGGAAGATTCCTAAATATTTGGAAACTAAACAATAAATTTTCAAATAACTAATGGTTTATAGAAGAAATACAAAGGAAATTAGAAAATATTTTAAACTGAGTAAGATGAAAATACGACATATCAAATGTGTGGGGCATAAGTAGAGTGTAGAAAGATATTTATAACATTAAACGTATATGTTTGAAAATTAGCAAGTTCACCATTAATATCTAAACTACCACTTTAAGGAGCAACAACAAAAAAAGACAGCAAGTTAAGCCCAAAGTAAGAAAAATAAAAAGAAGTAATAAGGATAGAAGAAGGAATCAATGAAATTTAAAAATAGACTAAAAAGGAGAAAAATCAATGAAACTGAAAGCTGATTATTTGGGAAGATCAAGAAAATTGAAAAGCCCCAGCAAGACTGATCAGGCTTGAAAGAAAATATGAAATACAAATTGCCATTATCAATGATAAAAGAGAAAACATCACCACAGAACCTATCAGGATTTTTAAAATTGTACAGAAATGCTGTAAATAGGTTTAACAAATTAAATAAAATGGACAAATTCCTCAAAAAATAAGCCAACATTCATATTGAATTACATACATACTGAATTTACATTAAATTACATATTCCATGTGTAATTATATATTCAATATGTAATTTGAGATTCACTATTTTAAGAAACTACAAAACAAAAACTACATAATCATTTCGATAAATGCATGAAAAGCATTTTATAAAATGCAACATCTAGTCAGATAAAAATTCTCAGCACACTAGTAGAAGAATAAATAGAAGGGATTTTCCTTCAGCAGATAAAGAAAATCTTTATGAAACTTGTAATTACCATGACACATAATTATGGAAGACTGAATATTCTCCCTCTAAGATTGGGAACAAGGCAAAGATTCCCATTTTTATCACTTCTATTACTTATTTTTCTACAGGTCCTCAAAAGTACAATAAGACCAGAAAAAGAAATAAAAGGTATGTGGATTTAAAAGGAAGAAATAAAACTACCTTTAATAATAAATGACATGATTATCAAGGTGGAAAATTCTAGGAATTAATATTAAAGACACAAAAATAACAAATGAATTTAGCAAAACTCCAGGATATTAATATACAACATCAATTATTTTTCTACATACAAAACCAAACAATTGGAAATTATAATAAAATAACACTACTTATAATAGCATCAAAAATAATACTTACAATAAATTTTGAAAAAAGAAGTGCACAGCATATAAACTGAAAACAACAGAACATCACTGAGAAAGACTAAAGATCTAAATAGATGCAGATACAGTGCTTAAAAGGCATTAAAAGATTCATAGTGTTAAGGTGTCAGTTCTCAAATTGACCTATACAGCCAACAAAATCTCCATCAAAATTCCACAAATTTCATTCGAAAATGTATATAGAAATGCAAATAAACTCTAGAATAGTTAAAACAATTTTGAAAAAGAACAAAGTTGGACGACTTTACCTGACTTCAAGACTTATTATACACTAGAATGTTAAACACAGTGTGTTGCTATAAAGACAGACACGTAGATCAATGAAATATCACAGAGTTCAAAAATGAATCCACACTTTTTTTTTTTTTTTTTTTTGAGATGGAGTCTCACTCGTCACTCAGGCTGGAGTGCAGTGGTGTGATCTGGACTCACTGCAAGCTCTGCCTCCCGGAACCCACACTTTTATGACTAGTTGATAGTTGACAAAGTTTCTAGGGCAATTCAATGAGGGAAAGGATTATCTTTTCAGGAAAGTGTATGAAAAAATTGAATACTCATAAGTAGAAAAACAAAATGAAACAAAAACCCAATAAATTTGGACCCATGACGCTTACCTCACAACATAATAATGAACTGAAAATGTATAATAAACTAAATGTAAAAAATAAAACTGTTAAATGTTTGTAACAAAGCACAAAGGAAAGTCTTAGTGATCTCCCATTAGGACATAAAACTCACACAGTTTAAAAGAAAAAAAGTCAATAAATTAGACTTCCTCAGAATTAAAAATTTTGCTCTTCAAGTGAAAATGAAAGGTCAAACCACAGACTAGAAGAAAATATTTACAACACATACATCTGACAAGGATTTATATCCAGAAAACACAAAAAACTCCCACAACTCAATAATAAGAAGACAACTAAGTGATGTTATTCAATTTATCTTATTTGATTCTCACAATAACCCTGTGAAGTGCATCAGTAGCCCCATTTTGGATAATAAAATTATTGCTCAGACACGTTGTAAGTCTAAGTCGCATAGTAAGTGACGAAAGGTTTCAAACCTCGTCTTTCAGATTCTTCAGCTCAGGTTTTCATTAACTGTATAACTAAAGTACTACTTTTCAGAAAGCTATAGGCAACCAGATTACATGACATGTTTCATGAAAGGAATTGGCATGATTAGGCCTCAGGATCCCTCAAAACACACACACATACACCAACCATGCACACACACCACCCCTTCACAACCCCAACACACATACCACACACACCACACGCACTCCCCCACACATACCCTGCAACACACACACACACACACCCCACACACAAACACTCCACACATCATACACATACATGACACATATACATTCACTCCCCCACACACCACACACACCCTCCTATGGACACATCCCCAACCCCGTACACCACACATACACACACACACTCCCCACATCCCCCCGCACATATCCCACACCCCACACATGCTGCACACACACACACACACACATACACACACACACCTTCCATAATTTTCAGTTATTTCTTTGGAAGAACCATGGTTAACAGACCTCACTATGAAGAACCTATTTAAGATCTTCAAAATTCTTCAGTGGCCAAATTGAGGAAAGCTATTCATGCTGTTTCCCAGTGCTGAATGAAAATACAAAACCCTCTGTTTAAAAACTATTGAGAATTTCAGGACAAAAATGGCGGAGCATTAAACCAAGCATGGTGCCTTCTCAATGTCCTGTGTGTGCTTCTGTCTATAGAGATCAGCACTTGCCCAGACCTGTAGTACTGGCTCCTCAGATGGCTGAGGTGGGAGGGCTGCTTGAGCCCAGAAGTTCTGGGTTACAGTGAAGCATGATCACACCACTAAAGTCCAGCCTGGGTAACAGAGACCCTGTCTTCAACAAATAAGAAGAATTTTAAAATAGGAAATTGGCAGCAGTCTGAGATCGAACTGCAAGGTGGCAGTGAGGCTGGGGGTGGGGCGTCCATCATTGCTGAGGCTTAAACAAAGTGGCTGGGAAGCTCGAACTGGATGGAGCCCATCCCAGCTCAAGGAGGCCTGCCTGCCTCTGTAGACTCCACCTCTGGGGGCAGGCATAGTTGAACAAAAGGCAGCAGAAACTTCTGCAGACTTAAACATCCCTGTCTGACAGCTTTGAAGAGAGTAGTGGTTCTCCCAGCACAGAGTTTGAGATCTAAGAATGGACAGACTGCCTCCTCAAGTGGGTTCCTCACTCTCTAGTAGACTAACTGGGAGACATCTCCCAGTAGGAGTCACTGATAACCTCATACAGCCGGGTGCCCCTCTGAGACAAAGCTTCCAGAGGAAGGACCAGGCAGCAACATTTGCTATTCTGCAATATTTGCTGTTTTGCAGCCTCCACTAGTGATACCCAGGTAAACAGGGTCTGGAGTGGACCTCCAGCAAACTTCCACAGACCTGCACCTGAGGATCCTTACTGTTAGAAGGAAAACTAGCAAACAAAAGGACATGCACATCAAATCAACATCTGTATGTCACCATCATCAAAGATCAAAAGTAAATAAAACCATAAAGCAGGGGAGAAACCAGAGCAGAAAAGCTGAAAATTCTAAAAATCAGAATGCCTCTTTTCCTCCAAAGGAACGCAGCTCCTTGCCAGGAACAGAACAAAGCTGGATGGAAAATGACTTTGACGAGTTAAGAGAAGAAGGCTTCAGAGGATCGGTAATAACAAACTTCTCAGAGCGAAAGGAGGATGTTTGAACCCATCACAAAGAAGCTAAAAACCTTGAAAAAAGATTAGACAAATGGCTAACTAGAATAAACAGTGTACAGAAGACCTTAAATGAGTTGATGGAGCTGAAAACCAAGGCACGAGAACTATGTGACACATGCATAAGCTTCACTAGCTGATTTGACCAAATGGAAGAAAGGTTATCAGTGATTAAAGATGAAATGAATGAAATGAAGTGAGAAGAGAAGTTCAGAGAAAAAAGTAAAAAGAAATGAGAAAGCCTCCAGAAATATGGGACTATGTTAAAAGACCAAATCTACAACTGATTGGTATACATGAAAGTGATGGGGAGAATGGAATCAAATTGGAAAACACTCTTCAGGATATCGTCCAGGATAACTTTCCCAACCTAGAAAGGCAGGCCAACATTCAAATTCGGGAAATACAGAGAATACGACAAAGATCCTCCTTGAGAAGAGTAACTCCAAGACACGTAATTGTCTGATTCACCAAAGTTGAAATAAAGGAAAAATGTTAAGGGGAGCCAGAGAGAAAGGTCGGGTTACCCACAAAGAGAAGGCCACCAGACTAAGAGCAGATCTCTCAGCAGAAACTCTACAAGCCAGAAGAGAGTGGGGGCCAATATTCAACATTCTTAATGAAAAGAATTTTCAACACAGAATTTCATATGCAGTCAAACTAAGCTTCATAAGTGAAGGTGAAATAAAAACCTTTGCAGACAAACAAATGCTGAGAGATTGTGTCACCACCAGGACTGCCTTCCTGAAGGAAGCACTAAATGTGGAAAGGAACAACCAGTACCAGCCACTGCAAAAACATGCCAAATTGTAAAGAACATTGATGCTAGGAAGAAACTGCATCAACTAAATATAACCAGCTAACCTCGTAATGACAGGATCAAATTCACACATAACAATATTAACCTTAAATATAAATGGGCTAAAGGCCCCAATTAAAAGACACTGACTGGTAAATTGGATAAAGAGTCAAGATCCATCAGTGTGCTGTATTCAGGAGACCCATCTTATGTGCAGAGACACACATAGGCTCAAAATAAAGGGATGGAGGAAGATCTATCAAGCAAATGGAAAACAAAAAAAGCAGGGGTTGCAATCCTAGTCTCTGATAAAACAGACTTTAAACCATCAAAGATCAGAAGAGACAATGAAGGTCATTACATAATGGTAAAGGGATCAATTCAACAAGAAGAGCTAACTCTCCTAAATATATATGCACCCAATACAGGAGCACCCAGATTCATAAAGCAAGCCCTTAGAGACCTACAAAGAGACTTAGACTCCCATACAATAATAATGGGAGACTTTAACACCCCACTGTCAACATTAGACAGATCAACGAAACAGAAAGTTAACAAGGATATCCAGGAATTGAACTCAGCTCTACACCAAGCAGACCTAATAGACATCTACACAACTCTCCACCCCAAATCAACAGAATATACATTTTTCTCAGCACCACATTGCACTTATTCCAAAATTGACCAGATACAGTTGCAAGTAAAGCACTCCTCAACGAATGTAAAAAAAAAAAAAACAGAAATTATAACAAACTGTCTCTCAGACCACAGTGCCATCAAACTAGAACTCAGGATTAAGAAACTCACTCAAAACCACTCAACTACATGGACACTGAGCAACCTGCTCCTGAATGACTACTGGGTACATAACGAAATGAAGGCAGAAATAAAGATGTTCTTTGAAACCAATGAAAACACAGACACAACATACCAGAATCTCTGGGACACATTTAAAGCAGTGTGTAGAGGGAAATTTATAGCACTAAATGCCCACAAGAGAAAGCAGGAAAGATCTAAAATTGACACCCTAACATCACAATTAAAAGAACTAGAGAAGCAAGAGCAAACACATTCAAAAGCCAGCAGAAGGCAAGAAATAACTAAGATCAGAGTAGAACTGATGGAGACAGAGACACAAAAAAACCTTCAAAAACAATCAATGAATCCAGGAGCCGCTTTTCTGAAAAGATCAACAAAATTGATAGACCGCTAGCAAGACTAATAAAGAAAAGAGAGAAGAATCAAATATACACAATAAAAAATGATAAAGCAGATATCACCACTGATCCCACAGAAATACAAACTACCATCAGAGAATACTATAAACACCTCTATGCAAATAAACTAGAAAATTTTGAAGAAATGGATAAATTCCTGGACACATACACCCTCTGAAGACTAAACCAGGAAGAACTTGAATCCCTAAATAGACCAATAACAGGCTCTGAAATTGAGGCAATATTTAATAGCCTACCAACCAAAAAAAAGTCCAGGACCAGAGCGATTCACAGCTGAATTCTACCAGAAGTACAAAGAAGAGCTGGTACCATTCCTTCTGAAACTATTCCAATCAATAGGAAAAGGGGGATTCTTCCCAACTCATTTTATGAGGCCAGCATCATCCTGATACCAAAGCCTGGCAGAGACACAACAAAAAAAAGAAAATTTTAGACCAATATCCCTGATGAACATTGATGCAAAAATCCTCATTGCAAAAATCCTCAATAAAATACTGGCAAACCAAATCCAGCAGCACATCAAAAAGCTTATCCACCATGATCAAGTGGGCTGCATCCCTGGGATGCAAGGCTGGTTCAACATATGCAAATCAATAAACGTTATCCATCATATAAACAGAACCAAAGATAAAAAACACATGATTATCTCAATAGATGCAGAAAAGGCCTGTGACAAAATTCAACAGTCCTTCATGCTAATAAACTAGGTATTGATGTGACATATCTCAAAATAATAAGAGGTATTTATGACAAACCCACAGCCAATTTCATACTGAATGGGCAAAAACTGGAAGTATTCACTTTGAAAACTGGCCCAAGACAGGGATGCCCTCTCTCACTACACCTATTCAACACAGTGTTGGAAGTTCTGGCCTGGACAATCAGGCAGGAGAAAGAAATAAAGTGTATTCCATTAGGAAAAGAGGAAGTCAAATTGTTCCTGTTTGCAGATGACATGATTGTATATTTAGAAAACCCCATCATCTCAGCCCACAATCTCCTTAAGCAGATAAGCAACTTCAGCAAAGTCTCAGGATATAAAATCAATATGCAAAAATTACAAGCATTCCTATAAACCAATAACACACAGAGAGGGCCAAATCATGAGTGAACTCCTATTCGCAATTGCTTCAAAGAGAATAAAATACCTAGGGATCCATCTTACAAGGGATATGAAGGACCTTTTCCAGGAGAACCACCACTGCTCAATGAAATAAAAGAGGAAACAAACAAATGGAAGAACATTCCATGCTCACAGATAGGAAGAATCAATATCATGAAAATGGCCAAACTGCATAAGGCAATTTATAGATTCAGTGCCATCCTCCCCAACCTACCAATGACTTTCTTCACAGAACTGGAAAAAAACTACTTTAAAGTTCATATGGAACCAAAAAAGAGCCCTCATTGCCAAGACAATCCTAAGCCAAAAGAACAAAGTTGGAGGCATCATGCTACCTGACTTCAAACTATACTACAAGGCTACAGTAACCAAAACAGCATGGTACTGATATCAAAACAGAGATATAGACCAATGGAACAGAATAGAGCCCTCAGAAATAATACTACACATCTACAACCATCGGATCTTTGACAAACCTGACAAAAACAATTAATGGGGAAAGGATTCTCTATTTTATAAATGGTGTTGAGAAAACTGGCTAGCCATATGTAGAAAACTGAAACTGGATCCCTTCCTTCCACCTTATATAAAAATTAATTCAAGATGGATTAAAGACTGAATTGTTAGACCTAAAACCATAAAAACCCTAGAAGAAAACCTAGGCAATACCATTCAGGACATAAGCATGAGCAAGGACTTCATGACTAAAATACCAAAAGCAATGGCAACAAAAGCTAAAATAGACAAATGGAATCTAATTAAACTAAAGAGCTTCTGCACTGCGAAAGAAACTACCATCAGAGTGAACAGGCAACTTACAGAATGGGAGAAAATTTTTGCAATCAACCCATCTGACAAAGGGCTAATATCCAGAATCTACAAAGAACTTAAACACATTTACAAGAAAAAAATCAAACAATCCCATCAAAAAGTGGACAAAGTATATGAACAGACACTTCTCAAAAGAAGACATTTATGCAGCCAACAGACACATGAAAAAATGCTATCATCACTGGCCATTAGTGAAATGCAAATCAAAACCACAATGAGATACCATCTCACACCAGTTAGAAGGGTGATCATTAAAAAGTCAGGAAACAACAGGTGCTGGAGAGGATGTGGAGAAATAGGAACACTTTTACATTGTTGGTGGGACTGTAAACTATTTCAACCATTGTGGAAGACAGTGTGGTGATTCCTCAAGGATCTCGAACTAGAAATACCATTTGACACAGCCATCCCATTACTGGGTATATACCCAAAGGATTACAAATCATGCTGCTATAAAGGCACATGCACACGTATGTTTATTGCAGCACTATTCACAACAGCAAACACTTGGAACCAACCCAAATGTCCATCAATGATAGACTGGATTAAGAAAATGTGGCACACATATACCATGGAATACTATGCAGCCATAAAAATAGATGAGCTCATGTCCTTTGTAGGGACATGGATGAAGCTGGAAACCATCATTCTGAGCAAACTATTGCAAGGACAGAAAGCCAAACACCGTACGTTCTCACTCATAGGTGGGAATTGAACAATGAGATCACTTGGACACAGGGTGGGGAATATCACACACTGGAGCCTGTTGTGGGGTGGGGGGAGGGGGGAGAGATAGCATTAGGAGATATACCTAATGTAAATGACGAGTTACTGGGTGCAGCACATCAATATGGCACATGTATACATATGTAACAAACCTGTATGTTATGCACACGTACCCTAGAACTTAAAGTATAATAAAAAATAAATTAATTTATCTATTAATTAAAATAAAATAAAAAGAAAGCTACTCATACTTCAGCGACGGAACTGGAGACCCAACTTGCTCACAGGGGAAAGGTTTTTAAGCCTAAAATTAGAGTGAATGAGAAAGGATATGACCTCTCTGCCAGCAGACAGTCCCCAAAACAGAAGAAAGAGGGCTACACTGTGTTCAATACCTTGTTTCCTAACTTACCAATTATTGGGGCCCGTCTCCTGCCCTGGGGGAATGACCAGGAAGGTTGACACAAGAGGCCAATTGTGTTACTCTAACAGGGGTCGCTGCAAATACAAACAGAAAACAAGGTTGTAAGTTCTACCCTCCTCCAACAGAGGGCAGCATTCACGTCGTAGACCTTAATCTATCTCCAGTCTCAGTATCATGCTCAAAACGTATTTGTTAATCAAGTTGTTAACTGTCAGGTTGATGACCTCCAAAGAGAAACCAGCTTTCAGAGTCAGGCCTCACTCCTGCTTTTGTTCCTCTCTAACTGTATGCCCTGAGGCAAGTAATGGAGCCTCTTTGATTTCATCAACTGTAAAATCCAGATGGCAAACACCTAGCTCACAGGAGCCTGGTGAAGGTTAATGTCTGTCAAGTTTATCCCAATGCTGGTGGGAGGGAGACAGGCGTTCAAAGAGGCGAGCTCCCCTCTTCTTTTTTCTAATAAAATCTGCTCTCAGAAAAAAAAAAAAAAATCTAGTACACATCGTTGTCATTTATGCTTCCTCCAATGAATTTTCCTCTCAGGGCTTTTATTTATTTTTTTTCTTTCTTTTTTTTTTTTTCCTGTTTCAGTCCCTTCCCTCAGTGTTATGAAAGGCTAATTCCGTCACTTAGTTAGAAGCCAAAGAAAAAGAATTCAAGAGAAGGGTGTGGTTCTGGAAATCAGGTGGAAATCAGGATCCCTCTGGAGTATGCTGTTGTCATTATTTTCAATTCCACCCGCTTCCCACACCCCACATCTGTTTAATGCCAAATTATTTTTTTCTGAAGGATTGTTAAGGGGACATATGTACCTTAGATGGCAAGAGGGATATGAAGGATAATGGGAAATGAGGAAAGAAATAAGTAAGATTCGTGTCCTGATTGCATTGCCTCTAAAAACAAATGAAATGGGACTCAGGATCTGTGACTTTGCACTGCGATGTTTAGAGAATTGAAACCTAGTGTGCTTGAATTGCTCCTTAATGGTGTACAGAATTACAAGACATTAAATTACTATAGAGGAGTGCAGACAGAATTTATCTGAGTAAAGTCACCTTTAGCTTTTTAAGTTAGCCATTAGGCAGCCTAAATGCTAGAAGATGCCACAATTACTAGTTTTGTTGAGAGCACAGTGGAATATATTCCTAAGGAGTTAGACCCCACCCACAGCTGGATATCACGAGAAAAGCAAATGCCAAATACCTGTGCCACTTTGCCTGAGGTGCCTATATATATCAACTCTATTGCAAGGAAATCAGTGTAAGAGAAATTAAAGCTGCAAAGGGAACTTGAGAGCCACATAGAAGCTGCTTCGTATATTGGAAATGACACAGCCTTTGGGAACAGGCAGGACTAAAATTGAATCCCAATTCTATTTCCTTGTTGAGGGACCTTGGGCAAATATTTTTCCCATTAAGTAGAACGAATACTGACATCGTTCATGCCTTTTGTAGTGACTGAATGAGCTGCTTCATGGTGGGTGGTACTGCAGACTAGTAAAGTGAGTAGGCTTCCAACCTAGAGTGCCTGGTTTTTAATTTTGCTTTGCAGTATGACTAGCAGTGTGACCTCACTTAGTCTATGTCTCTTATTTCCTCATTCATAAATAAGACTATTAATAATACCTATTCTATACAGTTGTGAGAATTAAATGAGCTAACGTATACACAGTAGTGTGGAACTTAAAAAGGACTTAAGAGGTTGGGCACAGTGGCTCACGACTGTAATTTCAGCACTTTGGGAGGCCGAAGAGAGCGGATGGCGTGAGGTTAGGGGTTCTAGACCAGCCTGGCCATCATGGTGAAACCCTGTCTCTACTAAAAATACAATAATTAGTTGGGCATGGTGGCACGTGCCTGTAATCACAGCTACTTGGGAGGCTGAGATACAAGAATCGCTTGAACCTGGGAGGTGCAGGTTGCAGTGAGCTGAGATCGCGCTGTTGCACTCCAGCCTGGGTGACAAGAGCGAAACTCAGTCTTGAAAGAAAAAAAAAAAGGACTTAAGAGTCATTAACTGTTATGTAAAATGCCTATTACTGGAGGGTGGATTCTTTCTCCTTTTCTTCCTCGTAATTTCATCCATCAGAACAAAGGTTTCACAGGAGTTTAAATGATTTGAGGAGGTCTAAATAAACGTTTCTTCCAAAATCATTTCCCCAACAGGCTAAAACAACCATTATGAGTTATTTTGTTTACAGGCACTGTATCCCCCATTATAATAGAAAACACATAATCTAGAGAGATATATTATTTCTCTATTCTTACATCAAAACTTTATCAACTTCTGTAGATTAATTTGATCAATAGAGTTGCAACTGTTCAAAAAGTCCAAGAATGGAGATAAAACCTTGAACTGGTAAGTTGTGAGGAGATCATAGGAAAGGACAGAGGAATGATCTGGGAAAAATCTGGCTTGGATTTTACAAGGGAGTGGAGGAACCCCTGCACCGTCATGGGGAATTGGGGTGATGTCAAATATATGTGGGATTTAACTTTGTACTCTTAAAACAATATATGCCCATTTTCCCCACCCCCCCCTCCCCCATTTGGGTGGATTGTCTATCTTGGCTATTCTGAATAATGCTGCAGTGAACATGAGGGTGCAGATATCTCTTCAAGATGCTTATTTCCTTTCCTTTGGATATATACCCAGAAATGGGATTGCTGGATCATAAGTTGATTCTATTTTTAGTTTTTGAGGAATCTTTATACTGTTTTCCACATTTATTCCCATATTCTCATTTACATTACCATCAACAATATACAAGCATTTTCTTTTCTCCATATCCTTATCAAAATTTGCTATCTTTAGTCTGCCTTTAAAAAAAAATAGACTTTCTAACGGGTGTCAGGTAATATTACATTGTGGTCCTGATTTGCATTTCTCTGATGATTAGTGATCTTAAGCATAAAAATAATTAATGTTTATTGAAAGCCACTTTGTATAAGCCAGACACTATTCTAAGCACTTTGGATGTGCTAATTTCTGTAGCCCTGTGAGGTCCTATTATTCCAATTTTATGGTAGAGAAAATTAAGACAAATAAAAATTAAGCTTGTCCAAGTTCGCATGGGTAACAAATGGACGAGCTGGCATTGCAAACCAGGCATTCTGTTGTTGCCAATGTCTTCGCCACTTACCATTAAGTTCTATTGCTTCTTCGCTAAGATATACTGAAACAAGTGACAGTCCATTTTCTTCCATATTATTCATACTACCTCCCTTTTTTATGCCTTGAGATACATTTTAGTTGGTACACTGGTACAGTTAGTGGTTTCTTTCATGGCCATGGAATTGACTGTAGTAACTATGAGCAGTGTGTGCAAGACTCCAGCACATCCAGGTAAAAAATAGAAAAGAGAGCTCAACACTTTGAGCTAATTACATGCTGAATTTTTTTTTCTCCTGCTGAGTTGATCGAGTTTTCAACATAACTGTTGCCTATACAACAGTCTGTTTGTGTGCCAGTGAACATGAGGTTTTGTTATTTTCCCTAAGTATTCTACACCTTGTGTGTCATTGAAATCGACGTTACAACAAATCTATCAGTTCAAGCAATATTATTATGTTAAAAACACATGATGATCTAGAGGATTTTGTGTTTTTCAAGTAACCTGTTTTATTAATTAATCATAAGTGTTGTCTGGTGTTGATTAAATTTCCATGGAGAAAGAGATAGCATAGGATTTATATGTCCAGAATCACACAATAAAAGCTAAGTCAAATAAAGGCTAATTATATTAGCCAATATTTGAGTACTTTTCATAAATCAGAAATTGACCAAGTGGATTCCTATAGATGTTATCTTATTAAATAATCTCAACCTCAAGAGGCTATACTGTTTTGATATATATTCTATGGGAAATATCGGTTTAGAATATTATTTAGAATTATTGGTGAGAAACTGAGATTTAGAATAAATTATTTTCCCAGGATTAGATATATGTTGTGGGACCAGAATCTAAACCAACTATGCTTGGCTGCAGACCGCAAACTCTTAGATTTACTCTATGCTGTCTCTCTAATTATTTGTAGTCTGGTTATGAGGATATTTCATATCCCAAATTCTACCTCAATGGCTCAGTGATCTTCTCTGAGAATAAATTGTGATAATTATAAATCTTAATTACTCCCTGGAAGAGATCAATGAGAAGAATAATAAAGTAATGGTGTAATGCTGAAGTGGGTTCTGCTGAGGTAGGATGCATTATTCATGCTGTTCTTTCACCTTCCCTTGTCTATATATTAAATATGCATTTACTTTTCAAGATTAAGTTCAAAGTAACTGACAACCTCTTTGATGTTTGTCATAATTCTCCATTTCTTCCTTTTAGTAGAAATTGTACCATTTCTATTGTGAACTGATGTATGCATATATTATGAACCCCATGTACATGTATTGTGAATTCAAGGTATACAGGCCAATCTTGGCACTGATAACTCTTTTTTACTCTTCGTTGTTTATCTATACCTGTTTCTAGACAGCATATGGTGGAAAGCCACTATATCTCATTCATTTTTGCATCTCCAGAACCTGCACAGTAATAACCATGTATTTGTAATGCATTATTATTTGTTGAATCAATCCATCAATCTATAAACCTTTAGTGGAAAAACAGACTGCAATAGTGATATATGGGTCCTTTGGCCCTGGAAGAGTGGGTTTAGTGTGTTGTTACATGTAAATGCCAATCTAATAGTCATAGTGTTTGAAAAATAAAAGATATCATTTTACTTCTTATCTTTTTATTGAGTTTTTAAAAATCAAATATTTATTTCATAAAGAATGCATGTCTATTATTGACAATTTAGAAATATAAATAGGCAAAATGGGAATATAAGTTATTCATAATCCCAGCCACAGATAATCATCATGAACATTTTTACAGGTGCCATGTAGAACTTTTCTATGTAGACAAATCTGTGAGTTATTCAGCATGTATTCTAACCCGTTTCTAACATATCTTTCTGAAATCTAGAAACTAGAAAGCTAAAAAAATGCATCCTTTGCAAGTTTAGTTCTTGATATGGTTTGGCTCTGTGTCCCCGCAAACATCATCTCAAATTGTAATCACCACATGTTGAGGGAGGAACCAACTGGGAGGTGATTGGATCATGGGGGCAGATTTCTCCCTTGCTGTTGGTTGTGATAGTGAGTGGGTTCTCACAAGACCTGGTTGTTTGATAAGTGTCTGGTGCTTCCTCTATATCTCTCTCTCTCTCTGTCTCTCTCTCTCCTGCCACCAGGTAAGATGTGTCTTGTTTCCCCTTCGCCTTCTGCCATGGTTGTAAGTTTCCTGAGACCTTCCAGCCATGCAGAACTGTGAGTCAATTAAACTTCTTTTGTTCATAAATTACCCAGTTTCAGGTAGTATCTTTTAGCATTGTGAGAACGGACTAATACAGCTCTGCATGTGGGTTAGATGAGATTTAGTGGAAGAGAGTAAAGTGATGTGATGATATTACTTGGAGAGACTCATGGCAGAAATGCTTGATTCTTTTGAGACAGTGAAGGTGGAGGTTCTAGTGTGTGGTCTGTGAAAACATGGATGTAGTGGGAGGGGAGTGACACAGAGGAGTTCCTGCTAGAACAGTCCTGTGGTATTGATGGTGGTGTTACTCAGCAGCCCCTGTACCAAAGTCTTGCCTTCAATAAATACTACCTTTCTGGAAACTGCAAATGATCATTCCAAGTAATTATTTTGCCATTCTGCATAATGGGTGACCAGTGTTGCATTCTCTAATGACAATGGATACTCATTGTGTTTGAAAGATGTGTTTCTTTGATGTGTTTTTTCTGGTTACAAGGCATCTGTGCTTTGTTCCCTATCTTCTCCAGTATCATCCCCACAAAATACAATTCTGAAGTTCACTTATTTGTAATAAGATAACCTGTAAAACAAATCATATTAAACTAACAAGAATGAATTGTATTGTTTCTAACCAGATATCCTAGCAAATAGAGTAATTATTAAAATAAGTGGTTGTCAGTAACACACACTCAAGAAAAGGGAGATCTCAGGTTGGTACTGACCTAATTAAATTTGAAGACAGTGAGTATCCATTGTCAGTAGAGAATGTAACAGTGGCTGCCCACTGCACAGGGTGACAGATTGTTACTTGGAATAATCACTTGTGGCTTCCTGCAATGCAGTGTCTATGGAAGGCAAGGCTATGGCACAGGGGTGCTGAATAACAAACATCATCATGAAGTGTACAGAGTAGACTGGTAATTCGTAACGGTGTGGGAGGATGTTAAAAATTTAAAGCATAAACATGTGGTTTTAAATTCTTAAAATGTAGTCATAGAACTAAGGAGTTTTTATAACTGTCCTAAGAGTATATTACTCTTATTATAAGAGTGCATTACCTTTTATTGCTGCTGATTTGATGGAGACTATAATCAGATCCAAAATGTGATCTTTCATATTACTGAAATACAATATAGGTTAAATTCTTAGCCAGGCCTCCTACATGATAATTAGGGTATTGATTGGGAAACAATGATACTCTGAAAATTGGAAGAAGAACACTTGCAATGATTTGGATAACTTTTTATACCTTAAACCTCCCAATTCTGCTGAACCTCCTTTGCTGTCAGAAACCTCCCTTTTTGGAGCTGATTCTTGTAATTAACTCTTATCCAACATCTACCAACTCTCATTACCTCTAAGCCTAAATGTAGAGGCAGATTCTAGCATTCCTGGGGTTAAGGAATAGGGGATTACAAAGTCAAACCTGAGACGAGAAGACTTGCACACCGAAACACTGCAAGGTTTGCTAATACCTGTCAACAAAAAGCATGGATGATTATGTAAGGATAGATTCTAAGGGAGATACAGTAAGTATTTTAGACTGGGCTTCATTTATTGATATAAATACTTTTGCCCAGAATTCTGCACTTAATGTGCTGGGTGGAGCAACTCATGGTTCTGGTTGTTTATCTTGTTGGTTGGCTAAAATCTGTATTCAACTGGGGAGCAGACTAAGTGAAATCAAGACATCAGAATTCCTGTGATCACGCAAAAAAAAAGAAATAAATAGGTTTAAAGACGTTGAATATGTGTAGTTAATCTATTATATGTGAGCCATTTACCCACACTTTATATCCCCTGAGAGATCAAAGAGAACATTCTCTTCACTACAAGACTGGGAAGTACATTGGTGAGCAGAGCACCACCCTCTTAGAAAAGTGGATGTACTTTGGATAAAGGGAGGAGGCATTGCCATTGAACGGGCTCCCTCATTGTAATCAAAATGATGATAGCTCTGGGTGGCGCTTAACTGGCTGAGGCAAGATGAAACAGCTAGCAATAATTTGTGGCAGGGCTCAGGAAGAAAAGATGCTAGCTTGACCATCAGGGATCTTTGCATGACGCAGTGACTATCATCAGGTTAATGGTATCCCCTGGAGCTGTGCAACAAGGTGGTATCATTTCTAGGAATGACAGATGTGGTAGTCCACTAAGATTCTAGTTCATCTGTATGACAATAACAAATTCAGTCATGTGTTACTTAATGATGGGTTGATGTTCTGAAAATTATGTCCATGGGCGATTTCATTATTGTGTGAACATCCTAGAGTATACTTATACAAACCTAGATTGTGTAGCCTACTACACACCTAGGTTGTATGGTATAGCCTAGTGTTCCTATGCTTCAAACCTGTGTAGCAAGTGACTGTACTGAATACTGTAGGCAATTATAATTCAAGGGTATTTGTGTATCTAAACATAACTAAACGTAGAAATAAATACAGCATAAAATATGAAAAATGATACGTCTGAATAGGGCACTTACCATGAACAGAGCTTGCTGGACTGCAAGTTGCTCTGTGTGAGTCAGTGAGTGAGTGGTAAGTGAATATGAAGGTCTATGATATTAGTGTACACTGCTAGATTTTATACACAAGATACACTTAGGTTACACTAAATTTGTAAAAATATTTTTCTTTCTTCAACAATAAATTAAACTTCACTTACTGTAACATTTTTATTTTATACACTTTTTATTCTTTTAACTCTGACTCTTTTGTAATAACACTTAGGTTGAAACATAAGCACATTGTACAGCTGTACAAAAATATTTTTTCCTATCTTTTTTCCATAACTTTTTTTCTATTTTTAAAAATACTGATTGTTTACTTTTAAAATTTGTGTTAAAAACTAAGACACAAACAAACACATTAGTCTAGGCCTACATAGGGTCAGGGTCATCAATATCACTGTCTTCCATCTCCACATTTTGTTCCACTGGAAGATCTTCAGGGGCAATAACATGCATGAAGGTGTCATCTCCTATATAACAATGACTTCTTCTGGAAGACCTGCTTCTGAAGGATCACCTGAGGCTGTTTTACAATTGTTTTTAATAAATAGAAGGAGTATACTATAAAATAATGATAAAATATAGTAAACATGAAAAACAGTAAATAGTAATTTATTATCATTTTCAAGTATTACATATTGTGCATAATTGTATGTGCTATGCTTTTATATGCTGGACAGTGCAGAAGGTTTATTTACACCAGGATCACCACAAACATGTGAGTAATGCATTGCACTACAACATTACTATGGCTACAGCATCACTAGTTAATAGGAATTTCTCAGCTCTACTATAATGTCATGGGACCATCATTGTGTACGCAGTCTATTGTTGACTGCAATGTTGTTATATGGCACACGACTGTAAACAAACAAAACTCTAGTATGTTAAACAAAGGGTAAAGGCTCCTCATTGAATTCCCATATCTTTGTTCATGAACAGTGGCCTAGGTCATGGTGACATATTCTCTCCAAATTGAAAGAAAAGTTGTTGCATTTCACATTTTTTAACCATTAAGAAAGGACAGTATTTGGTAGTCTTTGAATTTTGGAAACATCACACACCTCATGCAGTTGTATTGCTTTCAGTTACTGAGTTACTCATACGACTTACAGGTTCCACAGAGGATTGTGAACTCCAGTTCAAGCAGCTTTGCCCTTCGGCTCTAATGATTTAGTAGATATAATGGTGCCTAAAATGTCTGTGGTTGACAAGGATGTTCTATGGAACCTATTATGAGCCTTAGAAAGAGAACCACAGTCAGTCTGAGAAAATATCTATGCCCCTTTTGGCAGGTAATTCTTTGTTTTAGAAATAGTTCTTCGCTTGCTATTAGGGCTTTGTAGAGAGTGAACACCTAACAATGAAAAAATATGCAGCTGTGTACCCTAAGCTATCCATCATAAATTATTTTTGTTTGATGAAAGAAAGCATACAATCAGGTGTGCCTGGAAGTATTCTATGGTCAACTGGAAGCTGAATATACAAGATGTAGCACAAGCAGATCCTTGGAGGTACAAATATTAATAATTTGCAAAAATGGCTCTCACTCCCAATATGCCTAGCCCTAAGGTACTATCATGTCTTCCTTAATCTGCATCTATGCTCTCATGAACAAATACTAATTATAGACTGACTGACCAAGGAAAAAGCTGACTTGCAGAAGGTTCTTCATAATATGGTGAGCTGAAAGTATAATGCTGTGATATTCAATTGAGGCACTGAAGGACAATTAAGTAGGAAATGCTCCTAGTTTACCAAACTACGAGCAGTCTATCTCACCTTCCCTGTTCATCAAGGAGTGAAGGCCTGAGATGAGTCTCTACAACAATTCATGAGTGAGGGCTACGTGAATTGGCTGTTAACACAGTCTTAGGAAAAATTAAAAAAAAAACAACAAGATTTGAAATTTGATAAGATTTGGAAAAGAAATACATGCATGAACCACTAGAAATGAGTTCAGAGCATAAGAATATGCATGACCTTATCCATGTTTACCACAGGGCTCCCACTGTTGGGGAGGAGAGTGGAGGAAGTCCTTACATGTAAGGTTTAAAAAATGTTATCTTCTGTGGATTCATATAACCTCTTTCCAAAGCCATGGCAGTGATTGCTAGAAGTATTCATGAGCAAAGTGACCAAGGTGGAAGTATGGGCAATGTTCATGTGTAGAATGTGAACTTCTCACTACATCTGACTGACCATGAAGAGCTCATTCTCACTTGCGTCAACAATGACCATTTCTAAGCCTGACATGATATCCCATCCTAAGGTGGCAAACCTGCCAAATGGTAGCAGAGCAAGAGCACAGGAAATGCAAAGTGCCTTTTTCTTGGTCATACTTTGTTAGCAACATCCTTGGGTTTACTGAGGAGAAACAAATCTTAAAGAATGATGCAATGGATGGGGAGGTTCCAAGATGGCCAGACAGGAACAGCTCCAGTCTACAGCTCCTAGTGTGAGCAACGCAGAAGACGGGTGATTTCTGCATTTCCAAGTGAGGTACCGGGTTCCTCTCACTGGAGCTTGTCGGACAGTGGGTGCAGGACAGTGAGTGCAGCCCACGGACCATGAGCTGAAGCAGGGCAAGGCATCACCTCATCTGGGAAGCACAAGGAGTCAGGGAATTCCCTTTCTTAGCCAAGGGAAGCCGTGACAGATGGCACCTGTAAAATCAGGTCACTCCCACTCTAATACTGTGCTTTTTCAACAGTCTTAGCAAATGGCACACCAGGAGATTATATCCCACGCCTGGCTCAGAGGGTCCCATGCCTATGGAGCCTTGCTCACTGCTAGTACAGCAGTCTGAGATCCAACTGCAAGGTGGCTGCAAGGCTGGGGGAGGGGTGTCCGCCATTGCTGAGGCTTGAGTAAGTAAACAAAGCAGCTGGGAAGCTCGAACAGGGTGGAGCCCATCCCAGCTCAAGGAGGCCTGACTGCCTCTGTAGACTCCACCTCTGGGGCAGGGCATAGCTGAACAAAAGGCAGACAAAATTCTGCAGACTTAAACATCCCTGTCTGACAGCTTTGAAGAGAGTAGTGGTTCTCCCATCATGGAGTTTGAGATCTGATAATGAATAGAATGCCTCCTCAAGTGGGTCCCGGAGCCCCAAGTAGCCTAACTGGGAGAAACCTCCCAGTAGGAGCCAACTGACACCTCATACAGCTGGGTACCCCTCTGAGATGAAGCTTCCAGAGGAAGGATCAGGCAACAGCATTTGCTGTTCTCCAATATTTGCTGTTCTGCAGCCTCCGCTGGTGATACCCAGGCAAACAGGGTCTGGAGTGGACTCCAGCAAATTCCAACAGACCTGCAGCCGAGGGTCCTGACTGTTAGAAAGAAAACTAACAAACAGAAAGGACATTCACACCAAAACACCATCTGTACGTCACCATCGTCAAAGACCAAAGGTAGATAAAACTACAAAGATAGGGAGAAACCAGAGCAGAAAAACTGAAAATTCTAAAAATCAGAGTACCTCCTCTCCTCTAAAGAAACACAGCTCCTCACCAGCAAAGGAAGAAAGCTGGACGGAGAATGACTTTGACAAGTTGAGAGAAGAAGGCTTCAGACAATCGGTAATAACAAACTTATCTGAGCTAAAGGAGGATGTTCGAACCTATCACAAAAAGCTAAAATCCTTGAAAAGAGATTAGACAAATGGCTAACTAGAATAGCCAGCGTAGAGAAGACCTTAAATGACCTGACGGAGCTGAAAACCATGGCATGAGAACTACATGACACATGCACAAGCTTCAGTAGCTAATTTGATCAACTGGAAGACAGGGTATCAGTGATTGAAGATCAGATGGATGAAATGAAGTGAGAAGAGAAGTTTAGAGAAAAAAGAGGAAAAAGAAATGAAAAAGCCTCCAACAAATATGGGACTATGTGAAAAGACCAAATCTACATCTGATTGGTGTATCTGAAAGTGACAGGGAGAATGGAACCAAGTTGGAAAACACTCTTAGGGATATTATCCAGGAGAACTTCCCTACATCGCAAGGCAGGCCAACATTTTAATTCAGGAAATACACATAAAGCCACAAAGATAGCAGGAAAGATCTAAAATAGACACACTAACATCACAATTAAAAGAACTAGAGAAGCAAGAGAAAACACATTCAAAAGCCAGCAGAAGGCAAGAAATAACTAAGATCAGAGCAGAACTGAAAGAGATAGAGACACAAAAAATGCTTCAAAAAATTAATGAATCCAGGACCTGGTTTTTTGAAAAGATCAACAAAATTGATAGACCACTAGCAAGACAAAGAAAAGAGAGAAGAATCAAATAGATGCAATAAAAATGATAAAGGGGATATTAACATCAATCCCACAGAGACAGAAACTACCATGAGAGAATACTATAAACAGTTCTGTGCAAATAAACTAGAAAATCTAGAAGAAATGGATAAATTCCTGGATACATACACTGTCCCAAGATTAAATCACGAAGAAGTTGAATCCCTGAATAGACCAATAGCAGGCTCTGAAATTGAGGCAATATTTAATAGCCTACCAACCAAAAAAAGTCCAGGACCAGATGGATTCACAGCTGAATTCTACCAGAGGTACAAAGAAGAGTTGGTACCATTCCTTCTGAGACTATTCCAATCAATAGAAAAAGGGGGAATCCTCCCTAACTCATTTTATGAGGCCAGTATCATCCTGATACCAAAGCCTGGCAGAGAAACAACAAAAAAAGAATTTTAGACCAATATCCCTGGTGAACACTGATGCAAAAATCCTCAATAAAATACTGGCAAACCGAATCCAGCAGCACATCAAAAAGCTTATCCACCATGATCAAGTTGGCTTCATCCCTGGGATGCAAGGCTGGTTCAACATACGCAAATCAATAAATGTAATCCATCATATAAACAGAACTAAAGATAAAAGTCACATGATTTTCTCAACAGATGCAGCAAAGGCCTTCGACAAAATTCAACAGTGCTTCATGCTAAAAACTCTCAATAAATTAGGTATTGATGGGATGT
Source organism: Trachypithecus francoisi (assembly GCF_009764315.1). NCBI lineage: Eukaryota > Metazoa > Chordata > Mammalia > Primates > Cercopithecidae > Trachypithecus > Trachypithecus francoisi. The sequence continues at coordinate 21,357,105 of NW_022681454.1, forward strand.
ATCTTGAAACAATAAGAGCTATTTATGACAAACCCACAGCCAAATCATACTGAATGGGCAAAAACTGGAAGCATTCCCTTTGAAAACTGGCACAAGACAGGGATACCCTCCCTCACCACTCCTATTTAACATAGTGTTGGAAGTTCTGGCCAGGGCAATCAGGCAGGAGAAAGAAATAAAGGGTAGTCAATTAGGAAAAGAGGAAGTCAAATTGTCCCTGTTTGCAGATGACATGATTGTATATTTAGAAAACCCCATCGTCTCAGCCCAAAATGTCCTTAAGCTGATAAGCAACTTTGGCAAAGTCTCAGGATACAAAATCAATGTGAAAAAATTATAAGCATTCCTATACACCAATAACAGACAAACAGAGAGCCAAATCATGAGTGAACACCGATTCACAATTGCTTCAAAGAGAATAAAATACCTAGGTATCCAATTTACAAGGGATATGAAGGACCTCTTCGAGGAGAACTACAAATCATTGCTCAACGAAATAAAAGAGGACACAAACAAATGGAAGAGCATACCATGCTCATGGATAGGAAGAATCAATATCATGAAAATGGCCATACTGCCCAAGGGAATTCATAGATTCAATGCCATCCCCACCAAACTACCAGTGATTTTCTTCACAGAATTGGAAAAAAAAAACTACTTTAAAGTTCATATGGAACCAAAAAAGAGCCCGCATTGCCAAGTCAATCCTAAGCCAAAAGAACAAAGCTGGAGGCATCATGCTACCTGACTTCAAACTATACTGCAAGGCTACAGTAACCAAAACAGCATGGAACTTATATCAAAACAGAGATATAGACCAATGGAACAGAACAGTGTCCTCAGAAATAATACTACACATCTACAACCATCTGATCTTTGACAAACCTGACAAAAACGAGAAATGGGGAAAGGATTCCCTATTTAATAAATGGTACTGGGAAAACTGGCTAGTCGTAGGTAGAAAGCTGAAACTGGATCCCTTCCTTCCACCTTATACAAAGATTAATTCAAGATGGATTAAAGACTTAAATGTCAGACCTAAAACCATAAAAACCCTAGAAGAAAACCTAGGCAATACCATTCAGGACATAGGCATGGGCTAGGACTTCATGTCTAAGATCCCAAAAGCAAGGGCAACAAAAGCAAAATTGAGAAATGGGATCTAATTAAACAAAAGAGCTTCTGCACTGCAAAAGAAACTACCATCAGAGTGAACAGGCAACCTACAGAATGGGAGAAAATTTTTGCAATCTATCCATCTGATAAAGGGATAATATCCAGAATCTACAAAGAACTTAAACACATTCACAAGAAAAAATCAAACAACCCCATCAAAAAGTGAGTGAAGTATATGAACAGACACTTCTCAAAAGAAGACATTTATACAGCCAATAGACACGTGAAAAAATACTCATCATTCCTGGCCATCGGATAAACGCAAATCAAAACCACAATGAGATACCATCTCACAACAGTTAGAATGGCTATCATTAAAAAGTCAGGGAAACAACAGGTGCTGGAGAGAATGTGGAGAAATAGGAACACTTTTACACTGTTGGTGGGACTGTAAACTAGTTCAACCATTGTGGAAGACAGTGTGGCAATTCCTCAAGGATCTAGAACTAGAAACACCATTTGACCCAGCCATTCCATTACAGGGTATATACCCAAAGGATTATAAATCATGCTGCTATAAAGACCCATGAACACATATGTTTATTGCAGCACTATTCATGATAGCAAAGACTTGGAACCAACCCAAATGTCCATCAATGATAGGCTGGATTAAGAAAATGTAGCACATATATACCATGGAATACTATGCAGCCATAAAAAGGATGAGTTCATGTCCTTTGTAGGTACATGGATGAAACTGGAAATCATCATTCTGAGCAAACTGTTGCAAGGACAGAAAACCAAACACCATATGTTCTCACTCATAGGTGGGAATTGGACAATGAGAGCACTTGGACACATGATGGGGAACATCACACACTGGGGTCTGTCCTGGGGTCAGGAGAGGGGAGACGGATAGCATTAGGAGATACACCTAATGTAAATGACGAGTTACTGGGTGCAGCACACCAACATGGCACATGTATACATATGTAACAAACCTGCACGTTGTGCACGTGTACCCTAGAACTTAAAGTATATATATAAAAAAAGAAGAATGATGCAACGGACTAGCAGCCAATACATGGCAGTGTGTCTCTCATAGAACTAAGGGGTGAAAATAGGCATGGCATCTTACACTGTTACATATATTTTAGTTTGGCCTACTTACAAAAAAAATAAAAAGGGTATGCATACATATGATCTCTAGGAAACTAGGCTCTGTTCATTTGTAGGTCTGAGTACCCAAGAGAGTAATTCTTTCATTACATTAAATTTGGGACTGTCAATGGCCATTTTGTGATCCTTATGTTTTTAGATGAACAGACTTATTTACCGTAATTATGAGTGAAAAATTGATCCTATATAATGAGAGTTAGGAAGAATATTCTAGACTATTAGAGATAATATTAAGTATCTTTTAGTGTTCCCAAGTCCAGTGTAAAATGTTAATGTACAATAAAGCAATACCATATAGAGAGTCCATCAAAGGTTCTAATACCTTAGAGCTGCAAGATTCATTTATTCCACCAGGTGAAAAAAAACCCAACCAGCCAAGGTGTTTGTAAAGAAAAATAAAACATGAAATGTATGGTCAAGGTAGGGCATTATAATCACCAACGTCCTCATGACCAATTGCAGTACTGAATTTCTTCTTGAAGTATACTGGTGGTGGCTAATTTTATTACTTAGTCTATAAGTTATCAAATGCTAATGCAGGACTTTGATTCAGTTAAGGTAAGAAAGAACACCAGCCAGCGTTGAATGTCATAACTGACAAGACATTGCATCTTACCTTTGGACAACATACAGTGAGTACAATTTTATTTCTGTAAAGGGTTTTTCAATCTGTTTAGTGGAGTACATTGTACCATACTTGTTGTTTGAAACTGTGCACATGGAAAAGAATATATCTAGTCAACGTACTGCAAAGGTTGAACTATGGTAGATAAATTAGATTAACTCACCACTCACTCCTATTTCCATTTAGGATTGTACCATATTGTACCTTATCTGCCTGTATTAGTTCATTCTCACACTTCTATAAAGACATACCTGAGACTAAGTAATTTATAGAGAAAAAATGTTTAATCCGCTCATGGTTCTGCAGGCTGTACAGGCTTCAGGCTTCTGCTTCTGGGGAGGCATCAGGAAACTTACAATCATGGAGGAAGGCAAAGGGGAAGTAAGTACATCTACATGGAAGGAGCAGGAGGAAGACAGAGCAAAGGGGGAGGCACAACACACTGGTCAAACAACCAGGTTTCGTTAGAACTCTATCAAGAGACAGCACTAGAGGGATAGTGCTAAACCAATAGAAACCACCCTCATGGTTCAGTCATATCCCACCAGACCCCACCTCCAATATTGGGAATTACAATTCAACAGGAGATCTGGGTGAAGACACAGAGCCAAACCATATCACTGCCTATTCTTTGGAAACCAGAACATATATTTCCCAGTTCTTTTACAGTGAAGGTTCCACATGTTCCAGTCACATGATTCTACTCTACAAACCTTGAAAGAGCAAAGTGAGCAATATGAGATGGCAGCCTCACATAAGGAAATGATATCTTCTCGCAACTACAGTAGTAAAGACATCTGGTTGTCTGGAGTAGCATTGATGCAGGTTCTATCCTGGCATACTAAGTGCCTAGTAGCAGATGGCAGCAGAGGTAAAACTTCTCCTAGAACTGTCTCATGGTGTGGCTGGGTGATACTCCTTTTGTTTTACTCCTGACTTGGGGGTATGGAAGCCTAATTCCCTGACCTTTCTCAATATTCCACACGCTACTAAATATCCTTAAATAATACCCTAGCAAGAGTCTTACTGTTGTTTGCAATCATGAATCTTGACCAATCCAATAAAATATTTTTTATATAATGGTATTATTTTAATTCATAAATGCTATATTATAATTTCTTTTTTTAAAAAAAGTTGAGATATAATTTTTCATACAACAAAATGCACAGGCCTTGGCTGAATGGTTCCATGAGTTTTGACAAATGCCTAAACTGTGTAACCCATAACTCTATTCAGATTTAAAAATAACTTTATTACCCAAACAAATCCTCTCATGCTATGTCAAAGAAAATTATCTTCCTCCAGAGGGTACCCCACTTCTTACTTCTATGACAACAGATCAGTTTTGCCTATCCTAAAATGCCTCATAAGTAAAGTTATGCAGTAAGTACACCTTTGTGTCTGTCTTCTATCATTTAGCATATTTTGAGATTCAGTTAAGTTATTGTATCAGTAGGTTATTCAGTTCTCTTGCTGAATTGTATGAATATGCCACAGTTGTCTGATTCATTCTCCTTTTGATGGATACCACATTGTTTTCATTTCTTGGTTATTTTAAAGCTGCTATAAACATTTTGGTACAAGCCTTTTTATTGATATAAGTTTTCATTTCTCTCAGCTAGATATCTAGTAGTAAAAGTGATGGAACATAGATTAGGTGGGTATTTAAGCTTAGAAGAAACTTTCAAACTATTTTCAAGATGGTTGTACTACCATTGTTCCACCAACAATGTTTGAGAGTTCCAGTTCCTCATATCCTTAAAAACATTAAGGTTCCTCAGTGTTTTTAATGTAATAATTCCCCAGATGAAGTACAGAGGTATATCATTGCAGTTTTAATTTTAATTTTCCTGATGATATGATTTGGCTGTGTCCCCACCCAAATCTCATCTTGAACTGTAGTTCCCATAATTCCCATGTGTTGTGGAAGGCACTTGGTGGTAGGTAATTGAATCATGGTGACGGGTCTTTCCCATGCTGTTCTTGTGATAGTGAATAAGTCCTATGAGATCTGATGGTTTTATAAAGAGGAATTGCCCTGCACAAGCTCTTTTGGCCTGCTTCCATGTAAGACATGACTTTGCTCCTCCATCACCTTCTGCCATGATTATGAGGATTACAAATCATGCTGCTATAAAGACACATGCACACGTATGTTTATTGCGGCACTATTTACAATAGCAAAGACTTGGAATCAACCCAAATGTCCATTGGTGACAGACTGGATTAAGAAAATGTGGCACATATACACCATGGAATACTATGCAGCCATAAAAAAGGATGAGTTTGAGTCCTTTGTAGGGACATGGATGCAGCTGGAAACCATCATTCTCAGCAAACTATCGCGAGAAACTTTTATATGTTGTCATCATTACCATTCACTTGAAATACTTCCTAAATATCTCTGATTTTCTAATGATATGTTTTGGCTGTGTCCTCATCCAAATCTCATCTTGAATTGTAGTTCCCATAATCCCCACATGTCATAGGAGGGTGCTGGTAGGAGATAATTTAACTGTGGGGCAGTTACCCTCATGCTGTTCTTGTGATAGTGAGTGAGTTCTCACAAGATCTGATGGTTTTATAAGGGGCTTGTCCCCCTTTTGCTTGATACTTCTCCTTGCTACTGTAATGTGAAGAAGGACGTGTTTGCTTTCCCTTCCACCATGAATGTAAGTTTCCTGAGACCTCCCCAGCCATGCTGAACTGTGAGTCAATTCAATTTAATAAATTACCCAGTCTCGGGTACATCTTTATTAGTAGCATGAGAATAGACTAATACACCTAAATATCTCTTTGGCAAATGATTTACTTTGATGTGTGTTGCTTTATATCCATATATTTGAGAATTTCCTTGATATCTTTATTTCTGATTTACTTCTATTTTGATAAAAGAATATAATCCTTGGCGATTTAGACATTTTTAATAGCCCAGCACATGGTCTATCTTTATAAATGTTCCACATACACTTGAAAATAATTTTCATTTGGCAGTTTTGGGAAGTAGTGTTCAACATAAATAAATGAGGCTAAGATGTTTGATGGTATTGTTCAGTCTTTTTATATTCTTATCAACGTTTTTTGTCTATTGTACAAATTAGAAAAAATAGTATTAAAATCATATAGAGTTAAATTATGATTGTGAATATGTCAATTTTAAGATCCATTCTAGCTGTATACACACACTTAAAATCATTATATCTTCTTGATTAATTGACCTTTTAATCAATTTTAAATATACCTCTACATTTGTGGTTATATTCACTGTACTGAAGTCTTTGTCTGATATTAATATAATTATTTCAAATATCTTATGAGTAGTGTTTGCATGGTGTTACTTTTTTTATCCTTTTACTTTCAGCCAATCTGTCATGTTTAAAATGCACCTCTTGTAATATCATATAATTAGATTTTGCTTTTATTTCATATTGTCAATTTCTGCCAGTTAGAGTGTTTAATCCATTTACATCTAATGTAATTATTGATATGATAGAGTTTGAAGCTACCATTTTGCTATTAGTTTCCTGTTTGTTTCATATGTTTTGTGCTAATTTTTTTCTGTCTTCATTTGAATAAAGTAGTATTTTTTAAAAGTTTATTTTAAGTTTGGGGGTACACATGAAGTTTTGTTACATAAGTAAACTTGTGACATGTGGTTTTGTTGTACAAATAAATTCTGCTCCTCTCCCTCCTCCCACTCTCCACTGTCAAGTACAGCCCAGAGTCTTTTTTTCCTTTCATTCATAAGTTCTTATCATTTAGCTCCCACTTACAAGTAAGAATATGTTGTATTTGGTTTTCTTTTCCTTTGTTAGTTTGCTAAGGAAAATAGCCTCCAGCACCAGCCATCTTACCACAAAAGACATAATCTTGTTCTTTTTACAGCTGCATAGTATTCCATGGTATATATGTACCACATTTTCTTTATCCAATCAGTCATTTATGGGCATTTAGGTTGATTGCATGTCTTTGCTATTGTGAATAGTGCAGCAATGAACTTTGGCATGCATTTGTCCTTATGGTAGAATGATTTATATTCACCTGCTTATATGCCCATTAATGGGATTGCTGTGTCAAATGGTAGTTCTGCTTTTAGCTCTTTGACGAATTGCCATACTTTGAGGAATTTCCACAATCTTTTAACCAATTTACACTCCCGCCGACACTGTATAAGTGTTCCCTTTTCTCCTCAACTTCACCAGCATGTTATTTTTTGACTTTTTAATAACAGCCATTCTGACTGGTGTGAGATGGTATCTCATTGTGGTTTTGATTTGCATTTCTCTAAAGATCAGTGATATTGAGCTTTTTTTCATATGATTTTTGGCTGCATAGGTGTCTTCTTTTGAAATATCTGTTTAAGTCCTTTAACTGCTTTTTAATGAGGTTGTTTTTTTCTTGTAAATTTGTTTAAGTTCCTTATAGATGTTGGATATTAGATCTTTTTCAGATGCATAGTCTGCAATAACTTTCTCCAGTTCTGTAGGTTGTATGTCTATTCTGTTGATAGTTTCCTTTGCTGTGCAGAGGATCTTTAGTTTAATTTGATCCCATTTGTCAATTTTTGCTTTTTTTGCCTTTACTTTTGCTTTTGGTGTCATCATGAAATCTTTGCCCATGTCTATGTCCTGAATGATTGCTTTTAGGTTATCTTCCAGAGTCTTTTGTATTTTGAGGTTTTAGATTTAAGTTTTTAATCCATTATGATTTGATTTCTGTATACAGTGTAAGGAAGGCGTCCAATTTCAGTCTTCTGCACAAGACTAGCCGGTACAATTTATTGAATAGGGAGTCTTTTCCCTATGGCTTTTTTTTCTGTCAGCTTTCTTGAAGATCAGATGGCTGTAGGTGTGTGGTCTTATTTCTGAAGTCTCTATTCTGTTCCACTGGTCTATGTGCCTGTTTTTGTACTAGTACTACACTGTTTTGGTTACCACAGCCCTGAGGTATAGATTGAAGTAATGTAACATGATGCCTCCAGCTTTATTCTTTTTGCTTAGGATTGCCTTGGCTATTCAGGTTCCTTTTATTGGTTCCATATGAATTTTAATTTGTTTTCTAGTTCTGTGAAGAATGTCATTGGTAGTTTGATAAGAATAGTATTGAACCTGTAAATTGCTTTGGGCAGCATGGCATTTTCATGATATTGATTCTTCCTATCCTTGACCATGGGACATTTTTCTATGTGTTTCTGTCTTGTCTTATTTCTTTGAGGAGTGTTTTATAATTCTCATTGTAGAGATCTTTCACTTTCCTTGTTAGTTGTATTCCTTGGTGTTCTATTCCTTCTGTGGCAATTGTGAATGGGATTGCCTTTCTGATTCGGCTCTTGGCTTGGCTGGTTTTTTTTTTTTTTTTTATAGGAATGCTAGTAATTTTTGTACATTGATTTTATAGCCTGAAGCTTTGCTGAAGTTACTTATTAGCTGAAGGAGCTTGCAGACTGAGACTATGTGGATTTCTAGATATAGAATCATGCTGTCTGCAAACAGAGATAGTTTGACTTCCTCTCTTTTCATTAGGATGCACTTTATGTCTTTCTTTTGCCTGATTGCTCTGGCTAGGACTTCCAATACTATGTTCAATAGGAGTGGTGAGAGAGGGCATACCTTGTCTCATTCTGGTTTTCAAAGAGAATGTTTCCAGCTTTTGCCCATTCAGCACAATGCTGGCTGTGGTTTTATCATTGATGGCACTTATTATTTTGAGCGATGTTCCTTCAATACATAGCTTATTGAAGGTTTTTAACATAAAGGAGAGTTGAATTTTACAAGAGCCTTTTTTGTGTCTATAATATAATCATATGGTTTTTGTCTTTAGTTCTGTTTATGTGATGAATCACATTTATTCACTTGTGTATATTGAACCAACATTGCCTCCCAGTGATAAAGCCTACTTGATTGTGGCAGATTAGCATTTTGATGTGCTGCTAGATTTGGTTTGCCAGTATTTTATTGAGAGCTTTTGCACCGATGTTCATCAAGGATATTGGCTGAAGTTTTCTCTTTTTGTTGTGTCTCTGTCAGGTTTTGGTATCAAGATGATGCCAGCCTCGTATAACGAGTTGGGTAGGAGTCCCTCCTCAAATTTTTGGAATAGTTTCAGTAGAAATAGTAGCATTTCTTCTTTGTACATCTGGTAGAATTTGGCTCTGAATCCATCAGGTCCTAGGATTTTTTTTGGTTAGGTAGGCTGTTTATTACTGATGCAATTTCAGAGCTATTTATTGGTCTGCTCAGGGAATCAATTTATTCCTTGTTTAGTCTTGGGAAAATGTATGGTTCCAGGAAATTATCCATCTCTTCTAGGTTTTCTAGTTTGTGTGCATAGAGGTGTTCATCGTAGTTTCTGATGATTGTTTTTATTTCTATGTTTTTATTTCTGGGTCAGTGGTAACACTTCTTTATTTCTAATTGTGTTTATTTGGCTCATCTCTCTTTTCTACTTTATTAGTCTAGCTAGTGACCTATCTTAATAATTTTTTCAAAAAACAAACTCCTGGATTCATTGACCTTTTGAATGACTTTTTTTGTATCTTGATTTCCTTCAGTTCAGCTCTGATTTTGGTTATTTCTTCTCTTCTGCTAGCTTAGGGGTAATTTGTTCTTGCTTCTCTAAATCTCCAAGTTGTTATATTAGATGATTAATTTGAGATCTTTCTAACTTTTTGATGTGGGGATGTAGTGCTATGAATTTCCCTCTTAACACTGCCTTAGCTGTGTCACTGATATTCTGGTGTGTTATATGTTTGTTCTCATTAGTTTCAAAGAACTTATTGATCTCTGCCTTAATTTCATTATTTACCCCAAAGTCATTTAGGAGCATTTTGTTTAATTTCGATATAATTGAATGGTTTTGGGTGATTTTTTCCCTTGATTTCTGTTTTTTATTGCACTATTGTCAAAGAGTATATTTGATAAGATTTCAGTTCTTTTGCATTTACTGGGGATTATCTTATGTTCAGTTTTGTGGTCAGTTTTAGAGTATGTGCCATGTGGTGATGAGAAGAATGTATGTTGTGTTGTTTTGGGGTGGAATTGTATCAGGTTCATTTGATTCAGTCGTGAGATCAGGTCCTAAATATCTTTGTTAATTTTCTGTTGCAATGATCCATCTAATACTTTCAGTGGAGTGTTGAAATCTCCTAGTATTATTAGGTGAGAGTTTATGTCTCTTTGTTGGTCTTTAAGAACTTGCTTTATGAAACTGGGTGCTCCTGTGTTGGGTGCATTCAGGATAATTAGGTCTTCTTAATGAAGCATTTACTATTATATAATGCCCTTCTTTGTCTTTTCTGATGTCTTTTTGGTTTGAAGTCTGTTTTGTCAGAAATTAGTAGGGCAACCCTTGCTTTTTTCTGTTTCTAATTTTCTTGATAAATTTTCCTTTATCCATTTATTATGAGCCTATGGGTGTTATTAAGTGTGAGATGGGTCTCTTGAAGACAGCATACTATTGGGTCTTGTTTTTTTTTATCCAGCATTCTACTCTGTGCCTTTTATGTGGGACATTTGGCCCATTTGCATTCAAGATTAGTATTGGTAAGTGTGGATTTGATCCCATCATTGTGTTGTTAGCTGGTTATTATGTTGGCTTGTTTGTGTAGCTGCTTTATAGTGACACTGGTCTATATGTTTGAAAGTATCTTTAAAATCTCCATTGTTAACTATTTAATCATGTCTCTTATTTTTTGTTGTTGGAGCTGTTTATTATTGCCCTAGGGATTATAATATGTATCCTTAATTTATCTATCTGCAATAAAGTAATGCTTTGAAAGTAATGTTATACTATTTAATGTGTAATGTAAGATCCTTACAAAATATACATCATTTTACACACTTTCCTTTTTTGGTGATTGTCATAGATTTTACATCTACATTTAATATAATCTCTACAATCTGTTGTGATTCATGTACCTCAAATAATAAAGAGGATCTTAAAAAAAAGACAGTCTAGGCCAGACATGGTGGCTCACACCTGTAATCCCAGCACTTTGGGAGGCTGAGGCGGGTGAATCACGAGGTCAGGAGATCAAGACCATCCTGGGGAACACAGTGAAACTCCATCTCTACTAAAAATACAAAAAATTAGCTGGGGATGGTGGTGGGTGCCTGTAGTCCCAGCTACTTGGGAGGCTGAGGCAGGAGAATGACATGAACCTGGGGGTGGAGCTTTCAGTGAGCAGAGATCGTGCCACTACACTCCAGCCTGGGCAACAGAGCGAGACTTCATCTTAAAAAAAAAAAAAAAAGACAGTCTATTTATCCAAATATTTGCTATATTTGTTGGTTTTTGTTTCTTTTTTGTTTTTTTGTATTTGAGTTTCCATCTAGTTTATTTCCCTTTAAGTACAAAAAACTTTCTTTGACATTTATTATGTGCTAGCCTGTTCATGAAATCATTCTACGTGTATTTGTTTGAAAATGTTTTTTATATCATCCTATTTTTGAATATCATTAGGAAGATAAATCTAGCATTTAGCATATAGTAAGATAAGAACTGATATGGAAGAGGAATTAGAGTTATGGGAGTACATGGAAAAGGAATATTGCCCTATTTAGAAGGAGTTGAAAAAGGTTTACAGCATAAGGGATGTTTAAATTTATGTCTGAAAGATGAAAAGAATTTGGCAGATTGGTGAGTCAGAGAATCAGAGATGTCAGTTGTTTTCAAGCAAAAATAAATATAATTTACTTAACCAAAATTCTACAGTATATTTTGATTGTTTCCTTTATTCCTTTTTACTACAATTATTTACATTTGTAAACTGTAGTATCTTTCAACATTTTATCTGCATGTACTTGCAAGATTTACTCATACTAAAACTTCCAGAATTAAATATTTGAAGTGAAAATAATGTACATTTTTTCTTTTGATATATATTGATTGGTGAAATTCCTTCCAGAGTGGTTTTATTAATTGACATTTTCATCATCAGCCTGTGAGAGTAATAGACTTTATGTTCTTGACGCTTAAAACACAATTGTTGAAGCCCCAGGTTCCTCTTGAGTTCCCTTTTCTCCATCATCGTTGGGGACACCTACAGATCCATTTTTCCCAATTCCCAGAAAAAGTCCAGACCTGAGTTGAAGACTACCAGGACTCCTTCAAAGCACCATTCTTGACCTTTGAGATAAATAACGTTTTCCGTCAGGCCAACTCCATTATTTCCCCTGAACTCATGTGCATCCCTTTGTCCTCGCTATGATAAATTGGTTGGAACCTTAGCTTCCTATAAAATGAGACTCCTGACTAACTGTTAAACATTTCCATCCTAGGATTGAATACTTGCCTGTGGGATTGCATCCTTGTGTCTGGATCCACCACTAGAAATTGCTGTCAAAATCTTCCAGTGCCAATTGTTTCTCTATCTTTTACAATGTCACCCACCATGAAACCAAATGTTACTGTTCTCTGTTTACTCATAGGGAAGCTCCCTACAGGACACCTCAAGTTAAAGGACTTAACTTAAACCTACATTTTTTATTTAAAAAAACCTTTTATATAATAAAAAATATTTACAACAATGTACAAAATTTGCTTTTTAATAACCTCAATCATTTCAGGGATATGTATGCATATTAAACATAGAATAAAAATTTTAAGGCAAAATAACCTTAATTTGAACATGGTTAAATTTATTTATTGTGATGAAGAATGTCTCTACTTGCTGCAGGTGAGCTTTCAGAAAAATAAATCCTCCTTTGCTGAAATTTTCGAATTCACATTTTATAAATGAATTTTATAAAAATTTTGAAGCATTCATTCTATGCAAGAAAAAACATCATTCAATAAAATAAGTTTCAAAAGAGGTTATATTTTGCTTGGTTGTGCATACTTTGTAAATAAAAGCATATCCTTGCATTTTATGTTCTTGCCTTCATGGTACAACATCTATAACATTTCATCATAAAGTAATGAAGATTTGTGCTCTTATTTTTGAAACTTTGAGTTCAGAGGTACATGTGCAGGTTTGTTACATAGGTAAAATTGTGTCATGGAGGTTTGTTATAAAGATTATTTTATCACTGAGGTATTACACCTAGTACCCATTAGTTATTTTTCCTGATCCTGTTCCTCCTCCCACCCTCCACCCTTTGGCCACCCCCTGTATGTGTTGTTCTCCTCTGTGTGTTCACATGTTCTCATCATTTAGCTCCCACTTATGAGTAAGAACATGTGGTATTTGGTTTTCATTTTCTGTGTTAGTTTGCCTAGGATAATGGCCTCCAGCTCCACCTGTGTCCCGCAAAGGACATGATTGCATTCTTTTTAAGGCTGCATAGTATTCCATAGTGTGTATATACCACATTTTCTTATCCAGTTTGTCACTGATGGACATTTAGGTTGCTTTGCTATTGTAAATAGTGCTGCAATGAACATACATGTGCATGTGTCTTTACAGTAAAATGATTTATATTCTTGTGGGTATATATCCAGTGATAGGATTGCTGGGTTAAATGGTATTTCTGTCTTGATGTCTTTGAAGAATCTAACCAACACTAAACTATACTACAGTGCTACAGTACCCAAAACAGCATGGTATTGGTACAGAAACAGACCTATGGGCCAATGGAACAGAATGGAGAACCCAGAAATAAGACTACACACCTAGAGCTACCTGATCTTCAACAAACCTGACAAAAATAAGCAATGAGGAAAGGATTCCCTCTTCAATAAATGGTGCTGGGATAACTGGCTAACCATATGCAGAAGATTAAAACTGGACCCCATTTTCACAGCATATACAAAAATTAACTCAAGATAGATTAAAGACTTTAATGTAAAACACACAACTATAAAAGTCCTGGAAGACAACCTAGGCAATACCATTCAGGACACAGGCATGAGCAAAGATTTCATGACAAAGACACCAAAAGCAATTGCAACAAAAGCCAAAATTGACAAATGAGATCTAATTAAAGAGCCTCTGCACAGCAAAAGAAACTATCATCAGAATAAACAACCTACCGAGTAGGAGAAAATTTTTACAAATTATGCATCTGACAAAGGTCTAATATCTAATCTCTATAAGGAATTAAAACAACTTCACAAGAAAAAACCCATAAAAGTGTGGGCAAAGAACATGAATAGACACTTTTCAAAAGAAGACATACATGCAATCAACAATCAAATGAAATAAAAGCTCAACATAATTGATCGTTGGGGAAATGCAAATGAAAACCACAGTGAGATACCATCTCACACCAGTAGGAATGGTTATTACTAAAAAGTCAAAAAATAACATGCTGGCAAAATTGAAGAGAAAAGGGAACATTTATACACTGTTGGTAGGAGGGCAAATTAGTTCAACCGTCATGGAAGACCTGTGCTTTTAATGAATCTGTTCCTTAATGAAGGTTTTTTTTTTTTTTTTTTTTTTTTGTAAATACAGTTACATATGTACATGGTGTGTATTTCATTAATCCTTTAGTTGCCCTCAGAAAAGATAAGCTGTGCCTGCTTACAGAAATATTAATTCGGTGAAGCATTCTTATCTTGGGGTTTGAATATCTTCTTCTGATGTGCAGACATTGATCCCAGCTTCCATTTACTCCCATACGTACCTTGCCACAGAGCAGTATGGAACATCTAAAAAGTCAGTAACAAATAATAGGAAAGCACATAACATTTTATATTTTAATGCCACCACCGCCACACTCACACACACAGACACCTCCAAGCAGGGTCATCATTAATTTATTCTTATCATAGGTAGCAGCCACAAAGTGCGCATTCATGGGATGGAAGCATGCCAGCAAACCTCTGTACTGTCTGACAACAGTGCCAGATCAGAGTATATGAAACAGAAACCTTAAATTAGGAGTTTGGTGATTTTCTTGCTTGACAACCTGAAACGTGAAGTGAACACCTGTATAAACTTCTCTGACCAGGGAGTGTGGAAATGCATCCAGCACCCCTCTTTATATTCTGCCATCTTTTGTCACATATTCTACCCATCCTTTCAAGTCCCATCTTAATGGTTGCCTGCCCCATAAGAGTCTTTTCTGATCTCTTACAGCAAATATGAGGAATCTCCCTTCAAGCACTTCTTTCACTGTGATGGTGCTTTACATAAATTGCAATGTAAGATAAGAATCAATATGAAAGGGAAATTGGAAAGACTTATTGGATTCTATGGAAGAGGCACATTGCCCAGAGGGAGTTGGAAAAGGTTTTCAGTGTAAGTGGTATGTAAACTAATATCTCAATGATGAAAAGAACAAGGCAGATTGGTGAGTTATTTGTAAACATCAGTTACCTTAATTTCTTAATTGAGTGTGTACCATGCACCGTTCACTGTGCTAAATATTTTCAATGCTTTTACATGTTTTCAGTGCTTTATAATATTTTTCCAAGAATAAAAGCCATGGAATTATCCTTGACTTGTCTCTTGTCTCACATCCCTCTTACAAACAACCAGAAAACCTTGTTGATTTTTGGTTAAGATAAATCCAGAGTCTAACCCCTTCCTATCACTTCCATTGTTATAATCCCAGATCAAGTCATATTCTCCTGAATGACTGACTTCTAATCCTTCTCACTCTTTCACCATTGTCCACACTCCTGCTTCTTCCTACTTTTAGAACTTTGCTTCAGATTTAAGTCAGATTAAGTCACTCCTCAGGGAATCCCTTAAATGCTTCCCATTACCCTCAAGTAATACCAAAATCCTTACAATCACCAACGAAGTCCTACACAATATGATTCTTTTCTCCCATTCCTGATTTCATTTCCTAAAACCCTTCTCATTACCTTCTCTGTCCCAGACACACTGGCTTTCTTTTCTTCCTTCAACAAGCCAAGCTTGCCCCTGCCTTAGCATTTTGTATTGGATTTTGTCTCTCCCTAAATTGTTTTTTCCAAGATGTAGGAAGGCAATATTCATCACCTCCTTTAGATCTTTACTTAACTGGAACTTTCTCTGTGAAGCTCATCCTGACTACCATATTTAAAAGTGTAGCCCTCTCCCAGGCCCTATTCCCGGTTATTTTATTTTGCACGACTTGACCGTTCCCCACCTCTGCCCATATCATTCATCAGCTTAACACATAGGATACAATTCACTCCTTTATTAAATGTATTGTTTATCTTCAACCAATTTCCCTCCACTAGAAACTTAGCCATAAGAGGGTAGGTATCTTTGTCTATTTTATTCACCAATATATATTAAGCATCTATTATAGTCTTTGGCATAGAACAGGCATTTAGTAAACATTTTCCACTGAATGAATTAAATCATTTAATTATTTCAATAAACCTAGAGGATAGGAAGAATTCTCTTAAACTATTCTAAGAGGGTAATTCATGATGCCATTTCCTCCCAGTCAGTTATTGGCAAAGTAAAGATTCAAGCACAGATTTGGGGTCAGAACTCTTATCCTAGCTCCAACTTTAGTATGCTTCCTTACAGAACTATCCTGCAACCTCTTTAAGAACAGGAATAGTATGTACCACACAAACTTTAATGTCATCTCCATAATGTATATAGTACTTTACACACAGTAAGTGTGCATTTCACATTTATGTAATTACGCTTAGCCAGCTTTTCCCAAGAAACAAGGTCTTTTTAGCTTAGTGGTCTTCCCACATTGGCCCGATAACAGTTGCCAAGAGAACACATCATACTCCCCTAAAAGGAGCCCCAGATATGATCTGGGTCAACCAAAGCCCAGAGGGGTCCAGTGGCCTGTGTTACGGCTATATAATTTCAAGAAAATAATAGGACCCAGACTCTGCCATCATTTATCAATTTTGTGATTTTATTTTTTTAAATGAGAACATGCTTATTCAATTAGATTGCAAATTTTTGAAGGCAGAGATTGTGTTGTCTCTTCTGATGCTTTGCAGTGTATGTATCACAATGTTAGGTACACCAAGAGAATTCATAAGTACTTGTTTATGACCAACAAGGCTGAAGCTAGACTGGTACAAACAGTAGAACCAACACAATTTACCTGGATGCTCAAGCAGAGCTCAAAAGGGGAAGTAAGAAATAAGGCAGCCTTTCTGAAACAACTAATAAGCAATCAATTCCAACTCTAAAAGTGATCATAGTTTCTGAGATGGAGTTAGAAATTAAATGGAATTTGGAAGATTTTGAATCAATAGTCTCCATGGTTTTCGTTTTAATTCAAGAGGGAAAACAAGAGCAAGACCTTGAGAAGACTGGTAGATTGCTCTTTGATCAATTCTTTCCTTGTCCCAGTTGTAAAAACAAAACGATACATTTTACTAATTCTTATTTTGGTGAAAAGATTTTCAAGAGCATAGGTGGATGGTGACAGCCCAAGAAATCATGGATTCATCAATATACAAAGCCCAGAATGACTGCATTAGAGCAATTCTCCCTTTCAGAGTATTGTCCAAAAACTATGGCTCTCATAATGTCAAGCCAAAAACCTATTACATAATTGAGAATGTTTATCTTTGTTCAAATAACTTTTCCTCCATTTCTGCAAGGAGCTTGAGAATAATAGCACCAATTATCATGATAGATAAACAAGACATGGTCCAGTATGATGTAGTTTTTAGCTTAACTTTTTCTTATATTGGATGACTTTTAACTTCTGTAAGATAAATATCCTAATAAATTTGCTTTGGTCATATGTTAATCTTAAAGGCCCTTCTAATGATACCTGTTGCCATATGCAGACGTTCCTTTTCTAATATGAAAGTTCAACACAATTCCATAGCATGAGCAAGCAAACCAAATTAAATATAAATAAGGTAATGTAGAAAAAGGCAGTAAAAGAGACATCAAGAGAAGCTGGCTCTATTTCAGCCCTACCATTACTGGGGGCTGGAAGGCCTTTGTGAGAGCAAAGGCATTTAATTCATCCATTTGCATGAATTAAAGCCATGAAAGATCTTCAAATGCCCAGGACCTCTGCATCTGATTTAAACTCATATAAAACATTGTATTTGCATCAAACAGCGGTGTCATATGCTCCTTTCCATCATTCATTAATTTTTTAAAATGTGTGTTATGTGCCAATTCGATTTAATACCCTGTGTAAACTTTGAAGGACACATAGTGATAAGACCAACTTGGGTCACTCTTCTCAGAGATTTTGCCAGTTAGAGTTCTCAGAGAAACAGACCCAATAAGAGGTATGTATGTACATACATATACAAACAGTCATGCACTGTATACAACCTTCTGTTCAACAACAGACCACATAAATAGCGGTGGTCCCACAAAATTATAATACTGTATTATTTTTTAGAATTGTGGTTGCTGTTTTTTATTTTCAACTTTTATTTCAGATACAAGGGGTACATATGCAGATTTGTTACATGGAAATGTTGCATGATGCTGAGGTTTGGGGTATAGATCTTGTCACTCTGGTAATGAGCATAGTACCCGATGGGGAAGTTTTTATTTTATTTTTATTTTTATTTGAGACGGAGTCTCGCTCTGTCACCCAGGCTGGAGTGCAGTGGTGCTATCTCCGCTCACTGCAAGCTCCGCCTCCCAGGTTCATGCCATTCTCTTGCCTCAGCCTCCCGAGTAGCGGGGACTACAGGCGTCTGCCACCATACCCTGCTAATTTTTTTGAATTTTTTTTTTTTTTTTAGTAGAGACGGGGTTTCACCTTGTTAGCCAGAATGGTCTCTATCTTCTGACCTAGTAATCCACCCACCTTGGCCTCCCAAAGTGCGGGGATTACAGGCATGAACCGCAGCCATTTTTTTTTTTTTTTAGACAGAGTCTGGCTCTGTGACCCAGGCTACAGTGTAGTGGTGTAGTGGCGTGATCTCAGCTCACTGCAACCTCTACCTCCTGGGTTCAAGCAATTCTCCTGTCCCAGCCTCCCAAGTAGCTGGGATTACAGGTGTGTGCCACCACACCCAGCTAATTTTTGTATTTATCATAGAGATGGTGTTTCACCATGTTGGCCAGGCTGATCTCAAACTCCTGACCTTGTGCTCTGCCCACCTCGGCCTCCTAAAGTGCTGGGATTACAGGCATGAGCCACCATGCCCAGCTCTGATGGGAAGTTTTTTAACCCACCCTGCCTCCCTCTACCCTCTAGTAGTCCATAGTGTCTACTGTTCTCATATTTATGTCCACGTGTTTATCCCCCACTTACAAGTGAGAATATGTGGTATTTGGTTTCTGTTTCTACATTAATTTGCTTAGGATAATGCCCTCCAACTCCATCCATGTTGCTGCAAAGGATATTATTTCATTGTTTTTATGGCTATATAGTATCTTATGGTGTATGTATACCACATTTTCTTCATCCAATCTGTCACTGATTGATTACATGCCTTTGCTATTGTGAATAGCGCGGCAATGAACATATGAGTGCATGTGTCTTTTTGATGGAATGATTTATTTTCTTTTGCGTATATACCCAGTAATGGTACTGCTGAGTCAACTGTTCTAAGTTATTTTAGCTGTCTCCAGACTGCTTTCCCCAGTGGCTGTACTAATTTACATTCCAACCAACGGTGCTCCCTTTTCTCCATAACCTCACCAGTATCTGTTTTGTGTTTTCTTTTGTTTTTACTTTTTAATAGTAGCTATTCTGACTGGTGTGGGACAGTATCTCATTGTGGTTTTGATTTGCATTTCCTTGATGGCTAGTGATGCTGAGCATTTTCTCACATTTGTTGGCCAATGTATGTCTCATTTTAAGAAGTGCCTGTTAACATCCTTTGCCCATTTTTAAATGGGGTTATTTGGTTTTTGTTTGTTGATTTAAATTCCCTGTACATTTTTATTGGTCCTTTTCTAATAGATATGTTTAGATACATAAATTCTTATCATTGCGGTACAGTTGCCAACAATGGTTGGTACAGTAACAGGCTGTACAGGTTTGTAGCCTAGCAGCAATAGGTTGTTAACATATAGCCTGGGTGTGTAATAGGCCATACCACCTAGGTTTGTGTAAGTGCTGTAAACTCTATATTTGTACAGTGACAAAACTGCCTAAGAATCCATTTCTCTGAACATATCTCCATCGTTACATGATGCATGATTTTTTGTGTGTGTATACATATGTATATATGTATGTCTATATATATGAATATAAAGATACATACAGATTTATATATACACAGAGATGTGTGTGTGTATGTGTGTGTGTGTGTGTGTGTGTATCTAGAGAGAGAGAAAGATTTTGATTGATATTTATTTTAAACAATTGGCTCACTTGGTTTGAGAAGGCTGGTAAGCCCAAAATTGATAGGGCAAGACCGTCAGGCTGGAAACTTTAGGGTAGGAACTCATGTTTCTTTCTTGAGATTAAATTTCTTCCTCCTTAGGGAAACTTTAGTTTTGCTCTTAAAATCTTTCAACTGGTGGGATGCTGCCTATTCACATCATCAATGGTAACATCCTTTACTTAATGTCAACTAGTTGTAGATGCCAACCACATTTACAATATACCTTCATAGCAACAGCCAGATGAATGTCTGATTAAGTAAATACTATACCTTAACAAAGTTGACAGATAAAACTAACCATCATGGGAAGCTTACAGTTTTTTGAGAGGTAGACATTGAATAGATGATTATACAACATTATATAATCCACATGGTAGTATGAGAAGTAGCAGGGAATTTAGGCTGGTCTAGGGCCCAAATGGCTCCCCTTGCAGAACTGCCATTCAAGCAGAGACCTAATACATGAACAGGAGTTGGCCAGACTGCTAGGAGAAGATTTGCATTTCTGCCATTTTGTTCAAGCTTAAACAAAAGCCATGAGTTGAGAAGGGACCTGGCAAATTTGAGAAATGGGAGAGAATCTGAGGCAGCTGGAGCCTAATAAGCTTTGCACTTAAATGTCCTTAGTGGACAAAGCAGATTTGTGGGGACAGAACTAAAAGCTTCGGTTTCTATTGGATCTAGGCCACTAACCTAGACGTGATTAAGATATCATTAGGGAAAATATGGTTTTTCTTATTCTATTGATTCCATAATGTCTTCTCCTTATCTGCTACTAAATGTAGAATAAAATCATAGGTCTCTGAAAGTTTTTAGGATCAAGTCCTCCCTAACTGTCTTCACAGACACTCCTACCACTGCCCTCTTTACTCCCATTCTCCCATCACACCATTTCTTCTCAAACTGGCTAGTGTTAGTCCAGTTTCAGGGCCTTGGGAATAACTCCTTCCTCTGCTCTCATCACCACTCCCCAAGATTTTACACAGGAGAAGCCTTCTCAGCTTTCAGATCTCAAAAATCCCATCCCTCTTCTTTCCATTTTCTTCATAGTAACTCATTGCAATCTGAATCTTATTTGTTTTCTTCTTCTCTTAATTTCCATTTCTACTTACTAGTATGAAAGGTCCATTAGGTCAAAGATTTTGACATTAAACACTTAATACATATTTACTGAAAATATTAATTTAATACATTCAGTAAACCATGAGCTTAACTTGATTCATCTCTAGAATGGATTAATAATGCACGTCTGTCAACTGGACCACCAAGTTATGTAATAGAACATGCATTTAACACACTTACAAATTGTAGATGACTACAAAAGTGATTCTTCCAGATACAATCAGAGACTAAACCTTTTCTGGTTGACCTTGTGACTTTTACTTTTTGTATTTTTGTTTTTATGTTTGGCTTCTTTATCAAGAAATTCATGCCTCCAGTATAGCGAAAGGTCTACAAAGGGACCGTGATTTAAACAATGTCCCAGATAAGCCATCATAAGGCAATGTGAGATGAAATAAAACTGCTGTAAAACGGTCTGGTTTCATAGCAGCAGAACAATTCTAAAATTATGTCCAATTTTTAAGGAGAAACGTTTCCAGCCTATAATAGATTGGGTGAGTAGGAAGAACACAAATTTTAGAGTAAGATGGAGATGGGTTCAGAACTTAGCTACTTGTTTATTATATGTAAAATGTATGGATAAAGATGCTTAGCCAAAAATACAAGGCTGTCATGAGGATTAACTGACAAATATAAAAGCATATATTCTAAGTCTGGCACACAGTGAGTGCTAAAAAATTATAATTACCATTGCTGCCACAATAACATTTAAAGGGTGAGTACAGCATTTTCACACCATTCCAACCATGCTGAAAGACTGCAGGTGATCAGTTTATCTTACACTAGATGAAATCTGAAAGGGAACCACTGACTTGCAAGCACTGACATAATAAGGGAGGAGTAATAACTTTCAGTCTCCAAATAGTAGCATAGTAGAAGCTCCCACACTCAGTAGCTTTGGGTAGTAGCTCCAGAACTCAGTCTTCCACCATATTTATTTACACTTTCATCCCACTAGAGAAGGCACTGGTGAAGACTGAACTGACAGTTGCTCAGCCAAGAATGATAATATCTACTAGCTTTAACAATACGTCAATGCTTCCTGTTTCTTACAGATGCCAGAGCTTACACCTTTGGCTGCAAAAACAAATGGCATGACAGTTTCATGGCATTTTCCTTTCCTTGATAAAAAGCTGACTCCTTGGTTCCCTCCTCTTTGTTGATTTGCTTTGTGAACTTCTCTTGAATTCTGACTCTGTAAAAAACATGTAGTCTATGTGAAAGACCGTAAAATCAGGGTACCCAGAAAGATAGGGGAGTATTAGCCTGGCTCCTTTACCTTCCCTAGAACCTCACTGTAGTGCCTCCACAGGGAGGTTGATGCAGTTCCTCCCCCATCTACTGGTGGAGGATTCATGTCCATTCAAGAAGAGAAAAACCACTGCCTTGTGATTCAGCAACAACTGTTTCATTTGTTTGTGTAGTTGGCTATTTATATGCCACAATTTTAAGATGTTTATTTAAAGGATAAGACAAATTTCCTTTTAGTAGAAAGCTAGGGCATCTTGCTAAATGTTGAGCAGGGCCAAACTTCGGTGAAATTGAGTACAATTGAGTGTTTTCTATACAATGGAATTTTTCTAGCAGCTGAGGATGCACTTGGGTCATCCTGCCTTTTATCAATGACAGGCCATAAAACAGGCAATTTTTTGTGTGAATTGTTAGAACATGAAGCGATGGGAGCAAAAAGGAGGGTACCAACTCTAATCATGGGCTGAGGAGGGGAAGGTTATGGATGGTTTCTTGGAAGAAGAAATCCAACACAGGATATTGAAACCCTTGTTAGCATACAATGCCTGACAGCATGTGGAAATAGGATTTGTAGAAAAAGACAAGAGTGTATGTATTAGTCGATTCTCATGCTGCTATAAAGAACTGCTCAAGACCGGGTAATTTCTAAAAGACGGAAGTTTAATTGACTCAGTTCCATATTGTTGGGACACCTCAGGAAACTTACAGTCATGGGGGAAGGCAAAGCAGAGGCAGGCATCTTCTTCACAGGGCAGCAGGATTGAGGGGGTGCAAGCAGGGGAAATGCCAGATGCTAATGAAACCATCAGATCTCATGAGAACTCACTATCATGAAAACAGCATGGGGTAACTGCCCCCAAGATCCAATTACTTCCACCAGGTCCCGTCCTTAACATGGGGATTACAGGGATTACAATTTGTATTAGCCTGTTCTCATGCTGCTAATAAAGACATACCTGAGACTGGGTAGTTTATAAAGGAAAGAGGTTTAATTGACTCACAGTTCCACATGGCTGGGGAGGCCTCACAATTATGGCCAATCATGGCCGAGGGCGAATAAGGAACAAAGGGACTTCTTACATGACAGCATACAAGAGAACCTGTGCAGGGAACCTCCCATTTATAAAAACTTCAGATCTCATGAAACTCATTCACTATCACAAGAACAGTATGGGGGAAACTGTCCCCATGATTCATTTCTCTCCACCTGGCCCCACCCTTGACACATGGGGATTATTACAATTCCAGATGAGATTTGGGTGAGGACACAGCCAAATCATATCCCAATACACAGAGTCAAACCATATCAGTGTAGAACAAGAATGGTATCTAAGTTACTGGGTCACATGGAGGAAAGTATGAGCTTAAACCAGATTCACTTAGATAAGAGGCTATTTCTCATGGATTTTTCCATCTCTGTTTTCATTTTGATGATAGTATGATCAAAAGATAGGACTGATGGAAAGACAGGCACGTAAGGTCATATTACCTGAGATGAAAGTCAGCACTAAACAAAATCCAGTGCCAACAGGGACAGGATGGGAGGTGGGGGCTTTGCAACAGACATCACTAGAATTGCCAAAAGTCTAGAGAAAACTATGTTTCCAGCCCTCAAGGAGCCAGAGAAAGTGCTCAAGGCCATGTGCCACCAGAGTTTGAAGCACCTGCAGAGCCTCTTTTAATCAGGATGTCTGACTCAGAAGATACAAAGACAGGGGAATGGTTTCTTACAAGACTTTAGTTAAAAAGAAAATGAATAGCAGAAAGAAGTCTTAGAGATATTGCTACGTTGAATATGCCTTCTTTCCTCTTTTAAAATTGTATTTTATTATATATTATATTATTTTATTTACCAGAATATACTTATTATTATTTACCATCTTGTTTCAATACAAAATACATTGTTTAGAAAAGTAAAGTGGTTATGGGAAGTTCTCCATTGGATCTGTGCGTGGGGAGACCCACACTTTCAGAGGCTCAGGGAATTCTTGATCAGCCCTGAGACCATTTTATTGTAATTATTCTTCTCTTCAGAGGCGATGTCATCTGAGTGCTCTCAAGACTGTGAAGATAAACCAATTCCATGAAGCAAATACCAATGGGAATTTTTGATCGAGAGTAATAAGAACAACAGAAAATGTAGTTGCATTAGTTAGTTTTCATACTGCTATAAAGAACTGCCTGACACTGGCTAATTTATAAAGGAATGAGGTTTAATCGACTCACAGTTTAGCATGGCTAGGAGACCTCAGGAACCTTACAATCATGGTGGAAAGTGAAGAAGATGCAAGACACCTTTTTCACAAGGTGTCAGAAAGGAGCAGTGCTGAGCAAAGGAGGAAGAACCCCTTATAAAACCTAATCTGGTGAGAACTCTCTCACTATCATGAGAACAGCGTGGGGAAACCACCCCAATGATTCATTTCCCCCCACCTGGTCTCTCCCTTGACGCATGAGGATAACAGGGACTATGGGGATTACAATTCAAGATGATATTTGGGTGGGGATGCAAAACCTAACCATATCAGCAATAAAGGGAATTATATATATATACACATACTTACATACATATACACATACATATACAAACAGACACATATGTGTGTGGTACTTAATTTTCTATATCAGTTTAATTAGTTTAGCTCTGAACCTTTACCAATATGGACAAACGACATGATCCGGCATAGGTGTCTGTCCTAAAAAAATAATTGATACCTTTGACAGATGGGGATAATAATTGATTAGTCATTAATCAAAATCTTCAAAATAATCCAGGTGTAGTGGTATGCACCTGAATGTCTCAGCTACTTAGGAGGCTGAGACAAAAGGATCACTTAAGCCCAGGAGTTCCAGTCCAGCCTGGGCAACATAGCAAGACTCTCATCTTTAAAAAATAATTCTTAAAATGTTTCTCCAATTTTTTCCCTCTTAACTCTTGACTGATTCTTAAGGGATTCAAGCTTCATTTCCAGTCCAGGTGACATCTTTTTTTGGAAGTATAAACATTAATCAATTTACATTTTGTCCCTAATTTTTTCATTGTTGTTGTTGTTATTTTCTTTTGTTTTAGCATTATATAACGATGGTATTTAGAGGCATGAAACTCTGGTAATCAGAACAACAAACTAACGAGTAGCTATATCACTAAAATAGCCAAGCTTTCTGTCTAATACAAAAGCAATTACTTCTATCATCAGTCTTTCTGAGAAACAAAGAATATTAGACTTGTTATATAATTGCCCACAGAATGTTAAGGAATTAAAAATAATAAGATTTAACCAGAAAGGGTCTGAATTTTTTCTTAGGGTCTCCTGGTTGATGAGTTATCCTCTTGGTCCTACTTCTCCCGTTTCCCACATGTACGCTTTCAAGCCTTTTAGTATCACAATTTGGTGCTGAACAATTGAATAAAACATAATTTGAGAGGGAATTCCTATTAACATCCAATATTCACTTACAGTCTACTTTCCATTATCTTTCTATTCCCCTCATGTACAGAGTTGATAATGTAATACAACATCTGCAATTATAAGTGTCCATAGTGAAAGCTACATTTGAAACTCAATAGGCTATTACTGTGAAAATTTGCATGTGGCAATCTGACCAACCAAGATTTCTGATTCTCTTGAAAATGTGCAGAGAATATAGTTTTAAAAATCTGATTTTATATTTTTTGAGACATATCCCCACACCTTCCCTTCCCATTTGATTTTAGAAATGGCTTTGTGGTAAGACAGGTGAGTAATTGTATTCCAAGGAAAGAACTTATTACAAAGTCTTGCTTATTCGGAGCATCATGGTTTCACTGATTTAGGGGTGAGAACAACTCTTTGAGTTCCATCCCACTGAATAAAATATCCCTAATTAGAGCTAAACTACTTACAATTCTGTAAAGAAAGTGCCCATTTTAGCATATTTGTAGAAGAAAACTTTTTAAAAGTGTGAAAATGTCTGTGCTTCTTTCCACTAGAAAGATGAATTGAAACAAAGATCACTTCAGAATCAAGGAGTAGAAAGGAACTCCATAGAAAAAATAAGGCCTGATCTGCTCTCTGTGTTCTCCAGAGCATCCTACTGGCCACTTTGCATTGCCCTCAGTGGAATGAGATTGAAAAGGCAGCCAAATAAACAAAAGTCTTCTATAGAATTTATAGGTGTCAATAAATGTCAGTCTGAATACTGAACTCAAATTATCATGGTAGATAAGCAATGTTCTACAGGAATTTCCCTGCAAAAAAGATGAAAAAAAAAGAGAGAGACAGTGATCTCATACACCCTGAAAACTCCACCTCTTTTATTTATATTAGCAAACAAATGAGCATATACTCTGTACTAGACTCACAGTAAACCGAAAAAATGAAACCTGGATTCACTGCAGAGCCTGCTGACAACCTTAAGCACTCTTCACTTTCATAATGAAACTGAAAAACTTGATAGATCCAATATACACTTGTACACTTAATATATACACAAATCTATCTCTGGCATCTTTCCTTAACTTCTTCCAGAGGCAAATAGTCCAAATAGAATACTCTGTCTTGGCTTCTTCCTAAGAAGTAGACACAGGCTTGAGATATAGATTTAAGTGCTTGAATACTTTCAGCATAAAACAGTGACCAAAAGAAAATGAGGATTTGTTAAATAGATTATAAGATTACAAAATCTCAGTGTTAAAGAAAATTTAGGAGTTATCCAATAATCGCATATCCAAATAAGATAGAAGGCATGCCTCAGCCAAAATTACTCATATTATCAGTACTTTTAAAACTCCTACTTCTGGACAACTATAACAAAATATATTCATCAGCTACTAGTTAATTAAATGAAAATAAACTTTGCTGCCAGGAGGCTGGAATCCTTGGCAGTGATCAACTGTATTGATTGGAATACTTTTCATTAGTTCTTCCTGAGAAGGAATGATTACATTAATTGATGAAGACAAAGTACACAGACATGCGTGAATATTTATGGTGGGGAGAAAGCATGTGCGAGTACCTCCTCACTATACCTAGGACAGCCTGTCTTAAATTGCCAAGTTTCAAAATGGACTTAGGTTTCTCTGGGTTTCTATTGCTCAAATTACATGTTTTCAGTTGAAAACATGAATACCTACCTTGTGCCACCTTCTCTGCAGTTCCTGTCATTTTCATTTTCACATTATCCTATCACTTTGGCTCCACTGAAAAATGCCTGGATTCCTTTATTCTACCAAAAAACACACTATTACAGTGTGTATTAGTCTGTTTTCACATTGCTGATAAAGACATACCCAAGGCAGGCAATTTACAAATGAAAGAGATGTAATTGGACTTACAGTTCCAAATGTCTGGAGAGGCCTCACAAACATGGAGGAAGGCAAGGAAGAGCAAGTCACATCTCATGTAGATGGTGGCAGGCAAAAAGAGAGCTTGTGCAGGTAAACTCCTGTTTTTAAAATTATCAGATCTCATGAGACCCATTCACTATCACAAGAACAGCACAGGAAAGATGCCTCCATAATTCAATAACCTCCCACTGGGTTCCTCCCATGACATGTGGGAATAGTGGGAGTTAATATTCAAGGTGAGATTTGGGTGGGGACACAGTCAAACCATATCATTCTGCCCTTTGTCCCTCCCAAATCTCATGTCCTCACATTTCAAAACCAATCATTATTTCCCAACAGTCCCCCAAAGTCTTAACTCATTTCAGCATTAACTCAAAAGTCCACAGTCTAACATCTCATCTGAAACAAGGCAAGTCCCTCCTGCCTATAAACCTGTAAAATCAAAAGCAAGTTAGTTACTTCTTAGATACAATGGTGGTACAGGCATTGGGTAAATACAGCCATTCCAAATGGGATAAATTGGCTAAAACAAAGGGACTACAGACCCCACACAAATCCAAAATACAGTGGGACAGTCTATCTTAAAGCTCCAAAATGATCTCCTTTGACTCTGTGTCTCATATCCAGGTCACACTGGTGCAAGTGGTGGGTTCCCATGGTTTTGGGCAGCCCCATCCCTGTGGTATTGCAGGATACAGCACCCCTCCTGGCTGCCTTCATGGATTGGCATTGAGTGTCTGTGGCTTTTCCAGGCACACAGTGCAAGAGGTAGGTGGGTCTACCATTCTGGGGTCTGGAGGATTGTGACCCTCTTCTCACAGCTTCATTAGCTTGTGCCCCAGTAGGGACCCTGTGTGGGGGCTCCCACTCCACATTTTCCTCCTGCACTGCCTTAACAGAAGTTCTCCATGAGGGCCCCACCCCAGCATCAAAATTCTGCTTGGGCATCAAAACATTTCCATACATCTTCTGAAATCTAGGCAGAAGTTCCAAATCTCAGTTCCTGACTTCTGGGCACCCACAGGCTCAACTCCATGTGGAAGCTGCCAAGGCTTGGGGCTTCCACACTCTGAAGCAAGAGCCCAAGCTGTACCTTGACCCCTTTTATCTGTGTCTGGAGTGGCTGGGATGTGGAGTACAAAGTCCCCAGATTGTGCACAGCAGAGGGACCCTGGGCCTGGCCCATGAAACCATTTTTTCCTCCTAGATCTCCAGGTCTGTTATCGGAGGGGCTGCCACAAAGATCTCTGACATGGCCTGGAGACATTTTCTCCATTGTCTTGGTGATTAACATTCAGCTTCTAATTATTTATGCAAATTTCTGCAGCCAGCTTGAATTTCTCCTCAGAAAATGGGATTTTCTTTGCTATCACATTGTTAGGCTGCAAATTTTTTGAACATTGATATTCTATTTCCCTTTTAAAACAGAATGCCTTTGACAACACTGAAGTCACCTCTTGAATGCTTTGCTGCTTAGAAATTTCTTCTGCCAGATTCTCTAAATCATCTCTCTCAAGTTCAAAGTTTCACAAATCTCTAGAAAAAGGACAAAAATGCCACCAGTCTCTTTGCTAAAACATAACAAGAGTCACCTTTGCTCCAGTTGCCAACAAGCTTCTAATTTCTATCTGAGACCACCTCAGCCTAGACTTTATTGTCCATATCGCTATCAGCATTTTTGGCAGAGTCATTCAACAAGTCTCTAGGGAGTTCCAAACTATCCCACATTTTTCCTGTCTTCTTCTTAGTCCTCCAAAGTGTTCCAACCTCTGCCTGTTACCCAGTTCCAAAGTCACTTCCACATTTTTGGGTATCTTTTCAGCAGCACCCCACTCTCAGTACCAATTTACTGTATTAGTCTGTTTTCACACTTCTGATAAAGACATACCAGTGAC
The DNA here is from genome assembly GCF_009764315.1 of Trachypithecus francoisi. NCBI lineage: Eukaryota > Metazoa > Chordata > Mammalia > Primates > Cercopithecidae > Trachypithecus > Trachypithecus francoisi. The sequence goes on from NW_022681454.1 coordinate 21,386,797, forward strand.
TGGACATTTTACAAAAGAAAGAGATTTAATGGGCTTATAGTTCCACATGGCTGGGGAGGCCTCACAAACATGGCACAAAGCAAGGAGGAGCAAGTCACATCTCACATGGATGGCGGCAGGCAAAAAGAGAGCTTGTGCAGGCAAGCTCACGTTTTTAAAACCATCAGATCTCTTGAGACTCATTCACTATCACGAGAACAGCACAGGAAAGACCCTCCCCAGTAATTCAATCACTTCCCACTGGGTTCCTCCCACAACACATGGGAATTGTGGGAGTTAGAATTCAAGATGAGAATTTGGTGAACATAGCCAAACCATATCACAGTGCTTCTTGGTGTAGCAATCGTTTGATTAAAATTGGGAATCACACAAATAAGTTAAAGCAAGGGACCGTGTTGGAAAAACAAGTTTGAATATTATCGTTTGCTGCCCTAAAACTTTTTATCTATTCCTGTCATGGAGAAAATTCTTGTTGGCCAGGCCCTTCTGCAGGTTCCTGTTTCTTTCCAAGTGTCTCGAACTCCTCTCCTAATTCCCATATATCTCCTCTTTCCCTGCCCTTTGAAGACTCTCATTCTCCCTACTTCCACCATCTATGGAGCTGTTGTGAGTAACATCAAATTTCCAGAGATGTGGTTATAATATTCAGACCATCACCAAGGGGAGGGACAACACTTTCTAATATCAAAAAAACACCAATATTGTGTTTGTCTTAATAGAAGAGAATTTATCCTTTCTCACAGGAATTTTACCTTTCTCCAAGGTCACTGCTTTCTTCTCAAAATAATATATTTTTCTTCCTTTTATTCATCCACTCATTCATTCCATAAAAAGTTATACAGTTCCTACTATATAACCCACTATATTAGGCTTTGGGAAATATAAAAATTGAGGTAAATAAATAACTAAATCAAATATTATCAGATCAATTACTAATATTTTCTTATATCTACAATGGTTATGAATATCTCAATGAAGGGCTCAATTAATTTTGAGTGTTCATGTTTTGGATAATGACAAATCAGAGACTGGTTATTTGACTTTAACTGATTCATGTTTAAAGTAATGAATCTTTTGCCTTTAACTAACTGCTTTTAAACCTCTTAGATGCCAGGGATAACATTAACAAATCTGAAATATATTATCCCTTCATAACATATGCTCCTGTCCAGTAGAGAACACAAACCTATTTTTTCAGGTTAGGTCGGTCAGAACAATAAAGCTTTCTGGCCATGTTCTTCTGTTTTATGGGGAACTTTATTATAGACTCAGTTCAAGTGACTTACTTTCAATGTTTTGATACTGGTTCCAAACAACCTTCAGAGACTAGGTACCTGGTAAAAAAACCTGAAGAACAAATATAATATGCAATACTTAACCAGTATTTCTTCCTGAAGGTGTAACAGTGGGCTTTTGTTTGTTTCCTTTGATAAATGTATCATTCCAAATGTGCCTTTTGTGACAATAACAACCTAAATTGCTTCTTTGGTGGGAAAACATAATAACTCTCATTGGTGTGTGTGTGTGTGTGTGTGTGTGTGTGTGTGTGGTTAGTCATGACCCAAGTGAGGGAAATGTGGTGGGTTGTCAGCTGAGTCAGAGCAAACCCCACAGCCTAGGGAAGTTATACTTTATCATAATGATATCTGAACTGAAATGTCCAAGTGTTCATGCCAAGTGGAGTGAATCATTTCTTGGGCATGCATTCAGAAGTTCCTAAATACCCATTCCTAAGTGGAATACCAAACCTCCCTCATTTCCAGAAATGGTCCACTCTAATGTCATTCTATTATCTTCCATTTCTTTCTATCACGTCAGGTTAATCTCCTCACAGAAGGTGCTCTCCCTCCTGGAATGATTTCATATATTGTTGTTCCAAAGAGAGTGGAAGAAAGAAAAGCATTTGAATGTAAAATTCTACTTTAGAAATGATTGCTAGAGGGAACACGGTAGGCAACAGCAAAAAGGAAGCCTTGGCTCAGGTCTCTTAGAGCAATAACTCTTTCTGACTCATTTTCCCTGATTGACTGTCCCTCAAAATGAAATCAAGGCTAGTTCATCTCTAAGTTTAGCAACATCCAAGTTCCAATGTGCTTCATTTTGGGATTTTTGGAGCAGAGCTGACCTTAGCAATCTGTGATGCAGGTAAAATTTGGCTTGGTGTGGGTTCATCTCGACACCCTTGGTTTCCTCACTATCCCTTCCTCCTTCGATGTCTATTTCCTAAAGACTTCAAAAGCTGAAATAAATGTAATGGTAGATTTTTCAGACACCTCGGTATTTTATGTTAGGAGCCTTCCAAGAACCAGGCAAATCATATCTGTGAGAATAGAGTTGTTACTACACAAAGGATGGCCACATTTGGAAGAACTACACAATGTCTTCACAGTATTTTTGCTATTCCATTGACTTCTTTTTCCTCAATCTACATTTCCCTTATTAGTGATTATCTAAGTTAAACATGAAAAATCTAACTATTTTTAAGTGAGTACCGACTATGTCCTAAATACAGTGTTTCCTACATATAATATCTCATTTAATCTTTAAAACAATCCCGCAAGTCTAGTGTTATTATGACTATTTTGTAAATAGGGACATTAAAATTCAGATAAATTAATTTTGCTCAAGGAGCTAGGCAGTGTTTTTCCTAACTTAAGCCCAAGTCTTTCTGACTCTAAAACTATGCTGTCTTCTACACATCACTTCACCTCTATGATAGGCTGAATTGCGTGCCTTCTGCTCAAGATTCGTAAGTTGAAATCCTAACACCCAGCACCTTAGAATGGGAGCTTATTTGGAAATAGGGTCTTTACAGGGGTAATCAAGTTAAAAATGAGCTAATCCAGTATGACTGGTTTCTTTATAAAAAGGGTTAATTTGAACACAGAGACACACATAGAAAGCAGATGAATGAAGAGACTTAGGGAGAAGACAGCCACCTACAAGCCAAGGAGAGAGGCCTGGAACAGATTCTTTCCTCACAGCCTTCAGAAGGAACCAACTCTGAGGACGCCATGATTCCAAACTTTTAGCCTCCAGAACTGTGAGTAATACATTGCTGTTGTTCACACCACCCAGCTTGCACTATTCTGTCACACCAGCCCTGGCCAAATCATGTGATCCCTTACCCAGGTCTTGAGACTATTCATGACAGACAAGAAGGATCCATAAGGTGCATGCTACTGTGAGCATCACCAGAACACAAATCATTTTCTCTTCATATTTACTTAGGACACTTAAAACCCAATTTGGTATTTCTTATACCCTACAACTCATTTTTATTCCACCAGTGCCTTTTGTATCCATCAACTGCAAGTCTTTCCTCCTGTTAAACCTACCTCTTTCAGTCACATCTCAAATCTTATTTTGCTGTAGAAAAAGAGTGCTAAGAACAGAAGTCAAACAAAACCCTGCTATTCTGTTTTGGGGAAAATTCTCACCAAAGTCCTCACTTTAAATTATGATAGCAAATTTCATCACTGTAAAACCAAACTCAAAGACAGAGAATAGTGGCCTGTTGGGAGAAAGAGAAAAGAAGAAGAAACTAAACAGGGCTTTTGAATTACACGGTTTTTACTCAGAAACTGAGTTTGCCACCTTCTGACTCGGGACCTTAGGCCTGTGATTCAAGCTTCCTGAATCTCTGCCATACTCACAGTTCTTTTCTTATTCATAAAATAAGCCTAGGACCTCCTTCACTATATAAAGGAGGTTAAATGTACACTCAATATCTAGTGAATAGGTAGGTAGGTAAATAGACAGGTGGATTGGATGGATGGATGGATAGATAGATAGATAGATAGATAGACAGATAGATGGGTGGATAGATGGATAGACAGATTATAGATAGGTAGGTAGGTAGATAGATAGATAGATACATAGAGACATAGAGAGATAAGAAAAATGATAGACTAGATAGATAGATAGATAGATAGATAGATAGATAGATCTCCAGTATTTCCTTTCTTTTTCCTCCATCCCCTTCCCCCAATTAGTGTTCATTCTGTCTGCAAAAGTTTGCCTTCCAAATAACATGGATCTTGATGGATTAAAATGCTTTTTATTTTTCCCCTGAGTGAAGAGATGAAACAGCAGTCATGATGTATAAGAGCAATGCAGTTGAATTATTTGGGAATATTTTGCTCCCAGGAGAGGCTGTCTCAGAAGAGAGTATAAGTGCAATATTCGAGCTGAATTTTACCATAAGTCAGAAACCATTAATCTAACATGATTCCTCCCTGCTGTACCTCATTCCTACTTCTACTTATTGATTAAATGGGGAAAAAAAGATTGTATTGTACTTGTTCAACAAAACAGAATCATGATAAATGCTGCTGAGTTAACAAGTTCCCAGTAGTATCACAGCAAACTGGGCATGAAAAATAAGAAATAGGAGAATGCTATCAGTTAAGGCCTTGAGATAAACTTCATTTGGGGCACTTCATTGTCTATGGTCACCCAGCTGTGCCTTTTAGAAGGTCTGTAACAGCAGGATAATAAATTTGACAATTCTACCACTAGCAAAAGACAATACTGTAAAATCTATCTTCCCTGGTGAGTGAGATATTCCAAAACATGGTCTGGAATACTATTTTGGTGAAATAGACTGTGTCTGAGTGTTGAATCATGATTAACAAAAAGACATTTAACTCCTGTGGGACCTTCCTATCTGATTAACTTTGTTTGTGTTTTGAGGCAGAAAAATTCTGCAAAATGGAAGCTTTTGGTTCAAGAGCATGCAAGAGCTAGGAGATTGTCTTATTTCATGGATTTGACTCAGTGGACAGCATTATCGTTTCAATTCCTTTTGAAATAAGAATAACATTTGCTGTTTTGGCATCAGACTCAAATACCAATGACTATGACCCTTACAAGAAGATCTGGGTACTAAATACTCAAATTTCATGTATTTATGACAAATATATTTCTAAAGCTAACAATCCCTTCTCCACATGACTAGAAAAGTGAGAAGTCTTTCTTCACGGACTTTCTTTCCTCCCCTGAACTTTCTTAGGTCTTAGGTCTTTCTTTAGTCTAATTTCTTAAAGAGGCTGCCTGCTTTAAAATGCCTTTACTGCAGAAAACTGGGTTACAGGAGTCCGTTTAAAGGCCCCATTTGGTACTGCCATCTCTTGCTTTGCTGTGATGAGGCTGCTGAAAATCTATATAACCTAGTACTGTATGTTTCTACTGTTGCAGTCGGGCCTGGTGGTGGTATCTCAAGGCTTAGTGGGAGAGGAAAGAAAGTCTCTTCTAAGAGTTAAGTTCAGTCTCCATCTTGAGCCAGAATATCTCATGTTATATTTCTCTAATTCCTGCTCTACAAGAGATCCCTGTGGGAGCTCCTGAGTCTTCCTGAAAGAAGATAGTCCATTCTTTCAGCACCCTTTTACTCAGCCAAGGTTGTTCAATGGGCCTCCCAAGGTTCATGATTTAAGTTGCAATCATGCATTTAATCATTTTTCATTGAACACTGTCTTCATCATTGCCGGCTGCTGTACCAAAATGCTATAGAGTAGGTGGCTTGTAAACTACAAAAATTTATTTCTTAGAGCTTAGAAGCCTGGAAGTGTGAGATCAGGGTGCCAGCATGATTGGGTTCTGATGAGGGCTCTCTTCCAGGTTAGACTGCCAATGCTTCACAGCATGCTCACATGGTGGAAAGAGGGTGAAGATCAACCTGGAGTCCTTTTCATAAAGACAATAGTATCATTCGTGAGAACTCCACCCTCGTGACTTCATAATCTGTCAAAGGGCACCTTCTAACACCATTGGGGTTTAAGTACTTTGGGGGCAGACAAATGTTTAGTCTATTGTGAGCACCAACCGTAAGTAAATCTCTGTTTCAGTTGTTGAGAACCATTCATAAACAGGACAATCAGTCTGTGTTCCTGGAGTTTATTTTATGCCAAAGCATGCTGCTCAACAGAGGATGACTATCTGGGAGGGACATTCTGTTTCATCCACAAGCCGAGCTAAGTCCGACTCCTAACCCAACTCCCAACAACTTAAGCCCAGGCTTTGATGGAAAGCAGCCAGTTTAGTTTTTTTTTCCTTCTTGCAAGACGAGCTTCCCCTAAGAACCTTCAGTGTCTTTTCTGCCAGCAAACTTCGTTAATGGCCAGACTGCCTGGATTCAAATTCTAAGGCCATGCCTATCAGCACTTTGGCTTTGGACAAATTAAATTGTTTGTGCCTCAGTTTCCTCATCTATAAAATGAGGATAATATAATAGTGCCTAACTCAGAGTTCTTAAGTTCTTATGACAGTGCTTGTCCCATAGGAAGTCAGAACATAGGATTATTTTAAATAAAATAAAAAGTGAAGCTCTCTATGCTAATTATTATGTTTTTGCCATTCTTTTAAATACTTTACACGTATTCATAATTCAATTTTCAAAATACCCTATAAGGTAAATTCCTCTACAAGAGATGAGGATACAGGCCTAGAAACTTTAAATAGCATGCAAAGGTTTTGCAGCTGTTAGGTTCACCAGCTTGTGAGATTGTGACCCCTGCATTCAAATGAAGGCATTCTGGGTTTAATAGCAGAGTTTCTCAAAACATGAAGTTTTTGAAAGAAAGCTTTTAGGTACTTGACATTCTTTTTCCTCAAGTTAACTGGGCTCTTATGCAAATTTTCCAGGCAGTCAAGACACAAATACATGGTAGATCTTTTCCAATGCATCCTGATGATGACTTCTATTGGCAGTTTCTGTCACTGAACAAGGTTTCAGGTTCCATTTCTTCAGACAGTCTTCGGCAGGCAGAATTCTAATATGCTCCCCAAGATTGTCATGCCATGGTGTACACCTCTATATAATCCTCTCTGTGTTCCATGATTGTAATCAGGACTTGTGAATATGATAGGACGTCTCTCCCATGATGATATGTTATACAGCAGAAAGGATTTTGCAGATGTAATTAATTAAAACCCCTAATCAATTGACTTTGAGATAATCAAAAGAGAGATTATCCTTAGGAGATTTGACTCAATCAGCTGAGTCTTTAAAAGAGGTCAGAGTTATGCAAAGTGAGAGAAATTCTCTCCCTGGCCTTAAAGGAGCACACTGCCACATTGTAGAGAAGGCAATGCAGCTGAGAATAGCAGGTGGGTTTCAAAATTTGAAAGTGGCCGCCAGTTAACATATGCTAAAAAAAGTGAAAATCACACTCCTACAGCCGTAAAGAACTCCATTTTGCCAGCAACAAGGTAGCCTGGAAGAGGACCCTGAATCTCAGATAAGAATGCAGTCTTGGCCTTCTGAGACACAGAGCAGAGAAATCAGTTGAGTACTGCTCAGAATTCTGACCTACAGAACTGTGAGATAAGAAATGGACATTGTTATCACCTGCTGTATTTGTAGTAATTAGTTATGCAGCAATAGAAAATGAATGCACATCTCATTGCATTATATATTCACATAGATAAGAGAGATTCATCATGATAAGTCAATTGTACTGAAGGTTTTTCCAAGCTAGACAGTAACATAGCTATCATTTGATCCAATATTTTTATTATTCAAATGGAAATCTAAAAACTAGATGGAGAGTTATTTACAAACTGAACACTAGTATCCAGGTGGCTCACATCCAATTTCATTCTGTCTCATGTCTTCTGTAGAAGATGCCAAGCATAAAACTGAGATCTGAATCCAGGAGCTTTCATTTCTCCATCCATATTCTACTCCATGGAACCTGAGCTGTTTTCCTGCTGAATTGCTACCAGTGATGAAAATGTAAAGCTGCCCAAAGAAAGATGTAGAAAAAGCTATATGGATAGATCAGTGTGCTGGCTTAGTGACTTCCTGTGTTAAAATGTTCCATTTGCCCAAGCCACAGGATGGACACGAAATAGTTAATTTTTATATGTGAATTGGATTTAGACTGTACTCTGGAACACATGCAGTTAACATCACGAGGCCATTTGTAGGTTGAGCAGAGCAAAAGCTAAAAAGTTGCAGTGTATAAAGCATGCTTTCTAATACCTTGGCTTTCGAATAAAGATCAATATTACTCCCAGACCCCACTTTATATGAACAAGCTCATACTGCAGTATTTATTGGCATAGGCTCTGGAGTCAGAGACCTGAGTTTGAGTCCTGGGTTTGAATATCACCTTCTAGGCATATTATCTTAACTCATATGTCTCAGTTTTCTCATCTGTAAAATCAAGATAATGATTGTAACTATCTCATTAGGTCTTGTGTACATTAACTGACTTAATGTGTGTCCTTTGGACAATGTCTAAAACGTGGTCCATACTTACAAATGTTAGCCAGGATTTCTTATGTTTCAGACCCTAAATACTTGATTTGAAAAACAAATATTTAGGCACATCAAATTTGCCAAGTGTTGCTATTGTGACTTTGGCTTATAAACACAAACATGCATTTCCTTCAGTTACATTCTATTTCAAATGTAAAAAGATGCATGGTGCTTCACAAGTGCCAATGCTGCTTAATTAAGGAAAAAAATAATAATAATTGTGCTTGAGTAAAGCAAGTCAGTGATTTCAGATAGCACTGAAAGGAGATTAATAGACAATTTTACACCAATATTTTTAACATGTTATTTTCCTTGTTAAAGAGCATCAGTGCATTGCTCTATGTTTTATTAAAAGGTGGGGGGAAGGTGATGCCAAGATGGTCAGCACAGGAATCACTCATCATTTTCCCCAAAGCTGTGTGTTCTAGAAGTTCTCTGAAATTAAATTGATGATTCTTCACTCTCTGGAAACACAAAGATCTATCTTTTTGTACCAAATGAATATGCGATGGTTCCTAGGCAGGGGATACTGTGTTCATGGAGCTACAAGACTATATTCAAAATATTCAACCTACAAGATAGAACAAGTGTTCCTGTAAAGACTTGCCAATTCCTACTGGTAAAACATCAGCCCTGTCAATAGTGCAAAAATTCCACTTAAATCTGAGCTCAACTTTGCAGCTAGAGTTTGTTGGGGAATTGGGGTTACATTTACACTAAAGTATAGAAAATCTATCCACAAACATATGGACTGGGATGCAGAATGAGGGATGGGGATGCATTTCCCAAGACAAGAGATTCAGACAAGAAATATCATAAATGGCTACTATGAAGGAGTTGGTTAAATTCCAAATTTGACATTTGAATGATGGTATAAATGGTTCTAAATTCTTCTGCATGTTGGGAAGTACCCATGAGCCCATTTCCAGATGCTAATAAATCCATTCTGCATCTGAGCCATGATAAAACATGAAAGTCAGATGAGATTAAGTAATCAGAGTCTATCACATACAAAGAACCACTAGCTCTCTGCTATTATCGTGGGTAATTTCCTGCTCTGTGGGCAGCAAATGACACAGAGGAAATGGCACTGTGCTATTGACAAAGGAAACAATGCCTGCTTGGAATCCAGCCTTTCAATTATCCAATGACGTTCTGCCTTTTCTGATATGAGGATATGTATTCCCTACCCAGAACGAGGTCATCAGTAACTCAGGTTTGGAATGAGTCCAAGTTATTTGTGAGCTTATGTTAAGCTTTATGTGTGCGCTAATAGGCAGAACATAAAGATAATGCATTCATACTAATTTGACTATTGCCAAATTTCTGGCTATGACTCAAAGGAATTCCCCTGGGTCTGAAAGGTACAGTAGTTAAAAGTAGATGGCAGTTGCTATAAAAATACTACAGGAGTTAAGAGGAAAACTATTAGGTACTATCCCAACATTTCTTTAATAAGAATGAATGAAATGGGCCAGGCGCGGTGGCTCAGGCCTGTAATCCCAGCACTTTGGGAAGCTGAGGTGGGTGGATCACCTGAGGTCGGGAGTTTGAGACCAGCCCAACCAACATGGAGAAACCCTGTCTCTACTGAAAATACAGAATTAGCCGGTCATGGTAGCGTACGCCTGTAATCCCAGCTACTCAGGAGGCTGAGGCAGGAGAATTGCTTGAACCGGGAGGTGGAGGTTGTGATGAGCTAAGATCATGCCATTGTGCCTCAGCCTGGGTGACAGAGCCAGACTCTGTTTCAAAAAAAAAAAAAAGAAAGAAAGAAAAAAGAAAAGAATGAATGAATGAATGACTTCCTTAAACACTCAAACAATCTTGAGACAAAAACAAAACAAAAACTTTTAGTTAATATGATGAAAAGTCTTAGTTAACATGATGAAAATTTTATGATACAAAAATTATGTGCTCCTAACTCATGGCTATATGTTAGAAATAAACTCAAAACTAGACAGTTCTAATCTTCAGTCTTGTAGATACATTTAAAAATCTGGCCTCCATATAATGGTTCTTATAAAGAAGCTGCTTTATATGAATTTATAAGTATCAGTTTATGGGAAGTCATTCCTGAAAGAAAAAAAATAAGTAAAGCCTTGCCCACAGGCTGAAGGAAATATCATCACGGCTCTGAATGAACGATCTGGCAAAACCCAGAGGAACACCGGAAACATATGCTGTTCTATTCTAATCAAACAGCATCAAAGCGAGTCTTCATCTTACATCTCAGAGTTTCAGAACTCTTACTTATTTGCTCACATTAGAATGTAAGGTCCATGGAGAGACATTGTCGATCTTATTTATTGATAATATTCCTGGTGCTTAAAATAGGACCTGGCATTATTATAGTAAATGCTCAATAAAGCAATGAACCTCACTTTGTACTAGGCACTTTTAAAGGCAATTTACATGTCTTAACTCATTTAATCCTTTCAACCACCCACTGTGTAGACACTAGTCTTATTCTCATTTTATGGGCATGGAAACAAGTACAGACAGTTTCACTAATGCATCCAACATAATGCACTAGCAAGTAAAGGAAGCCGGGATTTCAATCCAGCTTTGCAGGACCCAGAGATTCCTCTGTGACCACTGCATTCTGATTGAATAAATAGAGAAAAGGGCTTGTGGAAAAGATAGGCACTTGAAATAATTTTATATAGAATCTGGACAGAAAAATAACCTCAGTTGTTTTGACTTTCTATAAAATGGAAGAAACAGGGCAGAGAGCACCAATGTGTATCAACAGTATCATCAAAATCACTCCAGGACTCTAATAGCTCTTCCAGTCCTGACAGCAAGCTAAATACTTAATTCCCTAACATCTCTCATTGCATCTAGTGGATTCTTAGTTACATGCTGCAGAACAGAAACAATACTGAACCCAGGAACCAGGAGATAATAACTACCATTTAATAAACTTGCGCGTACTCCATGCCAGCCTTGGGAGAGATGCTTTCTATACTACCTTATTTAATCTTCCCCAAAACTGTATGAGATTGTTATTACTATTGTTATTGACATGTTAATAGATGACCAAGTTTAGGCCAAAGAACTGCCAAGGGACTTACTTAGTCAAAAATCACACCACTGGTAAAAGGCAGAGGTGGGACTTGAGCTCAAAAATGCCATTAAGAGACAATGATTTGTGAAGTCAGGTAGATATGAGATATTTGTTTCTATGAGATACTTATGAAGGTAAGTGAAGTTAAGGAACGTCATCACAAGGTAGAAAAGGGATTTGAATCCAGGTCTACCTGACTTTATAAACCATGGTCTCTCAACGGGATTTTTTTTTTTTTTTTTAAGATGGAGTTTTGCTCTTGTTGCCCCAGGCTGAAGTGCAAAGGCACAATCTTGGCTCGCTGCAACCTCAGCCTCCTGGATTCAAGTGATTCTCCTGCCTCAGCCTCCAGAGTAGCTGGGACTACAGGCATGCACCACCATGCCTGGCTAATTTTTTTTTTTTTTCTTTTTTCAGTAGAGATGAAGTTTCTCCATGTTAGTCAGGCTGGTCTCAAATTCCTGACCTCAGGTGATCCGCCCCCCTCAGCCTCCCAAAGTGCTGGGATTATAGGCATGAGCCACAGTGCCCAGCCTCAGTGGGATTTTTGAGCTCAAGTCCCACCTCTGCCTTTTACCAGCAGTGTGATTTTTTGACTGAGTCCCTTGGCAGTTCTCTGGCCTGAGCTTGGTCATCTATTAGGATGACAATAATAATAACAGTAATTTATTATTCAGCCTATCCAGGCTTTTTCAAGGCTATTGTAAGAAAAATGTATGTAAAATGACCAGGTCATTTCCATTAGAAATTTGTGATGTCTCCACAACTTTACAACACCCCATTCCACAATATTCTACAAAAGAAAACTAATGCAACTGGCAAAAATCCAAAACTTAAATAAAATATACAATTAAAATGGACTTTTGTTGATTTTCTCTTTGAGCCATTTTGGGTACATTTGCTAAAGCCAGACTTAGCCCCATTTTTTTTAGGCCCCTATGCTCATCATCAGCTCTGGCTGCTATAACAAAATATTACATATCTTAAACAACAGACATTTATTTCTCACAGTTCTGGAGCCTGGGAAGTCCAAGATCAAGGTGCTGGCAGATTCACAGATTCAGTTATTCGCGTGGGCTATTTCTGGCTTGCAGACAATACCTATTCACTAATGTTCTTATGTGGCTATGGCAGAGAGAAGAAGTGCTAGTATCCATTCCTTTTACTATAAAGACACTAATTCCATCATAGGGAGCGCACTCTCATCTAAAACTAATTGCTTCTAAGGCCTCACCTGCTAATACCATCACATTAGGGGTTAGGGCTTCAACATATGAATCTAGGTGAGGAATACAAACATTGAGTACCTAATATCACTTTTGCTGATGCTCTGAACTCAGGCCTAATTTGCCTATTTGATAATCCTACACTTGGAGGTGGTGTTATGAACTGAAGTACTACGTAAAGGTAAAGGACGATGTTTGGTTTGGTTGGTAGTATTACTCTACACAGAGTTGATTTTTCTTCCCAACTAGCTCCTAACTGGTCAAGAGCTCCTACAATTGCATCCTCCTAGCTCTGTGCTTAAAAATCCCCTGCCCAGGGAAGCTGTCCATGATTCACTAAGACTGGATTAGGCATCCCTCTGGCATGCTCCCATTGTGGTCTATCCTTCTCCCTGTCGCAGTGATATGGACAGGAGGCAGGGAAATACTGGGTAGAAGAGGGCAGTTCCCTGGCAAAGGCCCCAGCCTCAAGCCTGAAGACCTGTGGCCCTAAATGAGGACAGGCATTTCTGGTTTTGCACCCAAATCGTTGCCTTTTGGCTCACCACACCACCCCTCCTGCCCCCATATAAACCCTTAGCAGGCACACACACAAGCAGCTGAACATCAAGACCAGCAGACCAGCAACAATGGAACAATGAGGCAGAGAAAGAGAAGAGGAGGGATGTCTGGACACCGAGGGGAGTTTGGCCAGGGGTGGTTGGAGAAGAGCCTAACTCCAGGGGAAGACCACCTTCCCACTCCATCCCCACTTCCAGCTCCCCATCCATCTCACTGAGAGCCACCTCTATCACCCAATTAAACCTTGCACTCATCCTTCAAGCCTGCATGTGATCAGAGTCTTTCAGGACACTGGGCAAGAGCTCGGGATACAGAAGGCTGTCACACTGGTCCTCTGCCATTTCAATAAGGCAGAGGGTCCATTGAACTGATTAACACACAAGCCGTCTGCAGACAGCCAATCTCAAAGAGCTTTGTAACACATGCCCACCTGGGCTTTGGGAGTTGCAAACACCCACCCCTAGTTGCTGCCATGGGGCTGGAGCCCAAAAGCACTCACCTCAGCCTCTGCACCTGCCCATCTGCATGCTCCCACTAGAGATTTGAGCCGAGGGGCAATCAAGCATGCAAGTCATACCCCTGTAGCAGGTCCTGTGAGAGGAATCAGGGAATTCTCCCATTTCAATAGCATATTCCAACATTTTGGACATAAAACATGTAGAGTAATAGAAGGAGAGGATGTCCCCTACAAATTTCTTCCCTTGGTTTTACTAAAGAATTGGATCAGATTCAGTATTCTGGAACCCAGAAAAGGAAAAGAAATTTAAGGACCAAAGCCCCTGCACACATTTCCCCTGTCTTCACCCAGGTGGCCAGCTAGCACCACTGTGATAATGGCCCTCATAGGGAGTTTGTGGACTTCCCCACCAGGGAGTGCATTCATAAACGGAACTCAGCAGGCAGCGTTTTTTTTTTTAACAGCCTCGCTATCCGGAATTCATGTGGAAATCAATGAGAGGCAAGTACACGTTAGCATATCTTAATGGCATGCAATCTCACCCAGAAGCCTAAACGAGCAAAGAGACAATTTAATTTCCAGGGTAAAAGATAAGGCTAAGGTGGAACATGCAGGACAAACTCTGGAGATGCCCTAAGACTGAGCAGGACTAAATGGGAGATCTATTGTTTTCAAGCAGTTACGAAAAAACACAGAAGAGGGAAAATCATTAGCAAGACCCGCCAGTGACCCCGTCTGATGCTGAGTGCCTGCCAGAGGCTGAATGTTAAAATTCCAGTGAGAGAAAAGGAAAAGATAGAAAGTCATGGTTACATAAGCCCCTTTCCTAGGAGCTTTCCTAATACAGACTGGGGAGGAGAGACAGTGATATAGGGAGAAAAAAGAAGCAATATATGGGAACTGGATAATGGGAGCTTCTGGGGTCTTTATCTATTGGCATGGTGCTTCAGTGAGAAGGTAAAAGCCTGAGCATTCCCAGGGAAGGGGACACACAGAAAGGAAGAAAACTAACCAGAGGCATTTTAGGGTTTATAATTATGAGTCTTAGCAACTTACTGTTATTTTTAAAATTATAAATCTAAGAGTTAAAGAGTATAACTCAGTTCTTTAAAAAATAACTATCCCTTTTTCTGTCACTTTCTACTGACTTCTTAATCTCCAGAGTCATCACTTCCTACTTTTTCACTCTTTCTTCCAAAATTTGCTACCTGTATTAGTCAGAGTTCATTAGAGAAACAGAACCAATGGAGATTTATTATGGAAATTGACTCACACAATTATGAAGGCTGAGAATTCCATAATATGCCATCTGGGGGTTGGAGGTAGAGGAGTTGGCTGCTGCTGTCATAAACCGTGAAGTTCAAAGGCCTGAGATCCAGGAGTTCTGATGTCCAAGCGTGGCAGGCCAGGTCTCACTAACACAGGCCTATGTAAGAGCTGTTTCAGCACTGACTGAGTGGTTAAATAATAAAAGCTCTTTTTTGGTTCCATATGAAATTTAACGTAGTTTTTTTCTAATTCAGTGAAGAAAGTCAATGATAGCTTGATGGGGATAGCATTGAATCTATAAATTACTTTAGGCAGTATGGCCATTTTTACAATATTGATTCTTCCAATTCAAGAGCATGGAATATTTTTTCATTTGTTTGTGTCCTCTCTTATTTCCTTGAGCAGTGGTTTGTAGTTCTCCTTGAAGAGGTCCTTCACATCCCTTGTAAATTGTATTCCTAGGTATTTTATTCTCTTTGTAGCAATTGTGAATGGGAGTTCACTCATGACTTGGCTCTCTGTTTGTCTGTTATTTGTGTTTAGGAATGCTTGTGATTTTTGCACATTGATTTTGTATCCTGAGACTTTGCTGAAGTTGCTTATCAGCTTAAGGAGATTTGGGGCTGAGACTATGGAGTTTTCTGAATATACAATCATGTCATCTGCAAACAGAGACAATTTGACTTCCTCTCTCCCTATTTGAATACCTTTCTTTCTCTTGCCTGATTACCTTGGCCAGAACTTCCAACACTATGTTGAATAGGAGTGATAAGAGAGGGCATTTTTGTCTTGTGCCAGTTTTCAAAGGGAATGCTTCCAGCTTTTGCCCATTCTGTATGATATTGGCTATGGATTTGTCATAAATAGCTCTTATTGAGATTTGTTCCATCAATACCTAGTTTATTGAGAGTTTTTAGCATGAAGGGATGTTGAATTTTGTCAGTGGCCTTTTCTGCATTTATTGAGATAATCTTGTGGTTTTTGTCATTGGTTCTGTTTATATGCTGGATTATATTTATTGATTTGCATATTTTGAACCAGCCTTGCATCACGGGGATGAAGCCGACTTGATAGTGATGGATAAGCTTTTTGATGTGCTGCTGGATTCAGTTTGCCAGTATTTTATCGAGGATTTTCACATCAATGTTCATCAGGGATATTGGCCTGAAATTTTCTTTTTTTGTTGTGTCTCTGCCAGGTTTTGGTATCAGGATGTTGCTGGCCTTATAAAATGAGTTAGGGAGGAGTCCTCTTTTTCTATTGTTTGGAATAGTTTCAGTAGGAATGGTACCAGCTCCTCTTTGTACTTCTGGTAGAATTCGGCTGTGAATCTGTCTGGTCCTGGGCTTTTCTTGGTTGGTAGGCTATTAATTACTACCTCAATTTCAGAACTTGTTATTTATCTATTTGGGGATTCTACTTCTTCCTGGTTTAGTCTTGGGAGGGTATATGTCCAGAAATTTATTCATTTGTTTTAGATTTTCTAGTTTATTTGCATAAAGGTATTTATAGTAATCTCCGATGGTAGTTTGTAGTTCTGTAGGATCCATGGTGATATCCCCTTTATCATTTTTTATTGTGTCTCTTTGATTCTTTCTGTTTTCTTCTTTATTAGTCTGGCTAATGGTCTATCTATTTTGTTAATCTTTTCAAAAAGCCAGCTAATAGAACCAGTGGCCTTACACAAAGGCTGCCATGTAACAAAAGCCCACCAAGAGTTTTGCCCAGGCCTTCCCTGGGCCTTGAAGGATGACAGAATAATGAATTCTTAACACGACCTGTTTAGGATTAAACAAGTTTTCCTGGGGGTCTGAATAAACTCCCCAGACCTCTACAAACAAGTGTATTGGGAGTCTGAAGGAACTCCCCAAACCTTTATGATTTAGCAGGAGACAAGATAAGGGTAATCACCCCGGCACCTCGACCCACTTAGATTAAGTACATTTACTGAGGCTCCAGAGGAAGGTATTCAGGACTCAGATCTAAGTGACAGATTAGAAGAAGTTAGACTTACGTCTTTAGATGAATGCACACTTGCACATAAACATATAGCTTAGAGGGAACGTAAGCTCTAAAAGCTTTGCAATTTTGAGTTGTCCTGGCAGTTTTTTCCAGGCCTTCTCCCTCTACCTGGTTACAGAAATAAACTCCCTTCTTTCCCAGTTCCTCTGCATCTCGTTGCTGGGCTGCGAGATTAAGCAGCATGACCCTTGATTTGGTCTGGGAATATAAGGGCTGGAGAAGATGGATGCCACAGCTCAAGGAAGGAGAGAATTCACACTTCTGCTGCCTTTTTTTTCTATTCAGTTCCTCAACAGATTGGATGATTCTCATATACATTGGGGAGGGTGATTTTCTTTACTAAGTCTACTGATTCAAAAGCCAATCTCCTTTGGAAACATTCTCATAGACACAGCCAAAAATAATGTCTTATCAGCTAGCTATCTGGGCATCCCTTAGCCCAGTTGAGTTAACACATAAAACTAACCATTGCACCAATTAATTTTAAAATAATATATCTTGTTTGGTATTATTTTAATTTAGTAGCTAGAGATATTATCTAATTTTCTCCTACTAAGGAAGACAAAGGTTTTGTTTGCTCGGTGTCCTCTGTGCTAATCATTGCTGTATCCTTCTCTTTGCCAGAGCAGCAAAATGTATCCCAGTAAGGTTAAACACATCAAGTATTTTATCTAATTTTTCCTTGAAGATCTCTCTCATGGAGCCCTTCTCTCCTGGGTTCCCCTTGGCCAGCTGCATGCCAGGCATAATGGCCTTCTTTCCTTTGTCACCACTGTCTACTTTGGGGGCTCCCTGTATTGTGGATATCATGCTTTACTGTTTATTATTTGTATCTACCTGTATGTGCAGAGTGAGAGGATGTGTTAATCACACTGCTGATAAAGACATACCTGAGAATAGGTAAATTATAAAGAAAAAGAAGTTTAATGGACTCACAGTTCCATGTGGCTGGGGAAGCCTCACAATCATGGTAGAAGGTGAAAGACACATCTTACATGGTGGCAGACAAGAAAGAATGAGAACCAAGTAAATGGGGAAATGCCTAATAAAGCCATCAGAGTTTGTGAGACTTATTCACTACCACAAGAACAGTATGTGTTCATGATTTAATTATCTTCCACCAGGTCCCTCTCACAATATGTGAGAATTATGGGAGCTAGAATTTAAAATGAGATTTGGGTGGGGACACAGCCAAACCATATCAGAGGCCATGGGCAATAAATTCATTGAGATCTTGTGTGTCTGAGAGTATAGTCATTCCTCCTTCAGACTTGATTTACAGTTTGGTTGAGAGTATAACTCCAATTAGAATTCATTTTCCCCAGGACTGAGAAACATTTTTTGTTGTCTTCTAACTGCCAGTGTTGCTATTGAGAAGCTTGATGCTATTCTAATTCCTGCTCATATGTGACCTGCTATTTTTTTTCTTGTCCAGTAGTTTTCAAAATTCTTTATTTAATGCTAATGTTCTGCATTTTCCTAATGATAGGTCTTAGTGTGGGTCTTTTTTTTTATTCTTCTATATAAGAAGTGGGCCCTTTTAATCTGGAAAAGTATGGCCTTCGATTAAAGGAAATTATTTGTTTTATTCTCTAAAGTATTGATTGGAAAATACGTTTTAAAATCTAGATTCCACTTGTGATACCTTCATAACCTAATCTCAGCATTGAATTTCTATCTATTGGCCCTATGCAATTTGTTAGAGGCCAGTCAATAAATCTTGCTTACATTCAAGATTGTAAGAAGAAGATTACACAAGCATGTGAGTATGAGGTGGGGGATCAACAGGCTGCCCTTAGTGACTGCTGACCACATCTTGCTTAAAAATGGACACGAGTCATAGTTTCTTCACTTCATCTGTTTATCATGAGAATAACCTGTGTTACCTGGTGGCAATATTGTGCCTCAAATCTCATGTAAAGGATTTTCCTGGGGGTCTTTTATAGGAAGAGACCCTTTGTAGGGGGAAATACTTAGTTTTTTTTTTCTATTTCTATTGTAATCTATGGTACATTTTGAGGAGAAGGAATTAAAGAGTCAAAAAATGCATGCGTAAAATATGGTGAAAATTCTTACAGTTTACATAGTTATGGAAGAGATATTTTCTGTTTTTCCCCCAGAATAACAGCTACAACTATTCTATTAGATGACCTTAGCCTACAAACAGTATTAATAAGAAAAACCACTAATAGGAAAATTAACGTAAAACTTAGGGTAATTAATCATAATTAATTTGGACAAAATATTCACTTGTCTTCATAATTAAGGTGCATAAGGATAAAAGATTACTCCTCCAAAATGATACAAATCAATGAGTCAAAATTTTCCTTCATTTTACCAACAGAGATGTTAATTTTAAAAGTGATTGCTCAAACTCAATTGCAGTTACCTCATTGCTCAAAGAAAAGCCCTAAAATCCAGAAAATTAAAACTAAGGTGTTGTGTTTGAGGCTGTTTCTATAACTGCATTACTTCCAGTGGAGAGAAAAATCAGGTAAATTATTATGTATTTAACACAATCTGGGTGGTTAATTGAGTTTTTCTCACTTTTGAATTGATTGTTGCAACTATAGCACAACTAGCTTTCTTCTCCGAATTTCCTGTATGACCGACTAATTATTAAAAGTCCCCCAACTCTGGACACAAGGCATTTTGAGACTTTGGATTTAAATGGATAATTGAACAGATTATCTAACCACCAGTTGTGTGTGTGTGTATGTGTTTTATAAATGTGCTGCACTTTGTATTAGTCTTCTCACAAAAAATACTGTAAGTTGGCATTGATTATTACATGCAATATGTGAGCTATTTTGAGCTCAGCTAAGGGTGAGCAAATGTGACATTTATTTGAGTTAGAAATTGGTTGCACATTATGGGACACTGTCCCTTTCAGTGCCAATAACCCAGTGCCCATGATCAAATTCCACTCACCAAATTTGAAAAAAATTGACCATTCCTGAAAGCAGTTTTATGGTACAAGGGATACTGACCCCACTATTAAATTCAGCTTTCCTTATGTTCTAATGGAGTACCTCATTATTCATTGGTGTATTTTCAAACCAATGCTGAATATTATTCTAAAATACAAATGAGTTAAAGATATATATGTGTGTTTTCCTTATCCAGCCTATCACTGATGAGCATTTGGGTTGGTTCCAAGTCTTTGCTATTGTGAATAGTGCTGCAGTAAACATACATGTGCACATGTCTTTATAGTAGAATAATTTATAATCCTTTGGGTATATACTCAGTAATGGAATTGCTGGGTCAAATGGTATTTCTGGTTCTAGATCCTTGAGGAATTGCCACACTGTCTTCCACAGTGGTTGAACTAATTTACACTCCTACCAACAGTGTTATTGGAATACTGTGCAGCCATAAAAAAGGATGAGTTCATGTCCTTTGCAGGAACATGAATGAAGCTGGAAACTATCATTCTCAGCAAACTAACACAGGAACAGAAAACCAAACACCACATGTTCTCACTCATAAGTGGGAGCTGAACAATGAGAACACATGGACACAGAGAGGGGAACACGACATACCAGGGCCTGTCAGAGGGTGAGGGGGCTAGGGGAAGGATAGCATTAGGAGAAATACCTAATGTAGATGACGGGTTGATGGGTGCAGCAAACCACTATGGCACATGTATACCTATGTAACAAACCTGCACATTCTGTACATGTATCCCAGAATTTAAAGTATAATAAAAAAGATGTATATGTGTGTATATATATTTACATGTATATATGTAATTACTTGAATAAAATTTGTATGTTTAAAAAGAAAGACATTGTCCCAAGTCTCATTATGTGTCTACCACCATATAAGACACAATGAGGGAAAGAAGAGTGGTAGAAATTATAACCCAAAAATTCGCCATTGAAACACAACAAACACAAGAGAATTCCACAGTAATATAAGCAGTTCAATGTCTATTTCCCACATTCATATTCCTTTAGACTGTGAAACCTTGGAAAAACAATTCCTTTGCTATTCTGTGCATCACCAGTGCCTACCATGGTACCTGGAACTTAATAAGTGCTCAAAAGATAGCCACTAGATTGATAAATAACTTAATAAGTGAATTAATAAATAAATCTTTAAATGAACCAGATGCAAGGGACAGATCGCTATGGGAGACAAATGGAGGAAGATAATTCTATAGGCTAGTGAGATGAACAAACTATGTAAGAGATGGGGGTTACCCAAGCTTTGAAATATTCAAAATATTTTCATCGACTAGAAAGAAGACAGGAATGAAATTAGCTGAGCTGTTTTCCTTAGAAAATACCCTTCACTGTCTTGTCCAAATGGTCTTGAAGTCCTAGTCTTTCATGATTTTGTGATCTAATCAGTTCCTTTATAATAAACACAAAGAATTGGTGTAGTATAATGGTTAAGATCATGGAATTTGGGGCCAGATTGCTTGGACTGGGTTGAAATATTGTCTTTCCATTTTCTAGCTGTATAAGAATAACCACCTTATTTAATTCTCCCTCAATTTTGTCATCTGTATTCTGGAAATACTAACAGAACTTACCAATAAGTTGGTGTAAGAATTAAATGATGAAGTGTATGAAAAGGCTTACAGCAGCATCTGGCAAACAGTGAGTTTTGAACAGTCATTGGCTACTTTTGGCAGAGATAGCCAGCTCTCCACCAAAATCTGGGCACCTCTTTCCATACTACAGTGTTGTGACTACAAATGGTGTACACAGTGAAAGATAACAGTTTCCAGCCTTTCTGCATCTCCAGGTGACTATTTCTCACTTACGGAATGTGAGCAGAAGTTATATGGTTCCTTCCAGGACAGGGCATGAAAAAAGCACATGCGTCTTCTCCAGGCTCCCTTTTGTTTCTTCTCCCAGATGATTGGGCCCAGCCATAACATAAATAATTAAACCATGCTATTCATTAAATACTTAAAATATTCATTACACAATGAGGCCCAGAATTATTTACCACTAATAAGAATTAGTAAAAACACTCTCTACCATATAATTAGGGAAACTTCTGAGTTTTCATCAGGATCACCTTCCATTGGAAATGACCAGTGGAATAAAGCTTAGGTGTCTCCTAGCTTCCCTTTCTTACTGAGCAAGATGGGACACAAATGCCAGTGTTTATTTGTGTGCCAAAGTAAGTCTTAAAGTCCACACAACCAGAGAAACACATTCAGTGACAGTCATGGTAAGACAACATGAATCACAGGTCTTTTTCATAAGATGGGGACTTGCTTTGAAAATATTATAACTTTACAAAAACTTGGATTTGTTCTGACCAAAACAGGATATCCTTCAAGCATCCTCCAAGAAAGCTTATGACATTGCCAAGCAATAAAAAAGTCTCCTATGGTTGGTAAGATCTTAAAGAATCCAGGTGTATGCCAGGGATGCCAGAATAAAGTGTCACAGACCGAGCAACCTAAACAACACAAATTAATTTTCTTATATTTCTAGAGGGTGGAAGTCCAAAACTAAGGTGTTAGCAGAATTGTTTGCTTCTGAGGCCCTCAGCTTGGTTTGGAGATGGCTGTGTTCCACCTGTGTCTTCACATGGTCATCCCTCCGCACAAGTCTCTGTTATAACCTCCTCTTCTGATCAAGATACCGGTTATATTGGATTAGGACTCACTCTAATGACTTTATTTTAATTTAGTTGATTATTTAAATACCCTATCTCCAAATACAGTCACATTCCAAGGACAAGAGATTAGGACTTCAACATATGAATTTGGGAGTGGGGAGTGGGAGACCTAGAAAAAGCCAAATTCAAAAAATCAACATACTGCCTCAATCAGTATTATCTCCAAAATTGCTGATATCCTTTCTGCTATGTTTTAGACAGTAATGCACCTAATCATCCTCCAGAGTCAGCTAGGGAACTATCACTATCTCACAATTGTGCCAGTAACTAACTTTATTTTCTAGCTAACATGTCTATTTTAAAAATGCCCTTTTAAGCCCCTTTCAGAAATTGTGAATGCAGCTGATAACCTCAAAATAGTGATGTTTCTTTGCCAGGGAAAATCTTCGCGTAAGTATTCCTGGAACTCACAGAAGTTTCACCTGTTATACTTGACAACATTATTTTTTGTTTCTGCCTTAATGAAGGAAGTTGTACATGTCAAGAGGTTTCTTTGCTTTTTCTGAAATCATAGACATCCAAGTGTCCTAGAAGTGTTATCTACTTCCTTCAAAGTGTGTTATTTCATCTGAGTGAGGTTTTGAATAACAGCCTCTTCAAATGGTTTTGGTTAGGAGAGGGGGCAGAATACCAAGATGTCTTCTGCACAGATGTTCTCTGGCTTACAAGAGAATTAGTCTTGAAGGGCTTGCTTGAAGTTTGGGCAAAAGTTGTATATTTTTATGAGAAAAGTAAATCATATTCTCAGGACAGTCTGAAGGGGTGAAGTCCATTTATGTCCTTGCACAGTTGGCAGCTATGTGAGCACTTAAGAATGAGATAAATCATTTCATTGAAAGCCCTGTAGTCACCTTTATGGGTGCTCCTGGCCAACTCTTTACATGTTTGGCCAGCTCACTGCATTGGAAGAGATTAGAGTCAGAAATGGGTGAAAACTTTCCAGTGCTGGAGGAAGCATTTCAGCAGAATGAAGTTGGAAAATGATAAAATCAAGTCAATTTTTTTAGAAGTCTATAGGCACTTGGAAATATAAAATTGGGCTAAAAATTATTTCTGCTAGATGGAAAAAGGGTTCCTAATTTTTTTTTCCCTGAAAACATAGGTAACATTAAATGATGAAATGCCTAAAAAGATATCTTCATTGAGTTGGGGACACAGGAAGTGAAATCATGAATTTAAGCCCCAAAGAATCTGAACAATATTTAGTCTTTCAAGAGATAAACTGTCCTCCTATAACAAAGAGTATAATGAGAATAAACATTTGGTTTCAGTCAGAATTTTCAGCACTTATCCCTACAAAAGTCAACATCACAATCAAATGTATATCAAATTTGACCTGCATATTGCTACTTCAACATGCACTCTGTGTCTGAATGTCTCATTAAAATCAAAGTAAATGAAACTGATATTAGCACAATTTAGATCTCTTTCAACTATTTTTCCCCAGAAAGTTGGCATAATTTTTGTAAGAAAAAAATGAGAGTTAAAGAATTACAATTCATAAAAAATATGATTTCTAATCCTGATCATGAAATAAAATCTCAATCAATTGCTTTTATTGCTCTATAAATTTTGTTTCAGGGAGCAGAACTTGGTCCTAATCAAACGGTCAAGTATGCCCATTTGGACTTCAGAGTAATAAGGGCCAGTGGCTGTTATGTGTCTCGCATTTCCCCTTTTTGGAACTAGAGTGTTTACTGCATTTATCCTACCCCTATGTGGCACTGTATAATGGATGGGTGAAGGGCAGTCAACTTGCTCCTTTAGTTCACTACATTTTTTAAATTAAGAGGAACTGTGACCAAAGAATCAAACCCTGGGAGACTCATCTACAATTGGACCTGATTTAGATGATGAAATACTTGACCCAGAGCCTTAGACTCACACCCTAATCTTAGTGGACAAGGCTTTGGGAAATGTAGGGGAGGGAGAGAGCATAATTTACAAGTGGGAAAATAAAACCAATTTGTGGCCAGAGGGCAGAATATAGTGATTTTCTCAAACATGCCAAAATTTGTTGACCTTCCCATATAGAGAGGAGCAATGCCTGCTTCTTCCAGGACATTCATGCTGGAGGTAGCCAGCTACTGTATAAGATGCCAAGTATCCTGAGACTACCTATAAAGGTCAAAAGTAGGCATTCTGCAGCACAGGACAGCTGAGTCACCAGCCAATGGCCAAGAACAATCACTAGTTAGGTGAGCTATCTTGGAAGTCCAGTCTTATTAAACATTTCAATGTCTGACATCTCACTTCAACCACATAAAAAAAAACTCCAAGCAGAAATAGACCAGCTGAGTCTTCCCCAGATTCGTGACTCACAAAATCATGCATAAAATAAAATGATTAGTTTAAGCCACTTAGCTTTAAGGTAATTTTAAACAAAGTATTAGTAACTTTAACAGCAAACCACAGAAATGTGGCAAATTTGAAAAGAAAGATAAATTCATTGGAACAATGAATGTGGCTCATAGTGTCAAATGCACAGACGTTAGGGTGTGCTCTTGGATGCGGGTATCAGAAACTACTCAGCAGTCTCATCTGAGTCCTTCAACTGGAGTGAATGATTACCAAAAAATAAATGTTGTTATTATTTTTGCCTCCCTAAACTCAAAGTTTAAAGTCTTCAATTGGCCTAGCTTTTGGCCATTGTCAACCATTTGGACAGGGAAAGGCACAGTATTTTGATTTGTAATCCCAAAGTTGCAGTCACCTATTGCCATTATAATGCTGTATACAGCAATAAGTAGTAATAACTTACTACTGCGTTACTGCTCATGGTCAGCTAGGGAGCTTTGCTAATCTTAGTTGAAATTGCTCGTGTATCTAGGAGTCAGATGGTGCTGTGTGATCTCTGATGACCTCAGCTTTTTGTGTCAATGCTTCCTGTGTCCCTCCTCTTGCATCAGACTAGCCCAGTCATGTTCTCACAGTAAAAACAGAGGCACAAGACAAAGGGAGGAAATTCCCAAGGTCTCTTGAGGCTAAAACCCAGAACTGGTACACCTTCATCCCTACTACATTCTTGAGGGCAAACTCAGAATCAAAGGATAGGGAAAATATACTCAATTGCTTCTTTATGTGTATCCGTTAAGTCACAATTGAAAGGCATGGATACAGAGAAGGGTAAAATGCTGAGGTCATCAACACCATTTCCCACCTTCACCAAGGCTGCGTGTACTGGGGGAAGGAACTTGTCAATGGGAATTGAAATTACCAAAAAGGAGATATAAGTTAATTTTGAGAAGCCAATTATAACTATAAAGTAAATTTACAAAAACATTTTGCAAATGTGTAAGTGTCTTTAGGTATTTCGTTTTTCAGTAAGAAGTATGTAGTTTTCATCGCATTCTTATCTCAGTTCTAGACTTGGAAAATTGCCTTTCATCATGGCTCCAATTCTGGTGGCTCCAAGTCAGAAGTCTGCATGTAAAGACCAGTGCCATGGCTGTGCTTATTGATGGAAAATAGCAGCCATGAAGGAACGTTAACTGCAAATGAGTCTAGAAAATATACAGTTCTTCTTTTACCTTTCCAGCCTCTGGGGTAGACCAAGGTACACAACCCACCATTGTTATCATCCTGATTATATCAGGTTTTCCCAAGGGAAGCAGGGTGCGGTAGAGCCTTATATGCCTGAGGGTGGAGGTTGTAGAAGCTATAAAGGCAAGGGGAAGGTACAATTTTCTAAGAGAATAGGACGGCTTTCTGTAGATCCCACATGGCAAGAAAAACATCACCACCACCTTGGAAAAAAGAGTAGAACACACATTTGGGTCTCACTTCATCTCTGAGTAACATTAAGCATATTTGACCTCACCAAAATACTGGTACTATCCTCAAAGATGTTGGTGAAAAATTAATGAGATGATGGATAGGAAAGCAATTTTTGCAATAATAAAAATGCTACTGAATTCCTTTAAGGATCTGAATTTCCAGAAGCAGAGAATATGTCCAGTTCTGTTATTTCCATGCATGGTGCCTGGCCTAGAATTATATGTCAACACATGTTTGCAGATCACACCAACCAGAAGGCACAATTCTAATGTGAATACAAATGTTTAGAAATCTGAGGATTGAGGAAGAGGAGGAAAGGGGAAAAAATATTCCTTTCCAAAAGTCATAACAAAGGAGAGACCTACTTGGCTTCCATGGAAAACTAGACTTCATCTTAACTACAGGAATATTTCTAGGGATTCAGTAGCCCTTCCAATGAGGAGTTCTAAAAAATCAGAATATTATTGGCTTTTAAATTTCAGTCACTATTCAAATACTTAAGATTCTTATTCTATGTCTATGCATTCACTTATTTCATAAGTTTCTGAACCTCATCATCATAAATGACAACTGCAATACCTTTAGAATTAACAAGGCAGTTATATTGTCAGTGGATTCATTTGCTGTTTTAAAAGCTGTTATTTTATCTGCATCTGAAAGATACCAAAGAACCCCATAACAGGCAAGGCAATTTTCCTATTGTTATATAGTTTTTCTGGGCTCAGACAATGTGCCAGATACAGGGTAGTAAATGGAATGAAGCAAACACTTCTGAACCACTACGATTTCAGGGACTCTCCTGAGTATTGTACATAAGTTATCCTCATCAACAGGCCTGGATAGAGCCACACTATCACAGTTACAGTTGTCATCCATTCTCTCTGAACTGCAAGGTTCTCCTCTCTGAAAAAGCAAAAGCTCCTGAACCGTTCCATAGGCTACTAAGATGATGCATACAAAAGTAAAATGTAAAATGTGTAAAGTACTTAGCAAATTAAGTGATCTTAGAGTTTTAATTTCTGAAATAGTCTATTGAAATAAGACATAAATATTTTTAAAATACAGATTTTAATTTCTGAAAATGACTTTCAGTTTAATGATTTTTCAAAAATTTAACCTGGGAAATACTAAGGACATGACAGAAGATTACAAAAGAAAAGGAAATTAGTATGATAAGTGTAAAATAAAGAATTAGAAACATTTCTAGAATATACACTTGAAGTAAGTCCAAGGCTCATCCTACCAATGTGTTTTAAAATTAGCAACAGTTTCTAACAGTATCTTTAGAAGGATTCTTCACAATAACTTGTATGGAAATTTTTACTTTGCTTAAGCTGATAAAGACTCATATTGACTAGATAAAATATCTCTAGAGAAGATAATCAAATTACAAGCATTATAAACTTCAGACTTGCAGGCAACAAAATCAAATCTGGATTGTTTATAAAAATTACAAATCATAGAGTTGAATTTAGAATTACCAATGTTTTGACACTAGTGTCTCCTTTAAAAAAGACCATATACACAGCAAATGATTTTGCAAAATATGACTGGTCAAGTTCCAAAGGACAGACTCCTTATTGGTTATATTCAACAAATATTTCTAGGTTATGATGCTTATGGAAAAAAAAAAAAAAAGAAACATGACTTGCATTGTCCAAGGTGGGTGCTATTTCAGATGCAAAAGCAATGACTTTAAATTGGAAGAGAAACAGAAAAAGCAGCTTGCTTATGATAGCTCTAATAAATGGTGGTGGGAAAACAAATAATTACCTCAGTAAAACTTCCAACCATCATTTAGAATATCATCTGGGAAAAAGAAGAAAGCTGAACTTGAGAATGATTGTTACTAAAGGGTTACTGCTTCACTTCTATTTTCATTTTATTTTTCATAATTTATAATTCCACATGATTTGACAATTTTTATCCTCTGAACCTCTTCCTTGATTAATTCCATCATCTGGGATTTTTCTCTTCTTAGAATGTTTGTGAAGTAGAATGTATTCTTCATAGGTCTCCCCTTTCTTTTTTTTTTTTTTTTTTTTGAGACAGAGTCTTGCTCTGTTGCCCAGGCTGGAGTGCAGTGGCCGAATCTCAGCTCACTGCAAGCTCCGCCTCCCGGGTTCCCGCCATTCTCCTGTCTCAGCCTCCCGAGTAGCTGGGACTACAGGCGCCCGCCACCTCGCCCGGCTAGTTTTTTGTATTTTTTTATTAGAGACGGGGTTTCACCGTGTTAGCCAGGATGGTCTCGATCTCCTGATCTCGTGATCCGCCCGTCTCGGCCTCCCAAAGTGCTGGGATTACAGGCTTGAGCCACCGCGCCCAGCCAGGTCTCCCCTTTCTATAGCAGAAAGAAAGGAATCTACTGCCACAAGGAAAATACAAATAAACATGGAGATATTACAAACCTTCAAAACAAAACCTAGTTCTCAATAAAAACAGTCTCTGTTCTCCAAGAGCTGACTCCATGCTGACTACCCCAAACCCCACATAATTCTTTTCTTTCCTTAATTTCTGAGGCAAAAAGTCACCAACTTCATTCTTATTTCAACCCAACACCTCTGTGAGGAAGTTGACT
Organism: Trachypithecus francoisi; assembly: GCF_009764315.1. Taxonomy (NCBI): domain Eukaryota; kingdom Metazoa; phylum Chordata; class Mammalia; order Primates; family Cercopithecidae; genus Trachypithecus; species Trachypithecus francoisi. The sequence continues at coordinate 21,415,672 of NW_022681454.1, forward strand.
AATGATGTGTTTGTTTGACCTCAACTCAATCCTCATCCCTCCCCTACTCTGAATACCATGGGTGGTGATCCCTGGGGACCATGTTTTGAGTCTCTTTGCCACCTGCGCTTGGGTGGGAACCACGGGAGACTGATGGGCAGGAGGAGGAGAAAGCCCATGTATCTTTCCTCTATCTTTTTGCTTTAGGCATTGATAGGGTTTGGCTTGGTGTCTCCAACCAAACGTCAGGTCGAATTGTAATCCCCATGTGTCCGGGTAGAGGCCCGGTGGGAGCTCATTGAATCATGGGGGAGAACTTCCCCTTTGCTGTTCTTGTGATAGTGAGTGGATTCTCATGAGATCTGATGGTTTAAAAGTGTGTGGCACCTCCTGCTTGGCTCTCTCTCTCCTGCTCTGCCATGGGAAGATGTGCCTTGCTTCTCCTTTGCCTTCGCCGTGATGGTAAGTTTCCTAAGGTCTTCCAGTCATGCTTCCTGTTAAGCGTGTGAAATTGTGAGTCAATTAAACCTCCTTTTTTTTTTCATAAATTACACAGTCTCAGGTAGTTCTTTATAGCAGTGTGAAAATAAACTAATATGGGCATCATCTCCACAGAGGTCCCCTCAGCTCTCTGGCCCCAGCTCCAGTTCCTGCTGAGAGGCTAAACATGGTTCCTACTTCCACTGGTGGCCCCAGCTCCTCTCTTAGTGCTCCAACCTGAGGGTTAATAGCAGCTTCCCACAATTGCAAGTCCTTCACTTTTATAAGTATCTGTAATTGATTCCTTTTATAATTACTTAGCATGGATTCTCCTGGCAGGTAGACTATTCCCTGATAAGGAAGGGTATAGTGATGATTCTGTCTTCATGAAAAGACTCAAACAGGATTATTAAACTACTTATTAACATTTTTTATATCTCTGCTTCTGGTGTGAGAATCATTTAATTAATTATCAGCAAAACCCTAAGAAAGTCAGTTCAATGAAGGTGTTACTTCCAGGAAGATCAGAAGATCCATTCCTGGAGGTTTGAACTTCCCACTGGGCAGTATTAGTATCAAAGAATGACTTAGTTAGCCATAGTCTCCAAAAGCACCTTGCTCTGCAATATGTACAATTTAATTACTTTTTTTTTTTTTTTTGAGATGGAGTCTTGCTCTGTCACCCAGGCTGGAGTGCAGTAGTATGATCTCGGCTCACTGCAACCTCCGCCTTTGGGTTCACGTAATTCTCTTGTCTCAGCTTCCCGAGTAATTGGGACTACAGGCACATGCCACCACACCCAGCTAATTTTTTTGTATTTTAGTATAGACACGGTTTCACCATGTTTCCCAGGCTGATCTCCAATTTCTGAGCTCAGGCAATCTGCCCACCTTGGCCTCCCAAAGTGCTAGAATTACAGGCATGAGCCACCACGCCCAGCCTGCACAATTTAATTATCTTAATTTCATATAAAGTGACATGCAAAAGTAGTTTCAAGCTTCACCCTCATGCTTAGCATGGAAGAGTACTGTCTCTAAATTATTCCTATATAGCAGTTTTGGAGAAACCAACACATTTGAATGATTAGCAAGGTGGGTAACTACTCAGGGAACTTTTGATTTATCATTTTCCACATATTTGTTTCTTTTGGAGCTTCCCTATCATAGTCGATAGCAATTCAATTCTATTACTTCCTCAGTTCCAAACTCCCAGTGTCATCCTTAACACTTTCTTTCTATCACGCCCTATATCTACTCCATCATAAGTCCCATAAATAAGACTTCTTACCACCCCAACATAGTCTTTTTCATCTTCATCTCCTGCCTGGCCAATTGCAGTAGACTCCTGATGATCATTATGCTTCTATTCTGAACTTTCTGTATTCTATTTTCAACACAGCAGCTATAGAGAACCATTAGCAACTTTATTATCTTATTCTTCCGACTAACACCACCAAGTAGTTCCCAATGTTCTCAGGAAAAACTCAAAGACTTTATTATAAGATTCATAATACTCTACATAAACTGGCCTCCTCTTCTTTCTGACCTTCTCTGCTACCTCTTCCCTCTTTCTAATTTCATTACAGTAGCATGGGTATCTTTATTGATTCTCAAACTTTCAAGCAAATGCCTGTCCCCTATAATTGCCATGAGAACACTTCCTCAAATTAATAAAAAGATAGAGATGGAAAAAATGTGATTATTCATTAGAACATTGAAGCTGTATAAAGGAAATTTCCAAAATTTCTATCCAAGCTTTACCTTATCTCCTCTAGTCAGGATCCTGGAACTCCATCTTGGTCCCTCAAAATTTTATCTTCTGCTCAGCTTTTACGAGTCATTCAGCTTGAGTATGACTCCCTGTCTGCTTGTCTTAATTCCATCTTGGCCCTGAGATGCTTTTAACTTCACTCTGATGTATAATTTTTGTCCTGAGCGCAGGTTACACTCCATCCCCATACTCAATTCCAGCTCTTCAAATAACTGGGCCATAAGTGATAGTCTGGGCCCTCACTTTTTGAACAAAGGTAAAAATAAGAATGAGAATCATGCCATTGAATATACAAATTTAATTAAGACAGAAGAATTTCAATAGATACCTGAATTATATCTGTATTGTAGGGCTATTTTGTAGAATATCTAAGGAGATTGCTTGTGTTAAACCCCATGGAGAAGCAGAATTATATGTCTCTAATTAAAATGCTTAAAGAGCTTTAAAAAAAACATTACCTAAAATCACTGGGACAGAATAACATTGTAAACCCTCTAGATTGAAAGAAAAGGTAGCAAAAGGAGGAAAGTCATAATAACACAGAAATATTTATTATCTGTCAGACACAGGTACTTAACATAGAGGAAAAAGAATGTTTCTTTGTAAAAACTAATTCATAGGAAAGAGGCACACAGAAGACCAGGTGAGGTTTTCACATCCCCCTCTCCTAGACAATAAGCAATGAGGCCAAAACAGTGTATGTACCTCCAGGATTTTTCTTTCTCTCTCTGTGGTAGAACCTGTGGTGGTTCTTAATGAATTGAGGAAACTTGTATGTTTCCCTCCTTATTCAAGAAGGAAATACCCCTGAATATAAAGCATTTAACAAAATCTCAGAAAAGAAAGCAGAGCTAAGCGTTGTCACAAAGACAGCACAAGGACCCCGTTAGATCCCCCACTTCCTCCAGCTTTTTCAGACACTGTGTTTCTGTATACAGAATACTATATTTCAGAGAAGGTTAAGACAGTCAGATAAGGATAAAGGAAGTCAAGAAAAATTCAGTCTACTATGTATTAGAACAGAGAGAAGCCTGAATAGAATCTTCTTGTTTAGCATAAGTAGGTAGAGGGAGAAAGGGAGGGAGAGAGACAGACAGGAAGGGAGGAGGGAGAAAAAGGCAGGGATGAATAAAGGAGTAAATGCAGAGAAGAGAGGGAGAAACTGAATAAACGAAAAAAATAATGAAAAAAGATTGAGTATGGCACACACATTAAGGATTTAAAAGTTCTAACTTTTTTGTGCCTGGAACCTTTGGAAGTCTATGGGCCCTTTTTTTAGGATAATATTTTCAAGTGCATAAAATAGCATTCATAATATTGTAAAGGAAACCAATGATATTGAAAGTACAGTTATCAAAAGATTAAAACAATAAATCTGGGATACCAGAATATATATGCTTCTCTATTAGTCCATTAAAGAACAACATAAAATGGTGTATTAGTTGCATCTCACACTGCTATAAAGAAATACCCAAGAATGTGTAATTTACAAAGGAAAGAGGTTTAATTGACTCACAAACCCCATTGCTGAGGAAGCCTCAGGAAACTTACAATCATGGCAGAAGCAGAAACAGGAGCCTTTTTCACAAGGCGGCAGGGAGAGAGTGAGAGCATGTGAAGGAACTGTCAAACACTTATAAAGTCATCAGATCTCACGAGAACTCACTCACCGTTAGGAGAACAGCATAAGAGAACCACCCACATGATCCAACTATCTCCCTCAGGTCCCTCCCTTGACACGTGAGGATTATGAGGATTACAATTCAAGATGAGATTTGGGTGGGGACATGGAGCCAAACCATATCAAATGGTAGCTATGATAACTGTCATAGTTCAAAGTAGCAAGGAACATAAAAACATTTCAATATATCAGCTAATATTATAACGTAATGTGAAAGTCTTTGTGATTTCTATTTGTGACAAGGTCACAGGTACTGCTAGTACTACTGAAGTATGTTGCCTAAATTCTTAATTAGAAGACCTGTTACATTTCAGTTAGAGATTAATGAACTTAAAGATGTAGTTTTTTCTATCCAGGTTCCTACAACCTGAGAATTATATTCAAGATAATGCAAATGGAGGCTTTTAATCAAAGAGTTTTTAAAAATATTACTGTATCCATTAAAATGTTCGATATTCAAAAACTTTACTCTTCATTAAAAGAAAAGAAAATACTGCTTTGCAACACAGGTCGGGTACCTTGAGGAGTGCCACTATAAGACTAAGTCCTGGATTTCATTACATGGCAGTTTAGATTGCTGATGCTTTGGGTGATCTTTGTTTTGTTCTGGTTTGTTTGCTATAATCTTTAGAATGGGGACAAGACACCTACCTCACAAGGATTCTTATTGTTGCTTCTGGCACATACAAGTGAATTCTCAAGAAAAGTTCATTTGTTTCCTTTTGTATTTCTGGTACACCTGAACACCAAGGAGGCCTCTGGACCAGCCAATTTTGCAACAAAATCTATGCCCCTAGTCACAAAGGATGAAAATGTGAGACTTGATTGAAGCAAATTCATCTGCAGGACTAAAAAATTTTTAAAACATAAGGTTTTAGCAATTTCAGATAGCACTGGACATTTATTTCCTAAATGCTGACATTTTATCTTTTTGGAGAAGTGAATTTTTATAGGGTTTAACTTTTTAAAAATTATTATACTTTAAGTTCTGGGGTACATGTACAGAATATGCAGGTTTGTTACATAGGTATACATATGCCATGGTGATTTGCTGCACCCATCAGCCCATCTTTGAAACCAATGAGAACAAAGACACAACATACCAGAATCTCTGGGACACATTTAAAGCAGTGTGTAGAGGGAAATTTATGGCACTAAATGCCCACAAGGGAAATCAGGAAAGATTTAAAATAGATACCCTAGCATCACAATGAAAAGAACTAGAGAACCAAGAGCAAACCAATTCAAAAGCTAGCAGAAAACAAGAATTCACTAAGATCAGAGCAGAACTGAAGGAGACAGAGACACGCAAAACCCTTCAAAAATCAATGAATCCAGGAGCTGATTTGTTGGAAAAGATCAACAAAATAGACTGCTAGCCAGACCAATAAAGATGAAAAGGGAGAAAAATCAAATAGATGCAATAAAAAATGATAAAGGGGACACCACCACCGATCCCACAGAAATACAAACTGCCATCAGAGAATACTATAAACACCTCTATGGAAATAAACTAGCAAATCTAGAAGAAATGGATAAGTTCCTGGACACATACCCTCCCAAGACTAAACCAGGAAGTAGTTTAATTCCTGAATAGACCAATAACAAGTTCTGAAATTGAGGCAGTGATTAATAGCCTACCAACAAAAAATAGTCCAGGACCAGATGGATTCACAGCTGAATTCTACCAGAGGTACAAAGAGGAGCTGGTACCATTCCTTCCGAAACTATTCCAAACAGTAGGAAAATAGGGACTCCTCCCTAACTCATTTTATGAGGCCAGAATCATCCTGATAACTTTTTTTGAATAGAAACTTATGTTTAGATTTTGAATACAAATTACTTATATCCAAGAAGATCTTTAAAATGCTGACAGAAACACTTAAATTCTAAAGCTGAATGAGTTCCAGTATTCATTAAAATAATGGTAGGAGGAAAGGTGATGAAAGGACTGCTTTCTTGTGTCTGGAACTCTGTACAAGCCTTTTAAAGTTAGGAATGGGGGATAAACCCAAGGGCTTAAGAATAATTCTCCATTTGGCAAGGGAATTTCCCTGAGGTAGGAGACAGTAGCCTGGAGTATATTAATGGATTTATGAAAGTAGTTACATCATTGTGATTTGGGAAATGATTTTAAAGCTTAGCAAAATGTAAAATTAAGTTTTGATTTTCTTGCCCCAGTTTCCTCTTTAAGTCTCTATCCTACCATTTAAAAAAAATTATCTGTGCTTTCCTTTTGCTGGAAACAAGTTGCTCCTCTTTCCAAATATTTGTTCTTTGTTCATTCACATTTAAATTTATTCTTCCAAATATTTACTGAGTCTCTCTCATGTGTCAGACACCATAATAGGAACTTGGAATACAAAGTGGAATAGAAGATGGTCATTTCTGTCAATGGGCTTAATGGGGCAGATGGTACACATCAAAAATAATGGCAATAGAGCAAAGTAGCGCTGCTATAGAAATAGTGAGCATACAGGCCGGAGCATCAGTCTATGGAGAAAGCACAAGGCTCTGCTTGAGAGGTCAGGGAAATTCCTCCCGGAGGGGGAGATGCTTAAGGTGATACATGACTGATTAGTAGCATTTCACCAGGCATAAAGATGGGAGGGGAAATGGCCTGGGCCAAGTTAAAGAAGCATGACACAGTGGGGTCTTTAAGGCCTTGTAATGGATTCAGGAGGGCTGGTGCAGAGCAGCTATCTGGTGCTGCTGAAGAATGACTTGCTGACAGGAGAGGAGGTGGATGCTGGGGCCATGTGCACACAACTGAGAAGTTCTCGCTGGAAACACTGTGCATGACAGAGTTCAATCCTTGACTTTGTGGACAGAAGGCCATTGATGCAGTCATTCTATAAGATAGGTCATTACTTCAAACTTTAGAAAATAATCCCAACATTATGCCCATCTCAGTGCAACAAGTAATGCAGGACTGAAAGGGAACCAGTGCCACCCAGGGTAACACAGTTTTTAAGAGCTTGTGCTCTAGATTCTGAGGGAGGTGGGTTCAAGGACTGGCTGTTAGCAGCCCTGTGGCCCTAAGAATTTATTTAGTGGTTCTGATCCTCAATTTCCTCAGCTGTAAAATGAAGATGGTAATAACAGTGCCAACCTCATAAGAAATCTTGGAAGGCCTCATAAGAAATGCTTAGCACAGCACCTGGCAGAGACAGAAACACTCAATAAACATTAGTGATTATTTTCATTGTCTGTCAAGAAATTGCAAATCACTCAAGGAAAAGCAGAATTCAAGAAAGCTATATTACAAGCTGGCACTACATATAAGATACTTGGTATTAATCATGTTTTTGAAGCTATCAATTAAGAAAACCTAGACATGGGATCTGGGTTTTCAATCTCTCGTGTGCTTGCTCTCTCTCTCTCTCTCTCTCACACACACACACACACACACACACACACACACACACATACACTCTCTCCCACTCCAAACTACTGAGTAGTAAAATGAAGGAAGTCCACACCAGTGTGAACTGGGTTAATAAAATGCTTATTCTCATAAATTTTCACACATTTGTGTTAACATTTTATTAAATATCTTCTTCAGTATTTCTGTTAAAATGAAATGAAAAGGTTGCTATAATGGTTTAGATTTTTTAAATATTTAGTAGCTTTAGTTCATCAAGTTCACTTCAGTTTATTTAATTGACACAATTTTATTTTCCTCTCCTTACATAAAACATCCAAGAAATGCATTACCCAAAGTAATTTCATTACTGGAAGAATATTCATTAAAATGTTTATGAAGTCCTGTGCTTTGATGTAATTTGAACATTGCTCAAAAGCTTTCAGAGCTAAAGATCCTCCAATTCCAAAGCAGTAAATACTGTAAAACCCATTCCCCACCTTTGCTTCTTAAAGATGAGTTATGCTTTTCCACAGAGAGGTCTGTTGTAACTCCCAAGAAAATTTCAGATGCAGGTGAATTGGAACGAATACCCTAAGAACCTGCTCCCACCACTGGCTTCTTGAGGAAAGCTGCATCTCTCCCCTACTCCTTCCTGTCTCCTTAATTCTAGCCTATAAGATAGAGTTGGAAGAATTTTTACAAACCTCTTTCAACAAAATGAGGTGAAATTAGGGTGCAGTCAGGTAAGGCGACTTCAGAATGGCCAGGACAAATCCCAGACACCTGCTCTCTGCATTGTATAAGCATCCCCATATCACCCACACCTTCTTCCTGCCAGTGAAGCAAAAGCACATCTACTTACATTTCCTTTCACACCACATGTTTATAGACAAACACTAAAGAGCAGGGCTCTTTCTCCCAAGAACAAAATGATGCCTTACGTTGCCATCAAAAAAATTGAGTAGGCAGGCGATGTCATTCCAACCCGTCACAGGTGGCCAGGATTCAGGGAAAAGATTAAGGAATGGTTGAGAGCCCAGGCTCCACAACCTGTTAATCAACTCCAATTCCTGAACGGCCCTCTTCTTCTTAAAGGAGAACGACACTACTTTCCTGATTGGAATGTTGTAAGGTTTGAACACAATATTTTATGTAAACCCCTTATCCCAAGGGCTGACATGAGCATCATCAACTGTAGCAAATGAATGGTTGCTGATAGTAGTGATTCTAGTAGTGGTGGTAGAGAAGTTATTGAGGCCACAGAACAGTAATGGAAGAAATGGAGGCTGTTGGAGTAATCACAGTAGTGACAGTGGTGACAGTCATAGAGGCAGTAATGATATTGTTATTGGCAGTGATGACAGTATTGTTAACACAGTGATTATGGCTCATGCCTGTAATCCCAGCACGTTGGGAGGCCAAGGCGGGCAAATCACAAGGTCAGGAGATCAAGACCATTGTGGCTAACACAGTGAAACTGCGTCTCTACTAAAAATACAAAAAATTAGCCGGGCGTGGTGGTGAGCACCTGTAGTCCCAGCTACTCAGGGAGACTGAGGCAGGAGAAAGGCGTGAACCTGGGAGGTGGAGCTTGCAGTGAGCTGAGATCGTGCCACTGTACTCCAGACTGGGTGACAGAGCGAGACTCCATCTCAAAAATAAATAAATAAATAAATAAATAAAATAAAATAAAAAAATAATTATTCCTTACTCAATTTAACTTTACTCACTGTCTCTCCTCTTTTAATTAATGTAATTTCTCTCAAGACTTCTATCTTCTCCCCTCCAGTTCACCTGACTATGGATTCAGTCCAGTCCATTCTGTTCTAGGGGTATTTAATCTCGTTTGTTCCTAAAACCAGAACAATCAAAGGCCCAGGTTTGCCATCTTTGGCCAAGGGGCTCATCCAGACAGGATGAAGTAGGTGGAAGTTGCTTGAAGCCCAGATGACCTCCAATCATGCAAAGGCATATGTGTGAAAGAGAAGCACCCAACCATTTTAAGGAAGAGAGGAGAATAGCAACCTGGATGTACTAGTCTGTTTTCACACTGCTATAAATACCTGAGACTGGGTAATTTGTAAAGGGAAGATATTTAATTGACTCACAGTTCGGCATGGCTAGGGGGAGGCCTCAGGAAATTTACAATCATGGTGGAAGACAAAGGAGAAGCAGATAGCTTCTTCATAAGGTGGCTGGAAAGACAGAGAGTTAGAAGGGAGAAGAACCCCTTATAAAACCATCAGATCTCATGAGAACTCACTCACTACTGTGAGAACAGCATGGGAAAAACTGCCCCCATGATCCAATCACCTCCCACCAACACCCTCCCTCAACACATGGGGATTATGAAGATTACAATTCGACATGAGATTTGGGTTAGGACACAGCCAGACCACATCACGGGACTAAAGAAAAGCCTGAACCACCTCAGGCTAGTTGCTGTGAAGCAGTTTTGCTCAGTTCTGTCAATTTGTATTTGCACATGAAGTAGCCCTTCAGGTTAGGAAGTGAAGTGGACATCTCTGCTGCATTTGACACATGAACGACTCCATCCTTGAATGTCATTCTTTGGTCTCCCATGGCATTCTCTTCTCTCATCTCTCTCCTGCCTCGCACTCTTTCATATATACCTTCTTTATGGTTCTTGTTCTCTGCTCACCCGCTAAATAAATGTTGAAGCTTGAGAGAGTTTTTTTCTCAACTTCCTCTTTCATTAATTCTTTGTCCTAGTTGATCATTTCATAGCTTTAAATTCTTATAGAAGAATCTAAAATCTCAATATTTAACCCAAAACCCCATTAAAATTTCAGACTAGCAGATACAGCTGTCCCATGTACACACGTGGCACCTCTGATCTGGATTAGATGGTCTGTTGACAAACGATACACAAGCTACCTCTATCCTTGCATCTATGCAATGGTGTAAATACCCATAGAAAATGATCCTTAAATAATGAACTTTATATTACACAAATGAATTGTAGAAAAACATATTATCTGTAGATAGGTGATACATATTTAAAAAGCACACTGTTAAGAATTAACTGTGCAGCCAGACTGCTTATCTCTGCCCAGCTCTTCCACCATCCTTGAGACTGCAAGCAATTCTCTGAAACCGTCTGTGCCTCAGTTTTCTCATCCGTAGAATGGTGATGATTATTGTTTTCGCATAGAATTGCTGTGAATATTAAATGAATTAATGCATATAAAGTTCTTAGAATCGATGTATATAAAGTTCTCAACATCTAGTAATCATTGTTACTTATTATTATTATTTCTCTCTTTCTCTCAAACTATTATAACTTTCCCTTGGAAAGGAGAAGTCTTTGACCATCATTTTATTCTTCATTAATTAGGTCAGAAACAGGCCTCATGTTTGAAGTCATCATAGTAATCATAGTGATAGGGTTTGGCTCTGTGTTCCCCGCCAAATCTCACCTTAAATTGTAATTCCCACGTGTTGTGAGAAGGACCCAGTGGGAGGTAATTGAATCACGGGGGTGGGTTTTTCCCCATACCATTTTCATAATAGTGAATAAGTCTCATGAGATCTGATGGTTTTATAAAGGGGAGATCCCCTGCACATGGCCTCTTGCCTGCTGCCATGTAAGACATGCCTTTGCTTCTTCTTTGCCTTCTGCCATGATTGTGAGGCCTCCCCAGCCATGTGGAACTGTGAGTCTGTTAGATCTCTTTTTTTGAAATAAATCACCCAGTCTGGGGTAGGTCTTTAATAGCAGTGTGAGAACAAACTAACACCCATAGCAATACGGTTTGGATGTTAGTCACCTCCAAATCTCATGTTGAAATGTAATCTTCAATGTTGGAGGTGAGGCCCGGCAGGAGGTGTTTGGGTCATGAGGACAGCTCCCTCACAAATGTTTTGGTGCCCTCCTAATGGTAATGAGTGAGTTCTCGCTGTTAGTTTGTGCAAGAGCTGGTTGTTTAAAGGAGACTGGCACCTCCTCCTCTCTCATCATGCAACTTGCCTGCTCCCTCTTCATCTCCCACCATGACTAAAAGCTTCCTGGGCCACACCAGAAGCCAAGCAGATGCTGGTATCATACTTGCACAGCCTGAAGAACCATGAGCCAAATTAACCTCTTTTTGTTATAAATTACCCAGCCACAAGTATTCCTTTATAGCAACAAAAACAAACTTATACACATAGTCATCATAGTAATAGTGAATGAATGAATGATCATGTAACCCTAAGAGAACCAGGAGGCTGACAGAGAATCAGAGAAAGGGGAGAGGGAGAAGAAAAAACAAGATTTGGTGAAGAAAGACAGGTTTTATAGGCCAAAACATTCTGACAGGAAGATAATATGGATGACAAATTACTAGAAGGGAATCTTGCTTCAGCATTTTCGTGGCTGGTGGCATTGTTCTCAATGAGAAATTTCCTTTTGCATTTTCATCTCCAGAGAAATTACAGCCAGCCCTCATGAATCAGCCTCGAAGTCAGGCTGAACTTTGGGCACTGCTGTTGCTGAAGAGCTGAGGCCTGCCTTTCCCGCTGCCTGGAGAGAGTGTGGCCTCCTCCTCACAGCGCTGTCCTCCTGGCCTCAGAAGAACCCCTGAGCCTTCCGCTTGTCAGAGAGCCCTCAGGGGTCCCTGCCTGAGGTCAGACCGAGCAACTGAGAAAAACGAAGCTTTTGACACATAATCCCTTCACCTCCTAAAATGGAAATTGCAGAGTGATTGTGAGGGCAAGTGAGGTAATTCCTGTTGCAGCGTTCTGCATGCTTTGCAAGGAAGCTCTGATTTTGTGAGACCTTGTGTTTGCTTCTTGTTAAAGAATTTTCTTTTCAAAGTTCTTTTCTGCTGGTTTAGGAATAAAATCAGTATAGACTAATGAGGAAGAGCTTATAATAAACCCTTCCTCGTGGGAATATGAAAGAAGCTAAATTTTTTAATAAAATTAAATTTAAAAACTAGCATCTAAAAATGACTTATTTATAGTGTTTCCTCTCATCAAGCTATAGTTTCCCTTCAGTAGCCCTCATTATGCTTTAACCAGAGTTTTGTGTTTTCTCCTAAATTTAAAATTTGAGTATGTCACATCCCTGTTTACAACCCTTCACGGGTGTCTGCTGGATTTCATCCTGACAATAGGTTGCAAACTTGGCCCAATCTACTTAGATGAACCCAATTCTCTCTCAACATGCTTGTCTTCAACTCTGAACTCTGTGTTTACTCAACTACTTGCATATCCTCCCATAAAGGATATTCTCTAGGATTTGATATATTTGGCAAATAAAAACTAAGGGATGCCCAGTAAAATCTGAAATCTGATAAACAATGAATGCCTTTTTAGTCTCAGTATGCACCATTCAGGCTTAATACCTAGGTGATGGGTTGATGGGTGCAGCAAACCACCACAGCAAATGTTTACCTATGTAACCAACCTGCACGTCCTGCACATGTATCCCAGAACTTAAAATAAAGTAGGCCCCATGCAATATTTGGAACATACTTACATTAAAAATTATCTGTTGTTTATTTAAAGTTCAAATGTTCAAATGTAACAGGGTATTCTGTATTTATCTGGCAAACTCAGCTCCTATGACCCCACAGACCAGTCTTCAAAACACACCTTAAGTGAACACATCTTTCTTCCTTCTTGGTCCACCTCAGTCTGGTTCTGTGGCTTTTCTCCATGGACTTACTCATCCCCCTATGTTAACCCTTTTTTTATTTTTTTGAGACGGAGTCTCGCTCTGTCGCCCAGCCTGGAGTGCAGTGGCCGGATCTCAGCTCACTGCAAGCTCCACCTCCCGGGTTCACGCTGTTAACCCTTTTTATAGAACTGACTACCCTAGCTGGAATCATCATTTTACTTCTAAAACTCAATCATTAGACTATAAATTCCACAAGGTTAGGGTTTATGTTTCATTCATTGTATCCCCAAAGCTTAAAAAAGGGGAACACAATATAGCCACTGTTCAATATGTACTAATTAAATGAACGAAAAGAAATTCACTGTTTACAAAGCACTTTTCACAACTCAGCATGTTATCCATAGTTCATGTGCCACTTAATGACAGGGATGTGTTCTGGGAAATGTGTTGGCAGGAAATTGTGTTATTGTGCAAATGTCTTAGAGTGTACTTAAGCAAACCTAGATGGCATAGCTCACCACACACCTAGGCTATGTGGTACAGCCTATTGCTTATAAACTACAAACCTGTTCAGTATGTGACTGTACTGAATACTATAGGCAATGGAAGTGCAAAAGGAATATTTGTAAAATCTAAACATAGAAAAGGTTCAGTAAGAATATAGACAAAGATATAGATAAATATAGATAAAGACAAAACATGGTACACCTGTATAGGGCACTCACCATACATGGAACTTGCAGGACTGGAAGTTGCTCTGAGTGAGTCAATGAATGAATGCTGAGTGAATGTGAAGGCCCAGGACATGACTGTACACTATTGTAGACTTTATAAACACTGTACCCTTAGACTACACTAAATTAATTTTAAGAATTATTTCTTTCTTCAATAATAAATCAACCTTAACTTGCTGGATGGCCATCATTGTATGCATTGTCCATCACTGACCAAAATGTTATTTGGAGCATGGCTTATTTCTATAGTGTATGTGTGGAAATGGACTTTCTGTCCCAAAGTAATCCAAGGGGATCCATTTAAGTATCAGTCCAAGTACATTATAACCATAATCAAAATCCTCCAATGGCTTGCCACCCTATTTCAAATAAACTCACACCTTTCCATGGCTTACAAGTCCCAATGTAACCTAACTCCTGGCTATAACCTCAGCCTCATCTGCGGCACTGTTTTCCCCACTCATTGCCCACCCATAGCTGACATCCTTGCTGCCCAGGACTCTTCTAATCAAAGCTCTGCCTCGGGGACTTTGCACTTCTGGAATCCATTTTTCAGCATAGGCAGGATTCCCTGCCTCACTGTCTTTAGGCTGGAGAGCTTCCTCATGAGAAAAGCCTTCCCTGGCCCCCTCTCTAAAGTAGCACCCTTGTCATGATCCATGCCCTCATCCCACTTAAGTTCTCTTTAAAAGTATTCATTCTTATGTGATGTTTTACTGTGTTTTATGTGCTGGCTTACTTATGCTCTGCTTCTCTTAGTAGAATGTAAGTTCTGTGAGGACAGGGACTTTGTCTTCTCGCTGTATCCTCAGCACCTAGAACAAAACCTGGAATGTGTAGATGCTTAATGAATACCTGTGGAGGGAGGGAGGGAGGAAGGAAGGAAGGAATAGAAAGGAAGGAAGAAACAAACGAAGGAAGGAAGAAGGGAAGGAAGGCCTCTTCCCATGTACTCTGGAGCCTAAAATTTTTTTCCCCATAAATGGAGGCTTAAAATAGATGTTACATAGAAAGGACTATGTTGCCTTAAATTTACTCTAAGGTATACATAAGTAAAATTAAAACCTTCCAGAAAGCAAAATCTTCAGAGATGGTTGAGGGGGCCCTAAAGGTTGGAGTTAGAGAGTAGTGCAGAAGGAATAAAAGCCACAACAGGAATAGAATGTGGATTAAAAGAGTGGATGATGAAATTAGGGATAAACCATGGTTTCTGTAAATGTTGGTTCCCTTTTAACCTTGTATTTTTCCTCTATGATCTCCCCAATCTCCAATACCAACAGCACTGTGCAAACATCTTTAATTGACAACCCAACATCCATTCCAACTTTCTGCCCTGTTAATAAAACCCAATTTTGGTGGGGCTAGGGCGGGGAAACCATGTGCCCAGTCTTAGTCCATGGATCATGAATTGAGCTAATCCAAGGGTCAGTAAGCATTTTTTATGAAGGACTACATGGTTAACATTTCAGGATATGTAGGTAATATGATTGTTTTCTCAGCTACTCAGTTCTGTTGTAGTATAAATGCAGTCATAGAAAACATTTATGTAGAAAAAATGAGTGTGGCTATGTCCCAGTAAAACTTTGTTAATAAAAACAAGCAGTGGGCAGATTTGGCCCATGGATCATGGTTTGCCACACCTTGACCTAAACAATCTTGTTCCCCATATTGTAAGACTGCCATTAACTAGAAACAGGTGTTTTTTTTTTTGGTTTTTTTTTTTTTTTTTTTTTTTTTTTTTTTTTTTTTTTAACTGAAAACGAGACAGGTAGATCTAATTACTGTGAAGGAAAGGCACAGTATAGTTTCAAGAAAAATTTTACTTTCCTGACAAAAGAGGAGGAGTGACACATTTCTGCTTTCTTCTTTCCTGGCTTACCAAAAATATGGCTAGAACTGCATCAGCCACTATCAGACCATAATGGAAAGGATAAGAAAACAGCTGAGTCTCAGCCCTGACATCATTGCAACCTCGAATCATCAGCAACCAGCTACCACCAGAGCTCTTGAAATGTGAGAAAAGTAAACGTTTATGTGTTAAATCCACCCCAGTTTGGTGTTTGATTACTTTCAGACAGATGTATTCCTAATTGATAAAGACACAGACAAAGATGACACACACACCAGCATACACATTCTTGCACACAGAGGCACGCACTGGCACGGAGAACAGGTTCTGAAGCATAGCCCCCAGACAATGATCGCCTATTTCCCAGGTGTGTGCTGATCTCTCCTTTAAGCTTTCTGTTCTGCCTTATTATTGCTGTAATTGTAAATAACTATGAGCTTTTTTTTTCATTTTAGGAAGAAAGGGAATAAATTTTAATTGTTTGACCACTATCTGCTAACATGTTCACAAGAACAACTAACTTATTCCCTAAAAATTCCACGCCAGTGTACGAAGGGAAAAAAAAAAAAAAGACAAATGTGAAGATCTGGTGCCCAGGGAAGGGGAGGAAGGAACCAGATAGAATGACCAGTCACGTGGAAGCTAAATTGACAGGGAAAGCAGCTCTGTTGGGAGCCTCCTCACTCAGACCCCTTAGAAGAAAGTCAGAGTCCCTCATATTTGGTCATCTCCATTTCTATTACTGTGCTAGAAAGACACTTGGGGCTTGTTTTAAATCCTGCCTTTTGCATAATGTAATCTGTTATGAATTAAATTGTGCCTCTATGCCCTGAAAAAAAAAAAAAGACATATTCAAGTACCAATTGTGAGTGCCTCACAATATGACCTTATTTCGAAAGGGCCATTGCAGCTGTATGGCTGAAGTTAAGATGAGGCCATACCGGAGTTGGGCGGACTCCCAATCCAATATGATGAGTGTCCATAGACAACTGTGTGAAGACTCAGAGAAACAAAGAGAACACCATGTTAACAATGAAGGCAAAAGTTGGAGTTATGCATCTGGAAGACAAGGAAGGCCACAGAGGTTGTCCACAAACCACTAGAAGCTGGGAACAGGCAAGAAAGGATTTCTCTACAGGTTTCAGAGGGAGCATGGCTCTGCTAACACCTTGATTTCAGAGTCCCAGCTATCAGAACTGTGAGACAAGAGTTTCTGTTGTTTTCGCCACCCTATTTGTGGTGCTTTGCTCCGGCAGCCCCAGGACACCAATACAGCATCTTTTGTGTTATTATTTTCCTCAAGGATAACAATTGCTAAGCAACTTTCTAAAACACCTAAATCTCCAGAAATTCATTTCATTTTCCAAGCAATCTTGTGTAATAGGTTAAATTATATATATCATATTTTTAAATGAGAACATTTAGGTACAGAAAAACTCTTGACTGTGTCAACTATCTCTCCCATTACCCTATTTGCTTTTTTGGCTCATAGCACTATTTGAATGTATCTTTTTTCATATGTTTATAAATTTTTGTATCATTTAATTTCGCTGAGGAAAAGAGTTTATTGGTCCGCTTATTGCTGGATCTCTAGTTCTTAGAATAGCATCTGGCACATGGTTCACAATATACATGTATCAAATCAATGACTGGAAGGATCTAAGAAAGAAGGACGCTTACATCTATTAAACACATTATATCAGGCATTTCCTTTCTGTACTTTTTACATTTTATCCTACTATTTAAGAAAAAAATTATTACCCATGATTTACATATGGAGAATTAATGCTCAATGGGTATGCATGGTTTGCCAATAACTACACAGCCAAGAAATGGCAAAAGTAGTCAGTCTTCACCAAGCAATTCTCAAAAATGGGTTATGGTATTGCAAAATTCCATGGAGTGGAATTTGGCAATATCTACCAAAATGCCTCGAACAATTACCCTTTGATCCAGCAACCCCGTTCTATAAATATATCTCAAACATACACAAGTAAATAGGAAAAGAGAAGGGCCAAAGACTACTCATTTCAGCACTATTTATAATAATAAAAGATGAGAAGCAATCTAAGTGTCCAACACAAGGGGGCTGGTTGAATAAATTTACTCTGAGTAAACTATGGAATATTGTCCAGCTATGAAAAAGAATGAGAAAGAGCTCTGTATACTGCCATGAAGTGATCTTCAGGATATTTGAAACAAAAAAGTGAGATAAATTGCATACTAAAAAGAATCATTTTTATTTAGGTGAGGAAAGACTATAAATAACTATATATATATGCATATGTATATATGCATGCATAATTTGTTCATATTTTAAAAATCAAAACTTGACAGATATAAAACTAATAATGTTTTAAAGAAAGACAATGAAGGTAGGGAAAGGAAATAAGAAGCTAACTCTCAGAATGCCCTTTGTTTTATGGATTTATTTTTACATAAAGTCATGTAAATGTTTATACATTTAAATACAAAATTAAAACAAAAACAAAACTATAACCTCCTAAAACAAAAACAAAACCAAGTAAATTAGACTGTATTTAAAATGGGTGGCATGACCACGTGCTGAAGTATTTTATTTAATACTTTAAAATACAGTATTTTTAGCTCAGTCATTGTGGAAAGCCGTTTGACAATTTCTTAAAGAACTTAGAATTACCATTCAATCTAGCCATCCCACTATTGGGTATATACCCCCAAAAATGTAAATTGTTCTACCATAAAGATACATGCACACGTATGTTCATTCGCAAAAGCAAAGATATAGAATCAACTTGAGTACCCATCAGCAGTGGACTGGATAAAGAAAATGTGGAATACACAACGGAATAGTATATAACCATAAAAAAGAACAAGATCATGTCCTCTGCAGCAACATGGATGAAGCTGGAAGCCATTATCCTAAGCAAACTAACATAGAAACAGAAAACCAAGTACCACGTGTTCTCACTTACAAGTGGGAGCTGAACACTGAGTACATATGGACACAAAGAAAGGATCAATAGCCACCGGGACTGACATGAGGGTAGAGGGTGGGAGGAGGGTGAGGACAAAAAAAACTACCTAGTGGGTGTGATGTTTATGACTTGAGTGATAAAATAATCTGTACAGCAAACCCCCACAACACACAATGTACCTATATAACAAACCTGCACATGTATCCCTGAATCTAAAATAAAAGTTAAAAATAAAATAAATAAAAGTCAGTATTTTAACTGTACTTTCTTACTGGGATAAATTCTAAAAACAAAAAACAAAACCTGCAAAGATATCTTAAACCAATTTCATCAATCTTATTATTTGTAATAATAAAATCAAACAATTGTATTAATGTTAGAAATGATTTCTTTTTTTTTTTTTTTTGAGACGGAGTCTTGCTCTGTCATCCAGGCTGGAGTGCAGTGGCACGATCTCGGCTCAGTGCAAGCTCCGCATCCCAGGTTCACGCCATTCTCCTGCCTCAGCCTCCCAAGTAGCTGGGACTACAGGCACCCGCCACCACACCCGGCTAATTTTTTGTATTTTTAGAAGAGATGGGGTTTCACCATGTTAGCCAGGATAGTCTGGATCTCCTGACCTTGTGATCCACCCACCTTGGCCTCCCAAAGTGTTTGGATTACAGGCGTGAGCCATTGTGTCCACCTGAAAATGTTTAACAAACATATTCAAGGATGAAAATAAAAGTGGTTAAGCAAAAATGGTGTATTGTAACCTTTGGATTGGAAGTATGCTGTAAAGTCATAATTTCTATCTCTGTCTACTGTGATAGCCTTAAAGCAATGACAAGAACAACCCCTAAATGCCCAAATTGTGTTCTCTAAATACTTGAAATGAACAAAGGATTCTTGGGGAAATGGACAACTCACTGTCTGGGCTGAAAATGTACAAAATAGACCTAGGATAAGTTGTAATGCCAGAAAACAAAAACGCTATTGTATGCCAGGTACAGTGGTTCACACCTGTAATCCCAGCACTTTGGGAGGCCAAAGCAGGAGAATATTTTGAGTCCAGGAGTTCAAGACTAGCTCTTGACAAAAAGACACAAGGATCCAACTTCACGGGTTTTACATTAGTCGCAAATGAGATCATTTAAGCATCAAAAGGAAATGAATGACAGCATTGTGGTTGAAACATGCATATACAACAATCCATTAATTCATAATAATACCAAAAAAACTAATTGGTCTTCTTAAATAGTAGCAAACCAACCTTCTCAGTATTCTGTAAATTAGTAAATAAAGGAAAAAACAGATATTTATCTTGTTTTCTATGTCCAAAATTTATTTTAAGGTAGCTAAATAGTGGATGAAGAAAAGTTATTCTTTAAGGAAGAATTCCAGCTAATAAATACAGAAAGAATGATCTTAAATAATCACCATTTTGTAACCCTTAATGACAGATCTAAACAATAATTATCAATGACTACTGAAACCATGAAGATGAAAGATGGGTGAAGAACTTGTAATAACAGGTGAATCAGGCTGACAATCCCTGCATTCACTTGTATTAATATTAGTTTTCTGTTACTGGTCTAACACATATCACAAATTTAGCAGCTTACAACCACACAAATTTATTATCCCATGGTTCAGAGGTGAAAAGTGTGGGTTAGCTTGACTGATTTCTTTGCTTCAGGTTTTGGAAATCCCAATCAAAGTATCAGCTGGTCTTGGCTCTTAGAATCTGCTTCCAAGTTCATTCAGGTTGTGAGCAGAACGAATTTCCTTGCAGTGGTAGGACCGAGGTCCCATTGCCATGCTGGCTGTCAGCCTGAGTACTGCCTAAGCTCTTAGAGGTTTCTCTTGGTTCTTATACACAGGACCCTATTTTTCACTGCCAGCAATGGCATATCAAATTTTTCTCATGCTTGCAAGCTCTGATTTCCACATCTACCATATTTCTCTTCTGCTTCTTTCGACTTCTGCTGGGAAAAGTTCTCTTCCTTAAAGGAGTCATGTGATTCAATTAAATCCACCTGGGTAATCCCTCCTAATCTTTCTATTTTAAGGACTATAATCTTAATTACATCTACAAAGTCCCTATTGCCACATAGCATAACATATTCATTGTTCAGAATCAGGCTGCAGATGTCTTTAGAAAGTGGGGTCACTATTTAGCCTACCATACCACTCATCAATGTTAACCTCATTAAAGTGCAATTGATAACTGGCAATCATGTGTCCCCTGATGCAATAGGTGGTACATGGTACCACCTTTGAATTATTTTCCCCATCCTTGCCCCTAAAAAAGGATATAATCAAGCTTCTATGTCTACCTCACAGTTTTATAGTAAATTATGAGGATAAAAAAACATGTTTAAATACCACATGATATGATCGGTCAAATCTAATGGAAAATTCTAGGCTGGGAGCAGTGGCTCACACCTATAATCCCAGCACTTTGGGAGGCTGAGGCGGGTGGATCATGAGGTCAGGAATTCAAGACCAGCCTGGTCAACATAGTGAAAATCCGTCTTTACTAAAAATACAAAAAATTCGCCGGGCGTGGTGGCAAGCACCTGTAATCCCAGGTACTCTGGAGGCTGAGGCAGGAGAATGGCTTGAACCTAGGAGGCAGAAGTTGCAGTGAGCCAAGATCGTACCACTGCACTCCAGCCTGGGCAACACAGTGAGACTCCATCTCAAAAAAAAAAAAAATTTATAGGGCAAGTATCCAGGATCTCAACAAATAGACATCAGAAAAAAAAAAAAAAATTAAAAGGACAGGAGAAGGTAGGTGGATATAAAGAGATTTATAAGACATTTGGATCAAATGAAATGGGTGGGCTTTCTTTGGATCCTAATCTAATCAACTCAACTGTAAAAATATATTCATAAGGAAACACTGGGAAAACTTGAACACCTATTGATTTTAGATTGTGATACAGAATTATTATCAACTTTATTAATATTGTGGAATTTTGTGTATGATATTGTGGGGTTTTTAAAAGTTTTTACTTATTAGACATACATATTATTGATGGTAAAGTGATGTGATGTCTAGGATTTATTATAAAATAATCCAGGAAGAGAAAAAACACTGGTAGGAAGACATCAGTGAAGCAAGATTGACCAAATCTTAATAATTGTTCAATCTTTGTAATGGATACACAGAGGTCCACCATACTATTCATTTTACATTTGTATTTGTATATGTTTGAAATTTTATATAATAAAATACCATAAAGGGGACTCATTTCACTATATTTTATCACCTCTCAAAGTCATTTATATAAACCAGATTTCTACAGAACAATCACATGAAATACTTTGGCCTGGTCTACATAATATATCTCATATACAACCATATGTTACCACCTCACCACAGCATTGTATATCCTGAGTTACTGCAGTAGTCATCCACCGATCTCTGTTTTTTACTTTTGCTCTTCACTGTTTTCCATATTATAGCTGGAATGATCTTTCTAAAACATAAATGATATCATGTGCTTCTTCAAGCTTGCCAATGGATTTCCATTGCATATCAGTAAAATCCAAAGTTTTACCAAATCCTATAAGGTCCCATATAATATAGCTTCTAGCTTGCTCTACAATTTATTTTTTATCTCTCATCCTCCTTTCCTAGCTCAATCCTTTCCAACCATCCTGGCCTCCTTGCTGGTTTGTCAAATAAGTGATGCCTGCCACAGAGCCTTTGCTTAGGTTTCTCCTTCCAGGAATATTCTTCCCTTAAATTCTCAAATTTATTCTAGTTCCTTCAAATATTAACATTCAGAAAGCTATTTGGCCATCCTTTCCCAACATCCTTCAAGACTTACATCAAACATTAACACTTCAGAGAGTAATTTGACCGTTCTTTCCAAAAGAGCAACCAACAATCCTCTAAATCCCTTTATCCTTCTTGATTCTTCATTATAGAACTCACCATTTGTGTTACATTTCATTTATTTTGTGTCTTTTTCATATGATAAATATAAGCTTCATGAAAACACAGTTTTTTGTTCAAAACCCTATTCCTGACATCTAGAGTAGAGCCTGGTGCTCAAAAATTGATTCTTTAAATAAATATCGATTAAATGAGAATTAGAATGTGGTCTCCTTATCCCAAGCCACAGTACTAGGTCATTTGGTCATTTTTCTCCCATTTTTAGTATTTCCATTAACTAATATTAAAGGAACATAGAAAATTCTAGGTGTCTACTAAGTAATGGTGACAATGTTAAGACACAAGTAAATTTCTAAGTGAACTTAATACCTATTCAGAGTTATTAAGCCAGAGAAAATAATGTATCACCTGGGAAATTCTCTAAAGATGGTTTTCCATTAGATATGTTTTAGAATTCTTCAGCTAAGTAAGGAAACTCTAGAAATTTAAGATTTCCTTCTTAACTGTGACATCAAGCACCCAAATTTCACTTTGATTAGCTAGAATATTGCAGTAAGATACAATTTTAAGGTTTAATCATGTAGAGAAGAACTGCTTTCTCCCCTTGGTTCACAACCTTAGGCAAAGTTCGGACTTTCCTTAAAATGCAAAAACTGCTCATCACTCAGTTTTCACCCACATCTCCTTGAGCTTTGGATTCTTGCTTTGTATTTTCCCTTTGTATAAACTGTCTGTTTATTTTTATCCACAGGCTTGTTACCCAGCTTTTACCTTTAAGCAGTGACATTTTAAGGTAAACCTGAAATTAAACTGCACATTAGCAGAGAATTTGGCAGACATAATATATAAATAACTGTATCCCAGATTTTTTTTAATGCTCTCATATTTACTTATCCTCAGGCTGAAGAATTTAAAGCATATATATTCTAGTGGAAATACATATATTTTTGTTAATTTTGTGTGGTACATGACTTGCAATCACTGAATGACAAGTGTGCACTTAAAATAAGATATATGTCAAAGCAAAGGTTGCTAGAAAAACAGCAGATTTTCAGATGTACTAATAAGAAGCAATGTTTCTGCAGACCCATAAAGTTTACAAGGGACTTTTTTCTTTTAGTTTTTTATTTTTAATTTTATTTTTTGTAGAGACAGGGTTTCACCATGTGGCTCAGGTTGGTCTTGAACTCCTGAGCTCCAGCGATCCTCCTGCCTTGGCATCCTTAAAGTGCTGGGATTGCAGGCATGAGCCACTGCATATAGTCTTTTTTGTGAGACACTATTTCTTTCCCTAGCCTGGACCCCTCTTAAACGGCATCAGTGTCTGCCAGAACTAGAATAGAGTTACTGTTAAAATGTCTAGATTGTATTCCCAATCAACCTGTTCACTTATTACCTGTGTGATTAAGAATGCTCTCTACTTTTATGAAATAGAAATGACACTTGCATACTTACATTAATTGAGGTGATGTTTCTAAAAGAGCTCAAGAGAGAACCAACTATACAACAACAACAATAAAACAAAACTGCAGCCATGTTCACTTGTTTCAGTCCATTCTGTTAATTACCATGTTTCTTTTCATCACTCCACCAGAAATGCCTATGAAAGCAAACTGTATCCCTTTTATCATTTCCAATGTCTGGTCCGTGCTATATGCACATCTGCAATCTACTGATTTATGGACCTTTCACTAAACCTTAGAATACCACTTCTTTCCAGTTATTTGGTCTCCAACACCAGCCTCTTGAGATTAGAGTAGCTGTTATAAATGAGGCTTTGTAGCAACCTAAAAATAACTTCACAGCATCCACAAAGAGACTCTTCATCAGTTCCTGCTTCCACTGTGCAGAAATGACCACATCAAAAAGCTCTGTTAGTGAGTGACTGTATATGTGACAAAGTACATAGCATTTTTAGTATATGTCTTGTTTGAACTGCAGAATATCTTCAGATGCTCACGTAACTCATAGCTGTCTTAGAACGAAGTAGCATCCAAGTACCACTTACTCTTATAGTTCTGCACCAAACACTCACCTCTTCGCCATGTGAGAGGGTCTTGGCCTAAGCTATTCTTAAACACTGTGAAATAAAAACTGCCATGTCCCCGTGTTTACTGAGTTCAGAGCATTGTTTTTTGGTATATGTCCCCAAAAAATAAAAATAAAAGCAAAACCAAAAACACGAGGCCATCAAATAATTTTTTTAAATGTTGTACGTTTAAGAATCTTCTTGAAAAGTCACGTTTATTTGTATATTTAAAACTCAGAATAGGCCCACATTAAAGAAATGTTTTAACTTCATTTAACATAATGATTTGCAGACATTGGATAGATATTACTAGGTAATATTAAAGAATTATTGTTAATGTTGTTAGATGCAAGAATGTCTATGATGGATGCTGTGATGAGCCATCCTGATCCCCCTTCAGAAATAAGATGATTCCCTCCACAGCTCAGGGTACTGCCGGCTGACAGCCACCTGCTATTTGCCTCTCCAGAAATTGCCCTCAAACTGCCCTAGGCCAAAGAAAGACACGCTCCTTAAGATTATACTCACTTCCTAGTGACAGGACAGTCCATAGGGGAGTATTGTGGGACTATTAAAGCCCAGCCTTCTCTTCCAGACCCTGGACAAGTAATAAGCATTCAGCATTGCAGTCTTCCACAGCCATCAGCTGAGATTTTTTGTTTGTTTGTTTTTATCAGGAGTCTTACTTTGTCACCAGGCTGGAGTACAGTGGCACGATCTCAGCTGGCTGCAAGCTTCACCTCCTGAGTTCATGCCATTCTCCTGCCTCAGCCTCCTGAGTAGCTGGGATTACAGGTGCATGCCATCATGCCCCACTAATTTCTGTATTTTTAGTAGAGATGGGGTTTCTCCATGCTGGCCAAGCTGGTGTCGAACTCCTGAGCTCAGGCAATCTGCCCACCTCGGCCTCCCAAAGTGGGATTACAGGCGTGAGCCACCACCCGGCCCAAGCCGAGTCTTTTCTAGGTATTACCTAGCAGCCCAACTTCTCTCTCGTCCTGGCCTTGCTTCCTATCATTCCCTCTTGTAGATGCAAATCCTGTAAACCACTCCTAATAAACTTTCTGTTCACTACTCTGCATCTCAGAATTTGCTTCCCAGGAAATGCAACTCACAACAATGGCATGTGGGGGGGATATATGTACTCTATTAGAGATATTCCCCGAAAAAGGTAAGGATATATGAGGTCTGAAAATTGCAAAGAAATAAGAGGGGAGAAATAGAGGAAAAACAATTGGCAAAATGTGAATAATTGTTGAGACTGAGTGATGAGCATATAAAAGTTCATTGTAATTATTCTTTTATGTGTGCTTGAAAGTCTCCTTTACAAAATACTTTGAAAATACTGTTTATCAAACTTGCCAGAAAATCATCTTTATAAGTAATACTATTATCATCTTGGGACAAATTCGATGCTCCTTTGTTCCTAACTAGGGCCTAAATGAGCCAGCAAAAGTTTCGCCAATCACTTCCTATGGCACAGAATAATTCTACTCGCGCTGCGTCTGAGTTTTTCAGATGAGCCTCATTAATGCTAATGAAAATGTCACAGGTGCTAATGAACAGCTAGTACTCTTTAACTCCACAGACAACTAGCCAAGGTGGCTGCAGAAGCTTGGAAATAAATTGTTGTCAGATGGTACACCCACCCTTAGAGGTAACCTAAATGTGCAGAGTTTGTTGGACTGGGAAAATTCCCCAAGATATAGGAGAGGGAGTAGAATGAGTTCAAGAGCCTCAGGAAAGTAGACCAAAGAAGCAGAGCCAATTAACTATCGGAGCTACTATTCGGACAGTTGGAAACCGAGAGCTGTAATTACTTCTCATTTGCAACATTAGCCTTCCTTGAAATCCTAAGGAATGGCCTTAGGGCTGCTCTACAGGACTTCGTAAATCAGAAGAGGAACACAGCTCCTTTCCTCTCAGACCCGAATAGCCCACGATGAATCTGTTACCAAGTCACAAATGGATGAAAAATACTATTAATAATGGAGAGCAACCAGGTTTGTTATTTGGGGCTTCTTCCCTTAATTAAGACTCCTTTGTTTGAGTAGCTCGGAGTGTTTGGCTCCCATTCACCAAGCCATCTGCTCTGCCTTCATTTTCTCCCCCTCCCAATCCTCCCAGAGGAATCTTTTAAGCTTCAACACATTCGCAGACCTGCTCTGAACTGAATTTGCATTTCCAACTCAATCTATTTTAAGGTTTCTTTTGTGAACCTAATGGCTATCTCTAGTCACTTTTCCACCTTCAGGGACTGCTGGCATCTCCTCTGAAGACTCCCCAGGGGCCCACTTCTCCCTCGGGGCTTCCATCTGACGCAGGCAGACACTCTCCACCACAGAAACCATCTGGCACAGGAGCATCTGGTAGAACTTTCTACCTTTATCCTTTAGGACTCAGAAGAAACTGGTTCTTTCAGAACCTTCTCATTTTCTTTCTCCTCATTTTCACAGATAAGCCACTCACTCAAGAGCACCTTTGGGCTGGGAACTGGGAAGCCTCCCCCTTGTCCCAGTTGATTTCCTGACTTACATAACCCTGCTCCCTCCCCCTCACTTCCTTCCGGATGCCTCACTCCCCTCACCTTCCACACTCCAGCCAGCTAGGTTTCACTTCAGGCCACAACGCACAAAGCTCGTCCCCTTCCTTCCTAGGGACTTCACACTGTGTTCCCTCTCCCTTAAAATATCTTCGCAGCCACTGTCGTATGGTTGGTTCCTTCTTACAACTCACATCTCAACCTGAATGTCACCTCCTCAGAGAGACCTTCCTTGACCAGTCAAACTGAAGTGGCTTCCTGGCCATTTTCTTTCTTTTTGTAAAAAGATTTTTGGAGACAAGGTTGCTATGTTGCCTACGCTGGACTTGAACTCCTGGGCTCAAGTGATCCTCCTGCTTCAGTCTCCCAAGTGGAGATTACAGGCACAGGCCACTGTATCAGGCTTCACCTGGTTTTAATGGTCTGTGCAGCACTGATATTTTTATTTATTTCCTGCTTTCCTCACTTCCAACAAATATGGCAGTTCCACAAGACAAGAGACGTCTTCCCCCTCTTGCTCACTGCTTTCCAACTGTTCCTGAAACTGCGTCAGACATTTGGTGGGTGCTTAATAAGTGTTTGTGGAATTAATTTTTTATTGCATCCTTATAACCCTAAAGGTGCCCATTACTACTCCCTTTCGACAAAAGAGTAAAGGGAGGTTCAGAAGTTAAACATCATGCCCAAGGTCACTCATGTCTAGTAAGAAACAGGTGCAGGATCCTGGCTGATGGCTAACCCTATGCCTTCTGACAGTCAGCCAGGTCTGTGAGACCTTGGGTGAGATATAAGGATGTGTGGAGATTTGTCTCCAAATTCTATAAATGCAGTTTTACTTTGTACCTGGAATGTATGACCTACAAGGCGCCTTAAAAACCATTTAATTGCATGTCACTTGTACTAAGAAACAAGCCAACCCACAAAGGGAGAATGGGCAAAGGCAAACATGTGGTCAAGGCAAACCTCAAGCTGAGCTCTGCTGATTCCTGTTCATGTCACAAGCCACCACGTATAGCTACACCTGTCGTGCCCTGCCCAGAGGTGCTGGGAGAGGAGGTGGCTGGAGCTGGAAACAAGCAGCTGTGCAAGCCCTGCGCCCCCACGCGCCTGCCCACAGGGGGCGCCATTCTCTGCTTTGCACCTAATGAAGCTGCCTGCCATCTCTTCATTTACTTGCCCACTTGAAGAACACTGACAATGTAGAAATAAACTGTTTCCAGTCTCCTGGACACACAGAGTATTCAGAAGAGTAGCTGAAGGTGGTGCAAAGTTATTCATCTCAGGTAATTGCTGACTCATCATTTCTCTGTTTTATTAATGGATGAATCTAAATATAAAATATTGTAAGCAAGCACCAATCTGGGAGTTCAAAAATATGAAATAATATTATACCGAGGGTGCTTGAGTTTATACTCCTTCTGTGTCCAGCATTTTTCTCTCGTTCTCTCTCTTCCTTAAAACACTCTTACCCAAAAATAAAATCCCACTTGTGAATCCTCAGTATCTAATGAATAACAAAATAATTAGAATAGGCCGAGACTCTTCCAACTTTAAGGATGCTAGAAGAAAGTCTAGAATAAAATGTTTCAAATTTATCTTTTGGTGGTGGGGAACAGGGCATGATTTTTTTTTTTTTTTTTTCTGCCTATTTCTGTAGTGATTTCCTATAGGAAGCATGTATTACTTTTATGGTAGAGGAGGAAAAAGCCTGTATTTTTTTAAAAGAAAGTGAAACAAGAAGACAAAACTGTAGGTAACAGCTACTGGCCAGGTTCTGGAACCACACACAGAGTTGGCTGCAGCAAGCTGAACAGGAAAAAGTACTACAGGTTAAAGCTTTTGCCATTCAAAGCAGGAATAAGACTGTGGGTCCTTCCTGTGTGACAGCAGGAAGACGGCAGGACCTGGAACTGGGAGGAAAAAACACCCAGACCCAAAAGAAGGAATTCTTTTTATAAGCACCTTTGATTTGGATGGCAGGCACATCGCTCTGTTTCAAAAGAAGTGTCGCTGGGCTCTGACTCAATGCCTTCCGGCAGGTGGCCGGGACCAGCAGGCCACTTGCACATCACTAGGCTCTGTTTGTTTTCTTTGTGCTGGACTTTGGCTGTCTCCTATAAAATAGGAGGGGAAGGAGTCCGGGAATGGTTCAGAGATACACCCCAGAGAAAATCGTGTATCAAAAGGAAATAATAAAGTCTAGAAAGACCCAGGGAAGGGAGGAAAGAAAATGTGTGCTTGCACTTTTAAAGAAATGGGAAAAGTTACTCTTTTGCTTTTGTCTTTGTAAACATTTTTCTCTCCTTCCTTCCTACTGCCACCACCCTCTAAAAAAAAGTCTGAAAGCAAAATTCCTCTCACTGAGCTGTGCGCAGGGCTGGCTTCAAGTTCTCCAGAACACCCAAGGTGGCCTCGGTGGGGAAAAGAGGATGTCAATCAGCTAGGATTACATTGTCCCCTGAATTCTAGTCTGAGACTCCGGTACCTTCCTGGGGCATCTAGCAACAGGGAAAGCATGTAGATGTGTTCAAGAAGGCACACCAAGGGGTTTGCTGGAGAAGCAAGTCCAAGACCAGAATTTACAGTCCCAAAGCTAGAAGTAAGGAGTAAGGAAAAGGCAAAGGGGAAATGCAGGCTTTTTCTTTGGAACAGGGCTTTTCCTTGGATGCCATTGTACAGAGCTGACTCTACTTGAGTGCCGGCGCCATGACATGTGGGTAGCTGCACTGGAGTTAAAACTAGTTCCAAGGACAGATTCCACGTTGACCACTTTAGCAGGGTGGTCCAAGTGAGCTTTACATACTTCAGCAAGAGGGCCCTGTAAGAGGGGAAGACAGTCAGGCCCAGAGAGAACGTAAGGGCTTAGGAGACTCATTGATTCATTTCCTTCCATGAGTTTTATGTGTGACTTTGACATATTGGGCCAGGCACCAGGAGTACAATGCAATCACCCTTCCCACCCCTGGACTCGCTAATCAAGAAGACAGACATTAATCATATACAAACCTATACAAACAAGTCAAAATTAAAACTACAGGAATTGATAGGAAGTTTTGGGGGTCTAGAAGGTCAGTTCATTAGAGCCATCTCCTCACTATCTGAGTTCTTACTTATTGAAAGATGCAAAGGATCTAGGCAGATGGAGACTGACAAAAGCTAGGCTGGAGTACAGCATTAGGTGTGCAGCAGCAATGGCTGCCTTGCTATGGCTTTCCTTGGGGAACACTGAGCTGGAGAAGAGGCTCTTCCTCAGTATTCTTGCACTGAACAGATGTGGAAAGGAAACAGGGGCCCCAAAAGACCTGCACCAGTGACTACCAGACACCAGCCAGACAACTCACCCCACTTCCTGGGGGCAAAGAGTAAAGGCAAGGCCACTGGCCAGCACTGTGTAGGGCAAACTCCTCCTCTTCAAGTACAGGGGTGGGAATGGGTCTCTCCCCTACTTTCCCTGTATTTGTTTTCTTACCTTTTTGGACTTGACCACTGAGTCAGTCATCAGCCAGGGCTATGTGGCTGATGGTTTCTTGAGGTCTCAGCAAACTCTCTGTGCCATCTAGCTCCGACCTTCATAAGTCCAGAACTCAACACCAACTTCTGCTCTTTGGGTATACTTCTGGGTACCTTTAGGGCACTTTAGGCTTTGCCCCACCATCTCCACCAAAAGGTGACCACTCTGCACCTACTTTCTATTTGATATTCCATCCCAAATGTTATCCATATATTAACAAAATCTACCACCATTTATGGGTAGAGCCACTGTTTGGGTATCGGAAATATAAATCCTTGGCCACAGCTTAGGAGGCTAACATAGCCAGATCCACACTCAGGCCATGTGCCCCGCTAGCCACGTGGGTTATCACAAATCCATAAAGAATGGTTTCTCCCTTGTCCCTCACTGGCTGCAAATTCTAAATAAAAGCCTCTCCTGGGCACCACTAACACTAGAAGTGCTAACACCAGAAATCTCTGCCACACACATGGAACTTTGTTGCAGTGTCAACTTCTGACTTACAGACGTGGCAGAAAAACATGTAAACACTAAACATAACTGTTCTGCCCACTTTCTCATAAAGGTATGATCTTAGAAAGTATCTCTTTTCCTTATAATCAATTTTTTAAGAATGGTGTCTGCTCTTGGGGACCTCAGATTTAGTACTGCTGAACGCAGTACTATAAAATTATGATCTTCATAGTTTTCAAATATTCTCCTCTGTGTGAATCACCATACAGTATAGTGGTGTGAACTCCAAAAAGTCAGAGCTAATACGCAGAGTAGAAGCGTGAACTCCACATAGCCTGAGCTAACACACAGCGTAGTCATGTGAACTCCACACAGCCTGAGCCAACATGTAGGGTAATAGCGTGAACTCCACATAGCCTGAACTAACACACAGGGTAGTAATGTGAACTCCATACAGCCTGAACTAACACACAGGGTAGTAATGTGAACTCCACACAGCCTGAGCTAATACACTGTGTAGTCATGTGAACTCCATGCAGCCTGAGCTAATACACTGTGTAGTAATGTGAACTATACACAGCCTAAGCTAACATGCAGGGTAGTAGTGTGAACTACACACAGCCTCAGCTAACACACACATGATAGTAGTGTGCCTGCTAATGAGTGTGAATGGATACACAGAGTGGTATATAAACTGATAAACAGTGTGAATTATATAGTGTAATTGTGTACACAACTACACCATAAAATAGTTTATTACCTCACAAAGTAGGAGGAACTCCCACACACAGGAGTAGGATGCACCCTCAGTATCACAGAGTGAATTCACACACAGTGCCACCCAGTACCTCCCTGCACAGATCACGTGATCTTTGAAACTTTTCTATAGACCCAAAGTTGTTCCAAAATAAAATTTTAGATTAAAGAAAACCTTTTCGTTGCACTGTCTTAAAGTTTACAAATATTGTCCTCTTCTAGCAGCCTATTACAATCACACTTATGGCCTATTATTCCAAAATAATGACTGTAGTGTAACTTCAAATTTGATTCTGAGCTTCCTCGTTGAGAAGTGTAAGACAAGCAATTACAGAATGCTTAGTATTGAGAAGAAGGAAATTTCCTAGTTCCTTAACACAACCAAAGGCTTTCCCAGAAAAATAGTCTCAAATAAGCCTTTTTAAATGGGTTATCAAGTGTTGTGGAGAGCAATGTTCTCAGAAGCATTTTTACAACAAATGCAATGATAAATTTCAAAAGTTTCCTTGAAGTGACCTTCCATAGAAGCTGAAGTAAGGCTGAAAAACAATTCTAAGAAGAGCATTCTGAAAAAGGTGAAACAAGCTCCTGTTAGGTATGTCACTTCCTGGTGGTTCAGCCACTTACAGAGATAGAATACAGATTGCCAGGGACAGTAGGCAGAATACATGTTCTACACACTACTCCTAGCAGCATCTCTTCCTTCAGTAGGGCTTTTGCTTGGAGCTGGAAAGCAGAGAGTTCAAAGTTGACTCTAATATAGACAGCAACACCAAGATTGTGAGTAGCTGCTTGGAGACATTTCCCTTGAGTTAACATACAGTTATCAAATGAAGAGACATTTTACAAGATTGTGTACAGGAAAAATAAACATTTGAATAAGCCAGTTGTGGGAAATAACAATCTCACACTAATTAATTGGTAAGGCAGTGAGCAAGTTACTCAGCCTCTTTCGATGAGGAGAATAATAACTACTTTGTAGTGTTCTTATGAGCAACTAGAAATGTATCTGGCCAATAATGGCTGTAACTTAAAATTATTGCGTGATGCTCACTTGCACATTTTAAACCCTTTACAGATATAATCTTCTTTAAGCTTTAAAACAATCCAATTTTTTAGTAGACAAAATAATTCTTTTGCTATAAAGTTCAAAAATAGAAACAGCTAATTGACAATTAGAAAAGCGAATTAGAAATTAGCATAGTGATAACTCTTGTGGCTACAGGGAAGCATGGGAGATTTCCTGAGATTATGGTTGTGTTCTGTTTTTTTACCTGGTGTGTTCACTTTGTGGAAATTCATTGAGCTGGACACATGATTTATATATGTTTTCGTCAGCTTTTATTTTAGGTATAGAGGGTACATGTGCAGGTTTGTTACATGGGTATATTGTACTCAGGTAGTGAGCATAATACCCAATAAGTAGTTTTGTGACCATGCCCCAGTCCCTCCTTCTGCCCTCTAGTAATCTGCAGTGTCTATTGCTCCCATGTTTATATCCATGGGTGCTCAGTCTTTAACTCCCACTAAAAAGTAAGAACATGCAATATTTGGTTTTCTGTTCCTGTGTTAATTTGCTTATGATTATGGCCTCTAGCTTCACCCATGTTGCTACAAATAACATGATTTCATTCTTTTTTTATGGCTGTGTAGTATTCCACGGTGTATATGTACTGCATTTTCCTTATTCAATCCACTATTGAGAGGCACCCAGGTTGATTCCACGTCTTTGCTATTGTGAACAGTGCTGTGATGAACATACTCATGCATATGTCTTTATGACAGGATGATCTATATCCTTTGGGTATATACTCAATTATGGGATTGCTGGGTCGAACGGTAATTGTTTTAAGCTCTTCAAAAAAATCGCCAAGCTGCTTTCCACAATAGCTGACCTAATTTCCATTCCCACCAGCAGTGGATGAGCGTTCTCTTTTTGCTTCAACCTTGCCAGCATCTGCTATTTCTTGACTTTTTAGTAACAGCCATTCTTATTGACATGAGATAGTACCTTATTGTGGTTTAAATTTGCATTTCTCTAATGACTGGTGATGTTTTTTCATATGCTTGTTGACCACATGTACGTTTTCTTTTGAATCATATCTACTTTTTAATGTGGTTGCCTGCTTTTCACTTGTTAATGTATTTAATTAAGCTCCTTATGGAAGCTGGATATTAAACCTTTGTTGAATGCATAGTTTGTGAATATTTTCTGCCATTCTTTAGGTTGTGTATTTAGTCTGCTGATCATTTCTTTTTCTGTGCAGAAGCTCCTTAGTTTAATTAGATCCCACTTGTTAATTTTTGGTTTTGTTGCAATCGCCTTTGGAGATTTAGCCAAAAATTCTTGGCAAGGTTTATGTCAAGAAGACTAGTTCCTAGATTTTTTTCTAATATTTTTATAGTTAAAGTTCTTACATTTAAATCAATCTTGATTTTACTTTTGTATATGATGAAAGGTAAAGGTCTAGTTTTATTCTTCTGCATATGTCTAGCCAGTTAACCCAGCACCATCTGTTGAACAGGGAGTCCTTTCCCTTGCTTATTTTTGTTGGCCTTATCAATGATCAGAGTGGTTGTGTGAGGCTTTGAGTTTACTATTCTGCTCCATTGGTATATGTGTCTGTTCTTATACCAGTACCATGCTGTTTTTGTTACTGCAGCCTTATAGTATAGTTTGAAGTCAGGTAGTGAGATGCCTCCAGCTTTGTTCTTTTTGCTTAGAATTGCTTTAGATATTTGAGGGTCTTTTACTTTTTTTGGCTCCATATGCATTTTAGAATAGTGTTTTCTAATTCTGTGAAGGATAATCTTGGTAGTTTGATAGAAATGGCAGTGAATCTGTAAATTTCTTTGGACAGTATGGCCATTCTAACAATATTGACTCTTCCAATCAATGAGCATGGAATATTTTTCCATTTATTTGTGTAATCTCTGATTTATTTCAATTTGTTTAATGTAGTTCTCTTTGTTGAGATATTTCACATCCTTGGTTGGCTATATTCCTAGGTATTTCATTTTCTTTGTGGCTATTGTACATGACATGGTGTTCTTGTCTTGATTCTCAACCTGGGCATTATTGGTGTGTATAAATGCTACTTATTTTTGTACATTAATTTTGTATCCTATAAGGTTGCTTAAATCATTTATCATTTATAGAAGCCTTTTGATGGAGCGTTTGGGGTTTCCTAGGTATAAAATTATGTCATCAGTGAAGATAGTTTGATTTTTCCTGTTTGGGTACCTTTTATTTCTTCCTCCTGCCTGATTGCTCTGGCTAAGACCTCCAGTACTAAGTTGAAAAGGAGTGATGAGAGTGAGCATCCTTGTCTTATTCCAGTTCTCAAGGAGAATGACCACCCAATATTTTCAATATCTCATTTCTTCAGATGAAAAAACAGAGGCTCATAAAGTGAAAATAACTTGCTTAAAGGCACAAAGGTAGTACTGCTGAATACATACCCCAGATCCAACAACTACTAGCTATGTGACCTTAGGTAAGTTATTTAAATTCCATGTGTCTCAATTTCTGTATTCATGAAATGGAGATAACAATATTACCTTCTTAAGGTTGTCTTGAGGATTAACAATAAATGCAATTAATAATACATGTAAAAATGAATGCCATGTGTCTAGAACAATGCCTAGCACACAGGAAGTCCTCAGTGATGGCTAGATTTTTATAGCATGTGAAAAATCAGATGAGAAGGTGTTAAATCCGACATTATAGAAACAGAGGCAATTACATAAGGAGGGTTTCCTCAGATCAAAAGCTACCTGAGGTTTGAATGGAAAGTAAGTTGCAATAAAACTAGACTTTTCCTATGGAAGCAGCAGGATATCTTATGTAATATATGACCGACACTTAATACAGTCTCCAATATTATATGAATCATATTTGCCATCACCAATGAACATTTTTTAGTCCTTATTGAATCACAGCATCAATCAAAGAACTTAGAGACCAGCAGATGTACAATACTAAGGGTCCCCCATTTGCAAGGTTAATGCAACCATGGAAGGTTCTATTTCTGCTTAAATATTATAGGAATGATCATGAGGCATGATCATGTACCATTTTCACTATTTCTGTCTTATATTCATTTCACCTATTTTAATATTATAAGTTTTCTCTAAGTTGAGCCAAATTTTTATCAATTCAGGCTCTATTGAACCCCTAAAAATGAGTACCATCCACAATGCTTTCTGCCTATGTGACCATGACATCAAGAAAATCAAGATACTAAAATAAATGAGAGTGAATAAAAACCAAATAGTAGGCTTACATTTTAAAGAGACCATTGAACTAGGCACTTACCTGCATTTGAAGTCCAAATACGGCTGGAATCCCTTCTATACTTCCCTTCACATGACGCTTCAACTTTAATTTCTACAAGGACAGAATAAACATGATTTCCCAGAGCCAATTATTTTATCTTTATACTCAGATTAATCATGAGACCATTGTGTCATCTCAATAAAATAGCCTCAGCTTGCCTGTATTATGTTGACTATACACACACACACACACACACAACACACACACACACATACACACATAATATATTTGCTTTTGTCCGGGGTTCCTGGCTCATAACTCCCATAGCCTTTGTTACAGTCTTTCTTATAATGTTAGGGCAATTTGGGCCTCAAGAAGCAGGTCTCAGAAAACAGAATCTTTTTTTCTGAACTTCTCTGGCTTCTTTTCACCTACTGTTTTTTTTCCCCTCACCAAGATGGGGAGAAATATTATCTCGCCTTTTTGTCTTGGAGCTTGCCATAAGGAAATTTTCTGAATTACTTTGTCTGACTATGGATCATAAGGCCCTCATTTCACAAGAGGTCCTGCCCCATACTCTGGAGGAAGGAATGCTGCATGGAGAGGCCAAGAAGAATCTGAACAGATCTTGTTGGTTTTCTGTGTCTATCGTACCCTCCCTGTCCAATCACATTTCTACACAGTTGCCCATGCTTCAATCATGCCTATCCAATGCAAAAGGACATAGGACAGAAAGCTTCTGGGATAACTGAACACAGGGAGGTTCCTGGAGGGTGGAACACCTGGGAGAGTGTGGAAGCCCCACTGCCCCCACCATACCTTGCTCCAGATATCTCATCATCTGTATCCTTTGTAATCTTCTTTGTAATAAACTGGTAAATGTGAGTGTTTCTCTGAGTCCTGTGAGCCACTCTAACAAATTAATCAAACCCCAGGAAAGGGTCATGTGAACACTGATTTATAGCCAATCAGTCAGAAGCACAGATCAAACAACCTGGGGCTCAGGCTTGACAGCAGAAAGAAGGGGTGTACTCTTGAGAATGAGCTCTCAATCTGTGAGATCTGATGCTATCTCCAGGTAAATAGTGTCAGAAATGAATTAGAACACACCCAGCTGGTGTCTGCTGTGCAGCTGATTGTTTGCTTGAGATGTGGGGAAAAACCCACACACACGTGGTCACAGAAGTAGTCTATGTTGATTGCTATCAAGTAAGACAATAGAAAAAAAACAGTTTGTGTCTTTTCCACTGATACTGCCCAACTCAGGGCAATTTTCTTGCTATATTCTTACAAAATCTAAATTGCTATTATACATACATTTTGACCTAGGTACCTCCAGTCTCTCTTTGGACACAGAATTCCACTGTTCCGAAATTTAAAAGATATTCTATTACAAAAGAAAAATGTATCAGAAATACTTGTCATATTATTCATCAAAGCAATGATTTATTACAGAGATAGCAAATGTGTAACACACAGACCATCACCCTCTCCTAGGTTGCTCACAGCACATATGGCAAATCAACCATCTCAGCCTGCAACTCAAATAGCACTAGAGTAAGGAACAAGCTGCAGCACAAGATTTACAGAAGAAACTGAGATGTTTTCTATTTCTCATCACCTATTTGCTATCACCCATTTGTTTGATCAAAAGCAGCCCTTATGCTACACAGTTGCTTCCCTGTCCTATTGTTCCCTCCGGGCAGGCCCAATCTGTCAGGGCCTGGAGAACAATCCTAGCTGCCAAGAGAGTGCAGATGCACCTTTTATAGTTCAGTATTCTGGGTTCCTCCCAAGCAGCATTATCCATGTGAACCATACACTAGAACATGGATATGACACTGCACTATTTATTTCCTGCAATGACTCCAATCTAAGGTCAGCATCAAAAGAGAAATGTCAGCTATACGTGGACAGTCTCTCCAGAACTCAGGATCAAGTATGTCTTTTTATACTAAGTCAAATCCTTCCCTTTTTGCTAGTGGTGAGAAATGCCTCTCAAACGCCCCTCCAGATCTTCCCTCGGGGGGGAACTAGAGAAACCACATGTGGCCCCCATCTCTATTCTTTACTTCAATAGGAACTGGTTCTCCTCTTATACTGTTTTTATAATAATATGATACCTCTGAAAATCAGGGCAACAAGGGTGGCATAAGCACTGAGGAAAGGCCATGTGAGGACACAGTGAGAAGACTAACTCACTTTGGTCCTATTTTTTTCTGTGCCCTCTGTGACTCTTACCTGTTTGGTTAAAAGTATGCACACTATTTAAGCTAGCCTGTTTTATCTCTCTCCCTCCATGAGTCATAACCTGAACATTTTCCCCCAAAACTTCCTATGTTTACATCCTTGAAGCTCTCCCCCACTTTCTATATATTAGCATTGCTCTGATCAACACCTGCCACTCATCACAAATAGCTAGTGCTAGAAAGAGGCTGCTGGCCCCTTCTCTTCTTCACCGCCAGCATCCAAAGCTTCCACCCCATGATCCTTCACTGCCTGCTTCCTCCCCTGGGTTTCCTCTCTTCACTACTATTCATTTGACTGGCTTCAGACTCACCCCATTAGATCATATATGTGATGTTGCCCCTGTGTCAACAATCCAGCCATGCCATTCTACTGAGACAACAATGTGTACTTGCCCATAGGACTATGCCAATGGTGGTTTGCAGGGATAATATTTGTAACAGGGATAATTTTAAAAAAGGAAACACTGTCAGGGTGAGGCAAAGATGCCTAGCTTTTACTGACGCAAGATATGTCAGCTTTTGAGCCATCTGGGCCCTAAAAAACCCCTAAAGGATAAGACTGTCTTTCCTACTGGTATCCTTCTGGTTCACTCAACTCTAGCCACATGGGTCTCATTGCAGTTTCCAGAAAATAGTACCACCTCTGGATTTTGCACATGGAATTCCTTCTGCCTGGACTGCTTCTACCCTGACTGTCGGCACAGCTTGCTCCATTGTTCCTTCATGTCTCTATTCAAATAGAATGAAGGGATCTCTGATGGCCCCATCTAAAATATAAAACTTCATCTCTTCTATTTCTCACCACCCTTTCCTGCTTTACTTTACTCCTTAGCATGTATCACTATTTGTTACAGTACATATTTTAATAATACTTATTGATCTTGCTTATCTGTCCATCTCCCCTTCTAGAATGTAAGTCCTAGGAACAGAGAGATTTTGACCCTTTTCTTCACTACTGCATGCCAAGCACCTAGAATAGAGACTGGCTATTTTGGCTAGTCCATACGTATTTGTTGAACGAATGAATAAATGAGCTCATAGTAAAAAGTTGAAGCAGAAAGTAAAAATCTATTAGAATGTGTCTTAGCTTGGGCTGCTGTTACAAAATATCACAGACTGGGTGGCTTAAACAACAGAAATGTATTTCTCACAGTTCTGGAGGCTGAGAATTCCAAATCAACGGACCTGTAGATTTGGGAGCTGGTGAGGGCTATCTTCCTTGCTTGCAGATGGCTGCCTTCTAATTGTGTCCTCACATAGCCTTTCTTCAATGCTTACTCCTGAAGGGACAGAGATCTCTGTCTTCCTCTTCTGATAAGGGTACTAATCCCTTTATGAGGATGCTACCTTCATGACCTAATGTAAAGATAATTAACTCCCAAGATCCCACCTCCAAATACCATCACACTGGGGATTAGGACTTCAACATATGAATTTTAAGGGGTGATATGGTTTGGCTCTATGTCCCTACGCAAATCTCACCTTGAATTGTAATAGTCACCATATGTCATGGGAGGAAACTGGTGGGAGGTAACTGAATCATGAGGGTGGTTTCCCCCATTCTGTTCTTGTGGTAGTGAATAAGTCTCACAAAATTTGATGGTTTTATAAACGGGAGTTCCCCTGCACATATTCTCTTGCCTGCTGCCATGTAAGACATGATTTTGCTCCTTGTTCACCTTCCATCATGATTGTGAGGCCTCTCCAGCCATGTGGAACTGTGAGTCAATTAAAACTCTTTCCTTTATAAAATACCCAGTATTGGGTATGTCTTTATTAGCAACATGAGAACAGACTAATACAATAGGACGTAAGCATTCATCCCATAACATGACATAAGCTTTATGGGGACAGAAAGCTTATTTTTATATTTCCTGAGTGGCTACTATATGCCAGACACAATTCCAGTTTTTGGGAACAGTACCTGGTATATAGTAGCCACTCAGGAAATATTTGTTGAGTGAGAACCAGAGAAATTGTAATGTAAGTGCTGAGCTAACACATAACATATCATCAAATCACAGAAGTGCTGTTAATATACAGGCTCAAATTTCTGTTCATCAAACATTATACAATCATTTATAAAGATTATTAATTAGAATGTTGGTTTTGTGCTGGTAACACAGACTCAAGTAAACTGATTTACATTAGAGGACCACACATCATAAACTGGATAGATGTTTATTTCTCTCTTACATAATAGTCCAACTTGTATAGCAGTTCTACTCTGTCAAGTCTTCAGAGGCCTGGACACTCTGCTTTGTGGCTCTACCATCATTAAAGTGTGGTCTTTGTCTCTGGTCCAAAGCAGTTTACTTCCTTATCTGAAAAACAGAGCAGTAGAGGGTAAAGGGAGAAAGAAATGCCACACCCCTTACCTTACAGGGCACATGAAGAAGTTACAGTCATCACTGTTGCTCACACCCCCTTGGCCAGAACTGAACCACATGGTCAGACCTACCTACAAGTTAGGATGGCAAATGCAGTCGCTATTCTAAGGAGCTATAACTAAGGGCTTCCACTATTATGAAAGAAGAGATGAACACATTTAGGTTAGAGCTAACAGTCTATGCCAGAGTATACATTTTTAAATAATCATTTGAAATTAACCCTGACTTTGTGTAAATAATTGTTGAAGGTGAGTAATACATACACAGAGGGTCATTATACTATTTTTTCTACCTATGTTTATGTTTGAGAATTGCATAGTAAAGCATTCTCAAAAATTTAATTGCATAAGCCTGTATCATGGGATTTTGTTGGTGTTTGAATTAAGTAGGATTTGGCGTGGTTCATTATGTCATCAAAAGATGGAAAGGGGCTGGGAGATTTACAGGGTTTTGAAGGACTCCTGAGACATTGGACAGCCTATGTGGTACTGGATAGCTTTCCTCTGAGCCAGCTGCCAAAACAAAAGCATAAACAAGAAAATACTGACCTGATAATTATTTTGAATATCTCAATCTCTGTGTTATTGTGGTGGCTCCAGAAAGCACACAAATGCCTGGAGCAAGGATCCTGTTTCTAAGAGAGGATGTTCGATTCAGGCTATTCCAGGCAATGCCCCATCTTACCTGTGCTCAGGGGGCCGCCACATTACAGCCATACCACCAATTCTGCTCCAACCTGCTTCTGGTTATTCTCCATAAAGCATATTGTGCCCAACTTAATAAATGTAGAATTTTATTTTGCAATTACTCATTTTCTCTCTCAATTTTTGAAAGTCATCCCTAACCATGAAGTGCCTGTTTCACAAGTGGTTCCTGATGTCTTGCAAATGAGATGGCATTTAGGACCTTAAAGCCTCATTGGAGCAATACTTCTTAGACACTAACTCATTAGCTCTGAGGACTAATCCACACTCTCCCACTCATCAACCTTAAAACCTTGGAAACTCAGGGAAACTGGGGCTATTTCCTGTACTTATGCAATGAAGATAAGCCCTTCAAAATCAGCGTGTCATGAAGGATGCATCAAAACATAAGTGAAAGTGATCTCTAAATATAAAAATAAAGATTCTTTCAAGTTCTTATTCCTTCTTAAACTTAATCATCTTGACGACTTAAGAATATTTTTCCTTAAGTTCTATAGTTTCCCGTGGCCTCATCATACTATCAATAAAGTAAGGGTTGCATTCAGAATTCCACGCTGTGTTCTCTGACTGTACCTACACAGCATTATCAGACCTCCAGCTCCCTTTCAAAATCCCTGTAGACTCCTAGAAGTTCTCAGAGGAGTTAAGAGTTCACCACTGTGCTTCCCTTTCAGGAAATGCGGTGGCCTGTACCATCATTATTCTTGCTTTTCCTTTCTCTAGTCATCTTCAAGACCTCAGAAAGCTGTCACCATAATTAAGGACACCTCTTTATGAGAACTACAGTTGCCAAAGACAAATGTGAGAGATGCTAATTTACAATTTCTACTCTTTGGTTCCTGCTTTTACTTCCTTATCACCAGTTCAGCTATTTTGCATGTGTGTGTTGTTTGGAAATTAGTCTGTTTTTATTTTCTTTAACCTGGTATACATCATTATTCCAAGATATCAGTCTTAGCTGAGAGTTCTGACTGCCTTCACTTCCACAGTGAAGTGAAGACATGCTCTCGTCACCTTAGGTTTACACTCTGCTCTTGGGTCTCAGCACTGGGCTGTGGAACTCTTACTTCTTTTTTTTTTTTTTTTTTTTTTTGAGACGGAGTCTTGCTCTGTCGCCCAGGCAGTGGCGCGATCTCCACTCACTGCAAGCTCCGCCGCCCAGGTTCACACCATTCTCCTGCTTCAGCCTCCCATGTAGCTGGGACTACAGGTGCCCGCCACCGCGCCTGGCTAATTTTTGTATTTTTAGTAGAGACGGGGTTTCACCGTGTTAG
The DNA here is from genome assembly GCF_009764315.1 of Trachypithecus francoisi. NCBI lineage: Eukaryota > Metazoa > Chordata > Mammalia > Primates > Cercopithecidae > Trachypithecus > Trachypithecus francoisi. Next base: position 21,458,192 of record NW_022681454.1, read on the forward strand.
TCAGGATGGTCTCGATCTCCTGACCTCGTGATCCGCCTGTCTCGGCCTCCCAAAGTGCTAGGATTACAGGCGTGAGCCACCACGCCCAGTAGAACTCTTACTTCTTAGTGGAATTTTGATGAACTGGCTCTTCTGGCTCACTCTTATAACCTTTTCATAGAACACTCCGACAGGAGTCCGTGGCACTGGGACATTGTACTCCAAAATCTCCTTCCTCTGATTCTGTGGCATTATTCTTGAATCAAGCTATCATTTCTCATTTCTTCTTTTCCTCATTAGAATTCGTCATAGGGAGGTGTTTCCACCTCTTATGCAAATAGACTCCCTCCAACACTTCTTCATGTCCAGGCACTTACGAGTTTTAGAAATACACAGCTCTGGAATGATCTAAAGTACCTATCACACTTTATGAGCACCTGTCCTACAGACTACCTATGAGTTTTGCCCCCAAACCTCATATGTTGCTATCCTAATCCCCAATGCAATGGTATTAGGAGGTGGGGCTTTGGGGAGGTAATTAGGTCAAGAGGGTAGATCCCTCGTGATTAGGATTAGCTCCCTTATAGGAAGAGACATGAGAACTTGCCCTCACTCTCTCTGCTCTCTGCCAGGTGAAAACACAAGGAGAAGATGGCCATCTGCAAACCAGATCCAGACACTGGATCTGCTAGCACCTAGATCTTGGACTTCCTGGTCTCTAGGACTGGAGAAATACATGTTTTTGTTTAAGCCACCCATTCTATGGTATTTGTGTTAAAGCAGCCCAAATTGACTAAGATATCTGGTCTGTGCAAGTGAAAATCTCTTCTCCTTACCTTATATGAAAAATGAAATGCCATGGATTGGTGAGTTCAACGATTCAGATTACCTGAAGTTTTCATGTTCCAATATTTGTAGATTACAGCTAGAGACAGAGAGAGCATTACTGGAATTTGTACACCACAGGTACAATGTGAACTCTGGACTTGAGAAATTTACCATGTAATGATCTTTCATGGGAAAGAATACAAAAATATTGTAATTGACTGTGTTCACTTTTCTTATTAGATTTTTTCGCTTCTTCTCTTGGTTCTCTGTCTTATTTCTGGATCTTAATAAACTAAAAATAGATTGTTTACTGTTTAAATTTCTTTGTTTTATGCCTTGAGCTACACAAAGAAAAAATCAGTCAATCAAATATACCCAATCTTCCTATAAAAAGAGATAAAAATATTCAGGATGTTCCAGACATAAGATTATTCTTTTAATCCTGTTTTACAGAAATTAGAGAGTTGGGTCTAAATTTAACTGGGTCTGACCTGCTTCACCTAGACTCACCATTAACAATGAGAAAGAATTTTAAAATCCCCAATTCCTATCAGTTTCTACTACGAATCAAAAAAGCATTTCCTTAATCCTTATCCCCAAGAGCAGTTTCATTATCATTTCAAATATAAAGAATTCTGCTTGAAATATTATATAATTTTAGAAAATTTGATTTTAAAATAAGTGGAAATTAAGCAACTTGATAAAATTATGTTTATAAACTATTCATCTTTTTTTTTTTTTTTTTTTTTGAGACGGAGTCTGGCTCTGTCACCCAGGCTGGAGTGCAGTGGCCGGATCTCAGCTCACTGCAAGCTCCGCCTCCTGGGTTCACGCCATTCTCCTGCCTCAGCCTCCCGAGTAGCTGGGACTACAGGCGCCGCCACCTCGCCCGGCTAGTTTTTTGTATTTTTTAGTAGAGACGGGGTTTCACCGTGTTAGCCAGGATGGTCTCGATCTCCTGACCTCGTGATCTGCCCGTCTCGGCCTCCCAAAGTGCATCTATGTTAAAAGAAAATTCAAAAGGATGCTATGCTAATCTCATGAATTTGTCCTAAAAATTGCAGCTGTTTCTTTAAAGAGATTTAGAATAGCAGGTGGCTAGGGAGAAGCCTTTATTAATTTGAAGATCTCTTGACCCTGAGCCTTTCAATTTTTCTCTAGAGGAGGAAAGGGTTAACTTATATTATTTCCATTTTTGTCCAGGAAGGACAGGCTCTAGGATCTGAATTGCCAAGTTCAGTGCCAAGGCTGCACAAAATAATGAGAGGCCATATTGCAGATTCTTTTGTCAGCATCTCAAAAGGCTACATACCCATTAAAATACCAACCTAACCCTCCTGTATACGTAAGTATACAGTGTGGTATGAGAGTAAGAAAGTCAATTTCTCCTCAAGCACCTTTTCCCATGTATTTAACTTTGTCCTAATTTCTTTGCAATCTACTTAGCACCACAAATTTAGGATAAGGGAGACGGGACACTTAGGGGCTTATCAGCTCTCATTATATCACTCCAGATAGAAAGAGCAGCTTGACATCCCACTCAAAAAAAAAAAAACAAAACAAAACAAAACAAAATGCATGGCAGAGGAGGTCAGAGGACTGAACTCCATACAACACTCTTTTGACCAAGCATTTAGTCCTCTAGTAGCATTTATTGAAACCATAGTATTTTGGCATAAGTGATTCTTCATCCTTTGAACAGAGGATCTGGGCACAGGAAATGGGGCAAATTCAATCATATTTTAAAGAAATAGCAAAATGGCTGATGTAAATGCTACCTTAGCACTAACTACACTAAATTTAAATAAGCATTTGAATCAAAAGACAGAGTTTGTTAAAATGAATACAAAAACATAATCCAACTATTTGTTGTCTACCAGAGATATACTTCAGATTCAAAGACACAACTACGTTGAAATTAAAAGAATATCATTCAAATAATAAGCAAAAAGAGCTGAAGTTTCTATACTAATATCAGACAAAACAGACTTTAAGGTTAAAATTATTTCTAGACACAAAGAAGACATTTTAGGACAAAAGGATCACCCAATCAGAAAAGCTATAATAATTATAAACACATATTCACCTACCAAAAAAGCCTGAAAATACATCAAGAAAAAACTAACAATTGAAGAGAGAAATAGAAAACTCAACAATATTTGGAGACTTTAATGCTCTGCTTTTAACAATAGATTGAACAACTAGGTAAATTATCAACAGGAGTATAAAGGACTTGAACAATGTGATAAACCAACTAGACCTAGCAGACATCTATTGAACAGTTCAGTCAACAATTGCAGAATACACAGTCTTCTCAAGTGCATATAAAACATTCTACAGGTAGACCATATGTTAGGGTGTAAAAGAAACCTCAATACATTTAAAAGGATGAAATTATGCAAAGTATGTTCTCTTACCCTAACAGCGTTAAGTTAGCAATCAATAATTGGAAAAAAATTGAGAAATTCATAAATATGTGAAAATTGAACAATACAGTCTTAAATAACCATTGGTCAAAGAAGAAATCACACAAAAAAATATAAAACATTTTGAGATGAATGAAAACAAAAACACAATATACCAAAACTTATGAAATTCAGCTAAAGCAGTGCTTAGAGATAAATTTATAGCTGTATTTATCTAATTTTTAAAAATGTTTATTTAAATAGCTTTACGAGTACAAGTGGTTTTTACTTACAATTGATTATACATGTGTATACATACACAAATATATGTACATATATATGTGAATACACACACACATACACATATATACACATACACCCACAACATTTTTTGTAATCCTCTCATTGGCTACAGAGCACTTAGGTTGATTCCACATCTTTGCAATTGTGAACCGTGCTGCAATAAACATATAAGTGCAGATGCTTTTTTATATAACTTATTTTCCTTGGGTAAATACCCAATAGAGGAACTGCTGGATCAAATAGTAGATCTATTTTTAGTTCTTTGAGAAATCTCCATAATGTTTTCCATAGAGGTTGTGCTAATTTACATTCCCACCAATTGTGTTATAAGCATTCTTTTTTCACCACATCCTCACCAACGTCTATAGGTTTTTGACTTTAAGAATGGCATTCTGACTTGGGTAAAGTGGCATCTCATTGTGGTTTTAATTAGCATTTTCCTTATGATTAGTGATGTTGAAGATTTTTGTATATGTTTGTTGGCCATTTGTATATCTTCTTTTGAGAGATATCTGTTCATGTCATTTGCCTAATATATAATGGGACTTGTTTCCTTCACAAATTCTGGATGTCAGTCCTTTGCCAACAACATGGTTTTGAGTATTTTCTTTCATTCTTTAGGTTGTCTGTTTACTCTATGGATTATTTTGCTGTTCAGAAAAGTTTTAGTTTAATTAAGTCCCATTTGTTTATTTTTCTTTTTGTTGCATTTGCTTTTGGGCTCTTAGTCATAAATTCTTTGTCTAGGCCAATGTCTAGAAGAGTTTTTCCTAAGCTTTCTTTAAGAATTTTTATGGATTCAGGTCTTACATTTAAGATTTTAATCCATCTTGTGTTAATTTTTGTCTATGATGAGAGAGAGAGATCAAGTTTCATTCTTTTTCGTGAACACCATTTGTGAAATAGTGTGTTCCTTCTCCAGTATGTGTTTTTGTGTGCTTTGTCAAAGATCAGTTGGTTGTAGACTTTCTTTATAGGTTCTCTATTCTGTTCCATTTGTCTATGTGTGTACTTTTATACCTGTGCCATACTGTTTTGGTTACCATAGCCTTCTAGTATAATTTGAAGTTGGGTAGTGTGATGCCTCTGGCTTTGTTCTTTTTGTTTAAGATATCTTTGGCGATTTGGGCTCCATTTTGCTTTCAGATGAACTTTAGGATTTTTTCCCTAATTCCTTGAAAAATGACATTGGTATTTTGATAGGAATTGTATGGAATCTGTAGATTGTTTCGAGCAGTACAATCATTTTCACAATATTGATTGTTGCTATCCATAAACATGAAATATTTTTCCATTCATTTGTTTCAACTGTGACTTATTTCAGCAGTGTTTTTTAGCTCTCCTTGTAGAGATTCATCATCACTTTGGTTATGTATATTCCTAGAGATTAATATTTTGTAACCATTGAAAATAGGATTGAGTTCTTGATTTGATTCTCAGCTTGACTGTTATTGGCATATAGCAATGCTACTGATTTTTGTACATTGATTTTGTAACCTGAGACTTTACTAAATTCATTAATCAAATCTAGGAGTCTTTTGGAGGAGACTTTCGGGTTTTCTAGGTTTAAGATTATAACATCAGCAAACGGAGATAGTTTGACTTCCTCTTTTCCAAATTGGATGCCCTTTCTTTCTTTCCCTTGCCTTATTATTCTGGCTAGGATGTCCAGTTCTTACAGTTCACTACTTCTGAAAAGAAATAGTGAAAGTGGGCATCCTTGTCTGTTCTAGCTCTGAGGGGGAATGCTTTCAACTTTTCTCTATTCAGTATTATGTTTGTTATGGGTTTGTCTTATATGGCATTTATTATTTTAAGGTATATTCCTTCTATGCCTAATTTGTTAAGGTTTCATATTTTATATGAAAATATGCTGTATTTTATCAAATGTTTCTTTCTACATACATTGAAATGATCATATAGTTTTTGTTTTTAATACTGTTTATGTGGCAATCACATTCACATTTATTAATGTGCATATGTTGAAACATCTTTGCATCCCTTGAGGAAATACGCTGGATTGTGTTGAATTATCATTTTGAAATGGTGTTGGATTTGGATTGCTAGTATTATGTTGAGGATTTTTACATCTATCTTCATCAGGAATATTGGTCTGTACTTTCTTTCTTTGTTGTGTCCTTTCCTGGCTTTGGTATCAGAGTGATACTGGCTTCATAGAATGAAATAGCGAGGACTCCTTCGTTTTCAATCTTTTGTAATACTTTCAGTAGGATTGGTGTAAGTTGTCCTTTGAACATCTGATAGAATTTGGCTGTGGATCCTGGCTTTTTGTTGTTGTTGTTGGAAGATTTTATTACTGATTCAATCTCATTACTCATTATTGATCTGTTTAAGATTCCTATTTCTTCCTGATTAAAGCTTGGAGGATTGTATCTTTCCAGGAATTTATCAATTTCCTCTAGATTTTCCAGTTTGTGTGCACAGAGATGTTCTTAGTGATCTTGGACAATCTTTTGTATTTCTGTGGTATCGGCGGTAATGTTTCCATATTCATTTCTGATTGAGTTTTATTTGAAACTTTCTCTTTTTGGGGCTAATCTAGCTAGTGGTCTATCAATTTGGTTATCTTTTCAAAGAGCCAACTTTTGGTTTCATTCATCCTTTGTATTCATTTTTTAAAATTTTATTTAGTTCTGGTCTGATCTTTTTTTTTTTCTTCTGATAGCTTTGGGTTTGGTTTCTGCTTGTTTTTCTAGTTCCTTAAGATATGATATTAGGTTGTCAATTTGTGATCTTTCTGTCTTTTTGATATAGGCATTTATCTCTAGAAACTTCACTCTTAGCATTGCTTTTGCTGTATTCCAGATATTTTGAGAGATTTATAAACATTAATATAAAATGAGAGATTTAAAATCAATACCCTAACATTCCATCTTAAAATATAATAAAAATAAAAGAACAAACTAAACTCAAAGAAAGCAGAATAAAGAAAAATAAAGGTTAGAGAAAAATAACTGAAATTGAGAATAGAAAAATAGAGAAAATCAGGGCCGGGCGCAGTGGCTCAAGCCTGTAATCCCAGCACTTTGGGAGGCCGAGACGGGCGGATCACGAGGTCAGGAGATCAAGACCATCCTGGTGAACACAGTGAAACCCTGTCTCTACTAAAAATACAAAAAAATTAGCCGGGCGCGGTGGCGGGCGCCTGTAGTCCCAGCTACTCGGGAGGCTGAGGCAGGAGAATGGCAGGAACCCGGGAGGTGGAGCTTGCAGTGAGCTGAGATCGCGCCACTACACTCCAGCCTGGGCAACTGAGCGAGATTCCGTCTCAAAAAAAAAAAAAAAGAAAAATAGAGAAAATCAACAAAGTCAGAAGTTATTTCTTTAAAAAGGTCAACAACTTTAATTAGACTGACCAAAAAAAGAAAAAGAACATTCAAGTTGCAAAAATGAACAACAAAAGTGAGACATCATTACGCATCTTGCAGAAATAAAAAGGATTAAAAGAGAACACCGTAAAAAATTGTATCCAACAAAGCAGATAACCTGGGTAAAACAGAGACATTTATAGAAAGACATAAACTAACAGAATTGAGTGAAGAAAAAGTGTAAAAAGGAATGAAGCACTGATACATACTACCACATGAATGAACCTTGAAAATATTATTACATGAAAGAATCCAGTCACAAAAGACCACATGTATAAATACATTTATATAAAATATCCAGAATAGACAAATTCATGGGGACAGAAAGTGGAGGGTCTCAGGGAGAGGGCAATGGAATGATGAGAAATGGATTTTCTTTTGTTTTTTGAGACAGGGTCTCACTCTGTCACCCAGGCTGCAGTGCAGTGGTGCGATCTCGGCTCACTACAAGCTCCGCCTCCCAGGTTCATGCCATTCTTCTGCCTCAGCCTCTCAAGTAGCTAGGACTACAGGCGCCTGCCACCATGCCTGGCTAATTTTTTGTATTTTTAGTAGAAACGGGGTTTCACCATGTCATCCAGGATGGTCTTCATATCCTGACCTTGTGATCTGTCTGCCTTGGCCTCTCAAAGTGCTGGGATGACAGGTGTGAGCCACTGCACCCGGCTGAGAAATGGATTTTCTTTAGGGGGCAATAGAAATGCCCTAAAATTAGACAAGTGGTTATGTTTGCACAACTCTCAATATATGAAAACATTTTCCTTGTACTTGATAGGATAAAATTCATGATACACATGTTTTATCTCAATAAATGTTATTAAAAAGAAAAATAAGCAATGGACCAGATCTGATCCACAGGTTAGAGTTTACAAACTCTTATTTTAGAATGATGCTTACTATATACTTTAAATTTCATATGGAACCAAAAAAAAGCACGTACAGCCAAGACAATCCTAAGCAAAAAGAACAAAGCTGGAGGCATCATGCTACCTGACTTCAAACTATACTACAAGGCTACAGTAACCAAAACAGCATGGTACTGGTACCAAAACAGATATATAGACCAAGGGAACAGAACAGAGATCTCACAAATAATGCCACAAGTCTACAACCATCTGATCTTCCACAAAACTGACAAAAACAATGGCGAGAGAATTCCCTGTTTAAGAAATGGTGCTGGGAAAACTGGCCAGCCATATGCAGAAAATTGGACCCCTTCCTTACACCTTATACAAAAATTAACTCAAGATGGGTTAAAGACTTAAATGTGAAACCTAAAACCATAAAAACCCTAGAAGAAAACTGAGGCAATGCCATTCAGGACATAGGCATGGGCAAAGACTTCATGACTAAAACACCAAGAGCAATTGCAGCAAAAGCCAAAATGGAATCCAATTAAACTAAACAACTTCTGCACAGCAAAAGAAACTCATCAGAGTGAATGGGCAACCTACAGAATGGGAGAAAACTTTCACAATCTATCCATCTGACAAAGGGCTAATATCCAGAATCTACAAGGGACTTATACAAATTTACAAGAAAAATACAAACAACTCCATCAAAAAGTGAGCAAAGGATATGAACAGTCACTTCTCAAAAGAACACATTTATGCAGCCAACAAACATATGAAAGAAAGCTCATTATCACTGGTCATTATAGAAGTGCAAATCAAAACCACAATGAGATACCATCTCACGCCAGTTAGAATGGTGATTATTAAAAAGTCAGGAAACAACAGATGCTGGAGAGGATGTAGAGAAACAGGAATATTTTTACACTGTTGGTGGGAGTGTAAATTAGTTCAGCCATTGTGGAAGACAGTGTGGCAATTTCTCAAGGATCTAGAACTAGAAATACCATTTGACCCAGCAATCCCATTACTGGGTATATACCCAAAGGATTAGAAATCATTCTACTAGAAAGACATAGGCACACATATGCTTATTGCAGCACTATTTACAATAGCAAAGACTTGGAACCAACCCAAATGCCCATCAATGATAGACTGGATAAAGAAAATGTGGCAAACATACACCATGGAATGCTATATAGCCATAAAAATGAATGAGTTCAGCCGGGTGCGGTGGCTCAAGCCTGTAATCCCAGCACTTTGGGAAGCCGAGGCAGGCAGATCACAAGGTCAGGAGTTCGAGACCAGCCTGGCCAATATGGTGAAACCCCGTCTCTACTAAAAATACAAAAAAATACAAAAAAAATTAGCCGGGAGTGGTGGCGGAGGTCTGTAGTCCCAGCTATTTGGGAGGCTGAGGCAGGAGAACTGCTTGAACCTGGGAGGCGGAGGTTGTAGTGAGCCGAGATCGGGCCACTGCACTCCAGCCTGGGAGACAGAGACAGAGACAAAAAAAAAAAAAAATGAAAAATGAATGAGTTCATATCCTTTGCAGGGACATGGATAAAGCTGGAAACCACCATCCTCAGCAAACTAACACAGGAACAGAAAACCAAATACTGCATGTTCTCACTCATAAGTGGGAGCTGAACAATAAAAACACATAAACAGTGGGGCCTATTGGAGGGTGAGGGACAAGGGGAAGGAGATCATTAAGACAGATAACTAATGCATATGTGACTTAAAATCTAGATGATTGGTTGATAGGTGCAACAAACCACCATGGCACATGTATACCTATGTCACAAACTTGCACATTCTGCACATGTATCCCAGAACTTAAAGTAAAATAAAATAAAAATAAAAATATATAGAAGACATAAAAGGTTAGACTTGTTGATCGATGAAATACAAAGAGTAAAAGAAAGAAGCATCTAGGGAATCCAAGATAACTCCCATCTTCAATTAAAGCCTTTAATCCTTCTTCATTCGGTCTCACAGGGAAAAAAAATCATATATGAAGTAAAAGATATACACATGCACCCCAAATGTGTGCTCGGTGTGGGATAAAATAAGAATATTCACATAAAGAAAAAAATCTAAATCAAGGGTACTATTGGGAGGAGATGGGAGTACAGGGTTATCGTAGGAACTTGAATCTATATGTGCTAGAATTCCAAGAGTATAATCATGGCTTTGGTTAGAGATTTAGTGCATTCACTCTTGAAGAGAGAAGAAATACCTGCAAACACACACACACGCACACACACGCAGGCAATGAGCTCAAAGTCCAAATTCTTAATTTATGCCTATCATGGGTCCGTAAGGCTATACAAACTTTCTAATCTTCAGACACGTTCTTGTTCCCTGCAGAGGTTGTTCAGCAGTGCTGAGCTGACCTTCAGAAGAAAAGCTACTAGGAGGCCCATGAAATGCAGTATCAGGAAACCATATGACTTCACAAATGTTTTTGTGTGTTTCTCCAGAAATCCTTCTAATTTAGAAATTCTAGTTAATTTCTTTATATAATTATACATGATTTTGCAGTGGACACAGCAGTGATCTATTTGTAATTTTGTTTTTCAATAAATTTATAGTGAGCAAAAAGAAAATTGATAGAATGAAATATTATCAGGAAAAGTATTGATAGGGCTTGTTCTGCTGTTAATTTTAATTGTCCTAATCTGGGCTCACCCAGACCTGTCTTCTGATTCTGCCATTAGTTAGTGGTTTGACCTTAAGCAAGTTAGTTTTTCTTTATCTGTCAAATGAAGGAGTTGAACTAGAGCATCTTCTAAGATTCCTTTCACTTCCAACAATATTTGTATTTCTGAAATAGGAATGAAACTGCTAGTTGTAATCTAACATGTTAAATTTCTTTGGCCCACCATACTAAATATAGTAACTGAATCACTAATAAACTAATCACTAAAAAACAGCAGAGAAAATGTTTCAGTTTAGGTTCAGGGAGAGAGTAAATGGGTATTCAGTTTTAAAATTGCATGCTACAGAAGTTTTTATAGAATAACTAATAGAAATGTGTTTGAAAGAAACTTGGATGATTTATTTTTATAAACCTAAAACTGTTCTGCATGTATCTTCTAGCCTTGTGTAGCCAACGTAGATGTATGTCATGTTGCGAAAGAATGTCCTTGATTATCCTGTTCCCAAATCCCACCTACCACATGGTTGTTTGACACATGGTATTATTATCTCCATTAAGTTATTCAGTTGGAAGTTATGCTTTCATTACTATATAAATGCATTTAAACAATGACCCATTTGCAAATAGGCATGTCCATAACTATGAGAGTAGATAATACCAATATTGCATTTCCTCTGACTTCAGCCAAGCATAAAAGCGACAAGTGGGTTTGTCGCTCCACTCTCGTGTTCAGCTAAAATTAGATATTTAAATTTGAATAGTACTAAATGGCTCTCTACACTCAGGTAGCACTCCCTTGACCATCTGCCAATGTGCACGTTTCCTAATATAGAACACTGCTCCTGCTGGCAAATTCATTTCCTCAATTTTCTAGAAGCTACAGAAAAACTCAGCCAAGCATAGGCTCTAGCCTCCTCTTAGAAGGAGTAAACACCTTAAACAATGAAAATCATCCGTTTCCTTGAAAAATTATAATATGATTTGGCATTCATACTTTCTTCGGGTAGAGCCTTGCCTTGGTAACATGCTCAGTGGTTGGCTATTTATTTGAATCATTTGGGAGCATTTTGAAGACAGATGAGCTTAAAACACATCTTTAACATAGCAAAATAGATTCAGACTTCATCAAACATCGGTTCATTTTTGAAACATACTGAATTCATTAAGTTAATTCACCCTATAGAGTAACTCACAAGAAGCTCCCAGCACAACAAGAAAGAAGCAAAAATTCAGTTATGCAAATTATTTCAACTTAAACTGTGCCCGGTGAACAATAGAAGGAATAAGTGATTCAAACTGTATGCTAATCACCTTTGCATGTACAGAGTGAAGACCGACAATGTCAGATTTTCTGCAGGATTTGGAAATGACCGTGTCTTTGCGGGTAGAATCCCTGCCAAGTCATCCATCTGATGGAGAACTATTCTTAGTTTCCAGTAGTTTCTCCACTTAAATCTACTTAGTGGGTGACCATTTTCCTTGGCTAGGATATTCGGATGAGATGAGATAATGAAACAATACCTGATAATTTTTCTCAAAGTATTCAGTTTGGACCAAATTAAAAGTTGGCTGCAATTTATTCCCTTGCACTGTAGCAAAAATTACCTTTGGTCCTTTGTAACTTAATGGGAGATACTGGTCACTGCTACTTCGCAGCAGCCTCAAGAATCTCTGGGTTAGAAAGAAATCATTCCTGACTTCTTGTGAGATTTGAGATTTTATTAATCATGACAAGAAAGTGATTCTACAGCTAAAAACTTTGATACCAAGGGTCATATTGGTATTTAGTACATCTGAAAAGCTCTGGTGTGCTTAGAGTAGCAAATTCTGGCTCAAAGAGTTCTTTCAGGGATTCCAAAGACTGGTTTTGGCCATGTACGATGGCTCATGCCTATAATCCCAGCACTTTGGGAAGCCGAGGCAGGCAGAAGGCATGAGCCCAGGAGTTCGAGACTAGCCTGGGCAACATACATGGTGAAGCCCAGTCTCTACAAAGAAAAAAAAAAAAAAAGACTAGTTTTAATGTATTTAACAAAAAACAAAAAAGCTATCCCCTCCATTCCCTTCCTTTCCCTTGAGCTTTCTATTCAGAGTAGTTTTAATATATTGAGGACTTACTTTTGAGCCAGATGCTCTATCAAACATTATTTAATTTTCTTTAATCTTCAGAATCACATTATAAAACAGAAAATTTTATGTTCATTCTACATTTCAGGAACCTTTGGCTCTGAGAATTTAAGTTATTTACACCAAAAGCAAAGCTAGAGTTTGGATTTGAACCCTGATCTGAACGACTTCCAAAGTCCACGATGGTTCCAATGTGCTACTCTAGTCCCCACATAGCAGGAATGAGCTATGTTTGCCCTGACCCCAAGACCATAAGGTTCCTTCCTCTACCCTTGTTATAGTTCATCCAGAATGCTACACCAAAGTACTGCAGACTGAGTGGCTTGTAAACAACAAAGATTTATTTCTTACCATTCTGGAGGCTAGAAGTCTCAGATCAGGGTACCAGCATAGCTACTCTCTAGTAAGGGCCCTCTTCTGAGTTGCAGATTTTTGACTTTTTGTTGTATCCTTACATGGTAGGAAAAGAGCAAGCTAGCTCTCTGGCCTCATATGTGATCACTAATCCCATTCATGAGGGCTCCACTCTCATGGTCTCATTACTTCCTTAAAGCTTCATCTCCAAGTAGCATTAGGGATAGACTTTAATATATGAATTTCAAAAGACATAAACTTCCAGTTCATAACATTAGAGCCAGGATTTGAACCCTGGTCAAATGACTTCTGAAATCCATACGGGTTTCAATGGCTAATTCACTGTCTGCCTAGCAAGTTGTGATCACCCTGACCCCCAAGGCAGTAAAGTTTTTTTTTCTACCTTTAGGTTTAGTTTGAAGTTTCAGTCTAGAGTTCAAAACTCACATGCCTTGACCCTTCTCAAAGAATTCTAACTCAGTGAATCTGGGAGCAGGCAGTTATAGTTTCCTAAAATTCTCCAGTTGGTTCCAATGCATGCTTCTAGTTGAGAACCACTGATCATATAATTTAGTGGTCCTATACCGTGAAAGTCCACGTGTACATTCTTAGACATTGTGAGATCTATAAAAAGTTTTCAGTGTTGTGTTCCCATTTCAATAATATTTTTAAAATTACTGCTGTGCTTTGAATATGGTTTTTTCCCCTCTGAAACTCAAGTTGAAATTTGATTCCCAATGTAATGTGTTGAGAAGTGGTGAGAGCTTTAAGAAGTATTTAGGGCCGGGCGCGGTGGCTCAAGCCTGTAATCCCAGCACTTTGGGAGGCCGAGACGGGCGGATCACGAGGTCAAGAGATCGAGACCATCCTGGCTAATACGGTGAAACCCCGTCTCTACTAAAAAAATACAAAAAACTAGCCGGGCGCAGTGGCGGGCGCCTGTAGTCCCAGCTACTCGGGAGGCTGAGGCAGGAGAATGGCGGGAACCCGGGAGGCGGAGCTTGCAGTGAGCTGAGATCCGGCCACAGCACTCCAGCCTGGGCGACAGAGCGAGACTCCGTTTCAAAAAAAAAAAAAAAAAAAAAAAAGAAGTATTTAGGTCATAAGGGCTTCATCCTCATGAAGGGATTAATGCCACTGTTAGGGGACTGGGCTAATTCTCAAGAAAGTGAGTTCTCACTCTTAAGGGTCTGGATTAGTTATGACTGGAGTGGGTTATTATAAAGTGAGGCCGCCCCTCATGTTTTCTTCCTGTTGCACATGCCAATTTCCCTTTCTGCTTCTCCACCATGTATGATGTGGCATGAGGCCCTTACCAGAGCTGCTGCCATGCCCTTGGAATTTCAGCCTGCAGAACCATGAGCCAAATAAACTTCTATTCTTTATCAATTACCCAGTCTCAGGCATTCTGTTATACCAACAGAAAACTGACTATTACTCTAAGTCAATTCTGGATATGAATAACCAAGCCCTGCCAGCTGACTTTATCAGTTTCTATTTGTTTCAACTTTGTAGCCATTCAACAAACATTTATGTTCCTGACATATGTCTTTCAATGTACAATGATAAATAAGACAATAAGTATGTTTCTTGATTAGCAAAATGATGTTAGAAATAGCAATTATCTGAACTAATTTTCAACAAAGTTTCCAAGAACAAACAATGAGGAAAGGACAATCTCTTTAATAATTGGTGTTGAGAAAACTGGATATCCATATGCAAAAGAATGAGATTACACCATTATCTCACATTACACCTACAAAATCAAGTAAAAATGAATAGAAATGTAAACATAAGACCAAAAACTATAAAGCTACTAAAAGAAAGCATAGGAGAAAGAAAACTCCATGATACTGTCTGGGAAATTATTTCTGAGATAAGACGTCAATAGCACCACAGGCAATAAAAGTAAAAACTGACAAATGAAACTACATCAAACTAAAAAGCTTCTGCATAGCAAGGGAAACAATTAACAGTGTGAAGAGACAACCCACAGGAGATTGGAAGAAAATATTTACAAACCATACATCTGATAAAGGTATAATATGCAATATATATAAGGAACTCAAGCAACTCAAGAGCAATATAACAATCCACTTTAAAAATGGGCAAAGGATCTGAGCAGACATTTCTCAAAGAAAGAGATGAATAGCCAACAGACATATGAAAAAATGCTCCACATTTCCCTAATCATCAGAGAAATGCAAATTAAAACCCCAATAGAATATCACCTCATGCTTGTTAGAATAGCTATTATCAAAAAACAGTCAAAAATGATCATGGCAGACGAGAAGCAGGAGTAGATCACAGCTCTGACTCGGACGGACAGAGCAGCATGTGAAGGCTTGCATCGTGAATTTTAGCCCTGAATGACTGAAAGAACAAATCCGGAATCCCAAGATGACCTACAGACCCTCTGAAGGAAGCTTAGACTCCTCCTGCAGGACCTGGGAGACACCCCAAATACTGTAAGTGCCCAAACTACAGTGGAAATGGGATATTCTCTGCTCCCGAACACACACTCCCACTGCGTGTGGGGAAACTGAAGGTCTAGTTTGCCGGAGAAGTTTCCGACCTTACCTGGAACTGAGTCAACTTAGATAACCGAATGAATTGCAGGGGTGGAGGAGGCAGTGGGAAGGGCCCTGGGAGCTTGCTGGGTCCCCAGGCAGGCCATTCCTGCCTGGCACCACAGGGATCCTTTCAGGAGGGTGGCCAGAAGTGCGGGGAGATAACCACAGGGAGTAGGAGACCTCCAGCTGAACTTTGTAACAATTTAAACCAGGTGAGAAGCCTCTTGGCCAGAACTCAGGGGAGGGCGTAAATCCAGCATGCAGACTCCACAGGTGGGTGAAGAACCAGAGCCGTTTTATCTCACGGCTGGGAGGCGGGCAGCCTGGGACAAGTTCTTAAGCCCTGCTCACCCACAGCCTGGAAATAGACTCGTTGCCATTGGGGGTAGCACGATGGGAGTGAGACCGGCTCTTCAGATTGTGTGGGAGTTGGGTGAAGCCTGTGACTACTGGCTTTCCCCCACTTCCCTGACAACCTGCATGACTCAGCAGAGGCAGCCACAATCATCCTAAGTACACAGCTCCATTGACCTGGGAACCTCACTTCCATCCCCGACAGCAGCCACAGCAAGGCCCGCCCAAGGAGAGTCTGAGCTCAGACGTGCCTATTCCTGCCCCCACCTGATGGTCCTTCCCTACCCACCCTGGTAGCTGAAGACAAAGGGTATATACTCTTGGGAGTTCCAGGGCCCCACCCACCACCAGTTCCTCTCCATACTACCACAGCTGATGCTCTCTGGAAAGTGCCACCTCCCAGCAGAAGAACAACGAGCACAAAGATAGAACGTTAAACTACCAAAGCTAAGAACCCTCACAGAGTCCATTTTACTGCTCTGCCACCTTCACCAGAACAGGTGCTGGTATCCACAGCTGAGAGATCCATAAACGGTTCACATCACAGGACCCTGTGAAGTCAAACCCCAGTACCAGCCAGGAACCTGGCAGATTTGCTGGGAGGCTAGACCTAGAAGGGAGACAACAGTCACTGCAGCTTGGCTCTCGGGAAGCCACAGCCATAGGAAAAAGAGGGGAGTACTACATTAAGGGAACACCCTGTGGGACAGAAGAATCTGAACAACAGCCTTTAGCCCTAGACCTTCCCTCTGACAGAGCCTACCCAAATGAGAAGGAACCAGAAAACCAACCCTGGTAATATGTCAAAATAAGGCTCTTTAACAACCTCCCAAAAATCACATTAGCTCATCAGCACTGAATCCAAACCAAGAAGAAATTTGTGATTTATCTGAAAAACAATTCAGGAGATAATTATTAAGCTAATCAGGGAAGCACCAGAGAAAGGCAAAGCCCAATGCAATGAAATCCAAAAAAAGATACAAGAAATGAAGGGAGAAATATTCAAGAAAATAGACAGCATAAATAAGAAAACAATCAAAACTTCACGAAACATTGGATATACTATAGAAATGTGAAATGCTCTGGAACGTCTCAGCAATAGAATTGAACAACTAGAAGAAAGAAATTCACAGCTTGAAGACAAAGTCTTCAAATTAACCCAATTCAACAAAGACAAAGAAAAAAGAGTAAGAAAATATGAACAAAGTCTCCAGGAAATCTGGGATATTGTTAAACGACCAAACCTATGAATAATCAGTATTCATTAGGAATAAGAGAAATCTAAAAGTTTGGAAAACATATTTGAGGGGATAATTGAGGAAAACTTCCCCAGCCTTGCTGGAGACCTAGATATCTAAATATGTGAAGCACAAAGAACATCTGGAAAGTTCATCACAAAAATATTATTGCCTAGGCATATTGTTGTCAGGTTATCTAAAGTTAAAATGAAGGAAAGAATCTTAAGAGCTGTGAGACAAAAGTACCAGGTAACCTATAAAGAAAAGACCTATCAGATTAACAGGTGATTTCTCAGCAGAAACCCTACAAGCTAGAGAGGACTTGTGTGCTATCTTCAGCCTCCTCAAACAAAACAATTATCAGCCAAGAATTTTGTATCCTGTGAAACTAAGAATCATATATGAAGAAAGATACAGTCTTTTTCAAAAAAAACAAATGTTGAGAGAATTCGCCACTACCATACCACCACTATAAGAATTGCTGAAAGAAGCTCTAAATATTGAAACAAACACTGGAAACACATCAAAACAGAACCTCTTTGAAGCATAAATCACACAGGACCTATAAAACAAAAATGCAATTTAAAAAGCAAAAACACAAAAAACCAACGTATGCAGGCAACAAATAACATGATGAATGGAATGGCATTTCACATCTCAATACTAACACTGAATGTAAATGGCCTAGATGCTCCACTTAAAGCATACAGAACTGCAGAATGGATAAGAACTCACCAACCATCTGCTGCCTTCAGGAGACTCACCTAACATATAAGGACTCACATAAAGTAAAAGGGTGGAAAAAGACATTTCATGCAAATGGACACCAAAACCTAGCAGGGGCAACTATTCTTATATCAGACAAAACAAACTATAAAGCAACAGCAGTTAAAAGAGAGAAAGAGGGACATTATATAATGGTAAAAGGCCTTGTCCAACAGGAAAATATCACAATCCTAAAATATATGCACCTAACATGGAGATCCCAAATTTATAAAACAATTACTAATAGACTTAAGAAATGAGATAGACAGCAACACAATAACAGTGGGGGACTTCAATACTCCACTAACAGAACTAGACAGGCCATCAAGATAGAAAGTCAACAAAGAAACAATGGATTTAAACTATGCCTTGGAACAAATGGACTTAATAGATATCTACAGAACATTCTATCAAACAACCACAGAACACACATTCTACTCAACAGCACATGGAACTTTCTCCAAGATAGACCACATGATAGGCCACAAAACGAATCTCAATAATTTTAAGAAAACTGAAATTATATCAAGAACTCTTTCAGACCACAGTGGACTAAAACTGGAAATCAACTCCAAAGGGAACCTTTAAAACCATGCAAATACATGGAAATCAAATAAGCTGCTCCTAAATGTTCATTGGGTCAAATTGAAATCAAGATGGAAATTTAAAAATTATTCAAACTGAATGACAATAATGACACATCCTATCAAAACCTCTGGGATACAGCAAAGGCAGTGCTAAGAGGAAAGTTCATAGCCCTAAATGGCTACATCAAAAAGGCTGAAAGCGCGCAAACTGACATTCTAAGGTCATACCTGAAGGAACTAGAGAAACAAGAACAAACCAAATCCAAACCCAGCAGAAGAAAGGAAACAACCAAGATCAGAGCAGAACTAAATGAAATTGAAACAAAAAAATACAAAAGATAAATGAAACAAATAGCTGATTCTTTGAAAAGATAAATAAAATTGATAAACCATTAGCAAGATTAACCAAGAAGAGAGAAAACCCAAATAATCTTATTAAGAAACAAAATGGGAAATATTATAACTGACATCACTGAAAAACAAAAGTTCATTCAAGGCTACTGTGAATACCTTTACACACACAAACTAGAAAACCTAGAAGAGATGGATAAATTTCTGAAAAAAAATATAACCCTCCTAGCTTAAATCAGGAATTAGATACCCTGAGCAGACCCATAACAAGCAGCGAGATTGAAATGGTAATTTTAAAATTGCAAACAACAACAAAAAATGTCCAGGACCAGACGGATTCACACCAGAACTCTACCAGACATTCAAAGAAAAATTGGTACCAATCCTTTTGACACTATTCCACAGCAGAGAGAAAGAGGGAATACTCCCTAATTCATTCCATGAAGCCAGCATCACCCTAACACCAAAATCAAGAAAGGACAAAACAAACAAACAAAAAAAACTACAGACCTATATCCCTGATGAACATAGTCAAATTACTTAATAAAATACTAGCTAAACAAATCCAATGCATATCAAAAAGATAATCTACCATGATCAAGTGAGTTTCATACCGGGGTGCAAGGATGGTTTAACATACACAAGTCAATAAAGGTGATACACCAAATAAACAGAATTTAAAACAAAAATCACATGATCATCTCAATAGATGCAGAAAAATCATTCAACAAAATCAAGCATCTCTTTATGATTAAAACTCTCAGCAAAATTGACATACAAGGGACATACCTCAATGTAATAAAAGCCATCTATGATAAACCTACAGCAAACATAATACTGAATGGGGAAAAGTTGAAATCATTACCTCTGAGAACTGGAACAAGACAATGATGCCCACTCTCACCACTCCTCTTCAACATAGTACTGGAAGTCCTAGCCAGAGCAAGCAGACAAGAGAAAAAAATAAAGGGCATCTAAATTGGTAAAGAGGAAGTCAAACTTTCACCGTTTGCTGACAGTATGATCATTTGCCTCGAAAACCCTAAGGACTCCTCCAGAAAGCTCCTAGAACTGATAAAAGAATTCAGCAAAGTTTCCGGATACAAGATTAACGCACACAAATCAGTAGCTCTTCTATACATCAACAATGACCAAGCAGAGAATCAAATCAAGAACTCAACCCCTTTTACAATAGCTGCAATGAAATAAAATACTTAGAAATATACCTAACCAAGTAGGTGAAATAACTCTGAAAGGAAAACAGAACACTGCTCAAAGAAATCATAGATGACACAAACAAATAGGAACACATCCCATGCTCATGGATGGATAGAATGAATATTGTGAAAATGACCATACTGCCAAAAGCAATCTACAAACTCAATGCAATCTCCATCAAAATACCACCATCATTCTTCACAGAATTAGAAAAAACAATTCTAAAATTCATATGGAACCAAAAAGAGCCTGCATAGCCAAAGCAAGACTAAGCAAAAAGAAAAAATCTGAAAGGCATCACACTACCTGATTTCAAACTATACTATAATAGAACCCAGAAATAAAGTCAAATACTTACAGCCAACCAATCTTCAACAAAGCAAACAAAAACATAAAGTCAGGAAAGGGCATTCTTTTCAACAAATGGTACTGGAATAATTGGCTAGCCACATGTAGGAGAATGAAACTGGATCCTCATGTCTCACCTTATACAAAAATCAACTCAAGGTGGATTAACGACTTCTGAAACTATAAAAATTCTAGGAGATAACATTGGAAAATTCCTTCTAGACATTGGCTTAGACAAGGATTTCATGACCAAGAACCCAAAAGCAAATGCAATAAAAACAAAGATAAATAGCTGGGACTTAATTAAACTAAAGTGCTTTTGCACAGCAAAAGGGACAGTCAGCAGAGTAAACAACTCACAGAGTGGGAGGAAATCTTAACCATCTATACATCTGACAAAGGACTAATATCCAGAATCTGTAACAAACTCAAACAAATCAATAAGAAAAAAAACGAACAATCCCATCAAAAAGTGGACTAAGGACATGAATAGACAATTCTCAAAAGAAGATACACAAATGGCCAATAAACATATGAAAAAATGCTCAGTCTCACTAATGATCAGGGAAATGGAAATTAAAATCACAATGTGATACCACCTTACTCCTGCAAGAATGGCCATAATAAAAAAATCAAAAAACAGTAGACGTTGGTGTGGATGTGGTGATCAGGGAACACTTCTACACAGCTGGTGGAAATGTAAACTAATACAGCCACTACGGAAAAGAGTGTGGAGGTTCCTTAAAGAACTAAAAGTAGAACTATCATTTAACCCAGTGATCCTACTACTTGGTACCTACCCAGAGGAAAAGAAGTCATTATATGAAAAAGATACTTGCACACGCATGTTTATAGCAGCACAATTCACAATTGTAAAACCATGGAACCAACCCAAATGCCCATCAATCAATGAGTGGATAAAGAAACTGTGATTTATATATGTGATGGAATACTATTCAGCCATAAAAAGGATGAATTAACGGCCTTCACAGTGACCTGGATGAGATTGGAGACTATTATTCTAAGTGAAGTAATTCAGGAATGGAAAACCAAACATTGTACGTTCTCACTGATATGTGGGAGCTAAGCTGTGAGGACGCAAAGGCATAAGAATGACACAATAGACTCTGGGGACTTGGGGGGAAAGAGTGGGAGGTGGGGGAGGGATAAAAGCCTATAAATAGCCTGCAGTGTATACAGCTTAGGTGATGGATGCACCAAAATCTCACAGATCACCACTGAAGAACTTACTCATGTAACCAAACACTATCTGTACCCCAATAACCTTTAAACTATACAAAAATAAATAAAAAAAATGAAACAGAAAAACAAATAGCAAGTGTTGGCAAAGATGTAGAGGAAAGGGAAGTCATGTACACTGTTGGGAATGTAAATTACTGCAGCCATTTTGGAACACAGTATGGAGGTTTCTCAAAAAACTGAAAAGTAGAACTATCATATGATCCAGAAATCCCACTTCTAGGCAAATATCCAAAGGAATTGAAATCAGTATTTTAAAGAGATACTTCCCCTCCCATGTTTATTTCACCAGTATTCACAATAGCCAAGCTATGGAAGCAACCTAAGTATCTATCAATGGATAACTGGATAAAGAAAATATGGTGTATATACATGAAAGACTGTACAACCTTTAAAAAGAAGGAAATTCTGTCATTTGCAACAATATGGTTCAAACTAGAGGATGTTATGCTAAGCGAACTAAGCCAGACTCAGAAAGACAAGTACTGTATGATCTCACTTATATGTGAAATCTAAAAAAGTTGTGCTCATAGAAACAGAGAATAAAAAGTAGTTACCAGATGATGAGGGGTGGGGGTGGGGAGGGAGAAATGGGGAAAGGAGAGATGTTGACAAAGGGTACAAAGTTGCAGTTAGACTAAAGGAATACCTTTAGTGATCTATTGCACTGTATGGTAACCACAGTTAATATATTCAAAATTGCTAACATAGATTTTTAATATTATAACCACAAAAAATAATTTGGTGAGGCAATGAATATGTTAATTTGATTGACTCTCTCTATAATGTACACATAGATTAAAATGTTACATTGTATCCCATAAATATATGCAATTGTTATTCTTCAATTAAAAATAAAAAGTGACTACTTCCAACGGTTGCTAGATTTTAGTAAAACAATATATATCAGGTGCTTAGAGAAGGAGTTAGCATACAGTAAACACACAGGGAACGCTAGATTTGGTTGTTGTTATTGTTATGTCTTTATTTTTCAAGTACATTTTAAAATGTTAATTTTGTATATTACTAAGGACTATAAACAAAGATAAAGCAGAGTAAAATGATTGATAGTGGAAGGTGATGGGGGTGAAAGAAAGGCATTACCTAGTGGTCTGGGAGATCCTCTCTGTGGAAGTGATATTTAATTAGAAGCCTGAAGGAAGTGACAGAGCAAGCTACATGAGAACTTGGGGGAAAAAAACTTCAGATTAAAGGAAGAGCCAGTACGAACATTCCTAGGCCCAACAAATTAATGTGTTCATAATATTTTACTTGAACAGCTGCAGGAGATCATGTGAGAAACAGAATGGAATTGTTTGTTTAGATTCAAGAGTACATGTGCAGTTTTGTTACAAGGGTATATTGTGTGATGCTGAGATTTGGGTTTCGATTGATCCCGTCACCCAAATAGTGAACGTAGTACCCAACAGATAGTTTTTCAATCCTTCTTCCCCCTCACCCCTACCTTTAGAGTCCCCAGTGTCTATTTCTCCCATCTTTATGTCTGTGTGTACCCAATGTTTAGCTTCCACTTACAAGTGAGAATACGTGGTATTTGGTTTTCCGTTTCTGCATTCATTCACTTAGGATAATGGCCTCCAGCTGCATCCATGTTGCTGCAAAGGACATGATTTCATTCTTTTTTATAAGTGCATAGTATCCCATGATGTATATGCACCACATTTTCTTTATCCAATGCACCATTGCTTGGTATCTTGGTTTGTTTTATGTCCTTGCTAGTGAATAGTGCTGTAATAAACATATGGGTACAGGTGACTTTTGGGTAGAACAGTTTATTTTCCTTTGGATATAGACCCAGTTAAGGTGTTGCTGGGTTGAATAAAAGTTCTATTTTTATTTCTTTGAGAAATCTCCCAACTGCTTCCCACAGGGGCTGAACTAATTTGCATATCCACCAACAGTGTATAAGCATTCTCTTTTTCCTCCAACCTTGCCAACATCTGTTATTTGTTGACGTTTTAAGAGTAGCCACATAACGGAACTTTTAATGGGATGTTTCTCAAAAGGCTAGAGATCTTCTCATGGACTTAACTGCGTCCCCTCCAAAATTCACATGTTGAAGTCCTAATCCCTGGTACCTCAGCATGTGACTGTATTCGGGGACAGGGTCTTTACAGAGGTAATTAAGTTAAAACAAACTCATTAGGATGGGCCCTAATCCAATATGACTGAAAAGTTGAATACAGATGTGTACAGAGGGAATACAATATAAAGACAATGGGAGAAAATGGCCATCAAAAAGCCAAGGAAAGAAACTGGGAAGGAGCCTTCTCTCATGGCCCTTAGAAGCAGCCAATCCTGCTGAAGATGTGATCTTGAATTTCTAATCTTCAAAACTGAGACACCCAGCCAATGGTACTTTGTTATGGCAACCCTAGCAAAAAAAAAAAAACACAGATCTCCTCAAGAATAAGAGGAATATTTTTCCCTTTAGATGGGTCTATTCTTCAAATTTAAAAGTTTATCTCTAAAACTTTTTGATCTATTCAAAAAGGTAGTTAGTGTTCATTCTGATTAGATCTTCTAGGACTTTTGCAAAGTAAGTTGGTCCAATGGGAAGAAGTCTAGAAGCAAACTAGTTCTCTTGGAGGTATTTGTATCAGTTAAGGCTCAATTGACATCTTTGAAAGCATCCCGAACAACACAGAATTGCTAAGATTTCTCATGAATCAATTTAATGGCAAGAATTAAGATTCTGGGTAAAGACTACAGATCAATCTTCTGTTAAGTTTCTAAGCATTTGAATCTCCCTTACCATTGTGAGGTCTCAAGTCTTCTGTTTATAGAACACCCTAAAAGTCGGACAATGTCTGAGCCTACCCTCTAGACTGTGTGTTCAGCAAGTGCTGCCCAGGAATCTGTATGCAAGAATAAGAAGTGCTACGGTTTTAACAGTGAGGAAATTGATGACTAGACTACCTTCTACCCTTGGAAATGCCTGATCAGAAAGACAGGTGAGGCTGGAAGAACTGAGCCACATGTTCAGCAGTACTGGAGGAAGAAAAGCAGGAACAGGACAGAACTAAGAGCTGATAATGGGGAAGTGAGGACTGAAGCCAGACTAAAGCCTCCATCACAGACATTCCCACCTGGGTATGGCTTTAAAAGGCGAGCATGTGATTATGTCAAGTGGAAGATGAATGCTTAAAGGATGAGACTACCTCTGAAAATAGAAATGTTGTAGGGAAAAGATTTGAGAGCAATGTAATGAAAGTGGTACCCAAGCAACCAAAAAGAGAAAAAAAAACAAAAAAACATTTTCACCAAGGATAAGATGTTCCAGCAGGCAATGTTGCTATGGCATTTCAAAGTGCTGGTTGCACCAGAATCTTGACTGTAAATGGAAATGGAGCCATAATCAAGTGGCATTCAAACTGTGGCATACTATAATTAAGTAATTATTTGAACCGATGGTTTTAATAAGTTTCTCTGCACAAAAGCCAGCATCTCTCTTCAATTCCTGACACATTCATTATAATTACCTCCTGCTTGACATTTCCTAGTAGAAAGGCTAAACGTCCAAAGTTTTCTTTACTTATTTATAAATAATAATATGATGATTTAAGCTAAAATACTGGAAATGTATCCCTTTTTATAAAATGGTCAAACCTCCTCAGAATCAGTGAGTCACACATAAAGCAAAAATAATAAATTCAGTTCCAGATATGTGCTATGAAGAAAAGAAGATTGGTTAAAGTGAGGGAAAATTGCTGGAAGGATTGTCTGTTTACTTCTCTGAGGTGAAGACATTTGCAAGGAAATCAGAATGATGAGAAGGAGCCGGCCCTGATCAGATCAGAAAGAAAATTATTCAAACCAGAAGGAAAATGAAGTACAAAGGTCCTGGGGTAGGAATAAACTTTACATGACTGCAGAGCAATAAGAGGAGCAGTAAGAGTGAGATTTACTGTGTGAGGCAGCAAGTGGAAGAGACGGGATTAGAGAGGCAGGCAAGGTACAGATTATGTAAGGTCCTGGGAGTGAAGTAAGGAATCTAGATTTTATTGTAGTAGCAACAAGAGGCTCCTAATGACTTTTAGCAGGAGGGTGACATTCTCTGATTTATCTTTACAAAAGTTACCACTGGCTGCTCTGAGGAGACTATAAAAGCAGCACCGGCCAGGTGCAGTGGCTCACACCTGTAATCCCAGCACTTTGGGAGGTCGAGGCGGGTGGATCACGAGGTCAGGAGATCGAGACCATCCTGGCTAACATGGTGAAACCCCGTCTCTACTAAAAATACAAAAAATTAGCCAGGCCTGGTGGCAGGCACCTGTGGTCCCAGCTACTCAGAAGGCTGAAGGCAGGAGAATGGCGTGAACCTGGGATGCGGAGCTTGCAGTGAGCCGAGATCGCTCCACTGCACTCCAGCCTGGGTGACAGAGCGAGACTCCGTCGTCTCAAAAAAAAAAAAAAAAAAAAAAAAGAGCAGCACCAAGGTCAGCTAGGAGGTATGATGAAGCCAAATGATGACAGTGCTTTCATTATAGTTTGTTAGGAAGAGATGATGAGGCGAAATTGCTAATGGATTGACTAAGTGATGTGAGAAAAAGATGAATCGTTGAAGAGTCAAAGAGGAATCCTAGGTTTAGGGCCAAAGACAGTGATGACATTTATAGAGATGAAAAATCTTGGGGAAGAATAGATATGACGGCAGGGACTATGAATAGATCTGTTGTTCATGTTAAGTTTCAGGCACTGATTGGGCTTTCACTGAGATATTGAGGGTTGAATATGGAGATTTTGTTCTCAGGATAGAGTTTTGAGCTAAACCGATAGATTTGGGTTCCCCTGGTATAGGTATAGTGCACTTCAGAGTCGTGGCTGTGACAGATCACCGTGGGTATAAATTTGATAACTAAGAGAAGTGCTGAGCTGCTCCTGCATTCTGAGACCTGATGAAGAGATGAAGCCAACAAGGCAGTCACGAAGAAATAACAGTATGATAGAAAGAAAACCCAAAAGCAGGGCATGGTCAACAATTAAACCCATGATAGGGGTTCAGATTAAATAAGGACAAAGAAATGACCATTGGGCTTGGAATTAATGAGAGAGGGAGGAAGTGGAGACTTTGAGGAAAGAAGCAGACTATTAGAAGGAGCAGAAATAGGCTGGAGGAGTCACTGGGGCTGAGAGAAAGATATTTTCAAAGGCAATATTAATTAATATATAGTAAGCCAATAAAAATAACCCAATGCAGAGAAGTTGATTGATTATATTAATTAGGCTAGGCTAAGTTATTCTGCAGTAACACATACAAGACAAAGTCTCATTTTAAGACAATAACATTTTATTGCTCACTCTTGACCATAATCACTAGTGGAAGGGAGCTGGGATGGAGTTGCATTTCCCTGTTTTGGCTTTTCTAGCCATTCAACAAGGCTCTTCTCTTGTCAACACAATGCCTCTAAGTTCCTTTAAGGGAGAAAGAGAACATGGAGGGCCATGTGGGGGATTTGATGGCCAGGTCTGGAAGGGGTGCATATCACCTCCACCCAAAATCCATTGGCCAGAACTCAGTCATATGGCTCCACTCACACAACAGAGCCATCAGTATGGTCTTCCAGTGTGATCAACAGGAAAATGAAATGAGTTTAATAAATACCTAGCACTGCCACTGCAATAGCCCCTACTTCCTGTCACCAAATACACATTTCATTCTTTCTCCTATGTGTAGAGCATGTGGATACCTTTCCCAAGGCAGCAACTGAGGGATCCAATCTGCACTGAAACCAGCTCAAAGCCTAGGATTTCAGGGTGACCTCTTTATTTACATCTGATGTGGCTCCTTATGGTGCAACACTCCATGATCTAAAAAGAGAAGTTATCCTCCTCCACTCCCATATACAATGTGCAGTGGTGGGGCAGGAACAGAATTACCATATATACACTTCCACTCAGAAGAGTGCTTAATTGAAAGATGCTTAGTAAGTAGTCCCTGGTCTGTAGCAATTCTGAAATGCCACTGGGCCTATGCAGTAAAGTCCTCTACTATGGAAGGGAGAAAAGCCTTTTGAAAAAACCCAAATTCTCCTCTCTGAAGGATAAACTCACTTGCTTTTTGTTCTTTATGATCTTAGTTTGCACTCCAAAATGTTCTTTCTGCTTTATTATGCATCTTGGCCACCTCTACTGTGGGTGCTGGAGAGTGTGCCCTCCTTGAGAGCTGCACAGCTCACACAGCCCACATCCTGCATGAGAGTTGTTTCAAGACTCACTCAACAGTAATAGGCTTTTTAAAGATAAGGCTCAAGAGTTATTTGGCAGCAAACTCCCTGAAATAATTAG
This sequence comes from Trachypithecus francoisi, assembly GCF_009764315.1. Classification (NCBI taxonomy): domain Eukaryota; kingdom Metazoa; phylum Chordata; class Mammalia; order Primates; family Cercopithecidae; genus Trachypithecus; species Trachypithecus francoisi. Next base: position 21,486,096 of record NW_022681454.1, read on the forward strand.
TATGCTTCTGATTTATTTACTTCTAGTTAGATCTGTGTGCTGTTAACTATATTCAAAGTTCTTTTGTGAATTTTAAACACAGATCTCTTTACTTTTACACTTCCTCATCCCCATGCCTGCCTCTCTCAATCTAATGGTAGCTACCTTGAGGATACTAAGTATGAGTAAACTGGCTGCTTCTCTGCCTCAAAGCTGGTATCTGCCTCTAAGTTGAGTCACTCCATTCAATGTAGAAGTCTCACTGGGTCTTTGTCTCTCAGAGCCTTTTAAAATCACATCTTTTTCTTGGGGTCTAAAAGTACTTGACTTTTTTAACAGTTCAGGGTCCTGGCTTTTCGACTTTTTTCTTCTTTATTTTTGCTTGGAAACTGTCCAGCTTTTTCCTGAACTCATCTTTTCTCGTACCATATTTCACTGATTTTAAGATGCACATTCATTTCTCATTTTAACATTGAGATTGGGCTGTATTTCATAATTTTTGCAGGTATAATGTCAAAGTTTAATTGACTTTTTCTGTCTTTTTTAGTACAACATAAAATAGATGTATGTCTTAACTGCAACATATCATAGTCTACTATCTGTAGAAATACTTTGCAAAATGTAGTTAAAAGAACCATAAATTTGACATTGTTTTTCAGTCTCTTCCTCTAGAAATGTAAGCTCTACAGGCACGTAGTCTTCCAAATGACCACAGGTGTCAGGTTTACCAAAGTTTTGTCACCATATCTGATATGGTTTGGCTGTGCCCTGACAAAATATCATCTTGAATTGTAGCTCCCATAATCCCCACATGTCAGGGGAGGGATCCAGTGGGAGGTAATTGAATCATGGGAGTGGTTACCTTCATACTGTTCTCGTGGTAATAAGTGAGTTCTCACAAGATCTGATGACTTTATAAGGGGCTTTCCTCCTTTTCTCAGCACTTCTCCTTGATGCCACCATATGAAGAAGAACATGCTTGCTTCTCCTTCCGCCATGACTGTAAGTTTCCTGAGGACTCCCAGCCATGATGAACTGTGAGTCAATTAAACATCTTTCCTTTATAAATTACTCAGTTTCAGGTATGTCTTCATTAGCAGTGTAAGAACTAATACAGTAAATTGGTACCGAGAATGGGGTGCTACTGTCAAGATACCCAAAAATGTGGAAGCAATTTTGGAACTGAGTAACAGGCAGAGATTGTAACAGTTTGGAGGGCCTAGGTGACAGGAAGATGTGGAAAGGTTTGGAACTTTCTTAGAGACTTGTTGAATGGCTTTGACCAAAATGCTGATGGTGATATGGACAACGAAGTCCAGGCTGAAGTGGTCTCAGATGGAGATGAAGAATATGTTGGGAACTGGAGTAAATATCACTCTTGCTTTGTAAAGGGACTGGAAGCATTTTTTCCCTGCCCTAAAGATCTGTGGATCTTTGAACTTGAGAGAGATGATTTAGGATATCTGGCAGAAGACATTTCTAAGCAACAAAGCATTCAAGAGGAAGCAGAGCATAAAAGTTTGGAAAATTTGCAGCCTGATGATGCAATAGAAAAGAGAAACCCACTTTCTGGGGAGAAATTCCAGCCAGCTGCAGAAATTTGCATAAGTTATCAGGAGCCAAATGTTAATCACCAAGTCAATGTGGACAGTGCCTCCAGGGCATGTCAGAGAACTTCATGGCAGCCCCTTGCATCACAGGCCTGGAGGCCTAGGAGGGAAAAAAATGGTTTCAGGGGTTCCCCTGATGTGTGCAACTTAGGGATTTGTTGCTCTGTGTCTCCGCCTCTCCAGTTATGGCTAAAAGAGGCCAAGGTACAGCTCATGCTATGGTTTCAGAGGTGCGAGCCTCAGGTCCTGGCAACTTTAATATGGTGTTGAGTCTGCAGGTACACAGAAGTCAAGAATTGAGGTTTGGGAACCTCTGCCTAGATTTCAGAGGATATGTGGAAATGCCTGAAAGCCCAGGCAGAAGTTTACTACAGGGATGGAGTCCTCATGGAGACCCTCTGCTAGAGCAGTACAGAAGGGAAATGTGGGTCAGAGCCCCCACAGAGTCCCCACTGGGGCACTGCCTAGTGGAGCTCTGAGAAGAGGGCCACCATCTTCCAAACCCCAGAATGGTAGATCCACCAACAGCTTGCATTATGTGCCTGGAAAGCTGCAGACACTCAACACCAACCTGTGAAAGCAGCCAGGAGGGGAGCTGTGCTCTGCAAAGCCACAGGGGCAGAGCTGCCCAAGGCCATGGGAGCCCACCTCTCACATCAGGTTGACCTGAATGTGAGACATGGAGTCAAAGGAGATTATTTCAGAGCTTTAAGATTTAATTTCTGCCTCAATAGATTTCAGACTTGCATGGGGCCTGTAGCCCCTTTGTTTTGGCCAATTTCTCCCATTTGGAATGGGTGTATTTACCCAATGTCTGTACCTCTATTGTATCTAAGAAGAAATTAACTTGCTTTTGATTTTACAGGCTCATGGGCAGAACAGACTTGCCTTGTCTCAGATGAGACTTTGGACTTGCCTTTTTAAGTTAATGCTGGAATGAATTAAGACTTTGGAAGACTGTTGAAAGAAACTGATTGTGTTTTGAAATGTGAGACATGAGATCTGGAAGGGGCCAGGGGTAGAATAGTATGATTTGGCTGTGTCCTCACACAAATATCTTGAATTGTAGTTTCCATAATCCCCACGTGTTGTGGAAGTGACTTGGTAGGAGATAATTGAATCATGGGGGTGTTTACCCTCATGCTGTTATTGTGGTAGTGAGTGAGTTTTCATGAGATCTAATGGTTTAATAAGGGGATTTTCCCTCTTTGCTTGGCACTTCTCCTTGATTTTGCCATGTGAAGAAGGGCGTGAAACACATCACTGCCATAATTGTAAGTTTCCTGAGGCCTCCCCAGCCATGCTGAACTGTCAGTCAATTGAACCTCTCTCCTTTACAAATTACCCAGTCTTAGGTATGCCTTTACTAGCAGCAAGAAAACAGATTAATACAGTAAATTGGTACCACAGAGAGTGGACCTTAAGCCATATAGAGTTCTACCTATGTTCTCACCACTTGCCACTCAATTGCTAAGCAAATATCATAGTACCACATCTTAGTCTGGTACAGTGATTTTCTCTGCCACCTCTGAGAAAAAGGTATACATGCCTGCACAGTTTGGTTTAGCCTTTTGCTCCTTCCCCTACTGCCATGAGAACAGATGTCTCAAGTAGAATTTTATCTTTTAGTCGAGGGTCCAAGATAAGACACAGGGAGCAAAGCTTAGTAGATATGAAAGTTAAACCCAGAACCTATAAGGTCTATATGGTTTTAGAATTGATTTTTATGAACCATTTCAACATCAAATAATCTTTATCTTATGCAATTGCTTCATAGAATGTAAAAAATGCTCTAGATTCATTCTACAAAACTAGAGTAACATTGGTACCAAAACTAGAGAACAACAGCACAAGAAAAATATATTTAAGCCAATCTCACATAAAAATACAGAATAAAATTTTAGACACATACTAGTAAAATAAATTTAGCAGTCTGTTAAAAATATATACCATAACTAAGATGGGTTAATCCTAGTAATGCAAAGATAATTCTACATTACCAAATCTATTAATCAGCAGACTAATATGTTTTTTATATATATAACTATTTCAACAAATGTAGAAAAATCATCTGACAAAAATAATTTCATGATGAAAATCTTTAAGCTAACTAAAAAAGAAGAAACATTGTTTTTCTTAGTAGAAGTCATATATCAAAAAGCAACACTAAATTCTTTTTTTAATGTGACCAAATTTTAGAAGAATTTCTTAGAATAAAAGGGTAAGAGAAGTATACAATTAACACTGTTTACATTCAGCAATGTATAAGGCCATAGCCAAGAGAAACAAATAATATGTAAGAATTGAAAAGTAATAGGAACGTGTGCATAAATTTGCAAACAATATAATTGTAGAAATTCCTAGATAATCTACCAACAAACTAATAGAACAACCAAAATAGTTTAGCAAGGTTTCTAGATACAACATCAGGAAGAAAAATGAACAGGCTTTTTTTACACATTTAATAACATTTAGAAAATATAATACAAAATATTTTATTTATAATATCAAAAAGTTTGTGTGTAGGAATAACTCTAACAAAAGATTTTCAAGACATTGATGAAGAAAAGTATAAACCATTACTAAAAAGGAAAAAAGTTTAGAGAAGAGGCTGCTCTAAATAAATAAATAAACATACTACATTCATGAATAGGAAAAGTCAAAACTTTAAAATGTAAATTTTTCCCCAAAATTATCTTTATATTAAATGCAATGTAGTTTTAATCAAATGCTCACCACAGAACTTTCTTTTGTTGCTTCGTATCATTCTGTTTTTCTGTAGACAGCATGGCAAGCCAATTGTAAATTTCATCTGGAAGATAAGAGATTTTTGAAGAAAGTAAGATAATTGCCTCAGCTGATATTACGAATTATTACTAAGTTAAAGTGATTGAGAAAGACCTAATGGGGAGGCATGTGGAATAAAATAGCACAGAAACAAACTTTTGCCTGTATGACAACAAAAGACAGTATATTAGTTTTCTATTGCTGCCATAACAGACCACCACAAATGTGATGGTTTAAATAGCACAAATTTATTATTATTACATCTCTACAGGTTAGAAGTCCAACACAGATTTTGTGGACTAAAATGAATGTATGGGCAGGATGGTGTTTGTTTCAGGCATATGTAAGGGTGAATCAGTTTCTTTCTGTGTTCCCACTTCTAGTAACCAGCCACATTCTTTGACTCATGGCCCCTTCCTCCATCTTCAAAGCCAGCAACGTTGCTTCTCTCTGACCATTCTTCTTCCTCTGACTCTCTTCTTCTGCCTACCTCTTCCACCTTTAAGGATCTTTGTGATTTCACTGGGTTTTCCTGGATAATTCAGGCTAACCCCCATATCTTAATGTCAAGTGATTAGCTTTCTCAATTCCATCTGCAATATTAATTTTCATTTGCCATGTAACCCAACATATTTACACATTCTGAGGATTGGCATGACTTTGGGAGACTACTACTCTGCTTAGCACACACACAAATTTTTTTTTTAATCAATGAGCACCAGAAGCATTCAAGTTACGTGAAGCTCAAAGCTTATGCAATTTAGTGCAGGTGCTCTCTTTAAGAAAAAGAATACAAAAGTATTTTGCAAAAATTGACAGACATATATGACTCTGTGACCACATTGCTAAATTTATTTTCAGGGCCATTGAAGGAGTCTATTCAAGTGATGGTCCCTGAAGCTTATGTTTTATTAACTTTCTAGCAATTCTACCACAAGTAAAGAACAGACTACTTCATACAGGTAAGCTGGAATCATTTGTTAGTTATATGGACTAAGACAAAATGAATTCCTATGTCACTTCTACCAAAACAAAAAATCTCAGTAGGTTAAAAACATATACACAAAAACAAAGTTTCAAAACATTTAGATGAATAATGAAAAAATATTTTTAACCATATGGTATTTCTTTGAAAAGTCCACATTCTAAAGGAAAAAAACTGATCTTTTAATTACATTAACAGTTACATTTTTGATTAAAATTTTAAACTCTGCTCTGTTCTTCTTAGACTCCACTCAACTGTTTCTGTATTCATCCCAGCTCCTCCCCGTCTCCAGTCTGACCTCTGTGGATGCAGCAAGAATGAGAGGAGAATGTTATATTTTGTCCTCCTAGAAGTAAAAACTTTAAGATTGGCTATAAGATAAAGACAGATGGTCTGTGTACAGGAGATGGACACTGAGCACATCCCATACAACACTGTTCAGTATCCTTATTGACAGAAGAAAGTCAGTCTTACTTTGCAATCATTTTATTCCCAGGACTGTTGGACAGTACCTGTTCCATGTAGCATATGACCCATGCATGACCCATGAAAGAATGTCTTTACCATCCTTGTATAATTTTTGTAACCACAATTTTTTTTATTTAAGAAGAAAAAGACTTGTATGAGTATTAGAAAGCATGGATATTTAGAATCAGAGGGAGAAATTAGTGTGGGAGAAAAGATGACCGTTTTCACACATCTTTCCTACAAGGCTGCTATGACAGTTAATTGAGTTTTCAATAATCAGTTTGTGTTCAAAGTCTATACTCCTGTTTATAAACAGAAATGAACTTAAAATATGGAAAATAGTATCCAAAGATTCACATATTTAAAATCCTATAAGAATTTCTGCAGCCAGTTTTGGATTTAGACTACAGCGGTGGAGGCTCCTGGGTGTTTGTACTTAACCAGGTTCCATTTCCTCACCGTTTGCTGCAAGTAGGACAGCTTGACGATAACAGTTGCAGGCACCTTTTTTTCCTATGCCTGTGCTATTCTATATTCTGAGATTGAGGACTGGTCCTCAATGTTCCTTTGACTGCCATTGCTTCCAGGTGTCAGAGGGAGTCAGGGAGCTCACAAATTGTCACGGACGCTCTCCTTAAAAGAAATAGCATGTCAGGTGCCTCCAGTATCTCCTACTTTCAGCCAATTCCTTTGGCAGCTTGCACAAGCACACTGTCACTTGAATTTATCTAACAGAGACAAGGAAAGGGCCAAATAGATTTTCCTGAATTGGTGTCCTTGCACAAACACTGTCACTTCTCCACGCTTCCTCCACTGGGTGTGAGAGCTGTTTAGGCTACAACAGCTAGCCCTCATTTTTTTCTTCAGCTCAAGTTAGGATGTTTTTGTCATTCCTTCAATTATCACACATAAGGAGGAAATGGGAGGTTAAGAAGAAAAGGACATGCATCTAGCATATTCTATTATATTTTTTTCCTCTGAGACCCTCTTTATTCTCTTTCTAGGTTCAGGAAACCAGAGGTAAAAGCAGCAGAAATGGGTCTGCATCCCTGCAGTGGCAGTGCCTGCCATTCTGTGTGTGTGTGTGTGTTTGTGTGTGTGTGTGTATTCTTCCACTTTTATTTTAAGTTCAGGATGTGCAGGTTTGTTACATAGGTAAATGTGTGCCATGGTGATGTGCTGCACAGATCATCCAATTACCTAGGTATTAAGCCCAGCCAGCAGCCATTAGATATTCTTCCTGATGGTATCCCTCCCTCTCTGCCCCCCACTGACAAGCCCCAGTGTGTGTTGTTTCCCACCGTGTGTCCATGCGTTCTCATCAATCAGCTCCCAGTTATAAGTGAGAACATGTGGTGTTTGGTTTTCTGTTCCTGAATTAGAGTGCTGAGGATAATGGCTTCCAGCTCCATCCATGTCCCTGCAAAGGGCATGATCTAATTCCTTTATATGGCTGCATACTATTCCATCATGTATATGTACCATATTTTCTTTATCCAGTCTATCATTGATGGGTCTTTAGGTTGATTCTACGACTTTGCTATTGTAAATAGTGCTGCAGTGAACATACGCATCCATGGATCTTTATAATAGAATGATTTGTAATCCTTTGGGTTTATACCTGGTAATGGGATTGCTGGGTCAAATAGTATTTCTGCCTCTAGGTCTTTGAGGAATTGCCACACTGTCTTCCACCATGGCTGAAATAATTTACACTCTCACTAACAGTGTAAAAGCATTTCTTTTTCTCCACAACATCACCAGGACCTGTTGTTTTTTGACTTTTTAATAGCAGCCATTCTGGCGTGAGATGGTATCTCATTGCGGTTTTCATTTGCATTTCTCAAATGATTTGTGATGTTGAGCTTTTTGCTATATGTTTATTGGCTGCATGAATGTCTTCATTTGAGAAGTGTCCATTCATGTTCTTTGCCTGCTTTTTAATGGGGTTGTTTGCTTTTTTCTAGTAAAATTGTTTAAGTTCCTTGTAGACTCTGGGTTTTAGACCTTTGTCAGATGAATAGATTGTAAAAGTTTTCTCTCATTCTGTTCAGTCTCATGATAGTTTAGTTTGCTGTGTAGAAGCTCTTTAGTTTAATTAGATCCCACTTGTCAATTTTTGCTTTTGTTTCAATTGTTTTTGACATTTTTGTTATAAAACCTTTGCCCATGCCTATGTTCTAAATGATATTGCCTAAATTTTCTTCTAGGGTTTTTATACTTATGGGTTTTACATGTAAGTCTTTAATCAATCTTGAGTTAATTTTTATATAAGGTGTAAGGAAGGGGTTCAGTTTCAATTTTCTGCATATGGCTAGCCAGAACTCCCAGCCTCATTTATTAAATAAACAAACATTTGCTTGTTTTTGTCATTTGTTGGAAATCAGATGATTGTGAAGTGTGCAGTCTGATTTCTGAGTTCTCTATCCTGTTTGAATGGTCTATGTGTCTGTTCTTGTATCAGTGCCCTGGTGTTTTGGTTACTGTAGCATTGTAGTATAGTTTGTAGTTGGGTAGTATGATGACTCCAGCTGTATTCTTTTTGCTTAGAGTTGTCTTGGCTATTGGCTAGTTGGTCTCTTTTTTGGTTCCATGTGAAATTTAAAATACTTGTTTTTTAATTCTGTAAAGAATGTCAGAGATACAATCTCACACCAGTCAGAATGGCTAGTACTTAAAAGTCAAAAACTAACAGATGCTGGGGCCGAATAGGAACAGCTCCAGTCTCCAGCTCCCAGCATGAGTGACACAGAAGACGGGTGATTTCTGCATTTTCAACTGAGCCTCTGCTGCTGATACCCAGGCAAACAGGGTCTGGAGTGGACCTCAAGCAATCTCCAACAGACCTACAGCTGAGGGTCCTGACTGTTAGAAAGAAAACTAACAAACAGGAAGGACACCCACACCAAAACTCCATCAGTACATCACCATCATCAAAGACCAAAGGCAGATAGAAACACAAAGATGGGGGAAAAAGCAGGGCAGAAAAGCTGGAAATTCAAAAAATAAGAGCACATCTCCCCCTCCAAAGGAACGCAGCTCATCGCCAGCAACGGATCAAAGCTGGACGGAGAATGACTTTGACGAGTTGAGAGAAGAAGGCTTCAGTCTATCAAACTTCTCAGAGCTAAAGGAGGAATTACATACCCAGTGCAAAGAAACTAAAAATCTTGAAAAAAGAATGGAAGAATAGATAACTAGGATAATCAATGCAGAGAAGGCCATAAACGAACTGACAGAGATAAAAACCATGACACGAGAAATACGTGACAAATGCACAAGCTTCAATAACCGACTAGATCAACTGGAAGAAAGAGTATCAGCGATTGAGGATCAAATGAATGAAATGAAGTGAGAAGAGAAGTCTAAAGAAAAAAGAGGAAAAAGAAATGAACAAAGCCTTCAAGAAGTATGGGATTATGTGAAAAGACCAAATCTATGTCTGATTGGGGTGCCTGAAAGTGAGGGGGAAAATGGAACCAAGTTGGAAAACACTCTTCAGGATATCATCCAGGAGAACTTCCCCAACCTAGTAAGGCTGGCCAACATTCAAATTCAGGAAATACAGAGAACACCACAAAGATACTCCTCGAGAAGAGCAACTCCAAGACACATAATTGTCAGATTCACCAAAGTTGAAATGAAGGAAAAACTGTTAAGGGCAGCCAGAGAGAAAGGTCGGGTTACCCACAAAGGGAAGCCCATCAGACTAACAGCAGATCTCTCGGCAGAAACTCTACAAGCCAGAAGAGAGTGGGGACCAATATTCAACATTTTTAAAGAAAAGAATTTTAAACCCAGAATTTCATATCCAGCCAAACTAAGTTTCATAAGTGAAGGAGAAATAAAATCCTTTACAGATAAGCAAATGCTTAGAGATTTTGTCACCACCAGGCCTGCCTTACAAGAGACCCTGAAGGAAGCACTAAACATGGAAAGGAACAACCAGTACCAGCCATTGCAAAAACATGCCAAAATGTAAAGACCATCGAGGCTAGGAAGAAACTGCATCAACTAATGAGCAAAATAACCAGTTAATATCATAATGACAGGATCAAGTTCACATATAACAATATTGACCTTAAATGTAAATGGACTAAATGCTCCAATTAAAAGACACAGACTGGCAAACTGGATAAAGAGTCAAGACCCATCAGTCTGCTGTATTCAGGAGACCCATCTCACATGCAGAGACACACATAGGCTCAAAATAAAGGGATGGAAGAAGATCTACCAAGCAAATGGAGAACAAAAAAAAGCAGGGGTTGCAATACTAGTCTCTGATAAAAAATGATAAAGGGGATATCACCACCGACCCCACAGAAATACAAACTGCCATCAGAGAATACTATAAACACCTCTATGCAAATAAACTAGAAAATCTAGAAGAAATGGATAATTTCCTGGACACTTACACTCTCCCAAGACTCAACCAGGAAGAAGTTGAATCCCTGAATAGACGAATAGCAGGCTCTGAAATTGAGGCAATAATTAATAGCCTACCAACCAAAAAAAGTTCAGGACCAGATGGATTCAGAGTTGAATTCTACCAGAGGTACAAAGAGGAGCTGGTACCATTCCTTCTGAAAGTATTCCAATCAATAGAAAAAGAGGGAATCTTCCCTAACTCATTTTATGAGGCCAACATCATCCTGATACCAAAGCCTGGCAGAGACACAACAAAAAAAGAGAATTGTAGACCAATATTCCTGATGAACATCGATGCAAAAATCCTCAATAAAATACTGGCAAACCGAATCCAGTAGCACATCAAAAAGCTTATCCACCATGATCAAGTGGGCTTCATCCCTGGGATGCAAGGCTGGTTCAACATACGCAAATCAATAAATGTAATCCAGCATATAAACAGAACCAAAGACAAAAACCACATGATTATCTCAATAGATGCAGAAAAGACCTTTGACAAAATTCAACAGCCCTTCATGCTAAAAACTCTCAATAAATTTGGTATTGATGGAACATATCTCAAAATAATAAGAGCTATTTATGACAAACCCACAGCCAATATCATACTGAATGGGCAAAAACTGGAAGCATTCCCTTTGAAAACTGGCACAAGGCAGGGATGCCTTCTCTCACCACTCCTATTCAACATAGTGTTGGAAGTTCTGGCTACGGCAATCAGGCAAGAGAAAGAAATCAAGGGTATGCAGTTAGGAAAAGAGGAAGTCAAATTGTCCCTGTTTGCAGATGACATGATTGTATATTTAGAAAGCCCCATCATCTCAGCCTAAAATCTCCTTAAGCTGATAAGCAACTTCAGCAAAGTCTCAGGATACAAAATTAATGTGCAAAAATCACAAGCATTCTTATACACCAGTAACAGACAAACAGAGAGCCAAATCATGAATGAACTTCCATTCACAATTGCTTCAAAGAGAATAAAATACCTAGGAATCCAACTTACAAGGGATGTAAAGGACCTCTTCAAGGAGAACTACAAACCACTGCTCAGTGAAATCAAAGAGGACACAAACAAATGGAAGAACATACTATGCTCATGGATAGGAAGAATCAATATCGTGAAAATGGCCATACTGCCCAAGGTTATTTATAGATTCAATGCCATCCCCATCAAGCTACCAATGAGTTTCTTCACAGAATTGAAAAAAACGGCTTTAAAGTTCATATGGAACCAAAAAAGAGCCCGCATTGCCAAGACAATCCTAAGTCAAAAGAACAAAGCTGGAGGCATCACGCTACCTGACTTCAAACTATACTACAAGGCTACAGTAACCAAAACAGGATGGTACTGGTACCAAAACAGAGATATAGACCAATGGAACAGAACAGAGTCCTCAGAAATAATACCACACAGCTACAGCCATCTGATCTTTGACAAACCTGAGAGAAACAAGAAATGGGGAAAGGATTCCCTATTTAATAAATGGTGCTGGGAAAATTGGCTAGCCATAAGTAGAAAGCTGAAACTGGATCCTTTCCTTACTCCTTATACGAAGATTAATTCAACATGGATTAGAGACTTAAATGTTAGTCCTAATACCATAAAAACCCTAGAAGAAAATCTAGGTAGTACCATTCAGGACATAGGCATGGGCAAGGACTTCATGTCTAAAACACCAAAAGCAACGGCAACAAAAGCCAAAATCGACAAATGGGATCTAATTAAACTAAAGAGCTTCTGCACAGCAAAAGAAACTACTATCAGAGTGAACAGACAACCTACAGAATGGGAGGAAATTTTTGCAATCTACTCATCTGACAAATGGCTAATATCCAGAACCTACAAAGAACTCAAACAAATTTACAAGAAAAAAACAAACAACCCCATCAAAAAGTGGGCAAAGGATATGAACAGACATTTCTCAAAAGAAGACATACATACAGCCATCAGACACATGAAAAAATGCTCGTCATCACTGGCCATCAGAGAAATGCAAATCAAAACCACAATGAGATACCATCTCACACCAGTTAGAATGGCAATCATTAAAAAGTCAGGAAACAACAGGTGCTGGAGAGGATGTGGAGAAATAGGAACACTTTTACACTGTTGGTGGGATTGTAAACTAGTTCAACCATTATGGAAAACAGTATGGCGATTCCTCAAGGATCTAGAACTAGAAGTACCATATGACCCAGCCATCCCATTACTGGATATATACCCAAAGGATTATAAATCATGCTGCTATAAAGACACATGCACACGTATGTTTATCGTGGCACTATTCACAATAGCAAAGACTTGGAATGAACCCAAACGTCCATCAGTGACAGACTGGATTAAGAAAATGTGGCACATATACACCATGGAATACTATGCAGTCATAAAAAAGGATGAGTTTGCGTCCTTTGTAGGGACATGGATGCAGCTGGAAACCATCATTCTCAGCAAACTATCACAAGAACAGAAAACCAAACACCGCATGTTCTCACTCATAGGTGGGAACTGAACAACGAGATCACCTGGACTTGGGAAGGGGAACATCACACACCAGGGCCTATTATGGGGAGGGGGGAGTGGGGAGGGATTGCACTGGGAGTTATACATGATGTAAATGACGAGTTGATGGGTGCTGACGAGTTGATGGGTGCAGCACACCAACATGGCACAAGTATACATATGTAACAAATGTGCACGTTGTGCACATGTACCCTAGAACTTAAAGTATAATAAAAAAATAAATAAATAAAAATAAAATAAAAAGAATGTCAATGGTAGTTTAATGGGAATACCATTGAATCTATAGATTACTTTGGGCAGTTTGGCGATTTTCATGATACTGATTCTTCCTATCCATGACCGTGGGATGGTTTTCCATTTCTCTGTGTCCTCTCTGATTTCTTTGAGTGGTGGTTAGTAGTCCTCCTCGGAGACATCCTTCACTTCCCTTGTTAGCTGTATTCCTAGGTATTTTATTCTCTTTGTGGCATTTGTGAATTTAGGTTCATTCATAATTTGGCTCTCTGCTTGCCTGTTGTTGGTGAATAGGAATGTGAGCAATTTTTGCACATTGATTTTGTATCCTGAGACTTTGCTGAAGTTGCTTATCAGCTTAAAAAGCTTTTGGGTTGAGACAGCAGGGTTTTCTAGAGGTAGGATAATGTCATCTGCAAATAAAGATAATGTGACTTTCTCTGTTTTTATTTGAATACCTTTATTTCTTTCTCTTGCCTGATTGTCCTGGCCAGAACTTCCAATACTATGTTGAATAGGAAGAGTGAGAGAGGGGATCCTTGTCTTGTGACAGTTTTCAAGAACGATGCTTCCAGCTTTTGCCCATTCAATATTATATTGGCTGTGGGTTTGTCATATATGGTTCTTATAACTTAGAGGTATTTTCCTTTAATACCTAGTTCATTGAGTTTTTAACATGAAGGGATGTTGAATTTTATTGAAGGTCTTCTCTGCATCTATTGAGAAAATCATGTGGTTTTTACCTGCCATTCTTGTTTCACACCAATCATTCTGCACTGAGAACCAGTCTCTCAGTTGTTTCTATGTTTCCTTCCATGTACTGTATAAATCCAAACTTACCACTTCATTCATCTAATAAATACACTTTCAGGACCTGCCAGGCCCTGCATTAGTGTCTAAAGATATAAAGATGGATGGAATATGGTTTCCTGCACAGTAGCAGCCTCAGAATTATGATTGAAACAGTGTAGAGCCAATAACAAGTTCAATGCTAGGTAGGCTGTGTGTCAGGGCACACAGCTGGAGCACCTAGCTCAGCCTGGAGAAATGAGAACAGGCTCCTAGAAGGAGTGACACCTCAGCTGGGTTTCCAATGGAAAAGAGAAATCCATCTGAGAGGGGAAAAGAGACAGGCACAGTCCAGACAGAGGAAATAATATGTTCAGATGCAGAGTTTCTCAGTCTCAGCACTCCTCACATTTTGGGCCAGATAATTCTTTGCTGGAGTGAGAGAGCATTACATTGTCTGAAGTTTGGCAGCATGCTTGGCTTGACACTTGTTTACTAGGTAACAGTGTCATTCCCTCCCTCAGGTGCAGCAATCATAACTGTCTCCATACATCTTAAATTTTAATTCTGTGGGACAGTATCACCCCAAGTTTAGAAACACTGAACTAAGCTCGGGAGGAAGAAGTTGAAGCAGGTTGATATAACTACAGGAGGCAAAGAGTGTATGGAAGAGAGTATGGGAGATGGAGAATCTAATAAAAGCCATATCTTTGAAGGACTTCCATGCCTTTCAGTTCATTTGAAAAACAGAACTGGCGGGGGGCAGAGCAAGATGGCCGAATAGGAACAGCTCCAGTCTCCAACTCCCAGCGCGAGCGACACAGAAGACCAGTGATTTCTGCATTTTCAACTGAGGTACTGGGGTCATCTCTCTAGGGAGTGCCGGACAATCGGTGCTGGTCAGCTGCTGCAGCCTGACCAGCGTGAGCTGAAGCAGGGCGAGGCATCGCCTCACCTGGAAGCGCAAGGGGGAAGGGAATCCCTTTTCCTAGCCAGGGGAACTGAGACACACAACACCTGGAAAATCGGGTAACTCCCACCCCAATACTGCGCTTTAAGGAAACAGGCACACCAGGAGAATATATCCCATACCTGGCCGGGAGGGTCCCACGCCCACGGAGCCTCCCTCACTGCTAACATAGCCCTCTGCGGCGATCTATCCGCAAGGCAGCAGCGAGGCTGGGGGAGGGGCGCCCGCCATTGCTGAGGCTTAAGTAGGTAAACAAAGCCGCTGGGAAGCTCGAACTGGGTGGAGCTCACAGCAGCTCAAGGAAGCCTGCCTGTCTCTGTAGACTCTACCTCTGCGGACAGCGCACAGCTGCAGTCCATTAGGGGAAAGAGCGGGGCCGTTGCAGACGCGAATGACTCTGTCTGACAGCTTTGGGGAGAGCTGTGGATCTCCTAACGCGGAGGTTGAGATCTGAGAACGGACAGACTGCCTGCTCAGGTGGGTCCTGACCCCTGAGTAGCCTAGCTGGGAGACATCTCCACTAGGGGCAGTCTGACACCCCACACCTCACAGAGTGGAGTCACCCCTGAGAGGAAACTTCCAAAGAAAGAATCAGACAGGTACACTCGCTGTTCAGCAATATTCTATCTTCGGCAACCTCTGCTGCTGACACCCAGGAAAACAGGGTCTGGAGTGGACCTCAAGCAATCTCCAACAGACCAACAGACAGTCCTTCTGACTGTCAGACAGAAAACTATCAA
Organism: Trachypithecus francoisi; assembly: GCF_009764315.1. Lineage (NCBI taxonomy): Eukaryota > Metazoa > Chordata > Mammalia > Primates > Cercopithecidae > Trachypithecus > Trachypithecus francoisi. The sequence goes on from NW_022681454.1 coordinate 21,501,604, forward strand.
ACAGGAAGGACACCTATACCAAAACCCATCAGTACGTCACCATCATCAAAGACCAGAGACAGATAAAACCACAAAGATGGGGAAGAAGCAGGGCAGAAAAGCTGGAAATTCAAAAAATAAGAGCGCATCTCCCCCTGCAAAGGAGCGCAGCCCATCGCCAGCAACGGATCAAAGCTGGTCAGAGAATGACTTTGACGAGATGAGAGAAGAAGGCTTCAGTCCATCAAACCTCAGAGCTAAAGGAGGAATTACGTACCCAGCGCAAAGAAACTAAAAATCTTGAAAAAAAAGTGGAAGAATTGACAGCTAGACTAATTAATGCAGAGAAGATCATAAACGAAATGACAGAGATGAAAACCATGACACGAGAAATACGTGACAAATGCACAAGCTTCAGTAACCGACTCGATCAACTGGAAGAAAGAGTATCAGCGATTGAGGATCAAATGAATGAAATGAAGCGAGAGAGAAACCAAAAGAAAAAAGAAGAAAAAGAAATGAACAAAGCCTGCAAGAAGTATGGGATTATGTAAAAAGACCAAATCTACGTCTGATTGGGGTGCCTGAAAGTGAGGGGGAGAAAGGAACCAAGTTGGAAAACACTCTTCAGGATATCATCCAGGAGAACTTCCCCAACCTAGTAGGGCAGGCCAACATTCAAATTCAGGAAATACAGAGAACGCCACAAAGATACTCCTCGAGAAGAGCAACTCCAAGACACATAATTGCCAGATTCACCAAAGTTGAAATGAAGGAAAACATCTTAAGGGCAGCCAGAGAGAAAGGTCAGGTTACCCACAAAGGGAAGCCCATCAGACTAACAGCAGACCTCTCGTCAGAAACTCTACAAGCCAGAAGAGAGTGGGGGCCAATATTCAACGTTCTTAAAGAAAAGAATTTTCAACCCAGAATTTCATATCCAGCCAACTAAGCTTCATCAGTGAAGGAGAAATAAAATCCTTTACAGATAAGCAAATGCTTAGAGATTTTGTCACCACCAGGCCTGCCTTACAAGAGACCCTGAAGGAAGCCCTAAACATGGAAGGAACAACCGGTACCAGCCATTGCAAAAACATGCCAAAATGTAAAGACCATCGAGGCTAGGAAGAAACTGCATCAACTAACGAGCAATAACCAGTTAATATCATAATGACAGGATCAAGTTCACACATAACAATATTAACCTTAAATGTCAATGGACTAAATGCTCCAATTAAAAGACACAGACTGGCAAACTGGATCAAGAGTCAAGACCCATCAGTCTGCTGTATTCAGGAGACCCATCTCACATGCAGAGACATACATAGGCTCAAAATAAAGGGATGGAGGAGATCTACCAAGCAAATGGAGAACAAAAAAAAGCAGGGGTTGCAATCCTAGTCTCTGATAAAACAGACTTTAAACCATCAAAGATCAAAAGAGACAAAGAAGGCCATTACATAATGGTAAAGGGATCAATTCAACAGGAAGAGCTAACTCTCCTAAATATATATGCACCCAATACAGGAGCACCCAGATTCATAAAGCAAGTCCTTAGAGACCTACAAAGAGACTTAGACTCCCATACAATAATAATGGGAGACTTCAACACTCCACTGTCAACATTAGACAGATCAACGAGACAGAAAGTTAACAAGGATATCCAGGAATTGAACTCATCTCTGCACCAAGCGGACCTAATAGACATCTATAGAACTCTCCACCCCAAATCAACAGAATATACATTCTTCTCAGCACCACATCGCACTTATTCCAAAATTGACCACATAATTGGAAGTAAAGCACTCCTCAGCAAATGTACAAGAACAGAAATTATAACAAACTGTCTCTCAGACCACACTGCAATCAAACTAGAACTCAGGACTAAGAAACTCAATCAAAACTGCTCAACTACATGGAAACTGAACAACCTGCTCCTGAATGACTACTGAGTACATAACGAAATGAAAGCAGAAATAAAGATGTTCTTCGAAACCAATGAGAACAAAGATACAACATACCAGAATCTCTGGGACACATTTAAAGCAGTGTGTAGAGGGAAATTTATAGCACTAAATGCCCACAAGAGGAAGCAGGAGAGATCTAAAATTGACACTCTAACATCACAATTAAAAGAACTAGAGAGGCAAGAGCAAACACATTCAAAAGCTAGCAGTAGGCAAGAAATAACTAAGATCAGAGCAGAACTGAAGGAGATAGAGACACAAAAAACCCTCCAAAAAATCAATGAATCCAGGAGTGGTTTTTTGAAAAGATCAACAAAATTGACAGACCGCTAGCAAGACTAATAAAGAAGAAAAGAGAGAGGAATCAAATAGTCGCAATAAAAAATGATAAAGGGGATATCACCACCGACCCCACAGAAATACAAACTACCATCACAGAATACTATAAATGCCTCTACGCAAATCAACTAGAAAATCTAGAAGAAATGGATAATTTTGGACACTTACACTCTCCCAAGACTAAACCAGGAAGAAGTTGAATCCCTGAATAGACCAATAGCAGGCTCTGAAATTGAGGCAACAATTAATAGCCTACCCACCAAAAAAAGTCCAGGACCAGATGGATTCACAGCTGAATTCTACCAGAGGTACAAGGAGGAGCTGGTACCATTCCTTCTGAAACTATTTCAATCAATAGAAAAAGAGGGAATCCTCCCTAACTCTTTTTATGAGGCCAACATCATCCTGATACCAAAGCCTGGCAGAGACACAACAAAAAAAGAGAATTTTAGACCAATATCCCTGATGAACATCGATGCAAAAATCCTCAATAAAATACTGGCAAACGGATTCAGCAGCACATCAAAAAGCTTATCCACCATGATCAAGTGGGCTTCATCCCTGGGATGCAAGGCTGGTTCAACATTCGCAAATCAATAAACGTAATCCAGCATATAAACAGAACCAAAGACAAGAACCACATGATTATCTCAATAGATGCAGAAAAGGCTTTTGACAAAATTCAACAGCCCTTATGCTAAAAACGCTCAATAAATTCGGTATTGATGGAACGTACCTCAAAATAATAAGAGCTATTTATGACAAACCCACAGCTAATATCATACTGAATGGGCAAAAACTGGAAAAATTCCCTTTGAAAACTGGCACAAGACAGGGATGCCCTCTCTCACCACTCCTATTCAACATCGTGTTGGAAGTTCTGGCTAGGGCAATCAGGCAAGAGAAAGAAATCAAGGGTATCCAGTTAGGAAAAGAAGAAGTCAAATTGTCCCTGTTTGCAGATGACATGATTGTATCTTTAGAAAACCCCAGTGTCTCAGCCCAAAATCTCCTTAAGCTGATAAGCAACTTCAGCAAAGTCTCAGGATACAAAATTAATGTGCAAAAATCACAAGCATTCTTATACACCAGTAACAGACAAGCAGAGAGCCAAATCAGGAATGAACTTCCATTCACAATTGCTTCAAAGAGAATAAAATACCTAGGAATCCAGCTTACAAGGGATGTAAAGGACCTCTTCAAGGAGAACTACAAACCACTGCTCAGTGAAATCAAAGAGGACACAAACAAATGGAAGAACATACCATGCTCATGGATAGGAAGAATCAATATCGTGAAAATGGCCATACTGCCCAAGGTTATTTATAGATTCAATGCCATCCCCATCAAGCTACCAATGACTTTCTTCACAGAATTGGAAAAAAACGGCTTTAAAGTTCATATGGAACCAAAAAAGAGCCCGCATCGCCAAGACAATCCTAAGTCAAAAGGACAAAGCTGGAGGCGTCACGCTACCTGACTTCAAACTATACTACAAGGCTACAGTAACCAAAACAGCATGGTACTGGTACCACAACAGAGATATAGACCAATGGAACAGAACAGAGTCCTCAGAAATAATACCACACATCTACAGCCATCTGATCTTTGACAAACCTGACAAAAACAAGAAATGGGGAAAGGATTCCCTATTTAAAAATGGTGCTGGGAAAATTGGCTAGCCATAAGTAGAAAGCTGAAACTGGATCCTTTCCTTACCCCTTATACGAAAATTAATTCAAGATGGATCAGAGACTTAAATGTTAGACCTAATACCATAAAAACCCTAGAAGAAAATCTAGGTAGTACCATTCAGGACATAGGCATGGGCAAGGACTTCATGTCTAAAACACCAAAAGCAACGGCAGCAAAAGCAAAAATTGACACATGGGATCTAATTAAACTAAAGAGCTTTTGCACAGCAAAAGAAACTACCATCAGAGTGAACAGGCAACCTACAGAATGGGAGAAAATTTTTGCAACCTACTCATCTGACAAAGGGCTAATATCCAGAATCTACAAAGAACTCAAACAAATTACAAGAAAAAACAAACCACCCCATCAAAAAGTGGGGAAAGGATACGAACAGACATTTCTCAAAAGAAGACATCCATACAGCCAACAGACACATGAAAAAATGCTCATCATCACTCGCCATCAGAGAAATGCAAATCAAAACCACAATGAGATACCATCTCACACCAGTTAGAATGGCAATCATTAAGAAGTCAGGAAACAACAGGTGTTGGAGAGGATGTGGAGAAATAGGAACACTTTTACACTGTTGGTGGGATTGTAAACTAGTTCAACCATTATGGAAAACAGTATGGCGATTCCTCAAGGATCTAGAACTAGATGTACCATATGACCCAGCCATCCACTACTGGGTATATACCCAAAGGATTATAAATTACTCTACTACAAAGACACATGCACACGTATGTTTATTGCGGCACTATTCACAATAGCAAAGACTTGGAATCAACCCAAATGTCCATCTGTGACAGACTGGATTAAGAAAATGTGGCACATATACACCATGGAATACTATGCAGCCATAAAAAAGGATGAGTTTACGTCCTTTGTAGGGACATGGATGCAGCTGGAATCCATCATTCTTAGCAAACTATCACAGAAGAGAAAACCAAACACCGCATGTTCTCACTCATAGGTGGGAACTGAACAATGAGATCACTTGGACTCGGGAAGGGGAACATCACACACTGGGGCCTATCATGGGGAGGGGGGAGGAGGGAGGGATTGCATTGGGGAGTTATACATGATATAAACGTCATGCACATGTACCCTAGAACTTAAAGTATAATAAAATAAATAAATAAATAAATAAATAAATAAACAAATAAACAAACAAAAAAAAAGAAAAACAGAACTGGAGAAATAGTCCCAGAGGACTGTGTTGAGGGCAAAATCAGATTACATGTGTAAATAAATTTGCATAATGCTGCCACATGCAAAATAAAGATGTGTTCCCTCTCTTTCCTGCTTAGTTCCATTGTCCACAATGGAAGCTAGAGTGATTAATTGAAGGGCAGCTAGAGGCTGGAGTTAGGGGTGGGCAGGGCCTCTGAGGAAGGAACAATTAAGCCACAGGCAAAACTGACAACTGTCTAGCTGGATAAGCTCCCGCCTGGACAATGGAAGCTTTCCATCCTCCATCCCCATGACTCTGCCCTTACCCACTTCTGAGCTTATCTTTCCAAAACACCTGGCTCACCTATGTTACTCAGGCACACTTCTTTGTTTAATATTTATCTCAATCCAGCAAACAACTACAGTGTTTCTTAGACAGACATGTCAGGTCATGGGAAAGAGGGAATATACGTGATAATTGACAGAACCTCTAGGCTTCAGGGTTTCCATGTAAAAGGTGGAGAAAATAGCACATCCTGCTCCTCCTCTCAGGAAAACCTTTCTCTCTCTAAGTCCACAAGTTCAGGTCCCAACTCAGCCATCATTTCCTCTCTGAAGTTGTCCTGGTCCTGACAAGAGCTTGAGCTCCCTTTCTCTCTGCAGCCCACGGCATCCATGCACTCCCTCTACCATTGGCCTTAGTGTGTTGTATTGCAACTGATTTTTCCATTCATTTGTTGACTGGTCAAGAATTTTAAGTAACTTGAAGGCAAGTGTCCTATACTTCTCAAATATTTGTTGTATTAATTGGTGAAGACACAGTGCTCCAATAAAGCATTCCAATTGCCTGTTGAATGTAAGCAAGCAGAGATTTTTTTGAAGGGCACCTTTGGCCTCTCCACCTGCCAATGCTTGTCTGTGACTGACATTCTCGCTAGCACACAACTACTTTCAGTTCTTTGTCTCTGATTTTTTAACCACCCTTGTTAGTTTCCTAGGAGTGCCATAATATGTCGTAAAATTACCATAGACTTGGTGATGTAAATTTGTGTTAGAAATTTATTCAGTTAGTTCTGGAGGGCAAAAGTGTGAAATCAGTATCACAGGGCCAAAATCAAGGTGTTGGCAGAACTGTGATCCCTTCAGAGGCTCCAGGGGACATTCTTGTCTTGCCTAGCTTCTGGTGGCTGCTGGCATCTCTGGGCTTGTTGCTGCAGGACTCTAATCTCTGCCTCTAGGATCACACCGCCTCCTCCTCTTCTCTGTGTGTCTTCCTCTGTGTTTCTCTTGTAAGGATTATTGCCATCAGATTTAGGGCCCAGAAAATTTAGGATGATCACTTCATCTCAACATCCTTAACTTGATTATATTTGCAAAGACCCTTTTTCTAAATAAGGGCACATTCACAGACTCTGGGGGTTAAACATGGTCATATCTTTTTGGAAGCCACAACTCAACCCGCTCTACCACCCTTCAGCCATGATGCACTGTTTAGAAATACAGCTAGCTTTAGCCACTTCCTACATCCTTTTAACCTGTTAGAATCCAGCTTCCTAGAGTTAAAATTAATAGATAATGTGTATTCTTTTGAGCTTTGTATAGTTACGTAACATGTGCTCTTTATAAGTGCTTTTCTTTCCCCAGCATATGTGACAGAAAGACCACTGTGCTAAGTTAAGCATGTAAAGATGGAGTCCTGGGTTTACACCTTGTTAAGAAATCAACTGCAGTTTCCTTGTATGGAAATCAAAGACTTTGCATGAGGCTATGGATTGCTTTTCATTTCGTCACCCACACCTCCTCCCTTTTAGCCTTTATCAGAAACCTGCAAAGTGGGAGCTGTTTCAATACTGATTCTTAGAAATCAGGAAACTGGCTTTCTATGATTAAGCAATTTGCCCATGGTCACAAAGCAGATGTGAAAAAGATAAAGGTAATAAGTGGTCTATAAAGACAAGATGTGATATGCACTTTCACCCAGTCTTTGCTAGACTTCAATATCTCTCATTTGCACTAAACCATACTAAGCATCTCTTCAACCATATCAGCGATACGGAACTCCCCATTTTATCCAGAGTTAATCTAACATAAGATTTCATCAGAAATCCAAACTCAAAATACCACAAATGCACACACACACACACATGCGTGCACACACACACACACATGCACGCACATCTATTCACCAAAGATTCTATGAATAATTAAAAATCAGTCTTCATCTGCTTGACACTAAGTGTTGACAGGACCCTGGACAGAGCGCTGTGTCAGCATTCTTCAGAGACTTCACAGCATTTGACAACTGCTTGTAGCTAAACAAACCCCCTGTCAAGAAGGCCAGTTTTGGTGTAAAAGTTTCGCAAATAAAAAAATCTCTTCTCCTAGATCGCCAACCCAGCCTCAACAAGACAGTGACCCGATTATGACTATCTTCTTGTCAGTTCTTACTTTTATCCTGATTTCATGGTTTAGCTGTCAAATAGCCAATCCTAGTTGAAGGCCAAAGCTGCAGTGAGAGAAGAAAGAGAACAGTAATACAAATAGCAAACTGAAAAGGGAGCTGTCTTCATCTGGTGAACAGGTATTCCCTCCTCAGAACACATCTTTTGAAATATTTGGCCCTGTATATTGCATTTGCAAAGTAATAATTCATCTCATCATTTTTATCTATTGCAAACCCATGTGAATGCTAGAGATTCTGATTAACGGAATGCATCAGTATTACCATTCTGAGTTAATGTACTCATATCTAGAAAGCCCTAATTCTTAGCACAAAGGTCTCATACTGTCCCAGGACTTAACATCTCAAAGGATGAGAAAGTCAGAATATTAGGGGGTGAGAAGAGGTTGATGAGATAAAGAAGTGGTAGGGAAAGAAAACCTTGTGCTCTCTCTAGAGGTTGGAGTGCTGACTCCCCATACCAGGGCTCATAGATGGGGAACCCCCAAATTAGGCAACTGGGATGTCATTCTTGAGAAAGGCTCATACGGATGGCTCCTGCTGACTGAAGGGGGTATGAGCTCTTTGGAAGAAGCTTGTGACCACCCTAAGGTAAAGCTAATCTGTTGCTAATAAATGTCAGATTAGGTCTTTAATTTTCTCAAAAGTCTGATGAGGCCAAGGTTATAGGACCAATTTGCATGTAGAACTTTTAACTCCCTCTTTGCCCATGGCCACAGATATACTCTTAGTCTTCCAGATTAGATATCTAAGATCACTCAGCTTCCTGGTCACAATGATCATTATTGCACCTAGACACCTACTTCAAGCGTTTGTTTGACTATCATCTTTTCAATGAAACTTGAACTGGTCATGCTATTTTAAATGACCAACCTCCCACCAAGGCACCCTAACATTCCTTACTCTCTTTTTTATTTTATCTGTAGTTACAAACAGCTTCTGATAAGCCCTATAGTTTACTTATATGTTCTATTTTTTTTTTAATTTCTTATCTCCCCTGCTAGAATGTAAGATCCATGAGGACAAGGATCTTTGTCAGTTTCATTCATCATAGAATTCAACATCTCCAATACTATCTGGCACATTGTGAGCTCTCAATAAATATTTAATCAGTGAGTAAATGCAGACTTCAACACAAAATACCAAATACAGAAGATCCCAATTTAGGGAAGTGGTGACTTAAAAGTAGAATTGTATTCCAAAGATGATCTTTCTGTTGGTTTGTTTTTGTTTAGGGTAAAATCTTTTATTTATTTCTTGTCACTGAAATCACTGTTGGAATTTCTAGAAAGCCAGATTAGATATAGGGGGCAGAAAAAATTTTAAAAAATGTTCCCCAGCATGGCTAGGTTATGCTCTACGTTTGGAGACTTCTTATTTGGAGACTGTGCCCTGGAGTCAGCTTTCAAAGTTTCAAGTTCTAGACAACCTACAGAATAGGAGAAAAGCTTGCAATCTACCCATCTGACAAAGGTTTAATATCCAGAATCTACAAAGAACTTAAACAAATTTACAAGAAAAAAAAAACCATCAAAATGTGGACAAAGGATATGAACAGACACTCCTCAAAAGAAGACATTTATGCAGCCAATAAACATGAAAAATGCTCATCATCACTGGTCATTAGAGAAATGCAAATCAAAACCACAATGAGATACCATCTCACACCAGTTAGAATGATGAATGACGATCATTAAAAAGTCAGGAAACAACAGATGCTGGCAAGGCTGTGGAGAAACAGTGACACTTTTACACTGCTGGTGGGAGTGTAAATTAGTTCCACGATTGTGGAAGACAGTGTGGCCATTCCTCAAGGATCTAGAACCAGAAATACCATTTGACCCAGCAATCCCATTACTGGGTACATACCCAAAGGATTATAAATCATTCTACTATAAAAATATATGCACACATATGTTTATTGCAGCACTATTCACAATAGCGAGACTTGGAACCAACCCAAATGTCCATCAATGATAGACTGGATAAAGAAAATGTGGCACATGTATACCATGGAATACAATGCAGCCATAAAAAAGAATGAGTTCCTGTCCTTTGCAGGGACGTGGATGAAGCTGGAAACCATCATTCTCAGCAAACTAACATGGGAACAGAAAACCAAACACTGCATCTGCTCACTCATAAGTGGGAGCTGAACAATAAGAATACATGGAAACAGGGAAGGGAACATCATACACTATGGCCTGTAGGGATGTTGGGGGCAGGGGAGGGAGAGCATTAAGACAAATACCTAATGCATGTGGGGCTTAAAACCTAGATGATAGGTTGATACTTGCAGCAAACCAACATGGCACGTGTATACAACAAACCTGCACATTCTGAACATGTATCTTAGAACTTAGAGTGAAATTTAAAAAAATTAAAATTAAAAATAAAAGTTTCAAGTTCTGACTCTACCACTTTCTTGACCTTGTACACATTATCAAAACTCTGTAGGCCTCAGCCCCCCCATTTATACAGAGGGTAATAATAATATTAGGTTTAAGTAAGATAATCCATGGAAAAGTTCAGCACTATGTCTGGCATATTATCTCTCAAAATCAAATTCTGTAATACTTTTCATCCATCTTGACCCAGTAGCTTTCAGCCAAAAGAACATACCCACATATATATCAAGGAAAGCCAGTCACAAACACCCGTGTTCACGACAATCTCCCAGGAATTCCCTCAATTCTAGCCAACCAGTTCGTGAATCTGTGCCACCAGGGGTCCTAGTTTGTAAATCTAGTTTCCTATTGATATTCATGTTCTGTCATGTTGGTATCTCTAGCTACTAATGCTGCCTCAAGAAATCGGACTCCAATCAACTTTATTGGCTCTCCTGACTTAAACCATGTGTAAGGAGAATATGCAGCCAAAATAGTACAAGATCGGAATCTCAACCTATTGAGCTTAACCTTGGCCTAACCAACTGGCTTGATTCTCCTTAATCAGAAGGTCTTGAATTTTCTCAAGCATAAACCTTTGGGGTTTTTTGTTTGTTTGTTTGTTTGTTTGTTTGAGATGGAGTCTCACTCTGTCATGCAGGCTGGAGTGCTGTGGCATGATCACTGCTCACTTCAACCTACACCTACTGGGGTCAAGCGATTCTCCTGCCTCAGCCCCCCAAGTAGCTGGGATGACAGGCAAGTGCCACCACACCCAGCTAATTTTTTTGTATATTTTAGTAGAGACAGGGTTTCACCATGTTGGCCAGACTGGTCTCCAACTCCTAACCTCAAGTGATCCGCCCGCCTTGGCCTCCCAAAGTGCTTGGATTACAGGCGTGAGCCACAGCGCCCGGCCTCAAGCATAAATCTTTAATATTGAATCCATCTTTTATTTTCTTTAATTTTATACAAAATATTATTCATTTATTCATTCATTCACTCAGTTTTTACTGAACATCATTTTATGTATTTATGCACTGACATTAGTGCCAGGATAAAAAATTAATATACACAAACAAAATACTGCTGTGTAAATTATCCCTATGACTTGCAATGTATGCAATGACATGTAATACGTTTTCCAGCATACTCAACATAAACTGGGTGACTTGCTACCTTTGAATCACAGTAATAAACTATCAAAGCAAAAGACAGACATACTAATTCAGATCAATAGAGCTTAATGTCACTGCAAATTAATTAAATGCTGTGCCACCACTGCCTTTCTCATGAAGGAAGAATTGCCAAAGAATATTAATAAATTTCCAAAATGAAAACTCTTATATAAGGCCATACCTAACTGAGACATATATCATTCCTTTTACAGTTCAGATTTTCAAATATATAAATGGAACAATAAATTTATAACATTCAGTGCCTTCAGTTCTTGCTCCAGGCATTCTCTGTTAGCAACAGTATCATCAATGTGATTCCAAAGAATTGAGCTCTACTTTCTTTTGATCTTTGGGAAAATCCAGTTTTAGAACCACAAAAGTGAATTACTCTTTCCTTTTACCATTACCAAATATATATATGGCTTATATATATAAAGTCTTTGATTTGATATGATTAATTTATAATCCCTTGTTTTGTTATTGCTCTTGCTCCTTTCAAATTGGATTTTTCTAAAGGACTTGTTCTTTGTGAAATGCTAGCAGAGGTACACAGAGAGCTTTGTAAGTGTTCCTTTCAGCACTCTGGTGACATACAGTTGAACGGACAAGATTGTAGAAGCAGATGACAGAGTCTGGAGGCTTGGAGGTAAAGGCATTTAATTATAGTTTTAGTTCAGAGTTTAAATTTCTTGGGGTACATCCAAGATTTCTGCCTCAATATCAGCATCTATAAAGCTGGTAAACACAACTCTTTACCTCTCTTCTCACAAAAAAATTATGACTCATATCAATTCCTATTCAGGAGCTCTGGCTCCAAGAAAGCCAGCTACCTGGGAATAATGATGTTTAAAATACAGTTTCAGATCTAGAGTTGAAATTTGCCATATTAAACCATCATGATGATTAAATATAGAGCCAAGACAATATGATAAGACAAGAGCAATATAGGAACCATTCATTGAGCACATTGCAAATGTAAAGCATTCTGCAGGTTGCTTTGCATACCTCATTGTGAATTCTCACCACCATCCTATAAAATAAGTATTCTTCCCATCTTTCCTAACAAATGAGCTAAATGGTGTGTATAGAAGTCAAATAATTTGGATATATTCCCACATATAACAAGTAGCAGAGCCTGGGATTAAATAGAGCTTCACTTCAAGCTCTTATGAGCAAGCTATAGCTATGAAATTGCCATGAGGTTTAGAAGAATTTGGGGGGAAGGCGTAGGCATCCATATACATTACAGGTATCCCAATATCTCAGGTGATTACAGGTGTGTGTGTGTGTGTGTGTGTGTGTAAAACATCAGCTCACTTGCTCCTTTTTTCTCCTTTGTTGTTTTTTCCTAAGTCCTAGCAAATATTTAGCCATCTTTGGGTCCTTCCATAGAATGTGGGGCTTAGTCCACTGGTCCTAGGTGTTGCTCCTAGCAATAGCTCTTGTTGGATATTAAACAGAGAGCATCACTACCCTTCTATGTAATGCTTCCTGATGCTCTGATAGCCACAACCCTCCAAAAGCAATGAGCCGAACCCTTTTTGAGACCTTTGTGTCCATGTTTGATTTTTTGTGTGCTACTACTAAACACTTAACATTGGAGAATAGTGATCCAGCAGCCAGGGCACTTGCCATTCCTCTCAACACACTGCAGTCTGGTCTAGCTCTGTGCCTCTGCCCATGCTCTTCCCTCTACTTGAAATGTCTTTTTCCCCTTCTCTGTCTGGTGGAAATCGTATCACTTGCTTTTATTCTTTATGGCCAATATCAAATATCACAGCCATCAAAAATCACTCTGTTTTGGCCCGGCGCGGTGGCTCAAGCCTGGAATCCCAGCACTTTGGGAGGCCGAGATGGGCAGATCACGAGGTCAGGAGATCGAGACCATCCTGGCTAACACGGTGAAACCCCGTCTCTACTAAAAAATACAAAAAACTAGCCGGGCGAGGTGGCGGGCGCCTGTAGTCCCAGCTACTCGGGAGGCTGAGGCAGGAGAATGGCGTAAACCCGGGAGGCGGAGCTTGCAGTGAGCTGAGATCCGGCCACTGTACTCCAGCCTGGGTGACAGAGCGAGACTCCGTCTCAAAAAAAAAACAAAAAACAAAAAACAAAAAACAAACAAAAAAAATCACTCTGTTTTCTGAGTTTCTATTAATACTTTATATTATACTTTAATATGAATATTTAGCATCTATTTAAACAGAATCAGTTGTGTCCACTTTCCTTATCATACTTCATCACTATATTCACGCACCTAGCAGAATTTGGCAAATAATAGCAATTCAGTAAGCATTTGTTGGATTGCACTGGCAAACAACTCCATATTTACAAATTTTCAGAGACTGGAACAATGATCATAAACTGAAAAGGATATCTTGGGAAGTAAATGCTAAATTAGATGTAAGTTTCAACTTCTATGTAATGATTTTCTGGAAATAAAATTCTGAAGACATTGACAAAAAAGAGACAGAGACAACTCGGGTGTGGGGTGGGCAGAAGCGAATGTAAATACAGTGGGGAAAGAGCTGGAAATGTCATGCCTGCAACTCAAGTTTTCTTTGGACAAATGTTCTTATCTGCAGCCCTTAACAATATTAAAAAACACATTTGTAGAATGCTGGAACGTAAACAAAATGTTTACTGAAGGAATCATCTGAGGCAAGGAGCATGACTTGTCTTTGAAAATAACTTGAGTCTCAGAAAACTGATGGGAGATCACATGTGAAGGTCATGTAATAAGTTAGAGGCTGAGCTGAAACTGAAAACCTGAGTGTTTTCTTTCACTCCAACTCTGTGTTCTTTGCCTTACCGCATATGCTCTTAAGTGTCAATCAACAACTTTCAATTGGCAGTTAGCTGCAGCTCACCCTTCTCCATCATTATCCCTTTTTACCCCTTTTTCCAGTTCCCTTCACTTTTCTCCCTGAAACCACAATGCAGATTCTTTTAGACTGTCACTTTGTGAAGAAAGAGCACTGTAAACAATGCCAGGTGCTCTGCCTTGCCTTAAATCATTAAACCCTGAGTCTATGGCAGAAAAGTGACTATTGGCAGCAAATTGGTCTTTTCAAATACACCTGTTCACATAGAAAACAGACATTCCTGGGAGAATCATCCTAAAATATTGACTGTTCTACTTTTCAGTGTTCTCCAAGGCACTGCCATTTAATGCACTTGAATTAAAAAAAAAAAAAAAAAAAAGAAGACCAACAAAAAGTTGTTTTCTAACAGTATTTCATGTCTACTGCTCTATACCTCCACAAATTTTAAGTCAATAAAAATATATTGAGCATCTAATATGAGTCATGCCCTGTTGTGAACACTGAAGATTCTCCAGGTTATATGAGATATGGTCCTTGCCATCACTGTGGTCTCGGGAATGGTTAGTTATACTAAACAGAGAGTGAAGCTATGCATCACAGGATGAGTAGAGTGGTGCCATGACAAGTTTATAGTTTCCTTCAGCTCATTCAAAGCTGCCAACTTGTCCAGCTACCCTTCTGCCTCTTCCTAAGCAGTATCTCCTTGTATTGTTCACAGTAGTTCAAATCTTCACCACAACCCTCAAGTCATTAACCCTAACACCTCAGCTTTCATAGTTAGCCAAAATCTTGTCACTTACCTCTCAGAAAAGTTTAACAAGTCCCTCAACTTTGAGAATATTGCAATCTTATGTACTGCGTCAGCACGGATTTATCTATACCTTCTTCCCTCTTTATTCTCCATTCTCCCAACTTGTAAAATGTGGTATTTCTCTTCCCATAGGCATCCCATGTCCTCTTGGGTCTGCAAGACCTCACATCATCAAACAGCTTCCATCGGTCCCATCTAGGCAACATTTTCTACTATCCCTGGTTCCTTGCTCTTAGCAGACAAACAGATACGAGTCTCTCTCATTCTCCTGGTACCCAAGTCAGAAACCTAGTAGTCATCCTTGCCTCTTCTCCACCTCCACAATCTGTCACCATACCAGAGAGTCAGACTCCTAAGGACCTCTTACACCTGCCCCCAGTCCCACTTCATTGCCCCTGCTTCAGTTTAAGCCCACATCTTTTCTTAGAAGGGTCGTTCCAACGGCCTTCTGACTAGTTCTCTCTGGCTCCGTTCTTACTTCTCTCTAATTCAACAATTACCACGCTTGCACAGAGAGAACTTCCTAAAATCTGAAACTAATTAAGCCATGACTCTGCTTAACATTTTTTTTCATGGGTTCCTTGCCTATAGAACAAAATTAGACTCCTTTGCATAATGTACAAAATTTTTCCAGATCTGCCTCCCACCTATCTGGCCAGCCACTCTGACTCTCCCACTTGGTCTTCCAACCTTGTTAAACTTCTCTGTTTCCTCCCACATCTCTGTACTTTTGCTTATGTTCCCCCCTCTGCCTAAAACACATTGTCCCTCCCAAATGCTAGCCTTGACAAGTCCTCTTTCTTCAAGAACCTTCAGGAAAATGTTCATGACATTCATAAGGTCCCTCCCACATGCTCAAACACACTCTAACAGTGTGGTTAGTGATGTTAACTCTTCAGGGAAACCAGAAAGGGCAAGTAAATTTACCTGTCAACTTTTCTTTTTAAGAACTTGGTCTAAACAGATTTAATCCATGTGTTATTTGGGACTCGGTTTCTTTGAATCTAGCACCGAATTATGATAACCTCCACTCATTTTCCTATTTGAAATAAAACCCCTGTTTGTAGGTAAGTGAATTCTCATGTCAGGAGGAGTTGGTTTGAAAATTCCAGTTGTAAAACACAGCAGATGCAGATAGCTCTGGGGAAAGGGCACTCAAAAGCAGTCAATCATGAGCCCCTGCTTTTCTGTAAGCAAAGCCAGATGCTACTGTTGTAGGTTAGCAACAGGCAAACTGAAAATCCAAGTAAATTATCGCGCAGGTCATGCCAAGTATTAAGACCTTGATGGAGGTCGAGGTTTCTCATTTCTTGGTGGGAAACATGCATTTGTTTTTCAACAGAAGTAAATAAAACAAAATAACTCTTTGTTCGGATCATTTAAAAAAATAATAATATGTAAGCCAGCCATGGGTGGCCCCTAATCTAAGGACAGATTCCGATTGTTGTAGAGATGAGCCAACAATAGCACAACTGCATAGTGGTTAAGCATATGGTCTTGGGAATTCATTTGCCTGGGTTTAAACCCCGGTTTGGCCACTTTCTGGGTGTGTGGCATGAGTGTGATCATTGATCTCTCTGTGCCTCTGTCCACTCATCTGTAAGAGAGGAATCACAAAAATAGTAGTAAGATTTATCACACAAAGTTCCCGCTAAGATTAAGTAACATACACAAAATTTCTGGCCCATTTTAAATGTCCAATATGTGGTATTAGTAGTTATCTCATAATTAAATGACAAAAAACTAACAGAAACTATTAAGAGGAAAATGGTTTTATTTTACAATTTTTGCTCATGTTTCACCCATCTCCTCAATCTCACTTCTAACCATAGTTTGTTTGTGTGATAGTACAGCAGTGCTTCATTCTGGGCTTTGGTTGAGAAGGGATTTTGACAGATGCAGTCAACTCTATTAACCAAATCTCAAGTGATTTTTTAAAATAATTTTAATTTCAATGAGGAGATCTCAAATTCCTTCCTACATATTTCAGAAAAGATCTCAGCCCACAATTGTGTTAATTCCATCAGCTTTCCCATTGGAAGGTGGTTAGTTAAGAACCACACGTTTTTATGCCACTATTGATATGGTTTGGCTATGTCCCCACACAAATTGCATTTTCAATTGTAACTCCCACAATTCGCCTGTGTCACGGGAGGAACCTGGTAAGAGGGATTGAATTATGGGGGCCGGTCTTTTCTGCACTGTTCTCATGATAGCAAATGAGTCTCATAAGATCTGATGGTTTCAAAAATGGCAATTTCCCTGCACAAGCTCTTTTTTTTTTTTTTTTTTTTTTTTTTGCCTGCTGCCATCCATGTCAGATGTGACTGGCTCCTTCTTGCCTTCCACCATGATTGTGTGGCCTCTTCAGCAATGTGGAACTGTAAGTCCAATTAACCTTTCTTTTGTAAATTACCCAGTCTTGGGTATGTCAGCACCATGAAAACAGACTAATACAATAAATCGGTATCAGTAGAGTGGGGCACTGCTGAAAAGATACCCGAAAATGTGGAAGCGACTCTGGAACTGGGTAACAGGCAGAGGTTGGAACAGTTTGGAGGACTCAGAAGAAGACAAGCAAACATGGGAAACTTTGGAACTTCCTAGAGACTTGTTGAATGGCTTTGAATAAAATGCTAATAATGATTTGGAAAATAAAGTCCAGGCTGAGGTGGTCTCAGATGGAGATGAGGAACTTGTTGGGAACTGTAGTAAAGGTGAGTCTTGTTATGTTTTAGCAAAGAAACTGGTAGCATTTTGCCCCTGCCCTAGAGATTCATGGAACTTTGAACTTGAGAGAGATGATTTAGGATCCCCAGCAGAAGAGATTTCTAAGCAACAAACCATTCAAGAGGTGACTTGAGTGCTGTTAAAGGTATTCAGTTTTAAAAGGAAAACAGAGCATAAAAATTTGGAAAATTTGCAGCCCGACAATGCAACAGGAAAGAAATCCAATTTTCGGAGGAGAAATTCAAGCCAGCCACAGAAATTTGCAGAAGTAACAAAGGCCCAAATATTAATCCTCAAAACAATGGGGAAAATATCTCCATTGCATGTCAGAGGCCTTTGAGGCGGCCCCTC
Source organism: Trachypithecus francoisi (assembly GCF_009764315.1). Taxonomy (NCBI): domain Eukaryota; kingdom Metazoa; phylum Chordata; class Mammalia; order Primates; family Cercopithecidae; genus Trachypithecus; species Trachypithecus francoisi. Next base: position 21,519,500 of record NW_022681454.1, read on the forward strand.
TCATCATAGGCCTAGGAGGAAAAAATGGTTTTGTGGGCCAGGCTCAGGGCCCCCTGCTGTGCGCAGCCTAGGGAATTGGTGTCTTACATCCCAGCTGCTCCAGCTGTGACTAAAAGGGGCCAAAGTACAGCTCAGGCTGTTGCTTCAAAGGGTGGAAGCTTCAGCTTCATGGTGTTGAGCCTGCAGCTCCACAGAAGTCGACTGAGGTTTGGGAACTTCCGCCTAGATTTCAGAGGATATATGGAAATGCCTGGATGAGGGTGGGGCCCTCATGGAGTACATCTGTTAGGGCAGTGCAGAAGGGAAATGTGAGGTGGTTGCCCCCACACAGAATCCCTACTGAGGGAGCTGTGAGAAGAGGGCCACCATCCTCCAGACCCTAGAATGGTAGATCCACTGATAACTTTCACCATGTGACTAGAAAAGCCACAGACTCTCAATGCCAGCCAATGAAAGCAGCCAGGAGAGGGGCTGTATACCCTGCAAAGCCATAGGGGTGGAGCTGCCCAAGGCCATTGGAGCCCACCTCTTATATCTATGTGACCTGGATGTGAGACATGGAGTCAAAGGAGATCATTTTGGAGCTTTAAGATTTGACTGCCCCCAGTGGATTTCAGACTTGCATGGACTCTGTGGCCCTTTATTTTGGTCAATTTATCCCATTTGGAATGACTGTATTCACCTGATGCCTGTACCCCCATTGTATCTAGGAAGTGACTAACTTGCTTTTCATTGTACAGGCTTATAGGTAGAAGGGACTTGCCTTGTCTCAGATGAGACGTTGGACTGTGGCCTTTTGTGTTAATACTGAAATAAGATTTGGGAGCACTGTTGGGAAGGCATGATTGGTTTTGAAATGTGAAGATATGAGATTTGGTAGGGGCCAGGGCAGAATGATATGGTTTGGCTGGGTCGCCACCCAAATCTCATTTTGCCTACTGCCATTCCAAGTAAGACATGTGACTTGCTCCTTTTTGTCTTCCACCATGATTGTGAGGCCTCCCCAGTCAGGTGGAAATCTAAGTCCAATAAACCTCTTTCTTTTATAAATTGCCCAGTCTCAGGTATGTCTTTATCAGCACCATGAAAACCCACTAAAACAACCATCCTGGGCACTTAAGTCACGGAGAAATTCCCTTACAAAAATTATTATTGCCCAGCCTATAAATAAAGAAAAACATCCTGCACCTACCAGAGGTAAAAGTCAGCAGAATTTACCTTGGTGCTTACTTTAAAAACTGTTTCCCTTAGTACCTGAAGCAAAATTTTACATTTGTCAAAACTGCATAAGGTATTCAAAAGTAACAGGGAAAAAAAGGATTTTGGTATTTATTTTTATCTAGTTACTTTAGTTGAAAAAGAAGAACAAGAAGGATGGTTTCAATCTTTTATTTGTTTTATAAAGTTGCATTTTTAACTCATTTACATACTGATACTAAGGATTCTATTACTAATTAAAATAAATAGATGAATGCTGTCTGAATTTTAGGGATAAATAGAAGATAGATACACACACATATACACTCAAATATAGTAGTTAGGATGGGATGAGATCAGAGGAAACACTTTCTAGTTACTTTTTGCAAGGCATTAATGGTTTTGAACATGCACAATCCATTCTGTTACCTCTGCGTTTTGTACATTTTGCTCTTTTTATCTGAAATTTGTTTCACTATATTCCCAAAAGAAATAGCCTATGAGATCATGAATTAAAAGAAAATCGTCAAGAGGGTGGGCAATTATTCATGTAGAAACCAGGTGTTGGTTTCAATGCTTCACATACACAACCCCAGTTAACCCTAATGTCAGGGGAAGCTACTATCATCCCCATTTTGCGGATACAAATTAAAGAAGACAGATAGGAGTAGGCACTTTTTGCTTCATGGAGCTGCCTCATTCTACAACATTGTTATTTTTAAATTTCACGTCAACTCTGACATTTTTTTCTCTTAGCCTTTATTTTCTGTTTCTTTATGGGTTTGACTGCTTCTCTGAGACCTTCTCAGAGTCTTCAGGTCTACCCAGAGCTTTCTCTCTTTACCTCTCTCTCTCTGTTACACACACACATGATCACACACACATGATCACACACACACACACATGCGCATATACATGCAAACACTTCTTTAAGTATAGACCTAGAGGTCCTCATTCATTCATTCAATCAATATGTACTGAGCACCTACAATGTACCATGCTCCAGTCTAGGTATGGGAGATATAAGAAGTCTTCTTAGAGCTTCCACTTTGCAAGGGTAAGAGAGATAAGCAATACATCAAACAAAAAAAAGTGTTAATACAGCTGTAGCTAATGTTCGTATAGAATACAGATTATGAAATAAGAGCATCTAGCATGCAGACCTAACCCTAAAACTGAGGAGAAGATAAGTAAAATACTATGTTTTTTGAGAACATATGGCAGAGCAGTGAACATCCCTGTTTGGGCAGCTCCACTTGCTTCCTGGAGTGTGACCTTCTCCTCACAGCCTTGACCTTGCTTTCCAACCGCCTGAAGCAACTATATGTTCTTGCTCCCTGACACCCTGCCCTCCATGCCAGACCCGACCAAAGGCTGTCAAAATATCAAAGCAACAGGCTTCAACAGGTGGATTCTCATTGTCATGATGTCTCTTCCTATGATAGTTTTTTCACATACGTGTGCTGTCACTCCCATTTTCAACCTACTTTTAGGTGGCATTGGATTTGAGATTCTATCTTAGGTACCTTTCTTTCTCTTGATTACCCTTGCTTTTTTTTTTTTTTTTTTTTTTGAGGTGGAGTCTTGCTCTGTCGCCTGGACTGGAGTGCAGTGGCCAGATCTCAGCTCACTGCAAGTTCCGCCTCCCAGGCTTATGCCATTCTCCTGCCTCAGCCTCCCGAGTAGCTGGGACTACAGGCGCCCGCCACCTCACCCGGCTAGTTTTTGTATTTTTAGTAGAGGCGGGGTTTCACCGTGTTAGCCAGGATGGTCTCGATCTTCTGATCTCGTGCTCCGCCTGTCTCGGCCTCCCAAAGTGCTGGGATTACAGGCTTGAGCCACCGCGCCCGGCCTACCCTTGCTTTTAAATGTGCCCTACAAAAATAGACATGGGAGAGTTTTACTGTTATAAGTGATTCCCTTAGTTCTTGTTCATTAATTTTCTCAAACAAAAAATATATATTTATATATATTTAGATATGTGTGTGTGTGTGTGTGTATACATATATATATATATGACATCTACTAGGTGCCAGGCATTATGTTACTCACTGGATGTGAAGCTGGGAATAGAACAGGCATGAGTCCTCCCCTCATGGAGCATATATACTAGATAGATTCTTTGTTGATATATAAATACTGATTTTTCAATATTTATTAAGGATTTTTAAAAAATGCTTGGTTGGCATGGTGGCTCGTGCCTGTAATCCCAGCACTTTGGGAGGCCAAGACAGGTGGATCACTTGAGGTCAGGAGTTTGAGACTAGCCTGGCCAACATGGCAAAACCCTGTCTCTATTAAAAATACAAAAAAAAATTTAGCTTGGTGTGGTGGTGCCAGCCTGTAATCCCAGCTACTTGGGAGGCTGAGGCAGAAGAATCACTGGAGCCTGGGAGGCAGAGATTTCAGTGAGCCAAGATCACACCACTGACCTCCAGCCTGAGTGACAGAGTGAGATTCCATCTCAATAAATAAATTAAAATCAAAATTTTAAAAAGTGCTTAGCTCTCTGAAAGATGCAGCAGCAGTAGACACAAGCATCCCTGGCTTACAGAACCCACATTCTTATGAAGGAAAGAAGATCTAGGCACAGAGAGCAATGCATGAGAGTATACCGCCAAAGACAAAAATGGATGCTGAGTGGCCAGAGAACATTTCTCTGAGGAGATGAGATTTGACAAGTGCTTTGAAGGAAAAATAACCTTGGGTAAGTGATTAAAAGAGAGGAAGCCATCCAGGGTGAAAATGACAGAGGGCCACCTGAAAAAATGAGAGAGGACAGCAACAAGACAGGATGACTTGATGGCAGGATTACCAGAAACAAAGGAGGTGGAGCCTTACACACTAAGACCAGCTATTGAGAATTCTTTCAACAGATAACGTGAAGCTCCTCTTTTCATGGTAAATAAAGAGTTGTTCTTGGATCCCTTTCTAATCATTCTCATGCTGGAAACACTGTCTTTGAGAAACATATCTGGATTTGAAGGGCAAAGAAATAGGAAGCAGAGAGGCAGATAGGAGCATTATTGGCTTGGTTCAGGTGTGGTAATATCTGTACAAGCGTGTAACCAACAGGACTAGAAGAACAGATTAACCCAGGATATAATACTGCAGTCTGTGTTACCTAATAAATGGAAGAAATGAGGACATGATGGGACGAAATATGGGGGAGGGGATGAGGGAGATGAGGGAAAGAAGGATAGACCTAAGTGGATATCAGAGGCAGTCTCGATTAAGGTGGGGCTTACTGAACTTTATCGGGTAGTGCAGCTTCTGTATGGAAATGTCCTGTGATCATTTAAAACTGTGGGCGTGGTGCTTAGGTAAGAAGGCTAGCCTGGCCATTGGGGTGTCATTGAAACAGGTGATTATGCAAACTACGAAAACACATGAGCCTGATGGAGGGAAGGGATGAGAGACAACCCCAAGCTCCCAAAAGCCGAAAAAAGTTAGCAATAACTACCTACTAAAAAGAGAAAAACAGAATAATTGGACTTCAAATGGATAAGATGGTCTATTATTACATTTAGATGTAAACTCTTACCTCTGATTAACTGGTCTACCTGTTCTCTTAACCCCTAGCTTTTCACGTGGGTACCAAAAGGCCATGCGAAAAACTAGATTGGGTGAGAAGGTAGCATCCTAAATCTGATTTTTGCTACAAGGCTGTTTCATATTGTCTGCCAGAGATCACAGCAGGTCTGGGGAAAAGTTTTGAGAACATAGTCTTGCTAAGTTGCCTCTTTGGAGCCACCTGTTAACTGATTCCATGTGTGGAGTGCAGAATTCTATCGCACCCCAAATGACTTAATTCTCTGTCATTTAACATTTTAGTCTATGGAAAGACAGCCTTGCGGGCAGAGTTATGTTCCCTTCCTTCTCTGATTGCAGATTCGCTAGCTCTGGCCTCAGTTCATCTTTTAAGTAGAACTTGGCTGAAAAAAGCAACAAGAAATTAAACATATATATGCAATTATTATTTGTCAGGAAGGGGAACATCCCACAATGGGGCCTGTTGTAGGGTGGTGGGAGCGGGGAGGGATAGCATTAGGAGATAGACCTAATGTAAATGACGAGTGAATGGGTGCAGCACAATAACATGGCACATGTATACATAGGTAACAAACCTGCACGTTGTGCACATGTACCCTAGAATTTAAAGTATAATAAAAAATATATTTAAAAAGTAAAAGAAAAAATGTAAACTGTCAGAAAACAATAGCAAAAAAGCAATGAGAAAACATACCAACATTCTGAATATTTTCTTTTACCCTAAAGCTAAAGGCTTAGTCAGCATGTGATCAGTTTTCAAAGGCATCACTAGTAAAAAAGTTACTGTTTGACCGCAGCATACACATATAACAAGAGGCGCCAGCTTTCCAACCTGCACGTCTGAGTCCCTGCTGCTCACCACCAGTTGCTAAGCCAATATCACATTTTTAGGTTCTGTTAAATCCAGGACTCCAAAGTGTGGAATTCTGAATAAGGGGGCCAGTAGTTTGGCTGTAGTCACAGAGATCTAAAATAACAATGGCCTAAACAAGATACCACTTTATTTTTGTCTCGCATATAAAATTCCTAACTGCTAAGCCAGCAGAGGCCAGAGCTCCTTTCTGCTTGTTTCTCCTCCAACTCTAGAATATTATCCATTCCACATGGTCAGAACAGTTCACTGCCACTGCCACACTCTTAACATCTGGAAGCTGCACCATCTTTCTTTCTTCTTTTAATAGACTGTTTTTTTAGAGCAGTTTTAGCTTTACAGAAAAAAAAATGATGCAGAAAGTGCAGAGAGCTCTTTTATTCATGTCTTCTTAGCCAGATCTTACTCATTTGCTCACACCTTGCTATAATAGAGACTGAGAAATATGGTTACTATTCTTGGGGGCTTTTTTCCCAGATTTTTTTTAAGTCAAGGTTTTATTACAAAGGAGAGAAGAACGGACATTGGATATAACTAGCAGTCTATCACAATAACTATGTCACAATTGTAAGTATATACTAATGTGTGTGACTATGGTGCAATGTCTCTTTTCCACTGTATTTTAAACTTCATTAGAGCCAAGACTATATCTATTTTTGTTGATTGTGAAATTCCAGCACCAAGAACAGTGCCTGACATTTAGTAGATATTTTTAAAAATACGTTTAATAAATGAGTAAAAGTTGCTCACCTTAGAAAAAAAGTATTTGAAGGCAAAAGTAAGGCTGAATCTTGGAGAGCTCTCTCTAAATAAAAATCAGACTTAGAAGCTTTGAATTTATTATTTTTATTCTTTGTTCCTTATTTCAAAACTCTTCTGTAGAATGCTAACTAACGTCTTAGGAGGTTTAAAAGTATAAAAGAGGCCGGGGGCTGTGGCTCACGCCTGTAATCCCAGTACTTTGGGAGGCCGAGGCGGGTGGATCACGAGGTCAGGAGATCGAGACCACAGTGAAACCCCATCTCTACTAAAAATACAAAAAAATTAGCCTGGCGTGGTGGCGGGGGCCTGTAGTCCCAGCTACTCCAGAGGCCGAGGCAGGAGAATAGTGTGAACCCAGGAGGCAGAGCTTGCAGTGAGCCGAGATCGCGCCACTGCACTCCAGCTTGGGCGACAGAGCGAAACTCCATTTCTCAAAAAAAAAAAAAAAAAGGATAAAAGAGTAAAAGTGTTTTGTGGCTAAATAATGTAGAAAATACTGCATATTATAACTTTTTGTGACTTTTTTATGTTTATAAAAATGTTAAAACACCCACAAATCCTGCAGTAATAAATCCATTTAATTTACCAGTTCTCAATACTGTGGAATCACAATGCCCTTTTTGAAAGAAACACCTCTTAGCATCTTGTGGAATACTACTGTACCACAGAGTAGACACTTTGGGAAATGCTGCATTAGACAAAACTATTGCATGTTTCAGAGCAGGCAGAGTTCACCGTCAACTGGTGTTTTTTGGAAGGGTAATCTAGTGGTAGGAAAAACTAGAAGGAAGATAATTTGGGTAAACAGTTCTAAAAAGACTAATCAGTAGTTTTCTAATATTTATGTTTTTGAAAGATTGGCAGTAGCAACTTGTATTTCTCTATACCAGGATAACTAAAGCTACAGCAGAAAAAAAAAAAATTAATTACCTCATGTTTGTTGTTTCAGTTAATTATATTTTGAGGTCAACTTGTTTCCTCTTTCAGGACTTTACCAAATAGCATTTTAATTTCCCTCAAATCTTTAGGCGATCATTTTTCAAAATGGATAACTAATTTGCTGCAGTATTCTATCACAGGAATAAATGATTAGCCAAAATACACACCATATACTGAACCTTACCAAGTTATAAAACTAATGTCAACTCCAAATGTATAGTAAGATGCACTATAATTTTTTTTTCTCTTGGTATTATTTTTAAGTCCGAATCTGCCACAGCTAAGAATATGCACTTTATTTTTGCTATATATCCATGTCTTTTTAATTTCACAATTTAAGCAACTTTTTCCTTTCTCTTTTTATTTTCTCAATTTTGCTGACTTTGCTTTAAAAAACTATTCTAATCCAAATTTTTTTCTTTGCTTCACTCATTTACTACATAGGAATCTTTTCAAAGACTTTATTGTGTATAGACACACCTCTAAGTTCATCTACTTAAAACATTCTATTAACCTCACAATGTTATTTAACTGGTATATAAAAGGGAATTGAGCCAGGAGGAGGGGGGAATATTATGGAAATCAATCAAACCAAATTTTGTATCACAAATCTCTTATTCATTATTGTGAATAATCCAAATTTAAAGTGTTTATGCAAAATAGTCTTTAAGGACAATGCAAACTACTATTGAATGTTATTCTATGATCTTACAAATTCTATCACATTATCAAAAATATCTCCATACATTTCATACATTTTCCTCAAATTACTTTAGTTCATATGGGAAACCACAATATGTCACCCTAAAATATGCTTGTTTTGCATAGGATAGTTTTGAGTTGAAGGTAACTGAAAAGAGGCAGATTCAGAAAAGCTCTCGGCCCTTCCTACTTGCCTAAAAGCAGGACATAAATTTGCAAAGACAAAAAGTATCCCACCCCACACGCCGACTCTACTGGGGAGAACAAAGTTTAACCACTGAAGACAACTTGAGACCCTTCCCAGGTATGGATGGCACAGGGGAACCTACATTGACAGGCCTTCCTAACTGGCCTTTATCTGTCATTTATTTATCTTTCCACAAACTGCCACCCCGAGAGACTCAAAGTCCTTTCCTTTTGCCGTGTCATTTCTCTAAACATGTATTGTGTGGTTTTGTTTTGTTTTTTTTTTTTTTGTTTCTTTCCTGCTAACAATTCACAACAGCTGCTTGAAGATGAGGTCATGGGGTATATGCATTCTTCAGTGCTGCCCCAGGCCCTGGTGTTGACTGTTTCAGTCTCGCCTTTTTTTTTTTTTTTTTTTTTTTTTTTATTTATTTATTTATTTTTTATTTTTTATTATACTTTAAGTTCTAGGGTTTTTTGCAGTGTCCTGGAAGTCCTGCAGTCAACCTGTACTGGAAACCTTGAGTTAAAAACCCAAATTAGTTAAAACTTTAAATTTTCACTTGGGTCTTGGGAGTGACCTTGGGGCTTCATGCATCTATGGGTGTGTATTCCTCTGAAATTAGAATGAAACGTGACAAGTATCCTCGTAGGGTGTGTGTGCGTGTGTGTGTGTGAGAGAGAGAGAGAGAGACAGTGTGATTTATGACACAAAGCAGACAATAAATACCTTTTGAGAGAGTAAATGAATCTCTTAATTATCTCTTAATTACAGCCTGGATGCCAGAGGAGACATCTACTCTTTCTAGACAATGTGGGTTGACTTTTCCTTTTGCGAGATAAATTGATAGATAGATGATAGAGATAGATAGGTGATAGATAGATAGATAAATAGAATAGATGATAGATAGATAGATAGATAGATAGATAGATAGATAGATAGATAGATAGAATGTGTGTGTGTGTCTGATCTTTTAGACTTTGGGTCATCCTGAATTAAAACCTATTTTGGTGCTGATGGAGCTCTGAGAATGTTTCTTCTCTTGCCTCTCACTCCCTTTGAGCCATTTGACTTTAGCCTGCTTGCTTTCTTTCACTTCAAAGCAGCATGCAGGAACAGCAGCTCCTCTGGAAGTCAAGGCCTGCTGTTTCATGGACTAATTTATCCTCTTCTGCTTTTCTCTCCAGCTGCTTCCTCCACCTCATGCTCTGTGAGTCACTTTGCCATACCAGCAAAGGCTCAGGGCATTCTGTGACGCTTTCTTCCAGAAGGCCATGCTGGGCTCATGAGGTCACTGAGGGGGTGTCTTCAGCTTAGCAAGTGATGCAGATAACAAACCACAAATGCCAACTCACAGAGGAGGCTTCTGTCCAAGGGCCAGTCACGTTTGGCCCTTCCCAATGAAGGACGTGAGCCATCACTTCCAAAGAACCAACAAGAAGAGGTCCTGACACTTGAGACTGTGAGTTGCAGAGTAAGGAAGGAAAAATACTATGAAGAAAAAAAAAACACAACCAAGGCCTCTGACCTTAGAGCCAGTTCAGAAGCTTTGTTCCTCCCAGGACTCGATGTTATTTCAGTTAGAGATTTCTTCTTACTGGCTAGCACCTTAGGGAGAGCTAGATTAGATTGGTTTTCCCTAACACACTGCTACTTTCATCTTCATGGAAGCATGGGATGTTGTTTAAGAGGGGAGAGAAGAAAACAACCAGGGAATATGAGCAATTTGAGGAAGGAAGTTGGAGAAGTCATAGGTAAGACTATTATGTTACCTTATTTGGGGATGTGGGAAAATAAGAACCCAGACGATTTTAGTCTTGATGAGAAGCCTCTAAGACCCAAGGAGGTTATTGAGAGAGGGAACATTGTATCCTTTCTTTGTCTCTAAAGGGTTTTCAATTTTTCATTTACATCAAACAAATCTTATTTCCCATTTCTTGTTATTTCTATTCACATTCTCCTTCCCTCACTCCACTCAGGCTATTTATCTCTACCATTTCTCCACTGCCCCAAACATGTCACCTGCTTCTCCAAATGGCACATACTCTCCTTGTCAAGTCTTTACGCAATCACCTTCTCATGAGACCTTCCCACCCCATGCCCATCTCTGGAAATTCCCTAGGCCTCTTTTCTTTCTTTTTTTTTTTTTTTAGACAGAGTCTCACGCTGTCACCAGGCTGGAGTGCAGTGGCATGATCTCGGCTCACTGCAACCTCTGACTCCCCGATTCAAGAGATTCTCCTGCCTCAGCCTCCCAAGCAGCTGGGATTACAGGCACGTGCCACCACGCTCAGCTAATTTTTGTATTTGTAGTAGAGACAGAGTTTCACCATGCTGGCCAGGATGGTCTTGATCTTCTGACTTCGTGATCCTCCTGCCTCGACCTCCCAAAGTGCTGGGATTACAGGCGTGAGCCACTATGGCTGCCTACGCCTTTTTTCTAACTTATTTATTTATCACTTACTGTCCTCTCACATACAGTTTACACATTTTGCTTACTTCCTTTCTGTCCCCATCACTGAAGTGGGAACTTCTATCTGTTTTGTTTGCCTCTATAGCTCCAGAGCCTAGAGAAGTGCCTGGGTCAGTGCAGACTCCCAGGAAGCATTTGTGGATGAAATGAATGAACTAATTGCAGCTTGGCTGCCAATGGAAATGCTTCGGGATTTGACCTGCTTCTTCTCCCTTTAGATGATGTGGTTTGACTTCTCTTTTATTATGTTTGTTGAAAGCAAAAGTAAAAATTCTCTTCATCCATTATAAAAGCAAAAGGAGAACTATTATTTCCATGAGAATCTCATAGTTATATAGATCCAGGTAAGGCTTCCTCATAAGATAAGGGATTGTCCAACTGGGCATGAGATAAATTCCACCAACTAGCAAGGATCTTCAAGTCACCTGTAGGCACTAAGTCACCTTTCCACCTAAAATTCACTTTTTACAGCAAAGATGCCTGGTGTTGCCTAATGTTCCTGCAGCATTGGTTTATATCACAAATGGGCTCAAGAAAGAATAGAAAATTTGAATCACCATGGTGCTGGTTTGCATTACTGCTGTGCAGCAGAATCACCTGTGTAAGTAACTTCTGCACCTGTACCCTACCTGTAGGGATTCTGATTTCCTCCTCTGAAGAACATGTAGAGATGATTTTGACACCCACACAGGAGGGAGATCCACTAAGTTAGAGAAGCAATATATCCCTATTCATTGCTTTGCCTGCAGTTCCTCCCCATTATCTCTTTACTTTAAAAATCAGCATAATTTCCTTGTGTGCAGGTGTGTGCTTGTGTGTAAGAATGCCAGGCATATGAAGAACAACCTACAACTATTACAGGGAAACTGCCAAGAATAAATGTCAGACTTTTCAAAATTTTGCTTAGGGTGGGCCCAGTGCCCAGGAAAGTGGATTGGCCTGGAAAACTACAACCATTTATAATATTCTTTTTATGCGAAAAGACATTCTCCTTTCCAAACAATAAGGTCACAAAATAGTTTTTAAAATAAAATTGGTTTATAATTGGAGAACTGCCTATAAAATTGGAGATTTAAATGTTTAAACACAAGTTAAATCACAGATCAGACTGGCAAAGACATTTTCTGATGGGTTATACCAAGCAATCTAGGAACTGTTTACATTAGTTTGATTGAAATATGAACAGAAGATGTAGCTATCAGCTTATGTTTCACAGTACATAGTAACAGCTCAAGCAATAGTAGCTATATTTTAAGAAAGACAAAGACTAAAGACTGTGGTTAATGTCTGACACAAAAAAATCTAAGACATCATGGTGGCAGTTTTAGAAATGGTAGTTTACAAAGATTTGCAAATTGTTGCCCCTTTTTGTTACTTAGGTATAAACAGCATTTTTCTTCTATGCTTTTCTTTTTTTTCTGACCCTAAATGTGACCTCCTGTGAATCCGTGCACCTCACCTACATTTCTGAAGGAATTCCACTCTAAGAGATTCTGCAGATGCCAGTTCCTTCTTTCCTGATATGATGATTTACACTAAATGGCAGAAGTCTTCTCAGTAGTCCTCAAGTCTTCAGCCATAACTGACTTCAGAACCCAGAGTTTTTACTCCACGTCTCTTCCATTGCTGCTACCTAACTCAAATCACCATCATCTCTTGTTTGAACAATTGAAATGGTCTTTAATTTGTCTCCTTTCTGCTACTCTTGTCCACTTGTTGCCTAATTTCAACACAACAGGGTAGTAAACCTTCTAATATCTGGGTCAATGTCTTAGTCAATCATGGACTCCTCCAGTGGTTGCTCATTTGGTTCAGAGTCAGTGCAGTGCAGTGCATAAGAGCACAGGCTCCAGAATCAGACTGACTAGAATTGAATCCCAGCTTAGTCACTTTAGTCATTTGGCAGCTGCATGACCATTGGGTATGTTACATAAGCTGCCTGTGTCATGGTTTCTTCACTGATAAGATGAGGGACTAACAGCAGCAATTAGTATCTCATAAGGTTGTTTAGAGGATGAGATTAAACAAAATGTATACAACACTTTTACAGTCAGGATTTTTTTTCTATTTCTCCAGCAAATATAATTCTAGGTTATAGTAAGTGCTCAGCAAATATTTTTTAAGTGAATTATTGAATAATAGAATAAACTAATTCAAAGGGCTAGTAAAATACAATGGAGCCAAGAATTTAGTTTTTATTAAATGATAAAAGTTGTACCACAAACCAGTGGAGGAAATGAAGGACTTTTTGAATTGACATTGTTGAAAAAATTGGTGGTTTATGTGGGAAAAATATAAGACTATGGGCTCAAGAGACAAAGAAAGGTAACCACTGTTTTATTCTCTGTATATTTGATTGGATACAAAGTAGTAGATATGTAGAAAGAACAAATCTAGAGATCTAATGTAGAACATGAGGACTATAGTTAATAATATTATATTGTGTTTGGGATTTTTGCCAAAAAACTAGCCAGGTGCAGTCGTGTGCGCCTGTAGTCTCAACTACTTGAGAGACTGAAGCAGAAGAAGAGCCCAGGAGGCAGAGGTTGCAGTGAGCTGAGACTGCCGCACTGCCCTCTAGCCTGGGAGATAGAGTGAGATTCTGTCAAAAAAAAGAAAAAAAAATCATCAGAGTGAACAGGCAACCTACAAAATAGGAGAAAATTTTTGCAATCTATCCATCTGACAAAGGGCTAATATCCAGAATCTACAAGAAACTTAAACAAATTTACAAGAAAAAAACAACCTCATCAAAAAGTGGGCAAAGGATATGAACAGGCACTTCTCAAAAGAAGACATTTATGCAGTCAACAAACATATGAAAAAAAGCTCATCATCACTGGTCATTAGAGAAATGCAAATCAAAACCACAATGAGATACCATCTCACACCAGTTAGAATGGCGATAATTAAAAAGTCAAGAAAACAGATGCTGACAAGGCTATGGAGAAATATTAACGCTTTTATACTGCTGGTGGGAGTGTAAATTAGTCCAACCATTGTGGAAGACAATGTGGCGATTCCCCAAGGATCCAGAAACAGAAATATCATTTGACCCAGCAATCCCATTACTGGATACATACCCAAAGGATTGAAAATCATTCTGCTATAAAAACACATACACACATATGTTTATTGCAGCACTGTTAACAATAGCAAAGACTTGGAACCAACCCAAATGCCCATCAATGATAGACCGGAGAAAGAAAATGTGGCACATATACACCATGGAACACTATGCAGCCATGAAAAAGGATGAGTTCATATCCTTTGCAGGGATATGGATGAAGCTGGAAACCATCATTCTCAGCAAACTAACACGGGAACAGAAAACCAAACACCGCAAGTTCTCACTCATAAGTGGGAGTTGAACAATGAGAACACATGGACACAGGGAGGGGAACATCACACACTGGGGCCTGTTGCGGGGTGGAGTGCTAGGGGAGGGATAGCATTAGGAGAAATGCCTAATGTAGATGACCAGTTGATGGGTGCAGCAAACCACCACGGCACATGTATACCTATGTAACAAACCTGCACGTTCTGCACATGTATCTCAGAACTTAAAGTACATATAAAAAAGGGAAATATATTTTAAAAAAGAATGACAACAAAATGGAATGGGAGCTGAAAGGAGATGTGTAATCAATAGAGGATTATTCTTAGGATATGAGAATAATAATTCTTAAGATCTTTGAATATTTGAGTGCTAATGGGAAATATTCAGGAATGAAGGGAGAATGGATGGTACACAAGAGGAAGTAGAGATTGCATTATGTTTGAAGAAGTGAGAGGAAACAGAATCTGGTTCTGAAGTGGCAAGGAGCACATATATTTCACCCACAATAGGAGAGGAGGAATGGATAGGAACACTATCCATGACGTATTTCTCTGTTTCGTAAAATGATCATGTATTCAGCAACATTGCTACAAGATCTTATCGGTCTAATAATTTCTTTGTTATTCTTGTTAATTTATGTAGATACTCATGTGTCTGCAAAGAAGGACAGTTTTATATGTTGTCTTCCTTTCCAATTGATAGCCTTCTGTAATAGCGATTAGTACTATCCATCAATATTTTCATATCTTCCCCCTTCTTGATCTGTGTAAGGATTTTACTTGTAGCTCCCCTTCTCCTCAGTGGGGCTACATGACTATTTCTGAACAATGAAGTTTTGAGCATTTAATTGTAGATGCTACATCTACCTAAGCTGTTATTTCCCTTAGATACAAAGACTGTCATGTTTAAGATTGTGGTTATTCCATCCTCACCCGAGTGATAATGAGCCCAGACCGCCAATCATGTAGATCATTTAGCATGAGCACGACACAAATTCCTGTGATTCTTAAACAAGTATAATGCTTGAGTTTTATGAACTGCAACATAAGTGAGCCCGTTCTGATTAATATGGTTCTTTTTTTTTTTTGTTAGCTGATTGCATTGTGTCAGGATCTCCAATACTATGAGGCAGATAATACAAGGTGGGAGTAGAGACTCCTGTATTATTCCGTGGCGTTAAGTATTGTTTGTCATAGCCTTTTATCAATTAAGTCATTTTCAATTTACTTAGAGTTATTCAGAATTTTTATAATAAATGGAAATTGGATACCATCAAATGCATTTTCTGCACCTATTCAGTTAATGTGATTTTTCCCCTTTAATCCATTAGTGAAATGAATTTCTGTTATTACACGTATTTGAATTCCTCAGGTAAACCCTTGCTTAATCATGATTTAATGTTTATTTGCAGTTCAGCACTTAAATTTGTAAGTGGGAAGGGCCTATCATTTTATTTATCATATTATTTTCATTAATATCAATGCCCTTAATTCCACCCTTCTCTTTTATTTGCCTCATCTTGTAGCTTCAGCCCAAGTGCAAAGTATTAGGGGTGATTTGGTAGAGTCAGTCATTAAAAAAGAATAAAGTCCCAGAGTAAAGAAAAGGAAAGAAAAAGAGGTATGGAAACACAGGAGCATATTTTTAGGCTGAAGAGATGACGTGCATAGAGAGAATTAAGGTGCAACGGAAAAAAATTATTAATGGAGCAAGGCTCCAGAGTAGAGAAATATGATGGTATCTCAGTCAGTTTGAGCTGCTATTACAAATTACCATAGACTGGGTGGCTTACACATTTATTTCTCACAATTCTGGAAGTCCATCTTCTTCTCTTTCTCCAGCCACTGCACTTAGATTTTCTTTTGGGAAACTGCCTCTCCTATGCTTTTAATTTGTATAATTTTAGGAGAGACACATTTCTGAGGCATGGGATGCCTAAGTGACCCAGGCATGTAGCCCAGGCCAACACACAGTAGTTGGCTCTGAGGTAAACATGTCTTTATAGCTGTGGGCATTATAATCAATAAGCATCAGTCCTGGAGCAATTGCTGGAAACATGGGGTAGGAGAAGTTCCTTACTGGTGGTGACAAACTGGCAGAACGTAATTCGGAAGCTGCTAGGAGGCCCAGATGAGGAAAACACGTATGACAATTAAGCCAAAAGAAGAAAGAAAATTCAGGATAAGACACGAGAAACATTCTTGATAACGTAATTTGAATCCTGAGATACATCCATGCCAGAAGACGAACTCCTGAGTTTTCCGATACAACACCAATGAATACCTTTCTCTTTGGAAGTTTGAGTTTGATTTTTGAATCATTAAAGACTCATCATCTTTTTAAATAACCACCCACAACATTCTTCCCACCTGCATGCCTCTGAGGCATCTATTGTGTATTGCACTAATTCAGTGTTTATAGCAAAGTGACTTATATGGCTGCTTCCATGGTGACATGGTTGGGCTGTGTCCCCACCCAAAACACATCTTGAATTGTAGCTCCCATAATTCCCAAGTGCATGAGAGGGACCCAGGGGGAGGCAACTGAATCATGGGGGCAGGTCTTTTCCATGCTGTTCTTGTGACAGTGAGTAAATCTCACAAGATCTGATGGTTTTTTTAAAGGGGAATTCCTCTGCACATGCTCTCTTGCCTGCCGCCATGTAAGACATGACATTGCCCCTCATTCTCCTTCCACCATGATTGTGAGGCCTCCCAAGCCATGTGGAACTGTGAGTCCATTAAACCTCTTTCCTTTATAAATTACCCAGTCTCAGGTATGTCTTTATTAGCAGCGTGAGAACAGGCTAATACATATGGTTATGTACATTTCCTACCTCTTCATCTAAATGTCAGTATTGGCAGGCAGTCTATTACAGACCTGCAGGCAGACTTCCTGAGGTTTGAATCCTGGCTCCACCACTTACCTGCTAAATGACCTTAAGCAAAGCACTTCACCTTTTTGTGCTTCTGATTCATTATCTATACAATTGGAATTATAATGGTAACACCTCATAGGGTAATTTTAAGGAGTTAATATATGTAAAGCTGTTGGAAAAATATCCACTACATAATATACATCATACAAGTAAGCCCCATGTAAGTGTGAGCTATTTTTATTACTATTATCATCACAATGATGATTATGATCATTATTATTAGTTATAACCCCACTGCCTACTGCTGTGCCCCTCAATTATAGAGTGAATCACTCTTAACTATTACATAAGACGATTTTAATATGTTACTTGTTTTTCTGATCCTACAGTGTTAACAGGGACGAAACTATCAAAGCATAATGAGACAGCCTCGCCAGGTCAGTTCACAATACTATGAATGTGCCAAAACTTCCTGCCTGCCTCATCTCTGCTATTTCCTTCACCTTTCCATCCATTCCTAGCCTTAATCAATTCCTGCCCTTTAATTTTTGTCTCTCCTGCCCAGCATCCAATGGGTCATGGAACTTGATGATAGAGTTTAATCTCAGGATTTCTCCTTGGTCATTGTTGGGTATTAATCCTACATCTTTTATCTGCTCCTCTCATCTGCTTCTCCTACCTTATGCTTGTTTCCCTGAATTACCACACCCTGCCCTCCTGTGAGGGGAGGCCAGCTAACCCCTTGTCAAAAGACAAAGTTACAATAAATTTAGTTTCAGAACTAATTGACTTTATTTGTGATGCATGGATCACAGCACTCTCCATTCTACAAAACAGAATAAGGGATCCCACTGGGAAATGGCAGAAAAGTGGGATTTATAAGGTGGGAACAAGAAAACAACCATAGAAAAAACTGATTGGTTAACATCAGGTTACTTCAAGTGCCTTTTTTTTGGTAAGGGTTAATGCAGAGGGGACTTCCTTGTTATGCTGGTTCAGGTAGACTGAAATCTTCTCTTCTCAGGGAAAATAAATAGTCTGGGAATCTATATGCTTGCTTAAAGTTTCAATTTGATGATGTGGCATTTAGCATGAGTAACTCCAGTTTGGTTTGGTCTGGTCTCTTGGGGCCTAGTGCAGAGGCTTGATCCAAAACAATGGGCCATCATTTTGCATAACAACCTAAGAAAAGAGCATCTACTCTACTCCAAAGCTTTAGGACATACCTTAATCAGGATTTAAAATGTAGCTTCCGGCCGGGCGCGGTGGCTCAAGCCTGTAATCCCAGCACTTTGGGAGGCCGAGATGGGCGGATCACGAGGTCAGGAGATCAAGACCATTCTGGCTAACACGGTGAAACCCCGTCTCTACTAAAAACACAAAAAAAAACTAGCCGGGCGAGGTGGCGGGCGCCTGTAGTCCCAGCTACTCGGGAGGCTGAGGCAGGAGAATGGCGTAAACCCGGGAGGCGGAGCTTGCAGTGAGCTGAGATCTGGCCACTGCACTCCAGTCCGGGCGACAGAGCGAGACTCCGCCTCAAAAAAAAAAAAAAAAAAAAAAAAAATGTAGCTTCCAAGACAGAGGAAGTAGCTAGTATTTTATATTGGAAAAGGACTAAGAATGAATATATATCTTCTCTTAAACTAAAATCTCTCATCATGTCTGTTTCTTCTGCAAGTTTAAGGAGAATGTCTAGGTTTGGTAGCTCCATTCCATGTCAGTGGTACTCAGGGACATCAGTAGGATTAGGATGCTGATGGGGTCACATTAATTGCTTACAATCTAAGGAAAGTGGGTGGAAGCAAAGGGGGTCAAGTAGTTTTCAAGACGTGAGGACCATTGATTTCCACTTAAAGAATACAAGATGTGTATAAGGCCTAGCCAGTTGTGAGAATTTCTCATCATCACCAGTCTCAATACAGAAATAACTGCCGTCATTCAGAATGTTATCTGT
Source organism: Trachypithecus francoisi (assembly GCF_009764315.1). NCBI lineage: Eukaryota > Metazoa > Chordata > Mammalia > Primates > Cercopithecidae > Trachypithecus > Trachypithecus francoisi. The sequence continues at coordinate 21,538,355 of NW_022681454.1, forward strand.
AACCAAGTGGAGGATGAAGTTGGCAAACGGACAAAACCCATAAAAACACGTACGATTTAAACATGAGATGTTTCCCTGTGCTAAATTTGGAATGATTTGCTGGTCTACAGTCCTGTTGGAAGAAAGAAAATGCTCAGTTTGGGAAATAAAGGAAGAAAACATATCAATGTTTTGCTCATAATATTGGGAGAAATAGAATTATCTGAACCATATGAATTCAAAAAGTACTCACATGACAAAAACACATTTACTATATTTAGAATATGACTTAAGAACAGTATTTCAAACTCCCAGAAATTCACTAGTGGAATTTTTAAAGCAATTTTTAGTTTTTATATAATAAACATATATGGTATACTTTTATATATGAATATACCCAGAAAATTTTTCTGTATGACTTGCTACAAAAATTATTACAGGTCAAATAATAACTCATGAAAGCTTATATGACAACAAAGGGCATTTAAGCATAACCCTGCATGTAATGTTGGTTGCTGATTTTTTTTTCACCCAAAACCAAGTAGGAAGGTGCACATGGCATGTTAAATATTGAAAAAAACTAATGTTTATTTAAGAGGAAAAAATGAACTCACCCATTAGGCCTTGGTATATAAATTTTTCTACATCAGTTTTCCCAGAAGCAGACCCTGAGATGAAGTTTCATAGGCAAGTGATTTATCAAGTAAATGCTTATTAGTGATCCTAATGAAAGTGTGAAGTAAGCAGGAAAGTAAAGGTGACGAAGCCAGATAAGTGTGACCTCAAGCCTTTCCCACACTGGATAACCTCAGCCTGATCCCACAGGGAAACTCTGGAGAGTAAGTTACATCTCAGAGTTGTACTAATTTGTGTGAAGAGAGCTGGGCTTTCAAATTCCCACATAGTCATGGGCTAAAGGTCACACCAGGAGGACGGAAATTCCCATGCGTTCAGTCAAAGGCTCCAGTAGGCTGAAGAAAGTCCTCCAAAACAATTGCTATAGTTTATGAATGACATGAACAAAAGAATGTTAAAGTCTGAGGACACACAGGAACAGTTACAAGGCATGATAGCAATCTGAATAGAGCACACACATTGGTTACTACAAGGTTCTTTACTGATGTTCATTTATTTAAATAGTGCCTTATACCATTATTATTACCTTTCTTATTTTAAAATACTGGATAAACATATTTGTATAATTCAAACACAGGGTATCATCCCAATATGAGTGGATAATTTCAATTTGCTTATATGAATCAACTCAAGCCAAAAAAAGCTTTACTCTTTTATCCACTATTTTTTGTGTATCCAATCATTCAAAAGTATTCATTGACCACTATGGAGAGTCTATTTCACACTGTTGTCAGTATCTTTGCAGTCACAAAAAAAAAAAACTTGTTTTGAATCCTGGCTCCACTGCTTGACAACAATATGACTTAGAGAAAATGACTAAGTCCTCTAAGTGTCTGTTTATACAAGTGTAAAATGGGAACCATCTTATTAAGGATTCAACGACATAATGCGTGTAACTGACTTTGCACAGCGCCTGGCACATGGTAAGTGTTCCATACATGTTAGTTAATATAATAACAATAATGATAATGATAATGTTTAAGTCAGAGAGATAACTTCTGTGTATGAAATAGTATACTTGAAAGGAAAACAAGATTGCCCTGCCTTAGAGCGTAATATCTTAGAAGTTAATACCTAAGTAAATATTTAGCAATAGAAAAGATAAATAATACAAGAGAATAATGTATAATTGACGCTGAATGATATGCATTAAAAAAACAGATACCCCATCACTAAAATCTCCTCCCCACTAATATATTTTCCACAGTTATACTTGTGTTCTGTTTCTAAAATATAGCTTTAATAGTGAGACTTCTCTGTCCCTAAATTGTTGATGGCCCTTTCTCGCCTACATAAAAAAGTACAGGAATCAAAGTATTCACCCATGATCTACATGCTCCCCAAACCTCACAGTGTATTATAGTCACATCTTTTATTTCATCCCCTGCATATTTTACCAGAACTATCCAGAATATGCAGTATTTTTTTTAATTTAGTGTAACTGCTCAAGTAGTCCCTTCAGTGTGGAATATCTATTCTCCAAGTCTTAACTATTGAAGTTTTACATCCTTGGATGTCCATCCCAAGGATCACCTCTTGTACAAAACCTTCCCATCTCTTTCATTCAAATTACCTCTCCCCATCCATGTCCATATAGTACATTATGTGCTTTACACATAATTGGGTACAGCAAACGTTTAGAGGAAAACTCACCGGGGAGAAGAGGTTTGTGCACAGAGTGGCTGGCCCAAAATGCAAAATGTCAGTCTTTGCATTAGACTGGAAGTTTCTTGAGGCCTAAGGTGACCTCTAAGATATCAGAAAGAACTTATAAAGGAAGAAGAAACATTAGCATAATTATAATATTATAGAAACGAAAGAAGGTTAATTTCAAGGAAATAGACAAGGGGATTTGTATTAGTCAATTTTCATACTGCTGTAAAGAAATTCCTGCGACTGGGTAATTTAAAAAGGAAAGAGGTTTAATTGACTCACAGTTCCAGATGGCTGGGGAAGCCTCTGGCAACCTACAATCATGGTGGAAGGGGAAGCAGACATATCTTACATGATGGCAGGTGAGAGAGAGAGAGAGAGAGATAGAGAGAGAGAGTGAGTGTGTGTGTGTAGGAGGAACTGTCAAACACTTTTAAACCCATCAGATATCATGAGAACTCACTCACTATCACAAGAAAAGCAGGGGGGAAACTTCCCCCATGTTCCAATCACCTCCCACCAGGTCCCTCCCTCGATACATGGAGATCGATACATGGAGATTATGGGGTTACAATTCAAAATGAGATTTGGGTAGAAGCACAGAGCCAAGCCATATCAGAATTGATGTCACATACTTCAGACAAGTCAAAAAGAAGATAATGATTAAAAGAGACCTGTACAGTAAGTTATTGGTTATTTTGGGAAATGCAATTTTCCAAATATACTATACTTATTTACTATGTATTATGATAGATAGATAGATAGATAGATAGATAGATAGATAGATAGATAATAGAGGAGAGAATAAATAGTGAAAATACAAAACTAGGAGTGGTATACTAGTTGCTCAGAGTACAAATAAGTTATGAGAGACATGGAAGCTGGTGTATGAGATTGAGGAGCCTTTGTCAAGAGGAAGTAATTTTCAAGATTTTTTAAAAAGTTTTTTTTTAAGGCATAGAGGGAAATGATTCATTTAAGAGAGATATTTAGGTCAGGCGCAGTGGCTCACACTTGTAATTCTAGCACTTTGGAAGGCTGAGGCAGGTGGATTGCTTGAGCTTGAGAGTTCAATACCAGCCTGGGAAGCATGGTGAAACCCCACCTTTACAAAAAATACAAAAATTAGCGGAGCCCGGTAGCTTGCACCTGTACTCCTAGCTACTTGGGAGGCTGAGGCAGGAGGATCAATTGAGCCCAGGAAGTGGAGGTTGCAGTAATCCAAGATCATGTCACTGCACTACGGCCTGGGTAATGAAGTGAGACCCTGTCTCAGAAAAATAGAGAGAGAGAGAGAGAGGAAGAGAAAGAGAGCGAGAGAGAGAGATTTAAAATGCAGGAGGAAAGAATTATTTGAGAAGGGACGGATTTTTTTTTTTTTTTTTTTTTTAGCTAGACTCAAAGCTGATTACAGTTAATCAATGTAACTGTATAATTCCTGTAATTTTACAAAAGGAAATTAAAACCATTCAAACACCAGCCCGACCTTTTTGTAAGTTAGCATTTCTCCATTATGTAGGTAGACTCATGTATTTGGATTACAATAGCAATTGTTTGTCCACTGCTCTATTCTTAGGGAAATTATCAACTGGTTTTATATAACCTTCTGGAAGGCTGAGGTTCTCCCTTCAAGCTCCCATTCCCACGCAAGCTGACGAGATTCCCCACTCTCTGTTAAAGGGAGTTTCTAGGTATCCAGGACTGCTAAAGTGGAGCTTGTCTGTCCATGGAAGACACAGTGGCAGGTGTAACTTTGGTGAGTGTGTTTATCAGAGGTCATTTCCAAAAAAGGGCCTTTCCTTTTCCTCTTACTTTGAGAATTCCTAGTATCATCTTTCAGTTATTTCCCTATAGAGTCACAGTCTGCTTTTTATTTTCCCTTTCTCCAGCTCCAAGCCCTCAATCTTGTGATCTATGGGTAAAGAAAAAACAAACAAAGCAAAGCAAAACAAAACAAAACATGACCCAAAAATCTGTTTAACATTTAAGTCAATAATTTCTTTGAATATTTTTTTCAGCATTGGTGTGGCTGAAGTAGGCAAAAAACCCTCAAGATACTAGTGAGAGGAAAACAAAATGGATAGGAAAATACATAGAAAACAAACATTAATGGCCTGAGACATACCCTTGCCAGGTTATTAAACAGATTAATAATAATAAAAGGGTTTCACTTCAGTGCTTACTATGTGACCTTTAAACACATAATTTTTGTTTTCAAATGTGTAACTTATGTAATCATCACAACACCCAATGAGAAAGGCACAATTATTTTTATCATTCTACAGATAAGAAAACCAAAGCACAGAGAAGTTAAGTATTTTGGTCAAGGTGACACTGATGAAACTAGAATTTTGAGTCTAAGCTGTCCAGTTCCAATTCTACACTCTTGATCACTACTCCACATTTGAAAGATATAATGTTCTTAGTTTTGCTGAATTACTATCTCTCTTAATTAAAACAATAACAACAATACTTCTGGGTATTATTTCAAATATAAATATTATTTTGATAAGATTACTTTGTAGAGAAAGATTATTTCATGTAAGTCAGGGAATTAAAAATCAAGATTCCTTGGCTCCTGTACTGGCCCAGCTACCAAAGCAAAATTACCAATGTCAGTGAGAATGAAATCATATTGAGAATATTTTCTGTTAGACTCTCAGCAGAGTGATACTCAGTAACTAGTTAAGTTAATTGCCCTGATTTACATTGATGATTTACAAAACTGCATATAACTTGCTATGAAAATATGTAGATCATTGTTAGATATCTGAAGAAATGTGGAATTGCCAAAATAGATTTGTCTCAGTTGTATAATTTCAATTAAGTTTTTAAATAAGTGCTTTATACATTGCTTGAGTAATTTGAAAATCATCTACAGATATACAGCATATTTCTTTCATATGAATTCTCAGGTATGTAATGATAGCTATCTCCATAAACTTGCTATAAATATTCTCAACATCCAAATGAAATCTGCCAGAGAAAATCATCTAGGGACACAAATAGAAATGTTACAGAGGAAAAATAACAAACTAGTAATATGGTTTCCCATCGACTTTCTACACAGAATTAATTCCTCCCTTATCTCGGCAGTATCCAAAGCAATAGTTATCAATCTCTAGTTTGTTCATTCAAGGAGCTAGCTACATCTTTAAAATGTAGATTCTGAGACACCTCCAGGGCTTCTGATTCATTAGGTCTGGAAAGGACCCCAAAGTCTGAAATATATATGTGTGTGTGTGATATTTTGGTATTTTACTGATAGGAATAACATTTTGATGACTTTTTCTTTTAAATATCATTTTAGGTTCAGTGGATGCATGTGCAGGTTTGTTTCCTGGGTAAACTATGTAATGCTGAAGTTGGAGATATGAATGATCACGTCATTCAGGTAGTGAGTATAATACCCAATAGGTAGCATTTCAATCCTTGACCCACCCCAACACTCCCTTATCTAGTAATCCCCAGTGTCTATTGTTCCCATCTTTATGTCCATGTGTGCTTAATGTTTAGTTCCCATTTATAAATGAGAACATGCATTATTTGGTTTTCTGTTCCTGCATTCATTTGCTTAGGATAATGTCCTCCAGCTGCATCCATGTTGCTGCAAAATACTGATTTCCTTCTTTTTCATGGCTGTGTAGTATTCCATGCTATATATGTACCACGTTTTCTTTATCCAGTCCCAATCTGTATTTTAAATAATCCCTGTGGGAATTCTGATGCAGATGGTCAGCACCTCACATTTCAGAAAATATGGATCTGAGGCAAATGAAATCAGAGAAATGTGTGGCTGTTTCTGACATGCATGCTTTGCTCAGGTAGCACCTAAACAGAAGGCCATTTACCTGGTTTTGTTCACTCTACAGGCCAACAATTGGCTGCATGGTCAACGTGTGATTAAAAAATTAAGATAGTTTCTTAAACCACTGCTGAAGGAGTCAATGACTTGAGGTTTCAAAAACAACACAAAAACTAGTTGAAAAGGACTCAACCTTGAATATAGAACAAAATATTTCTTATTTACTCAATAGTTAACGTAAACAAACATGTATGCAGCAAACTTTCAGGAGCTGTTAATATCTCATTCATCTTCAGAAGGACTAAAGACGCTTTGGCCTAGATGAGGCTGGGGTAATATTTTGTCCTCTTATTGCACGACTCTTCATTTATTTGACTTGGCTTAATGGGATCTACTGATTCTTATCTTGCCTCACAAATGTGAATGTCAATTCTGGCACGTGGTACACTGTGCTAATTTTAATATTTTTAAACTATTTGTAATTGTTCATAAAGATCTTCATCAATTATACATCTATATCTTTGGTTACTGATATTTTTATTAGTTACTATACAGATCAGTGTGGAATTAAAAACTTGTTTTTCCTCTAACTTGGTGAATATGTTGACCATGTCCAGCTGTGACAGATAGAGATGGATATCATCTTTGTTATGACCCAGTGAGGATGATAGAGACAGCCTTCCCTTTTCACAGGAAGAGAAGGGCTGCCAAATGGAGCAATGTCTGAAACAGTTTCCAACAATGGGCAGGAGATTTGACTGTTTTTAGCATGTGTCACATAGTCTAATGTCCACAAGACACTGCTATTTAAATATACCATTCCCCCTTCATTCCCCCTTCTGTGTGGGTTGCACAAGCTTAGCTAATGTTACTCTGTTGGTTCTTTTGTGATACAGACAGAATCGCATCAAAATCTACTTGTTGGGGTTGCAGTTTCAGGTGGAAAAGAAAGACATTTATAGGGTTCTTGGAAAGTTTGGAATTTCACAAATTAGATTTTTTTTTAGGTGGGAATAAACCATCATAAAAAAAATAAATTGTCAACACACCAAGACCTGTCCAGAGACAACTGATCTTTTTTTTCCAATTACTTCTTTCAGGGATAATTTAATTTTCTAGGAAAAAGGGATAAATAGCACGATGATATATTTTTTCTTTACATCCTTCACTGTATGATTTTTAGCCTGAAAATTTTTAACTCATAACCAGTACAGTGCTAATTGAAAGAGTCAGTTACTGTTATGCTTCTGCAATAAGCACCTCTCGTCTCTAAGGTACCTCAGGTAACCAGTGCACAGACACGAACTCTTAAGTAATCTGCAGCACTGGGAACTGGAGTCCACACAGGAAATCCAAAAGCATTTAAGGTCAAACATCTGCAACCCAAAAGTATGCTGTAGGAAGCTTCTAAAGTCAATCAGAAAGAATCTCCATATTTCAGCTACATTAACAAGTATGAGAGAAATCTGTTATCCTAAATGCAAAGAAAACAAAATAAAATGTTGGCTTTGCCTTTAAGCTAGGTATTTTAACAACAACAAAAGAGTAGATCTACTCTCTGCCTTCTGCTTTAACATAAGTTCATTCTAGTTACATTCTTATAACAGAGCTCCAGAAGCAGCTGTATTTCACTTTTCTGTCTCAGACATATATCACAATTCATATATCAGAGCCTACACAGTCTCCATTTTGGAATATTTCACATTTCTCAAGACTTTAAAGCTTTTGTTTCACTCATTTGGCAGGGGGGTAAGTTTTTGCTTTTTCCTTGCAATATTTTTAATCAGTTAAAAGTCCCAACCAAATTTCTTGTTAAAAGAACCATCCAGCATTTCTATTTTTGATGATTACTTTCAAAGCAAGGAAACACATCAGTGTGATTAAACTGAAAACAAAATAAAGTTGCAGTTTTTTTTCTACCATAAATAGGTCCCAAAGCTCAAGTGAATATTGGTTCATTAGTTGTGACAAATGCAAGGTATTAATGAAAGGGAAAAGGGACATGCATAATGGCTCATGCCTGTAATCCCAGCACGCTAAGAAGCCAAAACATGAGGAATGCCTTGAGGCCAGGAGTTTGAGACCAGCCTGGGCAATGTAGCAAGACCCAATCTTTATTTAAAAATGAAAAAAATACTCAGGCATGGTGGTGCATGCCTGTAGTCCCAGCTACTCAGGAGGCTAAGGCAGAAGGATTGCTTGACCTCAGGAGTTCAAGGCTACAATTAGCTGAGATTATGCCACTGTACTCCAACCTGGGTGACAGAGTGAGACCCTGTTTCTAGAATACATAATTTTTTTAAAGAGAAGGGAAATCTGGAGGTATGTATATAGGAAATCTCTATACTATCCTTGCAACTTCTTTGTAATTATAATAAAACTACAGTTATGACCTGCATAATGCTTCAGTCAACAGCTGGCTGCAAATTATAGTGACAGGAGGCAGCCAAATACCTAGGCAGATTGGGGAGGGTCTCTGGTGAAACCCCACCTTTAAGCCAAAGACAGCCTGAAAGCCAAGTTGCAAGCTAAATCCTCAGACCAGATTGAGAACTTGTCTTCCTGTTTGGCATGCTTTCCTCTGATTGATCCCCTCCCTTCACCTATTTTACATATATCTACTCTTTCCTAATTGGTTTTCTACACTGTCATGCCCACCTTGGAGTGGGGTCTTTGCTTTAACCTTTTTTACATACTCACAAACCAATCAGTAGGCACTCCCCATTCTGAGTCCATTAAAGGCCCCAGGCCCAGCCACACAGGGGGATTTTCCTGCCTTCGGGTAGGGGAACCCCCTTCCCCAAATGTATCCCCTCTCCAATGAGAGTTTTCCTTTTGCTTAATAAACTACTTCACTCATACTCCCCTGTCCATGAGCCTAATTCTTCCAGTCATGAGACAAGAACTCAAACCTAGCTGAGCTGAGGAGCAGAAAGACTGTATCACATATATGAAGGTGGTCCCATAAGATTATAATGGAGCTGAAAATTTCCTATTGCCTAGTGCTGTCAGAACCATGGTACTTGATATGGTTTGAATTTGTATACTCACCCAAATCTCATGTCAGATTGTAATCCTCAATGTTGGAAAAGGGGCCTGGGGGGAGGTGACTGGATCATAGGGTGGATTTCCCCCTTGCTACTCTCAGGATACTGAGTGAGCTCTCACACGATCTGGTTGTTTAAAAGTGTGCATTGCCTCACCCTTTGCTCTCTTCTTCCTCTGACCATGATTCCAGCTCCTGCCTGCTTCTCCTTCACCTTCTGCCATGATTGTAAGTTTCCTGAGGCCTCTCTAGTCATGCTTCCTGTACAGCCTGTGGAACTGTGAGCCAATTAAACCTTTTTTCTTTATAAATTACTCAGTCTCAGGTATTTCTTTATAGCAGTGCAAGAATGAACTCATACAGTAGTGCTGTAGCCTAATGCATTATTCACATGTTTGTGGTGATGCTGGTATAAACAAACCTACTGGCTGCTAGTTGTATAAAAGTATAGCACATACAATTACATACAGTACATAATACTTGATAATTATGACAACTATCTTGGTTTATATATTTACCATTATTCAAGTATAATGATTTGCCATTATTTTAGAGTGCACTTCTTCTGCTTAACTTAACCATAAAATAGCTTCAGGCAGGTCTTTCAGGAGGTATTCCAGAAGAGGACATTGTTATCCTAGGAGATGACAGCTCCATGAGTGTTATTGCCCCTGAAGACCTTCCAGTGGGAGAAAATGTGGAGGTGAAAGACAATGATATTGATGATCCTGACATGGCCTCGGCTAATTCTGGGTTTGTCTAAGCTTTTAACAAAAAACGTTTGGAAGTTACAGAAAGACTTCAAAAGTTAGAAATAGAAAAAACCTTATAGAATGAGGGCATAAAGAGAAAATACTTTTGTATAGCTGTACGATGTGTTTGTGTTTTAAGTTGTGTTATGATAAGTATCAAAAAGCTTTTGAAAATTTAAAAGTTCATAAAATAAAAATGTTACCATAAGCTAAGGTTTATTGTCGAAGAAAGAAAACATGTTCAATTAAATTTAGTGTAGCCTAAGTGTGTAGTGTTTATAAAGTCTACAGTAGTATACGGTAATGTCCTAGGCACTCACATTCATTCACCACTCACCACCCACTCACCCAGAGCAAGTTCAGTCCTGCAAGCTCTATTCACAGTAAGTACCCTATACAAGTGCGCCATTTTTAATCTTATATACCACATTTTTACTGTACCTTTTCTATGTTTAGATCTGCTTAGATACACACACACTTCCCATTGTGTTCCAATTGCTACAGTATTCGGTACAGCAAATGCTGTACAGATTTGTAGCCGGGAACCAATAGGCTATACCATAGTTTAGGTGTGTAGTAGGCTGTGACATCTAGGTTTGTGTGAGTAAATTCTGATGTTTGTACAGTGACAAAATCACCTCATGATGAGTTTCTCAGAACATATCCCTGTTATTAAGCAATGCGTGACTGCATTTAAAAATATACATTTAAAGTTTAAGGTACAAAGAGCAGAGATAAAAGGTGAAAATTACATGAACTTTTAAAGATTATCTAGTCTAAACAACTGCTGAGTGTCAGAATGTTTTCATCAGCATCACCCATAAAGGATTATCTAGTCTAGATAACCTTGAATTATATTTCATCAGAAAAATCTTTAAGCCAAGGCAACCCAATAAATATATTTTGGAGACTCCTCTAAGAGAAAATTACCCGCTTTTAAAGTCCAAATCTCTCTCTCTCTGTGGATTCCATTTTAGAGATATTCTTGGGTTCCCAGTAAGCCTTTAGCTCCTCAAGGACTGGGACTCTTCAATCTTTGTGCTCTCTACTCAATACATGTTAAATATAAAACAAATTGAATTCCTTGTAGTAGTTTGCTCAGGCTTGCTGTTCTGTGTGGGAAACACACAATACTTTTAAGGGTAAACAAGCTTTATCCCATGTAAATGGCAATGCAGATGTAATAAGCAAATGATATAATAAACAAATTAATATAATAAGCCAATTGCAATGGGAAGGGGAGAAGGGAAAAGATATATATGTATATATTTTCACACTCACCAGACTATAGAGGATTCACCACCAGACTGGGAAGCAACAGCCTGGGCTCCAGAGTCGGCCACTCATCCATGCACAGAAAAGGAGAGTTCTCTTGAAGCTTCGGCGCAGTCTGGGACCCTGAGTTGTTTGACATGAGGCCCAGTCATGAGGGTCCTTCACGACAGGGCTCAAGGAACACAAAAAAGTCAACTTGTTTTTATGATTGTCTATTGTTTTTCAATAACTAACATATAGGAATAGATTAAAATAGAGATTTCCCCGAAACAGCGCTGGATGAATGCCTCAAGGAACTCACATAGCCTGTTCCAGGACTTGGTGACCATTGTTTGTGCCCACGTTCAATTGAGTTCACATTTAACATTTAACTTTTCCTCCACATTCGGCCTCAATTTATACTCAATTGTAGGAAAAATACCCTTACAGATACACGGGAAAGGCACGGTTGATATAGATTACAGATACAGGGTAAACACAAGAGAATCTAAAGCACAACTAATAAAAACCACACCCACCATGGCTTTGCAAGCAGAGTCATATTGTGAGAATTGTCGGGCATATACACATAACATTCAGTATGCAGTAAAGTGCGAGCCCCTCATTGGGCTATGGTAAGCATATCTAATGCCATTCGACTTTTCAATTCAACAGTACGCAGCTAAGCAAATTTATCTGATAATAACATAAGTTCAGTGCTACTATCATTAAGAGCTTTGTTTTACAGGTAAGCTTAATATTTTAATTTACTTCTGTAGCAAGTTTGTACTGGTGGCAGGGGAGAATACTGTGATAGGGTACCACCACCAGAGGGTCCTGTGCATTTGTAACCAGTGATGTTTGCAAGCATTTAGATTACTGGGGAGGGAAATATCATCCTGGATGGTGAATGAAATTAATGGCCACCCCCAAGTGCATCTCCCCCTCCAATGTGGGGGCAACTATCACCACCCGTAAAATCCACACACCCAGAGGGCTCCCCAGAGAAGGGGAAGAGTTCTCCTATAATTGTATTGCTAGAATGTGTAATTTAAGTAACAAAGGTGCTGTGCTTCCTTTGAGCTTGGGATAAAGTAGACTGTTTGGTTAAAAGAAGGCCAGGTTGGATTACAAGTGTTATTATCCCACCCCTATTGGTATTGGCATATCCATTCGGAAATGTTAGCAAGGATGATTCTCCAAGGTAACCCATTTCTGGCGGCCTCTGGCAACTCGACACATTGTCAGCACTGACTGCAGTTGGCTTCTGTCATAGTGGTGGCTACCCAGTTGATGAACTCATTCTCAGCCTCAGACATGATGACCCAGGTACTGATTACTAGCAGACAGGTTATTCTCTGTAATAACAAAAATGGAGGGGAACATGATATTGTTTTTCATCTTTAGGAAATTGTACTAGGCCTTCATTTTCTGCTCCCATAGCTACAAGGTCACCAGCCTTAGGGGCAGGATCTCATGGATGCTGTACCCATATTTTGGCTCCAGGATTATAAGTTGCCCTCTCTGGTGGACCTGAATTCTCCAGTTCTATATGTTGTTTCTACTGGGGCAGATATTTCCTCAGTGGTTGACAAGGTACCACTAACAATTGAGCAACCTGCAGCTGCAGTTTTATAGCAAAAGAATCCAGAGTGGTATTGTATAAAATGACCTTTAACTCTCCCCGGTATTCACTGTCAACTATATTATAATGCCTCTCATTGCAAGGCTTGAACATGTTGTAATCCATGTATCCACATTCGAATTTGCAGTTACGGTGGAAGTTTTGGCCTGTTGATCTGCCTACTGATTAAATAGTCTGTCAAGAGAAAGCAGAGACACATGAGCATCAACATGGAAAACAGTGGTAATGGTAGCGTGTGCCAGTATTCAATATTGGGCACCAGTATTCAGTGTGCCAGTATTGTTTTCCCCAAATCTCTTTATTCCCAATTAACCATTTGTTTTGTTGCCATTGGGGCATCCAGGTAGTCAGACCATTTGCTACTGACCAAGAGTTGGTATACAGGTGACAAATCCCTCTGGTATCCTCCTGAATAGCTTGGAGGACGGCTACCAATTCAGCCAGCTGGTTGCTCCCGCCACTTCCTTCATCAGAACCAGTGAGTTTTAGGGGAACTCACGACCCAAATCATAATCATAAAGACATCATGGTTGAAGCAGAGGTGCTCTGTTTCCAGTGAAGCCCAATAGCAAGCTAACAGTTGATTCTTGAAAGGAGTATAAGCTTTGCCGGTCTCTGGCAGTTTCCAGATCTAAACCACAAAAGTACCCTCTTCCCATCTTGTTTCTGCCTAAGGCTCCAATTAATTAGCTGTTGCAGTTCTACTGGCCCATCCCATATGGGCCATAGATTTAGGACCAGTTGAACTGCTTGTTTAGCTTATTCAAAAGCCATGCTCTCTTTCTCTCCCCAGCGAAAGTCATAGCGTTTTCTAGTGACTGCATGCAGAGGTTCTAAAATGTTACCCAAGTGGGACTATGATGTCTCCAGAATCCAAACAAGGCAATAAATTTCTGGGCTGCCTTCTTAGTGGTAGAGGTTGCAAATTCTAGTATTTTAGCCTTAACCTTTGTTAAAATGGACTATTTTCCTTATTCCATAGGATGCCAAGGAATTTTACGGTTTGTGGAGGTCCTTGAATTTTACAAGGGTTAATTTCCTGGCCTTGAGATAGGAGATGGATTTTTACCTGCTCCAAACCCCGGCTGACTAGTTCTTCAGTTTTACCCTAACCATGCCATTCAGATAGCTGCTTTTTTCAGCAATAAGCTGATAGCTTTGAGCCTAATCAGTCAAGACATAGGCCTGGCATTGGGCCAGGGCCAGTCTGAAAGTCAGATTAGCATTTTCCTTTTTCAGCTTACATTTCTCTTGAAGCAACCAGTCTCTATCTTGACACATTAACTTATAAGCAGTAAGTAAGCATCATCCATACTGGGGAATTCCCTCAGAGTCCCCTTTACCAACTGGGATTCCCTGCAGCACTTCACGCAGTCAAAGGTTGAAATTGAACTAATTTAGATTCCTAATTATCACAAAGGCCAGTTCCCCTGGACCATTCAATCACCAAGAAGGAAAACTGGGGGAGTTCCCATCCCAGGATAATACGGGAAGACCTTGAGCTCCCAGCCCAGACCCTGCAGCCAAAAAATGGCTTTTTTTGCTTTCGAATCTTGTTCGTGATGCCAGAAATGTTCTATGCGGGAAACGTGTGAGGGGAGAAGAAAAGACAGACATGCAATACCTTTAAGAGTAAACAAGCTTTATCCCAAATAAATGGCAATGCAGATATAATAAGCAAACGATAGAATAAGCAAATTAATATAATAAGCAAATTGCTCTGGGAAGGGGAGAAGGGAAAACAGATATATATATATATCTCCTGGGCTCCTGAGTTGGCTACTTGTCCATGCACAGACAAGGAGCGGTCTTGTGAAGCTTTGGTGCAGTTGGGGACCCTAGCTCTTTTTGTAATGAGTTGTTTGGCAGAGGCCCAGTCATGAGAGCCCTTCATGACTGGGCTCAAGGAACATAAAAAGGTCAACTTGTTTTTGCAAGTGTCTATTGTTTTTCAATAACTAACGTATAAGAATAGATTGGAATAGAGATTTCTCCAAAACAGTGCTGGATAAATGCCTCAAGGAGCTCACACAACCTGTTCAGGGACTTGGTGACCATTGTTTGTGCCCACGTTCAATTGAGTTCAAATATAATATTTAACTTTCCTCCACAGCTGCCATAATAAAATACCAAAGACTGGGTGGCTTAAACAACAGAAATACAGTTGACCCTTGAATAATTTGGTGGTTAGGAGCACCAAGCCCCCGTGCAGTCAAAACTCTGCATGTAACTTTTGGCTTTCCCAGCACTTAATTACTAATAGCCTATCATTGACCAAAAGCCTTACTGATAACATAAACGGTTGATTTACACATATTTTGTAGTTACATATATTATGTGCTGTGTTCTTACAATAAAGTAAGCTAGAGAAAAGAAAATGTTATTAAGAAAAATCGTAAGTAAGAGAAATATGTTTATTATTCATTAATTGGAAGATTGGAAGTGGATCATCCTAAAGGTCTTCATTCTCACCGTCTTCATGTTGAGGAGGCTGAGAAGAAGGAGAAGGAGGAGGAGGAGGAGGGAATAGTCTTGCTGTCTCAGGGATGGCAGAGGCAGAAGAAAATACAGATAAAAATGGATCCACACTATTCAAACCTGTGTTGTTCAAGGGCCACTTGTATATTTTCTTACAGTTCTGGAGGCTGGGTCCAAGAGCAAGGTGTTGACAGTCTGGATTTCTCTGGAGACCTCTCTCCTTCGGTCCTAGAGGGCCAGCTTCTCACTATGTCCTCACATGGTCTTTTCTCTGAGTGTGCACATTCCTGGAGTTTTCCCTCTTCTTAGAAGGACAACAGTCCTATTGGATTAGGATCCCACCCTTTTTATTTCATTTCACCTAAGTTTATCTTTTTAAAGACCTTCCCAATACAGTCATTTTGGGGATTAGGATTTCAACATAAATTTTGGAGTCACAAGTTAGTCCGTAACACCCCTTTTAAGTGAAAATTGCAGTGAGATATTATAGTACTGGTTAGGAGTATGGATTTAGGGTTCGTGCGTCTGGTTCAAATCCTAGCTCAGGCACTAGTAAACAACATGTCTAACTTTGTGCGACTATTTAACCTCATTGAGTTTTTATTGTCTCATCTGGAAAATAAGAATAATAATGGTAATAATGGCAATGCTCAATATGGTAATGGTAACATAACATAGTGATGATAATAATGGTAATTACTCAGTATGGTTATTGTAAAGGTTTAGTATTATAATTTATGTAAAGCATGTAATACAGTATCTAGCACATAGTACAGCCTTACTTAATACTAATAATGATAATAATCCATTAACATTCTTCTCTAGACTAGAAAACTCTTACTTTATCTCCTTTTACATGGTTTCAGTGCCCCCAGCCTAAGCTATGTGTCCTTAAAGTGATGTGGTATGCTTATGTGCATGGATTAGGCAAAGCCTATAACTTCTCTGAGTTGGAAATAAACATCCTAATAATTGAATCTAATAGCTCATTCAGTCTTTTAGCATTCACTTAACAGTAAATTCAGAAAAAGCTTTCAAATAAATCCCCTGGTCTTCTTGACTCTTGAGTCTTTCCCTTTGGAGATTTCTGCTGAGCCAGTTCTCATTCCCACCTACATTTTGGAAGGTCAGTTTCCTGTAGCAAAGGTCATGATTATTTATTTATTTACATTACATTTTACCTTGTTAGCATCTACATCTTCAGCTCATTCTCTCTATGTTCACAAATCATCTCATTTCTTATTAATAATCTGTTTAAGATTTTTCTGTAGATGCATCCAAGTTTTCTGATTTGCCTAGGGGAACAGCTCTGGCCTGGTGCCCTGGCTACCTTGCACATATCCGTATAAACAAAGCTTGAAGCACAGCTTATCTGAGTCTTGGCAGAACACGTTCCTGGGACAGAGAGAATGGGAGGTTCTCAGGAGCTGTCATGAGGCCATCTTCCACTGACCTTTCTGAAAGGATGTCATGAGCTTCTCATAGCCTCCTGCATTCTGAGGAATTCTAGGCCTTTCTGCTCCACCCTAAACCCAGAAGAGAGCTTGGAAAATAAAACTGCTTGACTGGGGTCTAAATTTGGCTCCTTAGCCAAGTAAATGAGGTATCCCACAACTCATGTTGTCGTCATTACTCCCATTTGTTTCTGTGTCATCCTTTTTGGTGTGTGGAACAAGCACCTGGAAGGTGGACACTAGCTTATTCTTCTATTCTCTCTAGGTTTGATGGTTAATAGTGACTGTCAACTTGATTGGACTGAAGGATGCAAGGTACTGTATCTGGGTGTGTCTGTGAGAATGTTGCCAAAGAAGATTAACATTTGAGTCAGTGGATTGGGAGAGGCAGATCCACCCTTAATCCGGGTGGGCACCATCTAAACAGCTGCCAGCATGGCTAGGATAAAAGCAGGCAGAGGAACATGGAAGGACTAGACTGGCTGAGTCTTCTGACCTCCATCTTTCTCCTTTGCGGGATGTTTCCTGCCCTCAAACATCACACTTCAAGTTCTTCGGCTTTTGGACTCTTGGACTTACACCAGTGGTTTGCCAAGGGTTCTTGAGCCTTTGGCCACAGACTGAAGGCTGCACTGTCAGTTTTCCTACTTTTGAGGTTTTGGGAATTGGACGGGCTTCCCTGCTCTTCAGCTTGCAGATGGCCTATTGTGGGACTTCACCTTGTGACCGTATGAGTCAATACTTCTCAATAAATTCCTATATATATAGGAATATATATATAGGAATATATATATATATATATATATATATATTATATATATATAGAGAGAGAGAGAGAGAGAGAGAGAGAGAGGAGTGTATTAGTCCTATATACACGTTATTAGTCCTGTCCCTCTAGAGAACCCTGACCAATACAGATTTTGGTATCGGGAGTGGTTCTAGAGGAACAAAATTTTAAGGATGAAGTTCTTTAGTTGCTTTGGGGGTTTCTGGAGTTAATTGCTTAATATGACTAGACCCCAAAATGATAAGAACTCTACTTCTACTAGTATGGAGAACATGAGAGTCTTTGGCATGAATTGTTTAGACAGTTAAGCAAAATAAATGCATTTGATACTTCTGATTCACCACTCATGACAGGCAAGGAGTTTAGTGACTCTATATATAATATCTTTGACCACATGTGGGAACCAAGGAATATAATGAAGTTGGTTGGTTGGTTGCTCCTAAGTTCACTAGACAAAGTGATGAAAGGAAACATTTAACTCAGGGATTCTGTCTCTCAGCTCCAGAAGCACATACTGAGCCTCAAATCTTTTAATATTTCCCTGAGTGAGAGTCTTATCTCCTGTAGGGGAAGAGCTGAAATTGTGGAAAATCAGACACAAGCTCTTATTATGTGAATGGCTGACCTGCAATAAAAGATGCATTCACAGCTTTGCCAGGTGTCTACTGTTAAGATGAGGATATTGATTGAAAAAGAATGGGACTCTGCAACTTGGAGTGGGGACATGTGGGAGGACTCTGATGAGGCCAGAAGCACTGACCTCCTAAATTCTGAGGAGTCTTTTTTGCCTGGGAAATAGCCTCCCCACGCACACCACCTCTCCACCCCTCCCCAACCCAGCCTTTCCACTTTTGTCTGAGATTAACCCTTCACTACCTGACACAACAATGATGGCCTCTGCTGAGGCAGTTGCCAGGCAAGACAATGTTGATTCTCCTCAAGACACACTCCCCAACACCCCTGTTTGCCTCTAGACCTATAACTAGACTAAAGTCCTGGCAGACCCCTAGAGGTAATGTTCAGAGCGTGACCCACGAGACAGTGTGCTACATGTCAAAATAACTGCTTGAGTTTTCTAACTTATATAAGCAGAAATCTGGAGAACAGGAATGGGAATGGATATTAAGGGTTACGATAATGGTGGAAAGAGGTAAAGTTAGATCAGGTTGAATTTATTGATATGGTCCTACTAAACAGGGATTCTGCATTTAATGTTGCAGCTCAGGGAGTTACAAAAGATTCTAATTGTTGATTTGCTTGATTAGCTGAAACATGGATCAAAAGATGGCCCACTATGAGTGAGCTGGAAATATCTGATCTCCCTTGGTTTAATGTAGAGGAAGGGATCTAAAGGCTTAGGGAGATTGAAATGCTGGAGTAGGTTAGTCACTTTAGATCTACTCATCCCAACTGGAAGGGTCCAGAAGATATACTCTTCATTAATACTTTGCAAAATAGATTTGTGAGGGAAGAACCTGCATCCTTGAAGAGCTCTGTGATTGCTTTTTTCTGTATGCCAGACCTTACAGTGGGAACTGTAGTCACTCAACTACAAAATTTAAATGCAATGGGAATAGTTGGATCCTGAGGTGGCAGGGGCCAAGTGGCAGCACTCAACCATGAAAGGCAAGGTGGGCACAGCTACCATAATGGACAGCAGAGGCAAAGCAGCAAACAGAATGGTCTGACTCATGTAGAGCTCTGGCATTGGCTAATCACCGTATTTCTAGAAATGAAATGACAGGAAGCCTACCACATTCTTGTTTAGTTTATATAAGTGGAAAACTTCCAGATCGAGTGGACAAAAGACTAATTTGAATTATAAAAACAGAGAATCATGGCTCCTCAATTAATTTCCAGACTTAAACCAGTTTACAGACCCAGAAACCCTGGATGAAGGAGAGGCCAGTTTCCCCTGAGGAAGGACCGCACTATGTTACCAACAATTTACACTGTTAATCTTTCTCCTATCCTTCTCCAAGGATACCTCTGGCCTTTTACCAGGGTTACTGTGCACTGGGGAAAGGGAAAAATGATCAGAACTTTCAGGGACTACTGGACACTGGATCTGAGCTGATGTTGATTCCAGGGGACCCAAAATGTCATTGTAGTCCTCCAATTAAATTAGGGGCTTAATGACGTCAGGTAATTAATGGAGTTTTACCTCAGATTCCACTTACAGTGGATCCAGCGGGTCCCCAGACTCATCCTGTGGTATTTCTCCAGTGCCAGAATGCATAGTTGGCATAGACATACTTAGCAGCTAACAGAACTCCCACACTCAGTAAGTAATAAAAAGTCCACTGATGATGAGCTTTTTTTCATATGTTTGCTGGCTGCATAAATGTCTTCTTTCGAGAAGTGACTGTTCATATCCTTCACCCACTTTTTAATGGGGCTTTTTGTTTTTTTTCTTGTAAATTTGTTTAAGTTCTTTGTAGATTCTGGATATTAGCCCTTTGTCAGATGGATAGATTGCAAAAATATTCTCCCATTCTATAGGTTGCCAGTTCATTCTGATGATAGTTTCTTTTGTTGTGAAGAAGCTCTTTAGTTTAATTAGATCCCACTTGTCAATTTTGGCTTTTGTTGCCATTGCTTTTTATGTTTTAGGCATAAAGTCTTTGCCCATGCCTATGTCCTAATCAGTTAGAATGGCGATCATTAAAAAGTCAGGAAATGACAGATGCTGGAGAAGATGTGGAGAAACAGGAAAGCTTTTACACTGTTGGTGGGAATGTAAATTAGTTCAACCATTGTGGAAGACAGTGTGGCGATAACTCAAGGATCTAGAACTAGAAATACCATTTGACTCAGCAATACCATTATTGGGTATATAACCAAAGGATTATAAATCATTCTATTATAAAGACATGCACACATATGTTTATTGTGCCACTATTCACAATAGCAAAGACTTGGAACCAACCCAAATGCCCATCAATGACAGACTGGAGAAAGAAAATGTGGCACATATACACCATGGAATACTATGCAGCCATAAAAAAGAATGAGTTCATGTCCTTTGCAGAGGCATGGATGAAACTGGAAACCATCATTCTCAGCAAACTAACACAGGAACCGAAAACCAAACACCGCATGTTCTCACTCTTAAGTGGGAGCTGAACAATGGCAACACATGGACACAGAGAGGGGAACATCACACACTGGGGCCTCTCGGGGGGTGGGGGGTTAGGGGAGGATAGCATTAGGAGAAATACCTAATGTAGATGACTAATTGATGGATGCAGCAAACCACCATGGCGTGTGTATACCTACGTAACAAACCTGCACATTCTGCACATTACCCCAGAACCTAAAGTATAATAATATTTTTTTAAAAGCCCAAATTCAAATTCTAGTTAATTATTGGGCTTTGTCTCTGCCTTATCTTGTAAAGGTGGGTGAGACAGAAAGTTTATGGAACTTTCCTTTAAAAAAAAAAATAATAAATTTACCTGACGCTGATTTTTCTTGAATTTTTCTACTTCTCAGAATTCCTCGAAGAATGTCCACAGCTATTTGACAGTTTCACTCACAATTTGTCTTAGCACCCTAGGTTGCAAGTCACTGCAGCCAAAAGGTTATAATTATAACAGTGAGTTGTTGCCAGCTGCTTTCTTGTAATCTTTTCATCCATTTGAATATGTCACTCTTATCCAAGTTCATTCCATGTTAGAGCCTATGTTGCCTATGCAAACTTCACCTGCCATTAGTCCACTGCATGAAAGTTCTAACTCTAAAATTCCCAGCCTCTGACTGTTGGATAACTCTGTTTTACATCAAGGCATGCATTCATTCATTTATTTAGACTCTTACCAAATACTGACTAACCAGGGACACTCAGACACTTACTAAAGGATTAACACTTATCAAGGTCTTAAATATGTGTTCATTCTTTGTATATATGAAGCCTTTTGATCCTCACAACAGCCTTATGAGGTACATTTCATTATCATTGTGTCCATTTTTAGATTATTAAAATGATACTCCAAAACGTTAAATACTTTTAATTATCACAAGATGAACAAGGCATGATCCTAATACTCCAGGAGCTCACAATCCAATCATCTCTGAGCCTATGAAGTCTAGGTCATCAGTCCAGACAACCTTAAATGATACACTAATGAAGAGCTTCCTGAAATGGGGGTTAACCAAAAGCAGACCAGATGGTGCAAATTGTTAGGGAAATCAGGCAGCAAAGACAGAAGATAGAGGAAGGGAATGAGAAATGTATCCATGAACTAAGGGCATTATCCTTTACAATATTATAGCTTGAATTATGTCCTCCAAAAAAATAAAGTCTTAATCCCTGTTGCCTGAAGATAAGACCCTGTTTGGAAATGTAAAAGGGTCTTTGCAGATGTAATCAAGATAAGATGAGGTCATAATAGATTAGGGTGGTTCCCAATCCAATATGACTGGTGTCCTTATGAAAACAGAAAGCAGAGACATAGGGAGGAGAACACTGAGTGAAGATGCAGCTGCACAGCGGGAAGACAACCATGGGAAGATGGAGAAGGAGACTGTGGTGATACTGTCACAGCCAAAGGATGCCTTGGGCAACCAGAAGTTGAAGGAGGCAAGGAAAGATCCTCTTCTCAAGCCTTTAAGTGGGAGCATTGCCTTGATGACATCTTAATTTCAGACACCTGGCTTCAAGAAAAATCAGAGAATACATTTCTGTTGCTTTAAGCCATCGAGTTTGTGGTACTTTGTTATGGCAGTCATACGAAACTAATATACCATTCAAGGCCAATTTAAATGCCACATCCCTGGTGAATATATTACTGAACACTTGTCGACTTGGAATGAATCACTCTCTCTGTGGCAGACCCATAGGCCTGATTTAAACTTGATTTGACATGTCCATCATATAGCATGCACACTTATTCACTAGCTTGAAACTGCCTTTAACTCTTGGGCTTACATAGTACATTGCCTTATATATTAGCAGTAGCTCAGTGAACGTTTCTTGATTGGAATTATTGACCTGAATTATCTCAGAGAATAAAAAGAAGAATGTATAGACTAAACAGTTGTATCCAAATTTTTTTTAAACAGCATAAGTTTAGTGTTCAATAGCTCAGAACTTAAGTTGCTATTATATACATTTTAAATTTCTCTTTATTATAAATTTTATGAAATTTGACTTAATGTAATGACTTGAGTTTAGAGATGAAGCCAAAAATGAAAAATTCCTGTGCACCACCACCATGAAACTATAGTGGAAATGTATTGGCACAAGCTTTTCTAGTACTGAAGAATTTTAGGAA
Organism: Trachypithecus francoisi; assembly: GCF_009764315.1. Taxonomy (NCBI): domain Eukaryota; kingdom Metazoa; phylum Chordata; class Mammalia; order Primates; family Cercopithecidae; genus Trachypithecus; species Trachypithecus francoisi. The sequence continues at coordinate 21,561,120 of NW_022681454.1, forward strand.
ATGTGAAGATTCCACCAATCTAGGCATCATTCTATTAAGAATAATTTTTCTCTTTCTCATAAAATAGGAGAGAAAACATTGTTATTTTAGGCTAATTATTTTGTATATAATTTCTGGTTAATTAAGGCTTATCGCTATTACTAGAATAGCAAATCTTTGGTAAGGAAAACTATAATTGAAACAAAAAAAGTTAACTCTGTAAACTACAACAGTATCTAACGGCAATTTTTCACACTTCATAGAGCAGCCGTCTGCCTTCAAGGTCATGTTTCTATCCCTCTCCTTCTGCCTCCTGAATGTGCCCGGGGGAGGAAATAATTTCAGTGTGATCCTGTGAAAAATAATTTGATGCATTCCAAAGCCATATAGAAGTAAACTTTGCATTATTTTTTATTTGCTTCAAAGCATCACATCTTTTCCTCTAAAATTAAATTAATTACCATTTATACTACTCTTATTGAAATTGCCATTTAGGGAAATTATAATTAATAATCTCCTTTCTCCCTCATCAAAATGTTAACTCCCTAAGGATAATAATCATATTTTAGGCTGGGCGCGGTGGCTCATGCCTGTAATCCCAGCACTTTGGGAGGCTGAGGTGGGCGAATCATGGGGTCAGGAGATTGAGACCATCCTGGCTAGCATGGTGAAACCCTGTCTCTATTAAAAATATAAAAAATTAGCCAGGCATGGTGATGGGCACCTGTAGTCCCAGCTACTCGGGAGGCTGAGTCAGGAGAATGACGTGAACCCAGGAGGCAGAGCTTGCAGTGAGCCGAGGCTGTGCCACTGCACTCCGTGCACTCCGGCCTGGGGCAACAGAGTGAGACTCTGTCTCAAAACAAGCAAACAAACAAATAACAACAACAACAAAATACCATATTTTATAACTCTGCATCCCATGTAGGGTCATTTTTGGCACATTTTGAGTACTAATTGCGTACCTATTTAATTAATATTGGCTAAATTGAATTTAGATTACTTGTGCCATGGCCCTATTCCATTAACACGTATAAACTAAACATTTACAAGCATAGTCCAATTAGAGAGAAATCATGAATCAAAAATGATATACATTACAATCACAAACTAAGTTTACATATCACGGATTCCTTTACAAGTTTTCTACACATCTCCAGATGGGTTATAGAATTGAGCAAAGAGACTGCACACACCTATCTACTATAATTTCCCAGTTTATTTAGCCAAAAACACAAGAATAAAAGGAAGAAATGTTCTAAGCTGAATAATAACAGTGTACTCACATGGACTTTTACTTGTTGCTCAAGTGGTACTGACTTACAGTACAGGCTATGTGGCTAAAAAAGAGAACCAATCCATAGCTCAAACATGACAGAAGTTCACCATTCTCTCATGCTACAGCCCAGAGTTGACAGGTGGTCCACGGTAGGTAGGAAGCTATACTCCCCCAACACCATACAGGAGAATGGATACTGGAAGACAATTAGAAATCTCTAATTAGCAATCACTAATCTCTAGCTAATCACCAATTAGTTTCTTTCAGTGTTACTCTCTACCCAGGAAGGAGAAAGAGTTGAGACAATAGGCAAGTATTTGCTAATTTCTTAAGTCTTACTGTCAGGACATACATCATGATTCTTACAAAACTTATGCTAACCATTTGTTATTTATTGGATTTAAGTAAGATCTACCAATATTGAGCCATCTTGTTTCTTGAACCAAGTTTTCAATGAGCACAGTGTCATGTTCATCTAAGGAGAAAAAAGGTCCAAATGTCTCAGAGTAATACCTCTGCCCACATCTTCGTTGTTCAAGGAACCCATATCCCCATATTCACTCTTCTTCATAGTTACTTGTATTAGTTAATTTTGCTGCATAGAAAAATCCCAAAACTTAATAGCTTATTATTTTATGTGGTTCTCTGGGTTTGCTGAGGACTTTCTCTGTTCTATGCCAGCATTGCTGGGGCTAGGTGATCTACAACGGACTCATTCATAGATCTCAAGGTTGGCAGTCTAGTTAGTAAGATAGGACACCCACTGAGACAGCTGCCTCTGATCCACACGATCTCATATTTCATATGCTTCTCTCCATAGTGGTCCAGGGTTCCAAAGAGAAGCAAGAGAGGGTAAACTCCATGAACAAATAACTTTCAAACCTCTGCTTGTATCAATTTTGCTAATTGATACAGTTAGCAAAAGAATGTCACATGATTATTCTTAAATTCAAGAGGTAGAGAAGCAGACCCCAACTTTTGAGGGGAAGGGCTTAAAATATCATGACTATTTTGGCAAACAGTGACTGTCCACCTCCTAGCCATAATCACTTCAAATAATCCCAAATGGAAAATACGCAGACCCACTTCCAGGGCCCCAAGAAATCTTGTCCAGTGATAATGTCAGGCTCAACGCCCATAATCTCTCGTATCAAGCAGATGAGGCTACTTAGCCACAGATGAACAAGAGCAGATCTTCTTGATCTGAAAAGATGAGTTATCTATTTCCCTTCAGAAAACATACACTGGTGAGACAAAAACAAGTTAACCACAATGGATACTCCCATTCAAAGAGAAGAAAGGCAGGAGGCAAATAGCAGTCACCAGTTGATATGGCTTGGATCTGTGCCCCCACCAGATCTCATGTTAAATTGTAATCCCCAGTGTTGGAGATGGGGCCTGGTGGAAGGTGATTGAATCACATGGGGCTGGTTTCTCATGAATGGTTTAACACCATCCCTTGGTGCCATAATCTTGTTAGTGAATTAATTCTCATGAGATTTGGTTGTTTAAAAGTATGCAGCACCTCCCCCATCCCCCTTTTCTGCATCTGCTCTGACCATGTTACATACCTCCTCCTCCTTCACCTTCTGCCATGACTGTAAGTTTCCCGAGGGCTCCCCAGAATCCAAGCAGATGCCAGCATCATGATTGTTGTACAGCCTGCAGAACCATGAGCTAATTAAAACACTTTTCTTTATAAAGTACATAGTCTCAGGTATTTCTTTACAGAAATGCAAGAATGGCCTAATATACTAGTCTATATCAATCATGAAATCCAGCCAAGTGCATGTCATCAGGGATCAGGAAATATTCCTTGTGATGATCAGGACCCAGTTCCTTTCCCTGGGAGTGGTTAGCCTCTGCCCCACCCTCAGAGCTCATCTTCTCCCTCTGCAGCATTCTTTCTTTTCAATAAAAAATGTCCCACATTCACAGCAGACTGCTTCTCAGCCTTCCTCTTGATCATAGAAACTTGGGATCCCAAAGGTCTTTTTCCATTTCATTGTTTCTGTCCCTTTTGGTTCAAGCTGGCAGTGCTTGTATTGGCATACTTCTCTCTAAAATTATGTGAGTGTCCTGTGAAACTTATTTGGGCTTACTCTATACTCCAAAAGCCACATCTACAATTATCTCAGACAGCCTCTGTGTATTGCACCACCTATCAAGTAACTGAGCAATTGACCAGTGCTAACTCTGACTCTGTTTTTGTTTCTGGTTCTGATTCTGATGGTTTCTGGTTGATTGTGCACATAATAGTGGCAGCAGTGTAAAAAGTGGGTTTTAATATGGTCATTTTATTAAGAAATTTCTGAGGAGCTTGAGGTGTCAGGGATGGGCAGGATAGGAAATATAGAATCTGGCACACTTATTAGTCTTTTTATTTCTGTGTTTCTGTGTTTTATTAGCATCTGTAGTAACATGGGACCCTTCACCTCTAAAGATTATTCTTTGTTTATCCAATAACTCTGGCGTTTTAAGTATCTACTTATTAGGAACCCAATATTGTCAAAATCTGTGAAAATGGAATTTCTATAATGAAAATGAAAAGAAACCAAATGCTTAACTAGCTTTCTTTGATTTCTCTAAAGGGATGAATAATTCCAGATTAATGTCCCAAGACTCTTTAGGGCTAAAGAGAGGAGAGAGAAGAAATTTATATCATTTTAAATTGGGCAAATTGATTCAGAAAAAAGCTTTTCTTAAGAGACATGTATGCCAAGAATTAATAGTTCCTCAAAATATAATCAGACTCAGTCTTTAGAAAATGATAAAAATCAATGACATTATTATAACGTGTATGGACAATGAAAAAATGTTCTGCCAAAGTCAGAAGAGAATAAGAAATTATATAGATCCTCAACAACAATGCTTCCTTGACTGATCAAATGATGCTTAATTATATGCTTTTATTTTGCTAACTGAGAAACATTCTTATTAGCTACTGAAGCCTCTATTTCAACCATCAGTTTTCCAGATCTTTTGCAATCAGTTCCTTTAATTTGTAAGAGTGATACAATTTCTATCTTATTAAAAGAAAATATATTTGAGCAAACAGCTTTATATGCCTTGGTACCTCTGGGGGAATTAAGAAACCATGTTATAAGTTATCTTAAAATCTAATGGAGTGGAGGACATTACTCTCAGTTGTGAGGGAGTAACTAAGATAGACTTGTTCACCCATCATAAAGAACGAGAAAAATTGACTAAATATGTGAAACAACTGTTTTTGGAAATCGGAGAACATACATCAAAGAACTATGATCCCTAAGATAAGATAAATAATCAAAATGGACAATAAAATCACTCTGGCTTTCTTCCTGCTAGCACTTTACAATCCATGCTGGAAGAAAGAACCCAAGCAGAGCATAGGAGAGTCACTAAGTTTGTGAAGGGAAGATTGGAATTCAGGGACGCTCATGTGGTTGGTATTTGTAGGAAAGAACCAGAGATGAGAGGACCATGCAAGGAAAGAGCTCCAGGAATCTGATAGAGATCTGCTCCAAACTATAACTGAATGCTAAGCTGTGCTTGCACGGGGTAAAATTTCACAGTGTCGGGAAAGGACAATTAGAAACTATAAATGAGACAATTCTCAGAGCTCACAAAGGAATGAGAGGCTTCTGAGTTCTAACAAACTATTGTTGGAGAGGCCGCATTGCCCACCTGCAACATTCCCCACCAAGAGTAGAGACTTGAGAGGTATCATTTCTAAATAGTAGGGGTAAATTAGCCTTGCAGTAAAGGCTATACTAGACATGTCCTTTAAAACAGGCCTCTAACATATCAAGAAATCTGCAAGTAATTTAACTCCCTTCCAGAAAAAATGCCAGTGCTCCTTAAGAAAACTCAACAACATAAAAGTCAACACTCAACAACAAGAATCAAAACAGGCGGTATTAAGTAAACCAATAATATTAATAATAATAATAATAATAATAGACTGAGAAGCTAGAAAATGGGACCCAGTATCCAGGGGAAAAAGGTCATTAAAAAATGTTTTAGCCCAGGCACGGTGGTTCACGCCTGTAATCCCAGCACTTTGGGAGGCCAAGGCAGGCGGATCATTTGAGACCAGCCTGATCAATGTGATGAAAGCCCATCTCCACCAAAAACACAAAAATTAGCCAGGTGTGGTGGTGCATGTCTGTAATTCCAGCTACTTGGGAGGCTGAGGCATGAAAATCACTTGAACCCAGGAGGCAGAGGTTCAGTGTGAACCATGATTGCACCACTGCACTCCAGCCTGGGTGACAGAGTGAGATCGTCTCAAAAAAAAAAAAAAAAAAAAAAAAAAAGTTTTAAAAACTAGAATGATGATCCTCTGGTAGTTCATGAGCATGACGATTGGGCGGTTCACGCACCTGCGTGAGATGTGCCACACTCGAAACTTGTTACCTTGTCTGTACAATGGGCATCTGACCTGAAAAAAAAAAAAAACTGGAAATGAATTATATGATGAAATTATCAAACAAGGATTTGAAAGAGCTAGTGTTAATATGATGAACATTTAATTTTAAATAAAAACATATACATAATACAAAATACAAATAAGAAAATCAAGTCCTAAAGATGAAAAATACAATATTATTTAAGATAAAAATTATCCTGGATTGACTTAGTATAAATTAGATACTGCAGAAGATCAGTAAACTTGAAGATAGAGTAATAGAAACAATGCAAACTAAGGCACAGAAAGAAAAATAGATGAAAGAAAAATAAACAGAGGCTGGGCATGATGGTTCTTGCCTATAATCCTAGCACTTTGGGAGGCTCAGGCAGCAGATTGCTTGAGCCCAGGAGTTTAAGACTAGCCTTGGCAACACGGCGAAACCCTATCTCTATTAGTCAGGTGATGTGACAGGAGGCTGAGGTGGGAGGATCTCTTGAGCCCAGGTGGCAGAAGTTGCAGTGAACCAAGATCTCTCCACTGCACTCCAGCCTGGGTGACAAAGTGAGACTCTGTCTCAAAAAACAAAAACAAACAGACAAAAAAAAACCTTCAGCGGTTTTTGGACAACATTAGGCTTAACTTATATGAAAAGGAAAAATATTCAAAAGAATAAGGTTGTGAATTTTACAAATTTGATGAAAACAACACACAAATCCCTCCCCCCAAACAAAACCACTAAGAAAAACTCGCCTAACACATTATAATAAAATTACTGAAGACCAAGAATAAAAAGAAAATGTTTAAAGTAATCAGAGAGAAAAAAGACATATACAGTAGGAAAATGCAAAGAATTGTTAGTGTTCTTATCAGAAAAATTTAAGCCATAAGACAATGGAGCAAAATCATTTAAGTCCTAGAAAAAAAGTTAACCTAGAAATTTATATCAAATAAAAATGTCCTTCAAAACTAAAGACAAAATACTTTTTCAAAGAAATCAATAAAAGAATTAAATTGTAAAGGTTTTTGCTGGAACTGTAAAAAATATTAAAAGGTTTTCAGGTTGGAGAAGAATGCTAAATAGAATCCTGGATCTACATAAAGGACTAAAGAGTGCTGAAAATGACTAATATGGGGATAAAATTTGAATCTTTTTCTTGTTTTTAAATTTATTTAAAGGTATTTTGTTTTGTAAGGAAAAAATAACAGCAATGAACTGTGTGGTTTATAATATACAGAGAAATAAAATGTATCTAGAAATAGAACAAAATATAGAAGTGGGTAATGGAATAGAATATTGTTGCAAGGTTCCTCCATTGTCCATGAAGTAGTGTTATGTCACTAGAATGCCATAACAAATTAGAAGGGGGAGCCGAGATGGCCAACTAAAAGCAGCTAGTGTGCTCTGCTCTCATGGAGAGGAATGGAACCTCCCCAACACAGGGGAACCTCCCCAACTAAGGGAACCGGTGAGTATATATCCAACCCCAAGAAACCACACTTCTCCCACAGGTCTTTGCAACCCTCACGTCAGTAAACACCTTTATGAACCCATTCCACCACGGCCTTTAGTCTGACCAACAGACCTCCATGGAATCCTAGCAGATCATGTAATCTCTGCTCAGGCAAATGCAGAGACCTGGGAGCCTTAGATACCTGGGCTTTCCTGGCTTCCTAGCAAAAGCAGCTGAAACTCTGACAAAGCAGGAGGTCAGGCCTACATACATACCACTAGAAAAGGGGCAGAATCCAGAAAGCTGAGAAGCAACAGTCTATGGGCCCTGCTTCCATGGTACCTCACAGGATAAGACCTACTGGCTTGGAACTCCATCCAGCCACTGGTAGCAGTGTTACACTTCCCTGAAAAAGAGCTCCCAGTAGCAAGAGTCAGCCACTACCTTTGCTGTTTGGCTGAATTAGCCATTTAGGCTTTGGAGAGTGTGAGGTGACTGGGGCCTGAAGTGGGCCCCCAGCACAGCACAGTGGCTATACGCAAACGTGGCCAGACTGCTTTTTTTAAAGCAAGTCTCCAACCCTGTTCCTCTTCACTTGGCAGGACCTTCCAACTGGGGTCTCCAGTTACCCTCATCAGTGTTCTCCAGCAGACAGAGTTTTGAAATCTCCCTGGAAGAGAGCTCCCAGAGGGAGGGGCAGGCCACCATCTTTGCTGTTTCACTGTCTTTACTGCTGATACCTCCAAGTACTGGAAAATCCAAGGTAACTAGAGACTAGAGTAGACCCCCAGCATACTATAGCAGTCCCTCAGAAAAGTGACCAGACTGCTATATAGGTGCTTGTCCCCATAGCTCCACACCGGGCAGGTCCTCCAAGCCTGGGCCTCCAACTACCCCCTGCGGGGAAATATTACCAAGAATAAAGTCAAATATTTTAAATAATAGAAGTATTAAATCATAACAGACCTAACAGTCCTAAGTTTGCATGCATCTAGTTGCAAGATTTCAAATACACGAATAAGGAAAACAACATAACAGAAAGGAGAAGTAGACAGATACAAAGTTTTGGTTAACGTTTTCAACACCCCCTCTGAGCAACTGAGAGAAAAAGTAGAAACCAACGAGAATACAGACATCTTGAACAACACTGTAAATCTAACCCAATTTACCTTTATAGAATACCACATCCAACAACAGTATAATGTGCATTCTCTACCATGCTTATAAAATATTCAAGGTAGATCACATACTCAGCATAAAATAGTGGTGCATGCCATCCTCTGCCGGGCCAGTTCAGAAAGATGTGGAATATATACCTGACAGCCTCTGCCTGAGGGGACCCTGCAGCCTGGATCACCTAAAAAAAGAAATGCAGGCGCAGCACCATTGATCTGTGGGGACTTCCCCAAAGCCCAGAGAGGACCTGGTGAAGAGGGCCCCTCTCTCCTGTGCCTACCACAGAGCAGGACTGAAAACAAGAGGAAGTACAAATGAGCTACATGGCTGGGTATTAACCTAGCTACCAGCCACTGCTCTCAAGCGCCATCTACTGGATTAACAGCCTAAACTATAACACCAAAAATTAAGCCTATGAAACCAAGCTCACGAATTCACCCACCCAGGTGGCTGGCAAGATGGCAGAATAGAAACAGTTGCAATATGCAACTCCTAGGGAGATCAATACAGAAGGTGGGAGATTTCTGCATTACCAACTGAGGTACCCGGCTCATCTCATTGGGACTGGTTAGACGGTGTGTGCAGCCCATGGAGGGCGAGCCAAAGCAGGGTGAGGGCTTCCTTCACCGGAGAAATGCAAGGGGTAGAGGAACTCACTCCCCTAGCCCAAGGAAGGAATTCTAGCCCAGATAGTACTTGCTTTTACCACAGTCTTCACAACCCACAGACCAGGAGATTCCCTTAGGTGCCTACGCCACCAGAGCCCTGGGTTTCAAGCACAAAACTGGGCGGCCGTTTGGGCAGACATTGAGTTAGCAGTTTTCCCCTAACAGTGCAAACAAAGCTGTCCAGAAGCTGGAACTGGGAAGAACCCGCCACAGCTCAGCAAAGCCGCTGTAGCCAGACTGCCTCTCTAGATTCCTCCTCTCTGGGCAGGGCATCTCTGAAAGAAAGGCAGCAGCCCTAGTCAGGGGCTTATAGATAAAACTCCCATCTCCCTAGGACAGAGTACCTGCGGGAAGGGGCGACTGTGGGCACAGCTTCAGCTGACTTAAACATTCCTGCCTGCTGGCTCTGAAGAGAGCAGCGGATCTCCTAGCATAGTGCTGGAGCTCTGCTAAGGCATAGACTGCCTCCTCAAGTGGGTCCCTGACCCCCATGCCTCCTGACTGGAAGACACCTCCCAGCAGGGGTCGACAGACACCTCATAGAGGAGAGCTCTGGCTGGCATCTGGTGGGTGCCCCTCTGGGATGAAACTTTCAGAGGAAGGAACAGGCAGCAATCTTTGCTGTTCTGCAGCCTCTGCTGGTGATATCCAGGCAAAAAGGGTCTGAAATGAACCTCCAGCAAACTGCAGCAGACCTGCAGAAGAGGGGTCTGATTGTTAGAAGGAAAACTAACAAACAGAAAGGAATAGCATCAACATCAACAAAAAGGACGTCCACACAAAAACCCCATCCGAAGGTCACCAATGTCAAAGACCAAAGGTAGATAAATCCACGAAGATAAGGAAAAACCAGCTCAAAAAGGCTGAAAATTCCAAAAACCAGAATGCCTCTTCTCCTCCAAAGGATCACAACTCCTCGTCAGCAAGGAAACAAAACTGGATGGAGAATGAGTTTGATGAATTGACAAAAGTAGGCTTCAGAAGGTGGATAGTAACAAACTCCTCTGAGCTAAAGGAGCATGTTCTAACCGAATGCAAGTAAAGAACATTGAAAAGACGTTAGAAGAATTGCTAACTAGAATAACCAGTTTAAGGGAGAACATAAATGACGGGATGGAACTGAAAAACACAGCACAAGAACTTTGTGAAGCATACACAAGTATCAATAGCCTAATCGCATAAGCAGAAAAAAAATCAGAGGTTGAAAATCAACTTAATGAAATAAAACGTGAAGACAAGAGTAGAGAAAAAAGAATGAAAGGGAATGAACAAAGCCTTCAAGAAATATGGGACTTTGTGAAAAGACCAAACCTACATTTGATGGGTGTACCAGAAAGTGACGGGGAGAATGGAACCAAGTTGATAAACATTTCAGGATATTATCCAGGAGAACTTCCCCAATCTAGCAAGACAGGCCCACATTCAAAGTCAGAAAATACAGAGAACACCACAAAGATATTCCTTGAAAAGAGCAAAAACTAAAGAGCTTCTACACAGTGAAAGAAATCACCCACAGAGGAAATAGACAACCTACAAATTGCTAGAAAACATTCACAAACTATGCATCTGACAGAGCTCTATCCAGAATGTTTAAAGAACTTAAATCAACAAGCAAAAAACAAATAACCCCATTAAAAAATGGGCAATCAACATGAACAGACACTTCTCAAAAGAAGATATACAAGCAGCCAACAAACATATGAAAAATGCTCATCATCACTAATCAGAGAAATGCAAATCAAACCACTGTGAGATACCTTCTCACACCAGCCAGAATGGCTGTTACTTAAAAAAAAAAAAATGAATAAAAAATAACAGATACTGATGAGGCTGATGAGGAAAGAGAATGCTCACACTCTGTTGGTGAAAATGCAAATTAGTTCAGCCACTGTGGAAAGAAGTTTGTAGATTTCTCACAGAACTTAAAACAGAGCTGCCACTCAACCTAGTGATCTAATTACTGGGAATATACCCAAAAGAATTTAGATCATTATACCAAAAAGACATGTGCATTCATATGTTCATTGCCATGCTATTCATTATAGAAAAAACATGGAATAGACCTGGGTGCCCATCAATGGTGGATTGTATTAAGAAAATGAGGAACATATATACCATGAAACACTATACAGCCATAACAAAGAATGAAATCATGTCCATTGCAGCAGCATGGATGGCATGGATGGAGCTGGAGGCCATAATCCTGAAATAATTAACGCAGGAACAGGAAACCAAATCCATGTTCTTGCTTATTGGGAGCTAAACATAGATCGCCCATGGACATAAACATAAGAGCAATAGACATTACAGATTACTAGAGTAGAGAGAGAGGGAGGGTAGGTGTGGGTTGAAAAACTGCCTATTGGGTATTATGTTCACTCTCTGGGTGTAATATATGCATGTAACAATCCTTCACATGTACTCCCTCTATCAAAAATCAAAGCTGAAATTTTTTTTAAAAATCAATTTTATATATATAAATACACACACATATTAAAAAAAGAATAGAATGAAATGGCTTCAACTTGATAAAAAGCATCTTAAAAAAACAATTTAAAACTGTCATTATTTGTAGGCAACATGATCATGTACATAGAAAAGAATGTTCAAGAAATTTACGACAATAGTTAAGTAAATTTGCAGGGCAACCAATATTTATGTCAATCTATTGTTTTCCTGTATTTTATCCTGTTGCTTTTCTTTTCTTGTTAATCCTGTTCTACTTTCTTCCACTTCCAGTTCCCAAGTGTTAATCTGTTATCCAGCCTCCTCATGCACCATATTGAAAACAGAGCTTTCAGTTAATCATAACTCAGAAATCTATAGCAAACTGTAAAAATGGCCACATCATAAAGTCTTCTCATTCTGTACTGTATGCACACTCATTTATGACTTTATAGTTCTTCCTATCAAGAGATGAAGTCTATTCTTTACTCCTTGAATTTGGGCTTAGCTATGTGACTGACTTTAGTGGATGGGACATTAGCAATGTGTCAGGAGCAAATGCTGAAAAAGTGTTTGTGCATTGGAGTTTACTCTCTGGATGGTCTCTGGAAGCCTGGGACTGCCATAGGAAAAAATTCAAACCAGCCTGCTGATGAGAGAACACATGGAGCAAAGATAGCATCCAGATGAAGCTCTCCTAGTCCCTCCAGCCACAACCAAGAAATAAGCCAGCTAACCCTAGACATCAGCCACATCATCTCAGACCAGAAGAAATGTCCACCTGATTAAGAGAACAGCGAGAAATTCTTATTTTAAGCCACTAAAACTCGGTGGCAGTTAGCACAAAGTAATAGCTAACTGATACATATTCCTTCTGCTTTCATTTCAGTACTGAGAGCAATTCACATGCCCATAACTCACTTCAAAGTCCCGTGGACCCAGCAGGTTTGGGAAGTTAGATGCTAATAAATAGTAATGATGTTTGTCCCAGTAGTTAAGTTGTAAGTCACCTTTATTTTTTAAAGATATCGATGGATAAAATTAAAAGTGAAAATCACATCATGTCTAAGTTTAATTTAAAATGATCTGTATAGGAAAAAATAAAAGAAGAAGGAAGAAAGGAAGGAAAAGAGGAAGGGAGGGAGAAAATAGAGAAAGTAGGACACAATGTTGATAATATAGAATATCAATAGAAGGTATATTTTTCTGTTCAGGCTGCCATAACAAAATACCACAGATTGGGTGGCTTAAGCAACAAACATTATATTTTCTCACAGTTCTGAAGGCTGGAAGTATGAGACCAGGGTGCTAGAATGGGTAGGTCTGGTGAGGGCGCCTTGTAGGTAGGTGGCCAACTTCTGTGTGCTCACAAGGCTTTTTCTCTTGTGTGCAAATTGGAGAGACAGAAATCTCAGTTTCTCTCTTTCTCTCTCTCTCCTTCTTTCTGTCTCTCTCTTTTTCTTATAAGGCCACAAATCCTACTGGATTAGAGCCTACCCTAATGAACCCATCATCTTTAATTACCTCCTAAAAGCCCTAGCTCCAAAAACGTCACATAGCGGGTTATGACTTCAACATGTGAGTCTGGGGGAGACATAATTAAGTCCATAGTAGAAGAAAATTCATTATTCTAGTCTAATTTTTAGATATTTGAAAACATTCATAGAATTTAAAAGCATAACTATATTTTGTCTTCTACTTTCTTGTTTATGCAGTAAGAGATAAAAATTCTCCCTAGAAGAAAATTCTGGAAAGTTCCATGATCCCTTTGTACCATTAAAAATTCTTGATTATGTAATTAGAAAGTCTGGTTCAAGATAATACATTTGTAAGTTTGCTTTAATATCAAGTCTTTTCCTCTCTTCCAGACTATTGGAACTGCTATGATTCAAAGCCTGAAATATAAATGAGGTGACAGTTTCTCCATTTCTATACTTTATCTTCCACATCAGTCTAAGGGTGGCTTTATCCTCTATCAGGACTTACATGTTGGGAAAATGAGTGGAGGTGTCATTAAGTTGGCCTTGAGCTTTCTGGGCCCCACTCTGCTGCATTTCCCTTGACACAGACAGGTGCACATGGCCATTGTTGACCTTCATCTCTGAGTTCTGCCAACAAAGCATCAGCCTATGTATTCTTTCTCTATTACTTCAGTAACAAATTATCATATCACACATTTATTATTATAGTTCTGGAGGTCACATAAGTGAAATCAGTTACCTACTTCTGAAGGCTCTGGTGAAATGGGGAGAGCCTGTTTCCTACATTTTCCAGCTTCTAGAGACTGTCTGCATTCCTTCGTTCCTGCCACATCACTCTGGCCACTGCTTCTATCACCACATCTCCCTCTCTGACTCTGACCCTCCTCACTGCCTTTCTTTTTTCTTTGAGATGGAGTCTCTCTCTATTGCCCAGGCTGGAGTGCAATGGCGTGATCTCGGTTCACTGCAACCTCTGCCTCCTGGGTTCAAGCAATTCTTCTGTCTCAGTCTCCTGAGTAGCTGGGATTACAGGCAGGCGCCACCATGCCTGGTTAATTTTTGTATTTTAGTAGAGATGGGGTTTCACCACGTTGGCCAGGCTGGTCTCAAACTCCTGACCTCATGATCTGCCCACCTTGGCCTCCCAAAGTGCTGGGATTACAGGTGTGAGCCACTGCACCCAGCCCCTCCCTCCCTTTCAAAAAGACCTGGGCAATTACATCAGGCCCACCTGGATTATCCAGGATAATCTCCCCATATCAAGGTCTTTAACTGAATCACATTTGCAAAGTCCCATTTGCCATGTGAGGTAAAATATTCACTGATTCTGTGGATTAAGATGTAGGTATCTTTGGGGAACCAGCATTTTGCCCGCCACATCCTGTCTTTTTCTACATTTCTTGGGAGTAGGTGAGTTATTACTTATTAAGTTATTAAGTTATACCTTACTTATTATGCCTCAATTAAAAAAAAAAAGAGAAAAACATAGCAGCCTTTCTAGATCTCCTCATGGAAATCCCTCCCACTAGGTCCAAGGTACAGAAGGCAGCACTCCCCTCTCCTTCTCCAAACATGGCAATAGCTTCTGCAAAGATTTGTCTTCCCCAGTCCCCTTCACAAGTCTGTGTGACCTCTTCTTTTATCCTTAGCATGTCAGATGGATCTAGTATTTTGAAACAGTTCCCTTTACATTTTTTTCATAAAATTTGCATGTGATGCTTTCACACCATTTGGTGCCCTGATATTTATTGAATTGATACCTCAGTTGACACTGAAGCAGGGAGAGTTGCATTCTAACATTCTGCCCAGAACTATTTCCCTAAAGTAGAAGTATGAAATTATAAATGGTTCTTCATGAATTACTAAATTCTTAAAGCATGTATTCTATGTAATGACAGAATGTTTCTGATGAGTCAAAAGGAATTTCAATATTCAAAGGTGACTATTAAATGAGTAACATTCTATAGAACACAAAACTATTTTTAGAAGAATATTTTTGCTTCTGAATAGCTTTTCAGTCACAGTTACACTGCTCCTTCTTGAATTAAGAACTATCACTCAACCAATCTCCTGTTCATATGAAAGAGAATAATTTTAGCTGGAGAGCAAACCTCACCTGCAAAATGGTAAATGCAGATATGTGAGATTGGCATACTCTATTTTGCTGAAAGAAATGTATTTCTTCACTCTTAAATGTCTCTCTAGTTGTATAGTGGATGGTTAAAATAACTTTAAAAATCTATACATTTATGATGAAATAAATTGCATTCACATTTTTATTCCAACGGCAAGAATGAATTAGAATGTTTATCTAAAATATAGCATTATGGCATTTCATGATCAGATCTGGAGCATTTCTTCCATCAAACATTGAAAGTAAACATCTCTGAGAACATGCAAAAAGTGAAATGGAGGCTCTCTTGGTGTATTAGTTTAAATTCTTTTTGGATGCAAGTAACAGAAATCAACTCTAGCTTCCACAACAAAACAAAAAAAGGAGGAGTGGGAGGAAGGGATTCAATGAGAGAATGTTAAGCGGAAGCACTAAACGACCTTGGGACTTTTTTGTCTCTTTACCCTCTGTTTTCCTCTATCATCCTCTCTGGCTGCAGTGTTACGTAGGAGAATTTATCACTGCCAAAACTTTCCAAGTCTCACATGCAATGACACACATAGGCTCAAAATAAGGGGAGGGAGAAAAATCTATGAAGCAAATGGAAAGAAGAAAAAAGCAGGGGTTCTATTTTAGTTTCTGACAAAACGGGCTTTAAACCAACAAAGATCAAAAAAGGCTGCCATTACATAATGATAAATGGTTTAATTCATCAAGAAGAGTTTCTAAATTACCAATTCAGCCAATAGAAAAAACAACTTTTTCTTAGTTCAAGTTCCCAGGGAAGAGACTACCTACCCTGGTTTGAGTCAGGTACCCATTCCTGGATAGTTGACCATGGCCAAGTGATCACATTGCATGATGGTTACTCCTACTGTATCCATGCTGTATCCTGCTGTAAGATGAAAGGGTATAAGAGAAACAACTATAGCAGGCCATTTCAAAAAAGTATTTGGATAGACCAGTGCTGCATACCTAAGAGGCTGTTCACATCTGGGCACATAAATACCATCGAGGTCATTGAAAGTGTCTATTTTCAGGGTTGTATTATGTTTGCTTCTTCTATTTCCAGAAGTGGCATCTAGAAAGGTCACTTTTTGTATTACCATATCTGGTTGCAAAAACCACAGGAAAATGCAGGCAGTGCAAGATTAACCACCAAATCCAAGTGGTCATAAACTTACAGAAGGGACAAAACAGAGCCCGAGTCATGACTTATATACTTCCCAGGGCTCTACCCCTCAACCTGGCTTAATTTTTTTCCTGTGGATGTGGCCATTTGAGAACTCAACTTTATTTACTCATCTCAGCTGCAACTCTTCACTTCTGTATGCATCCTTTGGTCTGTCCTTCTATGGTCATTAAGAGACAAGGCCTTTAGTTTACAAAACCCTCCAGGTTACCATGGTGCCAACTTATCAGTTTAAACCTGAAGTCAATAAAGTGTATGGAAATCTCATATAAACACCACTTATTAAATATGATTTGCATTTAATGTCAGGAACTTTACACTGTAATAAAAAAAAGTCTCAAATCATTTTACCCTTTTATACTGTTTTTACTTGTTGATCATAATCATTCTAAAGATACAGGGTTTTCGGCTGGGCACGGTGGCTCAAGCCTGTAATCCCAGCACTTTGGGAGCCGAGACGGGCGGATCAGAAGGTCAGGAGATCGAGACCATCCTGGTGAACACGGTGAAACCCCGTCTCTACTAAAAAATACAAAAAACTAGCCGGGTGTGGTGGCGGGCGCCTGTAGTCCCAGCTACTCGGGAGGCTGAGGCAGGAGAATGGCATGAACCCGGGAGGCGGAGCTTGCAGTGAGCTGAGATCCGGCCACTGCACTCCAGTCTGGGCAACAGAGCGAGACTCCGTCTCAAAAAAAATTAAAATAAAATAAAATTAAAATAAATTAAAAAAATAAAAAAGATACAGGGTTTTCTTTGGCTTTTCATGAAGCTAAACTATTTCAGGGATTGCTCTATGTGAGGAGATAATCTAAATCACATGTCTTCAGAAACGTGGCTAGAACTGTTCTATAGTCAGATATTCCCCTAGGATTTTTGCTTACACTGAGACAAATGTACCTTATATAATGTATAGTCAAATGAGAGCACGTTCAAGAATCTTCACAAAATGTGATTCACTTCCGAAATCACTAATGTCATGGCATAAGAAGAAAAAACTACCAGAATGAGGAGTTATAAAATATAAGCAAAAGCCAGCATGGTGGCTCACAACTGTAATTCCAGAAATTTGGGAGTTCAAGGCAGGACAATTACTAGAGGCTTAGAGCTCAAGATCAACCTAGGCAACATAACAAGACCCTATCTCTACAAAAAAATTTAAAAATCACCCAGGTGCAGTAGCATATGCCTGTAGTCCCAGCTACTCAGCAGGCTAAGGTGAGAGGATCACTTGAGCCCAGGATGTTGAGGCTGCAGTGAGCTGTGATCATACCACTGCACTCCAGCCTGGGTGACAGAGCAACACCCTGTCTCAAAAAATAATATGTATATGTGTATATATACACACACACATATATATATAGAGAGAGAGAGAGAGAGAGAGAGATGGTAAGGGAATCTTTGGAAGATGAGTAAAAACAGAAATTATAAACAAATTTAAAAAATAGTTTCTCACTGAACTTTAAGGTAAACAGAAGTAGTCTAAACAATGTTCAGAGGGCAACATATAGCTTTAGATATATATATTTGAGAAGGAAAATTACATATATATATATTTTTTTACAAAGAAAATAATTAAAAACCTACTTTAAGAAGTTAGAAAAAAACAAAAATTTAAACTCCAAAAACATGGAAAGAAGGAAATAAGAGCAAAAGGCAATAATAGTAGAAAGCAAGCATTCAATAAAGACCATCAACAATGCCAGCACTGCTTTTCTAAAAAGGTTAATAAAAGTAACAATTCCCTAACAATACTGAACTTTTTAAATGAAGAACAGAACAAAACAGCATTACCAGGAGTGAAAAAAGTGACATTGCCACACACTTTTAAAAGAAGAGAGAATACTATAAATAATTTTATAACAATAAATTCATTAACTTGGATAAAACATATTTCTTAAGAAAATAATATAACTTTCCATGACTGAACAATAAAATATAGAAAATATTTAATAGCTCAGTATCTATCAGGAAACTGAGTCTTTAAGCGAAAAGTAGCCATGAAAGAAAACTTGAGGCCCAGATGGCCTGACTTAAAACTCTTCCAAATACTTAAGGAATAAATAATATCAATCTTACAAACACTCCTCCGAGAATAGAGAATAACTAAAGCATCACAATTTATTTTATGGAGCCAGTAAAATATTGACCTAAAATCTAATAAGGAATTAAAAGAAAATTATAGACCAACTTCTTCCATAAATGTAAATAAAACATTTTAAAAATATACAAGCAAATCAAATCCAGTGATATATAGGAAGGATAATATTTTAAGATCAAACTGTTTATTCTAAGAATGCAAGGTTAAACATTCAATTTTCACTCAATATGCTTGACAACAGTAACAGTATAATAGGAAAAAAATCATAATAAATACAGAAAAGGCACTTAATAAAATCTAAATTCCATTCATAGTAAAAACTAAGAAACTAGGGATAAGAAAATTTTCCTAGTATCATAAAAGGTATCTATAAAACACCTAACTCTAATATATTAAAAAGAGAAATAAAGGATGACTATTGATGCAAAAATCTTGATCAAAATACCAGTTAAAACATATTGAATTGATTATATACCACAAACAACTGAGATGTATTCCTGGAATACAAGGATGGTTCAACATATGCAAATTGTTGCCATAGCAACAGGATGAAAGAAAAGAATGTTGTTATCTCAATTGATACAAAAAAGTATTTAACAAAATTCAGCACTTTTTCATGATATATACTATCAACACACTAAGAACAGAAGGAAGATATCTCAACATAATAAAGACCATATGTGAAAAGCCCACAGCTAACATCATAGTCAATTGTAAAAAAATTGAAAACTTTTCCTCTAAGATCAGGAACAAGACAAAGATTCTTGCTTTTACCACTTCTATTCAACATAATACTGGAATTCTTAGCCAGAGCAATTAGGCAAGAAATAAAAGGTATACAAATTGGAAAGGAAGTAAAATTACCTCTATTCAAACATGACAGGATTGTACGTGGGGAAAACTCTAAATGAAATCAGCAAAGCTGCAAGGTACAAAATCAACATGCAAAAATCAGTTGCATTTCTATATACTAACAATGAATAATCTGAAGAGAAAATTAAGAAGGCAATTCCATTTATACTAACATCAAAAAAAAAATACTTAAGAAATAAATTTAACCAAGGAAGTGAAAGATTTGTACACTGAAAACTATAACACATTGATGAAAGAAACTAAAGATGACACACATAAAAATAGAAAGACATCCCTGTTAATGGATTGGAAGACTTAACATTGTTAAGATGTCATTGTTAACCAAAATGATCTCTAGACTGAATGTAATTCATATCAAAATCCCAGCAGGATTTTTTTTACAAAAAAGAAAAAAATCCTTCCTAAAATTCATATGGAATCTATAGGGACTTCTATAGCCAAAGCGATTGTTATTTTGCTGAACTGTGACCCCCACAATTTGTACATTAAAGCCCTAAATCTCAGTACCTCAGAATATGACTGTATTTGGAGATAGAAACTTTAAAATTGTGATTAAGTTAAAACGATGCCTTTAGTTTGGGCTCTAATACAATCAGAATTGTGTCCTTATGAAAAGATAAAAATCTGATACATAGAAGGACACCAGAGATGTGAGTCTGCAGAGGAAAGGCCATGTGAGAACAAAGCAAGAAGATGGTCATCTGCAAGCAAAGACAGAGGCCTCTGCAGCAAACGAGCCTGCCCACCTTGAACTTAAACTTCTGGCCTGAGCTGAGAAAATAAATGTCTGTGGGTTAAGCCACTTAGTCTGTGATATTTTGTTATGGCAGCCTTAGCAAACTAATACAGCAATCTTGAAAAAGAAGAACAAAGTTGGAGGTCTCACACTTTCTTATTTCAAAACTTATTACAATACTACAGTGATCAAAATAATGTGATACCACCAGAGAGTCAGACATAGAACTTTATTTCTTACCTCAGTCAAACTATAAAAAATAATTTCAGCCAGATTAAAGTTCTAAATGTGAGTGCTAAAACAATCAATCTTCTAGAATAAAATATAGAGAATACCATCATAACCTTGTGGTAGGCAATGATTTTTTAAACATAAGACATTAAATGTTAACCATAAGATAAAAGATTGATAAGCTGAACTTCATTAAAATTAAGAACTTTTATTCAACAAAATACATTAAGAGATTAAAAAGGCAAGCCTCAGACTGGGATAAATATTTAAAATTGATATATCTGACAAAGGCCTTTTATAAGAAAAAAGACTGACAACTCAATTTTTAGAACAAGTCTTGAATAGGCCCCTAACAAAATATCCAAATGACCAATAAGCATATGAAAAGGTACACAACATCATTAACCATCAGGAAAATGCAAGTTACAACCAATGAGATATTATTCTGCCTCTACCAGATGGCTGATACTGGTGACGATGTGGAGTAGCTAGAATTCACACATTGAATGATGTTAGTTAGAATTCATACATTGCTGATGTTAGTGGTTTACCTATTTTAAATAAGTAGATGTTCTAGGATCTCAGCATATATCCAAGAGAAATGAATCCTTATGTCCACCAACAGACAAATGTAAGAATGTTCAATATATAAGAATGGAAATTATGGTAGTCAAATATCAGATTACCACAATAGAAAAAGAATGAATTCCTGCTAAACACAGTATGGATAAATATCATAGTGTTGAATAAAAGAAAACAAACACACACAAAAAGATATAAGATTTACAGAGTATTATTCTACCTGTAAAGTGTGCAAACAAAAAGTAAGCTAATATATGGTGATGGAGGTTAGAATGGTGGTGACCTTTGGGGAACATATCGACTCGACAGGGTCACAAGGAAGCTTGCTGGAGCACTGGCGATATTCTACACCTGATATAGGTGGTACTTAAATGATTGTTCACATATGTGACAGTTCAGCAATCCATACACATATGTGCATTTTACTGTATATTAAATAGTAAAAAACAATTTTAAGAAACAGCTCCAAGGCTATTTGTTACAAATTTAATAAATTGTAATTATAAGTTCAATGCTGTAACATTACTATGACCAAGTTTAGAAAATGAGTCTTCCAATTACAATTATTTCTAATATAAATATTATAGGCCATTATAATAGATACTACTTTTTATTTACTTACTGAATTCTTTGCAACTATACATCAAAATGTTGACTGTGTTAGTGGCTACAAAAAATAAATTAAATACCTAGGAATAAATTTAACTAAGAAGGTAAAAGATCTCTGCAAGAAAAACTATAATATACTGATGAAAGAAATTGAAGAGGACACACCACACACAAAAAATTGGAAGACATGCCATGTTCTTGGACTGAAAAAATCAGTTAAGTAAAATGACCATACTGATAGGGACAGGAGGCAGGAAAATTCTGGGCAGAAGAGGGCAAGTCCCCAGTGAGGGCCCTACCCTCAAGCTGAAAAACCTGGAACCACAGCCCAAAGTTAGAACTTACATCCCTGCTTTTCCGTTTGAATGTTACCTTTTCAAAAACTATCCATGGCTCACTCTGTCCCCATCCTGTGCCTATAAAAGCCCCAGAATTCAGCCAGCAGTGAGGAGAAGCAGCAGAATGTCAGAGTCTATGGTTGGACGTCAGAGAGAAGCAGCTTAACTTCAGTAGGACAGCTTGATGACGTAGCTTCAGAAAGAAGTCCAGCTAGGACAGCCAGACTTCATGGGAAGATTACCTTCCTACTCCATCCCCTTTTCGGCTCCCCTTCCTGCTGAGAGCCACTTTCATCAGCAGTAAAATCCCTCTCATTTACTATCTTCAATTTGTTCTTGCAACCTCATTCCTCCTGGACACCTGGCAAAAATTCAGGTACCCTGAGTGCAGGTGCAAAAGGCTATCACACTGATCCTCCACTGAGCTGTTAACACTTAAGCTGTCCACAGATGGCAGAACTAAAAGGGTACTCTAACACTTCCTCTGGGGCTTCAGGGGTCACAACACTGCCCCCAGGCACTGCCATAGGGCTGGTACAGCGTCCGCTCCTGCTGCACCCGAAAGCACTCACTCCAGGCCCTGCACTCACTCACCAGCACTGCCCCCTAGCAAGCGGTGGAGCATCCAGTGAGTGCAGCTCACCCCTGCTGGTGCCAAAGTGGCCAATTAGTTCCAGCACCTGTGCACTCCAGTTTCCACCCACGAAGGGGTCAGGGAAATATCCTGCTTCAATACTACCGAAAGTGATTTACAGATTCAATCCAATCCCTATCAAAATACCAATAACACTCGTCACAGAAAAGTTTTTCTTTAATCCTAAAATTTGTATGGAACCAAAAAAGAGCCCAAATAACCAAAGCAATCCTTAGTAAACAGAACAAAGCTGGAGGTGTCACACTACCTGACCTCAAAATATATTATAAGACTATAGTAATCAAAACAACATAGTATTGGTATAAAATTAGACACATACACCAATGAAACAGAATAGAGCCTCCAGAAATAAATTCATTTATTTACAGCCCACTGACATTTGACAAATGTGCCAACATTTATTGAGGAAAGGAGAGTCTCTTCAATAAGTGGTGCGGGAAAACTGGTATTCATATGCACAAGAATGAAACTAGGTCCCTATCTCTCCCATTAATACAAAAATGAACACAAAATGGATTAAAGATTTAAATGTAAGACCCCAAACTATGAATCTATTATAAGAAAACACTTCAGGATATTGGTCTGGGATAAGACATTATAAATAAGACTTCAAAAGCACAGGCACAAGAAGCAAAAATAGACAAATGGGATTAAATCAAACTGAAAAGCTTTTGCGCATCAAAGGAAACAACCAACAGAGTGAAAAGGCAAACTACAGAATGGAAGAAAATATTGGCAAACTACACATCTGACAAGAAATTAATATCTAGAATATATAAGAAACTCAAACAACAGCAAAAAATCTGATTAAAAAACTGGGCAAGTGAACTGAATGGATATTTCTTAGAAGAAGATATAGAAACGACTAATAAGCATATGAAAAAATGCTCAATATCAACATCACTAATCAGGACAACGGAAATCAAAACCACAATGAAATATCATTTCACCTTGGTTAGAATGGTTATTACCAAAAAGACAAAACATAACAAGTGCTGGCAAGGACGACAAGAAAAGGGAACTCTTATAAAATGTTGGCAGGAGTGTAAACTAGTACAGCTATTATGGACAACAGTATAAAGATTCCTCAAAAAACTACAAATGTAAGTACCATATGAACCAGCAATCCCAGTACTGGCTATATATCCTAATTTGAATTTGTGTCCCCTCCCAAATCTCATGTCAAATTGTAATCTGTAGTGTTGGAGCAGGGGCCTGGGTGGGAGGTGATTGGAACATGGGGGAGGATTTCCCCTTTCTTGTTCTCATGATAGTGAGTTCTCATGAGATCTCGTTGTTTAAAAAAAAAGTGTGTAGCACCTCCCCCTTCTCTCTCTTCCTCCTGCTCTGGCCAGGTGAAGACGTGCCTCCTTCCTCTTACCTTTCCACCATGATTGTTAGTTTCCGGAGGTCTCCGCAGCAATGCTTCCTGTACAACCTGTGGAACTGTGAGTCAATTAAACCTCTTTTCTTTATAAATTACCCAATCTCAGGTAGTTTTTTATAGCAATGTGAGAACAAACTCATGCATATCCAAAAGAAAGGAAATGAGTACATTGAAGAAATACCTGCAACCCCATGTTTATTGCAGTACTATTCACAATAGACAAAATATGAAATCAGCCTAAGTGCTCATTAACATATAAATCAATAAAGAAAATATACACACATAGAACACTATTCAGCCATAAAAAGAATGAAATCCTGTCATTCACAGCAATATGGATGAGCCTGGAGGACATCATGTTGAGTGAAATAAGCCAGGAACAGAAATATAAATATCTCATGTCGTCACTCATATGCCAAAGTTAGGAAAGTTGATCTCAAAGAAGTATAGAATAGTGATTTCTAGAGGATGG
The DNA here is from genome assembly GCF_009764315.1 of Trachypithecus francoisi. Taxonomy (NCBI): domain Eukaryota; kingdom Metazoa; phylum Chordata; class Mammalia; order Primates; family Cercopithecidae; genus Trachypithecus; species Trachypithecus francoisi. The sequence goes on from NW_022681454.1 coordinate 21,585,278, forward strand.
GAAGGGCCGGGGTGGGGGAACAGGGAGAGACTGGTTAAAAGATACAAAATTACAGCTACATAGAAGAAATAAGTTGTGCTGTTCTATACCACCGTAGGGCGGTTACAGTTAACAATAATTTATTATATATTTTCAAATAGCTAGAAAACAGGATTTTGAACGTTTCCCAACATAAACAAATGATAAATGTTTGAGGTGATGGATGTGCTGAATTACTCTGATTTGATAAATGTTTGAGGTGATGGATATTATACGCATGAAAACATCATTATGCACCCCATAAATGTGTACAATTAGTATGTGTCAATTTTTTTTTTTTAATGTTGACTGTGTTAGAGTTCTCCAAAGAAATAGAGTAGTAGACAGATACAGGTACACTGATGGAGATATAGAAGAGATTATAAGAACGGAACATAGCACACATGACTATGAAGGCTGAGAAGTCCTACAATCTGCCTTCTGCAAGCTAGAAACCTAGAGAAGCTGGTGGTGTCATAATGAGTAGTAGTGATGAGTGTAATCATGAGTCTATGTTACTTTTGTTATAGCAACCCAAGGTGACTAAGATATTGACCATCATATAATTTTCAAACTGCCTTCAAATCTAACATTTCTGGTTAGAACCAACAATGGATCAGTGCTTACAAGTACATTATTCATAGTGACAGACTAGATAGGAATAAAGCTCACTGTTGTACAAACTGGGACTCTATCCTTGTGGCAGTCTGTTTATTTATGGACCAAACTATCTCCCTTTCCTTCTTGTACACACAGCTAGACTATATTCCCTAATTTCCTTTGCAATTAGGCATGGCTACAACTGTGCTCTGGCCAATGGACTGTGGATACAAATGACAAAAGCCATCTCCAGGTGTGATCCATAAAACCCTCCCACGTGTTAACCTCTATTGTCTGAGTAAGGACCTACAGGGCAGAGCCAAATGACAGATGCCTGTGTGAGGAGAGACCCTGAGGAGAGCTCCCAGTTTAGTAACATACATGCCAGATCATTATTCAGTGAGAAACTTTTGTGTTAAGCTTCAGAAATACTGCATTTAAAAAAAAAAAAAAAAAAAGTAGCAGTTTACCCAGACTCAACATGAAAGTTTTTTCTATAGCAGTAAAAATTGTCAGTCATGGTTGACCACTAAAGTAACATCTTTATTCAGTTGTATAAAGGAGTGGACGTTGGTAACAAAATATCCTATGTAGTACGGAAGCTCACAGTTTTCCTGCTGAATCTGTTCCTCAATATAGTCTTCAACCTGACTTGGTACTGTTGTCAGAGGCGTGTAAACCAGAGCAACTCCATCTTAAAGAGGACCTGGGTAAAATGAGAGTGAAACCTACTGGGCTGCATTCCCAGCTGGTTAAGTCATTCTAAGTCACAGGATGAGACAGGAGGTCAGCACAAAATACAGATCAAAAAGACCTTGCTGACAAAACAGTTTGCAGTAAAGGAGCCAGCCAAAATCCACCCAAACCAAAATGGTCTGTGAGTGATCTCTGGTTGTCCTCACTGCTACACTCCCACCAGCACCCTGACAGTTTACAAATGCCATGGCAATGTCAGGAAGTTACTCTATATGGTCTAAAAAGGGGCTACATGAATAATCCACCCTTTCTTCAGTATATTATCAGAAAATAACCATAAAAATGGGCAACAGCACCCCTCAGGACTGCTCTATGGAGCAGCAATTCTGTTAATCCTTTACTTTCTTAATAAACTTGCCTTCACTTTGCACAGCAGACTTGCCCTAAATTCTTTCTTGTGTGAGATCCAAGAACCCTCTCTTGGAGTCTGGATCAGGTCCCCTTTCCAGTAACATATTTCTGGTAACCACAGAAGGGACTATAGTGCAGAAACCCAGACCCAGCAGCTGCCTTTGGGTAACTGTTGGGGTCCTGTAACATATTTCTGGTGAAACACAGAAGAGACGATACTGAGGAGACCCCTAACCCAAAGGAAGGAGACTACAGCACTAATTGGATGACTTTGGGTAAGTGGTTGGGTACCTGGGTAAACAATGGGATTGGGGTAGAGGCCCAACTTAGGGGAGTTAGAGTCTCTCCTAAGACAGAGTGGGTTAAAAGCTCCTCTCAATAAAAGGCAAGGACGCTTGACCAATCTTGGGTTAGAGGCCCAACATTGGAGGGTTAGAGTCTCTTCTAAGATTTAGGGGGTTAGAGGCCCCTCTCAGTAAAGTCCACCTTGGTTAAGAACAGGTTTGGCACTACCAGATGTTAACTGCTGTTCTCTTTGGATTAATCTGCCTTGTACTCTTTGCTAATGGCTGTGGGTGACAGGGTTAGGCATGTACAGGATAGTGGGACATGGGAAGCTTTTTCCTCTCTAAAAGGGGAAAGTTGAGAGCTAATAGGATTGCTGGAAAAGATCCCTTTGCTACCAAGAAGCAGCCACCTGAACTTTTCAGTGTCGCTGCAATGGGTGGGTCTTTCTCCGGTCTCCCTGAGCATTTCACCTTCCCCACCCTGCCACAGACAATGCTTTTCTCTTTTCCTTTCCTATCTTTTCTGTTACTCAGGGCAGCCATCTTGCTTAAACCACGTGTCGAAACTCCAAGTTGGAGGTTGGATTAAAGATGAAGTGGCCCATCTGGGGCAAATTTAAGCTTTGCCAGTTTAATATTGGGTGCTAGGCAGAGTGGTTAATGTCTATGTTTTATCACATGTATTTTGCTCTGGTCGGAACATAAAAAATAATGATTTTCCTTTATGATGCGACTTGGTCCCCAGCGCGATAGTGCCTCAAGCCGGATCACTAGTGCCGCTCAGGGAAAGGAAACCCAGAAGCCTGGCATGTCAGCCAAAGGGTGAGAATTTCTTACCAGATTTCTGGCTTCTATCTCTCTGTGCAAACGGTTGAATGAATAGAAAAAAAAAAAAAAAAAAAACAGAGTTTATCTCCTCTGTAAAGTTTTTAATTAGTGTGAAAAAGAATTCGAAGGCTAATCTTCAGCTGGTGTATTTTGTGCTATGAATTCATTTTTCTGTGTTGAGGGGTACTTCAGGATACAACATGGGCTTAAAATACCTGTCAGCCTGCTTTTCAAGACGACCCAGCAAGCTCGTCAGTAACAAACTTGGCTGCAGGTCCCTGAAACAAATAAAAAACTAAATGAGGGCAGGTGAGGTGGCTCACATCTGTAATCCCAGCGCTTTGGGAGGTTGAGGTGGGCAGATCATGAGGTCAGGAGTTCGAGACCAGACTGGCCAACATGGTGAAACCCTGTCTCTACTAAAAATACAAAAATCAGCCAGGTGTGGTGGCAGGTGCCTGTAATCCCAGCTACTCGGGAGGCTGAGGCAGGAGAATCGCTTGAACTCAGGATGTGGAGGTTGCAGTGAGCTGAGACCACGCCACTGCACTCCAGCTTGGGCAACAGAGCGAGACTCTGTCTCAAAAAAATAAAACAAAAAACTGGATGAAGCCTCCACCTTCTTTTAAGTCCTCGGGAGCTTGAACTTTTAACCACGTGGCAGTACTTTCTCTTGTTCTTTGCCTTCCGGAAAACAGAACTTTTAGGGCTTATGTCATAGTTAGCTCTAAAAATCATATTAAATAGTTAAAATGTCTTTGCAAGTTCAAAATTAACTACCCTAGACTTCTTCTGGAAAAGGGAATAGAGACTTCCCTGTCCTGTAGTTCAGTAGCTAGGGTTTTGCACTTTAACAGTGGTGGTCCAGGTTCAGTTCCCCACCTAGAAAGTAAGTCATTTCTGGTTTAATATCTGTGTGACTTTGTCTGTTCTCTTTTCCTCTGTGGACTGTCTTAAATTTTCCTTTCTCTAAGCACCTAGGAGGTTACCTTTGTTAAAGTTCTGAAGCTAGAAATATTGACCACTTGGCAAGGCTAAAGTTGGGTAACAAGAGATCTGAAACGATTTCTTTTTTAAAGAGCACTATGGTTAAAAGTTAGCTTAATTAAAAGTGGATAAACAAACTATAGATATATTTAAAAGGACTTTATGCTTTCCTCTTCTTGGAACTTGTTTTTTCTGGAAAAAGGTTTTTTTCTTCTCAGTTGACTGAATGATTTCTTTCTTTTTTTTTTTTGCTTGTTTTGTTTTGTCTTGGCACTCAATGCATACATGAGAGGCTCTAAGGCAACTTCTGGTAGGCTGGGACTCCTTGGGAAAAACAGAGGAGGCACCACAGATCCCATTTTGGGGAAAAACAAAAACAAACAAAAAACTTCTGTTTTCCTCATGAAACCCCGGGAATTAAAAACAGACAGATCCCTCTCAAAATCAAAGGCTCTGTTCTTTCTTGTATTGTGTTATCTGACGGTTTTGAGTTTTGGGGGCATCAGAAATTACTTTGCGTTATAAGAGGGCTTTGGTGTGTAGCAACTAGGTAGGAAATATACTTTAAGGGATGGTTAATTGCAGTTATGGAGGAATACTTGACTCTTTGCACGCTTGGATCAAGAAGCATGCTCTTGGCCACCTGGAAGGTAAGGAAACATCCCCACCCCACCCTGGGAGATGAGGCTCCCATGAGGGACAGTTTGATTACAAAATGGGCTGATTAGCTTTGGGTTGCCATGCGATGAAATGCAGGGTAGAAGCACTGCACTGTCTTCTCCTGTAGTATTCTCTCCTTTTGGGGATCCAGGATCCAGTGTAAAATGGCACCCTTAATCTTGGGGATCTGTCTTTGCCTTCAGCTGCTTATTTGCTGCTTAATTTGGCCCTAGAAACACATGCTTTCCTGGCCCTGTTGTTCCAAGGGCTCCACCCTGAAGCCAGTAATACAATTAAGAAACTGGCAAATAAAGAATCCTACAAGTGGTAGATCTTTTATTTATGTGTTATATGTTTATATGTAAAAGAGCTCTAATTAATTGGCTTAAAAAATAAGCACTTAAATATTTTATCAGAAAAATACAAACTTTAATGCCTTTTTGTTCATATGACATCAGTAATCTTTTGGAAATAAAGACAGTTTTAAATATTATTGGTAAAATCAAATGACTTGACAATGTAGACATTTGGTCTAAATTAAGGTCAAATATCAGATTTGTTAAATGCTTTAAGGTCAAACTAAGTTTGACCATCTTGAGTCAATTTTTGTATAAGGTATAAGGAAGGGGTCCAGTTTCAGTTTTCTGCATATGGCTAGCTAGTTTCCCCAACACCATTTATTAAATAAGGAATCCTTTCCCCATTGCTTGTTTTTATCAGGTTTGTCAAAGATCAGATGGTTGTAGATGTGTGGCATTATTTCTGAGGTCACTATTCTGTTCCATTGGTCTACATATCTGTTTTGGTACCAGCACCATGTTGTTTTGGTTACTATAGCCTTGTAGTATAGTTTGCAGTCAGGTAGCATGATGCCTCCAGCTTTGTTCTTTTTGCTTAGGATTGTCTTGGCTATAGGGGCATTTTTTGATTCCATATGAAGTTTAAAGTAGTTTTTTCTAATTCTGTGAAGAAAGTCAATGGTAGTTTGATGGGGATAGCATTGAATCTATAAATTACTTTAGGCAGTACAGTCATTTTCACAATATTAATTCTTCCTATCCATGTTTTTTCCATTTGTTTGTGTCCTCTTTTATTTGCTTGAGCAGTGGTTTGTTGCTCTCCTTGAAGAGGTCCTTCACATCCCTTGTAAGTTGTATTCCTAGGTATTTTATTATATTTGTAGCAATTATGAATGGGAGTTCACTCATGATTTGGCTATTATTGGTGTACAGGAATGCTTGTGATTTTTGCACATTGGTTTTGTATCCTGAGACTTCGCTGAAGTTGTTTATTAGTTTAAGAAGATTTTGGGCTGAGACAATGGGGTTTTCTAAATATACAATCATCTCATCCACAAGCAGAGAAAATTTGACTTCCTCTCTTCCTATTTGAATACCTTTATTTCTTTCTCTTGCCTGATCGCCCTGGCCAGAACTTCCAGCACTGTTGAATAAGAGTGGTGAGAGAGGGCATCCTTGCCTTGGGCTGGTTTTCCAAGGGAATGCTTCCAGCCTTGCCCATTCAGTATGATATTGGTTGTGGGTTTGTCACAAATAGTTCTTATTATTTTGAGATACATTCCATCAATACCTAGTTTATTGAGAGTTTTTAGCATGAAGAAGTGTTTAATTGATTGAAGGCCTGTTCTTAATCTATTGAGATAATCATGTGGTTTTTGTCATTGGTTCTGTTTATGTGATGGATTACGCTGATTGATTTGCGTATGTTGAACCAGGCTTGCATCCCAGGGATGAAACTAAGTTGATCGTGGTGGATAAGCCTTTTAATGTGCTGCTGGGTTAGGTTTGCCAGTATTTTATTGAAGATTTTTTTTTTTTTTTTTTTTTTTTTTTGAGATGGAGTCTTGCTCTGTCACCCAGGCTGGAGTGCAGTGGCGCGATCTCAGCTCACTGCAAGCTCCGCCTCCCGGGTTCACACCATTCTCCTGCCTCAGCCTCCCGAGCAGCTGGGACTACAGGCGCCTGCTACCACGCCCAGCTAATTTTTCTATTTTTTTTTTTTGTTTTGAGACGGAGTCTTGCTCTGCTGCCCAGGCTGGAGTGCAGTGGCGGCTCTCAGCTCACTGCAAGCTCCGCCTCCCGGGTTCACGCCATTCTCCTGTCTCAGCCTCCCGAGTAGCTGGGACTACAGGCGCCCGCCACCTCGCCCGGCTAGTTTTTTGTATTTTTTAGTAGAGACGGGGTTTCACCATATTAGCCAGGATGGTCTCGATCTCCTGACCTCGTGATCCGCCCGTCTCGGCCTCCCAAAGTGCTGGGATTATAGGCGTGAGCCACCGCGCCCGGCCTATTGAAGATTTTTGCATCAATGTTCATCAGGGATATTTGCCTGAAATTTTCTTTTTTTGTTATGTCTCTGCCAGGTTTTGGTGTCAGGATGATGCTGGCCTCACAAAATACGTTAGGGAGGAGTTCTTCCTTTTCTATCGTTTGGAATAGTTTCAGAAGGAACAGTACCAGCTCCTCTTTGTACCTCTGGTGGAATTTGGCTGTGACTCTGTCTGGTCCTGGGCTTTTTATGGTTGGTAGGCTATTAATTACTGCCTCAATTTTAGAACTTGTTATTGGTCTATTCAGGGATTCGAATTCTTCCTGGTTCACTCTTGGGAGGGTTTATGTGTCTAGGAATTTATCCATTTCTTCTAGATTCTCTAGTTCATTTGTGTAGAAGAGTTTAGAATATTCTCTGATTGCAGTTTATAGTATTTCAGTGGAATCAGTGGTGATCTCCCCTTCATCATGTTTTACTGTGTCTATTTGATTCTTCTCTCTTTTCTTCATTATTAGTCTGGCTATTGGTCTATCTATTTTGTTAATCTTTTCAAAAAAGCAGCTCCTGAATTCATTGATTTTTGAAAGGTTTTTAGTCTCTATCTCCTTCAGTTCTGCTCTGATCTTAGTTATTTCTTGTCTTCTGCTAGCTTTTGAATTTGTTTGCTCCTCCTCTCTAGTTTTTTTTTTTTTTCTTTTTTTTTTTTCTGAGACAGTGTCTCACTCTGTCGCCCAAGTTGGAGTGCAGTGGTGCGATCTCCACTCACTGCAAGCTCCACCTCCCAGGTTCATGCCATTCTCCTGCCTCAGCCTTCGGAGTAGCTGGGATTACAGGCACCTACTACCACACCTAGCTAATTTTTTTTTATTTTTAGTAGAGACGAGGTTTCACTGTGTTAGCCAGGATGGTCTTGATCTCCTGACCTCATAATCCACCCTCCTCAGTCTCCCAAAGTGCTGGGATTACAGGTGTGAGCCACCACGCACGGACTTCTCTCGTTTTTTAAATTGTGATGTTAGGGTGTCGATTTTAGATCTTTCCTGCTTTCTCCTGTGGGCATTTAGTGCTATAAATTTCCTTCTAAACATTGCTTTAGCTGTGTCTCAGAGATTCTGGTACATTCTGTCTTTGTTCTCATTGGTTTCAAAGAACTGTATTTCTGCCTTAATTTCATTATGTACCCAGCAGTCATTCAGGAGCAGGTTGTTCAGTTTCCATGTAGTTGTGCAGTTTTGACTGAGTTTCTTAATCCTGAGTTCTAACTTGATTGCGTTGTTCTCAGGAACCTACAAAGAGACTTAGACTCCCACACAATAATAGTGGGAGATTTTAACACCTCACCCTCAATATTAGACAGATCAACGAAACAGAAAATTGACAAGGATATTCAGGACTTGAACTCAGCTCTGGATTAAGCAGACCTAATAGACACTTACAGAACTTTCCACCCCAAATAAACAGAATATATATTCTTCTCACCACCGCATCACACTTATTCTAAAATTCACCACATAACTGGAAGTAAAATACTCCTCAGCAAATGCAAAAGAATGGAAATCATCACAATTTACCTACTTAATAGCCATTAGATTCTAGATAAGGTCTGGGGACATGTGGACTTAGCCACGTCCCCTAGCTATGCTGGAGCATCAGCTCTTATCTGCAGTTCTGCCTAGTGTGTCCTAGGCTAGGCACCACACCTAGTACACAATTAAAATTTCTTACTAACCAGGGTTTTCACCAAAAGTAAAAGTCGCTAAAAGTTAACATTGTAACATGTAATTGAGACTACTGAAGAAAAGTTTTACATTCAAGGTGTGTAAAAAAAGTAAAATGTACTTTTGGTAAATATTATAAGAAGGCATGAGAATGTGGATTTTTTGCCTAAAGGGTTAAAGAATTGTTTTAAGTTAGAATAAAGCTAAAGGTTTGAACAGTTGTGGAAGGTTTGAAAAAATTGTGAGAGATTCTGTGTGCAAACATATTGGCTAAAATTAAAGGGGTATTATTCAGTTTTTCCAAAAATTAAACATTGGAATAAAAGCACCACAGGTTTTCCTTAGAGCACTAATCTGCTCTTTCACAAAAATAAAGGGTTATAAAAGTTTTATAAGAATCTTATGGTTAAACATTAAAATTGGGTAAATATGTCCATATGATTTTATTAAAACTTGGGTTTCAAATTAATAGTACATTAATGTAAAGGTAAAATTTGGCTTATTTGGTGTAAAAATCATATAGGAAGCATTATCAAATGTGAAAGTGTTTTGCTTGCTTTGGACTATATTTACATACATGTGTTATTGGTGTATGTTCCAAAGTTATGAGAAACTCCTATAATTCTAATATGATTTAGTGTGTTAATAAGTATAATTGTTCTGTCAAATTTTGTGTGCCACAGAAGTAACCAAATTTCCTTATCAATTGTGGCCTTAATAGTGGCTGTCCTAAAACTTCCACAATCGTTCAGACAATAGTTGTGTTTTAATCCTTTTTAGAAGGTGATTTATAATCAACTAAAGAACTCTAGCAGGTGTTCTTAAATGCAAATTTATGATAACTTTGTAGATTGTGACATTAGAATAAAGGAAAAACTTTTGGAACTCTCACAGAGAGCTGAAATGTTCATAATTATCAAATAGAAGTTAACTACATGGATTAAACTGAAGAAGTGTAATCTTTTTAACTTTGCTTAAAATGCTGCTGATCCTTTGTTTTGCTTTTCAGAGTTAAGAATACTTTTGAGCTACTTACAGCTTTTAGCAATTGAGGAAAACATCCTCCTGTGAACAAAATTTGGAGCATATTTGTATCTCTCTGCCTGATTTCTCCAAAATTTGGAAACTGTGAGTATTCTTAATTTATGGCAATATAGTTATTCGCGTAAGTTCAATAAGAATCTGTTTTCTTTTGTAACAGGACACAATTGGAGAAATTGGTTATTTTACCAAAGCTTTGACTGGAATGGTATGTTTTCCTTTAAGGAATCAAACCTGACTTTTAGGGACAATAAAAACCCACTGGGGAACTGGACTCATACCTTGCCTATACAGTTCCTGTATAGGGTTTCTGAACTATGGTAATTAAAGGACGTCACTTTCTCACAGGCCCAGGAGCCCAAAGTTATCTTGGGACCTCAAAAAGAAAGGAATCCATCCAACTTATAAGTATTGGAGGGTATAAACTCATGGAGGGGCTCGGCTTTAAAAAAGTCTTATCTGAGATTCCTTATGAAACAGAGTTCCTTTAAAGCCAATTAAAAAGCCTATGTGAAAAATAACTCTTCTTGCTGTACTTTATACAAATAAAGTATAAATCTTTATTTATAAAGATTATAAAGGCCAATTATAATAAAGCAAATCAGGCTTACCATAATTTGTCTTAGTAAAAATAGGAAACTGGAGAGAGAAATATTATGTTTCAAGAACTATGGTATGCTTGTTATTAAATTCTAGTCTCATTTGTTGTTTTTAAGTTTGTCCTCTGCAATTTAGGCTAACGCTGCTTATTCCTGTGAACCAACCAGTGATCTCTGACTGCTGCTCAGAAGAAACAAGAGGGATGGGTAATATAAAAATCTGGATCAGCATTCTAATTCTGGGCACATTACAATCAACTAACAACCCCATACCAGCTTAGTTCCAACAGTTGCCCAGTTCATAAAAAACCTTCTAATTTAGTTTACTTGGAATAACTTTATTTATTTTGTTTTACTTTTATGGAATATATTGCTGTTATACTCTTTGTGTAGGAATACAGGACAAGCTTACTGAGTGTTTTCTTAAACTGAACACTTATTAATCTTCCAGATATCACCTCTTGTCGAAACTCAAGAGTCATAAATGGCCCTCGCCATACTGATGCTTTCTGATTGAGCTCCTGTCTACCTTGAACACAAGAGACCCTAATAGTTAGGCAGGAATATCATCGCTCCTTTTCAGCCTGAAGAAGTTACAGAATATGGATCTTCGTCCCTCTGCAACCTTTAGGATTAAAGGTTCTCTTATAAAGGAGAGGGTGGAAATGTCAGAGGCATGCAAACCAGAGCAACTCCAACTTAAACAGGAGCTGGGTTGGAGCTGGGTAAAATGAGGCTGAAACCTACTGGGCTGCATTCCCAGATGGTTAAGGTATTCTAAGTCACAGGATAAGGTCGGAGGTCAGCACAAAATACAGCTCATAAAGACCTTGCTGATAAGCAGTTTGCAGTAAAGGAGCCAGCCAAAACCCACTGAAACCAAAATGGCCAAAAGAGTGACTTCTGGTCATCCTCACTGCTACACTGCCACCAGCACCACAACAGTTTACAAATGTCATGGCAACGTCAGGAAGTTACCCTACATGGTCTAAAAGGGGGACGCATGCAAAATCCACTCCTTGTTTAGCATACCATCAAAAAATAACCACAAAAATGTGCACCAGCAGCCTTCAGGGCTCCTCTGTGGAGTAGCCAATTCTTTTATTGCTTTGCTTTCTTGATAAACTTCATTTCACTTTGCACTGTGGACTTGCCCTGGATTCTTTCTTGCACGAGATCCAAGAACCCTCTCTTGGCGTCTGGATCAGGACCCCTTTCCGGTAACACTGTGAACTCAAAATATCTGAGACAGGTGTCAATTTAGAAAGTGTATTTTGCCAAGGTTAAGGACGTGCCCATAATACAGCCTCAGGAGGTCCTAATGACATGTGCCCAAGGTGCTAGGGCTACAGCTTGGACTTTTACATTTTAGGGAGATATGAGACATCAATCAATATGTGTAAGATGTACATTTGGTCTGAAAATGTGGTACAACTCGGTCTGGAAAGCCAGGAGGGGGCTTCCAGGTCATAGGTAGATAAGAGACGAACTATTGCATTATTTTGAATTTCTGATTACCCTTTCACTGAATACACAATTTACAGGAATAACCACTAATGCTTTAGTCTGGCTTGGTGAAACAACAGGGCAAAGGAAGCCATCAGATATGCATTTGCCTCACAAGAGCAGAGGGATGACTTGGAGTTCTGTCTGTCCTTTGTCCACAAGGAATTTCCTTGTGGGCACATTGTGAGGGACGTATGTAGCTTTTTTATCTTCATAGCTATCTTATTTTAGGAATAGAATGGGAGGCACGTTTGCCTGATGCAGTTCCCAGCTTGACTTTTCCCTTTGGCTTTGTGATTTGCAGGTCCTGAGATTAGTTTTCCTTTCACAGTACTTATAAGCAAACCTAGCTTTGCAAGCAACCATGTCTTGCAAATATAGGTTCTAATTAGAACAACAGAAATTTATCCACAAAAGCAAATCTTCATTAGTCTTATATGCCGAAACACGGTGAACACACTGATTACAAAATTGAAGATGTGATTTGTTGCATGCTTTGAAATGCATCTGAAGAGTCTTCTGAATACATTTTGAATTTTTTGAAAATACCTGATATAGGTCTTCATCAGTCTCTTCTTAAACCAGATGGCAGTAGCAAATAACAGATTAAATATACATACATACACACACTCTCTTTTCTCCTACCATTTTGTAAATATGATGCAATTAGGTCAATATGTGTTTTAAGCAGTATGAAACAAGTTTGTTGAACAGAAACCTAGTGAGATTTTGGCCAGGAAGTAATTACAAGCATTCAACTTTATGAGAGAAGGTAGTGGTCCATCTCCATCAATGGCTCTACAAATGTGAGCTTCTTAATACTATGTAAGAAATAGTATAATACCTGTAAATTCACATTCAGTATCTACTTCTAAGCCTCTGGCATGCCCAGTGAAAGGACGCTGGAGAAAAGCTTTAACCAAATGCTGCCTGGGGCCTCACATAATACAAAGCTGGGTCGGGTCTACAAAAAAGGTGGAAAGACCACGTTTATCAGCCTACAACAACTAAGTTAATACACACTGTACATGTTTATCAATCAATGTCTCCCATAGCCCAGTTAAAACCACTGCTTAGGAGCTTCTAATGGCTAATAAAAGACATGGCTGTAAACTGATCTGAGTAGGTTAGAAGGGTTCAAGAGAGTGCATACCAAAACTAAAACAAACAAACAAACAAAAAACCCCAAAAAACAAAAAACAGAATTTTATTGGTTACAGTCTCACCTTTGTCTAAGACCTAGCAACATGTGGTCATATTTTTAGTACTGGCAGATTACAAACAATGAAAAATTTATCCTTAAGGAGTTTGCTTTTTTTTTATACAAACAAATCTATTGAGTTTACTATTGCTTATATTTCAATATAAGCAATAATCCACGTGACAGTATTAATAAAAGTGCTAACAAAAATACAACGAAATTAGCAAAACTCATGAAATGACTCAAGTTTGGAAAACATCATTAAGTGATTATGAACAATCAAATCACCCCTCAGATAAAAGCACTGGAGTCAATATTAAAATAACTAAATGATTACTGGAATCCAAAAAGAAAAACAGAATTAAGATTTGTTTTAAATTTTAGATTGCTGTTGCATGCCTCACTTTCCTTGATGATTTAGTTAAATTCCTGCATCAGATGTTTTCAGTTAACGTTTTTACTTCCTAATTTTTTATGTTCTCAACCAACTTCAGTGTGGGCATTCTGAACTCAATGTTTGAAACATGTAAGTCTGTTCTAACACTGTTGATTCTCTATAATGTGACCTATGTATAGACTCCAGTCGGCATCTATACCTAAGTTGCCATCTGTATATATTACTAATATAAATATATTGAACATAGATATAGTTACATTGTTACATTTATCCAAACTATCCTGAAATGTAAAAATCAGTTGCCACCTATTGAGCTGAAATATTAATATACGTTTACATTAGTATATAAACCTAGTCACAAAAATACTCATACACACATCTAATTGTTACCTAAAAAGCAGGTTAGTATATAACATTGTATATATAATCTGTAGATATGTTTACATTAAGAAAATAACTTTTGGCTGGGCTCAGTGGCTCATACCTCTAATCTCAACACTTTGGGAAGCAAGGGTGGGAGGATCACCTGAGGCCAGGGGTTTGAGACCAGTCAGGGCAACACAGCGAGATCCATCTCTACAAAAAGAAAAAGAAAAATAGCCAGGCTGCTGGCTTGTTCCTGTAATTTTAGCTACTCAGGAGGCTGAAGTGGGAGGATCGCTTGACCCCAAGAGCTCGAGGTCACAGTGAACCATGATCCCCACTGCACTCCATCCTAGGCAACAGAGTGAGACCTCAACTCTTAAAAAAAAGTCATGAAATAAAAGAATCATAAATGTTTCCTTAAGTAGAATATAACCAACTATACCTTATTATGAAACTAAACACTCAAAACAACTAGGATAAGAATAAAGTCTGATACAATTATAGATAATAAACACTGTAAAAGCAATGAAATGTGTTGCCAAGCACGGTGGCCTCCGCATTGGCAAACATGGTTCTAGCCGTGGGCATGGTATAACCTGCCAGCATGTCCAGCAAGTCAGGAATTCTTTGGATCTTGTCAAATTTCTTAAATTAAGAAAATGATCATGCTGTGATCTCTAAGAAAACTGAAACATTTAACAGTTTACAACTCTATGAAAAATAGAAAATCTGTTAGAAATCATAAATGACAAAGGTGGAGGGAATATATTACTCACTTCCTATATACAAATATCAAAACTCGAATTGAAATATTAAGGATGAGTAAGGGATCGTTCATCACTCCCCACGCTATGAGTTACAAAATCCCTTTGAACATTTTTAGTGGAATCTTCATCGTCTTCCAAGTATTTGATTTCTTTTCCAGTCCTTCCCCACCCCCAGCACCTCTTCTGTTACCTAAAATAAGGCATGTTCAAATGAATAAATGTTTTCTGAATGGGCAACATCTTCCAGGAAGGAAAATTCCTCACTTCCTTTGCAGAGGTAGGAAAAAGAAGAAGAAAGTTATCTCCCTAGGTACAGCTGACCAGCAGGTCAAACAGGTTAAACATTGAGCAAATAAAAAAACGGTGATAAATAAGAATTATTCACTCCATTTCTTATTAGCTTATCTTTGTCATTTCCAAGCACCATCTGGTACATAATATATCAATTTACCAGGAGACCACAAACCAGGAAGTATTTCCAAATCTATCCACTGGTTACTTTATTTCCCCCTCCAGAAAAGAACGTCTCTAAAACTCAAACCTAAAAGGCTTAAATAGAACTATCGGTTTTATTATTGTCAAGCAAAATAATATTTCTAATGCAGTAACCCAGTGAAAAGTGAACATTTACACTAGAATGGGTAATCTCATGATGGCTCAGAGAATTGTTCTCTGTACATAAGCAGTTAATCTCTCAGAATTTAAAGTTTATTAAGCTAAACGTCTTGACTCTTTTTAGCATTTCTTGAATATGTATTTTTGAATCCGATCTGATTCAAACCTCTAGACTTCCGCTGAAAAGAGATCAAAGCTGTGTCAATTTTGCAGACATTGTCTTGCATACGAGCGAACTGAGAATCCCAGTGAGACTCAGGACTGGAGATGGGTTAGGCTGTAGTGTAGCGAAGACCAGTGAGTGAGAACTTTTGCAGCACAGCTGTTTTTAGAATTTTGGAATGGGATTTAATCAATACTTCAGCATGAATCTAAGGAACTTTATCTGTTTAAGTACAAAATAAAAGTCAACGTAAGAGCCAATATTGAAGAATGTGAACCTTAAATGGTAGCTCTTCATTTGCATTCAAGAATAACTTTTGTGCAGGAATCACCCCTACCTGGCCCCACCAAAAACAGTAAGAAACTTAAGCCCAAATATAAAGCAATGAAAAGGCCACAACCATGTTGAAAATAGTATTAATAGGATCCAAGGAATAATGCAAAATTAAAGAAATGTAGGGAATTTTTTAGGCATTTCCATTTTTGAAAAACATCCCGAGAGATCCTTCTAAAACCTGGTAGCATTAAAACTAGACTTATCAACTACAGCAACCCAAAAATCACTTTGACTTACGTGCCAAAATCAATACACTTAACCATGCAATATATATACAACTGACTTCTGTGTAACTCTAATTAAACTACCCCAAAACGCTAATTTCATTAAAGTAGAACTAAATGCTTGTATTGTAAAATATAAAAATAACAGATTGACACAATAACAAACACCTATTTATTATATTAAATACAAGCCTGAAATGTTAAGTACAAAGTACAGATTCCAAGAAATTACATTTCAGATCCCAAAATGTCCTGTTGGTGCTTTGACAACGAAAACAATGTTTTAGAAAGATTTTATTTCAGATCCTAAAACATAGCAACAATTTGGGGATAAAAATAAGTAAAATCCAAAACTTCAAAGTTTATTCCAAATTCTTTTGAATCCCTATGGTGGCTGTAAACAGTTTTTAAATGTTCATAGCTTGAAGGAATGTGAATATCACAGTTTCTAGGAATTTCTGCTTAGGAAGCCCAGCAACGTTACACAGTAGTTTCGTGTTTCCACAATCCAGTCCTAACATTGCCAGTGCTATCGGTACTGAGCAAGGATCCCTCCTGACCAGTGCTTTTAGTTGGTCCATTCTGAATGGCCAAGTTGAGGCCATAAGATTTCTGCTGATTTTCAAGTTCAACCACAGCTGGCTTCCTTAATGCATCTTTTTTACTACTGGTTGAAATTGGCTTTTCGAAATTTCTGCTGCTTTTGGGAAGTGTGCTACAAGCATCACTGCTGTCTTGCTGGGGTGGGTTGTACTGTCTCTCTCTGTAGGCTAAATAAGCTCTTCGGCTCCTTGAATGTCCTTCGTTACTGCCCAGCCGGCTTTTAGGTAAGCCGTTCTGCACGCTTCCTTCCACGCTCGTTGGGACATCGTAGGCATATTCTCTCAGGACTGTGAGTCGGCTTGCCCGGTGTCCTTTACTTCTGTTTTTATGGTGGCGGCTTGAGTGCACATTTGTTCGAAATTGAACTTCTAAAGGAGCCACGTGCATTTTAATATCGTTGTCCATCGAATGTTCTGTCAGACTATTATCAAGTTGAGGGGTGGAGTTCAAAGGTAAAGAATTAGCATGGCACTGAGCTGCAGCCGCCTGTAAGTTTGTTAACTTGCAGCCCTGGGAGGAATTTTTGAAGCTTGAAGCACTTTTGTTTGTGCATGAAGACTCCGCACTGCTATTGGCGCACTTGGGCGCCTCTCCATTTGTCCCGCTGGAGTTGGGGGGCTGGACGTTGACTTGCACTGAATACGAGCTCCGTCCTGGGCAGCAAGTCATGATCCACGCAAGTCTAACGTCCTCCCTATTAACACAATGGTGGACCATGAAGAACGCACTGAAGCTTAAACATGTGGCTCCAAAAACGAAGCTAAAAACCAAGTCCAAAGGGTAATACAAAGAAACAGCCAAAGCCCCAAACATCCACAATGCAACATATAAGAGCAAAGTAAGGCTGGCCCCCAAAAGCTGAGAATGAAAAGTGTGTTCATTTTCCAAAGCTGATGTAGAAATCAGAGACAAAGACATTGAATCCTGATGATTTATTTCTCCATTTTCATTGGCTGCCAATCTCTGTTGCTCCTCCGTGGGCTCCTTAAGCTCATATTTGCGCTCAGGGTGTCTTTTCAACTGAATAAATATGCTCAGAAAGTACATGCAGTTTACAAAAGTGATGAAGCTGGCTGGCCCGTAGAAGGCTCCCAAAGAGGGTTCCCACGCCATCCAGCAACTGGAAAAGAATAATGGTAAACCAGATCGATGCTACAAGTTTCAACACATTATTTAAGAAACTGCAATCACCTCTAATGCCTAGAAACTACTTAAAAGAGAAACAACTGGGTCAAATACACAGAGAACATAAAATACTCACTAGGGTGCATTTGGCCGACTGCCATAATTCTTAATGTTTGCTGCTGCGGTTATGCCGCAGACAATGATAGGGATACCACCGCCAATCAGGTAAAATCTGGAAGGAGGAACCACAGGAAAAACCACTCATCACTCCGCTTTTTAACATGTTATCATCTATCATAACATCTCAGTACTTCAAAAGTCATTCCCTGAAGATTAGCTATTATTTTTATTCCAATAATAAGCTGAGAGTTTCGTTCGGGAGGATGATTTATTAGCAGTAATGTGTTTTTGTTTTGTTTTTTAGATTTCTTGTTTTAAAGCACAGGTCTAGTGAGTTTCCGAGTAGAGGAACGCTGATCAGCTTCTGCCATCTTGTGGCCAAGCAAAGTAACACTCTGCGCCTGCAGGTAGGGTTTCAGTTTTTTTTTTTTTTTTTTTTTTTGTGGGGGGAACTGGCTTCTTTTAGATTCAGCTAGTGAACTGAACAGTGCCATAGTTCATACAAAAAATGTAATGACATATTACTGATTAATGTTCAGCTCAGCCTGCATGTCCCAGGACTGCCCACTGCTGTGTATCTCATCCCCAGTCCACTGAGATTGAGGTAAGGAGGGTATCTGGATCCCAGCAGCTTCTCAGAGTGCAAAGGCCCTACCTGACCCCTTTTCCACAGAGTAGCAGGGGACAGCAAGGGAAATGATGGTGCAATAAAAGCTGATTGAAACAGAGCAGTGACTGGTCCTACAAAGAAAACTTTTGTGGTCATCTCTGAGCTCCTTGATCTCTCTGAAAAAGAAATTTCCGTCCAGGATGGATACTCCTGGGTGAGTCAGTCTTAATTTTGCATTTGCTCCTTCCTGAGACATAGCCCCAAATCTTGCATCGGGTGGATAAAGGCAGTATCTGTGGTGGATAAAGGCAGTATCTGTGATACATTTGTCCATATATTGTTCCTTCGTTGTACCTAGTTACTAAAATCCTTTAACATGATGTTAGTACTGCTGAAAAGAAAACTAATTACCCTATAAAACTGTAACTCTGCCTTCCATTCCACAGATTAGAGAGATGCCAATAATATGTGACCTTCCCCTTCTTCCTGCTATACTAATTCACATCTGCTTCTTACCTGAAAAGAAAGCATTATTTCCAAAATTAATCTTGGGCCCTATCATCCTCTCTGTGACTCTTCTTTCAACATCCCCAACCCCCCGGTCTTCTTGTTATCAAATAACCCTATTTTGCATCTTTAAAATCTTCTGTACTGCTTATTTCCAGCCTATATTATACATTTTTTTCAAGTTTCCAGCCTATATATATATAGTGCCTATATATATAGCCTATATTTCCAGCCTATACACACACACACACACATACTCAAGTTTCCCCACCTTCTAAAACTTTCCTTGAACTACCATTTCTTTTCTCTCTTCCTTCTGCAAACACTAGTACCACGACTTCCTTGCCTTTATCACCTTATTGTTGGCTGTACCCACTCACCACCATGGTGCTAAAATGTCCTCTGTGGGGTCAGATGAGTCTCACGGGCAAACCCCGCATCCCACCCTCCAGGCGGCAGTGTTGCTCAGGCTTCCTTAAGCTAAAGGATATGGGGAAAGCAGGGTTAGAGGGCAGAGCTTGAGCAGTCTAATGCAAAGAGGATATTTGTGTGTCATTTGGGGACTGCAGAGAGTTTGAAGCCCAAGCTGTCTTTTCCTTAACTCTGTATCTTTGTTCTCAGAACCTTACAGGAAGGAACAGCTCCTTAAGGTTCCCAAGTTTCAGATTCCCAAGTTTCTGAGCCAAACACCATCATCTCTCATTTCTCTTAATAGAAGTGAGGGAGGTGTCAAATTTCATCCTACAATTTAATTCGGGGGCCACCGAGCACCCCTGCTGCTCCTTGTCAAACACGGACCCACTCTCCCCCAAATCTTCCATGGTCTCGGGTGTTCTCTTTCTGCAGCCAAAAATTCGGTAATTTTTTTCCACAACCCATCTATTAAACACTAATATGGTCCAAGTATCAATCTTTTCTTAACTAACTTCCGCCTGGGAGATCCTATTCATTATCATGGCTTCGATGATAATGAATACCATAAGGAAATGTCTCCTGCTCCTCCTAGACAATCTCTAGTTTGTCCTCTCTGCTGAGCCCTGGACTTCTAAAAACGTAAACATTCCACGAGAAAGTATTGATGAGCCTACCACCCCGTTTCCCCTCTCCACGTCTCCCCCACCCACCTGCCCTTTCTGCTTTTCCCATCTTATTTCTCAGTTGATGGAAACACCCTCTGTCAAGGCATGCTAGCCAGCTAGAATCGACAACTCACAGTCTTCTTCAAATTTCTCTCCCTCACACATCTCTTAAATCCAGCTGGACATCAGTCCTAGAGAAACTGCTTCAAGCCTCTCAGACTTGGGTCCTCCTCTCTGTCCTCCATGACACTGTTCTGGTCTTCACAGGGGCTACCCTAATAACCTCAGCAGAATTCCTTATTCTTGGGGATTCTGATTAGTACTCCATACTAGAGCGATAGCTACCTTCTAAAATGACACTGTGTCAGGCCACTCCCTTAGTTAAAAATCTTCAGTGGCTGCCCCCATTTTCAATAGGACCCACAGAGGACTCAAAGCCAGCTTTCATCCTGAATTCCTGCTACTTGACACCAAACACCGGAGGTTCCAGCCAAACTGCACTCAAGGTTTCCTCAGCTCACTCTTCACTTTTACACTTTGTCCTGATCACAGTAAGGTTCATGCCAGTGGCCCAGCATTTCCTAGTAACCCCCCACCCCCAAAATTAATGGCTTCTTGCTTTACATTTTCAAATAACTTATCTCCACTATGCTTCTCACAGAGCACAGTCAGTGCTCATGCCTGTCTCCTCCTGCAGACTATAAACTCCCAAAGGGCAAGAGGGGCTTCTCTAAATCCCTGGCCCAGGGCCAGTGACATATCAGACATTCAACAGGCTTGGTCATCACTGATAGATTTTACTCATCCAGCATGATAATTCCTTTACCATTTTTCATATTACAACGGATAGGAAAGACATATTATAAGTCTTTTTGTCTTTTGCACAGAATAATTAAATTGATACATACTTGAGATGATGACCTCAAGGAAATAAAAACAGCTGACAGTTTCATAGGGCCTATGACATGGCCAATCCCATCGTAAGTGCTTTGCCCATTTACTCATTTATTCCTCACAACTCGAGGATGGGAGAATCAGCCCCACTTCTGAGATGATCTTGGAAGGCTCAGAGGGTAAAGAAGTTGACTGAGGACTCGCCGCTAGAAGGATGCCTAAGCCATTTTCAAAACCAAAGTCATTTTCAAAACCAGGCAGGTCCTGCGTACAAGTCTGTTCTTTTACTTCCCAAAATTCACTCAGCAATTTTGTTATAATTTATGATTATGCTTCAATGAAAGCAGACAAAACACTTAATTAACCCTTAAGATAATACAACTAAGATAGAAGATACCTGAGCATTGGTCTTGGTGGGGGTGGTGGTTCATCAGGATCCTGGCATCTTTTAGCTTTTTTAGTGACTTGTTTGTAGATATTTCGAGCCGTCACTCCTACCCATAGTACTGTGGCAAGGGTGGAATAGTGAAGAATTATCCCAACCTACAAGGAAGATCAAAGAATGCATAAACTAAGAAAAAAAATGTTCCTACTACGACTTATCTCAAAATTGGTAAGTAACTTTCAGAAGTCTGATTCGAAAGCAGCAGGAAGGCCTATCTTAATAATCAACTCTGTTGCCTGCTAAGGCAACACCGCGTTCTAACAGACGCATGACGGAATCACGTTCCTCAAATACACAAACTGACAACTGGCTCTAGGAAGCCCACAAGCTACCGTTTATACCCAAGATGACCCTTAATATAGGACAGAACTGGTTCCTGGACATTAAACCAAAGGTGTGTTTTTCATAGATGTGACATTATATATTAGCGTTCATTTTCTTTCTTTTTTTTTTTTTTTGAGACAGAGCCTCGCTCTGTCACCCAGGCTAGAGTGCTGCAGTGTGATCTCGGCTCATTGCAACCTCTGCCTCCTGGGTTCAAGCGATTCTCCTGCCTCAGACTCTTGAGTAGCTGGGACTACAGGTACGTGCCATCACGCCTGGCTAATTTTTGTATTTTTAGTAGAGACAGGGTTTCACTATGTTGGCCAGGCTGGTCTCGAACTCCTGACCTTAGGTGATCCATCCACCTCAGCCTCCCAAAGTGCTGGGATTACAGGCGTGAGCCACCACGCCCGGCGTAGAGTTCATTTTCTAACATTCTTTTTAAGGAGGAATATATAGAGGGCACAGGTAACTACAGGGCGAAAGCCACAGCACACACAGAGTAAGTTCCAGAGTAAGAGACCTGAGATATAATTCAGAGCTTTTATACACTGTAGTAGTCACAAAGCAATATAATAATATATTGATGGTTAAGACGGCGAACTCAGAAACGAAATTTCCCTTGATTTTTAAACGGTATTCACCTCTTACCTGCTGGGTGACCTCGGCAAAGTCACATAAGACCTTTAGGTCACGTAAGACCTAAAGTGTTGGCTTCCTCACTTGAGAACCAAGAATAATATAAAAGTACTGTGAGGTTAAGTAAAATTGTCCACATTAAGCATTTAGCAATCTCCTATACGTGACAAGCAATTAGCAGAAATAACTCTATTACTTATTAAGAATGTGATTTTGAGGAAATAACGCAAGCTCTCTGAAATTAACTTTCCTCAATTTAATAGCGGAAAATTATTAATCACCACCTCTGGGGGTTTCATAGGAACTGAATGGATACAACACCTGGGATGTAATAGGTGCTCAGTAAGTATAGGATAACTGCAATATATGCAAATGATATACACTGAAGTTTCTGTTTATCACATGACCTGTCTATGAAGCAATCGTAGTTGAGGATGAAATTCTAGATGAAGATGTGAGGAAATGAAAGAGGCTTGTTTTAGTTTAAGTAAATGTCATATGTCACTGGAGTATCAAGGACATAATCCAGCTTTCTTAACCAGTAACTTGCTCTCTTTTTTTAATCATTGCTTTTTTATATAATTACAGGTAAGGCCGGGTGCGGTGGCTCACGCCTGTAATCCCAGCACTTTGGGAGGCTGAGGCGGGTGGATCATGAGGTCAGGAGATCGAGACCATCCTGGCTAACACGGTGAAACACTGTCTCTACTAAAAATACAAAAAATTAGCCACGCGTGGTGGCGGGCCCCTGTAGTCCCAGCTACTGGGGAGGCTGAGGCAGGAGAATGGCGTGAACTCAGAAGGTGGAGCTTGCAGTGAGCCGAGATTGCGCCACTGCACTCCAGTCTGGGCAACACCGCGAGACTCTGTCTCAAAAAAAAAAAAAAAAAAATTATTACAGGTAAAATTCCATTAATGAAATTCCAAGAAAAAATTTGTCATTCTAAAGGGATGCCTCTTCAACCTCAAGAAAATCAAAGGTCAATTATAAAAGCATGGACCACTGTCCTGAGTTTATTTTAATGAGAACAAATCTGCAGCAAAAACTTGGTGACCCGAAAGCCCAAATCTTATTTTGCAGGGGAAAGCCAGGGTGGTTCCTCTCCAGGTAAACCTTGCAATGGCTCTGAGGTGCTGGGAGAGGGGATCACTTTTGGCCCAACTACAAACGTCAGAAATGATCTTCTTAAAGAGAAAAGTGGCTTCGTGGTTCCCATTAGTTTTGCTGACTGCACTGTGAAAGCAAAATTTATAGACAGAAGTGGAACAGAGAGCATAAAATAACCCTTTGAGCTGTCTCAAGTCATACCAAATATTTTAAGTAAAAATAGAATTAAATGAATTTGATGCACAGAAACCAATAAATTCAAAACAAATCAGATATTGATTCAAAATGGTCAACTCTACTATTGCTGGGGGTGTCTCTGACACAAAGGTCAAAAGAATGAGACAAGGCTTTAAAATACAAAAGGTTAAAAGTAACTTCAACATAGGAGGTGTCAAACAAAGAATTTTCTATAGGGAGCAAAACCCATCTTTAGTCACTGAAGTGTTTTCTACGGCATTTCTAAATTTCCAGAGGAGATTTACTCTTAAAGATACTGAAGCCTGATTATTACTAGTGGAATTTTAGGGGTATGATGACATCTATTAACACAGTCGTGAAAGCAAATCACTGAATATTCTACAAGATTCGAAAAAAAGAGTGATTAAAATCTAGTACGAAAGATTTTCCTATCTTTTGGAACGTAGTATTTCCTATTGTATTCTCCATCTGACACTGCATCTACATGAAATATAACCTTGTTACCACATTTTCTTCCAAATAAATCAGAGATGCACATGGCAATTCTGTAAATTGTCTAGGAGTAATCTAATTCATAGCGTATGTAAATAATTAGTTAAATGCAGATTATTATTAAAGAAAGCCACCTTACCTCGGGACACTAATTTCCAAAGTTGTAAAATGGGTATAAAATAATTATCCTAAAAAGTTCCACTCTGTATGTTTGTTATCTAACTATAAACTCTCACAAACTAGCATTCATTTAGCCACAAATAAGACTACAACCATGCAAGATGCATAGCAGCTGTGCAAAAAAAAAAAAACTTTATGATGAATACAAGCATACAGACAATGA
This sequence comes from Trachypithecus francoisi, assembly GCF_009764315.1. Classification (NCBI taxonomy): domain Eukaryota; kingdom Metazoa; phylum Chordata; class Mammalia; order Primates; family Cercopithecidae; genus Trachypithecus; species Trachypithecus francoisi. The sequence continues at coordinate 21,609,477 of NW_022681454.1, forward strand.
ATACATAAACAATTAAAATTTTAACAGCTTCCATGAATAAGTGCCTGCTATGTATCCAAAAACGTATTATTGCATGTGATTTCACTTCATCCTTTTATCATCACCATTAGGTCAGTGTTAACCTTAAGATACAAAAACAGAGACTAAGACTGAGAGAAGTCATCCACCAGAGATTACACGGTCAGTAACACGGCTGTGATTCAAACTGAAGTTAGATGGTTCCAAAGCCCTTGCCCTTTCTCCTCTCCTACACTGCCCACTACTTAGTACTAAAGCACAGTGATAGGGGCTGAGAGGCACTCAGAATCAAACCGACTAGCATTTGAATCATGCCTCTGCCACCTAATGGTCCTAGTGACTTGGGGAAAGTTATTTCAGTTGCCTATGATTCAGTTTATATAGTTATAAAATACACAAAGAAAAACTACCTCCTAGGGTTAATATGAAAGTTAAGACATAACACATGCATAGTAGTTGACAAGTAGAATGGTCTTAATATTCACTGACTAGATTTTTCCAAGTACATCTCTTGTGCCACTGCAGCAATCCTCTAAATAACAGATCTCAAGGGCACCTAACAAGGGCGGCTGGCACGATATTTAATAAATTCAATCATGGATTGGTGGAGCAACAAGGTATCTTAGATAAGATCCAGCTGAATCCTTTTACGGCATAGCTAAGAAAACCAAGGACCAAAAAATTAATGACCAATTATTTGGCAGTATATCATGAACCAGAACACAGATCCCTTCCAGACTTGAGTTGATGCTCCTTGACTTCGGCACTCAACTTCTTAGTTCTCGAACTTCAGCACCTTTAGCAAAAGGTCGTAGAAAGCACCTAAGGTCTTACCTGAAATGAATTTAGGAACCACAGTGAGAGAAGTACCTGGTGGGTAGCACCTTTAATAACCTCAATCACTGTGTGGGAAGAAACTACATTACAACCCATTCATGCTGTTCATAAAATACGTGAGCTCACAAAGACAGATAATAAAGACAAAACTACATGGATTATGTACAAATACAAACTGCACATAAAAACATGTACACGTGAGGGCTCAGTTTTTGAGAGGGAAGAACCTTAACAAACATTGAACTAGCCTGACCCATTTTATAGAAGAAACATTAAGCCCCTACTAGGTTAAGAGACTATTAACATAAGCTGTTCTGGCAGACACAAAATTAGAACCTAGCTACTAGGATCTGGAATCCTAGGCTAGTTCATTTTGCATTCTACCACTGTGCTCTCAGCTGGTGATTACCTGAATTGGGTATTACAATTGAGTGAAGCAAGGAATGTCTGCATCAGAAACATAAGAATGATGCTATGTCTTTCATCGAAGGGAAACACATTATAAACACAGAAGAGAACGACAGTGAAACGTCTAGATTCGCCTTTCCCTTTTCTTTTGTAAATGTTTAATGGCATTTGTTCTTGAAGCCTTAAAAACTCACTGCAATTCCTTTTTCCATTTAGAAACAATAGAAAATTCCACTCAGGACAATGAAAGGCAGTCATCTTTACAACGGCCTCTTTCCATTCATTTCCTTAGCGAAATAAATTTATGTGTCTGCTTCATGAAATCAATGAACACTTAGATACAATGAAGACCTTTATCTCCAATGTGTGCTGAGTACTCTTTTAATAGAGTCAAAATGGCTCCAGGTTTGAATGCGTTCTAATGTGCAAACAGAGGCTTCTTTTTGTTCATTCACTCAGTAAACATCTGCTCAGCACCTACTATGGGTCAGGCCTTGTGCTGGTCCCTGGATAAGAACCAGTGAATCAACTACTATAATTCTTACACTTGTAGAGCTTGGAGTCCAGGGAGAGCTTACAGGTCAGAGATAGTAAATAGGAAATCATAAAGTTTCATAGGCAGCATGGAATTTTAGTAAGGACCTGATACGGTTTAGTTGTGTCCCCACCCAAATCTTGAAGTGTAGCTCCCATAATTCTCATCTGTCGTGGGAGGGACTGGGTAGGAGGTAACTGAATCACGATGGTGGGTCTTTCCCGAGCTGTTCTTGTGATAGTGAATAAATTTCACAAGGTTTTATAAAGGGGAGTTCCCCTGCACATGCTCTCTCTTGCCTGCTTCCACGAAAGACGTGACTTTGCTCTTCCTTTGCCTGCCACCATGATTGTGAGGTCTCCTCAGCCATGTGGAACTGTGGGTCAATTAAACCTCTTTCCTTTATTAATTACCCAGTCTCAGTGGATATGTCTCTTATTAGCAGCATGAAAACAGAATAATACAGGTACAGGGACAGAATCTCTGAAACAGTAACGATAAAGTGAGACCTGCAAGGTAACTGGGAGTCAGCCACATGACTGAGAACACAGAGGAGCTATCTTCTAAACATGGATGGAGTTGATCTGAGACCCATCATCTGACTTCTTGTAGGCAGTTTGTTTACAGATGTGTAGTAATAGCCTCAAACAAAAATATATCACATAGATGAGAGGTAATTTCATCAATAACACTAACATAATAGTGGTAACAGGTAACATTTATTGAACAGTTAGTATATGTCTGGTACTCTTGAGATGCATGAGTCATTTAATCCTCTCAACGATTCTTACATACCCACATTTCAAACTGGATCACAGGTATACAATATTGGATTAATCATAAGCCACAGTATCATGACACAGTCTAATGGGTGGGCCCAGCACAACCTGTCTTTATTTAATTAGTTATTATTAACAGTATAAGTATCTAAGAATCTACCAGCAAGACACAAGGTAGGACCTTGTCAATAACCTGTATCTAATCATATGACCCCCTCATCAATGGTAACTATCCCCCTATTATATCCTCTGCATCATCACCCTACATCCTCTGTTCATCACTCCCTTGCTTTCTCTTTTATAGTTTTATTGCACCTATTTTTTGTTAAAAGTAAGCTGTTTATTTTAGTGATTTTTACCTTTATTTAAAAAAAAAAAAAAACCACATGGTGAATGTTAATTTATAGGACTTACTTTTCACCTTTTCACTTAAAACTAATTTGTGCTACTCTGCATTGCTATAATTCACTGCTTCTGACTCTTGTATAATACCATAGGGTTTGTTTGTTCACTCTCTCTGTGTTGGATATTTGGGTTGCTTCCAGGTTTTTGATATTGTGTATAGTGCTGCAATGAATATTCATATCCATGCTCATAGTCATGTGCATACAGGCAAGGTTACTCTCTGAGTACAGGAGTGGGCCTCCTGGGTTCCAGGGTACATGAACACATAATCATAGAAGGCAATGCCTCGCAGGGGATGTCCACTTACATTCCCACCAACTATGTAAAAGGATCCTGTGGGTCCACATGTTCATCAAGACTTGGCATTGTCAGGCTTAATTTTTGCTGATGGAAAAGGCATAAAATGACAATTAATCGTCTTCATTAACATCTCCATGACCCCCATACGCTGTTGAACATTTCCGCACACATGTGCTGAACCTGTGTGTTCGCCCTTCTACATCATGCTCGCCCATTCTCCTGCTACTTTTTCTTCTGATTTGTTGTGGTGTTCTCACTGACTATAGTTACTGATATATTTTTTACTCGAATGCTGTTAGTTGTATGGATTGTAAATAGATTCCTCCAATTTGTAACTTATCTTTTCAGCTTTTTTAAGGACTCTTGATAAACAGAAGTTCTTATTTTTAGTCAAAATTACTTTTTTTCTAGTGAATTCCTTTCACTGTCTTATTGGCCTTCCTTACCTTAAGGTCTCCAACTTTTTTTAAGGATTTTAAGATGTTGGCTTGGATATGTAAGTCTTTAAACCACCTGGAGATGACTTTTTTTAATGTGGCATGAGGTACAGACCCAGTTTAATCTTTTTCCAAATGGATTTTCTCCAGCTCCATTTACTGAATGGTGGTCTCTCTTCCCCAGCTGACAAGGCACGTCCCTTCTGCTGTATGTCAAAGTTCCTGTGGGTCTGCCTCTGGACTCTATTCTATCCCATTGGCCAGTATATCTCTGCCTACCGCTAATACCACACTGGTTTCATTTCCATAGCCTCATAAACCCTGATGACTAGAAGACAGTATTCTGGCTCTGCTCCTCTTTTTCATTAGTGTCTTGTCTTTCTTTGGCCATTTATTTTCACATAAATTTAAAAATCATCTTACTGAGTTTCATAAAAAATTCTACAGATTAATCTTAAAAGGAATTGCCATATCGCTGATATGAAGTCTTCCTATCCTTTGACCTATTATATCTTTCCATTTATTTAGGTCTTCTTTCATACATATTTTAATTTTACCCATAAATCTTGAACATCTTTCATTATTTCTAGGTACTTGATAGTCTTTGACACTATGTAAATGCTACCTTCTCATTATGTTTTCTCATAGTTGTATTTCTGCATACTAGCAGTCGCTCTTTGCTAAACTTTCCTATTAATGCTATTAATTTGTGTAAATTACTTTAGTTTTTTAACATAAATAATCACACCATCCAACAACTTATGATTCCTAATTTATAGGTGAGAAAACTGAGACACAGAAGGATTACACATTAAAATCAACATCTCAAAGAGATACCTGCCCTCTTGCGTTCCCTGAAGCATTAATCATAGTAGCCAAGAGACAGAAACAACTTGTATGTCCATCAACAACAAACAGATTAAAAAAAAGTGGTCTCTGCATACAATGGAATATTATTCAGCCATAAAAAAGAGGAAAATCATATTCACCAGCATAGATGAACCTTGAAACAGTATGCTAAATGAAATAAGTAAGTCAAAGAAGGACAAATACTGCATGATTCCACTTATATGAGGTATCTGAAGTAGTCAAACTCACAGAAGAGAATGGTGCTTGCCATAAGATTGGGGGAGAAGAAAAAAGGGGTTGTTGTTCAATGCATACCGAGTTTCAATCATACACGATGATTGTGCTTACAAGTGACAATACTGTACTGTACAGTAATAATTTGTTTACAGAGATCACATGTTATGTATTTTTTTAATTACACTTTTAAAAGAAAAAAAAAGGTTAAACAGATCGCCCATAGAAACACAGCCGATAAATGGTAAACTGAAATCCAAATCCAGGCAGCCTGAACTTTCAATTACTACGTTATACTTCTTGCTATCATGCATGTGAAAAACAATATACAAACACAGAAATAAAATTTTACATATTTTCTATTCATAGATTGAAGAATTTCCATTTTTATATTTATGCTGCAAGAAAACTGTTCATTAAGGTTACATATGTAATAACTTATTGGAAACTAAGGGTAAGATATTTTTTAATTCTTCATATTTACCTAACCTAGTGTCATTTTTATATCTTTATGATTAACTCTTTTTCTAATTGTTATGTTTTCGTCAACACATAAAATCATTTTTAAAGTTCTGCTATCAGAAAATGTCACTTCTCTTTCAGCTAAAGTCAGAATTTCATAAATTTTAAAAATAAATAATAGGCATTGTAATAACAGCCATAACGTGTAACACTAAATTCCCAATGATAAAGGGATGAGCTGTTTAAGTTATATATTCAGTTGCAAAATGGTAATTTAAAACAGGGAAGTATACTGGCAAATTGTTTAAGTGATAGACATTAAATTTAACTTTAATCAGCTAACGAAAAAGTGTTAAAGAATGATTTTTTCTTTTTATAGTTAATGAAATTATTTTCTAATACCAGTAATTTTTTCCATTTCGGTTTTTCACTCTGACTTACTGCTTGGCAGACGCTGGCATTCCTGGTCTGGGTTATTCCTCCCACAAAGACCACACAGGTTAGGAAAATATGAAAGCACAAGTTCACAAGCATGTGCCAGCTCTTGAGGCTGATTCTAATCAAACTGTTTAAAAAAGAGAGAAAATATTAATATTCAGGCTAGTACATATGAAGGAGGAAACTATGATGTTCATCTTAAGTTAATTCCAACTTCATCAAAGGCAAAAGTTAAATATTTGATATTTAAACATTTTATTTTACAAACATATACTACCAGACACACACACACATACATACACGCACAGATCTGAGAAATCATTTAACCTGATCTAGTTTCTTAACATTTAACTTCACACACTTAAACACAAAAAGCCATTTATAGAACCACTGCACCCACTAAATGCTAAAGAAATTCTCCACAATAAGAAAGGCATGGGCTTTTGTTACTATGATGTCTTAAGATGACTGGATTACCTGCTTGGCTACCTAGAGATTTCTGCAACATGCCAACGGGTCTTTTTTTGACCCACTGGCACAGGTCTAAATACTCAATGCATTTCCTCCTGGACTTTCATAATAAAATGCTGAAGTCTTTCTTTTTTATATATATCAAAATCTCCTTTTGTTTCTTAACTAAATGTCAACAAATGCCATATACTTCTAGCTTAAACAGGAAAATATATACTAGCAAAACGTTTTATAAGGTGAATGTCTGCTTAGCAAATCCTTTTAGTTCATTATTTCCTACCACAAAATAAAAGTTTCTATAGCTCTGCCTCCAATTAACAAAAAACATATCCCATGCTTAAATGCCACAAGCTTTCTTAAAAATGCCATCTATAAAAGGCCGGGCGCGGTGGCTCAAGCCTGTAATCCCAGCACTTTGGGAGGCGGAGACGGGCGGATCACGAGGTCAGGAGATCGAGACCATCCTGGCTAACACGGTGAAACCCCATCTCTACTAAAAAATACAAAAAATTAGCCAGGCGAGGTGGCGGGCACCTGTAGTCCCAGCTACTCGGGAGGCTGAGGTAGGAGAATGGCGTGAACCCGAGAGGCGGAGCTTGCAGTGAGCTGAGATCTGGCCACAGCACTCCAGCCTGGGCGGCAGAGCGAGACTCCGTCTCAAAAAAAAAAAAAAAAAAAAAAGCCATCTATAAAATAAAGAATATCATAATAGGCAAAAAGTCATAAAATAATAGTAATAATACAGTCTGATACCTAGAGATACCCCTTTAGGTAACTGCAGGTAAGAAACTTCTGCCTCACTTTACATCCTGTTGCCCCTGTGACCCACCCCACAGTCTGCAATACATATTTCCCATATTCTTTTCTAGATACAAACCCAGCAAACTGACTGGATGCTGTAAAAACTGAATTTATCATCTCAAATACTAATTATTTATGTCTCTAATGGCACAAAATGAATAAGGCATGTATATATTCTAAAGTAATCATCCTTACTTTGGAAATACAGGATGATAACAAACTCAATTTTATTCTAATTAAACGTGAAATAAAGTCCTTCAAATCAAAGTCTGCAGATCTATTTTGCCGAGATGTATTTCTTACCTGTGATGGTATATGTAACTGACAATGACGGCTAAGAGACATAAGAGGAGAATGATAGCAGTAGTATAAACCACAGGATGCAGGAGGCTGGCCGCCTGGGTGTACAGTTCAGATCCCGTCAAATCCTGAGGGCAAAAAGAAAGATTCATTCTAGCAGCACCTCTCTCCCACATTTAACTGCTGAGATTTTTTTTGAGTGACAAAAACACATCAATAAACAAAAACTCTGGCCCTTATGTATCTTTATTTTATTCAGACTAATGTTTCATGCCATTTTCCTAACACTTTGCTCTCCTAACTTCTGTTGTGTTAACTGCTTACAGCATACCCTCGTTTTACACTGGACCACCTACTTTATAAATTGAAATGTTGACTCTGTTATGAGGGTAAAAGAGAAATCAGCCCCCTACATTTGGGCAATTCAGAAAGCATAATCAGACTTCATCCTTTTCAATGCCCTTTAAGCCCAGTTATCACTCTGCATATTCATTAGCTGATCAGACACAATGAGAGCAGTATCTCTGAGGCTACGAAGCACAAAAACACCTCTCTTCTATCCATGGTCAAGTTCAACTTCAAGTTCCTCAAAAAAAAAAACGGACCAAACATTGCAAAGGGCATTGGAGACATAACGCTAAGACATGGTTCCTGTCCCTGAAGAGGTGAAAAGTCACAGAGGTCTACAATCGGATCATAACAATGTTTGATGAAGAAAAGTAAAGCACAATTATGGCAGCAAAGAGGAAGAGCCCTGTAAGAGCTCAAAAATCAATAAATTGCCGAACACAGTGGCTCGCACCTGTAATCCCAGCACTTTAGGAGGCTGAGGTGGGTAGAAGGCTTGAGCTCAGGAGTTCGAGACCACCCTGGGCAACACCGGGAGATCGCATCTCTACAAAACATATATTTTTAAAAATTAGCCAGGCCTAGTGGTGTGCGCATATAGTCCCAGCTACTCGGTAGGCTGAGGTGGGAGGATGACTTGAGCCCAGGAGGTCAAGGCTGCAGTGAGCCAAGACAGCACCAATGCACTCCAGCCTGGGCCACACAGTGAGACCCTTTCTCAAAAGAAAAATAATTTCAAAAAATAAATAAGCAATAACAGCACATCACTTATAGAATATTTACAGGCATCGACTGTGAACAATCCAGGCACTGACTGTGTCCAGCACCGTAACTGTAGGAGAAAGTATGTTATTAGCCCCATTTTATGTTAAAAAACTGGGGCACAGAAAAGTTACATGCCTTAAGGATTAGATTCAAAGGAGCTTGGCTGCCAGGTCCTTGCTCCCAAACACAATGCAGACACTGCCTCTCTGAAATGCAACAATTGAAATCTTAATGCTACTCTCTTATAAAGACCAAAGCAAGTTGGAAAGACACCTCCATCCTGGCCACCATGCCAGATAACTGGGGTTGTAAGAGTCACAGCTGTAGGTTTACCAGATCCCTTCACTAAATTCTCTTTCTGCATTGACTCTTAAAGCTAAAAAGTGACTGTGGAATAAGGGAAGGAGCCCACAGTGGATAAAACTCCAATTGGGAAGCTCTTATTAATAAAATATCTGAAACAAAAAAGCTAGATTTAAAAAAAAGGGAAGCAAATAAGTGACAACCAGACAAGGAAATGGAAGATGACCTCAATAGAGTAGGAAGGGAAGGGGCAAATTTTCCCAGGGAAGAATCAGAAGCTCACAATCTACAATTACAGATCTAAAAAGACGGTATCAGGATGCCTAACAAACCCCTCACCTTATCAAATGCCGAACAGTTAATGACAAAAATCACAGCAAGAGGGAAGCAGAGATGAGAACACAGGAAACTGAATTCCAGCTAGACTACTCAACTATACTACGATGAGCCTCTAACTTACAATTCACCCATTTACTTGACAAATACTGAGTGTCCACATGGCCAGGCACAGTGCCATGTAATGGATATACAGGGATAGACAGAAGACAGCTCCAGCCCTTGGAGGCCCTGAAGTCTGCAAATTAAGTAAACAAAAGGGAAAAGACCAGAGAAAAGCCTATTAGGAACAATTCTGAGCAACCTGCCTTTGTGAGGTGCCCATAACACTAGCCTGTAATCATGGCCTCAAAATTGTTGCAGTCTGTTAAAAGGCCAGAATATCAGCAGGGAAATTCAAAGAAATGTTGGAATAATAAAAACCAGTTAGATGCTAGTGAGAATAGACATATTTTCCTCCAATTTCAATGAAAAGCTTCTATTCCAGTACAGACCTAATAACTGAGGATAAACTTTCAATATCTAGTTTAGCTTCTCATCTCCTTTTGTGCACTGCCTGCTTTAGATTACTGCAGAAAACGTTCAGTAACACGCTGCCACTTACCAGCTATAAGACTTGGGGCAATTACCTCACTATAAAACGGAGACTCCTCTAATCATCTCAAGGGGGTTGGAGAAGGGGCAGAAGAAAGGCGGTAAAAGTCCTTTCCATAGTCCTTGGCAGAGAATAACAACATGGGGAGCTGGATATCATCGAAAAAAACATTCGACTAAGAGCTAATTTAGTTCTTAAAATATACTCTATATGCCATTCAAGGTTAAAAGAAATCAGTTATTTTTGGCCAGGCACAGTGACTCATGCCTCTAATTTCAGAGTTTTGAGGGGCCCAAGGCAGGAGGATTGCTTGAGGCCAGGAGCTTGAAACCAGCCTGAGCAAAATAGTAAGATCCCACTTCTCCAAAAAAATAAAAACAAAAACATTAACTGGGCACGATGGCACACACCTGTAACCCCAGCTACTTGGGAGGCTGAGATGGGAAGATCACCTGAGCCAGGGAGTTTGAGGCTGCAGTGAGCTGAGACTGCACCACTGCACTCCAGCCTGGGTGACAGAGCGAGACTCTGTTTCTAAAAATAATTAAAAATAAAATTAAAATAAAAAGAAATTGCTATTTTTCAAATTTCAAACTAATGTGACACAGAATGAAAAAGAAACTAGATGTTGAAACAGAAGGCAACAATGACTGAACAAAGGCATGAGTACCTCTGTCACTGGTCATACAGGGCACTGCTTCCACAGGGGCATTTTTTTCTCAACGTGTTTTTGTTGATATAATAATTGTATATATTTATGGCATACATGTAATATTTTGATCCATACATATAATGTGTAATGACCAAATCAAATTGGGAAATATGAAATATGCAATAAATATGCAATAGATTATTGATAACTATAGTCACCCTGCCATGCTATCAAACACCAGAATTTATTCCTTTTATCTGTACTTCGGTACTCACTAACCAATCTTACTTCACCCCCTCTTCCTAGACCCTTCCCTTCCCAGCCTCTGGTATTTTCCATTCTCCTTTCTATCTCCATAAGATCAACTTTTTCAGCTCCCACATATGAGTGAAAACATGCACTATTTGTCATTCTGTACCTGGCTTACTTCACTTAACGAAATAACTTCCAGGCTCATCCATGTTGCTGCAAATGACAAGATTTCATCCTTTTTTTATGACTGAGTAGTACTCCTCAGTGTATATATACCACATTTTCTTTACCCATTCCTCTCTTGATGGACTAATGGACACTTAGGTTGACTGTATATCTTGGCTATCATGAATAGTGCTGCAGTAAATGTGAGTGCAGGCATCTCTCCAATATACTGATTTCCTTTCTTTGGAATATATACTCAGCAGGGAAATTGCTGGATCATACGGTGGCTCTATTTTAGTTTTTTAAGAAACTTACAAACTATTTTCTATAATTGTAGCACTAATTTACATTCCCATCAACAATGTATAAGAGTTCTCTTCTCCACATTCTGCTATTTTTTGTCTTTTTGACAGAAACCATTTAACAGGGGTAAGATATCTTATTGTGGTTTTGATTTGTATTTTCCTGATGACTAGCAATGGTGGGATTTTTCATTTCTTCATGGTCACCTATATGTCTTCTTTTCAGGATATCTAGTCCGCTCGTTTGCCCATTTCTTAAATCAAAAAATTTTTTTATGTTGAGTTGTTTCAGTTCCTTATTATTCTGTTATTAATCCCACAAGAGCATTTTTGACCTGCCCAAATGCAAAGAGGTTTCCTGCTGAAGAATGAACCTAGGGAAAAGTAGAGTATAAAGGGCCAGACAGTAAATATTGTAGACTTTGGGGGCCAAGAGGCAAATCCAAGCTATTATGCAGGTAGTATTAACCATGTAAAATAGAACTACTGAAAAATTTAAAAGCCATTATTAGCTTTCCTACCTTTAAAAAAATCTGGCTAGATTGGGCAATCCAAAAGAATATAAAAATATTTACGGCAATTGAGAATTTTAGAATACCAGGACAGTAAACAAGTTAAAAGCTCTACAATGAGAGAGAGAAAGAAGAAACCTGAATCAAATTATTTTCAATTATGGTAGTAAACAAATACCATAATTTTTTGATAACAACGAAAACATTACTAAACACACTATATAAAAATGGTAGTATGAGACAGATACCTTTGAGTAGAAAAAGTAAAACTGTTGCTCACATTTGCAACACAGTAATAAATAAAACAGAAAATAACTCTGTCCTCCGGCACCTACATGACCAGAGTCCATCACTAAACAATAATCTTAGTTACTCTTCTACTCGGTACAAACTTTAATAACTAAGCCAGGAAGTGAAAAATAAAGTTCTCCACAGAAGTTAGCTGAACAAATGCAGAGAAATTAAACATCAGAAGTGTGTTAAAAATCACAAAGATGATCATTACTAAGGACTCAAATCAAAGGAAAAAGTTTTTAAAACTGTTTACTTGACAGAGATTCATATATTTACAATTGTTACTTCAGGCCTGAGAATTACTGAATATAAAATCAGTGGAAGTTTTCCATAATTATCACTGTATCAATAAGAATACTTAAAATAAGCAATTGTCTAAACTCACCAGGATCTGAACAACGGAAAGGAATCCAAAGAAAATATATCAGGGCATCCTGTGTGTCAGGATATAAAGCATTATAATAAGAGTTTACTATTAAAATTTTAAAATAGATCTGAAATCAGAAATGTAAAAAAACAAACAAAAATTTTAAAAGAGGAGTATGACTTACTTCTATGTTGCTTTTTCCCACTAAGGAACAAAGAATACAAATTTAAAGATTTTATTCCCCCTACCTCACATCATCAACAAAAAAATCAATTCCAGTCAAATTATGGAACTAAATACAAAAGGTAAAACATATTAAAGCTTCTTGAAGAAAACAAAAAAGAAGATCTTCATAATCTTGGGGTACAAAAAAATTTATTAAACAGCATTAACTAAAACAATAACACAACGACGAAAAAACTGTACTTCAGAAAAATTAAGAAACTCTCTTCATAAAAAGACAATATTGAGGAAAAAAGGCATGAACCGGGAGAATATATATGCAACGCATAAATCCCACAGGGAGCTCACATTCAGAAGCCATATTAAGAAGTCCTATACATAAGAAAATGAAAGACAACAAAATTAAAAATAGGCAAGACTTGAGCAGGAACGTCAGGAAAACGGGATACCCAAACCGCCAATGAAAAGCTAAACAAGTGCTCAACATCAATAGTGCCCAGAGAAATGCAAATTAAAACTAGAATGATGTATCACAATACCAGAAGACTAAAACTGAAGACTGACAATTCCCAGCATGGCAAAAATGTAGAGCACCTGGAACTCTCATTACCATTGAGATCACAAACCAATATAACAACTTTGGTCAACTGCATGGATTTAACTACTTAAAGCTAAACACATGGAAAGCCTACAACCCAGCAATTTCACTCCTGAGTGTACATGTCCATCATAAAACATATACATGAGTACTCATAGCAGCTTTTTCTTGACACCCAAAACCTAGAAACAGAAATGGCTATCAATGATAAAATGAACAAACTTTGGCATATTGATACAACGGACTACTACACAGCAATGGGAAAGAATAAACTGCTGCTAAATGCAAAAACGAAGATAAATCCCATCCCTGTAATGACAGGAAAGAAACCAGACACAAGCGTACATACTACACAACTAAAGTCTAATAACAGGCCAAACTTATCTATGGTGAGAGACATCAAAAGGGTGGTATCTGGAGATAGTGGCAGGAACTGACTAGAGAGACACACAGGAGCACTGTCCAGCACTCTAGTACAAATCTTGTTCTTATATATTCTTTTGTAAAAATATAACTAATATTTGTGCACTTTGCTAAATACCTCAATTTAATGAAAAAGAAAACCCAGTTGGTCCCTTTGATTATCAATTCCACTTCAGAGATTTTGTTCCCCAGATACTCAACTAAATGTGCAAAATGACACTGTACAAACCACTAGAAACAAACACAATGGAGAAATATCCAAATAAATTATGGTAGAAACGTAATACTCAGAGATAAGAAAGAATGAGGAAACTCATATATTGATTTGAGAGGATTTCAGAAAGGAGACTTAGCAGAGGGATTATTAACACAGATTCCAAAATGAGACTGTGAATTCAAATCCCAATACCAACACTAGCTTTGTGAGCATGGCATTTAACCTCTCTGTGCCTCAGTTTCCACATTCGTACAATGGGGGTGATGACAGTACTTATACCTCATGAGGCTGTCAAAATTGCTGAGTAACTGAATGTATATAAAGACATCAGAAGAGTGGCTGACACATAAGTACTTAATAAAGATTGGTCACCACTACCACCATCATCATCCTCTTCTTTGAGATACATCATCACCATCATAGTTAAGATATGTTGCTCTATAGAAAAAAGCACGGTTTAGAACAGTGTATGTAGCATGTAACCTTTGTGCAAAAATGCAACAAAAATAGGAACATATATTCATTTTTGTTTCCATAAACACGAGGGTCTCCTCAACAATATGTGAGAAACAAATAGTTCTTATCAGTGTGATGCGAGAGATGGGGAGGACTTCTAGCTTTCACTGTATGTTAACGTGTAGAAATAAATAAAACATTACATCCATGTGATTATAGCACTTCTTTTAAAATTATTTAAACAAAAACATCACTAGCATCTCTGTTCAATTACAGAGTAAATTATATCAAAGTTACTTTGAATGCCACTGTAATCTGTAAAATGACGTATTAAGATGGTCAGCATATTTTATATAAACAAATGTAAAAGAATCACTAGAAAAATTAACGAATGTTCTCTAGTTTCATATTTTTAGCTGAACACAATAACAAAAGAGGAATCAATGTATATAAATTACCTTATCTTCACCACTAGTGATTAAAGTATTAAGTACTACATGTAATCATTACCCTACTTTCTATTCAGTTTTCTTTGTTTTTTCCTACAGACACCAGCTCCTGTGATTCTTCCTGCCCCATATGGCTATTTCAGATCGTATCATTCAAGCAAACCTAATTTCCGCTTAATTATTTTCTGGCTCCCAGTGAGACTTTAGTAAACTCAGACTTATGAACAAGTATATTATTTATGTCTCATTTTTTAAAAATTCAAAACTCTTAAAATTAGATAAAGGAAAGTTTTATGGACTATATCCCAAGACAGGAATTTAGACTTACCATATCAAATGATATATTAAGATGGTATTCAAGAAAAATAGGATTTTATCAATTTTTAAAAGCTTAATATAAGGAAAAAAGATAATGCTTTCTAATTTGCTTTCTAATTTCTAAAAGCTATTTCTTCAATCCTAAACGTAACTTTAACTACTTAAAAGTGTGTATAATTTCATTAACTTTTTCTTTATGTTTTATTAGCAACTAACTCCCATGCAGTAACTTTAATTTTGTCAACAATTTCAAATACATTTTTCTTTGCTGCCCCTAGATGGCACAGTTACATTTAAGAAAAGGAAAAAGTCTGAAAATAAATAGAAAAAAAATCTTAGTACTACCGTATTTTAGTTTTAAAGAATTGTGTATTACATTTTTTAAGAGATTAAAAGTCTGAAAGATAAAGGAATAGCTTATTCCTTCCAGAAAAAGGATTATACTAATTTAAATAGTTTAGAAGAACAGCTAGGAAGTTCAAAAATAGATGCTTTAAACTGGTATTAGATTAAATAAAAATAAAAGTTTCACAAGGTGCAATATTATAGCGAAGGCTTATAAAATGCATTTTTGTGTATGTTTTGTGTTTCATTTATTTTGCTCAATTTTTTCTTATTATATAAATTTCTGACAACGTTGAATATTATTTCTCCTCAGTACATCACAGTTTATTTTATACTCAAAATCTGAATGAGAAAATACTTTCAAAATGGAAGAGAAAACACCACATACTTTAACGCTTCATGCTTTAATTCCAGAGGTGGCAGTGGCTCATGCCTATAATCCCAGCATTTTGTGAGCTTGAGGCAGGCAAATCACTTGAGTCCAGGAGATCAAGAGCAGCCTGGGCAACATGGTGAAATCCTGTCTCTACTAAAAATACAAAAATTAGCCGGGTACATGGTGCATGCCTCTAATCTCAGTTACTCAAGAGGCTGAGGTAAGAGAGTCTCCTGACCCTGGGAGGTAGAGGCTTCAGTGAGGCGAGACTGCACCACTGTACTCCAGCCTGGGCAACTGGAGTGAGACTCTGTCCCAAAAAATATATAAAATAAATAAAAGGTGACTACACAATAATAAAATGTGAACTTACAGAAACCAGACTCAGGCTTACAGAAATCAAGACATCTTCCATTTAGAAAGAGAATCAGAATCATAAACCGTCAACACTAAAGTTAATCCCAATTGAATAAAGGGCCTATACAAATATAGCCAAGTCTAACCAGCGTAGAATTCACCCACTGTCAGCTGGGCCAGATAACATATATGTTTAAGTATGTTGATTACACTTGTATAAAACGCTCAATTATGTCACTGAAAAGATAATCCCTTTACCCTGATAAATAATCTATTCACCTTCCTGCTTGCTTGACCAGTGTACCAGGTAAGGTATAAGTTGAATTGAAAAAACAAAAACAAAAACAAAACAAAAAACAAGAGCCAAAGAAAATTATTTATAATTCACGCTTACTTCAAGATCATTTCTAGTGCTAAATGCTATTTTTTCAAAGAAAGAAAAATTCATGAAATGTAAAATATATCATGTTTCAAGGTATTTAGCACTTTGATAAAACATTTTCTAGAAAACAGATTTACAGCTGGAATCAGAAATAACGTAGAAGTTTCTCACACCCAGAGTAACCTCAAACCATTCCTGGGAAATGTCTTTCACACGCATTAGTAATTCCTTCCACTATACTCTAAATATACTCCATGATGTCAGTATTTATAATAATTACAATATAAAATAAGAACTAGCATGGTTTATTTCATAATTATCTGCTCAGGAGTCAGATTCATTTAAAGACCTCATTAATAAAAACACTTGCTCTTGTACATTAATAATTGTTATTTTACTCCCAAAAAATTACAGGTTGAGTATCCCTAACCCAAGAATCCTAAATCTAAAATGTTCCAAAATCTACAACTTTTCAAAGAAAGTGCTCCTTGGAGGATTTCAGATTTTCGAATTACGACTGGTGAACTGGTAAGCGTAATGCAAATATTCCAAAATCGGAAAAAATCCAAAATCCAAGACATTTTTGGTCCCAAGCATTTCAAAAAGAGATAAGACTCAACCTGTAATAAGCGTTAACAATGGCAAATAACAGAAAACAACACTAGACTGATTGGCACTAAAACTGAAAAGACATTCTTTGTGTCGATACTGTCACTTGCAATGACAAAAATGAAATTATCATGATTAATTCTAAATTCAAAGAGAGTCTAACAATTACAACACGTAGCAGGAAACAGTGCTAGATTGCAAAGTAGGAAAATGTTCTTTCATTACTCACTGTGTATCCTTCGGCAAATGAAATCACTCCTCCTGGGCAGAGGGAATCTGACCGTATAAACAGTCTCTCCAAGTTTTAAGGTCAAAGACTAGTTGAACTGATTGACTATAAAAAGTTGATTTAAAATTCCTATATACCAAATTCAATCCCATACATTTCACTTGGTAGTAACTTAATTTCCCTTTAAAATCAGAATTAGAACACATATCATCTCATATAATCAAAGGAAGCAAATTATGTTAAAAATAAAAAAATAAAAAACACTTCATTTGAACTTAATTATGCATAGGAAAAATTTAGAATAGTGTTTATGCATAAAGTTAACAACTGCCATACCATTAAAACTGCATAGTTACTAAGGGAGTAGCACTGAATTGTAGTGATATTTTCATCTGAATAGAGAATATGGCACCCATCTGACTTCCAGCCTCCTTGTCCGTTCAGCAAATCGAAATCCCACCGGGCTGCAACAGCATCTGCTCCGTGTGCAATTCGACGCAGCGTCACATTAACAGGGATGTGGTGGGTATCTACATTCACACCATCTGGAGAAAATGGAAAATAAAAGTATTTCTGAAACAAACTTCATAAACAATTATAAATGTCAACTTAAACAGTAATGGGTACTCCGCAAGATCTTTTTTCACTACTGACTCATTAAAACGAGAAAACACTAAAATAAGCATTTTAGGAACAACTGTAAGGCCTTATTGTCCACTACTACAGGAGAACATATGCCACATACAAACCTATTTTGGTGAGAATCACAGGGGTAACTACAGTGCGTCGTTTTCCGTCATCAGCCAAATTTGTTGAATTTCCAGTGGCTGGAAAAAGCTTTCCATTGCGGAATGCAATGAGTTGAAGCTTGTAAAGAGAGTCATCAGTTGGTCTGAGTTCTCTTTTTTGCTTTGGTGAGAAAAGGGAAGGAGGAAGCTGAATAGAAGCCTCCACAATAGTATTCTGGAAAAAAAAAAAAAAAAAAATATATATATATATATATATAAGCTCACTACATTAGTACATATAAACCAGAAAAAATATGTCAGATAGTTACAAAAGTGGTCTAATTAGGTTGGCTTCATTTTTTTAATTGTATATACAAAATTTAATAGTCAAAAAAATCATCAGTCAAGTGAAATGTCAACACCACATAACAACATAGATTAAAAGAAGTATAAAATAAAAATGCAAACTCTAAAGAGTTAAATAAGTAAACAAGAAAAGTGTTTCAAATTACAAAGTTAATTTTTCCATGATATTATATGTTGAAGTAGATAGCATTAAACAGATCAAGAATCTCGATCACGCTGTATCAATTTTACAATGATAAAATATGATAAAGAAGCACAAATGTAGCATATCACAAATGTGAGTATAATTAATTTGGGCTTATGGAACTTTAAGGTGATTTATGATTAATTCAAACTGTCATACAACAAAAGAATGAAATTATACAAACATAATAGAGGTTTAGATTCAGTACACTTAGCAGAAATTTCCTTGAGACTAGGAAACACATTTAGAAAAAAAAATAATAACACATAGGAACAACCGAAAATGCTTACTGATGACTGAATGTTTTTCAGATTTCTTTATTGAGGATTTTTAAATAATAAATTATTCAGCATTCAGTAAAAAAATCTATCTACCAAAGAAGTGAACAATTAACCATCTAAAAACATTCCATAGTTGCCGAATTTATTACACAATCTTTCTCTTGGCCTCTAATCTCTCTTCTTCCAATTCCATATTCACCAGAATTTCCCCTTAAGAAACAAATCACGTTATTCCAGTTTAAATAACACCTTGGTTCTGCAATGTTTAAATAATACTAAGCCCAAACCCTAAGTTTACCATATAATTTGATGAAAATCTATTGCTCAGATGTATCCCCTGAACACTCCTATAGCACAACCTAAAATACAGCTAAACTGGGTTATCAATTTAAGTTATCCTATATTCTTTTTATGCCACCATGCTCGCTGCACAGACCAGCATCTCTACCTGAAACGCTCCGCTATTCTTTTGTCTCACAAACTTTTAAATTGGTGTAATGGAAAGTGGATTAGAATGAAAAAGGTGGGCAGCCAGGGGGAAGACTTTATACAGAGTCCTTGAAATAAGGCTTTTTTGGACAGTGAATTACATCTCCTCAGCATACTGCGTCTGCAGATTAGCTCCTCCCTCTTCTGAACTCCCACAATACTCTGCACACGTTAGTCATAATGCACACTTAGAGCCCCGTGGTGTGGCTCACTGTCTGCTCCTTGACCTAGAGTACGAGGATTTGGGGTACAGTGAATCGCATTCACTCTTTGAAACCTCTATGTTAACAGTTCGTAGCACTTGCATTTGATCAAAATAGCTGTTTATGAAATGAACAATGTCTGTATGACATGTTTATTTTAAAAACAATTCTACTTAACCAAATGATTGACTTTAGAATTAACAATGTTAGATCACAGCAGATACCTATAAATATCTTTTCAATGTATTTTAGAAGTTTGAATATTACTTTTAAATTGAAGATGCCAAGAAAATATTTAGTAGAAATGTTTGAGAAAATGCATGAAAAGGTTCCCACTATTCTCACTCAAAAATATAATCTAAAGTGAAAAAAAGTTTATTATAAATTTATTCACTAATCTAGATTTCTATTTAGTACACAGATTTCTCCTAAGTACATAATGACACAGGCAAAGAGAGAAAATAGATTAGTTAAAAGTTCAAAGTTCTGAATAAGTATTACATAATGCACATTTATTAAAATTCAAATATTATAAAATTCATAAAATAATATTGTTATACACACAAAATGACTTGAAAACAAAGTGTAGCTCTTTGGGGAAGTATTAATAATGATAAATCAAACTGATTTAAAAGAAGTCATTTAAATTTTTTAAAAGGAAGTCAAAATAGGGAATAACATCTATACTTTCTAGAAGTTAAAAAAGGTCTCCTACACAGGTTTAAATATGTAAAACCAATTAAAAAAAAACATGTACAGAAAAATACCAGGAGTATAGACATATTACTGGGTGACCAGAGCTATATACTCATGGTTGTTATGGTTGTTACATATTTAAGGCTTCTAAAATATCCTTCCAAGTCCAATACAAACATTACTAAATAACTACAGGTTCCCTGGGATGTAGAGTGGCCTAGGGGTGCCGATAAGGCAAACTTCAGCCGTATCAATAATGTTTAGATTTTTATAGTAACAATGGAATACTTGTGTATTTAATTTCTTTAAAAGAAATGTTGATCAGTATTTACAGAAAGGTTGTAAATCTATTAGTCACTGCAAAACACTTAATTAATTTGGTGCATTTATCATGATTATACCTTCTTCCACCTGGCCCGAGGGTGGCGAGCACAAAGTTTGTAAGTTCATTTAACCATATATTTATTTTAAAATATATGGATTACAGCAAGGGAAACAGATAACAAACACATGAATGAGAGGTAATAAAGTAGAAAAATCCCTCTTAAGATCCTTTGGGAAAAACAAGTTTTCGGTTTCCAATATTTATTATTGAAAAATCATATACCATGGAGAGAACATGGGATCTGAAAGAAGAAAGGATTTGGGTTCCAGCCTCACCATTTAGCAGCTGGTTAACATTGCACAATTTTGTTTAACCTGAGTCTGTAAAACACAGCTAATGCTCTTTCTAACAAATGGTTGTGAAGACCAGATGGGATCACGGCCATGACAAGCACAAAAGGCTAGGGAACTCTAGGGAACTGTTGGTGGTATATTTTTACCACTGTTACTGCAGCACTGTGGAAGATGGTTATCTGGGGACTGGGGGAGAGGAAATGCCTTAACTACATTGCTAAGAAGAATCTAGAACATCATCATGTTTCGACTTCTACCATTCAGTTTCAGGGTTCATTTTAACACTAAAAATTGATGAAATATGAACACACATGAAATGACTGTTACCACACAGCTGCTTTTTTTTTTTTTTTTCTAAATTCATCTATTTCATTATTTACAATGACATTAAGCTAAAAGGAAAACGGTAAGCGTAATGGAGGTTAATTCAAATCCTTTCACTAGATTTTAACATCTTTCCTTATCAAAAAATCTGGACTTCCTCCACTATGTAGTTAATAAAATTTTCAGAAATCTTTATGGGTTAAAATCTACAGAATTTACATGAATTTACAGAATTTACATGAATATGGGTTAAAATCTACAGAATTTTCATTACATGAAAATCAGAATGAACCAAAGAAACATCTGATTCAAAACAATAAAATACTAATTTATTTATGTTTTCTTGACCACTTACTTGACTTCAAACAGACAGATACTATAACATATCCTAATTATTTTCTTGTGTATAATTATTAACCGCATACCACCTTTTGATTTTCTCACTGCTGAAGATTAATAGCAATTACATTTGACTTTAGAATTAATTTTTTTAACTGACTTTCTTTGCTAATTAAGTTTGGCTGTTAATTTTATGCGACATTTATTGAATGTTTAGTTACTCTGGGCTTGGAACTATGCAGAGCCTGAAGACATACAATGTAATAAATAAGCTGTGGTCCCTGTCCCCCAAAATTCATGGTCTAACAAAGGAGAGGTAACAACAGCAACAAAACAATAAGAGCTAATACTTATTGAGTGCTTACTCTGTGCCAGGCACTGCGGTGAATGTCTACTTATCTACCTCATTTAACCCTCTCAACAACCCTTCGAATTAAGTATCATTTCATGATCTGCATAACAGCCCAGAAACTGACATTCAGAAAGGTTAAGGTAGTTGCCCATGTTTGCACAGCTGTTAAGTTGGGGAGAGAACCTGAACCCAGACTGTCTGGCTGCAGAGATACCACAGTCTTAGTCATCGTATCATATGGCCTCTCACTGCAGCTCGCTCCACCACTGTATCACCGTATAATTATTCTGAAGAATGAACAAAGCACAATGGGATTAACAGGCAATGGTTAATTCTGTCTGAAGAAGAGAAGGAAGAATCCAAAGGCAGTTTTAGAGGGAGAGTAGCAGGAATTTCACCAAGCGGGGACAGATTGGAAAAGGGCAAAAATGAAGGCAGGAAGCAGGAAGATGCATAATGACTAGCCCGAAAAATTCAAGAGACTTCAGCTGGACTGAAGCTCTAGATGTCTGGGATGTGTAAAGAAAAACTGATTTCTAAATTCTAGTCAGGTAAAGTATAAAGAACTAATTATTTCTCCTTTGTAGCTACAATACAGCTGAACTCAAAACACCAGCTAATTTCCAAAGCCCTCAGTAAAAGTAAAGTAGTTTACTGAAAACAGGTACCATTTGGTGATGCTAACATATCTGAATTATGGTAACCACAGTGAAAGAAAACATTTCATTGAGAAAAAAAATTGGAAGAGATTTGATTGATGCTGTCAGTAAGAGGCAAGTTGGCAACTCTGTCACCAACTGGTGACCAACTGAAGCCAGGTACGAAGTCACTGATGACTCCAGCACTAGGCCTACCCTCAGGCAACCAATAAACCATCTTGGTTCCCAGGTTCCCACCTATGACAGGTGATGAGAGATGAACAAGGCATTATGGGAAAAACGAGGAAGAAAAACAAAGGAGACAAGGGTGGGTGGGAGTGGAGAACTGGATAAGATTAGGCAAAATGTCTTGGAGTGACATTTCTGCTGGGTGTTATCACCAAGGAGCTGGGAAGGGAGGGGTGGAGTAGGGATTCCAGTAGGAGAATTAGCACAAGCCTTGTGAATGAACAGGTGGTAGGGAGAGGAACCAAGGAAAGTTTGCTATTGCTGGATAAAAGGTAGAGGTGGGAAGTACTGTGAGGAGAGAGGGAAGATGTCAAATGATAAAGCTACTCAACAGACTCTGGAGAGACATGAGACATTTATGAAGGGGTGTACAAGGTTAATTTCCATTTGGGGAGGATCTAGGTAGAATGCTCACAACAACCTGGAATGGCACAGGCATTGACAATCAGAACAGCCTGCACAGAAGGGAAGGCTCCCAGAGGCCTCCTGTTCTGCAGGCATCAGGCCTTCAAGTGTGAAATGGTGAAAAGAGAGGTCTGGGTGGTGGTCCCAACAGAAGCACCAGGAGGGCTGAGGAAGCACTCAGCTATTTGCTAAATAGTAAGGAAGTATTTCAATATTTTACTAAGTGGCATCATTGTACTGATACATGTTAGCCGAATGTCAGCCCTAGGCAGACCAATCTGTGTGAGAAAGGTGAATTTTTAAAGGACAGCCTAGAGACAGAGACTAACTAGGAAGTTACCATGGTTTGGGCAATACAGGATGGAAGTCCAAAGCAGGCTGAGGAGGGAGTATAGCAGGAAGGACAGAGATTCTGAAATATGTAGGAAGCAAATCAAGGAGGAACCTACTGCTAAGTAATGACTGCCTCTTTACAGGTTTAACTTCACACACCAGCATATGTCCCCATTTAAAGGCAGTGCAATCAGTTTTTGGATGTTCAGGTTTTCTAGTTAGTATAGTCAAGGGATTTAAAAAAAAAAAAAAAAAAGATGCAAAGAAAAAGCAAAAATTGCCCTAGTATAAAATGTAAAATGTAAAGAGAGTTTTCTGTTCAAGTGCTAAAGCTTAAGCACGTTTTATGCCACTAATATTAGAATTTTAAACTAATTTTGTGTCATGAGGGATGTGTTCCTTTTTCATTCAGTTTAATCGTGTCCACTTAAGAAGCATGAATAATGTAATGTGTCCTTGCTCTCTGGCTACAGGATGATCTTAAAAGGATAGAATAGCATGAAATTGACAAATCTGAGTGTCCATCTAAAGCTTTCTACTTTAGCAAGTAGAAACTCTCCTTACCCAGAGGGGTACGTTGTGAAATTGATGCAATGTAGGGTTTCATCATTTTTAATCCCTTTCTATCAAGTGTGATCATCTAAGACAGAAGTGTTCATCAATTTTAAGTATTCCTCAAAAAACACACCTTTCTCTCATGGGCTTCTCTGTGTTGCTGTTCTAGGTTTTCATAGTGTGTTTGTGGTTTTTGTTTTGTTTTGTTTTGTTTTTCCTAATATAAGACACAGTAAGTAAAGCTGAGCAGGTCCAAAGGAGTGTGGCACAGTGCATCAAATATTCCCTTAGCACCAATATTAACAGGCAAATCTTGCCAATTTTCCTCTGAGTAGAGGGTATCAAGTAAATATATTATTATCAGACACTTTGACCTAGTTGAGATTTTCTTGGGCAGTTGGGATTTTCTAAATTTAGCAAATTGGCTCTCTTTAATGGTGGTCACCAAGAAACAGTATATAAAAATACACTAATTCGTTCATTCATTCAATATTTATTGAGTGCTCACACTAAACCGGAACACCTGACACCTGTTGGATCAGTTATTATGCAGCCATTAAAATGACTGGAATATTGTTTGTGATATTATTCAGGGACAAGACAGAAATAAGGTACTGTGAGATTGAAAACCCCAGAGAATACAATTACACATGGCCACAGAAAGGTAAGTGAAAAAAATTAGCTTCCATTAGGATGCTGGAGTTGTGCCTCCTCCTCTATTTGCTTCAATATGGTGTAATCAAATATATCTAAACCCCTAATTTTAAAAATCAGTAAAAATGCTTTCATTTTGCTTGCTTCAATGAAACTTTTTTTAAAAGATATATGACATATTTGTATTTTCTGCCAAAAACTCTGAGATGCAGCTTGCCTGATTAAACGCCTGGCCTCGGGGTTGACTTCTCCCCTAGGCTTGGCAGGCACAGGACCAAAGGTCCATGATACTTTTAGGGGCCCATGAAAACATATTGTTGTCTTAAAATCAGGAGCAAAAAAAAAAAAAAAAAATGAACTTATAAGTTGAATAAAATATTTGAATATGTAATAGGATCTTTGCATTTGTACCATTGCAAATGTAATTTTTGATATTTTTATGTGGAGAGAGGGAATCAAAGGCCAAAACGCCTAGGGCCCATGAAAGTCGTAATGCAGCTCTTCCTGGTTAGAGTTTTCTTTAAAATAATAGAAAAAGCAATAATACCTACCTCCCTGCAAAAAAATCTTCTAATAAGGTTATTTTGCAAAGCAGAACATTCGGAGCACTCTACTTTAACTGTAAACAGTCTTAAATGATTGCAGAATGTAACATACCTTTAGTGCCAGACTCGAAAATGTATTTGAAACATTGCACTTAAAGCTCAGCTGCTTATCTAGGTTTCCGTCTGGATCCCGCCTCCCATAATCTGAAAGTCCTGTACGATCAGAGGCTGCCACTTTCTGGAACACGGTACAGGTCATCCCCGTGAAGCCAGTAGCCTTGATGACATAAGCTTCCAGAGCAATATTGGGTGAATACTTCAAAAGTCAATCAAACAGGAGTTATGAACAATTTATAGCACAAAGGAAAAACACTTTCAAAGACTTTTCAAACACAAAACACTGTGCATTAGCCAAACCAGAAAGCCCAGGTTCTTCCTAAACAAAATCACTGTGTAGGTAACTGGCAGGAAAAAAAAAAAACAAAAAAAGAAAGAAAAAAAAAAGAAAGACCTTGGAATGAAAAGGATGTCCTAAAATGAAAAGGAGACCAAACAAGAGGAAAAGAAGAAGTCATGAAGTACGGAAGATCAGGTCTAAGAAGTCAATTAAAAATAATTGAAGGAGCACTTTGAAAGAAACGACAAGCTAAAAATGGAATCATCCTGAAAAAAAAAATTCAGCTAGAGAAATCAGTGGACCCTCTAAATGCTCATCTTACAGGAAGGATGAGAGCTAAATATTAGAGTTTGGGAAAAGCACTCGACACATCTGGCCATATTCACTTTTTCCTTTTACAGGAAGATCATTAACTCTTTGCATTAAGTTTCACCGATAAAAGCTTTACACAGACTCTCTCCAAAGCTGTTTCTTCAGAAAAGGAAGAGAGATGTTAGTTTAAATAGTAGGAAATGAACAGATTTAAAAAGCAAATTAGCCTTGTCAACATGGTGAAACTCCATCTCTACTAAAAATACAAAAAAGTAGCTGGGCATAGTGACACACGCCTGTAGTCCTAGCTACTCAGGAGGCTGTGGGAAGAGAATTGCTTGAAGTCGGGAGGCAGAGTTTGCAGTTAGCCGAGATTGTGCCACTGCACTCCAGCCTGGGCAACAGAGAAGATTCAGTCTCCAAAAAAAAAAAAAAAAGAAAAAATTGGTCAGAAAAATCATCTGAAAAATATGGCACCTGCCCTAGAGTTGTAAAGGAATTCAGGAATAAGAGTGAACCAAGGGGAACCACCAAAACATATGACTTGTCGATACAGACAACCACTAGGCCCACTTGCTGGAGGACAGAGTGGGTGTGAGAAGTGACAAGGAGCCACACCTTCACATCCATCAGGGTGACAGGATTCAGTGATTTAGTGTAAATTCTAGGGACAACATGGCATCTCCCTCCTTTAAGGATGATTAAGTATATGCCTATCCCACAGGCAAGGCACCATTCTAAGTACCACATATAGATGTCTTTTTCTTTAAAGCATGAAACTTTGGTGGTGCACGATGCTTACAATCTATTAGGAAATAAGATACAAATTTAAAAATATAAAAAGTGAAGTAGAATTTGGCAAGTCCTATGCATGTGACAGAAAATAATTAGTGGTTCCCAAACTTTTCAAGCATAAAGAATCTTTGTATTAGTTTTTGCCTCACGATGTAAACACAATGAAAAGTCTTAATTCAACTTATTTGTTAATAATGTGTATTCCAATTTTTTACTAGTCAAAGACACATGTAAACCACCACGAGACCTTCTGACAAGCAGTAGTCATCATGGCCAACACATGAAACCTTGGTTGAAAGAAATCTGTCATTTTGAGGCACCTGTGAAGCCGTATCATTTTACTTATTATAAGTAGATGTATCATCTCCTGGAACTTTGTTTACACGTTGAGACAGTATGCAAATTCCTACTATGACCTTTACTGTACCCTTGGGTTCCCAGAAAAACTAATGCAGTTCAGAGAAAGGGGGGGAAGTTCTTCCAGCTGATTAATAAGGATGTTAAAGGATGAGATTTAAAATGGATCTAAATGGCCGAGGTGGACATAAATATCACAAGCTAGTCTAAACTGAGGTCATGAATCTGAGAGGGAAACTCCACTGACTTACGTTACAAACACAGTGACCCAGCCAGGCGCGGTGGCTCCCGCCTGTAATCCCAGCATTTCCGGGAGGCCGAGGCAGGTGGATAGCTTGAGGTCAGGAGTTCGAGATCAGCCTGGCCAACATAATGAAACCCTGTCTCTACTAAAAATACAAAAATTAGCCAGACATAGTGGTGCTCGCCTGTAATCCCAGCTACTTGGGAGGCTGAGGCACGATAACTGCTTGAACACAGGAGGCAGAGGCTGCAGTAAGCCAACATCCCACCACTGCCCACCAGCCCGGGTGACAGAGCAAGACCCCATCCCCAAAAATAAATAAATAAACATTAAAAAAAAAAAAAACACAGCAATAAAAAACAAAGACAGTAGCCATGCTGAGGCTCCATTTTATTTATTATTCAGAAAAAATAACTAAACTTAATTGAGCAAAGGGAGCAATAAAACATGGTAACATCAAAAAAAGTCTCAGAAATCAACAGGAAAATAGTAATCTTGAACTGTGTAAAATCACAGGAGGAAGTGTAAAATATTCTACACTACGTCAGCCCACTAAAATAATTAGGAAATGAAAATCAAGGACCAGATCAAAGGGAATATTACATTATTTACTGTATTCACCACCTTTTTAGGACGAAAAAGTAAGCAGTATATAAAGAAATTTACAACAGTTCAATTTAGCATAAGTAATGTTGAATACTATGTAACTGAGTGATCATTATTTATTAATAACGCATTACCCCAAGAGTGGGATTGACTGAAAATGCCAATAGCTTCACAAATGTTGGAGGGCATCCCAGTTCTCTTCTGAGATTGAAACCTGGGCAAACAATCAGACATTTTCTCAAAACATCCTTCAGGGCCCAGAACAGAGTATTAGCTCAGATGGACCATGGGTACGTGCCAGCAGGGCAATACAATAGTGTTCTTATTTTCTTTTTTTTTTTTTGAGACGGAGTCTTGCTCTGCCATCCAGGCTGGAGTGCAGTGGCCGGATCTCAGCTTACTGCAAGCTCCGCCTCCTGGGTTTACGCCATTCTCCTGCCTCAGCCTTCTATTGCAGAAACAGTTTCAGTGGATTAGATGGTGATAAACATTCAAATTGCAGATTAAGAAAGTATTTTCCAGTTCCCAAGAAAACATTACTCAAAAGCAAAATTAACTCATAAAATGTTTTAGGGCAGAAATTCTGTATAATCAGCAGTGAGAGAAGATATCCATCCCATAATAGAGAGGAGACCCATCTCTTTCAGGTGAGAGCTGTCTGAAATGCACTTTTTTTCCCCAGGAGTCTATGATAATGTTACACTTACTGTTGAATAAACATGAGCTCCACCGGCTAGCCGGTAGGTCGCAATGCGCTGGAGACACTGCACAATCCTACTGCAGGCTTTAGCTTCCCTCTGCGCCAGCCACAGGACACGCTCATCAGCCAACATGATGTTACTTGCAATGTCAACCATCACGTCACCTAGCTAGCAGGGGTTCAGGAGAAAAAAGAAAGATCTTTAAAACCACCATGAACTATTTCGTAGAATCAAAATCCTAATAAGACAGTGAGATTGGCCTTCAGTCTCAAATTCCACATGAGAACCCAACAGGCACTTTACTTGTTTCTCATGAAAACATCTTCAGATATGAACAGTTCATTGAAGTATAGCCATTTAGTAATACTTAGCTCAAAAGAGCATATGTAAGTGGCCACCACATCACTGGTGGAAAGACTGCCAGGTGGTATCTCGAATGGAGGAAAAGAAAGGCAATTAGATTAATTAAAGGGAAGGAAAGGAAGTCACACAATAACAGAATAAAAAGATCTTGACTGTTCATCTAGAAAACCATTTATAAACACTTCCTTTTTGTGCATGCATTAGCTTAAATCAATCTATTATTATTAAGAAATACACACTGCCAGCCAGATGTGGTGGCTCACACCTGTAATCCCAGCACTTTGGGAGGCCAAAGCAGGTGGATCATTTGAGGTCAAGAGTTCGAGACCATCCTAACCAACATGGTGAAACCCCATCTCTACCAAAAATACAAAAAAAATTAGCTGGGTGTGGTGGCCCATGCCTGTAGTCTCAGCTACTTGGGAGGCCGAGGCAGGAGAATCGCTTGAAGCTGGGAGGCAGAGGTTGCAGTGAGCTGAGATCATGCTACCGTACTCTAGCCTGGGTGACAGAGTGAGAGAAAGAAAGAAAGGGAAGGAAGGGAAGAAGGGAAGGAAGGCAGGAAGGAAGGCAGGCAGGCAGGCAGGAAGGAGAAAGAAAAAGAAAGAAGGAAGGAAGGAAGGAGGAGGGAGGGAGGGAGGGAGGGGGGAAGGAAGGAAGGAAGGAAGGAAGGAAGGAAGGAAGGAAAGAAAGACTGCCTACCTCTTTAGTCTCTGTGCATGTTCAACATTCTAGGGATGCCCAGCTACTGCTAGGTCCTTGTATGTGTTATATAATCTCACCCCCATCCCCTTGCACATGTGGTTTCCTACACCTTGAATGAACTGCGTCTTCCCTTTCTCCCAACTCAATGAATGCTTTTAAGATCCAATGCAATAAAATAAATGCACTCTTCCACTGTGTTTTACTTGTTTCATTTATCAGATTTTTATTCGCTCACTTCGTAACTTACAGATGTAAACACCTGTCAGGCAAAGCCACTGAAAAGTCAACTGACTATTGTTTACTATAATTTGTACGTCTCATCTGAGAGAAATAAACCAAACCGTCCAGGGCTAATGAGACGTACTGGTGTCAAGAGGATTTTGTATTGAACAAAACGTTCACGAGAGGGAGATGTGCGGCAGAAAGAACAACAAAAACATTCCAGAGGTAGGATCATAGAATTTGCAAGCTGGCTGGGTCCCCAATCAAGAAGTAAACATTAAAAGGCATTAAGCCCCAGTGCAAAGCCAGAAAGCCAGAGCTGTCTTAACAGATGTCTTTTGATCATCCCAGAAGATCTCTGCTGAAATTTCAATCCCATTTTGCATCCAATACACATCACACGACATACAATTATGGGGGCTGAATAGGGTTTGGAAGAAGTTCAGTCCATCCCACCCTGGTTCACTTTACAAAAAAGTGAGGCCTTTGGAAATCCACCAGATCTCAACCCTGGAACCACGGGATGAGGCAACCACAGTAAATACATAGATGAGAACAGGACTTCAGATGCTGACCATGAGTACCTAGCCTGAACACTTCACCTCGTGGTATCTCCGCTTCCTTTATTCATAAGTACGGATAATAATAGTCCTATCTTTCTGAATGTTGTGGAGAGTAAGTTCCAATAATAAACACAAGGTTCCTAAAACCATGCCTGGCACATGGCAAGCACTCAAAAAATGTTAGTGCTTTTACTGTTTTAATCCCGAAATTGGCCTCTCTTTTAAGATGATAGACTCTAGAAGTAGTAGGAGGGCTGTCTTTGTATGTCTGTGTTCACATAAAAACAGGACCAATACATCCAACTAAACTGCCACTTGACCTTCTGTAAAGTACCACTTTCCCCCAGCTTGATCCTATTAAAATAAGTTTTCTGACTTTTTACTGCCCTTACCATAATGTATCACAACGTTTTACTTATTTTACTTCCAATGTAAACATCCTGAGGGTAGAAAAAACAAAATGTCTTATATTTATATCCTTATTCACTAGTACAAGAGCTGATGGAGAAGCCAATAGTTATCAATGTCCATGTATTGATATGTATCAATATTCATTTTAAATATTCATGATTACTGTTCACTGACTATTGAGGGCCAATGTGAGCCAGACACTGTCTGGAGCAACAGGGATACAACAGCAAAAGAAAGAAACAAGCTCTATCTTCAACCTTATAGTCTGGTGAAGGAAATGCAAAACAAGCATATAAATCCATTTTTAAAAAGTGATTTAGACTGTAGTAACTGCTATGAAGGAAATGTGCAGAGGAATATAGGATACAGAGTAATGAAATTTAATCCAAACACCTATTTTAATGAACTAATACATTCTCGAGGGGTACTTCCCCCAAAACCGAAGATATTAACATGATAAACTGACAAATAATTAAGAAGAGCCTGTAATCAAGCTTTGCAGAATCCTCAGTTGGTTCATTTAATATGATTCATTGGACCATTAGCATCCTCGTGCATGTTCCTACTAACAACCAGGTATGGGGGTGAATGTCATTCTACTAGAAGCCCTTACTTCTGGAGTTATAAAGAAGGGTACTGACTCTTCTTATTCAGTTACTGAATCTGTCAATCGGCCGTTTATACAGACGCTAGACTAATAAGTCCAAAGTCTTAATGGGAATTCACAGTAGTTGAAATAACTTCTTTAAGATTTTGTCTATTATTCTGACTTACTGTCATTTGAAGATTTTACACAAAAATAAAAGAGGTAAAAGAGAGAACATGGTGAAATACACTTTATGGCTATCAAAAATATTAATCAAATTCCCACTGGATGCAAAACTTTAAAATACATGAAAATATTGATTTTTATTCTAAGTCATCACTGAAATATAGGCAGTGTTTACAGATTATCAAAGTTACAACTAAACTTATTAATACTTCTTTGAAGTTTTAAATGTAGGAATTTTATGGGGACCTGACATGAGATCTGATGAGTACATTATCTCTCTTGAAAAAGTCATCATTATTACATGATCAAAGAACTACTGCTATGTCCCGCTAGATAATGCCAGTAATACAGAAATTAACTTCTGTTAGTAATTATAAAAAAACAAATACCTCTAAGAAGGTACAGGGCTAACAACAGTAATTGCTTTAGTTGAGAACAAGCTATTTTTCTCATATTTCACTCCAAATGGCTAAGAATGGAGGAAAGGGATTTGTTGCCAAAACATTCCCTAGAGCAGATAATCAGAAAATGTTATGTGCTTCTGTAGCTTCGTTACAGAAGTAGCTCTGAATCTGTCCCAGTGGCAAAAAGTGACACAAAAGGGGTAACAATGCATGAAAAATTACACTGGATTAAAAAAAGTATTCCTGAAATCTGACACACAAAGCTCATTTAAAAACTGCAACCAGTATAAGGAGAATGCATCCGATTTCTCCTTGGCCTCATTCCCTGAAGGCCACTCTAGCCACAAAAGGGTCAGAAGGACTCCTCCACCTGCTCTTGCACCTGTCACAATAGAGCGGGAGGACCAACCGAAAACATGAGCGAATGGACTTTATCAAAGATAACATGGGGAAGAAACAAATGCACCACATTAATGGCAATGAAAGTGCTCAATGTCAAATGTTGTAAGAGTTCTTAATATACCAACGGCTTGTAAGTTTTATCAAATTCAGTTTTATCAAAATTAGGTCAAAAACATCTGTTAATTTAATAAATTTCTGATGTTATATTAATATACAAGATAACACACAAACTAAACTTGATGATATTTAACGTACAGTCTTTAACACTGAAGACATAATATCTATTTGCCTTGGAGTTAAATACTCCTGGGTTGAGATCTCAAGTCTGTCACAAGTTTAGATCTCCCTGAGCAAATCAGCCTCCGTGAGACTCAGTTTACTCATTTGTAAAATGGGATCAAGAACTCTAAAAGTGCTCAGAACATCTCATTCCACAGTAAAATAAGAAAGAAAGAAAAAAAAAAAAGAAGCAAAAGACAAATATCTTCACATACCCAGCAAAAATATACATTAAGCAATTCATGGAGTTTTTGAGAAAGGCCAAGTGATCTAGGCCCTCCCATATTTACATTTTCAATCATTGAGCAGCAAAGGAACACTTTTGTTCATTCTAATAACCAGAAAAGCAAGAATTAACAGACACATGCATAGGTGGAGCAATGGTTTTGGAGATGACAAACAGGAACCTACATCACCATCACTGCAGCAGCTGATCCTATTAAGCTCAAGTAGTCTTCACGATGTTCTCCTGGTTCCAACTTAAGTATACTATTGGGATCATACCTATTTCAAGGTATGTTATTACACTGATTAATGATGGAACTGTTGTATTCTGAAAGTCAAGTTTTAAAAGTGTAATTGTCACTCTTAACTCACATCTGGCCTTACGTGCCACGGGATACCTCTGCAGGCTTCTCAGCAGGTTGCTTAGGTAAGTATTTGCTATTCAACAAGAGTCTGACTGTGATCATCATCAGGGTTATGGCAAAGGTTAAAGCTCTGAGTTTACTGAGGTATAGGAGTAAAGAGAATGATGAGGATGAAGGTAACAGTGGAGGAACTGAAGAAATGGGTGGAAGGGGAAAAGAGGTCGAGAAGAATATTGCGTGGCAGGAGTTCTCAGATCATGTAATAATCATAATTCTTCAGGAGCAATGATGTGTCTACCATCAGGTCTCATGCCCGATCCTCACAAAGTTCACACATTCAAAACTTAAAAAAAAAAAAACCTGAACAATAAATTTAGTCGTAATTGTGCTAATCTGTAAATATCTCATATATTAAAAGATAAAATATCCCAAAATACTGATTCTATCCTAAGGTGTTACTGAAATATATGAGATTACAAACGCGTACGTGCATTTCCTTTTCTAGAAGTACAGAGGACTCAGTACTCTGGAGAACTCTCCAGCAGAAAGTGAAAAATGCTGAAACGAAAAGTTATCTTTGTAAATGCATCACTAAAAAGTAGGAAAACAGAGCCTCCTCCAAAACCCAGTCGCCAAAGAACAGCAGAAATCCGAAGAGCTCTGAGGTTGAACTCTGATGACCACAAGGTATGTTTTGACTTCCACACCGAGCCTAGGCCATGCCAACACAGGGTACCAGAAGAAGACCCCCAGTTACAAAGCTAGAAAATCAAAGGACACCACCTGCAGCATCAGGTCTACCCAGCAACCACTCAGCTTCATGGAAGGAGAGAGCCAGGAAATGTGCCTGTCTTGACCTGGGCAAGAGATAGAAGGAGGTAAAAAAAAATTATTCTCTGACAATTTGGAAACACAAGTTGACCTTGAAACGGGTCCTTTATACTACTTTTGTGTTCTTAAAAACCTCAATCTAAGAATTAATTTTAAAGTGAGCCCCCCTACTCTGGCACTTGGCAGAAGCAAGCAAATATCACAGTTAAGGATACATTAGACCTTTCTCATTATTGCCCCCAATCAACCAACACTTAGTGATATGGTTTGGCTGTGTCCCTACCAAAATTTCATCTTGAATTGTAACTCCCACAATTCCCACGTGTTATAAGAGGGACCCAGTGGGAGGTAACTGAATCATGGTGGCGGGTCTTTGTCATGCTGTTCTTGTGATAGTAGGTCTTACAATATCTGATGGTATTACAAAGAGAAGCTTCCCTGCACAAGCTCTCTCTTTGCCTGCCACCATCCACATAACGCCTGACTTGCTCCTCCATGCCTTCTGCCATGATTGTGAGGCCTCTCCAGCCTTGTGAAACTGTAGGTCCACTAAACCACTTTTTCTTCCCGGTCTCAAGTATGTCTTTATTAGTAGCATGAAAATGGACTAATACAGTAAATTGGTACCAACAGAGTGGGGCAATGCTGAAAAGATACTCAAAAATGTGGAAGCAACTTTGGAACTGGGTAACAAGTAGAGGTTGGAACAGTTTGATGGCTCAGAAGAAGACAGGAAAATCTGGGAAACTTTGGAACTTCCTAGAGGCTAGTAGGTCCAGGCTGAGGCGCTCTGAGATGGAGATGAGGAACTTGTTGGGAACTAAAGCAAAGGTGACTCTTGTTTTGTCTCAGCAAAGAGACTGGCAGCATTTTGCCCCTGCCCTAGAGATTTGTGGAACTTTGAACTTGAGAAAGATGATTTAGGGTATCTGGCAGAAGAAATTTCTAAGCAGCAAAGTATTCAAGAGGTGACTTGGGTGCTGTAAAAGGCATTCCATTTTAGAAGGGAAGCATAGCGTAGAAGTTCGGAAAATTTGCACCTTGACAATGTGATAGAAAAGAAAATCCCATTTTCTGAGGAGAAATTCCAGCCCGCTGCAGAAATTTGCCTAAGTAACAAGGAGCTGAATGTTAATCCCCAAGACAATGGTGAAATGTCTTCAAGGCATGTCAGAGGTCTTCATGGCAGCCTCTCCCACCACAGGCCTGGAGGCCTTGGAGAAAACAATGGTTTTACAGGCTGGGCGCAGGGTCCATGTGCTGTGTGCAGTCTAGTGACTTGGTGTCCTGCATCCCAGCTGCTCCAGCCATGACTAAAAGGGGCCAAGGTACAGCTTAGGCTATTGCTTCAGAGGGTGCAAGCCCCAAGCCTTGGCAGCTTCCACATGGTATTGAGATTGTGGGTGCACAGAAGTCAAGAATTGAGGTTTGGAAACCTCCGCCTAGATTTCAGAGGATGTATGGAAATTCCTGAATGACAGGTAGAAGTTTGTTGCAGGGGTAGGAGTCTCATGGAGAACCTCTGCTAGGGCAGTGCAGAAGGGAAATGTGGGGTCAGAGTGCCCACACAGAGTCCCTACTGGGGCATCAACTAGTGGAACTGTGAGAAGAGGGCCACTGTCCTCCAGACCCCAGAATGATAGATCCACTAATAGCTTATACTGTGCACCTGGAAAAGCCACAGACACTCAATGCCAGCCTGTGAAAGCAGCCGGGAGGGAAGCTGTGTCCTGCAAAGCCACAGGTGCAGAGCTGCCCAAGACCATGGGAACCCATCTCTTGCATCGGTGTGACCTGGATGTGAGACATGGAGTCAAAGGAGATGATTTTGGAGCTTTAAGATTTGACTGCTCCACTGTCATGTGAATAAGTCCCACAAGATTTGATGGTTTTATAAGGGGGGTTATAAGGGGTTTCCCTTTTCACTTGGCTCTCATTCTCTCTTTGCCTGCTGCCATGTGAGACATGACTTTGCTCCTCCTTTACCTTCTGCCGTGATTGTGAGGCCTCCCCAGATGTGCTGAACTGTGAGTCAATTAAACCTCTTTCCTTTATAAATTACTCACTCTTGGGTATGTCATTACTAGCAGCGTGAAAACTAATACAATGGGTAAATAATTGTCTTGTTTTTATTAATCTTTCTTAAATATGTGTATGGCTCATACTTATTTCAATGTTTAATATTAGAATGTCTGGGGTCTTTACTTGGAAGTTTGGTGATATTTTTCTGACCAGAAATGATCTCTAGGGATTTTATAAGTCTGATTTAGGTCAATTAGTATATGGTCAATTTGGTTTCATTACATATCATTTCACTTAAAGTTGCAGTTTCCAAGAACCTATAGATGACCGTAAGTGAGGGCTTGCTGTATTGAAAACCGTCGAAGCCAAGCAAAGGTATAGCATAGGTATTAATGATAATATTCTCCTATCCTTTTGAATTTTCCAAGAAAAAGTTCTTAAAAAGTTAAACCCCCCCACACTAAAAAAAAAAAAAAAGCAACAATAGAAAATGGAGATGCTACAGGGGTTCTCAAAGCCAGTGTCAAAGTCACGCTGCCTGAAACATCACCTGAAACTGACTAGAAATTCAGATTCTCTGAACCCACTTAGACCTGCTGAAATGGCAACTGGGAATGTCAGGGAGGGGGAGCTCCGGCAGCAATCTCTGCGTATAACAAATCCAGCAGGTGATTCTGATGTGTGGTCAAGTTTTAGGAATAATGTCCTGGAAAAGCTTAATAATACAGAAAAGTCTGGCAAGTAAGATCAAGAAAAAAAAAGAATACCAAAGAATCATAACCGTCAATATAGAAGCAATGATACTTTAAAATCAATGAAAGAGCCATGCATTTGTAAAAATCTATATAAAAACTAGTGTAAGGTGCATATTGCACTCACATATTTTAAAACAAGAGACAGTAAGAGTGCCAGAAAGCATCACCAGATCTAATCTTTATATTTAACTTTCCCATCTTATAAAATGAATACACATACTGTTTTCATAAGAAAAATCACTTTAGTAAATACATAACAGACACTTCTGTTGCCTGACAGACAACCTTTAACTGTTTTTAAAAGGATCCACTAAATACATCACTTAGATCTGGCAGTTTGATAGCTTTTAATGCCTATCCTGAGACAACAAAGTGCCAGCTTGTGTTGTCCAGGCTCAATCACAGATTAAGAAGCAATTCCCCCACAATACTTTAGCTTTGAAATCACCTATAAAAGAATAATTTTCAGTCATAATACAAAAATCAATTTAATTAATTATTTCTCTAAGCTAGGTGCATTTTAGGATAACGGCATAATTTTATGCTGTGGTAATTAACTTAAAATGAAGCCCTTAAGCCTCCTAATTTTTTTTCACTGCTCTAATAAATGGTGAAAGCTATGGTCTGTGGCTCAAACTGCCAGAGAACTGTATGTCAGTCACTACATCACACGCAATATTATTACATTTATATCTCAATTATTCAATTCTGAATATTTTCCTGTTTCTCATGCTGACAGTTAATAAGTTGCCATCACTTGCTTCCAAAGATAATCGTAACTTTTCCATCCTATGTTAACCAGTAAAAGTGAGAGCAATCTTCTTCACAATACATTTTTACAGAACTAACTGATGCACTCATGATTGTTTAAAAGGACTTCCTTCTTAGCTTCTGAGGTCAGAAAAATGTTATATTTCATAACCTAATACAATTATATCCAAGCTTTGCAACTATTTTGCTAAATTGTTCACCTGTATTTGTGCACATACACTTTTCAAATTATACAGAGAACACAGCATCCCAATTTGAAAAATGAAGAATAAGCCCATGGTTAATTAATAACTAATAAAACCATGTCTACTTCCAGTTCAATATGATGTTTCCACCTAAGAACGGGTCAGCACAGCCGACCATTCTTCCACACGCTGGCAAACAGTTCAACACACACCTCTGGACACCACGCTGCTCATGCTGAGGGGTGAGCAAAACAGGATCACATCATAAACATGTATTCTTCAATGGCGAACGTTCTTCCATGTCCACGTTCCAAATGTCATTACAATTATTCCAGTAACTAGAAACATCCCGCTCCCAGAAATGACTGCTAATCCTGTGGGCAGCTAACCTGTCACCTTAAGCACCAATGGAGCACAATCTTAATCACAGAGCCAGAATCCAAATGGCCTCTCCCAGTACAAGGAAAATTCACTGCAGGAAAGTGGGCTGTGCCCTGGAGACACAATCAAGTATCAGGAGCAGTTATTAGAAAATCACGGTCCCTGAAGTTCAGAAAACAAATGAAATGTTATCCGGCTGACAAGTGAGGTGGCCTATCTGCCTAAGTCCCGTTTATATACAATATATGTATTTTCCTTCAATAACTACATCCTATCAAGTAAAGTGCCTAATGCACTAGGGTCAGAGTTCCAAAAACTTATTACCAGAATGCAAGATACTAATGCTTACATATATCATATACAATATCTTATATATAATATATAAGAATATATCCATATTAGATATATAGATGTATAATATGTAGATATCCATCTTATATATCTAATATAGATATAAATAAAATATATGGTATATAAGAATATATCTATATTAGATATATAGATGTATAATATGTAGATATCTATCTTATATATCTAATATAGCTATATAAATAAAATATATGGTATATAAGAATATGTCTATATTAGATATATAATATACATATTAGATATATCTAATATATATTATGTATTAGAATATATATGTGATATATAAGTCTGTGTATATGTGATATAAAAATATATTAGAATGATTTAGGAAAACAAGGCTTATTATTTACATTTTAGCAATATTAATAGATCTGAGAAATTCTACATAAAGAAATATGCAGTTTTGTTTAGCCCAGTGTTTCCCCACAGTTGTGTACAGAGCACTTTTAGAATTGCAAGTCAGGGCTACATTGTATGAGAAGGTGAATGTGATGCTATAGAAAACTCTTATGGATGAGTCAGGGATCTTGGGTTCTGTTTTCAGGCCTGCCCTAACCTAAGCGTGGGCTTCAGTTTACCACTTGCTTGAGGTTCCCTCTACCTCTATAATTCACTTCTTTATAAGTCATTATATCACAAAAGAAATTGTACATATAAAGTTCTCACGAAGCTTTAAACGTAAAGCTTAAGAACACAATAATTCTGCCCGTTGAAAATTATTCAAAACATTAATTTGCTGCTCATTCATTCTGTAAACTGTCAGGCCTCAGAGCCCAAGCTAAGCCATCGTATCCCCTGTGACCTGCACGTATATGACCAGATGGCCCGAAGCAAGTGAAGAATCACAAAAGAAGTGAAAATGGCCTGTTCCTGCCTTAACTGATGACATTCCACCACAAAAGAAGTGAAAATGGCCAGTCCCTGCCTTAACTGATGACATTACCTTGTGAAATTCCTTCCCCTGGCTCATAATGGCTCAAAAGCTCCCCCACTGAGCACTTTGTGACCCCCCACCCCAGCCCGCCAGAGAACCACTCCCCTTTGACTGTAATTTTCTTTTACCTACTCAAATCTTATAAAACGGCCCAGGCCCCACCCCATCTCCCTTTGCTGAATCTCTTTTCGGACTCAGCCGGTCTACACCCAGGTGATTAAAAAGCTTTATTGCTCACCCAAAGCCTGTTTGGTGGTCTCTTCACAGGGACACAAGTGAAATAAACTGTGCTTGTCAATTTTTTTCCCCAAAAAAATATCATATGGAC
Source organism: Trachypithecus francoisi (assembly GCF_009764315.1). Lineage (NCBI taxonomy): Eukaryota > Metazoa > Chordata > Mammalia > Primates > Cercopithecidae > Trachypithecus > Trachypithecus francoisi. Next base: position 21,649,302 of record NW_022681454.1, read on the forward strand.
AATCATATCATGGCTTCAATGCGGTCCCGTCAGGTCAAAATACGCCACTTTTAGAATTCACTGCATTTTTAAAACTTATATATTCCAATCATTTTGAATTTCAAAAAAGTACCTAAATAGCCTCTCATTTCTCTAAGACACTACAAGGACAATTAAAAGGAATTTACTACAAGATCTGGGTGACTAAAACTCCCGTTACAAAAGATGAGCGCAAGGGTGTGTGGAGAAGAGAAATCCAGCAGGCTGAGCTAAGCAGCCCTGCCTAAGCCACAGCGTGGAGGCAGAACACTGCTTTCTCACCAGTGACCTCTGCTACATCTCTGGACCTTAATGTCCAAGAACTGAGAGCTCACCTCTCCTGGTCCCAGTAACAAACAGGTCATTATAAGAGAAGAGGCAGGGCCGGGCGCGGTGGCTCAAGCCTGTAATCCCAGCACTTTGGGAGGCCGAGACGGGCGGATCACGAGGTCAGGAGATCGAGACCATCCTGGCTAATACGGTGAAACCCCGTCTCTACTAAAAAATACAAAAAACTAGCCGGGCGACGAGGCGGGCGCCTGTAGTCCCAGCTACTCGGGAGGCTGAGACAGGAGAATGGCGTGAACCCGGGAGGCGGAGCTTGCAGTGAGCTGAGAGCCGGCCACTGCACTCCAGCCTGGGTGGCAGAGCAAGACTCCGTCTCAAAAAAAAAAAAAAAAAAAAAAAAAAGAGAAGAGGCAGAAGTATCACAAAATTCTGGAAATTTAAAAGCGTGCTTTTAGTTCAAATATGACAAACATAAACAGGCCTTAAAATAAACAGATTGAATTCTGTCACACTACCAATTGTTGACACTGTGTGCTACAAATTTGAATTTAGAAAAGTACCTCTTTTGATTTTTCCTCTTTGGTAAATCTTCCAAATTTTTCAATCATTTCTGCCACAAATATAACATCCATTTTGTCAGAGAAGTTGGCTGCTTCCACAGTGTAAGCCAGTAACTGTCGAGCTGTTGCCACAGCATTGGTAAGATTGAGAGGCATCTACATGTCAAAGGCAAAAATGATCAACAAAATGGTCATTAGCAAAATGATCAACACAATCCTGACATTTTAACTCTGCATTTCAAAACAGCAATGAATTAAACCACTTTATTATTTACTCATCATGGCCTTCTTAAAATGCTTTACAAATCTAAGAAAATTGGAATTTTAATGGAAACTCACTGGAGGGAAATTTTTTCAAGCTTGGAGTGAAATACAGTAATACATAAAAATACATGAGGTTAACATGTTGCACCATCTATCTCTTCTCTGCCTATCCAAATTCTACACATACCTCAATCCCAATTGCTTAATAAAGCCTTTCCTGAGAATTCCTGCTGGGAGTGATCAGTACCTCCCTTGGAACTCCTACTGCATAAGAGTCCGAACTACTTATTTGGCACTTACCTTTTCTGCCATGCACTGCCAGTAATGTTTTACATTTGTTTATCTACTGACTCTAACACTGACTTAGCACCTAACATTGCAAAAGGATTTTTACCAGGTGCTAAGGGGCAAAAGAAAATACATTACACAAAAGCCATCTTCCACTTGCTTATAGTCTGGTAAGGTTTAAAAAGATGCATAGAAGCAAAGATAACAAAAAGCACGTGAGTAGTTCAAGTATTCTAAGCAATCGCTTTCAACAAAGTGATTATAAAAGGAATCCAAGAGGTGGCTTTCAGTGTGAATTCGAAGGATGGTTAGGATTCTGTCTGGTGGATACAGATTTAAAAATATATTCAAACAAAGGCACAAAGGGAGACGGTGACTGGAAAGGACGGATTCCGTAGAGGGCCTTGACTAGTGGTTAAGACAGACCTGATCCTGAAGACAGTTAAGTCAACTAAAGTAAAAACACCAAATCCTTATGTTTTGCCTAGTATTTAAAAAAAAAAACCTTATGTATTTGGTGTGAATACCATGTTTTCTCCACAACCCAAGTAAACTTGAAGACTTTCTAGTTACCTGATTAAACATATAAAGAACTCTAGTGACATCATTTGCATATTGGCAGCGAGAATAATCATCATCTGCCCAAAAGCCACCTCTATCACATCTGCGCCAAGCTTTTCTCTCATCCTGTGGGTTGCCGGGATATATCCCACTGCCATGGGTGTTCCGCGTACACTGTAGATATGCAGTAATGCCCGCCAACGTTCTGGGCCATCTAGAGATGAAGACAAAATAGTACAAGAAAATCTAAATGACACAGGTACATCAAGAATAATAATAGCAGATAAAAAAATCAAAGATAAAACATGTCATGTCAATACAACCTTGACACGGGTCATCAAAACTGGGCTGGGAGAAACCTTTGTTATTTGAGCTCTATGTCTCCAAGACTGAGAATGAAATTCAACATGTTTAATACAGGTTACCGTTGATGCTCATCACAGGAACCACTAAATTACAGTATCAGTCACACCAAAATAGAATTCATTTCAAAAACCACACAAATATATCAAGCAACACTAAACGAAAACTTATCAATGCAGTGGGAATTTAATTGCATAGTATCTTAAGGAGTGTTAAAAGATAATTCATTGATCTATAAACATTTAATTGCTCTATTTTTTAAAATGTAAAGCAATCAAAACTATGAAAAAATAGAAAATCTACCATAAATAGTAAATATCATATTAGGATTATTTGATAAAAGATGTTAAATATAACAAAATTACCAAATATCATATATAACACTTAAAAGCATGTATTCTAAATAATATTATAGATCAATACTTAATCTACATAAAAGACTTATCCATTGGCAATAATAAATGTTGATTTCCATATATTGATGTCAAGAATCATTTTTATAAAAAGAGCAATGGCGAATTAGCTGAGATAAAGATGTTATTATTGCTTCTTTGCTTTGGATTTAAAAGATTAACACCGAAGGGTTTTCCCACCCTTGAAACACTGAGGTTACAGGCAGGAAGGAGGTGACAACTGAACCCATCAGAGACAATGCAAACTGGGTAATAAACGATCTTTCTGCTGCTTCAAAGAATAACATATTTCCCTTTGTTTATATCAACTATAAACTCATTTTTTAAATCCCTGAACACAAATAAGATCAAGTAAATAAGATATTTAAAGATGTTTCAAAGCACCTTTGAAAGTAAAGAGAGTTTAAGGTAAAAGCTGTCGTCTCCTGCAAATCCTAAACTTTCTACTAAAATAAATACATAAATAACTCCCTTTGCTTAGATTAACAGAGCTCAACAAACCCCACCTGGGATTCCATGGCTCCCCAAGTTTCAGGCTACCCAACAGCTTTCATTTCCCAAAGTCCTTCTTGCTTGATTTCCAGAAGAACTGAACAAGGGGAGAAAATCAGATATGTGTTTCTTCTAATTATGATGCCTACTGAACTGCCAGTAGTGAAAAGTACCTGAGCAATATAAAACCTTCCAAGGTTCATCTATAAAAGGGCCATTGCAGGGGGCAAAAAACACAGAAAAAACCTTACTTAACCTGTTTGAATTTTGTACTCTTTTACCAGAGTATCTCAAATGTTTCCCTAAGGCAATGGCTGTTACACAACAAAACCATTTGTTAAAAATGACTCTACTTTCAGAGATTCTTAAATCAACAGGTCTGAGATAAAGTTCAAGCACCCCTTTTGTTCCTCTCCATAAGTGACTCTGAAATCATTCTTGTCAGGCCTCTGAGTCCAGGTCAAGCCATCGCATCCCCTGTGACTTGCATGTATATGCCCAGATGGCCTGAAGTAACTGAAGAATCACAAAAGAAGTACAAATGCCCTGCCCCCCCTTAACTGATGACATTCCACCACAAAAGAAGTGAAAATGGCCCTCCTTGCCTTAAGTGATGACATTACCTTGTGAAAGTCCTTTTCCTGGCTCATCCTGGCTCAAAACGCTCCCCCACTGAGCACCTTGTAACCCCCACTCCTGCCTGTCGGAGAACAACCCCCCTTTGACTGTAATTTTCCTTTATCTACCCAAATCCTATAAAACGGCCCCACCCTTATCTCCCTTCGCTGACTCTCTTTTCGGACTCAGCCCGCCTGCACCCAGGTGATTAAAAAGCTTTATTGCTCCCACGAAGCCTTTGCGGTGGTCTCTTCACACGGACGCACATGACAATTATTCTAAAGGGGAGTCCTCAGACATGCACAGTTCTCAAATTTTGTTACTCAGGATAGGAAACCAATAATGTGTCTTAGACAACAGAAGGATCTGGGGCAAATGAAACTTTTCCCAGTATTTTCCACGACACTGACCTGAAATCACCTTTGTTGTTTACCACCCTCTCTGGAGGACAGTACTGTGCAGAACTCTCCAGTACCACAATATCCACAGTCCTCGTATTATTCCCACGTTTGGTCTGGACATGACAGCCCCAATTTCCAGTAGATCCAGCCTGAATATTAGAAATGGTTAGGGCACTGCATAAAGAAAGATTTTAAAAAGAGAGAAAACAGAATTAGGCAAAAAAGGAGACAACAAGGGGTCTCGATCATTCACTTAGCAAATAGTTTTGAATGCATATTGTGAGGTAAGCACTTGCTACATAAAAATGAATTTAAAAGATGACTCCTTCCTTTAAATCTTTCAATGTTGAGGCAAAAAAGGAAAGAGATCTTTAAAATACACGATCAGGGCAGTAAGAGACATATGAATCAAATGCAATGCTATACAATGCATGAGAATTCTCCTTGCAGAAACAGGGAGAGCAGAACACTTTACAGAACAGGAATGGCAAGCTATCCCAGCACTCAGGGTGGCAGGAGTTCAAGACCAGCCTGGCCTTCAAGATCAGCCTGGCGAAACCCCGTCTACACTAAAAATATTGTAAAAAGTTAGCCAGGTGTTGTGGCGCACGCTTGTAATCCCGGCTGCTTGGGAGGCTGAGTGAGGCTGGAGGATGGCTTGAACTCAGGAGGCAGAGGTTACAGTGAGCCAAGAGAGCACCACTGCACTCCAGCCTGGGTGACAGAGCAAGTCTCTGTCTCACAAAAAAAAAAAAAAAAAAGGAATGGCAAGCCCAAAGGCAGAAACATCTTCGTACATTCTTTAGCAAAACTTGGAGAAGTTTCCAAGTCACATCTCCCTTTTCACAGATTCTGAAGAAAATATTCAAATGTGAAAAAAGATTACTGCCATGCACGGTGGCTCACTCCTGTAATCCCAGCACTTTGGGAGGCCGAGGCAGGCAGATCACACGGTCAGGAGATCGAGACCATCCTGGCTAACACGGTGAAACCCCGTCATTACTAAAAATACAAAAAATTAGCTGGGCGTGCTGGGGGACGCCTGTAGTCCCAGCTACTGGGGGGACTGAGACAGGGGAATGGCGTGAACCCGGGAAGTGGAGCTTGCAGTGAGCCGAGATTGTGCCACCGCACTCCAGCCCATGCAACAGAGCGAGACTCCATCTCAAAAAATAAAAAGAAAAGAAAAGGGCCGGGCGCGGTGGCTCAAGCCTATAATCCCAGCACTTTGGGAGGCCGAGACAGGCGGATCACGAGGTCAGGAGATCAAGACCATCCTGGCTAACACAGTGAAACCCCGTCTCTACTAAAAAATACAAAAAACTAGCCGGGCGAGGTGGCGGGCGCCTGTAGTCCCAGCTACTCGGGAGGCTGAGGCAGGAGAATGGCGTAAACCCGGGAGGCGGAGCTTGCAGTGAGCTGAGATCCGGCCACTGCACTCCAGCCCGGGCGACAGAGCCAGACTCCGTCTCAAAAAAAAAAAAGAAGATTATGATTTTACATAATTAAGAAAATGTTTAAGATAAAATATAAAGGGTTACACTAAAAACAAACTAACTACCTCTCTAAAAAGATTTAGTAAATGACCGATTAATACTTTCACAAAAGGTTTCCATGTTAAGATATATTTCAATTCATAAAACAGCTGTATTTCTAAATAGCTGTCAGTAAATCCAATTTCCAAGATGAAATCATAATTCTCTTATATAAAACCTATTAATTAAGGAGCAAATGTCAGAGCCTTCAATTAATCTTTATTTTCCCCACAGGACCCAGTATGCGTTGTTGTTATGTATACACAAATGGTAAGAAATAATTAGACAGAAAGTATGTATCATTTTAATTAACTTACAAAATTATGTCTTGAAGTAAATACACATTTGTCCAGTCTCCTAAATCATTGATGGCTACAGCAAATTGTTCTAGTAAAGGCTCAAGACACTTTTATACTATGAATCATCAAAGATAATGTTTATTGTCTTTACTAAGTTAGAAAAATAAACACATTGTAATTAATATTTTTAAAATAGAGTGACACAAAAGAGTTTGATATTAAATTTAACTTTGTCCAACATTCTACTTTATAAGGCTTTACTGAACTAGGAAGAAGTATATTCTGGCAATGAAAATCATTCCTTAATCCAGAAGTTCCCAAACACTGTCTTATTTCACAGAACCTTCACTGACATGGTAACTTTTTCATGGTGCCCCCCACCAGCTCAAAAAAAATGCCTATGGTGGGTTCTATTACTAAATTAAATCCCCCAAATGTCTATCTATATTCAAATACTTTAGTAGCCATTTGAAAAAAGTAACACACATAAATTTGAAATAAAATTTTTATTGTATTCTTAAATAACCTCAACTACTTCTTAACGAAATATGTGTTCCTGTTGGACACTCTAAAATTAATCTAACCTCAGACTTGGATCAGACAATGATGCTCATTTCTTGTTCTACAATGACTTTTACACACAGTACTTGCTTTGTACCACAGTAACTGCCCAAAGTCCAGCATCCCAAAGTATGACACTATAATGGAGTGTTTCTAGTTTTCTTACTACATTTTTCCCCTTCAATCTCCAAATCTGTAAATGTTTCCTGGATAACTTTTAGCAATACTTTTAATGTCTAAAACCAATCACTGGAATAAAATTTCCAGGAATCCTCAAGGCAGCAAATTTGGAGATTTAAAAAGAAAGAAGTAGCTTCAATTTTAACTCTTAAGAAAAATACTGTTTCTTACTGATGAAGAATCAAAGACATGGGGAGATCAATGAAAAATCAATAGAAATCTCAGATTAATCAATGCAATAACCACATATTTCTTTCTTCTATTATTCTGGGGCAAAATCTAGGTAAAGAACTGTCTCGGTCTTCACATGAAAGATTTTCACATTAGTCCAATGTGCCTACCAAAAAAAATGTTAGGCTAACTTGCTATCCTTAGAATTAACTTTTTTTGCATTGCTATACATAATTTAAATTTAAGCATGACTTGCAGAAATAGACTTATACAGTAAATCTACTTACTTTATAGTCAAATAATTTAGAGTTCTAAATTAATCAAAGCTTTTACATTGAAAACGGTTCTACTTTTAAAACTTTACTGTTGAATTATACATCAATTATTATCTGTTTATACAGTAAACTGCTTCGTGTACAATGTGATGAATTCTGACATACGTATAGGCATGTGAAATTATCACTACAGTAAAACTAGTGTAACAATATATCATTTCCAATGATTAATCTTATCCCCTAATAAGGGAATTCTGCTTCCAGTAATCACCGAGTAGCTCATATTAAATCACCCTTTCCACAGCTAACAATTATATGTCCCTGACAAATTATAAAATTACAATCATTTGAACACATGAAGATTGATCAAAAGCAGGCAATAACAGAAGAGGAGTTGATATGAGAAACAAGGGTTTTTGGCACTGGGAAGTAACTAGGAGAATTTTTTTAATGGCTTTTGCCCAAGGGTAGGCCTCACTCAAATAGAAACTTACAATCTTATTGACTTAAAAAATCGAAGACAGAGGTACAAAGAAGTCAGGCTGGAAGCCTAAACTACTATGTATAAAATGCACAAAGGTCTCTTACTGATCCTGAACTACACTTGCAGGCAGGGCAGAAACCAAGACTTTAGCTTCTGCCTACCAGAGCGGACAGAGCTAGGAGTTAGTTCAGCCAAGCTAACTACCTGACCAAACAAAAGTTAGCTCTCTTCAGGGGAATACAACAGAACCCAGAGTCAGAGGTTGGCAGACTTTTTCTTCAATGGCCAGACAGTAAATATTTCAGGCTTTGCTGGCTACGAAGCAATATTAAGAATATTATGTAGGTAATTATGTAACCATCTGAAATGTAACCACTTAAAAATATAAACAACATTCTTAGTTTATGGGCTCAGCAGGCCAGATTTGGTTCATAGGCTGTACTTTGCCAACCTCTCCTCCACAGCAATTCATTCATAATGTCGAGTCTATAACCCAAAACTGTCAGACATATGAACAGTATTTTTTTAAAAAGAAGAAAATATGAACCATATTTAACAGCAAAGCAGCCAGTAGCGATAACCACAAAATGACCCACATGTTGGAATTAGCAGGAAAGGATTTAAAAGCATCTACTCTAAATGTTATAAGATATAAATGAAAATGTGCTTCCAGTAGACACGAAATCTCAAGAAAAATTATAAAATAGCCGACTGCGTAAGTCTTGAATCTCAACTCAGAGAACCCCTGAGATTTGAATGTCAACTCAGAACCTTTAGTTTTTCAGTAATATTTCATAGCACTCCTACAAGTTTGCTGTGATGTTACCCTAGGAGGCCCTGGCAGAGAGTCTGACAACTGTAGCTCTACTGAAATCAAAATATAAGCCAAGTTCTAGGTAGGTGGAAAGAAAGAAGAAAGTGAGCAGAAAACTCAATGTCTAAAGGTAAAAATTTTACCAAAGTAAAATATCTGGTAAGTGATAATATCATATATATTCTTAGTCTATTATACTTTATAAAGTTCATTTGAATTATTTTGGTATTCATACCAATCATGAGGTTGATAGTTCAGAGGTTATATTCTTTTATACTAGTAGGTGGAGAAGGTAAGTATCTTAAAATATTGTATCAGTCAATATTTTGACTAGAGTCAATATCAGGTGATTACTAAAAGAGAAAATATAAGTTTAGCAGCAGGAAATAGTTGGAAATTAGGTTTAGCACTAAAAGTTTACATTTTTCCTCCAAAAACTTTTAAAAAGTCTCCAATTTCTGAAGTTTCTCTTTGAAATTAAGGCTTTTCTTTAAAAACTGGATGAAAAGATGGCTATTTAATTTTAGAAGATGAATAAGAACCAGAAAAAGGAAATGCCAGATGTTTGCATTTTTAAATACAAGAAGATGAAATATTAATTCAAATTCCACTAAACACTGCAACTCCAAAAGGATAAATAAAATAAACAGGCACAATTCTTCATTAAAAAAAAAAAAAGTTTACCTTGCAATCAAGGAGCAGTTGTGAATCATGTTCTTTTCAACAAAAATACCTTGCGATTCATCAGTTTCAACTATTCTCCCGTCCTGATACCACAACACTTGCATGTCCTGATCAATATATGAAGCCATGCACTGGAAAGGAAGGCTGTCTCCTTCAAACACAACTTGGCGATGAGATGGAGTCATGTAGAAGGATGGCAATTCAAGCGGAGGGTCTAGAGACAGTCAAAGATTCAGTAAACAAATACTGTTTCCAAACACCATAATTAAAAGTTACAGAAATTCTAGGCAAAATTATAAAAACAGAACAACAAATATTCCTCAGTAACCAGCATGCTAATGCTAACATCAACCAGGCTGCTACTGAGTTTAGTGGTAACAGATAAAAACGAAATTTAAAAGAAACAATTTCATACTCAGTTCTGACATTTAGAGTTATTCCTCTTCAGGGGCATCACAAGAGTATCAGATGATTACAGAAATGAACTAAAAGAACAAGCTGTGCTCTAGAAAATGGCATCAGTGATAAGTAAATGCTGATATTTACAACTTTAAAATACACTTTGGAGACTACATTACCTTTGATTACAACACAGGTTTTTGGCTGTAAAACTAATGCATGTTCATTGCAGAAAAATCAGAACATTTGAAGAAAACAGGAAAAACCAGTATTTTAAGATCCCATATACTGTAAACAGTTTTTAATCAGATTTTTCCTTTCAGTCAGAAAAATAAAATATTTTAAAAATATGTACAAAAATGTACACAAATGACATTGATTCATTAAAAGACTTTTAAATATGTAGTTCATTTTTCTAACATGACAATTCTACTTTTAGCAGTAGTGTATCCTATAGAAAATATGCAAAAATGCATACAAAGAAATTAGTCCTTCCATTATTTATGAAGCATGAAACTATTAACGAGCTATACATGCTGTAACAGAGAAGTTGTTAACTATGGCTTCATCTATACAATGGGTTGATATGCATCTATTTTAAATAAGAAAATGCGTTTACATTAATTCAACTTTAAAAAGGTTATAAAATATCATTAGAGTATAACGATATTTTTGTTAAAAAATAGAAAAAAGTCATAGAAGATGATACAAAAAGGTCTTAACACTAGCTATCTTTCAGTCATGAACATAAACATGGTCTTTGTTTCTCTGCTTTTATTTTCTTTGCACAAATCTTAATTTTCATTCAGTGAGCGTATTTTACTTGTGGTACAACAACAATAATAAAGAGAAAAGGAAAAAAATATGATACATTATTTCCAAACAAAGACGAAACTGGGACCTCCCCCCACCATTTTAGGACTGTTTTTGTTTTATGGGGTTGTGTGTGTAGGAGTGTTTTTTTGTGTGTTTTTCATTTAACACGTGGCAAATATGTTATTTCCCTCATTTCCTCAGATATTCTTCAAAATCATGATTTTCAATAGCTGCATTTACTGAATGGATATGTCACAAGTAATTAAACCAATCCCCTATTTTTGAGAATTTAAGATATGCTTATACACAGAGTCTGAAGATTGACATACAAAGCTGATCATTTCCTAAGAATTAACTGTAAGATAGAGAATTACTAGATCTAACTGTATCAGTTTTTTGTTTTTTTTTGAGATGGAGTTTCACTTTTTTCACCCATGCTGGAGTGCAATGGCGCAAGCTCCGCTCACTGAAACCTCCACCTCCGGGGTTTAAGCAATTCTCCTGCCTCAGCCTCCCAAGTAGCTGGGACTACAGTCACCTGCCACTATGCTCAGCTAATTTTTGTAGTTTTAGTAGAGACAGGGTTTCACCATGTTGTCCAGGCTAGTCTCAAACTCCTGACCTCAGGTGATCTGCTGGGATTACAGGTGTGAGCCACCATGCCCTGCCTGTATCAGTCTTTTAAGAACATTGAAACATGTTGCTTCAAAAAGACTGTATCATTCACATTCCCATCCACACACAGGATGTATGCATCCTGAGATTGTGTTACTACAGACAAATTCATGAGTTGCCAACTGATGGAAAATCTGAAAATCTATTGTTTGAAATTGGTTTGCATAAAGAAAGTTGATGTGAACCTAAAAACAGCTACTACCTTAAAGACCAATTTAAAAAAAAGGCTTAATTGTTGGCATAAACTAAATATTATCAAATTCATAACGATTAATGGCTGCATACTAGTTCTGTCCAAGTATAAAGAGAATCTTACAATTTGTCAAGAAAAACATGGTAGAAAGTCAAAATATGGTAAACGCTTTCTCAGTTTGGATTTCTCCCTTACCGCATGTCAACAGCTCCTGCTTCACGCCTGTGACTGGTTGGGCCTGCAGTGACTTAGGATAAACACACCTGGTATCCCGTACTGTGATGTTCCTCTCCTTTACCCAGCGATGCATCCACAGTATGTTACAGTCACACAAAAGATACTCAGTCTGGAATTCCCTGTAACATGCAAATACAACTTAAGAGATTATAGTGCATAAAATTAAATAGCACTTTTGTTTTATACTGGGTTACGTTTCTGGTGGCAAGCACAATACTGTTCACCCACACCACGCCTAAAGTACATTTCGTTGGCTAGCTACAGTTTCTCTCCAAGGAGCTGAATTGCAGAGTTTTGGACCCCAACCCTGTTCTTGCTGGTCCCTAGTTTCTGCTTTGGATGAAATCTGGTAGGCAAACAAAGACTCTTTGGCAGATATCCCTCTTCTATGCAACAAGCTACTGAACACCAGGGTTCTCTAGAATACCAAATCCCATTCCTTTTTGTCTAACAAGCTTCTACCCATTTATCATGAAGTGTGTGGCATTAATATTACATCTTGAAGCCATCCCCAATTTTCCAGCATCATTATCACATTCTTGTCCTAAATGCCTACCAACTCTGTTGATTTTGACAATGAAACAGCAACCTAAAGCAATATGGATTGTTTTCTGTGATGATATTCTGTATTTCTAACCAGACTGTGAGCTTCCCTAGGGTAGGAACTGTTTCTGATCCCTTTCTGCTATGCACCAAGTGACACCATAGATATTTACCAATGTAAGAGATAAAGACCCAACAAATCAAAAGCATACAAATAAGAATGCCTCAGCTTTGATACAAAAGATAGTAATGAAATGTCTTTATATGTGGCAAAAACCTTTATAATTTGGCACTTGGACACGAGAAGAAGAAAGGATAAACAGAGCTGAGATATAAGCACAAATCTCTTAAATAATATAATTACTAAGTGCTGACTATTCATGTGCCACGCATTTGCTAAGTCCAGCTCATAACAATAAATGCAGGACCCTGTTCCTGCCAATATAGGGGGCAACATATAATAGAAGAATCAAAATGTAAACATAGCTAAAATAGAATGCAATATGTTCTATAAAAATAAATCAACAAAGTGCAATAATGTTTAAGTGTGTGTGCTTCTAACACAGCTACAGTGTTGGCTCAGGGTTCACCTCATTCGTTTTGGCAAAAAAGAGTAAGGAAAAAAGAAAAGGGATCTGATGGAATACAGCATAGAAAATAAATTTAAACAACACCAGAAGGAGGATGTGACAGACTCCTAATTTCTAAGCACCATCTTCTGGTCAGTTCCTAACACTACCAGGTAAAAACACTGGCAATTTCTCCCATTTTGGGGATGAAAATACTTCCCACGTTCCTGCTACCCAGGGTCTCAAAACCCAGACTAGCTTTTGTCTTTTTTTATTTCCTAATCTTTGCAGAAATGGCTGACCTGAGCCCACTAAATATGCCAAAAGTAGATGTTTCTGCTTAAAGGTAGTCTTCTGGATAAGAATGGTAAGCGTGCCAAAAAGAGAAAGAAGATGGAGTATGAGCCAAAGTGACTTCAGAAGTACATACACATGCCTGCTATGATGGTGAGAAGCTGGTTACGGCTCCTAATACCTATTAGCTACATCCCAAGGAAGACTCCTAAATGAGATTTAAATGACAGGTATAGGAAAGGAAGAGAGATGAAAGGAGAAGTCAGAGTACATGGAAGAGAGGAATCAGGAGAGAAAAACTCTTTCCCTGGAAGAAAAACACTCAATCCCATAAATTACTCAATGAAAACCTGAAAAACATTATATTTAACTGTAATTCCAATAAAATTAGGATAATTTATAGTCTGAGATATGTTAAGGTTTATCTGAAAATAGTTACTTGCAAAATAACTTCTATGCAATCTCTCAGTTAACAAAACCATCTGGGAAAAAAAAAAAAAAAAAAAACAATTCTAAAGCTACAAGAAATTGTGTAAATCAGAACTTAAACCGATTTCATAAAGCAGGCATTCTAAATAAACATCCCTACAAACATCAGTAATAAGCTGTAAATTTGATTTTAAGTGGAGGGTGGGGGTGGGTTTACAGGATAAAATTAAATTCCTAAAGTATAAAATATTCCTACAAATTCTTCATAGGAAGGGATATTTTATACTTTGGAAATTTAATTAGTCAAACAATGCAATATTTTATGATTTGAAAAAAAAGTCAAAAAGAAAAAATTACCAGTTTACTTACTCTAAATATAGATTAGAGTAATATGGTATCCTAAGGAGAAAACCGTTGTCCTAGTCTAAACCACATTATTCAGGCTTACTGTATGTTTTCTAATGTGAATGCAAGCTCTCAAGTGAGATTCTAACTTGACAAGATTGTCCTTATAAAGTCTCTGAAACCACATAATAAGTGTTTTTAATTTTCAAAGACATGAAAAGCAAAAAACAGAAAAAATGTTTTACTTACAAAGACCGTAATGAGGCAAGATAATCAAAAGTTCCTTGAGATAATGAAGAAAACAAATTCCCCGAAAGGTTTCTGAAAGACAGAAAACAATTCCACTTTTAAAAATACAACTGTCTATCATTTTATCCTATTCTGTATTTTCTAAGGCATCCTACAGTCATTAAATAATGTTACAAAGAAGTCATGAAAGTGTCAATGCTTACAAAGAGGGAGTGATTAGCAAATACTTCCTCCAAGGTTGAAGAAGAAAATTATTCTTCACCTTATACAAACTAGTAAACACAATTATTAAAAACACATTAATGCTAGATAAAAATTTTTCTGTCAAATATCAGGTGAACCTAAAAGGTACCCTACTGAATTCCCATTAGAATTACTCTAAGTGTTCACTCGCATCTAATTTAAGAAAGCAGCAAATAAAAATGTAAAAACAAATAGAAAATAAATAATTAAAACTTTAAAAAATAACAAAAGGAAAAGGATGGCCTCAATGACCAGCAGCAGTAGCGTACTAAACATGACTGAAAATCATGAGGAGAGCGGGATGAGTTCAGGGCTTAATATGAGAGACTGGGGATGGAACTCCATGCTGCTCTTGGGCAAATCACTTCTCTAGTCTATCTTGTGTCAACAGGCTTCAATACATAACCCGACTCTTGCAGCGTTCTGAATGAATGGAACTCAGAAACCCCTATTCTACAATGTGAGTAGTTTGTTACACCCAAAACAATTTGACCAAAGTATTTCTTCCATAATGGACTATGAGTTCTGGAGCTGGGTGGAGAAGGGCCTGTGTCTGTGTGCACTTCCGTGTACACTTGTAACATGCTGGAGTATAAATGGTGCTCAATAATTGCTCATTGCTCAGGATGTACACCTCACCTTCAGGGGACTTCTAACGCTAAAATGAGACTGAGTGCTCTGGAAAAATCGCATATGCCCAACCACCACAAGATCTGTTCTATGCCTGTTGTGATACCAAGAACAGGCAGAACTGAGACGTAGAGTTCTAGAAGTGAGGTGGGGGAAGAAACACGGCAGAGGATGGGATAGAAATCTGGAGTCCTGCAACTTCTCTGGAAGCTGGGCTGAATCCTTCATATGTGGGAGAGAGCGACCATCGGGCAGATGGATTTCCCAGTGGAGCTGGAGAAGAGAACTGATCAGGGAGGGGTCAGCTGCTCCTGGGACACCAGTAGCAACATATTCCTGGATGGGAAGACCTGGTATCACACAAGGGCCAACACTTTACAAATTAACCTACAATGGCCTTCAGCAAGAACAAGACTGGACTGGTTTTTATATTTTATAATTTTTTTGTAAGAAAAAGGCTGGATTCAATGATTCTCATAGAAGAAATACCTAGGAACTTAAACAGAAAAGAGTATTTTCAAATTGAAAGGAGGAAAGGGATGTCTTTTTTTTCTTTTTTTTTTTGACTTATCAGAGCAGATGCCAAATGTGAATTGTGAGAAAGGTATGCCCATGGCAGTATAAATCATAATAACATTTTAAGAAAATAAAAAATAGGCCGGGCGCGGTGGCTCAAGCCTGTAATCCCAGCACTTTGGGAGGCCGAGACGGGCGGATCACGAGGTCAGGAGATCGAGACCATCCTGGCGAACACGGTGAAACCCCGTCTCTACTAAAAAATACAAAAACCTAGCCGGGCGACGAGGCGGGCGCCTGTAGTCCCAGCTACTCGGGAGGCTGAGGCAGGAGAATGGCATGAACCCGGGAGGCGGAGCTTGCAGTGAGCTGAGAGCCGGCCACTGCACCCCAGCCTGGGCGGCAGAGCAAGACTCCGTCTCAAAAAAAAAAAAAAAAAGAAAGAAAAGAAAAGAAAAAATAAAAATCATTTTGGCTGGGCGCAGTGGCTCACGTCTGTAATCCCAGCACTTTGGGAGGGCCGAGGCAGGTGGATCACCTGAGGTCAGGAGTTTGAGAGCAGCCTGGCCAAAATGGTGAAATCCCATCTCTACTAAAAATATAAAAATTAGCCAGGTTGATGGTGTGTGCCTATAGTCCCTGCTACTTGGGAGGCTAAGGTGGGAGAATCGCTTAGAATCTGGGAAGCAGAGGTGACAGCGAACCAAGATGGTACCACTGCACTCCAGCCTGCGTAACAGAGTGAAATTTTGTCTCCAAAAAACAAACAAACAAAAAAATTGCATCTTACAGTAACCACTAGGTTCTAATATGCATATTATTAGATATTTCCCTTGGAAATCACAAAGGAAGGGATCACATTAGAGAAGGACATGGCATTTTCTCAGGAAATCCCAACGCAAACCAATTTTTCCTTGAGTGTTGGAACAGACTGCTATTTGTACAGCTGAACACAAGTGAAGTAATTAGCTTGGATTTGGGGGCCATAAAGAATGACACATATTTTAAAACATTACAATCACAGTCTAGCTCTGAGATGCTCACCAAATAAATATGTAAATAAATAAAACTAGAAGGGAGTCGAGAATGACAAGAGCAAAGTCACTGCTCCCCTATCATAATAAGCTCGTAGAAAGGAGCAGCAGGTGAGTTACCCGCCCACTCCACCCTTTATGCTGTTCTTTTTTATTTTATTATATTTTTTGAGACAAGTCTCACTCTGTTGCCCAGGATGGAGAGCAGTGGATGGAGTGCAGTGGCTCACTGCAACCTCTGCCTCCCGGCCTCCCGGGTTCAAGTGGATTCTCATGCCTCAGCCTCCAGAGTAGCTGGGATTACAGGTACATGCCACCAGGCCTGGCTAACTTTTGTATTTTTGGTAGGCACGAGGTTTCATCATGTTGGCCAGGCTGGTCTCGAACTCCTGACCTCAAGTGATCCACTCACCTCGGCCTTCCAAAGTGCCACTGTGACTGGCCATTGTTGTTTTACTCTCACTTAATTTGACTTTGTTTACTTATCTTTTGCTAACTAGATACATTTGAATTCCTAAGAGTTGCATGCGTATATGATGCATCATCTATTATACAGAAGCCTCTATCAGGGCAGACTTGGTAAAGGAGGGGAAAATGCAATTAAATGCAATCTCCATCTACAGAGGAATGACTAAGTTACAATCTGTTCTATACCTAGAATATTCTGTAGCCAATGACAAGCATGAACTAAATCAACATGTACTCTATTAAAAAGATGTTAATATGTTGGTAAATTATTTTTAAACTGAGTTGCCAGGTACAGAGCATTTTTAAAGCCCTGTATGTGTGTCTATGCATTTCTGAGTATAACAGAAGAAATATATATATATATATACCAGATCATTAATACAAGTTATCTCAGGATGATGCAACTGAAATGATGAAAAGAGATCTAATTTTTCCTTCATATGATTTTATTACTCAATAACAACCACTTTTTTGTATAAAGGAAGTTCTTTATACAAACATATTAGTTGTATATATGTATTTATATGCAAATACATACACACACAACACATGTTTGCATATAAAGGAAATTGTAAAGGGTAGTTCTTATAAATACATATATTTCTGATAGGAAAATATTAAAAGTATAATTCTTGAGGAAAATATACAGGTATTAGATTGCCCACAAAGAACAACTTGAAAAAATTTTGGTCTGTAGATCTCCTGACAGAGATTTTGATCTGTAGATCTCCTGACATTTCTCTGCAAATTAACTTCCTAAGTGAAGGACACAGGCTTCACAGAAGTCCATTATTGGCTCCCCGTTTGGTCTGCCAGTTACTTCCACTGTTACAGTGGGACAGAGTGAGAACCTTTGCAAGTAGGACTATACTGCTCTGAGATAGTTCAAGAGAACTTCTCCATCAGCAAAGGCAGAGATCAATATATAGAATTAATCCCCACCCCACCCATGTCTACTAAGGTCTCTGATACACTTAAAGAAAGGGTAGTTTTTTTAAAAAAAATGAATTCATAAATTTCCGAAGCCAAGACTCGATCAAAAATAAGAAATCTGGCTGAGAATGCCTAGGCTGTCCATCAAGGTCTCATCATCCCTTAGCCAAGGAAGCTGGCTAAGGGACCCACTCAGTTTGAGGTCCCCAGTTCAAGAGTTACCAGAGGAAACAGCTAGAACAGTGATCCACTCTAGAATTCCTTCTTTTTGTATACCTTCTCTTTCAGGTGGGAAATAGTAAGAGGAAGATCTCTGATTCCTAATCTAAGGAATGTACTGCATGCTCCATTCCTAATCATATTCTCTTTTCCACTCACTGGACTGAGAAAATGCCATTCTCTACATCTGAAATATGAGCTGTTATCAGCCTTCACAACCCGCATATGGCCTGGCTCAAGAGCTCAAATATCTGGGGACAGCAGCAGCCCATGCAAAACACTTAAAGTTTCCTGATCCACAGCTCTAGACCTGTGCCAACTCAAATTATGATAAGCAATGTCACTGCAATGCAATGCTGAGTGGTAGGAAGTTTCCTTAATTGTCATGTTGTTCTTTACAAGGTATTTAAAAGATGTAGGCCAGGTATACTGCTGTATATGCCACAGACTGCTCCATTTAGGAGATCCACAATAGGAATGATAGACAGTGGAGAATCACACGCATGAGGGGGTGGGAGGAAGGTGGATGATGAGAAATTACTTAATGGATATAATGTACATTATTCAGGTGATGGATACCTAAAAGCCCTGACTTGACCACCATGGAATCTATGCCTGTAACAAAACTGCACCTGTACCCCAGAAATCTATATAAAAATAAAAGTAAATCAAATTTAAAGGCCACTATCATCTATTATTACATGAACTATAAGATTATCTCAATCAAATCTCAAAGTGGGAAGCTTGGCAATGTTATTTTTATGTTTTAATGTGTTACTTGGATGATGTTCATTGTGTTCCGTGATGTATAAATTCTCACAACAGGTATAAGATAATTGGTAAAAATGTAAGAGACCACCCAAGTTCTAAACCTACCAAACATTTTAGTTCTTGACGAAGGAGGCAAAGGAAATACTAAGAAAACAGCAACCTGCCCTAACAGAAGCTCTGTCCCACCCAGCTCTTTTGCCTAAAGAACGTGTACTGATGTGTCAAATCCCTAGGCCAGAGCCAGAAATCAATCTAAAACTAAAATCAACAAAATAGTAGACTCCAGTTTACTATTTTGTTTTTCATTACTTTGGTCATAGCTGTCCAAAAAACATAACAAAAGTCTCCTTCACAGATGTATGATTTTGTCAATTCTAATGCAGTCCTCAAAAGTAAAAATACAGCCAGGCACTGTGGCTCACACCTGTAATCCCAGCACTTTGGGAGGCCGGGGCGGGTGGATCACGAGGTCAGGAGTCTAAGACCAGCCTGGCCAAGATGGCGAAACCCCATCTCTACTAAAAATACCAAAAAATTAGCCGGGCGTGGTGGCGGGCACCTGTAATGCCGGCTACTCACAAGGCTGAAGCAGAGAATGGCATGAACCCGGGAGGTAGAGGTTGCAGTGAGCCGAGACTGTGCCACTGCACTCCAGCCTAGGCGACAAAGTGAGACTCCATCTCAAGAAAAAAAAAAAAGTAAAAATACAAAATTCTCAAGAAGGGATTTTAAAAAGCACTGAGATAGAAATGTTTGCAAAGGGCCGGGCGCGGTGGCTCAAGCCTGTAATCCCAGCACTTTGGGAGGCCGAGACGGGCGGATCACAAGGTCAGGAGATCGAGACCATCCTGGCTAACACGGTGAAACCCCATCTCTACTAAAAATACAAAAACTAGCCGGGCGAGGTGGCGGGCGCCTGTAGTCCCAGCTACTTAGGAGGCTGAGGCAGGAGAATGGCGTAAACCCGGGAGGTGGAGCTTGCAGTGAGCTGAGATCCGGCCACTGCACTCCAGCCTGGGAGACAGAGCCAGACTCCGTCTGAAAAAAAAAAAAAAAAAAAAGAAATGTTTGCAAGGCAGTTACAAAGGAGTTAAGAAGCAATTAATTTAACTAACTTCAAGTCATGAGTAAAGCTGCACACCAAATCAATCTTTTATTGAAAAACAAAAATCAGGCCATATACCTTTCCCTGAAAATGAAAGGACACACTGGAAACAGCTACAAATTTCCTATGCAGCAGGAACGTTCTGTTCTACTCTAATAACTGATCTGAAGTCTCTTCCCTTACTGTATAGATGAAAGAATCTCATCATTTAAGCTCCTAATTGGTTTTTCAAAGGTAACGTGAAATACAAGAAACATTCTAAAAAGCTACAAGGAGAAAGAACCGCAAGTAGACAACCCTTACACTGACCTTCCACTCCACATCTAGCATTTCATGCGGAACCCTATTCCCAGACGGCTTGTCTCTAAAACACGATTTCGTGCCATTTTCCAACAGAAATGTCTTTTAGTGGCTTCCTATTGTTTAATCAGTTCTAAGCCCCTATCTGCTTTTCATACATTTCAAAATAAAGCTCTATGATAAATAATCAGCCTTATGTATAATTACTCTCAAACAGAACTTTTATTACTTTTTTTAATTTTTTTGAGACAGTCTTGGCCTGTCACCCAGAGCTGGAGTGCAGTGGTGCAATCTTGGCTCACTGCAACCTCTGCCTCCTGGGTTCAAGCAATTCTCGTGCCTCAGCCTCCCGAGTAGCTGGGACTACAGGTATGCGCCACCACACCCGGCTAATTTTTGTACTTTTAGTAGAGATGGGGTTTTACCATGTTGGCCAGGCTGGTCTCCAACTCCTGACCTCCAGTGAGCTGTCTGCCTCGGCCTCCCAAAGTGCTGGGATTACAGGCGTGAGCCACCATGTCTGGCTTAAAACTTGTTTTTTAAAAAAAGATATAAACATACTTGATGACTTATACAAAGTTCTTCCACATTTATATTCTATATAAATTATAATAAACAGATATATATAACTTAAATGTTAAATAATCATTGTAACTTTGAGCTAC
The DNA here is from genome assembly GCF_009764315.1 of Trachypithecus francoisi. Classification (NCBI taxonomy): domain Eukaryota; kingdom Metazoa; phylum Chordata; class Mammalia; order Primates; family Cercopithecidae; genus Trachypithecus; species Trachypithecus francoisi. Next base: position 21,670,204 of record NW_022681454.1, read on the forward strand.
TATTAATCCTACTTTGTAGGTGAAAAACAGAAAAGTCAAACAACTCACCCCAAATCACATGGTCAGAGGCACAATTCAAATGGTTATTTTACTCCAAGCCCACCAGCCCTCCCCTTGACAAATGGCCTTGTTCTCATTCCCACCTTCATGTATCATTGGTTTGGCTTCTTTTCCTTTCTAACTACCCAGATCTCTGCAAATCTTCTGGGCCATCAGCGTACATCAGCTCAAATTTTCCCAGACTAGCAAAGCTTTTGATCATACCTCTCAGCATGAATGTGCTCTCTGTTGCATGTACTACACCGTGTTATGTGGTGTGTGTGTACATGTGTCTGTGTGCGCACATGTGTCTGTGTGTGGTGTGGTAAGGTACCATTATATTCTGAGCAGATTACACCCCCATGATTAAACTGTGAGCTCTCTGTCCCTTAAGGCTTCTAAAACCCCTACAGTTGCTACTTATAATTAAATAGATCATAAGTTTCATACATATTTAGGTACTGGCTCTAATGCTTCCTTATCTTTTAATGGGAAAGAAAAGATGTACTTACAGCCGAACCAGATTGGTGAGTCCTCGAAATATGTCTGCATTCAGACATCCTATTCGATTGTTTGTCAGATCCCTAAGGAGAAGGGTGGGAAAGTGTCTTCAATTAGTTCTCTTGGTTAATGAAGGTCTCATGCATTCAGTATTCAAGAACAGCACCCAGGTATCGCACAAGACCTTTATTCTAGCATATTTGAGATATTTACTCTACTTAAGTGAGATAAGCATAGCAGTGAGGCCGAAAATGATCCTTGCTTTCACTTACTGCCGGCACGCACAGACTAATGCTGCTCAATTATGGTGCCCTCTATATTTCAAGTACTTACTCTTGCAAAATTACTCAAGATAAAATTGGAGTAGTAAAAATGAGACTCAAACTATCTTGCTGCCCGCAATTCAATTCCTTAGATGACCTACACAGTTAATTATGCTGGGGCAGTTGGAGAACTGAGCCCAAACTCAGCCAGTAAATAACGGATAATGGATAAAAGGGCAAATTATTACAATGATGGAACTTTTGTTTCCTGAGGAACATCTGAAAATACCATTTTCTGACTTCATTCCTTAAATACTCAGAAGTTTCAACTATAATGAAAAAAAAAAAAAAAACTACCGTGTTAGCTTTCAGTTTACAGATCTATCATTCAGACTCCAAGCCAAATTACTTTAACAATATCTATGATATGGCCCAATTATTTTTGCAATCACTCCTCATTTCTATTTCCTATTAAATGTTACCTTCTAAATATTTTTTACTTCTCAATGAAACTTTTTTCTTTTTACCTATGTAAAAGTTTTAGTTAATATTTTGTTCTATCCCTATTTATTTATTTTGCTTGACATCAAGGACAATGAACACAATTTTATTTTTACATTTAATCAGAGACCTGCACTGGTTTAAAAGTAAAAACTTTACGTTGGGAGATAACCACTAACAATATCTGTAACTTTCACCTGGGATGGCATGACTTGCATCATTGTTTTCAGTGGACTTAGTAAGCCCTATGCAAGAAAACCCTGAAGCAATGAATCTTAAGTTTTATTAGTTGCTAGACTTGGAATAATTCATCACACTTTGAATTCTAACAAAATAATTAGAATAAGCTCCCTAAGCCAAACTTTCAAAAATATTTTCATCATATTGCCTCCAAAGTCCCTATTATTCTCTCTCATAGAGAGGTACACATTCTTTGAGTTACTCAGTTACTCTTCAATAAGGCGATCTACACCATCCATCTCAAACTAAAAGTATTGGATTCCAAACTGTGTACTTGGTCATGGCAGAAGATGTAGTAGTCTCACCAGAAATTCTAAGAACATAGCATTTGAATCAGGTACCTAACTCATTTGCATTTTTCCTTGACTATTTCAAAAGTTAAAATGAGATGGTTTAATTTTAGGTGTCAACTTGGCTGGATTGAGAGGGCTCACTGGCTGGTGAAGCATTGGTTTGGGTGTGTCTGTGAGGGCGTTTCCAGGGGAGATTGGTGCAGGAGTGAATGGACAGAGAGGAAGGACCTGCCCTCAATGTGGGTGGGCACTATCCAATCAGCTGGAGCCCCACTGGGACAAACAGGCAAAAGAGAGGGCTTATCTCTCTCAGTTCTCTCTCCCCTTCCGCCTTCTCCTCCTATTGTTGGACATCAGGCTACAGGTTGTCTTTTGGACTCTGGAACTTGCATCATTGGGCTTCCTGGGGCTTTTAGGACTTCGGCCTTAGACTGGGGACTGCTCAGTTTGTCCAGTTCTGAGGCTTCCAGACTTGGACTGAGCTATGCTACAGGATTCATAGGCCCTTCAGCTTGCAGAAAGCCTATTGCGGGACCTCTCTCCCTCTGTGATCATGTGAGCCAATCCTAATAAATCCCCTAATAAATCCCCTCTCATACATCCTACTGGTCCTCTCTCTCTGGAGAGGCCTAACACAGCACCTTAGGTAATCCTGGTCTTCAATAATTTCATAGTTCTGCCTTCCCTCTCTTATGACAACTTTTGATAAAAGAATCTTAAGCAATACAAGTCTCTATCTGTCCTCGTTGTTCTGTAGCTCCTAAGTATTTAATCATACGGGGCCTTTTCGTGTAAATTCCAGTTGATTTTCCTTTTATTTCGGGGTTTCACTGTTAACAAAAGGCATCTTCTTGTAAATTGTTGCGCAAACAAGCGTATCTGGGCTCTATTTATAATCTTGTCTCAATTCTGAGCTTTAAATGGTGCAATTACCATTGATTCTCCGGGAAACAATTTCATTACAGCCATACCTACTTAAAATGGTATTTAGATACTGATAATGGGTTTTTATTTGGATTGAAAATCAACTTAAATTCGCTGATAAAACACAAGAGAAAGTGATGGATCCAGGGTTCACCTACTTCTGATCGTATATTCTTCAGAGAGCCACTTCAACTTCCTGATTCAAATTATTTATAAACTAAAGGCAAAGGCATGGTATAGTAACAAAAATACTTTATGTATGCTTGTTAAGGGAGATGCACAATTGAAATTAATGACTTAAGAACCCATAAGAAAAAGGGTCTGTATCTATGAGCAACTAGCCAACACTACTGTCAAATATCTTTATATCCCGTTGAGTTTACATACAGGACTTCTTCAGCTTGCAAGTTGTGTATCCTAAGTTAATTACAAGTCATCTGTTTGGAATTAAGAATGTATCTTCTAATGGGAAGAATATTATAAATGGCAATTACCTTCCTAAGCAAGAACACAAGAGACTACTTAACATGTAACAGTGAAAGACTACTAAAGCAATGCCTGGTACAATATCAGTAATTATATTAAATACTCCTGAACAAGAATTTTTAAAATTCATTTTGGATGGCAGTGCTTATGAGTTTATTTACTGAAAGATAAATAACTAGATGGAGATTCTAAGATAGTCTGCAGTATCTAAAACATAACGAAGAAACTGCTTTTTATTAACAGCCAAGTTTTCTTCAACCTATATCTCAGCATAGAGATACAATCAGCATTAATATTTTTATTACCTAAAAGCTGCGACTACAACAGTGTGGAACACAGAGGGAGTGGGTAAGAAAAGGGCCTGAGAGGATAATTTCACATTCCTCTCATTAAGGCAAAAAACGGAGATTGGAGGGAAAAATATTCTAAAAGTTCTCATACTTTCACATCAGAATCACTGGGAGGGATGGTCGAAATAAAAATCATTCAGCATCAGCCCCAGAGTTTCTGATAGGGTAGATGTGAGCTCCTACACTTTTGCTTTCTACTTGAGGACTCATGTTCCTAGGCATGGGTGCAAAACTGACTCAGGCACAGACAGAAGCACAAAGAAAGTGAGTCACTGCTGTAAATCGCGCTCACCTGCTGCTGCCCCTCCACTCCCTAATGACCTGTCTGGAGGCGCAGCCTGTTTACGGTCATGCTCCATATCCCCTGCCTGTGTCTGGATAGCTGAGTCCTAACAACTTCCAAGACTCTTACAGCAGCTAAACTCTAGCTACCGCGTCATCTCCTTGCAACTGTATTTTGATTCCATATCCAGGCTCGTGGTCAGTGTTCGTAATTCCATTAGACTGCAGACCCCTCAAGAGGTTCCTGATTTACCTGTGTGTCTCCAGAGCCTTGCTCACAGTTGGGCTCTCAGGATGAACTTCAGGAATTTTTGTTTAACTGAACTGACACCGATCACCACCTTATCACTTTGATTAAGCTGCCATACCTGGTTGAGAGTGCTTTTACTGAACGCTAAACCTGGCTTGGTCCCATGCAATCTGATGCCTAAGCTCCACCCTCCTATAACTCTTACCTTTCTTAAGTTCTTTCTTCTAGAACTCCAATCTCCACTACCACGTACCCCAGACCAGCCAGTTTTTCTAACTTGTTTCATTAAAAGCCTTCACTAGAAAATAATAAAGTGTAAAATGGGCGGAAGAGAAGAAATCTGATTAGTAGCAAGATCTCCTCCAGATGGCCCTGAGCTTCTAATGAGTGCAGACAAAGACTGATAAACACAGGGAACCACCACTCACCCTCAGCAAAAAATACGGTAGGAAAATTCCCTACTGATTCAAATTGTAACTAATTTTCAAAGACAAAGAGAAAATCCTTTAACTCCTACCGTTCTTAATCTTACAGAATTCTGACCCTTAAGACTAAGAGAGAAAAATAGGAGGAAAGCTACAGATGACAGGTTTTAGATGAAAGATATTTTACTTGCAAAAGCAATAACCAAAAAAATATTTTGCAAAAAGGGCATGACCAATTTTTACAATTGGATTTGACAATAAAAAAGAACAGGTTTTGCAAATACTGCATGTTCTCACTTTTAAGCGGGAGCTAAATGATGAGAACACATGGACACATAGAGGGAACAACACACACTGAGGCCTTTTGGAGGGAGGAGGGTGGCGGGAGGGAGAGGATCAAGAAAAACAAGTAACGGGTACTAGGTTTAATACCCGGGTGATGAAATAATCTGTACAACAAACCCCCATGGCACAAGTTTACCTATGCAACAAGCCTGCACTTGTACCCCTGAACTAAAAAGTTAAAAAAAAAAAAAAAAAGAAAGAAAGAAATAGGTTTTAAACGACTAAGTAAGACAAAAGATGTCAAAAGTATTAGGATGGAAAGTCAATGTCAACATTTAAGTCATGGCGTAATTAAACTAAAAGCAGCCATACCCAGTGTTATTATGCAAATACCACAGAAAACCAGTAAGACATAAAAAAATACCCACACACACTGGAGGGGGAAAAAATAAGAAAACTTAAAGAAGTGTATAAGAATCCCAAAAAAACAAGAGATAGAGCCAGCCAAAAGGATGACTATAAGGAAAATAAAATCACGGATCTGGTCTCTCTCCCTGATCTTTTGTCCCTGGTCTCCCTACACTTATGTGGTTTCTCCTTATTGCCATGAGAATATTTTGAAATACAAATCTGATAATGTCAATTCCATGTTCAAAAAGTTCTGGTAGCCCCCTACTGTCTAAAGAACAGATTAAACATTTTTAACATAGCAGGTCTTCAAAAGCCCAGTCCCCTGACCAGTATGATCTTCCAATATTCTTTTTCCTCTTTCTACTTTCTGCTCTGATCAAAGAACTAAACTATTGTCCCAAGAGATACATTCTTGCACACCTGCGCCCGCCCTGTTTGGAAGGCCTTTTTAATACATATTCATTCCCTGGGAGCAAGTTCAAATCTAAACAAGTCTGTGGCTCTCACAGCAGGCTGTTCCCATCGCAGGCGCTCTCTCCTTTCCCTAGCAGGTTATGTTTATGATTTTACCTGTTACAGCACCTGTGTGTACGTTCAGATGTATTTTCACTAATGACTGAAGGGTAGCAGAACATGCCACCCCAAACATGTCATATTGGCATAAGGATTATTTCTAGCTACAGGCCGATTGAAAAGCAGATAGATACAAGAAAAGCTCTCTGCTCTACCCTAGCTGACGAAAAAGCAGGACATAAATTTAGAAAGGTATCCCTCCTCCCCTCTCCACTAGAAAGGACAAAAGTTCCTCTCGGGAGAGGGCTTTGGACCCTTATCAGCTTAGTCAAGGCACCAAAGGAATCTACATAACAAGCATTACTAATTAGACTTTATCTACCATTAGTCTCCCGTATATTTGCCTTCCCACAATTTGCTTTCCCTTAAGAGACTCAAGATCCTTCTCCTTTGTCTTGTCACTTCTCAAAAAATGTATTGCTCCTTGCTGAAAGGCTACATAAGCCAGAGTTCTGTGCCACCTCTTTTGAGAATTACTCTTTTCCTGAGTTTTCTCAATAAACTTCTGTTTTTCTCTTGTTAATCTGTCTTTTGTTAGAGGTCCAAGCTGAGAAACTGGAAGGGTAGAGGGAAAATTATTTTTCTTCTCCTACATTATCTATCCCCCCAACCCCAAGAGTCTGCAAGATCTTCCGAAGAAGTCAGGGCATGGTAAGTGGTTAAGTGCTCAGTAAATGCTTTCAGAAAGAATAAAGGATGGAGAGACAGTCCTCATGGCTTTTTTGTAGAGCCACTTCTAAAATGTGGGCCTGCTCAGACAGCAACTGCGAAAGGAGCTTCGTATAGGAGATAGGGGAGTTGTTTAGCTTCAGAAGCAATAAAAAACTGGTCCTTGGGTTTTAAAATTGTAATATATAGATACACATGAAAATGGCAAGACTTTAAATCATTACTTAAAAGGTACCTTTGTTTACATGGCATTTACAACGGACACAGTTTGAATGGATTTGTAATTTGAAAATCGTTTACAGATTATGTCTGCTGGCAAAGCCGACATGGTAATGATTTTAGTAGCAGAAGAGGAACACAGCCAGCCACCATCAAACAAATCAAACCACTGTGCAAATTAACCACCTTCTCAGCTACTTATATAAAATATTCTTTCTGTTTTTCTTTCTTTTTGTTTTCTTGAGACAGAGTCTCGCCCTGTCGTGCAGTGGCACGATCTCAGATCATTGCGGTCTCCCACTCCCAGGTTCCAGTGATTCTCCTGCCTCAGCCTCCCAGGTCGCTGGGACTACAGGCACACACCACCATGACAGCTAATTTTTGTATTTTTAATAGAAACGGGGTTTCCCCATGTTGGTCAGGCGGGTCTCGAACTCCTGACCTCAGGTGATCCACCCGCCTCGGCCTCCCAAAGTGCGAGGATTACAGGCGTGAGCCACTGCGCGCAGCCTTTTTCTGTTTCTGTATCAGGGACCTGGTCAGGTGAAGCTCAAAGAATTATTAAATGTCCATTTTTCATCATGTTAAAGTAAGTTGACAGCTACTTATACAAGGAACAATTCAAACTCACAAGCAAGCAATTCAAACACTTACAATCTTTTTAGAGATGACAGTCCCCAAAAGGCACCTGGATCTATACTACTAATAAGATTGTTTCGGAGGTCCCTGTTAAAAATAAAATAAAAGTTATTCACATATCAACACTGTAACAAGTATTCAGGCACACCACACTTACCTGCTATACAAAAAAAACAAAAGTATAATAGGAGGAAACTGAAGTCAAAATGATTAAGCCAAGATCAAGCCAGTAGTAAATGGCAGAGTCAGAATGCAAATTTGACAAATCTAGCTCCAGAGCCTTTTGGTTTGGTAAATAAAAGAATAAAAATATATGTCATAAAAGAAATATGTGACCTAATATATTATTTAACTTCACAATTATCACTGAACTACAATCATATACATTACTTCTATAATTTCTTCCTTAGTATGCCATACTTTGAATATCAAAGTAAATCTAATTACAATTGTCACAAACATCATTCAATTGAATTTTTAAAACCCATCTTCAAAAATATACACTCTAAAATTCATGTCTTTTGGTTGTTCATATATTTCTCCTTCCCTGGCCTTCTAAATTTTGGTTTTTATCTTTTTTGTTGTTGCTGTCATTTGAGACGGAGTCTTGCTCTGTCAACCAGGCTGGAGTGCAGTGGTGTGATCTTGGCTCACTGCAACCTCCGCCTCCCAGGCTCAAGCAATTCTCGTGCCTCAGCCTCCTGAGTAGGTGGGGTTACAGGCGCCTGACACCACACCCAACTAATTTTTGGTATTTTTAGTAGAGACAGGGTTTTGCCATGTTGGCCAGGCTGGTCTCGAACTCCTGACCTCAAGCAATCTGCCTGCCTCGGTCTCTCAAAGTGCTGGGATTACAGGCATGAGCCACCACACTCGGCCTATGGTTAGGTTTTCTATGAGGTGAGGATATAAAATAAGTGTGTGATAAACCACAATACATAGCTCAAAGCACAGATGCACAAGCTTCATACCACGTGGAATTTGATAGCAGTCACCATTTATCCTCATTCTTCTCAATTACGCTGGCACGTCCATGCAAGAGCACTACTACTTAGGGATGGGAGGCAGCAGTGAGTGTCTCAGCCACATCCCTCTACCTGCGTGGTTTTGCAGATAGGCTATGGCTACAGCTCTCTTCCTGGTCACTGGGCTCAGCTGGGGACTTACCAGTTGCCTATACAAGTGTTTGGCTAGACCTCTGCGGAGAGCTGACAGTCTAAACACGGTCCTTTTCCCTAGACCACACTTCTGCCAGTGACTGGCCCACTCTTCAGCTTTATGGGACCCCCTCAGCTGGGACTGTCTGTCAGGACTCACCTACAGCCTTGTCTGCTGAAGCCAGAGTGGCCTCTGCTCATCTCCCAGGGAAGCTGAAGCCAGATGGCAAACTGAAACTCTTTTCAGTTTTTCTTCTCCTGACATCCTTACATCACAGCGGCAACCTTGCCCCTTCTTTATATAGCCACGTGTACGCTTCCAACACTACTCTTCATTTAAGGATGCACACACCGTTGGTGAAACAAAACAGACACGTAGAGAAATGCTCAGTACAAGCCAAGGTAACCAGTACCTCCAGGGTGCCTTAGTCCCTTATTTACTTGAAATGTACAAGACCTTCCTGGAAGCAGACCCTGGAACACTGGCACCCCCTGTCAGCACAGCACTGAGTGAGGCTCTTTAACGACAATTGCTCCGTCATGGGCGTTCTCACCTGTGCCCAGGCAGTCTAAATTATTTAGAGGAAAATCCTCAGTTTGCCTTCTCCACCCACTCCAAATCAGAAAGCAGCGGGCATCCCTTCTCTACCTACGTGACAGAAAGGACTCCAAGGAAGTCTCGTGGCAATGAACACAGATTCATGTGTTTTCTTCCATCCAATCAGAGGCACATTCAACGTCACTGTGCCAGCAGCTAATGAAAGTGAACTGCTATACATGGCATGCCTCATAACATGTGTGTTTTCTCTCAGGCTCATTCTATCAATACAGCAAAAGTTACAACATCAAAATTGGCTTCTGGTTGGATTCCCCAGACATTTCACAAAAGCATCCCGAGGAGGTTGGCCCTTCGCTCAGCAGCGAAGCCCAGAGCGTATTTACCATAAGCCCAGCATTTTTGATGTGTCAGTGACCCTGTGGCTTCCCACACTATGCGTGTTTAATACCTGGTGACAGAGACTGGACTAGAAATTCTCAAGAACGCTGCTCTGGAAATGCAACCTGTGAATTCTGGGATCACTGTGGCCTCCAGCAAATCCTATGGTCTTTCTTGCATCTCATCCCCATTTTAACACACGGGCACTCCTCAGTAGCTAGGGTTGGGATTGCAATTCTACCACCTCCCCACAATCAGAGCCAGGTTTTTCTAAATAAAACCAAACCCCCTGCAACTCCCCCCTCCCCAGTACTTCACAATATTGAAAAAAACAAAATGATTATTAAACATCAGTATAAAATCTATGCTCCGATTACTATCACTGGATAGGTATTTCATTAATCAGAATTCTGAAAACTTCATATTCTATAAGAAGAAAACAGCTTTGTCGATGCTGGTAACTACCCTAACTTTTCGGGTTTTTGCACCCAACCTCTAAGATATTTTCTAAATAAAGTATCTGAAAAGATCTGAAAAAGTCAGGAAGCGTCACAAAATACACTTAAATGGTCAGAAAAGGTCTTAGTAGTCAGGTAAACTCACAAATCCCATCCTTCTCTCTGGACTTCCAACCAGCTTTTAAGTTCTCCTCTTAACTTGGAGTAAAAAGATGGTCCCTGGTGTAGCAATTTCAACAGAAAGAGGAATATTATGCAGAGGGTAAGTTCCCTACTGTGAACGCCATGGTCCCAGCCAGCATCCTTATCTCCAGGTACCTGCTGCAGCAGACACTGACAGCACAGCAGTGCTCACACTTGCAGTCCCTCTATCTCCAACTCATCCCCATGCAGCCTTCTCTTGGGCACCTCCTGAGAGTCAATCCATTAAGGTCAGAGGTAAAGGGCATGAATGGGCATAGGAAGAGCCCTCACCCAGGAGGAAAACAGAATATCCCAGAGGGCTGGGGGGTCTGAGTGTGTGCCTCACTGGCTCCCAGCAGTCCCCAGTACCAGCTGTCTGCCGCAGGAGCTGCTTGGGAAGACACTGCCCTAACGGCTGCCCTTGCTTCTCATGGTCCAGCACCACATATGAGGGCTGCTGGGCAAACCTCCCAACCAAATTACTACACTGAAAGCTCACCTGGGGACCTGCTTCTGGGGAAATGTAGGTTAAGATATCAGCCTGGTAATGTGAACCAGCCAGTACCCAGGCCAAGCAGAGCCCTAAGGGCAAATAGCCACTCCACTCTAAGGACAAAGAGCCAAAAGGTGTAGACCAGAAGCCATTCAAAAATTCAAAGCTTCTACAGTGAGTGAAGGTGTGAAAGGTTTGCAACTATCAAAGGTTCCAAAATTTAATAGTAATAACACTATAATTATTGCTATCAATTATTTAATGTTTGTTTGTTTATTTGTTTATTTATTTATTTATTTGGTGGGGGAAGCAGCCTTCTCCATTGCTTTATGGTGGAAACACCTCTGCTTCTCCATATGGTACAGGTAGTGCCCCCAAATTTTCAACACCATCCCTTAAGGTATGACACCTGATCAACCTTGTGCAGATTTTTCAAATACTCTGGCCTTAGCAATTATATGATTTTGGTCTAACTACACCCAGGACTTGTGGGAGAGGAAGGGATGAGCATAGACATTCCCACTGGTTTGATAATAGGTCAAGATCTGAGTCTGGAGCTGCTAATGGCCCTGTGGCTATAATCTGAAGAAGCCAACAGAATGGAAAAGAGAAAAATGGTGAGCCCCTGGACCCAGCCAAGCCTGAAATCCACCTCTAACTCTGGGCTATTTAGATGCACAAACCACTAAATACAGTGAGTTGGTGTCTATCACTTATCAGACCATTAAGACCTTATAATCACCCTAGGAGGCAGTGTCATTGTTTAAGATGCGGAAACTCATGCGCAGAAAGATTAAGAAATTCAGCCAAGTTCTTGTTCTTAATAAGTGGCCAGGATTTAAGGGTATCTTTCTGATTGACACAGTGGAGATTTGCTAAAGGAACCAAGTAAATGTATAGCTAAAATAATAGGAAAACAGGTAAACCAAACACACTGAAAAGTTGGCCATGATCAAGTTGAGTTGCTGGAGGTAACATTCTTTCGACTTCTCCATATGTCTGAAAAACTAAGTTATTTCATGTGGTAACCCCCAGCCTTCCAACTAGGCGTCAAAGTCACTGCCTCTCTGTCCTGGTCATCACCATCAGCCTAGCCCAGGTTGTAAACCACACAAGTTCTCACCTACGTCCGATTCTCCATCTGAAGTGATCTTTTTAAACACAGACCTGATCAAGTCTCTGCTCTGATTGAAACCTGAAAAACATCCACAGTCCCTCAGAAGGAAGTTCAGGTGCGTTAAGGTAACTTCCAAGACTACCCGTGGTCCCAGCCTTGCCCACCTTTCCTTCACCAACTCTCACTTCCCATCTGCTCAACATCTTCCCTTAACACTCACCCTGTCTCTCTTCATTTATACCAGTCATACTGCAAGATGTTTCTAGAAAGGGTATTTCCTCTCACCTCTAGACCTCTGCACTTGGGATTCCCTGTCCCAAACACATCACAATCTCCTCCAACTCACAACTTCACCTCCATCCCTCTTCACCCACGTATCCTTGAGGCCTTGGGTGAAACTCCATTCCTTCCTCCAGAAAGATACCTGTGAACGCTGGGCACACTGGCTCACGCCTATAATCCCAGCACTTTGGGGGGCCGAGGCAGGCGGATCACCTGAGATCAGGAGTTCGAGACCAGCCTGGCCAACATGGGTGAAACCCCGTCTGTACTAGAAATACAAAAATTAGCCAGGCGTGGTAGCGCACACCTGTAGTCCCAGCTACTCAGGAGGCTGAGGCTTGAACTCAGGAGGCAGAGGCTGCAGTGAGCCGAGATCACACCACTGCTCTCCAGCTTGGCGACAGATCAAGACTCTGTCTCAAAAAAAAAAAAAAAAAAAACCTGTAAATAACAGTGCTCTGCACCCTGTCCTGTGGCATCTCTTATCACGCTGTACCAAGTGCACCTCAATTACTTCAACTGTCTTCACTGAGAGACCACAGGTTCCACAAGAGCAGGCTCTGCTCCACTCAGCGAGGGGGAGACACCCAATACAGGGTGTGTGGATGGATATGTTCATGGACAAAAGAACGCACCACGGCTACGAGACAGAATTACATTAACCTTTCTATAAAAATATTTTAGGCCGGGCGCAGTGGCTCACGTCTGTAATCCCAGCACTTTGGGAGGCCGAGACGGACGGATCACAAGGTCAGGAGATCGAGACCATCCTGGCTAACACGGTGAAACCCCGTCTCTACTAAAAAATACAAAAAACTAGCCGGGCGAGGTGGCGGGCGCCTGTAGTCCCAGCTACTCAGGAGGCTGAGGCAGGAGAATGGCGTAAACCCAGGAGGCAGAGCTTATAGTGAGCCGAGATCCCGCCACTGCACTCCAGCCTGGGCGACAGAGCGAGACTCCGTCCCCCGTCAGCCCCCAAAAAATATATATATATATTTTTTAGTAAGCTATGGTTGGCTACAAAATTACAAGGCTGATCATAAAGCCAGATAATTTGGAGAATGTAGTATCTCATTATGAATCATTTCCATTTCTCCATAAAAGTAGACAATCATGATGTCTGCAGTTGACCTTCGAATAATTCACCAAACATATGTAGGCATATTCCAATACAGAAGAAAAAAATGATGGCATATTGTTAATAATTACTGAATTGTTGAATCTGGGTAAGTAAATTGGTAATATGAAAGATTATGGCATTGTCCTTTCCATTTTTCTGTATATTTAAAACTTTTCATAATCAAATGTTTGATCCCCAGCATTTTAAGTCCCAGGAGGTACAGTTAATCATCAGGACTGACTTATTAGTTCCTATCTTCCTCCCTGCAACTCCTCAACTGACCCTCATTTCAACAAGATGATTTTATGAAAAAAGTCAACCTGTATGTTTTTCACTTGTTTTGCATAAGCTAAAAAGCTCTGTAAATAGAAATACATAATGTCAGTTCCATTTTTTTAAAACATACGTTTCCCTTTTCAGATTTTAAACAGCATCTACAACAGAAACTGATTTAGCTAAAGCAGTACATCAATTTGGAGTCAATGATGAACTGCATATGTTTCCACAAAATACCACTCATGAATAACTGAGTACTGTAATATAATTTAAAGATATACTTTTCCTTTAATAAAAAATTCCTGACATATTATATAACATTTAATAATAGCCATATTAATCAGGCATTGCCAAAATATATTTATAGTCAGATTCTCTCATTTAACATCCCCTTTTTCCCCCCACCAACCCACAGCTTCCCTAGTAAGCAGGAGTCTGACTTCAGGATGTATGGCTAAATCTGAGTACATTGGATCATTAAAGCATAAATGAGAAAAAAGCACAAGAATTGCTTAAACAGAACTAAAGGAATATTTTCAGTTCTCGGTAAAAGAATTGCCTCCTTTAGGAAAGAGCATAAAGTAGACCAGGTAAGATGTCTTTAACTGCAAGTATCAGAACCCTCAACTCAAAACAGCTTCAACAATCACAAAAGTAATTCTCTGGCATCACAGAAAATCAAGAGTTGGGCAACCTTTGTGGTTGCTTCCATCCATCTCTCAGATGCACCATCCTCAGAATGTAACTGTGCCTTCAGGCTGAGCCTGACTTACAATATGGAATCCCAGATTCAGAAATCACCTCCAACCACAAAGTCATAAAAAGAAACAGACTTTCTTCTCGTACCTCTCCTTAAAAGCTAGGAAATCTCTCTCCACACCCCACAGCAGGCTGCTCTGCTCCTCATCTCTTATTGACTAGGACAGACTCTGTCAACAGCTGGAAGAGATACTGAATTACCTTAGTGGCCTAGGGGTAGGATTCACATTGGAAAGTCAAACACACTGACCAGTAGGCAACTGTAGCGTCAGCAGTTAGAGTATATGGGGGAGGCATGTCACTAAATATTGGTAACTGAATATATAGCACAATACAAGAATGGCAATTCCATAAAATGAAGACAGAGATGGGGCTGGGCGCGGTCGTTCACGCCTGTAATTCCGGCACTTGGGAGGCCAAGGCGGACAGATCACTTGAGGTCAGGAGTTTGAGACCAGCCTGGCCAACATGGTGAAACCCCATCTCTACCCAAAATACAAAAATTAGCTGGGTGTGATGGCACACACCTGTAAACTCAGCTACATGGGAGACTGAGACAGGAGAATCACTTGAACCTGGGAGAGAGAGGTTGCAGGAAGCCAAGATCATGCCACCACACTCCAGCCTGCGCAAGAGTGAGACTCCATCTCACAAAAAAAAAAAAAAAAAGAGATGGAAGAAGGAAGGAAGGCTACAGACTGGTGAATGGATGGATGATGGATATAAAAGTCTCAATGCTGAAAACAATCTAAAAACAGGTATCCACCAAAACACCAAGCAGAAAATTCATAGGAAGTATAAATTTAGGTAATTCTATCTTTTAATAATAATGGTTTTTAGCAAGTAGGCCAACAGAGACAATTATTATGCAAGTTTAGCAGCCTAATAGCATGGGGCCTCTAGGATCAATAATCCAAAACATCAATTACCGGTGGGGGGTGGGGAGGGAAGACTCCTTGGCTGATGTGACAGCAGAGCCTATATACTCTTCCTGTAGATGTCTGCTCCCTTCCCTCCCTCACCTCCCTCTCTTCTGTGCCTTCCCCCTGGAGGTGTCCCTGCACACTCTACCGAAAACCGAAGACACCCTCAGCCCACAGAGAGCCCCCTTCTGATTGGTTTTGCTCTATGGCACTTACCACAATCTGTCATCTTCTTTGTTTGTCTGAATCATTTCATTTATTGTCTATTCTCTCAATCACTAGAATGTAAGTTACATGAGGCAGAGAGTGCGCACTACTTGTCTTCTTCACTTGAAAAATGTCCAACACACAGTAACTCCTGATCACTTTGTTGAATGAATGAATCCTCACTGTATTTATCAGACCAACTGGTGCTTGACCCACACCACTTCTTCTTACCACACTATGCCTTCTCCTAGACAATCTCATCACCACCTACAGCTTTGAGTCCCTAGACTCAAATTTGTAACTCTAGACCAAATGTACCACTTCTTTTTTTTTTTTATGGTTTTATTTTATTTTATTTTTTTTTTTTTTTGACTTTTTATTTTGATTTTTATTTATTTTTTATTTTTTATTTTTTATTATACTTTAAGTTCTAGGGTACATGTGCATGACGTTTATATCATGTATACTCCCCAATGCAATCCCTCCCTCCTCCCCCCTCCCCATGATAGGCCCCAGTGTGTGATGTTCCCCTTCCCGAGTCCAAGTGATCTCATTGTTCAGTTCCCACCTATGAGTGAGAACATGCGGTGTTTGGTTTTCTGTTCTTGTGATAGTTTGCTAAGAATGATGGTTTCCAGCTGCATCCATGTCCCTACAAAGGATGCAAACTCATCCTTTTTTATGGCTGCATAGTATTCCATGGTGTATATGTGCCACATTTTCTTAATCCAGTCTGTCACAGATGGACATTTGGGTTGATTCCAGTCTTTGCTATTGTGAATAGTGCCGCAATAAACATACGTGTGCATGTGTCTTTGTAGTAGAGTAATTTATAATCCTTTGGGTATATACCCAGTAGTGGGATGGCTGGGTCATATGGTACATCTAGTTCTAGATCCTTGAGGAATCGCCATACTGTTTTCCATAATGGTTGAACTAGTTTACAATCCCACCAACAGTGTAAAAGTGTTCCTATTTCTCCACATCCTCTCCAACACCTGTTGTTTCCTGACTTCTTAATGATTGCCATTCTAACTGGTGTGAGATGGTATCTCATTGTAGTTTTGATTTGCATTTCTCTGATGGCGAGTGATGATGAGCATTTTTTCATGTGTCTGTTGGCTGTATGGATGTCTTCTTTTGAGAAATGTCTGTTCATATCCTTTCCCCACTTTTTGATGGGGTTGTTGTTTTTTCTTGTATATTTGTTTGAGTTCTTGGTAGATTCTGGATATTAGCCCTTGTCAGATGAGTAGGTTGCAAAAATTTTTTCCCATTCTGTAGGTTGCCTGTTCACTCTGATGGTAGTTTCTTTAGCTGTGCAGAAGCTCTTTAGTTTAATTAGATCCCATGTGTCAATTTTTGCTTTTGCTGCCGTTGCTTTTGGTGTTTTAGACATGAAGTCCTTGCCCATGCCTATGTCCTGAATGATACTACCTAGATTTTCTTCTAGGGTTTTTATGGTATTAGGTCTAACATTTAAGTCTCTGATCCATCTTGAATTAATTTTCGTATAAGGGGTAAGGAAAGGATCCAGTTTCAGCTTTCTACTTATGGCTAGCCAATTTTCCCAGCACCATTTATTAAATAGGGAATCCTTTCCCCATTTCTTGTTTTTGTCAGGTTTGTCAAAGATCAGATGGCTGTAGATGTGTGGTATTATTTCTGAGGACTCTGTTCTGTTCCATTGGTCTATATCTCTGTTGTGGTACCAGTACCATGCTGTTTTGGTTACTGTAGCCTTGTAGTATAGTTTGAAGTCAGGTAGCGTGACGCCTCCAGCTTTGTCCTTTTGACTTAGGATTGTCTTGGCAATGCGGGCTCTTTTTTGGTTCCATATGAACTTTAAAGCAGTTTTTTCCAATTCTGTGAAGAAAGTCATTGGTAGCTTGATGGGGATGGCATTGAATCTATAAATCACCTTGGGCAGTATGGCCATTTTCACGATATTGATTCTTCCTATCCATGAGCATGGTATGTTCTTCCATTTGTTTGTGTCCTCTTTGATTTCACTGAGCAGTGGTTTGTAGTTCTCCTTGAAGAGGTCCTTTACATCCCTTGTAAGCTGGATTCCTAGGTATTTTATTCTCTTTGAAGCAACTGTGAATGGAAGTTCATTCCTGATTTGGCTCTCTGCTTGTCTGTTACTGGTGTATAAGAATGCTTGTGATTTTTGCACATTAATTTTGTATCCTGAGACTTTGCTGAAGTTGCTTATCAGCTTAAGGAGATTTTGGGCTGAGACGATGGGGTTTTCTAAATATACAATCATGTCATCTGCAAACAGGGACAATTTGACTTCTTCTTTTCCTAACTGGATACCCTTGATTTCTTTCTCTTGCCTGATTGCCCTAGCCAGAACTTCCAACACTATGTTGAATAGGAGTGGTGAGAGAGGGCATCCCTGTCTTGTGCCAGTTTTCAAAGGGAATTTTTCCAGTTTTTGCCCATTCAGTATGATATTAGCTGTGGGTTTGTCATAAATAGCTCTTATTATTTTGAGGTACGTTCCATCAATACCAATTTATTGAGCGTTTTTAGCATAAAGGGCTGTTGAATTTTGTCAAAAGCCTTTTCTGCATCTATTGAGATAATTATGTGATTCTTGTCTTTGGTTCTGTTTATATGCTGGATTACGTTTATTGATTTGCGAATGTTGAACCAGCCTTGCATCCCAGGGATGAAGCCCACTTGATCATGGTGGATAAGCTTTTTGATGTGCTGCTGAATCCGGTTTGCCAGTATTTTATTGAGGATTTTTGCATCGATGTTCATCAGGGATATTGGTCTAAAATTCTCTTTTTTTGTTGTGTCTCTGCCAGGCTTTGGTATCAGGATGATGTTGGCCTCATAAAAAGAGTTAGGGAGGATTCCCTCTTTTTCTATTGATTGAAATAGTTTCAGAAGGAATGGTACCAGCTCCTCCTTGTACCTCTGGTAGAATTCAGCTGTGAATCCATCTGGTCCTGGACTTTTTTTCGTGGGTAGGCTATTAATTGTTGCCTCAATTTCAGAGCCTGCTATTGGTCTATTCAGGGATTCAACTTCTTCCTGGTTTAGTCTTGGAAGAGTGTAAGTGTCCAGGAAATTATCCATTTCTTCTAGATTTTCTAGTTGATTTGCGTAGAGGCATTTATAGTATTCTCTGATGGTTGTTTGTATTTCTGTGGGGTCGGTGGTGATATCCCCTTTATCATTTTTTATTGCGTCTATTTGATTCCTCTCTCTTTTCTTCTTTATTAGTCTAGCTAGCGGTCTGTCAATTTTGTTTATCTTTTCAAAAAACCAACTCCTGGATTCATTGATTTTTTGGAGGGTTTTTGTGTCTCTATCTCCTTCAGTTCTGCTCTGATCTTAGTTATTTCTTGCCTTCTGCTAGCTTTTGAATGTGTTTGCTCTTGCCTCTTTAGTTCTTTTAATTGTGATGTTAGAGTGTCAATTTTAGATCTCTCCTGCTTTCTCTTGTGGGCATTTAGTGCTATAAATTTCCCTCTACACACTGCTTTAAATGTGTCCCAGAGATTCTGGTATGTTGTATCTTTGTTCTCATTGGTTTCAAAGAACATCTTTATTTCTGCTTTCATTTCGTTATGTACCCAGTAGTCATTCAGGAGCAGGTTGTTCAGTTTCCATGTAGTTGAGTGGTTTGGATTGAGTTTCTTAGTCCTGAGTTCTAGTTTGATTGCACTGTGGTCTGAGAGACAGTTTGTTATAATTTCAGTTCTTGTACATTTGCTGAGGAGTGCTTTACTTCCAATTATTGTCAATTTTGGAATAAGTGCGATGTGGTGCTGAGAAGAATGTATATTCTGTTGATTTGGGGTGGAGAGTTCTATAGATGTCTATTAGGTCCGCTTGGTGCAGAGATGAGTTCAATTCCTGGATATCCTTGTTAACTTTCTGTCTCGTTGATCTGTCTAATGTTGACAGTGGAGTGTTGAAGTCTCCCATTATTATTGTATGGGAGTCTAAGTCTCTTTGTAGGTCTCTAAGGACTTGCTTTATGAATCTGGGTGCTCCTGTATTGGGTGCATATATATTTAGGAGAGTTAGCTCTTCCTGTTGAATTGATCCCTTTACCATGATGTAATGGCCTTCTTTGTCTCTTTTGATCTTTGATGGTTTAAAGTCTGTTTTATCAGAGACTAGGATTGCAACCCCTGCTTTTTTTTGTTCTCCATTTGCTTGGTAGATCTTCCTCCATCCCTTTATTTTGAGCCTATGTATGTCTCTGCATGTGAGATGGGTCTCCTGAATACAGCAGACTGATGGGTCTTGACTCTTGATCCAGTTTGCCAGTCTGTGTCTTTTAATTGGAGCATTTAGTCCATTGACATTTAAGGTTAATATTGTTATGTGTGAACTTGATCCTGTCATTATGATATTAACTGGTTATTTTGCTCGTTAGTTGATGCAGTTTCTTCCTAGCCTCGATGGTCTTTACATTTTGGCATGTTTTTGCAATGGCTGGTACCGGTTGTTCCTTTCCATGTTTAGGGCTTCCTTCAGGGTCTCTTGTAAGGCAGGCCTGGTGGTGACAAAATCTCTAAGCATTTGCTTATCTGTAAAGGATTTTATTTCTCCTTCACTGATGAAGCTTAGTTTGGCTGGATATGAAATTCTGGGTTGAAAATTCTTTTCTTTAAGAACGTTGAATATTGGCCCCCACTCTCTTCTGGCTTGTAGAGTTTCTGCCGAGAGGTCTGCTGTTATTCTGATGGGCTTCCCTTTGTGGGTAACCCGACCTTTCTCTCTGGCTGCCCTTAAGATTTTTTCCTTCATTTCAACTTTGGTGAATCTGGCAATTATGTGTCTTGGAGTTGCTCTTCTGGAGGAGTATCTTTGTGGCGTTCTCTGTATTTCCTGAATTTGAATGTTGGCCTGCCCTGGGGGGAAGTCTCCTGGGTCTCCTGATGATATCCTGAAGAGTGTTTTCCAACTTGGTTCCATTTTCCCCCTCACTTTCAGGCACCCCAATCAGACGTAGATTTGGTCTTTTTACATAATCCCATACTTCTTGCAGGCTTTGTTCATTTCTTTTTCTTCTTTTTTCTTTTGGTTTCTCTTCTCGCTTCATTTCATTCATTTGATCCTCAATCGCTGATACTCTTTCCTCCAGTTGATCGAGTCGGTTACCGAAGCTTGTGCATTTGTCACGTATTTCTCGTGTCATGGTTTTCATCTCTGTCATTTCGTTTATGATCTTCTCTGCATTAATTAGTCTAGCTGTCAATTCTTCCACTTTTTTTCAAGATTTTTAGTTTCTTTGCGCTGGGTACGTAATTCCTCCTTTAGCTCTGAGAGGTTTGATGGACTGAAGCCTTCTTCTCTCATCTCGTCAAAGTCATTCTCTGACCAGCTTTGATCCGTTGCTGGCGATGGGCTGCGCCCTTTGCAGGGGGAGATGTGCTCTTATTTTTTGAATTTCCAGCTTTTCTGCCCTGCTTCTTCCCCATCTTTGTGGTTTTATCTGTCTCTGGACTTTGATGATGGTGACGTACTGATGGGGTTTTGGTATAGGTGTCCTTCCTGTTTGATAGTTTTCCGTCTGACAGTCAGAAGGACTGTCTGTTGGTCTGTTAGAGATTGCTTGAGGTCCACTCCAGACCCTGTTTGCCTGGGTATCAGCAGCAGAGGTTGCCGAAGATAGAATATTGCTGAACAGCGAGTGTACCTGTCTGATTCTTTCTTTGGAAGTTTCCTCTCAGGGGTGACGCCACCCTGTGAGGTGTGGGGTGTCAGACTGCCCCTAGTGGGGGATGTCTCCCAGCTAGGCTACTCAGGGGTCAGGGACCCACCTGAGCAGGCAGTCTGTCCGTTCTCAGATCTCAACCTCCGCGTTAGGAGATCCACGGCTCTCCCCAAAGCTGTCAGACAGAGTCGTTCGGGTCTGCAGCGGCCCGCTCTTTCCCCTAATGGACTGCAGCTGTGCGCTGTCCGCAGCGGTAGAGTCTACAGAGACAGGCAGGCTTCCTTGAGCTGCTGTGAGCTCCACCCAGTTCGAGCTTCCAGCGGCTTTGTTTACCTACTTAAGCCTCAGCAATGGCGGGCGCCCCTCCCCAGCCTCGCTGCTGCCTTGCGGATAGATCGCCGCAGAGGGCTGTGTTAGCTGTGAGGGAGGCTCCGTGGGCGTGGGACCCTCCCGGCCAGGTGTGGGATATATTCTCCTGGTGTGCCTGTTTCCTTAAAGCGCAGTATTGGGGTGGGAGTTACCCGATTTTCCAGGTGTTGTGTGTCTCAGTTCCCCTGGCTAGGAAAAGGGATTTCCTTCCCCCTTGCGCTTCCAGGTGAGGCAATGCCTCGCCCTGCTTCAGCTCACGCTGGTCAGGCTGCAGCAGCTGACCAGCACCGATTGTCCGGCACTCCCTAGAGAGATGACCCCAGTACCTCAGTTGAAAATGCAGAAATCACCGGTCTTCTGTGTCGCTCGCGCTGGGAGTTGGAGACTGGAGCTGTTCCTATTCGGCCATCTTGCTCCGCCCACCTGGTATGGTTTTAATTGTTAATAATACAGTTCTGTTGGCTGCACAGGTGTCCACTCCTGGGGAGGCCTCAGGAAACTTACAATCATGATGGAATGCAAAGGAGAAGCAAGTGTCTTCTTCACCACTTCTGGAGCCCGGAAGTTACATGCCAAAAATGTTTCAGGACTTTTCCGTACTTCAGCTAAAGACCGGGTTCTCGTCCGTCCCACGGCCACGAAAATTTAGACTCGCAGATGGTTTAAAGGGTGAGTAAAGAAGGGTTTTAATGGGTGAAAAGAGGGAAAAAAGGGAGGAAAAAGGGAAAAAAGGGGGGAAACAGGGACTCACCCAAAGCCAGAGTCCCTCGGCTCCCAAATGTACCACTTCTATGAGTTCTCAATCAATGTCTCCATCTGGAAGCCTAACAGCCATCTCAAAAGTCAACCTATCCCACACTCAGTGTGGTATAGGATACCATAATCTGTGCCTTCACAAAACCCCAGGGATTCTGATGCTCATGAAGTTTGATAACCATGGTCTAGTCTGGGGCGCTGGTCTCTAAACAGATAGTATAAGCTTTAAATTACCTAAGACCTGACATGGCTCCCTACTTCCACCCCATTCCAAACCGTCTCATCTAGCATGAGCAAGGCTCTCTGCTCAAAGTCTTTCTGAATTTCATCCCATTCCACCACAAACTCGCAGACATTCACAGTGCTGCACTCCCAAACTTAGTATCCTCTTACACATTTTCTTTATCCACAGTACTTGAGATTTGCTTACTATATATATCCTACGTTTCTCCCCATTACTGCATATGTTCCATAAACCCCAAGCCTAGCATAGTGTGTGCACCTTAAATGTTTGCTGAATAAATTTAAATCAGCTACACGGAAAAGATTCATTACCTGTTGAGGCAATACCTGTACCAAACCTTCATATTAAGTCAATTATCTTTTTATGATTTTAATTAATATGATACAATAAATTTGCATCAGTTATCCACTCAATAGACTTCTAAAATAAAGCAAACTACCTTCAAAAGGTGAACCAAAACTAGAAAACTAGCTTCCACGACACCATCAGGATTTAGTTACTTTATCATAAAAAATAAAACCCCAAATCTAAGCTCCTAAATTAAAAAAAAAAAACTCAACCTAAATATTCCTATGAAAATAAAGCACACACACACTGCTATCTTCCTACATGGGGCAAGATCAGAAACAAACAATGGGGTCATCATCATTAGTTCAACGGAGCCAGCTCTTACTATCTCAGCCCACTCTCCCCACCCTACCCTACAAAACCCTAACCTTCACTCTGTATGACTTGGCTCCAGGAATTTCAAGGCCACAGCTTTGAAGTTCTGACCTTGGTGTGAGCAATTCCTTGTTCTGCCAACCATCTTTTACACCATATCCTATCTGCTGTATTTTCAAGTCATCCGGTTATTCTATTCTCACCTTCAGGACTCTCTAACTAGGCAAATCTCTTAGGTGGAATTCTCCCGGTTTTATCTCTTAGGTGGAATTCTCCCAGACAAGGGTGAAAATAATGGCTTTACTCGGGGGGTGACCCCAGAATGCACCAGTAGAAAAGTGGGAAGTGAGACAAGAAAGAGAATGATGCCCAACAAGGGGAGCTGCTGAAGACGTTACCACTGAGGTACCTGAGATTCAGTCCCTGGGGACTCTCAGGCCGGTGGAGAAGGCACCTCAGGGCGGCCCCACCTGACAGGTGAGGCAGGCAGGGTAGTTACCCACCATCTGCTATCAGTCGCTGGTTGAGGGTTGCTGAAAGCATGACTGGGTGGGTGGAGTGGCTTCCACCCCAGTACTGGAGCCAAGAATGCTCTCAGGCTTTCATTTAGAAGACATAAGGAGAGACGCACAGGAACAGTCAGTGCTGAAGGAATAAAGTCTGCTCCTCTGGAGGAGCAGGGAGCACCAAGTGTCTCCCTCCCAGGGCCAGAGCAGAGCAGCTAAGAGCCCGGCCTTTATTATCCTTAGCAAATTAACACAGGAACAGAAAACCAAATACCTTATGTTCCCACTTACAAGGGGGAGCTAAATGATAAGAACTTATGAACACAAAGAAGGAAACAAGAGACTCTAGGACCTACTTGACGGGGGAGGCTGGGAGGAAGGAGAGAAGCAGAATAGATAACTTTTGGGTGCTGGGTTTAATACCTGAGTGATGAAATAATAGGTACAACAAACCCTCATGACATGTAACAAACCTCTTTAAAATAAAATAAGTATAAACAGGGGGAAAAAAAGAGCCCAGCCCTTTCATCACTTTTCTTTCTTTCTAAAGTGGGCTGCTCTCCCACAAAAACCGTACGGGAGGCAGGTCCCAACTGGGCATGCATGCCCCCCCCACACACTGCCAGACCGAGGCCAGGACTCAGGTCTGGCCCTTGATGTGTGTGTACATCAGATATGCTGAGCTTAGGGCCAGTGTAGATAAAGGTGTTCTCTAACACAAGAGGCCCAGGTCCCAGGGCCAACACTGGGTTTTCACACTGAAGCCCCCACTCATAAAACGGTCTCTCAAAGTCCCTTATCTGTATATTGATCTCTGTGGTCCCAACAAAGGAGTGAGGAAGTATTTTGGGATTCATGAATAAACAGACCCCTGGCTAGAAACAATCACAGCACTTTAGTATCACCCAAAATGGCTCCTTAATTTGTTTCTAACATATACAGAGATTTGCTAGCTTTAAATGGCTGAAAATAAGGTCAAAGACAAGGGAAAGTAAGAAATAGATGCAAAAAGGGTAGTAATTCACACTACAGCACAGAACATTAGCTGTGCTGTCTATACTTTTTATGTTGTACATGAACAGCCACATCCATCTTAGGTGCCAAAAATAAAATGTGTTTCTAAACACAACAGACACTATTTATAAACTAGGAGTGCCTGCCATCCTTTCTTTTGGAAAGGGAAGACCACACTAATGCCTTTCATTATCAACTAAGCACATACTAAATGCCTGACACTGTGTTATATGCAAGCGGTATCTGTCAACCCAGTAACTTTTCTTTGCAGGGAACAGAAAACATAATAGGAATGTACTGTCTCACACAATGATCCAAGGCAGTCACGCTTTGATGGGTCCTCCCAGGCTTCCTGTCTGCTTTCCTGATAGTCCCAAAGGTCCTTTCCTGAACCGTAGTGACCACTGAATGTGTATGAAGGACCATCCTTAGCTTAGGCAGGCCTAGAACCAAGGGTGTGATCAGCATACTCTAAAGCACATGGACGACATGGAACATGGTACGAATATCGAAATAAAGTGCTCCTACTGTGCCAAGAACATTTAAAAATATTCCTGTTTGTGTGTCTATATATATATATATATATATATATACACACACACACACACACATGCATGTATATAACCTAACTTAAAGACATCTGATCTAAATGAAAAGAACAGAGACATGCATAAAGAAATGAAGAACGCGAGATCGTATATATTTACATACACATCAGGAACCTAGGCAATGAAGCCCTGCATGAGTTCTATCACAGGAGAAGCCTCTAGGTAAAAGGGTCAAGAAAAGGCCACGTAGAGAAGTGGAGGAAGTGAAGCTGGGCAAAGAGAATTAAGAAAAATGAGGACAGTGTGTTATTCCACAGAAACGGAGATGTTTCACAGCGTAGCTTCCTTACAGATTTTGAAATTTTATCCTAAATGCATGAGTTAACAGGGGAATTTGAAATGTGATCCCAGAATAGCATTCAGAATACAAGTAAATTAAATGTCCATTGTCTGAAACTCACCAAAGCAAAAATATGAGTGCTACCTGTGACGTATCATAAGCAAAACTAGACCTAATCGCTAAGAAAAATATATATTTACAAACATATCACATTCAAAGACATCTGAGTAAAATATCAAAGTTTATACAAGTGTTTTTCCCCTTGACATCACATCCTCGCTGCTGTTTTCGCCATGGTGACATGCAAGCTTGGCCTTTCACCACGATTGTAAGCTTCCTGAGGCCTCCTTAGAAGCCGAGCAGATGCCAGCTCCATGCTTCCCGTACAGCCTGCAGAATCGTAAACCAATTAAACTTCTTTTCTTGATAAATTACCCGGTATCAGGTATTTCTCTACAGCAATACAAGAATGGCCTAACATGGCATACATGTTTCAAGATACAGAATTTCAAGACAGCATAGATGCTTTAAGCTAGCATACTTAAACAAAGTCAACAAAGTATGGTCCATGACCTCTGGTATAAGTAAAGATTTACTGGAAGACATCCACATCGATTCATTCATCATTCCTAAGTACTATCTTATGCAATACTCATTGGCATATTATCTAAGGTTGCATTCACACTTCAAGGGCAGAGGTGAGTCACTTGTGGTCAGCTGTGAAAACCCAATTTACTTACTATCTGGCCCTTTACAGAATTTAGATATTTGTTTTTTAAAATAAAAATCTTAAAATTTTTCATTAAAAAATGTTAGAAAAACTCAAATTTTATTTTGAATAGCTGGGAGTTTAGTGACAGATTTACAATGAAGACTTACAATGAAAATGCATTAAACAAAATCATAATGAGATGATAATTAAAGAATACTCACAATCTTTCAAGGAGACTTAATCCAGAAAATGAGCCATTCTTCAGCTCGGATATCTTATTGTTACTCAGAATCCTAAAAAATACCAAAAAATAATAATAATAATAATAAGTTGCCTAATACACACTACCAATATCAAAGTAATTTAGCTTATTATGTTTAAACCTATGAGGAACTCCAAGACATCATTTATTAGCCAGAATGTTTGAGATGGCTGAAAAAAAGTGTCTCCCCCTTTCTCTGAGAAACCAACTATTTAAAGTAGTTTACTCATGCATCTTGTCCCATTTAAATTATTTCTATCACGCATAATCAAAACTTTGAGAGAAAAGTCGATACGTAATAGCTCTAAGTTCAACATAAGCATAAAGAATACCATACCATGTACGTTTATATAATTAATCAAATTATGCAAGTTGAATACTCATTTTTAACCTGGAAACTTAGCAGAAAAATGCATAATCTATGATCCTGTAAAATACTGACTTTATAAAGAAACAAGGTATCTTCTAGATATCATTTCAATAATGCTGAATATTATTTGCAATTTAACAATATACAAATCTACTGTCCATTTGTGTAAAAATATGCTTTTCACATGCACTCACAGACAAACACAGGTAGCTGAATCATAGTATCATATCTCACACTTTAGGACAATGTTTATCAAAAATGAATTGAAAACAAAAACTGACTCAAAGAAGTCATAGTTGCACCTATTCCAAAAGGTCGGACTTGCCTGAGAAGAGACTTCATATTATCTGGCACTCCCTCTAGGTTTTGTAACTTTATGTAGCTTTTGGAGCCTGAATATTAATAATGAGCATCCATGAATGAGGTGAAAATGCTAGTTATCTGAATCGGGGAGTGGGAATATCAAGGTAAGGAAAATGAGAAAACCAAGGTGCAAAAGAGTTAAGTAAAGGGCCCAAGATTACACTAGCCAATGGCAGACCCAGGTTTTGAACCCAGCAGTTCCTACTCCAAATGCCAAGTTCTTCGACATAAGCTAATGTTGGTCACGAGGCACACTACAGGCATTTGGGGCAGAAAACTTTCCATCACACACAGCATTGCATAACTTTCATGGGCACCCTTCACAATGGCTACAGTGTGAGCTGGGGTTTCTTGACACAATGTAACACAGCACTTCTTGTATATAAAATGTAAATGGAGCATACCTCTGGGTCAGAAGACTTTAGGTATTATTATTTTGTCTAAAAAAAACTTGGATTCCTTGTATTAAAACAAAATAGCCATTTGACATTTGATTTTCTTTTGATCTAAGTGAAATTTTAAAATCCCTGCAGATTAACATATCAGAGGCTTTTCTTTTAGGAATTCCTAAAGTGGAGCATACCTGGGTTTCGACCCCAGCTCTATCACTTTCAAGTTACGTTGATTTTAGGCGAGTCACACCTTCTCTCAGTAACAGAGTTCCATTATTGATAAAATGGGAAGAATAAAATCTACCTCACGAACAGCAGAAGGAATTAGAAAAAGGATGACATACTCAATGAGTATCCGTTAAGTTTCAAACTCTGTTTCCTTGGTTCTAAGATACACATTCTCCCTCATTTCAATGTTTTCTGACCTGTCAACTCAAGAATGGAAAACCAAACATGGTCATGTTCTCACTCACAAGTGGGCGTTAAGCTACAAGAATGCAAAGGAATAAGAATGATTCAATGGACTTTGAGGAAAGGGTGGGAGGCGGGTGAGGGATAAAAGACTACATACTGGGTACCGTGCACACTGCTCGGGTGATGAGTGCACCAAAATCTCAGAAACCACCACTGAAGAACTTACTCATGTCACCAAACACCACCTGTTCCCCCAAAATCTGCCGAAATAAACAAATTTTTAAAAAAATGCTTTCTGAAATCCAGATGTATCTTACAATCCAAGTATATTATTGGATTGTATTCTGTCCCCCCAGTCACCCAACAAAGCTGTTTGTTAGTTACAAAAGCAAATATAAGTCTTCAATCATTGGGACCGAGAAAACATGGTGATCAAAAACATTCCGATTAAAATACAATGTCCTCTAATCAAAACCACAAAGGATTTGTTGCTGTTATTTTTAATTGGCAGTTATTTAGCACAGGCAAAACAGAATTGAGACTCACATATGAATTCAAAGCTCACCTCTGGAGCAAGATTTCCCAAGCAGCCCAGCGAGCATACTAAGAGCCTATGACCCTGGCTATCCCCAACAGTATCTATCCTGAGCGGGCACTCACCACATCTGACAGAAGGTATTTCCAGAGACTTTATGTCAGCATGACGTATAACAGACAAAAATTAGAAACTCCCATAGAGGTCAGTTGCAAGAAGAGTTAAACAAATTATAATACATCCAAACAACAAAATTGTATGCCTCCAATAAAAATGATTCAAAAGAGACCTGAAGAGAAAAATGCTTACAAGCTTTTAAAAAGCAAACACCAAAACTGATATCCTTCATTGAAAAGAATCTCTGCATAGTCAAAAATAATAATAATTGGGAAGAAAACATATCAAAATGATCACTATTTTACTGATGAGGTTTCTATTCATTTATTCTCTTTGGGTTTTGGTGTTTTTTTTTTTTTTTTTTTTTTTGAGACGTAGTCTTGCTCTTGTCGCCCAGGCTAGAGTACAGTGGCACGATCTCAGCTCACTGCAATCTCCGCCTCCCAAGTTCAAGCAATTCTTGTGCCTCAGCCTCCCAAGGAGCTGGGAGTGTAAGTGCCCACCACCATACCCAGCTGATTTTTGTATTTTCAGTAGAAACGGTTTCACCATGTTGGCCAGGATGGTCTTGAACTCCTGACCTCAGGTGATCCGCCCACCTTGGCCTCCCAAAGTGCTGAGTTTACAGGTGTGAGCCACCACACCTGGACAATTTATATTTTATTCTTTATAATCCTGCAATATCTTTGGAAATCTCTAAAATAACATTCCTATTTTTTAAGTATTTTTCCTCCTGGTAATAAATATAAGAATCTTAATTGCTAAGTACAGTTTGAGGTTGAGTTTATTTTGAGTGTATCTTAGAAATAAAAACAAGTAAATAATTTATGCTTTGAAATTAAAGAGTCACATTTATTGATTTATATTCAATAAATGTTTATATAGTGACTGACGTTAGAAACTTCACAGACACTAAAAGCAGTGCAAATAACAATGGTGCTGTATTCAGAGTCCAGGGTTTTAACTGCAACTCCACAAGGAATAAATGATTCAGTTTGTGTGACAGTCACCTCACTTTTCTAGGTAGACTTCAACTTCATTTTTAAGACCAAAAAAAAAAAAAAAATTAGAGTGATTACCGAGATCCTTTCCAGCTAGTTTTAATTTTCTACATTTAATTATTAAGTTTTAATGAGCAAAGCTGTCAAACTTTGCAGTGACTAAGAACTTAAAATAAACCAAAGAACAGGGAAATGAAAACTACACAAACAACCAACCTCAGTGACATTAGTGTGCTGTTTCTGAGTAAAGAATGAAACCCAAACATGAGTAGCTTATAAAGAACGGCCAGAGTAGTGGCTGAATTACACTCACTGCAATTCAGAAATGCTTCAGCCAAAGGACTGTCATTTGCTCAGTCATAAAAGCTTTAGCACGAGAAATGATAGATTTTATTGAGGAAAGTAAAAAGGAAGACATTTCATCACACTTAAAAAGTTATAACTGTAACCTTAAAAATATAGTTTACAACCTCAAGTTAATATATTCAGTCTACACATTATTTGATGTGTTTAAGGATTTCGCGCTAGAAAACAGAATCAGTATGAATAAATCTACTCTGCAGACAGCTTTTATACTCAATTTTGAAATGGGGGACTGTGGAACTACCAAACGCGTAATATCATGTATCATTATAAACCTAAAACCCATTCATAATCAATATTTTTGCTGACATCTTTGAAATTTCAAACTTTCTAGGAGGTAGCTAAATGAAAAATATAAAACTTAACCGAAGTCATAAAGCTCATATACACCCATTTCTGTTCTATACTAATGACGTTACCGCCACATGATCTATAGACAATGCTTATGAACGCTACTTGGAGCTCTTGTCTCTTGAATTTAAACACCGTAAGAAAGTCTTTGATGTCCATTGCTACTATTTAACACAGTACCAAGTTTAAGTTTGGTATATTGCTTATGCTGGAATACGAAAACAGGAGTGAGACTTACTATAGACATACTTTTTTAAAAAATCAAAAGTTTATAAAGCAGAAGAAATAAACATTAAGTAGTATTAGAAGTTCTCAGTTGCTTGCTATTGCAAGCCCCAGAATGGAGTGAGTCATGGAAAACTGCTGTAAACACTCACATCTTGTATAGCAGAAGACACAAAATAATTATCCTTTTGAGAGGAATTTAAAAACACATTTGAAGAGTACTAAATATTCAGATCAAATATGTTGGGGCTATAATCCGGGGCATCAACTGCTGAAGGGAAAAGTCAGATAAACAATCAAATAGGGGCCGGGCGCGGTGGCTCAAGCCTGTAATCCCAGCACTTTGGGAGGCCGAGACGGGCGGATCACAAGGTCAGGAGATCGAGACCACCCTGGCTAATACGGTGAAACCCCGTCTCTACTAAAGAATACAAAAAACTAGCCGGGCGACGAGGCGGGCGCCTGTAGTCCCAGCTACTTGGGAGGCGGAGGCAGGAGAATGGCGTAAACCCGGGAGGCGGAGCTTGCAGTGAGCTGAGATCCGGCCACCGCACTCCAGCCTGGGCGATAGAGCCAGACTCCGTCTCAAAAAAAAAAAAAAAAAACAATCAAATAGGGTTATTGTAGCAGGTTGAATGGCTAAAGTGGGTCGAAAGGCGTCATCTGGAACCTGTGAATGTGAAACTGTGAACGTGACCTTGTTTAGAAAAAGAGCGTTTGTTGTTGTGATTAAGATTCTAGAGAGGAGAGCATCCTGAGTTAGGGTAGGCCCTAAATCCAATGCAAGTGTCCTTAACAGGGAAGAAGAGAAGACAGAGTTCGACACTCGATGAAGATGAAGGCAGAGATGAGACAGAAAGAGACAAAATGGAAAAACAGAAGAAAAGCAGATTTACAACCCATAATAACTAAGGATTTCCCAGAACTAAGGAAAAGAGCAAATAGGAAATTTTAAAATGTAGCACATTTTTTAAATTTTTTTGATTTTTTTTACATCTATAAGCAATGTGAAAAGATAAACAAATATTTTCAACTCCTATTAAAGGCAAAGAACTAATTTTTCAAATATACAAAGAATTCTTTTAAAAAAATTAAGAAAAAAAAACCTCCCCAATAGATGTGGCCAAAAAAAAAGCTCATCATCAATGGTCATTAGAGAAATGCAAATCAAAATCACAATGAGATACCATCTCACACCAGTTAGAATGGTGATCATTAAAAAGTCAGAGGTGGGCGTGGTGGCTCATGCCTGTAATGCCAGCACTTTGGGAGGCTGAGGCGGGTGGTTCATGAGGTCAGGAGATGGAGACCATCTGGCTAACAAGGTGAAACACCATCTCTACTAAAAATATAAAAAATTAGCAGGGCATGGTGGTGGGCGCCTGTAGTCCCAGCTACTCGGGAGGCTAAGGCAGGAGAATGGTGTGAACCCAGGAGGCGGAACTTGCAGTGAGCTGAGATTGTGCCACTGCACTCCAGCCTGGATGACACAGCGAGACTCTGTCTCAAAAAAAAAAAAAAAAAAAAAAAAAAAGTCAGGAAACAATAGATGCTAGAGAGGATGTGGAGAAACAGGAATGCTTTTACACTGTTGATGGGAGTGTAAATTACATTAACCATTGTAGAAGATAGCATGGCAATTGCTCAAGGATCTAGAACTAGAAATATCATTTGACCCAGCAATCCCATTACTGGGTATATACCCAAAGAATCATAAATCATTCTACTGTAAAGACACTATGCACACGTATGTTTACTGCAGCACTATTCACAACAGCAAAGACTTGGAACCAACCTAAATGCCCATCATTGATAAGACTAGATAAAGAAAATGTGGCACATGTATACCATGGAATATTATGCAGCCATAAAAAAGGATCAGTTCATGTCTTTTGCAAGGACATGGATGAAGCTGGAAACCATCATTCTCAACAAACTAACACAGGAACAGAAAACCAAATACCTCATGTTCTCACTCAGAAGTGGGAGTTGAACAATGAGAACACATGGACACAGGGAGGGGAACATCACACACAGGGGCCCATAGAGGTGTGGAGGGCTAGGGGAGGGAGAGCATTAGGAAAAATACCTAATGTAGATGACAGGTTGATGGGTGCAGCAAACCACCATGGCAGGTGTATACCTATGTAACAAACCTGCACGTTCTGCACATGTATCTCAAAACTTAAAGTATTTAAAAATCTTTTGCCAAAAAAAGAAAAATCGGCAAAAGCCTTGAACAGATAGTTCAGGAAAAATAAACACCAATGGATCACAATCAAATGAAGGGATGTATGACAACCTCAGTCATGAGGGAAATACCAATTAAAACAAGATACCACAAGTAACTTTTCACAGTGGAGGGGAAAATGTGATCACCCATTTTATATTCTGAAGGAAACAGCCACTCATATTTTGCTATAAATCAGTACAATCAGCTGGGCATGGTAGCTTAACTCCTGTAGTCCCAGCTACTCAGGAGGCGAAGGTGGGAGGATTGCTTGAGCCCAGAAGTTCAAGATCAGCGTGGGTGATATATAGCAAGACCCTGTCATTTAAAAACAAACAAAACAAAAAAAATCAAAACAAAACTATGGAGGGTAAAAGTACAAACATATATACACTATTTCATCCACTTACTCCTCTTCTGAAAG
This sequence comes from Trachypithecus francoisi, assembly GCF_009764315.1. Classification (NCBI taxonomy): domain Eukaryota; kingdom Metazoa; phylum Chordata; class Mammalia; order Primates; family Cercopithecidae; genus Trachypithecus; species Trachypithecus francoisi. The sequence continues at coordinate 21,703,357 of NW_022681454.1, forward strand.
TTTACCCTAAAGACATAGTTGCACTTGTACAAAATATATTACATATTACAACTTATATAATTATATACTTATACAACAAAACTATTCATTGCACTACTGTCTGTAAAAGCTAATTGCTGGATACTGACATTGGTTCCAATAATAGGGGATTTTATGGAATTCTTCTGTCTATCTACAAAATGAAATACCAGAAAGATGGAGAGTTGTAGGACACAGGGAGAGGAAGCACTTTAAGTATTCACACAGAAAGATCAAGGCATACATTTATATATTTTAAATTTCCACTCTTTGAGGCCCCAGTATGCCTGTAATCCCAGTGCTCTGGAAAGCCAAGGCAGGAGGATCACTTGAGCCCAGGAGTTTGAGTTTACAGTGAGCTATGATCTGGCTACTGCACTCCAGCCTGGGTGACAGAGCAAGATCCTGTCTCAGAACAATAAAAGTTTCCACTCCTTGACATTTCTCATTTGCCATTTTACAAACTGTACTAAAGCAAACTGATACTGTGTTAGATTTAGCATGTACAATAATATGTTACTGCTACAACATTGTTTATCAAGTACAAGAAAAAGAGATAAGAAAGGAAGGTTGGCTAGATTTTGGGCCAGGTGAGTCACTAAATTCAATTGGTACACATCCTAAATTTTTAAGGCCACCTGTGATAAGCAAAAATCAGGAATGTTAACTCCTCAAAAATAAATTTCTAGTGCTTTCCTTCATTTACCCCACTAATGAAAACTGGTGACTCCCAACATTCTTCAAAGTTCTAGTTCAGAAGCCAAAAAACCCAACCAGCCACTGGTTTTCTTTAAATCCTAAGACCTCTAAGAACAGTGTTGAAATTTTTAAACACATGAAAAAAAAATCAGAATACTACCTCGTGACACATGAAACTTGTAGGAAATTCAAATTTCAATGCCCTTAAAGGTTTGCTGAAAACAACCATGCCCATTTGTTTACATACTGTCGATGGCTGCTTTTATTTATTTATTTGTATGTCTTTGTGAAAGTTTTACAGAGTAAAACAGACTTGTACAAAGGATTTCCCCTAAATTTTCCCTTTCAGAAGGTATCTCCTACAATAATTTTAATAGGACCAAGAGTTACCAAATACTGAGGATGTGCTAGGACAGCAGAGCTGAGTAGTGGCAACAGACCTTCTGGTCTGTAAAGCCTAAAATATTTACTAATTGATCTTTCAAAGAAAAAGTTTGCCAACTCCTGTTTTACTATCCTCAGCTTATTCCGTTTTCAGATAAATACAAATAAAATGTTATTTTCTAAAATAATTCTTCCTAGCAAAAATGACAGTATCTACTGAATCTCAAAATTCTCCATCCATCTGATTATTCTTCATATTAAAATTACATTTAATTCCGCATGGCATCAGCAATTAAATACATTTTGTCATAAGCACAGTTAGTTACGTGGTTCATCAATGTTTCTCCTTTGATTGGACGCATTGACTCATTCATTCATTTTTGCAGAAAATAATTCTGGGTGGTATGCTTTAGCTCTTGTGTGTCAAGAAATGTTTTGCCTTCACTCTACTCACCTTGTTTTAACATTTCTCATTATTTGAAATCACTCTGTTCAGGCATTTGTGTATCTATCATTTCTCCCACAACAAAGTAAAACCCGTAAAGTATAGAAATCTTTTCCAGGCCGGGCGTGGTGGCTCAAGCCTGTAATCCCAGCACTTTGGGAGGCCGAGACGGGTGGATCACGAGGTCAGGAGATCGAGACTATCCTGGCTAACATGGTGAAACCTCGTCTCTACTAAAAAATACAAAAAACTCGCCGAGCGAGGTGGCAGGCGCCTGTAGTCCCAGCTACTCAGGAGGCTGAGGCAGGAGAATGGCGTGAACCCGGGAGGCGGAGCTTGCAATGACCTGAGATCCGGCCACTGCACTCCAGCCCGGGGCGACAGAGCGAGACTCCGTCTCAAAAAAAAAAAAGAAATCTTTTCCAATTTGACCATAATTGCATCCTCACAAAAAAAGAACATAATGGTGAATATCTGAGTGACCATATTGTGCAATGAATATACTCAATCATTCTTCGCCGGAACCCTATGATATAGCTGGATTCGGTGGCTTACACCTATAATCCCAGCAATTTGGGAGGCTGAGGCAGGAGGACTGCTTGAGCCCAGGAGTTAGAGACTAGCCTGGGCAACATAGTGAGACCCCAACTCTAAAAAAAGTAAAGACAACAGCCAGGCATGGTGGTGCGAGCGTGTAGTCCTGGCTCCTTGGAGGACTGAGTGGGGAGGATTGCTCAAGCTCAGGAGGTAGAGGCTATAATGAGCTATGACAGTGCCACTGCACTCCAGCCTGGGCCACAGAGCAAGACCCTGTCTCAAACAAAACAAAACAAAACCCATGACGTAGATATTATTATTTTCTTCAAAACAATGACCAAAAATTTGCAAGGCAAAAGAAATTAATAACTTGCTGAGGTTCACATGCAGACTAAACGGCAGAGTTAACATTCCAGCAATGTCAAGTATGAGTGACTGTTGTAGGCACATGCCCCTACTCAGCTGTCTTTCCAAAAGAGGCCTTGGGGCAGGAGAGCAGTTAGCTGAGGGCCCCCAGCCACAGATGTGTAGACGATCTGCCTCCGTTTTCAATTTTCAAGCAGAGGCCATGCACATTGCAGGCAGTCCCCAGCCAATGACTGAGCACAGCAGTGGTAGCAGGACTCTGCATTTCTACCTAGTAGACTTCTGGTGGGCGACCTCTACCAGAGCTTTGCAAAGGGCTGGCCAAGCCTTTCTCATAGCTGTAACGCAGTCTTAGACCTTTCCTTCCCCTCTCCTTTCACAGGTGCTAGAACTGCAATTCCCATCTGAAGACTTCTCATGCCTGCTTCTGTTTTCTCTCTTTATTTTTCATAGTAATTCCCCCTAGTAAACATCTTAAACTCCTAGCTCCACTCTGGCATGTGCTTCCCAGGAGACCCAAAAGACAAGGTCCCACAACATCTGTGCAATGAATGAATAAAATAAAAAATAAAACTGGGTTTAAATTTCTATGTTCAAAGATCCTTCCCTGAGGACATGACATAGCACCTATAATTTACTGGCATGCAGTGGTACAGATCAGAAATATAAATCTCAGCCCCAGCCTTATTCCTTCCTCAGTCTATGGGATTCTTTTTGGAAATCAAAAATTCTACCAGGGTATGTCTAGTATTCTTTCTTCTCTTCGTACTGCAATAGAAGTGTCCTAAGATACTTTTTCTACATGTTAGAGCTTCTAAACTTAAAACCATCTTAAAACTGATAGCAAAAGAATCTTCCAGCTGTTAGGAAAAGGAGGAAGTTAAGCATTTATCAGTGGTTGTCATTGTTGGCACACACACAAACTGTGGTTGAATTTTAAGTCTGGATCTTTAATTATGGCTTAATGTTTATACATTAAGGTTTCACTATGATGCAGCACTGAAATAAACAGTCATGCAACAGAAGATTGCATATGCTATGACAGTCAGCGTAATTAAAGGCAGAGAATATCAAATCTCTCAGAATTTGACATTTAGGAGAGGCTGGAGGGATTCATCCGTGTGTCATAGAGAACTATCATTCAAGCAGCTCACAACCCTAGTAAGCTGCCAGCTAACTTTTAAGAAAAACAGTTAAACTTTCAATGATGCATTGATTACATTTTTTTTAAAGCTTGTTAAATTAATCCCAAGTAAAGAAAAATGCAAAACCTAATACAGGCATCCAAATTATATTATCACAACCTAAAGATGCTAAAGAAAAAGTCAAGATTACTTTTATGAAAAACTGTGCAATTACGATGTAGGCAATATACCCTAAAATGATTTTAAATATATTTTCCATGCATATATAAAAAGAAAAAAGAATAAAGGGGTAAAATGCTAGTAATATAGGAAAATCAGATAAATCTGGGTAAAAAATATACAGAGGTTCTACACATTATTCTTTTAATAGTCATGTAAGTTTGAAATTATTTTCAAATAAAAAGTGTAAACAGGCCGGGCACAGTAGCTCATGTCTATAATCCCAGCACTTTGGGAGGCCAAGGCAGGTGGATCACTTGAGGTCAGGAGTTCGAGACCAGCCTGACCAACATAGTGAAACTCCATCTCTACTAAAAATACAAAAATTAGCCCAGCGTGGTGGTGCACACTGTAATCCCAGCTACTCAGAAGGCTGAGGCAACAGAATCGCTTGAGCCCAGGGGGCAGAGGTTGCAGTGAGCTGAGATTATGCCACTGCACTCCAGCCTGGGTGATACAGTGAGACCCTGTTTCCAAAAAAAAAAAAGTGTAAGCAGCTTTGTATTAAAATGACACCATGCAGAATACAAATGGTTAAGTGATTCAGAATGAGAAGGCTGGGGGTGACAGAGGTGCTAAGGAAGTGCCATTTCACAGGGTGGGAAAAAAAATATGTACACGTTTAGAGAAACCGGCTCTTAAGAATAATTACATCTCTGGCTCCCTCGTTGAAAAGTTATTTGGAAATAAGCATCTGACTGTTGATGGCATCTCTGAATCAAAGAATTGTTTAGGCTGCCTTTTATTTCTCCATCTGCTCTTTAGCTGGATACTCCACCTCTTAGTTCCAACCTTCACATTTCCTAATTCTGCTTCAGAATTCTCATCTTAATCTTTCTGCTTTGAATTTTGGAATAAGTCCTCTGCTTAATTTTCCAGACCACTAATTTTCTTAAGTCTTTAGTTGTTACCATTTCTCCCTTCAGCCCACCTACTGACCCCACACCAGCACTTTTTTTTGTTTTCTGTTTTTTGAGACAGAGTATCGCTCTGTCACCCACTGGAGTGCAGTGGTACCATCTCGGCTCACTGCAACCTCCACCTCCTGGGTTCAAGCCATTCTCCTGCCTCAGCCTCCTGAGTAGCTGGGATCACAGGGATGGGCCACCATATCCGACAGGGTTTTGTCATGTCGGCCAGGCTGGTCTTGAACTCCTGGCCTCAAGTGATCCACCCACCTTGGCCTCCCAAAGTGCCAGGATTACAGACGTGAGCCACCATACCCGGCCCACACCAGAGCTTTTTAACATTATAAGCCCACACTTAACTTGTGAGAACTCCTTTGCTTGACCTTTCTCAGGAGATTTTTCTTTTTCTTTTTTCAATCAGTTGCTCTACTCTTGGATCTGAGACTATGAATTAGAATTTTCTTGTGTTAACTTTTCCCCAGAGGTTCCATGGGACTGGTTTGGTGGCCTCTCATTCTGTTGGCTTCTTCTCAAACGTCTGATGATCCTTCTTGGTTGCTGGCTCATATTTACAAATGTGGGGCTAGAATGCTCACTATTAGTTGCTGCAGAGGGTTTCTTTAGCACACATGAAAATAATGGTGAATGAACAGAGCAAAACTGCCTTTACTTCTAGGTTCAGAAATTGCATATCCATGGAGATGGAGACACAAAAGATACCTGGCACCCGTTACAACTTCTCCTTCCTGCTACACAGTCGCCCACTCTATTCTGCCTTGGCAAATTTCCCAGTTTATTTAAAACTAAGCTAAATGGCCTTGTCACAGAAGCAAACTGGACCACCATCCCCTCAGAGCCAGACTGACAGCAGAACTGGAACAGCTGTTTCAGGTTATTAATTCCTGGCCAGGCGCTCTCATTAGCCACTTTTGTTGCCAGCCCCTATGGTTTCAGATCTTGGGAATCATCCAGGATGCTGTTAAGAAAATCCATTTTTCTAGTTATTCCCACTTCTGTCTCTATTGGGTTGTAAGTTCCCTTGCTGTGGAGTGTGCTTTATTTATTTCACAGTGTCCTCAATGCTTCCAGGGTCTCTAGAGCAACTTTCTTATTTTTCAGCCCTGTTATGGATCTTTTCATATTTTTATGTTTCTTCTATTGTTTTCAACAGAATTTTGAAAGGAAAGGAGAAAAAGTAAACAGATGCGGCTCACTGTACATCCACTTAGGGGGCCATAAAGGGGTTATTTCCTAAAAGTAGAGCCTCCATCCTCTTTTATATGTCCTCTCTGGATGCTAAGGGATTCATGGACGTTTGGTTTCTAGCCCATCTTCTCCCCGTCGTGCAGGGAAAGCTACAACTCATAGAAAAAGCTTAACCACCTTTCATTTAACAGAATTATACTTTTAATCACAAGGGTATCTGTGTAAAACAAGAAAACCTCATACATCAACCAATAGCTAAAGTCCCAGGTCCTCTGTAAAACAGTCAGATGTCCCTGACCACAACCATTCTTAAAGGGTCATACTCATCCTGCTCCAACAACTCAAAGAAACGGAGGCAGATGCAGGGGAACCTCCGAGGGCTGAGGATGTGGTTCAGTGCCCTGGCTGGCAACTCTAACCCATTTTGTATTTAGGGTCATTTTTCCAGTCTCTGCCCTCCCTCAATAATTACTGAGCATTTAATAGTAATCACAGAAGGCAAACTCCGGAATACAAAATGCTGGAATTCGAATCTTTTTTTTTTTTTTTGAGGCGGAGTCTCGCTTTGTCGCCCGGACTGGAGTGCAGTGGCCGGATCTCAGCTCACTGCAAGCTCCGCCTCCCGGGTTTACGCCATTCTCCTGCCTCAGCCTCCCAAGTAGCTGGGACTACAGGCGCCTGCCACCTCGCCCGGCTAGTTTTTGTATTTTTAGTAGAGACGGGGTTTCACCGTGTTAGCCAGGATGGTCTCGATCTCCTGACCTCGTGATCCGAGAATTCGAATCTTAACACCAGGATTCGGCTTCATGACTTTGGACAAGTTCTTAACCCCTCAGTTACTTAATGCCTCATCTGTTTATCATCCCAGGCCTTTCTAAGACACAGTACAAGGCTCTTGTAAATATATATGAGAATGTGTGGTGACGCACTTAAAGCAGGCCTTCTGATTGCTAAGATCCAAGCAACTGGACATCACAGCTAGAGAATAAAGCTGATACTGGACGTTTTCATTAGCAGCATCTACTGATTGAATACCAGCCAGGCTGGGCTACTATGCTCTCTCCCAAGAAAGTCAACAGCATCTGCTCCACCACACCAGTCTCTCCCAACGGTGACACCTCTGGGGTTCATGAACATGCCTCTAACATGTTTTCACTAACATGGTAAAATAAACTAACTCAAACTGGCAACTTCACAGATACTGTTTAGATAAGTATTTTTAAATGAGCAAAATTTAAACTGAGATAATATATTCTAAATCAGAGGTCCCCAACCTTTTTAGCTCCAGGAATTGATTTCACAGAAGACAATTTTTCCATGGATGGAGGGAAGAGGGATGGTTTCGAAGGCATTAGATTCTCATAAAGAGCATGCAACCTAGCTCCTTCGCATGTGCAATTCACAATACGGTTCGTACTCCTATGAGAATTCTAGCGCTCAGCTGATCTGACAGGAGGTGGAGCTCAGGCAGTAACACCTGCTCACCCACCACTCACCTCCTGCTGTACCGCCCCATTCCTAACAGCCATGGACTGGTACCTGTCCAAAGTCTGGGGGTTGGTGACCCTTGGTCTAAATAACAGTGTAAGTTGTATCTAATAACAAAGCAGGACGACAGCACACTGTAGCCATCTAAAGTTGGAAACACTATACCATTTTCACCAACAAGAGAGCCACAGAGCAGGACAAGAGTTTGAAGACATAGCCTCTCCAGAAAGCTCTCTGACGAAATGCATTCAGCAAGAACTACCTGCCAAACCAAATCATTCTAAACTGAAGACAGTTACTCAAATTTGTGTTGTTAAATATTTCTCCCGTTTATCTAACCAAGAAACTCTCTGAAGGGATAACACTACAATGACCTGCCACACCCACCCTACAGAATGTTGAACTACAGTTGCCAGGTACCTGGGAAGCAAAAGGTAAAAGTGTGGCGGGTGAAGCCAGAGCTTGGGGTGCTGGATGTCAGGGTGCCTAGATCTGAATCCGTGCTGCCACCTGACACTAGTATAAACTTAAGTGACAAGTGATCCCTGCTCTGACCTTCAGTGTCGGAATCCATAGACAGGGATAATGGTGCTGATTTGTTTAGAGCAGGGTTCAGCAAACTGTAGCCTGTAAACTGTTTTTATAAATAAGGCTTTATTGGAACCCAGCCACATTCACTCATCTGTGAATTGTTTTATGGCTGCTTTCACATGTATAGGGTTGTGTAGCTGCAACAGAGACTGTACACCTAAAATATTTACTAGCCGGGCCTAGACAGCAGGAGTTTGCCTACCCTTGGTGCAGAACATTGGTTCTCAACTCTGGCTGCTCCATCAAAATCATTTATGAAGCTTTAAAAAAACAAAAAAAAGCCAAAGCCTTGGCAGCCCCTGAACCAACAGACAAAATCTTAGGCTGTGGAGATCTGACATCATTAACTCCTCAGATGAGCTCTGTTGGCACCTACAGCACCAGGCTTCAGGGGGCTGGGACCATCCTTGAGTCTCGTACAACTTACAGTGCTCTAAGAGCTATAAGAGGCTAACCGAACGCAAGTGTGAGGAGGGCCATGGGAGGCAGAGAAAAGCATGGCTACTTCAGGGATCTAGAGGCCAGAGAAAACACGAGAACAATCCACAAGTCTGCTTTGAAGGACATAGGGCTATCAGAGGGGATAGACAGTAACAGTACAGAAATATAAAAAGCAGACAGAGACATGAGTCAACCTAAGAAGATTCAATAACAGCACAGAAAATTAGAAATTTGGGGAAAACATAATTTTACCTTATTAATTTAGTAAACAAAAGCCACTACTGGGAAGCAAATCATGAAGACACCTACAGTATATGCAAGTAATAGAAGTCTACTGGGAGAAAAAAAGAAGAGTGGCAATAATTAAAAAAAAAAAAGGAAATGCCTCCATAGAAAGTAGAATAGAGGTTACAAGGGCTGAAGGCAGAAGAAATTGGGGAGGTATTATTCAACAGGCACAGAGTTTATGTTGGGAATTGTGTTAGTCCATTTTCATGCTGCTGATAAAGACATATCTGAGACTGGGTAATTTACAAAGGAAAAGAGGTTTAATGGACTCACAGTTCCACATGGCTGGGGAGGCCTCATAATCATGGTAGAAGGTGAAAGGCATGTCCTACATGGCAGCAGGCAAGACAGAATGAGAGCCAGACAAAAAGGGAAACCCCTCATAAAACCATCAGATCTCATGAGACTTATTCACCACCACAAGAACAGTATGGAGAAACAGCTGATAATTTAATTATCTCCCACCAGGTCCCTCCCATAACACACGGAAATTATGGGAGCTATACTTGAAGATGAGATTTGGGTGGGAAGATAGCCAAACCATATCAGGAATGAAGAAAATATTTTGGGTATAGATCATGATGGTTACACCACAGGCAAATGTCTTTAATGGCACTAAATTGTACACTTTGAAATAGTTAAAATGATAAACATGTATGTTTCCCCACAACAAAAACATAATGTATAAGCATAAATATGTGCATGAGGAAAAAAAAATAACGAAAAGGAAATATCTTTCATTTGAAGAGAGACTTGTAAGACTATGCGCTAGGGAAACTGATGAAAAAGATGCATAGCTGGACACATTCTATTAAAATTTCCAAATTCCGTAACAGAGAAAATGATCCTTCAAGTTTCCAAACAGACATGAAAACTTGTGGGTATTTCCATCACTCAGTTTTAATATCTTTCCTACAGATTTGACGAATGGAGGAGAATTCAGTATACTGCCTTCTTAAACCATCTACAATAGTACTTCTAACTTCAATCTCTGTAAGGTTAACAATTATTCAAAATGAGACAGCAAGTCAAACATATCAACAGGTAGCATACTACTATAGGGACACAATACAATTTATCATCAAACACACTTGAGGATAAAAAGAGTTGCCATTAATAATTACACTGAGACGACAGATTCCAACCTGGGCTTGTGGTTACCCTTAACTCCTGAAATGGTTCAATAAATAGCCATTCAAGTTTCCAGGCATTCTTATCAAAGATCTGACATTTTAATAAATAAAGGAGGCCTGATTTTTTTTCTATTTTCAATTATTTCCTTAGCAGTCTCATAAATAGAAAGGAAATAACCTATTTTTCTGCCTTAGTATTAAACTGTAAGTTTACATGAAATCAAATAGCATTTGGTTAAGAAAAATTGAAGCGTTCTTAATGCCACAGTAGATATCTTTCAAAAATGCCTAAAAATGAAAAACTGTTTATTAAATAACACTTCATCTTATCTTATGAACACATGAGCTTCAAGAGAAAAGACAGCCCATTTTTTTAAGGTGTCTGTATATCAATAAAGAACACTGGACACTTAATATTTATGAATATAATAAAAGCCGTTTTATTTGGCATTTTAATCCAATTGAAAGCTTTCTGCTGGGACCATCCTGAGGTTCTTACAGGAGTCTGAGACTCTGATTTTTTTTTCAGCCAACATTCTTAATGTAGGACCTATTACTCATTATTTCAGAATATATTTGAGCAACTATTGTGTGCTGGGAGTGACAGCAGAGACACAAAAACAGACCTCGTAGACTAACATTACACAAGTGTACACTAAGTGTTAAGTGCTACAAGAGGGATATGTAACTGATCCCAAGGGAATATAGAGTTTCAATGTTGCTGAAAAGTAAGATGATTAGGGGAAATATTTCTGAACTTTGCTGTAAAAAGAAAAAACAAAACAAAACTAGCGGAAATTTAAAGGGTAGACAAAGAAGGGGAAAATCATTTAAAGTGAGATAACCTTGCAAAGATCTGTATTTGTTTTCTATTGCTGTGTAACAAGTTACCACTAACTGAGCTGCATAAATCCACACCTGTCTATTAGCTCACAGTTCTGTAGGTCGGAAGTCCAGGCACAGGGAGTGAGCAGATCCTCTAGGCAGGTGTAAATGGCCCCAGAGAACTGAGATACCAATAGTGAGGGTATTCCTGAGTTCATGAATGGGTCAAAGGAGGGAGGGAGAAGGCAAACAAGTGGTCAGAAAAAGACAGCCAGGCAGACATTCTGGGTGTCTAGCTGAAAATATCCAGGAAAGAAACTGGAAAACAATGTGTGATAAACTAGGTACGCTCTTTCTGCCTGTAGCCAGCACTCTCAGAGCAACGAGCACAAGGTCCTCCTATCAATGGTAAACTTTGTTTAAATGTAAGGCTGTTAAAATTCACGAGAGGAGTAATAAAACTCCAGGGCAGAAGTCAAGAAACTTGCCAGGTGCCAGACAGCAAATATTTTGGGCTTTGAAGGCCAAGAGGCAAGATCCATAATATGATGTAGGTACTTATACAATGAGAGGATACAAATACTCACAAGTTTTTATTGGCAAAAATCAAAATATAACAATTGAGTATTTTTTTTTCTAATACTTGGCAAAGATGCTCTCGACCAAACCTTTCGTCAGGTTCCTTTGAGCCCTCTTCTCGAGGGGGCCTCTACTTTAGCCTTCAGTGTCTGTCCCTGCAGAGTTTTAGCAAGAATCCTCCAAAGTCAGTTTAGAGAGAATGCTCCCACCCACGGTATCTGGTCAAATCCCTCTCTTCTAACATCACCCAGGTGATATCTGATCATCCCAGCCTGCCTTCAACAAGAATCCTCTCAGGGTCCTTCAGCGAGAACCTCGCTACCCTTCATGTCTCCTCTTAGTAATTTCCCATCCACTGACTCTCCAATCTCTTCAGCTATAAACCTCCACTTGTTCTTGTTGTCTCTGGAGTCGAGCCCAATCTTTCTTGTTATCTCTCGAGCCCCATCACGAGCCCGTACTGTGATGGTCTTGATACCCATCGCAACAGTCTTAAATAAAGTCTTCCTTGCCATCTTAACAAGTATTGGAATAATTTTTTTCTTTAACACACTGGTCAACTATGAGAAGAACGGATTTCTTTTTGTTAGGGGGATAACAATTGACTTAATCAGAGTTCTCCATCGTCAGATCAATTGCAAATGTATAAAGCTAGTCTTAGCGCACAAGCTACATAAAAGCAGGCAGGGTTGGGGTTTTCGGTCCTTGCTCTTTAGAATGCACAAGGGAGAGAAAATAAAACTGCTAAGTAATCCTAATACACATATTCCTTCCAATACACTGCCCACGTTACAGCACCACAGGAGCACTGGAAAGAATGCATTTGGTGTCTGGGGAAGAATGCAGGAATGCGGAGGCAAAAAAAGCACATCAAGAAAGAAAGTCCATCCCATCCAGCCCTTCGTCTCCTCCTATTTCCTTAAGACTAGTTCCATTTAAAAAAGAGAATACTGGAAACAGATCTTAAACAACAGAAACCTATTGGTTAGATAACTCTAGGCCTGGCTGGAACTTTTAATTGTTTGCACAAGGGGTTTTTAAACTTGACCGCAACTCACCGTTTTCCTTCAATAACCCAATATACATAGACATTGGACATTATTCGTTTATGTATTTAATTACAAAGATTTACTGAGTGTCTACTATGTGCTTGATAGCATTCAGGATGCTGGGGAAAACAGAACAAAATAAAAAGTCCTGCCCTTATGGAGTTTACGTACTAGTGGGTGGAAGAAAAAATAAATAAGCAAAATACAGAATATGTTAGCTGTGGAAAATTTCTATTGAGAAAAGTAACAGAAGAAACAGCGACATAAGAAACAGTGGAGGTGCAGCTGGCTGGGTTTTTCTTTTAAAGAGTGTGGTAAATGACATTCTCACTGAAACGATGGCTTTTTTCTAAATGATTTTTATTTTACAGTAGCAGTAGGCGTGCAATGTAAAGAATCAGAAAACAAAGACTAGCCAAACCAAGAAAATAAAAGCATATCCCCATCATCTAGAGATGACCATGTGAACACCTTAATAAAGCTCGTTTCCAATAGTCACCCACACATATTTACAAGTGTGCATTTTGCATACACAAGATGAGATTACACTGTAGATACTACTGTTACCAGATTTGTAAGCCGCTGATCCCCACCTTTCTTTTTTTAAGAGACAGGGTTTCACTCTGTCACCAAGGGTGGAGTGCAGAGGCACATTCACAGCTCACTGCAGCCTCCAGTTCCTGTGCTCCAGAAATCCTCCCATCCCAGTCTCTCAAGTAGCTGGCACCACAAGTGCACACCACCACGCACAGCTAATTATTTTTGTAGAGATGGGGTATTGTTACATTGCCCAGGCTGGTCCCAAACTCCTGGCCTCACACGATCCTTCAGACTCAGATTCCCAAAGCACTGGGATTACAGGTGTGAGCCACTGTGCCCAGCCTCCACCTTTCCATTTCAGTATCTTTTTAATCTCATCTAACACTCAGGCGATAATCAGATTTCTCAAAGAAGACCTCCAAAGATCTTTCCAAAAGATCCTTCATAGATGGTTTTTCCAAACCAGCATCTAAGACCACACATCTATCTTGAGTGTGTCCCTTGCAACAAAACAGTACCATCCAACCTCTCCTTTTTTGTTAGACCAAAACAAATAATGACTGGTTTGGGTGGGTCTTTGTGGCACTGTTTTGATACTTTCTCTGCTCTCCTAGCAATTACTACAGGCTGGCATTAGATCCAAAGCAGAGATTCCCCACCTTTTTGTGCCTTGGACTATGTTACCAGTCTGGTAAAGCATTGGGACTTTTACCGAAGGTGGGGCCTAGCCATCTGTTTTAACAAGCCCTCCTGGAGGGCTTCAATGTGTACTCATTTTGTCAGAGGCACATGAACCACAGCAAGTCCATCTTGAATAGGAGCTGGGCAAAATGAAGCTAAGACCTACTGGGCTGCATTCCCAAACAGTTAGGCATTCTAAGTCATAGGATAAAAAAGGAGGTCGGCAAAAGATACAGGTCATAAAAACCTTGCTAATAAAACAGGCTGCAGTAAAGAAGCTGGCCAAAATCCATCAAAACCAAGGTGGCCACAAGAGTAACCTCTGGTTGTCTTCAATGCTACACTCCCACCAATGCCATGACAGTTTACAAATGCCATGGCAACATCAGGAAGTTACCCTCTATGGTCTAAAAAGGGGAGGCATGAATAATCCACCCCTTGTTTAGCATATCATCACAAAATCATCATAAAAATGGGCAACCAGCAGTCCCTGGAGCTGCTCTGTCTATGGAGTAGCCATTCTTGTATTTCTTAACTTTCTTAGTAAACTTGCTTTCACTTTACTCCATGGACTCACCCTAAATTTTTTCTTGCACGAGCTCTATGAACCCTCTCTTGGGGTCTGGATTGGGACTTCTTTCCTGGAACAATCTGAGAACCTCCTAAGTAACATATGCTATATCCTACAATTAAGAAAACTACTACACACACTACCCTAAATAAAACTACTACAAATTACTGTAAACTGAGTGGAATTTTACATTTCTTTAGTTTTTTGTTTTTGTTTTTCGTTAGAACACTAAAATTATATAGTGAAAATCCTAAATTCTAATTAAATCTGTGTGTTTCATTTTCAATTTAAAAGACTATTTTAACTAAATAATACATTTATAGAAGTCAAAGGTGAAAACTATATACAAAGAGAACCAACTTATTTCAGTAGACTGCCTCATATGTGGAGCATATGTTCCAAGACCCCTAGTGGATACTTAAAACCGTGGATAGCAGCAAACTCTACATACACTATGCTTTTTCCTGTACAGGCATACCTAAAATAAAGTTTAATTTACAAACCAGGTCCAGTAGGAGATTAACAACTATACCTAGATAACAAAATAGGACAATTATAACAATGTACTGTAATAAAAATTATGTGTATTTTTTTCTCTCTCTCAAAATATCCTATTGTACTCTCTTCACTTTTCTTATGATCCTTATGATCTATCCATCTAATAACCAAGCCAGCTACTAACTGACTAACAGGCAGGTAGCAGAGACAGCATGGATACCTTGGACAAAGGTCTAATTCAAGTTCCAGGCAGGATGGAGCAGGGCAGCACAAGATTTCATCCCGCTACTCAGAATGGTACACAATCTGAAACTTAGGCTGGGCACAGTGGCGCACACCTATAATCCCAGCACACTGAGAGGCAGATCACAGAGTCCAGGAGTCTAGAATCAGCCTGGGCAACCTGGTGAAACCCCATCTCTAGAAAAAGTAAATAAGTAAAACTTATGAACTATTTATTTCTGGAATTTTCCATGTAACTGAAACCACAGAAAGCAAAACCATGAATAAGGTGGGGGACTACTACTTTGGAAACAGATAAAAAAGGTAAACAAACAAGGACTCATCTCGGCCTTCCTGGATAAAGTGACTTCCAGAAAGCAAAGTAATTGATCAGGAGTAAATTTCTTTTATAAAAGTATCAGAGTTAATACATGAAAAAATGATAAAATTAGAGTATCACCATTCTGCAACACTAATAATAAAATTGATTTAGGCAATGATACCAACAGCTGTTAAACATCATTTTTTTTTTAAAAAAAAAAGGTATTATATATCCCATTAATGTAAGTACATACATCACCTTCTAGCCAGAGTCACACTTGAATCTCAGAAGTGAAAAGCGGTACCTCAAAATAATTTATATGTGTCAATGTGAATTTGTGTTCTCTTTCTGTGAAGGTCCAGAAATCTTTGACCTTTACAACACACTGGTTATGAGGACAGGCTCTGGAGTCGGGCTGACTCGGCTCAAGTCCTGGTTCCATCACTTACGTCTGGGTGACCTCAGGGAACTTAATGAGCTTCTATGCCTCACTTCCTCAGGCACAAAATAGGGAAAATCATAATGATCTCATTAGGGAACTATAAAAAGTAATCAACACAATATTTAAAACACTTACTACAGGATCCGGCACACTCGGCAAACATTACCTATTATTATTATACCACATTGTCAATGGGTTATCTGTCTTTTCTTACTAATTTACATCAGTTCTTAACACCTAGCAACCAGCATTTTTCCTCAATACAGTCCGTGGTCCAAATCCTGGGAGCCTCTATTAGAATATACTGGGAGAGCACACTTTGGAAATTATGACTCAAGAGTGAAATCACTTAATATTAAGTACAGAACCTAAATAATTCGACCAGTAAGAAATCTTGAGACCTTTTGTAAATATAAGTGGCTGAACCACTGTTAAAGTAGGTATTGAAACTCTACTTCAAACGGGGAGGAACCCTGATACATACAAAAGGCCATTGTGAGTCCAATGCTGGACAACCAAATAAACAATGAATACAGGTATATAAACAGAGTGTGGGGCTTCCAGGGCCACTGGCAAATGATGGTATGTGTGCCACCACCACCCATACCATGCCCATGACAGATCATTATTCAGTCCTGTCATTTCCCTGGATAAGCTCACAAAGCACTTTCAATAGCTACTCCCAATTTATGGGGGCAGAAATTCAAGAAATCAACTGGCACCACTGGTTCTACTGCAGAAACCATCAAAGGCAACTATGACCCAAATGTACTTTTATAATTGGTGGGGGAAATCAAAACCAAAAACAAGCCTGCCCACTTAGAGAGAGTTAGGTGGGGAACAGAGGGAGACAACAGAGGGTCGACAGGGAACTGCCATTAAACAGAATCAGCCAGAACACAGGTGTCAAAGGATTCTGTAATCAATATATGGTAATACAAGCAAAGCCATAAAAGTGGGGGAAAATGCAGGCAAGAAAAATAATACTGTGATGTGATAACGAATCTGCACGATGTCCATAAAGTCTGGAAATTAACTTCTTTTTAATAAAAGTGTGTGTGTGTGTGTGTGTGTGTGTGTGTGTATTTGTATACACAGTCATCAAGGACATCTTCGCTATGAAAAAAAAAAAAGTCTCTGTTTCTGACATGACACCTGCAGGTTCACCTGGTACTCAGAAATTCAGAGAACCAGGCTGGTCTACTCATGGAGTTGGGGTTTAGAAGCCTATATTCCTATACGCAGAGGGAGGAACAAAGACACGCAAAGGAGGAACCAGAGTTCACCTATTAAAAGAGCTCAAATGAGGCAGGGCACGGTAGCTCAAGCCAGTAATCCCAGCATTTTCAGAAGCCAAGGCGGGAAGATCACCTGAGGTCAGGAGTTCGAGATCAGCCTGGCCAACATGGTGAAACCCTGTCTCTACTAAAAACACAAAAAAAGTTAGCCAGGCATGGTGGCGGGTGCCTATAATCCCAGCTACTTCAGGCGTAGGTTGCAGTGAGCCAAGATCACATCATTGCTCTCCAGCCTGGGTGACAAGAGTGAAACTCTTTCTCAAAAAAAAAAAAATTAGTGGGGTGATCAAGTATTCAGGGCAGGTGTGGTGGCTCAGGCTTATAATCCCAGCACTTTGGGAGGCTGAGGGGGGGGACTGTTGGAACCCAGGAGTTCAAGGCTACAGTGAGCTATGATCAAACCACTGCAATCTAGCCTGGGCAACAGAACAAGATCCCGTCTCAAAAAAAAAAAAAAGGCGGGGACAGTGGCTCATGCCTATAATCCCAACACTTTGGCAGGCCGAGGCAGGTGGATCATCTGAGGTTGGGAGTTCATGACCAGCCTGGCCAACGTGGTGAACCCCGTCTCTACTAAAAAATACAAAAATCAGGCGTGGTGGCAGGAGCCGGTAATCCCAGATACTCAGGAGGCTGGGGCAGGAGAACTGCTTGCCCCCAGGAGGCAGAGGTTGCACAGTGAGCCGAGATTGTGCCACTGCCCTCCAGTCTGGGCAACAAAAGCGAAACAAGTTTTGCAAACAAAAAAAATAAAAATTAAAATAAATAAAAATTAAAAAATAAAAATTAAGTGTTCAGATCTTAAAGACAGGAACTCAGGGACAAAAAAAGAAAACCAGTTAACAAGGCCGGGTGTGATAGCTCACACCTGTAACCCAGCACTTTGGGAGGCCAAGGTGGGTGGATCACCTGAGGTCAGGAGTTCAAGACCAGCCGGACCAACTTGGTGAACCCTTGCCTCTATTAAAAATACAAAATTAGCAGGGCATGGTGGTGCATGCCTGTAATCCCAGCTACTCGGGAAGCTGAGGCAGAAGAATCACTTGAACCAGGGAGGTGGAGGTTGTAGTGAGCAGAGATCGTGCCATTGTACTCCAGCCTAAGCAATGAGTCACACTCCATCTCAAACAAAGAAAAAAAGGAAAAAAAAAAACAGAAAACCACTTAACAAAAAAAGAGCTCAAGGTCCCAATGTTGGCATTAGCCCTAGTGAAAGAGGGCAGGTCTCAGCTTGTAAGTGAGGGGCAATTAGTAGTGAGAAAAGAAAGCAAAGATCAGGAAGCAGGAAGGCCTGAGGTTTAAATAGAAGGAGCCCCAATGACCCCCGTCTCCAAACAAGTAAACAATCCTCACCCTTACTATTATAATGCAATATAATGGTACAATCAGCCAATTCTAATAAAGCGACTGGAATTTCATTAAATGTGTATGTAACTTCTGTGGCTTTAAAAAATACATGTTAGCAATGTTGTTAGGTTTGGTTTCATAAGTAAAATCACAGAACTTTAGCAGTTACAGAAAATAAAGACAGCCTAGTTCAAAAACCTCATTCTACTAGTCAGGAAAGTGAAGGCCAGAAATGCTGTGATTTGCTAAGTGACACAATTTTACTTCGTAGCAAAACCAGCGTGAATCCCCACATCCATTCACAGTCTCATGCTATTTCCCTTTATCCTCCATTCTGATCATCTTTATTAAATAAGGTGTAGGAACGACGGTTCCCTGCTCACCCAGCAACAGCATGACATGTAGAGAGAACTAGAGTGTTATGAATTCATGTCACTTTAGATGGAGGCCTCCCAAAAATGCATCTACTCCCCCTATGATGTTCTTATTCATCTTCACATGGCAGCTGTTTGAAATAGGGTCATTTATTATTCCAGGATAAAATTTTCAATCTCAAGAATGCAGCAGATAAGCAAAGAAAGACTGACTGTATAACAAACAGATGATGTTGCAAACCTAAGTATAAGTCCTATTTGGTCACTTCCACAACCACCTGATGATAGTAAAATGGGGTGTTAAAATTCTTTCCTTCAACAGTTGTTAGTTTCTTGGACATAATATGCACTAGGTGAAAATTCTCATTTACAGGTTGTATAGCCCTCATTCTAAATGTTTGGGACCAAGAGTGTTCCTGATTTCCCATTTTTGCAGAATTCGGAACATTTGCATTACACTTACTGGTTGAGCATCCTGAACCCGAAAATCCAAAATCCAGAATGCTCCAAAGAGCATTTCCTATGAGCATCCTGTCAATCCCAAGAAGTTTTGGATTCTGGAGCATGTCAGAATTCCCATTTTCATATTTGAGATGATTGGCCTGCACTTTACTTTCCCATCTGTCAGCCATCTCTAAAGGAATGCTTTAATGTAAACAAGTTTTTGAACAACTGTTCTACAAAGGCTTACCCCAACACCACTACCAAAGAAAGCGCTTACGGTGTGACTTTTACGAAAATAACAATAGTTAGAATTGAAGGCCAGAAGCCAGGCCCAGCAGCCTATGTGTAACCTGAGAAGATCAATTTACTTGTCCACGCTTCAGTTGGCACTCCTGTAAAATGTGGACAATACGGAGCTCATAAAGCTGTTTTAGCAATCAAGTGAGATGTTGTACGGGGAGCATTTGGCACAGCACCTAGCACATGATATTCCAGTGTTGGTTGTTATTAGAACTTTCAAATCAGTTAAGGACACTTACAACAAAGTTCTGAAAGTCAAAGAGCTCTACAGACACCTGAAGTTTCTCTAGTCATGGTAGTTCACGAATATCACCAAACCAGTTTTAGGAGAAAGTTAAACGAGCAGTAGAAATAAATCTCTCCTTTATAAAAGCAAAACAAAAACAACAACAACAGGTTGTTTTACTCTGTTGTGATGATTAATTTTACTTGTGAATGTAAACTGAGAGGTGCCCAGATAGCTGGTAAAACATTATTTCAGGGTGTGTCTATGAGGGCATTTCCGGAAGAGATTAGCACTTAAATTGATAATTGAGTAAAGTAGATGATCCTCCCTAATCCACTTTGGAGAAGACCGAAGTAGACTGGTCCTCTTTAAGTCGACTGCCTACTTCAAGCAGGCATCTTCCAATACACTGAGGGTCTCAATAAACAAAGAGGCAGCAGGGCAAATCCGCTCTGTGCTAGAGCTGACACACTCGTCTCCTGCCCCAGACATCCGGCCTTAAGTTCTTAAGCTTTCAGACCCAGCCTAGGACTCACATCCTCCCCCTCCACCTGATTCTCAGACTCGCAGACCTTTGAACCCAGACTCAAAGACATCACCAGCTGTTCTAGTTCTCCAGATCATGGGACTTCCTTATAGCCAGGTAAGCCAACTCCTACAACTCTCCTCTTAAATCTCTCTCTTCTTCTAGCCTGTGGGTTCTGTTTCTCTAGAAAATCTTAATACACCTTTATATTAGGTAACTCTACAGGGGTTACATCAAAACGAGAAACAGGTCTATGAAATTAATTTCATGAGAAGGCTAAAGAGAAGTGTTTTCTGAAATCCCATTTTCTTGAAGGAGAACAATGAGAAAGGCCAAGATCTTCAGTTTTACTTTACTATCCAGCAACATCGCAACAAAAAAATAAAGGCATCACTAGAAAATAAACTCTGGGTCAGAATAAACTACAACCATTAAGGCTTATCAGTTTCATAGACCAGCAAAATATCACAGAAATGAAAGAGCAAGAAAGAATCCGAATGAACCACGTTATGTTCACCTCCCAAAACTCTCCTACCAGCTATGGAGGGAGCCTGTTATTCACTGACTGCAGGTCCTGAGGACTCCCCACATTTCCTTTCCATTTTAAAGCTGCCACCACCTACACTCCCTCTGGATATACTAAGACTTAGTATAAAAGGTCTAAACAATTTCCCCTCTCATTTTTTGCTCCACACAGTAACAACAGAACAATTCAAATGTAAAAGGTTTTATAATCACAAAAAATGGGAAAAGATGGAAAAAAACTAATACAAGAACTAAGAATATTATAAAGCTTTAAAAAAAAAAAAAAAAAAAAAAACAAGTCCTACAAAGTTTCTGTCTGTGGTTGCTAACTTCCAGCTAAGCTGATGGACAAGTTTTTCAACTTTATCCCCAAAGGAAGAACTTGAATATGTATTTTCCCCCCGACCAAGGAGCTCTGAAAAGTCAAATCCTAGTAGAACAGTTCACTAATGTTCTTTAAGTAGGCAATAATCTCAAGCAATCTCTATTTCTCATAGGTTCAGACTGGATGACGCCTATTCCCAGGAGCCTTATCTCAAAAAGCATAGCATCCTCTAGGAGGTACTATCCTACCTGTGTCTATCTTGGCAGGGAAACCACGCAGCCACGCTAGTCAGGTCCTCCTTGAGCACTATAACCAACCCAAACCACGTGAGGGTGAAAGAATGGTTTAAGTAGTAAATACAGTTGCCAAATACAATAATTAGTAAGTGTGAAACCAGGTGTGTCCATCAAGCTAAAGGACCAGAAGAGGAAGAAGTATGTAGTGATGAACTTTAAAATGGTCTAATATAGGCAGACTTCAGCAAGAGCATGGGACAGAAGACGGCCGTATATAGGCCACACACACAGGGTGGAATGCTGGAAATTAGGACAGGCATTGAGAGATATCACATGCAGAATGGCAGATATATGCTAGACAGCAATAGGCTGAAACTGAAATAAGAGGTAAGGAAATGAAGAGGATGGATTCACGCTAGTTTTCAAGAAGTTCACTTAAGAAAGAGTGGTCACTCAATCATGGTGCTGCAAGGGAGTATTTTGGGGAGAGGAGCTTTTATAACAGAGGAAAGGAAGTGGCTATGTGCAATAACGAGAAACATCACAAACTGGGGGAGAAGTTCAAAATAGAAAACAGAAAAGCAATGACTTCTCAAGAGGCGGGAACTGGATCAAGAAATGAAAAAAAAAAATCTGGGTAAAAGACACTTTTTACTATCAGATGAAGAGTGGGAGTTTAAGCCTTGACTTTGTATGTTGGTTATGTTGCTTTGAATAGTTTCAGGTTTATCCATGACAGATTCATCCTGCATAAGAATAATGCAAGATTCTGCCCAGTACTACTTAGGAAAAAGAAAAACAAAAAACAGTAAGAAAAATGAGACCTCTTTGTACAAAGATTTACTGAGTGCTTACATGCTAGACACTAGGGATGCAGAGATAAATATGGCCATCAAGAGTCTACAATCTGGTAGGAGAACTAGAGTTGTAAATAAATAACTCCAAAACAGTATGACAGCTGTCATAAGGCAAGCAAACAGGAGGTAGGAGGTGGTCCCAAGGAATGGAAGAGCCGGCGTAACACTGTCCACTGAGGTAGACTGCACTTCCAGGTTACTGGAAAGGCTTTAGAATTCTAACTGCATTTTGGTCACAAAGGAAGAGTTTCCATTTGGTCTCATTTAAAACAAACAAACAGCAGATTAAAAATAATAATAAATCTAATAGAAAGGATATCCATCTTAAACACTGCCCTGGAGATGAATACACCAGTAGTCAATCTCTCTTTGCCTTTCTCATAAGAAAAGAATCAGGAAGAATTGCACAATAAAACAAAGAATGCTTTTAAGTCTTATCTTGATGGGAAATGAATCAATTTAATTAGACTTAGATCCAAGCAGGCTTAAAGAAAGAACATTTTAACAACTATGTTAAAGAACCTGCCTCACAGTTACATCTCCATAGTTGGTCTTTCTTTCAATTACATAGAAGGAGGCACAATGTACAACCTGCTTTCTACTATTCCACCCACAATACAAAGCCATGGAAGCAGTGGCTGTTAAATGCCTGTCACTATACTAGGTGCTACAGATACATGAGGAAACAGAGTCTCTAACACCTCAATAGAACTGACATTCTAGATATAGGACCAGGTCACATACTTGGAACCATGTATTCTAACTGAGAAATGTCCCCATATCGGGAGTGAATTTAATTCACGAACATTTACCGATCGCATTTACTAATCACATACTGTGATGTCCAGTGCTTCGGAAGAGGGTAGAGAATGGCACTGAGACTGAGGAGCTTAGACAACTTAAGGGAACCTCTACGTCCCCCTAGCCTTGGTAGGGGCACATTTATTGTTCTTGTGTGGAGACGTCTTAGCCTTCAAGTACAATTGTTGAATAGGTGGGAGACAGCACTTTTACATACAGAGTTAACAATCTTGACAAAAGATTTTCTCATGCTTATAATAGCGTTGTCTTCAGAGAGAATCATAAAAAGGGCTTAATAAAAATTCTAAATAGAGTGAAACCTAAATTGTCCATGGTGAGGGTGATGGATAATTTAGCCTTCTGTGTGTGTGACACCCAATTCTACAGACCTGCCCCCAACCACGGTGAGTACTCAAGAACAAAAGATTGCAAATGTGCACAATTCAAACATTATGCAAATTAAACTTCAGAAGGCAAAATAGGGAAAAGAAAAAAAAGACAAAAAATGTGAGTTTAAAAAATTTTATTTAAATTAATAACCAAGAATGTCATTCATCTGAAATGATGAGGCGCTAAAAGAAACTACCAAATGCCTGATACCCGAGTTAGTTCAGTTCCGCAGCCTGACAACAAAGCTGTGTGCCCGGAGAAAGAAAATCTCGTGTCTCTCCAAGGTGCCCTCAAGTACTGCTGGACTGACGCTTGCTGCTGTGAGACCCTCTCATTTTATTCATTAACTCCACAATACATCTCTAAAACCTATTGTCCTTAACCTTGGCTTCAGCACGTCACTCTCTGCTTTACTAACAGTCGTTTCTCTTGGCTTCTATGAATAAGACCCTGTCCTGAAGCTCTCAGCTCTCTGTCCTAGAAATGTCTCTTGATTTCATCATCTTTTCTCTGCTTGGAGCAGTCCCTCCCTCCCTCATGAGGCAGCTGCCCTCAGTTGGCTCCTGTGCTCTTTCTTCTACCTTCTTTTGTTGTGGCAGATGACAGCTGGTGACTAGGGTTAACCCTTCAGGTCCCCGGGCTACTAAGCAGCAGGTTCTCAATCTAGGTGTTATCAGGACCACCCCAGGGGGCTCTGAAAAAATACCAACGTCCAGCCCCCATCCCTGAACAATACATCAGAACATGAGGTCTGTGGCCCAAGCATCTGAACTTTTAATGCTTTCTGTTGATTCAAATGCAAGGTTGAAACCCTCAACCGCAAACTGACCAACCAGGTTACAGGAAGGTAGGGACAACTACTCCTCTGACCATGAGACTTGGATGGATGCAAGCCTAGTGCAAAGGGCTCTGGCCAGGAACATCCTTCACCATTTCACTCCAGTGCACACATCATCGTCTATCTGTGTCATGGCATGAAAAATTTTGGCTAGAAATGCCATAAATAACACAGGTGACTCTGTGAGTCACCTAGCAAATATAAGACATTCTAGATGGAAGAAAGGTTTTGTGCCCAGCAGTGGAACATGGGAAAAAAAGCAATGATGGTCACAGAGCAAAAACATCCATCGGTCCCTTTAGGTTGTTCTTAAAACCGTCCTACAAATTCTTCTTTAGAAACTCCCATTGCCCATTTAGAATTTCTGAAATTCTGGCCAGGCATGGTAGCTCATGCCTGTAATCCCAGTGCTTTTTGGGAGGCTGAGGCAGGCAGATCATTTGAGCAAAACCAATCTTGCCAAGAGGATGAAACTTCGTCTCTACTAAAAATACAAAAATTAGCTGGGCGTGGTGGTGGGCGCCTGTAATCCCAGCTACTCGGGAGGCTCAAGCAGGAGAATCGCTTGAGCCCGGGAGGCGGAGGTTGCAGTGAGCAGACATCGCGCCACTGCACTCCAAGCTGGGTGACAGAGCGAGACTCTGTCTCAAAAAAAAAAAAAAAAAAAAAAGAATTTCTAAAATTCCACGGTTATCCCCCTGCTGTTTTAGCAGAGTATAACAACAGAGGAAGATGCAGATTAAATCACATCAAAAAGAGCTAGAGGGTCACATCTAACCAAGGGGAGGTATGACAGATATTGAATAGGTAGAATGCAAGAGGTAGAGCTCTAGGAAGAGGTACAAGACTAAGATAAAACTGGTCTAATAGACCAAAAGAAAAGTCAAGCCCAGAGATAAGAAGTCACATACATCCACAAGCAGGGTGGCACTGAATAATTATTTGCTAAATGAATGCAAAAACAAGTTTAGGATACAAATACAGGAAACCAGGGTACAAATTATCAAGAATGCAACTGGAGAAGAGTAAATATCAAAAGTGAAAGTTTTGGTGTTTGGCCAGCCCATAGTGTATGCAGGAAGGCACAGCTTTACCCTGGGACTCACTTGCAGATAAATAAGAACAAAAAGACCAGGGTGTTAAAGATGCAGGGGAGAAGTAGGAAGGTGCTGGAGTATTTTTCTATCAATCTCTTAAATCTTCCATTTGACAGGAAAGATCTGAGGACAAGAAATGCTTTGCTGAATGAAAAGCAAAAGAAGGCCAGGCACGGTGGCTCATGCCTGTAATCCCAGCACTTTGGGAGGCCAAGATACACAGATCACTTGAAGTCAGGAGTTCAAGACCAATCTGGCCAATGTGGCAAAACCTTGTCTCTAGCAAAAATACAAAACTTAGCCAGGCATGGTTGTGTGTGCCTGTGGTCCCAGCTACTCACGAAGCTGAGGCATGAGAATCGCTTGAGATCAGGAGGCAGAGGTTACACTGAGCCAAGATCACGCCACTCCACTCCAGCATGGGTGACAGAATGAAACCCTATCTTAAAAAAAAAAAAACCACCAGACAAAAGCAAAGCTTAGTATCTGCAACGTGCTCAGTGTGGTACTAAAAGTGGCCAAGACAGACATGTGCCTTCTGGGAGGCACCTACCTCATCTCTGTCCCACTCTACCCTCTACACATAGGTAACTGCCTTACTAGACATGCAACATTTCTGAAACTTAAGACAGAAAAAAAAAAAAAAAACCTTGGGAGGAATAGTGTAGTGTACTTTTATAAAGCTCCCTCTTCAGATTAAAATGGTCTGTATTAGCCAGGCACAGTGGCTCATGCCTGTAATCTCAGTACTTTGGGAGGCCGAGGCGGGCGGATCACAAGGTCAGGAGATCGAGACCACAGTGAAACCCCGTCTCTACTACAAATACAAAAAATTAGCCAGGCGCAGTGGCGGGCGCCTGTAGTCCCAGCTACTCAGGAGGCTGAGGCAGGAGAATGGCGTGAACCCGGGAGACAGAGCTTGCAGTGAGCCGAGATCGCACCACTGCACTCCAGCCTGGGGGACAGAGCCAGACTCCGTCTCAAAAAATAAAAAATAAAATAAATAAAATTGTCTGTATTTGAACACAAATGCAAGCTAAATCATACATCAAGCATTAAAATTATATTGTTTCACATTAAAAACTTATTGAGCAAGTTTGCATTTATAGCTTCCTAATCTTTGCAAAAACTGAGTTAATAAGCTACTAGTACTCAGCCAGGCACAGTGGCTCACGCCTGTAATCCTAACACTTTGGGAGGCCAAGGTGGGCAGATCACGAGGTCAGGAGATTGAGACCATCCTGGCTGACATGGTGAAGCCCCATTCCTACTAAAAATACAAAAAAAAAATTAGCCGGGCGTGGTGGCGGGCACCTGTAGTCCCAGCTACTTGGGAGGCTGAGGCAGTAGAATGGCGTGAACCTGGGAGGTGGAGCTTGCAGTGAGCCGAGATCGCGCCACTGCACTCCAGCCTGGGTGACAGAGTGAGACTCCTTCTCAAAAAAATAAAATAAATAAAATAAGCTACTAATTCTCAAAGAACTCTGTATTATAATCTTTGTTTATAAGAAAAATGTTGACACAATACATTAGCTGTGTTCTCTAGAGTTAAGATTCCTCCATAGATAGCATCAAGCCAGTAAACAACTCTTTCTGAGAAGCAGCCGAATGGAAAAATAAGTCATTGAATAGTCTCTTAAGAAATTTCATCCCGTGTCATTTTCTGAGTTACTTTCAGGAGTTTTTTTGTCTGTTTTTTTAAACCATCTTTACAGGCTCCTGGGAACAGAAGCTGGAGCTGCATTGGGAGCAAACTCACCAAACATTACCATATTCATTTGTTTGGGGACTTGGTATCTTGCCAAACCCACCAACTTCTCTCATGTGCTCTCCTGGTGCTGGAGGACTCCAAGCAGGCAAGAAACAACAGGATTTTGAGGCTGGGTGATACGCAACCATGCCTCATATCAGAAAAGCTTACGCCTTGCATTCACGGACCAAATGCCAAACTGTGCCCCCAATCCTGCAAGATTTCTGAGCAATATTCCTGGTAGGAATTCAGGCCACTTCCCAACACAGTCTATATGTGTGTGCTTGCCACACACATAAGATCAAGTAGATCATATGTGACTGCAGATAGATTGAATATACCCATCCTTGAATCAGGGATCCCACAGCTATGAACCTAACAAACTAAATAAACATATGTTCTCATTTGCTATAATAAGATAAACCTGTGAATTTGCATCCGCCTTCTATCCCCCAATTTTCCTGCTTTTCCACCACCTAGTCATGTCTCTGTTAGCATTACTCTTGCCCATAAAGACATATCTCTGTTAGCATTACTCTTGCCCATAAAGAACAATTACATACCCACCCATACTTGAGGCGCTGTGAGAAGTCACAGTCCTTGCTTTCAAGGGTATGTGCATTCTGAGAGCAACACCAGTATCATAGAAAGCGACACAAGAACACAAACACTAATAGCTACCTGGGTTCAGAGATGGAAGAATCAAAATGCCAGAACAGTGAAGAGTTCATAGCAGCCGAGTTGGGTATTAAAGAATATGCCAGAATTTCCCAGACTGGGATTCCAAGGCAAGGGTGTCTTAGCAAAGGCACACAGGAAGCAAAGTATAAACTCTGCTCAGGGGACACTGAGAGGCACACTTTGGTGAAACGAAGAGTTTGTTTAAAAGACTGACCCTTGGATTATTTTAACCCTGAACCACTGGGCACTGTGTTTACAACATAACACCGCCTCAACCAATGTCCATGGAAAAAGTAATCCGTGCTGGGTGTTAAGAAATCAGGCTGCAGACATACGTAAGATTTTGCATTCAAAGATAACAATCTTACTCTTGATCCAATGGCTCTGCTGGTGAGAATTCAGGCTGCGGCATTTTGCTGGCCTACAGATTATAATCACTTTGCTCCTCTCGCCCTTGGCTGCACTCACCTGGCAAAGAAGCAACCTGGCCACACCCAAGGATTCCCATCGCTAGGCTGAATCCAGGTGGAGAAAAACAATTGCAATGACCATCTCCCTTTGAATCAGATCAGAAGGCAAAACTGGAAAAAGATCCTCCCTGCTGACTTTTCTGCTATCCCCAGTAGGTTCACATTCCAAAAGAACCATTTCTCTTCTCTTTCCCCTTCCTCTTGGCCCCTTTTTCCCCTCGCCCTGCCTAGATGTCTTTGAGGAAATAGAAGCAATGGGGCCAGAATTCCCTCTTCCTCCCACCTGCGCCCCAGTGCCCTCCCACCTGCCTTGACACCCCTTTCTCCCATGACAAGGTGTTGTGCTGAACCCCTACCCACTCCAGAAGGGATTGCACCAGGTTCAAGAAGAAGAAACCCAGAGCTAGTGAACAGAACATGGAGTTTCACTGAGGGCTTACATGCAGGGGAGAGAGTTCAGCGCTGGTGGGCAGGACAGGAGAACTGCATGCCCCAGTGGCTACGGGCTGAGCAGAGAAACTCGCAACTTGCAAAAAGCATGCAGTTCACGGCCGGGAGTAGTGGCTCACCCCTGTAATCCCAGCACTTTGGGAGGCCGAGGCGGGCAGATCACGAGGTCAGCAGTTCAAGACCAGCCTAGTCAACATGGTGAAACCCCGTCTCTACAAAAGATTCAAAAAAATTAGCTGGGCATGGTGGCTTGCACCTGTAATCCCAGCTACTCAGGAGACTGAGGCAGGAGAATCGCTTGAACCCGGGAGGCAGAGGTTGCAGTGAGCCGAGATCACCCCACTGCACTCCAGCCTGGGCAACAGGGCAAGACTCCATCTCAAAAAAAAAAAAAAAAGCATGCAGTTCATGCAGCAGCATCTTCACTTAGCACCTTCCCCCCTCAACAGTCTCCACCTGGCAACCTTCAATTAACCCCAGAGGGCCTTGATCCCCCATATGGTCCATGTTGCATGGGACAAGATGGAGACTCAGGTGTTCCTCATAGATAAGAAATGACTTTCTGGGTGGGCCACTCCCAGGTTCCCTAGCTTGGAACTCCAAACCACATTCAGATGCGTCATCTGCCATACAGTCATTCTCAGGCTGTGATTCAGTTAGTGCTATTTGGTGCATTGACTACACATGTGGAGAATGAGCTTCCCTGCTGCCATCAAAAGCCAAACCTTCATCTGTGCTCCCATCCCACTTCTCTTTTCAGGCCACCCAACCTGGCTTATTCACCTGTGATACATGGACACTGCTCACGGAGGGCACCAGACTCCAGGACATCAAATCCAGTGCTGTCTATTCCTTTTTCTTTCTGGCTTGATCTCTCAACACCTCAACTGGGAAGGCCATTCCAGCCTTGACATGTAAACTTCTCTTAGCTTCCGGGATGAGATTCTCCCCTGGTGCTCCCCACAGCCTCTGCAGAGGCTCCTTCTCAGACTCCTGTTCATGTTCCTCCATGTTCCAGTGTTGTTCTGCCTGGGCCACCTCCTCTCCCCTCTGTGCACTCTCTCCTAACTGACCCCAACCAGGTCTGTGTCTGAAATACCACATACGGGCAAATGGTTCCAAAAGCTCTCTCCACTATTCGCCCGATACAGTCTCACCACTTCAAGTGGGCCAGCCACCACCTGCCACCCTTCCTCCCGAATGCCATCTCCCCACTCAATCCAATCCTTCCTCTCCTTTAGGCCATGCTCAAGTCCTAACTTCTCCAGGAAAATAAAATACCTTCCAACGACTCCCTAGCCACACTGATCTCTCTCCTGTCTGGGCTTCCTGAAGCACTGAAACAGTCTCCAGCACAGGATTTATTACTTAATGAGGGATAGTCTTTTAATGGTTCCCTAAATGTCTGCTTCCCATTGTGCAAATCCTTCCTCCCAACTAGATTTAAGATTCTGAACAATACAAGCATTTCTTTTCTTGGTACTGAGCAACACGGGCGATGTCCAAAATAATTATTAGTTCTTTGATAACAAACATGAAAAACCAAAACTCTACACACTATTTTAGTGTGTTAGTCTGAGAAAAACCTGGAATTTATCTGACAAATTACAAGTAATTTTTTAATATATTTTTATTTGTCTAGAATCACCATGTAGCATCACGAGGAACCCACATTTAAAAAGGCAGTGATAAATTCGTAAAACTTTCTATCAATGAAATTCTCAGAACTTTCAAAACTTACATTATTGAGCAAGATTTAATATAAATCACAGAAATATAGTAAATAAGTATATTTTCAATGAAAACATTAAATGCAGGTACATTTTTGTTCAATTTGTGTGTTATAATAACAGAAGCAGTTTAATCCCTCAATACAAAAGTCTACCTGAGACACGGGGAACACACAGTTAAGCCTAGGATCTCTGCCAGACCTTTCTTTAAGCATAGCTACAGAAACAAGTGCTGTTCATCAATACTGTTGAAGGGTTTGACTTTTAGGCTACAATGAAGACCAGTTCATCCACTAAATAGAAATCGCTTTATTTTTCACGATTAAAAAAAATAAATTCTATCCCACCTTTGCCATTCTCCCAGTTTCCATCAGTTAATTTTCCTCTCTGTGGCCACATCACAACTCAGCTGAAAACGCCTTGCCACACCTAAGTGATAAAGGCTCAAACCAGGGAGCCTGGCCTTCCTCGGCTTGGTCCCTCCAGACTCCTCTCTGACCACCCTGGGCACTAAACACTTACCTTTGACATTCCAGCAACACCAACTGCACAGCAGCATAACCAGATACTGTCCTCTCCAAACCCGTGGGCACCTGGGGTCCCCCACTTCCAACCCCATCATTTCCTCCCCTTGTCCCCTCACCATTTTCTTCACAGTTATCTTTTTCTTTCTTATTGCAACCTTTGCCTCCTGGATGCAAGCAATTCTCCTGCCTTAGCCTTCCTAGTAGCTGGGATTACAGGTGCAAGCCACCAAGCCCAGTTAATATTTGTATTTTTAGTAGAGATGGGGTTTCGTCATGTTGGTCAGGCTGGTCTTGACCTCCCGGGCTCAAGTGTTCTGCCCATCTCAGCCTCCCAAAGTACTGGGATTACAAGTGTGAGCCACTGCGCCCGCCCCACAGTCCTCTTTCCAGAATTGGTTCAGGATCCTCAATCCCACTAGGATTGAGGGAGAAGAAGGCCTTGGTTGCCCTCCTCTGGGTTTCTTTTGCTACATGTGCACCCTGATAATAGAGCATTGACCATACTGTTCTGAGAGTTAGTCATGAATCTTTCTCCCCAAATATCTGTAAGTTCCTGGAGAAGAAAGACCATGTTTTTATTTGTATTCTGTCGTGAGCTGCACAGTGTCTCATATCAAGTCCAAGTCCTGACCTTTTTACGTGATCTTATTTGTAAACAGGTTCTTTGCAAATGTATTTAATTAAAGGATCTTGGGATGAGATGATCCTGGACCTAGGGTGGACCCTAAATTCAATGACTGGTATCCTTAAAAGAGAAAGGAGAGGACTTGAGACACACAGACACACAGGGAGAAGGCCAAGGGAAGACAGATGCAGAGACAGAAGTGATGCTGCCCCAAGCCAAGGGAAACCAGAAGATGAGAGAAGCAAGCATGAATTATTCCTAAAGTCTTCAGAGACAGCATGGCCCTGCTAATACGTTGATTTTGGACTTATGGCCTCCAGAGAGAATAAATTTGTTGTTTCAAGCCACCAAGTCCATACTAATCTGCAGTAGCCCTAGGCACTAACACACAGTCCAAACTTCAACACGCTACCTACTACCTAGGGGCCACTCAACAAAAACTGTGCTCAACTAAGATGAAGGCAAGGCGAGGAATGAGAAAGCATCTGAACTGCAATCTGGGTTCAGCATCTGGGACGTGGACTCAGATGCTACTCTACTATGAGAATTCTGGTGAGTCCCTTATCTACAGTAACTCTAACACTTTCCCCAGTAAAATGACGAAACTGGCCCACAAGACCCCTCTACGGGGGACTCATATACCTTGAACCCTCTTCAGCCAGAATAACTCATCTTTTTTTTTTTTTTTTGAGACAGAGTTTCGTTCTTGTTACCCAGGCTGGAGCGCAATGGTGCCTTCTCATCTCACTGCAAACTCTGCCTCCCGGGTTCAAGCAATTCTTCTGCCTCAACCTCCCGAGTAGCTGGGATTACAGGCGCCCGCCCCCACGCCCAGCTAATTTTTTGTATTTTTAGTAGAGATGGGGTTTTCATCTTGTTGGCCAGGCTGCTCTGTAACTCCTGACTTTAGATGATCCACCCACCTCCACCTCTCAAACTACTAGGATTACAGGCGTAAGCCACCAGGACCCGCAGAACAGCTTTAATTGATCCTTAACAGTATCTTTTTCCCATTCACTAAATTAATTGTATTAATTTTCTTTTCTTCTTTTTTTGGCTCAGAGTCTCACTCTGTCACACAGGCTGGAGTGCAGTGGTGTGATCTCGGCTAACTGCAATCTCCACCTCTCGGGTTCAAGTGATTCTCCTGCCTCAGCCTCCCAAGTAGCTGGAATGACAGGCACACGCCACCACGCCTGGCTAATTTTTGTATTTTTAGTAGAGACAGGGTTTCGCCACGTTGGCCAGGCTGGTCTTGAACTCCTGACCTCAAGTGATCTACCGGCTTTGGCCTCACAAAGTGCCGGGATTACAGGTGTAAGTCACCATGCCCAAGCTTAATTTTATTTTCATCTAAAAAGCTTTCAAGCAAAAAAAAAAAAAAAAAAAACCTGGATTAAAATGACATTTCATACTTATATTTTAACCAGTTCATAAAAAAGTAGTAAAATAGTTTATCGATAATATGCTGAAAATCAATTTACCACCATATACCCTATTTTTTTCTGCAAAGCAAAATCAGCAATTTACTAGTAGTTGACCCAATCCAGCTGGAATTGTTGACACTTTTAGGTCAGAAAAACTGCACCTAAACATGAGTCAACGTAAATGCCACTAATTGACCCCAAACCTAAATGTTTATAACACAACTGCATGATGACTAATTTTTGCAGAGTAACAAAGAAAATCTCTTCCAACATTGGGATTTTCTCCACTTGCACTGTAATTAAAGTCCCATACTGAAAATTTCCACTTCAAAGAATCTGGCTAAGAAATACATAAATATAACTGCTGCCACCACCAAATGGTAACGTGTTAGTAAAGGAGTCAAACAAAAAAACTGTTTCACCCATCTTCAGGCCTCCATAAACAGACACATAGACACAGTTTTCATGGTTGAATGTTTCCTAATTCAAAAAATGGAAATGAAGGGTAAACAAAGGTGTTAGTAATGAAATGTATACCTGGCCTACCTGTATATACTCCTGCTGAATTTGGGTTACATTTAAAACGATACTTTAAGTGTTTTCATAGATCATGCTGCGGCCCTTGCATTCATGTTTGTATAGTGGCTGCCTGGAT
Organism: Trachypithecus francoisi; assembly: GCF_009764315.1. NCBI lineage: Eukaryota > Metazoa > Chordata > Mammalia > Primates > Cercopithecidae > Trachypithecus > Trachypithecus francoisi. The sequence goes on from NW_022681454.1 coordinate 21,736,853, forward strand.
TCTTTTTTTAGGAAACCAACCAAAACAACATAAAGGAACCCCGAGCCAAGGGACTCACATTTCAGTTGAACAAAATACCCATGAGAAACACTTAGACTCAAAACTTTCCAAACCAATTCATCCTTCTGAAAACAAACTCGACAGTCACTGGGGCCAACTGTTCAGCTAGAATTGGCAGAACTACGTTTGCAAAACTGAACCGTGAATCCCAGTGAGTTACCAAAATTTTTCCTTCCAGGTGGAAACTCAATCCGAAAATCAAAAATCCCTCGAGTTGGAAGGCTCAATAAACCCACAGTATTTAATTCCAAAGTTCCTGGCTTTTAAATATGAGCCCTCACAGACACGAAAACGGGACTGCAAGGTACATAAACAGATTGATCTGAAATGTTTCCAGCCCTTAATAACAACTCTATCTTAAAAAGTGTTCTTTAACTGTAATAAAACTAAGATAGCAAAAGGCAAAAGAAGCGTCTTGGGGTTTCGGCTCGCACACAGTCCTTGTGTTCTGCAAACTCTACCACGTAAGTGTAACTTAATTTGCAAAGAAGCAGAAGGACTGGCGCTTGTAATCAAGCATTGTGTTTTCTGGAAGCCCAAGCCCAGGATGAATGAGCTTTAACTCTGTCGACTGCGTGTTTACTTGCATCCTCACGTGGCACACCGCGCAGCCCAAAAGCGCTGCGCCCGGGACAGCGCGGGGCGCGCCTGAGAACCCGAAAACTTTACTTTGCAAACTAGTGGAGGTGGGAGGCAGCTCGGACGCAGATTCCCTTGCCAGGCACACGAGGTCTTCCCTAGCACCACCCCCTACCTAGAGCTCCACACAAAGGCGCGTGGGTGCCGGCAGGACCCCTCTCCAAAGTTGAGCTGAGAGGTAAGAAAGAGCCGAGCTGCACAGGACCGGGCGTCCCGGGAGATACTCACAGGGTGACCGTGCGGTTGGGCAGAGTATCTGGGGGCAGGACCTGCGCGAGCTCCAGGCTGCTACACACCACCTTGCCCTCGGCGGCGCCCGCCGCTCTGCCAGACCCTCGGGGCCGCCCATCGTGCTTGCAGCCGGCGGGCAGCGCCGCGGCGCCACCGCCACCTCCCAGCCGCGCTAGCAGAGCTAACAGCGAGAGGTGCAGCAGTAGCGGCGGCTGCGCGCGGCCCCGCCGGCGTCCGGGTGGCTCCATGCTGCGGGCCGGGGCCTGCGGGGAGAGCGGCGGCGCACTGGCCTAGCGGGCCGCCCCGAAGTCCGGGCGGGCAGGAGCGCGGCACGGGCTCAGCGGCGCCCGGAGCCTCATGGCGGCCGGAGGACGGGCCCTCCCCGGCGCCGACATGCTCCTTTGTCCGCTGCGGCTGCGCTGGGCCTCGAGGGAGCCGGGGGTCACGGCCGCACGGGTCCCAGCGCCGCTCTACCGCCCGGCGCGAGCACCGCCTCCTCCTCCGCCGCCGCCGCCGCCGCCACCGCCTCCTTCCCTGGCCAGGACCCGCGGCGGCTCCTCCCCGCCCGCCGCCGCCGGCCGCCTCCGCCCCTGCCCCTCCTCCTCCCCGGCTCTCCTGCTCTCCCGGTGTCTGCGGCTGCCCGGGAGTCCAGGGAGGAGGCGCACGCTCTCGGGACCTGCCGAGCCCGACTCCGACCCGCTGCGCCCGGGCCTTGGCCTCCGGGCAGGAGTTGTGGGGAGCCCGCGGGAAGGCGGTAACTCGTAGAGAGGGCCAAGGAAAGTTCGAGTCCAAACTCCAGTCGCGGTGGCCACTCTTCTGCTTGTTTCCCTTCGCCGTTACCGCGCTTGCACTGCGGGCACAGGACAAAGCCATCCTGTGCGCTCCTGGAGACTGCCCATGTGGCCCAAGGAGCCTGGCCCGGAGGATGGAGTAGGGAGGAGAGCAGGGAATTTCCCTGACCATCCCTATGGGGAAAGTACCCAAAACCAAGTGTTTCAGAAGGAATCGCCTTCTCACCTCGTTATGGTAGTCTCATTTGTCCCAAATACACTCGATCCGGGAAACAGGTTCCTCTTCAATACGGTGAACAATCTGAAGCTGTTTCTGGCCTTCAACAACAACAGCGATAGACTCTAGAGGATGCATCTGGACCTCACTAGAAAGGCTGCCTTTTGAAAGAAATTTGACAGGCAGATACCTGAGATGTTCACCAGTTCGAGCAATAATGAGAGAACCCTCCAAGAAACCCTAACAGAATTGATTACTCTGACTTCCAGCCTCGCCCTAACATTTGCAAGCCAAGGGCTTACCTACCCTATGTTTGCAATTTTACAAGGATTCTATGATGCTAATAAAGTATGTTCTGTGCTCCTGCTTTGAGAAATTACCTCCATAACAACCTGGACGGTTTGTAAGCAGGCTTCTCAGACGCTTCGGAGTTTCTCCCTGAAACACAGCAGGTGCGAAACAGATCCAAATCTTTGGCCTGTACACCCTCACCGCCTTTGCTTCCTGCGTCCAGCTGTCTTCAAGGACAAGAAGAGATTTTTGTACCTGTGTGTGAACACTGCAGCCCACAAAAGCAAGTTCTGTTCACACTTTCTACCAGCCACCCTTTGTCTGCCTCTCGAGCCCAGGTGTGCCTATAGCAGTTGTTGGGTCCTTCATTGGGAGGACACTTCTCAGAGGAAGCTAGCTCAGGGCTAAGAAGTGGCCTTGGTAATATCAGTCAGGGAATTCCAGGTACCCAGGCTTTGAGTGCTAGCCTGGAGGTTTTTCACCCGATAAGAAAAGTCAGGTTGGTGTCCTCTAAAATGGAGGGCCCAGAGCACGGTTTTTCTTGCTTGAGTCTAAGGGCATTACTGCCTCTGGCCCCTACAAAACTTATCTTAGGGACCAATTTCCAGGAATCTATTTATCTGAGTAGAGCTTTCTCAATGGTAAGTTAATAAATGGTCTCCATTTACCATACACTATTGTATTAAATTTGAATAGCAGTTCATTTGACCAACCCAACAATGTCCAGTGCTGTCTAATAATACATTCTGTGATTGGATAACTGTTCTAGTTCTTTACTGTCTAATACGGTCGCCAACTGTGGCTACATCGTGTGTGGAAAGTAGATAGTATGTAATAAGTAAATTTTTCATTTCATTTTAATTAATTTACATTTGAATTTAAATACCCAGTGGCTACGCTGTTGGTGTTGAACAACACAAGCCCAGACACTATGATGGAAGGAAAAAGTGGGAGATTAGCACCACCATTAAGTGACTTCAGATCTATAAATAACCTTAGAAGACAAACTGGTGCCTCTGTGTTAAGGTAGGTGAAATGGATCACATTTCTCTTGAATTTCTCTAAAGAACTATTATTCCCTAACAAAATTATTATCTGCTTTTTGGTTAAGATAAAACCTTACTACAGATTGAGCATTAAGCATCCCTAATCCGAAAATCCAAAATCTGAAATGCTCCAAAATCCAAAACGTTTTAAGTTCCGACAAGTAATACCTCAAGTGGAAAACCCCACACCTGACCACATGTGATGGGTCACCATCAAAATGCAGACACACTACGCAGTTTACTAGCATCCCCAAGGGAAAAAAGACCCTCCCAGCCTTTTTCTACTGATATATATCTTTTCAGGGCATGCCCAGATTCCCCCATGCAAGCCTGCGCCCCAAAGGTAATCAAATGGCACGTGTGCAGACTGGATTTGCTAAGGTCGAGTTCCCCACAATGCCTACATGGGGTCTTCATCTACATGCATTACTCACTGTGGGTTTGCTTTTTTGTTGTTGTTTTTTGTTGTTGTTGTTGTTTTTTCTTTTTCTTTGCTCTGTGGTGTAAAGATATTTTTGGTATAAAGAAATATCGGGCCGGGCACGGTGGCTCAAGCCTGTAATCCCAGCACTTTGGGAGGCCGAGACGGGCGGATCACGAGGTCAGGAGATCGAGACCATCCTGGCTAACACTGTGAAACCTCGTCTCTACTAAAAAATACAAAAAAACTAGCCAGGCGAGGTGGCGGGCGCCTGTAGTCCCAGCTACTCCGGAGGCTGAGGCAGGAGAATGGCGTGAACCCAGGAGGCGGAGCTTGCAGTGAGCTGAGATCCGGCCGCTGCACTCCAGCCCCGGCGACAGAGTGAGACTCCGTCTCAAAAAAAAAAAAAAAGAAAAGAAAAAGAAATATCGGGCCGGGCACAGTGGCTCCCTCCTGTAATTTCAGCACTTTGGGAAGCCAAGGAGGGCAAATTACGAGGCCAGGAGTTTGAGACCAGCCTGGCCAACATAGTGAAACCTCGTCTCTACTAAAAATACAAAAAATTAGCCAGGTGTGGTGGGCACCTGTAATCCCAGCTGCTCTGGAGGCTGAGGCGGGAAAATCGCTTGAACCCAGAAGGTGGAGGTTGCAGTGAGCCAAGATTGCATCACTACACTCCAGCCTGTGTGACAGTGCAAGACTCCATCTCCAAAAAGACAAAGAAAAGAAATATCAAAAAAAGCCTGCAGTTAATCCTGTGGGTATCAGTGATAAGAAAAAGAAGCATTTATTATGTCCAGCTGTTAAAGAAACTGGACAGTGGTGTAGGTATGAAATTTCTTACAGAAAAGTATGGTGACAGAGTGGCCGCCATGTGTAATCTGAAGAAACAGAAGGACAAATTGTTGAAGATCTATGCTAAAAGTGATAAACACAAGTAAATGAAAAATAGAAAAACATTGTATGATGCAAAATATGAAGATCTCAATTGAAAAAGTGGATCCATCAGCATCACAGTGACCACATGCCACTTAATGGTATGCTGATCATGAAACAAGCAAAGATCTATCACAATGAATTGGAAATTGAAAGGAACTGTGACTGTTCAGCAGGCTGGTTGCAGATATTTAAGCAAAGACACAGCATTTAATGTTTAAGGATTTGTGGTGATAAAGCGTCTGCTGATCAGAAAGGTACGGAAAAAGTCATTAATGAGTTTGCCCATATCATCGCTGATGAAAATTGGATACCAGAACAAGTCTATAATGCTGACAAAAACATCACTATTTTGGCATTATTGCCCCAGAAAGACGCTGACTGTGGCAGATGAGACAGCCTCTCTAAGAATTAAAAATGCCGGCCGGGCGCAGTGGCTCAAGCCTGTAATCCCAGCACTTTGGGAGGCCGAGACGGGCGGATCATGAGGTCAGGAGATCGAGACCATCCTGGCTGATACGGTGAAACCCCGTCTCTACTAAAAAAAATACAAAAAGCTAGCCGGGCGTCGAGGTGGGTGCCTGTAGTCCCAGCTACTCGGGAGGCTGAGGCAGGAGAATGGCGTAAAACCCGGGAGGCGGAGCTTGCAGTGAGCTGAGATCCGGCCACTGCACTCCAGCCTGGGCGGCAGAGCAAGACTCCGTCTCAGAAAAAAAAAAAAAAAAAAAAAGAATTAAAAATGCCAAGGACAGAATAACTATGCTGGGATGTGCTAATGTCGCAGGCACACATAAGTGTCAACTTGCTGTGATAGGCAAAAGTTTGTCCTCTCTTTTTTTCAAGGAGTGAATTTCTTACCAATCCATTATTCTGCTAACAAAAGGCATGGACCACCAATGACATCTTTTCTGATTGATTTCACAGACATTTTGTACCAGAGGCATACAGTCACTGCAGGAAAGCTGAACTGGATGACGACTACAAGATTTTATATTCCTTGACAACTGTTCTGCTTATTCACCAGCTGAAATTCTTATCAAAAATCATGTTTGTGCCATGTACTTCTCCCCAAATGTGACTTTATTAATTCAGCTATGTGACCAGAGTATCCTTAAAGCATGGAAGGGTAAATATAAAAATACTTCCTTGAACAGCATGCTAGCAGCAATAAACAGAAGAATGGGTGTGGAGGTTTTCAAAAAAAGTTCAGTATGAGGCCAGACGCAGTGGCTTACACATGTAATCCCAGCACTTTAGGAGGCCGAGGTAGGTGATCACCTGAGGTCAGGAGTTCAGGACTAGCCTGACCAACATGGTGAAATCCCATCTGTACTAAAAAATACAAAAATTAGCCAGGCGTGGTGGTGGGCACCTGTAATCCCAGCTACTAGGGAAGTTGAGACAGGAGAATTGCTTGAACCCGGGAGGCAGAGGTTGCAGTGAGCCAAGATCGTGCCATTGCACTCCAGCCTGGGTGACAAGAGCGAAACTCCATCTCAAAAAAAAAAGAAAGAAAGAAAGTTTACTACGAAGGATGCCATACATACTGTTACCTATGCTTGGAACATAGCAACTGTAGACAGAGTTGTGCATGCCTGGCACAACCTCTGGCCTGCAACTATGTTCAGTGACGATAAACAAGGTAATGACTTGGAAGGATTGTGTATGTCAAGTGAGAAAAAAAATAATGGCTGATCTACTTACACATGCAAAAAATATACCCCCAATGTCTGTCTGTAAGTTGGAAGAAGTGAATATCAAACAATGTTTATCATGGATAATGAGGCTCCAGTTGTTTATTCGTTGACCAATGATGAAGTAGCTGAAATGGTTTTGAATCAAGATGATCATGATAATCAGTGACAATGAAGATGAAAGAAAAAGTGTCTATAAATGACATGGTGAAAATTTGTGATGGGCTTACTGAAGGACTAAAGCAATGTTCATAATAGACCGAGAAATCATGTTGGTTTATACAATCAAAGAGGGACTTCTAAGACAGAAATAGTTGTTAATGGGGCAGATGACTAGAGAAAACATTTTAAAAAGACATCCAGCTGAATGCCTCAGAGGACCCACTTTCTAGTCCTTCAACTATTTCTAAAATTTCTTCTTACCTAAAACAGTGAAATGCAGTGTACAGTAACTATATAATCAAAACACAGTCTCGCAGGTGGAGACTGAACATCGCTGTTGCTTGTTGTTGTTATTATTTAACAACTGATGGAGGTATTCTGGGGATGCTACTCTGCTGCTTAGTTATCGTGAACACTTTATTTTTTCCCTTCATTAATGGTATGTCATGTTTTCTACTGTTAAGTACTTATGTGTGAATAAATGTAAGAAAATGATAGCTTATCAGTAGCATATACATTCAGAGTCAGGAATGATGGTGATGCCAAACAACCACAGATTATCCACATGGGTGGCTGAGCTAGGGACATCTTTACTCTCTGATGGTTTGATAGACACAAACTTTGTTTCATGTATAAAATTATTTAAAATATTGTATAAAATTGCCTTCAGGCTATGTGAATAAGGTGTATATGAAAAAGAAATTTTGTTTTTAGACCTGGGTCTCACCCCCAGAATATCTCATTATATGTATGCAAATATTACAAAATCCAACATAAAAACACTTCTGGCCAGCTATGGTGGCTCATTTCTATAATCCCAGCACTTTGGGAGCTCAAGGTAAGAGGATCTTTTGAGGCCAGGAGTTCAAGTCTGCAGTGAGCTATGACATTACCACTGTACTCCAGCCTGGTGAAAAAGCAAGACCATGTCTCAAAAACAAAACAAAACAAAACTTTTGATCCCAAGCGTTTGAGATAAGATATGCAACCTATATAGCAATATGATAGTTTTTAATAACCATAGAAACCATTTATATTGATGTAGCCACAAATAGTCATGTGAAGTTAAAGTGTGGGAATATTTTGAAGTCTATCATTGAAGTAAGTGTGTGCATCTATTTTGAAATGTTTACCACTCATACTATTATCAATTTGGTGTATGTCCTCTTTTTACTTCACTGTAGTTGAAAAAGTTATTAAAAAGTACAGAATTTTCAGAAAAAAAAGAGATATCACAAGTGGTACCATGAATCCAAGGATTAATATGGAGAAAATGTTTTTCTTATAGGAATCATTTCAGCCACTGTTGCACAGAAATCACTCATACTATCTTTGAAAAAAAACAAAAGGTCTTTATAGATCACATACACTAGTATATTAAAACTGGAACTAACTTTAGAAAACATATTTTTCAGCATTGTAGTCATTCGAATGCCCAGAACCCTGAGTTATTGTTGTATCCCAGCGTGAGTTTATGAGGACATGACAAATAATCCTTTCTACACTTACAAAGGTCTCAGAGGATGACACTTTCTGAAACTGTCTCTTGCCCCTCAGTCACACCAAAATCTAAGCTTGAATTAAGCTACCCTAGCCCGGAGAGCCTCTCGCCAGACAGGTCTGTCTACTGCTGATCCTCCCTCAGGCCTCAAGAGCACACACCATTTGCAACTGAAGAAATTAATAGGTCCTGTGAAAGTTCTCACTGTGTGTAATTGTTCTACTTTAGAATGTGCTATCGAAATCACTTGTTAACCATACTCAGGCATACATTGTCCAGTAGAACTGTATTGCATCAACTGTTGCTTTAAGAATGGTAGATGGACCACATTCCAACGATTCTGTGCGGCGAATCCTGTCTTGCTGTGTTATGTAAGGTTCATAGGAGAGTCAAGAGAAATACACAAATATGCTTTGTTTTTTTCTTAATAGAGAAACTGTATTAACTCTGTGTGTAGGTATATGTCTAAATATACATATTTATATGTGTAAACAATGAGTATGTATATCTAAGTATACATGTTTATATAAAATATGTGTGTATCCATATGTATCGTTAATGATTTTTTCATGTCTGTCTTTCTTCTCTACCAGACTATGAGCTTCTGAGAGCTTTTCTTTACCTCTTTTTTTTGAGACGGAGTCTTGCTCTGTTGCCCAGGCTAGAGTGCAGTGGCGCAATCTTGGCTCACTGCAGGCTCCACCTCCCAGGTTCACACCATTCTCCTGCCTCAGCCTCCCAAGTAGCTGGGACTACAGGCACCCACCACCACACCCGGCTAATTTTTTGTATTTTTGGTAGAGACGGGGTTTCACCGTGTTAACCAGGATGGTCTTGATCTCCTGAACTCATGATCCGCCCGCCTCAGCCTCCCAAAGTGCTGGGATTATAGGCGTGAGCCACCGCACCCAGCCTACCTGCTTCTTAAATCATTCCCTCCCACCTTCCATTATTCCCTATTACATTATTCTGGAATCTAGACTTATTATCTAGATGGAATCTTGATAATCTTCACAACTTGTCCAAACCTGCACATAGCTTATTTTCTTATTTGTTTACATTTTTATGTTGTTAGCCTCCCCCACTAGTATCAGCTCTATGATACTCTTATTTAATTTTTATGGCACACACTGTTGGATGCTGCCACAGAGCAGCAACTATTTCTCCCTTAGAGCTAGGTAATCACTTTCTCAGCCTCTGTTAGTGGTCATATGGCCCAGTCCTAGCCAAGAAGAATGAATGGCTGGGCTGTTCAGTATGGTAGAGGTGAACCTGGAATATCTGAGACAGGTCTCGGTTAATTTAGAAAGTTTATTTTGCCAAGGTTGAGGACATGTGCCTGTGACACAGTCTTAGGAGGTCCTGATGACACGTGCCCAAGGTGGTCGGGGCACAGCTTGGCTTTATACATTTTAAGCAGGGAGGGGGCTTCCAGGTCACAGGTAGATGAGAGACAAATGGTTACATTCTTTTGAGTTTCTGATTAGCCTCTCCAAAGGAGTCAATCAGATATACATTTATCTTGGTGAGCAGAGCAATGACTTTGAATAGACTGGAAGGCATGTTTGCCCTAAGCAGTTCCCAGCTTGTCTTTTCCCTTTAGCTTAGTGATTCTGGGGTCCCAAGATTTATTTTCCTTTCACATAGCCTCTAGACACATGTGGGTAACTAAATTTATTTATGTATTTATTTTCTGAGACAAGATCTCGATCTGTCACCCTGGCTGGAGTGAAGTGGTGAGGTCGTAACTCACTGTGGCCTCAAACTCCTGGGCTCAAGCAATCCTCCTGCCTCAACCTCCTAACTAGCTAGGAAAATGGGCACACACCACCATGACCAGCTAATTTTCTTTTTTTTACAGGATGGGGTCTTATGTTGCCCATAATGGTCTCAAACTCCTGAACTCAAGCCATCCTCTTGCATCATCCTTCCAAAGTGATGGAATTACAGGTTTGAGCCACTGTGCCTAGGTATAAATTTTAATTTTAATTAATTAAAATTAAACAAAACTAAACATTCAGTTCTTTAGTCAGTCTAGCCATAACTCAAGTGCTCACAAGCTACATGCCACTGGTGGATACCATTTTGGGCAACGCAGATTATAGCATAGTTCCAACATTTAGAAAGTTATTCTGGTCAACACCAATGTGAGGAGAAGTTGACTGAAGCTGCAGGATGAAGTGGTGTGTGTGTGTGTGTGTGTGTGTGTGTGTGTGTGTTGAAAAGAGGCTTCCATGAGAAGACCTCTCTCTCACTACACCCATTCTTCATGCTTTGGACATGGTCTTGTGAAGACATTGACCTGTGAGACCTGGAGCTGAAGCAGGTATTTTGTGATCACCAGACAAACAGCCTAAAGGAAAATTCCAACATAATAAAAGGGAAGGGAAGGAGAGAAGCCATCTAGGTCCCTGAGGTGATAGTTGAACTGCCAATCAACTCTCTGGATTTATTTATCAACAATGAATATTCCCAGGTGTAAGCCACTGCTATTACAATTTTCTAGGGCCAAGAACAGTGACTGACACATAGAGAGAACTCAAAAACACTAGTTAATTCACATAGTTAAATTTTATTCATTTTTATGTTCTAAACATCACAGTTCCTTGTCTATATTGGCTAGTGACTAAAAGTTTTGTTAGAAATAAATATTTTGAATAACTAGACATAAACTCCCAGCTAAAGTCAAATAACTTGAGATGACTGACTAAAATTCAGTTTTCTGTAGTCAAATGGAAATCTTTAGTTATGATGAAATTAACAGCAGGACAGCAATTTTTAGCATTTGAAATGTCTCAGTGGCACCTCTATAAGCCCTGTTAATAAACAGACATTCTCTGTTTATTTTTGCATCATGTAATGTTAGTTAATTTTGGCAGCTGTAGTTTATATTTTTGGGCATTACATAGCATGTGCTATCATATGAGGTTGGTCACTATTCAGGATCCAGATAGGAACAGCAGTAGTATCTCAAATAACCTGTAGCTACTTTAGACAGCATTAGCTCCTGTTCTGTCTTACTAGTTGCTAGAATAGTGACGTTCGACAAGTCACTATATCTCATCTTTCAAAATGAAAGCTTGAACTGGAATCAGTTTTAAAGTGCTATGATTTTTTTCCTGCTGAACCGTGAATTCTTCTTTTGTTTGTCTACTGCAACCAGACTATTATTGGAATGTATTCCTGTGACAGTTAAATGCTCTCTTTAGATGATGAAATACCTTTCTGAAATGGTATATTCTTTACCCACTCCAGTGTAATTACCATCAATTGTAAATATAAGGAAGAAATATGAGGCAAAAATTGACCAGCAGTGCCATGTGGGGAATTACTTTCATGCAATGGTAATTTCCAAGTATACAACCAGGCAGGTGAGCACAGATGTCATCGAATAGGAAGGCTCACAGTTCAAATTAAGATGCTCAAATCACACAGTTTATTACATCAGTCTAAAACAGTGAGAAGCAGAGGAAAGAGGGTAGATTAATCCATGAAGCATAGGGTACAAACAGATGAAAGGTCACATTACTTGAATATCACACAATGCTCACATGAACTGTCTGGATTAATTCACCTTTTTGTCTTTCTCTTTCCAAACTCAGCCACATCAGCTTTTCCCACTGACGGTGTGATTACGAAAACCAGAGTTGAGGTCTAAGAACAAAGTGGCCCAACATATGTAAAATACACGGGGCCAGTTGCTTTATGAGAGAGATCTAGGGGCAATGATGCCTGGCCACAATTATAACCTGCCAAATAGCCCAGTAAGCATTTATGTACTTTATTATTTCTCTTGGACAGAGGATATGTGGGGCCAGACTGTATGTCACCAATGGGTGGCTTATTTTCTTTTTTTTTTTTTTTTTTTTTTTTTTTGAGACGGAGTCTCGCTCTGTCGCCCAGGCTGGAGTGCAGTGGCCGGATCTCGGCTCACTGCAAGCTCCGCCTCCCGGGTTTATGCCATTCTCCTGCCTCAGCCTCCCGAGTAGCTGGGACTACAGGCGCCCGCCACATCGCCCGGCTAATTTTTTGTATTTTTTTAGTAGAGACGGGGTTTCACCATGTTAGCCAGGATGGTCTCGATCTCCTGACCTCGTGATCCACCCGTCTCGGCCTCCCAAAGTGCTGGGATTACAGGCTTGAGCCACCGCGCCCGGCCGGGTGGCTTATTTTCAGTGCAATAAATATTGAGTGCCTCATATGCCTCATATGCATATTCTATGAATTAGTGAATATTTGGTGCATACTCAGTCCTTCTACTCTTTACTATGTATAAGTAATTTTCTTATTTGTTCCACTGTTTTTTGCCAGTTTACCACATATGTACTCAACTTACTTTTTCTATGTGTCATAAGCTATTGGCTTCTATACTTAGTATTATATATTCTCCTTGCTTTCCCCCTTATTTTCCATAGCAGAATTAAATATTCCTAAATAATACTGATAAAGTATTACATGACAGAAGAAAGAACAGAGTTAGGGAGAAATTTGAAAATATAGCCCACACCAGAAATATAGCTGGTTTCCCCCCAAAGCATTGTTTTCTGAGTGTCTGTTGCCCAAAGATAATTACGATATGCTTTTTCATTTTGGCTATCTTATGTTATTATCAGTTTTTGTCCTGATAATACCAACTGTAATGATGATCATCTGTCAGTCAACTAATAACTATTAATGATAGGCTCAGTAGCAGATTTGCCAATAGTGAAATTTCATCAAAATCTTTTTTCTTAAGCAAAGGAAGAAATTTCTGCTTCCTTTGTGTCAGTTAATATACCAAAATCCATTTATTGAGTCAAGCAGAATGAGAAGGGATATTTGAAATTATGTCTTTATTAACAAAATAATTACAGTGGTAGTCTTGAATCTACCTTTGAACCAATATATTAATAAAACAAATAACTTCCTGTTATTTGGACTTCTACCTTTATTTTTTAATACTTTGTTTTATCACTTAGAGCCCTCACGCGTTATTACATTATAAATAATTTGGTTGTATAAATTAGTGAAATACAAACAATTTTAATTTAAGGCTGTGCATGGTGGCTCACACCTATAATCCCAACACTTTGGGAGGCCAAGGCGGGTGGATCACCTAAGGTCAGGAATTCAAGGCCAGCCTGGCCAAGATGGTGAAACCCTGTCTCTACTAAAAATACAAAAAATTAGCCGGGCATGGTGGCGGGTGCCTGTAATCCCAGCTACTCGGGAGACTGATACGGAGAATTGCTTGAACCCGCAAGGCAGCAGTTGCAGTGAGCCAAGATCACACCACTGCACTCCAGCCTGGGTGACAGAGTGAGGTTCCATAAAAAAAAAAAAAAAAATTAATGTAAATGCATTATGTTACTCATTACATGAACATTTTTAGTACTTTGGTAATATGATTATTTTAGTTGACATGTCAATAAATCAAAACACATTTATATTTTTGTATAACTCCAAGAATGCTAAATTTAAAGGAAAGTACTCGATAAGCATTGAGTGCCTCATATATATTTAGTGAATCACAAATATTTGGTATATATTCAGTCTTCCTATTCCTTACTACATGTAAGTAATTTTCTCATTTGTTCCACCATTTTCATCTGTTCACTACATGGACAGGAAAGCAATTGATTTTGAAGTCAGGAAATCTGGATTAACATATTGATTCCAGCTTTAGCTGGCTTACCTTGGGCAAATTACTTAACTTTTTGATACCTAGTTATCTTCATTTTCTGTGAGGGTTCAATTAAATTAAATTAAGTACAGTTTTTAAGACACAGGTCTCACTCTGTCACCCAGGCTGGGGTGCAGTGGCATGATCATAGCTCATTACAACCTATACTTCCCAGGCTCAAGTGATCCTCCCGCCTCAGCCTCCTGAGTAGCTGGGACTACAGGTGTGTGCCACCATGCCTAATTTCTTATTTTTTGTAGAGATGGGGTCTCACTCTGTTGCCCAGGCTAGTCTCAAACTCCTGGGCTCATGTGATCCTCCTGCCTCAGCCTCCCAAAATGCTGGGATTACATGCCACTGTGAGCCACTTCACCTGACCTAATTGAATGTTTTGAAAACATCTAGTAGATGACTTGCCCATAAAGGTGCCTAATGAGGATTGGCTGAATATGAATCTAGCCCATTGCCTCCTATTCCAAATAAAGAAACTGAAACCAAGAGAGGTAAAATGAATGTGTCTAAGGTTATATCCTCGGTTCATGTAAAAGTTTGAACCACAACTCTGGGTTGTGGTGTAATTCCATTCCCTTATTAACCTGTAATCAGATTTTCTTATAAATCTAGTCAAACATGATTTAGGTAAGTCACTCACTAAATTTCTGTTTCCCTACCTGCAAAATTGAAGAGTAATAATTGTCCCCCTACATTCCAGCAATATTAGAAAGGTGAAGAGATAACGCATGGGAGAAACCACAGGGAAAAACATTCTATGTAGCCATAACATATCATTATAAACATAAATTTGAAAAGCATTTAATCTTTAGTAACACTGCACTGCAATTACATATATCAGTTTCTTTCATCTCTAGACCTCTAAATCCCAACAATGTGAGTGCTGTGAACATTCTTAGACAATTGCACCCGCAAAGCAAAATGGAGAATTGAGTCAATCATACAGAAAAGTCAGGAGAAAGCAAGCCCATATTCTTCACATTGCCTGGCTTTTACAGTCCTGTTTGTCCAGTGAAGTACCTCAGTTGTCCTCATCCCTTTGTAAGTGAATATCCATCATTCTGCAGATTAATATACATACATTCAGCTCAATAAAAGCTTCTGAATGTATGTTGCATGAAAGAGGAAAGCTTTTGTCTTGTTTATTACTGTATTTTCAGCACTTTGAATAGTGCCTGGCATGCAATAGACGCTCCATAAATATTTACTGAAAGAGGGAATAAGCAAAAGAATGGATAGTATTTCTCCATTCATCAATTTGAAGGAAACCTCTTAATTATGTAAGCATAACAATAAAAGGAGAAGGTACCCACTGCCTTGAAAGGGTCTTTTTTTTTTGTTTTGTTTTGTTTTGAGATAGTGTCTCACTCTGTCACCCAGGCTGGAGTGCAGTGGCGCGATCTCAGCTCACTGCAACCTCCGCCTACCAGGTTCAAGCAATTCTCCTGCCTCAGCCTCCCAAGTAGCTGGGATTACAGGAATGTGCCAACACACCCAGCTAATTTTCGTATTTTTAGTAAAAACAGGGTTTTGCCATGTTGGTCAGGGTGACCTCGAACTCCTGACCTCAGGTGATCCACCCACCTTAGCTTCCCAAAGTGCTGGGATTACAGGTATGAGCCACCCCGCCCGGCCTAAAACTGTTCTTTTAAACATCTTAACTTTAGCACAGTCATAGGCTCTAACTAAAAAATAATAATAATCTCATGCCCTTGCTGAAAATTCCAGACTATTTATAACACTGCCTATTCAACATTGCCTCTTAAATGTTTAAAACGGTCCTCAGACTCAATGTCTTCCAACAGCATCATGATCCTCCCCTGCAAACCAGTCTTCCTCCAGGATTTCCTATGGTGGTGAAAGGGGTAGGGGAAGTGTCATATGTGTAAACTTACTTAGGGGCAAAGGAGTTTCTTGGGAGAAGAGATGGAGACTCTGAAGACCAAGACCCTTTTGACATATAGTAGCATTATGTCTCTCTTAAGTGGTCTTGAGGTAGTTCTATTGTGAGTAAATAACATTTTAGCTGCACTCTGGGAGAGGGAACAGCTTATGTAAGGATCCTGTAGCTGGAAAGAAAATGGAATATTTGGGAAAATGAGAAAAGACCAGGGCAGTGAAGCAGAGGGAAAGAGTGCTATCCAATAAGACTGGTGATATAGAAAAAGCTAAGATCCAGGGAGGCTTATGACTTTGTTTATTAA
Source organism: Trachypithecus francoisi (assembly GCF_009764315.1). NCBI lineage: Eukaryota > Metazoa > Chordata > Mammalia > Primates > Cercopithecidae > Trachypithecus > Trachypithecus francoisi. The sequence continues at coordinate 21,752,720 of NW_022681454.1, forward strand.
GAATGATGTTCTTGGCTGGACATGGTGACTCATGCCTGTAATCCTAGCACTTTGGGAGGCCGAGGCAGGTGGATCACCTAAGGTCAGGAGGTTGAGACCAGCCTGGCCAACATGGTGAAACCCTGTCTCTATTAAAAATACAAAAATTAGCTGGGTGTGGTGGTACATGTCTGTAATTCCCAGCTACTTGGGAGGCTAAGGCAGGAGAATGGCTTGAACCTGGGAGGTGGAGGTTGCACTGAGCCGAGATCATGCCATCGCACTCCAGCCCGGGCAACAGAGCAAGACTCCATCTCAAAAAAAAAAAAAAAAAGAATATTTTTCACTTTAGTAAAAATTGGAAGTCATTGAAGGATTTAAAGCAAAGGAAAGACAACAAAAGTTGCATTTTTATATGCCTCTTTCGACTCCTGTGTTGGGATTGGTGGGGGATGAGAGACTGCACAAGAATATTCTGGGAAACCATTAGGAGTTTATAGCCATAGATCAGAGATTCAAGCAGCTTCAACTAGAGAGGTGGGAATGGAGAAGAAAAGAAGTAGGTATATTTGTTTTTTTTTTTTTTTTTTTTTTTTGTGAGACGGAGCCTCGCTCTGTCACCCAGGCTGGAGTGCAGTGGCCAGATCTCAGCTCACTGCAAGCTCCGCCTCCCGGATTCACGCCATTCTCCTGCCTCAGCCTCCCAAGTAGCTGGGACTACAGGCGCCACCACCTCGCCCGGCTAGTTTTTTGTATTTTTAGTAGAGACGGGGTTTCACTGTGTTAGCCAGGATGGTCTCGATCTCCTGACCTCGTGATCCGCCCGTCTCAGCCTCCCAAAGTGCTGGGATTACAGGCTTGAGCCACCGTGCCTGGCCGAAGTAGGTATATTTGATAACACAATATTTAAGAAACAAGACTCATTTTCATGGTTGTTTGGATAGAGGACGTAAGGGAGGGAAAATGTCAAAAATTACTCCCAGTTTTTTCCCTGAGTGGATGTGGATGCCATTCATTCACCACAATAGCAAACCCTGGAGGAAGACTGGTTTGCCAGGGAGCAGCATGATGCTGTTGGGAGATGTTGATTCTGAGGTCCACTTTAAACATTCAAGAGGCAATGTTGAATAGGCAGTGTTATAAACAGTCTGGAGTTTTCAGCAAGGGCGAGAGATTATTATTATTTTTAGTTAGAGCATATAAACATTATTTGAAACCATAGATGTGGATGGGATTCCCTAGGTAGAAAAATTAGAGTGAGAAAGTAAAAAGGATAAGGTAGCATTTATCCTAAAGAAAGCCCACTTTTAAATTTTTATTTATTTATTTATTTATTTGAGATAGAATCCCACTCTGTCGCCCAGGCTGGAGTGTAATGGCATGATCTCAGCTCACTGCAACCTCCGCCTTCCCAGTTCAAGCAACTCTCCTGCCTCAGCCCTCAGAGTAACTGTGATTACAGGCGCCCACCACCACACCCGGCTGATTTTTATAGTTTTAGGTTTCACCATATTAGCCAGGCTGATCTCGAACTCCTGGTCTCAAGTGATCCTCTCACCTTGGCCTCCCAAAATGCTGGGATTACAGGCATGATCCACTGCACCCTGCCAAGAAAGCCCACTTTTAAATGCTGGGAGAGGAGAAGGAAACAAAGGACGGAATAAGAGAAGGTATTGACAGCAGAGAAAGAATGACAAGAGAACACAGAATGAAACCTAAGTGTGGCATTTCCTTATGAATAACATAGTCAGAAACTAGTGATAAATCCCTGTGATCGTCTGATGTTTTCTTCCCTTGCCAAGTTAATGAGATCACTTACTGTCAAGCAAGATTTCAAAAACCCTTTGTTTATCAAGAACTCTATGTATTTTAAATTAACCCTGCTTAAATTGCCTTCAGAAACACCAAAGGAGTTGAACACCAATTTAAACACAAAAGGGGAAGAAAAGACTAACACCAAAAGCATAAAATCCCCTGTCCTGCATGCCACACCCAGCTACCCTCTGTCCTCCCCACCCCTGAGCAAACATATCCTTTTACCATTGGTGGCACAGCTTTTTATGCAGTTGCCTCTGAGTTTTACTAGTAAGTGTGGGAATTTCAGCTGACTCCTCTTCAGCTGTTCCAAGAGTCAAAAGAGAATAATTATTTTCTTTGTGTCTCTGCTCAGTTCTCAGGAGACAGAACTAAACATTTCTTGCCAGATGGCACCTGAGGATGTGCTTCTGAGGATTTTACTGTTATCAAGTTATTATGGCGGGATGGCTGAGAAGTCAATCATTGAATCAGGGCCAACTTTTGTCCATTTGTGGCCCTTGAAGATAAATATTTAGTCTAATTTTTACAAGGTCTCTAGCAAAAGCTTATTCTTTGGGCAAAAATAGATAAAAGTATTAGGGCAGACTTTTAGAGAGAAGTTTTCTTTGTCTCCAGAACATTAGAATAGGAGTCAGTAAACTTTTTCTGTAAAGGACCAGATGGTAAATATATTAGCTTTTGCTGGCTAACACAACAGTCTCAGTTGCAACTACTAGGGTGAAAGCAGCAATAGACAATACGTGAATGCAACTGTGTTCCAATTAAACCTTATTTATAGCCATGGAAATTGGAGTTTCATATACTTTTCATGTGAAATTATAATTTTATATGATTTTCATGTTATTCTTTTGATTTACTCCCTATGCACTTAAAAAATGCATAAACAATTGGAACTTGTGGACTTCATAAAAACAGATGGTGGATTGACCCCTGCCCTGGAGGAAGACCATCATGGAAGCTTTTCTCCTAAGTTGTCACCACCTGCTTCCCTCCCCTAATAAGTAATTCAGAAAATTCAATTCCAGTTGTTGAAAATGAAAATGTTAAACCTTAGGGGTAAAAAAATCCCTAGCAATATTGGAGTTCGGTTTCTCCAGCATTCTTATTTAAGGCAATCTTCGTAGTCTGCACCATCCGAGGATAGCCATTTGCTTGTGGTTGATAAGACATAATGGTGACAGCTCAGATAAGGCTCCCAACTACAAATTCTCACAACTCAAACTGAGGTTGAATCAGAACTGTTGTCAGTAAAGATGGTGTCTGTCAATCTTTGGGCTGCAAAAACTAGGACAGAGCTGTGATTGTTGCTGCAGATGTTTGAAATGTAATTAAAAGCACTTAGAGCCATTTTGAGAGGGAATCTAACCCAAGAAGTTTTTCTTTTGGTATCAGCCTGTAAAATCAATATGAATTCTTGAAATTCATTTTGAATGCTCAGGAGCCCTTAGCCTGAAATGACCTTAGGCCAATAATGTCTAGTAGGATAGACTGTGGTACAACGTTTTTACAGTTATTTCATTCTCTGTATTTGTTCCTGGCTGCCTGTCATAAATTTAAATATTGGTGGGAATGCCTCAAGCCCTCATATTGAACAGGTAACCTCAACTTGCACCATCTACCAGAAACACAATCCTGGTAAAAATGTAAAGATAAGGATGAGAACCAGCTCCCTTGGGAGTCTTTCTTCATTGGCAAATGGATTTATTTCACATCTTAAAGTTTCATAACAGGAATATATTCCAACAAGAGTCTGCATGTTTTCAGAATTTTTAGAAGTTTTTCCTTGCAAACAGGCTGCCACCACCATTATTGCTAAGAGATAGCACTAGGGCAATGATTTGTTCCTCTCTGGTAATAGGGACACTCATTTTACCAGTAAAGTTATCCAAGATATTCAGCAAGTGCATTTAGTCACAAAAATTACATCATCTGTACCCTCTTTAATCCTCTGGAAAAATAGAGTGAGCCAACCAGCCAAACCACTTAGATTCACCTAGGAACGTTAACTGCCTACTCAGAGTCTTGACTTGAGCCCTGATGATCCCTCACTCCTGCCCCTACAGTCAACATTGATTATCCCCTTATGAAATAATTACTGGCAGGCCAGGGAGGATCTATAATCTTTTTGATTTTATAAGACTCTTATTTGATTTCATCCAATATATGTAAGTACTGCCAAGGTTTTATTAAATCCACTTTTGCTTATCACCAGCAGGTCAATTTTATCTTTCCCCTAGACATCCCACCATAGCCCTTACATGAATTTTAGGTGAAAGACCTAGTCTTCTGGAAAAAAACAACTCTGAATCCAGGTTGAAAGGACCTAACTCTGACCTCCTAACCACCAATACTGCTGCAAAGCTATAAAGACTACAACCTTGGATAGATTTAAACAACAAAACTGAAACTGATTTGACAATGGTATAAATTTGGACATTCCTCATTGCCCTGTGTAGTTATTTAAGAATAAGCTTATGGTTGTCTTAAACAAAATGAGGGAGGTGTGATAAGGTGTGATGGTTAATTTTATGTGTCAGTGTAACTGGGTTATGAATGTCCAAATTGCTGGTAAAGCAATATTTCTGAGTATGTCTGTGAGGGTGTTTCCAGAAGAGGTTATCATTTGAACTGATAGATTAAGTAAAGAAGATCACCCTCACCCATGTTGGTGAATATCATCCAATTTTTTGAGGGCCCAAAGAGAACAAAAAAAGACAGAAGAAAGACAAATTTGCTCTCCCAACTTGAGCTGGGCCATCCATCTTCTCCTGCCCTCAGATACCTGGTTCTCAGGTCTTCAGGCTTGGATTGGAACTAAAACACCAGCTTTCCTGGATAATGTCACAGAAGGAGAACAGATCTGGCTTGCAGAAAACATATCAAGGGACTTCTCAGCCTTCATAATGACATGAGACAACCCCACTAAATATCTCTTTTTGTCTCTCTTTCTTTCTCTCTTCTGTTCTATTCTATTGGTTCTGTTTCTTTGGAGAACCCTGACTAATACACAAGGCCAAATATGAGGGCAAACATACAACTTTTTCCCATTTTCTCAACCTGCTGACAAGGCCAGACATGTACCGTTCCCCTTTTCCCCTTAGCCAAGGGGAAAAAAAACGAAGAGACTCTTTGTCTCATGAGTGATTAGCTAAGATTAAAACTGTATTTGTCCTGAAATTAACCACAGAGATGAAAATTTCCTCTTTAGCTAATTAACTAAGCCTCTCCTGATTGCAAAACAATTTCAGCTGTAGGTTACTTACCTTGTACCTTGTCTATTACCACCATAAAAGCCTAAGGGAAAACCACCCTGCTGAGAAACTCTGATCTTAAGATCTAGGGTGTACTCCCTATAGCAACAGTAAGAATAAAATCAATCTCCCTACTTGATCAGCTTGTGTCTTTGACAGATCTAAGGCAGGTAGAAAGGGACATTTCCATCTTCCTTTTGGAATTACTTTACTGGGTTTGGTCTCCAACAAGTCCAGTCATGTGAAAGAGTATATTTCTAGGTAATGAGAAGAATTACCTTAGCTTGATTGAAGCAGATCTGGAACTAGGTATGGAACTAGTAAGAAAGAAGTTCTACAAGGACCTCCCAGTAGATGATAAATAAATTATATAATTGCTGTGGATTGAATGTGTCCCCTCCAAAATTCATGTTGAAACTTAATCCCCTTTGTGGTAGTATTAACAGGTGGGCCCTTAGGGAAGTGATTAAGTCACAAGAGCTCTACTCTCGTGAATATATTAGTGCCCTATAAAAGTGCTGGAGGGAACTAGCTCAGGACCCCTTTGCTTTCTGCCAGGTGAGGACAAAACATTCAGTGCAGCATCCTGGAAGCAAAGACTGGATCCTCACCAAATACTAAACCATGATCTTGGACTTTCCAACCTCCATCATAGTGAACAATGAATTTATGTGCTTTATCAATTACTCAGTTTCAGATATTTTGAGCACAAATGGACTAAGAAAATAGCATAAAGTTGATCATTTTGTAGCAAGTTACTTTTGGTATGTCTTTCCCTTTTTGTACCTTTTAGCCTTCAGTACTCAGTAAATTACTTTCAGTCTTTCAGTCTGCTTCCAGCTGCACCATGAAGAATTAAGAGAAGAGTCCTGTGTTCCTTCTCAGAAGAAAATGTCACGGAGGGACCCACACCCTCTCTAGTTAGCAGAGAAAACTAATGAAAAATCTCTTAATACAGGACCAAGATCTTTGAGGTCTGACTATCTCTTTCACCAGATATTCTTCCTGAATTGACAATTTCTAAGCTGAAACACTAACAACCTAAAGAAAGCATAACATTTTCTCTCATTTCACAGGCAGGTAGAACATGTATTGTGTGAGCCTTCTTTTGAGTAGGGGTGAACACTAGCCATATAATGACATAAGATACAATGAAATAAGAAAGTAATATTGGAAATTTAACTCTTTGGTTTTTCCCCTCACTTATATAACTAGTACATTTCAATGATTTAGGACCTCCCAAATGTCTCTGTAATTCATCCTCTGCTGATAATATAAATACAGTGTAGACATATGGACTTAAAGCTGAGAAGCAGGCCAGGCGTGGTGGCTCACACCTGTAATCCCAGCACTTTGAGAGGCCAAGGTGGGTGGGTCACAAGGTCAGGAGTTTGAGACCAGCTTGGTGAACATGATGAAACCCCGTCTCTACTAAAAATACAAAAATTAGCCAGGTGTGGTGGCACACGCCTGTAATCCCAGCTACTTAGGAGGCTGAAGCAGGAGAATTGCTTGAACCCAGGAGGAAGAGGTTGCAGTGAGCTGAGATCACACCACTGCACTCCAGCCTGGGTAACATAGTGAGACTCTGTCCCAAAAATAAATAAATAATAAATAAATAAAATAAAGATAAAGATAAGAAGCAGAAGCATTAAACTCTAAGCCTTCTAAACTCTTGCTCTCAGGGAGGATGTTTAATAGTGTTAATATCCACAACTCATTTTAGAATTACTACAAAATACAGAGAAAGAAAAGAAATTCCTGAGTTCTAAGTAACTAGGAGTATGCATTATGTGGAAAGAAAAGATGAAAGACCTTCCATTTTTACTGGAGATGATGATGTGTCTGCATCAATAATGTAAACTTTGAACAATTACAGATGCAGAGACTGGAAATAATTCTCTACAAGACTGAAAGTTCTCTGCAGCTGGTAATAAGCCTCTGATTAAGGATGAGGAGAATGAAGTAGGGCCACACCTCAGAAGATACAAGAAAGAAGACTGGCAGAATTCAAAAATGAAGAAGAGAAAAGATATCCAATGGATCATATTTAGAGACCCTTTTTCCTTTTCTTTTCTTTTCTTTTCTTTTTTTTTTTTTTTTTTTTTGAGATAGGGTCTGGCTCTGTCCCCCAGGTTGGAGTGCAGTGGTACAATCATGGTTCACTGCAGCCTTGACTTTCTGGGCTCAAGTGATCCTCTCACATCAGCCTCTGGAGTAGCTGGTACTATAGGCTCGGGCCATCACACCTGGCTACTTTTTTTCCCCTCTTTTTAAGGGATAGAATCACACTATGTTGCTCAGACAGGTCTTGTACTCCTGGATTCAAGTGATCCTCCCACCTCAGCCTCCTGAAGTGCTGGTATTACAGCATGAGCTCCCATGTCTGGCTCAGAGATGCTTTACTAGCATCTTAATCACAAACCTGCTGGACCAACTAAACACTGTCTATACTACATTACATTAAAAACAAATGTATAGAGAGATTATCTATAAGCATATGTATATACCTTGTCTATGTTATATAATTTATCTACCTATCTACAGCTTATTCAATGACAATCTTTCTGATTTGAATATGAAGGTCAAGAACTAAATCCACCTGCCCTCCCTCATGGCTTGGACACTGAGGAGCCGAAATGCCTGCTCCCCTCACTCCCCGACAATTAACTGTTTACCTTAACATGACTTTATTTTCCCATTGTCTTTATTGGTATGTCTTCATTCCCCAAATGCCCACCAATTCTTCACTGAAAATCATCAACAGATGTTTTGCACTCTATGATTCTTTGAATGTCTCACCTTGCTGCTTTCAGCAGTCCTAGGCTTTTGTATCTTAATCTTTACACAATTCTAACCAAGCTTCCTTGCACTGAAATACCTACCTTGAACTAAACTGATTCTCAATAAATTCTGACTTTGCTTCCCTATTGAGACATTACCAAAACTATGCAGAATGGTATTCTCCCTTAATATAGTGAACAATATACTTAGCTTCATCTTATCAAAAGGTTATGTTAAGTGATATGTGAATAGCTGGCTTTCTACAAGATCTTTTTTAGTTGTTTTGCATAGAGCAAAATTATACGTCTGGCTTTCAAGAAGATTTATAAATGACCAATTTGTGCTGTCCTCTTTAAAAGATAAATTGTAACTTCACTTAGAAGACAGCTTTCAACAGCAATCGCTCTATTATCATGGTAATCTTGAGAAGTATATAATGGTCTTAGTAACTTTGCTATAAAATCTTGCAAGGAGATATGGCAGGTGAAATATTTATTATTTTTGTTGGCACATCATGACTGAGGTTGTCTTCTTTCTTGCCCTCATGTCATTTGTTACACGGACTCTGTCTTATTCCTGGCACTCTGGGGATTTGCTGCCAGGTGAAGAATGGAGATCACGTGATACCACATGAGATGAACTGCTATGACAGTGCCTGAACTCCTTTCCTAATGGCTTTTGAACAGCATGTTCTCTTAAAGTGATCCTTCCTTTGACAGAAAATGTATTATACAATGCCATTCCTGCAAGCAGAGAATTAGTATAAATATCTGAGTTTGAGCCAGATTACAGGTTTGCCAGTACTGAAGAGTATGCAGCTTCTATGTACTCTTAGTACATGGGAAATCATATCCTATTGGTTTATGTGCCCTAACTCTGTGCTAAAAGGACCTGTAGTATTTAGTACTGAAACCATATATTGTCTGCAATTTATTTCAGACAGTCTGGTGGGGGTTAGGGGAAGATTTATAGAGGAAACAAGATGAGCCTTGAAGGCTGGGCGTGGTGGCTCACGCCTGTAATCCCAGCACTTTGGGAGGCCAAGGCGGGTGGATCACGAGGTCAGGCAATCAAGACCATCCTGGCTAACACGATGAAACCCCGTCTCTACTAAAAACACAAAAAATTAGCTGGGCATGGTAGCAGGCGCCTGTAGTCCCAGCTACTCAAGAGGCTGAGGCAGAAGAATGGCATGAACCTGGGAGTCGGAGCTTGCAGTGAGCTGAGATCGTGCCCCTGCACTCCAGCCTGGGTGACAGAGCAAGACTCCCTCTCAAAAAAAAAAACATTAGCCTTGAAGTAGATAATTTTGAAGCCAGGTGATAGATGCACAGGGATTTAGTACATTGTTCACTCTACTTTTACATATGTTTGAAAATTTTCATAATATAAAGTGGAAAAAATGCCACATATTCAGTTGGGAAGTTGGTTCTAAGAGTTGTATTTGTTAGCAATTGTTTTGGTTCTTTCAAAGGGTCAAATCTGGTATAGTCAAGAGATACAGGCCAGGCGTGGTGGCTCACGCCTGTAATCCCAGCCCTTTGGGAGGCTGAGGCGGGGCAAATCTCTTGAGTCTAGGAGTTTGAGACCAGCCTGGGAAACACGGTAAAAACCCATTGCTACAAAAAGTTCCAAAAAAATTAACCAGGGACGGTAGTGCATGCCTGTATTCTCAGCTGATAGGGAGGCTGGAGTGGGAGGATCGTTTGAGCTCAGGAGGCAGAGGTTGCAGTGAGCCAAGATCACACCACTCCATTCTAGCCTGGTGACAAAGTGAGACTCTAAAACAAAACAAAACAAAACTAAACTAAACTAAACTAAACACCATTAAGGAGCTTGGAATGATTTGAAATCAGTGCTGAAGTAAGTAAAAAAAAGAGAACATTATGGGGCTATCAAAGTATTTTGCTGAATTTCAATTTATGAAAAAGAAATGAGTATACCTCAAATATTTCAAGGTTTTATCTAGTCTCCCAGTGTTAGGCAAAGGACTAGTTTTGATTCATTTTTATAGCATGAGATAGAATCCCTCAAGATGTTCAAGTGAAAGAACATTACATAATGGTTTAGAGTAAAGCAGAGGTATGCAATTTTTTTCTGAAAAGGCCTAGGTAGTAAATATTTTCAGCTTTGCAAACCATATGGTTTATGTTGCAAGTGCTCAATTCTTCCATTATAGCACAAAAGTAGCAATGGACAATAAGTATGTAAATGAGCCTGGCTGTGTTCCGATGAAACTGTATTCATAAAAATGGGCAACAAACCACATGAAGTTTTTCGGTTCTTTATCAGAGTACGAATTCTGGAATTAGACAGACCTGTGTTTGTATCCTGACTTTCCTATTTGTTAGCTATGTGACCTTAGGCAAGTCACTTGATCACTTTGAACTCTAGTTTTCTCACTTATAAAATGGGGAATTACAATATCTGCCTCATATGACTGGTGAGAGGAATATGTAAGATGGTGCATGTGAAGCATTTAGCTAAGTGCTTGGTGCCAATAATTATTAACTATTATTAGTCAATGCTTTTTTGGGTACTATGTAATGTATTACTTATATAGTTACATGCATTTTACCATTTTCTTAGCAGGCAGCACTAAAAGCTTTTGACATTTAAGAAACTGAGATTCAAGTGTAAAATATCTAAGCAGAATTATCCCAATATACTAGTTTTATCACCATCACCATTGTTATTGTCACCTTGTTGAGGTTCTAGTTGATCTACCTGATAATACTTTTTTCTACTTCTCCCCACAAAATTGACCCCTAATAAAGACATAGAAGTCAGGCTTAGATGGAAATTAGTATATCGGCTTTACTCCTGATAAAACAGAACAGCAAAATGTGGTTTAATCCATGGTCACCAGGGTTTTCAGATATCCTCCTACATTAGATGATTTTACCTACTGAGTCATAGACAGTGTTGGACAACCATGTTCCTCCCCTTTGCATGATTCAAATCTGACTTAATAAGCTTTGTGCTTGGCAAAAAAAGGTGACGAGAATGCATGTATCCTTCCTGTAAGCTGGCTCCAAAAGAAAAGAGAAAAGAGTTTGAGCTGGACAGATCCAACTTTCTTCTCCCATGTTTACAAATAAGATAAATAAGAGGAGTAGGAAGAGAATTCATGTGTGTTACTATAGCTAAAGTCTCTCTCCAAGAGAATACAGAGATAGAGAAATGGAGGATTTCCACCAGTCTCTAATACTAAGTCAACCATGTGCTGGGGAACGGTACAAGGATCACTGTTTTGATTAGCCTGTGGAATCTTTACAACAGCCCTTTGAGGCAGCCTTATGAATAAACAGCCTTAGAGAGGGAGTGATGTGTCTTCTCCAAGGAAGGAAGTAGTAGAGCCAGGATTCAAATCCATGTTCAGTTCCTCGGCTCCAAAGCTGAGGGAGCTCTTGCTGCCAAACCTGTGCCTTCTGAAAATAAAACAGACAACAAACCAAATGCAAACCAACAGCAAAGGCAATAGTTCAATTTAGACCTTGTGTTTGTGAGCCCGCATTGATGCAGAACTATCAGTACTTCATTTTCCAGATGTTTACAATGTATTTGCTTAATAGAGCCTCTCTTGGATTTTGTCTGAGATCTATGGCTGTTGCTTTAAAAAAAACTTCTTTATTTTATTTTTTAAACAGAGCAACATAGAGCTACCTTTAATTTTCTGACTTCTACACTACTCTTCTCTTCATACCAAATAGCAGTGCTGAGATTCCATCTACAAATTCCTTCAGCTTTTGAGGATGTAATTTGCTTGGTCCTAGAGACTTAAATTCACTCAGAGTGACTAAGTTCCCTTTTTACTATCTTTTCAGCTATCTTGGGCTAGAATTCCTATTTTTTTTTTTTCTAAATTGGACCTTTCTAACTTGAAGGAGACCAAATAGAAATATTTTAGTATTCTATCACCTGTTAACAATTATTTTATTTTATTTTTTTTTTTTGAGACGGAGTCTCACTGTTGCCCAGGCTGGAGTGCAATGATGCAACCTCAGCTTTCTATAACCTCTGCCTCCTGGGTTCCAGTGATTCTCCTGCCTCAGCCTCCGAGTATCTGGGATTACAGGTACCTGCCACCCTACCTGGCTTATTTTTTGTATTTTTAGTAGAGACAGGGTTTCACCATGTTGGCCAGGCGGGTCTCAAACTCCTGACCTCAGGTGATCCACCTGCCTCGCCCTCCCAAAGTGCTGGGATTATAGGCGTGAGCCACTGTGCCGGATCCATTGTTATCCTTGAAAAGTAGGCCTATCCCATCATTTATTTTCTTGCTCCAAACAGTTGAAAAATCCTTATCATCTTTAATGTCTTTAGATATCTAATTCACTTAGCTTTTTGCCTTTCTGGGTATTGTTAGAGGTTCCTATTACTCTCTTATATTCAGCTTCCAGTGTTAAGACATTACATCATAGCATGGATGCGACAGTAATTCCCCATAAGGTCGTATAGCATACCTTTCAATCTGTTCTCAATACATAGTATTGGTATTGAAAGGCAATTTGAATCAAATTGTTAGGTACCATTTAAAAAATGAGTAAGATATTCTGACATTTTGATAAAATTATGTCCTTTAAGATAGTCATACATTTAAAATTTCTATTAAAACAACCAACAAGATTACCTTACAAGGTTTTTTTGTTTTTTTGTTTTGTTTTGTTTTTGTTTTTGTACTTTTAATTCTCTTGTTTTCCCAATTGCTACAAACTTTTTTAAAATGTGAAATCTGTTGTATTGCTAGATAATGCTAGTTTTAGCGAAGACCAGTTATAAAAAATTTGGTGTGTTTTGGGGAATTTGGTTTGGATTGCCCTTCAAATACAAAATTGATGCTACTGACCTGCCATTAGTAGGATACAAAATTTGAGTTATTTCCCCTGTGCTGGTGATGGATTGTGCTGTCTGAGCCACTGGCACTCCCTTTCACATTAGCCATTGTGACTAATCACAGGCATTTGCAAGATGATTAGCCAAGATTAGGGGTACAGTCTGTGATTATGAAACAGATTTTTTTCTTTATGTGAAAAATTGCTAGTTTATAATACCATTAAATTATAATTTTGCTCCATATTCTAGTCCATGGTAGGTTGTTAATAGCAATTTATATTCTTATGACTATTTATGTGCTGTTTCTATGTTAGCTCCTGAGTAGAGCACTGTCTCATCCTTGTTTTTCTCTCCTTAAATGTTTACAACTGTCAAATGTTCCAATTTCGCTGCTAAAGAAACAGTAGTTCATTTATTCAACAAATGTTTATTGAGCATTTACATGTGAAACTCTGTTCTAGCACCGGGGATACAGCAGCAAACACATCAGTCCTTTCCTTCCTTGGGCTTTTATTTCATTAGGGGGAAAATAATACATATAATTACTTATAATATATATGTATATAGGTCAAGGAATAAGTAGATACATAGAGAGAAGAATATATTAGGGAAGGTAAAAGGGCCAGGGAGGAAAATTGTTTATACTTTATAAGGTGATTAGGGAAGGTCTTACTGATAAGGAGACATTTGAGCAGAGATCAAAAAGAGTGAAGGAACAAACCATATGGTTATACAGAGAAAAGTTTTCAAGCAGATGAAAAAGCAAGAGCAAAGACTCTAAATAAGGTAGCATGCTTGTAGGTTCAAGAACCACCAAGAGGTCTTTGTGAAACAAAACACAAGAGTGAGAATCACAGGAGATAGTCAGAGAACTAATGGCGGCCTGATCAAATATGACCACAACGCCTAGCATAGGATTTTGGCTTTTACCCCAAGTAAGATTGAAAGCTATTGGTTGATTTTAGGTAGAGGAGCAGCTTGATCTGACTTTTACAGTCCTTTTGGCTGCATTTAAGGTTAGACCTCAGTGAGATACATTAGTTAACTATTACTGTGTAACAAATGGCATCAGCATTCAGCAACTTAACATAACACCCATTTTTGTGGGTCAGAAATTGAGCATGGCTTTGCTGGGTCATCTGCTTAAGGGTCTTCACAAATTTGTAATCAAGGTGTTGACTGGGGCCTCATAAATGCAAAGGTTCAACTGGGGCAGAATTTACCACCAACCTCATTCAGTTTTCAGCAGGGTTCAGTTCCTCAAGGGCTGTTGGACTGAGGGCCTTAGCTCCTTGTTGGCTAATGGCCAGAGGCCATTCTCAGTTCTTACCCAGTAGTCCTCTTCCTCAGGACAAGCAAGTATGAAGAGCCAGAGAGGAAATCTCAGTAAGATAAAAGTCAGAGTCTTTTGTAACCTAATCAGAGAAGTAACATTCTGTCACTTCTACTGTGTTTGTTTCATTAAAAGCCAAGTATGGAAACAACTGAATTGTCCATTGATGGATTAATGAATAAAGAGGCTGTGGTATACATATACAATGGAATATTATCCCTTTAAAAAGAAGGAGGAGGCTGAGGCAGGAGAATCGCTTGAACCTGGGAGGCGGAGGTTGCCATGACCTGAGATCATGCCGTTGCACTCCAGCCTGAGCAACAAGAATGAAACTCCGTCTCAAAAAAATAAAAATAAAAATAAAATAAAAAAGAAGGAGTAAAAAATAATGCTATCATAGCTTTTGCAGCAATATAAATGGAACTGGAGGTCATTATTTTAAGTGAAACAACTCAGAAACATAAAGTCAAAAATCACATTTTCTCCCTTATGTGTGAGAGCCAAATAATGTATATAATTGGACATAGAGTGGAATAATAGGCATTGCAGACTCTGAAGGATGAGAGGGTGAGGGGGTGGTGATGGATGAGAAATTAATTAATAGGTACAATGTACAGTATTCTGGTGATGATTACATTAAAAGCCCAGACTACATTACTACACAACATATCCACATAACAAAACTGCATTTGTACCCTTACATTTATATAAATAACATTTAGAAAAAAGAGAGAGAACAAGATTCTTCCATTTGCCACAACAGAAACTGGAGGATATTATACTAAGTGAATTAAGCCAGACACAGAAAGAAAAATACTGCATTATCTCACTTATACACAAAATCTAAAAAAAAAAAATGGGTCAAAACCACAGAGATAGAGTGTTTGCTAGGGGTGGTGGGAGTGATGGGGAGATATAGGTCAAAGGATAGAGTGTTGTAAATATATAGGGTAAGCAAATCCAGAAATCTAATGTACAACATGGGGACTATAGTTAATGTTGTATTTGGGATATTTGCTGTGTGGATTTTAGATGCTTCTGACAGACACAAAGGGAATTTAACTATGTGAAATGATAGGTTAATTTGCTTGACTGTAGCAGTCATTTTGCTGTACATGTATATGTATATATCAAAACATCATGTTATCCATCTTAAATATATGCTTTTTTAAAAACAAGTAAGTCATTATGTCCAGCCTCCATTCAAGGGGAAGAGATTATATAAAGCCATGGGTACCAGGAGGCAGAATTATTGGGATCCATGTCAGAAGCAAGGAGGCAAGGAAGGACAAGGAGACAATTTAGAGTGTTACTAATATATTGTTAGAGCTGTTGATGTATCCTTGGCTTTGTATATGTGGAATGCTAATGGCTACATTGTTCCAAAAGCTCTGCTTCCTGTGCAGATTCTGGACATATTTTGAAGTTCAAACTAGTAATATTTAGTGAGGTATTGGATATAGATGTGAGAAGAAAAATAGAGGCAAGAGTAACTACAGCATTCGGGATAAGCCATTGGAAGAATGAAATTGCTGTTTTCTGAAATGACAAAGACTTGGAGGAAAATATTGTGGTAAGTATAGGAAGGAATCAAGTCTTAGGTTTTAACACGTTGACTTTGAGATACCTTTTTGATGCCCAAGCAGAAGAAGAAATGACTTGATGCTTGGATATATAAGCCTAAGTCTCAGGGAAAAGGTTTGGTTATAAATAAAAATTTGAGAATCATTATTACTTAAATTGCATTTAATGCCTTGATGCTAGATTGAATCACAGTGTATGCCAAAACTTCTAGAGACTGTGCTAAAATGAAAAAGAATATTTTTGTGAGAGATTCATGGATGAAGACCAGTTAACACTATATGGTTTAATTATTTATGTCCCCTCCTGTATTAGTACATTTTCACACTGCTATAAAGACATACCTCAGACTGGGTAATTGATAAAGAAAAGAGGTTTAATTGACTCACAGTTCTGCATGGCTGGGGAGGCTTCAGGAAACTTCCAATCATGGTGGAAGGGGAAGAGGCCCTTCTTACATGGTGGCACATGAAAGAGAATGAGCAAAAGCTGGGAAACCTGCCTTATAAAACTCTTGGATCTTGTGAGAGCTCACCTACTATCACTAGAACAGCATGGGGGAACCACACTCGTGATCCAATCACCTCCCATTTGGTCCCTCCCTTGACATGTGGGGATTATGGAGCTTTAGGTGGGGACACAGAGCCAAACCATTTTATTCCACCCCTCATTTCTCCAAAAATTTATGTCCTCACATTTCAAAACACAATCATGTTTTCTCAACTGTCCTCCAAAGTCTTAACTCATTTCATCATGAACTCAAAAGTCCACAGTCCAAAGTCTCATCTGAGATAAAGCAAGTCCTTTCTGCCTAGGAGTCTGTAAAATCAAAAGCAAGTTAGTTAATTCCAAGATACAGTGAGGGTATAGGCATTGGATAAATGCTCCCATTTCAAATCGGCAGAATTGTCTAAAACAAAGGGCCTGCAAGTCCCATGCAAGTCCAGAATTCAGTGGCACAGTCATTAAATCTTAGAGCTCTTAAATATTGTCCTTTGAGTCCATGCCTCACATCCAGGTCATGTTGATGCAGGAGGTGGGTTCCCACAGTCTTGGGCAGCTCCACCCC
This sequence comes from Trachypithecus francoisi, assembly GCF_009764315.1. Taxonomy (NCBI): domain Eukaryota; kingdom Metazoa; phylum Chordata; class Mammalia; order Primates; family Cercopithecidae; genus Trachypithecus; species Trachypithecus francoisi. The sequence continues at coordinate 21,769,371 of NW_022681454.1, forward strand.
TGCAGCTTTGCAGGGTACAGCCCTCTCTTGGCTCCAATTTTTCCAGGTGCATTCTGGGGTCTGGAGAACAGTGGCCCTCTTCTCACAGCTCCACTAGAAAGTGCCCCAGTGGGAACACCGTGTGGGTGCTCCAACCCCACATTTCCCTTCCATACTGCCCTAGCAGGGGTTCTCCATGAGGGCTCCACTCTTGCAGCAAACTTCTTCCTGGACATGCAGGCATTTCCATACATCCTCTGAAATCTAGGTGGAGGTTTCCAAACCTCAATTCTGACTTCTATGCACTGGCAGGCCTAACACTACATGGAAGCCACCAAGACTTGGGACTTTCACCCTCTGAAGTAATGGCCTGAACAGTAACTTGGCCCCTTTTAGTCATGGCTGGAATGCAGGGTGCCAAGTCCCAAGGCTGCACAGAGCAACATTGGGGCCCTGGGTCTGGGCCCATGAAACCATTTTTCCCTCCTAGGCTTCCAGGTCTGTGATGGGTGGGTCTGCTGTGAAGTTCTCTGATACGCCCTCGAGACTTTTGCCCTGTTGTCTTGGTGATTAACATTCTGCTCCTTGTAACTTATGCAAATTTCTACAGCCAGCCTGAATTCCTCCTAGAAAATGTGTTTCTCTTTTCTATGACATTGTCGGGCTGCAAATATTTCAAACTTTTATCCTCCTCTTCCCTTTTAAACATAAGTTTAAATTTCAGATCTTCTCAATTTAAAGTTCCACAGATTTTTAGGATAGGGGCAAAATGCAGCCAGTCTCTCTGCTAAAGAGAGCAAGAGTGACCTTTGCTCCATTCCCAACAAGTTCCTCACTGTGATCTGACACCACCTCAGCCTTGACTTCATTGTCTATATCTCTATCAGCATTGTGGTCAAAACCATTCAACAACTCTCTAGGAAGTTCCAAACTTTCCCACATCTTCCTGTCTTTTTCTGAGCCCTCCAAACTTTTCCAACCTCTGCCTGTTACCCAGTTCCAATGTCACTTCCACATTTTCGCATATCTTTATAGCAGTACCCCACTCTTGGTACAAATTTACTGTATTAGTTCATTTTTACACTGCTACAAAGACATACCCAAGACTGGGTAATTTATAAAGAAAATAGGCTTAATTGATGCACAGTTCTGCATGGCTGGAGAGGCTTCAGGAAACTTACAATCATGGCAGAAGGAGAAGAGGCATGTCTTACATGGTGACAGGCAAGAGAGAGCAAGCAACTCAGGGAAAACTCCCTTATAAAACCATCAGATTTCATGAGAACTCACTCACTATCACTAGAACAGCAAAGAGAAAACCACCCCCATGATCCAATCACCTCCCATCTGGTCCCTCCCTCCACACATGGGGATTGTGGGGATTATTATACAATTCAAGATGACATTTGGGTATTTGGGTGAGGACACAGAGCCAAACCATGTTGTCTCCCAAATTCAAATTCCAAATTCTGAGGTGATGATCTTGAAATGTGGGGCCTTTAGGAGGAGTTGAGATCATGAGAGTGGAGCCCTAATGAATGAGATTAGTGTTCTTATAAAAGAGACATGAGGGAGCTTGTTTGCCCCTTCCACCATGTGAAGACAGCAAAAAGACACCATCTATGAGGAAGTGATCCTCACAAGATACCTAATCTATTGGCACCTTAGTTTTTGATTTGCTAAGCCTCCAAAATTGTGAGAAATAAACTTCTGCTATTTAAAAACTACCTAGTTTATGCTATTTTATTGTAGCACATAGAATAGACTAAGAGAGTAGTTATCTTTTTGTCTCTAACAAGAACAACTTTTTGCGTTATGCAAATCATTTTAGTTTCTTATAGTCCTGACCTTCCAGAACAAAATTTTGGCTCCATCTACAGGAGGACAAATCTTCAAATAATCTTGGCCAGCTCTGCTCTTTCCCCTCCTGCTTGCAATCTTGTGCAGAATATACTGAGAATGCAACATCCCGAGATAAGAAAAAAACGTCTAGAACAACCTAGGCTGTGTTCTGATTATTCCAGAATGGAGTGTTCTGCAATTCTTGTGCTCCATGATCCCCGTACTGCCCAGGGGATCATGGAGCACAAGTGCTTGTGAGGATCCTCAGCTATAAAGACTCCATCCAACCCTATGCATCTTTCAGGAGCTTTGTGGAATGGGCTTGCCATAGATCCTAGGTTTCCGTTGATTCTTGTTGCCTATTTGTGAGAAATGCATTTTCTTTTCCTGACATGTGTGAGTATTCTGTCTCACTGGATTCATACCTTGGAAGCTGGGTTTATGCAAAATCTCTTGCCTGACTTAGGAATCTTTATAACACTGCCTTTCCATTTTTTTTCTAGTCAATATTTATCCAAATCAAGAATTTGGATTGCTCAAAGGCAAAAGCAAGGCTATGTTAATACAAAGTGAAAGTTTTCAATTACAGGTCTTTCTTAAAGGAACTTCACCCTCTTATTGCCCAGGCTTGAGTGCAATGGTGTGATCTCAGCTCACAGCAACCTCCACCTCCCAGGTTCAAGTGATTCTCTTGCCTCAGCCTCCCGAATAGCTGAGATTACAGGCATGCACTACCACACCCAGCTAATTTTGTATTTTTAGTAGAGTTAGGGTTTCTCCATGTTGGTCAGGCTGGTTTCAAACCCCTGACCTCAGGTGATCTGCCAGCCTCGTCCTCTGAAAGTGCTGGGATTACAGATATGAGCCTCAGTGCCCAGCAGATAATTCATTTTTTAAAGGCAAGATTCACTGTCACACATGTTCAGTTCCTGAAATACATTTTTCTAGCTCTTTCTTCTCTCTTTGATGAATCTCATTCATTATTTTTACTTCAGAAGTCATTTGTATAATGACAAGCTCCAAAATCTATATTTTAAACCTCAGCCAGGCTCAGTGGCTCACACCTGTAATCCCAGCACTTTGGGAGGCTGAGGCAGGTGGATCACGAGGTCAGGAGATCAAGACCATCCTGGCTAACATGGTGAAACCCCGTCTCTACTAAAATTACAAAAAAAATTAGCCGGGTGTGGTGGCAGGCACCTGTTGTCCCAGCTACTCGGGAGGCTGAGGCAGGAGAATGGCGTGAACCCAGAAGGTGGAGCTTGCAGTGAGCCCAGATCCCACCACTGCACTCCAGCCTGGGTGACAGAGTGAGACTCCGTCTCAGAAGAAAAACAAAAAAACAACCAAAAAAAACACCTCAAACTTCTTTCCACAAGTTTCTGTTCCTTATTTTTAACTGTCCTCTGGCCATCTTGACCTGGAGTCCTACAGAGATTAGAAGTGAATTCATGCTGATTTCCAAGAACCTATTCTGTCCCTTTAAGTTTATGGCCTCATCATCTATGTAGCTTCCTAAGTCAAAAATTTAGGGGGCATTCCAAGATTTCCTTCTCTCTCATGCTCTGAATGTTAATGATAATAAAATTAATGACATAAAGAAGATTTATAAATATTGTATCTATCCTCATTGTATAGCTATGATTGTATCTTATTAATAAGAAGGGGGAAATAATTTGTCCAAGATCAAAAAGCAAATTAATGACAAAATCTAGAGTTGAGCTAACTATACAGGCTGCAAATTCAGCACTCTTTCTACTTTTCAATGTTGTTTCTTCAATCATTCATTAATCTTGTCAGTTCTATATTCAGAAGCATCTCTGCATTTCAATCTCGCCTTTTCTAATGTGTTGTCAAGAACTTAATCCAGAACTTGATTATTTTTCACCTGGACTGTTAAAACCTTGTCCTATCCGGTCTCCATTCTTATTGTAGTTTGTAGTTAAAGGGTCATATCGGAGTCATCCTTCCAAAACACAAAAATGATTATACCACTCCATTTCTTTTTTTGTTTTGTTTTTCGAGATGCATTTAACTCTTGTTGCCCAGGCTGGAGTGCAATGGCAAGATCTCGGCTTACTGCAACCCCCACCTCCTGGGTTCAAGCGATTCTCCTGCCTCAGACTCCCGAGTAGCTAGGATTACAGGCATGCACCACCATGCCCAGCTAATTTTGTATTTTTTGTAGAGATGAGGTTTCTCCATGTTGCTCAGGCTAGTCTCAAACTCCTGACCTCAAGTGATCTGTCTGCCTTGGCCTCCCGAAGTTCTGGGATTACAGGCATGAGCCACCACGTGTGGCCCATTCCATTTCTTATATAGCTTTTTTTTTTTTTTTTTACTCTCACTAAATGCAAAATCAGGTGCAAGACTTAATTTAATGTTTTATTTTCACATTTAAGATCCTTTTCAAATTCCACTCAAATCCAAGTTCAGAAGGCACCATGCACTTTGTTCCAGAATTTCCAAACTTTCTTTTTTCATTGCCTGACTTTGATCTTTTTCCTAAAATGCCCTGCCCTCTCTTCTAACTATAAAAGCCTTTCTCGGCTTTCAGGTCTAATTTATTTATTTATTTATTTTAGTTTAGTTTTTGAGATGAACTATCGCCCTGTCGCCCAGTTTGGAGTGCAGTGGCATGATCTTGACTCACTGCAACCTCCACCTCCCGGGTCCAAGCGATTCTCCTGTCTCAGCCTCCTGAGTAGCTGGGATTACAGGCATGCGTCACCATGCTTGGCTAATTTTGTATTTTTAGTAGAGATGGGGTTTCACCATTTGGGCCAGGTTGGTCTCAAACTCCTGACCTTGGGTGATCCACCCACTTTGATTTCCGAAAGTGCTGAGATTACAGGCATGAACCATCACATTCGACCTAAGATCTAATTCAAATGGTTCCTCCTCTGTGTGGCTTCCATATATTTAGGTAAAGCTAATTTCTCTTTCTCCTGGGCCCTCAGAACTAATTTCTGTTTACATCTCTCCCCTCACAGTAGACTGAGAATATCCTTAAATACAGTGACTATCTTGTTTATCTTTGTAGCCCATTGCTAACCACATTGAGACATCCTGTAAATATGTTTTTACAAATAATATAATTATCCATGTACCTAGTTCAGATTTTAAAGAATATGCTGATACATTACTGGTATGCGAAAGGGTTACCTCTTGACTATACTTCATGTATTTCAGTCACCCAGGTTTATGCACACCTTAGCTATATATATATATTTTTTTTTTTTGAGACAGAGTCTTGCTCTGTCGCCCAGGCTGGAGTGCAGTGGCCAGATCGCAGCTCACTGCAAGCTCCGCCTCCCGGGTTTACGCCATTCTCCTGCCTCAGCCTCCAGAGTAGCTGGGACTACAGGTGCCCACCACCACGCCCGGCTAGTTTTTTGTATTTTTTAGTAGAGACGGGGTTTCACCGTGTTAGCCAGGATGGTCTCCATCTCCTGACCTCATGATCCGCCCGTCTCGGCCTCCCAAAGTGCTGGGATTATAGGCTTGAGCCACCGCACCCGGCCACCTTAGCTATATTTAGAAACTTTTTATAAGATGGAAATCCTTTCTTTTTTTTTTTTTTTTTGAGACGGAGTCTCACTGTGTCGCCCAGGCTGGAGTGCAGTGGCGCGATCTCGGCTCACTGCAAGCTCCGCCTCCCGGGTTCCAGCCATTCTCCCGCCTCAGCCTCCGAGTAGCTGGGACTACAGGCGCCCGCCACCGCGCCCGGCTAGTTTTTTGTAGTTTTAGTAGAGACGGGGTTTCACCGTGTTAGCCAGGAGGGTCTCGATCTCCTGACCTCATGATCCGCCCGCCTCGGCCTCCCAAAGTGCTGGGATTACAGGCTTGAGCCACCGCGCCCGGCCATGGAAATCCTTTCTAATCTTCTCAATGTGAATGCATTATATAGGTTGAATAAGCATAACCCAATTAAGTTACATATTTTATACTGATGACTATCTAAAAGTTGTTAAATGTCATGTTATCTGCTTTAACTGGAAAATATTCATTTTTTGGAGTTTTACTAAAAACTCATTTTTTAGTAAATTCATTTGTTGGAAGCCAGATTTATTGAAAGTACTTAATGTGTAGAGCCAACTAACAAAGACCATATGAAGGTCTTGGGGCTACTTGCGTAATTTTTCTTGCCTTTTAACATACTGCAAACATGTCATTTGTGTGGGAGACAAAAAATATCTTTTTCTTTTACCCGTTTAGATTTTCAGCTGGAGCCCATGTTACAAAAGGCAGATTAATAAGATAAAAAATACATACATGGGTGAAACTCAGGGGTGAGTAAATTCAAATAGGTGGCTAGAATTTGGGCTTAAATACCATTTTTAGGTAAAACAACGGAAAAAGGTGGTGAGAGAGGCAAGTTAAAGGAAGATGACCAGGAAAAGTATGATAACTAGAGTAAGGTTTGTTATGTAGATTTAAGTAAGTGCCCTCTCCATTGATAAGAATTTTTTTGTAATTTACAGTCATCTTCTCTCCTGGTACAAGAGAGAGACTGAGAGAGAGAAAGAGAGAGAGAGACCCTTAAAAATGGAAATTTTCTTTTACAAAAGGGTAACATTCTGTTTTCAGAGGTTTTCATGTGTATGCTGTTTCTCAAAATAATGAGCTCCAAATAATACTTAGGGCAGAAGGCATATTTAGGGTCTCCTACAGTTGTATTTTGTGGTGATTTTTCTGGTCTCCTACACCTGCTACTTGCTTGTTCAAATCTGTTCAGTGGCTCACCTGAATCTAAACAACACTATCGTCTATTGAGTGTTTTAACTCATCTCTTGTGACCAGCTTATTTTTAGAAATGGCAAAATTGAGTTATTTTTGAAGTTGCTATAGGAAAATTTGTGGTTTGCATGTTGGGCTTACTCTTTTTAAATTACTTTATGTTTTTGATTGATAAATTTTAATGTATTTATTATATACAACATAATTTGTTTGTTTGTTTGTTTGTTTTTTATTTTTGAGACAGAGTTTCACTCTTATTGCCCAGACTGGAGTGCAATGGTGCCATCTCGGCTCACCGCAACCTCTGCTTCCTGGGGTTCAAGTGATTTCCTGCCTCAGCCTCTCGAGTAGCTGGGATTACAGGCACCGGCCATCATCACGCCTGGCTAATTTTTGTATTTTTAGTAGAGATGGGGTTTCCCCATGTTGACCAGGCTGGTCTTGAACTTCTGACCTCAGGTGACTCGCCCATCTCAGGCTCCTGAAGAGCTGGGATTACAGGCATGAGCCACTGCTCCCGAAGTGTGTGTCTGTGTGCGTGCGTGTGTGTGTGTATAAATGACTAAATCTAGCTAACTAACATATACATTACCTAATATAGTTATCATATCTGTGGTGAGGACACTTAACATTCACTCTTTTAGCATTTTTCAAGTATAAAATATATTGTTATTAACTATGTTCACTGTAAAAGGAAAATAAATTTTGGGACCCCTAAATCACTAAGCTAAGGGGAAAAGTCAAGCTGGGAACTGCTTAGTGCAAACCTGCCTCCCACTCTGTTCCAAGTCATCTTTTTGCTCACTGAGATAAATGCTTATCTGATTGCTTCCTTTGGAAAAGCTAATCAGAAACTCCAAAGATTGCAACCGTTTGTCTCTTGTCTACCTATGACCTGGAAGCCCCACCAAGCTTCAAGTTGTCCCGCCTTTCTGGACAGAACCAATGTACATCTTACATGTGTTCATTGATGTCTCATGTCTCCCTAAAATGTATAATACCAAGCTGTGCCTCAGACACCTTGGGCACATGTTGTCACAACCTCCTGAGGCTGTGTCATGGGTGTGTCCTTAACTTTGGCAAAATAAACTTCCCATATTGACTGAGACCTCTCAGATATTTGGTGTTCACATCACCATGCTGTACAATAGACTTCTTGAACTTATTTCTTCTAACTAAAATTGTGCACTTTTTTATCAACATCTCCCCAAGCCCTGATGCCAGTCCCTGGTAACCATTCTCCAGTTTATCACTACCCCTGCTTCCTTTACCAATCTCTCTGATTTCCATTTGCATGAAATATCTTTTTCCATCCCTTTACTTTTAGTCTACAGGTTAAGAAAATCTCTTCTAAGTAGTATATATCTAGGTCTTAAAAAAATTCGTTTAGACACTCTGTATCTTTTGATTGGATCATTTAATTCATTTACATTCAAGGTAATGATTTGTAGGTAAGGGCTTACTACCACCTTTTAAAAATGTTTCATAGATCCTTGTTTCTTTCTCTTTTTCTATCTTCCTTTGTGGTTGAGTGATTTTCTTTAGTGGTATGTTTTGATTCCTTGATTTTTATTTTCTGTATATCAACTGTAGGTTCTGCTTTGTGGTTGCCTTGAGGCTTACAGAAAAGCATCTTACAGTTATGACAGGTTCTTTTAAATTGATAACCACTTAAATTTTATTCCAAAAAAACTACATTTTTACTCCATTCTTCCTTCAACATTTTGTATCGTTGATGTCACAATTTCCATCTTTTTATACTACATGTCCCTTAACAAATTATTGTACCTATTATTATTTTTAATAGTTCTGTCTTTTAACCATTATACTAAAGATTTAAGTGATTTACACACCACCATTGCAATATTAGAGTATTCTGAATTTCCCTGTTTACTTAGTTTCACCAATGAGTTTTACACTTTCAGACATTTTTATGTTACTTATTAGTATCCTTTTATTTCAGCTTCAAAAGTTTCCTTTAGCATTTCTTGTAAGACGGATGTGGTAATGATACACTCCCTCGGCTTTTATTTTCTGGTAAAGTCTTTAAAACTCCTTCATTTCTAAAGGACAGCTCTGCTGGGTACAGTATTCTTGGCTGACAGGTTTTTTTTCTTTAGTGCTCTGAATATGTAATCCCACTCTCTCCTGGCCTGTAAGGTTTCTGCTGTGAGCCATATTGAAACCCCCTTATATGTTTTTTTTTTTTCTCTTTTTTTTTGGCTTTATTTATTTGTAAACCCCCTTATATGTTATTTGCTTCTTTTTTCTTGTTGCATTCAGAATCCTCTCTTTTTCTTTGATTTTTGAAAGGTTAGTTTTGTTTGGATTGAATTTGATTAGTAACTTTCTATACCTAGATATTTACATCTTTCCTATGTTTGGAGAGTTTTCTGCTATTGTTTCTTTAGATAAGCCTTCTACTCCTTTATCTTTCTTTTCTACTTCTCACAGACCTGTGACTCAAATATTTTCTCTTTTGACGGTGTCCCTTAATTCTCTTCTTCATTCCTTTGTTTTTCTTCTCTGACTATATATTCTATTATTTATTTATTTATTTAAGTTTTTGTTCTGTCATCAAGGCTAGAGTGCAGTGGCATGATTACAGCTTACTGTAGCCTCAACTTCCCATACTCAAACAATCTTTTCACCTCAGCCCCCTGAGTAGCTGGAGACTATAGGCACAGGCCACTTGGCTGACTATGTATTTTGAAATAACCTAGTTTTGAGTTTCTTATGTTTGATCAGTTCTGCTGTTGATGCTCTTTGTTGTAACTTTTGTTTGCTTACTGTGTTTTTCAGCTCCAGGGTTTCTGTTTGTTCATTTTAATTATTTCAATTTCTCTGTTAAATTTCTCACTCTTGTCATTTATTGTTTTCCTTATTTCATTGAATTGCTTCTCTGTATTTTTTTGAAGTTTGCTGAGCTTCCTTAAAAGTGCTATTTTGAAGATTTTTGGCAGGCAGTTTACTTATCTCCACTTCCTTAGGGTTAGTTAGGGGTACGTTCTTTTATCCCTTTGGTGATGTTATGTTTTCTTGGTTGTTCATGATCCTTGAGGCTGTGTTGCAATGTCTGCATATTTGAAGAAGTAAGCACTTACTCCAAAATTCACAGATGGATTTTGTCTGAGAAATCTTTTCAACAGGTAGCCTATCCAGAGATTTTGGGTGAGCTGTTTGGCATGGTTCTGAAGCCCAGGGCCGCTAGGACTGGTGCTTAGGGTAGCTGCAGCTGGAGTGGGTGCTGGGGCAGACCTGAAGTCTGGGGCTCTTGCAGCTTGCTTGGTGCTAGGTCATGCCCAATGCCTGTGGCTACTGAGTCCTGCCTCCTGATAAGAGAAGTTCATATTCCAAGGTCACCAAGGCTAGTCTAGTGGTGATGTGAACCAGAAGAAAAGCCCATCTTGTAGGTCTGAATTCTGGGGTTGTGAAGTCCCACCTGGCACTAATATGGGTCTGGAAACTCTGTCCATGGGTACTGGCCTGGGGTCTGGAACCATGGGGGCATGCTCAATGCTGGGTTTTATTGTGGTAGACCCAGAGTTGGGGTCCAAGGCAGAGTCCTGTACTCTTTTTCTTTTTCCCCCAAAACAAATGTTATCTCTGCTTATGCTGCCTAGGATTGGGGACGTTGTGACATGGGTAATGTATAACTGTCCTTTCTACCCTATTCAATGCATGTTTTCTTATTATTATGCTACAACCAGCCACCATGATCTTTCACCTGGTTTTCTTATCTCTTGTGAAAATATTTTTGCTCATAGTTGTTTAAATTAACATTTGTGTGTGGGGAGGATTGCTGGAGATTATTATTCCACCATCTTGCTCTAGAAATATTTTTTAACTTATTGACCAAATAAAAAGTACAGTCAGTTCTTTATTAACCAATTTATTTGACATTTGTGATTGCATCTCTAGTATTTATTCACCTCTTTTTAATAGTCCCTGACTTTTATTTGAAATTTCATGTAGTTTCAGGGAAGATAATGACTCCATCCACTAGCTCTAGGAATAGAACACATAATGTAGACCAAGCCAATTAGAATAATATACTATATCCTTTAGCCAGAGTGATTGGTTCAGTAACTGGAATGTGACAAAAGTTAGCATAATCAGAGAGAAGAGATTCTAGGAAAACCAAGACCTTTTGCTTCAAATGAGGTGGCTCACGGATGTGAAGTCTAGAACTCCTGCAGCCATTGTGTTCCTTTAGTAAAGCCTTCCTGAAGAAAAGAAGGGAGCACAAAGAATGAAATGGCCTAAAGAATCACAGTAGTACTTACATATAGACTGATTATATTTTATTCAAAACATGCCCAAAGTCTGTCTTACTTCCTGGTCTGTCATTTAGAGCAACCAATAAATTTTATTTATTACTTTAGTCACTTTATGTTGAGTTTTCTATTACTTGAAACAAAATGTTCTCTATATGTATATATGTGAATGAATACCAAGGTGGGTAAGATTCTTTGACTTTGAGAAACATATTTTGATTTTCTTACTTGAATTCAAATGTGTTTGGTGTATAGTGTTACAAAATAAGTAATGAAGCCACATAAGGAAGTCTTGGCTCCACAGACTCCACATTAAGGTTTGTTAATCATATTCTTATAATCAGAGTTTATTTTGGTTTATTTGTTAGGAAGAATCTTCCTTGGTAAACTCAAAAGTAGTCAGTTTCAGAGTTGCTGTAATTATATTGTTTGTGATATAATGACCTGGATGTGCCAATGGGGTGTCAGAAGCTCAGCTGAGCTGGACGAGCTGAGCTGCCAAGCATTGAAATATTCAATTACAGCAATAAGCCAAAATGAAAAAGGTCATAAGTGAAAAAATCACTTACTGAGATGGCATAAACAAGAGGCTGAAACCAGAGAAAACACCAACTCCCCGTGTTCTATATTCCCCCATAGAACAGCACAATGGTCAGGTAGATCCACACAGATGCGGGATCCTCTCACCACTGAGGGAGTAACAAGCAACAGCTTCTGGTATTTTTATGGGCCCTGGTATGCTATAAAGGTTCTCTCTTTCTTGGTTTTGTGTAAGTCTGTTGGTCCTGCCATAACAAAATACCACAAACTCGGTGCTTTAGACAGTGGAAATTAATTTTCTCACAGTTCTAGAGGCTAAAAGTCCAAGATCAAGGAATTACAGGTTTGGCTTCTTCTGAGGCCTCTCTCCTCAGCTTGTAGGTGGCTGCCTTCTCCCTGTGAGGGTGAGGGTCAAGGGGAAGGGCTAAGAGCAAAAAAGTACTAGGTACTGAGTCAAAGTGGGAAAATATATCTTCAAGTTTTCCTTTTTCTTCTCTCATATGGATGTCTCAGAAGAGGCACCTGAAAGAACCTCTATCCAAGCCCTCAAATAAAGAAACTTAGGAATGAACCCATAGGGATAGGAATATGAGTATGCAAAGAACTTGGCCAAGTAGAGGGGCCTGGGTTTTTGACTGCGACTCCCTTCAGAGACTCCCAGTCTGGTGTGATGAGGGCAGTTTTCCCTATGTGAGTCCTGCTGTGTAGCCTATGGTCTGGCTTGAAAAATGACAGTCTAGTTTTTAACAACTAGGAGCTGGGCTCCTCACAGAGAAAGCCAGGGTTTTCTTTGAATTCCAAATCCCTGAGAATTTTCATGGACATTTTCTAATGTGTTATGTGAGTACCTAGTCTATCTCAGGGATCAGGGTTAAATTATCCATTGTTTAATATCCCTGCTTTTGTGAGTTTTACCTTTTCTTGTTGAAAGTCTATGAGTTCAAAGACTTTTAAATGGGATACAATTTACATGGTATTATAAAACTCAATAGGCAATGCTCAACAAAAAATTAGCTGCTCTATAATCAATAAAACTTGCTGTCGCATATTCTGTAATTTAAAAATACCAAAGAAGAATAAGGAGATCTCTAATGATGGCTCCCTGGACAACCATGTGACTGTTTGATAGATTATCAACAATTTATTTATGAAGATAAATACTGCAATACTTTCTAGATCCTGAATGTTATACCTGACGTGCATTTTTAAACTCTTCCAAATTCATATGACATCAATAGTTCTTTTTTCTATTTTTGAGACAGAGTCTTGCTCTGCTGCCCAGGCTGGAGTGTAATGGTACGATCCCGACTCACTGCAACCTCCGCCTCCTGGGTTCAAGCGATTCTCCTGCCTCAGACTCCTAAGTAGCCGGGATTACAGGCATGCACCACCCCACCAGGCTAATATTTATATTTTTAGCAGAGATGGGGTTTCACCACTTTGGCCAGGCTGGTCTCGAACTCCTGACCTCAAGTAACATGTCTACCTCAGCCTCCCAAAGTGATGGGATTACAGGCATGAGCCACCGCACCAGGCCTATGAATGGCTTTTTAAATGTTGTTTTGAAGTTTACCAACTCACAATAAGTCCTACTTTCCCGATACCTTGCTGAATGCCACAATAACTCAGTTTTCCTGTCACAGGATCTTCTCTCCTGAGCACAAGTCAAATGTTAAAGGGTGTAGGATTTTTGGGGTACACTGAGTACTAAAAAAAGCTTTTAATTTTGGTTATTTAAATTGGTGTGTCATGGACATTGGGGGATGTCCAACCCCTGTCTGGTGAAAAGGATTTTTTCCTCCAATATTGTTTTTATATACTACTATTAAATAAAATTTATAGGAGGCCATTGATTTGGATGAGCTCTTGTGCCAGGCCTAAGAGACCAAACCAAAATGAAGTCACTCATGCTAAAGTTCTATGTCACCAAGCCAGAACTTAGTGGTTTATCTGACCTTCCAAGAAATCAGGAGAGCAAGAGATAATAACCAAATCCCCAAACAGTCCAGTTTTAGCTGGCATAATAAGAAAGTACCCTCTGCTTTAACCTTTACAGAGAAAGTAACTTTGAGATGATCAGTTTACATTGTGTTCTGCGTTTCTGCTTTCTTAAGTGTTTTCTGCCTATGAAACCAACCTCCTCTGCTCAGCTTATTGGAATACTTATTCTATTTTATAGAATGAGGTGTTGCCCGATTATAGAATCACCAAGCCAATTAAGATCTTTAAATTTGTTGTAATTCTGTCTTTTGACACTGCATACTGAGCCTGTTGCCTTTTCCTACAACAATCTGGTGTACTTTTGATGAAATGTAGAGCAACCCAGACCTGAGAATAGCAGCAGTTAACTAGTTACAGGACATAAGATGAGTGCATACTTGATGTGATACTCAGTGTCTCCGTATTACCAAAAAGTACAAGAATTAAACTATTTTGGAAGCAAGATTCTTTTTTTTTCTTACTGAATTTTAAACTCACATAATACATTTAATTTTAGGCTGATAAGAACAAACCATAGGCCAATTAATTGACAAAAGATTGGACCTGAAGGGAGGGCCATAAAAGGAAAGAAAAAGTTAAACTTTAAAACTTTGCTTGATAGTAAAATCTCTGATTTTAGAATGAAGATAATGGGGCACAGTAAGAAGAGAAAAATTAAACCAAACTAACAACCTCTCTCCTCTTGGTTGAAAGACTTATTTTTCAATCTCATTCATTTTCCATACCAAATATTCCAAATTGGGAGATTCTTTTGAACAATATTCATTTATGTTTTAAAACATGATTTTAAAAGTTGGGAAATTCATCAGTTCTACAGTGGTAAGTACAGTTATTACAAAATGTGATGCTGTGTATTGGGACACTGTATATTTGAGTCCATGAAATGTTTGAAAACTTTGCCCTAAAATTAATTCCTTATGTAGAATAATTTGGGCAGCAACCAAGTAATCTGGAAAAATGAATACTGTATAGAGATGTATCCTCTTGATCTTTCTTGGTTTGGTATACTAATTTGTTGGTGCTGCCACAACAAAATGCCATGAACTGGGTGGCTTAGACAACAGAAATTAATTTTCTCACTGTTCTGGGGCTGGAAGTCCAAGATCAAAGAGTTGGCAGGTTTGGTTTCTTCTGAGGCCTTTCTCCTCAGCTTGCAGACAGCTGCATTCTCTCTGTGTCCTCATATCGTCTTTCCTCTATGCACATTCATCTCTGGTTTCTCTTTTTTTATGTCCAGATTTGCTCTTCAGACAAGGACATTGGTCAGATAGTATTAGGGCCCACCCGTATGACCTCATTTTACCTTCGTTATCTCTTTAAAGCTATATCTCCAAATACAGTCACATTCTGAAGTATTGGGAGTTCATGCTTCAAAGGTGAAACTTGGGGGAGGAGTAGGGCAAAATGGTGCACATAACAGGATTGTATGAAAGTATAATATCTCACATAATATCCAGTTTTCAAAAATTTAATTGTATAGTAAATCACTTAAAGTCATCTGTGGGTTCTTGGGAACAGTGACTTTAAGCAAAATGCCTTATCACAAAGCCAGTTTTGCTATAGGCGAGGTGATCAAGCTTTTATGGTGTATTTCTGGTCACAAAAACATCACCAGACTTCTAAATAAAGACCAAAAGACTTCTAATAGTAAACATTAAAATAAGTATGTGCTACCCACATACTTAAGAAATATTAATAAAAACAAGTATGATTATTATTTACCCAATTTTTATCTCAGATTAGGGTTGCTGGTGCTTGCAGCCTGTCTAGGCAGGTCAGAGTACAAGGCAGGAACCAGCCCTGGACAGGACACCATCCCATTACAGGGCACACTCACACACACCCACATCTACCCTCACTCAGGCTGGAACCATTTAGACATGCCAACTTACCCAATGTTCACAGCTTTGGATGTGGGAGGAAACCAGAATGACTGGAGAAAACCCACAAACATGGGAAGAATGTGAAAACTACATATAGACAGTGGCCATGGCCAGGAAGAGATTTTTTTTTTATCTGTGTTAAAATGAAATGTTGTTGAATAAAACAATGATGTCTGAGGAGTTGTGTTTTGTTCTGATATAGTGTGGTTAATATTATCTAACATTATAACATTATTTTAGTGGCAAATATGAATTTATATGACATGAAAATAATAAATATTTGTGTATATTAAGTGGCTTCTTAATTCTATATTTGATTTATTTATAATTAAAATAAGGATACTGATTATATAAATTAAGTCTTACATTTGATTCTGAGACAAACAATATTTCGGGGAAAATCTTAATAGCTCACATTTATTTACATGAATAGTTTTCTGTTAATCATATGCAATTATAAGATGCAAGGTACATCATTGATTTCCCCTCAGAAAATTTTGAAGATTTTAATTGGTTTTAATAGTTATGGTTGCATAACAAATTACCCCAGACATCAGGCCTAAAGACAACAAACATTTGGTATCTCACACAGTTTCTGAGAGTCAGAAATCTGAGATCAGCTTAGGTGGGTGGTTTTGTCTCAGAGTTACTCATTTCACTGCTAAGATATCAGACCTTCGGTCATCTGTAGGTTTGACAGAGGATGGAAGATCCACTTCCAAACAGCTCACTCAAGAAGCTGTTGGCCGGATGCCTTGTTCTTCACGGCCGATGGCAGGAGGTCTCAGGGCCATGTGAACCTCTCCATAGAGTTGCTTGAATATCAGCTCAACATGTCAGCTAACATCCTTCAGAGCAAGTGATCCAAGACAGAGCAGGCAGAAAGCCACAATGCCTTGAAAGTGTAGTCTAGTCTTGGAAGTCATACAACATCATTCCATAGTATTCTATTTGCTAGAAATTAGTCACTAAGTTCAGGCTTGCACAAGCAAAAGGGAATTAAACTCCAACTTTCAAAGAAAGAAGAATTGAAGCCTCTAGAAATACTTAAATCTAGCACAGTGTTCTTGGGGCAAGATGATACTAATTAAGAGGATGTCTTAGTTTGTTTGGACTGCTGTAACAAAATACCTTAGGCTGAGTGGCTTATAAACAACCAACATTTATTTTTTACAGTTCTGGAGTCTGGGAAGTCCACGATCAAGGTATTGTCAGACCAAGGTACTGTCAGCCTTCTGGTGAGGGTTGACTTCCTGGCTCATAGTTAGTACCTTCTCACAACAACCTCACATGAGTGAGGTCCCCTTGTGATAATAAGTGAATTCTAGCTCTGTTAGTTCCCCAAAGTCTCTCTGGGAAGTCTTTTGTAAGGACCCTAACCTCATCATGAGGTCTCTTCTCCCATGACCTGATGACCTCCCAAAGGCTCTACCTCCAAATGTAGGATTTCAACATACGAATTTTGTGAAAGGGTACACAAACATTTGGGCCACAACCAAGGATCACTTAAGTTTATATACCAAAAATCTTAGTATAAGAATCCAGAGCATGAACTATTAACATGAGAAGAAAATATTATATATTATAAATTTAAAAGGAATTTTTAGCCCCCCAAAAGAGGACTGTAAAATAAAAGATAATCAATTCCTGTTGTTTGAAGCCACTATTTGTGCTAATTTGTTACAGTAACCTTAGGAAAGTACCACAGTACCTTTGCAAGAAAACAGACTATAAGAAGACTGAAGCACTTTCTTTTAACATAGTGAACATGGGAACTGTAATTCAAAGAACTATGGGGCTTAGAACATAGGAAATTATTACTAGATGGGCCATGAATTTTGCAGTTCATATTTCCACTGTTTCCCTCCAACACCTGGCAGACAGGTGGTTGTCACTGTCAAAGATGCACTGCCAATCCAAGTTCATTTTCATCATGGGTGTGGGGTAGCCAATAAGACTTTATATCTATATATATCTGCAACCAGAGTCTATGTAAAGGAATTCCAATGAAATACCTGCCTTGCATCCAGCTGGCTCGGCCTATAAACCTCCATAGCTGTATGGTACAACATCCCATGACCTTAGATAAACACAGCTCATAGAATATCTGCTCTGCATAATGAGCCAAAGACCCATGGTCAATGAATCCAATTACGTTACAACCAACACCAAAACAAGGTACAAATCAAATATGACCTTCAAGTTGTCCAAACTAGAAGGAAATAGGCTTACCCCTAACCTTTGTGGGCTCTGGAGCAAAAGTGCAAATGGAAGTCTATTTACCATAGGCCTAAATATCTGAAGGTTATAAATACAAACTAACAAACTGTTATATAAAAGATATACTGATTGTCTGCTTTGAAAATACACCTTCACAATACAAAACACAAACATATGTGTAACACTATGGTTTTTATATGATTGGTAGCAAAATAATGAACATGACTCAATTTAATTATTAATTGCATATGCCTTAGTGTCTTCTTAATAAAGTGATGATGCTTGGATGAGTGATAAAATATAAATTTGTAAATTTTTATGTATATGATTTCTAAAATTTTATTTTCCCCATGTCAACAGTATCAACAATTATGTTATAATCAATATTTTCCCATTTTATACTCTATTCATAGCAATTATCTAAAAGAGTAAAAATTTCCATTTTATTCTAAATAAAAGCATTTCAATGTTTTCATTAAAATGCAAATTAAATGTAAGATACCAACAAGTCAAAATTATTTTCAAAAAGTTATTTCTGTCCTGGATTACTCAAAATATAAATATGAATAACAGACATCAAAATTTTAACTCAAAATTACTAATTAAACCTGAAATTCGTTTAGTTTTAAATACATTTACAAAAATAAAACTATTCACATTATTTGTATTCCTCATCCACCAAATTGCTAATGTAAAGGTTGTCATTAAGCTTCACGCATGTTATGTCCAAGATAACATAATACAAATTTGAGATAATATTAATAACTATTACAAAATATCCACCAACTGCCATGTGCACTATTTTAAATATCATGCTAATTAATTCCTGAATACCTCCTGAACCACATCTTGACATGCTGACAGTAAAAGATACTTAAGCATGAATCTGTGGCATTTATGCTACCTGAGAGAAAGGATCTGGTAGATTAATTTGTTGATGCTCATAAAGCATTTCCACTGTTGAAATCCTTCCTGCACTCTGAAATATTATCAATGATTTCAATGCCCCCAAAAGAAAACCCTTACCCAATAACAGTCACTTCCCATTGCCCCCTGCAATTCACCCGAGCCCTAAAAACATACTTCATTTTCTATCCTTATAGATTTAGCTATTCTGGACATTTCATATGAATAGAATTAGACAATACATGACCTTTTGGGTCTGGTGTCTTTCACTCAACATGTTTACAAGATTCCTCTATGTTGTAGCATGCACAAATACATTTCCATTTATTGTTGAATAATATTCTATTGTATGGATACATTTATTTATACATTCATCAGTTGATATAAATTTTATTGTGTTCATTTCTGGCTATTATGAATAATACTGCTATGAACACTTGTGTACAAATTTTTGTATGGAGGTACAAGAGAGTAGAACTGCTGGTCATGTGGTAACTCTATGTTTAAAATTTTGAAGAGTACCAAACTGTTTTCTAAAGGAATGGCACCATTAGGCATTCTCAACAGTAATATCTTCACATCTCTAACACTTGTTATTGCCTTTCATTTTTATTATAGCCATCTTTGTGTGTATGAGACGATTTTGATTAGTATTTTCCTATTGGTTAATGATGTTCCTATGGTTTGAATATTTTCGCCAGACGTTGAAATTTAATTGCCATTATGAAGGTATTAAGAGGTAGAACTCTTAAGAGACGATTAGAGTTTGAGGACTCTGAATGGGTTAATGTTAATATTGAGGGAGAGGGTTTGTTATTATGAGAGTGGGTTGTTATAAAACCAGGTTCAGCTCTGTCTTGCTCTTGCCCACTCTTTTGCCTTTCAACCTTCTGCCATGGATGATGCAGCAAGAAGGCTCTCACCACATGCTGGCACCTTGATATTGGACTTCTTAGTTCTTTCACAACTGTCAAAAGTAATTTAAAAAAAAATAAATTACCCAATCTGTAGTACTCTGTTACAGTAATACAAAACGGATAGAGACAGAAAGTTGGTACCAAAGGGTGGGCGTTGCTATAACAAATATCCCAAAATGGAGAAAGGGCTTCGGAAATGGGAAACAGGTAGAAGCTGAAAGAATTTGAAGGAGCATACTAGAAAAAGCATAGATTGCCATGAATGGAGCATTAAGAGCAATTCTGGTGTAGGCTTAGAGGAAGAGAAAGGCTTCGGAAACATTTGAAATTTTTTAAAGATCAGTTAAGTGGTTATAATGAGAATATTGATAAAAATATGGACAGTAAAGGCCATGCTGATGAGGTCTCAGAGAGAAATGAGGAATTGAAAACTGAAAAAGGCTATCTTTATTATAAAGTCTCATAGGACTTGGTTGAATTGTTTCCATGCTTGAGGGCTTTATGGTAGACAGAATTAAAAAGTGATAAACTGGGATATCTGGCAGAGGAAATATTTAAGCAAAATATTGAGGGTGCTGCATGCATTTTAACTGCATATAGTAAGATGCAAGCAGAGAAAAATTATTTAAAGATGGAATTTATAATTAAAAGAGAAGCAGAACAGAAAGATTTGGAAAATTCACAGCCTAGCCATGTAAAGAGGAAAAAGGTGTGTTTATGAGAGCAAACCAAAGGTGTGGCCAAGCAACTGTTTGCTAAAGAGATTAGCAAGGATAGAAGAGAGCCAAGTACTATTCATAAAACAACAGAAAAATGACTCCGAAGGCATTTTAGAGATCTTGGAGGCAGGTTAGAACCTTGAGGGCAAGGTTTCCAGAGAGGTCAGGTTGGACCTCAGCATTTGCTGCCCAGGGCTGGTTTGGAGATGGCTCAACCATGCCCAGGTATGGCTCATGCCACAGCTCCAAAGGCTTTAGGCTATAAGCCTTGGCAATGTCCATATGGTGCTGACTCTGAAGACACACAGAGTTCATGAGCTGTGGCACCATGATAGTCTCTACCTAGATTTCAGAGAGTATTAAGGACAGTTTGGGGGCCCAGGCAGAGACATACCACAAAGATAGAACTGCTGCAGAAAGCCCACAGTAGGACAATGCCTAGTGGAGCCTTGGAGCAGTGCCAAGGCAGCCTCCAAGACCACAGAACTGTAGAGCTATCACCATGCAGCACTAGCCTGGGAGAACTGCAGACAGAGACTCCAATCTGTGGGAGCTGCTGGGTGCACTGTGCACAAAGCCATAGGGATACGGTTGCTTGAGGCCATAGGGGCCCAACTTTCAGCTTAATGAGCCCAGAAGGCAGGACACAGAGTCCAAGAAAATTCATTCTGGAGTTCTAAAGTTTAATGCTGTTTTCCTTATTGGGATTCGGAATTCACTTGGGGCCTATTACTCCTGTTTTTTTCTTTCTTTTTTTTTTTTTTGAGATGGGGTCTCACTCTGTTGCCCAGGCTGGAGTACAGTAGTGCAATCGTGTCTCACTGCAACCTCTGCCTCCCCAGTTCAAGCAATTCTAATGCCTCAGCCTTCCGGTTACTCCTTTTTTATTGCCTATATCTTCCTTTTCCAACTGGAATGTCTGTCCTACACCTGGCCCATCGTTGTATTTCGGAAACATGTAATATTACTAATTTCACAGGCTCATAGCTGAAGAGAAATCTGCCTCAGAATGAATTGTGTCTTGAGTTTCTTCCATATCTGATTTAGATGAGACTCTAGATTTTGAATTTTTAAGTTGATACTTGAATAAGGTAAGACTTTTAGGGTTATTGTGATGCAATGAATGTATTTTTTATATGAGAAAGACATGAGTTTTAGGGGTCCAGGGTCAGAATGATACAATTTGAATGTCCCCTTCAAAATTCATGTTGATATTTAATTGCCTTTGTCATAGTATTAAGTGGTGGGACCATTAACTCCCCATTAGTCCAGGAGAGCTTTGTCCTTATCATGGGAGTGAGTTTCTTATTGTGAGAGTAGGTTTTTATAAAACCTACTTTGTTTGGCCCCCTCTTGCTTTCTTACTTTCTTGCTCTTCTACCTTCTGCCATGGAATGATGCAGCACAAAGGCCCTCACCAGATGCTGGTGCCATGCTCTTGGACTTCTCAGCCTCCAGAACTATGAAGCAAATACATTTCTCTTCCTTTTAAATTAGCTAGTCTGTGGCATTTTATTATAGAAACATAAAATAAGCTAAGATGATGATCATTTTTTTCATATGCTTATTGGCCACTTGCATATCTTCCTTGGGAAAAAAGCCAATTCAGATCTTTTTCTTATCTTTAAATTGGGTTATTTATCTTTTTACTATTGAGTTCTAAGAGTTCTTTACTGGTTGATTTGGATATATTTTCTCCCATTCTGTGGGTTGTCTTTCACTTTCCTGATTATAATGTTTCCGGCACAACAGTTATTAATTTTGATAAAGTTTATGTGGTGGTTAGTTTTATATGTCAGTTTTACTGGGTTGCAGGGTGCCATTATTTGGTCAACCATTATTCTGGGTGTGTCTGTGAGAATGTTTTTGGATGAGATTTATATTTGGATTGATAAACCGAGTAAAACAGATTGCCCTCCCTAATGTGGGGGGACCTCACTCAATCAGCTGAAGGCCAAACTGAAGCAAAGTGACTGATTCTAAGAGAGGACCACCTCTCCTCCCTGGCTGATTGAGCAATAATGTTGGTCTTTTCCTGTCTTTGCATGTGAATTGGAACATCAGCTTTCTTAAGACTCAAGCTTGCTGGTTTTCAGACTGGAACTTACAGCAATGACTCTCCTGGGTCTTCAGCTTGGTGACTGCAGATCTTGAAACTTCTCAGCTTCCATAATTAAGTCAGCCAATTCACTAAAAAAAAAAAAAAAAAAACTTATTTCTTCTTTTGTTATTTATAATTTTGGTGTCATATCTAACAGGCTTTGCATAACCCACAGTCATGAACATTTATGCCTATTCTTCTAAGAGTTTTATAGTTTTAGCTCTTATATTAGTATTATGGTCCTTTTTGAACTAATTTTTGTGTATACTGTGAGAAATGATTCCAACTTTATTCTTTATATGTAGATATCTAGTTTTACCAGCATCATTGATTCATGAGACTTCTCATTGCCCATTGAATTGTCTTGGCACACTTGTCAAAAATCAATTGACCATAAATATGGGTATTTATTTCTGGACTTTCTATTCTATTCCAAGAACTTATGTGTCTATTGTTATATTACCACACTGTCTTGATGACTATAGCTTTGTAGTAGGTTTGAATTTGGGAAGTGTGAGTGTGAGCATTATTCAATCTTCCAACACTAAGTGTGATGGTAGTTGTGTTTTTTTGTAGATGCCCTTTAAGTTGAGAAAGTTTTTCTCTATTCCTAGTTTGTGGATACTTTTTATCAAAATGTTGTTGGTTTTGTCAATGCTTTTCCTACATCTGTGGAGATAATCTTGTCCTTTATTCTATCCATGTGGATGGTATAGTACATTAATTAACTTTTGAATGTTTTGTTAACTTTGCATTCTGAGGCAAATCTTGTTGTAAAATTCTGAGTCAGTGTTCTTTTGACACATAATGCTGAAATATATTAATAATGCCAGATAGCTTGTTATAACATTGTGGAACCAATTCTATGATGCTTGGATTTTTGGGATTTTTCAATCTGAAGATGGGATATACCTTAATATTCCAACTGTGAATTGAGATTTATTTTCCTACTTGTGTTCTCATTTTCATTGTTTTTTTTAACTCATGTAGCAATGAATTTTCAACTCAAAAGAAAACATGATGAGAATTATAAGCCCCAAAGTTAAAAATAGAAATCACACAAAAGTTGGCCTACTGCATTAGTTTGCTAAGGCTGCTGTAGCAAAATACCACAAACTGAGTGGCTTACACAAAAGAAATGTATTGTCTTACAGTTCTGGAGGCCAAAAGTCTGAGATCAAGATGTTAACAGGGTAGGTTGCTTTTCAGGGTTGTGAGAAAGAGTCTGTTCCATGCCTCTCCACTATCTGCTGGTGGTTTGCTGGCCATCTTTGGTATTCTTTGAGCTTCACTCTGATATCTGCCTCCAGCTTCACATGGTATTTCCTGTGTCCAAATTCTCCTTTTTATGAGGACACCAGTGGATGTTGGATTAGAGCTCACTTTAATGAATTTGTTTTAACTTGATTATCTCCATAAAGACTATCTCCAAATAAGGCCACTTTCTGAGTTCCTCAAGTTTAGGACTTCAACATATGAATTCAACCCAAACAGGTACCCTCTGAGAAGTGAAACAAATTATTTTCTGTAGCTTCCTGCAGAAAGCAGCTTTAAAATAACAAACTTAAAAATGATATTTCCATATTCACAGTATTTAATTCTTGTTCATGAAATAAGGTAAAATACTAATTTTTGCATATTTGAAATTTTTTGTTTGATACTAGAAACAGTCTGAATAAGAACTAACTGCCATATGTTCTGACACCCATTATTCTTTGCTATGGTTAGGACAGATAATTCTTTGAAGAAAAAGCTTGTAATAATGGAATTCTAGGGGATGTTGGGTATACTACCTGTGGTTTGAGTAAGTAAACTTTTGTTGCATTGGGAGAGAAAGAAAGAAAAAGGAAAGGAAAGGAAAGTGAAAAAATAGGAGAGACAGAATGAACAAGAGCAGTAGACAAAGTAGAGAAAAAAGAGAAAGAGACAGCAACTCTGATAGATTAATTCTTCACTGGTGATATGACTGTCAGAGACAAATGGTTTAGAATTACCATAGATTTTAAA
The DNA here is from genome assembly GCF_009764315.1 of Trachypithecus francoisi. Lineage (NCBI taxonomy): Eukaryota > Metazoa > Chordata > Mammalia > Primates > Cercopithecidae > Trachypithecus > Trachypithecus francoisi. The sequence goes on from NW_022681454.1 coordinate 21,793,503, forward strand.
GTCAGATTCAAACAAAACTCTAATAAGTCTCTGTTCTGCATGGATAAAGCTTTTAAGATGATACAACAGTTTTTCTATTTTACGTTTTAGGGTGCTGTCAGAAGGATTCAAATCTTTTGCATCTATTTCCAAAATTTACATATTCAACTATACTGACATTTACCTAAATGTTTTATCTTCTTCCGCTCATTAAACAAATCATGTTTGAGCTTTGCAAGTAGAAATCCAAGTTTAGCAATACAAACATAAGCTGAGTAAATACCAAATAATTATTAGACAACTTGTTTGGAAATTTAAAAAACTAGGGCAGTAACTTAATATTCTAATTATGAACAACTACATAACTGAGAGCTTTTTATTGTTCCAATAATGTGTATGTAAACTAATTATATGAGCTAATCTTCTAAATAAGATTAATTGTGATTTATGGAACATTAATTTAAATGGTTGTCCAAAGCCCAATATTCTCCAGAGTCCATTTCTAAAATATAACTCTTTTAAGAAATGAAAATATATGTTAGACTATGTAAATTTACTTAATTTAAAAACTGTTGTTACTAACTTCTTGAAATGACTTTGAAATAATGTATTCTCAAGCTTTGCTTTTAATAGATACATTAAGAGTTGCTTTTATCTTGTCATTCTTAAGCAGTGGCATTACCTGGCTGGTCATAATAGAAATTATACGTTTAGTTAGAAGAAAATCTCTATTGAAAATGACTCTTTCAGAAGTTCACAAAGATCAGAGAGCTAATATCAGTCTTCAGGGCATGAGCATATTGGGAATGCATAAGTGGATAATTTATAAAACAATGAGTAAATCTAGGATATATACAACATATACATTAAAAAATTATAAACAAATTAAGGTTGTTTTTGAAAATATTCCTCATCCTCACAGATTTTTAGATAGTAAAATTTGAGGCTTCAGGGCAATAACTCAGGGTAATAATAGGTTTATGAACCTTATTATAATTTTTTAAGCTTACAATTTGACTTAAATTTTTAGTGCAATAAATCTTGTAGACCATGAAATTAATTTTTCTTTCTTTTCGTTTTTTTTTCTTCTTGTAGGCAAGGCAGAGTGTCTAGTTAGAAATCAGTGCTTCTTGCTGGAGAATGAAAGATGAAGGAAGATATACGATATTCAATATGTATTAGCTGATTATTTTTCATCTGCATAAGAACACGATGTTGTAAATAGAGCAAGGATGCTTTTCACATATTCTGATGGACTCCAACATTAAGTTTTTAGTGCATATTTATTGTATGCTTATAATATTTTCTTTTTTTTTTTTTTTTTTTTGGTTGAGACGGAGTCTTGCTCTGCCGCCCAGGCTGGAGTGCAGTGGCCGGATCTCGGCTCACTGCAAGCTCCACCTCCCGGGTTCGCGCCATTCTCCTGCCTCAGCCTCCCGAGTAGCTGGGACTACAGGCGCCCACCACGTCGCCCGGCTAGTTTTTTGTATTTTTTGGTAGAGATGGGGTTTCACTGTGTTAGCCAGGATGGTCTCGATCTCCTGACCTCGTGATCCGCCCGTCTTGGCCTCCCAAAGTGCTGGGATTACAGGCTTGAGCCACAATATTTTCTTTTATATAACAAGAATTGGCTACTCTAGCATTGACATCTGAACTAAGGATTTTTTGGGGGGCTATTTTTTCCACTAGTTCGGAAATTTGTTTTTCTCTGGCATCATAAACCCGGTTTTCTGAGCTTAGATTTCCATCTCTATATGTTAAAGTCCTGAACTCCAGTGGAACTGTATTTGGAGTTAGCGCTGTTAGAGTGATAATTACAGTTCAATAACATCATAAGGCTGGGGCCCTAATGTAATATTACTGATGGTCTTAGAAAGGTCCTAGATACGTGTATACACAGAGAAAAAGCCATGTGAGGACACAGTGAGAAGGTGGTGATCTGCAAGCCAGGGAGAGAGGCCTTAGGAGAAACCCAACCTGCTAATAGGTTTTTGTTTATTTGTTTTCGAGATGGAGTCTTGCTCTGTTGTCCAGGCTGGAGTGCAGTGGCATGATCTCCTCTCCACCTCCTGAGTTCAAGGAGATTACAGGCACCTGCCACCATGCCTGGCTAATTTTTATATTTTAGTAGAGATGGAGTTTTACCATGTTGGTCAGACTGGACTTGAACTCCTGACCTCAAGTGATCCACCCACCTTGGTCTCCCAAAGTGCTGGGATTATAGGCGTGGATCATCATGCTCAGCTGAAACCTGTTAACATGTTAGTCTTGAATTTCTAGCCTCTAGAACTGTGAGAAAATAAATGTCTGTTGTTTAAGCTATCTAGCCTATGGTATTTTATTATGACAGCCTTTGAAAACTAATACAGGGACACTTGAAGAAAGTGACTGTAATATTCTGGTTTTATATATATATATATATATATATTATATATATATATATATATATTATATATATATATATATATAAATATATATATAAATGCACAGGGTCAACCAGTCTAACCTTTATTAATTGGAATCTTAGAAGGAGGAGGTGACAGAAAACATAAAGAAAGAATGGCTGAAATAGTCTAAATATGATGAATAGCATAACCACACAGCTACAAAAAACTCAATGAACCACAAGAAACATAAAAACACTCCATCAACTCCCTTATACCAAGGCATATCATATGCAAATTGCTGAAAACTAGTGGTAAAGGGAAAATCCTAAAAGCAGTACAAGCAGAAAAGACAGTCTATTCAATAGAGCAAAAATAAGAGTTATTAAAGTTTTATCATCAGAAACGATGCAAGGTAGAAGAAAATAAGTTGGCATCTTTAAAGTATTGACAGAAAGTTTCAAACTAGAAATCTATATTGAATGAAAATATTCTTTGAAGTGAAGGCAAATAAGATTATTTTTGAAGAAACAAAGCTGAAAGAATTCATTACAAACAAATTGCACTAAAAGAAATCTTAAATTACCCATTTTTGGGGGTGAAAGAAAACAATGGTATCTGGTAGAAATTAGGATCTACAAAGAGAAATAAACAGCACTGAAAGTGATAAATATGCAAGTAAACAAATACTTTTTCTAATTTTAAAATTTCTGTAAAATATAATCAACTATTTAAAGGGTAAAAACATATTGTGGGGTATAGAGTGTATATAGAATTATTTTCTGTACATAGCACAGCATTCAAAAATGTATATAGATTTTAATACATGACTAAGGTATGACAACAATAGCACAAAATGTAGAACTGGGGAAATAGAAGTATATTGTTATAAGAGTCTTTCACTATACATGAGAGTAATATAGTATTATTTGAAGTTGAGTTGCAATAAACATGCTTATTTAAAACCCTATAGCAACCATTAAAAAATAAAAACAAGGAGATAGTTATTAATTAATAAGCCTACAGTGGAGATAAAATGGAATATGAAAACATAGGAGAAAATTTTTACAATCTACCCATCTGACAAAGGTCTAATATCCAGAATTTACATGAAACTTACACATATTTAAGAGAAAAAAACAACCCCATCGAAAAGTGGGCAAAGGATATGAACAGACACTTCTCAAAAGAAGATAGTTACACAGCCAACAAACATATAAAAAAGCTCAACAACACTGATTGTCAGAGAAATGCAAATCAAAACCACAATGAGATACCATCTCACACCAGTTAGACTGGCGATTATTAAAAAGTTAGGAAGTAATAGATGCTGGCAAGGAACACTTTTACACTTTTCATGGGAATATAAATTAGTTCAACCATTGTGGGAGACAGTATGGTGATCCCTCAAGGATCTACAACCAGAAATACCATTTGACCAAGCAATCCCATTACTAGGTACATACCCAAAGGATTATAAATTATTCTACTATAAAGATACATGCTCATGTATGTTTATTGTAGCACTATTTACAATAGCAAAGATGTGGAACCAACCCAAAAGCCCATCAATGATAGACCGGATAAAGAAAATGTGGTTCAGATACACCATGGAATACTACGCAGCCATAAAAAGGAATGAGATCATGTCCTTTGCAGGGACATAGATGAAGCTGGAAGTCATCATCCTCAGAAAAATAACACAGGAACAGAAAACCAAACACCACATGTTCTCACTCATAAGTGGGAGCTGAACGTTAAGAACACATGGGCACAGAGAGGGGAATAGCACACACCAGGGCCTGTTGAGGGGGTGGAGGGTGAAGGGAGGGAACTTAGAAGACAAGTCAATAGGTACAACAAACCATCATGGCACACGTATACCTATGTAACAAGCCTGCACATTCTGCACATGTATCCTGTTTTTTTTTTTTTGAAAAAATAAAAAATATATGTACATAATAAAAAAAGAAAATATACACAATATCAAATGAAGTTAGGGAAGAAGGAAAAAATGAGTAAAAAAAGATGAATAAAAGAAAACACGAATAACAAAGTAGTAAATATAAACAAAACCATATGAATACTTACATTATATGTAAATCTTCAATACACTCCAATTATAAGATATCAATTATCAGACTAGATGAAGAAAACAAGACCTGATTATGTGGAGTCTATGAGAACCTCAGTTTCCATATGAAGACATATATAAATTTAAAGGAAACAGATGAACAAAAGATATGCCACGCAAACACTAAGATTAGAAAACCGAAGCATGTGTGTGAATATCACATAAAATAGATTTCAGAGGGAGGAATACTACCAGGCATGAAGAGTGACCGTTTATAATGATAATACATGGATTCATCCATCAAAAAAGACATAAAAACCCTCAAAGAATATATGTCAATAAGGGAGCTTTAAAATTCATATAGTAATAACTACCAGAAGTGAAAGGAGAAATAGACAAATCCACAATTATAACTGGAGGTTCCAAGGATCTACTTCCACTAGTTGATGGAGCAAGAAGGCAGAAAATCAGGAAGGATAGAGAAGACTTCAACTGCTAACTACTGTTGACCAAATTAAACTAGTGGACGTTTGTGGAAGACTTCATCCAACAAAATCAAAACACAAATGTTTTTTGAATACACACAAAACACTCACTAAAATGCGTCATAAACTGGTTCATAAAGCAGGTGTGAATACATCTTAAAGAACTGAAATTATACATTGTAACATAATGGAAAATAAATATTTGTGGTTGTCCTCAGTTCCTGGAACATAGCTCCTAAAATCCTTGGAATCTTTAGAATGATAAGAGTGTCTTTAGTATGTGAATGAGATGATTGGTGGTTGGGAACATCCAGATAGCTCCAGGTTTGTGGTGGGTCACCAGAAAGACCAAGGCATGATTAGAGATTTGGAACTTTCAACTCCACACCCTGACATCAAGGAAGGGAGATGGGCTGGAGGTTGAGTTAATCGCCAATATTCAATGATTTAACCAATCATGCCTACGTAATGAAACCTCCACAAAACCCCTAAGTGATGTGGTTTTGAGAGCATCCAGGTTGGTGAACATATCCAGGTGCTGGGATGGTGGCATGCCCAGAGAGGACATGGAAGCTCTGGGCCACACCACACACCCTCTATACATTGTCCTATGCGTGTCTTCCATTTTGCCCTTTCTGAGTTATATTCTTTACGATAAACTGGTAATACTAAGTAAAGGGTTTTCTTGAAGCTGTGAGCTGTTCAAATAAATTATCAAATCGAAAGAGGGGTTCATAGGACTCCCTGATTAATAGCTGGCTGCTCAAAAGTATAGGAAGATCAGGATTTCAACTGGTGTCTGAAATAGGGGCAGTCTTGTGGGGTCTGCCTTAACTCTGGGTGTATAAAGTCAGAATTGAATTCCATGGTAGGATACCTAGTTGGTGTCTAGAGTGTTGGAGAATTGGTTGGTGTGGGGCAGATATTCAGTGTTAGAAGTATTGTGAGTAAAAGAGTTCATACATATTATCTTCCCTGACTACACAAAATTAAGTTAGAAGCCACTAACAGAAGACATCGGGAAAATTCCCAAATATGGAAATTCAGCCCATGGGTTAAATAATAAATCACAAGCAAAATTAGAAAATTTTTTTAGCAAAATGAAAAAAAAGTATTAAAAATTGTGGCTGGTATGGTGACTCGTGCCTATAATCCCAGCACTTTGGGAGATGCAGGCAGGAGGATTACTCGAGCTCAGGAGTTTGAGACCAGCCTGCACAACATGACAAAAACCCATCTCTACAAAAAATCCAAAAATTAGCTGCATGTGGTGGTACATGCCTGTAGTCTCAGTTACTAAGGAGGCTGAGGTGGGAAAATCACTAGAGCCCAGGATGTTGAGGCTACAGTGAGCTGAGATTGTGCCACTACACTCCAGCCTAGGCAATGGAATAAGATCCTTTCTCAAAAAAAGAAAAGAAAAAGAAAAAAGTGTATTTGGAAAGAAGTTAGAATAGCCAAAAAGCATTTTGAGAAAGAACAACATTGTAGGACTTAACATTATCCAATGTCAAGATTTACTATAGTAATCAAGGCAATGTGGTTCTAACATTAGAATGTAAAAATACATCAATCGAATAGAGTTCAGAAATATGTAAACACACATACACACACACATTTAATCAGTTTTCAATGAGGTGCCAAGGAATTAGGGGGAGGAATAATCTTCTCAACAAAGGGTGCTAGAATAACCAGATATCCGTAAGAAAAGAAATGAAACACAACCTTTATATCATACCATACACAAAAATTTACTTGAAACATAAAATATAAAGTTTTCAATCTAAATAAAGTGAACATTACATATAAAACTATAAAACTAAAATCATAGGAGAAAAACTTCCTGGTCTTGGGATAGGCAAAATATTTTACGTAGACCACAAAAATCCTGAACTATAGAAGAAAAAATACCTGGCAAATTAATTGGGCTTCATAAAAATGAAATCTTTTGTTCTTTGAAAGACAACGTTAAGAAAATAAAAGATAGGCCATGAACTGGGAGAAAATATTTCCAATGCATAGACAGTCATGTGCTGCATAATGACATTTTGATCAGTGGACTGCATATATGATACTGGTCTCATAAGATAATAATGAATCTGAGGCCAGATTCATAAGATATAATGAATCTGAGGATTACACCTGTAATCCCAGCACTTTGGGAAGCTTAGGCGAGTGGCTCCCAATGTCAGGAGTTCAAGACCAGCCTGGCCAACATAGTGAAACCCCATCTCTACTAAAGATACAAAAAATTAGCCAGGCCTGGTGGTAGGCCACCTGTAGTCCTAGCAACTTGGGAAGCTGAGGATGAGAATTGCTTGAACCTGAGAGGCACAGGTTTCAGTGAGTTGAGATCATACCACTGCACTCCAGCCTGGGCGACAGAGCGAGACTTCGTCTCAAATAATAATAATAATAATAATAATGAAAATGAAAAATTACTGTTGCCTAGTGAGATATCATAGCAGTCATAACATCATAGCTCAAGTCATACCTTTATGTTTAGCTGTGTTTAGATAAACAAATAGTTATCATTGAAATATAATTGCTTACAGTGTTTAGTACTGTAACATGTTGCACAGGTTTATAGCCTATGAGCAATAAGCTATTCATGTCCTTTGCTCACTTTTTAATGGGAATATTATTATTATTATTTACTGTTGAGTTGTTTGAGTTCCTTGTATATTCTGGATACCCTTTGCTATGCAGAAGTTTTTCAGTTTTATATAGTCCTATTTGCCTATTTTGCTTTTGTTGCGTGTGCTTTTGAAGTTTTAGCTATAAATAGTTACCTAGACCAAGTATTTCTCCTATACTTTCTTCTTATAGACTTAAAGTTTTGGGGTTTACATTTAAGTATGTAATCCATCTTCAGTAGATTTTTGTGTACGGTGAGAGACGGGAGTAGAGTTTCATTCTTTTGCATATAGATACCCAACTCTCCCAGCACCGTTTATTGAAAAGGTATCATTTCCTCAGTATATGTTCTTGGCACTTTTGTTGAAAATCTGTTGGCTGTAAATATGTAGGTTTATTTCTGGGTTCTCTATTCTGTTTCATGGTCTCTGTGTCTGTCTTTATACCAATACCATGCTGTTTTGGTTATTATAGCCTTTTATATATTTTGAAGCCAGATAGTGTGATGCCTTCAGCTTTGTTCTTTATGCTCTGGATTGCTTCGACTATTTGGGCTCTTTTGTGGTTCCATACAAATTTCAGGATTGGTTTTTCTATTTCTATGAAAAATAATGATAAATATAATAATTCCTTTGGGTAGTGTGGTCATTTTAATGATTTTAACTCTTCTGATTCATGAGTATGGCATGTCTTTCCGTTTGTTTGTGTCCTGTTCAATTTCTTTCATTAGTATTTTGTAGTTTTCCTTGTAGAAAGTTCTTTCATCTCCTTGGTTAAATTTATTCTCAGTTACTTTATTTTTACTTTTATAACTATCATAAATAACATTGCCTTTTAATTTCTGTTTTTTTTTTTTTTTTTTTGAGACAGATATTTGCTCTTGTTGCCCAGGCTGGAGTGCAGTGGCACAATCCTGGCTCACTGGAACCCCCACCTCCCAGGTTCAAGCAATTCTCCTGCCTCAGGCTCCTGAGTAGCAGAGATTATAGACACTTGCCACCAGGCCTGACTAATTTTTTGTATTTTTAGTAAAGACAGGGTTTCACTATTTTGGCCATGCTAGTCTCAAAGTCCTGACCTCAGGTCATCCACCTGCTTTGACCTCCCAAAGTGTTGGGATTACAGGCGTGAGTCACTGCACCCAGCTTGCCTTCTTAATTTCTTTCTCAGTCAGTTCATTACTTGTGTATAGAAATACTGATTTTTGTATGTTGATTTTGTATCCTGAAAACTTACTAAGTTTATGTATTTGGTCTAAGAGTTTTTTGGTTGGATCTTTACTTTTTTCTAGATAAAAGATTATGTCAGCTGCAAAAAGGGACAATTTGAGTTTATTGTTTACTATGACTGATGGTATTCTGTAGTGATAGTGTTTAAATCCTTTTACAGACAATTGTTTAATATTGTTTGGTGGTTTTCCATACTGGTAGCATGTGAGTCCTTTCTCTTGCTCTTTTTGTGTTTGCTCTGTGATGGGTTTTTAACTTTTGTGTGTTTTCACAATTATAGATATTGTATTTTTGTTTATAGGTGTAGAACTCCCTTAAGCATTTTTTATAGGACAGGTCTAGTGATAATGAATTCCTACAGCATTTGCTTTTTTGGGAAAGAAAGATTTTATTTCTCCTTCATTCATAAATGATAACTTTGCTGGGTATAGTATCCTTGACTGACAGCTTTTTTTTTCTTTCAGCACTTTGAATACAACACACCATTTTCTCCTGGCTTGTAAGGTTTCTGCCGAGAAATCTGCTGTTAGTCTGATGGGAGTTTCCTTATAAGTAAGTAGATAACTTTCTCTTACTGTTTTTAGAAATCTCTTGTCTTTGACTATGATGTGCCAAGTCTTGAATAAGATCTTTTTGAATTGTATCTGTTTGGAGATCTCTGAGCTTCTTGTATCTGGATATCCAAATTTTTTGCTAGACTTAGAAAGTTTTCAGCTATTAACACATTAAATAATTTTTTCCATCCTCTGTGTTTCCTTTTTGCCTTCTTGGACACTGGAAATTTGAACATTTGCTTATTTTATGGTACCCCATATCTCCTATAGGCTTTGTTCATTTTTTTTAGTTTTAAAAAATTTTTATCTGACTGTGCTATTTCAGAAGACCTGTCTTCAAGTTCTGAAATGTTTTCTTCTGCTTGATTTACCCTATTATTGGAACTTTGAATGTATTTTGTATATCATTTAATACATTCTTCAGTTCCAATTTTTTCCTAGTTTTTTAAAATAATATACATCTTTTGGGTAATTTTATCATTCATTTCCTGAATTATTTTTCTTATTTCTTTGTACTGTTTTTCTGAATTATCTTGGATTTCACTAAGCTTCTCTAATATTATTTTGAATTCTTCTGGGATTTCAAAATTGTTTTTGATTGGGTACTGTTGCTGAAGAATTATTGTGTTCCTTTGGAGGCGTTATATTTCCTTGTTTTAAAAATATTTCCTGTGTCCCTACATTGACATCTGCACATTTGGTGTAACAGTTGCGTCTTTCAATTTTCTGATTTTGCTATCATAGGGCAGGACTTTTTTCCTGAAGATATATCTCTGGTGTTGATTGGGTAGGGTACTTGGCTTTGATTCTGGATATGTGGAGTGATGTAGTCTCCATATGATTTCTTAGTTGTAAAAAGCATCAATAATGTCTGTAATTTCCTCAGTGGCTTAGAGTGCAGTGGTTAGTGGAGGCTGTGGTGAAGTTTTGCTGGGGACTTGGACAGCAGGTGGGCCTCTCCTTGGAACCCAGTGGTGGTAGCAGTAGGCCACACATTCTTGTCTTTGGGTCCAAGTGTGTTGTATACTGCCACTAGTGTTCCAAGTTCAAACTGATTCTTGTTCCTCAAGGAGGCTTACTTGGGTGCCAGTGGTATCAGGCATGGGCTAGGTGAGTGGGCAGGTTCTTGGACCACTGGACAGCAGGCGTGGTCTTGGTGATGTTAGTAGCAGTGGCAGGATAATTATCTGGCTCCCAAGCAATTTGCGCTGGTGTTGGTGGTGACTCTGATGGGCTGGGTGAGTCAATTCCCAGGCTTGGTGGTGTGTGTGGGTGGATGCCAGCTGTGGTGGTAGCAGCAAGTTGGGTGGGACAAACTTCAGACCTTCAAAAGGAATGCTCAGGTGCTAATGGTGATGGATTGATCTGTGTGGTCCCCAGGCCCCTGAATGGTGTGCTTAGGCACTGGAAAATCAAAGCTGGACCAGGAAGATTGTTCTTAAGCCCTATGATGGTGTGTGCAGGCACTGACTGTGGTAGTCAGGGGGAGATCTCCAGGTCCCTAGAGAAATGCTTGGGTTGAGTGGCAGTGATTGTATTCTAGTCCTGCTGCTTGCAAGACTGGGACTGCTTTCAGTGGTAGCAGCTATATTTAGGTGCACGGGGAATACTTGTTTTTCTCTTGTTTTTTCAAGGTGGTCGTAGGCCACAGTGGCAGTTGCTGCTGGTAGGGGAGTATTTCCTTGGTACATGTAAAATGCACAGTTGTTTTGCTGTGGGGGCAGCAGGGAATTGCCAGTGGCTCACACTTCAGCCATGGCCATGGCTGCAGGCCGGGAATGTCAATGGAGCTCCAGCAATGTGGAGATGCAGTAGCTGTTGGGCTCTTTATCCAGGATGTAGTCTGGTGGGGGCTGGGCTCTCAATAGGGTGTCTTACTGTAGCTGCTTAGGGCTCAGGGGTGTGTGGGACCCAGCAGGAGCTCCCTCTCAGGAACAATGCCTTCATGCAGGCTCCAGGCAGCTCCCTAGGTAAGTTTTGGGCCTGCTAGTATCTAGAAACTCTCCTATGACTAGGATTACAGGTGTCTGGTGGGAATGTGGATCACTGAGGGCCACTCACTCTTTATCTGCATTAAGGAGCTTCCCTAGGTTCCTAGCAGATCCCAGATGATCAGGCTGCCTTGCTTCCTTCTCCTTCCTTGCTTTAGGTGTTTCTAGTCACTTCTCTGGAACAGATATTTGAGTACCAAATAAACAGATCAAATAAACAGGTATTTGAATACCACTCTATGTCATCTCTTATTCTTTGTCCATGTTTTTCTCTTTTGTGTAAACATATCTAAGATTACTACTATATATATATATTATATATACACACATGCATACACACACACACACACGCACACATACACACACACACATTTTTTTTGACAGTCTTGCTCTGTCACCCAAGCTGGAGTGCAATGGTATGATCTTGGCTCACTGAAACCTCTGCCTCCTGGGTTCAAGCAATTCTCCTGCCTCAGCCTCCCAAGTAGCTGGGATTACAAGTGCCCACCATGACACCTGCCTAACTTTTTTGCATTTCTGTTGACCAGGCTGGTTTCAGACTCCTGACCTCAAGTGATCCACCTGCTTTGGTCTCCCAAAGTGTTAGGATTATAGGCGTGAGCCACCATGTCCAGCCTCCTACTTTATATTCTTTATCTTGTATTTTAACACAGGAATCCTTTAGGGGTTTAATTATGCTGTTTTAAAAAAATCTTTCTAATGTCTCTTTTTTGTGTTGTTTGCAGTAGTAAGCTTATTTTATATATATATATATATATATATATATATATATATGGGGCCTTTATCTAGTGTAGTGCTGATAAACTGGTTCCCATTATAAAAAGCCAAATTTGTTAGCCAATTTCTATGGTATAAATGTTCCCATGATAGTCAATTTTGATACTGTCTGCCAGTTAGTATTGCTAGTTTGACATCACTGAATGTGAAGTTGAAAAGAGGTACACACAATTGGCTTTCTCAAGTAAGTCTGCATAAGACAGCTCCAGCCCACCACAACCTTTATCTGTAGAAATCCTACTACATTAGGATTGAGAATCAATTATTTATAGGAATTTGCCTTTGCTTTTGTTGAGCACCTGGAACTGTTCCCAATGTCAGGCCACTTTATATTAATTTCTTAGCTTTTTTGGAGCATGTAGATAGTTTTGAGTTGGATCCACAAATTTATTTGAGGAATGCTTCTTTTTTGTTATGTTTTTATTTTTTTAATTGACAGTAATAACTATAATTGCATATATTTATAGGTTAAAATGTTATATTTTGATATGTGTATACATTGTGGGAGGACTGCTTCTGTTAACAGATTCTCAGAGGAGATGTTCTTTTTGTATTTTCCTTCACTCAAGGCCAAAAATAGTTCCCAGTTATATCCTTTAGCAAGGCTGATATTTTTCTATTCAGTCTCCCTTTCAGAGTGTAGCCCTTTAGGCTCTTGGCTTTGTTCAGCATTTCAACTTCAATTCCGTATTTTGTGAAGGCCTAAGACTTTCAGCTATTAAAACCCAAGTCTCTTGCTATTTGGAGGTCAGCCAACGCCCTTGGGGTGGCTGCCAGCTTTAGCGCCTGCTTACTAGTCTAGATTCGTTCTGGGATCCTTCACTTCTGAATACTTTCTTATTCTCTTGTGAGCTTAACTATGCATTTAAAATAATTTTGAAAAAATGTTTATCCAGTGTTTTAAAGTGTTTTGTAATGGAAAGGTTTTGAAGATATGTAGACTATAATATTTCTAGAAGGAGAATTTCCATTTTAAATTTCTAAAACTCTAAGCACCTTTTCTGGTTATCTATCTCTGCATAACAAATATTACAAACTTAGGGTTTGTAAGAACAATCAATTAATTATGTTTACGATCTGTGGGTTAAGAATTTGGACAGGGCGGCAGGGCGCGGTGGCTCAAGCCTGTAATCCCAGCACTTTGGGAGGCCGAGACGGGCGGATCACAAGGTCAGGAGATCAAGACCATCCTGGCTAACACGGTGAAACCCCGTCTCTACTAAAAAATGCAAAAAAAATCCTAGCCGGGCGAGGTGGCGGGCGCCTGTAGTCCCAGCTACTCGGGAGGCTGAGGCAGGAGAATGGCGTAAACCCGGGAGGCAGAGCTTGCAGTGAGCTGAGATCCAGCCACTGCACTCCAGCCTGGGCGACAGAGCGAGACTCCGTCTCAAAAAAAAAAAAAAAAAAAAAGAATTTGGACAGGGCTCACCTGAGTAATTCTTCTGCTCTATATGGTATCAGCTGGTTCACTTGTGTTTTTCAGCTGGAGGCTTGCCTGGTTTGGAGGGTCCAAGAGGGTTTCACTCACATTTCTGGTGCCTTGGCAGGGACAGCTGGAAGTCTGATCTCAGATGATTTGTTCTGTCTGTCTATAGTCTCACAGCCCACCTTTATGATCTCTCCAGCAGAATCATTGTATTTCTTAACATCATCACTCAGGGCTCAAAGAGTAAATGCTCCATGAGTCAGAAGTGGAAGCTACCAATTTCTAGGTCTAAAGGTCTGCATATTGTCACCTTTCTCATATTCTATTAGTCAAAACAGTCCTTGAGCCCAGATTGAAGAGGAGGAGGCAATATAGAGATCACCTAGTCTCACAATTTCTCTCAAAAGATGAAGAAGCCAGGATGTAGAGAGATCAAATAAATTGCTACAATCACACTGTGGCTAGTGTCATGCTTTGGATCCAGTAAATAATAGCCCAGTTTCTGCAAATGAAATTGTCCAACTGGAATAGACCCAGGAATCATTGCTACAGATGCTGGTAGGGAATCCAGAAGATAGAATAGGTAATGATAACCAGAAAGTAAGCCAACAGATAACAGGTGGTGGTTTTACACATTAGTTGGTCTGCAGTTCACTGTTTAATAACTAGGTATCCCAACAGGGGAATAAAAAACTGGTGATATTCAGAAATCCAAGAGGCAATTAATGAAACAGATATTGAGGACCACTATACTGCAGGGACTGAAGCACTAGTGAGATGAGGGAAGACACAGTGCAGTTCCTGGCCTTGTAGGGCTTAGGAGTTGGGCAAGCAGAGGGTGAGCTCCAGAAAGCCTATTAACAGGGAATAAGGCCCTAGCTACTGGTTACTTAGACAAGCAAACAGAGTTCTAGTTCTAAAAGTGCTGGAATACTGAGATATTTTCCAAGATGAGGACATGAGTGCAAAGACCAAGATAGAAATCTCGTTCTGATTAAAGGATGTTTATCAGATATTAGGGGAAAAAAAGCATTAGCACATTTATTGAAACTGGATAGATGGACATAAAGATGAGTATGCTGAGTTTTGGAGTTCATGGTTAAAGATCCTTAAACTTTTTAGGATTTTCTCAGAGATTCACCTAAACAGAAATGAAGAGATTGAAAATGTAACCAGTAGTTTATTATTGAAAATATGGAAGATGACTAAAGAAAGTGAATCATAGATACTGATGAGCAGCAGCAAATGATAAAAGGTAACTGAATGGGTAGGCAAAGAAATTAAGTTGTCACAGCTAGTAAATGGGTGATTCATAAGTATAATATATAGTAATGTAAATAGTAAAATTGGACTCTGTGTTTCAGAAGTTATAAAGTTAATAGCCTATAGAGGCTAGGCAGCAAACATAAATTAGGATGCAGGCTGCTCTGGACTAAATTGTACTCCCTGAAAATTCACCCCCTTAACCCCCCATGTGACTGTTTTGAAAATAGTATCTTTAAGGGGTAACTTAGGTGAAAAAAGTTATAAGAATGGGACCCTAACCTGATAAGACCAGTAGCCTTATAGAATAAGGAAGAGAGACAGAGAGAGAGAGAGATCTACATATAAAAATAAGAAAGGTGATATTGAAGACACAGCAAGAAGGTGGCAGTCTGCAAGTCAGGAAGAGAGCCTTCAACAGAAACTGAGCTTATCAGCACCTTGACTATGAACTTCTAGGCTCCACAGTTGTGACAAAATAATATCGATTTTTTTTAAGACATCCAGACTTTTGTATGTTATTATGGCAGCCCAAGGAGACTAATACATGGACCAAATTTAGTATAACAGGGCAAGCAGTAGAGAATACAATTGGGATTGGTGGACAGAGTCTTGAAGTAGAGCACAAAAGCCTCTTCCAAAAGGAGCAATGAATTGAGGTTGAGCTTGGTGGGAGGGAATAGGGAAATATATGTAAAGAAATGTGGTGGTAGACATTGATAGCTTCTTCTAGGTTAGGCAGGGCTCTGAAAGATTATCCTCAAACTGCTCTCCAAGGTCCTCATTTGCCTTAGGCCAAAGTGTTTTTTAAAATGAATGGAGCTGATATACATGAAGTTCAGTGCAGGGTGAGGTGGGTAGTTGAGACAGTAATCCTTTCAAATTCGCAGACCACCTGGGGTAGAGGGTGGCTCATGGCCCTCAGTGGGTTCCTCACATGCCTCTCTCCCTCATAACCTGCCAGAATTGATAATCTTCGAAGCCCTGGGGTCAAAGCCTACCCTAGGATTTCTAGCTCAAACCAATTTAAAATATTATGTTTTTGAGTAGATAGTTCTCCAAAGAAGATATACAAATGACCAAAGAGCACATGAAAAGATATTCAACATCACTAATCAGTAGGGAAGTACAAATCAAAATCACAATGAGATACCATCTCATATTCATTATCATGGCCATTATATATGTAAAAAAGAAAGTAACAAGTGATGGTGAAGGTATAGAGAAATTGGAAGTTTTGTGGTCTGTTGGTGAAAATATAAAATGGTGTAATTGCTATGGAAAATAATATGGCAGTTCTCCTAAAAATCAAAACTAGAATTACCATGTGATCAAGCAATTTTACTTCTGGGTATAAACCCCAAATAATTAAAACCAGATTCTCAAAGAGATATTTGTACAATTATGTTCATAGCGGTATTATTCCTAACAGCCGACAGGTGGAAGCCGCTCAAGTTTCTTTTTTTAGGCATATGAAAATTCATTACTACAGTGTTTTCACCATTAAAATTTATGATCTTGGTCTTTACTTCTTGCCTTTGTATACGGCCAAAAGAGACACATTGGCTACTTTGACAACCTTAAAGCGGACTCCAGGAATATCACCAATAGCATGACCTTTGTGACCAAATCCAGCAACCAGAACTTCATCGTTCTCCGGAATTAAGTTCAAGCAACCACCGTTGGGTACAAAGGCTGTGATTTTCTTGCCATTCTTGATCAGCTGGACCCTGACGCACTTCCTAATGGCAGAATTTGCCTGTTGGGCGTCAACTCCTACTTTTTCCAGCACGATTCCTTTTGCACGAGAAGCACTTCCAAAAGAGTTGGCCTTCAGGGCTGTACCCAAATGGGCTTTCTTGTACTGTTTATCATGCCACTTCTGGTCTCGTCAGTGACTACGGAGCTTCCTAGCAGTATGAAGTCCATGACACTTGCACATCCTATCGGAGCGACGGGCCTGAGCCAGAGAGAAGCAGCCAGAAGCTACTCAACTTTCTATCGGCAGATGGATGGTTAAATGAAATGTAGTACATACATATAGCACATTTATATGTATAAAAGCATTATTTTGCAGTAAAAAGAAAGGAAATTCTGACACATGCTACAACATGAATGAACCTCAAGGACATTAAGCTAAGTGGAATAAACCACTCACAAAAAGATAAATACCATATAGTTCCGCTTCTATAAGGTACCTAGAGCAGTGAAATTTATAGAGACCAAAAGTGAAATGGTAGTTGCCAGGGACTGGGGTGGGGAGGAGAAAATGAGGAATTTTTAAATGGATATAGAGTTTCAGTTTCGTAAGATAAAAAGTTCTGGTGATGGCTGCACAGCAATATGAATGTGCTTAATACCACTGAACTGTGCTCTTACAAATGATTAAGATGGCCAGGCACCATGGCTCACGCTTATAATCTCAACACTGTGGGAGGCCAAAGGAGATGGATCACTTGAGATCAGGAGTTCGAGACCAGCCTGGCCAACATGGCAAAAGCCTGTCTCTATTAAAAATACAAAAATTAGCTGGGTGTGGTGGCAGGTGCCTATAATCCCAGCTATTTGGGAGACTGAGGCATGAGAATCTCTTGAACTTTGGAGGTGGAGGGTGCAATGAGCTGAGATCACGCCACTGCACTCCAGCCTGGGCAACAGAGTGAGACTCTGTCTCAAAAATAAAATAAAATAATAAAATAAAAAATAATTAAGAGTGTAAATTTTGTGTTACATGTACTTTGTCATTATTAAACACTTATTTTGCAAGCTAACACCACATGAACCAAACATTTTGGTGAGCTGGAACAGCCTACGAGTTGCCAACTTACAGCCTCCAGGATTTAGCAACAGCTGAAATAGCCAATATAGGACCAATAGTAATGACTGAATTCAGCACAATGATCTTGAAGTAATGAATAAATTCAGCATTATGAATTTGTTTTTAAAGATGTTTGGGTATTACTCAGGCAAAAAAGTTACTTCCCATTGAGGTTCAATGTTGAAATCTTATTTGAATTTGTATGTTGTTAAGCTTTGATATAACAATTGATAGCATGACTGGCAAGGGGAAGAGATATATCATAAAGCAAAGAAGAGCTTGTTGCTCAGATAAGGAAAGAAAATAAATTTGAAAGCTTTAAGACCAAGATAGGAATTTGTAGAGTTAACAAAAATGAAATGAATATATGAAAATATGTAGGTTTCTTATTGCTAGAAAATAAAAAAATAGAAGAAAATTTAAAAAATCTGGTCATTCACTATATGCCTGTATATATTATTTATACACATATATTTATATCTTGTGTGTATATAAATTATATAGATGGTCTTTCATACTTCCTCTAGATGGGTAACCCAGTGGTGAAACAAAATACATGAGAAGTTTGGAAACTGAGCTGAGGTTTCCTATTATTTCCCAGTGGACTAGTAGAGAGTAGCTTTTTTCTCCTTTTACCAGCAATCTCCAAGAAAATGGGAGTGTTTGAAAGCCTCCACTTGCATAGAGTGTTCCAGTATAGCCATTCTAATGCCAATACTCTCAAAGTGAAAGTGAACTAAAATAGTCAAACCAAACTATCCATCAGATAAGTGCTTATATAACCACAGAAATCTAGAACAAATTAATTTGACTTCAAATGCTTCCTGAAATGCAGTCTAAAAACAAAAGAAACTGCCTAAGCATATGAACTTTGCTAGCTATTTTTTGTTTGGATTAAATTTTAAATTGTTACTTTAGAATTTTTTTTTTTTGTATTGTTGGTAAAGCAAGTAAGTAATTTGTTTCATTGCAAGTCAACAATTTCAGTGTAAGAAAAAGGAGATGTAATAACTGAATCAATGGTTTAAATAGGAAAGCTGCACTGTTGGAAAGATTAATATAAATTGTGGTGTTCCATGGCTGGAAAACATTGGTTATAGCCCTGTGCACTGACAAGGTCCAGGGCAAGGTCATTCTGTGATCTACTCTAGTGTTCAAGAGCACAGGACCTCTTAGAAAATGGTTGATTCCGTATATGGGCTGGAAAGTACAATGTGAAACTCTACTATCAGGTTGTGCCAGGAAGCAGGGAAGCTTTTGAAGATTAATGGTGTTATGTCAAAAGACCACAGAAACCAATTTAAGGTGTGCTTGAGACAATTCGAGCACCGAAAGGAGGATAATAGTTTTTGTCAGTTGACACACTGTAAATCTGAAAAACTATTAGTTCATAATAATGTGCAAAAGAGAAAAAAATAAACGAAGTGTTGAGTCTTGTTATTCAATCATGTTAGTGTTATTAACTAATTTATTGTATGGCTAAATAGTGTAGAAACAAAAAGCGTAAATGTGTCAGTCAGCTCAATGCATTTTCTGACTCAAAGGGAATATGAGTAGAATGATACCACAAGTTGTGACCTTAAATCAGACATAAAATATTCAAATTCGATTGTGTATAGAGACATATTAGGTTGGTGCAAAAGTAATTGCGGACTTTGCCATTTAAAAGAAAAAAGGCAAAAACCACAATTACTTTTGCACCAATTTAATACATATATAAGCATATGTTCTCATATATTATTGGTAATATATAATGATACATATTATATATTGCTGTATTATATATAATAGTATACATTATATAGATATATAATGATATATATTATATTGATATATGTTCATATATCATGATTATGTATTAATATATTGTGATAATATATCTTATATTAATATATTTATATGTTAATATATCATGACATATATTAACATATAATATATACCATCATATTAATATGTAATATACCATTATATGTAAACATATAATTTTGATATATATGTTTATATATAATGATATATATGATATATGTCATTATTATATATAATTATGAATTACCAATAATATATTAGTACATATGCTGATATATATGCATTAAGTTGGTGCAAAAGTAATTTTGCTTTTTCACTTTTTTGTATAGTTTTATAGTTCTAAGAATAAAATAATTTTAAGAGTCATCAGGCCCAAAGGACTTAAAGTTACATTTCTCAGGAGCCCATCAAGAGCAAAGACCTTCAGAATTACAAGAGGAATCACCTTTCTGTTACTTGAAGTTTTCCAACTTGAGTGAAAGAACTCTTATGAGACTAAAGAATTAGATCATACAGATAACCTGAATTCATGGAAGTAGGCTAACTGATCCTCTTAGAGTTTTGACATCACTGGTGTAACAAAAATTGGGTTCAGCAACCATAGCAACAAATAATATCCTTGTGAGGTAAATTTCTCTCAATAACATCAACTAACAGGTATGGGAATTGTTTTCTTCACATGAATTAGCATGTTTTTCAACCTGAGAATATTTATAACTAAGTACAGAAATGTTAAGAAGGAAGCTCTGCCTTGTTGATATTGTATATGCTAATGATAAACATATTATTGGCCAGTGGAGTCACAGTCTTAAATAATTTAAAATGGCTATTTAAATAATATGCAGTATTTAATTTATGACTTTAAGAAGTAATCATATACAGTTTTATCTCATCTAAGAAAACATTAGGTTTACATTATTTACAAGCATTGCTCATTAAATGTATAAGAATTGTTGAAGACCCAGGAAAATTTTATTTCCTGTATTAGCCAATTGTAGTATTTAAAAGGCAAATTCTTGAGGTGATCCAACTGCTAAGTGTTCTTCCATCACAAAGTGTCACTCCTCCCTATTGTCACTCCTGTTCCCCAACACCTCACTACCTGATCTACAAATTGGAGATAGGAGTGTTCAAAGGCCACCTAAACACTGTAGGCTATTTAGTCTCCTTGTTCACAGGCTCCGGCTGTATCCCGATAAACTTCCCATGGCCTAATTCCCTGCTCCCTGTCCTAGTCTTGTTATTTCATAAAGTGACACACTGGGGTATAATAGAATAATAACAATAAGAGCAGGGTGCTTTGATTTTCTCAAATAACAGTATCTCATCATGTGTTCTGCTCCATTTTTCTATTTATTTATTTTATTGTTTTTGAGACAGAGTCTTGCTCTGTTGCCCAGGCTGGAGTGCAGTGGCACTACCTGAGCTCACTGCAACCTCTACCTCCCAGGTTCAAGTGATTCTCCTGCCTCAGCCTCCCAGTCGCCGGGGCTATAGGCATGCGCCAACATGCCCAGCTAATATTTGTATTTCTAGTAGAGATGGTGTTTCACCATGTTGGCCAGGCTGGTCTCGAACTTCTGACCTCAGGTGATTCACCCACCTCAGCCTCCCAAAATGCTGGGATTACAGGCATGAGCCACTGTGCCCGGACCATTTTTTCTATTTATAATGATACAGGAGGTGGGCAGAAAAGTGCTGGGTAGAGAAGAATGGGGTCCCTGGAGTGGGCTCCACCCTTGGACCTTTTCCCCATGGACCTAGGTGAGAATGGGGACTCCTGTTTTCATGCCCAAATGTTGCATTTTTGAAGACCACTCTGGTCCTCCATGCCCCCCAACCTGTGCCCATATAAACCCGAGACCTTAGTGGGCACAGACACAAGCACAAGCAGCTGAATGTCAGAACTAGAAGACCAGTGATGACAGAACAGGATGGCAGAGAAAGAGAGAAGAGGAAGGATGTCTGGACACCTAGGGGAGTTCAGGCAGGGGCAACTGGAGAAGAGTCTGGCCGCTGGGAGGCCCGACTCCAGGGGAAAACCACCTTCCCAATCCATTCCCCACCTTCCGGCTCCCCATCCATCTCAATGACAGCCACCTCCACCACTCAATAAAACCTTGCACTCATCCTTCGAGCCCACATGTAATCTGATTCTTCTGGTACACTGTGCAAGAACTCGGGATACAAAAGGCTGTCACCCTGGCCCCCTGCCCTTGCAGTAAGGCACAGGATCCATTGAGCTGATTAACATACAAGTCATCTGCAGATGGAAAATCTAAAAGAACTTGGTAACACACACCCATAAGGGCTTCAGGAGTCATAGATAGCTACTCTGAGAGGTGCCCTGGGGCCAGCCTTGCACCTGCCCATCTGCATGTTCTCCCTGGGGTTTTGAGCTGTGGGGAAAGCAAGCAGACAACACCCCTCAGACTAATTCTGAGGGGAATCAGAGAACTCTCCCATTCCAATAACATTTATAAAGCAGGGAGGCCAGTACTATACAGGGCTCCATTGGGTGGGTAAGGGTTCTGCACTCATTTAGAAAATGACCACAGTTGACCTTTGAACAATGCGGATTTGAACTGCATGAATCCACTTACGTGTGAATTTTCTTCCACCTATGCCACATCTGATATAGCATGACCAAGCCCTCCTCTTCCTCCTCTCCTTTCAGCCTACTCAATGTAAGATGATCAATGTTTACGACGATCCACTTCCACTTAAGGAATAGTATACATATTTTGTCTTCCTTATGGTTTTCTTAAGAACATTTTCTCTTCTCTAGATTAATTTATTGTAAGAATACAGTACATAATACATATAATTTACAAAATACATGTTAATCGACTATGTTATTAGTAAGGCTTCAGGCCAACAGTAGCTATTAGGAATTAAGTTTTTGGAGGAGTCAAAAGTTGTACGTGGATTTTCAACTGGGAGGGAGATTAGCTCCTCTAACCCCTGCATTGTTCAAGAGTCAACTGTATCTGACTTTTCCATCAAAGGGGTTATGCCCATGTCCTGGTTGTCCCTTATCTGCTCTTTGGATGGCTAAGGGTTTCCGAGTAGTATTAGTGTCAAAAATAAATTGCTCTAGAAATAGATTTCTTTCAGGGGGTCACAGACTCAGATCAAGGTTCTGATATTATGGGACATACTTTCTACATGTATTTAAAATCCTAAATGTCAAATAATAACCTCGTATTTTTTCCCACTCTGAGGACTCTGGCAAAGTAAAGAGAGGAAACTATGACATTAAAGAAACACTAAGTAATTTCTCAGTGAATGAGGGTGCAAGTGCCTGAGATCTTCCAACGATCAATACATGTGAGAAGTCATTCTGCATTCTGGGGCTTCAGGCCACTGAAATAATCAGGAACAATGCAGAGAGCTTCCAGCTTATATTCCGGCTGTTTCTCTCCAAAGCAAAAAACGTGGTAATGCCATTTACAAACACTTGTTCTGCCTACACTTCCTTTTCTCTATACATACGGGCTACCAGTTCAATAATATATTCTACGCCAATGAATTCTTTCCAGCTGGAGATGGTCTGTGTAAAGGAATTTTGGACTAAAACAGCCTTGTATCTGGATGGGCTGTGCCCTGTGAAATTCTCTGCCCTTTGCTGAACCATGCTTAAGATCACTGTTACGTATGCGCCTGTCTCATTGTTAAGTCTTCCTGCATGTTAACCAGGGACCTGCAGATTCTAGGCCTTAACTACATCAAAGTAATCATGGAAGCAAGGGGGATTTCTGTAATTTGCAGATACCACTGAAGAGTAGAAAAGCTCAGAAAGGGATTCCTAGATTTTACCACTTTGTGGCAGCCTCAGATTTAAAATGGGAAAACGCAATTGCCTTGGGGCATTAGCCACTGCCTAAGGGAAGTCCACAACATAATCTTTTTTTTTTTTTTTTTTTTTTTTAGAACAGAGTTTCACTCTTGTCACCAAGGCTGCACTGCAAAGGCGCGATCTCAGCTCACTGCAACCTCTGCCTCGCGGGTTCAAGCATTTCTCCTGCCTCAGCCTCTTAAGTAGCTGGGATTACAGGTGCCCACCACCATGCCTGGCTAATTTTTGTATTTTTAGCAAAGATGGGGTTTCGCCATGTTGGTCAGGCTGGTCTTGAACTCCTGACCTCAGGTGATCCACCTGCCTCGGCCTCCCAAAGTGTTGGGATTATAGGTGTGAGCCACAAAATAATCTTAAAGATCTGGGAGATGAGGGACAAGCAACCTCAGGGCCACAGCTTCGAACTAAAAAACCATTAAGTTAATTTTGTGACTGCCAGTAGAAAGGTCCTCCTTTTCTTGTCTCTCTCCATCCTACTCTCCATCTGCTTGTAGACCGCCTCTCAAATTCATCCTTCTCTAACTCTTCCTCTGTCTTTTGATGACATAGTTGTTTCTTCTCTTTCCATATTTTGCTCTCAACCCGTGGTTATATAAGTCACTATGAAGTCTTTTCCTTCCAACTACCGCCATTTTGACCTTTCTGCCCATTTTGAGGACACTTGTAAACAAAATTCTCTGCTTGAGGTTTTTTGGGCCACCCAGTTTCTGCCAAGTCAGGCTGCAGATCAGTGTGAGAACTGGTTGTGTTAAAACTTCTTCAGAGTACTTTTCCCCCTTTGTTACAGGATAGACTTCAGACAGCTACTTCTTCTTGTAGATGTCTGAGAGTGTAGAATGAAAGTGTTGTTTCTAGTATACCCTTATTTTGAGGACAAGTCCTGGCAAAGATGCTTTGTGTGGCCAAACTTCAGTCAGACTTCTGAACTTTTTCTTAGGCCTGTCTGTGCACTCTCTTATCAAATCTAGTTTTAGCAAAGAACCCTACTAAGTCATTTTAGCAAGAACCCTCCCACCCCCAACATCTGATCATTCTTGATCATATGCCTCATCCTCCACCCACATCCTGGGGTAATGTCATCACATGAACAGCCTTCCACAGACATCCTGGCAGGTGGGTTTAGCCAGAATCCTCCTTATCCCTGATGTTTTCTCTTAGTAATTTTCCATCCACTGACCCTTACCTTGCTCCTTGGTTATAAATTCCCACTTACCTGGGCCGTCTTCAGAATTGGACCCAATCTCTCTCCTCCACTGAAAAATCCCATTGCAGGGGACCTTATGTCTTTCACAGTGGTCCTTAGTAAAGTCTGCCTTACGACGCTTTCACAAGCATCATTGAATATTTTTTCTTTTGGCATCCTTGCTTTGGAGGAGAATGTTTCCTATTATTTTCCTCACTTTGCGCTGCCTTGTCTCCTGTATTTGTCTCCACTTTAGGCCTTGTCTCCTGTACTTGCAGAGCGGTGACAAACTGAGGATTAACTTTCCAGGATTCAATTAATGCCTTCATGCTGAAGGTCATCACACGTTAAAGTGCTCCTCTGCTCTCTGGGTTATCCACCTCTCTTTGATCTCTGGTCAGAGCATTACTTACTTTCTAGCCAGTCCTTTGATGCTTGTAAGATGACTTTTAAAAATGTTATTTTAATTATTATTATTAGTTTTCTTTTTTTTGAGACAGAGTATCACTCTGTCACTCAGGCTGGAGTGCAGTGGCTCACTGCAACCTCTGCCTCCTGGGTTCAAGCAATTCTCCTGCTTCAGTCCCTGAGTAGGTAGAACTACAGGCTTGCGCCACCACACCTGGTTAATTTTTGTTTTCTTAGTAGAGACGGGGTTTCATCATGTTGGCCAGGCTGGTCTTGAACTTCTGACCTCAGGTGATCCACCCGTCTCGACCTCTCAAAGCGCTGGGAGTACAGGCATGAGCCATTGCACCCAGACTTATTTTGAACTTTTGTTGGTTTTAGTGGAAGAGTCAGTATGCAAACCCAGCCTACCGTATTACCAGAAATGGTTCATTACAAGATTTTGTAAAGTTGAACCAGACTCCTGTCTTATAAGAAACCCAAACTGGTCTGTAATCCCAGCACTTTGGGAGGCCGAGACGGGCGGATCACGAGGTCAGGAGATCGAGACCATCCTGGCTAACACGGTGAAACCCCGTCTCTACTAAAAAATACAAAAAACTAGCCGGGCGAGGTGGCGGGCGCCTGTAGTCCCAGCTACTCGGGAGGCTGAGGCAGGAGAATGGCAGGAACCCGGGAGGCGGAGCTTGCAGTGAGCTGAGATCCGGCCACTGCACTCCAGCCTGGGTGACAGAGCGAGACTCTGTCTCAAAAAAAAAAAAAACAAA
The DNA here is from genome assembly GCF_009764315.1 of Trachypithecus francoisi. NCBI lineage: Eukaryota > Metazoa > Chordata > Mammalia > Primates > Cercopithecidae > Trachypithecus > Trachypithecus francoisi. Next base: position 21,819,164 of record NW_022681454.1, read on the forward strand.
AAAAAAAAAGAAACCCAAACTGGTTATGACCTATTTTCAGTTTTTTTTTTTTTTTTAACTCATTTCTGGTATTTGGTTTGCCATGATGATATTGTTTTGGGGGTTTTGAGTCTGTGTTCATATGTGAGATGTGTCTATAATTTTCTGTGCTTGTACTGTCCTTGTGGAGTATTTGTGTCAATGTTATATTAACCTTGGGAAATGACTTGGGAATTGTTTCCACACCTTTTATTCTTTCATAGAAATTATATAATATTGAAATTACAATGTGGCAGATCACAACCATAAAATGAAAGTGGTGCTTTTTGGTGGAAATATTTAAAATGAGTGATTTTATGTCATTAATCATGTATGTTTTCTATTTCTTTTTGAGTCAGCTCCAGTAATTCAGTATTTTTCTAGGAGTCTGTCCTCTCATTTAAGTTTTAAAATTTATTGGCCAAGAGTTTTAAAAACCTTGTGGTGTTTTCATCCCTAATGCATCCTTAGTTGTGTTTCCTTTAAATTTCTAGTCTTATTTAATGTTTCTTTCTTTTTTTCCTGATCCATCTTTCCAGTGGTTCATAATTTTGTTAGTTTGGTTGCATATAACTTACATTTGGCTGGATTGAATGTCAGTATACTTGTTTTCTATTTTATTAATTTCATTTCCTATCTTTGCTATTTTCTTCTTTTTATCCTTTTGAACTTATCATAGTTCTTTCTTTACCTTCTTATTTTGGATGCTTAGAGCTTAATTTTCAAGTTCTTTGTTTTTCTAATACTGACTGAGTCTCTCTAATCTAAAAATTCAAAATCTGAAATGCTCAAAATCTGAAACTTTTTTGAGCACTGACATGACACTCAAAAAAAATGCTCATTGGAGCATTTTGGATTTCAGATTTTTGGTTTAAGAGTGCTCTATCAGTAAGTATATAATGCAAATATTCCCAAATGTGAAAAAAGTTCTAATTCTGAACCAGTTCTGGTCCCAGGCATTTTGGATAAGGAATACTCAACCTGTATATATACATATTAGGCTATAAATTCCCCCTGTAACCATCACTTTAACTGTCTCTCACTATGTTTGTTACATAGTATTTTTATTGTGAACAGTTTTGCTTATTAATTTCAATTATAATTTATTTTTGTTCTTCTGGGTTACTGAAATTTTTTTGTCATTGGTTTACATCTTAATTATATCAAGGAATGTGGTCTGTGTGATGCTTATTATTTAAAAATTGTGGATATTTGCTTTATGGTCTAGTACACGGTGAAATGTTTATAAACGTTCAATGTCTTCTGTACTTGTCAAGTGCAGCGTTTTACATGTATTCCTTAGATCAAGTTTTCTAAGTGGATTGTTTAAATGCCCTCTATCTATATAGTTGTGTGTGTGTGTGTCTGTTTTAGTTGTCAATTGCTGAGAAGGAGTATGTTAAAATTTCTCACTATGATGAGGTACTTAGTTGTAAATTTTCTTTTATCAAGTGATTTTACAAATCTTCATTTTTTCCAACTACAACAGCAATATATATTAGTTATAAAAATCTGTTATAGTTATAAAAATACAAAAATATATTAATGCTAAGATTGAATAGGCCTTGTATTTCCACAAAATAACCGTGAGCAATTTGGTATATAATTCTTCCACAATATGTTTTCTAGGTAGGGGTGTGGTGTGTGTATGCGTGTATGCGCGTGTGTGTGTGTGTGTGTGTATTCCTAGAAAGCGTTATGACAATAGTTTTTAAATTGGGAGACTACATTAGAATGACACTTTAAAAGGAACAGCTGTGACCAGCATTTTACTGAGAAGAAGCCATTTTAACACCAAAAAAAAAAAAAGTATCTCAGCTGTCAGCTGGATTCTTCCAATTCCTTGAGGACTGGGTAAATTTATCTTAATCTTGACTGAAATCTGTGTGGCAAACTCTATGACCTTATTCTAGGTTTGTTCGAATTCCCAGGTACCTTTATTCTCGTGGCTGCTTCTTCCTTTGAATTTATACTTTCTCTGTTTTGTGCACAAAGGTGACACTCAGCTTCTTGGAAAACAGTCACAACAATAACAATCCCCTCTCTCCATTCATGAATGTAGTAGGCAAAACTGAAGCCTGTGACTGGTGTAGGTAGGATGGTAGTGAACGGTGTGTGTGTGTGTGGAAGGTGGAAGGAAACAGAGAGGAGTCTATTTGACTAAGAAGACAAAATTCAAATGGCATGTCGACGGCATGACTCTAAGCAAGTCCTTCAGCTCCCCGAACCCAGCCTCGCTCTTCTCTAGAATTTTGTATCTTGCTGACTTCTCTCTTTTTCCCCTTGTTTCTCTGTCCCCAGTTTACTTCTCATTCCCTTGTTTTCCAAGACAATCAAGTTTTTCTTTTTATTTTAGGTAGAATCATTTAACATTCAATTCTTTTGAGGTTTGGTCATGCTCTAATATCGCTTTGGTTCTTAACTTATTACAAGATGTTTTCCCAAAGAGTTTATTCACTAAGAGGGGTTCTGGAACTGTTAAGATAGCAAATCCTTTCCACTTTATATGAAATAATATACCCAGGAGTGGGATTGCTGGATCATATGGTAATTCTATTTTAATTTTTTGTTGAGGAAACTCCATACCATTTTCTGTAGTGGCTGAACGATTTTACATCCCATCAACAGTGCACAAGGGTTCCAATTTCTTTGTATCATTATTGATACTTGTTTTCTATTGATAGTGGCCATCCTACTGGGCTTGAGATAATATGTCATGGTGGTCTTGATTTGCCCACAAGACACTTTTTTTCTACTTGAATTGGAAGTCAGACATAAAGTAGAAGCCATCATCTTTTCCTGAAAGCCAATGCAGTTAGAATTGCCAATAAAATGCAGAATGCCTAATTAAGTTTGAATGGGGATAAACAAAAATAATTTTTTTAGTATAAGCATGTCCCAATACTGCATGACACATATTTATATTAAAAGAATATTTGTATGCAATATTTGGGACACATTTATACGTGCCTAAGAATTATTTGTTGCTTATCTCAAATCTAAATGTAACTGGACATTCTCTATTTTTATATGCTGAAACTGGCAGCACTAAGTGCAGGGCACCAGGCACTGCTGTGGCTCACGCATGTTGCTGTGGATAAGTGGTTCATCTTTCAGCTCGGGGACACAGCCAGATCTAGAACACCTCCAGCGATTGCCATATCCTTCAGCTTCAAAAGGTCTCCAGCATGGGCCAGGTGAGTGGGCCAGGCGTGTGTGTAGCTCTGTGATGGAGGGAGCAAGTTACCCAGCAGGTCACCCCTATCATTCATACTGGAGGCTGGGAGATAGTGAGACACCTACATGGCTTCCAGAACATTCTAGTTGATTCTGTTTAGCATTGCAGGTTACAATTTGTCCTTCATGTTCATCTCTTCTGGAGGGCTGGCCCTGATGACTTCAGGCTATAGCCCAACCTCAGCCTCACCTTGATGATCTAATTGGCTCTCACAACTGCGTAAGATCAAATCTTTGGAATTAATCATATATAGAATCCTCTCTCTCCTCTTGCCTCTCCACTAATTCACCTTCTCAGAACAAATACTGAATGATACACGCTGGAATGTGCTCATATCCATTTTTATATGAGGACACTAGATCTCAAAGATATTAAGTAACTTGTCCAAGGTTATATAAATAGCAAGTGGCAGAAGGAAGCAATATCTGATCTTGGTCTATCTACCTCCAAAAGGCATGGTCAGATTAATCTGTCTTCAGAAATACAATGGGATGATCACACATATGTGGAATATTAATTGATCAATGAGTGTCACATTCAAAACAAGCAAGGTAATTAATCTAATTCAGCACTAGTGATTAGGTCTCATTAATACTGTATTTAGTAAGTGAGCATCTAATTTCTTTTAAGAGACATAGATAAATTGGAGGAATTTTTAGAAGGCCAACCAACCAGAGAGGGATTTGGGAAGAGAAAATGTTAATGAAATAATGCAGGAAATGAAGTATACGGCAAAGAAGAGGAGTTCTAGTTAGAGCATAAGGGATTCAGCAACATGCCCAGAAGTGGGCAGAGAAAGACATAAAAGCCCAGGGCACTAACAACAATTTTTAAGACGAGCAAGTTCCTTGCACATCATCTGACATTCTAGAAAACTGTAAAAGGTGCATACAATTCCCAAACTACCAGTTAAATGTTTAAGTATCTTATATTATTTCAAATAAATGAAACTTCCCAACCCAAAGGCCTGGCCCCCACCACTTACTCCCATATTTCATCTGTTCTAAGATGTCCTTTTTTCCCCCACTTTTTTTACATAACAAATTAGATGCTTAAGTGTGTCAAATTATTTCAAATAAATGAAACTTCCCAACCCAAAGGGCTAGCCCCCACCACTTACTCCCATATTTCATCTATTCTAAGATGTCCTTTTTTCCCCCACTTTTTTTACATAACAACTTAGGATGCATTTTTTTAAGTCTCATTGTTTTTCTTTCTTAGCAGTATATAACAGTGCATATTATAATCAATGGTATTTTCTCATTTGTAAAATATAGTAACTTTGTGATCTTGGGCAAATTTGTCAATCTCTCTGTGCCATCATTTCCTTGTCTTTAAAGTGGGATGATAATACCTCTTGTATAGGCTGTCATGGGGAGTAAACGAGCAAACTAGATGATGTGTTTAGAGCAGAGCGACAGTTATCTGTTGACACAAGAATGCTGCATTACACGCCTCACCAAAACTTGTGGCTTAGAACCATAACCATTTATTATTTCAGCTTGGTGGTTCTGCTGAAATGCACTGGGCTTTACAGGCCTTACTCATGCATCTCTGGCCAGCTGGGGTCCAGCTAGCAAGCTCTGCTAATCATGGTGAGGCGCTCTGCTAATCATGGTGAGGCTCTCTCCCATGTCTGGAGCTGTGACTAGAAAAAGCCTCTGCTTCATGTGTTCTTTGATCTCTGGCAGGCTACCCTGGGCTTACTTTCATGGTGGTGGCAGAGTTCCAAGAGCAAGCATGGAGGCCCAGGCTCAGAGCTGGCACGCCATGATGCCCATGGCATCCTATTGACAAAAGCATGCCACAAGGCCAGCCCAGATTCAAAAGGTGGGGAGATAAAGTCCATCTTATAATTTGGAGAGCTGAAAAGAGCCTGGGTATTAAGTTGGGAGCTGGATAATTAGGAAAATGACAACATTTTGTTGGATAATTACAAAAACATTGGTTTTAAAAGCAATGTACTGCAAATGCTGCCTGGCACATAGTGTGTGCTCAAGAAATCTTAACTATCATGATCATCATCATTAATAATAAAGTCCCTCAGGAATTATAAATTGATTCAAGCTGGTTTAGTGAAAGTTGGTTAAAGGAAGGATAATAAGTTGACTCTGGGTATGAGGTGTGTTGGGTACACCCAATGAACCTGATATGCACATCAAAGTCCCAGAAGCATTGAGTCTTCGAATGTAAAAGTTAGAAAAGCTGAGAGTCCAACTACTCTCAGTGCTTTACCTTATTGGGAAGAAAAATGAGTTCAAGGGAGGTGAAATGACCTGTTCAAATTCGCATAGCAGAAGTACCTGAATGCCCAATTTCCATGCGAACACTCTTTCTACCATAAAACGCTGCTTCTCTTCCAAGTATGACTGAGGGGAAAAAACGATTCTATTTCCTTTTAAGTCCACAGCAAAATAAAACCTCAAATGAATGCAAAATGTAATAAAATACGTTCTTAAATAAACAATCATAAATACATGTTTATTCATTGTGCCACTTTAAATATAAGCTTTTAGTTTGTTGGAATTTATGAGTCCTTTTTAATGATGTCCAAATACTGTATAATATCAAAATAATTTTTAATTTTAATGAAAGTCATCTATTTCCAATTTTATATATGCATAGAATAAACAGATTTTTATTAGGCTTCGATAAGAATGGGCAGCACGTAAAATTCATATATACTTTTTAAGAAGCAGACAAGGATTTAATTTCTGTTGGTTTAGAGTTAGAATAAAAACAAACCACTTAGTTTTAAATACTTAGTAAACTTGATTTACTATTTCAAAGAACAAAGTCTGTAAGTAGACCTAGTAGAATAATTGGACATCAAAGACACTGAAAATAATTTTTATTTACAAATAAATTGATCTGAAATTCACAAATCGAAGGTAACATTAAAATGCTCAGCAAAATGCATTTATTTTGTCTGCTAATAAGAACTACACACACTGCGTAAGATCAAATCCTTGGAATTAATTATATATATGTGTGTATATATATGTGTGTGTGTGTATATGTGTGTATATATAGTACTTATATTTGTATGATTGTGTAAGTGCTATTTGCTCCCATATACTCAAGGGTATGTTTATTAGAGTGCGATGGAGGGAACACCAGGTTTGAACTCAGAAGAACTGGGTATGAATTTGTCAGTTATACAGCCCTGGGTAGTCTTATAACTTACTTGCATAAAGGAGTGTTATATTTTAAATATTTATATGAAGAAGCTGTATAGATAAGAGACAAGAGAAATTCCTTGTATTTCCACAAAATACTTCCCTGCCTTAATTCTTTTTAAAATTATGATAAAATAAAATTTACTATCTTAACTTTTTTAAGTGTAACTGTTTTAAGTGTAGTGGTTAGCCCTTAAACACTAAATAACTCTCTATTCCATATCCATTAAACATTAAATAACTCCTAATTTCCTGCTACCCCTAACCCTGGCAACCGCCGTTCTACTCTCCTATCTCTATGAATTTTACTACTCTAGACCTCTAGATGCCTCATGTAAGTGAATCACAGAGTATTTGTCCTTTTGTGACTGGCTAATTTCACTTAATGTAATGTCCTCAAGGTTCATCTATGCTGTAGAATGTGTCAGAATTTCCTCCTTTTTTCAAATGGAATTATATTCTATAGTATGTGAGTTGTATATTGATATTGTATATAGATATATGTTGTATATGGATACATTGCATATAGATATACAATGGAATATGTATATACATACAATGGAATATGATTCCACCTGAAAAAGGAAGGATATTTCTGAAAAATAAATGAATATTTTGCTTATCCATTCATCCACTGGTAGGCATTTGGGTTGCTTCTATCTTTTTTTGGCTATCGTGAACAATACTATTACAAACGTGGATGTGTTCCACAAAATATTTTTATTTTTGACATACTAAAAATACGCAAGTTGACTTCAGTGTTAGTCAATTGTATGGTTTAAATGTTTATGATCCCTTAAAATTTATATGTTGAAGTCCTAACATCTAAGGTGATGATATTAGAAGACAGAAGCTTGGGAGATGATTAAGTCATGAAGGCAGAACCTTCATAAATGGAATTCGTGCCTTTTTGAAAGAGTTCTGGCTGGGCACGGTGGCTCACACCTGTAATGCCAGCACTTTGGGAGGCCGAAGCGGGTGGATAACAAGGTCAGGAGTTTGAGACCAGCCTGGTCAACATGGTGAAAGCCCGTCTTTATTAAAAAATACAAAAATTAGCTGGGCATGGTGGTGTGTGTGTATAATCCCAGCTACTCGGGAGGCTGAGGTAGGAGAATTGCTTGAACCTGGAAGGCATAGGTTGCAGTGAGCCGAGATTGCGCCACTGTACTCCAGCCCAGGCAACAGAGCAAGACTCTGTCTCAAAAAAAAAAAAAGAAAGGAAGAAAGAGCCCCAAGGGAGCTCATTTCCCTGTTCTACCTTCTGAGAACACAGCTCAACAGCACCGTCTATGAATCAGAAGTCAGGTTCTCATCAGATACAAGCACTTTGATCTTGGACTTCCCAGCCGCAAGAGCTGTGAGAAATAAATTCCTGTTGACTCACTTTATGTTACTTTGTTATAGCAGCCAGATGGACTATTCATTGCAACAAAATTTCCAATTCATTTTGGTGGATGTGGAGAGGCTTAAACAGCTCTTGAATTAAACCCTTTCCACTGTGGAGGGCATAATGGTTTACAGACCATAAAGTTAGGTATAAAAATACATATTTTTTTAACTTTTATTTCAAGTTCTGGGTACAAGTATAGGTTTGTTACTTACACAAACTTGTGGCATGGAGGATTGTTGTACAGATTATTTCATCAGGTAAATAATAAGTCTAGTACCCATTAGTTATTTTTCCTGATCCTCTCCCTTTTCCCAACCCAAACCCTCTGAAAGGCCCCAATGTGTGTTGTCGCCTCTATGTGTCCATGTGTTCTCATCATTTAGCTCCCATTTATAAGTGAGAACATGCGGTATTTAGTTTTCTGTTCCTGTGTTAGTTTACTATGGATAATGGCCTCCAGCTCCATCCATGTCCCTGCAAAGGATATGATCTCATTCTTTTTTATGGCTACATAGTATTCTATGGTGTGTATATACCACATTTTCTTTATCCAGTCTATCATTGATGGACATTTGGGTTGATTTCATGTCTTTGCCGTCATGAATAGTGCTGGAATGAACAGATGCATGCATGTGTCTTTATAACAGAATGCTTTATATTCCTTTGGCCATATGTTCAATAATAGGATTGCTGGGTTGAATGGTATTTCTGTCTTGAGGAATCACCACATTGTCTTCCACAAAGGTTGAACTAATTTACATTCCCACTAAGATGTTCCTTATTTCTTCACAACCTCAACAGTATCTGTTATTTTTTGACTTTTAATAGTTTTTCTGACTGGTGTTAGATGGTATCTCATTGTGCTTTTGATTTGCATTTCTGTAGTGATCAGAGATGTTGAGCTTTTTTTCAATATGATTGTTGGCAACATAAAAAAAATTTTAAAGGAAAAAATGACATGTGTGAACACTGTCCTGAACTGCCATTCTACATGAAGAAAAATCTGTGTAGTTCTCCATCCTTGCTAGTAACAGATTAATGCACTTACCGAAGATCTGCTTAATCCAATGCAAGGTCTTTTCTGGTTTGGTGTCTCCTCTCATATACTTCCCTGATCCTCTCAGGATCATGACACACTTATGGATGTTTTTTTTTTTTTTCATGCTCCTTGGAGCTGACAAAAGCCTGAGTGTAGGCTTAGGTTCTCTCTGCCTGCATACATCATGCCACTGTTCCTGATACTGCTTCAGGGTATTGGTGCTGCCACTGGTTGTCCTGGTGACATCTTCTTAACACTCTCTACAAACTGTGTTTTATTGGCTGAAGCCCCACTGCTCTTGGATTTCTCCTAAACTCAGCATACTTCCTATCTACCTTCCCCTCATTGCTTACCACATCTCCTTAGAAATGCATACTTCTCTCAGAAGAAAACTGTCATTCAGTAATCCAGATTACATTTTGGTTCCTCAACTATTTAGTCCTTGGTCTTTTGTTTGGAGATACATTTTGTGACCCAATTCCTTTGAAGCTTGGCTTTGCAGACATAAAATCCAACTTTTTTTTTTATATAAAGAGAGAGAAAAGGGAAACTAAAAAAAAGAAAAAGAAAAAAAGAAAAACCTAGATGCCTATAAGTTAACTGCTAAAACAATTTTGGTACTCCAAAGCCAGTTAACTCATTGTTCTCTCTATTTGATATAATCCCTTCTCTCAAACAATGCCTATAGCTAATTGCACTGGGACAGAATTAAAGGGAAAAAGGATAATGAACTGTAGGTTTTTATTCAGGCCTGGGTGACCCAAAGATAACTATAGATGGGGAGAAGAGAAGTTGAGAAAAAGTGTAGCTTGGAGGATTTGATTTGTGTGACTGAGACTTGAGCATGGAGAGGGATAGCTTTCAACACTTGGATACCATGATTTTCTCTTCCGTGCAATGACAGGGATGGCTTTCAACACTTGGATACCATGATTTTCTCTTCCATGCAATGAGGAAGTTAAGTGGGAAGGAGAGCTGATGGTGCTACAGGGGATGGGCAGGAAGGAAGGAGGAACTGACACCTGCCAGGTGTCACATTGGATGCATTATCTTATTGATCCACACATTGACAGAAGGCAGTAAGAATGTTGATTTCCAATTTTATAATAAGAAAAAAATAGGACCTGGGGTTAGAATCTTAAAACCTTAATCAAGCATCATATCTTTTATTAATATCATACAATTTCAACTCAAGATTATTTAGGAATAAACCAAGAAGAGCTCCTGATCCTTTAAACTCTGTTGATTGCTTCGCTCTATCTGCATCTCTATTTACCAAAGGGATAAACAAAAAGATAGGAAAGGGGAGAAGAAAAGGCTTGCAACCTTTTCGTAGGGCCTTGGATCATTTGGTGTTGACTGGAGAAACTGCTGCCCACTGAGGGTGACTATGGAATTAGAGACCAAAGCCTGAGCTCTTGGTCTCCGGTCTGGATCCTACACTTAGTGGACTCCCATGTGCCTCCTCTCTCCAGCTTCTTGGTCCACTGGATCCCACCTTGCCAGGTGGTTCTTTAAGTGGAAATCATTTCCTGGTCATTAGCTGAGCAGCTAATATATGCTTGATGTTTTTAGCTAACATCGTTTCTTTTTTTGTTAGATTTTTGGTCTTCATATAAGGGAACTTACACTACTCAACTTAGAATATTTAAACACATAAACGTATATGTATATTTCTACCAGTGCAAATATCTTCCTATTTAATAATTTTTATGTTCGATTTGTGCTTGTTAAAAACCTTTTTATAGCACCCCTGAAAAACAAGTGAAGTCAGGTGACTGGGTTCAAACTGGGGGAGAAGGGAGGGGAAAGTGAAGTCGTGAGGAGCAATTAAAAATCAAAGGTCACCAGCTACTTAGTGGGAAGACTCAACCTGTCTGTTCATACCTGTGCCCAAAGACCATGTATTCTGATATCAGTCCTGTAAATTTCTAAGTGATTGTATACTGGTCCAGTGACCCTTGAGCAAATTATTCAATTAGAATTGTTTGTCAGTATGTAGTACCCAATACAGAGTATCTAACAATAGGACTGTGGTGAGATTAAGTAAGAAAACCTATGTAAAGTGCTAAAACAGGGCATGGTTTGATAAAGGATAATAAGGAAGTTAGGAACATGGATCCTGAAACCAGATTTTTTGGATTCAAATACTAGACATACTGTTTACCAGCTGGAAAGACATTCCACTTCTCATAGAAATTTCTGAGGAGTAAATGAGTTAATCTATGTAAAATACTTAGCGAAGTGGCAAATAGAAAGTGTCCAATAAATGTTAGCTACTAATATTCATACTGTGAGCATTGTAATCTATTCTCAAGATGCTTTCAGATTTTTTTTTTTTTAGTATCTATAATTTATTGTAGTAGTTTGTTCTTGCATTGCTATAAAGAAATTACATGAGACTGGGTAACTTGTAAAAGAAAAGGTTTAATTGGCTCACCATTCTGCATGCTTTTCAGGAAGCATGGCTCTCTCTTCTACTTGGCTTCAGGGGAGGCCTCAGGAAACCTGTAATCATGGTGGGAGATGAAGGGGGAGCAGGTACATCACATGGTAAAAGCAGGATCAAGAGACGGGGGGATATGCCACACACTTTTAAACAACCAGATCTCAGGAGAACTCACTCACTATCCTGAGGACAGAACCAAAAAGATGGGACTAAACCATTCATGAGAAATCTGCCCCCATGACCCAGTCACTTCCCACCAGGTCCCACCTCCAACACTAGGGATTACATTTGGGCGGGGCAATATCCCAACTCCATCATCTCTATTATATCATGCGCATAACATTCATCACGTGCATGACCAAAGGTCATGTACCCTGCCCTGTACAGTGGGTTAAAGGAAAATCCTTGGCCAAATTAAATTTAACAGAGTTTAACTAAGCAAAGAACAATTTGCTAATTCGACAGCCTCCTTAACCAGAGTAGGCTCGGAGGGACTCCAGAACAGCCACATGGTGGAAGGAGATTCATGGACAGGAAAAAGAAAATGAGATAGAGAAAATGGAAGTGCAGTACAGAAACAGCTGGGCTGGTTACAGCTCAGCCATTGTCTTATTTGAATGCAGTTGGAACAGTTGGCCCCCTTTGCCCAAAACTCGGTGATTGGCGCAAGTGTGGGCTATAGTCGGCTTATGCCTTTATTTAGGTTATAGTTCACTACATACAGAGAAATCTTTAGGCTGAACTTAAAATATTGTAAGGAGACAGCTTTAGGCTAAACTTGATTTAACAAGTGAAAATATAGAATTAGGGAATACAATGTAATTAGAAGAATTCTTAGCATCTTTGTATGTTCATTTCTCTTTATTTAGTTCATTTCCTGCAATTAAACACATTTTAATCACAAGTCTCTCAGTCTCAAACCTGTCCTTTTGCATTTGGTAAATGTCTGTTATTTCTAATAGATATTTGCATCATTTTATTATTTTTCCTATTTACTTTTCTAATATTCTTCATGAAATTAGTTGGTTTCTTGAAGTGCTCCCAGAGTTTTATTAGTTGATAATTTCTTTGTTGATGATAGTAGCTTTTTTATCCTTGGAGAAAGTTTTCTACAATATTAATGGGAGTCTAAACTGATCTTCTAACCTGCCTAGATGCCTAGAAACAAGCTTTTTGTAGAAGGATAGTGATTATAGAACCTTTCTCAATTTTGCCAGTCAGACACCTTGAAGAAATCAATTAGTAGGCAAATTATTAACTAATTGAGCATTTAAAGTGTTCTTACTTTTGAAAAATCAATTAGGCCTTTGCCCTTAGTATTCAAGCATTATTTCATTACTAATTGTTTTCAACAGCAGTTCATCTGCTGTGGATCCAGATCAGCTGACAGTTGTTTTTTGTTTATATTCTGTGTTTAATTGATTAATACAATGAGCTGGAAACCTTTAACATCATTGATCATGTCATGGAATGCTGAGTAATTGGCTGGCAAAATGTGATTTTTAAAAATTAATGATTCAATGGTTCAAAGGTTCAATTCAGTAGCAGATTGCAGTCAGCAAAAAAAGAAGATCTTCAGTATTTCTTCAACATGGATGATCTGAATGATAGTTCCATCTCATTCTTGGGGCCAATATTATTTTTTTATCTTCATTAGTGATAATTTCTTCTACTATATTAAGCACAGTAGGTCACATTTATTATTTTAATGACACTTTTATTTCCACTGTGTAAACACAGAATTCAAATTTTCAATGAAAATTTGAAAAGATTGCCATTTGTTGTCAAACTGTTGTCAGAACTACAAAAAGAAGATTAAATTTATAGGATGCAGTTTCATGCTTTATAAGATCTTCAAGTGGAAGCAATGGTGGGAACTGGATGGAACAGGAGTTAGAGGTCTTAGCTCAGGAATGTGCTCTTCTAAGAAACCTTTCCTGAACCTCGTCTCTGTAAGCTCTGAGTCCCTTTCTAGGCTCCCATGGCTCTTTAGATGTAGCTCTGTCCCTACAGTTGTCATAGTATTATTGGGTTTATTTGCATGGCTTGCTTGTCAATGAGACTAAAATTTCAGAGGTCATGGACTTACCTAAGCACTTTTGTATGTTTAGTATGTTTAGTATGGCACCTCTTTTTGGAACAGAACTGATGCTGAATAAATATTGGTTGACTAAATGAAAGGAAATGTGCACACACACACACGCGCGCACGTGCGCACACACACACAACATTTCATTTAGTCAAGAAAATGTATTTTGCTTATACATGTGAAAAATCCATTATCATTATGATTATGTACGTATGTATCTATCTGTCTATGTATCTAATTTACCTACCTTTCCTTAACATTTAAAATCAAAGTCCCTGAGTTTCCAAGCTATATCTGGCAATGAATGCAAACAATTTTACATATTTTTTCCTTTGGCGAAACCTCAGAGTTCAGCCAAGGTCTTAGGTCAACTGCTGAAAAGCGTTTTAATCCATGTTATCCCCATGTCTTCAAACACTTCTCCAGCTAAAATTGTAAATCAGTGTTCTCCAACCTGATTTTGATAGAAAAAAGTAACTCAAGGTATTACTAACACAAGGATCAAATACATTTGATAAAACACAGTAAATCTATCCCTTTTGGAAATGCACAATGTGCATCACAATATTAAAGTTTCTGAGACGTCCAGTCACAACTTTGCACATCCCAAATGTTTTTTACATTGAAATTCTTTTTTGTGAAAGATTCACTAATATCTCTGGGAACTAATGGTCTATAGCGTCTACTTCGAAAATGCTGCTCTAACGACAAATAGGTCAGAGATTGTGAATTTTCTTGGGCTTCAGGTATGGAAAAAATGTGATGAGGAAAATCCGGGTCTTACGGACTGCTCACAGGCGTTCTAGTCTATTAATATGGCAATTTTTACTCTTGCATTTTCCACACATGTGTTGCTTTCTTTTTTAGTATTAGTTGTTTATTGCAGAAGCTTGAAAAACAGATAAGAGGAAAGAGGAAAAAGTCTTTCTGGCTGTTTTCTTTAAAAGGTAGCATGCTCAAATACATTTAGGAAGTGTGGGGTTAAACAAAGTTAGACTGTTTTATGCCTCTTCAGGACTTTAACATGGTCACTGATGTACCACTTGTTTCTCCACAGGGGCTATGGTATTCAGTTTTTCCCAATTTTGTGACCACAGGCTGCTCTTATTTCTAAGCATTTTGGGGAACAAGACTTGTGGGAACTCCGTGTATAATGAGAAGACATTTGGAAGGCCTCCATTGATTGCTACCCAGTATTACTCACTGGGAGGTCAAGATCTCCCAAGGTTACACAATCTGAGACCCTGGAAACCCATTTCAAGACCTGACAACTTGTCAGAGATATTTTTACCCAAGGACTGAGCTATGACTCAGGAAACACGGACCCAGATGGAGAGAGCTAAAAATAATAAAATTAAAATTAATAGGCATTTGGGAAACAATTGCTCAGGCAAACCAACATGCACAGATAATGGATTCTGTCCGAAGCTTCATTTTCCAAACTGAAGAACAATAATATGCATCTTAACCCAGGTGAATGTCTAAACAGATTCTTGGCAGCCTGTGATTAGATAAAGGACCTCATGCATCCTGAATGCAATTTATGTAGTTAAAATTAAGCACCATCACAAAGGGACAAAGACGAGACACAGTGAAGTTCAACCAATTGTTGCTTTCAAATTTTCTTTCTCACGTTCTTAATTCCAAGTAACTTTGAAGTTTAAACATAATTTTATTCTCTTTCCAAAATGATTGTCTGAGTTTTACCTTAATTGTTGGGTATTCAGGAGGCTGTGGTACAAGATGTTTATTTCTTAGAAACAAAATTGTTCACACAGCAGCTCAAGGAAACCTGTCTGTCTCTGTAGACTCCACCTCTGGAGACAGGGCACAGCTAAATAACAACAACAAAAAAAGCAGCAGAAACCTATACAGACGCAAACGACTCTGTCTGACAGCTTTGAAGAGAGCAGTGGATCTCCCAACATGGAGGTTGAGATCTGAGAAGGGACAGACTGCGGGCTCAAGTGGGTCCCTGACCCCTGAGTAGCCTAACTGGGAGACATCCCCCACTAGGGGCAGTCTGACACCCCACACCTCACAGGGTGGAGTACACCCCGGAGAGGAAGCTTCCAAAGTAAGAATCAGACAGGTACACTCGCTGTTCAGCAATATTCTATCTTCTGCAACCTCTGCTGCTGATACCCAGGCAAACAGGGTCTGGAGTGGACCTCAAGAGGGTCCTGACTGTTAGAAGGAAAACTTACAAACAGGAAGGACACCTATACCAAAATCCCATCAGTACGTCACCATCATCAAAGACCAGAGGCAGATAAAACCATAAAGATGGGGAAAAAGCAGGGCAGAAAAGCTGGAAATTCAAAAAATAAGAGCGCATCTCCCCCTGCAAAGGAGCGCAGCCCATCGCCAGCAACGGATCAAAGCTGGTCAGAGAATGACTTTGACGAGACGAGAGAAGAAGGCTTCAGTCCATCAAACTTCTCAGAGCTAAAGGAGGAATTACGTACCCAGTGCAAAGAAACTAAAAATCTTGAAAAAAGAGTGGAAGAATTGACAGCTAGACTAATTAATGCAGAGAAGGTCATAAACGAAATGACAGAGATGAAAACCATGACACGAGAAATACGTGACAAATGCACAAGCTTCAGTAACCAACTCGATCAACTGGAAGAAAGAGTATCAGCAATTGAGAATCAAATGAATGAAATGAAGCGAGAAGAGAAACCAAAAGAAAAAAGAAGAAAAAGAAATGAACAAAGCCTGCAAGAAGTATGGGATTATGTAAAAAGACCAAATCTACGTCTGATTGGGGTGCCTGAAAGTGAGGGGGAAAATGGAACCAAGTTGGAAAACACTCTTCAGGATATCATCCAGGAGAACTTCCCCAACCTAGTAGGGCAGGCCAACATTCAAATTCAGGAAATACAGAGAATGCCACAAAGATACTCCTCCAGAAGAGCAACTCCAAGACACATAATTGCCAGATTCACCAAAGTTGAAATGAAGGAAAAAATCTTAAGGGCAGCCAGAGGGAAAGGTTGGGTTACCCACAAAGGGAATCCCATCAGACTAACAGCAGATCTCTCGGCAGAAACTCTCCAAGCCAGAAGAGAGTGGGAGCCAATATTCAACATTCTTAAAGAAAAGAATTTTCAACCCAGAATTTCATATCCAGCCAAATTAAGTTTCATCAGTGAAGGAGAAATAAAATCCTTTACAGATAAGCAAATGCTTAGAGATTTTGTCACCACCAGGCCTGCCTTACAAGAGACCCGCAAGGAAGCCCTAAACATGGAAAGGAACAACTGGTACCAGCCATTGCAAAAACATGCCAAAATGTAAAGACCATCGAGACTAGGAAGAAACTACATCAACTAACGAGCAAAATAACCAGTTAATATCATAATGGCAGGATCAAGTTCACACATAACAATATTAACCTTAAATGTAAATGGACTAAATGCTCCAAATAAAAGACACAGACTGGCAAACTGGATAAAGAGTCAAGACCCATCAGTCTGCTGTATTCAGGAGACCCATCTCACAGGCAGAGACATACACAGGCTCAAAATAAAGGGATGGAGGAAGATCTACCAAGCAAATGGAGAACAAAAAAAAGCAGGGGTTGTAATACTAGTCTCTGATAAAACAGACTTTAAACCATCAAAGATCAAAAGAGACAAAGAAGGCCATTACATAATGGTAAAGGGATCAATTCAACAGGAAGAGCTAACTCTCCTCAATATATATGCACCCAATACAGGAGCACCCAGATTCATAAAGCAAGTCCTTAGAGACTTACAAAGAGGCTTAGACTCCCATACAATAATAATGGGAGACTTCAACACCCCACTGTCAACATTAGACAGATCAACGAGACAGAAAGTTAACAAGGATATCCAGGAATTGAACTCATCTCTGCACCAAGCGGACCTAATAGACATCTACAGAACTCTCCACCCCAAATCAACAGAATATACATTCTTCTCAGCACCACATCGCACTTATTCCAAAATTGACCACATAATTGGAAGTAAAGCACTCCTCAGCAAATGTCAAAGAACAGAAATTATAACAAACTGTCTCTCAGACCACAGTGCAATCAAAGTAGAACTCAGGACTAAGAAACTCCATCAAAACCGCTCAACTACATGGAAACTGAACAACCTGCTCCTGAATGACTACTGGGTACATAACGAAATGAAAGCAGAAATAAAGATGTTCTTTGAAACCAATGAGAACAAAGATACAACATACCAGAACCTCTGGGACACATTTAAAGCAGTGTGTAGAGGGAAATTTATAGCACTAAATGCCCACAAGAGAAAGCTGGAAAGATCTAAAATTGACACTCTAACATCACAATTAAAAGAACTGGAGAAGCAAGAGCAAACACATTCAAAAGCTAGCAGAAGGCAAGAAATAACTAAGATCAGAGCAGAACTGAAGGAGATAGAGACACAAAAAACCCTCCAAAAAATCAATGAATCCAGGAGTTGGTTTTTTGAAAAAATCAACAAAATTGACAGACCGCTAGCAAGAAGAAAAGAGAGAGGAATCAAATAGATGCAATAAAAAATGATAAAGGGGATACCACCTCCGACCCCACAGAAATACAAACTACCATCAGAGAATACTATAAACACTTCTACGCAAATCAACTAGAAAATCTAGAAGAAATGGAAAATTTCCTGGACACTTACACTCTTCCAAGACTAAACCAGGAAGAAGTTGAATCCCTGAATAGGCCAATAGCAGGCTCTGAAATTGAGGCAATAATTAATAGCCTACCAACCAAAAAAAGTCCAGGACCAGATGGATTCACAGCTGAATTCTACCAGAGGTACAAGGAGGAGCTGGTACCATTCCTTCTGAAACTATTCCAATCAATAGAAAAAGAGGGAATCTTCCTAATTCATTTTATGAGGCCAACATCATCCTGATACCAAAGCCTGGCAAAGACACAACAAAAAAAGAGAATTTTAGACCAATATCCCTGATGAACATCGATGCAAAAATCCTCAATAAAATACTGGCAAACCAGATTCAGCAGCACATCAAAAAGCTTATCCACCATGATCAAGTGGGCTTCATCCCTGGGATGCAAGGCTGGTTCAACATTCGCAAATCAATCAACGTAATCCAGCATATAAACAGAACCAAAGACAAGAACCACATGATTATCTCAATAGATGCAGAAAAGGCTTTTGACAAAATTCAACAGCCCTTCATGCTAAAAACGCTCAATAAATTCGGTATTGATGGAACGTACCTCAAAATAATAAGAGCTATTTATGACAAACCCACAGCTAATATCATACTGAAAGGGCAAAAACTGGAAAAATTCCCTTTGAAAACTGGCACAAGACAGGGATGCCCTCTCTCACCACTCCTATTCAACATAGTGTTGGAAGTTCTGGCTAGGGCAATCAGGCAAGAGAAAGAAATCAAGGGTATTCAGTTAGGAAAAGAAGAAGTCAAATGTCCCTGTTTGCAGATGACATGATTGTATATTTAGAAAACCCCATCGTCTCAGCCCAAAATCTCCTTAAGCTGATAAGCAACTTCAGCAAAGTCTCAGGATACAAAATTAATGTGCAAAAATCGCAAGCATTCTTATACACCAGTAACAGACAAACAGAGAGCCAAATCATGAATGAACTTCCATTCACAATTGCTTCAAACAGAATACAATACCTAGGAATCCAACTTACAAGGGATGTCAAGGACCTCTTCAAGGAGAACTACAAACCTCTGCTCAGTGAAATAAAAGAGGACACAAACAAATGGAAGAACATACCATGCTCATGGATAGGAAGAATCAATATTGTGAACATGGCCATACTGCCCAAGCTTATTTATAGATTCAATGCCATCCCCATCAAGCTACCAATGAGTTTCTTCACAGAATTGGAAAAAACTGCTTTAAAGTTCATATGGAAAAAAAAGGGCCCGCATTGCCAAGACAATCCTAAGTCAAAAGGACAAAGCTGGAGGCGTCACGCTACCTGACTTCAAACTATACTACAAGGCTACAGTAACCAAAACAGCATGGTACTGGTACCACAACAGAGATATAGACCAATGGAACAGAACAGAGTCCTCAGAAATAATACCACACATCTACAGCCATCTGATCTTTGACAAACCTGAGAGAAACAAGAAATGGGGAAAGGATTCCCTGTTTAATAAATGGTGCTGGGAAAACTGGCTAGCCATAAGTAGAAAGCTGAAACTGGATCCTTTCCTTACTCCTTATACGAAAATTAATTCAAGATGGATTAGAGATTTAAATGTTAGACCTAATACCATAAAAACCCTAGAAGAAAACCTAGGTAGTACCATTCAGGACATAGGCATGGGCAAGGACTTCATGTCTAAAACACCAAAAGCAACGGCAGCAAAAGCCAAAATTGACAAATGGGATCTAATTAAACTAAAGAGCTTCTGCACAGCAAAAAAAAACTACCATCAGAGTGAACAGGCAACCTACAGAATGGGAGAAAATTTTTGCAATCTACTCATCTGACAAAGGGCTAATATCCAGAATCTACAAAGAACTCAAACAAATATGCAAGAAAAAAACAAACAACCCCATCCAAAAGTGGGGAAAGGATATGAACAGACATTTCTCAAAAGAAGACATTCATACAGCCAACAGACACATGAAAAAATGCTCATCATCACTCGCCATCAGAGAAATGCAAATCAAAACCACAATGAGATACCATCTCACACAAGTTAAAACGGCAATCTTTAAAAAGTCAGGAAACAACAGGTGTTGGAGAGGATGTGGAGAAATAGGAACACTTTTACACTGTTGGTGGGATTGTAAACTAGTTCAACCATTATAGAAATAGTATGGCAGTTCCTCAAGGATCTAGAACTAGATGTACCATATGACCCAGCCATCCCACTACTGGGTATATACCCAAAGGATTATAAATCATGCTGCTATAAAGACACATGCACACGTATGTTTATTGCGGCACTATTCACAATAGCAAAGACTTGGAATCAACCCAAATGTTCATCTGTGACAGACTGGATTAAGAAAATGTGGCACATATACACCATGGAATACTATGCAGCCATAAAAAAGGATGAGTTTGCATCCTTTGTAGGGACATGGATGCAGCTGGAAACCATCATTCTTAGCAAACTATCACAAGAACAGAAAACCAAAGACCGCATGTTCTCACTCATAGGTGGGAACTGAACAATGAGATCACTTGGACTTGGGAAGGGGAACATCACACACCGGGGCCTATCATGGGGAGGGGGAGGGGTTAGGAATTGCATTGGGAGTTATACCTGATATAAATGATGAATTGATGGGTGCTGACGATTTGATGGGTGCAGCACACCAACATGGCACAAGTATACATATGTAACAAACCTGCACGCTATACACATGTACCCTAGAACTTAAAGTATAAAAAAAAAAAAAAGAAACAAAATTGTTAAGAATCTATAAAGAGGCCGGGCGCGGTGGCTCAAGCCTGTAATCCCAGCACTTTGGAGGCCGAGACGGGTGGATCACGAGGTCAGGAGATCGAGACCATCCTGGCTAACACGGTGAAACCCCGTCTCTACTAAAAAAATACAAAAATTAGCCGGCGAGATGGCGGGCGCCTGTAGTCCCAGCTACTCGGGAGGCTGAGGCGAGAGAATGGCGTAAACCCGGAGGCGGAGCTTGCAGTGAGCTGAGATCCGCCACTGCACTCCAGCCTGGGCGACAGAGCAAGACTCCGTCTCAAAAAAAAAAAAAAAAAAAGAATCTATAAAGAAACATCAATTATGTAACCTTTTATGTGTCAATAATTCATGGTTAAGGAAAAATCGTGGTTTAATACTTTTGTTGTTTGTAGATGTAGTAGCTGCTGATAAAATAAAATAGGAGGAAATTCCTTAAAAACAGTTTGCAAATGATAAAGATTTCATATTTAGAGAAGCTTGATTTCAAAGCACATTTAGTGTATAAAAGTCTGTTTCGGCCGGGCGCGGTGGCTCAAGCCTGTAATCCCAGCACTTTGGGAGGCCGAGATGGGCGGATCACGAGGTCAGGAGATCAAGACCACCCTGGCTAACACGGTGAAACCCCGTCTCTACTAAAAAAATACAGAAAACTAGCCGGGCGAGGTGGCGGGCGCCTGTAGTCCCAGCTACTCGGGAGGCTGAGGCAGGAGAATGGCGTAAACCCGGGAGGCGGAGCTTGCAGTGAGCTGAGATCCGCCACTGCACTCCAGCCTGGGCGACAGAGCGAAACTCCGTCTCAACAAAAAAAAAAAAAAAAAAAAGTCTGTTTCACCGAGGGAAGGAAGGGTCCTTTTATAAGTGCAATTTAAAAGCAAGTGAATAGTAAAATTTAAAGGAATCATGGAAAAATGCTTTCAAATATTTTATTAAGAAACACTGTTGTATATTATAAGCATGGAAGTGAGGTATAAGTTTTAGAAATTTAAGATTATTTTTAATTGACAAATCATAAAGGTATACATTATGGAGTACAATATGGTGTTCTGGTGTATGTATATGATGTGGAAAAATTAAATCAAGCTAATTAAAATATCCATCACCTTACTTGTTTATTTATTTTTTTCTTTGGAGACAGAGTTTTGCTTCTGTTGCCCAGGCTGGAGTGCAGTGGGGTGATCTTGGCTCACTGCAACTTCTACCTCTTGGGTTCAAGCGACTCTTCTGCTTCAGCCTGCAGAGTGACTGGAATTACAGGTGCCCGCCACCATGCTCGGCTAATTTTTTGTATTTTTAGTAGAGATGGAGTGTCACCATGTTGGCCAGGCTGCTCTAGAACTCCTGACCTCAGGTGATCCACCCACCTCTGCTTCCCAAAGCGTTGGGATTACAGGCGTGAGCCAGCATGTCCAGCACAAAAAAAAATAAGCTTTTTTTTTTTTGTGGTGAGACATTTGAAATTCACTTTCTTAGTTGTTTCAAAATATGCAAAGTATTATTATTGACTCTAGTCACCCTGCATGCAATAGATCTCAAAACTATTCCTCCTATCTGAAACTTTGTAACCTTTGACAAATAACTTCCCATTTCCTTGCTCCTCACTGCCCCTCCCCAGACCCTGGTAACCATCCTTCTACTCTGTGCTTCTATGAGATCAGCAATTTTAGATTCCACATATGAGTGAAGTCATATGGTATTTGTCTTTCTGTGTCTGTCTCATTTCACTTAGCATAATGTCTTCTAGGCTTATCTACATTGTTTCAAATAACAGAATTTTCTTCTTGTTAAAGATTGGATTGTTTTCCGTCATGTATGTATACCACATTTTCTCTAAGCATTCATCCATTGATGGACACTTAGGTTGATTCCATACCTTGTCTATTGTGAATAATGCTTCAATGAACATGGGAGTACAGATATTTCTTTAACATACTGATTTCAATTCCTTTGGCTGTATACCCAGAAGTGGTAATGTCAGATCATATGGTAGTTCTATTTCTATTTATTTGAAGAACCTCTATACCATTTTCCATAATGACTGCACTAATTTACATTTCCATTAGCAATGGCCAAATTTCCCTTTCTCTGCATCTTTGCTAGCACTTCTTTTCGGGTGTCTTTTTTATAAAAACTGTTCTAATAGGCGTGAGGTGGTATCTCACTGTATTTTTGATGTGCATTTCCCTAATGATCAGTGATACTGTTGGTCATGTATGTCTTCTTTTGAGAAATGTTTGTGTAAGTGTTTTGTTTTGGTTTTGGTTTTGGTTTTGTTTTCTTGAGAGAGGGAGAGAGTCTTTTCTGTTGTTCAGGCTGGAGTACTGGAGGGCAGTGGCTTAAACTCAGCTCACTGCAGACTTGACCTCCCAGGCTCAAGCGATTCTCCTATCTCAGCTTCCTGAGTAGCTGGGACCACAGCCACCAGCCACCACACTTGGCTAATTTTGTTTTTTTATTTTTTTGTAGAGATGGGGCCTCACCATGTTGCCCAGGCTGGTCTCGAACTCCTGGGCTCAAGCAATTCGCCCACCTCAGCCTCCCAAAACGTTGGGGTTACAAGCGTGAGCCATTGCGCCTGACTTCTTGCACATTTTTGAATTAGTTTTTTTTTTCTTCAGTTTCTTGCTATTGAGTTGTTTGCATTTCTTATATATTTTGGATATTAACCCCTTATCAGATGTGTGGTTTGCAAATATTTTCTCCCATTCTGTGGGTTATCTCTTCTCTATGTTAATTGTTAAAGTAAAAGTTTGAAAGAGAAGAGATATCAATAGATAGAAATGGTTAAAAAAAATTTTTTTTAATCTGGTTTTGAAATAGATATAACCATTTGCTGAGCACCAGCTCATAGGTGTACAGGCATTGACTGAATATTTTATGTGAATTATTTCACTGAGGCCTGTCATCCACCCAGAAAGAAGTATGCTTTTCACGGCTGTAATCCCAGCACTTTGGGAGGCCGAGGCGGGCGGATCACGAGGTCAAGAGATCCAGACCATCCTGGCAAACACGCTGAAACCCTGTCTCTACTAAAAATACAAAAAAAAAAAAAAAAAAAAAATTAGCCGGGCGTGGTGGCGAGCGCCTGTAGTCCCAGCTTCTCGGAAGGCTGAGGCAGGAGAATGGCCTGAACCCCGGGTGGCGGAGCTTGCAGTGAGCCGAGATTGCGCCACTGCGCTCCAGCCTGGGCGACAGAGCGAGACTCCGTCTCAAAAAAGTAAAGAAGTATACTTTGCTCATTTTACTTTAAACCTGAAACGAGGTAAAGAATGCCTAGCACAGTAAAGAGGATTAGTATAGAACACAGTTAGTGACAGGTTCTCATCGATTTTGCAATGAAATGATCATAGTATCCTCAAATCACGTTGTTTTTTTCTTTTTGTCGTCAAAGAATGAATCAGAATGCTGCATTTGATTCTCTTTATGGGTGGATTTTTCTTCAATTAGGAGCATTAATTTTTCATTTCTTATAAAAGATACATTTCATCACATAATTCTTCTCTTTACATCATCAATAAAAATCTGGATAAAATAAGCCTTTTTATTATGTAGAATTATAATAATTATAATCATAATAATTCTTCCCATCTTTTACTTAATGTAGCCTAGGTAAATGAAGGTGAAAGAGCATTTTGTGTATAAAAACGCTATCAAGAACGCCACCTTCCAGGAACGTAAATTGATACGTGGAAGAAGAAAGGAGCCAGGTGTGATAGCTTCCAGCTGCAGTGGTAGTGGGTACAGAAGGAAGAGTATGTGCATATTTTTTTCTCTTAAAAAATTTCAAATAAGGAAATGAGAGAGAGAAAGGAGAGAGAAACTAACCCAAGGATAAAAAGCAGAAACTCTTTATGGAATTGTATTTAATATATCATCTTAATGTTATTGTAACTTTTTAGGGATTTTTTTAATAGAAGAGAAATAAAAAACTTGTGTGTATATGTGTGTGCATATATATATATACACAAATAAACATGAAACTAACTGCATAAAAGAACTACAGATGTCCTTCTTTTTGAAACTAATATTTTATTTTCATGTTTATGAAAGTGAGGTTTAAAAACACAAAAGGCATTCAATTCGGAATTATAGTTTTCACAGAAATTGCAGCATAATTCTGTTTCACATTTATTCATATTTTTGTAAAACATACGACAATTTCTAAAACCTCTGGGTATATATAATAACATATTTTAAAATACCAACACAATTACCAGGCTGGAAAAGAGCACTAACTAGGTATCTTCTCAAAGAAAACCATTCCACACACCTACTCAGGCTTACCTATTAAGCCAGAAATTTAATATTTCAAATACATAAAAGAACAAGTAATCTTTTCTTTGGGATTTGTAGCTTTGGATTTTAGACTTCTGTCTATTTAATATTTCAAATGGGGCACTGCATTTATGTAATTTCTGGGTGGGTATTGAATATATGAGCTTTGATGATAAACTAGCTCTCCTTCATTTCCTTGAAATCAACACAGAATTGAATACCTATTTTAATATGTGTTGGGCTTTCTGCATACAAACGAAGCATTACTAAACAATTCCAACTGTGTGTTTTAAGAAATCAGGCACAGTTCAATGTTTTCCTAATGCTCTGAGTCTGGGGAACATAAATAATCATTTTAATTCTCTGGTAGACACTGAATTACACAGTAAATTATCTCAAGCTTGGGAAAGCTCTATTTTTTAAAACTCACATATTCCTTTTATATGAAGAATCTGAGATATGAATTAACTCAAATGGTATTGAAAGTTTTGACTAAAATTAACTGTAGCACTTAAAATAATTCTTACTATTCTAAGGAAGAAGCTTTGGAGATCGTTTGGAAAAAATGATTTTATTGAAGAAGAAAAAGGCAGAGAGAAAGAAAGATAATTAATAGGATATACTAGAGATGAATAATGAAATGAAAATATACAGATTTGCCAGAGCCCCAAGCACTCAGTATAATATTAATCAAATCTTCCCGACTCTTAATTGAAATAATTAGAAAACATTCTTAGCCTGCTTGATCATGTTGGCATTTTAATTAAACTCTCTTGGATTCCAGAGAAAACAATATATGTATATTTTTGGAACTCTTTTTGTTCAACTGTTACCAAAAATACTTTTGAAGGTAGTAACCAAGTAGTATAATTGGAGTTTGGATGTATAGGAACAAGACAGAGCACGTTGCCATAGACTCAAAATGGTGGCTTTTCAAGAAGTTGTCTACAAATCTGCAGCTACAAGAAACCCAAACAATGGAATGTGGATTTAATTAGAACAAACTTCCCACATTTTCGGAGATAATGCTATGGTTATTCTTCTATAGCATGTACCTAATAGAACAGTTCTGGTCTAGTGAAATAAAGATTTTCAATAAATAAAAAGCTCACAATTTAATATATATTTATATAGCATCCTAGATGCCAAAGGCAAGTTCTTGGTGATACAGAAATATTAACTCATTTAATCTTCATAACCACCTTCTAATATTGATATCACTTTTATTTTCATTTTAATGATGAGGACAGGGAGGCACAGAGAGGTTAAACAATTTGTCCCAGATTGTGTAGCTAACTAGCTGCAGAGTGAGGATTTAAACTAGGTAATCTGATTTCAGAGTCTGTGTGTTCAGCCTCCACACTATGCCTCCTAATGCTCCTCAAATGCCTTTTGCATATTCAGCAGTCTGATTTGATGGTACACATATATCATCACATTTAATCTCCAGCATGGTTCTGCAAAGGAAGTATATCATCATCATTTTACAGATGGGGAAAATGAGACTCAAGGAAATTAAACACTTGATCAGGTGTAGACGACCAGCAGAAAGGATGTAAGTCCATTTCTAGCTGACTCTAAAGTGCATGCTTTTATTGACCTCGTTCCAACATATTATTGTTTCTCAAAGATTCAGACATTTCATTTAGCTACCTTACATTGTAAATAAAATTAAGATATTATTTCAGGCAAATTGAACTTTAAGATATTATATCAGACAAATTGAAATTTTATTGAAATTTAATTGAAATGTATCTGATTGTGGAAGGTTATTCATTCTTGCACCCAACATTTACTAAGCATCCATTAAGAATGGATTTAAAACTTGCCCCCATTTTCTGGGGACAAAATTATCCTAATTTTGATGTCACTTGCAATAAAGCCTTCTTCCTTGGCAATACTTGTGTATTAGTCTGTTCTTACACTGCTGATAAAGACATACCCAAGACTGAGCAATTTACAAAAGAAAGATGTTTAATGGATTTATAGTTCCACATGGCTAGGAGGCCTCACAATCATGGAGGAAGGCAAGGAGGAGCAAGTCATGTCTTACATGGATGGCAGCAGGCAAAGAGAAAACTTGTAGCAGGGGAACTCCTCTTTATAAAACCATCAGATCTCATGAGACTCATTCACTATCATGAGAACAGCACAGGAAAGACTTGTCCCCATGATTCAATTACTTTCTACCAGGTCCCTCCAACGATATGTGGGAATTCAAGATGAGATTTGGGTGGGGACACAGCTAAACCATATCAACTTGTTATCTCAGTGATTGGTTTTCTGTGCAGTGAGCAACAAGGCCTAGGCCAAAACCCTAGCATTTGGCAACAAAATTCTGGGAGGAATCTGGGTTTTATGGGGCCAGAACTGTATATATTATGGGAGACATTCTTTAAGATAAAGAATACAAATTATGCATGTAAAATTAGATATGTAAGCATTTGATAACTATTTGCTATGAATGACCAAAAATACAAATTATGAAACCATTATACCATGATGCAGTCTACTGCCCATGACCTTATCATGCTGGGTGGGTTTGCACAGTAGGCAAGAGTTCTTTCAGTGGGAAATTAGCAACAGTTTAATTATATTAATAGATGGCCAGGGCCTTCCCAGGCTTTTGCAATAGACATGGGTGTAAGCTTCATCAGCTCCCAGTAAATCCAGATTTGCAGTAGGTCATCTGGCAGACATCCATTCTGTTCAAGGCAATGTTTTGCTCTACAAGAAATCGTGAATTTGCCAGCCTCAAACAGTATTAGGCCAGCAGCAGGATTATGTGGATCTAGAGGGCTAGAAACGTGGGCAGCAAGAGAAAAACAAACAAACAAACAAACAAAAACAAGTATGTTATTTATTTTTGGTTGTGTTACACTAATCTGGAAAAATTGAACAAAATCCATAATGATTTATAAAAAGTGAGAAAATAAATCTCTGCACTGTCTCCCTACCCCCAAACTCACAAAGAACATTGGTAGGTAGAAACCTTGCCTAAAAATTTGATGCAGACTGAGATAGAAGAAAAAACAAATTTCTAAGCTTTTCTTGAGGCTATCCAGAATTAAGAATGATGAGCAAGAGTAAAGGGAAAGTCATTGTAAGGGTCCCAATTTCTTTTTCATTTTTAAGTTGACTAATAATAATTGTACGTACTCATGAGCTACATAGTAATGTTTCGATACATATAATATATAGTGATAGATCAGGGTAATTAGCACGTCCATCATCTCAAACCTTGACCATTTCTTTGTGTTGGGAACAGTAATATCCTCCTTCTAGCTCTGAACCCTTCATTTGGGCTGGTGAAGGAAGAGGAAAAAATGAGAAGTGAAAGTCTGCATAATGATGGAAAGTGTTATCTCCATTCTGGGTTGGGAAACCTTCCGAGATTCACTTACTCTATAAGTAGTTATTGTTCTTATTATGCAATAATTTATTTGATTACTTGAGTAACAAAAGGGAGAAAGTGAATTAAAAAAATAAAAGTACTTCTCTTCTCAGCTCCATTTCTGTCTCCTGTCAGCAAGTATTTGCATT
Source organism: Trachypithecus francoisi (assembly GCF_009764315.1). Taxonomy (NCBI): domain Eukaryota; kingdom Metazoa; phylum Chordata; class Mammalia; order Primates; family Cercopithecidae; genus Trachypithecus; species Trachypithecus francoisi. Next base: position 21,847,824 of record NW_022681454.1, read on the forward strand.
CGTCATGGGAGACCAGAAGCCTATAGGAAGAATGAAGAGTTATCATTTCACCTTACACTAGTCTAGGGACAAGAAAGAGATCAAGGCCTCTCCTGTCAAAGCAAACACTAGATTGTTTCAGAGATTCTTTATCAAGGGATATTTGCAGTACAGAGGCTGATCTCTGGGTTACAGGCATATGAGAGTGTTCATCTTTTTTCCTTTACATGTGCAGAGCCTGCGGCACAAGAACAAATGGAGTCCCAAATGCCAATTGTCTAATTGTTTGAAAGTTATAAATCAAATAACAAATCATTAAATAAAACATGTAGTTATTTCCTACCTGGAAAAAATGTGCTTTCATAATGACAAAATGGAAAAATATGTGTAAAGCTGTGAATTTCAGATGACTGAAAGTTGGCCAAATGTATCAAAGATGATTGATTTTATTATTTTGCAAATGGCTAGATGTACCATTGATGGATCAAAGATTTACATATAAATAATAAATGTGTACATAATATATACATTATATGTTTAGTTTATAAAATATGTCACCCGCATTTCAGCTGAATCACTAATTATATTGTCATCAAATTTTTACATAATTTGTGTTTTCTTGGCAGGAATAATGTAAAGTAGGGAATGGCAAACATCTTAAAGAAGCAGTTACTGAATATTTTAGGTTTTTCCAGCTATATTGTTTCTGTTACAACAAGTCAATTTTGACAGTATAGCACTAAAGCAGATACAGATAGTATGGAAACAAATGGATGTGACTATGTTCCAATAAGATTTTATTTTTACATGCCATAGTTTGTTAACCATAATCTGAAAGTTTTAAAAACAAATCAATATTTAGTTTTTGTGCACAATTAAATATGTTCTCATTAAGAATGTAAAGTAAAGCAAATATTTAAAGAAACAGTTTTTCACATATAGTTATCCTTTAAAATATTTATGTAATCTATTAAAATTAAAAGAAAAAATCAAATTATATTTATTAAATTATAATCAATGATATCAAATGTTTAAAACAAATTATTTAAATGAAGCTAAACTTTTAATTTAATCTTTCAAAGTTTAATTATGCTTTATTAAAAATGTTTGTATTAAATATGTTTGTTTCTTTTTCATTTTGGCATTCAATATTTTTTCATTTCTGTCATTTGATGTCCATCTGGTTGTCAATGTAATGAATTAATAATAACCATTATGAATGTTACATCTAGACCTAGACCTATACAAATTTAAGTGTATTGTGATTGCTTAGCATTTTAGAATGATCTTTACTCCCCATTTGCAATGGTTGCAAAAATATAGCTAATTCATAGTTGCTAATTTGCAACTATGAACTGAATCACAAAGACAAACAAGAATATTGAGAAATGGCGTAAACTATACTTATATGCAAGAACCTATTGTATTCATGCTATGGAAGACAATGCCTTTTCAAGTTAATGAATTCTTATTTCCTCCTGCTGAATTTCCTCTCCTGCTCAAGTGATCTGCTTACTCTGGATCCCTATCTGTCTCTATCGTTGGCAGTGGCACAACCCACCAGCCCACAGCATTTGAACATCATTACTTTTTGTTTAGGTAAGATAGGTCGTGAATGAACATAGGTATTCCTCTGAGGACTGAATGGTGTTAGTCACAAAGGTGATGTTTAGCGATGTACGTGCTACCTTGCTTGTTCTGAGAACCAGTTATTAAACGACAGACACATTCATTGTTTTAGGAGAGAAAAAAATGTTTCTAATGGGACACATTTGGGTATGGATATCTTTTTTTGGTAGATAATATTTCTTAATACAAAACTTTAAAAAAAATTGTGATATAGTTTACTACAATAAAGTGTACAGATTTTAGATGTAAAATTAGATGAGTTTTGACAAATGTAAACAACTATTTAACCAACACCATAATCAAGATATTGAACATTCCGTCATTGCAGAATATCTTCTCTCTCTCTCTCTCTCTCTCTCTCTTTTTTTCCAGACAAGATCTCACTCACCCATGCTGGAGTATGCAGTGGTGCAATCGTTAACTCACTACAGCCTCCATCTCCTGAACTCAATTGATCTTCCTGCCTCAGCCTCCCAAGAAGCTGGGATAACAGGCTTGCACCACCACACCTGACTAATTTTTCTATTTTTTTTGTAGAGATGAGGTCTCACTATGCTGCCCAGACTGGTCTCGGACTCCTGGGCTCAAGTGATCCACCTGCCTTGGCCACCCAAACTGCTGTGATTACAGGCGTGAGCCACCACGCCTGGCCTTGTCCGTCTCCTTCTAGTAAATCTCTATATCCAGTCAGAGGTAACCACTGTTCGAATTTCATTTTGCCTGTTTCAGCACCTCATATAAATGAGATCATACGGTATGTACTATTTTGTGTCTAGCTTCCTTTGGTTAATGCAGTGCAGTGTTTTCCAGATTAATCTATTTTTTATTTCAAGTAGTCTGTAGTTTTTATTGCTGAATACATATAACTTATGTAAATTTATATTTAAAATTCTTAGCATAATATATATTTATTATAATATATGTCTATTCATCCTTTCCCTTGTTAATGGACATTTGGTTGTGTCCAGTTTGGGCTATTATGAACAAAACAGATCCTTACATAATTTTTTGTGTGGACATATGTTTCTTTTTGCTAAATACCTAAGAGTAGAATTATTAAGTCATAGGGTAGAAACATGTTTAACTTTATTTTAAAACTTTCAAATAGTTTTCCAAAGTGGTTGTACCAGTTTTCATGGGAGTTCCCATTGCTCCTCATCTTTGCCAGCCCTTGAAATTACTTTAAAAAAAAGTTGGCCAATCTCCTGGGTATAAAGTAGCATTTTAATTTGGTCTTAGTGTTCATTTCCATGATGATTACTGACACTGAGCACCTTACAATATGCTTTTTGGCCATTTGTATATCTTCTTTTGTGAAATATTTGTTCATACCTGTTGCCCATTTAAAAACAGGCTATTTGTCATTTACTATAGATTCATAGGAATTCTTTATATATTTTGGTCATTATATAGATACACACAAATACATATAGACATATACATTATATATACACTTTATATGTACACATATGTACATATATAATGCATATTTGCATATATATGTATTATATATGTGTGTATATATATAATGCATATTTTCTCTTACTCTGACATGAGTTTTCATTTTTAAATTCTGTTTTATGATAAAGATAAATTTAAAAATTTGATGACCCATATGTTCTTTTACACATTGTTGTAAGGGTGAGTTTATGATATGAAGAGTTCCTGGAAAGTACTGGGTTCAGATTAGCAATCCCTCTTGCTGAGGTCTAAGCCTATTCTAGCTCCTTTATTTTTTATCTGCTCTCAAGTGAGACTTAGAGTGTTGGAAATATTCCAAACCCTGTTCTCTCTGATATGTATTCTTGACATTCATTCTAAAGGGCCATGTTACAGTTGAGCCTTGAACACCATGGGTTTGAATTGCCCAGTTCCACTTGTACGCAGATTTCCTTCTTCCTCTGCCACCCCTGAGACAGTAAGACCAACCCCTCCTTTTCTCCTTCCTTCTCAGCTTTTGCAACATGAAGATGAAGATATAGGACTTTATGATGATCCACTTGTAATTAATGAATAGTAAATATATTCTCTCTTCCTTACAATTTTCTTAATAATATTTTCTTTTCTCTAGCGTACCTTATTATGAGATTACAGTACGTAATATATGTATATATAAAAAACATACAAAATATATGTTAATTGACTGTTTATGTAATCAGTAAGGCTTCCAGTCTACTTTAACAGTAGACTATTAGTGGTTAAGTTTTTGGTGAGTCAAAAGTTATACCCAGACTTTTTATTGCATGGGGAGTGAGGACCCCTAACCCTGGGTTGTTCAAGGATCAAGTATATTTGATTAGCAAGAATAGGAATGCAGAAGAAGATAGAGTCTTTCTTGCTGTGACATCTCCTTCAATACATTAGATGTATCGTTGAGACAAGTTGCTGCAGGTCTCAAACCTGCAGTATTACTTCTTTAGAAAGAACTTGCAATATGTTTTAGGCCCCAAATCTGAATCCTTTAAATAAATAGTTTATTTGCTTTCTCTGAAGCTGTTCTCTCCAGAAAGCTAGGCATGAGTCTAAGCGATGAGTTAAAGTAATCTGAGGTAGATACTTCACTGTCTTTTTTTGCCACCCTTATCCCCTAAAATGCGTGCTAGGGGACTTGGCTTATGTGCTCAGGATACACTAGCCACAAGTTCTTTCGACAGACCTAGACATAATTAAGACATGGGGGTTAGTTTTATGTTTAAGATCAGTAAGTATGATTTGAACAAATAAATGGATAAGAATTAAAACAACTAGAATAATAAATCTTTGAACTCTTCTGCCACTTGCTTTCACACACTAATCTCATTGGATTTTTCCTTATTTCTAAACATGCCATCATTTCTCCTACCTCAAGATATATGTACTTTTCCCCCTTCTTTTTCTAAAAATGTCTCTGTTTTTTTCTTTACTTGCTTACCTAAACTGTTTCGGAAACTTCAAACAATTGCCCTTGGTTTTTATTTTAATTTATATAAAGTTGGCATCAAGGCTATGACATAATATAGTTTGAGGTGGTTTTTTTTTTTTTTTTTTTTGAGACAGAGTCTCACTCTGTCGCCCAGGCTGGAGTGCAGTGGCCAGATCTCAGCTCACTGCAAGCTCCGCCTCCCGGGTGTACACCATTCTCCTGCCTCAGCCTCCCGAGTAGCTGGGACTACAGGTGCCCACCACCTCGCCGGCTAGTTTTTTGTATTTTTTAGTAGAGACGGGGTTTCACTGTGTTAGCCAGGATGGTCTTGATCTTCTGATCTCGTGATCCTCCCGTCTCGGCCTCCCGAAGTACTGGGATTACAGGCTTGAGCCACCGCACCCGGCCGTGAGGTGGTATTTTATTGGGACTTCATTATACTGCCTCTTTAATTATCTGGCCCCCTGAAAAATTACTTGAACCCAGACAATGTGTTTTGTTCATTAATAAACCCTGGTACCTAGCATCTTGCTGTGCTTGAATAGAGACCCTGAACTAAGCTTCCACTTTAACAATGACCCTCTGTAGTAGGAAAATACATCTTCACAGTCATTTGACATTCCCCGTTTCATTGCAGTGTTCATGCCTCCACTAAAGCTTATAACCAGGGCTAGACTGGGGATCTAAAAGAATCTCTCCTTCCATCTCCCAAGATGCCTGAGAGTTTCAGTATCTTTTCCATTCCTTAAGGATTTAGGGCACTGTTACTCTGGGGATGTTGAGCAATTAAATAAGATGTCTAGGCTAATTCATGTTATAATCTACTGTTGAGAATATGGAAAGGCGAAGGGACACTGATATTAATAGAGACTGAGTATTGGCAGATACAGTCTAGGAGCTTTACATAACTAGTTTCATTTATGATAGCTGATAGGACATTAAGTTTTTATGAGGAGATGGGGATAGGAATATTGATAACAAGTAATGATTAAAAGTGTGAATTCTGGAGTCAGGAGATTGGGGTTCAAATCTTTGCCCCACAACATGTAAGCTCTATTATAGTAGACAATTGGCTCAAAAGCTCTCTAAGCCTCAGTTTTCTCATCTTTAAAATGGGCATAAAAATTGTATGAGTCTGTTTTGTGACAACAACAACAACAAAAAAACCCATAGATTTGGTAGCTTATAAACAATAGAAATGTATTTCTCATAGTTCTGGAGGCTGGGAAGTCCAAGACCAAAATGCCAGCATATTTAGTGTCTGTGAGAGCTCACTTTCTCATTCATAGATGGCGTCTCTCACAGTGTCCTTGCATGGTAGTTGAGGACAAACAAGTTCCCTAGGGCCTCTTGTATAAGGGCACTAATCTCAACCATGGGGCCTGCAGCCTCATGACCTCATCATTTCCCCAAAGTTCCTACCTTTTAGCACCAGTACCTTGGGGGTTACAATTTCAACATATGAATTTGGGGGCACAAAAGCATTAAGACCATGGCAATTATAGTATGTACTTCATAGGATTGTTGAGTGATATGCAATTTAAAAGAGTAGAGAACCCCAAGTGTAGTGCCTAATGCATAATAAATGTTCAATAAGCATTAGCTATTATTATTGTTGATATCAAGGATAAGACCTCCAGGGCATGAAAGCTCTCAAATTTAGGTGAGAGAAATGCTGGAAGGTGGGAGAGTTGGCAAGGAAAAAGTCTCTTGAATAATTTTGTATTGCCAAACACTATCAGTATGTGTATGTTTTGAAGGGAATTGTAAAGGGCAGAAAATAATTAGGATGATCTGAAATTTGGCAAAGGAAGGGGTAGAGTAAAGCAAGGGTCCCCAACTCCTGGGCCAGAGACTGATACCAGTCTGTGGCCTGTTAGGAACCCAGCTGCACAGCAGAAGGTGAGCGGGAAGCTCGCAAGCAAATCGTCAGCTGTATTTACAGCCGCTTACAATCACTTGCATTACTGCCTTAGCTCTGCTTCCTGTCAGATCAGTGGCAGCATTAGATTCTCATAGGAACATGAACCCTATTGTGAACTGTGCATGCGAGGGATCTAGGTTGTGTGCTCCTTATGAGAATCTAATGCCTGATGATCTGTTGCTGTCTCCCATCACCCCCAGATGAGACTGTCTAGTTCTAGGAAAACAAGCTCATGGTTCCCACTGATTCTACATTATGGTGAGTTGTATAATTACTTCATTATATATTACAATGTAATAATAACAGAAATAAAGTGCACAATAAATGTAATACACTTGAATCATCCTGAAACCATCCCCCACTCCCTGGTCCATGGAAATACAGTCTTCCACGAAACCGGTCTTTGGTGCTGAAAAGATTAGAAAACATTGGAGTAAAGGAAGTAATTTATCTCACTTCTTTTGTGTCTGGTTCTTTGATCCCTAATCCCTTTTTGGGGGGTTTTATTAGGCAAAGAGTCATAAATTAATAAGCAACAAGGATTGCTGACACTCCCTCCATTCCACCTTCCTGAGAACTTCCAACAGTCTGCTGTCCTTTCAGTGCGTATCCACCCTACCCCACTCCATTCTTACATGGGTACTATTGTGTGCAGGGTTCACGTGTGTTAGATTGGGGCCAAGTAAACACAGCTGAAACTCCTACTTATGCTGTCAGGAGACTGGCCTCTCCTCAAAGGACAAAAAGCAGTCTTCATGTTTTTTGCTTCTCTTTCTGCATCTTCCGTCAGTTCACACGTGTGCATGTGGGGTATCTCACTCCTCTGTATCCCCAGCTTGCAGTTGTCAGAGCACAAGTGGCAGTGTGGGCCTTCTGCAACACGGAGCCGAATTTATACAGAACTTCATCAGGAGGATACGGGGAGAAAAGGTCTCCCATCACAGAAACCAGAAAAGGCAGAGGGAAACTTGCCTGGCAATGCAAACGGCATGTTGTTGCTCATCTAAACATCTTAGATATTTGGGAAAAATGAACACATGCGTGCAAGCTCCCACATGCATAAAATGAATTCCATTCTTCATTAGCTATGTTTTCCAGCTTTTATCTCTCATTTCATTCCAGATTCTTTTATTCTCATAGCCGTGCTTTCCAGCAACCAATTAATGTTTTCTCTGATAGATGTTTCTTTTAAAGGGTAATCTGTCTTTGACGTTAAGCTCAATATTCTTCTTCTAACTTCTAAGGGAATAGAAGATACATAAAAGTAAAGAGCTGGGGAGAAGAATATAATATGTCAGCTCCAACCAGTTGGATTTAAATACTGTAATTTTTTCTGTCTTATTCATGACAGTACTCTCAGCTAGGATTTTATTATATGTCCATATAGGGTAAAAAAAGAGAAGGGACAAAATTCCAAATCCACATTCATATGTGGTTTTACCTAGCGAATAATGAACTTTTAGTTATGCTCAGTGTTTGCCAAGGAAATTTATATAACAAATATAAAAAGAGACCTGAGAGGACACAGCTCAAACTCTTGTGTTGTATTGATTAAAATTAGAGCAGGTTGCAGGAGAAACAGTGACATACAATACACGTAGAATTCAAAATAACTTACTGTTTTGTTAATTTTTGGAGATTGGGCTTGGTATTATCATGTTTCCACTTCTAATTCTCAAAAGAATGATTAAAGCAATTTCCTAAGTAATTGTGAGATTTTCTCTTCTTTTCTTTATAAAAGTGCATTTATTGTTTTGCCTGGTTTCCTTTGCAAAGCATATACTGGTAGCTATCAGGCTGTACTTTTAAAGTGCATAACTTGGTTCTGTGTGACCAATTATGAGAAACTTATTGGAGTTTTGTCATTGGAAATGACAATGATTCTACCTAGTCCACCAGTTTGTACTTTACAAAACAGAATGGCATTCCCGATGTCTCTTCACGATATGCTACAGAAATTATGTAACTACTTTGTAAAAACCTATGTTCTTTCTTGCTTTTCATGAATATACTTCTGAAATCAAATTTTCAGTTTTCACGTACAAGTCTGACCTTAGAAACCCACAGAGTTAGACACATTTGCCAGCCTGTGGGACAATTTGAATATGTCAGATTTGGGCACAGAAGTGTTCAGTTCTTCCAGGACATATTTGATCATTCACATTCTGACTTCCATTACTTAATTACAGGTGTCATCGAAGAATTCCAGGATCAAATTCCTATAATATTGACTTGAATAAGGTGAGTCTTATGCATGATCTGGCAGCTGAGAGGTTATTCATACCCTTTTAAAATATTATCCAGGTGTTTACGTATTTACATATTTCCAAGCTAAAAAGAAGAAAAAAAAAAAAACCTAGGTCTTCTTATTTTCCTTTTCATACTTTTGACTTTCAATTTTGTAGGCCCAAATTAAATTCTGTTTTTACATCTTCAATGATAGAAGCATTCAGGGCACCATGAAAAATAAAGGCCTTATTACTTCATAATATGTTTGAAATTGTGCATAATTACGTTTAGTTGATTAGTTGACTGTAGTAATTGCAAGACCATGGAGTGACTGAAATTAGAAATGGAAAAGACCCATTGGGTATCATTATCTTTCTTTCAGTCAAGACAAGATTGTTCTCTGAAGTGCAGTGTGTGTGTGTGTGTGTGTGTGTGTTTGTGTGTGTCTCAGCATTCTCCCTCAGCTACATACATAAGCAATTTGATACTCTTTTTTAGATAGAAATAATAGAATGCTGAGGAAAAGTGATCTAGTTTGGATGTTGCTCCACCAAAATCTCATGTTGAAATGTAAAATGTAATCCCCAGTGTTGGAGGTGGGACCTCATAGGAGGTGAGGCCTGGTAGGAGGTGACTGGCTCACAGGGATGGATTTCTTGTGAATGGTTTAGCATTATTCACTTGGTGCTGTTCTCATGATAGTAAGTAAGTTCTTGAGAGATCTGGTTGCCTAAAAGTGTGCAGTATTTGCCCCCTCACTCTCCCTCTTGCTCCTGCTTTTGCCATATGATCTGCCTGCTCCTACTTTACCTTCTGCCGTGAATAACAGCTCCCTGAGGCCTCTGCAGAAGCAGACAGCCTGCAGAACCGTGAGCCAGTTAAACCTCTTTTCTTGGAAATCACACAGTCAGCTATTTGTAGCAATGCAAGAATGTCCTGTTACAAAAAGAATGGACAGAAAACTCTAACCACAATCATAAGAGTGGCAGTATTAGTATTAGTAGTAATAGTAATAGCAGTAGTAGTATTTATGGAACACTAACTATATGCCAAGCACTATACTTACATATGTCCAATATAAGCCTTGTTCCAACGATATTCAATCAGGTATTACTATCCCCATTTTTTATACACAAGGAAATGAATATTTATGAAACAAGGCTAAATGATTTGCACAAGATCCTACAGCTATAAGTAGTGGATCCTAGACTTAAACCCTGATCTTCCTACCACCAAGCCCCAAGCATTTCCCTCACCATGACGGTGAAAGGAACAGACTGCCCTTGGCTGCAATAGCTGTGGGGCAGTTTCACAACCTAATGCACAACAGAGTGGAAAAAGAGTGATGCCTACCTGAGAAAGACTTGTTCCTTGACCAAATTTGAGTCAAACTCCTCTGAGTCCTCTTTCTGACTAGGTTCAGAACCTGGGGGCTCTGCTTTTGGCCTGCTTAATCCAATTTCAGCAATAATCCTTTTTTTGGGTCAGTCTAGCAAGAATCCCCCTAGCCTTGATGTTTTCTCTTAGTAATTTGCCATCCACTGACTCCCCATCCTACTCCTTGGCCATAAGTCTCCGTCTTTGTCTTTGAGTACTTATAGTCAAAGTTGAGCTCTATCCCTGTCTCAACTGCAAAATCCCCACTGCAATTGTCCCTCTTAACTAAAGTCTGTCTGCCTTTCCATCTTTAGCAAGTGTCTGATTAATTTTTTTAACATACTTACAGTCCCACAGGGCTTGAGAACTGAAATCAAAATTGCACCCATCGGGCTAATGCTGTGGTTCTGAGAAGGAGGCATTGGCAAGTCCAGTCTTGAGGGAGGGTCCATAAAGGTGTCCAGAAGGGCTAGGGCAGAGATTGGAAGCCACTAACAACTCAGTTCTCCCCTCTCTCTACAGAGTCAAACCTGGGGCCTGAGGTAGAAAGGTAGTCCCTTTGTGCCGAGCAGCAGCCCCAGGACTTGGTATGAATCACCCTTATTCTGCTCACAAATTGAGGCTGGGCCCAGCTCGCCCAGCCAGCAAAGGGGATTGTCGGTGGAGGAGTGCTGCTTAAGCTCAGAAGCAATCATTGCTGGAAGGTTTTTCTAGGTCACAAGAAGAGATGATCCTGAGAAAGGGAAACCCCTTTCACTTGGCTCTCATTCTCTTTCTGCCCACCGCCATGTAAGACGTGCTTTTTGCCTTCTGCCATGATTGTGAGGCCCCCAGCTATGTGGAACTGTGAGTCCATTAAACCTCTTTTTCTTTATAGATTACCCAGTCTCAGGTATGCCTTTATCAGCATTGCGAAAACAGACTAATACCAAATAGAGCTTGAATGTGTGGGCTCTGCTCTCTGCACATAGCATGAGGCCCATTTGGTATGGGATGAAGCAAGAGGTGGAGAGAAAATGGGTGCATGGCACAGCTGGGGCTTGGGGGTCAGGGGTGCCAATCCCCACAATTTCACATACTGAAACAGAATTCTAAGAAGTCTTAGACTTCTAAATTTGTGTCTGGCCTTCCAGTGGTAACATAGGAATAATTTTTTCAAGGTGAAAGAGCAGAACATATTTTATTTTATTTAAGAATTTGTTAACATGACTTATACCTTCTGATATTCAGCCATATTGCATATGACTCTCCATTTTTGCTATTGTCCTGTACTCTACCAGTTTAGGGAGAAGGTCTGTGCATAAGCCCTAGGTCTTAGGTAAAAACCAAAATATTTGGACACCCTCTCTAATTATCAGTGTCTGACCTAACTTATCATACTGAAGCATCATTGTCTGAATCAAAATGTTCCCTTTGGGTTAAAGCCAACTACACATTTCTGGGATCTGGTGTAAAATGTAAATATAAGACCTCTTTTGAAAAAGATGAAGAAAAGTATTAAAGATGCTTAAATATAAAGTTATTTTCTTTCTTCTACAGACTCTCTCAAACTTCCATGGTTCTTTAGTTGCCATGTCATGTCGTCATAACTTCAAAAAGTTAATTATTAGTATAGGCTTTATCATTTGTCTTTATATTGTGCAATGCCAATTTTAAATGCAACTATAAGAGCATCCAGCTCACATGTGGAATCACCAAAATTATGTAATTTATATTTTATAGCTTATACATGTATATCAACAAAAGGAGTTGGACAATGAGAGGCAGATCTCATAGTTGATCCCATGAGACAATTTGGGCTGAGAGCTCAGTTTATGAACCCAGTGAGACACTCACATGGACTTCTAGAATCAGCTATTGAAGAGTTTACAGGAAGCAGGAAATCCCACAGAAACAGATAGCTCTAAAATTAGGAAATTTGCACCATCTGTTAGTATATCGTTTTTACCCATGGGATGATGAACATTAAGGTAATCTGGGATAAATATAAAACAAAAGATGAGGTAATAATCACTTCCTTTTACTTCTGTGTAGATTCACCACCAAAGTGTGCATGAGAGACACCAAAGTTCAGTCTTGCTCACTTTTTTTTTTTTTTTTTGTTGAGACGGAGTCTCACTCTGTTGCCCGGGCTGGAGTGCAGTGGCCGGATCTCAGCTCACTGCAAGCTCCGCCTCCCGGGTTCACGCCATTCTCCTGCCTCAGCCTCCCGAGTAGCTGGGACTACAGGCGCCCGCCACCTCGCCCGGCTAGTTTTTTGTATTTTTTTTAGTAGAGACGGGGTTTCACAGTGTTAGCCAGGATGGTCTCGATCTCCTGACCTCGTGATCGCCCATCTCGGCCTCCCAAGTGCTGGGATTACAGGCTTGAGCCACCGCGCCCGGCCTCTTGCTCACTTTTTAAACAAGCTTTGTGAATCTCTCTATTTTTAAAACGACTTTATTGAGGTATAATTTACATATCATAAAATTCACCCATGATCACTGCACAGTTCAGTAACTTTTAGTAAATTTACAAAGTTGCACAGCCAGCACCACAATCCAGTCTTGGAATCTTTCTGTCAACCCAAAGGGTTCCCTCGAAGGCAGTTACCACCCCCAATCCCAGCCCTAGGCCAGCATTGATCTGCTTTCTGTCTGTATGATTTGCTTTTCTGAAAATTCCACATAAATAATCTAATATTTGCAATCATTTGTTTTGGGCTTCTTTCACTGAGCATAATATTTTTGAGGCCCACCCATGTTGTAGTGTGTAAAAAGTAATTCATTTCTTTTGGTTACTGATTACTATCTCACTACATGGATAGATCACATTTTGTTTATCTTTTCACCAGTTTTTGGCTGTTTGAGTGACTTCCAGTTTTTTGGCTATTATAAATAATGCTGCCATGATCATTCACATCTTCGGTGGTCATTAGTTTTCATTCCTCTCAAGTAAATGCCTAGGACAGAATTGCTACGTTGTATGGTAAGTTTATGTTTACATTTTTAAGAAGTAGCCATATTGATTTCCAAAATTTCAAGGTGTTCTCCCATTAGCAAATCCTGGCCAATATTTGGTACTGTCATTCTTTTTGATATAGCTTTTCTAGTCGCTGTGTAGTGGTATTTCATTGTGATTTTAGTTTGATTTGTCTTGATGATGACTCATGTTGAACATCTTTTCATGAACTTCTCAATCATGTTTGCATTTTTCTTTATGTCTATTCAAATCTTTTGCTGTTTGTTAAAAAAATGGTTTGTTTGGCTTCTAAGTTATAAAAAGTCTTTTTTTTACCATGAGTACAAGTCTTTTCTTAGTTATATATGTTGCAAATATTTTATCCCAGTCAGTGTCTTGCCTTTTCATTATTAAACTATATATTTTGAAGATAAAAAGATTTTAATTTTGATAAAATTTATTAAAGATATCCAATTTATCATTTTTTCATTTAATGCATTCTGCTTTTGGTGTCATATCTGAGAAATATTTGCTTAATCCAATGTCATGAGGATTATCTTCTATGTTTTTTTCTAAATGTTTAATAGTTTTAGCTCCAATATCTAAGTCTATAATCCATTTTTGAGTTAATTTTTATAGATGGTGTGAGGTCTGAATTAAAGTTTATATTTTCAGTATATACAAATCCAATTGTCTTGGCATTTGCCTTTCCTCAAAGATGACAAGCCATTGACATCTTTGACAAAAATCAATTGACTATAAATGTGAGGGTTAAGGTCTTTCTATGTTACATTTACCCTCCTTTTTCTGGTCTTAAGGATGCAGGGGATGATAGAATATCTCAAAATTACATGTATGCTCATCCCACATTATACACAGTGGTGTCAGAATAACAAAACTAATATTACCAGCACTGGCATAGTGGCTCATACCTTTAATCCTGGCACTTTGGGAGGCCAAGGTGGGAGGATCACTTGAGCCCAGGAGTTCTGGACCCACATGGGCAACATGTGAAACCTCATATCTACAAAAATTAGATGGGCACGGTGGCTAATTTTATGGTGTTCTTTTATGGTTCTCCCAGCTACTTGGGAGGCTAAGGTGGGAGGATCACTTGAGCCCAGGAAGCAGAGGCTGCAGTGAGTTGAGATCACACCACTGCACTACAGCTTAGTGACAGAGTGAGATTCTATCTCAATAATAATAATAATAGTAATAATAATACCAGCACCAATATAACTTTCCATAGTAAAGGAGAAAAGGAATTCTCTTTTTCTCAACCATCACAAGATTCAAGACTGACATTCCTCTAACAAAAGACAGATTAGCAAGAGAAAAGCATAACAAATTCATTTCATCAATATTTTACATGGCACAAGAGCCTTCAGAAAGGATCTAAAGACCCAGGGAACACTGAGTGTTGTTATGGATCTGTGCAGAAGCGTGATTGGAGGACAAAAGGGGGTATGATCTAATAGATATAAACTGGTGGGAACTTAGCAAGGCCTATTTGTTCAGATTCTTCTTTGCCTCCAGGTATAAGGCAGAACCCCTCTGGAATGAGGGTCATATCAGGTCATACCACATACTTTCAGGGGAAGTAAGTCAGAGAATTCTTTTTATGACCTCAGGAGAGAAAGGTAGGAGAAATCAGAGAAAGAGAAGATCACAAAGACCTTTCTGCTTCTGCAATATTCTCAATTTCCTTCAGCTTAAAATACTCAATATTCCAAGGTGTCGTATTTTGGGGGTAGCATTTCCTTCACCCCATAACCATTTATTTTTAAAAGTGATCCACTTTAATGCCGACTAGAAGCTCTGGGTAAGAACCTCTCAGGTTGGGGCTCCACTCTGGTGTGATGTGGCTGGGCGGTCATTGAGGAACCCTCAAATGCCATTATCCCTTGAATTTTCTTCTGTTTTCAGCTCCCCCATAAAGAGATTCTCTAATCTTCAGTCAGTAGACAGTTCTGGAAAGCAGGAAAAGAAAGAGGCTGCACCATAAATACAGTCACCCTTTTCATGCTGTAACTTCTTCTTAATTAAACCTTATGTCTCTGAGTCTTGTGTCTCTGACATTTCTTCAGAGAACAAGCAGCCATTCTTTGGTTGCAGAAAAAAAAGGATAATTCCTCTACTGCTTAATAGGGTCAAACAAGAGGTGTGGTGGAGCTGACTTGAGCCAGCTCTCTGGAAGACATGTGCTCATGTCTTCCCAGTTCTGTGTTGAGTAATATTATATTGGTAGCTTGAAATTGGCCATGATGGGAATATTTACATCATGAAAATTGGCAAACAGGGCTTTTTATTGGGGGTGGGGTGGAGTAGGGAGTTGGTTACCAGCACAGCATTGGATCTTATATTGCTGCTTATAAGACACATTTTTGATAAATCCTTCATTGTTCAACCTTACCTACAATATCATTTTTAGATTTTGGAATTCCAAGGCCTAAGTCAGCTTGCCAGCTTGCTTCTGCACTGTCTCCTACTGGTAGCTTTGGTTTTGTTTTTCTCCGTTTTGCTAAATCTGTTAATACTTGTCCAATGCTTTCCAATTTCTCACACTTTGTTATCTCTTCTCATTCTGTTTGTCAATTTATCCTTACATTGTTATTTTAAGATTATTAGAAAGAAAGATTGAACACAAAGTAAAGGAGTATTCATTTAACCGTACTTAATTTTAAGTAGGCTTTAGCTTTAAAAAGTTTTCTTGGATTTTATACACATGAAAATACATAAAGATGCTATGCTCCATCTTTCTGTTCCCTCAGCTCTACTCTGCAGATATTAAAAATGGGTTTAAAATAGTCATTTTCTGTCTTACAGAAGAACGTTGTGAAGAATTATGTAATAAAAAGGGGTTCTCATGTTTAAAAGAACAAAACATAACACAGTGACTGATAGGATGTACTTCACGATGTTAAATGTTAATTAGCTCTGGGATTGTGATTCCTGTTTTCTTATTTTGGTTTCTCTAATCTTTTTAACACATCTACAATAATTCTTCATTATTTTAGAAACAAAAAAGTAAAAGTTATTTTAAATGGAATACAATTTACATACAAACAAACCCAAAAGTATTATGATAGAATTATTTCACAATTCTTAGGAGTTTACTGAGTTGAGAAAAGGAGATGTAACATTAGAACATAACCTAATTCTAATGTCTAATTCCAAGGCATGTTGTGTTTTTTGGCATATCTCTGCATTCCTCAAACACATATACACTTTGGGGTTTCTAAAAGTAGAATATTATTACATAGATCTTGGTAGGAAGTGGAAAGTTGCAAACTGTTGTCACTTTCATTTTCACATTTCTTCCTGTAAATTGAGAAAGACATCGTTCTGCCTCACCAACTGAGATATTCTATAAATGTTCAGCACACATATGTGTACAATAACACGAAAGCTTTCATTCGTCTTATAAAATCCTTGCGTGGCAATACCACTATTTTTTTTAATCTATTGAGGTGTGGGCTTTTGAAATTTGAGACCTTGCTTCTCACCCTGAAGGAAAATTAGGAAGAGAAAAAAATTAAAAGTGCCCTCTACTTTCCTGGTAATTTCGATTTCTTATGCCTTGTCTTTCCTAGGGATTTCAAATATTTCAATTGTAGTAGACTTGTTGAGGCATTCCCTACTGGCTGCTGTTCTGCCAGTGGTCACCTTGACAGCTTTCTCCTTACTTAGCTAGTTTTAGGAGCACCAAGTGAGAGAATATTGGAACTGGCTAGAGAATGAGTGGCCAGGGCCCATTTTGAGTAAATCTGACAGCTTTCAAATTCTGCTGAAGATACAAAACCCAGACATAGAAACAGGTAGGATTTGTAAAGGTCAAGGAATACGGATGTCAGCTGTTGCCAGAGGACCCATCTCTGAGATCTCCCTAGAAGACCAGTCTCTGACATCCTTTCTTGGCTACGCTCCTGAGGCCAAATGCCAGACCGTCAACTATAGGGTAGCACTGGCAGGAAGAGAAGTGTGTTTTGAATGATTTGACAGTCTGCTGAGGACTCCACAGGCAAGGAGCTTGATATATAGTGCTTCCTGGTTAAAAGTAATGATCTTTTAAGTAAGAGGTGGTTGAGGTAGTTATTTTGGCCTCAGCAATCTCTAAGGCGAGAAAAAAAAATCAATTCACAGGATCTCGAGGGGCAGGACTAGGCTAATTTCATGTGCTAAGATTAGGACCTAAGCCCTTAGTGGCCCAGCAAGAGAAGGCAGGGAAGCTTGTATAATTAAACAGAGAAACTCTAGGCTTTGAAGTGAAACATGAAGCTTATTAGAATTGCAGCTAATATGGGTATGCTTGGCCTTGGACATGCTGAAAATGCATGCTTGTGATTGCTATTATAAAAGATGTCAATATAAAGGCTTTGTGCTGTGTCAATGAGCAGTTGTCTTCTGCCATTTTGACATCTGAGGGGGTCCTTTAATGGCTCCCAATCTTAATCTTTCTTTTTTTTTCTCTGAGCTTTTAATATTTTCTCAAAAGTAAATCTTAATCGAATTTCTTAATCAGGTTAGCTTCTCTTCTTTGAAATTACTTCCCTTTGACAATATCTTAATAGTAACTAAGGCATCCATGCAGAAAATTAGAAACGCATTGCCTGTCCACCGCCCGTTATTATCTCCTATGCAGGAAGCTGGGAATGGTGAGTGGATGTGGTGGGCTGGAGCTCAAGGTTTTGTGAAGCAGGTAGATATCTTTAAGAAAGAGGAAGCCTTCTTACAGTCATTATATCATTCTTGGAATCCATCTACTTTCTTCTTCCTTCCATCCTCCTTCTTCCTTCCTTCTTCTTCCTTCTTCCTTTTTCCTCCTTCTTCCTTCCTCTTTCCTTCCTTCCTTCTTCTTTTCTTCCTTCCTGCTTCTCTCCTTTCCTTCCTTCCTTCTTTCCTTCCTTCCTTCCTCCCTTCCTTCTTTCCTTCCTTTCTTCCTCCCTCCCTCCCCCCACTTTCATTTCCTTCCTTTCTTCCTCCCTCCTTTCCTTCCTTCCTTCCTTCCTTCCTTCCTTCCTTCCTTCCTCCTTCTTTCATTTCTTCTCCTCTTTTTCCTCCTCCTCCTTCTTCTCAAATATTTAGTAAGAAGTTACTATGCAAGAGGCACTGCATAGTGTTAGGAAGAGATGTGCAAATTAGAGCAATACACTGCTTCTGTTCTAAAGGAATACTCAAACTGCCAGAGAAGCTGCTAAGACACATAAATGAAAGATTCAGGACTTGGAGTCAGAAAAACTGAGTTCCAATCCTGCTCTTCTGTTTCCCGACTATAAGTCTTTGGGCAAATTATATGCCTTTACTTAACCTCTGTTTTCTTATCTGTATTATGGAGTTAATAATAATGCCTTTCTCAGGTAGTTATTTTTGGAGGACTAAATAACATAGAACAGTGTATAACATATATTAAGCACTTAAAACTGTTGGTTGTTTTTAGGGGAGATAGGATAGACTCACAAATCATGTAAAATAGTTTATATTAAATTAGCATTGTATCAGTAAAAATATTAAAAATGAAAGTGATACAAAGAATCAGTTATTTAAGAAAATTTTAAGGAAGATACATAGCGGAATAAATTCTATGAAATGGGTAATTCTTACAGCTCATAAACTTTAAAACTAAATGATCTTAAAAGCTCTTTCAATGAGAGTAAAAAGTATGCTTCATTTCTCTATTTTTGACACCAAAACCCACTGTCACCTTTACTGCTGACATATTTGAAGTGAGTGAACAGGCACATGTCCAAGATAAAGTGGATGCTGGGAAAGACATGAGAACTTGAAGAGAGTGAAACATCTCAGAAAGGTGATGCTGTTAGGCTGTCAGAAGCATGCATGAGATAAACAAGAAGCAGTCAAGAGATGACTCATGGAAATGCCTTTGCTGTGAAACTGGGTGTTTAAATTGTGTACAAGATATATTGTAGTGTATAGAATGATGGAGAATCGGAAGATTCAGGCCACACAAAAAATAGCCCAGAGTAAGAATATGTTGTGTTTTCAGTTTTAAGCCAAGATAATGGGCTTTTATTCTACTCAGTAGTTCTTCTTTCTTTCTTATTTAATTTAAAATATTTGCTCTGCATACTACATGCTTGTTGTAGGAAAGGAACATGCCTCATACTTCATCATCTTTTCATGGAATGCAGCAAGATGCTGAGCACCTTAGAGCTTAAAGGAATCTTAGAGCTTTAGTGAACCCCAAAGCTCTTGTTTTACAAATGCCAAATTTCAGACTCTTAACTAATGTCTGTATGTTGGTTGTACGGATTGAGAACAGTATTTAGGAAAAATAATCTCTAGAAGATAAAAATTCAACATTCTTTATTTTGACCCACAGAAGCCTGCTGAAGAATGCTTTGGTATCCTAGGTAGATTATCTGATTGCACAAAAATAAACTTAAATCATTCTTGTAGAGATATTTTCCATCACATTTCAAAAAGAGATGAAATCTCTTTTATCTGGATCCTGGAGTTAAATTTACAAAGACTTGGAGTATTAATGAAATCATATTGAACCATTACACAAATGATGAATTTATACATATGAAATAAACATGTATATAATCACTCATGATGATTATATGTCAGAAATAGTTCTAAATGTTCCCTGTAAATGAAATAAGTTAATTGTAATAACTCTCAAAAATATGTACTATCTCTGTTTTGTAGTTGAAGAAATTGAAACATAGTTTGACTTTAAGTACTTACAGCTAGTGAGTATCAGAGCCTGAATTTCAACTCATGGAATAGAGCACATGCTTGTAACCAGTACACCTTCCTGATTTTTGTTGTTATTGTTCAAGAACAAGGGTGTTTGGGGGACTTCGTTATGTTAAAAGAAAAACTTCACAAAATAAATTTAACAGAGTTTATTTTCACATACAAAATTCATGAATTGGGCAGCACTCAGAACTGGAAGAGGTTCAGAGAGCTTCACTTTAGCAGCATGAGGAGCAGGCTTTTACAGGCTAACCATAGAAATAAATAAATTACCTTATTAGCTGGGAACTGGATCTTAGAGTTGAAATAATCACATCAAGTCGACAGTCAAAATAATTCTTAATATTTGCATAGTGCTCTACAGTCTTCTCATTACTTCATTCATGAAACATTTATTTAGCATCTTCTATGTCCTACAATTAGCTACTGTAATAACTAATATAGTAAATTATATTTTGAGAAGTTTCATTTTGCTAGTTTTTTTTTCTCCTGAGCTTATTTATACCTACCTGATTCTTACAACAACCCACCCAATTTTAGTATATGCATATTACAGGTAGTAAAATTGAGACATAAAGAGATGAAGTACCTTGCTTACTGTTCTCACAGTTGGTAAGCCACAGAGCTGATTCAAACCCAGGTATTTATCAAGCTCCAAAGTTCTATGCTTCTTGGGAGAGCTACCTTCCAGAGGCCCATGGTCCAGAGACAGCATCAATATAAAAGTAATTGTGATGTATTATGATAGGAATGAACACAGAGTCATGTGGATATATTTGTGGCTGATTTATTTCCTCAATTTTTCATGTGTTTTACTGACACATTCTCATGATTTTGTAAGCTATTGTAGTTTCTCTACTATGTTAAATTTTTGTCTCTCTCCTGCCTTAGTTTTTAATGGAGAGAATATGAGTTTAGAGTAGATTTAATCAAAATAATCAGATTGGTGAGTGGCTGAGCTAGGATTGAAATACAGCATTGTCATGTGTTAAAAAAAAATACAACTTCTTAGTTGAGTGTGGTGGTACGCACCTGTAGTCCTAGCTATAGGAAGCTGTGGCAAGAGGATCTCATGAAGCGAGGAGTTTGAGGCTGTGGTGTTCTCTAATTGCACCTGTGAATAGCCACTGCACTCCTGCCTGGGAAACATAGCAAGACCCTATCTCTCAACATAAAACACACACATGCACACACTCACACATACACAAAATAACTATACCTTCTTCTACTACTTCTTGAAGTCATTTCAGTGTTAGGATATGGTGGGGAGAATTGACTTCACCTGCCTATAGGAGTCCTGGCTGACAAGATGGCACTTGGACTGAGGCTTGCAGGATAAGACGCTCACCAAGTGAATGAATAGATAGAGGGCATCACAGATTGTAGAGACAGAATATGCAAACACACCTGGGAGAGAAAAGCAGAGTCGATTTGGGGAAGAGAGAGTCATTTGCTATGGTTGCTGACATGAAGTGACATGTCAGATGAGCTTTGATTTCACATAATATAAATAAAACACTAGTTCAGAGAGTGAAAAAAATAATGTTGACTCTAGGGAAATTAGACAGAATCTCATAGGAATGATGTTTGAAACTTGAAGGATGAGTAAGAATTGGACAAATGGAGATGGAGAAGAAAAAGTATTCTGGCCGGGCGCGGTGGCTCAAGCCTGTAATCCCAGCACTTTGGGAGGCCGAGATGGGTGGATCACGAGATCAGGAGATCGAGACCATCCTGGCTAACACGGTGAAACCCCGTCTCTACTAAAAAATACAAAAAAAAAAAAAAAAAAAAAAAACTAGCCGGGCAAGGTGGCGGGCGCCTGTAGTCCCAGCTACTCGGGAGGCTGTGGCAGGAGAATGGCGTAAACCTGGGAGGTGGAGCTTGCAGTGAGCTGAGATCTGGCCACTGCACTCCAGCCTGGGCCACAGAGCGAAACTCCGTCTCAAAAAAAAAAAAAAAAAAAAAGAAAAAGTATTCCACGCGGCAGAAACAACATTACAAAAGGAATAAATAAATATTCAGTCTGTGAATATAAATCATGAATAGTTATTCAGTTTGACCAGACTTAGGTATATAACTCTGAGAAAAGATGCTCTGCCAAATCTAGGAAAACTTTGACTTCCAGGCTCCAGGCTAAGGAGTTTTGTTTTACTTGGAGGATTCCAAGTATGGTTATGACAGAACCATAATCAAAAGTGTGTTTTAAGAAGTTGGAAGTTGATATAGAATTAATTTATAACAGACTTTAATAAAAAGTATTGTTAGATTAATTTTTGTGAAAATCAGCATTAAAACCAATAACCCAATTTTACCTTTGTATCATGTTTTTTTTATAACAGGTTGTAGGATTCATATGATCCTTAAACAATAAAGGTGGCAGGCGGATGAGGAACGTTGAGAAATAAATCTTAGGGAATGTTCCCGAGCCCGCTTTGTTCCTAATGGTTATTCAGATCTGACTCCGGGCTGGGAATTTTCTGAGTATCCTCATGGTTGGCCCTGGCATGTTTCGGGTTTTGGTCTGTTTTGTAGGAATAAAAGGCACTGAAGTAGTTTCGGCCTAATGGCCTCCCAATTAATTATTTTAACAGTTAATATAAAGGCAAAATAAGTGACATTTTTAAGATAACAATTATTTCTGGGCTCGACTGGATATCTGTAACAATGCTTTGTAATAACAATCACAATGCAAATCTATACAGTGATTTATGTGAAAGTAATAATTCAAATTTACAGGCTTCCCAGTGGCTGTTAAGATGATCTTTGTAGCATTCTAATTCCTCTATGAGCACACTCCAGCCAACCTAGCATTGCTCATGTCTTAAGCAAGTATAAAGTAATTAATTCTGGGACTGATTCCCATGGATCTTATAACTGTCAACAGGTGTCTTAAATTTCTCGTTTATAAACTAAGGCAAGTGGAAATACTCTCTAAGAAACTTTCTGATCTTAAATAAAAACAACCAACTTTTTACCTTTCTTTGCTTTGTCTTCGTATATTGCAGCAAAAGGTACCTCCACCCGCTGCTGTGATGCTTGCCATGGGTATCAGATGCAGCTGGTGGAACTGCTTTTTTTTTTTTTTTTTTTTTTTTTGAGGCGGAGTCTCACTCTGTCGCCTGGACTGGAGTGCAGTGGCCAGATCTCAGCTCACTGCAAGCTCCGCCTCCCGGGTTTACGCCATTCTCCTGCCTCAGCCTCCCGAGTAGCTGGTACTACAGGCGCCCGCCACCTCGCCCGGCTAGTTTTTGTATTTTTAGTAGAGACGGGGTTTCACCATGTTAGCCAGGATGGTCTCGATCTCCTGACCTTGTGATCCGCCCGTCTCGGCCTCCCAAAGTGCTGGGATTACAGGCTTGAGCCACCGCGCCCGGCCGGAACTGCTTTTTTTTTTTGGAGTGAGTTATAAATCATGAACAGGTCACAAATTGTGAACTCTTAGGAACTGTGCTTGTTCACCAACAGAAAATTAACTTTTGCTGATGGAGTACATTTGGGCCACAAGTAAGTGACTGTCTATTCAATTTATGGGTTTTAGAGAGATTAAGGGAGGTCTCAAGATGAGAAAGAATGACCAAGATGATTCATGGAAGATGGACATGTAAAGATGTGGCACAGCTGTAGAAAGCTGGGTTTGAGTCCATTTCTCTTCCTCCCTCCCTTCCCTCCCTCCCCCATTCCTTCCTTCCTCCCTCTCTTCTTTCTTTCTTTCTTCTTTCTTTCTTCTTTCTTTCTTTCTTTCTTTCTTTCTTTCTTTCTTTCTTTCTTTCTTTCTTTCTCTTTCTTCCTTTCTTCCTTTCTTTCCTTCTCTCTTTCCTTCCTCCTCCTCCTCCCCTCCCTCCCTCCCTTCCTTCCTTCCCTTTCTCTTTCTCTTTCTCTCTCTTTCTTTTTTTCAGCAAACCTTACTTTTTTCCCCTAATCCTTCCTTCCCTCCCTGCTTCCCTTATTCATTGAGAATCCTGGGAGGGCAAGGACAGGTTATTTGTATCACAATAGTTAACATAGAGCCCAAGTACTCAAGGATCTTAAAGTCTGCCTATGAAAGGAAACTGCAAGCCTCTTTTAGACAAAGGAAACAATCTGTTAGTATAAACTTTTAAATAAAGGTGGTAACAGTCTAGAAAGTCAGAAGTCAGAGCCCCAAACAAAGACGATTTATGCTTCCATGAGCATCCAAAAGAAAAGGATGGTCCTTGGGTTTTAATCTCCAGTGATTCCCACACAATAAAACCACAGTTCCCACATGCCAAATAACTTTCCTTTCACCTATTGATATAAATACACAATCTTACTTCCATGGAAAGCCTCTTTCTCCTCAGCCACATTTTGTTAGGAAAAGTCTGGATTTTGCCTAAATGGAAAACGATGATGATTTTAAAAATTTAGCCTCACAAAAAGGCAGAATGGGTGGGGCTGCAATGGTTGTCCTCTTGCAGAGTGAAGAGCCAACATCTTCACACCCTCTTCACGCATTGGAGATTAGTTTTGAGTGTTTAGTGGTTTAAGGAAGAGTCATGATCTGTGCCAAAGCCAATAGATTTTACTGTCAAATAAATCCCTATTCCATTCCTTTCTAATTTGAATTCATCAGATTGTTTAGTCTTGATAAACTCCCATTTCTAAATCTGTGAAAAGAAAATAAGACTTCAAGCCTTTAGGACTGTTGTGAAGAGGAACTAAGTCAGCTTTGCAAAGTGGGTAGAATAATGCCTGGTTATACTTGATTCCCTTCCGCCTCCCTCATGAACACCTGGTTTCACTATGAAGCATGAGAAAAGCCTTAAGATAAACTGAAGTGGTCAAACCTGTCCCAGGCCTGGGCATTGTGAACCGAAGTTCCATACATATTGTCAACTGTTACTGAAAGAATGACATAGCTGCCTGCCAGTTTTTAGACCTCTCCTTCTTCCTCAAATCATCTGTAGTTTATCTATGAATTAGGTGTTAAAGAAAAAGAGATGTAAATGTTCAAGCCTTGGCTTGGAAAATCTGCCCTATCTTTTATCCAAATCTGACTCTAGACTCAAGCTGTGTTCTGGAATGTGACATTTAAGCTGAGGTGGAAAACTCAAGTGCTGGGGCTGGCTTGAGCTGGTGTAGAGAAGCATGACTTTTTTCTGCCTGTTGTTGCATGATTGTTGTTGGCGCTCAGGAAGTGATACCCCAGAGTACAGCAGTTTGGTACACTGAGTACTTTGAACTAAAGCAGATTGGAAGGGTCTCAGAAGCAAAGTCTTTCTGCCTTTTTCCCATCCTCCTATCTCCTGTTTTTTTCTCCCTTGGAATTGATTCATAGAAAGCAATATTCTCTTCCCCTAAGGTGGGTCCTACAAACTCATCTTCCCCAAAGCAAGCCATAAAACCTAAATGAGTCACACTCCCTCTTTTCCTTTGAAGCAAATAATTTCCGATGGATCTTGTCCCATACCCAGGAGGAAGAAATGCTACATAGGGAGGCCAAGAAGTATCTCAATAGTCTGGCTTTGCTGGGTTTCCCACTATTACCATTTGTCCAATCATATTTCTACATGGCTATCCATTCTTCATTTAATCTAAGCATTAAAAAAAGTCAGCTTTTCCTGGGTCTTTGGGTCTTTATATCCGAAGTTTCCCGTGTCACATAAAAGTCTGATTAAATAAATTTGTTATACTGTTATTAACCTCTCTTTTAAAATAAGCTTTTAAAATTGACACATAATATTTGTATGTATTTGAGGTACATAGTAATGTTTTGATAGGTGCAATGAATAGTGATCAGATGAGGGTAATTAACATATATATATTTATCTTTTTTTTGTTTTGGGAACATTCAATATCCTCCTTCTAGCTATGTGAGACTATATATTATCATTGTTAAGTGTAGTCATCCTACAGTTTTATAGAACACTAGAACTAATTTATCCTATCTAGCTAGAAATTTTTATTCTTTTTTTTTTTTTTTTTTTGAGATGGAGTCTCACTCTGTCACCCAGGCTGGAGTGCAGTGGTGCCATCTCAGCTCACTGCAACCTATTCTCCTGGGTTCAAGTGATTCTCCTGCCTCAGCCTCCTGAGTAGCTGAGACTACAGGTTCGTGCCACCATGCCTGGCTAATTTTTGTATTTTTTAGTAGGAATGGGGGTCTCGCCATATTGGACAAGCTAGTCTTGAGCTCCTGACCTTGTAATCCACCCGCCTCGGCCTCCCAAAATGCTGGGATTACAGGCGTAAGCCACCGTGCCCGGCTGAAATTTTTATTTTTTGACAGATCTCTCTCAATCCCCCACCTCTTCTCCCTACTCTTCCCAACCTCTAGGATCCTCTGTTCTTACTTCTGTGAGGTCAACTTTTTTTAGCTTCCACATGTGAGTAAGAACACACAGTGTTTAACTTTCTGTTTCTGGTTTAATTCACTTAACATAATGCCTCTCCAGTGCCATCCATTTAATCTGTCTTTTCTTATATGATTGTCAGTCATGACCCTTTGATGGGGTAGAAAAGGTATCATACAATTCCACACCTTGTCAAAGGCAAGCTATCTTCAAAAAGTATTATTCTAAGCTATGTAAATTAACCCAAGTAGATTATTTGTCTTCTTTTTATAAAATCATTTAAATAATGGGAAATTTTTTAAAAAGCATTTTGGTAGTGTTCTCTTAAGTATAGTGCTGATCCAACAAAACGGAGTGCCAGAATTCTGGTAGTATGTTGACCCTGGCAAGAGATATTTGCCCAAAATATGCTGTTCACTTGAAATCTCCCTCTTGATTTGGAAACCTGGTTTACTGTTTTCTAGTCAACATGCTACCAATTATTTTTGAGTGAACTACAATATCATGGGTTTTCTTCACTGTGGTTATTAAATCCACTGCCAAGCATATATTAACACATATTTCCAGAGTTGTTTCCCTCTTTGCTACTTTTACTTTTATACCAGAGAAAGAGAAAGAGTAGGGGCAGTAATTTCTCCTTTTCTTCTTCTTCTCCTTCTTTTCCTCCTCCTCCTCTTCCTCCTCCCCCTCCCCTCCTCCTCCTCTTCTTCTTCTTCTTCTTCTTCTTCTCTTCTTCTTCTTCTCTTCTTCTTCGCCTTCTTCTCCTTCTTCTTCTTCTTCTTCTTCTTCTCTTCTTTCTCCTTCTTCTTCCTTCTTCTCCTTCTCCTTCTTCTTGGAATGGAGTGGGCTGGCACAGTGGCTCATGTCTGTAATCCCAGAACTTTGGGAGGCAACTGTGGGCAGAGGACCTGAGGTCAGGAGTTGGAGACCAACCTGGCCGATATGGTGAAACCCCATCTCTATTAAAAGTACAAAAAAAATTCGCCAGGCATGGTGGTACATGCCTATAGGTCAAGCTACTTGGGAGGCTGAGGCAGGAGAATCTCAAACCTGGGACGTGGATGTTGCAGTGAGCTGAGATCATGCCACTGCACTCTAGCCTGGGTGACAGAGTGAGACTCGGTCTCAAAAAAAAAAAAAAAAAAAAAAAAAAAGGAATGGAGTGAATAGACTTTGGCCAGGAGTGGAATTTTTGTGCTCCTTTGGTTATTGTTGGAAATATGCCTATTGGAAAGTGGAACTACCAAGTGAATGTGTCTATAAAAAGGAATATAGAATTCTCTGAATGTCCCAGCATGCTAAAACATTAAAGTAATTTGGACAAAGCTCTTCTGGTATATGAACTCTAAGGTAGAAATATGCTCTGCCTTCTAGAATAATAATAGACTCTGTCTTCGAATGGGGAATTAAAATGCTGGAAAGAAAGATAGGACTTGGAATGAAAAAAGTTGGACTTGAATGCTGGCTTTGCTGACTTACTACAGAGCTCCTTCAGGCAGTTCTCTGGTTCTCTTCTTCCTTTATAAATGTTGTACCTTACTAAATTACCCTTAATATCATTTCCATCTCAAAAGACTCCATGACTCTAGCTGAGGACTCCTCTGCAAATTCCATGAACAGAGCCTTTTTAGTGCTATGTTTTATGATTCTGAATGAAGGTCTTCCTTTCCTTTGACACTGCAGAAAAGGGGGAGAGAATCCTGGCAAGAGACTGTGGATAGTTAACCACTATGTCATATGGCACAAAGAACAGCCGCCCTACAAACATTTCCTCTTCCAAAATATATATATAAAACGATGTGCTGAAGTGCACAAAAAAAGAGTAACTAGTAGAAGGGCAAGAGCTTCTGGAATGTTAGCTTTATTTAGCCCAAAATGATTGGCAACCAGTTGTGACTTTATTACTCAATGCATCTATGTTGCCATTCCAAACAGTTGTTGCAATTGCTCCAGAGAGAACAGTAAGCCTGTGTAGCTGTTTTGCTTCTCTCTTCTAGTTGGGTGAAGAGAAATGTACATATAACCTGCTTTGAAAAATATTAGTGGTTAGAGTCAGGGTCTGTTGATGGTTCTGTAGAATTTATCTACTCTCATGTGGTCTTATTTCAAGAAAAATGTTTTCCTCTTACTGATATATAATGCCTACTTATTGTATGACATTTGTAAAAACACAAATGTAAATGAAAATAAATATTGTCATAACCTCAACACCAAGACATAACCACATTTTGGAAATATAGCTTGTAAAAAGCCTAAGGGGAAAGGGTGGTAGGAAATGAATACATATGAAAATTGAGACCTGGAGAAGTAACCTTTGCTGCATCTACGGATTCTTTATACTACAGCGCACTTCCTCAGGGGCTCAGCTAAGCATTTCAGAAGACTGAAAGTGTTGTTGACATTTAAAAGCTACAGCATGGGCTTGGGATAAGGCAATTTTGTTCTCTATTTCTTAGAGAAGAAAAGAATCACAGTGCACACCAGGAAAATAATTTTGGAAACTCAGTTAATTGTGAAGGTAAGGCTGAACCAGCTTGTGGTTAAAGCTACAAAGGAAATATTGTTCACTTCCCATAAATGATTTCCCATATGTAAAGTGGGGCCGATCCTAGCAGGTGACTTCAGAGACATGGAAACATTTAACCACAGATGAATAAATCTTGCAAACACATTTTTTAAAAATGCAAAGAGTAACCTTTAAAATAAAATCTGTGGCTGTCACATTTGGAGACTGAAAGTTCAAAAAGCAGGGTTTGTTTATACCAACCACAGAGGCCAGGGATCTGTGGTTTTATTGGATTTCTCATCCCAAGAAAATATTTACACTTGGAGGAGAAGATGCATTTTTAACTATAAAAGCCATACATAGCATATTTGTGGGCGATATTGCAAATAAAAATATCTTTTTTCCCTCAGCCTGACAAAACAGACAGTTCTGCTTAAGGCATCAAAAAATTAGGTAAAATAATCACAGTTCTTTTAAATATGTGAGGCTTTTTATATTTAGTGGAGATGTATATGGGTGGTTGCCGTGAAGGAGAAAGATCTTTGGTGAGTGTCCTGCTTTCTGCTGCCACAAAATTCCAGTCACTAGAGTTTTTGAAAGTCTAGATCTGTGTGCATGAGAAGAGAAAAGAATACCACAGAGAGAGCTAGAAAGAAAAAATAGCATGGATGTAGCTCAATAGACCAGAGGTGAAATGAAATAACATTGTGGTGGAAAAAAAGACAATTTGGGGAAGTGTAATAATGTTTGTCATTTATTTTATATATACATATTTTTAATATTTATTTATTTATTTATTTATTTATTTATTTTTGAGATGAAGTCTCCCACTGTCATCCAGGCTGGAGTGCAGTGGTGTGATTTCAGCTCATTGCAACCTCTGCCTCCTGAGTTCAAATGATTCTCCTGTCTCAGCTTCCCAAGTAGTTGGGATTAGAGCTGCGCATCACCATGCTCGGCTAATTTTTGTATTTTTAGTAGAGTTGAGTTTTCACCCTGTTGGCCAGGCTGGTCTTGGTCTCCTGACCTCAAGGGATACACCAGCCTCAGCCTCCCAAAGTGCTAGGATTACAGGCATTAGCCACTGCGCTTGGCCAACAATGTTTGTCATTTAATGATTGACAATCAAAATATTCTAAAAAACATTGATTTAGGGGTCAATTGGTTTGAGGGGGAAAAAGCCCTTCAAACGAAATATTAGCTTTATGCATGAGTATTTATGCCATAAAACAAAGTTTTCATTTTTAGTTGAAGCTTGGATGTTTCTGAGCAACAGAGGCAGAAATTTAAAAAAATCTGGCTGGGCACAGTAGCTCATGCCTGTAATCCCAGCATTTTGGGAGGCTGAGGTGGACGGATCACAAGGTCAGGAGTTCGAGACCAGCCTGACCTATATGTTGAAACGCCGTCTCTACTAAAAATACAACAATTGTCCAGACTCGGTGGCATGCGCCTGTAACCCCAGCTACTCAGGAGGCTGAGGCAGGAGAATCGCTTGAACACGGGAGGCGGAGTTTGCAGTGAGCCGAGATCACGCGACAGCACTCCAGCCTGGGTGGCAGAGTGAGACTCTGTCTCAAAAATAAATAAATAAATAATAAATAAATAAAATAAAATAAAACAAAAGCTGCCTTCAAGCTGGGGAAAGTGATCCAGAAGTAAGTGTGGCAACACAGACTGGTCTTTTGTCTTTCCAAAAATAATATCTGAATGCATTAGAATAGAAGGGGTCAGACCTCCTCCTGAATATCCCCTGTCTCCTCCCTCATTTTTATAGCTCAGATCACCTCACTGAAGGATATTAGGAAAACTCCATGACAAAGCCACATAAAGAACTTCTCAAACTGTACTGTAGGGCTGAAATTTAATTGCAGCAAGTGTAGGGCGGGGAGACAAAAGTTTACCTCTACTCCCTTCAGGTTCTGGCTGGGCCTGAGAATTAAATTGACATAAGATAGATTCACAGGAAGAAAACACGCAGATTTTTACCTGTCCATGGAAGCCTCTGTAAGGAAACGGAGACCCAGAGATGTGGCAAAACCTGAGTGCTGATATACTAGGTTGAACAAAGAATGGCAATTGTGGAAAAGTAGCTAAAATGTATAGGGAGGCTGAAGGAAGGTATGAGTTATAGCAAGAGCTGTTTGTACACATTTTTCTCAGCCTTGACTGCCTGTCTCTTGTGACAAAAATGTTTCTTCTCTCCTGGTATAAGGTAGGCATCTTTCACATGGACGTTCTCTGCTGTCTCCGGTGAAAAGAATATTTCCTTTTTCTCAGTACAGAGAGGGCAGATTGTCCTTTTCGTTTCCGCTATTTTTGAAGTGCCTTCAGATCAAAATAATCCTTATGCCAAAGTGGCATACTATGGGGTGGCACATTCTGTCACCCTTCAGGGCAAATATTGTTTGGAATACGAAAACGAGTGACGACAAGTGTTGGGTGTCTTTTGTTTGCTTGTTTGTTTTAGGTTATGATGGAATTCCAGGACAATATTATTTCAAAATATAACACCTTGACATGTGAGAAAGCAGGAGATACAGGAAAGTCACTCTCACCTTCCCCTCACCCTTCTCCCCTAAAGCAGGTCACAAAATCTGGGAAGGCCGCTCTCTGACCTTTTCCTGCACTTCTTCCCTGAAGTAGGTCATAAGGCCCTCATGTGAGGGGCACCCTTCCAATATCAAGAGAAAAAAAAAGAATCCTTGTCTCAGAAGACTCAGGAACATGGCGAAAGATATGAACAAACAGAATTTGCTAATCTTCCCCTAGTTTATTACCATCCTATCACACCCTGTTGTCTGCTGGCTTATTTTAGCTGTTGTATTCCTAGGAAAAGAATCCCTGTTTAACCCAGGTTATACTCTCTCAAGAATCATCTGGGCCGGGCACGGTGGCTCACGCTTGTAATCCCAGCACTTTGGGAGGCCGAGGCGGGCGGATCGCAAGGTCAGGAGATCGAGACCACAGTGAAACCCCGTCTCTACTAAAAATACAAAAAATTAGCCAGGCGTGGTGGTGGGCGCCTGTAGTCCCAGCTACTTGGGAGGCTGAGGCAGGAGAATAGGGTGAACCTGGGAGGCGGAGCTTGCAGTGAGCTGAGATCCGGCCACTGCACTCCAGCCTGGGCGACAGAGCGAGACTCTGTCTCAAAAAAAAAAAAAAAAAAAAAGAATCATCTGAAAGCCAAGCTACTACTTCGAGTAAATAGCAAGATCCTTCCTATGACTATTTTTGACAAGGTACCAACTGTGGGCCTGGCATTATGCTCAGGGATTCACAGATTCGCATGTATCATCTCATTTAATCCCCATAACAATCCTGTGAATTAGGAGTGACGATCACTGTTTTACAGACATAAACACCTTGGTTTAGGATGGTCGAGGAATGCACCCAAGCTTAAGTCATACCTAGAAACCAACCAAACTGTGCCTTATGTCTGGCTTGTCAGTTGATACCCAAGCCTATGCCTCTATCCCTCATTATTCTGGAAAAGAAGTGTCACCTGTAATTTGAAAATACCAACTCAATATTCAAATCACTTTCCCAACTAAAAAACGATCAATCCTTCTTTCATGGTTTGAAACTTATGCAGTTTCTACCCACTTTTGCACAATCTTCAGGTCCTTCGAAAAGTTGTTCTTGGTGTTACGTTTTGAGTTTGTAATTGAAGTTGGCAACAGGGTAAATCTGCCATCATCAAGCTACTTTGCCATGATAAGAAACTCTAGAACTTTTGTTTTTATCCCGGTTATAATGTCTTTGTGTTTTCTCTTTTCATTGATGTGTGCAATGTCTGTCTTTTCAATGAACTGCTAATCACATGAGAGGCGTGCCATAAAACAAAGCTTTCAAGGTAATCCGTGCTTATCACAAGCTCCCTCCCACTGACTTTGACTGCCACTGCATATTTTATGACCTCACCTTGATTTCGAGAAGAATACAAGTATATGGCTTATGCTGTGTGAATTTTGATTACTGTATGTGGGCATTACAATGCACAAAATCATTAGTCAGAATGCAAACACAGACAACACACATGAGATGAGAATGTAATAATCTTTTATAATCACTTAAAATAAGCAGATGATATGGTAGCTCCAAATGTTATGGAAATGAAACGTTAAGTTCAGGGCTGTTATTGTGCCATGTACCATTGGGCAATTCAGAGTGAGTGTGAGTGAATGTGAGTTCAGTACAATGTTGTCTTACAGAAGATGGAGAGGAGAGACTTTCTGTTGGGTGCAGAGCCAGGGAGATGCCCCTCACCATCAGAACACCACACTGAATGGATGGAGCTTCACATCAGCTACACTAAGATTCCATTTTTGTGATGAAGTCCTCTGAGGAGCATCCTTGTCTTCTACCTGAGCCTAAATCCCGATTTCACTTCAGTCAGTGTTCTCTTAAGATCCTTTCCCCGTTAATGACCTCATGGACACAACAGAGCAAGGTAACATCCCATAGTTTTTGGGATATTCTTCCCTCTGCCTCTCCATTTCGTTTCTCTACTCTGAATCTATAAGGTATTGGGAGGAGGCGTTACCTCTAGGAAAACTAGAGGTAACTGTCTACTTACTCTTAGATTCTTCCCCAAGTAACAAGGAGTAAAAATGGGATGCTATTAAAACAAAGCTGGGGAACTTTAATCAGTAGATTGTAAGAGGACTTACATGTGGACCGTATGTTCAGGGACTAACCGGATTGGCTTGGTTCACCGTCATCTTCCTAGAGTTTAGTATGGTGCCTGGCTCATAGTACATTCTCCATATGTTTTTGGTGAATGAATTGATGAGAAAAAAGATCCAATGATCCTTTAATTCTTACCTTGCCTAATTAAGGCAATCCCTACTCTCAGAGAAGTTATGAATTAATGAGGAAGACAAGCAACTAAACAAAGGTTTAAAACAAAATGTTACATGAATGTTATGCAAAGAGGCATAAAAGGGACAATGGAAACACAGTGCTGGGGGACTTGGCTTGTCCTGGGGAATGTGTTCTTAAAAAACTAGCTTTGAACCGGTCAATAGCCAAGAAAAGGGAGGGAAAAGTTCCAGACAAGGAAACATCGTTTGTGAAGAATCAGCCCCTAGAAAGAGCATGGATCATAGTAGATTTGAAAAGCTGAAAAATATTAAATACGCTTATGAGAGGAACATTGATGCTCACGTAAATAGAAAGAGACAGGAAACTGCTCTTGCTGATACCAAGAAGTTTGAACTTCAGGGACAGAGGCAATCACTGAACAATTTGTGTTTTGGAAAGGACTCAGGCTGCAGGAGAGTATGTTGGATGTGAACAAAATTGGAAGTTGGGAGCCTATTTAAACCTTTCCAGCCCTGAAGGGATTTCTTTTGACTCTGATAAGAGAAGAGGCCACAGAAATGAAGGTAAATTGACATACACAAGACATGTCAAGGAATCAGAGTCCACAGTGTTTGTAAGGGGGCTGCAGGTGGTAGGAAGTAGGAGGAGGATAAATGAAGGGTTCAGATGGCATCCAGGCTTGGCAGCAGTCTTTAATTATGGACCCAAGAGAGAAAGGTCTGGGCAGGTTCCCCCAGTTCTAAAGCTGTGCTGGCTTTCCAATCTAGTTGATCTGAAATAATTTTACTATCACCAAAATTCCTCTGTTTCACTCTGTTTTTATACTTTATTTGGCTTGATTTCATTCTTTTATGCTTCGTTTCCAGATCATGGGCTTCCAGTGCATTGCTTGATTTACCGTGGGAGGAAAGTGCTTTTGAAGCTCCAAATCCAATCCCTGAAGCAAGATTAATAAACAAAGATCTTCTCCAGTGTGCAAATCCTCATGGGACTTAGGTGGATTAGCTACAGCCTAGACCCGAGGCATGTGGCACACCTGCGCATTGCCACAAATAGTTCAGAAATAACACCAGTTCATGTCTACAACAAGGCCTTTGAACTTGAGTATTCTCTTTCTGATGTTCAATGCTGGAGCTGCAGTGAGAGCGTGCAGTTCCCCAAATTTTGCCCCTGAGGCGCCTTACTTGTCTCACCATAATCTAGTTCATTTGAACACTTCTCCAAATGCACTGTAGGAATACAATGGAGTTAGCTTGTTTCAAGGGGGAGTTTTTTTATTGGGAAGATGACCTAATTGGCTAAGTTCAAGTTTGTGGAAACAACATATCTGAGGAATCCGAATCAGATTGATGAAATAGAGTTTCTAGCAACTGTACTGTGAATAACGTCCTGAAAGATGCTGCTGCTGGAACTCGGTTCCACAGCTATGGGCGTTTGTTGGAAGACACCCAAAGGGGATTACAAGGGCCCTGCCTCTACTGACTGCCATTTATTCTTGAAGCACTAGGCTCAACGGTTGAGCTTTGTGTGGTATTGAGTGGGTTTTGTGATTACTTGTTTGCCATTGTTAGTGTCAGCCTGTCAACACCTTGAAGGGCAGAGCATTTTTTGTTTGTTTTGAAAATTACTCAATAGCAAATCCTTAATTATACAGCAGTATGGCTTTTTGAAAGGTTGAGTGATGCACTGCTGTTGTTTTAGATTTCTTTCAGGCTAAATCTTATGGGGTGTATAGCCTTCAATAACTAAATGCAAATAATGCAGTTGAATCCCACTTGAGCCTGCCATTAATTATCTCACATATATCTTCATTTTCAGCCTAGTGATGTGGGCCAGCATTCAAGACAGCTAGAAAAAATATCCAGTAAAGGTTTTGAAGTTCCTTTATATGGATGGATTTATGATACATAGATACATGTGAACCATACACACATACATGCATGTATGCACACATCTACTTTGACATCTACATCTGCTTAATACCACATGCATGGATAGATGTAACACATGCACATATAAATGTGTCACACACATCTTTACATATATATGCACACTTGCGTGTTTATTGTATTTGAATTTTTTGGTTGCAAGTAACAGGAAACCAAACTCAAATACGCCTAAACCGTAAAAGGAATCCATAAGTTCGCAAAGGTTATTTCATTCCCTCTTTTCCCTATATCCTAAGGTTGATCCTCTTTATGTTTGTAAAATGGCTGCTAAAAACCTCCATATTGAGGTGTAGCAGGAAGAGTATGTCTTTTTGGATAGCTTCTTTGGAAAAGTGAGGAAGCTTTTTTCTCAGAAATCTTAACAGACCTTCTCTCATTTTTTATTGTTGGAATTGGGTTTCAAGTCCATCACTAATTTAATCCCTGTAACCAATGAGATGAAATATGAAGATGGCCTTAAATGAATCCCTGGTTATTACGTGGGACCCAGGGTCAGATTTTCCAGAAACATTTAGGCTGCATAGGGTAAAAGGCAGATACCCAACGGAAAATCAAACTCTGTTACCAAGAGTTAGGTTGCCCAAATCCTGGGTGGCTCATGTTAATAAATGTTCCTACTCCTGGCTCCTGCACATATACACACACACAACACGGCTGTTAGAATTTCCACAACCAAAGATTCCCTTTGTTACTGAATTACTTTCTGCACCTCGTGTTTTGACAGATTCTGTCTACTAAGAAACTGAGAGCAATATGATCACTAATTCATTTTTGCATTTTCATGCCTGAGAAGCTGGTATTACCACAATGAGCTTATGTGATTCCAGCCAATATTAAAGCAATACAGTTGATGTTTTAGGTAGCCTGGGAGACCTTATAGGAAGTAAATGTACAGTTGTAATTAGAATTATTGAAATCTTAAAAATAGCAGATTATTTGCAGCAGTCGGGGGCCTTTTTGAGAAGCAATTTTGTAAAATATGCCTTCTTAGGTCAAAATTTGGCTAGATAAATTTCTTGGTAAATGCAGGAAACCGTGATGACTAATCCATTGCACAAATCACTGCAAGTAGATGTGCCCTTTGCACCTGCCCCTCCTTCATGTTCCCTTCCACTTCCTTTCTTCTCCAATGACACGATATCACCGAAGAGGCTCTCCTCTGCAAGAAAATACTTTGAAGTCATTTAACTATGTTAAAAAAAAAAAAAAGCTCAAGGAAGCAGTTTGTTTTCCGAGATTGTATTTATCAACAACTTTCCCCTCTCAGTAGTTTAGAAAAATAAAAGTTTATTTCCTATTTACACCATAGTTTAAAGTGGGCTGTTCGCAAGCTGTTACGGGGCTCTGCTCCATGCTGTGATGCAGAGAACCAGGCTCCTTCCATCTAAGAGTTCCTAGGGCCTTGGAGTCTTCCAGTGGAGCCTGTTTATCCAGTCAGTGGATGAAAGAAGGCTGATGATACATGCCTGAAACAAGAATGATTATGTAGGCAGATTGTAGTGTCCCTGCCTGGCAGTGGTACACATTACTTCTGCCTACATTCCACTGGCTAGGATACATAGTGATGTGGCCACAACCATTTGCAAGGTTGCTGAAAAATGTAGTCAAAATGTGTGCCCAGATGGAAAGGGAAACAAGGGTGGCTAGAACACACAGGCATCTTTGCTGCCGATAGACAAACGTTCATTTAGAATGTTACTTTTTCTCCTACACAGGTATGCGGAACATTTTGAATGCCAGAGTTTTTGAATTTCAGCAATTCAAATTGGGTCAAGATCATGACTAATAGGGCTGAATTCTTATTAAAGAACAGCTTGTTTTACAGTTAACAAATAAAGTTTTCTGCAAGATATCTTTTTCCTTTTTACCTACAGGTCACTGAATTATACAGTCTCTTCGTGATATGGTTTGGCTCTGTGTTCCTACCCAAATCTCATGTTGAATTATGATCTTCAGTGTTGGAGGAGGGACCTGGTGGAAGTTGATTAAATCATGGGGGTGGATTTCTGCCTTGCTGTTCTCATGATAGTGAGTGAGTTCTCATAAGATCTGGTTGTTTAAAAATGTGTAGTCTCACACCTGTAATCCCAGCACTTTGAGAGGCTGAGGCGGGCGGATCATGAGGTCAAGAGTTCCAGACCAGCCTGACCAACATGGTGAAACCCCATCTCTATTAAAAATACAAAAAAATTAGTTGGATGTGGTGGTGCATGCCTGTAATCCCAGCTACACAGGAGGTTGAGGCAGGAGAATCACTTGAACCTGGGAGGCGGAGGTTGCAGTGAACCGGGATTGTGCCACTGCACTCCAGCCTGGGTGACAGAGCGAGACTCCGTCTCAAGAAAAAAAAAAAAAAAAAAAGTGTGTAGTCCCCCTTCACTTGCTCTCTCCTGCTGTCACATGAAGACATACTTACTTTCCCTTCATCCTTCCACCATGACTGAGGCCTCCCAGCCCTGTTTCCTGTATAGCCTGTGGAACTGTGAGTCAATTTAACCTCTTTCCTTCATAAATTAGCTAGTCTCAGGTAGTTCTTTAGAGCAGTGTGAGGATGGATTAATAAATATACTTAGCAGTCCCAGGACTTCTGGAAAGAGCACACCTGCAGACAAAACTATAATGCAAGTAACTTATGTTTGCTTTCAGCTGGGGAGTGGACAGAGGTTGGTGGCTCTCGTGAATAAAAAGGTTTGTTGTACTGTTCTGAGGCAGTACCTTCAGAAGGTGGCAGAATGTCAGAGGAACTACTGTGTGGCTGTGATGAGCGGCAGTTGAATACAGAACCTCAGAGCTTCTCCCTGGAGAAGGTTTGAGCCCCGAGAATTGGTGGACTTGAAGAGACCATAGTAGACCTGGAGAGTAGGCATCTTGGCATTAACTGGTACAGACCAACACTGGGAGGTAGGTGAATAGAAACACCAGGCATTACGAACAATTTTGATCTTCATAAGACCCAAATTTTCTTGTGTGGCCCTAAAATGAAGTGGAGGGAACCCAAATACAGTAATGACAAATTAAATTACCAGCCAATCTTCCTGGATGGGACCAGGAAGTCAGACTACTTTTCGTGTACAGAAAAATCTAAAATACAATAATTCTTTTTACCCGAGATGATGGCTTTTTTTTTTTTTTTAATTTTCTTATTTTTTTTATTTTTTTTATTTATTATACTTTAAGTTCTAGGGTACATGTGCATGACGTTTATATCATGTATAACTCCCCAATGCAATCCCTCCCTCCTCCCCCTCCCCATGATAGGCCCCAGTGTGTGATGTTCCCCTTCCCGAGTCCAAGTGATCTCATTGTTCAGTTCCCACCTATGAGTGAGAACATGCGGTGTTTGGTTTTCTCTTCTTGTGATAGTTTGCTAAGAATGATGGTTTCCAGCTGCATCCATGTCCCTACAAAGGACGCAAACTCATCCTTTTTTATGGCTGCATAGTATTCCATGGTGTATATGTGCCACATTTTCTTAATCCAGTCTGTCACAGATGGACATTTGGGTTGATTCCAAGTCTTTGCTATTGTGAATAGTGCCGCAATAAACATACGTGTGCATGTGTCTTGTAGTAGAGTAATTTATAATCCTTTGGGTATATACCCAGTAGTGGGATGGCTGGGTCATATGGTACATCTAGTTCTAGATCCTTGAGGAATCGCCATACTGTTTTCCATAATGGTTGAACTAGTTTACAATCCCACCAACAGTGTAAAAGTGTTCCTATTTCTCCACATCCTCTCCAGCACCTGTTGTTTCCTGACTTTTGAATGATTGCCATTCTAACTGGTGTGAGATGGTATCTCATTGTGGTTTTGATTTGCATTTCTCTGATGGCGAGTGATGACGAGCATTTTTTCATGTGTCTGTTGGCTGTATGGATGTCTTCTTTTGAGAAATGTCTGTTCATATCCTTTCCCCACTTTTTGATGGGGTTGTTTGTTTTTTTCTTGTATATTTGTTTGAGTTCTTTGTAGATTCTGGATATTAGCCCTTTGTCAGATGAGTAGGTTGCAAAAATTTTTTCCCATTCTGTAGGTTGCCTGTTCACTCTGATGGTAGTTTCTTTAGCTGTGCAAAAGCTCTTTAGTTTAATTAGATCCCATGTGTCAATTTTGGCTTTTGCTGCCGTTGCTTTTGGTGTTTTAGACATGAAGTCCTTGCCCATGCCTATGTCCTGAATGGTACTACCTAGATTTTCTTCTAAGATGATGGCTTTTTTACCCGAGAAGTTGCCATTTGGGCCCTAGTGCAGGAGAGATGAGTGAAATGAGCTCTCAGAAACATGAGAAAGATACAGAGGGGTTCTGGGTTGCAATGGAAGGTCTTAGGAGAGGGGTGGAAAGTGAGTTCAAGGAGGGCTATGGTTATGAAAATGTGTTCTGTGGACTCCTTGAGGTCCTCAAGACCCATTTGGGTGTCCACCAGGTCAAAATTCTTTTTATCATGATGCTAAGATATGATCTGCCTTTTCCACTCTTGTCTGTTATTCTTCTATGAGTGTACAGTGGAGTTTTCTAGAGACAACAAACTGAATAAGAAACAGAGAGGAGAATTAGCTGTCTTCTATTAAACTAGGCATGCAAGAGATTTGCAAAAATGTAAAACAATGACACTCCTGTCACCAGATTTTTTTTTGTTTGGGGTTATGTGGTTATTTTTCATAAAATATGTAACTTCTGTTAACATGCTCTTCACTGCTGTTTTAAATGAAGTCAACAATAAATGTTTTTTAAAAATCTCGGTTTTAATTTCTAATACAGTAAATATTAATAAATATAACCCACAAAAAAGAAAAAAGTTCTTTAGGAACCATAATTATTTTTAAGAGTGTAAAGAGATCCTGACACCAAAAAGTGTGAGAATGTTGGATTAGAACAACAACTCAATCAGTGTTGAGATAAATTAATTCTGCCACTTGTGGACTAATAACTTCAGAGTATATGAAGCACTGAGAAGATAGATTGTTTCTTCTGGAGAAGTATCTTTAGAAGAGCAGTAGTAATTAGCCAGGGGCAACTGGTGTAGACAGCCATTAGTGAAATAACTGAATTTTAATAGCACTGAATACTGCAACTTGCAGACCTAAAAAAATTGCAATACTGCCATCTAGCGTTCTACCGTGAAAACATTTTAATATTTATTTTTTCCCTCAATTTACAATCGCGTCAGAACTGAATGACAACATAAGCCAAATTTAATAGTTTGCCATGCATTGTTCAGGCTATTTCACCACACATGTACCTTTAAATATCTTCGATGTCTTTTCCAATTTCTTTCTGTATATAATCTCTTCTTTCTTCTTAGAGTTAGGATAACTGGAGAAGGTAGGATTTCAACCTACTTATACCTTGTTTCACACTTTATGTTCCTGTCATTACACAGTGTAGAATGATTTAGTGGGAATGCAGGGAAACCGAGTAAGTAACCTTCCTCACTTTGCTTATACCTACCTCCTCTTTCCATAGTATTTTTTTTTTTTTTTTTTCTGAGATGGAGTCTTACTCTGTTGCCCAGGCTGGAATACAACGGTGCAATCTCGGCTCACTGAAACCTCCGCCTCCTGGATTCAAGCTATTCTCCTGCCTCAGCCTCCCGAGTAGCTGGGATTATAAGTGCCCACCACCATGCCCAGCTAATTTTTGTATTTTTAGTAGATACAGGGTTTTACCACGTTGGCCAGGCTGGTCTCGAACTCCTGGCCTCAAGTGATCTGCCTGCCTTGGTCTCCCAATCCATAGTCATTTTTTTTTAAATAGACTTTTAATTTTGGATCAATTTTAGATTTACACAGAAGTTTCAAAGGTA
Source organism: Trachypithecus francoisi (assembly GCF_009764315.1). Taxonomy (NCBI): domain Eukaryota; kingdom Metazoa; phylum Chordata; class Mammalia; order Primates; family Cercopithecidae; genus Trachypithecus; species Trachypithecus francoisi. The sequence continues at coordinate 21,888,929 of NW_022681454.1, forward strand.
GTACAGCGAGTTCCCATGGCCTCTCATCCAGGTTTCCCTATGGTCAGCATCTACATTTCTGTAGAAACCCATACCCACTGGGTGCCTGGCACAATGGACGGAAGTTCCACACCAATGAACATGACTGAAATTTCAGAAATAGAAACTTGGGGGTTAGTGAGGGTGGGCTGGGGAAACAAAAAAGTTTACATATAAAAGAATAAGACTTGGATTGTCATCAAACTTCTCAGTAGCCACACTGGAAGCTAGAAAACCAGGAACCAATGCCTTCAAAATTGTGAGTGAAAATTATTTTCATCATAAAATCCTGTACAAAACTGCATATTAAGAGCAATATTAGACTAAAGATAATTCCAAAACAACTACAGAGTTTTGAAATATTTATGTCCCATGCCCCCTTTATCAGACAGCTATTTGAGGATGTGCTTCTCTAAAGCGGGAAAAGAAACAAAGAGAGAAAGACTAGGGGAGAGGGGAAGGAGCCTGTCTGAATGATGTGAAGGAGATTGTGGGTCAAAGCTCCATGGTGTCCTAAAAAATAAACAGTGTAGAATGGTGCGGGAAGACAGAGTTATTTGAACAACTCAGAGATGTATTTTTCTGTCAGAGTGTGGATGAATTAGTAATAGATATAAAGAAAATGAAATAAACATAAAGATCAAGCAGTGGATTAACCCCAGAGAAAATTAAAAGTTGCATGGAAGCATGGTATGTATACTACATGGCTCAGCTTTGAGCCATAGAGACTCATAGTAATATAAACATTGAATTCATTTAAATGAAAAGGTAATTTTATCATGTTGGCTAGATGGGAAAAGGTGGAAGAGAAAGAGGGAGGGAGGATGAACAGAGAGAGAGAGTGAGAGAGAAAAAGCTAGATCCTCTGCCCTATACCCAGAAGTCAATAATTATCTAAAATTGAAAAAAGTAAGAAGCATCACCTATCATTTAAACAATATGGGATTAAATACCAGAAGAAATGGTTAAAAGTGGTTACCTCTACAGAGTACAGATCAGGAATTGGGATGATCCATGAACTAAGGGAAAATTCTAGTAGGATTGTATGACTTTTTAAAACAACGTTAATGTTACTTTAAAAGGCAAAACATCAGGTAAATGGGTGCCCTGCCAAATCAGGGACTTAGCACCCAGGGTTATCAACTCTGTTAAGAATCAGGGAGTGCTGGGGGAAGAAAGTATAATTGATGGCCTTGTACAAAGTGTCTTGAATTCTTATCAAGGCTGTGGCAGTCAAGTGTCCTTTGCCCCTGCTTCCTTCTTGTTTGCATAAATATTTGCATTCTGAGGCTCCAATCTGGGGTGAGAGCTCATTTTCTGTTTGCACAATTGCCTGGCTCCTCTGGCCAAAGGGTGCTCTGCTTCTGGCAGCTGAGGATCCCAGTAGACAGTTTCTTAAACCATGGCTTTCCCTGTGGGATTTGGATGGGCGGCAGCCACTGCAGCTTATCAAATAGAAGGTAGGGGACACTCTCCCCTTCACTGGGGTGGGAATGCTTTATTTTTGGTGTGTTCTGTGTACCTGAGGAAGATGGTGGGGTAAGGAGGCAAAAAGAAAAGAAGCAAAGAATTGAACAGTCCACAATGTTATCAATGAATTTGTTTCCCTTTTCAAACATGTCAGGGGTAGGGGTTCACATTCTCTTGTCTCTTTCTTTAGGCACAAGGAAGGGTGGAGGGATGAAGAGGTGAAAACTAAGCTGTGGCTGGATTTTCAGTCAGTCCAAACTCAGCTGAGACATCAGTTTACATTAGACCAGCTGCTTTTATCGTTGATTTCTAGAACCCATTTGCTCCAACTCCTCTACAAAGGAGAATCATTTTTTCTACTGGCTGGAAAAATATTGGGTCGATTTTTTCAAAGAGCCCTTCATTAATTGGGAAAAGTTCCCTGCTCTATTCTCAGTGAGTGCCGAGCCAAGCCTAATCTTGTATGCCACCATATTTCCTGGGGCAGCTGAGAAGTGAATTGAAGCAAATGGCAAAGAGCATCCAGAGTGGCTGTGGAGCCCCAGTTCTAGACCTTATCCTACCACACACGAGTGTGTGAATTCTTTGTCCTCCTTGAGTCTCAGTTTCTTCATCTGTGAAACAGGAAGATTAACTTTACTTTTCTAAAACACGTATGTCCCCCTTCCCCCCTCTGCAGGGAATTAGAGATTGTTAATAGCTACCATGGAGAAAATATTTATTTGGTCAAGTAAGTATGTGAAACCCTACATTAAACAAAGCAAAGTGAGTTATTGTAGTAGCTTCCTAGGATTGCTGTAATAAAATACCATAAACTCCGGGGCTTAAACAACATAAATTTGTCGTCTTACAGTTCTAGAAGCCAGAACTGGCCACTGGAGGATGTAATTAGCCAAGTTAAGATGAGATCATATTGGAGTAGGGCAGATATGCAATCCAGTATGACTGGTGTCCTAAGAAGAAGGAAATTTGGACACTGGAAATTTGGAAATTTGAAAGAAGAAAATTTGGATAAAGAGACAAGGAGAGCACTACATGTGTGAGAGAGAGATTGGAATGTTACAGTAAGCTAAGGAGCAATAGTCGCCACCAAACTTAGAGGTAAGAGGGATTTACCTAGAGTCTCGGTGGGACATGAGCCTGCTGACACCTTGATTTTGGAACTCCAGCCTCTAGAACCGTGAGAGAATACATTTCTGTTGTTTAAGACTTTCATTTTGTGACACTTTGTTACAGCACCCCTAGAAAACTTATACACCAAGAAAAACAAGTCAATCAATCAATGAAATAATGACTGCTATGGTAAGTGCTATGGTGAGAATAGGATGTTGTGGGAAAGGGTCATGTGAAAACCAGTTCTTCAGGGTGGGTCATCAAGGAGGATCTTTGTGAACTAGCATCATTTCATCTAAACTTAAGGTATGAGGAGGAGAGGGCCATTTGAATATGGGGAGATCTTTCTAGACAAAGGCACAGAACAAGTTGATCCTGGTACAACCCATGCTGCTTGGGATTCCCAGCTTCAGTTGCTATTTCCTCATCCTCTAGAATGGGAAGGAGGAATCTCTACCACACAGTTGTGATAACTGTCACGTAGAAGACATCTCCCACTGGGGGATTATGTATATTATCGCACATATATGATCTGTGATACCAGGCTCTTTTAAAAAAACGTCTGACAATGTCCTAGTTGGCTGAGATTCCATGCCACCTTTCCCGCTACATGGGATCTTTCGTCTTCTTCCAGATAATTTCCACTTTGTCGTAGAGGGTGACCGAATAGGCTGACCCTCTAGGAATAAAAACAAAAGCAATGATCTTGGTTAGTTTCCTTCTCAAAAGAGAGGTCAGAAAAACAGAGAAAGCATGGTAGAGCACCAGAATGGCGTAAACAGAATCAGATGCCAGAAGCAACAAAGCATTGATGATTATTAAGATGAGTTTTGGGGGAAGACTCTTTAGACTTGGATTCGATCTCTCCGTTTATTAGATTTGTGACTTTGACCAAACGACTCATCTTCTCTGTGCCTCCTCGCCTGTAAGACGGAGATTATTATGGTGTCTCCTGTGTAGCACAGCTATGAGGTTTAAATAAGGTAATGTATGTTAAGTGCTTGGCATTTAGTAATTACTCGATGCATGTTATTTGTATCTGGGAGGATCACAAAAGGATAACAAAGGATGATTCACTGTGGCACTCTACAGTTAACTTGACATAAACATGCAATTAGTTGTACAAGACAATAGAGTGGGTTTCAGCTACCAACTTTTAGTTCCTGCCCACTTAGGACCTGGAAGTAACTTTAACGGGCCCATTCGGAGCTCCTGTCTTCACATGATCTCATGTGAAGAGATCATGATACTGTTGCATCTCTTCTGTCTAGTTGGAGCCAGTTTGTTTTATGTTCTTTTGACTTGGGCTTGCTTCTGCCATATTTTGAGGTCTTTATTTGTGGCCTCTAACCTGCTATTAACTTTCTATCTATAGTTACTAGGTAGGGTACTTGATCCAGCATGCTCTGCCAAGAGCCATCCGTCTGCTCTCTTTGTCAACTCACAGAATAACTTTTGCATGTTTGCTTGTTTTCCACCCTAGGATCTCTTCCTGATCCTTTCGTGCTGTGTCTGAATTTTAGCTCAAGCACTTACCAGCAGAGTGACTTTGGGCAAATAATGTGTTTAAGCCTCTGTTTCCTTATTTGTGAAATTTGAAACATAGTCATGCTCACTCTGTAGATTTGTTCTAGGGACTAAAGAGGTGAGCATATGTAACTGTGGTATAGGAGTGCCAGCATGTAGTGCTCACCAAATACTAATATTAATGCCAATACTATTATTATTTTTCTTTCTCCTGGCTGTATTCTCTTGCACTCTGAGAGAAGGAGAGTTACATTGTTGACTCCATTTAGTGGGAATGGTCATTTCTTGTTTTGACTGCTAGTTAGAATATGTTCCCTCCTTGCTCATGCTTGACTAGTTCACCATCAGTTGCCAGGAGAGTTACTCTTTAACCATTTCTCCCACCATTGACTGGATTACAGTGCAGGAAGTTCACTGGTGGCTTTATCAAATCAGCATGGCTTGGATTGAAAAGCCAAGAACAGCCTGTCTCTTTTTGATTCTGATAATCTTTGCAGTTTTGTGCTGCCCTGGCCTCTGAAGGTGTGCAGATCCTTTGGAAGTCAGGAGACACTCAGCAGAACTGAGGACTGAGCCTGAATTGTATTTGTAAAAAAAAAAAAAAAATCTAACACTTTGAATACTTGTTATAAAACATTACCATGTATCTCTTTCTACTGTCTCTCTTTCCACTCTGTTCAAAATACAGTTGTCTGTATAGGTATATTTGTTTTCAGATATTCTCTTGAAATCCCTGAAGAATAACTAGCGTACCCTCCCTCACTCTCACTGCAAGAATGGAGATATTTTTTCTCCATATAGAAAATACTGTCAGGGTCTTTGCAGGTGGGGCCCACTGAGAGGGGCAGGGACTGGGCCTTATCACCAGGTCTCCTAACATATCCAGGTCTCCTAACATATTGGCTACTTGGTTGAGTATGTTGCTGGAATCACGCCTTTCCTTTGTCCTGTCCTTGTTCAGATCCTTTCTTCCTCTCCTCTGGCTATTTCTCTGTTTATGGTCCTAAGGAAGAGTTTAATGTTTATTATATTAGAGTTGACTGCATGGTGCCTTGAGCCTTTTGGAGGAAAGCACAATATAAATCCAATAAGTAAATAATAAATAAATGGTATAAGCAGGAGGAAAATTATGTGTTTTAGGTGAGTTGTAAAGAACCGTGTAAAACCTATAAAATGTATTTGTTAGACTAAGAGGCAGGGAAGAAAGTGCAAAAAATCATCATACATACAGAAGTGAGTCTCCTGCAATACTTTTAAGTAGAGAAAAATTCCCATGATTTTTAACTCCTCATGAAGCTGACTCTGTCCTCTGTGTTTGGCTGGAGGGAATGTGAGGCGCAAAAACATCAGGTAGCTCCATGGCACTTTATTTACTTCGATGACAGACCACAGAGGAGCTATGAAAATGACACTGAGGACCCAATTCTACAGTTCTTAAGAGTTTCTAACTCCTGATGATTTCAGGGAAGGCTCTTAAGGAGTGAACATGCTTTGCAAAATCCCACAAATCCTAAGCATATTCTAAACTACTGTGTTAATGCTTCCTAGTGGGATCTGAGTTTGTGGTTTTAAGGAGTCAAAGGCCTCAGTTTTATGAATGCCATTGTGAATCCTTGATGTTAATCTAATACAACAGTTGATTTTAAGTTTGACTTTGGTTTTATGTTGTCAGAAATTAGGGGTTCCCTCAGACTTTGGCCATCTCTATTTGCCATGGTATGTTAAAGGTGGATTCTTGTAGTTAAGATATTTGTGTGTGTGTGTGTGTGTGTGTGCACTTAAAAATTGGAAAAAGAACATGACAGCTGTAATTTTTGGTTTTGAGTTTACGGTATTTCTATATAGGCTGGTTTTTCTTTGATCCTTTAAAAAAAAAAAAAAACTCAACTGATTCATACAAACCTGAGCTGGAGACACACTTCATCTACTCATTGTAAATGTCAGCACAAGCCCCATATTTCTCTAAGACCACTTCCTGATTGTTTTTTTCACTCAACAGATTTTTAACTGTGTGTCTTCATCTCTATTTTCTCCTAAATCCCATGGATTAAGCATCTCAGTCTGAGACTTGATCTCTTGGCTGCCCTTGGTACTCTTCTAGAAGAGGAATATCCAGACAGATATGCTGCTTGTCTGGACCACCTAAGAAAGAAGGAAGGGAAGGAGACTTAAAGCATGGTCATTTATTTCTTGGTATATAAGGAAACAGGGAGCAGAGATGTGGGCATTTACTCACAAAATTTATCATAGCTTAAAAGTTGACATGACAGAAACCATTCTTATTTCTTTCCCCCAGTTTCAAATTTGAAATTCACAAAAATATCAAATATTGCCCTCCTTTTTCATTGTACTATGAAATTGATTATGTAGGCATCGTTGGAAGTGTATAGGCTTAGAGAGGGATGATATTCAAATATTAATCAACAAATATACTCCCATGCTCATCAATCAGATGCCAACTGTAAACAGTAGGCATAGACTAGACTGATGTTTGGATTAGACTGGTCAGAGTGGACGTCAGCCATACACAACTACTGAGGCCACATTTAGATGTATTGATTGAATTTCAGCCTTGGACTTAGGAGGGGGGACACATCTAAAATATATTGGACTCTGTTTATAGACTGCTAGAGAGTTTAATTATTTAACTTCTCTAAGTCTCCAATTTCTCACTTGCAAATTACTAATGCTGATCTCTCTCTCTCTTTTTAAATAATTTCATTGGATGAATGTTGGAGACCTTTTTCTTACATTTTGTGCTGGTTTGGATCTAGGTTTATTTCTTCAACTTTTTCTTCCAAATGACAATACTTTAACTGTGTTTGGACTTTAGCTGAATTCATTCTATTTTTCAACTCCTCTATTGAATATTTATTTTTGGCAACCATATTTCTAATTTTAGGAATGAATTATTTAACTGCTTCTGTTTCAGGAAGTCATGTTTTATTTTCTGTATGTTGTCACCTCTCAAATCTCTTTAATAGTGCTAATTTAAAAAATTAAGTTCCTGATCCAGCAATCTCACATCTGGATATTTACCCCAAAGATTTGAATCAGTTTGTAAAAGAGAAGTCTGTATTTCCATATTCATTTCAGCAACACAATATCTATATTGGAATCCATCTAAGTGTCTATAAACAGATGAATGGATAAAGAATATGTGGAATACATACACAATGAAAAACTATTCAGCCTTAAAAAAAAAGGAAATTCTGTCCTTTGAGACAATGTGGATAAGCCTGGAGGACATTATGCTAAGTGAAATAACACAGGCACAGAAAGACAAATACTGCATGTGCTCACTTACATGTAGAATCTAAAACAATCAAACTCATAGAAGCACAGAACAGAATAGTGGTGACATAGCTAGCAGGTGGAGGCAATCTTGGGGATAATGATCAGAGGGTAAAACACCTCAGTCAGAGAGGAGAAAAAAAATATTTTTGAGATCTATTGCATGGGGTAGTGAATATAGTTAATAACACAGTACATTTCAAAATTGTTAAGAAAGTAGATTTCAAATGATCCCACCATAAAAATGTTAAGTATTTACGGTGATGAATATGTTAGCTAGCTTGATTTAATTTTTAAAATTCATATTCATAAATAAGAACACCACTTCATACCGTGTAAATATACACAATTATGAATGACCAATTTACAATAAAAACTTTTAAAATTAATTTCTCTTTCTTTTTTGTGTGTATCAAATAAAGAATTTTGGTCCTTATCTTTTGGGTTACTTGTTTTTTGTCAAATGCCTTATGATGTTTATGAATGAATGATTATGTTGATTAATATCAGTAACTGATTTAGGCTTCCTTTGAAGTTAGATAGTTCTATGAACTGAGTCAGGGATGGCTCTTTAAAAAACAGAGTTCTGTATAAGTCGGTGGGATCTATTGACAGTCAGTCATCTCACAAAAGACTATGGGCGTGAGTGGAGACAGCCAAAATTCAGACCTTGATAACTGCCATATAGCAGGGACTTTCAGGAAGAGTGTGCTTGATTTTAACTTTTGTGTTTCCTTTCTGCACAACCTTTCAAGTTCATATTTTTAGCTCTAGAGTCTGTTCTACTTTTTTTCTATGGCCTCAGTACCCATGATGGGAGTTCTCCCCAGTCGCACCTTTCACTTTTATGAAGCATTTCTTAGGACTTCAACATGGGGTAAAGACAGAACAAATGACCCTGTTTATAGAGAAGAAAAACCCATCAAGCCAGCTGTAAGATAGATAATCCTTTAATTACCATAATGATTGCTCTGAGGCCTGGTCTTCTCTCCGAATTGGTTGGCCCAGAAAAGTACTTTAGTAAATGTTTTGTTCTGTTGGGACCTTTTTTGGTTGTTTCTTTTCAGCTCAGTTGTGGATTCCTTCTCTTATTTACTGTTATTTCAATGAGATTGTGAGAAGAAAAGGAATTAAATACCTTGAACTGGAAATCTTTATTAACACAAGTGGAGACTTTAATATAATATTAACTTATGTGGAAGTCTTTATTAACATGCATTAATATTTGAAAGTGCCTCCGCTGGGCGCAGTGGCTCACGCCTGTAATCCCAGCACTTTGGGAGGCCGAGGCGGGTGGATCATGAGGTCAGGAGATGGAGACCATCCTGGCTAACATGGTGAAACTCCGTCTCTACTAAAAATACAAAAAGTTAGCCGGGTGTGGTGGCAGCCACCTGTAGTCCCAGCTACTTGGGAGGCTGAGGCAGGAGAATGGTGTGAATCCACAAGGCACAGCTTGCAGTGAGCCGAGATCATGCCACTGCACTCCAGCCTGGGTGACAGAGCGAGACTTCGTCTCAGGGGAAAAAAAAGAAAGTGCGTCATAAATCATGAGGTACTATTCAAAGTTAATGAATGAATTTCCCCGCTTTTACCATTATCATCCTCCTTGTCATCACTAATATATCCAACTTCTTCTAGTCCTGTGTTTTTTAATAAAGAAGATGAGTGCTATAGGCTAAATGTGTATGTTCCCCTCAAATTCATAAGTTGAAACCATAATTCCCTTATGTGATGGTATTTGGAGGTGGGGCCTTTGGGGGGTGATTAATCAGTGATATGGTTTGGTTGTGTCCCCACCCAAATCTTATCTTGAATTGGAGATCCCATAATTCCCACATGTTGTGTGAGGGACCTGATAGGAGATAACTGAATCATGGGGGAGTTTCCCCCATACTGTTCTCATTGTAATGAATAAGTCTCACAAGATTGGTGGTTTGATAAGGAGTTTCCGTTTTCACTTGGTTCTCATTCTCTCGCCACCATGTAAGACATGCCTTTCACCTTTTGTCATGATTGTGAGGCCTTCCCAGCCATGTAAAACTGTGAGTCCATTAAACTTCTTTTTCTTCATAAATTACCCAGTCTCGGGTATGTCTTTATCAGCAGCATGAAAGCAGACTAATACAGTCAAGAAGGCAGAGCCCTCACGAATGGGAATTCTGCCTTATATTAAATAAAAGAGATCCCAGCCATGTGGGAATGCAGAAAGAAGTCAGCCATCTATCAACCAGGAAGGCACCTTCACCAGAACTTGACTGTAGTGGCACCTTGATCTTAGACTTCCAGCCTCTAGAACTGTGAGGAATAAATTTCTTTTCTTTTTTTAAAAATTTTACTTTAAGTTCTGGGATACATGTGCTTAATGTGCAGGTTTGTTACATAGCTATACATGCACCATGGTGGTTTGCTGCAACTATCAACCTGTCATCTAGGTTTTAAGCCCTGCATGCATTAGGTATTTGTCCTAATACTCTCCCTCCCCTGCCCCCACACCCCCCAACAGACCCTGGTGTGTGATATTCCCCTCTCTGAAGACAGCATGGTGATTCCTGAAAGGATCTAGAACCAGAAATACCATTTAACCCAGCAATCCCATTACTGGGTATATACCCAAAGGATTATAAATCATTCTACTGTAAAGACACATGCACATGTATGTTTATTGCAGCACTATTTACAAAAACAAAGTCTTGGAACCAACCCAAATGCCCACCAATGATAGACTGGATAAAGAAAATGTGGCACATACACACCATGGAATATTATGCAGCCACAACAAAGATGAGTTCATGTCCTTTTCAGGGACCTGGATGAAGCTGGAAACCATCATCCTCAGCAAACTAACACAGGAGCAGAAAACCAAACACCACATGTTCTCACTCATAAGTTGGAGTTGAAACATTTCTGTTCTTTATAAGCTGGTAAGCCCACAGCATTCTGTTACACCAGCCAGAAAGGACTAAGAAAATGAGCTAATGTGGAATTGATGGAATTTCAGACAGTATACCAAGAGAAAGCAAAATATTCAGATACTGTGAGAAGAGTCATAGTAGGGGGAGGTGACTATGGCCGAGAAAGGACACATGTCTTGGCATCTGCTTTTGAGGTCAGCTGATCCAATCCATTTGCATTTTTCATAATTTATTACCTTCCTCAATTTCTGAACACACATTCTGCTACCAAGTTTTCCAGGACCTCAGCTGGCTTCATGGGCAGTGCTGAAAGGTATCTGCTGCCCTCTCTATGTGTCTATGTAAGTTGTTTATAAGAGTTGGTCTGCCTGTTTGTAGATTCTTCTTTTTTTGAAACATTTATTTATTTATTTTGAGATAGAGTCTCACTCTGTTGCCCAGGCTGGAGTGAAGTGGCACAATCTGGGCTCACCACAACCTCTGCCTCCCGGGTTAAAGTGAGTCTCCTGCGTAGCTGGGATTAAGGCACCCGCCACGAGGTCTGACTAATTTTTGTATTTTTAGTAGAGACAAGATTTCACCGTGTTGGCCAGGCTGGTCTTAAACTCCTGACCTCAAGTGATCCACCTGCGTTGGCCTCCTAAAGTGCTGGGATTACAGGCATGAGCCACTGTGTCTGGCTGTATATTCTTTTGTATCAGCAAGGTTCTGAGTAGAGTGGATGTTAATCACATATGTTTAGAAATGTTTTTTGTATTATGAAAGGAATACAAGATAATTTTAGAACATTTAAAAGATACAAACAAGCCAAAAATAAAATAATCAGCCAATAGATATTTAAAATTTTAGAATATGTATTTTCAGTATTTTCCTATGTATTCACAGACTTACATGTACATATACACTTATTTCTCTGATAAGAGCATTCTGTAAATGGTTGTGGTTTTCTTAACACACTTAGAAATATCTTGATAAGCTATAACATTTCTCTTCATCCTTTCTCCTCTTCCTGTTCCCTCTCTCCCTTATCTGTCTTTCTACAGTGCACAAGGATGTTACACAGAAAGCTAAATGTGAGTCAATATGTTTAACCTCGAGAAACCAGATAAAAATAACTGTATCTTAATTATTTGTTTGGTGTATGGGTTCTATCTCTTGGACCACATAGTCATACATGAATTTTTTTGTTACTACTAAATTAGTCAGTTAAGAGATATTTGTTTACTTTAACAAATATGTGCCAGCCTTGAAAAGGTGTTAGTTGTGCTATTCCTTCCTTGGCTTGCCCATCTGGTAGGGGTTGCTTGCTTCCTAGCTAAGTTCACTGATGCACAAGGTTAAATGAATCTTTAAAAATTATTAGACCGTCACACAAGTGCCCAACCAGGAATATGCCAGACTATTTCTCTTACTCATTCCTTTATTTTACCAATTACGTTTTATTCTATCTCCTCTAAACCTCTTGATTATACCCATCTTCTTCATTGCTACTACCTTTCCTTTACTTCTGGAACTTAGCATTTCTTAACTTCTTAAAGTCTCCTTCTCTCCTCTCCACTCTCCTCCAGTTTCTCCTGCATATTACTTCTAGCATGGTCTTTTACAATTCTGACTACATTATTCCATTTTCTGAGAGAGAGGATGAGCTCTGAAATCAAACAGACTAGATTTAAACCCTGACTCCACCACTTACCAATTAAATGATCGTGGAAGATACCTAAGCTTTGCAGGTCTCAGTTTCCTCATTTGTAAAATGAGAGTGGTGATAGTGCTTATCTTGGGATCATTGTAAATATAAATGTGTTCATGAGTATCAAATGCATAGAACAAAGGGGTGCAAATTTTAACTGTTCATAAATCACAACAACTATTTAAAAACTTGGAATGTCTTCTGACCTTCTACAGTATAATTTCTGAACTTCTTGCATAGCAGAAAAAACCCTGCAATTTTCTCTCTGACTACAACTCCAGTTTCACTCTTGCTTTTTCTCTATTTGTATCCTACTTTCTGACCAAAATAAATCATATGTTATTTGCTAAATGTGCCATGACCTTGATGCCTCTGTACCTTTGCATATGCTGTTCCCTTTGCTTGAATATACATGACTATTGGCATCAACAGAGATCAAAAGGTGACAAAAATCCAGCCTTTCTCATTTCTAGGCTGGAGCTTGAGCTACTCCAGCACACTGTCTCTTTCATCTTTTATGCTACTCTCCCAAGTGTGTTACTGTGAACTCGGCAGTGGTAGTAAAGGACTTGGTGACTGATGGGGCAAAGGGAACCCCTAAAAGAGGTTTTTAGTATAGATGAACAAACATTCTATTAACAATTTGGAACAGCATGGATAATATGCCTTTTCACCTGGGGGCGTTTGAGCGTAACTCCATGTATCTAAAGAGGACTAACATCATAAGAAGTGCTGATATGACTATTGGAGCAGTGTGTTTGTATTTTCCATGTCGTGGGTGGTGCCGTCAGCAGTAGTTGGGGTCCTGTTGTTTTCCTTCTGCTCCGCTATGTGGCCCTCTTCCTTGGGGCACCCTCAACCAGATAAACAGATCTGTATTGGCTTTGGATCTTTCTCAAGGTGCCTGCTGTTCCTTTCATTAGCGTGGCTAATCAGAATTTGATTGTAAAGTATGCCCAGGCCAAATACAAGGGCTTTTAAAATCGTCTGCTGTTTTAGATTATCCAGGCCACTGATCCCCCTTCCTTAGCGTGGATAATTGAGAGTGGACTGGGCTGAAGAATGTTAAGCAGAACCAATTGACAAAATAAATGAGATTTAAAAAATCCTTTACATTTTAATAATAGAAAAAAAATTTTTTTAAAAATCTGAATGAGCTTGTTTTATATTTCAAAACTGTGAATTTATTTGGCTTTAAATTACTTCAAAATAGGAAAATATTTCCTATGATGCACCCATTTAAAACCCATTTAAAATGTATATTAATCACAATATGCACTTAATGGAGTTAAAGGGGAAATGGAACATACAGACAAGAGGTTGGAAGTTTGGGATTCAATGTCAAATCCTCTCGTAATCATGTTTGTATTTCATCAAGGTAACAAAGAGAGGGTAGGAGCCACTTCCAAACTCTGAAAATCTCTCTCTTCATAGCGAAGGCTGCAATTCTTTGCTCCTAGTGAACAACAATCATTTAGAGATAGGTATTTAAAAACGTATGTATAAGATGAACAGAATTCCGATTGCTAGGAATGTATGATCAAATTCACCTCTCATTATTTCATATTTCTTCATGCCCCATGCCCCTCCAAATGCAGGTAGAATTGTGTTTGCATGCCACTTGACTGGGAACTGAGGGGACATTTTCCCAAATGGAACAATGCTGTAAATGGGGGTAGGTGTCACTAAATGCTCTTCAGGTGTGTAATGAGGATAAATAGATTTGGGGGCTGGTCTGGGAATTTGAAACATAATGTAAGAGGCAATGGTGAGTTTCTGGGCAGGTGACTCATAAGCAAGGTTTTTTGAAACATTACCCATTTTTACATTGGGAATTGCCAAGCTCAGCCTTAACGTCTCCCACAACACCTATGAATAATCATTTAAATACAGGCTTTGAGACTTGGGGAAAAAAGCATATTATTTACTCTAAAGACAATAATCTTCCTTGGAGTCATCGTAGTCCATCATGCAGATGCATACTTGGGGATCTTTGGGAAAGCAACATTTTCTCTTGATGGTCCATTACTTCATTTATCTTGTAAGTTATTATCCAGGACTAGATTGCAGACCCAGGTTAGGGCTGCATGTCAGCCACTCTGCAACAGTGTGGGAGACTAAGGCTCTTTCACAGGGTGAAATATTACAAAGGGGCTTTGCTCATTCCCCTGTTGTGTTTGTGTGAAGAGCAGGATACAGTGATGGAGGTAATGGGGACTCTAGTGCATCATTTGGTTCCTTATAGTGCTGAGAACTTGGCAAATGTAGGCACACATAAATTCTTGCTCCCAAGTGGTTTGATGAAGGGAGAACTGAGAGGTTCTCAGCATAGACATTATACAGCAGAGGCCAAATATCCCCCTTAGGGTCATCCTCGTACTCTTTCCATGGCTGAAATAAAGACCAGATACAACCATACTAAAGCTTTGATGTGGTTGGCTTGTTGCTGATAATGACTTTTCTCATGCTTGGAGAAAATTATGTAAGAAGATTCAGAAAAGTTCTACCCCAAAGATCTGCATCTGTAAAGACGATCAAGATTGCAATATCTGGATTAAGTTCTCTGGAATTTAAAGTGCTGTCTCATGTTGTATTTGGAGACCTGGCTTCCCTAGCATAAAATGAATAATTAAATTACATTTTATTTTTTATATAGCTAGTAGTTAATCCCAATTAGAAATTTATCTACTGCGGGCACTAGAGCCTGGGAGTATAAAGGTGAACAAAATGATCGCTTGAATTCAACCTTCTGGGTGGGGAGAGAGGCAGGTACATGACTACAGCAGGATGTGACACCTCCAACGGTAGCACAGACAAAAGGGTGTTTTGCAGCAAAGGTGGGCAGGATGGGGAAATAAGAATGAAGTGTGTGAGGCCAGAGGAGGTGGCTCACACCTATAATCCCAGCACTTTGGGAGGCTGAGGCAGGCAGATCACGAGGTCAGGAGTTCGAGACCAGTCTGTTTAACATAGCGAAACCCCATCTCTATTAAAAATGCAGAAAACAATTGGCCAGGTATGGTGGTGTGCACCTGTAATCCCAGCTACTTGGGGGGCTGAGGCAGGAGAATCAAGTGAACCTGGGAGGTGGAGGTTGCAGCGAGCCAAGATCATGCCATTGCACTCCGGCCTCCAGCCTGGTCAACAGAGAGAGACTTTATCTCAAAAAAAAGAAAAAAAAAGAAAAAAAAAGAATAAAGTGTGTGAGATTACTTGGGGTATCTAAGTTGGGTTTTATGAAGACATGTTTTCTGTTTTATTTTGTTTTGTTTTCAGGAAAAGAAACAAGAAAGGGCATATCAGCAGAAAAAATATTTTGACATGAGACATACAAGTATGAATATTTCTATTGTATTTTTGGAGTGGTGTAGTCACGTACAGTTAAGTAGGTACATGGGTTAGAATTCTAATACTTTAGGACGTATTAGAATCACTTAGAGTTCTAGTTCTAGTTAAAATGTAGATTTGGGGGCCTCATATGAGACTATAATAATAGTATTAACAGGTGAGGGCCAGGAATTTATACTTTTTGTAAGTGCCTATATGATTGTTTTGTAGATTGCTCATGCTTTGGTAAAGCCTGCCATAGGCTGTGTTTTCTGATGACAGAGTTAATGGCAGAACCTGAAGCTTTATGTTGTGACACACACAGAATACTAGGCTAAGGAATTAGTGTTAGTATCATGTGCATTAGCTATGTGACAACCATAAAATATACTTACTCAAAGGGTGTAATACAGTCAGGTCTGTATATTTGAAAGAGTTTTGGTGGCAGTATGGAGAATAAACCAAAAGAAGGAGATATGGAGCTTGGGAAAAGTTGTCAGGTTATTGCCATAGATGAGGCAGATGATGATGAAGACCTGAATTTGGGTGGCAGGAACAGAAAGGAGAAAAAAAGAGTAAAGAAACATTGAGGGAAAATCAAAAGGATATGTTCATGAATGCAATTTAGGGCATAAAAGAAACAGGAGGAAGACTAAGGTGACTTTTGTGATTATGGTTTTGGTAACTGGCTGACTGAGGATGCCATGAAGAGAAGTAAAACGCACTAGAGAAGGAGCAGACTTGGAGGTTGTGTGGTAGAAATTTAACAGCTTCAATTTGGATTTGAGATTCCTTAAGGTATTTATAGAAAATTGTCTGGGAGGCAACCGAAAATTTCTGTCTCCATTTCAGGTTGGATTTTCTGGGAGTTACCAAAGCTGACGGTGAAAGTCATAATGAAAGATAATGCTTGAAAGAGGGTGGTAGAGGGAAACAAGAAGAGAAGCAAAGATGAGCAAGGTTGCAATGCCTGGATTAAGTTCTGTAGAAGAATTGAAAAGTCTCATGGGAAACCCACATAGAACTGACATTCTTACAGAACCTTAGAATGACTAGAAATAACTTTAGAACGTTTCTAATCTGGTGTTTTTTTTTTGTTTGTTTGTTTGTTTGTTTGTTTGTTTTTTTAAGATGGAGTCTCGCTCTGTCGCCCAGGCTGGAGTGCAGTGGCGCGATCTCGGCTCACTGCAAGCTCCGCCTCCTGGGTTTACGCCATTCTCCTGCCTCAGCCTCCCGAGTAGCTGGGACTACAGGCACCCGCCACCTCGCCCGGCTAATTTTTTGTATTTTTAGTAGAGACGGGATTTCACCGTGTTAGCCAGGATGGTCTCGACCTCCTGACCTCGTGATCCGCCCGCCTCGGCCTCCCAAAGTGCTGGGATTACAAGCGTGAGCCACCGCGCCCAGCCAATCTGGTGGTTTTTAAATGTATTTTGACAGAGTAAAACCAGGTTTTCAAGCAAATCTAATTAGGTCTTCTTGATCATTGCTGATGGAACCCTTCTTTATGTTGCCAATAGATACATAGCAGCAAGCATATGTAGCTACCCTTATCAGTGTTTAGCATGAAAATTTCAGAAAACTGCATTCAGGGAGCCATATTGATACAGCAGAAGAAATCTGCCAGGACTAAAGACCGACCCAATAATTCCCGAGGTACCTTCAGGAAAGTCAATTTATTTTTGAGTCAAAGGAACCTCAAAGTATCCTAAATGGCATTGCTGCCACCAGAGAGTTCTATTCTAATTTAATAAGCTGCTACAAGTTCCAAGCCAATGTTCCTTCTTACAAATATGCTATGGGATGTAAATCTTTTTAAGTGCATTTCATTGTACCAATTGTTTCATTTTGAAAAAGCCCATTGGTTTATTATTAAGTCGTCTATTTAATAGTGTCAATAAATTCTAAAACTGGAGACTAGGCATTGTTATTTTAGATGCTTTAATGATCTCAATTGTCTAAGTTGCTTGGCCTTGGCTTATTTGCTTGACCTTTGTCTGTTTTAATGGTCTGGAAAAATTCCTCCAAACTATAGAGTTGATATAGTGGCTCTTGATATATGTGATACAAATCTGAAAATACTTTATTAGAATAAGTTTACTCATAGTATTTGAATGATTGCATTAGGTCTATACAATCAAGTGAAGTTGATAACTGCAAATTTTAGAAGAACCAAAAGCTTCAAGTAAAAATTATATTTCTGGGAGGTGAGGTGGGATAAGGGTTAAAAAATCACCTACTGGGTACAATCTTCAATATTTGGGTGATGGGTACTCTAGAAGCTCAACTCCCACCATTATCTATGTAATACCCATGTAACCAAGAGGCAAAGATTTCCCCCAAATCTAAGGAAAAAAACATTGACAAAACCCAAAATAAGATCACAGTTCAGTTTCCTGCAAAATAGGCTTTACTTATTACTTCTGTCATTTTGAGTTAACTATAATTATAGAATAACTGTCCAGAAAAACGACCAGATGATTATACTGCAAAATACTAATATAGAGAGGTAATATAAAGTGGTGGTTTTTAGTACCAGTGATTCTACACTCTATTGAAAACCAAAATTTCAAACAAGAAAACCAAAATTTCAAATTTGACTGCTTATATTCAAAAGTAATATGGTCTTGTCCTTGTTTAGGGCTTACTTTTCTCAGGTGAATAAAACCTATTGGAAATTTATTGCAGTTAATTGGCGGTGCAGCATAAAACAATTTAGACAATCTCTTAACACAGGCCTTGGCTTTTAAAAACAGGACTTTAATAAATCATCACAATTTTTATCACCACTATTACCACCACCGTTATTAACATCACCATCATCCTTCTCATCATCTTCATCATTATTGCCATCAGGTGGTATGTTAGTTTGGATCCTCTGAGAAATAGATACCAAGATGATATTGAATGTGCAAGACATTTATTCAGGAAAATGGCCTTGAGAGAAAATGGGGAGGGAGCCAGGAAAGGCTATCATGCGTGTCTGACAAGTGAAGGAGAGAGGAAAGGAAGAAAGGGAGTTGGGGTGAACCATTTAGACTACAGTGCAATTCAATGGGAAGTTCATCAAGATCTTTGGAGAGTCCTTGATCCACAGTCACCTGTCAGAAGCGTCGCACATTCTCCAGGAACAGGCCTACTTTCTTAGCTTTGCCACGCTCAGCATCGACTGAGATCAGCCTGGGGAGCTGTGGTGTCAGTAGACATGCTGTGACATGTTTCAGTGCTCAGTGGCTGGGCTCAGTCAGTTATGCTCCCTGAGCTTGGAGGTAGGTTTGTGTAGTGTGTTTCTAGAGGTGTCACAGACAAAATTGTGGGTGATTTAAAAATATGCAATTTTTTGATATTTTATTAATGATCTATATTTAACCTGCATTATTTAATATTTGAGGGAAGAAGTAAAATAAATAATCAAAAATATTTCCTTTTGCTTGGGTAGCATTAACTCATTGAGACTTGCCCAAATCTCACAGTAACTGTTCAGCTTTCTCATTTGCTTGAATATTCCGGTACAGCTCTGCTCTTACGTCAACAGCACCTTTCCACGAAAAGTTTTATTTTCTTGTTCCAACTTTAATTTCTATTTAGAAACCCAATTTGACTAGAGTGTGAAAGTTTAAGTGTTTGAAACAGGATTCAATTAAACTAGGTCATTCTTGGGGCTCTGAAAATGGTAACTGGCCTTAGGCAAATGAGAACAAAAGTTATAAAATTCAGTTGGATGCATCACAACATTTAACATCTTTAAGGAAGACGTCTTGCCTAATAGATTCAATTTAGAAATATTTAGTGTAGGTCCTCAGCTTAAGCACCTAAAAAATGTGTTTATTTGTTTGTTTCTCTCTTTAGTTATAACTGGAATCGGGACACCTGGACTCTAATCTACTAAATAAACAATTTGTGCTAGGACCTTGAAGAAAGTCAATTAGTTTCCGTGACTTTACCAGGAGGTTAAAAAGGAGATTGTAATATTAGTGAATAATGTGCTTAGAGATGTTTGCATAAAAGATGCTTTGTCATTGTAAAGTATTATTGAATATTTATCGTCTACCAGACTGAGCCAAATGGCCCAGAGGAAAAAACAGTCAGATTTATGTAAACCTTGTTCAGTGTCCCAGATACTTCAGGATGGGTGCTCTATATATGAATATATATGAATAAATAAATAAATGGTATAAATATTATTTTAAAATTTGAAGGTACACCAATATTATCTGGGGTGTTAGCCAATGTGCCTGACCTATGACATTGAAATGAAATGTCTGCCTCCAGGTAGCTATTTCAACCTCATAAATATTTTTAAAGCCAGAGGCATTGATGGCAAGTAATGTTTTCTCAGAGTTTTGTGTCTGCAAATAAAGGTAAATTATATCTTTACCTAAAATCTACAAGAAATGATTGTCTCTCATCCATAAGGTTGCTCTGAGAATTCCCAGTTTGAAATTGCATATGTTATACTTCTTCTTTCCCTTTCTTCTAAAAAAGTATTTTACTTACTCTTGCACAGTAGTTTTCTATCACATTGTTGTGAGAGATCAGAGCCTCAAAGAAGAAAAAAATTAGCCGTAAACACTGCCCATGGACTTAATGGATCTTACTGAGCCACACCATGCAGATGTATTGGAACATAAATAGGTATAGGAGATAAGAGGCACAAAAGCAATTTGTTTGGATTGGGTCACTGCTTAATCCAAATGGGTTCAGCAAAAGAATTCATGAAACGTGACAGTGGGCCAAGAGGAACTTGCTGTGACATTTCAGATTCCCCTACCTCTTCTAATTAACCATTTCAAGTATAACAAAACTTATAGCACATACAAATCTAGTGCAACCCGTCTGTATCAAGCGCAGACCTGTCGGTAGAGAATGGGTGGCTCTGTTCTCAAGCAATGGACTATGACACAATAATGCCTCAAGTTGGGCTTTTAATTTCTATGATACATTGATTCTGAACAGCATTCTTCTAAAAGACAAAAACTATACCAGAGTTGCCTTGTGACATAGCCTGTCATTAAATGCATTTGGATCTATCACATGGATCGAAATATACTGCAAGTTTAATGAGATATTTGAAAACATAAAAATCGCATGTAGAAAAAGCTTGCCATCATGGTAATGATGAGAATAATAATAACAACAATAGCTGCCTTTAATAAAAAGCAACTCTTACTTGCCGGTCACTATGCTGGACATTGCACACACGTCCTTACAAAAACCTTGCAAGGTGGAGATAATTATTCTCTTTTTATAGAGGAGGACACAGACTCAAAGAAGTAAAGTTGTCCAGGGTGAATTAGTGAGTGGAAGATGTAAAAATGTTTTTGGAATTACAGAAAAAACTCCACAAACCCACATTCCTGCTTAGCAAGTCAGGAATTCTTGCCTCGTTAGTTGATGGGTTTAGAATAATTTTTTCAGGTGCTAATATCAGGGTATAACCAATATCTCTTCAAAGTACAGTTTTTCCAATCTACCTGCTCCCAGCCCTTCTTTCTTCTCTTGAGAAATAGAAACTAGAATTTAAACCTCAGAATTATACCTCAGTATCTGCAGCACTGTAGTGCTTCATAAATATTAGTTGAAATGATAAAAAATACAATTGCTCCTAATGCCTGTGATATTCATTAGTCAAGAGAGGACAGAATTAGCCCATTTCCACGATTGTAAAATTTACATGTGTATTCTAGAAAACATATATCAAAATGGAATTATTTTAAATAAGATGTTCATATCTAACTGACAAACAGAATCAATCTACCATGCCTAATTCATAGAATAGATTCAGGGAGTCAATTTTTGTGCTTAATTGTTTGTACAAAGAAAATCTTTGACTTGTGAATGATCAGAAAATAGTGAAAATTGAGTTAGTGCTTATAAAATTCTTGAATTCTTTTGCTTTTGGAATCAAGCCAGGTGGATTCCTAGGAGTTGAGATTTCTTGGGGTATTTTATGCTTCAGATGACGTCACCAAGAAGTTATAGATCAATAGAACTTTGTAATGGTCATATAGCAGAGGGATGAAAGAGTTAAAGGATTTAAGTGTTGCAAAGGGTGCTTCTTCTGGGCAACAGAGGTTTGAATGTAGGGCACCTTTTGCATTTTAAACATTAATGTTTGAACTCTTGTCCTACAGTTATGTAATAAGACAATTTTATTTTATTTTTTTAAAAAAGAGAAACAGAAAAAACGTCTACTGAGAAAAATACTTGCTGCCCTTGGGGACAGATTTTGCAGTACATTTTTATACAGGAGCCATTCTCTCCTGCCCAAAAGCTCTGGAACAGGATGAATGTCCTTCTCAAGGTTCTTAGAGCCCAGAGTCATGACAGACTACACGCATTAGAAGAAACACAGAAATGTATGGGCAAGATTCAGTGGGCACACCCACGGGTCTGAGAGATCACTGGGCTGGCGAGGCATTGCACCCAGGCCACCAGCTAGTCTAGAAAAAGAAAACAGGACTGCAGTCTTTGGTAGGCTAGCTAGATAAGGGTGGGTTCCCTCAAGGACTAGTTACTCTGAGATCTATTCTAAGGGGAGGAAGCCCATGAGCAAATATGGCCTAGTGTAGAAGATATAAAAACTGTTAATTAACAATAACATTTATATACTGCCTCCCAGCTAGTCAGTTTTAAATTCAATAAATTTTCTCAATAACTTTGCCAAACCGGAAGACCAGGTGTTATTCTCATTCTCATTTTACATATGCGGAGGCTGAGGCACAGAGAGGTTGAGTGAATTTCCTAAGGTCACAGAGATAGTAAGCTACAGAGCTTACCATACATTTTCTAATGTATAGAAAATATTGACTGAAGGGCTGGAGAGCACAGACTTTGTTCAGTCACATCTGACTTACAATTTTAGTTCTGCCAACTGCTAGATCTATGACCTTCTCTAAATCCTTGAACTCAAGGAAACTTCACATTCCTTATATTTAAATGGAAGGGAGGGAACATGAGTAGTTATGAAGCATGTAAAGTGCTTAGCAAAGTGCTTACCGCATTATAAGGGCTCAATAAATGATAGCTACTATTACTATCATGATGTTTTCTTTCCACTATACCATTCCATCCTTCCAAATGGAGCTCAGATTACCAGAGTGACAATCAGAAGCTGAAACCAACATAGAGCGATGCAATGCTCTGATGGATGGAAAGAAGAGTCGAGGTTTTGTTGCAAAGACAGAGCGAAGTGTCTTTCACTAGATAGCATGATTCAATGCATAAAAGACTGAATGCAAAGAGGCTTAATTGAAAGATAAAAGAATAATTGCTGTAGAATAGCAGAGGCAAAGGCAGCTATGACAAAAGCTGCCTGTCTCAAACAGAACGAAAATAAATGAAGAGGGAGTTTGAGAAGTCTTTGTAGCAAAAGATCATAAAAAAATAAACACCAGTGCAAGGCTGGAGCCCAGAAGAACAAGTCCCAGAACCAAGACGGATATATTCCTGTAAGAATTTATCACTTCTCTAAATTACCAGGTCAGTAGTTAAATTATAATCACATTCTTTTCTGTATTATACCAGTTCAGTCAACAAATGAGACTTTTAGGAAACACTTATAAAAGGAACTATGTTTCTGTTTCCCAATATCCCTTTATGCTTGCTTAGTGGGGATAACTCTTCCCTTCCATTTAGAAGAAAACGGAGGTAGGTTCTATTTCTCTGGTCATGTTAAATTTTATTTTGTACTGGATATTTTCTATTTGCCTATCCATATCCATTCTCGACTTGTCCTTGCTCTGGGCCAACTCATGTGGGTTAGCATCAATGGGTTCCCTTGCCCTTTGTCTTCCATTTGGACTTCATCAATGAGAAACATTAGCAAGAGACAGGAAGGTAAATGGGAGGAGAAAGAAACCAAAGTCTTATCCTGCTGGTTTCCTTCCTGCTGGACTGCAGTGGGTTGACTGTGTCCCTCCAACTAAGGCCTCCTCTCCTGGTAGGCAGCCTTTGGCAAACAGCTGCTCTCTGCAGGTTTTGGAAATCAATTCTACCCCAGCCCCTTCATGGGCAGCAGTGACTTCCGCTGTTTCAAGCCCTGAGGTACTGCAACATCCCTTATTGCTTTCCTTGAACCCTGCTCACACCATCGTGAACAGTGTTTTTTTAAGCTTTCCTCAATGACCCAGTCTGAGTGCTGTCTGTTTCCTGCTGGGATCTTGGCTGATGCATACTTTTTGCAACACTTTAAGTTGCAAAATACTGTCTCATTTTGATGCTTATAATAGTCTGACTATGAAGTAGTTAAAATTCCAAATTGAATTTAGAATTAAGTCTTTCTTAGCTCTATTGGAAGAGGGAGCAAGGCCGTGGTTCTTTCTCTGCCCCCTTTTATTTCTGCCTGTTTACCATGGTTTCTGACCTAGTTTCTGGAGAGGTAACAAAATGGAAAGTTCTTAAGGTGGCATTACACGCTCTGATTTTGGTAGATATTTAGAGTTGATTCTTTTTCTTTTCTTTCTTTCTTTCTTTTTATTTCTGAAACGGAGTTTCCCTCTTTTTGCCCAGGCTGGAGTGCAATGGCGTCATCTTGGCTCACTGCAACCTTTGCCTCCTGGGTTCAAGCGATTCTCCTGCCTCAGTTTCTCGAGTAGCTGGGACTACAGGCATGCACCACCACCTCAGCTAATTTTGTGTTTTTAGTAGAGACGGGGTTTCTCCATGTTGGCCAGGCTGGTCTTGAACTCCCAATCTCAAGTGATCCATCCGCCTCAGGCTCCCAAAGTGCTGGGATTACAGGTGTGAGCCTGGCTAGAGTTGATTCTTTTTCTTACAGACATTTGTGTGGCCCACTGGTAAGAAATACTCTAGTATCTTAGATGCAGGTGATGCTGTGTTCTTTAGTTCATTCACTTTCTCTGTCCTGTAGGCATTTAGCCATTTACCCTAGCTTCCATTTGTTGAGGTCTGTAGTTGTTTGAACAGCGACCCCCATAAGATATGTCTGTCTTAACCCTTGATCTCCACGAAAGTGACTTTCTTTGGAAATAGGAGTTTTGCAGATATAATTAAGATAAAGATCTCGAGATTAAATTACCCTGGATTTAGAAGGAGCCCTAAATTCAATAAGTATCCCTTATGAGACAAAGAAAAAAAGAAGACACAGAAACACAAGGGGGAAGGACATCAGAAGACAACAGCAGAGAATGGAGTGACGCATCAAGCAGCCAAGAAATGCCAAGAATTGCAGCACAGGTGGAAAAGAGGCATGGGATAAATTCTTACTTCAGTGACTGCAGAAGTATCCAACCCCGCCAATATCCTGATTTCAGACTTCTGGGCTCTACAACTATGAAAGAATACATTTGAATTGTCTGTCGTCACCAAGTGTGTAGTGATTTTTTACAGCAGCATTAAGATATGAATACAAACTCTGTTTGCCTTTGCAGGCCTCCTTGGAGAGGTGCTAAGGCATCACTGTGCTTGCTCCCTCACCTGTGCTGTGTCTTGTCCGGGGAAACAAGCGCATCCTTTTCTCAGTCTCTAGGACTGCAGGAGGTTCCTCACCCAGCTTCAGTTTTCCTTTGCTTTTTCTTCCTTTCCTCTTCTTTGTTTCTTTCCTCTTGTTCTCTTCTTGGGTTCTTGATTCATTTAGTAGAAGCTAAGACTCCATTTCATCATATTCCTTTAACTGAAGGGAACACAAACCATGACCTTTGAGTAGTTCGTTTGAGTGCTGAATTAGTCTTCTAGGGCTGCTTTAGCGAGATACCACGAACTGGGAATCTTAAGCAATTGAAATTTATTTTCTTACAGCTCTGGAGGCTGAAAGTCCAAGACCACGGCACTAGCAGGCTTGTTTTCTCAGAAGGCCTGTCTCTGTGGCTGGCAGACGTCCACCTTCTCGCTGTCCTCACATGGCCTTTGTCCAATGCCTGCATCCCTGCTGTCTCTTCCTCGTCTTATAAGTATACCACTCATATTTGATTAGTGCCCCATCCTAGTGGTCTCCTTTTAACTTAGTTCCCTCTCTAAAAGCCCTATCTTCAAATATAGTCATATTCTAAGGTATTGTGGGTTAGAAATTCAACATATGAATTTTGGAGGAACACTATTCAGTTCATAGCAACTCTTTTAGGTTGAAGCGAAAGGAAAGTAATCATCCTCCCATTCTCTTTGAGGCATGAAACTCACATTACACGGACAGTTCTGTTTAAGGAAAATACCTCTGGAAAATCCTTATTAATCTCCACCCCTGATGTGAGTGAGAGAGTCAGGTGTTGTGACCCCTGTTTGGGGAAAATGCACTTGTGTTTGCAGCTTAGACCAGCACCCAAAACACAAATTGTTGTCTTGGTGCTGTAGTTGACATTCTATTTTGTCATCGGTTACATGTATGTTGTACTAGTTATATCTATGCTTCTAGTTTATGTATTTAGTATTCCTTAGTATTATTCATCTTAGAGTTGTTTTGATTTATCTCAACTCAGTTTTCAAAATCTCATTTCAGAGTCTCGCTTAAATACTGTTAAGTACTTAAGTGAATAAAATGGAGGAAAGAAAGAGAGAGGAAGAGAGAGAGAAAGAGAGTAAAGTCATTTAGTCATCTAATCTATACTTCTTTTAATGTCAGGAAACCAGTTATTTAGATAATGCTTTAAATTAATAAATATTTATTTCAGTTTGGTCAGTTTTAGTGATCCTTTTTAAAAACAAACAGGTTGTAGCTATGTCTACAGAGGGAATATGATGTGTGTGTATGTGTGTGTGTGTGTGTGTGTGTGTTAGTGAGGGTGGTGGGAGGGAATGTCCTGGTAGGCAGAACAGGCAAAGGCCAATCTGTTTGTTTGTTTGTTTGTTTGTTTTGAGACGGAGTCTGGCTCTGTAGCCCAGGCTGGAGTGCAGTGGTGCGATCTCGGCTCACTGCAAGCTCCGCCTCCCGGGTTCTCGCCATTCTCCTGCCTCAGCCTCCCGAGTAGCTGGGACTACAGGCGCCCACCATCTCGCCCGGCTAGTTTTTTGTATTTTTTAGTAGAGACGGGGTTTCACCGTGTAGACCAGGATGGTCTCGATCTCCTGACCTCGTGATCCACCCGTCTCGGCCTCCCAAAGTGCTGGGATTACAGGCTTGAGCCACCGCGCCCGGCCACGCAAAGGCCAATCTTAAACGAATAGTTAGTCCATCAAGTCAATACTCAAAATATTTAAGATGAGTTTAGACACTTACATCTCATGAAGTAACTATGTAAGTTGTCTAGTTTCACAGACAGTCATCCAGTCACCCATACTTTGAAGAAATAATTAAACTTAGTGACAAAACTAAATTCCAGCTCCTTCCGTATGTTAAGTTCCACAGTGAGGTAAAAGCAAGTATGACTAAGCTTGAGTCTTTTATCCTGGGAATGTAATTTACTTCTCAAGTCCTAGAGTTACTGGTCTTAGGAGGATGGGGGAGCTTTATTTCTTAGCAGAGAAATCTTGAGTCGTTTCATTTGTCTAGGACCATTCCTGGTGTAAATATTCTTGAAATGCTGAGTTGATTTTAGGGTTCACTGTGTGTTTGTGAATGAGATGACCGCACAGGCACAATATGCCTAATCAAACTCTTATCTGTTTTCTAAGGTAGAAATTTCTGAAAATCTGGACAGTAAACTCTCCAATTTGGGAAAGTCCATTTTAAGGCATTTGGCTGCATTAAAGATGTTTCTTTTCTTAAAATAATGTTAGTAACACATTTTTTTCCTTAAAATTACTCTGCTTTTATTTCCTGCTTAATCTAAGATTTAGTTAGAATTTTAAAAAATTCCACGCACATAGATTGGAGAAGGTGGTACGTTTATTTATTTTTTATTTATTTATTTTTTGGGACCGAGTCTCGCTCTGTCGCCCAGGCTAGAGTGCAGTGGCTGGATCTTGGCTCACTGCAAGCTCCGCCTCCCGGATTCACGCCATTCTCCTGCCTCAGCCTCCTGGGTAGCTGGGACTACAGGCGGCTGCCGCCACGCGCGGCTAGTTTTCTTGTGTGTTTTTAGTAGAGACGGGGTTTCACCGCGTTAGCCAGGATGGTCTCCATCTCCTCACCTCGTGATCCGCCCGCCTTGGCCTCCCAAAGTGCTGGGATTACGTAGACTTATTTCTTTGTTAATCTTTCTTCCTCCTTTCTCCTTCCCTCCCTCTCTCCCTTCTCTCCTTCTTCCTACTTTTCTTTTGTTTCTCCTTCCTTCTCTTCTTTTGTTCCCTCTTTTCTGATTGGTTGTCAGATAATGTGGTCTGTATGAATTATATATGGGTGTTTGAAAGTAATTTTATTGTTATTGTTGAGTATGAATTTCTGCCTCTCTCATTCTTTCATATGTATGTATTATTTGTATGTGTGTATACACATACATACACATATAAACATACATAGACATATATACACATATGTGTGTACCATACAATTTTACAATAATTTTGTTGTTGTTTATGGATTTCTGTCTCTCTCATTCTTTCACATGTGTGTGTGTCATTTGTATATGTGTATATGCATACATACACATAGAAATATACATAGACATATATACACATGTGTGTGTAGCCTGTATGAATTATATATGGGTGTTTGAAAATAATTTTATTGTTGAGTATGAATTCCTCTCTCATTCTTTCATACGTGTGGGTATATCATTTGTAAGTGTAAGTATACACATACATACACATATAAATATACAAAGACATATATATGTATGTGTATACCATAGAGAATAACTTTACAAACTATTTTAATCAAATTCTCTTTCTCCTTGTCAATTTCTGAGAGAGTCTCTCATTGTGTTAGTGGAGTTTTCAACATATTCCTGCATCTAGGGAGGGTTTTACCTGTAGATTTCAAAACTCAATGTTAGAAGCATAGAAGTTATTACTATTTAATTTCAGTACATTGTAACTTTTAATATGAAAATATTACTATTCATTCAATTTAATGCTTTCTAATTGTGTTAATTTAAAATATTATCAATATTGCTAAATGTACTTTTAAAAAAATATTTGCATGGTAAATATTTTTTTCTCTTAACCCTTACCTATGTTCAAAAAGGAATATTTAATGAATTGGTAATTTTTGTGCTTACCAATGTTTCAACTTCTTTTGGCCATATTATTATGGTATATTTTCTAATGCTATAGTTTCCTTTTGTATTTTCTTTCTCCTCTTCTGCCTTTCTCCCATCATTATGTTTTGCTTTACTCTTTTTCCCATCTAGTGCAGTGTTTCCTAGGAGAAGTGCTATTGACATTCAACATGGCCATTTCTTGTTTGTGTTGGCTGCTCTCCACTTTATTATTGCCTGTGCCCCTAAATAACAGTAGCATCCCAGTCACTGGGACAGCCAAACAACACTTGTTCCTTTCCACATGGCTCCAAGGGATGTCATACCACTCTGATGTGCAGATAGGTGCCCACTATTTTGGGATCTAAAAGTCTATGAGTTCTCTTCTCTTGTGGTTCTCTTTATTTTTCTAACTGAATGTTTAGTTTTGTCTCTGTAATATATGTGCATGGTTTAAAAATTGGAGTGGAACATTGAGAGTCATACCACCCAATAGCAAGGAATAATCTTTTTTATCACTCTACTTCTTATGCTCTTGAATGCCAACACTTTAATTGTATTTACTTCTATGTAAATATATGCATAGTTATTTGATTTTTCTAGTTGAAAACATGACATGCTGACTTCCTATTATATACGATGAATTTTTTTCTTTTTCTAGTCTGAATACAACATTATACAAAGTAAACTTTCCCTTCTCCATTTTTCTAATTTGGTTATTTAACAAATTTTGTTTAAATGGTGACTCAGTTCTTACATTATTTTTAATGTAAATATTGTGCACAACTGAGCCACTAATGTCCTAAGACTAATTTTTTTCGGTAGAGTTTTTGTTTGGTCTGAGTTAATAATTGCCTTTTTTGTTGTTGTTGTTTTTCTTTTATTTGATCCTTTTCTTAATTTTTTTGCCCACTGTCTGCCAGAAATGTAAATTGTGTGTTGATTTACTTAAACACCTCAGATACTTCCTCTGTTTCTTTTTCTTTCCTTGGAGAAATCCTTCTGGTAACTTCCATCCTCCTGTGATATAATAATAATAATAATAATATAATAATAATAATATAATAATAATAATAATAATATAATAATAATAATATAATAATAATAATAAAATGTGTTTCCATGTGGTGTGGTGGTTTCCCTTGTGACTTCAGGGGCTCTTGTCCTGTCAGGTTTAGTTTAGGGCACAGAGTACTGCTTCTAGATAAAGGCATCTTTGCTTACCACCGCCTCAAAGCTTTCCATACCGTACTTACGAATAATACACTTAATGAATGTTAATTGTAAAAATAAACAGAAGTTTCTTCTGAAAGAACACCAGCTCACAACTTATACGCGCATTTACTTGAACTTGTAGTCACATTTTACCTTTCAAATAAAGAATTTTCAATTACTTACAAGCACGGTGAAGATAACTTCTGCACGTGTCTGTGAAGCAATGAGACAGTAAACACCAATATTCCTATTTTACGTGAAGCACATCACACAAAAAAACATTTTACTGAGCATACACTATTTTAATACATGATTCTTACTACTGGAGGGACACAGACAGGTCAGTAAAACTTGGACCCTGCCTTGACAGAGCTCAATGTAAAGGAGGCCAAAGAAAAATGCTTTTAAAATGACTCGGCCAGGCGCGTTGGCTCACGCCTGTAATCCTAGAACTTTGGGAGGCCAAGGCAGGTGGATCACGAGGTCAGGAATTTGAGACCAGCCTGACCAACATGGTGAAACCCCATCTCTACCAAAAATACAAAAATTACCCGGGTGTGGTGGCGTGTGCCTGTAATCCCAGCTACTCAGGAGACTGAGGCAGGAGAACCACTTGAACCTGGGAGGCAGAGGTTGCAGTGAACCGAGATTGTGCCACTGCATTCCAGCCTGGGTGACAGAGTGAGATTCCATCTCAAAAAAAAAAAAAAAAAAAAAAAGACTCTAGCACTATGTGCTATTTGCAGAGTGGATGTTCAGAGGAGGATGTGATGATGGTGGGGAGTCAGAAATGCTGCCAAAAGGAGGCCATGTGGTGATGTCATTTTGGGGTTTGGAAGGAAGAATAAACAGACAGATACCTGTACACATGTACCCCATTCCCCTTAGTTATTTATTTCTTACTTGACATGATTTCCTTTGTGCAGGGGTCTGTTAGGTCTGTGACCTCCCAAAGGCATTGTCATGGCAATTGTTAAAGTGATATGATACCATTTGTAATGATGTTTTCTAAATTAGGAAGCTGAGGGCCCTACAAGTCAAGTTATGCAAGCCAAGACATTGACTCTTAACCACAGGCAAGTATGCAAATATTAACAGTTAGAGTGGTTTCTACATGTGCATTCTGGCATCAATAGGGATACCACAAAGAGAAGAAAAAAACAGACAACAACTGGTCATTTGCATTGAGCCTAAGGGAGGAGAAAAGAACTAATACTTGTTGAGCACATATTATTAAATATCAGTCATGTACACTACTAAGCATTTTTGCTTTGGCTACTAGAACCCTATGAAGTAGATAGTATCTTCCTATTTTACACACAGAAGTCATGTAAATAGTAAGGGGTAGAGACAAGACATAAACTTACTTATACCTGCTTCCAGAGCCTATGCTCTTTTCATAATCCTTTGCAGCCTGGGAACGCTTTGATAGTTGATAAAATATCAGTATTTTACATTTTTGTGGAAATTCCTTCTATGTTCTAATAGGATGAGAATTTCAAATACAATTTTATTTTCTTCCAAATTACTAAAAATAAAACACAGGATCTTATCATTTCTTGCCGAACATTTTGCAATATAGCTAACTGGTCTGGTTTGGGTCTCTGTGACTTCTTTCTCCAAGCACCCCAGCACAGCCACTGAATTATGCACTTGCTTGTCCCCTGATGAGAACTCTTACTCATCTTTGAACACCCTGGCTTAAAATGTTTTCATTTTGGCAAGGATACCTGACTCCCAACAACAGAATTAATTATTGAGTGCCTGTTCATTAATTTTCCCACGATGTTTTTTTTTAAACAGGTTTTAATACAACTCTCAATGTAGTCCAAGAATGTTTTTGTAGAATATCAACTAGATTGTGAAACCCTTAATGAGACCTCACCTAAGTTGTAAGTATTAGTAATAGTCTTCAAGGAGGTGAAGCTGTTGGTGTTGATAAGGGGAATACTCTAAGGGTATCATGTTTTGCTGTTCGGTTATCAGCTATCTGATCATGGGAAATCAACTCAATATTTACATGCCTTGCTTTTTCCCTTTGTACTTATTTGGAGCAATCATAGTGCATTTTTGAAGGGTTAGAGTGAGGGAAACAATGGGATGGTTGAAGTAAGCTGTTGGTGTAGCGTTGACACAAAACTAGTGCTCAATAAATGGCCTTTACTATGAAAAATGAAATTATAAAATTGATTTTGTTAGATACACAATAGATAATATTTATAATGTCTGTATATAGTATTAAAAATGATATTCACATGCTCACCACATTTCCAGAACCTCCTCCAATATTATCTCTCCAGCCCTCTGCCCAGTGGTATCCATGAAAGTAAATTTTGCATTTATCAATTTTTTGCTTATATGGTCTTGCTACATGAGAATGTATAGCTTGATAATTTATTATTTAATTTTACATGCTTTGGGACACTATGTAAATGGCAATGTATTATGTGTATTTTTTGCAACTCACTTTTTCCCCTCTCAATATCATATTTGGGAGATTTATGCACATTGATCTGTATGAGAAGTAGTTCAGTCTTACTCCTGTACAGTATTTCGTTATAGAAATATGCTATAGTTTATTGATTTATCATCCCAACAAAGGAAATTTGGGTTGTTTTCAATGGTTTTCATTTTTTCTTCTTCATTTTTTCCCCTGACTGTTGCATTCATGGATATACATGTCTCCTGGTCCATTGTAGAAACAGGGTATACAATGGTATGTGAATTACTGGTTTTGGTATATGTGCTTCTTCAATTTTAGTAGATGTTTCCATACTGTTCTCGCACCAGCACCGTATACACATTCCTGCTGAGCAACAACCTCTCCTACGCTGGATACTGCCCAACTTTTAAATGTGTGCCAACTGTGTGGGTATAGAATGGTATCTCATTGTGGCTTTCATTTGCATTTTCCAAATTTTTAACACTCTCTTACCTTTTTAAAGAAATGTTTACTAGCCATGTGTTTTCCCTTCTGTGAAGAAACTCTTCATGTCTTTTATCTATTTTTCTGTAGTCTCGTTGGCCTTTTTAACGGAAATATTCAAATATAATTACGGATTTCTTGCAGTTCTGTAAGTTTTTGATGCGTGTATGTTGAAACTCTGTTATTTTGTGGATAAACATTTAGGATTGTTAGGGCACTACTCTTATGTGAGTTCTGAGTACTGTCACCTCTAATCCTTTTGGTGATTTTTCCATCAAACCCAGATGGTTTCTTCACACATGTGCCTGGATCAGTATTCTGCATGCTCAGGTGCGACCTTCTACGGTTTTTGTTCTCTCTCTTTGGAACTCTTTCCTCTTTGGTGCTCTGCCCTGAGAATTCTAGACATCTAGGTCTCCCTGGGTCCTCAGCTCTGTCTCCTCAGCTTAAGAAGTCTGCCAGACTCTGGTTTTCTTCTCTCTGCGCTGTGTCCTGGAAACTTCACGAGGTAACACGATGGAGCCGTTGTAGGGCTCATTTGTTCCCTGGCTGCGGATAATCACCGTTCTTTGTTGTCTGAGGCCAAATGTCTTAAATTTCACTGTGTTCTATATTTTGTTTGGTTTTCAGTTGTTTTAGGTGAGAGAGTAAATCTAGACCCTGTTACTACATCTCGGCAGGGAGAAGACATTCAGGTCTTTTGTATTGATTTTTAGGAGTTCTTTATGTGTTCTAGATAAAAATTTATTATTAGTCATATATGTAGCAAATATATCCTCTCACTTTGTGCCTTGCATTTTAATTTCCTTAATGATTTATTTTTGTAAATACGATTTCTTAATGTAGTTGAATTTCTGAGTTCTCCCCCTTTAGGTCTAAGCTCTTTGAGTCTTTTAAAGATCTTATTCTCTAACCTGAGCTTACAAAAATATTCTATGTTGTCTTCTAAACATTTCAGAGTTTTCCTATTTAATCCACCTGTTTATTGTGTATAAGTGTAGT
Source organism: Trachypithecus francoisi (assembly GCF_009764315.1). Classification (NCBI taxonomy): domain Eukaryota; kingdom Metazoa; phylum Chordata; class Mammalia; order Primates; family Cercopithecidae; genus Trachypithecus; species Trachypithecus francoisi. The sequence goes on from NW_022681454.1 coordinate 21,922,457, forward strand.
GAGGTGGGCATCCATTTTCACTAAAAAATATATAAATCAATTTTCCCAGCACTATTTACTGAAAAGTGCCTCATTGCTGACTATAATGCCACCTCTTTTGTATATTGCGTTTGCATATGTGCACTGTATTATTCTGGGGTCTCTATTAAGTCCATTGATCTATTTATGTAGGCCTATGCCAGTGCCACACTAAGCTACTTATTAAACATTTATGCTAAATCTTAGTATATTTTAAGATAAGTTTCATACAATATTTTTTTCAGATATTTTAAATACTCTTGGCCCATTTATATTTCATACAAATTTTAAAATCAACTTACTAAGTTCCTTAGGAAAACTGTTAGGATGGGTTGGAATTGCATAGAATTTATAGATCACTATTAGGAGATTCAGAATCTGGATGACATTGAATCTTTGTATTCATAAACATGGTATTCCTTCATGTATTTAGATATTCTTCAAAGAAAATTTTACTTCATTTCTTATCTTTCGATAAAATTTTATAATTTTCTAGACAACATGCTTATACTTTATTTATTATATATAGATTTAGGTATTTTTGCTGCTATGTATAGAAATGTTATATTTTATAACTGTTACTATGTATAGAGGGCATTATCCTTTATTAATTTTTTATCAAGCAAGTTTACTGAGCTAAACTCTATAAATTGTATTCTATTTTAATTTATTTTCTTTTAAGTTATGGGGTACATGTGCAGGATGTGCAGGTTTGCTACCTAGGTAAACGTGTGCCATGGTGTTTTGCTGCACCTAACAATCCGTCATATAGGTATGAAGTCCCACATGCATTAGCTGTTTTTCCTGATGGCTCTTCCTCCCCTCATATCCCCTGCCCCAGACAGGTCCCTGTGTGTGTTGTTTCCCTCCCTGTGTCTATATGTTCACATTGTTCTGCTCCCACTTATCAGTGAGAACATGTGGCGTTGGTTTTCTGTTCCTGTGTTAGTTTGCTGAGGATAATGCCTTCCAGTTCCATCCATGTTCCTGTAAAGGACAAAATCTCTTTTCTTTTTATGGCTGCATGGTATTCCATGGTGTGCATGTACCCTATTTTCTTTATCCAGTCTGTCATTGATGTAAACTCTTATTCTTATAATTCATCCTTACTTTTTTGGAGATTTTGCATAGGTAATCTTTCAGTTAACAAGTGATTTTTTTTTCCTCTCTAGGGCTTATATTATTTAGTTCGTTTTATTTCAGTGTACCTCTAATTAACAAACCTTATGCAATGTTGAAGAGAATTGATTAGAGCAGACATCCTTGACTTTTTCTTGATCTTAAAAAGAATGTTTTTTAGCATGTAGGTTTTTTTGGTAACTATTAGTTCCTATAATAGGGAGATTGCTTTTTATTTCCAATTTACTAACACTTTTATTCGTGTATACATGTATGATTTTAACATTTGTATGTATTGAGATGACCACATGGGTTTTTATCCATTAATCAGTGTTTAATTACATTAATGAATTTTCTAATGATAAACTAGTCTTGCATACCTAGGCTATAACTCAGATTTGTAAAACATTCTTTTTTATACCTGCTCAATTTGGCAACCCATTATTTTGTTTAGCATGTTTGCAACTGTGTTCATGAGTGAGATTGGCTTATAATTTTTCCTTTATTGTAGTACCATTTTCTGGTTTGGTATCAAGATTATACTAGTCACATAAAATGAAGAAAATAATTTTTTCTTTTTCATTTTCTGTGAGAATTTGCACAAGAGTAGAATTGTTGTTTGCTTCATTTTTAAAATGATTGTTGGAACTCAGTTGTAAAACCAACTGGTCTGGCATTTTCTTTGTGGAAGATTTTACTACCAATAATTACTTAAATTGTCCAAAATTTCGAGTTTTTCATTTCTATTTGAGCCAATTTTGATGTTATAATTTTCTAGAATTTGTCATTTCTGTCTAAGTTTTCAAATGTATTTTATAAAGTTTTTTTTTTCTTTTTTTGAGATGGAGTCTTCCTCAGTCACCCACGCTGGAGTGCAGTGGGGCGATCCCGGCTCACTGCAAGCTCCGCCTCCCGGGTTGATGCCATTCTCCTGCCTCAGCCTCCCGAGTTGCTGGGACTACAGGCACCCACCACCACGCCCGGCCAATTTTTTTTTTGTATTTTTAGTAGGGACGGGGTTTCACCATGTTAGCCAGGATGATCTCGATCTCCTGATCTCATGATCCACCTGCCTCTGTCTCCCAAAGTGCTGGGATTACAGGTGTGAGCCACCGTGCCCGGCCTGACGTTTTTAAAATAACATACAGATGCTGTCAGATTAATCTCTGCAGCTTTAGCTACGTTCCCTTTTGCATTTCTAACATTTATTTTTACCTCCTCTTTTTAAAAAATACACACCTCAGAGGACTTTCTATTTTCTTTCTTTCTTTTTTTGAGACGGAGTCTCGCTCTGTCACCCAGACTGGAGTGCAGTCGCCGGATCTCAGCTCACTGCAAGCTCTGCCTCCCGGGTTTACGCCATTCTCCTGCCTCAGCCTCCCAAAAGTAGCTGGGACTACAGGCGCCCACCACCGCGCCCGGCTAGTTTTTTGTATTTTCTTAGTAGAGGCGGGGTTTCACCATGTTAACCAGGATGGTCTCCGTCTCCTGACCTCGTGATCCGCCTGTCTCGGCCTCCCAAAGTGCTGGGCTTACAGGCTTGAGCCACCGCGCCCAGCTGACTATTTTCTTAGACTTTTTAAAAAATGATGTTTTGCTTCTGTTAATCTCTATCCTGGTTTTTTTTTTTTTTCTATCTTATTATTTCTAATCTTACCTTAGTTTTTTTCTTTCTGTTTCTCAGTTTCTCCTTCTGTTTTCTGCACCATCTTTCTCTTCCTTCTTTTATTTTTCCTCTTCCTCCTCCTCTTTTATGTGATCAGCTCAATAACTTTGAGGTTTGCTTCTTTTCTAATACGTACATTAAGGCTTTCTGTTTTTTAAGGGTTTCTATTTAAGTACCACTTAAACCAGATGACACAATGTTTCAATATTTTGTGTTATTTAGTTTTTATTTTTATTCTTTGGTGACTACTATTATTTACTCCTTTTTCCCTTAAGTTCTTCATATGTGCATTTTCATATTTCTGAACTTTTGGGGTTTCCTAATTATCTTTATTTATTGAATTTTAACTTAATTGGTCAGAAATCTTTATCTGTATTTCCCCCCAACTTGAAACTTACAAAGAGTTTATTTATGAAACAATTTGTGCGCAACTTTTATAGTGTTTTTTGTTTGCTTGAAGAGTATGTATTCTTCAATTATAGCGTTTGTTATTGTGCAATGTTATGTATATCGATTAGATCAAATCTGTTAATGTCTGACTCTCGCTTTTCGGTGGCTGAGAAAGGGGTTAGTTAAATCTTCCCATTTTGGAGGTGGCTTTGACAACTTTTTTTAGTTGTGTCAATTTTTGCTTCATATATTTTGAAGCCATATTCTTAGGTGCATGTACATTTAAAATAGTTTTATAATTATGTAGTGACCCGTGTTCTCTCTAGTAATGCTTTTTAAGTCTATTTTTTAATGCTGTTTTATTTGGGGGAGGGGCAGAGTATCATATTTTGATTTTCAATTTTCCTATATCTCCATGTTTTAAAAGTGTGAGTATAGTAAATAGCATATCATTGGATTTTAAAAATTTAGCTAACACCACATGTTCTCACTCATAAGTGGGAGCTGAACAATGAGAACACATGGACACAGAAAGGGGAACAGCACAGACCAGGGCCTGTTGGGGGCTGGAGGGTGAGGGGAGGGAACTTAGAGGACAGGTCAGTAGGTGTAGCAAACCACCATGGCACACGTATACCCATGTAACAAACTTGCATGTTCTGCACATGTATCACATTTTTTCTTTTTTCTTTTTTCTTGAAGAGATATTTGCATATTATGTACATAGTAGCATTATTCAGAATAAATTGGAAATAACCCAGTGTCTGTTGACAAATGGTGGATCAACGAAATGTGGTACATACGTATGATGAAGTTTCACTAAGCCTTAAAAAGGAAGAAAATTCTGACCCATGCTACATCATGAATGAAACTTGAGGACATCATGCTGTGCAAAATAAATCAATTACAAAAAGACAAATACTGGGTAATTTCACTTTTTGAGGTAGCTAGAGTAGTCAAAACCAGAAAGTAGAATGGTGGTTACTAGGGGCTTGGAGGAGGAAGGAATGTTGAGTAATTGTTTAATTTTTGCAGTGTTTTAGTTTTGAATATTTAAAAACTCTGGAGAAACGATAGTGTTGATGGTTGCTAAAAAATATGAATATATTTCATGTCACAGAACTATACACTTAAAAATGGTTAAGATGCGGGAGGCGGAGCTTGCAGTGAGCTGAGATCCGGCCACTGCACTCCAGCCTGGGCGACAGAGCTAGACTCCGTCTCAAAAAAAAAAAGAAAAGAAAAAAATGGTTAAGATGGTAAATTTGATGTTGTGTATTTTACCACAATTAGAGCAATATTTTTGTTAGTTCAAGATGCACATTAAAATGATTACAAATTGAATGAGGAAGCTTTGGTGGATTCAGACAAAAAAGATTGGCAAAGTGTTGAAAACTGCTGCAGATGAGTGACAAGTACGTGGGGTTCATGCTATTCTACTTTTATGACTGTTGAAAGTCCCATGATAATTCATTTTTTAAAAATAAAACTTACATAATGGTTAATTTTATGTGTCAACTTTACTGAGGTATGAGATGCCCACAGAGCAGGTAAAATACTATTTCTAAGTGTGTCTGTGAGGGTGTTTGTGAAATAGATTAGCACTGGAATTTGTAGACTGAGTAGAGAAGATCACTGTCATCAGTGTGGGTGGACATCACCTAATCAGTTGGTTTGAATAGAACAAAAGGCAAGGAAGGGAAAATTTGCTCTGAGCTGGACACTTATTTCTTGCCCTCATACTTTGGCACTCCTGATTCTTGGACTTTCAGACTTAGATTCAGTTATACCACCAGCTTTTCTGGTTCTCCAGAATGCAGATAGAAGACTGTGGCACTTCTTGGTTTCCAAAATTGAGTGAGCCAATTACTATAGTAAAAATATATCTATACCTTATTGGTTTTGCTTTTCTGGAGAACCCAGACTAATACAACACACTAGATACTCTATTTGTATCATCTTCTTGAGGAAGTAGCTGTCACAGCCTGTCACCTGCTCAAACAGACTGGGTACTCCCTGTGTCTGTTGCATAGCTATCATCCTGGAAGTTTCCCTTTGCCTTTATACTCCTGCATGAGTTTGCAGGACTGCCAAAACAAAATACCTTTTGTCTGTGTTCACACATTCCTGATCTCTCTCTTTTTATAAGGACACTAGACATTTGGATTAGACCCTCACCCTTATAACCTCATTTAACCATCATTACCTCCTTCAAGACGCTATCTCCAAATCCAGTCACATTGCGGGTTAAAGCTTTAATACATAAATTTTGAGGGGCCACAATTTAGTCCATATCTAATATCTTGAGCTCTAGTTCCCATAATCCCTACATGTCATGGAAGGGACCTGGTGGGAGGTAATTGAAGCACAGGGACAGTTACCTCCATGCTGTCCTCATGATAATGAGTGAGCTCATCCGCCTGAATTCACTCTGCACTTCTCCTTGATGCTGTCATGTGAAGAAGGGCATGTTTGCTTCCCCTTCTGCCATGAATTGTGAATTTACTGAAGCCTCTCCAGCCCTGAGGCATTGTGAGTCAATTTAACCTCTTTCCTTTATATGTCACCCAGTCTCAGGTATATCTTTATTAGCAGCATGAGAACAGAGTAATAAAATATCACTCAGTGATTTTCTTTGTCAATTTCTTCTCCTAAATTTCTTTTTCTCCTGGATCCTAGATCTTTATTTTCCTTGATTATATCATTGTTTTAGTAAAATTTATCCTCCAGTACTATCCAAAGAGAGGAAAATTTTTGAGACCTCATATATCTGAAAAACATCTTTTTCCCATTCTCACACTTAATGGTTTGATGGCTGAATTGTGGTTACAAATACTGAGGAGTAATTTCCCCTCTCCACCCAAGTTTGAATCAAGCTAATTTTTTTGTTCTTTCTTTCTGCAGGTCGGGTTTGTCTCTAGTTCTTGTGCAGGGTATGAAGTCCTTGCATACCAGCTTTTTGTGACCATCTCTATTTATACTTTTCATCTTTGATGCATCTTAGACTTTGTCTCCTTTCTCCCTTTTTCCACAAGCCATTAAAATAAAAGCTAAGAAGGTCTGAACTTGGCAGACACTCCCAGTACAAATGCCTGCATCACTACTCACTTATGCCTCTGAATTACTCCTCCCTCTTTGTTTTTGGAACACCTAACCTCTGCTAGATTAACAAAGCATTTAAAAATGTATTTCCTACATGTAATCCAACAATCATAATTGCTTGGAGGATGACTCTGAGTATGCAGTCCACCTGGAAACAGTAGTCATCATAAAGTACACCATGCTTTTAGAATGTGGGCATAATTGCAATGGGAGAACATTTCTAATGGACAAATGAGTTATTAATATCATTCATATAGTAAGACTTACATTAAAAATGATAACAGGCCGGGCGCGGTGGCTCAAGCCTGTAATCCCAGCACTTTGGGAGGCCGAGACGGGTGGATCACAAGGTCAGGAGATCGAGACCATCCTGGCTAATACGGTGAAACCCCGTCTCTACTAAAGAATACAAAAAACTAGCCGGGCGACGAGGCGGGCGCCTGTAGTCCCAGCTACTTGGGAGGCGGAGGCAGGAGAATGGCATAAACCTCGGAGGCGGAGCTTGCAGTGAGCTGAGATCCGGCCACCGCACTCCAGCCTGGGCGACAGAGCCAGACTCCGTCTCAAAAAAAAAAAAAATAATAATAATAATAATAATAATAAATTGATAACAAATACTGGTCTTTATATGATTTTTATCAAATTTCAGTTATAATTGTTAGTTATCAATTTGAAGTTTAGTTTTTTGTAGAAACAATGTTGTTTAGTTCTGCTTTGTATAGCTAGTACATGTGGAGAATGAGTGACTCCACCTCAGTACATGTTCCTGCTAAGTGACATTGACCTGTTGAAACTGTCAAACCTTGTTTCAGTTATGTTAGTTGTACTACTTTCCAAAATGTATAAATTATGTTTTGCACTTCTTAGTCTTGACAAATGAAGGAGTTTGGTCATCAGTTGACTTTTTATTTATTTATTTATTTGAGACGGAGTCTTGCTCTGTCGCCCAGGCTAGAGTGAAGTGGCCAGATCTCAGCTCACTGCAAGCTCTGCCTCCCAGGTTTACGCCATTCTCCTGCCTCAGTCTCCCGAGTAGCTGGGACTACAGGCACCCGCCACCTCGCCCAGCTAGATTTTTGTATTTTTTTTAGTAGAGACAGGGTTTTACCATGTTAGCCAGGATGGTCTTGATCTCCTGACCTCGTGATCCACCCGTCTCGGCCTCCCAAAGTGCTGGGATTACAGGCTTGAGCCACCGCGTCCGGCCTCAGTTGACTTTTTCTTCATCACTCTCTGTAATTATTACTAAGAGCAGCATGGGCCAATGGCACAATCTTAGACTTCTAAGATCTGAATACAAATCTTAGCACTGTTACTTACTAATGGTGTGATCTTATTCAAGTTACTTGTAAGTGATGTAGTGAAGCTGGCTTGTGCTGGCTCACGAGAGCTTTTTGAGTTTGTGTGAGCTGATTCTTTAACAAGGACTTTATTAAAAATTATTCATATAAGCTTATAGGTAAATAATGTATATCAAAAACAAAGTTAGTAAACACTTAAAATCATTACTTAACTAATTACCAAATTTCACTGTTTTCTATGGTCTTGAGGTAATTTAGATCTCTTGTATCTGCATAGGAGAAACACTGTAATATGGTGTGCTGCTACTGCCCATCTTTTCCCAGCTCTGCCTTCCGTGATACCATGGTTGCAGAAATTGGCTGGTACTAGAAGTCATTATTTGATTTATTGTTTTGTTAGTTGTCTAGACCTTAAAAAGTGATAGGAAACATGTTAATAATACAGATTCAACTTAAAAGTAAGTTATGTTTGTGACTGTGGCGTTGTGAGTAGCACCAAAAATTGAGGCGAGCTTCCAGTGTTTGAAAACTGTTACCTGATTCAGCAGAGAAGTAGCTCATGTCACTGGTTAAAAGTGAAGTTTTGGTACATCTTTTGTGTTCTTTGCCTTCTGCCTGTGAATATAAGCAAAACTATTAACCAAAAGTCATATGATAACTACACACATTTGTCAAATTACAACTGTAGGTTGGCTACTGATATGGTTTGGCTCTGTGTGCCCCCAAATCTCATCTTGAATTGTAATCCCCATTTGTTGAGGGAGGGACCTGTAATCCCCGCACATCAAGGAAGGGAGGTGATTGGATCATGGGGGTGGTTCCCCCATTGTTCTCATGATAGTGAATGAGTTCTCATGAAATCTGATGGATTTATAAGTGTTTGAAAGGAAGCACTCCTCCTTCACTACTTCTCTTTATTTTGCCACCTTGTGAAGAAAGTACCTGCTTCTTCTTCCCCCATGATTGTAAATTTCCTGAGGCCTCCCCAGCCATGCAGAACTGTGAGTGAATTAAACTTCCTTTGTTTATAAATTACCCAGTCTCGGGTAGTATCTTTATAGCAGTGTGAGAACAGGCTAACACAGCTACCAATGTGACTTTGCCAAAAATCTAAAAGGGCATTCTATGAGAATCAGTTGGTTATATGGAGCTCATAGAAAAGAGGATTGCATAGTTTATTATTTGTAAATTGTGTATTATGCATGCTTTATATCAACAAAATTGATAATAAACATATATACATACAGGTCTATGCTTATTTTTTAACAGATAGTGAGTTATATATATATACCAATACACCACTGCTTAAGCTGACATTAAGCTTTTTCATTTATTAAATGAATAATCCAAAACTATGAGCATCATACTTCAAAAATTTTAGTTTTGCATTTGTTCCTATTTCATTCTATGAATACCACTCTTCTTTTATCTCCGTTCCTTCTAAACCCCCTATGTAGACATAACTTGAGAGTCACTGGAATGTGTAAAACTATTTGCTTCTATAATTACATGGCTCCAAAGTAAAATACTTTTGAATATTCATAGCTTTTCCTTTTTGTATAGGTATTTAGTATTCAACTTTGATATCAATGATCACTTTTGCTTTTGTCAGAGCTCCTTCTTTTAGCAGCCTCTTCTGTATCCTCATGGGGCCGTCCACGATTTCTTATCACTCCTGCTGTCCTGAGGTTGGAACTGGAGACTATACCTAATCCTTTTAGATCTGTGCACAAAATATGAGTATGTAGATGCTCAGTGAGGATGTGGAGGACCTTCCTGTAATTGTTTTCATCTACTTTACTCTAGCTGTGACCTCTTTTCTTACATAATAATTATAAGATATTATACATTAGGCTTATAAAAAGGGATTGTGATATTATACATTAGGCTTATAAAAAGGGATTGAGAAAAATGTAATAAACAGCCCATCATATACCTTCTACCTTTTTAAATGAATGAAACATAAGAGATACATTTGGGGGCCCTGTAGACCCCTCTCTGGTTCCACTTCCTTCTCTTTTCCTCAAAGGTGATCACTCATCTGAATGGATCGTTCCCAGGCATGTGATACTTCTACCTCACATGTATACGCTCAGAACAGACATGGATTGTTATACACAGTTTTAAATACATAAAACATGATAAACATACTGGATATGTTCTTTTTATTAAATTAATGGACTTTAGATTTTAGATCAGTTTTAGGGTTACCGGAAAATTGAGCAGAAGGAGACCTCCTCTGACTCCAGCCCACACTTGGATAAATGCCCTTCCCTGGTTTCTAAAAAAGAAGGGGCCTTTACATTGGCTGTTATGTAAATTCCCCAAACAGGAGACACAACATAGTTCACTCTGGTATTCCCTGGACTTGGTATCCTGCCTGACACACAGCATTTGCTGAATCAAGGGCGATATGAATGAATGAATTTCAGATAGCAATATCATATCAACAGTGGTGGAAACCAGGGCTCCCTCCCCTCCAGAGATGGACTGGACCATCACAGCCTCCATTGTCAGAGAATAGGAGAATAGGGTTTAAATATCAAGGGCCATACATAAAGTCCCAAGATCCTGTCATGTATAAGGACAAGGCGTGTCAGTCATGGCCGGGGGGAATGTTTGCAAGGAGGAGATGTTTCAACTCAGATATTTATAAGCTGGGGCCTGCCTCTGTTTACCAGCTGGGAGATCTTCAGATAATGAACCATGAAAGCCTGCTATGCAGCGGCGCTATGCAATAATTTTTCATTTGCCACCAGTCAGCTTCAGGGATCAAGGACAGCTAAACACATAACCCGCTCATGCATGTTATTTTAAAGGCATATTTTAAAGTTGTAAATATGGTACATTGAGTTAATGAGGTATGTTCTTTTGGTGACAAATATTTACATTCCACATATGCCTCTTGATGTCAAGAGTGTAACTGTTTCATTTTCTTCTTTTTCTCAGGAGGCTGGGATGCAGATGGAAAAGGCCCTTGTGTCTGGGACACATTTACTCATCAGGGAGGAGAGAGAGTTTTCAAGAACCAGACTGGCGATGTAGCTTGTGGCAGCTACACTCTGTGGGAGGAAGATTTGAAATGTATCAAACAGCTTGGATTGACTCATTACCGCTTCTCTCTTTCCTGGTCACGTCTGTTACCTGATGGGACGACAGGTTTCATCAACCAGAAAGGCAAGTGTTTCTTAAAAATAGAAGGTTGCAGCTTTAATTCAAGGTTATTGCTGCAGTCTGGCATAATTAATCCACTATGCTATTCTGCAATGTAGCTTTGAAATTGCAAGTTTTTAGAGTGATTATGGGATGAATTTTTTGAAATGGGTTTGCATTAGTTTTCACAGTAATATTTTGGTTTCCTTTGACTGTTGAGATCTTTCCTGGAGGTGGTGAGTGGGAGGGAGGTTAGAATAAGTGTTTTATTATATAACATGAGTGTTAATCTGAAGGTAAATTTAAAAAATTTGTATTAAACTATTTTCAGTTGTGTAACCCTGTGATGAGTTATGAGAAGTCCTTAAGAACTTGAGATGATTCTAAGCACCTCAATTAGGGCTGAATTAGTGGAGCTAATTAACTAGCATAGGGATTAGCATCAAGGCCCCTGGAGTTCACTTACTTAAGTTTAAGTCCAGCTACATCACTTGCTATCTGGGCAAACATCTCTTGGGCATTGTTCAGTGCCTCAGTTTCCCCATGAATAGAAAAGAATGCTGTAATAGTGACTAATTCAGAGAGTTATTGGAAGGTTAAATGAAATAATCTTTGTAAAGTGCTTAATGCAGTAGCTAACATTTCATAAGCATTTAGTAATGTTAGCTATTCTTCTTATTATGGCTTGTGAGTAAAAGGACTACTCATAGCTCTATTGAATGCCTGTTATTTAGGAGGCATTTTTCACCCATTTTATTTAATTCTCACCACCAGTAGGGAAGGCATAGTGATCATATTTTACAGAGGTGTATGTCCAAATCCACATATTTGGCAAATGGTAGATCTGTTATTTAAATGTAAGGTCTAGCTAGCTCTTTCTACAAAGCATGGTTGGAAAACAATGACCTGAAGGCCAAATGTGGCCTGTCACCTATTTTTGTAAATAAAATTTGATTGAAACATAGTCATGCCTGTTCATTATGCATCATCTACTGTTACTTTTCCACTTTAATGGCAGAACTGAGTAGTTGGGACAGAGACCATATGGCCTGCAAAGCCTCAAATATTTGCTATCTGGTCCTTTACAGGAAAAGTTTGCCAACCCTTGCACTACAACATATGGTTTCTTAATGAAGATGCTTTATTACTACTTTGTCTTAGAAAAGATTTTACACTGTCCATAGGACTGGGACTAAGTGAAGCAATGAGGTGCCTAGGGCATAAAATTTAAGGAGAGCCTCTTAAATTTAAGGAGAGGCCTCACTTGTATGACTTAAGAGAACACCTGCCCGCCTCACCATACCTCCCATCCCAAGAACCTTCATTGATACAAAGGCATCATTCATGAGTAACTTATGTGATCCCGTATATAGAACAACCCTTGATGACAATTCCTAGATGGGTTTGTGCACTTGAAAAGCTCATTTTATTTAAGGTGGGGTAATCTTCGCATCGTGAAATAGAATTGCAACTCATGCACTCGCAGGTAGAATCAGCCTTAGAGTAGCTTCCCTCAAGTAGGGACAGTGCAGGATTAGCAGGTCCATTCATTCCCTGATTCTAAAGACATTGGCCTATGACCAGTTGCTCCTGTTGAGATGTCTACTTTCTTGCCATCACTGACTAGTTTTATTTATGTTGAACGGGAGGCAATTTGTTGTTCAGTTTAAAAGTGAACTCATTATCTTCAATCTTCCTAATCCAACGTCTGTATTCTCCCTTCTTTCTGGCACCACCAAACTCCAAAGTCTAAAAAACAAAAGTAACCTTGGAATCCATTCTTGTGTTTTCTTCTTCCATCTAATGGGTTGCTGAATATGGTCCATTCTAATTATGACTTTTTAACTTATCTTCTAATCCCTCTTTTTGCTCCTGCCCTAGTTTAGGTGTTTACAATTCTTACAAGGACTTTTTGATATATTCTTGATGGATCTATGTGTTTTCCCCTTCTCTCTGTCCTTTACTTTCTGTAAGATGCCATCATAGCAATTTTCCTAAAGCTCGACCCAAATCACACTGTTTTGATCATCTCCTGCTAAAAGTGAAGCAAGATGCACAGTGGCTCATGCCTATAATCCCAGCACTTTGGGAGGCTGCAGCAGGTGGATCACCTGAGCTTGGGAGTTCGAGACCAGCTTGACCAACATGGAGAAACCCCATCTCTACTAAGAATACAAAATTAGCTGGGTGTGGTGGTACGTGCTTGTAATCCCAGCTACTTGGGAGGCTGAGGCAGGAGAATCACTTGAACCCGGAAGGCGGAGGTTGCCATGAGCTAAGATCACAGCATTGCACTCCAGCCTGGGTAATAAGAGTGAACTCGGTCTCAAATAATAGCAATAATAATAATAATAATAATTTAGTTACCTAAAGCCTCAATATGCAGTCCATACTCCTTCATATATCATTCCAGGCTCAATTTGACTTAGACTTAACACCTCCAAAACTTTGCAGGCTGAAATTACCCCATGCGTATGATCATGTAATATCCCAAACACACATTGGTACAGGTCTATAATCTTTTATCTGTAAGTATAAGTAACTCACTGCTTATTAAACATACCATGCAGTTTTCCACCTTGTAGGAAGTTGCTTCAGCTTTTTCTTCTGCCTAGAATGGGCTTTCTTTAACCTCAAGTATACCTACTGAAGGCCTGTCTTGCTCTTCAGGTCTAGCACAATTGCCCTCTTCTTTAAAGTAGTTCTCTATTCTAAGCCAGAAAAAAATCTTTCTCTCCTCTTTCTCTTTTTTTATTCTCATGGCACTTTGCAAAGCTCTTAAGATATTTCTCATATTCTTCATTGTTAACTGTTACTAAATCCCATGTTAGACTATCGGTGCCTTAAGTTTAATTCAATTCAATAAAAGTGTGCTGAATGTCTATTGTGTCAGGGACTGTGCTAAGTACTCATGACATTCATATTAGAGAATCCCTGGAATTGTTTACAGTGTAATGGGTAGATAATTCTGCCTTGTTACCCTTTAGTAACATTACTACCCTCTAGTCCAGCACCATCCATAGAAGGGATTCAGTAAAAATTACTGAATTCAGTTGAATTAGGTCAATAACAATCATAAAACTGACTCTAAGGGTAGTAATGCTTGTCTTTCATTGAGCATATAATATACAGAGCTCACCATGCAAACATTGCACATATTTTTGTTGATTTAATGTTCATAACTCCTATGAGTAAGGGGCATCTCTAAACAGAAGGAATAATGCTAACATGGGAAATAAAGTTAGGCATAAATTTGCCAAAACAGAAGGAATAATGCTAACATGGGAAATAAAGTTAGGCATAAATTTGCCAAAATGACAAATTTAGTTAGGTTCAACCTAGGCTTGTCTAACATAAAAAAATCTTCTATCTAGTCTAGGGCTCAGTCAGTCTGGCCAAACCACTTGAATTCTCTGTGCTACAGTTTCCCTGTTGGTTAAATGAAGTGAAAGTCTCATGGTACTAAAACTCCTTGCACTCATTCTAGGAGTTTGGAGTTTTTACTGAGCTTCCATTTGGATGGTAAACAACAACAACAAAACCCAAAAACCCACCAACTTGTAGTATTGGTCCACAATGCCATATCTGAAGTTCTAAAATCCAAAAGGCTCTTATTACTAATCTTTCTAAAATTGAATTGGCAGCAAAAGCTAACTTGAATTGTTGTGAATATTTACTCTGTTTTTGAGAATATTTATTTATTTGACTGCAGGCATATTAAGAGATACTGACTCAGATTCACCGAGAGTGTTAATATACGGTATATGCTTTTTGTTTCCTTTCTAAAACTCAAACATTCTGAACTCATATGCCCCTAAGATTTTCAGATACAAGATTATATACCTGTCCCAATATGTCAACATATTAAGCTTTGAAAACCAACTTGAGATACTCAGAAGTTCGTAGAGGTACACACTGTATATCAGCAATCCAAGAGCAAGGAAACCGAAACCACTAGAGAGTGGAGGTGGTGCTACCGGAGCCATGGAAACCACCCAAATATTGTGGAGAAATTGCTCATGCAGATCTCATGTGGGGATCACATGCCCGTAGCACTGAGCTTTTTGTGTTTGGCCCTAGCTTTGGTAAAACCATAGCTGATTAATATTACAGGCTTTGCTTTGAACAAGAGGGCACTGGAGGTGCATCCAGGAGGTGGCATTTCAATAAGCAGTTGCTCATTCTTGTGCAGTGATCTGTTGAAGCAGTTGGAATGGTTTTAACTTGGAAAGGCCATCTCTTTTTTCCCATTTAAATATTTTCTCAAAATGCATGTGAAGAATTAGAAAGTCCCTGTCACTGTTCTTCCCAAGGAACCCCCTTTCTGTGTTTGACTATCCATTTCAAAGCTTGATTATGGGACATTTGGAAACTTGTAAAATTCTATGTCCCCAAACTAGAAGAATATTTTTATGAAGTGGAATTGTTACACAGACTGTCTCTTTCAAATGTCAGTTTTTCAAGGTTTAACAAGAAAAGATTGAGTTGGCAACTGAAATAATATATTCCTGTATTTCTCAACTGTTCAAGTACATGTTCATATCTGCCACAAATGTAAATTTCAGGCGATTAGTGGGAAGCCCAAGTATTGGAAATAAAAAAAGGGGGTATACTTGTGCAGAATTTAGTGCTCACTTTAAGATTTAAAATATGAGTGCTCTTAGCAGGAATGGTTTAAATAAATTAACTAAACAAGCATGAATCTTGTATTCTATGTTGGGCACTATAATAGACTGAAAATGGCCCTCCAAAGGTGTTCGTGCTCTGATTCTTAGGAATTGTGAGTATATTAGCTTGCATGGTAAAACAAACTTTACAGATGTGATTAAGGGAAGGATTTTGAGAGGAGGAGATTGTCCTGGACTATCTATGTGGTCCCAGTATAATTACATGGGTCCTTAAAAGAGAGAGTTAGAAAGATCAGAGTCAGAGAGAAGAGGTAAAAGAGATAATGATTACAGCAGAGGTCAAAGAGAAGAGATGAGGATGAAGATGGGAGAAGAAGCCATGAGGGAAGGAATGCAGGTGTCCTCTACCTCTCGGAAAAGGTAGAAAGATGGATTCCACCTGAGAGTCTCCAAAAGGAATGTAACCTTGCTGACATCTTGACTTTAGCCCAATAAGCACTGTTTTGGACCTCTGGTCCCCAGAACTGTAACATAATGCATTTGTCTTGGTCCTGCCATTAAGTTTGTAGTAATTTGTTTTAGCAGCAATAGAAAACTAATGCAGACAGTGTGGCAAGAGAACACAGGAGCAGTTAAAGAAATTGATGGGAGGTGCGGGATCACGAGGTCAGGAGATCAAGACCCTCCTGGCCAACATGGTGAAACCCTGTCTCTACTAAAAATACAAAAATTAGCTGGGTGTGGTGGCATGTGCCTGTAATCCCAGCTACTCGGGAGGCTGAGGCAGGGGAATTGCTTGAACCAGGAAGTCATAAGTTGCAGTGAGTTGAGATTGCACTCCAGCCTGGGTGACAGAGCGAGATTCTGTCTAAAACAACAACAACAACAACAAAAAACCAAAAAAACAAAAAAAAAAAAAAAGAGAAAGAAAAGAAAAGAAACTGATGGTGTGAATGGTGTGAATCTAGAAAGGTATGAACCAAAGAAAGGTGTAAACTTGATGCATGATGGTGAGCATGAGATCAAAGTGAATTCTATGTTACTTTTTTTGTTGAAGGAGGATTCTAGATCAATTTTTCTTTTTTTTAATTTGAGACATCATTTTTGCAAGTTCCAGCCATGCCCTCTTCTAAGGGAATTCCCCTATATCTTTGTTTTATATAATCTTGCTTGACTCCGGGTCACAGCTGACGGGACAAAGGAAAGACATTTTCCCTGGGATGTATGATGAGCTGTGACCTCATGGAAAATATGGCCAAACCAGTTGAATTCTCGGTGCTACAGTTTGCTCCATTATTTTCTTCCCTCAAGGATGTTCTGAATTGAGGTACTGAGAGGCTGAGTTGGTTGGTGGTTGGCACTGGGGCACAGAAGTAGCTTTGGCAGGTGGGATGGCCATTTTGAGACAATGACAGATTGAGTGTGTAAAGAAAACTGGTTCTTTCTTAAGTATATATTTTTTGGTTTTGTCTCTGCTGCTCGAATCAGAAGGGAAAGCTGTTTCTGAAAGAAGAAAAGAAATGGAGCAGATGTGTTGAGAGAAGCTGGGATGGAAGAGATCAGTTTTCCCTGAGAAGCAAAGATTTTCTCATCTCCCAACTTCAATTCTTTTGACTTCCACTTACCGTTATTTTCTGTCATTGAGTCCCCGATCTATTTCTGTCATTTAAAATAATGTCCGCTGCATCTATATCTACTACCCAATTGCCCCCAATGCCACCTTTGTATTTGAGTTCATCTGGGTTGGTTGGTTTTTCTTATATCCAAAAGACCTCTACCTCAAATATGTTTCATATTTTCTAAGATCAAATACCCAGAAATGAGCTTAATTAAAACAGAGAAGATAATACTGACTATGAAAGAAAACTATAGAAGTTTTAATCCTTAAAATGATCAATTCTGTCCTAACTACCCAGAAGCAGAACGGGATCCAAGTGACCTCTCAAAGTTTCAGAATCCCTAGATTGGTAACAGGTGATCATTTTAAAAATACACATTTATTCAGATAATTTGTTTATCAGTGACTTACACCATTCTGAAAAACAAAGTTAAGTAACCCTTTGACAAATTTATTCTCATTCAATACTCACATGCTCCTAAGGTAGCAGTATTAACATTCCCATTTTACAGATAGGATACTGAAGTGTAGAGAGACCAAGTGACTTGTCCAAGATCCTTTGACTGAGTTTTCTGGGTCTGGGGCTCTCCTCTTAAAAATCCCACTCTGGTGGGGCACGGTGGCTCAAGCCTATAATCCTAGCACTTTGGGAGGCCGAGGTGGGTGGATCACGAGGTCAGGAGATGGAGACCATCTGGCTAACACAGTGAAACCCCATCTCTACTAATAATACAAAAAATTAGCTGGGCGTGGTGGCGGGCACCTATAGTCCCAGCTACTCGGGAGGCTGAGGCAGGAGAATGGCGTGAACCTGGGAGGCAGAGTTCGCAGTGAGCTGAGATCGTGCCACTGCACTCCAGCCTGGGAGACAGAGAGAGATTCTGTCTCAAAAAAACAAACAAACAAACAAACAAAAAAAACAAAAACAAAAACCAAAAAACAATCCCACTCCATTTCATGGAAAAGTTTCATTACAACATTCTGTGTGATCGAGAAGTAAAGTGCTTAATTCTGGGATGGTGAATATTAATTATGCAATGCTCTGTTTCTCTGTTGTGCTGATGTGTGAGAAAAAAATTTCTTAAAATGTACTTATCTTCATTTCAACGGACGGTTATCATGTGGTTTGAATTACATTGATTGTCCATCATTAATGACTTCTCCACAAAGGGGGGAAAAAGGAATTTGATATTGTGATCAGGTCTGAAGTAGGTGACCATGAAGGCTGGTAAAATAGAGTCACATGTTTCTGGTACAGGAACATTAGTAAACATGAGAAGTGGGATGTCATAGTGAGAACAGCTTAGTCTTTATAGTGAGACAGACTGGGATTAAATGTGGGCCACGCCATTTGTCAGCACTGAGACTCTCTGAATCTCAGTTTTCTCATTTTTAAACGGGAATAAAAACACCCATCTCTAAAGCTTAGTGCTTGGATTTGGCAAAATGCATGACATCTGGTACATATAGTACGAGTTCAATAGATGAAAGCCAATATTATTTTCATGTTCAAAGTCAATGGTAAGGGTTGTCTATGAAAACCCTCTCACATACCAATACCCAGATTATTTTATCATATTATCTTTAGATATCTCATTTACAAATGTAGAAATGTGGGTTTACAGGGGCACAGGGGTGAGATGGTGAAATACTCTTTCATTGAGAGAAAAAAGGAAAGTTTATAAAATTTCATGAGTACATTAGTTTTTACTGCTACTATAACAAATGACCACATATTAGCTTCTTAAAACAACACAAATTCATTGCCTTAGAGTTCTGTAAGTAAGAAGTCTGACATGGGTGTCTGTGAGGCTGAAATCAAGATACCTGTAGGGCTGTTTCTTTCTGAGGGATCTTTGGAACAGTCTGTCTCTTGGTGCATTCAGGTTGGCAGAATTCAGTTCCTTGTGACTGTAGAACTGAAGTCTTTATTACCTTTCTGGCTATCAGCTAAGGACTGTTCTCAGCTTCCGAAGGCCATCTGCATTCCTTGGCTCATGGTCCCCTGCCTCTATTTTCTTTTCTTTTCCTTTTTTTTTTTTTTTTTTTTTTTTTAATGAGACAGAGCCTCACACTGTTGCCCAGGCTGGAGTGCAGTGGCCCAATCTCGGCTCATTGCAAGCTCCACTTCCCAGGTTCAAGTGATTTTCCTGCCTCAACCTCCCGAGTAGCTGGGACTACAGGCACGCACCACTACACCCAGCTAATTCTTGTATTTTTTTTAGAGACAGGGTTTCACCATGTTGGTCAGGCTTGTCTCAAACCCCTGACCTCATGATCCACATGCCTCTGCCTCCCAAAGTGCTGGGATTACAGGCATGAGCCACCGCGTTCGGTCCCCTTCTTCCATTTTTAAAGCCAGCAATAGTGGGTTGAGTTTCTCTCAAGCTGCCAGTTCTCCTCTTCTTCCATTGTTGTGTCTCTCTGACCCACTGTTCTGTCTTACTCTTCCACTTCTGAAAACTCATGTCATTATATTGTTTCCACCTGGACACTCTAGAAAACTCTTCCCAATTCAAAGTTCATACCTTAATTGCATCTGCCAAGTCCCTTTTGCCGTGGAAGGTAACATGTTCACCGGTTTCATGGATTAGAGAATGGACAACTTTGGGGGGAGGATGAGTTTTTCTGCTACCAAGTGAGAAATAGCACAGAACTGTGTCTTCCAAATATGGAGTTGTTATGCATGATTCACAGTACATTCCAGTTTGCAAAATAAATGAGCTGGTGTCAAAAATACCCACTTACCCAGACAGAGAGAAAACACATGATTGTGCATAATTTGGCTTCTGCTTACCTTGCTCATCTCTCACCATTCTTATTCCTCTTTTGATACACTCTCCTTATACTGAACTTTTTATTCCCAGAAAGAGAGTCAATAGACAAACACTGGCCAGGTCATATCTGATAATAAAACTCTGACTGACAAAGGAAACCCAGAAAGTCAAACCACAGCCTCTGCAGCAAGCAGCCCAGAATAGTCACAGTGTGGTCAACTGATACCTTCTCTATTTTCAACCGCCTGCTCCCTGCTTCCAATTCAGGAGCAACCAGAGAAAACCAAATGTGCTCCCCAAACTAATCACAAAGGATGCCCTGCTTCTAGTTAGTGCTCCAACGCCTCCCAAGGCCAACAACTTTTAATCAGGGCACACCCAAGGGTTCTCTTTTTTCCACTCTAAAGCTTTTCCTCTGTCCTGACTGTATTTGAATACCTGCCAAATGCAAGTATTGGTGGCCGACTCTCTTGATATAGCAAACTCTAAGTAAATAGTCTGTTTTTCTCGTTTGAGTGGTCTTTATTTTAACATTTCCTTTGTGTTTCTTTGCTTCCTCTTTTTCTCTTCCTTGATCACATTTTTCTCCTCACTTTAAGTGATTAACCTGTATTCATATTTTAAATATCAGCTTAGGTGTCACTAATAACAATAATAATTACTATTTTGGTGATCGCTAACCTGTACTGAGCCCTGACCATATGCCAAGAACTGTTCTTAACATGTTTATCTACTCATTAAACTCTCACAACAATTAATTGAAGAAGGTTTCTATTATAATCCATATTTCTCATACAGGAAAAGATAATTCAGAGAGATTAAGGATCTTGCCCAAGGTTGCAGAGCTAGTAGGTGAAAGAGTTAGTACTGAATTTAGGTGGTCTGGCACCATAATTAACTCTTGAAACAATTATGCTACATTGATTTCAGAATATTTTCAAATACCTTGAGTTTAGGATGGATATCTCTTTTCATAAATTAAATAGAACTCTGTACTTGTCCCTTAAATAGGAAGGACTCTGTACTTTATCTGTACTACCTTTTGTAGATAAAAAACAGGACTCTGTACTTTATCTACTACTCTATTGTAATTGTTTATGAATTTCTCTGTAGTCTCTGCTAATAAGCTCCCTGAGAACAAGGGTGGTATTTGTTTTGCTTATGTTTGTATGTCAAGCATATAGTAGTTTCTCTATCAATGTGTATTAACGGAATTAAACAAATGATCGAATGAATGAAATACATACAAAAGTATGTTGTTATTTTTAAAAATGAAGGCTCCTAGGTTAAGAAAAAAGAAAGGGACCTTTTCCTTAGGCAAACTTTCAATGCAACACACTTCTACATATGACTTCATAATCTTTATCCAGGAAACAACTTCTTAAAACAGGGCAGCTTCTCTTGTCTAAGCTTAGGTTGCCTCCATGTTTTTAAACATAAAACCACATGAAGTACTAACATCAGCCTCTCGAGAAAGCCTGTTCCAAGCTAAGCATCATCATTAAGCTAGATTCAGTGAATTCTAGACATAAATTCTGAGCCAGGCCATGTTCAATTTAGAAACGTTTTTCAGAACTCGGTAGCAAGCCTAAAAACTCTCTCTTACACACTTGCAGTCCTGGAAAAATCAGATGACAGCCAGAGGTGGCTGTGTATCCCCATGAACTATGTTAAGGTTTTAGAGCAAACCTCCAACCGGGTACTCTTAATGTCACAAACCTCTGGCTGTCTGCCCTTGTAACCCAGATTCTGGGGCCGATGCTGGGCTCTAGTTCATTCTCAGTAGGTCTGTTTTCCTAGACTTGTGAGACTAATAGACCTGGAAAAGCATTAAGGCAGTCATCTGGATCAATTCCTTTACTTTATACTTAATACCATTGGATCCATGCATTTATTAAACAAATATTTATTAACCTCTAAATTTCTGGTACTGTCCCAGGATTTGGAGATCCAGAGGTGAATTAAACAAGCCCCCTGCTATCATGGGGCTTGTATTCTAGTGGGGCTAAGGGACAAAAATGAGCATACGTAGAAATGCATGAAATCATTTGAATAAGTATGAAAATAACACAAAGTTAGATAACAGCGATCTGCCTAAATGTATCCATTTTAATACATTTATCTTTCAATCATGTCACCCCATTAAACTCCTACTTCTTGATCAACTACTCTTCTTTGGAATTCTCAGTATTTCCTCTCAGTCTGTCATTGATTATATTGAGGAAGTAATAAAACTTGTTTTGAATAAAAGTCATTCAGAAAATTATTTGATCTTCTCCCTTTTTAAAATTTTATTGCCAATATACTACAAATAACTTTTCTTCTTTGAACACTTTCTTTTTTCCTCCTAGGAATTGATTATTACAACAAGATCATTGATGATTTGTTAAAAAATGGGGTTACTCCCATCGTGACACTCTACCACTTTGATTTGCCTCAGGCTTTAGAAGACCAAGGAGGTTGGTTGTCAGAGTCTATCATTGAATCCTTTGACAAATATGCTCAGTTTTGCTTCAGTACCTTTGGGGATCGTGTCAAGCAATGGATCACCATAAATGAAGCTAATGTTCTTTCTGTGATGGCATATGACTTAGGTATGTTTCCTCCGGGTATCCCTCACTGTGGAACTGGAGGTTATCAGGCAGCTCATAATTTGATTAAGGCTCATGCCAGATCCTGGCACAGCTATGATTCCCTGTTTCGAAAAGAAGAGAAAGGTATGGTGTCCCTATCACTTTTTGCGGTCTGGTTGGAACCCACAGATCCCAACTCAGTGTCTGACCAGGAAGCTGCTAAAAGAGCCATCAAATTCCATCTGGATTTCTTTGCTAAACCCATATTCATCGATGGTGATTATCCTGAAGTTGTCAAGTCTCAGATTGCCTCCATGAGTCAAAAGCAAGGCTATTCATCATCGAGGCTTCCAGAATTCACTGAAGAAGAGAAGAAAATGATCAAAGGCACTGCTGATTTTTTTGCTGTGCAATATTATACAACTCGCTTAATCAAATACCGGGAGAACAAGAAAGGAGAATTAGGTATTCTTCAGGATGCGGAAATTGAATTTTTTCCAGATCCGTCTTGGAAAAATGTGGATTGGATTTATGTGGTACCATGGGGAGTACGTAAACTACTGATGTATATTAAGGTAAATGCATGATTTTTTGTGTGTCCATGTACACCCAAATATGTGAAGGTGGGCGAGACAGGCATATGTATATGTATATATGGACCTGAAAAAGAATTACTTTAGGTAATAGCATATACATTTGCTGGCCTGGGAAGATCTGATTAGGATTTGAGCTGATGGGGGGTAACTAGCTGGTAAAGGTTTCAAAAGCAGTGGTCAAAGTCTAGGATTTGTTGTTAAAGTTAGCTGTGGCTATAGAAGTAGTTTGGATGTATTTTTCAATCTGGTGTCACAACTATGATTATAAAAGACATTTTAAGGATTGAAAGAGCTGGATCCTTTTTTTGATTCTCAACTATATTGGATGACATCCAGTTAGCTAAAATTAAAATTTCAAGTACAGGTTTTCAGAACCCCTCCTGTGGGGGATGTCAAATGTAGCTGCTGGCAGGACTGAGGGGTTAAGGAGCAGTGACAGTCAACAGATGCTGATGGAAGAAAGATATTTCTGTCTTCTCATTATAATGAGAGTCATTTGACTGTCTTCATGGACATTTGCACAGTTTTGTGTTTCCATTGTTAGTTATAAAAGGTCAATGCATGGAAAATTAAGTTAATAGGGTCAGTGCAATTTGATGAAAACTAGTTTTGGGATTGTAGCTTACAGAAGATAGAGGGTAATGTACCTGATTTTATGAGCTTTCTTTTTTAAAACATCTGTTTGGAATAAAATTTCTGTTCTCTTTTTCTAGGATACATATAATAACCCTGTAATTTATATCACTGAGAATGGGTTTCCCCAGAGTGACCCAGTGCCTCTTGATGACACTCAACGCTGGGAGCATTTCAGACAGACATTTCAGGAACTGTTCAAAGGTACCATTTGAAATGATGAGAGATCAATTGTGCAAACTTAATATAATTTTCCCATTTGCTTATTTGCATTCAGCAAAGACCAATAATTTTTGAAAGGTGAAATCCATGTAAATCAATGTAAAGCCATATAATTAGGAGAGGGGGGAAAAGTAGGAAAGGGGAAGTGGAGGATTTTGGCCTAGCTACAACCTCCTGAAATTGAATCAAGTAAAAAGTGACTGTCTTCAGCATTTTGTGACTCCCGAGTGAAGGTGACAAGAACAGAAGGAGTGGTGGCTGTTGGGAGAGAACATCAGTTATTACAAAAAAGATTAGCACTGATCAACTATAACATGCTTATTTGCATATTTTAATATCCCAACTACCAAAAAAAATGAGATGACAGGATTTTTAAAGAACCCAAATTAAGCATCTGTGCAATAAACTTAAAAATGGCACAAAAAAAGTTCTCCATCAATGTGTGTTGCATTTAAGCTGTAACCAAGCAGCCCAGTTAGACACATTTTTATTGTCGTATGGAAAATGTGAGTTGTGTTTTAAGATAATGTTGTTATTTTGGTACCTCTTTTCCCTCCATGGAATTCTTTACATATGAATTCTTATCATATTTGAAAACAGTCATGAAGGAATAATCTTTAATTGGTAACACAGATTTCTAGGCCAGTTAGCACCTCCTCTCCCATTATTTGTTGCTTCTTCCTTTTTTTTTTGAGATGGAGTTTCGCTCTGTCGCCCAGGCTGGAGTGCAGTGGTGCTATCTCGGCTCACTGCAAGCTCTGCCTCCTGGGTTCAAGCCATTCTTCTGCCTCAGCCTCCTAAGTAGCTAGGACTACAGGCTTCTGCCACCATGCCAGGCTAATTTTTTGTATTTTAACTAGAGATGGGGTTTCACCGTGTTAGCCAGGATGGTCTTGATCTCCTGACCTCGTAATCCACCAGCTTCGGCCTCCCAAAGTGCTGGGATTATGGACATGAGCCACTGTGTCCAGCCAATTCCTCCTCCTTAAAAAGGAATCATGTCATAGCAACAAAATCCAATGTAAAATAAGACTTTAAATTTCCTTTTTTAAAAAAACCACGATAGCCACACTTAATTTTTATCATTCTGTTTGAGAGGTTCCGACATTATTCTTTCTAAAATTATTCAGTATTACACTGGTAATAACCAGAAGGAATTCTGGAAAGTGACACAAAGTGGTCTTTTTCCAAAATTTGAAATTTATTGACTGGATCCTTCACTCAGGCCTGGAGTTTATTGGCAGAGAGCAATTGGATTCTTGCAATTTGACCCAAGTGAAGAAATTATTTTGTATTACACACAAAATAGATTATTCCGGGTGGGAGTTCATCTTCTGATAAGAGGGGGAAATCTGTCGTTGTCTGAGATTCCTCTCCACTTCTCCCTGTAGATGGGTCCTATTCATAGTTTGTCTATTGAGATTCCCAGGCTTTATCCTGAAGAACAAATAGGCTAGTTGCTATGATTTATGGATGGCTACAGGGAACACAAATGACTTGCCTAAAATTGCTCTGTGTATTTTTGGGAAAAGAGAGATAAAGAGAAATTGCTTTTTTTTTTTTTTTTTTCCATTCCCAGCCTGGTCCTCTGTTCAGCGCGAATCATATAGACGCATTTCATTGTTTTTTCAAATAGTTTCAAGTGCTTTACATCATCCTTTAGATCTTTAATGCTAAACACTTAATGATCGACCCCAAACTAAGGTGATTTAAGGATAGAAAAGTAACAGAAGGTAAGATTGAAAAATGAGAAAAGATTTGGGTTTCTAAGAGACAGGAGAGAATAGGGTTAGGACAAAAAAATAAGTTTTCCAATTTGTTGAACTTCTAATTTGTCTTCAGATTACTTGATGAGAAGTTTATTAGGCATATAAAATATTTACTATCTACAGCATCTATGTTCTCTTTTGAATCTTAACAGTAGGCTAGCTATATTCACTGTAATAGACACATACTATTTTTGTTTTGTCGTTTTAAAAACGTGTAGACTTAAGTCTGTAATCCCAGCACTTTGGGAGGCCGAGACGGGCGGATCACGAGGTCAGGAGATCGAGACCATCCTGGCTAATACGGTGAAACCCCGTCTCTACTAAAAATACAAAAAAAAAACTAGCCGGGCGAGGTGGCGGGTGCCTGTAGTCCCAGCTACTTGGGAGGCTGAGGCAGGAGAATGGCGGAAACCCAGGAGGCGGAGCTTGCAGTGAGCTGAGATCTGGCCACTGCACTCCAGTCCGGCGACAGAGCGAGACTCCGCCTCAAAAAAAAAAAAAAAAAAAAAAAAAAAAAAAAAAAAAAACGTGTAGACTTTTTAAATGTGTAGAAATGTATATATTGAGAAGAAAAACATATGCATAAATGTATTTATTCTGGACTGGGTATAGTGGTGTGGTAACTGGTTTTTTTTTTTTTTTTTTTGAGACAGAATCTTACTCTGTCACCCAGGCTGGAGTACAGTGGCGCAATCTTGGCTCACTGAAAGCTCCGCCTCCCAGGTTCACGCCATTCTCCTGCCTCAGTCTCCTGAGTAGCTGGGACTACAGGTGCCCACTACCATGCCTGGCTAATTTTTTTGTATTTTTAGTAGAGACGGGGCTTCTTCATGGCCAGGATGGTCTCGATCTCCTGACCTCATGATCTACCCGCCTCGGCCTCCCAAAGTGTTGGGATTACAGGCGTGAGCCACCACGCCAGGCCGTGGTGTGGTAACCTTTTTATGTATTCTCGTAGTGGACACCAATTATTTCTGCTGTGGTGCAAGTCTCTTTCCCCTTTCCTCTATAAAATATTCACCTCCCCATCTACTTGCTTACCACAGGGACATCCATGCAAGTGGAATACAATCCTCCTCCTTGAGCAGATAATTGACTGGTCCAAAATAGGCACAGGACGTGAGCTGGGACAATTTCAGTTCTTCCCTGGGACTTAGAATGTGGACCAATTAGTTTCTTAATCTCTTGGACTGGGTTGGGTGGATGTAGCTTTGTGAGCCACCGGTGGCTCGGTTCTACCCTGTAAGCTTAGGCACAGTGAGAAGGGAAGATATCCATGCATCGAAGGAAGGAAAAGTAAACATGAAGAACTTCCAAACAGTGCTGGAGCCTCTGCTTTTTGTTTTTCCTGAGATCTGTCTGCATGCAAGTTCTCGAGAGAACATTGCTTTCATCATAATAAAGTGCTCTTTGTGCTTAATCTTATTCTAATTGGGCTTCTATCTCTTGAATAAAAAGAGTTTTAATTGAAACCATCATCTCGTTTCCTTCTTAAAACCTCAAATGACCTCAAAAAGTAATGAGGTCATTACTCCTACTTTATAGATGAGGAAACTGAATTTCAAAGAGGCTACATTATTTGCTAAAGATCATAAAGTCACGAAGTAGTATTTTTTGGAACAAGGCTGAATGCATGTATATTATTATTATTATTATTGTTAACTATTTGGTGTGAGATATAATCTGTGAGTTCAGAGCTCTCTGAGTTAAAGTGTTTATTTGTCCTCCCACACAGAAACTTTTCCTTCTATTTGGTTACTTTGGGCTTGCGTGTATTCTTTCAGAGTACTTCAAGCTGTCTGTGAATGAGCTGACAGGTTCTGTGACCTTGAGCAAAGCTCAGATGTCCCATATCCTAGTTCTCATCAAAAGAGCAGAGCTGAACTTGCTAATCAGTTTTCTGAGACTCCTCCGAGGTAATGCTGATGATCTTGGTTGGCAAGAACTTTACTAGTAAGAAGCACCCTATGAGCAATTAAAAATAATAACAGGCCAAGGAAGATATTCCTGGGAAGTGCTGCAGGTGAGAACTCACCAAAACCCAGGGAGTCAGATGGATGATGGTTCTGTGATTCCCGCGAACACAGCCTTTCCTCCAACATCACACATACGGACAGGCACACAATGACACTGTAGATGGATCAATGGGTCCGCTTGGAGGTCTTCCTGATCTCTTCAGGTCGATTTCCACAGCTATTAATCGAGCATTAAAAGGTATGCTAATGTTTCTGTTTCCTTTTGGGATATGAGAAAAGAAAAAGAGAAAAAAATATCATTTTAGAATAAAAAGAGAAATCAGCTAGTGCCTTTTAAATCTTTGCATTGTTTAATCGTATGAAACACCTTTAAATAGGTTATATTTTAATTAATGTAGATGCAGGTAAGAGTAAAGGATGCCCAAAACTTGAAATAACATATAACTAGATTTGCATTCTAGATCTGCAAATTATTCAGTAAGGGCCTTTACCAAATCGCTCAAATCCTCAGTTTGTTTATCTATAAAAATGGGGATAATGTTTTCATTTTTTTTCTGGCAGGGTTGTTATATCGAGATTCCATTTCATGAGCTAATGTGTAAAATTCCCTTATCAACTGCCTGATCCATAGTAGCACCTTAGCCAATAGTAACAATTATTATTATTACAAAATGTGCACTCTTAAAAACATATCAATTACCTCAAAGTTATTCTCCTTGTTATTAAAAAGATGCCATTCCAAGACTCGTTATCTTTCTATCGCCCCACAAATTACAGCAGACTATTTCCCCACATTTGAGTGTTTCTCTTCCTTTTTGAGGAACTTCTGGATTGGTCCTCCGGCTTTTTCTAGTGTGAATTGCATGGAGGAGAAAGCAGCACCCCATTCATTGTTTCCCTCTGCGAGGTGACCAGATTAGGTGAAAAGTCAAATCGTTGACAGCGGAAACTGCTGTCAAGCAACTGGGAATTGTTCTGCCACATGGATCTCTGTGTAAGTTTAGGATTCAATGATGTTCAAATAGTTAAAATGTTCTCATATCATAGGAATTTTTATTATATTCATAACATTTATGCCACTCCTCGATACTCTAGAGCCAATGGGCAATTTTGGCTTCATATGTAGATGCACACAAATGGATATCTCTCTAGTCTAAATGCTTTCATGGAGATGAGGAAGGATGGGGAGCCAGGGGCCATTGCTCCAATGGCCGATACCGTTCCCATCACCTAAATTCTCTTGAAAGGGGATCTGAGCGGTGCTCAACCTGTCTCTCATACCTACCCAGCCCATGTGTGCTTTTAGCCTGGCTTGTGATCCTTCTTCCACCTGGAATGCCATACTGTTTGCTTTCTTCCTGGCCCAGTTTTGTTTGAAGCAGATGAGCATGCTTGAAGTCGGAGAAAACATGGGTTTGAGACCATGGTTCTGCCCATTATGAGCCCAAAACCTTTGGGAAAATTCTGAAGCAGGCAACCACTTCAGTCATCTAATCTCTAAAATGGGGATAATAAGAACACTGATCTTCTAAAGAGTGGTGAAAAATGAGCAAGATAATGCCTATGATGCCTAATAAAAGTCTGGCACATTTTGTAAGGATTCTGTAAATGGTGACTAATTTTTTGGGGGGGGAGTGGAGGGTGCTGTGAATTCTCTGAGAGTTGGAACTGTGTCTTTTTTTAATAATTATATCTTCAGCTCTAAGCACCGTGACTGTTAGATAGCAGTATTATACACATATTTATTGAATTTGGTTCTCTCATGGAAAGGCTAGATAGTGAATAATGAGAAATAAATGACTAAATGGTTGGGAGGCATATTTTCTGTCCCTGAAGAAATATACCCCACACATTAAAAAAAAAAATGCAGCCTTCTGAAAAGTTTCTGAGCCAGTCCAACTTTCCAGGCAGATCCATGCCTGAGTTAGCACAGCAGTAGATGATTGCAGAGAAGGTTTGTTAATGACCAGCTTTCAGCTTTTAATGACAAAACCCCTCAGCAAGATGTCATCGAAGTTATTGAAGACTTCACTGAAAGTGTTGAAGCTGATACATTGTAACAAGAAGGTTATAAATCTTGCAGCTTGGATATACCACCAAGACAAGATGCTGAGCACAGAATCACCCTGCTGTTGTCTGTCAGCATTCTCCCTCCCCCTACGTCTTTCCCTTCCCACGGAGAGCAGGTAAAGGAGAAATGCATCTATTTCCCAAAGTAGTGCAGACCTGGCAGCCACCTGCCTATGCCAATTTCAGATCACAGAGGCCCATTTAACTGGACAAAATGTGTTAAGCACCTGTGTTTTTCTAAATGTACATTAGACAAAAATCCTAAGCATTAGGGAAAGAACTCAAAGGTTAATACGGCGACCTTTTAGAAACACCAGCCAATTAAAAATCCATTGTAAGCTCAGAATAGAGACCCAAATTCCTGAATATAGATTCTCACTCTGTATCTATTGTTTTATTGCTTCTCAGAGGACATCTTTGTCACCTTGGCCCCTAGGAAGCAGTTCATCTCATAACTCCTGTTAAATAAAACTGTATGGCTTTGGGGCCATGTGGGGTGGGATTTGGATTGACTCAGCACCGCTAGCAAGGCTGCTCCTGGCTGCACTGGATGGCTGCTAGCCTCGAGGGGCCAGGTTAGAACACAGAGGAAGAACAAGGTTCGAAGGCTGGGCATGAGAATGGCTAGTGCTGGTGCTAGCATAGAGTGTGCAGGTTTTGTTTTTTAATTTTTTAAATTGGCAAAATTTGTATCTATTTATTGTGTACAGCATGTTGTTTTGAAACATGTGTACAATCTAAAATGCCTAAACACATGCATTACCTCACACACTATCATTTTTTTTTTCTTTTGTGGTGGGAACACTTACCATCTACTCTTTTAGTAATTTAAAAGAATATAACACATCGTTATTAATTACAATCACCATGTTGTGCAATAAATCTCTTGAATTTGTGCCTCCTATCCAACTGAAATGTTGTATCTTCTGAAACGGCATCTCGTGAATCCCCCAGACTCATAAACGAGATCATTTATGTCTACATATGCTCTGAATGCCTTAAAATGTTAGATGTTATTCTCACCATCTACTCTTTGCTTCTATGAGATCCACTTTTTTAGATTCCACATACAAGTGAGATCACGTGGTATTTGTCTTTCTGTGCCTGGTTTCTTTCACTTAACATAATGTCCTGTAAGTTCATCCGTGTTGTTGCAGATGACAGGATTTTATTCTTTTTAAGATCAAATCGTAGGACCATGCTATTTTGGTTACTGTAGCCTTGTAGCATTGTTTAAAGTTGGGTAATGTGATTTTTCCAGCCTCGCTCTTTTTGCTTAAGATTGCTTTGGCTACTCAGGCTCTTTTTTGGTTCCATATGAATTTTAGAATAATATTTTTCTAAATCTGTGAAAATGGCACTGTATTCCCCATTTTCTTTATCCATTCATCCATCGTGGACCCTTAGGTTGATCCCACATCCTGGCTATTGTGAATAATGGTGCGGTGAACATGGGAATGCAGATATCTCTTTGACATACTGATTTCATTTCCTTTGGATACATGGTAGTTTTATTTGTGGAATTTGAAAAGTCATAAAGTTAATAATTTCTTATGTTTGTGTCCCACTAGTCTACATATGTAGACCACACTTAGACTCAGATAGCCAGGGTTTACAGAGATAACCTTAAAGAGGAATATGCCATATGCCCTTCTCATTTACCACCTACTACTTCCACCCATGGCATGCTTGTCATTTGTCCTTCCTTCTCACTTGGAAGTATGGAAGAGTAGAATGCATCGAAGTAGAAAGTCTGCAGGCTTTGGAGAGGAAAGATGAACAGAGTTCTGTGTTCTAGTGGTGTACCTTTGGGTAAGTCATCATTAGTACTCTCTAAATGTCAATTTCCTCATCCGTAAAATGGGACTAATGCTAACTGCTGTTCTGCCTAACCCAAGGTCAGTTGTGAAAATAAAATGATATCATTTATATCTATATATGCTCTGAACACCTTAGACTGTTAGATGTTATTCTCATATTTGATATATGTACTTTATGCATCTGCTTAAGGACATCCATCACTCTGGTCAAAATACATTATCTGGACCTCAACATTCTCCACTACCAAGGAAAGGGGTTGGTGCTCATTATTTGGGTCTTTTCAAAATCTAGATTCTCAGATTTTATTAATTTATTTTCCTGCACATTTCTGAGCTGCTGTAACAGTACAATCAATTTAAGTGTTTTTAGAGAACATGTACTATGAACTAGTGATTAACATAGTGCATAATAAAGTCCAGAATAACATACACACAAAAATATCTATCTATCCATCTGTCTATCTACCTACCTACCTACCTATCTATCTTTGTAAGTTTATGTAAGTTTGTTGATGAGCTATTTCACCACACTTGTCTGATGAGGCACATATTGATGTGATAAGAAACCTAAACCATTTATCAGGCACATTCTCTTAGAAACATAGAACCTGGCATACCTGCTTCACAAGAACAGGTTTCATGGAGTTGCCCATGTGAGAAGCAGCTCGATCACACATCAGAGACTCTTCCCTTGTGCTTTTTAACTGGAAACCATTATCTTCTCTGTCTGTAGTATTCCAATATCTATGCTGTGCCCCAACTGATGGACATCGCTTTGGGCTTTTTAACTCAGTTTCAACTACTCTGAAGTGATAATTACTTAAGGTCTCCCACCATCTCAGGTCCAGTGAATTTTAAGAATACTATAAAGCCTTTTAAAACAAATCAGATGATTTCAAACTAACCTTTCTTTTTTTTTCCATGAAAATGTAGAGTGTAACAGTAAGCAGAAGCTCAGTTTTTGTTTTCATAACTGTGAAAAGACCAATAAGGAAAACAATTGAAGTGTAATTTATCTGAAAAAAATTAACCTTTCCAATATGAAGAGTTGGCTGAATGGAAACTAGAAAAAGGGGAAGGGGGAGAAGAGAAATAATTCAATAACGATTTTTATTATTTATTGATTTATCTATTCTTTTCTATTCCCTAGATAGCTTCAGGGAGGATTCAATAATGATTTTTAAAAACTGTCCCAGGAGAGAGCCATGTTGTAATATTCAAGTGATCAGAGGGGTACTGGAATTGAAGCAAGGTGAATTTCTCAGGTTTCCTCCAGAGTGTAGATGAAGTGGTCCTCGAGCATCTGTCTACATTAGCTCTTATTCCCTGATCTCCAGAATAACCTGATTACTATATTCCTCTTAGTCATCTTGGGAGTGAAAAAGCACTGCCTTTGAATACAGCCAGTAGAGTTTAATTTTAGTGTGATTCACAGGCATTGCCTGGATAACTGTGTTAAGGATTCTATTGGATAGCTATGGGCTCATGGAAAGAATCCAAAGAAGTAGATGGTCAAGTGCTATCTATTTCTGCTCAGGAAACCTAACATGAGTTTTCCCATGCTTGGAAAGAGATATTCCTCATTGTAAATTAATACATTGACATTAGGTTTTGTAAATAAAAATCTTGTTCATTAGTAGGGATTAGCTCTGGGTGCAGTGAAAAAAAAATGAAATTGTGGATTTGCTATGCTGATTATCAGACCTTAGGCAATGCTGATCTCACCAGTTCTATAACCTTTCTCTCTGTAGTCTTCTCATCTTACCTTTTTAGAGCTTCAATGTTGCTTATATTGGTCAGTTGCTCTACAGTGATATAAATATTGTTCCTGCC
This sequence comes from Trachypithecus francoisi, assembly GCF_009764315.1. Classification (NCBI taxonomy): domain Eukaryota; kingdom Metazoa; phylum Chordata; class Mammalia; order Primates; family Cercopithecidae; genus Trachypithecus; species Trachypithecus francoisi. Next base: position 21,955,721 of record NW_022681454.1, read on the forward strand.
AACTTTCACAGACTCCTGTTTGTGTGAATTACTTGTTCACTATCTCCTATCTTATTTTTTTCAATAGTGAGCCTGATGCTATGTAGACAAAAGTAAGCAATATTGTGATTAAAAACATTAAAAATTGATGCCATGACCACTGCATGGACTTCTAACAGCGACGTTGTAACAAATACTTGTTGAGTAAGACAATTGAATATATGAAACTTGAGAGACACTTTGATTCTTGAAGACAGTATCCATGATAATCTTTGAAAAAAAAAGAAGAGCATTTTCAGGAGAAAATGAAAGTTATTAAAAGGTATAAGAACTCATAGGCAGAAGAAGTGTACCTAAAGATTTTATTCACCATTTTCAAAGACAAAATTCTCACCAGAAAAAATTTTTGGAGTTTTGAGCAATATAGTCAGCATTCAATAAGTGCTCAGTAAATGTTCAATAACTGGCAAGGAGATTGAGCTTAGATTAGCAGAAAAACTGAATTACTTCTGGGAATTTCAATGAAATATTAGACTTATACCACCATTGTGCTTTTTTGACTTCTAAAGAAGTGGCAGATTATTCTATTATAAACAATTTGTATGCATTGGAATATGCATGAACACTAATTATATCCTTTTGATATTAAAATTCCCTTTGGGACAACAATGTTTTAAATATACGATAGAGTTTTAAAGCTCTCATGTACAAATTCTCTTAAGTGCTCTGTGCCTCAGTTTCTTTAATTGAAAAATAACAGGGTTGAACTAGCTGATCTTTTGGGATACTGCCAGCCTAAGAATTTCGTGACCTTCTAGATAGTCCTTCTGCAGAAGTATGTCACAGATCACATTTTATTAGAACTCTTGATAATTTCTTAGGCTATAAAATTTAGTCCAAGGAATTATAATTAATGGTCTTTTTTATACAAAAAAAACACCCCACCTCTCTTCATTCTTCTTATCCAGCTACTTAATTTGAAATTTAACACCTTTCTTACATGGACATAAAATTAGACCTTGCTCTTCAATGTGCTGTTTCTATTGATATTGATTCAGGTTCCAGGTAACATTTTCTTGACCTTCAATCTGAGTGTTTCCTCTTCTATTCATTCACATTGAAAATGAACCTCACCTTTCTTTGCTTGAGAAAGATTTCCCTCAGAGTTCATAGAGTCAGAAGGGCACTTCAGACTCAAGTTTAACAAAGTTACTGTAGACAGCATAAAATCTCAGAGAGGAAACTGGATGAACCAACTCATTTCAAAGCATTAGTATAAAATCCCCAGCTGAACAACTTCACAGCAGTTACAATCACCAGCAGTAAAATCACCTTTCAAAACACGATTATGGCAAGAGGCACCAAATCTATTAAATTTTAAGATAGTTAAGTATGAGCTTTTGAACTTTACCATAAATGCATAATTTAATTCAATTAGATAGCATAGTAATTTTAACTTTACTTATGTTTAACTTGAACGCTAAACTTTTATTTCTGGGCAAGATCCTGAATTAGAAGGAGGGATCATGTTGCAGCATTTCCAGAATTACAGTCTCATTAGAAGTCTGTGCAGAGACTTCACATAGGCAAGTCTGTTTTTCTATTCTGACTTTTGAGCATAGAGCTTATTCCAATCAGTACTGCTTTTACCGCAAGTTACTGTTTAGGTAGCATTTTCTTCAATACAATGAAAATATCACCCTGGTGCTAGGATGAAAATAGTTTCTTTTGGAAAGTAATTCTTAAGGCTTATCTGAAAAGGCTATGTACAGAGTTTGGGGAGAGAGGCCTGTCTCACTGAATAGGGTCATCTCATCAACAGCAAAGTATTCTGTGTGTTGAGATTAGCAATGCAACAGTATCATGGCCTGAGATTAGTTTGTGCTATCCTAAAGCTTGGCCACATTTCCCCCCTTATTTGTGAAAGTCCATTATAGGAATCACTGCCTGCTTTAAAAATAAGTGGAACTACTGTGGGTGGAGGAAGAAAAGGCATTTGAACCTTGAAGAATTTTAATTGGTGCTAGTGAGTGAAGGTGAACAAGAAGCCATTGATGTTTCAGGTGAAAACATTAATGAGTGGAGACTAAACAATAGATAATAGGAGTAGAGTAGGAGGAGGAATGTTTAACATTTGCTGATGAAATAACCTTTTTTACTCTCCTGGCAACAAGTAGAATTCATTTCTTTAATATTTAGACACAACCCAAAGTTTTAAATAATTTTAAATGACCATATTCTTTTATGAGTAATAGTCAAGTCAAATATGTTTCATAGTTGAAAATGAGCAGAATAATAAAAAATTAGATCAGCACATAAAATATGAGTAAATGAGTCTATTTTAAGTGTATACATTTATTAGTAGATCATTTTTATGTGGTTGAGGCTCTGTGGATTTAGTCCCTTAAAACATTTTTTTTCCCAGAGATGTTCAGGATATGTTATTGATACTCCGAATGAGCAGTTGGCCTTAAAAAAAAAGGAAGCTTCAAAAATATTTCATGCCCCAAGTTTGCTGCCCTCATGAATAGACGGTAACAATGTCAAGAATGGTTCAGAAAAAAATCCCTTAGCACTCCTAGAAAAACAAATAGCTTGACCCATTGCTTGTGTACAAGTTTTGTATAGTCAGGCAGAGAACTTCATTATGAATACTCTTAGGCCACAAGGTTTTGCTTGTTTGACATAGTGAAAGAGCGTATTCTTTGATTGATTGATTGATTGATTGACTGATTGATTTAGATAGATTCAGCGGATACATATGCAGGATGCACATGGATATATTGTATAATGGCAAGATTTGGGCTTCTTGTGTACCCATCACCCAAACAGTGAACATTATACCTAATAGGTAATTTTCAACCTTCATCCATCCTCCAACTCTCCCCACTTTAGTGTCTAGTGTCTGACTGTCTAGTGTCTATTTAATTTCCTTCTGTACATCCATGTGTACCATTAGTTTCCACTTATAAGTAAAGACATACAACATTTAATTTTCTGTTTCAGAGTGATTTCTCTTAGGAGAATGGCCTTCAGCTTCATCTCTGTTGCTGCAAAAGACATGGTTTCAGAAAGAGTACATTCTTTAAAGACAGATCCATGTTCAAAATCTGGCTCTGATACTCTTTCACGTTGTGAACCTTGGGCAAGTTATTCTATCTCTATGAATATCAGTTCATCATCTCTGAAAATGTATTTTTGGTGCAGATTAATGGCGTACTTCATATCCTAGAGAAATGCCTACCACATAAATCCTCCAAATGATAACTATTGCAGTGAATTCTTTGTTATCAGCATCCAGTAACCAGGATTTTGGAAAAACTGTGACTTTCTGCGCAGTCATCAAGCACTGATAATTTATGCTTCTCTTAATGACCCCAGAATGCATTCTGAATAATTAGAGAAAGATTAAATTATAATCAGTTTAGTTTCAGTGTTAAGTGTATTTTAATTTATTCTCATTCTTTAAAAATTTGTAATCCTTCTGCATGTGGCAACAATTAACAAAAAACATTTGATTAGCTGGGGCACCACATTCCCTGACTATCAAGCTAATAAAGAGTTTTTGCAGGTTGTTGGAACTCAAACTTTTCCCTGTGCATAAACTGGGCATTTGCTGGATGGAGTCTCTTCACACTGGTCTTCTATCCTTTCTCAGAGCCAGTGTGTTGACTGTTGGATATCTTAGATTTAATCTTTATGTATCCTTGAACAACAGTCTTAGAACCTATACCAGGCCCTTTTTGTGTATTATTTTGACACAGGGTCCTAGTCCTGGCCATCACTTCTGATTTGGTGCAGATGAGGACCTAAGTCTTCTACCTTTGAGGTTGTTTGTTCTTTTCCTATGGATTTCTAGAGATGAACACCTCAGCTGACTTTAATAGTCAGTCTATCGTGGTGTTTCATCAACCTCTACTCTTATCCAATCATGTTTTGGACTTGTTCTCACTAGGTTTTTTTAGGCTATATAACCTTCCTGATGAAAACTTCACTATGCATTTTATCATTTTTGTGGTTCTTTGAACTTTCCAATTTTTTTCCCCTTTGTCTTTTTCCCCCCAACACACCAATGTTATATGTTGCTGTAAAAAGTGTCTTAACACTTGATTTGTGTTAAAGGACATCTCTTCAAAAATTCATTCATATTATTGTTCCTTTGTGATCTTGATTATGGTACATTTTCAGGCAAGCAGATTGATTTTTGTCGTTTGATGGGTCAACATAGGACATAGGATTCATCAGTTCCTTTTCGTCTCCCTTATTCTGCCTTCCTTTAAATATCTGCCCTATTCCAAAGTCCCTCTATGCAACCTGACACGCTTCTTTTTCATAGTGTCCTTCACATCCCAGCTGACATCCCCAATACTTACTCAGTGAATGAAGTAAGGCAGAGACTGCTTGTTTCCCTTAAAGGGAGAGTGAGGCCAAGGGGAAAAACAGCTGATAAAGAAATAATTTTGCACACCAAGCCCAGGCCTGGTGTGAAGGGAAGATTGATTAGGATTCTCCTGTCAAAATGTAGAAGCCTTCTTTGGTCATGTGTGGATGGGTGTCCGTTGAGAATTGGAAGCCTGGGTGCCCAGCCAGGAAGCAACAATTGGCATTCTACTCTTCTGTGATTTCTCTGATATGGAGCTCACTGGGTAGCTGCAGTTCAGTTGGTCAGGCAGGTTGCCTGCTACTGCTACTGTGTATAATTTCTCCCCAAAGTGATATTTCTCATTATATAGACATATATTAAAAGTCAGCAACTCAATGGTAAAGCAGTCCTTGTTCCTCGAGCTGTGGTACACCTCTATTTGGCTACTGCAAATACGTTTAATATTTGGCAAACCATATGTATATTATTGGGCTATTTTGAATTTTCTGGGAACTATGATTTTGAGCTTTGTTGTGTTTGAATGGTCAATTGCAATGCTTTGTTAAATAGACTTCTTTAAAAAATGTGACATTTTCATAAATACAGCATAAGATAACCTAATAAAACAAATGAATTTATGTTAATAGAAAGGGTGAAAATTTCAGAACACTCACAAAATTGAGGTTAAAGTATTTACACTATCTTTCTGTATGGATACATTGTTGGTCATAGGGATGCCATATTAGGCTGGGTGTGGTGTCTCATGCCTGTAATCCCAGCACTCTGGGAGGCTGAAAGGGCTGCAGAGGGTGGCTGAGAGTTGATCACTTTAGGGAAGGAGTTTGAGACCAGCCTAGCCAATGTGGTGAAACCCTGTCTCTACTAAAAATACAAAAAATTTCCGAGGTGTGGTGGTAAGCACCAGTAATCCCAGCTGATTGGGAGGTTGAGGCATGAGAATTGCTTAAATCTGGGAGACAGAGGTTGCAGTGAGCTGAGATCACACCACTCCACTCCGGTCCGGGCAACAGAGTGAGACTTGCCTCAAAAAAAAAAAAAGGAAAAAATGCCATATTAATAACTTGTGCTGCAAAGAAGGAAACAACAGACACTGGGGTCTACTTGAGAAGAGAGTGGAGAAGGAGGGAGGGGAGAAGAAAAGATAACTATTAGGTACTGTGGTTAACACCTGGGTGATGTAATAACGTGTACAGCGAACCTCCGTGACTTGTGTTGTCGATGTAACAAACCTTCACACGTACCCTAAACCTAAAATAACAATTGAAAAAAGAGAAAACCATTTCCATGGGATTCCAAATAAACTAGCTCATGGAGTATGGACAAAAAATATGTGTTGGATGGTAGCTGAAGGCCATTTATATACCATATTCTTTAAATTTTGACATTTCGTGTGCTGGATTCTCATGAATTTTTGTAACAACATTCACTCTAAATAATTTAGTGCTTTCTTTTATTTAAGGGGTATTTTATTTTGTTAAAAAGTGTTCTTTTTGTATTTTTATTTAAAAATTTTTTTTTGGTTAACACAAACACAGTAGTTTCCCCTTAACCATAGTTTTACTTTCTGTGGTTTCAGTTACCTGGGGTCAACCACCATGCAAAAATAATCAGTGGAAAATTCCAGAAATAAGCAATTCATAAGTTTTAAATTGTTCACCATTTTGAGTAGCTTGATGAAATCTCACACAGTCCTCCTCCCTCCTCCCAGGACATGAATCCTCCTTCTATTCAGCGTACCCATGTTGTCAACGCTACCTGCCCATGAGTCACTTAGGAGTCACCTGGGTTATCAGATCTGCTGTTGCAGTATCACAGTGCTTGTGTTGAAGTAACCCTTGTTTTACTTAATAATGGGCCCAAAATGCGAGTGTAGTGATGCTGGTAAGAAAAGCATAAAGTCCTTCCTTTAAGGGAAAAAGTGAAAGTTCTCAAATTAGCAAGGAAAGAAAAAAAATTGTATGCTGACATTGCTCAGATCTACGGTAAGAATGAATCTTCTATCTGTGAAATTGTGAAGAAGGGAAAAGAAATTCATTCATAGTGTATATACATTTCGGTACTGTCCGTGATTTTAGGCATTCACTGGGGATCTTGGAACATATCCCCTGTGGCGAAGGGGAAGTACTGTACTGGAAAATCTTTGTGGTTCACAATAATCGTAGGGATGACAATTAAGAAATGTCAGTTTAAATTGTTGAGAGGTATTAATTTTTGTGAATTATTGAAGATGGACCATTTTATTAATTCAGGTTCTTGATAAAAAGAAATACCAGCTCATTAATCAGTGGTAAGGAGGGAGGTGGGAGGATGTGAATATCATAACCGTAGTTGTTGACATAAAGCTTGAACACTGGCTTGCAGCTTCCTGGCATTCAGGTCAAAAGGAATTCACCATTGGTTTATCTTTCTGATCTATGGAGACATCTTTGGGGACTCAGTTAGATACACAGAGGGAGGGAGGAAAAGCAGAGCTCCAGGACACTTCTGCTTTTATTGGTTGTGTATATTAGGAATCCATAAAAAATTTTATTTGAAAGGAAGACTCTGGTGCTAAAAAAAAAAAGGAAAATTGGAAAACCACTGAATAATAGGGATCTCATTATCAGAGGGGAAGAAACATAGTAGCTCCTTTGGGGAAATAAAGCACAACTTTCTTTCTCTTTCACTTAAAAAATGAGTTATTTCAAACACATAGAAAAATACAGGTACCCATATAACTATGGCCCAGATTTAACACATGCTAATATCTTGTCATACACATTATACATAAAACGGGAAATTAAATATTATTGGCCCAGGGGAAGTCCCTTTATATCTTTCCTGTATCTCCTTTCTGTCTTCCTTCACTTGGGCTAACTCTGATCTTGAAGTGTGTGCACTACACATTTTGCCACAAACTTATACATCCATGGCCTATCTGTATAATGCTTTCTGCATTTTACTTTTTACATAAATGGTGTCACACTATAGATATATATGTATTTTCAACATTATGTTCTTTGAGATTTATTCATATTGATCCTTTTAGCTCTGACTCATTCTTTTTAGTGGATCTATAGCATTCTGATGTATGACGAGACCACATTTATTTATCCCCTCTTCTGTTGATGGGTGTATGGGGGTCTTTCCTTTTTTTTTTTTTTTTTATTTTTATAAACAGTGCTGAGTGAATATCCTTGAGTGGCTCATAGGCTGAAAATGCATTTCTTATATGGGAGTTTATAGGGAGCCCTACTGCTAGCCCACATGATATCTCTGTACCATTAGAATGAAGGTTTCCTTCCTCAAAAATGTTACTTTTTAAGAAAATGGTTGCAAAGACTATACAAATCTACAATGACTTTATGTTAACAGTATTCTTTAAAGTTTTGATATTAAAAAAGAGCAATAGTTCTGTATGTAGGGGATGCTACTATAGAAACCTGTAAGAGTTTGGGCGAACTAATATGTTTAAGAGGTTAGAGGCTAATCTAAATAAAAGACTGTGGTTAGCCTATATAAGAGGTTTTTCTAGCTAAATGCAGGGGCTGAGGAAATTGTTTTCTTCAGAAACAGTATGTTGCAAGTAAAGCACACAAGGAAAGTGTGTAAGGCTTTTGATTTTTTCCCAGATTACAAGGCCAATGGCAGGCCCGAAGCGATGTTGTAAGAGAGACCTTATCCATCAGTTTTCCCTTTTCTAGAATACAGCCCTCAAGACTGTCTATGTAGACATGTATCCAGTGCAGGCTTCTAGCAGGCTCCATCTGCTAACACAATGAAGGCAAGTTGCCTAGGGAAGACAAATAAGCCCTTGCTCTGGGAAGGAAAGTTTGAATTGTGTCCAGAGGAGGTAGTGAGTCTCCCAGGAAGACTGACGCTCTAAGTCCCAATACACTGAAATAAGTTTGTGTTCATCAAGTTTCCATTGGACCTCACTAGATGGCTTTGCCTGGGGAGGGAAACAGCTGCACAGCAGGCAATGCAAAGTCTTCTCCACTCTTTATGAAAGTTAGTAGGGGAAAAATTCTTTCCTGCTTTGGAAATTTACTTTAGAAATTAAATTTGGAAGTACTCAAGAGTAGAAGCCTGGTGGAAATTGTTGGATATTCTTCCTAGAAGCAATTATATACATTGTAGTCATTAAAAATTTGTCTAAATTAAGATGTGGTACCATCACTCTCTGTTTATATGTGTAATACTATCTTCCATCCTGGGAATCATTGGGCATTAACATTAATATTCACAATCTAAATTATACCTAGAAGACAGGATCTAGGATGATTGTGTGTATGGAGAAGCCTATTAACTTCTGTTAATTCTTTTAAGAACCATCAGGTAGAAGACTAAAAAAATTCGTTTTATGGTGTTGTCGAGGGCGGGACTCATGCCAGTGGGGGACCATTATACGAAGACAGGTTTTAGTTCAACATTAAGACAGAACTTCCCCACAATTAGAGTGGCTGAGTAAGAGAATGAGTGTCCTCAGGAGATCATTAGAGGCCTGTCAATAGATGGCAGAAAAGCAGATGCCAGATTCCCATCTGCCGAAGATGCTGTTGGGAGCATGTCTGCTCCATGTGGGAGGGTCATTCCACAAGTGCGTGAAATCACCTGCTATTTATTAAGTACCTACCGCGCACTTGCATTCAGTGGGGATAGGGAATGTTGCAGGCACAGCTGCTGTCTGGATGTGATCATCTTCCAATCCTAAATTCTGTGAATCCCAGGGAGTTTTAGCCAGGGCCCTGATGAAATTTTCACAAATTCCACATTAGAGCGGTCTGAAGTAATGAGGTCTCACAATGCGGCTAGCCGAGTGGTAATGCTTAACCTTACTCCCAGCAGGAAGGATATGACGCAGAACACAACTTCTTAGGTAAAACCTGCTTTTGTCCCTGGATTTCAGCTTTGGCTTGGCTTTTGTGACATGAAAGATCTCAGCATATTAAAGTTAGTTTCTTTTCTCTGGTTCACTTCTCTTCTGGTCTTGAAAGTTAATGTAACTTCTGGGCTCCAGATGATGTGTGTCAGCTTTATTTAGTCAAACTCTGTCAAGATAAACATTTTTGCATTGGAATTGAATCTCTGTAATTTCCATTCATGACAAAAACATGAATTACAAAGTGGAGTCTTTATGGAATTATAACTAAATACACTTAATTCTTTAAAGTCAAGTCTGCCTCAATCACAAAGTGTTTGACTTGGAAACCTCCTTTAGTCCAGTAGAGAATATAAATAAATAAATAAATGTATGGAACAGTTTTGAGATTAGATCTGGATATTATATTACAAACCTAACATTTTCGTCTGACTTCTCTGGCCTATGCTGAAGACACGACCTTGGCTGCCTCATGGATATGGCCTCTCTGTCTTTGACACACTTTAGAAACTAGTGTGTTAGAGTCTCATTAATGTACATAATGGCTCCCGCAGTTCACTGATGCACATGCTATCACAGTGGCCTGAAGAGTTAAGGTGTCCACTCCTTAGGCTACTTAACATAACATTGAAGCCACTTTGACCCAGAGTAGACTAAAATCCCAGATATTCAATATTTGCTTTCATTAATATATTCATAAATGTACAAAATCCTTGAGTGGTCTTTTAAACTATTCCTTTGCTATATAGTCTGGGTCCCTAGCTATTTCTTCTATTGGCTGAAGTTTCTTTGTGTGGGTCAAGTTTTCGTTTATGGACCCTGAAATTAATCCAGTTTAAAATTACGCTCTTCAAATGTAGTTCAGATAATTCTATTCTGAGGAAGAAACAGTACAGAGGGAGTCTTTCATGAAAACAACTTTCCCAAGCCATTGCTCTGGAGTTGCTAAGGGTGATCAGCCGGCAAAGCCCAAAGTGTTCATTTAGTATGACAAGCAAGTATTTTAAAAGGATCTTAGCTGGAAAAGCAATATAGTTGGCAAATTAAAAATATTAGAATGAAAGTTTGCACCTTCTGACTGGGGAGAAAACAGTGCCCTTACATTGTTCCTTTTTCTGTTGTGTTTTCTGCTCTGTGCACAGTAAAGATCTGTGGCACTGCTTCTTTTTTTAAAAAATTTGTTTTACTTTAAGTTCTGGGATACATGTGCAGAATGTACAGGTTTCTTACATAGGGTGTGCAGGTTTCTTACATAGGGTATACATGTGCCGTGGTGGTTTGCTGCACCCGTCAACCTGTCATCTAGGTTACAAGCCCTATATGTATTAGGTGTTTGTCCTAATGCTCTCCAACCCCTTGTCCCCATCCTCCAACAGGCCCTGGTGTGTGATGTTCCCCTCCCTGTGTCCATGTGTTCTCATTGTTCAACTCTCACTTATGAGTGAGAATATGTGGTGTTGGTTTTCTGTTCCTGTGTTAGTTTGCTGAGGATGATGGTTTCCAGCTTCATCCATGTCCCTGCAAAGGACATGAACTCGTTCTTTGTTATGGCTGCATTGTATTCCAAGATGTGTATGTGCCACATTTTCTTTATCCAGTCTATCATTAATGGGCATTTGGGTTGATTCCAAGTCTTTGTTCTTGTAAATAGTGCTGCAATAAATGTACGTGTGCATGTGTCTTTGTCGTAGAATGATTTATAATCCTTTGGGTATATACCCAGTAATGGGATCACCGGGTCAAATGGTATTTTTGTTCTAGATCCTTGAGGAATCGCCACACTGTTTCCACAATGGTTGAACACATTTACATTCCCATCAACAGTGTAAAAGCATTCCTATTTCTTGACATCCTCTCCAGCATCTGTTGTTTGCTGACTTTTTAATGATCACCATTCTAACCAGCGTGAGATGGTATCTCATTGTGGAGCACTATCTCTTAATCTTGGCTGCACATTGTCATCACCCAGAAAGATTTAAAATATACTGTCATTTGGGTTTCCTCCCCAGCTGGACATTTAAATATCTTAATGTTTAGGGTGCTGCCTGAGCATTAGGAATTTTACAAGTTCTATGGGAGATTCTAATATACAGATAATGCAAAGAATCATTGATTTGAGGGCTTTGATCTTCTAATATTAAAAAGAAATCTAAAAACTTCTGTGTTATTATTTGTACAGCATCATTTGCATGGATCCTAGACTGCCTGTGAATGTAAGAGCTGAAAAAGGCTCAGTTTTTAAGAGATACTTCACTTGGTGTTTTCACTTATGTTGGGCCATTGTGAGATGGTAGATAACTTTTCTGAAAAAGACTTCAGGAAGAGTTTGTTATAGGTGCAATGTTTTCAGAGCATATCTGAAATGAATTGAGAATGCAATTCTGCTGTCTTTGCATATAAATAGCAATTTATATGTGTCTGAAATTCTTTTTCTTCTTCACCTCCTCCTCTTCTTTCTCTTCCTCACAGGAGGTCACAAAGATTTAAAAACAAGAGAAAAAATAAAAGACATGGAGAACAGATTCAGAAAATCCAAAACTCTGTGTAAAAATACACTTCTCTTCGTCCTCCTCCTTCTTTTGTTTCCTTCTAATTAAAGTTTTGCTACATTTTCTTCTGAACATTATTGTTGTGGAAGAGAAGTCTGTAGATAGACTGATTTTTATTTCTTTGTAAGTGATCAAGTGCCTTCATGAATGCCTATAAGAATATTTGCTTATCCTTGAAATACATACAGATGATTTCTGTCTTTTCATTTACATAATCTGTCAGTATGCCATTCGCAACAATAGTTTCAGGTTTTTTGTAAGCTCAGGAAAAAATTATGCCATCATGTCTATAATAATTAGGTCGGCCTCATCTGTACCATGATCTCCAACTGAGAACTAATTTTTACATATAGATGATTGGATTTTTCTTTTCTAGTCTCCATGTCTATTTTTTCTTTTATATTTAAATCTTTTAACTTTTCTCTGAGATTTGAACAGATTTCCAACCCTGTCTTCAAATTTACTGATTTGATTTTCAGCTATGGCCAATTTTCTGATCTCTACCACCACCACAGTGATTTTTTAATCCAGCAATTTATTTTCTCCACATGTTCTTTCCTAATCTTATGACTGTTTAATCTAGGTTCATAAATACAGTAAGAGTTCACATACTGTTGAGATAAAGGGGCAAATTTTTTCTAAACATGCGTACTTTTCCAGCAGTAAGTCCCTTTCAGAGTTGGTATGGTTTGGCTGTGACCCCACCCAAATCTCATCTTGAACTGTAACTCCCACAATTCCCACATGTCATGGGGAGGTGATTGAATTATGAGGGCAGGTCTTTCCTGCGATGTTCTCGTGATAGTGAATAAGTCTCATGAGATCTGACAGTTTTAACAATGGGAATTTTCCTGCACAAGCTCTCTTCTCTTGTCTGCAGCCATGCGAGACATGCCTTTCATCTTCTGCCATGATTGTGGGGTCTACCTAGCCATGTGGAACTGTGAGTCCAATAAATCTCTTTCTTTTGTAAATCTCCCAGTCTTGGTTTTGTCTTTTATCAGTAGTGTGAAAACAAATTAATACAAGAGTCAATTATTTTCTGTAAGTTTTTGGAGTAGATTTTTTTTTTTTGAGGGGCAGTAGCTTTTCAAGGGTCTAATTGTTTTTCTTTTCATTTGGGAGGGATCCAGGCTGTGATTTTCCTGCTGATGATGTCTACCTTTCATGTGAGTTTTCTCTACTTGCTGTCCATACTCCATTCTTGCTTCACCCTGGTGCCATCTACCCTCTCTCAAGCAGGACAAACCAGAAACTACATTTTTTTTTGGCAAATGGAACACATCTTTTATGGTTTTCAGAGGTATTACAGGTTTTACTTACTATGTATTTTGAAATGTTCCATAGGAATATGGAAATTGGGGAAACTAGCTACTTGTGCTCACACTAACAGAATATCTAAAATCATGATAAATCTTTGGAGAATATTTTTTCGACCCAGCTTACATCTACATCCTCAGGATATAGTTCTATATGGAAAATTACTAAGTCAAAGAATATGCACTTTTATTTTTTATATTTTAATTTTATTTTTTAATTTTTAAAAATTTCAATAGCTTTTGGGGTACAGGTGGTTTTTGGTTACATGCATGGGTTATATACTGGTGAAGTCTGAGATTTTGGTGCACCCATCACCTGAGTAGTATACATTGTACCTAACATATAGTTTTTTTTTCTCTAATCTCCCTCCCTCCCTCTCCCTTCTGAGTCTCTAATGTCCATTATATCACTCTGTATGCCTTTGCATAATCATAGCTTAGCTCCCACTTATAAGTGAGAACATATGGCATTTAATTTTCCATTCCTGAGTTACTTTACTTAGAATAATGGTTTACAACTCCATCAAAGTTGCTACAAAATACATTATTTCATCATTTTTACTTCTGAGTAGTACTCCATGGTGTATATATACCACATTTAATTTATCCACTTATTGGTTGATGGGCACTTAAGTTGGTTCCATATCTTCGCAATTTGTGAATTGTGCTGCAATAAATATACGCATGCATGTGTCTTTTTCATATAAAGACTTCTTTTCCTTTGGGTTGATACCCAGTAGTAGAATTGCTGAATCAAATGGTAGATCTATTTTTAGTTCTTTAAGGAATCTCCATACTGTTTTTTACAGGGGTTATACTAATTTACATTCCCACCAGTGGTATACAGGCATTCCCTTTCATCACATCCACACCAACATGTATTGTTTTTTGACTTTTTAATAATGACCATTCTTGCAGGAGTAAGGTGGTATCTCATAGAGGTCTTAATTTGCATTTTTCTGATGATTAGTGATGTTGAGCAATTTTTTATATGTTTGTTGACTATTTGTATATTTTCTTTTGAGAAATGTCTGTTCATCTAATTTGTCCACTTTTGTTGGGATTATTTCTTTTATTTCTTGCTGATTTATTTCAGTTGCATGTAGATTTTAGATACTAGTCCTTTGTCAGATGCACAGTTTACAAATATTTGGTGCCATTCTGTGGATTGTCTGTTTCAAAGTGTATGCACTTTTAAAAGTACTTAGATATATATTATCAAGTTGATTTCTAGAAATTTTTCTCTTAACACTTGTTAGAATATTCATTTTGCCACATTGTGTTAGTCTGTTCTCACACTGCTAATAAAGACATACCCAAGACTGCATAATTTATGAAGTAAAGATGTTTAATTGACTCAAAGTTTCACATGGCTGGGGAGGCCTCACGATCATGGTAGAAGGTGAAGGAGGAGCCAAGGCACATCTTAGTCTTACATGGTGGTAGACAAAGAGAGCATATGCAGGGGAGCTCCCCTTTATAAAACCATCAGATCTCACGAGACTTACTCACTATCATGAGAACAGCATGGGAAAGACCTACCCCCATGATTTAGTTACCTCCCATTAGGTTCCTCCAATGACACATGGGAATTATAGAAGCTACAATTCAAGATGAAATTTGGGTGGGGACACAGTCAAACCATATCACACATTATCACCAATACTGAATGTTCTTTTTAAAACACACATGCACACAACACATACTTTGCTAATTTGACATGATACATATATTAAAAGTATATTTTTATTTTCATTTACATTAAATTACAGAGAAGGCAAAATATTTTATTTATTAGTTTATTTGAATCTCTTCTGTCGAGTTTCTGTCAATGTTATTTGACCATTCTATCTTGGTTTTTGTGTTTAGCATGTATTTTTTAAAAAACAATAGCCATTATAATAAATGAATGCCATTTCACCTAGCAATACCCAGGAAGTTATTTAGAGACAATGATGATTCCAATATATGAAACCAAGTCTTCAATTTTTAAATATTTTAACGTATTGAATCTATTCATTATAATCTTGGCTGCAGTTTTACATACTTTTTTAAAGCTTAAAATAATATTTTAAGATGCCATTATATGAAAGACATAATATGAAGACAGCTAAATGAGAAAGAAGTGAAGGAGAGGGGCTCGGAGTTCTGCCCTCTTGACTATAATACTCTTATAGTTTCAGGAGGCACAATTTAAAAGCCAGAGTTTAGAGCTTTCTTTTCTGTTCATGTTAATCAAACACTTTGGTATTATTTTCCTGTAACTTCATTTATCTTGAGCTTCAGCAAATCAAATGGAATATTCCCATAGCTGCCTACTGCCTACTTACATGTTTATATATATATATATATATATATATATATATATATATATATTCTGGATATGTGTTATGAATTTAGCAATCATAATGAAAAGAAACAGGCTGCTTGTTGAATCCTAATTAAAACCAAAGTTGTTTTTTATGATTCTTTAAATCTAGGTCACACTTTAATTTCACCAACATATCCCAAAGAGAAGGCAAACATAAATACATTGTATTATATTTTTCTAGAGGTGCATGATTTATGTTCTATCTGGGTACAAATACGTTCATATGCTATTGCAATTGTGATAAATTGAAGGTGTGATATTATACATTGGAATCTGGAGTACAACAGACTGAAAATTAAAGTTTCTGTTAATGGAAAAGATATGTTTTCAGATGTCGCTGAACTTTGTAGTCAGCACTCAATATATCTCAGTATAAAAGATAGATATAAAAATTCTTCGTTTCTTGGGAAAATGATTTTTTGAGGCTCATTTTAATTTTTCTTGCTGATTTTGTGATGGTGCCTTCCTTTCTTTGATATGACATGTCCTTTTCTTCATTGACCCTTCTTTGTTCACTGTTATTCTTTTATCTGTCATGCACCATTCAGTCTGACTTGGAATAGTTTTGTGTAAATAAGAGAATTGTGTTATATGCTATTCAATCTTAAGGGATAAAAATGATTTTTACTTTAGTGAAAAGAAGCAGCACCGCGTTTTAAAATTATAGGCTTTTAGAGCTGGAAGGAGCCATGGAAATCATAGAGTCCCTCCTTCTTGTTTCATGGATTAAAAGTGCGAGTGCAATCATTCTGTTATAGGTAAACTGCTCCGTGTACTGTGGAAGCAGCTTGCTTCCTATATCCTGCCCTACCTTACTTCAGATTAAGTTTAGCCAGAGTTAGACTAAAGTATAATAGTTAAGAGCACAAGTTTGAGGTTAAACAGGTGTGAATGCAGACTGCTCCTCTATCTTTCAGCTCTTAAAGCTTGACTAAGCCACTTCACTCTGTCAAGCTTCAGTTTCTCATCTGTAACACAGGACTAAGTATATCTACCAAATTAAGACTTTATGAGAATTGAATTATATTATGTTTGCAAAATATTTAGTTCAGTGATGGTAAGTAATACTTACTAAATAAGTATTACAAAATAAGTGTCCAAGAAATAGCAATTTCTTTTACTGAGATTCTTTTTTTTTTTTTTTTGAGACAGAGCCTCACTCTGTTGCCGGGTTGGTGTGTAGTGGCATGATCTCAACTCACTGCAACCTCTGCTTCCTGGGTTCAGGTGATTCTCCTGTTTCAGCCTCCTGAGTAGCTGGGACTACAAGCATGTGCCACCACATCCAGCTATTTTTTTTTTTTTTTTTAGTATTTTTAGTAGAGGCAGGGTTTCACCATGTTGGTCAGGAAGGTCTTGATTTCTTGACCTCGTGATTCGCCCGCCTTGGCCTCCCAAAGTGCTGGGATTACAGGCGTGAGCCACCTCACCTGGCCTACTTAGATTCTTTTACTTGTCCACCTCTCTTCCTAGACTGTGATTTCTCAGAGCCACCAAGTCTTGGTAATCTCTAAATGGTCCTGTGTCTTCGCATAGCGTCTCATTCAGTGACAGCTCCAAGCTTCCAATTACTTGAGTCCAAAATCTTGGAGTCATTTTTGTCTCTCTCTCTCTGTTTTTTTTTTTTTTTGTATACTCTCAGAAAATTAATCTGCAAACTCCTAGGTTCAAGCCACTATCATCTTTTTCTGGATTCATGAAATTTGCTCTTAACTGGTTTCTCATTTATCCATTTCGCAGCAGCCAGAGTTATCCTCTTAACGCATAAGTCATATCTTATAAATGTTCTGCTTAGAACTCTTCAGAGGCTATCCATCTCACATAGAGTAATCTCAAACTCTTAACTGAACAGCCCTGCACTGTCCCCTTCTTATTCAAACTCTTTGACCTCATCTTCAGTTGCTCTCTCTCACACTCCACACCAGTCACACTTGCCTTTCTGCTGTTCTTCCTGCAGTTCTTTCTCAACACTCCACCTATACAACTGCCCTGAGTGGGGAGTAGAGTCAGATTTTTAAAGAAAGGTAGCTTGTGGCAGGAACAGAAAAACAAAAACAAAAAAACCAAATACTGCATGTGCTCAGTTACAAGTGGGAGCTAAACACTGAGCACACATGGACACAAACACGTTGTATTAGTCAGTGTTTTCTAGAGGGACAGAACTAACGGTATATATTTGTGTGTGTTTGTGTGTGTCTGTGCATATATATATGTATATGTAGTTTTTTCAATATTCTTAGAGAATATCTGTTTCTCCTGAAATAGACTCATATCCAGCAACTCTCAAGACAATGATACAGAAACCAAAATGTCAATTTATAAATTTATGATTTAAAATACAACTGTCAAGGACATTTATGTCAGTTAGGTGGCATATCTTTTTGGAAGACATCTACATGTGAGCAGAAGTCAAACTTAAAAAATGGCCAGATGATCACGGCAGGGCAAAGACTAAGAGCATTGTAATCTTGTAGTCAGATGCACCCATCTCTGTTTTATGGTTATTTCTACTTGGGGGCACAGAATATTGTACTAGTTGCCCAGGGCATCTAGTCCCTGGATGTGCTGGATACATATTGACAAATCACCCAATTTCCTGTTTGGATGGCGGAATGTCTCCTTTCTCTCGCTACATCCTGCCTTTAGGAGTAGTCGTACCTTCATGTTGGCTCTGGTCAGCTCTGTCCTGTATTGGAAGAAAGTGCTGTTCGAGAGGGTTTCTGCAGTTGTCTGCTCGCACTCATTTTTATATGGGTGATGCTTTTCTAATTGACTGGGTTCTGAACATGCATTTTGTTCCCCTTGCATGTGTTCCATCCACATCATACTGCATGATTCTCTCTACTGTATGTATGTATATTTTGGCAATAACAGAAGGAATTCTTCAGGATCTGCATGCCAAAACATGAGTTATCTCCTGGCGTAAATGCTGAGGGAGGGGATGGGAAATTAGATGGAAGGGGATGAAGGGAAGTCTGAGGGGAGTGGCTGCTCCCAAAGACAGATAATTTGTCTTTGCTTTGTCCTTGCTGGGCTCAAACCTTGAAGGATGAATATTTGGTATTTAGTTAACACTTGCTGTAGGCTTGGACTCTCTTTTTGCAGACCTTGAATATTTACCCCCTCAGGGAAAACTTGATTCTCAAGAGTAAAATGAATTATCTATTTAGCTCATTAGCTAGAACATAGCAAAATTCTAAGGAGGATCATCCCATCTGAGGATTGCTATAATGTATGCTTATATTTGCAGAGTCTATCTCTTTTCATTTTCTAGCCTGCCCATCCTATAGCTCAGGCTTCACAGAGAAGGGAAAATTGTCCAGTAAGCAAAAATCTCTTTTTCTTTCCTGCACTTTTCTGCCTTGCTCCTCTTGCTGTGCCTTGTAACTTCTGATGCTGATGGGTGACCTAAGACACTTGATCTTTGCATTTTCCTGCTCTATAGATTACTCACTTCAGGAGATGCAATATGTTCACCCCACAACACTCACCCAAACTAACATTCTCTGTACACTCTTCTTCTCAGATGCCACGATCTGCAATCAGTGAACATACCAGTATCTTGAAGAGCAGAAGAGTAGCTACCGGGGGCAGAGAGATGGAGTGGAGGTTGGAGATGTTGGTGAAAGGATACAAAATTATTGGGAGAGATAAGTTAAATAAATCTGTTGTATAACATGATGACTTAGCTAATGCATTGTGTTCTTGGAAATTGCTGAGAGTAGCTTTTAAGTGTTTTCATCATGAAAAATGAAAAGTGTGATGGAATGCATAGGTTAATCAGCTTGATTTAGCCATTCCACAATGTATACATATATCAAAATGTGTTGTATACCATAAATAGATGAAGTTTTTATTCATCAATTAAAAAAAGAGAAATAACGTGCAAAACTGCACTACATGGGTCCTGCCTGATGCATTGTTTACTCAGAAAGTGGTATTTCTTTCTCTCCCCCAAAACAGCCACAGACATAGCCTAGTGGAGTAGTTAAGAACATAAACTTAGAGTAACACTGCTTGGGTTCAATTCCTGGTCTCCCTACTTTGGGGCTAGTAAGTAAGGGCAAGGTAATTACTAATAATCCTTCTGTTCCCTCAGTTTCTTCATCTGTAAAGTAGAGACAATAATAGCATTTAGTCCTGGGAATTAATGAGGAAGAACAAGGACAAGAGGCAGGAGATGCTAAGAGCAGAGAGTGGAGGATTGGAGGTGAGGGGTTGGTTATACACATATCTGTGTATAACCAAAAGGCCCACCTAGTAGGGGCCTTTTGAAGATAGACTTCAAAGAGCTGAGGGTACAGACATCTGGGGAAAAGCTTCCAGAAAGAGGGAAGCACCATACAAAGGTCTCTGAGTTGGGATCTGGCTTGACATGGTCCAGGGACAGCAAGGGAGCCCCTGTGGCTCCAGTGGCATGGGCAAGGGGGAAGAGTATGAGTGAGCAGTTACAGGGCACCAGTGGGAGAGAGGGAACCTGGATGATGAGATTCCAGAGGACCAGGCAGACCTTTAACAACAAAGGCCTCTACTTTGCAGCAGTAGCTTTTGGAGGGTTTTGTTCAGTGGAGGGACAGAATCTTCTGTGCCTTTTAAGTGGATCTCTGGCTGCTCCCTGGGAGGAGATTTGGGGAGTGTGTTAGTTTGCTAGGGCTGCCATTGCAAAGTATGAGAGACTGGGTGGCTTAAACAAGAGAAATTAATTTTCTCACAGTGCTGGAGGTTGGAAGCTCAAGATCAAGGTGCTGGCAGGATTGGTGTCTGGTGAAGCCTCTCCCCTTGGCTTGCACAGAGGAAAGACTGTGTGTGGTTGCCTTCTCGCTGTGTCTTCCCACCGCGTTTCCGCTGTTCATGTGCGTCCTGGTACCCCTTCATTTTGTAAGGACAGCAGTTTTAATAGGTTAGAGCCTCACTCTTTTTTTTTTTTTTTTTTGAGATGGAGTCTCGCTGTGTCGCCTAGGCTGGAGTGCAGTGGTGTGATCTCTGCTCACTGCAAGCTCGGCCTCCTGGGTTCACGCCATTCTCCTGCCTCAGCCTCCTGAGTAGCTGGGACTACAGGTGCCCACCACCACGCCGGGCTAATTTTTTGTATTTGTAGTAGAGACGGGGTTTCACCGTGTTAGCCAGGATGGTCTCGATCTCCTGACCTCGTGATCTGCCTGCCTCGGCCTCCCAGAGTGCTGGGATTACAGGCGTGAGTCACCGCGCCCAGCCCAGAGCCTTACTCTTAAGACTTTATTTCACCTTAGTTAACTCCTTAAAGGGCCTATCTCACAATATAATTACATTGGGTGTTAGGGTTTCAACCATATATATTTCTAGGAGATCCAGTTTAATCTACAACAGGTAGTATGATGGTTCATTTTATGTATCAGCTTGGCTTGGCTATGGTGTCTGGATGTTTGGTCAAACACTGGTGTAGATGTGGCTGTGAAGGTGTACTTTAAATGTGACAAACATTTAAATCAGTAGACTTTGAGTAAAGTAGGTGACCCTCCATAATGCAGATGGGAATTGCCCAGTCAGTTGAAGGCCTTAAGAGAAAAAGACTAAGGTCTCTGAAGGCATTCTGTCTCCAGGCTGGCTTTGGATTTGGGCTGCAACATCAACACTTCCCTGCAAATTTTGGACATAATCATGTGAATTGATTTCTTAAAAAAAATACTCTAATATGATGTCTAGATTTTTATTAAATGACCATAACATGTAGTTCTATATTAATTATAATATCACAGTGCACATATTATATTATAGATTGGGTTATTTACATCTGTCCTAGAAGGTATTTTATATTCTAAAAAGAACTGGGATCCCACATGACAGAAACAAAATGGGCAATTTTTGTAAGCATGGCATATATAGGCTTATGTTTTGTTTTGAACTTGGTCCTTTCTGCAAGGTTTTAAAGGCACATAATATTCAGCAGACTGTGATTACAGCTGACCGAGAACCACACACTAGACTCATAGGAGCTTCTCAATGCATGTTTCATAAATACGTAAGTGTGAGGGCCATGGCTGGTTAGAAAGAAAGCTTTAGGGGCCCTCAGTATAATGAAAGCTGCCAATGAAGTGTCTTTAGCCCATTGCACGCTCTCTCCTTGGGGCAGTGGAGGATTTGCTTCTTTTATGGACACGTAGCCTAACTTCTTACACTCAATTTCTTCATTTGTAAAATGGGGATGACATAGAGACAGAATGCAAATTTGTTGTTTCCATGGGCTGGATGAAGGGATGAGTGAGCAGTTCAGAATTAGCTGCTTAATGGGTATGAGATTTCCTTTTGGGGCAATGAAAACATTTGGGAACTAGATAGAGGTAGTGGTTATACAGCATTGTAAATACACAATTCACTTTAAAATGGTGAATTTTATGTCAGGTGATTTTCACCTCAATAGAAAAAAAATGTAGATGATAATAGTACTCAGTTTATAGGCTTATGAGACTTATGGATGTTAAATACTTAGCATATGCCTAATACTCAGAGCATGGTAACCAGTTGAAGAATGTTAAGTCTCCTCTTTCTCCTCCTCTTCTCCATTGCCACTGTTGTCATTGTCATAGCCATTGTACAACCAACTTCTTTTTAAATAAAAGTGCTGACCTGCATCTATTGTCACTCAAAGGGCAATACTGGGATAGAAGGCTGGAAATAAGGCAGGGACTAAGTTATGCCTACCTGAGAGAGGGAGAGAATGTATGTAGTACAGCAAGGGACCACTAAAGATGCATGCATAGAAGATCAAAGGGAATCAAGCTGTGCTTTCAGGCAATTAGCCTGGCAGCCATGGGTCTAGTGGTTTGAAGTGGAAGAGGCTGAAAGAGGGAGACACAGTTAGCAGGTTACTCTCAATAGGGTCCTTAGATTTCCCTTTCTTATTTCCTCCTCGATCACCTTGGATTTGGCTGGCTACATAGCAAACGCTTAATAAATACTTGCAGATTAGTTATTTTGCACTTGTTTAATGCCTTTCTTTGAAGTACTTTCAGTTGAGATTACTTCTACAAATCACATAATATAAGATAAAATACCCTATATATCTGTCAGTTTTCTCTGAGACTGTTTTCTAAGTATTATATGTGCTTGGTTCATGGACTGGGTATTCAGTTGCTGAAAAAATAGAAATCACTCCATCAGCCATGCCTCTGCAAATTTCACATTTTATATTCCAAGTTTGTGGTAGGTGATATTTAAAGTTTTTTTTTTTTTTTTGCTTGCTATTGTGTCACTACAACTGAATATTGCTTGTGGACATTTTGATCTCAGATCTCAAGAAAATGATGATGTTCCATTTGTTATCACTTTAAGGGAAGCACAACAAGACCTTAAAGTGAAAAACACAGCTTAATTAGCACGTTGGTGATTTATATTACCCAGTGTGAAATCTCCATTAGTACCAAAAAAAGGATTTTAAAAAAGGCATCTTTTGGATTTTAAAATTATTTTTGGTCTTATTCAGAATTCACAATCTTATTTCCATGTCTCTGATCTGCAAATCCCAAAATGTAATATCATTGTCTCAAAGTTATTGCATTTCACAATATCATGCAAAGGAACAGAGTTGCTTACTGATTAATCACTGAGGACAAATGTCTTTTGTACCATTTTATATGTAGGTTTATACCTTGGTTTATGAAATGCAAAAGCTCTTAAACATTGTAGAGTTTTAGAATTTGAAGGGACTGCTAAAATTTTCTAGTTGTTCCTGTACTATATATTGTTGAGGAAATCCTAATGGAAACACTTAAAAATTTATATAAATTTATATTTTATTTAACACATTATCTACATATATTATAAATATTTGAACATCTTTGTACTAGACTGAAGAGTCAACCTATAGACTGTACATATCAGATATAGCTCTTTCAGTTACAAAAACTTAGAATTTGGTTTAAGAAACAGGGGAATTTATTTGCTCAAGTGACTGAAAAGTTCAAGAACAATTCTTTGAATTAGCAGGACTCAAAGACTCCAAGGGATGTTTCATTTCCATCTCGTGGCTCAGCTTTTCTGTGGATTTTCGACTCCTAGGCTCTGTCTGTGTGAGTGTTACCAGATCCTGGCTTATATCCTTCAAGTTCAAGACCAGAGAAAAGGGAACAACTTCCTATCACTTCTCCAGGCAATCTTTGGCTTAGCTCTGATTAGACAATTTGAGTCAGGAGTCCATCTTTAGAGCAGCCACTGTAACTTTAGTTTTAGAAAAGAGTGATTGACCTGAAAAAGGGTTTGTGTCCATACTTGAACTCAGAACCCATTGAAATCATGTCTACTGAGTGTGAACAGAATGGTTTTTCCAGAGAATGTGGAGTGGCTGGTGGAAGATACGTGTAAGGTAGGCAAAACCAACGTATGCCTGTGAGAGAGTCACAGGTGGATTCCAGGATATCTTGTAATAACAGAATGGGAAGGAAAAGATGTAAGGAAGAATCCTCCCCCAAAAGACTGTCAGTCTATGGATTAGCACTCCTGTTTATATTTCAACTTTTTCATGAAGACGTAACCTCAGAAAAACTAAGTGGTATGCCCATGGAATCACAGTTAAAAAAGAAGAGGCAGGTTAACACCATTCTAATTATCCTCCAACAGACAAGGACATTTCTTAAGTTATTCATATATATGATTAAAAATAAATTGTAAATTTTTGAAAGTGATAGCTTTGCCTAATTTCAAGAATTTGGATAATTAAAAAACAGAAAAATAAAGTAAGCAAATACTCTTATTCTCTCTATATGTGTGTGTGTGTTGGGAGGTCTGTGTGTGTGTGTACAATGAGAACTGTCATACAAATTGTGTTGAATTATTTTGATTTAATTCTGTAAAAGGAAAACATATACTATTCATATTTAATCAGAATCTCTGATAATGTCATTTTTTTCTTTTTTAAAATAATTTCAACTTTTATTTTTGATTCAGAGAGTACACGTGCAGATTTGTTGCATGGGTGTATTGTGTGACGCTAAGGTTTGAGGTATAAATGATTCTATCACCCAGGTACTGATAACTTAGTACCTGATAGGTAGTTTTTAAACCCTTGCCCCTCTCTCCCTTCCCTTTTCTAGTAGTCACCAACGTCTATTGTTCCCATCTTTATGTCCATAAGTACTCAGTGTTTAGCTTGCAGTTATAAGTGAGAACATGTGGTATTTGGTTTTCTGCTTCTGTGTTAATTTGCTTAGGATGATGGCCTCCAGCTATTCATCCAACTTGCAGCAAAGAACATAATTTCATTATTTTTTATGGTTATGTAGCATTCATGGTGCATATGTACCACATTTTCTTTATTCAATACACTGTTGATGAGCACCTGGGTTGATTCTATGCCTTTACTATTGTGAGTAGTGCTGTGATGAACATATGAGTGCATGTGTCTTTTTGGTAGAATGATTTATTTTCTTTAGGGTACATCCTCCATAATGGGATTGCTGAGTTGAATGGTAGTTCTGTTTTCAGTTCTTTGTGAAACCTCTAAACTGCTTTCCACAGTTGCTGGACTAATTTACATTTCCACCAAGAGTGTATGAGCGTTCCCTTTTCCCCACAGCCTCACTAACCTCTGTTATTTATTATTATTATTACTATTATTATTATTATTATTATTATTTTTGAGATGGAGTCTCGCTGTATCACCCAAGCTGGAGTGCAGTGGCACAATCTCAGCCACTACAAGCTCCGCCTCTCAGGTTCACACCATTCTCCTGCCTCAGCCTCCTGAGTACCTGGGACTACAGGCGCCCACTACCATGCCCAGCTAATTTTTTGTATTTTTAGTAGAGATGGTGTTTCACCGTGTTAGCCAGTATGGTCTCGATCTCCTAACCTCATGATCCACCCGCCTCGGCCTCCCAGAGTACTGGGATTACAGGCGTGAGCCACCTCCTGGCCCCCAACTTCAGTTATTTTATGACTTTTTACTAATAGCCATTATGACTGTTGTGAGATGCTATCTCATTGTAGTTTTGATTTGCATTTCTCTGATGATTAGTGACTTGGTTTGGCTGTGTCTCCACCCAAATCTCAGCTATAATTGTAGCTCCCATAACCCCCTTGTGTTGTGGGTAGGACTCAGTGGAAGATAATTGAATCATGGGGGTGGTTACCTCCATGCTGTTCTTGTGATAGTGAGTGAGTTCTCACGAGATCTGATGGTTTTATAAATGGTTTTTCTCCCCCACTTCCCTCTGTACTTCTCCTTGCTGCATTCATGTGGAGAAAAATGTGTTTGCTTCCCCTTCTACCGCTTCTACCGTGATTGTAAATTTCCTGAGACCTCCCCACCTATGCTGAACTGTGAGTCAATTAAACCTCTTTCCTTTAGAAATTACCCAGACTTGAGTATGTCTTTATTAGTAGTGTGAGAACAGTCTAATACAATTAGTGATACTGAGCATTTTTTGTATGTTCGTTGGCTTCCTTTATGTATTATTTTGTAGAGTGTCAGTTTATGTCCTTTGCCACTTTTTTTTTTTTTTTTTTTGAGAGGGAGTCTTGCTCTGTCATTAAGGCTGGATTGCAGTGACATGACCTCAGCTCACTGCAACCTCTGCCTCCTGGGTTCAAGAGATTCTCCTGCCTCAGTCTCCTGAGTAGCTGGGTTTACAAGCACGTGCCACCATGCTTGGCTAATTTTTTGTATTTTTAGTAGAGACAGTGTTTCACCATGTTAGCCAGGATGGTCTTGATCTCCTGACTTCGTGATCTGGCTGCGTTGGCCTCCCAAAGTGCTGGGATTACAGGCATGAGCCACCGCGCCCAGCCGTTTGCCCATTTTTTGTAGGGTCATTTGCTTTTTGCTTGTTAGTTGTTTAAATTTCTTATAGATTCTGGATATTCGAACTTTGATGCATAGTTTGTGAATATTTCTCTCATTCTGTAAGTTGTCTGATTACTCTATTGCGTAAGCAGAGTTTTGCACATTGTTGTACAAAAGCCCTTTAGCTTAATTAGATCCAATTTGTCAATTTTTGTTTTAGTCCCAATTGTTCGTGAGGATTTAGTCATAAATTCTTCAGCAAAGCTCATGTCCAGAGTAGTATTTCCCAGAATGGTATTTCTTCTAGGATATTTAGAGTTCAAAGTCTTACATTTAAATCTCTAATTCATCTTGAGTTAATTTTTGTGTATTTTGAAAGGGTAAGGGTTCAGTTTCATTTTTCTGCATATGACTAGCCAGTTATCCCAGCACCATTTACTGACTAAAAAGCCCTTTCCCCTTTCTTATTTTTGTTTACTTTGTCAAAGATCAGCTAATTGTAGGTGTGCAGCTTTATTTCTGAGTTCTCTAATCTGTTCCATTGGTCTACGTATCTGTTTCTGTACTAGTGCCATGCTGTTTTGGTTACTGTAGACTACAGTTTGAAGTTGGATAATGTGATGCCTCTAGCTTTGTTCCTTTTTTTTAAGGATTCCTTTGGCTGTTCGGGTTCTTTTTTGGTTCCATAGGAATTTTGGAATAGTTTTTCCTAATTCTGTGGAAAATGATGTTGGTAGTTTGAGAGGAATAGCATTGAATCTGTAGATTGCTTTGGAAAGTATGGTCATTTTTATGATATTAATTCTCTCAATTCATGAGCATGGAATGTTTTTCCATTTCTTCATATAATCTCCAACTTCTTTCAGCAGTGTTTAGTAGTTCTCTTTGTAGAGA
The DNA here is from genome assembly GCF_009764315.1 of Trachypithecus francoisi. NCBI lineage: Eukaryota > Metazoa > Chordata > Mammalia > Primates > Cercopithecidae > Trachypithecus > Trachypithecus francoisi. The sequence goes on from NW_022681454.1 coordinate 21,982,834, forward strand.
TCTTCCCCTTCATTGGTTAGATGTATTCCTAGGTATTTTATCCTTTTTGTGGCTATTTTATTTGAGATTATTTCCTTGATTCGGCTCTGAGCTTGAACATTATTGGTGTATAAAAATGCTACTGATTTTTTGTATGTTGATTTTTTTATCCTGGAACGTCATTGAAGTTGTTTATCAGTTCCAGGAGCCTTTTGGCAGAGTCTTTAGGGCTTTCAAGGTATAGAATCTTATCATCAGCAAAGAGAGATAGTTTGACTTCTTCTTCTCATCTTATTTGGATGTCTTTTATTTCTTCTTCTTGCCTGATTGCTCTGGCTAAGACTTACAGAATTATGTTGCATAGATATGTTGAGAGTTGGCATCCTTGTCTTGTTCCAGTCCTTAAGGGGAACAGTTTCAGCTTATGTCCATTTAGTATGATGTTGGCTGTGGGGTTGTCATAGACAGTTTTTATGACTTTGAGGTCTGTTCCTTCAATGCCTAGTCTGTTGTGGGTTTTTATCCTGAAGGGATGTTGGATTTTATCAAACGCTTTCTCTTTGTCTACTGAGATGATCATATAGCTTTTTTAAATTTTGTTTATGTGGTGAATCACATTTATTAATTTGCATGTGTTGAAGCAGCCTTGCATTCCAGAAATAAAGCCAACTTGATCACGGTGAAGCAACTTTTTGATGTGCTGCTGGATTTGGTTTGATAATATTTTACTGAGGAGTTTTGCTTCTCTGTTAATCTGGGATATTGACCTGTAGTTGTCTTTTTTTGTTGTGCCTTTGCCAGGTTTTGGTATCAAAGTGATGCTGGCTTCACAGAATCAGTTAGGGAGGACGTGAAGAGGCCTCCGCCCCATGATGACATTTTTAATGCAGAAAATTTTCACTGGATTGTTTTGACAATTTAGGCTGCATGTGTGGAAAGCTACATTTGCAAATTCTTTAATGATCTACAACCTGAATTACATTATTACATAAAATGCATTTGTTTTAGGGTAAGGGGCTTCTTGCAGGCTTTTCCAGAGCCCTGTAATTTGCTTCCCTTCACTGACTGACTGTCACTGTCACTCTTTTGTGTGGCAGGTTCCCAGTGGGCTGTCTCTTTTGGGTGCTCATAGTACAGCCCTCTTCACACTTGCCCTACACAGTCTGCTGGCCCAGAATCATAGCTTAGTTTTGACCTCGGCCTGCCAGCTTCAACCCACAGGTGGCAAGCCACCCACCCTGTCTCCCCTTGCTACAGGGTCCTCTCACTCATTGAGTGGCCCTTTTGGGAGTGCTTAAATCCATCTGTACACTGACATTTGATCGACATATAGGAAAATCTCCATATGCTTGCCATGGTCAATTGTGGGGGTGCAGTCTGCCCCCTATCACTGCCTGCCTTATATCTGCTGTCCAACTCATGCATTTGGTCCTACATATTTGCAGCATTAAGGACTCTGAATATCCCATTGCTCAGCCCTTCAGGCAAGAAATGATCACCAGTCCCTGACTTAGTGGAGGTGGGGTGAACATTTGGGTCCCCTCAATATTATAGAAGGGAGTGGTGGAAAAGTCTAAGAAGAAAGAATGTCAACTGCTCCAAAAAACTGTTATAAAGTGACCTCTCTATGTGTCTTATTCCAATTGGATCTACCTAGTTGGATGGAGGTTGAGGTGACAAGCTCTCAAATAAAGCAAGCTCTGTGGGGAAGTGACTGCCTTTGACTCCTGGCAGTTCTCTAAATTTAGGAAGTGGAGAAGTCAGTACCTTTTTGGTCTTAACCATGATTGCTGCAAAAAACAAGATTCCACCTTGCCCCTAACCCCATCCTACCGTACAAGCCCTGTGTAGATGAAGCGAGCAGGTCTAAAACCTCTTAAAGTGATGACAATTTTGTCAAATAAATTTTGTCGAATAAACTGAAAGATTTTACTCTCTGCCTGCCAAGTTTTCCCTTCAGAATTGTACCCATTTGCCAATTTCTCCACAAATGTGGTATTTTAAGTGATGTTTCTCCTTCTGATTTAAAGCAGTAAATATCAATTTGTGTCTATAACCCACGAGCCAAGTGCTGGGCTGGTTCTAGGGATTCAAATAACACAAAACAACATTAGGGCCCATCTGTTGGGCTTCCTCTCAGGCTTTGTATTCATGTTATATGAATATTATTGCTAATTCTTAAATCTGAACTGCAAGATGAGTATTTTTCATGTTTTTATGATGTGGCAATGGAAGCATAGAGAGGTTTTGTAACTTTCTGAAGGTTTTATATCCAACGAATTTGGAAGTCAGAGCCTATTTCCAGTATATTTACTATAATATTTCTTCAGAAATAGGAATAAAGACATAGCTCTTGCCTTCAAGGGATTCACCATCTAGTAAATTTATTGGTGAGTACCCAACAAACAATAACAGAAGCCTGATTGTGATGCTGTAGTCCTCAAAGTGCTTTACAAAGGAAATGAAAGGCTAAGAGATTCCAGCTCAGTTGTCAAGGGTAGTTTCCCAGGGGGGTCTCGAATAGGAGTGTTTATTCTGTCTTTGGTTTCCTAGATGATGAATCTGAGAACAGAATTGAGTGTATGTGATAGATAGGCTGGATGCGTAGATGCAAGCTGAAATGGGTGGTTGCTTCACTACAGCCCCACTTAGGAGTGGCCCTAGAAGAAGTCATGTGGAGGCAGGGAAATCCATCCAACTGGCAGAACTTTGGGTGGTCTACCTGGTCATCACAGGCTCATGAGCAGTGATAAAGGGGTTGGTTGGTTAGTCAGGCATCTGGAAGGAGAAGGCTTTGCCTCTGCTGGAAGTCAAAGGGTTCCTTCGTTCCTGAAATATCACAGCCTCTTTTCCAAAGAATTTTGTCTCAAGATGCAGTCTCAGACTCGTCTTCCTTTTCTTGTTACTATTTCAAGGGTTATCATGAAACTTTAGTATTTCAGTCTCAGGCTAATCCCAGTGGTAGGTCAGCTTGGCTTGCTACTTTTTTTTATTCTTCCTGCTGCTCTAATTCTGACTCTATTTGTATGGCCTTACTGTTGGCATCTTGGACTAAGTTCTGGGCATTCCAACCTGTGTCCTGAGAACTCCCATAATGGCCATCACAGTTCCTACAGCCACTTCTTTCTGCTCAGTTCTCCTTTGTGTATATGAGAGAGTGTGGGTGTGTTCTTCGTATCTCCTTTGAAGCTAGCAATGCAATGTGTGTCTAAGAATTTATCAGTTCCAGGTTAATCGTGATGCGGGAACCTTCTTCAAAACACTTAGATATTCATAGTTATGCCCTACTCTGTTTTTGAACCCATTCTATAGGCCCTTTGCACCCGCTACTCCAATAAAGCATCTTTTAGAAGAAAACGAATGACCTCTAATTGCCCAGTAAAATGGTGATTCCTGAGTCCTCATCTTACTTTATCTGCAGGCAGCAACTGTCATAGTTATTCCCCTTTTCCTTGAAATACTTTCTTCCTTTGGCCTCTAAGGCACAATTTATTCTCTCTTAGTTCTCCTCCTACTTCACAGGCAGCTCCTTCTCAGCTTCTTCAGTGTATCTTTCTCTTCTTCTTGACCTTCAAACACTGAACTACATCAGGATTCAGTCTCCAGAAATTTTCTTTATCCGTGTTCACGCCCAAGAGAATCTCAGCCAGTCTCATGGCTTTAGGTAACTCTATAAGCTAATGATCCTCATTTCTATAACTCCATCAAAAACTCTCCCCTGAACTCCAGACTTGTACATTCAACTTCCTACCCAACGTTTACACTTGGAGTCCTAATAAACATCTCAAATTGTAACATGTTCTCAAGGAATTTGAAGAATTGTCTCATAGTCTTCTCTGCTCAAATAAGTGATACTTCTAGTTGCTCAGGCTAAGACTCTTAGAGCTATTATTGACTCTTCACTTTATATCATACTTCACATCAGTTTCTCCTAAATCTGTCCGGAATCTTGACTATCTACATTAGTACTACACTTCCACTTCACTATCATCTTTTGTTTGGACTACTGAAGTAGCATCCTAACTATTCTACCTGCTCTATATTTGCTTCCTATTTGTCCAGTCTTTGTATGGCAGCCAAGTTAGATCATGTTATTTCTCTTCTCACAACACTTCTAATGACTTTTCATTGCACTCTCAGAATCAGATCCAAAATCATTGCTGTGGCCTACAAGACCTTAACTGATCTAGTCCTCACTACCTCTCTCCCACCTGCTCTTTCATTCTTTCTCTGTTCATTTAAATCTAACCTGGGATTCCTGTTGTTCTTGTACACGTCAAAAATGCTTCTTACCTGAGGGTCTTTGCATTTTCTGTTTCCTCAGCCTGGAATGCTCTTACCACATATTCTCAGGATTTGTTCCTTTTATTTTTATGTTTTATAACTTTTATCTCAAATGTCACTTTATCAGCAAGGTCTTTCTTGAACATTTCATATAAAGTAACATCTTCTGACAATCTTAGTTCTTACCCCGATTTCTTTTTCTTTATATCATCTATCACCACCTGATATATACATATCTGTACTTGTTTATTGACAGCTTTCTCCCAGGGACTTTTCATGTTTGGTTAATTGCTATACTCCTGCAGTCAGGGCGACACCTGACAATTGGTAGCTCTTAGTAAATACTTGTTGACTTAATAAGTGAATGACAGACGAATAAATTAAGGGTGGATATAGTAACGTTGGGACAAAACAAAGAAACTTATTTCAAAGTTCCAGTTGACTGGTTTTAACCAAATGCAAATTTCAAATCCCCGACAGAAAAGACAGCTCTTCTCTTAATTTTGACACAATAGTTTTGACTGCTTCCATTTTCGTAAGGAATAACTAGAGAGCTGCACAAATGGTGAGAAGCCCTGTGGGAATTTGGCACCATACAGTCATTTCTTCTTTGCCGGTGGGGCTGTTATCGCATTCCACATTTTTACTCTCACATGCTCATGTGATGGAAGCTACAAGACCTGACTGAGTCACTGGTAAGATCTCCTTTTGCTCTAAAATGTATACCCTGTGCATTTCTTTTCCTTCCATTCCACTCTGTGTGCATTTAGTGCAGACATTGTTCCTTTTCTCCTCATCTGTATTGTTTGACTGCTCATAACTTGCAGACAAAGCTATTGTGGGACATGATTTGGAAGACTGATCTTGACTATGTCTTTCAAATGTGAGTTAATGGTGGCTGTAGAGGCTGCTCATTTAGGAATATGATTCAGGTAGTGTGGATGATGCACCTATTGTTCAGACTAAGGTTCTACTTGAGGCTATCAGTTTTCATCTGTAGAGCTGTGTGGAGTTTAGGGCTCCAAAGGCCATTAAAAATGGCTTCTTTCCCTTTAGTCAAGGAGATCTGCAGAGGTGATTTTTCGGTTAGTCTCTGAGGTTGTTGACAGGAAACAAGGGGACATGGCTGTTTCTGTAAATATTTCTCACTAGAATTTTTAGGCTCTCATTCCTGACATAAGATTTTTGTTACACTTTTGCCTAAAATCAATACACTTTGTCTGGGTCTAAGAGAATTATGTATGTGTTGGTGTTTGCGTGTGTGTGTGTATGTGCTGTTTTTCCTCTTTTAATTTATGTAGCGTGGGAGAAAGAAGATTTTTATGGCTGAGATGACAGAATGTTTGGGTTGAGCACATTTCCAGCAAAGAAAAGGAAAGAAAACAAAATAAAAGCCCTAACTTGGAAGGAGAAAGTTTATTTAGAACTAGAATTAACCTGTCTTGAACATGATAAATGCCATACTTTTCAAAGGTTTGTTATAGAATTGATTTCTTTCCATATGTTTCTAGTGGTTTAATTTGATTGGCAGAAGAAAACGGTGCCATTTGATGTGGGAGAAGTTATTTTTAATGCACAGGGCTGTAGGTGTAAATTTTATTTGTGTTAATAATGTTGAATAAACAGCTTTTATGTATTGGGTTTATTTCTGGATACTGTGCTACTACGTAATTTGATTGTTCAGTTTTCAGACATGGTTTTAAATCTTTACGCAGCTGGGAATTAGCTAGTCACATTGTATTTGCTTCTGCTTGTGGAATCAGGAAAATGACCAAACTAAAGAAGAGGAGCTATTTCAAGGTTTTCTTATCTTTTTTTAAAGTACAAAAATATTTTCTGTAGGAACTTCTCAATGAGAAGCAACTTAACTCTTTCCAGAAATGTGTTTGAATAACAAATCTGAAGGTATCCACTTCCCTGACTTTTCTGTTAAATTGCTACATATTGCTAAACAGAAGATGTAATATGTTTTCTGTATTTTCTTTAAACAAACTTATCTTTATTCTTTTAAAAGAGATTAAATATACATTAAAAGTTGGCTTTAATTACATTATAAAACTATTATCTTCAATATTTACCCTGATAATTATAATTTTCAATTAATGATCTTCAAGTACTCAAACTTGTGAAATGGTTACAGGGGTAATGCTGTTTCAATAATACTAAATGTGTAGTATTCTTATATACTAAAATAGACTTAAATTTTAGACCCTAAAATTATTTGATCAAGTTGCACAGCTTCAGTGACAAGTCCAGTTAATTCTGGCAGGATTTTAATTTACTTTCCAGAGTCTGTTCTACTTCTTAGGCTAACTGTTGCCCAACTCCAGTGGAGTTAAGACCATGAGGCTTTAGTATACATATACTTTGATTTTGATTTGAAGTCCTCATAAAATAAGCCACCTTTGGCTCAGGAGTAAGGTAGGCTTTTCTCCTGGCTTATTTTATCACTAATTTGTTCTGTGGATCTGTTAGTGTTTAAATGTATGTGTCTCCCCAACATTCATACATTGGAATCTAAGACCCAATGTGATGGTATTAAGAAGTGGGCCTTTAGGAGGTGATTAAGGTAGGAGGGCTCCACCCTCATGAATGGGGTTAACAACCTTTCAAAAGGGCTGAAGGGAACTACCTAGACCTTTTTTTTTTTTCTTACCAGTCATTTCTTCTACTGTGTGAGGACACAGCAAGAAAGCCTTTGCTAGACAACAACTACTGGCACCTAGATCTTAGACTTCCCAGATCCAGATTATAGGAAAAAAAGTTCTGTTTTCTTTAACGTACCTAGTTTTAGGTATTTTGCTATAGCTGCATGAATGGACTAAGATAGGATATGGCTGCATGTTTGTCTAATTGGATACCAAAACATGACTAGAGCTTAAATGGTTGGAATCATTCAATCTCAAAGAGTTAGCACTCATGGATAGTAGAGCTAACTCATCAATATTCAGTCCAGCTGATTCTCATCAGGAATGACAAAAATTTAATCAAGAATGTCAATCAACAAACAAATATCTATTGAGTTGATGATCCTGGTGGGTATGAAAGTAAACATGAAATCTATCTTCAAGGAGCATAAAATTAAATTGATAAGAAAATTATATCTAATACTTACCTAATGCTCAAGCATATGAAAAGTTACTTAGCTACATAGTAATACAAATTAGTAAAATATAAGTAATTGCCAATTGATGGATATAGGGGATACAACAAATGTCCTGAGTAAATTTATTTTCAAACCTGAGTAAATTTATTCTCTCCCCTGACTTTTTTCTTGGGTTAAGGTGGGTTGTTGCATATGAATAAACAAGAACAGTAAATAGTATCAGTTCACATTTACTGAATGATTCCTATATGTGGGGCACAGGTTTATTCCCTCATTTGAGACCACTGAATCTCATGAAATCATCCCCATTTCACAGATGAGGAAACTGAGAACAGAATATCTTGTTGAAGGCTGCCCCTCTGGCAAGCCCAGGACTGAGATTTGAATCTAGGCAATCCAGGCTTAGCACCAGCGGTCTTTGTCACCACTCCATCCTGCCCATCCAGCACGCCTGATCCCGTGGTGTATCAGAGATGGAAATCTGACCACAGAGAGCCAGCTTCTTTCTTGCTGCAAGTTTATTTTCACAGGGCTCCAATTAGTACACTGAAATTGCTCATTTACTAAACGGGCTCTGAGTAATTGGCTAATGGGCTTGGGGTGAGTGGTGTCCTCCAGAGGGCTATTTCCTCGGGCTGACATATTGGGCAGTCAAGCCTGCAGTTGTTTATCCCACTCCAGGATCACACAGCCAAAGCACATTAATGCTGCTGGAAAATGATTCTCTATTTAAAACTCAAACTGGATGAACAGAGCATGGCTCTAGCTTTCTTTCTTTCTTTCTTTTTTTCCAACTTTTATTTTAGGTTCAAGGGGTTCATGTGCACGTTTGTCACATTGGTAGATTGTGTGTCATGAGGTCTGGGGTAGGAGTGATCCCGTCATCCAGGTAGCGAGCATGGTGGCTAATAGGCAGTTTTTCAACTCAGCACACGGAAGGTGGTCCTGGGTGTACTAGGGTATAAGCTTTTAAGCTGGGAGTGGGGTGGGGGAAATAGTTCTCACCTTTCACTTACGGGTTAAAACAATGAGGGCTTGTGTCTGGGTTTTCCCTCACTTCACATGCTCTGAAAGAAGCATGACCGTCTGTGAAAGGGGCCAACTTACTCAGCTTTACCACTCTGTTGTTCTACTCACCATTATCCTAGATCCTGCCCAAAGGGGAAACTGTAACATGAGGATCGTTTGTCCCAAGTGACACAGTTTATTGCTGTCACCTCTTTGTACCCCACGTGTGTCTTCTATAAAATGGGGCTAACAATAATACCCAATAATACCTGTCCTATGGGGTTGTCGCGAGTGTTAAGAGTTGATAAAAATAAGGTACTTAGAAGAATGACCAAGCCACAGTAGGCATTCAACACATGTTAGCTATCTCATTATTATTTTGCTACTATTATTCTTTGTATCAGATTGTGCAGTGGAAAAAAAATGGGCTTTGAAAAGAGTTCAGGTTCTGATTATTCCATTTACTATGATTGGGAGCTTGGGCAAGTCACTTACCACTTCAGCTTCGTGTTCTCATCCAAAGTGAGAAAAACACCAACTTCATAGGGCTGTTTAAAGGAATAGTCACAAAATCATTAACATCTATCAGTTTCATTTACAAACTGTAAAGCTTCATGTTCATTATCATCATTAATTCCCCAAACCTGGTTCTTCCATTGAATTCTCTTTTGTATTAACCTAATGACACAGCTATTAAACTAGGAGGCATCTTAAGCCCATTTTTTCCAATTAGTTGGCCCTTAAGATTGGTTGATATCTCTAGCATCTGGCCAGTTCTTCCTATTCCATTGCAACTTCCTTAAGATAGGGCTTTAGCAGCCTCCTAATTGGCCTCCTGCCTCCAGTCTCTAGTCTGTCGGGAGGACGATTTTTCAAAAGTACAAATTCTGTCTTGCCATTCTCTTTCTTAAAACTCCCTAGTGGTTCCTCATTGCCTTCAGTATAAAGTTCCGATTTCTTAGCATGGCAAGCAAGGCCTTCCATGCCATGTCTTCCATTAAGTTCCTTAGGGTCACTGTTACCTTTTTGCCTTTGTCACACCAAATTAAACGTGGCTCCCAGAATGTATCTGTGATTATTCACTTCATGTGTCCACTTGACTAGGCTATGAGATGCCCAGATATTTTGTTAATGTTATTCTGGGTGTCTCTGTGAGTGTGTTTCTAGACAAGATTCACATTTGAATTGTGGACTGGGTCTAGCAGATTGCCTCTCCAATGTGGGTGGACCTCATCTAATTTGTCCAAGGCACCAATGGAATAAAAAGGCTGAGTAAGGGAGAAATTGCTCTTTCCGTCTTACTGTCTGAGTTGGCAACATCCATCTTCTCCTGCCTTTGCATTCAGGCTAGACCTTTCCCATCGGCTCCCTCTGGTCTGCAGCTTGCTGACTGCAGATCTTGTGATTTCTCAGCCTCTACAACCACATGAGCAAATTCCTTATTAAACCTCTTTCTCTCCCTCATATATATTTCCTATTGGTTTCATTTCTCTGGAGAACCCTGCTAATACAGTGTCCTTGTCTCTTTCTTGTGCTTTCTGGCCTTTTCCTTCCTATCCTCTTCTACTTACCCTTCGAGATTACTCTAGCACCTTACATCTAGCACCTACTACAAAGCAACCTTCTTTGGCAGTCCCTTTCAACACCCTGGCTGAGTTAAATGTCCCTCCTCTTTGCTCCCATTGCACCCAGTATTTACTCTGATCTGATCACATGGTACCACAGCCGCTCCTCTGTGCTTCTTCCCTTTTATGGAGGAAACCTTCAGGATTCTACTTATTTCTGGATTCCTAGTGGGTTGGGAAAAAAACAATAAACATTGATTGAATGAAAAAATAAACATTATGATTAATAAAAAATAAGATGATGTAGCTGCCTTTCAAGAACTATGTCCAAATTGCCAATTTGCTCTACTCAACAAGAAGAAAGCCTATGTGAGGTTTATTACTAAATAAATGACTTTGAGCAAATGACACCGCCTCTCTCTGCATACATTTTCTCAACCTGTAAAATGGGACTATTAACCGTATTTGCCTTATAGGACAGAATCTGCCTTCCTTATTTTTGGAAAGCCTAAAAGAAATATGCATATTAAACTTTTAAAGCAGTGCTTTGGTGCTTGGTATCCTGTAAACACCCAGTGAATGCGAATTTCTACTGTCTTATTAGCTCTAAAATCGGAGTAAACTTACTCTTTCATTCAAGATAGTTGCTATTAGAGGTGGTCAATGAAATTGGTGGTAGAGCTGGTCTATGGATTCCCCTGACCCCACTGAAGTAGCTCATAAAAGAATACATTTACTAAACTCCAACAAAGTAAATATAAGGTAAAACAATGGAACTCACAGACTTAAAGAGTCCTGGCATGACCCAGAGGGGAAAAAAATGTTGATCTCCTCTCCCTTTGTCTGATGGTTTTGTCTGCCCTGCAGTTCACAGGGAAATACAAGGTTTTTACTTCCCATGCACATTCTCTAATCTTTCTCCCTTTCTGCTGATGCCTTTTAGGAATATTTTTGTCTTTTTAATATTCAAAACCAGAAAAGAATAACTGATATATAAAAGACAGGGAGGTCAAATAAGGAGAGATGCTAGTTGGCATGTCACTGTCAGTCACATGCTTAGTGCAAAGCACCTGTCTAGAGCTCCTGTGTCACCTCATTTGCCATGGCCACCTGCAGTGCTGTGATCAACAGTCTTTCAAAGCGTAAGTACAATAAATAAAATACCAGTGATCCTTTACATCTAAAACTGGGGCATGAACGCTGATGAAGATTAATCAGCAAAAGGGCAAGATAGGGTTTTGGAAAGAGTATGGATTTTGGAAGCAGACTGGATTTCAATCCTTTCTCTACCGTTTTTTTTTTTTTTTTTTTTGAGAGGGAGTCTCAGTCCATTGCCCAGGCTGGAGTGCAGTGGTGCGACCTTGGCTCACTGCAACCTCTGCCTCCCAGGTTCAAGCGATTCTTCTGCCTCAGCCTCCCCAGCAGCTGAGACTACAGGCACGCGCCACCACACCTGGCTAATTTTTGTATTTTTAGTAGAGGTGGGGTTTCATCATATTAGCCAGGCTGGTCTTGAACTCCTGACCTTGTGATCCGTCTGGCTCGGCCTCCCAAAGTGCTGGGATTACAGGCGTGAGCCACTGTGCCCAGCCTCATTTTTCTTAATTACTTTGAACATATTTATTTACTTTCTTTGAACTTCATTTTCTATGTCCATATAATGGACTTAACAGCATCACTCTTTAAGGGTTGTTGTGAATAGCATGGGTTTTAGCAATAAATAAGAGCTGTTCTTTCTTCTATGTGCAAGGGAAGTATCAGGTACCATCTTTGTCAATCTTCTGATGTTCTCCTTGAATCTGAAAAGCATTGAAAGATAATATCATGGCTACATATTTGTTGCGAGCTTAGAGATAAAAAGAGTTTAGAAATACTGTTGATTGTGTAAGTAAATGTTTCTCCCTGCCTCCAAACTTTCCCTCCTTGCTCCCTTCTTCCCTGCCTCCCTCCTTCCCTGCCTTCCTTCCTTCCCCTCAATATGTTTCCCAAATAACAACCTTTAGTCAAAGAAGCTCATCTTTTTGCATGTTATTGATGCCATCATCAATACCTCTAAGAAGCAACAGTTACTTCTTTTATGTGTCTCCAGGTCCACCATGTAATTTTGTAGTAAAATCTTCATTTCATCTATCGCTATTGGTTCTACATTCTTCATTTTATAGTACAAGTATGATATCCTTCTATGACACAAGTCAAAGGCTCTTTTGATGTTGAACAAGGGGTTTGGGGGAAAAAGATAGAATCTTAGCAGGCAAGACTCAGCCACTCTATCATTGTGCATAATGATTAGTCTAAGCCATCTTATGTAAAATCCATTCTTAAAACCCTATCAGGTACCACTGTACACTGTTTTGGGGTAGATAAATAAAAGGATTTCCATTTTTATGTAGACTCTTAGTTTGGGAAGAGATTTGAGTGCAGTGGATCTATAATAATCATCCATTCCAAACCAGTCGTTTAATCATGTGAACACTCACAGACACACACATCTTGTTCATGGATAGGCTAATTAAAGACAGAGGTGGAAACAGCACTTGGGGCTTCAAAGTGGATCACGCTGCCCAGGGCCTTGGGAGAGGTCAGTGAAAATGACACATGAACATAGTTTCAACCCCAGTGTAACTCATACCTGCTCTTTAATGACTAGCTGGCAGACCCTCATTTACTTTTCAAGTTTCTATTGAAATCCCCTTTCCTTTGGAAAGTTGTCCATGAACTTCCCAGAAGGGCTAAGTGATTCCCTCCTTTGTATCTGGAGTTATTTATTTATTTATTTATTTAAGATGGAGTCTCGCTCTGTTGCCCAGGCTGGAGTCAGTGGCACATTCTCAGCTCACTGCAACATCTGCCTCTTGAGTTCAAGAGATTCTCCTGCCTCAGCCTCCTGAGTAGTTGGGACTACAGGTGTGCACCACCACCCCCAACTAATTTTTGTATTTTTAGTAGAGACGGGGATTCACCATATTGGCCAGGCTGGTCTTGAACTCCTGACCTTGTGATCTGCCTGCCTTGGCCTCCCAAAGTGCTGGGATTAGAGGTGTGAGCCACTACACCCGGCCTGTACCTCAAGTTCTTTTATAACTCTTGTTTCTCTGTGTTTCCATACCAGTTCTTTTGGATCTGCTTTTCCAATGAGCCCATTTATAGCTGAGGGCAGAAACTACGTGCTATTTATCTCTAAATCATCACCCTTAGCCTGTAGTGTGGTACGTAATAACTGCTCAATGGATATTTGTGGAGTGATAATGAACAAACTGTACTTCTCATATATTTGGACCAGATGTGGAGTCACAGGGCTCACTAGTGAAGGAAAGCTGCTCATATCCCCTCTGCCCCTGACATTCTTGATGAATGATGTCCAGCCTAAATTTATGTCAAATGCTCTCCTGTCTTTGCAGGGATGCACAGTTGCATTCCTTCTTTTTCTTTCTCAGGAAGACTGGAGGGTTTTGTATGCAATGTTGGAGTCTCCAAAGTTTAGGAGGAGAGATATATATCATGGCTCTCATTCTGAGGCCTATAAGTAGTTTTATTTTCTGAATAAGTATTGATCGTAGCTTACAAAATACTGCAAACCCATATAATTAAAAATAATGAGACCAGTCATTGGTGGGCAGTGCATAGCTAAGTATAAGAGAAGACAAATTCTTCAGGTGCCTGCGATTTTATAATTGTACTTGGCTGGGAAGCTTATTAAAGCCTTGCAGGTGCAATGTTTCATCACAGAGTGGTGAACCTTTGAAAGATATGCATAATAAACAGAGTTTGAAATATGTTTTTATTCCAGGCCATATGGTCCTGTCTGGAGCTTTCCTGGATCTTTGGGTCAGTTCATTGTTGAAAGATGGGCTTGCAAGGACCCACCTCTCGGAGCAGCTGTCAGAGCCCTATCAGAACGAATCTCCTTTTGCATGATTATTTATTTTATGTGGCTCTCTGAAATGAGCCCAGCCCTGCTCAGCAGCTGAAATGTGCTGAGCAAAGTCTCTTCCCTGAACAGCTTGTGGCCATATCACCAAGCAGTGTCCTTCCTTGTCCTTAAAAAGCAGACTAGCGAGACTTGTACCTTAGGTCAGGATGGACAGTCTGGGTGAGGTGTGCCCACCTGGGCTTGAACTTGGTGCCAGCAATATGAAAACTTACATGGTAGCATTTTAAAGAGGTGTCCTTGCTCTTTCTTCTCAACTGTACTCGTTTTCCTATCTCTCTTAACTCTAGGCAATTACTGCGACTGCTGTCCATAAGCATTTGAGGTGTTTTTGTGGTGTAGTGATGAAAACAATGCTAACACGGGCTCTCATTTTGTAACAGAGGGTGGCATTGACTCCTCTGAGAAGGTCTTTTTAGGGGTATTTAATATAATTTATTTAGCGTTTATTACATATATATATATATATATATATATATATATAGCAGTTATTGACAAGAGACATGGTTTTGAAGTCCAGTGATCACAAGAAGATGCTCTGTTTCTTAACATAGAAAATGGGCAGCGAGTTGATCAGAATGGAAGAAGATTAAACCTCATATCTCTTTATGGTTGTTTGAAAAAATTGAAGTTGAATTTTGTTATCTCGGTCAAGGGAAAAGTCTTGCCATTTTAGGAACTGTCTTTTCTCTAAGCTTATATTGCTGACATTATATTCAATGTCATATATATTTGTAGCCATTTGTTCATTTGGACTATATTCATTAAGCACCTGTCCTTCATCAGCCTCTGTGCTAAGACTTGAGAATGCAAGATCCCCAGGATTCTTGCCCTCCTGGAACTTAGAATCTGAAGTAGAAAACAGACATTGAACATAATTAAGACATTAATTATATGTCTTACATATGTTACAAAAAGAAAGTGAAAGATATTGAATGAATGTACATAGCAAGAAAATCTATGTGTGGTGTTTGTATTCTACTTGCGTTAAAGGAAAAGTCTATATCAGATTTCTTTCCTCCTATATAGGAATCCCTCTGCCTGAAACAATAACTTATGTATAGTACTAGATGCTTGTTGCAGTCCATTTTCTGCTGTTATAACAGAATATCTCAAACTGGTTAATGTATAAAGAATAGAGACTTATTTCTTAAAATTCTGGTAGGTGGGAAGTCCAAGATAGAGGACTTTCTTGCTATGTCATAACATGGCAGAAGCCATCATGTAGTGAGATAAAGAGTGGGAGAGTGGGGGTGGGGGGAAGAGAGAGAGAGAGAGAGACAGAGAATGATATAAATACCTTCCATTAGGCCCCATCTCCTACTACTGAGGCATTGGGGGTCAAGTTTCCAACAAATGCTTTTTGGAGAACATGTGAAAACCATAGCATTACTTAATAAAAATTTGTGGATGTAATGGAGGAATGAAAGTAAGAAGAAGGAAGTGTTAAGATTATTTCATTAATTCAGGCTACAGTTTAATAAATTATAATTTGAAAGCCCTAAATTGGTTTTACAGTAAAACTACATATTTTTCTTTTGCCCCCCACATTCAGTGTTGCCATTTTAAAATTTACCCATAGTAACTATTTTTCCATTTCTGGAGTCATAGAACCTAGAACTTAACCTCTTATTTGAGTGCAGAAATATGAGACTCTGATCTTTCTCTCCAGGGTGTCAGCTACTTTCTTTGGGGGATATTCTTAGGTGTCTTTGGTTGGTAGAAATGAGCTATTTCTCTCTCTTTTTTCTTTCTCTCTCTCTTTCTTTCTTTTTTCTCTTTCTTTCTTTCTTCTTTCTTTCTTTCTTTCTTTCTTTCCTTCTTTCTTTCTCTCTCTCTCTTTCTATCTTCTTTCTTTCTTTCTTTCTTTCTTCTTTTTTTTTTTTTTTTGATGGAGTCTCACTCTGTCGCCCAGGCTGGAATGCAGTGACTTGGTCTCGACTCACTGCAACCTCCGCCTCCCAGGTACAAGCAATTCTCCTGCCTCACCCTCACGAGTAGCTGGGACTACAGGTGCATGCCACTACACCTGGCTAATTTTTTATTTTTAGTAGAGATGGGGTTTCACCATGTTAGCCAGGCTGGTCTCAAACTCCTGACCTCAGGTGATCCATCTGCCTTGGCCTCCCAAAGTGCTGAGATTACAGGCATGAGCCACTGTGCCCTGCCAAAATGAACTATTTCTATATAAAGGTAGATCAATATTCTTATGGACTAAAAAGTGGTAGCTATTTCAAAGTGTATATCTTAGGCCTAGGGATAAAATCATACAATGGAAAATGTTTTCTTCCATCTGGACTATGGTAACATAAGGGACTCCCAGGACCGGGGAGACACGATTCAAGTTTCATGCTGTGCCCCAGGAGAGTGTGGTGCTATTATCCCAGAATATCTGAAGCTTTCAGGGTTAACAGATCATCAAGAGGAAAACACTCAAGAGGACTGCCCAGAAATGCAGCCAAGTTCTAAATAGAGAGTTATTGAGAAGCATTGGGGATCAGAGTTGGAAGTGTGGTAGCAGCCACCGAGACAGTGGAGGAGCTTTTAGGCAGTGTCACAAAGTAGGACAGTGGGAAGTGATGGGGAATAACTGGTCTGAATGGATGGAGAGTTGAAATCATCAGGTTGGGACTGGAAGCAGTGGCTGGTTGTGATGGGAGACAAGGACTACTGGCAGTGGTAGTCCATCTTAATCCAGAGATTAAGATGCTGGATAAGGACTTGAAATCCATGACCACTGAAGCCTTTGTTGTTCAGTCTGGAGATGCTGTGATTCCACCACCCAGATGGGAATAGTGAGACCAGAGTCCTATTAAAGTCATGTTAAGATGATCCCTCTTTGCTCCTTCCCTTTTTTCCTCCCTCCCTCCCTCCTTCTTTCATTCCTTCTCCTCTCATATCTCTTTCCCTCCCTCTCCCACTTGTTCCTTCAGCAAGTGTTTGCTTAGCCTCTACTATGTGCTACTTATTGTTCTCAGGGTGAGGTATATTAAAAAGAATAGATGAACATGGTCTCTTTTTCTCATGAGCCTTTCAATCTTCTGGGGGTAAATAATACAAAATGAGTAAATACATGAAGAAAACACTTTATTTTAATGGTAAGGGCCACAAAGAAAACAATACATGATGATATGAGAGAGAATGGGTTGGTGGGGAATGGAATTTTAAACTGGAGAGTTAGAAAAGACTAAATAAGGTTGAATTGGAACTAAGACCTTAGTGGCAATGAAGAATCATAAAGTGATTGATCCAGAATGATCCAATCAGATGGAAAAGCTAGTGTAAAGGCCATGACGTGGTCAAGAGCTAGCACATTCCAAGAAGATAAAGAATCTCAGTGTGCCTGGCAAATGGCAAGTAAAGAGCAGGGCCTCATCATGTAGGACCTTGAAGGTCATAGAAGGATTTTTGTTATTAGGGGTCTGGTGTTCCACGTGTGTCTCCCACTTCCACCTACTTCATGCTCTCCACGTGGTCTAGCATTACTCTTCCCATAGTGGCTTTGACTCTTGCTTGTCACTTCTATTCCTTGTGTTCTAGATTTGCAATCTTCCAGTGCTAGCCATATGGAAAGATCATGGGCTTTGGAATCAGACAGCCTTTGGTTCTATCCTCAGGTTCTCCTTGTATTGGCTGTGTGACTTCTGTAAAATCACATCCACAGAAAGCATCTCTTGTGATTTTATCAGCTTAAGGGTCTGGGGGTATTTCTGGCCCTCTTTCTCTGTCTCCCTTTTCCACCCTGCCTTTAAAACCTGGAATGCAGTAAGGCTTGTATCAAAGTCTTGTTTTCTTATTCTCTAAATTCTATTCAACATCCATGATTTCAATTACCATCTCCCCATCGTTATCCAAAGTTTCCATCTCCATCTTGGACTTTTCTTTGAGCTCTTTATCTGTCTATGCAATTAACATTTCAACTCTTTCTTTGGAGGTCAAAAAAGGCAACGTAAAGTCATCATAACCAAAGTTTCATTCATTATCTTCCCTGACACGCCCCTAAAACTTATCTATGTCCAATATTTTCTAATTCAGACATTGACAACATTCATTAAATTGTGCTAACTTTGCTTTCTTATCTCCTTCTGCACTGATAGGCGGTGAATTGCTAAATCTTGTTGATTTTTATCTGCATACCTCCTCTGTTGAATCCATCTGGTTTTCTTCATCTTCACTTAGGCCATCCAAGACCATCCTCTCATCAACTCCCTTGTGATTTACTGCAATTACTCCTAAATGCTCTTTTTGATTCCGTTCTTGCTACACTCAAATCTATTTTCCACAGAGGTCACAGTAATCTTTTAAAAATACAAATTAGCTAAAGTGACTCCCCTGCTTAAAACCCTTTGATTTTTTTGTTGTCGTTGCTGTTGGGATAAAGATCAAAATTTTTAAAATCTTTAAAGGGAGCAGAATGTCTTAGGCACTACTTTGTGACTTTCTCCCCAAACATTTTTCATAATTTATCCTGCTGAACTGTCTTTTTTAAGTTCCTTAAATGCATTGTGAGCCATTCCCATAGCTGAGCTTTCAGATGTGCTGTTCTGTTTTCTTGGATTGCTCTTGTCGTTCTTCATCTAGTGCAGTAGACATCTGTCATGTTTTCTGCTGTCTAGCATTTGTTGAACACATTGGTTACATTTGAAAGATATCCAGCATTATGAGTTTTGTCTAGCCAAGGTAGAGAGTGAGATTCCCCAGGTTTCTCTGGAGGAAGGGCACAGACTTGTGTCCCACCAATCAGACTCATCCGTGTGTGAATTCAATTCAAAAGTGAACAGCTTGACAAAGGCAGAACCTATTGTGCTGGTAAGGATGGCAGAAGAGACATCCAGCTTTTGAGAATGACAGTCCTTGTAAGGTCTAGTTTCTGGTACAGAAGTTGCCAAGATGTTGGTGTCTGCTAGGATTGCAAGAAAGTTGGATTTGGGGAGCCACATGAACTGCAGAAGCTCATGCACATTGGGTCGTTAGCGGTTGAGGCAGTTTCTTTCCTGTTTTTTTTTCTTTGAGACGGAGTCTCGCTCTGTCACTTAGGCTGGAGTGCAGTGACGTGATCTCGGCTCACTGCAAGCTCCACCTCCTGGGTTCAAGCGATTCTCCTGCCTTAACCTCCCAAGTAACTGGGACTACAGGTGCCCACCAACATTCCCGGCTAATTTTTTGTGTTTTTAGTAGAGACAGGGTTTCACCCTGTTAGCCAGGATGGTCTCAATCTCCTGACTCATAATCCACCTGCCTTGGCCTCCCAAAGTGCTGGGATTACCAGAGTGAGCCACCGCGTCTGGTCCGAGGCTGTTTCTTTAACCAACTAGCTCCATGGTATGCTTCTGAGCACTGATCCTGAGAGCTTTATTTGAGCCTGTTTTATCAGCCCAATCCCTTCTATGCTTCAATAGTGAACTTTAGCTTCTGTTGCTTACAACCGAGAAATAGCCCTGTTGGTTAGTGCTAGGTAACTCCGACTCATTCGTGGGCATTGGGCTCTAGTTTACTCCAGGAAACTGCTCCATTAGCCTTCTTCTCCCACTTTTGCTGATTAGGGCAGATCTTCCAATCTTGTGTGCTGTCAAGACTCAGTATGGCATGGTGGCTTCGCCTGCTGCTGCTGTTGTTACCCTGCATATGTTCCTATCTCAACTCTCCTACTTACTTGATGTATGAATTTTGCAAAGCTTACCTAACCGCTCTGTGTATCAATTACCTTACCTATAAAATAGGGGCACTGATAATAACTATCTAACTCATAGGTTGACTGTAAAGACTAAACGGATGAATGCATACATGAAATCCTTAAAGTGGTAACTAAACATTCAATAAATGTTAACCAAAATGTTCTCTCATTACCCACTTCTTTCATTTCATACTACTTTTCACAGACAATAATTCGATATTCACAGAGTGATAATTTGATTTAGATATGCCTTCCACATAAGCTGTAAATGAAAGGCTACTTATTTTGTTCATCATTGTATTCCCAGTTCCTAGCACAACATATATTTACTTAATGGATGTAGGATGGATGTTGCAGTATCCTAAAAACCTTGAGTAATGTCATCCCAATCTCCCAGCGCACTAAAGCAGGGGAGCTTCAACAGTATCCAGTGTCCCTAGTAGAATCACCCCAAGCTCTTTGTTTTTACTGATTATTTTTCATGACCCACAACTGACCTGTTCTCACAGAATGCAAACCCTGTCCCAGATGCTGAACTTTCCGTCTATGCCCTGATTTCTCTGCTTCTCAGCACTGATCATTTTGTGCTGACTGTATACCCTCTGAAAGCTGTTTGAAGCCAGATGGGAGAAAGAGATGAAACAGATTTCATTCATTGCCCTCCCAGACTCTGAGAGAAATAAAAACAATAACAACAGCAAGGTAGTTTATATTGGGTGTTTACTAGGCATTATTCATTATTTAATCCTACCACAATCCTATGAAAAAGATACTATCACCCCATTTTGCAGAAGAGGAAAGTAAGTCCCAGAGGGGAAAAACAAAAGAAAAAAGGAAAGGAAAGAGAAAGGGAGGGAACGGGGTAAAGAAGGCAGCTTTTCCAATAGAAGAGAAATTCCCTTTTTGAGAAGAAATTTCGTTCCCTTAAAAGAACCTTCTGCACTGGAGGATAAGATACTGTAAAAATAATATTGATAGAGAAGTTATAGAAGATGACCCAGAACATGAACCTAGCCTCAGATCAGCTTTAGTATTTAGATTTTTAAAAATATAATTCCTTTCAACTACTTGCTATTTGCAGCCTTTTCCCTCCAAAGTCTAATGTAAGTAGTAGGAATAATACTGATAATTAAGAAATCTGTGCAGTTTTTTTCTGGTTAATTGGCATTTTCCTATAAAATATTTAAAAATTAGCTTTTGGTTTTCAAAGACTCTCTTTTCAGAAAGTCATAGTCTTTGCTATTAAGAGTTCCCATCTGCAGGTGGGCTTCCTGCACTGGGATTATTTGGGCATTTTCACAGATGTTGTCCAGCCACTGATATTCAGCTGGAGTTGGAGCGGGGGGCGTATGATGCATTTTCTATGTTTAGATCTTCCTGACGTTGTTTTATTTTTTTTTTTCCAGTGAAAGGGAAAACAGCCAACATGCCAGTTTTCTTACAAAAACTGTTATCCAGCTAGAGATGCCCTCCAATTGTAATGCTTTTGTGCATTTCAACCAAACTCAAAGAAACACACTTTCAAAGTGAGTGTGGGTGCAATTGCCAGAAAATTGGCTTCAAGCTGAGTCCCTGGAAGGCTTTCTTTCTCCAGCTTTGACAGGCCTTGAGAGAGGTTCGCATAAGCCCCTAGGAAGATCAGGTGGGTGGTTTGGGACTCAGAGCCCAGTTGGCAACCACTCTAAAAGAGCATGGTGCATTAGCTTCCCGTGGCTGCTGTAAGAAATTGCCACAAACATGGTGGCTTAAAACAACAGAAATTTATTCTCTCACAGTTGTGGAGGCCAGAAGTCTAAAATTAAGGTGTCAGCAGGACTGGTTCCTTCTGGAGGCTCTAAGGGATAATTTATTCCATGCTTCTATACTGGCTTCTGGTGGCTTCTGGCAACCCTTGGTGTTCCTTGGCTTGCAGATATTTCACTCCAATCTCTGCCTCTGTCTCCACATTGTCTTCTTTCCTACATGTCTTTGCCCTTTCTCTTATCATCTAAGAACACTTGTCGTTGGATTTAGGGCACACTGTCTTCCAGGATGATCTCATCTTGAGATCCTTAATTGGATTACATTCTCAAAGACCCTTTTGCCAAATAAGGCCACATTCACAAGTTCTGGGTAGACACACTTATCCTTTGCAGGGGCCACCATTAACCCACACATATGGTGAATTGAGAGAACTTTTCCTGATCCACTGGGGATGAAGCTGGATTTCAACTAAGCAGTGAGCTAAAAAGGCATTTGGCCCTGTTGAGCCAAAGCATCTTCTTAGTTTCTCAGTTATCGCCATAGATTTCTGGAAGGAGATACGGCATTTGTCAGCAGAGGATAACTTCTCGCTGTGTCTTCACATGGACTTTCCTCTGTCCAGGTGCCTTCCTGGTGTTTATTTTACCTTGGGTTCTGCCTTCCTTATTATTTCATTTACTCTTTTTAACATCACTAGGAGTAGATAATAGAGTCTCCTTTGTATTCATGAGAAATGAGAGGCTCCTTCCAGCTACCAGCTGGTGCGGCTGGGATTAAAATGTAACCCCTTTCCAAACATGTCACCTCAGCTTTTCTGGGTTCCTAACCTTGAAGATATTTCAAGTTTGTCTCTTTTCCTTAAGCATGGTAAGTGTGCTTATTGTACAGTCTGCATGACAGTTCTAATAACTGAGTGCTTTGTGGGTTTGTTTCTGTTGTCTGTTGACTGTGGTTATTTCTTTTTCTTTATGTCATAATTTTCCATGTCTTTCTCATTATATTTGATTATGTGCTGATGATTATACTTAAAATATTATAATAACAATTGGAGTTTTAGAATATACAGGTGACTCTTTTCAAAAATAATTTGAATGTCCATCTGCCAGGTACTCGGGGAATCTATCAGTATGCCATCACCTCAAACCAAGATCCAGACTTTACACTTGTTGAACCACCAGGGGTTAAACTCAAGACTTTCCAATGACTAGTTTGTGTCTGGCACTCTCTCACCATTACACTGAATGTTTTGTCTTTTGAGTTTGTAGTCTTCTCTGGGTGGGGTCTCATACTAGACTTCTCACCTGCTATAACTCTAAGTTTTGACATCTAGCTTTATCCCAGGAAATAGAAAAAGATTTAGATTTTCTAAGATTGGAAAATTCCATCAGGCAAAAGTAGCTCCTGTATCTACCAACCTCAAATTCCACTTTCTTTTGTTAATTCTCTACTAACTTTTCACCTTTCCATTGTTTTGAAGAAGACTTATTTTTAAAAACTCTATTCAGCATTCTTTATTTATTTTCCTTAGGAAGATTTCCTTGAATATTATATCTCGCCATTAGCTGAACACAAAAATCTAGAGTCCTATATATTTTTTTCTCCCTGCTCATTCCTGGCACTTTATTCCTCTCTCTCTCTCTTTTTTTTTTTTTTTTTTCCTTTGTGAGGTGGCTGCTTTTTACACTGCCCTGAATTTTTCTATTGATTCTTGACATGGCAGCTTGGGTCTATGGATGAGTTTTTTTTTTTTTTTTTTGATAGCTTGATAGTTTTGTCACATCCACAGGTATCTTATATAAGCCCTAGACCATCCTGAAAACAAAGACTACCTCTGTTTATAAATTGCAGAAAAATAAATTCCACTGATGCTGGGCTTCCAATTTCTAGAGTTTTGTAATGTGACAAACACAAGCATAATTAGGATGTTTCATACATAAACCAGTAATTTAAAAAGATTCTGTCTCTTATCATAAAATAATGAGTTTCTAAAATAACATCTCTATGTATGTGAGTATACACACACGTAGTGAAGAATTAAATTTTGCCCAAAGAGTGGTTTGGTTTTTGCACTCAGCTTCTAAGAGGCCATCTATGTCATAATTGATAAAAATCTCTTTGTTTAGGTTGGGAGCTCATCACATCAGGAAGACCAACCACATTTAACGTGGGGGCTTTAGGTTCCTGGCATCAGGTAACCAGGAAACTGAGTTAATCCACTTGGATCATCAATTGATCAATCCTCCTTTGTAACAAAGCTCTTGTGATGGTTAATACTGAGTGTCAACTTGATTGAATTGAAAAATGCAATATTGATCCGGGGTGTGTCTGTGAGGGTGTTGCCAAAGGAGATTAACTTTTGAGTCACTGGGCTGGGGAAGGCAGACCCACCCTTAATTGGGTGGGGACCATCTAATCAGCTGCCAGCAAATGTAAAACAAGCAGAAAAACGTGAAGAGACAAGACAGGCCTGGCCTCCCAGCCTATGTCTTTCTCCCATGTTGGATGCTTCCTGCGCTCAAACATTGGACTCCAAGTTCTTCAGTTTTGGGACTCAGACAGCCACTTCTTGCTCCTTAGCTTGCAGACAGGCTATTGTGGGACCTTGTGATTGTGTAAGTTAATACTTTATATATAAAGCATAGTTTATATACATATATATCCTATTAGCTCTGTCCCTCTAAGAGAACCCTGACCAATACAGCCCCCCATAAAAACTCTGGACACTGAAGCTCAGGTGTGCTTTTCTGATTGGCAATTCTCTATGTGTATCATGCACGTTAATACCAGGAAGACAATGCATCTAACTCCCAGGGGAGAGGATATGGAAACTTCATGTTTGGAACCCCTCAGATCCTGTGCTATGCATTTCTTTCTTTAGCCAGTCTCTCTCTCTTCCTGTAACAAATCAGAACTGTGAATATAACAGGTTTTTGTGAATTTCGTGGGTCTTTTTAGCAAATTACCAAAACTGAGGGAGGTTTTGGCAAACCATTGATCTTGTGGTTGGTATCACAGTGAGGACAGTCTTATGGTTGATGTTATGCCCTCAACCTTTTCAGTCTGGCTAACTGGGAAGTGTGTTTATGTGTGTGTGTGTGTGCGCGCGCGTGCGCGCATGTGTAGAGTACAACAGTAGCATAGGGTTTTTTTTTGTTTTTTTTTTGACAGTCTCACTCAGTCACCCACACTGCCTCCTGGGTTCAAGCAAGTCTCCTGCCTTAGCCTCCCATGTAGATGGGACTACAGGCACATGACACCATGCCCAGCTAATTTTTGTGTTTTTAGTAGAGACGAGGTTTCACCATGTTGGCCAGGCTGGTCTCGATCTCCTGACCTCAGGTGATCTGCCCATTTTGGCCTCCCAAAGTGCTAGGACTACAGGCATGAGCAACCGCACCTAGCCTGCATAGGGTATTTATAATTAGAACAGCCTGAGAGAAGCTATAACATATTAGCAAGGCTTAGATACTTCTCTTACATTTTTATTTCCAACCTGCTTACTGTGAGACGTTTTCCACTGGTCTTGTAGTCTAAACCCACACCCTGACTTTGTGATATATGTCGTTTTTATCCTAGTGTACTCCATACTCACCCAAAGCTCCTGTGTTTATTTTGACTCCAACTCTGGAAACAGAAAGTGAACTCATAGAAGTGATTTTTTTTTTTTTTCTTGGCAAGATTTAGGACCTCATAAATCATAGTGGCAAGAAATGTAATGATGGTCTCTTTCGGTTCTTGAGGAGATTGCAAGAGGAGAGGTGTGCAGGTTCCAATGTGATTTTATAATTTTTTCCCAGTGGTGGCACAGTGAGGAAGATTCCAGCAGACTAGTTCCTCAGTCCTAACTAGGTAGTAATTCTCTACTTTAATGTTCTTGCAATGAAAATACACAGACATTCACCAGTGTCACTCGGGCAGGGCAGTTTAGTGCCTGCTGTGGAACTCCTGGCAGTTAACAATGAAATTGTCAAGATTTCCTTTTTGTTCCCTTCCAAGCAGGCAAGGCATCGTTTTTGTCCCATGGTTTAGCACATGAATCAATCCTTTTGTGTGTGTTCAGTGGGACCATGTGTGTTTTCAGAAACTGTCTGGCTTTATACCTGGCAGGATTTCTTGTTGGGCAGTAGTTCTGCAAATGAGAAAGAAAATATGCAGATTCTCACATGTCCCCAGATTGAATTACAAGGCAAAAGAGACTATTGTTTTCAAAGCCTGGTATTTGGCTTTGATATATATATATATATATATAATTTTTTTTTTTTTTTTGAGTTCCACTCTGTTGGAGTGCAGTGGCATGATGTTGGCTCACTGCAACCTCTGCCTCCCAGGGAAAAGTGATTCTCCTGCCTCAGCCTCTCAAGTAACTGGGACCACAGGTGCCCGCTACCACGCCCAGCTAATTTTTGTAATTTTAGTAGAGACAGGGTTTCACCATGTTGGCCAGGCTGGTCTCAAATTCCTGACCTCAGGTGATCCAGCCACCTCAGCCTCCCAAAGTGCTGGGATTAAAGGCATAAATCACCGCACCTGGCCAGATCATTTTGATTCTTAGAGATATGCCATCCAGTACTAAACCTGGGTTCTTAAAAAATAAATTATATAAAACATTGATATTTTCCAGATTATAACTGACAGAGGGAGGAGGAGACACACATAGCAAATGTGGACAGGTAGGAGAAAAAGGGATATCTGGTAATGCTTTTATTCCTGCACAGCTTCATGTACTTATTGCTATATTTCTTATTTCTCAACAATATTTATTTAAGAAGAGCTAATATGTAAATTCGTACAACCAGGATGGAGTACAGTGTAGAGGTTCCTCAAAAAACTAAGAATAGAGCCACCATCCAGCCATCCCACTGCTGGGTATGTACCCCAAAGAAAGGAAATCAGTGTATGCCCATGTTTGTTACAGCACTATTCACAATAGCCAAGATTTGGAAGCAACCTATGTGTTCAACAATCAATGAATGGATAAAGAAAATGTGATACATATACACAATGGAGTACTACTTGGCCATAAAAGCAGTGAGATACTGTTATCTGCAACAACACGAATGGAACTGGAGGACATTATGTTAAGTGAAATAAGCCAGGCACTGAAAGACAAACTTCACATGTTCTCACTTATTTGTGGGAGCTAAAATTTAAAACTATTGAACTCATGCAGACAGAGAGTAGAATGATAGTTACCAGAGACTGGGAAGGGTAGTGGAGGGTTTGTAGGAGGGGGCAAAGTGGGAATGGTTAATGGGTATAAAAAATAGAAAGAAAGAATAAAATCTAGTTGTTGATAGCACAACAGGGTGACTACAGTCAATAATAATAAAATTGTACATTTAAAAATAATTAAAAGTATAATTGGATTGTTTGTAACACGAAGGATGATGCTTAAGGGGATGGATACATGAGACACTTTGATATAGACATGCAATATATAATAATAACATCATGGTAAATCACATCAGTTACCATGTGGTCGTGGTTGGTATCACAGTGAGGACAGTCTTATGGTTGACGTGCCCTGTGCCATTTGCCATGATGTGGTTCTTACACATTGCATGGCTATATCAAAATATCCCAGGTACCCCATAAATATATACACCTACTATGCACTCACAAAAATTGAAAATTAAAAATAAATTTAAAGGAGTCAATCCAACTTGGCTTAATTCCTGCCTCAAGGCTATTTATAAAAAACTCTCTAAGCAAAGCAGATCTTACACCTCCATGCACAAATCTTGAGGGGGTTATATGTCAAACTGTTGGGGGTCTTTTGTCTACAGAATATCCATAGAAAACAATTCCAAGAATGTTTGGAGACCAACATATGTGTAGTGGAATATAGATATAGTGCTTTTAAGAGACTTGAAAGACAAAATGGACACTAATGAAAAAATTAAAGGTTAGGTATTGCCCTGCTGAATATTTAACTAGAGGGGTCATTTTGGTTGAAAGCAATCTCTGAAACAATTAAAATATGATTCAGTATATGAATGTTTATTCTCACCCAGCTTATTTAGAAATATATCCACCTTATAAGGCAACTGGCCTTTTCATTTAATTTCTCTACTGAAAAATGGATATTTGGTGTTTTAGGAAGCTTATCCCATAGGTTGGGTTTATTTATTCTGGTTTTAAAAAAGAAAATGCGCAATGCAAGGACTCACAAGACCTCAGAGTTTTGCCAAACTAGCCGGGCGAGGTGGCGGGCGCCTGTAGTTCCAGCTACTCGGGAGGCTGAGGCAGGAGAATGGCAGGAACCCGGGAGGCGGAGCTTGCAGTGAGCTGAGATCCGGCCACTGCACTCCAGCCTGGGTGACAGAGGGAGATTCCATCTCAAAAAAAAAATAAAAAAATAAAAATAAATAAATAAATAGAAAATGTAAGCTAAATTCCCTGAATAAAGTGATGGAAATCAGTGTGAAACTATGTGGAGAAGAGTTATATGCATTGAATCTACATTTTGATGTCTTAACATGGAGTCTGTGGATGGGCTTCTGGGCATCCACAAATAAAATTACATTAAGTATTTATGTATGTATACACTTAGTGGAGAGATGCTCCATTGCTTTGGTTCTTAAAGGGCTTAAGCACCATTTTGAGTTTAGGTGTGGGGCAAAGGGGATGTGCTGTAGATGGAAAGTTTTGTCCCCCGCAACCCCCCAACAAATTCATATTGACATCTTAGCTCCCAGTATCCCAAAGTTGGGGCCTCTGGGTGGTGATTAAGTCATGTGGATGGAGCCCTCATAAATGGGATAAGTGCCCTTATAAGAAGAGATACGAGAGAGCTCCCTGGCCCCTTCTGCCATATGAGGACACAGCAAGAAGACACTCGTCTATGAATAGGATACAGTCCCACACAAGACACCAAATCTGTTGCCACCTTGATCTTGGATTTCCCAGCCTTCAGAACTGTGAGAAATACATTTTTTCTCTTTAGAAGTCACCCAGTATATAGTGTGCAGTTATGGCTACCCTATCAGACTAAGAAAGGATGCCATAGCATTTCTGTACTCCCTCAGTCTAGGATATAGTCATGGCTAAAGCTGCGTGCTGACCCTTGACTCTTTTCATTTTGGACGCTCTCTCTCTTCAGAATTATAAGACATGTCTCAGTCTGACCATTGGGACAGCAGGTAACCTCTGAGGCTTCCTCAGGCATGCTACTGTTATCTCTTCCAATTTTCTAGTGGACTCTCTGGAATATCTGGAGGCTGTACTTAGAAACGGGAAAGTTTCTTTATTGGGTACCCTTCTAGGTATCAGAGAGGACCTTGTGTGTATGTCCTTGTGCCTGAAAAGTGGTAGGTACTGAAAAACTGTTCATTGAGTAAATGAATGAATAAAGCGAATTTGAAATGAATGAATAGCCAAATAATTAGAATAATATATAACAACTTATTTAATTAAGCCCCTGCTTGATTCAAGCAGAAAACTGGAAAAGGGGATTTTAAAAATAGACAAATAAAAATGGGATGTATTTAAGATGTACAACATGATGCTTTGGTATATGTACAGCATTGTAGAATGACTAAATCAAGCTAATTAGCACACATTACCTTACATACTTATCTCTTTTTGGAAAAGAGGAATAGAGAACAGGTTTTGTCTTCTCCCACTGTGATCTCCTGCAAAGACAGAGAAAGAGATCCAGACTGTTCATGAGTGATTTTGTCTGTGTTCTCATAAGGCCTTCCCAGAAATGATGATTTTCTTTTTTTTAAATTTCAGCTATCCAACTTGATAAAGTCAATCTTCAAGTATATTGTGTGTGGTCTCTTCTGGATAACTTTGAGTGGAACCAGGGATACAGCAGCCGGTTTGGTCTCTTCCACGTTGATTTTGAGGACCCAGCTAGACCTCGAGTTCCTTACACATCGGCCAAGGAATATGCCAAGATCGTCCGAAACAATGGCCTTGAAACACATCTGTAGGCAACATGGCTGAGAGATACAGGATAGGCCTCTGCTTTTGGAAAGGAGATCTGCTTTGGTGATAATCTTTCAGGCAATCTCAACTCACTTCTGTAATCAACATCTAATATCAGTGGATCTGTGATTATAAAGTCTGAATATGTAATGCCTCATGAAGTATTTAATAATGGCCTTTATTTGTATTCGGATCAATTAGGTTTTTAAAAAAAGTAGAAGAGAAAACCACTAACCTTGATTTTTATATTGCAAAATCAGATAGACCTGGAAATGTAAATTTAAATCCTTAGATATTTTTCTAGAAAAAAAAATGCAAAGTTTATAAGGATAATATATCCATGATTTGCAACTGTAACAGGTGAGCATTTATTATAAGAGTACCTGTTTGTGAACTTAATCATTCCGGTTCCATAAGCTATTTTTGCTTAGGAGATCCACTGTCATGTGATCCATAATTTTTCTACATAAAAAATCAAAGTTAAAAGTTAGTCACATTATACAGTTATGCATTCATTTCAACAAAAGAGTGAATTGATAATCTATTTGTTAATATATTCGGCACATATTTTGTGTGTTTGGACAAGTACATCTCCCTTTTGCCTAATGAACTTTTGAAAAGTAATAAAATAATAGAATAAATTAGACTTTCAATGGCAGAAAAAGTATTTGAGTGTTGATGTTCAGTAAAAAACAGATTCCTACTGCAGAGTGGTGCCAAATTAAAAGCCAAGTGATAAGCGGGGCATAATTTCCACTTTTGAATATTTCTTTAAAGTTTAGAACCTTAAGAACCTCATGAAAAATAACATGAAGTGAATGACCAACCTCAGTGTAAGCAAAGGTGGGGTAGGGATTTATTGCCCTGGTAATTGAAATGTCTGAGATTGGTATGGGGTTGACTGGAGATGGACATTTTGCTGAACTTCCTAAGGTAGGGGTCAGGAGTAGAGTCAGGGCTCCTTCTGGACTCCATGTCTCCCCTCCAGCAAACCCTTTGCATACGTGGAGCTTGATCTTTCACATCCATATTTCAGTAGAGTTTACTAAGCACCTAGTTACCTATTAGACTTGAAGCTAAGAGGTTTAATATGATCATCCCCATTTTGCAGACTGAGAAACTGAGGCCATACTGTTGTGCATCTTTCTCAAGGCATTTGGGTTCTGATTAACTGAACTTGACACTTCCTTGGCATCAGCCCTATGCTCACATTGTGGCAAACTGTAGTTTGAGGTACCATGGAAGTCTTCCCTGCATTTTCTGAAGACAGGAACAAAGAAATAGAGGTGTGGAGCTGCCTTATGCAGGAGGAAGGGAAAATGGTTTTTTGCGTTCAACCCCTGCTTCCCTGAAGAAACGGCACATGCTTTTGGCATTCTCCTAAGGCTTTTGGCCCTGAGAAGATGCTCTGTCATTTTTTTTTTCTTTTATAAACTGTGGTCAATTTCTGGATCGTTCTCATGTTCATAATCAGGGGATTATTTACAGCAAAGAAACACACTGCCAGTAACTTTGGACAGAGTGAGAAAGAAATGGTTGTAGTAGTTCAATAAACATGGATGCACTGGGGAAAATTACATTAAGATTAAAACGGTATACAGAGGAAATTCTATTACATCTTTGCCACTGGTTTGTTATTTTTATTGTTCAGTGAGACATTATCTCACAATTTGTGTTCATTTAAGAAGCACATTTCCAAATCTTATTTCATTCCTCTCCTATCCAGCCTGTCTTTTTCATTTTTACCATGTATCTTATTTACAATTTAGGTGCCCTTTTATATTATCTTGCAAGACAACTGAGTTTTCCTTTTAATTAGGATGTTGCTTTGAATATTACTTATCCTACAGGGCATATTTACAAGTTTTACAACAATACAAATGAGCACTGTATTTTCGTGACCAAAACCAAAAAATTAATATTCACACTATAAATAAGACGATCTGTCATGTTTGGTCTACCAGGTGAAATAAAGATTCTAGCTGCTGGCGCCCAAGCTTACTCATAGCTCTGTGGCCCTCTGCAGTTCTTTGCTAGGTTTTAAAGGCCAGCTCTTTATCCTAGAGATGGATCATACAAAGGGTGCTTCCTTAATTGGTCCTGTAAATTAGTATAGCCACAAGGTTAAGATGAAGGAAAAAAAAAAAAACAAAAAACTCACCATCTAAAAACCTAACAGCCCCTGCAGTATTTCAATTAATGTTATTTTTAATTACTTGTATTAGCATTCGAGAACAAGATTGATTGGCTTTTGCCTGTTAAGGAAACAGAATGAAAATTCTTTAAATAGAAAAACAAGAGTTGTTAATTATACTTAAAAATCCATAGATAAAGTACCTAGATGTCTTGAAGGTCATCTGAGACTTGTAAAGCACATGCTTTATGTCTGTTTTATCTAAGAAGAAACCTAGATATCACAATGATGAATTGGATCTATTTGTATTTCCTTCTCTATTATTTCCCTCTTTTCTTTTTTAGAAGAGTATGAACACATGTTATTTACATTCTAGGAATCACTTTTAAGAAATTTTTTTGACAGTTTTTATTTTAGGGCAAGTCATTTCTGAATTTCTAAAAACATATATAAAATAACAGTAGCCCAGTTTCATTTTAGATATGTAGAGTTTTAGTTTTGTAACTCCTGGTTATATCAGGAATTATACTAGGAACACCAGGAGGAATTGTCCACCTAAGCCCTTTATCGAATGAGAAGGTAGAAGTTCTCATTAAGAAACCCATAAACTCAGAAGCTGGCAACCTTGGTATTTGGCAGTGGGACGCCAGTCAGGTTTTCGTGTTCTGGGAATTTGTGTTTGGCCTGTAGCTTTTAATTATTTTTATGAACTAGGGAATAATGAATACATTTGTAATATATTGAAAAAAACCTCTAACGCTCGCTGACCGAAAAGTAGATTTATATGATAATTCTTAAACACCAATTCTATTACTCAATGCTAGGCAGAATGAAAATGGAATACTGAGCCTTATTACTGAGAGAGCAGAGTATAATCAAAGCTGGTAGAATTAATACTGTTTAATTATTAGCAATACGCCTCACCCGGAGAACACATATTCATCACTAATCAGAATATTTTAGGCTCTTGTCCTAGGAGGGACATAGTAGAGAGTACAAAACATGCTGAGCCCTAAAGAATGAAATTAGGAGAAGTGTGACATAGAGACATTTGACGATGGTCTTTCATAATATGGGTTATGGTGATGTGAAGGGAGAATAAACCTTATTAACTGTGGCGGTAGGTAAGATGGGGAGGTGGGGGTTGAAGCGCCAAGGTAGAGCCGACCACAGGAAAGAACAACCCCCAACTGTGTGAGTTGCTGAGTGTGTCTTGAAGAGAGTAGTAGACAAGGCCTGTGATCCCAGGCTTTCCCAGTGTCTGAGTGTGATACCTGAGCAACGACCGACCTAGATGACCTTGCCGGAGTGGTTGGTTGTATCTGGTATCAGGCAAATGTAACGTCATCATTAAGAGTGCGGGCTCCTGAGTCAACTCACCTGGATTCAAATCCGGGCTATGATGTCTATTATCCAAGTGACGTTAAGTAACTTACTCAAGTTTCCCATGCTTCAGTTTCCCTATCTGTAAAATGGAGATCAACTTCCTTATAAGACTGTTGTGAGAGTTAGTGAAGCTGATAGATATAACATGTTTATATTCTGAAGCATGGTAAAGGCACAGTGAGTGTCGAGCTATTATTTTAAACTCTCAAACTTGTCCACACTGAGCCCCCAGCAATTCATCAATTATAGTTTGGCTTTTCCTGTTCTGGGACTATCTTCCCACAGAAGTATCTGTTCATGAGTTTCTGTCCTGTTAAACTGGGATTCATGTTTTGCCTGTCTGTGTCTCTAATTTTAGCGTCAGTGGTTTTTCCTATGACCTTAATTCTCTGATGACTCCAGAAAGAGATGTTAATTTTCTGTCTGGCTTTTTTGCTTGTGTTAGGATGGGAGTGACAAGTTCTGAGCTCCTTAAATGATGAGAGTGACAACTTCCAAGCTCCTTAAGTGCTGGACTGGACACCCAGAGATTACATTATATATATCATTAGAGTTGAAGGTGTCCAGCTGCTTAATCAGTACATATTGATTAAACTAAACTGTGCAATACTTTATAGAGATGCAATACTGCAGACAAGACAGTTCTCCAAAGAAGTTCATGAACTGGTTGGGGAACTAGGATAGAGACTAAACTGATAGCAAACAATGCTGGGTGAATTTTCAGAGAATCAGAGTTGTACAGCTATGTTTCACATAACAACGTTTCGGTCAATGACAAACCACATACACGATGATGGTCCCATAAAATTATAATAGAGCTGAAAAATCCCTATCACCTTGTGACATCATAGCCGTCATGAAATCTTAGCACAACGCATTGTGCTAAGATGTTTTTGTGGTGATGCTGGTGTAAACAAACCTACTGTGGTACCAGTTGCATAAAAGTCTAGGATATATGAGTGTGTGTGATACATAGTATTTGATAATGATCATAACAGATTGATACTGTTTTATGTGTTTACTATACTTATAACCATTCTTTTAAAGTGTTCTCATTCTACTAATGAAAAAATATTAACTGTAAAATAACCTCAGGCAGATTCTTCAGGAAGTCTTCCAGAAGAAGGCATTGTTATCATAGGAGAAGACAGCTCCATGCCTGTTATGGCCCCTGAAAACCTGCCAGTGGGACAAGGTGTGGAGGTGGAAGACTGACATTGATGATCCTGACCCTGTGTAGACCTAGGACAATGGAGTGTGTTTATATCATGGTTTTCAATAAAAAAATTGAAAAGTAAAATAAAATAAATAGAAATAGGAAAAAGCTTGTAGAAAAAGGATATAAAAATATTTTTGCACATCTGTAAAATGTGTTTGTGTTTTAAGCTATGGTGTTACCAAGGAGTCAAAAATTAAGGAAATTAAAAGTTTATAAAGTAAAAAGGTTATTTTAAGCTAAGATTAATTTATCATCAAAGAAAGAAAATTTCTTTTTATAAATTTGGTATAACCAGAGTATACAGTGTTTGTAAAGTCTTCGTGTACAGTAATGTCCTAGGCCTTCACATTCACTCACTACTCACTCACTTGCTCACCCAGAACAACTTCCAGTCTCAAAAGCTCTATTTGTGGTAAGTGCCCTATCATTTTTAACCTTTTAAGAAACCTTTTATACTGTATTTTTCCCTTATCTTTTCAGTGCTTAGATATGTTTAGCTACACAAAACCTGGTCTTGTGCTACAATTGCCTGCAGTGTTCAGTATAGTCAGATGCTATACAGGTTTGTAGTCTAGGAGCAATTGGCTCTCCCATATAGCCTAGGTATGTAGTAGGCTACACCACCTAGATCTGCGTAAGTGCACTCTACGATGTTTGCATGATGATGACATTGCCTAACAATGCATTTCTCAGAATATATCCCTGTCATTAAGGGATGCATGTCTGTGTATAAGCAGAGGAGCATGAGGTGGGTGGGGATGGCTTTCAGGGGCAAGGGAAAATAATACAATTAAAAAATAACCTGAGTGATAATACAAATAATATAGGTAAAAATATGGAAGTAGAAAGCATAAAGCCTGTGGGCTGTTGGGGGCAGTGATCAGGCCAGTTCACCTCAGGGAAGAGAGCAGGCAGGCTGGGACTTGGAAGTGGAGAGTCCCTAATGTTCTCCAAAGACCCTTTGGTTTTCTCTCAGAGTAAGGTTGAAGGTTTCTGAGCAGGATGGTGATGATTTATAGGTAACACTTTGAGGAATAGTAAAGGAAATGGGGTATAGGAACCAGACTGAAAGCTTCTTATGGTATAGTTAATGTGTTAAGAGCCCTGTGTGGGGTGGGAAGTACATACATGCAAAGTTAATTTATAATTGTAATTAATGTATCTAAAGTACATGGGAACTGAAATGCAAGATGGGTTTTTGGATTAGATCCTGGAACAGAAGAAAGAACATTAGTGGAAAAACTGGGAAATCCAAATAAAGCCTGCAGTTTGATTAATACTGCTTTATCAGTGTTAACTCATTAGTTTTGATAAATATACGACAATTACCATTAGGAAATGCTTGGTGCAGAATATATAGAAGTCTGTGTACTCTCTTGAAACTCTCCTGCAAACAAAAAATTATTTCAAAATGAAAAATTAAAAATGTATATGAAAGAGTTAATAATATATTCATGTAATACATTAGATATAGGGCACATATTGCAACCTTTCTCTCTCTATATATATACATATACACACACACAAAAAGAGAACAGATGGAAAGAAATAACCACTATGAATATCTAAATTTTTTTCTAGGTTGTGGTGTTATAGCTAATTTTTCTCTCTTCTTTATAATTTATTCCCATGTTTTTCATACTTAGCTTCTTTTCCTTTTATTATTGCAAAAATACATTTAAAGATAAAGACAAACTTCAGCAGTCAAGATAATTCATTGGATATTTGGACAATGGAAATGGGTAGGTCAGCAATGGCTCCGGATATGAACAATGGTTCAATTGATAGACTTTGGCCAATATATACAATACTCCATCTAGGCGCACATTAAGACAACAGATATTTTTTCCATGGTAATAATTTTTAAATTGATATGTAATAATTGTAATTTTTTTAGTATATGTGATGTTTTGATACCCATATACAATGTGCAATGACCAAATTCAGGCCACTGGGGTATCCTTTACCTCAAACATTTATCTTTTCTTAGTAACATATTTTTAAAGTACTTGTTAAAGTTTTGAGATACTTAAAAATTAACTGCTTTCTCTAGTCTATAATTACTAATTTATATCTCTGTCACACATAATTTTTTTTTCACCAACATCTCCCCAACCCCTTTCTACTCCCACCCCTAGTCCCTGGTAACCACCATTTTACTCTCTACTTCTATGAGACCCACTTGTCTAGATTTAACATATAAGCGAGGTAAGTCAGTATTTGTGTTTCTGTGCCCGACATATTTCACTTAACATAATACTTTGCAGGCTTATTCGTGTTGCTCCAAATGACAGAATTTTGTTCTTTTTAAAGGCTGAATAGTATTCTACTGTGTGGATTTGTATGTACATACATATATTAGTTTATATGTAGTCCATCCACATATATATATATCCATATGTACGTATGTGTCTATGTCTCCCACATTTTCTTTATCTGTTCATCTGTTTATAGACACTTAGGTTGATTCCATGTCTTGACTATTGTGAATAATGCTGTAAGGAACATGGGAGTGCATGTTTTCTTTTGAGCTTCTGATTTCATTTCCTTTGGATATATGTCCAGTAGTGAGATTGCTGGACCATATAGCAGTTCTATTTTTAATTTTTTTGTTGTACTTTGAGTTCTGGGGTACATGTGCAGAACGTGCAGGTTTGTTACATAGGTATACATATGCCATGGTGGTTTGCTGCACCAATCAATCCATTATCTACATTAGGTATTCCTCCTAATGCTATCCGTCCCCTAGCCCCCCACCCACTGACAGGCCCAAGTGTGTGATGTTCCCCTCCCTGTGTCCATGTGTTCTCATTGTTCAACTCCCACTTATGAGTGAGAACATGTGGTGTTTGGTTTTCTGTTTTTGTGTTAGTTTGCTTAGAATGATGGTTTCTAGCATCATCCATGTTCCTGCATAGGACATGAACTCACTCCTTTTTATGGCTGCAAAGTATTCCATAGTGTATATGTGCCATATTTTCTTCATCCAGTCTGTCATTGATGGGCATTTATTTGGATTGATTCCAAGTCTTTGCTATTGTGAACAGTGCTGCAATAAACATACATGTGCATGTGTCTTCACAGTAGAATGATTTATAATTCATTGGATATATACCCAGTAATGAGATTGCTGGGTCAAATGGTATTTCTAGTTCCAGATCCTTGAGGAATCACCACACTGTCTTCCACAATGGCTGAAATAATTTACACTTTCACCAACAGTGTAAAAGTGCTCCTATTTCTCCACATCGTCTCTAGCCTCTGCTGTTTCCTGATTTTTTAATGATCGCCATTCCAACTGGCATGAGATGGTATCTCACTGTGGTTTTGATTTGCATTTCTCTGATGACCAGTGATGATGAGCTTTTTTTCATATGTTTGTTATTTTTCAGAAATCCCCATGCCATTTTCCAGAATAGCTATACTAACTTACCTTCCCAACAATGGTGTACAAGGATTTCCTTCCCTTCATATGCTCGCCAGCATGTATGTTTTGTCTTTTTGATAATAACCATTCCCACAGGTGTAGTATGATACACACATAATGTTTTCAATGTTTTGGTGGTTGTGAGCTACTTTGTCCTTTCAAATGGTGAACAACTTGAAGTCGTATCCGCATTATATTTCCAGTCTCTATCACAATATTTGGCATACCTAAGTAATTTATAAACGCATATTAAGTCACTGATGGAATAGATATTAAGTAGTCAAGTTCTTATTTGCAATGAAAACTTAAGATGTGAATTGACTCACTTAATCCTCACAAAAACTTTATAACATACATTCTATGATTATTTTCCCGATTTTATAGATGAGTAAGTTGAGGCAGAGCAGAGATCAGTAACTTGTGTTAACGATGGAGCTGGGAAGTGGTGAAGCCAATATTGAGACCCATACACTCTGACTGTAGACTTTAATATGCTGCATTCTATTCTTTCCCCACAAGGTTGTAGCAGAACCAGGCCTGGCACCAGGGCTTGACTGCTGGTTATTTTCAATGGGCTGCCCTGACACAGCCACATCACAACCTTTCATCGTAAGATGTTCTATGTCTCTAAAACTTCAGCCAATTTTCCATACCTCATAGCTAGCCATTTCACAGCATAGTGGAGGTACAATTTCTTTTTTTTTTTAAGATTATGATTGTCCATTTCAAAAATTATTTTCTTTGTTTCTACATTCACCCAGGCCATTTTGTTTTTGAATACTGGCTTCTAATAAGCTTGTTACTCTTCCCAGCAATGACATTGACCAAACTAAAATTATTCCCACGATTAAAGTTTTGCACATCCAGTCACCAGTTGAACAGATGTGATGGTTAAACATGAGAATAGTGTCACATAACCCAGTGTGTGATTGTAGTTCCACATTTTATGGAATGTGTGACATCAAGCAACTTACTCATATCTTTGCTTTTTATTTTAACCATTTGTAAAGTGAAAACTAAGGAAAAATACTTTATAAAACTTCAGTGAGACTTAAATGAGATGATATACATAAACTAACTTAGAATGTTGTCCACTAAGTTCTCATTATAATGCCTATTGAGTGGTGGCTATTATTATTTCCCATTAATTTTATTGTAAAGACTCTAATATTATGGAAATAATTACAGACAACCAGCTCTTGCTACATGCACACCTTA
Source organism: Trachypithecus francoisi (assembly GCF_009764315.1). Lineage (NCBI taxonomy): Eukaryota > Metazoa > Chordata > Mammalia > Primates > Cercopithecidae > Trachypithecus > Trachypithecus francoisi. The sequence continues at coordinate 22,021,440 of NW_022681454.1, forward strand.
CTTTCTTACTCCTTGCATCTATACAAGAGCAATTGATTCCAATGAAGGGCATTCACTGGTGGCTCCTTGAAAGTATCTTATTCTTCTTGCAGTGTGAGCTTATTCTTCCCTGGACTAGAGTTTCTCAGTTTCGCTGCTACTTTTCCAGATCCATTATGCCCAGAAGATGGAAGGTTGCCTTCCAGAAGAGTGGCCACCTCCCAAAGCTACTGCCTATAGAGTGATGATTTAAGAGCTGTCCTGAGTGAAGTATAATTCTGTAGTGGGCTCCATGTACCTTTTGTGGGTTCGAGTTCCATGTCGTGCAAAAGTGAAAACAGTTTATTTAGCATTTGTATAGCAATGAAGATGACTGGAGAAATCACACTGTGTTCTTCCTTTTCCTGCAAATGTCTTTCTCTCTTTTTACCTCCCTATAACTGCAATACACAGTTCTTGTTACTTAAATAAACTGAGATATGGTCTGGCTCTATGTACCCACCCAAATCTAATCTTTAATTGTAATCCCCATGTGTTGGGGGAGGGACCTTGTAGGAGGTGCTTAGATAATCGGGGCAGTACCCCATAATATTCCCTTGATAGTGAGTGAGTTTTTCACAAGATCTGATGGCTTTACAAGGGGATTTTTCCCCCTTTTCTTTGCACTTCTCTCTCCTGCTGCCACGTGAAGAAGGACGTGTTTGCTTCCCCTTCCACTATGATTGTAAGTTTCCTGAGGCCTCCAAGCCATGTTTAACTGTGAGTCAGTTAAACCTCTTTCCTTTATAAATGACCCAGTCTTTGGTATTTCTTCATAGCAGTGTGGATAATGGATTAATACAGACCACGAATGGATTTGTGTGCAAAAGGGAACTGGCAAAAAATTTGGCTGAGAATGAACATTTTTTTCCCCTCTATGTTTCAATTCTTTTAACAATAGAATGCATCCCTGAAAACCTTCCAAATTCTCTACCTTCTGATCATACTGTCTATTATAATTCTGCCTGATGGCAAACTTCTCCTTATTGACTCTGAATTACATTTAATCCTGTTAGGATCACTTCTTATTGAAAGGCATGTGTTGTGATGGCATTGACGGGAACCGAGAAGCTGTGATGCCCAAGCAGAGGAAAATAAACTCTTGGAGCTTTCTAATGCTTGTCATTTTCATGCTGGGTCCAGCTGTGTAGTCTCTTGAAGGATGTAGAGGATTGGGGTGCTCAGTGCAGATAACAGATAATAGTGGGCTCCCAGGTAGTGTGGAGAGCTCTCCACCACAAGAAAATAATCTTTTGAGCCCAGTGGACTAAGAACCAAAGGCCATTTTCAGCTTAGACAGTATAATTCTATTAGTGAAAAGCCCTTGCAGAAGGAAATTGCCTGTGTTAAAATCTGTGCACAATTTAAAATAACAGGGCTAAGGGGGAAAATATCTCTATAAAAGGCTTTATGACTCCAGTGGATAATAATATCCTTGTCACATTAGGATCTGGGGACCTAAAGATATAAGGCTTTTTTCATCGTCATTGTTGTTTTCACAGCATATGAGCCTTCTTTTCTCCACTTCAGCCTGTGGAATAAATTTATTCTTGGCTGCTTATTTTATGAATTTGGATGCTATGTCAAAGCATTGTATTGTTTCTTATCAAGAAAGTAGAAAATAAGGTCTGCATCATTGTCATTTATTGGCACCTTATAAGATTGATATCATCTAAAAGCTCCATTTTGGCTCAATGTATCAAATGTGTAAGTTCCCTATAATTTGTGTGGGATTTGGTAGGCACAAGTTAATATAACTGTTTCGATATAGCATGTAAAAAGTATTTAAATACATATCTCAGTTTAGAATAGATTCATTAGAAAGGGCTGAATAGGGAAAAGAAGCTGTCAGCACAACTGATGTTCATTTTCTAGGGTGACAGAATACAGAAGTTCCAAGGACTGTAACTGTTGGATAGCTAATGCCACATATCACAGCCCTATCCACAAAGCAGGCCCTACTCATTCATTGGATGTCAGTTGCAAGTTTAAGACTTAGGCTACATTTTCCTAATTCCATGAAAAAGGCAACATGAGCAATGGGCTGTCATGTATTTGAAAGTTATGCCATGTAAGTAAAGACACAGTTCATAATTCCACAAAAAGATGATGGCAACATTTATTCCAGAATTAAGCAATAATGAAATAGATGATTCTTTGAGGTCTAGCAATGAACCAGGGAGTTTAAGACCAACACATCTCTCTCCTAACCTATAGCAAAATTAAGAGAGTAACCAACTGGTTTATTTTCTTCTGCCTTTCCTTGCTCTCTCCTTCTTTCCCTTTCTCTCTCCTCTCTTTTTCTTCTCTCCCCCTTTCTTCTCCATTACTTTATCTTTTTTACTAATTCTATTTCTCTCTATCCACTCACTCACTCACCCATTCATTTATTCTTTAATCAGACATTTATTTAAGAACCCATCTTGATTCAGGCATTGTGCTGGCTCTGAGAATACATTGTGACTAAGACTGAAATAGTTTTGGTCCTCATGAAACTTACAATTTATGTGAAAACATTGCTGGATTGTCCATTGAGAAGACCAAGCCTGTGCTTACAGTAATAGCAAAAAAGGAGCCATCCTTCTCGCATCTGTTAAAAATTAAGTTTGAAGATGTGAGCAAGAGGGTCCACTAGAAGCTCCTAGTAGTGCTCTCCCTGCTCCCCTTCCCTCACTGCCAGTAAAACAAACAACAAACAAAAAACTACATTTTGACCAAAATAACTGAAAGAGAGCATCGGAGAACAGCAAGGAGGCAGCAGAAATCCTGTAGACCACAGAAACCCAGGATGGCTGCACGGAGAAGAGGAGGACGCACCATGCCTCTCCCACTTCATTCCCCTAATTAAGGTCAGCTCAGAACCAGGAGGAACTTCTCCCTATGGAGGGAATGTAAAAAAGAGGACCCTAGCAGCCCCCATTGCCGCTGTGGACACCTGCAGTCTTTGCTACTGGAGAATCCTACAGTCCTCAGAGACTTGGAGCCCACCTGAGAGAGCCGTCTTGAGTCAACATGCTGAGCTACCCCTAGAGAAGGGGCCGAGCCTGTGCCTCACATGCTTGTGGCCCATGTGGTTGCTGCTCTGTACCATCTCGCAACAGAAGCCACTGATACAGTGTGTCCTGCCTGAGGGTGAGTACCCATTGCATCCCTCCATCCACGCCTGAGATGCAGTCACTGTCTCACTACACCCACCCAAACACATCATTTCCAAGGAGAGCTACTGCTATACCCTATACCCTGGAGCTGCTTCATTTTCCCATCATAGTCAATAGTGCACCCTCCCACTAGGGTCGAGCTGTAGCAGTGCCCTGCTCACAGGGATCCAGAGCCTCAAACTACTGGAACAGCGAGGCCCCTGGTGCCACAGCCTTGTAACACCTTGTTCCCCCACCCCTTCAGGGCTCTGATATTCTGGCACCCTGAAGCAGTTACACTTCTTTAACACTAAAGCTTACATGATGCCCCACACCCAGGGATCCAGAGGCTCTGCTGACCCGTGTAGCTGCACATTGTGTGGTCAAACAGATGCAGTGTCTCATATCCCAGGAAATCAGAGACTTGGGTAAGTTGTGCTACCCTGGCCTCCAGGCCAAACAGCCATGCTCCTTGTCTATCTGGAACTAAACTAGTCCCCTGCAGCCCAAGCTACTGAAGCATCTGCCTTTCAGGATTTGAGTCATTGCTGCACTGCTTTCTGCTCCTTGGGGTCCAAGCAACAGTGGGATCATGCTATTTCTGGTTCTTTGCTGCTGTTGCACCTAGTCTCACAGAACCCAGACAACTTCTGCATCCCATTATCCCAGAGTCCAGAGTCACCACTACATGGTACATCATTCCCTGGAGCCTGAGCTGCTATTGTGCCCTGTTGGTTTTGGGTACTGAATTGCAGTTGTGCTCTACTCCCTGAAGCTTGAACCTCTGGAAAACTCTTATACCCAGGAGTCATGCCAGTGATGTGTCCTGACCCCAGAGTTATATCCACAGCTGCATTCTAGCCTCCCTGGGTCTGAGCTGCTTCAGTGTGCCTTAGAGCAACATACTCTATCTTAGTGGCTCAATTATACCCATTTATGCCTTGGAAAGTTCAACTATGCTTCAAGTCCCAGGTACGACAATAGTTTCACAAGACCCTGAGCCCAGGAAGCTGGCCCTGCAGCTGCTTAGAGCACTTGTGTCCTGGATGCTGGTACTGGTGTAGCTTCCTATGAGCTGTATCAGACTCAATGCAAAGAGAGATATCATCAGTTAATATGCCTCACTGTGAGAAAACAAAAACAAAAGGATCCCTAAAGCTCTTACCCTAATAACCTATGTAGCTACTGTCACTGCCACAAGTTCCTACAGTCTAGATCACTGACACTCCCACAGTCATGACTAATGTTGATTCCAATGGAAGAAGCTGTACAGAGACCACACCACTATGCCCACATAGAACCAGAGCCACTGCACCTTGCCTGATCAGCACCCTCAGGCTAATCTTCAGGGGAGTCTTCTTCTGTGAAAGTCACTCTGTAAAGTTTGAAAGAGGTGACCACACCACCAGATGTACAGACATTAATACAAGGACACAAGAAAAATAAAAATGGAAGGAAACATAACGACACCAAAAGAATAAAATAATTCTCTAGTAACTGACCTCAAAAAAAGGAACTTTATGAATTGCCTGAAGAGAAATTCAAAATAATAATCTTGAGGAAACTCAGTGAGACACAAGAGTACGAATGGACAATTCAGTAAAGTTAGAAAAACAATTCATGATCTGACTGGAATTCAACAGAAATGAGTATCATAAAAAAGAAACAAAAAAATCTTAGAACTGAATAATTCAATTAGCTAAATAAAAAGAGAACTTCAACAGACTAGATCAAACAGATGAAATGATATGTGAACTTGAAGACAGGTCTTTTAAATGATTCAGTTAGAAGATAAAAAAGAAAAAAGGGATGAAAAAGAATGAAGACACCCTACAGTACTTATGAAACACCATTAATCAAACAAATATTGCATTATAATTATTTTATGAGGAGAAGAGACAGAGAAATTCACAAATAGCTTATTTAGTAAAATAATTACTGAAAACTTCTTAGGTTTAGGGACAGATATGAAGACCTAGACACATGAAGTTTGTAAGTCTCCAAATAGATTCAAACCAAAGAGATCCTCTCTGAGGTACATTTTAATCAAACTGTCCAAAGGCAAAGACAAAGAGAATCTTTAAAGAAGTAAAAGTATTAAGTTACATATAAGGGAATCTCCATTACACTGCTAGCAGATTTTTCAGTAAAAACCTTGTAGGCCACTAGAGAATGTGATAATATACTCAAAATGCTGAAAGAAGAAAACTACCAACCAAGAATACTATATCCAGTAAAGCTGTAGCTCAGAAATTAAAGTGAAATAAAGTAAAAAAACAACTTAATAACAAACAACAAAATGGCAGAGTAAGTCCTTATCTATCAATAATAAACTTGAATGTAAATGCATTAAATTATTTAATCAAAAGACATAGAGTGGCTAAATGAACAAAAACACAAGATCTAATTGTATGCTTCTTACAAGAGACTCATTTACGCTGTAAGGGCACACACAGAATTAAAGTGAAGGGATGGAAGAAGATACTCTGTGCAAATGGTAACCAAAAAAGAGTAGGAATGACTATAATTAGATCTGATAAGATAGACTTTAAGTCAAAAACTTTCACAAGAGACAAAGAAGGTCATTATTTGATAATAAAAGGGTCAAGGCATCAAGGGAGAATAATCATTGTAAATATGTGTGCACCCAACATTAGTGTACCAAAATACATCAAGAAATACTAATGGAATGAAGGGAGAAATAGCAATGCAGTAATAACAGGAGACTTCAATACTCCACTGTCAACAATGCATAGATCAACTAGAGAGAACATTAATAAGAAAACACAGAACTTAAATTTCACTTTTGACCAAATGGACCTAACAGATATATAAAAAATATTTTCATTCAATAGCAGTAGAAGGAACATTTTTCTCCAGTCCACATGGAACATTCTTCAGAATAGACCACATGCTAGTCCACAACACACGTCTTAACAAATTTAAGAAAATTGAAACCATACCTAATATTGCTTCAAACAACAGTATTATGGAAATAAATAGTAGGAGGAATCTTGAAAAGTTTACAAATATGTGAAAATTATACAACATGCATCTAAACAATGAATGGATTAAAAAATCAGAGGGAAATTAAAAAATAACTTGAGACAAATAACAATGAATAAAAACTTACAGAATGCAGCAATAGGAGTTCCAAGAGGACCGTTAATTGCAATTAATGCCTACATTAGAAAATAATGAAAATTCCTAATAAATAGTCTAACATCATGCCTCAAGAAAATATAAAAGAAAATTAAACCAAAAATTAGCAGAAGGAAGGAAATAATAAACATTAGAACAGAATCAAATCAAATAATGGAAAAACTATAGGCAGAATTAATAAAACTTAGTTGTTTCTTTAAAATAAGTAAACAAAATTGACAAACCTTCAGTTATCCTAAGAATAAAAGAGTGAAGACCCAAATAAATAAAACAAAAATGAAAATGAAGATGTTACAATAGACACCTGAGAAATAAGGAGATTATAAGGGACTATTATAAATAAGTATATGCCAACAAATTGGCTAAACAAAAGAGAATGGATAAATTCCTAGAAAAATACAACCTACCAAGATTAAGTCAGAAATAAATAGAAAGCCTGAAGAGACCAATAATAAGTAAAAGAGAGTAAAGAAGTAGTAAAATATCTCCCCAAAATGAAAAGCTCAGGATCAGATGGCTTCTCAGTTGAATTCTATCAAATATTCAAATAATTAACACCAATACTCAAACTCTTCTGAAAAACAGAACTAGAGAAAAGACTTCTAAACACAATTTACAAAGTCGGTATCACCTTGATGCCTGTATTAGTCCATTCTTGGATGGCGATAAAGAAATACCTGAGACTGGGTAATTTATAAATAAAAGAGGTGAAATTGATTCATGGTTTAGTAGGCCGTACAGGAAGCATGGTGCTGGCATCTGCTCAACTTCTGGTTAAGCCTTAGAGAACTTTCAATCCTGGCAGAAGGCAGAGAGGAAACAGGCATGTCACATGGCAAAAGCATGAACAAGACAGAGAGAGAGGAGAGGAGGTGTCATACACTTCTAAATGACCAGATCTTGTGAGAACTCACTATCTTGAAGACAACACCAAGCCCTAAGAGATCCACTCCCATGATCCAAACATCACCCAACAGGGCCCACCTCCAGCCCTGGGGATTACAATTCAACATGAGATTTGGGTGGACACAAATATCCAAACTATATCAATGCTTAAGACAGACAAAGATATCATAAGAAAAGAAAACCATAGTCCAATTTCTTTAATAAACATTGATGTGAAAATTCTCAGTAAAGTATTACAAACTGAATCCAACAACACATTAAAAAGATTACACATCACGACCAAATGAGATTCATCCCTGGCATTCAAAGCTGTTTAATATACATGAATAAATCAGTATGATGCATCACATGAATATAATATTAAAAATCACTTATCATTCCAATCAATGCAGAAAAAGCATTAGACAAAGCCCATCACCCATTCTTGATAAAAATTCTCAACAGTTTAGGTATAGAAGAAAAGTTCCTCAACATAAAAAAGGTCATTTATGAAAAAATCCACAGCAAATATTAAAATAAATGGGGAGAAATTGAAAACTTTTCCACTAAGATCTGGCACAAGGGAAGTATACCCACCCTCACTATTTCTATTCAACGTAGTACTGGAAGTAGGCAGTTGACTTTTGAACAATAGGGAGGTTATGGGCACTGATTCCCATACAGTCGAAAATCCATGTATAACTTTTGACTTCCCCCGTACTTAACTAATAATAGCTCACTGTTGACTGGAAGCTTTCTGGATAATGTAAATAGTTGATTAACATATATTTTGTGTGTTATATATATTATACCCATAAGCTAGAGAAAAGAATATGTTATTGAGAAAATCGTAAGGAAGAGAAAGTATATTTAGCACATATTAATTGAAATAAATCACCATAAAAGTATTCTTGTCATCTTCCATAGCGTAAGCTGAGGAGGAGGAGAAAGAAGAGAGGTTGATCTTATTGTCTCAGGGGTGACAGAAGCAGGAAACCCACATGTAAATGGACCTGTGCAGTTCAAACCTGTGTTGTTCAGGTGTCAACTATACTCACTAAAGCAATCACAAAAGAAAAAGAAATAAAAGGCATCCCAATTGGAAAGGAAGAAGTGAAATTACCTCTATTTGCAGATGACATGATTCCACATGCAAGAACCCTAAATGTTCCACAAAAAATTTTAGAACTAATAAATAAATTCTGTAAATAGTAGGACATATGATCATCAGTAGCATTTTAATACAAAAATATCTAACTGAAAAAGAAATCAAAAAAGCAATCTCATTTATAATAGTATCAAAAAAAAAAAAACACACCTGGGAATAAATTTAACCAAAGAGGTGAAAGATCTGTGAATTGAGCACAATAAATGGATGGAAAACATCAAAGAAGAAACAGATAAATGGAAAAATATTCATGCCTTATGGATCAGAATTGTTATTTTTAAAATGTTTATATGCCCAAAGCAGTATACAGATTCAATACAATCTCTATCAAAATCCAAATAGCATTCTTCACAAAAATATAAAAAACAATGTCAAATTTGTATGGCAGCATAAAACACCATAAATAGCCAAAATAATTTTGAGAAAGAAAAACAAAGTAGGAGTCATCACACTTCTTGATTTAAAATTACATTGCAAAGCTATAGTAATTAAAACAGAATGGTTGTGGCATAAAAACAGACACATGGACTGGTGGAACAGAATGGAGAACTCCAAAATAAATGTGTTAATTAATTTTTGACAAAGGTACAAAATGGGCACAATGGGGAAAGATAGTCTCTTCAATGGATGGTGCTGGGAAAACTGGATTTTCACAAGGAAAAGAGTGAAACTGGACCCTTACCTTATACCATAAACAAAAAATAACTGAAAAATGAAAAAAAGACCTAAATTTAATAACAAAGACTATAAAACTCCTGCTACTGGACATTAGCCTTGGCAATGATATTTTGGATGTCATTACAAAAAGCTCAGGCCACAAAAGCAAAAATAAATTAATGGGACCATATTAAACCAAAAAGCTTCTGCACAGCAAAAGAAACAATTAACAAAATAAAACAATAGCCTATGATTTGAAAAAAATGTATTTGCAAATCATGTATCTGATAAGGGGTTAACATTCAAAATTTATCAAGAACTCATACAACCCAACCCAATAGTCAAGAAACAAATAATGTGGATACAAAATGGGTAAAAGACCTGAATAGACTTTTCTACCAAGAAGACATGCAAATGACCAACATATATAAAAAGATATTGTGCATCATAGCATCAGGGAAATGCAAGTCAAAAAACACTATGAAATACAACCTCACACTCTTTAGAATGGCTACTAGCAAAAAGTCAAAAGATAATAAATGTTGGTGACAGTATAGAGAAAGGGGAACTCTTACATACTGTCTGTGGGAATGTAGATTGTTATAGACATTATGGAAAATAGTATGGACTAAATAAATTAAAAATAGAATGACCTTATGATCCAGTAATCCCTATTCTGGGAATATACCCAAAAGAAATGAAATCACCCCTTCACAAAAATATCTACACTCTCATATTTATTGTAGCATCATTCATAATAACCAAGATACAGAAAAAACCTAAGTGTCTGCCAATAGACAAATGGATAAAGAGACTGTAGTACAAATATGCATAATGGAATATTATTCAAGCCTTAAAAATAGAATCTTACTATTTTCCACAACATGGATAAGCCTGGAGGGCATTTTGCTGCGTGAAATAACCTAGACCCAGAAATAAAAAGATTGCATGATATCAAATTTATATGTGAAATCTAAAAAAAAGAAAAATTAGTTACTAGGAGTGAAGAGGTGAGGGAAAGGGAAGAAATGGAGAGATGTAGATCAGAGGATATAAAGTAGCAGTCACGTAGTACGAACAAGTCTAGAAATCTAATATGCAGCATGGGGACCACAGATAATAAAATTGTATCACATATGGGATTCACACTAAATGAGTAGGCTTTAGCTGCTCTTTGCCATAAAATTTTTAAAATGGGTAACTATGTGAGATGATGGACATGTTAATTTGCTTCACTATAGTAACCTTTTTACTACCTATATGTAGCCCATGACACAATGTTATATATCTTAATTATACACACTAAATTTTATTTAAAACATTAAAATAAAGTTTAGTATACGATATTTGGAGTAAAGCAGAGAAGCACTCACAATGGGTAAAATTAAAACCTTATTGGATTTCTTAAACTTATTTTAAAGTCTTGTTTTAAAAAAAATTTCAAAATCCATCTGGTGTTGGAAGAGACACACCATTATCTTGTCAGAGCTTAGGGCCTCTAAAGTCTTAATAGAGAACATGCAGGGAACAAGTAAGTAGACAGCAAGTGACATTGAACGACTAATTAGAAGGGTGATGAGTACTGTAAAGGAGAAATACAGAGTGCTAAGGAACAAATGACAAGGGGACCCTAACATTCCTTTTCTTTTCTGTATGAAGTCCAAGACATATACATTTTCAAATGTAATGCAAGAAATCTCTTGAAAGAGTTGGTGTTCAGAAGCCTGATATGCGCGAGGGGTTGGGGGTGGGAATCACCCCATCTGGCTGCCCACGAACTGAACAAAAAATTGATAGCCTTGAAACAGGACTTGGATAGGGTAAAGATATGTTACTCTAACAAAATTGAATAGTTGGACAATCTTGATTTTTAGAAGGGGAAATTATTTCCTTTACCTTCCCTTGATAGGAATATAGGGAAGAGAAGCTGCAAGCAATGGCCACTTCACATTGTAAGAATAAGCTTGAAACATTTTACTCCTTGTGACTTTCAGGTCTTTGGAGCCATGATTATCGGAACCATTTCTATGATAGCGTCATGGTACCAAAGCAGGAAGATATTCGATGGTCCCTAAAAAGTCTGATATAAAACTGTGTGTCAATCACAGTATGATCTAAGCTACTACATTTAGCATATGCCATGGTCTTCAGTTTCAGTGGGTATCAGTGTCACCTGGAGGGCTTGTTAAAACATGGGTCACTGGGCCCCATCCTGGAGTTTTTGATTCACAAGGTCGGGTGTGGGGCCAGAGGATTTGCATTTCTAATAAGTTCCCAGGTGCTGCTGCTGCTTCTGCCCATTTGAGTATGCCAATGAGTCAGCTAACCCTAATGATGGGAGGTGAAAGAGGATTGCCCTAAAAATCTGAAGACCTGAGTAGAGCTTTAAGCTCCACCATATAAATGTCTTGATAATCTTAATCTTGTCATTAAATTTCTCCAAATGTCTTCCTTCAACGGTGGGATGCATGTTTTATAATAACATTGTCATAGAGCTAAATTATACAATATATCTGAAGGTGTTTTGTTAACTGAAAAAAAAAATATGAGATTTTTTTTAATCCTTTTTCTTGGCTCTTGTCATAATCATATATGTTTGGATAGTGTCTCTGATGAAAAATTTTCCAAAATTGGGGGTGTCCTAGAGGGCTGCAAGAGCAAATCTCTGACCTCCAACAGGCATGGTGGGAGGAAGAATGCAGTGACTGTTGATACGCTACAAATTAGACATTCCTGAAAAATTTACTTGTGACCAATTGCGCGGTGCTTCTGGAAGCTCCTGTCATTGTTGCCTTTGGAAATATGTCAGTTATTTTAGAAATCAGAGCTGTCTGATCCAATTTTGGGTGAACCGATGAAGCCTCCTGGACAAGTATGATTGAACATCCCTCAAGAGTGATAGGGTATCAAGAAAGAATAGTATTAAGTATTAAATAAGTAAAAACAAAAACAAGAACAAAAACAAATAACAAGCTATTTTGGCTTTGTGAAGCAACTCACTTTTACTGATGAGCTTTAAAAATCATTGTCATTCTTATTCTCTGGTGTATTTACCTACTGAATAGTTACTTTTATCCAAATGTATTAGGGTTTTGAAAAAAAATTAAACTGCAAACCAAAAACCTTTCTATTATTATCAGCTGAAATCAAGGTCCCATATTTTATTGACTGTCAACTATCTAATGTGCATTATCTCTAGTCTCAGCTGGGCCCTCCCTGACCTGAGCTGTTACAGGAGAAATGGGCAACTCTGAATGCTGGTGAAAATTGGAACATCAATGTGTCCTCAAAACAAACCTGTGAAATGCCCTGGGAGAATTGCAAAATTGAGAATCCCTTCCGTGGGGTATCCTGAGATCTTTTATTTGGCCGTTAAACGGTTCATAAAACTTATCATCTCAAGTGGTGACAGAAAATCATTGAGAAAGCTTCCTTCTGTCCAGCAATGACAAAGAAAACATCCCTGCATATTGGTTGTCCTGGTCACGGTTGTTCGGAGCCCTGGGTGCATGCCAAATGACTGGCCAGGTAGCCCTCAAGGTTTGACTTGAAATATGGTTTTTCCTTAAGCTTTGGGGGTACCTGCTTTCTTGTGTTTTCATAATTATAGCTGGAAGATTTCCCATAGGAGTTTAAATTGTTGTTCAATAGCATTTCTAGGGGTGAATAACAGATAAGGGAAGAAAACATATTTAAAAGAGTAAAGGAACGAAGGATTAACAGGAAATCCTTGAGAACAGTCTCCAGATCTTAGAAGATTGGCCTATCAGCAGCTGTAAGTTGCAAGTCTAAATCAATAGCTGGGACTCTAGAGTCAGACGGGGGGGCTGAATTATTTGTTCTGTCACTCTCTAGTTCTCTGACCGTGAGTAAATAAGCTTCCAGAGCCTCAGTTTCCTGCTTCGCAAAATTAGCCTAAAATATTTCCTTCCTCACATATGCATAGTGAAGATTAATGGCATAATATCTGTTAGTTTCAACTAGATTATTTGTTCCTTTAAAGAAGAGAACAGGCCAGGCACAGTGACTCACGTCTGTAATCCCAGCACTTTGGAAGGCCGAGGCAGGTGGATCACCTGAGGTTGGGAATTTGAGACCAGGCTGACCAACATGGAGAAACCCTGTCTCTACTAAAAATACAAAATTAGCCAGGTGTGGTGGTGCACGCCTGTAATCCCAGCTACTTGGGAGGCTGAGGCAGGAGAATCGCTTGAACCCAGGAGGCGGAAGTTGTGGTGAGCAGAGATGGCACCGTTGTACTCCAACTTGGGCAACAAGAGTGAAACTCCATCTCAAAAAAAAAAAAAAAAAAAGAGAGAGAGAGAGAACAAGGTCTCTGTCCATTTTTTAATACATATTGTTTGGAGACGCTACAATGTACTGGAGACTGGGGCTATCTGCCTCCAGCTGCCTACTCCATCCCAGTATGAATAACTCAATGGTCAGCATGCAGTCGGTGCTTACATATACTTGATTAATTAAGTAAATAAACACTTTTCATTTAGCTTCTTTAAAATAAAATGATACAGTGTGGGTCAACTCCTTTATTCACGTCTCATCCTCCCCTAAAATACGTGCAACCTTTAATTTGGACATCCTATTATTTAAAAAATAAAATGGCGAAATTTCTTCACAGGTCTTCCATGTCTTAGTATTTCCTGGGGACATAGTTGATTAAAACTTGACATGAGCAAAGTTTTTATTTTATACAGGATGAAATATATGCAAAGGACCATGGCTATGTCACGATCATAGTTTACATTCTTGAAGTTTGGATCTAATTTTTGATTTAGGCACTTTGCCCCCAATGAAATATTATGTATTATAATGTAGTAGTTAATAAGATCTGATACAGTAACTTTAAATTGAATTTCATTAAAAAATAAGAGCATAAAATGTCTTCCTAATAGTCTTAATTAGGGAAAATGGAAAACCATAGTATTTCTATCTTAATGCACTAACTAAGATAATTGGGATAATATAAAATACATAGAAAAATAGGAAGTCTGGAAGCCAAAGGAAAAATAACCCACTGTTTTCCAGTTCTTAATATTTTTGTTTCTAGACTGAGGAGTCTCACCAGATGTCAGGCATAACGTCTTTAAGCAATTATTCTCTTTCATGTGTATAAGTCAGTATTGTCCTGTTTTGTGGTGACGGTAGCCCTTGTTTTGTAGTGACTGCTTCCCTGGGAAAGGCATTGTTCTGAATCTTACTGCTTCATAACAACTGCCACTTGTCCTCTTGATTAGGGCATTGTATGAAAACAGTACGTTCATTGCCAGGCTCTCACTAATCTCTCTCCTTTCATCCAGTGCCTCCCCGTTTCTCAGAGAGCTCTGCCTTTGCATTTTTAATTGAATACTCCTAAAAGTTTATATTCATGTATTCTGCTTGCCAGAAATCTCTGTTCATACCACACTATGAAGGTCTTATCTTTCTCTTTTATATTTCAGTCTGGTCGGGGAGTGAAATTAAGCTTGATTCCCTAATTGGGAGCCACATGGGGCATCCGCGTGATGATAACTGTACCAGAACTCAATAGCTACCCAGCACTCCGAAACAGAAGGTCGCCATTTTGTAAAACCAGAGAAAATGCTACTGGGCATTTTGCAGAATTGTCAATCAGGACAGAATGGACACTAATTGCTTCTCCCACAGCTGTTAACATTTCTCTTCAGTAGCCAAGCAACCCTTAAGACAGATAGAAACTCTCTAAGACATCTGAAAATTTTCTGCAGACCTAAGTATAGGCTTCCAAGGTGACATCTGTGATGAGTCGTCCATTGATTAATATAAATGAAGAGCTAACACTTCTGAACAAATAAAACATTTCAGACAAAGAGATCTGACTCTATTGGAAGGATATAGTAATCAGATAAATAAAATTATCCTATATTTACAACTTTTGGGAGTGTTGATATTGTTGTAATTTTATGTGTCTCTCCCTCACAGTGTTCTCCAAAGTAAATGTGGCCACATCTGGAGATGGACAATGCAATTTAGTGGGTATGAGAATAAGTTATTAAAACTTCTCTCCATATTCATTTTTATTTAATAATTAAGAAAATCTATAAGTAACTTATATAACTCAATAGCAGAAAAAAATTAATTAAAATATGGGGAAATGACTTAAACAGACTTTTTAAAATGAAGATACACCAATGCCCAACAGGTGTATGAAAAAGTGCTCAACATCACTAATCATTAGTGAAATGCAAATTAAAACCACAATGAGATAACACCTTATACCTGTTAGAATGGCTATTATCAAAAAGACAAGAGATAACAAGTGTTGGCAAAGATGTGGTGAAAAGGGAACCCTTTGCATTGCTGGCAAAAATGCAAATTGGTAAAGCATTATGGAAAAATGTATGGCAATTCCTCAAAATATTAAAAATATGACTGCCAGATGATTCATTAATCCCACTTCTGGGTATATATCCAAAGGAAACAAGACATTGAGATGTGGATGAATCTTGAGGACATTATGCTAAGTGAAGTGACGTAGAGAACATCAAATACTTCACAGTAAGCGATTATATATGTGGAATATAAGAAAGTGAAACTCACAGAAACAGAGCAGAATCGTGGTTTTCACGGCACGGCGTTGGGGGAAATGGGTGCAAATTTAGTTACAAGACTGAAAAAGTCCTGGGGATCTACTGTACAGCATCAATGACTATAGTCACAATATTGTGTGCTTGAAATTTGCTAAAAGAGTACATCTGAAATGTTCTTAATGCGCGCGCGCGCGCACACACACACACAATGGTAAGTAATAGATGTGATAATTTTATGGTGGTAATCATTTCACAATATATACATATATCGAATCATCACATTGTACATTTTAGATTTATGCAATTTTGTTTTTCAATTGTACATTTATAGAGTTGAACAAAATAAGATTAAGAAAAGATGCAATCTTTACTAATATTTAGTTTGAATATTTAGCACATATTTAATTCATAAACATATATATATATATAAATAGTATATAAAGAGAGACAGAAAGAAGGAGGGAGAATGCATGCTCCAAAAATGTTTACTATTGGGAATATGTATTAGTTATCTACTGCTGTACAACAATTACTGCCCCACCACCCCCCGACTCCAAATAGCAGCTTACAACAGCAGTTGTTATCTCACAGTTTCTATGGGTCAAGACTCTGAGTGCAGTTTAGTTGGCTGCCTCCAGCTCAAGGTTTCTCATATGATTCTGGCCAGGGCTGTGGTCACACTGAAGGCTCGATTGGGGAGAATCTGTTTCAAGCTCACCCACCTGGTTGTTGATGATAGACTGAGAACCTCAGTTCTTCACTGGCTATTAACTGGAGGCCTTCCTCCTTTCCTTGTGTTTTTATAGGGCCTCTCACAATATGGCAGCTGCTGGCTTCCTTCAGAGTGGGTAAGAGAGAGGAGAGAGAGAGAGAAAGAGAGAGAGAGATAAAATGAGAGAAAGTATCCAACTCAGACGCCAAAATCTTTTAATAACTAATCTTAGAAGAGGCATACATCAGTTTTGCCATATTCTATTCAGCAGAATAAAATAGAAGCATTTTGAATAGAAATGATAGGATAGGATAGGATAGAATAGGTGTGCCACTAAGTCCAGTCCATGCTCAAGGGGAGTGGATTATACAAGGGTGTGAAGAAAAGGATGCATTCATCTTTGTTTTTTGTTTTGTTTTGAGACAGGATCTCACTCTGTCACCCAGGCTGGTGTGCCATGGCATGATCTCAGCTAACCGCAACTTCCAAGTCTAGAATTCAAGTGATTTTCATGCCTCAGCCTCCTGAGTATCTAGGACCACAGGCACACACCACCACATCTGGCTAATTTTTGTATTTTTAGTAAAGACAGGGTTTTGCCATGTTGGCCAGGCTGGTCTCAAACTCCTGACCTCAAGTGATTCTCCTGCCTCAGCTTCCCAAAGTGCTGGCATTACAGGCATGAGCTGCTGCACCCAGCCTCATCTTTGTATTGATGAGTATCTTTGAGGCTGCTCACCACACAGCACATAATCAAAAAGTCTGGAGACCCCTTCCCTAGAGCAGAAATTGGCCATCTCTTTTCTGTAAAGGTCCACATTATAAATATTTTAAGCTTGATGGGACACATGTGGTCTCTGTTGAATATTTTCTTTAACAACCTGTAGGCCGGGCGTGGTGGCTCAAGCCTGTAATCCCAGCACTTTGGGAGGCCGAGACAGGCGGATCACGATGTCAGGAGATCGAGACCATCCTGGCTAACATGGTGAAACCCCGTCTCTACTAAAAAATACAAAAAAAAAAGTAGCCGGGGGAGGTGGCAGGCGCCTGTAGTCCCAGCTACTCAGGAGGCTGAGGCAGGAGAATGGTGTGAAGCTGGGAGGCGGAGCTTGCAGTGAGCTGAGATCCGGCCACTGCACTCCAGCCTGGGCGACAGAGCGAGACTCCGTCTCAAAAAAAAAAAAAAAAAAAAAAAAAAACCTGTAAAACAATATAAAAATCATTCTTAGCTTGAAAGCCATACAAAAATAGGCAACAGACCAGATTTTATACAGAGACCATAGCTTGGCAATACCTGTTCTAGTGGACTGTGAGGCAGATTTTAGCTCAGAATTTAAAAGCCTAACAATTAAGGCTATCCAATGATGGAACCAGTTTGCCCCCAAAATAACGTGATTAAATTATCCATAGGATGATTTAAGCAGAATTATCTAGTTCTCTCATACTGGATGAGGATAGTTGGAATTGAGAGATAAAGCAGGAAGAAATGGACCAGTTGAACTCCTCCCAGAAAATGAGTTTCAAAAGATATGATTCAATAAATGTACCTTCTGGATAAATAAAGTTGGAAAATGTATTTACTATATTTCATTTTGAGAGAAACACAAACTATTAGCGTATCAAAGTCTCTAAGAAGTAAGAAAACTTGTTTGATTTTGTTTTCTCCAAAATTATTTGAGCAAGGAATCTCCCATTCCCTTTGGTTGTAGTAACACCCCTTACTTTTGTTCCATTGCACAAAGTTAGGAAACAACAGATTAACTGATATGTAAGATCTGTTCTGACTTGAGTCTAGGCATGTAAGATGGTATTTGGTTCCATTAACAGTTAATATTTTCCTGTATATCTATCTCCCTACAATGTTTAGTTCATTTTAACAAACATTTACCAAGTACATGCACTAGGCTAGGCCCTGTTGCTAGGCATGGAAAGGTAAAGATGATATAGCTCATTTCCTCAAAAAGCATATTAATTGCTTCTAGGCTCTGAGCTTTAGCACAGTGCTTCTCACACAGAAGGTATTCAGGATAGGTCTATTGAATGAATGAAGAACAAATAAAATGGAGCTGTTTGAATCCTTTGAACCATTTGGGATTATGGACACAGAGGAGAATTCTCTGTCCTCTGTCTCTGTCTCTGTCTCTGTCTGTCTCGCTCTCTCTCTCTCATGGGGAGAGAAAAATTCCCTCTGTGTTTCTAATCCCAAATATATATGAAGAGAGAGACAGAGTGAATCAATGAATTCTGGATGAAAAGTAACAATGCAATCAGTTTTCCCAATGTGGCCATAAATCTAGATATATGTTCCTGAGCAATCAAACTAAGTTTATCACCATTATAAATTAAGAAGATTAAACTAGAATTGTGCTTCTGAAATTCAGATTTATATTAGTGTCTGCCACTTTAAAAATAACCCTTGCAGATTCAAGTTGACGTCTTTCCACTAGATGGTTTGATATGACTGTAGCTTTCATCTTTGTATAATAGAGTATTATCTGGTTACAACACATAATTCAATTAACATTATCCTTTAAATTTCTCCATCCTTTGTTGAAATGCTTAAATTTATTCCTCTTTTATCCTCGCCTCTCCTTTTTCAATCTTGGAGACTACTGTCATTAATCTATATCTTTTGAGGTTATCATTTCACTTTAGCTAGGAAGCATTTCATTCTTATCAGCATCCACAGTGCATCATCTGGGCTGTTCTTCTCTATATTGTGTATTGCCATCAATATTCCATCCTTATATATTTTTAATCTCTGCCAAAAATGTTGTATCATCTTCATTTCTGGTCAGATAAAATAAATGTTTCATTGGATATGTAAATGATCCTGTAAGCTAGATGAATTTAGGAGGTTTTGCTTTCAGTGTTGAAATAAGATCTTTATCCTTAAATCAGACAGTATGGAAACAAATGCAACGTTACATGCCGACATATTTTTAAATGCTATTATTTTAACCTCCCCATGAAGAAAAAAATGACATCTGTGACATAGGATTTGCTTTGGAAAATGAAGTCTTTTCATTTATTTACAAAAAAAGGAGGATCGAGAGCACTTAAGGAAGCTTTAATTCTTTGTCTATTGCTCCAGCTGTCAAGTCACAATAGCATTGGCCTCTGCTTGCCTGGGCTGGAAGCAAATGATGCCCCGCAAAGCAACCTGGGAAATAAAATCCAGAATATTTTAACTGGAAGGAACCTAAAATGATGTCTGGCCCGGCTCTCTGTTTCTAGAGTTGAACATACTAGGACTCAAAGAGATTAAATAAAATTAAAAGCTACATGGCTCTCAATACTTGCTAGAGGCCAGATTTCCTGATTCCCAGCTCCATGCTCTTTCCAACTCATCACGTTGTGGTGCCTCTTCTTGTTTAAGTTTTCCTGAATAGGCAAGTGAGAACTTTGTGAACAGATCACAGTTCTTAGTAACAGATGCCCATTAGGAACCCCGGTAGGAATATTCAAGCAAAGAAGACCTTAAGATAATGAAATAAATATTTTTGGCCCACAACTTGTAGGTAGGTCTGCTATAGTAAAGTCAGAGATATGAGCATGCGGGATAGTGGTGACGAAGTCCTCCATGGCATTGACACGAGTGGTGGCATTAAGACAAAAAAGGTCCACAGAAAGGGAAAGCATGAATAAGAAGTGGGATGTTTGGGCCGGGCGCGGTGGCTCAAGCCTGTAATCCCAGCACTTTGGGAGGCCGAGACGGGCGGATCACGAGGTCAGGAGATCGAGACCATCCTGGCGAACACGGTGAAACCCCGTCTCTACTAAAAATACAAAAACTAGCCGGGCGAGGTGGCGGGCGCCTGTAGTCCCAGCTACTCGGGAGGCTGAGGCAGGAGAATGGCATAAACCCGGGAGGCGGAGCTTGCAGTGAGCTGAGATCCGGCCACTGCACTCCAGTCCGGGCGACAGAGTGAGACTCCGCCTCAAAAAAAAAAAAAAAAAAAAAAAAAAAAAAAAAAAAAAAGAAGTGGGATGTTTGAAGATTTTCAGTCCTTGGATGCTCCTGTTCAGAAGTCTAACCTATATTTATTTTAATTGCATTTTACAAAGATATTCAAGATGTTTTGGAATGTTTAAAGAAACAAAAAACAAGTTATTGTATTTAGATACATCTAAAGGGTACTGTCTTTCTGTTATTTTAAAATTCATTTTTAAAGATCTGAGAAAAAAAAGCAGATCATGGAATGCAAAACAAAAGCCATGAAAATCAGTGATTAAAGGAATCAATAGAAATCATTCTGATATTGAGAAGCAAATGTCACAAAAAATTCAGATTATAACAAATGCAATAACTTCCATTATGATTAGGTGTCCATGAAAATTAAATCTGCTGTTTATGATTTTGTATGTTTGATGACTGGAAGAATTCTTTACAGACTAGCTTCTGGTTTCTAACATTTCAAACCCTGTTTATTTTCTCATACCTACACACTTTCAGTTATGGGAGTCTCAGCTCATGTTGCCATGTGACCCTTGGACCTGTACATTTTATGTCATAAAGTCAGATTAGTCAGCGCTTTAGGTGGCAGGAGTTCCTTAAAGCCATTTCTATATCCAGACAGCTATCAGTAACTTAACTATCGATAGAAGTGACTATGAATAGAGATACTAAATCTATCCCCCTAACCGCAGACTAATTGTGTTCCCCAAAGACTTTTCAATTTATAAAGAAAAGCAGAGACCCAGGACAGATAAGTTATGTGGCTTTCTTCATCAGCTGGTTAGCAATAGGGCTAAGACTAGAATCCAAATCTGCAGCTTCTATTTAGGTGGCTTTTTACTGTCTTTTGTTCTTGGATTTTTCCTGGATATCTTTACTATACTTTCCTCTGGGCACTGAGAAGAGGACTTAGAACTTTTCCCAGTTTTCCAAATGGGTGATTGGCCTGACACCAACGTTTCCTTAATTTTTTTTTTTTTTTTGAGATGGAGTTTTGCTCTTGTTGCCCAGGCTGGAGGACAATGGCGCCATCTCGGCTCAACCTTCGCCTCCCTCCACCTTCCGGGTTCAAGTGATTCTCCTGCCTCAGCCTCCCGAGTAGCTGAGATTACAGGCATGCGCCACCACGCCTGGCTAATTTTTTGTATTTTTAGTAGAGATGGGTTTCACCATGCTGGCCAGGCTGGTCTCAAACTCCTGACCTCAGGTGATCCACCCGCCTCAGCCTCCCAAAGTGCTGGGATTATAGGCATGAGCCACCGCGCCCAGTCCCAAATTTTTTTTCTTAATCATGCTTTCTAGATGTAAGATTTTTCAATGGATTCCCATAACTTTGATGGCACAATTGCAGAAAGGTCCTTAAGTATGGAAATTTCACTTTTTCGCAGTCTGGTTCCTGCCAGGTTCACCTGTCTTCTCTCTTGCCCATCTCCTAGGTGTACATACTGTTTCCTTAGGAATTTGTACAGTTCTTTGACTTTTTTTTCTCTGTTCTTTTAAAATCGTTTCTTCTCTATGTTGAATCCCCTCCTGCTTCATTTCTGCTTGGCTAATTATTTCTAGTTTCAGCTGGGGAAATAGATGAAGAAGTTGTACATCTCTTATCAATTTTTCAGTTTCCAACAGTCCCCAAATAAATTGCATGCAGCACCATGAACCTACAAAATTACCTTAAAGTACGGCAAATGATTGCATTAAAATATCACCTTTTATTCCTAGGAGGAGACTGTGCAAATATTCAAAAGCGATGGTTTGTAGTTAGCAGGCAGTACAGTGCAAGCCAGCTCTTGTTTTTAAATGTTATGCCCAGAAGAGATCTTTGAAATTTTATAAACAGATGGATTCTTTTTGCTTGATTCACTAATGTTTTACAATTAACTAATTAACAGGTTTATTGCCAAAATTAGCAATAAAAAGTGCTCAGGAGTTTCGACCAAAGCAGTCTTTTGCAATTACATAGTTACCAAAACAATCTGCATGATAGTTTGAGGCTAAACGTTGCTCAAATCAGAATTTCACCTGCTGTTTTCAAATAAAAGTTGACAAATACAAAAATGAACCCTGTAGATTTTCAGACTCCTTTCATACACACAAGCCTCTGCCTTAATTAATAATAATTACAGGTAACACAAACTATAGTTGGAAGGCTTAAATGTACCCAAATTGCTTTCAAGTGTGCAAAATTGCTTAGCAAACACAGTTCTGAAGGACTATCAGGAACTATTTTTATGTAAAGTCCATCTGCTGTCCTCTAGCTACAGGACCTTAAATGACCTATTCAACCTGATTTCCTACTGTTCCCTACTACAAGCCAGGACACTCTCCTGTCTTAAGAGTTATTCATTAGACTGCCCCTCTGATGTTACACCTCATCCCTCTCCAACACACTCCAAGTTTCTGCTATAGGCAAACCCTTGGAGTTCCTTGAAGACACCACACTCCGCATCCTGCTTTGGCATGAGCTATTTTCCTGTCTGGAATACTTTCTAAGCTCCTTCAGGATTTAGCTTGGGCATTGACTCTTTTGGGATATATTCCCTAATCGACCCCTATTCCTGTCTCCAGAAAGCAGAATGAAGCTTAGGGAGGGTTTTCCATTTGGTGTTCTTTCACTCAGCTGCAAGCACTTCCAGAGAAGAAATGTGATTTCGATTTTTTAAAAAAATTCTAAGCTCAGTGAATATCAGTTGGAAGGAAGGAAGGAATAAAAGGAGGGAGAAAAAGAGAAACGATGCTTTTGTTTGTTTCAGTATCTTTAGTACAGACCGTTCACTCTGCCCAAAACCCTTTGGCTTATATTTCTAGGTTCGTTTCTCAGAACCCTCATGGAAGTTTCAGTTTGTACCAACACAGCGATTCCTGCTGTTTTTGAGCCTTGCTATAGCCCTTTATTTTTTCTGGCATGAAAAATCTGCTTCACCAATTGGGCTGTAAGCTTCCTGAGTTGGAAGGTATGAGCACTCAAAGGGGCTTAGAGATATATATTACCCATTCTAACAATTTTCCCAATGTGGGAATTCCACCGGCCACAGTTCAGGTATTTCTGCTAATTCTCTTGAAGTTTCCTTGGTGTCCGGACCTTGATAAGCACTTTCTGTGCATGACTAACAATTAAATATTCCTGTGTTTAACAAGATTAAATACTGTTCTTGTGACTTTAATGATGTATTAAATTAAATATCCTTGTATTTTTACTCTGCTTTGTTCCCAAAGAAACACATGCAGTTGAATACAATTCAGTTATGATCTCTTAACCTCATGGTATGGCTGGAGTAATAAATTAAAGTTCAGTATATATGCCTTTATTTAAGTTCCAAGAGGCAGTTTAGTCGATATTTTCTCCTGGAAGCCCTCCACAACTTCTCCATTAGAAGGTAGGTGTTTCTCATCTGTAGTTCCAAAACACCCCTGTGCTTACCTTTATCATAACACTTATTAGACTTTGTATAACAAAATTTTGTCCTCTGATTTTACCTGCTTCTTCCACTGGGCTGTAAGTACCTAGAAGGCAGTGACAGTGTCTTCTTCTTCTTCATGTGGCTACAAACACAGGGCCTAGGATGTGGTACCCTTCTCCCAATCCATCCTCCATGCTGCTCCATGAGCTCTCCTCACGATAGCAACAAACCTGCATCCAACAATTCCCTGCAAAAAAATCCCCTGAAGGCTCAGGATCTTCTGTAGGAGAAAGTGCAAGCTCTTCATTTTGGAATAGATACCTTTCACAATATGTCTCAATCTACCCCCAAGTCTCATCTCCACCCTCAATGAAGGCACTCAAAACTTCTCAGGATTTACGTATCCATAACTCGTGTGTTACCTTAAACTTCGAGTGAAGAAAACAATCTTTCTCTTCATTCATCCCAGCTAGATAAATATTTCTCCACTTGGAAATGCCCTCATTTTTCCTTCAAGATTTAGCTCAAATATTACGTACTCTTTGGTATTTCAAAAAATACTTTGACCCAACCAACTTCATAGTCATCATTCAACTAAAATTTCATTATGCAAGTAATATGAGACAGGACTGAGAGGCAGGGACTCACTATGCAAACATGGAACCTCTTTACTTGTTTGCTTCACTCATCCAGCTGGGCAGGAATCCTGATCACGTTGTTCTTGTATTTCTCTTTGGCAAAGTAAAGTGTCTGACAAGTTATGATAGTTTTCATGAATATGTTCTTGGGCATCTCTTAGTTGTTGATTTGTCGTCAACCTAAAGTCAAAATTCCATTTTAACAACTAGTCTTTGTATGCATCATTTATGAAAATGCAAATGACTATAGATAGGATTTCCATGAATGAAATTTTTCGGATCTCTATAGTAGAGAACTCTGTATTAATTTTAGAAGCTGACAATAGATCCTTGCTACCATCTTTCAAATCTGTCCTTGTAAAATTCCATTCTTTCCCTTTAACCATTTCCTGTAGTTAATTTTTATATTACCATTGTCTTTGGCATTGTATTATACATAATGCTTTTTTTTTACATAATGTATGGAGAATTACCTATACAACTTCCTTACTGATAATGGTTATACTGTTAATACTCAAATTCCTGGAATATTTTATTAAACTGTATACCATTATTTTATCGTACTTTCTTCAGGGGCTGAGCAGACACTATTCAGGCAACTTTAAAATAAATACAAGCCTTATTAACTGTCATCTTTTTGTTAAACAGTAACCTGTTGCTTTGCTTTTCATGGTGGAAAAGTGCTGTATGGGAAGAGATAGAGCCCATAAAGAATGAAATTTTATATGCTCACAAGTACTAAGGCAGTTAACACACTGTCTTAACAATGCAGACACTGCTGTCAGACAAACTCATATCCAAGATCCAGAACAGCCTACAATAAATCAAACCAGGAGCATTCAATTCTACTAGGTCTTCTCTCCTCTCCTCTCCCCCTCAGAGAGAACACATCCAAATAGATGTATATACTGTGAAAGGAAAATAAATCTTGGGGCTCCCAAATCACAAAGCTAAAGGGAAAAGTCAAGCTAGGAACTGTTTATGGCCAACCTACCTCCCATGCTATTCCAAGTCATCCTTCTGCTCACTGAGATAAATGCATATCTGATTGTCTCCTTTGGAGAAGTTTTTATTTCCAATTTATTCTACTGTGGTCTGAGAGAGTACTTGATATAATTTCGATTTTCTTAAATTTACTGGGACTTGTTTTGTGGCCTCTCATATGGTCTGTCTTGGAGAATGTTCGATGTGCTGATGAAAAGATTTTATATTCTGTGGTTGTTGGGTGGAATGTTCTGTGAATATTTCTTAAGTCCATTTGTTGTAGGCTATAGTTTAGGTCCGTTGTTTCTTGGTTGACTTTGTCTTGATGACCTATCTAGTGCTGTCAGTGGCATATTAAAGTCTCCGACTATTAATGTGTTGCCATCTATCTCATTTCTTAGCTAGTAGTAATTGTTTTATACATTTGGGAGCTCCAGTGTTAGCTGCATATATATTTAGAATTGTGATATTTTCCTGTTGGACTAGTTCTTTTATCATTATATAAGGTCCCTCTTTGTCCTTTTTAACTGCTGTTGCTTTAAAGTCTGTTTTGTCTGATACAAGAATAGCTGTTCTTACTCGCTTTGGGTGTCCATTTGCATGGAACATCTTTTTCCACCCCTCTACCTTAAGTTTATGTGAGTCCTTATGTGTTAAGTGAGTCTCCTGAAGACAGCAGAAAGTTGGTTGGTGAATTCTTATTCATTCTGTCATTCTGTATCTTTAAGTGGAGCATTTAGGCCACTTACATTCCATGTTAGTATTGAGATGTGAGGTACTGTTCTATTCATCATGCTATGTGTTGCCTGAATATCTTGGTGTTTTATTTTTCTTTCATTGTATTATTGTTATATAGGTACTACGAGATTTATGATTTAAGGAGGTTTTGTTTTGATGTGTTTCCAGGATTTGTTTCATGATTTAGAGCTCCTTTTAGCAGTTTTTGTAGTGCTGGCTTGGTAGTGGTAAATTCTCTCAGTATTTGTCTGGAAAAGACTGTATCTTCCCTTCATTTGTGAATCTTAGTTTCACTGGATACAAAATTATTGGCTAATAATTGTATTGTTTAAGGAGACTAAAAACAGGACCCCAGTCCCTTCTAACTGTAGGGTTTCTGCTGAGAAATCTGTTGTTAATCTGGTAGGTTTTCCTTTACAGGTTACCTGATCCTTTTGCCTCACAGCTCTTAAAGATTCTTTCCTTCATCTTGACTTTAGATAACCTAAATGATGAGTATGTGCTTAGGTGATGATATTTTTGTGACACATTTTCCAGGTGTTCTTTGAGCTTCTTGTATGAGGATGTCTAGATTTCTAGTGAGGCTGGGGAAGTTTTCCTCATTTACTCCCTCAAATATGTTTTCTAAACTTTCAGATTTTTCTTCTTCCTTAGGAATACCAATTATTCTTAGGTTTGGATGTTTAATATAGTCCCAAACTTCTTGGAGGCTTTGTTCATTAAAAATTGTTTTCTTCTTTGCCTTTGATAGATTGGGTCAATTGAAAAGCCTTGTCTTCAAGCTCTGAAATTTTTTCTTCTGCTTATTTGAATTTATTGCTGAGGCTTTCTAGTACATTGTGCATTTCTATAAATGTGTCCTTGATTTTCAGAAGTTGTGATTGTTTTTTGTTTATGCTATCTATTTCACTGAAGAATTTTCCTTTCATATCTGGTATCATGTTTTTTATTTCTTTAAGTTGTACTTCACCTTTCGGTGACGCCTCCTTGATTAGCTTAATAATCTACCATCTGAATTCTTCTTCTAGCAATTCAGTGATTTCATCTTGGTTTGGATCCATTGCTGGTGTGCTGGTATAATAATCTTTTGGGGGTACTAAAGAAAGTTGTTTTGTCATATTACCAGAATTATTTTTCTGGTTCCTTCTTATTTGATAGAGGGAAGATCTGAGATTCAAGGGCTGCTGTTCGGATTCTTTTGTCCTATGGGTGTTCCCTTGATGTGGTGTTCTCCCCCTTCCCTAGGAATAGGGCTTCCTAAGAGCCGAACTGTAGTGATTGTTTTTGCTCTTCTGGGTCTAGCAACCAGAGGAGCTACTAGACTCTGGGCTGGTACTGGGGAGTGTCTGCAAAGAGTCCTGTGATGTGTTCCATCTTCAGGTCTTGGAGCTATGGATACCAGCACCTGCTCCAGTGGAGGTAATAGGGGAGTGAAGTGGACTCTGTAAGGGTCCTTGGTTGTGTTTTTGTTTGGTGCACCTGTTTTGTGTGGGTTGGCCTCCAGCCAGGAGGTGGTGCTTTCAAGAGTGCATCAGCTGTGATCCTATAGGGAGGATGCACTCTTGCATCCTAGGGACATCTTACCCTAGGGACATCCCGTTAAGTATTCAGGTTTCTCAGGTGGTGGGCAGGGCCATAGAGCTCCCAAGAGATTGTGACCTTTGTCTTCTGCTATCAGGGCAAGTAGAGAAAGACCACCAGTTGGGGGAAGGGATAAGTGTCTCTGAGCTCAGCCTCTCCTTGAGCAGGGCTTGCTGCGGCTGCTGTGGAGGATAGGGTTGTGGTTCTCAGTCCAATGGCATTATATTCCCGGGGTACTATGTCTGCTTCTGCGGAGTCATACAGGTTACCAGGGAAGTTGAGGAAAGCTTGCAGTCTCAGACCTCACCCCACTCCCATGCAGCCCGCAGTCCCAAAGGCCGGTCTCACTCCCACTGTGGCCTGCCAACAGCACTAAGTCTGTTTCCAGGCAACTGGTGACTGGGGTTGAGAACTTGCTCCAGACCATGAGCCTCCCCATTGAGAAAGCAAGCCAACTTAGTTTTTCAACATCTCAGGAAGCCTGCAGCAGTAATTTGGTTCCTTCAGAGGGTTTGTGGATTCTCTCAGCTTTCCTGGTATTTCCTGAGGTAGTTCTTCAAGCAAAAGTTCAGTCTGTCAGAGCAGGAGCTGCAAGTCCTGCCTCCTATCCACCATCTTAATCTCCTATCCACCGTCTTAATCTCCTATCCCTCTTTCTTGAAACTTAATATTTTTCCAATGCCGTACAAAAAGCACTTACTATTATACTTTAATAAGGTGGTGTCAGGGAGGAGGGCATGTTGAGGGTTTTAAAGAAAATATGAAGGGCTAGAGTAGGGCAGTTAACTGCCAGAGTTCTTTCTTCTTCCTCCTAGGGCCCAGATCTCCTCTAGGTAGGCATAGGCCTATGACCATATTTAAAAAGATACGATTTGTTCAAGAGAGATAGGATTACTTTCAAAGCACAATAAAAGGGAATATAGAGGTTCTAGAAACTCATAACCTTGCAGAATTGGGAAAGCCAAAAGATCTGAAAGCAGCAACTAGCAAAGCCTGTCAATAGATAAAATGACTCAGGATAAAATCACATTAATGGTGTGGCCACCACATTCATTGTTCCAAGATAATATTAAAATATCTACAATTAAACTCGGAGGTGGGGGGAGAGGGAGAGAGAAAGAAAGACAGAGAGAGAGAGAGGCAGAGAGAGAGAGAGGTGGGGGACAAGAAAACAAAGAAGTAAATATATCTAAAAAACAAGTTTCTAAGAACACTTATGATATCATTATTGGCACATGTAAATGACCGGAAGCAAATAAATCAGAAGTTTATTAAATTTATAGAAAGCTTTATTGGCAAATAAAATATGAACCTAGATTTTAAAGAAATATGCTTCTAAGATTTAAAACAATGCTTGGTTTTAACTTTTTTTTTTTTTTTTGAGACGGAGTCTCTCTCTGTCGCTCAGGCTGGAGTACAGTGGCCGGATCTCAGCTCACTGCAAGCTCCGCCTCCAGGTTTACGCCATTCTCCTTCCTCAGCCTCCCGAGTAGCTGGGACTACAGGCCCCCGCCACCTCGCCCAGCTCGTTTTTTGTATTTTTTTGGTAGAGACGGGGTTTCACCACGTTAGCCAGTATGGTCTCTATCTCCTGACTTCGTGATCCGCCCGTCTCCGCCTCCCAAAGTGCTGGAATTACAGGCTTGAGCCACCGCGCCCGGCCGGGTTTTAACTTTCTATAAGCACTTTAAGGAAACAAAAATGGAAATTAATGCTGCATTAATGGTATTGTTTATGTAAGAAAGATGACAAGGAAGTCAACTCGATAAACTTAATTTGAAGAGAAGACATTAGATTCACATCCAAAGATTTGCAGCTACTAATATCTTAGGTATGTATGCGTCACTTTTATAATTACAAGAGATCTTCTAATAACCTTGAATCTATGTGTATATTTTAGCTAACTTGTAGTAGACTATGTGTATAGAATGTTTTTTGGAGGTGTTAATTTTGTTGTAGTTTGGGATAAGAAGGCAGGATTATAGTTCAGCATTGCCCATCAAACAACTTTTAAGGGGCCGTTTTACATCCTTCATTCTTGAAAATGTTGTTGGGTGATTTCTCTTTTGTCAATCCTTCTTAATTGTTTGTTCCTGCTTCTTACCTTCTTCATTGTTTCTGTCTTCTGCAGTCTTTCCCCCATTTTTTAGACTCTGGATTTAGGTCTATTTTTTTATACCCAAATATATATTGATATATTTTGTATAACATTCATATTGTGATACTGATCTATTTTGTATGAGAAAGGCAGTTCTCATCCTTAGGAGGAATATTTTGTCTTTGATTTTAAAAATTAACTGCTTTTCTTAACGACTTTTATTGGTTGTTTTGTGCCATTATAATTTGCCAGTCTCTTCCATATACTATCTTATTTAAAACCTCATGACAACCTTAACAGGAAGGTATTGTAAGTTTCATTTTACAGATAAGAAAATAGAAGACTAGAGAAGTTAACTTGCCCAAGGACATAAGCTAGAAGTGGTTAAATTTAGTGTTGAAACCAGAATTGCCTGACTCCTATGCTCC
The DNA here is from genome assembly GCF_009764315.1 of Trachypithecus francoisi. Classification (NCBI taxonomy): domain Eukaryota; kingdom Metazoa; phylum Chordata; class Mammalia; order Primates; family Cercopithecidae; genus Trachypithecus; species Trachypithecus francoisi. The sequence continues at coordinate 22,051,565 of NW_022681454.1, forward strand.
TATGTTCAGGCTTTCTTATCACAGTATCACATTGCCTTCTACACTTTTTGGTATCACTTGAGCCTCAGCTATATCCAGTTCTAAACCACCAGCATTATCTAATTTCTTTCAATGCTAAACTAAATGGGAACTGAACAATCCACTTTTTCTAATCTACTATGGTGGGGGGAGGTGGTGGATTTGGGACTAGTTTTTCCCCTATCCAGTCAAACCAAACATAATGAAAGTTCCTCTATAATTTTCCTCTAAAATGATTTCAGTTCAGACATTCAGTTCTCTCTTCAGCATGATCATTAGACTATTAGCTTCAAAATGACAGTTTTGTGCATTTTTCATCTGTGGATCTCTAATATCTCCCAATATGCCCAGCATGTAGTAGGCATCCACATTTATTAAATTGAAGAGTTCTTTTCTCCTTTTTGCTGCAACTTACAACTTCCCTTAGATTTCCTCTCCAACCCTCATTTACTCTGATGGTCATCTCCAGGTGACTTGGGTCAAGTCACTGAGTATGTGTAACTCAGAGTCTCACAAAATTCCAAAAATATTGTTCTTTGAGAAGAGAACAAAATTACTAAGAGAGAAAATAATATAAATAAAAGCAATAAAAATGAAAATAAAAATTATTTCTACCACCCAAATTATCAAAAATAAAACTAAGGTGATACTTAGTACTGGCAAGTGTGCAATAAAAGGAACAGGCTCATTTTTGCTACTGAGACCATAAAGTGGTATGACCTTTGTTCAAAAGTAATTTGTCAATGTGATCAAAAGCTGAAAAAGCATTTTTACTGTCGACTTAATTTCCTAAATGAGGAAAAGGCTGTACATGTGAAAATTCTCATCACAGCTTTATTTTTAAGAAGCCATCTACCACCTAAATATCCAGAAATATTAAAATATGATTATATAGGCTATAGTAATTCATATTAGTATAATACTATACATCCATTTAAATTATGTTTGAAATAACTTATAATAATGTATAAAATTCTATTTTTCTTAGGCTGGTCCTTTAGGAAGGAGAATCTGAGATGAAGGCTTGTGTGTAGGTCTTTTTTTTTTTTTTTTTTTTTTGAGACGGAGTCTTGCTCTGTTGCCTAGGCTGGAGTGCAGTGGCCGCATCTCAGCTCACTGCAAGCTCCGCCTCCCGGGTTGACGCCATTCTCCTGCCTCCGCCTCCCGAGTAGCTGGGACTACAGGCGCCCGCCACCCTCGCCCGGCTAGTTTTTTGTATTTTTTTTAGTAGAGACGGGGTTTCACCATGTTAGCCAGGATGGTCTCGATCTCCTGACCTTGTGACCCACCCGTCTCGGCCTCCCAAAGGTGTGTAGGTCTTTTTTTGGGTGGGATGAGATTCCATGGTACAGGTATGCAGAATACAAGAGAGTGGCATAGAAAGAGCCAAAATAAGGATGTGTTTTTGTGTTGTTCATGGCTGACTGCAGTTCAAACCCACCAGGAACTTCAGAGGTGTCTTATCAAACAGAGGTCAGACTATCTTCCTCAGTAACAAAATGGGGAGATCCTGCCCCTCTTTGGTCAAGAGTGGCCTCATGTGCAAAACTCCAGGTTGTACATAGGGTCCCCACGAGTGCTCCTGTTTGTAGAATCAGAGAAGTCTTCAGGCTGGAAGCAAAAGTTTGCATGAGACCCTCTCCAACTGTGCCTGCCTGAAGCCCATCAAAGCCTGTCTGGAAATGGCCACTCTTGCAGTGCTTGGAGTTAGTGGTAAGAATGAGGGGATAGTGGACTTATGTAGATTCTCCATTAACTCCAAGATGCACTCATTGTATTGTTATAATGTTGTGAGAGAAAGTTAGGAGCTAAAGTTACATGCTCAAGAGTATCTCAATTGATTCATATATTCAGTAATCTGTTGAGTGCCAGATATGTCCCTGGTCCTGTGAAATCAATGAATAGGACAAAACTCTTTTCCTCTTGGGAGCACACATTCTAGTGCAGGAAGAGGGTTTTGGGACAGGGCTGGGTAACAGACAACAAACAAGTAAATAAGCAAAGTAATTAAAGGTTATGATTAGAGCTGGGCTAGAAATGAACAGGTGCAAAACAAATTAACAATGCAGCAACATTTAGAAAAACGACTCGTTAAAGATACAACAGAATGTTATCAGTGGTAGTTTCTGAGTAGTAGAGCTTATGTCATAATATTTCTGTGTTTTCTAAATTTCTATAGTCAGCATAAACTTTTCTTAATAATCGGAAAAATCACAATATAATTATTATTAAAAATTATTGAAAGAAAAGTCATTCCTCATTACCTGGGTAGTACCTGGAAGTGTATCTATACCCCACTCTGTACATGGTCTTCTTTCTGTGTGACTTTGAGGTTTTCACAGCCTTTCAGAAATTTCACACAGAGAAAACAGATGTGGGATGTGTGTGTGTGTGTGTGTGTGTGTGTGTGTGAATAAAAAGAAAATCCCTGAAAACATGGATGTTTCCAATGTTGCTGTGCCCTTAACACAGAACTTGGTGAGCCAGTGCTTCTGAAATATAACTTATCCCATTTTCTACTTGCTAACAAGGCCAGCGATCCATGAAGTTGATTCTTTTTTTGGGTTTTGGTGCCTGAGCATTTAAATTAATGGTTTGAGAGTAAAGTCTATTACTGTATGCAGCATAGCCAGCAATTGTTTAAATTCAGAATAAACTATGGAGAGACTTACATTTTCAGTTTTCAAGGTGCCTACCTAGTACTGTGATTGGCAAGTCAACATTGCTTTCCTGTTCCCTATTACAAGGTGTCGCCAGAAACACAAATCTTTAAGGGACTCTGCCGCTTACCATCTGCTTGATACTCAGGGTCTCCAAATGGCCCCAAAAGGTGGTGGCTGTTTGCAGCACTCGGACTTCTGAATTACATTAAGTACCAATCTGAATTTTCTATTTGGCTGACCTCTAAAGAATGACAGAGGAGACCAATGCAGACATCAAATGCCCAGCAAAGCAACCTTTCGGGACAATAGTTGCTCCCGTCCCGGATGCCAATGTGGCCAATTCAGCAATTGTGTCTTTCCCAGGGATAAAATGAATATTGTGTCAGTGAAGCTAGAATCGTAGAGTGATGATCTGAGAATCAGTGAGAAGAAAGACACTGACCTTGGAGAGGTTTAAGAATGCCTTACGAATAGCTATCCAGAACATAATTAAAGGCATTTTAGCATCATAAGCCTTGAAGAATGCAAACCATCACTACTGCACACTGGGGAGTAAAAGATATTGCTTTTATAGCTGCAGAGCTTATGGTCAGAAGTGATATGAAATATTAGAAATGTGACAGTTTTATAATAATTTTATTCTTGCTCATTGTGATAATTTTCATTTGCAGCTTTTTACCTTTGAATATCTTGAATTGCATTAAGCCTTTCTCACTCCATCTTTGTCCTGTAACATTAGGGGCTGTGGTTTTAATCTAAGGAATTACAGTAAATGCTACAGGCACAAGCAAACAGATAATGGTGTTTATGATGCTCTTGTTATTTGAAGAATTAAAAGTTCTGAGTGAATTTGCCTCCCAGTTAATAAAAGTAATAGAGCCATAAGTGAAATACAGCATCTTATTTCTTTTTATATTGTCACTAACTCTTCCTATATCCTATTTCCTCTCTTAGTTGCTGTGTATTTTGGTTATGGAAAGGGAGGCAGAATCATTTCTGTCAAGTAATTTATTCTGTTCTGTTTTTTTTCTTATCTGTATTCATCTCCCAAATACCATATGGCTTCTCTTTTTTGAATAACCCAAGTTAGAATTAGCACTAGAGTTCATCTAGTTTAAATATTTTCATTTATCAGGTGAGGTAAAATACAGTTACAAGGCAACAGAGAAGCAGATCCAGGACTAAAGTCTAGACCCAACACCGTGAAAACCGTAGCTGACACTCACTGAGCATTTGCTAGGTGACAGGTAGAAGCTCTGAACACTGCACGCATGAACAGTTTTAAGCCTCAGAGTGTCTGTCTGAGATAGGTCTTGCTATTCTTGCCACCCCCATTTTGTATAGAGTAAACTGAGGCACAGAAAGTCTAGGGTACGTACCCAAGGTGATACACTTCCGGGGTGCCTCTAGCTGAATAAACTGGGTTGTTGGACGTGAACTTACACATTCTGCTGCATTCGAGTGCCTGAGGATCTTCACAAGGTTCTTTCCTTCCTTTCTTGCCTCAGAATGCTTTCTAGGAAGTATTGGCCACTCAACATTCCTTTCCTGTTCCTTATTACAAAGTGTTGCCAGAAATGCAAATCTATAAGGGACCCTGCTGCTTACCGTCTGCTTGATACTCAGGGTCTCCAAATGGCCCTAAAAGTTGGTGGCTGTTTGCAGCACTCGGACTTTTGAATTGCATTAAGTACTACTCTGAATTTTCTGGTCTATTGAAATGCATTAAGTACCAATCTGAATGTCTGCACTCGCATGCAGAGTCACACACAAGTATGTGCTGTGGACTTGTTTTGATGCTGATTTGTTAACGGGTTCTCTGTCCATGGCTGACAATGCTGTTTAGCATAGTGGTTGGTCTTTTGAGGGGTTTGTAAAAGAAACAGGGAATGTGGTGCTCGGCTTTGAAAATATTAAAATGTAATTGTAGAGTCAAAGCAGTTAAAATAAAACCACATGAAATGTACTGAGTAATTATTATATGGTGTACAGGGTATCAAATATTCATTAACTTATGATCAAATCAGAATCCAAAAGGCTGGTTATTAGTTTATTTATTTTAAAATCCTGGAATACTGAGGTTGGGGGGGGTGGCTCATGGCTGTGATCCCAACACTTTGGGAGGTTGGGGCAGGTGGATCTCTTTGTCCCGTCCAGTGGGATCGTTAACACAGACCTTGGAGGAGGGGGTGGGAATTTAGAGAGACAAGAGACACAAGAAATGGAGACAAGACAGTATCCTGATCAAGTCTCGTTTATTGAGGGCGTTGGTACAGCTTATATAGGCTGGTAAGAAAGAGGAAGTGCGGGCCGGGCGCGGTGGCTCAAGCCTGTAATCCCAGCACTTTGGGAGGCCGAGACGGGCGGATCACGAGGTCAGGAGATCGAGACCATCCTGGCTAACACGGTGAAACCCCGTCTCTACTAAAAATACAAAAACTAGCCGGGCGAGGTGGCGGGCGCCTGTAGTCCCAGCTACTCGGGAGGCTGAAGCAGGAGAATGGCGTAAACCTGGGAGACGGAGCTTGCAGTGAGCTGAGATCCGGCCACTGCACTCCAGTCCCGGTGACAGAGCGAGACTCCGTCTCAAAAAAAAAAAAGAGGAAGTGCGGCAGAGCAGGCGGGGAGGAGAATAATGAGAGACGTCACCAGGCGCATGCTCCGTAGACTTAGTCTTTCCTGGGCGCGGGCAGTTATCTACGGGCTGGAAAAGTTCGCGAGCGCGGGAAAAGTTGATGATGAAGAACCAGGAAGTGCGCCATCTTGTCTCCGCAATGCGGAGCTTAAGCAACAGAGGCCGCGGCAATTTCTGGGCCTCACGGCGCCGGACATCTCTTGAGGCCAGGAGTTCAAGATCAGCCTGGCCAGTATGGCGAAAACCTGTCTCTACTAAAAATACAAAAATTACCCGGGCGTGGTGGTGGGTACCTGCAACCCCTGCTACTTGGAAGGCTGCAGCATGAGAATCGCTTCAACTTTAAGAGGCCGAGGTTGCAGTGAACATAGACTGTGCCACTGCACTCCAGCCTGGGCAACAGAGACTCTGTTTCAAAAAATAAATAAATAAAAATTAAAAAAAAAATAAGTTGAAAAGTTTTGGAATACTTTACAAGCAATCTTTATGAGTCGATGTATATAAAGGTAAGTTTTGTAGAAGAACTGTGACTATTTGAAATTTCTGATTTTTTTAACCCTCTGAAACATTTTCTAAATATTCTTTTTGATTTTTAAAAATCGCTAGTAAGTTGCAATGTGATCATACTTTAGATATGCTATTATTTAATAAGGGACTTGATGGTCACATCTCAGGAGACCACACCCAAAGAGCTATGGTTGGTTGGCAAATTGCTTCACTTTTCGTGAGAACCTTTCTGACTGTAAAAGTTTGTAAATTGAATGATCGTTACAAAGGAAACATCTGAATTATACATTATGGGAGATACAAAGATGACAAAAGTATTCAAAACACAGTTGCTGTGTTCAAGAAATAGAGAATTCAGTTAAGAGACAAGACATAATAACATTTGTAAGATCCCCTTCTGATTATTCTGTGAATTTATACAAGGGTTAGATTACTTTCACCGAAGTATAACACTCAAAATCAGTCCAATGGTGAGTTGGCAAATGAGTGGCATAGATCTGACTGGAAAAAAGTGTCTGAACAGATGTCAGGAAGGAGAGGGGGTTTGAGCTGAACCCTTAATGATGGATAAGATTTAGAAAGGTGGATAGAGGTGAAGAAAGAGATGGGACATTCCATCTCAATGTCAAGACCAATGATCATGGAAACCATAACAGGAACCAACTTGCACTTCCCTTCCACTTTCCATCTCTTTTGTACTTGCTGCCAATAGGCAGGTGCTAGTAAGACTGCTCAAATTCTAAAGTGCTCCTTAGGCCATACTGTTGTTACAGAATGGCTAAAGTCCTTAAAGGTGGAAATGGCATCTGCCCCTCTCCCCTGTGATTTCTCTTTATATAATAAGTTGATTTATTGGCCGGGTGAAGTGGCTCACGCCTGTAATCCCAGCACTTTGGAAGGCCAAGGCGGGAGGATCAGGAGGTCAGGAGATCAAGACCATCCTGGCTAACACGGTGAAACCCCATCTCTATTAAAAAATACAAAAAAATTAGCCAGGTGTGGTGGTGAGCGCCTGTTGTCCCAGCTACTTGGGAGGCTGAGGCAGGAGAATGGCGTGAACGCAGGAGGGAGAGCTGGCAGTGAGCCAAGATCGCGCCACTGCACTCCAGCCTGGGCAACAGAGTGAGACTCTGATTTAAAAAAAAAAAAAAATGTAGATTTATTATAGGAAGAGCCTGCTATCCTAAAAAATTAGGTTCCTTAATTTTTCAATTTCCCTTAGAATATGGCAAGTATTTCAGGTCAGGGCCTGCTCTCCATTTTTACCACTCATTCATTTTTTCTCTCTTTTTCCCTTTTCTCTGTGCCCTCCTCTCTGTCTTGCATCTCTTCCTCCCTCTGTCCTCCTATGTAATTGTCTCAACATTTCAATTTGTGGGAAGAAAGTTTAAGGTCCAGTTTAACTCTCCAGACAAAAGCTTGCTTGTTCCAATTCTGTCATGTAACAGATAAAATGGAATGAGAATCTCATGCTGCCATTAGTGGTTCTTTTATTCTAAGCACTCTGCTCCTCTGTTTTGCACATATCTTTCTTGGAAACTGTATGGGGAGATAGGGATATTTTTCAGGGCAATGTGTAAGCATTCTTAAGTCCTTGGCTATTCAACATTTACCCTAATACTAATATAAAATATTCTTGAAGAGGATACCTTCAGTTTATCTTTGCTATACCAGTAGGTAAAGAACTATTAGGTGACTTGATTACAGAAATTTGGGATGGTATTCAGATAGTTATAATTTTCTTTAAATCATGTTTCTGTTACACTGGATAATTCATTTGCTAAGTGATGAAGATGAGATTTTTCTTAAAGCCTGATATGGTTTGGCTGTGTCCCCACCCAAATCTCAACTTGAACTGTATCTCCCAGAATCTCCACGTGTTGTGGGAGGGATCCAGGAAGAGGTAATTGAATCATGGGGGTGGGTCTTTCCCGTGCTAGTCTTGTGATATTGAGTAAGTCCCACGAGATCTGATGGGTTTATCAGTGGTTTCTGCTTTTGCTTCTTCATTTTCTCTTACTGCTAACATGTAAGAAGTGGCTTTTGCCTCCCACCACGATTCTGAGGCCTCTCCAGCCATGTGGAACTGTGAGTCCAATTAAACCTCTTTTCTTCCCAGTCTCGAGTATGTCTTTATTAGCAGCATGAATATGGATAAATACAAAGCCTCTGCCACTGTTAAGTCACTTGGCTGGTGTGTGTGTATGTGTATATTTGCTTGCATGTGCAAACCTCATGCCAGTCAACATGGTAATGTCACCTTCGTTTATCTGATATTTAACTATTGTATAACTTAGCCTCTGTACTCTCAGTTTTAAAGGAGTCCTCCTTTAGGCCAAATTCATAGTTACTTGCAAAGACATTTTATAACTTAAAGTTGCAAAACGAATGTCAAGCAAGCAACATCTAGACTAGTGTTCCTCAAATTGTGGTTTGTGGTCTATCTACATCAAAACTACATGGAGCATGTGTTAAAAATGCAGATTCATTTACTTTAACACAGATCTACTGAATAGACATTTTGAAAAAAATTGCAAGAATCTATGTTTTTCACATGTTCCTTGTGTTATTCATTAGGACACCCAAGTTTGATAACAAAGGATGCTAAAATCTATTGAGTCTATACATCTAGAAGTATAGATGTAGCCAAGTCTTGAGAAATCTTGCACAATTGGTTAAAGAATGGACCTGACTCCATCTTTGGCCATTTGTGATGTGGCATCTGTCTAGTTTCATTGGACAATCCTTTCAATAACTACATCCATAGTAGCTTCTATTATATCTGAAGTCTGGCCATTTGGTTGAGAGTGATGGGATGTGATTGTGACAGTTTTAATATAGTTTCCAAACATTAATTCTTTAAGCTCAGCAGATTTACAGGCAAGCCCATGTTCCAAAGTAGAATGTACAGCAATTTATGCATTACAAATAACTGGCAGACTGCGCTACTTCTGCAGCAAATATTTAAGTAAATTAGAAGGAGTTGGAGAGATTTTGATAAGTCCTGGAATAGTCCTGGTGAGTTTATCTGAATTCTTGACCAATGTTTCATTTCCCAAGGAGTGTTTGCTTCATTTGACAGGAAAATGCCAGATATGTTTTAGTTTTCCGTTGTGTTTTCTGTCGCCATTATCAGAATCGATTTGAAGCCGTAGCTAAAAGCTAAGCCAACACTTTATGTAGTTTGGCCAAGATAATAAGATGTCGGCTTTCTGTAATGTTGATTCTTGAGCATATTGAAAATTGATTCACAGTACTTTCTATCATCCAACTTTATTTTTATTCATACTAAAATGCAGTGCTTTGGAAGGTAACAAGAAGATGACCAGCAATTTTCAGAAACCATGCTTTATTAAATAGTATAATGTGTATCAAGTACTCAACACAGAACCTGACACTTAGTAGAATTGAATTAAATAGTTACAAATATGTTTTCTAAAAATTAATTAACCTTATCCTACTTCCTCTGTTATACAAAGTGACAATTCAACAGGAAGTCAGGAGTTAAATATGTATACTTCAAGTCAGGAGTTAAATATGTATACTTAGAGAAAAACTTCAGCACTAACCTGACCACATAAAAATTACAGAAAATGAAGGTTTCCTGGAGGGACTGATGCCCACCCAACAGCATCACCAACCTCCTTCCTATCTTGTAGAGCCACCCTTCCAAAGCCTACAGAGGCTGAAATGCCAGTTCCTTGCTTGCCTGACCTCCCTTGCTGCCAAGGCATTGGCTTGGCTTCCAAACCTGACCAATAGGACCTAAGACCAAACCAGTTGAGGATGTTGTCAAAGACTTTCCACCCTAATATAAGAGAAAGACAAACAGGGAACACACCTTTCCCCATTTTCCCTGCTTTTTATATTTTTGTATGTGTGTGACAGTGTATTAGGCTGTTCACACACTGTGATAAAAAAAGTTCCCAAGACTGGGTAATTTATGAAGAAGTTTAATTGGCTCATGGTTCTGCAGGCTGTACAAGAAGCACGGCTGGGGAGGCCTCAGGAAACCTACAATCATGGCAGAAGGGGAGGCACGGCATGGTGGTAAACAAAGCACGTCTTTCATGGTATCAGGAGAGAGAGTGAAGGGGCACTGTCACACACTCTTAAACCATCATATCTTGTGAGAACTCGCTCACTATCACAAGAACAACATAAGGGAAATCCGCCCTGTGATAGTTAATGTTGAGTGTCAACTTGATTAGATTGAAGGATGGAAAGTATTTTTCCTGGATGTGTCTGTGAGGGTGTTGCCAGAGGAGATTCACATTTGGGTCAGTGGACTGGGAGAGGTAGACCCACCCTCAGTATGGGTGGGCACCATCTAATCAGCTGCCAGCATGGCTAGAATAAAGCAGGCAGGAGAACATGGAAAGACTAGACTTGCTGAGTCCTCTGGCCTCCATCTTTCTCCAGTGTTGGATGCTTCCTACCCTTGAACATCAGGCTCCAAGTTCTTTGGCTTTTGGACTCTTGGACTTATTTCAGTGGTTTGTTGGAGGCTTTTAGGCCTTTGGCCACAGACTGAAGGCTTCACTGTTGGCTTCCCGACTTTTGAGGTTTTGGGACTCAGACTGACCCACCAGTGATTTTCTTGCTCCTCAACCTGCAGATGACCTACTGTGGGACTTCACCTGGTGATCATGTGAGTCAATTCTCCTTAATACACTCCCTTTCATATATACATATATCCTATTAGTTCTGTCCCTCTAGAGAATCCTGACTAATTAACGTGCCCCCGTGATCTAATCACCTCCCACCAGATCCTTCCCCCAGTATTGGGGATTACAACTCAACATGAGACTGGGGTGGGGACACTGGGCCAAACCATATCAGAGGATGTGATGCTTAGAGTTATGGCAGCCATCATTAGACCATGAGGATGAGAATGCAAGAGTATCACAGAGAAGCTGACTTAGAGCCTTGGTATTACTGAACTGTTGAATGAATCCTGCATCCATCCAGACTCCTTTTTATGTGAGCAAGCGAACCTTTATCTCAAAGCCTCTTTGTTTTTTGTTAAGCTGTTTCTTGAAACCAAAAACATTCTATTGGATACACCTTTCGAAAAGTTACACTTCTTTTTTTTTTTTTTTTAGAATATAATCTCCATGAGGGAAGAAATCAAGTCTATGTCACTCCAAATTACAGTGACTTTGACATGATGATTTTTTTTTTTTTTCATTCTTACATACAGTCTGGGCTGCTATAATGGCTCTGTGCTCTTGTGATGTGAACAGATTCCTTTTATCACGTTGCTCTGCCATCCATGGGATGTGCTGTCCTCATCTGTAAAGTCCAAGATGGCTCCCCACAGTGTCTACATCCCAGACAGCAGAAAAGAGGAGGGGGAAGCAGAGGAGGCAACTTCCTTTTAAAAGTACCACCCAGAAGTTGAATGCATCACTTGGCTTAATATCTTATTCATCACAACTTAGTCACCTGGCTACAAGGACAAGGATAGCTGGGAAATAAAGTCTTTACTCTGCAGCCATATGCTCAGCTGAAAGTTCCACTATTGTGCTTGAAAGAAAAAGCAGATATTGGGGAGCAAATAAGTTTCTGCCATAGCATCATTAATAAGAATGAATAATACATAAAAATAGACTTGAAAGATTTTTAAAAATTAGTACTTGTTTTATGCAGGTGTTTCACTACGCTCTTTTACAAAATTTTCTCAATCAGTCATCACAATAACCTTATGACATAGAGAGCATTATAATTCCCACTTTGCAGATGTGGAATGAAGCCTAAAGAGTTCAGGCAAGTTGACTGGGCACGGTGGCTCACGCCTGTGATCCCAGCACTTTCGGAGGCCAAGGCGGGTGGATCACCTGAGGTCAGGAGTTTGAGACCAGCCTGGCCAACATGGTGAAACCCCATCTCTAATGAAAATACAAAAAAATGATCTGGACATGGTGACGCATGCCTGTTATCCCAGCTACTCAGGAGGCTGAGGCAGGAGAATCGCTTGCACCCGGAAGGTGGAGGTTGCAATGAGCTGAGATTGCGCCATTGCACTCCAGCCTGGGCAACAAGAGCAAAACTCCATCTCAAAAAAAAAAAAAAAAAAAAAGAGAGAGAGAGAGTTTAAGCTAGTTGCCCAAGGTCATACACTGAGTAATTAGTGAAACTTGTATTTAAGTCAAAGTCAAAGCCTAGCTTCCTTTTTTTTTTTTTTTTTTTTTTCTGACAGAGTCTTGCTCTGTTGCCATGATGCTGGATGCTGGATGGCTGGCTCACTATCACCTGCCCCCAGCACCCCAACTACCTCACCCTGATTTTCTGGTCTGTGTTATGTTTAATCACATTTCAAATTTTTCTTGTAAATTCTAAGGGCTTACATTTCTTTTTTAGCTACTTACCTCTTATTCCAGTTTTCTGCTTCCCTTGAGTTTTATTCTCTACTCTGTATCTTTATAGCACTAGCTCCAACATGGTACACACCTTTATCTCTCCTTGATTATCTCTTCTTGATTATCTCTCCTTGATTATCCTCCCCACCCCCAGTGTCAGTTATTAAGTAATTGTCTCTCCACTCCAAATTGACCCTTCTGTATTCCTTTCTGTGATGCAGGGCTAAAGCTGGACTCAGCCACCCCCTTTGGCTTTGCTCGCTTCTCCCTAAGTTCTGCCAAGAGGAGGCGCTAGAAAGAGATAATGAGCCACACTGGAAGGGAGAAAGGATTCGCTTCTTCCTGTTTCTTTCCTCTTTGCTTATTCAACTTCCAGTTCATGTCAGTATCACTCAGGAGATGCTCCCTCACCCTAGCAGCTGAATGTGTGTTGAAGTTTTTCCAAAGCTTGCAAGAACACCCTCATTACATACCCTCAGGGACACCAGTTCCAGCCAAGTAGCGCCCCCTCCTCAAAAGTCTGAGTTTCAGCTTCCCTGGATCTCTCACTGTTTTGATTTAATGATGCCAACTTTGCCCCTTAGTTTTCCCAGTCCTAGAGGCAGTAGCCCCTTGATGTAATTGCTGCTTCCATAATACTTTACAGTTATTAAGTTATACTAAACTTCTCCGCACTCCAACTCCTTTAGAAGGCAGAAGTGGCTATGGTCAGTTTTACACTTTTTTTAAAACTCAATTATATGTTGGCTTGTTTCTGTTTTCCTGAATAGTTCTGTGTTTACATTCCTAGAGAAATCAGGAAACTGCATAGGTAATGCTGGGTGAGGGCAGGATCCCATTCTGCTTCTCTGTCTGCTTCACACAGAGGTGGGCACAGTCTGGAGGGCACAGTGGAAACTTTGTGAGCTCTTGCATATTCATCGTTGCCCAGAAGTTGCTTTGGTTCTCTGATGATTGAGTTGATTGAATCATGCTGGGGCTCTGGTAAGCTCAGAAGCATGATAGACCTGCAAACACCTTTACTCTCAAATCTCTGTCTGAAGAAGAAAAAGGACATTCATGATGGTGCCCACTCAACAGAAGGGAAGACCAAGGCAGAGCAGGGAAGCTGACTAAGCTTTCAAATTAGACTGCAGCAGAGACAAGAAACAATCAGGTTATTGGACTGCTTTCTCCTAAACCCCCTAGACATGGGAGGACAAAATTGACCTTTAAGGGTGAGATTCTTTTTGTTCCCTGACCTCTCTCATTGGCAAGTAAAATCTTTCATTTTCCTGGCCCGCTATTCTGGCACTTTCCACAGGCATAAAATTCACTTCAGAGACGGAAAATAAAACTGAGATCAAAGGCTCATATAATTTCACTTCTCATGGGGAGAGAAAGCCTCTGCTAGCAGCCTGCTTTCCAGGAGTTATTCAAACCACCCAGCCTCTATTGTCCATAGTGAGTTAGAAGCAAGGAAGAGGACTTGGTGTTTATTTCTGCAGTCACTAGTGATACCAGCCGTGGCTTAGGTAGCCAAGGTAAAAATACTACTTGGAGGCACTGAGAGATGAGAGCGAACCATAGGACTTCCACCAGAGGGATGGGGTGGCACACTGAAGTCCTTCAAGACTGCAGAAAATTGGAGCCCTACATTCACTTGGTTTAGAGTACTTGCTTGGCTGTTGCCAGTCAAACAGCCATGTCTGAGCTTTTTACCAAGTGATGTTTCCTTGGTAGTGTCTGGCACTGTGGATACTGTGGCTCAGTAATTGACTGATTGCATCTCCAAGCCTAGCATTTAAGTCAGGCTATTTTTATTTTATTTTATGTTGTGACAATGGCAAATCCTGCCACAGGAGGGGCGAGCTGATATGATAAGTTGCTTTGAAGATTGAGTGATATTTAATATTTTGAGTGACTGCATCTTGTCAAAGCAATTGGGCTCTTCAAGGACATGCTATCCATGTTTAAAATGGTATGTCTGGGGCTGCCACTGCATAATCGACTGTGAAATAAGCCCCTTGGAAAGGACAATTACTCCTGGGTCCTCAAATGCAAGTCAAGTCTCCCGTGGCAGTGAGAGGGAGGGTCCTGCTCTGTTTTAGTCAGGAATGAAAATGACCGTTGCTTTTACTGCATAGCATCGGCTAGTGTGTGCAGCGTAACCTCACCATGGCATTACAGAGATGTAAGCACAGCCCAGGTGATCATCCAGCAATAGAGCATAGTAAGAGTGGCTGTTATGAACAATCCATGCATTCATCAATTCATCAACCCATCCTGGCGTTAATTAATTATCAAAAAAAACCAGTTATTGAGAACCTACTATGTGCCAGGTAAACACATAGGTACAAGGAATGAGGAGACACAGGTATGCTCCTTAAACATACCATTGAGTAGAAAATGTGAGAGAGAGAGAGAGAGAGAGACAGAGTAGTTACATCTATTAGAACTGTAGCATATGCCAGAAATTATATCTATTTTTAAATTATTAGTTTTTTTTTTTAGAGACAGAACCTTGCTATGTTGCACAGGCTGGTCTTGAACCCCTGGGTTCAAGCAGTCCACCTGCATCAGCCTTCCAAAGTGCTGGAATTACAGGCATGAGCTACTGTGCCTGGACCCAGAAATTATATATCTTATGAAGTTCTTCAACCACTTTATCAAGTGTCCATTTCACAGATGAGGAAACTGAGATTTAGAGCTGTTAAATAACTAGCCCAAGGTCACACAGCTAATAAAGAACAGAACTGGGATCCGGCTCAATTTGAATACGTACATCTTTGCTGCTTTAATGGTGCATTAGAGATATGCTTCGTTAGCAGCCATAAAGTGATTGACACTTTGTTTTCTCACAGTCACAAATCTTGAAAGCGTCACTGCTAATGTGGCCATTTTTATTTCTTTTTTTAAATGGAGAATTTTTTTCCCCTAAACTAATAAGGGATTCTGAAAGCTGCTTGGGTGGCTTTAGTGTAAGGTACATACTGAAGTCACATCAAATTAGATATACAATTACAATGACAGTTCACAAATACCCAAACCAAAAAGCACCACATTGAACAGACCCCACAGAAATGTAAACCATTGCTTGACCTAAAACTGCAGCTAATATTTAAAATGCCAAACTAATTCAAGAAATCCCGTGGACGGCTCCAGGATTCAGCAAGGCACAGTGTAAGATGACAACTGTGGGCAGCCTTTCGGAGCTGACAGATGCTTTTTCCTTATCTGTATTTCATTGTTCCCTACTGATAAATGCCCTTATCAGTCATAAAGCAGTTTTCTTAAAACACACACACACACACACACACACACACACTCCAAAGCAGGAAAAATATTAAAACAACATTTTTGGTGACTAATAAAATATCTGATTAATATTTAATATTTATTGACAATATAAATTAAAAACTTTTTTATTTGTTTACATTGGTTTCTTTGTTTCAGACTCTGGTTAGTTCCTCGTGCATACGGCAGCCAGGCAAAAATTCCCAAACCATCACATTTATCATCTTCACTTTAATACTGTAATATAGTTTTGTGGATATTTTGGCTTGAATAATTTCTAGTTGGAGACATTAAAAAGGTGAAAACTATCTTAAACTGCATATCTTGGAATTCTTTCTAGATAGGGCTCTGGATTTGAATTAGCTTCCACCAATGAGTGGTTCTGTGCAATATCTGGGAGGTGCCAATGAAGTGGAGGGCATCTTTCTGCCCGTCCTCTTGGACCAAGGGCATGGATAGGTAGATGTTTCTGCAGCTGCACTCGCTGTCCACTGTCAGCTTCCTGGGCATCTGGAGGCCGTTATTCTGGGACAGCAGATACAAGTGGCTTCTTGATCCTGGCACAGTCCTAGTGATCTCCAATGCAGTAGCTTTCCTGGTGGCTCAATTCTATGCTGATCCAGCTGTTCCTGGAGGATCAGCCTGGAACTATCTCTTCTAGAAGCTCTTGAAATTCTCTAAGCTCCCAATTACCTATATTAAATATCTTCCCGACTGAAATACCTGGTGGTATTTCTCTTCCTAGATTAAACCCTAATTGACAGTGAATTCTGGAAAGGAGGGTTGGGATCACTCTCTTGGGGCCACCATATGGCACCAGCTAACTTCTTGAACTTAACATCAAAATTGTCATTTTCTAATTTTTTTTTGAATGACTCCCTACTTTCGTGCTTTCATTTTCCCTGCTTAGAATGTCCTTCTATTCTTCTGTCAAGCCTCGGTTCAAATGTCACTCACCCAGAGAGTTTTTTCTCATAGATTTAAGGAAAAATGAGCTATTTGTATCTGAGAGACATATATTTTTGGGGGCCATGATTACACGATGGTCCACAGATATGGAGATGAAAGACAGCCCCTGATTGGGGGGCTTTCAGTCTAGTGTGAGCGCTAGATGAATAAATACATAAATTCAGAGACACACAACTATGTTAACATATTCATACATCTCTAAGAGTATAGGACAGTGTTGGTGCTAATACATGTGTGCTAATGTGGTTTTATATGACACACGTGAGTGAAATAGTGTAAAATTCACATGGCAATACTTGATGCCACGAAAGAAGTACTGTCAGTTCCGCTTCATGGATTCAAAGTCCGCATTTCATTTCACCAACTCTAGGATAATGATTTGCCCACTGCTTTGATCCCTGGAAGCCACTATGATTTCTTGTGGAAAGAGAATATGCTGATGATTTCCTGTCTACATAAAATTCAACATTCTTTGAATTAATTTCTTTCAGATGACATCCCACAAAGCTCCATTTGAGTATTTTTTTTAATGTACCTGATTAATCCCAGGATTAGAGTCCCTCCCCTAGCTAAGGAAAAAAAATGTGAAGAAGTTGGAATTGTTGCTTACTATCTCTGTTTTGTAAAATTAAGTATGTATTAATGAAAGGTTTAAATTGAAGTTTTATTAAAACAAACAAAAAAGGAACCCAACAGAAGAAGGTACTTTTTATTCTTCAATTTGTCTGCCTGGGAACATGGCTACCTGCCAGCCTAAGCCACCGTCAAACACACATACGATTCAGAGTCACTTACAGCCTAATTTCTTTAGGGCTTCCACCTGTGCTCAATTAAGGACCTGCAGAACATGAAACCTGCTTTCTTCGAATCATTTTCTTTGTTTCTTGTTGGGCAACCTATTCTTTGCCAGGCAAATGAAATGCCCAGGCAGTATCCATTGTGTGTGCCAACAACTCTACAGCTGCCCTCACTGCTCCTAGTTGTACCAGTTTAATTTCCAGTTATACCAGTTTACTGCTTTCTTTCCCAATAACAATGCTGACTTGTTCTCTGTTCTCTCTTTTCCATATTTCTTCCACCTTGAACCTCCCTGCCTGGGGCCACCAGATGGCTCCAGCTTAATTTTTGGTTTTAACATAATGCTTAGCCCATCTCATCCCATCTCCTTATGATTCTATCGTTTGGATTCTTGATTTTGCCCTTTTGCCAAGACACCTCCTGAAACTTAACACTGGTTATTGCTCTTCTGTTTAGCAAGACACTAAGGCAGTCTAGATCTGAATATTTCTTTTTGTGTGTGTCCTGCCCAAAGATAAATGTTAAAGTCCTAATTTTTTTTTTTTGATACAGGGTCTCACTCTGTCACCCTGGATGGAGTGTCGTGGCACGCTGTTGGCTCACTGCAATCTCAGCTTCCCGAGTAGCCAGGACTGCAGCTGCATGCCACCCTGCCTGGTTAAATTTTGTATTTTTTGTGGAGATGGGTTTTGCCATGTTGTCCAGTCTGGTCTTGAACTCCTGAACTCAAGTGATCTGCCTGCCTCAGCCTCCCAAAGAGCTGAGATTACAGGCATGAGCCAATGTGCCCGGCCAAAGTCCTTACTTTTGGTATTTGGTACCCTTATTTAGAAATAGGATCATAGATGTAATCAAGTGAAGATGAGATCATCCTCAATTAGGGTGAGCCCTAATCCAATATAACTGTTGTCCTTATAAGAAGAGAAACCAGAGAAACAGAAAGAGGAATGTCAGGTGAGGCTGCAGAGACACACAGACACAGAGGAAGGTGGCCATGGGAAGATGGCGGCAATGCCGGAGTCATGCTACTGAAAGCCAGGGAACACCTGGGACTAATGGAAACTCCAAGAGGCAAGGAAGGATTCTTCCCTAGAGGCTTTGGAAGGAGCTTGGTTCTGTTCACATCTCAATATTGGGATTATAGCTTCCAGAACTGTCAGAGAATTGTGAAATTTGTTACCATGGCTATAGGAAACTCATATGGAAACTCAGGATGCAGTCCGGTTGGCCCTTATGGTTGGGCTGGGGACATCAAGAACAGCAGAAGCATCTGTTCCAGCTCTCTGTTTAGAAATACTTCCTCACATTCCAATATAATGTTGAAGTTCACAGAACAGTTTTCACATACATTATCTTGACGATTCCATGAGTTTGGTAAGAACCCCTGTATTTTACAGATGAGGTAACTGAGGCTGCACGTTGAGTGACCTGATCAAAGTGACACAGCTGGTGGATGGCAGAGCCCAGCTCATTCTCAGTTCTTTTGACTAAAAGTTCAGGGAACTTTCCACTACCCCACCCTACCAGCTTGGCAGAGTGAAAAGAAGTCCTTGGAACAGAACTCATTTTAACCCTGTATGTTGCTGTACAGGTGGACTCTGGGTTTGACACGAAAATTTAATCTTAATCAGATCAGTGAAAGTACCCATGTGCCGAGCTGACTTATGTAGCCAAAATGGTGTATGGTTTGAATGTTGCCCACCTCTCTGCATCTCCACTGCTACCATTCTAGTCAAAGTCACCATCGTTTTTCATTGAACCCACTGCGCCAGCTCCCGTGGGAGCTTCTGCTCTTGCCTTTGCCCATCAGTTTGCAAAGCAGCCTGACTGAGCATTTAAACATATAAATCACATGACAACCATTCTTTTCAGAGCCTTCAATTGCACTCAAAAGAATGCGTACCTTGAACCACAAAGTCCTGCAATCCCTCTGACTTCATCTCATGTCTCATTTGCCCTTTGTCCATTATATGACAACCTCCCTGGTTTTCATTTTTTTCCTTGAATATGGCAAGACCACATCCATTACTGGGCCTTTGTACTAGTTTTTTCTATGCTTAAGCATTCAGGTGGCAGCTCAGAAATTCCTTCCTTAGAAAGGCCTTCCCTGAATAATCTGTCTCAGGTAGTAGCATCACCATAGTCCCTCTCTACCCAATCTACTTGTTTTTATTTTCATCATAGAAATTGTTACTATTTCAAATTATGTTGTTTACAATATTTTTTTGTTTATTGTCTGTCTCCTTTATAAGTCTCTAAGATTGCGAGGGCAAAAAGCCTTGTCCATATTTTTCTTTGTGATATTTCCAACATATAATTCAGTGTCTTCTAGATAGTAAATGCTCAGTAAAGGTTGGTTGAATAAACACCAACTTCGTAAGTGATAATAGCCGAGTTTTCCAGAGCTGACTATGCACCAGATATTGATCTGCTCCTTACGTAAATAATCTTATTAGCAGCAACCCTATGAGTTAGAAATGATTCTTCATCCCCATGTCGGAGATGAGACACTAAAGCTGAGACTGATTGAAGGATATGCTCAAGGTTACATAACTAATAAGTATCAGAGGCAGGACTCGAACCAAGGTATGCAAATGACAAGTTTGTTCTCTTGCTTCAATGCTCTCTGCTCACAGATTGTGTAGAAAAGCTAGTGGCTTCTTTCATGGCAGGCAATGACCATTTTAGAAGGCAAATGTTAGGTATCGAAGCAATGCTTTCTTCCTTTGTTTGGGGTTGACTGGCTCAGTTCTCAGATCCAGAACCATAGCTTAGTACACAGAGTTAGGAAAATGGCCCCACTCTTGGCAGTCCCATTGGTTTTAGGGGTGCATCATTTACTTTGGTGTTTTATGAGTTTTGGGGACATGATCCAGACAAATCAATGGATCCCCTGATAATGGAGGTTCCTTAGAAACAACGGGGTCATGGCAGAGCATTGTTCAATGCTTCCCCTCCTTCTCATATGCCTCCTATTAATTTCCACTTTTGCATTAGCAGAGCTGGCTGGGATGCAGGCTCCATTTAGCTAAATGATGAAACACAAACGTTTATTGAGACTGTGCTTCGAATCAACAGGGTTTTCCTCAGATTGAGTTGCCGCCAATTATCCTCCATGCAATTATGGTGATCCCAGAAGCAAGCAGATGGGGAAGAGTTTTGTTTTCAAATGGAGGAGAAACCAATATGTAGGAAGAAAAGGCAGCTTGTTCATTTGAACAGACTCCAGGTGGCTGGTTGCCAAAAGGCAAAGAGCTGGGGAGCCAGGTCTGGCCCTGGATCAGTCCGACTGCCCACAGACCAGAGAAACCACCGAGACAACAGGCCTCTGCCTCCACTCATCTCTTCTGCCATCGGCCAGGTTGGCCGTGAGAGTGGAGGCCATGGGAGAGACAGACCACAGAGGCCCTCGCAGGTCAGGCTCTTGACCTTGATGCCATTGGAACATTGAGTCCTGCTATTTTGCTGTTGTTCAACAGTGACACGTCGGCGTACTTTATTAGAGAAGAAAATTCAAGAAAAGGCATGCAAAAGCCCAAACCATATGGCAAATCTCCTTGGATAGACTTATTTGTAGTCTCACAAAACCTAAAAGCTATTTCTTTTTTCTTGAGGTTCACATTGTCCCGAACTTTTTGTTGGACCCTGAATGTTGAGGTTACCATTCACAAGAGAACAGAGGATGCTGTTAAATGAGTACCATAATTATTTCTGTCTGAGTTTATATTTATAATTACGCAATGTACCTAACACTCCATAAAAAAAAAGAGTCAGTAATGTCCGTTCTAGGGGCATCAGTGCTTACAGGGTTTATTTTTCCCCTTTTGACAAGAAGGGAAAATTATCAGATTGAAATAAATCCAAGGCACATGGAGTATGGAAACGATATTTACATTACTTAGCAAATTAATTGAGGTAAGAAAGGTATAATTAAATGAAGAAAATTGTCATTCAAAAATCAGCCCAACTCATAAGATCAATAAAGGTGTTTCAGTTTTGGTTCATCACCCACATAGCAAATAATGATATGCATTCTTGTTTCAAAAAGAGTAGCCATTTCCCCTAGATAAACAGGTGAAAATGTTTATGTTCCTCAGTTTTAGTCTTTGTCCAGTCACATATATTCACATAATCTTGGTTAGATCACTCACCCTCTCTGAGAGTTGGTCTCTTTCTCCAGATTAAGGGAGCACTCTCAAGTTCTGTAATAAATTTCACTAATGGATCCTGATGCATGCATTTTTGGGCAGAGGGAAAAAATAGCCTGATAAATTTTGGGCTTCTTAAGGGACTGATTGACTCTGTACGTATCTAAATGAGATTGCTAGAGAGCATGTTGATAATTTCATAATGATTTCATTTTACAACTGTTGCACGCCTCTTACCTGAGTGAGTATTGCGGGAATAAACTGGGAAATGCAAAACAGAATTTGGCCGTATTACAGCGTATAGGAGATGGATGGTGTCTATTTTGATGGTAAGGGAAAAAAGCCCAGGAAACCTCTTAGAGGCAGGAAACAATCTTGGAAGTGCTGCAAAAGACAATGATATTGTTCTTAGTTTAATAGGTGATCTGCCCCATGAAATAAAGCTGCAGGACCACGTTTGTCTTGGTTAATCATGTCAGCAGAATGAGGATGTTTAGCTGTAATAACAGTAATAACTGTGTCAATGTAACTGCTGGGGCAGAATTTCCATCTGCAGCCTCATAATATATGACCTTTGTTATGCCTCTACCTGTTGACTTTTTTTTCAAGGCAAAAATTGGCTTGTCTGTTCTGTTCAGGCGATAGAGGCTCAAACAGTCCATTTTTCCCTGGATAAATCAAGGTCTTGTGGGTGGTAATTTAATCTCCTAAGTATCATTCTGGACTTGATTAAAATCGCAGAGAAAAAGTGGGGCACATTAACAAATACATTGTTCATTTGATACTGAGTTAGGTAGGTTTAAAGTAGGACATTTCATTTAATTCTTATCTTTCCCTTCGTTACTTTCCTTTTATTTATTTTTTCCATAAAACAAATACTGACATCTGCATTTTCTTCCTATGACACTTTCCTTTCCTTGAGCGTTCCCTGACCTCCCCTGATAGAGTTAACCATTCTGTACTCCTGGAATGTGTTTTTCTTATTACACTCTTCTTACTGTTTCTGGAGTACATTTGTTAACACATCTTGTCTCCATCAGTGGTCTGCGAGGTCTTTGAAGGTAGAGGCTAGGTATTGCTTATCTCTAATCTTTAAAACCTAGAATGGATCTTGTTTGATGTCCAATGCTTTCTAGAAGTACAATGAAATATTCTGCTTGATGCATTTTGAATTCCAAATGTTTTCACATAATACATGCTCATTTTCCTCTCCCAATCATTTAATGCAGTGCTTAGGAGAGGTGACATTCCAGAATAAGAAACAAATAAAGTGAGGAGGTCAACTGCAGGTTCGTCAGATTGCTCAGGGTTTCTTGACTAATTAGTAGTGAACCCAGGGTCAGAGCTCTGGTTTTCTAATAATTAACCTTGAGCTTAGACCAGCCCAAGTGGGAATGGTAACCTCATGGGTAGTCTTTGGCATTATTGTTCCCCTTTACCATGCCCAGGCTCATACATCACTTCACCTCCTTTCTATCCCATCTTCCATCTACCCATTTTGCTTTTTCTATTCCATCTATTTGCTAATTTTATTTTTTACTTTATTCCATTTTGTTTCTTTCACCACCATTGTCTTTCACCTTCTTTTTTCTCTTTTCTCCCATTCGAGGCCTTAATCCTGTCAGTGACACATCCTGAAACCTATTGCTTAGCTTCAAAAACCATGTTGAGAGTTTCTCTGGCAGGCCTCATCTACATGATTTATATACCTATGCCTCAGAAAGTTCTTGGGAAGCCTAAAAATTACACGTAAAGGGCTACCAGACAATCATATCTGGATGCATTGTAAACACTTGATAAATTTGCCAATTATATTGGGCTCTTATCTTCTATTGACTTCTCTCTTTTTTAGTATCTAGTTAAACCCACTCTGTCCTTCAAGACCCAGCAGAAGTTTCCCCTTCACAACATTACTCCAGAGTCCCTCTGGAGGTCTCAGTGTCCTCTGAAATTATAGCACTGTCTATACATACCTCTGGCTAGTCATATATGCTGCCTTATGGAATCTGTCACATTGTCAATTTCCATTTTTGTTTATTTTTGCCCTGTTTTCTCTGCTACACATACATAAAACACATTTGAATGTCCACGATGAGCCGCACTTTATGCTATACTCTATGGGACTGCTGACCTCAGAGATCTCATGACCTTGGAATCATTTCTGATTATGTTCATATTTGCTTGGTGCTTTCCAATGGCTTTCCTGTGCATCTTTGCCTCATTTCTTTTCCCATATTTGTGTCTCCTAACTCTACTAGGTGGGCAGAGAAATATTCAATCTTCCCATTTTACAGAGGAGCAGGCTGATCTTCAGAGAAGCGAAAGAAGTTGTTCTAGATTCCATGACAACTCAAATGTAGTGATGACGACGACGATGATGATGATGACAATTAATGATTAATAATGTCTCAAGTAATGAGACATTACTTGCAGGGATACACTTATTCATGCCGTGATGTTTCTGTGGATTCTTTTAACCAATGAATTTCCTGGGGGAAGACTTTGAAAAGTTCTTCTCTCTTTCCAGTTAGCCACCAGTCAGTGTGTTGGTTCAAGTTTCTCATTACCACCCTGATATGACAGTGAAAACTCCAGCAGGGACATCTGCCAAATATTCCAGCCAAAATCGAACAGTAGCTATTTGAAAATCCAATTCCAGTGCTGATTTTAACCATACAACAACTACAACATCATGGACCATTGCACAGATAGAAACAAGAAGGATGAAGAAAGAGAGTGGACAACAGGAAACATAGCAGGAAATAGTTAGGAAGCAAAATATTTGTATCAGGTGCCTTTGGCCATCCCTTTTAAAACTCATATTGACAGAGTTTCCTCTATCTCAGCATTCAGAGCTTTGTACTCTTCTAATGTAAGACTTTTAAACCTTTGTTCCAATTTAGGTCAAAATCACTCAAGTAGAACCCTGAGTTAATGTGTAAATTTTTCCCTAGGGTGTCCTTCATTTTGGAATGAAAAGCTTAGTCATTTCTTAAGAGAATTTCAGGCATTAGTGAGTAGGCTTGAGAATCTTGGGAGGTGGGGGTTAGCAAGAAGAAGTTTCCAAGTATTATTCCAAGAAAGCATCATGCATATGAGTAGAATATACTCTCTTTTGTCCTTTTTGAGTTTTAATGTTTCTATTATTCAACTGTCTCTTAGTCTGTTATTTGTAAAGGGAGGGAATAGAACTTCATTCTTGTAGGTCTCTTTCAGCCCTTATGTTGTAAGACTCTAGGATTCCCCATTTGCTCTTATCTCCTCACTATTCTTTCTAAACCCCCAACACCTTTGTTTATGTTATTATTGTTTTTAAATTATTACTGATATGGTTTGGTTGTGTCCCCACCCAAATCTCATCTTAAATTGCAGCGCCCATAATTCCCACATGTTGTGGGAGGGACCTGGTGGGAGGTAATTGAATCATGGGGTGGTTTCCCCCATACTGTTCTCATGATAGTGAATAAGTCTCATGAGATCTGATGGTTTTATAAGAGGTTTCCTCTCTTGCTAGATTCTCATTCTCTCTGGTCTGCCACCATGTAAGATGTGCCTTTTGCCTTCCACTATGATTATGAGGCCTCGCCAGTCATGTGGAACAGTGAGTCCATTAAACCATTTTTTCTTTGTAAATTACCCAGTCTTAGGTATGTTTTCATCAGCAGCGTGAAAATAGACTAATACAATTACATAGTGGAGTTAAAAAAAACAACAACAACAAAACTAAAAATCTCCTTTTCTCCCTCCTTCCTTTTCACTTCCACTCCTTGCTTCCATTGTTGACCACGTTCTGAATCATCAGTCATAAGCAATATCTATTGATGTCCCCCCATACACACAACTCTGGAAAGGTATGAAAATACTTTACTATCCACCCCTTCTACATTCCTTTTCCCAGTTTGTAAATCAATAAAGAGGTCATCTTTCATTTGTCTATTGGTTGCCCTTGTAACTTTAAATTGTATGCTTAAGCTTCCATTCCTTGGTCCTTCAACTCTAATAAGATGAGAATTCTTGCTTTTGTTTTCAATTCCATTGGTAGAAAATTTTCTCTGCTGGAGTCATCTTGGTCACAGGCCAGGCCTAGTTTTTGTACCATAGATCAGCACATTCAGGAAAACAATCTGTCACCAAATGGCCAATTAAAACCTTAGGGGTAAAGACACACTGGAAGCCAATATTATAGAAGGTTTAGTAAAGTTAAAACTGATAAACTGAGGGCAAAAAAAAAAAAAAAATCAACATGATAAACAGTAATTGGGAAAATCGCTCACTTAAAAAAGAAACACTATCCAACAATTAGTCGAATTAGCACCTCTATTGATTCTTGGAAGTATTTCCTCCCATTTAACATACTCAGATCAATTAGCTTGGCATCTGCCTCCAACTTCATATATCAATATAACTGTTTTCTCCCCAGCTAACTGCTACTTAGGAGATAATGGGAGGAGTACACCATTTTACAGGACAATAACATGGTTCCTGGAGAAATAACTCGGGAGACTGAAGAAATCAGATTTATTTCCAAAGAAAATGGTACATCCCTCCCATGGTGCTTAATACACCACTGGTTAAACAATTAAGTTTATTTTTGGGTACAAAGTTAATTACTTTGAAAAGTCAGTGATGCTGCCATTGACAAATACTACCCTTAAAACCCTCAGAAATAACAAGGCAGTCACTCAGAACAGCTAAAATGGCAACATTTGACATTTGGTATTGCAGGAATTATGGTCTTCCTGCAAAGTCACCTGATCTTTCTCATCTTAATTGAACCTTATCAGGGCAGGCTTTAGAAGTTATCTGGAGGTGGAGACTGAGAATCCCACGATTTTCCTTGTTAGGCCCAGTGAATATTCCCCAAATGACCGTTCACCTTGATTAGCTCTCAAGCACCTTTCTCTCAATTGTTAAATCCCTTGATTTGAAATTCTATTTAGGAACTAGGCTGGCCCCAAATGTCAAAGAACACCATCATGATGGCCAAAGAGCAAACTGAATCTTGGTTTTCCTTCCACAAAATTTAGATCCCTGTTAGAAGCAGTAAATTACAAACAATAGGAAAGTAATCGAGCACATGTGTTAGACAATGTAAGATTTATATGGCCATTAAAAATAATGCTCTGAAATAATATTTAATGATAATGAAAATGCTGGCAACATATATTTAGTTGGAAAAGGGCAGGATACAAAACTACCCTGGGAATCTAATTTTATTTAAAATAGGTGCTTATGGATCATCATTAAATAAAAATAGACTTGAAAGAAATATTCTATGTTTATCACAGGATGGTGAGTTTATGGATGATTTTTATTTTTCCTTTATACTTTTCTGCACTTTCCAAATATCAAAAATATTCATTTAACACACATATCTTTTATAGTCTGAAGAAATAAACTATTTTTAAATAATTAAAGGAACACTAAAGGATTAGACATTTAAGGTTTTAGACCATTTTACCTCCAATGATCATAGGCAAGGAACAGGATATCTTCACATTTCTCTTCTTTTTGTGGTTAAAAAAAGGCTGATACTTACTTCTTTGCCACAGTGGGACATAACAAAAGATGTCAGGATCATGCCTGCTGTGGTTTGAATGTGTTTTCTCCAAAAGTCAGGTGTTGCCATTGTGATGCTCTTAAGAGGTGGGGCCTTTAAGAGGTGATTAGTCCATGAGGGCTCTTATCTTATTAACGGGATTAAGGTCCTTATAAAAAAGCCTTCCTGTAGCAATCAGCTGTCTCTTGCCCTTCTGCATTCCGTCATGTGAGGACACAGCAAGAAGGTCCTCACAAAATGCCAGTACCTTGATTTTGGACTTCCCAGCCTCCTGAACTATGAGGAAACATTTTTGCTCTCTACAAATTCCCCAGTCTGTGTTATTCCATTACAACAGCACCAAATAGACAAGACAATGCCTATAAAAGCTTTTAGTTCCTTAGAGAATAAAAAGTTTATATACTCTTCTAATATTGTATTTCCTAAGTGATTTTGGGTCAGTTAAAGACCCAGCAGAAGACAGACAGAACATATCATAGAGAAGAGTTCAGTGTAGGGGATATTTACAAAGGTGGTGTCAGACAGAAGGGCAATCAACAAGGTTGGTGGAACTGGGGAGAATGCTAGTTGTAGGAGAGGACCTAATGACAGAAGTCACAGTCTTTGATGTGATAGGCCAAATAGAATACTGCAAAGCAGTAAAATGTAATGAACTATTGATAGACTCAACAACATAGATATATCACAAAATAATTATGTTGAACCAAAGAGTTCATACTCTATGATTCCATTTATATTAAATTCTAATGAAGGTAAAACTAATCCATAATGACAGAAATCAGATCAGTTGTTGCCTGGGGCTGGGGAGATAGGGACTTGTGGCAAGAAAGAAGTAGAAAACATTTTATGGCAATAGAAAGCTTTCTTTCTTGATTGTGGCAGTGGTTACACAGGTGTACACCTTTGTCAAAAGTCATCAAATGGTACAAGTAAAAGGGATTTTACTGCATGCAAATAGATTAGTTAATAACAATTAAGAAGCCACCTCCAACAAGTAGTTCAGCAGAATAAAAACCACAGGTACAAGATGCCAGTGTCCTTCCCTCCCGCTCTCTATTCTCTTGCTTGTGTCTCTCATGGCTATCCCACCCAGAAGCCATGAGAGATGTGTTTGAAGCAGACTTTTAAGGTTGGCCTTTCAGAGCACAGAGCAGAGTAGAGAGCAGATCTCTAAGAGCAAGTGGAAAACATCCTTCAGAGTGTTCCCATGCAGCGTGAGTCTCTTAACAAACCACTGGGAGAAAATGATTAGGTAGGAAAATACCTCTTGGTTAACAGACTTGCAAATAGGACAATTGACAACATAGGACAAATTGATTGAAGACCCCGTCTACACTAGGAAAGTACAGTGTGATATTGTAGAAAAATAATCCATGATGAATCCCTCTCTTTCCTCTCAACACACCTATAAAGAAAAATCTGGATGCTGGCAGCTTGAAACTACTTTCTCAAGTGGTTATGTGTCCAACTGCAGAACCTTCTGCGTGAGAGTCCCAAGGGACCTGCTGAGCACAGCCATGCTCATCTTTCTGGATGTCAGCATCAAAGGTTATGGTCTACTTTACACAGCCTTGTGTCCCACGGTGACTCATTAGGTGTCTGTAATCCCTTTATATGCATTTATTTAATATTTTCTTTGCTGCCACCAAGTTAGAAGAATTGATACTTGCATTCAATAGATGACTGAAATGGGATATCATGTATATTTCTTAAGGCCAAATAAGAACTTTTGTTAAAGTTATGGAATATTTCCAAGTTTAGGGAAATACAATGTAAAACATAATTTTAGCATTTCTGGAAACATTTAGTTTAATAAGAATACTTAAACACATGTCATAAAATAATGATGCATACATTTATACATTGATGCTATTGGGAAATACAGGTCTTCCTTTCTCTTTATCAAATGGCCTCAGATTGCTACTTTTTAAGGGTTTTGTCAGCTTTGTTCTTTCTGTTAGACTATTGCTTCTTTGTACTTTCAGCTTGTCTGACTATGCGGCTTTTTGAGCCTAAGCAAGAGAGGACTGGAAAATCAGATTCCCATCTTTGTTAGAATTGTGTGTAAACTGAAGGTAAATGGGCACCAAAAGACTGAAACATGCAAGGTTTGATGAATAAACTTTGTAACATTGATTTTGCCTTTTACTAAAGATTTTTAAAAAAGGTTTTCAGATAAACTTTGGATTTTTAAAGCCCCCTTTAGTTATATATTTCTTTATTTTCATTTCATTCCATGCCGTTTCTCAGGTTTACAAGTTTCTTATGTTTATTATCTGTTGTATGAATTAATTCGTGTTTTAAGTTTACACTTCTCAAACTATAAATGATTCTTGTTTCCATATGTGTTTGGGGGATATGGAGAAAAAGTCTGTGACCTACACATATTGGAATCCATTTTATGGGTTTGGTTATAGTCATGCTCAGTCAGGAATTCCTGCCTGTAGACTTCCATTCTTCTACCCCAAGTCACTTGCTTTACTGTGGGATCCTCGTAGTCGACCTTAACCTGCGTTTTCCTATTTGATGATTCCGTTTTTGGAGGCATGGCAAATGAGACCATAAATATTACTTAGTTTCTTTGGATTAGTAATTTGCAAACTGGGATAGAAATCCTTAACAAAGTCAGTATCAGGATGCCTATTTTCCTGTTGAAGAAATTAAAGACTTGAAGAGATTTACCCACTCCCTTGAGTCTCTTTGTCAGTGGAGAGCCAGGACTTATATACAGGTTTTTCTGGCTTGATCCTCTTTTAAAAATAATTATCAGGTTTATATTTTCTTCTAACCTGAACTTGATACAGGCAACATGAGTCATATGGAGACAATCATGAAAATAAGAAAATTGAGTGTGTGTCCCCTAGACTGGAAGCTCTATTTTGGAGTTGGACTCTATCACATTCATTTCCTGACACATAGTGTCATCACAAAAAGTTATTTGACTAAAATGTCACTGATTTCTATACTTATATTTCTATAGTTTTAGATTGCAAAATAAAATCAAAGAAGGTACTTTGCTAAGTTTCTAAATGTATATGTCTTAATTATCTGTAAGGAGCTAGAATATATTTATTTGGTCATGTTAAGAATATTTATTGGGCCGGGCGTGGTGGCTCAAGCCTGTAATCCCAGCACTTTGGGAGGCCGAGACGGGCGGATCACGAGGTCAGGAGATCGAGACCATCCTGGCTAACACGGTGAAACCCCGTCTCTACTAAAAAATATAAAAAAAATTAGCGGGGCGAGGTGGCGGGCGCCTGTAGTCCCAGCTACTCGGGAGGCTGAGGCAGGAGAATGGCGTGAACCCGGGAGGTGGAGCTTGCAGTGAGCTGAGATCCGGCCACAGCACTCTAGCCTGGGTGACAGAGCGAGACTCCGTCTCAAAAAAAAAAAAAAAAAAAAAAAAAAGAATATTATTGAGCAACTACTCAATGCTCTACATCAGTTAAGTGTTGCTATGTAAGAAATTATCTCCAAACTTAGGGGCTGAAGAGAAGTTCATTATTTCAGAATCAAGAATGTATTAACTAGGCACACATGGCTCAGTGTCTCTCACATGACTGCCATCAAGGTATCCTTCAGAGCTTCAGTCTTCTCAAGGTTCAAGTTAGGGAGGATCATGTTCTCTTGACATAAGGCCTGAGGCCTAGCTGGATGTTGATTGGAGACCTCAGTCCCAAGTCATGTGGGCCTCTCCTGAGGGCTGCCCAACATAGCAGCTTGTCTTCCCTAGAGGAAGCGTGGAGAGGGAGAATGCAGAAGATAGGAGTCACAGGGTTTTGTTGTAAACTAATATTGGAAGTGACATAACATCACTTCTTCCTCATTCCACCTTTTAGAAGTAAGTTACTAGGTCCAGCCTACATTCAATAGGAGAAGATAACAAAAGTTGGGAATATCAGGCAGTGGGGAGTATTGAGAGCTATCTGACAAGTTGCCTACCACAGACAGTCCCACTCAGTTGACAAGAATTTGATGACTGAGGGCCAACTATGTACCTAGAATTGATATGGAGATTTTTGTGTGGCAGTGATGAGTTGGCTGTATGGCAGGTGAAAGATGGCTGAGAGTTATTTTCTCTGCAAGGAGATTGCAGCGGGGTTGACGAGATAGTCAATAACCAAGAGAAATAGTTAATATAAGGCTGTGTGTAATTCTTTATTTAAAAAAGAAAGTGAATCTTACCCTCAAGGGGTTTCTTGTTACAGATGGGGCATGTTTTGGAATAGCTATGATTTAAACTAGAAAAATCTCAAGTCCTGCAAGAAAGAGATTGTGTAGCAGTGCAGAGAAAGGAAAGATGTCTGGGAAATTAAGACACTAGGTAAAACTAAACATTCACCTAAGAAACCAGTCATAATTTTTAGGTTTCAAAGAAAAGTATCCTTATTACTTTCATAAATTGTAACTCATTAATTAGGGCTGTGAGAGAGAATATGCTTCATGCCTGCTATGGTTTGAATGGATCCTTTCCAAAATTGAGGGGCTGCCAATGTGACAGTATTTATTGAATTACTTTTTTTTTTTTGGAGACGGAGTCTTGCTCTGTGGCCCAGGCTGGAGGGCAGTGGCGCTATCTCGGCTCACTGCAAGCTCCGCCTCCCGGCTTCACATTCCCATTTTCTCGCCTCAGCCTTATTTTTTGTATTTTTACTAGAGACGGGGTTTCACCGTGTTAGCCAGGATGGTCTCGACCTCCTGACCTCGTGATCCACCTGCCTTGGCCTTCCAAAGTGCTGAGATTACATGTGTGAGCCACAGCACCTGGCCGCCAATGTGACAATATTAAGAGGTGAGGCTTTTAAGAGCTAATGAGGCCATGAGGGCTCCTCCCTTGTGAATGCAATTAAGTCCCTTATGATAGAAGCTTCACACAGCGTTCAGTCCCATGCAACTTCTGCCACGTGAGCACACAGCACTCCTCCCCTCCAGAGGAGCTGCCGTCACCAGATGATTGAAGCTGCTGGTTCCTTGATCTTGGACTTCCCAGCCTCCAGAATGGTGAGAAATAGATTTCTGTTCTTCATAAATTACTGAGGCTCGTATTCTGTTACAGCAGCGCAAGTGGACTAGGACATTGCCTCTCTCCTAGGTTCCGGTGGTTGCTGGAAATCCATGGCCCCCCTTGGCTTGTAGATGCGTCGCCCCTTTTCTGCCTTCATCTCTACCTGGTGCTCTTCCTATTTGAGCAAGTTGAGTGGGGAGGGGAACTCACGTTTCTCTTTTGGTCATTTTAAATAAGATTTGACTGTTAGACTCAAAGCAGTGATATCAGTTACTGTAGGAGAGCAGGGAAAAAACAGGCAGATCACAGCGGGGAAGGTTTTGTGGAGAAGGGGCTAAGGATGGATAGAGCTTTGGCACCATCAAATGTCAGGCTCCTCTGAGGCTCCCAAGCCATTTGGATAAGTAAATGGATAAGCAAATGTGTTGTAACTACAGAGAAGCATTTATTGTTTTTCCCTTCACAGAAGGGAAGATTACCAAGAAATTATTATTTGTTATTCTGATCAGTAACTTTCACCATTTCCAGACGGAGCTGACAGCTACCCAGTAGGGAATGCTGAGTTAGAAGTATCCCTTGCTTCCCAGTAAAAGAATTTCTCTTTCTGTCTCTGCTAAGACAGCAGGTCTCTACTGCTATTGATTTAGTCTTGCCTGTGCCCTGAAATATAAAATAAAGATAATGGGGAAAACAAAATCACTGGATTGGAAATGACTCTTGCCTCTACCTCGGCATGATTAGATATGATTTTAGGAATCTGCAAAAAATTCTAGTCTCATTGTGTAGCTTCCTTGATTAAAGACCTTTACTTGCTTCCCATTGCTTTTAGGCATGAGACTCCAATCCTAAACTTTGCCAAGAAAAGCTTGCATGTGCTGGCTTGGCCAAATTCTCTCTTCTCTGCATTCCAGTCTCAGTGGCCTTCCTTTATTTCTCATCCAACTTCCTAACACAACTTGCTTCCTTTTGACTTAAAAACTTTGTATGTATGACAAGCACCTCCTTTGTAAACTTGAGCTTTTTCCCCCCCCTCCCTCTTCAATCTTGTTTTTTATTCATCCTCCAGGTGACTGAAGTGCCTAAGTTTTTAGGGGACATCAAAACCTATTTCATCCTTGTCACTTGGTATTCCCCACTCTTCTGCTGCTTCTTTCTGTGATAACTTTCAAAGGAATAGGTAGGTTTTCATGGTGACTCATTTGTAAACGACGTAATTTTAGGATATTCTCTGCATCACCACTAGGGGGAGGGCTGCCCAAGTTTTATGGTTCAGAGCTTTGGTTACAGTTTACCTGATGGAATGAAGCGCAAAAGAAGAAAGTTAAGGACAGCCGTCCAGTCACAGTGGGGATGCCGGAGGGGAAGGCAGTGTTAGTGCTGGAGCATTAAATAAATAAAATAACACAGGACAAAAAATTAGAGGAATGGTCACTGGTGCTTACAGGTGTTAGAAACGCAGCATTAGTTGTTTAAAAACGGATAATAACTTGAGAGAAGATACCTTTGCCAAGGGTACTGCTAGAAGCTTTGGTGAGTGGGGACTCTTTATTTACTATTTCTTTTTTGTTGTTGTTTGTTTATTTTATTTTATATTTTTGAGATGGAGTCTCGCTCTGTCGCCAGGCTGGAGTGCAGTGGCGAGATCTCAGCTCACTACAATCTCCACCTCCCGGGTTCAAGCGATTCTCCTGCCTCAGCCTCCCCAGTAGCTGGGACTACAGGCACCCACCACCACGCCTGGCTAATGTTTGTATTTTTAGTAGAGACGGGGTTTCACCATGTTGGCCAGGATGGTCTCGATCTCCTGACCTCGCGATCCACCCGCCTCAACCTCTCAAAGTACTGGGATTACAGGCGTGAGCCACCGTGCCCGGCTTATTTACTATTTCTTGTTTCTGACCCACTAGAGGAAACTGAAGAGAATCAAGTAGAAAATTCAACTGGGAATAATATAAGACTTTAATAGAATTGATTTTTGGTGGAGGTGGGGGGCAGGAGAACATAACATGGCAAGAGGGTGGTAGTTAAGAGCTTGGACTCTAGTGCTGGAATCTTTGTATTTGACTCCAAGCTCTATTATCGATTCTTTGGGTTACCTTGGACAAGTTACATTACTTCTCCATACCTTAGTGTTTTCATCTCTAAATTGAAAACGGTATTAGTCCTTATTAGGGTTATTGAGAGAAGTAATAACAGCTGAAAACATCATGCTTATTACATATCAGACATTATTTTAAGCTCTTTATATCTGAATCCTTTAGTCCTCACAGCAACCCTGTGAAACAGGGATCATTGTTATTATTATTATCTCTATCTTACAGCTGAAGAAAAGGGGGCATAGAGGAGTTAGAAATTTGCTAAGATCACACAGCTAGATGTGACAGAACCGGGATTCAAGCCCATCAGGTACTTATGCCTGGTTTAACTTAGGTACTCAACACACATTAGACATTATTCTGCAATTTCCTGGGTAATCGCTGCCTAGCTGTAGTTGGTGGTTCAACAGTCAGGCATTTATTTTTCATCATCTCACTTTGATTAAGAGAATGTAGGGAGGGGATGAAGCCTGGCAGAGGAGAAACCACCCAATGCTTAGTAGGTGCAGTTTCATGATTGGTTTGTCTTGCTTTGTGAGAGGATTCTGGAATGTTTGGGATATGAGCAGTACTATTTCAGAGTCCACTTGTATGGCCAGCCCAAGGAAAACGAGGCTTCCTATTTTTGTGTAAAACATACCATTGTTGCTCCACTTCCCCGAGGCCTGAGAGGATCACAGTGCTGTATTGACACCCCCAGCCCCTCAGCTCACAGTTTGGGGAGGATGGAACTAGGTTCCACCTTGAACCCCCGGGTGGATATCTTTGTTCTCACTGAGAACTCTGGAGGCAACAATGTGCAGAAGCTGTTTAGAGGAATAGGATTTCAACTAGCGTGCTGAAGGAAACAAGAAAACCCTTTATGAGAACATGTCGCCCACCCTGGGGACCTCTAGAAATAGAGAATTTAGAGTTGGGAAACCAGGAGACTGTTAACATGTGGGTGAGATCAACAGGCATCCAAGAGTGATTGCCCTCAAAGGGAACACATTCAAACAGGCTATTAGGCCTTGGGTAATAGGAGAAATATGGATCTATTTCCTTCCATTTAAGCTATTCTCTCTATTTTATGAAAGGAATATGCCTGATGTATTGTATCGTATTTATTCCCTCGGACGTCCACCTCATATCCCTCAGGAATGTGTCTTCTTGCACCAAAGTTTGATTGATTTGAGAGGTAGAAGCTATAGACAGATACCAAGTTGTAATTCAAGTTGAATTTGTGGCTCAATCTTTACACAAAATAGTAGTCAACACAGGTTTTGGAAACATATTCTCTTAGGAGAGTTCCTGATGCTGTTCTATGGGATTTACTATATAAATAAAGAACAAAAATCAATGTTATTAAAATCAATATTTTACTTATTTAACTGACTCATGTGTCCATCATTTACAGACAGAAGCATATGCTTGGAACCTATATGTATCCTCATTATGGGCACCTGTGTTACCTCCTAGAGTGAGGACAGGTCAGCATCTGCCTATCTGGTTTTATTCAATGCCCAGAATCCTGCAGGTTGTAGATGGATGCTCTGTTGATATTGTTTGAAGATAACAAGGCCAGTGATTTCTTTCCAATCACTCACTAGAGAGTACATTTGGAAAATATATCTAACTCTCCAAAGAACAAATGACCCTATGAGATGGGAAAGATTGAGTTTCCTCTGCTAGAGACATGGATCAGAAGAACACATAACCAGCTTCAGAGGTTAGAGGGATGTCAGTATGTACTGTGGTTGCCAAAAAGTAATGTTATTTCTATCACTTTTATTCTAGTCTGGTCAAGATTAATAAATTTATAGTCAATGTTTCATTGGCATGCTAAAGATGTAGAGCAGTAAACAATAATTTTTGTCCCCTTCTTTCTGTTCCCTTTCCAGAACAACAATTGGTTCTGGAATGTGACAAAGATGCGGCAGGATTGTATAAAACATTGTAGGAGCTAGCTGCTACGGGGAGGTTTGTGACTATGCTATCAGATTGAGAAAACTTTACCTGTAAGTTGCTTCCAAATATTCACCAGTCCCTGGTGTTATACAATGGCTCACTGTTATTGAGGGTAGATAAACTGGAAATGATGCTCCCTCGTTTGAAAAGCTTTATTACAGGTATATGCAGAATTATTGGTAAGGTTGGATGAGAAATGCTGGTAGTTTCATTGAGCCTTCCCAGAGCAAAAATTTCCCATAACAATTTTTAAAACAACAAAACTCGAGGCTTTAAGTATATAACACCTAACATGTACCGAGGGCTTACATCTGTGGAAGTAGACAAGTACATCTGAGAAGTCAGCCAAACAACTTGGCATCTGCAATAGACTAAATGTTTGTGTCCCCTTCAAACTCACGTGTTAACTCTTAGTACACAAGGTAATGGTGTTAGGGGATAGGGCCTTAAGAATTAAATGGAATTAGTGTCCTTCTTGTAAAAGGGACTGTAGAGAGTTTCCTCCTCCCTTCTGCTGTGTAAAGACCAGTGAGAAGACAGCTGTCTGTGAACCAGCCAGCAGGCCCTCACCAGACGTTGACTCTGCTGGCACCTTGATCTTGGACTTCCAGCCCCTAGAACTATGAGAAATAAACTTTTGTTGTTTATAAGTCACCCAGTCTATGGTGTTCTGTTATATAGCAGCCTGAATAGACTAAGATAGTATCTTTGTTGTTTTGAGTTGCACAACATTAGGCAGGCTGGGTTTGCAACTCTGATACTAAGCATTTATTCTTGCATTGGCTGCTGAATATTCAAGCATGAGGAAGAAGGCAAGTTGCTTTTTTCTATACTGAAGTTCTATTCCAATTAAGCTTGACTATGGGAACATAAATACAGGTAATACACAGCCAAGAGACTTAAATAAACGGATTGTAAAATAGTAATAATAGAATTTTACCATACAAATTTTAATATTGCTTTGCTTTTTCTGATTTTCTCCTTTTTTTAAATGGGGCTTTGTGTTTAACATAGTTTGAGTAATTTATTAAAAATAAGTAAGTCTGGGGTCGAGAATAGTATGGTAAAAATTACGTTTCATTGCATCTTGACTTTAATGGACAGATAGCAGTGTGAAAAACAAAATCAAGTCAAAATCTCTCTGGGATAAAATATCCTTCTTTGTAAAATGTAGAGAGCTAGACCAGACCATCTCCAAGGTGCTGTTTAGTACTGAATTCTTTGATTTATAATGTGGGATATATATATATATATTTGTCAGTTAGGAATTCACCAGAAGTGCTATTATGACTGTTTTGCCTGGACATCTGACGTTCCTCAAATGTAACTCACAAGAAGTATCTACATGGCAGTGCTGATCCACTGATTCATACACTAGAGGAGCAGTACTAGAAATGAAACACACTAGATTTTAATTCACAGCTGAAAGTACAAATACAACATCACAGGCAGAGACAATTATGGTTGAGATCCTTAGAAAAACAAACGACAGTTAAAAAACAGTCTGTTAACGCATCAAAGTAGACATTGCTGGGAGAAAAAAATCATATTAGCATATATACACTGGCATCTTAAAAGTGGCTGGAGAGAAGAGAGAATAAAAGAAAAGGAAACATAAAGGGAGAGAGAATAGGGTGGGAAGAAAATGGGAAGGAACAAAGCCATGAAAGGAAGGAGGGTACAGATGTACTTTTTTTGCGACTAAGAGAATGAATGGCTTTTGAATCCATGAATATGATGCTCAAGTCTGTCGTGATATATTCCTAATTGTGTGACTTTGGGCAGTTTCTTTTTTCTCTGAGCCTGAGTTTTCTCATTCATAGAGTGTGTCTAATAATACCTTGTGTCTATTTTCTTACCTCATTGCAATGTTATAAGATGACACAGAAAAGCACTTCACTAAGCACCTGGTCACATTTCTACAGGCTTTAGCTGTTATTAGTATTGTTGTTGTTGTTGTTGTGAGGATTAAAATGTAAAATCTATCTGAAGTTCTTAAGCAATTTCTGGCACCTGGTAAGCAGAAAATGGTAGCAAAAAACATTGATTGATAATGTATTAATAATGACCTCTCTTTGTTAAGGACTGCAACCTGGCAAGGTTGGATTATGACATTCACTTTATGGGTGAAAAAAACTGAGGCATAAAAGTTAACTGACCCACAGCTATACTGCTGGGAAAGTATGTGTTCAAAGATACTATTCTGCGTAGCTAGACATGTGAATGTTCTTTTTTTTTTTTTTAATTTTATTTAATTATTTTTTTTTATTATACTTTAAGTTCTAGGGTACATGTGCATAACGTGCAGGTTTGTTACATATGTATACTTGTGCCATGTTGGTGTGCTGCAACCATCAACTCGTCAGCACCCATCAATTCATCATTTATATCAAGTATAACTCTCAGTGCAATCCCTCCCCCCTTCCCCCTTCCCCATGATAGGCCCCCGTGTGTGATGTTCCCCTTCCCGAGTCCAAGTGATGTCATTGTTCAGTTCCCACCTGTGAGTGAGAACATGCGGTGTTTGGTTTTCTGTTCTTGTGATAGTTTGCTAAGAATGATGGTTTCCAGCTGCATCCATGTCCCTACAAAGGACGCAAACTCATCCTTTTTGATGGCTGCATAGTATTCCATGGTATATGTGCCACATTTTCTTAATCCAGTCTGTCACAGATGGACTTTTGGTTGATTCCAAGTCTTTGCTATTGTGAATAGTGCCGCAATAAACATACGTGTGCATGTGTCTTTGTAGTAGAATAATTTATAATCCTTTGGGTATATACCCAGTAGTGGGATGGCTGGGTCATATGGTACATCTAGTTCTAGATCCTTGAGGAATTGCCATACTGTTTTCCATAATGGTTGAACTAGTTTACAATCCCACCAACAGTGTAAAAGTGTTCCTATTTCTCCACACCCTCTCCAATACCTGTTGTTTCCTGACTTTTTAATGATTGCCGTTCTAACTGGTGTGAGATGGTATCTCATTGCAGTTTTGATTTGCATTTCTCTGATGGCCAGTGATGATGAGCATTTTTTCATGTGTCTGTTGGCTGTATGGATGTCTTCTTTTGAGAAATGTCTGTTCATATCCTTTCCCCACTTTTGATGGGGTTGTTTGTTTTTTCTTGTAGATTTGTTTGAGTTCTTTGTAGATTCTGGATATTAGCCTTTGTCAGATGAGTAGGTTGCAAAAATTTTCTCCCATTCTGTAGGTTGCCTGTTCACTCTGATGGTAGTTTCTTTGCTGTGCAGAAGCTCTTTAGTTTAATTAGATCCCATTTGTCAATTTTGCTTTTGCTGCCATTGCTTTTGGTGTTTTAGACATGAAGTCCTTGCCCATGCCTATGTCCTGAATGGTACTACCTAGGTTTTCTTCTAGGGTTTTTATGGTATTAGGTCTAACATTTAAGTCTCTAATCCATTGAATTAATCTTCATATAAGGAGTAAGGAAAGGATCCAGTTTCAGCTTTCTACTTATGGCTAGCCAATTTTCCCAGCACCATTTATTGAATAGGGAATCCTTTCCCCATTTCTTGTTTCTCTCAGGTTTGTCAAAGATCAGATGGCTGTAGATGTGTGGTATTATTTCTGAGGACTCTGTTCTGTTCCATTGGTCTATATCTCTGTTGTGGTACCAGTACCATGCTGTTTTGGTTACTGTAGCCTGTAGTATAGTTTGAAGTCAGGTAGCGTGACGCCTCCAGCTTTGTCCTTTTGACTTAGGATTGTCTTGGCAATGCGGGCTCTTTTTGGTTCCATATGAACTTTAAAGCAGTTTTTTCCAATTCTGTGAAGAAACTCATTGGTAGCTTGATGGGGATGGCATTGAATCTATAAATAACCTTGGGCAGTATGGCCATTTTCACGATATTGATTCTTCCTATCCATGAGCATGGTATGTTCTTCCATTTGTTTGTGTCCTCTTTGATTTCACTGAGCAGTGGTTTGTAGTTCTCCTTGAAGAGGTCCTTGACATCCTTGTAAGTTGGATTCCTAGGTATTTTATTCTCTTTGAAGCAATTGTGAATGGAAGTTCATTCATGATTTGGCTCTCTGTTTGTCTGTTACTGGTGTATAAGAATGCTTGTGATTTTTGCACATTAATTTTGTATCCTGAGACTTTGCTGAAGTTGCTTATCAGCTTAAGGAGATTTTGGGCTGCGACGATGGGGTTTTCTAAATATACAATCATGTCATCTGCAAACAGGGACAATTTGACTTCTTCTTTCCTAACTGAATACCCTTGATTTCTTTCTCTTGCCTGATTGCCCTAGCCAGAACTTCCAACACTATGTTGAATAGGAGTGGTGAGAGAGGGCATCCCTGTCTTGTGCCAGTTTTCAAAGGGAATTTTTCCAGTTTTTGCCCTTTCAGTATGATATTAGCTGTGGGTTTGTCATAAATAGCTCTTATTATTTTGAGGTACGTTCCATCAATACCGAATTTATTGAGCGTTTTTAGCATGAAGGGCTGTTGAATTTTGTCAAAAGCCTTTTCTGCATCTGTTGAGAAAATCATGTGGTTCTTGTCTTTGCTTCTGTTTATATGCTGGATTACGTTGATTGATTTGCGAATGTTGAACCAGCCTTGCATCCCAGGGATGAAGCCCACTTGATCATGGTGGATAAGCTTTTTGATGTGCTGCTGAATCCAGTTTGCCAGTATTTTCTTGAGGATTTTTGCATCAATGTTCATCAGGGATATTGGTCTAAAATTCTCTTTTTTTGTTGTGTCTATGCCAGGCTTTGGTATCAGGATGTTGTTGGCCTCATAAAATGAGTTAGGGAGGATTCCCTCTTTTTCTATTGATTGGAATAGTTTCAGAAGGAATGGTACCAGCTCCTCCTTGTACCTCTGGTAGAATTCAGCTGTGAATCCATCTGGTCCTGGACTTTTTTGGTGGGTAGGCTATTAATTATTGCCTCAATTTCAGAGCCTACTATTGGTCTATTCAGGGATTCAACTTCTTCCTAGTTTAGTCTTGGGAGAGTGTAAGTGTCCAGGAAATTATCCATTTCTTCTAGTTTCTAGTTGATTTGCATAGAGGTGTTTATAGTATTCTCTGATGGTAGTTTGTATTTCTGTGGGGTCGGTGGTGATATCCCCTTTATCATTTTTTATTGTGTCCATTTGATTCCTCTCTCTTTTCTTCTTTATTAGTCTAGCTAGCGGTCTGTCAATTTTGTTGATCTTTTCAAAAAACCAACTCCTGGATTCATTGATTTTTTGGAGGTTTTTTGTGTCTCTATCTCCTTCAGTTCTGCTCTGATCTTAGTTATTTCTTGCCTTCTGCTAGCTTTTGAATGTGTTTGCTCTTGCCTCTCTAGTTCTTTTAATTGTGATGTTAGAGTGTCAGTTTAAGATCTTTCCTGCTTTCTCTTGTGGACATTTAGTGCTATAAATTTCCCTCTACACACTGCTTTAAATGTGTCCCAGAGATTCTGGTATGTTGTATCTTTGTTCTCATTAGTTTCAAAGAACATCTTTATTTCTGCCTTCATTTCGTTATGTACCCAGTAGTCATTCAGGAGCAGGTTGTCAGTTTCCATGTAGTTGAGCAGTTTTGATTGAGTTTCTTAGTCCTGAGTTCTAGTTTGATTGCACTGTGGTCTGAGAGACAGTTGTTATAATTTCTGTTCTTTTACATTTGCTGAGGAGTGCTTTACTTCCAATTATGTGGTCAATTTTGGAATAAGTGCGATGTGGTGCTGAGAAGAATGTATATTCTGTTGATTTGGGGTGGAGAGTTCTATAGATGTCTATTAGGTCCGCTTGGTGCAGAGATGAGTTCAATTCCTGGATATCCTTGGGTTAACTTTCTGTCTCGTTGATCTGTCTAATGTTGACAGTGGAGTGTTGAAGTCTCCCATTATTATTGTATGGGAGTCTAAGTCTCTTTGTAAGTCTCTAAGGACTTGCTTTATGCATCTGGGTGCTCCTGTATTGGGTGCATATATATTTAGGAGAGTTAGCTCTTCCTGTTGAATTGATCCCTTTACCATTATGTAATGGCCTTCTTTGTCTCTTTTGATCTTTGATGGTTTAAAGTCTGTTTTATCAGAGACTAGTATTACAACCCCTGCTTTTTTTTGTTCTCCATTTGCTTGGTAGATCTTCCTCCATCCCTTTATTTTGAGCCTATGTATGTCTCTGCATGTGAGATGGGTCTCCTGAATACAGCAGACTGATGGGTCTTGACTCTTTATCCAGTTTGCCAGTCTGTGTCTTTTAATTGGAGCATTTAGTCCATTGACATTTAAGGTTAATATTGTTATGTGTGAACTTGATCCTGTCATTATGATATTAACTGGTTATTTTGCTCGTTAGTTGATGCAGTCTCTTCCTAGCCTCGATGGTCTTTACATTTTGGCATGTTTTTGCAATGGCTGGTACTGGTTGTTCCTTCCCATGTTTAGGGCTTCCTTCAGGGTCTCTTGTAAGGCCAGCCTGGTGGTGACAAAATCTCTAAGCATTTGCTTATCTGTAAAGGATTTTATTTCTCCTTCACTGATGAAACTTAGTTTGGCTGGATATGAAATTCTGGGTTGAAAATTCTTTTCTTTAAGAACGTTGAATATTGGCCCCCACTCTCTTCTGACGTGTAGAGTTTCTGCCGAGAGATCTGCTGTTAGTCTGATGGGCTTCCCTTTGTAAGTAACCTGACCTTTCTCTCTGGCTGCCCTTAAGATTTTTTCCTTCATTTCAACTTTGGTGAATCTGGCAATTATGTGTCTTGGAGTTGCTCTTCTCGAGGAGTATCTTTGTGGTGTTCTCTGTATTTCCTGAATTTGAATGTTGGCCTGCCCTACTAGGTTGAGGAAGTTCTCCTGGATGATATCCTGAAGAGTGTTTTCCAACTTGGTTCCATTTTCCCCCTCACTTTCAGGCACCCCAATCAGACGTAGATTTGGTCTTTTTACATAATCTCATACTTCTTGCAGGCTTTGTCCATTTCTTTTTCTTCTTTTTCCTTTTGGTTTCTCTTCTCGCTTCATTTCATTCATTTGATCTTCAATTGCTGATACTCTTTCTTCCAGTTGATCGAGTCGGTTACTGAAGCTTGTGCATTTGTCACGTATTTCTCATGTCATGGTTTTCATCTCTGTCATTTCGTTTATGACCTTCTCTGCATTAATTAGTCTAGCTGTCAATTCTTCCACTCTTTTTTCAAGATTTTTAGTTTCTTTGCACTGGGTACGTAATTTCTCCTTTAGCTCTGAGAAGTTTGATGGACTGAAGCCTTCTTCTCTCATCTCGTCAAAGTCGTTCTCTGACCAGCTTTGATCCATTGCTGGCGATGGGCTGCGCTCCTTTGCAGGGGGAGATGGACTCTTATTTTTTGCATTTCCAGCTTTTCTGCCCTGCTTTTTCCCCATCTTTGTGGTTTTATCTGTCTCTGGTCTTTGATGATGGTGACGTACTGATGGGGTTTTGGTATAGCTGTCCTTCCTGTTTGATAGTTTTCCTTCTGACAGTCAGGACCCTCAGCTGTAGGTCTGTTGGAGATTGCTTGAGGTCCACTCCAGACCCTGTTTGCCTGGGTATCAGCAGCAGAGGTTGCAGAAGATAGAATATTGCTGAACAGCGAGTGTACCTGTCTGATTCTTACTTTGGAAGCTTCCTCTCCGGGGTGTACTCCACCCTGTGAGGTGTGGGGTGTCAGACTGCCCCTAGTGGGGGATGTCTCCCAGTTAGGCTACTCAGGGGTCAGGGACCCACTTGAGCAGGCAGTCTGTCCGTTCTCAGATCTCATCCACCGTGTTGGGAGATCCACTGCTCTCTTCAAAGCTGTCAGACAGAGTCGTTTGCGTCTGCAGAGGTTCTGCTGCTTTTTTGTTGTTGTTTTTTAGCTGTGCCCTGTCCCCAGAGGTGGAGTCTACAGAGACAGGCAGGTTTCCTTGAGCTGCTGTGAGCTCCACCCAGTTCGAGCTTCCCAGCGGCTTTGTTTACCTACTTAAGCCTCAGCAATGGCGGGCGCCCCTCCCCCAGCCTCGCTGCTGCCGTTTCGGTTAGATCACAGACTGCTGTGTTAGCAATGAGGGAGGCTCCGCGGCCGTGGGACCCTCCCGGC
The DNA here is from genome assembly GCF_009764315.1 of Trachypithecus francoisi. NCBI lineage: Eukaryota > Metazoa > Chordata > Mammalia > Primates > Cercopithecidae > Trachypithecus > Trachypithecus francoisi. The sequence continues at coordinate 22,095,624 of NW_022681454.1, forward strand.
CAGGTGTGGGATATATTCTCCTGGTGTGCCCCTTTGCTTAAAGCGCAGTATTGGGGTGGGAGTTACCCGATTTTCCAGGTGTTGTGTGTCTCAGTTCCCCTAGCTAGGAAAAGGGATTCCCTTCCCCCTTGCGCTTCCCAGGTGAGGCAATGCCTTGCCCTGCTTCAGCTCTCGCTGGTCGGGCTGGAGCAGCTGACCAGCACCGATTGTCCGGCACTCCCTAGTGAGATGACCCCAGTACCTCAGTTGAAAATGCAGAAATCACCGGTCTTCTGTGTCGCTCACGCTGGGAGTTGGAGACTGGAGCTGTTCCTATTCGGCCATCTTGCTCCGCCCCCCGTGAATGTTCTTTTTCCTGCAACATTGCCAGCTAGCACCTTTGGCCCATCGATATTTAATAGTTTATTTATTTATAGTCTATAATAACCTTGTGAGGTGAGTATTCTGCTTTTCATCTATAGAACATCCCAGAAGGATGAATGTATTAGTCTGTTCTCACATTGCTATAAAGAAATACCTGAGACTAGGTAATTTACAAAGAAAGAGGTTTTATGGGCTCATGGTTGCACATACTGTACAGGAAGGAAGATGCTGACATCTACTTGGCTTGTGGGGAGGCACTAGGAAACTTACAATCATTGTGGAAGATGAAGGGGAAACAGGCATGTCTTACACAGCCAGAGCAAGAGCAAGAGATATGGTGGGAGGAGGTGCTACACATTTTTAAACAACCAACTCTCACAGTACCGAGGGGGAAACTCACCCTCATAATCCAATCACCTCCCACCAGGTCCCAACTCCTACATTTGGTATTACAATGCCACGTGAGACTTGGGCAGGGACACAGATCCAAACTATATCAATGATCTATCCATAATTCTGAGATTTCAATGCCTCCTCTCCACATAGGCATGAGTATTACATAAACTATTAAGTATATAATCCTCTGCAGACCAGTATTATTTAATGGAAAAATGATGTGAGCCAAAAAGGAGCTGTGTATGTGATTTAAAATTTTCTAGTAGCCATATTAAAACAAAGTAAAAAGAAACTAGTGAAATTACTTTTAATAATGTATTTTACTTAACCCAATATAGCCAAAGTATTTTCACTTAATTATATGTTCAATATAAAAATGACTCATGAGCTACTTTACATTCCTTCTTTTCTTGTGCTTAGTCCTTGCAATTCAGTATGTATTTTATACTTACAGCATGTGTCAGTCTAGACTAGCCACATTTCAAGTGCTGACAATTCACACGTGGACAGCGGCACCATATTGGATTGTGTAGTTTTAGACCATTGCTTTGTCAATTTCAATGCTTCTCCAGTCTGTGGAAGGCATTGAAGTTGGAAGCCACAGCAAGATTGTCATAGTAAAACAAAAAGGAAAAATGTGATCAAAGATTTCAGAAATTAATTCTGTCAGTGAAATTTTGAACTGCACTTGCTAACTTATTTTGCCGTTAAAGAAAAAAAAAGTGTTTTATTCACTCAAGACAGGACTTTGGTTCTTTTTTCATTTTTGTAAGTAATTTTTTTTTTTTAAAGTAGTTAGGATTTCATATGGAACAGAAGTAAATATTTAGAATTCATTTACCAGATATTTAGGGAATACAAAATAGGGAGATGGGAAAACGAGAATTGTGAGGATGTCATCAAAGCCTTTTATCAGCAAAGCTGTCACCTTATAGAGACGTAATCTGACAGGCGCTACGTTGAGTTTGCTTTGGTTGAGAGCTTCCACTTCTAAGGTGATTTTTATGAACTCTACTCAGAAATTCATGAGAAAAGGCAAGAGACTATATCACATGCTTCCTCCTCTTTTATTTACTGGTCACTGGAACCAGATGTCAGAACTCTTAAATTTGGAGATTTTTAAGTCCCATGATGAACTAGATAATAGTTAAATTTGACAGTAAGGACTAAAGAGTTTCAAGAAAATGATAAAAATCTGTCATTCAGAATCCACAGTTATGTAATACTTTACTGGAATGTTTAATAGTTCCAGAGAGCAGCAGTGGTTACCTAACGGCATCTTCCAAAAAACCTGAAAAATAACCACTTCCATTTTTACGTTCATAGCTCAAGCAACCAAAATACATGTTTGTGCCTGAATTGTACGTAATAATCTTAGATGTATACACCCAAATAGGTTAGTTCCTTATTTTATATCCCTTGCTTGACTTTTTTCCATCTACACTGTTGCTTTATCAAACTCTCCTTATTTTTATTATAATTCTAGAACAATTAGAAATAGTAGTAATTAAATTGCTGAAATCTGCCTGTGTAAAGTCAAGTAAGAACATTTCAATTCTATCAGTATGGGTGTTAATTATTTTAGGCAAGCTGTCATTTAGGCTTTCTAAAGTGGATTTTGTTCTTGCAGTCAAGAACATTGCTTAGTGCAGAATTAATTAATCATTATAAATATAAAACCTGCAGTATCAGCTCCTATGTTCAGAAAGATTTCAAGAGGCAAGGTTGAAAGAGTCAACAGGCTGCTAAAGGGAATCTTATCATACGCCCTCACCCCCAATCTGATAAAAGGACAATTAAACTATGTACTTCATCTTTTCATAGGCCCTTACTTCAAGTATCAGTTCAAAAATTGGAAGTGAATACTTTTTACAACACAAAGGATTTTTTTTCCTTTTTTGGAATATCTCCTTTTAATGAGGTTTTTAAAAGTAAGACTACAAGGAAATGGCTGAAAATTGATATTTACTTTGGCTAAAGGAAGATCTCAAAACAAAACAAAACAACAAAACAATTTTATTCTCATAGCACTATGATGACTAGAACATATGTTTTCAGTGGGCTCTGAATTTTCCCAAATACCCAGTAGCTACTTAAGAAATATTCTATAAAATGGCCATAATAATTGTATTCCTCACAATGAAGCTCACAGTCATTTTGCTACAGGAGAAAAAGCTCACTTTCTGCATCATGTTCTTACTGTTTTTGAATAATGGCTCTATAATATTGTTTCATTCCTCTGCCCTATAATGAAAGTGAAATTCTACCAGATTAAACTGGAATAGTTTCACCAAAACACAGAGATCATAACTATACAGGTAAAGAAACACATTGGCATAGTGATCTAGAAAGCAATATTAACAAACATTAATTAACTGATTATATGATAGCCACTCCAAATGCTTAAATATTATTGCTTAGGATAAATGCTTTGTATGTACTTATCTCATTTGTCTTTACCACTCAGAGGCAAAGGGTGTTCCTCAATATAGAAACATTTGCATAATTTTTTAATATTACATTGCTAATGTTTCAAAATGTTATAACTGTCTGTTTAGGCCTGACCCAGTGACTGACACCTGTAATCCCAACACTTTTGGAAGCTGAGTTGAGGGCATTGCTTGAGTGCAAGAACTCTAGACAAGCCTGGGCAACATAACAAGATGCTGTCTCTACAAAAATAAAATATTAGCTGGGGATGGTGGGGCACACCTGCAATCCTAGCTACTTAGGAAGCTGACGTAGGAGGATTGCTTGAGCTCAGGAGTTGGAGGCTACAGTGAGCTACAATTACATCACTGTAATCCATCCGGGGAGACAGAGTGAGACCCTTTCTCAAAAACAACAACAACCCAACTGAACCAAAGCAAAACAATTTTTTTTAAAGTATGTTTATTTACAAATATGTGAGCATTTGTTTTTCACAAGGTACTCTCCTAAGAACAAGACAATATGCACTGCATCTCAAACTTGAATGTATGCATTATAGCTCAATCATCTTGTCACACTGCAGATTCTAACTCAGTAGGTCTGTGTGGGGCCTGAGATTCCACATTTCTAACAGCCTCACTGGCGATAACCACGTGACCGGCTTGAGTACCACACTTTGAGAACAAGGACAGAGTCTACAGCTAGAGCAATTTTGATAATAAAGGTCAAAGGACCATGCCATGATTGTTCTGGAAAGCTAATTAGTCACTGCAGCTTTGGGAAACAAGCCAAAGAGTAACTGTTGAGTCGAGCCTTGAATAATGAGTAAAAGTAAGTGTGTGTTGGGGAGTTGCTTTGTGTGTTCTTACTGGTTAATGAGTTGGTAGAAAAGATGTAGAATGTGTTCATGTTCTAAATCACGTTGGGATATCTACAGGGTGTTCGGCTCTCTCAGAAGAGGATCACCAGGGATCTGTTTGCTTTATTAACATCCACACCTGCAGCTGATGTGGCCTTCCAGGTGTTCCTTCTTAGGTATTTCCTCATTAAGTATTTCTCCTAATGTTATCCCTCCCTTAGCCCCCCAACCCCCGATAGACCCCAGTGTGTGATGTTCCCCTCCCTATGTCCATGTGTTCTCATTGTTCAACTCCCACCTATGAGTGAGAACATGCGGTGTTTGGTTTTCTGTTTTTGTGTTAGTCTGTTCTGTTCTTGTGTTAGTTTGCTGAGAACGATGGTTTCCAGCTTCATCCATGTCCCTTATCCTTTTTTATGGCATAGAATTCCATGGTGTATATGAGTCACATCTTCTTTATCTAGTCTATCATTGGTGGGCATTTGGGTTGGTTCCAAGTCTTTGCTGTTGTGAACAGTGCTGCAATAAACATACGTGTGCATGTGTCTTTATAGTAGAATGATTTATAATTCTTTGGGTATATACCCGGTAGTGGGATGGCTGGGTCAAATGGTATTTCTGGTTCTAGACCCTGGAGGAATCGCCACACTGTCTTCCACAATGGTTGGACTAATTTACACTCCCACCAACAGTGTAAAAGCATTCCTATTTGTCCACATCCTCTCCAGCACCTGTTGTAAAAACCTATCTTTAAAGCACATCTCAGTTGTGACCATTCAGAAGTCAAACTAGGCTGGCACACCATAACTCGTGTGAGCCTAACTTGAATATATTTTGATGTAATCAGCTAGGGGAAATTTGTGAGTGACTTGTATCTAATGGTCTTTTAAAAATTTGTTTGATGTATTTTGTACTTCCCAAGACTATGTCTGTGGTCTAATGATATAAATAACCATTTTTACTAGAGAGAATTCTATGGTCTTTTGGTAAAAGTTACTGGTTCTGGTTTTGCAAAGGAGGCACTTTTCTAGGATGAAATGCCCCTTTGTTTACATATTGCATCTGTAAATTATGATTTTTTTTTCTCCCAAAGTCACATCTATTCTGAACTCCTACAAAGGATAGTTTCAGGTTGTTGCTTTTTTTTCCTAGCCTTGGTTCACTAACATTTACTCACAAATGTAAATGCCTTAATAGTCCCTCCTTGTCCATTGAAAAGATTCTACAATCAAGGCTTTTCATAGTATGATCTAAGCTTAAATTTAAATCTAACTCTAGGATTTGCTATCCTTTCTCTTCCACCCCATATACTGTGTACCCAGTGATATTGCTCTTGTTCTTTTTGCCTCGAATAAATCCTTTAATGGTATGGTCTGACTTGAAGACATTTTGAAAGACCAGTCCAGAACCAACTTGAAGCATATGGTGATTGGGAACAAAAGTGGAGGGGACTGGTGACTTTCAGAACCTGTATAGAAGCTGCATGGAAGGAGCAAGTAGCCCCTTCATAGTCTTCTCATTGACTCTATGTACAGGTAGCTCAAAAGAGATGGATAGTTCTAGAGATTTAGGCAGCAAATGCAATATCAATTTCTTTGTTGTTGTTGTTGCTGTTGTTGAGACAGAGTTTCTTTCTTGTTGCTCAGGCTGGAGTGCAGTGGCGTGATCTTGGCTCACTGCAACCACTGCCTTCCAGGTACAAGAGATTCTCCTGCCTCAGCATCCAGAGTAGCTGAGATTACAGGCATGCACCACCATGCCTAGATAATTTTGCATTTTTTGTAGAGACAGGGTTTCATCATGTTGGTCACACTGGTCTTGAACTGCTGACCTCAGGTGATCTGCCCACCTCGGCCTCCCAAAGTGCTGGAATTGCAGGTGTGAGCCACTGCGCCTGGCCGCAACATCAATTTCTTATGACTTTAACTAACAGTTAAAGACTTAAACCTCACATACTAGTGGTCTATAGTCTGGTGGAACTTTTGTTTTAATGCTTATTTTAAGTTCAAGGGTACAAGTGCAAATTTTTCACACAGGTAAATTTGTGTCATGGGGGTTTGTTGTGCCAATTATTTCATCACCAAGGTATTAATCTTAGTACCCATTAGTTGTTCTTCCCAATCTTCTCTCTCCTCCCACCCTCCATCCTCTGAAAGATCTCAGTGTGTATTGTTTTCCTCTATGTGTCCATGGGTTCTCATCATCTAGCTCCCACTTATAAGGAAGAACATGTGGTATTTGGTTTTCTGTTCCTGTGTTAGTTGGCTAAGGATATTAGCCTCAAGCTCCACCCATGTCCCTGCAAAGGACATGATCTCGTTCTTTTTTATGGCTGTATAGTATTCCATGCTATATATGTACTACATTTTCTTTATCCAGTCTATCATTGATGAGCATTTAGGTTGATTCCATGTCTTTACTATTGTGAATAGTGCTGCAATGAATGTATGCATGCATGTGTCTTTATAATAGAATGATTTATATTCCTTTGGGTATATACCCAGTAATGGGATTGCTGGGTTGAATGGGATTTCTATCCTTTACATTTTGAAAGTCCTGGCTATAAGTAGTGTCTAAGAAGCACAATAAAAGTGACTATCCATTTACCAGTGTTCCAAAAGTCAACATATCGAAGCTCTGCCCACTTTGAGATTAGCCTTAACTGGAATGAAAATGCATTTTTCATACAACTAATTATCATCCCAGCTGAGCCTGTTAGTTCAGTCATCCATGGAAGCCCACATAATTCCAAGCTCCCTAAACTCTGCACATCCCCAAATAGCCATACAACTATAAAAACTTTATTTGTTCTCCTGGTCCTTCCTGCCACCAATGAGGTCAATATTTCCAGAAGCCTGGCTATACTGAGAGAGAAAATGACTTTTGCTTCTGTTTCCAAAGATGGGTTTTACTATGTAATGAGGTAAGCCCGTCTGTCAAATGTTAGAGAAGCTGTAGATTGTACAGAAGGCAGGCTGTAACAGATGACCTAGGGGAAGCTTTTGTTAGCCAGGAAGAACAGTAAAGCCCTCTAAGCTTCAAGGTTGTTCAGACCAGAGAGAGAAAGAGGAAGAACAAGAGAGGAAGAAGGGCTGGGGAAAGACAGGAGAGACAAAGATGGCGGGGAGGAGGAGAGAGAAGAAAGGGGAGGAAGGGGAGAGAGGAGAGGAGGAAGGGCAGAGAGGAGGGGAGGAAGGGGAGAGACGAGAAAAGGGAGAGAAAGAAATAAGGCTGGGGGGAGACAAAGAAAGAGGACTGCAGGCATGAGTTCACAATGTGTATTTTGGCTCCCTGCTTAGAGCTAGTACCATGGTTGTGGCTTAGGAAAAGGTATATGGGATAGGAATTAAGGCAGCCTCATATAGCCCCTCACATTTCAGTGAGGTCTGGAGACAGCAATATTCAATTCCCAGGCCCCCTTACGTTGAAATAGACCATAATGGAGTCCAGTGAGGCCTGAGGGGAAAACAGACCTGACAACTGCTCCCCCTGCTAATACCAGGAGGCAGGCAGGATCCCCGTGGGACTTCAGATCAGGTTTAAGGGGAGAAAGAAAAAAAAAAAAAAGAGTGGGCAGAGGTGCTGAAAACAAAGAAATCAAACAAACAACAAAACAAAACACGGTGGAAATCTGTTCAGACAAAAAAATAGAAAAACTGTAAGAGGTTAAGTTTAAATAAAAAATGATGGAACAACATTGAAATGGCGTAATTGAGTCTGTTGACCCCTGAAAGGTAGGAATTAAAACTCATGAACGATTTGAGTTGAACTACTCAACTCAACTATTTTTACATAAAAATAGTTACGTGAGTCAAAGTGTGTAAACTTCAACCTATCCCTGCCATAATGCAAATGTCACTTCCTCCCTGAAATCTTTTCCATTGTTTCACTTGAATGTCTTCTCTTACTCTAAGTAACTTTCCTGTGTAACCTACTTTTAATTGTCTTGGTTCATAGAAATTGCTAACTTATAGACTCATAGATGCACAGAATAAAGAAGGACCAAATGGACCATCATTTAGAACTGTTCTCCCTCCCAAAAGATAATAATGTAATCTTTGAGGGCAGAAATAATCCCTTTTTTATAGCCCAAGGTACCATGGTAGGTCTTTGCTCATCCTAGGTACAATCCATGTGTGCTCAGCATAGGAGGTAAATTCCTGTGGTTTTCTCATTGTAAAATAAAGATAATAATGCTATCTTGTAGGTGGACAGCATTAACCCTTCCTTCAACTTATCTTAAATCTTTTTTTTTAATTTTTTTTTATTATACTTTAAGTTCTAGGGTACATGTGCATAACGTGTAGGTTTGTTACATATGTATACTTGTGCCATGTTGGTGTGCTACACCCATCAACTCGTTTGAAAGGATTTCACCCTTTTCAGTGACAGCAGGAACCAGAGAGAACAATAAGAAATGGTTTTTCGTTGTGTAGCTTTATAATTGTTGTTTTGTTGTTTAAACTCACACAGGCTTTTCAGAGCCTCATCAACATGGAATTGAATGAATGGACTTCTAAAACTGACTTTGACCTCATAGGCTTAATTGAGACAGCAGCTAGATTATAAGAAAAGCAGTATTTTAATTTCAAGTTAAGCCTTGTTTCAAAGTCAGCAGAGCTGCAAGATGCTGAGTTTCTAACCTGTCAATATGTGTAATAATATATTTATTGTTGTTTGCTTTTATTGTATTTTCACCTAAGACTTCAGAATAGAACTTGAAAATGTAGAGGGTGAGTAAGTTCCACTGGAACACAGAAAAACTAGTATTTTAGATGTGAAACTTTAAGTTGTCTTCCAGTTTTAAAGACCAATAGATTGGCTGCCCCTGAATTATTATTGTTACTATCATTATTCCTCTCCTTTCTCTTCCTCTCCTTCCACTTTCTCTCTGTCCTTTCCTTCCTTCCTCCCCACTTTCATGCCTTCCCCCTGCCACCTTTCCATTTTTGAGGAACCACGTATAGGCTGATCTTGTAGACCTGGCCTCAAGTGATCCTTTAAATATTTGGACAATGGTGTGAGGGGTTCCATTTATACTGTTGTCCTAGGCCCTACAATGTTAGGGTGGACTTGCTGGTAAACATCAAAACTGGAAGTAACCAGTTTACCATGTCACAAGCATTGCTCATTCCCTTGGATATCACTGAGTCTGGATTGCACTCAGTGCTGGATTAGGGGAGTATAATTTTGCTCTTGGGACAGGGGGCTGGCCTGTTCTCTATGTTTTGTAGCTGTGGAAGTATTGCGATAATAATCTATATATCCAATTGACTGGACATCTGAGAAAAAGGGGTACGAAGGAGAATTTGTACTGAACTAATTCCTGAAGGAATCACCTCCATTCCAGAGTATTCAGCTTCTGGAGGAAAGCATTAGAGATAAATACATCTGACTGAGATGCAGAGGAATGAAACATTGGAAAGAATAAATTTAGAACCTTAATTTCAGAATTAGTTTAGACTGTAATGTCTTTGAACGCTAACTTAAAAAGAAATGAGGATTTAATCTTTGGACTTTAATTTTTCTCCAGGAATGTAAAGGTTTAATTGTTTAAGTTTACATATCTGGAGCATAAATTTAGCTACTAATGTTGTATTGTTTTAGTACCTTTGTGTAGTTATGGGTTGTGTTACAGGTTAAACACACAGACGTTGTGTTGTGGGTTGAATTGTATCCTCCCCTCCCCCCAAATGTGTGTTGAATATTTTCTCTTAGTTCTTATCTGAGATTGTGACCTAATATGGAAATAGTTATTGCAGAGGTAATTAGTTAAGCTAAGAGGAAGTCATTATGTGGTAGGGTTGGCCCTTACTCTAATATGACTGGTGTCCTTAGAAGAACAAGAAAATAAGAAAGACTGACTATAGAGAAGACATCACCATTTGAAGACACAGACACAGGTGCAGACGCAGATGCAGACACAGACACAGGCACATAAAGGGAGAAGACAGCCATGTGACTATGGAGCAGATTGGAGTGATACCTTAATAAGCAAGAAACCTCCAGGATTGCCAGCAAATGTCAGAAGTTAGAAGCTAGAAAGTGTTCTTCTCTATAGGTTTCACAGGGCTCATGGCCCTGCCAACACCTTAATTGCAGATTCCTATTCTCCTGACAATAAATTTCTGTTGTGTTAAGCCAGAAGTTTGGGATAATTTGTTACAGTATCCCTCAGAAATGCATACATTTGTACGCGTCTGGTAAGTCATGTAGAATACTTCAGTGGAGAAAATTTTGGATATGAAATAGAGTAGGAGATGAATTTGCAACCTGGGATAGAATGTGGCTTTGGCTCTATCTTGATCCATTTCAGAGGCTTCTGTAGGAAAAAGCTCAGGTGCCCTCCAGCTCTTCCAAAGAGGCAGTGGGATGGGAGAACCACTGCATGCAAGTGGGAGTAAGATTGCCCCAAATAAAATGCTAATCTTTCACTCCTCCTCTAACTCTATCCAGGAAGGTACCTACATTCTGATTGTCCTAGTTGAAAAATATTTTTAAAGGCCCCAATTTTCACTCTACAAATTTCTGTAATTAGCTGGGTTCATGAGGGTGTGCTAGTGGGTGGGGTTCCACTACACATTCCAGGGTAGAAATTTTGGAAGATATACTTTTGATTATTCTCCAACACTCTCTCACTTCTCTTCATTTGGAAAAATGTGCTTTTTCTAGTTGATGCGATTGGAAAGAGAATACTGAACGTGCATGGCTAAATCCATTTCAGTTTCTCCTTTGGATCTAGCTGCCTGCAGCTTAGATTTTCTACTTCGGTCTTCCATATAGTTAGGCACATGTGGGTCAGTATCTAATCTCAGTTTCCAAAAATAAGCAGAAATTGGACTTTTTATACTAATAAAGAAAAAAATAACATGTGGCTCAAAAGTTTTGAATAATGGTGCCCGATCTCCTTCAAGTGGGTCTTCCCAGGGTGTGCCTTTCAGGGTTGTATTAGAAAGCTGTAATACGCCTGCACCTTGAAGCCAGCTTTTCTCTTTCACTTTTACCTATAATAAGGGGGATACTTTGCCTTCTATCTAATTTTTCTGCACATTTGTCAAGAGATATGTGTAGAAGACAGGTGTGGTTGTTCACCATCCTAAACCCAAACATATGTTAAAGAGCTTATCCAGTGTAAAGCATGACAAAAATGCAATGGAACCATTTATATAGTGAGAAACAGCATCAATCCTGAAGTTGGCTCTGGATTCAAATTCTAGTTTCTTGATTAACTAGTTATTGACCCAATTACTTAGCCTACCTGAGCCTCCTTTGTAAAATATCCAGAACAAAACCTATTTCACAGGGTTGTAAAGATTAAATGAGATAAGATATGTATAACTTACTTCAGTATCTCTCTATATCACCTAGCCTGGCATATAGTAGAACTCGACTGTGAGTTATTTTCCTCATTTATCTTCTCTTGAACAAGAGACATTTATTTATCTCCCCCTTCCACTCCCATGCATACACATTCTCTGCACATTCATAGTGCTTATTTCACTTCATCATAATCACTTGACCTATTTTGAGAGAGGAACATGTTTTTTGGGAATGCAAACGATTCAGTGCAACATCTATCATATATACACTCAATGAAAATTATGCTTATTTTTTTTCCTTACCAATACAGCCCCCTTGGAACTCTAAGTTTTGCCTTATGATATACCTGCATTTTAGAGTGTGATAAAATTACCCTAAGAAAACATCAGTCTCCTCATTTGCAAACTTATGAGTCTGTATCATAAGACTGGGAAGAAACCATTTTGTTATAAAATTCTATGATTATATAAAATACCATAGTGTTATTACCCTTGAAATGATTTTGTTTGCAGTGTTTGCTTCATGTAATTTCCCTAATAATTAGCCGAGTCTTATGTTTATCGTACTTTTGTACTTTTATTCTGTAGAATGATAGAGAAAAAATAAAATTCTTCTCCTTTATCAATGAAACCATAAAAAGTATAACCTCAGTGGGTGCCTCTGTTACAATGAAGCACAAAAGAGCTAATTTAAATGTGTCATTGCCATAGGTTCAGCCTGTATTGATCAATTATTTCATTCAGTACACATTTACTGAGCTCAACTCTGCCAAGCCCTATGGGTACTGGGGCCATTGAGATGAATGAGATTTGTTCCCTGCCCTTAAGAGGCTCCTGATCAAAAGAGGTCAGGGGAGAAGTGCAGGGTGCTAGTCACAGTTAACATATCATCATTGCATCAGTCAGGTTTCACCCATAGAAGCAGAACCACTGGGAGACACATATAAAGAGATTTATTAAGGAATTGGCTTACACAACTGTGAGGACTATAGAGGCAAGTCTCATATCTACAGGGCAGGTTGTCAGGAAGGGCGGGCTGAAATTCATGGACTCAAGTGGAAGCTGCTGTTCACAGATGAGATTTCTTCTTCAACAGGGGAGCCTCAGCTGCTCTGAAGACCTTTCAGTGGCTTCAATCATGCTTACCTAGATTATCTAGGATCAATTCTCTTACTTAAAGTCATCATGAAGTTTCATCCCATCTACAAAACACTTTCACAGCAACACCCAGATTACTGTTTGATTGAATAACTAGGGGCTACAGCCTAGCCAAATTGACCCAAAAACTGCCCATCATAATCATTATTTTCAAAATCCTCATGAATCAGAGATTGAAGATAGAGCTCTCTCAAAATTGCAGACAATATCTGCTGAGCAAATATTGTGAGAATCTGTTACCTAAACTGCTAACAATTTCACCTCGAAAATACAATTACTAGTTTTACCATATCTTCAAAGATTCAATACTGTTGTTGCTGTTATGTCTTTAGGGAGGAAATAGGGGGAGAAATGAGTTTTATATTACTCCCTCTAATCCATGTATATGGGGAGTGGGAAAAATACAAGTATATAGTGATACAAAAGAAATATAAATGGTTACTTCTACTAAAATGTACTCCTTTTATTAGACTCACTGAATGCAGTGGTCAGCCTTTTCTAAAGTGGGTTCCACAGAACACTAGTTTCTTGAGATGAAATGCCCGTTTGCAATATTCATCTATCTATTTATCTGCATTTAAATACAACACATGTGTTTTATGATATATGTAAATATATGTGTGTACATTTATATGCAAATGTGTTTTATAAATTTATACTTCAAGTATGTGTGCATATATATTTATATATAGAAATTTTCTGTAATAAAATGGGAGAAATGTTAAAACACATTTTAAAAGGCTTCTTTGCTACTAGATATTTCAGAGCTGTTAGTATGTTGACATCATTGTCATCTTCAAAGGAATAATTTGGAATTTAGCTTTAATCAAACCCATTTGAACATTGGACACCTTTATTCATGGACTAACTCTTTGGATCATTATTCATTGCAATGGACTTTTAAGAATTGTGTAATGGGCCGGGCACGGTGGCTGAAGCCTGTAATCCCAGCACTTTGGGAGGCCGAGACGGGCGGATCACGAGGTCAGGAGATCAAGACCATCCTGGCTAACACAGTGAAACCCCGTCTCTACTAAAAAAAAATACAAAAAGCTAGCCGGGCGAGGTGGCGGGCGCCTGTAGTCCCAGCTACTCCAGAGGCTGAGGCAGGAGAATGGCGTAAACCCGGGAGGCGGAGATTGCAGTGAGCTGAGATCTGGCCACTGCACTCCAGAGCGAGACTCCGTTTCAAAAAAAAAAAAAAAAAATTGTGTAATGAAGTATTGTTTATAGGGTGAGGGATGAAAGGGATTAACAATTAAGTAACTATACAAATTCAACCAAAGATTGTGTCATGATGTGTCAGGGTGGAAGGGAGCGTAAAGGTTGTCAAGTCCAAGCACTTGTCCAATGGATAATACTTTATTTTTCTACAATCACACAGCTGGTCAATACTTCATATATAAAAGAAGCTGCAGAGTTTGACAACCTGATCCATCACATTGTCTTCATCATGATTTTGATAATGCCATTTGTCTTTGTCAAAGATTTCCAACAAAAATATTTCTAAAAAGAAAACTGATCAACTACAAGAGAAAGCAATGCCATGCAGTGTGGTCTGCAAGCATGAGTGTCTGTTACATGCAGGGCATGTGGTAGCTCACCACCCTTTTATGGAGGAGATAAACATGCCCCCAACTAATTAATGCACCACAAGTCATGTCTAGTTGTCATCACATTTGTACAAAAACACGAGTGGGTCAGGCCATTTTTTCCAGTTGTAGAATTAACATATCCATCACCTCACATAGATACCTGTGGGGGCTGTGTGTGTGTGTTTGTTGAGAATCCGTAATATTTACTCTCTTCGCAAATCTTAAGTATATAGTACATTATTACTAACTGTAGTCACCATGCTGTACATGAAGTCTCCAGAACTTCTTCATCTTGTAATTACAAGTCTGTATATTTTGACCAACATCTCCACATTCCCCCCAAGTCACAGTCTCTGGCAACCACCATTTTACTCTATCTCTGTGAGTTCAATTTTTTTTAACTTTTATTTTTATTTCAGGGGTACATGTGCAGGTTTGTTACATAGGTAAACTGTGTCATGGAGGTTGATTGTACAGATTATTTCATCACCCAGCTCTTAAGTCTAGTGCCCATTAGTTATTTTTCCTGATCATCCTCCTCCTCCTCCCACCCTCCACCCTCCACTATGCCCCTGTGTTTGTTTCTCCCCTCTATTTGTCTGTGTGTTCTCATCATTTAGCTCCCACTTATAAGTTAGAACATGCGGTATTTGGTTTTCTGTTCCCGTGTTAGTTTGCTAAGGGTAATGGCTTCCAGCTCCTTTCATGTCCCTGCAAAGGACATGATCTCAGTTCTTTTTAAGGCTACATAGTATTCCCTGAAATATAGGTACCATATTTTCTTTATCCAGTCTATCATTGGTGGCATTTGAGTTCATACCATGTCTTTGCTATTGTGAATAGTGCTGCAATGAACATACACAGGCATGGGTCTTTTTTTTTCTTTGTCTTTTTTTGAGATGGAGTCTCTCTCTGTCACCGAGGCTAGAGTGCAGTGGTGCAATCTCATCTCACTGCAATCTCTGCCTCCCGGGTTCAAGCGATTCTCCTGCCTCAGCCTCCTGAGTAGCTGGGATTATAGGTATGCACCACCATGTCTGGCTGATTTTTTAATTTTAGTAGAGATGGCGTTTCACCATGTTGGCCAGGCTGGTCTTGAACTGATAACCTTAGTTGATTCACCCACTTTGGCCTCCCAAAGTGCTGGGATTACAGGTGTAAGCCACCATGACTGGCCACATGGGTCTTTAGAATATACTGATTTATATTCCTTTGGGTATACACCCAGTAATGAGATTGCTGGGTCAAATGGTAGTTCTGTCTTCAGGTCTTTGAAGAATCACCACACTGCCTTTCACAATGGTTGAACTAAGTTACACTCCCACCAACATGGTATAAGCATTCGTTTTTCTCTCCAACCTCACCAACATCTGTTATTTCTTGACTTTTTAATAACAGCAATTTTGACTGGGGTGAGATGGTATCTCACTGTGCTTTTGATTTGCATTTTTCTAATGATTAGTGATGTTGAACTTTTTTTATATGATTGTCGCCTGCATGTATGTCTTCTTTTGAGAAATGTCTGTTTGTGAGATCACACAGCATTTGTCTTTCTCTGCCTAACTTACTTCACTTAGTATAATAACCTTAAAATTCATCCATGTTGTCACAAATGGCAGGATTTCCCTTCTTTTTAAAGGCTGAATGCTATTCCACTGTGTGTGTGCATGCCACATTTTCTTTATCCATTCATCTGTTGACAGACACTGAGCATGTTTCTCTATTTTGGCTATTGTGAGTAATGCTGCAGTGAACATAGGGGTGCAGATACCTCTTTGAGATAGTGACTGGCTTCCTTTGTGATTTGTAAACATGGCAGGCTTTTACCAGCCTGTCCTTTTGCATTTGTAAACCCTACTCCCTGGAAGATGCTTCCTTCCAGACATCCCTTGAAGGCTTATTTCTGTCCTTTTGGCATTAGTGCCCATATCACTTTTTCAGAGGGGTCGCTGCATTTCCCCAAGACTCTGCCACCTAGGTCCTTTCAATCTCTACCCTGTTAATTTTCCTTCAAAGCACATCTCGTACTCTGTAACTGTTATTTTATTTCATTTTTTTGTTTGCTGTCAGCCTTTCTCCTTCAACTCTGAGCGCCCATCTATAATGCAAACTCCAAGAGTGTAGGGACTGTGTCTACCTCCTTACACTGCTTCTTGCTGGAGTCTAGCAAAGTCTCTAGCACTTAATAGATGCTCATCAAATAGTGGCTAAATAAATGAATGGAGTAGTACATTTGAAACAAGTATAATTTTTGCAATTTTTTAAAAGTCAAAACGGGTTTAATGTTTTATATCATTTCACTATCACACTAAAGAAATGATATTTTTGGTTAATATATTTGCAATGAAAGATTATTTCTATTAATAAGTTTTAGAAAAACTATTTAAATTTTGGAGGCTATAACAACACATAGCAGTGAATTACAAAAAATGTGAGTTTTTGACTTCATATTTTCTAATAGAAAATAATTTAAACCATATGCAACTTTAAAAAATGCATAAAAATCTGCGTGAGACAGTATGTGTTATTTACACTATATTCTTTGGCTCTGTGAGTCTGTGGTGTGCGTTAGGTTGTATAACAGTGGATGAGGCAGCCTCGACCTTTGGGTAGCTTAAGCATTTAGACACCTGATGGCAATCTTTCATTAAATTTGGTGTAGTAGCAGCTTCTCTGGCAGGTAGGAGAGAACACAATTTGTTTTTCTTCAGCAATCTTCATACCAAATATCTGAAAGTGTTTCCCAGTGACAGACAGAACTGAGAGCTTAATGTCTTTCTAGATGAGCATGGTGGCTTTCATCGAGGGAAAATGCTGTGGGTGGATGAGCTCAATGAAAAGCAAAGAAAAGAGGAAGGAAAATGAAGTTTATGTATGGTCCAGATACAGTTAGGGACTCAGGCAGACTACTTAGAGAAAGAGCAGGATGTGATGCTAATGGGCAGGAAACGAGTTCAGTGAGATTTATGTTGTGTTAAAATGCAGTATCATCTGGTGAGCCAGCATTCCCTCCCTTCTTCCTCCTTCCTTGATCTCTCACCACTGCCCTCGCGTTGGCTGAGGCTGGGAATAAAAGACACAGTTTTGGGCAGAAGGGTGGATATTTCTCTTCAGGATGAATGAAGAGGGCAGGATTGAATGAGGGTGTGAAATAGCAAACCTTTCTTATGTCTCCATGCTCATTCGCTGGGCCATTTTCTGAGACCTTGATGATATAATACTGTGGGCTAAAAGCTACCTTTTATCAGTCACCCACTATGTGCTAAAATCATGCAATGTACCTTACTTGGATTGTCTTCATATAATGAAGGACTTAAGTGAGAGAGGATTTGGCAACTTTCCCAAGTCATTTTGGCAGGTAGAGGGCAGAGTAAGGATTTGACTCTGAGACCTAAGCACTCTCCCGCTAGACATACTTGATATGGTTTGGCTGTGTCCCCACCCAAATCTCATCTTGAATTGTAGCTCCCATCATTCCCACATGTCATGGGAGGGACCCAGTGGGAGATAAGTGTATCATGGAGTTGGGTCTTTCCCATGCTTGTCTTAGTTTCCATTAGCTTAGACCAAGCCACCATCACCTGGACAAGGTGATGAACAAAAAACAAAATTATTGTGAAATAAAATAAAAATTAAACACATATACATAATCTATTACATATAATAGAAGAATCTAGCTAGAGAACTTAGATGTATTGTTTAAAGAAGAATAATAAAATTACATCCCTTTATCCATCAACAAGTTAAGGTTTAGAACATTACCGTTATATTTCAAGAGTCTGTGATTTCATCTGCCCCCTTTCTCCCCCTGAAAAATCCCTACACTATACTGCATTTTGCTAATTATCCCCTTGCTTTCTCTGCAGTTCTACCATGCATGTTTTTATGTCTGTATCATATGATATTTTATAGTTTTGTATGGTTTTGAAATGTAAATATTTCAAAGTGCAATCATAATTATGTTTAGTGTTAATGTAATGCATAATGACATAGTTGCTGTTTTCCTCAGTACAGTCCTATGTCATTTAATAATGGGGATATATTCTGAGAAATGTGCCATTAGGCTATTTTCTCATTGTGCGAACATCATAGAGTATACAGTACTTACACAAACCTGGATGGTATAGCTCGCTACACCCCTAGGCTAGGTGGTATAGCCTATTGCTCCCAGGCTACAAACCCGTAAAACATGTGCCTGTATCGAGTACCATAGGCAATTAGAACACAAATCACTAGATGATAGGAATTTTTCAGCTCCTTTATAATCTTATAGAACCACTGTTTTATACGTGGTCTGTCATTGTCCGAAATGTTGCTCTACAGTGCATGACTGTATTAATATTTTTTATAATTCCTATCTATAACAGAGGTTGAACACAGCCCATGAACCAAATCAAATCCGCTGTCTGTCTATATAAATAAAGTTTTATTGTAATGTATTATCTATAGCTGCTTTCATGCTACAATGGCATAGTTGAATAATTGTAACAAACACCATACTGCCTGCAAAGACAAAAATAGTCAAATCTGTCTCTTTACAGAAAATGTTTGCCAACCCCTGCTGTAAAGAAATCTTGCCCATGAACACTTGGAGGCATGTACAAGAATGTTCACAATGACATTGGTTTTAAGAGCATAAACCTTGAAGCCACTCAAATGGTGATCAACAGTAGAAATATAACTACATTGTATATTTATTCAATGAAATACAATACAACTGTGAAAATGATGTAATTACCTAAATCAACATGAATCCAGCTGAACCATAATACTATGATTTTAATAGCCCCTGAGAGCATATTAGGACTCCATTTGTTCACATTTCAAACCAAGCAAAACTATAATACATTATGTAAAGATGCAAAAATGTCAACTATAAGGAAAAGCAAGGGCATAAGTAACAGATTACAAGGTAGTCATTTTTGGAGGGCTGGTAGATCAAGAGCATGTATGTGTATCTTATCCAAGTTTGTGATTTGTCTCTCTCTCTGAGGATTCTTTTGATAAACTAACGTTTACATTTTGAATAGTCAAATTTAGAATTTCTTTTTTCCAGAGATTCTCACATTGTGAATCATTTAAAAAGCCTTTCTGAAAAATGAGAATTCTTTTCCTTATAACTTTTGGAGTTTTAAATATTGCTTTTCAGGTCAATTTTTGTATATGGTATGAAGTTCACACTTATGTTTTGTCCGTAGAAATAACTAATTGTTCCAGCACCTTTTATTGAATAGTTCCTCCTTTTCTCACTGATATACAACATCCACTCAGTCATTTATCAGATTTTCATATATGCAATGGATCTGAGTCTAGGCTGTCTACTCTGCTCCACTGGTTTTAGCAGCCTTTTAACTGGTCTCCTTAGTTCTACTCGTTTCCTGTTCAAACCATTTTCCACCCAGCAGCTGGAGTGATCTTTAAAACGTGTCTCTGTGTGTGTTCATGTATGTATGTATATGTGTGTGCAAACCTTTCCGTTATTCAAATGTTCTTTTGAATAATTTGGTTCTCCACTTGTTATTTCTTAGAGTTTGTAAAACCTTATCATATACATATTGTCATTTTATCTTCCCATCATCCCTAACTACAGATAAAGAAATTGAACCTTAAAAAAGGTAAAAGAGCTTCTCCTCATACAGTGAAAAAGAAGCAGAATCTGCATTCATAGCTGCCTTTGCACTCCAGAATCCAGTGACACTTCTCTGCTTTCAGTTCCTCAGACTCTTTCTTTTCCCATGATCTCGAGTCTTTGGCTATTTTTCTCTGAGTGTATCATTTTTTCTGTATTTAGGGTTTTTTAAAACTAAATATTATTAACCCTTTCTCAAAATGACCCTCCTAATTAATTCTTCCTTTCCTTAGCCATTATCCTCAGCAAACTAATGCAGGAACAGAAAACCAAACACCGCATGTCCTCATTTAGAAGAGGGAGCTGAACAATGAGAACACATGGACACAGAGAGAGAAACAACACACACTAGGGTCTGTCGGGGTGGGTGGAGCAGGTGTGTGGGGTGAGGGAGAGCATCAGGATGAGTAGTTAGTGCATACTGGCCTTAATATCTAGGTGATGGGTTGATAGGTGCAGAAAACCACTATGGGACACATTTATCTATGTTACAAACCTGCACGTCCTGCACATTTATCCTGAAACTTAATAAAATAAAGTAAAAAAAAATATTCTTTTCCTTTTCTGGGCATTTTGCACAACATTGGCTTTCCAAGGTCTGTGTCTTCTGTCTCCTTCATTGTTAAAAAGCTGACATATTCCTCCTTTGTGCATCTTTCACCTCTTTCTTCCAAGCATCCTCCCTGTGTGCTCCATTGCCCAGCAAAGCCTATAATGCATCTTTTTCTTTCTCTCTTCATCTCGCACAAAGTCTTGCCATATTCACTCTTCGGAGATAAATTAAGACTTTCAGAGTCTTTACAGTACATCAGTTCTTCAAAGAATGTCATTTTGTTCAACGTCCTTGCATTGTAACGTTGATAAGAGAAAGGAAAAAAAAAAATCAGTTCCCTGCTGAGGTCACGCTGTGTGGAGCTTGCACCTTCTCTCCATGTTTGCATGAGTGTCTTCCCACATCTCAGAGATGTGCACATTGGGTGACTTGGCATGTCCACATTGTCCCAGTCAGGGTGAGTGTGGGGGTGTGTGTGAGTGTGTCCTGTGGTGGGATGGTGTCCTGTCCAGGGCTGGTTCCTGTCTTGTGCCCTAATCACTCTGGACAGACCTCAGCCATCTGAGACTCTAAACTGGAATAATGGGGTAAATAATTACCCCACCTGTTTCTATTAATCTTTCTGAAATGTATGCGTAGGTCACATTTGTTTAATGTTTAGTATTAGAAGTGTTTTGCTCTCTATTTAGAATTTGGTGATGTTTTTGTGACCAGAAACATTCTATAGGAACCTCTTATTTTGGTCAATTAACCTATAGCAAAATTGTTTTCATTGTATGTCATTTTGCTTAAAGCCACAGTTGCCAAGAACTGGTTGACAATGTTAAGATCTTGGTGTTCCAACACCTAGCCCTGGGTACATATAATTTAAAATAAAAGCCTTATTAACAAGACTTCTTAACAAATCAAAATATATTTCAAAATGACACCAAATATAAATATATCCTTCCCTTAAAACATACTCTTTGTAGATTTTCTCTCTTTTTCTTTCCTCCTGTGATTGCTGTTTCTCTGTTACTGCCTTCTGCTTAGTGGAGAACCTAGCCCTCTCTCCATTTATCCCCCAGGGGCCCTCCTTCAATTCCTATAGATATCCTTTCCCTGTGGAGCATCGTCTCTCCCACCCCTGCACCGTGTGTTCTTTCTTTTCTTGTAACTTTCTCCTGGAAGAAACCCTTTATTTGCTATATCAAGGGTTATATATTCTAGCCCTTTGCAGAAAAAAAAAAGAATGCAGATTTTTGATGATGAATCCCCAAACATATCTCAGTTGAAATGTTATGGAACAGCAGGAGGTGAGTCTAGGTCCCATTGCTCACCTGAGAGAAAGCCAATCACTGAAACAATGAGCATTTTCAGGGAAGAAGTCTTTATTATTTCAAAGGTGACATCAGCCAAAGAGGCAGAAGCCAAACCTCAAATCCATCCCCCACTCCAGATTAAGGCCAGGGGTTTATATAGCTGGGAGGAAAAACAGGAGGGGCAAAGAAGAGGAGTTGGTCAACAGATGGCAGGTGGTTGAATGAGGGGGGAGGTCTCATTGTAACCACGTGCAGGAAAATGGAAATTAAGAATTGGTAAAGAGGAGGAGTTGGTCAACATGCAGTAGGTGCATCTCATGTAAATTTCTCAAGCATTAGTTTTATGGACGTCTAACTTGCTGGAACATTGGACTGGTTTTAAAACCGCATTTTCTTCGTGGCACCTTAAAATCCATTATCCATAGCAACCGAGGTACTTTTAAATATGCAAACAGGTGTAAGCCCTTCTATAGCCTCCCTTCACACTTAACAAGAAAATTGAGCTCCAGGCCCCAGTTTACAAGCCATATATGAACCAGCCCTGTCTACTTCTCCTGCTTTTCCTTGCCCCACTCTTTTTGTCAATTGCTTTGGTTGGCTAAATAAGATAAGCTTGTTCCTGCCACAGGGCCTTTGAACTGGCTGTTTCCTCTACGTAGAATGTTCTCTCTCTTGTTCAGTAAAGGTCACCGGCTCCTGTTGTTATTTAGGTCTCAGCTCACATTTCTATCAGAGAGGCCTTCTCTTTCTACTGCCCCTACAGGACTCACCCTTTTCCTTTCGGACATATCAATTTATCAGAATGCTGCAAAGAGTTCTCATCATTATCTACATTTTTCTTGTTTATTTATATCTTATGTTTGTTTATAATATTTTTTTCCCTGAGAATATTGGCTTCCTAAGGACAAGGACCTTTTTTTCTTCTTCACCATTGTAGCACAGAGGCCTGCAATAGTACCTCTTACATGAATGACCACAAGGACTTGATAAATTCTTCATTTGCCATTTATTTCATTGATTATAGTTTTACACACTGATTTTCTAGATTAGATCCCATAATGATTTCTATAAAGTCATATGTCTGCCTTATAATAAAATCTGTGAATCCACATGATGACATGTAAAAATATTAGAGTCTTCTCTATGTCGTTTCAATTTCTGAAAAGAACAATTATTTTTAACTTCAATTTTCTTCTAGTTTTTCTGCCTTTAATGTGGTACTGCCTTCACCCAGTTGGATAAATCAGAATAACACAATTATCCTCAATTCCTCTTTATTCATCAATCCCCACATTAAGTCAGACACCAAGTTCTATTGATTTTAGCTCCCAAGTATGCTTCATATTTATGTGTTCTTTCTCAAGGGTAAAACCCCAGTCCAACCTCTTGTTATTTCTTGCCTAGATTTCTGCAATGAACCACTCACTGGTTTTACTATTAATACTTTTGCTTTTCCACAAGCTTTATCCACACTACAATCAAAGAAATATTTCTAATATGCAAACAGAGTGCAATTGTCTTATATTTGGCCCTGGAGTGCTTTCCTATCACATTAGGATAAAGTCCCAGGTCCTCAAAACGAAATAAAAGGCCTGACTTCTTGGTCACTGCAACATCTGTTGGTGCTTCTTCAATTTAAATGGTGATGTTGTGTCCTTCCCAGCAGGTGCTATTCTTGAAATGATGTTAAGAACAACCCAGTGAGAAAGCTGACAATGCTATTCCGTTTTATAGATGGGAAAAGCAAGGACTATTGCATGAACAGGTTTGGCCAAGGTCACGTAACTGGGAATGATCCTTAATTTCTCTTTCTTTCTCAATCTCCACATTCAGACAGTCATCAAATTCTATTTATTTTACATCAATGCCTCACACAGTTAAAATGTAGCAGCTCCAGGAACCAAATCTCCTGATTCTTAGACCATGTTTAATTTTCATTTTACTATAACATGATTTTTTTTCCCTCCCCCATCATGTCTGATACAGGACACCCAAAGGTCACTGGTGCTAATAAGTTTATTTGCAGATTAAAAAAAAATTTGTAAATACTTGTAAAATATTTCTGTAGTGTTAAAAGTTGATGGGAAAAATTTGAGGAAATGCCAAGTTATCTGCAGGCTGAGGATCTTACTCATGACTCTGATCATATTTATCGACTTTTTGCATTGTATCAGGCACTATCCTAAGAGGATAAAATATAATAAATAATACCTTTTAAGTAATATTTATTGAAGTTTTCCAATGTGACAAGCATAGTTCTTTGGATTTTCTGGATCTTGCTCAATTCTCTCAGCAACTCCATGACGTAAGTACTATCATTATCCCCGTATTACAGATGAGGAAACTGAGGCACAGAGAGGTTAAGAAATTTGCTAAAAGTCTCACAAGAAATGAAAGAACTCTGGTATTAGCCAGTTTGTCTCTAGAGCCCATGATTTTACTCATAAGACTGTGGGGTTCTCTACTGGAATCCCTTTTTATAAGGGTTTTACAATTGGCATAGAAGAGAGGCCCATAAATATAAGACAGTGTGATAAGTGCTATGATCTATTCAGCATCTCTTGCTGGTGACTGCTATATGGTAGAAATGTTGTGATGTGCTTTCACTTACATAGTGTAGAGCAAAGGATATGAATTCAGAAGTTACAGTTTTAGTCATTGTGTTACTTTGGAAGAGTTATTTGATCTTTCCAAGCCACAGTTTTCTCATAAATAAAACACAGATACAAATATCTATTTCAAAGTTTTACTATTAGTATTAAATATTTAATGTATATGAAAAAGGCTGCACATAGTAGGCCAATCTGAAAACTTATATGAGTTATAAGAATGCTAATGAAATAGCTGTGTATAACATGTCAGGTGAGAATAAAGGAAGAAATTATTAACCTTACCTTACCTAAGGAGTGGGGAATGTTCCCCATGCTCAATGGAACACTTGAGTTGAAACATGTCTAAGGATTATTTAGACTGAAAGATTTCTATCAGGATCCAGATTTTTCTCTGGGGAAACACCTTTTCCTCCAGGTGTGTATACTCCATCTCAGGTAGACCTGGTTGCTACTGACATTCATCTTGTTACCTCCAGATGAACTCCCCCAGATACTGAAATTACATAAGGCAAAGGAGAGAGATGGCAGGAAAGTGGGCCCTTGATAATGCCAAGAAGGCAGTGGTTCAACCAGATATGAATCCTGTGAACCTCAACTTTCCAATCCATGAGCTAATACATATGCTTCACAGTGGAAGTCCATTTGAGCTGAGTTTTTGTTACTCGCAACTGACTGCCTTCAAATGGCAGAGAATTCTATAGGAGGGCTGCATGTACAAAGGCTTGCAGAGAGATAGGAGGAAGCGTGATGAGTTTGGAAATATTACATTGAGAAATAAGGCCAGAAGGTGGGTCAGTGCCAGCTTTTCAAGGGCATTGACTTCCATTTTAATGAGCTTGGACTCAAGCCTGCAGGCAGTGGGGAGCAACAGTTTTTGAGCAGAGAAGTGACATGATGAGATTTGCATTTTAGAAATATGACTCTGGCTGTGAAGTTGAGTTTGGATGGGATTACAGAAGGCTGAAAGCAGAGAAAGGAGTTCAGAGATAACCACAGTAGCATGGAGTAAGGGGTTACTGAACTTGGACAATGGCAGTGGGGAGAGGGAGGTAAGGATCTGGTCTCATTTTTTTTGGACACACCTTGTTATTATGTACTCACTGTTATGGATTCCCCTCAGCTCTTAATTCTGGGTTCACAGATGCCTCGCCAGTCACAGCTGCAGACTGGCATACGGGAGACTCTTGCTCTGCAGGTGCACTCACTACAGAGTCTTCAAAATCCAGAATGCAAGGCACAGGAGCCTTCCAACTTTTCATATTCCCTGGCTGTTCTTATTCCTGCATCATGGCGATGTTCTTCTGCTAGACATTAACAAGTGGTACCAAACTTTGTGGTCACCACAGAGCACAGCTCAGAAAGCTGCTTAAACTATCTTTCTGAATTCATAGATGATTCCCTCAGCTCCTTCCCTTGCAGGCAGGAGATGCCCCAGCATGG
The DNA here is from genome assembly GCF_009764315.1 of Trachypithecus francoisi. Taxonomy (NCBI): domain Eukaryota; kingdom Metazoa; phylum Chordata; class Mammalia; order Primates; family Cercopithecidae; genus Trachypithecus; species Trachypithecus francoisi. Next base: position 22,121,279 of record NW_022681454.1, read on the forward strand.
AACATCAAAACGTTCTTATGGAATTCATGTGTAGTGCCTCTTGTTCTTGTAACAGAAAACCTCCAACAGGTTACTGTGGAGTTAATTTTGCCTCCTACTCCTCTGAGATCTTTTCAATAAGAGGGATGTTGGAATTGTGTGGGGACAGATATATACAAACAGATATATAAACAGTTGGGTGTTTTTTGTTTTTGTTTTTGTTTTTGAGATGAAGTCTCACTCTGTTGTCCAGGCTGGAGTGCAGTGACATGATCTTGGCTCACTGCAACTTCTGCCCCGCGGGTTCAATAAATTTTCCTGCTTCAGCCTCCCCAGTATCTGGGATTACAGGTGCCTGCCACTGCGCCTGTGTTTTTAGTAGAGATGGGGTTTCACCATCTTGGCTAGGCTGGTCTTGAACTCCTGACTTCATGATCCACCCACCTTAGCCTTCCAGGTGTTTAGTTTTTAGGTATATACTTAAAGAGAAAGAAAGGAGGCCCTCATGTCCAGTCTCTCTGGCACTATGCTCTCATTTGCTGTATGCCGTTTGGTGCAAATTGGAATGGACAATTAAACATCTGTTAATAGGACTAGGGAAGAGTTATAACTCCACAGTTCCATGTGTACATACCATGCACGTTGTGCTAGTCTTCTGCTCAGCTACAAAGTCATAGCTAGAATCACTTGGGGGGTTATGAATCTAGGCCAGATAAACTCAATTCCATTTCTTGGCCACCACCACCTCAACCACAAATTAAACTGTTTCCTTTTCCTTACCATGAATGGATGGGGCAACGATATTATTTAAAATTTTTGAATTATAATGTGGGAAAGAACCTTAGAAAGTATCTGCTGTAAAATTACTAGTTTGTGATAATAGAAACTGTCCCAAAGTGTGGAGCTAACACCTACCACAAAGGAGACACGTCAGTTCCCTATTTGTAAGATGGAAATGGTTATAGTGTCTACCTCTAATGGCTGTTTGAGGATTAAATAAATTAATATATGTAAAGCACTTCAAATGCCGCTGGCAGATATTAAATATCAAATTGCTTGTTACTATGATATGATTGTTTGGAGATTTAGGTTTGCTGTCAACATGCAGCATGGGTGGGCTGGCTGGCTGCCTAGATGCTCAACTGGTAGAACTAAGCCAAGTTTCCTACTTTGGAAAACAGGCACTTATGAGTTTGTCAGGGCAAGGGAGTGGTGAATATGTTATGTGAATCCATGTGGCTACACAGAAGACAGATTTTCATGGAGGGATCTCAAGTCTTGTGCAAAAGAGGCGAGCAGATCCTAGTAGAGAAAAGCTGGAGGTACTACTGGATTCCTAGAAACTGAGGAAAGGAGTAAGAAAGCTGAACTAGAGACACATTCACTCTGTCAAAGGAGCTGCAGGTGAGATTCCTAGTGATAGAAGGACGAAAGCATCACACTTGCTTATTTCAGCTGAGTTTCTTACTCCTTTCCATCATAATGGATACATAATTAGCAAATATTCACAGGACGTTACTACATGCCAGACACTGTTCTGATGCTGAGAGTGTAGTAGAGGACAAAGACAAATCTCTGCTCTCTTGGGAATTTGATTCTACAGGGGAAAATAGATGGCAGATTAATAAAGAAATGATTACATAAATAACAGGTGTAACGTGGGATTACTAAATGCTAGTAAAAAACAGGAGCATAAGAAGAGAGAAAGGAGGGAGTAAATGTGGTGGAGGGAGCAGAAGGAACTTCTGATTGCTTCGTTGCTTCTATTTTCTCAGAGCACTTGGAAGTGACAGCATGGAAGTGGGTAAGGAGGAGGCAGGGGCTGTTGGAGTTTTAAAGGGAAGGTATAAAATTGTCACCTAGAATCATGGGAGAGAAAACAGAATTGGGACTTGTAGTGGGATTGCCAGCCCAGCTTTGGGGACCCTCTTGAGAGCTGTGGCAATGATTACAGAATGACATGAATGAGGATGTGTGTACATGTTTCTGTGGGTCAGTTGAATTATCTCACTGCAGGTACACAGAAAGCGGAGAATTAAATTTATTTAGGGTGGGGGTTTGCCCAGGGGATCATGAAGGAGGAAGAGAGGGGAAGGGACTTCAACCTGTTTGCAAAGAACCATGGAATGTAAGTTGGATATAAAAGGGAATAAGGATGAGAGAAGAATGGATGCTAGGATCAATGGTTGACTGGCCCCTGTGGGGTTTATTATTTGCTTGAGTCACACAAGAGTGAGCGAGTTACACAAAGAGGAATGAGGGATGAGGAGAGGATCCTTAAAATGAAGATTAAATCAAAGTCTAGGAAATATATTGAGAACTGACTGCCTAAAGTTGGGTGGACGACATCATGAAAAAAAGAGGTCAAGAAATCTCTGTCCTATAAGCTAGGGCAATAAAAGCAATATATGAACTATTTGGATATTGAAAGTCACCAAAAATTGTTGGATGCCGAAAGAGAGTCGTGATCAACTCAGTATATCACTGGAGGCTATATGAGTAAGCAGCAAACTGTTTCTCATAAAAGCAGAATGTTGGCAGACCAACAAACTGCGTCTGCCACCCAGAAGGGATACTGAGGGCAGTCACACCCCAAGCACAATGTTTCTTGTAATTAGGCAAATCTGAAGCCTGTTAGCAATAACGTGAACCTGTGATCAATCAAGCAGCTGACCACTCATTACCTCCTCCTCCCTGCTCATTCTACCCAATAAATACAAAGGGCTGTGGAAGTTCAGAGGCTGCCTTTGCTCACTAGAAGCAGGAAGCTCTCTTCCCCTGGACTCTTCCTTTAAAATGGTTTGTTTTGTCTTAATTTTTCATTTCTGCATTTGTCCCCTGTCGTTCAGTCCTGTAATGATGATCTCAAATAGTAACAGTAACTCTCCTAATGACGGTCTCAAGTAGTAACTAGTAACTGCTGTAATGAAGGTCTCAAGTAGTAACAGTAGTAACTGTTGTTAACGGTCTCAAGTAGTAACAGCAGTAAGTAATGATGGTGTCTTGTAACAGTAGTAACTGTTGTTAATGGTCTCAAGTAGTAACAGCAGTAAGTAATGATAGTCTCAAGTAGTAACAGTAGTACCTGTCGTAGTGAGGGTCTCAGGTAGTAAGTGTGGAAGTCTGTCACAAAAAATCGTGACTGGAGTAATATCAGAGACTAATAAGGACCATGGTATTAAAATTGTCAAAAAGTGAGAAAGAGTGACCAGAGGTCAGATTATAATGGAAGGTAGTAGTAGTAATATAGACTAATAGAATTAAATTTGAAACTGGGAGTTTCAGTGAGAGGAAAGAGTAATGGTCCAGAACTGGCTAGGAGGTGCAAGGATGACACCCTACTTCTTGGTTCATTGGTATAAGAGAAATGGAAGAGAAAGGGGCCGCTGCTTAAGAAAGCTATGAGAAAAACAATATCTTCAGCATAGAGTAAGGTTTCAGTTAGGGAAAGTCAGAGAAGCAGAGGAGAATGAAGATAACAGGTGGGGGAAGCTGCTGAAAATAGACTGAGTTCTACAAGACTTGTGAGGAGGAGTGGGAGATGGGGTCAGATTAGAAGATGTAAAGAATTTTATGGTGATAAAAGATGACCTAGGAGATGGGGCTTCTGGTATTGGCGGACATAAATATGATAGCAGAATAAGATCAGGCTAGCCTTGATAACCTGGTTCAGGCTGACTATGGCAGTGAGGTTGCTGGGCAGGAAGTAATGAAGGCCTTGCTGGAAGAATTTACAGTCTAAGTGCCATAGTCAAAAGAATGTGATAATTTAATCATACGAGGCAGGACTGGACTGAACCCTTGCACATTTGAAGCAAATAAGTTCCATCATCCCTACACCCAATTCAATCAGTTAGAATAGCTGCTTGGTGTCTGTATTAGTCCATTTTCATGCTGCTGATAAAGACATACGTTTGGGAAGAAAAAGAAGTATAATTGGATTTACAGTTACACATAGCTGGGGCGGCCTCAGAATCATGGTAGGAGGTAAAAGCCACTTCTCACATGGTGGTAGGCAAGAGAAAATGAAGAAGCGGCAAAAGCAGAACCCTCTGATAAACCCATCAGATCTTGTGAGACTTATTCACTATCATGAGAATAGCATGGGAAAGACCAGCCTCCATGATTCAATCACCTCCCCCGAGTCCCTTCCACAACACGTGGAAATTCTGGGAGATACAACTCAAGTTGAGATTTGGGCGGGGACACAGGGTCTTAGAGTGAGAAAGGGCTGAAATGGATTCGTGAGATCAACATGGACACAGGAAGAAGAGTAGTTAGTAAGCTTCAAGAGGGTCACCTCTTATTTTCACATTTTAAAAATAGAGATACAGAAAGGTAAGTGGTTTACTCACAATCATGCTATTTAGTGAAAGGGTCAGAACCACTCCACCAGGGAATACATAAAATTCCTATTTAGATAGTTCTCATTATCAAATAAGTGCAATTTTGTATCCACGTTCAGTTGGTGATGGTTAGTAGTACAGATACTGAGTTTTGGCTTTGCCACCTATTGACTGTGTTTTTCTGGGCAATTTATTTGACTGCATATCAGTTAGGCTCCCCAAGATAAGATTAGACGTATGCTAGAGATGTATTTGATTAATAAAGTGGTAAGGAGCAGGAGGAGGCAGGGGAGCAAAATGCAAGCCTGACATTTGTGAAAGAAGAGAGGGAAGGAAGTAGAATTGAGTGGAAGGAACCTCAGATTGTGGTGCAGCTCTAAGTGAAGATGACCTCCAGATGAATCCTGCACTGGGTAGGAGTGGGTTCTAGGGCCCCTGCTGTGCTCAGTCACTGACTGGGAGCAACCATGGAAACCATGGGTTTGAGGCACAAATATCCCCAAGAATTTGGGGAACCTGAGAGCTTAGCAGGTGGAAGCTGTCAGCCAAGTATTAGTAGCAGATCCTCGTAGAGGAAAATAAAAGCAGTGCACTCCATGGTCAGCATGGTTCTAAGCCATTTAAAATGTATAATTTAAAATTATCTTTAACATTGAGGTAAAATTTACATATCAAAATTAAAGGTTAATCATTTTAAAATGTATACTTCGAGGAATTTCATACATTTACAATGTTGTGCAACCATCACCTCTATCTAGTTCTAAGACATTTTCATTAACCTCAAGGGAGACCTTATACTCCAAAATGTGAATCCATAAAAACAGAATGTGACAACCCTAATCTACATTCTATCTTTATGGATTCACATATTTTGAAAGTTCATGTAAATGTAATCACACAATATGCAATGCTTTGTATCTAGCTTCTTCAGCTTAGCATAATAATTTTGAAGTTCATCCATATTATAGCATATGTCAGTACTTAGTCCTTTTTTATTGCTCAATAATATCCCATTATAAGGATATGCCACATTTTGTTTATCCATTCAGATGGAATTTTGGGCTATGTCTACGTTTTTTTTTTTTTTTTTTTTTTTTTTTTTTTTTGAGACGGAATCTCACTCTGACACCCAGGCAGGAGGGCAATGGCGTGATCGCGGCTCACTGCAACCTCCACCTCCCAGGTTCAAGCGAGTTTTCTGCCTCAGCCTCCCAAGTAGTTGGGACTACAGATGCATACCACCACGCCATGCTAATTTTTGTATTTTTAGTAGAGACAAGGTTTCACCATGTTGGCCAGGCTGGTCTTGAACTCCTGACCTCAGGTGATCCACCTGATTCGGTTTCCCGAAGTGCTGGGATTATGCCTGTGAGTCACAACACCTGGCTAAGACTGTTTACTCTTACAGAGAAATGAACCAGACTTCACTTTGGCTCACTGTGGTCTGAGAAAGCAAAGAGCCCTTGGGACAGGATTAAAAGCATAATCACAACTTGTGACAATGGGTTTCTAACAGGGATGACTTTGTGGCCCTTCTCTCACTAGTGACCACACTTCTGCAGACAACTGTTTCCTAGCAGAGTTGTCCTTGAAATACTATTTCCAATTCGTAGTGCTGGTCACCACCTTTCACATCTCACCGAATTTGGTCAGGCTGTTACAGACTCTCACTTTGATACCTTTTTTTTTTTCTTTTTCTTTTTTTTTTTTTTTAGAGAAAAGGAGGAAGGGAAAAAGGGAAAATAAAATATCAGATTAAAAATAACAGTCATCCCTTGGGTCCTCCGTGAGGGAAGAAAAGAGAACAAAGGCTTGATTAGTCCACAAGCAATTTGGAAGAGAGTAGGGAAAGAGTCACTAACAGTGAGCTGTCTCAGGGACTGGTGTGGATTACTGAGGAACATGTTGTAATTTCCTTGTCTGTAGATATTTAAAATACTAAAAAACATCTGTCTCCCTTTGTCCCCAGCATAAAACCTTTGCTTCAGCTGAAGTGATGACTTCTACCATGACAATACACTTTCTGGCCGTTCTGGTGGGCAGTTTTCCTTGCTACCTTTCTATTTTCGCTTATTTGTTTGTTCACTTAAATAGATATTTGCACCCCAAACAATGCCTGGCATACAGAAGGAGGAGCTCCATGAAGAGGTTTTCAACAAACTTCTCATTGCTGGCTGCCATTGTCTCTCCTTGGCATCCTTGGATAACCTGGAGTTTGTTTAGAGCAGTAATGGAGTATGTAGGTTCTGGTATTGGACTAACTGGGTTTGGATGCTGGCACTACCACTTAGGTTCTGTATGATTTTAGGCAATTTACTTAGGGTACAAATAAAGATAATATTATTCAGTCTCTCAAAAGACTGATGTGAGGAATAAATCAGATACATCCTGTGACATGCTTGGAAAATGCAAGACACATAATACGCCGGGTTGGTAGATGTTAGCTACTAACATTATTGACTGTCTGGTCTTGTTTGTTATCTATTCTAGTCTTATCTCTCCTAGTAGAAATTTATGATTCTTGAGAGCAAAGACTGTGTTTTAGATATATTTAATACTTACAAAGCAAACACACGCACAAACAAGCAAATGCTATTAACCAATAGACAGATGTATGAATTTAGTGCTTCCAATGTGTCATATAAAGTAGTAATACGTAAATTCAGTTTTTGAATAACCTAATGTGTTTTGCAAGACATATATAGTGATGAAAATTTAGGAAAACCTTTGAGCAAAGAGTGGTAGTGTTTATTAAAATGAATCTCCATGAGGACAAGACTGTGTTCTCTAGAATAGAGAATGGGCGCAGAGTAGGCATTTCATAAGTACTAATGGAATGGATGATTAAAAAAATTAACACTAGGATATACCAGAAATTCTGACTATGTTTATTAACTTAACTCTTACAATACTATAAGACATAGTTGTCTCTGTGTTAGTTAAGAACTGAGGTTGGCTGTAAATTGAGACTTAACTATAACAATGTAAACAAAAAAAAGCTTATTTTTATAACCTTATGTAATGAGGAATCTAAGTTTCACTGGCTATAGTTTAGTGGTTCATTGTTCAGAACCAAGCTCTCTGAAATTCTTTCTGTTCTTCATTATGGTCCTAAGGTGGTTGCTGCAGCTCCTGTTAGCACACTCTTGTTATAAATTAGGAAGAAAAAAGAATAGAAGAGCACTTTTCCCACCTGGGGCAGTCCCCTTTAAGGAGGTTTCCTTGAAAACCATGTTTTTAAGATCTTTTACTCATATCCAATTGGCTACACTCATTTGCAAATGGAAAAGATAGAGGGCTTCTCTTTTTCCTCCTCCTCCCTTTTCTCCTCCTCTTCCTCCTCATTTTGCTTGCATGGTCATATTTTTACTCCTAAGAAAAACATGATTCTATCATTAAGGAGGAAGAAACTGGTTATCAAGTAGGTACCAGTAGTCTCTGTCATCTTCTCCATTTTATAGATTGTAGGAAACTGAGGCTCAGCCCCATAGAGGTTTTACATACTGGTTTTACTGTGGCTTTTGAGGATTTGATTTACCACATCACAGTGTCTTCTTTGGAGGACCTGCAGAACAAAACCCTCTTGGTAGTGATTCTTGAGTAGTCAGCAGCTTGTTGAAGTTGTAGGTGGTGCAAATAGTTTTGTGTCTGTCTTTACTTATACCCACTCCTAAGAAGTCCCAGAAAGTGAGGAGGTCTGTGTACGACAACCACTGGAGAATATTCTACTATGATTTTATTTTTCTTTTCCAGAATTTCCTTGCTATCCTACACCCTTTTTTTTTTTTTGGACAGTCTTGTTCTGTTGCCCAGGCTGGAGTGCAGTCATGCAATCTTGGTTCACCGCAACCTCTGCCTCATGGGTTCAAGCCATTCTCATGCTTCAGCCTCCTGGGTAGCTGATATTACAGGTATGTACCACCATGCCCTGCTGATTTTTGTATTTTTTAGTAGAGACAGGTTTTGCCATGTTGGTTAGGCTGTTCTCAAGCTCCTAACCTTAGGTGATACGCCCACCTCGGCCTCCAAAAGTGCTGGAATTACAGACGTGAGCCACCACGCCTGGCTCTACATGCATTTCTTCAAGACATTTCTTCCAGGTACCTGAAACTATTATGAAAAGAAAAAGGTGATAAGTGGATAATAACATGCATACACATGCACACACACAATCCATTCACACATATAAGTGCATAAAATGTAAGCTCTGAGAGTTTATGTAATTAGCTTATATTATGGGCAGTTAGAGATGAGTCAGGAGTCTACCCCATCTCCCTGACTCTAAAATCTGTCCTCTACCCTCTCCAGCAGAGGTTCTCAACCCTGGCTGCACATCAGAATCAGCCAAGAGTTTTTAAAACCTTCCATGCTTAGGTCAAGTCCCAGACACATTGTAAATCAGAATCTGTGGGAGTTGAGCTCTGGCATCAGTATTTTAAAAAATCTCCCCCAGATGATTCTAATGCAAATCCAAGGTTGAGGATCACTACTTTTCAGATACTCTTAAGCAAAAGAAATAAAGTGTGGTGTTCTATAAAGAGAGTACTTTTTAAAAATGATTGTAACCTATCCCAATGGTTTTCTCATCTGCTTTGTTTTCTCCTAGTGGAACCAGCAATATGCAAAACAGATTAAAGCAGAGTTTTCATGGTTGGGGGAGCATCTGGCTCCACTTCTTTATCACCCCTCGACTCACCCCATCTCTTGCAGATGGCCCTTGTGGCCACCCACAGGACAGTGACCCACCTACTTCAATGCATCCCTTGGAATAGATGTTTTAACGATTCAGCAGACATTCTGACCATCAAACTAACATGCATGACTTGGGAAAAGTCTCAGTCTTGTGGGTGACTGTGGTGTTGTCTTTCCTTCTGCAGACGAGTCTCCAATTTCCATCTCTCTACCTGTGGTTATTCAGAGGACAAGATGCTAAAAAGGGCCCCAGGATCAATAACAGCTCACGTGGCCTTGTGTGTGTGTTTTATCCCCACACCCCCAGGAGTGCAGTTCATCGTGTGGACCTGTAATGCCGAATGCTCAAACTCAAATGTCTACAGAGGCCAGGCAGAGAGAGAATCTGTGAAGTTTCCATGTTTTGGTAGATGCTATGGGGAATTGGAGTGTCTGTGTCCTTCCTAAAAGCATTTATATTTTTAAAAATATTTGAAACTATGTCTTGGCAAACAGACACATACACACGTATTTTCTGGACATAAGGTATTTTAGTGAGGTGCCTAGTGAGGTGAAATTTATTTTATTTTACATTTTAGCTGTAGAGGCTGTCAGTTGCTTTGTTAGGTGGACCCAGCTGGTAAGTTTAGAGCATCATTCTATTTTCAGGGAAGAGTTACTCAATTTCATGATGGCACAATGAGTGTATGTGTGTGAGTGTGGAACAGAACATTTTGAACCTTGATCAAAACTTCTCCCTCCAAAGTCACTTGGCTTATAGTTGATCAGATAACTGTAGGTACAGGAAATTTTGCATAGAGGGCAACGTGTCACCTAGAATAGGATGCAACTAGAATCTCTTTGATGGACTGAGATGGTCCCAGCTGACTGGTAGGAAAAACCCAGATGTCCCTAAAGAGAGTAGCTTTCCCATAAGGAAAGAGAATACATGAGTGACAGAAATCATTGTAATCTAGATGTCTTGCTGTGATCACTGGCCAGACCCTCCATTTCTCTCTTTTGCTGACATTTGCAAGCAGAACTGGACCCATTTACTTTATTTTATTATTTTTATTTCCATAGGTTTCTAGGGAACAGGTGGTGTTTGGCTACATGAGTAAGTTCTTTAGTGGTGATTTGTGAGATTTTGGTGCATGCATCGCCCGAGCAGTATACACCGTACCTAATTCGTAGTCTTTTATCCCTCACCACCTTCCCACCCTTTTCCCCAACTCCCCGGAGAGAACTGGACCCATTTAGATAAATACATCCTTCTAAACTGAACCAAGTGGTAAAGGAGACAACAGATTTACTGCTAATATAAGCGTAGAGATATTTTAATAGTTGTTTGGAATTGTGATGGTATCTGTATCTTGAAGTAAAGCAGGAGGAGCTGGTGACTTCCTTTTGTTAGTTTGTGTACCTGACACTCCACCAGACATTGCAGGATCTGCAAACAAGATTAAGTCCTGTTACTGCAGAGCTGCAAGTTCAGTCACGTGGAAGAGTGGAAGAAGCTGGAGCAGGTGGCTCAGTGATGTGAGGGTGGAGTTTAGCATGGCAAATCAAACAAATACTCAAGTAACTGTAATTTAAGGAGAAATAAGTTTGATACAGAGCCACATTTATGAGGTGTCATGGACACCCGGTGAAGGAAGAAAGCCCATGTGGTTGGACACAATTTCCCAGCATTTAGAACAGCCTAAAGTAATTTCATAATGGAAACTTGGCAGGGAGAGTTTCAGAGTTAAGCAAATATAAAGCAATGTGAAACAATCTTGATGAATGCTGCAGAAAGGAATCTGCAAAACAGGGACTGTATGGCTAATGAATAACACCTGATGTTTACCTTACTAAGCTTGGAGCCAACTGAGAAGTAGATGCTAGGAGTTAGGTAAATGGGGAACAAGGATCAGCTTTGTTAGTAATAAAGCTGATTGAAAGTGCAGCATGGGGCTGGGCGCAGTGGCTCACACCTGTAATCCCAGCATTTTGGGAGGCCAATGTGGGTGGATTGCCTAAGGTCAGGAGTTTGAGACCAGCCTGGCCAAAATGGTGAAACAATGCCTCAACTAAAAATACAAAATTTAGCCGGGCATGGTGGCAGACACCTTTAATCATAGCTACTATGGAGGCTGAGGCAGGAGAATCGCTTGAACCCAGGAGGAGGAGGAGGTTGTAGTGAGCCAAGATGGTGCCGTTACACTCCAGCCTGGGTGACAAGAGCAAAACTTCGTCTCAAAAAAAAAAAAAAAAAAACACAAAAAACAAAAAAAACCCTGCAGTGTTTCTGTTCCTCAACTGAATTCCATAAGACTTGGTTTTACAGAATTAAACATATCCTCTAGGTTGAAGGCAAAGGCAGCTGTTGCTGTCTCTGTTTTGTCCTGCTCTTCTCTTTTGCCTTTATGGGGATTAGGTTTCTTATGGAGAAGGAGAGATGCATCCTGAACAGAGGTGGTTCTGAAAAACAGGACTGAAAGGGCTAAGTCACACTTGCTTAGTTTCTTTAGAAAGATTTTAGAATCTCCTGTTTTTCCTCTCCTTCTTAAGGAGGAACTATAAAAATGGGGAGCAGAGACCAATTATTTCCATGGAAATACGAAAATGGGAAGAAGGGGGTCCTTCTGATCCTTTTACAAACTTTTCACTCCAAAACAAAGGAACAATTAGTCCTTCAGTACTTTCTTGTGTGCAAAGAGCTCTCTCTCTTTTCTGTTTCTCTTCATCTAATTTTTACTAATGTAGGCCTTTGCCATTTATCTGTGACCCATGATGCCATCTTCTAAAATATGCATAGTTTCTACAGTGTCAATATTTGAAAAGATGACTTGTTTTCTCTTAAATTCCATGCCCGTTGGTATTTTCTTGTGTTTAGAAGCATAAGGCAAGTTATCTGCCTTTTTCATCTCACATTAAAGTTTTATTTCTCACTTGAGGATCGTTTCTCTCAAAGAAACAAAGGTTTTATCACTCACTAGAGTAACTGTGTACACAAGATGAACAGAGAACAACAAACCCATGTTGAGATGCTGATGTTGGGCAGTTAGCTAGACAATTGAACTGAACAATATAGATCTGTGTAAGAAAGGCATTCAGCTCATTTCTGAATATGTGAAACTTCAGTTAAGTCTGACTTCCTGGGGATCCATGCCATAGCGTTTATCTCTCTGTATCTTCAGTGAGTGTTCTTGTCTTTTTCTCTTTCACCATATCTTCAGTCCCATGTCTTTTTTAAAGGAATAAAGTCCCATATAATAGCGCATTACAGAAACTCATTATTTGTTGAATGAATGAATGAAGGGTCATTTATCAAAGCAGCATAGTACTCATTTTGAGCACATCTCATGTAACCACTTTTGGACCAGGTCATTTTAAAGAAATGTCCATGAGGCAGAGCATATCCTAACTCTAGGCAGGTGTGTATTTATTCTTTGTCCACAGAATATAGAGTAAGCACAACTAAGAGTTTGTGGATAGGGACAATCCTACCATCTGTGTTTTTTTTTTTTTTTTTTTCAGGTGAGAGATACTTCTTTTTATTTATTTATTTATTTATTTATTTAATTATTATTACACTTTAAGTTCTAGGGTACATGTGCATAACGTGCAGGTTTGTTACATATGTATACTTGTACCATGTTGGTGTGCTGCACCCATCAACTCATCAGCACCCATCAATTCGTCATTTATATCAGGTATAACTCCCAATGCAAATGCAATCCCTCCCCGTCCCGCCTCCCCATGATAGGCCCCGGTGTGTGATGTTCCCCTTCCTGAGTCCAAGTGATGTCATTGTTCAGTTCCCACCTATGAGTGAGAACATGCGGTGTTTGGTTTTCTGTTCTTGTGATAGCTTGCTAAGAATGATGGTTTCCAGCTGCATCCATGTCCCTACAAAGGACACGAACTCATCATTTTTTATGGCTGCGTACTATTCCATGGTGTATATGTGCCACATTTTCTTAATCCAGTCTGTCACAGATGGACATTTGGGTTGATTCCAAGTCTTTGCTATTGTGAATAGTGCCGCAATAAACATACGTGTGCATGTGTCTTTATAGCAGCATGATTTATAATCCTTTGGGTATATACCCAGTAGTGGGATGGCTGGGTCATATGGTACATCTAGTTCTAGATCCTTGAGGAATTGCCATACTGTTTTCCATAATGATTGAACTAGTTTACAATCCCACCAACAGTGTAAAAGTGTTCCTATTTCTCCACATCCTCTCCAACACCTGTTGTTTCCTGACCTTTTAATGATTGCCATTCTAACTGGTGTGAGATGGTATCTCATTGTGGTTTTGATTTGCATTTCTCTGATGACCAGTGATGATGAGCATTTTTTCATGTGTCTGTTGGCTGTATGGATGTCTTCTTTTGAGAAATGTCTGTTCATATCCTTTGCCCACGTTTTGATGGGGTTGTTTGTTTTTTTCTTGTATATTTGTTTGAGTTTTTTATAGATTCTGGATATTAGCCCTTTGTCAGATGAGTAGATTGCAAAAATTTTCTCCCATTCTGTAGGTTGCCTGTTCACTCTGATGGTAGTTTCTTTTGCTGAGCAGAAGCTCTTTAGTTTAATTAGATCCCATTTGTCAATTTTGGCTTTTGCTGCCGTTGCTTTTGGTGTTTTAGACATGAAGTCCTTGCCCATGCCTATGTCCTGAATGGTACTACCTAGGTTTTCTTCTAGGGTTTTTATGGTATTAGGTCTAACGTTTAAGTCTCTAATCCATCTTGAATTAATCTTCGTATAAAGAGTAAGGAAAGGATCCAGTTTCAGCTTTCTACTTATGGCTAGCCAATTTTCCCAGCACCATTTATTAAATAGGGAATCCTTTCCCCATTTCTTGTTTCTCTCAGGTTTGTCAAAGATCAGATGGCTGTAGATGTGTGGTATTATTTCTGAGGACTCTGTTCTGTTCCACTGGTCTATATCTCTGTTTTGGTACCAGTACCATGCTGTTTTGGTTACTGTAGCCTTGTAGTATAGTTTGAAGTCAGGTAGCGTGATGTCTCCAGCTTTGTTCTTTTGACTTAGGATTGTCTTGGCAATGCGGGCTCTTTTTTGGTTCCATATGAACTTTAAAGCCGTTTTTTCCAATTCTGTGAAGAAACTCATTGGTAGCTTGATGGGGGATGGCATTGAATCTATAAATTACCTTGGGCAGTATGGCCATTTTCACGATATTGATTCTTCCTATGTATAAAAGAAGTTTGCCATGTTGTACATACTGGATCAACATGACTGGGTCATTGGGTTTCTGTAGTGGTTCTATCACTTAGAAGCCCTAACCTCTGGAGTCCTGTGCTATTATATAGAGAAATACAAAGGGTTGTAATGGGAAAATAATGCCTTATTGTTTTCCTTCTCAGGGTCTTAGGAAAAACTAAGTGTGTTCTGTAGAGATCTCCACCAAATTCTCCTACTTCCTGTTGTAGGTCTGGCTAGAATTGGGTTCTGAGGCCTGGAGCAGAGGAAGATTATCTCATTGAGATCAGTGGATGTCAGAACCCGAGTTAGAAAAATAAGGGTCTGCATTAGCTTCCTACAACTGCTGCAATAGATTACCACAAACTGGGGAGGCTAAAAGCAACCAGAATTTCTCTTTTTGTAGTTCTGAACATCAGAAATCTGAAATTAAGGCATCTTCAGGCTTGGTTCCTTCTGGAGGCTTGGAGGGACAATCTGTTCCATGACTCTCTACTAACTTCTGGTGCCTGCTGGAAATCCTGACATTTTTTGGCTTGTAGACACATCACTCCAGTGTTAGTGTGCACCATCACATGGAGGTTCTCCTGGAATGTGCATGTCCAAGTTCCCCTCTGTTTGTAAGGATACTGTTCATTGGATAAGGGCCTACCCTAATCTAGTATTATCTCATTTTTTATTTGATTACATCTGCAAAGACACATTTCAAAAAAAGTTCATATTCTGATGTTCTGGGTAGATGTGAATTTTTGGAAGACACTATTCAACCCAGTACAGGGTCCAAGAAACTAGAGGAGAATTCCATTAAAGCAACTGGAGTCTAGGTTCAGGGTACTATACCTGCCACAGAAAACCAGGAAACCAAAGCCAAGGAGAAGAGAGCAAGTGTAAACATTTCCACATTAAGGGGTGGATAGGGATGAGGCATAGATCCTGTGATGAATATATTGGACCCCCTACAAGATTTTCTTGTGGCTGCATTGCATGGACACAGATGTAAAGTTAAGCATGATTTTGTTTCCCAGACATGTCCACTTACACAGAATTATCAGTGAGCGATGTAGACTTTACTGAAGATGTTATGGAGGAGGGCTTTGTACATTGTACTCCGCGGCAAACAATTTAAAATTCATAGCACATGTTTTATTATTTTTCCTTCTAAAATGTCACTGGCAGTTTATCTTTCTTGCTTTCTTCTCTTCTAATTCCAGAGTCTATCTGAAGTTCTTCTTCCTAGGTTACAAAAAACAATTGAATTCTCCCTCTGGCTCTTACTGCAAATGTGTACATACTTATTTACCAATGCTCTCTAGAACAAAAGCTCTGCTATTACCATTATTTAGCCTTATCAGAAGACAGTCAGGATTAGTGAGTGCAAATACTTGTTTCTCATTGTACCCCTAAACTGGATTGTTAGCTATTTTGACAGCAAGGGCAATTATTTTCATCTCATGTGCACTGCAGCACCAAGCATGTTACTTCCCACATATTAGGAACTTAATAAATGCTGGTTAGTAATAACCATTATTAATACTGTTGATGTGTAATAATACTAATACTGTTGATGTATAAGTCTGTAATTTTTGGTTTCCATTAAAAGTTTGTGGTGCTATAGAGATATCAAAACTTGAGCTTTTGAAGTGCCAAGTTTCTAAAGAAGTTGTTGAAAGGCTGGGAAATAATTTTCAAAAAGTTACTTATTTCTCCTCATGAGCAAGTTTCTAAATATATTTACATGCATTCTAAGAGGAAGTCATTCAATCCAAAAATATTTATTAAATGACAACTTTGTGAACATTAGGAGATTCGAAGATGTATAAGATAGTTTCTTCAACAGGCTTACATTCTAATTGCCATTATTTTTGCGTATGTAGGAGGAATATAAACCTTGTGGTTTGCTTTGATAGACTGGTTATTCAAATTCTCACTCTACCCCTAAATAGTGAATTGACTCTGAGCATATTTTAAGCTTTCCGAGACTCAGTTTCCTCATTTATAAAACAGGGAAAATAAGAGTATATAAAAGGATTTGGGGGAGGATAAAATAAGATGTTTCTTATTTACCAACATGGTGGATATTTAATGAATGCTAGTTATTATTGTGATGACAAGTGATGATTAATATTAATGATAATGAAAAGTGGTATAAAATTTTTTTGGAGGTGGGTTATTTTTTATCTAAAAAGATAAGGAAAGTTTGTATGGAAGATAACATCTTTGAGATAGTCTTGTAAGAATGGGTAGGGTTACCAAAGACTGAAGTAAGATATTCTTGCAGGGAAAATGGAATTAACGCAAAGGTACTTTAGAAAAGGCTTGAAGTGGGCTCAGACCAAACTGGAGATACTAGAGTATTAAAGAAAAAATAACCATCGTAAAATGTTGAGAGCAAAGTTTTGTGATCACACAATTGTATCTCGCTTTTACTCTGTTATCTTTCAGGCCAGACTACAGCTCTTGGTGATATATTATACTTTACCTTCTACCCTCTGTAGGTGTAATCACCTGGTACAAGATCGTAGGAAGCATAAAGCTCAAAACTAGTTGAACTCATCTAATTAAGTAATCCTAGAGCTTCACTTGTTTCCTGTGAGCTGTTGTAAGCACACATTTGACTTCTTTCTGAAAGTTCAGATTAAAAGGAAACAAACTTCTAAAATTAGAATTGTAATTAAAATTTGACTTTGATCAGTAGCAGCTGAGAGGGTCATTAAGCGCCTTGGATGTGCTGACACAGGGTGTTGTTGGGTGGATAAGATGAGGAGGGAAGCGGGGAGACTGGAAACAAGTAAAAAATTGAGAAAAAGCATTATCGAATTGCAAATATCAATGATTATGGGTCTATGGATGAGCGATTATAATATTAAAAACATTCTTGGCGGGCATCCCGTATGCGTGTAGATAGCTATAACTTCATCAGAGCTTGGCTTTCATTTGATTTTTGCAAACATATTTTGGTTTCTTTTATTTTGATTGATTTCAGAGAACACGGGACAACAGCTGGGTGGAAACTGCATCTGACCCTCTGTGAAACTTATCAAAAGATGTTTTCTGCCTCCTGCAAATCTTGGAACATACCATCTCAGAAGGAGATGTGTGAGGGACAGAGAAGAGAAAGTTGCAGGGAATGGATGGATTCTCACACTGGGTATAGAAAGTGATAAGACTGGCCGGGCGCGGTGGCTCAAGCCTGTAATCCCAGCACTTTGGGAGGCCGAGACAGGCGGATCACGAGGTCAGGAGATCGAGACCATCCTGGCTAACATGGTGAAACCCCGTCTCTACTAAAAATACAAAAAACTAGCCGGGCGAGGTGGCGGGCGCCTGTAGTCCCAGCTACTCCGGAGGCTGAGGCCGGAGAATGGCGTGAACCCGGGAGGCGGAGCTTGCAGTGAGCTGAGATCCGGCCACTGCACTCCAGCCTGGGCGACAGAGCAAGACTCCGTCTCAAAAAAAAAAAAAAAAAGAAAGTGATAAGACTGAGTGCTGCCTTATCCAGAACCAAGGAGCAGTGTTCAAGGAGGGAGAGATGAAGGAGTTGAGAGCTTGCTTTTGTTTCCCTGATAAAGAATAATTTATTGCTGGCATGAACAGTGAGGGTCAATGTGGCAAAACAATGCAAGAAAGATAGTAGTTGTAGCTCTCTGTGAGACAGCTGTGTGTTGTGACTGCCAAAAAGACTAATATGATCATAGGTTCCAATTATTGAGAATAGAACAAAATGATCATTACCCTTTCTCTGCACACTGGGAGTTACATGTTCACTTTTAAGTGCCTGGAATACCCCGTTGTCTTCCTGGTGTATCTCTAGTCATTTTTCCAAAGCTAGCTAGCTCAAGCTCACCTCTTAACACCTTTCCTGACCCTATATTCATCAGGCAGATTTAATCATTGCCATCTCTTGTGGGCTCAATTATACTAGTATGTTCATCACTTTGCATTGCTATATTCCTTATATAACCATCTGCCCTGGAGGGCAGGATCCATGTCCAATCAGATTTTGTACCCATAGGACTTGGCACCTAGTAGGTGCTCGGTAGATATTTATGGGATTAAGTAGAATAGGCTAGCTGGAGCTTGTTTTGAGATCAAGTAGAAAGGTGGGAGAACCTAAAATCATGTTGAAACCCATCTGGAATCAGGTCATGCTTCAGTTAGCGAGTTGACTAGTAGCAGATGTCTTCCCAACTGATGGGGAAGGGCTCATCCTCCCATAGGAAGAACCACAGGAAAGGTCTGCAGAGTGACTGAAAAGAGACACTCCAAGGGAAGGCAGAAGCGACTCTACCATGTCCGAGAAGCAAGAATGAGAGAGTTATATGCAAAGGGAAAAAATGATTGTGTCATACAAAGAAAGGACTCATGAATTTTCTTTCTTCTTCCTGTTTATTTAGCAATATGTGTCCATATATTTTCAAAGGAATTCAGACAGCCAAACACATGACTGGATTTATGCCAGAAATGGAAGCATTTTCTGTGGCTCTCAGAAAGTAATGTCAACAACTGAGGTCCCAAGGATGATGGACGCCAGAAACACCATATCGTAAGTAACAGAAGTTCAGGTGTAAGCCAAGTCAAGAAGACTTGAGACATCTCAGTCACCAGGAGTGAAAGGATGTACAGAAGAGTTAAATTTTGTGGCATGGGGAATTCCATTCTCTACTCGCCATATGTCAACGTATTGTTGGTTATAGTGTATATATTTTTACAGTGCTTTCTGTACAACCTTTACAAACCATTATATAAAAGTGCTAGAATAAAAATTGAACAAGCATTTCCTATTCTGTATTTCAGATACAGTCATACCTTGCTTAACAACAGGGATACATTCTGAAAAAAGCCTTATTAGACAGTTTTGTCATTGTGCAAACATCATAGAGTGTACATAAACCCAGATGATATGGCCTACTGCAAATGTAGGCTATATGGCACAACCTATTGCTTCTAGGCTAAAAACCTGTACAGCATGTTACTGTACTGAATACCGTAGGCAATTGTAACACAGTGGGAAGTGTTTGTGTCTCTAAGCATATCTAAACATAGACAAGGAACAGTACAAGTATGATATTATAATTTTATGGGACCACTGTAGTGTGCAATCTATAGTTGACGGAAGCATTGTTATGTGATACATGACTGTATTATTAAGAATAGCTGACTGTGAGGGAGGAAAAAGGCAATAAGGAGAAAAAAGAAAGCATTTGACACACAGCAGAAATTGTGAAAGATGCATTGACTTCTTAGAAAATCATATCAGGAAATGAGGAATGATTTTGAAGAAGGATGTGCTACATCTTTACACGTATGAAGGACTATAGTATTAAGCAGGAATTGTGCCTGTCTAAATTTCCCCAGAGGCATAAATGCAAGATATGTGGGGTGTTAGAACTTTTTGATTGCAATTAATATTAATTGACAATTTTAGGCAACACCCAAATTTATAAAAGTGTCAGGTGCTCACAGATCTGAAATTTAAGTTGAAGAATCTGGTCTTTCAGGAAACCAGAATCTCTTCAAGGTACTGCCATTGGGATACATTTGTTCCAGCATTTTTCCTTCTTACCTCCTTATACTCAGAATTTAAAGCTCTGAGAGTTACATTTGGATTGTCATAGCTTGGATCACGTGAGCACTTTTTGGCTAACAGAGAAGGGGACACCTCGACTGATGGTCCCATTAAGACAGCGTATAATGGGAAAGAACAATTCCCCTGAGAAAATCAAAGCTCCTCCTTCAGAAGAAAAGGGAATGCAATATGCAGAGCTATTTGTCATCTGCTGCAAATGCATAGACTGTTCCAGAAATTCCCTTTGACTGAAGGCACTCAGATGGGGGTTGAGTGACTATTTGTCAAACACATTGTAGGCAAGATTCAATAATTGAGTGAGTAATTGGACTACATAACCTTCTCTGTAACCCTGAAATTTTACGTCTCTGTGATTTTAGAATAAGAATCAAATCACAAGACTCCCTCCAGGAGGAATAATGAAACTGTCTTGATTATTCCTATTCATATGTTTATTTGAAAATATTTAGGATCAACCTGTATATACACAAACAAAAATACATCGATACGCAACCCACAGTGCCAACAGCTTGTAATTAAAGAACCAGACTAATGCAACATTTTCCCACTTAAAACTCTTCCCCATTGCTAGCATTCGTCAAGCCTTCTGTTATCAGGCAATTTAGTTATACACAATAAAAACATACACATGTGTGAGGAGATTTAAATATATTTTTCTAAATGTAAATTAAGGATCTTTATACAACTGCTCTGGTTTTTGAGCCTAGTTTATATTGGCTACAAACTGAAGCTGAAATAATTCTCCAGATAAGGTTATTTATTCTCATTTGAGAAGTACTGGAAAAACTATGATAGGATTCTTTTAAATTTTAAAATATTTGGATTCTGTTACCTGGCAGATATTAATGACAGTTTCTTATCCTGATTATATTATGGGAACATAGAATTCTAAACGTGGAAGACGTGTTGAGATGTCCTCTAGTACATGTTCCTGGGACACCAAAGAAATTACTTTAGATGGACTAGAGAGAATGAAATTTCTCTAATTTCCTAATGAAATTTCTCTAAATTCCTCCACATGAAATTTGGAGACTTGGGCTCTATTGAGGGAAAGATGGAGGGTATATCAAAAGAATTTTCTGAAAGCTTTCTCTACCATGCCTGAATGTGAGGAGCAGTCTTAGATATGTAGCCAGGACTCTGACGTATTAAATCTTCAGGGTCAGTTCACTGATTCAGGTATTGAAGTAGTTCTCAACATACCTGCAAAACTTACCTGAGGGATATTTTCAACAACTCTAAATAACAGCCGTCTACTAGACAATGAGTCTCAAAAATGGGGAAGGGAAACACTAGGGGACATCAGAAACCTGAGAGTGTGTTATAGCCCCATGTGAACTCCCTCACTGTACCTCCCTCACTTTCAAGTTTAGAGTGAATGATTTAGGGGGAAACTGATAGATATTTCAAACTGAGATGGTCCCCCAAACCTACAGAGCATGGTAGGAAATGATAGAGGTTTGAAATTAGGATGTTCCCTGAAACCTGTAGAATACGGTGACCGAGTGTGCCATTGGCTTATAACTGGGGAATAAATATCAAATAAGACATACTCATCATCTTCTACAAGTTTTCAGAGGTAGGATAAATAAATGAGCTAACTTTTGTAATGTACATAGCACAATGACTAGAACAGAGTAGGTACACAGTAAATGGTATCGTTCCTTTATCCCTGCCATTAACTCTCTTTCCATAGGTATCTCTGAATGCTTCTCATTGTTAAATGCATATTTAAATTTGTGTTTCACTATGATAATCAGATATTTAGGTTAAACCTGGATCTCTAATACTAAGAAATTTCCCGTGTAATCCATGCATTTGGAGTCCTTGACCATAGAGTTCCATTGCTATACTTCTATGGAGATTGCTGTCTTTCTTCTCTGTTGCCATGATGACTTTTGCCATAGTTGGATGCCACTTAAAGGGTCTGAGTAGCTGGCACAACTATTTTAATGCATCATGACTAGGTGCTTCTGAAAGGAAAATGTTTTCTTGGCATGCAGTATAAGTGTAGGAATATCAAAGGCGGTCAGATACTCAGCATAATTATAGGTTAAGTTTGTAGACCAGATATTCAAATCTTCCTTTCCTTGGAGGAGTGTCTGGTTGATTAAAACATTGGAGGCAGCATCTGATACAAACATTCCAGAGAGCATGTCAAAGAGATGTGATACCAAAAAACAGCTCTCTGAAGCGAGGAAGTCAACTCCAGCCAAATAAACAGCACCAGAGAGGGAAAGATGGTTCAGATGTAATGCCCATGTGTATGGATGACTAAATTTTTAGGACACTTTTTTTCCAGTTCATGACTCTGAGGCAATTGCTAGGTTTAGGACAGCATTTCTTTGCCCTCTACCACCTGGAAACACAGGAGTGATGATGTTCAAAAACAATGGCATTGACAGGATTATTAGAAATTCTTTAGTGTTAACTGCAACCTAACCCCTTTCTCTCTCACTCAAAAAAGCATATCCATGTGCTAATGAGCTAGGGCTGGCATTTTTCATAGGGCCATGAGGCATAGGACATTTTCCATAGCTCACTTTCTTTAGGGTTCTATAAAGAGTGGTTTTAGGTAGTTCATATACAGGAACCAAATCACATTGACACACATAGTCACTTTGTCCTATTTAAATTCTCTTTTAATTCTTTAGATTACATCGAGAAGAAAGACTCAGTTTGCTGCTAGTATTTCCTTAAAACATCTCAACTGTCTCTGTCCCTCTTGAACAGAGTAAAAGCCAGCTCTGACTCAGAATTCTCAGCTAACAACAGTATCTAGCTACAACTTAACAATATTGTCTGGAAATTTTATGTATTTTTAAACTTATCTTCTATTTTGGCAAGTGATACTGGATTTCCATTTATAGTAATGATATAAAGTTTCCTTAATAAATGCATTTATTTAAGTCAAGAATTGAGTTCATTTAAATAAAAATATTTAAGGAAATAATAGTAACGTTACATCCCATAGTACATAATAATGCAGATATGCTATAATAATTATACAGATAGGAAAATATTCTGACAGTGCTACTTAATGATAGAAGTTTAGGAAACCCTGTTTAGGAATAATCTTGAGTATGCTGTAATAATAGGCTATAATAATAATACAGATAACAAAATATTCTCATAGTACTACTCGAATGGTGGACGTTTAGGAAATACTGTTGTAGGAATAGTCTTGAATTGACCCTAAGTTTTCAAAAAAAATTATTTTCAACTTTTACTTTGATTATTACTAGCAAATATTTAATGATATATTTCACAAATGTTTAGGATGTTTCAGCACGTTATTCTGCTCTGGTTTAGAACTGCTGACCTACGTAAACACATTATGCAGAAAACATATAGAATGCAGAACTATTTCTATTTTAATTTTTTGGAACATGTTTCATGTTTATAATCTGTGTTCGTGCTCTTTTTTAAAAAATGGTAATAGCAAATGATTCTAAAAGGGTTTTGTTGGGGAGATGGCTAGTTTTCTACACAATACTTTCTTTGTCTTTTTTGTTGTAACACCCTTTTAGCTGGGTATGGATATGATCAGTAAACTATATTGTTTCATTTTTTTTCTTTTTTTTTTTTTTTTTTTTTTTTGAGACTGAGTCTCGCTCTGTCACCCAGGCTGGAATGCAGTGCTACCATCTCAGTTCACTGCAACCTCTGCCTCCCAGGTCCAAGCAATTCTCCTGCCTCAGCCTCCTGAGTAGCTGGGACTACAGGCACCTGCTGCCATGCCCAGCTAACTTTTGTATTTTTTGTATAGATGGGGTTTCACCATGTTGGCCAGGCTGGTCTCCAACTCCTAACCTCAGGTGATCCACCACACCCCGCCACTGCCACCACCCCCACCGGACTCCCAAAGTGCTAGGATAACACAATTATATTTTTTCATATGGCAAAGTTCGTGCCCTTGGAATGTGAGCACACTTCCTCTCTGTTCTCCATCTGCTTCCTGTTGGCTGGCAACTGGATATGGCAGGAACTCAACTTCAGCCATACAGATGACATTATGTCTAAGGAAAGGTAGAGCAGCAAGATGGAGGGAGCCTGAGTGTTGGAATGGCCAAGTGGAGCCAAGCAGCTCAGGGCCCCACATGGCACACATTGGAACTGTTATGTGACAGAAAAAGTCCATTTTCTTTTTTTTTTTTTTGAGACGGAGTCTTGCTCTGTCGCCCGGGCTGGAGTGCAGTGGCCAGATCTCAGCTCACTGCAAGCTCCGCCTCCTGGGTTTACGCCATTCTCCTGTCTCAGCCTCCCCAGTAGCTGGGACTACAGGCGCCGCCACCTCGCCCGGCTAGTTTTTTGTATTTTTAGTAGAGACGGGGTTTCACCATGTTAGCCAGGATGGTCTGGATCTCCTGACCTTGTGATCCGCCCGTCTCAGCCTCCCAAAGTGCTGGGATTACAGGCTTGAGCCACCGCCCCCAGCAAAAAGTCCATTTTCTTTTAAGCCTCCATATTGCTCTAAGTTCCTTTGTTACAAAAGCTTAGCTTTTACCTTAATATGATAAATATGATACTCTTCCACCTCCCCAAACACTCTGTTAACATTAATTAGTTGGCATAATGAGAAAAGTTGGGAAAGAAGGTGTATCACCTTGTGCCTTTGTAAATAAATTACATTTGACTCCTTCTACTGCAGTCTCTGTAGTTCTATAAGACTCAAAATGAGTTTGGGAAAGAGTATTGTGGACTAACTCTTTAAATACACATAGTCACAAACTATATAATAGCAAATCTGTTGCTTTACTCCTTAAGTCAGAGACTAATTCTAGGAATGTTAAAGGAAGAAAGTAATTCATTAGAAGGATTTAAGAAAGTTTATATAACCAAGGGAAAAAATAGAAGATGAAGGTTTCATTAAGGAGGTAGATTACAGCTCAGGGATGGGGTGGGGGTTAAGTCTTGATAGCAAGAACTGTTAGGGGTTTTCTCCTCCAATCATTTGTTTTTTCATTCGTGCCCTACTCCAGATTCAGATTCTTGGGAGAATGAATCTATTTGACTAGTCTTCGTTTCTTATGATTACTGCTTTTCAGACAAAAGTGGGAGAACTTCATTGTTAGGTTCACCATGCAATGGAAGATGGACAGTTCTTCAAAGGAAGTTTGAAGCTCTACTACTCTGCCCTCAATAGTGTACTGGAACCAGACTGCAGTGGCTCATGAGAGTCTATGGTGAACATTTCTTTCCAACTCTGCCTTCAGTAACACCTCCCTAGGGGCTTGAAAGTGGCCATGCTGGGTGTATCAACACCATGGAAGTAGGCACATGGTACAAATCAGAACCTTTTCTTCAAAGAAGTAGTTGTTAAACAATTACTAGCATACCACTGCCTATAATCTATTTCCTTCTTTTCACCTGGTATTTTCTTTTTCTTTTCCTTTTTTATTGTTATACTTTGAGTTCTAGGGTACATGTGCACAACATGCAGGTTTGTTACGTATGTATACATGTGCCATGTTGGTGTGCTGCACCCATTAACTTGTCATTTACATTAGGTATATCTCCTAATGCTATCCCTCCCCCGTCCTCCCACCCCACAGCAGGCCCCAGTGTGTGATGTTCCCCTTACTGTGTCCAAGTGATATCATTGTTCAATTCCCACCTATAAGTGAGAACACGTGGTGTTTGGTTTTCTGTTCTTGTGATAGTTTGCTGAGAATGATGTTTCCAGTTGCATTCATGTCCCTACAAAGGACACGAGCTCATCCTTTTTTATGGCTGCATAGTATTCCATGGTGTATATGTGCCACATTTTCTTAATCCAGTCTGTCACTGATGGACATTTGGGTTGGTTCCAAGTCTTTGCTATTGTGAATAGTGCTGCAATAAACATACGTGTGCATGTGCCTTTTTAGCAGTATGACTCATAATCCTTTGGGTATATCCCCAGTAATGGGATGGCTGGGTCAAATGGTATTTTTAGTTCTAGATCCTTGAGGAATCGCTACACTGTTTTCCACAATGGTTGAACTAGTTTACAGTCCCACCAACAGTGTAAAAGTGTTCCTATTTCTCCACATCCTCTCCAGCACCTGTTTTTTAATGATTGCCATTCTAACTGGTGTGAGATGGTATCTCGTTGTGGTTTTGATTTGCATTTCTCTGATGGTGAGTGATGATGAGCATTTTTTCATGTGTCTGTTGGCTGTATGAATGTCTTCTTTTGAGAAGTGTCTGTTCATATCCTTTGCCCACTTTTTGATGGAGTTGTTTGTTTTTTTCTTGTAAATTTGTTTGAGTTCTTTGTATCACCTGGTATTTTCTGTAGAATCTCATTAAATAGGCTGGCTTCGCCTCAGACTTAAGAGTAATGGGACTTTTTCATTGACTTAGGAAAGATATCTAAAGAAAATGAAAAGTTTTATTTTATAAACATGCCCCCAAATCAATCTATAGTATTACTTGATTTAAACATTGAACATATATGACATGTATCTAATTAAAATGAGGTTCTAGGGTGGCGTTTCAGCTTGTCCAGTTCTGAGAGAGAGGTTCCAAAAAGGCATTCTCTTTTTGCTGGGAACGAAAACAGCCCAGCTTTAGTATCTGAGTAGCTCTAATCATACATTCTTTGACCATTTCATATGTAGAAGTATTACCTTAGTGATGAATTGATTTTAATTTTGATATCACAATAATGAAAAATTTTGATTCTTTCTTACATGATATTTATTTAATTTATTCATTTATTTAATACCTTTGTATTGAGCACCTAAAAGATATCTGGTTTTAAAATTTTGTATTGAAGATAGAGTAAATAAAAATATATCTCTAATCAAAAACTTGAGGCTATGGTAATTTTTTGAAAGTTTATTTCTGATTTCAAATTTCTAAGAAGTTGGATTTTTAAAAATATCCCTAAAATAGAAGAAAATAATCAACTGGCCAGGAACAGTGGCTCACGCCTGTAATCCCAGCACTTTGGGAGGCCGAGGCAGGAGGGTCATCTGAGGTCAGGGGTTCAAATCCAGCCTGGCCAACCTGGCAAAACCCCGTCTTTACTAACAATATGAAAATTAGCCTGGTGCAGTGGTGGGCACCTGTAATCCCAGCTACTCAGGAGGCTGAGGCAGGAGAATCACTTGAACCCCGGAGGTGGAGGTTGTAGTGAGCCGATATCGTGCCATTGTACTCCAGCCTGAGCAACAGAGCGAGACTCTATCTGAAAAAAAAAAAGAGAGAGAGAGAGAGAGAAAATAATCAACTTATGTCATATGAACAGTTCAAGCTGAAGGTATCTTTCTAAATGCAGAACAATTGTTTCAACATAGTTAATTATTGAGAAAACACATATATGCCACTTACACCAAATATTGCTCAAAGAGGTTTATAAAAATTAACAAATTCTATTATACTAGTTTTACAGATATGAAGCAAAAAACAAAGAAAGGATAAGTAATTTGTTAAAGATTACTTAGATAGTAATGAGGGAATCCAGGACTTAAACCCAGGGGTTCTAGTTTTAGTCTATGCTCTTAGCCTCTCTCTGTGCTGCTCCCTGAGATGGCCATAGGATCTGTAAGTATAGAGATGGGGCTGATGAGAGGGAGGGAAGGTGGTCAGGTAGTGATAATATGGCAGCTCAACTGAGAGTGGAAAGTGTCCAGCGATGTCTTCAAAATGCATTTGCAAGAATGTTCTAAGCAGCATTATTCAAAATAACCTCAGATTTTAAAAAATGCCATGCCTATCAGCAGTAAAGTTAGTTTAAAGAATGACAGTGAAGTGCTGTATAACGATGAGAATTAACAGGCTACTGATGTCAACAACCATGTACAAAAGCATCACAAACCTAATATTGAGCAAGCAATTGAGATACAAATTTTGCTCAATATTAGGCTCATGATACTGTATTATTCCATTTGCATAAAGATTAAAAAACTATATAAATGTAAAACTATGAGGGTAAGAAATCATAGATATGGTTACTTTTAAGGAAGAGGAAGAGATCAATGGTTGAGAAGGGATATGGGGCCTTCTGATGTGTTGTCAGTCTACTCTTTCTTCATCTGGGTGTCTGGGTGGTAGCTGCATGGGTGTGCTCACTGAGCGAGGAATCACTGAGTTCTAGAGTTACGATTTTTGTCTCTTTGTGTGTTATACTTCAACACTAAAGTTAAGAAACACTGACGAGAGGAACAATAGGAAAAATGGTACAACTGAGGCCAGAGGGAGGAATCGGTTGAAAAACAAGAGAATTGGGGTTGAGAAGAAAAATCATTTATATAGGATATATTTATGAATTCAATCAAGTAGTCTTGATTGATTGATGTAGCTATTGAGGTCGATGAATTTTTCTGTAAAGGGCCAGATATAGTAAATATTTTAGGCCTTGCGGGCCACATATGGTCTATGTCACATTCTTGTTAGTTTTTTTTTTTTTTTTTAACAACCCTTTAAAAATATAAAGACCATTATGAGCTTCTGGTGGAAAAAATGAAAAGAGAAAAAAGAAAAAAACAGGCCACAGGCCATATTTGGCCTAGGAGTAGTAGTTTGTTTAGTCCTCAGCCACCTTCTGGTGATGCTAAATGATAAAAATGCAGTTTTTTGCCCTCCACGTTTGATACATTCATTCATTCAACTTTACTAAATACCTTCTATGAGCTTTAAGTTGGTGAGACAGATATACACACCTGTGACTCACAGTGCAATAGGATGAGGACCCTAACTTTAGTATCAAAGTGCTAGAAAAACACAAGAACGTGGGACTTTCTTCTTTTGATGTTAAATTTTAATTTTTTTTGGAGTAGGTAGAAACTTACCATGTAGAGAAAAGGGGAAGACATTCTGCATAGGGCATGTACGTCATTATTAAATCCACACAGGCATAAACGAATAGCGTAAATTCATATGTTGTCTCTAATGTAACTCTGTGCAACTGGAACATGTATAGGGTGATAGAAGACAAGTCTGAAGCAGTGTTTCCCAAATTTTTCATGTCATAGCACATACAAAAAGTGAAAATATCCTCTTTGCTTGGAGCACTAGGTTACACAGATAGAGCGACTTGTGGCTGGAAGCCATGGGCCCAGGGACTCATGGAGATGGGGCTGATTGGAGGGAGGGAAGGTCGTTAGGTAGTGATAATATAGCAGGTCAACTGAGTATGGAAAGTAGCCAGAGATGTGTCTTGGCTTCCCCAAGCCCTCCTAGGCTGCCCTGAGACCTGAGTGCATTACTCTGCCCATCTAAATCCATTGGCAATCCAGTTGGGAAGTTCTGAAGAAATTAGGAAAGCCTTGATTGAGCAGTTAAAACATACAGCAACAGGAAGTTTGGTGGCTTTTCACAACCCAAGGCTTAGGTTCAAGTTCTGGTTCAATCACTTACTTGGTGGATGACTAAAGCAAGTTATTTCAAATTCCTTTTGCTTCCATTTCTGTTATCTGCAGGACCCTGCAAGGGATCTTGTCAGGCTAAAAAATCAGATATACTGTGTACAAAGCTTTCACTGCAGAGTCAGCTCTTGACAGATAATTTATTTATTCTTCACATCCTCCCAACCTCTCTAACTGCAATTAAAAAAATACATATATTATATTTTAGTATATATTTTACTTTAGTATATGTTATACATATGTAATTAGTATATATATAATTTAGTATATGTTATACAGATGTAATTAGCATATATATAATTTAGTATATATTATACATGTATATATTATATATAAATATGTTTTAGTCTATATTATACTATATATTATGTATTATATGTAATATAATACATAATATAAATATAAAATAAAATATAATGTATTTATATATATAAAATATATACATATAATCTTGACAAGAAAACCCACGCCATTTCTGATCTCTACGTCCACTGCCTGGGGATGGCAGTAGGGTTTTTCTGGCATGAAGGGTAGAATAAGAGAAACTATAAAATAATGAGCAACTATATTACTGTTACATCAAATGATGACTTTTTTTTTTCTTTTAGAAAGAGAAAGGTCATCAATTCTTGGAACACTTAGATATAGGTTGTATTCTCAGTGTTAGGAAATCTCTTCTTTCTCTCTCTATCTATCTCTTTCTTTTATAAGCCAAGGGTGCTGGGGCTCAGTGGGCTGTGCCCTGGAGGTGAACTGAGGACTCCGGTTAAACATGGTTATGTTGGAAACTTATCACCTGACTTCAACAGAAACATCTGTGAGTTCATATTGGCCGAGTCCCTAGAGATTCTTTCACTGCTGAACATGCTACTTCCCAACTGTTCAAGATAGTGGCTCAGAGCTGTGCACATATTTCGAGATGCATTCTGCTGATTGGATTATTTTTAAAGCCTATCTCTTAAAGTATTTCCTTTAATTGCTTATTTTTGGACTGATGCTAGGTCTCAGTGAGGTTGTTCCAAGTCTAGGATCACAGAATGTTGCTCTCCATAATTGGAAGTAGCCACCCCATCACTTTCCAAATGAGGAAATTGAGGCCCATGGGAGAAAACCCTTGCTCAAGTCACAGATATCTTGTTCTTTCTTCCTACTCTTTCTTTCTCTCTTCCTTCTTTATTTATTGAATAGCTCCCAGATGCCATACTTTGTTTTCAGTGCTAATGATGCAGAAACACACATGACATAGACTACTAAATTCCCAGTCTAGTGCAGTGGCAGTGAGGCAACCCAGTTATTAATCTAGGCATGATAAATGATTGCATAGAGGGGCACGCAGAATTCCAAGACAATCTAGAAGAGGGGCAGTGAAATGAGACCTGGGGAGCGACAGGAATTGACTTGAGCGGAGTCTTAAAGTGGAAGATGAAGGGAGTGAGCTTTTAGAATAGAGATAAGAGAAATGATCTTCTAGGCAAAGGGAAGAGTACAATGTAATAGCATTAAATACACATTTCATTTTTCTGAATTAATATATTTGTGGAGAGAGACCGGGGTGAGAGGGCAAGAGGGTGAGATAGAAAATTAGAGATAAAGAGAATGCAATTCAACATTAAGGGTGATTCTGCCTGCTCTTGTAGGCTATGCTTGTATGCTGTGCCCATCTACACAGCCCAAGGGGATTATAGTTGAGTCTCACACTCATGGGGCCTCACAATCATCAATATTTCTCAGGTGTGGGTGAGTATCTCACCAAGCCAGTGTGACCCAGAGTTGTTTTGATGACATGAGTTTGTATATGCTAAGTATAGCAATGAAATTCCTCTAAGATGTTCTTCCACTTATAAAGGCGTTCCTACTACGTACTTATCCATCAAGGTTTTTGTTAAGAAGAACTAGTTTCCTGAATTGGCTTTAGAAAATGCAATCCTTTCTATTGATTCAACGAAGATAAATTTTGTGGCTGCCATGCACCATCTTTTCTGATCTTTTTTATTGGAAGTGGTGTTGTTGAAAGAACTGTGGAGTCAATAAAGAAAGTTATCTAAGTGCACAACTTTTACTTTCCCAGCCCTGTGTGGGAGCCTGGAGGCAGTGTGTTCCTGAGATACAGCCTCCCCATAGGTTATACCCAGGGGTTTCCATTATCTTTAAGCAGCACACACTCCAGAGCATCTTATTAATGATATTTAATTACATTGAAATTAATGATGTTTTTCATCTGATCCTGGACTGATTTTACAGCTTGGAGATAAGCTGGGGCGATTTTGGGTTCTCTGTCTCTCCATCTCAGCAGTCAAGTGTCCCCTTTTATCTTAGTTGACTCTGCTTTTTTCCAGGTGCCCATTTTCTCCCCCTCCACTTACTCTCAATACCACTTCTCTCGTTTTCAGCGATAATTAGCTATCCCAAGTCACAGAAACAATCCATTTCCATAAGAGGGCTTCCAATGATGTGGACAATGGATTTTTTTCTCGACAGAATTTAATTTGCATATATGCTGGCCATAACTTCATTAGGTTTTGGAACACAGAGATTGTCAAATGAGCACTATCTGATAACTCAATACAGTAGTTTCAGCAGACTCTAATCTCATCGTGGTATACTTGAGTGCTCTGGGTTTTGCTGATGAAAATCTTTTCAGAAGTGAAATGGAGTATTCAATTCTCAGGTTCAGAATTGTTATTATTTCCCAATGAAAATAATGGGGATTGTAGAGAGGATTTACCGAACTTGAACTGTGTTGATGGCTTTTGTTTTGTTGGAGCAAAAACAGGTGTTTGGGGGAATTAAACATTTCTGTTGTGAACTGAAATACTACAGCATTGCGAATGAAATGTTTAAAAACGGAGATAGGGCATGATGATGAAAGTGAATGGGATTGTAGAAATTCAGAGTTCAAAATCCTATGCTGTTTAAAGGATTCAAAGAGTAAACTGGAAATATGCTTTGTTTGAATGTTTTGTTCTCGGGAAATGGTAGGAAATGCACTGGTTAAATCATGCTTCATGCTTCATGGTATTGACAACTCAACTATTGATTTATTAGGGTGGAAAATAGAAGCATTACATCAAATAATTTCCCTATTTATTTCTTTCTCTTCTCATCTCAAGCTCTTTCTTAATCTCGTCTCAGGCTCCCAAGAATAAACAAGCCCAAACAACTACCCAAATGATACCAAAGTCATAGTAACAACCACATATAAACAGCAACAAATAAAATAAAATATCTCACTGCATCCATTCAGTCAAGTTTCAACATATTGGACAATTTAAAATTTCCTAATTATCTCTATATTTGATTCTAGGATAAACATATTTCTCTTCATCCTACTCCCTTGGCTTACTTATGTGTCTGTTCATTCATTGAACATGTATTTATAGACATCTGGTAGATTCCAGATGTTATATTTTAGGCACTGGAGAAATAGGGTGGGCCAACTATAGCCTCTACTTTTATGAATATTATGATCCAGTGGAGGCCGACATTAATCTATAAATCACACAAACAGAAATGTAAAATTATAATCATGAGAAATGCTAAGAAGAAGACACCTATGGTTCCAGGAAAGATTATAGAAGTGAGATTTGACCTAACTTGAGGACCAGAAAAAGACTTTTCTGAAAAAACCACCATAGATCTGAGATCTGAAGGAACAGTAGGTATTTGTATATTTATGTCCAAGAGAAGATAGTGAAGGTGAGTGTTATTTGTATATTTATGTCCAAGAGAAGATAGCGAAGGTGAGTGTTTCCCAAATGGAAAATACCACATGTGCAACAATCCTTAGTGGGAGGGGGCATGGTGTGATAGTGCAACTCAGGACTCTTTTGGGTAGTTCTGATCACCAGCTTGACTCTATTTAAAGTCTTAGTTCAGTCCAGTCACCCAGAGTCAAACACAGCTGATGTTAGCCAATACAAAATTAAATCACTCACTGATACAATTCAGGTCCCCAAAGACTTCATCTGAAATATTGGGTAAGTAAAGCAAAGGGTCATCTATATTCAACAAATAATTTATCAGGATAGATCTCCTGCAGATCTGAAACCAATCAAGAAGTTTTAAGATATTCTGGACTTCAGTGTTTCTATCATTGAAGGAACTGAAAGAAGAGGGGATGTCTAGAGTTTATTCTTTCTCAAATATTTCATGCTAAATATTTCTTTAATCATTATCAAGAGGTGTTCAAATCCAACAAGCCTGAATTCTCATGCTGGCCCTGTTATTTACTGGCCACGTGACTTTAAGCAAATTACTTAGACTCTCTAAATGTATTCTCCCTTTTGTAAAACAAAGGTATAACACTTACTTCACAGGGTTTCTGTAAAGAAAAGTATACATATATATGAAATACATTTATGTGAATATCTTGTACATATGAAGCACTAAATAAATGTTAATGCCCTTCCTTTTTATTTCCATTTTCACTTAAGTTTATATGAGTTTATTTGATCTATAAGAGCTTATGTGCTTTAACTGGCCTCATGTGGAAACTTCTTGAGTGGAATGAGGAACCACCAAATTCTGCACTGTTCAAAGCCAATAATCATTCATAATATAAAATGCTTGAATTTCTTCAACACTCTGAAATACATCTCCATTACTTGCAATTATTTCACTTGTAATAATTAGGTATCAATCTTATGACTCATGATATTGTCTTATATTAAATTATAAGGAAGAAAAATGCTTAGGAAGGTAAGGGGAAAATGAGTGTGAGATATTAAAAAGTTCCCTATTCATTTTGGAAATAAATTTAGTGTTCTTGTTTTTGAAAGAACCACTGCTTCAGGGGAGAAAAGAGAAAAATCTATTAAAGAGAAAAAAGTTTCTAAAGAAGTTAAGAGGTTCTTTTTATTTTCTTAAACAAATTCTTACTGCCAGGCATTGGCTCTTGAAAAATACGGTTAGCCAGCTATAAAGTTGTAATAGAAAATAGTAAAAGCAATGAAATGTACAATTAAGGATCACACACCCCAGATATCTTCTAGTTCATTAGTTCTCCTCCTATCTCAGCCCAGGAGATTTCTCAATCTCTGCACTTTACTCCCAGAATCAACTGCACAGTGAAACTGATGATAAGGTTCACTCTTTTTTATAGTGTTTCCTTGCACAAAGCAATGATCTCTTAAAGATGAAGTTTAATGCTCCCTCAGGAAATGCTGTCTATTTTAGACTTTTTTTCTGCTTGATAGCCTTCTCTTTTGCTCAGTGAATGTTGTAAACTAGATCCGTAGTTGTGGGGATTTTACTGGATTCACCAGCAGAGGGAGTTCAAACGAAGTTGTGTAAACTTTGGGGGGAAGGGATTGTTCTAGAACTTTTTAGGGTGCTACACATCGTGGGCTGAATTCAGGGACCTGCAGGAATTGGTAATCAAATCAGATGGAACATTCAATTTTTTCAGCAAACACTGAACACTGGAGAGGCAAAAAAAAAAAAAAAAAAAGGAAGAGACAATGTGTACTCCTCTCAAAGGGTATAGTTTGTAGAAATGGATCTATGTAAGCACATTAACTATAGTGCTCTGTTCTTGGTATAATATAGGGATGCAGACAAAATGTGAGAACCACGAATGTGTTTGATGTAGGTTCCAGAGTGACGAGAAGTCACCCTTCTCTCCGCAGAGTTCTTACTAAGTCAGAAAAGTGGGGTCGTGAATTCCATAAGCCAAGAAATAGATATTTAGCAGATGCCTCAGAAATCTCAGGGGCTTATTTATTTATTTATTTATTTATTATTTTTATTATACTTTAAGTTCTGGGATACATGAGCAGAACATGCAGGTTTGTTACATAGGTATACACATGCCATGGTGATTTGCTGCACCCATCAACCCGTCATCTACGTTAGGTATTTCTTCTAATACTGTCCCTCCTCCAGCCCCCCACCCTCTGACAGGACCCAGTGTGTGATGTTCCCCATCCTGTGTCCAAGTGTTCTCATTGTTCAACTCCCTCTTACAAGTGAGAACATGCAGTATTTGGTTTTCTGTTCTTGTGTTAGTTTGTGGAGAATGATGATTTCCAGCTTCATCCACATCCCTGCAAAGGACATGAGATCATCCTTTTTTATGGCTGCATGGTATTTCATGATAAATATGTGCCACATTTTCTTTATCCAGTCCATCATTCATGGGCATTTGGGTTGGCTCCAAGTCTTTGCTATTGTGAACAGTGCCATAATAAACATACATATGCATGTGTCTTTATAGTAGAATGATTTATAATCCTTTGGGTGTATACCCAGTAATGGGATTCCTGGGTCAAATGGTATTTCTAGTCCTAGATCCTTGAGGAATCACCACACCATCTTCCACAATGGCTGAACTCATTAACACTCCCACCAACAGTATAAAAGCATTCCTATTTCTCCACATCCTCTCCAGTATCTGTTGTTTCCTGACTTTTTAATGATTGCTATTCTAACTGGAGTGAGATGGTATCTCATTGTGGTTTTGATTTGCATTTCTCTGATGGCCAGTGATGATGAGCATTTTTTCATGTGGCTGTTGGCTGCATAAATGTCTTCTTTTGAGAAGTGTCTGTTCATATCCTTCATCCACTTTTTGAGGGGATTGTTTGTTTTTTTCTTGTAACTTTAAGTTCTTTGTAGATTCTGCATATTAGCCCTTTGTCAAATGGGTAGATTGCAAAGATTTTTCTCCCATTCTGGAGGTTACCTGTTGACTCTGATGATAGTTTCCTCAGCTGTGCAGAAGCTCTTTAGTTTAATTAGATCCCATTTGTCAATTTTTGTTGTTGTTACCATTGCTTTTGGTGTTTTAGTCATGAAGTATTTGTCCATGCCTATGTCCTGAATGGTGTTACCTAGGTTTTCTTCTAGAGTTTTTGATCACAAGGACTTCTAACCCCTTTTCTGTCACTGAATGGTTCTGTGACCTTAACCACTCCCTTAATTACTAAAGTCTTATTTTTTTTCCACTAGAAATGAAGGGGAATTGGTGCTTCAGGACTCGAGGTTTCCTTTCATGAGGGATACATAGAAACATGACAAGGAGAGCTGTGGCTAGAGGGACATGAAACCCTGGCCTGTGGTAACTTAATTGGTGGAGTCATCTCCTTCATGTCTTTTTGTTACCTCCCCAAGTCCCTCTTCAACACTGTGATCCTCTGAAACCGGTTTCTTTTGAAATCACTCTTCCTTGCTGATCACTTGAAGTGTTAAGATTGTTCTTCTTAAACATAAAGTAGAAATGCCACATTCAAAAACTACTATCACATTCCCGGTATTTGCAGTTGGGACAGATTCATTCTGGTTTAAGGGACTTTCCTTTGTGTTTTTACAGGTGCCTATGCTTACCTCTAGTATTAAACAAACAAACAACTGTGTTTGAGATAGGTTAGTTGTCTAGCCAGCTTTCTGAAGAGAGGAGGAAATCTTAGTAATAACCTTTCCAGCACTCATCAGACAACCAGGCACATGGTAAATGCTTAGTGTATGTTGGATAAATAAATGAATCGATGGGTGAATAAATTCACATTTTGCTAAATGTCTGATGGTTATAGAGAGTCTTCAGTTTCACCCAGGTAATGATAATATTAAGCATATCAGAAAGGTTAAGGTCCAGGCATACCTGTGATTTTTTATTTCACATGCAAAAAGCCTCCATTTAGTAGAATTCTGTAGAAAAGTTTAGTATTATAAAGATTATTCTTCTGAGATTGATTCATCCCCCAAATCTGTATGTGTGTCAAAATGCCAGAAATGAAATTAGAAATAAAAGGCAGTGAAAATTAGTCAAGGTGGACAAGGAGAGGTGATCAAAGCAAGACTTTCAGAATGATTAGAATATTTTACATCTAATAACCTTATAAGTTCCTTGTAAGACTGTGTTAATTGATTCTTAGGTGAAGAGGCAAATCTTACCACTTTATGCAAGATCCTTTCTTCTTGCCTATCTTGAATAATTTTCAATGCCTTTCCCCACTTCTAATCCTTTCTAACTTGCATCATATTGTAACTAGGGACACTTGCTGCAAAATTCACTCACACTGCATTTATTTGTTACACAAATAACTTTAGAACTAATAATAAAAATAACTGATATGTTTAATTGCATGGCTAAGTGCTTTCACTTATGTTATCACATTGAAGTTCTGCATACTTTCAAAAAAGATATGATTGTCCCTATTTTTTAAAGATTGGAAAAATAGAGAGTAGTTAAGTTGCCCAAGGTTTTGCAGTTTGTGTCAGAGTCAGAATTCATGTCAAGATCTGACTAATTTCAGCATCTACAGTCTTTCACCTGTTTCATATTGTCTCTCATGGTATTAAACTCTTGATAGATGGAATAGATTCAGTCTAATAATCAGAAAATCTAATGAAATAAAAAGACAATCGTAAATGGTCAGTTCATGGAAAAATCAATTCATTGCCTGCATTTCTGGCTTTTGAATATCCGGTGAGGTACTATATCTCCAGATACTCATGTCCCATAAAATTAGAAATTCAAGGAACTTTGGAATTCATTTATTCAGATAACATTTATTAAGCACCCACTGTGAGCCAGCTTTTGGGAACTTTGGGCATAACATAACGGACCCAAATCCACGTTTTCCACACCTTGCAATATATTGACGAACAACATAGGCAAAAATCCATGTCTGCATGGAACTCTCCTTCCTATTTTTGTCTCAATTATAATTCAGGTGGAATGAAATGATGCCAAATTATGTAGATAATTGACTCTGCACTCTATTTCATTGCTTCTGTGGACTTGACCAGCCAAAACACCCATTGGGACCCCATATAAACATTCTTTTGAAAATAAAATTAAATTTGGAGATTTGAATATGAAGCAGGATATTTTAAGTTATTTTTTGGTCCCTGCTATGTTTCTCTGTGGTCTCTATGAAAGAAATAGAATTTCTACTTTGGTGAAATGGTAATAAGCCTATCTGCTCCAGAATTATGTAGGAAGTAGGAGGTAGTTGACAATAATTGTGTCTCAAAATTTGTGAATTATTTAGTGGACTGAAGATGTGTATTTGCTTCATTAACGCGCTCAAACTGCACAGGTGTGAACAATACCCTCAAAGGTCATTGATGTGTGCAAGCTGAGTCCCCGTGGACATGGTGGATAGTAACGCACCAAGATACTCCACAGCTTTTTCTCATTAGAGAAACAGCTTTTTTTCCAAAGGGAAAATTGGCCACCTAAGCATTCCATATTCATTAGCTAATTGCTTCTTCTTCTTTGCATGCCTCTTCGTGCTGGTAGATGAGTTATTCCAAGGAGAGTGCAATTTTAAAAAAATCTTTGAACCTAAGAATGGCCCCATTATCATGCATCACCCCTCGGTAGAAAGGGTACTTGGATACCTCCAGTTATTGGAACTAACAGCATATTTTAGGCATATAGTCCATTAGCTGCAAACTTTAGGATTCCTAGGATTTAAGATTTGACATTTTGGGTGAGACCTTCAACATCCCTGACATGTAGTAATAGCTCATTTTTTTTTCAGGTGTAAATTTAAATCAACTGTAACTGAAGGCAAATGTGTAGGGTACTGGAGGTGTTTAGGGCAGTATTTCCCATTTCCTGAGCACACAGGTCTCTGAAGGACCTTACTGAAATTAACATGCTGACTCATTAGGTCTGGGCAGCGGCTAAGATTGTGCATTTTTCTCTGGGGATACTGATGATGTTGGTCCTTACAGCACACTTTAGATGGTGAGGACTAGTTTGTGGGTGACGCTGATGGACAATCCATTAATCACAGCTCAAGGCAGCTTTGTTGTTTTCCTTTTATTGTTGCACGCCCAGTAATTTTAATTAAGGTTTTAAAGAAGAAACTTAAAATTTATAGTTGTAATTGAATGCATTTCATGAAGAAAATATATGCTACAGTGCTGTTCACAATTTGGGATCAAGAAACTCTCACTTGAAATACAACCCTCATAGATGTCAGGGGTTCATTGTGTACATTTGGGGAACTCCTTCACATACATTATCTTATTTGGACCTTAACACCTCTGTGAGGCAAGTCAGCCCAATATTGCTAACATACTTTTATATATAACTAAAGTGAGAACATAGCAGTGATTACCCCCCACCTCCAAATACACACACCCTGAACTGAAATCATACACAGCACTGTAACAAAGCAAGGGTCTGAACCCCAAAAGCCCAGTTCTCAGTCTGGTAGCAGATCCATCTAACAAAATGGTTTTCACTGTGTCCTTTTCTGAAACCACAGAGATTCATTGTCTTGCTTCACCAAATCTATGTTCAACTTAAAATAATGATACATGCTTCTTTCCAGTTTCATTAACATTATCACCTGCAGCAAGCAATGGTAGTGCTTCTGAGAGCACTTATTATGTTTATGGACTATTTTGTATATGTGCACATATAGAGATCAAGGCCTGCCCTCAAATACCATTCAAATGACTTTAATCACAGCATAAGTGAGGATGTTTGAGCTATCAGATTACAAATATTAAATTCAAAGAGTGAATACAATTTTGTAGATGCTTAGTACCCAATAAATGCTAAAATAATGTTACTATCAAACAATGGCCTTAATAAATGCTGTAGAACATTGAAGCAGCTAGTGGTCAAGAAAAGCTCGACAAATGAAGCAGGATTTGTAATGGCCTTGGGAAGAAGTAAACTCACAGTGGTTAATAGAGAGGCTCTGGAATCTGGCTGCCTGGTTTTGAGTTACAGCCTAATCACTTCTATGTTATGTAAATGGAGGTTAAGTAATTAATTGACTCAGTTAACTCAGAGCCTGACTCTGATAAGTAACTCTGAGCCTTAGTTTTCTCATCAGTAAACTGGAGAGAAAATAATTGGTTCTACTTCAAAGGTTGTTGAGAGAATTAAATAAGACATGCAAAACACTTAGTGTATTGTCTAGTATATGATAAATGCTCTGGAACTAGAACTAATTTTATCAAGCATTTTCTACGTTCTTACCACTACTTACATGTGTCAACTCATTTTATCTTCACATCAACCTTAGGAGTAGTGCATGATTATTCCTATCTTAAAGATGAAGATCCTGAGGTCCAGAGAGATTAAACAATTTGCTTTAGTTCACACAATCTGGAATTGTGATATCTGTGATTAAACCCTAGGCATTCGGCTCCAAATCTGTGTTCTTTACTAAACTATACCAACTGTACAAACATCAACCCTACTGCTATTACTACTACTACTACTGCAATTTGCTTTAGTTCACACAATCTGGAATTGTGGTATCTGTGATAAAATCCCAGGCATTTGACTCCCAATCTATGTTCTTTACTAAACTATACCAACTGTATTATTGTTGTTATTGTTGTTATTATTATGTGTCATTAACACTTTCAGAAAGCTGACAAACATAAGATGAAGAGGAGTACATTCTAGTGTGGGCAAAGATAGAAAGGTAGAGATCTATCCGACCTGATATATAGTCCCTGGGCCAGTTTGATTGAAGCAGGAGGCTTGTATAGGAAAGAGTTGGAAACCAGATTGGAAAGCAAGGTTTTGATACATTGAAGAAGACTTTCAATATAACACTAGTCAGACAGGGCTTTGTTATCAGGAAAATGGGAGGATTTTGAATCATTTTAGTAAGAGAATTATTAACATATCACTGTTTAAAATAAAGTGGGCAAGGAGAGCAGGTAGATGTATATATAGATGTTGGTTCATTCATTCATTCATTCATTCATTCTCCATTCATGTGTCCCATCCACCGTAATGTACATTCAGAGCACAAAAAAAGAGATATACTTCTGTCTTCAGGACAACAAATACAGTTACATATCCACAAACCTATGCTCTGTACACTAAGAAATACACATCAACATAAAATGTGTCTTTAAAGTAATGAAGCTAATTGCACAAGACTCTTGTGCAGTCTATCTTATAACTTTATAGCCTTAGCTCGTGTATAAAAATTATATCAAAATGTAAAAACTGAGGAATTAATCACATTCCTTAGAAGGTATTCGTCTACATGACTCGCTTAGTGGTTACGTGATGGAAGGAACTTTTATGGTGGGGAAATTCCTATCAGTCACAGCTTTTATAACTGCCTATTAATGATATACACAGTTCCATAATGGCAGTGCTAAAATTGACTTTTACTTCCTTAAACCATCATTGTATTGAACCATGTAAGCAGAAAATCGCAATGTGGTGATCTCTCTCTACACTCATCCTCCCCTGAGCGCTGAATGACTTGTCTGTTCATCTTGGAGATAATAAACCTAGCATTGAAGCAATAGCTGTCTTGGTGATTTTGCATAAATCATTATTTGTAAAAGTGAAGGAAAACCTATAGATAGGAGCCAAAGACTGGGATTGCTCAACTTTCAGGAATTAGCTCTGATAATTGGAGTGGCTGCATTAAGAACGCACTGAACAAATAGATGCAAACTGAAAAGTAAATATTATTTCTCAAAGTGATCAATATAACAACTTCCAACACAGGAAGGGCAATTATGAAATATCTTAGTAAGATTTGTCTAAGCAAAATAGCATTATAATGAAATGCTTGCTAGGGGAGAAAATGGGAAACAAGCAAAGAACTAAAGAAATATGGACAGTTTACTCTTCCACAGCCGGAAATCAAGGTGATGTGTTGTGAGAAAGTATATATGGAAAACAGTTGTTGTTAATATGGTACAATGTACAATTTTAAATCGAGTTATTTCCAATAATTTTAAAAGATGGCTGCAATTAAAATAGTTTTCTGAAGGCTGAAAACCTATTGGTTTCCCAAATGTTTTTTATACTGTTCTGTTTTGTTCAGCTTTATTTTCCTACCTTGAATCACTGTTGAAATCATTCTATTTCTCAGCATCCTCCTAAGCTAAGAGAACACAAACATTTTATTGAAGCAAATACAGATAGAATTTCTCCCTCAACATAGATCCACAAGAAAACAAGGCAAAGGCAAACTGAAGAGAGAAGTAGGGTATAACGCTATATTCAGTCCGGTTGCCTGATTTCCATTAGCCCTATCCTAATTTCTTTTAGGCTGTTGTCCCAGGGGCCAATTTTGTTGTTCAAAAAGCATACAGGCATACAGATGGGTGGCTCAGCCAGCAGAATGTACTCTCGGATTAATCAAAAGGAGCTAAGTTAGTAGCTACTAATCCCAGAAAGGAAAGCATGAATACACTGCTGAGTTTGAAGCTGATGGAATACCATAATACTGGGTTAGCAACTGGCTCAGAGTCTGAACAAGGAGTTCTGTTTTTATTTTTCATTCCCTAAGTCTCCTCTTCACACTCTCTTGCTTTCTCCTCATGCCTTCTCCTCTACTCTGATTCCTTTCTCTAGTTCTTCCTTTCTTCTACAATCTTTCCATTTATTCCTCCTACCTTGATTGTTGCAATGGTCTTCTAAATTGTTTTTCTGATCCCACACTTGCCCCTACAGTCTGTTCTTAGTATTGTAACTAGGGAGACCTTTTCATAACATAGGTCAAGTCACACCCCTCCTCTGTTCAACACTCTGCTCTAGCTTCTCATCTCAAAGCTAAATCTTATGCCAAGGTCTTTAACATCCTCCATGGTCCAACCCTCCGTTCAGTTGCTGAGCTCATCTTTTTTACTCTCTCCCAGGCAAGACAAGCCCACTCCCCAGTATCTACATGACTGACCCTCACCTCCTTCAAGTCTGCTTAAATCTCAGTCTCTCAATGACCATTTACCATGCTATTTAAAACTAAAATCAACCTTCCCTTCTCTTTCTTGACCATGGTATTCTTGATTTCTTTTAGCCTATTACTCATAACATATTACATGGTTTACTTATTCATTTATGTTTATTGATTATTGTCTGTGTTTTCCTACTAAAGCATACGCTCCATTAGAATGGGATTTTTGCTTGATCAGTGTTTTATTCTATGAGCCTAAAATAGTGCCTGAGAAAAGCTGTCATCCAATAAATGCATTTGTTGAATAAACAAAAGTAATCTTTCTTCTGAGAGGAAGACAGACCATACAACTGGTAAGTGTGATGATGGAGGTCTATAGCATGATATTTTATCATTTTTTAATTGATACATAAAATTTTACATCTTTGTAGGGTACATTGATATTTTGTTACATGCATAGAAGCTGTAGATATCAATTATCAAATTATCAAGTGCTCACCTCTTTGAGTATTTGTCACTTCTATATATTGGAAACAATTCAAGTCCTCTCTTCTAGATACTTAGAAATATAAAATACATTGTTAACTATAGTTACTCTAATCTGCTGTCAAACAATAGAACTTATTATGCTTTTTTGTAGTTGTAACTTATGCCTTCTATGTAGCTGTATTTTTGCACCTGTTAATCTACCTCTCTTTATCCCCTCACTTCCCCACCCACCCTTCCAAGCCTCTACTATCTATCATTCTACTTTCTACCTTTATAAGGTCAACTTTTTTACCTCCTACATATAAGTGAGAACAAGAAATATTTGTCTTTATGTGCCTGGGTTAATTCACTTAATATAATGAGCTCTACTTCCATCCATATTGCTGAAAATGAAATAATTTTATTCTTTTTTATGGCCAAATAGTATTCTATTGTGTATATACCACATTTTCTTTATCCATTCATCTATTGATGAACACTTAGGTTGATTTCATATCTTTGCTATTGTGAATAGTGCTGTGATAAACATGCAAATGCAGGTATCCCTTTGATATACTGATTTCTTATCCTTTGGATATATACTCACTAGGGAAATTGCTGGGTTGTATGGTAGTTTTGTTTTTAGTTTTTTGAGAAATCTACGTATGGTTTTCCATAGTAGTTGTACTAATTTACATTTTTATCAACAGTGTACAAAATTTCTATTTTTTCTACATTCTCGCCAGAATCTGTTATTTTTGTCTTTCCATTAATAGTCATTTTAACTGAGCTAAGATGATACCTCATTGTAGTTTTGATTTGCATTTTTCTCATTACTAGTGATGCTGAGCTTTTTTCCATTTACTTGTTAGCCATTTGTATGTCTTCTTTTGAGAATTATCTATTCATGTCTTTTGCCCACTTGTTAATGGTATTTTTGTTGTTGAGTTGTTTGAGTTCCTTGTATAT
Source organism: Trachypithecus francoisi (assembly GCF_009764315.1). Taxonomy (NCBI): domain Eukaryota; kingdom Metazoa; phylum Chordata; class Mammalia; order Primates; family Cercopithecidae; genus Trachypithecus; species Trachypithecus francoisi. The sequence continues at coordinate 22,165,501 of NW_022681454.1, forward strand.
TCTGGATGTTAGACTTTTGTTGGATGAGTACATTGCAACTCCTTTCTTCCACTCAACCAGTTGTTTCTTTATTCTGTTGATTGTTTCCTTTGCTCTGTGGAATATTTTTAGTTATTATAGTAACACTTACCGATTTTTTGTTTTAGTTGTCTGTGATTTTGAGGTATTAGCTGAAAAACCTTTGCCTAGATCAATGTTCTGAAATGTTTTCCTCATGTTTTCTTTAGTAGTTTTGTAGTTTGGGATCTTAAATTTAAGCTTTTGATTCATCTTCAGTTGATTTTTATAGAGGGTGAAAGATAGGCATCCAGTGTCATTCTGCTTATGGATATCCAATTTTCCCAGTACCATTTGTTAAATAGTGTGTCCTTTCCCCCATATATGTTCTTGGTGATATTGTCAAGTCAAATGATTGTAAATATATGAATTTGTTTTCGAGTTCTCTATTGCATTTCATTTGTCTTTGTGTCTATTTTTATACCATTCCCATGTTGTTTTGGTTATTATAGCCTTGTAATATATTTTAAAGTCAGGTAGTATGATGACTCCACCTTTGTTCTTTTTGCCCTGGATTGCTTTAGCTATTTGGGCTCTTTTTTAGTTCCATGCAAATTTTAGGATTATTTTTACTTTTTCTGTAAAAAATAACATTGATATTTTGATAGGTATTGAATTCAATCTATATATTGTTTTGTGCAGTATGATCCATGAATATGGGATGCCTTTCCATTTGTTTATGTCTTCTTCAATTTCTTTCATCGATGTCTTACAGTTATCCTTTTATCAATCTGTCAGTTATTTAATTAAATTTATTCCTAGGTATTTCAGTTTATTTTATTTTTATAAATAAAAAATTTTTATTTATATTTTATTTATATAAAATTTATATATTTTTTATTTATATAAAAAATTTATATTTTTATAAATATAAATAAAAACTATTGTAAGTGGGATTGCTTTCTTGATTTCTTTTTTTAGCTATTTCATTACTGCTATATAGAAACATTTCCTGATTTTTTTGCATGTTGATTCTGTATCCTGAAAACTTTAATTTGCTTATCAGCTCTAAGAGTTTATTGGTAGAGTCTTTTTTTTTCTAAATATGAGGTTATGTCTTCTGTAAAGAAGGACAACTTGACTTTCTCTGTTCTAAATTGAATGTCTTTTATTTCTTTCTCTTATCTGATTGCTCCGGCTGGAACTTCCAGTGATATGTTGAATAGAAGTAGTGAAAGTAGGCATTCTTACCTTGCTCTAGTTCTTAGAGGAGAGGCTTTCATCTCTCTCCTATTCAGTGTGATGTTATCTGTGGGTTTCTAATGCTAACATCAGATCTCTCAATATGGCCTTTACTATTTTGAGGTATATTCCTTCTATGCCTAATTTGTTGAGAATTTCTATTATGAAAGGATGTTCAGTTTTATCAAATGCTTTTTATGTGTCTAGTCCTTAATTCTGTTGGTATAGCACATCACATTTATTGATTTGCATTAACCATCCGTGTATCCCTGGCATAAATTACATTTGATCATATTCTATTATCTTTCTGATGTGCTGTTAAATTTGACTTGCTAGTATTTTGTCAAGGATTATTTTATCTTTGCTCTTCAGGGATATTGACCTGTAGTTTTCTTTTTTTGTTGTGTCCTTGTCTAGTTTTGGTATCAGGGCAATGCTGGCTTTATAGAATGAGTAAGGGTTAATTCTCGGTTCTTTATTTTTTTTGGAATAGTTTTCAGAGAATTAGTATCAGTTTATAATATATTTGGTAGAAGTTGGCAGTGAATCCATCTATTCCTGGGCTTTTCTTTGTTGGGAAAATTTTTATCACTGAATTAATCTCACTAATTATTGGTCTGTTCAGGTTTTATATTTCTTCCTAGTTCAGTCTTGGTAGATTGCATTTTTCAATACTTTATCCATTTCCTCTGGGTTTTTCAGTTTGTTAGTGTATAGTTGTTCATAATAGTATCTGATCATCTTTTTTATTTCTGTGGTATCAGTTGTAATCTCTCCATTTTCATTTCTGATTTTTTTATTTGGCTTTTTTCTCTTCCCTTCTTGGTTAGTCTAGCTAATGGTTTATTAATTTTATTTATATTTTCAAAGAGCCAACTTTTAGTCTTGCTATTTTTTTTTTACATTTTTATGTCTTTATTTTGTTTGGCTCTGCTCTAATCATTATTATTTATTTTCTTCTACTAATTTTGGGTTTGGTTTGTTCTTGCTTTTCTATTTATTTGTTGTACATCATCAGATTGTTTATTTGAAATATTTCTACTATTCTGATGTAGACATTTATGGCTATAACCATCCCTTATAGTACTGATTTTGCTTTACCCACAGGTTTTGGTATGTTATGTTTCCGTTTTTATTTGTTTCAATAAATTGTTTGATTTCTATATTAAGTTATTCGTTGACCCAGTGGTCATTTAGGAACATGTTGCTTAATTTTCATGTATTTGTATAGTTTCCAAAGTTCCTCATGGTATTAACTTCTCATTTTATTTCATTGGGTCTTAGAAAATTCTTGATAAGGTTTTGATATTTGAAAACTGGTCGAAACTTGTTTTGAGGCCTGACATATGGCATATCCTGACAAATGTTCCATGTGCTGATGAGAAGAATGCATATTCTGTACTTATTGGATAAATGTTCTGTAAATGCGTTGGATCCATTTTGTCTAACATTCAGTTGAAATGCAATATTTCTTTTTTGATTTTCTATCATGATGATCTAATGCTGGGAGTGGGGTGTTGAAATCCACCATTATTATTGTATTAGTCTATCTCTTTTGAGATCTAGTAATATTTGCATTATGAATCTGTGTGCTCCAGTGTTGGGCACATGTATATTTAGAGTTGGTAAATTCTATTGCTGGTTTGATAACTTGTCATTACATAATGACCATCTTTGTCTGTTTTTACTGTTTTTGACATAAAGTCTGTTTTATTTAATGTAGCTCTTGCTTGTTTTGGATTTCTATTTACATGGAAGGTATTTTTCCATTCTTTTACTTTCAGTCTGTATGTGTCTTTACAAGTAAAGTGTGTTTCTGGTAGGCAGCATAGAGTTGGATCATGCTTTTTTTTTTTTTTTTTTTTAATCCATGTGGCTAGTCTACATATTTTAAGTGGAGAATTTAATCCATTTACATTTAAAGTTATATTGCTATGTGAGGTTTTGTTTAATATGGTTAAATGTTTTCTGGTTGTTTTGTATACTCTTTATTACTTTTTTTTCTCTTGTTGTTTGTCATTGCGGTTTTATGTAGTGGTGCCACTTTAGCCTTTCTCTTCCTCATTTGAGTGTTTGCTTTACCACTGAGATTTATACTTTTGTGTGTTTTCATGGTGGCAAATTTCATTTTTGCACTTCCAGGCTTATGACTCCCTTCGGCATTTCTTGTAGGACTAGTTTAAAGAACAACCTTTAAACTCAGTGGTGATGAGTTCCTTTAGCTTTTCCTCATCTCAGAAAGACTTTATTTCTTCCTAATTTATGAAGGATAATTTTTCAGAATATACTACCCTATGCTGGAAGTTTTTTCTTTCAGCAGTGTGAATATATCATCTCAGTCTCTCTTGACCTGTAACATTTCTGCTGTGACATCTGCTGTTACTCTGATGGGGGCTCCTTTATAGATAGCTATATATTTTCCTCTTACTATTTTTAGAAATTTCTCTTGGTTTTTGACTTTAGACAGTTTGAATATAATGTGCTGTAAAGACCTTTTAGTATTGTATCTGTTTGGGGATCTCATAACTTCCTGTATCTAGATGTCTAAATCACTTGCTATAGTTGGGGAGTTCTCATCTATTATTTTTAAAATAGATTTTCCAATCATCTCATTTTTATTTTTGCCTTCTGAGACCCCAATAATTCAAATATTTTATGGGTCCCATATGTTGCAATAGCTTTGGTAATTCCTTTTTATTATTTTCTAAAGTTTTTGTCTTACAAAATTATTTTAAAATATCTGTTTTCAATTTCTGAGATTCTTCCACAGTCAACCCTTGAGAGTCTGTCAGTTATGTTTTTTTCTCCCTGTATTGGGGAGTCTCTGTTAGCCTTCAGCTGATCTCAGCCAAACAGGCTGCCTCACTTCCTTATCCTTCTTGCTTCAGGTATTTCCTGTCATTTTTCTGTTGAACTCCAGTGTTCTCTCTTGGATGATCTATTCAAAGTGTGATTATCTACTCACCATTTTGGTTTTTCTTAGGAAGGAGGAGAGTATGAAATGTCTTTAGTCATTAACTTGAAGCTCCTTTCTCAGAATATTGTTTTAAAAGCAAGAGTAGAAATTTCCCTTTCTTTGTTGACATGAAGTGGGGGCACACTTGGGGACATATTCAGAGAAATGGTAACATCAATATAAAATTTGTAAGCATGAGTACAAGTTAACACACCAGGAAGACTAGAATATGCAGGAGGAGGAAGGGCATTTCAGGAAGAAAAAAATGATGTGTGAAAAGAGCCACTTTGTATACATATTAGGGAGTGGAGGTCCAAGAAAGCTGCCTAGCTATGTTACAGGAGACCTACAGGGAAATGTTTGGAAATGAAGTTGTTTGCATGGAAAAATAGAAAGGAGCCAGATGATGATGGATCTTACCTGCAAAGCTAAAGAGGTTACAATTTTCTGGAAGACAATGAGATTCATCAAAGTACTTTAAGAAGAGGAGAAACAATTAGTTTTTTTAATACAGTGATGGCCTTGAATAATTATGGGAGAAGAGTGCCTATGGAGGCTAAGAAGGCATTTGAAGGATGCTGGTGGAAATATCAATTAAGGTACTAGAATCTGAGAGGAGAGGGGTCATATCTGAGAAAGGCTTAAAAGTAAGACTTCACACAAATCAGTGACTGATAGTATATGAGATACAAGGAAGAAGGGTGCATGTAAGATAATTTTGACGTCTTCAGTCTGAGTGACCTGTTGGGTTGCGGTACTATTCACTATAAATGAAAACTTGAAAGATGAGTATGCTTGAGGAAATAATGCTTTATACAGAAATGTTGAGTTTGTGGTGTTAAACAACTCCAAAGAGAAGTTATGAGGTAATTAAAAATAAATGAATTAAGTGGATGAAGCTTAGGATAGAGGTTTAGGATGCCAGTGATAGAGATTTAGGCAGTGATTTTTCTTTCCAAGATGGCAGATTAGAGGCAGTGTTAGCATGCCTCTCCTACGTAGAAAAACAAAATAGTGCAGACATTCACGCTGTGAACTTTTTTCCAAGAAGCAAGGCAGAAACGTAATAGGAAAACTGAAAGAAACTGCAGACTCTTTGAAAAAAATGGCAAGCTGTAGCCTACACTGTGATCCACGGAATAAACTGTAAGTCCCCAAAGCACGAGATGGAGAAAGGCTGCCTCCAGTATATACAGCCCCACTGGGGAAGCTGGCAATCCAGGCCACTGGGAAAGGCCTTAATCCTACCCAGTGCTGTAACTAATTTAGGGAGTGCGGAGAATATGCAAGTAGAAGCAGCAGAGGAACAGTCTTGTGTGCATTCCCAGTCTCCATCACGGACCAAGGTAAATCATTCCTGATTCTACATCGTAGGGGACCCCCAAGAAGTCTGCTAGCTAACACAGGCAGTGGTTACAGGTTGAGAGAAGCTTCTAACTGAAATGTGTGATATAATATCGAGTAGAAAAAAACTCCCTTGGCCAGAACCAGGGGGCTGGTGGAAAGTGTACTGCAGCCATGAGTGCAGGATCTAGGTGGACTGAGAGAGGAGGTGACCTGAAAGCTATGGTTGCTGTCTCCACAAGGAACACTTATGCTCTGGGACAGTTTGGGGTTCTGAGTGTAGGCTCCGTGGAATTTAGCTAGCTGCTCCTAGTGGAACTCTGCAAGTGTGAGACCTGCCTTGCCAAATGTGTGGGAGCAAGGTGGGGCTTACTGCCACCTGCCATTCTCCACTCCGTGTGCAAACTCTTCTATACAACAGAGGCAGATGTGTTTCTCCCAGGAACATTACCCTAGTGCTGAGAGAACTGACTTCCTATCCCCACAGGGCTGCTGCTTGCCCTACATGTGGAGAGCCAGAGCGTGGACCTGCCTGACCCAGCCCCAACCTGGCTTTGCCCCTTCACTCCCTTTGGTAGGTTAACACAAATGAAAGACACTTTGGGGAACTCTATAGCCCTTCCCATTGCCTGAGAAACCAGAGTACCGCCTCTGGGTAACATATAAGGCAAACACAAATTCCACTGCTACTACCACAGCTGGCACTCTTTTGCAAGTCTTATCTCCTGGCTGTAGGACAACCAACATAGTCCATTATGGCATCTGTAGGTAGAATAACACTGCACCCAGGAAAGAGAAAACTTACACATGACCTCAGCTATCACCATTGCCTCTACCACCTTAGCTAACTAGGAGGTCCTGAGTCTTTCCACATGGCTAGTTTATTACTATGACAACCAGCGTTTGAGAAAGTCAACACACTGAGGCTATTAAATAACCGTGGATCCTCACAGAGACTTCATCAGTCCCCTGCCACTCCCATCACAGCTGTTGCTGATACCCACTGCTGGGAGACTTGAGGACAGGTCACATTACTGGATCCCTTGCAGACATTCTCCAGCACCAGCCTAGAGGGAGGCAGTCCTTTTGGGCAGTTAAACCCAGAGGAGCAACAACATTTGCAGTAGTCTGGCTCTCAGGCACTCTCCTAGTTTAGGAGTGTCTCCTAGTCTAGGAGTCCCTAAGAGGCAGACTACTGTGAATGTTGATCAAGGGACTACCCTGTGGGACAAAAGAATCTAGATGGCAAGCCTTGAATCCCAGATATTTCCACTGGTGGGAAGTTTCTTTCAGCAGAGATACAGTTGCAGTGATGGGCTCAGTGGAGAAAGCCTGCAGCTCTACCCCAACAGTCAGGCAGTCGTGGTGTTTATGAAATGTCATGAAGAAGACAACATCTTTTCTCCCTCATCCACCACTGCAGACACAGCTGGGGCTTCTCCCATGAGGGCTTGGCATAAATGCACCTATAGACAGCCTTTTTGGAACAATTCAGGGTGACTGCATGCCCACAGAAGGACCACTCTCCAGGTTCAGACTTGCACAAGAGGCAGAGTCACAACTCCTCTCTACTTAGAACACCAGCATTCTCACAGATGAAAAGTGGTGCCTGTCTGATTTGAATAGCGAGAAAATTTGGTCAGGAGAATGTCTGAGATGTGTATCACTTTCCTGCTCGCCTGGCAGAAGGGCTGAGGTGGTCCCCACTCTTCTCTTGATAATACTTCAGTGCATTTCACTGAGAGCTCCTCCAGCCACCTCTGTCAAGGCTGGGACCTCTGTCCACCATTGCATGTTGCATTTACCCACCTGCTTTAGCTACAGTTAGTTTCTACCCAGGGATACCTCCCCTACTGGCCTGAAGCCTGGAGCTGTTCAACCCAGTAAATAAAATACTGGAGAAAAAAATAAATAAATAAGAACACACCACAAGGGAATTATGTAAGTTTCAAGAGACTTCTGCCCTTTCAACTCCATAGGAGATAGTGAACTTGTTCACACGCCAGGCACATTGCTACTACAATCAGTATCTGAAGAGGCCATTATATAAAGACTGTCTATAACCAACAAACTCAGACATAGCATTTACCCTTGAAAGCATCAAGAGCTGAATTAAGCTATAACAAACTATAAGTAGTACAATCTCATCCTTAAAGGGGACAAAATAAATTTAAAAAACATCGTTAAATATAATAATAAATTCAAGAATAATTAGAAGATATAGTAAATCACAAAATATAATTCAGGTAACATTGCAAAACAAAGTTCTGTAACACCCCTGAAATATCACACTAGCTCTCTAGCAACTGATCCAACCTGAGGTAAAATCTTTGAAATACCAGAAAAATAATTCAAAAAGTTGATTATGAGGTTCTTCAAGGAGATAGCAAAGAAAGGTGAAAACCAACATAAATAAATTTAAAAAACAATTCAATATATAAACAAAAATTTTTCTAAAGAGAAATATATTTTAAAGAAAAACCAATCAGAAATTCTAAAATGGAAAGACATATTTAAGAAATTATAAAATGTAGTGGAGATTTTTAACGATAGACTAAAATAAGTAAAATAAAAAATTTCAGAACTTGAATACAAGCCTTTCAAATTAACTCAATGAGAAAAAAAAAATCCAAATAAATGAACAAATTTTCCAGTAAATATGACATTATGTAAAACAGCCAAACCTAAGAATAATTGGTTTTTCTAAGGGAGAAAAGAAAACAAGAAGTTTGGAAAATTTATTTGAGGAAATAATTAAGAAAATTTATTTGAGGAAATAATTAAGAAAACCTCCCCTGGTCTTGCTTATATTTAGATATATAAATATCTAAATACCTAAATCTCAAAGAACTCTTGGAAGATTCACTGCAAAAAGGACATTACTAAGGCATATAGTCAAGCTATCTAAAGTCAATGTGAAAGAAAGAATTTCTAAGAGGAGTAAAACAAAAGCATCATGTAATCTATAAAGAAAAACCTGTCACGCTAACAACAGACTTCTCATAGAAACCTTACAGGCAAGAAGGGACTGGGGTTTTTTTCTTTAACTTCCTTACATAAAATAGTTGTCAGACAAGAATTTTTATATCCAGCAAAACTAAATAAATGAAGGAGAAATAAAGTCATTTTCAGACAAACAAATGCTGAGGGCATTTGTCACTACCAGATCTTCCCTACAGGAAATGCTAAAAATAGATCTAACTCTTGAAACAAAAGTTTGATATGCACCAGAATAGAATTTCTTGAAAGAATAAAACTCACAAGGCTCATGAAACAATAAGGCAATGAAGAAAACAAGGAAGGTATAATGATTGGAACAGTACCTCACATCTCAATATTAACATTGAATGTAAATGTCCTAAATGCTCCACTTGAAAGATGCAGATTGGCAGAATGTACAAAAAAACCAAAATAAAGCAAATATCTGCTCTCTTCAGGAGACTCACTACCATATAAGATTCATTTAAGCTAACATAAAGGAGGAGAAAAAGATATTCCATGAAAATGAAAACCAAAAGCAAGCAGGAGTACCTATCCTTACATCTCCATAAAACAGACTTTAAAGCAACAACAGAAAAATAAAAAAAGATCATTATATAATGATGATAAAAGGGCCAATTCAACAAGGGATATTGCAATCCTAAATTTATATGTACCTAACACTGGAGCTTCCAGATTCATGCAACGATTACTCCCAGACCTAAGAAATGAGATAGACAGCAACACAATAATAGTGGGGAACTTCAACACTGAACTGATGGGACTAGAAAGATAATCAAGACGGAAAGTCAATAATGATGCAATAGACTTAAACTACATTCTAGAGCAAACAGACCTAACAGATACATACAGAACATTCTAACCAGGAACTGCAGGATATTCTCATCAGCACATGGGACATTCTCCAAGATAGACCATATGATAGGCCACAAAGCAAGTCTCAGGAAATTTTTAAAAATTGAAATCATGTCAGCTATCTTCTCAGACCACAGTGGAATAAAACTAGAAATCAACTCCAGAAGGAACCCTTAAAACTATACAAATACATAAAAATTAAACAATCTCCCCTGGATATTTTTTGGGTTAACAGTGAAATCAAGATAAAAATTTTAATAATTATTTGAAATGAATGATAATAGTGACACAAGTATCAAAACCTCTGGGATATGGCCAAAGCAGTGCTAAGAGGAAAGTTTATAGTATTAAATGCCTACATCAAAAAGTCCAAAATTGACAACATAATGTCACACTTCAAGGAACTAGAGAAACAAAAACACACTAAATCCAAAGTTAGCAGAAGAAGAGAAATAACAAAGATCAGAGCAGAACTAAATAAATTTGAAACAAAAAATACAGAAGGTATTTCAATGTAACCTTTGAATTTAAATAGCTGATTCATTAAAAAGATAAATAAATTTGATAGACTGTCAGCCAGATTAACCAAGAAAAGATTCATATAAGCTCAATTAGAAATGAAACTAGTAACATTACAACTGACACCACAGAAATGCAAAAGATCATTTGTGACTAGTATGAACACATTTATGCACACAAACTAGAAAATCTAGAGGAAATGAATAAATTCCTGAAAACATACAACCCTCCTAGACTAAATCGCATAATAGAAACTCTAAACAGACCAATAATAAGCAGTGAGATTGAATCAGTAATTTAAAAAATGCCGGAAAAAAGCCCAGAACCAAATGGAGTCACAGCTGAATTCTACCAGATATTCAAAGGATTGGTACCAATCTACTGAAACGATTCCAAAAGATTTAGATGGGAGAATTATCCCTAACTTATTCCATAAAACCAGTATCACCCTGATACCAAAACCAGGAAAGAACATAACAAAGAAAGAAAACTACAGACCAGTATCCCTGTTGAACAGAGATGCAGAAATCCTCAACAAAATACTAACTTACCGAATCCAAGAGTACATCAAAAAGATAATACATGATGATCAAGCACGTTTCATCCCATTATCCAGGGATGCAGACACGGTTTGACATACTCAAGTCAACAAATATGACACATCAAGTAAACAGAATTAAAAAACAAAACCCATATGATTATCTCAATAGAGGAGAAAAAGTATTCAAAATCCAGCATCCCTTTATGATAAATACTCTCAACAAACCAGGTGTAGAAGGGACATTGCTTTTACAATAGCAGCAAAAATAAAATAAAATACCTAGGAATACACTTAACCAAGGAGGCAGAGGATCTCTTTAAGGAGAACTATAAAACACTGCTGAAAGAAATCATAGATGACACAAGCAAATGGAAACACATCCCATGCTCACAGAATGGAATAATCAATATCATGAAAATGACAGTATTGCCCAAAGCAATCTACATGTTCAATGCAATTTCTGTCAAAATACCAACATCATTTTTCACAGAATTAAAAAAAAAAACAATTTTAAAATTCATATGGAACCAAAAAGAGCCCAAATAGCCAAAGCAATCCTAAGCAAAATAAAAATCTGGAGGCATGATATTAACAAACTTGAAATTATACTGCATGGCTAGGTATCAAAACCACATGGTACTGGTGTAAAAGTAGACACATAGACCAATGGAACAGAATAGAGAATGTGCAAATAAAGCTAAATAGTTACAATCAATTGATCTTTGACAAAGCATACAAAAACAGAAATTGGGGAAATGAAACTCTATTTAACAAGTGGTTCTGGAAAAACTTGATAGCCACAGGTTGAAGAATAAAACTTGATCCCTATCTCTTACCTTATACAAAAATCCACTCACAACGGATCAGTTTGAATCTAAAACCTGAAACCATAAAAATTCTAGACGATAACCCAGGAAAAACTCTTCTGATATTGGGCCTAAGCAAATAATTCAGGACTAAGACTTGCTTTTGAAAGCAAGGGCAACAAAAGCAAAAATAAATAAATGGGACCTAATTAAACTAAAAAACTCCAGTACAGCAAAAGAATTAATCATCAAAGTAAACAGACAACCGATAGAATGGGAGAAAATATTTGCAAACTATGCACCTGACAAAGGACTACATATCCAGAACCTTCAAGGAACTCAAGTCAGCGAAGAAAAAAAAAAGAAAAGAAAAGAAAACCAAAAACAAATAATCCCATCAAAAAGTGGGCAAATGAATAGAGTCTTTACCCATTTATTCTAAGTGAAGTAACTCAGGAATGGAAAATTGCTGATTTTGAGGAAATTACCACTTCTATTTATTACTTGGAAAGTGAAATTCTTGTTATGTTTGAGGGAGTTAGGCAAAGAAGTAGGAGGGCTTAGGAACACAGAAAGTATCTTTAATGGCCACTGTGAGGAATGAAGAGTAATCCAGGGACATGTGAAAGAATTATTGAAAGGAATTGAAGTTCAGCTGGGGAGAGAGAACATGTATTTGCAGTGGTGTGATTTCCTCCACAAGGGTTCAGCAAGTATTATATAGGAAGTATATGTTTTAATGTATACTAGTTGGGGACTTTTATGGGAGTAGAAGTTCTTGAGAAAGAAAGGTTGAAATAATACAGCATGAGAGCTTGACTTGTATTTCAGTTATCCATTGCCGCATAACAGACAACTGATAAACTTAATGGCTTAAAGCAACCTAATTCTTATTCATGCTCAGGAATTCAGGCAAGGCTCAGCTGGATAGTTCTTCTGTTCTGAGTAGTGTCACTGGGGCTATTCACTCAGCTGCATTCAGATGAACCTAGATTGGGCTGGAAGGTCTATAAGAAATTCATTCTCTTGTCTGACATCTCATTGCTCCCCAACACAGTCTTTCTCTGTCTTTTTCTCTCTCTTTTTCCCTCTTTCCTTTGCTTTCCCATCTCTCTTTCTCTACACATTGTGTTTCATCATTTAATAGGCTAGCCCTAGCTTCTTTATGGCATAGAGGCTGGCTTCCCTAGAGAATAATGTCCCTTCTGCACTTTTCATTAATAACAATTCCAGCCCAGCTTCAAAGAGAATTGTAGAAATAGGATTCACCACTTGATCAGAGGATTGACCTACATATACAGGAAAGAGGACAATCAGTGACAGCCATATTTGGAGACTACCCACCACAACAAGGTAAGGGGAATAAAAGAAATACAGTTAGGTTCCAGATATGCAATGGAAAAAACTGGGATTTTATTTGTACATACATAGGAAATAAGTGGCTGGAGTTTATTTTATGGGTGAGGTTATTCTACTCCTAGAGGGAACTGTAGTATCTCTGCTAGAAGACCAAGTTATCTTTCATTATAGTGTCACAAATTTTCTGACCCAAGTTTGAGGACTCAGAAAAAAAAGAAAAAACCTAAAAACTTCATATAGGCTTTCTTATTTGAAATTTCATTTTAACATTAAGACTCAGTTCACTCCGAGGGGAAAAAAAAAGTAGCTCTTGGGCATGAAAATATCACATTAAATTAGACTCTTCTTGGCCTCTGGGGAGATGATAAAATTAGAATTTTCTATGAAAACATGTAATAATTTGATCTTAGAGGTAAGGAAGGATATTCAGGAAAAATGTGAAGTTAATATAGTAGATGTAGGATACTCTCTTCCTTTGGGGATTCATTCCATTTATGGCAGCACTCAGCTCGCTTTTGAACCCAGGGACATTCATTATCTACGGCTTGCCGATCCTGGGTTCAAATATTCTCAGGAGCACCTGTCCTGGAATTTCCTTATCAGAGTTGGTTCTTCCACTTTGACCCTCTATACAGTTTCTCTGCCTGTCCCTTAGGGCTTAAGATTCTGGAGTGAATGTGAATCTACATTTGTATCTCCCTACTTGTTCAGACTTTCAGTTTTAGACCAACTACCTTTTTGGTCTATGGAAAATTGAATTACATCTTCTTGGAGCATCCCTTTATTACTTTTCTGAGGCTGCACCATAGTTCTGGATTCATTACAAAGTACCATGGACTGGTGTTACGATTTCCTGGCTTATTATAGTCAAAATCTTAAGTTCTCTTGGAAGAGTGGAGTTTGAAATAAGAGAGATACACAACAACAAGAAAAGATTTTCCTGGCTGGGGACAGTTAGTAGGAAAAAAAATTGACTATAATAAGCCAGGAAATCTTATCACAAGCCTTTCTTTGTTTGAGTCTGTGGCCTGCTTCAATGGAGGCAAAGGACATGGAAAAGACAGAGATAACAAATTAATAATGCAAATGTCTTCCTGCCACATTTTCCCACCACTCCCAATCAATGATGATGTGTCTATATGTCTACCTCCAAAAGGGAACACTAGCTAGTCTTTTAAACAGTACCATCTAAGTGAATATAATCATTCGAAAGGGTGAGGGAAGGCTTTTGAGCTCCTACAATCCTCATCCCTGACATATGTATTCACGTCTATAGTGGCCTTTTGGAGAAAATTCCTGTTTTTCTAGTCATTCAAATAAATGAGTTCAGTGATATGCATTTCAATCTAGGTAGAATCAAAGGAAAATAATGAGACAGATGAGGGTGGGTGGAGCAGTGTAAAATTATCTAGTTATAGTACTTTAGTAGTGGATTACTCACCTCTTGTAGAATAGGGTCTGTCAATGTGTGTACATTGATGTGAATCATAAAAATACTGACGTGAATATTGCTTTACAATATCTGAGCACTCTTCTATCTACAATTGCATTTGAACCTGGTTTCTACTCATAGACCATCACCATGAAAAAAAATTTACTTGTCTTTTCTTCCCTTACAATATAGGATTCCTGATTAAAAATATAATGAGCAGATGCAATTACTTATCCCCGAAACATTCAAGAAACAGAGAGCTCACTGCTTCATGATGCCAAGTATTTTAAATGTACAGCTCTAACTGTTCAAAAGAATTTATGTTTTTATCAGAGCTGATAGCTACCATCCATAAATTTCATTCACTGGCCCCAGTGTGGAGCTTAGAGAAAAAAAGAGCCAATCTTTTGAGTCAAGTGCACATGGATCAAAAGAGTAACTTAAACACTTCCTGTGTATGATTTTTGAGAAGTGGCATGAACTCTCCAACAACACTGGGTGATCTGTAAAATGCTGGTAATCATGCTGACCGCAGAGGATTTTTCTGAGTATTAAAAATGTGGTGAAGCATAAGCCTTTAAATGATAATAGTTTACTTAATCCTCTCCCAGTAGAGGGAACTTGATGACGAACATAACCATTGCTCTGAATTGTATTACACCAGTTTTCCATTCAGGCTCCAAGTCACTGCTTCCCCTGTGAGTATGTCTGCTTCCGTTAGCATTCTCCCCACTCATGTAGCGTTTCGGACTTGCTCAAACCACGCAACAGATAATCTCACACCTTACAGCTGAGGGTAGATTAAAAGGCAACATGCTCTGAATGAGGGTCTAGCCAAAGTCCGTGTGTAGTTCAGGTTTAAGTTTTGTGGACATTCTTTCCCTGGCTCAGAGTTCCTTCACCTTTATTTCTGAGTTCCATTAGGTTTTAAATTATTGGTCTTATTAAATGCTTGATAGTTTCTTCTACAACCTGTTCCTCCTTCTGCATACAACATCACTATGCATAGCATCAGTATCTTCCCAGTTATTTGTGCCAGAAACTGGGAATCATACTTGCATTCATGCTCAGCCTAAATACCACAATCAGAGTAGGTTCTATCAACTCTACCTCTCAAATATATTTTATATCCATCCCCTTTTCTCTGTCTCTTCTGACACCCTGGTCTAGATTTGTACCATCCCTCCTTGGAACTATTGTAGAGCTTCCCAAATGGATTATTTCAAGTTAACTGAAGAACTTACAAAATTGAATTACAACTTAGCCTTTATTTAAGAAAGCTGGGATTTCTGTAATATATTTGGGAAGACCTCTATACCACTGCGGTCCATCTTTCTTTTGATTATTAAAGTAGTAAGTTTCAAGTTACCTGGAAAATTCAGTAATGTGGAACCTCTCATTTAACTGTGAGGAACAAAAAAGAGGACTAATATAGTGCATTTATTCAAGATTGATTTTTGTGAAAGATTGTTCCCATTTGTAGTTTGTACTTCTGACTCATGGAGTCTCTCTTTTTGTTCTGGTTGCTTTGAAAAGCCAAGCAAAAGTTCCTTCAAGCCCAGCAGTTAATTGTCACAGTGATGCCTGTTTGATGACTCCATATTTATTTTAAGAGGAACCGCATCCCGTTGGGTCTGCCAGGATGAGTTAGCTGCGAAATGCATTCCTAAATAGCTAAATGATTCAGCGCAGAAACCCATATATAAAATTGACTTTGTAATGCAGCTACATGTCTCTCTGTTGGAAAGTCTATCTATTTCAGTTCTGTGCTTTATTTTATAATTCAATATTGCATATGAATAGGTCATGGAGGGAAGCTTTCCTGCCTCACAAAACCCATGTTACAACCAATATGTCGTTAAGACTTCGCCCAGTTACTTGGAAGCTTCCTTTGACGAGGAGAGCTCAGTTGTATGGAGGTAAATGTATCCGAAAATATTCACAATTGCACACTGCAGTTTGCAAATAACAGCTAGGATGCTCTTGAACCGAGAAACCCCCAAGAGGGTACTTACCTCCTTTGCATCAATAAAGTAAAACAGCTTCTTATCAGAGGCTGACTTTTGCTTACAGCTAGAAATCTGGCTAAACCCAGTTTCTAACCACTTAGAGACTTCAAATAATTCCCAAATTATACCTTCCTTCAAAGGGAATATGCTTTAAATCAAGTGTTTAATGTTAGGAAAATAATAACTCACATACTTGCACACCTTAGCAGCCTGTTTTAATTTAGAAACAAAGAGAACAGAGAACAGCACAGATTGTGCTTAGGTCCCAGCCTCCCCGCTTCCCCCAAACGTGCTCAGGAAATATGCTTCTTTTTAAAGAATAAGGACTTAATCAGCACTGAACCCCACAGTGACTCAACTGGGCATTTTCCTCAACAAATAGTAGATTAAGGATAAAAATGTGATGTTTTTCTGATATAGCATGAGGCCTAGTGATATGAGGTTGCTGTTTACAAGGTCCAGAGTACCAACCTGGTTTTCAGTAAATTCTTTCTCTCTCTCTCTCTCTTTCTCTGTGTGTGTGTGTGTGTGTGTGTGTGTGTGTATGTGTGTGTGTGTGTGTGTGTGTGTGTGAGATGGTTAAGTTTAAGTGTCAACTTGACTGGAGAACCCCAACTAATACAGTGTGTTTCCTTCAATGACTACCAAAGCAACCAAAGGCTATCAGTGGACTGGGTATTTATATCCATGGCTCCCTGTATTCTGTGGACCACCTGATAATTCTGGGGGAAAAACAATCCATGCATTGACAAAATGTGTGATGTGGGTGGGATGAGAGATACAGCATGCTGCTAAGGATGGCCCATCTTAATGAGAGTTGTGGGAGAGAACAAGGTCAGCACTCCAGATATTCAGGTACTCAGGTAGATAGGAACCCACTTCCTCTTCTATGTATCTTTATAGTCATTCAAATTATTTTTCTGCATTCTGTGGTTTAGTTAAGAAACCCCAGATGAGAAAGGCTGGTTGCGAATCGGGATGCACCATTTCTAATGTTGTCATGTCACGAGGTTATAAAATTTTGAGAAAGCCAATTAATTGCATTTAGTATCATTTTCTTTGTCTGTGACTCACATAAGAAGAACTGGTTGATTTCTGAGACGCCTTAGTGCTCAAAGAACCTGAGGTGAGTAACAAGGGTAGAGGAATGCAGAGGGATTATTCATACCGACGACATGCTCAGGAGTTTTGTACCTTCACATTTCCAACTTTTGGTATATATTTTTATACTGGAATATTTTTTTTTTCCTAGGTCAAAGTGAGAGAAAGAAAGTGCCACGGAATGTAGTTTAGTCTTGTGGCCAACATTTGAATTTCTTCTAAAATACTTTTACTAAATAACCACACATTCTATACTTGAATGCCTCTAGTTACAGAATACTCATAATCAGCAAATTTATTCACTCTATTTTTGAAGCATTTTCTAACCATTTTACCCTATGTAATATGTTATTTTTTTCAGCCCTATAATAGAACTACAAAATGAGGTTACATTTTTTATACAAAATAATCTCTCCAAAGATGGTCTAGTTACTGGAAACTCACCCTTCTCAATGCTTTCACTCCTTTCTCCTGATACTGTCTCATATGGACTTCAGACGACCGTTGGAATCTTCTGTGTCGACAGACTCAACCCAACATGGTGCAAGTTACCATGTTTTCTGGGAGAGAGGCAAGCTAATGCCTGGCTTCCATATGAGAAGCCTAGTACCAGTGTCATACATGGTGCCCCTGGAAAGAAAATGTTGTTTACAACTATAACCAACTCATACCAATTGGGACCCACATCAGTACAGGCACATAGGCTGGCAGTGCCTCCAACATGGGTCGTTGGATAACTAATAGGCCTTAAAGTTTCCAGTTCAGTTTAAATAACTGAGTCTAGTTCTTTATCATGGACAGACTACCTGAGAATAGTTAATCCAATTTGTTCTGTTTTTCCACACCATCAGCTGGGTGGCATCCATCCACCCCATGAAATTACTGTGCAACTCCTTTGGTAATGGAAGGGGGGAAACATCTGGAGGTGTTGGTGGGTGTTACGAGTGGGAGGCATAGGAACTGGGACCTTCTTCTGCTGTTTCTAATAGACTTCTCAGTAAGGTTAAGGTTAGTGGTGGTCAAATTGTGCTGAGAGCTCTCTGGTAGATACAGCAGTTAATCTACTTGCAATACTTTGAGAGAGCTGTATCAGAAAGTTTTCTTTAATGGTTTCTGTACAGGGTGCTTTCTTCTTACAAGTGGCTCTGAAGGACAAATGATCATTAATGTCCCCCTTTCTCTCTTATGTACCTCTAAGGCTTTAAGTTGTTGAGCACTGGGGTTGTTACCTCTCTTCACTGATCCAAAAATCAGTGTGCCCATTCCAAGAACTGTAGCTTCACCTTTTCTCCAGTCATCCCCTGTTCACACCGAGATTTTTGTTAGAAACAGTCTATTAAAAAGAGTGAAGAACACTTTGATAAGATGTAGAGACACTAATTATGTACTCCAGTTTGTCTTACATGGGCCACCATAGAGGGACTCAGTGAGACATGTGTTCATTATCTTTATGATCTAGGGCCATGTCAATACGACAGGAGAATCCAGGTGGATGAACTAGAATGAGCCCTGAATACTTTAGGTGTCTTTTTGGTAAGGTACCTCAAAGATATATCAACTAGATTTTGTTAGAGTTGCTGTTAAGGGAAAGAAAAAATTGTCAAGCTTAGGAATTGTCAGGCTAGAATCCTGAATTTTCAAAGCAGGTCTATATAATACATGCTACTTTCTCCCTGACAATTACTGACAATTACCCAAAAGGAGCTAAAAGAAGATAATCCCCTTCTTTGGAAAGGCTGTATTCAGTGACCAAACTGTCTTTCTAAGATGTATGGATTTGGAGGTCTTGAGAGAGGTAGAGTCAGAGAGCTTTTTGATTCCATTTTGGAGGCTGTTCCAAACATTGTGTACAGATGTTAGATTGTAAATTGTACAGAAAGCTGAAAACATGACATGGATTAATTTTACAGGTAATAATGGTATGGCTAAAGTTGAATAATTGGGTGCAGCTACTCATAATCTGAAAAAGTATTGACAGTGATGAGGCATCATTAATAGTCTTGCAAGGGGTTAAAGTTCTGACACACTCAAAATACAGAGAACAGATGGGGACCATCCCCCATGAAATATGGTCTTTCCAACTGCAAGACAAACTGGTCAACTTTGGGTAGGATTCATATCTAGTGCACAGTAGTGGCTTGTGCCTCAGAAACAAGGGATCCTTGACTTTGTGCCCAGTCTGTGGTGGTGGATGCATTGTCAAGTCCAGTACTATGATAGATCCAGGCAGCACTAGTGACAAACTGGGCTTAGTTAGCAGCTTGATTCCAGTTGGTCTCATCATAGAGGTATCCCTTACCATAAGGGTCATCTACACAAGTGACTCAGATGGTTTGGTTAGCAGCTGTGATTTGTCTCCAGAGTTTGTAGCCCAAACAAGGTATATCTTTCACCTGCCAACCTATGGTTTTCCAAGTGGCAAAGAGCCAGGTTATTGAAAACAGGAACCACTAGCTCAAGGATTAGCAGGAGTTGAGAATGGCCTTGAGTTTTGCGCAGGGAGCCAACTGACCACATCTACTTTCTGTTCCATATGGCTGGCGCTGAGATTTAACAACTGCAGTAGCCAGTGAACATAACTGGGTTTCAGTTTACATGAACTATTAGTAAACTAGGCCCAGTTATTTAAGAGAACTTTAATGTGTTGAGGGCCCTATTGAACCAGCAGCTTTGTGGAGTATAATGTTTCTCCTGAAGGGAAAACTTTCACTTTTTAATGAAAGTTTGAGATGCTGCTTGGGCCAGACTGATTACATTGCTGAATATACCATTTCAATTTCATAAGCAAATTTTGTTGGGCCTTTTCTACCATGTTGGCCATTTAGTTAAAGTTGAATCATTGTAAAATGGCAATACCAGCCTGGAAAGTAACAAGGATTCTATGGGTCAGGAGTTCATTTATGTCAAGAGCCCAAGAGCAAGTTGAAAGACACTTTACGAAAGAGGTCTACTTGGTAGACTTCAGAGGCAATGACTTCAAACCCTAAGAAACTCCTCTGGATTGAGGTTACCATGGTTTGCCTGAGGCTCCACTTGGCAAAGATCATCAGTCACAGAGATCTTTAGTGTTAAAGGGATCATTGAGACTATGGGTCCTCAGAGATATTACCACTTCTTTATATGCAGTTCTGCTCAATCAGGAGAATCTCCTCAGGCACTTATGGAATGAGGAAGTATAAGCATATAGTACAACACTTTGTCTTACACATTCAAATGAAGAAGCAAAAAAAAAAAAAAAAAAACCCATTAAATTGGCCCAATGGCATTATCTACAAGGTCATGTTCAGTTTCCATCCTCACTCTTAACCTAACTCACACTCAATCATTTGAATCCAGGTAGGCCCTCTTGTCATGGGACTGGATTGTGAATGGTGAATTTGGTACCTTTATCCAAAAAAGTTGTGAAAGTTTGTGACTGTCTTCTCCCCAAAGTTTTACTACATACTCAATGGGTATGACTTTTAGTCTCCTTTGGAAACAGGGAGAGATTTGATCTACCCCTAATCATCTTTATCTTTAGAGTAGATAAGATCAGGGTAGAAGGGGATGGAGGTCTAGGGGTCCATGGAAAGAAAATGCTTCTGTGCCAGCTAACAAGGCTTTGCATTACTTTCAGTTTTGAGTGACATGGCAGCAGCTCTTGTTTCAGTTAAACAAATTTTCAATGTTTCCAGCCCATACAGTACTTTAGGTGATGAGGTCAACATTATTGACATCATCTACTTTAGCTTTGGTGACTGCTTTCCTTAGCAGCCACAACCACATTGCTTTCTCAATAGATCTATCAGGTTTGCGTGCTGTGGCTGACTTGGGCTTGACTCCTATGACCCTTATTCTTTTCTTATTTATTTATTTAGAGGAGTTCACCTTAATCTGAGGCACTTGCTAACCCATTAGCAAGATAACATCTTGTAAGTTCTTAGCTAATTTCAACATAAGAACTACAGGAGCTTTCTAGGACAGTGATGCTAACTGCAATAATTTAATCTACGTTTTTCGGGCTCAGTGTCTCGTTTTCCAATAGGCCATCTTTATCAGCACTGTAACCCCAGTTTGACCAGTAAGAGCCCTACTATTAGTGCTTCTTCTATGGTTTTCCACAGGACTTTGTCTGTTTCATGGAAATCTACCTGAGAGGGATAAAGCTCTCTTATACAAGCCAGGATCCTTTAAAAAAAATCTGAGCAATTTTACTATCAGCTCTGATGGATCTCAGATGGCATGAAGATAAATTGCATCAGGCAATGAACTATAATACTGCCTATCTGTTACCATCCTTCTTTATCAAGCACCACATGCTCTATTCCCTTATCTCCCAAGACGAGCAGCCAAAGTTCTCATGAAATGCCAGTTTTCTGCCCACAGTGGTCAAGAATTCCGTTTTCCTTCCCAGTGTAAATTCATGTCTCTGTAACCCTTGTCTAAAAGGAGACAGAACCTTCTTCCTAGGTAGGGCAAACCTTAGACTGGTTGCTACAGTGTTGTTACAATAGGGTGGACCTGACCCTGATCACCACATTGACCCCCCTCAAGCCAAAGGGACAGATGGCAACAACCAAGGCACTTTACAGGAAGTTCCAGCATTTTCATTCATTCATTCATTCAATTCATTCATTCATTCACAAACACTTAGTGTGTATCTACTAATGCTATGCACTTTGCTATGTGCTAGGAATTTAGCAGGAAAGACAATAGATAAAAAATCTATTTGCAGAATAAAAGCTCCAAGTAAGTAAATTACAACATATATTGGAAGGTGGCAAAGGCTGTGAAGAAGAAGCAGAAGGAGGAAAGAAAGGGAGAGGGGGAGAAGAAGAAGAAGCAGGAAAAGAACAAGAGGAGGAAGAGTAGGGAAGAGAGAATGAGATGGAAGAAGAGGAGAAGAAGGAGAAGAGAAAGAGTGGGAAGAGGAGCGAAAATGAGAATACTATACTAGAATTCAGGTGTGGAGAGAGGGTGGGGGCATGATGTGGTGAGAGCAGAGTGTAGCTTAGTTGAGGTCTGGACAGCTTGTTGACAAGGGGAGAATTCAGTCAAGAATTGAAGGACTGGTAGTTAGGTAAACTGACTTGTATGGAAAGAGCATTTCATTTCCTATCATCTACCATGACCTAGAACAGTGCCTGATACACAGTAGCTCAGTGAAAACTCACTGAATGAATGGAAGTGCAGGCACCATCTGTTGAGTCCCGTTCTTTGTTTACAGACTGACATGAAAATTCCACGTTTTATCTTTGTTCAATTTCCAACTCTCCTGTGAGCAAATCGATAAACACGAACATATAAACCCAACGATCAAATACTTTTTAGTTGTAAGCAGAACACTTAATGGTTCAATCTGGAATATTTTAACTGATCTGGTTTCCCTTAGGAACAACGAGCAGATTCTTGTCTTGCACCTACATGAGTAAAGGAACTCACTAGAGGGATTCTCTCCCTGAACAAAAGGTGGATCTGTTCCAAAGACAAATTTCATTTTCTAACTAGAATACAAAAATTGCTGGCAGACCCAAATTGTAGATTTCTAATTTCAAGAAAATGTGATTGAGACTCCATCTACTATCTATTACATTAAGCCAACATGTGTTTCCCTAAATTTTGCCCATGGTCCCAATCCTACTTTTGGGGCCATAAAAATGAGTTGAATCCCCCTTTTATATATTGATGCTAAAATGTTTGAGACAGACTGATATCTTCTCTGCGTTTTCTCTTCTTCTGGAGTAAGTAACTTCATCTTAAAAAAAAAAAAAAAAAAGATTTCATTTAAGACATTGGAATTTCTCCATCATCTTATAAAACGTCCTATAAAAATGTTCTAATTTGTCTTAACTTGTGGTACTCACAATTGAATAAGTATACTAGCTGTGTTTTGAGCAGCACAGAGAAAAAATATTTCCATCTCATTTGTTCAGGATATATTTTTATTCATGTCGCTTAAGATAACATTCGCTCTTTTAGGGTAGTTTCATCTCCTCATAGGTAATTATTGAAACTATTTCCAGCTAAAACAATTGTTGTTTTCACCTGTGCTCTGCCAAGCCAAGTTGTCCCTGTGTTCTACTTGTGTCAGTTGTTTATAAGAGAACCCCAACAGTAACTTTACACTATTTTCTATTACATTTTAACTCACTAGATTTAATTACAATGCTTGGTTCTGTCAAAATATTTTTAATTTTGGCAATGTATTTGTTATTTTACCCATGGTTCATCTTATTGTCAAATTAGATGAGTTGGTCTTTCTGATGATTATTCAAGGTACTGAATTTAAAATTTACACAAACGTGAGAGCTTTTTGAAGTAAACTGTTACACAGTATTCTAAGATATAAAGATTGCACTTGTCAGTATAATTTTATTTTGCAAGTTAAATTATTAATATTTATTTATTATGAAGTCCTTCATATTAGCTAAATGAGGCAGTTATTGTTGAACACAAAATTTTCAAATCAGTGTTTAGGATGACAACTGAAATCAGATCAATCTCCTCACCTAATGTACTTGAATATTTTATTTTGGTTGCACAGTATTGTGAATATTGTTACTGAAACACAAGTACTTGCAGTAATCTGATTGGTTGATTTTTAACTCCATTGTCTTTGCAATCTCAAGATACCTTTTTTTGTGAAATAAGATGTTGAGAGAATAGTAGGATTTTTTTTGTTTGTTTGTTTAAAGCAAAGTGCAAATAATTTTTACAACTGTTCTCAATAACTTATTCAACAAATATTTCTTGAGACTCTCCTATATGACCAGCACTATTTTACCTGCTGTGGGCACAGTGATGTATAATAGAAAAACGTTACTGGCTCTTGGAAGCTACATTCTAATGATGTGAGACAGAAAATAAACACATGCACATAAAGATATGTGTGTACATGTGCACATAAATTGATATAGTTCAGTGTGTGTATATATATGCATATTATATGTGTATACGGGGACATTATATTACAAAACCCAAACCTGCATCTGTGCAGTAGGATAGGGCTGGAGAAAAAATACACAGTTTATGGACTCTTCTCACTTTATATTCATGTCCACTAAACTTGAACAATACTAGTTGGTAGTTATACCACATCTCCCCAGTCCACTCTTCTACTTTTCTTGAGGACTATTTTGCACCTTCTTTTCTCTTCTCAATTGTGAACAGTTTTCCCATTCTCACTTGTAGCCAAAGACTGTGCTTCCTACTTCTCTGAGAAAATAGAAGTTATCAGATGAGAGAATTTATAGTGTGCCAATGTCTAATCACATTTCAATTTTTGTTTTCACTATAGCCTGCGTATTTCATAAACGAATGAGTCATGCTCCTATTTAATGCTAACCCATCTACTTGTTCCCTAGATTCCATCCCCTTTTACCAATTCAAAGACCTGTTTTCAGCAATCCTTCTTTATTTTTCGTATGTTTGCTTTCTACTGGATTAGTTTCTCCCATCAGTCCTCCTTTTTATATCACTATATCACTTCCTCAAACAGCTACTGCTTCATTTCTTTGTTCTCCTTTGAAACAGAATTCCTCAAAAGTATTTTCTATTCTCATAATCTCTAGTTATTTTTCTTTAATTTTTTAATTGCTTGACATCTTAATGTTTTTCTAATGACTTTTTTGCTATGAAATATAACACAAGCAAAAATTACCTAAAATAAAAGTTGATATTAACAGATTAATAAATTATTAAAACCTCGTATGAAAACCACCAAACTCAACAAATTGGATATTTCCAGCATCTCAAAAGCCCTTCACTGGCTTCTTCCAAATTACTGCCTACCTCATCTCTTCCAATAGGTAACCATTCTCTTGATCTTTTATCTTATTTCTTCATTATATAGATCATATACCAGTTATGCATCTAATATGGTTTGGCTGTGTCTCCATCCAAGTCTCACCTTGAATTGTAGCTCCCGTAACCCCCATGTGTTGTGGGAGGGACTCGGTGGGAGGTAATTGAATCATGGGGGTGGGCTGTTCTCATGATAGTGAATAAGTCTCACGAGTTCTGATCGTTTTGTAAAAGGCACTTCCCCGGCCATGCTCTCTTGCCTGCTGTCATGTAACATGTGTCTTTGCTCCTTCTTCACCATCCACCATGATTGTGAGGCTTCCCCAGCCACGTGGAACTGTGAGTCCATTAAACCTCCTTTCTTTTATACATTACCCAGTCTCGGGTATTTCTTCATAGCAGTATGAAAAGGGACTAATACAGCATCTCTAAGCAGTTTAGTCTTATCTGTTTCTGAACTTCTTTTAAATGGAATTATGTAGTCTTTGTGTTTGTGCATTCTTTGTATCTGACTTCTTTTACTCCACATAATGTTTGGGTGATTACCTGTATGTTATGTGTACTAGTAGTTTGTTCATTTTCATTGCCGTGCATGGTATAAATGTACTACAGTTTGTTTTTCCATTCTGTCATTGATGGGATTTGGTTTGCTTTTATATTTTATTTTGAAAAATGCTATTATGAATATGCTTGTACATGCCTCTTGATTTTTATATATACACAGTTCAATGGCATATATGATGAGAAGTAAAATTGCGGACTCATAGGGACACATCTCTTCAGCTGTGATAATGTCACATTATTTTCCAAAGTGTATTAATTTATACTCTCACCATCAGTACCTGAGAATTCCAATTGTTCCACATGCTCGAAAAATTCTTAACATTTTTAACTTTTTAATTTTTTTGTCATTCTTATGGGCCTGTGGTAGTAATCCATTCATTTTAAGTTTACTTTATATTATGACAATTAAGGATAAACACTTTTTTTTTTTTTTTGAGATGGAGTCTAGCTTTGTCACCCAGGCAGGAGGGCAGTGGTGTGATCTCGGCTCACTGCAAGCTCCACCTGCTGGATTCACATCATTCTCCTGCCTCAGCCTTCTGAGTATCAGAGACTACAGGTGCCTGCCACCACGCCTGGCTAATTTTTTGTTGTATTTTTTAGCAGAGATGGGGTTTCACCATGTTAGCCAGGATGGTCTTGATCTCCTGACCTGGTGGTCCCCTGCCTTGGCCTCCCAAAGTGCTAGGATTACAGGTGTGAGCCACCGCACCTGGCCGGATAAACACCTTTTCTTTCTTTCTTTTTTCTTTTTTTTTATTATACTTTAAGTTCTAGGGTACCTGTGCACAACGTGCAGATTTGTTATATATGTATACATGTGCCATGTTGGTGTGTTGCACCCATTAACTCGTCATTTACATTAGGTATATCTCCTAATGCTATCCCTGCCCGCTCCCCCGACCCCACGACAGGCCCCAGCATGTGAGATTCCCCTTCCTGTGTCCAAGTGTTCTGATTGTTCAATTCCCACCTATGAGTGAGAACATGCGGTGTTTGGTTTTCTGTTCTTGATAGCTTGAGGAGAATGATGGTTTCCAGCTGCATCCATGTCCCTACAAAGGACGTGAACTCATCCTTTTTTATGGCTGCATAGCATTCCATGGTGTATATGTGCACATTTTCTTAATCCAGTCTGTCACTGATGGACATTTAGGTTGGTTCCAAGTCTTTGCTATTGTGAATAGTGCCGCAATAAACATACATGTGCATGTGTCTTTATAGCAGCATGATGTATAATCCTTTGGGTATATACCCAGTAATGGGATGGCTGGGTCAAATGGTATTTCTAGTTCTAGATCCTTGAGGAATCACCACGCTGTCTTCCACAATGGTTGAACTAGTTTACAGTCCCACCAACAGTGTAAAAGTGTTCCTATTTTTCCACATCCTCTCCAGCACCTGTTGTTTCCTGACTTTTTAATGATTGCCATTCTAACTGGTGTGAGATGTTATCTCACTATGGTTTTGATTTGCATTTCTCTGATGGCAAGTGATGATGAGCATTTTTTCATGTGTCTGTTGGCTGCATAAATGTCTTCTTTTGAGAAGTGTCTGTTCATATCCTTTGCCCACTTTTTGATGTGGTTGTTTTTTTCTTGTAAATTTGTTTGAGTTCTTTGTAGGTTCTGGATATTAGCCCTTTGTCAGATGAGTAGATTGAAAAAATTTTCTCCCATTCTGTAGGTTACCTGTTCACTCTGATGGTGGTTCTTTTGCTGTGCAGAAGCTCTTTAGTTTAATTAGATCCCATTTGTCAATTTTGGCTTTTGTTGCCATTGTTTTTGGTGTTTTAGACAAGAAGTCCTTGCCCATGCCTATATCCTGAATGGTACTACCTAGGTTTTCTTCTAGGGTTTTTATGGTTTTAGTTCTGACATTTAAGTCTCTAATCCATCTTGAATTAATTTTTGTACAAGGTGTAAGGAAGGGATCCAATTTTGGCTTTCTACATATGGCTAGCCAGTTTTCCCAGCACTATTTATTCAATAGAGAATCCTTTCCCCATTTCTTGTTTTTGTCAGGTTTGTCACAGATCAGATGGTTGTAGATGTGTGGTATTATTTCTGAGGGCTCCGTTCTGTTCCATTGGTCTTTATCTCTGTTTTGGTACCAGTACTATACTGTTTTGCTATTGTAACCTTGTATAGTTTGAAGTTAAGTAGCGTCATGCCTCCAGCTTTGTTCTTTTGGCTTAGGATTGTCTTGGCAATGCAGGCTCTTTTTTGATTCCATATGAACTTTAAAGTAGTTTTTTCCA
Source organism: Trachypithecus francoisi (assembly GCF_009764315.1). NCBI lineage: Eukaryota > Metazoa > Chordata > Mammalia > Primates > Cercopithecidae > Trachypithecus > Trachypithecus francoisi. Next base: position 22,193,268 of record NW_022681454.1, read on the forward strand.
ATTCTGTGAAGAAAGTCATTGGTAGCTTATTGGGGATGGCATTGAATCTATAAATTACCTTGAGCAGTATACCATTTTCACGATATTGGTTCTTCCTATCCATGAGCATGGAATGTTCTTTCATTTGTTTGTGTCCTCTTTTATTTCATTGAGTAGTGGTCTGTAGTTCTCCTTGAACAGGTCCTTCACATCCGTTGTAAGTTGCATTCATAGGTATTTTGTTCTATTTGAAGCAATTGTGAATGGGAGTTCACTCATGATTTGGCTCTCTGTTTGTCTGTTATTGGTATATAAGAATGCTTGTGATTTTTGCACATTGATTTTGTATCCTGAGACTTTGCTGAAGTTGCTTATCAGCTTAAGGCGATTTTGGGCTGAGACAATGGGGTTTTCTAAATATATAATCATCTTCCTAATTGAATACCCTTTATTTCTTTCTTCTGCCTGATTGCCCTGACCAGAATTTCCAACGCTATGTTGAATAGGAGTGGTGAGAGAGGGCATCCCTGTCTTGTGCCAGTTTTCAAAGGGAATGCTTCCAGTTTTTGCCCATTCAGTATGATATTTGTTGTGGGTTTGTCATAAATAGCTCTTATTATTTTGAGATATGTTCCATCAATACCAAATTTATTGAGAGTTTTTAGCATAAAGGGCTGTTGAATTTTGTCAAAGGCCTTTTCTCCATCTATTGAGATAATCATGTGGTTTTTGTCTTTGGTTTTGTTTATATGCTGGATTACATTTATTGATTTTCATATATTGAACCAGCCTTGCATCCCAGGAATGAAGCCCACTTGATCATGGTGGGCAAACTTTTTGGTGATCTGCTGCATTTGGTTTGCTAGTATTTTAGATTTTTGCATCGATGTTCATCAGGGATATTGGTCTAAAATTCTCTTTTTTTGTTGTGTCTCTGCCAGGCTTTGGTATCAGGATGATGTTGGCCTCATAAAATGAGTTAGGGAGGATTCCCTCTTTTTCTATTGATTGGAATAGTTTCAGAAGGAATGGTACCAGCTCTCCCTTGTACCTCTGGTAGAATTTGGCTGTGAATCTGTCTGGTTCTGGACTTTTTTTGGTTGGTAGGCTATTAATTATTGCCTCAATTTCGAGCCTGTTATTATTAGTCTATTCAGGGATTCAACTTCTTCCTGGTTTAGTCTTGGGAGAGTGTATGTTTCCAGGAATTTATCCATTTCTTCTAGGTTTCCTAGTTTATTTGTGTAGAGGTGGATAAACACCTTTTCAAATGGCAACTGGCTATTGGGATGCCATTTTTGTGAAGTATCTTTTCAAGTTTCTTGCTTGTTATTTTTTTTGTATTTGGTTGTCACTATTTCTTATTGTTTTGTGGAAGTTCTTTATACATTAATCTGAATATTAGTTCTATGTCAGCTATATGGATGAAAATATCTTTTTCCAACTCATGCTGTCTTAACTTTCTTAATGATAATTTTCATGAGTGAAATATAGTTAAATTTATTAATACTTCCTTACAAATAGAGCTTCTATAGCTTATCAAAAACCTCCCAACTCGATGTTTTGAAGTTATTCTCGTATATCATTTTCTAAAACCATTATTTATTTTGCATTTTATATTTAGATCTTTATCCAAAAATTTGCATTTGTTGATCATGTGAAGCATAGGTTAGTTTATATTTTTTTCCCCATGTAGGCATCCAATTATCTTTCCCCACATATCCACCTGGCTAACTGCCTCTCTTCTTTCAAGGGTCTGGTCTCATGTCATCTTATCAATAAGGCCTACCCTGACCACCCTAATCAAAATTGCAGCCTACATCCACCCTTCAAGCACAGCCCCAGTCTCTGGCAGTGTATTCTCTTATGATAAACTGTACAATTTGTTTATTGTCTGTTTCTTCATTCACATGTAAGCTCCATGAAGGAAAAAATCTGTGTCTATTTTGTTCACTGATTTATATCAAGTACCTAGATGGTGCCTGGACCAGAAAATGTGATTAATTGATATTTGAACTCTATGAGTGAATAAAGCAATGCACAAAAATAGGAGAAAATACTTTGTTCAAGTCAGTGCCTACACTTGTTCATGTAACGGTATGATTTATTGTACTGATGGTATCCAGTATGTGAAATTTTGAAGTATGGTGCATTTGAGCATGTGTGCTATTTTTGTTAAAGCCTTTAAAATAATTAAATATTTTAAATAAATGTTTAATAAAATATGTTGGAAACTCTGAAGCTGCTCTGTGGACATCTAGGTTCCTGTGAAATGTCCATTCATTCAACACATATTCACAGAGCACCCACTAGGTTCCAGGAAATGTATGGAAGTCCTGTGGAACAAGATTGAAGTTGTCCTTGCCTTCAAGCAACTCGCCATTTCCTAAGAACACAATTTGAAACCACAAAACTAAAGTATTTAAATTTAATTCCAATCTTTATGATTCAGGTTAAGTGACTCCAGCAATGTAAAATTAGTGCCAGAGAAGGCCTAAATAAATCATCAATGAAAGTTATTTTGAGCATGAGATGAGACCCTGGATCAGGTCAAGATCCACCCAGGACTTGACTTAGTGTCTAGGTCAGCCTGTGACCTACATGGCTTTAAGTAAGTTTCCTGAGGGTGGATTTTACAGGACTTAAAGGTTTCCTGGGTAACCTTTTAGAGAAGGTAATAGAAGGAGCATTCACGTGGAAGCAAAGACTTATTTTGAATTTTAATTCGCTCAATTGTTGTATTATTCATTCACTCATCATATATATATTTCATCTGCATCTTTTCAGGGTGAGGTAGCCACTATTGTTATTCTTATAAATACTCAGGATGTTTAAAAAATACTTGCCAAACTATAACATTTTTAGGTGACAGACCTGGGCTTCATTCTTTGGCACTCTGGCCAGAGATTAAAATCTTGGCCCCTCCTTTATTCATTAACTCATTAACTGATTAATTCCTTTGTCTAGCAGCTACTTATTGAGTGTCTACTATGTTCCAGGAATTATGCTAAGAGCTGGGATAATGCGTGAACAGGGCAAAGGCTTTTCTGATCTTTTATGAGCTGACGGCCAAGCGATTACCCACATGCAATGTGGTTATAATTATGCTTGGACTTTCTTTATCACAGGATTATTTTGAGCATCTAAATGACATACAAATTTGGGAGCATTTTTGTAAGCCACAAAGTTCTCTACAGTCAGGAGTTTATCATAATTATTATTTATTCAAGGGTTATATGATTAGATAATAATATTAAAAAAGTATTCTTACAATTTGACATTCCTTCTATAATTTTTGTTTGCCCTCTTCCTTTCTCTTTTATGCAAGTAAACACAAATATTTACAAGGTGACATAATTTAAATGAGCCCCAGTTATAGAAATTTGAATTTCTAAAATTTATTTAGGAAAGTAAATTAAACAAGAGTTCTCTTAGTTTATTTAAAACATCATTTAATGATAAAAGTATTGGATTTGCATGTACATTTTCAAGGATATACTGTACATGTTTGCATTAACTGGTTGCAGTGCTTATACCACTTTATCTATCCCAAAAGAATCAGGCATCTCTGTCCAGAATTTTGATTTCTTGATTGCTACCACATTAAAAATTTTTTTAAAATGAGGAATATGTATTTTAGTAAATTATACATCAAGTACATAAAATCTAGAAACAGATGACAAGGCTTTTTAGCTATATGACCTTGGGTGGGTCATTCAACTTCCCTGTTGTTGATTCTCCTTATCTGTAAAGTGGGAATGATCATAACAAACTATTTCTCAGTGTTGTTGTGAAGCTCAAGTGAGTCAATATAAATCAACTGCTTATAACTATGTCTGCTGTCTGGCAAGTTGTTATTTCTATTTCTGCTAAAAAGAAACCTTAAATCTTTTTGCAAAAGAAAGAAAGGAGGGAAGGGAGGAAGGGAGGAAGGAAGGAAGGGAGGGAGGGGAGGAGGGAGAAAAGGAAGGGAGGGAGGAAGAAAAGAATAATTATTAGATTTAGAAAAACTGACTAGTCAATTCTTTTCTCAGAGTTTTGATTGTTAAATGTCATTTCTGTTGTCAGAAAAATAGAGAGCAGGCGAGAGAAAGAATAACTACATGTGATTATCCAAAGCTGAAAGCAAAGCACAAGTTAGATAGCAGCCATGAATGCAGTGCCCAGTTTTGAAGAGGAGCTTAAAACATAAGTCAGTGTCTGGACACATTTGTTAAATTGTCCTCAGCATTTCCATGTAGATCCTATTATTTCTACAAATTCCTTCATAATATTGCACTTTTTGTCATGATGAACACAACCTCTCTTATCTCAGAAGTGGGGTTTTCCAGCTGTTAGACTGAGGAAGCTCTATTCTTACGAGTTTCATATGGAAGCAGTGATAAGAAAGACAATACTGTGGTATTTTAACTAGCTGCTCTGATGAAAAGCTTCCATTGTCAGCTGGTGTAACACCAATTGTTAATTTTAATCAAAGAGAATCTAATAGCTTAATGAAATCATTGACGTTAGATGTTCCTGGCCCTCCAGCAAATTGCTGACCATATTATGGAAGTTTATTTTTCACATATTAAAGTAATTATACTGCAGAACCCAGCAAACTTATTTATCAAATTTTTTGTTTTGTATTAAAGAAGCCCTTAATTCCTATTTCATTATGCTCTATATAGCTGCTTTGTAGGTGAGAGAAATACCATGCTTTTAACCTCTTAATTGATGTCAGTCTTTGGCAAAATTCTATGGTCATACTGTTTCCTGCATTTTCTATCTGATGGGACAAAATGTATTTTTGTTTGCTAATATTTAGGTATTTGTGAAGATTCTTGATCAAACCACCTTTTGTTTTACATGTTAATTATATAAAATTATTGGTTATTGATTGATCACTCTACAAGCTCTCATCCTGTGTGGTATCTTACAAAATCACTCCTAGGATAGTTTCCATAACCTCAAAATGTAAAGTGGTTACTAATGAACCAGAAACCTTCTATCAGTCAAACAATAGGAGATTTTGAAATTCTCCTGTAAGAATTAAAGACCATAAGATGTAATTCTTAGTTTTTAAACATAATTTAAAACATACTTATATTCATCTGCTTCTATATTCTATGTGTGTGTGTGTGTGTATATATATCCCACAATTTTCAGTTACAGGAAATTGTGGGCAGCTGATCAACTATTATCCATCATAGCTATTTCTTGAACCAGATAATTTAGTCTCTGTTAATAGCATATAGTGTATTGGTCTCTTAGTTAATTAATGATACATTTTGAGTGACAAATATATGAAAGGAAATGTGTTTGCTTTATCTTTGTTATAATTATCTTTCCAATAAAATTATGAGGTCTTTGTAACTGGGAAAATGACATTTATTATGTTTATATTCCTCCTTCTAAGAACTACATGCTTATCAAATCCCTGGTGATTGTATTAGTTATTTACTGATGTGTCGCAACTTACCTCAAAACTCAGTAGCTTAAAACAACTATAATTGTTTATTATGTCTGTGGTTCAGGAATTCAGGAATGGTTTCACTGGTGTCTCTAACTCAGGATTCTCACAAGGTTGCAGTCACAAGTAGGCGGGGGTTTCAGTCTGAAGGCTTCACTGGGACTAGAATTTGCTTCCAAGGTAAGTTAATTATATTACCGACAAATTAATACTGGGGTAGTGGCCGGATTCAGTTCTTCATGTAAGGTAGTCCATAGGGATGTTTAAATCTTCATGGTGAAGGTAAAGAATCCCAAGAGACTGAAGTGGAAGCTTTTAGGTCTATAGGACCTAGCCTTGGAAATCATATGCTGTCGTTTCTGCAATTGGTCATAACCAGTCCTGATTCCTTGTTAGAGGACACTACATAAGGACACAGGTACCAGAAAGTAAGGACCACTGGGGGTTCCCTAAAAGGATGGCTACCATACTGATTGATAGAGTTGTTTCTACTAATCAGGTGTCAACAATCTGTACTTGCTAACTCTTACCTGACGTCAATTACCATAACATTAATTCAGATAAAAATATCAGAAAAACTGACTATTTTAACATAGATGACTTAAGGTTTCATACCACTCAACCATATTTGTTGTCTGTAAGAGAAAATTCAAATTATATTGGCTTAAACAAGGAGGGGAGTTGTTGATTCACATAATGCAAAAGATTGGAAATAAGGTGGACTTAATCTAGGTACTCAATAATACCAAGAAGTACCTACTACATGTTTTGTCTCCTTGTTATACCATCATCCTAAAATGGATTCCTTTCATGGTAGTGAAATGGCTGACAAATACTCCTGGTAGTTTCATTTGTACCCACGTGATTAGTTTAACAGTAGTTTTCTGACTGCACCAACCTTATGGTCAAGGCAAAGAACTATCCTGAATGCATAGGTCATTTGAGACTCACCCAAAGAGCAAGGGTGCTACAAGATAGGGAAAGGATGAAAAAAAAAAAAAAAAAACCATACTGGGAGGAACTACAGTGTCTTCTACAGGGACAGATATTCATATTTGTCAAAATTGGTAGCCCTGATTAAGCTAACCAGATACATATGCTGTACCAAAATCAGGATATTTTATACTGCCCTTCTCTTCTTTCTATAAAAACAAAGCAAATTCTTCAAAATTTTGATGTCTCTCCCAAATATCTCCTAAAGGGTACATTGTTCTTTTTAGTCATTTTATTAAAATTCAGATATAACTTTATACATTTGCAATGCTAATACCGCACTTTCAGAGTAAGTCATCTCTTAAATAAGGTTTCAGTTATTTGAGATTTGCATATTTAGGCAGCAATGATTCTGGTCACTTGCCAATAAACAAGTTTGAAAATGGACTCAATATTTGGGCCATAATTGTAATTAATCAATTCACTTGTCTTTCTCTACCAATAGGCTGTAAGCTTCTTAAAGTCCTGTACTATACCTTTTCTTTTTCTCTTCCCAGTATCTATTGTGTGCCTGGAACACAGACAAAAATCAGTAAATAATTGAAGAGTAGATGGGTGAAAATTCGAGGCTACATTAATACGATTCTAGCACCCAGTCCAGTGTGTGATGCTTCAGGTAGTCAATAAATGATGTCCATCTGCTTTAGAGAATTTCATACACTTCACATTAAAGACTAGCAATTGCAATTTCAACCAGCATCATTTTTCATTTTCGAGGCCATATGTGAATCTCTGTCAACAGCTTGCAGATTTCTCTGATTGCAAATCCCGTATGTTAAAATAAAATAGACCTGAGTTCAAATCTTTACTTTGCTCCTTAGTAGCTGTACCACTTTTTGACTAATTTGATAACCTCCATAAGTCAGAGTTTTCTCTAGAACAGATAATGATTATAGTGTCTACCTCATAGAAGTGCTAAAAAGTTAAATGAGATAATGGACTGTGTTAGTTTGTTTTTGCATTTCTATAAAGAAATACCTGAGACTGAATAGTTTATAAAGAAAAAAGGTTTAATTGGCTCATGGTTCCACAGGCTGTACAGGAAGCAAGATGGTGGCCATCTGCTCAGCTTCTGGGGAGGCCTCAGGAAACTTTCAGTCATGGCAGAAAGCAAAGGGGAAACAGGTATGTTTCACTTGGTGGGAGCAGGAGGAAGACAGAAAGGGGAGAGGTGCTACATACTTTTAAACAAAAGTAAAGATCTCATGAGAATTCTATTGCTAGAATAGTGTAAAGGTAAATTGAGGCTGGAGCCGAACCGGGAATGAAGACACAAGGCAAATGGCAGTGAGAATAGCCTTTTATTAGGGCTTGCGGGCGAGGTTCCTCGGTCCAAAGGTGTTGGCTGAGGAAGTCGCGCTGAGGGAGGAGGGTAGGGTTTTTTTATAGCCTGAGAGGTAGGGAAGCTGGTTGTGCAAACAGGGTCGGGGGAGTCTTGAAACTACTAGGGCAGGAGTTGAGTAAAGGTCATGAGGAAGGAGTCTTTGGAAACTGTCAATCGAGACTGCTGCCGAACTTGTGGAATGCAGGTGAGCTGCAGGTCAGGGGGGAGTGTGGTTGCCCAGCCAGAACTCTGACGCATGTAAGTCTGTGGTGTGTATGAGGGTGAAGGTCTGCGGTGTGTACAAGGGTGAAGGGAGTCTTTAACAAAAGGCCTGCTATGCCGGGTAACGCCGCCATGTTGGGTCTAGATTCCTGCCTAACAAATAGCACTAGAGGGATGGTTCTAAGCCATTAGAAACTTCCTCTGTGATCCAATCATCTCTCACTAGGTCCAGCCTCCAGCATTGAGAATGACAGTTCAATAAGAGATTTGGGTAGGGACACAGATCCAAACCATAGTATGGACATAAATCTCCAAGAGCACAGTTCCTCACACATAGTATGCTTAATTAAGCATCAGCTGTCATTATTCATATGTGGAGATTTTGCCCCTATCTCCCATAAAATACAAGAAGATTTCACATCAAAAAATTCAAAGTTTCGTGAAACTTAGAACTGCATTGGAAACCTTCTTGGCATCACCAGTATTTTACTCATGGGAAATTGGGTCCTGCAGAGCAGAGGAGTGGAATGTAGTATAAAATATTAGTAAAGAGCAAGGAATTTGAATTCAAATAGGTCTGATTTTGTTACTGATATTGCCACTTCTTACCTGTGTGAACTTGAGCAACTTAACTTACCCCTTGTGTTAGTTATCTATTGTCACATAACAAATGAACAAATTTGGTGGCTTAAAACAACATGCATTTACTATCTCACAGTTTCTGTGAGTCAAGGAGTTGGGTCGTTTTTACTGGGTCCTCTGCCTAGTGCCTCACAAAGCTGCAACTCACGTTAAAATCAAGCCTGGGTTCTCCTGAGAGGCTTGGCTGGGAAATGCTCCATTTCCAAGTTCCCTCAGGTTGTTGGAAAAATTAATTTTCTCATGCCTGTAGTATTTATGGCAACTTGCTTCTACAAAGCCACCAGTAGAGAAATTGAGTATGTTAGCAAGATGGAGCATTATGTAATAAATTGTAATCATGGGAATGATTCATCACCTTTGACATGTTCTGTTGGTTAAAAACAAGTCACAGGTCTCACTCACACAGAAGAGGAGGGGATTATACAAGATACAGGCACCAGGAAGCAGGGAAGGAACATGAGAGCCACCCTAAGGTCTATCCACTGCTCCCTAAGCTTTCATTTCTTTTTTTGTATAATGAGTAAAAATAGTGCCAACCAAGTATAGTAATCCATACAAAGTGCTTAGCGTTCTGCTTGGCACTTGATGATAGCTTATATATTGGTATAATCTATTAGTTGCTTATTAGGTAAGGATGAAAATGAATAATTAGCCAGAGTGAGCTGTCGAAGCTCAGGACTACTCACAGGTAATTCATCTGCATTGCTCCTATAACCTTCTAAATTTAAGATATCTCTGTTTCTGTTATGTGACACTTCTCAACACTGCTGTTATTTTTGATGCCACAAATCCCTTTTCTTCACATTTCAGTGATATAGGCTTTGACTTTTATTTCCTCAGAATCAGATTTTATAGGCTAATAACTATATTGATGAATTAATTTTTGATAATAGGTAAAAGCCAGAGAAATACTTTTTCTTTGTCTTTTCTCCATCCCTTCCTCTCAAATGTAAAGCATACTTTAAACAGTGCCTTATATGAAACAAACACTTTTTGGGTAGAATTTGACAGTTCACAAATTGCTCTAGCATACCTTATGAGCTTTTGAGCAGCTAAGTAATCTTCTCTCTCTTCTGCCACTATACTACTGTAACACTCATTTGGAGATTCTCAAAAATATATGCCAAATTAAATTTTAACTAATGTCTATTTCACAGTTTGTCCCTATGCTAACTCTAACATTTAAAGAAATTTGAACCAAGGGTGAAAATATCAAGAAGTTTCATTCATCACAGTTCAGTAAAAGATTATTTAGAGATAAGAATTTGGGCTAATTCAAGTCATACTAGGTAGGTGGAATCATTACATTGACTCCCAAGTTTAGCCTGGTTTGGGGTATAAAGGAGGTTCATCACCTTATTCACAAGCATGAATAATCTACATTGGAATTCATTTATTTAAAAGCCAGACTAAAAATATAATGAAGTACTAGACTACACCATTACACCATAATCAATCACAAACAATAATAAAACTGAACAAAACAGAGAAAGTATTGGGTTTGGGGCTTTGCACCATAGGCAGCACAAGACAATGATCCCTGAAAAATAAAAGTGTATAAAGGGAACTGCATCATTTCTGTGGTTATTTGCCTGAAACAAATCCCCAGCAATGGCATGAGGAGGGAGAAGTCAAGGAAGGAAGAGCAGTTTCTGCTGGGCTAAGCTAAGATCTGAGTATAGGAACCCTCCCTGAAGCAGTTTAAGTCTGAAAGAAAAGACATTGGGGTCAAAGAGGCTCTTTATGATCAACAAAAATCTGTGAAGGCAAGGGCTCCACAGGAGTTCCTGATTGAGGCGCATTTGCACATACACAGAATAAAACTGCCCGGGTCTACCAGAGAGCAGCTGCTATGGATTTCATAGCAAAACAGAGATATAAAAGTTTGAATAGTGCTAAGGAATATTAGAGTTCTGGCCTATGTAGAGTAGAAAAAGCTCATTAACACTTTTGAATTTAACTGAGATACCAAAATAAGGCCCTGCAGGAGAGACTTCCCCTCAAAAGTAAATTACACACCTTAGAGTTAGTTCTACTCTGTAGCAGCCTTAACCAACCCCAAATCAAGTTCTGATGACAACTTTAGAATTGATAGTTTGGAGATAGGATCCAATATTAGAAGGACTGAATAAATGTCTTTAGTTTTCTACAGATCCATCTAAAAACACACAAAATCAAGCCTACACAGTTTAAAGAGGGGGAAAAAAGCCTACACAATTTCAGCCTCTAATTGAAATGCTTATTAAAACAAACAAACAAAAAAACAAAACAAAAATAAATACCCTTCAGAGGAAAATAATAGAATCCAGAATCTCAACAGTATTTCTGACAATGTCTAGTATGCAATAAAAATAACTAGACATGCAAAGAAACAGAAAAATGTAGCTCAGCTTTAAGTAAAGAAAAACAAACAGACATTAGAAATCAAATTGAAGATGTCTAGATTGGGTGTGGTGGCTCACGCCTGTAATCCCAGCACTTTGGGAGGCTGAGGTGGGTGGATGACGAGGTCAGGAATTCAAGATCATCCTGGCCAACGTAGTGAAACCCTGTCTCTACTAAAAATACAAAAATTAACTGGGCATGGTGGCATGTGCCTGTAATCCCAGCTACTTGGGAGACTGAGGCAGCAGGATTGTTTGAACCAGGACCTGAGAGGCAGGGGTTGTGTGGCCCCACTGCCTGGGCTACAGAGCGGGACTCTGTCTCAAAAAAAAGAAAAAAGGAAAAAAAAAAGAAATCAAATTCAAGACGTCTTGATTTTGGAGTTAGCCAACAAATACTGTAAAGCAACTAATATATTTTCAAAGAATTAACGAAATATGTTCAAATAAATAATAGAAAATATGCCTAAATGCATAAATATATAGGCAATCCTAGCAGAGAATGGAACTACACATAAAACAAAACCAAAATTCTAGAACAAAAAAAAATACATTAACTGAAGTGAAAAATGAACTGGACGGATTGATAGGAAATTGGATATGGAAGAAAACACAGTCAATAAATTTGGAGACAATCACATAGAAGTTGTTTAATTTGGAAAAGAAAGGGGAAATTTTAAAGAAAGTTGAAAGATGTACAAGGATCTGATGGACAATATTAACTGGAGTCACAAGCATTACAGTTTTCTAAATATGATGAAAGACCTCACTGAGGCACATCCGATTTACTAAAATCCAAACAGAAAGAAAAAATTTTGAAATCAGCTAGAGATCAAAGACATATAACACACAGGGGAACAATTATAAAAATAATTGTTAGCTTTTCGTAGGAAACAACAGACTCTAGAAGATCCTGAATGACATATTTAAAATGTTAAACACAAACACATGATGCAAAATAAAAGACTCTTAATGTAGAATTGAATTGGCAAAAATACATTTTAAAAATAAGGATAAAATAAAGACATTATCAGATTTAAAAAAACCTGAGACCATGTACTGCCAGCAGACTCACATGACAAGAAATGCTAGAGAATATTCTTCAGAGAGAAGAAAATAATATCAAATGTAAAAATGACATATAGAGGTAGGAAAAAGAACCAAAATGGGAAAATATGAAATAAAATATTATTTTTCTTGTCATAAGTTAATGTAAAAATAATAATATTAAAGGCAGAGTCAAAATGTATATCAAGGTAAATCAATGACAACAGTGGTACAAGGAAGCAAGGGTTACATTTGTGAAGCAGAAACTGTGAAGTGTAAAATGTAAAATGGGAAGTTTATTAGTTATTAACAGTAATTAGTTATTAGTGATATAATGAAAGGTGTGAAGTACGTGGGAAGCATGAGGTATGAAGTGAGAAAATATTAACTCTAAATGCATTTTGATATGTAAAGAATGGATACTATAAATACGTTAACTAAAAATAAAATAATTGTAGCTAATAAGCGAAAGAGGTTATGAAACATATCCAAATAATTCAAAAGAAGGCATACAGGAAGAAAATAGAAATGAAGGTCAGGTGAGAGAAACAGAAAAATCATTGCAAGAATACATAGACTTAACCCTAAACATATATATGACTACACTGAATACAAATTATTTAAATATTCTAATTAAAAGCAAAGTTTATCAGAGGGGATAAAAAATAAGTCTCAGCCACAGTCTATGTGTTAGAAATGTACTTTAAATACAAAGATGGACATAGATTAAAAATCAAAAGACAGAAAAAAAATATACCTGGGAACACAAATCAAAAGAAAAGTATTCTGGGTATATTAACATCAGACAATAAAGGCTTAAGGACTATAAATACTATTAGAGATAAAGAGGGACATTTTACATTAATAAAAGGGACAGTACATCAGGAAGACATAATCTTAAAAATGTATATACCAAATAATAGAACTTTAAAATTAATGAAGCAAAAATCAACGGAAGCAAATGAAAAAATAAGAAATACATAATAATAGTTGGAAATGTAAACAACACTCTCTCATGATGATGGAACAAATGGAAAAAGTTTTGGAAGAATATAGAAAATTTAAGCAACACTGTTCACCAAGTTAATTGACATTTACCAAACACTATATGCACACAACTGCAGAATAAACATTCTTTTCATATTGATATATAAAGTTCATAAAAATGTACCACATAATGGGCCACAAACTGCATCTCAATACATTTCAAACAATTGAAATCTTGAGATATTTGATGTTAGACCACAGTAAAATTAAATTCAATACCAATAAAAATAATATATCAAAAAAGCTTGAAATATCTGAAAATTAAATAACAAACTTCTAAATATCTCATGGAGACCTGAAGAAATCAGAAGATAAATCAGAACATATTTTAAACTGAATAATAGTATAAACAAATCAAAACTTGAGGGAATGATCTAAGCAGAGCTTAGAGTGGAATTTTAAGTATTAAATGTGTAGTTGAACGAAGAAAATTTTAAGTTGATCTAATTTTCTACTTTGAAAAGTTAGAAACAACAATAAATTCCACACATAATAAGCAAATTAAAAAAAGCAATGAATTAGAAGAAGCAAACAATAGAGAAGTTTAATAGCCAAGCATTAGTTCTTTGAAAAGTTCCTAAAATTGAGAAATATCTGATTGGAATTATCAAGACAAAAAGGAATAAAATACAAGTCATCGATGTTATAAATGAAAAAGGAGATATTATTACACATCATACAGACATTAAAAGGAATATGGGGCTGGGCACGGTGGCTCACGCCTGTAATCCCAGCACTTTGGGAGGCCAAGGCCGGCGGATCACAAGGTCAGGAGATGGAGACCATCCTGGGGAACACGGTGAAATGCAGTTTCTACTAAAAATAAAAAAAAAAATTAGCCGGGTGCAGTGGTGGGCGCCTGTAGTCCCAGCTACTAGAGAGGCTGAGGTAGGAGAATGGTGTGAACCCGGGAGGCCGAGCTTGCAGTGAGCCGAGATCGGACCACCGCACTCCAGCCTGGGCAACAGAGCCAGACTTTGTCTCAAAAAAAAAAAAAAGGAATATGGGAAATAAATAGTATGAAGAATTTTATGCTAATAAATTCAGTAACTTGGTTGAAATGGTCACATACCTTAAAAAATACATTTTACCTTAACTGACATAAGATGAACTAAACAAATCTGAGTAATTATATATCTGAATATATAATAGGATATAAATTATATATATAATAAGATATATAAAATTTGAATGTATAAGAAGAAATATAAACCCAAGGAAAATTTAGAGTCCAAGTAATTTTACTGGTAAATAGTATAAACTATTTATAGAATAAATAATACCAATTTTATGGAAGAATAATAACAAAACTTTCAGAAAACAGAGATAAATAGAATGCTTTTCAACAAATTTTATAAGGTGAGCATAAGCGTAATATCCCAATTTGACAATATATTACTAAAAAAGAAAAGTACATATTAATGTCACTCATGAACATAGGCACAAATATTCTCACAAAATTATTATCAAATTAAAAATAGCAATCTAATAAAAAAAGATAATATATCATGACCAAGTGGATGCAAGTTAGGTTTAAGCATTAAAAAGAATATCAATCACTGCAATCCCCCATATTAACAGACAAAAAAAGAAAAAATTATATCAGATGTTTATGTTATATAAATACAGATATATAAATGTATAATTATAACAGATGCAAAAAATAATGGTTAATAAAATTCAACACCTATTCAAGTTTAAATATATCAGTCAACCAAGGATAGAAGAAAATTTTCTGAATTAATAAGAAGCACTTCAAAATTCTAAAACTGCTATCATGCATAATGGTACAACACAAAAAAACATTTCTCTCTACAAATGAGAACAAGACAAGAATGTCTGTTTCATTCAATATAATACTGAAAGTCCTTGCCAGTATAACAAGAAAAAGCTAAAGTGACATACATGTACCAGTTTGGAAAGGGAAATGTAAAATTGCCTTTATTTACAGACTATGTAAGCAAAAGAAAATATTAGGGAATCTTAAGCAATCTATAAAAAAATTTTCTGGAATTGACAAATGAATTTAGCAAGGTTTAGGATACAAAATTAATAACAAAATCCATTAAATGTCTATTATATTTAAAAATAAAATAATGACATAACAACAATAACAACAGAATGAAAATACCTAGAAATGAATGTAACAAAAGACTTGAAAGATGACAACATTGAAACTGACAAAGAAATTAGACAATGGAGAGGGACATCACATTAATGAATTGGAAGATTCTGTATTTTTAAGATGCCAATTCTTCCCAAATTGAACTCTAGTTTGAATGCAATCCCCATCAAAATCCCAGAAGAAAATTTTTAAAAATAGATATTGTTAGGTTGATTCTACAATTTATTTCAAGAAGTCAAACGCTAATACTTCTAGAAGAAAATGTAGAAGAGAATGTCCATACCTTGGGAAAGGCAAAGATTTCTTGGATAGTAAATAAAAAGCACTGACTATAAAACATGTTACATGAAGCTTAATTTAAAGTAAAACTTGTTTTTAAAAATATAGTATTAAGAATAAATATTAAGCTGCAGACTGGGAGAATAATTAAAATGAATAATTCTGACAAAAACTTCTATCCAGGGTATATGAAAACCTTTTACAACTTATTAATAAGAAGCTAGCAAATTAATTAAAAATGAGTAAAAGGACTTGAATAAACTTCTTATATAAACTCTTTAAACACCTTTGTATACAAAGGTATACAAATAGCCAATAAGTCACGAAAGGTTGCCCAGTATGACTATGCATCATAAAACACAAATTAAACCATTATAAGAGAACATTTCACTTACTAGAGTGGCTAAAATTCAAATGAACATGAATATCAAGTATTGGCAAGAATGTGAAGCAAATGGAATTCTCATTCTTTGTTGATTAGATTGTAAGATATTATTGGGAACTAATTATTCAGTTTTTATAATACAAAGCAAACATTACCTTGTGACCTACCAATTTCACCCTTAGGTGTTTATTTTTGAAAGCATAGGCCCACAAAAATGTACACCAATGTTCACAGTAATTTTATTCATAGTTGTCAAAACTGGAAGGTAATATTCATTAATAGGTAAATATATAAACAAGTTGTTGTATTTTAATACAATGAAATATTACCCAGACATATACAGGAACAGGTTACAGATGTAACAAATCTGAGAAGTGACACACCACCACCTCTCTCCTGTCCCATTGGTCACAGAGATTGAACTTGTTATGTGTGAGAAAACTACAAACAAAAGTATGAAGGCTGTGAATACCAGGAAGTTGGGATCATTTTGGCGGTTGGCTGCCATAGACATTTTTAAGAGGCAGTTATCTGATGAATATCTGGTGGTGAATTGGAATATGGGATGTCTGGAGTGAGACAGGCAGGAAACTTAACTTGTATGTGGCAGAAATCAAACTATCATTTTATCCAAATATATTGTAAAGCAACTCATCTGCAGCAATGAGACTGAAAATAATGTTGGATAAAACTCCTTCAAAAGGACTTAGTTTTGGAATCAAGACTAGGAAATACATGGTCCTCTTGTGTCCAAAGGTATCCAATTGGCTTGGCTCATTGCTGTATGTCTGTTGATGTTGATAGATAATTTGCAAATTGTGTTGTCAACACAACATTTAATCTGCTCTGAGCAGCTCATAAACAACAGTTTGATTAATTCTTTCAGTCCGTGTCTTCTGGACAAGATTTACAGGGCTCTGCTTATTTGGATGAAAAATAGAGATAGACAAGCTGCCAGTAGAAAGGGAGGG
Organism: Trachypithecus francoisi; assembly: GCF_009764315.1. Lineage (NCBI taxonomy): Eukaryota > Metazoa > Chordata > Mammalia > Primates > Cercopithecidae > Trachypithecus > Trachypithecus francoisi. The sequence goes on from NW_022681454.1 coordinate 22,210,118, forward strand.
GAAAATGGGAAGGTTTCCTTTTCTCTTTATTTGGTTGAAGTTTAGAAGTGTTTTGAAATCATGATTATTTAAATGTTTGGTTTTTTTTGAAAGGAAGGATTTCAAAGTGAAACTCAGTAATTGGCATGAGACAAGGCTCAGTGTCAAGGTGGAAAAAGTTAGGACAGACAGAGGCAGGTTCGCTGTGGAATATTGTAGAGAGGGAAGAGTAAGTCAAGCCTAAGGCAGGAGATGACTTTCTGAATTACCCAATTAATTCCAGGAACCTGTTGGATGATTATAACTCAGAGAGCTTGCCATCCATGCTCTCTATGGAATACTAAAGTATTGTGATGAATAGAATTTTGTTCAACAAACACATTTTGGAAAAAATAGACTTAAAAAGAGACTATCAATTAGTGACATGAATATAAAGGTAAATGCGTATTAGTAGTATTGAACAGCAATGAGAGAGAGACAGAGAGAAAGAGATTGAGTCTGTTGTCTTTTTCTTGTATTATTACATGCTAGTTTTGTTCCTAAGTCCCCAAATCTGTTTAGTTGAGTGATTCTATTAATTTTGGCTTTGAAATAACTTTCCATTGAAGCATGGCTTTTAATCAGCACCTCTCTACCTGTGTTGATTTATCCTAGCCAAGATAAGTGAATAGAGTTCTAAAACGCTGTTTATGAATACCCTTATATCACTTTGAAACATGAGGATCATCCAGGAGCTTAGGCATAAAAACCTGGAAATGAATGTCACTTGGAATAAGGACCTTTCATAGTAATTATGACACAAGATGTACAGACAGTCTGTGGCTGATAGGGAAAAAAGATCCAAGAAAATAGCTATCTAATAATTTCAGGACTATCAGAAATGTAAATAACCCAACACCACAATTCCTCCTTGTCTTTGTCCTCCTTTACGCCTGTCTCCTCTCAAAGGGATAAATATGATTTTTATGAGCTGCATTTTGGAATGCACACATTAGCAGTGATCATGCCAAGTGTTTCTTTTGTTGTTCACATCTGCATCTTTCGATATGATGAAGAGTCAACAAGAAAGTAGATTTGGTTTTGTTCCTTTGACAAATAAAGTTCACTTTGGCACACCATTGGAGACAAGGGAGAGAAAACAACATTGCATCCATACCAGAGAAACCAAAGCTGAATTTTCTATTAGTAGCGGTTATAAGTTGTAACTTATATGTGAGGTCTTTGGAAATATTAACCCAGATTCAGAAATGAGTAATTATATTGACCTTGACATCTGTCCTCATTACCTTGTTCCCAGCTCACACAATTAGTTTAGCTGAGAATGTCATCAAAACCCTGCGTTTTAGATCTATTTCTAGCAAGAAACTCCTTCAAATCATTGCCCCATGAAAATTACAATATTAAGGACACAAAGGTATACGTGTATCTAATTGCAGTAATTGTGTTGAGAAAGAATTCACATAAATCTCCTTTAGGGGCTTCATTCTGTTTGATGGACTTCATGTACTCTCTTAAAACTGAAATGATTTCAAAGCATTGTTCCACAAAGATTATCAGCCATTACTGTATTTGAAAAGAGAAAGGGCAAGAGAGAACACTTTGAGAGGTTCACATTGTGAAATAAACTTCAGGCTTTTAACTTGAGGATGGCAGAGGCTGACTAAACCCTTGTAATTCTGGAACTCCCTGTTTACTGTGCTCACTTCCACTCCCACCCCTCAGACCACAATTTGTTGGGAGTGTTGTTGTTGTACAAACAATGTGCTGACAGAGTCTAAATGTAACACTACCCTCCTGAAAAATGAGGGAACCACGTGCTCATACAAAGAAGAAAATACCTAGTAATTTTCAATCTCCTGAAAATAGTAATAATAGTCTATTGGGTTTATTTCATGATTATAAAAGCCTAATAATCTATGATAGCTGAAAGCAAGCATGATTTATTAGGGTCTCTCACAGACGGAAGATAAACCCATAATGTGTAGGCAAACATTTTTTTTAAAGGAGTGTGCTAAAAAGAAAATAGACAACAGCTTGCTTCCTCTGTAGCTCCAGAAAGTGATGATTTGAGGCTCCGAAATATCAGAGTTGATGAATGGGAGAAGCAAAATTCTAACTGTTGTTCCCCGGTGAGATAAACTTTCACCTCTGTGAAGAAAATATAGATTACTGAAATGGATTGCAAGCAATCAGCACCGTAGATTCTTCTTCTCTAACTGAGCAATGTTTGAATTTGCGCCTTTCAGACAAATGCATTAATAACATTTAGCCACTAGGTATTTGTGGAAGAAATTGGAAATTGTTTTTAATTTGTTGGTTTGGTGAAGCGATAATATATTGAGCCATAAGGGAGGGAGTTTAAAAAAAAACAAAAACTCTTGGTATTTTATTTCTATTTGCATATGTAAATATATTAATGCAACCAAAGCCATGTCGTTCTTATAAACTCTCCAACACAAAGAAAAGGGTTAATAGACAGGGAGACTTAAAAAAAAAAAAAAATGCATGACCACGGTGTGAAATATGAATTTAGCACATAACTCATTGGAGGTTCCAATGAGTTATGGGCCTCATTTACTACATATTACAGACATTTTTTTCGTACTCCTTTTCAGCAAGGCATATGGTTTAAATTAGTTTCATCTTGGATTTTCTAGGGTCTTTTGTGGACTATTTCCTGCAACAAACTGTAATACTCTTGCTCTTTTAATTCTTCCATAAGATGCTATTAAATGCAGTTCTTTAATTACCATGTAAGGCAGTGCCTCAGGAACATATTTGGTAATAGCCACAAGCAGAGTAAGAGTTTAAATTACAAGTTTATACTCAGTTGATGAACTTAAGCTGTAAATTCTTTATGGATGCAGGTGAATGGGTAAAAGGTCAGTGGTAGTTGGGGGTAGCAGTAGGGGCCGTTTGGGATGAAAGTGTTCAGACCCAACTTCAGTTGAATCAGGCAAGGAGACTGTGATAGGTAACAACATCCTGAAGGGTTAAGAATGTGAAAGAACCGCATTTCCCATAACTTAGCTCATAAATCATATTTTCAGGTACTTTACATGATTTATGAGAGGCTGGCTGTCTGCATGATTGGGAAGTTGCATTAAAATGGCAATTGGTGCTTCCAAAACAGAGCCTTATGATAAGAATCCAAATCTCAGCAGAGAAGTTGTCGGAAAACTGGGGTAAAAAAGGAAGCATCTACAGTTGACTCTCCATGTCTAACACTCAGAATGTAAAATCGAAATATTAAGTGAGAGAAACACTGACTGAAATGATGATGCTTGGGTTTTTGATTTTTTTTCCTCACTGTGACCTTAAACCATTTATTTTCTTTGGATCTCAGTTGCTTCTTTAGCAAAATAAAGGATTGAGGACACGCCTATCCTTGAATATGCGTGCATTGCATATTCTTCCTTTTGGGGGCATATATTTATATCTTGTTTATTATCTATGTGCATATTATATGTTGTGTGATACGTATGTATGTATGCATATATATATTATGTATAGGATGGTGTTTCCTTAAAAATAAAGTATGTGAAAGGAGCTAGAGTGAATATATACATCTTTACGTATACATACATATATAAGAATTCTATATTTGCATGCATTCATATGTATGTATGTATAAAGTATTTATTATAAAATAATGTATACATATTATACATGAGACAACTGGTCACTATTCAGAACTATCAGCTTAAGGGTCTTGTTACCTAGTTTTACCTGTTATTCTGAAAATAATAAACCCTGACTCCTAAAAATATAAAATTTATGAATGGGATTATAAAATATAATCTAGCACTCTATTCAATATTATAGTTAGATAAAGATAGTATGTTATTATCCTTTAGAAATGAAAACTTATAGGAAATTGGTATTTGACATTGCTAGTAGGTAAGTGAAAGATCAAAATAGAAGCTTATAACGGATATCCTGTCACTTTATGTTAGTGAGAATAAATTCCATTTCAAGGGTGAATTAAAATTCATAGCTTCGTTATTAGACCTTTATTTGAATGCAACTCATCCATATTTGGATTTTATAGTGGAGGAATGGTACATCTTTTGAAGCTTTCTTAACAGGATCAAATTCAGTATATATTGATCTCTTTGCAAAAGACATTTTATCCCGTTAGGTTATCTGGATGTTGTATTTTCAAACACGTCAGCCACGAGTAAGGCTCAACAGGTCACTGAGAAGCCAGTAAGTGTTTGAGTTCAGAATTATTTGACATATTGAATCAGTTCAGACCTATGAAACCTAAACTTTTCATTATTAACAGGACTTTAGATAAAGGTTTTTTCCCTAATAAGCTATACATAGTCATTGTACTGAAACACACCACTGACCTCTGGTGTTTGCGCTCATTACTTAGAGCCATTACCTCTACCTCAAGCTCTTGATCATGAGAGATCAACAGTCCTTAGATTTGGTCATTTGCGCTGCTGGCCCCTTTTTCAGTGAGACAAATTCTACTGTTCCAGTTAGTTTCCCGTGACTTCCTTCCCCACTGCTCTTGTATCCAGTCACTTTCATTTAAGAAACTTCAATGTGCTTTGGACCAAGGATCCTGTTGGTTATGATGCTAATCATATGTGCGTCTCTGACTCAAACATGCTCAACATTACTTTCTTCCCTTGAAGCTGGGCAGCACATTTGGGAGCCAAATTTGAGTTTCCTACGTGAAACCAGCAGCTTTTCTTTATTTGTTTGTTTGAGATGGAGTCTCGCTCTGTCACCCAGGCTGGAGTGCCGTGGTGCGGTCTGGGCTCACTGCAAGCTCCGCCTCGCAGTTTCACACCATTCTCCTGCCTCAGCCTCCCCAGTAGCGGGGACTATAGGCGCCCGCCACCGCGCCCGGCTGGTTTTTTGTATTTTTAGTGGAGACGGGGTTTCACCGCGTTAGCCAGGATGGTCTGGATCTCCTGACCTGGTGATCCTGCCGCCTCGTTCTCCCAAAGTGCTGGGATTACAAGTGTGAGCCACCACGCCCGGCCCCAGCAGTTTTTAACATTAAAATTTTGGAAATATTTTGCAAAAAGTTTGTTTATTTGATTGTTTTCTTTCTCTTTCAGTAGAATTTAGACTCTGTTAGTTCAACAGTTAGTTGTTCACTACTGTATTTCCAGAGGCTTGAACAGAGACCAGCACATAATAATCACTCAACAAATATTTCTGAATAAATGAAGGTGAGGATGCTCAAGAGTTATTTGATTTAATTTCAGTGATTTGCAAATAAAGCTATATAGAAATACTATGAAAAAATATTAAAAATATAACAATTCTGGATGCTATTCCTGAAGATGATAAATCAAGTTTCCGCACGGCCCAAGAAAGTAGGTGTACACATACATACAAGCATGCATACATGTGAATGTATATAATAAATTTTGTAATATTTAACAAAAAATTAATTTTATTAGCATTTGAAATACACTAGTATTTCTGTAGAATAGCTCTTAGAAAGTGAATTGCTGATTAAAAGGTAATGCGTTTTATATATTTGTAAAACAAGATATTGCCAAATTCCCCTCCAAAAGAATCCTGTACTAATGATAAATTTTTATTTTCAATACTCTAACCTACATTGAATATTAACAATTAATTTTTGTGTCATGTTGTTCTAATTATTCTAAGATTCAGCTTTTTCTGTTTTTCATTCATGTATATTTCCTACTCTATAATTTTTTATCCAAATATTTTGCTCATTTTTCTATTGAATTATTTGGGTTATTTATTTAAAGATAGATTCTTTAAAATTATTTCAACATTATTTATTTAATAATGTTGCCCACTGTATTTGAAGTATATCAGGTTTAACACATAGCACATTCACATATGTACATGAGTATGTTTCTCTAGACTGTTTATAATTTTCCCTCAATCTGTTGAGGTATGGTATTGGCGCATACCAATACCATATTATTTTAATTTTTGTAAGTTTATAATATATTTTGTTATCTGGTAAAGCAAGTCTCCATCATTGTTCTGCCTTTATAAAATTATCCTTGCAAGTCTTGCATATTTTCCTTTATAGAAATAGTTAAGATTACCTTATCAAGTTCTACGAAAAAATCTTGTTGGGATTTTGATAGATATTTAACCAGCATTCCAGATTAATGTTGGTGAAATGAATATCCTTTATTTTTTTGAGACAAGGTCCAGCTCTGTCTCCCAAGCTGGAGTGCAGTGGCATGATCATGGTTCACTACAACCTCGGCCTCCCAGGCTTAAGCGACTCTCCCACCTCAGACTCCTGAGTGGCTGAAACTACAGGTGTGCACCACCATGCCCAGCTAATTTTTTTTTTTTTTTCAAGAAATGAGTATCTTCACAATATTATGTCTTCTTTTTGAGGAACGTGGCATATCTTTGCCTTTATTCAGATATTTTATGTCTCATCTAGTACTTGCAGATATAGTGACAGTTAGATCCAATTTGACTTTTGATTAATTGGAAAAAAGAGTGTCCACATCTTCATCTTGCTATTTGTACATTGCTTGCAAAAGGCAACTTGGAACACTTATATCCTATCATATAATCAAAAAACAGAAACACATTAAAAAATAAATCAGTGGTTTCTTTAAAATGCAGTTTTTAAAGATTCCAAATTATAAGTACCAAAAAGTTTTTTGTCTTATGTTTTAATGGTATGAGCTACGGTTAAAATTTAATCTACATTTTAATACCCATTAGTTCTACAAACAAAAAACAATATATGTCATTTTTGAATTTATTTGTTAACAATTCATGCTTTTATTACATAATTAATTTAAAGTCAGTGAAACAGTATGCATCACTTGTTAAATGGGAAAAGTAAAAATTTGTCTTTATATTGTATGAATAATATTAATGGATCTATTAGCATCTTTATAATATGATATTTAATAATGTATGAATCCCGAACCACTTTTTTCTTAAATCACTTATTATACCCCCAGAAAATGAGAAAATGGTACAAAATAATAAGAGGGGGCTCTCAAGGTTCTATGTGGCAGGAATGGCTGTTTTTAAAGACAAGCAAGATTGCAGTATATTTCAGGATATGTGATAAGGTTTGACTGCATCCCCATCAAAATCTCATCTTGAATTCCCATGTGCTGTGGGAGGCATCTGGTGGGAGGTAATTGAATCATGGGGGCAGGTCTTTCCCATGCTGTTCTTGTGATAGTGAATGAGTCTCATGAGATCTGATGGTTTTTATTTTTTTATTTTTATTTATTTTTTATTTATTTTATTTTTTATTTTTTTATTTTTTTGAGACAGAGTCTAGCTCTGTCGCCCAGGCTGGAGTGCAGTGGCGCGATCTCGGCTCACTGCAAGCTGCGCCTCCCGGGTTCACGCCATTCTCCTGCCTCAGCCTCCCCAGTAGCTGGGACTACAGGCGCCCACCACCGCGCCTGGCTAATTTTTTGTATTTTTAGTAGAGACGGGGTTTCCCTGTGGTCTCGATCTCCTGACTTCGTGATCCGCCCGCCTCGGCCTCCCAAAGTGCTGGAATTACAGGCGTGAGCCACCGCACCCGGCCCCTGATGGTTTTTAAAAAGGGACTTTCCCTGCCCAAACTCTCTTCTCTTGTCTGCTGCCAGGTGAGACAAGCTTTTAACCTTCCACCATGATTTTGAAGCCTCCCAGGCACGTGGAACTGTAAGTCCATTAAACCTCTTTCTTTTGTAAGTTGCCCGCTCTTGGGTGTGCCTTTATCAGCAGTGTGAAAATGGACTAATACAATATGTTTCTATCAACGTAGTTCCTATTCCCTAATTTGGATTAAGTGCCCACTGTGCTTTGTTTTTGCCCTGGCTTGTCATTTGCTTTTCATCCGAGATCTCCACTCATAACCAGACTGTTGAGACCCTGGATACGGGCTGGAGAGAAATTGAGGAAGATAATAGTCAAATATTTGCTCTTCATTTTATGGTCATTGCTATTTTTCTTTCAGAGCTTAAAACTATCAGGCTAAACATAATAATAACTTGGGCAACCTTGCATTCCTATCTAGTGACTTAATTTGAGTAACATTAATATTTTATTAGGAAATCAGCATTTTTCTTTTAAATATGTACTTTAAAAAGTTTATTGTACCCTAAGGTGTGATTTATGATATCTCGAGGCTCAGATATTTTCTATTGGAATACCCTTCCCACTCATTCACAAAAGTCAACTGACTAATGGAATTCAGTATACAGAACTTGCTTTTAGAGGTATTCGGGTCGCTGTTGCTGTTTAGAGATTCAAAAACTATTCCCTGGATACAACGGTATGAAAACCATTTGTTTCCATGAAACCTTCCTTATTTTATTTTTTGAGACAGAGTCTTGCTCTGTCACCCAGGCTGGAGTGCAGTGGTGTGATCATAGCTCACTGCAGCCTTGATTTGTGGGGCTCAAGGAATTCTGCCACCTCAGCCTCTCGAGTAGCTGGGACCACAGGCACACACTGCCACGCCTAGCTCATTTTTAAATTTTTTGCAGAGAGGAGGTCTTGCTATGTTGCCCAGCCTGGTCTCGAACTCCTGGGCTCAAGCAATCCTCCCGCCTTGGCTTCCCAAAGTTCTGGAATTACAGGCATGAGCCACCACACCTGGCCCTGAAACCTTCCTTTATTATTCTGTGTTAGGTCACAAAGAAATCCTGATTTAAGTTTCACACAGAAATTTTTGTATGTAGCTTTAACATTTTTATGTAATATCCCACAAGCATTTGAGTTCTTTTTCAAAGAAAAATCAGAGAACAGTTACAGGAGGGTGGGCTGAAAAGAATTAATATATTAATTATTTTTCTCCCATTATTTTCCCCTCTGCACCCCCACCCCCCGCCATCAATCCCACATTAAAGCAGCTAGTAGGCTCTGTGTTAAAGCCCAGGAGGAAGAATGTGGTAAATCAGAAAAGGCAGAAACCTGCAAGACTTCCTGGTTTTGGGTTCTAAAAGACTAAGTTCATTGAAACAGAGTGCGGCTCCAATCTAGAAAATGACTTCCTGTGGCTGCAAGATACATGAGTCCCATAGCAGTATTGTCTTGAGAATGTGTCACACCCAGTAGCTGGAATCTTAGTCCTAGGCCTCCCAGCCTTTCCAGGTTCTTGAGTAGCAGACTAGCATCATAGTGACAAACTTGAAAAGAATGCATTAGCAGGACTGATAAGCATTTCGTTCATAACCACTATGGGCCAATGATGAAGAATGCAATAGCCTTCCCACCACCAGCCACTGCAATTGACCCTAGAATCTCAGCATAATACTGAGGAAGTCCCAAGATAAACTAACATGTTCCCACCAATAGAGGGTTGGCCTCTCCCCTGCTCTCTCTCTCTCTTTTTTTAATCCCCTCTCTCTATCTCTTTCATAAATTCTTTCTGCTTTTTCATCCCCATTGCAGTATCATGCCCTACATCTTTTCATTGTTAGTGATGCAGCTGACTAAAGGAATCTCAGCTTCAAATTTTTAGGAGATAATTTTGATGGGACAGGAGAAAGTTCTCCGAGTCTAGCACTTAGGAAGTCTCGTGTTTTTCTTCTCATTATAATCCTGAGTTCATACAAACAGAATACCAGTGATCTAGCTCTTCTTCCTTTTTGACATGGCCCAAAATGCCTGATTTAGCTGTCCATATTTACCTAAGGCTTTTAAATGAGTATCCATATTACACACAAGTAAAACCTTTGTGGCAGAAGATACACCTATGAAAATCACATAAAATCGCACATGCAAAAACATGTAATCAACGATAACATATTATGCACATAGAACACAGTCCTTTTTAAAATTTCTCTTCCTTTTCCAAAGTTTCTTCTATTTAGTACTTTATGCCATGCCTTAACTTTATTTTTTTTCTTCTTTCTTCTTCAAACTAATTCCCAAACATATTTCCTCCTAGTTCCTTTCTTTAAAAACTATTATATTTTCCTTGCAGTCTCACTTTGCAAAATTTTTGCAATGCATTATTCCAACAGGGTGATGTAATGATGGTTGACGTAAATTTCTGACCACTTTTCTCCTCTGTCTTCTCAGAACTCTTGACAATGAACAGGAGGCCAAGGAAGCCTTATTTGCTAAATCACTGCTTCATTAATCTCATTCCTTTACCCCAAATTTCAGCCCCTTAACAATTTTAAATGGATCCTGAGTTTTTCACTTCCAACTGATTTGCATTTTTCTTGGTTGTGTGCTGTTGAACAGCTGCTGTTTTCTCCCCAGAAGGGGGTGGGGGATGGTTTCCATGGAGATGGTGAGGACTCTGCTAGATGTGGACACCTCCAATATTCCCACTGCATTTGTAATTTCTAGCATCCATTCCATGTGGAGTGTCTAAGTAGTTTCATTTCCTTGTGGCAATAAACCCCTTGGAATTAGGACTCCAGAGCTCTTTAGCTGGCCCTGGTTTGTGACTACAAATTTATTTAATTGACATCTAGATGTATTTATTTATCATTAAGTCCTTAAGTGGTTATGTGCTACAGAAGACAATTAAAACAGGTACAATGCCTTTTATAAATAGGACACCTTGCTGTAGTGCTAAAGTCATAGTAGACATAGAACAAATGCTTATTGATTGATTTGTGGCACTATAAAAGAAACGTTTAAGACTATTATGTTACTGCAGAAGGAAAAAAGAGAACTAAATTAGAATCAGTTCAAAAGCAATATTAACAGATTCGTTAGTTACATTCTATTTTAGTCATCCTTAGTGTTACAAAATGCTAATTTTAGGGATAATCTTGCCTAACCTCATCATGAAAATTAATTTAATAACTTTGGCACTGTAGCTGGCATTGTAGGGTAAGGTTGAGTCATGGGAGGGCAGATGGTTGAAGCACTGATTGTTTAAAGAAGAAAAAAATTGTAGAAAGTAAAAAAAAAAAATTAAGGCCTATAATACTATCATTCATTTATTCTTTCCTTTATTCATCCAACAAATGTTTACTGAGGGCTACTATGTGCCAGCCACTGCCAAGCAGCACAAATAAAATTCTGAGCAAAATATATTCTTTTCCTTATAGAACTTAGAATCTAATAGACAATATAAATATTAAACTAATATACTCAGAAATATGTATTACAAGTAGTAATACTATTTCTTCCAGAAAGTGGTATAAAAGCACTATGTAACAAGAAGATAGAATCTAGACTGAGATACATGTGGCCAGAAGAAATCCAAAACGTGAGTAAGATTTAATTGGATATGGTCAGGGTGAAGTTTTAAGCAGCATTAATGTTCTAAGCAGTGTTTAACAATGGCTAATATTTGTTGTTCAATTAGGATAATTGAGTCACAGCTAAGTACTTTACCATGAGCCTGGTTTTACTATTACTTTTATATATGAAGAAATGAAATGTAAAGAAGTTAAGTCCAAGGTAAGAGAAAGGCAAGGTGAGGATTGGGGCCCAGGCAGTCTGAAACCAGGGCACACACACACGGATCATTACTATATATTTTCTTATGTGGTGAACAGAGGCAATAATTGAAGTTTTTGTTCACGTAATCTAGTGATTTTATAAGACCACAAATATTAGATCAGGGTCTAACACCCAAAATCTTATATTAGTTAGGCATAAAATGGGCTGAATCTATTTATGACTGAAGACAATGTACATACTAAAGACATCATGAGACTGGTGAAGGGTGGGAAGGGCTCTCACTAGAAGTCTATGCAAAGTTTGATCTCGCACCATGATTTCCAAACGTCTTATGTCTTGCCCTCTTTTTGCCCTTCCTTAATAAGTGATGCAGATAGAATAATATATTTTCGCTATAGTCCTCTATATGTAAGGACTGGCAATCAGAAATATATACCAATTTTACTTTTTGTCACTAAGGAAGAGATTCCTTAAGTCATCAAAAGCCAGAAATCACTAACAATTGTTTTGCTTAGCTTCGTTTTCTCCAGGAGTCAAGATGGTAGAATGGGATGCTGCAGTTTAAATTTGGGCTCACCCATGCTGGGAGTTACCAATACATAGTTTTTAAAATTTAATAGAAATAAGGTCTATAAATGAAATATCTAAATTATAATGTGGTAATTCCCTATCACATATAAACTGAGTTTTTGGTGCAAAATAAAACAAAGCAAAGTAAAACTATGGAAGCTGGGTTTATTCAGGCACATGGAGATAGAATAATGTTTACACAGATTTCACTGGAAAGAGTCAATTTGGAAAACTCAAGTCCTCCCATCCTTTTTTCTGATTCCACAGTTGTTTTAGGCCGTTATGTACTAAATATCTGGATGTTTCCCAATACTCCCTACTCATTTGGCCCAAGAATAGACATAGACTAAAGTTGTTATTGGTCTCTTTTGAATACACTAATAGCTTAATTGTGTTTTTAAATGACTGCTAATTCCCAAAGCCTCCATAAGTGAATTTTTAATACCTAGAAAATAAATACAGGTCTACATTGTTGCAGGGAGAGGTTCTCCTTTATAACACTGCTGTGTCAGAGGGCTACTAAGAAGTCTAATCATTTAATGTTCGTAATGTACTTTAGGAAACATTAGCTACCGGCCAAAAGAAACAAATAATAACACCTATTTTAAAAAACATTAACTCCTTTTGAATATCATGTCAAATATATAATTTGGTATGCTTTTATATTAAAAATATTGAGAAAGTAATTTAAATTGACATTTGGTAAACTGCTGACATCTTGCCTTTCATTTTGTACAACATAGATCTTTTACACGTTATGCAGATTTTAAATATGAACCTCATACTAACGGTGTGGAAAAGGTAAGATTAGTAATATTAATTTATTGATCAGTGAGGAAATGAAGTTCAGAATAAGAGAATGAGTTCTATGAAGGAGACAGCTACAAAGTTGGAGGTCTTAGTGCTCTTCCTACCGCAAAACAAAAAGTTACAACTCATTTGGAAAACTTTGTATTGGATCAATTCTTTAAAAGTATCAACTTGAACACCATCAAGAGTTATCTAGAATAAGGGATTGAATCTCCAGCTAATGTACCAAGTTAGTGAGAACCATGCCTTTTGGATAACAAATAAATAAGCACAAAACTATTTATATAACTTAGGTGGAACTCTTTTTTTTTATTGGTTGTGACTGGTAGAAATCTAATACAAACTAACTTAAGCAGAAGGATAATTGACTTGCTACCATATCTAACTATTCCGAGGGGCAGGGTTGGTTTTGGTCTTGGTTGAGTTCATGAATTCACAGCATGCCGTTAGGGCCCTCTGATCTTCTCTTGGTTCAGGCTTTATATCTAGCTTTATTTTCAGGCTGACTGTCTCTATATAACAGCTAAGTTAACTATTGATGAATCTAAGGCTTTCGTTATCTTCTCAGCTTGCCATTCCAGAAGAAAGTAGCACGTGTTTGGATCATGTGAGTGCCCATGAGCCAATCAGTGTGGCTAGGGAGATGGAGAGCTCTAATTGGACAGGTTTGGGATATGTGATGATTCCAGGAGCACGGTGTTGTGGAGTCATCCCTACATGGTCTGCTTTAGTAATGAGATTACTAAAGATTGCAGCAACCAAAGCTGCTCTACTTTTATCTTTTCAATTTGTTGAAACTCTTTAGATATTTTTGAAGAAAGGGTTCTATAGCCTCAAAAAATCACGCATGATTGTGCAGTGTAGAATTAAAAGAATAACAGTGTAGAAATAAAAGAATAACTTTCCTTAGTTGATTAAAGCTAAGGAAAATGGCCAAGTGCGCTGACTCACGCCTGTAATCCCAGCACTTTGGGAGGCCGAGGCGGGCAGATCATGAGGTCAGGAGATCGAGACCATCCTGGCGAACACAGTGAAACCTTGTCTCTACTAAAAAAATACAAAAAATTAGCCGGGCGTGGTGGCAGGCAGCTGTAGTCTCAGCCTCTGGGGAGGCTGAGGCAGGAGAATGGTGTGAACCCGGGAGGCGGAGCTTGCAGTGAGACTACGTCTCAATAAATAAATAACTAAATAACTAACTAAATAAATAAATAAATAAAAAATAAAGCTAAGGAAAATGTAATCCTTCTGGTGAGTTGATTATATTGGAGATTAGGATATAGAGTTGCACGACCTGTGCTTGATTTCTGGCTTTTCCACTTAGTAACCATGTGCCTTTGTGCAGAAAACCTGAGCCTCAGTTTCTCCAATCGGTTAAATGGCTTAAACATAAAGCCTGTTATGTTTTAAACAGCATGTGTAAAAGTGTTTTATAAAGATTAGTTACTGCTGCTCCAGTTGTTATTTATTTTATTTCTTTAATTTGCATATAAGTCCAGGTCCTGACAGAAAATAAATAGTACACTCAAAAGAAAAAACAGCCTGAGACTAGCAACCATGAGAAACCACTATAGCCTCCATGGCTGAAGGGGAAAAAGAAAGGAAGAGTTGCCAGAATTATATGAGAACTAGAACTCTAGGAGGGGCTACCAAACAGAATCTGTGGCTTCATGGAGAGAAACGTAGCCACTGGCAAACCACAGCGCTGCAAAAAGGCATAAAGTGATAAAGACCCCTACCTCTTCTTACCCTTACCCTTGAGTCTCCTGCTGATGCTTTCCGTTGCCCAAATACAACTGGATTCTAGAGCTCAGGGACGCTAGTGTTGATGCACTCCTTCCTTATGGGGTCACCTCCTGGGTCATAGAGATCGGTAGAGAAGATGGAGAGAGGGCTGGAAGGAGAAATAAAGAACTTCGTGGACTGAGTGCGGTGGCTCTCAGCACTTTGAGAGGAAGGCGTGTGGATCACTTGAGGTCAGAAGTTCAAGAGCTGCCTGGCCAACTTGATGAAACCCTGTCTCATGGTCGCCTTACTTGTAATCCTGGTTACTCGGGAGACTGAGGCATGAGAATCGTTTGAACTCAGTAGGCAGAGGTTGCAGTGAACTGAGAGGGTGCCACTGCACTCCAGCCTGGGCAAAGTTTCACCTTAATTAGTTTTATCTTGTTTAAGGAAGTCATTTGTTTCACTATTTCATTTTGTTTAGTTTTTAGCTTATTAAAATTTAATGATTGTTAAAACACATTTAAATTTGGGCTCCATAAGAAATGTCGCTTGCTTTAATATTTTACTTTATGATCTGTACACGTGGACTTACAGAGTACCCTAAACATCCTTCAATGTCATATGAAATTCTGTCTCAGATTGCTATCTCTCATTTTGCTTGTGAAAGCAATGCATAGAGGCTATGTAATTTTTCTACAGCAGTATTTTCAGTTGTATTTTAAATTAAGTATTTCAAAGAAGGATTTAATTTAGGTTTAATGAGGGAGTTATTATATGTTAATTAAATATCAACTGATTATTATGAATATCTATTGGGGCATAACAACCTTTTTTATTAAGATGAATATCTCTTAAACAGTTGAAGCTTAGTAAATACGCTACAAATAATTAGTTTTAAACTAACATTCAACAGGAAGAATACATTTAAATGTACTACCTTGAATATAATGTGGTTATTACCTATTAAATATCAATAGATTATTGGGACTATGGTTATCGAGTTTCAACTCATACATCTTAATAAACTGCTAGTTGCACCTAAATAAACCACCATAAGTCAGCTAGTAATTAGCAGAAATATTTATAGCATCACATTTATATTAGCATATTTATAATGAAATAAATAATATAATAACTCTTTTATTAACTCTAAATTAAATCCTTGCCAGAGACATTGAAAGAGCAATGAAACTACATTGGCTATGTGGTCTTTAATATTTAACTCATTACATGATTTTTAAACTTTGTTAATATGTTAAACAATAAATTAATATACTATATATATTCTGGGGATATTATGAAATCGCACATAATATATTTAGGACTTAAAATATTTAGGTTAAACTGGACAAGAAAATCCTTGAGTTCTTTTATTTTGTGCCTAGAACTAGGCACGAATATGGAACATGAGTAAAATATGTCATTATAATTGGCTATATTTATTGTTGCTAAAGAGATTTAACCAATATAAGTGGTGGACAGGGTTGACACTGCGGCCTGTGAGGCGGCCACAGAAGCTTCTGTAAGCAGGAGTTTGAATGCCAAATTGCACCCATAAGAAGAGAAGCCCTAAGGAGGCCCTGCATATATAGTTATATGTTTATAAAAATAGCCTTGCTTATCACTCCATAGATGAATCAGCAGTTGTCTTGCACAGTTAAAAATGGAGCATAATTTCCTTTCAAGAGTGAGGACTAAAATCCAAACTAATTTTATTTCAGTATTGAAATGTCATAATTAAGTTTCTTTTCACACTAAGCAGCCGAGAATGCAAAGAAAGCATAGGAGTTGAGATCCATCTCTTCTGAGGAGCCTAGTTAACTGTTCCCTCATCCTTGCGCCAGGTAGAGAGCTTATTTCGGTAAACCTGTTCATTTCGTGTTCTACTGGGGGGAAAAAAAACCAAAATAAGAAAACCACATTTTACTCTGCAGACATTAATTTCAATATCAACACTAAGAAATAATTCTGTGAGGAAGCTGACAATGTGACACTAACTTGTGTATACATGTTTACATTGGCCAAGGAAATCAAGGAAAGGCTACTACTAAAAAGTGGGCCCAGAGCATGAGTGAAGAATTCTACACTCTCCTTAGTGCTAGTGAAATTCCCAGCTTCTTTTCCATAGATTGTTGTCAAGTGAAGGAGACATGGATGTTGATAATCGTAATGGTGGTTTACATTTATGGAGTGCTAGGCCGACTTGCTGTGTGCAAGGCAATACTTTCATTGTCTCTATGTGGATTATTTTATTTAATGCCTGGGTCTCCTTTGATATGATACTGAGTATATCTCTTAATTTCTCTCAATGATCAGTCATAGAAATCAGTGGGCATCAGGTGATTCTTTGCAAATCACTATGACTTTCCTAACTTTATCCAAGTTATTCTACATGGACAAAATGCAGAGAGGATGCACTAGGGCAAGTCTTGTACTAAAAATTTTCTTTTTCGACTGCTATTCTCAGTTCTACCAGGTTCTTCATATATGAAGTAATGGGCTTAGGCTTCAGGGTCTCAAATCCCTTCTGGCACTAAGCTTTCATCCTTGTGGAAATTAAGAGTTTAGGGGATCACATATATTGCAAGACTTTGGAAAATAAAATACCTTTATTTTAATGTTAGTCTAACAATACGTTATTATTTTGATGGGATCTGGTTATATTAGTCTTAATATTAAAACTTAATGTTTATGAGTGTCTTGAAAGGAGAAATAAAGATGATAATTATTGAATCTCTACACCGACTGTCTCAGAGGGGTTTAATTACTTTCCATTCCGTGAATACCAAAGGGAAAACTTATAAAAAAAGAAGGCTATGTATTTTGAAAAAGGCTTAAATGTAGCAATTCTTCTACTCTATTTTTATATCATATTTCTTTCTAAGATATACTGATAGAATCTTTCAAAATTTAGCACCTGTAGAAACAGAAGTTTTAATTCTTTAGTTCAGCATTTTAGATAGTAAGTTTTTCATGAATTTTGCCCCTGATAATGATTTGCTAAACCTGGTTCTTTAAAAAGGCAGGGAACCAATGGTGCCTTTCTAGGTAGTTAAACTACCTGGATCAAATTTTCTAATGTCAGAATTGGCTTCCTTAGATAGAAAGAAGGCAAGAGATGACAATGAATAGAAAGCCCTGAGATCCTCACTACCCAGAAACTGGAAGTTTCCATTCCAGACTATAGGGCTAAGGAGATCAGCAGAGAAAGAGAGAGCTTAGTTGGGGTCTAATTGTGAAAAAAAGAATGCAGACTGGAATCAAAGTTTCTACTTTGAAATTTGATTTTTGTATTTGCATTTCTTTCCGTATCTCTGTTGGATAACGTCTTTAAGGGACTCTTTGAGTACTGCTGTATTTTGAATTCTGATTTCATCTAGTGGTATGCAAATAATACCATCAATTTTGATATCTTATTTAGAAGTCAGATTAGGCAGCCACACATACATTAATAACACTAGTGCAGCGGCAGGTGCGGTGGCTCACACCGGTAATCCCAGCACTTTGGGAGGCCGAAGTGGGCAGATCATGAGGTCAAGAGATCAAGACTATCCTGGCCAACATGGTGAAACCCCATCTCAACGAAAAATACAAAAGTTAGCTGGGTGTGGTGGCATGCACCTGTAGTCACAGCTACTCAGGAGGCTGAGGCAGGAGAATTGCTTGAACTCAGGAGGCGGAGGTTACAGTGAGCTGAGATCGTGCCACTGCACTCCAGCCTGGTAACAGAGACCCCAACTCCAAAAAAAAAAAAAAAAAAAATTACTAGTGCTTCTCTTTGGCTGCTTCTTTTTCTAGTACAAATTAGATATGGTTCTTCAACATTACAAATCATGGATGAGACTGATTTTGCCATTTATATCCAATTTTATGGCATGGTACTTTTTTTTAAGTTTAGATGAGTTTTACCAGAACCATTGAACAAAGAATTCTAAGGTATAATAATCAATTTTAAAATATATCATATGTAAATACAATGTTTCTATAGCTACCGTGTTAGTTATAAAAAACATCTAAACGTGCTGTTTTTATGAAAATAAATTGCGTGGATTGGATCTCTTTGTAACTATTGTGGTTTAAATGTACATGCAATTTTTACATCGTTATTTTTCAGGGTGCACATTTGTTTTTGTTGATTGCATGGAATCTGCTGAAATATTCTTGAAAGTACAACTAGAAATAGGTGTAAAAACCACCTTTCCATTGAACTCCCAAAGAAAATAGGACATAGCACTTTTTTAGAGGTCAGTCAACAACTACATACTCATTTCAAGTGTGAAGCTCTGCTTGATTGCAACGACTCATATTGCCTGTATCCCAAATATGTGATATTAAATGACTTGATCAAACAGCTTGTCTGGCAAAAAGCAGATAAACCACTCTCTAAGTGGTGAAGATGAACCTACTTTGAAAACACATTTAGAAATCAACTCACAAGATCAAGGTTATTCCAATGTAGCTTGAGTATAGGAAACAGATAAAGAGAGACTTGAGGAAGGGAGACAAGAAAGCTCTTGGAGTGATTGAGAAGAAAATTAAAACACCTAAAGTACAGTACAATCTTATGTTACATGACTTTGCCTTGTTACAAAGGCCTTTTCTTAAAACTATTGCATCTATATTTCATTATTTTATTCTAACATGTTATTTCTAGGATGTGTGTGTGTGTGTGTGTGTGTGTATATATATATATATATTTAGTCATAGCTTTTGTATTTCTCCTGAGGCTACCAATTATTCTACACTTCCTTTTCTTTTCTGAAGTGAGAACACATTTTGATTAACCTCTCTTAACCCATTTAGATCTTGTCTCTTCTGTGTGTTACTATATTTAATTCTTGTTGTCTCTATCTACTTGGATTATAGACACTTTCCTCCATTTGCTATAAGCCAGCCCTTCTATTTTACATCTATGAATCATTCACATGCAAGGTTGAGAAGAGATTTATAAGATCTTAGTGCAATAATTCAAAAGGCATATTTCTATCAGACATCTGATTTTCAAAAGAATAGCAAATAAGTTCCCCTCCTTTTAAAATAAAATGATAAATGTAGGTTTAATCATGATTTTAAACCCTTTGTTTCATTGCCACTTTCACAATTACTTGAAGATTAGTTCAATGGTCATTTGAGTTTAGAGAGTGGATTTGGATATCTTATGTTTACATCAATATTTGACTTTAATTATACAATTTGCCAAATGTATAGGATTTGTTTATTTTTCAAAGATAAATGGGATCAGCCCCAGACTCAATTTCTCTGTATCTTTTTTTTTCTAATACATTTCAGCTGGATCCACTGACCTGGAATGCCTGGACTGAAGCAGGTAGAATATAAAGAGTTCAATACCCTTAATGTGGGGCTTAGAATTTAGCTACTCATCCAGCCAGACCCAGGGTAGAGTGACCTCTACAAAGATGCCATGCGCTCCCAGTTGTTTATGCTACTTCCCTGCAAATGGTTATTCGCCAGTTTCTTATTTTCTCCATACTTACTGCCAGACTTAGCCAAAATCACCATCTCTCAACCTAGTGCCACATTTTTTCACACTTTTATTGTCCAGTTCATTATTTGAGTCTTTAGCTTTGAGATTTCTAGGACCCAGTCTGCCTTTGTTTTTCACTATATCCTCAATGCCTAGAACAACACTACCACTTTAGGCTTCTAACTCCATTACTCTGCCTTTTCTAGACATTCATTCCTTAAATGCTGAAGCTGTATCTGGACAAATATATTTACTCTTCCTTCTTTCTGCAACGTTCCTCATCCTCTTTCTATTCTTTTTTTATTTAATTAAAAGCACTTTATTTTTTAAATTTTTGAAATAATTTCAAAATACATTTTAGATTCAGGGATACATATACAGGTTTGTTACATGGATATACTGCATGATGCTGAAGTTTGGGGTACCATTAATCCTGTCACCCAGGAAGTAAGGATAGTATCCAATAGTTTGTTTTTCAACCCTTCCTCTCCTTTTCTCCTCCCACCTCAAGTAGTTCCCAGTGTCTATGGTTGCAATATTTATGTACGTGAGTACCCAATGATTAGCTCCCACTTATAAGCGAGACAAAAAACAACAAAGTGGTTTTTGTTCCTGCATTATTTCACTTAGGATAATGGCCTCCAGCTGCATCCATGTTGCTGCAAGGGACACAACTTTGTTCTTTTTTATGACTGCATAGTATTCCGTGGTATATGTGTACCACATTTTCTTTATGCAGTCCACCATGGATGGTAACCTAGGTTGATTCCTTGTCTTTGCTATTGTGAATAGTGAGAAAATGAGCTTCCAAATGTGTATATCTTTTTGGTATAATCATGTATTTTCCTTTGGGTATTCCCAGTAATGGAATTGCTGGGTGTAATGGTAGTTCTGTTTTAAGTTATTTGAGAAATCACCAAACTGCTTCCCACAGTGGTTGAACTAGTTTGCATTCCCACCAACAGTGTATAAGCATTGCATTTGCTCCTCAGCCTTGCCAGCATCTGTTGTTCTTTGACTTTCTAATTATAGCCATTCTGACTCGTGTGAGATAGTATCTCATTGTGGTTTTCATTTGCATTTCTCAGATAATTCCTAGCAAAATTAAGACAAAATATCTTGAATGATTTCCTTAAACATGTTTTCCAGGTTGTTTGCTTTTTCTTCTTCTCTCTCTGAAATGCTAATGATTTATATATTTGGTTGCACTTTACATAATCCCATGTTTCTCAAAGGCTTTGCTCATTTTTAAAATTCTTCAATCTTTATTTTTGTCTGGCTGGGTTAGTTTGTAAGACTGGTCTTCAAGCTGTGAAATCTTTATTTTTATTTATTTTTATTTTTGGCTTGACCTTGTCTATTGATAACATTTTCAATTGTGTTTTGATATTCCTTAAGTGAGTTTTTTAATTCTATAAACTATAAATGTTTTAATGATGTTTATCTCTTTCTTCATTTCTTGGATTGCTTTAGAAGTTTCTTTGTGTCAATTTTCAATCTTGTCTTGGATCTTGTTGAGCTTCCTTGCAGTCTGTTCTTTGAATTCTTCATCTGTCATTTCTGAGTTTCACTTTGGTCAGTGATCATTGTTAGAAAACTAATGTGAACTACTGGTAGTGTCACTACTTTCAGATTTTTATTGTGCTGGTTTCTTTTCACGTGAAGAAGCTGGCACTTCTAATTTTCGTAAATATTTTCATGTGGGTGGGATTTTTTTCTTTTTTTCTCTCTCTCTATATTTTATTTTCCTTTCCCTTCTGCTTTCCTAGGAATTGTGACAATAGAGGATGTTGATAGGGTCTTTTGACTTTGCTTTTATTACCTTATGCACCTCTGTTGGCAGGTTTTATATTATGCTGTGCAATTCAACCCACAAGGCAGTAGATGGAAGTTATGGGAAAGAGCTGGCTGTGGCCCAGACAGCTGGGTATGTACTTGATACTTGTTTACTGGGAGAAGCTCTCTGTTGCCTCAGGCAATAGGCTGATCTATAAAGTGCACAGTGGTCTCAGCTCCCTTCTCAGCCCTGGTAAAGTTGTGGGGCAAGATGGGCCAGAATGAACCAAATAGGCTTATCTACATGATCCCTGATGGCAGACCTATTGATCTTCTTCCTCAAACATCATCGTTGAGGAAGAATCAAGTTGGTGGCCACCAAGCATAGAGATATGTGCCAAGGCATGGAGATGGGAAACCTCCTTGGCCCCAAGTTCTCTGCACAGGGAGAAGGTGTGGCCTAGATTTCTAATCCAAGAGAGTGGTGCTCCAGATGTCTGGAGATCTGCCTGAGCATGAAATAGGGAGGAACCCACTTCATCACAATCCGCATAGGAAGGATATAGTAGCTCAAGTTGCTAATCCACATGTGAAGGTGTTCCAACTGTCTAGAGGCATGCCTAAGTGTGGGGCAGCAAGGACCTCGCTTCACCATAGTCTCTGTAGAGGAAGAGTGGGCAGGCCCAGGCTGCTGGTTTAGGTGAGCGAATGCTTCAAATGTCTGAAAATCTGCCTGGGCTGGAGCAGAGAGGGGCCTCATACACTCAGATCTCTGCACAGTAAGGGTGGAGCAACTCAGGCCACTAGTCTATATGAGCAGGTGCTTTGAATGCCTGGAGATCTGATTTGCCTTGGTGCAGAACAGAGATATGCTCCTGCACCATGATTTATGCCCAGGAAGGGTGAGGTGGGTCAGTCTGCTGGCAGGTGAGTGAGTGCTCTGAGTGCCTGGAGATCTGCCTGGATGGATCAGGCAACGGGTTGCCTGGGGATCTGCCTGGCTCTGCCTGGGGACCCACCTACACCAAGATCTCTGCACAGTAAGGGTGGGGCAACTGAGGATGTTAGTACATGCCTCTGGGTGCTCTGAATGCTGGAGATTCATGCCTAGAGTTCTGTCTGGGGCCGGAGCAAAGGGTACACTACTGTACCATGATCTCAAGATAGCACCTGTAGACTCATTCCAGGTCACCAAGCTGTCCCTGACTGCAAGCCTTGTCACCCAGGAGAAATCACAGCTATAGCAGCTCTCCTCCCACCTCAGACCTGTGCAAAGGGAGAGTACAATTCCATCACCTACTACTGCGGCACTTACCACCAGTCTGGCTGTGGAGCCCCCTGCTCCACTCCAGAGCAAATACTCCAGCCTGTGGCCCTAGACTAACATGCCTGCATGGCCACAGTACCAGGTCACCAAAGAATAACTGATTTTATATGTGCTTGGATTAAATATGGCATCCTGTTTTTGTCCTAGGTCTGAGAAAATGCCTGCAACTTATCCCAGCGTCTTTCCCTTTCAGTGACCTCAAGCCTCTTCCCAAGTTAGCTCCCTGGCTTGGAGAAACAAAGTGTTTTATCTTTGCTAGGGTTGCTAGGGTCCCCACTGGAAAGGTGAGTCACAAAAGGAGGCTCCCCTTTCTCCTCGTGTACTGGGGCTTCACTCCTATCAGCTAGCCACCATCATGAGGGCTGCTTGCTTAAATTTTCCTGCCTGGAATCAGGAATGTCCTTCACAGTTCTGGAGGATTCCAATTTTCCATCTTGAATTGAAGCAAACAGAGCTGATCTTTATGAACTATCTTGCTATTTCCAAGTGGCTGAGGCACATTGAAAGCCTCTAATCCACCATCTTGGAAGGAAACAAAAACAACAACGTAAACGTTTGTCAACTTTTACTTATCTTTGGGTTTTAGCTTGGAGCTAACTTTCATCATCTCATGACTGAGTTAGACCTTCTTTCAATATTTACCCATAGCAACCCCACTCTTCTGTATTACAATGTTTAGTGTATTTCTCTTTCACACTTCAGTGTAAGTTTCTGGAGGGCAGAAACTATATCAGATCCACTGGTGTGTCCCCAGGCCCTAGTAGATGCTCAGTAAATATCTGTGGAGGGTGGAATAAATGTTCTCAGATTTACCTTCATCCTATACATCACATTGGAACAGTGCATTGAGCCAAGTTTTTGCCTTAAGCCTCTTTCCTAGGTTTGGACTATTCTGCTTTGTTCTTATCAGTATTCTTTTTGGAGACCTCGTGTCATACCCAGAAGAATAATTAGGCACCTGCTCCCTGAGGGTAGATCTTTAGGATAAGAAAAATATGTCTGCTTGACTTTTGTGCTCTATCCACTCAATGGGAGATCCCTGTGCCGAAGGTTTTTTGTAATTGCAGCTAAGGCTGATATGATTCTTATTCTAACTAAGCAAAACTGTGGCTGAAACTCAATCATCCTGGAAGCTTGCTCAAGTCCTAGATAACAGCATTTAACAGAAAGGAATCTTTACAGGTGATAACTCAATAGCTCTCAAACATGGTTGTGTAGTTGAACCAGCTGGGGAATGTTTGAAAAGTACAAATTCTGGTCCTTCCACAGACCCACAGAATAAAAATTTTCCAAGAGAAGGGCCCAGGAATTTTGAGTTTTAAAAATACTCCCTGGTGATTTTCATATACAGCCAGTTTAGAAACCACTGATTGTGTTTTCATATTCTGTCTCAAGAATCAGTACTATGAATCCTGAACTTGGAAAATATAATATATTTCTTCGTAAAGTAAGGAAAAAAGATAGTTTAAAATAGTATCAAATAACTGCCTAATTTTTCTTCAGAAAGTGAGATTAAAAGTATGTATCAGACAAAATTAATGAAGATATCCTAGAAAAGCAACCAAAATTCAAACAGCTAAGGTAAAAGAATACCTTTCATTTTTTTTTTCTAAAGACAAATACCAAAGTTTCCAGAGCCTTCCCCATTTTACCTCGTTTGTTTATTATATCACTAACAAGTATTTATTCAGGGCCTGTTGTTGAGCAGACATTATTCTAGGTGTTAAGAATGTAAGAATGAGCAAAATTTGATTAAGTCTTGCACTTACAGGGCTTAATTTTTAGTGAGAACAAAAGACCAGTAAATGAATAAACATATAAATGATGAGTTTATCTTAAAATATTAGGTTCTATAAAGAATAATAAGGCAAAAAGAAAGCATAGAGTATTGCTGTTTATCTAGGGTGATCGGAGAAGGCCTCTCTAAGAAGGTGGCAAATGAGCAGAGAGACCTGAACTAAGTGCTTAAGAGAGACTTGTAGGCCACTTAAAGAAAAGTAAGCTCTAAAGGACTGAGGCAGCAGTGCATGCTTTTATGAGACAACATTTGGTCAGTCATTTACCCTTTCTGAACCTCAATTTTCTTATTTGTCAAATGGAATGATAATTCTGCTTTGCCTAGTTTTAAGAGGAAGGCTGTGTGTGTTGAATTAAGCAGTCAATGTACGCAAATATTCTTAGTAAAAGCAAAAGTACTATACAAAGGGAATCTGTCAAGTATTAATATGCTAATGCTGATCAATGTCGCTTTCACCCAGAATAAAAAGCACAATTTTAGATACACCAGAGCTGAAAGGAACCTCAGGAAACCTTCTTACCTGCTCTAGGCTTTGAAGTTGAAGCGATACTATTAACCTGCTTTTCAGGTCACAAAATTTCATCCCAGAAAATTAAGTGACTTGCCCAAGGTAACATAGCTAGTTAGGACTGGAAGGGATCTGGTAATGTGGTTTTCTGCTTTTTTGGGGGTACCATCTTATTCAGTCATTTGACACTCAAAGTCCCTCTAATGTGTTTAAACATCAAGCACAGGTGAAGAAAATGCAATCCAGTCTCTCCGCAGGCACTGTCCAGGCTCAGAAATGGGGACAGAGAGCCTTCTGGTCCCATTGTTAAGATCATAAATATCTCTCTTGCTGAATTAGCCCTGGGGCTGCAATCCTTGACTCTAGAAAATGGCTTCTGCAGCTGGGCCTTCCATCACTGTTAGGTGATATACATCATCATCTGTTATGGATTGGCCAACATAAAAAAAGCTCCTGTGTGCACAAATATTGAGTCATTTTACTGAGAAATGGGACTTGAGAAATTGCCCAGTGTCATCTTTACTGTAGCCCCTCCCCGAGAAATGGATATACATGACTTGGTCTGAGAATGCTGTGGTTTAGAAAAACTCCATTGGCCTGGAACTAAGAGAGCTGACTTCATGATTTTGGGGTGATTAAATCTGTCATTGAATTCCTTGCAGGAAAAAGTCCTAGAGGGCAGATATATTGGTTTATCCTGCGTAGAGCTTTGGTGAGCAAATTACGTAGAAAGGGTAGCATAATAATGCAATCTCTTTGTGCAAGAACTGGTCAATTTGGAAAGCTGCCTTAACTCATGCTTAACGCAACACTTTGGGACCTTTGAGTAAATTATTGCCTCACTGGGAGCAGCTGGCTCATTAGGCTGCCACATATATAGCAACGATGGCCTTATATTTCCATTCCTAGGAATATTTGATAGATATTAATGCACTCTATTAAAGACTAGAGGCAGGAAGGATGTCTATTAGAAAGATAGCCCTCCATTTTATTTTACTGGCTGTGCTTTCAATCTCTCAACTCTCAGGGGGAAAAGACAGGTTCATTGAATGCCTACTATGTGTCAGTTACTTTGCATAGGATTTTACTCATCAACTCTTACTGACAATCTCTATTTCCTAAATTAGGGTACTAGTGCTGTCTGTATTAATCGGGGTTCTCTAGATAAACAGAAACAACATGAGGTCAATATCTATGTCTATATCTATATCTATATCATCTATCTATATCTATATCTAGCTATATAAGGAATTGGCTCTTGTGAGTATGGAGCTTAACAAGTTCCAAGATCTGCAGAGAACCAAGAGAGCCCATGGTGTAGCTCTAGTCCGAGTCCGAAGGCTTGAGTACCAGGAGAGTCAATGGTTTAAGTTCCAGTTTAAAGGTGGACAGGCTGGAGACCAAGAAGAGTCCATGTTTTAGTCTGAGTCTGAAGGCTGGAAAAGACCAATGTCTCAGCTCAGCAGCCAGGCAGAAGGAATGTTCCCTCCTACTCAGCCTTTTTTTCTCTCCTGTTCAGGTTTTCAATTGATTGCATGAGGCCCACCCATATTAGGGAGGGCAATCTGCTGTACTCAGTCTACTGATTCAAATGTTAATCTCATCCAGAAACACCCTGACAGACACACCCAGAATAATGTTTGACTAAATGTCTAGGCATCTCATAGCCTAGTAAAATTGACACGTAAAATTAACCATTACAGACTTAGAGAAAAAAAGGAACTTGCTCAATGTCACACAGATCTGGGTGAACATATTTCTGTGCCTCAAAGCTTGAATCTTTTCCTTGTACCTCACTGCCCCTAACTACTTCCTAACTTGTCTCTCTGTGTGGAACAGTATGTATTTTAATAATGTGAATTGTTTTCTAACGACTTCAGGAGCTACCCCTACAAGTTTATCTTTCACTATTCTCCAACATTAAAATTCCAACTCATTTAAACTCACGTCATTTTCAGTGATGTATTTGTGATCAATTGTATATATGTGACTATAACTTATATTGTATCAACATCCTATAGCAACTCCTATCCTGCTTCTGTACCTGTCCTCCTCTCCTCATTTCTTGAATGTTTTTAAGTACCTACCAAATGCTGGAAATTGTGCTGAATACTAATAGCATAGAAGTAATACAAATACTAGTCATAGTTCTTACGTATTGGGTATTACCCTGGGCCAGACATGTTTTAACTGTTTATACATATTAGTTCATGATGGTCCTTACAGAGCTACCATTCTGCCCTTTGTTCCAGGAGACTAACCAGCATGGACTACATCAAAAAGGCTGCCATCTACTTTCTGGTGGATAGGGGCACCAGAGAGACTTGTCAGAAACTAGAAGGAAGGTAGAGTGCAAAATCTGAGTGTTAATTCCCTGGCTTCATTAAAGGACACTGGACTTCACAAGGAAACAGACTACATGATTCTCCTTTTGGGCTTCAGTAAAAGCCCCCTCTTTCACCTTAGTCTAGGGATGGTAAGAGGTCAGCAGCTAAGAATTCCGGGTTCTTTGTGGTTTTCCCTTATAAATGTCTTTGATGATAGCCCCTTTGGAAATAAATTCTAGACTTTTTTTTAGGGTGATTGGGCCATTGTTTTTTCTCCTGGAACCCTGCATCCTCAAATCAATCCTATCTGAATTGTACCATTATTGCTACATTTTATGACAGAGGAAGACAGATAGCTTATATAATTTGATGAAGATCACACATTTTGTAAGAAGAGCTGGGATTGGAACCGTAGCAGTCTAGCTTTTGAGATCATGCTCTCAATCACCACAATAAGTATCAATAAGTGTCAATAATCACTACAATAAGTATCATGGTAGCATAATGACACTCTTCCTAGAGCAATAGCTTAGTTCGAGCCATCTTTTCCTATGAAACTTTCCATTTATTTGACAATTGTTTCATAGACCCTACCCCTCAAGTTTATTGAGGATCATACTTAAATTTTCTATGCTTATGTTCTTTTCTTTTTTTTTTTTTTTGAGACGGAGTCTGCTCTGTCGCCCGGGCTGGAGTGCAGTGGCCGGATCTCAGCTCACTGCAAGCTCCGCCTCCCGGGTTCACGCCATTCTCCTGCCTCAGCCTCCCGAGTAGCTGGGACTACAGACGCCCGCCACCTCGCCCGCTAGTTTTTTGTATTTTTTAGTAGAGACGGGGTTTCACAGTGTTCGCCAGGATGGTCTCGATCTCCTGACCTCGTGATCCGCCCGCCTCGGCCTCCCAAAGTGCTGGGATTACAGGCTTGAGCCACCGCGCCCGGCCGCTTATGTTCTTTTCTAATAACTGCAAAAGAGTGTACCTATCTAGGGGGCAGAGACCACAGGTTCAGTTTTTTAACCCACGGCAAGTAGTCCTATCCTGAGAACATGGTACAAATTTAATACATGTTTGCTGATTTATTTAAAAGTTTACTTGCACTTTATAAGTACCTCAACAAAGAGTACTTTCTTGAATGTGTCAGGTATATGGAAAGAACTAGGCTGCCATAGAATGGAAAATGTTGGGTCTGGCAGCAACTCCAACTATTCTTTCTTCTTAGCTGTGTGACCTTGGATGAGTCACTTAACTTCTCTGTATCACCATTATCTCTGTGAGAGTAGTTACCATGTTTGTGCCCCGTGTATCTTGTGTAGACCTTGGAATCTATGAGACATTTGAAAAATATGTGTTAAATAGATAAATAGATGTGTATTTCAAAAATAAACTTTACTTTTAGAAGAGTTTTAGGTGCGCAGAAGATAGTACAAAACATTCCCATATATCCTATACCCAGTTTTCCTTGTTATTAACATCTTGCATTAGCATGGCACCTTTGTTACAATTAATCAATACATTATTGGTTTATTATTTTATTAACTCAAATCATACTTCCTTTCAATTTTCTTAGCTTTTACCTAATGTCCTTTTTCTGTTCCAGATTCCTATCCAGGATACCACATTAATTCAGTTGTCATGTCTCAGACTTCCTTGGTTCTTGGTGGTCTTGATAGTTTTATGTATTCTGGTTGGGGTTTTATGGGCTTCCCCTCTATGGGGATTTGTCTGTTGTTTTTGTCATTATTATACTAGGGTTGTAGATTTCTTGGAGGGAAAAAACAGAGGTAAAATTCTGTTAGATATGAGTTCTAAATTTTCTCTTCAAAGAATCAATATGTCAGTATGTTCATTTCTTTGCCTTCTACTTTTAAACTTCCTCGTAGAGCAACCTTTTTCAATCACCTACTCCACCCTGACTCATCCCGACTACCTGCTCTATCGTAACCATTTTTCCCACCAAACCATTCATCCTGTCACTCTCTTTAAGTTAGCCAATTGGAATTAGTTTAATCCTTGAGGTCTAACCCTAGCCAATAGGGGAAGGACACAGCAGCAGGGGCCACCTGTGTCAGGGATAAGAACCCCTTCCTCTCCCTTGTCCAAATGTGCGCTCACCTTTGCTCCATCTGTGAGGGCGCACTCTTCTATAGAAGTAAATTGCCTTGCTGAGGATTAAAAAGAAGATTTTATATTCAAGTGCTATTTCTGTCGCAGCACCAAACCTTTATTTATAACAGTTCCATTCTCATCAGATTCTATCAAGGGTATATACTATCCTCCTGACTTAATACTGTTGTCTCTCTGTTGCTGAGGTAATGCTTGTCAGGTTCCTCCACTGTACAGTTTTCCCACTTTTCATGCTGTGGAATAAGGTCACTATGTTTAACCCATACTTAAGGGCTGGTGAATTATGCCTCACCTCCCAGAGGGTGACGTATTTACATCAATTGTTTGGAATGCTCCTGCATGGGAGATCTATCTCTTTTAACCCATTTACTCAATCATTTATTGTAACCAGTATGGACTCATGGATATTTATTTCATTCTATGGGGGTATAATCCAGTACTACTTTATTTTGTTGTTCAAATTGTTCCAGGTTTGACCATTGGAAGCTCTTTCAGTTGGCTCTTCTGTCATGTTAGTATACCCCATCACTGTGTTTTGCTTTGCTGTGTGTGTGTGTGTGTGTGTGTGCGTGTGTGTTTTGTAAAGAACTCCTTTACTTTCTTTCACTACAAGATGCTCCAGAATCACGTGGTACATCTCCCATCCTAGTCTTGGAATCAGCCATTTCTTTAAGGAACCTTGGTTCCTTTTATTGGAGAATAGAATTAGAAATAAAGATCTGGATACAAGATGCACTCAATAAGTTTGTCTTTAATGAGGGGAAAGGAAGAGGAAATGTTTCTCAAACAAGGACCCATCACTACTAAAAATAACAAAGTGACTTGCGGTGCATTGCAGGCACTGTCCATTTGGAAAACATGTAAAAGGTGTCCATGTCTTTACAACTCTCTTCTAATACTTCTGGTTCAAGGAGGAAACTTCAGTTTGATCCTGGTAATCTCAAGCTTCAGAATCTCTTTTCTAATAATGTGAAGAAACCTCAGACTGCACGCCTCTGGCAAGCAAAAACATCGAGCTAGAATTTAGCAGCATAATTTTGTTTCATTAGTAATACTGTTTTGTTTCAGTGTATTCATTTATATTATCACCAACAATTTACGGCAAATTCAATTAATTTTCCATTATAATAGCAATACATACTTTTTCCCTTAAAATATATGAAGTAAAAACTGTAAGTCAATTTATAGGAAAAAGATATTAGTGGCTGTTGCAACATACAGAAAGTGGTGAATGAATGATTGAGTTTGGAAAAAATTGGAGACAGGGTCAGGCACAGTGGCTCACACCTGTAATCCCAGCATTTTGGGAGGCCGAGGCTAGAGGATTACTTGGACCCAGGAGTTCAGCATGGGCAACGCAAGGAGACTCCTGTTTCTACAGAAAAATTAAAAATTAGCATGGGGTGGTGGCTTGTGCCTGTGGTCCCAGCTACTCAGGAGGCTGAGGTGGAAGGACCACTTGAGCCCAGGAGGTCAAGGCTGCAGTGAGCTGTGATTGTGCCACTGCACTCCAGCCTGAGTGACAGAGTAAGACCCTGTTTCAAACAAACAAAAACAAACAATTGGAGAGAGTAATCTCAAAAATCTCTTGGATCTCTAGAATTTGATATTCTGTGTCAACCAGTATCTATGATCTCATACCCATGGCTGTGTACAATATTTGGGATAGAAAATATTTTGAAATCTGAAGATCAGAGAGAAAGATGTCCTTGTTGAGAACACTGAAGTCTTGACACTTATTTTCTTGTAGCTATTTTCAGCCCGAAAACAGATCTAAGAGTCAGGCGTTGGCAGAGAAGTGAGAAATGCCATGTAGTGCCTCAAGAGAGCTATGGTGTTGGGATCACAGAACTACAAACCAAGGGGAAGGTTGATCCTAATAGCATCAATGGAGAGCTTCAAAATATTCATAAAAATGAAAATGTAAAGCAAATAATTGTGACAAGCATATTGTCTAATTAAGATGAATCAGACATGGTTCTTATGCATTTTAATTTGTTAAATAAACAGCATATTAATAAGGCTTAATTATATCACCACATAAAGTGACTTTCTAAAATAAAGTTTATTTTGATTTAACATATGCATTTTTTGTATGTTGTTGTAGCACTTTTACAAGCACCATACATAAATAACATCTTGAAATAAATCTCTTGGCTGTGATCCCCATCTTGATAGAAATTTTTTCCTTTTAACTTATTGGATAATTCAGGATATGTAAAGTAATTTTTTATTTTTGTGATATGAGTTCTTTCAGCCCTTTCATTTGAATATCGGAGAAATGACCTTCTTATCTTTGATAGTGTTTCTTCGTGATTCTATTTGTTCTTATCCATTCCACATTTAGATGGTCAACATATACTTCTTTTTCCATCTCAGAAATAGCTCCCTAATCTGACCCCACCTGCCCTTTATATCTATGGAGAATACCTGCAGATTCGTTGACTCTCCCCTGTCAATAATTAGGGTTAATTTCTTCTCCCTTTGCATTTAGGTTGGCTTGTGATCCCATTTTTCACCAACAGAGTATAATGGACACTATGACCCTCAGAGGACTGATGATTTCTACCTTGATCTCTTGAAGCCCTGAGCACAAATAAGTCTGACCACTACTCACTCTGCCAGAGGAACCACATGGAGACTCTGAGACTATAGGGAGAGGGAGAGAAGCTCAGCTGAATCTAACCTTTAGGCCACTTCTGCTAAGAAATCTACCAAGTGAATAAAGCCACTCATTTACTCCAAACTAGCCCTAGATGAACACCTGAGATTCGTAAGCATAAGAAATTTTTAAGCCACTATTTCAGGGAATATGTTATATAATAGATAGCCAGGATGATAGATTGTTCAAAATAATGTTTGCCCTTCCTCATAAGAGATTTATAACTCCCTACCCTCCTGAAGTCAGATTTTGCCACCTGATTTCTGGCATTCTTCCCTTTGGGGGGGTTACACTTCCTTATCTCATTGACATCATATTTGACCATATGATTCATTTTAGCCAACAAAATGTGAGCAGAAATGAAATGCCACCACGGCATAGAAGTTTTAACAGCCATCATGTTGTTCTATCCCCTACTTTTGCCCTCTATGAGGGAATAAGAATGCCCCAAATGAGGGATATTCATTTGGCCTGGCTACCAGAATGAGGAGGGCAAGGAACGGAGATGCAGCAGACTTACAGCTAACACATAATGCAGTGAGAAATATTCCTTTGTTGAAAGCCACTGAGATTTTAGAGTCTTCTACAGAGCCACCAGGGTCATCATCCTAAACAATAAATTCCATTATGTTACTCACCTACATAAAAGACGCCACATCCATGTGATTTCTTACAATTTTGTTCTATCTTACCTCTTCAGTCTCGCCACGCATGTACCTCACAATTCAGTTGGGCTTGTCCTGATTCTTTAATTTTGGATGTGTGTGGTCCACTCTACTTGGCACATACTTTTCAATTTCTCCACCTG
This sequence comes from Trachypithecus francoisi, assembly GCF_009764315.1. Taxonomy (NCBI): domain Eukaryota; kingdom Metazoa; phylum Chordata; class Mammalia; order Primates; family Cercopithecidae; genus Trachypithecus; species Trachypithecus francoisi. Next base: position 22,243,384 of record NW_022681454.1, read on the forward strand.
CAATGCTGATACGTATTCTTTGAGACTCACTTTCAATGCCATTTACTTTGTGAAGCTTTTTCTATTTTTCCTGGACAAGATTAGTTCCTCCAATTTCAGTGTTTCCATAGCAATGATGATGAAGCAGCACAGGAGGAGGTTAGTGAAGAGGATGGTGGTAACACAGTCCTCTTTATGCACTAGGAATTGTTTTAAGTAGTTTGAATTTTCAATTTATGTAATCCTTGTAATAATCCCAGAAGGCAATTCTAGCATCTCCATTTTATAATACAGCAGACAAGTACTGAAATGTTAGGTAATTCACTCAATATCAAACAGTTATTTATTACTGAAGCCAGAATTTGAACTCAGGTGGTCTAGCTTCTGAGTTAGTGCTCTTTATTGCCATACTTCACTGTATTTACAGCTCACATTTTTAAGGTAGCATTTATAAGCTGTAATAAAGTCATCTGTTTTCATGTTTATCCCAGTAGACTGTGAGTTTCTACAGGGCAGTGACCATGTTAGTTGTGTTTATACTCTTGCATATAACCCAAGGTCAGGCATACAGACATTCAGTAAATAACTTTCAATAACTAAGGGTTTGAATTTAAATCCTGAAACTTTAAGTCTAGTTTTTTATTTTCTCTCTATCACATTAGTCACCTTCATTTTATGTGGTTTTTCATCTTACTATTATAAATGAGTACTGGAAATGCATCTGTTCTATTAGTTGAAATAGTAGCCGAGACATTTATTGAAGAAGACTACTATTTCATTTCAATTATTTCCTTTAATGTTAAGATAATTATGATTCAAAAAGGAATGCTAATTTTATGAGATCTTGTTGTGCATGTTAAAATGTATTCTAATCTCATAGCATCTTCTTCAAGGTCTCACATTTCTTTTCTGGAATGTTCCCCACTCTTTTATCCCAAATTATGTTTTCTATTACAAATGATCTATATTTTTTTTGGTTCAAAGTTTTTACTAACTACATTGGTTGAAAGGCTCTTCTTTTTCATTAATATTCCGTTTCTATCACTGAGGACTTACTGATCCTTCTCTTTCCTCAGTGACACATTTGTATGGAAGTACAAACTCTCTTGATACTGATGCCACTCTTGACCACTATGACTGTGATCATAATCGTGATCATCATCCTTGTCCTCATTCAGATATCAGGTGGGGTTGGCAACCTTGCCCATATTGTCTCAGATGATTAGCTTCAGACCTGAATCCAAAGGAAATTTAACACCTATCCTAAGATTTTCATGCTCTAAGTTATTTCATGTTCTCCTGTGGTTTTGAGGTCCTACTTTCTCTGAATTATTTCAGTTTAGAGATTATCTTGTTTCTGGACTTCATTACCTTTTGGCTACAATGCATGGACCAAGACACAGAACTCAGCCATTTTCCACAGTTTCTACTATGGAAACCTACTCATAGCAGGATTCTGTATGTGAAGCAGGCTTTCTAACATACAGGTGTGAAGGACTTGTGTTCAAGTCAAGGTGAGAAGTACAAATTTAGTTGAGGCTTCTGATGTTCATCATGCTGTTTGGCCATACTTTCTTCATTATTTTTCTCCCCTCCTCTGTTTGACCCTCCCCATAGGGGACATTTTTGTTCAAGTCTGTCTTAACTAACAAAATTCTAGCGAGCTTTTGTTATTGTCTTGGTTTCTCCAAACATATGCCTGCCTCGCCCTCCTCCAACAGGCAGCCTCTCAGAGCATGTTTTTCTGACCACATATATCTTTGCTTCTACCTAACAGACATTTATGTGTCATTATACTTTTTGTTTTGCTTTCCATAATAACTGTTTTCTCCTATAGATGATATTTTATATCTTTAAAGTACTTTGATTTTTTTTTACATTTTTCTCATAATTGACCTGTTAGATAGGAGAGGACCAGATACATTGAACTTGTTAATTAAATAACATAGTTGAAGCATGTAGTCTCATGTTTGAAACATGAAGTTTATATTAGACAAGGCTTAAATTCTATTGTGTGTGTGTGTGTGTGTGTGTGTGTGTGTGTATGTGTCTTAATGTTGAAAGAGAACTCAGGGGCCATTTAATTTTTTAGAAAGATATTACAATTTCTGCTTTACAGATGCTTTACATGATGTTCAGAGAGTATCAGTGATTTGCTAAAAGTGAGGAGAAATGGTGAAATGTAGTCACAGAATCTACTCTCTTCTACTTCTTGGGCAATGTTCTTCCTCATTTCTCTAGGAAGTGTCTCCTTCAGTGAAAGTTTGTGAAAAGTGGGGAATAAGACAATAGGGGAGCAGCTGGCCATGCATTTGGTTCTCAGAAATAGGTCACTGGGGGAGAGGATGTATTGCAAAAGGTTTAGAAATAATACCAAGGAAACGAATTGTTCACATAAGTGTAGAATCAGCATAGGGAGAGTCTGTGAGGATGAAGATTTGTAGAGATGTATTATTAATGTTTTTATTCAACTTGCTACTCCTTGCATCATTGCTAGCATCTTTGGATGGTTAAAGTTTCATCAGAGAGAAAATTATGCTCTCATATTAAGATATTAGACCTTATAAAGACAGGCAGCTACTTGTTTCACCAAGAGGTACAATCACCTCCAACAACATATATTTATACATTGATTTTTAAAAATTTTCTGTAAAGGGCTAGGTCAACAAGTTTAGTTTATCAAAGGGAATTTCATTTCCTCATTGACTTTAAACAATGAAGCCCTTGAAACATTCAGTCAATACACATCTCAGGGAAGAACAAAGGCAGCATCTGAAAGGAGGATTAATAAATTACCTGCCTTCAAAACTCAAATAAACTGCACAAAAGCAGTTCTGTAGTTTTGCTGGTAATTCAACAAAGAAAGTCAAATGAAGCCTATAGATCCCAGTTATGTAGAAATATTCAGCAAGCTGAAGGTTGTGATGAAAAGATGTTCAAATAAAGATCATTCCAATGAATATAATTAATAGAGGACTGATATACAAAATGAAAAATTAAAAAAATTGTTTCTGAATGGCTGACACACAATTGCAACATCACACAATTTGGGATTGTAGAAAAATAATTGAACTGAATCTTTTATGGGAGTGTACCAAAGTCAGAGTGGGGGGACCTTAAAATTCGCTGAGTACCTACTATGCTATTAATGTATTGAGATATGTTATTATTTTTGTTTGCTTGGTTGGTTGGTTTTTGAGATGGAGTCTTGCTGTATCTCTGGGCTGGAGTACGGTGGCACCGTCTTGGCTCAGTGCATCCTTTGCCTCTGAGTTCAAGCGATTCTCCTGCCTCAGCCTCCTGGGTAGCTGGTGCCATGCCTGGCTAATTTTTGTATTTTCAGTAGAGATGGTGTTTTGCCATATTGGCCAGGATGGTCTCAAACTCCTGACCTCAGGTCATCCGCCTGCGTTGGTCTCCCAAAGTGCTGAGAGTACAGGCATGAGCCACTGCACATGGCCATTATTATTTTTAATCCTTAGCTAACCTGAGAACAACAAAAATAAGGAAATTTTGACTCAGTGGCTAATGAGAAAGCTTCCTACAGGTCCATCCTCTGCTTTTCTACATTTCTTTCCATTTTGTGTTGTATTAGCACAATTAACAATTAGAAAACCCATAATTGAAAAAGCAGTGACAGTAGCAGGAATAGTAAGGAGAAGAGAAGAAAGCTAGTTATTTTCATTCTCCTTTTCTTGCCCCTCTAGCATGATGGAGACTGTTAGAACAATGATCTTCAGGGTATACAGCTTAAACAGAAAAAACTCTAAAGGGCAGAGTTAAACATCAGTTTATAAGACAAACACCTTTATGACAATCATGCAAGGTTTTTGTTGAGGTAAGGAATTATTGAAGAAAAAATAAAAGATTATGGGGAGAGTATGAAAATGTATTTGAAGCATAAAGTTAATTTTGGTATGGAAAGTGAATAGTGGGTAACCATGTCCAGTGGATCTTTCTCTGGCTCAGTCACTCTGTTTTTCAGAAGACAATAATAAAATCTTTCTTTACCACCTCTCTTAGGATAAGCCGGTTCTTGGATACTTGATGATACATAAATCACATTTCCCTTTTTATATTATCATCATCTCTAGGAATAGAAAGTAATGAATTGCAGGGGTGGTCATGATCTTATAAATATATTAAGATATTACTAGGTTATAAACAATAGAATTGGGACAATTTATAATATGACTTTGAAAGATTAGACTTTAAGAATAAAAAAAAAGACATAGAGGTGCAAACTGAGCAAACAAAGTAGTCAGCAGAAGGTTAGAAGGAAAAGCAAGATCAAAGACTAGGGAGAGGTAGAGGATATTGATGTGTTGTAGGGCAGGTAAGCTGGCCTGATACAGATTGGTCCAACATAGGTGCTTGAAAGGAAGGGCTAAAATGAGAGGGAAGAGGAGGGGAGAGTAGAGAAGGTACCAATCTAGGTTCACAGTGAGAGCATTGTTTTGGGATGGCAAGTAGACTGGCTGAATAAAAAAAGAGTCAATCCAATTACAATGAACAGGTAAAGGTGTAGTCCAGAATCCAGAGCCATGTTCCAAACCCAGATGGTAGCCTCCTGCTTATCCCCTCCAAAATCATAGCAAGGTAATAATGTTGTTTACACAGGGGACACTTAAGTTTGTATTGGATTCAATAAAAAAGAATCACATTGCACTGTGTTTTTTTTTTTTTTTAGACAGAGTCTTGCTCTATCGCCCAGGCTGGAATGTAGTGATATGATCTTGTCTCACTGCAACCTCCGTCTCATGGGTTCAAGCGATTCTCCTGTCTCAGCTTCCCGAGTAGCTGGGACTACAGGCGTGTGCCACCACACCCAGCTAATTTTTGCATTTTTAGTAGAGACGGGTTTTTTTTGTATTTTTAGTAGAGACAGGGTTTCACCATGTTGGCCATGCGGGTCTTGAACTCCTGACCTCAGGCGATTCGCCTGCCTCGGCCTCCCAAAGTGCTGGGATTACAGGCGTGAACCGCTCACTGACTCACTGCACCCGGCCCACATTGCATTTTTAAAAGACAAAGAACGTATTAGTATTTACTTTAACTTGGACTTATCCACTGTAGTTTCCTTCTTAATAAAATAACTTGCACCTCAGAGAAACTAATCCTACTCAACACTTCCTTCTCTGAATTGCTCTCAAAGACAGGAAACTCTTTTTATCACCAAGAATCACTTTCACAAACTGAAATGTCTCTTGAATTGGACATTTCCAACCAAAGCTTTGATTCTCATCACCTGTTACCTGTCTTGTCTTTCAATGCCCGCTAAATGGGTATCCCTGCTATGGACAGCTCACTCCCACCTATCATTCATGTTGTCACGAAAGTATCTTCCGAAAACGTGTATCTGATAATGTCATTTTCCTGTTTAGAAACCATCATTCGTTTATTTTCTTCTGAGTTGCTCCCTATTTGACCTTAATATTTCTTCAAACACTCTACCTGCTTTCCAGGAAGCACACCTGACCCTCCAGCCCTGATGAAGGCTCCATCAGTGCCCCAAAATGTTGTGTTCCACTATGACTGTGTCTTTGCACATGTGTGTATTTTCTGTCCCATTGACTTACAAACTCTTAAGCATATTTCAAATTTTACATCTCCAAAGAAGCCACTTCTACATATGGTAGCATTTCCCACCTTGGCACATCCAGGTGATTTTAAGACTAATATAAACTCTTGACACTCTTTCTTTTGGAGACCCCACCTCATATTATATCAAATATATAAAAATGCATCCAAATCCCCCAATAAACATATTTTCCTTTTAAGATTTTTGTGGACGTTTTTATAATGGACTTCAAAATTGGCTGCATATAACTTATTTAAAGCTGTTATGATTTCTCAGCCATCATTGTGCATACTCAATAATTTTTGTAAACTAAGAGAATCTATCCTTCACATTGTTTTGAAGTGCAATGAAATGTTTATGAGTGTTGAATTTGACAGTGAATGAAATTGACATAATATGTTTATAGACATCTAATTGAACCTTTGTAAATTTTGACTTAGCAGTTTTGATTTAATGTTTTACAGCCAGCAATTAGATTTCTTTTTGTTACAACTCAGGTATTTTCTTGGGCTTTCAAAAGGTTCACTGGCCTCAGCTACTGTGTTTGTAATAATGAGAGAGCTTCCTGTCTGTCCTATTGCTAGGTATTGTATAACATTATCTGCCTGTTCAACTAGATTGAGTTTCTCAACATTTTAGATTATTACCCGGTACGATTACCTGAAACATAGAAGTTGTTGTATATATCTACATACATATGTAAATGAATATAGATGCCTTAGACATGGATGTAGACATGTAGACATAGATACAGACAGAGACATATATATCCTCTTTGAAAAAAATTCACTGAAGCTGGACAGTTTAGTCTATTTGTGTCTATTAGAACTCAGAGGTTCCCGATTGTGAGTTCCAGATCTAGAGCCTGAAAAGTTCATTTTCCATTTATTCAAGAAATCTTCATTTGCTGCTTGTGCTGTATAGATAATTTGCACAACGTCAATTAAAACAGTTTTCTGATCACTGATTTGGCACTTTGTATCAGGCGGTGAAGTCTATAGATTGGAATGAATTGTCTTTTAACATATTATTCACTCGATATGTGAAGGCATATGTTGGTGTGTTGTGCTTGGTGAATGATATATTCTTTCCATCTTGTCATCTTCATACTGTGAAAACATTTCCAAGAAATACTTTTCTAGGTACCACGTGAAGCTGACAAATAACATGAGCATTATCAAATTGACTTGCCTTATTGCAAAGTGATTCTGTATCACCACACTGTAAGCCTTTCAGCAACTAGTGAAGAATCAAAGCTTTTACTATTAAGTGCTTAGTTTACTAACCATTAGATTTTACCATTAGGTGGCTACTTTATATGGAGTTACATAAAAATTTGTCAACTATCCCCTGCTATTAATGAAATCTTAATGATAGAGCTCATACTTTGACATAATTTTTGGCAATGAAAAGTAATGGCAGGTTGTTTGGCATAGAGACTAATTGAGGTACTACTTTTTTCTCTATCATTTAAGTATGATGTTTACAGTTTGTATGTGGTTCACTTGTATACATTTGTCTGCTAACATGCAGTGGGCTTTGCAAACTTAAATTCATTTTAATTGAACCATGCTAAAAATATTTCTGAGGTTGTATACTAACCCTCTGAAAGGATCAGGTGAGAATTTGAGGGGAGTAGAGAATTCAGCATACATTTTGGTATATAGAATAGGTTGTGGGCAGTTGAGTGATAACTTCCGCTAATAATATTGAGAATTGAACATCTAAATTTTTATAATCAGTAATAGAATGATGTTCAGACTTGCCTAGAGTATATTACTTAAGAGTTAGCAAGCAGGGTCCCTTGTTTTCCAGCACCTCAAGTTAGTCCATTATGGGCAGGCTTTGGCATGTTATTGACTGTTTTTATTACATTTATTAGAACACTCATATCCATTAAGTGCAAAAAGCAAAGGTTTTGTAACATTAAGGTTCTGACACAAATGAACAAAAGAAATTTGAGATGCAAGTCAATGGCTTCTCTCCCTCCTCTGTCTTTTTGTTGTTGTCGTTTTTAATTTGCTAGCATAGACAGAGAGTGAATGAATGAGAAGGTAGCCAGAATTAAGGTATAATTTCTACTTTCACTTGGTATTTCTACTATGCATTATTGTTATTTTCAAGGTCGAAATTAGATGCATAAATGTATTAAAGATATTTGAGAGTTGAGGCTTTGGACAATTTCCTATAGACATTTGACCATACATGTGTAGACCCCTCAAGATCTATACGCACAGGAGATGGGTCTGACTTAGGCACCACTGTATCCCCAGCACCTAGTACATAGTAGACACTCAATAAATATTGGTGGATTTATAAATAAGTCTATAAACGTATTCTTAGCCACAACTTAACTACTAAAACATATACTGGGGCATGAAATGTACACCATTAAGCATTAGATGTGTGAAATGCAGTGGCATACCTTATTCAAAGAATAATTATTTTTGCCCTTCTCTAGTTTACAATCTAGTGAGGTAAGTAGTCAAAAATTAAACAGATAATCACATGTTATGTAATTACAAATTGTGAGCAGTTTGCTGCAGGAAATATATCAAACCTTGAGATATCATTCCAAGGGGTTTTATTTTTATTGAGGAATCAAAAAAGATGTCCCTGAGAAAGTATCATTTAAGCTCAGTTGTCCTTTGACAACTAGGAATTCACTCATTGAATGGTAGAGATAAGAACATTCCCAACATAGGGAAAAGCGTGTGTAAATGTTCTGTGGCTGGAAAAAACATAGCGTCTTCAAGGAATTGAAGGAAGGCAAGGTATTCTGTGTAGACCAGAGATAGGGAGTGTGGCATGAATTGAAGAGGGAGGGGAGGGAAAATGCTTGGGATCTGAGTGTCGTGTTAAAGCTTTGGGATTGGATTCTAAGGTTTATGAGTAATTATTGAATGAATTTATGCACATATATAGGAGTTATGTCACCTATTCTGGATTTTTCAGGGAGCCTTGTAGCAGCTTTGTGAAGATGGAATGGAGGGAGACTAGAGAGGAAATGAGATATCACTGAGGAAGCAATCACAGTACTCTAGGAAAGAGATGGCTTGGACCAAGAGAGTGATCTTAGAGGTAGAGAGATGTTGGCAGACTTGAGTCACAAGTGAAGATAGAACCAATAAAACCTTCTGTTATTGGTAGAGAAATATTGGAGGAGAGGAAGGTATCAAGGACAACTCCTGGATTTATATGAACATCTGAGTAAAAAGAAATGTTTTATTTAATAAGAGGTAAGAGGAATATATCTTGGGGAGACATCTAAAGTTTGAGATTATTGTGAGATTTTTTTTTCTCAAGTGTATATGTCATGCAGGCAATGGAGGTTAGAAAAAAAGTCTAGATTGGAGATAAAAATTTGGGAAAAGCCGACATTGGAAACATGGGATTAGTATAATTCCTTAGAGAAACACTGTGGCATAAAAAGGTAAGGAATCACAGAACTGTGTACTGACATAACTCAGGTTAACAGAGAAAGAGGAAACTGAAAAAAAAAAAAAGATAGCCAAAAATGTTTATGCCTTCATGGAATGGTTGGAACTTAGGGACCCTAATTCAATGACTCTTTTTTTTTTTTTTTTGAAACGGAGTCTCGCTCTGTCCCCCAGGCTGGAGTGCAGTGGCTTATCATTTTCATAAAGTGTAGGACATAGCACCTGCCATCAGTGGACTTCTAATCATGTGGGAAATGCAGATAATAAACAATGATGAAAAATTTATGTTTAACTTATAAACATAAAATATGTATGTTTTAGTATATATAATGTATCAGTTTTTGACTGTTGAATTTGACAGTGAATGAAATTGACATAACATATTTATAGATATCTGATTGAACCTTTGTAAATTTTGACTTAGGAGCTTTGATTTAACATTTGAAAGCAGCAATTAGATTCTTTTTAAATCACAACTCAGATATTTTCTTGGACTTTCAAAAAGTTCATTGGCCTCAGCCACTGTGTTTGTAATAATGAGAGAGCTTCCATCTCATATTGCTGGGTATTGTATGACATTATCTGACTGTTCAATTAGACTGAGTTTCTCAACATTTTATATTATTACTATATTTATATATTAACTTATATACCAAGAGCACAGATCTGTGAGAGAGGCCATCCTCGATCAGCTAGGTCCAGCCCAGCTGTCCCAGACCAGAAGATCCATCCAACCAACCCATAGAATTATGAGAAATGGTAAATATTTGTTCTTTTTTAAGACCCTAAGTTTTGGTATAATTTGTTACATACTAACCTTTACAGCAGCCTTTATTTCAGATATTGGATTTCTGTCCCTCTTAGCTTGCCTTAGCTTCCTAGATAGATGTCATATTTTATACCAAAGAACAGACAAATTACATCACTTATATATTCTTGGTGATGATGACAAAAGGGAAGAAGAGTAAAATGTTTCCCTCACTTCATTCCTATATCTGCTCAAATGTTACTCTCTCCAATAACCCAACCTAAAAACTAATATGCTTAGCCCACCATCACCCCCTAACCCTTACCCTGTCATTTTCTTTTATGGTATATATCACTACCTACTATTATTATGATGTAAATTTCCTCACCCTCTAAGCCTTACCCTGTCATTTTCTTTTATGGTATATATCACTACCTACTATTATTATGATGTAAATTTCCATCATAACATACACCCCCCCACATATACATACCATATTGTATGTGTTGGTTAATTTTATGTGTCAACTTGGCTATGCCATCGTGCTCAGTTGTCATTGTATTAAGGCATGACAACTTTGGAGCTCTTTCTTACTGCACCAAAGCTGATGAATAAATTAGTACTGGGGGTAAAGTGCTGTTGTGTCAACATCAACAGTAACAACTTTAATTATGTGTCATTGACTTTAAGGCTGGGCGGCAGAAGGCCAGGAGATTGTTATTGGAGGCTAGAAAAAATGGTAGCTTTTGTCTTGTCTTGTGAAGAGGCAAGACATTTAGTATAAATGTCATTTGTTAAAATGTAGTAGGCAAGTCATCTGCCCAATGACTCTGTGACTTTTAGAAAATATGCTTGAATATACATATTTAAGCCTTGGAAGGCCAAGGGAAGAGAATTGCTATATGATATGCTTAAATATACACAAGTTTCCTTTGGTTGTAATTAACTGGATTTGACAAGATATTACCAGAAAGAGATGAGTTCAGAAAACGATTATCTGTTTGCAACAGCAGTGAAAGGAAAAAGTAGATTTTAGGAACTAAAGGATGCAACGGTCTCTCACTTTCAACCAGTACAAGGTAAAGTTGAAAAATGATTTGAACAACAAAGGCAAATTAAAAGCCCTTCCCGGAGCAAAGATTGAATCAAGAGTATGGCTGTTATGCTTCTGTTAAAACCTCTGAATCAGTTAAGAGGTAAGTGAGCAAGTCCTTTCAAGGTACAAAATGACTCAGGAAGAAAGAAACTAAGGGCATCATCCCATGGAGACTTGATTAGCTCTCTAGAGAGAGGAAGGCCTGGAATAGAATGAGAAGTGTGGTTATTGACATATGAAGATGGTTAGAGTCAAACAAAGAAACAAAACCAACAGGAGCAAAGCTTTTCAGGGAGTTGCATTGTCAAAAGCACTGGCAGCTTGAATGCAGTCTTTGAACAGATTGTTGCTGTTCAAAATGTAAAATGACCTTTCAGTGCATGCTTCTCTACAGGGTGGAGTGAGGGTTGAGGATGGATTCTTATTCAGCTATGCCCAGGGAGGATAATGCAACAAGAAGTACCTCCCAGACTTCAGAATTGCTTTGGACCAGTGTAATGTGTGGCTCAAGGTTTTCCCTTTTCCAAAAGGAAGTAATTTTTGTTTATGGTCTTTTTGGCAAATATGCATCAGGTGTATGGTAAACGATCTGTTTTTTTTTTGTTTTTAGTTCACAGAACACTGAATTAAGTGGACTGTGTTAGTTTGTTCTCACACTGCTATGAAGAAATACCCTAGACAGTAATTTATAAAGAAAAGAGATTTAATTGACTCACAGTCCTGCATGGTTGGGGAGGCCTCAGGAAACTTACAATCATGGGGGAAGGGGAGGCAAACACATCCTTTTTTACAAGGTGGCAGGAGAGAGAAGTGCCGAGCAAAGAAGGAAAAGCCCCTTATAAAACTATCAGATCTTGAGAGAACTCACTTACCATCACGAAAACGGCATGGGGGCGGGTAACCTCCTCCATGATTCAGTTACCTCCCACTGTGTCCCTCTCATGATACATGGGGATTACGGGAACTACAGTTCAAGATAAGATTTGGGTGGGGACACATGAAACCATATCATGGAGCCACAGCTATTCATGTTATAAATCAAGAGATCCAAGAATTCATCCCAATTTCACCCAATTGGTGACTTTTAGAGAGTATTCCATGGATAGAGGTTGAGTGAATTTTGCTTCTTTAAGGGTGCTGGTATTTGTGACTGTGTCAGTAGACTGCAACAGATTGTGTTATTGCTCCCAGTGATGTCCTTCACCCCTCCCTACAAAGTGATTATACATCCTCAGCATTCCTGTTTCTGTGGGAAAGTGTACATCCTGCCCTACTGCCTTTGGGATTGATCATGGGATGTGTTTTGGCCAATCAGTATGTGCAAGCTTAGTTTAGGCCACATCCTAGCAGAAGTTTCAGAGATATCATAAGTTTCCTCCAATTCTCTTTCTTACTCTTTTCCCTTTGCCATAAGAAATGTATGTCTCAACAAGGGCCTGATTATCCACCTGGACAATAGAACCCAAGAACATAGGCCACAGAGGCACAGTAGCGGACCCATAGCCACCAACATGTAAACTGGGTGAGAAGTAAATATTATTATAAGCTACTGAAATTTGGTGTGGTATGTGGCTTTCTAAAGCTGACACTGTGGGAATGAATTATTTTTAGAGAACCAGGACTCAGGACAACCATTTTGAGCCTGAAAAATTCTACATGTATTTTAAATAGTAAGAATAATACTTTTTACCAGGACAAATACCATTTTTCTCTATATGATATTTCAACCTTGCTCTTTTATTTTCAGATAAGAGGTTTTGTTTATTCATTTTTGGTTCTCTTCTGACACATTTGTTTCCCCAGCTTCCTATATAAGCTGTCTCGTTTTCTCCAAAGCCATTTGCTTGTTTCACAGTATCATGTGGAAGAAATATTTGAAGGATTTAGACTAATTTTAAATCCCGCTTCTGCTGCTTGCCAGGAGCATGTCAACAGGACCACCAAGATGACACTGAGGCCCGCACCCGCTGTCCCAAAGGCAGTATCACAGCAAAAGGTGGTTGCCCAATATGTGTAATTGCTACATTTTTCCCTCTAGAGACAACTTTGTATGCTTTGTGATCTGTGTGAATGTTTAAGCCTCTCTCAAACTCCTTACTTGCCCACTATCAGCCTCATTATGAATATTATATAAGGAACATTTCAAAACTTCCTTTCTTCCTGAAATAACCTTTTAAAAGGGTATCTCTTCACCTCCGTTCTCTGTGTGCAGATCTGTTCAGTTTTGAAGCCTTAGAATGTTTCAAAGGGTTCATTTGTTCTGAGGACTTCCTTTGGACAGATAGCGGTTTGTAGAACATTTCCTGTCTCCACATTGTTCAACCCACCTGCTTTCATTTATGACAGTCTGCTTGAAAGGGTCTATCTTTATATATATATATATATACACACACACACACACACACGTATATACATATATATGTGTATATATACATCCTACATATATATAACAAGATATATACATACACACACACACACATATATATATATATCTCTTGTCTCTGTTTTCATCAGTCCAGTTTCGTTATAAGAAATAGTGTAGTGGTGGCTTCTAGCTATTTGCTGTGTTTGGTTCTTGAATTTAGAGTCCTTTTATTTCTTCCTGACGAAGGCTTTTGTTCTGGGGTAAATCTTAGTCTATTGACTCCTTGTATCCATGTTTCTTTCTTTTTTCTTGCTTGCTTTATTAGCTCTGTAGTCTTCATGACTCATCCCTGTCAATACTCTCAGAAGATTTCTGGTAAGATGCCCAGTCCCTCAGTACCAATGCCTCTTTCTACTGTGAAGCAGTGGGGAAAAATGTAGTTGGGGCCAGAGGAGAGTAAAGCCTAAAGTTTCAGAGCAGGATTTTTGGTTTTACTCTGAGACTACCACTGTGCTCCTTTCAACAAGTCACTTCCCTTCCTCAGTCTGTTTTGTCTTTTGTACCATAGGTGATCCCAGGAATTTATGAGAGTGCAAAAAAAAAAAAGTAATTTTCTAATAGTTCACTTAAATATGTAATTATACACACACACACACACACACACACACACACACACAGGTTTATATTTTGACTCAGTTAACGACCGTTTTTGTTTTTGTTTTTGTTTTTTTCTTAATGAGAAAACCGCATAATGGTTTGGTCCCCGCTCCCTTGCCTATTTAAGAAGGACTTAGATTATATTTTCATGTAACATGGGAATTCAGCTATGCTCCTTTAGTGGAAATAGACCTAAAGAGAGACATGCAGATATGTAGACAAAGATAGATACATCTCCTTCATCAATAGAAGCAATAGTAATATACTTCAATATTTAAATATTTGTCTTGCTAACAGATGATATATACCAGCCACTTCCTAAAGAAAGTTCAAGGGTAGATTTTAACTTTGTGAAATGTTTACGTGCTCAGGGCAGGCCCTAATCCTATGTGGGATGTAGGTCCTGTGCATTGCATTTGGCGCTGGTTTAATCTTGGGCACACATGCATCCTTTATGTCTCCACTCAGGCTGCCTGTAATGTGTCTTGCAAGAATAATGACCTTTGTGGAATGTCTGCTAGGTATCGTGCACTTTACACACACATCACTGCCTTCTCTGTAATGTATATTTCACTTGTCCTATTCCCCCCTAATGAAATCAGAGATCCTTAGTCACATGCTCAGGGTCAAATACAACAAAATTATTGCTCAGATAATGTGTTTCAAACCCACATAGGATTATTTTTGAGTCCAACAGGACAAAGTCCAAGTTCATCAGCATGGCATACAAAATATTTTGGGATCTCACCGTTCCGTGCCTCTCCACACTTGTCACCTCCTCCTACTACACTCTGTGGCACTGCCGCCGAGAAATGCTGACATCTTCCCCAACACCGTGCTGTCCCCCACATCTTTGTTTTGTGCCTATGCTATCCTCTCTGTGCAGAAACATGCCTCACTTTGCCTGAGTAACTGCCATATGTCCTTTAAGATTTAAGACACTGGAGATACAATTATGTGATTAAGAATGTAGCCATGTAGCTCTCTGCCACTTTCTAGCTATGTGCCTTTGGGCAAGTTATTTAATTTCCCCACGCCTCAGCTTCGCTATTTGTAAAATAGCCATAAAAGTACATGACAGTATTGTTGAAAGAACTAGATGAATTAAGTTATGCACGTATCCAGCACAGGGTAAAGCATTACATGCTAGTGTTTGCTCCTTAGATTTGCCTCAGAAATCACCTCCTCCAGGAAGCTTTCCTTGATTCCTACTCTCCTTTCTACCAAACAAGATTGAATGTTCTCTTTTATAATCATCCACAATGTTAATTTATTTTAGTATTAACTGTTTAGATGTTTGTCTTTGCTATTACCCCCAAAAAACTCATAAAATAGAGACAGACATCTAAACACATAAGACTAAAACACATGTATTTTTGAACACCTAACAGCTAGCATATTGGCTGCTACATAGTAGAACTCAAAAATAATTGCCGAATGAATGAATGAATGAAATGTTTACTTTATTATTGTTGTTATTATTGTATTGTTCTAACTAACCTTTACGGGTTACTTATTGTGTGCTAGGCACTATTTTATGCACTTGATATGCATTCTATGATTTAACCTTCACGCAAATCCCGTAAGGTATGTATGATTAACCCCATTTCATGGATGAAGAAACAGAGATACAGAGATATTAAATAACATGTCCAGGGTCAATCACTAGTATCTATGTGAATATGAATTTAAACCAAGTAGTCTGATCCAGGAGTTCACATTCTTAGCTATTTTCTTTTGCAGCCTCCAAATGGATTTAAAGGGAAAATAAGAAATAAGGAAAGGAAGAAACAGGAATAAATGAGAGAAAGGGGGGAAAAAGAGAATAACTGGAGTACCACAGTCTTGATTGGCATCACCTGAAGCCTTATGGGATTGCCTTCACTGGCTTCCGGATTTATGTTAAATGTTTGACTTTTCACAAAAGTCACTGCAAAAACTAGCCCTGTGAAATTTCCTTCTTCATTTGCTGTGAAAAATTACTAGTGAACATCACCCATTATATTGTTTGATTCTTTTCATATTATTCCGCCCCCCCCCACACACACACAAACACACACATACAGAGTCACACACAGAGTTTGTTCCTAGTAAATCTGTTGTGTACCTGAAGGCACTGGCCTGCTTCCTTCTATCTGATCACCACGGTTGCCCACTTAATGGAACCACTTTGCATTGGCTGCTGTGAAACACACAGCAGCCTTCATGCTTGGGCACAGAAATTGTATTACCCTCTGCCTGGAATGTTAGTTTTTCTCTTTTGACCATCTTTCCATCCTAAACTTTAATTCCTATATAATTAATTGTATACTATTAGTATTTCTCTCTTCTGCCAGCAAAGTATAATTTTTTTAAAAAATTGGGTGTCAATATACACATTGAGTTGACTATCTGTATGGGATAACCTCCACCCTTAATGATTAATGTCATTCTAGAATGGCATATTCAACCAACTCATGGTCACCATTTTAAATAATAATAATTTAATGATGATAATCTTTTGTAAATAAGGTTCAGAGGGGTTAGGACTTTCCCCCAAATCACAAAACTAATTAAAATGGCAAAGTCCAGGGACAAACAGAATTTTGAACTCTGTGTTGGTGCCCTGTTTTGCATATAATGACCATCAATATTGATCTTTCAAGGTAATATCAACAGAGATGGCAATGCCTCTCAAAACACATTAAAACATTAATTGTTGGAGATGAAGTGTTAGGTTTGACAGAGCATATTATGACTAATTATGAGAAATTTAGGCTCTTGTACAATCTAAATATATTCTTTATATCATTTATCTCCTGTTTTCAGCTTTAAAAATAAATGTATATTGCCTTCATCACAAATGTTATGAATACTGATTATAGAAAATGTAGAAATCCAATAAATTAGAAAGAAGAGAGAAAAAATTACTCAAAGTCTACCACTCACTTAACATTTATATGTATTTTGAGTCATTTTTGTTTGTATAATTATTTTTTAAAACTTTTCATAATTGTAATAATACTATTTTATACTCTCATTTGTTGTCGAAGGTACCACACGTACTTCTCCATTTTATTATCCGCAGTTAGCAATAGAATTTTAAATAGCTGTAAACTAATTAGAAAAGTAATTCCTAATAATTCCCTTAACCTTTCCTCTATTATTGGGCTTTGAGTTTATCTTGATATTATTCACAATGTTTCAATAAATGTCGTGATGTGTGTAGCCTGTTTGTATTGAAATTACTGTATTAGGTCATATTAGCAAAGATCTAATTGCTTGCCCAAAGCTTAGGTGATGGAGTGTGGTGGACAAAGCACAGGCTCTGGTGCTAGAGAGACCTGGATTGGAATCTTGTTGCTCCGTCTCGCTAGCTCTATGGCTAGGAGGAAACAGCCTCACAGATCCTTTGGTTCTTCTTTTATGAAATGAGGACATTCAGATCTGTTTCATAGGGTTGTTGTACATTAAATTAGGTATTGTATTAAGCTCAGCAGTAATGTTTTAAGGCTTTGATGCCTTTTGCCAAATTATTTTCCTGATGGTTGATCCAAGTTACTTTCTCATATTCAAGCAATGTATGAAAAGTTCCCATTTCGTCACAACCTTCCCAGCATTTTTTGACAACTTGATAGGTAGTAGGAGTGTGTGGTGATTTTTCAAGTCCCCCTATGTACTTTGCTTTTCAGGGAGAATGAGCACGTTCACATGGACTGGTTACCAGGGGTTCTACATCTTTTGTGATTTGTTGATCTTCTTTTCTCATGTGTTGATTGAGGTCAGTTACTGATTTATGAGAATTTTTTTCTTCTTCAGAAAAAAAATTTTATGTATAAAATGATTATTACTGATTTATCTTATCCTTTACTGTCAGATTTTAAATATCTATTCCTTAACATTCTCCATGGTCTTTTCTTTTCTTTTTTTTGTTTTTAGAGGTGAATTTTTTTTTATTATTGTTATTATACTGTAAGTTCTAAGGTACATGTGCATAACATGCAGGTTTGTTACATATGTATACTTGTGCCATGTTGGTGTGCTGCACCCATCAACTCGTCAGCACCCATCAACTTGTCATTTACATCAGGTATAACTCCCAATGCCATCCCTCCCCCCTCCCCCCACCATGATAGGCCCCAGTGTGTGATGCTCCCCTTCCCGAGTCCAAGTGATCTCATTGTTCAGTTCCCACCTATGAGTGAGAACATGCGGTGTTTGGTTTTCTGTTCTTGTGATAGTTTGCTAAGAATGATGGTTTCCAGCTGCATCCATGTCCCTACAAAGGACGCAAATTCATCCTTTTTTATGGCTGCATAGTATTCCATGGTGTATATGTGCCACATTTTCTTAATCCAGTCTGTCACTGGTGGACATTTGGGTTGATTCCAAGTCTTTGCTATTGTGAATAGTGCATAGTCTTTTCTTTATGTCTTCTCTTAAAGCCTTGTGATTACAGGATAATGTAAGGAACTGGTTCTCTTGTATACATGAGACATGTTGTGTCTATTTTTGTTTACAGGTGGGATCTAATGAAATCTTACCTGCATGAGTAGAATCTTATTGGTTTACTAAGAGTAATTCACTATATGCAAGTAATTATTTTTAATACTTTATTTTTATATGTATGTATGTATAGTTATTTTGTTTATATTTACTTAGTTTAGCAAACATTTATTGAGTCAATATTATTTCCCAGACATCATGTGAGACTACAAAACATATACACCCCAAATGCTTTGTGGGTATAAACCAATGTGATCTGTGAACTGTGATATGAAAACATTTATCTTTTTTCATTAACCTCTACTAACTGATCATTAGTTCTCTCAATTGCAAATTAAAGTGGCAAATTCCAGCAGTACTAGCCATATCGGTGTCAGCAATAGAAATAACAGATATTCTATTTGCAAATGATAGATATTGCTTATATCTAGAAATGTTGTCTTGTATTATTTCAAAATAATGTAAGTTATTAGTATAACTATTAGCACTTATTTTGTAATGTATTACTAAAAAAGAAATACATTACTATGTCATAAATTTGCTTTTTAAGTTTTCTGATGGTTTTATATGTAAATATGCAAATGTTATTATAATTGTTTTCATGTATAATTCTATGAATGTTATTTATGTATTTAAAAGCCTTTTTTCTGGGAATATGCTATTCTGTACAGGTTACATCAGCTTGACAAAGGCACGGCAAAAAAATGTTTAAAAACTTCATCGAATGAGTGAAAAATTCATAAAAATAAGGCTCTCACAGTACTTCAATTCCTTGGATTTTCCACACGTCCTCTGTACCTAATACAGATATTCTGTGGGGGAATGGTGGTCTTTTGGTATTCTTTACTCCTTATTATATGACTTAAAATAATGTATGTGTATCAAACTCTTACCATGTGCACCAGATACTTCATGTTAACACCATTATCTCATTTAATTCTTCAGAATGTCTTATGAGTTGAATGCTATCATTTCCCTCATTTACCAGGTAATGAAACTGAGGCTTGGAGTAATTAAATAACTTTCCTATTCATAGTGCCCTTTAGTGGAGGAAACTGAGCTGATTCCAAGGCCCATGATCGCAATTGTGGCCTCATTAAACAGGAGTCACTTGACGTAATTAATTTTAATAAAAAGCCACTGAATAACATAACCCATATCCTATTACCATAAGAGTTCCAAGAACTAATAGGAGAGTGGCATGCTTCCTCTCTCCAGCATGTAGAGGAGTTTCTGTGATGTTCATTTTTTTATTTTCCCTCCAGTTACATTCTTTGTTCTTCTCATCCTGCACTCTGCCTCGAAGTCTAGTCTTAAAAATTACATTACTTGGGCTCCACCTTTTCTCTAACTTTTACTTAGGTTCTGTGAATGGAAGGTACTTTCAAGACATTGAAGAAAGGAAGGGGAGGGCTACCATTGTTTCTTTCTCTCCTGTATCCTGATGGGCCATGGTTTTGTCAGTGACTGTGTTTCTTCTTCTATGGGCACAATTCCTGGGTTGTGGTTCCTTTTCTTTTGCTGCAACTTTTTCTGAGTACCAGTAACATTATTCTCATCACTGCCTCTTTAGGCCTACGTGCGTAACATTCTCCCACTGTTGCTAGTCCCTGGGTACCTCACTATCTTTTGCTGGGAGGCTTAATTTATTTTTTGTCTGTGTGAATAATGCTTTCATTGAGGTTTCTTCATTTAACACACTAAGTAGGCCATCTAACTCTTATCAGTATCCCAACTGATATAGTCTTCCTTTCACAGTTGGAATGGACAATGCTTGCCCTTATTTCAAGAAAATTGAAAGTGGTTTCTGTTCACTAAATGTTTACATTCTTCTGCCTTAAGATTTTCATATTCGCTCAAAGAACATTTTGATGGATGAGAAGCTGAGCAGAAGAGAGGAATAAGTGGGAAGAATAGTAAGTCAAAAACTTAGGTCTTGCTTTTCATCTGTCACATCTTACTGAAGTAAACTCAGGCAAATTCTAGAGTCTTGGTGAAACTTGATTTCTTCACCATGGCAACGATGATAAGGATGCCTCTGAGGAAGCTGTTGTGAGGAACTAATGAGATGATCCAGCGAAAAGACTATTCTATAAAGATATATATAAAGTGACATATTCTAAACATTGTTCATACGCTATGTTTACTTAAAAATAGGTAATCGATATGGAAGCACTGCAATAATTAGACATTCTATAAAGGTTATTTAATTTTTTATATTGTATATTCCAGAAATTTAGGAGCTGTTTATAGCGTTCTAACGAAATATTTGAAACTAAGGAACTTATTTAAATAAAACAGAAATGTATTTCTCACAGCTCTCGAGGCTGAAACGTTCAAGATTATGGGCTCAGTAGGCTCCACTGTCTGGCAAGGGCTGCTCTCTGCTTCCAAAATGACACCCATTGCTGCACCCTCAAAGGAGAAGAATGCTGTGTCCTCACATGGCAGTACAGCAATTTGGTACAGCAAGCCAGCCAAATGCTGCATGAAGCCTTCTTCAAAAGGACCTTAGTACCATTCATGAGAGAGGAGCCTTCATGGCCTAATTACCTGTTAAAGGCCCCAGCTCTTCATATCATCACATTACCCATTAATTGCAGCACCTGAATATTGGAGGAGATACACTGAAACCATCACAAATGGCAAATAGGAAATGATCTGACGTGACTCTAACAGAAGTTGGCTGTGAGAGAGAGGGGTGTTAGAAATAGTGCAAGCTCAGGTGAAGATTGGGACATAGATATAAAGTAGGCTTCTAGGCTTAGATGGAAAGTTTGTTTAACTAAGTAAATGTAAGCCAGAAGCAGAAGGAAAAATCAAGATTAGATTCAAAGGCTCTGACTTGGATGACTGCATGGATAGCGGCACTCAACTGATCATAAGGAGAAAGTTTGTGGGTGGACATAACTCGTGTTCAGATGTGTAATGAAAAGAACCAGTGGGGCATATAAACAGAGATGTCTGACAAACTTTTTGAAATCTGGGTGTGGGATTCAAAAGACAGGTCTGGGCTGCAGAAATATAATATGAGATTTTGTGAATGCCACAAAGAATGAGTCATTTTTAAGAGCAAAACTTTTTGAATAGTGTGGGTTTATTACTTTAAACATTAAAACTTTGAAGAATCATTTGGTGGAAGATCTTTCTAAAACTTTATTGCACATTTTTCTGCCATCTTAAATGATGCATCTGGAACCAAATTTATTTTTTTCTTGTTGTCTCAGGGTCATCATTATAATCATCTGTTATGATAGCATACTATAATTCAAACATGCTCTTGGAATAATTGAGATGCACAGAGCTGCTTCCCTTTATTAAGCAACTTCAGATCATTGCTGGTTTTTTTGTTCTTGAGTTTCATTTTTATCATTTCTATGGTTTCCATTTGCTCTCAGCTGTCACTTCCTGCAGCTATTAATGCGTCACCCTGAACTGATATACTGTGTCCTTTCAATAATTTGCTCCTCAGCTGACACTAGTTGGAGAACCGGATAATCCAACATATGGTAGCTATGTGCAAACAGTTTTAGAAGAAGGCATAGAGCATCTCCCCAACAGGCAATTACATTGGCTTTAATGATACACTTTGGCAATACTTCTTTGGACTCTTCAAGGACTTTGGTGTTTATATTTTAGTTTTCAGCTGTGTTTCATAAAGTTGCATGTCTAAATTTGAGTTCTGGATTAGTATAATGTTATTGTATGCCTATCACAAATGGACAAAATAAACCAGTGGTTTATGAAAGTATAGCTTAATGTGTATTTTTAATTTCTTAGAGATAGAATCCACTGTGATTTTCATCAATTATATAAGATTAAATTTTCAGACTATTTTTTCAGTACATTTGCTGTAAGAATAAAGAAGACAATCTATCTGACTCGCAGGTCTTTAGTGTGAAGATTGTGCAAGGTCAGTATTCTAACAATTTTTTCCGGATGACTAGATTGAACCTGGTCGATTGAACACACCAGTGTTTCTGCAGGGCGAGCCTTCATTGTTTTCAGTCCATGTGCCCTTGCATTGCTTTCCGGGCAGGTTTTCTTGATTCATTGTCTTGTGTTGGTCTATGCTAATATGCTGAAATGTGTTGCAGTTTCTTTCTCTAGTTGAAGTCGTCCTTCACCATTTGTCACTGTTTGTCACCACAAATGCTGCTTTGAAGCTCTTTTTCTCTCACACGTCCACATTCGTTAGCAGTTTCTTGGTAGCATCTACCGGGTTATTTGTCCCTGAAGAGTATCATTTTTGGTTTATTTTCTCTGATATTCATTTAATGATTTGTTACTTCAGCTCAAGCCATAATTTCCTGTCAATTATATTGTAAATTTCTCATGCATCCGTCAGCATGTCTTCTGGTATTCCTCTTATTATGTCTTGTCTTCAGAAATTTTCTTTCTTCTCTGACCTTTGTCTTTCTGAGGGTTTCATCTTTCCCTTCCTCTACCTTAGCACCAGGAATGAATTTTCTGTTTTTACTCCAGCAGCTTTTTAAAAGATAGCAAGAAACATGCATATAAGACAGCTCCCTCCACTGTCATTTTCTTGGAACTTTTGGTATCTAGACAGACATGCACAGGCCAAGGGGGAATGCCATGCTCTGATTGGAGTTATGTGGTCACAAGCCAAGGAGCTACCAGAAGCTAGGAGTGAGACCCGGAACCAACCTTTCCCTAGAGCCTTCAGAGGCAGCATGGCCTCACTGATACCTTGATCTCAGGTTTCTACCCTCCAGAAACATGTGACAATAACTGTTGCATGAGCCACTCACTTCATGATATTTTGTAATGGTAGCCTTGGAAAACTAATCCAGTTCCCACAATTTGTCTCTTTTTTAAACAAAGGCAGACTCATCCAAAGAAAAATCCTTTGTAGAATCTGTTTTGCACACCTCAAGAAGGAGACTCTGGGGTTTTGGTATTGAAAAACCCAGGAGAAACTTTCTGCCCAGGCTTAAAAAACAACTTTTCAAGACAGTGTTCCTCAAACCTAGCTTTATCGGAAACACTTGGATAAACCTTTTTTAAAAATGCAGATGTCTAAGTTTAACTTTCTGGAGATTCCGATTCAACCTATTTGGGAAAGAACTTAGTTATCTATTTTGAATAATTTGTTTACATAATTGTTATGACTGGCTCAGTGTAGGAAGCACTTACCTAAGAGTTTGAGTAATGAAGGAGAGATTTTGATAATTAGGGCATGTCATTCTTGGGGGGGAGGGGAAGGTAATCTAATAAAACCTTGACTTCCTTGCCTCCATTTTCTTTGATTTTAAGATGGAATGAACTAACCAGGAAACCTCTGACCTGAATTTTATTCTTATAAAGCAAAAAAGATGGGGACCGTGAAAGAAAGTGAATGTAATAAACTTCTAGGAACTTTAACAGGCAATGAATAAAATGTTGGGTAAAGTTGGGTATTACAGGAAATCAGATTCCATTCACTATTCTTTCAACAGAGTTACAGAGGTCCTACAATGAGCCAGTTAATATGGACATGAGCAAAGAAGAGATATGCTCCTATGACCAGAGTGTCTAAAAGAAGAGATGACTAAAGAAGAAATGACAGCAAGCTTGGAAAGGTAATTCTGGAAATATGACCTGAGGCACTACGGAAACCTCCGTGGCTGCATGAGGAGCCCTCTCATGAATCCAGACTGTCAAAATTATGTGCAAAATATTGAAAGAGAGACACATAGAGAAAGACTACAAAAGAATAATGCGAAGATAAGAAAAACATGGCCAGAAAAGCTAAACCCTTTGCAGTAGCAGAGCAGGCATTATAGTTTTTATTCACAGATGGGTAAACTGAAACTAAGAAAGATTAAGGAACTTGATTGAATCTCATACCTAGTCAAATGGTACTGAGTCCTGCTCTTTCATTCCTTCTACTACCGTGCTGTCCAAAGCTAACGTTTCTGTTCTCTGTGGTGCAAACCTAAAGGAGTCACATGTTTTCCTGGAGAAAATAAACCAAGAATTCCAACCTTCCTTCATATTCATATAGATGGCCTATACACAAAGGAAAAGGAAATATTCATTAGTCTTCAAAAATATTCTTTTTGCTGAGAGTTGGAATAAGAAAATCCCTGAGAAAGAAGGGATATAAGTATACTTTTTCCTGACATCAAAAAATTAGGATATGTCACAATGTTTAATTTTTTTCTAGGTCACTTTTTATAATCATTCATATTTGTTGAGTTATTGTAGTCAGCTGCCTGATTTTAAAAGCTTGTTTGACTGCTAGTACTTTGGGAGACCAAGGCAGGCAGATCACCTGAGGTCAGGCGTTCCAGACCAGTCTCAGCAACATTGTGAAACCCCGCCTCTACTAAAAATACAAAAATTAGCTGGGTGTGGTGGCAAGCACCTGTAATCCCAGCTACTAGGGAGGCTGAGGCAGAAGAATCGCTTGAATCTAGGAGGTGAAGTTTGCGTTGAGCTGAGATCATGCCACTGCACTTCAGCCTGGGCAACAGAGACTCTGTCTCAAAAAAAAAAAAAGAAGAAGAAGTTGTTGTTTGAATGAATGTCTCTTAGTTCTGGAACTTGAGAGTGGAAAGATTAATCTCTTTTCATGACTAATTATGGCATCCCCTTATGTCCAGACATGGTTGTAATTTAGGCCTTTATTTAGTTAGCTGTTTTAGTTTTGATGAAAATCACTAAAACCTCTCACTGAATACAGTTCTATGACTGACTATAAGTGATGCCAGACTAGGGCTGTGAAACATACCTAGAGATAGACTTTTAAATTGTTAGTTGACTCTTAATGTATATTGGACAAAATCAAAGGGTTCTGTAATTACCTAACCAATCCTCCCAATAAGTCTTTGAGGTAGATACCATTGAACTCATTTTGCCAATAAGAAACTGAGGCACTAGGAAAATGTATACTACCGCCATTTATTTCTGTGTTATATGCAATTCTGAAAGAGAAATCCTGTTTTCTTTCCCACTTTCCATCTCTAGTCTTAGAATAGGTTAATTTTCAGTAAATAATGAGACTAAGAGTAAGAGAAAAAATACTAAACAGAAGCAAATACAGAACCAGCTGGAGTAAACTTGAACATAGAGATAGATTTTCTTTTAGAAAAATCCTTCCATCATCACAGATATTTATAAACCTTGCCTAAAACATCAGACTTGACTGACATACTACATTGTTGATTCATGATCTATTTTAAAAGGGAAAGAGGGCACTGTCAGGGTGTCCACACAAAGGCAAGCAGGTATTCTGTTCTATTTGAAAAGAACACTGAGGATCATGACCTGTAACTTGCAGAGAGTTCTCCGCACCTCTGCAAGAACTAACTGGCCAAAAGGACATCAGAAATAGATTATGGAATTTCCAGGCAAAGGGCAAAGAAAGGATGTGTACAA
This sequence comes from Trachypithecus francoisi, assembly GCF_009764315.1. Lineage (NCBI taxonomy): Eukaryota > Metazoa > Chordata > Mammalia > Primates > Cercopithecidae > Trachypithecus > Trachypithecus francoisi. The sequence goes on from NW_022681454.1 coordinate 22,269,118, forward strand.
AGTGAGCTTTCTTAAGCACTGAGAGATCTCAACGCCAGTCAAGAGCGTCCAGGAGAAACATGAGTGAGACTGAAGAGCAAGACAGCTGTAAGGAACTGGCAAGGGTCTGCATCTTTAGAGTTTTACTATACTTCCCTGCCTGTATTAGTCAGTTGTAAGGGTGCATGAAAATGCTGTGGCAAGGTCTGGTATTCATTCACTACCATCTGTTTCAACTGGTGTGAAAATTACCCAGAATTCTCTAGGCAGGAGCAGACCCTACAGGAAACTTAGAGGGCATTTAATTCAATGTTCCCATTGTACAGATGACAAAACCAGACACAAAGACATGAAGTGATTTGCTAAGGTCACACCACTTATTAATAATAGCCTGCAGACTAGTGCTAAGGGTTCTTGAGCTCCAGAGCTTTTATTTCATGAACACTATATTGTCCCTACTTTGTGTTAATTCATTTCTCCATTCAACAAATATTTATCAAGTGACCACTGTGTGCCAGATATTCTGCTAAGCACTGTTGAGTGTCTAGTATTTTTCAAGAAAAAAAAAAGTAGTCTCTGACCTAAGACCCCACAGTTTAGAGAGGGAGGCATGTATGTGTTAAGATACTGACAGCAAAATGATAAATACCAGAAGAATGGTATGTGCAAAGAGCTATGGAACCAGCGAAGAGGGATAAGTGTGGAGCTTGCAGTGGCACAGAATTTGCTTTCTTCATAGGCTTACTTTACAAAATCAATTATTTACCTAAGAATTTCAATTTAAATCTTTGATCTGAAATAAGATCATTTAAAAATTATATGCTTTGATTTTTTTTTTCTGATAAATGTGAGTCAAAAGCCATCATAGCCATATTTTTTCTTGGAGGTTTAAGTTTTGAATAGGCTTCTGATATGGGTTGAATTGTGTAGACCCAAAAAGATATGTTTAATTCCTTACTCCTGTTACTTGAAAATGGGATCTTATTTGGAAATAAGGACTTTATACAGATAATCAAGTTAAAAACAGATCATTAGGGTGAGTCTTAATCTAATATGACTGGTGTTTTTATAAAAAAGGGAACTTGGACACAGAGGCAGATGCACACAGATGGAAGACAATGGCCATGGGACTGCTATGACGTATCTACAGGTCAAGAAACACCAAGAATGACTCCTTAGAATTTTGGATTTCTTTAACTTCAGAATTCCAGCCTCCAGAATTGTGATAGAGCATATTTTAAGGCCTAAGTTCATGCTACTTTTTTTAAGACAGACCTAGGAAACTAATACAGCTTCCTTGGAGAGTGATCAAAGAGCAGGACTAACTTCTATTCCTAATACCTTGCTGCAATACTTGGGAGAAAAACACTGGCATCTGTGCAGCCATATTTTTATGAACCTTGTGGAATCTTGACTTTACAACCATCACAGTGAGACACTTGCAGAGGATTCTACAGATGCTGAATGGAGATTTGAGGACATTCATCTATCCTCACCTCCTCCACATAACCATTTGTGTTCCTTCAGTAAGTTTTCAATGCTGGTTTCTTAACGTTGTCACACAAATATCTCATGACACAAAAATTATGAACAGCACACCAAGGCTAATAACACGTACTCCATTTCTTTGGGATTAGAATACCAGGCTTTTTGCACTGAAATGATTGGACTTGCAACTTTCCATTGACAAACTCTAATTTGGTGATTGTTGTTAAAGAGTAAGCTTATGTTTTAAAAATGATTTTGATGACCATAGCTGCAATAACGGGTACAGCACTTTTTAAAACCATGAAACCATGACTGTAGGTGGCATTTGAAAAATACACTCTTTCAACATAGAAAAAAGTTATAAAAGTTATTAGGCAGCATCTTTGAGAGTTGTGTAACTTTACCTGGAAGACTGTTGTAATTATTTGAAGACCTAGGTATTCACAACTTGCATTAGAAACATCAGCCTTTCTGCAATTGACTAGTTGTTCATCTGACACACTTCACTTACCCTCTCTGGGCTGCTGTTTCACAGAGCAGGAAACCTGAACAATGATATTTATTTCCTTAAAGGATAATGAAGAAACAGAAATTTGTGTCAGGGATGCTTTTGAAATTCAACAAGTTGGGAAAAAAGAAAACTTTTTATACTTTTCAAAGCATCTTCAGGTGGACTTGTTTTTAATTGATAAAGAGGAATGACATTCTGTCTGCACTTGAGACTCTTATGAAGAGCTGTTGTATATCCAGACACTGATGTAACAAACTTATGGTAGAAAATGTTGGTTGCCAATGAAGCTAGAAGCTGCAAGAATGGCCTGAGATCTAAAACCTCTGTCCTGAGATTCAGCCAAATATTGGGCACAGCAAGTTATAGAGCCAGGAAGTTCAACCCCACCTTGCTAAAAGACCAGGTAGTGTCACAGGGTAGAATCAGAATGTCAGTGTTAATGTACTAGGTCATGAACAGGAATACATAAACAAGTCTGATAATACAAGCAGAGGGATTGCTATTGAAGGTCTTCTTGTATCTATTATACATTCACAGGAGATGGTTTTACTAGAAGGTTCTTGAAGGGTAATTGCTTACCTGTCGGATTAAAAGAGAGCATCAAAATCTTGATTTCCATCTTGAGGTAGAGTTCATCCTGTCCAGCTATATCTCTACTTTTATCTACAGATAATAACATTTAGATAGATGTGTTAACTTGAAGCATCATACAGAAAAAGCTTTCATGAGGATGACTGAACTCATCTCTATGGTGAAAACTATATACAGTTTATCCCACATACCCAAAATGAGTCACATAAGGGGTTATCAACTGTCCTGATATCAAACTTTGCTTTCTCTTCACTAGCAAATTGGGGCCAATGTTTAACTAGTATAAGCAACAATGTTGTCTCCCTTTTGTTCTGGTCTGTTCTATAGTCCTTTATGGGCATTTCAAGCCACTTTTGCTTTCTGCTTTCTGCTATGGGGCACCGTTTCTTATTTCAGTTCTTTTAGAATTAGTCCCTGAATCTCTTAGGCTTGGAGGGTTGACTCATGGGTCTGCTGGTAACATTTCATTTCTCCTCACCACCTCTCAGACAAATGAAGAACCAGCATAGCAGGAAGGAATATCAAACTCATTACTGGGATTTGAGGGTCACCAACTGAAATATTGCTTAAATCAGCTGGAGGATGAAGAGGGTGAATTATATGGTGCAAGATGACATGCTGACAAGAGTCCTATCTTCATGAAAACAGATGATTCTGTAGGTTTCTGAATGTGTTATATATGAGCTGAATATTTACGGGAGAGACAGAAGATGTTAGGTAGACTATGAACAAAATTATAAGGATATCTGAGTATGTGATATGCTAGCTATTGCTTTTTCAGGTCTAAGAGCTACCATTAATCATGGTTATGGCACATGATAGTATACTGTGTGTATTAGTCATACCTATGCCCTGTCAAAATCCACCTGAATATCTTCTTTGAGTTTTACTACCTTTAGGGGAGATTCCAAATTTTTATATAACTTTCTCATATAATGATTTTATTTCCTCCTTCATTCCTCAAATCCCACAAGGGCACATATGTTCTCATCCTGGCCTCTGTGGAAATGTTCAAGTTTGCCACCAGCCTCTGTCTTAGAATATGTGTGAAGCCAAGAGAGGACTATTTCCATTCACCGGAACTTCTTCTAAAGTCTTCTGATAGATGTTGATGGATCCTGTGCCATCAGCAGGTCAGTGTAATCCGTTGTGCCAGAGTAGATGGATGGACGATGGTCTCTTCCTAGACAAAACTGTGGAAAGCAGAGAGGAGTTATCCTGTAATACTGCTGCATTTTGCTTGCTGCTACAAAAGTCTCTCCAGCTCTTCCTCTCTAAAATGTTTTCAGGTGCTTAAGTTTATAATGCAGAAAGTGCTACCACCGCTAAGGGTCTCCATAGTTCGTCATAATTATGGTTCTTAAATCAGTTTTTAAAGTTCTTTTTATTCAAAGTAGAATATAGCATCTCCTCCCACCTGAAGGGCACAATTAAATATCTCCTTTTTGGTCTTGGAAGAAATTCAAGCAAGCATCATTTGGCAACGTGCCTTAGGTCATTATAAACTTTACTACAGCAACTAATTCAACGTAATTCAACAAATATTTGAAGGTCTATTTTATGGCTAAGCATTGTGCTAGGCTCTGAGGAAAGGGAGGAATGTAAAAATGAATGAGCCATAGTCCCTGACTGCAAGGAGCTAACAACCCAATGGTGAAAATAGATATTCACACAGCAAACTATATTACAGACACATAAGGAGATTCCTATGGGAAACAAGAAGGCAGAAACACCACTTTTATTTAGTAGATGTGTACAGGCATCAATAAGATTACACCACTTGAACTGAGCATATTACCAGAAGACCAATGCTTACACTGAAACCCCTAGAACCTGTGGCTATACCTACCTGAAAAAAGAATTTGAGCCCTGACTTCACCAACTTGTTGTGTAGCCTTATACAAATTGTTCAACCTCTTCATATCTTAGGTTCACACATAGTTTTGCTTTATTTTTGTCTCTATGCCTTTAATGTGAAATAATAACATTAACCTCACAGGTTGTTGAAATGATTAAGTTAGATGTAGGAAAAAATGATTTGTCAACTCTAAAGGACTCTACTATTTTTAGTTGTTATGTTTTTTGGTTAATCTCTATGGATGAAATAAGAAACATAATCTTATAGGATACTATAAACAACATATTTAGTTAAAGGGTAGAATTCGTTAGAACTACAGTTCTGATCTGGGTCAATGCCTTCCCCATGACTCATCCAATAGTAGAACAGTGGTTAGGCCTGGGTAGTCCAGTTCCTGGTTGTTTTAGTACCGTGATATGAATGCAGTATTCTATTCTGTATTCCTAGGATTTTCATTTTTCTGAGGTTAGCTGTACTGTTTGAAAGGCAATCGTGTGGAAGGACAAATTATATCTTGGTCCTAGATAAATTTATTTTACATAGCATCTTCCAGAGCTTACCAAAGTGCTCCACAGTGACTATGAACTGAAACACCATGTTCCTAATTGCTAATTGAAATACCCAGGCTGGTGTCTGTCTACTTCTCATTCCAGTGGCTAACTCAGAGCTCTTTTTATTCTCTCTATGATGATCATAAAAAATAAAGACCTTTAACTTAGTCAAATATTTGTGACCCTGAATTGCACACATGTTATTGAAGCTTGCTTCCCTTTCAAAGCAAGGCTATGGTTTTGCTCTGGAGTTTCAATTATCTCCTCTTGCTATAGAACAGATATGTCAGGTAACATTTCATTTCTCCTCACCACCTCTCAGACAAATGAAGAACCAGCATAGCAGGAAGGAATATCAAACTCATTAATGGGATTTGAGGGTCACCAATTGAAATACTGCTTAAATCAGCTGGAGGATGAAGAGGGTGAATTATATGATGCAGGATGACATGCTGACAAGAGTCCTATCTTCATGAAAACAGATGATTCTGTAGGTTTCTGAACAGATGGACATTCATCTTATATTTTCCTGAGGCTATTGGCAAGTGACTCTGGCTGAAAAGTTTAAAACAAAGGTGAAAAATCATTCTGGTTCAGTAAAACCTCTGCCTCAATTTTTCACGATATCTTCTAAAGAATCACTTTGTGAAAGTACAAACTATCACAGTTTTCTTGCATCTTGGACCATTGAAGATTTGGCATAAGGCAGAAGGGCCTCTCACCTCAGCAAATTGTTTCTACCTGTGGACACCCAGCCTGTGTTTATTTTCTATAGCTCTAGGCTTTAAGAATGTAAGTGTGTCCGTCTACTGTCATGGTGCTAATAAAGACAGACTCAAGACTGAGTAATTTATGAAGGAAAGAGGTTTAATTGACTCACAGTTCCCCATGGCTGGGGAAGCCTCAGGAAACTTACTATCATGTCCTTCTTCACATGGTAGCAGGAAGGAGAAGTGCTAAGCAAAAGCTGGAAAAGACCCTTATAAAACCACCAGACTTTGTGAGAACTCACTCGCTGTCACAAGAACAGCAGCATGGGGGTAACAGCCCCATTACCTCCCACTGGGTCCCTCCCATGACACATGGGGATTGTGGGAGCTACAATTCAAAATGAGATTTTGGTGGGGACACTGAGTCAGACCATATCATTCTGCCTCTGGCCCCTCTCAAATCTCATGTCCTCACATTTCAGAACACAATCTTGCCCTTCCAATGGTCCCCTAAAGTCTTAACTCATTCCAGCATTAACTCAAAAGTCCAAGTCCAAAGTCTTATCTGAGACAAGGCGAGGCATTTCTGCTCATAAGCCTGTAAAATCAAAAGCAAGTTAGTTACTTTCTAGATCAATGGGGATGCAAGCATTGGGTAAATACACCTGTTCTTAATGGGAGAAATTGGCCAAAATGAAGGGGCTACAGGCCCAATGCAAGTCTAAAATCCAGTGGGACAGTCATTAAACCTTAAAGTTCCAAAATGATCTCCTTTGACTCCATGTCTCACATCCAGGTCACACTGACACAAGAGGAGGGCTCCCTTGGCCTTGGGCAGCTCTGTCCCTGTGACGTTGTAGGGTACAGCTCCCCTCCTGGAAGCTTTCACAGGCTGATGTTGAGTGTCTGCAGCTTTTCCAGGTGCACAGTGCAAATTGTTGGTAGATCTACCATTCTGGGGTTTGAAGAACAGTGGCTGTTTTCTCACAGCTCCACTAGGCAGTGCCCAAGTGGGACTCTATGTGAGGGCTCTGATCCTACAGTTCCCTTCTGCATTGCCATAGCAGGGGTTCTCCATGAGAGCTCTCTCCCTGCAGCAAACTTTTGCCTGGACACCCAGGCATTTCCATACGTCCTCTAAAATCTAGGCAGAGGTTCCCAAACCTCAATTCTTGACTTCTGTGTACCCGCAGGCTCAACACCATGTGGGATCTGCTAAGGCTTGGGGCTTGCCCCTTCTGAAGCCATGGTCTGAGCTGTACCTTGGCCCCTTTTAGCCATGGCTGGAGTGGCTTGGATGCAGGGCACCAAGTCCCTAGGCTGCACACAGAAACAAGGCCCTGGACCTGGTGCAGGAAAACATTTTTTCCTCCTAGGCCTCCATGCCTGTGATGGGAAGGGCTGCCACAAACAGCTCTGACATGCCAGGAGACATTTTTCCCATTGTTTTGGTGATTAACATTCCGCTCCTTGTTACTTAGGTAAATCTCTGCAGCAGGCTTGAATTTCTTACCAGAAAATGGATTTTTCTTTACTATTGCATCATCAGGCTGCAAAATTTCCAAACTTTTATGCTCTGTTTTCTCTTGAATGCTTTGCCACTTAGAAATATCTGCCAGATACTCTAAATTATCTTTCGCAAGTTCAAAGTTTCACAGATCTCTAGGGCAGGGGCAAAGTGCTGCCAATCTCTTTGCTCAAGCATAACAAAAATCACCTTTGCTCCTGTTCTCAAAATGTTCCTCATCTCCATCTGAGACCATCTCTCTCTGAACTTTATGGTCCATGTCACTATCAGCATTTTGATCAAAGCCAATCAACAAGTCCCTAGGAAGTTCCAAACTTTTCCACGTCTTCCTGTCCTCTGAGCCCTCCAAGTATCTAAAAAGTTCCAAACTTTCTCACATTTTCCTATCATCTTCTGAACCTTCCAAGCTATTCCAACCTCTGCCTGTTACCCATTTTCAAAGTTGCTTTCACATTTTTGAATATCTTTATAGCAGCACCCCAGTACCTGGTACCAATTTACTATATTAGTGTGTTCTCCCACTGCTAATAAAGACACAACCAAGACTGAGTAATGTATAATGGAAAGAGGTTTAATTGACTCACAGTTCCACATGACTGGTGATATGGTTTGGCTGTGTCCGCATCCAAATCTCATCTTGAATTCCCACGTGTTGTGAAAGGGACCTGGTGGGAGGTAATTGAATCATGGGGGCAAGTTTTTCCTGTGCTGTTCTCGTGATAGTGAAAAGTCCCATGAGATCTGACAGTTTTAAAAATCGGAGTTTTTCTACACAAGCTCTCTATTTTTGCCTGCCACCATCCGTGTAAGATATGACTTGCTCCTCCTTGTCTTCCTCCATGATTGTAAGGCTTCCCCAGACACGTGGAACTGTGAGTTCTCCATTAAACCTCTTTCCTTTGTAAATTGCCCAATCTCAGGTATGTGTTTATCAGAAGAGTGAAAATGGACTAATACACCTGGGGAGGCCTCAGGAAACTTACAATCATGGCAGAAAGGGAAGCAGACACAACCTTCTTCACATGGTGACAGGAAAAGGAAGTACCAAGGAAAAGAGTGAAAATCCCCTTATGAAGTCATCAGATCTTGTGAGAACTCACTCGCTATCAGCAGCATGGGAGTAACTGCCCCCTTGATTCAATTACCTTCCACTGGGTCTCTCCCATGATAGGTGGGATTATCGGAACTACAATTCAAGATGATATTTGGGGACACAGTCTAACCATATCAGCAAATCAGCATTGTGAGAAGTTCCATGTTTCTGTATTCACCCTCGAACATACCAGGCAACTATAGCTTTTTCTCCACCCCAGAAGTGGATAGATAATTCCAGTGAAAAGAGATAATTTGGTGCCCTCCTGTGTCTTGACCTGACATTCTCTCTCTTGACCTCACAACCTCTTTTATGCCTATGGGAAAGAGTGTAATGCAATATATCTTTGGAGGGCTTCTTAGTTGCTTGCATATAACCCACATTCTTAGGGCAGGAATCCAACCTGCCTTCAATATTACGTAATTCTCAGAGGAGCAAGAGTAAAAAGACAAAGACAGACCTGTTCATATTTTCTTTGTATAAAGAGATAAACATAACAAAAACAAGTATAAAATTTCAGTCCCGGTACCATCCCTTACAACTCTTTGTTCTTAGGAAAGCCATTTATCCTCTTTGGACCTGCAGAGATTTTTCAATGGAACGAGAGCCTGGGGCTAGATGATCTCTAAGGGTCTCCTCAAATTCTATCATCCAACGATTCTGAAATCCCAGGGAAGGAAAAAAAGTTTCCAGATGACTTTTACATTTCAACACTTGGTAAAATGGCTTTTTAGGATTTTGGCAACTTGATTCGCTTTAAGAATTTGGAAAGAAGTTGCAATAAAATGTCCACTTAAACCAGGCATGGTATATAAGTAAGTCTGTGTGTAACCTAAATAAAATTTTTCATTGCACCTGCACTTTCACAAGATGGGATGGCAGCTTGAGAGGTCATCAAGAGAAAACATTCTAATTTCCTTGTTTGAGAAGGATGAAGAACATATAACTGTCTTTTTGTAGTGCTTACTGCTTGATAAACGGTGACCAATAGATTATGAAACTAATGAACGAATGGGAAAAGAAAAGGAACATCTGTCTTAACTCGTTTCATGCATACGTAGAGAAAGCAACTATTTTGATGATAATAAAGAACAAGAAAAATATCTACCTATGACTTAAATTATTCTCTTTTTTAGTACCCTGACCCCTAACTCAACAGTACAGCCATAGTGAATCTTACCATTAGAGACCCATTTATCCCGTTGTGTAGCAGTTGAGTATCCCCAGGGTTCTTCTTTATGTAAGCAGTTGTCTGGGGAAAATAACAATTTATGGCTGGTAGCAGTGGCTAAGTAAAGGATTGCTGAATAAATAAGGGGATATATCAAGTTATTATTAGTCATGAGCACTTTTGCAAGAATCGATTTGGAAAAGAATAGCAGATAAGTCCCAAGGAGAGAGAAACAAAGTGAGAAGAAACTGGCAGAAGCGGAGGTACAGGGGTGTTACTGCTGGTGGTGATAACCCACTAGACATGAAACTGAATTTGAGGCAAGGAGTTCTGTTTGGAACATTAAAATAAGGGCATTAATTAGGCAGGAGAATGTTCTTTGACTTTAGACCTATGCTGCACAATACAGTAGCCATTAATCACATGTGACTATTGAGCAATTAAAATATGGCTAGTCCAAATTGAGATGTGGTCTTATAAAACACACTGAAGACTTTTGCAAAAAGACCTAGTGCAAATAAAAAGATTAGTGCAAGAAAAGTATATAAAAAATTTTAAAGATTAGGGCAAAAAATGCGTATAAAACTCTCATCATATTTTCATATTGTAACTTTTTAGACCAGAGACAATAGTAGCTTTGAACATGATGTAGCAATGATGAGAAGTGGTTGGATTCTGAATATATTTTGAAGTTTCCACCCACAGGGTTTACTGATGGATTGAATGCGGGGTATGAGAGGTAGGAGTCAAGGATGACTCTAAGGGTGCATTTGCCATTAATTGGGATGAGGGAGTGTGCAGGAGGAGATATGAAGAAAGTCAGGCTTAAAAATGTTAAATGATTCACCAAAGGTCACACTGGTAATTCAGAGAGAAATGGAATTACTTGAGTTGTTAGGGAACTCAGAGATCTGCTGGTCTTTCTTATTTTACAGATGAAAAATTTGGAGTCTAGTGAAGAGAAGTGACTTGCTCAAAGTCACACAGCAGAAGAACAGAGCCTCTATGATGGATTTCTTGACAGGTAGGCTAGAAATCCTATATTTTGTTTTTGGGTGTTTTTTTTTTCCCCCATTACACTATATCTGTGAAAGTTAAAATGAAACCATGTTTAACTATGTCTCTAGGTGCATTAAGGAAAGAAGAATCACTAGTGACATTTTAGGGGTGAGTCTTCAAAACTCTCAGGTAAAGCATATTCCAGAAAGTTGAATGTTCGTACTAATTAGATAACTCTAATTAGATAGATAACTAGCTAATTAGTACTAACATTCAATGTCAATGTTAGGTAGTACTAATGTTATTATGAATACTTACTAATACTAATGTTAGTACTAATTAGATAACTACCCTACTTGAATTTGGAATAAACTATTTCCTCTTTAACATTAATTTAAAATCATGACGAGTAATGATAACTATCCCTTAATGAGAAAAAGTTTTTTATCAAGAGTACAAATTTCATCCTTAGCCCAAAGAAGTCTCAAGCCTTATGTCAAAGGAAGGGAGACAGATAAAATATAACAAATTATAGAACACAAAAGCCATCCTTTCAACATTTTTCTCTAGAACAAGAGTTCAAGCTCAACATACTTTAAAGTGGTTGTGGGTATTCATCTATTTAAATAGGAGACCCAAATATGTGATCATCTTGTCATCTATTTCCTCATCTCCATTGATATTTTTAAGAAAAAATTCAAACTAGCATGGCATGTGGTGATTTTAGACATTTGGTAGAAGTCAATTATTGCCACAATAATGCAGCATAACAAACCACACCAAAGATTCAGTGGCTTACTCTGTAATGAAGAGTTTCACTGACCTTTGTCCCCAGTTCCTGAGTGGTAGCCTCTAAGTCCTGGGGATTTCCTGAGCCATAGGATTGTCTTTGTTATTCATGATGGGCCCTGAGAGTTCACTCAGAGTGAGGATTGGCCGTGCCAGAAAGACCAACCATATGATTGGATGGTTGAGTTTTGAGCTATCTTGACTTCTTGGGAGAGGAGGCTGACTGTAGATTGAGTGACATGGGAGATGATTCAATCACTCATACTTAGGACACAGAAGCTTAAGTGAACTTCCCTGGTTGACAATATTCTGAGCATTGTCAAACAACGATGTGCCAGAAGGGGAACTCCTGACTCCATGAAGAGAGGACAATGGGGCATCCATATTTCAGAGCGTCTCGGGCCTTGCTCTGTGTCAATACATTTGGCTAGTTCTGATTTGTATTCTTTTGCTACAGGAAAACTACAATTATAAATACAGTGCTTTCTTGAGTTTTATGAGTCATTTTAGCAACTTAATGAATCTGAGAGGAAGTGGAAATGCGTGGATTTGTAGCCAGTTGGTCAGAAGCGAGGGTGACCTGGGGACTCCTAACTTTGTGGCTGGTGTCTGAAGTGAAGACTGTTTTAAAGAGGACTGTGCCCTTCACCTGTGAAGTCCGGCCTAACTACAGGTACTTGGTGCCAAAAGTCATTGCACTTAAAATATAAGTATTTTTATTTGAAGCATATTTAATTAAATCATTTAACGTTATTTACTTATTTTAAACTTTTTATTTATTTTAAAATTTCTTTTATTTTGATATATTATTTTATTTGTATGTATTTATTTTATTTAAAGCATATTTATTTACTCACACATCTGAGTAAATAAGATGGGTAAATAAGCTGGGAAGTTCTGCTTCAGACTGTGAACTGACAGGGCTTGGATCCGGTAGCGGTTCTAATCGATGTGTCTCATTTTGAACTGCAGGATGGAGGAACTGTGGCTCCCTGGGATATGTTCTCTCCATGGTGATGACAAAAGCAACTACACAAGCACATTAAACTTTTGCTTACATCACATGTAATAACATCCTGTTGACTTAAACGATGTGAACAATTCAAAAATTATTGGGCGGGATATATAGTTGACCCTTAAACAACACAAGTATTAGGGGCACCAACCCCTTGCACAATAAAAAAAAATACAACTTTATCTCCTCCAAAACTTAACTACTAATAGTGTACTGTTGACAGGAAGCCATACCAATAACATAAATAGCATGTATTAACATGTATCCTATATATTATATGTATTCTATACTGTCTTCTTACAATAAAGTAAGATAGGGAATAGAAAACATATTTAAGAAATCACTAGTTCTAGATCCTCGAGGAATCCCCACACTGTCTTCCACAATGGTTGAACCAGTTTGCAGTCTCACCAACAGTGTAAAAGTGTTCCTATTTCTCCACATCCTCTCCAGCACCTGTTGTTTCCTGACTTTTTTTTTTTTTTTTTTTTTGAGATGGAGTCTCACTCTGTTGCCCAGGCTGGAGTGCAGTGACCGGATCTCAGCTCACTGCAAGCTCCGCCTCCAGGGTTCACGCCATTCTCCTGCCTTAGCCTCCCAAGTAGCCAGGATTACAGGCGCCCGCCACCATGCCCGGTTAATTTTTGTATTTTTACTAGAGACGTGGTTTCACCAGTTGGCCAGGATGGTATCGATCTCCTGACCTCGTGATCCGCCCGCCTCGGCCTCCCAAAGTGCTGGGATTACAGGTGTGAGCCACCGCGCCCGGCCGTTTCCTGACTTTTTAATGACTGCCATTCTAACTGGTGTGAGATGGTATCTCATTGTGGTTTTGATTTGCATTTCTCTGGTGGCAAGTGACGATGAGCATTTTTTCATGTGTCTGTTGGCTGCATAAATGTCTTCTTTTGAGAAGTGTCTGTTCATATCCTTTGCCCATTTTTTGATGCAGTTGCTTGTTTTTTCTTGTAAATTTGTTTAGTTCTTTGTAGGTTGTGGATATTAACCCTTTGTCAGATGAGTAGATTGCAAAAATTTTCTCCCATTACTGGGTATGTACCCAAAGGATTATAAATCATGCTGCTATAAAGACACATGCACATGTATGTTTATTGCGGCACTATTAACAATAAGAAAGACTTGGAACCTACCCAAATGTCCATCAATGACAGACTGGATTAAGAATATGTGACACATATACACCATGGAATACTATGCAGCCATAAAAAAGGATGAGTTCATGTCCTTTGTAGGGACATGGATGCAGCTGGAAACCATCATTCTCAGCAAACTATTGCAAGAACAGAAAACCAAACACCGCATGTTCTCACTCATAGGTGGTAACTGAACAAAGAGAACACTTGGACACAGGAAGGGAAACATCACACACTGGGGCCTGTTGTGGAGTTGGAGGAGGGGGGAAGGATAGCATTAGGAGATATATCTAATGTAAATGACAAGTTAATGGGTGCAGCACACCAACATGGCATATGTATACATATGTAACAAACCTACACATTGTGCACGTGTACCCTAGAACTTAAAGTATAGTTTTTAAAAAAAAGAAAATCACAAGGAAGAGAAAATATATTTACTATTTATTAATTGAAAGTGGATCATCATAAACGTCTTTATTCTCATCAACTTCACACTGAGCAGGCTGAGGAGGAGAAGAAGGTAGAGGAGGGGGTGTTGATCTTGCTACCTCAGGGGTGGCAAAGGCACAAGAGGTAGAGGGGGTGAAAAGGGAGTCAGGAGAGGCAGGCATACTAGGTATGACTTTAACTGAAAAAAAAATCCATATATAAGTAGACCTGTGCAGTTCAAACACATATCGTTCAAGGACCAACTGTAAACTCAATCCTACCACGAGGCCATGAAAATGGTGTGGGTATGTAAGTATGTTAGTAAGGGATTGACAATTGAGACTTTTATTCAATATTCTGCACATTTACTGAAGAATATTGCACACTCAGCACAAGCCATCTTTAGCGCTGTGTCATCTGACAGTTCTGACCTCTCATGTTTACCTCACACACATGTCTTCTCAGAACTCCTCCACGGTGCTCAGTGTCTCACTTACTGTCCTGGGCAACCCTCCTCTTATTTGAAACATAGATACCCCCACTCAGAAAAACAAAATCTTGGAGCTAACTCGGTCTATTATTCTTTTGGATGCAATTTAGTGATCACTTTTTTCTTTTTGTTAACTTCCAATTGCTGTCTATGTGGCCTCCTACAAGTACATTCTCGTTCCTCGCCTTCCTTGTCTGTGAAATGGATATATATTACCTACCTGATAGAACTGCAAGGACATCACAGTCAGATAGGCATTTAAGCCCTTAGAACAGTAACTGGAACAGAGTAAGCATTTAATGATAATCCTAGCAATGATACTGTGAGGTCAGTATTTTGCAGTTTTGTTTTTCATCCTCATGTTACATAGGATGAAACTGAGGACCAGAGAGTCACACAGTCCATAAGAGGCAGAGATGGAATTTTAACTCAGGTAATTAGGCACGTATATCTACCCTCTTACCCTCCACATACTGTTGCACCCATCTTCAGAGCTCAATAAATGGTTGTTGTCATTGTTCTTGTTTTTATTTGAGCTTGTCTTTTAGATCTTGCCCCTGCCCCAAGAGACTTATAACAGGTTTTCTCCCAAGCACATTTAATAATATTCTTAAGAGCACTTTAGATAAATGCAGTTTTCCCTCACTTCTTTATGTTTATTTATTTCTATTGGTTATAAATAGGGCTCAATGCCTTTTGATGTAAAAACATACAATACGAAAGGAAAAAAACATAAAGAAAATTGGCGTACACAGGAATTACTTTTTCTATATTGTAATAAATTTATCTAGAGTTTATTTGTGGACCCTCAAAAGGGGAACATGTTATAATGTCATGGAACATACTGTCAATGATATGGCTGCCACAAATAGAGTGGCAAGTAGGGGTAAAACTTTTCTTGCAGTGTTTCTCAACCAAACCTGTTGGCCAAATGCCAAAGAACTGTAAAAAGAATTTCATGAGAGGCCAAATCATAGCTGAGGGATGTCAGACCCAGTAAGCGAGCACGTTGAGGCACCTAGCAACAATTTTTCTTAAGTTCCAAGTGTAATTATGAGGTGCTGTGATTAACATTTTCATAAGATTATTGGAATTGTACATCCAAATGTATGCTATCATTCCAAGTCACCACCTTGGGAGGCTGTGAAGGTGATGCTATGCTAATGATGCTACTATGACTCAAAACTCATTTCAAAAATCGGCATTCAGTGCCGGTTTAAGGAATCAAACAAAACTACTAATCTCACTAGTTTGTAGATATAAACTGCATCACTCAACTTTATCACCAGCCATCCCACCCACCATTCTAGCCATCCCACCCACCATAGTACCCAAGGAATGACCGAATATCTTTGTATCAAAATGTAAAGCACCCTCAAAGAAGGTAGATTCGTTAAGAATAAAAATGATCTAAATAATACTGTTAAGAGTTTCAGGGTGCTAATACATAACATCTGTATCTTCCCCTGCTGAATTAATTAATTAATTAATTTGTTTGTTTGTTTTGGGGGGCGGAGTCTTGCTCTGTCACCCAGGCTGGAGTGCAGTGGCCTGATCTTGGCTCACTGCAAACTCCGCCTCCTGGGTTCCAGCAATTCTTCTGCCTTAGCCTCTTGAGTAGCTGGAACTATAGGTGCACACCACCATGCCTGGCTAATTTTTGTATTTTTAGTCTAGACGGGGGTTTCACTATCTTGACCAGGTTGGTCTCGAACTCCTGACCTCAAGTGATCCACCCACCTCGGCCTCCCAAACCCTGGGATTACAGGCATGAGCCACCATGTCCGGCCCCTTCTTGAACCTGGAACAAACATAGAAATGGATGTTGGAGTTAGATATTTATAGAGCAACTTACTACATTTACAGTGCTAACGCCAACCGAGGTCTGTGGAAATGCAAGCTTGCTAATTCAACAGCCCTAGTATGAGACCAAATGGTCTACCAGATCACTGATTGCTGGGCTACCAGCAGACTTCTAGGGCAGGGGAAGGCCCCTTACTCATGGTGATTAGACCTGTGTGCACATCCTGGACAATCCAGGGTAGCTGCTCTGCAAGAATCCAGGGAGGAGAGAGGAGAATAGGATGACAGTCCCTAGAGTTTACAGGTTTTTATTAGATTCAATACAACCAAATGGGAAACATGAACCAATTAAGGGCACCTAACAAACAGGAACTCACTCTTCCTCTTTAAGAGATATTGAAGTGGAGTGGGCAATCCAAATTTATACTCTAGCTAAAGTTGCCTCATGGAAACACAGGGCCAAGGAAAAAGAGAAGATTCCCAAATTTCTCTATAGGGCCAACTATATAACCCTAATAACTCTGAAAGCAGAGAGGTTGTGAGCAACGGCTCCAATACTAGAATGAATATACGTACTGTCATGGTAACTATTCTTTTTTTTTTCTTTTTTCTTTTTCTTTTCTTTTTTCTTTTTTTTTTTTTTTTGAGAGAAAGTGTTGCTCTTGTTCCCCAGGCTGGAGTGCAATGCTATGATCTCGGCTCACTGCCACCTCCGCCTCCCAGGTTTAAGCGATTCTCCTGCCTCAGCCTCCTGAGTATCTGGGATTACAAGCACCTGCCATCACGCCCGGCTAATTTTTGTATTTTTAGTAGAGACGGGGTTTCACCATGTTGGCCAGACTTGTCTTGAACTCCTGACCTCAGGTGATCCGCCTACCTCGGCCTCCCAAAGTGCAGGGATTACAGGCATGAGCCACCACACCCAGCCTGTTATGGTAACTATTCTAAAGGGGATAAACTTATCTAGTTGAATGCTGTTTAGCATTTTAGTAAAGTTTTTGCTACTATGGCTTTGTACTATCTGTTTAATAAATTCAATTCATTGTATACATTTACTGTATATATGACAAACAGTTATGTACAAGCCTTGCCAGTTTGGGTTGCAGTTGTGCAGGGTCTAAAATGATACTCCGGCAGTGAGGGTTTCTGAGCACCCTGAAAAAGTGCCTCATGAGTACTTCTTCAGACCCCTGCTGGGCTAATCACGTTGGCTCTAGAATGTGTCAGAGATACATGGGGAGGCTCTCTAGTCTGTTAAAATTAATGCTGCTAGCTTAAAAGATGGAATTATTTATAAATGTTCCAAATACAATTATGAAAGTAAAGATGTAAGGAAAGGAAGCAAACATGGAGCAGATGTACTATTTCTTTTATATGAAGGTTTTTTGATGTATCACAAATAGATAAACAAATGTGATAACCTCAGCAACTATTTCTCTACAAACATACAGTAACAAAAACAAATGTAACTTTTGAATTGGATGTTGTTTAATAAATGAATTAACTACATGGAATTTGTTTTCTAAATTTGATGGTGGCAGTTTATTTAAGATAGTTCCTAGTGTTGGCCGGGCGCGGTGGCTCACGCCTGTAATCCCAGCACTTTGGGAGGCCGAGGCGGGCGGATCACAAGGTCAGGAGATCGAGACCACGGTGAAACCCCGTCTCTACTAAAAATACAAAAAAAAAAAATTAGCCGGGCGAGGTGGCGGGTGCTTGTAGTCCCAGCTACTCGGGAGGCTGAGGCAGGAGAATGGCCTGAACCCGGGAGGCGGAGCTTACAGTGAGCCGAGATCGCACCACTGCACTCCAGACTGGGCGACAGAGTGAGACTCCGTCTCAAAAAAAAAAAAAAAATAGTTCCTAGTGTTGATCAATAGTATAGCATTTCTGGGTATTTCAGGACCGGTTTTGCAGCTTACTAATCATCTCCAAGTTATTGTCATACCCTTTACCAACTGTTGTTTCCCCTATTTCTGATGCCGTCATACTCTCTTCATTGAGTCCCACCTATGTGATCTTCTTTCCAGTTCTAATTTTGTCATTTATAGACATGTTTGGTTTTGCACCATTTAGGCATTATAAATCTTACTCAGAAACATGTGCTCCCTTTAAAAAGATTATAATCTAGAAAGGGAGTTAAGCATAAATTGCTTTAACCTAAGCAGAGTAAATGCCATGGACAAAGAACACAGAATGTCCTATAGGAATTCAGAGACTGAAATGGTTATTTCCATCTGGGAACATCAAGAAAGATTTCATGGAAAAAGTAGCATTTGAACTGGGTCTTGAATGGGTTGGATTTGAGCATGAAGTGATGGAAAGAAGAAGACAGAACAGAAGACACAAAAGCTTGGCAACAGAAAATTGTAAGGTGCTCCCTATGATTAGGAAATGATCAGTTTGCCAAGGGATAAAACGAGAGAATTGAAAAGAGAGGGTAGGGTCAGGTGTTGGATGATCTTGAATGCACAATTCATTGAGAATGATCAAGTAGGAGACTGCTATGGGCAGTCCAGATCTGTTGCCCAGGCAGAGTAATCATGCATCAGTAAGAAAGATGCATGTAATATCAAAGACTGAAGATGCAGGGAGTATTAGGAAGCTGTCATAGATAATATTTTGGGTTTTGACACAGAACTCATTTTCTCCTGTTAGAGCTTGCTTTACTGAGTATCTGTTAACAGTCAGCACTTCCTCTTTGACTCACTCTTTTGTTAATTTCCTTCAACGTAATTCAGATCTTCACTAACATCAATGTAATCAGCCATTGTGTATGTTAAAATACATTCTTCCCCGTCCTCATTCATTCAGTCTCCTCTGGTTCTATGAATGACTCCCAGAAAACATGCAGCCCATTTATTCTGTTAAAATATGACTTGAGTGAGACCAATGCTCTTATTATTTAAAAAATCTTTAGAAGTTACGAAGTTTCCTTTTCAGCATTCTTCCTCTTCCCATGCCCCTTCTTTCTGTCGTTGGAACCTGTGACATACACAGGTTTTATAGAATGACAGGTGTAGGTCAAAAGGTATCGTTTTCAATCATATTTAAATACACTTAAAGTATATACACATTAAAGTAATTTTTTCAGTCATAAGACATGACTTCTAAATGCCTTACTTCCACTCAAATGATTAAATCATAACCAGAGTGTCCAATTCTAATTTTCTTGAAAGAAAGACTGCCTATTCATCTTTGTGTTCCCCAGATCCAGCACAAAGGCCTGGTAAACAGTGGGTACTCCCCAAACACAGGCTGAATGAAAAAATGAATACACGAATGAATTACTGTTTTTCTGGCAGTGCTTTCTAACATTATAAAAATAGCATTCAGTTGGACTGCTTCTACTTCGACCTTGGCCGTACAATCTTTCCAATTATCTCCATTGGTCTGTTTTTCTCCTTATTATCTTGAACCGTTTGTTCACTCCTTTCCTTTGCTTTTCTGTCTCTCTCAATTTTCCACTTCCCCTTTAAAGAGCATGATGAATATTAATTATGTTTTAATAGACAAAAATAGCACCGTCATTGCCTTTGATCTTTCTTTGACTTGTCCTTACTCTTTCTTTCATTCGTCCTTATTCTTTTGATTTTTCATTATTTTCTGGGAAGCTCAGTCAATGAGCCCCCTTTTCTTTTCATTTTGTCTCCTCACTTCTTCCTTTTGTAACTGCATTTTCTTTTACTTTCCGTTAACTGTTTTTCTCATTGTCTTCCAATTGTTTATGGTCATATCCCTTACTTTATACAGATAGCATCTAAATGCAAATATTCCCCAGAAAAATCACAGAGTGGCAGAGGAAAGTAATGGTTTGAAATAAACACTGTATATTCAATTGGTTTCCAAATCAGCACCAGCTAAACAAATGCCAAATAGCAGTCCTTAGAGAGACAAGATTAGTATGTTCTGAAAGAGAAGTTATCTTTTCCCCTTTCTCTAACTTCCCCTTCCTCTTTTTCTTTTAAAATAGCATAAAGAATTCTTGCAAACAACAAAGGAGACTTAGCTGAAACTTTTGGCCTCACATCAGAGAGTTCATGTGTGTCTTGAGACAAACAGATAAACAAATGGAATCTGGGAGAGGAAGCATTAATTTGACTTGTAAGCAAATCATTTTACACTAAACAAATGAAGATTTTGTATGCCATCCAGTCTCTTTGAGATCCACTCTCTCTGCGAGTGCCTTTGTAAGGCACCGCACTGTGCCTTATAAAGATGTTCCTAAAAGATTCAAAGCCATGAAAAGCATCCGGGCACTTTATTAAGGTGTACCTGTGGTTAATTTATGATGGAGTCAGCAAAGAAGAAGTCCAGTAGGGCTTTCTACCTGTGAAAAGAACGTGGTTTGAAGTCACCAAACAAATCTAAACTGTCATCTTTGTACTTACTAGCCATGCAGCTTTGGGCAAAGTGTAGCTGTCAGAACTCTAATTTCCTCATCTGGAAAATGTGGTAGATTCCAATTACCTGTGTGAAAATAAAATAAAACATTGCCTATAAGGGCTTATAAGAGTACCAACAGTTTTTGGAGCTCTGACTTGTAACAATTGCGCTATTAAACTATTTCTGAAAATAGTAATAAACATGTAATAACCCTAAATACATACTCTCCTGGAGTATGCAGTGATCTTTCACACATTCTTGCACATGCTACCCTCTTTTCATAACATGCTCTCTTCCCAGTTTGTCACTTAACAAAGTGAACTTTTATTCATTCTTTATAACCGACTTGACACCATCTTTTCAGGAAGTTTGCTCTGCCTTTCCTGAGGATAACTGATTACTTCAGGCATTGAATAATTCAACCAATATTTGCCCAATGACTTCTATGTGCCAGGCACTATTCCAGGAGATATGGAAATGACTATAAAGAAAATAGTAAAAAAAAAAAAAAAAAAGAAAAGAAGAAAGAAAAAAGAAAAGAAGAAAAGAACCTACCTTCATGGAGCTCACATTCCACTAGGAGACAAGGACAGTCATCAAAACAAATAAGTAAAATATACAGAATGAAAAATGCTCATTAGTGCTATAAAGAAAATAAAGCAGAAGGAAGTTCAAGTTGCCAGTCTTGGGGATTTGGGCAGTTTCAATTTAAACAGGCTAATCAACAAAGACATTTGAACAAATGCATGAGAGAGGAGAAAAAATGAATTACTTGGAAACTGGGTGAAAATTGATCCGGGCAGAGAAACAGCACATGCAAAAGCTCTGGAGACCCACCTTTTGTTTATTATACCTCTGTGCCGTATCTATTGATACATTTATTAAAATATTTTGTAATTATTAAATGTTTAAAATAAATATATTTGTGTTATATAAATTATACATTTTAAGTTTGCATTTAAGTATCTCAGGCTATACAGGCAGGAATTGTATCTTATTCCTCTATTAATTGTGCTATGTAGTAGAGTCTAGTCTTGAGCTGGTACTCAAAAATATTTTTCCATTGAATTTAATTATGAAACTAATCTTTTTGGACAAATGCTAATCTTTAGCATTGTCAACTGCTAAAGTAGTTGGTCAGATTAGGAAGTCTTAGCATGGTTTGGTAGTCTCTTGTTGGCTACTGAGCAATAGACACATTCCCTTGGTGTCTTATATTTCCTTTTCTTTTTCTTGCTAAATTGCTTCCTTGAAGGCTACTTTCTGATCAGAAGAAAGGTGTTTGGGATGTTGTAGCAGCAATAGGCATTATACTTTATTTCATTGCACTTTGAAGATACTGTGTTTTTCACAAATTGATTTATGGCAATCCTGTGTTGAGCAAGTCTATCAGCACCATTTTTCCGAAGTATGTGCTTCCTCCTTGTATCTTCATATCTTGGTAATTCTCACAACGTTTCAAACTTTCTTATTGTCATATCTGTTATGATGATCCGTAATCAGTGATCTTTGCTGTTAATATTGTAGTAGTTTTGGAGCAACACAAACCACACCCATATACGATAACAAATCTAATTGATAAATGTGTATGTTCTGATTGCTACAGTGACCAACCATTTTCCTATCTCTCTCCTATCTCCTATCTTTGCAGGGGCCTCTTTATTTCCTCAAACATAACAATACTAAAATGAGACCAGTTAATAACCCTAAAATGGCCTCTAAATGTTCATGTTAAAGGAAGAGTTGCACACTTCTCATTTTCAATCAAAATGATTAGGCTTAGTGAGGAAGGCATGTCCGAAGCTGAGATAGGTTGAAAACTAAGCCTTTGTGTCAAACAGGTAGCTAAGTTAAGAATACAAACGAAGGCCAGGCACAGTGGCTCACGCCTATAATCCCAGCACTTTGGGAGGCCGAGGCAGATGGATCACAAGGTCAGGCGTTTGAGACCAGCCTGGCCAATATGGTGAAATCCCGTCTCTACTAAAAAATTAGCTGGGTGTGGTGGTGGGTGCTTGTAGTCCCAGCTACTCGGGAAGCTGAGGCAAGAGAATCACTTGAACCCAGGATGTGGAGCTTGCAGTGAACCAAGATCATGCCACTGCACTCCAGCCTGGGTGACAGAGCAAGACTCCGTTTCAAAAGTAAATAAATAAATAAATAAATAAAATAAAATAAGCATACAAAGGAAAAGTTATTGAAGAAAATGGAAAGAGCTACTCCAGTGAATACAAGAATGATAAGAAAACAAAAGAGCCTTATTGCTGAACAAACCAGCCTCAATATTTCCTTAAGTCAAAGTCTAAACCAGAGCAAGGCCCTAACTCTCTTCAACTCATCAAAGGCTGAAAATGATGAGGAAACTGAAGATAAAAATGTCCGAAGTTAGCAGAGGTTGATTCATGAGGTTTGAGGAAAGAAGTTCGCTCCATATCATAAAAGTGCAAGATAAAGAAGCAGCTTCTACTTATGTAGAAGCAGTAGCAAGTTATTTAGAAGACCTGGCTAAGATAATTGATGAAGTTTACTACAATAAACAACATACATTTAATGTAGATGAAATAACTTTCTACTAAAAGAAGATGCCATCTGCGACTTTTGCAGCTGGAGAGAAGTCAATGCCTGGCTTTAAAGCTTTGAAAGGCAGGCTGACTTTCTTATTAGGGTCTAATGCAGCTAGTAACTAAGTTGAAGCCAATGCTCACTTACCATTTTGCAAAACCTAGAGTTCATAAGAATTATGCTAAATCAACTCTGCCTGTGCTCTATAAATGGAGCACATCTGGATGAGACAGCACATTTACTTATAGCATGGTTTACTGAATATTTTAAGCCTACTGTTGAGACCTACTGCTTGGAAAAAAAATATTTATTTCAAAATATATTACTGCTCATTGACAATGAACCTTGTAACTCACAAGCCCTAATAGAGACATACAAGGAAATTAATGTTATTTTCATACCTGCTAAAATGACATCCATTCTCTATTTCATAGATCAAGAACTAATTTGGACTTTATGTCTTGTTACTCAAGGAAGACATTTCCTAAGCTACAGAGGCCATAGATAGTGGTTCCTCTGATGGATCTGGGCAAAGTAAGTGGAAAACTTTCTGGAAAGAATTCACAACTCTAGATGTCATTAAGAATATTTGGGGTTGCTGGGAGGGGATCAAAATATGATGAATGGAAATTTGGAAGAAGTTGATTCCAACCCTCATGGATAAATTCAAGGGATTCAAGACTTCAGTGGAGGAAGTAACTACGGATGTGGTGGAAATAGTGAGAGAACTAGAATTAGAAGTGAAGCCTGAATATGTAACTGAATTGCTGCAATCTTATGATGAAATTTTAAGAGATAAGTAGTTGTTTCTTATGAAAGAGCAAAGAAATTTTTTTTTTTTTTGATATGGAATCTACTGCTGGTGAAGATGCTCTAAACATTGGTGAAATGACTATTTAGAATATTACATAAACTTAGTTGATAACATGGTGGCAGGAATTGAGAAGATTGACTCCAATTTAGGGAGAGAATTACTACTGTGGGTAAAATGCTGTCAGCATTGCATTCTACAGAGAAATCTTTCATCAGAGGAAAAATCAATTGATGGAGAAAACATTATTGTCACCTTATTTTAAGAAATTACCACAGCCACCCCAACCTTCAGCAACCATCTCTGATGAGTCAGCAGTCATCAACATCAAGGCAAGACTCTCCACCAGCAAAACGATTACAACTTGCTAAATGCTTAGATTATTATCAGCATGTTTTAGCAACAAAATATTTTTATTTAAGGTATGTACATTGTTGTTTTAGACATAATGTTATTGCACACTTAATAGGCTATTGTATACTGTAAATGTAACTTTTATATGCATTGGGAATCGCAAAGATAGTGTGACTCACTTTATTGTGGCATTCACTTTATTGCAACGGTCTGGAACCAAAACTGCAATTCTGAGCTGTGCCTATATAGTAAAATAAGCAATTGGTAGATTTCAGCCTTTTTGTAGATGTTCTCAGTCATTTTGTAATGAACAGTATACTTAGATTGGAGCCATGGCATCTTAAATTGAAAGGAACCTAGTAGCATCTAGTCCAGGCATCATGAATGGTCATACCTATCAAGCCATGTGGGTGACATATAGCAATGGAAAGTGACTCCTTGTCTAAACATGGCTACTGCAACTCTCTTCCAGCCATCTGGTGCATGTCGAAATGAAAGATTAGTTTTTCAGGGTGTTTTGAGCATTTTAGATCTATATGTTATGTAAAATCTTCTGACTTTTCAATGTTGTCAACATATCCCGTTTTTTAAAATAACAAAAAAATGCCAAAACAAAATGCCAAATGAAACATGCCTAGGTACAAAATTCAGCCATTTTGCAGTCTCTTATTTGGTCAAATCCACCCATTTTATTTGGCAGAGAAAATGAGGAGTAGAAAAACCAAGTGCCTTGTCCAATCACAGAGTGAGGCAGGGGAAAACTCAGGACTGGAACCTCTACAAATCCAGGCTGTTATAAAAAATCTTTTTATTTTTCAAATGCAAATAATAGCTATTGTCTTTAATGTACACATTCAGCACTGATATTTAAATGCATTAATAAACATTGCATATCCTTTTTCTTTCAGCTTGTTTGAAGGCTTAGTGTAGAAACAACTTCTATTACATCAAAGATCAAAACATCAGGTTTGGGAACATTTGTGTGCTCATTAGAATTAGAGTCAAATGTATCTCCCTGGCTCACACCTACCTGCCATTGAAGGGAAAATATCTTATTAACTATTTATGGAAGACCCCAGGCGCTTCCTCTTGAGAGATCCTGAACATGTAATTTTCACCACTGCATGGCAACTGCCACATTTCCTCCACCTCTGCCTCTGCTCCCAAACAACCCTTTAATAGTCACTGATATTAACACTGCTGTGGATTTTACCCTCCAAAGTCATGATTCTTAAGTTGGCTCCCTTCATTTCATTTCTGGCTAGTGCCTTGCTATGCTCATAGCACACTACCCAGAAAGAAGAGAAGCATTTCTTTTTTGTTGTTTATTATTTGTATTTATTATTTTTTTTTTTAGACAGAGTCTCCCTCTGTTGCCCAGGCTGGTCGCAAAATTCTGTGCTCAAGTGATCTTTCTCTTTGGCCTCCCAAAGTGCTGGCATTATAGGTGTGAGTCACTAACCAGGCCAAGAAGCCAGTTTTTACTCATGCATTTCCTGTTATGTCATTTTTGTTATGGTGATCCCAAGGCCACTTATTTTGCCTTCCAAAAGTTACAGGACTCTGTGTGCGTGTGTGCTGCATATATGCATATGTGTGTGTTACATATGTGTGTGCAACAGACAGACAGAGTCTTTTGGCTTTAATTTATAGGCTAACTGGTTTTCAAAGGATAATTTAATGGCAAGAGAAAATAATAATGTTACAATCTCAAATGTTTATTGAACATTTTTCTCAATTTCTACTTCCATAATTTGAAAAAAATGTATTATCAGTTAATTGTTTAAATAATTTGATAGTCTAATTAGTTAATGTATTTCTTAGTCTATTTTAAAGACTTAGGTTTTTCAAAGTATAATTTACATTAACAAAGTTTACTTTCTTAAAGTGGACAGTCAGGTGAGTTTTGACAAATGTATGCAGTTGTGTAACTATAATGATAATCAAGATGTGGTAAAATTTCTTCCCCCAAAATGTTCTCTTGTATAAAAGTATACAAAGTGCAAAAGGTAGTCTAACTCTTGTCCTGTCTCAGTCTTTGGCAACTGGTGATGTTCCCTGTTCTTTTGATTTTTGTCTTTCCTAGAATGTCAGATAAATGGACTCCCACAGTATGTAGTCTTTTGTGGATGACATTTTTTCATAGCATAATATTTTAGAGATTCATCCACAGTGTTGCATTTTTGCTCCTTTTTACTGTTGAATAAGTTTCTATTATATAAATATACCATGAATTGCGTATCCATTTACCAGGTGGTAAAAATTTGAGTTGTTTCCCATTTTTGGCTATTAATAGCTATTATAGACATTTGGATACAAGTCTTTGTCTGGATAAGAGCTTTCGTATCTTTTGGATCAGGGTAGCTTGGTTATATGGTCAATATGTGATTCTTTAATAAATGGCCAAAATGTCTTTCAAAGTGCCTGTACTATTTTACATTTTCACCAGCAATATATGAGAGTTAGAATTGTTCCAGTTTTACCCATATTTGATACTTTGGTCTTTTTAATTTTAGCTATTTGTGAGGGCTAATTTTATTCATCACCTTGGCTGGGCTGTGGTGCCTAGATATTTGGTCAAATAATTTAGATGTTTCTATGAAGGTGTTTTGTATGAGATTAGCATTTGATTTGGTGGACTTTTGAGTAAAGCAGGTTGTCCTCTATAATGTCAGTGGGTCTGCTTCAATTAGTCAAATACATAAATAGAACAAAAGGTTGACCCAAATTCCTCTGAGCAAGAGGGAATTCTACCGGCAGACTGCCTTCAAACGTGGTCTGCAACATCAGCTCTCTGTGGTTTGCCAGTAGACTGTCACTGGACTTAACTACGCTTTCCTGAATCTCCAGTCTGTTGGCCTCCTCCACCAGATTTTGGACTCACTAAGCCTCCACAATTGCATGAGCCAATTCTTAGGATAAATATCTTTATGTAGATATCTATCTATCTGTCTGTCTGTCTGTCTATCTATCTATCTAGATACATATCTACCTATCTAGATAGATAGATAGATATCTAGATAGATATATCTAGATCATAGACATCTAGATAGATAGATATAGACATCTTATTGGTTTGTTTTCTCTGAAGAACTCTTATTAACATCATGTTCTAGTGGGTTTATGATGATATCTCATTGTGGTTTTAATTTGCATTTTTCTGATGACTAATAATATTGAATATTTTTAATGTGCTTAATGCTATTTGTGTATTGTCTTTTGTGAAGTGTCTATTCAAATATTTATCCAGTTATCCAGGTTTTTGTTTGTTTTGTTTTGTTTTGGTGACGGGGCAGGATTGTTTGTCTTCCTATTATTGAGTTCTAAGAATTATTTACATATTCCAGATATGAGTCTTTTATATAATATGTTGTCTTCCAATATTTTCTCCCTGTGAGTGGCTTGTATTTTCATTTACTTACCAGTGTCTTTAGAAAACCAAGAGTCTTAATAAAACCAAATTTATCAATTTTTCTCTTATGACTCATGTTTTGGGTTCCATTTAAGAAATGTTTTACCTAACCCAAGTTTGCAAAGAACTTTCCTTGTATCTTCTCCTAGATATTTTATAGATCTAAAACGATCTTACATTTAGATCTATGATCCATTTGGAGATAATTTTTGTATATACTGTAATGTAAGGGTTGAGATTTATTGTTAGGTACATGATTATTTAATTGTTCCAACAGCATTATTGAAAAGGCTATCTTTTCCCATGTGAATTATCTTTTCATTTTTCAAAAGAATCAATTAACTGTGTATTTGTAAGTTTAGTAATGAATTTTATATCTTATTTCATTGAGCTACATTTCTATATTTATATCAATAATACTATAGATTGTAAGTGAATGTCAAAGTAAGGTAGTGTGACTCTTCTAACTTTATTCATCTTGTTCACAATTATTTGGGCTATTATAGGTCCTTTGTATTTCCATATATAATTTATACTCAACTTGAAATTTCTGCAAAAATATACTGTGATTTTGATTGGGATTGTGTTGAACCTGTTGATCAGTTTGGGGAGAATTGACTTCATAAGAATAGTGAGTCTTTCAATCCATGAGCACTATATTTCTCATCATTTATTTACAATTTATTTAATTTATCTCAGTTATTATTTGTAGATTTTAGTGTACAGATCTTGCACATATCTTGTTAAATCTATCCCTAGGTATCTTTTAATGCTATTATAAATGGCATTTTAAAAAAGTTTTTGTTTCCAAATGTTTACTTCAACTTTAGAAAAATATAATCATTTTTTGAATATTGGTTCTCTATTCTGCAACTCTCCCAAACTCAAATGTTAATTTTAACAAGTTTAAAATTTCTTAGTATTTTCAATATACATTATATTGTAGTCTACAAGTGATAATTGTTTAATAACAATTCTTTAAATATTTAATTAATTCTTTAAGTCTTTTACCATTAGGCATAATGTTATGTGTAGTTTTTGTGCATACGCTCTTTATCATGAAAAGTAAGTTCCTCTGTATTCTGAGATCCCTGTGAGTTTTTTCATGATGAATGTTAATTTTTGTCAACTACTTTTCCTGCATTTATTAAGATTATCATATGGTTTTTCTTTTTTTATTTTTTGATGTAATGGATTATATTGACTAATTTTCGAATGTTGAACCATCTTGTATTCCTATCATAAACACAACTTGTTCATGATGTAGTATCTTTTTAATGTATTGTTTAGTGAATTTGCTTATTTTTTGGTAATGATTTGTGTGTTTGTGTTCACAACGTATTGATATGGTTTGACTGTGTCCCCGTCCAAATCTCATCTTGAATTATAGTTCCCAGAATCCCCACGTGTCACAGGAAGGACCCAGTGGGAGGTAATTGAATCATGGGTGATGGTTTTATAAGGGGAGTGATAGTTTTATAAGGGGCTTCCCTCTTTGCTCAGCTCTCATTCTCTCTCCTGTTGCCCTGTGAAGAAGTGCCTTCTGCCATGATTGTAAGTTTCTTGAGGCCTCCCAGCCATGTGGAACTGTGAGTCAATTAAACCTTTTTTATTTACAAATTACTCAGTCTCAAGTGCTTCTTCATTGCAATGTGAGAACAGACTAATACAGATGTGTTGATCTACAGGCTTTTTTTCTTGCATTTTACCTGCTTTTGATACTTGGGTGTTAATCAAGTTTGGCCTAAAGTTGCCTCCTTACATATTTAACTTCAGCCTAAAGGTTTTCCGGTACCTTGTGAACTGTAACGAAGTGGAAGTGTAAAACAGCTGTAGTCCACACCTGTGCCAATCACTGAGTTGTGGCCAATCAAATGTAGCCAACTATTTGAACCATGTTCAAATAAGGCAAACACCTAGCTGAACTAATTCAGTTGTTTCAGCGTCTCACTTCGGATTTCTGTATGTCATTTCCCTTTTTTTCTTGGTCTATAAAGAGCTAGAGTCTCTCTGAATCTGCTGTGATTCTGGGGGCTATCACATTCATGGATCATTCATTCCTCAATTAAACTCCTTTAAATGTAATTTGGCCTCCCAAAGTGCTGGGATTACAGGCTTGAGCCACCGCGCCCGAGACGGGCGGATCACGAGGTCAGGAGATCGAGACCATCCTGGCTAACACTGTGAAACCCCGTCTCTACTAAAAATACAAAAAACTAGCCGGGCGAGGTGGCGGCGCCTGTAATCCCAGCTACTCGGGAGGCTGAGGCAGGAGAATGGCGTAAACCCGGGAGGCGGAGCTTACAGTGAGCTGAGATCTGGCCACTGCACTCCAGCCTGGGTGACAGAGCGAGACTCCGTCTCAAAAAAAAACAAAAAAAAAAAATGTAATTTGGCTGAAGTTTTTCTTTTAACATGGGTAATATTAATTTTTAAAAAATTAGTTATCAAGTGTTTCACTCCTTCAGTTTTCAGGAAACTATTTGGTAGATTTCACCAGTGAAGTCATGTAGGCTTAAAGATTCTCATGTCATCCCATTTATGTGTGTGTTGTTAGTTCAAAAACTTTTAATCATACATTTAATTTCTGGAATAGATAAAGGACTATTCATGTTATCCATTTCTTCTTGAATGAACTTTGGTCATTTGTATCTTTCAAGGGATTTTTCCATTACATCTAAGTTGTAGAATAAACAAATAGTTGTCATAGTATTCCTTTATTATCTTATTAATAGCTGTAGGATCAGTAGTGATGATTTTATTTTATTCCTGAACTTGGTAATTATATTCTCTCTCTTTTTAAAACAATTATTTATTTATTTAGCTACAGGTTTATTAATTTCATTAAACTTTTCAGAAACAGCTTTTAGTTTTATTGATTTTTCTCTGTTTTTCTCTTTTATATATAATTCAAAGATTCTTTTACCTACATTACATTTTTCCTTCCTCTTTTTTAAGTTTAACTTGTTTTATCTTTTTCTAGTGTCTTAAGGTAGAAAATTACAGCATTGATTAGAAAATTTTCTTTTTTCATAATATTAACATTTCATGCATTCAGGTCCTTTTGAGCACCACTTTAGATGCATTTCTAAAAAATTTGATATGTTACATTTTCATTTTCAATCAGTTCAAAACATTTTCTAACGTCCAATGTGATTTTTCTTTGATTTTTGTGTTCTTAGAAGTGTCTTGTTTCATTTTCAACTATTTGGAGACTTTCTTTGTATTTTTCTGTTATTGATTTTTAGTTAATTCCTTGTGGCCAGAGAATACATTTTGTATTATTCCAGTGCATTTATATTTATTTAGATTTGCTTCATTTTTCAGAATATGGTCTATCTTGAGAAATGTCTATTTGCACTTTAAAATATGTGTATTCTGTTGTTGAGAGGCGTGTTCTATAAATGTCAATTAGTTCAAGTTATTTAGTAGTAGTTTCATGTCTTTTATATCTTCACTGATTCTCTACTTCTAGGTCTATTTGGTTTGCTTTATGTATGATAAGTGCTAAATACTGTCAATTATTCTACAATAACGCTATATAATAACTCTTAGCATAAGGCCACTATTCTAAATAAGTGCTATTATTGTCTTCCCTTTGATGGTGAGAAAACATGTGAAAAGATTTAATTACTTACCAAATGACGTACAACTCATATATGGTCTAGCTGGAATTTGGACCTAGGCATTCTAGAATTTATACATGGTAAAATACTAATTGATATGGTTTGGCTGTGTCCACACAAATCTCATCTTGAACTCCCACGTGTTATGGGAGGGACCCCATGGGAGGTGACCTAACTAGGGGGTTGGGTCTTTCCTGTGCTGTTCTTGTGATAGTGAATGAGTCTCAGATGATCTGACAGTTTAAAAAATAAATGGGCGCTTCTCTGCACAGAACTCTCTTTTGGCCTGCTGCCATCCACTTTAGATGTGATTTGCTCCTTCTTGCCTTCTGCCATGATTGTGAGGCCTCCCCGGCCATGTGGAACTGTAAGTCCAATTAAAACCTCTTTCTTTCGTAAATCGCCCAGTCTCAAGTATGTCTCTATCAGCAGTGTGAAAATGGACTATAACAATAAATTGGTACCAGGTGTTGGGAATTGCTGAAAAGATACCTGAATATGTGGAAGCGACTTTAGAACTAGGTAACAGGCAGAGGTTGGAACAGTTTGGAGGGCTCAGAAGAAGAAAGGAAAATGTGTGAATGTCTGGAACTTCCCAGAGACTTGTTGAATGACTTTGTCCAAAATGCTGATAGAAATATGAACAATAAGGTCCAGGCTGAGGTGGTCTCGGACAGAGATGAGAAACTTGTTGGGAACTGGAGCAAAGGTGACTCTTGTTATGTTTTAGCAAAGAGACAGGAAGCATTTTGCTCCTGCCGTGGAGATTTGTGGAACTTTGAACTTGAGAAGAATTATTTAGGGTATCTGGCAGAAGAAATTTCTAAGCAGCAAAGCATTCAAGAGGTGACTTCAGTGCTGTTAAAGGCATTCAGTTTTATAAGGGATGCAGAGCATAAAAGTTCGGAAAATTTGCAGCTTGACAATGCGATAGAAAAGAAAATCTCATTTTCTGACGAGAAATTCAAGCCAGCTGCATAAATTTGCATAACTAATGAGGAACTGAATATTAATCCCCAAACAATGAGGCAAATGTCTCCAGGGCATGTCAGAGGTCTTCACAGCAGCCCCTTCCATTACAGGCACGGAGGTCTAGGAGGAAAAAGTGGTTTTGCGTGAGAGGTCATGGGTCCCCATGCTGTGTACAGTCTAAGTACTTGGCGCCCTGTGTCCTAGTCACTCCAGCTGTGACTAAAAGGGTCAAAGATATAGCTCAGGCTGTCGTTTCAGAGGGTGGAAGCCCCAAGCCTTGACAGCTTCCACATGGTGTTGAGGCTTCAGGTGCACAGAAGTCAAGAATTGAGGTTTGGGAACCTCTGCGTAGATTTCAGAGGATGTATGGAAATGCCTGGATGTCTAGGCAGAAGTTTGCTGTAGGGGTGGAACTCTCATGGAGAATCTCTGCTAGAGCAGTGCAGAAGGGAAATGTGGGGTGGGAGGCCCCACACAGAGTCCCTACTGGGACACCACCTAGTGGAGTTGTAAGAAGAGGGCCACCATCCCCAGAACCCAGAATGGTAGATCCGCTGACAGCTTGCACTGTGAACCTGGGAAAGCCTCAGACACAACGCCAATTCATGAAAGCAGCTGGGAGGGAGGCTGTACCCTGCAAAGCCACAGGGGCAGAGCTGCACAAGACTGTGAGAACCTACCTCTTGCATCAGTGTGACCTGGATGTGAGACATGGAGTCAAAGGAGATAATTTTGAAGCTATAAGATTTGACTGTCACGCTGGATTTCAGACTTGCATTGGGCCTGTAGCCCCTTTGTTTTGGCCAATTTCTCCCATTTGGAGTGGCTGTATTTACCAAATACCTGTACCCCTATTGTATCTAGGAAGTAACTAGCTTGCTTTTGATTTTACAGGCTCATAGGCGGAAGAGATTTGTCTTGTCTTGAATGAGACTTTACACTGTGGACTTTTTTTTTTTTTTTTTTTTTTGAGACGGAGTCTCGCTCTGTCGCCCAGGCTGGAGTGCAGTGGCCGGATCTCAGCTCACTGCAAGCTCCGCCTCCCGGGTTTACGCCATTCTCTCGCCTCAGCCTCCCGAGTAGCTGGGACTACAGGCGCCCACCATCTCGCCCGGCTATTTTTTGTATATTTTAGTAGAGACGGGGTTTCACCGTGTTAGCCAGGATGGTCTCGATCTCCTGACCTCGTGATCCGCCCGTCTCGGCCTCCCAAAGTGCTGGGATTACAGGCTTGAGCCACCGCGCCCGGCCCACTGTGGACTTTTGAGTTAATGCCAAAATGAGTTAAGACTTTGGGGAACTATTGGGAATATGTGATTGGTTTTGAAATGTGAGGTCACAAGATTTGGGAGAACCCAAGGGCCGAATGATACGGCTTGGCTGTGTCTCCATCCAAATCTCATCTTGAACTCCCACCTGTTGTGGGAGAGACCTGGTGGGAGGTGACTGAATTACGGGGATGGGTCTTTCCTGCACTGTTCTTGTAATTGTGAATGAGTCTCACAAGCTCTGATGGTATGTTTTTTGTTGTTGTTGTTGTTGTTGTTTGATGGGAGTTTCCCTGCACAAAACTCTCTTTTTGCCCGCTACCATCCACGTTAGATGTGACTTGCGCCTCCTTGCCTGCCACCATGATTGTGAGGCCTGCCCAGACATGTGGAACTGTAAATCCAATTAAACCTCTTTCTTTTGTAAATTGCCCAGTGTCAGGTGTGTCTTTATCAGCAGTATGAAAACAGACTAATACATTAAGTGACTGTATTTATTATTTACAAGAGAATGAGATAGAGCTGGGAAGCCAAGAGTGGATATCACTATGTGGCAGATTATAGGTGATTTGTTTCTTCTTCCTACAGTTCTTCATTTAAAAAGTGTGCTTCTTAATTTTAGGTGTCACTTTGAATGCATTAGGGGTTGCCTAGAGAACTGGTAAAAGATTACTTCTGGGTGTGTCTCTGAGGGCGTTTCTGAAGGAGACTGGCTTGTGAGTCAGTTAACTGAGTCACAAAAATCCACCCTCAATGCTGGTAGGCACCGTCCAGTCAGCTGGGGGCCTGGATAGAACAAAAGGCAATTTCCTCTCTCTCTGGGACCTGGGATATACTCATCTCCTCTTGCTGTTGGACATCAGAACTCTAGGATCTCCAGCTTTTGTATTCCAGGACCCACACCAGCAGCCTCTGGCTTTCTCAGGCTTTTGGCCTCAGAGTGGGTGTTATGTAGTTTCCCTGGTTCTGAGGCTTTGAGCTGTGCTACTGGCTTTCCTGGGTCCTCAGATTGCAGAGGGCCTGTTGTGAAACTTCTCAATCTCTGTAATCGTGGGAGCCAATTTTCCAAGTAAACCTTTTCTCATTTTTCATGTATCCGTCTATATCATATTGGTTCTGTCTCACTAGAGAACCCTGACTAATACAGTAAGCTTACTACAATGCCTGTATACATTTGTTATACAACAAAAAAATTAAATTATTATTTTATTTGTTTGTATTTACCAGAATCATTAAAAAGAAGGCAAGTCATTCAACACCTGCATTTTTAGTAAATAACTGTTGTGTTTATCTGCCCAATAATTTGCCATAATCTATTGAACCACACTTTTATTTTTAGAATACATCCAAATTTGTTATAAATAATGCGTGTGAAATACTACCGCATATAATATTTGGCTATATTTCTTATCTCTTTAGCATAAATTCCTAGAAGTGCATTACTGGATCAATTGTACAAACAGGTCTATTTATTTTTAGTTTGTTTGCTTTGCCTTTAGACTGTTTTACATAAAACCTACGTTTCTGTTGAAAAAGAATCCTATCAAACAAGTTAAGCATTATATTTACTTTTTTAGGAAGTACTTTATTGAGCCACAGCAGAAGAGAGAGACACAGAATAATTGCTATTTCAAATACAAAAGTTATACAGTTTTCATAGTTTAAGCTAATACATGTATACAAGTTGGGAAAGGAGGAAAAAAAGAGATTCTAAGATTTCTTATCTCTTAAATATTTAACTAATAGCTGTGTTTGAGAATGTGATTTTATACAATCACCTAAAATATTTTTTTACAACACATGACATTCACACTGACATAAAATTAAATGAAATTATTTTTAAAGTAGATTTTAAAAATGACTAGTGATCACTCTTATTGTTTAGATTCTTAACAGCAGGTTGACAAGAGGGTTGGTAAACTTCCTAAGAAACAACAGGTACAGCAGAACGTAGCCTATGCAAACAAGATTCTATGCTGACAAGCTGTTCAAAATAGTCAAGTCAGAATCATATATTGCATTGCCTTTGAATTAACCCTATGTTCCTGGGATTTCTTCAGATTTTTCCTTAATGTATATAGATTTATTTCTTAGAAAAACACTCATATTTCTAATTTCATATTTATTCTTCTTAGTGAGGAGTCTTATGTTATTCTGTTTGTTAAAGGGTAGTTGAAGAATTAGCAAAAAACAATTTTCTAATTGTTCTATTACCAAAACAAAAGCATTCAAATTTGGCTGTATATTCTTCTACCTTCTTCCTTCTATTCACCACCTGCCCTCTGCTTTTCAGTAGCCGAAATTTGTTTGTTTTTCACAGGTTATAATGACATTTATCTGCATTTGTGAATCTTATGCTACAAGTGAGAAATTTTAAAAATCTGTTTTATTTTGTTCATTACAGGTTATTTTTTTGATGAACGATAATGAATCAAAATGAAATTCTTTTCATTTAGATTTTTCCAGATAATATTGTGAAATATCACTATTGCCTCAACACTTTCACAGGTTCATTATTGAGGCTAATTCAGTCAAATTTATCATATAAATTGACATTCTTCTTTAGGACATTGTGGTGAGTAAGCTAGTTTTTGGACCATGGCTATTTTAACAAGAAAATCACAACTTTTTTAATACCAAAACTTACTACTGAGCTTTTAATTTTGTTCAACTTTTGTTCAATGCATGTTGGCTGATACAGAAATATATACACACTGATATGTTTTGGCTGTGTCCCCACCCAAATCTCAACTTGAATTTTATCTCCCAGAATTCTCATTTATTGTGAGAGGGACTCAGTAGGAGGGAGTGGAATCATGGGGGCCCGTTTTTCCCATGCTATTCTCGTGATACTGAATAAGTCTCACAAGATCTGATGGGTTTATCAGGGATTTCTGCTTTTGCTTCTTCCTCATTGTCTCTTGCTGCTGCCATGTAAGAAGTGCCTTTCACCTCCCACCATGATTCTGAGGCCTCCCCAGCCATGTGGAATTACAAGTCCATTAAATGTCTTTTTCTTCCCAATCCTGGGTATGTCTTTATCAGCAGCATGAAAATGGACTTACACACACACATATACACACATTTGAAGATAAACATGTATGTAGAAATATGAAGATACGTAGATGTGTAAGAACTCAGAAACCACTACATATATTTAATGCATTTATCTATTTCTATGCCCATTTATATGTGTATATATCTTGATGTACATGTACTCATCAAATCACAAGTTGGAATACATGCACACATATGCCCATATACATACACATCTATAAATATAAATAAAATTGTTTCTGACTTCTTATATGCCTGAGAATGTATTTTTCTTTGCTTTCAAGCAGAAAGGAAACATGGTAGAAAAAGCTAAGAAAAATCCTTCTCCTGCCCAGTGGATGCTGCTACACTGCCCTTGTACTTTCAGAGTTTCAGAAAAGAGGCCTGAGATTAATTTCTTTTTTTTTTTTTTTTTTGAGACGGAGTCTCGCTCTGTCGCCCAGGCTGGAGTGCAGTGGCCGGATCTCAGCTCACTGCAAGCTCCGCCTCCCGGGTTTACGCCATTCTCCTGCCTCAGCCTCCTGTGTAGCTGGGACTACAGGCGCCCGCCACCTCGCCCGGCTAGATTTTGTATTTTTTTTTAGTAGAGACGGGGTTTCACCGGATTAGCCAGGATGGTCTCTATCTCCTGAACTCGTGATCCGCCCCTCTCGGCCTCCCAAAGTGCTGGGATTACAGGCTTGAGCCACAGTGCCCGGCCGAGATTAATTTCTTTTAGAATAACTAAATTTGGTTTTTGAAAATATATAAACAGTTTTCTTTTTCCTGGTTTTGTCTGTGTAGGACATTGTTTTTTATAGTTATAGTACAAAATTCTTCTAGGCTGTAATATAAAAATTTTGCCAGATAAAAAAATTCTTATTCTTTTGCTTTTTTTGTTGGAAACTTGATGAGACTGTCAACCTTGTATTACTTTTCTATCGCTGTATAGAAAATTATAAACTTAGCAGCTTAAAGCAACACACGATTATCTGCCCACGGCCTCTGTTGTCCAGGAGAAGAGGCATAGCTTGACTGGGTCCTACCTTAGGGTCTCCACAAAGGATAGGGACCTGGCTGCATTCTCCTCTGGATGCTTGCCTAGGGAGGAATCTGCTTCCAAGCTCATTTGGATTGTGGGCAGAATTCATTTTCTTGCAGCATTATGCCTGTGTTTTGCTGCCTATTGACTGGAGGCTGCCCTCAGTTCCTAGAAGATGCCTGACTCCATCGTCCCTCTGGCAATATGGTAGCTTATGTCTTTAAACCAGCAAGCAGAATCTCTCTCCATCTGCTAACACAGGACTTTATAATCTGTAACGTAAGCATTGGAGTAACATCCTATTATCTTTGCCATGTTCTTTTGGTGAGAAGTGAGTCACAGGTTCTCACCTGTGCCAGCAGGGCATTCCAGGGAGGGGATTTTGGAAGGGTGCATGCACTGGACATCACCTTAGGGCACGTCTACCACAAACCCACCCTCTCTGAGCTCAGAAAATAATTTTCTTTAAGTCTGATTATTGGTTGTTTTTCAAATACTTCATTTTCTTCCTTGGCAACAATGGTAATTTGTAGTTTTCCTAAGCTGGTATTCTATATTTGTTAGGACTTTTATGATGCTAGCAACAGAAATTCAGAGCTAACTACCTTAAGCAAAACCTGAAATTTAATGAAACGGTCCTGGGGTAGTTTAAGGAACACAGGCAAGGCACAGATCAAAAGAGCAATGGAAAAGTCCAGCAGGTATCAGGAACAAATGCAAGTGGGAAGGGTTCTGTCCTGGAGTGGCCCTGGTTTCTGATTTCTGCCTTTTTCTAGGTGCTGCTATTTCTCTCTCTTGCCCCATGCTGCCTACCTTTGTCCCAGTCCAAAGCTGGATAATAGAGGATTAAATTAGTTAGTGCACTAGAGCCATTAGAACAGCGTTGGCACATGGCAAATGTCTAGCCATTGTCGGGTGTTATTATTGGTCTTTTACTGTGAATTTTATTGTTATTGCATCATGTATATAATATTGCTGTAGGAGGGGAGAAGTTCTAGTGCTAAACAAGTCTGGAGAATGCTAGAAAGGCTAATCTTAGTTTGTCCCTAGAATTTCAACTTTCTCTTCTTTTCACTAAATTTTACTGCTTTGTCTTTTTCTTGTGCATTCTCAAAGATCTCAAATGTTTTTTCTGTATCACTGATTCTGCATTATACTCTATCAATTGTACTGTTTTTCATTTCAGTGTAGAATTTGAATCTACAATGAACTCCATCTTTCTTTCTCCTGAAACTTTCTTTTCTCATGGTTTCTTCTCCCTTCTCTTGTTTGGAAGAGGATGTTGTCCCACCAGTTTATTCTTTTCTATGCCTCTTTGCTTTAGTTATACAGAGACTATACGGTATGTATCCTCCCAAGAATAGAAAACATTTCTCTAAACATTTTTCTGGTTATTATAATAAATATTTTTCAAAGTTTTTTTTTTTTTTTTTTTTTACTGTGAGCTCTTTAGTT
Source organism: Trachypithecus francoisi (assembly GCF_009764315.1). Lineage (NCBI taxonomy): Eukaryota > Metazoa > Chordata > Mammalia > Primates > Cercopithecidae > Trachypithecus > Trachypithecus francoisi. Next base: position 22,308,204 of record NW_022681454.1, read on the forward strand.
AAATATTTTTTTTTCTAAATTCCATCCTTTTATGATTTTGTGTTGATTCTCTTCTCATCTGATGACCTTTCCAAAACAGATTGATATCAGATTCTGTCAGTCCCTACCCATTTTCTTCTCTACTCACCTTTCCGGGCAGGGTATAGTAGCTTCATACTGCAAGCACCTGGGATTCTACCCATGAAGCCTTTATTTGACATACTTGGGGACAGGACAAAAATGTTGGAGAGCTGGCATTCCTGACAGTAGTCCTCATGGGAATCGCTCAATGATGGAATGAAAACTTCCCAGTTTCTTAGTCTCTTGGTTGAGGCAACTCCAAGACATGGCCTAAGCTCTCTCCCAGGAGTCTACAGTGAGTCTGAGTGCCTGCTTCTCACAGCAAAACTTGCTTGGTAATGCCCCTTACTGACTACCTTCCCTTGACTTTGCTACTTCCTCACTGCCTGATTGAAGCTTCCTGGAATCCCATCCCATATAAACGCTTGCCCTCCAACCTTGTCTTGGGCTCTTGTAGGGGAACCCGTACTGAGTTAAGTCATTGTATTAGTCCATTTTCACACTGCTATAAATACATACTTGAGACTGGCTCATTTATAAAGAAAAGAAGTTTAACTGACTCACTGTTGCACAAGGAGCGGAGGCTCAGGAAATTTACTATCATGATGGAAAGTGAAGGGGAGACAAGCAACTTCTTCACAAGGCAGCAGGAGAGAGAAGAATGAAGGAGGAATTTCCAAACACTTATAAAACCATCAGATCTCATGAGACGTCACTCACTGAAATGAGAAGAGCCTGGGGGAAACCACCTGCATGAGCCAATCACTTCCCTTCCTCCACACATGGGGATTACAGGTCTTTCCCTCTACAAGTAGGGATTACAATTCGAGAAAAGATTTGGAGCCAAATCATATCAGTCACCTGTCAAAAAATCAGGTGAATTATTTCCTCTTGGGATTAAATCACATTTTGGATTTAGAACTGGGAAGCAAAATGATGCACATGGTTCCTAATTTTAAATATTGCCATTTGACTTTACATCATGAGGAACAGCATCTTTTCTGTCCTCAGGAGACTCACAATCTAATATTTCTGAACATGTAGACTATCGACTAGCTACATCAAAATGACTTGAAAGATGAATTTGGGACCTTATACCACCCTATTTTCTGTTCGTGTTTTCTGAGTCCTTGCTTGTCTGAAAATATTTCGCTTCCACATTGTATAGATTTGGCTCAGCATACTACCTTAGGTTGAAAATAATTTACCCTTAGAATATTGAAGGCACTCTTCTATTACCTTCTAGTGTTCAAATGTTGCTGAAAAAAATGCCAGTCTGATCAGTGTTCTCATTCTAGAAGCTTTTAGGATCTTTCTTTTTTCTTTGGGGGTCTTAACATTTTACAACAATATGTTTGGCGTGATTTTCTTTTTGTTCACTGTGCTGGCACTCAGTGGGTCCTTTGAGTTTAATGTCACAATCCTTTTGTGTCTCTAGATGCTATTTCTTCAATAATTTATTCTTTTTGTGTTATTGAGAATCCTATTATTCCAGGCACTGGAACATATGTACTGGTTCTCTATATGCTGTATTGTTTCTTACATGTTCTCTCTCTCTCTCTCTCTCTCTCTCTCTCTCTCTGATTCTCTCTCTTGCATTCTTTTTTTTTTTTTTTTTTTCCTTCTCTACATTCTGGGGGATTTCTGAGTTTTATTTGTCTTTTATTTTCTTTTTTTTTGAGACGGAGTCTCGCTCTATCGCTCAGGCTAGAGGGCTGAAGTGCAGTGGCACGATCTTGGCTCATTGAAACCTCCGCCTCCGGGGTTCAAACAATTCTCCTGCCTCAGCCTCCCAAGTAGCTGGGATTACAGATACATGCCACCATGCCCAGCAAAGTTTTGTATTTTTAGTAGAGACGGGGTTTCACTATATTGGCCAGGATGGTCTCAATCTCTTGACCTCATAATTCACCCGTCTCAGCTTCCCAAAGTGTTGGGATTACAGGTGTGAGCCACCACACTCAGCCTATTTGCCTTTTCTTATACAGAGTTTTTAATTCCTGCAATTGTGCATTTGCTCTCTAAGAACTCGTATTCTGTGAATATTTCTTTTTTATAGAATCTTGTTCACATTTATTGATACAGTGTATTGATGTTTTCTCCATGCTAATTTTTTTAAAGCTCTCTTCTGCTTCCATTTTATCTAGGATTTACTTTTTTTTCCTAGCATGTTGATTTTGGCTTTTTCTCCTTTATGCTGCTGTTTCCAAAATTTTTGATTATCCATTTATAGGTTTTAAAAAAGCTTTGTTAACTGATGTGTATTCAGTTTTGTTTATTATATAGTTTGAATTCTCATTGGCCTTATTGGTAGTAATAATTCTTCCAAGAGTCTAGCAATAAGTTGACTTTAGTTTTAAATTGTGGAGAGGTTGTAAGACTATCTGTTTTATCTCTCTGTTTAGAAATTTTTGTGGCAGGCTTGGAGTGGCTACATAAGCCACTAGCCATGTGCCAATTAAAACTGGAACTAGGTCCTGTGTTTTCCAAATGAAGTTAACAAACTTGGCTCTTAAATTCATAAACTATGTAATGACATTGGCTGTGTATCAATTCTTGCTCCCAACTTGTGTTGAGTACTCCTGCACTGGTAATTTCCTGGTGTATATATTGACCTTCGTTGAAAAAATTCTACCTAACAAATGTGATGAGCTGCTACTTCCAGGCTATTATTTGCACATATTGGGGGATATTTTAAAGCAGAGACTTCAGGCCAAGTGGTTTTAATCACCTGAAAAGCAAATTATCCTGGGGTAATTTATTATTAAGTTTTTTTTTTTTTTTTAATGTGTTTTTGTCCTCTGGAATCCTTAAATAGAAAAGAAACTATCCGAGACGGGTATTTTTAGGCTGGAATACCATGGCGCGCATCTGCCTAATAAAGTTGTTGTTGAAGCCCTTCCTGTTGACTTTTAACCTCAGGGTCTGTGTAAAGTCCCTCATTCATTAAGCAGTTGATTCCATTAGCAGCAGGCTGTGTCTGGGATCCTGGGGACCCTGCACCTGGCCTGCTTTCTTTCTGACAAATCATCTAATTTTATTGATAGCCACCTGGAAAATTATATTGAGGACAGGGGGCCAAGACACACAGCTCAGAACCCACTCCTCCGAAATGAGCAACAAGAGACAACCCCCTAGAGTAGGCATCTCTGCAGCCAGTCCACAGAAAGAGGCATTTTTAAAAGACTGACTCAATATTGCTTTGCCAAGTTCACTCTGCTATTTCTTTCTCTGAGGGGTATTTTAAATGAGGTAAGTTTCTCCTGCAGCTCACATTTCAGAGGGGGCAAGGCCAGCTCCCAGCCTGCCATCAAAAGTCTTCAATGGCCCTTTTACCAGAGTGCCTTATCAACTCCTATATGACTGTGTCTCCCAGGCCTCACAAGATGCTCGTGGGGTGGTGCCTGGCTGTTCGGGAATAGCAATGCTTCTGACCCCTGGCAAGCCTTCTTTCTGGCTGCCACATTAGATCAAAAATTGTGTGAGATTATCCCTTCAGGAGGCAGTTCTCCTTTTTCAGTTGTTAGCAGGTGTTGCGGAACAGATTCACACTCTCTGGGGAGATGGGAAGCGCATCAGTGTGAGAGGGAGAGATTTGCTCCAGGTTAATGCTGATGATGCCACACCTACACGCACCTCACGCAGTTCCCAGAATTTCGTCCAGAGCTCTGAAGCAGTAAAGGCAAAATTGGTGAAAAGTGTTTTCTTCTGGGGCAGAGAGAGCAGAAACCTCCTAATTACTACAGAGAAAGGAAGAATCTTTGTCAATTATGTTTCCAGAGATGATGAAAAGCTTGAGGGCACGCTCCAAAGTAGAGTCAGAAAACTTATTTTGAACAGAAAACAAAACAAAACCAAACCCCGGAAGATTGCACATGGTTTTAGAAATGAACCCATGTTTGCCCCCGTTTCTTCAGATTTGAAAAGTATGGAGCTTGAGGTTTCTGTGGCTTTTCTAGCAGCTTAGGTTTTACGAGTTCAAGTTCTTAACAATCCTATGTTGAGTTCTATGGTTGCAAATAACTAGTCATCGCTGATTGGAAGTGGGGACTGACATAGTGAAAGTTTGCAATGTTTAAATACTATCAAGAAATAAATAAGAGCTTTTGCATAGATTATGCAGACTTATTGCTTTCAACAGAAAGAAATTATCCAAACTAGACCAACTAAAGTATTGCAAAGCAGAGCTCCTTGGAACCTATTTTAATGCCTAACTTTAAAATGGTTTATAATTCATGTGACATTTAGCAATCATAAGTAGTGTGATAATTGTTTGCATGCCATAGCCTTTTAGAAAGAGTTTGGAGTAGGGGAAATGACAGTTCATTTGGATTGGGTGACCCATGCTTAGGTTCCTTTCATATTTCCTATTGACTGTCAGATTTTGAGCCACTTAGCCATTTAAAGTCATAGTTACTACTATCTGAGTCTGACAAAAATGCAACTATATTACAGTGTTGTTGATAGAAGTAAAAACAAAATAAAACTATAAAACATGTAAGTCACCTTCTCATTTTCCATAGAATAAAATCTAAATTTCTTGCCAGGACTTATGGGAGCCTGCGTGCCCAATCCCCTACTTCCATCTCTAGTTCATCCACTATTCAGCTCCCCACTCTCCTTGTCTCGGCTGTTTCCCAATGTATTCTCCCAATCTCAGCACAACCCTCTCTTCTTAGAGATGTCTTCCTTTACCATATAGCTCTAGGTAATATAGTGTCCTCCAGCTCTGCCCCATGTATTCATTCATTTGACAGTATTTATTGAGTATCTACTATGTGCCCGGCATTGTTCTAATAGCTAAGAATATAATACTGAACAATCTCCAATAGATCCTTCCTTTCATAAAACTCCAATTCTTATGGGGTAAACAGATTATAAACAAGCAAAAAAAAAAAAAAATGATTTTGGAGCGTAACAACGTCTATTAAAAAAGCAACATGAGGGTGGATGGGGCTAGCATACTTTGAGGTCACCAGTGAGGAGGTGGCTTTGAACTGAGACCTCTGCTTAAGCCAGAATCTTGCAACAAAAAGGAGATAAGTTCTTTTTAAAAGAAGAATTTCCTATCCCACTCCATGTTAAAGGAGCAGGTTTTGTGACAAGAATAAACCTGGATAAAAATGTACTTCTGCAAGATAAACTTGAGTTGCCGTATCACTCTTTCCCACCAAGTTCCCTGACTTTAGGAGGACCATAAAATTTTCCTTGGAAACTATTGTAACTGCTGGGAGAAAGTACCTACAACAGAGTCCAAATTTACAAGGTTTTACAATGCGTCGCTTCAAAAGGGAAGCTTTTGAAAATCCTGAGTTGGATGTGTGGCTGATGTTTTATTTCACCATGGAGAAAGTTGCTCTTTTATGTTCCTCCTCTTCCCTTGGTCACCCACGTTTCCAAAACAACCATTATGTGACTGGCAGCAAGGTTCTTCTCACTGGTTGTACAGATAGGCTGTCCATGAGGTCCACAGCTGGCACCATGGCTCATTAGGCATTTTTTTCAAGGCAGTCATCTCGATTCTGACTGTTTTCAGACCATGGGTCTTTCCACTGTGGCTATTTCTTCCTCTCTCCTCTGATGTTTCACTCTCTCATTGCTTTAATATGTCTTCGGGGAGTTTCTTCTCTTCTCAGTGTATCTGGGAGAATGTTTTTCTGGAATCCTTACTTAAAGAGAATTATGAACCACTGGGAAAGAGCTCTTCTGTTGATTAGGCTTTTTTTCTCCATTTGGGGGAAATCAAATGACTAAAATATAAATTTGGTTTGAACAGTTTTTAAATATCTTTTTTTTTTCAACATTGACAGGAATTTTGCTTTTGCATTTTGATTTTGCACATTTAAAAAGTCAACCAGAAAGACTCTTAACAACTAAAAGTAGAAATTGCAAAAAGCACTCTAAATACAAACCAGCAAAAATGATGATGATAAAATGTCTTTTGCACGTCTAATCTGTAAACACATCTAATGGCTCACTCAGAGGATGATGATAGTATTATTGCAAGTAACATATTCTTGGAAAGTGAGCCCCAAATTCAATTTTTAACTGTCCCAAAGAATTTGGAAAGGTTGTCAAATATGGTTTTAAAAAATGCAACACTCTCACAGACCTGCATTACAATTTGGAGAAAACAGAGAAAGACAGGGTAAGGTATTCATACTTTTACTAATGGATGAGGCACGTATCAAGTCAAAGGAATGATAACATATTTCACACAAGGCATAACATGAGCTGCTCCAGAGTAGTGGTAGGTTTCAACATGATTCTGCCTAGTCTCCTGTTGTTTAGGAGCAAAAGAATTCAGCAGCAAGTTTTTCTAGATACCTTCATCCTCTGAGTGGCCCGCTAGATGGACAGCTTTCCGTCTTGAGTTAGTTTAGCCAGAGACTCAAAGAAACATCACTCCAAATGAGACAGTCACATCAGATGAGCCCCTGGGATGAAACCATTCTGATTGAAGGCAACTGAAAGAACAACTAGATAATGACTCAGAATGCACAAAGTTCCCTTGAACTGTGGTCTGATTCTTTTGGCAAAAAAAGCTCAGCTTTTCAATGCCGTCATTTCCTGCTTTGGTGGCTTCCTTTCTCTAGCCTTCTGCATTCTACATCATCATAATAACTAGACGTTGAGAGGTAAGGGAAATTAGCACTAGCAGAATACAAGGAAATCTGTCTCCCTTATAAGGGTGTCAACTGCACTTCATAGCGGCATGTCTGGTCTTTGTTTCTGATTCTAAATTGCAACACTAACATTAGGTGTTTAGGGTGAGGGGAGCTGAGCAAGAAGAGGACTTCAGGTATAAATCAAGAAATTTAGTGAGAATCTAAATGCAAAACAACAACACACATTCTGCTAGTTCAAAAACGGATCCTACTGCATAAAGAAGTTAGCAACATAATTCTATTTTCAAGTATGTTATAGTAGATTGCAAGAGTGGAAACACATTTGTCTCATCGTTATGAGCATATCACTTCGTAATGTGATGCTGCTTCTTCTCTCTTTAAGAGGTGAAGTTGATTTCTTTAGTCCTTGAATTTGAGATTGTTCATGCAACTTGCTTTCAGCAAATGTGATGGAAGCAGAGGTGTACTGTGGCTTTTTCTCTCTCTAGCTGACACAGAACAGAGACAAGTTATCCCATCTGAGACTTCCCAGACCAGAGATTAGCAAACTTTTTCTGTAAAGGGTGAGATGATAAATATTTCAGTCTTTGCAGGACATACGATCTTTGTCATAACTACTCAACTCTGTTCAACAAATGAGCGTGATTGTGTTCCAACATTAAAAAATAAATAAATAAAAGTATGTATGGTCCATGAGCTGTAGCCTACCACTTCCTGCTCCACACCAGTCCACCTGCCAAACACCAGCCAAACCTCCAGCTGAATGCAGATGTCAATAGACAAAGATAAGATCTGGCACAGACTGGAAGAACCACCCAGATGATACCTGACTCATAACTTTGGGTGGTTTATTATTCAGGAAAAAACAAATGATAGATATCTTCTCTTAGAAATAATATGTTCATTTGTTTATAAACTCAAGTACCAAGTAAAATGAATGCTTTTAAATGCATTCTTTTTGCATCAGATTGCTGCATGAAACTACGGAGTACAAGTCAAAGACAAAAAGAGAAAGAAAGAAGTCTCTCCAGAATGACTGCAGCCCAATTTCTGTTTTTCTAAGAACTTAACAGTCACCAAGCCACAAATTCAAACGGAGAGAAGATTTGAAATATGGGTATATATAAAACATTCTCATGAACCCCATGGTGGCAGCATCTTGGGTTTTGATAAGCTTAAAATAATTATAAATAAAAGGCCCATTGTTTATGATATTTACACAAATTGTAGGATCCCCAGTGATACTAGGTAAAAACTAATATTGTGTAAGAAAATGGGCAGAGACAGCTTTGGAATCCACACCTATTTGCTTGCATAATAAAATAAAAGCAGGAATTCGATTCATTTGTCTCAACTTATTTAGCCACACTTCTGATGGTAATGTTGCTATTTGGTACATCATTTCTCTTCCTTGAAATTCTTAACTGTCACTTTAAAACCTGACTGTTTATTATTACATGTCATTCTTCAAGTCCAGAAAAATCACCAAAGGAGACATATGAGACATTCTTTTAATGCCAGGATTTACTATAAATCACAATTTCTTCTTCTTTCTGGAAAAAGAAAGGGGTAGAAGACAAAGATGACAGGGGGCACCTGTGCTTAGTTACATCTGATTTGAGACTCAAGTTAATAGCATGAAATATATTCATACAGTGAACTTCTGCAAATGTGAAATTTCTGTGCTTCAAATCGAAATTCATTACCAATGGAAAGGTTTAAAACCAGAGAAAATGACTGGGGAAAGCTGCTTGAAAATATAACAGGCTTCAAAAACAAGAGAAACACAAGATTAAACTAAAAAGAATGGCCTGGTATTTAGTTGGTTCAGTAAGATTTTATATGCATAAAATCTTCATAATTATGAATGTACAAAGGAAATTGTGATAGGAAAATGTAACGACTGAAATTATATACATATTCAAACAAAATAATGATAGTATTTATGAAAGACACAAGCTATATACATTCAAATTTATGTTGGAACTAAGCATAGGACTTCCCCAACTGTCACCATATATATAAAATTTTTAAACCCTGGTTCAAATTCACATCACTGCAATTCTGACATGAAAACTGATACCAAAAACAAACAAAAATCTTCCCTGAAGTAATTTGCAAATGATCTAATTAAATAAATGAAGTACAGTTGAAATGGAGCAATTGTCTTACTTTTAAGTTTATTCACACAGTAATGAGAGTCAGGTTAACATGTGCCAATCCTGCAGCCTTTCAGGTGCAGACATTTATCAAATTTGACTTGAGAAATCAAGGAAGTCCAGTTTCTTGAGGAACTAGTTTCCTGAAGAAACAGAAGAGTTAATTACTAGAGGCGGAGGGGGGCGGGGGGCGGGTGGAGAGCATCTCAGGGTCAGGAAACAGAATGTGCAAAAGCCAGTCTTGTGATAAGGAGAATTGTGCACGTGATGAATTAAAAGGAGTGTGCCGCCATTCAGTCGTTCACTAAGATCACGGAGTCATAGGCTGGAATGGCCCCTTGGGACGCCCTAGTTCAATCTATTCATTTTACAGGTGAGGAAACAGACTCAGAGGGGTTAAGTGACTTGGCCAAGGTGACACTGCTAATGAGTGGTGGAGCTGGGATCAGAGCCCAGGGCTTCTAATTACCCTTTTAATGCTTTTTCACCACACCATGCTGATTCTTTGTATCTGCACTAATGAGTAGATCAAGATGCTGCAAAATTAGCATAATAATTATTTGTATATAAATACTGCATTTAAAAAACTGCTGTATAAGATAGCTTATCCTTCATGACCCATACCTACAAGCTGTCAAGGTATGACTCAGAAATAAATAATGAACAATTGGCTTTTCATCATTTAATGCTGCAAATCAATACCCAAGCTTGAGACTTGTATGCATTAACACAAACCCTATATTAATGCATTCTAGATTAATGACATTTTATATATTGATTTATTTCTTTATGTAATAACCATAGTGCTGTTTTCTAAGCATTGTACTGGGACTAAAATGGTCTCATTTCAGGAAAACAAGATCCAGTTGCTTCTTTCAAGTTTATAATTCAGTAATTCTACTTATGCTTTACTCTTTTTCTCTTTGCATCTAAAAGCTGATATGTCTTTTGCAGTACAGCCTGGCACAAAAAGGATGAGATTTGTGGGCAGAATTTTGGAAGAATATCTCCCAAGAGAACATTCAGGACAGGTAACTTCTTAGATAAGAATGGTTTAGGGGTGGAGGGGATGAGGGTGGGTGGATGGGAGGAGATTGCAGTTGTTACTTAATTAGACCTTGGTTAGGTCTTCCAATTGAAATTACCTGGTGTTCTCCTATGACAGATTGCCCTGCTTTGGAGAGCTGGTGATGAAATCTGGCCATTGAATTACACTGCACTATAAACTTCATTTGTTCTTGGGTGCATAGTGATTTGCTATAATAATGATCATCCATTTGCCAGACAGCTGAGATTTTTTAAAAGCTTGATTGCTTTTGGCATGGCATTATTAGTCCTGGAAGAAGGCAGCACATTTGTAGCAATTCTCAGCTTGAGCAAACTAGAATATTCACCTCCCGCAAATGCTGGCCATTTAAGATCTGCATGTTAGACTTTGGCATTTTTTCTAGCAATTCTACAACAGCATATACACTTTTATTTTTCATTGACACCATTGTGAATATGCCCATCTCTAAAATTTCAAGGGGGTTCACTTAAGCTACTGAGTTTTATGGACAGAAGGGCCAAGAAAAGTCCCCAAAGAGTGCATGCTGTCAACTGTCATTTTTTTTTTTCTTTTTTGGCTAATGAAAGCCAAACCATTCCAGACAAACCCTTTTCTAAGAAATGCACTATATATCTGGATCCAAATAAATACTCATCTGATAAGAATCTAAAAGCTCTACTGAATTACAGTGGATGAGAACCTGATGATGGTGATTCTTTGAAGATTACTGAGGAAATCAACTCTCATCTCTGATTCTGATACTTTTTTAGTCCATCCATGTTGAAAATGTCTATGGAATGATTCTGTTGTACCTTGAGAAATGAAATTCATAGGCATGGTTTCTCTCACACAGCAACTTTATATACAAAGATGAGAATAGAAGAAAGGTCATTTCCAAAGAAAGTGACATTTATTCTGTATTCACTGAAAAGCCAAAAGAATTTTCTCATTCACCCATACCGACTGAGCCCTGCATCTCTCCCAGAAGAGGTGAAAGAAACTGCTCCTATCTGCTCCTGCATCAAACTTCAGGCTCAAGACCTGTCCAAGAAAAAAAAAAATGTCTTCTTTCAGAAATGAACCTGCTGTCCTCATCAGAAGCCTTATTTTGTTTAGAATTCAAGCTTGTTTGACAGGTATTCTATACTTTTTTCAATACAACTAAGCTAATGCCCACCTCCTTTCTGAATTGGTTTTGTCCCAGTATTACCCTTCACAGCATTCTCTTATAGAGTAAGACAATAGCTGAACAGGTTTATATACACATGTGTAAGTATGTAGATTGTATACAGGTGTGTGTCTAATATATGTATACATGGAATGTAGGTACCTATATGTATGTATGTATGTGTTTATGTATGTATACCATGAAAAGTTACAATAGTTCCAAAAGGAACATAGGCAGGCATCAATTACTGAGGTTAGTAGAGGCCAGGACCAAAGTCAAATCAACGTATCTTCCCAAACCTCATATTAACCAACAAGGCCATAAGATCTTTTCCCAAATTCCTTGCTAACCAGACTGCCTGAATTGAGTTTGAAATAGCAAATGTCACAGAGAAGTCAAGCAGTTTTTAAGCAGTGGCTTTACATAAATTTGAATCACAGTTCCATCCATTCCCAGGGTCCTACTGAGGGCAAGGAGTGCAGGTGCTGTAGCAGAGAAAGGGAGAATACTGGTAAGATGGAAAGGTTTTCTGACTTTCTTGCTTGCCCTAACTCAGAGCTCTGTGGCCTCCATCACACATAATGAATAATTAAGAGTTTATTGTCTTTTGCTCAATTGAAACTGATTTTGTTGGAAGATTGCATTGCAGAATGGTTAATCACACAGATTTTGAAGGTAAATCATGGCCATGTCACCTATTAGTTATGTAATCTTGAGAAAAGTCCTTAACCTGTTCATGCTTCTGAATCTTCACCTGAAAGATAAATTTCATTTATTTTGGGTTATTGTGAAGATTAAATGAATTAGTACATGTGAAGCAGCTATAACAAATCTTGACATGCGGTAAGCACTGTAAATCGTGAACCATTTAGGAATGCCCCATTGGAGATAATTTAGGTCACTCAGAAATTGTAAATTTTGAAAGGTGAGAGACCATGTTTTTCAAGTTAGGGCTGAACTGGAACTGTGAATCTGATGGTTGAATAATAAACGGAGTAATTATTGAAGAATTAACAGCAACTCTTATGGTATTACATTTAAGACTTGAACCTTACTCAAGCTACTTTTAACGTCTTTAATGTTTAAGGGCTATAAATGTCAGAGCTCACTAATTTCTTTGGCTTTCAATAAATGCCAGTGACTTTGAGAATTGCTATCTCTTTAGCTTATCTGGCAAGAAGAGCACAAGCTTAAAGGGTATGCAAGAGAGCACTGATGACCCACTCTCTTTCCAGTGGAAAACACAGATTTTTGAAGTTAATCAGCCTCTGAGGCCCAAGTCCTTCTAAGGAGCTTTTGTGTGGAGTCACTGGAACTAGGTACTGAATGAGGTTCCTAAGGTCAGAGAAGACACAGCCGCTCTGTTAAAGAATGCCTACTCACTAAGGGAAATATGTTGACAAATACATAGAAATTACTCTAGAATCCTTGAGAATAAGATAATTTTATCTAAGAAAATGTTTCAAATAACCAAAGCTTTTGCTATTTGGGTCTGCAAAAAAGTGACTTAAATATTTCAAATGGAAATCTTTTAAATAGAAGTTGAACACACTTGATTAGAGACTCTGGAGAAGAATTTTGCCTTTACTTAATAATGCAAGATCATCATTATGGACATCAATTATTGAACTGTGCTATCGTATAGGGGGCTATTGAGGTATGAAGGACTGTTTGCCCCTGTCCTAAATAACCCCGGATGAACATCCTTTTTACAGCTCTTCTGTTTCTTTCTTTTTTAGATAGGCAGTTAGCTTTCTTTAAATAACACAGCCCTTTCTCTCCTCTTAGTGAGCTGGACTTCCAGAAGAAACATTGTCAGAACTCTGCCCAGCTGAAAACGAGCCTACTAAAAAAAAAATAAAATTAAAAATAAATAAATTCATTAAAGGAAACTATTTTCTTGAGCATCTCCCATGTGTTAACAATCTCTGCATTCACCGTTACCACCTAGTACTCTAACAATTTTTGCAACATAAAGGAAGGGACTGGGCTCAAAGTCTTTCCTAATGTGACCTAGATCAGTGCTTCTCCAAGTGTTGTATACCTAAGAAGCACAAGAAGAGCCTGGTGAAACAGTTTCCTGGGACTCATTTCCGGAGACTCTGATTCAAGAGGTTTGAGGTAAGGCCCACACATTTGCATTTCTAACAAGCTCCCATGTGATGCTAATAGCGGTGCTCACCGAATAAAGCTCCCTGGATGATATAATGAAGTGACAGATGGAATGCCACCCAATGCCTAATGTCAGAGTGCACTATTTTCATAAAATCACACTGTTTTGAATATGTTGACATAAATTTTGTCTAGTCAGACATACATTTTGCTCATTTAGGAGTCGGAATTATTATGCTCTTAGTAGCTACAGTTTGTGGACAAGTCGGTAGCTCCAGACTCAGCAATGTTGCTTACATAACTGGTTCCTAAGCTGTCTATGTATATATAGGTATTTATTTCATTTTGGTAAATGTTGTTGGTCAGGTATTGTTATAAGTGCTGTTGATGGATACATCAAGAAACAAGATGTGCAAATCCTTCTTTCTGGTGGAGCTTGCGTTCTATAAGAGGGAGTCAGATATAAAAACTAAAGTAAATAACAAAACATGATAATTTCAGAAAATGATAAGGGATGTGATGAACTTAAAAAAGACTGGCAGGATATAGAATAATGACATGAAGAAAGCACTCTGGATTGGGTGGACAGGAGAGACCTCTTGGAAGGGGTGGTATTTGAGCCGGTACCTTAGTGTCATGAGGGAACCAGGTCTTTGAAAACTTGGCAAGTGAATCCCTTCTGATACAATGAAAAGTTTCTGAGCTGGGGAATTAGTTTAGTTTATTTAGAGGGAGAAAAAAGCCCATTGCATTTGTGGTCTGCCTTGGTCACCAGGGAACAGTACAGGATACCCGGACAGAGTCAGAAAGATGATATAGTTGAAAAACTCTTATTTCATCCCAGTGCTGCATGGTGACAAGGAAGAAAAATAAAACCATGAAGGTTGGGCGCTATGGCTTATGCCTGTAATCCCAGCACTTTGGCAGGCCGAGGCAGGCGGATCATCTGAGGTTGGGAGTTCAAAACCAGTCTGACCAACATGGAGAAACCCAGTCTCTACTAAAAATACATAATTAGCTGGGCATGGTGGTGTATGCCTTTAATCCCAGCTACTCAGGAAGTCTGAGGCAGGAGAATCGCTTGAACCCGGGAGGCAGAGGTTGCAGTGAGCTGAGATTGCGCCACTGCACTCCAGCCTGGGCAACAAGAACGAAACTCGGTCTCAAAAAAATAAAAAATAAAACCACGAATGTGAGAGGAGTATCCAAGAAATTGAGAGAAGGACTTTGAGAAGGGCTGAGTAATAAGTAAGGAGCTAAAGAGAGACAAGGGTGTAATTTGATGGTGTGGGTGTGAAGGAGACGGCTTGAAGAGACTTTTGAGGAAAACAAGCTTCTACAGTGGCCTGAGCCATATATGGAAAGAATTAGTTATATTAGATAGCAAAGTCTGTTTTTGATCAGCATTTATTAATACTTAGCAGCCTGGCAATAGGTAAGGGCGGTAAGATGGCCTGGAATTTAGTTTGGTTGTATATGCATACATATTTAAACAGTGATTAACTATAACCATGAATTAAAATCACCTGACGCTGAAAACGACCGCTGCCTGAACCCCATTCCAGATGAATTAAATTGGTTATCTGTGAGTAGTTGGGCCTAGGGTGATATGCGTAGTTCTGAGGCGCACCATACTCCCAGCTGACAATCATTACCCTAGAGCAGGTGTTAGTAACCTTGACTGCATATTAGAATCACTTGGTTAAGCATCAAAAAATAACCCATGCCCAGGCCTCAACTTTGATCAATTAAATCAGAATCTCTGGGGGAAGGAGACCTGAAACTTGATATTCAAAAAAACAAGAAAAAACAAAAACACCGGCCCCCGACCCTTGCCAAAGTTTCTCAGGTGATTCTAATGTGCTGCTGGGAGCAACCCTGCCTGGGGTTACAAAGATAAATGAAACAAGGTCTCTGTCTTGTGAGTTTACACTCTAATAGGAAAGATGTGAATAAATGCAGGGCAGTGAGCCATTCTTCGTAACATTCAAAATAAAAAGTGGAGGAGCATTAGAGGAGAGAGGGAGTTATTTTGTAACTGAGGGATGGAGCAGGGTGGCCAACTCATCCAGGCTTGCTGGGAATTTTTCTAGTTTTAGAACTGAAATTGTAAGTCCCAGGAAACATCTCAGTCTCACACAAACCAGAGTGACTGGTCACTCTAGTTGGTGGTAGGAGTTTCTGATGAGAGTTTTGAATGGTAAGGGGCCTACCACGTGGGCTGTATGGAAGTGCAGGGGAAGGTGGAGATGAATCCATTTCAGGCAGTGAAGATGACTTGCAAAAAGGCCTGCATGGATCAGGACTTGGAAGCACAAGGAGCTTAGTTCTGTCGTGTGAAGGCTGTGAAGTGGGGTCGGAAGATGAGTCTGGAGAGGTAGCTCTAGGTCATGAATGGATTTTCTTATATGTCCGGAAGCTTTGCGTTTCATCCTGAGGGCATCATGGGAGTCATTGATAATGTTGAAGCAGGTGGTGGGAGAACACAGTTGTGCTCTTCCCTCAATTTGGCTGTTCATTTTAAAAAGATCCCTGGAGGAGGCTCTGGGGTCAGATGCTTATTTCCTTTCAGCACTGTGGACTCATTCTGGGACCAACTCATTTAACCCCTCTCTATATGCCAGACTCATTAGGAAAACACAAGGGTCACAATTTTCCCAGGGCAACATTCAGATGAAAGTAGTTTTTTTTATCTCTTGTGAGAATTCTTCAGATGAAACAGACTGGGAAGTTGCCCAGTATTAAGACACCAGATTTTGTGAGGCTTTGAAGCCCATCTGGGCTTTGCGGCACAACCCTAACAAGTTCATCAAGTTGAGTCTTGCAGTAGCAACTCTAAAGAGCAGAGCTTGTCCTCTAACCCAGATGGTGTGGAGATTAATGAAGTTTAGTTTAAAAGAGTTTTGCACTCTTGGAGGGAATTTCCCACATAGATGTTTCTGCTATTGAAGAAATAATAGTGGCATCACAGCCAAATAAAACATAACTAATTTTCCCAAGTCAGCGTGTTTCCTTGCTGGAAAAGACCACACCAATGGCAATCCCATTTTAATACCTGAAGTATTCTGATGCAACATTAACCTTTGGTGGATTATAACATTTTGATATCACTATTTTGTCCATATTTTTCTGCTCCCTCTCCATACATTAATCCATTTAATTGAATGGGTCTTAGATAACATTTCATGTTAACTTTTACCTCACCTTCCTCACTCTCCCCTAATTTTAAAAGAAACAAAGAAACAGCCTATCGAGTCTGATATGGTTTAGCTGTGTAACTATCCAAAGCGCATCTTGAATTGTTGTTCCCATAATCCCCATGTGTCGTGGAAGGGGCCCAGCTGGAAGTAATTGAATCATGGGGGCAGGTTTTTCCTGTGCTGTTCTCACGATAGTAAGTCTCAAGAGCTCTGATGGTTTTATAAAGGGCAGTTCCCCTGCACACACTCTCTTGCCTGCTGCCATGTAAGATGTGTCTTTGCTCCTCCTTTGCCTTCTGCTGTGATTTTGAGGCTTCCCCAGCCACGTGAAACTGTGAGTCCTTTAAACCTCTTTTTCTTTATAAATTCCAGTCTCGGGCATGTCTTTATTAGCAGTGTGAGAACGCACCAATGCGGAGTCCTTAGTTCACAATATCACAAATAACAAAAGGAGCAATAATAAAAATAAGTAAATAAACAATAAAAATAAACCACAAATACTGGTCCTTGAAAGTGATGTATCCACATAAAGTCTGTGAAATTTGTCAGTACGGGAGATTTGTCTCCTCTCTCCCGTTTATTTAACCATTTACTTACATTAATTTGGACACCTGGATATTCATTTTACACTTTGGGTTATAATTTAATACTATATTTGTTGCCCAGAATATTCCACATTGTTCAGTGAGGGAGCTCTTTCCGTTGGTTCCTGTGTGCCTTTGACTTGCTCCATTCTTTTGTTTTTTGAATCCTTCCTTACCTGCATAACAAGGTGTTCTGGGCACATTTGTATATACCCTGTCCCAGCCCTAGAATTAGCTCGCTTCTTACGCTGGAGAAGGGCATTAGAGAACAAAATCAGGGTGCTGGCGTGTCACCTTTGTTTTTGAGAGTTGTCCTCAGCCTGAAAATATATGACAATTTTGTCTGCATCTGGTTTGGTTTACTGTTAACTCTGCTTTATACTGAAAGCAAATTCTCTTTAGCTTTTAGGATGCACACATTACCATTCTTAAATTCAGCTATGAAACTTACACATTGTTTTCAGGAACTACCAGTCACGTGTTTGAGATTTGATTTCTGACTTTCCGGTTCTTCATCCTATTCTTCATATTCTGTGGTGGATTTTCCAGAGTTTCCTATGTACGCCTTGTTTGGTTTGTCCTATAACCCACTCAGGCACTTCTTCCTCCCACCTGAGCTCAGTGAAGATAATAGCTAAAGGAGGCCTTGGGCCGCTATGATGTCCCAGTACCTAAAGTACTATTTGGCATACAGTGAGCACTCAATACCTATTTGGCAAGTGAAAGAATTAGTACATTGTGATAATAGGATTTTTGCAAGATACTATTGATCAGCAATAGCTTAACGTGATATTCTTTTGAGGTCTAAATTGATAAAAACTGCAGATGAAATCAATGGTGATACTACACGAAAGTGATGACAGCTGTCTGGGTTGATTAATTCCACCGATCATGTAGTCCCCGAATCACCTTAGAAGACCTTTGGGTTAGAGGGGACATTAAAAGTCTTTAAGCCCATTATTGCATCTTCTCCATCTGATGCTCAGCTTTTCTGTGATTTAGAATGATTGGTTCTTCACCTAAGGTGCTGAACACAGTCCGAGGAAGGTGGTGTCAGTGGAAGGAGCCAGGAGGTTTTATGGCATGGTGGGCAAGGAGAGGGACACACTTTTGTGATGAATCATCAAGAAAAACGGACTGAAGTGCACATTTATTAAATACCTACTATGAGCCAGACACTGTGATAGGTCACATTCTCCTCTTTCTCCTTTTTGCATTCTTTTTTTCACTCCCCTTTCCCTTTTCCTTTCCCTCCTTTTTCTCTGCTTTTCCATATAACCATTTATCCATCAACCCTGTTCTTCTCTCCATCTCCTTTCTCCATCACCTCTTTTTCATCATCCAGTCTAATTAATACTACGTGAGCTTCCTACTCCCTGTCTAGCATGTAAGAAACTTGGCAATTATCACTCTGTCCTAACAACAAATAGAAAGCTGAACAAGCCAAAAAATAAAAAATTATTCTTAAAATCATCAGAGAAGTCAGGTCACAGGGCAATCATTTTTCCCTAAAATTGGAGAGACAGACAGACGAACACTTGACAGTCACAACTTACCAGACCAGGAACCTTTTTGGGAACCAGAGCCAAAGAAAGAAAATCTGAACTGTGATGGAGAAACTGCTGGAGGCTCAGAGTGCAACTGCCTGAGGGGTTCTTCCTGTCCACTGCACAAATAAAGACCATGGCATGGCAGTAAAGAAAGTCTGACACAAAGGTGGCTGTGCCACATGGAAGACGGAATTATTACTCAAATAGTCACATATCAGGATCATAGGTTAGTTTTTCAAAGGCAGTTTGGGGAAGGGGTGGAGGTGGCCAGCTAATGGGTGCTTGCCTCTGATTGTTTGGGGGCGGTAATAAAATTGTAGGAGGCTAAAGCTGTCCTCTTGAGCTGAATCACTCCTGGATGGGATTACAGGAGTGGTGGAGCCAACAGTCCAGGTGGAGCCATGGGGGTCAGACATGCAGAAACCCTGAAAACACATCTCAAAAGGCCAGTCTCCAACAATGAAGCTGTTTCTCTCACAAAAGAGACCAGTCCACAGCTTACGACTTTAGGCTTCTCTCCTCCCGCTAGTCAGATGGTCTCTCATTAGTTTACAAAGGTGGTTGAGTTTTGGGGAAGGGCTATTACCATTTAAACTATAACCTAAATGTCTTCCAAAGTTATCTCTGCACAAAAGCCCAGGAATAATGAAGGGAAAGGAAAGATGGGGTGTCAGTTAGATCAGATCTCTTTTACTGCCATAATTTTCTCACTGATACAATCTTTGCAAAGGCAGTTTCAAAAGTAAACAAGCCTGGGAGTAAAAAATTCCAGGGGACCCACTCGTGGCACTCATGGCCCAAAGTTATCTGAGTTTAACCTTCAAGGGCTAAACCAGGTTCTCATAGTGAATATCAGAGGAAAATCCTCTTATACTTCCAGCAGAGGGAGGGAAAATGGAGTCATTTTGAAATACACTAGCGCACTTGATTCTTCTTAACAATGCCTGTCATTAAAAGAAACTATTTCACCAGAGCCTAAACTACTGGAGTTTTATAGAGCCTAACTGACCTGGGGGAACGGAAATACTCAACTCCAGCCCACTCGAGGTATCCTGTCCTAAGAGTTTAGTGTGGGACTAAGAAGCCTATGCAAAAATGTCCAGAAGTACAGATTCATCAAAAGACTAAGATCTAATCATAGGACTATATAATGCATTTATTGCACACCACACTGCTAAAGGCATAATTACCACAATTCCCTTTACCCAGTGTATCATATCTGACTAGAAAGAAAAAAATTGCAAGATGTACTTAAAACCACAATTTAAAGAGAAAGATCTAACATTAGAACCAGACTCAGATGTGGCAGAGGTGTTGGAATACGGTGTGAGGTACCAGACATCAACCCATTTACATCCTATGTAATCCTTACAACCTCAAGAACTAGGTGTGATTTTAGTCATTTTACAGATAAAACATCTGAGGCTCTGAGAGGTCAAGTAAACTGTTAAAGTTCCCACAGCTTCTAAGGGCAGGTGTTGAGGTCATCAAGACACCATGTGGTCCAGAGAGCCTTTGTAATGATGCCTACCTGCTACAGTTGTGGTGTCCAATATGGAAGCCACTAGACATTGGTGGCTATCTAAATGTAAATTAATTAAAATTAAGGTTAAATTAATTATAATTAAAATTTATTTCCTCATTTGCATGAGCCAGGATTCATGAGCTCAGTGGCTAGTTGGCCTAGTAGTTATTATATTAGACTGAGCAGATATAGAATAGCTCCACTATTGTAGAAATGTCTATTGGGTAGTGCTATTTAGAGTATTAATTAGCAGGCCAGGAAACAACCTCCTTCACACCCAAGTTAAAAGGCACTTGGGCTGCAGGTAAACTTCTATTTCTTGCTTTCTTCCCACATTTAAGTCAAAGTTCCTGGCTCAGCATCTTCTCTTATTAGTATAACCGGACACCTCCTAGAGGAAAATGTACACATTATCAATAATTTACATGATCTCCCATTGGTGGCCAGGTAGTGCCTTCCTGTTTAAGCAAAACATAGCTGATGCAGCCCAGGTTTCACACTATCTCTTCCTTCAGCAACAACTTAGAGTGGATGCATTCTGCTTTTTTATTCTTGTCTCAAAATTTATTTTTGTTAGTCTTGCAATATGTAGTTTATCCAGTTTATATCTGCCCTTCAAAGGCTTATATTGGGGTCTTTTTTTCCCTCCAATCTCTAATTTGATCTAGGACTAATGTGAAATCTTTTTTTCTACAGCTCCGGTACATACTTCTTATAAAGAGACATCAGCCCCGTTGGAAAATTGAGACAAGAGTGTGCCTTTTTGGATAATGTCGACAAAGGTTGCTTTTGTAGTTGTTAGACTCAAAGCTCTTTAAAAAAAAAAAAAAAAAAAAGACAGAGTCTCGCTCTGTCACCCAGGCTGGAGTGCAGTGGCATGATCTTGGCTCACTGCAACCTCCGCCTCCTGGGTTCAAGCAATTCTCCTGCCTCAGCCTCCTGAGTAGCTGGGATTACAGGCTTGTACCCCACCATGCTCAGAAAATTGTTGTATTTTTAGTGGAGATGGGGTTTCACCATGTTGGCCAGGCTGGTCTCAAACTCCCGACCTCAAGTGATCCACCTGCCTCGGTCTCCCAAAGTGCTGGGATTACAGGCCTGAGCCACTGTGCCCAGCCACAAAGCTATCTTTTAAGGAGAAGATGCTCAGTTGCTGGGTAAGAGCTTGTGTAAACCTGGGGTTTATTGAGATAGCCAATGGAACTCTAAACTCCTCTCGGACTTTCTAAGTAAAAGCCTTTCACAACACAGCTGTCCCTTTGGGAGAGTAAGTAAAGGGAAGGAAAAAAAAACATATATGGGGTGTGTGTGTGCGTGGTCATGTCTCCAAGAAACAGATAGGGAGCAACAGGTTGTGTGCCGTGTGCCTCATTCTTGATTTGTTTTTCTTTTTCTTTTTCTTTTTCTTTTTTTTGAGACCAAGTCTCACCCTGTCATCCAGGCTGCAGTGCAGTGGAGCCATCTAGGCTTACTGCAACCAGTGCCTCCCGGGTCTAAGCGATTCTCCTGCCTCAGCCTCCTGAGTAGCTGGGATTACAGGTGCGCGCCACCATGCCTGGCTAATTTTTTGTATCTTTAGTAGAGAGATGGGATTTTACCGTGTTGGCCAGGCTGGTGTCAAACTCCTGACCTGGTGATCTACCTGCCTCGGCCTCCCAAAGTGCTGGGATTACAGGCGTGAGCCCCCACGCCCGGCCTATTCTTGGTTTTCATATTTTATTTTAAATATCTTTGGGACAAGAACACTTCTCCCAGGGAATGTCAGCACAGTGGAGAGTGGTCAGTATTTTAAAGGCCTTTCTTGTTTGAGGATTAAGAGGAGTAGGTGTGATGGATGAATGGGGAGATGCTAGTGAAATGCCCCCTGGAAGCTGGAAACAATTGAAAGCAGCTTGCCTGCTGCACCTATCTTTAGACTTAGTACAGCTACTCAGATTTCCCCAAGTTGATAGTCAAATGCAAAGTAATTATAAACAAAAGAAAAACAGATGAATTGCTCCCAAGGAACTTAAACAGAACAAGGAAGGGAGTCCCAAATATCAATCATATGAGACCTGAGTTTTCTGTATGCACCTAAAGCCTCAATTACCTAAGATGAGAGAGACTGAAACTCAGGAGTTTCTTATTAACAACTTAAAGCTCAGACCCCTTCATAAAATTTCAATTCATTCAGGGCTTTGGCACAGAGATGGGGTCCTATGTGATTTTTTTCCCTGTTAGAATTGGAGACCTGATTTGGAAACACCACAATAAAACGAACTCAAATTCCCAAAGCACAAAATGCAGAAGCAGACATTTATTTCTTCTTCAATACAGTGGAGATTTTCTATAAATTTAACTTCTGATTAGAAAACGTTTTACATTGGAAAATTTCAGCAATGAAATTTCAGTAATAAGCCAAATGCAGGTCTGCTTGAGGTCGAATGAAATTTAGATGAAAAATCTGGGATTATCAAAAAGAATGAGGGAACTTCAAGTTTCTGTACATCCAAGGTCAACGGGTTGGAGTCTTTCATTTTTGATTTTTATGGCAGCACATAATTTCTTTCTAGTTGGTTTCCTTTTTTCAAGCAATAAATTTTGAGTTAAAATAGTGTACCTCACTTGTAATCAAGCCTGTACATTTTCCTATGTGAATATTTCTATAATACCTATCCTATCCCTTTAGCATGCTAGCATGCTATGGATTATTTTCTTTCATAGAAAATAACAACACATGAAATAGTCCTTTAGTAATATTTTTTCTTTTTCTTTTTTTTTTTTTTTTTGCCAGATTCTTGCTCTGTCACCCAGGCTAGAGTGCAGTGGTACAATCTCAGTTCACTGCAACCTCTGCCAGCCTCTGCCTCCTGGATTTGAGTGGGTCTCATGCCACAGCCTCCGTAGTAGCTGGAACTATAGGCACCTTACCACCCACCTGGCTGACTTTTGTATTGTTAGTAGAGATGGGGTTTCACCATGTTGGCCAGGCTTGTCTCGAACTCCTGACCTCAAGTGATCTGTCCACCTCGGCCTCCCAAAGTGCTGGGATTACAGGCATGAGCCACTGTGCCTGGCCATTAGTAATATTTTCTAGCAGGATGTATTAATCCTAGTCATTTAATTATTGAGAAACTGAGGTATAAAGGAATGAGTCCATAGTGAGCATTCTCATTGAGCTTATCCTCTTCTAAATATGAAAGGATATAACATTCATTAAGCATCTACTTCCACACCTATTTTCTCATTAATTTGCAGCATATACTTTTCATAGCAATTGTTGGGAAAGCACCCTAGTGTTGTCTGTTTCTCTCTGCATTGTTGTTCCTGCTGATGCTATCGTGGCACCTTTATCATTCACTCTTTCTAATAAGACTGTGAATTATTTATGGGCAGCGATGGTGCTTTGAACTTGTGTTTCTCTGTCATAATGCCTAGCATAAATACTCGAACACAGTCTAATCCAAATGACAGTCGTGACAAGAGATGCCTGCCAGACCAGTTGCTGGAGACCTCCAGTTTTAACTTGAGGCCTCACTGATGCTGTGTCTTTGGGAGAAAGTGTATAGGGGCTGAGGGGATATAGGAGGAAACCAGGGAGAATCTTCATCCCGCGAGATTTCCCTCAGATCAACGTTGTCTCCGTAGTTTCTCTTGTGGGAGCCTTACCCTTTACTTATGCCATGTGGAATAAAGGGAAAGACTCAACTGAAGGGATTTATGGCTGAAAGCTTCCTTAATTATAGGCTAGTATAATAAGTCCTTCCACTATCTTAATGATTGGGGAATTAAGAAGCTCCTTAATAGAAATTGACAGGATCCATTGTCATTGCAAAGAAGGTTCTGTTATGGTCTAGAGTACCCTGCCAACCATCCAAGGATTTAGGGTTCCCCAAAGGCTCATTAACATCTTAGACCATAAGGTCTCCAAAGGAGGCACTAATGGTCCACCTCGTTATGATCTGAGGATAATGACTGCTTGACATCCGTAGCCATTGAGATGATAATGGCTCTGTAAAAACTGTTATGATGTCAGCAGCCAAAAAAAAAAAAATCTCATTAGCATTTTATAATCTTTGGTTTCTAATAAACTATAGTATCTAAATTATGCTAGAATTATTTTACGAATCTGGTTTAATAGAGGCAATGCATATGATGCTCTTTAAAAAAATCAAAATTATCTTTTAAAACAGCTGTTATCACCCTTCTATCACTGCATAAATGAAGGGTAAGATTAGTAAAGCTCTTATAGCACCAAAATGCTTATGAGTAATTGAATAAAAAACAAAGACCTAAATTTCCCTTCATTTACATACACATTTACTCCAGGGAGTGAGAAGAAATTCTCTTCTTAGAATGCCCCCAAACAGCAGAGGAAAAACAGCCCATAGTGATAATACTAGTAGGAGAGATTGTCAATTCACACCGAGTGCTTATCATGCATCTTGTCCTGGACTAAGTAATTTTCCTGCGTCTCATTTTCATCTTTGCTGAAACATCTGAGGGGGCATCGCTCTCGCCCTCACTGTATAAATGAGAGTAGGGAGGTGCGCCGTGGTGAAGGAT
The DNA here is from genome assembly GCF_009764315.1 of Trachypithecus francoisi. Classification (NCBI taxonomy): domain Eukaryota; kingdom Metazoa; phylum Chordata; class Mammalia; order Primates; family Cercopithecidae; genus Trachypithecus; species Trachypithecus francoisi. The sequence goes on from NW_022681454.1 coordinate 22,332,784, forward strand.
GCTGTCCGTGATCTTCAAGGTGGTGCACAGCAAGGTGCGATTCAAATCGATTCACTCTGACTTGAGACTTGTGCGGTGACGATGAGGATTGTGTGCCAGGAAGAGTTAGGGGTTTCAGAATCAGGAGAAAAGGGCTTATGCTTGGCCACTAACTAGCTGTGTGAACTTGGAGAATTTATTTCACCTCTTGGGACATTCTGGACTAATCTTGAAAGCATTTTTCAGTACCAACGTTTTTACTGACAAGGACATCTCAGTAGCAGAACTGAAATCAGAGTTTTCACATTATTCTCTCAATAGTTACCAGTATTCATGGGTAGTTAACATCGTTTTCCCATTGTAATTCAGTTTGGCTGAATGGTTTTCCCCTTTGGTACCAAAGTGCTGATTTTAAAATAATCTTACTGCTTATAGAAAGCATATGAAAAAAAAAAATCCCATATTATTGTTTAACTCTGTAAAGTATACCAAAAACCATTTTTCCAATCAATTTCTATTTGACTTTAAACAAGGGAAAAATGGAGATAAGTGTAAACAAAAATCTATTAGTCAGTGTTAGTACAGCCTTTTTATAGCTCTAAGCATTTCCCTGTGTATAAACATAAGAAAGCAAATTAACATTTTAAAGAGATTTCTCTATTGGGTTATATTTAATAACCAGCATAAAAAGGAGGAATCTTGTAATAATAATTTCCTAAAAATCTGCAGATGCTCTTGCAGCCTTGAAGCTTAGCTATTTGTTGGAGCTAACACTGCAATACCCAGATTCTTCCACTAGAGGGGTGAATTGTTCCTAATGAATAAGATCTCATTGTCTGGGGAGGGGGACAGACTGGTGCTGATAACAATGATACTGTGGACTCCAAAAATATACTTGGAGTGACTTTTACCATAATATTCATATTCGGTGAAACTAGCTATAGGACAGTGCTAGAAAAGAGGTTTTAAGTATCAAGTCCTAATGGAAGTACAATCTGTGTTATGAAATTATTAAGGCTACGGATAGGAAAAGAAAAGATTGTATCCAGGCCGGGCGCGGTGGCTCAAGCCTGTAATCCCAGCACTTTGGGAGGCCGAGACGGGTGGATCACGAGGTCAGGAGATCGAGACCATCCTGGCTAACATGGTGAAACCCCGTCTCTACTAAAAAATACAAAAAGCTAGCCGGGCAAGGTGGCGGGCGCCTGTAGTCCCAGCTACTCGGGAGGCTGAGGCAGGAGAATGGCGTAAACCCGGGAGGCGGAGCTTGCAGTGAGCTGAGATCCGGCCACTGCACTCCAGCCTGGGTGACAGAGCGAGACTCCGTCTCAAAAAAAAAAAAAAGGATTGTATCCAAGGTGTCCAGAAGATGTCAATTTGGCTGCAGAATGATAGATGAAAATAGAACTTCTGGGGGGACAGTATGGTAATTCTGAGTATCTGAGAAGGTTCACTGAGAAACTCAAACATTTATGGTTACTACAGTTGTCTTGCAGAAATACAGTCACTGCAATTTTTACACAACACATGATTAATTAGAAAAACAGTAGGCCTGGGCATAAATAGCCAACATTCACTATTTTGTTTTTTAGGGAGAAAGGAATGTACTGCTGACAAACTCTCTTTAGCTGTGCAGTTCATATCCTATTTGCTACTGTGTTCTCCAGGGAAAGTGAAACGTCTGACTGTAGCAGGCAAAGTATTGAAGGAATAGAGGTGTCATAAGCCACAAGGTTGGCCAAAAATATATATTAGTATGTCCTGACAATCATTGTTTAAAAAGTGCAAGTCAAAAACTAGTTTCTAGTGTTCTAGCAGAAGCAGAAATGCTTTAAGCAAATAATTTCAAGTTATTTCCAGCCCAGTGTTGCACACTGACTTTATGTGCACAGAATGTAGACATCATTTTGACATGTTGCTGATGGAAGAGAGGCAAAGAAATATAAATGAGCAGAAAAGAGGTAGTTCAAAGGAGATATATATATGTGTATGTGTGTGTGTGTGTGTATATATATAAAAGAGAAGTTCAAATGTTAGAGGTTGTTTCCAGTCGTTTCCAAGCTTTTTAAAGGATCCTTCTTGAAGAGACTTTACATAAAATTCTCCATCAATGCACAGTCCTTTTGATTTGTGTCAAGGAACAGTTTCTGACACAGTAAGGAATACAATTTACTTCCATCACAGACACACACACACACAACACACACACACACAGAGAGACAGAGAGTCAATCCTTATTATTCACAGATCCTGTATTTCCAAATTTGCCTACTTGTTAAAATTTATTTGAAACCACAAAATCCATATTTCAGGTGATTATTGGTCATTCCTAGGCATGCATGGAGTGGGAAAATTTTGATCTGACCATATGCAAATACCCAGTTGAGGCTGACATAGCAACACTCTGCCCTCTTGTTTCAGCTCTCAGACTGTAAACACGGGTCTTTGTGTGATCCATTTAGTGCCTTTATTTTTTTTTTTTTACATTTGTACTTTTTTGTTGGTGTTTTAAAATGGCGCTTAAGTGTCATACTTAATTTGCTGTCTAGTGTTCCTATGTGCCAGAGGCTGGGATGTGCCTTACAGAGAAAATACATGTGCCAGATAAGCTTGCAAGTTCAATGTTCATGAATCAACAATAATATTTTAAAAGGTGACTTTCAAAGGTGGTTATATATTGGTTGATTGATAGAATTGTAACCAGAGGCTCACAGGAACCTGACCTTTCCTTCCCCTTAGGAAAATTCAGTGCCCATTAGCTCAGTGTTGGTGGAGACATAGAACACAACTAGTGTGAATAAGAATCATCGTGTGTGTGTGTGTGTGTGTACAGAGTGGAAGGGAGAAGGAGAGAGAACAGAGAAAAGAATCATAATTGTAAGTACCAAAGTGTCTTTCACTTTGGAGAATTCCTCTCTGCTGACAAAGACAAAAGCATTTATTTTCATTTTTGCATTTAAACCAAATTCAATAGAAGTAGATCAAATACTCCAAAACTGATGAGGGGGAAAACACCCCACTACAACAAAGGCTGGTATTAAACCATCACCAGCAGTATAAATGAAGATTTGGTATAATAAGTGTGTGTCTGCCAATTGCATAAGGTTAGTTTGAGTCTGCCCAGGACTTCATACCAGCTATGCCAATTGCTACAAATGTGATCTTAGATGATTTATGAAAAACCTTTATACTCAGCTTCTTCATCTGCATAAATGGAAATATCTACTCAGTTTCCATGAAGTTTGTGTAATTTATATAATACATCAAGCATAAAGATGATCTTATCAATGAGCATTATTTTACCTTTTGTGTTCATTTTTCCTAAGTTTTTTTCATATTCCATATAGAAAAAAAAATTAAGACTACACTCTAAGCAATCAATAGCTTTTAATTTAGGATCAGTCATTTATGATCTCTAGCGTCACCCAACTCCTTAGCATTTCTCCACAGTTCTTGTGTGGTCCTTTGTCACTCAGTTTCTGTACCCATTTCTTACAACGCCTATCTGGAGCTGCCTCCAATATTCTCCTTCTACCCTACCATTTCCTTTGCTCCTCTCTTACATGGCCTGGATGTCTACTGTAAAGGACTGAATGTTTGTGTCCCCCCAGAATAAATTGTGGTACTATCTCACTCCACAATGTGATGGTGGAAAGGTGAAGCCTTTGGGAGACAATTTGGGTCATTGGTCCTCAAAAATGAGATTATAGCCCTTATAAAAGAGGTCCCAGACTGCTCCCTAGCCCTCTTTCCACCACCTGAAGTTACAATGAGGGGTCAGTAGTCACAGCCCAGAAGTGTGGTATGAGGGAAATATGAGAAGAAAGACTGAAGAGGCAGGCAACGGACAGATCAGAAAGACCTAGTGAGCTAAGACAAAGAGAAGTCCTCTTTTGCAAGAGCGATAAAGAGGCACTGTAGAAAGTTAAGGAGAGCTGTGGTATCAGATTTTTGTTTCAGGAAAATTCAGATTTGACAGCAGTGGGGAGAATGGATTGCAGGGATCAAGATAAATGCTGAGAGACCCATTAGAAGCTTATGGCAGTAATCCAGGTAAGAAGTGGATTACTTACTGTAGCCTAGCCACACAGGCACCCTGTGTGGATAACCCAACCACACTGGCACCCTGATTTCAGACTTCTAGCCTCCAAAACAGTGATAAGTAAATTTCTGTCATTTATAAGCCACCAAATCTGTGGTAGTTTGCTACAGCAGTCTTAATGGACTAAGAAATCTACAGAGAAAATAAACACTTTCAGAAGATAATTCCTTCAGCTTCTTCCTCTATCCCCTGAGACACAATTATATGCATCCACCCCTATCCTTGGGTATGTATCTTTTATTAGGGTCTTACCAATTTGTGGAGAATTACACTAAATGCTCAACCTATTTATCTTATTTAGTCCACATGACAAATATTTGACAGAGTTCAACTCTTGGTATTTCATGTGTGCCTCACTGAGGAAGATTCTGAGGCTAAATGGGAGGATAATGAGGAAGAAGTCTATGATAAACCCTTTGTATGCTGTGTGCACAAGAATGGGTTTTGATGGTCCTTTTGCCACATGGTTGCTCTCTCTCCTCTTGCAAATCTTTCAGTCTCCTATCCGCATTCTTTTTTTCTCTGTTCACCCCTTAAGTGTTGGCATTTCCTGGTGTTACATACGTGCCATATGCAAGTCCACTCTAAGGCTGACCGCATCCACTCTTACAGCATCACTTTCTTCAGTGAAGGTGATTTCTATTTCTCCATCTTTGAACCTCAGTTATTTTCCTCCTAGGTCCTACCTCTAGTTCCATGTGAATTTTCATAGGCATGTGGCCCTCAACATAGCCAAAACTGAAGTCACCATTTGACCTTCTGAACTTTCTTTTCCCGGAGTGACTCCTATCTCCAAGAGCAGCATGGCAATCAGCTGACTTCCTCCCCTGCCACACACCCAAAGCCATTCTCAAGTTCGACCTTTCCAACTACCCTTTATTTTAATCCTTTAAAAAGTCCTGTTAATTTGTCCCACTGAATATTTCTGAGATCTGCCCTCTCTTTTCTATTTTCTCTACCATTAACTTAATTCAGATTCACATCATTTCTTACCTGGATTACTGCCATAAGCTTCTAATGGGTCTCCCAGAATTTCTCTTGATCCCTGAAATACACTCTCCTGACTGCTGTCACATTTGAATTTTCCTGAAACAAAAATCTGACCATATCACAGCTCTTCTTAACTTTCTACAATGCCTCTCTATTACTCTTGCAAAAGATGACTTCTCTCTGGCTTAGCTCACAAGGTCTTTCTGATCTGTCCCTTGCCTACCTCTTTAGCCTTTCTTCTCATTTGTCCCTGATGCTCACTCCCATATCATAGTCACACTTAATTGTTCTCAGTTTCTTAATCATGGTGGCATATTGTATTTTGCTTCTAAGACCTTGTACTTGCAAATCCCCTTTCCTGGAGCCATCTACCTTCTTATCTAAATAGCCTCCTAATATGTTTTAAAGTTAACTCAATTACCATCTACTTCACAAAACCCTTTTCAAACAAAGTCCCACATGTTCTCTCTTGGGCATTTGTATAATATATCATTCTTAACTTTCTTAGAGCACATAACACATGACTTTGTAATGGCCTGCTTACTTGTCTGTCCCAGTCTTCATTTGAGTTGACTCAGTAGCAGATTCTGACAGAAGGGTTCAAATGAAAATAGTGTGTAATGAAGCTGAGTTCAGGAACCTCTAGTAGGAGAGTGGAGAAATGAGTCAGAGGAGAAAAGAAAGCCGATAAAGTGTATGTCCTCATGTAAGTTACCACTATTGGTAACTGGAACATAAATCTGCTGAGGAACTCTGAGAATCAGTTTTGAAGATATGCCTTGGAATTGTTCCAATTGAAGGGTGAGGGAGTTGGGTTATTTATACACCAGTACACCAGTCGCTGTTAAGGGGCTGTTAATAGGGTGTGAGTGTTGGTGGGTAGAAGATAATCTGGGGACATGTCCAGTCTGCTGTGTTACACAATCTCTTAGCAAAAAGATGAAAATGCTATGATTGGAAGTCAGGTTGGTATGCATGTGAACACAAGGCCCCAGAGCATAGGGACAGAGCACCGATCTAACAGTCATCTACTTGAGAACTGGGGTCACTACCTGAATCTTTAATATTAGAATATTAATTTGCCCATAATAGCACAGGTAATAAAACTCAAGTGAAGATGGTAATCCAGTTTTATCAGACTCCAAATTCTTAAGTCTTTTTCCCACGTCAGACAGCCAACACCAAATAGGAGAAAGGATGAAAATGAGGAGTGTAAAGGCAAGCTATCAATATAAAACATGTACAATGGAGACTTTAGAGATGTTAAAATGTGTCTAAAAATTTCAGTTTAATTATGTACAAAGAACTGTTTTTCTGGTGCAATCACAAAGATATGTAATGATATAACTCATTTTCAAGTACATCATTATCTTCCATGTGTATTTGGGTTTTTACATATGAGGTTGTATGTGTGCGAGGGGGAGGATGATGGTGGTAGTGGTAGAATAGACATATATGCCACTTCAAGGAAATTTCTAGCAAAGAATGCTTACGCCACCAAACTAACTTAACTTTTACCAGCTTTACCATGGCCATAAACATTTATGGAGGAAAAATTTACTTAGAATAAACCATTGTATAGTGAACAGAGCAAACCAGTAGAGTGTCAGAAGCCATGGTCCTACGCATAACTTTGCAGCAAAACTGCTATATTACTTCTAATAAGTACTGATTTTCCTGGCCTCATTTTCCTTATCTGTGGAATGGGGTGAAGGCAAAGGACCATTACTATTTGAGGAGCTCTAAGGTCCCTACCAGATTTATAACTGCCCTGTTGTGCCTTAAGCTGTAAACTAAACAGTTTCAAATGAATGTTCTTAAATTCCTTTTTCTCCAAATGAGTCCTGTGACAGTTTAGTATTTGCTTTTTAAAAAAATCCTTGCATTTTCTTTTTCTGATGACTAAAAGTAACTCATTGATATTCCAAACAGGATATTTGTTAAGCCTTCATTTCACAATATGACCCTTTGCACATTAATAGTCAGAAAACTAAGACTTAAATAAATAGAAATTACTGTTTGTCCCAAGGATTAAAAGAGAACAAGTTTGTTATTGTAAAATAATTTTCACAAAGAATATTAGAAGGCCATGCATAGGTTTTATAATAGGACAGAACAAATTCAATTTTCTAAGTTAAGGCCTCAGAAGAAAAAGTATTATATATAAATAACATAAAATTTTAAAAGTACATGTATTTATAGTCATGTATATATTTTTATAGTATATAAAATATTTAAATAAAGAATATACATTTATATATTGATGCACACTCAACAAGATAACTATTTTGGGGGCTGAAGTATGGCATTTTATGTTTGATTTATTTCAAACTGCAGAATAGTTATAAATAGTGGACTCACAAGAAAATTTTTATTGATTATTGACTGATGCTGTGTGATGTGAGGACCAAAGAAAAAACTTTCTATAAAATTTCTCAGCATATTGACTTGAAGACAACTTGAAAAATCATAAAATTAGAGCCAGAGAAACAAAAGAACACATTTGAGATCAGAAATATTCAAGTATAATACGAAGTGGAAGAAACTACCCTTTTCATTATTTTCCTTTCGTTTAATTAATACACTAACCACGTTACAGTTGCTCTCATGCAAGAACCAATCCTATGCAAGATCCACGTCCCCAAATTGTTTTCTGAAGTTTGCATTCCTTTCTCAGAAACGTTCAATAACTATGTTTTTGTTGTGACTGTAAGTCCCAGCTGGAGCCTACACATGTTTATGGCTGATAAACTGATGTGTAGTATCAGTCATCTGAAGTTGATATTTATTGGGTCTTTGTTTGGTCAGCAGAGTCCTGACTGGAGGAAAGGAAGATTGGTAAAATATAAAAATGGTGTCCAGGCACTACTTTCTGCTTTGAATCCTAGAATTATGTTTAAGCCTCGAGAGAGAAAAGACATAGGCTGAAGTCTAAGGCAATCTTTTTATGTGCTACATCCTCTATTGGGAAGACCTAATCCATGATTTTCTTGATCTCCCCTCTTTTGGGCAAAATTATGCATAATTCAGGCCCAAGCTCTTTGGGTCACTTCCTACAGTTAGCATTCTCTACATCTCTCCCCTCTTCTGACCAGCATATGTCTATCTGTTATTCACTGTTACTTCCTAGACATTTTTATGTCATTTACCACATTAATAGTTGACAATTAGGGTCTTTCTTGCCCCAAGACAGCAGCAACAATACTCATCTTGTTCCCTGGTGTATTTTCAATACGCAACCTGGTGCTAAATTATGTCAGTTGAAAAATGAGTAGTCCTGTTTCTTGCCCAAAGAACAAAGCCTGCTAGGTGAATATTTAATGAATTCTTGAACACTACAAAGGCACTCTTCTAAATAGTCATCTCAATTTTTGATATTTTATGGTACTAGAAAGCAAACTATAAATCAAGACCATCAAATAATGTTTTTAACATTTTCACTGGCAAAATTTGAAAAGTCTGATAATACCAAATGTTAGAGAAATCATAAATCAACAGGAAGTCATCCAGGTTGCTCATAAAGATGTGGGAAAACAAGTGACATTGTCTTTTATGGTCCAATAGTTCCACTCGTACACATAGACCCAGGAGAAATACTTTCACATTTAACTTAGAAGTCATGTACAAGAATGTACATAAGCACTGCTCAAAAAGTGAAAGACTAGAAATATAATCAAGGCCCACTAACAAGAAAGGATAAACAATTTGTGGTATGTTGAAATAACAAAATATTAAACAACAGCACAATAAACTCAGCTACATGCAAAACTGTGAATGAATCTTAATAATGGGATATTGAGCAACAAAAAGGTCTCAGAAGAAAACATGCCAGATAATGATACCCTTTATTGTAATTCAAGTTAAGAATCAGAAGAAAATGATGTACATTTGAGGTATAGTTATGTGTATAATAATAGAATTTTAGAAAACAACAAAGGGCAAACACAAGATCTAGAATAGTCCCTACCTCATAGCCTGGGGCAAGACAGAAAGGAATGGGAGGTATTCAGATTCTTAGGTTGGACAGTGTATTCCCAGGTTTTCATTATAATGCCACATCAACTGTATGAATAAATGAGTGTGTAAATTGATGAATCAATGAACAAATGCACAAACCAGTAAATAAATAGGTAAATGAATAAATAACAAATAAGGTTTGTGAACATACAAATTACTGCAATTCACAATAAACCAAAGTTTGTGATTAATAAAATTTTGTGTTTCTGAGAGTCATTAAAAATGCATCAGAGTACATGAGTGGTGACAACTTTGATTTTATTTCTTTAATTGCTCAGATTTGATGATTATTCTAATGAAGACCAAGATCAAATACCAGTTTGTTGCCCAAAAATTATCTTTGAAATAAGAAGGCACATTTTTGAAACTTAGGTTCATTTGTTCATTTATTCATCCACTTATTTAATTTCATTCCAGGACTATTTAGTGAGCATCTACTGTGTACTAGCAACTATATTCAGTATGTCAAGAAGTGTGTAAACCCAATCCCTGAGACCTGAATTAAGGCTCAACCTTCGAATAGAAACAAATCACTAATTACCACTGTGATAAATGCTTCAAAGGTAGACATAAAACTTATCTACTCTGGGGGAATTCTGAATGTTTCAAAAGCGGGAGCTCAATCACTAAAATTAGTCTGTTGTCTGGGGCAACTTCTCTGGTGAACAGGCATCTGAATTGAGACCTGAAGGATGAATAAAAAGTATCTAGGTGAAAAGAAAATGACTACTCCAAGTAAATAAACAGAATTAGAACCCCTGAAATGAGAGAATGACCTATTAAAGGAAGTAACACAGGTCTGATATGGCTGGAGATAGGAAGAACAGCAAAAGATGAAACTGGTAAGGTAGGCAGAAGGGCATGTTTACAAAAGCTTTGAAGGTTATAAAGTCTGAACCATATTCCAGGAGGAGTGTAATTCCATTGAGGTTTTACAGCAGAAATATAACAATAATAGATTTCCACTTGTTAAGAGTCACACTTTATGTTGGGTGGGGGAAGAAGTAAAGGAGGGGTAGATCAGTTGTAAGGCTATTTCAGTGTTTCATGAGAAGGATGATCAATACTTTGCCTCAGGTTTTTGTGATAAAGATAGAAAAAATTAGGCTAATTGGAAAGATATAGAGGAGGAATGTCATATACACAGAATTTGTGTCTCTTCCCTCACCCCCAAATTCATATGTTGAAACCTAACCTTCAACATAATAGGAGGGTAGGGCTTTTGGGAGGTGACTAGGACATGAGTGTGGAGACCTTACGAATGGGATTAGAGCCTTTATAAAAGAGACCCTGGAGAGTTCACTTGCCCCTCCTACTATATGAAGGCACAGTGAGAAGAACCAGAAAGCAGTTCCTTACTGAACAGTGAAACTACAGGTGCCTTAATCTTTAGTTCCCAGCCTTTACAACTATGAGAAATACATTTCTATTGTTTATAAGCCCCCAGTGTATGGTATTCTATTACAGGAGACTGAATGGATTAAAACAGAAGTATATATAGAATTCAGTTTCTGGTTAAGATTGTTCTTTACTTTTGTTCTACTCTTATTAATCTGATGTAAATAAGTATTGCTTATTTATCATGCTTTAAATTCACTGGGTTTTCTGAGTCCCAGCATATTGGTCCAGGTAATTAATTCTGGCTTCTATAACAAATAATCCACAAAATCATTGTTTTAACATGCTAAAAGTTTTATGGTCTTGCTCATGCAAACTTCGATGGAGATGTTCCTGATTGGTGGCTTTCCTGGGTTTTTGTCCTGTAAGCAATGACCCAGGTTTCTTTAAGTTTGCCTTCGGGTCATTAACTTGTCATATTTTCTGAAGGATGGAGAGTTGAGAGAGAGATAGATGAAAATGTGGGAGGCACACCTACTCTTAACTTTATCAGTCAGAAAGTGACCATCTCTTTCATTTCCATTCTGTTGCAGAGAACTAGTCAAATGACTTATCTAAATGCAAGGAGGGCTGGGAAAAATAGTTTACCTATACGCCAAGAGCAACTGACTAGTCTCGCATACTGAGGAGTAGTCTTTCCCCAGTTTTAAGCATTTCAGTTATTCTTCAAATACTGTCTGTCTCTATTTTCTCCTTCTAGAACTCCATATATAGATATTATATTATATGTATTACTTGATATTAGAGACAGTATTATATATGTTTATATAATACATATGTATATTTTGAAGTCTATATTTCATAGTTGACATCTCTACCTCTTTGTACTGAATAAGAGGTAATTTTTTTTTCAAATTTTTTTCCCAGCGTATCAATTCTCTTCAGCTGTAGTATTTAGTGCCTTTGTTGAGTCTTTAATTTTGATGACTATATTTTTTAGTTTGAAAATTTCTACTTTTAAAAAATTTGGGCCGGGCGCGGTGGCTCAAGCCTGTAATCCCAGCACTTTGGGAGGCCGAGGCGGGCGGATCACGAGGTCAGGAGATCGAGACCATCCTGGCTAACACGGTGAAACCCCGTCTCTACTAAAAAATACAAAAAACTAGCCGGGCGAGGTGGCGGGCGCCTGTAGTCCCAGCTACTCGGGAGGCTGAGGCAGGAGAATGGCGTGAACCCGGGAGGCGGAGCTTGCAGTGAGCTGAGATCTGGCCACTGCACTCCAGCTTGGGTGACAGAGCGAGACTCCATCTCAAAAAAAAAAAAAAAAAAAAAAAATTTGGATTGTTTCTGATAGTCTGATTTTTCTGTTGTATTTCAGTTATACTTTATTAAAAACATAATATGCATACATTTTGTATCAGACAAGGTACAGTGGCTTATGTCTGTAATCCCAACATTTTGGGAGGCTGAGGTGGGAGGATTGCTTGAGCCCAAGAGTCAGAGACCAGTCTGGGTAACAGAACCCCACTCTACAAAAAATTAAAAAAATAAAAAATAGGTATAGTGGTGCATACCTGTTGTCCCAGGTACTCAGGAGGCTGAAGTGGAAGGATCACTTGAGCCCAGGAGGTTGAGGTTGCAATGAGCCTTAATCCCGCCACTGCACTTCAGGCTGGGCAAGAGGGTGAAACCCTGTCTCAAAGACAAAACAGAACAACAAAAACCTTGTGTCTAAGAATGTCATATCAGAAGTCCCTGGGAAGTCTAATTCTGTTGCTTGTTGTTTATTCTAACTTTTACTCTTAGTGGCCTGTTTCCCTATGTTAGTTTTGCATTATGGAATCTTATTCAAATGGTAGGGCTTTATCTTTAGAAATTCTGCAAAGCTTGGGATTCATTTCTTTAGGAAATATTTGTTTGCTTATTCCTGGCTCTCCAGGATTCTACTAAGTTGAGATGATTTTGAAATCATTGTTTTCAGTTTGTAGTTTGTCAGATCATATACATAGTACAAATAACAATTGCAGACACACTTAGGAAATAGCCTGATTTTTACAAATTCTCTGAGAAACTTTTGTTTTTACCTAAATTGGGGCTAAAATACATATTTTCTTTATAATGGTTTTCAGGCAGACCTTTTTTATGGTCCACACTTTAACTGAACTCATGAGTTTTGGAAAACTTGTCTTCCAATTCTAAATACTCACCTTGAATGGACCTAATGTTATAAAACACAGGTCTCTTGAGTTGTGGTAGTTTCATGCATGTTGTCAAGGTAGGTATGACTCCATCACATTTTCCCTTTATTTCCTTATTTTCAGCATTCTTTATAATTTTGTCTTTTTAGAATCATAAAATCATAAACCACTGTTTACTTGCATACTCAGCTATATGTTTTCCAAGATAATTACTATCATTCAATACTCCTAGATGTTTTATAGCAGAAAAGCTTTTCTGGTATGTAGTTAACTATGCTTTCAGATAGGTAAGTTCTTTGTAATCAATTAGATATGCAGAGTTTTATAATATTTATATTCCCACAGGTTCACTTATGTTGCTGGCTGCTAAATGTATGGGTTATTTTTCTTCTTTTCTAAATCATTGACTAGTATTTTCAGTTTTATGTCCATTACAGCCATTTTAAACATGTTATCCTTAAAATAGTATACCTCATCTTTCTTCCCACTTTGGATCTCCCACAGCTGTTTTCTGCCTAACCTCCATGTCTTATTCTCATACCTGGGTCCACTGGTGCAAGTTCAGTTCTGCCATGGTCTTGGAGGATATCTGGACTGAGTCACTATATGTTGCCAGAAATCTATGGCCCATAATCCAGTGGATATCACAATTAAGCTGTATCTCCAGTCTTAAGATCAACAGGTCATTGCTAATGAAAAGACATTAAGGATACTTCTACTTTGTGAGCTAGTTCAAAGTGTTGAGTTATATTTTCTTAGCAGACTTTGGTAATACTACAGAGTTAACGGGCCTCCTTTATCTCGATGAGTGTTGGACTAATAGAAGGAATGACAACAATGTGGGGAGTTACAGCCATGTCATCTTCCAGTAGCAATGTCAAGGTCAAGTCACAAGGCAGAAAAGATTCAGGGTAGCAGGTAGGTGTGAGGTTGGCCCTGTGAGCTTTATCAGAACCTGAATATCTGCCAAGGAAATCACATGAGATACTTGGGACTCTGCCTGAAGACGAAAGAGAGTTAGAATTCTTATATATTTAGAAATTTTGTTGAATGAATACTCAGAATCATAGACCATATTTATGGCCATCACAGATGTTCTCTTTCAGGCTAGAATTGAAAGAGTTATCCATATATTACTAAAGTACATGTAAAAAGGAAAATTTTAATATGAATAAATATTACAAATAAGTACTTGAAGTGGAGAATACTCTCATATTTATACTGCCACTGTTTTGCTTACATTGCCTTTTTGTAATAAATATTACAAATAAGAATAATACAAATAAGTGCCTTAATATACGGGGCTGGAGATGTAGTCAACTGGTTTCTGGGAATAGAGGAAATTGATGTATTTTATCTATTTCATTGCATAATATGAAGAACCAAATTACCTGCATTTGAGAGAATTTGGTTTGGGATTCCTCATGCTGAGACAATTTGAAACGGTTATTCAAGGTAAAATTGTCCTAAAGCAACAATATTAGGATAGTCATGATTATTTGGCAGTAGGAAAACAAAATCCAACATCTTAGCAGCTTAACTCAATAGTTTATTTCTCATTCAGGGAAAGTCCCTTAAAAGTCTGGCCAATTCACCTTTTATTTTCCCAAAGGATGTTACATACTACTATTTTAGACACACAGGTGAGAAGTACATTTGTTTACCCAGGGCAGGGCTTAATTCTCTCAAGGATTCTCCACTGAAGGGTAACTGCCTTCCACTTATTAAGGCAGTCATCTGGGCTGAGGAAGGTTCTATCATCCTCCACCTATATCATCTGGAATATCTACTCTGCTCAGTCAATATGATAGACAGCTAGAGAGATATTGACCAGCTCTTTGATACTTCTTTCCAGCAATGTCCTGTCATATCTGACCACAGCCATTGACCAGACCTAGTCTCATGACTTCACCCAATTGCATACTGGTAGAGAATTAGAATGAGAAAAGAACCAGACCTTGGTGAACACTATAATATCTACCAAAACAAATTATGGTGATAATTAGAAATAATAAAATCTGATTTTGATTTGTAATTTGGAGAGAAAAATATATGTTTTGCAGAAGAATTATGAGAAGAACATTCTTTGAAGTGGTGACTTTTCTTTCAACAGACAGAAGGTGGTCTTAGGATTTTGATTATATATGGAGATAAGTATTATCACTACAAACTTAAAAATACTTTGTGAAACCAAATTTTTAGAATTGGTTCATATTTTAGAATTGGTCCATATGAACATCAGTTTAAAATAGATATCCTTGAGGAGTTACTAATCAACAGGCATATGGCTTCAGTTAAACAAGGTGAATTAAGTTCCAGATATCTGTTGTACAACACTGTACCTCTAGTCAACAATTGAACTGTACTTAAAAATTTGTCAGGTAGATCTCATTTTAAATATTCTTACCACAAAAAATAAATCTAAAAATATAAAAGAATGGCAGGATATAGACCAAAGTATCAACAGTTTTTCTTTAAATAGCTGAATTTATTATTTTATGATTTTTGTTCTTTATTTCCTAATTTTTGACAAGGTACATGAATTAATAAACTTATGATACATTCCTGCATGCAACTGTACAATGTATATGCATATCTATAATGTATACATATTACTTTCATGACATAAAAGATATCCAGTTGACCCTTGAACAATACATTATTGAGCAGTACGTTATTGTTGACCATTGGTCAATTATTATTGACCAACAATAATTGACCAATGGTCAACAATAATGTATTGTACACTTAAAAATGTATAGAAAGAGTAGATCTCATAAGTGTTCTGACTACAAGAAAATAAAATGCTAATCATTGATCAACAGCAGGTTAAGGGCGCTGACCCTTGCACAGTCAGATCAGAAAGAAAAACTGAAATCAGAAAGTCAAAGATATATTAGTGTTCCTATGTGAATTGCAGCACTATTCACAAAAGCTAAGATGTGGAAACAGCCTAAATGTTCATTGGCAGATGGATGAATATAGAAAACATGGTATATGCATACAGTGGAACACTACTCAGCCATAAAAAAAGAACATTCTGTCTTATGTGACAACATGGATGAAACTCGATGACATTATACTAAGTAAAGCCAGTCATAGAAAGACAAATATTACATGATTCCACTTATATGAGGTATCTAAAATAGCCACATTTATAGAATCATAGAGTGGAATGGTGGTTACCAGGGACTGGAAGCAGATGGACATAGGGAGTTACTAATCAACAGGCATAAAGTTGCAGTCAAGCAAGTTGAATACCCTTGAGGGATCAGCTGTACATTTTACCAATAGTCAACAATGTATTGCACACTTGAAAATGTGTGGAAAGAGTAGATCTCATAATAAATGCTCTGACTACAATAAAATGATAATAAACACATATCAAAAACTAATTTCAAGTTGTGATAACTGCTATGTAGTGTTAAGTTTTCTATAAAATATTACTTTTTGGGTGGAATGGGAATGAAAAATTCTATGTAAGACATGTTAATTTTGAGACACCTGTGAGGCCTTCAAGTGAAGATATGACACTCCAGAGAAAAGGAAGCATGAAAAAGCTGTCAAAATGCAGAGCAAGCACCTTTAAAATTTGTCATACCTAATACATGATTTTTTCTCATCTATGTAAATATGAAGATCACAAATATTTCATTGAGATAGAAATTAAAGGCAGACAATGAGTTTGTCTTATGGAGAGATTTATTGCCAAATCTACATTAAGTCCCTGCTTTCCAACTACATTTCCATAACATGCCTCTCCCTTTGCTTGGTATCCTATGCTTACCCTATCCACCAACTCACACAATGATTCTTGAACTTCAAAGTGCATCAGAATCATCGGGGAGCTTGTTAATAATCCCAGACTCAGGGTCTGCTCCAGAAATACTTTGGGGCAGAGGGACGATACTTGCACTTTAAAGAGTTTCCTGAAGATTCAGATTAATTTGTCAAATGATTCTTTCAACAAACATTTATTGAGCATTTAGTATGTGCCAGACACTAGAATACAACTCCCTGCTAATAACAATAAACCAAATAAAACTCCCTGCTTTCACAGAGCTTACCCTTGGGGTGGGAGTAAAAGAGAAAGTGACAATTAAAAATACATAGACACAAAATGTAACATAGTACATTTGAAAGTGGTAAGTACTATGGTACTGGTAGGGACAAGGGGTAGAGAAATTCCAGTCAAAAGGGTGGGTCCCTGACAAAACCCCATCTCAAGCCAAAAAGCACTAAACTCACAGCCCAAAGTGAGAACTTCTATTCCTGTCTCCCCAGGGAAAGGTTGCCTTTTCCTAAACCACCCATGGCCCTGCCCCACCTCATTCTGTACCTATAAGGACCCCAGACCCAGCTAGCCTAGGGGAGAAGCAGCTGGACATTGGGGCTATGTCTGGATGTTGGCGAGAAGTGGCCTAATGTCAGAGGGGCAGCTTGACGGTATAACTGAACATTCCAGCCAGAGACAGCCGGATGTCAGGGGAAAGCTACCTAGTTCCCCCATCTCCTTTTCAGCTCTCCTTCCCACTAAGAACCACTTTGATGAGCAACGAAATCTCCCTCATTTACTGTCCTTCGATTCGTTTGTGCGACCTCATTTTTCTTGGATACTGGACAAGAGCTCTGGAGCTACAGGTGGGGAAACAAAAGGCTGTCACACCGGCCCTTTGCCCTTGCTGGTGGAGGGCAGCCGCCTTATGTGAAGAGGCAAAAGGCCCACTGAGCTGTTAATGTTTAAGCCATCCGTGGATGGCAGAGCTAAAAGAACACTGTAACTTGCCCTCTGGGACTTCGGGGGTTGCAGGAATCCCCACCTGGGTGCTTCCATGGGGTTTGTTCCTGCTGGGACTGAAGCAGCCTGCTGGGTCCAGTGCTCATCCAGTTCCCACCTTGTCTGCTTGCACGCTCCCTCCCATGAGGAGTTGAGAGCATGAGGCTAAGTAAACGAGGCAACCCTGCTGTGAGTCCTGCAAAAGGGTTCAGGGAAACAGCCTCCTTCAGGGCAAATGAAAAGCTTGAACTTTGCTGCCTTGGATTCAAGTCTGCCCACATTAAGCACTATTTTACCATCAGTGGGTTGGTCCTGAGCAAGCATATTATATTCTCATGTAGCAAGTATAAAATTTCCTGTCACAATATTCTATAAATGTCAGTATCAAGGTTTACTTCCATTTATTTCCCCTTTAATGAAAATAAACCTTGTTCTTGAGGCCCTATTTCTCCTAATGACTAAACCTAAGTCTTATCAACTTTGTGAATTTGAGGGCTTCCATCTAAGTGAAGCCTGTATTTCAAGATTCTCCTGTTTTGTCTTCTGCCCTAAGTTCTGTCCGCAGGTCTGACCTCTTATACTGGCAAAACAGGGAGGGTGGTTTTGGTGATGGTTGCCTCTTGACTGGGTCTGCTGCTGGTGAAGTTGGCCATCTGTTCTCCTTGCAGTAGTAAAGATCAGTGAGGAGCTGACTGTCTGCCCCTGCTGGCTGGGCTCCAGCTCTGACTGATACTGTTGGTTCTCCATGGTACAATCACATTGTTCATTTCATTGTTAACCTGGCATGAAGCTTGAGTAGTTCATCTGAAACCACATGATAGCAAGCCCATAGGTGATCCACCGGCTTTCAATTTTAATTGTCGTTGCTTCTACCCTGGACATGCAGGAACTTTTAGGATATCCCCAACTCCCTACAGAGGCCATGGGAGACTCACTGCCAGACTGCATCTCAGACATCCCTGCTGCCAATACAAGCCCTTCTGTTACTTCTACTCCACTGCAGCTGCCTAGAGTTGGTGTGGGACATTGTGAGAAATTGTCTCCTTCCTGTCCAAGACAGGGGGGTCACGTTCCACTCATCTTCCCATCTGCCATTGAAATGCTTCTGAGATTTCTTCTACTCAGGGAGAGTTTTGGCTGCTGAAGATAATGAGGATCCAGGCCCCTACCTTAGCATGAAAACTTTGACTCACCGCAACCTAGCCTTTCAGACCTCTTTTCCACAGGCAAAGGAGTGCAATTATTTCCTCCTTGGGCCCAGAAAAGTGTCTTGAGTTACCTTTATCTTTAGCCTATTTCTGGCAGAATAAATGTGTTGCATCAAAAATTTGGAGCAAACCCAAAACGTGAATACTCATCAGGGTTAAGTTGAGGTTTGTGCCCTGTAAGGGTTGGCTGGTGCTGGGAACTAAGAGGCTTTTTGTTTCATGGACTTGGGTGGGCAGGAGTAGAGGCCTGCGGTCATGGCCATTTTAATTCACAAAACAGAGCTCCCTTCCCATTCAGTTAAAAATAAGATCCTTAAAGGGTAATCTATTGTTTAAGAAAATCGCCTACTAGCAAAAGGAAATAACAAAACACATGGGTTAGCCTGGATTCCAGATGGGAAAATGTCTCCCTGAAAATGCTGATCTATGGGCTCACCATTGAACAAGTCTGGCTTTATGCTGCTCAGGAAGTAGAAGATTCTCCAGACTCACAGTGTTCTTTCTAATATATCTGTACACTAAAAATAAAATTCTAAGGCTCCCCAGCCATCTGAATGGACTTCCTCCTCAGCCAGGGCTCTTTTAAAATGTAACCTGAAAGACTGGTTCAGGCCATGAAGGGAAGTGGGGGTCTGACTTGCCTCATTACACCTCTCCAGCAACATTTTACAACCTATTCTCTCTGAAGCCTACTACCTGGAGGCTTCATGTGCATAATAAAACTTTGGTCTCCACAACCTCTTAACTCAGACATTCCTTTTTTTGATCCAAGGTCTTTAGAAAAACTCAACCAATTGTCAACCAGAAAATATTTAAATTTACCTATAGCCTGGGAGCCCCTCAAAGTCCCCTGCCCTCTTCAAATTGTCCTGCCTTTCTGGACTAAATTAATGTATTTCTTAAATGTATTTGATTAATGTCTCATGCCTCCCAAAAATGTGTAAAATCAAGCTGCACCCCAACCACCTTGAACATGTTCTTAAGACCTCCTGAGGACCGTGTAATGGGCCATGGCCACTTGTATTTGGCTCAGAATAAATTTCTTCAAATATTTTACAGAGTTTGACTCTCTGTCCACATATCAGTTTCCAATCCCAGATTTTCAGGTCTTCCTTTCTTTATTCCTTTAGTGGCATTTATCTCTATTGTACTATCTATCTTGTTTGTGTATTGTCTCTGCCTCCCCAACACGGAATATAAGTAATGTGAAGGCAGGTGTTTTATCTGGTGTGTTCACTACTGTAGCCTCCGGTGATTAGAACAGTGCCTTGGTATTCAGTTAAGTATTCTTTTAGCAGTGAATGTTGCATTAAATATAGTGGTTTCAGGATAGGTAGTAATATCTCTGTAATCACAAAACAACTCTGGTAAGAGACCCTCCTCTCAGGTCATACAGGATTTCTGCAAATATTTCTGATGATGAATTCCTAATCAAAAATTGTAAAATTCACTAAGAATCCACTAGGAATGAGAGTCATCATACACTACAAAAAACCAAGATTAGATACTCAAGAACTTTAATTAAATTGTTAGATAGATATGAAATCAAGTTGCTTAAAATGGAGACCTTAAAAAAATTCAAAACATAAAGAATAAAGATGTTTTAAAAATGATTTAGTGTTTTTGGGAAAAAAAAAAAAAAAACCCAGCAACAGCAAACTAAACCTTTATGTTAGGAATAACGCTCAAAATCCTAAGGAAACTGAACGCTCGAACAAAGGATTCTTAGCAAAGCCGTTTTACTTCTGCGCAGAGGGGTGCCTCCTTGGCCAGTGAGAGCACACCTGAACAAAGGGGCACGAGAGCCTTTATTACTGATGCGAGTCCTGCCTCTGTACTGTTTCCCCGTTGGCCGGGGTCGGGTTATACAATCTAAACTAACCCCAGTTGGCTAAACATTTGATTTTTTTTAAGATAGGGTGGGCATGTAGAAGAAAGTGAAGAGGAAGGGGAAGGGGTGTCTGTAATGAGCTAGAAAGTTAGTCCTCTTTCCAATAAGGAATGTGAGCTGGTACTGATGACGCTTGGTACTGTGGCATGCCTGGGCATCTAACAAAGGCCAAAAGGAAAAAAAGAAGGGGGGGGCACTATGAATTAAAGAATAAAAGATTGATCGGATTATTTGAAGAGAAACCTCATCATATCCCACACTTTAGAAATGAATCATGGAATAATTTAAATTATAAACACAATAGCCAGTAAAACAAAAAAAATTAAATAGAGCCAAAAAGAATAAAAAAAGTTAATATCGCAACTTAATTTAATATTTTAAATAAAACATCATTCCAGTATCTTATCTCCGAAAGATAGGATTAAGAATTTTTAACAATTCTGTATGCATTTTTCTATTTTAAAAGTTTTTCATAAAAAACATATATTGTAAAATTAGAAAAAAAATTGGAAACTTTCATGTTTGTTGACCTTTACAGTAATTACATTGAAACTCTCAAAGGAACAAAAATATTAAGTTAAAAGTTATTCAACCAAAAAACGACGCTTGCTCTTTGATTGATGCTTTCTGTAATTAGATCATTTTATTCTGAAAAAAAATTTAGAAAACAATCTAAGCACTTTGAGATTTAAATATGAGAAAGTCATTCCGTTTTTCCTATAACCTTCCCTCAGGAAAAGCATTCTTATTTTAAAAGTCTATAGGTGACAATTTAACTACAAAATGGGAAAGAGTGATTATTGGAGGATAATTTCTAAATACTATCTTAATAAATCATTCAGGGGCAGAGGTATTGATACTTGGAATGTCTCCTGGGGTGTTTCGTGAATTAGACCAGGCTTCCTTTGTGAAGGAAGGTAGAAAATTCTGGAACTGTGAGTAAGACAGAGCTATTACAGTTTTACCTTTGAGGAGAGATCCCCTAATGCTATTGGACAGAGTCTAAATTTAAAGTTTATGTTGCAAGTCTATTCAGACCTTACTCGAAGCAGAAAACAAGAAAGTAAATCAATGTTTTGTTTTTGTGGTTTATCAATAAGCATAGATTATATGCCAATATAAATGTAGAAACTGTTATGTTTATTATTTTCCTTCAGAACCAATGAATAAGGTATAATAGGGAAGACAAATTAAGATTTATGTTAAATTAAAGTTTTTTTTTTTTTAAAGCAGTTTGATTCTTTATTCTAGCTTGTAAACTGAGAGTTCTAGAAAGGTTACACTGCTAAGCAGTTGCCTGAGACGAAAATGTGCCAGTGAGTAGCTACAGCACAAATTTGTATTTTGGTAAGCCCTCTCCTAAAATTAAAACTAGTTACTGACAACCTCGTTTAGCAGTTCTTGGAATATAGTCTGGAATATATGATTTGGAAAAGCCCAAATCAACCTGTAGGTCCCTAAATACCTTTGAAGAGGACAATGAGATAAAACTATTTTCATAATAATACTAAGAATTATACTAAGAATTATTTACCTTTTTTGCTCTAATTTTCTCATGAATGAATTGCACAGTTTTCCAAAAGTTACAATCCAAATAAAGATAAGCCTTTTGAGTTCCTTGTTATTTTTTAAGAGTTTTTAAAGGAATTCCAACATCAAAATGTTTGCGAACTGATGACCTAATTCATTGAGTTGGTACATACCTTCTCTCCTAAAATTAACAGCGGCCCAGTGTTGCCTTTGGAGATGATAAATTCAGGGTTTTTGTTGTTATCATTTGCTTTCTTTTTTCTTTCCCTTTCCATGTCTTTTCTAAATCTCTTTGTCTTTATCCAGCTTTACTCCTGTTGCTTGGAGCTTCCCAATACAAAACAAGAGTGAGATCTGAGGAAGAGGTTTTTTCCCCTAAGGAATAAAATGTATTTTTTAAAAAGATACAAGGATGCTAAATTGTTAAATAGAGATGATAATTAAGATCTAAAGTGCCACATATGAGGTAACAAAGAGAGATGTGAGACAGAGCACCAAATAGAACTTACAGTAGTGTCCGGAGAACAACAGCACACTCTTTACTCCAACTCACTCAGAGTGCACAAAAGCAGCACAGGAATAAAGAAACCGGGAGGAAGGTGTCTTTGAGGAACTTTGTGTCATAGCCCCATGCAAGGGGTGAGAGGTAGGGTTATTTTATCTTTCATCGCAAGTCAAGAGAGAGGAGCTTAAGTGGACCAATATGAGCCAAATGTGAGACACTTGCATTTTGAAGAAACTTTAATTAATGATGTCTGACTTCCATCTTGGAAATTTGGAAGACCTGAAATGAATTAGCCACTGCTTTCTTGGTAGATGGGCCAAAGCAGAAATGTTTTAGATGGACATGGGATTTTATACTCCAGAGAAAAGAATGCATGAGTGATTGCACTGGACCAGATATGGGCATGTTTTACACACGCACACACACATATATATGTATGCACATGCGATACACCATACTATGAAAAAAATCTTGATAATAGCAACTGAGATTGATGGGGAAGAATCTTACGTCAGATTGAGTGGTCAGAGAAGGCCAGTCCGAGTCGGTGATGTTTCAGTTAAACTAAGAATAAGAAAAAAGCCAGGCAAGGATCTCTGCAAAGAACCCTC
The DNA here is from genome assembly GCF_009764315.1 of Trachypithecus francoisi. Taxonomy (NCBI): domain Eukaryota; kingdom Metazoa; phylum Chordata; class Mammalia; order Primates; family Cercopithecidae; genus Trachypithecus; species Trachypithecus francoisi. The sequence continues at coordinate 22,355,930 of NW_022681454.1, forward strand.
AAAGCAGAGTAAATAGTCAGGTGTGCATACATTCTGCATGCTCAAAGTCTAGGAAAAAAAAAAAACAGGGAGGCTGGAGCCAAGCTGAATTTTGGAAGATAGGAAGATGAAGACAGGAACTAGATCAGCAAGGTCTTGTTGCCCAAGGTAAGACCCATATAGCTCTGCTGATGAGAGACAGGACTAGCTGGATTTCCTAGGCCGACTAAGAATTCCTAAGCCTAGCTGGGAAAGGTGACTGCAACTACCTTTAAACAGGGAGCTTGTAACACAGCTCACACCCAACCAATCAGGTAGTAAAGAGGACTCACTAAACTACAAATTAGGCTACAACAGGAGGTAAAGAAATAGTCCAATCATATATCGCCTGAGAGCATGAGGTGAGGGGACAATGATCAGGATATAAACCCAGGCATTCGAGCAGGGAGCAGCAACCGCCTCCAGGTCCTCTCCCATTGCATGGAAGCTCTGTTTTCACTCTATTAAATCTTGCAACTGCACACTCTTCTGGTCCGTGTTTGTTACGGCTCGAGCTGAGCTTTCACTTGTGGTCCACCACTGCTGTTCGCTGCCGTCCCAGACCTGCCATTTGCTTCCACCCCTCTGGATCTGGCAGGGTGTCCACTGTGCTTCTGATCCAGTGAGGTGTGCCCGTTGTCGCTCCCGATCAGGCTAAAGGCTCGCCATTGTTCCTGCGTGGCTAAGTGCCCAGGTTCATCCTAATTGAGCTGAACGCTAGTTGCCAGGTTCCACCGTTCTCTTCCATGACTCATAGCTTCTAACAAAGCTCTAACACTCACCGCATGGCCCAAGGTTCCATTCCTTGGAATCTGGCCAAGAACCTCAGGTCAGGGAACAAAAGGCTGGCCCCATCTTGAAAGCAGCCTGCCACCATCTTGGAAGTGGCCAGCCACCATCTTGGGAGCTCTAAGAACAAATACCCACCCATAACACTGATATCTTCTTCCATGTACTATTTAAGGTTTACAGTAATTTTCCAAACCTTCAGTGAATTAGAGGTTTCATATTCTTTGTCTTGGAGGTTTCAAGGGAAGTCATAGAAACTATAATTTTATGGGTTCTGAGGAGATTGAGTATGACTGTCTCTATAGTTGTATAATATCTAGCTAATCCCATGAAGTCCTCTAATAATGGTCCGAAACATTAATTTTAACAAAGGCTGTGTTTATTACATGAATGCTCTGAGTAGCAGTAGAAGTATTTGGGCCAGATGTTATAATTCCTATTCTATTTTTATTTCCCTGATCTCTGTATTAGCTCTTGATTTTAGGAACACTTGTGCTAGAAAAAACTTTGACATTCTTTAGAAAAAAACCCCAATCAACCAATTTATTTGGCAATATCCTAATTATAATGTTGGTCTTTATACTGAAGATATTTTATCTAATCTTGGAAGAATTTAAAACATTCTTTAACAGGTACTATTTTAACTGTTTATTGTCTATTATTTAAAAAATATTGTCAAATATCCATTGTCCATTCTTTTAGGTGAGTCTTTCTCAGATGTAAGAATAAAGAAATGAAAAGCAAATAACTCTTCTCCCATTTCTTCAAGAATCTCTCATTCTACTTGGAAAGGTGTGTGTGTACATATATATTCCAAATACATATAATTGAACATATATACATATTTAGAATAATGCAGTTATAAACTTGTAAAGATAAATGATATTATAGCTAATAAAACCTGCAGAAATTTAGAGGTGCGATTTTAATAGGACTAAGAAGACAATTGAGCATCTTCCTTGAGGAGGAACACAATGAACACGAGCCTGAAGAATGACAGGAATTGAATAGGAGAGTATGAGACAGATGAAGCATGCAGGCATGAGTTGGTATAAAACATGGCTATGGAATCACATGAAACTTAGTTTGGAAAGCTGAGAAGGTCAATTTGGAAAAAATGAGGGTATTGGTGAAAAGAATTGTAATAAAATTGGAAAGAAATTTTCAAACCAGAATAAGTTATCGTCTGTACTTTAACAGTAGATGTGACAGAACACCTAGAAGTTACTGTGAGGAAATATTTTAGATCTGCTTGGAAATTCTTCCTTTTTAGTAATACGTCACTGACTATGAATAGCTTTTAAAATGAGCAGTCAGGACTTGCCTATGACCTTCCTGAGAAGCATGCTTACAAAATAACATTTAACAGTTTATAGACCATACTTCAGGATTGGCAAAATGTAATGGGATGCTCATTTTGGCCCAACCATAATAAACTACTGATTCAGCTTTAGAATCCACCAGAATTATTTATTAGTGCCACAGATATTCACATCTGCTCCCATGGCAACCCATCATTAAATAATGCATGAGTAGGAAAAGGATAAAAAAAATCTCTAAGGTTAATGCATGTTTCTTTAAATAAATATTTGTAAATTGACACACAACTTTTTAATTTGGTCACAAACTGCAAGGAAATGATACTTTTAAATTTAGGGCTTGTCCCTGAGAGCTAGACTTGAAGGCGCAATCACACACAGGACACACTTGTGTCCTGCCCTAATTCTTGATATTGCAAGTTCAAGCACTATTTTATCTCCTTACATTTCTGCTGCAAATTAATTTTACTTGTCTCATGAAGAAGATTAATTTTACCTCTAGTTTTGCTCTCCTTCAGCTCTTTCTCTTCACTCTTGGCAGAATGGTCTTTCTAAACTGAGACAGAAGCAGATCTGATTACGCTACATTGTGTTTAAAATCTCAATGATTCTTCATTTTTTTTGAGGGTGAAGGTTAGGCTGATTCAGATGGTGAAGAAAATCATTTCACCAGTCTTCTGATCTCTGTTTAGCTATTACATCCTTAGAGAACTCTCCAATACCACTTCCACCAGGTTAATTTCACCTGTTAAGCTTTCACAGCACCATGCATTTGTTACAGTTTAGCATTTATCACAATTGTATATTTATGACTGGTGTCATTATTGATAAAATGTTTGTCTCTCTCACTAGACTGCAAGTTTGATGATGGCAGGGACAAAATATGGTTTTACAACCTATTCTTTTCTCAGCCGCTAACACAGGACTTAACAAATACAAAGAACTTGATAAATAGTTGTTGGTATTTTGATGATGCATGAATGAACAGATTAACTTATGACCTGCACAGATAATATAGCCATCACGTATTACATTCACAGGACCATAACAGGTTTGAGAAGAAAAGTATGTTTGAAATGTTTCATTCTAAATCCCTCATGACTTTGATAAGAAAATTAAAGCCCAGAAACTGAATGACTTGCCCAAGATTATATAGCTAATCAGAATGAGAGCTGGGTTTATAATCTGGGTTTCCACTACTACTCTGAACTTTTAAAAAATTATGTTATAGGCCGGGCGCGGTGGCTCAAGCCTGTAATCCCAGCACTTTGGGAGGCCGAGACGGGTGGATCACGAGGTCAGGAGATCGAGACCATCCTGGCTAACACGGTGAAACCCCGTCTCTACTAAAAATACAAAAAAAAAAACTAGCCGGGCGAGGTGGCGGGCGCCTGTAGTCCCAGCTACTCAGGAGGCTGAGGCAGGAGAATGGCGTAAACCCGGGAGGCGGAGCTTGCAGTGAGCTGAGATCTGGCCACTGCACTCCAGTCCGGGCGACAGAGTGAGACTCCGCCTCAAAAAAAAAAAAAAAAAAAAAAAAAAAAATTATGTTATAGCTCCTCTCAGCAAACCTTCTCCTTCCAAAAGTGCAAGCTAAGGACCAGAGTCATAATAAATTTGTGTGGTAGTTCGGTGGCTTTGGTCAGAAGTGTCGCCACCTGTCTCTATACCTTTAGGGATCACGAAATGGTTGAGTTTCATAAATCTGACAAAGTTGCATTTGACATGATCTCTTCCCTGTGCCAGAAACCTTTCCCCCACCATTTCTTAGACTAGTGTTCTAACCATGCATATCATGGTCACAGAAGGACTAGGAAATGAGTCTGAATGAAACCGGAAAATATCCACACCTCCAAAAGAGCTCAACAATCAGATCCAATGATAGTAGTTTTAGTCCAGCCTGTTCACACAGCCATGCATGAAATGTGAGCTTATTAATACATCCCATCAACTTCAGTTCATTCATCTCTAAACTCCTTAAAAATACTTATTTCTAAGATCCTTTGTTTCTAAAAATGTCCCAAGAAATTCTCTTTCTCATCTTTTTTTTAACTTTTTTTCCTGCTCAATTTTTATGAATTTGTTGCCTCTTAATTATAGCAGTGGAACTCAGTGTGAAGTAAACACCACTCAATGTGTCCCCCATTCATTGCAATGTCTCATTACCAAGTGGGTCAGATCAACTAATGTCTTTGCTCCCTTGGGAAGCCTGGGGTTACCCCTAGGTAGTCAGATAGAGTAGTAGGTTGGCCATTTAATCTCCCCCCATTCTCCATTTCACTTCCTTTCTTGTGAACACAAAAGAACTTTAAGCGATCTGTTCACGGCATTGAAATGCCAACCTTAGTTGGTACTTTGAAAACTCAAAGCCTTTTACAAGATGAATAGCAAACTGTGGATGACAGCTCCTGTGGAGCCATTATTGAATTGCAGCCCTGATGGCTGCATTACTTTGGATTTAGATAAAAGACTCCATACAAGACAAATGGTAGGAGGACATCAAACAAGACTGTGTCCATACAGTGACAGAAGCAATCCAATTGAAGAAGCTGTTGATTTCCCCAAGGCTACATACTATTTCTTCCTGAGTAATTTATATTAGGAAACTAAAGATTGTATATTCATCTATTCATCTTCTATTTATACTTTTCTCTAAAAATACGAATGTCCAGTTGTCAAATCAAAGTCTTACTTCTCTGCTCTTGCCTGGAAGAGAAATATCGATATGGGAACATGTTAATTATTTTGTATTGTGTTTTATTTAACCACAATAGCAGTGTGTGTAAAGGTTATAGACTAAGAGTTACAATCTATAATGATCAGATAAAAAGATTAGTCAGCAAATCGATAGTTCCCTGTACCAACAGGAAGCTTGGTATATTCAAGGCAACAATGAGTACAAAGGGTACAGATAAACATCGGGCACCTTTATTTAGATGAAAACTAATTCTAGAGAACTTCCACCACCTCATTAATTATGTACCAACCTTCAGGAGGAACTGGGTGAAACATCATTATGGGCTTTTGGAATGTGTTGGAAAATGCTTCTGGCTCTATAAAAACTGTATAAAATCAGGGCTTTTTTTTCTGTTGGCTGGCAGATGTTCACGCAAACCCAGTTACTCAAAATGGAAAGGGTTTCATATATTGAACTTGCATACATTTTTTTTGCATCCAAAATCTTGGGAATGAGAATGTAGGAGGCTTTAGCTTTAGAAGTACCACCAAAATTGTTTAAAACATGGATTTAAATATTAATCTACTTAGTAGGGACATAGCACCCTTTATATATGCTTTATCCTTAACCAGCTCTCTATGTTAACATCTTTTTAAAAAAATTAATGCCTTTCTGATGTGAACTTTGCATTTACTGACTTTCATAATAACAATTTCCTTTCCTTTTCCTGTTATATTTGGCATAATCTATCTTCCTTCCGCCCTTCCCTTATATAAAAGCTAATCCGTTGAAAAGTGGATTTGGATTGGCTGAATTGTGAACTTTGAATAGAATCTTTGGAGTGGAATGGGGAGCTTTGTTTAAATTAAGATCTCTTTTGGAATTACATGTAACTTCATTCATTTGCATAACCATCTTTTGAATGGGGACTCTTTTTAGCATTTTTGACTTTGGGTATTTCTAAAATCAGACCTGCTCTCTTCTGGAAAATTATTCAATTATTCAGGAATTTATCAAGATGAAAGCAGAATATCATTTGTTTGGAAGAGAGTCAGACAAAAGAATAGATTTCAATAAACTCAAAATTCTTAGAAATAACTTTAATGGTGTCTAATAGGTAATTCCTGTTTCACACCAATAATTAATACCAAAGAAAATGTAAGAAAAGAAAAAAGAACTAAAAGAATCTGACAATTGAGCTCAGTAAAAACAGTTTGATTTTCCTGAAGCAATCCTCAGATATTACTTTGCATGATTGCTTTTAGCACTTTTTTTCTTTTCCTGTTCTTTTTTTTTTTTTTTTTTTCAGATGGAGTCTCGCTCTGTCACCCAGGCTGGAGTGCAGTGGCGCGATTTTGGCTCACTGCGAGCTCGACTGCTCAGCCTCCCGGGTTCACGCCATTCTCCTGCCTCAGCCTCCCAGGTAGCTGGGACTACAGGCTCCCGCCCCCATGCCCTGCTAATTTTTTGTATTTTTAGTAGAGATGGGGTTTCACCGTGTTAGCCAGGATGGTCTAGATCTCCTGACCTCGTAATCTGCCCGTCTCAGCCTCCCACAGTGCTGGGATTAGAGACGTCAGTCACCACGCACTGCCAGCATTTTTTTAAATCCAGATTTTGCGAGTTAGAATGGGTGTGTATTGATTTCCTTCTTCTGAATCAAATTATTCCTTTAGATGTGCTCCTACAACTCTCATACTGAATCCAATGTGAAATACAACCTATATTATGTCTCTTAAATGCAAAACGCTAGGGGTGTGTGTGTGTGTCCGCATGCATGTTTGGTCAGTCTCCAGGAATGTGTGAACAAACCTAGCTACTGCTAATTATCAAAAAAAAAAAAAAAAAAAAAATTGTGCTGTCTTTCCTGTTGCCTTTGGGAGGTTGAGTGTTTGGCAACAGTTTTATTTTTTTTGTTTGTTTTTTTATTTTGTTTTTTTGTTTTTTTTTGAGCTCACCTTAGCTGTGACTATTTATATAGCAACTGAACCATTGAAGAGGGGTTCTGATTAGCTTTCATTCGAGCCAATCAGCAGCCATCTGGAGAACTGGCTGAGACCTGGGTTACTAGTAATCCTATTGCACCTCCGGGGTAGACTAACAGTTGTTATCAAATTTAGTGAAACACTTTGACTTCTAATGTCTATTTAGCTGAAGGCTAGTATACCTCTCTGACTTTCTCTCCTCCCTTACTCATCTTCATTCTCTTTCTCCCTCCCTGTTTTCTTTCTTTCCTTTCTTCCTTCTTTCTTTCCTTTCTTCTCTTAACATCATAGTAGCATTTTACACTTCACAAAGTAATTTCACACTCCGCCTCTGCCATGATTCAGGCCCTCTTCATTTCTTGCCTGGGTTACTACCGTGGGCTCCTAATTTATCTCATTCCTCTCTCACTGGCTCCCACCACCCCTGCAGTTGCTACACCCTGATCTTCCACAATGCAGGAAGAGCAATCTTTCTAAAACACATCCTTCTGCTGAAAATACTTCAGTGGCTCTGCACCACATCTAGGAAAATGATCAAACTCCTTAGAAAGGCATCCAAACCTTTTCCTGGTCTGATGATTGTTTATTTCCCTGGTCTTATCTTCCGAATTCTCCCAGGTCATACAGATTCCCAGGCATATCCAGCTTCTCACACATCCCTGCCTTTGCATAGGCCGTGCAAAGTTCATCCCTTTTCTCCATATCTTGCCCTTCACCTGGATCTCTATTTTTTGGTCTGGCTAACTCTAATCTTCTATTTAAGCCTTAGCTAAAGAAATTTCTCTTTGAATTCTTCCAAGACCAACCACCTAGTCTTGCTCTGTTCCCCAGGCTGGAATGCAGCAGCTCAATCTCGGCTCACTGCAGCCTCTGCCTTTGGGTTTAAGTGATTCTACTGCCTCAGCCTCCCAAGTAGCTGGGATTACAGGCATGTATTTGTAAAAATACAAAAATACACGCCTGGCTGATTTTTGTATTTTTAGTAGAGACAGGATTTTGCCATGTTGGCTTGGCTGGTCTTGGACTCCTGGCCTCAAGTGATCCACCTGCCTTGGACTCCCAAAATGCTGGGATTACAGGTGTGAGCCACTGCACTGGCCCTCTGCAATTGTTTGATTTACTTTGATATCTCTTCTTCTATAGCCAGGATTATTAAACCTGTCATATTATAAACCCCTTTAGCAATTTGCTAAAACCCATAACCCCATTCACTTTTGAATGCATAAAAACCAAATATGTACAATTATAAAATATGCCTGTTTTCTAAAGCATTAAGAAAGTCGAGCACCAAGTCCACTGATGTAATTTGAAAGCAGTAGTGAGTAAAAACATTTTAAGATATCAGCCACTCTACTATGATAGTGGTCATTTCTGACTGTGACAAAATACTTCTGTGGTTTGTTCTCTGCATGTATATATATTTTTAATGCTGTTTTCTTTGGAGATATGTAAAACTAAAAATATAATTATCATATCAAGCCAGTTCATGGAGAATCTGTATTCTAGAATTTTGTTTTAGTTTTAGACTCTAAGGTCTTTGAGGTTTTCATTTTAATAAATCCATACCTTAGACATAGTATTGGGACATAGCAAATACATAAATGTTTGTTGCCCATATTAGTAAGAAAAATAGTTTCATATTTCATGAAATTTATATGCCTCCCTGTTAATTAGACTTTATTATTCTGATCACATGTTAAGAAATTGAAGCTCAGAAAGGTTAAATACATTTCCCTAGTTCACAGGGCTTTAAATGTCTATTCCACCATAAAGTTGCCTCTCATTTATTAATTAAGTTACTCAGTAATGACTTATATTGTATCTAACCTATCAAATAGTCAAGAGAAAGGGAACAAGCATGGAAAGGTTATACCATCAGTTTCTAAAAGGAAAAGTGTATTTATGATACCTTAGGTAACTCTTGGCTCCCATTATATTAATGTTCCATCCATAATGATGTGTGGCATTCATTTGGACCTTAGAAAAAGGCTGAGACCATGTAGGAGATGAGCCTGACATCCCTGAGAATTTGTCTCACCGGGAGAAATGCTTCCTTGGACTCAGGAACAACATGAGAATAGAAATAAGGATGGAAATGCCACTTCCTCAACAGCCTGCTAAGGGAGCAGTGCTTGCATAGCCTTGGCTTTTTGTTTCATTAGCTCTCTTTGAGTGGAAGAATAAAAGAAAATGACTGAAACTAGGACAACCCTTTCACATTTCAGGATACGAACGAAGAAATGTTCGGTGTGCTCTATTCTGCCCTGCGCATTGAAATGGTCAGACCATTGTGTGGCACAATAACTCTTTTTCCAGGACAGTGGTTGTTATTGTGCCTTTCCGCTGTTCTGTTTCTCTCCTGTCCCTTTGCCTTCTTTAATTTTTTTTTCCTGTATCTAGTCTACAAAGAAACCACTTAGTAGCAATGCCTGGGCAGACTTCTTGAGGAAAGCAAAGTGAGAGAGAGAGACACCAGCCCCCCTTCTTCCCCTAACACATAACACACACACACACACACACACACACACACACACACACACAATGGAAGAGATGGAGGTGGTGCGAACACTGCAACTTACAAGCTATGTTGATGCAAGGGTACAAAGTCACTTTAAACACACCAAACCCTTGTTTCCCCTGGCATGAGGAATCAAACAAAATAGAAAACGATTTACACTGTTAAGATTTGGAAACTTGACATAAGGATAGTTAAGCTCCTGCCATCTGAAATATCTCTAATTTAGGTATTTCTTGATCTTTCATTTTATGCCTATGTATTTGATGAGTCAAACTAGCAACATCAGGAATTGCACAATAGTTTCTTGGGAGCTCCAGCAATAAGATGTGTTATATAATATTAGTTATACAAGACAGTGAGAACCTGAAAAGCTAGGGTACTTTAGAACAGGGTGCTAATTTAACTGTGAGGCCATAAGGAAATCCTCATTGGTTTCCACTGTTGCTATTACAATTTTTAAATACTTGAAATCATTTTGTTCCATGTTATTACTTAGAGAATGGTGCCCATACTTTTAATTTTTATTATTGTCTCATATTAGTGCTGGGGTATTAGTCTGTTGTCACAGTGCCATGAAGAAATACCTAAGACTGGGAAATTTATAAAGAAAAGAGGCTTAACTAAGTCCCAGTTCTCCATGGCTGGAGAGGCCTCAGGAAACTCACAATCATGGTGAAAGGCATCTCTTCACAGAGCAGCAGGAGAGAGAATGATTGCCAAGTGAATGGGGAAGCCCCTTGTAGAACCATCACATCTCGTGAAAACTTACTATCATGAGAACAGCATGGTAGAAACTGCCACCATGATTCAGTTGTCTCCACCTGGTCCTACCCTTGCCACATGGGGATTATTATAATTCAAGGTGAGATTTGGGTGGGGACACAGAGCCAAGCCATATCAGCTGCTATGATAACTGAAACTGTGTCATTTATAAAGAACAGAAATTTATTTCTCACAATTCTGAAAGCTGAGAAGGCCAAGCTCAAGGTATCAATGATTTTGGTGTCTGATGAAGGCTCAGTCTATGCTTCCAAGATGGTACTTTTACCACTGTCCTCCGGAGAGGGTGAGTGCTGTGTCTTCACATGGCAGAAGGGATGGAAGCACAAAAATGGACCTAGTAGTTCCTTTTGGCCTTTCTATGAGGTTGCTAATCCCATGAAATAATCACCTTCTAAAGGCCTCACCTCTTGATACTATCACATTAGGTCTTAGGTTCCAACATATTCATTTTAGGGAGACATATACATTTAAGCCATAGCTATTATTATTATTTAATATCAAGGCACCTTTCTCTAACTCATGGGCATGGTTCTAATCACTATCGTTCAGCAGTCATAGTACTATAGACCAAGAGATAGATAAAATTATGATGCCGAGGAACACTATAAAAATTGTTTTCTTCCCCTAGAGAAAGAATATGTTTTTGTGTTAAGAAAGCACATAAAGGCCTGGCGTGGTGGCTTATGCCTGTAATCCCAATACTTTGGGATTGGATTGGGATGGATGTGGATCACGAGGTCAGGAGATCAAGACCATCCTGGCTAACACAGTGAAACCTTGTCTCTACTAAAAATACAAAAAAATTAGCCAGGCATGGTGTCGAGCACTTGCAGTCCCAGCTACTCGGGAGGTTGAGGAAGAAGAATGGCATGAACCCAGGAGGTGGAGCTTGAAGCGAGCTGAGATCGTGCCACTGCACTCCAGCCTGGGCAACAGAGCGAGACTCCATCTCAAAAAAACAAACAAACAAAAAAAAAGCACCCCAAGTCAGACAGCTCTAAATATGACTCACAGGGATGCTATTTACAAGCTATGTGTCCTTCCACAAATCCCTTGACTTCTTTCATCCACTCAGCTCCTTCAAAAAATGATGGTGGTGCAATTTTACAACCTACTTAATATTGTTGTATTGAGAATTAAATGAGTTAAATAAATGGATGATGTTTGTACTGTGCTTAACTCAGTGTCTGGCACACAATGAAAATTTAATAAATAATGAATAGCTGTTATTATCTAAGTCCTGTTGTAAACTTGTTAAATTGTGATCTGCCTTCAAATGGAGTACACAATAAGGACAACTTAATATTAAGTACAACTAATGTTTGTCTACATTTTACTTTTGTACAAAGTATGATAAAATACATCATTTAAGTCTCATAAATTCCACAGTGTAGTTACTATTATTTTCCTCATTGTAACAATGGGAGCGGGGCTGAATCTGGGATAGTTTAAGTGACTTGCTGAAAGTCCAAGTTAATGTATGGTACAGTGAGAGCAGATTGTCTTCAAAAATCCACTTCTTGGTTCTCATGAGCTGTAGTTTTATTTAGATGCAATTAATTAAGTCTCCGATAAGTATAATTACTTTTTTTCCCCCTTGTTTCTTATAGTCACTTGTATTGTCCAATAAAGCTTTGGTGTGCAGAATAGCTATCTGAAAAGCTTATATAAAACATGAATTCCCTTCTTCTTTCCCTCTCTGACACTAAAAATTCTTATTCAACATGTCTGGCATAGGGCAGAGAGGTTGCCTTCCTAACAAGCTCCAGGAGGTGCTGAGGGTACTGGTTCTGGGGCCACATTTTGACAAACACTGCCTCAAGCTATTTTTACCATCAGTGAATATCTTGCAGTACATTTCATGAAGAAACTTCACAGTCATTGCTTTATTTAGGCAGAAAGGATGGAGCAGCCCTCTTTTCCAAGTAAGTTGTCCTGAGATGCATCTTTTTGGCCATCATTCTATCGAGCTCCTAATCAGGCACGAATAGAATAATGCCATTTGTAATACTGGTGATGGAGGCACGCTTGCAAATTTCAGGCGAGGTTTTGGTGCACAGCACCTTTCATTGTCTTCCGACAGCAATTTCAGGCTCCTGCTGCCTGCCCCGTGACCATCTCTCGTTAAACCTCTGTGAGTAGCCCTGCTGCAACCATGAATCATACTCTGAGGGCTTCACACAGGCTGGGTTTATTGAGCTGCATTATAGGAGACTATATCTCAGATGGCCCCAGTGCAGCCAAAACAATCTGTCACTTTTAATTCTTCCTGTCACCTCATTAAGTATATGGCAACGTTGACAATAAAACACATTTTCAAACAAACACACAACACACGCACCACCCCAACTGCAACATTTCCTCCTCTTACATTCAGATGTGGTTATAAATATCCAGTCATTGAAAGATTCATTGAACAAACATATGTGCCAGGGTACTGTATATAACTGACGGAGGCAAAGAATAGTCTCCATGGACACATAAAGCAATTAAAAATAACCGCGCTTCCAAGCGGGCTACTATAATACAAAGGTCAGGCCCATAAATATGAACAGGGTGGCAGTAATGTCTCTATCCAAATAGACCCCCAAACACATGACTACAACAGTTCAGAACTCAAAGGTTAATGTAAAAAAAAAGGAAATCCCTGAAATTTATTCCATATTCATCTCATGCCTTTTACTTCTTGTGGTCTTTTCATCAAAGGTTAATATATGTGAATACAGTGGAAAATTTTATCAAGGCCAAATGTGTCATCAGGAACTATTTTACTCAATGAAAAATATTTACCCTTGTACAGATGATAAAATGAAGGAGCTGTAGTACATTTTCTGTGAAAGAAAAAAAAGTGTCTATTGCTTCTTCCCCCTTTCTTTACTAGGTTGCTTGTTTTTACATTAACTGCACTGAAGTTTGAATTTTACTCAAAGCTGTAGAGAGACTGTTCTGAGGGCCGGGATAATTTTTGCAGTAACACACTGAGTGTGATAATAAGGTTTATGCCTGGTTGTAAAGAATGTGCTGACAGATGGAAAAGAAGCCACCTCAGTCTGCACAGTATTCATTTTTATATATATTAAAAAAATTCATACAACACCTGACACTCATTCAAACAGCAGTTCTTCCTCCTGCTGTCTTCTAGAAACAGAAATATTTTAGAGTATATAGAAAAAAATCCAACCCCCAGTGGACTGATTCACTAAAATTTCAAGTTCTGTGCACATCAGAGTAACACAGGCTCCTGCATTACCATTCAAGGTGTCACGTGCAATGAAAAACTTATTCCCACCAAATATGGATCTTTACGTAGTAAGTGCCTTAGATAGTGAGCAAGTAAATTCAGCAAGGAAAAAGATGTGAACAGAATGTCTCTTACAAAGCAGAGGCATTTCCCACCCTTCCTCTGAAAAGCAAAAGGAGCGCTTCTTTGCCAAAGATTTGCTTTCATCAAGGGATATTAAAATATGAGACCAGATTGTATTAGAGCATTCAGGTCATCTGTGCCTCTCTATGATGTTGTGACATTTGAGAGCACATTGATTAAAGGAAAAGAGCAGTCTGAGATAAATTCTTTGCTCTTAATAATAATGAAACAACAATGACTAACCCACCTAGCACCTTGATTCTCTAAGGCATTAGCTTTCTACTAGAGAAAAAAAGGCAGCTCCCAATTTCTTCTCTCTCCTAGACCTTATTACTATGTTCTTAGAAAAGCCTAATTCTTGATTTAAAAAGGAGAATAAAGGTTAAAAAATAAAATAAAAACCAGCGATTTTCCATTCATCCTCAACCTTTGGACTGAATGCATCTGTCATATAATTAGGTCATGTCCCCACGCAAATCTTATCTTGAGTTGTAGCTTCCATAATTCCCATATGTTATAAGAGGGGGCTGATGGCAGGTAATTAAATCATGGGGCGGGTCTTTCCCATGCTGTTCTCATGGTAGTGAATAAGTTTCACAAGAGCTGAGGGTATTATAAAGGGCAGGTCCCCTACACATGTAAAATATGACTTTGTTCCTCCTTTGCCTTCAGCCATGATTGTGAGGCCTCCCCAGCCATGTGGAACTGGGAGTCAGTTAAACCTCTTTTCTTTATAAATTACCTAGTTTCAGCATATCTTTATTAGCAGCATGAAGACAGACAAATACAATCCGTATTTGTTTTCTACGGCTGCTGTGCCAAAGCACCACATATTGAATGGCATACACAACAGAATTGATTGTCTCACAGCTCTGGAGACCAGAAGTTCAAAAACAAGACGTTGGCAGAGTTGGTTTCTTCTGAGGGCTGTGAAGGAAGGATCTGTTCTAGGCTTCTCTCCTTGGCTTTCAGATGGCCATCTTCTCCCTGTGCCTCTTCATATCATCTTCTCTCTTACGTGTCTTTGTGTTTTTGTGAAGTATTGGACTTCAATATGTGATTTTTTGGCAGGATACAATTCAATCCATAACACATCTTGTACTCGAAAAAGGAAAATAAAAAAGCAATATCAACAAAACAAAACTTGGATCCTCCCACTTGTGTCATCTCTTCCCCTGCTGCCTTCCCAGAGATGACTTATACTCCCATAATCCCCAGAGCAGATTCCAAAGACAAGAGTAATTTTTTTCATTATTGCTAAGAGGCTACTAAATTATTGCATCAATTAACTTTCATGTCTCACAAATTCCAAAGGACCAGCTATACATTACCTACTTCTATGATGTGTTCTCATATACTAACCTCAAAATTAATGCTGACATTTGACCATTACTTGAACAGTTGGTCATTATTCTCTCATCAAATTCTAGCATGATTGTTGGTCACTTCTGTAACCCTGTGAATCAGCCACCAAGCAATCTACTCAATTTGCTATTGACCTTTTCAACTCAAGTGTCCTCAGCTACGGTCTAGTTCTGCTGCCTAATCATGTACATACTCTATCTGGCCTATATCTTGTATTTATGCATCAGCTCTAACTAAAAGAATACTCATTCTTTGACTTCTATCTGCTTATGCCAATCTTCTCTACTTCCTTTATAGCATCAGTTGCCAGATTATGTTATTACAAGGAACATTAGTGTTTTAGCATGTTCACAGGAGAGACACAGAGGAAGGTTTTATTAGTGCATTTTCACACTGCTGTAACTACCTGAGACTGGGTAATTTATGAAGAAAAGAGGTGTAATTGACTCACAGTGCTGTCGACTTCACAGGAAACATGACTGTGAGGCCTCAGGAAACTTACAATCATGGCAGAAGGCAAAGGGGAAGCAGGTACATCTTACCATGGCAGAGCATAAGCACAAGAGGCGGAGTGCCTCAAACAGCCAGGTCTCACAAGAAACTCATTCACTATCATGAGAACAGCAAGGAGGAATCTGGCCCCATGATTCAATCATGTCCCACCAGGTCCCTGTGGGAATTACAATTTGAGATGAGATTTTGGTGGGGACACAGTCCAACCATATCAAAGATAAAACGGTGTGTAGCATTAATGAAAGCTGAAATGTTTCTTTACTGAAGAATTACAAATACATTTATTCCGAATAACCAAGATTTTGTAATGGCTTTTACCAAATTTATGTGAACGATTTAAAAAGCCTAGTGATCTACTGAACACCAGTTTGGTAAATAGTTACAACTGTTCTTTTGTCTATAACATCTAATACCCACTCTTTATTTTATTTACCCGCTTCTTTAGCATCCTTTGATATATCCCTTACTGTACTCTTTTGCTAAATGTTCTTTCCACCTACGTTTATTTTCAAATCCACTCTGCAACTCTATCTCCTGTCTATTCCCATGCATATATTTATGTTCTCCAAGTTTCAGTAAGCCTTCAGAACTGCAAATAAGAATATCCATGCTAATTCCTCTTCTAATTTCATCAACATGTCGTACATTTATTATATTCTAGGTTACCTACTCATCCACTTAACTCTCCTCTATGTCACAAGGAAAAGCAACACTAACTGACATTGTGTAGGGAAATGCTCAACTTCTGACTCTCTCATGTAAAACAGCATGCATGGCCTCATATCCTCTTAGTTATTCCTTCCATTTTCAGTGAAAAGCAATTCCTTTCTGAAGGCAAATGATTCCCAGTCTCTTTCTCTTTCTCCTACCATCTCAGGGACTGTTCTCCATCCTTTGTCCCTCTTCTGTCTTCAGTCTCTTCTCTATCAATTCTTTCTCTAGGATTTTTAACCTATTCCAAGGGTTCTCACTTTAACTTTGCTTTTCTTTTACTCAACTTCCTTGAATTTTGGACTTGTCTTCCTTTTCAACAAAGTAATTTACTCTCATAATTTCAATGTTCTCACTTCCAATAACTTTTTTCAATTTTCTGAAAATATGGGCACTTCCATCAGCATTAGAGTATAGCTTTTTTTTTTTTTTTTTTTTTTTTTTTTTTTTTTTTTTTAGACTCTTATTTGTGGCATTCATTTGGCACAGAGAAAGGAAGAAAGTGTGAACTTTGGATCCTCACACTAGAGTTTGGGTTTCATTTTCAATTTTTCAGCTTCTTAGCCTTACGGCCACTGGCAGTTTTTCTTAGTCTACTTGAGCTCCAGTTTTTCCTTCTGCAAAGGGGCAAGGATAATTTTATCTAAGCAGGATTTTTGGAGGAACAAATTAGGCATTGTATAAAAAGCTTCTAAAAGTTGGTCAATAAGTGCTAACTGTCTGATATTGTTTGGCTCTGTGTCCCCACCCAAATCTCACCTTGAATTATAATCCCCATAAACCCCACATGTTGAGGGAGGCACTTGTTGGGAGGTGATTGGATCACAGGGCTCATTTCCCACCTGCTGTTCTCATGATAGTAAGAGCTGATGGTTTTAAAAGTGTTCTGCAATTTCTTTCATACCCTTGCTGCCATGTAAGATGTGCCTTTTCTTCTCCTTCATCTTCTGTCATGATTGTAAGTTTCCTGAGTTCTCCAGCAATGGAGAACTGTGAGTCAGTTAGATTTCTTTCCTTTGTAAATTATCTAGTCTTGGGTATTTCTTTATAACAGTGTGAAAATGGACTAATACACTGTCCTACCCATTGACCTCACTCATGTTTCATGCTTTGACACTGCTGCTTACCCTCATTGAAATTCTCCCTCCCTGTTCATGTAGCACCACAGTCTCTTGTACCTCTTCTTTGTGCTGTGGCTATTCCTACCTTGTCATCATTCCTTCACACTTAATATTGATGTCTGTTGGTTTTTCCCCCTCTAAATTTTCCTTCCTTCTTAATATAAATTTTCTCTAAGTTCCAAATGCCATTTCTAACGATTCATTTTTCTAAAAATTCTACAACCTGAGAAATTTGTGTAGTGCCAGACAGGTATATCTAATTGTTTACTGCACCTCTCAACATGAATTCATTTTTTTCAATGAAGTTAATGAATTTAAATTAAATTCAAACTTAAAATGTGTAACAATGAATTTGTCTGTCTTCACTATAAAATTGTCACCTTATATCTCTTATCTCAATAAATGAGACCACCATTGGCATACATGAGGCAATTTTAGATGCTATACTATCACAGCAATAACTCAATTGAATTACATAATTAAAATGGCATTCTTTTTTTTCACTTTTTTTCAAGCGTTTCAGAATACAGCAGGAAGAAACTTCTGTTTTGGACTTAGTATATCTTTGGTCCTTTTAATGCACTTCAAAAGCTCCGATTTTAACAAATAGAGATCAGTTTTAGAACCTTTAACATGGTAAAATTTAAAAATGTTGACTTTGTCAATTTTGTCTTTTTTTTTTTCTTTTTTTCTTTTTTACATTTTTTATTTTTTTATCAGTCTCTTTTTTTAAAAAATATATACTTTAAGTTCTAGGGTACATGTGCATAACGTGCAGGTTTGTTACATATGTATACTTGTGCCATGTTGGTGTGCTGCACCCATCAACTCGTCAGCACCCCTCAATTCATCATTTATATCAGGTATAACTCCCAATGCAATCCCTCCCCCTTCCCCCCTCCCCATGATAGGCCCCGGTGTGTGATGTTCCCCTTCCTGAGTCCAAGTGATCTCATTGTTCAGTTCCCACCTATGAGTGAGAACATGCGGTGTTTGGTTTTCTGTTCTTGTGATAGTTTGCTAAGAATGATGGTTTCCAGCTGCATCCATGTCCCTACAAAGGACGCAAACTCATCCTTTTTTATGGCTGCATAGTATTCCATGGTGTATATGTGCCACATTTTCTTAATCCAGTCTGTCACAGATGAACATTTGGGTTGATTCCAAGTCTTTGCTATTGTGAATAGTGCCACAATAAACATACGTGTGCATGTGTCTTTATAGCAGCATGATTTATAATCCTTTGGGTATATACCCAGTAGTGGGATGGCTGGGTCATATGGTACATTTAGTTCTAGATCCTTGAGGAATCGCCATACTGTTTTCCATAATGGTTGAACTAGTTTACAATCCCACCAACAGTGTAAAAGTGTTCCTATTTCTCCACATCCTCTCCAACACCTGTTGTTTACTGACTTCTTAATGATTGCCATTCTGACTGGTGTGAGATGGTATCTCATTGTGGTTTTGATTTGCATTTCTCTGATGGCCAGTGATGATGAGCATTTTTTCATGTGTCTGTTGACTGTATGAATGTCTTCTTTTGAGAAATGTCTGTCCATATCCTTTGCCCACTTTTTGATGGGGTTGTTTTTTTCTTGTAAATTTGTTTGAGTTCTTTGTAGATTCTGGATATTAGCCCTTTGTCAGATGACTAGATTGCAAAAATTTTCTCCCATTCTGTAGGTTGCCTGTTCACTCTGATGGTAGTTTCTTTTGCTGAGCAGAAGCTCTTTAGTTTAATTAGATCCCATTTGTCAATTTTGGCTTTTGCTGCCATTGCTTTTGGTGTTTTAGACATGAAGTCCTTGCCCATGCCTATGTCCTGAATGGTACTACCTAGATTTTCTTCTAGGGTTTTTATGGTATTAGGTCTAACATTTAAGTCTCTAATCCATCTTGAATTAATTTTCATATAAGGAGTAAGGAAAGGATCCAGTTCAGCTTTCTACTTATGGCTAGCCAATTTTCCCAGCACCATTTATTAAATAGGGAGTCCTTTCCCCATTTCTTGTTTCTCTCAGGTTTGTCAAAGATCAGATGGCTGTAGATGTGTGGTATTATTTCTGAGGATTCTGTTCTGTTCCCTTGGTCTATATCTCTGTTTTGGTACCAGTACCATGCTGTTTTGGTTACTGTAGCCTTGTAGTATAGTTTGAAGTCAGGTAGCATGATGCCTCCAGCTTTGTTCTTTTGACTTAGGATTGTCTTGGCAATGTGGGCTCTTTTTTGGTTCCATATGAAGTTTAAAGCCGTTTTTTCCAATTCTGTGAAGAAACTCATTGGTAGCTTGATGGGGATGGCATTGAATCTATAAATGACCTTGGGCAGTATGGCCATTGTCACGATATTGATTCTTCCTATCCATGAGCATGGTATGTTCTTCCATTTGTTTGTGTCCTCTTTGATTTCACTGAGCAGTGGTTTGTAGTTCTCCTTGAAGAGGTCGTTTACATTCCTTGTAAGTTGGATTCCTAGGTATTTTATTCTCTTTGAAGCAATTGTGAATGGAAGTTCATTCATGATTTGGCTCTCTGTTTGTCTGTTACTGGTGTATAAGAATGCTTGTGATTTTTGCACATTGATTTTGTATCCTGAGACTTCGCTGAAGTTGCTTATCAGCTTAAGGAGATTTTGGGCTGAGACAATGGTATTTCTAAATACACAATCATGTCTTCTGCAAACAGGGACAATTTGACTTCTTCTTTTCCTAACTGGATACCCTTGATTTCTTTCTCTTGCCTGATTGCCCTAGCCAGAACTTCCAACACTATGTTGAATAGAAGTGGTGAGAGAGGGCATCCCTGTCTTGTGCCAGTTTTCAAAGGGAATGCTTCCAGTTTTTGCCCATTCCATATGATATTAGCTGTGGGTTTGTCATAAATAGCTCTTATTATTTTGAGGTACGTTCCATGAATACCGAATTTATTGAGCGTTTTTAGCATGAAGGGGTGTTGAATTTTGTCAAAAGCCTTTTCTGCATCTATTGAGATAATCATGTGGTTCTTGTCTTTGGTTCTGTTTATATGCTGGATTACGTTGATTGATTTGCGAATGTTGAACCAGCCTTACATCCCAGGGATGAAGCCCACTTGATCATGGTGGATAAGCTTTTTGATGTGCTGCTGAATCCGGTTTGCCAGTATTTTATTGAGAATTTGTGCATCAATGTTCATCAGGGATATTGGTCTAAAATTCTCTTTTTTTGTTGTGTCTCTGCCAGGCTTTGGTATCAGGATGATATTGGCCTTATAAAATGAGTTAGGGAGGATTCCCTCTTTTTCTATTGATTGGAATAGTTTCAGAAGGAATGGTACCAGCTCCTCTTTGTACCTCTGGTCGAATTCAACTGTGAATCCATCTGGTCCTGGACTTTTTTTGGTTGGTAGGCTATTATTGCCTCAATTTCAGAGCTTGCTATTGGTCTATTCAGGGATTCAACTTCTTCCTGGTTTAGTCTTGGAAGAGTGTAAGTGTCCAGGAAATTATCCATTTCTTCTAGATTTTCTAGTTGATTTGTGTAGAGGTGTTTATAGTATTCTCTGATGGTAGTTGGTATTTCTGTGGGGTCCGTGGTGATATCCCCTCTATCATTTTTTATTGCATCTATTTGCTTCTTCTCTCTTTTCTTTTTTGTCTTGCTAGCGGTGTGCCAGTTTTGTTGATTTTTTTCAAAAAACCGACTCCTGGATTCATTGATATTTTGGAGGGTTTTTTGTGTCTCCATCTCCTTCAGTTCTGCTCTGATCTTAGTTATTTCTTGCCTTCTGCTAGCTTTTGAATGTGTTTGCTCTTGCCTCTCTAGTTCTTTTAATTGTGATGTTAGAGTGTCAATTTTAGATCTTTCCTGCTTTCTCTTGTGGGCATTTAGTGCTATAAATTTCCCTCTACACACTGCTTTCAATGTGTCCCAGAGATTCTGGTATATTGTATCTTTGTTCTCATTTGTTTCAAAGAACATCTTTATTTCTGCCTTCATTTCGTTATGTACCCAGTAGTCATTCAGGAGCAGGTTGTTCAGTTTCCATGTAGTTGAGCGGTTTTGATTGAGTATCTTAGTCCTGAGTTCTAGTTTGATTGCACTGTGGTCTGAGAGACAGTTTGTTATAATTTCTGTTTTTGTACATTTGCTGAGGAGTGCTTTACTTCCAATTATGTGGTCAATTTTGGAATAAGTGTGATGTGGTGCTGAGAAGAATGTATATTCTGTTGATTTGGGGTGGAGATTTCTATAGATGTCTATTAGGTCCGCTTGGTGCAGAGATGAGTTCAATTCCTGGATATCCTTGTTAACTTTCTGTCTCGTTGATCTGTCTAATGTTGACAGTGGAGTGTTGAAGTCTCCCATTATTATTGTATGGGAGTCTAAGTCTCTTTGTAAGTCTCTAAGGACTTGCTTTATGAATTTGGGTGCTCCTGTATTGTGTGCATATATATTTAGGATAGTTAGCTCTTCCTGTTGAATTGATCCCTTTACCATTATGTAATGGCCTTCTTTGTCTCTTTTGATCTTTGATGGTTTAAAGTCTGTTTTATGAGAGACTAGGATTGCAACCCCTGCTATTTTTTGTTCTCCATTTGCTTGGTAGATCTTCCTCCATCCCTTTATTTTGAGCCTATGTATGTCTCTGCATGTGAGATGGGTCTCCCAAATACAGCAGACTGATGGGTCTTGACTCTTTATCCAGTTTGCCAGTCTGTGTCTTTTAATTGGAGCATTTAGTCCATTAACATTTAAGGTTAATATTGTTATGTGTGAACTTGATCCTGCCATTATGATATTAACTGGTTATTTTGCTCGTTAGTTAATGCAGTTTCTTCTAGCCTCGATGGTCTTTACATTTAGGGATGTTTTTGCAATGGCTGGTACCGGTTGTTCCTTTCCATGTTTAGGGCTTCCATCAGGGTCTCTTGTAAGGCAGGCCTGGTGGTGACAAAATCTCTAAGCATTTGCTTATCTGTAAGGGATTTTATTTCTCCTTCACTGATGAAACTTAGTTTGGCTGGATATGAAATTCTGGGTTGAAAATTCTTTTCTTTAAGAACGTTGAATATTGGCCCCCACTCTCTTCTGGCTTGTAGAGTTTCTGCCGAGAGATCTGCTGTTAGTCTGATGGGCTTCCCTTTGTGGGTAACCCGACCTTTCTCTCTGGCTGCCCTTAAGATTTTTTCCTTCATTTCAACTTTGGTGAATCTGGCAATTATGTGTCTTGGAGTTGCTCTTCTGGAGGAGTATCTTTTGGCGTTCTCTGTATTTCCTGAATTTGAATGTTGGCCTGCCCTACTAGGTTGGGGAAGTTCTCCTGGATGATATCCTGAAGAGTGTTTTCCAACTTGGTTCCATTTTCCCCCTCACTTTCAGGCACCCCAATCAGACGTAGATTTGGTCTTTTTACATAATCCCATTCTTCTTGCAGGCTTTGTTCATTTCTTTTTCTTCTTTTTTCTTTTGGTTTCTCTTCTCGCTTCATTTCATTCATTTGATCCTCAATCGCTGATACTCTTTCTTCCAGTTGATCAAGTCGGTTACTGAAGCTTGTGGATTTGTCACGTATTTCTCGTGTCATGGTTTTCATCTCTGTCATTTCATTTATGACCTTCTCTCCATTAATTATTCTAGCTATCAATTCTTCCACTCTTTTTTCAAGATTTTTAGTTTCTTTGTGCTGGGTACGTAATTCCTCCTTTAGCTCTGAGAAGTTTGATGGACTGAAGCCTTCTTCTCTCATCTCGTCAAAGTCATTCTCTGACCAGCTTTGATCCGCTGCTGGCGATGAGCTTCGCTGCTTTGCAGGGGGAGATGCACTCTTATTTTTTGAATTTCCAGCTTTTCTGCCCTGCTTCTTCCCCATCTTTGTGGTTTTATCTGCCTCTGGTCTTTGATGATGGTGACGTACTGATGGGTTTTGGTATAGGTGTCCTTCCTGTTTGATAGTTTTCCGTCTGACAGTCAGAAGGACTGTCTGTTGGTCTGTTGGAGATTGCTTGAGGTCCACTCCAGACCCTGTTTGCCTGGGTATCAGCAGCAGAGGTTGCAGAAGATAGAATATTGCTGAAGAGCGAGTGTACCTGTCTGATTCTTACTTTGGAAGCTTCCTCTCAGGGGTGTACTCCACCCTGTGAGGTGTGAGGTATCAGACTGCCCCTAGTGGGGGATGTCTCCCAGTTAGGCTACTCAGGGGTCAGGGACCCACTTGAGCAGGGAGTCTGTCCATTCTCAGATCTCAACCTCCATGTTGGGAGATCCACTGCTCTCTTCAAAGCTGTCAGACAGAGTCATTCAGGTCTGCACAGGCCTCTGCTGCTTTCCCTGTTGTTTTTTTAGCTGCGCCCTGTCCCCAGAGGTGGAGTCTATAGAGACAGGCAGGTTTCCTTGAGCTGCTGTGAGCTCCACCCAGTTCGAGCTTCCCAGTGGCTTTGTTTACCTACTTAAGCCTCAGCAATGGCAGGCGCCCCTCCCCAAGTCTCGCTGCTGCCTTGCGGTTAGATTGCAGAGTGCTGTGCTAGCAATGAGGGAGGCTCCGTTGCCGTGGGACCCTCCCGGGCAGGTGTGGGTATAATCTCCTGGTGTGCCCGTTTGCTTAAAGCACAGTATTGGGGTGGGAATTACCCGATTTTCCAGGTGTTGTGTGTCTCAGTTCCCCTGGCTAGGAAAAGGGATTCCCCTCCCCCTTGCGCTTCCCAGGTGAGGCAATGCCTCGCCCTGCTTCAGCTCTCGCTGGTCGGGCTGCAGCAGCTGACCAGTACAGATTGTCCGGCACTCCCCAGTGTGATTACACCAGTACCTCAGTTGAAAATGCAGAAATCACTGATCTTCTGTGTCGCTCGTGCGGGGAGTTGGAGACTGGAGCTGTTCTTATTAGGCCATCTTGCTCCGCCCCCAATTTTGTCTTTCAATTCTATTTATGGTAAATAATCCATTGTTTTAAGAAATGAACCAGCTTCCTCAAGAAATATGATTAGCTAAACATCAGTGAAGAATAAACCAATAAAATAGTTTTCCAAGTATGAGTTTTAAACTGCAAATATAAAAATACATTTTTTTTAAAAAGCAACTCAGATACTTTAACTTTTTTTTTTTTTTTTTTTTTTTTTTTGAGACGGAGTCTTGCTCTGTAGCCAAGGCTGGAGTGCAGTGGCCGGATCTCAGCTCACTGCAATCTACGCCTCCCGGTTTCATGCCATTCTCCTGCCTCAGCCTCCTGAGCAGCTGGGACTACAGGTGCCCACCACCTCGCCCAGCTAGTTTTTCATATTTTTAGTAGAGACGGGGTTTCACTGTGTTCGCCAGGATGGTCTCGATCTCCTGACCTTGTGATCTACCCGTCTCGGCCTCCCAAAGTGCTGGGATTACAGGCTTGAGCCACTGCGCCCGGCCAACATTTTAAATAATAATCATAATTGGCTTTCTTCCTAAATGAATACCCTTCATTTATTTCTCTTGCCTGATTGCCCTGACCAGAACTTCCAATACTATATTGAATATGAGTGGTGAGAGAGGGCATCCTTCTGTTGTGCCAGTTTCCAAGGGGAAATGCTTCCAGCTTTTGCCCATTAAATATAATATTGACTGTGGGTTTGTCATTTATGGCTCTTATTATTTTGAGGTATGTTCCTTCAATACCTAGTTTATTGAGAGTTTTTAACACGAAGGGATGTTAAATTTTATCATAAGCCTTTTCTGCATCTATCGAGATAATCATGTGGTTTTTGTCTTTAGTTCCGTTTATGTGGTGAATTACATGTATCCATTTATGTATGTTGAACTAACGTTGCATCCCAGGGAAGAAGCCAACTTGTCCGTGGTGAACAAGTTTTTGATACGCTATTTGCAGTATTTGATTTGGTTTGCCAGTACTTTATTGAGGATTTTTGCATGATGTTCATCAGAGATATTGGCCTGAAGTTTTCTTTTGTTTTGCTGTATCTCTGTCAGGTACTGGTATCAGGATGAGGCTAGCCTTATGAGTTGAGGAGGAGTCCCTCCTTTTCAATTTTTTTTTTTTGGGGGAATAGATATGATACCAGCTCTTCTTTATACTCTGCTAGAATTCAGCTGTAAATCTGTCTGGTCCTGGGCTTTTTTGGTTAATAAGCTATTTATTACTGCCTTAGTTTCATAACTCTTTATTGATCTGTTCAGGAATTCAATTTCTCCCTGGTTCAGTCTTGAAAGAGTGTATGTGTCCAGGAATTTATCCGTTTCACCTAGATTTTCTAGCTGATGTACATAGAAGTGTTTACAATATTTTCTAATGGTTCTTTGTAATTCTGTGGGGTCAGTGTGCTATACCCTTATCATTTCTGCTTGTGTCTATTTGATTCTTCTCTGTTTTCTTTATTAGTCTAGATATCAGTCTATTTTCTTAATTTTTTCAAAAAAGCTCCTGGATTTGTTTATTATTTATTTTATTTTATTTTATTTTATTTTATTTGAGACAGAGTCTTATTCTGTCTCCCAGGCTGGAGGGCAGTGGCACAGTCTCGGCTCACTGCAACCTCCACTTCTGGGTTCAAGTTGTTCTCCTGCTTCAGCCTCCCAAGTAGCTGGGATTACAGGCACATGTCATTACGCCTGGCTAATTTTTGTATTTTTAGTAGAGATGAGGTTTCACCATGTTGGTCAGGCCAGTCTCGAATTCCTGACTTCGTGATCTGCCTACATTGGCCTCCCAAAGTGTTGGGATTACAGGTGTGAGCCACTACACTGGCAGATTTGATTTTTTAAAGGGATTTTTTTGTGTCTCTATTCCTTCAGTTCTGCTCTGATCTTGGTTATTTCTTGTATTCTGGTAGTTCTTGGGTTTGTTTGCTTTTTGTTCTCTAGTTCTTTTAGTTGGAATGTTAAATTGTTGACTTGAGATCTTTCTAGCTTTCTGATGTGGGCATTTAGTGCTATAAATTTCCCTCTTAACACTGCTTTAGCTGCATTTCAGATATTCTGGTATGTTCTCTTTGCTCTCATTAGTTTCCAATAACTTCTTGATTTCTGTCTTAATTTCATTGTTTACTCAGGAATTATTCAGGGGCAGGTTGTTCAATTTTCATGTAGTTGTGTGGTTTTGAGTGAGTTTCTTAATCTTGAGTTCTAATTTGATTGTGCTGTGATCTGAGAGACTGTCATGATTTCAGTTCATTTGCATTTGCTGAGGGAGGAGTGTTTTATTTCCAATTATGTGATTAATTTTGTAGTAAGTGCCATGAAGTGATGAGAAGAATGTATATTCTGTTATTTTGGGGTGGAGAGTTCTGTAGAGTAATTAAAACAGCATGGTATGGGTAAAAAAGCAAACACACCAATAAAACAGAATAAAGGACTCAGAAATAAGAACACACACCTAAAATCATCTGATCTTCGACAAACCTGACAAAATGCAGCAATGGGGAAAGGAATCCCTATTTAATAAATGATGTCGACAGAACTGGCTAGCCATATGCAGAAAATTGAAACTGGACCCCTTCCTTACATTTTATACAAAATTTAACTCAAGATGGATTAAATACTTAAATGTAAAACTCAAAACTGTAAAAACCCTAGAGAAAATCTAGGCAATACTATTCAGGACATAGGCATGGGTAAAAACTTCATGACAAAAACACCAAAAGCAATTGCAACAAAAGCAAAAATTGACAAATGGGATCAAATTCAACTAAAGAGCTTCCACACAGCAAAGGAAACTATCATCAGACCGAACAGACAATCTGCAGAACGGGAGAAAAATTTTGCAATCTATCCATCTGACAAAGGTCTAATATCCAGCATCTGTAAGGAACATATACAAATTTATAAGAATAAAACAACCTTATTAAAAGGTGGACAAAAGATATGGACAGACACTTCTCAAAAGAAGACATTCATGTGGCCAAGAAACATGAAAAAAAGCTTGACGTCACTGATCACTAGAGAAACACAAATCAAAACTACAATGAGATACCATTTCACACCAATCAGAATGGTGATTATTAAAAAGTCAAGAAACAGATGCTGGCAAGGCTGCGGAGAAAAAGAAATGCTTTTACACTCTTGGTGGGAGTGTAAATTACTTCAACCATTGTGGAAGACAGTGTGGCAATTACTGAAAGATCTAGAAGCAGAAATACCATTCTACCCAGCAATCCCATTACTGAGTATATACCCAGTGAAATATAAATCATTCGATTATGAAGATACATGCACGCATATGTTCATTGCAGCACTATTCACAATAGCAAAGACATGGAATCAATCCAAATGCCCATCAATGATAGAGTGGATAAAGAAAATATGGTATATATATACCATGAAATACTATGCAGCCATAAAAAGGAATGAGATCATGTCCTTTGTAGGGACATGGATTTAGCTGGAAGCCATTATCCTCAGCAAACTAATGCAGGAATAGAAAACCAAACACCTAATGTTCTCACTTATAAGTGGGAGTTCAATGATGAGCACACATGGACACATGGTAGAAACAATACACACTGGGGCATCAGGAAGAATAGCTAATGGATACTGGGCTTAATACCAAGGTGATGGGTTGATTTGTGCAGCAGACCACCATAGCACACTTTTAGCTATGCAATAAAACTGCACATCCTGCACATGTTCCTTGGAACTTAAAAGTTGAATAAAACAACCATCATCATCATCATCATCATCATCATCATCATCATGATCTAAAATATTAAAGAAAAAAGATATAAGAAAGTTTGTTTTACTTATCAAGAGATAGAGATTAGATTTAAACTGTTTTTAAAATAAAGCTTTAACTTTATATTTGCAGAGAAATTGTAAAGATAGTACAGAGTTTCCATATATCCTGCACAGTTTCCTCTATTATTAACATCTTTTGTAAGTTGATCACCTGGCTAACATGGTGTTTGTGTCATGTTTCCCCACTGTAAAGTTTTCTTCTCCTCAATGAACAATATACTCTCTTGAAGGAAGCCACTATGTGCAGCCCACAGTCAAGATGTAGGGCCTTATGCAAGCAGATTATCCATATAATGTATGCAATTTATTATTAAAAATATACGTTATTGGGAAATCCCAGGATGGAACGTGGAATGTGACAAATCAATCTCACTGTATTACAAATGCTGGGAAGCAACATCACCACAAAGGATGAAGGATAACATGCTGATTTAAGTAGAAATGATTGGAATTTGTAAAATTATAGGCAAAAACAGTGGATATTAAGTATGGGAATTTAGTGGAAAATGTTGTTTCATGCAGAACAATTAGTTTAAAATTATTGTACTGCTATACATGTATACAAGAATTGAACAATTAAGTAAGCAGATAGTGTATAGTGGGAAACAGGTGGGAAGTCAGGATTTACCCATAAGCAAAGGGAGGAGGCTAGAATAATTCATATTTTAACAGATAAGAGTTGTAGACATCAGTGTGAACTCAGGTATAACTTTACATACGTATGTATGGTTACGTAGAAGTATTTATAGATGTATATATACACAGGTTGGTATACATGTGTATGTTTTCTTACTTCATCAACCTAGAAGTAAAAACATCCTAGTATGTTAAGTATATCTAGAGCTCAGGTCTTGGTTCTGAGTACCATTCTTAAACAAAAGGAGCCAAGGCTCCTTAAAGAAATCTGATCTAGGCCTGGGGCTTGGAGCATCTTGTATTGCTAACGGTAAGGAAATGATGAGGGAAAAAAAACCCAAAAAACAGAATTCTACTCTGATGCAGTCCTGTCAAAGGATACAGAGACACTCAACTCCGAATAGCCAAACCTGGAATAATGGCAACTAATAAAATTAAATAATATTAGATTATAAAATAAATATGTATGATCCCACATGGGTATCAATTATTGAATGTGTAAATAAATGAGGGAGAAGAAACAAGTATCCCATGCAGAAAAAAATTTAATTAAAATGTGTCATTTTAATATGTGTAATTTTGTAAAAGATAAGACCACTGCTGCTTTTTCCAAATATTTTAAAGTTAAGGGAAAAATACAGAATAAAAGCATGATTTTCAAATTCTAAACTAGCATTAAAAAAAAATAGTTAAAAAGTAGTAGATCAGGGGCGCAAAAAGAAAAAGAATGCAAGTTGAGTATCCCTTATTTGAAATGTTTGGAATTAGAAGTGTTTCGGGATAGGGCTCATGCCCATAATCCCAGCACTTTGGGAGGCCGAGGCAGGCGGATCACAACATCAGAAGATTGAGGCCATCCTGGCTAACACGGTGAAACCCTGTCTCTACTAAAAATAAAAAATAAAATAAAATAAAATAAAAAGCCGGGCATGATGGCGGGTGCCTGTAGTCCCAGCTATTCGGGAGGCTGACGCAGGAGAATGACGTGATGACATGAACCCGGGAGGTGGAGCTTGCAATGAGTGGCGATCGTGCCACTGCACTCCAGCCTGGGTGACAATGGGAGACTCCGTCTCAAAAAAAAAAAAAAAAAAAAAAGTTCTGGATTTTTTGGATTTTGGAATATTTGCATGCGTTAGCATCCCAAACCTAAAAATCTAAAATCCAAAATATTCCAATGAGCCTTTCCTTTGACTGTCACATTAGCGCTCAAAAACTTTTGGATTTTTGAGCATTTTGGATTTCATATGTTTGGATTTGAGATGTTCAACCTGCACTCAGAAGAGAAATTAAATAAAAATGGAAGACAAAAGATCAAATGCAACATTTATTTTTCTTTTCATATAAGAAATGCTGGGTGGGGCACGGTGGCTCACGCCTGTAATCCCAACACTTTGGGAGGCCAAGGTGGGTCGATCACAAGGTCAGGAGATCCAGGCCAGCTTGACCAACATGGTGAAACCCCATGTCTACTCAAAATACAAAAATTAGCTGGATGTGGTGGTGAGCGCTTGTAGTCCCAGCTACTCGGGAGGCTAAGGCAGGAGAATCGCTTGAACCTGGGAGGCGGAGGTTGCAGTGAGCCGAGATTGCCCCACTGCACTCTAGCCTGGGAGACAGCAAGACTCCATTTCAAAAAAAAAAAAAAAAAGTTAATTCGTTAGTTCTGAGGGGTTATGCTAAGACCGATTCATGTTGAAAAATTTTCCAGGCTATTCCAAATTTTATTGAATTTTGTGAGCTACAGATATTACAGAAAAAATTTTTAAAAAGTATCTATGTTACATTATGAAACAAAAGGAATGCAACATCAAATGTAGAGAACATGTTTGTAAAGATGACTTAAATTCTTTATACTTTTTAAAATATCAACGAAATGAACAATTTTCCAGAAGGAATTTTTTGTTAAAATTAATGCTTTATGATGAAGCTTAAAATAATTTCATAAATATCAAATAAATAGAAAATAATATCAAAGAAATAATTATCAAAAGGTCATTCTCACCAAATAATTTATGTTGTATTTTGAAACTGATGTGAATTTAACTAGTTCATATTATAAAAATTTATGGAAACCTTCCAAATTTCAATTATGAATAAAGCAAAATCCTATGCCAAAACATAAGAAAAATGGAACATTTAAAAAAAGAGATTAAACAGCTTTAGAACCACAGCTGCAAAATATTAGCAAATCAGATGTAGCTCCTTATTAAACGCTAGCACACTCTGACCAAATAGGTTTTTATTCCAGGAATGCACTAACAATTCAATATTAGGAAACCAAATAATAATTCATCACAATAATCGATCAAAGGAGAAAAAAGAAAATCTTATCTTGAGAGACACTGAAAAAGTACTTTAAACTAATTCAACATCAATTATTGATAAAAAGTGTTAGTCAATTAGGAATTGGAGATCAAGAATAAATCCCCAAGATGATGAAGGCTAGCTATTTCAAACTGACAGCAAACATTATGTCTAATTGTAAAACATGAGAATCATTGTCCCTGAAGTCAGGAATAAGGGAATGATCGTTCTTATTGTTTTCTTGGTTAATTTATTTTTAAGTAAGTATTATTGATGTATAAACAAATTAGTCTTTTAAGTGTACAGTTTGATGAGTTCAGACAAATCTAGTTATATAATTAGCAGAATAAAAATGGAATTTTTTTTCAGTTCATCATATTTCTCTTGCTCTTTTGCTTCTCTGTCAGTTTCCAGGCCTTGATGTCAACTCTTCTGATAACTTTCCCTGTATATTTATCTTTCTTTATTAGAATGTCCTGTCAAATAGTGTATAGCTTCTATGCAATATATGATGCTTTCAAAATTCATTCATGTTGTTGCATATATCACTAGTTTATTATTTTTTATTGCTGGGTACTATTTCCTTATGTGGATATATTATATATTGTTTATTATTTATAAGATAATACATATTTGCATTATTCCTGATGTTTACTTAGTATGAATAAAATTGTTATAAACATTTGTGTACATGTCTTTGTGTGAAGATAGGTTTTTGGTTCTCTTTGCCGAATATACAAAAACAGTGTCTCAGACCCATTTTGTATTGCTATAACGATTACCACAGACTGGGTAACTTATAAAGAAAAGACATTTATAGCTCTGGAGGCTGGGAAGTCCAAGGTAGAGGGGCCCACGTCTGGTGAGGGCCTTGCTGCTGTGTCTTCCTAGGGATAAAGGTGGGAAGGCAAGAGAACAGGAGAAAGTAAGAGAACCCACTCCCATGAGAACTAATCTACTCCTGCTATAATCCTGTTAATCC
Source organism: Trachypithecus francoisi (assembly GCF_009764315.1). NCBI lineage: Eukaryota > Metazoa > Chordata > Mammalia > Primates > Cercopithecidae > Trachypithecus > Trachypithecus francoisi. The sequence continues at coordinate 22,387,714 of NW_022681454.1, forward strand.
ATTGATGGGGGCAGGCCCCTTATGACCAAATTACCTCTTAAAGGTCCGAACTCTTAACACTGTTGCACTGGGAATTAAGTTTCCAGTACATGAACTTTGCGGGACATAATTAAAACATAGCAAGTAGAATTACTAGGTTATATAATCAGAATATATATATATGTGTATGTGTATATATATATATATAAAACTTTATAAATATTTGTCAAATTGTTTTCTAGAGAGGTATACTATTTTGCATTTCACAAGATAAGCATGAAAAGTTCTAGACTTCCATATCACCAGCATTTAATATTGTCAGTCTTTTTAATTTTAGTCATTTTAGCAAATGATAGTGACAGCTCATTGTTTTTTATTTGTATTTCTACAATGACTAAAGATATTTAAACATATTTTATGTGCATATTTGCCTTCGGTAATTTTCTGCATAGTTATGTTATTCATGAATAAAGATTTTTTTCTTACTCCATCTTTATCTTAAAATCTTGAAATCGTGTAATGAGAATTCTCTTTTTATTTTCTTTTAATTCCTATCTAAATTTCGGAATCATCTTCTCAATTTCTGAAAGTAAAACAAACACCTAATAATTTGGATTGAGATTGCCTTGAATCTATGCATCAATTTGGCAGGAATTGACATTTTTTTGTATTAGTCAGGGTTCTTCAGAGGGACAGAACTAATAGGATCTCTGTATACATGAAAGGGAGTTTATTGATGAGAATTGACTCACATGATCACAAGGTGAAGTCTAGTAATAGGCCATCTGAAAGGTGAAGAGGAAGGAAGCCAGTAGTGGCTCACTCTGAGTCCACAAGCCTCAAAGGTAGGGAAGCTGACAGTGCAGTCTTTGGTCTGTAGCCAAAAGCCTGAGAGCTCCCAGCAAACCACTGGTGTAAGACCGAGTCCAAAGGAGGAAGAATCTGGAGTCTGCTGTTCAAGGGCAGGAAGCATCCAGAACAGGAGAAAGATGAAACCTGGAAGACTCAGCAAGCTAGCTTGTCCCACCTTCCACCTGCTTTGTTCTAGCCATGCTGGCAGCCAATTGAATGCTGCCCACCCACATTGAGGGTCGTCTTTTTCTCCCAGTCCACTTACTCAAATTTCAATTGCCTCTGGCAACACCTTCACAGGCACACCCAGAAATAATACATTACCAACTATCTAGGCATCCTTCAGTCCACTCAAGTTGACACCTAATATTAACCATCACATTAATATTTAGTCGTCTGACCCATGAATACAGTATTTTTTATTTTTATTCTTTTTGAGAGGGAGTCTTGCTCTTTTGTCCAGGCTGGAGTGAAGTGGCACGATCTCAACTCACTGCAACCTCTGCCCCTGGGTTCAAACGTTTCTCCTGCCTCAGCCTCCCAAGTAGCTGGGATTACAGGCACATGCCACCACGCCCAGCTAATTTTTGGAATACAGTATTTTTAAAATTTACTTAGGTCTTTTATATTTCTCAGTAGTGTTTTATGGTTTTCAGCATAGAGACTCTGCAAATATTTTGTTAAATTTTCTAATGATTTTGATGTTATTATAGGAAGTATTAAAAAGATTTAAATTTCCAGTTGAACACTGCTAGAAATACAGTTGCTTTTGTTTCTAATAACCTTGTATTCTGTTATCTTGCTAGAGTCACTCATTTCCTCATGAGCCTTTTTTGTTAGCTATGTTATGATTTTTTTCTGTAGGTGATTATGTTATCTGTGAATGCACATAGTTTTTAAACATTTTTCTTGTGTTAGTATTTTGTTTCTTTGTCCTGCCTTACAATCTTTGCCAGAACTTCTGGTACAATGTTAAATAAAAGTAGTGAAGGTGGACATACTTGTATTATCCCTCATCTTAGGGAGGAATCAGTCTTTTAGCATTTATATGTTAGATGAGTTTTTTAATAGAAGTGCTTTTCAGTGTTAAATTCTCCATCATTAATTGTGGAATTAAATAAATTTCTTGTAATTCTATAGCAAATATATTTTTGCATTATTATATTTTCCTGATAAACGTATCCCATTATTTTAAGATAATGTAATATTCCTTTTCTCAAGTCTAGTTTGTCTGATAGTAATATAGCCACTTCAGTTTTCTTTCGATTGGAGTTGTGTGACATATTCGTCCATTACTTTTAACTATATTTGTCATTGATCTCTTTGTAGGTAGCATACATTATTGTTTTTCATCTGATTTTAAAATCTATGCTTTTTAATTTAGAATTTATATATTTGCATTTAATGTAATTGATGTATATGCTTACATTTAAATATACTATCTTGCAATTTTTTTCTATTTATACTGTTTTTTCTTATTTTTACTTTGTGAGTATTTTTAATTTATTAATTATAATTATGTTATATTAGTTACCATAATGTTTTATATATATTATATATATACACACATATATATCTTTAACTTGTCACTGTTGTCCGATAGTATTATGTCACTTTATGTAAAGTATAACAAACAGAATAGTTCATTGACTTCCTTCTACACTCTGTGCTAATTTTTGGTCAAATATTTTAATTCTACATGTAAGTACCACAATACCTTGGTACTATTGTAGCTTTAGACAGTCACGTCATTTAAAGATACTAAACAGAAGGAATAATATATTTTATATTTACTGAAATTTTAACTCCTTCCCAGGTATTTTACTTCTTTTATAGATCCATATTTCTGTCTAGTATCATTCTTCTTCTGCCTGAGAACTTCCTTTATTATTTCTGATGGTACAGGTCTAGAGTGATAACTTCTTTTACTGTGTGTATTCCTTAATATGTCTTTACTTCATCTTTATTTTTTGTTTTCTTGATAAACTTTATTTTTAAAACAGTTTTAGGTTTACAGAAAAACTGAGGGGACAGTACAGAAATGTTCTATACATTTATCTCCCCCCGCCCCGCCGCACACACAGTTTCCTCTACTATTAATATGGACATTTGCATAGTATATTTGTTACAGTTCATAAGCCAATACTGGTATACTATTGTTCACAGCTTATTCCGATTTCCTTCATTTTTACCTAGTATCATTTTCCTGTTCCAGGATCCCATCGAGGATGCCACATTACGTTTCATTGCCATGTCTCCACAGACTCCTCTTGGTTGTGATGGTTTCTCACACTTATCTTGGTTTTCAAGACATTGACAATTTTCTTCAATTGGGATTTGCTTGAAGCTTTTCTCATGAATACACTGGAATTGTGACTTTTTAAAAGGAAGTTCATAGAGGTAAAGTGCCATTTTTGTTACATATAAAGCTTATTATTAACATAACTTCTTATCACCGTTGATGATTTTCAGGTTCCCTTACTGTAATTCTTTTGTTTTATCAAATTGTAATCTTTGGAAGGAAAAGTCACTGTGTACAGTCTACACTTAAGGGTGGAAGTCATGTTCCATCTCCTTTAAAGTGGAATCTCTACATAATTCACTTGTTTTTCTTCATTGGAGATGCGTCTCTTTTTCCTCGTGCATTTATTTAATAATTTATAATATGAATATATTGTTATTTATTTTATATTTTGGCATATAATCCAATACCACTTTAATTTGTTGTTCAAATTGTTCCAGATTTGGCCATTGGGAACTCTTTCAAATGGCTACTGTGCTCATATGACATATCACCATCCAGTTTGTAAAACCTTTTTTACTTTCTACCATTACACAATGCTCCAAGCTCATCTTGTACATTTCCTGCTCCAGTCCAAGAATCGGCTGTTTTTCAAAAACCTCTGGTTTATTTTATTGGAGAGTAGTATTAAAAAGTAGTATCTAGGTGCTAGATATGGTCATTGCTGCTGAGGTGTAATTTCTATTTTGCTCCTTTTAGCTGACAGAGCAAGGAAACTGTGAAACTAATTTTAAAATTGTTGCACTATTTTGCATTCCTATCGCTAATGACTAAGAGTTTCTGTTGTGCTGCATCCTCAAGTATCAGCATTTGATGTTGTCAGATGTTTGGATTTTAGCCATTTTAATAGATTTATAGTGCTATCTCATTGTATTAATTTGCAATTCTAAAATGAAAAAGGTTTTAAACATTTTTTTGATATCCTTATCTGTACATCTCTGGTGAAGCATCTGTTCAGATATTTTGCCTGTTTTTAAATTGAGTTGTTTTATTATTGTTGAAAATTCATAGTTCTTTGTATATTGTGAACATAAGGCCCCTATCAACTATGCATTTTGCCATAATTTTCTCCCAGTCTACAGCTTGTCTTTTCATTCTCTTTACATTGATATTTGCAGAGAAGAATTTTTAAATTTTTCATAAAGTTCAACTTACCAATTCTTTGTATCATGGAGCATACTTTTGGTTATATATAAAAACTATTAGGAAACACAAGTTTACAGACATTTTATATTTTTCTAGCAGTTTTAGGGGGTTGCATTTTACATTTAGATCTAGGACCAGTTTTGAGTTAATTTTTGTAAAAGGTACAGGTTATTAAATTCTTGATTTTTGGGGGTATGAACATCTATCACTATTTGTTAAAAGATTGTCTTTTCTCCATTGTATTGCCTTTGTTCCATTATAAAAGAAAAGTTGGTTATAGGTAGGTATGTCTAATTCTGGGATCTTTATTTTGTTCCCTTGATCTATGTGTCTATTATTTTGTCAGTATCATGCTGTTCTTATCACTGCAGCTGAAGCTGGTATGTCTGAAGATAATAAGTCTGAAGTTGAGTAGTAATATCAATCCTCTATTTTGTTCTTTTTCTTCACAATTGTGTTGGTTACTCCAGGTCTTTTATCTTATCATACAAACTTTAGAATCAGTTGATCAATATTGACTAAATAGTTTGCTGAAATGTTGACTGGGTTGTGTTGAATCTATAGATCAATTTGGAAGAATGGACATCTGAACAATATTCCATGAACATGGTATATTTACTAATTTACATCATTTTAAAATTCACCTTTTCAGGTATTTTAGTTTTCCATATATACATCCCGTACATATTTTGTGAGATATGTACCTAAATGTTTCATTTTTTGATATTGATGTAAATAGTAATATGTTTTAATTTTAAATTCAAATTGTTCATTGCTGGCATAAAGGAAGCATTTTTCATATTTACCTTGTATTCTATGACTTTGCTACAATTAATTCAGAGTTCTGTTTTCATGTTGATTCACTGGGATGTTCTACATAAATAATCCGGTCATCCTTTTAAAAAGACAGTTTGATTTTTTCGTTGATGATCTGTATATCTTTATGACCATTCCTTGTCTTACTGTACTAGGTAGGACCTCCAGTAAAATATTTAATAAGACTCGGGAGAGGGGACATTCATTCTTTGTTCTTACTCTTAGAAGAAAAATATACAGGTACTCGCCATTAAGTATAATGCTATCTGCGGTTATTTTGTAGATGTTCTTTATCAAGGTGAGGAAGTTCACCTTCAGTTTTCTGATTTTTTTTTTTTTTTTGTCATAAATGTATGTTGGATTTTGCCCAGTGCATTTTCTGCATCCATTGGTATGATTATGTGACTTTTGTTCTTTAGCCTATTGGTAAATTGATTTTCAAATGTGGAACTAGCTTTGCATACATGGAATAAATGCCACTTGGTTATTTTGTATAATTCTTATTGTACATTGTTGCATTCAACTTGCTAATGTATTGTTGAAGATATTTTATTTTGGTTCATAAGAGATATTGGCAAGTAGTTTTCCTGTTTTTGGATATCTTAATGTGGTTTTAGAATTAGTATAATGCGGTCATCATAGGGTTAGGAAATGTCTATTTCTATTATCTAAAAGAGATGGTAAAGAACTGATATTCTTTAAACATTAATAAACATTCTTAAATGTTTGGTAGAATTCACTAGTGTAAGCATCTTGGTCTGGCACTGTCTTTAAAAAAATTATTAATTATCTTTTCAATTTAATAATTATAAAGCTATTCAGATTATCTATTTCTCATTTTGTGAATTTTTTGGAATTTGTGTCCTTCATAGAATTGGTGTGTTTTATCTAAGTTATTTAATCAGTGGGCCTAGAGTTACTCATAATATTCCTTTGATATCTTATTAATGTCCATTGGATCTGTAGTGATGATGCATTTTTAAATTTACAATATTAGTAATTTGTGCCTTCCCTTTTTTATTTTTTTGGTTAGCTTAGCCAGAAATTTTGTCAAATTGATTGATCTTGTTGAAAACCAGCATTTGGGTTTGCAGACTTTATGGATTTTCTGATTTTAATTTCATTGATTTCTATTCTAATGTTTACTATGTATTTTCATCTGTTTTTATTGGGATTAAATCTCTCTGATTCCTTTCTTATTTTATAATTTATGTTATGAATATTATATAATTCATAATTCCAGTATACAACTAATAATTATAAAATGAATAATATAATAATATATTATTTTGTAATATTATTTCATAATATATGCAGTCAGGGCAATACAGTTTTTTCTATTGGTGCAGAAGGATATGCACTGTGGTGCAGAGTGTCATAGCACCATTTTTGCTATATCACACAAATTTTAATAAGTTGTCTTTTTATTTCACATAGTTAAGATTATTTTAATATTTCCATTGAGGTTTTTTTTTTTCTGTTTTTATTTGACCCAGGTGTTATTTAGAATGGTGTTATTTAAACTCCATATATTTTGGAATTTTCAAGCTTTCTGTTATTAAAATTGCATTCAAGCCTGACCAACCTGTCTCCACTAAAAATACAAAAAATTAGCCAGGTGTGGTGGCGCATGGTTGTAATCCCAACTACTTGTGGGGCTGAGGCAGGAGTTTCACTTGAACCCAGGAGGTGGAGGTTGCAGTGAGCCAAGATCACACCACTGCACTTTAGTTTGGGCGACAGAGTGAGATGCCATCTCAAACAAACAAATCCACTATACTGCTTCAGGGGTAGCGCAATTACCTTGTAAAAGAGTATCTCAAATTTCTCCTTTCTTTTGTTCCTTATAAAATTGTTGTAATTCATTTTACCTAACCATATTTTATCATCACTAAATACATTATTTCTTTGAACAAACAAATATCAATGCATCAATTAATAATTAAAACAATAAAAGATTTTATTTTACCTGCATGTATTCATTCACCAGTTTCTTTATGTGGATGTTAATTTCTTACCTATTTTAGTTTCCTTTCCTTTCCTTTGAAGATTTATTAACAACATTTTACAAGACAGTTCTTCTGACAGTAGATTTCTTCATATTTTTTTTGTCTGAGGAACTCTTTATTTCTACTTCACTTTTGAAGAATAATTTCACTGATTATAGAATTCTAGCTTGGTGATTTTGTTTTCATTTCTATACTTTAAATATTTCGCTCCACTCTCTTCTTGTCTGCATAGTTTCTGATAAGAGGTCTACTGCAGTTCTTATCCTTGCACCTCTAGAGCTAAGGCATTTATTCACCCCCACACCTCTGGCTGCTTTCAAGATTTTATCTTTGATTTTCTGCAGGTTGAATAAGATTTGCCAAGGTGTAGGGCTTTTTGTTGTTGCCTATTTTTTCCCCCTACTTATAGTACTCAGTGCTTTTTGAGTTTCCTGTATGTGTTGTTTGGTATGTGTCATTAATCTGAAAAGTTCTCAGCCATCTTTAATTCAAATAATTGTTCTGTTCCTTTCTCTCTTTCATCTCCTCTTCTCATTTTAATTATGCAGATGTAACAATTTTTGTAATTGTCCCACAGTCCTTGTGTATTCTGGATTTTTTAAATTCTTTTTTTACTTTCTATTTTAGTTAGGAAGTTTTCATTCACAGATCTTCAAGCTTATCAATTCCTTCCTCAGCTATGTCTAGTTTTCTGATGAACCCATTCAAAGTAACCTTCATTTCTGTCAAAATATCCTTTAGTTCTATCATTTATTTTTGATATTTATATCAAGTTTTCATCTCTCTGCTTACTACCTATACTTGCATGTTTTGTACTTTTTTTTTTTTTTGAGACGGAGTCTCACTCTGTCACCCAGGCTGGAGTGCAGTGGTGCAATCTCGGCTCTCTGCAACCTCTGCCTCCCAGGTTCACACCATTCTCCTGCCTCAGCCTCCGGAGTAGCTGGGACTACAGGCACCTGCCACCATGCCCGGTTAAATTTTGTGTTTTTAGTAGAGACACAAGTGTGTAATCTAAAAGCAGAATATTATATGTCTTGTTGCATGAAGGTATCAAAGTGAAAAACACGGGTTTTCACCATGTTAGCCAGGATGTTCTCGATCTCCTGACCTCATGATCCACCAGCCTTGGCCTCCCAAGGTGCTGTGATTATAGGCGTGAGCCACCGCACTTGGCTGTACTTTTTAAATTAATGAATTTAAGATATTTATCATGGTTAAATTTTCTATGTGATATTTTGAAAGTCTGTGACTCTTATCCTTGTCCTGATACTCATTTTGTCTCCTCAGAGATTGGGGTTTTTTCTTGCTTTTAGCTAGTCTTGTACTTGTAGTTGAACTCTGGACATGATGTATTGCATGATAAGAACTGAGATAAAAAGACTTTTAGTGTAAGGTTTTACATTGATATTGCTAGGGACTAGGCTATGTTTAATATTTACAGTATATTTACATGTAAAAAGCTTCAGTTTTCTTCAGTGTCCCTATTTATCTTTGTTTATTTTTCCTGTTGTCTTTGGATTTCCCTAAGAACACCTAAATCGAGTCCGTGTCTTGCAGTGCCTTCCATCGTAATAATCTACTGTTATTACACTGAAGTTATGTTGATGTGGTGGTAAGGACTGAGGGAAGAAGAGCGTTCTATAATCTTATAATTAAAACTTTAACTTTTTGTTGGACTGAATTTCTGAGTTGTGACATTCAGAAGAGTTTCTTAGCCTTCCCCCACCGCCCCCCTTAGTGTGAGTCAGGAAAGCTAGAGAAGGATGGAGATGACTAATTGCCTTTCCTCCAGGTAGGCAAGGCCCTGGTAAAACTAGGTTTTCTTGAAGAGCAAGACTTTGTTACGATGAATGTTCTGGGTGTATTTGAAATGGTTACATTTTTCTCATCCTAATTGAAACTGGAGGGAATCTGTTTTGGATCTTGAGAACCTTGTTAATTTTCTGGAGGCAAAGTCCATTAAAATGTGCCTCGAGGGCAGGGATCTTAGGCTGCAGCTTCTAGTAGCTTCTCATCTTCAGTGTAGGCCACAGCCTTCAGCAGTTATTCACAATTGCCTTTTAAATGTTCCCACCACTTTCTGTCTCCAGTAGCTTCTGTTATAGGTTAGGTGGTTTGGGGCTGTGATTTTCTATATTCTCCTGTCTCTCCAGTTTTTGTTATGGCACTTTACTCTGTCACCTTAATCCTCTGATGGCTCTAAGAAAAGTTGTTGATTTTTAGTTTGTTCAGCTTTTTTCTTATTGTAAGAACAAAAGTGATGACTTCCAAGCTCTCTGGTTGGAGTTAAAACCAGAAATCTTGCTTTATTTTTAAGAACATTTTCACTAGATATAAAATTCCAGGTTGACAGTTTTTTCTCTCAGTACTTGAAAGCTACTGCTTTACTATCCTCATGCTTGGATTGTTTCTCAAGAGAAATATGCTCTTTCTTATCTTAGAACATATAAGAAGAAATAAAACAAGTGAGGGTTGGAGAAGAGGAAGAAAAGGCTTCGAAAACACAGGAAACATTTATTAAAAGATGAATTACCACATCTGGAACAACGAATAGGGAATAATATGCCATTCTGAGGAGGGATACTCTGGCAGACCAGCTGCTAAGCTTGTGATGGTTTTGTCATCCTAGATAAATTTTAGATGCACAGAACTGAGAAAGAAGTGAGATTTCAACACTCCCATGACTTTGTGGATGAGCAGTGGGAATCATTTTTACTTGGGGAGGTAGAACACTTTTTCAAAAAAGTGGTAGGAAATGTATAATAAAAAAGTGTTCAGCTTTAGAAGCAGTCTTAATAAACCAAGCATTCAGGCCCCAAGTTCAAGAACATGGCATGGGAAGTGACAGAATGTCAGGAGTATTAAAAACTCTTGTCTTCCCTAAGATTGGAAATATTGCATTTCATAAATCAAGCATAAACCAAATAAGTATTAAGCACAGTTGAAACTTGGGAAGTAAGTACAGTATGTCAAGAATTTTAGAATACTATTTTTCTTTTATTCTTTAAATGGTATTTCAATAATTTACCTCTAAATGAATTTCCTCAATTTTACGGTTCAGTCTCTGAGCTTTAAAACAAACACATCATATAGTTATTTACTTATTAGAAAGCAATGTCAAAGGGTAGAACTCGTCGTTTAAGTCTCACCATAATTGGCCATTTTATTAAGGAGTAAATGCACATAGCTGAATGCACTCATGATATGATTAGTTTGTTATAACATTTTGCTTGATGGGAAGGAAAGTTTCACATTGTTCCTACTTTGGCCTCTAAAATCTTAAGCACTAATAACACAGAAAACTGACACAGAAAACCTAAACATTTTGGAAGTATAATAAGTACATTACACAAGTGTATAATCTAAAAGCAGAATATTATATGTCTTGTTGCATGAAGGTATCAAAGTGAAAAATAAGTAGCAGAATATTGCATACAAGACAAAAGAAAAATGTATGAGTGCTTAGATGGGATATGAAAATCATGATTCTATTTATGGGCAGTTTTATTCATTTATTGTCAATGTTTCTGACAATCTAGTGTATTCTACATACATTTCACAAGAATAGCAAGTCAAGATGTATGCTTTTGACATTCTCGAGGAATAGATAGACTGGTTAACAAGCAATTAAATACACCAGGCCATGTTCTCTAAGAGGAATAGTTATTGATTATTTGGAAGGGTCATAAGAAACTTTGTATAAATGAGGTAGGAAAAAAGATCATCTAATTAAGAATAGAGGTATAAGTGAATAATTAGAGCATCTTGATCTGTTTTCTGTTGCTATCACAGAATACCCGAGACTAGATAATGTATAAAGAAAAGTTTACTTTGCTCATGGTTTTGGAGCTGTGAAGTCCAACAGCATGGTGGCAGCTTTTGGTGAGGGCTTTTGTACCACATTATAATGAGGCAGAATAGCAGAAAAGGAAGTCGCAGTTGCAAAAGGGGCAAAACAGAGGGGTGACCTTACTTTATAATAAGCTACTTTTTCAGTAGCTAATTCAGTCTCATGAAAGCAAGAGCAAGGTCTCAGTCACTCCCATGAGAATTAGCCAAGTGCTGCCAGAGCAGCATTAATTTCTCTGACTGAATTACCTCTTAAAGGCCCAATCTCCCAACACTGCCACATTTGGAACTGAATTTCCAACCCATGAATTCTTGGGGAACTCACTCAAACTACAGCAAACAGTAAGCTCAGCTTCCCATCCCAGTATTAGCATATTGAAGGTAGATGGTTTTAGAAAGACTGTCCAGTGTTTCCTAAAGTCCAGTTGATGGTGGTGGCTGCTGCCATCATCATGGCTGCGGCAGGGAGGAGGAGCTGGGGCTGCACACTTCATGGAGCCAATGAGAGCCCCGCCCTTTCAGAGTTGGAGCCAGAGCTTCCCTAGTGCCACTGCAGCTGCTTTCCTAAGGACAAGACCTAGGTGTCTCTGCAGTCTGCACCCTTGGGGGCCCCAGGAAGGACCCCCTTCTTCCCCACACCCTGCAGGCTCAGGGGTGTCTGCTGCCGCTGACTGGTCTCTCTCTGCTCCAGGTGACTGCTTCGATCTTTCAGAGGGGGTTGGGGCCTAGCCCCAGGGGCTATAAATGGCAGTGGGAGGCAGACTGATTCCTAGGTGCAGGGGGATGGGTCTCCAGTAAGACCCCACCTTCAGGTTAAAGAGGGTCTGAAGGCTGGCGGACGGGCTGACAGTCCTGCAGACAACAATAGTGACTTATGATGCCTCTTCCTGGCTGCCCGTGGCCACCCATGGAGCAACTGACACACACTTCCTCCTCTCTGAGGTCCATAAAAACCCTGGGCTCAGTCAGAGCAGGGCAGAGGACAGCCAGAGAACATTAAGGGTAGAGAGAGCACCCTCTCTGTTGAGAGCTGCAGAGAAGACCTGCTGGCAGAGCGGAGCCACTCTCTCCAGGCCTCCTGTCCGCTGAGAGCTGCAGACCTCAGGATGACCAGTTGCAGAAAGGAGTTACCCTCTTCAGGGCCTCCTCTCTGCTGAGAATGGAACACCTGATGGAGGACCTGCCTACAGAGAGAGCTACCTACTGTGGGTCTCCTCTTAGTTGTTGTAACACTCAATAAAGCTCATCTTCATCTTGTTCATCCTTCACTTGTCTGCCTACCTCATTCTTCCTGGATGCAAGACAAGAACTCGGACAAAGGCACTGTGGCCACAGAGGTTTCTAGCCAGAACATCAACACCCCAAAGATCCCGTAACACAGTCATTATCAGACCACCTTTTCCAATATGGTCATGTCCTGTACCAACTGTGCCATTACTTTTCTTTACGCTAATTTACTCTTTTGTTCAAATAACTTTATATCAAAAGGAAAGGTTTCTATTCCTAGCATAATGTCAGTTACATAGAAAGTAACCATATAAAAGATGCGATAAAAACACAACAATTATTTAGATATGGTTGTCTGAAAAAGTTTGAGCACAGTAAGATATGAAAGTGTTCAAGAATGTTAAAGATGGGTACCACTAAACTGAGAATTTCTCTTTGACAGAAGGACAGAAAGAAAATTGAGATTATATTTTTTATTTGATCTGAGTTTTATGTGCCACAAACTAAATCTATTCCCTATGCCTGTGAAAACCGTAGGCCACATGTGTCTCCTACACTTTGGGAAAGGCTGGGCTGTATGCAACAAATAGAAGGAGTAAGGTGAATACCAGAGCTAAAAGCAGGAGAAGGTGTGAGAAAGTTCTTTTTTCTTTCAATAAAAATGTATTATCTTATTGAATAAAAAGACAACCTCAGTGTGTCAGGATCTATCTAATTATTAATTTTCATGTTACGTTATAATCCTTCCACTATTAGATCCCATATTGTCATATTAATATTAAAGTCCAGCTCCATGTAAATCCCAGACAGTAGTTCTACCTTCTAAAGAGGTTTACATATGAGAAATACTCTGCTGAGCATAACTGAGTTTATGTGACATTCCAGTGGATATACTTTTACCAGGATCTCTTTCAATAAAGAATGAATTCATAAAAGTGATGTTATGGGAGCAAACTGGAATCTCTAATTTATAACAAGTGAGTCTCAATCACAGACTTGTAGTCTTTAATTGTTTTCAGTAGCACATCAGTTGGGATTCACCTACCGAATGACTAAAAAGAAGTGTATCCCTGCTGGGAGATGTGTGGGAGAACTGCAGTTTCCATGGCACAAAGCAAATCTATTTTTGTTTTCTTACTGATTTATAAGGGTTTAGGGATCACTATCATTTTCCCTGATTTTTCTCTTTTCCAGTTTAAATACCCTCAGATATGTCAATACGTGATTCGAGATTGGTTTTCATTACCCTTCTTACTCGGGTTGCCCTCATTTGAGTGAACCTGGGTTGCCCTCATCTGAGTGGACCTCGTTTTCCTGGTATCTTTCATTGTGTGTAGTCTCAAGGATAAATCCTAGTACTACAGCTATGCTATGTCCAGTGAAGAACATGGAATAGCTTCTCCTTCTTGTGAGTTCCACTCTCTGCTTCAGTTTCTGCTGATTCGGGTTCATTGTGATTATTTTAACTGCTGGCTACTGCTGGTTAAGATTCATTGTGATTACTTTATCTGCTACATTTTATTATTGGCTTTTTTATATAGAATTCATGTTCAATGAAAACCTCAAATCTTTTATTTTCCATGTGAATTGCTTATTATTATTTTTAAATATATGTATAATCTTGGCTTTGTCTCTGCTGGAATTTCCAAACAAGGAAATTGTCTGGGTTGAAATCTAGTTCTTAGATTAACTAGCTGTTTGGCCTTAGATAAGTAGCTTCTCCATACTTTTTCTTCCTTACTTTTAAAGTAGTGAAAATAATAATGCCCACTGTAGGATTGTTTTGAGAATGTGAATTAATATATGTAGCACAATTAGAACAGAACCTGGCACATAGCAATGTCATATAAGTGTAACATTATTTTGGTATGAGACCCTGGGTATTCATCTTCCCCTAACTTCAATAGGATACTTCCTGGAGCATCTTATAAGTTAATCTCTCCTTTTAGTATGCCAGGAAAACAACATGAATAAAACAGGTAATTAAAAAGTAGTATTTCTAAAATTCGAATTCATGTATATTTATTACTTATAAGCTTATTTCCCTTTTTTCATCCTATGTACCATGAAAAAGTAAGTTTTCAGGTTTTGGTCTTCCAGAGAAAAAGGAAAATATAACAAGGCAAAAGTCACTGCAAGACAGTAAGAGAAAAAGGAAAGCTAGTTCTTCCAGTCTGGTGATTTGTGGGGAGGAGAAGGAAGAGTGAGTGAAAGAGAGATCTCCTGACCTCCCTCACAGAGGGGAAGAGACATAATAAACAAAGAAAGATAAAAGGCACAGAGCTTTGATGAGTTCTTCTTTTATAGTCTGTACAGAAGTTCTGTGTTGTACGGCTCCTCTCCAACATGGAGAAGTGAAATTGAAGAACGATGGTATAAGCTAAGCCCAAGTTAACATTTCAGAGCTGCATGACCCTGAGCTCCTGAGTGGAAAGGGCCTGACAAGTGTGTAGGGGGGTAATTGAGCAGAGGATGATAAGACCATTGATGGACTGGTTGGAAAACTTAACAGGGAGAAGTGCTCTGACAGCAGTGATGTGGCTCCATAACTGAGGGCAACAGAGCAGTACTGACATCGGGGATAGTGTACTTGTCACAGTCTGCTCTCTGGAGGCATCCACAGAACTAGTTAACTGAGGTGAGGCTAAGACCTCTGGCCATGCCAAACAAATGGACCACAGGAGCCTCTGAGGCAGACAGCAGCAACATCTATCAGTAGGAAACCCAGGGACTGGACCAAAAGTACATCTCAAAAGACATTGCATAGCTCTCACCCAGAAACCAGCTGCCCTGCTGAGGAAAGCACACCAAAAAGGGACAGAAGCAAGGTAGAACACCTCTACCAATACAAAAAGGCTAAAAACTTTCTCCTACTTTCAGCTGCCATCTTGGTAAGGAGGCAATAGCAAAAAGAATGTCTTCAAGAAATATTTACAGCACAGAGACTGACCTATATAGAAAGAAGAGGGATATATTCACAATTAGGTTAGGTCAACCTCTATACCTCTGTTGGGTGAGGATACTTGAGGAAGATGATCATAGAAAAATAAAGATGTGTCCATTCATTCATTTATTCACTCTTTAGCCTTTGTATAATAGTTGGTAAATTTGAAATGCTCTGGTGCAGGCTTTTATGTAGGCTTTGGAATATACATATATATATTGCAGATAAAAATAGCAGTACCCTTTTACATTTTTCTGAGGGTTTCCAGATAGTTTTGTCTATTAGCCACTAATTGGAAAACAAGCCTGCTCTAAGATAAGAGTCAGGGAAGCCTTGTGAAGGGAAGTTAAGATAAAGGTGTTTGGTGTGCTGCCTTGCATTGCATGAATTGGACCTTCACCTCTTTAGAGAGGAGGAGAGGCAAAGTAAGGTGGCAGTTCACAAAGAAGACCTAAAAATTGGAGTTCTTTGCTTGGCAAATAAGAGTGGAGAAGATTCTGAAGAACCAAGGTAAGTTGGGAATGGAGATGAGTGTGTGTTTGACATCAGAAACCAAGACCGGTGACCCCCATACAGCAGGGAGTAGGGTCCACAGGGCTGGACTGGTGGGAGACTACAGAACACAAGGAACCATTTGGTTCTCTGGGTGCCTGGTGTGAGCCTGGGATATGGAAATGTACCGGAAAGAATGCTGTTTTTTTTTTTTTTTTTTTTTGAGGCGGAGTCTCGCTCTGTCACCCAGGCTAGAGCGCAGTGGCCAGATCTCAGCTCACTGCAAGCTCCGCCTCCCGGGTTTAGGCCATTCTCCTGCCTCAGCCTCCGGAGTAGCTGGGACTACAGGTGCCTGCTACCTCACCCAGCTAGTTTTTTGTATTTTTTTTAGTAGAGACGGGGTTTCACCATGTTAGCCAGGATGGTCTTGATCTACTGACATTGTGATCCGCCCGTCTTGGCCTCCCAAAGTGCTGGGATTACAGGCTTGAGCCACCACACCCGGCCAAGAATGCTTTTTTTAGGGATATTTTCAATTTTGTGAGTAATCTACAAATTTAATATTTGTACATTCTATTCTATTGATTAAACCCCCGTGATAAACTTGTGGTTCATGTGCCTGCAAGCAGAGAGCTCCAAGATAACCTGGCAGATTTTGTTTTCCCAGCTCAGCTTGGTCATGCAAATTGAAATGTAAAAATCTCTTTTGGAAAGCAACACATTTAAAATGTCCATACCCTTAGAAAATAGTTTCAATTCAAAATATTAAACCATTGATATGTCATTACCACTGAGCAGCCCAAACGAATCCTGCCAGATGCACTTTTGAATCCGTAAGAGCTAAATATTAGACTGCCTAGGACCCATGAGTCTACTTTTTGAAATCCATCTTATGATTACAAATTGAGATGAAAGATGATAATATTAGGTTATAACAGTATTAATAATACAGAAAAAAGTGGAAACAATCTATTAGGTGATATATACATATCCACTATTTACATATACATACTTTATATATTTGCATGTTTATATGTGTGTATACATACATATGTATATGTATTTGTATGCACATTTATGCATATTTGAAAATGTATCTCCATTTTCATATGCAGGCATATAACATCTATATGTATGTGGTATTTTTGTGTGTATCTATATCCATCTCTATGTTGCATGTATGGGCACATAGAGGCCAGAAAAAAATCAAAATGTTAATAATCTGGAATTATGACTAATTTTTGTTTCTGCTATACTTGTCTTTTTAAAATCTAAATTAAAATATTAAGCAATAACTTCATAATATAAACAGTAACAACAAAGGTGATGTCTTAAACACAGAATATCACGGTAGAGGCTTTTTTCAATTCACAGCTGTATCAACAGTGTAAATGTAAGAAACAAATACACCAGTAAACTCAGGTCCAAAACTGAACCATTCATAGTGAGCAGCAGAGCCTGCAATATGTCTCAACCTTTTATCTCCTAACCCAAAGCACATCATTGTGTTGCTAAAGTCAAGACATTATGAATATCAAGGAGTGAAGCAGTGAGGGCTGGGAGCCATAAATAGAAAGGGAAAAGAAAACCATTCCCGAGCGCTCTGTGTGCTCTCACCGCATTGCACAGGGGAGTTCCCATTTGCCAACTTGTTCTATCCTCACAAACACCTGGGAAACAGATATTTTCCATAAGAGGGCCCTCGTGCTCAGAGTCGGGCAATAAAGTGTCCAAGGTCATGCAGCACAGTAACTGGCAGAGATTTCTCTTTTCTTTTTTGAGGCAGAGTCTCACTCTGTTGCCCAGGCTGGAGTGCAGTAGTGTGATCTCGGCTCACTGCAACCTCTGCCTCCTGGGTTCAAGCGATTCTCTTGCCTCAGCCTCCTGAGGCAGGAGGACTACAGTCTGTAATCTGGGACTACAGTCTGTAATCTGGGACTACAGACGTGCACCACCATGCCTGGATAATTTTTGTATTTTTAATGGAGACAGGGTTTCACTATGTTGGCCAGGCTGGTTGAACTCCTTGACCATCGTGATCTGCCTGCCTTGGCCTGCCAAAGCATTGACA
Organism: Trachypithecus francoisi; assembly: GCF_009764315.1. Lineage (NCBI taxonomy): Eukaryota > Metazoa > Chordata > Mammalia > Primates > Cercopithecidae > Trachypithecus > Trachypithecus francoisi. Next base: position 22,405,404 of record NW_022681454.1, read on the forward strand.
TTACCGGCGTGAGCCACCGTGTCCCGGCGAGATTTTTCTTCTGTTCCATTTAACTTGAGACAGTAAAGAGAGGGAATAGTAGATATGCTTCTTGTTTTGGTGCAGTCGGAGAGAATTTACACCAATTGTGTGCATTAGCTTTTCTTTTCTTTTAACATCCTTTGAATCATTCCTCTGATTCCAAAACTCTATTCTGTCTAAAAAAAAAAAAAATAGAATCTTATGCATTGATATTCTAACACATGTATGAATTTTTACTCATCTGAGAATGAATGAAATAAAATGCATTTATTGTAGAAAGTAATTTTCTGTGCTTGGCATGTGACTTATCAAGTCCAGTTAAATTTTGACTGAGACATGTGAAATGTATATCTTTTAAAATCAGTTTTCCTCTTGGTCTGGTTAAATTATTTATTAAATATCTAATGGTTAACAACTTGGATCCTCCAAAGATTCACTTATTTTAACCTCTAAAATGTATCTGGCTGTATTTTATTTTGAATACTTTGTTTTTTCTAATGGCATTTCCCTAATATCAACGCTGAACTAAAAGCAAAGATAACAAAGGGGTAAGAACTCAGAATAGCAGGAACTGAGAAGATCAGTGTAATCAGCAAATTAGGGCTATGTACAAATCATGCAATTGACATCTTGGGAGCAGCAAGGGCCACGCCATGTGGAGAAGAGAACACTCAACGTTGATCACTTTGATTAGCATTAACGTTGATCGCATAATTCAGTTACCTCCAGGATGTTTCATGTTGCTAATAAATAAAAGATGACACTCTTTACGAATGATGGCTTCTGTAGTACTGTGGCCAGAGATGGCTGAAATGTGGGTTGGAGGTGTTATTTATTTCACCTGCATTTTTGTTGTTGTTTTTACTGCTGCTATGGCTAGGAAACCCAGATAGAGCTGTTTCTCAAAAAAGGGAAGCAAAACTGTTTGTGAAGTTCTCAGGGAGATTTATGCAGCAACTAGCTTCACCTTCAGACCCAACGCCTCTTTTCCTGGGCTTTCTTCTCCTATTTGGGCTCCTCCAGCAAAGCAATGTCCTGATTTTTGCCTGTTTAGTTCTAGGTCATCTTGGACAGGGTTTCATACTCCATGCTTTTGGAGTATGAAATACTTCCTTCTCATCATATTAAATGCAACCCTCATCCACAGTACTTCATAGGTTCCAATTGCTTGTTATACACAGTATATACCAGAATCTCTTTTTCTCCCTTTATCTCTTTCTTTCTCTCTCCATAAGGTTCAAAGCCCTTAAGAAATGTTTCCAAGTTCCTACGTCACAAGGTCAAATTGTCTGCCGCCTTAAACCTTTGTCTCTTTATACTACACCTTACTGTTCTAACTCCTTTACTTTCTCATTTTCATGAACTAGCTAGCATGACAGTGGTCATAGTTGATAAACATTACAAAGAAGCACAAAATCTCAGTACTAAAAGTCAGTTTCCAGCAGGTTAATCTGACAGCAATCCAGTGAGTAAATAGAGCTTTCAGAATCCATACCAAGGTAACAGGGTGCGGTGGCTCACACATGTAATCCCAGCTCTTTGGGAAGTCCAGCGGGATGATCACTTGAGGTCAGGAGTTTGAGACCAGCCAGGCCAACATGGGGAAACCCCATCTCTACTAAAAATACAAAAGTTAGCCAGGTGTGATGGCAGGCGCCTGTAATCTCAGCTACTCGCGAGGCTGAGGTGGGGGAATCACCTGAACTCGGGAGGCAGATGTTTCAGTGAGCTGAGATTGCGCCACTGCACTCCAACCTGAGCAACAGAGTGAGACTCCGTCTAAAAAAATTCAGTTTCCTTGGATACCCTAGTGATGAGGAGCTCATTTCTTCTACTTCCATCTTTCTATTGTCTTTTAAATTAGTTTTTTGTAGCAAGTTGAAATTTATTCCCAGAAACTTCTACTTTTTGATTCTAGTTCTGGGTATGAAGTCAAATAATAATAATACTAACTAACGTATACATTGCTTACCTAAGTCTGTGTTTGCTCCAAATACTTTAACACATAAACATATTAAGGTAGTCTATTGAAAGGTTGAAATAAGTCCTCATTTTAAGATGGAGAATCTGAGGCTAGAGAGACGTAATTACTGAGAAGTAGTGAGCTAAATTTACAACCGATTATATCTCCTTAGCTGACACACTTAGCCAAAAATCACCACTGTCTTGTGGTCACTTTTAATGTGCTAGACCTAAACCAGAAACCTACTTTTTAAAAAACTTTTAAGTTTGGGATACACATACAGGTTTGTTATGTAGGTAAACTTGTGTCCTGGGGATTTGTTGTACAGATTATTTTGTCACCCAGGTATTAAGCCTAGTACCCATTAGTTATTTTTTCCTGATCCTCTCTCCCCACCCATACTTGACCCTCTGATAGTCCCCAATGTCTGCTGTTCCCCTTTTTGTGTCCACATGTTCTTATCATTTAGCCCTCACTTATAAATGTGAACATGCAGTATTTGGTTAGTTTGCAAAGAATACTGGCCTCTGGCTCCATCCATGTTTCTGCAAAGAACGTGACTTGTTTTTCGTGGCTGCATAGTGTATATGTACCACATTTTATTTACCTACTCTACCACTGATGGACATTTAGGTTGATTCCATGTCTTTGCTATTGTGAATAGTGCTGCAATTAACATATGCGTGCCTATGTCTGTATGACAGAAAAATTTATATTCTTTAGGTATATACCCAGTAATGGGAGTGCTGGATCGAATGGTACTTCTCTTATTAGGCCTTTGAGGAACCATTTTCCACAATGGTTGAATTAATTTACATTCCTACCAACAGTGTAGAAGCATTCCTTTTTCTCTGCAACCTTGCCAGCATCTGTTATTTTTTGACTTTTTAATAATCGCCATTCTGACTGATGTTAGATGGTATCTCATTGTGGATTTGATTTACATTTCTCTAATGATCAGTGATACTGAGTTTTTTTTCCATATGCTTGTTGGCCACATGTGTGTCTTCTTTTGAAAAGTGTCTGTTCATATCCTTTGCCCACTATTTAATGGGTGGCCTAATTTTTTAAATAAATTTGTTTAAATTCCTTATAGTTGCTGGATATTAGACCTTCGTCAGATGCAATTTGCAAAAAAATTCTCTCATTCTACAGATTGTCTGTTTACTCTGTTGCCAGTTTCTATTGCTATTTAGAAAATCTTCAGTTTAATCAGCCCATTTGTCAATTATTGCTCTTTGTTGCAATTACTTTTGACATCTTTTTCATGAAATCTTTGCCTGTTCCTATGTCCAGAATGCTATTATCTTCCAGGATTTTTATGGGTTTGGATTTTACATTTAAGTCTCTAATCCATCTTTAAATTTTGTATATGGTGTAATGAAGGGGTCCAGCTTTAATATTCTGCATATGGCTAGTCAGTTATTCCAGCAAATTTATTGAATAGGGAATCCTTTCTCCATTGCTTGTTTTTTATCAACTTTGTTGAAGATAAGATGGTTGTAGATGTGTGGTCTTATTTCTAGGTTCTCTATCATGTTCCATTTGTCTCTGTGTCTGTTTTTGTATCAGTACCATGCTGTTTTGTTAACTGTAGCCTTGTATTAGAGTTTGAAGTTGAGCAGAGATTTTGAATTTTATCCTAAGGTAGTTTTTGTTTGTTTGTTTCATCTATTGCGATGATCACGAGTTTTCTTTTTAGTTCTGTTCATGTGTTGAATCACATGTATTGATTTTCATATATGTTGAACCAACCTTGCATGCCAGGGATAAAATATACTTACATGATGATGGTGGACAAACTTTTTGGTGTGCTGCTGGATTCAGTTTGCTAATATTTTGTTGATAAATTTGTGTCTATGTTTGTCAAGGATATTGGCTTAAAGTGTGCATTTTTGTTGTCTTTGCCAGGTTTTGATATCAGTATGATGCTGGTTTCATAGAATTATTAAGGGATGAATCCTTTCTCAATTTTTTCGGAGTAATTTCAGTAGGAATGATACCAACTCTTCTTTATACATCTGATAGAATTAGACTGAATCCATCTGTTTGTGGACTTTGGTTGGCTGGTTTTTTGCTACTGATTCAATTTAGGAACTCATTATTGGTCTGTACAGGGATTCAATTTCTCCTTGGTTTAATCTTGAAAGGTTATATATTTCCAGGAATTTTTTCCATTTCTTCTATGTTTTCTGGTTTATATGCATAGAGGTATGCATTGTAGTCTTTAAGGGAGAGTTTTTTGTATTTCTGTGGGATCACTGGTAATGTCCACTTTGTCATTTCTAATTCTGTGTTTAGATCTCTCTTTCCTTCATTAGTCTAGCTAGCAGTCCATCAATCTTATTTACATTTTCCAAAAACTATTGGATTCATTGATTTTTAAAATTTCAATAGTTTTTAGGGAGAAAGTTGTATTTGGTTGCATAGAAAAGTTCTTTAGTAGTGATTTCTGAGATTTTGGTGGACCCATCACCTGAGCAGTACCCAATGTGTAGCCTATTATCCCTCAACCCCTCCCACCTTTCCCCTGAGTCCCCAAAGTCCATTATATTATTCTTATGCCTTTGAGTTCTCATAGCTTGGCTACAACTTGTAAGTGAGAATATATGATGTTTAGTTTTCCATTCCTGAGTTACTTCACTTAGAATAATGGTCTCCAAATCCGTCCAGGTTGAGGCAAATGTCACTATTTCATTTTTTTTTTAACTGATTGATTAGTATTCTATGATATACATCACATTTTCCTTGTCCACTGATTGGTTGATGGGCATTTAGAAAGGTTTCACATTTTTGCAATTGTGGATTGTGCTGCTATAAACATGCATGTACAAGTGTCTTTTCATATAATGACCTCTTTTCCTCTGAGTAGATATCCAGTTGTGGGATTGCTGGGTAAAATGGTAAATCTACTTTTAGTTCTTTAAGGAATCTTCATACTGTTTTCTATAGTGGTTGTATTTGTTTACATTCCCACCAGCAGTGTAAAAGTGTTCCCTTTCACCACATCCATGCCAGCATGTATTATTTTTTGATTTTTAAAATTATGACCATTCTTCCAGGAGTAAAGTGGTATCTCACTGTGGTTTTGATTTGCATTTCCCTGTTAAATAGTGATGTTGAGCCCTGCTTCACATGCTTGTTGGCCATTTGGATATCGTATTTTGAGAATTGTCTATTCATGTCCTTTGCCCACTTTTTGATGGGATTATTTTTTGCTTGCTGATTTCTTTGAGTTCCTAGTAGATTCTGGATATTAGTCCTTTGTGGAATGCATAGTTTGTGAAGATTTTCTCCCATTCTATGAGTTGTATGATAACTTTGCTGATTATTTCTTTTGCTATGCAGAAGTGTTTTAGTTTAATTAGGCTTATCTACTTATCTTTGTTTTTTGTTACATTTGCTTTTAGGTTCTTGTTCATGAACTCTTTGCCTAAGCTAATGTCTAGAAGAGTTTTTTCCAATATTATCTTCTAGAGTTTTTATGGTTTTAAATCTTAGATTTAAGTCTTTGATACATCTTAAGTTGATTTTTCTATAAGATGAGAGATGAAGATCCAGCTGCATTCTTCTAAATGTGGCTTGTCGTTTATCCCATCACCATTTATTGAATAGGGTGTCATTTCCCCACTGTATGTTTTCATTTGCTTTGTCAAAGATCAGTTAACTGTAACAATTTGGCTTTATTTCTCTCTTCTGTTCCATTGGTCTTCATGGCCATTTTTATACTAGTACCATGCTGTTTTGGTAACTATAGCTTTGTAGTATAGTTTGAAGTCAGGTAATGTGATACCCTGAGATTTGTTTTTCTCTGCTTAGTATTGCATTGGCTATGTGGGCTCTATTTTGGTTGCATATGAATTTTAATCTTTCTCTGGTTCTGTGACGAATGATGATGAAATTTTGGTGGGAATTGCATTGAATTTGTAGATTGCTTTTGGAAGTATGGTTGTTTTTACAATATTGATTATACCCATCCATAAGCATGGGATGTGTTTCCATTTGTTTGTGTCATCTATGATTTCTTTCAGTAATGTTTTGCAGTTTTCCTTGTGGAGATATTTTACCTCCTTGGTCAGGTTAGGTATATTTCAAAGTAATTATTATTATTATTATTATTTGGAGCTGTTGTAAAGTGAGTTGAGTTTGTTTGTTTGTTGTTTATTTATTTATTTTGACTGAGTCTTGCTCCGTCACTCAGGCTGGAGTGTAGTGGCATGATCTCGGCTCACTATAACCTCAACCTCAGGGATTCAAGCAATTTTTCTGCCTCAGCCTTCTGAGTAGCTGGGATTACAGGTCCCTACCACCATGCCCAGCTAATTTTTGTATTTTTAGTAGAGATGGGGTTTTGCCATGTTGGTCAGGCTGATCTCGAACTCCTGACCTCAGGTGATCTGCTTGCCTTGGCCTCCCTAAGTGCTGGGGTTATAGGCATGAGCCGCCACACCCTCCAGAGGTTGACTTCTTGATTTGATTCTCAGCTAGGTCATTGCTGATGTATAGCAGTGCCACTGATTTATGTACATTGATTTTGTATCCTCAAACTTGAGAGAATTTATCAGATCTGGGAATTTTTTTGGATGAGTCTTTAGGATTTTCTGGGTATGCAATTATATAATCAGTCAACAGTGACAATTTGACTTCCTCTTTACTGATTTAGACGCCCCTTATTTCTTTCTCTGGTCTGATTGCTCTGGCTAGGACTTCCAGTACAATGTTGAATAGTGTGGTGAAAGTGGATATCCTTATCTTGTTCCAGTTCTCAGGAGGGAATGCTTTAAACTTTTCCCTGTTTAGTATACACAAAATTAAGTTATAGTGTGTATTAAAGGCTGCAGACACCGGGATATGCTTGTATCTCCACCAAATAAACAGGCATTTTTATAATCCATTGGTAAGACCCAGTTTCAGGCCTGGGAGAAGAGTCAGGAAACAGGTGTGTGGAACTGGTACACTATCCCAGGTGGTAAGTGAAATAAACTTGTTCACTACTGTATTAGTTGATTCTCATTCTGCTAATAAAGACATACTCGAGGCTGGGTAATTTATAAAGGAAAGCTGTTTAATTGACTCACAGTTCAGCATGGCTTCAGAGGCCTTAGGAAACTTATAATCATGGTGGAAAGGGAAGCAAACACGTCCTTCATCACATGGCAGCAGCAATGAAGACTGCCACGCAAAAGGGGGAAAAGCCCCTTATAAAACCATTAGATCTCATGAAAACTACTCACTATCATGAAATCAGAATGAGGGTAACCACCCCTATGATTAAATTATCTCCCACCGGTTCCCTCCCATGACGTGTAGTGATTATAAGAAGTATAATTCAAGATGAGATTTGGGTGGGGACATAGCCAAACTATATCAACTACCTACTCACTGTACTCTCTGTCACTCTCTTATTCCCAAGTATTCATGAATGAAAATAACCTTTGGAGACTCCAAATGATAATCTTCAGGCCAAACTAAATGAAGTTAAAAGGCATTTCAGTAGCTTCCAAAATTGTACAAATTACAAATATGCAGAAGGATACTGAAAATTAATTGGCTAATTTGCCAAAAACAATAACCTGATTAGAAATTTCCATGTGCTTGAAAGAGAGGTACTGGATATTTACCCACAGTTATATGTGATCTGGAATATCCTTGCATACAAACACATGCCAATTAAAATGGGTTAAGTCTTTTAGAGGCATGTTGTTGTTACATTCCTCCAAGAACAGCATTTAACTGTCAACTCACTTAATTCCCTCAGAGGTCTGAAATGACTTCCTAACATTTGATAATGGACTTAGAAGTTCTTTTGTGTCCTTAGAATCTCAGGTGATGCCATTAATGCTGCATAAAACATCACAAAATACCAGGAGATCAAACCAAGTAGCAATTACCGAAAACATTTTTCTGATATCTCCCCAGATTTTCCTTTAGGGAGTGCTAACTCAGTAAGTGTTCACTATACATAAACAAAGCACAGGCTATAACTCTGCAAAGAACTTACGGTCTTTTCTAAAGTGTTTTCCCTTGTTTGATAAAATAGTCTTTGGGGGAAACTCTAATGGACAAAAGCTAGAGATCCAAAGAAAGGAAACCTGATCCATTTGAAAGTGAATAGGGAGCTGCAGAGAGAAGTAAAAAATATGCTGCTGCTCACTGAGAAAGTGCTGACTTCCTCTAGTAGGCCATCTTATAGGTCCACCTTATACCACATAATAGTGTAATTAAAAAGCGCTGATGTTGGGTACCAGGAAGAATCTGCCCTCTTCAACCCTTGTTGAAACAGCAATGAATCTAACTTCAGTGGGAGTCACTGCAGCATTGCAATTTTACCAATAGCTCAGGATACAATCAAACCTCATTAACTCAGACCTCACTAATTCTGAATTTACAGGAATTCAGATATGGCTTGAGAATTGATTCTTGCTGAGCTAAAAAGCTCCAGATAATTTCTTCTTTTGTGAATATCAGGGTGTTATTCACAAGACCAATAGAGTCAAACTTCGTAGTGGTTGTATCAACAAAGGGCTTGCTATTCAAAGTTCTGCTGCAGTGTTGGAATCCTAATTTCCCACAGAAACTTATTACTATGAGAACTAGAAACATTAGTCAGTCCCAGTTATTTCAAGCACAAAAGTCAGTGTTATTGAAAGAATAGAGCCGAATACATCACAAAGTAAATTTAGTGTTTGAGTTTAGATGCTGAGATTGTGGATAATTTTAGATTCTACATTTCTTTACTTTCCAATTTAGAAAAGAAATCATTTTATAAAGACTAAAATCAAGAAAATTTTCTGGATTGGAAAATAGTAGACATACACAAATATTTCTAATTTAGTAATGTGAGCTTCTCCTGCCTAATGTCAATATAAATACTCATTTCATCATAGTTTTATAATTTAAAAAATTAAAAAGAAAAAAATTACATTTATTAGTTTGTGTGTGTGTGTGTGTATATATATATATATATATATATATATATATTATATATATATATATATATATATATATATATAACTAGTTTATTATGTATTTTTTCTTTATAAAAAGTGGCCAGCAGGACATGATCTGACTTGAGGAAGTTTATAATCTTTCAGAGTAAAATAGGTACTAAAAAGGCAGTATTAACTTTTCCCAGGAAAGTGACTAGCTGATTTTCTTTTTCAGTATACTTAATTATTACCCAGTAGCTACCATCACCTTGATCCCTCACTCAGCTCTCAATTAGAAAGCCAAATATTTCCCATTTAATTTCCTATGTGAGTCATTTACAAGGGCAAGTTGAGAACTTCTTCACTCAACCCCACCCTATAATAGCTACACAGGTTTTGCATCTAGATTCCCTGGGTATGGTTCAATGGAGCTGAATGATAGACTATTTTACTTGCTGTAAATGTAGATGAACATTCATAACAATTTCAGCATGAGCAGGTCTAAATGATATGCAGTCTATCTAGTACAAGGGGTATTAAAACAGGAAAGTTTGAAGAAAAGAGAGAACTCTTTCCTTCTCTTCTTCCTCTTCCTCTGTGATAGCCTCTATGAACATGGTAGGTTTATTTCAAGGTACTGTAGCCTGTATCAGTGTTTTATTGCCATGTGATCTGTGAACAACAATTGGTCCACTCTGTTACTAGTACACAAAGGGAAAGTGTCTAGAAACTTTATAGCAATTTGCCATTGCTGTAATATTGAAGCCCATGATCAATGGACTTGGCCCATTTTAATGGTTACCAATTTGTTTTAAAGCTGTTTATCGTGTGTGATGGCTTGTGTGTAGTGTGAACTGCAAGTCAATATTGGAGCAAGAATTGGAAGACAAAATTAGCCTTCACTACTGTGTGAACACTGGCCCACATAAAAGGATGATATGCATGAAAAGTGCAACTTCAGGTGGTATCTGAGTATGCTGCCCATAATAAGAGTGAATGTAGACAATCAACTACAAACTAGATTATAAGCCTCATGGAGGACAAGGGGGTCGTCTGATTTATTCACCAATGTATGTCTGGAAACTAACACAGTGTTGGGTGTGCCTTAGACACTCAGTAAGTCCTTGCTGACTAAATGCATAAATAAGTGACAGTACAGTTTGTGATTACACAATTTTGGCTCCTTAGATTAGGGCACACACTTGAAAATAGCTAAAAACTAAAAAACATGGCTGGGCACGGTGGCTCATGCCTGTAATCCCAGCAGGTTGGGAGTCCAAGGCGGGTGAATCACGAAGGTCAGGAGATCAAGACCATCCTGGCTAACACAGTGAAACCCCGTCTCTACTAAAAATACAAAAAAGTCAGCCGGGCATTGTGACAGGTGCCTTTAGTCCCAGCTACTCGGGAAGCTGAGGCAGGAGAATGGTGGGAAGGCGGAGCTTGCAGTGAGCCGAGATCACACCACTACACTCCAGCCTGGGCGACAGAGTGAGACTCCGTCCCCCCCGCAAAAAAAAAAAAAATACAAAGCTTAACAAAGACAACACAAAGAAGCAAAGCATTGAAATTCAATTGTGAATGTTAGTGTTGACCGCCTAGAACCTGACTGTATACAAAGTTCCCAAGATTGTACTAGCGAAATTGAGAAGTGTTTCATGCTTTTGTCGGTAAGCCTACCCGACCTCCTCAGCATCTTCTTAAAGAACTCTGTACTTGTCCAATTAAAGTCCATACTACCACAGAGGCAGGTACTACTATCTTGAAGAATTGTCCACTAAACTATAAACTGCATGACACTTGTCTCAGCTCCTTGTACACTTGAGTATGCTTGATTGGGCCCAGAAACATTTAGTTGATTGAGTTAATGCTTACTATATATCATAAGTTATGCTTGGTGTTTTACATGCATAGCCCCATAATAAATCAATGAGGAAAGTAATCTTTTTTAGGCTGGTCTGGCTCTGCCCCCCAGGCTAGAGTGCAGTGGCAAGATCTCAGTTCACTGAAACCTCCACCTCCTGGGCTCAAGCCATCCTCCCACCTTAGCCTCCCAAGTAGCTGAGGCTACAGGGTATGCACCACTATGCCTGGCTAATTTTTGTATTTGTTGTAGAGACAGGGTTTTGCCATGTTGCCCAGGCTGGTCTGGAACTCCTGGGCTCAAGACATCAGCCTACCTTGGCCTCCAGAAGTGCTGGGATTACAGGCATGAGCCACTGCAGCTTGCTGGAAAGTAACTTTTTTTTTTTTTACTTGTTTGGTGGATGAGGAAATTGAGACTTAAGATGGTTAAATAATTTGCCCCAGGTCACCTAGTTAGTAGTTAGTTAAATTACCTTTTAAATGTATTCTGTTTAACACTGGAGCTTTTATTTTTGTATCAGTCTGTTCTCATGATGTTATGAAGACATACCCAAGACAGAGTAATTTATAAAGAAAAGAATTTAATTGACTCACAGTTCCTCATGGCTAGGAAAGCCTCAGAAAACTTAAAATCAAGGCAAAAGGTGAAACAGACACGTATTACATGGTGGCAGGTGACAGAAGTGAGTGCTGAGTGAAGGAGGAAGACCCTTATAAAACCATCAGATCTCATGAGAACTCACTATCACGAGAACAGCATGAGGGTAACTGTCATCATAATCCAATTCCGTCCCACCGGGTCCCTCCCACAACACGTGGGGGTTATGAGAACTACAATTCAAGATGAGATTTGAGTGGGGACATAGTCAAACCATATCAGTTTTCAACCATGCTATTAAATTGTTTAATGGTTTCGAAAACCTTAGCCCAATGGGTGACCCAACTTGTTGTGTTCCAACTAAATCTCTCTGCCAAGAAATGAGATAGAAAACGCCTTTCTCTCAACAGAAGCAGAGCAGACACAGAAGCAGCTACATCAGGAAAGGAGCTGAGAACATTAGCATTATTTTGATAGAGGCTATTTGCAGGGTAAGACAATCAGCTGGCGTTTTACACTAACTGGAATGAGAACAGCATGGCATCCAAAGCAGAGGGTCAGTCATCAGTCATGGATAAAAACAGCAACAACTAAAACAGAACAGAAACAGCAACAAAATACCCTGCATGATCATACACAACAAACAAGGGGAATATCCAGAGTTTCAACATTTCTTAGCGAAGTGAAATTAGAGAAATAAATATTAGAGACTTGCTGTGTATAATTTGCAATATTTTGTACTTATATTTTCACTTATTTCAATTGTGTATAGTTTTAAGTCTATCCCAACCACCAATCTATTGGTGGTTGGTAGAGTCTTAAAATACTTCTTGGAGTATTGTTATAAACAGCTGTACAAATACAATAAATCACAAGTTAAAACTATTTCTGTGTTATCCTTACTGGTAACCACTAGATGCTTGTGCCTATTTAAATTTCAACTAAGATTAAATCAATTTAAAAACTTAGTTTCTTAGTCATACTAGCCACTTTTCATGAGATCATATAGCCAAATGAGGATAGTGGCTGCCACATTTTGGACAGATAGAATATTTCCCTCATTGCAGAAAGTTCTTTTGGATAGCACTATTCTAGATGCTTTTGAATAAAGTGTGCAAACCCAGTAAGCAGCATCCTTTCTATAATGTCTTTCTCAGGCTTTTTCTATTCTGATATGCCAAAGATACTTCTGTTTAAGCTTGTTGACTTGGCATAAGTACTAATAGTGTCCCTCTTTTACTTTGAAAAATGTTCGTTTGGTTAGTAAATTATGGCCACCTTAATTTACCTCATGGCACACTGCTCATGATATTCACTTTCTTCCTTTCGAGTAATGAAATATGTGGCGTGTTATTATACCTGTTGGTGCTTGTCTTTCCTGATATGTAAAATGAGGATGTAGTGGTGTCTACTTTTTAGCTTCTGTCTTGTATTAGTTTCTCTCTTTTCTTCCTGCAGTGATTCATGTATATAAAAAAAATTCCTAAAAGACAGAAATTACATCCTAGGCTTTAGTACTTTTGCATCCCAGTGTGTAGTACAGTGTCTACTATATAATGTGACACAAAATGTGACACTTTTGGGGCACTTAAAAGCACACGGTTGCTGAGGAAAGTTCCAAGGGCCATTTTTCATCTCTCCCTGTCCCGGTACAACTAAGAGTGCATCTATAAATTACTGTCAGCCATTCAGGTGTTTTCTCCTGGTACATTGCCCCTTAAGCACATGTTAAACACTGGTTAGAACGTGTATATTGCAGCTGAAGTGCTGATACATTATACAGTCTGTTCCTGTTGCCAAGCTCTGCTCAGTTTCCTAGTCCAACCATCCAGCTCCAAGCCCCTTAAATTCCTCCAGTCGATTGTACTTTTGCTTAAAGCTAACAGAATTTCTTCTATTATTTGCACCCAAGAACCTAAATAGTACAACAACCTCGAAGGGAACTTTTAACTTGCAAACTCCCAGTGATACTAGCTGTACTAAGCAATGCTACACATTTTTATTGCAATTTGCTCAATGCTGAGGCTCACAGAGGCATCAGACTAACTCTCCTCCAGATGTACATAATAACATCTACGTAATCATATGTTCCTCCACAAATTAAGATTGTAAGGTTAAGATTAGAGAGTTCCCATCTCCAGAAGATGATTCTTCAGATATTATCACGGCTTCTCCAGATGTTTATTAAGCATACATTCCCTTTATAATCTGCTTCCAACTGCAAGCCGGCTTCTGTCTTTGCTGATGCTCAGCTGTATTATTATGTGGGCCATGGTCAACTCTCCACTTTTTCACTATCTAATTATTGTTTATGGTTTTACTTTGGATTCTGCACTTCAATTACCTACTCTATATTGAACCAACATACTAAATTTCCCTCTATTTATTATATCTTCCATAAATTGTATTGCCCATCTAGGATAATGGGTATAGCTTGCATATTTATAACATTTCAAATAGCCTAATTTCTTGATAGCTTAAGTGTAGGGTGTGCAACTGTGGGGCTTCAATACTGCATATTGGAAAAATGATAGACTTCCCAAGTTCGCCTAGCTGTGTGTTTTTATGTTAAAGTTAATTTCCCCTTTGGTAGAGACTGCTGTACAGCCGTGACTATATCTTTGAAAAGTTGATGAAATAAAGGCATACTATTCTCCTCATTTAAAGCTTATAAATATTCCTATGTTAAAGAAAAATCAAACCAGTGGGGAAGCTAAATTTGCAGAGAAATTCCACTAGCATCTGGGGAGGTCATTCCTTCCTTCCAGGGGCAGAGAAACATAGTTACAGAGACTGAGGTTATCACATCCTTCTCCCTGAACTGGAGATTTCTAAAGACAGATCTGTAAGCACCAGGAAGTCCCTGGCCTGCCTATTATATGCTGTAATCAGTTGGAACTGATTACTCAACTCTGGTCATTTTCATCTACAAACAAATTCTCAAGTTTTCTCGACAAATATGGATGGGCTGGCAAATTTAAATTTCAAATGAAAAAATATCTTCCTGTAATGAGTTCACATACCTTTTATTTAGACTTCCAAATGCCAGCATAATGTGATTAGTTTTGATGTTGTTTCTTTCCACCACTTATGAGAAATCACCTCATCAATCATATTATCAAAATTAGATATGGAAAAGACCTCGCATGTCAACAGGACCATCCCTAGTGCCAGTGCAGACTTGTTTTAGCCAGTGTGCTATACTTTTTAATATCTTCTTCAATCTAATATTAAACATCCCCTGTGATCCAGCATCTACCGTTTCCATTGTAATGACATAAATATAAAGAATGAGAAGTAGGTTTCTTAAGAGGATATATCTATGTTTATCCTCTCTGTTTTTCAATAAAGAAAGCTCATGGTGAACACATAGAAAATAAAGATAAATTGAATATATCATAATCAATAATTTTTATCATCAATACTTATCCCTAATATTTTCATAGAATTTTCACATATACTGTGTAAGTGTTACACATTATAGTAGTTACATTGGTAAACATTACTTTTTAGAAAAAATGTATTGGATATCCTTTACCTGCCTTCAATTAGATATATGTTGATGTGTTTAGCTATGCTTTGAGAAACAGTATATTAAGACTTGACTGAGTAGTTTCGGCTTGGCAAGGTCTAAACTTGAAAGGATTTTGCTTACCTGCAATCTGTGTCTTTAAACTTGCTCTGTCAAAGTTGCTTCACACGTCATTTGCTGAAAATTTGTGTAAATTTTGATTGTTAAGATTTCAGTCCACATTACAATTCTGAATTTATCTGAAAGTTGCTTATACTGGATCCAGACTCTATGGATTTGAATTCCAGAACCACCACTACCAGCTTTGGATTTTTAGTTTAGTCATTACTTGGGTTAGTCACTCAAATTCAAATGGACTCCATTTTCTCAACAATCAAATGGAGAGAATACAATAACCTACATCCTATGACTCTTATTATTTGCTATATGTTGAGCACTTGGAACATTGCCTGACATAGGGAGAGAAATATGTGTTAGCTACTATTATAATTATTAATATTATTTTAATTATTTTATCACTGTCTTCATCTCATACTTATCCCATGGCTTAAAGAGATCTGAGGTTGGGAAGGGCCATTATTTTTCCTCTTCATCCTATTCTAGCATCTGCCTCTTTTCAAAGCCTCTTGTATTAAATGTTGGCAGGAGAAATAGGTGAGAAAGGGACCACTTTTCCAGACATGTTAGTTGCAGGAAAGAATCCTTGATCTCATCCTAGCTTGGCCTATTCCATTCATCGTGGGTGGTCTCTATCAGTGGATTGGTCTCCACCTGTAGAGTATGTGTCATTTTGCTGCAACTGTGATCAACATTAATCCAGCACTCTGTTACTGTTGACCCACTTAGGGCAGTCATATCTCTCTCTATTTCTTAGCAGCAATCCATGCCTCCAACACGTTGGTTTCACTTTGATCACATGGTCAGCCCAGGGTACCTGCTTCTACCTCAAAGCATTGATCACTTTGAAATCAGAAATAACTGATTTCTTTATCAAGGCCCTTTAAAGGCTGAAAGAAATGTAGATAAAGTGGGAAGCTGCTCCATCTTCTTCCTAGGCACATTACATTGTGATTTCTTTTTGTCCTGTTGTCAAAAGCAAGTTTCTCATCTTCTGAAATCTCCAGAGATTGTGACCCCATGCTCTGCGCACATTTAAGCCCCTAACCTTGAGAAGGTGCAAGTCATTCTCCCCAACCACTCTTTTGCTTCCACCTTGATTGATTCTGCAGTCCATCAATCATTTAGCAAGAAACAGATGTGAGCCTTTATTTCTTTCAGACAATGCCAGTCTCTAAGAATTATCTTCTTAACATCATGACTTAACTTTTCAAAGGAGTGGAGGAGCACTTCCTTTCTAATCATAAACACCACATTCTCCAGCACATTAGTCATTCTCAACATTTTTTTTTTTTCTCCCAGTCTTACTTTTTTAAGCTTGAAGAGGGTTGTGGGCTTTCTGTGTTTGGCAGGTGCTGGTAGGGCCATTTCTAGTGACTTAAAGTAAGACCCAGCAGGAGCTGTCAAAACAGAGTTGTTGAAAGTTCTCTTTAGAAAACAGGGAGCTCAGTACCAATTTGTTTGCAGCTTTGAGCCTCAGGCACTAAATCCAGGGCAGAAGGAAAAATTCCACTTAATTTTGTGTTATATAATTATGTAGGGCACATAAATCTTAGTATGCAATCATTAAACTATGTCATATATTTATACAGATTAATATTACATTTTAAAGACTCCTAGGTGGCTGGTCTGATAGTAGGTGCTGTATCTATCCTTTATGTTTGATTATCAAAATAATTTGTAAGCTAAAGAGACTTACTCATTTTTATAGAGAAGAGAAAGTCAAAGCTGAAGAGGTTCAGTAGTTCTCAATCACGTCATGAGTAAGTAGTCAGCAGTGGTAAGAGCAGGGACGTAGATCTAAGGTGTTCACCTCCAAGGTTTGGATGTAGTATATAGCACTCCCATATGCATAAAAGCATTAATAGGAATGTTACAAGGTAATAGATTGTGTATTTTGTAAAGCTAAGACTCCATAAATAGTATTTGTATTTCGAGATTCACCTAAAGAAATCAAGTCCCATAGGATCAAATCCAGGTCTTTGGTTCTGCTGAGTTCTTCTGGCCTTTAGGGAACTCAACAGCAGTTGCTTCCCAAGCCTTGACAACTGAGCATGAACTATGTTTGTTCCCAGACATCACAGTCACTATAAAAACGAACACAAGACCCAATCCATTCCCTTCTGAAAAATAGAACTAGGAAGGAATCTTTCTTCTAATCAATCATATCAAATCGACCGTATTAGGAGAGACAAGGGAGGAATGTTCCATTTGACAAAGTGGGGACACGCTCAGGAAATGCATTGTGGTGTAAGAGCTATGGAAATTTTTCTCATTTTTAGCGAATGTGATACTTTTTATAAATAAATTGAGGCATATATACTTATGACCTACATAAACACCACATACCCTGGGAAATTTGACAGGAAGGAAATGAAACTGCAAAGCTTTGGAAACCTGGTGATTTTCAATAAATCATAATTACACAAGTAAATTCATGAGTCAACTTTAGGTAAGCAATCAAATAGCTAATTATCTTTGTGTGTTACTAAATATTCAAAGAGATGACCACAGCCTCCAACTGAGGGTCAACCAGTTGTTTGGAAGTTCTCACCAAGGTAAGACTTAATTTCATTTCTCAAGAGCCTCACTTGCTGCAATTGCTGGTGTGTTAGTGGTGCATAATCATGCAATTGCCAGCTTTATCCAAAGCAATACAAGTGCACCTTCTAAAAAACAGAGTATTTAAGCTGTTGAATCACATCAAAATTACACTATTGAAATTCAGTAGAATACAAAATGAAGGTAGAGAGGGCTACCTGAAGGCCAAATCATTAGGTGAAGAGAATCCCAAAGTGGGAGGGTTTTCCTTTTGTAAGGATTTGAAATAATGTATATAGTACACCCAGCATATAGCAGTTCCTCAACAAATGGTAGCTACATCATCTCATTAATTATTCTTGAATATAACCTAAGTCCTATAAATATACATCCTCATTTTTAAAGAAGTGATAGGGAAGTCATTAATAATGGGGGAATTAGTAATAATAATTACTAAGAGAAAAAAATGCAGTCGATAATTAATGGATCCCTTTATAGAAGGGTTCTCCTTTTTTGCTTTAATGGGCAATCCAGAAACTACCCTGTGAGAGAAGCGCTGCTCTCTCCATTTTAGTGACGAGAAAGTAAGTAGGACGCCATGTCATTAAGCAGCTTGCTCTAAATCACGAGCAGCAGAGCTGGAATTAAAAACTCAGATCTGTCCAGAGCCTTGACTTTATACTCCTTCTACTCTGCTACTCAGCCCCTAGAAGACAGAGCATCAGAAAAGAAATGTGGTTTAAAACAAGACATAGAAGTTGGGGGGAGGTAAAATGCCATGCTAGTTCTTTTTAGCACTATTTCTCCACCTCTTTCCACAGGCAAGCCTAAGCAAATGTGTCTCCATTTCCCCATCTTCAAATCTCTCTGGGCATCCATACCTCCAATAACCTCTCTTAGTTAAGAGTTAATAATGCCTGTTGTGCATTAATACTGTATTGATGCTAAAAAATTGCATGACTTTTCCCCCCAAATAAATTATTAATTCCTTTAATGTTAATGTTATAATAAAGACTGTCAGGGGTCAATTTGGGTGATGGAAGGGATACCCCTTTCTTCCCTATCTCCAAGTAAGCGAGACAAGCTATAGCAAAAGGTGGAGGTTAGGTCCTTAAGGGTACTCTTCACTTGGAATTAGTACAGTTTCCTAAATTGCTTCTAGCTTCAGAGTTTACCTCTGGTTTTGCTGAAAGAGGAGAGGAGAGGAAGAATTAGAATCTCTATATGGAGAAACCTGGACAATGCCCCCTGTAGGTGACATAGTCAGCATGAGGTGGGAAGACTTTACTGCCTTTTCATAGTAAGCATTCTATACATATTGTTTAAGTTAGTGAATAAATAAATAAACGTCTTCTCTTAGCCCTGTGCTAATCTCTTAATCTCTTCACAGTTAGCATTGTGTTGCTTGTTGCTTTTCTCATTTCTCTCTTTGTCCAACTGTGAGCAGCTTCATGTAAGAGAATGTTGCATTTCATAGCCATGATCTCTACTGCTAAGGAAGGACTGCTTGTCATACAGTACTTGCTTGATAATTGCTGAATACATAACTAATCTATGTCAGATAGAAATGCTGACTCTATGGCAGACAGGCACTTCCTCCCTCCCCTCTACTTTATGTCTAGCATTTTTTTCCTCAACTATCATCTCTGCTTACAAACAGAAGACCCAGACGTAGGTGCCTCCTGTAGACCCATACTGGCAGCAATTACACAGTAGTAGAACTTCCATAGCCCTCTCTACAAGCTTCCCTTTATGGGACCACTTTGGCATCCAGATGTACTTGGCTTACAAGATTTAAATGAGTGATTCTTGTTCTTATCCTCTGGCTTCTTTTTTATAGATATTCACTTCTCTATATTATCACACAACCATGTAAGATTTAATTCCTTATTCCCATTTTTCTTATAATGGTTCTGTTTTCCCAACTAGACCCTTTTTAGTTATTTTCAGTACAAGAAGGGGGTTCTGCCATAACAAATATAAACTATGTGACATTAGCTTTGGGATCAGGCAGGGAGAAGAGACAAAAAAAATAAAAGACAAAACAGTGATAGAGTAATGGAGTGGTTATAGAAGGCTGGGAAATTGTAACCTATACTATGTAATTATTTAAAAAAGGGTAAAACTGTTGCCTGTGGTAACTTGGGAGATAAAAATAAATTTTGAGATTTGAATCATGAGATTTTTATGAAGAGTTGCTTCTACTACTTATTTATGATAAGGTCCTACAAAAAAGAAGTAAGATTTTAAAAGATCTGGCTAGTTTGCAAGCCGAATGAGGACTTCCTATACTGGAAAAATAAAAGTGTTTCTCACCTGTAGTTTTCTTTGCAGGGAAGGGATTCTCAAAGTAACATACAGCCTGGAGCAGAGATTAAATTAAGGGTATAATCATAAGAAGGAATTGGAGTGGTGCCTAGCACCTTCTTTAAGATCAACAAAAGTGCTTCTAAGAATCTTAAAGGTATGGTCTTACAGAAGCATGATCTTACAGTAATGGTAAGCCAAGAGAAAGTAAGACATGTCTCGAAAAACATTGTGGCATGGCTTCCGGAGTTAATATGAACTCAAATCAGATGCATTAACCACCCTACCCCAAATTATTCAGAGAATTATATTAGCAAAATTGCCTTCAGTCAGATTAAAAGAACTTGACAATTATTGAAAGGCATTGGATTCTCAACTTACTACAGGCAGGCAGTAGTATGAAGAAAGCTTCTGACGGGATTCTTTCTTTCTTTTTTTTTTTTTTTTTTTTGAGACAGAGTCTCGCTCTGTCGCCCAGGCTGGAGTGCAGTGGCCGGATCTCGGCTCACTGCAAGCTCCGCCTCCCGGGTTCACGCCATTCTCCGGCCTCAGCCTCCAAGTAGCTGGGACTACAGGCGCCGCCACCTCGCCCGGCTAGTTTTTTGTATTTTTAGTAGAGACGGGGTTTCACCGTGTTAGCCAGGATGATCTCGATCTCCTGACCTTGTGATCCGCCCGCCTCGGCCTTCCAAAGTGCTGGGATTGCAGGCGTGAGACCCCGCAACCGGCAGGATTATTTCTTAATACTCTTTCAGAAGTGGCCAATGGAAAAGGGTGGCTAGTCTGAAGAGCACAGTCAAAAGCCATAGAGAACAATAAACTGAGGAACTATCAGAAAAACATATCCAGGTTTGAGATGGACCACAAAGTTCTGGACTCCAAGCCTGATGCCATGTTCATCAGAATCTTTTGAGATCCTTGGATACCATGATCTTGTTTTGCATGTTGAAGACACAAGAAATAATTGAGAACTGGTAGACTGATTGAGCTAATAGCCCAATTTTTATGATTTTTATATCACACCTGATTACATTCTTTGTGCCTTCCTTTCCACACTGACTCTGTGTTTGGCTGTGCAATTTGCCATTGCCAACGAGACAAAATCAAACTTGATACAAGCAAAAAACCTTAAAAGCACTTGTGTATTTTTGTTTTGGCTCTATAACCCTTGTTTCTGCTCTGAAAACTAGCCTAGGTTATCCTGTTGGAGGAACGTGAGAGATATTTCAAGGAGAGCTGAATCTTCCCGGAAAAGGCTATCCAAGACCAACTAGGCCCAGCCAATTCATGAGTTGACTGCGTAGGTATGAGGAAACCCAGCCTAGTTCAACAAAGACAAGAACAATTTAACAGAACTGCCCAGCCAATCCATATACTTAAAAGAAAGTAATAAATAGTTGTTGATTTAGGCTGATAAGTATTAGAGTGGTTGTTATGCATTAATATTTAATTTAGATGTATCCTCTTACAAGTCAGAAAATAGAAAACTCTTTCAAGTAGCAAAAGACTGAATACAGTCCCACTCCTGGTTGCCAATACAGATTGATTCTTGTTATTCTTTGCTTTTCAATAACACTGACTTCCTTGCTTTGCGTCCACTTACCGTGAGCTTCAGTGTCAGGCCCTTTATATTTGATTGTTCGCTTAGACCAATCCTCTTTCCTGCTGTTCTTTGTATATCTTTCTCTTCTCCCTCCATTTGTATGAGTATCAGCTCAGATGTCATCTTTTCAGGGAGCCTTGACCTGACCACTTTTTATTTTAATTCTCTTACTCTGCTTTATTTAATTCCGCTACTTGGTAGCAAGAAAGATTAAGTCCTATAAAGGTCCTATATCGATACACACACACATATACATATATATAATATATATATAATACTATATATAAAATACAATAAGTATATATACTATATATAAAATATATAGATACATATACATATATAATATACTATATATAAAATATATACAGATATTATATATAATATATAAAATATATTTGATATTATACATAAAATATATTTAATTTATATAATATAAAATAATATTTAATATATATTATATATAATATATAAAATATATATAATATACTATATAAAATATATAAAGTATATATAAGTATATATTTTATATATTTTATATAGTATATTATATATATTTTATATGTAATATATAATATATATAATATATATTTTATATATAATATATAAAAAATGCAAGCCAGGTAGATAGATAACAGGGCAAAGCCAGTAAATATATGGAATGGCATGTGTGTATGTGTGTATGTGTGTGTATATATTATATATATGAAGATGCTTATTAATAAATATAAAAGGAATTGGTTAGTTTATTAAGGAACATGTTAAAGCCAAAAATCTTGGGGCTACACCAACCATCTCTTTTTATAGAAGGAGAAACTGAGGCCTAAAAAGATGAGGTAAACACCCATAATTAGTACAGAATTTTTATTGTCTCTTGTGTACTATGTTTTTATTTTGTTTTGCTACAGACACTAGTGAATAATTAGGCTTATGAAAATATTTTCTTTCAAAAACATTCATTGGCTCCCATTCATGTGTAAAATTAACACTTTGGGATGGTGTAGAACACATTTTATACTCTGCCTTTCCTACCTTCTAAAATGTTCTATGAATGCTCCCCATGCCACATTTATAACCCTTTGTATTTCTCACTCTGTATCTTTGATTGCAGTGAAGTAGATAGCGGTCCACTTAAATTCATGTTACTCCTTCCATAGAATACAGTTGTCACTAGGATGTGGCTTCCCAGGAAAGGTCTACATATCCCAGTCCATTTGCATCAAGGTATGACAATAAGACCAGTTCCCACCAATGGAGTATTAGCACAAATGATTTGTACCCTTTCTTGACTAAGGCTATTATGAAGCAGATGTGCCTTCTCCAAGTTCTTTCCTCTTCTACTTGCCAAATGTAAAATGTTCTAAGTCCTAGATGTTAGAGTCATAAGTTAAATGAACCTTCATTTTAGAATCGTCAAGTTAAGAACAATTAATTCTACATCAGAAACAGCCACCATGGTCTCTTATGTGTGTGACAAATTAACTTATATTTTATTAAGAGACTGAAAATGTAGAATTCATTGGCAGTAGTAGCTGGCATTACATAACGAACTTATTGTTCAATCTATTCATTCTGTGTAGCATGTTCTTCCCACTAGAGCTATCCATTGCTCAGAGATGAGCTTAAATGCCACCTTCTTCACATCTCCCCCTGAATCTTTCAGTCACACTTAATGTCTTCCTCCATCATATTTTTCTAGCTGTTTGTTGTATGTTATAATTAATCCTGTTCATGGTATTCACTACTAAATCATGAGCTTCTACGGGCAGAAACTCTATCTTAATCACTTTGTACCCTCCAGAATGTCAAACACAGTATCTCACAAACAGTAGGTGCTCAATAAATGTCTGTTACGTTAAACCAAATGAAAGTGACTTCATATATCTGAATGATTAATATGTTTCTTTCATTCAAGATCTTAGGGCTGGTATGAAAAAAAAAATAAATCTATTACTTCAGTCCGACTCTTTAACTTGGCAGATTAGAGTGGAATAAAAATGTGTCCTGGATGAAATGAAAATGCATTGTTTTACATAAGATATGGCAATTTTGAAAAATACATTGATTTAATGTACTTAGGCCAGTGAAAAATCTGTTGGTTTAAGCTAACTGCCATTAGTTTCAATTAAAATGTATCGATTTGGGTAAATGTTGGTTAGAATAAATGTTGCCTGACTGTGGGAAAAAAAACCATTTGCTTAAGCTTGCCTTGGAGCATAGTCAGAGAGAGAGGTGAGGAGGGGGGAGGTTGGGGGGGAATGAGAGAGTGAGTGTGTTAGACAGGCAGACAGGCAGAAGTCTCACTTTTCTGCACTATACTCCATTTGAAGAGAGCAAGACTGGGTGGCCAATTAGCAGGTTACCATCCTTTGGCTTTATATTAACTAACATCTATAAGTGAGAAAAGTAGCATTGAAAAAGAATTTTGCTTAAATTAAAATGCTTCTGTGTGAGGCCCACATTAGGTCAATACCATTAATTCATCATCTGCCTTCAAATAGGTCAATTCCATTCATTTATTTAAAAAGTGGAATAATTCAGTTATCTGAGTTCATAATGGCAAAAACAACTGGGGAAGTACATCTTTCACTTTTTAACAAGTGGTTTTAATGCTTTTATTATGTTGAACAATATAACACGGACATTTTTTGGTGATCACAATAATCCACTGTGATCACAATGATCACAGTGGATTATTGGCAATTTCATAAGGTTCAACCAATAGATACTGCTTAAGGGTAATTAGAGAAAGAACTAGATTGTACTCTGTTTTCATTGATATTTTCAAACATAATGATGTGTTTCCCCTTTTGGTCTTTGAAGGCAGGAAAAACATACGCACACACACCCTGCCCAACATATGCACATACATGTACACAAACATGCAAAATTATCTTCCTAGCTATTTATCTATCTATCTATCTCTATCATCTAACATCTTTGCATTTCCAGTCCAACAAGGTAAGGATCTGAAACATAGGAGGTATTTGTTAAATGTTTAATAAAGGAGGGAAGATATAGGCAGGAAAACGTTAAATGATAAGTTTTGAACAAAAGGAACAGAAAATAATGGGAAATTTCAACTAATTTATTTACTCTAACCATTTACATGTTTTTCATTGGAGAAATGAATATTCTTGCTTCCCATGTGTTTTTAGCGATGAGAAGGAACCAGATGTCTTGGCAATGAATACTATGTAAAACCTACATAAATTAAGCCAGTGCATAACAAGGAAGTCTCATTGTTAAAGACACAGAAAAGGAGATGCCAAGGAAAATTGGGGAAAGCAATGAGGAGGATATAAGACATCTGAGTAACATCGTGGTAGGAAGTGGGAGAGTGGTGATTGTGAAAATCTATATATGCAGTATCTGTAAAGGCAAAGATCATTCAGAGGAAAGACTCAGAAAATACCTGCAAATAAAAGGGGAGAATATGTCAAGAGATAAATAGAAAATATGACTTGGGTTGTATAATTATAAGTTCTGACCACATATTCCTTATTAAAAGCAATTATATAGTAGAGAGGAAATTAGAATTGATTTTTCAGTCTGGATTCTTTTGATAATTTCTGGATGACTTAGACAAAACCCTTAAACTCTTTGACATTTTTGAAATGTAAAATAGAGATCATGAAAATAAATCTTTTGTTGCCTGATTATTGTAAAGATCAAAAAGGAGAAAGTTCGGTGTGTACAATAAATAAGAAAAATACGTCACTGAGGACCTGCAATAAACAGGTGATATGTAGGCAATACAAAGTACTTAATCTCATTTAATCCCAATGGGCATAATATGACACAGACTTTATCTTCAGTTTTCAAGAAATAAAGCTTGGCTGTCAGAAGTTAAGCAATTTATGCAAATTTCAAAAAGGCACTTAGCAAATATTTTATGAATCACTTGATAAAGTACTCCCTAGCACTCTCCTTTGGCATTCCTCATATTTAACTATTAACATAAAGTAGAACTTGCCAATATGAAATAGTGTGTGTATGGAAGGGTCTATGCTGAATAAAAAGTCTGAATTAAGAAATATTTGGTGAATGTAAATTCACCCAACGTTCTTCCCAACTTCTGAGTTTGGCTTATTTGATAAACTTCATGGTGTACAGAGTTACAAGGATTATATCAAATTGACTTTTTATTGTTATTTTAATTATTATCTAAGAATAATTGCCATACATTTATTCATTCATTCAATCAACAAATATTTTAGGGCCACTGTGCTAGGTAGTGAGGATTCAATGATGAACAAAACTATATAGCCTCTGCTTTCAGAGGGCTTCTAGAATAGTGAAAATAATGAATTCTACTCAAATTGTTATAGAAAATTTAAGAACTCACAACTATGATAACATGATGCTATTGAGAGAGCCTATAAAAGTAGGGTTTGCTTTGATAAGAGAGAGAAGGAAAAACTTGAACTGTGTTATGAGAAGTAACAAAAGGAGATGTGTGTCCAGGGCAGAAGGAACAACATGAAAAATAATCTCTAGAGAGGAAGCTGAAATGGTGAGAGTAAAGAATACCCTGCTACAGGGTTAGGTGGTCAATGTAGAATGCACATGTCTTCCTCAAAACCAATCATGAGAGACAGAGGTGGCAGGCAAATGAAGATAAAAATATGAGCTTCATTAGTCATCTTGATCACTGTTTTGGATGATCAGCTAAAATCTGGGACAAATAAGTCTTCTAACATACTACCTCCTCCAATCTAAACCTCAGAATAATCCAATGAAAGTTGAATGTGCAGGTAAAGCACACCTACTCAGGATCGAGGTGAAGAGGAGAGGAAACAAAAGGATGGAAGAACAGAGATAAGATCATCGATGCTTTCCTTTTTATTTTATTTTACTTTTATTTTTATTTTTATTTGTATTTTTTTTGAGACAGTCTCTCACTGTCCCCCAGGCTGAAATACAGTGGCGTGATCTCAGCTCACTGCAAGCTCTGCCTCCTGGGTTCATGCCATTCTCCTGCCTCAGCCTCCCAACTAGCTGGGACTACAGGAGCCCACCACAACACCTGGCTAATTTTTTTCTTTTTTGTATTTTTAGTAGAGACGGAGTTTCACCGTGTTAGCCAGGGTGGTCTCGATCTTCTGACCTCGTGATCTCCTGCCTCGGCCTCCCAAAGTGCTGGAATTACAGGTGTGAGCCACCGCGCCTGGCCAATGCTATCTTTTTATTTGATAAACTCTACAGAAGTAGAAATGAGAACCAATGGCGCCCACCCATTCACTTGCAGAATGAGTAGGGTAGCACAAAAGGTTAGGAATGTTATTTGAAGTGCAGGGTCTTCCACAGGGGAACAGGTCCATTATGAGAAGAGAAATCTTCCTTCCCAAAAGTTAGGAGAAAAGTGGTTCTAGGTAAAGGATAAAGAGTTGGACAGGACACAATGTCAGTCTTATAGGTGATTTCAAAGATGTCTGTCATGATCATACAGGCAATAAGAAGTTAGTAAAGGATTTAAGAGGTATAGGTTGGAGTAATCTTTTGAAAAGCTATTTCTAGCTGTTGTGAGTTAAAAAGATTGGGAAAGGAAAATGGAAAATTATTGTGACAGTGGAGGCAAAAGAATATTAGTAGTTTGGACTAGCATCTGGAGAATGGTAGTGATGGTCAGGAGACATAGATAGGCATGAGAGTTATTTGTTATGTGAAATGAACAGGCTTTGTTCAAGAGTTACATATGTCCCATATGGGGAATAATGGGAATATTGACAATGACCTATGTATTGGGGAATGATGGATGCTGGTTTAATTTAGTGAATTCAAGGAAACTGAAGGAAAACCAGGTTTGGGTAGGGAAAATTACATGTAAGTATTTGAGCCTATTGAGTACTAGGTGCCTTTGAAGTTGGCCAAACACTGCCTCCATGTTAATATTTCAAAATTAATTTGTACAGTTGATTTATCCCAGCAATATTATTTATACTACCTAATTACATGAAACTTTTTTCCAAATCTACCTGTCAAGTAGTCATTACAAATTTCATAATACTGTAGTGGAATATAAATCAATGTGGCTTCAGTGTGCTTATAACTTTCTAAACCACCTAAATCTATTCAGGTATTCTTTTAGACTTTTGAAAGGTGATTTTCTTTTTTGCCTTTCTGTGTTGTGTGTCTGTGATGTAATTGTCATACCTTCTGAACAGCTTTTAGGGAAACCCTCTTGGAAATAGCAAAGTAGAATCTGATGGCAATCTTTCTTGTGTCTAGTGATACTTTACACTATTTTGTGTGTTGGAACTCATCATTAACATCATAAAGATTTCACAAATGTGGGAAATTAAGTGCAGGCAACTTTTTAAAGAAAAGAGGCTTGGAATTATTTGTATGGCCTTGCTGAGTTTAGAAGGAGCTGCAATTTCATCCAGCTTACCTTGGCTTCCTGTAAGACCACAAGAAAAATATCTCACTGAGAAAAATGTACCCCGTGTTTGAATAAGGCTTAAAGTATTTTTTAAAACTTTTTAATCTAGGTTTTCCTAAAATTTATCCACTATTTGCCAACACAGAAGTTTTTCTTTCCTTCAAATCTAAGATCTACTTGTTGGTAGTGAAATATACTTCTTTTTTCTTGTTCTGAATGAGAGATTTTACTGAGATAATTTTATAAGTTTAAATCTATCAACTGTTTAAGGTACACACACAGGACTACAGAATATTGTGTTTTAAGTGGAATCTAAAGAGAATCTTGCACTCACTGGTAATAGCTTAAAATATTTTCGTGATTTTTTTCTTTGAATATTCAAGTGCAGAAAACTTAAAAAAAAACAATAAAATTTTAAGTTTCAAGAGCAAAGCAGTATACTAATTTCTAAAGTGGTTTATGGAACTCATACACAGATAACTTTCAACTATATCTACAAATGGAGGAAAGTCTGTGTGGAGATACAAAATATACAACCAGTAATTTCAAATGTCTTCACTAAAATTTTATGAGAGCAATATCTGAACTGATTTTTACAACTGCTCTTTTCTTCAGTCTGTGCCCTTCTGGTTAAGGATCTTCTAACAATCACATTGACATGGTTAAAAGAGAGAACATGAAGGAAGACCAAGAAAGACTATAGAGTGTTTGCAATTCACCAATTGACTTCTATGCAAAAAAAAATCAATCTTAAGGTTTATAGCATTACAAAAATGTTTCCCTATTACATAGAGTTTGATGTAAAAATGAATCTTACTGGATCCAGTAATTCCTGTGAATGCCCTATAACTTAAAAACCACTCGGTTCTGTTGTAAAAATAGTTTCTCATAGGGGTCATATAACACTTCCTCTGAAACTCTTTCATAGCTGAACAAATTATGATATTTCCATTCATCTACTGAGATAAACATATTTTTAAAACAGTTTTTTTTTTTTTTGTTTTGTTTTGTAAAAACAACAGCATACAAAAATGGAAAATGTGAGTACAAGTTTACTCAAGAGCCAATGAATCTGATTGTTATTTCAGGGGATATTTTAGCTAGTTTGGCTATTTCACACATCTGTAATTGTATGGAGACTGTATGGCTGCGTGGTCTGGAGAGTTTGGTGTATCTTAAAGACACACATTCCATTTGTAGTGAAAGCCATTGCTGTGAAAATTTTAATGAAACAGTAGTGTTTTATTCTACGGATACTGATTAATACGTATCGTATACCACCTTCAGGTCCTATAAAGATTTAAAACCCAAGAAATCTTAGATTTCAAGCTTTCACAACACAGAATCATAATCTCTTAGAAATGGAGAAGACCACTCCTCCTCCAATGTAGCAATTCTTCCGGAAACATCTAGGACAAAACATGGCGGAAGCCTCTGATATTCTACTGAGCGACAGCGTGATACTTCACCAAGCCGATTGTTCCTCTGCAGTACAGCAGTTTAAAAACTCTGTTTCATATGCATTAAAATGTATCCTACTTTTTGGCTCTACCCTACTGAGACCTCACAGAATATGTCCTTATTTCCACATTCCAAATTTTCAAATATCAGAAGGTAGCTATTGCAGTTCTTCTAATCTCTTTTCCTGGATAAAATGAACCCATTCCCCTTTACGGTTTTACATAAAACATGATTTTCAGATTCTTGGTCATTCAGATTTTCCTGATCTGGACATGTTTTATGTCAATGTCCCTTTCAACCTAGTGGCCAGAATAACACTCTATAAGGGATTCTAATTACATGTAGTACTTTGGGACTGTCATCTCCCTTATTTAAGATGCTAAAATATTGCTAACACAGAGCAAAATCCTCAGGTGGTTTTAAAATTAACTCTATTCACAACAAGATATTTTTTATCTTGCTCATTTTTATAGTCCTTTTAAAAAAAGTAAAATTTACATGCCTTTTAACACAAATATTAACTGTACAATTTTGACAAGGTAACACACCTATTTAGCACTCCTTTCACAATATGAAACATTTCCACATCTTCAGAATGTATCCTCATGTCTCTTTCAAGACAATTCCTTTTAGCTGTGCCACAGAAATCACCCGTTTCTATGTACTTTAGTTTCAAGTTCTTGAACTCGAGATAAATTCAATTTGCTCTGTCTGGTTTGTTTTGCTCAGGATTTAGTCGGTGAGAGTCTCCGAACTGTTAGTAGTTTGTTCCTTTTTATTACTAAGCAGCATTTTATTATATGATGATATCACAATTTGCCTATCTTTTCTTCAGTTGATACAATTTCAGTTGTTTCTGGTTTACCACGATTGTAAATATTGCTGCTGTGAATTTTTGTCCACCAGTATTTATGGAGACACATGTTTTAATTTTCTTGGGTAAAAACCTGGAATTGACAGTGCTGGGTAGTGTGGAAAGTGTATATTTGGCCGATAAGTAATGACCCAACTCTTTTCCAAGGTATCTAAACCATTTTGTTTACCCGCCAGCTGCATAAGAGATTTCCAATCACTCCACATCTGCATGTAGTATTGTAAATCTTTTTATTTCTATCATTGTAGTTGGTGACTAGTAGTAATTACACCATGGTATAGAGCACTAACAATGCCCATTATAGGGAGAAAGCTTAGCCATACCTTTATTTATCCAATTAAAATGTATAAATGGTGCCAAATATATTCCAGTCATTTTATTCTGCACCAAGGATCCACTGCCTAGCAATAAACAGTCCTTCCAGGAGAGAGTTATGAATGTAGCCATAGGGAATCTGTGCTGTAGCTTTAAGTGTGATGTCATTAGAATTTCTCAGTTTAGAATAAATCCTAAAACTTTGGATTTATGTGTGTGTGTTTTTTTAAATAGCTCTTATTAATGAAGCAGACCTAAGAGTATCAAGTATAGGATGACTGTACACGCTGTCTCACGGGACATCCAGATTTCTGCTTGTTTTTCCAGTTTAATTTTTGGTAGTGCTCTTTTCACTCTTAAGAGTGCTCCAGTTTAGATAATGAATTATATGGTGACCCTGGTTAAGCAGGGACTCTGATATGGTTTATTTCCTAACGGTGGCTATAAAAGGTCCACAGTTGCAAGTACCAAGAGATATTTGAGGGCAGAAGAAACACGAGTTTGGTGGAGGGGTATAATCCAGAGATGCTACTGAGAGGAATTAGTCCTGGAAACTGTCTCCAATGAATGCCACATGCTAGCAACAGCTGAGCAAATTGCTAACTCGTTTATTATTTATTAATTGCCATTAAGAATCATCACTGTTAGAATTGCAACTAGAAACAATAAATAGCATCAGGCAAAACTCAGAATTTCCAGTATCAAAGATCATGCTGCATAACAAATTGTCAAACACTTAGTGGCTTAAGCCAATACAGAATTATTATCTCACAGATTCTGTGGGTCAGGAGACTGGGCATGGTTTAGCTAGATTCTCTGCTTCAGGGTCTCACCAGGCCATCATCGGAGTGTAAACAGGTTCCGTTCTCATTTGGAGGCTCGAGTGAAGAAGAAGCTTCTTCCAGGTTTATTCATGTTAGTGGCAAAACTTATTTCTTTGCAGCTGTAGGACTTGAGCTTCCATTTTTTTTTGCCGGCTATTGGTTGGAAGCAACTCACCTCCAAGAGAGTGTCCAAGTTCTCTAATATTCAATTTTCTTCAAGAATCCACCATGGCAACTGGATTCTTCGAGGATGCTGGAGGGCAAGATCTAGTAAGTTGGCTGGCAAGACAGAGTTCTATATAATGTAACATAATTATGGGAATGATATCTCAACAACTTTGTTACAGTCTGCTCGTTAGAAATAAGGGTCTCACCCTCACACAAGGGGCAGCCATTACACAAAGACATGAACTTCAGGAGGTGACGATGATGGTAGCCATATTAGACTTAGTTCTCTTTCACATATCACAGTATTTTCTTAACATGGATGTTAGAAATTGAAATTTATTTGATCTTCATTTTTCTTAGACAAGAGTAACACTTTTCCAAAAGGAAAACTAACTTGAGTGGAAGCTTGAGGTATGTATTATAAATTTAATTGTAACCAGCCGCTTAGTTTCCCAAGGATTGATTCTTTTTCTTCCTTCCTTTCTTTCATCTTTCTTCTTTCTTTCTTTCTTTCTTTCTTTCTTTCTTTCTCTCTTTCTCTCTTTCTCTCTTTCTCTCTTTCTCTCTTTCTCTCTTTCTCTTTCTCTCTTTCTCTCTCTCTCTCTTCTCTCTCTCTCTTCTCTTTCTCTCTCTCTCTCTCTCTCTCTCTCTTTCTTCCTATATCTGTGTCTAGTTGTCTGTCTGTCTAGCTAACTAGCTATCTACCTACCTATCTTTTTTTATACTTAATCTCATTCTTATTCTTCAAGAATGATTGTTAATCTTTCTTCTACTAGGCCATAGTCAAATTTCATAAAAATTTTCTTAACTATCCTAGTTCATAGGAATCTTTTTTCCCTCTTAAAATCAGATATATGTGGGTTTGAGCTCTCTTTTCACTTACTGTATTTTATCACCCACAGCAGATATTTTAACCTCTCTTAATTTCAACTTCCTTGTTGGTAAAGTGAGAATAGCACTATTTGCTCCACCCGCTTCTTGATAAATTTAAATGTAATTTTCCAGAAAAACAGCCTGGCCCACAGAGCATCCTACTCAAACGCTATTTTCTTTTCTTCCCTCTTTTTCTTGTCTTTCCCTTCTCTATATAGTTATTTTGATAATAAATATTATCCTGCATTGTTTATTTTGCCATGTGTATATGTACATGTGTCAGAGAGATATGTGAGTGATGATTACATGTTGCATTCTGTTGTGTAAGGCTTGGTTTTCCAGCCGTAGTGATGTGTTTGTAGTGATTCATCCACATTTTCTTTCCAAATCTGCAGAATAAATTGCAATATATCCATGAGATGACTAGACAGGTTACACTTATCCAATCTTTGATCACTGTGTTATAGAATTCTTTTTGTGGTGCCTATCCTTATTATTCTAAACCCTGTTCTCTTCCAATCTTTGGGCCACTCTCTGTCCCATGCTTCTTACACCCTTTTGAAGTCCTCTAGAGAGAAAAATGTTCAGGGTCCTGCTTCATAGTTTTAGGTAGCAGATGGCTTTTTATTATACCTGCCAGAGAAGTTTTAATTAGGTGAACTCCTCATTATACAATTCCAGTGGGAAAAAGTATATACTTTTTAGGAACATCCTCTTCGTTTTTAAAGTCCCCTTGACTAAAATTAATATAAAATGACATAACATTTTTCACCCAAAAGAGTAACTTTTATAAATTTTCCCTGAAAGTATTATTGTCTTACTTTTTTAAAAAGCGTTACATAAATAAAGTCACGGGCTCCATTTGAAGGTTCTATAAGTGAAACTAGAATAAATAAGCAATGGGGAACTGAACTCTGAATTCTGATTTTACTACTAAGTGGCTAGCTGATAATGAGTGAGTCATTTTTATCATCCTGAGCCCCAGATTCCTAGTTTCTTAACTGTGGGATTTAGATAAGGTGATTTGTAAATTCCTGCCATCTTTATAATTCCATAACTTTGAAAACTTAGTTGCATTTTCACTCATGTATTCTTGTTTAAAGTTGCATTCATTCATATTTTATTGTAACTTTCATTTTCTTCTCTTCCTTCATTCCTAAGTTTGTGTATGTGCTGGTTTGGGAATAGGATATGCTTTTTAAATTCTCATCAAAATGTTTTTCCATATAAATTTGTGCTGCTCAGGTGACATAGGAAGACAGAGATTTCTAACTAAGAGTAGATAATTAGGGGCTTCTTGTGAACAGACTTATATTTAAGAGAATAGAGCTTCTCTTTGTTATCAATGCCAAGGATGCAAATCAGGATACCAAAATTAGTCAGCAAGAATTTCAGGATCGAGCCTGAGAAAGAAGTTTTAAGTTTTTTTTGGTTAGCAGTACAAAGAGGTGGGCGCACAGGGGACAACCAGGAGTGTGTTTTTACATTCAAGTAATAGAAGTTTGCCTTTGAACAGCAAAATTGCCTGGCAAAATTTGAGCACATTCAGCAAGTGACTTCTAAATCTTTAAGCCACAGACGTTCTTTCTGAGAGTCTAGAAAATTAAGAGATGGGAAAGATGGCCAGCACATGCCAATCACTGTTCTGAGCACTGAACACCAGACACATCTGACAAGGCTGCTGTCCCATCATTCAAGTGTGGCTAACGGGGCTCATTTCTGACCTGCAGTCTGTTCCATGCTGACTGCAAATATAGTTTGTGCCTTCTCAGGGGCAGCAGGGCCACCCGTGGAGCCTGTCACTCAGCAATGAACAGAAGCACAGTTACTTTGCCTTCAATGATGCACCCTGTCTTTAATCAAATTTCTCTTTCCCATTCTGGGAAACTCCTGGGCCTCCTGTTCATTCTTAAATGTCAGAACAGGATCACTGCCTTCTTTCTTTTTCCTATCATAAGTACCAAAAGACCTTTAGCCCACAGTGGCACATAAGGGACCACCTTCTCTAGTGCCCTCATTTCACAGAGCAAAGGAAGAAAGGCTCACCCAGGGAAGTGACTTGCTCAAGGCCAAATAGGAAGAGGCATAACTGGAACGATGACTCATGTATGTTGATTTCCAGTTCCAAGCACTTTCTCTGACTCCATGCTGTGTCAAAGCATTCTGATCTTTTTAATGCACATCCTGCTATGGTTGGCCAAGTTTGACCTTCACAGCTCTTTATTATCATTGATCCTTATATGATGAACGATAACAGCAACAGGTAAGGTAAATAATTATGGTTAAACATGCTGTCCTTTAACTCTAATTTTGTTCAAAGTACTAATCTCATAGAGAAAGAGTGCTTTATCGTTTTAAAAGGCACTTTCATATATTTGATAACTTTGATCTATTTTTTTCTTCATTAAGACAACCCCTGTGAACTTAACAAAATGATTGTGCCCAAAGGCTGACAGTGACTGTGGCAGTAGTGTCAACTTTTTGTACATAAATACCTATTTATTTATGTGTAGGTATGAAATGGTTAAACCAAGCATTGTGACAGAGTAATGTCTTAGATACACTACATTACTAGACTTTCACAGACGAGAATAACTGGAACATTCTACATACATGTAAATATAGTTCATTTTTCTTTCGTATTGAAAGGGCATTTGGGGTATGGCTAAGCCATGGATGGTTATATTGAATATCTCCCACAAGGCTACAATATGGAAGATGCAGAACTTGTAAGCTCAATATACTGTTATCTTTGAAAGACTGAAATAGATTATCTCTAATGTCTCTTTTAGCTTCACTTCACTTGGCTCTGATTTACACAGAAGCTGTGAGTGGGCAGAATTTGTGAATTTCCAAATTAAATCCTCTTGTTTCAGGCCCCCAGGCAGTGCCAGACATACCATAACAGGTATTCAACAAACATGGGTGTTTATGGTTTTAGTGACTTCCCTGGGTAGCTCTTGTCTTAAGATGTGGCATTTGATGAAATCAAGGTCTTCTCATTTGGAGTCCCTTCAGTGCAGGCAATTCCTGAAGCCCTTTGTCACAGGAATGATTTTCTTCATTGCTCCAGGAGGCAAGTTACTGAATAAGTGCTTCCCAGAGGGAGGAGGAAGTTATTTGGAAGAGGCTGGACTCTGTCAGATAAGTGAAAACTTTTTATAAATACCTGACTTGGATGTGAGAGAGAAGGAGGTTTTCAAATCAAAGTGCTAAATTAAGAAGCTTAATTTTGGCACTTCAGCTGACTGAGTTGTTGATGGGAGGGTTTATGCTAACTATTCCCCTGTATCCACAGGGGATCAGGAGCAGAAACTGATAAGATAGCTTCGGGGGACCGAAAGGACGGTCTCAGTCCAGTAGCTCTGTCTTCAGAAAGCATGAGAGGAGTGCTGAGTCTGGGTCTGTTTTGGTACCATGCTGGCACACAGATAGCTACAGCGTACTGACTTCCTTTCCACTGCACTCTCCTTGGAGGGACAGAGCCAAGGAGCATGTTTCTTCTGGAGTTCCCCAATTTATCCTTAAAAATATAGTAATAAAAAAGAAATTCTTTGTCAGAGGGAAAGAGAGAGATATAGGACACTGAATTGACATTTAGACTATGACTCTAATCTCAGGTACTAACAATGCTTGCTGGGAAAATTATTTACTCTGTCTGGAGCAGCTTTTTTTTTTTTTTTTTCTTGTCCATAATGTTCTGTACCCTTAGAAGCAATATTTTCTATAGCTCTAATATGAAGTGTATTCAAATAGTATTCCAATATATTTGTTTCAAAGTCCTTAAAAAAACAGTTTTGACATTGGACTTAATAATTTAATTTGGGGGCATTTATATACAAATAATGAGACATTTGCAGAAGTGTTTATTAGGATCTTTATTTCAGCATTTGTAGTGGTAAAATTTGGGAGTAAACTAACTTCACAAAAAGGAGATTGAATACATAAATTATAGCTTGTCCATATGAAAGCACAAGCTATGCCTATTTGAATTCATATTGCTGAAAAATATTTAATAGAATAGAAAATATTCAAGGTGAATTCCAAATGATAAAATCAGATTGAAAACACTAAGAAGAGATCTCAGTTTTGTTAAAGATAAAAATGAGTTTGTGTATGTGTGTGTGTTGGAAGAGAAAAAGGACTAGAGGCTTCCATTCTAAAATTTCAAATGTTTGTATTGGTTTTGGTAGTTATTGATAATTTTTACTTAGTATTATAATATTCTATAATTTTCAATATTTTTAAAATGAAAATCACATTTGTAGTCAGAAATAAACATGATTAATCTTATTTAAATGTTACATGAATAAAAAGCAATACATGTACACATCCTCACCTTCTATCACTCTCCTACCTTCAATAGCTCAGAATCTTCAAGAAATCTTCAAGTCTTGTGACAAATGATATGCCATCTCAACAAGTGTACAAAGTTGAAGTCGCTTCCAGTTATTTTTTGCATTAATCATAGATGGCAGGGGTACTGTAGACTCATTCTGGTTTCTCAACTCATGTTACAGAGGCTCAGGAAAGCCATTTCAACTGTCATATAACAATAGTAGAAAAGTTATATGATAAGCTGCCCTTACTCTTATAGTGTTCCCCACTGTGCCTCAGAGAGCTGAAAAAGTTTCAGAAATTATCCCATTAACACTTTTCACTTAAGCTACAAAATTAGGAATCAACATTTCCCATATCTGACTCACAATGAGGTATATAGCACAAAGTCATCTTGAAAGGACTCTAGTAAAGGAATAAAAGTATTAAATGATCTAAGACACTAAGATTCTGAAAAGCCTGATATTATGCCCACAAAAGTCAGGTAAGAAGGTTCAAAAACCTTTCCAAGTACAAACAGGACAAATAGAATAATTTGGTTTCATAAACCTGGGTGAGTACAAAGAGGCCCATTCCTCTAGATTTCTGCCAAAGTATAACTAGACATTATGGTATCTGAAAGGCATTTTATTAAATCTAAATAAATAGGTAGATTGTTATTATGGAATATGGACAAGTATATGCATTTACCACCATCCCTCATCTCAAAGAGCAATTTCTGGTCATGTGGTATTGCAGCTTAATGACTGCTTTGACCATTTGCAGCTGGTGTTTGTCCCTGGGACATAAGTCACACAGGGCACAACATGGCTGATATCCAGAAAGATCACGAGAACCACACCACTGCTTTGGCACACTTTCAAGAGCTGCTCAGCAAAGAGCTCGTGACTGCTGACCATCTGGTTGGAAATCCTGGCAATGATTTGTTTAATATTAGTGTTAATATGATGTCTGTCAGTAGAAAGCATTTTGTGGGATTTTAACCACCATGGTAGTCTACGGTAGGTAGACTCTTAGTGTTATCTTTGTTTTCACCCTCTCATTAGTTTCTGGAAAGATAATTCTGTACCATCATCTTTTATGGTTAAATGTTTGATTATTAGCAATTTGAACTTAATATACTCAGTTTTTTATGATCTTAAATGCTGTGGGAATAGTTAAGTTGATTTCATAGAATTAACAAATTTTATTGCTTGTGAGGACTTTAGAACAATAGGAACTGTTAGTCTTGATGCTGTCAGCATAGTTCTAAATGTGAAAAAGTTCTATCCAACGACATGAATACTTCAGAATACATTTATTGATTTTGGTTAGTAGAAATATATGCACCTTAATTAAATATTCTCTAAGCTAGCATATCACAATATAGATGAACAAACTGAAGCTTAGGGAGATAAATATTCCTAAGGCCATAGCAGCAGAATGAGGCCCAGCACCTCAGTTTTTAACCCAATTCCATGTGTTGTCTTATCGGCTGACCACACCAGCTCATACTTGTTTAAAGTTTTTAATATGGCTCTTGGGGATTTGAAGAAATAGAAAAAAATATATATATATCAATTGTAAAATATTAAATGTATAAGAAATTCCAAGTTGAGCTTATTATATTGTTGAGTTTTATAGGCTTATACTCTTGTCAACTTTCAGTTGTTGTCATAGAAGCCCTACAGTCATATTCATTATATCTGCCACAGGTCTAAGAGCCTCTCTCTTCCAAAATTCCTGACCTGAGTTTGTCTTTTTCTCATCTCAATACCAGGATAGAGGTGGTGGTGCTGGAAACAGTGTATATATTCTTTTTTATTCTTATAGATTCTCTCATTATGGGTAGAGGTAGCCTGGTTAGGTTCTGACTAAGATACAGCATAAAGAAAATGTCTTTGGATGTGGAGAATAAATATAGCCTGCTGTCCATAGTTCTGAAAGATCATTTTAAATTAACTTGGAAATAATGGGTGACTTTGGTCCAACTTCTCTCAAGAAATCTGAACAAGGTGAGGAAAGAATTTCATGTGGAAAAGAATAGAGGAAGCACAAAATGAGAGAAATGAAGAGAGGATGCCAAATAAGAATGGTCTGTCATTGATTAGGGAGAAAAAAATCAAGAGACTATTCTTTTGATGTAGTAGTCAAATTTTTGCAGTTTTAAGAAAAGATTGTTTTTCTGCCAGTAAATTGATTGGCATGTGAGTCTCCCATCTCTACCAACTCCATCTCCACCAGTCTGTGCTTATCAATCTCCTTGATGATAGACTTAGGTCTTAAACAGCCAGTCATATCATCTCCAGAGAAAATCATGAAGAAAACATACATGCTTCTCTGGATGTGAAATTTAAATTAATCACCCATTTTTGGATTAGCTCTTCTAGATTTGAGATATGAAGCAGAAGAAGGCTATGACATGGGTCATTAAAATGCTTCATACTTGAGACAGTGAAAAAATGCTAGAGAAACCAAACAGAATAATCAAAATTTTTGTTACACTTTAGCAAGAAAATTGTCCATGCAGCTAGTTTTCATTAATTTCTAGGCATTGAGGTGAACAATTCCTATGCATTATTTCACTTGATTTTCAGAAAACAACCTTATGAGACTGATATTATTTTTACTTAAAAAAATTAGGTGAGAAAACTAAGAATAACGGATACTTGTTTGGCTGTGTCGCCACCCAAATCTCATCCTGAATTGTAGTTCTCATAATCCCCACATGTCATGGAAGGGACCAAGTGGGAGGTAATTGAACCATAGGATCAGGTTTTTCTCATGCTGTTCCCATAATAGTGAATAAGTCTCATGAGATCTGATGGTTTTATAAATTGAAGTTCCCCTGCACAAGCTCTCTTGCCTGCTGCCATGTAAGACGTGACTTTGTTCCTCATTTGCCTTCCACCATGATTGTGAGAAACCTCTTTTCTTGATAAATTACCCAGTCTTAGCTATGTCTTTATTAGCAGCGTGAGAACAGACTAACACACTAACATACTTTTTAGAATGTTCAGAGATACATGGCAGTGCTCAAAACTATCCTGATTTCACAATTTATATTTTTAACAATTTAGCAATATTGAGTAATATGTGTGTCAATAGGAATATTGTAATAAGTCCTGGCTGGATTTTAGGAAATAATAAAACTGTCCAACCTCTCTAAGTCTGAGCAAGGTGATATGTGGAGATAAATTGAAGTGGAAAATACAGAAGGGACAGACAGTAATATCAAAATTGAGTTTTGAAGAATGAGAAGAAAGTCACCAAGCATTGCAAATAGGGTCAAGGGCATGCACACAGTTCTCAAATGTCATAATGCACTTGGGGTGTGATCACTTGTCAAAATGGCTTTATTATAGGAGAAATGCTGAGAACATGGTGAATGGTGAGGAGAAAGGATTTTTAAAAGATACCTGTAAGATAGAAAAAAACACCAAATTAGCTGGGCATGGTGGCATGAACCTATAGTCTCAGCTACTCAGGAGGCTGAGGCAGGAGGATTCCTTGAGCCCAGGAGGTTGAGGTTGCAGTGGGCTGTGATTGCTCTATTGCACTCCAGCCAGTACAACAGAGCACAGTCCTGTCTCAAATAATAAATAAATAAATAAATAAATAAATAAAAGACAAGACAGGCTTTCTTTATCATGGAAAGTTCTTATTATTAAAGCATTTAAATTATATCCTATGGACAATGGTAAATAAACCACTATGAGATTTTATATAGAATAAAGACATTTATTTTGTGAGATATTCCTAATGATGGTATGAAGTTTACAAAGTCGTTCTTCCCATTAAAAATTGATGTAGGCCCACACTATTAAAGATTTCTGTGAGATGTAGCATAGTGAAAAGAGCAGTAGAGAGAAGACCTAAGGTCTTTATGAGTTTTTCCTACACTGTCACCACTATGACTTTGAACAAATAATTAACCTCTGGAAACTATTACTTCATTAGCTAGATTCCATGGGTCTATTTTTTTTGTTTGTTTTTGAGACAGAGTCTTGCTCTGTCACCCAGACTGGAGTGCAGTGGCATAATCTCAACTCACAGCAGTCTCTGCCTCCTGAGTTTCAGGGATTTTTCTGCTTCAGCCTCTTAGGTAGCTGGGATTACAGGTGTGCACCACTACGCTCGGCTACTTTTTTGGTATTTTTAGTAGAGACGGGGTTTCACCATGTTGGCCAGGCTGGTCTCGAACTCCTAACCTCAGGTGATTCACCTGCCTCTGTCTCCCAAAGTGCTTGGATTACAGGTGTGAACCACTGCACCTGTCCTTTTTTTTTTTTTTTTTTTTTTTTTTAATAGAGATAGTCTTGCTGTTGCCAGACGGAAGTGCATCGGAGTAATCATAGGTCACTGCTTTGAACTCCTGAACTCAAATGATCCTCCCACCTTAGCTTCCCAAAGTGCTGTGATTATAGACGTGAGCTACTGCACCCAGCTGACCGGTCCCAATCTTTAAGGTCCTTTTGAAATAGTATTTGTACATCCCTTTCCCTCTTTCTGCTGAAGAAGATGATACCATCTACAACCCAA
This sequence comes from Trachypithecus francoisi, assembly GCF_009764315.1. Lineage (NCBI taxonomy): Eukaryota > Metazoa > Chordata > Mammalia > Primates > Cercopithecidae > Trachypithecus > Trachypithecus francoisi. The sequence goes on from NW_022681454.1 coordinate 22,446,637, forward strand.
TTATTCTGGATCATATTGTCCCATTTATAGATTGCTTTGTCATCTACGTTTTCATTATCTCTCTTCTATTACCAGTCAGGTAACCATTATATTGCTCATTTGCACCTCTACTAGAAAGAAAAGATGTGATAGCCAAACCAATCAACATTTTATTTGCTACAACTCTTGTAAAAAGTTCACTAAGGGGAAAGTATTTAAAAAGTAATGAATATAATAAGATCTAGAGATGCTCTGTCCATTCATTTCTCTATGCTATGTTTTTTCCCCACTAACCTATGGAATCGGTAGTCTGATTTTAAAATTTTATAACCTTAAACCATATATTATACTGTTGTCCCTCCCCTGTTTTATTTTCCAGGAAATGGAACTGAAGTAAATTAAGTGTTAAGTGAATTCCAAAACATATTACATCAAGTTAGGGACAGGGCTTCAATGAGAATCTGAATCTCCTAATTCCTTGATCTGTCTGTGGTCCCAAATTTAATCTACTCTATGTCCTCTAAATATTCTCATAGATTAGATACATAAATCGAAGAAGAAAGAACTGCAGCTTCAGGATGATCATTTAATTCACCATCCAAACAAGAACATCTGTGACAGTGAAAGGGAGCACAAATAATAATTACTGCAGGACAATAGGCACAAAACCAGATTTGTTCCAGGTTTGCCTGGGTAATCTCTGCTTCAGTCTAACCAAAGGTCATCCTAATATGTGGCCTCAACATTCAGGATTATCATTCAGGATTGTTCTAATCAGGATATGGCCCTGAACCAATCCCCTATTAGGTATACTAGATACAGTTGTGCAAGTTCCTTCCATATTCATTAGGTTATGACCAGACTGTTTGAAAGGCTAGGGAGTTTGGGCTTTATCTTACGGATAATGACAAAAAAAATTGTGCTTTTGTTTTTGCCTTAAAACACATAGGCTATACAAACAGACTTGTTTTTAAGAATGTAATTCTGCTGGGAGTATTAAGAGAAATTGAGTCTAGATAATGTCTGTGTTTACATGGCTCTTTGGAGCCAAAGTATGATCATGAGGTATATACATAAATGTCTTAACCACATGTAGGTGAAGTATTCATTTTTGTTACAGCGATATTATCCAACCTCTTTTCTCACACTTTTGCTCCACCCTTTCTAATAGTCACATTTTCATTGGAAGTGTTTATTAGTATCATTTTAGAATTCTATGACATAGTGACTCCTACTTAGGCTAAATCATAAATTCTCTTTGTCCTTCAGCTTCCAAAAAAAAATACCCTTGAGATTTCCGTTTCTTTGTTTTCTCTCTATTAACAAAACGAAGCTAAATAACAGTTTTATTTCCTTCTCTTCTCTTTTCTTTTAGTTGGTTTCTATTTTTTCCTGTAATCTTTGATCAGGGAGAGCTGCCTACATTACCATCAAATTTGCTGAGTCATTTGTAATTTTCTTTGAATGCTGAGGGCTTCAATGTCATTAGAGATGAGATCCAAGTCTCGTTGGTTTTTGAATATAATTGAGTAAAATTACATATTCTAATTGTACATACTAATTTTTAATGAAGCTGAAATGAGAAGGGGTCATAAGGGTACATGTACTTACAAAATCTTTCATGAGGTAACAGAGAAATAGTGATTTATATCTTTCACTGTTGCATTTTCAAGGAGAAAAGTCGCTTTAAAAGAAGCCAGGAAAGAGATCAAAACTGAAATAAAAACAGGAAAATCTAAGTTGCAAAAAGCATGTTCTAACTTTGAAAGACGTAGGGTTTTGTTTCAGACAGACTATAAAATCACTATTTGTTTAAAGGAGTCTAGTGTATATGTGTTGTGAAGTCTGAATATGATTTTTGATTCATGTTAGCATATTGTTTTACACAGTGACCCTCCTCATGTCTTGTTTGACTTGATATTTTAAAAGTGGCTACTATATTTTCAGCTCTTACCATTAAGAGTATATTTCTCCACTTGAATCTTGACACGGACATGTGACTTGCTTTGACCAAAAGGATGTTAACAAACATAATACAAGCCAGTAGTTGAAATGTACTCTCCAATTCTTTTGCTTCTTTTGGAATGCAGCTACCTAGTTAAGAAACCTAAGATAGCCTTCTAGATTATGAAGCAAGGTGGCCTAGTTATCCTTTTCTCTTCAGCCACCACCGGAAATGTGATTAACACCAGCTGGGGCCAAGAAGCCCCAAGGAAACACAAGAGATTAATCCAGTTGCATGAGAAAATTCAGCTGAGATGATCAGAAGAACTGTCCATCTGAGTTCAGCCCAAATTGTCCTCACCCCCAACCCTGTAGTATCATAAATAATCCGTTATTGATTCAAGCCACTAAGCTTGAAAGTGGATGATAAGTATCAAGCACTAACATAATAGGTTAATGTGTCTCCAACTATAATAAGCCAAATTCGAAGATGATCCTCAAAATTCTTACCCCCATATGCCCTGTATAATCTGTGAATACAATAGGATACCACTCCTAGACTATGCAAAGGCAAAGAGATTTCGCAGATATGATCACAGCTGGGCTGGGCACAGTGGCTCACACCTGTAATCCCAGCACTATGGGAGGCCATGGCAGGCAGATCACTGAGGTCAGGAGTTCGAGACCAGCCTGGCCAACATGGTGAAACCCCATCTCTACCAAATAAAACAAAAATTAGCCAGATGTGATGGTGTGTGCATGTAGTCCCAGCTACTGGGGAGGCTGAGGTAGGAAAATTGCTTGAACCCAGAAGGCGGAGTTGCAGTGAGCCAAGATCAAGCCACTGCGCTCCAGCTTGGGTGACAGAGTGAGACCCTTTCTAAAAAAGAAAAAAACAAAAAAAAGATAAAATGTAATCAAAGCCTCTAATCAGGTGACTGAGTTAATCGAGGAGGAGATTATGCTGGATGGACCTAGCCTAGTGAGGTATGTCTTTAAAAGAGTTAAGAAGGGCTTGAAACAGAAGTAAAAGCTCTTCTTTTGGCCTTGAAAAAGCAACCTGCCATATGGTAGAGATTATCACAAGGCAGAGAATAGTGGGCAGCCTCTTAGATAAGAATAGCCCTCAGGTAAAAGCTAGCAAGAAATTAGGGATCTCCATTCTTTAGCTGAACACTTTCAACAGCCAGTAACTTAAAAGAGGACCTTGAGCCTCAGATGAGGTCATAGCCCTTGGTGGTCTCTAGATTTCAACCTGGTGAGACACCAAGAAGAGGAACCAGTTTGCCTATACCTGGACTCTTGACTCATGGAAACAGTGAGGTAATAATGTGAGTTACTTTAAGCTAAATTCATGATAATTTGTTATTCAAAAAGAGAAAACAAATACACCAACCTAGACTTTCAAGTATCAGATATAGCAAGAACTGTAATTTACACAGATTATCAGTTTATAGGCTTCTTTACCAGGTTTTAAATCTTTACAGGTTTTAAATCTTGGTAGAAGGAAGAAGTGAGATGATTTTACTTGAAAAGAGCCATTTTCTTTTTCTCGAGGCTCATAGAAAATGTATCCTCTTTCATGCCATGTGAATTTAAAACAAAGAGGAAGATTTTATCTATAAATGATGGTCTCTTCAAAAGCTGATATTCAATTGGAGTCAAAGGATTGGATTATCTGAACTCTTGGGGGAATTTCTTGCTCCCATAATGTTGTGGCTCAGAATAATGTCATCTTTTCTTCTTCCTAAAAGTGCTGAAAGGCACTCAAAATTATAAGTCAAAGTGCGTGACTGATGGGATTGTTAATGTTGAAAAAGGAATGACTTGTTCTCTATTATAACACAAACAAAAGGAACATAACTTCCACCAAGAAAAACAAAGACTAGAGGAAAACTGTCTACTGATAAAATAAATGACATAATGAAGCCAGTAAAAGTCCCAGCTGGTTACAAACACAGATACAGACTAGCCAAATCTCCATGTGGCAGAATGGATGCAGAGCTTTCTCTGACAGAACAATGACAAGAGATTTCAGTGAATATGCATTGATTTAGCAGGGCCTTGGACAAATCCATCTTTACTGAGTGGCATATACAAGTTCTCTGTCATTAAGTACAAATCAAAGCATTTAAAATGCATGCAAGAAAAAATTTTCAATCCTGCAAGGCTTAGCACCATGCAGAGAGCACCACAGGGCATCAAATTTTTAGTGTCATTCCTGTACCACTTTCCTGGATCTATCTCATTTTCTACTTCCTAATTTGCACTGATTCTTCCAAGTTCTGACCTTTTGATATGTTCACCCAGGCTCTTTCTAGCCATATAGCCTTTGTATACATTCTTGAATATGATTTACATCTTCCTCTGAATATGCCGTGTTTATCCCATGTTCCATAATCCTGAGATCTTCCACAGCAGATGGCCTCTTCCTCTATGAGGAGTGCTTTCATCACGTTCTTCCCAACCCCTCAAACAGACTGAGACAAAACTTAGGTATTATCACATCCCATGCAAACACTGTTCTCTTTCTCAAATAATTATTCTAATGCTTTGAAAATTGTCTGGTTGTCCTTATGGAGAATAAAGACTTTGAACAAGGACTTAAAGAGGTTAGCTGGTCCTTCAAAGAAAGAGGGAAACGTGTTGGGAACTAAAAGACTAGAATGATGATGACATGTTGACATAACCAAGTATATGCTTGGTTTTTTTCTTTCACACATAAAAGTCCGAAGGTATGGCATCTCTGAAAAGCGATCAGGTGCCCAGGATCCTTCTCTCTTATAAGTCATCCACAAAATCAGGTTGTCCACATCTGCATGCACCAAGATGCACCAAGATGGCACCTCTCTAAGTCCCTGTTTCAGCTACTATGAAAGGCAGAGGCACAGGGCATGCTCAGATATTACTCAAATCATTTTCATTCATGTCTCAGTGTTCAAAACTTAATTACTTGGGTTTATGTAGCTGAAAGAGAATGCTATAGTTTTAGTGTGTCCCTCCCAAGATTCAGGTGTTGAAACTTAATGGTCAATGTAATAGCATGAAAAGGTAGGGGCTTTAAGAGGTGATCAGGTCATGAAAGCTCCTTCTGCACAACTATAATTAAGTTTCTTATGAGACTTCATACAATGTTGGGCTTTCATGCCCTGCTTCCTTCTGGCACATGAAGATACAGTATTCCACTCCTCTGTGGGATACAGTTCTCACCTGACATTTGAACCTGGCAGTGCCTTGATATTGTACTTCCAAGCTACCAGAACTAGGAGAAAATAAAGCTTCCATTTCATATAAACTACCCAGTCTTAGGCATTTTGTTATAGCAGCAAAATGGACTAGGGCAGAGAGGCCCCTATTACTATAGAAGAAATATAGAAAATATACTGGGAAATATCTAGCTGTAAGAAGATGATCATGTGTTCAACCCATCAATGTTTTGATTGTGATGATAATTGGAGAGGTCATTTATTCAACAAATTTTAATTAACAACCTACTCTGTCTACTAGGCATACTTTTAGAATCTTGGATTATATCCATGAACAACAGATGACCCTACCGTCTTAAACTGTTGATGCATTTGTGTGTATAACTATAAAATGAGTAATGAGAAATGGGAAATTTGAATTCATGTGAGACTGGAGGAACAGACTTGAGTTCTTATCATATATAATTCACTGGACTAGGAACTTTACTTACATTACCTCTTTTAATCCTTCCAGAAACCAGATGGAGTAGGTATTATTATTATTATACCATGTACATGTTGGTGAGATATAAATCTTAAACCCATGAAGAAGCTCTTTTTTTCTTTTTCTTTTTTTGAGACAGGTCTCACTCTGTTGCCCAGGCTGGAGTGCAGTGGTGCAATCATGGCTCACGGAAGCCTTGGCCTCCCCAATCTCAGGTGATCTACCTACCTCACCCTGCTGAGTAGTCGGGACTACAGGCATGAGCCACCGCACCAGGCTATTTATATATATATATATTATTTTGTAGAGATGGGGTTTCATCATGTTGCCCATGCTGGTCTCAAATCCAGGGCTCAAGTGATCTGCCCACCTCAGCCTCCAAAAGTGCTAGGATTACAGGTGTGAGCCACTGCACCCAGCCATGAATAAGCCCTTGGTTATAGTGTGGTGCTTCCCTGAAATCATGAATAAACAGTGTGATAGAAGTTGAAGAGCATGAAATATTGAGGCAAAAGGAAGTCAGCTTAAAATTTTTCTCTGCCAATTACTAATGGTGACTTTGATGGCCTTTCCGTTAATATCCCCTGTTAACCATGATTTTTCCATGGCCTAAAAAACATAGACTTGAGAAGGTTATGCTGGTGCCTCCTAACAACTTGTATTTTTAGTTACCATACACCTGCATGAGCCTTTTCACGTACCACCTATTTGTAGAGGCAATTCTGACTCAGAATCTGAAAGAATTTATTTTGCAAATATATCTCTTACCTCTAAAATAAGAAGTGTACTCCTATCCTCACTTTCCACCATGTTACTTTGTATCTTCTATATCAATGTGTCCCAAGATTTTAGTATGAGAATCACCTGGAGATGTTATTATGGAACACAACTCTCATGGTATTTGATTTAGTCAGTCTGAAGCAGGGACTGAAATTTGCATTTCTAACAAGTTATCAGATAATGCCAATGTTTCTGTTCTGATTGCCACATTTGGAGAACCACTGTCCTATACATAAGTTTAAAATATATTCCAGTAATGTAATTAAAATGGGATCGTTTCATAACATACTATTTAAACTAATTCCCTACTATATAACTCTTAATCCCTCATGCATATGTAAATATATGCAGGCAATCCTTACTTTGATAGTTCCAATATGTACAAACTTAGCATGGTTTAGTTAAATAACACCAGTCCTTCACAATGAGGTTCAAATTTCAGTTACCATGGTTATTAACTATGAGTAATTGCATAAAGGACCAACTTCCATGAAGCTCTTCAGTCTACAAATCACTATATATGTAACAGATGTCCCTAATAATCAATAATCATGCCACTTCTTTCAAAGTCTATTGATGATTGTTACTGTGTGCATTGTGTGTCAGTTGACCTGCAGATAGCAAAGCAATGCAGTTATTTTGCCTCATTGTCTCCCAGTAATGAAGAAGCTATCTTAGTCAGTTTGGGCAACTATAACAGAATGCCATAGACTGGATGGCTTAAGCCATATAAACTAATTTCTCATAGCTCTGGAGCCTGAGAAGTCCAAGAACAAGGTGCAGGCAGATATGGTATCTGGTTAGGACTCTCCTGCTTGCTTGTAGACAGTCACTTTCTTGTTGTATCCTCACGCTGTAGAAGAGAATCATAACTGTTGTGCTTTATCTTATAAGGGCACTAATATCATTCATGAGGGCTCCACCTTCATGACTTAATTACTTCCCAAAGGCCTCACCTCCAAATACCATCATATTGGGGATTTAGGCTTCCACGTATAGATTTTGGGGATTGGGGGACACATATTCAGTCCATAGCATTTAGAATTTTACACAAATGGATAATTAAAGGAGAGAATTGGCTAACAAAGAAAAAGGTGCAGCAAAGAAATGAAATGTGAAAATATTGGAAGTAAAACTTGAATAAAATATAAATAGGGTTATAGAAGAAATAGCTGAGTGTGGAATATTGAAACTGCCATCGTTTGAAGATCCTAAATATGAAATAGTGAATCAACATACATGAAGAAAGGGGTCACAACAAAAATGATGCCCATACCCTAGCTGAAGTAATTCCAGCAGAAACTTTAAAGGAATTCTCAAAATATTTTAAAATATTAAAATTACAAAAGCTAAAATATTGGCAACGGAGCCACACTTAGATGTATGGTAATTTGCCAAGTCATAGAAAAGGTCTTTGCTTCCTATTTTTAATCATATGACAAGAAGAAGAAAGCAAGCACCATTCAAACTAGTCTTGACACATATAAATAAAATACTTTAATTCTCAATTTTTCCAGTGCTTTAAACTACAGTGTACTAAACTATTAGTGTTACTGTGTTTTTTATGTTTCTATACATCTTCAATAGACAGTAAAAAAATAATATTTTGACAAAAGTTTTCAAAGATTAAAAAGCAGTCATAATTTTCCCCATTGATCATAAATGTCATTTTGCATAGTTTCAACTTGCATGGTCATTTTAACAATTCCATACTACAATGCAAAGTGAGTACTACCTGTACCTATTCCTCTCTTCCTAAGTATAGAGAACCCCCTTTGTGGTTCTAGTGAACCAGTGCTAGCTATATCAGCATCTTTCACCAGAGCCTCTGGTTTGTACCTTTGTTGTTTGTTTGTTTGTTTGTTTGTTTTTTAAGATAGAGTCTTGCTCTGTTGCCAGGCTGGAGTACACTGGCCTGATCTCGGATTGCTGCAACCTCTGTCTCCTGGGTTCAAGCGATTCCCCTGCCTCAGCATCCTGAGTAGCTGAGACTACAGGCACGTGCCACCATGCCCAGCTAATTTTTTGTGTTTTAGTAGAGACGGGGTTTCACCATGTTGGCCAGGATGGTCTTGATCTCCTGACTTCATGATCTGCCCGCCTCAGCCTCCCAAAGTGCTGGGATTACAGGCGTAAGCCACTGCGCCTGGCCCGGTTTGTACCTTTTAATCGACCTGCACAAGAATAGTACTACCTTTGAGCAATACAGGGGTTAGGTGTCCTGACCCCCTTGCACAATCAAATCTGTGTGTATAAATTTTGATTTCCCCAAAACAACTACGAATACCCTTCTGTTGACCAGAAGCCTTACCAATAATATAAACAGTTGATTAACACATATTTTGTATGCTATGTCTATTTTATACTGTATTTTTACAATAAAGTAATCTAGAGAAAATAAATGTTATTAAAAATTGTAAGAAAGAGAAAATGTATTTGCTATTCATTGAGTAAAAATCATCATAAAGGTCCTCATTTCCATTGTCTTCATGTTGAGTAGGCTGAGGAAGAGGAGGAAGAGGAAGGATTGGTCTTGCTATCTCAGGGGTGGTAGAGGTGGAAGAAATTCCACCCATAATTGAACCCACATAATTCAAACCCATGTTGTGTAAGGATCACTGGATTTGGCTCAAATTTACTGCTGTGGTCTAACTTGCGACCTAATATCAGTGACCTACAGTAATACATTTCTTACTCAGCTCCACACCATTGTACCCACTCGAAATGACAGTCTGGAGAGTGTGCCACCCAATATGCTTTTCTAATACACTTGCCACCTGTGTTAATTTATATGCTGCTACTAACAAAATACTATAAACCGGGTGGCTTGAAACAACACACAACAGAAACTTATTCTCTCACAGTTCTATAGGCTTTTAGTCCAAAATTAAGATGTCCAACAGGGCCATACTCCTTATGAAATCTGTGGGAGAATCCTTTCTCCCTCCTGGTGGTTTACTAGCAATCTTTGACATTTCTTGGCTTGCACCTACATAACTCCAATCGCTGTCTTCATTTTTACATGGAGATCTCTTGTGTGTTGCTGTTCTTACATGACTGTCTCCTTATAAGGAAGCTTGTCATACTGGAATAGGAGCCCTTCTACTCCAGTACTAACTAGTCTAAACTAATTATATCTGCACTGACCCTATTTTCTTTTTTTTTTTTGAGACGGAGTCTTGCTCTGCCGCCCAGGCTGGAGTGCAGTGGCCGGATCTCAGCTCACTGCAAGCTCCGCCTCCCGGGTTTACGCCATTCTCCTGCCTCAGCCTCCCGAGTAGCTGGGACTACAGGCGCCCGCCTCGTCGCCCGGCTAGTTTTTTGTATTTTTAAGTAGAGACAGGGTTTCACCGTATTAGCCAGGATGGTCTCGATCTCCTGACCTCGTGATCCGCCCGTCTCGGCCTCCCAAAGTGCTGGGATTACAGGCTTGAGCCACCGCGCCCGGCCCCCTATTTTCAAATAAGATCGCAAACACTCACTTTTATTGTCGCTGTATCGTATAAACCAACCACAGTTCAAATATTTAGGTGATGAGATCTAACCTCTCTTAGCCTCCATTGCTTCAATATTTGGTATATTAATTCCTAGTCACAGGATAGTTCCAAGTATTAGGCATATTTGCAATGCATTCATCAAAAGGTCATGGCTCCTTAAACACTTTTCCTGAGCACTGCCCCACCCAAGCATTTATAAATTAAATATTAAACACTCAGCATTTACTGTCTGAAATTACTAATAAATATCCATGTTGGGTCACCTAACTAGACTGCAAAAAACAATCAAGGTAATTGTGTGCTAACTATGATTTTGTATCTCCAAAGAACGTAACACATGTCTGAATATAGATATTTACAAAGCTTTATTGGACATTCCACCACTCAGTAAAGTTAACTGTATATAAATACATGTTATGACCCTGATTCCTGAATAATTAGATCAAGATAAAAATTTGATTTTCACAATTGAAATTTCACAGAATAAATAAAAACCAGAAGAATTAATACTGTTCTTCTGGTGCTAAACAACTGTTTTCATGTTTTACTTTCAGGATAACATGGGAATATGAGTAATAAAGAAAACAGGTAACATTTTTTTCTACAAAAGTCTTTTTGTTAGGTGAAGGTAAACAGATCGTCTCAGCTTGGAAGGGAGAGGTGTTTTACAGTTGAATGATTGGATGGAAGTGTGAGGGATTCTGATTTTAGATTTTTCTGGTTCTACACTTTTCAAGTCAGTGAATTTAGTTACAAAGAGAAGTTGTAGAATTATTCGCTAGGAAGTCTTAAAAAACTAATGATAAAATTAGCAGAGTGTGGTGGCATGCACCTGTAGTCCTACAGTCCTAGGTACTCAGGAGGCTGAGGCAGGAGGATCACTTCAGCTCAGGAATTTGAGATCAGCCTGCGTAACAGAGAAACCCTGTCTCTTAAAAAAAAAAAAAAAAGAAAGAAAAGAAAAATGGAGAAGGATGTATCATACAAATACTAGCCAAAAGAAAGTAGCTGACTTTAAAATAAGAAGTTTCATAATGGTAACATAGTCAGTTTTTCAAGAACATATAGCAATTATAAATGTGTATGTGCTTAGCAGGATTTGTAAGTACTTGATTAAATACTTATAGAATTAAAAGAAAATCCAAAATCATATTTGGAGACTTCACTCATATATTTATCAATAATTGACAGTATCAGTCATTGAAAGAAGTGAAGAAAAATCAGAATATACAAGAATTGAATTACCCTGTAACCAAATAGACCTATTTTACATTTAGAGATGCTCCACCCAACAACATCAGAGTACACTTACTTTTCAAATGTGTATACAACGTTCATCAAGACAGACTGAATTCTGGGTCACAAAACAAATCTCAACAAACTTAGAGATCAGAAATCACACACAGTATATTTATTGGCCATAATGGAATGAAACTAGAAGCCAATAACAGAAAGATACCTGAAAAAACATCTAAATATTTGGAAAGTAAATAGCACACATTTAATTATGTCTTATCCATGAATTAAGTAGAAACTCTTAAGGGAAATTGAAAAATATTTTGGATTGAATAACCACAAAAACACAACATAGTCAAGTTTGTGGTATGCAGCTACATGAATGGTCACTGTGAAGTTTATACCATTTAATATTTGTATTAGAATAGAAAAAAGGGTCAAATAATCTAAGCTTCTACCTTAAGAAATTAGAAACATAAACTAAAGAGTAAACTTAAACCAAAGCAAGCAGAAAATAAAAATAATGATAAAAATAGAAAGTCATTAGGTAAAATCAATGAACAATGGATCAAATTAATAAATTTCTATCCAAACTAAGAAAATAAGTAAAAACACACCATTTATCATGTCAGAATTGAAAGAGATAATGTGTCTGCAGACCCCACAAACATTAATAGAATTAAAGGAATAAAATGAACAACACACAACACAGACCCCACAGATATTAACAAGAATAAAAGGATAATATAAAAACCCTATTTCTATACATTTGCAACTTGAGGTAGTAGCACAAATTCATTGAAAGATACATAATACCAAAATTCACTCATGGAAAAACAGATAACAGAATAATTATATATCAGTTGAAGAAATTGAACTTGTAATTAAAACTTTTCCAACAAGAAAACCACATTCCCAGGTATTTGCTCTTGTGAATTCTACTAAATAGTTAGGGAAATATATATAACTAATTTTGCAAAGTGTGTTCTAGAAAATAGGAGCGAGAACATCTCAGCTCATTTTAAGAGATCAAAATGAGATAAAGACATTACAAGAAAAGTACAGAACAATATTTCCCGTGAATATAAACACAAAACTTCTCAAGAAAAATGTTAGCCTGCTGCATTCAGAAGTACATAAAAATAATATGTCATAAAATGTGGAGTTTATCCCTGGAATTCTGGATCAGGGACTCAAAAATTAAGATAATTCATCATGTTGGATAAACGAAGAAAACCCATACTATCATTTCATTTGATGCAGAAAAAAAAAAATGTAGAAGACTCAGCAACTATTTCTGATTTTTAAAACCCCTTGAAAACTTGGAAGAAAAGGAAGCAATTTTTAGAACAGCTTTATTGTGGTATAACTGATATACAAAAAAACTACATGTATTTAATGTATACTATGCGATGAATTTCGAAATGTGCATACACCCATGGTAACACTGCCACAATCACGATAATAAACATATTCATCACCTCCAAAAGTTTCCTATGTCCCTTTGTGCATTTTTGTTGTTGTTAATAGCACTTAATATGAGAATTCCCCTCTCAACAGGTTTTTTTTTTTTTAATACTTTAAGTTCTAGGGTACATGTGCATAAAGTGCAGGTTTGTTACATATGTATATTTGTGCCATGTTGGTGTGCTGCACCCATCAACTCGTCAGCACCCATCAACTCGTCATTTACATCAGGTATAACTCCCAGTGCAATCCCTCCCCCCTCCCCCCTCCCCGTGATAGGCCCCGGTGTGTGATGTTCCCCTTCCCGAGTCCAAGTGATCTCATTGTTCAGTTCCCACCTATGAGTGAGGACATGCGGTGTTTGGTTTTCTCTTCTTGTGATAGTTTGCTGAGAATGATGGTTTCCAGCTGCATCCATGTCCCTACAAAGGACTCAAACTAATCCTTTTTTATGGCTGCATAATATTCCATGGTGTGTATATGCCACATTTTCTTAATCCAGTCTGTCACTGATGGACATTTGGGTTGATTCCAAGTCTTTGCTATTGTGAATAGTGCCGCGATAAACATACGTGTGCATGTGTCTTTATAGCAGCATGATTTGTAATCCTTTGGGTATATACCCAGTAATGGGATGGCTGGGTCATATGGTACTTCTAGTTCTAGATCCTTGAGGAATTGCCATACGGTTTTCCATAATGGTTGAACTAGTTTACAATCCCACCAACAGTGTAAAAGTGTTTCTATTTCTCCAAATCCTCTCCAGCACCTGTTGTTGCCTGACTTTTTAATGATTGCCATTCTAACTGGTGTGAGATGGTATCTCATTGTGGTTTTGATTTGCATTTCTCTGATGGCCAGTGATGATGAGCATTTTTTCATGTGTCTGTTGACTGTATAAATGTCTTCTTTGAGAAATGTCTGTTCATATCCTTTGCCCACTTTTTGATGGGGTTGTTTGTTTTTTTCTTGTAAATTTGTTTGAGTTCTTTGTAGGTTCTGGATATCAGCCCTTTGTCAGATGAGTAGGTTGCAAAAATTTTCTCCCATTCTGTAGGTTGCCTGTTCACTCTAATGGTAGTTTCTTTTGTTGTGCAGAAGCTCTTTAGTTTAATTAGATCCCATTTGTCAATTTTGGCTTTTGTTATCGCTGCTTTTGGTGTTTTAGACATGAAGTCTTTGCCCATGCCTATATCCTGAATGGTATTACCTAGGTTTTCTTCTAGTGTTTTTATGGTATTAGGTCTAACATTTAAGTCTCTAATCCATCTTGAATTAATTTTCGTATAAGGAGTAAGGAAAGGATCCAGTTTCAGCTTTCTACTTATGGCTAGCCAATTTTCCCAGCACCATTTATTAAATAGGGAATCCTTTCCCCATTTCTTGTTTTTCTCATGTTTATAAAAGATCAGATGACTGTAGATGTGTGGTATAATTTCTGAGGACTCTGTTCTGTTCCCTTGGTCTATATCTCTGTTTTGGTACCAGTACCATGCTGTTTTGGTTACTGTAGCCTTGTAGTATAGTTTGAAGTCAGGTAGCATGATGCCTCCAGCTTTGTTCTTTTGACTTAGGATTGTCTTGGCAATGCGGGCTGTTTTTTGGTTCCATATGAACTTTAAAGCAGTTTTTTCCAATTCTGTGAAGAAACTCACTGGTAGCTTAATGGGGATGGCATTGAATCTATAAATGACCTTGGGCAGTATGGCCATTTTAATGATATTGATTCTTCCTATCCATGAGCATGGTATGTTCTTCCATTTGTTTGTGTCCTCTTTGATTTCACTGAGCAGTGGATTGTAGTTCTCCTTGAAGAGGTCCTTTACATCCCTTGTAAGTTGGATTCCTAGGTATTTTATTCTCTTTGAAGCAATTGTGAATGGAAGTTCATTCCTGATTTGGCTCTCTGTTTGTCTGTTCCTGCTGTATAAGAATGCTTGTGATTTTTGCACATTGATTTTGTATCCTGAGACTTTGCTGAAGTTGCTTATCAGCTTAAGGAGATTTTGGGCTGAGACAATGGGGTTTTCTAAATATACAATCATGTCATCTGCAAACAGGGACAATTTGACTTCTTCTTTTCCTAACTGAATACCCTTGATTTCTTTCTCTTGCCTGATTGCCCTAGCCAGAACTTCCAACACTATGTTGAATAGGAGTGATGAGAGAGGGCATCCCTGTCTTGTGCCAGTTTTCAAAGGGAATCTTTCCAGTTTTTGCCCAATCAGTATGATATTGGCTGTGGGTTTGTCATAAATAGCTCTTATTATTTTGAGATACGTTCCATCAATACTGAATTTATTGAGCGTTTTTAGCACGAAGGGGTGTTGAATTTTGTCAAAAGCCTTTTCTGCATCTATTGAGATAATCATGTGGTTCTTGTCTTCGGTTCTGTTTATATGCTGGATTACGTTTATTGATTTGTGAATGTTGAACCAGCTTTGCATCCCAGGGATAAAGCCCACTTGATCATGGTGGATAAGCTTTTTGATGTGCTGCTGGATCTGGTTTGCCAGTATTTTATTGAGGATTTTTGCATCGATGTTCATCAGGGATATTGGTCTAAAATTCTCTTTTTTTGTTGTGTCTCTGCCAGGCTTTGGAATCAGGATGATGTTGGCCTCATAAAATGAGTTAGGGAGGATTCCCTCTTTTTCTATGGATTGGAATAGTTTCAGAAGGAATGGTACCAGCTCCTCCTTGTATCTCTGGTAGAATTCAGCTGTGAATCCATCTGGTCCTGGACTTTTTTTGGTTGGTAGGCTATTAATTATTGCCTCAATTTCAGAGCCTGCTATTGGTCTGTTCATGGATTCAGCTTCTTCCTGGTTTAGTCTTGGGAGAGTGTAAGTGTCCAGGAAATTATCCATTTTTCTAGATTTTCTAGTTTATTTGCGTAGATGTGTTTATAATATTCTCTGATGGTAGTTTGTATCTCTGTGGGATCGGTGGTGATATCCCCTTTATCATTTTTTATTGCGTCTATTTGATTCCTCTCTCTTTTCTTCTTTATTAGTCTTGCTAGCGGTCGATCAATTTTGTTGATCTTTTCAAAAAACCAACTCCTGGATTCATTGATTTTTTGGAGGGTTTTTTGTGTCTCTGTCTCCTTCAGTTCTGCTCTGATCTTAGTTATTTCTTGCCTTCTGCTAGCTTTTGATTTTTTTTGCTCTTGCCTCTCTAGTTCTTTTCATTGTGATGTTAGAGTGTCAATTTTAGATCTTTCCTGCTTTCTCTTGTGGGCATTTAGTGCTATAAATTTCCCTCTACACACTGCTTTAAATGTGTCCCAGAGATTCTGGTATGTTGTATCTTTGTTCTCATTGGTTTCAAAGAACATCTTTATTTCTGCCTTCATTTCGTTATGGACCCAGTGGTCATTCAGGAGCAGGTTATTCAGTTTTCATGTAGTTGAGCAGTTTTGATTGAGTTTCTTAGTCCTGAGTTCTAGTTTGATTGCACTGTGGTCTGAGAGACAGTTTGTTATAATTTCTGTTTTTGTACATTTGCTGAGGAGTGCTTTACTTCCAATTATGTGGTCAATTTTGGAATAAGTGTGATGTGGTGCTGAGAAGAATGTATATTCTGTTGATTTGGGGCGGAGAGTTCTATAGATGTCTATTAGGTCCGCTTGTGCAGAGATGAGTTCAATTCCTGGATATCCTTGTTACCTTTCTGTCTTGTTGATCTGTCTAATGTTGACAGTGGAGTGTTGAAGTCTCCCATTATTATTGTATGGGAGTCTAAGTCTCTTTGTAAGTCTCTAAGGACTTGCTTTATGAATCTGGGTGCTCCTGTATTGGGTGCATATATATTTAGGATAGTTAGCTCTTCCTGTTGAATTGATCCCTTTACCATTATATAATGGCCTTCTTTGTCTCTTTTGATCTTTGATGGTTTAAAGTCTGTTTTATCAGAGACTAGGATTGCAACCCCTGCTTTTTTTTTTTTTTGTTCTCCATTTGCTTGGTAGATCTTCCTCCATCCCTTTATTTTGAGCCTATATATGTCTCTGCATGTGAGATGGGTCTCCTGAATACAGCAGACTGATGGGTCTTGACTCTTTATCCAGTTTGCCAGTCTGTGTGTTTTACTTGGAGCATTTAGTCCATTTAAGGTTAATATTGTTATGTGTGAACTTGATCCTGCCATTATGATATTAACTGGTTATTTTGCTCGTTAGTTGATGCAGTTTCTTACTAGCTTCGATGGTCTTTACATTTTGGCATGTTTTTGCAATGGCTGGTACTGTTTGTTCCTTTCCATGTTTAGTGCTTCCTTCAGGGTCTCTTGTAAGGCAGGCCTGGTGGTGACAAAATCTCTAAGCATTTGCTTATCTGTAAAGGATTTTTTTTCTCCTTCACTGATGAAACTTAGTTTGGCTGGATAAAAAACTGAAGAGGGCCAGGCGTGGTGGCTCAAGCCTGTAATCCCAGCACTTTGGGAGGCCGAGATGGGTGGATCACGAGGTCAGGAGATTGAGACCATCCTGGCTAACACGGTGAAACCCCATCTCTACTAAAGAATACAAAAAGCTAGCCGGGCGAGGTGGCAGGCGCCTGTAGTCCCAGCTACTCGGGAGGCTGAGGCAGGAGAATGGTGTAAACTTGGGAGGCGGAGCTTGCAGTGAGCTGAGATCTGGCCATTGCACTCCAGCCTGAGCCACAGAGTGAGACTCTGTCTCAAAAAACAAAAACAAAAACAAACAAACAAAAAAAACTGAAGAGGAGGGAATACTTCCAAACTCATATTAAAAGGCCAGAATTACATTGATACCAAAGCCAGACAAGAACATTACAGGAAAAGAAAATGACAGGTCCATATTCCTGATACATATAAATGCAAAAATCTTTAAGAAATACTGGCAGCTATAATTTAGCAGCACATTAAAAGGATTATACACCGTGATTACTTCCCCTCTCTTATTTTTCCACCACACCAATAGATCTCATGTATTACAATGGAAATAACTGAATATTTTAGACCTTATATTTCTAGGGAAACAAAAAGACAACAAAAGAAAAAAAACATAAGAACAGCTGGAGAAATTTTAGCTTCTCACCCCTACTGCTGTAGCAAATCTAACACTGCCTAACTCCTAGTAATATAAGCACAACCTCCACACTAAAGGGCTATGTACTTAAATTCCTCCCACCTAGTATATTATACTCAACATTCAATAAAATATTACAATGATACTAGAAGACCAAAACACAGAAGAGAAACAGCAAGTGTCAGAACAACACTCAGACATGGCAGAAATTTTAAAATCATCAGCTTGGGAATTTTAAACAATGACAATTAGTATGCTAAGATTTCTAATGGAAAAAATGAACAACATACAAAAACAGAAGGGTAAAGTAAACAAAGAAATGTGAACTGTATAAAAGAGTTAAAATAAAAAGTTAAACAACCAAAACACCATAAAAAAGGACGAATGAATTTGATGGGTTTATTAATATACTAGACATAGTAAGCAAAGAATCCGTGAGCTTGAGTAAATAGCAATAGAAACATCTAAAATCGAGATGCAAAGAGAAAAAAACAAAAAGAATGAAGCAGAATATCCATAAACAGAGAGACAATTATGAAAGGTATGACATATGTATTATGGGAATACCCAAAGGAGAAGAGAGAATAAAATGCAGTAAACATTTTAAGTGATAATAGTTGAAGATTTCCCAAAACTAATAACAGACACCAAACCACATATCCAGGAGCTCAGAGTAGGAAAATTACCAAAAATTCTGTACCTAATCATATATTTAACCTGCAGTAAACCAGAAACAAAGAAAAATCTTGAAAGAAGCCAGAGAAAAAAGTCACCTTATGAATAGAGAAACAAAAATAAGAATTATATTAGACTACTCTTCAAAAACCATGCACATAAGAAGAGACTGGAGTAAAATACAGTATTGATAAAGAAAACTACTAGCCTAGAATTCTGTATCTGGCAGAATTTTCCTTCAAAATAGAAAATAAAGACTTTCTCAGGCAGACAAAATTATGAGAATTTGCTTCCAGTAGATCTGCCTTGCAAGAAACAGAAAAATAAATTTTTCAGAGAAGGAAAGTAATATAGACTAGAAACTCAGGTCTGCATTTCTCTAATGATCAGTGATACCATCTCAAGCTCGTCAGAATGGCAATTATTAAAAAGTCAAGAAACAATAGATGCTGGCGAGGCTGTGGAGAAATAGAAACACTTTTGCACTGTTGGTGGGAATGTGAATTAGTTCAACCATTGTGGAAAACAGTGTAGTGATTCCTCAAAGATCTAGAACCAGATATACCATTTGACCCAGCAATGGCATTGTATACCCCAAAGGAATATAAATAATTCCACTATTAAGACATACGCACACATATATTTATTGCAGCACTATTTACAATAGCAAAGACATGGAACCAACCAAAATGCCCATCAAAGATAGGATAAAGAAAATGTGGTACGTATACACCATGGAATACTATGCAGCCATAAAGGAATGAGATTATGTCTTTTGCACATGGGTGAAACTGGAAGCCATCATCTTCCGCAAACTAACACAGGAACAGAAAATCAAATACCACATGTTCTCACTCATAAGCGAGAGCTGAACAATGAGAACACATGGACACAGGGAGGGGAACAATACACACCGGTGCCAGTTGGGGGTTGGGAGATGAGGGTAAGGAGAGCATTAGGACAAACAGCAATGTTATAAGGGACAGGAAGGAAGAATTGAGAATACTCTGTCGGTAGGTACATTTACTATTTGTGAAACGGTTTAGTTTTATTTAAAAGTGAACTTCGGATAGATGTAAATATATATTGCAAACGAGAGCAATTGCAAAAATGCAGCGAGAGGACAGAAAATTGAATCATATAAAATGCTTCATATCCAGAGAGGAATAAAAGATAGTAAAAAATAAAAAAAAAATAGGGGGGTAAAAAAAAAAGGAAGAAAGGAAGGAAAGAAAGAAAGAAAAGTAGTAAAGAATAGAAAAGAATAAAAAATACGGTATGTGCAACTATATCAATAGTTCCTTTAAACATCAATGGTCTAAATATACCAATTAATAAACAGAGACTAGCAGAGTGGGTAAAAAATAAAAAGATGCATCTATGTGTTGTGTATATGAAATCTACTTGAAATGCAGATAGTTTTAGAGGAATGGAGAAAAAGACGCCATACCAACCCTAGGCAAAGTAAGTTGCGGTAGCTATATTAATTTCAGACAAAACAGACCTCAGAACAAGGAAATTTACTTTGGATAGATAAGGACATTACATAATGATAAAAGATTTAATTATCCAAGAATATGCAATAATATTTAATGTGTATGTACCTAAAAAGAAATCACCAAAATACATGAGGCAAATACTGACAGAAATACAAAGAGAAATAGATGAATCCACTACTGTAGTTGGAGAATTCAGCAGCCCTCTTCCAGTAATTAATAGACACTGTGGGTGGAAAATCATCAAAAAATTGTTCAACAAAACAGCACCATCAATCAACTGATTCCAATTGACGTTATATAAAACTTTATCCAACAACAGCAGAATACACATTCTTCCCAATCTCTCATGGAACATTCACCAATATCTGTTACATTCTGAGCCATTAAACACACTTAACAAATTATAAAATAATGGAAAGCACACAGTGTCTTTTCAGAAAACAATGGAATTGAACTAGAGATTATAATAGAAAGATAGCTGTAAAACACGCAAGTATTTCAAAATTAAACAAAGTACTTCCAAATAACACATCCATCAAAAAAGAAGCCTCAAGAGAAATTTAAAAATGGTTTTACCGAATGAAAATGAAAATACAACTTATTGGCGTTTGTAGGATACGAGAAAAACAGTGTTTAGAGAGAAACATACAGCTTTGAATGCATGTATTAGGAAAAAGAATAAATTTTTCAAATTAAAAATAGCTCTATTGGAATATAACTTACATAGCATATACTTCATTTATTTAAAGTATGCAATTCAATAATTTCTTGTGTATTCACAGATAGGTGGAACCATCACCACAGTTAATAAAATTTTGAAAATTTTCATTACTTCAAAGGGAAACACCATATCCTTTAGCTTTCACCTTTTTATCCTCCCACCTCACTCCTCTCTCTGCCCCCAACTCTAAGCAAATTTGGATTTGCGGTTTTTGTTTATTGTTTTGCCAGTTCTGGATTTGCATGTGAATGAAATAACATAATACGGGAATTTTTGCGATTGGAATCTTCTATTTAATGTAAGGTTTTCAAGGCTCATTCAAGTTGTAGGATGTAATGGTACTTTATTATTATTATTATTTCTATTTCCAAGTAGTAATTGTATGGATATAACACATTTATCCATTGTCTGCTGATAGACATTTGGGTTGTTCCCACATTTTAAATGTCATGAATAATGCTGCTTTAAATACGTGTGAAGAAGTTTTTTATGTGGACATATGTTTTCATTTCTCTTGGGTGTATACCACGTAGAGAAATTGCTGAGTCATATGCCCACTCCATGCTTAACTGTTTGAGAAACTGATAGAGTGTTTTGCACAGGGGCTGCACTGGTCATTTTACACTTCTACCAGCAGTGTACACAGAGTCCAATTTCTCCATATCCTCAGCAATGCTTGCTATTCATCTGTTTGATCCTAGCCATCTTAGTGGGTATGAAGTTGTATCTTACTGTGATTTTAGTTTGCATTTCTCTGATAATTAATAATGTTGGGCATCTTTTTATGTACTTTTTGTCTATTTGGAGAGAAGTCTATTTAGATCAGTTGCCCATTTATTAAACTGAGTTTCTGTCTTTTTATTATTGATATATTTAGTCCACAGGTATATTTAATCCAAATAAAAATCCCTTAAAAATATGACATTTTATGTTTTCTCCCATTCTTTGTGTTGTTTTTTCACTTTCTTCACAGAGTTCTTTGTATCACAAAGGTTTTTGATTTTGATATGATTCAGTTTTTCTACTTTTTTTCTTTGGTTGCTTGTGACTTTTATGCCATATCTAATTTTTTTTTTTTCAAATCTAGGGTCATAAAGATTTATCCTGTGTTTTCTTCTAAAGGTTTTATTGTTTTAGAGCTCCTACATTTAGAAGCTAAAATAATCTAAATTTCTACCTTAGAAAATTAGATAAAGAAGAGCAAATTTTATAAAATAAGCAGAAGAAAATACATAACAATTAAATTTTAAATCAATGAAATTAAAAACAAGAAACCAATGGGAAAAAATCAATACAACCAAATGCTATTTTTTCTTTTTTTAAAAAAGGATAATACATTTATAAAGATCTAGCCAGATTAACCAAGAAATAAAGAGAAAAGGTACAAATTGCTAATGTTGGAGAAAGAAGGACCATCACTACTGATGTCATGGGCATTGAAAGAAAAGTAAAGAAATATTATACATGACTCTATGCCCACAGATTTGATAACTTAGATGAAACTGACCAATTTCTTAAAATAATTTGCCAAAAGTCACACCAAAAGATATAGATAATCTGAGGAGTCCTGTAACTACTAATGATTTTGAATCAATAATTAAAAACCTTCCAAAAAAGCACAAGGCCCAAGTAGGTTCACTGGTGAATTCTACCAAACATTAAATATCTTAAAGGAAGAAATTGTACTAGTTCCCTTCAAACTCTTTTAAAAAATAAAAGTGAAGGAATATTTCCTAACTCATTCTTTGAGACCAGCATTACCTTCATAGCAAAACAAGACAAAGAGGTAACAAAAGAAATTTACAGACCAACATCTCTTATTACACAGACCTACCTAAAATCCTCAAAAAAATTTAGCAAGTTGATCATAACAATGTATAAAAATAGAGGTATACATCACAACCAAATGGGATTTATTTCATGTATTCAAGTCTATTCAATATCTGAAAATCAATTCATATAATCAATCCATCATGAATAAGTATTTTATAAGATCTAAACCACTGATAATAAGAATGTTCAGCAAACGTAGAGGGGAATTTCCTCACTTGATAAGGAACATCTCCAGAAACCCTACAGTTAGTATCACAATTAATGGTGAAAAAATAACTGCATCTATGCTAAAATCAGAAACCAGGCAAGGATATGCCCTCTTACCACTCCTATTCAGCAATGTGATGGGAGTCTTAGCTAATATAAGAAGACAATAAAAAGAAATAAAATGTATACAGATTGGGAAGGGAGAAATAAGACTGCCTTTGCTTTCAGATGACATAATTGTCTATACAGAAAATCCTAAATAATCAACAACAACAAACTCCTGGAACTACTAAGTAATTATAACAAGATTGCAGAATGTAAGATTAAAATGTGAAGATCATCTTCTTTCTTATATACAAGCAATGAAAATTTGTCATTTTAAAATAAATCCCAATACCACTTATATTAGCACAAATAAATAAAATTCATAGACATATATCTAAAAATATTCACAATATATTTATAAGGAAAACTAAAAATCTCTGATGAAATAAATCAAAGATCTAAATAAATGACAAGATATTTCACGTACATGAATAAGAAGAATTTTTGAGATATCAAATTTTTAGGTATAGAATGTTTCATAAAATATTTTTATTATCCTTTTAATGTTCATCGGATCAGTAGTGATGGAACCTCTCTCATTTCTGATATTAAAGATTACGGTCTTCTATCTTTTTTCTTAGTTAACCTGGCTACAGATTTATCAATTTGGTAATAGATTTAGTCTCTCCAAGCATAAAGGCCATGTTATCACTAAATATCACAGGTGCTGTGTCTCTTATAGAACTAAATTCTTTAAGGTTACAAGATTCAGAGATGAAAGCAATCAAAGTTAGTGAAAAACACTTTGTCATTTGCATAGTACTACAGCATTTATAAGTAATTTCCTTTCTGGACATTCCCCTAAATTTTAAGTTCTGTAAGTGGTGAGTCTGAGATTTATTTGACTTGTATCTAACTTATTTGAAGGGTCTGGAATGGCAACCGAAATTATGGCAACTGGTAAATAAAAATTTGTTGAATTGATCTTCTAAAATATTTTATATGATTCCCATTTTAAAAGTGAGAAAAACAGAAGCACAGAGAATTTAAATTACTAGCCCAGAATTTAAAAGAGCTAGATCTTGAGCATAGACTTTCAGATGCTAAAATGTTTCATTTTATTCCATTCTACTAGGACAAACCAAATCAAACAAAAGCATATTCTCACCTCAATCGATATATATATTTATTTATTTTTATTTTTTTGAGACGAAGTCTGGCTCTATCGCCCAGGCTGGAGTGCAGTGGCCGGATCTCAGCTCACTGCAAGCTCCGCCTCCCGGGTTCACGCCATTCTCCTGCCTCAGCCTCCCGAGTAGCTGGGACTACAGGCACCCGCCACCTCACCCGGCTAGCTTTTTGTATATATATTTTTAGTAGAGATGGGGTTTCACCGTGTTAGCCAGGATGGTCTCGATCTCCTGACCTCGTGATCCGCCTGTCTCAGCTCAGTCGATATTTTAAATTACCTACCAACTGTAATCTGAGAAGAGAAACAAAAATAACTGTGCTTTCTGATAGCTGACAATAGAGAGATGATTTTTCTTCTATTAACTGTGATAATGATGGAAGAGTTCAGACAGTGTCAATAACTTTGTATTTTGAAATACTTTATATTAATGAATAAAATATAAAAACATTTTTCTCTTAATCAGGCAGAAATTTCTCTTTTACTATTGTACTGTGTCTGCAGGGACATGACTATTTCCGTTTAAAGCAATGATCTGCAGATCACTGAGACATTCCAAATCATTTCTGACTAGTAGGAATTCTTAAATATGGTTACTAGATTTATTGCATTAAATTTATTTTCTTGTATAATCATTCTGTTGAAATTTGGGAAGAGAATATGTCATTTCCTATTATTTCAATACTTTAACAAATCTTTTCTATGTGCATAGTAAATACCAGTCTGCATACCATTTGCTGTGGGTATAATCCTGCTTGCAAGGAGCTCACAATCTATCGGAGAAGACAGACACTAAACCAAAATTTGTATGAATTGAAAATTAAGACAGTAGAAACATAAGATGTTCAGAGTGGTGTTTAGGTGGAGGCCAGAAGGGTATGTAGGTAATAGACAGGCAATCGAGTGCCAGAGAAAGAGGTTCCAGGCAAAAACAACAGCATATATGAAGGCTCAGAAGTGAGAGAGAACTTGGCATCTTCAAGAAACTAACGGGAGAACACTCAGAATGCCCAGAGTGCAGAGAGCAATGGGAAGAATGAAGATGGGGAGCTCACAGCATAGAGGCCACATCAGTCATGTTGGGGAGCTGGACTTCACTGAATGTCTCTAAACTGGTTAATGGACAAATTAATTATGCATTTTAGAAGAATCTTCCCTGCTGCTTTCTTTGAAGTCTTTAATAGTTATGCTACCAACAGACTGCGCTTTGCGCTTTCCGTCTTATAGGTTCTCGATGTATTCTTATTGAATATTTCATGGATAACTACGAATAATCTCCTTCACTTTATTTGTTTTACATTTATATCCTGCCTGCTCTCAAAATGATTTGGAGCACAGTTCAGAGAATGTGTTTATGGGAATGTTTTTTTCTCAAAAGTTCACTGGTTTATAAAACTAAAAGACAAGTATTGGGACAAGTAATACTTTTCTCTAAATAATGATTGTGAGTTTCTGCTCATTGTGAGCTCTCTGAGTCTTGACATGATACTTACTGGATGCTCAATTAGTGTTCGGTAACAAGTGAGTAATGAATGAGTACTGTATTGAAAATGTAAGGTGTAGACGACCTGCATGCAGTGGCAAGTATTGTACTAAGCACTGGGCAACATATGTAGTGGTGCATATAACAATCTCTTTCTAGAGGCTTTTGCAATCAAATAAAGGATATTGCACCCACGAAAACACAAAAAGATGCACATCATTACACATGTGCCTTAACCTGAAGGTTGAACATGATAAACCCCATAAGAGGGGAGTAGTGTATACATTTTCTTACCCAAAACACAGCATTTTTATTCCTCCTGAAAATAATTTGCAAAAGTTCAGATGCTTATTAAAACTAACTCCAAACTCTGAAGCCTTGGGAGTTTTCTTGTCACTGCTTATATTTCAGTTTTGAAAAATAACTGCAGGATGACTTAATTAATTGTTCCTTCTTTCAGTTTTCTGTCTAAAGCAGATGAATACCTATGCATCCCACAAATCAATGAGCCGTGGAACTTCCTACAGATAGATTAGTACATCTGTACTTTAAAGCCAGTTTGCATGAGAAGGGAAAAATATATTCCCATGAGGAATGTTTAAGGGATCAATTCATAAGCAAAGAAAACATGCTATTCTCAGCAAGGAAACAATACATTTTGTATCTGTTGCTATGATTAATTACATACTACAGCTTGGAGAATGTTTTTAAAGGGCCACAGTCACTCTTTTAAGACCCACAAGTTGACCTGAATTAAAAGCTGAAGAGGAATTATACACTTATTCTGAGCAGCTTTGTGTAACAGAACTGTTGTATGAGAAATTACAGGTAAAAATAAAAATGCACAGTCTTTGCGTAACACTTAAAGCAGACAGTGTTGCCCCACCTCTTGTGACTGATTCCACTAATGAATCACAGTTATAACAAACCTCTTTCCTGAGCATTCCACCAATTATACTGCAGTGAAAATGAGGATAAAATAGCGTCACTAAAATTTCAGTGAGCCTCCTACTCCTCTAGATTCCTTCTAATAAAACATTCACAAATGCATTTCTAAGAGAAATTTTTAAGAACGGATATCTGAGGCATAATATTGTTTCCTGATGTAGTGTTTAAGATCTGATTAATTCTAAATTCTGTATTCAATGATAAGAAATTAATAAATATATAATAAGCATAGCCTTTCAAAGTCAGTACTTGTGTGCAATTGCTTTCTCCTCTCTTCCTACTTATCACAGCCTTCTATCTTTTATCACAGCCTTCTATCTTCTTTCTTTACTGATCTTTCCACTCTCAAGTAATGAAACGTAGCTTTCTCCAAGTGCACATCTTGTTGCAAACCAACTTGACAATCTGTTGCACTATGTCTTCTTGTTTTGCAAAATCGAGGATTGCATTCACATTTCTTCGGCAAAGTGTTCTTACTGTGACCTCCTACCCACTCTATGTCATTTATTTGTTCTCTATTATGCTGTACTTGCAGGACTAGGATATGGATTCTCAGCATGCAGATTTTCCACACTTTATCTCTGAGCAACTTTCTCCTACCTCACAAAGCTATGTACTCCTACCTGGGACTATATAAGTAATAGTTAGTTTGGTTTCAATTCCAGGCAGATGAACCCTGCCTTTACACAGTAACCTCTGGCAATCAGAAGAAATGAAGCATGTGTTCTGACCACCCATATGTGGAGAAAGGTTGGAAACATCTATTTCATCAGTTTTCCTCCCATTTTTCAAGCTCCATTGCTACTGGAGCATTCCTAATGATGACCTGGAATAGGTCCTTGAAAAAACATAGAATCAATTCTGGTTTGTCTACTTCATAAATACCTGGATAAAAGGAAATTACCTGAAACCTGTAAGTCTGAAGACTGCTACCTTACTCCCATAAAAGCTTAAGACTTCATTTTTGATGCCTCAAATCTACCACACTGTGGCAGTGAGGAGGCTGTTAAGAATAACAACAAGAGCACGTAGACACAGGGAGGGAAACAGTACACTCTGGGGCCTGTCGGAGGGTGGTTGGGGAGGGGAGAGAGAGCAAAAAGAAAAAAAAAATGCTTGCTGGGCTTAATACCTAGGTGATGGGTTGATAGGTGTAGCAAGTCATCATGCACACATTTACCTAGGTAACAAACCTGTGCATCCTGCACCTGTGCCCCAGAACTAAAAATAATATAATAATAAAAGAATAAGAATTAGTTGCTTAAAAGGATACCTGTCTGTCCTACGAAACTGTTCTAATTTCTGTTATCCTGAGATCTCAGTTGCAGGCATTCCGCAACTTCTTGGTGCTTGCTTTGTAGATTCTTGTTCTGGAACTGAAGTCATGGGTACGATGCTTGAGTTTTAAGAACTTAGAATTAAAAGAAAAACATAGAAGCATACAAATGAATACAATATCTCAGATTATCTGTCTAATCTTCACAGGAGCTGCCAAAACTAGACAGGGATTAATCTCAAAGAATAAGTAGAGGTAGGCAAGGTTTCTAAGAATAATCTCATTCTCATTCCATGAATAATCTTGTCCTCTCTTCCTTCACTGGCATTGCGTGTGCTGTCCTCTGGATCTAGCGTGTTCTGACCCCCGTCCCCTCAGAACCCATCTTCCTGGAGGCACCTCTGCAACCTCTTTCTCTCACAATTTAAAACAAGTTTCTGTTGGTGAATTTGGTTTAGATGCCCCACTTTCCCCATAGCTTCCCATACTTATCCCTTGTAGCACTTTTCACATTATATGATGAGTGGAGATCTCTGGCAGGAGAAACTCTATCTCATGCTTTCTTTTTTATATTTTTTTCTTTTCTTTTTACTGAGCATCTATCTAAAAACCTTTTGCATTCTTGAATATTAGTTGAATGTATATCATAAATGTGTGTAAAAGAATATGGTTTTTATGGTAAAAGATATAGGAGGAGCGCCGGGCGCGGTGGCTCAAGCCTGTAATCCCAGCACTTTGGGAGGCCGAGACGGGCGGATCACGAGGTCAGGAGATCGAGACCATCCTGGCTAACACGGTGAAACCCCGTCTCTACTAAAAATACAAAAAACTAGCCGGGCGAGGTGGCGGGCGCCTGTAGTCCCAGCTACTCCGGAGGCTGAGGCAGGAGAATGGCGTGAACCCGGGAGGCGGAGCTTGCAGTGAGCTGAGATTCGGCCACTGCACTCCAGCCCGGGCGACAGAGCAAGACTCCGTCCCAAAAAAAAAAAAAACAAGATATAGGAGGAGCGAGCATGAAATGTTACAGGTGGGAATCAATTGGAAAATAAAAAGAAATGGAGATGGGAGAAGAGCATTGCTTTGCCAGGTTTGGAACAGAGGTTCTTCCTTCACAGAATTGCTTTTTTTTTTTTTTCTTTTTGGAACAGAATCTCACTCTGTCACCCAGCCAGGGATTTCTTTTTTTTTTTTTTTTTTGCGATGGAGTCTCACTCTGTTACCCACCCAGTATAATCTCGGCTCTCTGCAGCCTCTGCCTCCTGGGTTCAAGCAGTTCTCCTGCCTCAGCCTCCCAAGTATCAGGGATTACAGACATGTGCCACCAACACCCAGCTAAATTTTGTATTATTGTAGATACAGGGTTTCACCATGTTAGCCTGACTGGTCTTGAACTCCTGACCTCAAGTAATCTGCCAGCCTCAGAGTTCCAAAGTGCTGGGATTACAGGCTTGAGTCACCATGCGTGGCCAGAATTGTTTTTTTGTTTGTCTGTTTGTTTTTGTTTTTTACTTTTATTCTTTCTATTTAAAGAGTACGACTCCTCAGGACAAACCTGAAAACAAGAGAATATATCAAACTTGCTTTCCCGGTTACAATATCTCAGGAAACAGAAAAACAAAAAAAATTAAAATGGAGGCAAGCCAGAGAGAATGTGAAGAAATAAACGATTTGCCAGAGACCTGGAGATTGCAGGGAAAAAGACCATTTGCCATATATTTGTCAGCATTTTCTTCAAGTATTGGCAAGACAATTAGTTAGGCTGATGGGTTAAATATTCACCTTGGTAACAGTAGCGTGGATAGGGTACTATATGGAGAAATTATACAACATATTTACCAAATGTAATGGGCTGATTTTATCACCATATTTTAGAACATAAAATGTGTATTTGACTAACAGGTATTTTACCTTAAATTGCTTTTCTTAGTGTATTATAAACCTGTTTTCTGACACTGGTTATTACTTATTTCTACAGCCTTTATTAGAGGAGCAGTTAAAGAGTAACTTCCACCCTTAAAAAGGTTGATTTGTTTTGCTCCAGGAAGGAGTCTGGTGTGAAATGTTGAGACAAGCTTTACTTAAAGGGCAGTTGCCAGGTGACAGTAGAAATCATTCAGCTCCTTCGTATCCTACCTTACCTTTTCTTTCCTCATCTTTCTAACAGTGAAAGTAATTGGTTACAAAGTCAGTATCCTTGCTTGTCTATTTGCAATGCTCTTTATTTTATCATTATTTTTTAATCCCCTCATTTCAAGAGAGAGCCAGTGGTAGATGCAACCATGCATATCTATAAAAGAGAGAATGAAACAGGGTCACTACATAATGTTTTTAATAATTGTAGATAGCGTATTTTCCTCTTGTGCATTGGAAAGCTGGGCTAAGTTATTTAATTGTTTGCCGATTGTTAAGACATTTGCCTTATAAGGGCATTCATTATCTACTCAGAGAAATTCTTCAGCTTATAGATGAAGAGACTTTCATTCTGGGTGCTTTTATATATTTAAAAATATTTTAGCGATTGAGGTTTCCTGTACTTAATCCAGTCTTTTACTTTCTTTCATGGAAAAAAAGGGCAGGTCTAAATGCAAATTAGCATTACTGTTTAAATATCACAGACCATTTTCTCTGAGCCCAGTTACAATAACTAGTAATTATAAAAATTGCTTGCCTTCGGCTTCCGGCTAAGCCAGTGCTAAACTTGTCCTTTTATTAGATCTGTCAGACTGAGTTAATTATCTTTATGATAATAGATGTGCCTTACCTCCAACAAAACAAATACACTTATAATTAGCTTTTTAGTTAGAGGTTTAATTTATTTATAAAGACTGTTTGTTTTCCTTCTTTTTGCCTGTTTTAAAAACCAGAGTATAGGGAGGGAAGATTTCCAGTTTATCAGGTTACCAGCCTGCTTACTAGTTGATAAAGACAGAGAAAGAAAAAACTCATCTAGCCACCAGGTCCAGTGTTTAATAGTGGTTCATTGCTCTTCAGTATTAGATCACTTCAACTCCAAGGCATTTTATTTTTCTCTGTGTACACAAAAAAAGGCCCTTTTAATCTGCTTTCTGCCTTCTCAAAAGATCAGTGTTATGGAAGCTATTATATGGAAGTACTAACAAATATGAATTGGAAAGCTTTCTGTATTACAGCAGAGCTGCATTAAAAATCAAATCATTTCATACTGGTGCCATGTCCGTAAACTTTTGTGGCACATGCTCCTCTTTCATCTACAACCAGCATGTTTCAGAATATTACACAAATGCCTGCAATGAATTCTTGGAAAGTACGATGAAACAGCAAAGCATAAAGAAAAAAACATGCTTTGTGTCATGTCAAGCAAAGCTGAGTTTCAGCTCTGGTTCTGATGCTCGTTGCCATGTGACTTAGGCAAGTTGTTCAACCTCTGTGCCTAAGTTTCTACATCAGTATAATGAGAATAACACCTACATGAGGAGGGTCTACTGAGAAAACTCAAAAAGAATTTATACAGAAGATTCGACACAGTGCCTGGCTCATACGGGGTACTTTTTATTATTATTATTGTTAGAATTATGAAGGAGTATAGATGCATGGGGAATCTGAAGTCACTCTTAAAACCTAAGAATCATTTTGTAGGTTCTAATTTATATGTAGATATGTATTCTACTAATTTGTAAAACAGACTTCCCTGATCATCTAGAAAGTTATTCTGATTCAAACAAAAATAACGAAAGCCCATACAAAGAAGTGATTTTCCAAAGCTGCTATGCTGAACTTCTACCAATGTCATGCTGAAAATGCGCTGCTTTATCTCAGAGTTATTTACACAAAGCATAACTCTTTTTTTCTTTCTTTCTATAAATGGACTAACTCATTTTGATTTGAAAAATTCTATTGGCTTCATGTTCCCTTCCAGTTTTGATTTGCCAAATATAGAGATCTTGGTTATGATAGCAAAGATCTTATTCATTCAATATAGAACCTAGAGATTGTTTTTTTAATGTGATGTCAGATTTACCAGGATAACGTTCAAGCTGCGGGTCTTTAGGAGTCAGCATTTTAAGCTGATTCCTGGCAAGAAGAGGGATCCCAGTGTTCGAAGTGATGGCTCAACCCCTTGACCACATAGTCAACTGCTCACGCACCCAACTAGAAAGCGTAGGAGGGATGTAAGGGGAAGGAGCTCAGGGCAGTACAGAGCCTAACAGTGCCATCCTGAGTTGAGCATCCTGGCACCTAACACTGAATGGATTTGTTTCTAGAGGTGCTTTAGGTGTTTGGGCATCAAGAGCCAGGATGCGATCATTCAAGTGCCATCCAAGGCCCTTTGTTGTGGGAGTTCCATGACTTTCCCAGTCAGGACATTTTGCCATCTACATAATATTCTTATGAAATCACCTGAAGGTCTTTTCTGTACCTCAGGACCATGGTAAACACACTCAAATCCCTCTATTCCATCATAAAACTGTATGGATTTTTCTTAAAGTCAGGGGTTCCTTTTATTCCCTTTTTCCTAAATAGGAATGAAAGTCTTTGTTTCCAGGCTCTCTGGCTGGTGTTGTCAACAGGAGATTATGGGACATATTTCTGTGACCTGTACTTTAGTCCTGAGCTCCTACAATAGGAAATTCATTCGTTAATTCAGTAGCGATTTTTTTTTTTTTTTTTTTTTTTTTGCCAAAGCAGTGTGCTGGAGGCAGTGCGTACAGCAATAAAATGATAAACACATTCTCTGTTCTTTCTTTACCTCTGCTCCCACATGTTTTGTAAAAGGTCAGCTGTGACATGAAGACAATCCAGGGACAACTACAACAACATGGAGGTGGGCACATTATGCAATAATCCAGAGAAAAGAAGTATTCATGTTTAGAAGAATAGTATTTAAAAGAACATTTTATCACTTAGGAGCTGGATAATCGGAACTTGGGATGTCAGTATCTCCAGCATTTTCCTTTCTTTCTTTCTTTTTTTTTTTTTTTTTTTTTTGAGATGAAATCTTGCTCTGTCACCCAGGCTAGAGTGGTGCAGTGGCACAATCTCGCCCTATTGCAACCTCCACCTCCCAGGTTCAAGCGATTCTCCTGCCTCAGCCTCTGTAGTAACTGAGATTAAAGGCATGCGCCACCACACCCAGCTAATTTTTGTATTTTTAGGAGAGACAGGGTTTTCACCATGTTGGCCAGACTGGTCTTGAACTCCTGTCCTCAAGTGATCCACCCACCTCTGCCTCCCAGATTGCTGGGATTACAGGTGTGAGCCACCATGCCCAGCCCTCCAGCACTTTTCAATCAACAAAAGTCATTTATAAAACAACATAACTATTTTAGTAGTTAAGAAAACAAATATAGGTACTTAGCAAAGATATCTGGATTTTGTATTCTTATGAAAATATATAGGCATATTATCTATTGATTCAACAAATACTAATTAGGATGCTAATATTTGTCAGGCACTTCTAGGCTCTGGGTATTACTAGTGAACAGGGCCTTCTAGCTGCTGCTGTATCATTAATATACACTTTCTTATATCTGTACATAAGGCCAGGTACATAATACAGAAGAGGCTCTCTCAAACCTGTCCAGCCTAACAACTTGCTAATCAAT
This sequence comes from Trachypithecus francoisi, assembly GCF_009764315.1. NCBI lineage: Eukaryota > Metazoa > Chordata > Mammalia > Primates > Cercopithecidae > Trachypithecus > Trachypithecus francoisi. Next base: position 22,479,741 of record NW_022681454.1, read on the forward strand.
CCCTCCATTTTCCCTCTCAAACCTACTGAATAATGTAGCACCCTGCATTTTTGCAACTGCTCCTACTCTGTTGAAGTATGGGTTTATGAAAAACCATGATTTTTTTGTTTCTAAATTTTGCATGTACCAGTTTTTCTTTTTAGTGTATTTATGGGAGTTAATTACATAGGTAAATGAAGTAAACATGAGCATAAAAAGAGAATTGTAAATTGTGTAAAACTAATTGAAATGTTGAGAGAGACTCAGTGGGAATGAGTCACTAAGATGCATTTGTTTTTGAAATAAACACACGTGCAGCAAATGCTCATCTATCCTCACATGTATCTGCTGATGGGGAATGCCCTCTGCATATTTGTGAGACTGTATCTATGGCTGGCTGAGGACTGGAAGGTATAACGGAGCTCATAGAGCATTTGAAATATGGGAGCCTTCCTCAAAGTAATTTTGATGAATATCCTAAAGAATGAAAACTAATAATTCACATTCTCTGTTTCACAAGAAATTAAAAATGTCTTCATTTATCCTTCATGAATGAATTCATGATTTAAATATTTTGGTAAAAAGAATTTTTTTAATAGCTGCCTGTAAGACTAAGTGAAGGAAATGTGGCTGAATGTAAAAAGGCCAATCTTGCCTTCCTTTTCTTTCTTCTGTGTAAATCATTTGAGGCTTTTCTTTGCTACTGCTGTGCTCCAGTGAGCCAATCTGATCTCTAAGTCATTACTACCTCTTTTGCCTGAATGACAGGGCTACATACAAATAGAACTTGTAGTGTAATTCTACACTTGTATTAACACTTATTTCTCTCCATTTTATTTAAGAATAATGGTGCAGAGAGGCCCCAAAATAGTATTAGACTCTAGTAGCGTGTCTGCAAATTACCATCCATTTCTCTGTATCCTGCCTTTCCTTAGCTGTCACTTCCATGGACTTATTCATAGACTCTAGCTCTTGCATCTGGTTCTACCACTGATGCTTTTCAAAGATTTATCAGATAGAGGTGGGGGATGGTTTTTATGTGTTTAATTTCTTTCTTTAATTTTTTTTTTTTTTTTTTTTTATTGAGACAGGGTCTAGCTCTGTCACCCAGGCTGGAGTGCAGTGGCATGATCTTGGATCAATGCAACCTCTGCCTCACAGGTTCAAACTATTTTCCTACTTCAGCCTCCTGAGTAGCTGGGACTACAGGCACACTCCACCATACCCAGCTAATTTTTATATTTTTGGTAGCGATGGGGTTTCACCATGTTGCCTTGGCTCATCTCAAACTCCTGGGCTCGAGCGAGCCTCCTGCCTCGGCCTCCCAAAATTCTGGGATTACAGGCGTGAGCCACCACTTCTGGCCTATATGTGTTCATAAACAGTTCCCGTCTCCTCACACATGGTTTCTACAATGGTCTGTTTCTAAAAGCCAGTTCACACATCTTCCCTTAAGCAATTCACATTCCTGGGCACTGTTTCTATTATGTCATCTCCTGCTCTTCAGATCAGGAGAAATTGGGGCCAAAGTGGGGGTATAAATCTCCACCTCACAAAACATTCAAAGATCCAGTCTGATGGAGGCTCTGTCATCTTTAATATATGTCTTCACAGATGACCTGGGAATTACTACCCAATCAGAAAAGTAGAAATGAGTATGGAGGATTTTGCATGGAAAATTGATAAGGCCCAATCCTGGGATCTGCAAATGTTACTTACATGTATATTAACCCTTGATCACATGACTGCACAAAATTTCAAGAAAAAAGAATCGTGAAATGTAGGCTGTCTTTGGGACCAAGAAGAAGAAATGCCTTTTGGTTTCAGGTGACAGTGACCACCAGAGTGACATTATAGTTTTTCTGGAACCCAGTTGTTAGATCAAAGTGATCATCAACTACAAAGTGGAATTTTAGTGTGACAGGATTGAAAGAAGAAAAGGTTTGGAAATAAGCATTCTTACACAAACACTCTCTTAGAAATCCCAATTTAATGTGTTAAGCTCAAAGGTTTTTGTCACTAGTGATGATCAACCTGGGGATGTTATCGGAATGTGGGTCCTCAAATTTTCTATGTCTTCTGGGAGACCCAGTTGGGTTAAGAGTGACTCTGCCTCTTGAGAATGAAGTTCTGTCACATTAGGAAAAGCCCCAATGGAGGGCTTGCTCAACCTCTTACCCACAGCCACATCTGCAACAGTGGCCTAGGTCCGGTCCATTTGGGTCGTGGTTTTTGGAATCTGCTGTTGTTAAGATTCTCACTACCAAGGATGAAGAGTCACTCTAGCAGTCAGATCTCCATTTGTCTACAAAGCTGTCTCTACTACACGACCAAAATTGAGTAATTCCTCATGGACAAAAATATAACAGCCTTGGCAAATGGTTTCAACTGGTCCTATGGAATATAATTACGTTATGACCTAGCCTGGTTATAGGGTAGCAGAGTCCACCTGGGTATGATAGTAGCTGCAAATATTGAGACCTCCACCAATCACATTGTATTCCCATGGTACTTTCAGGGGTGGTGAAATGGAGGCTATCTATAGACCCATAAATAAACTGGCAACAAAGAACGTGCAAACTCTAGATGTTTCCTATATTAAGTACATGGAACAAGATACCATTCCAAGTCTTTCTATAACAGTTCTCCAGTGAGGGATTGGAGATATTTCATAAGCAATATTCATTGCATGTCTTTCACTTGGTGCCCATTTGTAGTAATATTTACCCAACTTTTGTTTGCATTTAGTAAAATAAACTGATTTATAAGAATTAGGTATCAGAGCATTTTCATCAAACTCTCAATTGAATTCCTTGCAGGACTTCTTCAGTGGCCACATTAATTTTGCATGAATAACCTATTAGTTCTGAAAACAAAATTATATACATTTTGGTCAATTTAAAGAACATTTTGATATCTGGATTTGCTTCCACACGTGATATTATAAGTATGTAGTCATAAGATCATTGATATTACTAGATTTTCTTTCTGTTTTTTTTTTTTTTTTTGAGATGGAGTCTTGCTCTGTTGCCCAGTCTGGGGTGCAGTGACGTGATCTCAGCTCACTGCAAGCTCTGCCTCCCGGGTTCACGCCATTCTCCTGCCTCAGCCTCCCAAGTAGCTGGGACTACAGGCACCTGCCACTACGCCTGGCTAATTTTTTGTATTTTAAGTAGAGACAGGGTTTCACTGTGTTTGCCAGGATGGTCTCAATCTCCTGACCTTGTTATCTGCCTGCCTCGGCCTCCCAAAGTGCTGGGATTACAGGCGGGAGCCACTGCGCCTTGCCCTGATATTACTAGATTTTCTAAAATGAATACTAATACTAGTGTTGTTTGTTGGGTTCTGGTTTCAATAGGTTAGCTCACGTGTTAGAGATAATGACTTCAGGTATAGTGGCTGCTTTTAGTTTTCTGTGAAAAAGACATTTTCACAGATGCCCCTCATGCATAACAGCTCATAGAAATGGATTAAAGGAGATGAAGTGGACGATGAAGGAAATTTTTCTTAACAAACCAATGTTATTCCTTTTGTTCCAATGTCTCCCTCTTGATATCAGTTCAGTTTGTATTTTCAAGGTCCATGATGGACCTCAGCTTTACTCCTCTACAAAGGTATCAGGCCACTTTTATCTACCAGAAGAATATCATCCATGTGTAACTTTGCCTCTCTACAGCATCTAAATCAGAAAAGTTAGAGCATGACATAGGAAGGATCCCTCAAAATATAGTTTTGGAGATTACAAAGCTTAAGAGTCATTATTTCTCCTTCCCTCCATGTCAGAAAAATAGAAAATAGACACAAGGATCACTAGCTACATGTGACAAGGTATTATCTTTGCTAATGGCTAATCAGGTGCCCAATTGTCCCCCTAATATAGGCCTCCTGATAATGTATGTTAGAGAATGTAGCTTAGAACCAAAGCCTGAAGAAAAGTTTTTATTTTCATTTTAAAATGAGACCTTCAAGGAGAGCTGGGTCTGCCGAATAGACTTCGATTATACAAAGCCAGCCTGCCGAAAGAACTGTAGGCCTGGTTCATACATGGTTACCAGAGAGAGAGAGAGAGACAAAGAGAAATGGCAGATCTTCGTCAGGGCACTTATCTTATGGGAACAGAGAACAGAGAAGGAAAGCTCACTCTCTATATGTGTAAGCAGCTCCAGGACATCGAGAGACTATGCCTGACCTCAGTAATGAGCTGCTGCACGGTAACCACACCCACTGCTAAAAGTATGTTCCTGCCATACCTGGGTTCTCACTAATCAAGGTCAGCTGTTCTCCTTCTTCAGAGGAGGAGGGAATAAGATAGCGAGATAATACTGAAGTGCAGTGTGAGAAGTTAGAGGATTAAATGCACACAGGCATAACTCGATTTACCAGGCTTTGATTTATTGTGCTTTGTAGATAATGCATTTCTTTTTACAAATTGGAAGTTTATGACAACCCTGAGTCCAGCAGTCTATCAACGCCACTATATGTACTCGTTTCATGTCTCTGCATCATATTTTGCGATATTTCAAACTTTAGTTTTTTCAAACTTTTTCATGTTTGAATACTTCAAACTTTTTCATGTTTATTATATCTGTTACAGTGATCTGTGATGCAGTAATTTCTGATGTTATGATTGTGATTGTTTTGGGGTGCCATGAACTGTGCTCATGTAAGACGGCAAACTTAATCAAGAGATGTGTGTGTTCTGACTGCTCCACCAACCAGTTGTTCCCTCTTCTCTCTCCCTTTCTTGGGCCTTTCTATTCCCTGAGACACAACAATATTGAACCAATATTGGTAGACCAATTAACAACCCTGCAATGGCCCCTAAATGTTCAAGTGAAAGGAAAAGTTGCATGTCTCTCACTTGAAATCAAAAGCTAGAAATGATTACCTTAGTGAGGAGAGCGTGTTGAAAACCAAGATGGGCTGAAAGGCAGGCCTTTTTGTGCCAAAACTAAGTTGGCGATGCAAAGAGGAAGTTCTCAAAGAAAATTAAAAGTGTGACTCCAGTGAACACACAGATAAAATAAAAATTAAAAACTAAATTTATAAAAGGCAAAACAGCCTTATTGCTGACATGGAGAAAGTTGGAGTGGTCTAGATACACGATTGAATCAGCCACAACATTCCCTTAAACCAAAACCTCTCTGCAATTCTACAATGACTGAGACAGGAGAGAAAGCTGAAGAAGAAAAATCTGATCTGATGCTAGCAGAGGTAGGTTGATGAAGTTTAAGGATAGAAGCTATCTCCATACCATGAAAGTACAAGGTGAAGCAGCAAGTGCTGATATGGAAGCTATAGTAAGTTATCCACAAGACTTGGCCAAGGTAAGTGATGAATGTGGCCACACAAAGCAACAGGTATTCAATGTAGATAAAACAGCCTTGTATTGGAAGATTTCATCTAGGACTTTCATAGTCAGAGAGGAGGAGTCAACACTTGGCTTTAAAGCTTCAAAGGACAGACTGACTTTGTTTTTAGGGGCTAAGGAATCTAATGACTTTAAGTCAAAACAAATGGTTATTTAAAATTCTGAAAATTCTAGAGCCCTTAAAAGTGATGCTAAATCTATTTATCTGCACACTCGAAGCAGAACAACAAAGCCTGGATGATGAGACACCCATTTACCACATGGTTTCCTGAATACTTTAAGCCAACTGTTGAGACCTATGACTCAGAAAAAAATTATTTTTTAAAATATTTCTGCTCATTGACAGTGCACCTGGTCACCCAAGAAGCTAACAAAGATGTACAGAAAACTAATGTTTTCATGCCTGCTAACACAACATTCATTCTGCAGTGCATAAATGAAAGAGTAATTTCAACTTTCAAGTCTTAACATTAAAAAATGATCTTATCATTTTGTAAAGCTATGGCTTCTATAGACAGTGATTCTTCTAGAGGCTCTGGGCAAAGAAATTTGAAAGACTTCCAGAAAGGGTTCACCTTTTTAGTGCCATTAAGAAAAGTAAAACCTTTATGGAAAACAATATGGAGTTAAAAAGAAATAGAAAATCATGTCCTTTTTAGCAACATGGATGCAGCTGAAGGCCATTATACAAAGTAAAATAATGCAAACACAGAAAATCAGATACTGCATGTCCTCACTTACAAGTGGGAGCTAAACAATGGGTACAAATGAACATAAAGATGGAAAAAATGTAGACACTGGGAACTCCAAATGAGGGGACGGAGGGAGAGAGAGATAAGGATAGAAAAGCTACTTATTGGGTACTATGTTCATTATTTGGGTGATTGGTTCACAGGAAGCCCAAATTCCAGCATTATGCAATATACCCACGTGACAAATCTCAACATGTACCCTATGAATCTATAAAAAATGCTAAAAATAATACAGAAGAAAACTGTAGAAATTTCTCAAAGAATTAAAATAGATTTGACCTAGCAACCCTACTGTGGGTATCTACCCAAAGGAAAAGAAATAATTATATCAAAAATTGTACATCTATGTTCCCTGCAGCACTATTCACAATAGCAAAGTCATGGAATCAACCTAAATGCCCATCAGATGATTGAATAAAGAAAATGTGGTGTGTATATATATATATATATATATATATATAGACCGTGGAATACTACACAGCCATAAAAGAATGAAATTATGTCAATATTGGTGGTGCTGGAAGCTATTATCCTAAGTGAAATAACTCAGAAACAGAAAATCAAATACCATATATTCTAACTTACAAGTGAAAGCTAAATAATGGGTATGCACGGACATACAAAGGGAAATAGTAGACACTGGGGACTCCAAAAGGGAGGAGGATGAAAGGGGAGTGAGGGTTGAAAGATTACCTATTGGGCACCATGTTTACTATTTGGGTGATGAGAAACCCAAACCTCACTATTACACAATATATCCATGTAACAAATCTGCATGTTTACCTTCTGAATCTATTTTTTTTTAAAAAGCAACACTTGAGAATTATGGAAGGACATGAAAATATTAACATTAGCAAGAGTTTAGAAGCTCATTCCAACCCTCAGAGATGACTAAATTGCTGCAATGTCGTGACAATACTTTAACAGATGAGGATCTGCTTTTTATGGATGTGCAAAGAAAATGGTTTGTTGAGATGAAATCTACTCCTGGGGAAGATGCTGTAAACATTGTTGAAATGACAACAAAGAAGTCAGAATATTATTATTACATAAGCTTACTTGATCTTGACTACAATTTTGAAAGAAGTTCTGTGGGTGAAATGCTATCAAATAGCACTGAGTGATACAGAGAAATCTTTCGTGAAGGAATAAGTCAGTTCATGGGTTAAATTTCATTTCTGTCTTATTTTAAGGAATTGACACAGTCACTCTATCCTTCAGCAACCACCACTCTTATCAGTCAGCAGCCATCATCAATATTGAGGAAAGACCTTCCATGAGAAAAAGAATTACGGCTTGCTGAAAGCTCAGATAGATTATTCTTAGCATGTTTAGCAATAAAGCATTTTTAATATTAAAGTATATACATTGTTTTCTTAGACATAATGCTATTGCACACTTAGGCTACACTGCAGTATATACATAAGTTTTACATTCACTGGGAAAAAAAAAAAAAATTCATGTGACTCACTTTACCGCAACCTTTACTTTGTTGTGGTGGTTTGGAACTGAACCTGCAATATCTCAGAGGTATGTCTGTACTGCTGCACATGCTTTCATGTGTTGTAGTAGGATTATTTCTTGGAAAGCTGAAGAGTTCCTTTGTTTTCATCAGGCACAATGAAAGCAGAAAGAAATATTCTGCATTGGCTGGAAGCAAAAGGTGGGGGCAGAAAATGGGTAGCTCAACTCCCATGGCTTTGAAAGGATTGCTCGTAAGGTGGCAGGACTGGTATAGACAGGTAGTGTTTCTAAATGTTATATTGACTCAAGTGCCTAAACTCAGACTTCCACAAGGTCTTTCTTTATGTGATAGCTAATGATGCTTTCATCCCCATCTGGCATTCGGTCTTCCAAGTCCTTCCCCACCTCCACCCTTGCCCCTGCCTTCTCAAGGACATGAAACGTAGGATTTGAAATGAAATTGAGGATTGATAAGTAGGAATGTATTAGAGGAAAGGAACATCTCAAATTCTGCCACCAGGGAGAGCTCTTATTTGGGGACAGGTTTATCACTTTGCTTATTCAACAAACATTTATCAAGTGGAATGTAGCCATCCTCAAGAGTCTACTGATGCCAATTTATGAAACTGCAATAAAAGGTACAGTCAGTCTGCCACTTTAGTTGTTCCCTTGATACTAAAATGTTGTTGAAAACAAATTCTAATGTTAGCCTTTGAAACATAATACCAGGTTATAAGGTGATCATCAATAATATGTTCATCTGTATTTTTAATATCATTATTGAAACTCAAAAAGAAATTCAGAGACCACGTGGACCAGAAAAATATATCCTAAGAATGCCAGAGACCTTATTCCACAGTTTTAGGAATGGTAGTGTAGAGGAAAAACGAACTGTTCTGGGCCTCAAATAGACTGAAATTCTAATCCTGGCTCTGGAACTTACAAGATGCTTTATCTTAGCCAGGTTATATAAAGTAATAACTTTATATTTTAAAAATGAGAATAATACAGCTTATATCATGGAGTTCTTATGAGGAAGACATAACATGATGTATGTAATATATGTCCTATAGCATGTTATCTAGTAGAATCCTAATCAATATGGGTTCCTTCTATGCCACACTGCCCCCTTCAAGTGCAAGGAACAATATTAGAGATTCAATGGTCAATTTAACATTATCCACAAGAAGATCCCAACCTGTTAAGATGATAGAAATGTAAATACAAATACAATACATTGTGATAAAATATCACAATAGAAAATGTAACACATAGAAAAAAAGTTTTAAACTGTAGAAGAGAAATGCTTATGTGATTATAGAATTATGAGGCATTTTTAAGACTACTATGACGTAAGAAAGAAATATAAAATCCTATTTTTAAAATTACATGGTTTTCTTATGCCAATATAAAAACATACTAATAGTTCCAACATTTTATTTATGCCATATAGGATGATAGTTAAAAATTGGAGAAAGAATCCAGTATTTTAAAAAAGCAATGATTTTCAATAAACAAAAAAGAAGAGAGGCCTAAGCTGACATGCTCTTGCCCAATCGCCATGTGATGCCCTCCATCATATTAAGAAAAAGGCCCACCCCAATGCAGCCCCTTGACCTTAGACTCCCCAGTCTCTGGAGCTGCAAGAAATAAATTTATTCTCTTTAGAAAAGGCATGGGGCTACTGCAGCTTTTGTGTCACCACATAGCAACTGCAAATGAAGCCATAACAGAAGAGAGTAAGAACCAGCAAAGGGATGATCTTAAGAGCAACATTTGAAACATCATTTCCAGCCTGCGATTTCATTTACCTGAACCAATGTATTTACTTTCTACTTAGGTCAATTTGGGTTATGTTTTATTTTACTTGCAACCAGAGGACTCCTGAATAAAGAAGTAAGGTTGCCTAGATGCCTAGTCACATTATTTTCCAAAATTGTTATATACTTGATATGTATATATTATTGTATGTGTTTAATATTATATTAAAAATAAACTCATAATTCTGGCTTAAGAAGTTGCACATCGCCAGGGTCATTATAGGACTCTCTGGGGTTCTCCCCATCGTCAGCTATACATTCCAAAGATAACAACTCATATAAATTTTATGTTTATCATAACTTTGCCTATTTTTGAATATTATTAAAATACTACATTATTCAGAAACTGACTTTTGTTACGAATCATGTGTGTAGTCTACATAACTATTTTCACAATTGTATGGGTGCATCACAGTTTATTTAAACATTGTACTGCTGAATAACCCTTGAGATGTATTTGAGTGAACTATTAAAAATGGACTTTATGCCGGGCGCAGTGGCTCAAGCCTGTAATCCCAGCACTTTGGGAGGCCGAGGCGGGCGGATCACAAGGTCAGGAGATCGAGACCATCCTGGCCAACACGGTGAAACCCCGTCTCTACTAAAAAGTACAAAAAAACTAGCCGGGCGAGGTGGCGGGCGTCTGTAGTCCCAGCTACTTGGGAGGCTGAGGCAGGAGAATGGCGTGAACCCGGGAGGCGGAGATTGCAGTGAGCAGAGATCCGGCCACTGCACTCCAGTCTGGGCGACAGAGCAGACTCCGTCTCAAATAAATAAATAAATAAATAAATAAATAAATAAAAATGGGCTTTATGAACATTCTGATTGTGTTCTCTGGTGCAGATGAGTAAGATTTTCTCCACATACACCCAGAGAAGAAACTGTAAAGTTATAAGACATTCACATCTTCAATATTGCTAAATAATATCAAGGCTTTCCCACAGTATTTTTTGCAGCAGAGTTATTTCCACCTGTTGGGAAGAGGCCCCCCAAAATCTGGCCATAAACTGGCCCCAAAACTGGTCATAAACAAAATCTCTGCAGCACTGTGACATGTTCATGATGGCCATGACACCCACGCTGGAAGGTTGTGGCTGTACAGGAATGAGGGCAAGGAACCTCTGGACCACCCAGGGTGGAAAACTGCTTAAAGGCCTTCTTAAACCACAAACAATAGCTTGAGCGATCTGTGCCTTAAAGACACGCTCCTGCTGCAGTTAACTAGCCAGACCCATTCATTTATTTCGGCCCATCCCTTTGTTTCCCATAAGGAATACTCTTAGTTAATCTATAATCTATAGAAACAACGCTTATCACTGGCTTGCTGTCAGTAAATACTTGGGTAAATCTCTGTTCAAGGCTCTCAGCTCTGAAGGCTGTTGAGACCCCTGATTTCCTACTGCACACCTCTATATTTCTGTGTGTGTGTCTTTAATTCCTCTAGCGCTGCTGGTTTACAGTCTCCCCGACCGAGCTGGTCTCGGCACCACCAACAGTGTGGGAGATTCTTCTTTGCTTCAAATACTTGCCTACCTAGGGTTTTGTCAAAATTTTTTATTTCTACTCAATCTGTGAAATTATAACTCATTATGATTTTTGTTTTATTTCTCTAATTGTTATTAAAAATGTTATCTCATATATTTCGCGTTCTGTTTATTCATGCATTTTGTTCATTTTTCTTTCTTTCTTTTTATATATATATTTTTTTTGAGATGAGTCTCGCTCTGTCACCAGGCTGGAGTGCAGTAGCGCGATTTCAGCTAACTGCAACCTCCGTCTCCTGAGTTCAAGCTATTCTCCTGCCTCAGCCACCCCAGTAGCTGGGACTATAGATGCATGCCACCACGCCCAGCTAAGTTTTACGTTTTTAGTAGATGGGGTTTCACCATGTTGGCCAGGATGGTCTTGATCTCTTGACCTCGTGATCCGCCCATCTCGGCCTCCCAAAGTTCTGGGATTACAAGCATAAGTCACTGCGACCGGATGCATTTTGTTCATTTTTCTATTGCATTGTTTAATTATTGATTTATATTTTCATTACATATTTTGGATTCTAATCTTTTACTGGTCTATATTTTACAGAAATTTTCTCCAGTTTGCGGCTGATCTTTTCACTCTTTTTTTTTTTTTTTTTGAGACGGAGTCTCGCTCTGTCGCCCAGGCTGGAGTGCAGTGGCCGGATCTCAGCTCACTGCAAGCTCCGCCTCCCGGGTTCACGCTATTCTCCTGCCTCAGCCTCCGGAGTAGCTGGGACTACAGGCGCCCGCCACCTCGCCCAGCTAGTTTTTTTTTTTTTTTTTTTTTTTTGTATTTTTTAGTAGAGACGGGGTTTCACCGTGTTAGCCAGGATGGTCTCGATCTCCTGACCTCGTGATCCACCCGTCTCGGCCTCCCAAAGTGCTGGGATTACAGGCTTGAGCCACCGCGCCCGGCTCTTTTCACTCTTATGATACCATTTGATGATCAGAAGTTTAAAAAAATTTTAACATATGTGAATTTATTAATTATATTTTATGAGTTATGTATATTAAGAATCCTTCTCTATGCCAAGTTCATTTTTCTGTATTTTATTCTAAAAATGTAAAAGTTTGCCTTTTAAAAGTATCTCCTAAAGCCTAATAAGTACTTGAAATAGAGATATAATTTTATATTTTTTCATCTAGATAACGGATTCTTCCAGTAGTGTTTGAGTCCATCCTTTCTTATTGCTCTGAAATGTCACCTCTATCATAAATCATGTTTGCATAAAGTGTGGGTTAATTTTTTGAACTCTTTATTCTAGACCATGGGTTTTTTTGTCCAAGGTGTGCCAATAATGTTGTCTTACTTCTTAGGCTTTTATAAGATGTCTTAATATATATCACAAGTTTCCTCTTATGATTCTTTTTAAGAAATGTCTTCTAAATTTAGCCATTTTCTTATCCATATTCGTTTTATAATCACCTTGGAAAGCTTGGAATTTTTATTGAAATTAGATTGAATGTATACATTAATTTGGGGAGAAATGATATTTTAAAATGTTGAGATTTTCTGTCTGTGAACATGATATATCTCTCCATTTATTTAGGTCTTCTTTAATAGTAAGGTTTTAAATTTTATAAAGGGCATGTACTTCCTTTATTAATTTTATTCTCATGTAGCATTTATTTTATCTTGTTTTAAAATTACATTTTCTATTTGTCAATTCAATTTCCAATTGTAGTGGCATCTTACAGTTAAATTTTAATATTTATTTTTTACTCCATTGATTGTTGTCTTAGAATATGCTCTGAATAATAATGACTTTTTGAGTTTTGTTGAGATCACGCTTATGACCTCATAAGTAGTCAAATTTTTATAAAACTGTATATTCTCAAATTTTTGGATGCAGGATATTTTTAATACATCAACTTACATAAATTGTCTATATTTTTACTTATTTTTTACATTTAATTTAACAACTACTAAATGATGTGTGTTAAGTGCTGATCCTGTGTTAATATTGTAAATGTTTATTTATGTTATGACTCAAAGTTTTTTGTAAGTCTAAAATATATAATTCTGTTGAGCTGAAACTTTAATTCTTATGGGGAGATACTCTTTATTTTGAACAATGCCCTCCAGCTTAACGTCAAGTTTCTTTTATGTCGATATAGCTACACTTTCAGTTAGCAAATGCTTGGAAATTTTCAATAATTTTTTGTTTAACCTTACTCTTTTATTTTGATTTAAACATATCTTTTGTAAGCAGCATATAACTAGATACCGTTTCCTCCAGAAAGACAAATTTTATCTTTTAACTATCAAGATTAGTCTATATTTAGAGAAATTTTTACTATATTGGAGTTTTTCTGGCATCTTATTTTGTGTGTTTTTGTCTTATTTTTTATTGTTTCCTGACTTTCTGGCACTGAGTTTTTAAAAGTTTATTCCATTTATCCTTCTGTATAGTCAAAAGTTATGTCATCTGCTTCTAATCTGTTAGTGATGATTCTAGATATTTTAACAGGTATAATTAATTTAATCCTGAATAATATAAGGACCTTAGAGAATTTTTTTAGCAAATCACCCATATGTATATTTGTCCAGAAACATAATTCTATATTCTATCTCCATATATTATCTATTTTTATTATTGTTTTGTATCATTGAAGTCTGTTTAAGTTTATTATAGCCTTATTGTTTTCTTTGCTTATCATTTCTTCATGCACTTTAAGACTCTCAGGAATTATTCTTTTCTTGGAAAAGGCACTTAGGAATTCCTTTAGTGACAAGCGGTCGTGGTAAATTCTTTCTTTTTAGTTTAAAATGTGGTAATTTTGTCCACATTCCTGATAAGTTATTCGGTTGTACAGTTCTAAGTTAGCAACTGATTTCTCCCATCACTTTAAAGTTATTATTGGAAACACATTGATATATATTATAGTTATCATTTCTGCTCTTGGAATCAACATAATATTCATCATTTCTCTGAGGAAGTTTGGCTTTTTCCTGGCTATATTTAAGATCTTATTTTACATTCTATAGGCTGAGTACAGAATAAATTGGTGTGGATCTCCAAAAATTCACTCCAATTTGGATTAACTCTGTTTCCTAATCTGTGATTTAATATCATCATTACAGGGAAATTCTAAGCCATTATGACCTGAAATATTTTGACTCTGTCCACTGTATTATTTCCTTCAGGAAATCTGATTAAATCTATGTTAAGTATTATCATCTGTATTCTGTCTCTCTCTTCCTATCTCTGTATTACATTCTGGGTAATTATATTAGCTTTATTTTTGGGTCACTAATTCTCTCTTTAGCTAAATCAGGTCTGCTTTTTAATATATCCATTGGCATTCAAATGTCAAGTATACTTTCATTCACAGGAAACATATTTGTTTCATAAAAAATGTCTGGTCAGTTTTGATGGTGTATTTTGTTATTCTTACACAGCTGACCCTTGAATACCGTGGCAGTGAGAGGTGCTGACTTCCTGCACGGTGAAAAACCTATATACAATTTTTGATTCCCCAAAAGCTTAACTTCTAATAGCCTACTGCTGAACAGAAACCTTACCAATAACATAAACAGTTAATTAACAAGTATCATATATGTTGTAAGTATTATATACTGTAATCTTAATAATATAACAATTAACAAATATATTATTATATGTATTATATAGCGTAATCTTAAAATGAAACAAGCCAGAGAAAATAAAATGTTATTAAAATCATAAGGAAGAGAAAATATATTTATTACTCATTAAGTAGAAGTAGATTACCATATGAGTGTTCATCCTAGTTGTCTTCACATTGAGTAGACTGCAAAAGAGGAGAAAGAGGAGAGGCTGGTCTTGCTGTCTCAGGAGTGGCAGAGGCAGAAAAAGTGGAAGAGATGCAACGGGCGGCAGGAGAGGCAAGCATACTTTATGGAAATATGTCATAATTTATGTCTGAATTTTTTGCTTTATTTCTCTAAAAATATTTTTTATATGGTATCAATCCTTCTTCTACCATTTCCTTTAGTTTCAGTGCCCGTATCATAGAAGGGTACATCATAAAAGAAGTCAAAAGAAGTCTTGAATAATTAGAATCCTTCTGCCAGAATGTCTAGTGTCAATTTGCTTTCCGGTACTGCTTCTTTTACATCTTCTTCCTTATTGTCTGAACTGGTTCAAGAGTACTCATTTCCATCAAGCAGACATCTTTTAAGTCCTCTGGTGTGCTGTCTATTAACTGTTGAGTTTCTCCAAGATCCCTGTCTTGAACTCCTTCACCCCCACCACTCTCACTATTTTTTACCATATCAACAATCTTTTCCATGATTTTTTTAATTAGTTCTCTGATGAACTCCTGAACAATATTTGGACACAGTTTTCTCCAGCACAAATTTATTTCTGGCTTAATGGCTTTCAGGGCTTTTTTTCTGTAACAACCATGACATCTTCAATCGTGTAATCCTTCCAGACTTTCATGATATTCTATCAGGGTTCTTTTTAATAGTGTTGGCAATCTTTTCATAAAATACTGTATGTAATGAGCTGTAAAGGTCCTTATGACCCCCTAATCTGGAGGCCAAACTTAGGGACATTGTGTTTGGTGGCAAGTAGACGATTTCCATGTCTTTGGTGTTGAGCTCATGGCATTCTGGGTAGTCACTGGCATTGTCCAATATCAAAAGAACTTTAAAAGGCAATTCTGTACTGGCAATGGTACTTCATGACTTCAGGGACAAAGAATCAATGAAAGAAATTCAGAAAAAGAGTTCTTGTATGAGCCTTCTTGTTGTACAGCAAAAAAAAACTGACAGGTGATGTTTATCTTTTTCCTTCAAGACTAGGAGTTAACAGTTTTATAGATGAAGGAAGGATTGTTTATAAACCCACCTGCATTGAAACAAAACAATAGAATTAGCGTATCCCTCCCTGTCTTAAATCCCAAATACAGCACTTACAGCTTCATTAAAAACCTGTTCAGGAAAATATACTTTCTCCTTAATGATTTTCTGAATGGTGTCTGGGAACTTTTCTGCTGCCTCCTGGTTGGCAGAAGCTACTTCTCCTGTTACCTTGATGTTTCTTAAGCCAATTCTCTTTCCAAAATTATTGAACCATCCTTTGCTGGCATTAAATTCTCTAGCTTTAGGTTATTCACATTCATTTTACTTTTTCATATACTGTAATCACTTGGCTTATTCTCAAATCATACTAGAGTCTATAGGTATGCCTTTTTTATAGCAATCTTGCACTCACAGAAAAGCTACATTTTCAGTATGAGATTAAAAGATATTTTATAAAAATATCAGCTTTTCATGCCTGCTGGCACAGCTACTGTGGCAGCTTCATGAATTTCCTTTTCTTTTATTACAGTTGTGTTTACACTGGATTCATTTATCTTAAAATGATGGGCAACCACAGTTGCAGACCTCAATCTATGGTGTATATTGAACTATTCAACTTTTAACAAAATATAGTATCTTGACTGTTCTTTGCTTCTTGTGAGCACTTCCAGCATCACTAGTGGCACTACACATGGGTTCAAGGTTTTTGGTGTTGGACTCAACATGATGAAAAATACGTGAGAACTGTGAGGGATCACTTTTTACTGAAATATACAATTTACTGGAGAGACTACTCACATGAATATGATTAGCATCACAGTACATTTTAAGCAGATACTGGCAATACTTGAGTTCACTACAATAATAACAAGAGGTGGCTATAAAATTATTATGATAGTATAGTATGTACTACAGTAATTTTATGGAGTTATGATTCAATACTGCATCTATATACTGATGTACATTTCTCTCAACTATAATGGTGCCATGTCCAGTCTCTGTTTTTGTGTGTTGTTTTGATACATTTTAACTTTTTGTAATAGATTTGTGTATACTTTATGGTAGTAAATAAGAAAATAAACTATTAATAGTTTTGCATATGTTTTATGCATTTATAACATATCTATTTTTTAAATATCTCTAGACTACTCTCTTTATCTGTGAGTTTTTGCCAGTTATCACAAAATCTACAAAAAGTTTTCCAATATCTTTATTGAAAGAAAAATCTACATATAAGTGGACCCATGTAGTTCAAATCCATGTTGTTCAAGAGTCAACTGTATAAATCTTGCTTATCCATTTAAAAAAAAAATCTCATATTTCGTGGGTTTTATTTTTGAAAATTCTATGGTGAGTAGGCTTAGGGATGGTTTCTATATAAATTAATGCATTTGGTTTTGCTAGGCTTCTGGGGCAATTATCAAATCTGGAACACTATAAACTGTTTTCTCAGTTTGAGGGGTTTTAGCAAAATAGAAAACAAGAATTTAAACTTGATAATAAATTTAGGCTGTTTTATGTATATACGTATTCATTGAAAACTTTTTCCTTTCCATTATGGCAGTGGTAAAAAGATATTACTGTCATCTTTTTACAGGCAGACATTTTCCCTAGTATACCTTTTCCCTGATCATATAGGCTCTTGAGGGTCATGGCATTATGCAGAAGTCGCTATTCCATGTCCCAGTCTGAGCAGACTCAAGAATCTTTTGTTATTTTTTTAACCTCTGTGATAATTAAAGGTCAAAGCTCTAGATTACTATTCTTGCCTATTGCACCAAGATAGCTTTTAGCTTCCTTGCTCAATTGCCATTCTGGATTTGCTTCTGTTCAGGGTCTTAATTTCTTAAGGATTTCTCATATTTTCTTGTGAAATTAATTCTATATGGAGAAGGAGTTTTAAAATGGCATTTTAGGACATCTTAAAGAATTTTGTAGCTGGACAATTTGAAAACAAATAGAATTTCATATCGCTGATCAAGGAAGCCAGTACAATAATTTCAATTCGTTTTTTGCTGTGGAATTCTGGAAGAATATGTAAACAAATAGAACAAATGAGTTAAAATTTATTCTGGTGGTTATGGGATTGGAGGGCTTCAGCCTCCACTTGCTCAACACCATCATCCCATGTACCAATAGAGAAAGCTAAAAGAGTTTGCCAAAGAAGAATGATAGACTCATGAGAAAATGTCCCAAGTTCCTAAAAATCACATTGCAAAGAAACTTGGAGAAAAAATTTTATGGATGTGTGCGACTACCCATCTTCACTTGCAAATATTGTGGATTTACTGTACTTCTAGACCATCTTATTATGGACCTGAATAGAGAAACAGTGGATTCGAGCAAATCTTGTCTGCAAGTTTTAAGAAGGAAGCCAATTCCATTTTGGAGAGGTATAACTTACGAGATATCTGGACACACACACACATACACAAAAGTGCTGTACAAGGGACTGGGGCACTTTTTCTTTTCCTAAAAGGCATATGGATACCTGATTCCCTCAATGTCAATAGCTTTCCATCCCAGTGAAAGAACAACATGGACATCAAGATTTATCTTCACTTTATACCCATCAAATCAATATAAAAATCTGCTGCTTCTGTGGAATGAGAATGAACCAAGTTTTACAGTAATGCCAATAAGATGAGCAAAAGAGAAAATGCTGAGAGTTTTTATTTAGGAGCTCTATCTAAATGGGATGTGCATAAGATATCAAGCATTTAGATGTGCTGAAGTTATAAGGAGATTGTGTTGGTATGAGGAACAAAAAGGGTCTTTTACTCCCAAAGTGACTATTTCGTGCATTCTGTATAATGTAGAGTGAGTCAATCTGTTTAGCACACCATTGCCCATTTTAAATAGCAAAACCAAAGCCACTGAAACCTCTGGGCTCATTGTAAAAATGATTTAATGAACATCAAAGTGTAAGAGATGGATGAAGACAATGTAAAAACCTAAAACTTCTCCGGGCAAAATGTCCAATAGAGTAAATATAGCCTCTGTTGCCTTTCTTCTGTTGGAGCCCTCATCTTTGCTTATTTGGGTTCTTGGTCACTGACACTCCCTAATGTTGCTCCTTGGCTGCTAAAATTGATTCGCATCCCAGCATGTCCACCTTCCCTCTCTCTCTTTTGTCTTTTTCTGTTTAATATATATTTGTCAATTTAAGCAATAGCTTGGGAGTCTGATTAAAGCAATAGCTAATTCAAAAAGCTTAGATTTAAATACATTTTCTCAAAGGAAATTAAACAACATGGGAAATCAATCTAATTATAGGAATTTTAAAGATTATAGCAATTTTTTTCTGATAAGCACATGAATAAGAAGAATGAGCAGATTATAGAAAAATGAAATCGATATAATATTTGTTTATTTTACTGATGGTACAGTCAGTGCCTACACATGATTGAACTAGGAGTGGCCTTAGCTAATAATCATGAGGTCTGTTTTTCTTCATCTTCTTCATTCCTGGAGTTCAAGTCTAAAAGTTCTTTGTCATATTCAGTAACATTCTAGGCATTACCTTTGTTTTAATTCTCAAGGTGTTGTATATCCCTTATGCTGAATCATTCTGACCATATGCCTCATCCTAAGCAGCTTGAGTCATTGTCCATATTCAGTGCTTGTGAACACCTCAATTTTGACTCCATGAGGTCTTGCCTTGTTTCCTCTTTTCAGGACCTCTTTTCCCTTGAGGATGACTGAAACTTTCCTGTACTGGATCAACTTAAAAGTAAGCTAGAAAAGCAAACAAATAAGCAAAGCACTCACTGAAAAACAGTTATTTACGGGGTATTATCAAATCCTGTCAGAATACTATAGCTTCACACTGTCTCTCTCAGTGTTAATGTATTTGTGACACTTGTCATCACTTGAACTTGCATATTCACTTGCTTGTGTATGGTCAGTGAAATCCTGATAGAATGAAAACTCCATGCAAGCTGGGACTTTATCTGTTTTCTTCACTTTCAGGAATACCTACACCAAAAACCGGTCCCATCACAGGGCATGTGATCAAAATTCTTTGTTGAATAAATGAATGGGTGGCAAAATACAGATGTGAGTCAGGAACTCACTTTAAATAAATCCATGAAATACGAGACAGTTGTCAGCGTTGCTTATGGAAGATCCCAAACACTACTCTGGTCAGTTTAAGCAATTTCATTTGGAAATTAATGAATATACATTTTAAAAAGTGCTCATTTCTGTCACTTTTCTCCAAAAAATGTGTAAATAATTGGGCAGAAAATAAAAGGTGACTGCGTTTCCTTTAATGCTCCTAGGCTCTGTAGATGTGTTGTGTGAAAATCGTATACATGATAAATAGAAAGATTTCTCACCTCTTTTAATTCAGGCTTGAGTAATTGACCTTCACACTAAGTCTTTAAGTAGAGGAACAGATACGTAGGAAAAGGACTGAAAAGTAAAAAGCAAAAAGTGATTACACACACACAAAAATTGCACCTTTTAATCTGTGCTTTTCACCTATTCTTCTTGCCATGTGAAAGTTTGCAACTGTACATGTCATATTGTCTTAAATGTAATGATGATGATAAAGTTAATGATGATAATTATAACATTTACCTATATTAATTATATTTCACATGTATAAACATAGGCTATGTACTGCATAGATTACAGGAGGTTTAGCACCAGCACACCTCATAAACCCAATCGTTAGGGCCCTACCTGTCATTTGCTTTCTATTTTAAAGTTTCCCAGTGGAAAAAAGATGTAGAATTCAAGGAACGTTGGTGAATAAGATATTTGTAAGCCTTACGACTGTCTAAATTATTACTAATATAATGGTTGTTAATCTTAAAACAATTGTTAAAGAATGATTTGTAAAACTGTGAAGACATAACACACAATTATAATAAACTGAAAGTAAAAGTCTAGATGAGTTCACCAAACGTGGGAGGGCATTGGACACAGGAGGGAAATAGAACAGCGAGGTAAGAATTTTGCCTTGATTTGAGGGAGGTATTAAAGTACTTTAAACATTCATTTTGAATGTGTGTATTAGTTTCCTAGGACAGTCATCGTAAATTACCACAAACTGGGTGTCTTAAAACAACCAAAATTTATTCTTTCACAGGGCCAAAGGCCAGAAGTCCAAAATGAAGAAGTCAGCCCTGTTAGTTCCTTTTGAAGGTTCTGAAGGAGAAACCCACCCCACGCCTTGCTGTTAGTGTTTGTGGCAGCTGTGCAACAGTTTCCTGGGGTTCCTCATGCTGTAGTTGCATCCCTTCAGTCTCTGCCTCTATCTTCATAAGGCCTTCCCCTCTTGGGTGTCTATCTCTACCTCTTATAAAGACACCTGGCATTGGATTTAGAGCCCACCCTAATCCAAACTAGTGTCCGCTTGAAATCCTTACCCAAATTACATCTGAAAATACCCTTTTTCCAAATAAGGTCATATTCACAGGCTCTGGGAAGAAGTATTTTTTTGGTTGGTCCCAATGCTACCGCTCCAAGGTAGCAAACTCTTACAACATTTACAATATGTCAAGCACTAGGTGCTTCATAGGTAGGGACTGATGTAATCTTCCCCTAGGAACTACATTTTCCCATTTTACTGATAAGAAAAATTGCCCCAGATAACACACATAGTAGTAAGTGGTAGAGTAAGGGTTAGAATCTACAAGTCTAATTCTAAAGTTTATGTCTTTTACCAATTTGTTAAGTTTAAGTGCTACAAATGAATTGCATACAATAAAGGATGTAAAATCCCTTTGTATGCTATCCAAACAACTAGCAGAAATTAAACTGAAACAAAGAGTCCTCCATAAATTCTGCAAAAGGCAGTAAAATTCAGAAAGCCAAAAAAGAGCATAGAGAAGAAACCCAGATAAGATGGCTGATATAAATTCAAGTAAAATATGGAAATTTAAAGAAAAGCAATAATTTAAAACAAATTTCTACAATATGCTTTTCAAGAAATAAAATGAGACAGAGGTATGACAATCTCATTTTCACGAAAGTAAGGAGTTGTAATATTTTTCAGAGACTGACCAGAGAATATTTAAAAATGTTCATCACAACATGTCATTCCCAGGTTCAGAGCCATGTAATGGCTTCTTCCTGTATTTCGAATAAAATACCAACTCCTTCAATGACCTATGAAGTCACAAATCATCTAGTTGGTCCCTGCCTACTTTTATACCTTGTCTCCTCCTCTCTGGATATCCCTCCCTATGTTATGAGTCCACTGAGAATGTTATTAACCAAACTTATCTGTATACTCACTCTTCTCTTTGACTAAAATGTTCTCTCTCTGGCACTTTCCTGACATGATTTCCCGTCCATCATTCAGATCTAAGATCAAAGATCACTTCTTCAGAGATGTGCTCCCCATCTTACCTGAAGTGACCCACTGTTATGCTCTACCACTTTTCCTTAACTATTACCTTCCCAATATTCCAATCACTTGATATTATTTATTTGTGAAAGTCATACACAACTCCTCACAAAGCCATCAATTTTACATCATAATGACCTATTAAATGAATACCCCCACCTCCAGTCCACGGCACCAAACTAACCAATGCTACTAGGAATCCAGGAAGTCTTGTACAGGATGGCACCTAAGGTCAGTCTTAGAAGATAAGCAAAGCTTTAGACTTTAAGTTGGGTAAATAGTGGTAATTGGTGAATGCATTTCTAGAGAATTTAATTATATTCTAGAAAACATATATTTTTATTTATATATATGCATACATATGTATATATAAATATCCACCCATACATTTATGCACAGAGAGAGAGAGAGAGAGAATACGAACAGCGGTCAGATGTCGTTGACCCTCTTTCAGTCATACCATGAAAAATCGCCAACAGTATTATTCCAAATATCATCTGTTTGTCCCTTTGGGTTTACTCTGCCTCCTCCTTCCAACTGCATGATGCCAGTAAGACTGACCACATCAAAGGGCTCTCTTGTTTTCTGGATTTCATTTAAAAGAATAAAGGGAGGTTGGCAATGATTCTAGCCTGGGAATAAAATACTCTCTTATGTGGGCTCCCTATACCTTGCCCTCACCTTTAAAAATAGTCCTCCTATTAAACTCTGCTCAAATTAGTTCAAATGTGTCATTTGTTTCTTGCTGGGGCGCTGACTAATATACATGTATTTCCTTTGAGCATTTCCAAATGCCAAGAGTACATGCTTCATTTTGTTCTCCCTGCAGTTATTAATTGAGTGCCTATCATGTGTCAGGCACTCTAATAGACCATGGGGACATCCAGTGAACAAAATAGAGGAAAACAATTGTTCTTATGAAGATTACACCCCAGTCGGAGACGACAATGAACAAAATAAATATGCAACATCATATTAGATATAGCAG
Organism: Trachypithecus francoisi; assembly: GCF_009764315.1. Classification (NCBI taxonomy): domain Eukaryota; kingdom Metazoa; phylum Chordata; class Mammalia; order Primates; family Cercopithecidae; genus Trachypithecus; species Trachypithecus francoisi. The sequence goes on from NW_022681454.1 coordinate 22,502,785, forward strand.
TTAGTATTATGAAGAAAAAATAAAGATAACAATGTTGGGGTATAGGGAGAATTTAAAGTGGGGGTGGTCATGAAGGCTCCACTGAGAAAGTTACATTTCAACAAATATATCAAAGATGTAAGGAGCTAGCCATGAAGCTTTTTGGGGGAAAAAAGCATACTAAGCAGAGAGAATAGTAGAGGCAGATGGCCCAAGACAAAAGTGAGCCTGGCGTTTTCAAGGAGCCATGAAGACTCCAGCATGATGGAGTGAAGTGAGTCAGGCAGGAGAACAGGTGAGGAAGGTAGATCCCGCAGGACCTAAAAGCCAGTAGAAAGACTGTGGATTCTACTCATAGTAAAAAACAAAAAGGAGCACACTAGAGGACTTGGGGCTCTGACACCATCTGACTTATAGCTTACAATCGTGGTTGTTGCATTTGTTTGATTTGTGGTGTATGTGGTGTGTGTGTGTGTGTTTTGGTTGTTGCATTTGTTTGATTTGTGGTGTACGTGCAGTGTGTGTGTGTGTGTGTGTGTGTGCGTGTATTTGAATAGACTAAAGGAGGGCAAGAAAAAGTGTAGATTAAAACTTATTTAGGAAGTTAATAGCAATAATGCAGGCAAATTAAAATGATGGCTAAGACCAAGTTAGTGGTAAAGGAGTTTGTGACAATGTGATGTGATAGAGATTCAAGTTATATTTTGAAGGTACACTCAACATGATTTTCTGATAGATTAATTCATTCAAAACATATTTATTGAGTGTTTACTATGGGTTGGTATTATGCTAGGTACTCAAGATAGAATTGTGAACAAAACAGCGATTCCTGCCCTTATAGGATTTGAAATATAATGTTGATATGTAGGCAGTAAACATTGAAAAAAATAGAGTATAGAGTATGTTACAAGTTGTTCCATGCTATGGGAAAAAAAATAAGAAAAGGGCTGGGGTAAGGAAGAGCAACTTGGTTAAAGTAATAAATGGCCAGAATCTGCCTCCTTGAATAGATGACATTTGAACAAGCATGTCAGGGAAGAGAGAGAATCAGACAAGGAGATATTTAGGTGACCAGGTCTTTAGATGGAGAGCACAGCAAGAGCAAAGGCCATAGGGTAGGCACACCTGGGGGTTTCAGAAGCCACTGGGAGGCTGGAGAGGCTGCGACAGTATCAAGAAGGTATTAGAAAAGGACTTGAGAGAATTAACAGGTTAAAGACTAAAAAGGACCTTATAAACACTGGTGTAAATAAAACTTATTTTTAAAGTTAACAGCAATAACCCAGGCAAATTAAAATGATAATTTGGGTTTACATCCTGAGTACAATGAGAGCCACTGAAAGGTTTTGTGCAGAGGAGCAGCAAGATCTGACCATTGCTTTAACGTAATTACTCAAATTACCGAGACTAAGTTCTGGATGGCAAGTATTGGGAGTAAGCTCTAGGTAGCAGAATTTGAAGCACATAGACCTGCTGTGAGGTAGGATTTGTAAAAAAAAAAAAAAATAGGTGCCAAGGATGCAGTTGCCACTTAAAGACATGGAAAGACTGAAAGGAAATTAGGTTAGAGGGAGGATGGTAGGAAGGTTGGGATCACAGCATTGGACAAAATAAGATTGAAATGACTATTCACGTTTCACTGTTTTTTGTCATGTGGCAGGACTTCTGGTCTCTCTCATTCCATAGCAGCATACCGTTTGAAAGATGAGTTGGGGAAAAAAGCAACTGGGTATTCTTAGCTTAGCCACCCCCTTTTTCCTCTTATTTTGGGACCCACCTTACTTGCAGGAGGGGAAATGCGTTTTCTAATTCTTTGTAATGTAAGTTTTAAAGAGTCAAACCCCCAGCGGGATGTTCAATTGTGTTTGACTAGATGAGTAGACTTAAATATCTGGTGAAGTGTTAGCAAGTCTAGCTTGCTGCAGTTCCATAGAGACTTTCTCTAAAGAGCTTTATATAGAATGAACAGTGATGACTTGAATCTCTATTTGATAGTCTCCATGTCAATCTGTCAATCCTTTTGAAACTGGGGGTTGGTAGAAGATGACATTATTCCTCTGTCTTTAACCTAAAGATTTTTAAAATGAATACAGAAAGAATTTTACACTGAAGATTATTATCAAGGGGCAACCTTCACATCCAAGTCTCCTCAATTTTGAAGGTAAAATTGAAGTTGACCTTTAACTAAAGATCAATTCCACTGGGTAACCAATTTGGACTGATTCCACTGGAGATCACCTAAGAGTATTCTGGCATTGTAAATGGCCATTAAAAGCCATCAGCGCTATAATTCTTTGAGAAACAGATAGTTATGTGAGAGTCATATGATGGTTATTGCTTTATGATTTAGATATTATTTAATGAATAGCTGGAAATATCTATCAAGTCTAACTTGACAAAAGAGGACAGAGAGGACCTCCATCTCAGCCAAGACTACTTGGGGAAAATGCTGTAATTTCTAAAACCATATCCTTTAAGCTGACAATAATAGCACATTACCCATTTGCTTTACATCTCTGATTTAAAATTATCAAAACCCTTTGCAGTGCTTTACTTCAGTCTTATGCCTTCACTAGAGGCACAGATATATACATCATTAGGGCTGCCCATCACCACCATCAGAGGTCACTGTAGGTCAGAGGTTTTTACCTCTTTTGTGCCATGGATCATTTTGACAATCTTTTGAAACCTTCCAGAAAAATACTTTTAAATACATGGGAACTCAAGGTAAGAATCATATTAAAATAAGTTGTATTTCTTTCAAGTCTACCCACTTTTCTCATTTTGCCCAAACTTGAGCCCTAGTCACAAGTCTGTGGGCATTTTTGTTCACCGAGGGTAACATTATTGTGTGAGTTACTTACCATCGGCCTATAAGATGCTTGGTTCATCTATGTTGCTCAAAAGCATCATAAACATTATTTTTGCTGTGAATATCTCATGGCTGGTGTAAACTCTTTGCTAGATTGTTTGAACTTTTTCATGGTCTTATTGTTTCAAGTTCCTATAAAGTAATGTTTCTGGCAGTTTATAGTTTAATGGAACATAACGATGTATATGTCTTCCCCTAACAATGTACATATTTACACTTATTTATTTAACCAGTGTTTCTTGAGTATATTATTGCAGACTCAGGCACTATTCCAGATGCTAGGGATTCAGTCCTGAATAAGACAAGATAAGAAAATAGGAGAAAGAAAGAAGGAAAGAAGGAAGAAAAGAAAGGAGGGAAGGAAGAAAGGATGAATGGAAGGATGGAAGCAAAAAAGGGAGGGAAGGCAGGAAGAAGAGAAAGAGGAAAGGAAATAAAAGAATTATAATGTTAAGCTATAATGACAAGATAAGAAGTAATAGGAACTGAGAGTGAGAGAGATGGGCAGGAAAGAATTATTTAAATGACATGTGAATAAAGAAATTAATATATGACCCTGAAAAATGATGTATTGACAAAAATCAAATTTACTTAATTAAGCATACTCATATTCACATACAAGGTTAAGTGTTCTGCCTTATACCAGAAGGAAGGAGTTCCCTGTGTTTGCCATTCCCAATAGGGTAACGATGAAGACACCTATTGCAGAGTCACGTCTGGCAAAATTGAAGTGGTGGCTGCCCCACTCTAAGCATAATAAGGCAACTGATGAAGAAGTGGGCAAGTTCCCAGGAGCATTTGACTTGAATATGTCTCCCCACGTACTACTAATAGTAGTACATAGTAGGCTATGTATACTATATAGACTATATATATAGTCTATATTATACATATAGACTATGTAGACTATATATATAGTCTATATTATACATATAGACTATGTAGACTATATATATAGTCTATATAGTATACATAGTCCACTATGTACTACTATTAGATAGTCTCCTCTTCTTTCTAGATACCTTTACTCCAAAAAGTCAGCTTCTATGTCAAAGAGTAAGGGTCATTCTCCTTCTGAAACCTGTGGGAATGAATCCTTTCTTGCCTCCTCTAGCTCCTGGTGAGTTGCTGTCAATCTTTGGAATTTCTTGACATGCAGCTGCACACAGTAATTTTTGCCTCTGTCATTATATGGTGTTCTCTCCTCATGTTTTTCTATTTTCTGTTTTTCTATTATCTTTTTATAAGGAAAATAGTCATATTGAATGAAAGGCCCACACTACTCCAGGATGACCTGATCTTAATCACTTAGGTCTAGAATGACCCCGTTTCCAAATATTGTCACATTCTGAGGCCCTAGTGGTTGGGAATTCAACATATATTTTGGGGAGATGCAATTCAACCCACAATGGTCATTTCTAAAGTTTACACAAAAGGCTGCGCATAGTGACTCACACCTGTAATCTCAGCACTTTGGGAGCCCGAGGCGGATGGATCACCTGAGGTCAGGAGTTGAAGACCAGTCTGGCCAACATGATGCAATCTTGTCTCTACTAAAAATACAAAAATTAGCCAGGCATGATGGTAGATGCTTGTAATCCCAGCTACTCAGGAGTCTGAGGCAGGAGAATCACTTGAACCTGGGAGCCAGAGGCTACAGTGAGCCAAGATCATGCTACTGCATTTCCAGCCTAGGCAACAGAGCAAGACCCTGTCTCGGAAAAAAAAAAAAAAAAAAAAAGAAAGAAAAATTTACACACAAAAATGTGAAGTACTTAGCAATCAAAGTGAGTAGAAAGAATATAGACCTAGCAGTTTAGATAGCTAATTATTTCACTTCCCCCCCCCCCCCCCCGATGGAGTCTTGCTCTGTCACCCAGGCTGGAGGGCAGTGGCATGATCTTGGCTCACTGCAACCACTACCTCCCAGGTTTAAGGAATTCTCCTGCCTCAGCCTCTGAAGTAACTGGGATTACAGGCACACTCCATACCATCTGGCTAATTTTTTGGTTTTTTGTTTTTTTTGTATTGTTAGTAGATACAGGGTTTCACCATGTTGGCCAGTTCGGTCTCAAACTCCTGACCTCATGATCCACCTGCCTTAGCTTCCAAAAGTGCTAGGATTATAGGCATGAGTCACCACACTCGGCCAGTCATTTAACTTTTTACATTACCATTTTTTGCACTGTTGATCTTAGAAGGTTGCTACAATGTCTTGATTCAGTCTTATCAGCTAAAACCAAATAGTAGTAGTAACTATTTTGCAGAACTGTAGAAATAATATAAATAAAATGGGAGTGCATAGAAACTCAAATTCTTGTTCAATTGTTTGTGTAATTATGGCACTAAAAACGAACTACAAGCCGAAGCAGGTATTGCATGTTATTAATTCTTAGGAATAAATAGAGGTCCTGACTAAAAATTTTTACTGAATATAAAAAAACAAAAAGATGTGCTTGTCTATATTGAGTTCAAAACTCCAAATTAAGATGATCCTTGGTATACTTCCACTGCAAGTTGAATTGAATCAAACCAATGAATGAATGAAAGTCCAAAAATCACCAGAAAAAAAAAGGAAAAATGGCCTAATGCTTGATTTGCAAAATGACAGTCAGTATAGTTGCCAAAGAGAGACCAGTATTTCCCAACAATTACTTATCTTGAAGTTAAAGCCATGGCTTGTAATTAAGAACACACTTTTCATCAAAGCCTGTGCTGACTACCCCGTGTAAATTATGTCCACCCCGGTAGTCTATCATAGCAGGTCGCTCTTTCCTCTATAGCATCTATCACAATTTATAATTATATATTTAAGTCAGTGTTTGCTTGTCTACTGTGCGTTTCCCATATTAGATCTTAAGTGTCTAGAAGATGAGGACGATGTCTCTAGGCCATAGCGTAGTGACTGTCACACAGAAAAGGCTCTATAAATATCAGTTTAATGAATAAATGGATTGGTGAGTTTATGGATGAATAAAAACATTATTACTCTCTCTAGACATCCTCATTTGACAGATTTCTCTTCAGCAAATATAACACAATAAATTGTACATTTATTTATATGCCATTACGGGGAGATATTGGATAAATTCATTGGATGTTGTTGGAAAAATCCTTTTAAATTTTCAGCAACAACGTATTTTGAACATCGAGGATACCTGTGACTTGTTACAGTTCTTTCTTTTGTGTCTGAGGAAAGGTAGACATCAGAACTGTGGAGCTGAAATACTGGAAAAAGAGCAAAGCAAAGCAAACAACGTTAGTGCAAATGAATAAGAAAAGGTCGAACAAGATATAGGTGAAAGTGAAAGGCAAATTAAGCCAAAGTCCAAAAAATATGAAAGGATAAATATGGGTATATAAATAAGCCAGGTTAAAAAACTTAATGTGATATTTCACATTTCCACAGCTTGGCCAACAGTAACATATGTTACCTTATTTTTCATTACTAAACACATTGGTTAATATCCCCAGTGAAATTCTACCTTGTAGCACTCTTCTTCCCTCCTCTAGGCCTAGAACACCTCCACTTACCTGTCACTAGTTTTCTCATTGTATTCTCTCTGAAAACCCTATTGAGATTCCAATTTCTCCATTACAACCTTCTTATTTAATCTGTTGAAGAGTCTGAGACTCAGGGGTAAAGAGTTTGAGACTTATGCAAGTTCACACTATTAGTGACAACACCAGGACTAGAATACAAAAAGAGAGTTATTTCTACTGTGTTCCAAAGCCTGTGATTTCTAGCATTCTTTACTACAAGACTTGAAATAGTTTACACTATTGTCAACTGAGCCAGACCATGTCTATCTACCTGGGTCAACAGAAGGAACAGGAAATGTTAGCAGAGGGAATGAATCTACTGAATGATACTTACTGTCAAACCACAGGTAAACATGATAGTGCCATCTAGTATATTTATATCTTTCCAAATATGCAGAATGGGGTAGATAAAAGAAAACCCCTAAGGAGTCAAAATGTAAAAATGGCCCAAAGATACATATGATACATAAAAACTTAATATCAAGGGATACATTTATAGGCACACAAGCAAAATTGAATGAACAAACTCCTATTCAATGATGTGATTTGCATGCAGTACAAAATGTATAACTTTAAGGAGATAATTTCCTTTTTGTTTTTAATCCAGAACATAATTTTCATTAATGTTAATATGTGCCTATCAAAGGAAAACATATCCATTGATATGGGTATTGAGAGACCAAACAAAATTTTTAATTTAAAAGAGTAGTACAGTTGCACAACATAAAATCAATATTTATTGGATATTAAAACAGTTCATTCAGGTTTGATATTTACAGAATTTTGTTGGCTGGTTTCTTCATTTACCTTATTTGAAGACCTGAATAAGTGCCTATGAACTATAGAAACTTGTCTCAGGAATTTTATATCTAATACTATATACTAAGTCCACATAAGATTCAGATTAAACAAGTTGGCAATAAGGATTTTTTACTTATAAGTAGAAGTTTCTCAATTTCATAAATGGCTTAGAAAATAATAGAGTAGGAAATATTCATGGCTTGATATGTTTTTAATAAAGAAAAGAGATAATTTCTCTGGAAAACAATAATAAAAGGAGAATACTATAAGAAACAAAAGATTCCCCGAAAATGTTGTCTCCTGAGACAAAAAGTAAAACTTTTCATTATACAAATATGTCTTCATAGAGAGCTTTCTGGATTGGAAAATAATTTAGAGGAGTCGATATATGAATAGATGGTAGAGAGATCAATGGATGGAAGAGTATATGTGTATATGTCTGTGTGTGGGGGGTGTTTGCACACACTGTATGTATACATATAAAGATTGAAGAGTTTATATATGTGTGTAATATATACATATAGTACACAATTCATGTGTAAATGTAATGTATGAGATAAAATAGAATATATATAATCCAGTTACTGCTGGCATAAAGCATTAATTGTCCTCTATTATTGGATACTTCAGATTTTTTTTTAAGTCACCATTCCTATCCTCAAAGAATACAGAGTTACTGTGAGAAGGCATATGTAAAATATGAATGCCATATTATAGTGGCTTTGAGAAAAATGTGAAGGAAGTACAGAAAATATGGCTAAGGATGGAAGTTGACAAAATTAGTATTGTAAGGGAAGTTTGCAGTACAGGGAAACCTCAAAAGAGAATCCTGTAGATTGCAGGAGCAACAGAGCAAAGGCTCGGAGACTCGGTCACAAGCGCCCTGGCAGAATGGCAAGCCTTGCCCGATGGCTTGAATTTAAAATGAAACACTTAAAGCTGAGTAGAACTACATGATTATAAACAAAGCAGGAGTAAATATATTTTCAGGCATACCGAAATTGCAGATAAGCAGAGGTCACAATATTAATATCCATCAAATAAAATTTAAGGCAAAAGCATTTTATAAGAAAAAATAGTCATTTTATAGCGATAAGTATAATTTATAATAATATAAATGTCAGCTATCAAATAAAATTGGCTCCAAATATATGGAAGTGTAGTTAAAATATAATATTAATGGGAGTCAATTGCACACTCATTTAAGTCTCTGGCAAATCTTATTAGCCAAAGTTAATCAGGATATAAAAGCTATGAATGTATACTATATACTACATATGATTTTGTGAGCTGTTATATATTACTATATGTCATAATATTTTATTATATCCTACTTTATTATATGTAATATAGTATATGTTTAGGCTAAACATTCTACCCTACAAATAGCAAATTTGCTAATTTGCTAAACCTTGCTAATCATCACAAATCTTTTAGAAGAACTGAACATATAGTAGGTCACCATCGAAAAACTAGGTGAATTTTTTTAAAAGTCCATGAACCATACTATATGATAATGCAACAAAACTAGATATTAATAAGAAAAACATATATTTAAAACGCTAGAAAAATAAATAATATCATAAATAACTCTGAGGTCATTACAAATTAAATTTTCCTTCACAGTGACATAGAATGCAATGTCAATGAGAGTACCACATATTATATAAATAAAATGCAGCAAATCTCCATCTATGGAGAAATATATAAACCTACATGCACATATTTTAAGCAAGAAATAATGGATATTTTTTAAAGTGAATGTTCAGATCAAGAACTCATAACAAAGCAAATGAAAAATTAAATGAGTAAAGTAAGATAAAGGTGTTAATAAAAAGAAATAGAAGGGAATGAATTATATAAACAAGAGACAAGAATGAAAAATGCATGTAAAATATGATTTGAAAAAATACAATAGTCAAGCCTTGCAATGTTAGTTGAGAAAGGAAATAAAAGTGAGGGAAATTACCTATGAAACATTCAAAGTAAGAAGGATTAGATTAAAAACACAAAGTTATTTTTAATGTAAAATTACTATAAACTAAAAATTAGAAAACACAAATTGCAAAATATATTTAAAAATTATATGAATTATCAAAATTAACTTAAAACGTGAGAATCATGTAAGACCAATTACGATTACAGAACTTTAAAAAATTATCTCCCAAAAACTGTGAGAGTGGAAGATGGTTTAGATGATTTTATGAAAAAGTTGTGTCAAAATTATTCTTTTCTTATTTAAACTGTTTTAGAACATAGATAATACTTTATGAAGCTTAGAAAAGATTGATCTATAAACCTTCAAAACTAGCATACAAAAATACATCATACAGTGACTGGGTTTAAGATTATAGATATAAAGATCCTTAAGAAAACACTACAAATTTTGCCTAGTATTATATTAAATAAATAGTAGAAGATGATGGAATGGACTGCGCCCCCCCACATTTGCATAATGGCTTATGATGTTCATTATATTAATAGATAGATTATTTCCCTGGACAATACAATAGATGACACAAAATGCAATTATAAAATAATGCTTTTAAAATTATTGGAAACATTATGTGGTAAGGTGCTTCTATGCCTTATCTGATTTCAATGTGAATGTTTAAATCTGTCCAATTATCTACCCTTCCAAAAATTCTCATCCCACTAATTTCTTGTTAATAACTAGTCTTTATTTCCTTCCTTTCCCGATTAATCTTCCATACTTTTTATAAAGCTACATATCCGAAAATTTTTCTCAGATCTTAATTTTTTTTCTCCATCTTAACTGCAATTTATCCCATTCTGGAGGATTCCGCTTTCTCTTTTAAATGGCAGCTCCTGTTTCTACACTTTTGAAAACATCTCAAGATATAACCTGAGAATCCTAATACCCTTATTGTGCTTCTTCTGACTCTTATGCATTAATCTCCATTAAAAAAAAAAAAAAAAGTGAAACTAAAATCTACTGATTTGAAGTACATGCCATCTGGCTAAATCATCTATTCCTTCCTGGAATCATCCACAAACATCTTAATTAATCTTCTCATTCAACTAAAGACCTTGACCCTTAATTCTCAGTCTTCCTTTTCATCAAATTCCCACTATTATACAGGGTAACTTTTGAGCCACACAGGATGCATACATTACGGGCCATTGCCACAAACTTGAGCCATAAGTTGGCTGTCACTTAAATTTTATCCTCATCAGAAAAAGTCGTATCTCTGAAATCATTAACTCAATGGTTTCACTCTCTTTCCCAATCCCCCCATTCCTGCAGCTCCTCAACTCAACTCTCTTGCATCACTTCTTCTACCTAATTGGAACACCGAAGGCATTGACTGGCATACATTCAAGTCACCTGAGGGTTTTTAAGACAATGTGGATGCTTTTTTGTCCTATGAAAGACTAATTATTTTACAATCTCTACACTTCACGTTTAGGCTCTAGTAAAGCCAAGCATTGTGTAGGCAGGTTAAGAACCACTGCCCTGGGGCATTTATGTCTCTACTCTCATTTCTTTCTTCACTGACTTTTATACCCAGCTTGGATTCCAAGTCTCATCACTTCAAATTACCCTTTTGCCAATAGTCTCAATTCCATTATTTTATAATTATTTACATTTTTTCTCATGGGTAAAGCTTAAGGTCTCTTTGAAAAGTATTGCCCTGAGCTTCTAAACTGAAAGAAGAATAACATACAACCTTTCATACTGCTATTGTCAATACTTTGTAGTCATTAATATAAGATGATTTTTGTAGCTGCTCTGCAGTCCTACTGTGTGCATAATAAACTCAATTTTCCATTTCTCTATGAGACATGTCAAACCATCTCCATTTGCATCAAATCTCTATCCCCATCATCTCTCACAGATGTCCTTAAATGACAGCCTCACTGTAAGAACAGAATCCTTTTAATGAAAAATCCCTGAACTTTCAGCTACCACAGCATCGAGCATATTTGCTTCTGCACAATATTGTGTCTTTCATTTAATTGCAACGTAATAAATGTTTCCTCTCCCATCCAAAGCTCACCTCTCAACTTGTTTGCTGAATCCCCATGGCTCCTTCTCCTCAGAGACTTTGCTTTCTTGCTTATCCGTAGGCAATTGGTTTAATGTTGTCAGTCACAGCCTGGATTTGAACCATGGCTTCTCAATAAACGACTGTGTGACAACGAACAGGTGACTTATCCTATTCAGGCTTGTATTTTACATATAAAATGGGGATATGAAATATGTCTATTTCATAGAGTTGTGGTGAGAATTGAAAACAATAATATTTATAAAGACCTTAGAAGAGTAAGCACAATAAAAGTGTTTGACAAATCATTTCTGCACTCCTGTATATTTCAAACCTACTATTATATTCACTTCTAACCAGCATTTACACACTCACCCCACGTTTTTCTTCAGTAGCTCACATATTTTTCTCTTCCCATTCGCAGTCAAACTTATCAGGGAAGTCTGAATTTGGTCTCTGCTTCTGTTTCTCCTTTTCACTCCACAACCTTCCAAAATCTGGATTCTGCTTTTCCAACTCTGCCGAACCTGCTCTTGTCAATGTCAGCGATGATGACCTTGTAGTTAAATCCAATAAATAATTTCCAGGCCTTATCTACCTGAACACTTGGCAGAGTTTGACACTATTGACTGCTTCTTCTTTCTTGAAATGCCCTGTCCCTATGACTTCTCTGCTACTGCACTCTCCTTCCTTACCTTATACTTCTCTGACCCTTTCATTTTTGTCTCTTTTGTGAGCTCCTCTTTCTCCTTGGCTTACCCTTTAATGATTGGCAATTTTCAGAACGCTGCCCTAAACTCTTTTACCTTCATATTTTAAATAATTTCTCTGGCTAAAATTTTCTGCCTTCAAGGCCCCAATTTCCATCTATAACCTGATAGGTCCCAATCTATAAATCTCCAGCTCAGATGAAGAAGAGTGGGACAGTGTTTAAAAACATAAATTTTAAGGATAGGAGACCTATGCTCAAGGTTTGAATTCTTACTTTGCTACTTTCTGGATATCTGATAGAGAAATGATTTAACTAGTCTAAGCTTCAGATCAGTTTACTATAACAAATTGTTGAAAATTATTTGTTTTATACTCTAAGTAAGCATGTGTACATTATTTAAGAGAATCACTGACTTATTTAACTTATTTAGGAGAATAAGTTAAAAAGTGCTTAATACAGTTTACCTATATTTTTATTACCTCTACCTGTAGCTCTTTCTCTTGAATTTCAAACTCGTATGTAAACTGGCTATTTGATACAACTATTTGATTGACTCAGAAAGCCCCACAAATTCAATGTCTGAACATATTTTCCCAAGCCTCTTTTTCATAATGTGTTTCAGAACTCATTGAATGGCATAGTTATTGATTAAGAACCTCATTCCCAACACTTCTTTCTTATTTAATACCTTTTTAAGTTTTGTGCATTTGCAGTTATATCACCCTTTTCATTTATATTATTACTTATTTAGGCATTTTTTCTTTGATAAATCCTCCTGGATATTTATCCATTTTATTAATGTCTTCAAAAATAACATTTTTATGTTTAAAAAATAATTTTTAAGTAATTTTATATTTTATTAATTCTGCTGTTAGGTTTATTATGGCTTACCTTCTTTAGTTGCACACTTAGCATATTAATATTCAGCTTTTCTTTTTTATATATAAGCACTTAGTATATTCCCTTCTATGTAAAAGCTTTAATATGCAGTACTTTTGCTACATTTGGTCACAACAACTTAAGAATAATAAGTTATCACTCTTAAATAGAAGTGTGTATGTGTAATAACTCTTTCGTTATTAATAGCCTTGTGATTTGACCTTTTATATTGACCATATTTTGAAATTTATTAAAACCTATATTATGGCCTAGTGCACAGGTTTTGTAGATGCTTTAGGTGTTTCAGAATAATGTACATTTTCTTATTCTTGGTTGAAGGAGTTTATATAAGTCTGTTAATTCTAGATTCTTAATAGTCTTCAAGTTTTCTGTATTTATACTCATATTTTCCAATTTATCTATCAAGAGTTGATAAACATGTTAAATCTGACAGAAGGATGAAGGATTTGTTAACTTTTTGAAGTAGCTTTATCAATATTTTATTTATTTATTTTGAGATAGTTTTATTAGGAGCATAGAAACATAGAATTGTTAGAGAATCATGGTAAATATAGCCTTTTATCCTGATTTGATAACAATTTATATCCATAAACATACTTTTGACCTTCAGATATATTTTTTCTTCTGTTAAGATAATTATGTCTGCTTTCTTTTAAGTTAGTATTTGTTTTGTATTTTTTAAATTATTTTACTTTACGCCTTTCCATGTCTAATTTTTAGCCATGTCTTTGTAAACAGCATATAGTGACACTTTAAAAATCCAAATTCATAATCACTGTCTCTTCTTGATGATCATAATACATTTATAATTTTTTTATTAAAACATAATTGGGTCTGTTTCTACCATCTTACTTTTAAATTTATACATGACTCCCTATTACCATGCTACTTACATTAAAAAAGTTTAGTTAATGTTTTTTCCTCATATTATTGTTTATTTGTTCATCTTTTTGGTTTGCATACACCTGAAATTTTATCATGCAAATTTAGTTTTAGTAAGTCACAGACTAAACAAAATCTTAATCCTCTTTTGTAATAATTTCAGAACCATAGAACTCTCTAAATTAGATCACTTCCTTTTTGACTCGAATAATATACAAAACGTGGCACATTTTAGTTTCATTTTCCTCCTATGTTAAATATATTCTTTAGAATTTTCTTTCATTCAGCTTTTTTGTGGTAATGTCTCACTTTTGTTTATTTTCATATGGTTTATTTTCATATGATTTATTTCACACTTTCCTTCAAGAATGGTTTTGCTGATGATATGATTCTAAGTTAGCAGTCATTTCCATCTGCAACTCTCTCACTACTGCTTGCTGGCTTCCAATGATGCTCTATTTATCTATTTGTTGGTTATATGTTATTTCTCTTTGTCTATTTTTAAATTATTTAAATTATTTTTATTTTAGAATGAACAATTATTATATTCTACTTTATACATTGAAAACATTCTAACGTAGGACTCATAGGAACAAGAAATAAAAGGCAAATCACTACAAGGGACAGTGTTCAGAGGAAAATAAATGTGGAATTGGAAGTCCAGGATTTCTGTCCCTATTACGTTACATCTTAGATATATGACCTTGGGCAAATCACAAAAGCCCCTCAAGCTCCAGTATCTCCCTCTTTCAAGTGAATATCCCCCTCACAGAGTTATCAAGAGGGCAGAAGGAGATAGCATGTAGAAACAATTACCTGAGAGCCTAGTTCAGAGACATAAATCAAGAGAAGAAAAGGAAGCTTATTCAATCCCTGACTTGCATCATCATGTGTGAACTGTACACAAGCTGCTCATGAGTCTGGGTTTCAGGAAGCAGTTTAATAAGTTAAATACACCAATATGCAAAATAGCTAACATTGTTGAACATTAACTATGTCTCTTAGAATGCTTTTAAAGTTTTCTTTTTGTTTTTATTCTTCCAAAGTTTTAATACAATATGTTACAATTTTGATTCCTTTTATTTATCTTGCTTGAGGAACATTCCAATTTCTAGATTCGTAGATATATATTTTCATTGATATTGGAAAATTGATTCTCATCTCTTTACATTTTGCCTGTCCTCTATTCTCTTTATCTGGTATTAAATTATGTGTTTGTTAATATTACTTGTATTATCCTTTATATCTTGTAACCTTTCATTCATATTTCCCATCTTTTTTCTCTCTGCTTCCTATTGACTACTGTTGAATATGTACACTAGTTCTCTAATTCTCTCTTTAGCTGTATCCATTGAGTTGTTTAATCTGGTCAAAGTTTTTATTTCAACCAATATATGTTTAATTTTAGAAGTTATGTAATCTAAAATGTATATTTTTATTTCTAATAAACTTCTGACTGAGTACCTTTAAGACAGCAGTTTTTGTTTTATTGTGTCTCATATAGAATATTCTTTTATATTCTGTGTCTGACATTTACATCAACTGCAGGGATTTTTGACTTAATTTCTCATTTTTATTTTTAGTTGTCCTTTATGATGGTCCTTAGACATAATGGCTTGCTCTCCTCTTTTGGGAATCTTGAACTATGTTTTTCTTAAATAGCGAAAGTTTAAATAAATTAAGGGTTAGGAAGCTTTGTGCTAGAAGCCAATGAATGCCAGAAACTTGGGGGAATTTCAGACCTTTCTGATAATCTGGACTCCATTTCTCCTTCCCAACCTCCTGCCATTTCCCAATGGCATCATTGCTATTAATAATTCCCCAGGGCACTTCAGCAACTGTGGTTTCTGCCTAGCTTGTAGGCCTTAGTTTATTTTGTCTTCAGTCCTAATTTATAGGACATACATATACATTTATGTATCTGTACATATACATTTATAGGACTGCAAATTTATCCTCCAAACAAGTGAACAAACAAAAAATCAAAAAACATTTACAATGTGCTACTTTTCTCCATCCCCATTCCCAATACTCCTGTTAAGACAACCTTAATCTCCTGCCTATATTACTTAAACAATCCTTTAACTTTCTTCCTCCTCTCAATCTAATTCCCGTCTACTACATGCTTTCCATGTAGTTAAAATGCAAGTCTAAATATATGTATTTGCTGCTTGAAACCATCCATTGACCTCTCTTTCCTTCAGATAAAAGTCCAAGCCCCTTGTCTAGGTTTTCTCCTATGGTGCCTGCAAAAAATGACCATCGCTTACATTCTGATCTTATTTCTCATTACTGCACAATATCCCTCTGCTCACATTCTACATTGCAGGCAGTATAAATACTTCATCTTGTTTCTCTTTGCCATGTACACTCTTCCCTCTAGAACCACGAGTATGCTATTTTCTATTTGGGATGTCCTCCTTCCTCCCAGATCCCTACCCTCATCTTAAGTCTCCATTTCTTACTAACCTTTACCAAACAGAGTCTATTCATTCCTCCTTGGCTCAATTTAGATATAACTTCCTTCAGTAAATCTTGGAACACTATACTAGATTAGCCATCCCTTCTAGATGTTCCTATGAAACACTGTGTTTCTTTTATTATAGAACTTGTCACACTTTATTATAATCACTCTTTACTTGTTTGAATTCCCAACTAGATTTTACACTCCATGAGAACAAGTATTGTCTACTTCATTTATGATTGTATCCCAGATATGTAGCAAAGCACCTTTCATTGGGGTGCTCAGAAATAAAATTGCCAGCTACCACATAGTCTCTAATTATTACTTTAAAAAAATAAAAACTCTATATTTCGATAAAGACTTCTTAAACACCTTACATATAAAAGCTCAATAACTTTATTAAAGAGATAAAATATATTTATGGGTTACAACTAGTGATATCCTTGTACTTTTCTAAATAAAACTTACAGCAAAAGTAAAATGATGAATATACCTGGTTACTTGTAAGAAAAAACATTTTTTCTTACAGTTTACATATAGCATAGTGAGTATTTTGTCTTACCTTCGTTTTCACACAAATTATCCTAATTGATAATTGAATTTCACTCTGACCAGTTTGTCACAGAGTCCAGCCAAACCACAGTATCCCACATGCTACGCCACCCACTGTCTCTAACCATTTTGTCCTGTCAGAGGCAGATCAAGCAGCCCTGAGTGTAATCACATCAAAATCGATTTTCATGGCTGAGAGAAAAATAATGGAAATTTCTCTAATGTAGTAAATGTATGTGTTCCTTTTGGTTAACCAAAATAGACTATACATCAGACCTGTCAAAATTAAGTTTTCCTGATTCAGTGCTCTTCCATCGACTTGTATACAAATTATAAAGACATACTGTTGAGCACTATGATGCAATCTTCACGCTTCTCTGGACTGCTCCTATGTCTCCCTCAAATGAATAATACCACCAAGTTACAAAGCTACAAGCCAATATACAGTCTGAATCCCCAAGCCACCTGCTCTATGTTAGGATAGTACTTTAAACCTATCACTTGTTTGGTCAATAGATTCTCCGATCATGAGATGTTCCCAAACAGTAACAATGGCAATACTTGGATGGAATCTGAACCAAATCAAATACCATCCTTTTGAACTCTTTTCAGTTTCTCATTTTCTTCTTTCTATAATCATTTGAGCAAAGGAATCACTTGCTTAAATATCAGTGTTCATTTATCTGAAGCCATTCAGGATGATCAACCATGTTCAAATACGATTCTAATGATATGGTCACTCTACCTACACTATTTATTCCATGTCGTCTCACAGCAGATACATTTTGAAAACGCACAATTTCTTTTTTTATTTTGTCTTATTTATTTTTTTAATTTTTGTTTCTTGGTAAGCATAGTCACAGTTGCATAATGATGCTGGGAGTGCAAATTTTAACCTGATTGATTAAAATTATCTACATTCTTTTAAGGATAGTAGTTCACTACTAGACTTTGACTACTAAGATAAGTGGTAAATAATGGCTTATAATAATGGCAATGTACAGGTGCAAAGTCAGCTAGAAAAAATAATAATCCTTTTCTTACTAAGGACAGAATGAGATTAAAGAACTGACCCATGATATAATTGTGAAAATTGCTGAGTAATATATAATATAATATAATATATAATTTAGGTTAGTAAATAAACCATTTTTTTAAAAAAAATAGAATACAGCAGCCATTTACAACCAGCAAGAAGTAAAGCAAAAACTACTTCAAGATCAGTATACCTAATGTATTAGGCTAAAATTATAGAATTTTTTTTTTGGCCTGAAAGAATTAAAAATGAGTATGCCTTAAAATGTGCATCATATAAACAATGCCAAGATGGGTTTAAAAGAAACTTCTGGTAGTGTGGATATTCCCATAAAAGTGAAGTAAACTTTCCTAATATTCATCCTTTTAAAATCAAGCTTATTTTCTTAGCTCTGTTTTCTTCATAAAAAACAAACTCTTCTAAGCTCAGATGAAAACAAAATCAATTTTTAGAGTTTCATAACTTGTGAACAGCAATGAGAAATTGGTTGCATGTCTGGTAATGGAAACCTTGCTAAAAGTCAGATTTCTGTTTTAAGCTTCGGGGATTTCTGAACAAGGTATCATGGTTACAAATACGAGCAACCAGTGATAATACTATTCATCAGTATTCAAATTTAGTAATCTTTAATTTGATGCTACAATTCATTATGTTCACTGAGTTATTTTTAATAGCAGACAATATGGTATAGTTGAAAAAAACTCTGAACTTAGAATTAAGAGTTCTTTGTTTCCACTTAATTTCCTGAATCTGGCTGACCCATTAAACAAATTTGTCTTGCCAGTGAACAAACTCCTTTCAGGATTTCTTTTTAAATCTTTTTTAAAAAGCCAATTTTCTTGAGCTGTAAGACTATGTGTGGCTAACAAAATATTTCTTATTGGCTTTTCATCTTTAAAAACCTTGAAGAATGTTTTTGCCATTCTTTAAGATCTTGGAGACGTTTAGGCTTTTAAAATTCTAATGGCAAAACTTTTATGGATATATGGTAATTAACTATTGATTTTGTTTCAATAAAATCTGAAATAAAATCTGAACTGGTTTTGATAAGATTCTCCTTCAAAGACTGATGAAAATATTGTAAAAAGGCCAACCTGAACAGAGTGATAAGAAATTCATTCATACCCTCTCACAGACTTTCAATTCTAGACATTCTAGCTTCTAGGTGGCATGTCTGATGTGAGGCATATTAGCATAATCAATAGGGAAATTGATCCAGTAAAACGATGAGAAGGAAGAACTGACAAAGGCATTTCCTTCTTGAAGCACATATTTTAAAAACATAATTTCTGGCTGTTATGTAACAGTAGAAATTTCTTGACCTGCCCAGACTTTCAGGATGAAAAATAGCCCACACAATCTGTAAACTCTTAAAAATTAGGCCACAGAATAAGCTAATACAGAAAACTGTCATTATTGTAGGATCTATTAAATTGCAGACATCTTGGTGATAGTGTGTCTGTAGATTTCAATATGTTTCAAAATCATACACTAAAGTCCTGGCAATGCCTTGTTAACAACTGTGTGGGTTCAATACATTAGCATTATAATGTGTACATTATATGTGTTTTATGCATATGAAGAAGTTACATGAACATCACTCATTTGCAAATATTTATTGAACATTTACTGTTTGTAATGATACACTAATAAGTGCTCTTATTTAAATTCATATTAACTTTGCAATAGCAAGGATTGGACATATTTCTTCCATTTGGCTACCTGAGTTCAAATTCCATTTTTGTCACTTACCTGTTACATGAACTGGGACAAATTATCCAACCTTTCTGTGATGCATGTTTTTCTCATTAAAGATGGGGATAAAAACAGGAAAAGTCATGGAAGTTTTGTGATGATTAAGCTAAATAATGTATTAAGTGTTCACTGTAGCAAGTTATAAATGCTATACATGGTAACTACTATTATCTTCTTCATTTTAAATACCTCAGACTGAGACTGTAGAAAGAAAATACCTTGTCTGTCAGTATATAGTTAATAAGTAGAAGAGCGGGGATTTAGACTCTATTTCTTTAAATTGAAAGACTTATTTTTCCTTATCTTTATAAAAGCTATTAATTTTATCTACGTAATGCCAGGACAGACTGGATTAAAAACTGTAGCACATATACACTATGGAATACTATACAACTATAAAAAGGAATGAGATCATGTCCTTTGCAGGGACATGGTTGGAGCTGGAAAACATTATTCTCTGTAAACTGAAGCAGAAACAGAAAAGCAAACACCACATGCTCTTACTTATAAGTGGGAGCTGAAAGATGAGAACATGGGCCCATTAAGGGGAACAACACACATTGGGGCCTGTTAGGTTCAGGGAAGGAGAGCATCAGGAAGAATAGCTAATGGATGCTGGGCTTAATACCTGGGTGATGGGATGATCTGTGCGGCAAACCACCATGGTACATGTTTTCTATGTAACAAACCAGCAAATCCTGCACATGTACCCCAGGTTTAAAATAAAAGTTAAGAGAAAAAGAAACTGAAAAATCAAATCAAATAAATAAGACTTAAATGTAAACAACAGCAACCCTCTTCTTTTTCCTCCTCTTTCTTAATTCCAGTAACACCTTAGTATTTCTATGTATTGGTTTATTAATTTTAAGTATTCTTCATTGTCTTCTATAATGAAGACTTAACACCCAAGTGTCTTCACCATCTACTTTGCATTATTTCATTCACCCAATAATTTCAAAATAGTTCAGAAAGCAAAATTCAATGTTTGCCTTATAGATGCTAAGTAATTCTTATTTGCTCATGAGCCAGGTCAAGCACTGTGTTCCAATGACCTTTCTTGTGCAATATTTTGTTTTCTTCTAGATTTAAATGATTTTTTAAAAATTAATTTTTGCATAACTTTTTATGTCCCTATTATTAATTTTTCTTAAATTTTTCAAAAATTATCAAATGACTTTTGAGTCCTCTTTCTTAGAGGGTCAAACACAGATCCTCCACTTATTTATTCCCACTGGAGGTATTGCTCCATTTTCCTTAAAGTTTCAACAGTTTGTGTGTCAGGCCAGGTATGCTGCTCTCAGGCTAGGATTTCCCTTTTCCTTTCTCCCTTCTTCATGACAAACCCACTCTTTCTGGATTCTTGCTCTTCTTTCTTGATTATCTTCTTGTTTTGATGGAACACATTTTGAGATGCTAGAATAGTTGCCTAAGAAAGAAAAGGTGCCTGAGGCTGGGCGCGGTGGCTCAAGTCTGTAATCCCAGCACTTTCGGAGGCCGAGACGGGCGGATCACGAGGTCAGCAGATCGAGACCATCCTGGCTAACACGGTGAAACCCCGTCTCTACTAAAAAAATACAAAAAAAAAAAAAAAAACTAGCCGAGCGAGGTGGCGGGCGCCTGTGGTCCCAGCTACTCAGGAGGCTGAGGCAGGAGAATGGCGTAAACCCGGGAGGCAGAGCTTGCAGTGAGCCGAGATCGCGCCACTGCACTCCAGCCTGGGTGACAGAGCGAGACTCCGTCTCAAAAAAAAAAAAAAAAAAAGAAAAGGTACCTGAGCAGTAAGTATAGTTGACTCTTGAACAACACACGTTTGAACTCTGTGGATTCACTAATAAGTGGATTTTTTTTCTGCCTCTACCACCTCTGAGGCAGCAAGACCAACTCCTTCTGTTTGTCCTCCTTTTCCTTAGCCTGCTCATGTGAAGACGATGAGAATGAAGATTTTCATGATGATCCACCTCAACTTAATGGATAATACATAGATTTTCTCTTCTTTATGATTTTCTTATTAACATTTTCTTTTCTCTGGCTTACTTTATTGTATGATCACAGTATATAATGCATATACCATACAACATATGTGTTAATTGATTATTTATGTTACCAGTAAGGCCAACAGTACGCTATTCATAGTGAAGTTTTGGGGAGTGAAAAGTTAAATGCAGATTTTTGGCTGCACAGAGTTCAGCAGCTTTAACTCCTGTGTTGTTCAAAGGTCCACTGTGGTTTGAAAGCTAATGTGTCTGAAAATGTATTTATTCTACTCTCATATTTGATAGACAGTTTGACTAGATGTAAAATCCTATGTTGGCAGCCTGACCAATATGATAAAACCCCATCTCTACTAAGAATGCAAAAAATTAGCCTGATGTGGTGGCAGATGCCTGTAATCCCAGCTACTCAGGAGGCTGAGGCAGGAGAATCACTTGAACCCAGAGGTGGAGGCTGCAGTGAGCTGAGATCACACCACTGTGTTCCAGCCTGGGTGACAAGAGCAAAACTCCATCTCAAAATAAATAAATAAATAAATACATACATACATACATACATAAAATAAAATCCTATGTTGGAATTTTTTTCAGAATTTAAAAGGAATTACTCTATTCTTATGTAGTTTTTAGCTTTGGTTAAGATGTCAATTTCCATTCTACTTCTCCTTCCTTTATGTGTGACATGTTATTGTCTCCATGGGAATATTTTGATTTTAATTTATTCTAGTTTCAGGCATTTTATGATGATAAGCCTTAGTGTGGATCCTTTTTCCCTTCTTTTAAATTGTTCTGAACACCAATGGGTCTTCAATTCTGAGAAATTTCCATGCACTTTTTCTCTGATAATTCCCCCTTTAAAATTTTTTTCTCTTCTTTTTTTTCTTGAATTTATGTTAGCCAGATGATGGACCTCCAGATTGTCATTTATTATTTAAGAAATATGCCTTTTTTCTACTTTAAAAATATTGGCCTTTTGATTCTACTTTCTTTGATATTTCTGTTGAATTTTTAATTGATGCTGTCTTTTCAAGAGATATATATTGTTCTCTAATGATTCCCTTTGTATATTACCTTGCTCTTGTTTTAGGAATGCTGTATCTTCTCTTCTCTTTCCATTGTTAAAAATTCAATGTGATTTGTCTGTTTTGTGTTGAGATTTTTCCTGCTCTCTGTCCCTGTCTATGGCAAGCTCCCTCTATTGTATGTTTCATTCTCCTTCTTCCATGGTGCTGTTTCCCATACATGCCTGTTGATTCCTGAGTACCCACTCTAATTTCAAGTGAAAGCACTAACGAGATGATTAGAAGCTCTAGGTGAACAAGGCTTCACGGTTGCATGCCTGAGACAGAAATTAAACACTTTTTGCCCCAGTGAACTCAAATGTTCTTATCTACATATCTTTTTGTGCACTTTCTAGGGCTATTACATGCTTAGTTATCATCCTTTGATTTCCAGAGAAGAATCTTCCAATCCCCTATCCATAAATGACAATGCAGTGGAAAGAATAAAGAATAAATCACCATGACAAAATTCTGGGAGCTAAGAAGAAGGATGAGGGTCTTATTGTTTAGTGTGCAGAGTTCTGTTAATATCTCTATTATCATTATTGTGCTGCTTATCTGCAAGAGCTGGAGAATCTTGACTTTAATTTCTCTACATAGCAAGCTTTCTCCCACCATGAATGAGAGGGATAGCTACACAGATATAGAGGATAAAGAAAGAGTTTCATGAATCTAACTACTCCTTCTTCAAACTTTCAACCAATTCCAAGCCTTATAGGAACTTCTAAGGTAGCTGATGCCTCAAATGCCTGAGCTAAGATTCTACAACATGGGCTTGCCTTGCTTCTCACTTGATATTTCCTTAAGTATAGGTAATTACTATGTTCACTAATTATTAGATAATTTTTTTCATATCTTAACATTTTTGAACATGGGAAACCATATTACAGTTATTGTCAATATGGCAGCTTATATTTTCCAAAGATGACTGTAAAAGTATACTCTCTCTCACATGTATTGTTTTTATTATAACCTTGCCATGTTTTATTACGACCTTGTTTATGACCTATGTTTATTATGACCTATGTTTTTATTATGACCTTGCCATCAAGACATGAAATATACATCTTCTCCCACTGAAACTGGTTGAGCCCTTGTGACTGCCTCAACTGGCAGTGTAAGGTGCAAGTGAGGCTATGTGACTTGAAATAGATTATAAAGAGAGATACAGCTTCTGCTTAGCTGTCTCACTTGAGATCTTCGATCTTGCAACTCAGCTAGCATGCTATAAAGAGGCCAAGGTTACATGTAGAGGCCACATGTATGTGTCCTGGCCAATAAGCCCAGCTGAAGTTCGAGATAACAGCTAGCATTAATCGCCATCCATGAGAGTGAAGACTTTGAGATGACCCTAGCCCCAGCCTGCATCTAATGACAACTTCATGAGAAACCCTGAGCCAGCCAACCCAGTCAGCTCCCAGAACCGTGAATGATAGTAATGAAAACATTGTTGATTTAAGCTACAAAGTGTGGTGTGGCTTATGATGCAGCCATAGATAGCTGAACATTTATCATTATAAATTTAACAGTTATAATTGGCAGTGATTTTTCTTCCTTAATGAAACAAACTAATAGTGCATCTTAGATTAAATGACATCCCAGATTCAGAAAATGTATTAGTATTCTATTCTCTGTCTTGCTAACTTCTCTTCTGCTTTCTACGCTCCAAAATGTTGTTGTCCTCTCTGGTTTACCAATAGCTCCCCTGGTACTTTTATTTCATTTCCCTATTCTCATTTTAGTGAGATTTTTGGAAGGAGTTGTGGTAAGTGTGTCTTCCATCTGCTGTGTATAGCTAAGCTCATCATGTTGTTTATAAGGTTCTATATTTGTAGATAGAGCCTCAGTGCTGATGGCTACCTAAAAATGTGTGTGTGTGTATGTGTGTGTGTGTGTGTGTGTGTGTGCATCATTACCTAGGTCTTATTTCTTTACTTTAGTAATACCACGTCAGTGCTTTGTAACTATTCAATGAAATCCTTCTGTCCAAAAAATAGAAATACAACCAAAAGTGGACTAAGATTTAATTCAGTAGAGCTGTATTATAAGACCTTTTACACCCTTGATTATGGAGTGACAATAAGCAATTCAGTATAACTTTCTGATCCTCACTTGCTATAAGGGCAAAATAGAAATATCAATTCTAACAGGAATTTTACACAATAATTTAATATGTGAAACATTGTCTTACAGTAGTTTATATATATTTCTAATAAATGGTGACTCAATATGAATCTTTCTTCATTATTTTAATGGGGCAGTTATAAAGTTTTAAAAAGCATAAAATATCCCTGAACTATTCATCATGTTGAGTTTTTCACCATACTTTGTATACTAATTTCTCATCCTGAATGAGCTTAATTATAGAATTGCTTTATGTCCCCCCAGCATCTATTCCTTTTTTTTTTTTTTTTTTTTTTTCTGGTAACAGAAGATCAATTTTCCTCATTGGTTTTAGTCTTGGTAGACTATCCAATAATGTGTCTCTGACCTCCCTTTGGTAAAGGATATGTAAAAGTTCAAGCAAGGCCATGACTAGGTTTTCTTCCAGAAATTTTAATATTGAACTGAGCTACACCGAGTTTAAAAATGGCCGGCCAGGCGCTGTGGCTCACGCCTGTAATCCCAGCACTTTGGGAGGCTGAAGCGGGCAGATCACGAAGTCAGGAGATCGAGACCATCTGACTAACAAGGTGAAACCACGTCTCTACTAAAAATACAAAAGCTTAGCTGGGCATGGTGGTGGGCCTCTGTAATCCCAGCTACTTGGGAGGTTGAGGCAGGAGAATGGCATGAATCTGGAAGGCGGAGTGAGCTTGCAGTGAGCTGAGATCGCGCCACTGCACTCCAGCCTGACTTCCTCTAAAAAAAAAAAAAAAAAAAAAAAAAAACCACATTTCACTCATCTACAGGTAACACTTTGAAGAAACAAGTGTTGCCTAGATTCTTGGATCCTTGCTGCCTAGATTCTTGAAATTGCCTTATGTGCCCTTGCTGATATGTGTTTGTTAAACTATTCTTTGAATCTTTGAGCTATTCTGTCTTCTTCCTAATAATCTTCTGTTTTTACTCAAATGAATCAGAATTTGTTCCTGTTACATGCAACCAACAAATCCTAATTGATCATTGATATTCTGAGAATTCATTTCTAACAAAAGGGCAACTTGTATTTGAAGGTAAATCTGACAGTATAAATGAGCTTAATTTAATTGGCTTATTATTTTTCATATCCTGTCCATAAAATACTTTCTCATTCTCAAAATAAGATGTTCTTATGTACATTACAGCCATATTATTAACTTTTCATTCCTTTGAGATTTCAACAAATATAATGGTATAGAGAGATGTGTTGGGAATATTTAAAAGCAAGCCCTAAAATAGACTAGGATGAAATTGCCATCATTTGAAAGAAAAATTTGTTTCAAATAAGATAACCAAATTTGCCTTCACTGGACAGGTAAACATGTTAAATACACTTATCTAGGAATCTAGTTGCTGTAATTCATTAAATCAACCCATAATTTTGAATTTACACATCATTGGAAGTTTTCTCCTTCTACGAGCATTACTTGGCATGGTGGGAAACAGAAGCGAGTCCTTTGTGAGCTGTTGCTTAAATAAAACGCAAGGGAGACATTCATATTATGGGCCTCTGAACACATTGCCAAATTATAATTATCCATAAACAAAGACCAGAAACCCAGAAAAAAATCTATTAGTATTGCCATGCCTTCTTAAAGCTCTTCCTTTGATGATTTCTACTGCTACTCAGAGTCACATTATTACCAGCTGATAGGTGGCACAGATGGCTCAGAGCAGAGAGGTTTGTTTCTGTCATGGTTGGTGCTATTTCTTCATGTCTCTTTTTTTAAAATGGATATTTGGCATATTTCAATTTTCTTTATTTCTCGCATAATTGTTCTATATTTTTGTTGTTGTCTTCACTTAATTAGTCAGAATGTGGTTTATGGGTATGGAGCACTAGCCTGGCTCCCTTTGAACTCATGGTAACAGGAGACAGCTCTGTTTATTTTCCTTCTGCTGTTTGTTTGAAAAATACTCTAGCTGATTTGGCTTTCACCATACAGCAAGAAACTGGCCCTAATAATTTCAGTCCTAGTATCTGAGCATGTGTGCACATGTTATCTTGGGCTTTCTAATGCTTTCTCAACTTTAGTCTTTCCCTTGTTGCTTTTCTTTCTCTCTGTCTCTCTCTTCCTCTCTCTTTCTCTCTCTCCGCTTCTCTCTCTGTGTTCATTTTCTTCCTACACACCACAGACACACACACACATACCACACACACACATTTTCACCATTCATGGACACTTTGTCATTACTCTGTATGGGAGAAATTCAATAATGCAAAGTAAAACTATTAGCTCCAAACTCTCCTATTTCAAATTACTTTCCAATGTCTGCTTGCTCTATTTCCATTTGTTTTCTTTTTTTCCTCTCTCATTATCCTTATGAATTCCTCTGCATTGCTATAATCTTTAACTTGCTTAGGAATTTGACTGAAGAAAATCATAGCAGAAGGTTTGGGCCTCTCCTACATTCGTGAATCCACAGAAAGTGTTAGGGAGGATTAAATGGCCCCCTCTTTGCCCCTGTTCCCATGATCTTTGATATAAATTTTCCAGTGCAAGTAAGAAATTCAGACTTATTTCTCTAACTACAAACTTCCATCTCGTATATACTTCAAGAATCAATTTGAGCTACTAGGGTTATTTGATTTCACCTTCCCAAAACTTTCATTTAATATACTCTGCTTATAAACTTTACATATATTCAAAATGTCACAGGCAATGAATCTGTAGAACACAAGAATAGAAAGTATTTCCATGTAGTTTCTACCATATTCCTTATAAGTGGGTCTCAGAATTATATTTCAGAGTAGGGACCAAAGGGGCTTTTAGGAAAATCGTACGTCATTAACTCACCTTCTGGCATTTTAACTGTTATCAGCTGTACAGTTTAGTTTTATTACAACAGACACTATTGTGATAACTTTTCCTACTTTATCTTTGCAATTTATTGAAGCAGTTAATTTCTCAAAAAGTAAGAACATTTTTTCTCATTAGAAATTCCTTCATGGCCTCTTTAATACATGTTCCTTGCTATTTAGAAGAACTGCTGATAAGTGATTTTGACTTGTATCCTCAATAACGTGAGATGTTTAAGAGAAACTTGGCAAACCACTTACGGTCTGAAGCCATTTCTTAAAACCAACCCCAACTGATTAATTTCTGTCCCATTACTACCCTCAACATTCAAAAAGTTCCCAAATTGCAATGACCAGCCAAATCTACTTATGAACTTCCTAAAGACAAAGTTTTTACTTTGTTTAATAAATTATCTTTTCTCAGATTATTGTTTTTTTGTTTGATTATGTAATTCCAGTATTTGACAGCATTGAGTTTGAAGGACTGGATCTATCAGCTCAAAATAAATGGGAGAGATTTTAATTATCCAATAAATATATACTCTTTATAACTCCAAACCATGTAAATCATCTTTGATCTAATCAACCAGCAAAAGTCAGACTGTCTCTCTCTTTTTTTTTCACTTTTGGACTTTGATTTCTCTGTGTGTATTTGTCTAGTTATTGTCTCCTGACAGAACTCTAGCAAGATAAATGAGAATTTACATCTGAGAACATGACCCAAATGTAATGGCCTTCAGAAAGTCTAGTAAATGATAATAACAGGAAATATGACAGACAAGAATTCAGCGATGTGAGTAGAACAGGTATTAAAGAAATAAAAATAAAAAAAGAAAAGATTGATACTGACTGTGACGAGGAGATCGGGGCAAGTTTAACTAGCCTAACATGGAAAGTGTCAATGTTACTCTTCAGATTTTGGTTATGTTTCTCTTTCCATGGACAGTGGTTCCTTTATAAGCCCACATAATGGTCCACATTTAGAGCCCAGAGATTCTATTCTCTAGCTCCTAGGTTCATAGCCTACCATTTGGACTAGTGAATTTTCCTAAGCACAGTAGGGTAAGTCAATGTTAATTAATGACAAAGTCTTAACAACAACCCAAACATTAATGAATATCTACCATATGCCAATAGAGCTAAAGATATTTTACATATATGATGTTATTTATTTCCTTATATAATTCTTTATGGTAATTATTGTTGTTCCTATCTTATAGCTGAGAAAACTAAGCCTTAGAGAGATAAAGTGCCTCCTTCCAGGTCCCACGGGCAGTGAGTCACCAACAGGTCTTTGGATTTAGGTCTCATCCACTCTGCTCTATTTAAATGCTTGAAGGCAGCTGTTTGGCTACATCCACCCTCTGACCCATATATCCACCACATTTGCACTCAATGCTTTCCAATTTGAACAAAAAATATAGTAAAGTGTACTACTAATTTTAAATTCGAATATATCTTAATTTCATCGGAAAGCCCACTTTCAGCTGTCACCATATTTATAATACAACACACATTTATTAGTGACAATATGCAGTTTTTCTTTTTTTTTTTTATTATACTTTAAGTTCTAGGGTACATGTGCATAACGTGCAGGTTTGTTACATATGTATACTTGTGCCATGTTGGTGTGCTGCACCCATCAACTCGTCAGCAGCTGTTAGACCTAATACCATAAAAACCCTAGAAGAAAATCTAGGTAGTACCATTCAGGAGATAGGCATGGGCAAGGA
The DNA here is from genome assembly GCF_009764315.1 of Trachypithecus francoisi. NCBI lineage: Eukaryota > Metazoa > Chordata > Mammalia > Primates > Cercopithecidae > Trachypithecus > Trachypithecus francoisi. The sequence continues at coordinate 22,532,018 of NW_022681454.1, forward strand.
CTTCATGTCTAAAACACCAAAAGCAACAGCAGCAAAAGCCAAAATTGACAAATGGGATCTAATTAAACTAAAGAGCTTCTGCACAGCAAAAGAAACTACCATCACAGTGAACAGGCAACCTACAGAATGGGAGAAAATTTTTGCAACCTACTCATCTGACAAAGGGCTGATATCCAGAATCTACAATGAACTCAAACAAATATACAAGAAAAAAACAATATGCAGTTTTTCTAAGTATCCCTAAAGGTTTGGAAAGTGGGTAATTTTTACATCTATCGTAATGCTATGCTCAAGGCACTGTGTGATAATAAGACCCACAGAGTCCTGCTTCAGCTAGCTTATACCATGAATCCAAATGCATAGCAACCAAAGAGTCTTAAGTAAGTCATCATCAGCTGAGCAGTGGTGAGTTTCATGGGCTCTTCCTGAAAGAGGTGATCTTCAAGCATGCTTCTTGAATATTAAGTAGAAAACCAGCTCTGGCCTTTGCAGAGGCATAAAACAACACCCAAACTGAGTTTGCATGACACAGAAAAATTTCAGAGACTCGATGGAAAGAAAATCAGAAAGGCTGAAAAAGAGGAAATAAAGAACTCACCCAATTTATGCAAGGTAATGCAAAGGGGGTACTAAAGGTTTTGGAATGGCAAATGACTGATTGCCAGAATGGAAGACAAAAGCAACCTTGATATCATTATTCTGAATTGCTGATGAAAAAGCTATATACAGTCAGTGACATCCACTACCAGAGCATTCTTTAATGACTTCCTGTACTGATGTTGCCTGAGTATTAGGAAGAAGACTAATGCATGGTTCAGCCTCTAATTCCACACCTCAAACCACAGGGCACTTGGGCATATCTTTGTGCCTTTCTGAAGATCAGAGCTAGGAGACTCTAAGTCTTTGCCAAGTCCATCTCCATCATTTAGCAGATAAGGAAACTAAATTTTATGAGATGAAATGACTTGGCTTAAATCACAATGGGCATGAGTTGTAAAACTGAGCACTTCACTGCTCTTCAGAATGCTGGGGAAGCTACTGTAGCAAAGGATTCCTAAAACTGACTTAATTGACACTTTAGGGCAGGGAGGTCACAATGCCACCCAGAGACTCTGCTACCCTTATCACATGGTTTCCAAAGACATGGTTTCTCATTTTCATCATGTCTAGCCAGAGAGAAGTGACAATATTGACCCTTGCCTGAACCCTGTGATTCTGGAAAACAGTGAAGATTAAGAAATCCCCTCATCCTTTTGTGTCCTGGTACACAAACAATGACTCTTTTTCATATACGTTAGATAACATGCATGAATTCCCCCTTGTTTACTTAGGAAAAGGTTAGACCTAAACTCGACATTCCAATTCTATGACTCGTAAAGAATTATCTGAACTGCTTATCACTATGATTATTTGGAACCAAATGTTTGCTAATCAAACTCTGGTGAAGTTTCTCTTCTCCTCCCAGGTCCTGAATTCTTACCAAACCTTAGCCTGAGCTGGTATAAACCCCTGCTTAAAAGTCCTTCCTGAGAAGAGGCTGGTCTCAGAGTGAAAATGTCCTGTGGTCTACTATGGGACTGCATAACCCTTACATTCCACATCAGCTCTTTGTAGCCTCCTTCCCTCCCCTTAAAAAAGTAGGAGCTCCTGTTTTCTTAACCTCTGAGACATTGCTGATCTTATGGTCAGAACATGATTCTCACTACAATAGTCCATTTTCTCTTCCACTTCTTCCCTTTTCAAATAAAGCCTCTCCTTACTAAATCCAGTGTTTTTTTTCTTAATTTGGCAGAAAAAATATCAACAACAACAACAACAACAACAAAAATACCTAGAAGTTTGAACATTGTCTTTGAACCACACTCCATCAACAAGGGGACTCAGATACTGGCCTTCTCTGTATTCGTTCTAGGATCAGTGCTAAATTATATACTTTGCCTTCCTTGTGTGTTAGTCTCCTCATTTAAAATAATGATAAAAACAGAACCTGCCTCATAGAGTTTTGGGGAAATAATAAATGAGGAAATGCAGGTAGAGTGCTTAGTACATCATCTCCACATAGTAATAAACAAATACATGACAGCCTATCACATATGAGAATAATGCCCGGCATTTTTGACACCTATTACCTTTTGAAATTCTCACAATAACATTATAACAATATTTAAAAGTTGGATTATTGTTATCGTTTTACAGAAGAGGAATTGGAAACTCAATAAGATTAAGAAAATAGGTTTTCTGACTATAATTCCTATCTCTTTCATCTCCATGTTAAATCATGCATTTCCTTAACTTCTAGAGCATATTAAATGATTACAATTCCCTGAATTTAACAGAAAAACTACCTTTTGTATTACTGAATCACTTTGCTCCATTGAAATGCAAAGATATGTGTCTCCAATAATATATACAAAAGAAAGAAAAGTCTTACTTATTTTTCTCAAAATAAGTCATGGAGAAACAAGAGTCCAAGTAGAAAATGCCATTGAAAATTTGAAATCTGTTTCATCTGGTTGGCCAGATCAAAGCCCATGGCATGCAACAATCAATAAAGATGTGCTGAACTACTGAATGGAAAGAGAAAAACATGGCAACACTCCTGGGGAAATGTCAATCAAATGAGACCACTGAATAGAAACGTAGGAAATGACGTCAATCCTATTACATGTAAATGCAAAGACATACTTCTGTTTTGTTGTTGGATTAATGATGACTACAGACATTGTCTAGAATTCCTATTCTGTTCTTATCTACTTCCACTGCATCTCACCGGAAGTAAAATAACAACATATTAAAATGGTTAAATGACATATTTGGGGCTGCTTTTAATCTGAGTTTAAAGAGAAAGCTCAGTAATTAGTATTTTCAGAAATTTAAAAATCAAACTTCAGCTATTATAAAAAAGTTTCATATTTCAAACTCTCAATATGTTATGAGGCTCCTTCATGATATCTTTAGGGTCATGATAAGATTGTGGCTCTAGAACATTAAACATAAACTGAAAAGAGAGAACATGATGGTTTTAATAGTGGAAAATATTTCTCATTAACTGCATGCTTGTCCTTGATCTGCATTATTAGACTATAAGATTCTGAGGACAGAAACAAATTCTTATTCATGTCTGTCTCCATCTGTCCATCCACCTGTTCATCCATCCATCCATTCCATCCACCCACCATTTATAGAACCTCTATTGTATTCTTGACATTGCTTGAATGGAACACATGAGAACACATTTTTTTTCAGATGCCACAGTCCACTTGAGGACACAGTTATGCACAACTTATAGTGATAGACCCAAACTATGAAATATGTCCTAGGAAAAATGAGGTAAATGTTTAGATAAAATAATAATTAATTATGACTAAAAGATTAGATAAGGCTAGTACCTAGTAGAGTGGGTTATGTGGTGCTGACAAATAACAAATACTGAATAAGTGAGTGAATAAATTGGACAATAAAATCCACACTTGATCATGGTGTTTATTTCAGGCTTGATTGAATTATTCATATTTGGCATTGAAAAGGAATCTTAAACCAGATGATTTCTAGGTCTATGAAGAAAGCCAATTCAATTCAACAGAATTTGCTTTCATAAGGTCCTTGTGTATAATACTTAATTGGTTCTCCTGGAATGTGACAGATGGTGAACCCTGCCTGTCCAGTCCAAGATGAAATGACCAGGAACCTTGTGCACATACCTGAGGTTGTTAAGGATCTATATGGTTGGAAAGCAAATAACTCTGCATTAAGTTCCTGAAGCACACTTTCCCCTCTGAGCCTTTTCATAGACTGACTCTCTTATTCAATAAGCCTACAGACAAGTATATACATACATGCCATACACACAACTTGAAATCAATGTCTACAGGAAGTTTCTTCGATTATCCCAATACTACAGAAGGCACTTCTACATGCTACCCTGTACTTTCTCTATTATGATGTTGATGACAGTGTTCTACTTTATGTTTAATTTTCTTGATTATAATTTCTATGCAAGCAAAGAGTGAGTCATATTTGCCATTATATCCCCATTGCCTAGCATAAGTCCTGGCATATAGTCACAGGACAATACTTATTCAGTAAAAAATTATGAGTTTAATGCATTACTACACTAATATTCTCAAAGCAGAGCTCTGATCATATTATACTTCCAGTCCGAAACTTGCCCTGAATGCCAAATGAAGTTTAAACTGCTTAGAGTAGTAGTGTAGGTCTTCTACAATCTAGTCCTTACCCATATTATTGCTAAATCATATGTCAAAAATTTCAGCAACATTGACATTCTGGATATACCCTCGGTTCAAAAGCGTTGCACATCAAAAATTTCCCTGAGCCTCATAACACTGTCTGTTTCAACTCTGCCCATCTTTAAAACCAGCTGAACTCCTCTAAGGAGATGTCCCTAATCCTTTCCTCCTCCAACTCTACCCTAGCTCTGAGAATTATTTTCTTTCTTCTACCTATCCATAGCTTTAAATATACCTGTATTACAGAGTTTACCACAAACTACCATGAACTATATTTGGCTTTTTAATGCATGCTTCATCTCCCTTTTCAGACTGTGAGTTCCTGGAGGGCAGGAGCTATATCTTATTCACCCTTATCATTATCAAGTGAAAAACGAATACAATTTTATCACTATGCAAAGGGAGAAAGAACTTTCTAAGTAGATAGAATTTATGATACCTTTTGATTCATTGTTGAAATGGCCATACATTAATGTATAATAAAATATTTTAACCCATCTTAAATTTATTGAATGTCTCCACATGTAGCTGTTCCTTCTTCAAACCTACTCCAGAAATGTAGGTAATAATACCAAGTTACAGGATTCTTAAGAGAATCAAATGAGATGATGCATACCATGCATTTAGTGTCTGGTCCATAGTAAACAATATCTTTCTACTTATTACTACTCTCATTCCTATTCCTACCACATCATTTTCATTATTTATGATTTTATGTATCATGGTTGGCATTTCAAAGAGAACTAGAGCACATTCACACTCAACTTTCAATTCTTTATTTTGCATGTGTTTTTTCCCAAAGACTCCTATGTTGCACTGTTGCACGAGGTTTTTACCACCAAAGCCAGGGCCCCATGTCTTACTAGCGGAACTGTATGATTCTTGACTCCATAATAGTTGGAAGATGCATGCTTCACTGAAGTGCCATTGATTTTCAACTAAAGTGAAATGCTTTTATTTAATACTTTCTTAAGAGAATTACAATGAAAGTTGAAGAGGGTTTGGCTTTAGAGAAATCCATTATTAATTTTACATGGCAAAATTGGGAGTTATATATCGAAATTTAAATATAGGGGTCCCTTACATTTGCTCAATCAAAATGTTATTCTAAAGCTATTTGTCTTTTCTATGAAATGAAAAGACTGTTTTGTCCTAGACTTCTAAATCCCTTGTTTTGCTCAAACAAGCCTTAGTATTTGCTCTCAGGGAGTACTACCTCTTTGTTCAGCATAAAGGGTGTAGCCTCAAATTTCACATCTATGTACTGTTTTTTGTTTGTTTGTTTTTTGTTCTTGTTTTTTTTCCTGAAGAATCTTAAAGAGATTTGGTCATCTTAACACACCTTGATCTCTTGCCCTCTCTCCATGGTAAAAAACAAACAAACAAACAAACAAACCTTAGGCTATGCCAGACATACAAATACATTCACACTCCACTCTGAGTGGTGCCATTAATTTGCTTTGTCTTAAATGATGCTAGTTTTAACTTTGATTGCTTTCACTGCTCACCTTGGAGATCTCTAAAATGAACTCATATATCCTCAGAGTTCTGAAGAGGCTTCAGTCCAATGCAACACCTTAGAAAAAAGAAGAAATGATTTCAAGAGCATCCTTTTTCCTACCACTTAACCCTTCATAACGCTGAAGAAAAACTTAACCTTCGTCCCATTCAGTGGCTCCTGTAATGTTGTAAAGCCGTATTTTCCATTGATACATTCTTTCTAAGCAATTGAAGGACAAATAAATAACAATTTCAGTAGAATGTGATATATGTTGTCCATGTTTGCATAACTTAAACACAGAAGGAGTTCAGTTCGGAGTACTGTCTCCCAACCCACAAAAATGTTTTCCTTGGGCTAAATCAAACATAGGAAATTTTGGCCTAAACAGATTTCTTAAAGGAAAAGTCATAATCAATTGAAAAAAATAGCAGCTGATAATGAAAATGGTTTTTTCAAGCATAGTGATAACATTTGCTGCTGTGCATTCTATAAAAAGCTATTAGATTCCTATAACAGGACTGTGATATTGGTTTGCTTCCTGCTGCTGATTATAATTTTAAAGATGGAAAATCGAGATGTTTCTATTTTGCCCTATGAAACAAACCCTGACTTCTGGTCAGCCTGGTTTCATATTTCTCTAGCTGGGATCAAAAATTTTCCTAGGCAGCAACAAGAGAATTTACACTTTTAAAAATTTCTTCAAATATAAGTATGCACCTTCTATTCTTGCTTCTGGGGTACAGTAATTTAAAAATTCTTGCGAGTTGAAAGTTGGATCTGTTAAAAAAAAAAAAAGGATAATACACCATGTGATTGGAAGTATAATTAATATTATACACAGTGCTATGTGGATGTAATAAAAAAAGATCCATGTCTATCTTGAAAAGAAACGTCAATCTTGTAGGACCTTCAAAAGAGAGAACTCTTGACTGTGGATATTCATTGTCTTCCTACCTGGAATGCGGGATGATTAGACTTAATGGCACTTTTGGGGACCCGAAAGAAGAGTTGTCTATAGAATCATTAGGCTGCTTGCTTTGTGTGCCTTGATGAATCTGTATCTGAAGGCAATTTTAAATGAAAGCTCCAAAATGTTTTGCATCAAAGTGACATCACTGAACATCACGCTCTTAAAATTAAAAGGACAGTAGTACAGTATAGAGATTAAAAGCATGTTCTTGGAATCAGATATTCTTTTTTCAATCCTGTCCAGCCCAAGCTAGCAGTTATTTAGGCCAGTTACTCAACCTCTATATAAGACTCAGTTTCCTCATCTATAAAATAGAGATAATATTACCTACCTTCAATATTGTGAAGATTGTACAAGATAATATATGTAAAGATTTACATACTATCTGGTACAGAGTAAATACTTAATATGTGGTAGTTAATATTATTATGACATCAGTATACATTTATGATACTTCCTAGTTTACAAAGTACATTCAAATACTTATGTTGATTTGCTTAAGTTTCACCACAACCTATTTGTTCAGGTTTTATTATTCTCACATTATAGGTGAAGAAACTGAGGTTCAAGGACTAGTAGCCAGCAGCAGGTCACACAGCTAGAAGACAACTAAGAGCAAAAAGAGGTTAGTCTTTTGCTGGCTATATCAGGCCATGTTCTTCCCAGTATATCAAACCTGAACCTCTGTGGATGATGATTAAAAAGAGAAATACAGGCTCATCTTAGAGATTATCTTTGTCTTTCCCAGACATTATTCTTTTCACTTAAAAAAGTTGAAGCCTGACTCACATCAAAAGGTAGGGATGGGCCTCTTTAAGGTAAGGCATAAGTATTAATGCAACAGCTTTTAGTAAATTTTACTGTTATTTAAAATTCTTTCTAAGCTCCTCCAGGATGTGTAATAGCTTGCCTCATTTATGTTTTTTCTTATTCATTCATTCTCAATGGGCAAAATTTCTAATTCATTCAGTCTCTCCTGACACATTGTACTTGGCAGGTAATTCGTAATAAGCTTTAATTTTGAAAATGAACATTTGTCATTTGGGACCGTCACTTAGGTGGTTTAAAAACACCAAACCCGCTGTGCAAACATCTGGAAAAGTTGATGATAGGGGGCTGTTTGCTGCAGTCAACGTGTCTATGAAGCAAATGACAGAATCGGATTTAGAAAGGTCTGTTGTCAGAGATCACCAGTAATGATGATTTGTCTAGTAAGAGATATTAGAGGAAGAAGAGATGGGAAAAAAAAGCATTTTCCATCAATTTGGCAAATGCATTTGCCATTATATGTGAGTTGCTAATTGATGCTTTAAATCTGTGATCATATGTGCTATTAAATATGAAACCTGTACACACAGAAATACTCATATTGATGTGAGGATAGATGTCTGAGGTCAATTTAGAGATGAGAAAATTAATGCAAGATGCTTTACTTTGGAAGTAATTCCTTTGGGAATTGCCAAATACCAGTCAGATGCTTTTGTAAGTCACCTTTTTTGGAGAGGACTGAAAGACCAGGAACAAGGTTCTAAGAATTTAGACCACGGGTTCTCTAGTAATGTATGCAGATAATCAAAGAAGAAACATGAAGAAAAATGATGATTTCAGTTTTAAAATATGATAATCTATTCTTCTTTAAAAATAATTAACATCACAAGACCTAAAGCCTTCTTGTTCACTCTCTTCTGTGATAAGCTTCATTTTGAAAAAGGCTAAAAACTTTAAGGGAGATTCTCTAGGGAGATTCTGGACTTGACATGCAAAAGTGTCAGTCTAGCTTTCATAGTAATAGAGAGGTCAAGAATGCTGCTGAAAAGCATTCTGGGGCTTACCTTGAAATGGGATAGTAAGTGGACTCCAGAATTTTAAAGGGGCCAATCTAATACAGCTCCTTAAGATAAACTAGATGTACCTAAATTAGGACTGCTTTTAAGTAGTTGGGAGAGACAAACATGAACAGATATTTTTAAATTACAATATATAACTTCTTCCACAGAGGTGCAATTAAAGTGCTAAGAAAGCACTGCAGACAGAGAACCTGACACTGACAAGGAGAATTACAAATGCATCAGTGAGGAGCCGGCATTTTGGCTCAGTCTAGAAGTCATAGGAATTTTCCTAGAGAAAGTTTTTTCAAAGTGAACAGCATATGCAAAAATGGTAAGAACTATTGAGAAATAGAGAGATTTTCCTTGAATGTGAGTTCAGTGAGATTGCAAGGTTTCCAATAGCTCCTTTTGGTAGTGAATAAAACTGAGTCAAATTTGAAGAAATCAGTAACTCAAGGGAATTCCTTCATTGGTCTTCTCACTAACGTGAGTGCGTATGTGTGTGTTTTATGGGATGTGTGTGGGAGGGGATGTTTTTACCATTTCTCAGAGCCACATCCTACCTAAATATTGTACGCTCCGAGTAAACTGAGAAAATAAATGTTGGAGATGGGGAGAATGGAAATGGAAAGATAAAGAGGAGTTTTAGCTTTGAAAATAGACAATTACTTACCTTATTTATTTTAAAGTACCTGAACAGTCACCTATTCATGCGCGTATTTCAGAACAATTAATGTATTTTCTAATGGGAGAAGCCTTAGAAAATAGCCAGCTTAGCACCCTATTTTAAGAAATGAGGAAACAGGTTTAGAGAAGTTGAAACACATTTTTCAAACCATGGTGACTTGCAAATATAAAGAATAGAACTCAAATGTTTTCACTCTCAGTACAAAATTATTTCCTTTCTACCAACACAGCTTTTAGACAAATCATCACATTATTAATGGATCAGACAACGATTTTTTATTGATTATACTACAATGGGCCTCATAACTGGGCTCTTTAAGAAACGGAAAATAAAAAGAATATGTGAACTGAAGACAACCCAGTAAAATATCAGACAAAGTAACAGCAATTTTAAATGAGTCCCTGTATTAATTGCTGTGGCAGAACCAAATGTTACCAAATGTTCATTTGGATAAAGTGGATATCTGAAAATCACAACCTTGATTTTTAGGTTGTCTGATATGTGCTGTGAATGAAAAGTAGACTTTATTTCACATGATCATTCCAGTTGATTTACTGTGTTTTCTTCAGGCACTTTGCTGAGAAGAATTCTGAGGTCCTATTTGATGTCAACAGAAAGAAATGCTATAATCAATGTGTAATGACAGCCATGCTAGTGACAATAAGACCCAGTAACTATCAATTATGTAATCAGTTTAATAATAAAATCTTATATTGTACCTTTCTTCGAAGAGCAAAGGCATTTCCAAATTTGAATCATGAAATTAAAACAGAAAGCCATACTTCTTACTCCAGAGAATGACTTGATGCCAAAAGATTAAGTAAGCATCACTAATGTGCTTACATGGGACAATATTGTGGCCAATTATGTTTCTATCCTGCCTACATTACTCAGATCTTAAGGTGATGTCACTGTGTGTTGTGTGTGTGTGTGTGTGTGTGTTATGACATTATACCTGGAGAGAAAAACAAATCACCACGGCTGATTTCAGAAGAAGCTTTGGCATCCATATGCCACTCACCTTAATCATTTTTAAATCAGACTGTCCTTCAATCTTATGATTCAGGCAAGAAGCTAATTGTATTTTGTCAATGTCAAAGTCCTTTAAAAGATGCTCTGGGCTTGTGAAGGCTGAATTAAAAGACATTCACTTGTGGTGGCTTTAAACCACATAGGATGACTCATCATATCAGTTATATCCACTTGTGCTGACGTTTGTCTTGCGTAACCATTGTGTTAAGTGCTTTCCATAAAAAGCATTCATGCAAATCTATTTTTTTTTTTCCTGATCATTAAGGCACTTTAACACAAAGAGGTAGAACACTACGTTGTAACCACATCCTGAGTTTGTTTTTCTGTAGGAAGATTGCTTTGCGCCTGAAAGCTATACAGGATATTTAAAGACTTGAGCAAATGATTAAATTTACCCACATTTTTTTTTTTTTTTTTTTTTGTTTGTTCCTGGCAGCCTAAGCCATAAGCTTTACCTGTCATTCAACTCATCTAAATGCCAAAGAAAAGGGCTGACACAGAGTAGAAATCCTGTCACATGACCTCACCCTCCTCCCCATCTCCTCTGTAAGGGCTCCTGAAATTGTCATTTACATTAAAGTTCTGTGCTTAGGCCTGCAGGTGGAGAATTGCTCTTTTGTTGAGAGTTAATTTCTGTTACAGGTCAGAAAACAAAAGACTTTGTCAGACATTGGACTGCTTTCTAAAGTACCCGAGAGCCAGAATTTTCTAAACAAGAAAAAAAGCCAGAAAGCAAGACAATTCTTGAAATGTTAGTACAAGATAAAGGTGTCCATTGGGAAATGAGCAACGTGGCTCTGGGGTTCTCTTGAAATTCAGAGTTGAAGAATTTAGCAACACGGACACTTTTGACATGTAGAGGAAATGTGGGAGAAAAATGCAGCAACTCAGTAAATTCTACAAATATTTATATGCTACTGATAGGCTGGGCACTGCTCTAGGTCTCCAAGATACCAGAGACTGATTTAGACTATTTCTCCAGCTTCAAGGAGCCCAGAGTCTGGTGAGAACAATTATACACAAGCAGTTGTAGCAGAAGTACAGACTCAGTAGTGTTGGAAGGGATTGAAGGACACTGCAGAGTAAAATGAAATACAGGGAATGGAAAGTGCTTCTCATGTCTCCCATCATCTTCAAGTCTATTTTAAAGATATAAATACAGACATAGTGCAGTGTGGATAAATAAGCATGGACCTTGGAACAAGTATGTCATCAAATCATTTTCTGTCTAGGTAATCTTAGGTCAAGAGAGGTTAGGCAATAACCAGAGGATATACCGTCTATGTCTTCAAAATAAAATCTGTTGTTCTGGCCGGGTGCGGTGGCTCACGCCTGTAATCCCAGCACTTTGGGAGGCCGAGGCGGGCGGATCACAAGGTCAGGAGATCGAGACCACGGTGAAACCCCGTCTCTACTAAAAATACGAAAAAATTAGCCAGGTGCGGTGGCGGGCGCCTGTAGTCCCAGCTACTCAGGAGGCTGAGGCAGGAGAATGGCATGAACCCGGGAAGCGGAGCTTGCAGTGAGCCGAGATCGCACCACTGCACTCCAGCCTGGGTGACAGAGCGAGACTCCGTCTCAAAAAAAAAAAAAAAAAAAAAAATCTATTGTTCTAATACCATAGAAAATATGAAGATTTAACTGAAATAATGGTTCATATTTTAGCCTAAGTATATATCCTGTTACATAATCCGCTGTTGTTTTCTTTTAATTCTTTTTGTAGTGATTGTGAATTTCTTTTCTTCTTTAATCTTGTTTGTAATTAATTGGCTTTATTGGATTATGGAACTAATGGACACTTTCTTGAGATGTTTAGAAAGTACAGAACAATTCAGAAGGGAATGCTATAGTTTTAGTGTTTGTCCCTTCCAAAACTCATGTGTTGAGAGCCTAATCATTAATGCAACAATGTGGGGAGAGGGGGCTTAATGGGAGGTGTTTAAGTCTTGTGAGCTTTGCCTGCATGAATTGATTAATGCCACAATAAAATTGTTTTTGAGGGTGGGCTCTCTCCCTTCCACTCTTCACCAATGTGAGAAGCAGCATTGCTCCCCCTCTCAAGGAGCCAGCATTCAAGGTGTCATCTTGGAGGCAGAGACTAGGCCCTCACCAGAAACAAAACCTATTGGTGCCTTGATCTTGGACTTTTCCACTTCCAGACCTATGACAAATAAATTTCTGCACTTCATAAATTACCTAGTCTCAGGTATTCTGTTATAGCAACACAAAACATACTGAGACAAGGGAAATTAACCAATCTATAATCATCTTATCCCAGCACCCAGACTTAATCACTGTTGACATTTTCAAGCATTTTCTTCCAGAATTTTAATAACCTGTTTTATTTACTAAAATCTAATTTTTGGATATCTACCCCATCATGATTTGTGATACAATCCAATTTTTATTGGTGGGAGTATTCATGCTTATAATTTATTTAATCCCATATGATTGACTATTACTATTTATTTTTCACCAACATTATCACTTTTCAACTGTTTCAACATTATCACTACTAGTCAAGAAAGAGGAGTCAATTAGATACATTCTACAAAAAGAACTAAACATAAACTTTATAAAAGTCCTCAATTCATGAGTTAATGAAAGTATATTTGAAATCAAGGTCTACGTCTTAAAATTATTTTGAATTATCTCCAACGGAAACTGTAGACCAGGAAGCCATGGAATACATGGAGTAGCTGATCTGTGAGTATGTAGAGATAATTTGATTGACTAAACATCACTTAGAAAATTTCAGAAAGAAAATAATATGCTACAAAACTAATTACTTAGCAGGCATTATGCTAAGTATCATTAGGGATTCAAGAGCCCCCATGCTGAAAGCATGTCAATGATTTTGCTTTGGAATTAAAATAAAATTCAAGTGTCTCAATAGGGGTAATAATGATATAGCAACAGTTTTGAGTGTTTTTATGAGTTAGGCATTGTACTTTATAAATCTTAACTTTTTTTCCTATTGAAACTTACTTAGATTCAGAGAGAATAAATAACTTGCATAAGATCACACAGGTAGTAAGGGCATAGAGTGGGATTTTTCTCCAACCACATTTTCCTATGACTACCTCTCGCTTGTTTTTTATGCTTCACATCAAACGTTGCTACCCTCTCTTGTAGATAGTTTTTATTATAAGGCCCTGGTTTATTTTCCTCAAAGTACTTATCATTAATAATGTTATTTTTCCTCTGATTTGTATGTTTACTTTTCCTGTTTGCATTACTAAAACATAACATCCAGGAAGGGCACGGACTTTATGTGTATGATGCTTATTACTATATCATCAGCACTGAGAACAATATCAAGTAACTAACTGGTAATTGATGAACATCTCATTAACAAAAAGAATGTATAGAATAAAGAACACTGTGTCTGCCCTCAAAGAACTGACCATCTATACAGTCAATTCTAAGATATGCATAGGAATTCTAGTTTACAGTCCAGCATGGAAGAAGCTTGGAAGTTGCAACTCCATTCTAACAACATATAAAAAGCTGAAAAAACTAAAAAATTCATAACTCTTGTTAAACCTATAACAGAAATTGTCCATGTGATCCTTAGATGCATAATTTGCCCAGGGCAAACCACTGTCCCCCAAATTGCAGACACTGAGAGGCAAAAACAGAGAAGAATCACAACTTACTGGAGCAGGAAGTCACAAGCAACAACCTTCACAGGAACCAGTGACAGGCTAGGAAAACCTGAAGTGTAATTAATGAATTGTAAATTCAGAGCTGGACTCTTCATGAGGACAACTCTGAGAGATAAAAACTGTAGGGGACCCAGCCTTCAGGAAGTCTCCTGCACTTTTGTTAGTTTTACCTTCTGATGCTCTACCAGGTTCTCAGGGTGAGTATCAGAGGAAAAATTCTCTAATGCTTCCAGCGGGGGGAGGGAAAAAAAATTTAATCAGCCTGAGCGTTCTGTTCTTTCTAAGGAAGATTGCTGTCAAGTGAAACAATTTAACCAGAGCCTAACCTGCTGAGGTTTCCTCAGAGCCTAACTGACCTGGGGAAAAGAAAATACCCAACTCTTGCCTATTCTAGCCAACACTGTTCCACCTAAGGTGGGGAATGAAAAACACATGTGAAGATCACAGTCCAAAGGCACAGGTTCAGGGAAACACTAAGACCTGATCAATCATAGGACTACAGAATGCTTCCCTCCCCACCTGCACTTTACCAACAAATTACTAAAGACTTATTTACAGCCATTCATTTTGCACAGTACATCATGACCCACAGTCAAAAAAAAATTTCAAGATATACTAACTAGCAATAAATATGGTTTGAAGAAATAGAGCAAGCATTAACATCAGACTCATATGGCAGGGAAGTTGAAATTATCAGGATGTGAATTTAAACCAAGTATAATAAATTTACAAATTGCTCTAATAGCAGAAACCGCATACAAGAATAAATGGGTAATGTAAGCAGAGTGATGGAAATTCTAAGAAAGTACAAAAAGGAAATGCCAGAGATTGAAAATTAACAGAATTGAAGAATGCCATTGATGGGCTTATTAGTAGACTGCACATGGCTAAGGAAGGAATTTCTGAATTTAAGAATATGCCAACAAAAACCACCAAAACTGAAGGAAAAAAAAAAAGAAAAAAAGGGAATGAATATTCCAGAATTGTGAGGTAACTGCCAACTGTGTAACATACGCATAATGAGAATACCAAAAGGAGAAAAAAGAAGAAACAATAACAAAAAATATAAAACAATATTGAGTGAGGATTTTCTCAGACACCGAGTCTCATATCTAGGAAGCTCAGAGAAATCAAGTTGCATAAATGCAAGAAAACTAACATGAGGCATTTGATTTTCAAACTACAGAAAATCAAAAATAAAGAAAAACCTGAAATAAGCTAGAGAGAAAAGGAAAGAAAACTTATCTATAGGATAGCAAAGAAAAAAATTCATCCAACTTTTTTCAGAAACCATGCAAACAGAAAAAGTGAGGAAAAGTCATTAAGAAGAAAAAATTGCCAACCTAGAATTCTTTATCCTGTGAAATTATTCTTCAAAAGTGAAAGAGAAATATAGATTTTCTCAAACAAAAATGGAAATAATTTTTTGCCAATAAATTTTCTCTGCAAAGAAAATGTTAAAGTTTTTTAGAGAGAAGGAAACTGATATAGGTGAGAAACTTAGATTAACATAAAGGAAGAGCATCAAATAAAAAAAGAATGTAAAATTAAAATGTTTTATTTTATATATATATATATATTTTTTTTTTTTTTTTTTTTTTTTTTGAGACGGAGTCTCGCTCTGTTGCCCAGGCTGGAGTGCAGTGGCCAGATCTCAGCTCACTGCAAGCTCCGCCTCCCGGGATCCCGCCATTCTCCTGTCTCAGCCTCCCAAGTAGCTGGGACTACAGGCGCCCACCACCTCGCCCGGCTAGTTTTTTGTATTTTTTAGTAGAGACGGGGTTTCACCATGTTAGCCAGGATGGTCTCGATCTCCTGACCTCGTGATCCGCCCGTCTCGGCCTCCCAAAGTGCTGGGATTACAGGCTTGAGCCACCGCACCCGGCCATTTTATATTCTTAATTGATTAAATAGATAATATATCATTCAAAATAATAGCAAAAATATTCAGTTATACATTCATGTTTACATGTGTGGAATAAATGACAGTAATGATACAAAGAACAGAAAGGAAGTATTGGAATGGTTTGTTATTAGAAGGTACTTACACTACCCATGAAGAAATATAGTGTCATTTGAAAGTGGCCTCTGACAAGCTGTAAACTTATATTGCAAACTCTAGGGCAACCACTAAAAACAGTAAAGAAAGACATACTAAGGAAGGAGAGAAAAATGAAAGTACATAAAATGCTTAGTTATAAACATAAAGGGTAGAAAAAAATGAAAGACAAAATAGAAACAAAGAACGAGGGTAACAAAAAGAGAATAACAAATGCAGTTGATATTAGTCAACTGTATATGTAATCTCTTTGCATGTCAATGCTTTATTTTTTTTTTTTTTTATTTTTTTTATTTTTTGAGACGGAGTCTTGCTCTGTCGCCGGGGCTGGAGTGCAGTGGCCGGATCTCAGCTCACTGCAAGCTCCGCCTCCCGGGTTCACGCCATTCTCCTGCCTCAGCCTCCCGAGTAGCTGGGACTACAGACGCCCGCCACCTCGCCCGGCTAGTTTTTTGTATTTTTTAGTAGAGACGGGGT
This sequence comes from Trachypithecus francoisi, assembly GCF_009764315.1. Lineage (NCBI taxonomy): Eukaryota > Metazoa > Chordata > Mammalia > Primates > Cercopithecidae > Trachypithecus > Trachypithecus francoisi. Next base: position 22,548,492 of record NW_022681454.1, read on the forward strand.
TTCACAGTGTTCGCCAGGATGGTCTCGATCTCCTGACCTCGTGATCCGCCCGTCTCGGCCTCCCAAAGTGCTGGGATTACAGGCTTGAGCCACCGCGCCCGGCCGCATGTCAATGCTTTAAATACATTAATTAAATAATAGAGATTGTCAGATTGGATCAAAAAACAAGACTCAACTATATGTTGTCTATAGCAAACTCACTTTAAATATGAAACCAAATACAGATTAAAGGTAAATTGTTGTAGAACGATATACCATGCTGACACTAAGAAAAAGAGTAGTTATACTAATTTCAGAGAGAGCAGACTTCATAGCAAGAAAAGTTATCATGGATAAAGAGACGTATTGTATAATGATAAACAGGTCAATTCTCCAAGAAGACATAAAAATTCTTAATATGTATGTATTTATAAACAGAAAGTCAAAATACATGAGGAAAAAACTGATACAACTCAAGGAGAAATCTAATAGAGTTGTAGATTGCAACACTCCTCTATCAGAAATAGACACATCCACCAGGCAGAAAATCAGCAAAGATGCAGCTGAATTCAACAACACCATCAATAAAGGGAATATAAACTACTTGATTAAACATTAACAGAATACATGTTTGTCTCAAGCTCTCAAGGAATATTTACCAACATAGACCCCATTCTGGGCCATAAAGCATACTAGAACAATTCTAAAGAATATAAATTTTACCATGCCTGCTCTCAGTTCAAAATGGAATTAAACTAGAAATCAAAAACAAAAAGATAGCTGGAAAATTCCAGAATACTAGAGATTAAACAGCATGTGTTCCACTAACATCAGGAACAAGGCAAGTATGTTCCCTATTGCCACTGCTTTCCAACACTAGCAGTCCTAGATAATGTAATAAGGCAGAGAAAGGAAATAAAATGTGTATAAATTGCGAAGGAAGAAATAAAACAGTCTACGGTAGCAGCTGACATGATTGTCTATGTAGGAAATTCAAAAATTTTGACAAAAAATCTACTGGAACAAATGGACAATTATAGCAATACTGCAGGATATAAGGTTAATGTACAAAATCCAATTAATTTCCTATATAATAACAATGAACAGGCAGAAATTGAAATTAAAAACACAACGACATATACACTAACACTCAAAACATTCAAATACTTAAATGTAAATATAACATGTATGAGGAAAACCAACTCTCGTAGAAAACAAAACAAAACAGCAAAGAGCTAAATATATGGAGAGCTATTCCATATTCATGGACACAAAAACTCAATATTGTCAAAATGTCAGTTCTTCCTGAATTGATTTATAGGTTAGTCAAAATCTCTTCAAGCTATTTTGTAGATATTGACAAAATGATTCTAAAATATATATGAAAAAGCAAAAGAACCAGACTAGCCAACACAATATTGAAGGAGAAGAAGAAAGTTGGAGGACTGAAGCCTGACTTAATATACTTAATACAAAGCTGCAATAATTTAGACAGTGTTATCTGCAAAATAGAAGACAAAACATTTAAAAATGAAAAAGAGACAAATAGAGTACTGAACCAGAACAGAGAGCACAGAAAGAGATCCATGTGAATACAGTTTACTGATCTTTGAACACAGGAGCAAGGGAATAAAATGAAGATAAAAAAATCTTTTTACAAATGGTGCTGAAATAACTGGATATTCATATGCAAAAAACAAAAAAAAATCCAAGTATTTACTCATTACAAAAAAAATTCAAAATGTATGAGAGACATAAATGTAAAACACAAAAGTATAAAACTCCTAGAAGATTACAAAAGGTTAAATCTAGGTAACATATGGTTTCATAATAATGTTTTAGATACGACATCAAAATCACCGTCTATGAAAGAAATAATTGATAAGATGGACTTAAAAACTTCTACTCTGCAAAAGATACTCTCAAGAGAATAAAAGGATAAGTTATAGGCTGAGAGAAAACATTTGCAAAAGACATACCTGATAAAAGATTATTATCCAACATATACAAGGAACTCTCAAAACTAAATAATAATAATAATAATAAAACAAATACCCTAACTATAAAAGGAGACAAAGAACTTAACAAACATCTTATCACAGAAGATGCACAGATAGCAAATAAGCCTGTGGAATGATGTTCTCCATTATACACCATTAAGGAAATGTTAAAGCAACAATGAAATACAACTACGTGTCTATCAAAATGACCAAAATTCAGAACAATTACAACACCAAAGGCTAACGATGATGGGGAGGAACACGAGTTTTCATTCATTGTTGGTGGGAATGCAAAATGGTATGGCCACTTTGGAAGACATATTGACAGTTTCTTAATAAAACTAAATACACCCTTACTATAGAATCCAGCAATTGTCCTCCTTGGACATACGGGATTGAAAACTATTGTCCACATAAAACTCTGCACACAGATGTTTACAGCAGCTTTATTCATAATTGCCAAAACTTGAATGCAACTCAGTTAACTCAGTTACTTTTCAGTGGATACATGGATAATTCTGGTATATCCAGACAATGGAATATTACTTATTGTTAAAAAGAAATGAGCTCTCAATCAAGCCATGGAAAGATACAGAAGAAACTTAAATTCATATTACTAAGTAAAAGAAAATAATTTTGAAGTCTACATATTGTATGATTCCAAGTGTATGTCATTCTGTGAAAGGCAAAACCATGAAGAAATTTTTTTTAAAAAAGGAGTAATTGCCAGATTAAGGGAAGGGAGGTATAAATAGACAGAACACAGAGAAATTGTAGAACAGTGAAACTACTCTATGTGATACTATAATGGTGAATACATGTCATTCTACCTGTATGCAAACCTATAGATTATACACACCAAGAGTGAAACCTAATGTAAATTGAGTACTTTGGGTGGTTATGATGTGTTGATGGAGGTTCATCAATTGCAACAAAGGCACCACTCTGGTGGAGAATGTTGACAATGTGGGAGGCTATGGATGTGTGAGGGTAGGGGATATATGGGAAATCTCTATACCATTCGCTCAATTTTGAATGAGCGAATCACTAAAATCACTAAAAAATGAAGTCTATTAAAAAAGAAATGCACAAAATTTGTATTGCATAAACAGTGTGTTTGGATGTGTTTAAGAATTTTAGTTCTATGGAAACAAAAAGGAAACAGAGTTCACACCCACCTATATTGAGAGACGGCCCCAGACAGAAGCCAAGATGAAGCTCAGCCTTGGACATATAAATTTTTTGAAGAAAAAGTATCTTTAACTTTGTCCCAGTCATTTAAGCGCCACCCTGGTGATTCCAGAAATGAAAGAGTGCCCCTTCAAAGGGAGAACTATGAAACCCCATAGCCTTGATAAAAACACATCAAATGAGATGCTAACGCCCCACATTGATCACACTCAGAAAGCCTGATTGAAGATGTTTATCCTAATCCTCCAATCCAGACACTTCCTGAGATATGGTCAGGAGGGCTAATTACTCCAATACATAAAAAACGAAAATGCTCTCAACTCTAACTGCCAGAGAGATCTACATTAGCAGCAACAGCAGTAAACCCTGACTCTGCCTCCTTGGTGAAAGAATAAAGCAATGTCCGACCAGTGACAGCAACATCCATAAAATCCAAATTGGATTCCTCCCTTGAAAATGAGCCACAGACTTCATCTCTCTCCTGATTCCTACATATTAGGAAACATGTTTTTAAAAAAATCCAACTAGGAGAAGAGATTTTCCTTGCTTTATTAGACTTTAAAATCACCCTGGATTCAATCTGGCACCAGAAGTGAATCCACAACTGCTACAATGGGACTGGATGGAAAAACAAATGATGTGTTTAGGCTGTTATATCAATCCATCAACTGAAGGATGGAAATAAGCATAAATGGATGTCTTCAATGGGAAAGTGAGAAAATGATGCATATCTCATAGCTTAATAGATACTAAGATGAGTGACTCCCAGGGTTGGAGCTTGCCCAAACTCAGGGCTTTCGATAAACCAAAGATGAATTGCCAATTGAGATACAACACTGGACTGATTTCTTTATGCCCTTTAGATCATCAATGTGGAGGCTAAAAAGAAGGAAGTTAGTCACACACTAGTAACCAAGCTCTCTAGGTCCATCTGCAAGAAGTTCTTAGACAATTTTACTGATAGTATGATAGTATAATGATTGATAATAACACAATATAGAAAACAACATGTTTGGTTGATCAGTAGAATGTGAAGAATAAATAATTGTCATGTACTTACATCAATTAACTTATTTTTCTGACTCCAGAAGTACAAACATATCTAGCTGGGCCTTGAAAGAGCACACACTATTTTAGAAAAGGAAAATATAAATATAGATTAGAAAAATTTTCTTAATCTTTTTAATCTTTTGAATGAGCAGATATTTCTAAGAAAGGCCTCCAAGGTCTTTCTCTGAACCAAGAATGTGACTGGAGCACATAAAGCTGCCCAATTCCTTTGAACCTAATGGAGTAACTCTGACATGCAGTATTTTAAATTCGAAGTTGCACAAGATCTGCATGAAGCCACCATAAAACAGATGATGTTGTCATTGGTGTGCCAGTCAAAGACTGGACCACAACTTCTTATTCATGTTCCTTAAAGGCCTGTCATTTGACGAAGAGTAAATAAAAGCACTAGCTTTAATTGTAAAGGCATATGGTCACAAAGTGAAATAATTAATACATCCTTAGCTTCTTACATTATTTTTTTCTGGATAACGTTTTTGCTAAGACCATATTATTCCAATATAGGTCTGATTTGTTTTTATTGAACACTTACATTCTAACCTTTACCTCTTTACCTCAGTGAGTCTTTCAAGTCTAAGAGGAAACACTCAAGAAGCAACATGAATTTAGTTAAAAAGTACTGAGCCTCTGCTACCTCTCAGACACTGTAAGGTATGGCAGGCAATGTCCTCATTCTTGCAGAAGTGGTAGTCTAGTGGGGAAGAGTGAGGCCTTAAACAAATAAATGAACAAGAAAAACTTCACATAGTGATGTGTTTAGCTGAGACACAGAATACAAGACATGTTAGAAAATGAACAAATGGCTGTTTTTATGAATGGTCAAAGAAGCCACCTCTAGAAAATTAATACTGAGATCTAAATTACAAAGTGGATTGAGCCATCTTTAAAGGAAGGATAAAAGCATTTAAGGCTGAAAAATGTACTTTGAGCAAGTGCAAAGACTAATAGGAAGGATAAGCTTTGGCTTCCTGAAAAACAAACTCCAGTGTGCACAAAAATTCAGAAAGGAAAGAATGGTGTAAGAGGAACTCAAGGATTTATACATAGGCTGGATTTTTCAGGGCTTTGTAAATCTGAGTAATAAGATGGGGTTACATTGGGTGAAAGAAGAGGTCACTGGAGATTTTACCCAGAGATATTACATGCTCTGACTCAGAATTTTAAAAGATCACTCTTGCTTCCATGTTGAGAATTGACTGCATAGGAGCAAATGTAGGGTAAAGCATCAAGTGCCTGGGCCAACATTGGTGGTGCTGGTGACAAGCAGGCGTATGCAGGAGATATTCTAAAGGAAGAATGCAGGAATTTTATGTTATCTAAAGCAATTCTTAAAATCTTAAATCTTAGGTCAAATTTTACCCCTGATACATAGGGGTTCAACTTTTGAAATTTATCTAAATTGGGCTAGTACAGAAAGACGAATGTATGTACAAAAATATTCATCACTTTTAAGGTTAAAAAAACCCTGAGAAATCAAATGGGGAATTTTGAGATTTTCATCAATGGGAAGCTTCTTAGATAAGTAAAATAGAGCTATTTAGATAAGTAAAATATTATGTTATTAGAGATGGTGCAAGTTTATATTTATTATAAGAAAATATGTCAATGGCATATTAAGTAAAAAATAAGTTAAATAATATTATGTATACTGTTAAAAAGAAATTGGAATATATACAGATATGGGGTATATACACAGAAAAATGTAGAAGGAAATGCACAAAACTAGTAATGTATATCATTTTAAAATATCAACAATAAATATATTGTCATTGGGGAGAAATAGATATTCAGAACTCAAACTAATACCTTTCCTACTCATGACATCCCCAGAATTATTTGTGCAGACTTGTGAATATCTAGGTGTCAGTCCTTTGTCAATTTAAGTTTTCTAAACTGTCCACATCTCTGCTAAGTCATTAATTTGTCAGCTTACATAAATGCCCTGAAGATCATGCTTTAAAAGCAAAAGTATCAACAATGCCCCCATAAGACTCTGATTATTTTTAATGATAGCAGTTGAACACTAAATTTTAATTTCTTCAGTATAACATCTTTTTTAACCAATGAATATTTCATAAAATAGAGGGACAAAAATTGTGATGTTTGGACAGCTGGATTTTTGTTCAGCAGCCTACACCATAACTGAAATTTCTCTCGAACATTGTCAGATTACACTAAAAACCTCCTGGCCACATATGTTTATGTAGTTCAATGCTTTACTTCATATCGACATAAAGAAATACAGAATAAGAAATTTTAATTATTTAAGTTTTAAGATAAAGATACCTGTGACACTTTACCATAGTCCTGTGGTAACTATTCTCTATAGTATAACAAGTTATTTTCTTAGATGGCTTTCATTAACTCATTAATATGTTATTTTTCTTTCTTTCCACTACCTTTTTCTGAAGACAGTATAATTTTTAATGTTGATTTTTAAAAAGAAAAAACAGGATCTCTAAAATAACAATAATAATAATAATTTCCCCTTTGTGGGCATACCTCCCAGATCTTTAGAACTAGGGTTCATGTTCTCTGGGTTAAGGGAATTGGTATGAAAATTGAGAAGCTCTTCTGGGATGCATTGTACATGATGTCTGAAAAGATGAATGAACAACACCAGGCAGAGGTATGGTGTGGACCAGGGACAGAAAACGAAGGGGGACACTCAGATGGAACAGTAACCCAAGCAAAGACAGAGTGCTGAGAAACAACGCGGAACCTGCAGGAAATACAGGCACCCAAGGGCAGCCGAAGCAAAGTGCAGACTAAAAGATGGATGGAACAAAGCTAGACAGGATGTTGTAACCCAAGTCTAGATAGGGTTCCTTTGAAACATTCAAGGATCTCAGTTTCTTCTTACAGTTTCTTCTGCCCCACATCAAGGAGCTCCACTTTGCCTGACGTTGCTTGCTATGCTTAAAACCGGACCAGAAAATCTTCTAACTGGGGATCAGATGCTCAGGTTTATGAATACATATTGCAGAGACCATTTACTACCTAAAGATTAATGGAATAGTAACTAAAATGTGTTGCTCTTAGAGACATAGTCTCAGTCTCAGACCCAGGCAAGAGGGGCCCTGCCCTTAGCTCCAAATTTTAAGGACCTCTTCTCTGGCTGCCTTTGGCTGTATTATCCTCCACAGAGTAAGGCATCCACAGGGCCTACTGGGCATGACCACACAGGACCCAGGTATCACTAGCCCTACCTCAAAGATGCGTAGATACCTCAAATCCTGGAATCTTCTGCCCAGTGGTTCCAAGCCCTTGTTTCAAGTTCCCTGTTTGCCTTTATTAAGAGGTATCCATAGACAGCTATTTGCAAGAGAGTGGGCTGAAGAGCGTCAGTGTGTATAAAGGTTAGCAGTGTTTCTGGGTGGTCAACACATAAACATGCTTAGCTGTATACAATGGAGTTAGGGATGGGAAAAGAAGGGACAGACTGTATCTGGGGCTGAAGGGTGTTACTGAAAGCCAGTGGTGGAAGAAGGTCAGTTATGGTATAAAATTTTCAGGAATCCAAGACCTGTAAACTTGAACCTATCCTTATAGATCATTAAGGAAAGAAGATGAATTCAGTGATGTGCTAAAGCCAGTTCCACTAAACTCCATGTCTAGTGGAACCATGTCAGTTGCTTGAAATTAGCCATGGAGAGAATGTTGATACCACAGAAATCAGCAAATGCTACCAATCAGTGTCTCCCTGTTTCTCCTTCAAAGACCCAATTATTAAACATTTTTATAATGCCACTGGGTAAAGTAGATTTTATTCATTGGCTTGGAGTTTATAACTTTTATACCTTTAGATATGTGGTATGTAGGCCTCCATTCATACTCTGCAAATGTTTGAGGAAAGATTACCTAGGGTAAGTCTGGGTGATTGCCTAGCTGTTTAAATTTACTAGAAGATATATAGTCATCTCTTACTGGACAGAAAAATGGTGAACACTTTGTCCAGCTACTGCACAGTGGTCATAAATATCTGTGATAAGACTCACCCTCCATTTCTTTTATTTTTATAATTTAACAACAGAGGGATGTTGGAAGGGTGCCAGGATATGTTATCTTTATTTGTTGTTGTTGTTGTTGTTGTTGTTAAAGGGGGATGTATTTATTAATATTTAACATATTGGCAATTAAATCTGAAAAATTTGGAATGCAAGCATGCATAGCCATACATTCCAATAGCCATTACATCATCTATGGCCCGTTAACCATTATCCTATGACGTTATGACAATTCATGTCTCTGAAAAAGTCCACTGTACAGCTCTCAGAGAATGGGAGCAAAAATGGCAAATAACATTTTTGTATTATTTGACCTCTTAGATCCCCCAGCATAGATCTTGAACTCCAGGGATACTCAGATAACAACTTAGAACCACCATTTGAAAGCACATATATGGTACATGAATGTAAAATGATAAATGAGGCCCGTCATGGTGAAATGGCCTTTAAAGTTTCACTCCTGTGTTTTTTCTTTTTGCTTTCATTTGTCTTAAAAAGTTAAAATCCAATAATTTTGTTTATAAAGAAAACAGGAAAATATTTTTGTTATATATTTGTGTTCTGTCTCATGGCACTGTGTACACTTTGAATCCGTTGTGGACTGAAATCTGTCTTATTTTTACATGAAAACAATTAGGTCCCTGAAGGCTATCATTTTTTCCAGAAGTTTCTGATGTTTATCCAAGGTTTCACAAGTGAATTCTAAAGATATTGGTGCTTTGAGGAATGACCATCAGGATACGTTATCTTTATAGGATGAATAATTAGGCTTTGTTTTTATAGACTTCAGATTTCTCCTTTAAAAATATGAAAAGAAGGTGCCCTTTGAGGCTCTCTAGACCTCACAGGTAACTAGGCCAGATTATAAGATTAGAAGGGACATGGCGTACCATGATAAGGAGCTTTTTCAGAAAGTGCATTCTAGAATCTCCTTATGTAAATCTAGGCTTCTCCCAGGCCACAGTCTTTGACTCATGCTTCTAATTTGGGTCCTAGGAAAGGGTTTTTCAATTTATATCTTGAAACTCAGGTGTAACTTAATCTAGGATCAACTGCCTAAGTCAGTTTTCCACATTTTAAAACACATAAAAATGCCTGTGGAAGTAATTGAAAATGATGATTCTCCTTCCTCAGTCTCAGAGATTCTGATTCAGCAGATTTTGGATGGGGTCCAGAAATTTGAATTTTTAGTCAACTTTCTAGTTGTTTCTGGCCAGCATAGTCCGTGGATGGTACTTTCTTTTTTTTGTTTTTGTTTTTGTTTTTGTTTTTGTTTTTTTGAGAGGGAGTCTCGGTCTGTGGCCCAGGCTGGAGTGCAGTGGCCGGATCTCAGCTCACTGCAAGCTCCGCCTCCCGGGTTTACGCCATTCTCCTGCCTCAGCCTCCCGAGTAGCTGGGACTACAGGCGCCCGCCACCTCGCCTGGCTAGTTTTTTGTATTTTTTTTAGTAGAGACGGGGTTTCACCGTGTTAGCCAGGATGGTCTCCATCTCCTGACCTCGTGATCCGCCCACCTCGGCCTCCCAAAGTGCTGGGATTACAGGCTTGAGCCACCGTGCCCGGCCTGGATGGTACTTTCAAGATATTAACTCATATTTGGAACCATTTGTCTAATATTAATTTCTTAGAAATCCTCTCAGCTATTTGGTATCATAGACATGAGTGGACCTTATGTGGTATGTTTTGGCCAACTCACACGATCACCATGAGTGTTATGGGCTAAATTGCGTCCCCCTGAAATTCAATGGGACTATATTTGAAGATAGGGCCTGTAAGGAGGTAAAGTTAAATGGCCCATCCTTATAAGAAAAAGAAAGATACACCTGCAATGTGGTCACACAGAGGAAGTACTACGTGAGGACATGGCATGCCAAAAAGACAGGCATCACCAGAAACCAACTCTGCCAACCTCTTGATGTGGGCTTTCAGCCTCCCAAACTGTGAGAAAATTAATTTCTGTTGTTTAAGCCACTGTTTTATGGTATTCTGTTATAAGGGTCCTTGCAGACTTACACAACAGGCTAAAACATTTTTAAAAGAAGTTTTAAGTGACGGATGAAGTCAATATGATAGTTCTTAACATGATGAAAATATTCCTGCTGGAAGCTGGATCCCACCATTATAAGAAGGTCAATGTTTAATTGCACAAGGCTTTGACAAGGAAAGTATTTACATTGGCCAAACCGAGTGCTCTGATTTTTTGGCTCTTAAACGGGCAATTTTTGGCTCTTAAATGGGCATAACTCTCTGACTTTTTTTCTTTGCTATAGTGCAACTATTCTTCTGGTGAACTCATTATTTCTTTAGCTATGTTTGTTTGTTTTGTTTCATTTTTTACCTAAAGCAATCGACATGTTTGCAGTTTGGTCTTACCACAGATCTACTTTATTTTTCTTTATTTTATTTTATTTATTTTTTTATTTTTTTATTATACTTTAAGTTCTACGGTACATGTGCATAACGTGCAGGTTTGTTACATATGTATACTTGTGCCATGTTGGTGTGCTGCACCCATCAACTTGTCAGCACCCATCAAGTCATCATTTATATCATGTGTAACTCCCCAATGCAATCCCTCCCCCTCCCCCCTCCCCATGATAGGCCCCAGTGTGTGATGTTCCCCTTCCCGAGTCCAAGTGATCTCATTGTTCAGTTCCCACCTATGAGTGAGAACATGCGGTGTTTGGTTTTCTCTTCTGGTGATAGTTTGCTAAGAATGATGGTTTCCAGCTGCATCCATGTCCCTACAAAGGACGCAAACTCATCCTTTTTTATGGCTCCATAGTATTCCATGGTGTATATGTGCCACATTTTCTTAATCCAGTCTGTCACAGATGGACATTTGGGTTGATTCCAAGTCTTTGCTATTGTGAAGAGTGCCGCAATAAACATACATGTGCATGTGTCTTTGTAGTAGAATAATTTATAATCCTTTGGGTATATACCCAGTAGTGGGATGGCTGGGTCATATGGTACATCTAGTTCTAGATCCTTGAGGAATTGCCATACTGTTTTCCATAATGGTTGAACTAGTTTACAATCCCACCAACAGTGTAAAAGTGTTCCTATTTCTCCACATCCTCTCCAACACCTGTTGTTTCCTGATTTTTTAATGATTGCCATTCTAACTGGTGTGAGATGGTATCTCATTGTGGTTTTGATTTGCATCTCTCTGATGGCGAGTGATGATGAGCATTTTTTCATGTGTCTGTTGGCTGTATGAATGTCTTCTTTTGAGAAATGTCTGTTCAAATCCTTTGCCCACTTTTTGATGGGGTTGTTTGTTTTTTTCTTGTATATTTGTTTGAGTTCTTTGTAGATTCTGGATATTAGCCCTTTGTCAGATGAATAGGTTGCAAAAATGTTCTCCCATTCTGTAGGTTGCCTGTTCACTCTGAGGGTAGTTTCTTTTGCTGTGCAGAAGCTCTTTAGTTTCATTAGATCCCATTTGTCAATTTTGGCTTTTGCTGTCATTGCTTTTGGTGTTTTAGACATGAAGTCCTTGTCCATGCCTATCTCCTGAATGGTACTACCTAGATTTTCTTCTAGAGTTTTTATGGTATTAGGTCTAACATTTAAGTCTCTAATCCATCTTGAATTAATCTTCGTATAAGGGGTAAGGAAAGGATCCAGTTTCAGCTTTCTACTTATGGCTAGCCAATTTTCCCAGCACCATTTATTAAATAGGGAATCCTTTCCCCATTTCTTGTTTCTCTCAGGTTTGTCAAAGATCAGATGGCTGTAGATGTGTGGTATTATTTCTGAGGACTCTGTTCTGTTCCATTGGTCTACATCTCTGTTTTGGTACCAGTACCATGCTGTTTTGGTTACTGTAGCCTTGTAGTATAGTTTGAAGTCAGGTAGCGTGACGCCTCCAGCTTTGTCCTTTTCACTTAGGATTGTCTTGGCAATGCGGGCTCTTTTTTGGTTCCATATGAACTTTAAAGCAGTTTTTTCCAATTCTGTGAAGAAACTCATTGGTAGCTTGATGGGGATGGCATTGAATCTATAAATAACCTTGGGTAGTATGGCCATTTTAATGATATTGATTCTTCCTATCCATGAGCATGGTATGTTCTTCCATTTGTTAGTGTCCTATTTTATTTCACTGAGCAGTGGTTTGTAGTTCTCCTTGAAGAGGTCCTTTACATCCCTTGTAAGTTGGATTCCTAGGTATTTTATTCTCTTTGAAGCAATTGTGAATGGAAGTTCATTCCTGATTTGGCTCTCTGTTTGTCTGTTACTGGTGTATAAGAATGCTTGTGATTTTTGCACATTAATTTTGTATCCTGAGACTTTGCTGAAGCTGCTTATCAGCTTAAGGAGATTTTGGGCTGAGACAATGGGGTTTTCTAAATATACAATCATGTCATCTGCAAACAGGGACAATTTCACTTCTTCTTTTCCTCCCTGGATACCCTTGATTTCTTTCTCTTGCCTGATTGCCCTAGCCAGAACTTCCAACACTATGTTGAATAGGAGTGGTGAGAGAGGGCATCCCTGTCTTGTGCCAGTTTTCAAAGGGAATTTTTCCAGTTTTTGCCCATTCAGTATGATATTAGCTGTGGGTTTGTCATAAATAGCTCTTATTATTTTGAGGTACGTTCCATCAATACCGAATTTATTGAGCGTTTTTAGCATGAAGGGCTGTTGAATTTTGTCAAAAGCCTTTTCTGCATCTATTGAGATAATCATGTGGTTCTTGTCTTTGGTTCTGTTTATATGCTGGATTACGTTTATTGATTTGTGAATGTTGAACCAGCCTTGCATCCCAGGGATGAAGCCCACTTGATCATGGTGGATAAGCTTTTTGATGTGCTGCTGAATCCGGTTTGCCAGTATTTTATTGAGAATTTTTGCATCGATGTTCATCAGGGATATTGGTCTAAAATTCTCTTTTTTTGTTGTGTCTCTGCCAGGCTTTGGTATCAGGATGATGTTGGCCTCATAAAATGAGTTAGGGAGGATTCCCTCTTTTTCTATGGATTGGAATAGTTTCAGAAGGAATGGTACCAGCTCCTCCTTGTACCTCTGGTAGAATTCAGCTGTGAATCCATCTGGTCCTGGACTTTTTTTGGTGGGTAGGCTATTAATTGTTGCCTCAATTTCAGAGCCTGCTATTGGTCTATTCAGGGATTCAACTTCTTCCTGGTTTAGTCTTGGAAGAGTGTAAGTGTCCAGGAAATTATCCATTTCCTCTAGATTTTCTAGTTGATTTGCGTAGAGGTGTTTATAGTATTCTCTGATGGTAGTTTGTATTTCTGTGGGATCGGTGGTGATATCCCCTTTATCATTTTTTATTGCGTCTATTTGATTCTTCTCTCTTTTCTTCTTTATTAGTCTTGCTAGCGGTCTGTCAATTTTGTTGATCTTTTCAAAAAACCAACTCCTGGATTCATTGATTTTTTGGAGGGTTTTTTGTGTCTCTATCTCCTTCAGTTCTGCTCTGATCTTAGTTATTTCTTGCCTTCTGCTAGCTTTTGAATGTGTTTGCTCTTGCCTCTCTAGTTCTTTTCATTGTGATGTTAGAGTGTCAATTTTAGATCTTTCCAGCTTTCTCTTGTGGGTATTTAGTGCTATAAATTTCCCTCTACACACTGCTTTAAATGTGTCCCAGAGATTCTGGTATGTTGTATCTTTGTTCTCATTGGTTTCAAAGAACATCTTTATTTCTGCTTTCATTTCGTTATGTACCCAGTAGTCATTCAGGAGCAGGTTGTTCAGTTTCCATATAGTTGAGTCGTTTTGATTGAGTTTCTTAGTCCTGAGTGCTAGTTTGATTGCACTGTGGTCTGAGAGACAGTTTGTTATAATTTCTGTTCTTGTACATTTGCTGAGGAGTGCTTTACTTCCAATTATGTGGTCAATTTTGGAATAAGTGCAATGTGGTGCTGAGAAGAATGTATATTCTGTTGATTTGGGGTGGAGATTTCTATAGATGTCTATTAGGTCCGCTTGGTGCAGAGATGAGTTCAATTCCTGGATATCCTTGTTAACTTTCTGTCTCGTTGATCTGTGTAATGTTGACAGTGGAGTGTTGAAGTCTCCCGTTATTATTGTATGGGAGTCTAAGTCTCTTTGCAAGTCTCTAAGGACTTGCTTTATGAATCTGAGTGCTCCTGTATTGGGTGCATATATATTTAGGAGAGTTAGCTCTTCCTGTTGAATTGATCCATTTACCATTATGTAATGGCCTTCTTTGTCTCTTTTGATCCTTGATGGTTTAAAGTCTGTTTTATCAGAGACTAGGATTGCAACCCCTGCTTTTTTTTGTTTTCCATTTGCTTGGTAGATCTTCCTCCATCCCTTTATTTTGAGCCTATGTATGTCTCTGCATGTGAGATGGGTCTCCTGAATACAGCAGACTGATGTGTCTTGACTCTTTATCCAGTTTGCCAGTCTGTGTCTTTTAATTGGAGCATTTAGTCCATTAACATTTAAGGTTAATATTGTTATGTGTGAACTTGATCCTGCCATTATGATATCAACTGGTTATTTTGCTCGTTAGTTGATGCAATTTCTTCCTAGCCTCGATGGTCTTTACATTTTGGCATGTTTTTGCAATGGCTGGTACTGGTTGTTCCTTTCCATGTTTAGGGCTTCCTTCCGGGTCTCTTGTAAGGCAAGTCTGGTGGTGACAAAATCTCTAAACATTTGCTTATCTGTAAAGGATTTTCTTTCTCCTTCACTGATGAAACTTAGTTTGGCTGGATATGAAATTCTGGGTTGAAAATTCTTTTCTTTAAGAACGTTGAATATTGGCCCCCACTCTCTTCTGGCTTGTAGAGTTTCTGCCGAGAGGTCTGCTGTTATTCTGATGGGGTTCCCTTTGTGGGTAACCCGACCTTTCTCTCTGGCTGCCCTTAAGATTTTTTCCTTCATTTCAACTTTGGTGAATCTGGCAATTATGTGTCTTGGAGTTGCTCTTCTGGAGGAGTATCTTTGTGGTGTTCTCTGTATTTCCTGAATTTGAATGTTGGCCTGCCCTACTAGGTTGGGGAAGTTCTCCTGGATGATATCCTGAAGAGTGTTTTCCAACTTGTTCCATTTTCCCCCTCACTTTCAGGCACCCCAGTCAGACGTAGATTTGGTCTTTTTACATAATCCCATACTTCTTGCAGGCTTTGTTCATTTCTTTTTCTTCTTTTTTCTTTTGGTTTCTCTTCTCGCTTCATTTCATTCATTTGATCCTCAATCGCTGATACTCTTTCTTCCAGTTGATCAAGTCGGTTACTGAAGCTTGTGCATTTGTCACGTATTTCTCGTGTCATGGTTTTCATCTCTGTCATTTCGTTTATGACCTTCTCTGCATTAATTAGTCTAGCTGTCAATTCTTCCACTCTTTTTTCAAGATTTTTAGTTTCTTTGCTCTGGGTACGTAATTCCTCCTTTAGCTCTGAGAAGTTTGATGGGCTGAAGCCTTCTTCTCTCATCTCGTCAAAGTCATTCTCTGACCAGCTTTGATCCGTTGCTGGCGATGGGCTGCGCTCCTTTGCAGGGGGAGATGCGCTCTTATTTTTTGAATTTCCAGCTTTTCTGCCCTGCTTTTTCCCCATCTTTGTGGTTTTATCTGTCTCTGGTCTTTGATGATGGTGACGTACTGCTGGGGTTTTGGTATAGGTGTCCTTCCTGTTTGATAGTTTTCCTTCTGACAGTCAGGACCCTCAGCTATAGGTCTGTTGGAGAGTGCTTGAGGTCCACTCCAGACCCTGTTTGCCTGGGTATCAGCAGCAGAGGTTGCAGAAGATAGAATATTGCTGAACAGTGAGTGTACCTGTCTGATTCTTCCTTTGGAAGCTTCCTCTCAGGGGTGTACTCCACCCTGTGAGGTGTGGGGTGTCAGACTGCCCCTAGTGGGGATGTCTCCCAGTTAGGCTACTCAGGGGTCAGGGACCCACCTGAGCAGGCAGTCTGTCCGTTCTCGTATCTCAACCTCCGTGTTGGGAGATCCACTGCTCTCTTCAAAGCTGTCAGACACAGTCGTTCGCGTCTGCACAGGCCTCTGCTGCTTCCCCTTTTGTTGTTTAGCTGTGCCCTGTCCCTAGAGGTGGAGTCTACAGAGACAGGCAGGTTTCCTTGAGCTGCTGTGAGCTCCACCCAGTGCGAGCTTCCCAGCGGCTTTGTTTACCTACTTAAGCCTCAGCAATGGCGGGCGCCCCTCCCCCAGCCTTGCTGCTGCCTTGCGGATAGATCACCACAGACTGCTGTGTTAGCAATGAGGGAGGCTCCGTGGGTGTGGGACCCTCCTGGCCAGGTGTGGGATATATTCTCCTGGTGTGCCCATTTGCTCAAAGCACAGTATTGGGGTGGGAGTTACCCGATTTTCCAGGTGTTGTGTGTCTCAGTTCCCCTGGCTAGGAAAAGGGATTCCCTTCCCCCTTGCGCTTGCCAGGTGAGGCGATGCCTCGCCCTGCTTCAGCTCACGCTGGTCAGGCTGCAGCAGCTGACCAGCACCGATTGTCCGGCACTCCCTAGTGAGATGACCCCAGTACCTCAGTTGAAAATGCAGAAATCACCAGTCTTCTGTGTCGCTCGCGCTGGGAGTTAGAGACTGGAGCTGTTCCTATTCGGCCATCTTGCTCCGCCCACTTTAGTTTTCTAAGATAACTTGGCATGTCTCTATTCAAATACATTCTAGCTGCATAGTTCAATGTGCAGAGAAAGATCTGCAAGGTAAGATCTCAAAGTGAGAAGAGAGGCCACTGTATATCCTTCAAAGTTAATTTCCTTCCATTTGGGGTTTTAATAGTTGATGCAATAATTGGAAATTTCAAACAGGAGTGAACGATGTCACAAACTCTCTTTCTTAGAAAAATCGGTGGCAGGTGAAGAAAGTATTTTCTCTCAGTCTGCAGAAGAGTTGATTAAGAGGGAAGTTTCTTCTCATGACCACAATGGATAACCCAGTATCTATGCTCATTAAAATAGATGTACTGACATCTATAAGATGTGGTCCAATGTCTTCTTCTTCTGAATTCAGATTGTATTTTCCCTAGTCACTTTTTAATAGTAAGTATCTGTTATAAATAAGTTAGTTTTAAGTAAGCTATTTCTAAAAGCCCAAAGAAGTATATTTTTCACATTTTGTTTTATTTGCTGTGGTAAAAAAGGAAAGCTCTGTCTCAGTCACTGTGATTATTAAGTCATTTCTCCACAGGTTTCCAGGGACCCTCTGCTAACTAATTTCCATTTTCAGTTGCTGATGACTATGTTCATTCAACTAGAGTGATGGAGTTTCTTTTCATTGGTTTTAAAATAGGGTCTTTAACGGGAGGTTTCTGCATATCACTGATGAAGGTGCAGTATGCCATTTGTTTTTGTTAAAAGTTTTATTCAAGTCATACATGACTGAGGACGGCTAGATGGGGAGTTCTGCTCTGAATTCCCTGAGTTTATTACTGAAGAAATTTAGTCTTCAAGTATCATGTAGAGTGGAGAAAAAAGTGATTATTAATAAACATGGTTTCTATTTGCAAGTACCTTGTACAACAGGCACCTTGTAATATTATTTCTATTTTCCAAATGAATACACTGAGGACCCAAAGGTCAAGCACATTAACTTTGGGATACAGTAGCATTAAGAGGAGAATTCACTAACTTCCCCTTTAGGAAATGAAGAAGATAACAGGCTTTAATTTTAATCTATCTTAAATAAATCTGGGGTGATCAAGTAGTCCTAGTTTTCCCAAGACTTTCCATTTTAGCACTAGAATTCTTACTTCCTTTTGGTCTTACATGAACCAGAAGAGTGGGATCGCCCACCAAATCCTAGGCTCTTTCACAGTACCATATTATGGATTCATGTGATGGCTGTATCTACAGATTTGCTAAATCAAATGTTTTAGGCCAGGCGGAGTGGCTCATGCCTGTAATTCCAGCACTTTGGAAGGCCGAGGTGGGCAGATCACGAAGTCAGGAGTTTGAGACCAGCCTGGCCAACATGGTGAAACCCCATCTCTACTGAAAATACAAAATTAGCCGGGTGTGGTGGCTGACGCCTATAATCCCAGCTATCCAGGAGACTGAGGCAGGAGAATCGCTTGAACCTGGGAGGCAAAGGTTGCAGTGAGTGGAGATCATGCCATTGCACTGCAGCCTGGGCAATAAGAGCAAAACACTTTCTCAAAAAAAAAAAAAAAAGTTTTAGAGGAAAATATTAGTATGAAATGCATAATAATTTAAAGTATTATATATTTTTCTTTCCTTTGTTTGAGTATACATTATGGCCTTTCTTATAGTCAGTCAATTAAGCCATTCCATGTGCATTACTGCCCAGATAGAGTATATAACAGGAAATAAGGAGTTGTTTCCTTGTCTGTTTCAAATGATTAGTTCCTCTAAGAAATGGGAAGGTCTTTAATAAGAACAATAAATTTGGTAGCCCACATGATGATGTATATATAAGAAATTTAATCACTGAAAATGATGACAATAATAGCGACGATAGCTAAAATATGTTAGGCACTTACAATGTCTTCAACCCTTTTCACAATTTCCTTGTGAGTTGTTGTACTCTACTTTACAAATTGGAAAACTAAGGCACGGAGAGCCTGAGTACATTTTCCAAGTTCATGCATAAGTAGATCCAGAGTTCAGCCTTGGGCAATCTGGTTTCAGACCCTTGTTCTCTTAAGCATCATGTCATGCTGAATAGAAATAATAACATTCACTGTAGAGAGGAGGGCAAATTGGAGAAGGAGGAATAAGGAATTGGATGCTAGTAGTTCCTTGAGAGGAGGCTCAATAACTATTCAATCATTCAGGGGCTAAGCCCTAAAAAGAGAAAGTAAGAATATCAAGGTATGCTTAGAGCAAATCTGAGACAAGAGTAGATTTGAGCCCCATTCCCAGGAAAGGACACGATCCCAGAGTAGAAATCAGTTCGTAGTGAGTCTAAGAGTTCACTCCTGAGATGACAGAGATCAATTAGTGTTTAATTCAGATGTCTAGAACAAAACCTCAAAATAATGGAGGCTCACATTCCCTGCACCTTCTTCCCCAGATTGTTCTAGAAATAAGCTGCTGTAGGCCGGGCGCGGTGGCTCACACCTGTAATCCCAGCACTTTGGGAGGCCAAGGCCAGGGATCATGAGGTCAAGAGATTGAGACCATCCTAGCCAACATTGTGAAACCCATCTCTATTAAAAATATAAAAATTAGCTGGGCGTGGTAGCGGGTGCCTTTAGTCCCAGCTACTTGGGAGGCTGAGGCAGGAGAATTGCTTGAGCCTGGGAGGTGGAGGTTGCAGTGAGTCGAGATCGCGCCACTGCACTGCAGCCTGGCAACACAGCAAGACTCCTTCTCAAAAAACAAAAAAAGAAAAGAAATAAGCTGCTGCAATCTCACATTGGAAGGAGGCAGAGACCTCTCTGTTCCTGATAGGGCAAGTTGACATGTCTTTTGCCTTCTTCCCTGGCTTGTTCCAGTGATAACTCCAGAGCAGAAGTCTTCCCCTGCTAGGAGAGTGTGAGACTTCCGCTTGTTCAAAAAGAAAGAAGAGTGGGCACCCGCCACATGTTCTTGCCTGGCTTGGTTCAGATGAATCCAGATCTGTAGATTCTTCCAGAAGGTAGTTTCTGTATGCAATGAGTGCCCCAACTTTTACAGCCTTTGCCTGAGGGACTGGCTCCTAAATCACCTCACTCTGGGAGCTGATGGAGGTGACTTTTAAACTCCCAAACGCTCAGCAGTCATCTCCTCAGGCTCAAAATGAGCAGTCTGACCAAGAATATAGGTGTCTGCCTCAGACCCTCTCCTTGGTGTAGGGCAGGGCAAGTAGGAGATAAGCTCTGGCTCTTAGCTTCTCTGCAAGAAAATAAAGAACTGGAACATTCATCGAATGCTGTAACCTTTCCATCTTCATCCTAAGGGACTGGCTTCCCTTCCACCTTTTTCACAGCAATAGCATGACTTGAAACAAATGAGTTTATTTTTTTGCTCAAAAAGTCCAGGTACAATAACTCTGTAATCGTCAGGTAACAAGGTTATCTCCATGTTTCTCAGGCTCTAAAATGGCTGTGTGAGCCATTTCATTCTTATTTAAAAGCAGGAAGGAGATAAAACAGAAGGGCAAAAGGACATGCCTCGTTGCAACATCCCACTTCATAACTTCTGTGTGCATCTCAATGGCCAGAATTTCGTCACATTGCCACATTTGGCCGAAGGGATACAAAGAAGTAGTCTTTTATTAGGCACCTTGCTACCCTTAAACAAAATATTTTTTTTCTCTTAAACTAAAATAAGGAGAGAATGGATATTGTGCAGAAACTATCAGTTTCATCAAGAAGTATATAGTAACAGTGGGCAAAATCGGTAACTGAAGGAATCTTGGTTCAAGAGTGGCAGAAGACTTGAAGGGACTCGCTGTTCTGAAGAGACACAGTTTTGAAGAAACGGCATGACCTAGTAATAGCAGAGGGATTCCTGAATGCCAGATGGACCCAAATTAGCTAAAAATATTCAGACACAAAAGACCCTGAGGCCAAAAGGGAGGTACAGCATAGCAGCAATCTGCATGACAGATGAAAATAAGCACATTTAGAAATGATCTTCCCTAATGTGTGATACTACTGTTTCTCCTCAGAAACACCTTTTAAGTCTCTGAGAACTGGATATAATCTTAGAGACGGATACAGAAGCCCTCCCTGGGCTGAAATTACCTCATTCCACCACAATAGAATGGGGTGGAGAGACTCACTTAATGGAGACTGAGATTCGTAAAAATTACATTTTTAAGTAAAAAGAGGGATACATCCCTCATTATGCCTATCTTGTTAGTAACAAGATTGTGCTTAGAGGCCAATGAATATCTTTATGGTACCCTTTGATACCATTTGATTCTATCCCAGCCTCTGTGGACTCTGGTGGATCTTAGACTCTAAAATGGAAGTTATTTTCTTGAACTCAACTATACTAGTGTCCGAGGGCTGCCATAACAAGGCACCACAAACTGTATTATTTGAACCACAACAGTTTATTTCCTTCCAATTCTGGCAGCCAGCAGTCTGAGATAAAGGTGTCAGCAGGGCTGATTTCACCTGAGGCCTTCCTCCTTGGCTTGTACATGGCCGTCTTCTCCCTGTGTCTTTACATTGTTTTCTGTCTGTGTATCTGTGACCTACTCTCCTCTTCTTATAAGAACAGCAGTCATATTGGATTAGGGCCCACTTTAGTGACCTCATTTTAGTTACCTTTTTTAAAGATCCTGTCTCCAAATACAGTCAAATGCTAAGATACAGGGGGTTAAGATTTCAACATATGAGTTTTGGGAAGGTAAAACTCAATCCACAACACCAGCTTTGCATAAAAATGATCCTGCGCCTAGTCTACTATTGAGTGGCACACCAGAACCAGGAAAGCCCCAGGGTTATTACTGTCATTAAGAATTATTGATCTAACACCTTCTTTAAAAAAAAAAAAAAAAAAATACATGGAGTCTCACTCTGTCACCCAGGCTGGAGTTCAGTGGCACAATCTCGGCTCACTGCATCCTCCGCCTCCCAGGTTCAAGCTATTCTCCTGCCTCAGCCTCCCAAATATCTGGGACTACTGGCGCACGCCACCATGCCCCGCTAATTTTTTGTATTGTTAGTAGAGACGGGGTTTCACTGTGTTAGCCAGCTTGTCTCATCTCTGGACCTCATGATCCGCCTGCCTCAGCCTCCCAAAGTGCTGGGATTACAGGTGTGAGCCACTGCATCAGGCCTGATCTTGCACCTTCTATATGCCAGCCCTTCTGTTAGGAGTTTTAGGATCATAAGACCCAGCAATTTGCAGAGCTTCTCATAAATTAAAGTTTTGGGATGTAGAAATGCTGCACAAGGCAATCTCCTCTACTTGCTTTCTTATTGAAATTTATTCTTCTATAGAGCTAGAGAAAGGTCCAAATACTTAAATTATAGATGTGCCAGTGCTCTAAACATAGCAAGTATGTGATAAATATACATGGTGTGAATGAATGTGAGAACCAAAAAATACTGTGAAAATCCCTTGCGATTAAGTCTAGTTTATTGGGATAATAATTATTTATAAAGCTCTGTTGTATAACATGCCACATGATATGAGCACTTTTAAAATTTGAATCGTACTATACCGTAGTTATTTTTAGAATTTATATTAATACTAATTGTATACACTCTCCATTATCTCCATACCTGCTCATTTTACTCATGAACAAGCCTCCTGACACATCAGAGACTTGTGCATGACTTTGTCTAACATTACTATCACCCTTCTTGGTAGTATCTAAGGGCACAAAAATGATATCCCTTTAGAGTCTGCAATGCTCACAATCTCCTATGTGCAGAATGCACTTTTTGCCCAATTTATCTATGGGAAACTAGGGTAGGGCTTTCCTGCTTTATCTATACGTAAAGAATATAAAAAAAAAGATTCTGTATCAGTTAGGTTTATGTCAGGTTATGTTGCCAGAACAAAATAATGCAAAATCTCAGTGTCTAAAGAAAGTGTATTTCTTGCTCATACTATATGCCAACAGGCAGAAAAGGTTTTCCCCCTGTAGTCATTCAAGGATCAGAGACAACACTTGCTTTCCTTTGATATACACGTCTACTAGTGGCATTTGGTGAAATGCATAAACTACACACTGAATGTTGGAGATTCTGCAAGAAAGTGACATATGCCACTTTGCTCTGATTCCCTGGGTCAAAGTAAGTCATGTGACCATGCTTAATTCTTACCATGTGCCTGGAAGGAAGAGAGAAATAAATATTTGGTGAACAGGGATAATGACTAAAGTATATTAATTAATTCAATTCCTTACACATGATTAAAGCCTGCCATATATAAAGAAATGTTCCAGGGACTGAGGATATAGGAGTGAATAACATTTCTCTATCTTCATAAACCTTACATTCTAATGTTTAGTTTGTCATGAATATGCATGTGATGGAAAAATATCAAAGCAACAAAGGTGGGAAGAAATAGTCTGGAATGGAATGATTGCGATTATATATAGGATGCTCGGAAACAGCTTCACAAAAATGTAAAATTGTAATCAACATGTGAAGTAGTTAAGAAAAGTCATATGGGTAACTTCTGGACAAGCATGCCAGGCAGAGGGAACAGAATTTGCAAAGGCACTAAGGCAGGAGTATACCCAGTATTCTTGCAGAACACTAAGATGAATGTGACTGGAGTAGAGCGAGAAAGGGGAGAGAAGAAGACAATGGGGTTAGAGAACTAACTGAAGAGAACATCATATTATATAGGGCCTTTCACATCGTTAAAAAGTCTATTACTATGAGTGAGACAGGAAGGCACTATGTGTTTTGAAGAAAAAGTAAAAAAACTAAACTTGTATTTTAAAGGTTCAAGAACAGGGAAGAGGGCAAAGCAGAAGCAGAGAGATCATTTAAGATACTATAATTCAAGTGAGAAAAGATGGGGGGATAGACCAAGGCCCGTGGAGCAAGATGAGGGCATTGGGAGTAGTAAGATGTTTGTTTTGAAAATAGGCCCGATGAGATCTGTCAATGACTCAGCTTTCAAATAAAGATTTGAATTGAGCCTTGGTATGAGAAAATAAACTGTTGTACAGACCACTGGGATTGAGCTGTAAGTCCTTTAAAATTTATCTTTAGATCAGCTGCTATTATCTACTTATTTTTCACAACTCATTGCTAAATTCCTAAGGCAATGCAAAACAAAGAGCCTAGGAAAATCACACAATTTTATTTATTCTAAAGATGTTTTATTTCTGAGTGAGAAAAGTAAAAACAGATGCATTATGTATTCTTGACATCTTAGGGCAACCTTTCGATCTTGAGTGATATGCCCTGTATCATAGGTTACACACTAGTACATCCCAGGTAACTCATTTCGTAACAAATACTTGTGGTGCATTTACTTTGTACTGGAGACTGTGGTAAACACTAACATAACAGGCATAAACCATCCAGACATTAACCAAGTAGCTGCAAGTGCCATCCATGTTACCAAAGTGGATGTCGAGTCCTACGGGAATCCACAACGTAATTCAGGCAGTAAAAACAAATAAATGTGACTCACACCTGTAATCCCAGCACTTTGGGAGGCTGAGGTGGGTGGATCACAAGGTCAGGAGATCGAGATCATCCTGGTTAACACGGTGAAACCCCATCTCTACTAAAAATTAAAAAAAATGAGCCAGGTGTGCTGGCGGGCGCCTGTAATCCCAGCTACTGGGGAGGCTGAGGCAGGAGAACGGCCTGAACCTGGGAGGTGGAGCTTGCAGTGAGCTGAGATTGTGCCACTGCACTCCAGCCTGGGTGACAGAGCAAGACTCTGTCTCAAAAAAAAAAAAAAGAAAAAAAGAATAAATAAATAAATAAATAAATGTAAAGTGCCTAGACCAACATATGGAACAAATGTTTACATCCAGCATTGACAACCTACATTTTGTGAGTCATCTGCATTTTTTTGTAAGTAAATATATTTTGGAACACAGCTCTGTCTATTCTTTAAGTATCATCCATGGCTGCTCATCAGTATGAAGGCAGAGGTAACTAGTTGCGATACAAACTGTTATGACCTGCAAGTCTACTATATTTGTTACCTGGTCCTTTAAGAAAACAATTTGCCAACCTCTGGACTATAGAATGACAAATATCCAACCACGAGAATATTCATAACTTTTAAGTGTAAAGTAAAGCTATTATTACTACTTCTATCTCATATAGTTGGCATTGGAAACAAAATTCTTTGGTAATTGGTCCATGAACACAAGCCTAATAAATGAGGACATTTCTGTATGCTGGCCTGAAAGAGAGCATCAATCTTGTTCAGTCATTTTTATACAAGGCAAAAAGAGCTTTTCCTACCATGTGGCAGTTGGTCTATCCTTCATTTAAAATAATGAGAAAGACAGCAAAGAGACTATCTCCAGACCCAAGTGCCGACTTACTGGCTTTGGCAACTCTTTTTTTTTTTTTTTTTTGAGACGGAGTCTCGCTCTGTCGCCCAGGCTGGAGTGCAGTGGCGCCATCTCGGCTCACTGCAAGCTCCGCCTCCCGGGTTTACGCCATTCTCCTGCCTCAGCCTCCCGAGTAGCTGGGACTACAGGCTTTGGCAACTCTTGAGCTCATGTTTACTTTATCATGACAATAAAGTTATTCAAATTGAAGTTGAATCAAATTGACAGACACCAAGAGCTATTGGTAAACTGGCACAAGTACAATTTTTATTTATAGGATTCAGCATAGTGTATTGTATTGGCATTTAATGAAGGCCAAAAACAATCCCCCAACCGAGAAACAACCTAGAACAGAACAGCAAATTGACCAGCAGTTGTCCACTCATCAGGGTTTTACATAGAATGCTGTGTGAATAGTGTTCCTTGAAGGAAGCAGTGCATAGGCACAGTGACTATTATTATTAGGAAAATAACTATTCTCTTCAAAATAAAACAACATTTGTGAACCTCCTGCCCAAATCTAGGAGTTTTTAAGGAAATGTCAACAGTCACACGTGCATTTTCATTTTTTTCCTATATCTGAGAATGAAATTCTGTTATTCTTTCTTCACAAGTTTTATATTCAGTTACTTAAATTTACAACAAATTTGAACTCTTTTATATCCTTTCAGTATTCAACCACATTTATTAAACATTCATCAGCACAATGGATTGATTATATGAGCAATCCCAATAGGAATGAGAGGACAGGGCCTTTGTCTTTCAAGATGATACAACCTAAAAAGAGAAAGAGAATAAATTCTAAAATATTTTGTAAAGCCCATTATAAGCCACATAATACACACACATCATCACACAAAATGTTTATAAATGATGTGAGGCTGTGGGGTTTCCTGGCATATTGGACTGATTATTGATTAAGTTTGCTCAGAGCAAATTTGAAGTGAACTTTGAATGAAAGGAAAGAATTCATGACATTTACAAGATTCTTTAAATCAAGAGTCAGTAAACTACCATCCAAATCTAGCTTGCTGACTGTTTTTGTAAGAGAAATTTTGCTAGATAATAGACATGTCCATTTGCTTATGTATTATCTACAGCTGCTTTCATAAAACAGAGGCAGAATTAAGCAGTTACAACAAAGATGGTGTTTCCTGCAAACCTGAAATAATTTACTATCTAGCAGTTTAAGAAAGAAGAAAGAGTTTGCTGACCCTGTCTGAGAGTGGAAAAAAAAAAGGCAGAAGCACTGACTAGCAAGTAGCTCTTATATTTCAATTGTAAAGTAATGGGGACATGGATATGCATATGTTTTTTATCTTAAATTATTTCTGGAGAAAGGATGGGTATAGATTAATATTAATATATGGCATGGTAATCACATAATTGCTTGAGTCTTGATTTCCTTATTTAAAAACTAGAAATAGTATCACCTACCAACAGAACTTTCAGAGAACGGCATGGGAGACAAAGTCTTTTTCCCATGAAATGTGGCAGGGTTATTACCCTGGAACTAACCTCCTCACTATCACTGGGTTGTGAGTTGTATGTTGTTATTGCTGAACCAGGGTCTACTTACATAAATATTTCCAACTTTTCCAAGTGCTTCATCACCTTCTTCTGAAGGAGGAACTAGATTGTCTTCTTTCATCATTCCTCAAGATTGTACTCTGGATTTCTCAATTTAGCTTAAGTGTGAACTGGAGTTTTAATCTGTGAAGGTTTCATTGTGAATGTGAAAAAGAATATAAGAAATATGACATTTCTTGAAATATGTCCTAAACCATCTTAGGACTTGTTGGGAATAGAAAATCATGCTTTGAACATCCTTTTTTTTTTTCAAAATTTAGAAAAAAACCTTCCAGAGGACTACATTATCCACAAAAGTATTCTAAGTACTCCCATGCTATAAAGTCCAGCTGTGAAACTAGTCGTACCTCATGTATAATGCACCAAATACCAAGCTGCAGAATTTAAAGTAATTTTAAGAATTATGAGTAGAGATGAACACACTTCCCTTTAAAGGCACTACTAAATTGAAGCTTATGCAAATATGCTATAGACATTTACATTCTTAAATTTCTAATCCTCCAACCCCTGTCTAGGATCTGAAATGTGCTTCATGTTTCCAAGTATGTTCACATTATTGGTTTTATCCCATAATCTGATTTGGAAGACAGGGTGAAAGTAATTATTCCTATTTTTTTCTGATATAAAAACTGAGGCTCAGCTGGGGTAATGGGCCTATTCTAGATTCACATCAGAATTTCTGCTAATGCCCAGATCATTGGCAATACTTCTAAGATCCTTAGAAAGATAAATTTCACATTGCATAAAAACTTTTAAATGTCTAAGATTTAACTTAAAAATGAGGTATACATGTGTGTATATGTATGTGTCTATATATATCTAAAATATCTATAGGTATAAATATCTATATATATAGACACAGGTATTCCACATCTGTTGCATATCTGTATCTGTACCCTATGAGAGAATGCCTTTAAGAACTTTAAGGCATCATCTAGAGTGGCCCATTTAAGGCCCATTTAGACTGGCCACTGTGAAGACGTTGGCTGCAGTGGAAGAGGTACTGCTGGGGCTCCACACTTCACAGAGCCAGCAGGAGGTAGGAACAGGTGGGAGTCTCGCCCCCTTCCGAGTTGCAGCTGGTAGCCCCTAGTCTGTCTGAGTCTGGCTGGGTTGGGGGGTTTTATGGCCTAGAAGGGAGGAAGTGCATGCTCATTGGTCCATGGGTAGCTATAGGTGGGCCCAGAAAAAGCACCTCCCCCAAGTGCAGCTGCCATCACCTAGCCACAGCTGCAGATAGGGGCATCCTGTGCTCTCAGGGCCCCAGAAAGCACTTACCCCACTGCCCCCACAGGCTCAGAAGTGCCTACTCCCGCTGCCCGGCCTCTCACTGCTCCCAGCACGTGATTGAATTTTGTAGCAAAGATGAGGCCAAACCCAGGAGCTATTGCCACCCGCCAGGTATGCACATGCTTGAGGAGGCACTAACACACCAGCTCCCTGCCACCTCGGCTTCCTCCAGACTTTGGGCACTGAGGAGCATGCGAAAGTTGAGGGGGTGCTGAGGGCAGTTCAGAGCAGGCCTGCAAGTGCCTCTTGGCACAAACAGTCTGGGCACAGTGGATTACATGTAGATGGTGGCAGGAGGCAGACGGGCTCCTGGGCAGAAAGGGGCAGGTCCCTGGTGAAGCCCAACATTCAAGTCAGGGAAGGCCTGAAGCATTGGGCTATCAGTTCCAGGTGGAGTCCCCAGATTGAAGTGAGAACTTATGGTGATTTTTCTGGGCCCACCCATGGCTGCCCATGGACCAATCAGCACACACTTCCTCTCTTCTGAGCCCCCAAATGCCCCTGGACTCAGCCAGACTCCAACAGACATCAGGACTACCAGCCCCAGGAATGAGCTACCCACATCAGGTCTCCTGTTCACTGAGCGCTGGATGCTTGTCGGGACGACCTGCCTGTGGAAAACAGCTATGCACTGCGGGTCTCCTGAGAGCTGTTCTGTCACTCAATGAAGCTCCTCTCCACCTTGCTCACCCTCCAGTTTTCCACATACCTAATTATTCTAGGACAAAGGACAAGAACTCGGGACCTGCTGAATGGTGGGACTGAAAGAACTGTGACACAAACAGGGCTGAAACATGCACCCCTGTTTGCCATGTTGTGGGTGACGAGAAGGACAGAAGAGCTGTAGCCCTTTGGGGAGCCCAGACCTAGAGGCTCCCAGAGCCAGGGCTGTGACACCGTCTTTGGGACTCTGCAGTTCCTGGCTTCTCCAAGCTTCTGGGCCTCACTGTATTCCCCTTGTGCAGACGCAGGTGCCTGCAGCAGAAGCTGTACATCTGGTTCAGAAGTAGCCTTGCACAGAGCTGGCACCTATACCAGCATCTGTAGCTGCCCACCCCGCTACAATAACTGGCATGCCTGGCTAGGCACAGTGGCCAGACCCTGCACTCGCTTGCCCACACACCCCTTGCTGCTCCACGCCTGGCTTGCCCTTGGCAGATGAGGGATCCAGGCCAGTAGTGTGAGCTGAATGTAGCCTGCCAGGCTGCATGGGTGGGATGAGCCCAGCGACCACAAGCAGTACTCCGGCAGAAGGTACCAGTGACCACAGAAGTTTCCGGCCAGCAAAGAAACACCCCAAGGATCTCATGACAATTTCATAGATTATACTTATTTTCTGCAGTCACAGCAGATGGAGGACTCAATGCTTATGTTGGAGAAGGAAGCTACATTGTCCCTTAGTTCATGGAAATGTCACGTCTAAAAGATAGAAGAGTTAGGTTAATATCTCCAGAGACCCACAGTGAGTTTCACGCTCCATAAAATTACTTATGCTTTTATATACAGTGCATGATCATCATCTCTTGGCAACTGGACACAAGTTAAGCACCTTCCATATGTAACAGGGAAAACCTCTTCAGCAAGGAAGTCTACCCATTGGCATGCACAGATGATACTAGCTTTAGTTTTCCTATGTTGAAAGGAACATTCACCATGCTTAATGAGAGGTGTTGGATTAATGCCAGGTGTTTTCAGAAGGGGAAGGGATGTTCAGATGCTTGAGGAAACAGGCACTGAGAGGGTGTAGTGAAAGTCATTTACTCACATTGACAAATTATTTTCATGGCTGTGAACATAGTCTGCAGTGTGCACATGGTGTGTGTGTGTGTGTGTAATGTGTGGAATATACACACATATTTTAGGCTCTGTTATTGCGCTTATGTTTAATTTATTAAGCCCAGTGAACAGCACTACCTTGCCACAGATAAGCAGACAATCCTTCAAGTAGCCTTTTCTTCCCTTGTGGTGAAGAAGCCTTGAGAACATGGATGTGTCTGTATATATCCCTAAAACCTCACTTTTTGTGCCAACTTGATTGTCCTTTCCATTAATTTTTAATACAATTACTCTGGAATGCTCTGAATTGGAAACTAAGATGGACCAAATGACAAGATATCAATTTCATGTTCAAGATAGTCTCACTTTAGAGACTTAGGGAATACGGGAGATACTCTTGTCTTAGTAAAAGAACATTTTGAAAGTGCCTATTAAGAAGAATTTTATGGTCAAATTCCAAAACTGACTTAAAGATATATTTATGTCTTATTTCAGAAAAATCCATTTGTTTGATCAGCCTTCCATGATGCCTATAATTTCCACCCTGAATATCGTCATCCTTCTGGGTTTTAGCATTTTGCTTTAGAATGCCTCTAAGAATATGTTTCACATATAAAGTCAGTATATTAAGAGTTGTGTCTTTGGGACACTGTTTCTTAGAGACACTGTTAAGTAAACTGGTGCATCTGAATAGTCTGTCCACTAAAGGAAATTGCACAGGGCAGGTCAGTTTTGATTCATAACAAGAAGGATGCGTTTATTTAAACACTCATTTATCCAGGCATTCCCTGTTTCTTTGTTGAACATGCTTTATTAATTTTTCACTCTGAATGTCCACAGGATATGCTAATTCTGGGTTTGGTGAAGGCAATGACACCAAAAGGCACCTAGGTGCACCAGGCACAGAGGGGGTCTAAGTTTGCAGAAACAATATTGACAGTCAATAAAAGATACTCGTGAAAAGGGAAATCATGTTAGAGAATCAAGGTGAAGTCTACTCAGCCTCTGCCTTACCTCTGGGTGATCCTGGCCACTGTCCACATCACTGGAGACCTAGGTGGCAGAGGAGACTGTGAGGTGTCTTGAGGCAAATGTCAGGGTGGAAGCCCACCCACTCCTGCACTGTTGCCTGTTCAGGAACACACACCAGGGCTTCTTTCTTACACTGTTGCTGCCTGCTGCGGCCCTCTTGAGGATTCTGCGTTATAGGCCCTGAGATAGAATTTTAATATTAAAGCCAATCAAATGATACTTTAAAAAAAGATGTAGAAAAGACTAATAGACCATTAAAGCAAGTACAAAGACCATGTACTTGAGTGTCAAAGACAAGATCTTCGCAGTGGTCTACCAGGTTCCCTTGATCTGTGTCCCACCTCCTTTAGCTCCTCAATACCGATCCAAATTCAACTCCCTATTCACTGGCTTCAGAGTCCTCCCTAGGAACCTAGGGAATGGGGGTTTCCACGGTACTTAGAACAGTGCCTGGAAAACAGTAGGCACTCACTATATTTTTTAAAAGCAACACATGAAAAATTGACTTCTTACCTATTCTATTCCATAACTTACTTGAGCCTCAGATTGCCCATTTGATAAAGATGACATCACTGCCCATTTTGCAGAGAAGGTGGGAGGATAAAAAGGATCATACACATAAAGGTCTTGGCAGAAGCACTCATTTAGGCAGCATATGTATTAAAAAAGAAGAAAAGGATCCTTACAGTGTCCTACACAAAGTTGGTACTAAATAATAATTTGATTTGCTTTCTCTCCTCTTTTATTCTTCTGAACATAATAATGGCAGTTAATACTTACTGTACTTTTACTGTATGGCAGGCTCAATGTTGAGCTTTTTTATTTTTATTTATTTATTTATTTTTGAGACAGAGTCTCGCTCTGTCACCCATGCTGGAGTGCAGTGGTGCAATCTCAGCTCACTGCAAGCTCTGCCTCCCGGGTTCATGCCATTCTCCTGCCGCAGCCTCCCTAGAAGCTGGAACTACAGGTGCCCGCCACCACGCCCGGCTAGTTTTTTGTATTCTTAGTAGTGACTGGGTTTCACTGTGTTAGCCAGGATAGTCTCGATCTCCTGACCTTGTGATCCACCCTCCTCTGCCTCCCAAAGTGCTGGGATTACAGGCGTGAGCCACCATGTCCGGCCAATGTTGAGCATTTTATGAGCATTGTCTCACAAACTTTTCTCAATCCCATGAAATGAGAAATATATATTCTCATTTTTTTAGATGGGGATTAGAAAAGTTAATTTTTTTTTTCCCCAATGTCATCCAGCCAGTGAACAGTCAAACCAAGGTGCAAACTAGATTTACCTGACGCTATCAATCCGCACTTCACTACAACACTATACTGCAAGTGGCATAAGGAAAACTTAACTGTACTCTCAAGCTTGTTTCACACCTTGGTTAGATGACTAATACATTATCTATGCTTTGATAGCTGGGACGTTAAGTGTTTCTTAAAAATGGACATTATGAATCGTTTATATGTTTTTGTTTTTGGTTTTTTTTTGTTTACATGGTTTTTGTTTTTGTTGTTGTTGTTTGTTTTTTTGAATCTCAGGGTATCTTAAATAGCCCAGCTAACTTAACACGTTTGCCTAAACCATCCTCATAAAACTCCATCCCTGACTGTAAAGAGTTGATATGAAGGTCTTCCTAATATATAAAATAAAGTTATAATCTCTCATTGATTATTTCCTTGCAAGGAGCAATAATAAAAAATTAATTTACACATGTTACATTGCACATAGTACATTTTTAAATCATGAACCCTAGTTCATAGGCATTATTATTATCCTCCAATATCACTGGAGAGATTAGAACATTTGCCCCATGGCCACACAGCTAGTAAGTGATGGAGCCCTTGAGAAATTATGAAAACTGAATTTTAGCAATTGATTTTCATAGGTGTTAACATAACTCAAGAACCTCATTCAGTCTAACTCCAATGCCTGTCCTCTTCACCATTGTATTCAAAAATAAAATGCTATATCAAGGTGAGAATTTATTATACCTTTTCTTATACCATTATTCCACAGGGAGATTTCTTCTCCAGAATGCCTTCACATGAACTTCAAGTTCCCATCTATGGAAACCCTCTTTACAACTATGTATTCAATGCACTGAGCTGGTGATCACTCTCACAAGTATCTGAGAACAAAGGTCAAAAATGACTTTGGCATAACAACCTGTAATCCTCAAGTGTCGGTCTGACCACTTTGGCTGACTCTAGAGGCCCTAAGCTGTGAAGTAACAGATAGTTCTGATAAGGCATTTAGATGGGTTGTATAAAACCAAAAGTTGGCAATCTTCCCAAAATGATGTGGCAAGTTTCTGACCCCTTACTGGGCAGAGGGGAAAGTTGCAGGCTCTTTTCTTGTTGCTGATGGTCTCAGTTGCCAAGGGTATGTGCCTGCCAGTCTCCAAATCAACTTCTGGTAGAGACTGGAGGTGGAGACCACTTCTGTAGACTAAATTAGGCATCTGAAGAAATAGTATTCATTCTGTCAAGCTGCTTAAAACTAAGTTAGGAGCACTTCGGGCCACCCAGCACACTGCTTACATAATCAAAGTCAGCTGTATCTTACAGACAATGCTGTTCTTCCCTTGAAAAAACTTCTCAACAAAGTTGGGAGATTTCCTTTTTCCTCATAATCTGCTGTCATAATTTTTAAATTATTACCCAATACCATCATTCCCATTCTCTTCTACATTTTCTACCAAAGGCAGCCACATTCATTGAGTTTAGAAATATTTAAATTTCTTGTTGAGTTTCATTTTACTCCTAAACTCGTTCATCAATATCTGTCTCCATCTTGTCATTCATGTTACCATTATGGGATGAGTCCACTTGCATAGACAGCAGCCCCCTTCACATGTGCAAACTAGTACGTCATATCTTATAGCCCACCACAGCACAGTGACACTTTTCAGGGTGCACCAAAAGCAAGATCAAAGACATGATGAAGTGACATAAAATGGTAAGCCATCAGATTCACGACAACATTCAAAAGTTTGGCAGGAGGGCATCATTAATATTTGAGAAGATTCCCTGCTTTTTGGCAGGAATTCTGAACACAACTTTCCAATTAGCATGCTTTATGGCTGGGGAGAAGCTGGTTTATCGGTTTTAAGTACATCGTCTGACTGAAATCTTTCCTGTCAGATAAATTACAAAGGAATTTGTACAACTTTACCCAGACTCAGACTTAGCTCAAGATTAATATGGAAACAGGGCCCTCCCTCAAGTCTTCTTTGAGTTCTTCTGAGAGTTTTCTTCATTAAGTCTTCCAAATGCTCTGCTTTGCTAGTGAAACATTAAATGATATTCTTACCAGAAGGTGCAGGATGGAAGTTTCCACTAAATCTTCTCAGAAGAACGATCTAGATTGAGACATTGCATTAGGGACTGGGAGTGAATTATTTACCGTGACACAACCTTCTTACTTTCTGGTTGCTATGGGTTGAAATACAACTAATATAACTTGAGCTGAGTAGGATGAAACCTTAACTTAATAAACAAAAACTTGACAGGGTCTCTTCCATTTTATGATTTGTGCCCTCTGGGCAAAATCTCAAAACATCAACAGGGAATTTTTCTGGGGATATTTTATTGTTTTGAAACATTTTAAATGTGTGTCTGAGATTCTGTATGGTGCTATTTGAGATGAATCCTGATTTAAGGGTGTTCTTGACTTACTGTTGCATGAAAGGGACCCCAAACATTTCCCATTAGAGAGGACTTTGTTCTACATAAGGGAACCTTTCCATCACTATCAAACTGTTGTTAGTGAAAACTTACAGGCTAATAATTGAGTTGTTCTAAATTTGCAGCATGTTGGTAGAAAACATTATTTCCCTTGTGATATTTATGGTTTAATTTGAAAAGCAAAAGCAAAAGAATTCCGCACTAATGCTATGTACACACGCACAAATTCTCTTGAGGTCGCATCATTGCAAGTATTCATAATTCTGTGATCAACAGCCCTAACACATATGTATTGTGCTTTGAAATTGAGATGGTACATCTAATAGCTAATCTAATTTTCTGATTAACTTTGAATATATCTAAAGCAGCTGTTATTCATATAGGACACATTTATAAGCCCAATGTGTGTGGGATTTATAATAATTATATTATTTTCTATCAATATCCTATTAATTGATTTGTTATAACAACATAAATATTTTGTCACATGAGAAAATAAAGTAAATTATGCTAACAGTAAGCAAGTCAAAATCTCTTTGACAGTCATTGTGCCCAACTGAGATTTTTCTAGATGGGTGCTATCCTTTCAATGATGAATTCCTCAGGACCAGGACAAGTGAGATGCACTTTCTAAGCAAAAAAAAGTAAGGGGGCTCAAAAAAGCTCAGTAATCAAGATAAATAACATTTTAAGATGATATTTAAACTCTAAATTAATGCAAAAATACATAGTGAACAAATACCAAAATTTTAAATCAAGACATGATTAGTATCAATGATATTTCCTTTGCCTCGGGTTCCATTATGGCCCAGCAGGACACTGGAATGTTTCCATTTCTTAACAGATCAATGGTGAATATTCACTTTGTATTATTTGTATAATAATATTTTTGGCCTTGATGTTGCACTAGTTTTAAAGTTTTAACTCACTTTAATATGTGGTTCTTTTTCCACCAAGGCTGTAAACTATTAGAAATCAGAAACTCTGGGTATACCTCTCTATTACAGTAAACTACTGATCATTGTAACTTTTTAGCTACTTAAAACCACACTTGGACAAGGAGAAGACAATCTTTCTTTTTAAGAGGCTATTTATTGAAACAAACAAACAAAAAATGTCATACAGGCAGCAAGTTATAGGGAAGAAAAAAAGCAGTGGTTTGATTATCTGCCATTCAGTACCTGTGTGACCTCAGGCATGTTACTTAACTTCTCTGGTCCTCCATTTCCCCACCTGTGATATGAACATTTTACTGGGTGACTCTGAAGATTAAATGAGATAACCAGTGTGAAATACTCAATGCATACCAAACACTAAGGATTTTTTTCTTTCCTAAATTGCATTGTCTCTATCATATCTGTGAATAATTAATGTATACTTTTAGTTCCAAGATGCCAACCAAGTAAGCAATCATTCTTCTCTAGGGATCATCACTGGGGCCACAGAAGTAAGCCTGCACTCAAGAGCTAGCTCCGCCTCCCCACCTTTCCTGACCCTGGCTATATCCGGCTATTGGTTGTCTAACCTGGGGCGTACACCAGATGGCAGTGTCCCATTGAGGACTAGATGTTTCTAGCCTTTCAGCTCACTGACCAAGTGACCAGTTGCTTTGCCATATCTGTATGTGTGTTACAGGTCAATAACCTTAGCCTTGGGGCCTAGTTGATGTTCAACGCGAAAATAAACACTGGAAAAACCTCTGTACACATTCTATTCCCCTTCAATTGCAAAGCATTTCATTTGCAGGGTCAATGGGAAAAGGTACATATGTGTTGTAGTAGCAAGCACGCACTTCAAATAGGTTCGTGTCAACGTTTACATTTGTGTGCACTTTAACAAGTAAGTTCATAATGATCCTTTGCGGTCTGACACACTGCTAGGCACCAAAGCTACAGGCACAAGGAATGCAGGTTCGCTACCTTCAAGCAACTCATTGTTTGGTAGAAAAGACAGCTTTTTATGCAACCAATAATAATACAGTGTTGTTATTGTTATTCTATTTAACACAGATGAATTCCAAATTTTCATCTTCTATGTGTCTATCTTGGAGTTAATGCATTTCGTGGATTTTACTAAGTCCACTTGCCTTCAGCTAAAAACTCTCAAATATAGATGCCTAGTGTTTTCCATTTAATATATCAAACCTTTCTATCTTGCTACATTCTATCATGTATGTGGTGTTTGACGCAGATATACCATATCCACTTTTTAATACTAAGAAGTGGTATTCTCAACAGTTCTGCCACATCTATTAATTTGTCTTACAAATATGTGTTATGGGATGCCAGGTACTGTGCTTACAGAAGTGTAAATATGAATGAACTAGAGTTCTTGCTCTAATTAAAGGTTAAAAATTGGTTAGAATGTGAAGTTCTGCTAAGTGAGTGTGCTGCAAGCATGTGAGAGAATATGAGTGTGTATAAATGTATGTACACATGCAATTCTTAGCTGTGCTACTGCTACCTTTGGTAATATTTGTGAACTGATGGCTGAGTCATTTACACAAGGGATGTGTGTGTATGTGTGGGTGTGTGTTGTCACTTGGTGTGTGATTATGGCTACGGAAATTAAACACCACTTTTCTGTGTAGTTCTCACAAAGACACACATCATCTAGGATTGCCAAACTGGAAAAGTAATAACTAGAGTAAATTTATTCTGGCCACATTGTCATTCCCTTTTTCTTATTCAGTCCCTTCCTGTCTCTGTCCTGAGCCACCCTGCCTCCCACCAGGAGCAGTCATGTGCCCTCCTGTGACCTCTAAGGACTCACAGGAATCTGATTTTCCTACTGTATCCTGCCAGCTGCGGCCTTGGGAATATGACACCCCCTTGGATCTTTCACAGGCTCTGCCCTGGCATTTCAGAGTAGGCGCCACACAGATCCCTCCCTCTCTTGTGCCCCAATCCATGCAAGGACACTGCCCATGGCATTTCAAAGACCAGCTCTGCTGCTGGGAGGCTTGCTGTCCCTGGGAATCTGACTGCCAACACCAATGAAAGCTCAGCAAAGAGGCAGCTCTTTGGGTTCCTTGGCCAGTGGGCCCCAAAGGCGCCTATTAGAGCTGCACATGGCCGACAGATTAAAGTTCAAATGCAGCTGAATCATTATCTGAGATTTCGATGAAAAGGGGATTCTAGGCCGGGCGCGGTGGCTCAAGCCTGTAATCCCAGCACTTTGGGAGGCCGAGACGGGCGGATCACGAGGTCAGGAGATCGAGACCATCCTGGCTAATACGGTGAAACCCCGTTTCTACTAAAAAATACAAAAAACTAGCCGGGCGACGAGGCGGGCGCCTGTAGTCCCAGCTACTCGGGAGGCTGAGACAGGAGAATGGCGTGAACCCGGGAGGCGGAGCTTGCAGTGAGCTGAGACCCGGCCACTGCACTCCAGCCTGGGCGACAGAGCAAGACTCCGTTTCAAAAAAAAAAAAAAAAAAAAAAAAAAGAAAAGGGGATTCTAAACCCTCTCTTCTTTCTCGAAGTGTTGATAATCACGCGATTCCCTCTGCACAAAAGGGAAGAACGGAAATAGTCCCCGAAATCCTGACTTATCTGTGGAATTTTGGAACTGACATCTACTGTTTTGGCCATTGATGTTTTAGGAGGCATCGTAGTGACTATCTGTTCCTTTCTGTCATTCACAAAGTCTGTGGCTGAGCCTGGGAATCTGCATTTTAAAAAGTGCACCTTTTTAAAAAAATGTAGTCTAAATGGAAGCCACTGCTTAAAGTTTCTTCCTAAACTGATGTACTGTGAGTCTATTGTCTCTAGGATACAAAAAGAGAAGCTTATCATAAAAAAGTAATAAGACAGGAGCAGACCAAGCTTAGACTTCGAGTGTCCTGGCACCTCATTGACTCCTGTCTTCTGCACTCAACTGACTCCAACAGAGCCCAGGTTTTACCATGCGAGCTTCAAATGAGGAATGAGGCCTGGACTCTGCATGGAAAAGGCAGATGGACACTTACAAGATTTCCACAGGGCTCCAAAAATAACAAAGTCATTGTTGAGTGCTGTGAAAAGGGAGCCAGAAGAAAAAGGAGTTGTGAGTTCTGGGAATGAGGTGATAAAACAATGCAAATTTCTAAAAATGAAAGAAGACAGCAAAGAATGAAGTGAGGGCTGGGGTGGGTAGGCCCTTGGTTGAATCAGGCTGTGAGGTGTGAGAAGAACAGCTATGTTAAATTCTGTAAAGCAAGTCATGGGGCCTGGGAAATTGTCCAAACAGAGCAGACTCTGGGAAAGGATGACAGCCCCAGAGAAGGGAAGAGGGTGGCATAGTGAGTGAGAGGTGGGTGGCAGTGTATTGAAGACAACAGTGAGCTCCTGCATGACATATCCAGATCACCCACTGCTCCCACCTTAAAACATTTATCTCTACGTCCCTGTCAAAATGACATAAGGGCAAAAAGAGTAATCACAATGACTGCTAGTTATTGAGCATGTGATCTGTGCCTAGAGCTGGTCTCTTGCTAGCATGCTCCTTGAAGGAAGCCGAAGTGATTTCCTATGAAGCTATAAAGCTTACACTCCAGGGCCCTCACTTGCATCGGCCTCACTCATGATCCTGAGAGGAGGAACTAGAAATGTGTTCATTCAGTCATGTGTTTTATAAAACTTACAAAGAAGAATATTTTTTAATTCTCTTTCAGGAATATTTAATCTCTGGACCCCACAAATCCTGTTCAACCTCAGATGATGGGAGTTAGTTGATGGTGGTTCTGGTGTTGATGCTGCTGCTCACCAGCTGCACCATCTTAGAGAATATTCTCTCTGAGCCTCATTGTTCTCATCTGTAAAAAGGGGTTATCTACCTTAGCCAACTTTATAGTGACTCAAAGGATCAAAGTCCATCCTATGAGGAGCTCCAAGAAGTGTAACACACCGTTTTATTTCAGGGTTTTAGAGACTGTCAATATCCATGCAAGCAAATCTTTAGTTTAAAATGCAAAATATTATCTTCCAATGGAGTTACTAATATATATGTAAAGACCCAGTCATCTGTGCCTTTGGATGGGCCAGAGTCTAGCTCTGGAATAGAATAGTTACCAACAAAAAGGTCTCTAATGCTTACTTACCTAAAAGAAACTAGATCCCATTTCCCATCTGCGTCACAAATGGTCAACTTCCCCACATCAAAGACTATTTCACCAACCTCTCCGTGTATCAGAGGGAGTCCACCCAGAAAAAATTAGAAATGGAACTGTCTGCTGCATTAGCAATACACAAATTGTTTGTGGCCGGGACCACTCGGCAAAGAATTGCTTATGACGCAATTCTCAAGCCATCAAAGCCCTTCCCATGAGGTGAATGCTGATGTCTCAGCCTTGCTCAGGAGAGGGCAAATCACTTGCCCCTCCCCACTGTTGTGCTTTAAAGATGCAGGAACACTTTGAAAGAAATGCCTTCCTCCCAGCATAAACCTCCTTCTTTCACAAGGTGTTTCAGTTGGCCCAGATCCCCAATAGATTTCTTTCTCCTGACTATGGAATATCTGGTCCTTGAAGGTAAAGCTCAGGTGCCTAACCGATAAATTCTTATTTTTCCTTGGCTTTCTGCCTTTTCTTTCAGAATGGCCTCCAGGCCTCCCCTGTTAGAATGCCAAAGACGTCTCTGCTGAGACAAGGGGATGAGGAGAGCACAAATAAATAAGTGGTACATACAAAAGAAAGAAAGCATAAAATCCAAGATGCACTGAGTTCCTATAATGCAGCAAATACTTCATGCATATCATCTTATTTAATCCTTTCTAGCAGAGTTAGAGGAAGGTCTTATAATACTCATTTTGCAGAAGAGAAATCTGAGTGTCAAATAAAGAAACTTTCCCAAAATCAACAACTAATGAGAGAGAAGGTCAACATTAGACTCCATACTACCACAATCCAAAACTCTTGAACTTTTTTTTTCCCACATTGCCATGTCCTTTAAAAAAAGGAATAATAATAATAAACAATATTTTTCTTGCCCTCAAGATTACAAACTGGGCCGGGCATGGTGGCTCACGCATGTAATCCCAGCACTTTGGGAGGCTGAGGCAGGCGGATCACCTGAGATCAGGAATTTGAAACCAGTCTGGCCAACATGGGGAAACCCCATCTCTACTAAAAATACAAAAATTAGCCAGGCGTGGTGACGCTAGCCTGTAATCCGGTAATACTAGCTACTTGGGAGGCTGAGGCAGGAAAATCACTTGAACCCGGGAGGTGGAGGTTGTGGTGAGCCAAGATCACACTGCTACACTCCAGCCTGTGTGACAGAGCAAGACGCTAAGGCTCTGTCTCAAAAAAGAGAAAAATTTGCAAACTGGCTTACACAGAGTGGAACGCAATCAGATTCCATGGCCACTTCTGCATTTGTTTTTAATTCCATGTAATCACCATGGCTGCAGCTTTTAATCCCATGAATGGCCATAGCATACATTGCTGGTTCTGTGCCAGTCCTCAGAGCCCAGGCACCACTGAATGCAAGTAAGTGACTCTCATGCTTTGAAAAGTTCCTTGACTCCTCCTGTGAGTGACTACAGTCAGAATTCCTTATCAACAAGTCCCACCCCTTCTTAATAGGGGAGGACCTCTCGGCAGCACGAGTTGCCACTTCATCCTTCACACAAAGCTCTGGTTGTGTGGCTCCACAGACCCCTTGTCAGTAATGAAATGGCCGTGTGTGCAGTACTGTGAAGGGCCCCAGATAGTTGCCAGGCATGCCAGCTGCAATGGAGTGTTTTGAGTCATTGGAGTTTATGAGTAATGATCTAGGAGAGCATAGTTATTTTCTTTGAAGTGGGCCACAGTGAGTTCATTCTGGTTTAAGGGGCAGTGTCAGGCTATGAGTAGTGTGCTGTTGGGGAATGCTAAGTGAATATCTCATGGTTACCTATACAAAATGGCTGTTTTCCCTCTGCTTTTATTCACCCATCCATTCGTGTAATAAATATTTATCAAGCAACTACTATAATCCATGTACTACGCTAGGAACATGGAAAACAAAGATGAATAAAGTATAAACTGTGCTCTCTGTAACTTAAGAGTTCAGATAGGAAGGTGTACTTGTAAACAGGCATTTGGTAAAGTGTGCTGTGTATTATAGCTCTAGCATATGCAAGGCTTAAAGGAGAATGTGCTCAATAGGATCTGGGGAGGAGACAGAGAAGAGTATTCAGAAATGCTTCCTAGGGGAGAGCTTCCTTGCAAGAAAGCATTTTCAGCAGGAAAATAAGAGCTGTTGAATTAGATTAGTATGAAATTAAATCCTAGTTCTATTGACATTGAGCTATGTAATCATGACCTTGATTTTACCTGAGTCTCAACTGTACAATGAGGATGACCCTACCTATGCCTACCACAGAGACTTGTGAACATTGAATGAGATTCATTTTGGGCAATTCAAAGAGAGTTTTTAATAGTTGTGTATAATTCAGTACTTTTCCAGGGAGACAGTCCCTCTGGGTCAGAGGGATGATTTTCCCAGTCATGCTGTCTGAACTTTGGTATGTGAATATTTCCTTTTACCAATCTAATATGTGCCAAGAGCAGGGAACCTTGACCTTAAAGATTAGGAATGTGAACTGACAAATGAAAGAATTCAGT
The DNA here is from genome assembly GCF_009764315.1 of Trachypithecus francoisi. NCBI lineage: Eukaryota > Metazoa > Chordata > Mammalia > Primates > Cercopithecidae > Trachypithecus > Trachypithecus francoisi. Next base: position 22,590,617 of record NW_022681454.1, read on the forward strand.
GACACCCGGGTACACGTGGTGGATAGTGATCACCATTGTTCCCTTGAGGAATGATGATGTACTTTACAACAAAAAGGAATGTGTTAGCCATTAGCTCATGCTGTCCTTCTGGAACTGTGAGAGTGTCAGGTATTCATATGTGGAAACCTGAACAGGAGATAAACAAATGTGACTTATTTTGCAATCTTTGTCTTTTTAAACTAGTCAATTATAGTACATATTGACTGTAATGCCTTTTCAGACTTATAAATTATATTATATATTTTCTGTTACATTTGGAAAGTTAAGTCCATGTAATAGACTTAACTACTCAATAAAATAAAGCAGTGATGATTATTACTGCATCAGCCAAGGTTCTGTATTGCCAAGCAACAAAATATGACTCTGGCTTACTAAGAAGGAGAGTCTATTGAAAATATATTGAGTAGCCCACTAGGCAGGCTCGGGAACCAGGGCAACTGCTAATCTTTCAGGAGCTGATCTGACAAGAAAAGTAAGAAAACTATGGCCCCTCCTGTTGAGCATTAGATGCCAATGCCCTATTCTTGGAACTTGTCATTTCTGAGGAACTTGGCCTTATTGCTCTATTAGAGAAGAGCGAGCTCTCAGGCCCTTCTTTTCTCCATCACTAGGTCTTTGAGGCCTCTGATTGGTGGTGCACTGGCTATAAGAGAAAATGGATGAGTTTATTCTTTTATTTTGAGAAAATAGAATCTAAGGCCGGGCATGGTGGCTCATGCCTGTAATCCCAGCACTTTGGGAGGCTGAGGTGGGTGCATCACCTGAGGTCAGGAGTTTGAGACTAGCCTGGCCAACATGGCAAAACCCTGTCTCTACTAAAAATAGAAAAACTAGCCGGGCATTGTGGCAGGTGCCTATATTCCCAGCAACTTGGGAGACTGAGGCAGGGAGAATCTCTTGAACCCAGGTGATGGAGGTTGCAGTGAGCCGAGATGACACCATTGCACTTCGTCCTGGGCAACAGAGCAAGACTCTGTCTCAAAAAAAAAAAAAAAGAAAAGAAAAAGAAGAAGAAGAAGAAAGAAAAAAATGAAAAGAAAATACAATCTATAATATAAGGAACCCCAAACTTAGAGTTTTGGAAAAGATGTTGTAGATCCACAAACAAGACAGGCATCCACTGTAATAGTTAATTGTTATTGTCATCATCATTGTTACTGCCCCTAGTGATCCAATAAGCATTTATTGAAGCACAAGCAAGTGTGAGGTATTCTGTAGAAGAAAAATTAGGAATAAAGGCCGTCAACCAGCTCTCACTTGGGAATAATAAGGCATATACCTCAAATTTAAAAAAAATCTTATTCTAAGTCATTGAAAAAGGAAATTTGATGTAGATGAGTATTGCAAAGGGCTTCGTTTAGCCACTTTGAAAAAGTTGAGTCTCGAGGGACCTGTGTAATTGGGTGACCAGGACTCTTTCTCCATTCAAGAAGTTAGAGCAGGGGTTCTCAGAGTCTCACACACATCAGAATCACCAGGAAGATTGCTAAAACAGATTGGTAGATATCACCCACAGAGTTAGTGAAGAGGGACAGGAATTAAATCTTCATCAAGTTCTGAGGGTAATACTTTGAAAACCAAAGAATTAAAAAAAAAAAAAAAAAAAAACCTTCAGAACTAGAGACGTGGAATAAAAAATAAACCAGTGAGATTCAATGGAAAAAGAGATAGCTATGTTCAGAAGATAATCTGTGTAAGGGAAACATCAGGAACAAGGTTGGAAAAATAAATTTAGATTGAATGCCCTGCTGAGGTTCATGGAGTTAATGCTACAGGCAGGAGAAAATGATAGTTGCCATTGGGCAGTTTATTCCAATTAACGTGTAATGGAGACTTTGTTGAGCCTAGTATTGTGCTGAGTGCTGAGAATAATACAGTTAAATTAGATTTTTTCAATAAGGCAAATCCTTTAGTTATTCTCAAGAGAAAGGAAGATCAATCCAAATGTGAAGTGGGCCTTCTACAGTGACTTACCAAAGCGAAATCAACAACTAAAATTAATGACATTTGAGAATAAAAATCAAGAAGATGTCTAAAGAGAAACCACTGTCCTTGCTACTAGCTTGGTGTATGAGCTTGAGCACACCACGGAACTCTGATTTTCAAATGCATTGGTTCTTAGCAAGTGATTTCCAAAGATCTTCCTGTCTCTAAATGTACATGAGTCTGTGATTAGACTGACGTCTGAAGAAGAGATGACTCAATGGTAATTCAACATTATAGGACTAGAAAACTGGAAAAATTATCAATCCATGAGAAAGATAAAAATAATGTTAACATTTTTCATCTCAACTGGAAAATACTATGACCTTGCTTCAAAGCGGAACAACAACCACAACAAAAACTAGTTCATCAGAATGTCTTTGTTTAAAAAGTTGCACTCAATTTTGGAGGTTAAGAATAGATAATGTATTGGGAGGCAGCAGATATGCATATAGATGAAGCCTAATTCAATGCAAACCTGTTAGTTTATTTATGTTATTAATATGATACCCTAGAGGATATAAACCAATTAAAAACCCATTTCAATTATTAATTGGGTCCCCTAATTGAAGGGACATAATAAATTAATTAAAATGTCCTCAGCTCTATTCACTAAGGAAAACACCTAAGTCAGGGAATGGATTGGACAAACAGATAGGTATTAAACTCTTAAACTGGGCCCTATTTAATGGACAGAAAAAAGTAGCTAATTCACAGGAGGAGGTGTTTGAATGAGAAGCCCAGGAAAAGAGAACCAAAGAGATGGATTTTCCACTTTATTCTGTGGACGTAGTGTCCTGGACATGCCATTTAAATATGTCAGGAGTCAGTTTACTTAATTGCAATGTAAAAACATTGAATCAAATAATTTAAAATGTTCCTCTCTTGTGGTGACCATTATGAGTTGCAAATGAGTACTTGAGCCAAAAATGTCAATCCTAAAACTGCCAGCGATAACGAATCATTAATTAGGCTTTTACTGTACAGACTCCAAGCCTCATCTTGTGCTCAGAACTAAAGGGTAGGAAGGTGAAAAACAGTTCTGGATCTCAGGCAGCTCACCATCTCAGTATCAGAAGTACATACTGAACATATGAAAATAGGGGCTTGGAGTGAAACTACACTGGCCTCAAGTCACAGGTCTGAAAAAAGATGGGCCTTAGTTTTCTGTGTTTTGGAGAAAAAAATAGCAAAAATAACATTTCAGAGGGTCACTCTGTTTATCAGATAAGATAGATGTAAAGATTGTAACACAACACCTGGCAGATAGTATTCAATATAAAGGCTGTTTTACTTTCTCATGTCCTTTCCTATAAATAGAAATGTGCTGTCTTCCAGGGAGGTTCTTAGAGAATATCATGTTACTAAAGAAAAGTGATTTTTCCCGTTATTTTGTACTGAACTATTAGCCAGGGTTTGGGAAAAGCACAAAAAACAACAAAAGGTTTCAATGGCCAAATTTCAATAGATTAAAAGAAGCTCATTTGAACGGAATTTTTTTTTCATTTTGTAATTGGGAAATATGCCATACATATCAAAGAGAGTATATAAATATGCATGTACATGTTAAAGAACATTAATAAAAATGAATAAAGTAGGCTGGGTACAGTGGCTCACGCCTGTAATCCCAGCACTTTGGGAGGTTGAGGTTGGCTGTTCACTTGAGGTCAGGAGTTTGAGACCAGTCTGGCCAACTAAACCCTGTCTCTACTAAAACTACAAAAAAATTAGCTGGGTGTGGTGGTGGGTGCCTGTAGTCCCAGCTACTCGGGAGGCTGAGGCAGGAGAATCCCTTGAACCCATGAGACGGAGGCTGCAGTGAGTTGAGATCATGCCACTGCACTCCAGCCTGGGTGATAGAGTGAGACTCTGTCTCAATACATTAAATAAATAAATAAATAAATAAATAATAAATAAATAAAATGAACCCCCTGTACCTAACATCAAGCTTCAGAAATATCTTGAAGGTTTAAAAATGTACCTCTATAACCTATTTCAGCATCTTCAGAGGTAACTGAATTTTTTGTGTTAATAATTTCACAACTTTGATTTAAATTTTTATTACATATGTATGTGTGCCTAAAGTGTGTACTATTTGGTAATAGCTGGTTTTGAACATTAAGTAAATAGAATAAGATTTTATGCTCTATATATCCAGTGATGATTTGCTTCTTTCACACATTTGATTTTTGAGATTCATCCATATTGTTGCATGTAATTAGTTTATACATCTTTACTCATATTATATTCCATTAAATGAATAATCACAAATTTATATATCCCACTATTAATGAACATTTTTTGCTATTGAACGCAGTTCTTCTACAGATGTTGTTTCATATCTTTGTTGACTAGCATATGAGTTCCTCAGAGACACAGGTCTTTAATAGTGGAATCACTGGCTACCAGATATGCTGAGCCTTACTAAATATGCCAAATTATTTTCCAAAGTGGCTGTCTAATTGGGGAACCCCACCCGTGATTATTCCACTCATGTGAAAATGCTTGGTATTTTCAGAAGTTACGGTGGTTTCCAACCTGGTAAGTAAACAATTAGCTGTTCTCTGATTACTAATAAAATTGAGAATATTTTCATATGATTTGGGGTTCATTTGTGTTTTCCCTATTCTGAAACGTTTGTTCACATATTTTGCCCATTTTGATATTGGATTGTCTTTTTCTTATTGGTTTATAAAAGTTTTCATGAAGTACAATTTCTTGCACTAATTCTTTGCTCGTCTTATTTATTACAAATACCGTTTCCGAGGGCTTGCCTTCTTTTCAGTCTCTACATAGTGTCTGTTGAGAAACAGATCTTAAAACTATGGTAGCTTTTCTTTTATAGTTTGAGCTTTCTTTATCTTAAGAGATTTTTGTAAAGGCTAAAAAACTGGAAGAATCATGAATCCATGAGAGAGATAAAAATAATGTTAACATTTTTCATCTCCATTAGAAAATACTGTGACCTTGCCTCAAAGTGGAACAATCACAACAAAAACTACTGCATCAGAATGTCTTTGTTTAAAAAGTTGCATTCAATTCTGGAGGTTAAGAATAAATAATGTGGCCAGGCACAGTGGCTCAAGCCTGTAATCCCAACACTTTGGGAGGCTGAGATGGGCGGATCACGAGGTCAGGAGATGGAGACCATCCTGGCTAACACGGTGAAACCCCGTCTCTACTAAAAAAATACAAAAAACTAGCTGGGCGAGGTGGCAGGTGCCTGTAGTCCCAACTAGTCGGGAGGCTGAGGCAGGAGAATGGCGTAAACCCGGGAGGCAGATCTTGCAGTGAGCTGAGATCCGGCCACTGCACTCCAGCCTGGGTGACAGAGCGAGACTCCGTTTCAAAAAAAGAAAAGAAGAATACATAAATAATGTATTGGGAGGCAGCAGATACGCATACAGACGAAGCCCAATTCAATAAAAATCTGTTAGTTTATTTACATTATTAATATGATACCCTATATTTACTATATGGCTTCCAATGTTTTTATTTTATCTTGCCAGACTTCTGTTCATTTTATTAGCCTTTTTCAATGAACTAACTTTTATAGTTCTAAATCCTTTGTAATGATGTTTTCTTTTTCTTTTTCATCATGTCTACTCTAACCTTTATTATTTGTTTCATTACTCGTTCCTTAAGTTTTTTTCATTTTTTTCTAAATTAAGATAGATACCATCTCACACCAGTTAGAATGGCAATCATTAAGAAGTCAGGAAACAACAGGTGTTGGAGAGGATGTGGAGAAATAGGAACACTTTTACACTGTTGGTGGGATTGTAAACTAGTTCAACCATTATGGAAAACAGTATGGCGATTCCTCAAGGATCTAGAACTAGATGTACCATATGACCCAACCATCCCACTACTGGGTATATACCCAAAGGATTATAAATTACTCTACTACAAAGACACATGCACACGTATGTTTATTGCGGCACTCTTCACAATAGCAAAGACTTGGAATCAACCCAAATGTCCATCTGTGACAGACTGGATTAAGAAAATGTGGCACATATACACCATGGAATACGATGCCTAATTTATTAGCTTTCAAGATACATTCTTTTCTACCATAAGAACTTAAAACTTTATATGTCTCTCTAATTATTGTGAAATTTAACTACCTCCCACAAAATTTCTTTCATGGTATTTTTATTGTTATTTTGTTCTATGTGTTTTTGAATTTTCATTGTGATTTCTTTTTGGCCCCAAAGTTTTCAGTAGTATATTTTTAGGTGTATTTTAAAATTTCTAAAATAGAGAAGTTTAGATTATGTTTTTTTTTTTATTTCGGGCTTAATTGAATTTGATCAAAGGTTATATTTCAAATGACTCTAATTTTTAAAAATTTATTGGGCTTTGCATTTCAGTCAAACTGCATTCACTTTTGGTAAATATTGTATTAGTTTTTAAGGTACAGAAATTATAGAAATTATACATTTAAAATTGTTATACCTTTTTAACTTAGTGAAAATGTTATAGTTCTGCATTGACTCTCCTTAGGTCTGGTAAAGCTTCTTGATGTATTAGTCTTCTCTTAATGTAGCTCTATAGTCTTCTACTATTAGATTTGGGTTTATAATTTTTCTATCATTTACTTACAATTATGCTGCATCTTTCTCTTTTGGCTGTGTTTATTTTAAGCCACACATAGTAGAAGTCACTTTTTTTTTTTTTTAAAGACACGAAGTCTCACTTGGTCACCCAGGCTGGAGTACAATGACACCATCATAGCTCTCTGCAGCCTTGAACTCCTGGGCTCAAGGTATCCTTCTACCTTTTCCTCCCGAGTCGCTGGGACTCCAGGGGTGCACCACAGAGAATGGCTAATTTAAAAAAAAAATTGTAGAGACAGGAGTATCTCACCATCTTGCCCAGGCTGGTCTCCAACTCCTGGACCCAAGCAATCCTTCCATCTTAGCCTCTCAAAGTGCTGAAATCACAGGAGTGAGTCACCACACCCACCCAGAAGTCCAGTCCTAGCCCAGTAAAAGAATCTGGATTTTTATGTATTGATTAGTCTGCTAACCTTGATTAAGATAAACTATACATATTGTTTTATTTCTAAGAGATTATTTGTATTTTAATTTGTCCTGATTTATTTTTCTGCTTATTTTCTATCTCAACTTTTCTTTTTTTGATTCATTTTTGGTGAAATATTTCACCCCAGATTTTATTTTTCCCTTTAAAGTATATATGTGTATTCTTTCATGCTTAGCCCTTAAAATTTTAACAATACAGATGATTTAAAATAACTCAGAATTTATCAACTCTAATCACTTCTTTCCAACTTATATGTTTTTGGCTACTGTTTTCATATCACTTAGACTTATTCTTAAGCCACACTCATTGGTCAGCATTTTTATTCTTTTTAACAACCAGGGTTTGTTTTAGTTTAAACACATAATTGCCTTTTATTTCCATGATCCCCTTAAATATCTGAATTTCATTCTAAAATTATTTTCATTTATCCTAATGTACATCCTTTATTCTTAAGGGTAATCCATTCTTTAAGATTTTGTTTGTGTTTCTGAAAAAATACTTTTTTGCCACCATTTAAAAAAAATCATACAGAGACTGAAACTAGGGAGACTATCATTACTTTGTTATCTAGAAGTTTAAGGTTGCAATTTCACTGTGCTCTGATTTTCACCTTGAGAGTTCCGATGATCATCTAATAGAATATTCTTTGTGGATGATTTGTGTCTCTTTTCTGGATGTTTCAGAGACCTTAGGCTTGTCTTTAGTGTGTTGCAGTTTGAAAAGAAAAATAAAAGTATCTATATATGAACCTTTTTCTTTTTTAAGTCTTGGTTGAGATGTGTTTTTTCCCTGAAGTGGAAGATTGCTGGTTTTCATCACTTCAAGAAAATGTTTAGCCATTATCTCTTTTCATTTGGGCCTTTGACTCATTTCCCCAATATGCTGCTTCTGAAATTCTAATTTTTTAAATTACTTTATTTTCTATGTTGTGTTATTTATTCAGGTACATTTTCAAGTTATCTAATTGTTTATTAGGATCTGGCCAATCATATGTCGTAAATTAATTTGTCCTGTGTGTTACAGATATTATTCCCCAGTCCTATTTTCTTTTTTCTTCATTCATAGTAATTTTCATAGAGGTGAATTTATTATTAATTTATTTCATGGTGTCAGTGGGTTTCTTTTAAAAATGAATTACACACTTCAGGCTTATATAATAAATAGTCTTTTATGTTTAAACATTTATTTCATTTTATACTTGTATATTCCAACTACATAGATTTCAATTTGGATTAAAGAAAGCATACTATACAAAACAGGTTTTCTCTTTGTTTCTAAATGGCTAAAACATTTGGAAAGTATAAATCTCTTTACTGGATTAGTGGACTGTAAGCTCCTTCAGGGAGGCCATGCCGCCTTCTCATCATTAAACACACAGAACTAACTTCAGTGGCTAACAATTAGAATTTGCTCTATATGTACTTTGAAGTAATTTTATAAACCAATTAGCAACCTTCAAAAATGTGCAAATTAGTACATTATATTTAAATTTCTGACTTCAGAAATTTTATGTAAAAATGTAATACAGCCTAAACTATGTGTAAATTATACATAAATACATATCTTTTGTGTCAGTGTATAGCAAATGTTTATGTAACATTAAGAATTATATTATTTTTTCTCTTTATAGTCTTACTAAGTAGTATATTAAATTATAATTTTTATAAATGCATCCATTTTATTAAGTTCATTTACCATATTTAATTAAACTTATTATTTGATGTTGGCCATTTAGATAGTTTCTGATTTTTTTCATTATAATAGATTACACTTCAGAAACTTATTTGTGTAGCTAGCAATGTGTATCTGCTGTGGCATGACTGATTTGACAGTAGGAACTTTGTGCGAGGTGTATGTTCAAACCTAACTTCACTTCTACATACTGGCAAATTACTTGACAACTCTGGGCTTCATTAGAGGTTAAGTCAAAAAGAGTATATGGACTTCATCCAGTGTAAACTCAACAAATGCTAATTGACTCTACCCTCCCTAACCCTTTCTCTTTATAATAAAGATATCTCAGTAGAATTATTTAGTCAAAGACTATGGGCAGCTAATGGTTATTGCTAAGTATTCAATTGATGATAGCCACTGCCTGAATCAATGACTCATGCCTGTTTAGCCTAGAGCAGTATAGTAAACATGAGCATCACTTACATCACATAAACAGCATAAACTACAAAGAATGTTCCCCCAGTTTATAGATAAGGAAGTGAAGCACAGAGAGGTAAGTGGTTTTCTAAAACCACACAGCTGAAAAAAATGGCAGCCAAAAGACAGATTTGTATCCAGGCTTTCTAACTCCAGTGATTGTATACTATGATGCCTGAAACTTTTACAGTTATGTCCCTGATACTAATTACTTTCTATATCCTGACACATTTTAATAAAGTTTCTTAATTTAAAATTGCACAAGATTTAGAGCAGCCTTTATTTTCTTTAGTAGTCATTTTCCACTTAGTCATACAGTACTTCAGCGTTAGGGATTTCACAAATGTATATATATGCCTCCTCTGCTTATTTTAAACTTCTTTAAGAGTTAGACTAACTTCACATACTTCTTTTTAATTCTCTATAATATCTCCGTAGTGGCTAATTGGTAAATACTTATTGCTTGATGTTTAGACAGTCTAAATATTTCATTTCTCCGTGAAATATTCTTCTTATAATAAGCCAATAGAAAATTAAAGTTGTCATAAGAAAACAAATCTAAAGACAAAAAGAAATGTGTCCAGAGGTCATGTTTGATGCATGCTACAGTGTTCTAGGCCAGTATCTTCAACAAATTTTGTGAAAATAATCCTATTACAGTTTCCTGAAGACCTTCAAATAGAAGAATATCAATGCTAGAATCTTCCTAGCTAGTAATCTTGCCAGTCTTGGATGTGGGTGGGAAATAACCAACCAGCTTGAACGCAGGTACGCAGGTAACAGTTTATAATCTAAGAGTCTATCTCAAACTGCCTTGGAAACCTAGTCTAAAATTAGTACCATGCCTGACATGGTGGATGTTTGTATTATTGTTTCTGATTTGAGAGATGAAAGCATAACTCCAAACTCAAAAGGCAGCAGGAAATACGGACAGAAATTCAAACCAATTTTGATGATTGCATTTGCCACCAACAAGCTGAATAAACTAAGCTGCTTTCCTGATACATGCAGCTTCAGTAAAATGTGCAGATAAATAACTCCCTTAACTTCACAGGGATGCTGTAAAGATTAATGTGATAATATAATCATTGACCCTGTAATAGGCACCTAAGAAATGGTGCTGTTGCCATGATTAAAAGATTACTTATGAGGAGCATCTACTTTCTATTCCTTCTATAGCCATCTGGGTTTTGAGGGCATCCAATTATTACAAATATAACTTGAGATATGTTTAAAGATATAAAGTATAGATACTGTTTGTTCTTCAGATCAGTAATTATATGTTATACTGCTGTTACTGTGACTAAACTATAAAATCAAACTAATACATTTGTGTGAATTAACAAAACGTTAAGTAAATCAATTATAGTTATTTATTATATTGAACTTCAAAATAGATTAACTTTCCTTGAGATACAGTTAGAAAAATTATTGGCAAGGCAAAAATTGCCTGATAAATTTTATTTTTACATATGGAGAAAATCTTTTCTCCATCGAATAGTCTTATTTTGTTCGATGAACTTCAAGAGTAAAACCATCACTTAAAAATGAATTAAATGGTAGTCATAAAATTTTCTCCAAATCTGCCAAATAAATGACCACATGAAAAGAACTACAGGATACATTTATGAGTCAGTAAATTTAATACTGTCATTGAGAAAATATGGGCATATATCTAATGTTGATCTACTACCAAAGCATATTTTGGAAACTTTGTGGGTTAATTTCAGTGCCTACTCCAAGAGGAGTTGCATTAATGCCCATAGTGTATAACATAGTTGTTATAAGAACTGAGAAATATTTTTTTTCCCTGAAAGCCAATCCACTGAGTCATCTAGGCTGGTTTGACGTACTCAGAACTGTATACTGTTTCCTTCCAGTTAGTGGATGAGCAGCCAGACTCTCAATGCCATTCCCTCCAGCTCTGACACTCACTCTGAAGTTGAGAGGGAAGATGAAGCCAGGCTGACTCCGGTCAGCAGTGCAATGATGAGGTTCACCAACATCGTTGTTCATCGCATCTTGACTGAGAGGCACAGGGGAAAAAAACAGATTCAGCAAAGTCTCAGGATACAAAATCAATGTGCAAAAATCACAAGCATTCTTATACACCAGTAACAGACAAACAGAGAGCCAAATCATGAACAAACGCCCATTCACAATAACTTCAAAGAGAATAAAATACCTAGGAATCCAACTTACAAGGGATGCAGAGAACCTCTTCAAGGAGAACTACAAATCACTGCTCAGTGATATGAAAGAGGACACAAATGAATGGAAGAATATACCATGCTCATGGATAGGAAAAATCAATATTGTGAAAATGGCCATACTGCCCAGGGTAATTTATAGATTCAATGCCATCCCCATCAAGCTACCAATGACTTTCTTCACAGAATTGGAAAAAACTGCTTTAAAGTTCATATGGAACCAAAAAAGACCCTGCATTGCCAAGACAATCCTAAGTGAAAAGAACAAAGCTGGAGGCATCACACTACCTGACTTCAAACTATACTACAAGGCTACAGTAACCAAAACAGCATGGAACTGGTATCAAAACAGAGATAGAGACCAATGGAACCGAACAGAGTACTCAGAAATAATACCACACATCTACAGCCATCTGATCTTTGACAAACCTGAGAGAAACAAGAAATGGGGAAAGGATTCCCTATTTAATAAATGGTGCTGGGAAAAGTGGCTAGCCATAAGTAGAAAGCTGAAACTGGATCTTTTCCTTACTCCTTATATGAAAATTAATTCAAGATGGATTAGAGACTTAAATGTTAGACCTAATACCATAAAAACCCTAGAAGAAAACCTAGGTAGTACCATTCAGGACATAGGCATGGGCAAGGACTTCATGTCTAAAACACCAAAAGCAATGGCAACAAAAGCCAAAATCGACAAATGGGATCTAATTAAACTAAAGAGCTTCTGCACAGCAAAAGAAACTACCATCAGAGTGAACAGGCAACCTACAGAATGGGAGAAAATTTTTGTAATCTATTCATCGGACAAAGGGCTAATATCCAGAACCTATAAAGTACTCAAACAAATGTACAAGAAAAAAACAACCCCATCAAAAAGTGGGCAAAGGATATTAACAGACATTTCTCAAAAGAAGACATTCATACAGCCAATAGACACATGAAAAAATGCTCATCATCACTGGCCATCAGAGAAATGCAAATCAAAACCACAATGAGATACCATCTCACACCAGTTAGAATGGCAATCATTAAAAAGTCAGGAAACAACAGGTGCTGGAGAGGATGTGGAGAAATAGGAACACCTTTACACTGTTGGTGGGACTGTAAACTAGTTCAACCATTGTGGAAAACAGTGTGGCGATTCCTAAAGGATCTAGAACTAGAAGTACCATATGACCCAGCCATCCCATTACTGGGGATATACCCAAAGGATTATAAGTCATGCTGCTATAAAGACACATACACACATATATTTATTGCAGCACTATTCACAATAGCAAAGACTTGGAATCAACCCAAATGTCCCGTGACAGACTGGATTAAGAAAATGTGGCACATATACACCATGGAATGCTATGCAGCCATAAAAAAGGATGAGTTCATGTCCTTTGTAGTGACATGGATGCAGTTGGAAACCATCATTCTCAGCAAACTATCACAAGAACAGAAAACCAAATACCGCATGTTCTCACTCATAGGTGGGAATTGAACAATGAGATCACTTGGACACAGGAAGGGGAATATCACACACCTGGTCCTATTGTGGGGAGGGGGTAGCAGAGAGGGATAGCATTAGGAGATATACCTAATGTAAATGATGAGTTAATGGGTGCAACACACCAACATGGCACATGTATACATATGTAACAAACCTGCACATTGTGCACATGTACCCTAGAACTTAAAGTATAAAAAAAAAGAAAGAAAAAAAAAAAAAAAAACAGATTCAAAGGCTTCCCATGCAACAAGCAAAGCAAGAAAAAACAATTTTAATGATAGAAAATATTTACTTCATTTTTTTTTGCTTAATCAGATCTATTAACATAATTCAAAGATAAGAGACAATGAAGGATTACAACAAAAAACCCATCTGCTTGACCATGCAAGTTCCCACCTTTGATGGGCAGAAGCTCTTTGCATGTCCTCAATTATTTTCAAGTGAATGACTAAGATCATAATAGAGAGATATATGACTTTATTTACAAGGCAATGGGCACTTTCATCTGATGCTAGGGGTACTATTACATGATATACATATTCAATTCAATGTGATTTTATCATGCGCATTTTGATGGGAGAGAAAGAGAAAACGAAGGTAAAGGAAAGAGAAAAATAAGTAGAAAAGAAGACAAATATCCACTTAATTGATACTGATATTCAGCTTGTACAGTCGTTCAGTGTGCAAATATTCCAGAACTAGCATAAATTGCACAAATTGGGAGCCCAGAATCTGCCTTCTGCCGGCATCTTGGTTGCCATATGCCTCAAAAAGCCTTAGCAGCTCATCCCATTAAATGTGTTTAAAGACCTCATTTTTGGATCAACATAGCCTATGTGAAGAAGCCAACTCCTTTATCAGGGGTTCAGCTGAATACACAGTGATCAATTCCAATGCTGGAGGAAACACTGACTTTGCTCAGTTTGGTGAGAGAAGGTCTCTTACATGGCACCCACCAAAGGGAGTTTCAAGGGTAATTTCAAAATATCCAATTTTCTTCTTGTTTATGCTCTGACTTTATAAACTAACCTTCATGTGAGGGGCACCTTCATTTTATTTCCAAGTGTTCTCAGTTGATACAGCCTTTTTGCAGATGATGGTAGCCTAGCTACAGCTCATAAATGAGAAAGAGCTGTGAAGGTAACAGATGCAAAGCTATATGCAGAATAAGGCATGGAGCAAAAAGGAAAGGGTGCAAGAGAAAGAAAAAGCAAAACCAAAAAGTGAAAAGCATAAAAAGGGAAGGCCACAGTAAAAATGGGCATATGCAATGAATTCTGTAGGCCTTCCAGTACCCTTGACCCATGTAGAATTGTTCAAAATATACACTTTATTTGTGTCTGGTTGTACTTTTAGTGTCTGGACTTGCCATACTCGAGTTGATCTGAGGTTTGAAATACTAGTCTTTCATTAATCTCATTATACTCCCAATATTTAAATAATTGTTGAAGGAATTCATAAGTTCTCCCAAGTTGAATCACTCTTTGACTAAAGGAATTCATTAGGTTTTTCTTTCTTTTGGCTTCTCTTAATGAAGTTATATTGGAAACAAGAGTTCATTTATGAATAGGAAGAGGTAGAAAAATTATGTGGAATTGGACAGCACATAAAGGTAGAGCTCAGAAAGTCTTATTTTTCAAAATTATTTTGAAGATTTTAAAAATGTTTTATTCATTATAGTAATTTGTTCATTTACCATACATTGGCCCACATAAGCAGCATCAGCTGAGGACACAACACTTGGCTGGATTCCCACAAGTGAACTTTTTCTGGATAATAAATGCTTATTTTAAAGACCGATGCAATTCTTTATCCATTAACCAAATGCAAATTGAAACATTAGTAAGTATCCAGGAATAGGCTAGATGGAGTTGAAACATATGAGAAAAATAAACAACACATTTTCTTTACCTTAAGAATATCCATTATTGTCTGGGGCAAACCAACTGAAGACAGAAGAAACAGAAAATAGAAGATTACTATCACATTGCTGTATTATGCCTTTCTTGCGATGAGTGCTATCGGACTTCGGAAATGGGAGATTAACATGTAGACTCCAAGGGCCAAAATCAACTTCATGAAAAAGGTGGAGTTTTAGTTGGGCATTGAATAATGGGTAGAACGTGACTAAGCAGTGAAATGAACCCAGGGGCTTTCCAGACTGAAGAAAATGGCTTAACAGAAAGCACAGAATTGTTATAGGTAGAGTTTGGAGAGAGTGGGAAATGGTCAGCAGGGATGGCCGACATGGGGAGGAGGTTCAGGTTTGGGGGTACCGAAAAGGAACTGTGAACAGTTTTATTTGTGGCAAGATAGAACCTGCTGTGGCTATAGTTTCTTTTTATAGCCAAATAAAATACCATGACCGAATCTCAACTGCGAGAAAGCCTGCACCCTTCTGCATCTCCTGAGGATTCCAGGGCAGGAGTGTTGATGTTCTCCTGCCCCTACCTCTGCCATCCTCTCCGTCTTACTTCTGCTTCTCCTTGCACATCTTTCCTTTTACAATACCTGTTTACTTCTGCATCTCCTGAACCATCTAGGTACTACCTAGCTCTGTGCATAGGGCAGCCTGTCTCCTTCATTACTAGAACCACCATTATTCAAAGTGGTGCAGAATATAATATTCTATCAGTTATAGAATATTCTAACTGAAGATTAGGGGCACTATACAGAGGTATTGGGGGGTATTACAGCAAAATGGCAAACAGCCTAGGATGGATAAATATGACTATTAAAATTTTTTAGCCATCTCTATCCCAAGACATTTTTTAGAAAGCCTTATTCTTGTTCAGAATCCAGCTGGCCACAATTTCCTGATGTCTCTGTGTGTCTGTGTGTGTGAGTATTTATATATAATGTGTTTGTCTCAATTTCCATATTCTCCTATTTCTAGAATACACCACTACTCCTACCTCTAAAACCAGCAAGGCACAAAAGCAAACTTCTTGACACTTGATAATTCAGGGTAATTTTGTTCTTCTGTCTCCACTTCTACCCTGGACCAGTCTGGGGGACCTAATTTTGAATAATCTAAAAATCTCATCAGTATGTTTTCCTAAATAAAAGAGCATCTACTCCAGAGATGAATTCTGCTATTCTCCTATGATGCAGAAAACAGCTGCAGCCATTTCTATATTTTAGTGATCTCTTTTTCTTGCCTGTTACATATTATTTAAGCTTGATTAGCTAAGCAAATCACTCAGGTTCAGGGGCAAGGAAGAGGCATAAGAAACAAATTTTTTTAGGATGGCAAAGCTCATATGAAGCAGGCTCTGGACAGTGCTTGGTTAATACTTGGGGAAAAAACAAAAATACATTCCTTTTGTTTTATTTTTTGTCTTTCCGCCATATTCAACAAAATAAACTCTAGCAAATAAAAAGAAAATCATTATATGAAAACAAGGCGATAGCACTGAAAGTGCGGAGTGGGAAAAACTGGCTATGTAGATAGCATAGTTCTATTATTTTCACAAAATATTTTGCCCTTCACTGGTGACCCTTTGCATCTGTTGCATGTGGTGCTGAGCCAGGGATATTATGAGAGTCAATGGGGATAAAGTAACAGACTCCAGTTCCCTAATGGGAGAGAAGCCCTCATTTATGCTGTTGTAAGTGTGCATTCTGAAGACTTACAAAACCATTTAGATTTTTTGAAGCTTTTAGATTTCCTGAAAATCACGCAAACCGCCATCTTAATCTGTGCAATTAGTCTGTGCTTAGGAAGCGTGTTGACAGCAGTCGTTTTGAAAAGGGAGGTATGTGTGAGTGAATAGTTCAATTTGTCCTTTACAGGTCCTGGGAAGAACATTCAACTGTGAGGCTGGTTTGACAGAAGCTGTATTTAGGGTGTTTTCCCTGAATGCAGCTGCAAGATTAGGACCTGGATAAAAACCCAGGAGTATAAAATGTTTAACTGCCAGCAGGCACCATACCTAGGCAGGGTCAAGGCCCCAGACAAATGACACTGTGCCAGGTCCATCTGCCCCTCTCTTTGTCACTTGGATAAAATCTAGGTAAGATGAACTTTGCTGGCAGCCTTGATCAATGAAACTGGAGCACAAATATCACAATCTGTTATCGGTAGATAGAAGGGGTTTTGGGTCCAAGCCAATCTCCAAGGGGAGGACCTGAGATTCACAGGCTGGTGGTAATTTTTATATCAGTGACCACGTAGTTATGCCCTTTCCTTTTTCCCAAAGCTGCGAATCACAGAAACCAGTAGGGGCAGCTCTGTGGTCAAGAATGAACTTGGCACAAAACTTCGGTCACCTGTTATTCTCAAGGCACAGCCAAGGAGGCAAGATGTGGGCAAAGATTAGATGTTCCTTGCCATAATAAGACCTTTTCCTGTGAGCAGCCCTTGACTTTCCTCATCAAAAGGGAGACTACAGCCAGCCTGCTTTGTCCATTTGTTAAAGCAAAGTATAAATTGCTACTCTTTATTGTCCTGAAAAGTCACTCTCCTTGGTGATGCCTATGTGTATCAGGTGCTTGGCTGTGATTGAACAGCTTTTTCTGTAGAGAAGGAAGCACCACCTTGTATCCCCACTAAATGTCTTGGTCTGCCTCTTGGTGCACACTACCCCATGATGGATGCATGTATAAATTCAAACTACATGTCTTTTATGAGTTGCATGCTGTTTCTCCAGCTTTTTTTTACATATATATATAGCATCCTCCTGCTTGCAATGAAACAAGCGTATTGGGTTTTATATGGTTATTAAATTTCACATAAGACAAACTATACAAAGGCTTTTTATGTAGCTTTAGACCTCTTCACAATACCTTTTTTTTTTTTTTTCCTCACCATTGTCACACCCCATAACTCCCCATTCTAGTTTCTTATTTTTTTTATCTGGTCTTGAAACTTCTTATTCAAAACATTTTGGAGACTTCCATTTTTCTTTTTCTGCCTGTTTCTTGCTTGCTTTTATGAATTCAATGTCTGGGAATCATTCTTTTTAAGTATGGAGGAGCACACAAATGAAGGTCTGTAATGACAACATCTGTCTTTCCTAAACAGATGTTGGGATAATCCCTGACTGCACACTTAGTATTCGGGTCAGTACAACCCAACATTCATCCTGAGAGTGAGGGTCCTCTGGTGTTCCTAGGGCAAAGGCAGATATTTGATGATCTTGACTATATGTTATTATTGATAGTAAATCTCATTTTTGAACACAAAAGTGCTAATCTACCATCTACTGCACAACTAAATTTAATTATATGTATTATACTACAAATTAGGTAGCACACAATGCCAGTGTCCACATTATGACATTTGTTTACAAAATAATGTACATAGGTTCTATATTATCTTGAGGTATATTTCTTTATGCAGTTTAAGTCCAGATAAACATTCCACTACATTACATGCTATCCTAATTAACAGTAGTCAAATATTCCCAAAGGCTTTTGGGGGTTTAAGTTAATCCATGGTTAATCATGACCTTCATATGAAAACTTGGCTCTAGGATTATTTCTCAAAGAAAACTCCAATATACCAACTATACTTTGCCAATACCAGAATGCTTATGACATGATGAACAAGTTGCACATATACCCTTATGGACAAGTCAAAGAGTTGTAATTCAGATGGCAGGCTGGGAACGTATTATTCTGAAGAATGTAATTCAAGATGCCTGGGAAATATGAAGCACAGGTCATCCCAAACTGCACACTCAGGAAAAACAGCCTTTAGAGGGAAGCAATGTTTGAGCAAAAGCCTGTATGAAAGGAGGGCACCAGACATGGAAATACCTGGGGAAGAGGACAAGAGGCATAAAGAACAGCAAACACAAAGTACCTTATATGAGAATGAGTGTGGAAATAGGAAAGAGGGCCATGTGGCTGGAGCAGAGTCAGCTGGGGAGAAGGTGGAAGGAAATAAGGTCAGGAAAGTAACCAAAGGCAAGATCAGGGTCTTGTAGACCATTAAAAAAAATCTTGAATTTTACTCTAAACGTGGAAAGCACAGGTAACTGAGAGCAAAGGAATGATAAAGACCAAAATAATACAATAATTATGTTACAATGTAATGAGTAAGAGCTATTTAAAAATAGAATCCCAGAAAAGAAAATGCCTAATATTTCTTAGGAAACCAAGGCAAGTAAAAACTGGCTTTGATCTTGAAGTACTTAGCTGAGAAAGGGGAAAAGGTGTTTCAGACTAAAGCAACAGTTATGTGCAGAGACAATAATATGCATAAAAGTAAAGGAGGAAAAAATACCGTGATATATTGAGACAACCCTTGAAATAGTCAATCTGGTTAGAGAATGGGAGAAAGTGGCATAAGGTGAGGACCAGATCTTCAAGGTCCCCGTATGTCTCCCTGAGGAATCTGGAACTCAATCAGCAGGCTAGGGAAACACTGAAATATTTTAAGCAAGGAAGTTATGCAGCATGATCATAGTTTTATTTTGGAATAATAAATCTGTCGGTAGTGCGAATAATTAATTGAAGCACAGGGGACTATCTGAGGTCAGGACTACCAGCTGGATAACTTGAAATAATCTATTTGAGTAAAAAGAAATAAACTAGAGCAATGACAGTAAAGAGAAATATATTGGAGAGTTATTTGGAATGGATGGCCTCACAACTAGATGTGAGTGGTAAAACTGAAGACTGTCAAGCATAATTTGTTGGCTCATGGTTTGAGGAATTCAGTCTATGGTGATATCATTACCCCAGATAGAATGGAGGATCAGGTTTGAGACTAGATATATTTTCAGATTTAATAAAAAATGTAATCTGTGAAGTAGAGGAGATACTCAATGGAAGAAAGACCTAGGGAAAGTAAGAGGAAACAGAAATAAGAACAGAGGTCTAACAACTTTGGGAAAGTTTGATTGACAGCTTATTTATAAAGTAGAAAAATACGTAGTGGTTGATGAAAACCTGGATAAATTCAGAAATGGAAGGGGGAAAATGTTAAGGGAGTTCAGTCTGAATTACCCCTCTCTCTGTGTGTGTATTTGGATGCATACACATATAAATATGTATGGTATATGCCTGTGTGTATATATGTATGCATTATTAAGTATAGATTATATATACATCAATATAATTATATAGACACACTAAGAGAAAAGGCTTTGTAGAAAATAAGTTAGATAAAACAGGTTTAAAAGGATGGATGACTTTGCACAGCACAAAAATAAAACATGATGCTGAAATTTCAAGCCTAGATGGTTAACTATGGTATCATCCTTTGAAGAAGCTGAGGAAACAATTTGGGTACCAGCTTATTGGTAGGAGAGGGTAAATTATTAATTTAATTTCAGTCATGTTGAATTTGAGATGATGGTAAGTATTCAAAATATATATGTTCACTAACATTTGAAATTACGCTATTGGAGCATAAATGGGTAGTCTGAACAAAGTGGATACATTTGCAAAAAAGGTAATGGTTGAAGCTGTAAAGTTATATGGGTTATCAGTAGCAAAAAGAGAAAATGGTTAAGGAGAAACCCTTGGACAATTATCTCTCTTTGACAGTTCCTAGTCAGTGAGATGAAAAAGTCAAGGAGTCGGATAAAAGTTGTTCAGAGACTCAAAAGTCATTCGTCACCACAGAGTCCTGAACTGGCTCTAAGCGGGTTAATTACTTAAGGAAAAATCTTCTTGAAGAAATCACTTAAGGAGGCAGGTGTCTTACACCGAATTAATTCCATAGTAAGAATTGATGAAAACAGGATGGGGAATGCTTACTCACAGGAGAGTGTATTGAGAATATCAGTAGGAGGGTCTATGCAGAGCAACAAAAATAGGAAATGGAGAATAAGGCCATAAACATTGTCAACTGCTGAATTTTTCAAAAGGACAACAAAATACAAAAATGGCATTCTCTGGCACAGGATACATTATGTAAACATGAACGTTCACCTCCACCACAGATAGGGTAAATTGGCCATGCTAAATTGAATCATTTACACAGATATTTCTCCAATATGAGCTTAAGTTTACAGATTGTAGATTCCAGAAAAAGACAACTAACCCATATTCTGGTAATGATGACCACCACATTTTCTCCACTCATTGTTCTTACCCTGATACCACCAAGTATCTGCCATGGTCTCTGCAAACACTGATCTGGCTTCTTGGAACATGAACTTGTCTGGGATAACTGCCCTTGTGAAAGAGGATTGGCTCATTCTCCAATTGGATGACTGCAGGGCCAGGACTGTGAAAATCTCATGTGTCCCATTAGTTCTCTGAAATCTTTAAAAGGTTAGAAACATCAGAGTCTTGGAAGTAAGTTAACACGTGAAACTGAAGAAAGTATACAGAACTTTTTGAAAGACAGTCCAGGTTACAGCTGCTGATGAAACCCCAATGCCATCAGTCACCAAAAATATCATTGGCAGAGGCTATGCAGAATATGAAACTGTGGAAAGCTAGATTCTTTTAAGCATACAGATACAAATAATTAAATTTTGGACTTTATTATTTCTGATCTTTAACTTGCAAAGTGTTGTTATACCTATAGCTTTCTCTTCATAAATTTATTAATAGTATAGTTTATATTCAGATGGAAACATTTCTGTGTTTTACATGTTGTACTACTGGATTGTCCTTGTATATTTTACTATTGAAGTATCTTAATGCTGTCATTTCATCTGATAAATAAATTTCCAACAAGCTCCATTGACAATGTGACTGGCCAAAATTTGGAATGAAAAATAAAACAGGAAGTGCAGTGTCAACTTTGGTTAAAAAGGCTGACCTTGAAGTTGATTATATGATGTACATTCCCAAACCATTTCATACATTTATGAGGAGAGTATAAATCACACACAATTGGTCCAAGGATAAAACCTGAAAATATTCAGGTTGCCATTGCAGGAGTAGCCTCATAAGGATAAAAGCAGTGTACTCTTATCTTGGTAGAGGTCAAAAACCTCTCGTGTAGCAGATAACCACATTTTTATTGACCATAGGCTTAGTAGGTAAACTCAATGGGCTAAGAGAACAAAAAGTTGAAGAGTTTTAGGAAAGAGACCATCTTGTTCACTTTTCTACTTCTGATTTCTATAAAAAGAGATATCTATGTGTCTAATTGTATGCCACTACCATCCTGCCATGCTGTTTTGGTTACTATAGCTCTGTAGTATAATTTGAAGTAAGATAATGTTATTCCTCTGGTTTTGTTCTTTTTGCTCAGAATAGCTTTGACTATTCTGGGTCTTTTGTGGTTCCATATAAATTTTAGAATTGTTTTTTTCTATTTCTGTGAAGACTGTCATCAGTATTTTGATAGAGATTGCATTGAATATGTAGATCACTTTGGGTACTATGGACATTTTAATATTGATTCTTCAAATCCAAGAGAACAAAGTATCATTCCATATTTTTGTATCCTCTTGAATTACTCTCCTCAGTGTTTTATAGATTTTACGGTAGAGATCTTTCACTTATCTGGTTAAGTTACTTCATATGAATTTAATTTTATTTTAAGCTACTGTAAATGGGATTGCATCTTAGTTTCTTTTTCACATTTTTAATATTTGCTGTTCGCATATAGAAATGCTACTGATTTTTATATGTTGATTTTGTATCCTGCCACTTTACTGAATTTATTAGTTCAAATAGTATTTCTTGTTGTAATCTTTAGATTCTCCAAATATAAGATTATATTATCTGCAAAGAAGGATAATTTTACATTATTCTTTCCAGTTTGGATGCCCATTGTTTCTTTGTCTTGTCTGATTGATCTAGCTAGAGCTTTCAGTATTATGTTGAATAACAGTGGTGATAGTGAACATCTTTGTCATATTCCAGATCTTAGAAGAAAGGCTTTCAGTTTTTCCCTATTTAGTATGACACTAGCTGTGGGTCTGTTGTACATGAATTTTATTATGTTGAGATATGTTCCTTCTACACCAGTTTTTTGAGGGTTTTATTATGAAGGGGTATTAAATTTTCCTTCTCTGATTTTCAGAATCGGTTGAAATACTCATATGGTTTATGGCCTTCATTCTGCTAACATGATGTATCACATTGATTAATTTGCATATAATGAAGCATCTTTGAATTCCTGGAATAAATATAACTTGGTCATGACAAATGATCATTTTAGTGTGTTATTGAATTTTGTTGAGGATTTTTGCATCTATGTTCATCAAGGATTGCCTATAGTATTCTTTTCTTTTTTATTACGTGTCTTTGTCTGGTTTTGGTATCAGGGTAAAGCTGGTGTAATAGAATGAATTTGAGTTGGATTGGTATTATTTATTCTTAAAATGTTTGGTAAATTTTAGCAGTAAAGCCACCAAGTCCCAGGTTTTTCTTTGCTAGGAGACTTTTTATTATGGCTTCAATCTCATTGCTTGTTATTTGTCTGTTCAGTTTTTAAATTTCATTATGGTTCAATTTTGGTGGCTTGTGTATGTCTAGGAATTTATCCTTTTCTTCTAGGTTTTCCAATTTATTGGCATATAGTTGCCTATAGTTACCTCTAATGATCCTTTGAATTTCTGCAGTATCAGTTTTAATGTCTCATTTTCCATCTCTGATTTATTTGAGTCTTCTCTCTTTTTTCTTCATTTGGTTAAAAGTTTGTCAATTTTATTTACCTTTTCAAAAATCAACTTTTCATTTCATTGATGATTTGTATTGTTTTCTTCATTTCAATTTAATTTATTTCTGCACTGATCTCTATTATTTCTTTTCTTTTACTGATCTTTGGTTTGGTTTGTCCTTTATTTTCTACTTTTTGTTTTGTTTTCTGTTTGTTTGTTTGTTTTTTTGAGATGGAGTCTCACTCTGTCGTTCAGGCTGGAGTGCAGTGGCGCAATCTCGGCTCACTGCAACCTCCGCCTCCTGGGTTCACACCGTTCTTCTGCCTCAGCCTCCCAAGTAGCTAGAATTACAGGCATATGCCATCATGCCCAGCTAACTTTTTCTTGTATTTTTAGTAGAGAGGGAGTTTCACCATGTTGGCCAGACTGGTCTCTATCTCCTGACCTCGTCATCCACCTGCCTCAGGCTCCCAAAGTTCTGGGATTACAAATGTGAGCCACCACGCCTGGCCTATTTTATAGTTTTTTAAGATACATTGTTAGACTGTTTATTTGACGTTTTTCTACTTTTTGATGTAGTTGCATATAGCTATAAATTTCTCTCTTAGTACTGCTTTTGCTGTATCTTATGGGTTTTTATATGTCGTGTTTCCATTATCATGTGTTTCAAGAAGTTTTCAATTTCCTTCTCAATTTCTTCATTGACCCACTGATCATTCAATGTCATATTGTATAATTTTCATGTGTTTGTATAGTTTCCAAAATTCCTCTGTTATTGGCTTCTAATTTTATTCTGTTTTGATTCAAGATATTCTGTTTTGATTCAAGAAGGTGCTCTATATTCAAGAAGGTGCTCTATTATTTCAGTTTTTTGGAATGTATTAAAACTTGTTTTGTGGGCTAACATATTGTCTATGCTTGACAATGATTCATGTGTTAAGGAAAAGAATGAGTATTCTGTAGTCACTGAATGAAATGTCCTGTAAATACCTACTTGGTACCTTTGGTCTAAAGTGCAGTTTACATCTGATGTTTCTTTGTTGATTTTCTGTCTGGATGATCTTTCCAAAGGTAAAAGTGAGATGTTAAATTCTCAAACTACTATTGTAATTGAGGCCTACCTCTCTCTCTCTTTAGCTCTCATAGTATTTGCTTTATTTATCTGAGTGCTCCAGTGTTGGGTGCATATATATTTACAATTGTTGTATTCTCTTGCTTAATTAACCTCTTTGTCATTATATAATGGCCTTCTTTGTTTCTTTTTATAGTTTTTGTCTTAAAATCTATTTTATGTGATATAAATGGGGCTACTCCTGCTCTTCTTTTGTTTCCATTTGCATGGAATATCTTTTTCTATCACATTATTTTCAGTCTATGTGTGTCTTTATAGGTGAAGTGTGTTTCTTGTAGGCAAAAGATCATTGAGTCTTATTTTTTTTTAATAGATTTAGCCACTCCATGTCTTTTGATTGGAGAGTTGAATCCATTTTCCTTCAATGTTGTTATTGATAAATATGGACATACTTTCGCTATTTTGTCGTTGTTTTCTGGTTATTTTGTGGTCTTGTCTTCCTTCCTTCCTTCCTTCTTGTCTTGCTTTTAGACACTGATTTTCTCTGGTGGTATATTTTACTTTTTATTTTTTGTGTATATGCTGTATATTTTTTATTTGAGGTTCCCATAAAGCATGAAAATAAGTTTTTGTAATCCATTGTTTTAAACTGATGACAACGTAACACTGATTGCACAAACTAACAGACATGCAAAGAAAAAAATTAATAAAAACTCTACGCTTCAGCTTGACGCCCTCACTTTTAAACATTTTGTTTCTGTTTGTATCTTATTGGACTACCTATGTCTTGAAAAGTTGTTGTAGTTATTATTTTTGGTCAGTTCATTTTTTAGACTTCCTATTTAAGATACGAGTAGTTTATACACCACAATTACAGTGTTATAATATCCTGTGTTTTTCTGTGTGCTTACAATTACTGGTGAGTTTTGTACCTTTAGGTGATTTCTTATTGCTCATTAATATTTTCTTTCAAATTTAAGAACTCCCATTAGCATTTATTGTAAAACAGCTCTGGTGTTGATGAAATCCCTTAGCTTTTGTTTGTCTGAGTAGGTCTTTATTTCTTCTTTATGTTTGATGGGTATTTTTGCCTGATATACTATTCTAGGGTAAAAAGGCTTTTTACCTTCAGCACTTTAAATATATCATGACATTCTATTCTGATCTGTAAGGTTTCCATTGAAAAGTCGGCTGCCAGACATATTGGAGCACCACTGTATGTTAACTGTTTCTTTGCACTTGCTGCTTTTAAGATCCTTTCTTTACCTTGATCTTTGGGAGACTGATCATTGAATGCCTTCTTTGGATTAAATCTGCTTTGTGTTCTATAACCTTCCTTACTTAAATATAGATATTCTTCTCTAGGTTTGGAAAGGTCTCTTGTCATCCTTTTGAATAAACTTTCTACTTCTCTCCCTCTCTCTCTTTCTCTCTCCCTCCTCTTTAAAGCCAATAACTTAGATTTGGCCTTCTGAAGATATTTTCTAAATCTTGTAGGCATGCTTCAACCTTTTTTATTCTTTCTTTTGTTCCCTCTGACTTTTGTTTCCTTTGACTTTCAAATAGTCTGCCTTCAAGCTTACTAATTCTTTCTTCTGCTTAATCAATTCTGTTATTAAGAGACTCTGATGCATTCTTCAGTATACCAATTGCATTTTTCACCTCCAGAATTTCTGCTTGATTCTTTTAAATTTGTTTCAATCTCTCTTAAATCTATGTGATGGGATTCTGAATTCTTTCTCTGTTATCTTAAATTTCTTTGAGTTTCCTCAAAACAGGTACTTTGAATTCTCTGAAAAGCCACCTCTCTCTCTCTCTCTGGGATTGGTTCCTAGGGACTTACTATGTTTATTTCATGAGGTCATGTTCTCCTGAATGGTCTTGATGCTTGAGGATATTCATTAGTGTCTGGACATTGAACAATTACGTATTTATTGTAATCTTCACAGTCTGGTCTTGCTTGTACCCATCCTTCCTGGGAAGGCTTCCCAGATTCAAAGGGACTTGGGTTTCGTAATCCAAGTTTTTGGTCACCGCTGCAGTATCCACAGCAGGGGCCACCACAAGCCCAGTAACATTGTGGCTCTTGCAGACTCACAGAAGTACCGCCTTGGTAGTCTTGGATAACATCTACAAGAATTATCTATTACCAGGCAGAGACTTTTATTCTCCTCCCTTACTTTCCTCTAAACAAATGGAATCTCACTTTCTGTGCTGAGCTACCTGGAGCTGGGGGAGGGGTGACTCAAGCATCCATGTGGCTACTACCATTGGTATGGGCCAGATCTAAAGGATCAGTGTGATCACTACCTGGCTACCACCTATGTCTACTCAAAGCTGTAGGGCTCTACATTCTTTAGGTGGCAAAGCCAGCCAGACTTATGTTGTTTCCTTCAGGGTGGCAAGATTCCCTGGCCTCATATTGTTCCTGAAATGCCACCCAGGAAGCAAAGTGTAGAGTCAGAAACCTTAAAAACTTACCTGGTGCTCTGTTCTACCACAATTCCCCTGGTGTTTAAATCACAAGACAAACCTCTTTCTACTCTTCCTTCCCCTTTCCACAGGCAGAGGAGTCTTTCCCTGTGGCCACCACCAACCCAAGCCCATGCAGAATATTGCCATGCTACTGTCAATTTTCACTTAAGGCCCAAGGGCTCTTCAGTCAGCTTCTGGTGAATGTTGTCTTGCCTGAGACTCGCCTTTCAAGGCATTGAGCTCCCCTCTAGCCCAGGGAAAGTCCAGAAATGCCATCCAAAATCCAAGACCTGGAATCTGGGACCCTAAAAGCCTGCTTAATGTTGTACCCCACCGTGGTGGAGTTGGTACTTAAGATGCAAGACAAAGTCTCCTTTAGTCTTCCCTCCACTTTTTTCAAGCAGAAGTAGTGCTCCTCAGCCACCACAGCTGGGATTGTGGTAGGTCATAGCAGAAAACTGAACGTCTCATAGTCTTGTGCAAGGCACATGGTAAGTACTATCCGGGTACCACTGCTGATTATTCAGGGCCCAAGGACATTTTAGTAGGAAATTGATAAATCCTGCCAAGCAGAAAAGAGGACTCTCATTCAGAGCCATGAGCGGCACTGCATGGGGTTGGGAAAAGGTGCAAGCACTCCCTTAGTTGCTCTGTATTTCACAAGTTTGCATGCCCCCCGAGTCCACTATCTTTGAACCTAGCACATCACTAGACTTGCCTAAGAGTTGCAGTCATTGTGGCCTAGACTGCCTTTCAAGTTTATTTAGGATCCCAGAGCACTATAGCCTACAGTGGCAAGGCTTGCAGAAACTCAAGTTTTATCTGCTGAGATGTGCAATTCCCCTCTGGATAGGGCCCATCTAAATGCTCCCTCCCTGGACTCTGGATGAGTTCTGCCTGATGATACTTTTTGCTGTGGCAGGGCAGCACTACGTTCCAGTGCATAGCCCCACAATTACTGCAGTCCCCCACCACCAAATGCAGATTCTCTACACCACATGGCCACTGCTGGGGGGTGGGGCAGGAGTGGTGTTGGCCACTCAAGACTGTCTTTCATCACTCTTCAATGTCTCTTTCATCACTATAAAATTAAAATCAGTTACTGTAATTGCTCACCTGATTTTTAAAATTATTTTGAAGGTGATTTTTTCTGTACATAGTTGTTAAATTTGATATTCCAGTGGAGAGTACAATCAGCGAAGGCTTCTATTTAGCTGTGTTGCACCACCTCCTATCCTAGTACAGGAAAAATTTAAAAATGAAAACCTATTTTTTAATTTAATTTCAATTTTTCAAAACAGAAATGTTTAATTTTTTGTCAATTTTAATTATCCTTTGCCTTTTATCTAAATTTGAATTATTATTTCTGCATTTATTGTCACACTTAACGTACCAAAATTAAATTTCTCTATTTAAATAGAAGTACTTTTATGGTTGTTTACTTTATATTTAAATTTTTCATGCTAGCTTTTTTAGTTTTAATTTTGGTGCAAGGCATGAGTTGGGAATCAATTCTGTTCCAAAGGACCAGGGAGTTGTTTGAACACCATTCATTGTTATTTCATTTTAGTTATACATTAAATTAGTAGATGTATTTGTCTATTTCTGCTCTGTCTAGCTTTAATGATATGTTGCTTACTTCTCCAATAAGAAAAGTTTAATGATGGCAGCTTTAAGCAATTATTTCAATATTTGGTAAAGAAAGTCTTCTTTTATTATTCCTCTTTTCAAATTTAATTTTCACTTGTGAAGAGTGTTTTCCAGACAAATTTTTCACGTAGATTATTTTAATAAGAAAAATAATTCTACTAGAGTTTCTGTCATAAAATATATGTTAATCCAGAATTCTACATTTATTAATTTAATCACCATCTTCTTCATTGTCCTCCATTGATTTTCTGTCAACATTCTCATGATGGTATCATATGTCTCTTTTAATATTTATTTTGGTTGTTTATATTTCTGTTACTACTTGAATAGGGTATTTTGTCTTGAATATATTTTCTACCTGGCTAATATTCATACACAAAAAGTCTCTTATTCTTTCTAATATCTCATAATTGTTCATGTTCTGAATTATTTTATTCAAATAATTGTTCTGTTGATTTTTTGAGAGGTGTACATTTATAATATTTACAATTATATTTTAAATGTTTACTATTTATAATAATTTTTTTAAAAATTTTAACTTAATCATATTGGAAAGTATGGAGAATCATAACAAAATTTCCCTGTACTGACTTTGACATGACTTCTTCCAGTAACTTGCCTTTAAACATGATATTTGCTATTAGTTTAGGATAGACTACTTAAATGTTGCTACATTTTATTTTGAATGGATATTTGTGTTGTTGTTGTTTTTTTAATCAAAAGTGAATTTTAGGCCAGGCATGTTGGCTCATGCCTGTAATCTCATTTTTTTGGGAGACTGGCAGGAGGATTACTTGAGCCTAGGAGTTCGAAACCAGCCTGGACAAGATAGCAAGACCTCTTTTTTACCAAAAATAAACATAACACTAAAACAATAGCTGGTGCCAAACATCTGTAATCCCAGTTCCTTCTGAGGCTACTGTGGGAGGATAGCTTGAGCCGAGGAGGTAAACGCTGCAGTGAGTCATGATCCTGCCACTGCACTCCAGCCTGGGAGATCCTGTTTCAAAACAAAAAAGTGAATTTTAAATAACGGATGCATGAGTATAAAATCTACAATCATGCAACCTGTGTTCTAGCAATTTTACTACTGACAGAAAACACTACTCTAAGAAAATTATTCAATTAATCTTAACTTTGAATTTCTCATTTGAAAAGTGTAAATGAGAATGTTTCTATTATCTTTCTACTCAGAAAATTAGGTAAGGTAATTCTTGTGAAACTATTACTTGACAATGCTGGGCAATGTTAAGTACTAAATAAATATTAGTATTATTATTTACCACGATTATCTCATTATTTTCCCCTGAAAATGTTTAATTTAATGAGTAGGTATCAAATACATTTCTCAAAAATTAAAAAAGTATCTGGCTTATACTAAACAATAACTTCCAGCATCATTATTGGCGATATTAAATTATGGCTCTATCTAAATTAACAAACGCTGCAAGGATGTTACTTTTTTCCTAAATATGTGGATTTTTTAAGTTATATTTTTGTCATTTTCTTCTAGCTTAATTCTACCTTTGTCAAAGAATATCTCTTCAACTTTTCACGTTTTTGATATTTGTACATGCTCTATGGCATACAATATAGTAAGTTTTGGTAAATGTTCTCTGTGATCTTAAGAAGGAAGTGTATTTTGAAGTTCTTGGGTTCAGTGTTCTGTATTTGTCAATTGGACCAAGTATATTTCTATACATTTACTGGTGGTTTTGTGCATTTGTTATCAGTTAATGAGAGGTGTGTTAAAATTCCCACTATGATGCAGATGTATGTATTTCTTTTTAGTGCTGTGAGTTTTAATTTTATTTGATATTTTTAAGCAAGTTACTGGAGCATGCAACATTAGAATCACTATTTCTTTCTGGTTAACTGACCATTGTATCAATGAACTGCTCCTCTATCACGAACCTGTATGCTTTCGCGCTCAATTCTTCATTGTCAGACATTTATTTAGCTAAACTGTCTTTCTTTTACTGTTTAGATACTAGGTTTAGATTATAAATGTGTATGAAGTTGCTTTTATTTTAGTCATTGTTTTGAGATTGTAACATGAATCCTTGCCTTAATGCAGTCTAATATAAATTGATACTTTCACCACTTCCAGGAAAATTGTTTAAAACACTTTAATTTCATTTTTTCCTTTTCCTAATACGTGAGCTAGTGTTGTAATATGTTTTAATTCTATTTATATAAACCAATAATATTCCTTGTTGGTTTTTAAATATATTTTATGTTTTATCCATTTGAATCTTTTTTATTTTAGTTTAGATTCAGGGAGTACATGCATAGGTATCTTACATGGGTATATCACATAATTCTGAGGGTTGGGTTGTGGATGTTTCTGTCACCCAGGTACCGAGCGTAGAACCAATAGGTAGTTTTTCAGCACAAGATCCTCTCCCTACCATTCTCCTCTAGCAGCCTTCAGTGTCTATTATTCTCCTATTTGTATCCATGTACATTGAATGTTTATTTCCTATTTATAAGTGAGAACATACAGTATTTGGTTTTCTGTTTCTGTGTTAATTTGCTTATGATAATGGCCTGCAGCTGGATCCATGTTGCTAATAAGGACACGATTTGACTCTTTTTCATGGTTGTGTAGTCCTGCATGTATATGTACCACATTTTCTTTATGTTATCCACTGATGATGTTAATTTGGATCTGTGTCCCTGTCCAAATCTCATGTCAAACTGTAATCCCCAGTGTTGGAAGTGGGGCCTGGTGGCAAGTGATTGTATCATGGGGATGGAGTGCTCATGAATGGTTTAGAACTA
Organism: Trachypithecus francoisi; assembly: GCF_009764315.1. Lineage (NCBI taxonomy): Eukaryota > Metazoa > Chordata > Mammalia > Primates > Cercopithecidae > Trachypithecus > Trachypithecus francoisi. The sequence goes on from NW_022681454.1 coordinate 22,622,036, forward strand.
ACCCTTTGGTGCTGTTTTCATGATAGCATTCTCATGAAATCTGGTTGTTTAAAAGTGTGTGCCATCCCCCGACCCCATCTCACTCGTTTCTTCTGCTCAGACTATGTAAGACATGCCTGCTTTCCCTTACCCTTCTGCCATGAGTGAAAGTTTCCTGAGGCCTTTCCAGAAGCCATCATGCTTCCTGTACAACCCACAGAACTGTGAGCCAGTTAAACCTCTTTTCTTTATAAAGTACCCAGTCTCAGGTATTTCTTTATAGCAGTGCAAGAGAAAATTAATACACTTGGGCACCTAGGTTGATTCCTTGTTTTTTCTGTTGTGAATAGCACTGAGATGAACACAAAAGTATATGTATCTTTTTGGTAGAACAATTTATTTTCCTTTGGATGTATATCCAGTAATGGGATTGCTATGTCAAATGGTAGCTCTGTTTCAAATTTTTTGAAAAATCTCCAAACTGCTTCCCACAGTGCTTGAATTAATTTGTATTCCCACCAACAGTGTATAAGCATTTTCTTTTCTCCACAGCCTCGCCAGCATCTGTTATTTTTTGAATTTTTACTAATTTCCATTCTGACTAGTATAAGGTATATCATTATTATTTTGATTGCATTTCTCTGATCAGTGATGTTAAGCGTTTTTTGTTTTTTTTTTTTCATATTTGTTGGCTGCTTGCATTTCTATTTTGAGAAGTGTCTGTTCAAGTCTTTTGCCCATTTCTTAATTGTGTTATTTCTTTTTTTCCTTGTTGTTTAATTTCCTTGTAGATTCTGGATATTAGATCATTTTCACATGTATAGTTTGTAAATATTTTCTCCCAATCTGTAGCCTGTTTGTTTACTCTGTTGATAATTTCTTTTACTATGCAAAAGCTCTTTAACTGAATGAGGTATTGCTTGTTAATTTTTTTTTATTTTGCAATTGCTTTTGGGAGCCTAGCCATAAATTCTTTTCCAAAACTGATATTGAGAAAGGTATTTGCTAGATTTTCTTCAAGGATTTTTATAGTTTAATGTCTTACATTTAAATATTTGATGCATGTTGGGTTAATTTTTATATATGGTAAAATGTAGAGGACCAGTTACATTCTTCTGCATATGGCTAGCCACCTATCACAGCACCATTTATTTAATAGGGAGTCCTTTCCCCATTGCCATTTTCATTGACTTTGTCAAAGATCAGATGGTTGTAGGTGTGTGGCTTTATTTCTGGATGCTCTATTCTGTTTCATTGGTCTACGTATTTGTTTTTGTAGCAGTACCATATTGTTTTGGTTACTGTAGCCTTATAGCATAGTTTGAAGTGGAGTAACATGATCCTTGCAGCTTTATCTTTGCTTTGGACTGCTTTGGATGTTTGGGTTTATTTTGGGTTCCATGTGAATTTTAGAATTCTTTTTTTCTAATTAAGTGAAAACGACGTAGGCATTTTGATGATAATAATAGCACTAAATCTGTACATTGCATTGAGCAGTATGGCCATTTTAATGTTGTTCTTTCTTTTAATCCACGAGCATGGAATAGTTTTTCCATTTATTTTTGTCATCTCTAGTATCTTTCAGATGTATTTTGTAGCTCTCCTTGTAAAGATCTTTTACCTCCTTGTTTCTGTGCATTTCCAGGAATTTCATTTTTTGGTGGCTATTGCAAATGGCATTGTGTTCCTGATTTGGCTCTCAGCTACAACATTATTAGCATATAGAAACACTACTAATTTTTTATGCTGATTTTATATTCTGAAACGTCACTGAAATTGTTATCTTGTCCAGGAGACCTTTGTTAGAGTCTTTAGCTTTTTCTGTGTATTGGATCATGTCATCAGCAAAGATAGTTTTACTCTTCTTTTCCTATTTAAAAGCATTTTATTTCTTTCTCTTGCCTGATTGCTTTAGCTAAGACTTCCAGAATTATGTTGAATAGGAGTGGTGAGAGTAGTCTTGTTCTAGTTCCCAAGAGGAATAGTTTTAACTTTTGCCCATTCAGTATGATATTGGCTGTGGGTTTATCATAGATGGTTCTTATTATTTTGAGGTATGTTCTTTTGATCCCTAGCCTGTTGGTGGTTTCTATACTGAAAGGACGTTGAGTTTTATTGCAGGCTTTTCTTTGCAGCTATTAAGATAATCGTATAATTTTTGTTTTTGATTCGGTTTATGTGGTGAATCACGTTTATTGATTTGTATATGTTGAATCAATCTTGTGTCCCAGGAATAAAGCCCACCTGATCATGCTGAATTAACTTTTTGATGTGCTGCTGTACTTGATTTGTCAGGATTTTGTTAAGATTTTTACATGTATGTTCATTAGGAATATCGGCTTGAAGTTCTTTTGTCTCTGTCAGATTTTGGTATCAGGATGATGCTGGCTTTGTAGAATGAGTTGGGGAGGAACCCCACCTCCTTAATTTTTTGGGATATTTTCAGAAGGATTGCTGTCTGTTTTGTACTTCTGGTAGAATTTGGCTGTGAATCCATCTGGTCCAGTTGTTGTTGTTGCTGTTCTTGTTAGTTTTATTACTGATTCAGATTTTGGAACTTTTAATTAGTGTGTTCAGGTTCTCACTTTCTTTCTGGTTCAATATTGTGACGGTGTGTGTTTCCATGAATTTATTTTTTCTTCTAGGCTTTCCCATTTGTGTGCATAGAGGTGTTCATAATAGGCTCTGAAGATCTTTTGTATTTTTGTGGGACTGTTTGTAATGCCATCTTTGTTATTTCTAGTTGTGTTTGTTATGATCTTTTTTCTTCTTTGTTAACCCAGCTAGCATTCTATCAATCATGTTTACTCTTTTGAAGAACTGACTCTTGGCTTCATTGACCTTTTTAATGGTCTTTTTCATCTTAATTACATTCAGATCTTCTCTGATTTAGTTATTTCTTTTCTTTTGCTATCTTTGGAGGTTTTTTTTCTAGTTCCTCTAAGTGTGACATTACATTGTTAATTTGAGATCTTTCTAACTGCTTGATGAAGACATTTAGCACTGCAAACTTTCCTCTTAACACTGCTTTAGCTGCAACCCAATTAGTTTGGTGTGTTGAGTCTCTGTTTTCATTAATTTCAAATGATTTTTTATTGTCACCTTAATTTTGTTGTTCACCCAAGAGTTATTTAGGAGCAAGTTTTTAATTACCAAGTTTTTGCATAGTTTCGAAAGTTCTTTTTAATAATTTCTATTTTTATTGCATGGTGGTCCAAGAATGTTCTTGGTATAATTCTACATTTTTGAATTTATTGAGACTGGCTCTATGACTGAGCATGTGGTCAATCTTAGAATATGTTCCATATGTGGACGAGAAGAATTCTGTATTGTTGGGTAAAGTATTCTGTAGACTTCTCTAATGTCCATTTGGTCAGATGTTGTGTTAAGTTCTAAATTTCTCTGTTATTTTTCTTCCTCATTTTTTTCTCTAACTTGTTTTGTGATTCTGGATGCTCCAATGTTGGGTGCATACATATTTATGATAATTAAATCATCTTGCTGAATTGAACCCTTTATTATTGTTTAATGTCCTTCTTTAGTCTTCCTGATTATTATTGGTTTACAACCTTTTATCTAATATGAGAATGATGACTCCTGCTCTTTTATGTTTTTTCTTCTTTTTGGTTTCTTCATCCATTTACTTTAAGCCTATGGGTGATGTTACATGTGACATGTGTCTCTTGAATATAGCAGGCGGTTGGGTCATGTCTTTTTATTACATTAGCCCCTCTGCCTTTTAAGCAGGTGTTTAGACCACTTACATTCAACATTAGTGTTAATATGAGAGATTTTGATCCAGTCATTGTGTTGTTAACTGGTTGTTTTGTAGACTTGATGTACAATTGCCTTATATTGTCTGTGTGCTATGTGCTTGTGTGTTTTTGTGGTAGCAGGTATCAGTCTTTCATTTATGTGTTTAGCGTTCCCTTAAGGACTTCTTTTTTCCTTTTTTTATTAGACTTTAAGTTCTAGGGTACATGTACACAATGTGCAGGTTTGTTATATATGTATACATATGCCATGTTGGTTTGCTGCACCCGTCAACTCGTCATTTACATTAGGTATTTCTCCTAATGCTATCCTTCCCGCAGTCCTCCACTCCCTGACCATTCCCGGTGTGTATGTTTCCTGTCCTGTGTCCATGTGTTCTCATTGTTCAACTCCCACCTATGAGTGAGAACATGCGATGTTTGGTTTTCTGTCCTTGTGATAGTTTGCTGAGAATGATGGTTTCCAGCTTCATCCATGTCCCTGCAAAGGACATGAACTTATTTTTTTTTTTTTTTTTTTTTTTGAGATGGAGTCTCGCTCTGTCACCCAGGCTGGAGTGCAGTGGCGCGATCTCGGCTCACTGCAAGCTCCGCCTCCCGGGTTTACGCCATTCTCCTGCCTCAGCCTCCCGAGTAGCTGGGACTACAGGCGCCCGCCATCTCGCCCGGCTAATTTTTTTGTATTTTTTTAGTAGAGACGGGGTTTCACCATGTTAGCCAGGATGGTCTCGATCTCCTGACCTCGTGATCCACCCGTCTCGGCCTCCCAAAGTGCTGGGATTACAGGCTTGAGCCACCGCGCCCGGCCGAACTTATTATTTTTTATGACTGCATAGTATTCCATGGTGTATATCTGCCACATTTGCTTAATCCAGTCTATTGTTGATGGGTATTTGGGTTGGTTCCAAGTCTTTGCTATTGTGAATAGTGCTGAAATAAACATACGTGTGCATGTGTCTTTATCATACAATGATTTATAATCCTTTGGGTATACACCTAGTAATGGGATTGCTGGGTCAAATGGTATTTCTAATTCTAGATCCTTGAGGAATCACCACACTGTCTTCCACAATGCTTGAACTAATTTACACTCCCACCCCAACAGTGTAAAAGCATTCCTATTTCTCCACATCCTCTCCAGAATCCGCTGTTTCCTGACTTTTTAAGGATCGCCATTCTAACTGGCAGGAGATGGTGTCTCATTGTGGTTTTGATTTGCATTTCTCTGATGACCAGTGATGATGAGCATTTTTGCATATGTCTGTTGGCTGCATAAATGTCTTCTTTTGAGAAGTGTCTGTTCATATCCTTTGCCCACTTTTTGATGGGGTTGTTTGTTTTTTTCTTGTAAATTTGTTTAAGCTCTTTGTAGATTCTGGACATTAGCCCTTTGTCAGATGGGCAGATTGCAAAAATTTCCTCCCATTCTGTAGGTTGCCTGTTCACTCTGATGATAGTTTCTTTTGCTGTGCAGGAGCTCTTTAGTTTAATTAGATCCCATTTGTCTATTTTGGCTTTTGTTGCCATTGCTTTTGGTGTTTTAGTCATGAAGTCTTTGCTCATGCCTATGTCCTGAACGGTATTGCCTAGGTTTTCTTCTAGGGTTTTTATGGGGTTAGGTCTTACATTTAAGTCTTTAATCCATCTTGAGATAATTTTTGTATACAGTGTAAGGAAGGGATCCAGTTTCAGCTTTCTTCATTAGTCTTGCTAGTGGTCTATTTCAGCTTTCTACATATAGCTAGGCAGTTTTCTCAGCACCATTTATTAAATAGGGAATCCTTTCCCTATTGCTTGTTTCTGTCAGGTTTGTCAAAGATCAGATGGTTGTAGATGTGTGGTGTTATTTCTGATGTCTCTGTTTGTTCCATTGGTGTTTTGGTACCAATACCATTGCTGTTTTGGTTATGTAGCCTTGTAGTATAGTTTGAAGTCAGGTAGCGTGATGCCTCCAGCTTTGTTCTTTTTGCTTAAGACTGTCTTGGCTATGCAGGCTCTTTTCGGTTCCATATGAACTTTAAAGTAGTTTTTTCCAACTCTGTGAATAAAGTCAGTGGTAGTTTGATGGGGATAGCATGGAATATATAAATTATTTGGGCAGTATGACCATTTTCATTATATTGATTCTTCCTGTCCATGAGCATGGAATGTTCTTCATTTGTTTGTGTCCTCTTTTATTTCATTGAGCAGTGGTTTGTAGTTCTCCTTGAAGAGGTCCTTTACATCCCTTGTAAGTTGGATTCCTAGGTATTTTGTTGTCTTTGAGGTAATTGTGAATGGAAGTTCACTCATGATTTGGGTCTCTGTTTGTCTATTATTGGAATATAGGAATGTTTGTGATTTTTGTACATTAACTTTGTATATGAGACTCTGCTGAAGTTGCTTATCAGCTTAAGGAGATTTTGGGCACAGACAATGGGATTTTTCTAAATATATAATCATGTCACATGCAAACAGAGATATCTTCACTTCCTCTTTTCCTAATTGAATACGCTTTATTTCTTTTCTTGCCTGATTGCCCTAGCCAGAACTTCCAACACTATGTTGAATGGGAGTGGTGAGAGATGCATCCTTGTCTTGTGCCACTTTTCAAAGGGTATGCTTCCAGTTTTTGCCCATTCAGTATGTTATTTGCTATGGGTTTGTCATAAACAACTCTTATTATTTTGAGACACGTTCCATCAATACCTAGTTTATTGAGAGTTTTTAGCATGAAGTGCTGTTGAATTTTGTTGAGCGCTTTTTCTGCATCTATTGAGGAAATCATGGGGTGTTGTCATTGGTTCTGTTTATGTGATGGATTACGTTTATTGATTTGTGTATGTTGAACCAACCTTGCATCCCAGGGATGATGTCAGCTTGATCATGGTGGATACGCTTTTTGACGTGCTGGTGGATTCAGTTTACCAATATTTTATTGAGGATTTATGCATCAATGTTCATCAGGGATATTGGCCTAAAATTCTCTTTTTTTGTTGTGTCTCTACTAGGCTTTGGTGTCAGTATAATGCTAGCCTCATAAAATGAGTTAGGGATGACTCCCTCTTTTTCTATTGATTGAAATAGTTTCAGAAGGAATGGTACCAGCTCCTCTTTGTACCTCTGGTAGAATTCGGCTGTGAATCCGACTGGTCCTGGACTTTTTTTGTTGGTAGGCTATTAATTGTTGCCTCAATTTCAGAACCTGTTATTGGTCTATTCAGAGATTCAACTTCTTCCTGATTTAGTCTTTGGAGGGTGTATGTATCCAGGAATTTATCCATTTCTTCTAGATTTTCTAGTTTATTTGCAGAGAGGTGTTTATAGTATTCTCTGAGGGTAGTTTGTATTTCTGTGGGGTCGGTGGTGATATCCCATTTATCATTTTTTATTGAGTCTATTTGATTCTTCTCTCTTTTCTTCTTCATTAGTCTTGCTAGTGGTCTATTTTGTTGATCTTTTCAAAAAACTAGCTTCTAGATTCATTGATTTTTTTTCAAGGGTTTATTGTGTCTCTATCTCCTTCAGTTCTGCTCTGATATTAGTTATTTCTTGCCATCTGCTAGTTTTTGAATGTGTTTGCTCTTGTTTGTCTAGTTCTTTTAATTGTGATGTTAGGGTGTCAACTTTAGATGTTTCCTGCTTTCTCTTGTGGGCATTTAGTGCTATAAATTTCCCTCTACACACTGCTTTAAATGTGTCCCAGAGATTCTGGTATGTTGTTTCTTCGTTCTCATTGGTTTCAAAGAACATCTTTATTTCTGCCTTCATTTCGTTATTTTCCCAGTAGTCATTCAGGAGCAGGTTGTTCAGGTTCCATGTAGTTGTGTGGTTTTGAGTGAGTTTATTAATTCTGAGTTCCAGCTTGATTGCACTGTGATCTGAGAGTAGTTTGTTGTGATTTCTGTTCTTTTACATTTGCTGAGGAGTGCTTTACTTCCAACTATGTGGTCAATTTTAGAATAAGTGTAATGTGGTGCTGAGAAGAATGTACATTCTGTTGATTTGTGGTATAGAGTTCTGTAGATGTTTATTAGGTCTGCTTGGTGCAGAGCTGAGTTCAATTCCTGGATATCCTTGTTAACCCTCTGTCTTGTTGATCTATCTAATATTGACAATAGGGTGTTAAGGTCTCCCATTATTATTGTGTGGGAGTCTATGTCTCTTTGTAGGTCTCTAAGGATTTACTTTATGAATCTGAGTGCCACTATATTGAGTGCATATATATATTTAGGATAGTTAGCTCTTCTTGTTGAATTGATCCCTTTACCATTATGTAGTGGCCTTCTTTGTCTCTTTTGATCTTTGTTGGTTTAAAGTCTATTTTATCAGAGACTAGTATTGCAACCCCGGCTTTTTTTTGTTTTTCATTTGCTTGGTAGATCTTCCTCCGTCCCTTTATTTTGAGCCTATGTGTGTCTTTGCACGTGAGATTTGGTCTCCTGAATACAGCACACTGATGAGTCTTGAGTCTTTATCCAATGTGCCAGTCTGTGTCTTTTAATTGGGATATTTAGCCCAGTTACATTTAAGGTTAATATTGTTATGTTTGAATTTGTACCTGTCATTATGATGTTAGCTGGTTATTTTGCTTGTTAATTGATGCAGTTTCTTCATACCATTAATGGTCTTTACCATTTGGCATGTTTTTGCAGTGGCTGGTACCAGTTGTTCCTTTTCATGTTTGGTGCTTCTTTCAGGAGCTCTTATAAGGCAGGTCTGGTGGTGACAAAATCTCTCAGCATTTGCTTGTCTGTAAAGGATTTTATGTATCCTTCACTTATGAAGCTTAGTTTGGCTGGATATGAGATTTTGGGTTGAAAATTCTTTTCTTTAAGAATGTTGAATATTGGCCCCCCACTCTCTTCTGGCTTGTCGGGTTTCTGCCAAGAGATCCACTACTAGTCTGATGGCTTCCCTTTGTGGATAACCCAACCTTTCTCTCTGGCTGCCCTTAACATTTTTTCCTTCATTTCAACCTTGGTGATTCTGACAGTTATGTGTCTTGGGGTTGCTCTTCTCAAGGAGTTTCTTTGTGGTGTTCTCTGTATTTCCTGAATTCGAATGTTGACCTGCCTTGCTAGGTTGGGGAAGTTCTCCTGGATAATATCCTGAAGAGAGTTGTCTAACTTGGTTCCATTATCCCTGTCACTTTCTGGTACACCAATCAAATGTATATTTGGTCTTTCACAAAGTCCCATATTTCTTTGAGGCTTTGTTCATTTCTTTTCACTCTTTTTCTATAATCTTATCTTCTCCCTTTATTTCATTAATTTGATATTCAATCACTGATATCCTTTCTTCCACTAGATCGAATTGGCTATTGAAGCTTGCGCATGCATCACAAAGTTCTCATGCCATGGTTTTTAGCTCCATGAGATCATTTAAGGTCTTCTCTACATTGTTTATTCTAGTTAGCTATTCGTCTAACCTTTTTTCAAGGTTTTTAGCTTCCTTGCAATGGGTTAGAACGTGCTCCTTTAGCTTGGAGAAGTTTGTTACTACCAACCTTCTGAAGCCTACTTCTGTCAACTTGTCAAACTCATTCTCTGTCCAATTTTGTTCCCTTGCTGGTGAGGAGCTGTGATCCTTTGGAGGAGAAGAGGTGCTCTGTTTTTTGGAATTTTCAGCTTTTCTGTTCTGGTTTCTCCCCATCTTTGTGGTTTTATCTACCTTTGGTATTTGATGTTGGTGACCTACAGATGGGGTTTTGGTGTGGATATTCTTTTTGTTGATGTTGATGCTATTCCTTTCTGTTTGTTTGTGTTTGTTTTCTTTCTAACAGTCAGACCCCTCAGCTGCAGATCTATTGGAGTTTGCTGGAGGTCCACTCCAGACACTTTTTGCCTGGGTATCACCAGCGGAGGCTGCAGAATAGCAAATATTGCTGCCTGATCCTTCCCCTGGAAGCTTCATCCCAGAGGGGCACCCACCTGTTTGAGGTGTCTTTCGGCCCCTACTGGGAGGTTTTTCCCAGACATGCTACACGGGGGTCAGTGTATCTGTTCTCAGAGCTCCAGTGCCATGCTGAGAGAACCACTGCTCTCTTCAGAGCTGTCAGACAGGGACATTTAAGTCTGAAGAAGCTGTCTGCTGCCTTTTATTCTACTATGCCCTGCCCCCAGAGGTGGAATCTACAGAAGCAGTAGGCCTTGCTGAGCTGCGGTGGGCTCTGCCCAGTTTGTGCTTCCAGGCCTCTTTGTTTACACTGTGAACTACTCAAGCCTCAGCAATGGTGGACACCCCTCCACCTGTCCAGCTGCAACATTGCAGGTCGATCTCAGACTGCTGCACTAGCAGTGGGCAAGGCTCTGTGGGCATGGGACCCACCAAGTCAGGCACAGGATGGTATCTCCTGGTCTGCCGGTTGCTAAGACTGTGGGAAGAGTGCAATATTTGGCCAGGATGTACCATTTCTTCAGATACAGCCTGTCACAGCTTCCCTTGGCTAGGAAAGGGAAATCCCTTGACCCCTTGTGCTTCCCAGGGGAGGTGACTCCCAGCCCTGGTTCAGCTTGCCCTCCATGGGCTGTGTCCACTGTCCAGCCAGTCCCAGTGAGTTCAACCAGGTACCTCAGTTGGAAATCCAGAAATCACCCATCTTCTGCAGCAATCTCGCTGGAAGCTGCACACTGGAGTGATTCGTGTTCAGCCATCTTGGAAGCGATTCCCAGGACCTCTTTTAAGGCTAGTATAGTGGTAACAAATTTCTTTAGTGCTTGCTTTTGTAATAATGTTTTAATTTATCCTTCCTTTATAAAGATTCATTTGGAAGAATATAAAATTCGCAGTTGAAATTTTCTTTGAAGATGCTGAAAATAGGGCCCTAATCTCTTCTGGATTATAAAGTTTCTGCTAAGGTCTGCTGCTAACCTAATAAGGTTTCTTTTGTAAGTGACCTGATCTTTCTTTCTAGCTGCTTTTAAGACTTTGTGGGTGTGTTGACATTGGTGAATCTGATGACCATGTGTTTTGGAGACATTTGCCTACGTAGTATCTCACAGGGGTTCTCTGTATTTCTTGAGTTTGTGTGTCTACTTCTCTAGTGACATTGGGAAAAATTTTATGGGCTATATCCTCAACTATGTTTTCCAAGTTGCTTACTCTCTCTCTCTCTCTTCTTCTCTCTCAGGAATGCCAGTGAGTCATAGATTTGTTCTCTTTATATAATCCTATATTTTTGGAGGTTTATTCATTTATTAAAATTCTGTTTTTAAAAATTTTTGTCTGAGTTAGTTTCAAGAACTAGTCTTCAAGTCTGAGAATGTTTTCTCATCTTGGTCTATTTTTCTGTTAATTCTTGTGACTGTATTATGAAATCTTTGTAGTAGTGAATTCTTCAATTCCAGAAGTTCAGTTTGGTTCTTTTTTAATACGGCTGTTTAGTCTTTCAACTCTTGGATCCTTTTTACTTGGTTCCTTGTTTTCCTTGGATTGGGTTTCAGCTTTCTCCAGGTTCTTGATGAGCTTCTTTGACATTCAGATTCTGAATTCTATATCTGCCATTTCAGTCATTTCAATCTGTTTGAGAATCATTGCTGAGGGGATACTGTGTTTGAAGGTAAGGAAACACACTGGCTTTTTAAATTGCCAGAATTCTTGCACTTATTCTTTCTCATCTGAAAGGGCTAGTGTTACTTCAATTGTGATGTAGGTTGAGTATAGTCAATTGGCTTCATTTCTGGATGCTTTTAGAAGGTCAAGGGTCTATAAAGCATCTCTATTTGTCACTGGAGTTTTCTCTAGGTTTTACAAGCACTGTGTACTGGCAAAACATTTTTGGCATTGTAATTTGGACTATGATCCAGTAGTTGGTGCTTAAGAATGACAGCTGACAGATAGGCTCTTATTCAACCACATGGCTCTTCTTATGATCTGTGATCAGGGAGAAGATGGATGACTGTCCCTCACCAGTTCTACTCCTAAGCTTTAAATTAGCTGCCACTGATCCCTGATACCACACCCACATTTTCTTTTGTATTAGTTTGTTCTCACACTGCTAATAAAGACATACCCAAGACTGTGTAATTTATAAAGGAAAGAGGTTTCATTGACTTATAGTTCAGCACAGCTGTGGAGCCCTCAGGAAATTTACAATCATGGCAGAAAGGGAAGCAAACATGTCCTTCTTCACATGGCATCAAGGAGGAGTGCAGAGCAAAGGTGGGGAAATCCCTTCATATAACCATCAAATCTTGTGAGAACTCACTATCGTGACAGCAGCATGGAGGTAACAGCCCCCATGATTCAATTACCTCCCACCAGGTACCTCCCACAACATGTGGGGATTATGGAAACTACAATTCAAGATGATATTTGGGTGAGGACACAGCCAAACCATATCAGTTTTTAGTGTGTTCCAGGCCTCCAGGCTGTGGGACTCCCCCACACAGTGGCCATGGCTGGCTGATAGGACACGCTGTTCCCGGTCTGGCCCTGTGAAGGGAGGCATGCCCCATTCCTCCACCAATCCGAGAACATGGGCATCTCAACCCTCTCAGTGTCCTGAGAAGGGAGGTTACTCTCCTGCTTGGGGACTTCCCATCTCGGTAAGTCTTACCTGATTAGGAGCAGTAGGGGTGGGAGGCCACACATCTCTGGATATTTTCTAGGGGAACACAGAGCTGTGCCCACCCACAGATTTCAAGCAGGGGCGGGGTCACTGTGCTGGAAGCCCAAGCTCAACAGTCTTGCCTGGCTAGCTCATTGTTGTTCAAAATAGTCAATATTTGTTTGTATTTACAAACATTTCTAGCCATTTTATTCATTTTATTTATTCTTTGGATGATTTTATTTCTGCCTAAACACATTTAATACTTCCTTTACTGAATGACTTTACCACCAATCCAGTGGCAGCTATTGGTTTTGGTTTTTGTTTGTCAGAAAATATCTTCATGCCCTTTTAAAACATCAATTTCTGGGTATAGAATTTTAAGATTGCAGGGTTTTTATCAGAAATTTTAAGATATCATTTCATTGCCTTCTGGCTTCTATTGATTCTGTTGAGCATTTGTCATATTATGACTTCAGTGAATGCAATGTGTCCTCTCTGGATTTATTTTTTTAAGATATTGACTTTGGTTTTCAACAGTTTTACTATAATATGACTGACTCTGGGTTTGCTTGTTTTTGTATTCATTCTGTTTGAGATTTGTAACTTTCTTATCTCTTAGGTTGAAGTGGTATCTTTCAATAGTTTTATAAGGTTTTCAGTCATATATCTGCCAATATTGCCTTTCTATTATAATCTTCTTCCTTTTTGATATTTCAATTACATGTATATTAGAACTTGCCATTGTATCACATTTGTATCTAATGCTTTTTTTCTATTGTCCATCTATTTGTCTCTTCACATTTTAGTCTGTCTATCTTTCCTGACTTGTCTTCCAGTTCACTAATTTTCTCTTCAGTTATCTAACCTTCTAAAAGCATCTACTGAATTAGTGGTTTCAGTTATTTTATCTTCAGTTCTATAATTTTTATTTTATTGTCAATTATACTTTTTATGTCTCCTTAAAAAAAGTTTTATCTTGTTATATAATCACTTGAATGCAGTAAACATAGATATTTTTAAGTGTGTGACTAATAAATTCTATCTATGCATCTCCCATGGATCTATTTCTCTTTCTCATTTTATTTTATTGATAGTTCCATGAAATAGTGTCTTCCTATATACTAGTTTATATGTGATTGTTATATATTGCATGTAAATTTGTAGTAAAATAATTTTGTAAATTATATTACATTTCTCATAAGATTTACATTTTTTTTCTATTTGATTGCTATATTGTGGGCAAATATACCTTTTTTTTTAATCCAGTTGCTTGTCATCCTCTATAGCACATGACAACATACCTCTAGGAACCAAAATATCTAATGCCCAGAAGTCAGTAAGGAGTTAATTAGACAATGAATACATTCACCTTAAGGTATTACATACCAGTTTTATAGTTCAGAAGTGAGTGTTACAGAAATGGAAATAGACTATTTTTTCTCTGTAAATATTATCACTTTGTACATCTTTTTCTTGTACTCATCGACTCAGATGTCTACCTCTACCTAATTCATTCACTTCTTGCATTGACCCAGGGAGGAGAGAAGACCCTGGATTCACAGAACCTAAAAAAGAAAAGCAGAATATAATTAAAAAACTATAATAAATTAAAACATGCTCTGGTAAGTGATGTAAAGAGTGATATGGACTCTCTGCAAGATATTAATTGTGTCATGTGACAGGATTTATTAAATCAGTTCAATCCTAGATGGTGGCATGTAAATAACTTCGCCATTATTTGCAGGCTTAGAAGTATCCTCTGAACACAAAAGGGAAAACTGGGCAAAATAAGTGATCTAGTATAATGTTTATCAAGATGCAGGAAGTGTGGTTCCAAATTGTTATAATTAAATAATATTAAATCACAGACTGAAAGAGTTATTCCCTTTAATTTTTTTCAATACTGATTATCTCAAGAGAAAGACCGAGGTATTGTTTTACTTATTAGTCTCTTCTCTTAAAGAAAGTGCAGATTCCCAGCTCTGAGCATTTGGCAGGCAACAGCATCGAGCTAGAATTTAATAACATTGCCCTTGTCTGTTGTTTTTTATTGCATTTGTTTGTATTGTTACATTTTATTTATTACAAGTGGTACAAGTTTTCTTTGTGTTAGTGACTTTTTTTTACTTTTAAAGATAGTATGTTAAAAAGTGAATCAACACAAAATGTAAACCATTAGATCGAAGCATATGAAATTCTCAATATTTACCCATTTTTGAACTACGAAAATGACAATATTACATGATGCAAACTAATTGTAACAATATAGGCGGGATGTGATAAGGGAATTTTTGTGATGATGCAGAAGAATGGCTGAAATCTGGGAATAGTTATAATATAATGGGGACCTTTTACAGGCACTCCTATGAGTAACATTGACAAAAAGAGCTTTTTCTTTTGTCCTCTCCTTATGTGTGCAAATTATTTTATTTTAACAAGGAGAGTGAGAACTGACTGATTTCAGCCTTCAAGCCAGCAATGACCCATATACTGTCATTGTCTAATCTAGTATATTAATTCATCAGATATTGTAAAGAACTAGCAAAATGAGAGGTTGAACACTATGCCATGGGCCATGAGCCCAAATATGACTTCAACATCTAATTGGCTTGTATATCTAAAAGTTTGAGATTATTTAGAGAAAGCTACTTTATAATACAAAAAAAGGCATAATAGTCTAATTAAAACTACAATGTGAACTGAGCAAAGACCAGTGGGGGAAAGACAGTGGGGGGAGTTGTTAGCAAAGTTGATCCTCATCAATTACCAAGTTTCTACAGACAAAAGCCCTATTTCTATTATAATTCAGCTGTTTGGTCTTATTGCTAGATGAGTTATATCAAGAAGTTGTAGAAGGAAATTGCTCACAACCAAAGAGCTGGTACAGAATACAAATGAAAAAAAATTCAGAGCTATCAATATATAATCTCTGAAAGTGAGATTTCAGTGCTAAAAATCAGAAAGTTATGAAATGAAAAAGCAAATTATAAATGCATTCTGAGAATGTGAGAAAATGAAAATGGAAGAGAACTTGAGGGAAAGCTTCTTAAGAGGAAAAAAAATTAACTCCTCTATCACTAGTTTATCTTTTCCTGGTCAGAGAATTCACCCAGCCCTTTCCCGTGGCCATGAAAATTGATGCAGTGTTACATATACATTTTAAATGTAAAATGAAGGAAGAAAATAAATAAGTGAGGCCACAATTTCCAAACCAACAGAAAGAGAAAATGGAACATCATAAAACTATACAAGCAAAGAGGAAAATCAATAAAATTCAATGCAGCACATCTTCCTGCTCACTTCTGAGCATGTAAGGTCCGCTCATCTGGAATGTACCAGGTGTATGGTATGTGCCATAAATCTTTCAAGTCTTCAGAAATATGATCTACCATTAGAAGCACTAAAAAATACCAGTTGGCTTCACTAATTGTGGTTTTCGCTTTCATCCAGACTCGGGTGTTGAGCAGCATCCTGTGTACTTTGTATCTGTGTTAATCAGAGAGGAGGTAGAGAGATACTAAGGACAGTGTTCTTACCATAAATCGCTGGCTCTCACTCTCTCAATCCTGAGTCAGAGAATATGAGAATGGAGAGTCTCTTTTACTACTCCTCCATGTGCAGCAATCCCATTCCTGTATCAGGATATGGAGATCTCACCACTTCATTCTATCCCTGTGATTGACTGTTTTAATGATTTCAAAATTGGCTTCCCATGAAAATAATCTGAAAAATCTTTATTCATGCAAATATTTGAGCCTCACCTTCATCGCCTTCCCCCAAAAGTGATACAGCCTTGGAGTTTCCATAAATCTTCATTTATTAAAAATTCAGTATTCTGATATAGCCAGTCATAGAAACACATTTGCGTATCATTGTACAAAAATCCTCATTCCTCCCTTTAATCCTTATAATGGGCAAGATTTATACCATCCTGCTCTACCTTTGAATAAGAGAATCTCTATAAAATCCTTCCCTGTCCTCCCAAAGTTGTGAAAATATCCCCACCTTAACTAATCTTACTTCCTCCACATATATTCTTCAAGTGTCTCATCCATTTTCTTGTAGTCTCTTATTAAATTCTAGTGTCTTATGTCCATTAAGTTCCAACATAAATGTTGCATAATGTAAAATGATTCTGAAGGCTGGCTGGCCTTTACTGGCATCACACTTCTCCCAGCTTGAATTTATGTCTCGAAAGCTGGAAACATATTTTTACTATTGAGCCTAATAGGCTGACAAAAAAAAAAAAAAAAACTAAAAAAAATTCTTAGCCATTGAGCATTATGAAAAAAGTAAACCGCCCTATTCCAAATTCCCCAAGTGGCTCATTCAAAGCATTTCCTCGTGTTACTTAAAGCATTACAGAGAATTCCAATAAAGTTCCAGTGTTTGGATCAACATTCTAGCAGAGTTCACTGCACTGCTCCTGCTGGCTGGGATCTTGCCTAAGAAAGACTATTTAGTGGTATGCTTTGTTGGATGGCCTAGAATAAGGATGCTAAGTCTTGCCCACTTGTTATTTTATGGCACCTTACTACTACACCCTATCTTACGGATATATTTTGATGGATTCAGGATGTCAGGCCATATTTTTACTACATGCCACAATATATGAATTCCTTGGCTAGATAGAAAGTGGCACAAACAAGTCAGGTGGCCGAGACACACCTCTGGTAGTAGTAAAGTATGTGATAATATAGGCTATCTCTCTCTCTGGTCTTCAATATATTTAGCTATCAATAGATGGCATGGGTCAAGATAAATAGCTTTCAAGCTTTTTTTCAGGCATATCGAACAACAAAACAAACTCTTCTAAAATAGTACATTAACAAAACCAGTAGCAAACTCTTTAATATTAAAAATCCTTTCTCCCTCAACAAAATGGTAGCACAGGTAAACATAACATAACCTGAATTACTGTATATCATTCTCTTGTTCATCTTTAGAATTTTAAAGTGTTTATAGCCTTAACAATAGATATTCCTAGTTTTTATGGATGGTTGATATTCAGTCTCATAAAATATATTCTTCAATGACTTGTTTGTGCTCATTATTATTCTCTTATATATAGACCAAAATGTATATGCTACTTATTCTGTTGTGGGATATTTGGGTTAGAAGCAGCTCATTCTATTAAAATTTTATATACCTATCTTAGTGGCCAGGTGTGCGAACTTTTAAAAAGTTTAAAGAAATAATGTTGGATCTTAGGAAATACTCATCTTCAACTTTACCAGGCCATTTCAAATCACTTTTAAAATTAGCCATATCAATCCATACTCCAAATAGTTCTGTATGAAAATTCATCTTGTTCCAAATAGTATCAATACTTATTATTCCTGTTTTTTTTTTTTTAATTTTATCTTGCTTTCACTAGCAGCAACAATTAGACAGGGTTTGATAGAAAAAGAAGACTCACAGAATCCAAAGTCACAATGCTTACAAATTTATGTTTTATTTTAGAATAGCAATACAAAATAATAACAAAGTCAGGATAGGTATTAATGACAAAGACTGCCTCATGGCAAGAGGTTAGAAGTGGTAAGCATGAGTTCCAGTTGTCTTCTCTTGTAAAGGCTACACTGAATATATCTCTTTTTCTTGCGGTCAACTAACATGTACACAGCATACCTCAGAAACAGAAAGTGCAATAGAGTTTTATCCCAGTCTTCTTATACCTTCTTGATTACATAAGCACATTTTTTTTTCCTACATAACCAGTCTCAAAGGCACACCTTTTTGGAGGGTCTCGCCAAAAGCAAATGAAAATAATCAATGCTCTTGTTGTTAGTAAACAAATAGTGACAAGCTGATACAAATAAGCCCAAACTCTTCAAACTCTTAATTATAAAACACCGCTATTAATCAGTATGTTTTATTCCATGTCTGGGAATCAGCTCAGGACCATTCCAGGCCTCTGCACATCACTATTCTAGTAATGTGCTATTTATTAATAACTGGTAAACACTTTCATACATTTATTGGCTGGTTGAAATTTCTCTTCTATGAAATTCCTGTTCATATCTTTTGATCACTTTTTTTCTCTTGAGGTTTTTTTTTTATTTTTAGTGTTAATTTTTAGGAGTCGTTTACATATTTTGGATACTAATTCTTTACTAAAATCTGTTCTGCCATCTTCAATTTGTCATTTATGCATGATCTCATTTCATCATTCACAGTCTTTTGTGTTTTTGTTCTATGTGTCTGTATTGTATTTCAAATGTTTACTTGAACTCATTTTCTTATTAAGTAATTCTTTTTAAAGATATGTTTAATTAATTGTTTAACTGAACTAGTTAACTATTGCTATATAAAACATTACAAAATCCAATAGCTTAAATCAATGATGATTTACTGTCACCCACAAGTCTATGGTTTTTCTGGAGATTTGCTGATGTTGGCTGGGCTCAACTAGAAACTGCTGACCTGAGGTATCGTGTGGATTGGATGGGGATTAGTAGATCTAGTCCTGTCAGTTCAGTTGAGGTGACTCTGCTCCATGGGGTTCTCCTGACATGCTTTTGTCATGATGATGGCAGAAACATAAGAGAGCCAGTGAAAACACACAAACCTCTAAAGCCCTGAGTTCAAAAGTGGCACCCATTACATCTACTTCCCTATATTAGCCACAGTAATCACTATGGCCGAAATTAAAGTTAAGATACAGGGGAGTATACTACAGTTTGAGTGGAGGAACTACAAAATCTTGTGGCAAATGATGTTGATCTGAGGAAGAGTGGGGAATATGGCTGTCAATTGAATCTACCATATTCATACAGAGCTGTGATGATATTTGAAGTATCAATTTGGTTGGGCAAATATACTGCCCAGATATTTGATCACACATTATTCTGCATATTCTGTGA
Source organism: Trachypithecus francoisi (assembly GCF_009764315.1). NCBI lineage: Eukaryota > Metazoa > Chordata > Mammalia > Primates > Cercopithecidae > Trachypithecus > Trachypithecus francoisi. The sequence continues at coordinate 22,641,187 of NW_022681454.1, forward strand.
GGGTGTTTTTGGATGATAGTAACATTTAAGTCAGTGAATTTTGAGTAAAGCACATTGCCTACCACAACGAAGATGAGTTTCATCCAATCAGTTAAAGATCTGAATTAGAAAAAAATCCTGATCATCTTCCCTGGACTCCAGCCTGCTGATTCACTGTATGGGTCTTGGATTTGCCAGCCTCCATAATCACAAGAATCAGTTTCTTCAAATAAATATCCATGTCTCGATACATACATATGCTATTGGTTCTGTTTCTCAGAAGAACCTTGGCTAATACATGAGACTTACATTTCCATTTATTTTATTCTCCTTTGTAGAATTATTTCTGGTCATTTTTTCAAAATCTGCTTAAAATCAGTTTGGTTGTTCATCTCTTTAAATATATAATATGTATTTAATTCATTTAGATGTATTTAACATTAAATATATTTTGTACATTTAATGATGTTTAACATTTAAATGTATTTCATATGTATCACCATTAAATATATTTATCATTGTGTACTTAAATATATGTTTAAAAATATTTAGCATTCATTATGCTAAATTCTAAAATCTGAAGTCTTTGATTCTATAGACTTTTTGTGTGTTTATCTTCATTGTGCCTTATTTTTTTCCCTCTGTCTTCTTTGAAGATATTTTCTATCTTTGATTTATGACTGTTTGAATAGAATATACCTAGGTACAGGTATTTTAGGTAGAAAATATATATTCTTCTTAGTGCTTTCGGAGCTTCCAGGAGCTTTGTGATTTAATGTCTATATTAATTTTGGAAAATTCTAAGACATTATTGCATCAAAAATTTCTTTTTTTCTTTCCCTCTTCTTTTGGTATTTTAATTACACATACTTATACATTCTATAATTGTTCCACAGTTCTTAGGTATTACGTTGCATTTTAAAATTATTTTTTTCTTTGCATTAGAGTGTTAGAGGTTTCTATAGAACTCTGTTTTTGATCTCTAGCATTTTCTTCAGACTTGTTCTTAGAGTTCCCATCTATCCATCACATGTTGCTCATTTTTCTTTCCATTGCAATTTTTAGCACATTAATTGTAGTGATTTTAATTTCCTGGTCTAGTAATTTCAAAATCTCTGCTACACTTAAGCAGCAGAGTTCACTTGGTTTTTTTTAGACTGTGTTTTTAGCCTTTACAATCCTTGTAAATTTTTTGTTCAAAGCTAGCTGTGATGTATCACATAACGTAAATTGAGTAAATAGGTCTTTATGTGAGGTTTTTGTTTACTTGACTAGGAGTTAGGCTGTCTTTACTGTTTTACTGTGGCTATCACTGTCAGAAAGTAAAATTTCCTCAAATGCTCTTATTTTTGTCTCCTTTCATCATTGGGTTTCCCCAGAGGCTCCTTCTTAAATAGGATCAGAGGACTCTAGCTTTTGCAGTTGTAACCCAGTTTTACTTTACAGGAGCCTGACTGACATGGTGGTAAGGCATGGGGGGAAAGGAAGCATTCTGGTATGCTGTGATTAGGTCTTAGTCTTTCGGTTAGCCTTTGCCCTTGGCTATAACCCATAAAAGTACTTCTTACGTTTTTTTTCTTCTCTCTCTTAGGTGAAAAAAGAAGGCTAGAGAGTGCCCAAAATCAGTTAAGCTGTGGTAAAACCCAAGTTTGTTAGGTTTGTTTGGCAAAACAGCTTCTTTTCAGGATTGAGGGCAATCTTTTGTTAATGAGAATAGAATGCTCTAGACATATTTCACAATGGTTATTTTTTTCCCTCTGAAGTATGGTGAGAGTTTTCTCCAGTCTTCACCCTGATAACTTAGTAGGGGTTTTGAAGGTAGAACTGACAAAAGTATAAGGTCCTTCCAAAGACTGGGCTCCTGGAGCTTTTAATATCCAAGCTAGTTCACACTGGCCTCTACAATCAATTACAATTTAAGTGTTCATATAAATACTGACTTTAGCAAAGGCCGTCTGTTTTGGACACCTGTTGTAGGTATGCAGAAGGTTATGTGATTTGGTGTGTGTGTGTGTGTGTGTGTGGTGAGAACAGGAGTAATGACTTTCCAAGCTCTTCATATGTTACCCCAGAAACCACGCACCTTATTTCTTTATGAGCGTATTTATTTCTTCTGTAGATTTGTGTTCCTTTGGTAGGAATTGAGTTCCACAACATCTGGGTCCAGAATGCCCATATAGACATATATATATATATAGACATATAGAAACATATAGAAATATGTTGAATTCTTAAAGGCTCATTTTAAGGGTTCATTTCTTAAAAGAAGACTGGCATTTGCTTCTGCTAGACATTTAAAGGAACTCTAGTTCAGAAATATTTTACATAATTTCTTAATTTAGAATTTCTGAGTAATGCAGATCCTCTTTCCAACTGGTATGATGGTTAATATGTAGTTAAGAACTTCTAGAGAAAATTTTAAAGTTTTATCTTACCTAAGACCTATGGCTGGAATTGACAAGTTTCTCTGATTTGTTTCTTCACGCTGTGTGTGTGTGTGTGTGTGTGTGTTTCTTACTCAGCATTTCACTCAGGGAGTGTCTTTTTTGGGGAATTCCATCTTTTCAAATGTGCCTTTTGTGATTCTGCAACTTTCTATGGGTCCAAGATCTTTTCTTCTGTTACCCCACACAGCTGTTAAAAGAACAGCTCTAGCTTACCAGGAATTCATGAGTGTTTTTAAGAAATCTTCCATTTTAGTATACTCTATTTCTGATCCCACTTTTTTTCTGTCCCTTGTAAACTTTCCCTATTTTCTAAAGTACTGAGATATATATTTAAACATTTTAAAAATTCCCATATTTCTAAAAGAAAAGTTCCCAGTGGATCCAGTCCACCAAATTGCTAAGCAGTCTAGTTTAGCCTTTATTTACCTCATATAATAGGATTGTTAAATACTATTTTTGAAATTAAATTTCCCATCACTACAAATTTTTTTAAAAATCATTAAATAAGAAAATCTCCAAGACTATTGCCTCATCTAAAATCAGCATTGTGGTTAAGAGTTTGAGCTTGGGAGCCAGACGAACTGATTTTGATTTCTAGCTCTTCTAATGATTGCCTGGGCTACCTCACGCTAGTTACTGAAGGTTAGTAACTGTGCTTCATTTTCTTCGTCTGTAAAATGAGAATACTATATACTAGCATCTATTCCAAAGGGTCAGTGTAAGTATTAAATGAGCCAATGTGAACAAAAACATCTAAAATTGTGACTTCCACATAGCAAGCACTTAATGAACCTCAAATTTACTATTATTTTTATTGTTGTTTATTATTGCTGTTGCTGCAGGGTCTCCTCTTTGAAATATACTGCCAGGCTGAAGTCATTACTTCTAGATAAGCTGGCCCCTCACAAGACACCTGGAAATAGGCTTTTTTGGCACAAAACAAATGAACACCTTACTTTTAGGTGTAGATATACATACAGTTATACAACCCTGTTTTGTTCAAATCTGGTGTTTCTCCTTCATCCAGGAACAGACTTGCATATTTCTTAGAGAAGTGAGGTTTTCCAGCTGCCCAGAGACCAAATTGTTGTACTGGTATTTCCTGGTTTAATTTATGTATAGCCCTAGGCAATAAAATGGAAGATTTCCATGTACAATCAGTGATGTGGAGCAGGGAGGCCACCTCCACACCTACCTAGACTTGCACTTTTACCTTTATTCTACCATCACATAACTGAGGACCAACAACTACCTATGTATTTTCACATTCTACTACTCACCTCTTATGTGTTATTTACCAATGTTATAACATGTGCTGTGCTAGGCACTTGTGACACTGTATTGATTAACAGCAAATCCTTCCTGTCAAAGAAGTCACCATCTAGTAAGGAAACTTACCCACAACAAGAATATGTGTCATAGGCTATTGAAGATAGTCTATGTGGGATGTTGAACTCTCAAAAGGCCCATTTTAAGGGTTCATTAAAGGGTTCATTTCTTAAAAGAGGACTGGCATTTGCTCCTGCTAGACGTTTAAAGGAACTCTAGTTCAGAAATATTTTACATAATTTCCTAATTTAGAATTTCTAAGTAATGCAGATCCTCTTTCCAACTGGTGTGATGGTTAATATGTAGTTAAGAACTTTTAGAGAAAATTGTAAAGTTTTTTGCAGTGGGATGTGCATAGACTATGGAAGATAATAGTGCCTGCGGGAAAGCAGAAAATGAACGCTTCACTGAATGGAGGTCGTCTTTGAGCTAAGTATTTCAAACTGAGAAGGAATTTTTCTCTTGGAGAGACAGGGAAAGGCATTCCAGGCAAGGGGAATATTATAAACAAAAGTATATGAGTCATCATTTGTAATTGTATGGCATACTTGGGCTTTAGTGAGCAAACTTGAATGAGGAGGGTAGGAGATGTTTAAGAAGGAAGCACGAAAAAATAAGACTAAATTTAGTTGAAGATCAGAGGTCTCGTATACTGGAGTTTAAAACTTCATCGTGAAGGTAGTAAGCTTTCACAGCAGAGCAAATGAAGTAGAGCAAGCCATAATCTTATTTCTCTATAAGAAGAGTAATATGGAATACTAAGGGTTTTCATGCTGAAGACCAATTTGAAAGCAGTTTTGGTGGATCTAGGAGACATAAAGTGGCTGAGCTCAGGCAGAAGATGGTGAGGTTGGAAATAAGGGGACTGATTTGAAAGATATTAACAGGTGGAAATGACAGGACTGGATAAATGATTATAAATGAAAGATAAGAAAGAAACAGAGTGGGGCTTAAAGAAAGTTTCTGTATTTGATGACACATTTAACTGACAGAGAGAACACAAAAGCATTAGAAGAAGATGAATATGTTTTTAATTCTGTACAAGGAAAATTTCAGCAAAGATAGGTCAAGTCAGCACACAGGCTTTGCCCTTTAACGCCTCAAACCCTGTGCAGCCCAGGCTTGGCACTCCCGTGTTGTTCCTCAGAGCAGGCCCCAGGGACTCCTCCCACTCCCTGCTAAAGCTGCCAATTCCACGTCTGTCCCCAGAGGGTCCTCTCCCCTCCAGCCTTCCTGCACAAAGTAGCTGTCTTTCTAGCTTCCTCCTTCCTCCAGTCCCCAAAGACAGGTACACATGACATTTTCTTTAAAAATTATTATTAATCACTACAGGGAAACAGAGAAAAGCAAGAATAACAAACACAGAGGAATTACAAAGCTCAAGAAATCTTACAGATTTCTTTATTCTTCTCTTACTGAGAGTGTGACAAAGAGCCTGTCTCTGCTCCTCCCCCTTACTTTGCTAAACCTTTATCCCTAAGGACAGAGTTCAGCAATCTCTCCAAGCTTCATCTAGGCCAATACTTTCAGAAGAGAACATCCTGATTCCTTTGTCAGAAAAGCCCCCTTTTTAAGCAGCTGGCCTGATTCCCCCATATCTGCACATTAGTTCAATAAATACTTATTGAACCCTTGCTGTCCTCTTGGCACTGTGTTAGACCCTGGGAATACAATGGTGAAGATAACATCGTTCCTGCCCCAGAGCCTTATCCATAGTGGTGGAAAAATTTGAATATGTATGCTTTAATAGGCAGTGTCCTTTTCCTAAGTGACTATTGTATTCAGGTAACTTCCATGGTGGCAGAGATTTTCTTAAAAAATAAGTTTTGTTTACTGCTGTATTCCCATCACCAAGAATAGGGCTTGGCACATAGCTGATGTGCACAACACATATGCTTTGAATCATGAAATGTACTCTGCTAAAAACAGAAAAGTCTTCAGAAATTTCTTCATAGAAGAAAGGCTCCCTTTTATGATTGAGGTATTCAAGAATAGTCCTATAGAAATGATATTCTTCATATTCATAAAACTATGATGAAAAAAGAAATTCACATATTGAAATTTATTTTACTTCATTTGCAACTTCACTTGTCTTCTGTGAAGTGCACTAAAAATATCAGGCAGTGAGTTGCACTAGTATTATCCTGCCTGTTTCAGGCCCAAAATATGGGGGGTGGGTGAGAGAGGGAGGGAAAAATTATATAAAGACTTCAAGACATCACCAAGCTTCTTATACAGGGATTCAGTCTGTTTGGGGTTCAAAGTTGTCGCAGATTGCGTTTTCCCACAATATCTACCAACACATACCATCTTCTTTCAATGGGATTTTGACATTGCTCTTGCTCATATTGAAATGTGAGGTCTTAGTTCCCTCTTTTTCAATCTGGATGGTCGTGTGACTGCGACTAAAATGATGCTACATGACTTCTGAGGCAAGTCCATAAAAGCGACATAGTTTCTGCTGATTTTCTTGAGGCATTCACCTTTGGAGCCCTGAGACAACATATGAACAATCTGTCTTCTAGCCACTATGCTGTGAGAAAGTTCAAATTAGCTCACATGGAGAGATCACAAGGAGAGAGCAGACATACAACTATTTGAAGAAATGAAAAGTTCATACAGCTCCCAGCTCCTTCAGCTCCCTGTTGTTCTAGCACCAGGGCCCTTCTGACAGCAATCAAGCAAGATGGAGCCAGAAATGCCCAGCTGAGCCCTTCCCAACTGTTCAACTCACAGAAATCTTGAAATATAATAAGATAATTGTTATTGTTTTAAGTTGCTATGATTTCCAGTGATTTGTGACACAGCTGTGGGTATCTGGAACAATGGCAAATGCTGAGCTGTTTTACACGATCCTAGAAGGAAGTATTGTTGTTTCCAAGTTGTTCCTTATTGTGGTTTCAACAATGCTCACATATAGTTTCTTCTTCTTTTTTGTTCTCTTTTTCCCTTTTCTTCTCTTCTTCTCTTTTTTTTCCTTTTCTTGTTTTCTTCCTTTTGAGGAATTTTCTTTCCATCTGAGAAAAGGTCAGACTTGGTCTTGGTCTTGGTCATCTTGGAATAAATCAAAGTACCAAGAATAAGAAATGCAAGCCTCTCCCAGGACTTTAAATCTTGGAAAGAGTAAAACTATTACCAAAATAAATTTTAAAATAGAACTTGATTCATCTCCGCTATCATGTTGTGATTATTACTCAGTGTTCTCTAGATCCTTGGCACTGTTCTGGCTCTTATCTTATTCTAAAACTACTTTTGTGAACTCTCCTACAATGTTATGCAAATTCCTTTTCTGTATAAGTTATCCACCATGAGTTGGATATACATTCTTAGATAATCCAAGTCAAATTTTGAAGTTTTATCTCCAAACTGATCAATCTACACAAGTAATAATAACAAACCGATGCTGACTCTCCACTTCTTACTGGAGAGAGATTATTTTGGTCCTTGACACCATTTGCTATGGTTTGCATGTGGTTCGTCCCCACCAAAACTTATGTTGAAATTTGATCCCCAATGTGGCAGTATCAGCAGGTAGGACCTAGTATTAAGTATTTGGATCCTGGAGGGTAGATCCCTCATTAATAGATTAATGCCCTTTCAAGGTGGTGAGTGAACTCTTCTCTTACAGAAGTGGATTCATTTCCATGAGACCCAGTTTTCAAAAGGAATCTGACTTCCTCAGTTTCTCTCTCTTGCCTCTTCTCTTGCCATGTGATCTATTTTCACATGCTCTTTCTCTTTCACTTTCTCCCATAGGTTGAAGCAACATGAGATGCAGCTGCACAATCTTGAGCCTTACAGTCACCAGCATTGTGAGCCAAATAAACCTCTTTTCTTTAGAAATTACCCAGCCTCAAGTATGCTGTTATAGTAACTCTACGGACTAAGATGACACTTTTGCATTTGATATTCCCCATTCAAATTGATGTTCATGGCTTGCTAATGGCAGAAATTCTTATTATTCTCTCTTTTTTTATACTATAGATATTTAATATACTTATGTTTACAAATGAATATTTATTCCTCATAGAAAATTATGGAAAATTGTGATAAAATAGAGAAGAAAAGGAAAAGAAGAAATACAGTTTTTCCATATTACTAAGAACATGCAGTTAATGCCCAATTTGAAATAATTTATGTACGTAAGAAATGAGTTGGCTCATGTAACCAACTGTATCCAGGGCAAGGATGATGCTGTTTGCAGGGATGATTGAATCTAGGGATTGAACATATCAAGATTTTTCTCCACATTTCCATCTCTGCTTATCTATGTGAGAAAATTTTACTTTCTCTTACATCACAAGAGCTTCCTTAGATAGCTTAGGGGGTGGAAGGATTTAACCACAGACAATTTCAGTCTGAGTCTAGCATCAATGCTCACAGATGACCTCCCAGGAAAGAAATACCTCATCCAGCTGACTCTGTCTTTATTTGGCAGCTGTAATCTTCAAAGATCTTACAAATTCCAAGTGTGAAACAACTTGACCAATCCATGTAAACTAGTTGGCACAAGGCAGTCAGTTCCATTCCCCTCAGCCACTCTACTGCACTGTTAGTCAGGTGTTTAACTCTTAGATAATCCTCATAATCCTCAACCTCATTTCTACTGCCATGAAAAAATGACCCCTTGATAACCCTCAGGGTGTCATTAGAACTAAAAATTCCACCCATCCTTGGCTGCCAAATTCACATGATGATTCAGAATTTTCTGACATTCTTAAGACCTAGGATCTTCAATTGTAGAACACAGGTTACCACCAACAAGCAATTCAAAGGCCTCTCACTTTTTATGCAGGGACAAAAAAAGGACATATATTATACATATATTACGTACCAAGTTTGTGCTAGTTTTCTTAAATATACTCATTCTCCTTTTCCCACAAGAGTGTAAACAGCTGCCCTGAGGTGTATATTCTAGGTTACCAGAATATGTCCAATTTGAGCAAGGACATAAGTCTTCTATTATAGCTGCTGGAGGTTTAGTGAATCAGAATATATCCTAATTATCTATCTCTCACCAAGATTTGAAAACAACTAAGAGATAGACCCAGAATGACAGGAATCAACCGTTAGCTTCACTACTGAACGAAAACTTAGACTGGAGAACCAAGCTTTGATTTGCAAGCAAATAGGGTTCTATTGTTCTCTGTTCCATGCTCACCCTCTCATATCCCCTATTGTCCTAGATTTTGGGTCAACCTCTCTGCGGGATAGTATGTGCCTACAAAATTCATGTAAAGTTGGCTGAGCATGGTGACTCACGCCTGTAATTCCAGGCCTTTGGGAGGCTGAGGCAGGTAGATCATCTGAGGTCAGGAGTTCGAGACCAGCCTGGCCAGCATGGCAGAACCCCTTCTCTACTAAAAATACAAAATTTAGCTGGGCATGGTGGCGCACACCTGTAGTCCCAGCTACTCAGGAGGCTGAGGCAAGAGAATCACTGGAAGCTGGGAGGTGGAAGTTGCAGTGAGCTGAGATCATGACAATGCACTCCAACCTGGGCAACAGAGTGAGACTCTGTCTCAAAAAAAAAATAAATAAATAAAATAAATAAATAAATAAGAAAGAATTAAAAAATTTCTTGTAAAGTTTGGGGGGAATAAGAAGAACAATTCCACAGTTCTTTAGTCATTTAATGGATTATCTTACTGTGTAAAGAAATGTGGACCTGTGAGTATTTCTATTCCAGGGGAAAAGGCTGAAGATACAGAGAAGAAATAAGAGGCAGGAATATTATTATTGTGGTGATAACTCCATTAAAATATGAAGAGAGGCCGGGCACGGTGGCTCATGCCTGTAATCCCAGCACTTTGGGAGACCGAGGCGGGCAGATCACAGGGTCAGGAGATGGAGACCATCCTGGCTAACACGGTGAAACCCCGTCTCTACAAAAAATTAGCCTGGCATGGTGGCGGACGCCTGTAGTCCCAGCTACTTGGGAGGCTGAGGCAGGAGAATGGTGTAAACCCGGGAGGCGGAGTTTGCAGTGAGCCGAGATCACACCACAGCACTCCAGCCTGGGCGACACAGCGAGACTCCATCTCAAAAAAAAAAAAAAAAAAAAAAAAAAAAAATATATATATATATATGAATGAATGAAGACAATGGCATAAGCAGTTCCTCCCACCCAGCATACTCCTGGCTACCACAAGTGCAATGGAGATGGATGGGAGTAGTAGTCTAGAATAGTCAAGTGACTTCTGCTCAGCCTCAGGTGAATCAGTGTTCTTTCCAGGTCAAATTCAGCAGCGTTGAAGTTTCCACACTCTGATAATCAGCAATCCCATCATACATCACTCTCCATCCTACCTCAGGTACCATCTAAGTCTCCCTCACCCAGAAGCTGTTTTCCTTCCTGCTCTCTGTCCCTAAATCTGAACTCATCACCATGCCCTTTTAAGCCCTGTCACACTGACCCTGGGCAATGGCAATCCACCATCAATAAAATATCCCAACTATCCTCAAATTTTTCTCTGAATCGTCTAAAATATCCTCAAATTTTCCTCTGAATCGTCTCATCCCTTTCTTTCTCTAACTGAAATATGTGTCCCCTGAGAACTCTGATTCCCAGTTTCTGTCGACCACAGACTAGATTTCTCACAATTTCATCTTCATAGTAACTGGGAAATGGTTTTTTTTTTTTTTCACCCTCCTAGCTCCCGATTGCTTCTTTCAAACCCTTTTCTTTCTTCAAAGACCTCAATTTCTTTAAGGTGTGTGTAATGAGATTTTATCATTTACTTCTGCTCTTTGGTGTTGCTAGTTATAATTTCAGTCCTTTCTTTTCATTTATGGATGACTGTATGTATCCGTTTTCAATACCACTCTGGTCCTCATTTTTAAAAATTATCGATATAAATAGAACAGATTTGGCCGGGCGCGGTGGCTCAAGCCTGTAATCCCAGCACTTTGGGAGGCCGAGGCGGGCGGATCATGAGGTCAGGAGATCGAGACCATCCTGGCTAACATGGTGAAACCCCGTCTCTACTAAAAAAAATACAAAAAACTAGCGGGGCGAGGTGGCGGGCGCCTGTAGTCCCAGCTACTCGGGAGGCTAAGGCAGGAGAATGGCGTAAACCCGGGAGGCGGAGCTTGCAGTGAGCTGAGATCCGGCCACTGCACTCCAGCCTGGGTGACAGAGCGAGACTCTGTCTCAAAATAAATAAATAAATAAATAAATAAATAAATAGAACAGATTTAACCAACATGCTGGCCTCTCACGTCTTCTAAGTCCTTGATTCCAAAAATTTCTGTTAGGTTGTGCAAAAGTGATTGCTGGTTTTGCCATTACTTTTAGTGGCAAAAACTGCAATTACCTTTGTACAAACCTAATACTTTCACATTACTTTAGCCTCTCATATGATCTACCCTGATATTACACCAATAATTGTACCTTTATAACCCCACATTTGTCTTATCCTTAATTTGACCAAGCTTTTCTTTCCAATTCATCTCCAAATGCTCACTTCACAAGTTACCTAGTATTATTGAATTTTCTAACCCATAACCCTATAATATTTGTCCTATTACTTCCTTTCCATTATCACTTCCATCCATGTTTAGCCTCCTTTTCATAGTCTGGCATCATAATCCCTTTTTAAAAACACTCAACTTCCTTTTTCCTATTTAGAATTTTTGTAATCCCTCTGTTATGTTTTTCTGTGCTGTGTAACAGGTTACCAAAAACCTAATGGCTTAAAACAATACCCATTCATTATTTCACACCTTCTATAGGTCAGAAGTCTGAACATTAGCTAGATTCTATGCTCAGGGTATAACAAGACTGAAATCAAGTTACCAGCCAGCCCGTGTTCTTTTCTGGAGGCTGGGTTAGAGAAGGAACCACTTCCAGGCTCCATTAGGTTGTTGGCAGAATACTTTTTCTTGTGGTTGTAGAGTTTATGAAGTTCACCTCATCAAAACCATCAAAAGAGAGAAAGTGTGTCTCTGTCGCATTAAGTATCTATCTTTAGGAAAGACTTAAGCCCTCTTTTAAAGAGCTCAACTGATTAGGTCATGCCCACCAAGGATAACCTCCCTTTTGATTAATACAAATTCAAATAGTTAGGGACCTTACCTAGATATCTGGAAAATACCTTGACTTTTTCCATATTCTATTAGTTAGAAGTAAGCCAAGAGGAGAGAATTAAACATTTGGCTCACTGGGGATTAATTTAGGGTATATCTATGCAATCTTAGCAAAATCTGAATCCTGGTTTATATTAGTTTAAATCCAACTTTCTGCTAAACTTGTACCTATATCCAAACATACCTATATTATACAGAATATAAAAATTGCACGTTTCTCTCATAGGTTACTTTTCAAAGACATGATAACAAATCTTGAATGGGTATTTAATACAGAGAATATTTATCTAGAAAGATCACTTTCACTTACAGAAAATGATTTTTTTATTTTCTCTATTTTCTCAAAATTCCAAATCTTCTCACTTTTCATCCTTAACTATTGACTATGCCATATAATTAATAAAGAACTACTCATCCTTCTATTATCAAGTCTACCAGCTCCCTATCATCTGCATGTATTCTGCCTTCCATGCTTTGTCTATTTCTAGTTAGTGAAAAACCTCTTTATTTTTATCAGGAATGTCTCCTCTGTGGATCACTTCCTTGAGGAATTTATTGTCTGCTGGATTTATCTCTTTTGCTCATCAATTTATCCCTCTTCTTTAAAAGTTACCTATCTTAAAACAGAACCTCCAAGAACAAGCTCTTTAGTTTTTCTATAAATGTAAAATTATTCCAAAATAAAAAGGTTGTGACTATAATAACAAAATAACCTTCTTTGTCTACAAATCTCCTCCGGTTGCCTTTGAATTCACCCCTTAAAAGTTGTCTCTCTTTGCTGACTGTGCATGCTCACTTCTCATTCTCTCCTCACCTTTCCCAATTGGACTTTGGTCATCTTATTAAGAATATCGTTGACTTTTCTTCCTACTCTAGTCAAAACTCAATAATTCTGAGTATTCTCATAATTCTCTTCCATTAATTGCTCATAATTATCTTCCATTAATCGCTCCCTTCTTGAATGTATTTTTCTCTGGGATTCAATGGCACCATATGCAACTGTTTTTTCTTATATTTTACTGTTTTCTCTTTCTCAGTCTTTTTTTGCTGGCTCCTTTAAATGATGGCCCTGAGTTTTCTACCTCCACTTTTCCCTATGTAACTTCATCAGTTCTATGGCTTTAAATATAATAAATATCATAATATGTCTGTCACAGGACTTTCTCCAGGGATATAGACCCAACCTCCTACTTATTATACATCATCTTCCATGAATCTGTAAAATACAGATCAAATTTCATGTGATCAAAATGGAAGTAGTTTTTTTCCCTCCAAAATTGACTCTTTCCCAAAACGTTTTCTAGCTCACTCAGTGATAAGGCTATTCACTCTGTTGCTTAGTTCAAAAACTTGCAAGACTCATCTCTTCTCTTTTTTTTCTTTTATACTCCATATTCAAACCACTTGGCTTTTAATCAAAAATATATTTTAAATATAATTACTCCTTTGATGGTCTATCCTTGATTACACCTACTAAAGCAGCACTATAGTTCCTTTCATTCTTTTAACCTAAAATGGTTGCCAGGGGCTTCATTTGGGCTGCTATAATATTGAGTAATTTATAAACAGAATTTTAAGATTTGTCTCTTAAATTCTTAAAACCGAATTTTCCATTGGGATTAAATAAACAAAAATGTGCTTCTCACAGTTCTAGAGGCTGGGAGCTCCATGACCAAGGTGCCAGGAGATTTAATGCCTGGCGAGGGCTCTAGGCTTACTTAATATATGGCACCTTATTGCTATATTCTTACGTGGCCAAAGGGATGGAAGTCTTTCTCAAGCCTTTTATATAAGTGCCATTAGTCCCATTTATAAGGGCAGAGACTTTATGACCTAATCACCTCCTAAAAATCTCAATTCCTAATACGACCACAATGAGGATTCAGTTTCAGTGTGAATGTTAAAGGGACACGAACATTCAGACAACAGCAGAAGCTTTTCTGCATTACGTTCTTCCTTATTACAAATCTTGTGGAAGAATGTGAGAAAATTTTTTTCTCAAGCAGAGTATATAAATTCTTTAATTGTATTGAATAACATGCTGACTTCTTTCACTGAATCTTAGATTCCTATAAAATTTAATTAATAACTATGCTTGGACAACAAATGTAAACCAGAAAAGGTCAATGTACACTTGGTCATATGCTCACTCTAATTCTAGTCATCAAGTCCATGTCATATGCTAACTTTCATCTTGCAAATAGTATATTTCACAGTGCTTTAGCAAAATGTCTTCCTGGTTTTTTTTCTTTTCTAGTTTCTCCTTGAAAAGCTTTTTTGTCCATATGTTAAATATTAGCTTTTTAAAAGTTTTGCTCTGAGCTTTTCTCACATAGCATCTTTTCTCTCTGGATAATCCAATCTCCTCTAATGGCATCATTTATCATCTATGTGCTAATAATACCAAACCTTTATCTCCATCCTACATAGTACCCATAAACTCCAAATACATGCCAATGTGTGCAAATACATGTTGGATATCAAGAAATGAATGCTCAAAAGATACCTCAACAATATCTCATACTTTGAGTATTCACAGTATACTAAGTACTATTCTGAAATATTTACATGTATTATCTTGTTTAATTTTAATAACTCTATGAGTTTAGTAATGTTATAATTATATTAACATTCTCCAGAAAACATAACCAATATGATACAGATAGATAGACAGATAGATAGACAGATATATAACCCACATGATCTAATGTACATATAATCTACATGTAGGTCGACAAGTCCTAAATCTGCAAGGTGAGTTTCAAAGAACAGCCGATGCTACAGTTCAGTTCCAGAGGCCATCAGGCTACAGATGCAAAGAAAAGCCAGTGTTTGCCACAGAATATTCTTTCTGTTGGTGGAGGTCAGTTTTTGGTTCTATTCAGACCTTCCACTAATTTGATGAGGACCACCCACATATGGAGGGCAACCCACTTTCCTCAGAGATCACCAGTGTAAATGTCAATCTTGTAAACGTCCTCAGAGAAATATCCAGAAAAACGTTTGACCAATTATCTAGTCACTGTGGCCCAGTCAAGTGGACATGTAAAATTAACCATTCCAATTATCCAACAACATTCTAAATACGAAGAAATAAAGATATGTAGAGATGACTCACCAAAGATGACTCAGCTAATAAATGGTAGAATCAGGATTTAAAACTAGTCACTCTGAATTCAGAGCCCATTCTCTTCACTCTCATTATTTCAAATGCATCACCTCCAACACTGAACTCCTTGTAAATCTCGGTCTGCTTCTGTGTCCAGTATGTCATTGAAAAGAGTAATGCTGCTCATTGTGCAAGTGGTCTAACTAGAAGTCACCTTTAACTACTCCCTCATACTTGATCAATTCATCAAATTCAATAAATTCCTATTGTTTCTACCACCTGAATACATCTCTGCAACAAATTTCCACAACAGTACCTTAATTGGAAGTTCTATTTTTCCTCATCACCACCTCTTCCATATGCCGTATTGCAGCCAGAGACACCTAATCTCCATCTCTAACTTCATGACTTTGTATATATTATTTCCTCTGACCTAGAACATATCCCTACTTTTCTACTTCTGGGCAATCACAAGTGCATATTCACACATACACTGACACCACCTACCTAAATCCCAGAGTTTGAATAGACCTCAGATAAGAAATTACTTTTCACCAGCATTATTAATTGATATAATAAGAGCTAGTAAATTGGTCTCTTTAAGGGATTTCCCATCCTCATAATCAGTGCGTATTACCTGTAGCCTAATCACCTGCAGCTATAGTCTGAATGTATTCCCCAAAATTCATGTGTTAGTAATGTAATCTCCAGTGCAACATTGTTGGGAGGTGGG
Organism: Trachypithecus francoisi; assembly: GCF_009764315.1. Lineage (NCBI taxonomy): Eukaryota > Metazoa > Chordata > Mammalia > Primates > Cercopithecidae > Trachypithecus > Trachypithecus francoisi. Next base: position 22,656,872 of record NW_022681454.1, read on the forward strand.
TCTTAATGGAAGGCCTTCAGGTCATGTGGGTTTCACCCTCATGAATGGATTACTATCACTATTAAGAACTTGCAAGAGTGAGTTCTTTCTCTTTTGCCCTTCCACTTTGCACCATGTGAGAATGCAGCAAGAAAGCCCTCAACAGGTACCAGTGTCCTGATCTCGGACATCCTAGCCTCCGGAATTGAGAACTAAATTTCCATTCTTCGTAAATTACCCAGTTTCAGGTATCTTGCTATAAGAGCACAAAATGGACAAAGGCAGGCATTGGTGCCAGAGGAATGGGATGTTGCTATATAACAAATACTTAAAATATGGAAGAGTTTTGGGAACTGGTTAATAGGTAGAGGCTAGAACATTTTTGTTGTTGTTGTTGTTGTTGTTGTTTTTTGAGACGGAGTCTCGCTCTGTCACCCAGGCTGGAGTGCAGTGGCGCGATCTCGGCTCACTGCAAGCTTCGCCTCCCGGGTTTATGCCATTCTCCTGCCTCAGCCTCCCGAGTAGCTGGGACTACAGGCGCCCGCAACCACGCCCGGCTAGTTTCTTGTATTTTTAGTAGAGACGGGGTTTCACCGTGGTCTGGATCTCCTGACTTTGTGATCCGCCCGCCTCGGCCTCCCGAAGTGCTGGGATTACAGGTGTGAGCCACCGTGCCCAGCCGGAAGCTAGAACAGTTTTGAAGTACATAACAGAAAACAAAACAAAACAAAACAAAAAAAACCCTGTGTTGCCATGAATGAAGGATTAAGGGCAATTCTGTTCAAGGCTCAGAGGAAGAGAAAAGCTGTAGGAAAAGTCTGAAAATTCTTAGAGATTCCTTAAGTGGACATGTCCAGAATGCTCGAAGAGATGCAGACCATAAAGGCCATTCTGATGAGGTCTCAGACAAAAATGAAGAATAAGGTGTTGAAAACTGAAGAAAAGGTCATCTTTTTTATAAAGTAGCTAAGAACATCACTAAATTATGTTGGTGTCCCAGGACTTTATGAAAATCAGAGATTAAGAGTGATAAACTATGATATCTGAGAGAAGAAATCTCTAAGCAGAAGAAATCTCTAACCTGTTCAGTATGTGCTGCAGCTGTTCTTAACTGCTTTTAGTAAAATGTAAGAAGAAAGAAATGATTTAAAGATGGAATTTATAATCTTAAGGGAAACAGAGGAAAAAATTTGAAAACCTCTCACCTCGGCCATGTAAATAATTTAAAAATTGTGTTAGAGAAAGAGAATATCATGGGTGTGGCCCAAGTATTATTTGATGGAGAGATTAGTATGAATCAAAGAAATTCAGCTGCTATTCATCAAGACAATAGGAGAATGACCCCAAAGGCATTTTGGAAATCTTCAAGGAGGTTACCTTTTCTGTCATAGCCCCACAATGCTAGGACTTTGAGGCAGAATGGTTTAAAGGGATGAGCCCAGGGCACCTGTGGGACCCCAGGGATCACTGCCAAGGGCTGCCTTGGGTCTTTACTCCCCACGTGCCAGCACAGCACTCCTTGACCACCCCAATTGTGGCTCAAAAGTGCCCAAGTGCAGTCCAGTTGCATCCCAGGCCACTGTGCCCCAAAGGATGCAAGTGGTGAGCCTTGGCAGCAACCGCATGGTGCTGATGGTGCAGGCACACAGAGGAGATGAACTGTGAAGGCATGGCTTCCTGCACCTGGATTTCAAAGGATGTCTCCAGCAGCCTCAGGACTCTGGCAGAGATGTGCTACAGTGGTATAGCTGCCACAGAAAGATCCACCTCCACTCCGCCCGCCCAAGCCTCAGGCAATGCTCAGTGGAACTATGGGGTCCAGGCTACTGCAAAGAGCTCCCACAAGCACAATGCCTAGTGGACCTGGGGAAACAACAGGGCCCTGAGACTCCAGTCCTGTAGAGCCACCAGCACCCAACACCAACCTGGAAGAGTTGCAGGAACTTTCTTCCAGCCCATGACAGTGGCGTGGGCGGTACCCAGCAAAGCCATGGGCTTGGAGCAGCCAGGAGTCTTGATGACTCAACCTCTGCCCCCGTGTGTCTGAAAGGGAGGTCATGGAGTCAAAGATTATCCTCAAACTGTGAGATTTCATGCTGTTTGCCATTTTGAGTTTTGGACTTACTGGGGACCTGTTACTCCTTCTTTCTCTTCTATTACTTTTTCTGATGAAATGTTTATCCTATGCCTCGCCTACCATTGCATTTTGAAAGCACATAAATTGTGTGGTTTCACAGGCTCACAGCTGAAGAGAAATACTTCAGGATGAATTGTACCTTGAATCTCACCTAAATCTCATTTAGATGAGATTTTGGACATAGACTTTAAAGTTTGTGGTGAAACAAGTTAAAGCGTTCGGGGTATTGGTATGGAATAAATGTATTTTGCATGGAAAGAACATGAATTTGTGGGGCAAGAGGCAGAATGCTATGGTCTGAATATGTCCCCTAAAATTGGAAATATGTCCCCTGTGTGTTGGAAATTTAATCCCCAACGCAACAGTATTGAGAGGTGCAGTTAATGGGAGGTGTTTTGATTGGGAGGGCTCCACCTTCATGAAGGGATTAATACTGCCATAAAAAAGGGACTGTGGGAGTAGATTTTCTGTCTCTTTCCCTTCTGTCTTTTGCGTTGTGAGAATACAGCAAGGGAACACACACAAGATGCTGTCACCTTGATTGTAAACTTTCCAGCCTACAGAACTGTGAGAAATAAGTTTCTTTTCTTTGTAAGTTATCAAGTTTTAGGAATTCTGTTATAGCTACACAAAATGGACTAGGACCTGGCTAGCTATTTGATTCTTTCCCTACATGACATGCTCCTTGAAATCCTCTTTGTGTGATATAGTGCCTGTATATGATAAACACTCAAAAATTGCCTGTTAGGTAAATGCATCTCTCTATTTTTCCTCTTATATCCACCTTGTCTTTCTTAAATTTGCCATATCCTACTCAGGGATGCTATACTGAAATATAGGATGACCATGTCAATATGTACCATTATGAAAAGTATAAAGAAAATGCTTATTGCTCTTTAATGTTTAAAAATACACTTGGAGCATTCTAGTGGCCAGGTTTTGTGCCATCAGTCAATATTTTGCCATGTGAAACTGATGATCAACAAGATCAGTCAGGAAAATATTGAGTTTCATCTACACTGATAAGTGAAGCATGTCCAGTGGGAGCTCTATTTAGACTTTCAACATTATGTAAGAATCCCCAAGGAGGTAGATAGCATTAGCCATAGAAAAGGGAGCCCCTAGGCAGAAATCATGGTTTTGGGTGTTCTGTGACAGGAAGAACAGAAGACCACATTCCAAGGCTAGAGAGAAGAAATAGGAAAGATAAACACAGGTGGAGGAGGTCCAAGCTTTGGCCATGTGAACAGAATTATTTTTATCATTAGAGAATAGACATCTAAGCAGTAGCAAAGGTCAAATCTCAGGAATTTGGGGGAGGTGGATCTTAATTGCATAAGCATATGTCTGCCCACTGTTTTGTGTAGCTGTGTCATGTCATGTGCCTCAGACAGCACTTCAGAGCTACTTAGAAATAACCATAGTCACAGCTGACTCAGGAAATTGTGAGCCAAGCCTATCATTGGGAGAGGCTGGAAGGTACTAAAACACAACGGTAAAATTTTTCCTTTCTTTGATGATTTCTGTCCACATGTTAGTGCTGACTAGAAATGCAGTCAACATTATTTCTTACTGACTTTCCTATAGAGCTTCTCTATTACCAAAGAGCTTAGTTAACAGGAGCTTTTTGTAGGCATAAAATATTCCATTGCTTCCTCCTTCCTGTTATTCCTTTAGGATCTCCTCTTACCCACCCGTGTTTACACTATAGAATAGTGATCAAGAACAAGGACCCTGAAGATAAGGCCTAATATCAAATTCCACCTATACCACATACAGATGAGTTATGTAACCATGGAAAGGTTACTCAATCTCTATGCCTCAGTTGTCTTGTTTATAAAATGAAGAAAATTATAATGCCTGCATGTCAGAATTGTTGTGAAAATTAAGCTGTTAATAGTGAGTAAAATCTTAGAAGGGTACTTGCAACATAATAAGCTTTGTATGGTGTTAGCCATTATTTTACAGAGTTAAATATACTTTCCCATTCTTGAATAATACTTTATGCATACCTCTATTACAGCTCTATTACATTCCTTGTACTTTACTTGTATATCTCCCCTCTGAGATGGTAAGCCTTTGAGGGCATATTATATTCTCTGTATTCTTGAGTATATAACACTGTGCCCAATATTGACCAAGGATGAAATTTAAGTCGATAAATCAATTAATTTCCATGAAATACACGATGCAATTTTTCTTGTTTCTTCCAAATGAAAAAGGGCTATATTATTTAACAACTTATTTAAAATTTAGAAAACAAATGAAGGAACACAAAGTCATTCCTAAACTCCTGGGTTTGTGCCAACAAGAGCAAAGGAGTGCTTCAAAATGTGATTCTGAAGTTACATTTGCTTTATTTAAAAATCATAATATATTACAGTAATTAAACTGTTTCATGACCTCATTGAAATCCTGTAAGGCTTAATTAATGTTTATAAAGCCTTTTGCAATCCTCAGGTGAGAAGCACCAGGAAAGTGTAAGAAATCATTATTGTTATCACTGATTCCATCTTAAATGATTGCAAGCAGTTTGCCTCACCTAAATTTGCTGATTAAATTCAAGCTATGACCATGCAGAACCACAAGCAAAATTCATTTCTACAATGTAGCTCAGCTTTTCTTATTTACAAGGTTGTAGACAAATAAAAATACAGTCATCTCTTTATACCCATGGGGGATTGGTTCCAGGACACCTGCCGGATACCAAAATCTGCAAACGCTCAAGTACCTTATATAAAATAGAATAATATTTGCATATAACCTACAAACATCCTCCAGTATACTTTAAGTCATTATTACTTAAAAGTCACTAGATTACTTATAATACCTAATACAAGGTAAAGAGTATGTAAATGGTTGTTATACTGTATTTTTAAATTTTTATTATGTTTTATTGCTCTATTATTTTTTATTTACTTTTTAAAATATTTTAGATCTGCAGTTAGTTAAATTCATGCAGGCAGAACCCACAGATATGAAGGGGTAACAATGTATAATTTTTCAATGTAACTATTGTTCAGAGAGGTGACACATAAAAATGATGATAAATAATGGGTAAAGGCAAAAACATGAGAGTAGGCTATTGGCCTCAACTGTACCACCTGGGAACTTGTCCTTGCAAAATATCTTCCTATGAAGTTTGGAATGAGGCAGATCTAGGTTAGAAAACTTTCTCTATAACTTTCTTTGTTTGTAACTTTGGGAAAGTTACTTGGGGGAGCAAGGGTTACACCAGATAGGTAAAAGACTCTAACCCAGTCCTTAACATAGGACCTGGCACATAGTACATGGTCAACATATATAAATTTCAATATATAAGTGATTGTATAATGATGTGTATTAAACAGTTAAAATACATTATCACCGACACTTAAAAGATTAATCACTTCTATCTTTTGAAGGGCCATCATTCTATCATCCAAGATGACTTATTCCCCAAGAGCTCTGAATAACTGCATTTTGCTGTGTTATTTCCATGACTAACAATTCTGATTTTGAAGGACACTCAATCATGAAGTCATATCAAAGGCTTTAACTAAGATGTTCTGTTTATCTATTGCTGCATGACAAACCACCTCAACATTTAGCGCTGTAAAACACCCATTTTTATTATGCTCACAATTCAGAAAGGTAGAGAAGGATGATCTCATCCCTGCTCTGTGATGACTGGAACCATAGCCAAGATGACTCAAGTATCTCAATTTATCTGGGCCAGTTCAATGATACTCATATATCAAGAACCTTAGTTTTGTCAAATTCATCTTCAATTTTCTCTCATTGTGTCTCCTTGGGCTGAAATGTCCAAGATGGCTTTTTATTTTAAAAGTATGTTGCCTCAGTTGGGATGGCTAACACAACTGGGGCTAGCAGGTCATCCCTCTCTCTGTATGTAGTATCTCCACATGACTAGCTTGAACTTCTCTAAAGAATGGTATTTTTAGGATTTCTTACATGGCAATTACTTCTCCTAGGATGAGCATTCCAAGAGGCATGGACAGAGTTGCACAGGTTCTGATGACTTAGGCATAGAAGTCTAGAACATCACTTTTGCCACATTCTGTGGATCCAGCAAGTTACCATGGGCATCCTAGGCTCACAGGGATAAAATTAGATTCCAATTCTCAGTTGCAGGAGAAGGAAAGATTCCACATCCACTTTTTATCTTCCCCATAAGAGAAAAATCATTTATTTCTTAACTTTCTAGAAGTCAAAAAAGCATCATGAAGAAGAATAATTCTTCTTCTTCTTTTTTTGAGACAGAGTTTCACTCTTGTCGCCCAGGCTGGAGTGCAGTGACATGATCTTGGCTCACTGCAACCTCCACCTCTGGGGTTCAAGCGATTCTCCTGCCTCAGCCTCCCAAGTAGCTAGAATGACAAGCACCCACCACCATGCCCGGCTAATTTTTGTATTTTTAGTAGAGACAGGGTTTCTCCATATTGGCCAGACTTGTGTCGAACTCTTGACCTCAGGTGATCTGTCTGCCTTGGCCTCCCAAAGCACTGGGATTACAGATGTAGCCACCATGCCTGGCTGAAGAATTCTTCTTTATTAGCTGCCTGGTGCACTTCAGAGATTTAGAGAGAAAAGCTATAAATTTGGTTCTGCCACTTATTAACTGTGTGATTTTGAACACATCTCTTAATCTCTCATCTTGTCTTCTAATGTATCAAGGAGAAAAATAATGTCTTTTTTATCCATATCACTGATTTGTTGAGAAGGTGACATAATGGAAGAAAAAGGTGAAGAAAATTTAGAAATCCTACACAGCTGCTAGGTATCATTGTTAGTGAAATACAGGCAGGAAATTACAGTCACTAGGATTTGCAGGTCTAATTAAGAAGAGTTAGTTGCCTTGAGTTCCTAGACTCCTGACTGAGGCACATAGAAATTTCATGACTAAATAATAGTTTATTCAATTTGAAGTCAAATTTCAACCTCAAAATTGAGGCGTTGGTTGTACCTTGGTCTGACTCTTTGTCCAAGGCCTTTGAGTCTCCCAGCTGACTGATCTCTATCTCACCTGGAAAGAGGAATAAGATGAAAATTTTCCATGTATGTAATAACTAAACCATATAACCATTTTGTGACTTTTTATCAATTCTAAGTTTATTTGATTATAAATATGAACACTTGATCATTTGTTCATTTTGTGCACAGAAGACCTTTAGGCTCTAATTCTTGCTAACAATCAGCTGAGGAAGGGAAAAGATATCTGAGCAACAATTTAGTAAAAACTGGGGTGTAGTTGCTCCTGTGATCCCCAACATCTACATGCTTAAGGGTAGGGTCCTGTTGTGTGTAGTTTTCAAAACTCTGAGTCTTCCCTTCACTTTGTGCTTCTGAGTATTTTATCACTTTTTAAAAAATGTGTTTATTCTGGGATTATTTCAAGAAAGATAGAGATTTCCTTGAACAATGTTTAAACAAAACATTTAAACTTAGTAAGGTAATATGGTATAGAGACAACAGCACCAGCCTAGTATATGTCAATATTTGGGATATAAATGTTTGAGCTTCAGTTTCCTTTGAAGACAATGAGATCAGAATATTTGAATTACTGGAATTAGGAGATTCTATGATTCTTTGGTTGATTTTTTTTTTTTTCCAAATATGTGACCATTGCTGATTCTGAAACAATGTAACTATAAATGAAGCATAACTTAAAACCCAAACAGTGAGATGGTCTCTGGCAAATGTCTACTGTGACAGAACAACAACAGCCCTGACTTGACAGAGGGTTTCCAAGTAGTTACATTCCTAGAATCACTTATGGTATGAGACAAGTGGAAAACTCTACATATTCTAAGAAGCCACCAAGGTATATGTTCTCCCAGCCTCTCCTTAGTTCATACTGCTTTTAAGGCATCAAAATGATTCTTGGATCTGACTGCCATTAAGTCTCATGTCCACCTTCCAGGTTTCATCTTTCTTTACTTTTGGCAATATTTGACACTGATAACCAGATTCTCTTTAAACTTACTTATTCTTTGATTTCTGAGACAAAACTCTCTTGATTTTCTTCCTACTGCTCTAGTACATTCTTCACAATCCTCTTTATGGCTTTTTCTTCTATTGCCTAATCCTTAAAGGTTTGTGTGACACAAACCTTTCTCTATATATGCTTTTTGAATGATCTCACCCATATCCAAAGCTTTCATCATCATCAACTTGACATCTAGCCAATAAATACTTATTTACTGTCTTTCTTCTTCCAGAGACTATAATCTGATATTCTGAATTTAAATCTACAGCCTGGTTCTTGATGCTGAGCTGCACATATGCATATACATCTGCATACTAAATATATTCACTTGCAAATACATGACATAGTAGAATTAGCCGTCATGGTCTATGTGAATGATACTCCCTGGAGTTGTGCAGCTCTCTGCCTTTCCTAATGTATGACTCAAAGTCAACTTGTCCAAAATTAGACTCATCTTCTATTCCCGAAATGACCATTGCTCCTCTAGTGTTTTCTAGCTCAGTGAACGAGATTCAAAATTGGCAAGTTGTGAAATCACTGAGTCATCTGGATCTTCCACTTAATAAAAAGGGAGGACAACATCAACCTTAAAAGAATATTAAGGCTCCTCTAGAAGACTCAGCAAAATGATAAATGCAAAACACCCATTCTAATACTTTGTGCATATTAAGTATTCAACATTTATTACTCTCCATCCCATCAATGTCCAAGCCAGAAACTGGACCTCATCTTTGATTTTTTAAAAAAGTTTTCAGCTCCTTCAGCAAGTTCAAAAACACTTCCCTCTTTTCCTATTGCTTTTTTTGGAGACGGAGTCTCGCTCTGTTGCCCAGGCTGGAGTGCAGTGGTGCGATTTCGGCTCACTGCAAGCTCTGCCTCCCAGGTTGACGCCATTCTCTTGCCTCAGCCTCCCAGTAGCTGGGACTACAGGAGCCCACCACCATGCCCGGCTAATTTTTTGTATTTTTTTTAGTAGAGACGGGTTTCACTGTGTTAGCCAGGATGATCCTGACCTTGTGATCCACCCACCTTGGCATCCCAAAGTACTGGGATTACAGGCATGAGCCACCACACCTGGCCTATCTTCCTATCTTATCCTACTAACTGGTTTTCCTCATCTTAGCCATGCCCCCTTCTCTATCTATCTATTACACCTTCTCCTCATTGAATTTTCAAGATGCTATTAAATTCTTTTGTTCCGTTTGACACTCAGCACAGGCTTTCCACAGCTAATATGGCTTGGCTGTGTCCTCACCCAAATCTTATCTTGAATTGTAGCTCCCATAATCCCTGTGCGTCATGGGAAGGACCCGGTGGGGAGTAATTGAATCATGGGGGCAGGTTTTTCTCTTGCTGTTTTCATGATAACGAATAAGTCTCATGAAATCTGATGGTTTTATAAAAGGCAGTTCCCCTGCACATATTCTCTTGCCTGCCACCATGTAAGATGTGTTTTGCTCCTCCTTCATCTTCTGCCATGATTGTGAGGCCTCACCAGCTATGTGGAACTGTGAGTCCATTAAACCTCTTTATCTTTAAAAAGTACCCAGTCTCAGGTATTTTTTCATAGCAGTATGAGAACAGACTAATATCGCAGCATTTGGGGCAAAAGTCCAAACTTCTAAGCTTGGCACATAAGATACTTCATGACATGGCCTTGTTTAACATCCACCACTTTTCCCCTTATACTCTGATCCAGACAAACTCACCTCTTTCATTTCCTTTGTAATTTGCTGCTTCTGCTGCTGGAAATGTCCCTCCTTTTTTCTCTAATTTACTTCTGCTACTGTTTCAGAATTTAGCTCACGGTCATCTTTTTAAGGACATTCTTCTGGATGCTGAGATTGGATTAGGTTCCTATACTGCTTACATGTAGCAGTAGAATAAGGTCCCTGAAAGCATAAACTGCCTCTTAGCCACCTTTGTAATCCCAGTGGCAAGCAAAAGGCCCAGAGTGCATATACTTATGCAAGCAATGAATGAAAGAATGGATGTATGAAAATGGTAGCATCCAAGTGAATGCTATCCAGGCAATGATCACAGCTGTTAAAATTGTATATATAGAGAAATATTTAGACTGCATTAGATTGGGGATAGTGGAGTTTGCAGGGAGCAGCTGAAGGCCAATCTGTGATCCTTCCTGGGATTCTGATGGATCTAAGTATGGCTATGGAATGGAGGAACTAGCAGACAGGAACCTATTTGTGTGATACACTAATAAGTCTCTATAGGGAAAGAAAATCCAAGGCAGTGTTTCTCCATCAGGGCTTCAAGAATTCTATTTTTTTTTTTTTTTTTTTTTTTTTTTTTTTTGAGACGGAGTCTTGCTCTGCCGCCCAGGCTGGAGTGCAGTGGCTGTATCTCAGCTCACTGCAAGCTCCGCCTCCCGGGTTCACGCCATTCTCCTGTCTCAGCCTCCCAAGTAGCTGGGACTACAGGCGCCCGCCTCGTCGCCCGGCTAGTTTTTTGTATTTTTTTAGTAGAGACGGGGTTTCACTGTATTAGCCAGGATGGTCTCGATCTCCTGACCTCGTGATCCGCCCGTCTCGGCCTCCCAAAGTGCTGGGATTACAGGCTTGAGCCACCGCACCCGGCCTCTAAGAATTTTTTAAAAAGCTTTATATTTCACTTGGATGATAACACAAATAGCTACAATATATTGTAAGAACACACTAATTTATAGCTGGGCAATACAAGAGTTTCAGAGTCAGTGTTAGTTTTTACATAATGCAATTTTAAATACTGTCTGCTAATAAAAAGAAAAAGAAAGGAAGAAATTTGTTTGACACATAAACACCATTTAACATAAAACATAAGCCAAACTACATCAAAGCTCATTGAATAAAAAAAGAGTCCATGATACACTGAAGAGCTGAAATTGGTGGAGAAATTTAATACATGCCACTTTAAAATTAGAAAAAAATTGTGCCATAGCATATTGATGCCATATTCACATTATCGGAAATTAGTTTCAACCCAACAACATCATCCATCACAGTACACTAATGTTGTTATTTTTAGATATTTTTTCTGTTTTTATTTAATTTATGAACTTATTTTTGCTTTATATTACATAAGAGCTTTACACATACAAACATTTAAGGACAGTATAATAAAAACAACTTAGTATAATGCTGGAAACTTGAGAGATTATCTTTTTTAAAATAACTTGCACATTACTCAGAATGGAAAAAGACTTGTGTTGATGAAAAAAGGATCAGGTCATAACAAAATTGGGAGTAAAAGCTTCTTTGTCAGAGGAGAAGGTTTTACCTCCTAGCCCAGCATGTGCACAAATACATGTATACACACTACACACAAACACACATGCACACGTTACACATACACAGACACACAACATAGCTAACTCCCACACAAGAATATACACATGCAACATACGACACAGACTTAAACATACACACTTGCATAGTAACATGCATGTGACACACATACACATATTTACATATATCACAAACAGCCCCATGCATACAGAAAACACACACACACACACACACACACACACAACTTCCATGAATTTATGTCTGCATTTTATTAAGAGAGGAAAAGGACAAAAAATATAAACTGAGAGCTCAGTTCTCTAGAGTTTAGTGCTACAGATTTTAAAACAAGCCGTCTTGAATTAAGCTGCTCAACTAACAACCTCAACTGTGCCCTGTCCTAGCTGAATATCCTAGCTGGACATTCAAGTTCAGTTCCTCACTCTTCTGGTCATTAAGTTGGGAAGGATAGTGAGCACTTAGCTCATGGAATTGTTTAGAGAAGTGAATGCATTATTGTGTGATGACAACTTTAACACTACCTGGCACATAGGAAAAAAATAAATAGTGGCCTCCTTTGGTAAAAATTTAGATTTGATGGACAGAGAGTGCTGCTTTGGGATCCTATGTGAGCTGCAAAATTAAAGAGAGTTTCTCCCTTCTTTTGTCAGAAAAAAATGAGAAGCCTGGGAGTTGTCCCTAATCTCTTGCAGTTTGTTACAACCCACACTTAACCAATAACCAGTCTTGTTGAATTTTTTTCCCTCTGAAACTCTCTTTGGTTGATGTGTGTCTCTTCAACTCACGTGGGCTGAGGCAAGAGGTTTAGAACTGCTTTTCCCACACCTACTTTGTTTTCCCCAGTGCAACCAAGCAGGACATTTTACAAAGGCAAATTTCATCCTTATTCCCTTAACACTTAACGACTTCCCAGTGCTTTGAGGATAAAGCTCTGCACAATCCAACCCTCTCAAATTCAACATGCTCCTTGCTAGGTCAAGACACTCATCTCTGTTGCGTGCCACTCGCCTCTTAGAAAGCCTCATAAGAACAAGGACTGTCTATTTAAGTTAACCATTGTCTCTTTATCACCTACTAGAAGCCTCTCTAAATGTTGATTGGATGGATGAACAAAACACAACACTGTTATAACACATCAGCAGATGTGCGCTCTATCTATTTTGCCTTTAAATTATCCAGTTTGGGTGCAAAAGGGTGCTGACCAACAGGCAAGACAATGATGATATGATGTCACAGACCATGAGGTACTGATATGATAGGACAGTACCCACGGCGTATGACATTATCTGGTGAAAGGTGGTAGGACACAGTGGTACCATCACTATGGTTCACCGTATGTTGGGAATAATATGTTCACCATATGTTGGGAATAAGGTAACCATAAAATTGTCAGTGGTGCCTCATGAACATATTGGCTTCCAATAAAAGGAATGTAGACTAGAAGTGGTATCTTTTGTTTGTTTCCTTTCTTGCCTTTTGTTTTTAATCTGTGGTTTCACAAAGATTTCTTTGTGAACACAAATGAGACTCCTCCTGGCTCTGTTTAGTAATACATAGTGATTTCTTTGTAGCAGAATGGAGGGCTGGTAAGATCTAGAAAAAAAAAAGGGCAGCTATATAGCTGTATCTCCCCTTCCCCGCCCCACCCCCGGGTGAAATTAAAGACCTGTGCTGGTCTGGTTCTCTGACATGCATGCTAATGGGAAACTCTACACACATATCACAACTGTATTCACACCCAGCATAGTTTGCTTAGCTCAAGCCATGATAGGGAATGAGGATGGGAAATAAAGCTCTTGGCTCATTGGCTCTAGTCTCTCTTGGTTCCATGGAGACATGCTTGTCAAGGCAACGTGGTTAAGGAGGACTAGAAAAATGCATTGTTAGGTTTGAGATGCCTGATGCTCACAGATTTCCTCCTATATGCCTTTGTTTGGTAAAAGAGACACCAGTAGTCTGTCTGGTAATTGGGAGCAATATCTGAATATTCAACTCTAAAGGGTCTGTATTCAAGTTGGGAAACCTTAGCTTACGTACATGTTTGACTCAAGCATCTGCTATACATGTACCCCTATCACGTGTACCCCATCACACTACTGATATCACCTTATATCACTACAGACATATCACTACAGGTATTATCAAAAGGTAATTGCTGTTAACTATGTGTACTTTTTCAATTCATTTATATTATCTTTTCCAAATTCTTAAACTCTTATTTGTGGGATATACTCAATTCAAAGTAGTTTCAATACTCCATTCGGATATTAACTTCATTTTCCCTCCAGCATAACCCCATCGTATAAAGTAAATGACCTGATAACTAACAGTTGAATGCTCTAGTTAACTCTGATATTTCAATAATTCCTCTGTGAACTTTTTTGTAAAATGAACGATTTCTCTGTAATAAAAAAGATCCTCCCCAGTTATTGTCTTATAGATATGCAGAGATGGGAAATCATTTTTAAGTGAGTAAATTGTAGATTTTCTCTAACTGAATATGTATATACTTATTAAATGAAAGTTACTGTGAACATTATATATACTCATTTGTTCAAAATTTAGCTGTTTCCCTTTAACACTAAAATTACAAGAAAGAGATTTCTTTCTTTTCTTTTGTCACTTCAAAATTCTGCACTGTTTGGGGATCAGCGTTCATATTGTAAAGAAGATATTTTGCATTTTTATTTGTTTAGATATTATTTATCAGATTTTTTGAAATGGGGGGATATCTATCTTTTCTTATTATACTTTAAGTTCTAGGGTACATGTGCACAACGTGCAGGTCTGTTACATATGTATATATGTGCCATGTTGGTTTGCTGCACCCATTAACTCATCATTTACATTAGGTATATCTCCTAATGCTCTCCCTCCCCAACCCCCACCCCAAGATAGGCCCCAGTGTGTGATGTTCCCCGTCCTGTGTCCAAGTGTTCTCATTGTTCAGTTCCCACCTATGAGTGAGAACATGCGGAGTTTGGTTTTCTGTCCTTGTGATAGTTTGCTAAGAATGATGGTTTCCAGCTTCATCCATGTCGCTACAAAGAACATGAACTCATCGTTTTTTATGACTGCGTAGTATTCCATCGTGTATATGTGCCACATTTTCTTAATCTAGTCTATCATTGATGGACATTTGGGTTGGTTCCCAGTCTTTGCTATTGTGAATAGTGCTGCGATAAACATATGTGTGCATGTGTCTTTATAGCAGCATGATTTATAATCCTTTGGGTATATGACCAGTAATGGTGATCGATCACTGGGTCAAATGGTATTTCTAGTTCTAGATTCTTGAGGAATCGCCACACTGTCTTCCACAATGGTTGAACTAGTTTACAGTCCCACCAACAGTGTAAAAGTGTTCCTATTTCTCCACATCCTCTCCAGCACCTGTTGTTTCCTGACTTTTTAATGACTGCCATTCTAACTGGTGTGAGATGGTATCTCATTGTGGTTTTGATTTGCAATTCTCTGATGAACAGTGGTGATGAGCATTGGTGGGGGGAGGAATATCTTTCAATAAGAGAGGATGATTTCCCAGGAATCAATTTGTTATATAATCTTAGTGTTTTTTCACATACTTGGTATTTTTCAAATGCTGCAACCGTTCTACAGAAAATGATGATCCATCCACAATCATTTCACTCACTTACTCCTTCATTCATTCAACAAAACATTTACTGTGTAATTACTATACATGCAACATCCAACGCATTTTGACAGGTTTTTAAAGGTATGATCGACAAACAATAAACTGCATATATTTTTAAAGTGTTCAATTTGATAAATTTTGGCATATGTTTGTGTCTCTGAAACCAATACCACAATAAAGGTAAGGGGCATACTCTTTACCCCCCAGAACTTTACTTGCAACATATCATCCTACCCCAACTACCATCACCAGTAACCACTGTCCTGTTATCTGTCCCTATAGTTTAGTTACATTTTCTAGAGTTTTATATGAATGGAATGTTTGTCTTTTTTCTTTTACTCAGCATACTTACTTTGGGGTTTGTCTGCAGTGTTGTGTGTATTAATAGCATAGTAATTTTTATTGTTGAGTAGTAGTCCATTTTATGCATACACTATAATTTGTTTATTTATTCATCCATGATGGGCATTTGGGTTAATTCTGGTTTTTAACTATAATAAAGATGCTATGAATTTTCAAGCACAAGTCTTTGTATGAACTTATGTTTTCACTTCTCTTGGATAAATACCCAGCATTAGAAAATAATATAGTAGATATATCTGCTCTATCTAGTTTAATTATTTTAAGTACAACTTTTTCAAACTGGTTGTAACATTTTGCATTTGAAACTGTAGTGTATGGAATTACATTTTCTGCGCATCCTCATCAACACTTGATATGGTCAGTCTTTTCCATTTTAGCCATCTAATATATGTGTAGTTATATATCATGTTTTTAATTTGAATTGATCTGATTTATGTTGTTAAATATCTTTTCAGGTGTTCACTTGCCATCCCTCTTTCCTCCACAGTGAAGTATCTATTTGAATCTCTTTTCCCTATTTGCCACTGGATTGTTTATTCTCTTATTACTGAGTCTAGACTATCTTTATAGATAGTCTAGGTATGTTCTTTACTGATATGTAATTGCCAAGAAGTTCTCCCAATCTGTGGCTTGTCTTTTCAGTCTCTGAACAGTGTCCTTTAAGATTTTTAATGTTAAGTTCAGTATATGAATTTTTCCTTATGTAGATCATGCTTTTGATGTTAAAGATAGACATTTTTGTCTAATCAAAGGTTTCAAATATGTTTTCTTAGGTTTCTCCTAAAAGCCTCGAAGTTTTAGATTTTATACTTAGGTTTATGTCTCATTTTAAATTAATTTTTGTATTTAGCGCAAAGTGGAAACTCATTTTTTGGGCACGTGAATATCCTTGTCCCACACTATTTCTACAATGGCTATAATGTTTCTCCTGAATTGCCTTTGCACTTGTGTTAGAAATAGTTGTTCATATGTGTATCTAATTCTGAAATCTCTATTTTCTTTGATATATCTGTCTATCTTTATACCAATATTAAACTGTCTTAATAACTGTACCTTTGTAATTATTCATGATACTGTCTCATTTAAAGTTGTTTTGGCTATTCTAGGTTTTTTACATTGAATAGGAATTTTGGAATTGACTCATCAATTTCTACAATAGAGTCTGCTGAGATTTTTACTGATAATATATTAAATATATTTTTCAATTTGTAGAAAATTGTTGTCTTGGCAATATTGAGTCATTGAAACCATGAACAAAGCATGTATCTCCTTTTATTGAGAGCACCTTCAATTTCTTTCAACAATATTTTATGGCTACCATTATAATTATTTTACACATTTTGATAGATTTACTTCTAAGTATTTGATATTCTTCATGCTCTTCTAAATGGCATACATTTATTAATGTAATTTTAAAATTATTTGTTGCTTATATATACAAACACAACTATTTATTACATACACTGCGTCTGCACTTATTGCTTCTATTATTGGTAGAGTCAACATACTTTCTACATAAATGATCATGTCAACTGTGAATACAGAATTTCTGTTTTGGCTTTCCACTCTAAATGCCTCTATTTTTGTCTCTTGCATTTTTAGCCTGACTGGAACCCATGGTAACATAAGTAAAAGTAGAAAGTGCACACCCTTGCTTCTTTTCTAATCTCAGAGGTAAAATATGGAGTTTTCAATATTAATTGTGATACTATCTGGAGATTTTCCTTGGATATCCTCTATCAGGTTGAAGACATTCCCCTCCATTACTGAGAATTATGTTGTTGTTTTTAATCACTGATTAAAGATGTTGATAGATGTTGGAACTTAAATGATTTTTTTTAATGATCGAGATGATTATATGTTTTTTTTTAATTTTTAGTTTGTTAAAGGAGTGTTTTTGTTTTAAAAACACTTTCAATGTTAAATTTCATTGTCTAAGTGTTTTAAAAATACTTCATGTCAATTGTTATTATATATATTGGTTTGTAGTTTTTATCTCTTACAGTGTCTTTGCTTTTTGAACCAGAGTAATGCTGGATTCATAGAATGAGCTAGGAAGCATTTCCTCATTTTTAATTTTTTGGAAGTTTGTGTAAAATTACTGTTATGTTTTCTTTACTGTTTAGTAAAATTTACTAATAGAACCATCTGGATAGTATTTTGTTTATATGTTTAGATTTATATTTTAGGCCGGGCGCGGTGGCTCAAGCCTAATCCCAGCACTTTGGGAGGCCGAGACAGGCGGATCACGAGGTCAGGAGATCGAGACCATCCGGCTAACATGGTGAACCACGTCTCTACTATTTGGCGGGCCCTGTTCCCAGCTACTTGGGAGCTGAGGCGGAGAATGGCGTAAACCGGGAGGCGGAGCTTGCAGTGAGCTGAGATCCGGCCCATGCACTTTGGCAACAGAGGAGACTCCGTCTCAAAGAAAAAAAAAAAAAAAAGAAATTTATATTTTAAATAGGTATAGTTCTAGTTGAGTTATCTATTTCTTCTTGATTGAGATTGGTGGTTTGTACCTTTTAAGTAATTTGTTTATTTTACTTGTTAGTGAATTTATTGGGATGACATTTTTAAAATAATGTCTTATTAACATTACTATAATTATCTGTTTGATCTGTAGTAATATCATCTTTCTTATTACTGATATAATAATTTTCTGTCTTCTTTCTTTTTCCCTGATCATTCTGTCTAGAAGTTTATTAATGTTATTAATTTTCTCAAACAGTTTTTGGCTATATAATTTTATTTTTACATATATTGTATTTTTATATCACAGTTAATTACTTTTTTCTCAGTTACTTTTGATGGCATATAAATTATAAGAAGACTACCTTTTTTAATTTTTTATTTTTATTTTAAGTTCTGGGGCATATGTGCAGGACATGCAGTTTTGTTTCATAGGTAAACGTGTGCCATGGTGGTTTGCTGCACCTATCCACCCGTCACCTAGGTATTAAGCCCCATATGCATTAGCTATTTTTCCTAATGCTTTTCCGTCTCCCACCCCAACCCCCGACAGGCCCCAGTGTGTGTTGTTCCCCTCCCTGTGTCCATGTGTTCTCATTGTTCAGTTCCCACTTACAAGTGAGAACATGCGGTGTTTGATTTTCTGTTCCTGCATTATTTACCCAAGTAGCTACCATTTCTGGTCCTCTTCATTCCTTGATATAGTTCTGTATTTCTATCTGATTTTCTCTTCTTTCTGTTTAAAGTACTTCGCTTTAACATTCTCTATCATCAAGGCCTACTCATAATGAATTCTTTCAGCTTTTGTGTGACTGAAGAATCCCTATTCATGTTTGAAACACATTTTGTTGTATATAGAATTCTAGGTAGAATTCTAAGTTGACCGTTTTTCTTTCAATCAGTTAAAGACTGTTCTCCAGTATTATTTTCACTCACATTATTTCAACAACAAATCTGCCAGCATCCATATTTTAATTCCTCTGTGGATACTTTTAAATTAACCCTTATCTTTGTTTGTTTGTTTGTTGTTTGTTTTAGAGATGGAGTCTCACTATGTTAACCAGGCTGGTCTGGAACTCCTGGCCTTAAGTGACCCTGTTGCCTCAGCCTCTCAAAGTGTTGGGATTACAGGCATGAGCTACCTCACCTAGTCTTTTTTTTTTTTTTTTTTTTTTTATTGAGACGGAGTCTCGTTCTGTCGCCCAGGCTGGAATGCAGTGGCCGGATCTCAGCTCACTGCAAGCTCTGCCTCCTGGGTTCACGCCATTCTCCTGCCTCAGCCTCCCCAGTAGCTGGGACTACAGGTGCCCGCCACCGCACCCGGCTAGTTTTTTGTATTTTTTAGTAGAGACGGGGTTTCACCGTGTTAGCCAGGATGGTCTCGATCTCCTGACCTTGTGATCCACCCGTCTCGGCCTCCCAAAGTGCTGGGATTACAGGCTTGAGCCACCGCGCCCGGCCTCACCTAGTCTTAAATAAACATTTTAAGTTTTAGATTTACAGAAAAAAAAAATCTTGAGATGGTACACAGAGTTTCCATATACTCTTCGCTCAGTTCTTCTATTATTAACATCTTACATTAGTATGGTATATTTATTACAACTATTAAACAAATATTGATACATTATTATTAACTAATGTTAATATTTTAAAAACGTATTTTCTTAAGTTTTTACTTAACATCCTTTTCTGTTTGAGGATCTCATCTAAGATATCACATTATATTGAGTTCTCATTTCTCCTTGGCATCTCTTTGCTATTATAGCTCGTATGTGTCTCTACCATTCTGTGTCCCACCCCTGGGAGATTCTAAAATCTTCTCTTTACCATTGGTTTTGAGAAATTTGATTAAATGTGTTTTGGTGTAGTTTTCTTCCAGTATTTATTTAACTTACTTGTACTTGGGATTTGTTGGGCTTCATGAATCTGTTGGTTTACAGATACCTTCAACTTTGGGAAATATTGGGTCATTAATGCTACAAATAAATTTCTGTGTCCCTTCTCTTTCTCAGGGACTCAACTGAGATGTACATTAGGCTGCTTGATGTATTTTTTTGTTCTTTTTCTTCTGTGTACGTTCCTTTAGAATACTTTTTATTGCAATATTTTTGAATTCACTGTTTTTTGTTTTGCCTATTGTTGGATCTAATTTTTCATTCAGGTACTTTTTTATCTCACACATTGTTATTTTCATGACTAGAGTTCAACGTGAGTCTCTTCTATATATTCTACATCTCTAGTTAACACTTTCAATCCTCCCTTAGCTTTGTGAACATATGGAGTACAGTTATAATAATTGTTTTATTATCCTTGTCTGCTAATTCTAACATCTGTGTCACATCTGTGTCAGTTTCAATTGATCGATCTTTCTCTTTATCATCGGTCATGTTTTTCTGCTCCTTTGCATGCCTTCTAATTTTGATAGGATGCCAAACATTATAAATTTTATTTTGATGAGAGATGTGGGGTTTTTTAAAAAAATATTTCTGTAATACTTTTGAGCTGTGTTTTAAGACACAATTATTTACTTGGAAACAATTTAATCCTTTCAAGTCTTTCGCTTAAGTTGTGCTAGGCAGAACCAGAGTAGCATTTTATCTAGGAATAATTATTCTCTTCCACTGGGACAAAACTTTTCTAAGTATTCTACCCAAGTCCTGTACATTATTATTATTAATCTGGCTGCTAGAAATAAGTGCTATTCTTAGCCCGCGTGAGTACCAGGCAGTCTTTCCTCTAATTGTCTCAGATTACTTATTTCTCCAGTCTTTATTACTGGGTGTGCATTTTCTGATGTTTACTTTGCTAAATATTTGAGAGGGTTCCCTCTGCACAGATTCAGAGTGTTTTCTCTCAGAAACAGTCTTCTTCTTGATACTCTGCCTTTAAATTCCTGCCACCTTGGTCTCCCCCAACTCTCAGCTCTGTCTCTAACTCAGTTGTCCACCGAGGCTACCTGGGTGCCCCTCTCTTTGCCATGGTATATAAACCCTCACCTTGATGTCTTTCCGACTCATTGGTCACTTTTGGATCCTGCTCATCTATCTCATCTCTTAATATTAAGGACCCCAGAGACCTCTTTTCTTTCCGTATCCACTTCCTCGCTTCTGTCAATCAGTCTCATTTGTATGCTAAGGGTTCCTAAATTTATATCTCTACCCTAGATATCTTGTCTATAGTATATATTTTAAATGTTCAGTATATAGCGTAAATATATATTGTAAGCCTAATATATTGAGATAACATATCCCTACCTGAGGTGTGAGATAACATATCCCTACCCCTCCTTTCTCATAAACCTGCTTCTCTTGAAGTCTTTCCCATCTCAATTAATAGTAACACCATCCTTCTTAGGCTCAAAGTCATGGAGAATTCCTTGAATCAGCAGTTTCTCTTATTCCCTCTGTCTAATACTTCACCATATCTACTGTTTTTAATCCTCAAAATATATCCAGAAACTAACCGGTTTTTCACCACTTCCTTTGCAGATAACATCATCACTTGCCCAGATGTTACCTACTTAAAGTCTCAGTGTTATCTACTTACAATGTAAGGCTGCTATTTGTACCATTGTTAAACAGAAGTGTTACAAATAAATATATTTTGATAGGAAGCACGTATAGTAATGAAATCCCACAAATAAATTTTATAAGTACAGAGCAGCCAAAAGATAGATGTATCTTAAGAGATTTGACAAACTTTGTTTCCACAAAGAATAGATTTGCTTCAAACATTTTGAATAAGCTTTTTATTTTAGAATAATTTTAGATTTCTGGAAAAGTTGCAAGGATAGTTCAGAGTGAAATCTTTATACCACTTACCCAGTTTCAGTTTTCCTAATATTACCACTTTACATGATCTTACCTTCGTCAAAACTAGACACCAGCATTAGTGCATTATAAACTTTAAACTGCATTTGAAGTTCACCAGTTTTGACACTTCTCTCTTGTTTCTGGTCCAGGATCCAATTGAGAATCCTGCATTGCATTCAGTTGTCATGTCTCTGAGTCTCCTCTGGCCAGTGACATTTTCTCAATCTTTTCTTGTTTTTCATAACTTTGACAATTTTTAAAATACTGTTGATGTATTTTGTAGGATGTTGCTCAAATGGTTTGTCTGATGTATTTCTCATGATTAGAATAGGCTTATGGGTTTTCGGAAGGACCACCACAGAGGGGAAATGCCCTCCTCATCACAGTATATCGGGGGTACATCATATCCACCTGGTATCATTGATAATATTAATCTTGATCACAGATAGTAATTGCAAGTATTTTGCACTGCAAAGCTCCTATTTTTTTCCTTTCCATACACTATTCATAGGGAATGAGTCACTAGATCCAATTCATACTCAGAAGTGACAGAGTATTTACAATCTTCTGTAAGGAAGAGTTGTCTATTCTCCATTTTTAATCTATTTAATATTTGTTTATATTAGTATAGACACATTTATATTTATTTTATACTTTGGGCTATAATCAATAGCATAGTATTTATTTCGTTGTTCAAATTTTTCCAGGTTTGGCCATTGGGAGATCTTTCATGTTGCATCCTAGTTCCTTTGACATAATCCCATATTTTATTTTTGATCACTTCCTTTCTAGTATCTTCCAACGACTTATTTTCAAAGAATATAAAAGTAATAAAAACTGAAAAATACTTAGGCTTTTGTAACACTGTGCCCTTTATGAAAGTAAAACATTTGTCATTGGTTTCAATTACTAGCTGTAGCAAGATGTCTGGGGATAGCGATTTAATTGAGTTAAAATGCGCTGAATGTTTTTGTTCAGTCTAGCTCAAGGCTGGCTGGCACTTTCTGAATTTCCCAAGACCAATCTACGTATTTTATAAAACTTTTAAATTCTATCACAGATACCAATAGTATCTGCCACGAAATGAGCAAATGTATCTAAACATGCCCTCTCTTACAGTAATGTGCATGCCTATCTTTATATCTAAAATTATTATTAGTTGCACTATTCTTAGGGAAAATGTGGTCCCCAAAATATTTCCATTTTGCCAATTAGAGGTGAATGGTAACTGAGGCACATATAATAGATACGTTATTTGTTGCAAAGGATGATGAGAAATTTCAAAGTGAATCAGATGACAGAAGCACATATGGTCGATATTTTTACATTTTTTTGTTCTTTCTAGTATTGTCACAGTTCACAACATATGAATATGCTTAGGAGCTAAAGGATGAGCCATTATCCTGATACATATATTTGAATCTTTATAATATGTATTTTAATATAGAGAGGATTCCCTGAATGTGTGACTTAGAAAATACAATATAATGTATATGATTAACTTAAAAATCAATATTTGTCACACTTATTGATATCTATTAATTTTTCATATATTTAGCAGGGTTTCCATCAAACTGTAGAGTTACCTATGTTAACATCACACAATATGTTCAGAATAGACCTTTGTCTCATAACATTTTACTTAGCCAAATGGTTTAGTTAATATTAACATTAACCAATTCCAGATGTCAACAATTAAGTTCAATCCAACAAAACATTTAGTCAGGCACTTTCCTCTGACTGAGAATAAGAAGACTTTACATAAACATATGTACTGGATTTTTAGTCTATCTTAAGATAAAATAGTTGTGTTTAGTGACTAAACATATCATTACACAGATGCCTGATCCTCTTTTGCAGCTGTTCTTGCTGTTTCGGTTCTACTTAGTCCCTTTCCTTATCTTTCTTTTGTGTGGCACTGTATGGGGGGAAATCTGCAGATGAGGGGTTCTGGCTGATTTTGTAATGTGCCTGCGGAAAGCTAAGCTTGCATTGTAATGAGGTCAGGTTTCATTCTAAGCAAGGTCACACTCCAGGGTTGGTAGAACTCCAAGGAAAATCAAAGTGCTGACAGAAACATCTAAAAGGTGGTGATTCGGTAGGTGGCACTCTTTCCTCCAAACAAATACCGACGTTGGTGGTCAGGTTCAGGCTGTCTTTCAAAGTAGATTTATAACATGTCCTCTTTTGACCGTTAGGGATTCTATGTAGAGAGTTTTTTTTAGGGGGAGAAGGGTTGTTTGTAGCTTTCCTCAGAAAGCAAGGATGTTTCTTTTAATCCCTGTGTCCCAGATAAACATGAGCTCTGTATTTTTGTTTTGCTTTGCCTATAATTTCAACTTGATGAGCTAGGATAACTGTGCAGTCACATATGCTGCCGAAAACCTTTACTCTGCTTGGAAAATATTTCCTTATCTACATATGCGTTTTCTTCATTCTGATTATTTATGAAATTCTCACTTAGTCCCCAGAGTTGCATGAACCTCAAAGTTAGCCTGCCCTGGAAAAACTTCAAATTTTAACAACCACCAAAAATATAAATACTGATTTCTGTGCTCTTTCTTCATGAGCCTGAAAAACAGTACTCTTGGTTTTATTAAACTGAATGTCAACCAGGGTCCAGAGGATGGATTTATTAATGAATTAGTCTTTTTTCCAAAATGTTTTTTTTTTTTTCAAATGTAAAAATAGAACAAGAAAATAAAGCTGTGCTTTTTCACAACAAAAACTAGGATGAAGATCATATAAATGAAGATTGAGCTGTAAAGGTTAAGCATGTTTATTTCCACCTTACAAAGAACACAATGAAACTCCTTTAAAAAATATTTATGATATTTCATTTAGATTGAATATCAGTAATGGAGAAATTGAAACTGCCTCCCTGTCCCAACCACAGTGAAAGAATGTGCTAGACAATGAGTCATGATTTAGTGTTAATTGAAAAAGTTATAGTTTATCCTATTTTTTTGTTATCACATTTTCTTTTTTTTATTTTTTTATTTTCTTGCTTACATTAGCCTTTCAGTTGCAATGTGACTTTCCTTTTGTTAAAATGTATAAAGAATGTCAGGTGTGACTGAACTCGGGATTAACAAAAGCAAAAGGAGTGTAGGTAAATTCATTTGAAGTCCCATTAGTTCAACCTGAAAAGTTTTCCTGGTTATGCTGGTTTGACATTTATTCAGTACCCAAAGAATGTTATGCAGAAAAAAGAAAAGAAAAAGAAAATCTCACCCACTTTCAGGCACACATGCACACAAATACATTCAAAGACACAAACACAATGTAGAATTCTATTGAGTCAAATCAACTTGATCAATCAGCTCCAACTAGAAATAAAAGACACAATTTCCAAAGGCTGTGACAATGATATAAACCATCTACTTCCTCTAGTAATGTTGTTTGAACCCCTTGAATAGCTTCCTTTGGACCTCTGTGAATCCTCCCACCTATTAAGCTTTGACACACTAACCAGTGCCAACCATAAACCCCACTTACAAAATTATATGATCTGCAAATCTCCCTAAACTCCTTTGGCTCCTAGTCCTAGAACAATACTGTGCTGTACGTAGTATTAATTGTTTCTGATGACAGGGATAATTTTAGAGAGGGCTTGGCTGGCTTCTCTGGTCTCCTTATTTGCACTTCTTTGTGACAAGTTCTGGAAGAAGCCAGGCATAGATGAATTTCCCGGCAAAATTAACCTCCAATCCTGGGGTCATTTGCCTTGATGGGAATCCTGCATTTCTTTTTTCTTAAACAGGTCAGAAAATGCAAAGCAAGATTTAGCCTGCAGTGTTTGTGTTTGATTCTATATTGTTTCAATCATCTTTTTTGGATCCTGTGATACGAAGATTTAAAACAAATCTTGACTCCAAATAAAAAATAACCACTGCTGTTTGAAGCTGGGATGGATTTAAAAAGTCATACCTGTGTATAGTGAGACACATGATTACATAGAAGTATAATGAAGTGTCACCTCCATGCCCCTTGGAACTTTATACTCTGGAAAGTTTTCACCTATGGGTTATGCTTTTGTATATTCTCTTCTTTCTTATCAGATTATCGTCCCTTAAAGAACCTTCCCTAATCTGCTTTGTCTACTAGCAAACTTTAAAAATTCAGTGCAGACATAAACTCATTGGAGATATTTTAGTTTACTTCCTACCAATGCAAACTGAGTTCGTCTCTCTTTTCCCTATTCAGTGACTGAATTTCATTAATTGAGCCTCTAGGGCCAATTAATTGACCCCTCTAGGGCCCTTCTAGTTGCACACTTCTAGGGACTGATGATTCTATATGTATGGTGCCTTTGATATTTTACAAAGAAGCAGACCTTGCCTAGAAGCTACCACAATGCTTGCCACATAAAACCTACCCAGTAGACATTGATTGAACTGAATTTGTCTAATGTAAAACCAGGAATTGTAACTATGAAAATGCTAGAGTTGAAAAGAACTTCAGATGTCCTTAGCTTATTTGTTTACTTAATTCATTTAGTTCAGGCATCATTTATCTCTTTCATTTATAGAAGAAATTTGTAGAAGAGTAAAATACACCCAAAGCCATTAATTGACCAATTTATTTTGCACTGCTAAGCAGTGGCAGATTGACTTGGATTAGAACCTAGTTTTGTGTATCCATCCTTTCCACAGCAGCAAGTTGCCTCCCAAATCACTGAAATGGAAAGCTACTCTACCAATAGGAAAATATTGACTTTATAAAATCCTGACCTTGGAAAGTATCCCTATGGAGAGACTCGCGTTTCCTTCCAGTGTGTTGGATGACTATGACTCTAACTAAATTGAGCAATCTCTTTATCCATTTTGGTTCCCAGGTTAAATAGCACTTTGCACTCCTTTCCTTGTAAAATCACAGAGTTCTCTACAGGTACTAATTAGGCCTCATGACACTCCCCTGTGGAAATGATCTTATTATTATGACTCAGATGGTACTAAAGATATTTAAGGTGTTTAACCTAAAGTGAAGAAAAGGCACTAAGTAGTCCAACCCCAAGCTCCAGATACTTACTGAAAGCGCTCCAATGCCAAGAAGCTCGACAGCATGGCCCGAGGCAAGCTGAGGAAGAGGAAAAGGCTTGTCTATGGACGTGTCTTCAGAGAGACCATCCCACTCAACAGTCTACACCTGCTTCCTTTCCACCCCATTTTAACTTCGTCTTCTTTAGACATTTTTTCCCAGTGTTCTTTTTACCCCTTTGATTTCCAAGATAAGACCTCATGCCTGACTCCTAATCGGCTGCTGAAGAGCACAGACTGCAATGCTTTATGCATGTGTCTATTCTTTGGACAACTATTTTGGTTTGCCTTTAATTCTACAGTTCAGGGTAGAAATACATATGCTATGCCTTTTATTTATCTAAACCAGCTCTGACCTACTCCCACCACCTATCCTGCCTTGCTGCCACAGAATTTATTGAGTCATTTACAAGTTTTTCTTTGCCACCCAGTGCACAGCAAAGTGCAAAGTTTCTGTTGTGGGAAGGGGTTCTCATGCAATTATGAGCATTTATAGAGAACCCACAACTTTGGACAACCCTGGTTTTTGCTAAAATGGTCACTGGTTTAATTCTCCTTAGCCTCTTGAGTGTAGGGGATATGTTGGCTTCTTAGGCACCCTTGGGTATGGTCTTACTTCCTAAGGTAGGGAAAGGAAAGCCTTAGTAGAGATGTATTTTTAGTAGAGATGGGGTTTCACCATGTTAGCCAGGGTGGTCTCGATCTCCTGCCCTCGTGATCTGCCTGCCTCGGCCTCCCAAAGTGCTGGGATTACAGGCTTGAGCCACCGTGCCCGGCCCATATATATATTTTTAAATCTATTCTTAATACTTTTGAAATATATATTATTATTAATTACTGTCACCATTATGTAACAATAGATCATTAAAAGTTATTTCTCTGGTCTAACTGCAACTTTGTAACCTTTGACCACCACTCCTTTTCCCATCCCATTCCCACCCCCACCCCTAGCCTCAGCCTCTGGTAACCACCATCCTGCTGTCTGCCTTTCTGAGTTCAACTTTTTGAGATTGCACATTTAAGTAAGAGCATATGGTATTTATCTTTCTGTGCCTAACTTATTTCACTTAGTATTGTCCATCAACAGATGCATGGGTTTTTAAAATGTGGCATATGTACACAGTGGAATACTCTACAGCCTTTAAAAAGAAGAAAAATGCTTGTATGATGCTACCTTTCTTGTGAAGCATACTCTGCCATTTCTCAGCATTCATATATACCTTCTATTTTAGCAATAATGCCAGACCAAGGTATATTATTGCACTATTAGGTTCTATTTTAATTATTGGTTTTCACATCTGTATTTCCTATAACTCTGAAAATTCTTGAGACTACTATTTGTATCATGGTGTTTTTATCTCTCCCTTCATTTTATAGTGTCGAGTCTGGCATACATTAGGTGATTATAAAATGTTTTTGAAACAGATGTTGGCATGGATGTGGAAAAAGAGAAATTTTTACACTGTTGGTAGGAATGTAGATTAGTACAACCTCTACAGAAAAACAGCATGGAGATTTCTCAAAAAACCTAAATATTGATCTACCATCAACCGAGAAATTTCATTACTGAGCATCTACCCAAAGGAACATTAAAAAATTATGAAAAGAAAGACACATGTACTCATTTATTTATTATAGCACTATTAACAATAGCAAAGTCATGGAATCAACCTAAGTGTCCATCAATGGATGACTGAATAAAGAAAATGTGGTGCATATATACACCATGGAATACTATCAGCCATAAAAAAGAATGAAATCATGTCCCTTTCAGCAACATGGATGGAGCTGGAGGCCATTAACCAACGAAATAACTCAGACACAGAAAATCAAATACCACACGTTCTCACTTACAAGTAGGAGCTTAAAAAAATATGAGTACGCATGGATATAAAGACAGAAATGGTAAACATTGGAGACTTCAAAAGGAGGGAGATTTGGAGGGGGACATTGGGTAAAATGTTCACTATTTGGGTGCTTGGTACATTAGAAGCCCAAACTTCACCATTGCACAGTATATATGTATAACAAACCTGAATATGCATCCCGTGAATCTAAAATTTAAAAAATAAAATCAGCAAATGTTACCCCCCAACAAAAAACCCCAAATCTGCCCATCATAATACACAACAAACCCAATTTCATTATTATCTGAAACAAAACAATAAAACAGTTTCATATAAAAGCAATAATATTTATTATTTGATATAAACAGAAAAGAAATGCTAGTTGAATTTTGATGATCTCAAATCTCTTGAGTGGCCACTCTACAAACGTATTGTAATAATCCTTTTAGCAATTATAACAATAAGATCAATAAGATAGGATTTGATACTCTCAAAAAAAAAAAAAAAAAAAAAACCCCTAACAAAGGAAATAGTGAGTTGCTATTTAATGAATATAGAATTTCGGTTTTGCAAGATGAAAAAGTTCTGGATACTGATTGTATATCAGTATGAACGCATTTAACATTACAAAACTGAACTTTTAAAAATGAATAAGATGGTAAATTTTATGCTACGTGTACTTAATCACAATTTTTAGAAAAAAATCTACTAGAAATATGTTTTGTTTAGATTTGATAGTAATATCAAATAAAAAGTGAAAATTCTAAGAGATACACTAATCTAACTTCAATTTAAAAAATGGCAAAGAAGGCAAGAAAAGTCTGTCTCTCTTTGCTTCAGAGAACTTGCCAACCCCATGCAGAAAGAGTTGAATTTCTTTTGTGGAAAAATCATTGGAATTTTTCCCAAAAAGTAACAGAATTTGTGGGGAAAGAAAAGCAAGTTAATATTGTTTGACTTTGAGTTAGCTAAAATCTGGAAGGACTTCCTAGGTGAATTTGTCTGGCAGATAGAAGGTTAGGACACAGGTCTGATGAAAGATAGCGACTGAAAATTCACTCCCAACAAGGCTGAGGATCCAATGACAGTGTAATATGTGTAAGAGGAAAGAGGGCAGGAAAAGGAAAATAGAGAAAGCTGAGGACTAGCCTAGGAACAAAACTAAGAACATAAGAAGAAAATAAAATGTATTCAGGAGATGAAAAGAAAAGGTAAGAAAAGATGCAAATCAGCTGGGTGTGGTGGTTCACACCTTTAATCCCAGCATTTTGGGAGGCTGAGCCAGGAGAATCACCTGAAATCAGGAGTTTGATACCAGGCTCGCCAATATGGTGAAACCCCATCTCTACTAAAAATCCAAAAATTAGCTGGGCATGGTGGTGCACGCCTGTAGTCCCAGCTACTCGGGAGGCTGAGGCAGATGCCTCCCAGGCATGCACCTGGGCCAAGATCGTGCCGCTGCTCTTTAGCCTGGGCGACAGAGCAAGACTCTATCTCAAAAAAAAAAAAAAAAGAAAAAAAAGAGATGCAAATATACTGACAATGTTTTTCAGCCTTCTAATAATTAACACTAATCTTTGTGGACATTTTATAGTTTTAAAGGTAACATTATGATATGTAGTTTTCAGTTATCTAATAATAAGAACTAACATTTATATAATGCATTACAATTTACAATATTGGTCCTGAGAACATTCCTATGAGGAAAGAATCTATTCTTTTCATTTTTCAAAATAAAATAAATAAAAAAACACATTTTAAATAAGCCACCAAATGGGTAAATGGAAAAACACAAATTCCCATTCTCTCTCCTTCTATTTATTTATTTGTTTGTTTGTTTACTTATTTTGTAGCTCTGGACACATTAGAAACACTGATAGCTTATTCTGGTAGTTATGTGAAAAAAGTAGCCTCAATGATCAGAAAAAGACATTGTATTTTATTAGGTTGGTGCAAAAGTAATTGCAGTTTATGGCTTTTTTTTTAAGTAATGGGAAAACTGCAATTACTTTTGCACCAACCTAATATAACTGACAAAAATTGCATATACTTATTGATATTTTGTTAATCTACATTGTAGAATAACTGAGTCAAGCTAAGCAGCATACTCAACACCTCATATAGTTCCTTTGTGTGCATGTGGTGACGACATTTAAAATCTATCTTAGCAATTTTCAAATATATAATCCACTGCTGTTTCTGATAGTGAGCATATTGTGCAATAGTTCTCCTTAATATATTCCTCCAGAAGTTTTGTATTCCTTGACTTTCTCCCTAATTTCCACTCCCAGATCCTATTTACACTCTGTTTTTTTACTATATTCCACATGTAAGTGAGATCATGTCATATTTGTTTTTCTGTGCCTGCTTCTTTCATTTACCATAATATCTTTGAGGTTCATCTACATTGTTGCCAATAACAGGATTTCCTTCTTAAGACTCAATAAGATTCCATTGTTTATCTGTACCACATTTGCTTCATCCACTCATCTACTGATGGACACTGTATTAGTCAGGGTTCTCTAGAAGTACAGTACTAATGGAATATATATGTGAAGGGGAGTTTATTAAGTATTAACTCACAGGATCACAGGGTCCCACGATAGGCCATCTGCAGGCTGAGGAGAAAGCAGAGCCCGTCTGAGTTCCAAAACTGAAGAACTTGGAGTCCAATGTTCGAGGGCAGGCAGCATCCAGCACGGGAGAAAGATGTAGGCTTGGGAGGCTAGGCCAGTCTCCTTTTTCATATTTTCTGCCTATTTATATTCTAGCCACACTAACAGCTGATTAGATTGTGCCCACCCAGATTATGCGTGGGTCTGCCTATCCCAGCCCACTGACTCAAATATTAATCTTTTTTAGCAACACTCTCACAGACACACCGAGGATCAATATTTTGTATCCTTCAATCCAATCAAGTTGACACTCAGTATTAACCATCATAAGTCCACCTCTTGTCAACTGGAATCCATACACATCTGAGATCATACATAATCTTCAACTAAAGACAATAATAATATCATAATCACACCTAACATAATACAACTATCATTTGTACAACCAGAAATGCACCAATCCCCAACCCAAATACTATTATATAAAGTTAACAATACTTAAAATGCTGATGTGAAGTCAATAAATCTTGTATCACAAGATAAGAAAGGAAATAAAACGAAGGTATTTTCTTAGTACAAGTGTATAATGCACAAACATGTTTTTAACAATTACAGTGACATGACAATTACATGTCATGTCAATTACATGTCATGACAATTATAGTCCTCATTTCTACAGCTGGTCAGGTGGTCATAGCTGGTATTGATGACTACCTTCTTCCACTACCTATTCTGTATTCCTTTTGCCTTCAGCAAGCACCTCAGCAGGTCGTGGTCTTTTTCCTGGTAGAGTGACCCCAACCTTCATTCCTGGACTACATGGGTCATTTGTAGTCCTCGTTGGATTCAGCTATTGTAGTTTCTCACTGACCTTAATCACAAGGCGTAGTAATACTAAGAAATGCCCTAATGGATCTCCTGTATTCCGTGCATACTCTTCCTTACTTCCGTTGTGGAGTACTAGACTGATTTCATATGGATAGTCTGGGTCAGTCACCCCAACCAACACTGTAACTCCCTTTTTAGCCTGTTGACTTAAAGGGAGGAAGAGCCCAAAGTGTCCAGATGGCAATCTTAACTTCCAGTTTAATGGAATCGTTGCTTCTCATGGTGGCAGTATTCCTCCCTCTGGAACTAAGGCCTCCAGGCTTAGTCTCAGGAACAGGAAGCAAAAATTTTGCTAGTGAATCTCTAGGGGTGACGGTAAGTGGTGCCACTTCCACTTCTACCCCTTGATTCCTGGACCCATGAATCCTGGCTGTGGGAGAAACAGTACCATGTTGGATGCTGATTCAGCGCATACAAGGCCTTCTGGACAACTTTGCCCCAGCCCTGCAAAGTATTGTCACCTAGCTGCCATTGTAATTGTGACTTCAAAAGGTCATTCCACTGTTCTATCAATCCAGCTGCTTCAGCTGGAAACCATCATTCTTAGCAAACTATCACAAGAAGAGAAAACCAAACACCGCATGTTCTCACTCATAGGTGGGAACTGAACAATGAGATCACTTGGACTCGGGAAGGGGAACATCACACACTGGGGCCTATCATGGGGAGGGGGGAGGAGGGAGGGATTGCATTGGGGAGTTATACATGATATAAACGTCATGCACATGTACCCTAGAACTTAAAGTATAATAAAAAAAAAAAAGAAAAAAAAAAAGATAATGGGGAATATGGTAAGACCATTGAATTCTGTGAACATGAGCCCACTGCCACACTTCTTTAGCTGTAAAGTGAATGCCTTGGTCAGAGGAAATGCTGTGTGGGAGACCAGGACGGTGAATAA
The DNA here is from genome assembly GCF_009764315.1 of Trachypithecus francoisi. NCBI lineage: Eukaryota > Metazoa > Chordata > Mammalia > Primates > Cercopithecidae > Trachypithecus > Trachypithecus francoisi. The sequence goes on from NW_022681454.1 coordinate 22,689,868, forward strand.
GGCAATCTGTGAATCCACGGATGATGGTTTTGGCAGAAGCATTGCCTGCAGGATAGGCAAACTCATATCTGGAGTAAGTGTCTATTCCAGTGAGGAAAAACCTCTGCCCTTTCCATGATGGAAGAGGTTCGATATAATCAAGCTGCCACCAGGTCGCTGGCTGATCACCCTGAGAAATGGTGCCATATCAAGGGCTAAGTGTTGGTCTCTGCTGTTGGCAAATTGGGCACTCAGCAGTGGCTGCAGTCAGGTCAGCCTTGATGAGTGGAAGTCCATGTTGCTGAGCACATGCATAACCTCCATCCCTGCCACCATGGTCACTTTGCTTATGGGCCCACTGGGCGATAACAGGGGTGGCTAGGGAAAGAGGCTTAGTGGTATCCATAGAATGGGTCATCCTATCCACTTGATTATGAAACTCCTTCTCTGCTGAGGTCATCTGTTGGCAAGCACTGTGAAGATATGGGATACAAATATCTTCACAGTTTTTGCCCACTCAGAGAGGTCCATTAACAAACCTCTTCCCCAAATTTCTTTGTCACCAATTTTCCAATCTTGCTTCTTCCAAGTCCCTGACCATCCAGCCAAACCATTGGCTACAGCCCATGAATCAGTATATAATCGCACATCTGGCCACTTCTCCTTCCATGCAAAATGCACAGCCAGTTGCACTGCTCAAAGTTCTGTCCACTGAGAAGATTCTCCTTCACAGCTGTCCTTCAGGGATGTCCTAGGAAGGGGCTATAGTGCTGCAGCTGTCCACTTTTGGCTGGTGCCTGCATATTGTGCAGAATCATGTATGAACTAGGCCCTAGTCTTCTCTTCCTCTGTCAACTGATCATAGGGAACTCCTCATGAGGCCATCAGTGTTGGCTGGGGGAGAGAAGGCAGGGTGGCAGGAGTGGATACTATGGGCATTGGAGCCACTTCCTCACATAACTTACTTGTGCCTTCAGGACCTACTTGAGCCCAGTCATGTATATATCACTTCCATTTGATGATTGAATGCTTCTGTGTATGACCCACTTTATGGCTAGATGGGTCAGGAAGCACCCAGTTCATAATAGGCAGTCCAGGTTGCATGGTGGCTTGATGACCCACAGTCAAACGTTCAGTTTCTACCAAAGCCCAGTTACAGGCCAAGAACTTTCTCTCAAAAGGAGAATAGTTATCTGCAGAAGATAGCAGGGCCTTGCTCCAAAATTGTAAAGGCCTCCCCTGTGATTCACCTATGGGGGCCTGCCAAAGGCTCCAAACAGCATCCCTATCTGCCACCGACACCCCATATGCTGGGTCTTATGGCCCAAGTGGCAGAGCAGCTTGCACAGCAGCCTGAACCTGTTGCAGAGCCTTCTCCTGTTCCGGACCCCACTCAAAACTAGCAGCCTTTTGGGTCACTTGATAAACGGGCCAGAGAAACACACCCAAATGAGGAATGTGTTGCCTCCAAAGTCCAAATAGGCCCACTAGGTGTTGTGCCTCTTTCCTGGTTATAGGAGGGGCCAAATGCAGTAACTTATCCTTCACCTTAGAAGGAATATCTTGACAAGCCCCACACCACTGGACCCCTAGAAATTTTACTAAGGTAGAAAGTCCCTGAATTTGAGTCAGATTTATTTCCCATCCTGTGGCATGCAAATGTCTCTTCAATAAGTCCATTGTGTTTGCTATTTCTTGCTCACTGGATCCAGTCAGCATAATGTCATCAATGCAGTTGACCAGCGTGATATCTTGCAGAAATGAAAAGTGATCAAGGTCTCTGTGAATAAGATTATGACACAAAGCCACAAAGCCAGAGAGTTCATATATGCCTGAGGTAGGATAGAAAAGGTATATTGCTGGCGCAGCCGGCTGAAGGCAAATTGCTTCTAGTGGGCCTTATGAACAGGAATGGAGAAAAAGGCATTTGCCAAGTCAGTGGGTGCAGACCAGGTACCAGGACATGTGTTAATTTGCCCAAGCAATGAAACCACATCTGATACGGCAGCTGCAATTGGAGTCACCACTTGGTTAAGCTTGTGATAATTCACTGTCATTCTCCAAGATCCACCTGTCTTCTACAGAGGCCAATGGGAGAGTTGAATGAGTATGTGGTGGGAATCACCAACCCTGCATCTTTCAAGTCCTTGGTGGTAGCACTAATCTCCACAATTCCTCTAGAGATGCAATATTGTTTTTGATTTACTATTTTTCCAGGTAGAGGCAGCTCTAATGGCTTCCATTTGGCCTTTCCCACCATAATAGCCCTCACCCTACCAGTCAGGGATCCAATATGGGGGTTCTGTCAGCTGCTAGGTATGTCTATGCCAGTGATACCCTCTGACACTGGGGAAATGACCTGGACTTGTCCAGGTACCCACTGGACTCACTGTAAGTTGGGTCTTCTGTGTTCCTCTCAGAATTTTAGGATTTTTGTTTCTATCTCTGTGAAAATTGTCACTAAAATTTTGATAGGGATTGCATTGAATCTGTAGATCTCTTTGGGTTGTGTGGACATTTTAACAGTATTTATTGGTTCAATCTATGAATACTGAATGTATTTCCATTTATTTAGCTTTATAAAATATTGATAAAAAATTGAAGAGTTTGCAGTGTACAAATCTTTTACCTCTTTAGTTAGATTTATTCCAAAATATTTTATTTTTCTCAATGCTATCTTAAATATGATTTTTTCAAAATTTCCTTTTTGGATGGTTTTTTATTAGTGTATAGAAATACTATGATTTTTATGTTGCATTTGTGTTCTGTAATTTTACTAAATTTGTTTATTCTATCAGTGTTTTGGTGGAGTTTTGAGGGTTTCCTCTATATAAAATCATGTCATCTTTTGTAAAGAGTGACAATTTAACTTCTTCCTTTCAAATTTAGATGATTTTTATTTCTTTTTCTTGTCTAACTGCTCTAGCTAGGATTTCCAGTACTATGTTGAATAAAAACGATAAGAGTGGGTATCTTTGCCTTGTTCTTGATTTTTTTTTTTTTTTTATTATACTTTAAGTTCTAGGGTACATGTGCATAACATGCAGGTTTGTTACATATGTATACTTATGCCATGTTGGTGTGCTGCACCCATCAACTCGTCAGCACCCATCAAGTCATCATTTATATCATGTATAACTCCCCAATGCAATCCTTCCCTCCTCCCCCCTCCCCATGATAGGCCCCAGTGTGTGATGTTCCCCTTCCCCAGTCCAAGTGATCTCATTGTTCAGTTCCCACCTATGAGTGAGAACATGTGGTGTTTGGTTTTCTCTTCTTGTGATAGTTTGCTAAGAATGATGGTTTCCAGCTGCATCCATGTCCCTACAAAGGACGCAAACTCATCCTTTTTGATGGCTGCATAGTATTCCATGGTGTATATGTGCCACATTTTCTTAATCCAGTCTGTCACTGATGGACATTTGGTTGATTCCAAGTCTTTGCTATTGTGAATAGTGCCTCAATAAACATACGTGTGCATGTGTCTTTGTAGTAGAATAATTTATAATCCTTTGGGTATATACCCAGTAGTGGGATGGCTGGGTCATATGGTACATCTAGTTCTAGATCCTTGAGGAATTGCCATACTGTTTTCCATAATGGTTGAACTAGTTTACAATCCCACCAACAGTGTAAAAGTGTTCCTATTTCTCCACATCCTCTCCAACACCTGTTGTTTCCTGACTTCTTAATGATTGCCATTCTAACTGGTGTGAGATGGTATCTCATTGTGGTTTTGATTTGCATTTCTCTGATGGCGAGTGATGATGAGCATTTTTTCATGTGTCTGTTGGCTGTATGAATGTCTTCTTTTGAGAAATGTCTGCTCATATCCTTTCCCCACTTTTTGATGGGGTTGTTTGTTTTTTTCTTGTATATTTGTTTGAGTTCTTTGTAGATTCTGGATATTAGCCCTTTGTCAGATGAGTAGGTTGCAAAAATTTTCTTCCATTCTGTAGGTTGCCTGTTCACTCTGATGGTAGTTTCTTTTGCTGTGCAAAAGCTCTTTAGTTTAATGAGATCCCATTTGTCAATTTTGGCTTTTGCTGCCATTGCTTTTGGTGTTTTAGACATGAAGTCCTTGCCCATGCCTATGTCCTGAATGGTACTACCTAGATTTTCTTCTAGGGTTTTTATGGTATTAGGTCTAACATTTAAGTCTCTAATCCATCTTGAATTAATCTTCGTATAAGGAGTAAGGAAAGGATCCAGTTTCAGCTTTCTATTTATGGCTAGCCAATTTTCCCAGCACCATTTATTAAATAGGGAATCCTTTCCCCATTTCTTGTTTCTCTCAGGTTTGTCAAAGATCAGATGGCTGTAGATGTGTGGTATTATTTCTGAGGACTCTGTTCTGTTCCATTGGTCTATATCTCTGTTTTGGTACCAGTACCATGCTGTTTTGGTTACTGTAGCCTTGTAGTATAGTTTGAAGTCAGGTAGCTTGACGCCTCCAGCTTTGTCCTTTTGACTTAGGATTGTCTTGGCAATGCGGGCTCTTTTTTGGTCCCATATGAACTTTAAAGCAGTTTTTTTCCAATTCTGTGAAGAAAGTCATTGGTAGCTTGATGGAGATGGCATTGAATCTATAAATAACCTTGGGCAGTATGGCCATTTTCACGATATTGATTCTTCCTATCCATGAGCATGGTATGTTCTGCCATTTGTTAGTGTCCTCTTTGATTTCACTGAGCAGTGGTTTGTAGTTCTCCTTGAAGAGGTCCTTGACATCCCTTGTAAGTTGGATTCCTAGGTATTTTATTCTCTTTGAAGCAATTGTGAATGGAAGTTCATTCCTGATTTGGCTCTCTGTTTGTCTGTTACTGGTGTATAAGAATGCTTGTGATTTTTGCACATTAATTTTGTATCCTGAGACTTTGCTGAAGTTGTTCTTGATCTTAAAGAAAAGCTTTCAACTTTTCATCATTGAGCATGATGTTTGTTATAAACTTTTATTTATGACTTTTATTGTGTTGAGGTACATTTTTTCTTTACCTAATTTGGAGACAGTTTTTTTTTTTTTTTTTTTTTTTTTTAACTCCCATTCTCATTTTAAACACCATTTAGTAACATCTTATTTTCAATACCAATTCCAAATTTTTCCCTACATGTCTTTTTCTTATAAAGTATTAAATCCATGAGAAAGGTAGGATGGCTAACTTTACGATTATTGACGACACTGAAGAGATCATTGAAGAGCAGAGATCTCTGCCAGCCCTCAAGGAGTGTGTGTGTGCTATCAAAATGAAAGTAGAAAAGGTAGTCTGCTCTGGTAAGCATTTTGATAGTGAAACAAAGCAGAGTTAGGCTGTTTTCTTCAAAAGTATAGCGTTAGATAAGATATTTTTCTAACATAAAAGAGACCTGAGAATGTATATGCAGAGAAGTATACTGTGTATACAAAAATAAGGAAAAATGTAAGAAGAAAATGGAAGAGTAGATGCAGAAGGTCTCAGGGAAGAGAAGACGAAATGTAAACAGGAGATTGTAGGATTTCCCTGAAAACGGCAGAGGGCTATTGTATTAGTTCGTTCTTATATTGCTATGAAGAAATACCTGAGACTGCGTAATTTATAATAGAAAGAGGTTTAATTGACTCACAGATCCACATGGCTGGGGAGGCTTCAATAAACTTACAATAATGGCGGAAGGCAAAGAAGAAGCAGGCACCTTCTTCACAGGTTGGCACAATGGAATAAGTGCAAGCAGGGGAAATGCCAGACGTTTATAAAATGACCAGATCTCCTGAAATTCACTCACTATCATGAGAACAGCATAGCGAAACCACCCCCATGATCTGATTACCTCTACCTGGTCCCACCCTTGACACATGGGGATCATGGGGATTACAATTTGAGGTGAGATTTGGGTGGGGATGCAGAGCCACACCATATCAGCCACTTTCTCCCAGACACAGGAGGGAAGTTCAAAGTCTACCTAAAGATAACAAAAAACACAGGGTGGATAAGGCAGAGTTGTTAACCAAAACAATTTTGAGAGTGAGAGAGGAAAAAAAATTAGGCTGGATTACAAGAAAGTTTAAAAGAGAATCTTCTGCAAATGTTACAAGGAACCAGCAAGTGATAAATAAAATAAACTTTAAAAATAGTCTTGAAATAGTGAAGAATTAATTCTGGTTTTTTGTTGTTGTTTGTTTGTTTTTTGTTTTTTTTTTTGTTTGTTTGTTTTGAGACTGAGTCTCACTCTGCCGCCCAGGCTGTAGTGCAGTGGCGCGATCTCAGCTCACTGCAACCTCCGCCTCCCAGGTTCAAGTGATTCTCCTGTCTCAGCCTCCTGAGTAGCTGGGATTACAGGTGCCCACCTCCATGCCTGGCTAATGTTTGTATTTTTAGTAGAGACAGGGTTTCTCCATGTTGGCCAGACTGGTCTTGAACTCCTGACCTCTGGCCTCGGCCTCCCAAAGTGCTGGGAATTAATTCTTAATTAATTCATTATTCCCAAATCTTGGTTTCTAAGCATCATTTTCCTCTAAAAGAAATTAGAGAAATAAATGATTCCAGAGATGGGCATAATGAATATAAGAGAAACTGGAATATCTTGCTGTGCCCGAAAATAAAAAGTGCTGAGAAAATAAATACTAAGGATAAGCAAAAAGTACAAAAAGGCCAGAGTGAAGTGGTTCCCAGAGGATAAATCTGAGACAATTTGAGCTTCATAGTAAATAATGACACTAATGAGTTATAAACTATTGAATAAAATAATAATCCTGAGCCCATACTGGTAATAAGTGAAAAAAAAAATAAACATTTAGGGAGAAAACACAGCACGATGTCATCTAATGTAGAAGAAATGATTCAGTTAGCAAAATAACCATTGTGCAATCACCATAATAATAATTGAATCAGGCAAGAATCAACAATGGACACTAAAACTGGTCTATAAAAATTTCATGAGGAAAATAATATTTTGAAGTATCTCCTTACAAATTATTTATTAATTAACATGGGAAAATATTAACTAAGTGGAAAAATGTGACAGTCATCACTTTAACCAAGCAATCAAAATCAAAATTAGTAAAAATGGGACCAACCAATTGACAAGTGCCTCTTGATATGCTGTACTGAGAAGAACACAAAATTACATTAATGGCATCCCTGCCTAAAAATGTGTACTTAAATCTAATCATTAGAAAACGTTAGACATACCAAACTGAGGACTATTCTACAGCATAATTGGTCTGTATTCTTTAAAATTGTTAGTGAAGGACAAAGACAGGCTAACAAATGATTCTAGATTAAAGGAAACTATAGAGACACATCCAGAAAATTAAATATGTGATCTTGCATTTCATCAATCATGAAAAATAAAATCTACAAAGAATACAATAGAAAAATTTAAATATTGACTATAAATAATAATGTTTATTAGTATTAAATGTCCTGACTTTTATAATTTTACTATGATTACCTAGGCTGACGCCTTTGTTCTTAGAAAATGTATGTAATGATAAAACCTTTAGGTGTAGAGGCTTTATGTCTATAATCTCTGTGTTAATTCCAATTTCTTTTTTATTCTAATTTTTATTTTTTCTTTGCTCTTATGTGGTTCAGAAGAAAAAATATGCTTATGTAGAAAAAATAAAATTATAAGGCAAATGTAGCAAAATGTTGATTTATGAATCAGATTGATAGATATATGAGAGTTCTTAATATTATTTCTGAAATTTTCCTGGAAGTATGAAGTTATTTCAAAATAAAAAGTAAAAACAGTAAGATTGACAACCAAGCAAGCAATAAATTGGCACCTGCTAGACACCAGGCCTAGGCCAAATGCTGGCCATACAGAACTATAAACTACAAATTCCTGGTCTCAGATAGTTCCGAGTTTATAGGAGGAAACAGACAGAGAAACCAGCACTCAGGACTCTGTGAAATCAACGCTAACACTAGAAGAGGAACAAAATAGCTTATAAACATCCCTTCAGCTGAAAAGTGAGGTCAAAAGGTAGGTTGGTGAATTTTATTTCTCTCCTCAAGATGTTCAAAGGGCTTCCTCTTGCCTACCAGAACAAAACAAAACTTCAAATATGTTAGCCCAATGGGTTTTCTCTCAGTTTTGCTAAGCCCAGTTGACCGTTACTGGCTAATTGGAGGTTGTTTTAAGAAATGTTCTGAGGCCATGACATGCACTGAGGTACAGGGACGCATCTGCCACAGCACTAGGGATTTGGGGTCACTGCCCCTATTAGTCTCCTACGACTGCTCTAGCAAGTACCAAAAATTATGTAGACGAACAGCAAAAATGCATTGTCTCACAGCTCTGGAGGTCTGAGGTGTCAGCTGGCTGGCTCCTTGTTAGGGGCTATGAGACAGAAATGGCTCCATGCATCTCCCCCAGTTTCTGTGGGAGTTGCTGCCAATCTTTGCTCTACCTGAGCTTGTTGATGCATCACCTCGATCTCTGCCTTTGTGTTCACATAACATTCCCGGTGTATGTCTCTCTATCCAATTTTCCCACTTCATAAGGACTCGGTCATGTTGGACTAGGGCTCACTCTAAAAACCCCATCTCAGACCATCTGCAAAGACCCTATTTCCAAATAAGGTGACTTTCACAGGTACTGAGACTTAGGATTTTAACATCTTTTGGATGGACACAATTCAACTGATAAGACTGCTTCTCTGCAATATTCACAGCTTTCAAAGACTTTTTTCCCAAACTATGTTTCCAATCTTATTTCATACTCCTTTCTACAAAATCATCTGTTCCAGATAAACTACTGTAAGTCTCCTTGAAATATTTTCTTCCTAGATCTGATCATGGCTAGTACATTCCCCTCCTTCCATTCACAGTTTGTAACACTCCGAGTTACTCTTTAACACTTCATATTGCTGGATTTCCTTCGTGGAGTTTATACTTTGATTGTTTTTAAATATATTTACTTTTTTGTTATGTACCTCTTGCTGCTAGACTGTAAATTTCTTGAAAGCAAGGGTGCTGTCTGTTAGGGCAACTACCATAGCCTCAGGGTCAAGCTCAGCTTCTGGCATGTAGTAGATGCTCAGCATTTTGGCAAGTGCAATAAGTACAAGAACCATTGAAGTTTTCGTTCTGTGCTTTCTTATTTTGACCAGATTCTGGTTTACTGGCCCAAAGTAGGCCTTCTAGATTTTGGATAAGTATATACATTGGAGCAACCAAAATGACAATAACAAGAGATGACCAATACTAGGGTATTATTACTTGAAGGCAAACTAAATGAGCATCTTTTCATGGCTACAAATAGCAAAAGGGAGAAAAACTCAGCTGGAAGTAAAATGGGAAATGTACAAACACTGAAACATAGGAAAACAAGAAAACCAACAAAATCTGTAACATGGAAAATTGCTTAAAAGCATTCATAAAGGCTTACGAATCTACCTTGTTGTATACCCAAATGGTCAACAATGGAAAAAAAACACTCACAGAAAATTTTGGATCCGAACAAGAAAACCAACAAACAGATCATTTTGGATCTGTTTGTTGTTACTGTTGCTCAACTTGCTTTTGTACAAATTGCTTTGGTTCTAAGTACATTCAGCCTTGGTGCTTTTGTGTGTTTATTTTCTTGCTAATAAACAAGGGCATGCAAAGGCCACTTATTAAATCATTTAATGTTAGTGACTATTACTATTATTATTACTGCTCTTTACCTTATATCTAATTGGAAGGTGGAAAAGGAAATGGATGCTCAAAAGTCTTAAGTGCCTAATTCAAGGTTAGAGAGTCCAGAGAGCTACTTCTTTCCCTGGTCCACAATGTCTTTTTAGATTTTATTTGTTCAGTCATAATGTGAAACCAAACTCACTTGGGATGGAGTGCCTAGGGTCTCGTTTTGCCTGACTTTCTCAGACTCACACTGCTAAGCTGTAAAGTTATCCCATGTGACTCAGCTGCCTGCTGTACTGCCAGCTGAGAGAGTCACATGGTCAATTCCTATCAGCAAGGAATGTCACCATCCTGGTTTAGTCACCTATGTGCCAGTGAGGCAAGAGGGCCCCAAAGGTAAAACTGCAGTCACATTGATATAATTACTCAGCTGTTCTGTCCATGCACTGGATAGCAAAAGACGGCATGACACTCAAAAACAGACCCTATGTGACAGAGAAAAACAAGTATGATGAAAAATGCATTAGAGGATGAAAAGGAGAGAGAATGTCTCTTGAGTTTGATTTTTAAACAGTGCTTGTCAAAAGCCCAGACTTAAGAACTGCTATATGAGTAGGTATTTATAGTTGTAATATATTTTAGTGATAGCATGTGTGTGTAAAGGGCAGAAGATGGACTCTCACTGAGTTCATGGGTGACAATGTTGAATTGGCAAGCTGCCTTCTAAGGAAAAGAGGGAACCTCCTCGTAACGAGATACCCAGAGTCTAATATAAGTTTTGTATACAATGACATATTTATCATGCCTTGCCTGCCATCCATTCATATCTCTCCCCTTGTCGTCTTGGGTGGCCTTTTGCATAATGGTAAGCAATGTATCACTTACACACTCGAAACAGAAACATATACTTTTTAGTATGCAAGTCTAATGGTTCCATTTGACAAAAGAAATCCCAGTGATCTATATTGTCTCTTAAATTGATCCAACATATTGTGGCGTTCAGGCCGAGTTACTTCCTCCTAATAATTTCTTAACAGAAAATGGAAAGACAATAGCATTAGTAAATCAAACCAAACGTGTGATTAAATGCTGCTTGGATATCAAGCATTTGTTTCAGTTCCACCAGCCTTACTCCATTGCAGCCCAGGCAGAGAAGGTCGTGTCATTTGCATGATACAGCAAGGTGCATTCTACAAATCACCCTAAATTATCGACCGCTATGAGCAAACTGGTTGCTGGTATATAACATTCATACATCAAAGGCAACCCTGCAGTGAGAATATACCTTGATTTCTCATTTAAGAGAGTACATTCCTTGTTGCCTTAGCAATACTTGCCTTTCCCCAAATCCAATCACACTAGTTTCAGGTTTTTCTAGATTTAGCCATCCTGGCAAACTAGCAGCAAACTCATACTTAAAAACATTTACAATTTCTGTATCCGTCTCAACACTACAGACACTTTATATTGCCCATTTCCATATAATTCTTGGCTTTAAAGCTGGCTTTCATTCTAAACTACAGCTTTAAATCACATGAGATCTAGGTTTTGTGTTTTTTTTTTGGTCTATATTTCTCATCTCAGTTTGAACAACTGTTCTACTTTCTTTCAGTGTGCAGTTTTGATGGCTTTGGTCAGGGATGCATCTGAATTCCATGATGGTACCTAGGTGCTGTTACCCACTATGGAACACCTTTCTGTGAGTGACACATCCATACATTAGGTGTCTGAACTATCAGGAATGACATGAGTAATGCAGTTGCTAGTAAAGTGTGAGCACTCAGTGTCAGTGGGAGGGTGCCTTCCAATTCTTCATGTAGATAGCAGAGTCAGGGTCTCATTGAGAAAGCCTCAATTTAGAGGGACAAAAGCCACCTCTATGGGACAGAAGATATCTATTTATTCATTCAATCACTACAAATATTTGCGGGTATGTAAAATGTACAGATGTGTATCAGTAGATATCAGTGCAATTAATTAATTTAATTATAATCTTTGGTTTATGGCCTATGTCATCTTTCATAAATTATCCTCTCTTAATTTGTTAATTTATTTCAGTTAGATATTGTCCATTTTTGTATTGCTATAAAGGAATATCTGAGGCAGGATAATTTATTTAAAAGAAGAGGTTTTGTTGTTGTTGTTGTTGTTGTTTTGCTCAAGGTTCCACAGGCTGTAGAGGAAGCAAGAGGCCAACATCTGCTTCTGGTGATGGTCTAGGTTGCTTCCACTCATAGTGGAAGGTGAAGAAGAGCTGGTATGTGCAGAGATCAAATGGCAAGGGAGGAAACAAGAGAGAGGAAGAAGGTCTCAGACTCTTTTTAACAACCAGCTCTCAAAAGAACTCTTGAGGGAACAGAGCAAGAACTTACTTATAATTGGCACCAAGCCATTCATGTGGTATTCACCCCCATGACCCAAATGCCTCCCATTAGGCCCCACCTCCAATACTGAGTATCCGATTTCAACATGAGACTTGGAAGGGCCAAATAGACCGTATACAAACCATAGAGACATTTAAAAGATGACAATCATGAACCCAGCACTTAATACCTCATATCTCCCAATTTGCTTCCACCCGGTCCCGTTCCTTCTACCCTCACGAGGTAATCACTACCCTGAATGTTCTGTTTCTTCACTTTATTAAAGTACTTTTTTCCAACATTGTACTGTTTTGTTTTAGTTACTTTTGAATTGTATAAGAAGGAGACCACACAATCTTCTAGGATGTGCTATTTTTGCTTAGAATTATATCACTAAAACTTATCTAGTTGCTATACAGTTAACTCTCATTATTCAATAATGATGTTATATAAAGCCACTCTGAACAATGCATTAGCCAATACTGAACTATTGCTTTTAGGGGAAATACAGGGTTATGTTCCTGTGAAACTCTGATTACAACATTTCCATCAACCAATCAATGCATAAACTTGTTTTTTGGGTGTTTCTATTTAAAGATGCCTTATTTGACATATACTGTTGACTCATTAGAATTGAACTCATGGCCAACCATACTATTAGTCATACCTAAACAAAACTTTTTAGAACATATTTTTTTCTCTGTAAGGTGCAACACAGTTTTATTGTACTGAGCAACATTAGACAGGACTTGAGCATTCACTTAGGGTCTATTTCGAATAACAAAACCACTTACAAAAAACAGTAAAGTGAGAAAAATAGGCCACTAAACAGACCATGCAAAGGTCATTTGTTTAAAGTCTGAGAGCTGAAGCAAAAAGTCACGGCATCTCCTTGTTTGACCCCAGCTGGGACTGTGTATGTCACAACTCATGTTTTCACTATTGTGTGCATTATCACAAATGACCACGTGATTTTGAAGTTACAAATAAACTTTAGCAAGTAGGCAACTTTGCAACTACATGATCCATACATAGTGAGGATCAATTTTAGTTATATTTGCTTTTCACTGTTGTATAATATTCCATTGTCTAGATATATCTTATTTATAAATCATGCTTCTCATAATGTAGCTTTGAGATCTTGACCAGGAAGTTTTCAAAAACATTAATTTTGCATCATACATGAATTGAACACGTTACTGAAGTTATTTCATGTGGGAAAATACTACTTTCCTGTAGATATAATATCTGTATTAACAGTGACATCATGCCAACTTCCTTCTTCTACCAATTATTATACATATTTAACACTGGACTTTGTAACAGAAACAGGTGTATTGAATGCAGAGCAATTTTTATTATAATTTCTGAAGGCAGACATACAATACTAAAATATATGTTAGATGCACTGTGAGAGACATGGAAAACACAGAAATAAAAGACATGTTCATTATCTTCTATGAGTTTCAAGTCTAAAAACTTGAATGGTTATCCTGTAAATGGTAACATAAAATTATAACTACTACCAGTGTAGTATGGACACTACACAACCGAGGGGAGGAAACATTCACCTCTGCCTCAAGCTATCAGAAAAAGATTTCAGGAGGAGACAGAGGTGAATGTTAACATTTGATGCATGATGATATGCTAATTAGGATGCTTTTGTGGTGCATTTCAGTGAAAAATTTGTAAATTGTCTGGGCCTCATTATTATTTGATTTGGAAATACACAGAAACCAGGATTGGCCTTTATACATAATCATTTTCCTCAATTTCATGCGGGCCTCTCTGTTGACAGTAAATAAGGGCTTTGAATGCTGTGAGCTGGTTTCAGCTGCTGTGGGTTTTGATGAAATAGGATTTATCCTCCTCTCTACTCCCTTAATCTGTTGGTTACATGTGTATTACATTTGTGCTATTTTTGAACCTGATGATATCAAGTATGATTGGCCACCCTTGCCCAAACAGTCAGTTCCTCTTCACAGGCACGCAGACCTCATTACTGTAAGGCATTTGGTTCTCCAAGTATGGTTTTCAAACCAGCAGCATTAGCGTCACCTTGGCCCTTGTTAGAAATGTAAATTATTGGCCTTTAACCTAGACTTTCTGAATCAGAACCTCCTGAGATGGAGTCCTGCAGTATATGACTGAAAAAGTCTTCTAGGTGATTCCAATTAATGGTAAAGTTTGAGAACCAATGCTAGAAGGAAATCTTTATCAATTTAACTTGTCCCTAAGTACCAGGTTTTGTCAGGGCTGTGAATTGATCAGAGGATGTATTCTGACTCTATCTTAACTAAGGAGTTAGTATAAGAATTTAAAGAGTAACTGATGAGAGAGTTATAAGTTATAAATCACAAGCAATAGGGTACAAATACATTACACAGGCTGTAATTGAGAGAGTACTTAGAGAAATGAAGAAATTTGCCATTATAACCAAACCCAGATGTCTATACCTGGAAGCAGCACTTAAGCCTCTATTTTTTAGACCCACCCAAATGCACTAATAGAACCATGATTCAAGTATCTATACTAATTCTACATAAAATCTAGTACACTGGTCAGTAGTGTTAACATCATCTGGGAGCTTTAAGAACTAAAGAATCTTGGTGCTCTATCCCAGACTTACTGAATAGGTATCTGCTTTAGAAAAATGCCCCCAAGTGAACAACAGGCACGTGAAGGTTTGAGAAGCACTGGTCTAACCTCTTGCACATAGTACATGGTATATGGTGCCCATAAGATGGTTCTTAATTTTGAAAGAATGAGGGAAAGCTGCCATGAGTAATTTGCCCTTAGGCATTGGGTAGAAACCCGTCCTATAAGGGCTAGTACACATTTAGCATCAGCTGTGTGCCAACCCTGACTTAAACATGTTGCGTGTGGTAACTCATTTAAAACTCACAGTGACCCAATGAAGTACATACGATTGCTATCCACACGTTACACAGAGAGGTTATGTCACTGGTTCAAGATCATTCAGTTAATAAGGGACAGAATTAGAACACAAATATCACCGCTGTGGCTCTTTTTCTTGTCCTGAGACTCTCTCTCCTGATTTTCACACCGGCAGAGAGTGATAATACACTTGATTAGATTAGGAGCTGTGTTGATGATAAAGATCCTCGTGCTGAAACTCATGGAAAATAAAGCTTAACTCTGGACAGAGGCAGATTATAAATCCACTTGGAACCTTTAGTCCATACTTTTTATGATTTCTTTTGAAGGGCTTTCACTAGAGAAATACGTCTGGCCTCTCAGGTTCCCTGAACCGTCTGAACTTATAGAAGTTCCCTGAACTGCTATGAAGAGCTGGGTCCCTATGAATTAGCCGCTTCTGGGCTATCTTAGGATCTCCCTAACTGGAAGGAAATCTGATATCTCTCAATATACCTAGAGAAAAGAGCTTATCTTTATTTTGTGAAGCCTGTGATTTTTTAGCCCTACCTAGTACTGGGAATTAAATCTTAGCAATCAGGTAATCCATTGTTGCCATATATTTGTGATATATCCTCCAACCTGCTCATCATTACAAATCTATCTGTAATAGTCTAGTCTTATGCTTCCAATAAAGACATACCCAGTAATTTATAAAAGAAAGAGGTTTAATTGACTCACAGTTCCACATGGTTGGGGAGGCCTCACATTCATGACAGAAGGCAAAAGAGGAACAAAGTCATGTCTTATGTGGTGGCAGGCAAACAAGAGAGCTTGTCAGGGGAACTCCCCTTTATAAAACCATCAGATATTGTGACACTTACTACCGCAGGAACAGTATGGGGGAAACTGGTCCATGATTCAATTATCTCCACCTGGCCCCCACCCTTGCCATGTGGAGATTATTACAATTCAAGGTAAGATTCGGTTGGGAACACGGCTAGACCATATCACTACCCATTATCACCAATAACAAAAATATTTTTATATCTCCTTGTCTACCATATTCAGTGTCTCAATAGTGGAATTCTTATTTTGTCTTCTTAAAATCATTAAGATTTATATACAAATGGGTGTAAGACTTCTTTTTTAGAATTTTCATAGCAAAAATATTCAGTCATTATAGCAGGCTTAGGTGAAATCTAATTAAATTGTTTCCATATAATGAGGTACCCAGACTTCTGTGATACTGTACATATTCTTTTTCCATCTTGTCTACCTGCAAAAGTCCTGTTTCCCTTTGTGATATGGTCACCTCTCTGGAAGTCCCCTCTGTTATGAAGCTTTCCTTGGCCTCCCTGGCAAACATGCACTGCTCCTCCTCTGTGCTCTCAAAGATACTGTATTGTAATACTCAACCCCGAGCTAAGAAGCCTTGAAGATAGGGGCACATCTTACTGTTTTTTGAAAATATAGTGCTAGGAACAAAGTGCACATTTACTAAATGTTTATTCAATACATAAATGAATGAATAATTTGGACTTGGAAAATGAACACATTTTGAAGTTAAACATGGACCATCTCAACCTCTGTACACAGAAGTAAAAAACGATCATGGAGATTCATGAAAGAGTATTTGCTCTCACCTGGAGAAAAGCCCCAGACCAAATTAAAATATAATTGTGTAACTTTAGAATACATACAGAAATCATGGTGACTTACAGCCCCAAATTTTGGAACAATATCAGACTAGGCCATTGACCCAATAAGCACACTCACTGGGGAGAGACTATGTAGTCACAGTAACAACAACTCATTCTAATCTTGCATTGTGGCTTAGTGTAGGTCTTTTGGGAGTTTGCTGAAATCACCAGGTAACAACAGTGCCTGCATGTGGCCTACGAGTGGCTCCATGGGAAAGTACACCACTGATACATTTGGGGAAAGGCTAGCTCTCATGAGCATTTTGAATGTTTCCTAAGACTCCACGTGCTCCTGGTTTGGCTTGCCTTGGACTTGCACAATCCATGAAGAAAGTGTTTGTTAGGAAAATCTCCATCTGAATTATCACAGATTTCAAATTGTCAGCATTTGAATTAATGCGATTTTTACCCTACTTCATTCCCTTTCAGCTCTTCCAAATAAAGTGTGCTGTGAAAAATTTGGAGGCAGTCCAGAAGATAGCAACTAAAATGATTAAAGGTTTGACTAATATTCCCTCTGAGGAAAGGCTAAAGGAACAGAGTTTATTTAGCCTACAGAAAAGAAGGCTAAATAAGGAATTAATAATAGTTCTCAAGTATATGAAGAAGTGTGTGAGTGACAAGAAGCAGATTCCCTTACTTCTAATGAGTCCAGAACAAGAAGAAGTTTGTACAAGGGAACAAACTATACTTTATCCTTAGAAGACCTTCCTGGCTATGTGAGATTCACACTAAGCACCTTTAGGGACTGCTCCAATAAGCAGAAGGCTCTTTGAGGCCGGGCATAGTGACTCACGTCTGTAGTCCTAGCACTCTGGGAGGCTGAGGTGGGCGGATCACCAGGGGCCAGAAGTTTGAGACCAGCCTGACCAACATGGTGAAACTTCATCTCTACTAAAAAAAAAAAAAAAAGAAAAGAAAAGAAAAAAAATTAGCCAGGTTTGGTAGTACATGCCTGTAATTACACTTACTCAGGAGACTGAGGCAGGAGAATCGCTTTAACCTAGGAGGTGGAGGTTGCAGTGAGCTGAGATCGTGCCACTGTACTCCAGCCTGGATGACAGAGCAAAACTCTGTCAAAAAAAAAAGAGAGAGAGAGAGAGAAGGGAAGGGTCGGGAAAGAAGAAAAGAAAAGATCAAAAAGAAAAGAAAAGCCTAAGCACTTAACCTCCTCCATGAATTTATGTTGAGTCTTGCCAGGGACATAGGGTGGGTCAGAGTAAATGACCCCTTAGTGTCCCTTCTAACCTGGTGATTCCATTTGATAAAAGGTCACCTGAATGAATCAGAAAGTTTAAATTGCACTCCTGGATCAGTGAATCCATAATGCAAGAGAGAAGTTACCATTTGGAGTGTGAGTTTGAATTGCATTGCACTGGCAGAGCACCAAAGTTATACTATATTTTCAGTGCCTCCAGGACAGACCGCACTATCTAAAGTAATAAGCCTTGCTGGCATTGCCCTGAGAGTGTTCCATCTTGCCTTTGAAAAGAGTGATTCAGGGTTGCACGAATGACCAAACTGCAGCAACTTTTAAACTGACCTCGGGCACTAAGGCAGTGAAGGCTTGACAACAAAGCCTTGTGGTGACAGAGGAAATGAGACTGCTCAGGCTTTCACTTCTAAACTCCGGAGGCTCCAAAACAAACACAATAGGATCAGAATCGGGATTCCTCTAACACGAGTGCCCAGAGATAAGCCTGAGGGACTTGTTGTCTCCATCCTGTCATCTGAAAGACAGGACAGTCACAAACTAGAGAATCTGGAGCTACTACAGTAAACCCAACAGCAAAAAGTCTTCCTGAGAAATTACAGAACTCCCCTAGACTAGAAATCCAGGTGAGATTCTTGACTCCTTCCTTTCTCTCTGAAACTCTCTCTCCAATTCATATCCAATTACTCATCCAGCCCTGGGCTCTTTCATTCCATTACAGCTTTCATATAGAGCCCCTCTCTTGCATCCTCATTGCATCTCCCTGACTTATTTCTTTTCAAGTTTCCACTGGACTTTTAAAAATAACCTCCTCAGTAGTCTGCCTCTCTTGTCCAGCCCTCAAACCACTCTTCACAATTGCCAGACTTTCTGAATTGCAGATCTAATCATATCACCTACTGCTTGAGGATCCTCAGATGATTCTCCTGAATTCCAACGTTCAGAATTTGTTACAGTAAAGGCATGAAAGATGTTTATAAGGTTTCCAGTTCCCACTTCTTTAGCCACATTCAAATCCCATATCCAAAAGTCTCCTGTTGACTTGGTGTGACTAATTTCCCATTTCTTTAATAAATTAGAGCTTTCAAGCCTCTATGCCTTGACTCATATTACTGAAGTAATATCGGGCTAAAATTCCTCATGACTTCCCAACCCCACTCCCTGCTCCCTACTTCATACTGATATTTATTTTCATATTTCCGTTAAAACATCACTTCCAACCGGAAGACACCCTAAACCCTTCGGGGTTATTCCAGTATTAACACTATGTACTCTTAAATTTTTCTGACATAGAGATATTTTAGTGGCAATTTTCTGTTATGTGTCTGCTCAGAATTCACGCCCTCTTTTTCTGATTTTCTTTCTCTGTGATGTGCATTCTTAGGTGGTTTGCCATCCAGAGTGTCCTGCTTCCTTCTGGCCAAGTGGTGGGTTGAGATAAAGCTAGGCCAATTGAGCTTACTCTCTTGAAAATTGAGATCCTAAGTGGAAGGACACCAGGATGGAGAATGGTTAGGGCTGATTAATACTAGCACTGGCAGCCTGACAACAACAACACTGATTGGTTCCTGCCTTTTATCATGGAGCTTCTCTGGCTCTTGTCCATTTAGAAGCCTTAGTCACTCCAAATTTCCTTCAGTACTGTGAGTAACTCCATAGCTTTCACTGAAGTTTCTTTTTGAATGAAGTTAGTAAGAGTTTATTTCTATTGATAACAACTAAAAAATCCTAACAGATACAACTTTTCCAGGATTTATCTCTTTGTCTGGCTCACAAAACAGGTTGCTTTCCTTTTAAGGGCAGCGAGTAGGCATTAAACCTTCTCTTAGACGGATACTCATCATCCAATATAATGCCTGTTATAAATATAATAAGTACTGACAAGTAAGTAGATGCACAATTTACCTATAGGAACAAACATGGACAAAAAGCAATCATGAATGCCATAGAGGAAGGATATTAATAGCATACAAAATAACTTTGCCATTAACTTTATTTTAACTTACAGTATGTATCAGTGATTAGGATGATGATCCCGATGACATGCATATTACATGTGCAATTGGCATTTACTGGGAAGAATAGAAAATATTATATTAAATGACCACGTCTGATCCCAAACAGGTAAAGGCAGGATAAAATGATGACTTGCTTTTTTAACAACTTTATTGAGATAATTTATGTACTATAAAATTCACCCATTTAAAGTACACAGTTCTCGGGTTTTCGTATAATCGCAGAGTTGTGAAACCATCACCACAACATAATTTTAGAACAGTTTCATCACTCCAAATCCAAACCCCATACTCATTAACAATTATTCCCCATTTTGAGATGGCGTCTTACTCTGTTGCCCAGGCTAGAGTGCAGTGGCACGATCTCGGCTCACTGCAAGCTCCACCTCCTGGGTTCATGCCATTATCCTGCCTCAGCCTCCAGAGTAGCTGGGACTACAGGCACCTGCCACCACGCCCGGGTAATTTTTTGTATTTTTAGTAGAAACAGGTTTCACCATGTTAGCCAGATGGTCTCGATCTCCTAACCTCGTGATCCATCCCCCCGGCCTCCCAAAGTGCTGGGATTACAGGCATGAGCCACCGTGCCTGGCCATATATTCAAATATTTTACCAATTTTCAAATTAGTCTGTCTTTTTATTGTTGAATTGTAACAACACTTTATATATAATGAACAAAAGTCCCTTATCAGATACATGATTGCGAATATTTTTCTCTCAGTGAGTTTGCTTTTCACTTTCATTATGGTATCATTTGCAGTACAAATATTTTCAATTTATTTTTTGTTTAATCACTCATGCTTTTGGTGTCATATTTTAGAAATCACTGTCCAACCCAAAGTTATGAAGTTAGTGTAATGTTTTCTTCTATGAGTTTTAAGCTTTTACATTTAGGTCAATGATCCATTTTGAGTTGATTTTTGTACACGGTGTAAGGTAGGTGTTAAACTTCATTCTTTCGCATGTAAACATCCAATCCCTTCACACTATTTGTTGAAAACACTATCCTTTCCCCATTTAATTATCTTGATGCTCTTGTCAAAAGTCAACCAACCCAATGCATGGATTTATTTCTGGATTCTCAACTTTTTTTCTATTCCGTTGATATTTATGTTTATCTACATATCAGTACCACATTATCTTGACTTGATAGATTTATAGTCAGTTTTGAAATTGGAAAATGAAAATCCCCTAACCTTGTTATTTTCAAAATTGTTTTGGCTATTCTGAATCCCTCACATTTCCTTATGAGTTGTTTATCTCAGCTTGTAAATGTCTACAAAAACAAATAGCAATTGAGTAAATTTACATTTTACATGATGACATATAATCTGATTAAATACATATAAACATTATCAATGATGGGTGGGCTGAACGGAATTGAAGGTCTTTGTCAATTCTGAGATACCAGACTTCTGAACACTAGCCATGTTAAATCAGAATAAAATATCTACTAACAAAGTGGCAGGAATTAATTAATTAATTTAATTTAATTCCTAAAGTGGCAATTTCCTTTACTTCCTTGGCAACATCAAGTCTCAGAGTCCTCTTCTTATCTGCCCATGGTTCATCACTGTCATCACCATCAAGCATTAATATTTCTCTCTATTCATGATGAAGCTGTTTGCTCAATATTCTGACTTAAGCTCACTTAGAAGAATAGTAATAATTTTTATTTTAATTAGAGTGACAGTAAAGGTTTTCTGTCCTCAGATGGCAGCCACCATGATCTACTCCTCTTTAGAGAACCAGCATCTAGGCTCTGATATTTCATCCTTAAGGCTCTGATTTACCAGGCTAGTCCCAAAGTATGAAGAGGTAGTTTTATAACAGCTCCCAGATGACATTCATTCGGTTTTTCTCCCACTGGTTATTGCAATACTTCTAAACTTTTTCTAAAGATTCCTTCTAATTTTGTCACCAACCTTTTCTTAAAAAGCCCCAGAAAATGTCTCACAGTTGGCCACAAGGACCATCTTCTTGGTTATTCATTATCATCTGCTGTTTTCCTATTATCCAGTTATAGCTCCATGGAGACGTGTCTGAAGCTTCCAATACATAGAGGCTGAAAAGGGTCCACATATCTCTGATGACAACTCTTTCATGTCAGCTCCCACCTCTACTCCATTCTTAAGGCCACACACTGTTGAATTTGTGTTCTACTTCTCCAGGCCAGAAGTCTTAATAATAATAGTAAAAATGTTAGTATTATTATTAATAATAGTTATATGTTGACTGTCATTTCTTTTAATTCCTTATTCACAGCTTTTAATGAATTTTTAATGGACCTCCTACCCCCTTCGTTTTTATTTATTTTTAGGAATTCTTTTTATATTGAATTTTAATCTTATGTTGACTTTTGTTTTTGCAAGTAATTTTTTTTATGGTAGACTGGAAAAAACATATCTACTATTATTATCTATTTTCCATGATAAACTTTATTAATGATATCCTTCATTAAACAGATGTTCTTAATTTTTAAGTTATTCACAATGACCAATTTTTACTTTTATGTTTTTCCTTTTGCCATCTTGTTTAAGAAGTTCTTCATCACTCCTAGGTGATAAAGATTTTCTCCAATTTTTTTTTTTGAGTTGTGTAGATTTATCTTTCACATTTAAGCCTTTAATCCATGGAGTGGTACTTTCTTTTATGGTGTAAGGTAGGAATTAAGCATTTTTTCCCCATAAATTTAGCCAGTTTTCCTTCCTCTGTGATTTAAATCGAATTATAATATGCAAATGAGTATTAATTTGAGCAAGTGAGTATTATTTTATTAATTTACTTTTTCCTATTTTTTAGCCTATTTATTTCTTTTGTTTTGGTATCAGGTTTTTCATGGTTTTTTTTTTCTCTTTACAATGAATTTGCAATATATCTTTCCAGAGGAAATGCTGTCATTACTTTTCTTTTTAAAAGTATTATCTATAGCTCTTTCATCTTTCCTTATGTTTTGGAATAAATGTTTCAATTTCATCAAAATGTTAAGATTTTTATTAAGGTTACATTGAGTTTATTGATGAAATCTGGAAACTATTGGCCTCTTTGTAAATTAAGTTGAATAATCCAGGAACATATTGCAATCTTTCTATTTGTTTTCAATTTGTTTGTAGGTCAATTAATGAAGCTTAATACTTCTGTTGTAAAAGTGTTTTGCAATCTTTGTCAGATTTTTTTTTCTGGAAATATATACATATAAAAATTTGTATTTCCAGAAATATAGATTTTTATTGCTATTTGAATGTTATATGTTTTATACTATTTTCTAGATAATTATTGTTGGTAAAGGGACACTATTGATTTTTATAAATTGATTTTATATCAGATAGCCTAATTACTTAACTAAGTCTAATATTTCATCTTGGGAGTATGCTGGATTTCCGATGTAGATGACCATCTTACTCGAATCCTAAATTGTATTTGTCCTCTTCTAATCTTTACATTTCTTATTTCTTCTTTTTTCTTGTAGCATTAGTCAGGAAATTCAGTACTATGTTAAACAAGAGTGATTATAAAAGACATCATTATCTGATTCACAAACCTGAAGCAATGTGGTTTAAATTTTTTTAATTAAATATGAAATTGTTGTACATTTTAATTATATGATCTTTATTAAGTTAGGGAAGTTTCATTCTGCCACTGATTTTCTGAGTTTATATCCAAAATTACATTGAAATTTAGTAAATGAATCTTTTGCAGCAATTAAAAGTTATGTGGATTGCAATAATTATTTGGCAGATAAATAAATCAAAAACTATAACATACACACACACACACACACACACAACTGATCATTATTCAGTTTTAGAAAAGGAAATCCCCGGCGTTGGTTGAAAAACACCCTCGGCTTTGGCCGTGGCCACGGGTGAGATTCGGCGCCCAGAGCCTCCCGGGGGCGTCAGCTCACTGCGCGCTGCTCCACGTGCGGCGGCGAAACCCAGGCCCAGACAGGCGCCGCGGGTGCAGTAGCTCGCATGGTCTGGATCCTGACTGCTGACCCCGGCTACCGAACCCTAACCCTGTCTTTTCTCCTCAGGACACTGGTCCTCCCACGCCTGAGACTGACGTTGTCAGGACCGCGGGTTCAGGGGGACTCGGCTGTTCCCCCTTTCAAATAAAGCTGTTTGTCTAAAAAAAAAAAAAAAAAAAAAAATAATAATAATAATAATAGAAAAGGAAATTCTATCATTTGCTAAAACATGGATGGACTTGGAGGACATTATGCTAATTAAAAAGAAAAATACCATATGATCACAAATCTCTGTGGAATCATTTCTTTAAAGAGTCAAATATACAAAGATAGAGAATACAACAATGAAAAGATGTAAATCAGAGGATACAAAATAGTAGATATGTAAGGTGAATAAGTCTAGAGATCTAAGGTACAACATGAGGGTTATAGGTAATAATATTGTACAGTATTTAGAATTTTGGCAAAATGGGTGGCTTTTAGCTGCTCTTGACAACAAAAAACAAGGGGGTGGGGTAAACATTTGAGATGATGGATGTGTTAATTTGCTTCACTATAGTAACCATTTTACTACCTATGTGTGCCCCATAGTATACCTTAAATATGTACAATACAATTTAGTTTTAAATTTAAAACATAAAATGCACACTGCAAACTACAGAATATAGTTATATGATTAGTCTTATATGTGGTGATAGATAACAGGAATCTATAAATATTTTGCATTTTCTTTATTCAATATATATTAGCCTCATCAAAACTTTAGTTTTCTAAAACCTTTTTTTTTTTTAGTTTTCTAAAAAGTCTTTATAAGTTAGGAACCATCTATCTCTTGAAAGTATGGAAGAACTCAGCTATGAAGCCATTTGGACTTGAGGCATCGTTTGAGGAAAGCCTGAAATTACCATTTCAATTTCTCTAATGATTATTGGTCTATTAAGGGTTTTTCTTCTTGCTCCAATTTTGGCCTTTTATATTTTTATACAACTGTCTCTCTTCTTTCTAGATTTCAAATATATTCAAATGTGTTAATGTATACCTGCTATAATAAAATTTGTATTATTTTTAAACCCCTTGCATACATATATTCATTATTTTTCTGTATCATATTGATTTTATATTCTCTTTTATTTTGTTCTATACGTCTTGCCAGAGATATTTTTACCATATGAATCCTTTAAAAATACATTTTTTGCTAATATTCTTTACATATTATTGGGTTTACTTATTCATTTACTTATTAAATATTGATTGAGCCACCTGTCATTTGCTTGGCACGGTTCTAGGCACCCAGATTTAGCAATGGACAAAACAGACTAAAATCTCTGCCCCTGGGGATTGCATGCTCATGTATTCCTTAATTATGATTGGCTCCCCGCTTGCTTCATTGGTTTTCTTCTTCTGTTTGCTTTGTCCAACTTTTTAAATTGAATGCTTATTAATTTCCCTCTTAGAAATGCATTTGCATTGTCATTCAATGCTAAATTTATTATGTGTTTATCTCTATGATTTCTTCTTGATATATGCTCTATTTTTAGCCTTCGATTAATTATGTTTAACTTATAAGTGTATATTAAAATATCATTTTAAATTTATTAGTTACTGTCTCTTCCCCTATACCCATATAGTAATTGAAGATACCTCAGGAGCCTCAGATATGTATCATCTTCACTTCTCTAGGCAATATATACTGTCTTTGCTTCTTTAGACAATAAACTTGACAGAATTATTCACTCATTCCTAATTTCATGTACTTATTTCATGTACATTTCATATGTGTGCATATCTGTGTCTGTGTGTTTCTGCTAGAAATCATTTCTCTTCTTGCCTGAGTACTTCCCCCAAGAATTTTCTCAAAGAGGGTTGTGTAGGGTAAACCTCATGAGAACTGAAAATAGCTTTATTTTTAAAATTTATATTATTAAAAATTTTTAGTTTAATTTTGTTTAACACTTTGAAAATGTTGCCCCTTTAGTTTTCCTTGTATGGCTGTGGAGAAGCTAACTATTAAATGGTCTTTTTTTTCTGAAAAATTTTAATATATTATTATTGCCATTTTTATTCTTATCATTCACGGTAAGTTGTCTATTGTGGATTTTCCTTATCTAATTTTTCAGCACATTATAATATTTTTCAATCTGAGGCATTTCATTATCCTCTAATTTAATGAACTCTCACCCCTTATTTCATAAAATATATTTTCACCTCCATTTATGTCCTCTCTTTCCTTTAAAAAAAAGCTTGTCATAAAAACGTGAAAACTTACAGTTCTCTTCCTTATATCTCTTAACTTAAAAAAAAAATTTCTATCTCTCTATTCCTTCCTGCTGTCTTCTGATAGCACCCAAACCCCATATTCTAGGTCGGCACTATATTTTAGCTGGATACACTTTGCTATTTATCCTTTCTATTGAATTTTTAATTTTATTTTTTTATTTTTTATTTATGTATTTATTTATTTTTTTAATTATACTTTAAGTTCTAGGGTACATGTGCATAATGTGCAGGTTTGTTACATATGTATACTTGTGCCATGTTGGTGTGCTGCACCCATCAACTCCTCAGCACCCATCAATTCGTCATTTATATCAGATATAACTCCCAATGCAATCCCTCCCCCCTCCCCATGATAGGCCATGATGTGTGATGTTCCCCTTCCCGAGTCCACGTGATGTCATTGTTCAGTTCCCACCTATGAGTGAGAACATGTGGTGTTTGGTTTTCTGTTCTTGTGATAGGTTGCTAAGAATGATGGTTTCCAGCTGCATCCATGTCCCTACAAAGGATGCAAGCTCATCCTTTTTTATGGCTGCATAATATTCCATGGTGTATATGTGCCACATTTTCTTAATCCAGTCTGTCACAGATGGACATTTGGGTTGATTCCAAGGCTTTGCTATTGTGAATAGTGCCTCAATAAACATACGTGTGCATGTGTCTTTATAGCAGCATGATTTATAATCCTTTGGGTATATACCCAGTAGTGGGATGGCTGGGTCATATGGTACATCTAGTTCTAGATCCTTGAGGAATCACCATACTGTTTTCCATAATGGTTGAACTAGTTTACAATCCCACCAACAGTGTAAAAGTGTTCCTATTTCTCCACATCCTCTCCAACACCTGTTGTTGCCTGACTTTTTAATGATTGCCATTCTAACTGGTGTGAGATGGTAAATCATTGTGGTTTTGATTTGCATTTCTCTGATGGCGAGTGATGATGAGCATTTTTTCATGTGTCTGTTGGCTGTATGAATGTCTTCTTTTGAGAAATGTCTGCTCATGTCCTTTGCCCACTTTTTGATGGGGTTGTTTGTTTTTTTCTTGTAGATTTGTTTGAGTTCTTTGTAGATTCTGGATATTAGCCCTTTGTCAGATGAGTAGATTGCAAAAATTTTTTCCCATTCTGTAGGTTGACTGTTCAATCTGATGGTAGTTTCTTTTGCTGTGCAGAAGCTCTTTAGTTTAATGAGATCCCATTTGTCAATTTTGGCTTTTGCTGCCGTTGCTTTTGGTGTTTTAGACATGAAGTCTACCTAGGTTTTCTTCTAGGGTTTTTATGGTATTAGGTCTAACATTTAAGTCTCTAATCCATCTTGAATTAATTTTCGTATAAGGAGTAAGGAAAGGATCCAGTTTCAGCTTTCTACTTATGGCTAGCCAATTTTCCCAGCGCCATTTATTAAATAGGGAATCCTTTCCCCATTTCTTGTTTCTCTCAGGTTTGTCAAAGATCAGATGGCTGTAGATGTGTGGTATTATTTCTGAGGACTCTGTTCTGTTCCATTGGTCTACATCTCTGTTTTGGTACCAGTACCATGCTGTTTTGGTTACTGTAGCCTTGTAGTATAGTTTGAAGTCAGGTAGCATGATGCCTCCAGCTTTGTTCTTTTGACTTAGGATTGTCTTGGCAATGTGGGCTTTTTTTTTGGTCCCATATGAACTCTAAAGCCATTTTTTCCAATTCTGTGAAGAAAGTCATTGGTAGCTTGATGGGGATGGCATTGAATCTATAAATAACCTTGGGCAGTATGGCCATTTTCACGATATTGATTCTTCCTATCCATGAGCATGGTATGTTCTGCCATTTGTTAGTGTCCTCTTTGATTTCACTGAGCAGTGGTTTGTAGTTCTCCTTGAAGAGGTCCTTGACATCCCTTGTAAGTTGGATTCCTAGGTATTTTATTCTCTTTGAAGCAATTGTGAATGGAAGTTCATTCCTGATTTGGCTCTCTGTTTGTCTGTTACTGGTGTATAAGAATGCTTGTGATTTTTGCACATTAATTTTGTATCCTGAGACTTTGCTGAAGTTGCTTATCAGCTTAAGGAGATTTTGGGCTGAGACAACGGGGTTTTCTAAATATACAATAATGTCATCTGCAAACAGGGACAATTTCACTTCTTCTTTTCCTCCCTGGATACCCTTGATTTCTTTCTCTTGCCTGATTGCCCTAGCCAGAACTTCCAGCACTATGTTGAATAGGAGTGGTGAGAGAGGGCATCCCTGTCTTGTGCCAGTTTTCAAAGGGAATTTTTCCAGTTTTTGCCCATTCAGTATGATATTGGCTGTGGGTTTGTCATAAATAGCTCTTATTATTTTGAGGTACGTTCCATCAATACCGAATTTATTGAGCGTTTTTAGCATGAAGGGGTGTTGAATTTTGTCGACAGCCTTTTCTGCATCTATTGAGATAATCATGTGGTTCTTGTCTTTGGTTGTTTATATGCTGGATTACGTTGATTGATTTGCGAATGTTGAACCAGCCTTGCATCCCAGGGATGAAGCCCACTTGATCATGGTGGATAAGCTTTTTGATGTGCTGCTGAATCCGGTTTGCCAGTATTTTATTGAGAATTTTTGCATCGATGTTCATCAGGGATATTGGTCTAAAATTCTCTTTTTTTGTTGTGTCTCTGCCAGGCTTTGGTATCAGGATGATGTTGGCCTCATAAAATGAGTTAGGGAGGATTCCCTCTTTTTCTATTGATTGGAATAGTTTCAGAAGGAATGGTACCAGCTCCTCCTTGTACCTCTGGTAGTATTCAGCTGTGAATCCATCTGGTCCTGGACTTTTTTTGCTTGGTAGGCTATTAATTATTGCCTCAATTTCAGAGCCTGCTATTGGTCTATTCAGGGATTCGACTTCTTCCTGGTTTAGTCTTGGGAGAGTGTAAGTGTCCAGGAAATTATCCATTTCTTCTAGATTTTCTAGTTGATTTGCGTAGAGGTGTTTATAGTATTCTCTGATGGTAGTTTGTATTTCTGTGGGGTTGGTGGTGATATCCCCTTTATCATTTTTTATTGCATCTATTTGATTCTTCTCTCTTTTCTTCTTTATTAGTCTTGCTAGCGGTCTGTCAATTTTGTTGATCTTTTCAAGAAACCAACTCCTGGATTCATTGATTTTTTTTGGAGGGTTTTTTGTGTCTCTATCTCCTTCAGTTCTGCTCTGATCTTAGTTATTTCTTGCCTTCTGCTAGCTTTTGAATGTGTTTGCTCTTGCTTCTCCAGTTCTTTTAATTGTGATGTTAGAGTGTCAATTTTAGATCTTTCCAGCTTTCTCTTGTGAGCATTTAGTGCTATAAATTTCCCTCTACACACTGCTTTCAATGTGTCCCAGAGATTCTGGTATGTTGTATCTTTGTTCTCATTGGTTTCAAAGAACATCTTTATTTCTGCCTTCATTTCGTTATGGACCCAGTAGTCGTTCAGGAGCAGGTTGTTCAGTTTCCATGTAGTTGAGCGGTTTTGATTGAGTTTCTTAGTCCTGAGTTCTAGTTTGATTGCACTGTGGTCTGAGAGACAGTTTGTTATAATTTCTGTTCTTTGACATTTGCTGAGGAGTGCTTTACTTCCAATTATGTGGTCAATTTTGGAATAAGTGCGATGCGGTGCTGAGAAGAATGTATATTCTGTTGATTTGGGGTGGAGAGTTCTATAGATGCCTATTAGGTCTGCTTGGTGCAGAGATGAGTTCAATTCCTGGATATCCTTGTTAACTTTCTGTCTCGTTGATCTGTCTAATGTTGACAGTGGAGTGTTGAAGTCTCCCATTATTATTGTATGGGAGTCTAAGTCTCTTTGTAAGTCTCTAAGGACTTGCTTTATGAATTTGGGTGCTCCTGTATTGGTGCATATATATTTAGGATAGTTAGCTCTTCCTGTTGAATTGATCCCTTTACCATTATGTAATGGCCTTCTTTGTCTCTTTTGATCTTTGATGGTTTAAAGTCTGTTTTATCAGAGACTAGGATTGCAACCCCTGCTTTTTTTTTTTGTTCTCCATTTGCTTGGTAGATCTTCCTCCATCCCTTTATTTTGAGCCTATGTATGTCTCTGCATGTGAGATGGGTCTCCTGAATACAGCAGACTGATGGGTCTTGACTCTTTATCCAGTTTGCCAGTCTGTGTCTTTTAATTGGAGCATTTAGTCCATTAACATTTAAGGTTAATATTGTTATGTGTGAACTTGATCCTGCCATTATGATATCAATTGGTTATTTTGCTCGTTAGTTGATGCAGTTTCTTCCTAGTCTCGATGGTCTTTACATGTTGGCATGTTTTTGCAATGGCTGGTACTGGTTGTTCCTTTCCATGTTTAGGGCTTCCTTCAGGGTCTCTTGTAAGGCAGGCCTGGTGGTGACAAAATCTCTAAGCATTTGCTTATCTGTAAAGGATTTTATTTCTCCTTCACTGATGAAACTTAGTTTGGCTGGATATGAAATTCTGGGTTGAAAATTCTTTTCTTTAAGAACGTTGAATATTGGCCCCCACTCTCTTCTGGCTTGTAGAGTTTCTGCCGAGAGGTCTGCTGTTATTCTGATGGGGTTCCCTTTGTGGGTAACCCGACCTTTCTCTCTGGCTGCCCTTAAGATTTTTTCCTTCATTTCAACTTTGGTGAATCTGGCAATTATGTGTCTTGGAGTTGCTCTTCTGGAGGAGTATCTTTGTGGCGTTCTCTGTATTTCCTGAATTTGAATGTTGGCCTGCCCTACTAGGTTGGGGAAGTTCTCCTGGATGGTATCCTGAAGGGTGTTTTCCAACTTGGTTCCATTTTCCCCCTCACTTTCAGGCACCCCAAGCAGACGTAGATTTGGTCTTTTTACATAATCCCATACTTCTTGGAGGCTTTGTTCATTTCTTTTTCTTCTTTTTTTTCTTTTGGTTTCTCTTCTCGCTTCATTTCATTCATTTGATCCTCATCGCTGATACTCTTTCTTCCAGTTGATCGAGTCGGTTACTGAAGCTTGTGGATTTGTCACGTATTTCTCGTGTCATGGTTTTCATCTCTGTCATTTCATTTATGACCTTCTCTGCATTAATTATTCTAGCTATCAATTCTTCCACTCTTTTTTCCAGATTTTTAGTTTCTTTGTGCTGGGTACGTAATTCCTCCTTTAGCTCTGAGAAGTTTGATGGGCTGAAGCCTTCTTCTCTCATCTCGTCAAAGTCATTCTCTGACCAGCTTTGATCCGTTGCTGGCGATGGTCTGCGCTCCTTTGCAGGGGGAGATGCGCTCTTATGTTTTGAATTTCCAGCTTTTCTGCCCTGCTTCTTCCCCATCTTTGTGGCTTTATCTGCCTCTGGTCTTTGATGATGGTGACGTACTGATGGGCTTTTGGTATAGGTGTTCTTCCTGTTTGATAGTTTTCCTTCTAATAGTCAGGACCCTCAGCTGTAGGTCTGTTGGAGATTGCTTGAGGTCCACTCCAGACCCTGTTTGCCTGGGTATCAGCAGCAGAGGTTGCAGAAGATAGAATATTGCTGAACAGCGAGTGTACCTGTCTGATTCTTCCTTTGGAAGCTTCCTCTCAGGGGTGTACTCCACCCTGTGAGGTGTGGGGTGTCAGACTGCCCCTAGTAGGGGATGTCTCCCAGTTAGGCTACTCAGGGGTCAGAGACCCACTTGAGCAGGCAGTCTGTCCGTTCTCATATCTCAACCTCCGTGTTGGGAGATCCACTGCTCTCTTCAAAGCTGTCAGACAGAGTCGTTCGCGTCTGCACAGGCCTCTGCTGCTTCCCCTTTTGTTGTTTAGCTGTGCCCTGTCCCTAGAGGTGGAGTCTACAGAGACAGGCAGGTTTCCTTGAGCTGCTGTGAGCTCCACCCAGTTCGAGCTTCCCAGCGGCTTTGTTTACCTACTTAAGCCTCAGCAATGGCGGGTGCCCCTCCCCCAGCCTCACTGCTGCCTTGTGGTTAGATCGCAGACTGCCTTGCTAGCAATGAGGGAGGCTCTGTGGCCGTGGGACCCCTCCCGGCCAGGTGTGAGTATAATCTCCTGGTGTGCCCATTTGCTTACAGCGCAGTATTGGGGTGGGAATTACCCGATTTTCCAGGTGTTGTGTATCTCAGTTCCCCTGGCTAGGAAAAGGGAATCCCTTCTCCCTTGTGCTTCCCAGGTGAGGCGATGCCTCGCCCTGCTTCAGCTCTCGCCGGTCGGGCTGCAGTAGCTGTCCAGCACCGATTGTCCGGCACTCCCCAGTGAGATGACCCCAGTACCTCAGTTGAAAATGCAGAACTCACCGGTCTTCTGTGTCGCTCGCGCTGGGAGTTAGAGACTGGAGCTGTTCCTATTCGGCCATCTTGCCGGTTTTTTTCTTTGAATTTTTAGTTTTAATTCATATTTTTATCTCCTGTCTGCCTCTTGAGTCAATTTTATAACTGCTGGGTCCTCTCTTTTCTTCTAGTATCCACTCTGTCACTCTGATGATGTCTCCTTGCTGTTATTGCTCCTCTAATTCACAGAAGCTCTCCTGTGTCTTGTCCTCTCAATGCAGATGACAATGGAGTTTCCCCCCACAGTAATCTCCATATGGTCCTTTTTTTGGTTAATACTGCTTCCTATCTCTCCAAGATTGTTGATGTTGTGTTGCTTTTGTGTATCTAACACTTCTCTCCTATGTTATATCACCAGGACAAGCTTCGGGAGACAGAGGCTTATTATACTAATTCACAATCTTGTCAGGGAGTAAAAATCAAAATTATTATTTTATATCAAGGGGAGAAAGCAGGAGGGGCAGGGAGGTGGTACATGAGTCCTGGCAGAAGATCCCTCTCATGTGTGTCCCAACGACTTCCTTGGACCTGAAGAATATTGAAGACCTGGGACAGTGACGTAAAAATCAAGCAACAAGGAAATAAATTCCAATGACAAATAACATTTTGACTGAGAAATCATTATCCTCTTCCCCAGATTGGTATTATTGTTTTATACTTACGAAGGCAGTGACTGAAAGATCAAAAGAAAATAGTCTTACTCTCATCTAGGCAATCCAACCTGGAGGGTTTCAGAAGGCACACTGACTGATCCTGTGCAACTGAAGCCTTCAAAATTTGCTTTCTTCTTGCTTCTATCTTCTTCCTTCTATTTGCCCTTATTTATATACACACACACCCCCCCCAATACATGCTTATTTCACCTGAATTCCACATTTCATAAAAACTGACTTCCCATGAACCGTGCACAGGTTGTCACTAAGGATTCTTCATTGTCTCCCACATTTTCTGCCACCTAATTGTAAAGAGCACCTTCCCCTGCATTCTGGAGGTATATGCAGTAATATAGGTGTGTGTGTGTATATATATGTATATATATGCATGCTATTTAATAATAAAGTATTAAATAATAGTATAGCATTATCATATAATACTATCCTGTAATATTTAATAAATTATTCTCTGCTAATCCACATTATTCTATATACTATATTATTCTATATGTTATGCAATTGTCTCATACTATTCTATACGTTATATTCTATAGAATACTAATATGGTATATTATATTTAATAATATAATACTGTTATGTACTATAGTATATAATAAAGTAAAATTTAAGTTCACCTGGTTTTCTTCTGGTGTTTTCTAAAGCTCTTTGGCTATCTGTACATGTATATCATAGAAAATAGGATGTGGAATTCCCAGTGGCTTTTTGATGTTAATAGTGCTGATGTTAGAAACTACCAGTCCTGTTTCTTCAAAGCCCAGCCACACACTTCCTTTTTTCTTTGGGGAGGTAGAGGAAAGAAACAGGGAGAGAAAATAGGTAGAGCCAACTGTTGAGCTACGAGTTCTCAGGCAACTCTAACATAGTATTCATCATGCCCTGCCAAAATGACAGATCCCTTTTTCATGTGCTGCTAAGGGAGGAGAACAGCAAAAAACTGAAGAGGTATAGGAAGCCAAGGGAGATTTCTGTGCTGAATATGGACGGATATGTATGCAGGCTCTATTCAAGCCAGACACTTTAGGAACATTATTTCATCTGATTGTCCCAACAGCACTATTAAAAGTTATATGTTATTATGAACTTTTCATAGATAGTGACACTGAACTCAATGAATTTCAATATTGTCCCAATTTCATGAGTAATAGCGGAGACACCAGCAATTCCTCAGAGGCATGT
Source organism: Trachypithecus francoisi (assembly GCF_009764315.1). Lineage (NCBI taxonomy): Eukaryota > Metazoa > Chordata > Mammalia > Primates > Cercopithecidae > Trachypithecus > Trachypithecus francoisi. The sequence goes on from NW_022681454.1 coordinate 22,724,001, forward strand.
CTGAACATAAAGACCCTGTCCACTCACCACAAAATCAGAGAAGAGAGTATTCTTGCCCTAAGACAGAGCTCGCTACTCAGGGTTTGCCCTTGATTAAATATGGAAAGTTTACCTGTGATACCTCTGACCTGTAACTTTTGTTTTTGAGGCTTGATCTTCTTTCTGTAGCATCCAGCACCCCTCCATTTGTGCATGGAGGGCTCTCAGCTTATCTGCATTTTCTATAAGAGGACCATCTATGATAAACTGATTCTCACTTAGATGTTAGCTAAGAAGTTGTTTTTTGTTACTGTTTTTGGTTTGGGTTTGTTTGTTTTGCCTTTCCTAGAGAACCATAGATAAAAGGAGAAATTGTTTCTTTAATATTTGCTATTGTTTAATTCAAAGAAATGAATCTCTAAATGTAGAGTTTCCATCTCTTGAGCCTTGGCAAAGAACATATAGATGTTAAATTTGCTCTCAACCAAATAAGGTGAAATCTAGTCAATTACCAATGCCACATGGTCTGGTTGGCACCAGAAGGCCTAATATCTGAGTACACAATAGAAAGCAAGTCAGGTGGTCTTTAAACAACACTCCCCTGAGACAATCAAGGTAGAAATAAAGAAATCTCAAAAGTTTAGCAAGCGGATGTTTATCTTGCTAGATACTGTCAGTAGTTTTCTGTAGCTACTTTTTTGAGCTAGCTAATGTTTAATTTGAGTAACCTTGTGGAAAGACCTGTTTAAGTGGCACTATCAAACAATAGCAGCAAGAGGAGAGATAAGAAGAAAGTAAAAAAAGGATTATTAAAGAAATGCTGGGGGTGAAATTTATCTCTTCAAACAAATCAGGGTGTGCTAAGTTAATAGAAAAATCCTATAATGGATGGACAGATAGGAAACTTATTTTCCAGAAGTTAGAAGCATGTGAGTGATTTTTACTCTGATTTGGTGGCAGGGGGTTGGGGAGAGGAGGCTGTGAATTTCAGAATATTATGTTTATAATATATTTTCCAGGATATTGGCATTAAAAATACCTTTTAAAAAATATTACATAACAATGATGCAAAGGATGAAACTGAAGGGGAGCGACAGGGTCTTGAGACTGCCTATCCTGAGCTTCTCTCCATAATTTAGCTCTGTAGGAAGAAAATCTCTTTTGATCCCATTTTCAATTCTAGTACATCTAACAGCAACACTAGAATAAGATTTGACCTACTAAGTGCTCTGCTACATTGGAGTTGTTTAGATTCACCAGAGTATAAAAAACATACATAGAAAGATAATTAAAAAATAGAGGCTGAGTTTGTCTTTCAGTATTTCTATTATTTGGTTAGTCCAGGCTCAGCCTCTAGATTCTGAATTTGTCAGGCTTCTGAGCCCAAGCTAAGCCATCATAACCCCTCAGCCCCTAGACTCTGAAGTTGTCAGGCCTCTGAGCCCAAGCTAAGCCATCATAACCCTGTGACCTGCACATATACATCCAAATGGCCTGAAACCACCAAAGAACCACAAAAAAAGTGAAATAGTCAGTTCCTGCCTTAAGTGATGATATTCCACCATTGTGATTTGTTCCTGCCGCATCCTAACTGATCCATTGACCTTGTGACATTCCTTCTCCTGGACAATGAATCTCAGGAGCTCCCCATGCAGCACCTTGTGACTCCCACCCCTGTCTGCAAGAGAAAATCTTTAACTGTAATTTTCCACTACCTACCCAAAGCCTATAAAACTGCCCCACCCCTATCTCCCTTTGCTGACTCCTTTTTTGGACTCAGTCTGCCTGCACCCAGGTGATTGAAAAAGCTTGACTGCTCACACAAAGCCTGTTTGGTGGTCTCTTCACACGGACACGCGTAACAGAATTTAGATGCAGTAAAAATTTCCAATGTGTTCCTGAGATTACTTTATTACAGAAGAGTATTAATAATGTGCATGTACTGATGCTTTATTTGTACTGTTTTTGAAGCAAAAGAGTTGAAATAAATAATTCAAGATTCTATTTGACCAATCAGCTTGTATTTTTAAGGGCTTAATAAGTAGCTGCCTCTGAGGAGATTTAGAGAAGGGCTGTCAGAAATGGGTAACTTTTCTTCAGGTGTTTACAGAAGATGAAGGGTGACAAGACAGGCACCAAGCAATCGGAATGGTGGAGAAAGATGCTGTGGCTTCTGACGGCTTGCCTGTGGTCTTTTGTGTTAACCAGCAATACAAAATTACTAGACTTTTCCACAGAGATAAAGGACTATGAAAATAGTTTGGACCAGGCATGGTGGCTCACCCTTGTAATCCTAGCATTACTGGAGGCTAAGGTGGGCAGATCACTTGAACTCAGGAGTTGGAGACTAGCCTAGGCAATATGATGAAATCTCATCTCTACCAAAAAGTATAAAATATTAGCTGAGGTGGGAGGAGGCTTGAACCCAGGAGGCGGAGGTTGCAGTGAGCCAAGATCGCGCTGCTGCCCTCCAACCTGGGTAAGAGAGTGATACCCTGTTGGAAGGAAGGAAGGAAGGAAGGAAGGAAGGAAGGAGGGAGGGAGGGAGGGAAGGAAGGAAGGAAGGAAGGAAGGAAGGAAGGAAGGAAAATAAAATAAAATAATTTGACCAAGTAACTGTGTATCCCAATTGCTTAAAAGTTCAGATACACAGGCTCCACTCGATATAAAATAAATCAGAACATCTCTTGGTGTTATGGGCCGAACATGTGTAACCCCCAATTTATTTGCTGAAATCCTAACTCCCAGTGCAATGGTGTTTGGAGATGGGGCCTTTGGGAGGTAATTAGGATTAAATAAGGTCATGAGGATGGGACTCTTATGATGAGACTAGTAGCCTTATAAAAGACACCAGAGAACTTGTTCTCTCTCTCTCTCTCTCTCTCTCTCTCTCTCTCTCTCTCTGTATTCACATAAAGAAGAGCTCATGTGAACACGCAGCAAGAAAGGGATGGTCTACAACCTAAGAACCTAAGAGGAGAGCCCTCCCCAGAAACCGACCATGCCAACACCCTGATCTCAGACTTCCAGCCTTTAGAACTGTGCGAAATAAATTTCTGTTGTGAAAGGCAGGAGTTTGTTGGGAAATGAGTTCCTAGTCTTTTTGCCTTTACTTAAACTACTTTGGTAAGATGTAATTGGGTTTTTTTCCCCCTTGTCTCATTGCCCTCCAACCATTGAGCTGTAGTCACACCTGCTTCTGTAGAAGGGTGAATACAACCCAGGAAAAAAAAAGAAAAAAACAGTTTTAGTCACATGAAATTTCCCCCGACCTTCACCAAAAAAGAAAATATGTGTTGAAATCCTAACCAGCCAGAATGTGTCCTTATTTGGAAATAAGGTCTTGATAGAGGTCATGAAGTTAAAATGAGGTACAGAGTTAGCGTTAAAACTATCTTTAAAAAAAATAATAATAAGGCAGCAAATCAGGTTACTTTTCAAAGGAGGGTAAAAACAAGGCTCAGGACTATCACAGCTTTAGTAGCTCAGATATGTTCATATACAAGCCACATTTTCTCCAAAAATACCCACGATTCTGTGTTTGCTGGATTATTAGAAATGGAGTGGGAGGATAAGCCATAATAAAAGTTTAGGCAGAGTGAAACAGTAAATAGTATGTACAAATCCCTGTAACTTAACCTGATACCACACGTTCAAGTTGTGAGAGGTCTCTCTTGGGCATGCTTTATACAGACACTAATCCCATTCATGAAGGTTCTGTACCTATGACCAAATCACCTCCCAAAGGCCCCACTTTCTAATGCTATCGCCTTGGTGGTAAGGATTTCAACATACGAATTTGGGGCTAGGGGATGCAGATGTTCAATCCATAATAGGTTGTGAGTCTGGAGAAGCAACAAGGCTCCCTCAGTCTGAGCTTGGGCCCTACTCAAGTAGGCAGATTTCAGTGCATCTTTCATAAGAAGGAATACGGATCTATTCTACCTTCATTTAACTTAAAGTCATAGCAGTGACTCTTTCAGAACAACGGAAATCTATTGTTAAGGAGGAATCAAAGTTTATAAGTTCAGAAACATAAAACAGCCAGGAATGTTCAGAAGGCAACTCTAACTAAAATAATTAAGCCCCTTCCCTGGAAGTACCATGATATAGTTTGGATCTGTGTCCTCACCAAATCTTATGTAAAATTGTAATCTCCGATGTTGAAGTTTAGGCCAAGTGGGAGGTGATTGGATCATGGGGCCAGAGTTCTTATGAATAGCACCATCCCCCCTTGCTATTGTGTAGTAAGTGAGTTCTCACGAGATCTGGTTGTTTAGTAGTGTGTGACACCTCTCCCTACCAACACTCTCTTGGTCCTGCTCCTGCCATGTGAGAAACCTGTTCCCACTTTGCCTTCCACCGTGACTAAAGGCTCCCTGAGGTCTCTCCAGAGGCAGATGCTGCCATGCTTCCTGCACAGCCTGCAGAACCATGAGCCCATCAAACCTCTTTTCTTTGTAAATTACCCAGTCTCAGGTATTTATCTATAGTAGTGTGAGAATACACTAATACATACCACAATGCACAGAAAGTAATATCAAGCAGTCTTACCTCAATGAGCAGGAAAAACATTTGAAGAATATTTGAAGAAAACTACGTGATTTTCTTTCCCTGCACTATTGTAGTTCAATTCTTCCCTGAAGCCTATTCAAAGGTGAGGATGGAAAATAATTACTCAAGAGATCAAGGCAAATATCATCCCATAGAGAATAGCCCTTTTCCATGAGCTTGCCACCATTGCAGCCTTCAATTTTACATGACTTCTGGTCAAACTATATAAATAATTAAAATATTTTTGCTTTAAAAGTTTTGATTAGTCTTTAGGCTCAATGTAGATATCTAAATTAAAGGTTGTAGGGCAAATACCCAAAAGAGCAAGGGTTCTGGCATCAGACAGAATTTGATTTGAGTTTGAATTCCATCACTCTTGTGCAAGATATGCAGCCTCCCAGAGATCTAATCATCTCATCTGTAAAATAAAGCTGATTATATCTGACCTCAATGATTTATTGGAAGGAATACATCACATTACACCTGTAAAGCTTTGAGCACAGTGTGTGACACAATTAGTCATGAGTAAAATTAATATTAACTCTTATAAAGAAAATCGTATTTTTGAAAAGAGTGCTAGGTAATATGTTAAATAAAAAGGCTGAGAAAACAGTTGTGTAGGACTGCCGAAAAAAAGAAATCATTTTCTATTAACCACTCCATGAGCCAATTTATCATTGAAAGAAGGATTTGGCTTGATAATGAAATTTCTAGAATAAGCAAACTCTAGTTCTTGACAGAACTTTAGAATCAGAATCTTTCAAATGGTCAAACTATACCATACCATAGACTGGGCGACTTGAGCAACATGTATTTTTCACAGAGCTGGAGACTGGGAAGCCCAAGATCAGGGTGCCAGGAGATTCGGTGTCTGGTGAGGGTTCTCTTGTGGTTTCCTCACGTAAGAGAGAGGGAGAAAGCCAGCCAACTCTCTTCTATGTCTTCTTATAAGGGCACTAATCCCATTATGAGGGCTCTGCCTTCATAATCTAATTTTTCCCAGAAGTCCCACCTTCAAATACCATCGCATTAGGGATTATTAGTTTTGGGGCGGGGAGTGGGGGGAGCACAAACATTCAGTTCCTAGCTCTTGCTTCAGGTCAAACAATCACTAGTCAGAGCCAGCACTAAGCTACATTTCTCATATGACTCTATCACAGTCTATTAGACCTTGATTTATATTTGCTGAAAGACTGGTCTCGTTTCTTTTTGAGATTTATACACTTATAAATTTATAAAGCTGATTTAGGACAGTTAATTCCATGTAACATGTCACCCAAACAATTGCACATTGGTTTGACAAACCACATTTCAATCCATCAGAAAAGTTTAGGTTGATGCCTGCACATATTCCAGAGACATGAAAGTGGAGGATAAGTGTTTTTACAGCACACAAACCTGAGGCAAGTTGTTAAAGGACACTTGCTTTGGAATGGAACTCTGGAGTGTTTAATTATCAACATGTGCCTTTCCATCCCCGGCCTATTAAATCATCTGGCCTGCTAATAATAGCCTGTTTAGCCATCAGGAAAAGATGGATGAGTTTTAGTTCCCATTTTCAAATCCAAGGGATCTGCCCTGTTTCTGAATTATCTGCAGATGAAGATTAGTCACTGAGGCATCTGTAGGTTGTGCAGAGGACATTGGAGTCCTGGCCAGGATATTTATCCTCAGCAACGTGCTCCTCCCTCTCCTTCAGGCCTTCCACTGGTGAAAAGAGACTGAAAGAGCCGAACGTAAAACGTGAGGAAGGGAATCTTACCAATTAAATGCTCTTTTTAGCATTGCAAACTGAATGTAATCATTTCCTGTGTTTAAACTGTCTGTGAATAGATCACGTATTTAGCTTTGCAAAGGAAGTTTTACATGTAACACCACTGCTTTCTCAAAGCCAGCTGTTTGGGTGTTTGTTTTAATCCATATCCAGTGTTCCCATTACCTGCTGATATGTAACAAACTATTTCAAATCTCAGTGGTCTAAAAAAACAATTTCTTTGGATCATGATTTTTGTGGATGAGGAACTGGGGAAGTGCTTAGCTGGGTGTTTCCTTTCTGATCCCTGAAATGTTAGCTGAGGTGGCATGGCTAGTACCAGTGGATGCATTTTTAAGATGGCTGCCTCATATGGCTAGCAAGTTGGTGCTGGCTGTTGTCTGAGAACTTGGCCTAGTCTTTTGTTAGGATAACTTCGTTGTGATCCATAAATGCCCATTCACAGGATGCTTGGGCTTCCTCGTTGGCAGAGCAGTAGAGTTCCCAGAATGAGTATTCTTTCAGTTGAATGTAAGCTGCAAGACTCATTCTGACCTAGCCTCAGAAGTCCCAGAAGACCACTTTCACTGCATTCATTGATCAGCCAAATTATTTAAAGCAAACTCAACTCCAAGAAGATAGAAAATAGACTCACCCCCTCAATGGTAGGTTAGCAAAGATATAGCAGACATCCTTTAACCTAGCACATCAAGAAAAACTATAATTGCTACATTTTAACTACCCCCTCCACACATTATCTGGTGATTCTCAGAAGTTTCAAATATATGTATTTAATTTATTCATTGCATCTCTCTCCACTCATAATATTTAATAAATATTTTCTGATTGCTTTGAAACTATGGTTCATCAATCAATTCCATTTATTTTTCTTGTGATTACTTCTTTCCTTCCTAAGCATTCCCATATTGATTACAGTATTTCAAATGCCATTCTGGATCCTGAATAACTAATCTACTCAGTTAACAAATAATGTAATCTTCAACATAACATTCTCTCTGAGACAGTGCCAGGCAGACAATGGAGACAACAATTCAAAAACACTTTCCAAGTTGAAGTACAATCTTAACAATGGCAGTACTTTTGAGGTATTTAGGTGGCTTTCACACCATGCTTTTTTTATGCCCCAAGGGGTAAGGGTACCAAATAAAGCAGTTTTCCAGATCTTATCAGTAGACCCAAAAGTAGAAATTAACTAGTAGTAGAAATCACTTATATTAAACCCCTTTCATTTGCATATATTTGTGTATAAATACCTAACTAATTGTTTTGAAGTAGCAATTAAGAGAACAATGGAGGAGAAAAAGGGGGCCTGAGGCTGCAACAGACACCTGGGAGACTGTATTTTAAAAGTCTATATTTTTACATATTTGATTGTATTTCTTAAATAAAGAGAAAGATACTGAATCATGCACACAAAGTACTACCAAAAGAATTAAATTGGGAGAAAGTTTCGACCTAATGATGCTATTTTCTGATAGACACCTCTTTAATTCTTCCCACCTAAATCTTGAATAACAAAGCCTTGTAATGTGTATAGAAACCAAAATTCTATAGACAGTGCTAAAGCAAGTTTTAAGATTCCCCTGACAAGCTCTTAAGTTGATAATGGCCCCTGTTTGAACTGGTATTTTTAAATAAGTAGTTAGGTAACATTCCTTTAGTATACAGAAAAGCCTGTATACTATCAGGAGGATCAGGTGGCCTTCCTTTCTTCTACTTTGTTGTCATGAACAATTCAGCTCTGGCCCCAAATTAGCATCATTCACTCAGCAAAACAAATGCCCCACATTTAACTCTTCTCACTCTTGTTACAATTTAGCAAACACCTGTGTTTTCTTGAGCATGCTTTGTGCAATTGAGCAATTGGTACAATTGATTTTTTTTTCTTTTTGCCCTCTTAACATTTATCCCTCTTCTGATAATAGCACCTTGATTTTTCTGTATGCAACCTCATCCCATATTCTCAGTTTCAGTGGCTTCTGATGAGACTCTCACCGCCAGCTCTAAGAATTGAGCCAAAAAAGGGAGGCATAGTTCAGAAATAGAAATAAATCAGAGTAAGACAAACCTAAGAAAAAGGAGAAGGAAAGACAAAGTGAAGAAGAAGTGGGGCTGGGATGCTGATGATGTTGTTTGAGATCTTGGATCCAGTCATGCTTCAAACTATATTTTTCAGTTACACAAGCTAATTAATATTTGCTGTAACACACACACACACACACACACACACACACACATGCATACATACACACACACATGCATACATGCACACAGACATATTTTATTTGTTTATTTATTTATATATTTATGTATTAGGATTTGCTTAAGCTGGTGTGATTTGAGTTCCTGTCATTTAAAATTAAAGCTTGAAATTAGGCTTTACCAATACAGCCATTTACCAACTCAAAATATATTAGCAAAGTATTTCTTCTAGTTATTTATAGAACTGTTCTTGAAAGGCATTGTGAAATCTGAAATAGTACATTAAATTTACTTCACTGGTTTTAATATAATACGTACAAACCAATAAAAGGCAGCCTATTCAAATTACTTTTATGAGATTATTCAGTATTACTAACCAAAATAAAATTACTAAATGTATGTAAATTAAACTTTTCTATTAATATACAACACAATCATGTATTTTTACAGAGTCAGAATAAAAGGTCACAGAACCACAAACCTCTAGGTAGATGTACATGCATTAGCATTCGTATAAGCACATGTATTTGGTGGCTTTGCTGGAGTAACAAACTACCTCAAACTCTCAGTGTTATATGAAACAAAGTTATGTTTCTTGTTCATATTGCATGTAGGCTTTAGGCCACCTGAGGGTCTGCTCTCATTGTGCGCTGCTCTATCAATCTTCTCAGCTAGATTTCCAGGCTAAAGAAGCAGCCTCCATTTGGAAAGCACCATTCTCAGAGCAGGAAGCAGAAGCAAGATTACCATGTCATCCTATTTAAAGCTTCTCCTCCAACATGGCTTATATCATATTCACTCAAATTGCACTGTATCAGGGGAACCCGCCCCCGATGGTTAACATGGGTTCTTTTCTATTTCCTAGGTATCTCGGATGGTTTGAGAAATAAACGGAAAGAGTACAAGAGAGAGAAATTTAAAGCTGGGTGTCCAGGGGAGACATCACATGTCGGCAGGTTCCGTGATGTTCCCGGAGCCGTAAAACCAGCAAGTTTTTATTAGCGATTTTCAAAAGAGGAGGGAGTGCACGAATAGGGTGTGGGTCAGAGAGATCACATACTTCACAAGGTAATAAAATATCACAAAGCAAATGGAGGCAAGGCGAGATCACAGGACCACCGGATGGGGCGAAATTAAAATTGCTAATGAAGTTTCAGGCACGCATTGTCATTGATAACATCTTATCAGGAAACAGTGTTTGAGAGCAGACAACCTGTCTGACCAAAATGTATTAGGTGGGAATTTCCTTGTCCTAATGAGCCTGGGAGCACTACAGGAGACCTGGGCTTCTTTCATCCCTTTGGTTTCTACCATAAAAGGCGGCTGCCTTAAGGGCAGTCTTAAGTGGGCCGTCTATAGATCTACCCTCAGGGCGCATTCTCTTGCTCAGGGATGTTCCTTGCTGAGAAAAAGAATTCAGTGATATTTCTCCTATTTGCCTTTGAAAGAAGAGAAATATGTTTCTGTTCCATCCGGCTCACCGGCAACCAGAAGTTTTATCTCTCTTGTTCCTTGAACACTGCTGTTATCCTGTTATTTTGTCAAGATGCCCAGGTTTCATATTGTTCAAACACACATGCTCTACAAAGAATTTGTGCAGTGTAACGCAATCATCACAGGGGCCTGAGGCGACATATATCCTCCCCAGCTTACAAAGAAGATGACGGGATTAAGAGATTAAAGTAAAGACAGGTATAGGAAATCACAGGGGTATTGACTGGGGAAGTGATAAGTGTCCATGAAATCTTCACAATTTATGTTCAGAGATTGCAGTAAACACAGGCATAAGAAATTATAGAAATATTAATTTGGGGGAACTAATAAATGTCCACAAAATCTTCACAATGTATATTCTTCTGCCGCGGCTTCAGCCGGTCCCTCTGTTCGGGGTCCCTGACTTCCCGTAATAGCACTAGACAAATTTAAGAATAGGACAGGAAAGTTCATGTCATCTACACAGCTGTACTGTCAATTATAAGGCAAACACAAGGATCTATAAGTGCTTACAAATAGGAGAATCAATGATTTTGAACAATAATATTTTTTTATTTTATTATTTTTTTTTTTATTATGCTTTAAGTTCTAGGGTACATGTGCATAACGTGCAGGTTTGTTACATTTGTATACTTATGCCATGTGGGTGTGCTGCACCCATCAACTCGTCAGCACCCATCAATTCATCATTTATATCATGTATAACTCCCAATGCAATCCCTCCCTCCTCCCCCCTCCCCATGATAGGCCCCAGTGTGTGATGTTCCCCTTCCCCAGTCCAAGTGATCTCATTGTTCAGTTCCCACCTATGAGTGAGAACATGCGGTGTTTGGTTTTCTCTTCTTGTGATAGTTTGCTAAGAATGATGGTTTCCAGCTGCATCCATGTCCCTACAAAGACGCAAACTCATCCTTTTTTATGGCTGCATAGTATTCCATGGTGTATATGTGCCACATTTTCTTAATCCAATCTGTCACAGATGGACATTTGGGTTGATTCCAAGTCTTTGCTATTGTGAATAGTGCCGCAATAAACATACGTGTGCATGTGTCTTTGTAGTAGAATAATTTATAATCCTTTGGGTATATACCCAGTAGTGGGATGGCTGGGTCATATGGTACATTTAGTTCTAGATCCTTGAGGAATTGCCATACTGTTTTCCATAATGGTTGAACTAGTTTACAATCCCACCAACAGTGTAAAACTGTTCCTATTTCTCCACATCCTCTCCAACACCTGTTGTTTCCTGACTTCTTAATGATTGCCATTCTAACTGGTGTGAGATGGTATCTCATTGTGGTTTTGATTTGCATTTCTCTGATGGTGAGTGATGATGAGCATTTTTTCATGTGTCTGTTGCCTGTATGAATGTCTTCTTTTGAGAAAAGTCTGTTCATATCCTTTGCCCACTTTTTGATGGGGTTGTTTTTTTCTTGTATATTTGTTTGAGTTCTTTGTAGATTCTGGATATTAGCCCTTTGTCAGATGAGTAGATTGCAAAAATTTTCTCCCATTCTGTAGGTTGCCTTTGAACAATAATATTACCTGACAAAATAGACATGTCCTGTCTTTACCTAGCTGCTTTCTAATACACTGCTGTGGCTTAAGGGTAGTACTCAGGCTTTCACTGCAATTTTAGATCACTAATGTAAGAATTGATCTTCAAGTTGTAGATTCAAGGAGGGAAAATTTCTCCTTTACCCTCTGAAGACTTAGTGAAAATGAATTTATGATAGTCAGATTAATAGAAAAAGGCATACAAAATTGATCTAACAGGCAAGGGAGAAATATCATGGGAGAGTGAGTGCTCAATTTTTTTAAAAAAAGAGAAAACCAAATTCTAATTTTGTTTCAGTGTACTTTTTATATTAAGGCTCAATATTAAAACCCTTTAATAAATTCATTTAGCTTGAGTTTGTTTAACCATATAAGATTTTCTTTTACTCTCTTTTATTTTTCCAACTTTTCATATTCATTTAGTTTTACCTACAACAATTTTTCTCCACTTGTTCATTTTGTAACAACATTTAAGTATACTCTACACTAAAAAAAAATGATTTTCCTTAAACAAAACCCATATCTTCATGCCTTCCTTATAGCCTTCCTCACCAAAAACACATCCTTGTAAACTGTATGTACAAAATTGTTTTTCTTATTTTTAGTAGTTTTAATTAACTACATTAATTAGAGCTTCAATTTTTATCAACTGTAAACCAACAATAAAATTATGAACACTGTTTTATAATTTATAAAAATGTGTCTTTCTTAATGGAACAATATTTTTTTAAAAATTGGAACAGAACATATTTACTAACAGATCTAAATCTATTTTGTTTCTTTGTAATAAGAAACCAAAAGTAGATAAACTTAAATCTCCTGTTAATGTTTTAGTATTGTATATTACTTAGAAATAATCTAGAAATGTGATGAATATCTATTGTTAACTTAGCAAAACTAGAAGGGTATATTGCTAAAGTGACTTGGGAAATCTTTTAAGTAAATATAAGTATGATTATCCATGAAAAAAGTATATTTACCAACTTATATCCCATTTATATCTCTTTGATTTATTAATCCTTAAAAATTAGGCTTGGAAATTTTTTTACTTTATTTTATTTCATTTATTTTTTATTTCAATCATTTTGAGTAAAAGTGATTTTGGGTTACATGGATGAATTGTATAATGGTGAAGCCTGAGAGTTTAGTGCACCAATCACCCAATGTACTATATACATCATATCCAATATGTAGTTTTTTAATCCCTCAGCCCCTTCCTACCTGCCTGACTTTTGAGTCTTCAATGTCCACTATGCCACTCTGCATGCGTTTGCAGACCCACATCTTAGCTATCACTTATACGTGAGAACATATAAGTTTTCCATTCCTAAGTTGCTTCTCTTAGAGCAATGGCCTCTAGCTCTATCCAAGTTGCTGCAAAAGACAATATTTCATTCTTTTCTTATAGCTGAGTAGTATTCTATATATCTATATAACAGGTTTTCTTTATTTCTTCCTTTATTTTATTTTATTTTTTTTTGAGACAGAGTCTCACTCTGTCGCCAGGATGGAGTGCAGTGGTATGATCTCGGCTCCCTGCAACCTCCTGGGTTTAAGGGAATCCCCGGCCTCAGCCTCACAAATAGCTGAAACTACAGGCGCACACCACCATGCCCAGCTAATTTTCATATTTTTAGTAGAGAACAGGTTTCACCATGTTGGCCAGGATGGTCTCAATCTCTTGACCTTGTGATCCGCTCGCCTTGGCCTCCCAAAGTGATGGGATCACAGGCGTGAGCAACCACACCCGGCCCACTTTTTATTTATCTACACTTTGGCTGATGGAAACTTAGGTAGTTCCATATCCTTCCAGTTGTAAATTGTGCTGTGATAAACATCCACATGCAGGCATTTATATGTATATATATATGTATATAGACTTCTTTTTGGGGGGGTAGATACCCAGTAGTTGGATTGCTGGATTGAATGGTAGATCAGTTTTTAGTTTTTTGAGAAATATTCACACTGTTTTCCATAGAGGTTGTACTAATTACATTCCCACCAACAGTATGTAGGCATTCCCTTTTCACCATCCATGCCAACATATATTGGTTTTTTTTTTATGTTTTAACGATGGCCACTCTGGATGGGGTAAGGTGTTATCTCACTGCAGTTTTAATTTGCATTTCCCTGATGACTAGATCTGAAGATGTAGTGATGTTGAATTCTTGTTCATATGTTTCTTGGTCATTGTATATCTTCTTTTGAGAAGAAACTATTCATGTCATTTGCCCGCTTATTGATGCAATTTTATTTTATTTTATTTTTCTGGCTTGTTTGAGTTCCTTTTAGATTCTGGATATTAATCCTTTGTTGTATGCATATTTTGTAAATACTTTTTCCCATTCTGTGAGTTTTCTGTTTGATGATTATTTCTATCATTCTACAGAAGCCTTTTAGTTTAATTAAATCCCATTTATGTATTTTTTGTTTTTGTTGTATTTGCTTTTGGGATCTTAGTCATGAATTCCTTGCCTAGGCCAATGTCCAGAAGAATTTTTCCTAGGTTTTCTTCTAGACACTTTTGGCTTCAGATCTTAGATTTAAGTCTTTAAGCCATCTTGAATTAATTTTTCTATTTGGTAAGAGAGAATGATCCAGTTTCATTCTTCTATATGTGGCTATCCAGTTTTCCTATATGTTTGAAAAATTTTATCAGACGTTAGACACAGTTTAGTCATCTCATTTTTTTTTTTCTATTAATTGTTATATAGCACATGTATATCAGGCAGTTACCATCCAAACAAAAACTACTGAGGTGTTTTGCTGATAATTCAGAAGATAAAATGTTTCTACTAAACCAACAATCTTTAACTCATCTACTTTCCTAAGGATTTATTTAAGTCAAATAAACTTTGAAAAGTATTTGGGCTTAATTATTTAGTTCATACATGTTCATTTTATCTCTATGTCAATTTGGTACCATGTAGATAATATATAAACACATGCATAGAAATAAACATGTAGACACAATATGCAACACACATGCACGTGTGCATCCAAAAGCCAAATTAATTAGGTTGCTCAATACAAAAAAAGAGCAAAATTTCAGACCTGAGATGAGCCCACCTGTGTGTCTTGAGACTCTGTAAGGAAGGCAGAAATCCCCAGTAAAGAGGTCAATGGCACATTTTTTTTGTGTTCCTCTGTAGGTCTCAAGGTCACTAGAAGTCTCCTTTCAATCACTTCATGTGATACCCAAGGCTCTGATGTTTTCTCTCAGAAATTTTTTAGTCATTAACCTTCAGATAAAAGAAGTAGGGGCTGACAAAGGTGGCAAAAGGAAGGAGAAGTAGAAGTAAATGGAAGAATGGGTCTTAAAGTAACCAGTTTCAGGAGAGCTTAAGTTTCATAAAAAGGCCAATGAAGAAGTGGGAGTTCAAGAAGAAGAAGTAGGAGTTCAAGAAAAAGAAGTCCAGCTGACTTAAAAGTAACTAACAGGAGAAACAGGATTAAAAAGGGAAAAATCAGAGGCCTTTAAAAAATATTACAGCCTGGATTTTAGCTTTTAATTAAGTGACTTTTGACCATAGAATGCTTAAAATATTTTATCATCAAACTTTAGCCAAGCAAAGAGCAAACTTTCCCATTTACCAGTTTTTTCCCCTGAAATTTGCACCTAGAAGGAGTTTTAGATGTTGGTAAGAATGGGTGGGCTTTGGAAGCAGCAGGCCTTCCCCTGGAACCAAGGGACTAGAGCGGGCTGTAAACGGGGCAGCATCTTTCCCACTGCCTGGGAGGAACCTTCTGCTGACTTGCTCAGAGATTAGGCTCAGGGCAGAGGCAGGAGGCCTGGCTCTCTGGCCCAGTCTGTGGCTAGTCACAAGGGTCTCTCCTACCCACTCCTAAGAAAGATCACATAAAAATCTAATGAACAAAGATGAGAAAGACAGGGCAAAAAGAGCTTCCAGAGTAAGATGTCTGTTTTTGTCTGTACTGGTTCCTTTCTTTCTGAGTATATAGCTCCATGTTTACCTCGGGAGAGAAGGTTAAACAAACAAAAAAGTTTCTATCATGCTCTGAATATAAACCAAAGGAGTATATGAACAATGACCTATAAACCAAAACAAATATTCACATACAAGACCAAAGCCCAGAAGCCCTTTGTGATTTAACCAGTCTCCAAAGAAGAACAGACAACTGAAGCCCCAGACCTCAAAACAGCTTAAAGGAAGGAAAGTTTTAGTAGGCACAGATGGGGTACAACACACATTTCTATCCAGCCATATCCTCAGGGATTCCAACCTTTGAGTTAGTCATCTGCACACAGCTGCCTGACAGCCAATGTGCCCCTAATCAATGAAAAACGAAGAGATGAAGAGTTGGTAAGACAAACAGAAAAGCAAAAGATTTTCATGGTAAGGAAAGGATTACTAGTCAAATGGGTACCCCAAAGAGTCAAGAGTCACACAAATATAAATTCAAAAAGATTTTTACAAATAACTCCAATTAACTCTCATAAATGTTTCTCTCCTGAGCCAAACAAGTTTATATCTCTAAGGGACTTGTTCCCTGGCCAGGAATTGACCCCAGGCAAAAGCACTGACAATGCAAATCTTAATCACTAGACCACAGATTGAAGCGTCTTGTAGCAAATCTCACAGAAAATTCAAAACAAGCAATTGGATCATTCAAAGAAATAAATAAATTTACTTTAAATCTGATTTTTGCTTTTCAATCTTGCCAATGAATTTTTTGAAGTAGATATTATATTTCTGTTGTAACTTTTTATAGATACACATCAGACAGCTATTTAACAGAAAAATTTCTTTTAAATGCAGTCAATTTATTCCAAGGATGACTCAAGCCAGTAAGCCTTTCTCATAGAAAGGCCTGAGCAAATTACTGATATTGGTAATTTGAGTATTTTCACTGTTTTTCTCAGTCTTGCTAGATGTTTATCAATTTTATTAATCTTTTCAAATAATTGGTTCTTGGTTTTGCTAAATTTTCTACATTTTAATATTTTCAAGCTCATTAATTTCTGCTTTTACGTTTATTATTCTCTTGCATTGTTTACTTGGGTTTATTTTATCCTTTTTAAGGTTTTTTTTTTGGTTTTGTTTTTGCTTTTGGCTTTTGTTTGCCTGGTTTTGCTTAGTATGTTTTTGATAAAGGAGCCAGGGTTTTTGTTGTTGTTGTTGTTGGTTTGTCTTTTTTCCCTAGGTTTTTGATAAGGAAGCTTAATTATTGATTTGAAACTGCTTTTTTTACTTAATTTTTGAATTTGGTTCTATAAATTTTCTTCTTAGCACCGCTTTAGCTGTGTCTAACATATTTTAATAAGCTTTATTTTCTTTCAATTAAATATTCTTTTTAACATTTTTCTTGGGACTACCTTTTGACCCATGGATTATTTACAAATATACTATTTAGCTTTCAGATGTTTGGAGACTTTTGGCAATAATTCTCTTATTGATTTCTAATTTAATTCCATTGTGGTAAGCAAACACCTTCTGTATAATTTCAGTTAGTTTAAATTTTCAAGATTTATTTAATGGCCCTGGATACAACCATGTGATTCATGAGCACTTGAAAATGAATGTATTTTGCTGTTGCTTCTTTAAAAATATCGAGTAAATACTGTTGGTTGATGGTATTGTTGAGTTCTTCTACATCCTTACTAATTTCTGCCTAGTTTTTCTATAAATTTTTGAGAGAGGGGTGTTGAGGTTTCCAAGTATAATAATGAATGTCTATTTTTTGTTTCAGTTCTGTCAGTTTCTGCCTCATGCATTTTGTGGCTCTGTTGTGTTGCTTGGCGCATACACATTTAAGATTACTGTCTTTTTCATAGGCTTTAACTTTTATCAGTGCATGGATCCTGCTGTCTTTCCAGTAATTTTCTATACACTGAAGACTACTTTGTCTATTATTAGTGTAGCCACTTCTGATTTCCTTCAATTCTTTGCATGATATATCTATTTTTTAAATAGTTGGATCATTTTGCCAATTTTTGTCTTTTAATTGGTGTAACTACATTATTTACATTTAATGTAATTATTAATACGTTCAGCCCTCCATTTCATTTTTAGTTGCTGTTTGTTCTTTCAGCTTCTTATTTCTTTGTTTTCTTTTTCCTGCCTTTCTGTGATTCACTTGAAGTTTGTTAGAATTCTATTGAGATTTAGCAGAAGTGCTTTTGTGTATATTAAGATACTATAGATAAACTATATATAAAACTTTATGTAGCTGTTTCAGCGGTTATTCTAGGTACTACATTGTGTGTGTGTTTGTGCGTGTGTGTGCATGTATGTGTGTGTGTATGGTGTTCTATCACAGTCTATTGGTGACATTATTATTCAAAAAATTATAATAATTATATCTCTCTTTAGTTCTCTTTGCCCTTCCCTAGTTATAATATAGTTGTCTTAAATATTTCCTCTGCATATATTTATAGCCACATTTTACACTGTTATAATTTTTGCTTCAACTATCAAAAAAATTAGACAGCTTGAGAAGAAGGAATTGCTATTATAAATTTTTCTTACCTTATTCTCTCCTCTTCACTGATCTTAAAGGGTTTCTTATTTTACAGTTTCTTAATGTTTAAAGAAGCATTCTCTAGCCATTAATTTAGAATAGGTCTGAGACTAGACACATTCATTTTGTTTTATTTTCTCATTTTAGAATATCTTTACTTCCTCTTCATTCCTGAAGAATTTTTTTTTTTTTTTTTGCTGGGTATAGATTTCTGGGTTGACGATCAGTTTCTTCCAGGCTGTGAAAAATATTCATCTAGCTTCCCAGCTTTTTCTCTAATTGTTATTTTTCTAAAGGTAATGTGTCATTTTTCTCTGGCCACTCTCAAGATATTTTGCCCTTCGTTTTCAACAGTTTAATTACAATGTATTGTTGCGTGGATTTCTTTCTTTTTCTGATTTGTGTTCATTTATCTTCAATCTGTAGATTAAAGTCTTTTGAACAAATTTGAGAAGCTTTCAGTCACTATTTATTGGTATAGTTTTTCAGTCTTATCCTCTTTCTTATCTTCTGGAACTCCAGTGGCATGGAAGTCAGATCATTTATGAGAGTCACATGGTTTCTCAGGATTACCTCATTTTTTTAGTCTATCTTTTCTTTGTTGTACATATTGGGTAGCTTCTATTATTCTATTTTCCAGCCAACTGATTATCTGCCCTATCCATATTGCTATTGAGCTCCTCCACTGTACCTTTTATTTTAAAAATTTTATTTTTCGGTTATAAACTTATTTTATAACTTTTATTTCTCTATTGAGACTTTCTCTTTTCAGTTTGTTTTGAGTATTCATAATTGCTTATTAAAGTAGTTTTATGATAGCTGCTTTATAATCTTTGTCAGAAAATTTTAACATTTCTGTTATGTCAGTGTTGTCATCTTTTGATTGTCTTTTTTTCATTCAGTTTGAGATCTTACTGATTTTTGATATGACAAACCATTTTTAAAAGACAACTGGAAATTTTTGTGTCACAAAATTTTCAGTCTTATTAAAACTTCTATTTTAGCTGGCTTTCTTTTATATAACTCTGATGAGGAAAGAGGAAGGCATCACCACAGAGGTAGAATTTCAGCTTGGTACTCAGCCTTCATTGACACAGAAGTTAGGTAAGTTTCCTTATTACTCCTAGACAGAGGTAGGGGATTTGATTCCCCTTTTGTCTCCACTGACAGCAGTGGGGCTGCCCTTGTCACCACTGGGTGATGGTGAAAGATCATACTCTACATTAGGTCTCCTTGACACCACCCAGCTAGAGAATGAGAACATTATTGCCAGGCACAATGAGGAGCTCATTACTGGCCAGCAGGGATTGCAATCTGGTCTTTCTACATGACCTTCAAAACCAGCCCAGCAGGGACATTGGGATTTTGCTAATAGCCTTGAGTGGGTCCCTACTCATCCTTTGCCGGTAGGATGGGGTCAGAGCTTTAGCTAGAATAGAGCAGGTTTTTTCCAAATTTTTTTGTCTTTCTAGGCTGCCCCTTTCTAATTCTTTGTCTAGGGCTTTAATTGGAAATTTTGACATCTGTGCAAGTTGGTGTTTTTAGTTCACTGGCTTCATTAGCTCTAGGTCAGGATATATGAGGCAAAAGGAAAACCCAGGTAACTGATCACCATGTTATTCTTTAAGTCCTAAGAATCTTGACCAATCAGCCATCTTCTCTTATATCTTTCAAAGATGTCTTGTGTTTGTTTTACATATAAATGTTCCAGTATTTATATGTAAAAATATTCTTAGTTGTATTTAGCATGATGATGAGGGAAGTATGTCTACTTCATCTCTGGAAGCAGAAGTCAAATTAGAAAACTTTAAAGAAAAGATTGCACTTATAATTGTTTATTTTTTTAAGTTGGTTTCCTTTTTTCCTGAAAACTCAATAGTCCAGTTCATGTGAAAGATTTCCCAGGAAATAACAGAATTACAAGAAGAATATTTGCTACTGTGATTATACAAATGAATGCATTCAAAATGTGCTTAAAATATTGGCATCTGTTCAATCTACAGCTCCCAAAGTCCCAGGAGATGAATAATGTATGTGTGCTTTCAGTTAATACACAGGGACAGTGCTTGAGCCAGACACATGTAGCACAGTCTTGGGATAAAGGTTAAGACCAAGTAAAACATGGTAGTCACAGGTAGGCAGACAGACTTGGGAGGAGAACAGGCTTGCTAAGAGTCTTTTAATTTCATTTCATCTTACTTCATCTTTACAGTAGCCCTAGGAGTCAGGTACTCTTAGTGATTTCAATCTTATAGAAGGGGAAAGAGAAGCTTAAGTATTAAACAATTTTTCCAAATTTTCAGAACTTCTAAGTAAAGGAGACATTGTTCAAAACTTGTGTGTCTGACTCTAATTAATCTCCAGACTCTTAACTATTAGAGATTAGAGATGCTCAGATACAATGACTCTAATATTAGTATTTCAGACTGGGGGATATAGCAATCATATTCAAGAGTTGTAATGATCTCTAATATCAGTTTAAATGATTCTGCTAAGAGAGTGATTCAAAAAGTAGCTGTGGGTTTTCAACAGATGTACTGAGCCTCAATAAGTGAGATTATAGCACAAATCCAGTGCAGTTATTTGCTGAGAAGCATGACAGCAGCATCAGAGAAAAACAGGCAAGGAGAGAAAAGCCTTAGTTTATAGACTAGGGTCAGAGTAAAAAATTCTGGACCTGTTTGAAAGAATATCGTGGAGATATAAGAAGTGGTCATGGAACTCACAGGGAGAGGGGAAGCCTGCCCAAGTGACTGTAACATTGACTAATAATCAATAATCATATTGATAATGATGACTACCAGTTAATGAGTCCCTGCCATATGCCAAGAACTAGACTAGATACTTAAATATGTTTCAGTAATTGCAACATACTACAGAAGCTTAGGCTTGAATTAAGTGCACTGGGTTTCTTTTATCATAATGGAATATCTTGAAAGGATATACTTGAGACTCCAGCAAACAGCACCAAAAGCTTTAGAGCCCTTATTAGGAAAAACGACATTATAAGAAATTCATGAATAAGAGAATGGGCATTTTTTAAGTTTTCTTTTACTATTTTTGATTTTTTTCTTTTTTTGAGATGGAGTCTTGCTCTGTCGCCCAGGTTGGAGTGCAGTGGTGTGATCTCCGCTCACTGCAAGCTCCACCTCCTGGGTTCACACATTCACCTGCCTCAGCCTCCCAAGTAGCTGGGACTACAGGTGCCCGCCACCATGCCTGGCTAATTTTTTTTGTATTTTTAGTAGAGACGGGGTTTCACCATCTTAGCCAGAATGGTCTCGACCTCCTAACCTCGTGATCTGCCCGCCTCAGCCTCCCAAAGTGCTGGGATTACAGGCATGAGCCACCACACCAGGCCTTTATTTTTATTTTTTGGGAGTACACAGTTGGTATATATATTTATGGGGTACATAAAATATTTTGATATGGGCATGCAGTGCACAATAGTCACATCGTAGATGTGACACATGGTATCCATCCCCTTAAGCATTTATCCTTTGTGTTACAGAAAATCCAATTACACACTTTTAGTAATTTCTAAATGTATAATTAAATTATTATTGACCATAATCACACTGATGTGCTATCAAATACTAGGTCTTTTTCATTCTTTTTAAAAAATATTTATTGAACAGAAATATAAACATAAGCCCCAAATAAAACAATATGACAAACTTTTTATGTAAAATGTAATTGTCCCCTAATTAATATATTTACTTTGTGTTCATGGCTTACAAAATGACTGATCTTTCCCTTCTATCCCTTGGTACTTTTGTGTATCTAGCAGAAAAGTTCTTAGTCTGGCTATGGGCACACAGAAATTTCCTATTGATGATTATGTTCAAAGGTTTATTTACTTTCCCCAGAATAAATTGGGGGATTGGCACTGTCTGGATCGATCACAGGAAAGATAGGAAGCTCTGATCATCTTGAGTTTCACGTTTATGAGCAAAAAATGGACGCAGCAGCTCTCCAACAGACATTTTGTTGAATGTGTAGATATGGCACCCATCACTAACATCATAAAAAGAGCCTCAAATCTATATCCAGGAAAATCCCCACTCTGTGCAACTGGGGACTCACCCAGAGAATAGACAAAGGCATAGTGCTGGCAGCAAAGACCTTTCCTTTGCTAGAACCCCCAGTCCAGAAGCCAAGTTCTGAAGAAATTACAATTCTTTATTACTCATTCATTCTTTCTAACTATTTTTTATACTCATTAACCATGTCCAGCTCACTCCCACACCTATCTATCCCCACTACCCTTCCCAGCCTCTGGTAACCATGTTTCTACTCTCTATGTCCATGGGTTCAATTATTTTAATTTTTAGGTTTCAATTTTTAGCTACAGTGCAGCTTAAGTCTGATGTGTCTCTGTTGAGTTTCTATCTGGGAGATCTATCCAATGCTGAAAGTAGAGTGTCGAAGTCTCCAGCTTGTATTGAGGTCTATTGCTCTCTTTCGCTCTAATAATATTGCTGTATATGTCTAGAAGCTCCAGTGTTAAATGCATATATGTTTACAATTGTTTTGTTCTCTTGAAGAATTCACCACTTTACCATTATATAATGACCTTCTTGTCTCTTATTAACCATCACCCGGTTAGCATCTATGTTCACTCAAGGCCCTAAGGCTCTACACGCAGCAGGTAGTGAAGCCAATCAAGTTTGTGTCTTTTCCTTCAGTACAGTGAGTTTTCCAGGCTCTAAGCTGGTCCAGAAATGTTGTCTAGGAGCCAGGGATCGAAGTCAAAAACTTTAGAAATTTACCTGACATTCTCTTCTCCCATAGCTAAGCTGGCATTCAAACCACAATATAAAGCCCTTCCCACTCATCCTTCTCCTTTCCACGGGCAGAAGAGCCTCTCCAGTGAAGAAGTGTTGCCTTCTTCAGCTACATGGTGTTGCCTTCTTCAGCTACATGGTGACATGGAGCCCACCATGAGGATCCTGGATGCTCGGCTGCCTCTGATCCGAGGAGCTGACACATAAATAACTTCCATTGCTCATAGATGACTCTTCACAAGGCCAGAGTTGGTACTGCTCTCCAAATACCAACTCAAGGCCATTTGAGTTGCTCCTGCTGTGGAGAAGATGAGGTTTCTCCAGTGAAGAAGCTTTCTCCGGTGGTGTGGTCACCACCACCACCGGCCCAAAGCAGGTTCTGCCAGGCCACTGCCCATATTCACTTAAAGCCCAAGGGCTCTTCAGTCAGCTTGTGGTGAATGCTACCAGGCCTAGGACTCACCCTTCTAACCCAGGGCATAAATGTCCAAAAACTTAGGCCTAGACTTAGGGACCCCAAGAGCCTGCCTGTTGCTCTACCCCACTGTGGCTGATCTGGTGTCCATGGTGCAAGACAAAGTCATCTTTACTTTCTCCTCTGCTTTTCTCAAGCAGAAGGAGTCTTTCACCACAGCCACCACAGCTGGGAATGTGCTGGGTCACACCCAAAGAGAACATGTCTCAGAACCCAAGCCCACAGTGTACTATTTGGGTATCACCACTGGTTATTCAGGGTCCAAGGGCTCTTTAGTCAGCAGGTGATGAATCCTGCCAAAACTGAGTCCTTCTCTTCAAGGTAACAGGTCCCCTTTTGGCCCAGTGTGTGTCTAGAAATGTCAGCTGGGAGCCAGGTTTTGGAATGGGGGCCTCAGAGAATGGGCATTTTATCCACCTCCTGTCCCAAGTTAGGACTGGTCCAGAACACAGGCTGCAGCTAAAGCTGCCATTGAACAGATCAGTGACCTATAAGGATTAGAAATAAAGAACTGAGGCATGAAGACTCACCTTCACTAGGGATACACAGATTCTTCCAAATCCAAGAGGTGAAAATCAATAAAAGAGAGTATCCCTGTAATCCATCCACTTATCAACCATTAATTCATCAATTGTTGACTGTCTGATCTATGCTTGGACTCCTGCTATGTCCTCAGGATACAGAAAAGAACAAAGCAAGCCTGATTTCTCCCTTTATTGAGCTTACTAACACCAGAGCCTGCATAACACGATTGATTGATTGGTTAATCTCAGAAAATACTTGACATAGTGGATTGGCTGCTTAAATATGGAGGTGTCCCTTGCAACAAGGGGTATAATACAATTGTGTAGCAGAGAGACAAAACCTAGCCTAGGGGAACAGAAAGCCTTTCCAGAGGAAGTGACATTTAAACGGCTGCCTTGATTTTGAATGGGGTGAGGAGGGTCAGAGTTCAGAAAGTACCAGTCAGAGTGAATAGCCTGTGCAAAAGCCCTGAATAGGGGAGTGGCCCTGCACACTGCAAAAGTCAAAAGAAGGTGGCTGCTCACCCCGTGACAACAGAGGTAGGAGAGAATTATCTTAGAGGCGAACACGGAGACGGGCTGGTGGGCAGCATAGGAAGTGTCTGTGAAGTGGCCAGTTCAGTTTAGTTACTTTATGGGTGATGAGAACCTCTCTAACTCTCTGCTGCCTTTTCTGTCTTTATACTAAGCACAAAGAGCGAGGATGTGAAAGGTCCTCGTCTTTATATCTTGAAAACCTCATCTTCTCCACAGCAGGCATTCTCAAATGGCCTCGAGTTGGTATTTGGAGAGCAGTACCAACTCTGGCCTTGTGAAGAGTCATCTATGAGCAATGGAAGTTATTTCTGTGTCAGCTCCTCAGATCAGAGGCAGCCGAGCATCCAGGATCCTCATGGCGGGCTCCATGTCACCATGCAGCTGAAGAAAAGGGACTTGGAACTCTGCCAGCTACAAGCTCTAGTACTGAGGAGCTAAAGGGTGTGTTTTAAGCTACTTCAAAACCTATGATTCTTTTTTCTCTTTGAAGCTCATTATGGCACTGAGCCAACTATTAGGAATCCCACTGAAGTCTAATGCCAAAAAGCAGTATAAAGGTATAATTTTTACCCCATTCAAGCATCCTACTATGCTGAAACCCATCTCATTGTAAAACTACAGAATAGCTTATTTCATGTATTCTTTCCCCCACTTATAAGTGAAATTATTTTAGCAAAATTTTTATTTGTGTATTTACGTACAAGGATGGTTATCACACCTTTGATTGAGTAAAAACTGACAGTATGCAGCTAGAATAATTAAGTGCACAGGCTTATTTTGTTTATTTCATAAATATTTAAAGATAGCAACTATCAGTGAGGCCCATTTCTAGGTGCTAGAGATGCAGTAGAGAAGAGATTCACAAAGTTACTTTTTGTGTAGGGCTTATAATCTATAGTTGAGGCAATAAATAGGTACCAAAAAAAAGGAAATAAAGATAGAGGCAGAGAAAAGAAAAAAAAGAAAGGATGAAAGGAAGGAAAGGAGGGAAGAAAGAAGTGAGGGAAGACATTTCAGGCAGTGATAACTAAGAGAAAAATTAAAAGGATAGTGTGAATAAACCATACTTGGACATGTGTTCTGATTAATTATTACTATGTAACACACTACGCCAAAATTTGGTGGCTTAACACAACATTGTGTTTTATTTACAGTTGTTGTGGGTTGAGAATTCTGGAAAGATTCAGCTGGATGGTGTGTCTATGATCCACACAGCAGCACCTGGGGTAGGAAGATTCACTTCCAAAAACCATTCACATGTCTAGCACCTCGGAGTCTCTCAGGGTGTTTCTCTCTCTCTCTGTCTCTCTCTATATATTCACATGGCATTTTATCCTTAAAAGCTGCTCCACATGGCTTGTATTTCTCAAAGTACGGCAGTTAAGGGGATTCACACTTGTAGTTACATGGCAACTTGCTTCTAAATGTGAGTAAAATTCGCCAACTTCTTATGGCCAGAGCCTAGAAACCGACTCAACACTTCTACCATATTCTCTTGGCGTGAGCAGTCACAGAACCCACCCAGACTCAAGAAGATGCTATATAAACTCTACCTTTCCAAAGGAGAGGTACCAAAGCATGCGTTGCTATCCTTAATCCACCGCAGGGTCTCCAGCATAATGTTGAGTGATCAAGGATGGCTTTCTACCTAGGCAGCATTTGAACTGAGTCCTGAATGGCAAAAAGAAACTAAAATGCTTACTTCTGACAGCAGACTATACTAGGCAGAAATAATAGCAAGTACCAAAACCCTAAAGCATCAAAAATTGATATACTTCAAAGGAGCAAAAGCTATATAGCAGATAGGGCTTGGTGACTGAGAGGGAGATTTTAAGGAGATGAGGGAGGAAAAGTAGTCGATAGACCCTGAACTGAAATTCATATCCTATTCTTAGTGTGAGGGAAGACATTGGAAACTTTTGAAATTTGTGTGAACTAATTTACATATTTAAAGGATTATAGAGGTTCAAGAATAGCAGTTGGAAGAGCAGTAAGGGAACTATTACAGTAATCCAATTAGATGATAATGTCTTGGACTAGGTTGGTTCCAGCGGAGATGGATTTGAGATGAATGTAGGTATAAGTATAGATATAGGTATAAAGAAATTAAACATGGGTAAAGGTGTAGGTGCATATGTAGATATAGGTACAGACATATATATGTAGATATAGTACAAAGATAGGGGTATGTTGCTATACATGTAAATAGAAACAGAAATTTAGATATAGATATGCAGAGAGAAATAGACACAGATATAGAATTAAAGATAAGGTATATAGATAGAGATAAAGATATACTGTCATTCCTTGTTATAATCAGAGGATTGGTTCCAGAACACCCACATATACCCAAATCTGCATATATTGAAGTCCTGCAGTTGGTCCTGAGGAATCTGTATATAGGAAGTTTTGCATCCAGGAAATATTGTATTTTTGATCCATTTTGGTTGAAAAAAATTCATGTATAAGTGGACCTGCACAGTTAAAACCCATCCTCTTCAAGGGTTAACTGCACAAATATAGATTTAGATAAAAATAGATCTAGATATCAATATAGAAATTGATATATGTATTTAGGCAGAGGTGAAGACACAAGAACAAGGAGAGATATTTGAGATGGAGACAACAGACTTTGCTAAAGGATTAGTAAAGGGGTGAATACATAAAACAACTCAAGGATAATGTGAGCAACTGGAGGCAGAGCAATGCTGTACTTTGAGTTAAGGGAGACAGATTTATGGATATTATTCCATAAAGAGGTAAAATAAGCCCAAGGAAACTTCTGAAATCTGCAATACTTGAGGGGAAAATGTCTCAAGTTCTGTAGGTACGTACTGATTTTTTTTTTCTTTTTCTCTCTCAGATGAGCAGTCTCCATTGCCTCTATATTTTATCATAGCAGTTCTCACCTCTGAAATATTGTAATGGGCAAAGCATCATAAATTTTGGAGAGAAACGGGCCTATATTTAAACCCCATTTCTGCAATACATAAGCTGTGGACTGTGGGTAAATTCACTCACTTCTTTAAGCTTAAGTTTCTTCAACTACAAAATGGCAATAACTTTTTCTGTCTTATAGGACTGCTATGAAAATTAAAGGTAAAAAATGTGTATGATTAATTGAGCACCATATCTAGAAATTAGTAGGGCTCAAGAAATGTTACCATCATTTTTCTGATACTCTTGAACTTTTCAAAATCCTACTTGTTCTTCAAGCCCCAACCTTTCTCAGCTGCTTTATGAAACTTTTTCAATCATCTCCATTCCTCATTGCATTATTCCAAAATATTTTCATTGAGCTAATGCAATTCCTCAATCAAACTGTAATTTTCTTGAAGGTAGTGATTCACTCTTCAATATCATCCTTTTTCTATAACATGCAGCCCAAAGCTGAACATTCCATAAGTACTCTATAAATCCCTATTGATTCATTTCTATGTCTTTCTTTTTAGTGAATTGATTAGTTCTCCACCAAAATATTGAAGGTCCAATGCAAAATTGACTCTAAAATATATTTAATATATAGAGTTCAATGGGTTTTCTTAACTAATATGACAAGGACTTTTAAAATAATTTTTTTGATTTTCTTATTCTTTTCAGGTGGTTACCACACTTAACAGAATCTTATAGATGTAAAAATGAAGACCTCTGTAATGAATGATTTTTTTCTATTAAGTTTTCTGAAAGCTAGACAATCAACATCTACAAATTACATTGATGTGTCATAGTATTAAATGAATTGTATTAAATTAGAACATTTGTGAATATTGAAAAATTTGTTCAATACTCCTGATATAAAATTTACCTCTAAAAATCGAAACTCCTGAGAAAGACATTGTATATTGCATTTTAAAATGTATTTGTGAAAAACAGTTTGTTTTACTAAAAATGGGAGTACTGGCCGGGCGCGGTGGCTCAAGCCTGTAATCCCAGTACTTTGGGAGGCCGAGACGGGCGGATCACGAGGTCAGGAGATCGAGACCATCCTGGCTAACACGGTGAAACCCCGTCTCTACTAAAAAATACAAAAAACTAGCCGAGCGAGGTGGCGGACGCCTGTAGTCCCAGCTACTTGGGAGGCTGAGGCAGGAGAATGGCGTAAACCCGGGAGGCGGAGCTTGCAGTGAGCTGAGATCCGGCCACTGCACTCCAGCCTGGACAACAGAGCGAGACTCTGTCTCAAAAAAAAAAAAAAAAAAAAAAAGGAAGTACTGGGCAAAGTTACATATTAAAATAACATCTTGTGCTCCTCTCTAACCATGAAAATGTTCTCTTTCTTTCACAGCCTATAAAGGCATGCTCAAAGTTGGTGCTCTTCCTCTCACTAGAAAACTTACCACCATTCAGAATGAAGCTTTGTTTCCAATTCTGGTTATATGTAAGCAATGATATCTTTGTCAAATATCTTTAATGTGAAGAGAGTTTCTCTTCTGGTAGAGTCGTTTTATTGTTTTTATTTTGGTTTTGTTTTTTTAGACAGGGTCTTGCTCTGTTGCCCAGACTAGAGTACAGTGGTGTGATTCACAGCTGACTATAGCCTCTACTTGGCAGGCACAAGCAATCCTTCCACCTCAGCCTCCTGAGTAAATGGAACTACAGGTGCACCTACAACACCAGGCTAATTTTTTTTTTCTGTGTTTTTTGTAGAGACAAGATCTGTTGCCCAGGCTGATCAGGGACCTCTAAGCTTAACTAATCCTCCCACCTCAGCCTCCTAAAATACTGGCATTACAAGCATGAGCCACCACACCTGGCCTCTTCTGGTAGAAACTTCACAATGTATTTGTAAAATTACTTATATTTGATTTAGGAATCTCTGTTTTTTGGAAATATTTGTTTTATTTCATTATTGTCTTTCCAGTAACTTATTGATCTTAGTGTTCAGTGACTTTCTACATTGAATACTTTTATAAAATAATAATCTTTATTTTAATAACTTAAGATCATGTCAGATATTTCAAATAATGAATAGACTAATATTCCCTTAGTGCACTGTGCAAATCCTTTTGTTAGCATATTCTTCTTATCAAAATCACAAACAGAGTGTTCTATAATAAACACTACACACAACCACACACAAAAAAATTATAAAATAAGAAATATTGAGAGTGGCCAAGATGGCCGGCTAGAAGCAACTAGTGTGTGTGGCTGTCATGGAGAGGAATGGAAGGGGTGAGTAGATATAATACCTTCAACTGAAACATCCAGGTACTTACATTGGGACTAATCAAAGAAACAATTTGACACATGGAAAACGAAGAAAAACAAGACAGGAGGACAGCCCACCCAGGAGCAACACGGAGCCAGGACACCCTCCCCTACCAAGGGAAACAGTGAGTGAGTGTGTGACCTGGGAAACCCCACTTCTCCCACAGATCTTTGCAACCCTCAGGTCAGGAGATCTCCTTGTGAACCCACTCCACCAGGGCCTTCAGTCGGACAAACAGAGCTACACGTATTTTTGGCACTCATGGAGACCCTGGGACCTTAGATACCTGGGCTTCGGGCTTCCTGGCAAAAGTAACTGCAACTCCAGCAAAGTGGGAGGTTAGACCCCTGCATATAACCTAAGGAAAGAGGCTGAATCCGGAGAGCTCAGCAGCGACAGCCTGCAGGCCTCACTTCCATGGCACCTCACAGAATAAGACCCACTGACTTGACATTCCAGCCAGTCACCAAAGCAGCCTTGCACTTCCCAAAAAGGAGCTCCTGGTGGGAAGGGCAGGTGGCCATCTTTGCTCTTTGGGCACCTTAGCCTTTCCAGCCTTCAGGCTTTGGAGAATCTGAGCTTACCAACGGTAGAACCTTGGTAAGGTTCTACCAACCTGCACAGCACAACTGCTCTACCAGAATGTGGCCAGACTGCTGCTTCAAGCAGGTGCTGGATCTTATTCCTCCTCACCGGGTGAGACCTTCCAAAAGGGGCCTCCAGCCACCCCTGCCCGTGTTCCCCAGCTGACAGAGATTTGAATCCTCCCTGAGACAGTGCTCCCAGAGGGAGGGGTGGGCTGCCATCTTTCCCATTTGGGCAACTTAGGCCTTCTAATATTCAGGCTTCAGAGCATCCAAGGTAACTGCAAGCTGAAGTGAACCCCCAGCACAGTATAAATGCTCTACGAAAATGTGGCCAGACTGCTTTGTTAAGCAGGTCAGTGATCCCAATTTTCCTCACTGGGCAGGACTTCCCAACTGGGGTCTCCAGCCATCTGCTACAGGTGCATTTGAGCCAGCAACAGGCCCATACCTCACCTCCCTGGGATGAAGCTCCCAGAGAGAGTGTCAGGCCCCTATCTTTGTTGTTTCTCAGGCCTCCAGGTGCTGGGAAATCTGAGGCAACTAGGGACTGGAGTGGGCTCCCAGCATACCACAGCAGCCCCACAGAAAAGTGGCCAGACTGCTAGCTGGGTCCTTGTTCCCATATCTCCTCAATGGGCAGGTCCTCCAGGCCTGGGCCCCAGCCACCTCCCACCAGAGCTATTGAGCTAGTACTAATTCACCAACTCCCTGGACAGAGCCTCCAGGGGCAACTGAAAGTCTCTTTGCCACTGCTTCTGCAGTGGAACTGCCCTTACCCTTGCACTAACAAAATAGCAAAGATCTTAATTGCCTTATCCATACCTCCAACAAACTGCAGTCTAATCAAGTAGAGGAGGCCAGTCTGTCTCCCAAGGGTCCCACATGTCCCCCACTGCTTGTCACCAGACAGAGAACTCCTGGCTTGGGCCCACAGCACAGACCCTCCACCCAGGGCTGATTGCACTAAGCAATTCCTGTTCTGCATCTCTCTGGGGTGGAGCTCCCAGGAGATAAGCAAACCACTATTGACCATAGTCATTACTAAGGTCCCTCCCTCTGCTGCCTCGAAGTTGGGGAAGGAACATAAGCACTGAGATCTCTCCAGAGCTGCAGTGGGCAACCCAGGAGTGTCAAGTCATGATTTACTGCCAGCACTCAAGGTAGGAAGGAATGCATGCTTTCAGAACATTGAGAGGGAACATGGCTGCAACTGTGAGGTAATATAAGGGAACCACACAACTGAGCAAGAGTCTACCAACTCACTAATAAGCCTAAGTGCTACCTGCTGGATCACACCCCAAAACTTCAACACCAAAAATACCATGCTAATTTACCCCCCTCTGAAACCAGAGACAGTTAGCTTCAAATAAAGACCCTGCACAAAGCATTGGCCAGGTGAAAACATCCAGAAAATAAGTTGATTGACTATAATCAACCTGCACTGCAGTTAAAGAAACACCCATGCTCAGTTCTCCAACAAGTTCTTAACCAGGCTGAACTGGCTGGAATGACAGAAATAGAATTCAGAATATGAATAGAAGCAAAGATCACTGAGATTCAGTAGGATGGCAAAACCCAATCCAAGAGAAATAAGAATCACAATACATAATACAGGAGCTGAAGGATGAAAACACCAGTAAAAAAGAAAAAAGAAAAGAAAAAAGAGCATGACAGCTGAATGACACAATACAGATAACACTATACAGGATAACACAGTACAGAATAACACAATACACCTAACGCAATACAAGAATAACACAATACAAGAGCTGAATAACGCAATACAAGAATTTTTGCAATCACAAGTATTAATGGAAGAATAAACGAAGCTGAGGAAAGAATCTCAGAGCTTGAAGACTGGTTCCCTGAAATAAGACAGTCAGACAAAAATAAAGAAAAAAAGAAACAAAATCACCAAAAAGTATCAGATTGTGTAAAGAGGCCAAATCTATGAATCATTGGCATTCCTGAAAAAGAAGGGAAGAAAGCAAACAACTTGGAAAATATATTTCAGGATATTGTCCATGAAAACTTTCCCATCCTTGCTGGAGAGGCCAACAGTCAAATTTAGAAAATACAGAGAACCCCTCCAAGATCTATGCAAGAACATCCCCAAGACACATAATTGCCAGATTTTCCAAGACGGACATGAAAGAAAGAATGTTAGAGGCAACTAGAGAGAAAGGGTGAGTCACCTACAAAGGGAACCCCATCTGGCTAACAGTGCACCTCTCAGCTGAAACCCAACAAGCCAGAAGAAATTGAGGGCTAATACTCAACATTCCTGGAAAAAAAAAACATCAACCAAGAATTTCAGACCCAGCCAAACTAAGCTACCTAAATGAAGGAGAAATAAGATCCTTCTCAGATAAGCAAATGTTGAGAGAATTCATTCCCACAGACCTGCCTTACTAGACATCTTGTAAAGGACCTGCTTTACTAGACATCTTGAAAGGAAAATTAAATGTAGAAAAAAATCATGCCACCAGCTAACACAGAAACACACTTAAACACGCAAATCAGTGTCATCATAAAGCAACCTCATAAACAAACCAATGTAATAACCAGCTAACTGTACAGTAACAGGATCAAACCCACACATAGCAATACTAACCTTGAATGTAAACAAGCTAAATGCCCTAATTTAAAGGCACAGAGTGGCAAACTGCATTAAAAAGCAAGACCCAGTGGTATGCTGTCTTTAAGAGACTCATCTCACAGGTAATAACACTCATAGACTCAAAATAAAGGGATGGAGGAAAATCTACCAAGCAAATGGAAAACAGAAAAATGCAGGGTTTGTAATCCTAATTGCAGACAAAATAAAGATTTTTTTTAAAAGACAAAAAAGGGCATTACATAATGTTAAACAGTTCAATTAAGACCTAACTGTCCCAAATATATATGCACCCAATACATTAGCACGCAAGTTCATAAAGCAAGTTCTTAGGAACATACAAAGAGACATAGATCCCCACATAGTAATGGTAGGAGATTTCAACACTCCACTGATGGTATTAGACAGATCACTGAGGCAGAAAATTAGCCTAGACATTCAGTACTGAAACTCAACATTGGACCACATGGATTTGATAGGCCTTTACAGAACTCTTCACCCCTAAAACAATAAAATATATGTTTTTCTCATCACCACATGACACATACTCTAAAACTGACAACATAATAGGGCATAAAGCAATCCTCAACAAATGTAAAAGAGCCCAATCAAACCAAACAAACTCTTGGACCACATCACAATAAAGGTAGAACTGGAGACTAAGACTATCCCTCAAAACCATGCAATTACATGGAAATCAAACCATATGATCCTGAATAACTGTTGGGTAAATAATGAAATTATAGTAGAAATCATGATGTTATTTGAAATTAATGCGAACAAAGATCCAGCATATAGAATCTCTGGGACACAGCTAAGGAATTGTTAAGAGGGAAATTCATAGCACTAAATGACCACATCACAAAGTTAGAAAGATCTCAAACTAACAACTTAACATGACAAATGAAAGAATTAGAGAAGCAAGAACAAATCAGCCACAAAACTAGCAGAAGATGAGAAGTAACAAAACTCAGGGCTAAAATGAAGGAAATTGAGACATGGAAAACCACTCAAAAGATAAATCCAGGAGTTGGTTTTTTGGAAACATTAATAAGACAGGCCACTAGCTAGACAAAGAAGAAAAAAAGAGAAGATCCAAATAAACACAATTAGAAATTATGAAGGAAATGTTACTACTGATACCACAGAAATAAAAACAACCATAAAAACTACTACAAATACCTCTATGCACACAAACTCGAAAAGCTGAAAGAAATAGATAAATTCATGGACACACACACCCTCACAAAACTAAGCCAGGAAGAAAATGATTCCCCAAACACGCCAATAACAAACTCCAAAATTGAATTAGTAATAAATAGTCTACCAACCAAAAAGAAAGGCTCAGGACCTAATAGAGTCACAGACAACTTCAGTACCATTTCCATAGAAACTATTCCAAAAAATTGACCAGGAGAGACTCCACCCCAACTCATTCTATGAGGCCAGCATTGTCTTCATACCAAAACCTGGCAGAAACACAACAAAAAAAGAAAACTTCAGGACAATATCCTTGATGAACATTGACTCAGAAATCCTTAACAAAATGCTTGCAAACCAAATCCAGAAGCTCATCAAAAAGCTAATCCACCATGATCAAGTAGGCTTTATCCCTGAAATGTAAAGTTGGTTCAACATACACAATTCAATAAATGTGGTTCATCACAAACACAGAACTAAAGACAAAAACCACATGATAATCTTAATAGATGCAGAAAAGTCTTTTGATAAAATTCAATACCTCTTCATGTTAAAAGCTCTGAATAAACTAGGCATTGAAGGAACATTCCTCAAAATAAGCGCCGTCTATGAAAAACTCACAGGCAACATTATACTAAATGGGCAAAAACTGGAAGCATTTCCCTTGAAAACAGACACAAGACAAGGATGCCCTCTCTCACCACTTCTATTCAACATAGTATTGAAAGTCTTAGCCACAGAAATCAGGCAAGAGAGACAAATAAAGGGTACTCAAATAGAAAACAGGATGTAAAGCATTATCTGTTTGTAGACGACATGATTCTATATCCAGAAACCCCATAGTCTCAGCCCCACAGCTTCTTCAGCTGATAAACAACTTCAGCAAAGTTTCAGGATACAAAATCAATGTACAAAAATCACTAGCATTGCTATACACCACAACAGCCAGACTAAGAGCAAAATCAGAAAGGCAGTTTCATTCACACTTGCCATAAAAATTATAAAATAGCTAGGAATACAGCTAATCAGGGAGGAAAAGATCTCTACAACCAGAATTACAAAACACTGCTCAAAGAAATCAGAGAAGACACAAACAAATGGAGAAATAGCCCATGTTCATGAATAGAAAGAATCAATATCATTAAAATTGCTATACTACACAAAGCAATTTATAGATTCAGTGCTATTCCTATCAAACTATCAATGGCATTCTTCACAGAACTTGAAAAAACCATTTTAAAATTCATATACAACAAAAAAAGCCTGAATAGCCAAGGCAATCCTCAGCAAAAAGAACAAAGCTGGAGGCATCATGTTACCTGACTTCAAACTATACTACCGAGCTACAGTAACCAAAACAGCATCATACTGGTATAAAAACAGTCATATAGACTAGTGAAACAGAATAGAAAGCCCAGAAGCAAGGCCACACATCTACAACCATCTGATCTTCAACAAAGCTGACAATTGGGAAGAGACTCCCTATTCAATAAATTATGTTGGGATAACTGTCTTGCCATATTCAGAAGATTGAAGCTGGACCCCTCCTTACACCATATACAAAAATCAACTTAAGATGTGTTAAAAACTTCAAAGTAGAACCCAAAACTAAAAAAAAAAAAAAAAAAAAAAAAAAAACCCTAGAAGACAACCTAGGAACTACCCTCCTAGACATAGGAATGGGCAAAGATTTCATGACAAAGACACAAAAAGCAATTGCAACAGAAGCAAAAATTGACAAGTGAGATCTAATTAAACTTAAAAACTTCTGCACAGCAAAATAAACGATTAACAGAGTAAACAGACAACCTACAGAATGAGAGAATAGTTTTTGCAAATTATGTATCTGATGCATATCTAATATCCAGCATCTATAAGAAGCTTTAACAAATTTACAAGAGAAAAACAACCACAATAAAAAGTGGGCAAGAACATGAACAGACACTTCTCAAAAGAAGACATACATGTGGTCAACAAGCATATGAAAGACAGTTCAATATCACTGATCATTAGAGAAATGCAATTCAAAACCACAATGAGATACCATCTCACACCAGTCAGAATGGCTATTAGAAAATCAAAAAATAACAAATGCTGGTGAGGTTGTGGAGAAAAGGGAACACTTATACACTTTTGGTGGTTCCATAAGTTAGTTCTACCATTGTGGAAAGCAGTATCATGATTCCTCAAAGAGCTAAAAGCAGAACTACCATTTAACCCAGCAATCCCATTACTGGATATATACCCAGAGGAATATAAATCATTCTACCATAAAGACACATGTTCATACAACACTGTTCACTATAGCAAAAACATGGAATCAACCTAAATGTCCATCAATGACAGATCGAATAAAGAAAATATGGCACATATACACTATGAAATACTATGCAACCATAAAAAAGGAGATCATGTCTTTTGTGGGAACATGGATAGAGCTAAAGGCTATTATCCTTAGCAAACTAATGCAGGGACAAAACCCCAAAAACACATGATCTCACTTACAAGTGATAGCTAAAGAATAAGAACTTATAAACTCAAAGCGGGAAACAGCAGATACACGGTCTACCTGAAGGTGGAGGATGGAAGAAGGAAGAGGAGCAGAAAATACAATGAATGAGTGCTAGGCTTCATATCTGGGTGATGAGATAATCCGTACAACAAATCCCCATGATACATGTTTACCTGTGTAACAAACCTTCACATATACCCCCAAACCTAAAATACATGTTAAAAAAAGAAGTACCAAAAAAGGAACAAAAAATATTAAGCAAAAGGTTTATTTCCCTAGTACTACTATAAAAAGGATTATCGATGTGTAAGCTCTTAATGAATGCCAGAGTATGTGCTGTTTCACTATTGAAACATTGACACAATGATCTATGACCCAAGCAGATGATTTAGTAAGTCAAGTACTCAAAAATGTTCAAGTCTTTTATTTGATAGTTTTTCATCTATACCAAGTGCAGATGAAATAAAAAGTTTAACATTGGAAGATCCAACATTTTTTAGCTTGTCACATGGTATATTCTCATCTTTCATTTTCAATATTACCTCCATACTCAGACTTTCTCAGGCTATTTGAAGTACAACTCCCTGTGTATCTCCCAGGCATTTTATTTTTTTCAAAATGCTTACTACAATGTGTGATTATCCAACTTGTGTGTTTAGGCATTTGTTGTCTGTCTTCCTCACTAGAAGAGGAACTTCATAAGAACAGGGAATGTGTCTGTCTTAAACATCACTCTGTTGCTAGTGCTGGTGAAACGACTGGCTCATAGGAGATGCTCAACTCATTTGCTGCATGTATGAATAAGTTTTGCACTTACCCCATGGAAATATAGTGAGTGATAAGTTTATATGACCCTACCATCAGCTTCTAACAATGTGATTGTAAATTCTTTCTTTTCATTGTATTCTCTTTTTACTTCTCCGTCACTCTTTGTCTAACGCATAATAAAAACATGCCCTTTGGAGTCAGATAATCCTAGGTTTGAATCCCATTTTGACAAGATTATTCTTTAACTCATCCAGTAGTAAAATGCCAGGCATGATGTTAGATATTGTGGACTGCTAAAGAGTGACAGTTTGTAAAGTAAAAAATGGGCAGCTACCAGACAATAAAGAGAGTAATATACGATTATTTATCAAATTTGCTTGTTCACTAGGATCCATGGGGCTTGTTAAAATGTATAGAATTATAGCAATTCATGCTCTCCCAGAACCACTGAAGTTAACTTTCCAGGTGTGACACTTAGAAATTTGGATACTAGCAAGAATATATTTTCTTGTTATGATTAAGCAAGTTTAGAGAACATTAGCATATTGCAAACTAAAGATTTAACCTGAAAAATCAAAAAAAGCAATAAAAACATTTAAGCTGGGAGGAATCTTTTGTAAGGATTTTCTGGTGGTCGAATGTAGCAGTCAGTATAGAGGAGGCAATTATTTGTATGACGTTAGGTAGAAAAATGGATTCGGGTTTGGCCAATGCTTATATTTATGGGCTGCAGCTTCTGTTTGAGAAAAAACAAGTGAATAATGGTGCCCTTCACTGAAGAAGGATTTAGAGGTAGAGGAGAAAATTAAGAGTTGAGAGATGTGCGTGTGTGAAATTAGTGAAGCTTAGAGCTGAGGGCTCGGTCCATAGAAGGATTATGAGTTTAACTTGGGATACATCAATCTGAGGTGCCTATGGTTCATTCAGTTCCAGTCAGGGTTCTAGGTGGAGTTTTGGGTTAGACGTATTGATATGGGAATAGTCAACATAGAGATAATATTGAAGTCATTGAAGTAAATTAGATTGGAGTTGGTGGCTACATAGACAAAGAAAAGAGAAAAAGCATGATGTTAGGTATCTGTGGAATTCCAATATTTAAAGTATAGACACAGGGAGAAAGATTCACAAAAGAAACTAGGAAGCATTGCCCAAAGAGGTAGGAGAAAATCCAGGGATGAATGATGTTATGGAATAACCCAGAAAGGATTTCCAAAAGAAAAAAGATTACAGTATTAAATTTTGGCTAATCCAAGTAATATGGGAACTCAAAATACTCATTGAGTTTATAAATAAGGAAATCACTAATGACATTTGCTGGTGAACTTTCAATAGATAGATGACAATAGAAATCTAATTGTAATGAGCTGCAATATATGTGAAATAAAGTTAAAGAGATCTTCAGAATCCCATCTATAAAATAGATACAATCATACCTTCTTTGAAGAACAAATGTAAGGCTTAAATAAGATCACTGACTTCTGACACAATATCAAGCATCCAGTAGCTACTCAAAATATTTCGATGGATTTTTTTTCAAAATTATCATTACAAGGCCAGAAATTCCATAATAATCCAGTAGAATTTAATTCAATTTATGTAGGCTAAAAGCAAAGATGGCATTAACTTATATGGTGAAGATAGCAACTCATTTTCATAATTACTTTACTAATGATGAGGACATAGGACAACCCTTTGAGCACATACAGTTTATAAAATGTATCTGGATAAAAATGTGCTGAAGCCCTATCAAAAACAAGTAAAGTATACATTGATATGTTGTGGTCAAAATGAAGCACTTAAAACTCTATGTATGCAAAGACAGGTATAATTTAATAAACTTACATTCATAAATCAATTTTACACTCCAATCCAGAATAATGCTTATATACTATATTGTGAGTGGCAGAGATCAAGGGAGCATGAATAGGAACTGTATGAAACATTATCGTTAGATAATTAATTCATTTTTAATCTTAGTTTTGAGTGAATTCTGTAAGTGAAACAAATGTCATTGGAAATGTCACATAGCTTCCTAAACTTTACCATAACTACTAAGCAGAAGATTCTCATTCCTCTTTTGCAGATGAAAAGGTGGGGGTTCACAGAGAGTAAGAGTTGTCTGGGAGACACAGTTATTTTGCAAAAGTGCTGGGATTTAGCCTCTAACTGTTGAATTCTGAACAGATTAGGATGTATTTTCTGTTATTGTTTTTGGCCTCTCTACTAAAAGAAGCAAGGCATTGAGTTATAGTCATGATTCAGTCCCATAAACAAATATCTATTGGTTAATGGGTATAGTTCTCTGTAAAATCTTTACATGTCAATGGGTATGATATGACACTGCCATTTGCCTAATTAAAGATGAATAATTACACATACCCTCAAAGGACTTATGATTAGTTATGACTTGTTATTTTTAGTACTGTATATAAGAGAATGAAAGTTTTCCTCATCTTTAACTTCAGAAAGTTTAAAAGCTGGAGTTTTATTCACCTTCAAGTGCAGCTTTGCTCTTGGGCACTGCCTTGTGCAGAGTTGGCACTGGATGTTGTTTATAGAGATTAAAAAATTAGTAAAGATGATATCTTAGTTTATTCCTGATGCTATAACAAAATGCCACAGGCTGGGAAATTTGTAAAGAACAGAAATTTATTTCCTCAGAGTTCTAGAGCCTAGGGAACCCAAGATCAAGGTACCAACAAGTTTAGTGTCTGGTGAGGGCTCCATCTTTGTTTCCAAGATGCCACCTTACTGTTGAGTTCTCACAGAGCAGAAGCTGGAAGAGCAAAAAAGCTCAGCTAGTTCCCTTTAGTGCTCTTATAAAGCACGATTCCATTTATGAGGGTGAAGGCCCCGTAGTCTAATTGCCTCCTAAAGACCCTAACTCTTAATACTGTTGCATTGGGAATTAAGTTGCAACGCAAATTTTGGAGGGGAGACAAACATTCAAATATAGCAGATGATGAATTACTGAAGTACCTAGACACTGGCAATCTATGGAGCCAAGAGTGCAAAATGAAACTGGTTTTCCATTGTGCCTGGAGCCAGAATAACAAAAACTGTGCCATTGGTGAAATGAACAAATATGTTTTTAAATCTTTCAACAGAGAGGGTACCATTATGGGTTTGTTAA
Organism: Trachypithecus francoisi; assembly: GCF_009764315.1. Lineage (NCBI taxonomy): Eukaryota > Metazoa > Chordata > Mammalia > Primates > Cercopithecidae > Trachypithecus > Trachypithecus francoisi. The sequence continues at coordinate 22,764,393 of NW_022681454.1, forward strand.
TTGGTTAAGCTACAACCCACATGCAGATGGCTGCTCTAATCAGGAATTCACTCCAGTGGTGTCTAGCTAGCATTCTAATTAGGAAACTCTTGGATCTAAAAATAAGTTCCAGAGACCTGCTACACAGTATAGTGGCTATAGCTAACAATATTGTATTGTATATGAAATTTGCTAAAGGGTGAGATCTTACAAAAAGTGATAATAAAGGTCACATGAGAAAACTCTGGAGATGATGAATATGCTTACGGCCTTGATGATGGTGATGGCTTCACAGGTGTATAATCATCTCCAAAGTTATTGAGATTTATACATTACTTATGTGCAGTTTTTTATATGCCAATCATACTTTTTTCAATAAAGTAGTTTTAGAAAGAATGTGAATAAAATAAATGTATTTTTCTTCTAGACTAAAAGTATTTTTTGAAAGAAAAAGTCCTTTCTAGAATTGGCATTTATCTGCACTTCTGTTACCCATATCTAGATCGGTAACAATGATTCGCTAATTAGCTAAGTAATTATAAGAAAAAAAAAGATCAAATTTAGTATCCTGTTAAATACCATGGTTAATATTAGAAATGAGTTATCTCTGGTAAAATTACTCAAATCAACCAGCAAACATATTTTAGAAAAATTCTCACCATTGCATTAACAGGGTATATAAATGCAGATAATTCTCTAGCCAGTACGTTACAGAAATGTTTCCAAAATTTTCTGTGCCAGGATATTGGCCAGGAAGGTTTTCGGTTGTCTTATACTAGACCATAAATGAAAGATCCCTTCGTATGGCCTGTTGTTACATCTGCTTTGAGTGAATGTGTCATGCAAGATATCGTCAAAGTCCTTAAAACTGTAACTTCATCAAATTTAAACAACAAATCGCGTGTGATGGCTGGCAAGATAGAAACAGCCCCGGTCTTCAGCTCCCAGTGAGATCAATGAGGAAGGCGGGTAATTTCTGCATTTCTACCTGAGGTACCCAGCTCATCTCATCATGCTAAAAACTCTCAATTAACTAGGTAGTGATGCAATGTATCTCAAAATAATAAGAGCTCTTTATGACAAACCAACAGTCAATATCATATTGAATGAGCAAAAGCAGAAAGCATTTGCTTTGAAAGCTGCCACAAGACAAGGATGCCCTCTCTCACTACTCCTATTCAGCATAGTATTGGAAGTTTTTGCCAGGGCAATCAGGCAAGAGAAAGAAGTAAAGGGTATTCAAATAGGAAGAGAAGAAGTCAAACTGTCTCTGTTTGCAGATGAGATGATTGTGTATTTAGAAATCCCCAACATCTAAGCCCAAAATCTCCTTAAGCTGATAAACAACTTCACCAAAGTCTCAGGATACAAATTCAATACGCAAAAATCACAAGCATTCCTATACACCAATAATAGACAAATAGAGAGACAAATCATTAGTGAACTCCCATTCACAATTGCTACAAAGAAAATAAAATATCTAGGAATACAACTTACAAGGGATGTGAAGGATCTTTTCAAGGAGAACTACAAACCACTGCTCAAGGAAATAAGATTGGGCACGAAAAAATGTGAAGGACCTCTTCAAGAAGAACCACAAACAACTGCCCAAGGAAATAAGATAGGACACAAACAAATGGGAAAACATTGCATGCTCATGGATAGAAAGAATCAATAGCATGAAAATGGCCATACTGCTCAAAGTAATTTATAGAATCAATGCTATCCCCATCAAGCTACCATTGACTTTCTTCTCCACAGAATTAGAAAAAACTACTTTAGATTTCATACAGAACCAAAAAGAGCCTGCATAGGCAAGAAAATCCTAAGCAAAAAGAACAAAGCTGGAGGCATCACACTACCTGACTTCAAACTATACTACAAGGCTACAGTAACCAAAACAGCATGGTACTGGTACCGGTACCAAAACAGATATATAGACCAATGGAACAGAACAGAGGCCTCAAAAATAACACCACACATCTACAACCATCTGATCTTTGACAAACCTGACAAAAACAAGCAATGGGGAAAAGATTCCCTGTTTAATAAATGATGTTGGGAAACTGGCTAGCCATATGCAGAAAACTGAAACTGGACCCCTTCCTTATGCCTTATACAAAAATTAACTCAAGATGGATTAAAGACTTAAATGTAAGACCTAAAACTGTAAAAACCCTAGAAGAAAATCATGCCAATACCATTCAGGACATATGCATGGGCAAAGACTTCATGACTGAAACACCAAAAGCAATGGCAACAAAAGCCAAAATTGACAAATGGGATCTAATTCAACTAAAGAGCTTCTGCACAGCAAAAGAAACTACCCAACACGCAACCTACAGAATGGTAGAAAAATTTTGCAATCTATCCATCTGACAAAGAGCTAATATCCAAAATCTACAGGGAACTGAAACAAATTTGCATGAAAATACAACCCCATCAAAAAGTGGGTAAAGGATATGAATCGATATGTCTCAGAAGAAGACATTTATGCAGCCAACAAACATGAAAAAAAGCTCATCATCACTGGCCATTAGAGAAATGCAAATCAAAACCACAGTGAGATAGCATCTCAGGCCAGTTAGAATAGCGATCATTAAAAAGTCTGGAAACAACAAATGCTGGAGAGGATGTGGAGAAATAGGTATGCTTTTACACTGTTGGTGGGAGTGTAAATCAGTTCAACCAATATGGAAGACAGTGTGTCAATTCCTCAAGTATCTAGAACTAGAAATACCATTTGACCCAGCAATCCCATTACTGGATTTATATCCAAAGGATTATAAATCATTCTATAAAGACACGTGCACACGTATGTTTACTGAAGCACTATTCACAATTTCAAAGACTTGGAACCAACACAAATACCCATCAATGATAGACTGAATAAAGAAAATGTGGCACATATACACCATGGAATACTATGCAGCCATAAAAAAGGAGTTCGTGTCCTTTACAGGAACATGGATGAAGCTGGAAACCATCATTCTTAGCAAACTAATACAGGAAAAGAAAACCAAACACCACATGTTCTCATTCATAAGTGAGAGCTGAACAATGAGAACACATGAACTCAGGGAGGGGAACATCAAACACCAGGGCCTGTCGGGAGATAGGGGGGTTAGGGGAGGGATAGCGTTAGGAGAAATACCTAATGTAGATGATGGGTTAATGGATACAGCAAACCACCATGGCATGTGTATACCTATGTAACAAACCTGCATGTTCTGCACGTGTATCCCAGAACTTAAAGTATCACGGAAGAAGGGAAGGGAAGGGAAGGGGAGGGAGGGAGGGAGGGAGGGAGGAATCATGTGGGCATTTAAAGTCTGCTTCCAAATAAATGTTTTTAAAAAAACATGATAGTTTATGTGAGAGATGTTGGTCTGAAACCTGCTGTTATTATAACCAAATAGAAAACTTGTAGAGGATTAACCAACCACAGCCCTCCTGAGACTTCTTGGTTGGCCTGTTTTCTACCACTAGGAATCTGTCAGTTATATATATATACAATTTATTTCAAGACCATATGCATAAAACAAATGCTTGTGAACCAAAACAAAATGGAGAGATATAGAAACAGTTACAGCTGTCTAAAATAAACATCTATAATAAATATCACCATCCAAGAGTAGAAAAAGCTCTAGAAGGCCAACAATCCTGTCTCTCATGATCCCACTCCTTTTTCTACTTTCTGCATCATCTAGAATCCCCTTTAGTATTTCCACAAAGCTTCTATTCTACATAGTTCAGGGTCTCAGAGAATATTGCCACAACCATTGGTATACCTTTCTGACATGAAAGCACTCATTATAACAACGCCTTATAAAACTATCAGTTTTTCAAATATTTTTCAAAAGCATCTTGCATTCTAATGTTTAATGTGAATGCTTTGCTGCTTAGAAATTTCTTCCACCAGATACCCTAAATCAAATCTTTCAAGTTCAAAGTTCCACAAATCTCTAGGGCAGGGGCAAAATGTTGCCAGTCTGTTTGCTAAAACATAACAAGGGTCACTTTGCTCCAGTTCCCAACAAGTTCCTCAACTCCATCTGAGACCACCTCAGCCTGGACCTCATTGTTCATATTACTATCAGCATTTTTATCAAAGCCATTCAACAAGTCATCTCTAGGAATTTTCAAACTTTCCCACATTTTCCTCTTTTCTTCTGAGTCCTTCAAACTATTCCAGCCTCTGCCTGTTACCTAATTCCAAATTCACTTCCACCATTTTGGGTGTCTTTTCATCAATGATCTGCTCTACTGGTACCAATTTACTGTATTAGTCTGTTTTCACACTGCTGATAAAGACATACTCAAGACTGGAAATTTACAAAAGAGAGGTTTAGGACTCACCATTCTACATGGCTGGGGAGATCTCACAATCATGGTGGAAGGCAAGGAGGAGCTAGTCGTATCTTACATGGATGGTAGCAGACAAAGAGAGACCTTGTTCAGGGAAACTCCCATTTTTTTTAAACCATTAGATCTTGTGAGACTCATTTACTTCATGAGAACAGCGTAGGAAAGACCTGCCCCCATAACTCAATCACCTCCCACTGGGTTTCTCTCATGACACATGGAAATTGTGAGAGTTACAATTCAAGTTGAGATTTGTGTTGGGACATCGCCAAACCATATCACCCTCTAACAGAGGTTATTCCACAGCATTTAGAGAAGAAACAAAATAGTATATGGTTCTGAATTCATTCTAAAAATGTTTGATTGGAGCACCTATTAATTCTTTGTCTTTAATTTTGCATATGGAGACCATGTTTGGTGCCAAAGCCACTCAAAATTTTATTTTTGTGTTAGGGAATCAATATTAGTGACTGAATGGGACAAGTTAATCTATCTATGCAATATTAAAATGTGACTGATGTAGTGAGGTAGTGAATCTAGTTGGCGGGAACAGAGATATTTGATAGCAAGATAACTGGGATATTGCCAAAGAATATTTTTCCCTCCTCTCCCTCAGTGACATCTGGATCAGAACCAATGTAAGAACTATTACATTTCTGGAATGTTCTGAGGTCTACCTTCTGGGTATTGCTGCTGCTCTCTTCCTTAAATGCACATTTACTCTCATATTAACATGGGTTTCATCTGTGGAATAGTTTTAAATACAAGTTGTACCTTTTAATACAAAATTATATAATTTAATAGAGTGGGAAAAGAGAGTTAATTTTTCACAAGGCATCGTTTCAAAATTTTTAGTCTTGCAAAGTGCTTTTTCCTCATTTTGGTGGTATCGTTGACAGAGCCTGAGGTTAGCCCCCAGGCATAAATGCACATTTTTGGGGAAAAGGTTTAAATCCTCCAATGCAGATTTGCATCAAGATTTTTTTTAACCTGCAAAAGAATCATTTCTTAAAATGCCGCATTAAAAGCCCTTGACATAGCATCAGACAAAAATGGTAAATACAGACATAGGCACAGTAGATGACTAAATATATCTCACCTCACCTCAATAGACTTTTTGCTATTTAGGTTTTCAGTGATCTGTTAAATGCTCTGCACAATTTTTCTTTTTCTTTTTTTTTTTTTGAGATGGAGTCACGCTCTGTTGCCCAGGCTGGAGTGCAGTGGCATGATGTTGGCTCGCTGCAACCTCCACCTCCCAGGTTCAAGCAATTCTCATGCCTCAGCCTCCCAAGTAGCTGAGATTACAGACATGCACAACCATGCCCGGCCTATGTTCTGCACATTTTAAAAGCTGTTTGTAGGCAATACATGTAAGATGGGATACAGGAAATGGTTTGGCTTTTGTAAAACATATGTATTTAAGAAATTCAGTTTTGCTTCAGTTTGATTTTTTTGGCATATTATATACATATTTTACTTTTCTGGGTTTAAAAAACTTTCTTAGAAGCTTTCCAATCTTTCCTACAAAGAAATAACAAATGCTGCCTTTCTTAGTACTCTTGAATGGTATTCTCACAACAAGATTATCAGAATTCATTTTCCTAGTATAGAATTCTGAATCAGCAAAATCTGCAACTTTGCTGCATACTTAAAATAGACTGGCATGAATCTAGTATGGTATTTCCAGCGTGTTTTCTTTAAAAATGTCTCTAGGATCTTTAGAATATGACCAATGCATGGAAAGAAAGAATTTGTCCTCCTGACACACTCCAGCGTCTGTTCCCTTTCTATTCCTTTGCCTTTATGCCTCAAGAAGACATGACTAATGATTTTGAATTACAGTGACCTGGTGACTTGTCTGTGACATAGAAATGATGGGCTCCCTCACTAGCTTAGTCTTCACAACTGCCTGGTACTAGTTTCTTCTTAGCCATTCATAATCAGGATTCAACATTCTTTGAGATACTCTTAAATCTCTAGATAACCTACATAATACAGACAGCTGTTGAAAATTAGGAGAGGATATTGCCATGTGGTAGAAACTACAATTTCTTTGGTAAATAGAAGAAAGCTGGGTTCCAAGGCACCTTGGGAAAACAATTCAACGACAAAAGAAAAACAACAAGAACCAATCCAGAGAAGTGGTCATTTGTTTCATTTCTGAAATTCTCTTTTTTGCTCAAGTGGCAGTGTTCTCCTCTTTCTAAAACTTTTCTCTATGAATGCTGGTGGCTTTGTGGCTTGTGTGTGCACACACGTGAAGATGCACATATGTTTTTCGTTAGCAATTTTGCCTCTAACTCACGGTCTCCAATTGCAAAGGTTAATGCTTTGGGCTGGTTTCAGTTTTTGCTCTTTGAAGAGAAAAACAACTATGGGAGAATGTGTCCAAATGCTGTGGATATTTACTGTTCTGTCTGTTTAACATCCGTGGGTGCTTTCCAATAGCCCCTAAATTTCCTTTTGTGGAATATACCCTCTTTCATTGATTGTATTCTTAGTGTGATGATAAACCATTTTCTCAATTATGGGAGCCCAATGAGTTATTGGAGCCACTACTCTTCTTTTGACCAGATCCTTTTTCTGCAACTGATTATAGCTAAGTAGTAAGTTAGTATATGCCATAAGCTCAACCAACCAGATTCTTTCTCTCAGAATTTTGAGAGATTCAACATCTGAAAACATGGTTTGTGTTCACTCATCCTAACTCTGGCCCTCTCATCATCTAACTGAATAGTTCTTCCTTAGTTGTTCTTGTTCTGTTTAAGACTACATATGTGTGGTCTAGTTTTCTTACCTATACAGTGGTTTTATGAACCACTCAATTTATTTCCAGTAAATTTACTTTTGCTTATACCTAGCAGTATAGGTTTTTATTGTTTGCAACTAAAACAAACAAATGAAGCAAAAAAAAAAAAAAAAAATCCTGAGAGATATTCATCATAAGTCATTTCTGGAACAAGACTAATAAGTATAAACATAAACTTTGGGCATATTGTGTTTTTTCAGTAATTGGAAGTATTATTAATCCTGAACATCCCTTTGTAAGACAGCTATAAGGAGAATTTCCCAACAGAGATCTTAATTCTCCCTGGGACAGAGTTCCTAGGTGAAGGGGCAGATTGCCATCTTTGCTGTTTGGTCAACTCAACCATTCCAGCCTGCAGGCCTTGGAGAGACCAAATTGAGTGGAGAGAGAAGGAATCCCCCAGCACAGCGCAGCTGCTCTACCAAAATGTAGCCAGACTGTTTCTTTCAGCGGGTCCCTGATCTATTGCTCCTCACGGGGCGGGACTTCCCAAGGGAGGCCTCCAGCCACTACTGCAAGTACTCTCTGGCCAACAGAGACTTGAAAACTTCCTGGGACAGAGCTCCCAGAGGAAGGACTGGGCCGCCCTCTTAGCTGTTTGGGTGACTTAGCCATTCCACCTCCTGGCTTTGAAGATCCCAAGCCCATCAGAAGTGGAAGTGGTATCCGAGCACAGCAGAGCCACTCTACAAAAGCATGGCCAGACTGCTTCTTTAAGCAGGTCTCCAATCCATTCCTCCTAACTGGGGTCCCTGGTCACCTCCTACATGTGCATTTGGGCCAGCAACAGGTCCACACCTCCCTGGGGTGGAACTCCCAGAGGAAGGGGCAGGCTGCCATCGTTAGTGTCTCACAGCCTTCTCTGGTGATACCTCCGGCTACTGGAAAATCCAAGGTTACTAGGGACTGGAGCAGACCCCAGCAAAACCCACAGCAGCCCTATAGAAAAAGTAACCAGACTGTTAAAAGAAAAAAAGAAAAAACCAATCCACTCATCCAGAGGTCAGCAACTCAAAGACTGGAGGTAGATAAGTCCCCAAAGATAAGAAAGAATCAGCACAGGGCCTTGCGCAGTGGCTCAAGCCTGTAATCCCAGCACTTTGGGAGGCCGAGACGGGCGGATCACGAGGTCAGGAGATCAAGACCATCCTGACTAACACGGTGAAACCCCGTCTCTACTAAAAAATACAAAAAACTAAGCCGGGCGAGATGGCGGGCACCTGTAGTCCCAGCTACTCGGGAGGCTGAGGCCGGAGAATGGCGTAAGCCCGGGAGGCGGAGCTTGCAGTGAGCTGAGATCCGGCCACTGCACTCCAGCCTGGGCGACAGAGCAAGACTCCGTCTCAAAAAAAAAAAAAAAAAAAAAAAAAGAATCAGCACAGGAATGCTAAAGTCAAAAAGCCAAAGTGCCCTCTTTCCTCTAAGTGACCACATCATCCTTCCAGCAAAGGTTCCAAACTGGGCTGAAGCTGAGATGGCTGAAATGACAGAAGAAGAATTCAGAATATGGATAAAAGCAAACTTCACTGAGCTAAAGGAACACGTTGTAAGCCAATGCAAGGAAGCTAAAAATCATGATAAAACATTTCAAGGTCAGGTGCAGTGCATCACGTCTGCACACCTATCACTTTGGGAGGCCAAGGCGGGCAGATTGCCTGAGCTCAGGAGTTTGAGACCAGCCTGGGCAAAATGGTGAACCCTCATCTTTACTAGAAATACCAAAAAAAAAAAAAAAAAAAATTAGCCAGGCGTGGTGGCATAGCTACTCGGGAGGCTGAGACAGGTGAATCACTTGAACCTGGGAGGCGAAGGTTGCAGTGAGCTGAGATTGAGCCACTGCACTCCAGCCTGAGCGACAGAGTGAGATTCTGTCTCAATAAATAAATAAATAAATAAAATTTCAGAAGCTGACAGACAAAATAGCCAGTTTGGAAAAGAATGTACTGACCTGACAGAACTGAAAAACACACTACAAAAATTTCATAATGCAAGCACAAGTATTAACAGCACAATAGAAAGAAAGGAAAGAATCTCAGAACTTGAAGACCATCTTTCTGAAATAAAACAGGCAGGCAGAGAAAAAAGAATGAAAAGGAATGAACAAAACTTCTGAGAAATATGGGGTTATGTACAATGATCAAGTCTATGACTGATAGGTGTATCTAAAAGAGATGGGGAGAATGAGGCCAGGCACAGTGGCTCACGCCTATAATCCGAACACTTTGGGAGGCTGAGGTGGGTGGATCGTTTGAGGTCAGGAGTTTGAGACCAGCCTGGCCAACATGGTGAAACTTCATCTCTACTAAAAATACAAAAATTAGCCAGGCATGGTAGCAGGCACCTGTAATCCCAGCTACTTGGGATACTGAGGCATGAGAACCAATGAGGCATTCAAATTGAAAAAATGTGGAGAATCCTAACAGGATACCGCTCGGGAAGGTCATCCCAAAGACACATAATCATCAGATTCTTCAAGATAAAACTGAAAGAAAAAATGTTAAGGGCAGTCACAGACAAAGGCCAGGTCACCTACAAAGGGAAGCCCATCAGACTAACAGAGGACCTCTCAGCAGAAACCCTATAAGCCAAAAGAGATGGGGGCCCAGTATTCAACATCTTTGAAGAAAAGAATTCCAACCCAGAATCTCATATCTGGCCAAACCAAGCTTCATAAGCAAAAGGAAAATAAGATCCTTTTCAGATAAGAAAACGTTGAGGGAATTCATTGCCACCAGACCTGCCTTACTAGAGATCTTAAAAGGAGCACTAAATATAGAAAGAAAAAACACGCTACCAGCTAATACAAATACGCACTTAAACACAAATACCAGTGTCACTATAAAGCAACCACACAAACAGGCCAACATAATAACCAGCTAACACCTCAAAAAGCTTATCTACCACCATCAAGTAGGCTTTGTCTCTGGGATGCAAGGTTGGTTCAATATACACAAATCAGTAAATGTGATTTGTCACATAAATAGAACTAAAGACAAAATCACATGATTATCTCAGTAGATGCAGAAAAGGCTTTTGATAAAATTCAAAATCCATTTATGTTAAGCACTCTCAATAAACAACATGTTAAACAGACATACCTCAAAATAATAAGAGCCACATGTAACAAAACTCACAGCTAACATCATACAGAATGGGCAAAAGATGCAAGCATTGCCCCTGAAAACCAGCACAAGACAAGAACGCCCTCTCTCACCATTCCTATTCAACATAGTATTGGAAGTTCTGGCCAAGGCAATCAAGCAAGAGAGAGAAATGAAGGGCATTCGAATATAAAGAGAGGAAATCAAATTATCCCTGTTGGCAGACGACATAATTCTATATTTAGAATATCCCATCATTTCAGTCCCAAAGCTTCTTAAGCTCATAAGCATATTCAGCAAATAATCAGGATACAAAATCAATGTGTAAAAATTGCTAGCTTTCTTATATACCAACAACAGTTAAGCTGAAGGTTAAATCAGAAATGAATTCCTATTCGCAATTACTACAAAAATAATGAAATATCTAGGAATAAAGCTAACTAGGGAGGTGAAAAATCTCTACAAGGAAAACAGCAAACCACTGTCCAAAGAAATCAGAGATGACACAAACAAATGAAAAAACATTCCATGCTCATGGATAGGAAGAATCAATACATTTAAAATGGCCATACTCCCCAAAGCAATGTATAGATTCAATGCTATTTCCATTAAACTACCATTGACATTCTTTACAGAACTAGAAAAAACTATTTTAAAATTCGCATAAAACCCAAAAAGAGGCCGGGCGCGGTGGCTCAAGCCTGTAATCCCAGCACTTCCATGCTCATGGATAGGAAGAATCAATACATTTAAAATGGCCATACTCCCCAAAGCAATGTATAGATTCAATGCTATTTCCATTAAACTACCATTGACATTCTTTACAGAACTAGAAAAAACTATTTTAAAATTCGCATAAAACCCAAAAAGAGGCCGGGCGCGGTGGCTCAAGCCTGTAATCCCAGCACTTTGGGAGGCCGAGACGGGCGGATCACGAGGTCAGGAGATCGAGACCATCCTGGCTAATACGGTGAAACCCCGTCTCTACTAAAAATACAAAAACTAGCCGGGCGAGGTGGCGGGCGCCTGTAGTCCCAGCTACTTGGGAGGCTGAGGCAGGAGAATGGCGGAAACCCAGGAGGCGGAGCTTGCAGTGAGCTGAGATCTGGCCACTGCACTCCAGTCCGGGCGACAGAGCGAGACTCCGCCTCAAAAAAAAAAAAAAAAAAAAAAAAAAAAAACCCAAAAAGAGCCCTAATAGCCAAGACAATCCTAAGCAAAAAGAGCTCAGCTGGAGGCATCCTGCTACCTGATTTCAAATGATAATACACGGCTATAGTAACCAAAACAGCATCGTACTGATACAAGAACAGACACATAGACCATGGGAACAAAATAGAGAATCCAGAAATAAGGCCACATACCTACAAGTATCTGATCTTTGAAAAACAGGCAATGGGAAAAGGATTCCCTATTCAATAAATGGTGCTGGGAAAGGTGTCTAGCCATATGCGGAAGACTGAAACTGGACCCAACTTACACATACACAAAAATTAACTCAAGGTGGATTAAAGACTTAAATGTGAAACCAAAAACTATAAAAACCCTAGAAGACAACCTATCCAAACCCTCCTGGACATAGGAATGAGCAAAGGTTTCATGACAAAGACACCAAAAGCAATTGCAATGGAAGCAAAAAATGACAAATGAGATCTAAATAAACTTAAGAGCTTCTACACAGCAAAATAAACTATTAACATAGTAAATAGGCAACCTACAGAATGGGAGAATATTTTTGCAAACTCTCTGTCTGGCAAAGATCTAATATCCAGCATCTATAAGCTACTCAAACAAATTTACAAGAAAAAAAAAATCTCCATTAAAAACTGGGCAAAGCCAGGCATGGTGGCTCACCCCTGTAATCCCAGCACTTTGGGAGGCCTAGGCAGGCAGATCCAGAGGTAGGGTGCTCCGGTGTAAGCCACTCTTTTGGCTTTATGTCAACTTGGACCTAGTATGTCTCATTACCTACATAAAATCTACTCACACCAATGTGTGTCACCAATATAAAACTTCTTAAAGATGTGGAGAGAGTAAATGGAGGATTTTATATTGGACATCCTCAACTTAGCCTCACCCCCTAAAGGTCTCCTATCTCAACCCCCATTTTTTGTTCTTTCCTCTGACAATATTTGTCTATTCCCCATGTCTTGCCATCAAATGTCTTCCTTGAGATTTCTCCTCCTCTCACCTAGTGTTTTCAAAATAATCACGAGTCCATATTTGCTTTAGCTTACCCATTACTGTTTTTAACTAGCAAATAACCTTATGACTGTAGGATCCATCATCCTTAGAAGACAATGAAGGTGTATGAGAATGTTCATGGTAACAATGAGGATATTTGATGTGGGTCTTAGCCTGTACCTAAAATTTTCCAGTTAATGTGGGTCTACACAATTCTTATAACCTCCTTGAATTTTATTTTACCCAAGCTAACCTAGACCTACTTCCTTTGAGGGTCTGTTGTGAAAATAAACTTTGAGTATTGTAAAATACTCCATGTCATAGATGTGTAAGAAAATAAAATTTGCCCACTTTTTAATGGACTTGTTTTTTTTTTTTCTTGTAAATTTGTTTAAGTTCCTTATAGATGCTAGATATTAGGCCTTTGTCATATGCATGTCATAGATGTGTTGGAAAATAAAATAAAATAGGTGGTGGTTTGAGCTAGTCAACTTTATCTCAAGATATTATTTGCTAAAGTGAATCATTGCATAAAAGAAAGTGAGAAGTAAATGATGAGAGAGCAACAAAATGTTCTTCACTAAGAATTTCAAAGCAACCATCTTTGCCTTGTGAAGTTAGATGCTTTCTTAGCACTGCTGAGTAACCTGATACTCTCATTCCGGAGTATTCATTTGGATTGCAGCATGGTATAATCAAATACTCGTACCCACGGTCACTTTTTCCTAATTGTTCAGTGGAACCCAGTCCAGAAGGATGAGATTAGGGTCAGGGAGGAAAACTCACGACACTAAAAATGCTCCATTATAACAAGCACTCTTCTAAACAGCACACACACACACACACACACACACACACATACACACACGCACATACATTCCCTTAGTTTCAGAAAACCTGCTCAACTTGGAGTCTTTTTCCAGTAGTTGATTATGATAAAAGAGAATGCTCTCTATTCTTTGTGAAGACTTTTTGTCTAGAAGAGTTGGTTTTCTCAAGAACAAGCCGAAACTCAGCATAGGACTTACTTACCTTAAAATCCAGTTGAAGATCCGTGAGATGTAGTGTGTTGGGCTACCTTTGCGGTAACATATATTCCCCTTCACTCTTAGCAGTTCCAAAATCAGATTCATTAAGAAATTAAGCGTAGGATAAAAGCTGTGTGGTTTCCCTGCCACTGCATTTGGTGTCAGACGACTAGAGCATCTAAAGCTAACAAATACGTAAGAGTTGGTCACAGTTTATTACACTGCCTTGTCATGGGGTGTGCCTATGAGCAGTCATGTCCAAGCAATCGATTTCATCTGAAGTAGGCTTAATGGAGTGTTAATATATGTTATTATTATATTGAAACTATAGGCAATGTCCTTCACATCTATGCTGACCTAAGACAGTAAAACATCAGGCATTTACTAATCTGTAAGACAAAAATTCTATGAGAACCAGTTGCTTTATATGAAATAATGATTGTAGTAACCTATGGCCCCAATATGGAGAATAAGACAAAAATCTTTGCCTAAACTTAATCCTACATAGAACTTCCCAGAAGGCATGTCTAAATAGGCCAGGGCATTTTTTTCAATTATCCTTCCCCAACTTGACAAGCTAAACCTTGCCCTACATAACAGGTCTGTGTAATGCATAACAGAACTCTGCCTTTGTATATTTAAATCTGGAGGCTACATAGCCATCTATCATTTGTGCGAGCAAGACTTTCAGTGTAAGATGCCAGGGAGTCATGTGAGGGCAGACCTGACTGCTTCCTCCCCACTGTCGTGACCTACCGTCCCAGAGCCACCAGATCCCCTGAGGGTGTTGTCAACACTAATTGAAAGAAAGACTAAGACAAAAACGTGGCTCCCACACGGTGAAGTTACTTACACTTGTGACTTCAAGTTCAAACAATTCAGACTTGCCACATTTTCAAAGAAGGGACATGCTGCCCTCCTGAATTTTCATTAAATGACAATATATGAAAAAATATATTTAAGCCCTAAGGGAGCATTCAGGCAAAAATCAATTTAAGAAGTAACTAAGATATGCCTCACATGCAACTCAAAGTCAGATGAGACGGCCAGTCATTCCCTTCTTTCCCAATTCCCACTGCATTACAATTTCTAAGTACATGGACTTGAACTTGAAGCAATCCAATGGACATGTCCAGTTTAGCCAATTATAGTTTCCTAATGTCCTCAGAGATTCTGATGATTAGAATCAGGCGAGGGTCACTCCCGAGCTTACAAGCAGCAAATTATTTTAAAACTAGAGTCACTGCTAACACAAAAGGTTTTCTTTGCTTCATATTAGCAAACATGCAACACATTCCTATGTGGTATGAACTTTGCAGAAAAAAAAAATAAATGTACAACATGAGAAACTGCCAGCACATACCCTTAAATGTGCTTAAAAGACAATAGCATGTTTTTTGTTGCTTTCTGAATGAACGAACCCTGAATTGAAAAACCTAAGTTTCTTCTGACAGCATGAGTCACTCAGTATCTCTTCTTCCCACCCCTCTTTGGCAGAAAGATGTGCTGTGAGTAAAAGCAGAAAGATATGCTGTGAGTAAAGCAAAATGATACTTATGGATCAACATGGACAAATTGGCCTGAGGATTAGATACAAATGGTTACACGCAGATGATGATACTGGCACAAGCAGATCTTTCATTCTAATTTTAGGCACTGAATTTGGTTTACTTTCAGTAAATAAAGGGTTTTAGGCATCACATATTCAATATGTTTTGATCTTTCTGGGGAGTGTTTTCCAAACTCACTTTATAGTGTGGGGGACAGGGGAGTGGAGTGAAAGGGTAGAACTTTTGCTGAGTTGCCAGCCCATAGATTCCTGTACTCAGTCATTCTGGTGTCTCTGACTGCAAACAAACTAGGCTTCAATGCAGTTGCTGTGGAATGCACTAATTAATTACATTTACTTTACATAATTGGCATTACAGCTTTTTGAACAAAAATGCAAATTTATGGAAATTGGTTGAAATACTTATGCAAAATAAAATAAAAATGCACCCCTAAATTATTGGAAAAAATAAGGTAGTTTTAATTGAACAGCTAAAAGATTTGTACTTCGTTATATGATTACATCCAGTAAACTCAATTTAAAAAGTAAGTTCATTTGCTTTTATCTAACCCTTCCATATCTCGCTCAATGGTGTTGGTATAATTATCACCAATAAAGGGCCAATGTTATTTTCTATCTCTTTTAGCATCAAGCGTTAGTTCTGTAAACAGAAATGGAATATGTTATTCTATTGAATAGAGCCTCGTGCATTACAAATTAGGAAGCATTGGGCCAAAGACTGGCAAAGCAACCAATTATTGCTTAAAGGGGACATGATGTAGTACCCTTCTTGTGTTTTTCAGGGAGAATGACTTTGCTGTCGAACAAGCCTTTCCACAAAGGATCATCGCAAGGCACTTGTAAGGTAGATGGCTTTGCAATCAATAGAATATATCTGGCAAGGGTGGCAAGGAATGGATAATGCAGATGAATATGCAGTTAGTGGTGCCATAAAAAGAGTATTACGATGCTCATGACATAGGAGTGAATACCAGTAAATGGGTACTTAATATAAAATATGTCAAGAAATGTGAAATACATATGGGCAAACCCTAAATGACAAAAGTGAGAAATAAAACATTGCCAAGTTAAGTGTCATAGACATTTATGCACAATTAACTAGTTGTTAATTATTGATGGACAACTCCCAAAATTCAGCGTTCCAGCTTAATATACATTCAGCTAATCAAGAACTTATACTGACCTCCAAATTCCAAGGATATGAAAGTAATTTAACAAGATCCCAATAATTATGGTTATATTTTAAATTTCTTATTCAGTATTTTTTTCTTGGAGGATGTGGGGTATTATGGAGCAGATTTAGGGTGGCCTTACTTTTCTGGTGCTATTTTAGGACTTCTACTTGGGTAATAATTTCTTAAAACATCCTTGGGATTTCCAATTGAATACTTCATTCTCTTTAGGTTCCTACCATAAAATGTAATAGGGATGTTGCCTGAGACTATTTAAAGCTTGTCAACCGCTCATCAGGAGACAGTAGGTGAACCGATCTTTATAAATAGAGCGCTACATTCTCACACCTTGTTTCTTTGGAGTGACAAGTAGCGAAAGGACAATCTCCTCTAGCAGTCTGAAATGGATAAATGAAATAAGTAAGCCTTAAAAACTATTACCTGAGATATTCAGACTTTTACAGCCAAAATGGGGCTGTGATCTTATTATTTCTGTCGTCTATTTTCTGTGAGATGATAGACAATCTCTTCTATTTTCCTCTTTTGTTTTTTAATTTAATGCACTGCATGTTTCTTTCATTCCCACTATGTGCAAAATAGTACTGCAAGCCGTGAGGAGAAACACAGTTCCAGGAGATGAGCAAGTGGAGACAGTGGTCTCGTCATATAACTCTTGCTCTTTCATGCAGACATATACAAAATACAAAAGAACAGGCACTGTGTGGAAAAGGTTATAATACAAGGAGAAAATAATGAAGTTTAAAGATAATTAACTTGGTTGGTCCTAGATGAGATGTATGACAAATCTGAAGTAAAAGTGCCTCTCTCCTAGTTAGTGACTAATATCATATATTTCACTTCCTTGTGCTGTGGTATAAGGCATTGAAATAATTACAGCACATTCTCTTCCTCTCTTCTTCGTGTCTCTCATCATTCATTATTCATCCCTATGTTAAGATGATTTGGCTGGTCCATGCAAGATTTCTAAAACTTTTGTCTGCCACAATGGGGAGGAGTGCAAGTTCAGAAAGATATGCTAAAAACGATTCAGTTGTTCACTTCAAATGGGTGAACATTATGGTACATAAATTAGATCTCACTAAACAAACTAAAACACTAGGCTAACTAGCAAATTCATACTAATAAAATCATCAACGTGATTAGAGTCTGAGCTCACTCATTCATTCACAAAGTCATTAAGTATATTGTTCATCAAATAGTTGGTTCAATGTTGGAATTACACTGATGAATATGAATCAGTCCCTACCCGCAGCCCTTAATGTGGGAAAAAAGACAGATGTGCAAAAACACCATTGAGCATACTCAGAAGGGTGCTGAGTGTGACAAAAGGAAAGGGTTTTAGGATCTGAAATTGGGAGTTTCAGGATGCAGGGTGGTGGTGGGGAGGGGGCAGCGCTGAGAGTGATGGGATGGTCAGAAGCAGAAGTGTGAAAGAGGAAATCTTGGGGAAGGTGAATGCCAAGCTATGGTTTGACAAATAGACATTTTTGGACAAAGGTATGTACATTTGGATTGAGAGATTCTATATCAAACACAGAGCAGACATGGAGGCATTAACCACAATGGGAAAACTCAAAGATATTAAATATTTTTAGATTATAAAGTTCCAAGAGATGAGCAATGGAGACAGTGGTCTAGTCATAAAATATTTTGCATGCCAGAGAAGTAGGTTTGCATTTTTTAACCTGTTGGTAAGAGGAAGTGAAGACATTTCTGATGTGGTTTCCCTAAAGATGATTTTGTTCAGTTTTGTTTGCTTGTTTAATACTTCATACACCTACACAATGGGCCTGGTTAGGAACCTGTGGTGAACAAAAGAGAAAGTTTTTTGTTGTTGTTGTTTGTTTTTTAAATCAAATCTTCCAATAGTTAGTTGTCCTTTTCCTATTTTGAGAAAAGAAGAAATAGCTTAGATTTTGGGTTCTCTTCTCCTTGCCAACTCCAGAGTTCAAACTTTAATTAATTAACTGATCAATACAATTTTAAAATTAAATATCTCTATTCTCAATAAGAGTGGGGGAAATGTTCTTTTGTAATCTTTATTAATATCAACAGAAAGCATCAATTCATAAAGAAGAAATTTTTCAGAACACGCTAAATTTTGTCAGTTCAGAATAAGTAAGTTACAAAAAAAGCTCAGGTATTTTAACCTAGGAATAAAAAAAAATGATGCATGATACATTTGTATATTTCTTTCTTTGCACCATAAAACTTCAGTGAACTCATATGAGAATACTATGTAAACCATTTATTAACTCCACAAGCTACATCAATATACTAGGTCTAGTAGAGATTAGGACACTTGCCACAAGCCTCACAACTCTTTCTCGAGTACAACTGGGTTTTGAGATTGTCTCCTAATTCTAACTCAAGGCTCTTCCACCAAAGACACGATACTCACATTACGTCCTTTGTGTCTCAGAAATCTCACTGGGAAAAAGCCAGAATGAAGACACGTTAGAAGCATAATATTATTGGAATTAAAAGGACATTTAAATTTTGGTAAATACTTGTAAGCTTTAAGGAAGATAGCTTATTTTTACGTTTTTTTGTTTGTTTTGTTTTGTTTTGTTTTTTGAGATGGAGTCTCTCTCTGTCACCCAGGCTGGAGTGCAGTGGTGCGATCTTGACTCACTGCAACCTCTGCCTCCCGGGTTCAAGCAATGCTTCTGTCTCAGCCTCTTGAGTCGCTGGGATTGCAGGCATGCACCACCACGCCCAGCTAATTTTTGTATTTTTAGTAGAGACATGGTTTCACCATGTTGGTCAGGCTGGTCTTGAACTCCTGACCTCGTGATCTGTCTGCCTCAACCTCCCAAAGTGCTGGGATTACAGGCATGAGCCACAGTGCCCATCCTTAAGTGACTCTTCGTAGGTCATATCTCCTTACAGTAAGAGTCACAAGTTTCCACATGGATTTTATTATGTTAACATTTCTATAGAAGACAAAGGGGGACGCTCAAACTTGAACACTTCTTGTAAGTAACCTAATAGCCCTAAACACATTTACACACACACACACACACACACAGCACCAAAAGTTACTGGATTGACTCTCAGGAGGTATGTGTACTGGACCAAAAGTGGGATTTCAAAGTAGAGTCACCCAAAGCCTTATCGTGTTTTTCATATTTGAACCCATGTCAGTTCCAGTCACTATGCTAAATGCTTTATATAAATGTAATCTCATGAATATCCTACAATAATAGGGAGTTGCTATGTCAGTGTAAGTAGTAAATGTTGATTTTGAAATAATGTCTGTCTGATTCAAGAATTCATGTGCTTAATCCTGAAATCATCAATACTGAAATTTCAGTATTAAGGTTCAAATATCTTCCCAACCAAAGCACCTAGACAAGGATTGCAGGAAAGGTAAAGACTAGACTTCCACAAACTAATATTATATTTAGAGTTGTCATATAAATAATAAAGCAAATGATTAAAAACAGAAGATATAAAACAGGAACTCCTCTTATTCCACTGACTTATTCTCATCCCCACTCTCATCAGGTAATTACTGTAAAGTATTATTTCAGGACAAATAGGGATCACTAAATGTACAAAATATTTATCAGTATTAAACAGATATTTTGATTTTTTTAAAATTTGAATGATAAGGGATTTTTCAGTTATATCACCCTTATTTCTTCTCTATTCAACCGTGTTCTTTCAGCGGTACCATAACTGTCACATTATCAAGGTTTGCAAATATAATTATAACATCTAGCTTTGCCCAAAGTACGGTTCTAAAAGCCGAAAATTAATAAAATGTTTAGCTTTTACCTAGGTAGTATAAATGGATCTGTAAGAAACATTAAAGCACACCACTTAAAAAGTAGTTTATCAGTCTAAATAAAATTATCTTTTTTCAATTACTCATGTTTATATGATGTTTTTTAGCAGTCTTAGAAATTTTATGAAACATTTGCATTTAAACCATCAATACATGCATTACATTGAGGTCACCATCCATTCACTGAAATACGACTTCATTTACAAAGCGGTAAACAATAAAAACTTGAGATGATTTAATATTGAACAAAGTTTGATCTTAAAAATTGAAAATTAAGTTATTGTGACCATATACATATTGTTCACAGATTCAAATCATGTTTCCTCCTTATGTAAAACGTGTTTATTTTGGAGGCTCCCCAATGCCTTTTATTTTATTTACTGATTTATTTTTTCGGGTTACATGTGATAATTTAATACATCCATATAAGTAATAAAGATTAAATCGGTATAATTGGTATATCCATCAGCTTAAATATTTGTCTTTAGGCTGGAAACATTCCAGTTATTCCCTTCTGGCTATTTTGAAATATACAATAAAGTATTTTCCTTCCTTATTTATTTATTTTTAATTTTTCAATTTTTTTTTTTTTTTTTGATGGAATCTCACTTTGTCACCCAGGCTGGAGTGCAGTGGTGTGATCTCAGCTCACTGCAACCTCTGCCTCCTGGGTTCAAGCAATTCTCCTGCCTCAGCCTCCCGAGTAGCTGGGATTACAGGCACATGCCACCACACCCAGCTAATTTTTTTATTTTTAGTAGAGACAGGGTTTCCTCGTGTTGGCCAGGCTGGTCTTGAACTCCTGACTTCAAGTGATCCACCCACCTCAGCCTCCCAAAGTGCTGGGATTACACGCATGAGTCACCACACCTGGCTGAAACATACAATAGATTATTGTAAACTATACTCACCCTACAGATCTATCAAACACTAGGTCTTATTTTTTCTATAAAACTGTATATTTGTGTTTATGAATCAACCTGTCTCCATTCCCACCTACGCCACACACACACCCTTCCCAGCCTCTGGTAATCACGAATCTAACCTCTACCTTCACGAGATCCACTTTTTTTAGCTCCCACATGTAAATACAAACATGAGAGACTTGTCTTTCTGTGTTTGATTTATTTCACACAATTTAGTGACCTCTGGTTCCACTTGTGTTGCTACAAATGACAGGATTTTATTCTGTTTTATGGCTGAATAATATTTCATTGTATATACAAGCCACATTTTTCTTATCCATTTATCTATCTATTGGTGAACACTTAGGTTGAATCCATATTTTGGCTATGCAGATAGTGCTGCAATAAACATAGGAGTGTAGATACTCTGGTATAATGATGTTCTTTCTTATAGATATTTATGTGATCTGCTCTTTATTACTTATTTCCTTCTGCTAATTTTGGGTTTGGTTTGCTTTTTTAGTTCCCTAAGGTGAATCATTAGGTTGTTTATTTGAAGTCTTTCTACTGTTTTGATGCAGGCATTTCTTTCTATAAATTTCTCTGTTAGTACTGTTTTCTAGTATTCCATAGATTTTAGTATATTTCTATTTTCATTGGTTTCAAGAAAAAATTTAAATATTATTTTTAATTTCTTCGCTGACCCATTGGTTGGTTGCTGTCTAATTTCCATGTGTTTGTGTATTTTCTGAGGTTCTTGTTATTGACTTATACTTTTATTCCATTGTGGTCAGAAAATATACTTGATGTGATTACTACCTTTTTGAATTCGTTGACACTTGTTTTATCTTTGTAGTCTAAGAAATGGACTGTTATGGAGAATGTTCCATGTGCTGAAGAAAAGAGTGTGTATTCTGCAGCAGTTGGATGAAATTCTCCATAAATGTCAGGCCTATTTGTTCTAGTATGTAGTTTAACTCTAATGTTTCTTTGTTCAGGTTTTCTGCTTGGATGATATTTCTGTTACTGAGAATATAGTGTGGAAGTCCCCTGCTATTATTGTATTGGAGTCTATCTCTTCCTTGAGATTTCTTCATGTTTGCTTTATGTACTTGGGAGTTCCAATATTGTGTAAATGGATATTTATAATTGTTATAGCCAATTGCTAAATTAACCCCCTTTATCATATATAGTAACTATGTTTCTTTTTCCAGTCTTTGACTTGTGGTCTTTTTTTCTGATATAAGTATAGCTATTCCTCCACTTTTTTAGTTTCCAGTTGCATTGAATATCTTTTCACACACCCTCACTTTTAGTCTGTGTCTATCATTATACATAAGTAAGTCTCTTTAGGGAGCATAAAGTTCAGTGTTGTTTCTTTATCCATTCTGCCATCCTAGGCCTTTTATTTGGATAATTTAGTCCATTTATATTCAGTGTTATAGACAAGTAAGGACAGCAACCACTTCGTTGCTTGTTTTCTAGTTGTTTTGTAACATCTCTTTTCCTGTCCTACTGTCCTACTGTGGTTAAGTGATTTTATCCAGTACTATGTTTCAATTTGTTGTTTTTTATTTTTACTGTAACTATTTCTTTTTTTGCATTGTGGTTGCTGTAAGGCTTACAAGAAACATAGATATAACAAAATGTTTTAAAGAGACCACAACTTATCTTAGATCTCAAAGAAAAGATTAAAAAAGAAGAAAGCTTAAAACCTCCACGCTTTAACTTCATCTCTTCCACATTCTGAATTTATATTGCCTCAATTTACATATTTTTATACTGACTATCTCTTAACTGGTTGCTACAGTTATTATTGTTTTTGATAGATTTGTCTTTTGACATTCTTACTAAACTTATGACCAGATTGCACATCACAATTACAATATTCAAGTATTCTGGATTTGTTCATGTGCTTTATTTTACTAGTGGGTTTCATATCTTGAAATATTTTCTTTTTGCATGTTAGTTGTTTTTTCAGGTTGAAGAATTCAACCTGAATTCTTTTATTTTTAGCATTTTTTGCAAGATGGGTGTGATGAATTGTTGAGAAAATTGAGAAAATTTTTATTTCTCTTTTATAGTTGAAGCATAGCTTTGCTGGATAAATTATGGTAGTTTTTTTTTTTTTTTTAAATCTGTTGGCCCTTTGCAAATGTCAGCCTACTCCTTCTTAGCCTGTGTGGTTTTCATCAAGAAGTTTGTTGCCAAAAGAAATGGAGCTCCTACATATGTTATTTGCTTCTTTTCTCTTGCAGATTTTAGGACCTTCTCTTTGTCCTTGAATTTGAGAGATTGATTATATTATGTCTTGGAGAAGTCTTGTTTGAATCAAATCTATTTGGTATTTTCTGACCTTCCTGTACTTGGATATTGTCTCTTTCTCAAGTTTTGGAAAGTCTTCTGTTATTATTTCTCTGAATTAGCTTTCTACACTTTGCTCTTGCACTTTCTCTTAAACACCAATAATTCTCCAATTTGGTCTCTTGAGATAATTTTCTATATTGTGTTGGTGATCTTCATTCCTTTCTATTCTTTTTTGTCTTTTTCCACTCAGACTGTATATTTTCAGATAGGCTGTCTACAACCTTAGTGATTTTCCTCTGCTTAATCCATTCTGTTGATGAGAGCCTCTAATGAATTTTTCAGTTTAGGAAAATAGTTCTCAGTTCCAAGATTTCTGTTTGTTTTTTTATTATTTTGATCTCTGTTAAATTTCTCTGATAAATTTCTAAACTGATTTTATGTGTTCTCTTCGAGATCACTGAGTTTCCTTCAAGCTGCTATTCTGAATTCTTGGTCAGAGAATTCACACATCACAGTCTCCTATGGGCTAATCTCTAGTTCATTTCTTTTTTCATTTAGGGAAATTATGGTTTCCTGTTTGCTGTTGTTTCATGTGGATGTGCTATGTCTTTGCATTGAAGAAGTAGTTACTTGTTTTAGTTTTCTTTCTCTGTCTTGTGTTGGCTTTCATTGAGTACATTTGCTTAGAGATTCATTGTAATTTGCCTGTTGATTTTCTTTTTTATTTTCCTCTGCTAGGCCACTGTCTCTTTATTGGTACTAGTTGGCAGCTTAAGCCCAGGTTTGCTTCGGTTCTAGTAAACAATTGGTGTGCTGCCCATCCTGAATGGGAAGATTCCCAAGGGGATATCCTGGTAGTTTGGGAAGGCTGGCTAGGGGGTTATGCCCAAGAGAATGAACCTTTACAGTGTGGTGCTGCTGAGCAGCCACTCTGATTTTCTCAAGTTACAGAATAGCGTTTCCAGGGCTGAGGATGGTAGTCCCAGCTCCTCCCTTTCTGTCTGTATTTCTTCAGGGATATTTCTCACTCTGGCACTCGTGATGATTCCAATGAGTTGAGGCTGTGATGAGCTTCCTGCCAGGGAGCCCGAGATGGTGGGAAAACTAGTCGTGGACTTTGATCTCACTTTTCCCGGTGTAGAAACTATGAGTTGGGGGAAAATGTTCTGCACACTTGGTGCTGGGCAGATTGAGGGAAGTTTAATTATTTTGCCATATGCTCAGAGTTTGCTTTCCTCACACACACCCAGTCTGTGGCTCAAGCAACTGTCTCCTCCTCATATTTGAGTTATGAGCTACTGTTGGTGATAATCTCAGCACTGTATATTTGGTTTTGGTTTTCTTTGAAGGGGAGTAAAGCCAGGTTGCTTCTATGTTGCTGTTTTGGAAACTATGTTATATTATTTGCTAAGCTCTTTCAATCTGAAGAATCTCCTAATGAGTTCAATGTTTTTTTTTTATTTCTGGATAATTTTCTTTAAGCATCCTTTCTCCTTCTCTTCTACCTTAGATTTATAGTCCCCTAGACATCCTGTACAAATGTCATTCTTGGAGTTACCTTCATTATTTTCCTGTATTGGAGTCACTGCTTCCTGGAAAGTATGTCTTTCTCTTTCTGTATTTTAGACTGCATGCTGAAAATACTTCCCTAGAATAGGAGAGTGGAGCCTGGGTGTGATAACTTTCTAAGGAGGGGAAAATGCAATATGACTTTTTAAATTATTTTCTCAAAAACAATGTAGTTTATCTTCTCATAGCTGATGATAATTTGTATGTTTATATAATTCTTGTTTGAAGAAAATGTTTTTTTCTGGATCTTTGAATGTAATGGTCATTTTCTAAAAATGAATATTGTTAAAAGTAAATCAAATGACTCTGATTTTCTTTCTTTTGCAGGCACCCTGAATTCCTACTTCCCCTCTGAAATTTTATGATCTTTTCTATGTTTCTAAAATACCTATGCTTCTAAAATTCCTATGCTTCTAAAATTATGTAACAGTCTCTTGCAGTGTGTGTGTCTGTGTATGTGTACATGTGTGTTTTCATTTATTGTGTGTGATATTTTTCCAACTGTAAGATTTATATCATTTAATTCTTAAAAATTATCTTTTGTTACTTAATTGATAATTTTTCCTTATACACATAATCTTCTTACTCTTTCTGAGACACAAATAATTCTAAGGATATAAAATAACTGATCTTCTCTTACATTGCTGATGGGAATGTTAAATGGTACAACTGTTGAGAAAGCTCTTTTCAGTTTCTTAAAATAAATTTAAACTCATACAAAAATTATTCTGAAATTGTGGAGCAAGGAAAATCTGTTTGTCCATAAAAGCAATGATGATACTGGCAGAATTATTAAAAATCAAAATTTTCAGAACTCTAAAAATTAACCAAAGCTTGCAATAATCTGAGGAGCATTAAATCAAGAAAAATGACTAAGTCTTGGTAATAACAGCATGTTTTGTGATGTCTTAACTTGCCCTATTTTTATCACTCTTCTGATGCCAAGGTAGCCTTTACACACCATACCATCACAAACATGGTAGCTGGAACAAACAAACAAAAAACAGTAGCATAGCAGTTACTGGAGGAGGCAGAGCAGATTTGAGGCTCTCCAATAAGCCATCACAGAGAACTGCTACTCTTGACTTGTCTCTGTAGGAAATCCCCATTTCTACAACTTCATGTGACCTGAGTCAGAGCTCATTCAGTATGAACAGCATTATCCTTGGGGTGTTTGTCAAAAAACTATTAGTTCTTTGCCATTGCAGATGCCTGAGGTGGCAATACCAGTTGGAGAAAGGAAGAGGTTGAAGAAAAACCTTAAAGGAAAAATTTGAACAGTGAGATGTCCACAGGGGCCTTTGAGAAGCACTGACAAATTTATGAATATCTAAAAAGCCATAAGAATCTGCAGAGTTGTGTGCCTTCCCAGGAAAGCCCTAAGAAGGCTTTATTATCTTTCCACTGTCAGACCTCTATGCTATGCCAGGCAAGAAGTGAAGACTAAGGCAGAGTTGTAAACTTCAAAAATATTGAAGGTATGCCCCACTGGCACATGGAGCCTTATGCAAAGACTGAGAGACTTATGGGTTCAAGACATGTAAGAAAATCTATGCTCAGTCATTAGCTGACTATGAAGCTTACTGACACAGAGACTTCAGAGGCTATACACAAGAAAGGATACAAAGTGTATACAATTTGCTCAGAAAAGTCATTAAACAAACAGTAGCAGCAGCAACAGGGACATCAAACCCTAGGAGACACGGTATCGAATTTCCAGATATACTACGTTATGTTATTTAAAATAATCGATTTTCAAACGGAAATTATAAAACACACAAGGAAACTGAATGCTTAATCCATGCACAAGAGTAAAGTTAATTGATAGAAATTATCTCTGATGAATACCAGATATTGGAATTATTAGTCAAATACTTTAAATCAGCCATCATAAATAGATTCAAAGTACTAATGAAAATCATGTCAAATAATAAAAGAATGACAATGATGTCTAAGTGAATACAGAATATTAATGAGAGAAAGAAATTGTAAAAAGAAACCAAGTAAAAATTTCTAAAGTTTAAAAATATAGTAAGTGAATTAAAGAATTCACAAGGGGCTTAAAAACCGATTTGAGCTATTGGAACTAAGAACTGATAAACTTGACGAATTAATAAACTGAAGATAAACTAATTATCTCACTGAAGATTGGAATAAAAAATTTAACAAAATAAACAAACCTTAAAAACTTGTGCATATGAGAGTGGGAGTATGAACAGAGGAGGTGCAAAGGATATTTAGGACAGTTAAAAATGCTCTGTATAACGTTATAATGGTGGATATTCATCACTGACATATAATACCAAAGGGAACCCTAATGTAAGTCATAATGACTTGTCAATGCAGGTTCATCAGTTTTAAGAAATATATCACTCAGCCAACTCTACTGGGGAATGTTGATAATAAGGAGGCTGTGCATGTGGAGGGACAAGAAACATATGGAAAATTTTTGTACTTTTTTTCTGCTTAGTTTTACTGTGAACCTAAAGCTTCATACAAAATAAGTCTATTGAACACACACATATACACACAAACACATACATATGCACAAAACAACATATAACGCACCATCACAAATTCAAGGGACAAAGAGGTAAAAGAGAGAAAAGGGCAGGAAAAAGTATTTGAAAAAATAATAAAAATTACATATCCAGGAGGCTCAAAAATAAAAAAGTAAGATAAACTCAGAGATTCTTAAGTAAATGTATCATAGTAACTAAAAAATGTCAACAACAAAAAGAGATTGTGAAAGCATCAAGAAAAGACTGGCACAATATATACAAGGCAACCTTAATAAGGTTAACAACTGACTTCTCACAGAAACCACGTAGGCGAGAAGGCAGTGGGATAATATATTCAAAGTGCTGAAGGAAAAGGCTGTCAACCAAGAATTCTACATCCAGCAAAATTATCCTTTAAACATGAAGAATGAATTAAGATATTCCCTGACAAACAAAAACTGAGAGAATCAGTTATTAGTAAACATGCCCTCCATGTAACACATGAAGAAATAAAAGACACCATTAAGGGTACCTATATAGTTGAATATAAAAGACAGTACACGTATATTTTTGTTTGTAATGCCTTTCTTCTCCTACATAATTTAAAAGATGAGGACATAAAGTAATAATTACAAAATTGTGTTGATGGGCCTATTACGTATAAGAATATATTTTGTATGAAAATACCAGCACAAAGGAGGAAGAAACAGAGCTATATTGTATCAAAATTCTTGTATGCTACTGAAATTAAGTTGTTGACTTGGTATTAATCCAAAGTATATAATTTTCCTGATGCTGTGAATGATAAACCCCATGCTACCACTGAGAAAATTATTTACATATATACATATATACCATATCATGCATATTATTTTAATTCAAACATATATATTTGCCGGCTCAAGTTTGCCAGCAGCAGCAAATGCCCTCAGTGAAAATATTTCTCTATTCCAGTGCAGGGCACTACCTCTAATTCTATGCTTCTACGTTTCCACAAAGTGTTCACTTAGTAGCTCCTCACTGTCTTTTCAAATATTCAATACTTTAAGTAATTTTTTAATTGTACTTTAAGTTCTAGGGTACATAAGCAAAATGTGCAGGTTTGTTACCTAGGTATACACGTACCATGTTGGTTTGCTGCACCCATTAACTCGTCATTTACATTAGGTATTTCTCCTAATGCTATTCCTCTCCCAACCCTCCACCCTTAAAAATATATTACCTATAATTTTTTCTTATTTTTAGCAAAACTATTGGTCCAAACAATGTGACCCTCTATTACTGAAAATAGGAGCTTTTTTTTTTTTTTTTTTTTTTTTTTTGTCAATTTTCTTGTTATCCTCAAAATTTTTTACTTTACTGCTATGGATGTACTTTTTTTATTTGCAAATGCAAGCTTTTCTTTAAATTTCAAGGTAGCTATTGTCATTATATATTTTAGTATATTTTTATTTTCCATATATTCTATTCTCATTTTTATAATAGAAGACCATGTTTTATATGTATTCAATTATCTTTTTCAGTCTTCCATATTTGCTAGTTTTTTTTTAAATAATCAATTTCAAATGTTATTCTATTGTGTCTTATTTTATGCAGTTTTTTTCAAACCCACTTGCCATATTCCTGATGGCTTTTTCTATAGAAATTATAACTTCTAATTGTTTCTTACTTGCCTTTGCTCTCTATTATGTCTTTATTTGTCTCTCCCATATACTTCTTGAGTTTTACCTGCTTGGTTTTCATCTCTGACTTTTGTTTCATAATTTCTTATTTAACATGAATATCTTTTGTTTAAAACTTTCTTTGTTTTAAAAAACATACAATCTGTTAGCATTTTGTGTCTAAGTAGTTGTCTGAAGCAACTATCTAGTGTTTTCTTATAGAACTCTGTTAGTCTTTGAGCACTGTTTCATTAAATTATGTTCTTTTAAGAAAATAAATTCAGATAACAGATCTAAGGGTATTGGCTGGAAAAGTTTTGGAGGAGGCTTGAGACTTCCTGTAAGTCCACACTTCCCATATAAACTACCAATGGCCCTATGGGACCCAGATTTGACATTCAGAGTTGATATGCTTAAGTTATAGAATAAGGAAGAGCATTTTTCTATTTTTCACATAATTCCACAGTGCTTGCTCTCTCCCTTGCTGTAGTTCAAAGGTTATCTCCTTTTTTTCTCTCAGACAGAGTCTGGCTCGGTCGACCAGGCTGGAGTGCAGTGGCGCAATCTCGGCTCACTGCAACCTCCGCCTCCTGGGTTCAAGCCATTCTCCTGGCTCAGCCTCCTGGAATTACAAGCGCAAGCCACCACACCTGGCTACTTTTTTTGTATTTTTAGTAGAGACGGGGTTTCACTATGTAGGTCAGGCTGGTCTCGAACTCCTGACCTTGTGATCCACCCGCCTTGTCCTCCCAAAGTGCTGGGATTACAGGCATGAGCCACCACGCCTGGCCAAAGGTTATCTCTTTAGTATCCTAATGGATGTAAGACTAAGAATTTATAGATCATGTTATAATGTAAAAAGTCATTTTAACAAAGTATCTAATACATGCCTGTTGGAAAGTGTAATATTTTTATTGTTATTGTTACTGTAATAAGCATTCAAATGATTGAAACGAGGTGTTTATTGTAGCCTACAATGGTTTTCTTCTGCTGTAACTGGAAATAACACTTGAATTGCTTTCACTTTATTTTGATCAAGAGTTTGTTCAAATTACCTTTGACTCCTCCAGCAATGTAGATATTTGAGTGACTTCACTGTTGTCTTTGAAGAGAGGAAACAGCATGCCTAGATCCTAAGGTGGGAACACAATCAGTGTTAAATCTCAGACAGACAGTTTGAATGAAACAGGGGGTGGTGGGGAAGCTGAGGTCAGATGGGTTTGAGGACAGGGTTACACAGGGTCTTGTAACAGTTTTGTTGTTCACTGTGAATGAAATGAGAAGCTACTTGAGAAATTTTAGCAGAAGAGTGACATAATCTGACCTATGTTTCAAAAGAATCGCTCCAGCTGGTGTTCCAAAAGTAGACTGTTAGGAAAAGGGTAGAAATGAGGAGACTGATCAGAAGGCTCTAGAAATGATCCAGATGAGAGATGATGGCTGCTCATATAGTAACATTTGCCGTAGTGGATGTGATAAGTGGTCAGATTCCATAGATGTGCAGCTATAACCAAGAGAATTTTCTTATGTATTAGATGTGTGCTGTGAAAGAAAGGCACTAAAAAGAGATCATGCTAAGTTTCTAGGCCTGAGAAACTGGAAGGATTTTATTGTTATTTAACTGAGATAAGAGAGACACTGGGTGGAACACGTGTTTGGGGATAGGAAATCAGGAGTTTAGATTTGGACATAAGTTAAAGGTGCCTCACAGATATATGTGAGCTGAACTAGAACATGGGATCCTAGTATATTGGGATGAATAGCATCCCCCCAAAATGTATGTCTACCCAGAACCTTTGAATGTGACCTTATTTGGAAATAGGATCTTTGTAGATGTGAACAAGTCAAGGTGAGGTCATGATGGATCAGAATGAGCCATAAATGCAATAAGAATAGCATTCTTACAGGAAGAGGGAAATGTGAACACACATAGACATGCAGCCTCTCAGTGAAGAAAGCCATGTGAAAACAGAAACAGAGAATGAAATAATGCATCTGCAAACCAAGGAATGCCAGTGATTGCTGGCAACCAACTGAAGGTTAGCAGTGGCAAGGAAAAGTCCCCTTCTAGACTCGTTAGAGAAAGCTTGGCCTTTCTGAGATCTCGATTTCAGATTTCTAGCCTCTAGACTCATGAGAGAATAAATTTCTGTTGTTATAAGCCACCCAGTTCGTGGTAGTTTGTTATGAAGCCTAAAAATTTAACATATTTATTGAGACTTTACTGGCCCTTAGTATTTCAGAACCATCATTTCCCCTATTTGAGATTTCCTCTTCTATTCTTCTTACAGCGATGAATCATATTCACCTTAGGGGGCAGGTGGTGCCTCACAAAGCTGACTCCCATTGAGCTAAATGTCTAAAATCCCTAATTGGATTTTAAAAGTCAGGGGCACTGATTTTTGCTTGTTGCCCTCATGGCTAGTTTGTTATCCACCTTGTATTTCTGCAGATTATTTTCTCAATATGAAATCTGTCTGAAATTTAATTTCCTCACCTCTATGAGAGAGAGGTACTAAGAAACACAATGCCTCTCTATAATTAACTTTTAAGTTATATAGAATTGGTTTAAAAACTTGGAGAAAATGTAAGAGCTTGCCTTGTGTTATAAATACTGATTCTAAAGAAAATCTTTAGATTAAGAAGATTAGTAAATATTTTAAAATAGCGTTTTGTCATGTTTAGGTACCTTTCATCTTGGTACCTTGAATAATGATATGTAATATTCAAAATATTCATTCATTAAGGAATCCAATATTGCTCTTTTGGAAATTAAAACTGCCGTATTCACATTCTATGTGTACAAGAAAGGTTTAAGTTCCAAAACTGTAAGTTGTAGTTTCTTATCCAAAAGGCCTTTAGTGTCCTCTGTTTTAAAATTCTGCATCTGAATTTGCTTATGGCTGGTAAAAAATAATGTGTTTGCCTTTTTATCATGTGTCCTCATTATTTAATTTTTTGTCATATGTCCTCATCATTTTGAGTTATATGCAGTTGCAGAAAGAATGAAGCTAGGGAAAGACCCTTAGAAACTGCAGAATTTTTTCAAGGGTCAGAAAGACAATAGGTTTTTTGGAAAGTAATGGGGGATTATCACGTGATGAGGATAAGTTGATGGGGTTGAGCTGAAAGCTAAGCATCTGGCTTATGAAAATTTTTGCTGTCGCTGCTGGAGCTAGTCAGCATTATATAGTTCCTTGATCACTAGGGACTTTACGATCTGTCTTAAGCTATTTGTGCACTAACAATAACTCTAACTGTTCATTCCATGATTTCTACTTTTGTAGAAAAAAAGAGTAAATGATGTCTAAAAAATTTGAACATAAAGAGATGTTAAAATAAGGAGATTGGATGTGAAAAAAAATGCTAAAGAACACCAGGAGATGCAATAAATCCAAATGGTGTTCACAAGAGGGAAAAAAATAGTTAATGCAAAACTGAACAGAAAGATGCAAATAAATAAGTAAATTTCTCATTCAGGATCCATTTGGAGGCTGTGCTTCTTGGCAGAGTTACTGCTTATTATTTTTACGTTTCTAGTTTCCCATCTCCTTTTGTCAGTCTATTGAAAGCTTGTTAAAATCTTATTTGCTTTTGCTGTACCTTTGTCATTGTTTTTGCTTTAACTTTAATGCTAAATCATGTAGAAGTAAGGTAAAAGGGAGAACAGAGTTAACACAAATAGTCATTGTAGCAGCCTACTTTTATGGACACTTTATATATTGATCAGCTTATGTTTTATTCAGACTATATGGAAGAACAATTGGGAAATAAGAAGGAATGTCTCCCTTAAATAGTAAATTGCAACGCTGATGCAAAACGTCTAAGGGTTTCCAGGAGAGACTGGCTAGCATCTGAAAGGTGCACTGACATACAAAAGAAATAACCCATCTGTCCATGGGAACACTCCAAGCAAAATAAAGAGTTGCTGCATCAATTTCTTTCTGCTTCCTTTGAAAAAGACAGAAATGTACTTCACATATATATCTATGTGTATGGGAATGTATACATATGCATGTATACATGTATAAATATATGTGTATGTACGTGTGTGTATATATACATTTATATATGCATGTATATAATATATGTATGCAAATACACACACACACACACACACACATACACATGCTTGTTTTGCATAGTGCTTGGCACATCGTAGACCTCTAATAAATGAGTGGTCAATGTGAAGGAATATATAAACAAATAAATATGACACCAAGTATGTCAACCGAGCCAATTAAAAGTTATACAAAGTTTCTAATGGTCAGAATAGTTGGATTGTCCAGATTCAAACCAAGGACTGTATGAATGCTAATCCTGTGCTCTTAGACATGCCCAACATGATTCAGAAAGTACCAGCTTAGTATTCTGTGGTGTATATGTGCCACATTTGCAGCCATAAAAAGGGATGAGTTTGTGTCCTTTGTAGGGACATGGATGCAGCTGGAAACCATCATTCTCAGCAAACTATCGCAAGAACAGAAAACCAAACACCGCATGTTCTTACTCATAGGTGGGAACTGAACAATGAGATCACTTGGACTTGGGAAGGGGAACATCACACACCGGGGCCTATTATGGGGAGGGGGGAGGGGGGAGGGTTTGCATTAGGAGTTACACCTGATGTAAAGGACGAGTTGATGGGTGCTGACGAGTTGATGGGTGCAGCACACCAACATGGCACAAGTATACATATGTAACAAACCTGCACATTATGCACATGTACCCTAGAACTTAAAGTATAATAATAATAATAAAAACAAAAACAAACAAACAAAAAAAAGAAAGTCCTAGCTGTGTGGCGTTTGGCAAACAGCCGAACCTCTGCTAGCCTCCGTTTCTCATACTGAAGGAGAGCATCTCAAGGCACAGTTTTGAAAATAAGGGGTAATGACATGTGTATAAAGGGCTTAGTATTGTGCCTAGGACATAATTAACATTGCTGGTAATGATGATATATGTAAAGGTAGAGATTTTCTTTAATGATATCCACCCTCAGCTGCCTTTCACAATGCTGCCACCTGCATCACGGAGAACTCACGATCCACTTAGTATTTGTTCATTCACCTCTGATAACTATTACACTCAGGCCTAATTTAAACCTCGTTGAACTCCATATGGAACTAGGTACTATAAAGATGGTAATGAAGCATTCCTGGCCACTTTAATCACACATATGCAATTCCAATAGAATAACGGTGTTTTGCTTATGGTGAGCCTGTATTAAATATTTATTTTTATTTAAGAGCCTTACGTTACTTTGTTCAGCTACCTACACCTTTGAGCAGAAGAACAAGATAGATTCACATGACTGTGTTTCTTTTTTTCATTTCCCCTCCAGATCTAAGTATAGATTTCAGCAGACCAAATCAAGAGACCTATTGACCCTGGTTCTTATGTTAAAAATTATAGGGATCTCAGCCATGTTTCATGAGAACACTAAAGCAATTTCACAATGACTTACCAGTGAGGTTAATTATTTTTTTCAGAAATGTATTGTGATGCCGCTTTCTAGATGAAACTATGGTGAACTTTCCTCTGTATTGGAATCCTAAATTAAGTTGGGGCCAGTATTCTAAAAGAAATGAGAAGAAATTAATCTCTTAAAAATTAAGATGACCTCTCTCTCTTCTTTCCATGCACCTCCCGACCCCTGCCAACCCCATTCACCATTCCTAACTGAAGGCTGTTATATTGGTGCTAAATATAAAATCTCTTACCAGTGTGTGCTCTGCATATCTGAAAATCGTGCAGTGGTGAACCTCTTGAGTGTATTTCTTTCCTTCTTTATTAATGAAAAGGTTTTTATTTGTGCCCTCTGTTATTCTCAGAAGTACAACACAAAACAAAATGGGAAACCATGATTTATCTTCTATTTGATAAAAACATCTGCAGAATAAAACGAGCCTCTTGATGCCGGAATTGTCATCAATGATGACTTTGACAAAATGAGCAATACATAATTTGCTAGCTCCCTTGCGAAGCTGAAACAGATTGTCAAATAAAACACTGGAGGAGATGCATATGGGCTGAGTAGACCGGCTTTGAATAGGAACATGCGCAGGTGGAGGCTTAGTAGTGGCTGTAAGAAGGAGGACTGCCCTAATTTGGAGGGTCATTTGCATTTGAAAATGCTCCTTGCTAAGTTGTGAGTATTCCCTATAGGAAAAGAGAATGCATTCTGCCAAAACCGCAGCTATTTTTGTGTCTTGGTAACTTGAATAAACCAGAAAACCTAAGGCAAAGTGGAGGGAGTTGCACTCAAACAAACCATTTTTTAATGGTAGGCTTATAGAATACAAATCAGTAATATATGAAAAGGACACTTATGAAAATCAATTGCTTTATGGTTAAAAATGGATTTTTCATCAACACGAAGCATGGAAAGTGTACTAATGGGTGTATTCAGCATGCATTTTTACAAATGACAATCAAATGCTTTTATTAGTCTTTATATCTGAAAAGTATGGCAAAAATCACATAATTAGTTCTAAACTCATTTGATTTTTTTGTTGTTGGATGGCCTAGAGGACTTTGCTTGTTTATATATTTTATTATTGGTATATGAGTTGTACATATTTTGTGGGTGTGTGAAATATTTTGATACCTGGTTACAATGTGTAATGATAAAATCAGGGTAATTGTGATGTCCATCACTTCAAACATTTATTTATTCTTTGTGTTGGGAACTCACAATAACTTTTAGCTATTTTGAAATATAGAATAAATTATTTTTAATTATAATTTCTCCACTGTACTATCGAATATTGGAATTTATTCTTTTGTTTGTTTGTTTATTTTTTGAGACGAAGTCTCCTTTTGTTGCCTAGGCTGGAGTACAATGGTGTGATCTTGGCTCACTACAGCCTCTACCTCCCAGGTTCAAGATATTCTCCTGCCTCAGCCTCCTGAGTAGCTGGGATTACAGGCATGCACCACCACACCTGGCTAATTATTTTGTATTTTTAGTAGAGACGGGGTTTCACCATGTTGGCCAGGCTGGTCTCAAACTCCTGACCTCAGGTGATTCTCTCACCTCGACCTCCCAAAGTGCTGGGATTACAGGCATGAACCACCATGCCCAGGCTATTCTTTTCATCAAACTCTATTTTTGTATCTGTTAATCAACTTCTTTTTATCCCTCACTACCTCCTTCCCTTCTCAGCCTCTGGTAGCCACTATTCTACCCTCTGCCTCAATGAGATCCACTTTTTTAGCTTCCACGTATGACTGAGAATGTGCAATTTTTGTCTCTTTGCCTGGCTTGTTTCACCTAACATAGTGACTCCCAGTTTCCATCCATATTGCTGTAAATGACAGAATTACATTCATTTTTATGGCTGAAACATATTCCATTGTGTATGAACACCACACTTTCTTTATCCATTCACCCATTGCTGGACACGTAGATTGATTCTATATCTTGGCTATTGTTAATAATGCTTCAATAGACGTGAGAGTACCGATATCTCTTCCGTATATTAATATCCTTTCTTTTGAATATATGCCCATCAGTGAAATTTCTGGATTATATGGTAGTTCTCTTTTTAGTTTTCTGAGAAACCTCCATACCCTTTTCCATAATGACTATGCTACTTTACACTCCCACCAACAGTGTATGAGCAATCCCCTTTCTCTGCATCTTTATCAGCATTTGTTATTTCTTGTCTTTTTTTATAGTAGCCATTTTAATTGGGGTGAGGTGATAGCTGTTTGTGGTTGTGATTTTTACTTTACTAATAATTAGTGATGTTGAGCATATGCCTGTTGTCCATTTCTATGTTTTCTTTTGGGAAATGTCTATTCAGATCTTTTCCCCATTTTGCAATGATTTTTTGTTTTGCTACTGAGTTGTTCGAATTCTTTACATATTCTGGTTATTAATTATTTGTCAGATGGATGTGGTTTTCACAAGTCAGTACGGATTGCCCAGATAGACAAAGTTTTACATCCTAAAAGCTGAGGAATCCTTTTACCTGAGGAATCTTGCCTTTGTGGAAATTTCTATTAATTTCAGTTCTTTAATCATAAGAAAGAAGCAATGAATGTTTTCCCAAAATAGTTATTCTTTTTACTGAAAATATGGTTCTCTCTTAGTGCATATATATTTTAAATAGACTTTTTAATCTTAGAATAGATTTAAATTTACAGAAAGGATTTGAGGATAATAGAGAGGATCCCCCATATAGCCCACAACTGGTGTCTTCTATTAACACCTTATATTAGCATGATGCATTTGTCCAAATTAACAAGTCAGTAAAGATATATTTTTATTAACTGAAATACACCGTTGATTCAGATTTCTTAGTTCTTCTCTAAATATGCTCTCACTGTTTTAAAATCCCAACCAGGATACTGAATTACATTTAGTCATCATGTTTTTTAGGCTCCTGTTGGCTGTAACAGTTTCTCAGGCTTTCCTTGTTTTTAGAGATCTTCACAGTTTTGGGGAGTACTGGTCAGGTGTTTCGTGAAAGGTCTATCAGTTGGGATTTGTCTGATGTTTCTCTCATAGTCAGACTGGGCTTATGAATTTTTAGGAGGAAGACAACAAACACCAAGTGTCATTCTTCTCAAACACATAAGCAGTACATGCTGTCAATGCGACTTACATTGAGGTTAATTTTGGTCTCCTGTATAAAGTAATGTCTGTCAGGTTTCTCTACTGTAAAATTACTTTTTTCTCTCTTTCCATACACTGGTCTTTAGAAACACGTCACTAAGTAAGGCCCACACACAAGGAGTGGGGGATTGAACTCCACCTACTTGAAAAAGGAGTATCTACATTATTTGAAGTTCTTGCCTATGAGAGATTTGTCTCTCTTCCATGTCTTTTATTTAATTATTTATTTATGCCACTATATAATTATGAATATTTTTATATGTGGGGTTATAATCCAGTGCCACTTGCACTAGTAAGGTTTCTCTAGAGAAATAGAATAAAAAGGGTGCATGTGTCTATATGTGGTATATATACATTAGTGTGTGTGTGTAGTAAGTTACAAAGAGAGACATTTTAAGGAAGTGGCTCACGTGATTGTGGAGACTAACAAATCCAAAATCTGAAACACAGGCCAGCAGGCTAGAGATTCAATGGAGAGTTGATGTTGCAGTTCCGGTCTGAAGGCAGTCTGCTGGCAGGATTTCCCTTTTCTTGGGAGAGACAAGTCTTTTTGTGATTAAGGTCTTGAACTACTTGGATGAGGCCCACTCACATACGGAGGATAATATGTTTTAATCAAGTCTAAGGATTTAAATGTTAATCTCATCTAAAAAATATCTTTACAGAAATACCTAGAATTGTTCCAGACTTGTCTACTGGTAGTTCTTTAGGTGGTCTACCATGGTACTTTGACATATACCCATCATTGTGGCTTTTTGTTGTTGTTCTTGTTTTTGTTTTTGTTTTTGTTTTTTGAGAAATTCCTTAATTTCTGACACACAATAAGCAACTCAGTCTTATACTGTATATTTCCTGACTAAGTCATAAGTTTCTCCAAGCATCCTGTTTCCTTTTATTGAAGAACTGTATTAGAAACTAAGGCCTGCCTTCTAAGCATTCTTGTGGCTACTGGGAAGTTGTTGCTTCTGGGCCCTCTTAGCTGACAGATCAAGGAAATACATGTATCAACAATCTCATGTAACTATGAGTATTATATTACATATATATACACATATGTATGTATACACATATACATGTATTTCTATAGGTACCTTTATTAAGCTAAACATGAGTTTATACTGGTGTTTCCAACTCTAGATCTAGCCCATGAACACAGATGATTCTGGACTTCCACTCTTGCTTATCTCTTACAATCCACCATTCATTTACCTAATTGTTCAGTTCTAGAATACGTATATAGCAGTATTGTAATTGTTAACACATATCCTCAACCAGAGGACAGTGTTTATGTTCAGTTAATTTTGCCTTATATATTATAGACTCTAATTATTTCCAAAGTTATTTTATAGTAAGTGGCTTCCCCTTCACCTCCCCATCACTCCGTTTAGTGAGTTTATTTTGTACATTTGTAATACAGTTAGATCATTTGTCATAATATATATTCCCCCTCAGACCCTTGACCTGATCAATAGTTTATTTTAATTTACGTACATTAAGGTTTGCTCTTTGTATTGTAACATTATATGGGTTTTGACAAACACATAATGTCATATATCCACCATTATAGTATCACACAGAATAGTTTCAGTGCTCCCCACCAATCCCTCTGTTTGACCTGTTCAGTCCTTTCACTCTGCAAACCCCTGGTGACTACTGACAGAATGTCATATAAAAGGAATTTTAAGGCTATGCATGGTGGCTCATGCTTATGATCCCAGCACTTTTGGAGGTCAAGGCAGGTGATCACTTGAGCCCAGAAGTATGAGACTGGCTTGGACAACACAGTGAGACACCATCTCTACAAAAAAAAAAAATTAAATGGTTAGCTGAGTGTGGTGGTACATGCCTATAGTCTCAGCTATGTGGGAGGCTGAGGTGGGAGGATTGTTCGAGCCTGGAAGGTCAAGGCTGCAGTGAGCTATGATCGTGCCACTGCAATCCAGCCTGGGCAACTGAGACCTGAAGGCCCTGTCTTAAGAAAAAAACAAATGTAATTTTACCATATACAGCCTTTACAGTCTCCCGTTACTGATGTAAGTATCCATTTTCACTTCTCTCATTCAAATATGCACTTAAGATTAATCTATGTCTTTTCTAAACTCAATACTAATGTTTTTAAAATACTGAATAGTATTTCATTGCATGGATACACTACAGTTGTTTATTCACCCATTAAAAGACATCTTTGTTGCTGTAAGTTTTTGGTGATTATAAATAAAGATGCCACAAACACTCATGTGCAGCTATTTTTGTGGAAATAAGTTTTCAAGTCAGTTAGGTAAATACCTAGAAGTGCAATTACTAGATTGTATAGTAAGATTATAGTTAATTTTGTAAGAAGTATCCTGTTTTCTAATCTAGCTGTGCCATTTTGCATTCTCACTAGCAATGAATCCTGCTGTTCCATTTCCTTTTCAGCACTTGCTGTTATCTGATTTGTTTTGGGATATTAGTCATACTAATATGTGTGTACTGGCCTCTTGTTTTATTGCATTTTCCTAATGACGAATGATTTTCAGCATACTTCCATATGCTTCTTTGTAATTTGCTTCTTTTGTGAGATATCCACTGATAAATTTGGCTCATTTTATTAAATGAGTTTTTGTGTTTTCTTATTGTTGAGTTTTAAGAGTTCTTTGTATTTTTGTATACAAATATTTTTAAAGTCATCTTTTTGTAAATGGTTTATCTCAGTGCATGGCTTATGTTTTCCTTCTTTTAACGGTGACTTCCATAGGTGAAAACATTTTAATGTTTTTTTTTTTTTTTTTTTCTTTTTTTTGAGACACTGTTTTGCGCTTGTTGCCCAGCCTAGAGTGCAATGGTGCGATCTCCACTCACTATAACCTCCACCTCCTGGGTTCAAGTGATTCTCCTGCCTCAGTCTCCTGAGTACCTGGGATCTGTAATCCACCACACTCGGCTAATTTTTTGTATTTTTGGTAGAGACGGGGTTTTACCATGTTGGCCAGGCTGATCTTGAACTCCTGACTTCAGATGATCCACCAGCCTTGGCCTCCCAAAATGCTGGGATTATAGGCGAGAGCCACCACACCTGGCTTATAAGATTTTAACTTTATTGAAGTCTAACTTATTTTTTCTCTCATGAATCAAGTTTTTGGCATTGTATCTAAAAACCCATCAACAGACTGAAAGTCAC
The DNA here is from genome assembly GCF_009764315.1 of Trachypithecus francoisi. Lineage (NCBI taxonomy): Eukaryota > Metazoa > Chordata > Mammalia > Primates > Cercopithecidae > Trachypithecus > Trachypithecus francoisi. The sequence continues at coordinate 22,805,147 of NW_022681454.1, forward strand.
ACAGAATTTTTCGCATATTTTATTCTGGAAGTTTTCACAGTTTTGCATTTTACTTTTAGGTCTATGATTGCTTTTGAGTTAATATTTGAGTAAGGAATGAGGTCTGTGTCTCAGATTTTTTTGGGGGGTATGAACATCCTATTGTTTCATATCATTGAATACAAATGTCATTTTCTTAATTGCCTCTGCCCTTTATAAAAGTCAGTTGATAATAACTGTGTTAGTTCACTTCTCGACTCTTCATTCTAGTTCAGTGAACTATCTGTCTATTTTTTCATTAATCCTATGCTACCTTGATTAATGTATCTTTCTTGTAAGGTTTCAAGTTCAGTAGTCTGAGTCTTCCAACTTTGTTCTTCTTCAGTATTGTGTTGGCTATTTTAAAATTTTTGCCTTTTTGTGTAAACTTTAGAGTCAGCTTTGTTTATATCTACACTAGAGCTTGCTGAGATTTTTACTGAGATTGTGTTGAATGTATAAAGTTGAGATTTATCATCTCAATGATGTTGAGATTTCCAATATATGAATATAGATTATCTCTTTATTTGTATCTTTGATTTATTTAGTTGTTGTTACTAGATTTTATACAAAATTTGTTAGAATTATTATTAAGTATTTCAATTTTTGGTAGTATTATTATTATTATTTTGTTTTGTTTTGTTCTGGGGAGATGAAGTCTTGCTCTGTCACCCAGGCTGGAGTGCAGTGGTGTGATCTCAGCTCAGATCACTTGATCTGGTCTCAAGTTATCTGCCCACGTCAGCCTCTCCAAAGTGTTGGGGTTACAGGTGTGAGCCATCATGCCTGTCCTAATTTTTGGTATTACTTCAAATGGTATTTTGCTGTTAATTTCTAAATCCCTGTGTTTATTGCTATAACATAGAGAAGCAATTGATGTTTGCCTGTTGACATTATATCCTACAACCATGTTATACTAGCTTATTACTTTCAGGAGCTGTTTTTATTTATTTATTTATTTTTAAAAATAGATTCCTTATGGTTTTCTACATAGGCAATCATGTCATCTGCGAATGAAGATAGTTTATTTTTTCCTTTCTCACTTGTATACTTTCATTTCTTTTTCTTTTATTACACTAGTTATGCTTCCAGTGTGATGACGACTAGGAGTGCTGACCAAAAACACCCTTAGCATGTTCCCCATCTTAGGGGAAAAATCTCTAATCTCTCACCATTAAGTCTGATGCTTACTAAAGGTTTTTTCTAAATGTTCTTTATCGGGTTGAGGGAAATTTGCTGAGAGTTTTTTTCATGAATACACGATAGATTTTGTGAAATGCCTTTTATGTATCAATTGATGTGATCATATGATTTGTCTGTATACATTTCGTAAAATGGAGAATTTCTTTAGGTGATTCTTAAATGTTAAACTAGTTCTGCATCCCCAGAGTAAATAACATTTTGTCATAATGTATAATTCTTTTTATAAATTGCTGAATTCAATTTGTTAATATTTTGTTGAAGATTTTTACATCTATGTTTGCGAGAGATATTAGCCTGTAATTTTTTTTTCTGTAATGTCTTTAGTTGGTTTTGGTATTACAGAAGGCTAATTTCATAGACTGAATCTGGAAATGTTCACTTTGCTTCTATTTTCTGGAAGAGTTTGTGGAGTATTAGTATCATTCCTTCATTAAATGTTTGGCATATCACTGGTAAAATCATTTCATCCAAGTGCCTTTTTTTGGAACATTAATTATTAACTCAAGTTATTTAGTAGATATTGTGTCATTCAAATCATCTGATTCCCCTTGTTTGAGTTGTAGTAGTTTGTGTCTTTCAAGGAATTGGTCTATTTTATTTGAATTATCAATTTTGTGAGTTAGATTTGTTCATAGTATTCTTTTATTATTTTTTTAAAGTCTGTGATTAGTAGTGATGGTCCTTCTTTCATATATAATATTATAAATTTATGCCTTTATTTTTTGTTCTAGTTAATCTAGTTAGAGGTTTATCAATTTGATTGATCTTTTCTAAGAACCAACTTTTGGTTTTGTTGATTTTCTTTACCATTTTTCTGTTTTTAAAATGATCTCCACCATAGTTTGTATTATTTTGTTCTTGTTTGGGGTTCATTTGTTCCTTTTCTTTAATGTCCTAAGGAGGGAACTTAGACTATTGACTTTAGATTTTTGGTTTTATTTCTAATATATGCACTTGGTGCTCTAAATTTCACTGTATACAATACTTTTGCCTCATGCCACAAATTTTGTGGTTATATTTTTATTTTTGTTTAATTCAAATTACATTTTAACATTTCTCTTGTGATCTCATAAATCTATGAGTTACGTAGAAGATTTTTAAATGTTTGCAGATCTAGCTATCTTCCTCTTATTAGTTTACAGCTCAATGCCCTTGTGGCCTAAAAGCAGACATTGTATGGTTTTTGTTCTTTTAAATTTGTTTTTTATGGCCCAGAATATGGTTTATCTTGGTGAATGTTTCATGTTAGTTGGACAAGAATAAGTATTCTATTGTTTTTGGGTGGAGTATTCTATAAATGCTTATTAGATCATGATGGTGCTGTTCCGGTAGTGTATATCCTTTCTGATTTTCTGCCTGTTTAATCTGTCAATTACTGGCAGAGAGATGCTGAAATCTCTGACTATAATGATAGATTTATCTATTTCACTTAATTCTGTCAGTTTTTGCTTCATGTGTTTTCAGTTATTAGGTATATATATTTTTGGAATTGTTATGTGTTCTTGGATAATTGACTTTTTTATCAGTATGTAATACTCTTATTTATCCATTTTAATTTTGCTTATTCTGAAGTCTGCTTCTTCTGCATCAATATAGCTATTCCAGATTTTTTTTGATTAGTAAATGTGATATATATTTTCCTAGTTCTTTATTTTTTACCTGTGTCTTTATATTGATACTGTGGTTCTTGTAATTTTTAATTCACCATGATAATCTCTTACATTTCATTGATATAGTTAGACTGTTCATATTTAAAGTCATTATTGTTATAGTTGTGTTAATATACGCCATGTTTTTAACTTTATTTGTTGAATTTCTTCATTTTTCCTCTTTTTCTCTCTTCTCTGGTTATAACTGAACATTCATATAATTCAATTATATCTTTATGCATTTTCTGCATGAATATAAATTTTTATTCTTTTCTTCCTATTAATCTGTCTTCTGTAAGTTCATTTTCAGTGAACTTTCAGTGAGTCAAGAGGAATCTTTATCTCCACCGCTATACTTTCTTTATGTAGATCAAAATTTTTGACCTATAATGTATTAGTCTGTGGGGATTGCCATAACAAAATACCACAGACTTAGTGGCTTAAACAGCAAACATTTATTGTCTCACAATTTGGAAAGCTAGAAGTCTATGATCAAGCTGCAAGTTTAGTTTATGCCTTATAGATGGCCACTTTCTGCTGTGTTTTCCTATTGAGTGAGGGGGTGGGGAGAGACAGAGAGAGAGGGGGCTTGCTATCTGATGTCTCTTCTTATAATGACACGAATCCTATCAGATCAGAGCCTAATCCTTATGACTTCATTTAACTTTTATTACCTTCTTGGAGATCTCATCTCCAAATACAGCCACATCGGTGGTTAGGTCATCAACATATAAATTTGAGGGGACACAAACATTGAGTTGGTAACATATATTACTTTCCCTATGGCTGAAGAACTTCTTTTTAACATTTCTTGCATGGTTGGTTTGCTGGTGATAAATTTCAGGTTTTATTAGCCCAAGGAAGTTTTTATTTCTTTCATATTTAAAGAATAATTCTGTTGGATATAAATTCTCATTGGTGTTTTTTTCTTCCAAGACTTTACGTATTTCACTCCATTCTCTTTTTGCTTAACATTATTTCACTGCCTCTCATTTTTCTCAAGATTTCTGTTAATTTTTTCCCTCAGTTTTAATAAAGTATGACTAAAGGTAGTATTTCAGGGTATTTACTCTGCTTTTTGTTTTCTGAGCTTTCTGGATTTGTGATTTTCTGTTCTTCATTAATTTTGAAACGTTTTCAGCTTCTATTATTTTGAATATTTATTCTACTCTATTATTATTCTATTATTATGTGAATGTTACATCTTTTGATTCTGTCCAAAGTTCTTGGATGTCTTCTCTGCTTTTCAAGTGCCTTTATCTTGCTGAATTTCGGCTTGTAAAGTCACTATTAACTTATCTTCAAGATCACTGATTCTTTCCATTTTCATGTTGGATCTACTGATGAATATATAAAACATCCTTCATTTCTGTTACAGTGTTCCTAATATCTAGCATTTCTTTTTGATTATTTTTTAGAAAATTATCTTTCTCCTCAAATTATCCATCACTTCTTGTGTGTTGTCTTCCCTTTTCTTCATTATAGCCTTGCCACGTTAATTGTAATTATTTTAAATCCCTTGTTTGATAATTTCAAAATCTGTATTGTATCTAAACCTGGTTCTTATGCTTGCTCTGTCTCTTCAGACTGTTTTTGCTTGGTTGTTTTTGCATTTTGACGTACCTTGTATGTTTTTCTGGAAACTCAGACAAGTTGTATGAACTACTGGGAATTGAGATAAACTAGCTATTAAGTTGATGACTCCAGTTAATCTGTGGGAGTTCAACTGTGTTTTATGTTTGTGTAGCTGTAGATGCCCAGAAACTTCAAATTTGTTTACTGCCCTTGTTTTGTTTTTTTCTATATCTTGTTCCTCAGAAGTGGTCCATGTCTAACAGCTTTTTTTCAGCTGTAACCCACTATTATTATACTGGGGCCCTCTTTGTGCAATGGCAGAGTGAGAGGGGATCTTTTATAATATTTCAATTAAATCTCTGTTCTTTACTGGGAATTCCTCCCAGGGCTGTTAACTTCTCAGATGTTTCTCCTTTGATACAGCTTTTCTCCCACCAGCTATCTACTCCCTTCCTTAGCCTCACTCTTCTCAATCTATTTTTTGCAGCATTGATCCTGATAGGCTATGCTCTTTCTCCCCTCAGGTGGCCCAAGGTGTGAGGAATTACATTTCTCAGCGAAACCTTCTCCCTAAAAGGTAGGTCTTTGTTATGGAGAAGACTCTGGGTGCATTTCACAATGATTACTCTTCCCTACCTCATGCCCTGTGGGTTATCTTTTCTGAATTGAATTTCTACTTTGAAAATGTGGTGGAGTTTCTAAAGGCAAATCCTGTAGAATTGTGGGTTCCCCCTCAAGACTGTGACCACCAGGAATTTCTCACTCTCAAGCTAGTCCACTCAGTCTCAAGTAGTTTACCAAAATTACTACTTGCTACAGTCTAACAGACCCGTTTACATCTCTTTTGGATGTTCCAAGGGCCCTCTGTAGCATCCAAAAGTTAGGAGTTAGAAAAGACAATTTTGAAGCTGAAATTTGATTTTGGAAAGCCTATCAAATATGTTAAAGGTTTAAAACACTTGATATTATGAAATAGAATTCCAGGTTATCCCAAGTCATTTGGCCAAAACGATGACTGAAAAAGTTTTTTAAAAGGCACAAAAGGCCGGGCGCAGTGGCTTACGCCTGTAATCCCAGCACTTTGGGAGGCCGAGGTGGGTGGATCACGGGGTCAGGAGATCGAGACCATCCTGGCTAACACAGTGAAACTCCATCTCTACCAAAAAAAATACACAAAAATTAGCTCGGCGGGCACCTGTAGTCCCAGCTACTTGGGAGGCTGAGGCAGGTGAATGTGTGAACCCAGGAGGCGGCGCTTGCAGTGAGCCGAGATCACGCCACTGCACTCCAGCCTGGGTGACAAAGCGAGACTCCGTCTTAAAAAAAAAAAGGCACAAAACCTTTAGCCATTAAGAGGGAAATTCACCTTTCCAAACCATCTGTCTCTTGTCTCATAAAAGAGGCATGAGCGAGCATCCTCACCACTTCTACCACATAGTGAGAAGATGTCATCTATCAACCAGAAAGCCCCCCAAACACCAAATCTGCTGGTGCCTTGATCTTGAACTTCTAGCTTCCCCTAGAACTGTGAGACATAAATGTCTGTTATTTATAAGCCACCCACTTTATAGTATTTTGTTATAGCAGCTTAAATGGACTAAGACATCACTTAAGTGTTTCTGCTTGTTTATGGCTCCAGGGTTTCTGTTCCATGTAAGCTGATCATGCTATATCTCTTTGGACACACCTACATCTAGAAGTAATCTAGATATTTCAGTGTGATGGTTTACTCTGAGACTTCAGTTCTCTAGTTAACCTATGAAAAAGTCATTAATACTCAAGCATCTAGTTTTTTTCTTGTAAGAATTGTAGGTGACAGCATTCAAGTACTTCACATGCCAGAGCTGATGTCAAGTCTCTCTCAAATATATATATATATTTGAAACAGGGTCTTAATCTGTCACTCAGACTACAGTGAAGTAGCACAATCACAGTCATAGCTTATTCAATCTCCCTGGCCCAAGCAATCCTCCTGCCTCAGCCTCCTGAGTAGCTAAAACCACAGGCACGCACCACCATGCCCCGCTAATACTTGTATTATTTTTAGAGATGGAGTTTCGCCATGTTGCCCAGCCTGGTCTTGAACTCCTGAGCTCAAGCAATCCTCCCACCTCTGCCACCCAAAGTGCTAGGATTATAGGCATGAGCCACCATGCCTGGCCAACTGTCTACATTTTTAAAACTCCATTTCATTGTTCATATATAATTTGTACTTGTCTTTCAAATTAGAATTTCTAAACTACCATGTTCTTGAAATTGCCTTCTTATTATCTTCCTCTTCAGATAGATTCTTATGCATGTGTTGTTATTGTAGGGGCCAAGGACTTTGGCCTCCTGGAGATTTGCTAAAAGTCACTGATATGAGGCAGATTGGTCCCTAGGAGAAAAGGTATACAAATTTATTTAACGTGTATACACAGGAGACTTCAGAATCCCCTCCAATGAAGTTTGGAAGCTTACATAACATCCTGGCAAAACATGTTATGGAATTAGGGAGAAGAGGAATACTGTTAACAGGATTACTAGGGAGAATGAATAGATCCGGGAACACAGATTAACTTGTATATAGTTCTCTTTGACAGTGAAAGGGTCTGTTCTATTCAGGTGTGGATATACTCTTGGTCATATAGGAGGGAGAAGAAAAAACAATTGTTCTTCTTGGTGGGTTCAGATTTTAGGCAGATGAAAGACCCTTCGCAGGGCCGGGCGCGGTGGCTCAAGCCTGTAATCCCAGCACTTTGGGAGGCCGAGACGGGCGGATCACGAGGTCAGGAGATCGAGACCATCCTGGCTAACATGGTGAAACCCCGTCTCTACTAAAAATACAAAAAACTAGCCGGGCGAGGTGGCGGGCGCCTGTAGTCCCAGCTACTTGGGAGGCTGAGGCAGGAGAATGGCGTGAACCCGGGAGGCGGAGCTTGCAGTGAGCCGAGATTGCGCCACTGCACTCCAGCCTGGGCGACAGAGCGAGACTCCGCCTCAAAAAAAAAAAAAAGAAAGACCTTCGCAGAACAGCTTTATCTTATGCTTTGGGAGAGACTGGGGAAGCAGTGAGGTCGGAGGGACCTTGAGACTTCTTCAGTTCTGATTGTCAAAACACCGTGTTTTTGGGTATTGGCTTGAGCGCTAACATTATCTAATGATGTTCTGTCTTCACCAGTCTATCATGAGAAATTGTTGTTGATTTCTTTTATTTTCCTCATCTACTACATGAGTCAAATCAGTTCTCCACTAACGACTACGGATTAAAAGATAGCAATTCTTAGGACATCAAATGGTAAATAATCAGAGTAATTTATAATCAAATATAACCCCAGGTATCATTCCTCAAGGAGACATACTGTCTGTAATGGCAAAACTAACATGACAGACTAAGAATAGAGTCATCAAAACTGGACCTTGCCCTTTTTTCGCCTTTTTAAAATTCACTAATTTTAACTATTTTGTGGTTGTGTGTTTATGTGTGTGTTTGTGTGTGAATGTGTGTGTGCTGTTGGTACTTTATGGATTCCGTAATCGAAAATTTAAAGCCTAGCATAACGAATGCGTCCAAGCACAGGACGAAGTGAAACCTGGTGCTTCCTGACAATAAATGTTTAATCCTCTTTCCTTGGAGATTTCAGAAAACTCCAGTAATTGAGGAAACAAGAATATGTAACCCTGGAGTACAACTTTTTATGAACACTGTGTAGTTCATGACACACAAGGGATCTTTTAAAAGCAGACATTGGTGTTCAGTAAGTTTACCCACTGACAAATGATTGTTTTACTGTATACAATACTCCCTACAAAACTTTTACTACTATTACACAAAAGAGTGATAAAATGAGAAACACCTTTTCCCCTCTATTTATACATCTTGCTCATCTCTGTAACTAAGTTTAATGTTTACCGGAGAGAGGAAAATGTATCATTCCTAGGGAACCCTGTGCAATGCTAATGAAATGAGCGATAGGACAACCTAAGAAGTAGTGATTGGCCTCCCACGAAATGATCTAAATATTGCCTTTGCAGCACCACACCCAACATACCCCGTACTCTGCCAGTCCACAACTAGAGAGCCAGGGACAACGACCCTCCCAAAAAAAATGTTTTATCTAAGCTTAATAATAAAATCTCTCTATAAAGATAAACAAATATTTCCCAATTAATTATTGACATTTTTCTGTACCATCCTATTGGGAAAATGTTCAATCAAAATGCAGAAATTTACAAGCACCCCTTCTACCCCTTTTTCACCCCTACACCATGTGCCTAAAGACAAATGGTTCCAGAGATGATATTATGTGGAAATTACAAGACACCCCATTAATTATTCTCTCTTAGGAAGAGACATGTGACACATCTTACAGAATCAGCTCAAAAGACAGAAAATCCAAAGCACTCATTATACATTTTTGTCTGACACAGCACATTAAAATTTGAAGAAAGAAAACCATCTTATAAAGTCAGCAAAAAAAGAAAACAAAACAAAGCTCCTATTTATTTGTGCACCTCTGGTCATTTGGAAGACGATGCATTGTGCTACAAATACTGTTTTCCAGAGATCCCACATGGTATAGTGGGGTGGGGGAGATGGAATGCTAATTAAAAATGAATTAAATCTTTGTGATTTCCAAATCCATATGATCTTCTAAGAGTTACTTAACCTCTACGTTCCTCATACTTAAAATAGTACCTGTCTCTAAAGGTTGTAGTGAGAAGCTTTATGAGATAGTGAAAGAAAAGCACCTCCCAAAGGGTTGGCCTCAAAAGTAACTCGCAAATGTTTATTTCTTTTAGACTGACAGGCTTTCATTAGGCACACATGACCTAAAATGTATCCACAGTCATAATTCCTTTTGCCACTAGTAGGTTGAATGATGATAGTCCCTAGAAGAGTCAACTATTCAATCTGATCACAACAATGTTTTCTGCATCATCTGTTAAATGCTTTTCTCCTTCTGTAGGTTTTAAATAGAAGTCGCTTAGATAACCAGTGTTCCAGGCAGACTGGATGAGTCCAACTAGACCAATCAGAAAACACCATTACCTCAGCCAAAATGATTGAACTAAGTATTTCAAAGGAAATTCAAGCCAGGCAAATTGGAATTTTTTACTAGGTGTTTTCATATGGTTTCCTGAAAGAGAAAGCCTTGCCTATTTAAAGAAATACGAACCTAAAAGTTGGATGCGACAGTGATGTTCTGTGGCTGAGGAGAAAGGCAGTTGTAACAGAAAGGAATGAGGCTGACAAGCCAAGGAAGCTTCAGGGACTTCTATTCCAAGGGCAACTCTCAAAACATGTTACCCTTTTGACAATGAGGTCGTTCCTTTAAGATTCAGCCCAGGGGTCTTCTCTTCTGGGAAGTTTGTCATGATTCTTCCAGGCTGCATTTAGGGCTCTATCTTGTCTTTTCGCGGAATTCTGTGAGTAATTCTGTTCTGAATCTGACCATCTTATAATGTATCAATCACTGCCTGTCTTCACCACCAGTCCATAAAAGTCAAGAGTGACTTGTCTCAACTTTCAATACTCAGTACTTCTCTTGGTGCCAGGTATATTTTAGTCTCCGAGACACAGACATATTATTCTATTTTAACAACTCTTCTGATCTGAGTTTAGCTTTTTTGTTTCTTCAGCACACAAACAGCTGTGCCACAGTATTTGAAGTTTCATCTCGATGTGTCTTTATGGTTGTTTTCATTGGCCTGGTTAAGATTTAATGACTTAAATGTATCTATGACATTTATTTATTCATTTATTTATTCATTCATTTATTTATTTTAGCATCTTCTTACTACCACCGTAGGCAACTGGAAACCTTTCAGCAAAACAGTCCTGGAAGAAAAAATAAAACATTATCTTTCAGGATAGATATTTATATCGTGGTAGAAAATCCTGTTAATCTATATATAAGTGACTTGAAAACAAAATGGCAAAGAAAAGAACCACACTGAGATTTGAAGTTTGTCTCATTGTTAAAAAGGTATCCTGTTTGTTTGCATTAATTATAAGAGTACTTCCACCCACAAATAAAATATCACATGTTAAATGCCAAAGTTTGAGAAAAGTCTCAATCTTGTCACACTATAATTAAGCAGATTTTTGGTATTTATTTAGACTATTCAGTATGCAGAACTCTTCACTGAATTGAAGTGAACCTAAAGTAAAATGACTGTCACTTTCTCTACACTTTCCTCCAGGAAACAGAGATCAGAAGCCAAAGATGAAGATGCCGCCAAGCAAGAAGCAGTTTAAAAATAAATGGGAAAATTTCCTAAGAAGGGCAGAAGATTGTTCTGGCTCACGATTTTCAAGGTTTTTACTAATTCTCCTCTAGAAAGTAATCACCAAGTCCTTGGTATTTAACAAAGTAATTATCAATTCAAGGCTTACTCTTAAGATTCCAGTTTCCAAAAAATGCCTTCAAGCCAATCCATGTTCATTACCATCGAGAGGGGATCTATGCCTAACCTCTTCATCTAGATCGCTTGTCCAGCCTCCAAAATCAAGGGGCAATAGTCTCAGCCCTGACTTTGGAGCCAGGAAGGCTTGTGTTAGAATCCAGTTTTTACTGAGTGCAAGCTGTGATTTTTAGCAAGTCTTAGTGTTCCTATGACTCAATTTAGTTGTATGAAAATTTCAGTGAAATGACGCCAATCTCTCGAGGTTGTTGCATGTAAAAATGAGATTTATACATAAAATGTGTAGTGGGTGATCAATAAAGATAGTTGTTATTTAACAACATTAGGAAACTCTATATTGGTTTGTGCCAGGTATTGTTCTGGGTACCAGTAAGTAAGGGGTGAGGGCAAATTCTTTCTCTCTGAGAACTTACCTTTTGTAGGAGACAGAATAGCTAAGAAGCAAATGAATGAATGAATGAATCAATCAATCAATGAAAAAGAGAGTGAATGAATAATTTCAAATTGTAAAAAATACCATGAAAGGGAAGAGCAATAAACAGGATATGGGCATGGAAGAAAGACATTTGTATTTAAGTGGAAAAGTGTTAAGAATTGGGGTCTCACCAGTGGAAATCAGGTGGAGAAGAACATTCTAGGCAGGAAGGACACATGCAAATCCCCTGGGGCAAGAAAAGGCTGAGCTTTCAGTCAACTAGCATGAACTAGGAAAACTACCAAAAAAGGAGCTTGGAAAACAGGTAGATTTTGGTTTAAAGATGAGCAACATAAACCAGGAAGCAATAGTAACTAAGAGTTTGAATTTAATTCAATGTAGAAGAAAGTCTTGAAAGACTTAAAAAGAACGTAACTTATGCTGAGTAATCTGGCCTGTATTAAGTAACCTACAGAAGGGCAAGAGGTGAAACAGTGGAGTCTAGTCAGATAGTTATCAAAGTAGTCCAATAAGAAAAGATGACAATTTTTATTCAGGTGATAGTCATGGAATTGAGGATATTTGGAATGACACATCATACATATTTGTGGCTTATGATTTTAGTATTAGTAACATCAACCATACCAGATCAAAGCAACTGCACTCAGCCTTGTCTCCAGCTTCCTTAGAGCTCCACTTCTTCCACTCTCTGTGTTATGTTTGTTAACATCTCTCTTGTCCCCGTGTAGATCAAAAGCTCCCATGAGACTGGGGCTCCATCTTACCCATCTCGCATGCCAACTCTTTTCATCCCTTCATTCCTCTCCTAGAAATACGCATATATTTGTGCAACAACCACAAAATATGGCCCAAATAAATAAATGAACATCACAGAAGGCAATTGGCAAGGATAACAATTTTCTCTAGTTTTCTTCTCTAGAAAAGTATTACAAGTCTCCTTCCTCTGAAATTTGAGGTGTCCTGACATTCTTCAGAATGCTACCCACACCAATAGTGCAGAAATTTCTGCCCAATTATCTGGCCCAGAAATAGATTCTTTGAACTTCCCATCATAATCAGAGGTGAGTTCTTGGCTCTGGTATTATTGCCAGCCATAATTAGCTCCAGTTAAACTGCCTCTGTGCATCCTGGCAGGCAGATCACCTACATCAATAATGCTACCAGCTTAAGCTTGCTCTGGGGAGACATTGTGTGTGACAGACTTTATCTTCAGGGCAAACTGCCATTGAATGCAGTTGCAGAATCCATTGCTCTGCCCAGTTAAGCCAGAACTGTATTTGATCAATGGACCTTATGGGTGAGTGTCAGAATAATAAGGCCACTGATCATTTGCAACCCCACGGCACCATTCATCAAGGGATCTCAGAGAACTTTACCTGAGTTAGTTAATACTGGCAATGCCTCTGTGAGCTATATAAGTGTTATTATTCCCATTTTACAGATGAGGAGACTGAGTAATGGAGAAATTAACCCAATGTTGCTCAATAAAGAAATGAAAACTTAAAAAATACCTCTGAGTCTTTGTCTGCCTTGTCAATTAAATGCATCAGCTCATCAGTACTAGCTGGCTGCTTCTTAGATGGTCATGTTTTATTGATGTACACGGTTAAGCAGCTGCCACATTTCACCCAAGAAGTGACTACCTTTCCATCAAGGAGAAAGTAATTCTGGTTTATAGCAATTGTGGTAACAAATGCTAAGGACAGCTAAGCTGACTTCCTTCCATTATATTGTTCACTATCTGCCCCTAATGACTTCTTTCTCAGAAAAAAAAAAAAAAAATCTGGACAAAAATTTTTGATACGTTATATTGTACCTAAAGTAGTTGGGAGTAGTTTTTGACGTAGGAGGAAAACACGTGGCAGTCACATTATTCAGTCAGGGGAGAAAACATGATATAAAAATAAAAAGCAAAAACTCATTATGTTACATCAACAATGGAAAAGTTACTGAAATGGACATGTGAAATGTCTCATGTAATGCATCTGAGGGGAGAATAAAAACCTTTGAAAGCTTCCAGGTATCCAGGTAGAAATTTTTAAAGCCCTTACTTTGGTCAGAAAGTGATAAAATTTCTGCTCTTTGCAAGATTACAGAGTTAATGGAAAGGTGAAGGGCAGAGAAGCCAAGCCTGAGACAGATGTGGAAAAAGGGAAATTTGTTTTCAAGGCCCTCCCATGACCTTTTCTTTGTTTGCTTTCTTGCACTGTAGCATGTGACTGTGCAAGAAAGTGATCTTAGGAATAGGAAAATATTTTCCCTCATTTAATTGAGTAACCTTGAGCAAGATTTTCAATTTCTCTAAACCCCTGTTTCCTCATCTGTAAATCTGGAATATTAGCCTTCTTGCAGGATTATAAAGAAGATGAAATGAAACAGTGTATGCAGGAGTCTAATTTGGTGCTTAGCATTTCGTAGATGGTCAAGGAAAGGTAGATAATGCTACTATTGTTAGCAGCCACTCTCTACCTTAAACCACTCCACACCCTCCAAACCTGCACACACACCTTAGCAATTCAGTATGTTCCCTGCTGGTCTAACAGGAACTGAGCCTGCAAATGCCATCTCTACTTTCTGCTTCCCCCTTCTCTCTACTTACTCCTTCTACAGTCCAGTCCTTTAGAACGTCCTTAAACAGTCAATTGACCAGTCAGAGCCTCAAATTCTTCATCTGTTAAATGAGAATAACAGCTCCCCTCTCCCTACCTTATCTCATAAGATTACTGTAAGAAACAAATGAGGGAATAACTCAGTTTGCATTGTAAACTCTACCATACAATACATTTTGACTTTTAAACATTACCATTATTATTTCTTAAGACTTAGCTGAGGGAAGAAAACCCATTTTAATTATTCACAGTAAGACATTAATAACAAAGAGTTAGTAGCTTACCCCTGCTAGGTAACATTGGTTCATTTTAATAGGCACATTTACTGCCTTAATCCAAAACTGGAAATATTCATGAAAATTCAAGGCAGAGAAACAAACAAGGAGAGAAATTCATTTGAATGAGGAAATCCCTAAAGTGACCCTCTACATGCTAACTTTTAGAGAAGGACGGTTCTGGCACATTTTGCTATCTTTCCAAACCCTTTGCTCAGTACTCAAAGTTGACCTGATGAAAAAATTGTAACATAAAAGAAGTTGATCCTGTGGTCGCCATACAGCCTCCACTGTCTCTGTTCCCAGTACTGAAAAGATTTTCTTGCATAACAAACTCAATTTAAGCTCCTCTTTTTCTCCTCCTCTACAGCTAAGAAGAGTTTTCTGCTGCAAGTATTAATTGTCCTGACAGGGACGCCTGTCCTCTCTGTTTGCAGCAGTGGCGTGCTAAAGGATTCAAAATATACAAAAGTCTATTGTTACCTCCCCCAGTAGAAAATGCTATTAAAAAAAAGTCTTCTTTTTTTATACAAAAATCCTTGCTAACTGTTTCAGAGGTAGAAAAGTAAGCCCAGTACAAATACAAAATCCAAGTGCCAAAAAGCTAATAAAATGATAAGAAGATCCTGGCACTGATTTTCAATGCTTGCAATGACGTGCTAAAATATGCCAAGTCATACTCAGGAAGAACATTAGGCTGTTCCTATAAATGGGACCTACGGATCAGCTAAAGCAATAGAGTCTAATTACTATTATTAATAATAGCAAGAGTATATTAATCTCTCCTATCAGCAAGCAGGTATAATATTGACCTTTTCTTTCAAAGACAGGTATAATGCTATTATTTACTATTCTAGGCATTTTATTCTGCAGTAATACTTACAAAATGATTAACACAATGATGTCCCATGCTGCACTGTCAAAATTCTCCTAAATTCTGTTGGAGAAAAGGATGGTCATGCCCTTCAGCTGAAGAGCATAGGAGTCGACTCATAAGAAAATGTGGAAAATAAACTCCAGCTTAGCTAAGATAATTATCTGAAACAATAGTAATCAATGAGGCATCTCATATTCATCCATCTGTCTGTCCATCCATCCATCTATCCATTCATCCATCAATCTCTCTTAAACATAATCTTTGTGATCTGCCACCACCATCACCAGCACACACTGAGGCATACCCACTGACAGTAGACCCCAAATTCTCACAGGAGGTCAAATATGGCAAAGACCCAATAAATTTCAGACATTTCTCATATTGGGGCAATACACATTGTGTATGCTAATGAATTGCAAGAAAATGACTACCATCACTTCAAGAGCACGGCAATTAAGAGTCTGTATGTATCCTTCATGTCTCTCTTTCCCTTACTAGAACAATTTTGGAGGCCACGCATGCCACATCATACCTCCAAGATGGATAAGACCACCCAACCTGCATCAGTTTCATATGAGAAAAGAAGGATACTCTTTTGTTTTATTAAGCCACTAAGACTGTACGGGTTCATCTGTTTTAGCAGCTAGTGTTAAATTTTTCTCACACGTAAGATGCCAGCATGATTTTAACATGATCAGTGATTTGGGAATATCATTCAACCTCCTGGAGTCTATTTTCTCTTGGACGAAACAAGGGAGTACCCTTCTCTCAAGCCTTCTATAATTTGTAATAAGTTCCTTGAGTATATAAGAAAAAGAAAACACACGCCAAACAAATAGCTATGTCATTGTTGGATCTCATCTCTACGTTTCTATTACTCTACAGACAAAATATATTGGCAAAATATATTCTTAGAGTTTTTATGCACAGTATTTAACCCACTGTATTGTAACTATTTGTGTACACATCCTTCTGTGTTTGTTGTTGTTGTTGTTGCTGCTGCTGCTTTGGTTTTGTGTTTTGTTTTTGCATAGAACTGTGAGCTCCTCTGGGGGCAGGAATTGCCTTTTTGATCACTTTATCACCAGAGTCTGGGACAGTGCTTACCAATCAATAATTTTGTTGTTGTTGTTGAAATGTAATTATGAATCTTGAAAAGAAAGCTTGCAATAGCTTATCTGTCTCTTCCCTGCCACCACTGAGGAAAAATTGCCATAGAGGATGTCTAAGGAGTTTGAGAGAATGGAAGCGTATACAAAGGAGGGCCAGAGGCTGAGACAGAAAGAATGAAAAAGCAATTGAGAAGACCAGGCAAGAGAACAGGAGTAAGTTACTGATGTCAAAGGGGACATGAAGAAGGTACGAGGGAGTTAGGCCAGGTAACATAATAAAAAGTCCAGGTCAGAGCACAAAGGCCATCCTAGCAGAACACCTCATCATTTTTTGAAGCAGCAAATGAAATGTGACTGAGAATTGGGAGTACAGAGAAGGGATAAACATGTATCATATATATATATGTGTGTGTGTGTGTGTGTGTGTGTGTGTGTGTGTGTGTGTATATATATATATTAACCTGGGATATGCATTGCTGGAACTTGGAATGAAAATTTGAGATCTGATGGCAAGGCCTCCACTCTCCAAATGTCTGGGGCCAAGGAATACAAGGCAGGGTGAATTGGTCAGGATGCTGGTGACAGTTTCAAATTTGTTTGACAAGTAGAACAAGACAGGATGATAGGACTAGATGCCAAATGGAGTATTAGGCCTCTGCTATTGTCTCAACTAATGTAATCAGGAAAAGAAAACATTTTACACTGTCTATCACTAAAAATGTCCAAACAAGGGTTGGAATCTCAACAAGGCAAAGGCTGCTCTTCAGTGTGTCACCCTGTTCCTTAGAAGGCCATTTGTTTTAATACTGGTTAGCCACTGGTCTTTACCTAAATGCTTCCCATCACCGAAACAAGGATCCTTACTCTTTCAACATGGTGTCTCCTGCCTCTGAAATGATCTTTGCTATATTATCCCCATTCTGGGGAAAGTGACAAAGCCTAGTAAGTGACACTCAACAGCAACCTGCCTGACCCTTTGTCAAATTCCACCTCCACTGAGGCTACAGCACCCAGACAAGGAGCTACCTGCATAGAACTATATCCACACCAGGGTCTAACTTGCAGGGTGCCAAGAAAAGGCAAGAGCTAAAGGGTATTACAGAGCAAAGTGTTTAGGTAGTTCTGAGAGTCAAGTATAAGCCCAACCCAGAAGGCAGCAGCAAAGGTAAACCTAAGAAATGAAATCCAAGATCAGGAGACAGGACTACCGGAATAGATGGGAGGCGATAAGAGTGTAATGTTTCTACATCAGTATTTCTCCAAATGTGTTCAACAAAAAAGTATACCTCAAAAATATCTGCCTCTATACCCTAGTTCAAATACATGATGTTCTTTCTGAGCACTTCAGTTCCAAAAACTATTCCTCAGAACAATTCTCCTGTATCTAAATTCTTTTCTTACGTTCTATCTAGTATTCTTGCACCTACCACTTCACCAGTTACTCCTACTACCAGGAGGCCTCCCATGGGCTAGACCACTTTCAAATTTCACAAATTCAGTGGCTTAAGCCTTTTGGCCTCCCCGTGAGTAACCATGAGGGATTGTCTACCTGCCTATTTCTTTGTCTACTGGATGGGACTTTATTTTCCTACCTGCCTCTCTCATGTCATTTCTGCATTAATTTCTGGGACCTCTTTGGTATATTATCTTCACTTTCTCCAGGATCACTGTGCTGATAGGTCCAGAATTCCTCTGTTCAATGCAACTACGTCAGTGTGTTGTTCTGTCCTCAGGCATTGGCCCTTCAATTTCTCAGTTTCTAGGTGATTTTCAAGTTCCAATGCTGATTGCTACATGGGTGAAATTGCTAATTATATGGCATTGATGTATGTGGTGTCCCAACAAGTGTAAGCTGTTAGCCCATTCTGCCTGCTTTTTTTCATAACTTAGAACATTTGGCATTTCTAACCAAGATTGCTATTATTATCTTTTTTTTTTTTTTTTAATTTGGGAAGGAAAGTCTCCAATTACTAGCTCCCTAATTTCTGCTGTTGTCTCATTATCCAGAACTGGGTGACATGACTAGCCAAGGGGAATGAGAGGATGATTGGATTATATCAATCATGATGCATTCTGGGGCAGGAGTCTGAATTCCATGCAATCAAGGGATTCCCACCAATTACCTGAGTCAATTAGAGTCTGGTATCAAGAAACAAAGGGAAATTACTGTTGAATAGGACACGGACAAGATCTATTCTATTTTCATTTATAACAGCATCATCAAGTTAATTGAGTAAGAGAATTCCACAAATTAAAACTGTCCAACAACCCAAAGAAGTCATGAGTTCCCCTCAAAATAATCTCTAAGGAAATGTCATTTGACCATCTTAATGTATATTATAGATGAGTATATGAAACAGATACTAATTTCCCTGTCCCACATAGCAGGAAAAGTCATTATATAGTACGGGAAATCATGAAAACACTAGAGGTGAGGACAAATGAAAAGAGAAAGATTTAAAAAGCAAATTTGACTCACTCCACAACTTTTCTGGGACCTATAAACATATGACTCTTATTGACTGTGGCATAAATGGTTTTCCTCCAATTTTCTTTTTTGCCTTCCTACTTTAGTAAAGGAATTACTAAGTTACAGTTTTGCATATGGCTGCTCAACTGAAGACTGCAGTTCCCAGCTTCCTTTACAACTGGGTGTGGCCATCCTAAGTAACGGAATGGAAGTGAAAGTGACATGTTCAACTTCCTAAGAATAGCCTTAAAATCAGCAGACGACCTCTCCTTCTGCTCCTCATTCTCTCTCCTATTGCCTGGAATGTGGACGTGATGGTAAATAAACTTGAATGGCATAGGTGAGGACAAAACACTTGAGAAAGCAGAGCAACAAAACAGAAAAAGTTTAGCTCCCTAACACTATGGGGCCACCAAACCAGTCTGCATTGCTTATGCTCAGATTGTTACATGAAGGAAACCTAAACTTTTTTGTTTAAGCCACTGTTATTTTGATCTTTGTTACATGAGGCAAATCTTTATCCTACATTGGCCCTCCTCCATTTCAAACAATGGCTTTTGCAAATCTTTGATGGGTCTCTAATAGCTCAAGACTAATCTTGCCGCTTTATCTCTGTAAATGGCTCCATATCTCACTTCTAGAAATTAAGGGGATCTGCCTAGAAAACTGAACCCTGTTTTAGTCAGTTCAAGCTGATATACCAGAATACCATACTATGGGTTACTTAATCAACACATATTTATGTATTATAGTTCTGGAGGTTGGCAGATACAGTGACTGGTGAGGGAACTCTTCCCGGTTTGCAGATAGTCATCTTCTCCTTGTATCCTCACATGGTTGAGAGAGAAATCATTGCTTATGTCTTTTCTTATAAAGACACTGATTCTGTTCATGGGAGCTGCACTCTCATTACCAAATCCCCTGATATGGCTTGACTGTGTCCCATCCCCACCTAAATCTCACCTTGAATTGTAATAACCCCCATGTGTCAAGGGTGGGGCCAGTTGGAAATAATTGAATAATGGGAGTAGTTCCCACGTTCTGTTCTCATGGTAATGAGTAAGTCTCACAAGAGCTGAGGGTTTTATAAAATGGGAGTTCCCCTGCACTAACCCTTGCCTGCTGCCATGTAAGACACGATTTTGCTCCTCATTCATGTTCTGCCATGATTGTGAGGCCACTGCAGCCATGTGACACTGTAAGTGAATTAAACCTGTTTCCTTTATAAATTACCCAGTCTCAGTATGTCTTTATTAGCAGTGTGAGAACAGACTAATATATACACCAAAGGCCATGCTTCTAATACCATCATATTGTAGGTTAGGATTTTAACGTATCAATGTTGGGGTGACACAGACTTTCAGTCCACATTCTTTCTCTGGCCCTCCAAAATGTATGGCCTTCTTGTATGGAAAATACATTCATTCCATCTCAACAACTCTGAAAGTCTTATTTCTTTTCATCATCAACTCTCAAGTCTAAAGTTCATAATCTCATCTAAATATTATCTAAATCAGATATGAGTAAGACTAAGGTGTGATTAATATTGAGACAAAATTTTTCTCCAGCTGTGAATCTGTGAAATCAAACAAGTTGTTGTTTCCAAAATACAATAATGGGACAGACATAGAATAGATATTCCCATTCCAAAAAGAAGAAATTAGAAAGAAAGAAGTGGTGAGGAGTTCCACACAATTCCAAAATGTAGCAAGGCAAGCTCTTTGAGATTTTAAGCCTTGAGAATAATCTTCTTTTGCTCAATTCTCTGGCTTCCAGGCACACTTGGATAGCAATGGCTTGGTGCGTTGGGCCTACTCCTTCTACCTAAAACTACTGCTCTCTGCAAGGGCCCCACATGCCCATCCTTGAGCCATTGGCTGGGGGCATTCTGGTCCACCAAAATCAGACAGGGATTTCCACCCTTAGAAGACGAGGAGCAATTCTCCTTTCCTCTGGGCCTGTAGTGAGAGTGGCAGCCCTGTTGATCTCAGAATCACCTTTGGGGAACTTCTTTTCTTTTCTTGACAGACAGCACATGCTCACAGCTGTCTTTCCATTTTCTCTGTTTTCTTTAGCCCCAGCTGGCACTGTTTCTGCTGGTGTAATCCCATCTTTATCCCTAGCTTTTGTTGAGATGGGTGATTAAGTCCTCAGTTCACAATCACACTAACCTTATCAAATGGTCTATCTGCCACAACCTTAGAGTTGTCTTCAGAATATACGTTCTCATTTCTTGCAATATGGATTGGCTGAGAATTTTTCAAATCTTTAATTCCTGGAACATTTTTGCTTAACAATCCCTTCTTCAAATCATTTCTCTCTTCTTGCTTTCTACTGTAAGCAACCAGGAGGAACCAAGCCACTCCTTCAAAACTTTGTTTAGAAGTTTCTTCAGCTAAGTATTTAATTTCATTGTTTGCAAGTTCTACCTCCCACAAAACACTAGTATATTAATATAATTGAAGTCTTTTCCCACTTTATAACAAGGTTTGCCTTTTTGCCATTGTTCAATAGCATATTCTTTATTTCTGTCTGATATCTCATCAAAATTTTCTTTAATGATCTTGTTCTACCAAGAGTCTGTACACAATTATTTATGTATTCTCTAAGAAGACAGAAGCTATCTCTAGAGTGCTGATTTTTTTCTTTTACTGAACTCTCACAACCAGAATCAACTTTAAAGTTCCTTTATGGCAATGTCAGCTTTTTCTGGCATGTTGATATGGCTTGGCTGTGTCCCCACACAAATCTTATCTTGAATTATAGTTCCCATAATCCCCACATGTTGTAGGGGGGGCCCAGTGGGAGGTGATTTAATCTTGGGGGCTGTTACCCTCATGCTGTTCTCATGACAGTGAGTGAGTTCCCACAAGATCTGATGGTTTTATAAGGGGCTTTTCCCCCTTTGTTCAGCACTTCTCCTTGCTGCCTCAATGTGAAGAAGGATGTGTTTGCTCTCTCTTCTGCCACAATTGTAAGTTTCCTGAGGCCTTTCAGCCATGCTGAACTGAGTTAATGAAACCTCTTTCCTTTATAAATTACTCCATCTTGGGTATATATTGATTAGCAGCATGAGAATGGACGAATACAGTACATTGCTACTGGGTAGTGGGGCTCTGTTTTAAAGATATCCAAAAACGTGAAAGCAACTTCGGAACTGGGTAACAGGCAGAGGTTGGAACAATTTGGGAGGCTCAGAAGAAGGCAGGAAAATGTAGGAATGTTTGGAACTTCCTAAAGGCTTGTTAAATGGCTTTGACCAAAATGCTGATAGGGATATAAACAATAAAGTCTAGGCTGAGTTGGTCTCAGATGGAGATGAGGAACTTGTTGGGAACTGGAGCAAAGGTGACTCTTGCTATGCTTTAGCGAAGAGACTGGTAGCATTTTGCCCCTGCCCTAAAGATCTGTGGAACTTTGAACTCAAAAGAGATGAATTAGGGTTATCTGGTGAAAGACATTTCTAAGTAGCAAAACATCCAATTGGAAGTAGAACATAAAAGTTTAGAAAATTTGCAGCCTGACGATGTCACAGGAAAGAAAAATCCATTTCTTGAGGAGAAATTTAAGCCTGCTGCAGACATTTGCATAAATAACAAGGAGCCAAATGTTAATCACCAAGACAATGGGGAATGTGTCTCCACGGCATGTCATAGACCTTCATGACAGCCCCTCCCATCACAGGTTTGGCGGTGCAGGAGGGAAAAATGGTTTTGGGAGCTGGGTCCAGTGCCCTCCTGCTGCATGCAGCCTAAGGACTTGGTGCCCTGTATCCCAGCTGCTCCAGCCATGGCTAAAAGGTGCCAAGGTACAGCTCAGGCCATGGCTTCAGAGAATGCAAGCCCCAAGCCATGGCAGCTTCTGGGTAGTGTTGGGCCTGCAGGTATGCAGAAGTAAAGAATTGAGGTTTGGGAACATCCACTTTGATTTCAGAGTATGTATGGAAATGCCTAGATGTCCAGGCAGAAGTTGGCTGAGGGGCTGGGCCCTCATGGAGAACTTCTCTACTAGGGCAGTGTGGAAGGGAAATGTGGGGTTGGAGCCCCCACATAGAGTCCCCACTGGGGCATGCCTAGTGGAGCTGTGAGAAGAAGGCCATGATCCTCCAGACCCCAGAATGGTAGATCCACTGACAGCTTGCACCATGTGCCTAGAAAAGTCACAGACACTCAACACCAATCTGTGAAAGCAGCCAAAAGGGGTGCTGTACCCTGCAAAGTCACAGGGGCTTATCTGCCCACAGCTGTGGGAACTCAACTTTTGCATCAGCATGACCTGGATATACGACATGGAGTCAAAGGAGATCATTTTGAAATTTTAAGGTTTAATGACTGCCCTATTGGACTTTGGACTTGCATGGAGCCTGTGGCTCCTTTGCTTTGGCCAATTTCTTCCATTGTGAATGGCTATATTTACCCAATGCCTCTACCCCCGACCTCCATCCCCCGTATCTAGGAAGTACCTAACTTGCTTTTGATTTTACAGGCTCATTGGTGGAAGGGACTTGCCTTGTCTCAGATAAGACTATGGACTTGGACTTTTGGGTTAATGCTGAAATGAGTTAAGACTTTGGGGAGCTGTAGAGAAGGGCATGATTGTGTTTTAAAATGTGAGGATATGAGATTTGGGAAGGACCAGGGAGGGATTATGTGGTTTGGCTGTATCCCTGCCCAAATCTCATCTTGAATTGTAGTTCCCATAATCCCCATGTGTCATAGGAGGGACCTTGTGGGACGTAATTTAATTGGGGTGGGGGGTGGTTATCCTCAATTTGTTTTCATGATAGTGAGTGAGTTCTCACAAGATGTGATGGTTTTATAAAGGGCTTTTCCTCCTTTAGCTTGGCACTTCTCCTTGCTGCCACTAAGTGAAGAAAGACACGTTTGCTTCCCCTTCTGCCATGATTGTAAGTTTTCTGAGGCCTCCCCAGCCATGCTGAACTGTGAGTCAATTAAACTTTTTTCCTTTATAAATCACCTGGTCTCATGTATGTGTTTATTAGCAGTGTGAGAATGGATTAATACAGATGTACTATAGACTCTTCCAGCCTCTACTCATTACAAAGCTACTTCCACATTTTAAAATATTTGTTAAAGCAGTACCCCAATTCCTGTTACCAGTTTGTATACACACAGCCCTTTGTATCTGCAGGTTCCACATCCACAGATTCAACCTACCATGAAATAAAATATTTGAAAAAGAATAATAATACATTAATAAAAATAACAAAAATATAAAACAATATAGTTTAACAACTCTATACATAGCATTTTTATTGAATTAGGTATAAGTAATCTAGAGATGACTTAAAGTATCTGGGAGGATGTGCTTAGGTAACTATGCCATTTTATATAAGGAACATGAGAATCTGCAGATTTCAGTATCTGCAGGGTGTCCTGGAATCAATTCCTCTCGGATACTGAGAGACAACTGTATTAGGGTTCTCCAGAGAACTTTGGCTTACGCGATCATGGAGGCTAAGTCCCACAAGCTGCTGCCTGAAAGTGGGAGACCCAGAGAAGCCAATGTCGCAGTTTGAAAGCCTGAAAGCCAGACAGCCAATGGTATAGATTCCAAATTCTGATAGCCTGAGAACTAGGAGCACTGAGGGCAGAAGAAGATCAATATCCCAGCTCAAGCAGTCAGGCACGGGGAGGGTGAATCCAACCTTCCTCCACTTTTTTGTTCTTTTCAGTCCCTTTTTCTTTTCAGTGAGATGATGCTCATCCATATTGGAGAGGACCATTTGCTTTATTCAGTTCAGCAATTTAAATGCTAATGTTTTCCAGCAACACCCTTCTGGACACCTCAGAAATAATGTTTCATTAAATTCTAGGCATCTCGTGCCCCAGTCAAGTTGACACATAAAATTAACCATTATACTTTTCAACCCACCAATCTATCTCCATCCACATCTATTTTGAATTTAGACCCTCCCACCATTGCTGAGTAAGTGAGTAGACAAACTTTCTCAGGGGACTTACTGCGTGTTTCCCTCTTATATAATGTTAACACTGCTCTCTTTGATGTTATATTGCCATTGTCATTCATATAAGCTGGGGTTCTCCAACTCTGCGTGTGTTTTTGCGTGTGAGTGTGTAGATGTGTAGTTGAAAAGCAGGGGTGGAATTGAGAAGAGGGCAGCCTAAGAAGGTGTTTGAAGAGCATTCTTTATCTCAGAATTTGTGACTTGCATGAAAAAATATCTAGAAAAACACAGAAATAGATGGGAGTGCATAATAGACCAAGAAACTAAGATTGACAACTAATCTACTGCCAAAATCTTAAAGGAATTTCCTCTAATTATAATATTCATGAAGTGGAAACGAGAAACACAATTGTCAGGTGACATTAATACACACCTTGTCACCTGCAAGAGATCAAAGCTGCCAATGTGAAGGACAAAGCAGAGGCACATCAACACATTTGTCTATGCCTTGGCCCAGGAATACAGAATTTGTGAAAACTGACAACCACAAATTGATTGCATAGCTACAGCTCTACCAAATAGAACATAGAACACAAATTCTACAGTAGCCGTCTGTGTGTGCATACACACACGTACATACAGGCACACCCACATATATATATATTGCAGATGTAAAGGATTACACGCACACATATATCCCATCCCAGATTTCCCTATTTGGACTTGTCCTTCTAAATATGTTCAGATATTAAAAATTTCAGGAAAGCTACAGACTATAAGGCAGAAAAGGGCATATGCCATATTTGCATCTTAGAATACAACTCCAATAGTATGAAGACAGGGGAAGAGAAAACAACATGTAATTGAAACACTAAATTTATCAATATTGTTTCAGCACAAGAAATAGCTACTCGCTGCTTTAGATCATACATTTTATATAATAATAATAATAATAGCAAACATTAAATATGGAACACAAAATGGAAAATAGGTTACATGAATCCTAATCTCACTTATATATCTTACAAGCTATGTGACCTTAAACAATTTACTTACCATGTTGCTACTTCAATTTCCTCATCTGTAAAATGAGAAAAAAAATAGTTGGGAAGATTCTGTGAGTTACGTTTGATACTAATATCAATCTTGATGATGATTGATCACAGTGATGTATGTGCTATTATGGTATTATGCCGATTTCACAGATAGAATAAAGTTGGGGTTTGAGGAGGTTCAACCACTCTTTTAATAATTGGTAGAACAAGAATCCTAATGCACCATTTTATGTATAGAGCTAATACTCTAATTACTATACTATACTGCCTCACAGCAAGTTAACAATACTTTAAGAATAGGGAGTCTCTTTCTAAGACCAACATCACATAATATAAATGACTACTAGACACCATAAATGTGGGACTGATCCATGAATATCAACAAATCTTTAAGCTTGAGATCTGAGAACTGTATTTTAACAGTAGTCTAGGGCTGAGTGGAAGCGACTGACATAGTCTATCATCAACCACGGATAGATGCTCCTTTGTTTAACGACGACAACACTGAAAACAGAAAAAACAAAAACAAAAAAAAAACAAAAACTGTTCCAGTGAAAATATTCTGCATATTAAAAAAAGGAAAGAGCAATTAAGATGCAGAAAAAATACACTTTAAAAAGTTACTAAAGAAAGCAGAAATTGCAGAAATATTCTTTGTAATCTCAATGGAATATGAAAACTATAGTCTGAATGAAGAGATGAAAGATGAGATTATATGAAAATAAGTTGAGATAAGAAGGGAATTGACTGAGAGGCAGGCAGAAGTAAAAATGAAAGTCTGCCATGATAAATAAAGATTATAAGAAGATTAAAAATGCAATAATAGAATAGGAATCTGCATTAAAAGCAATAAAGAACAACATTAATGCTGTAGAATTAGTGATGATGAGTTTAAGCTCTAGAAACTATAGAAGAAATGCAGAATGAAGAAAAACTTAAAGATGCAAATGTTGATGGTAGGAATAAAGGGCAGAGAAAGAGAGGTCAGTTATGAGGATACTTAGGGTTTTTTTTAGAAGCACAAATCACAATGATAACAATTATTAAAAATGTTTGAAGAGACATACATATATAGCATGTGTTCAGTGAGTTTACAGTTCATGAAGGATTACTTAATACATGGAATACACCTGACTGACATTTTAAAAATTGTGTTTATAGATCAATGTTACTGCAAATTACATGATATAATATGCACACTGGGGAAAAATTGAAAAAGGTAGATAAACAATAAAATATTTTTAAAGTTCGCTACAATCCTATTATATGGTAATATTATTAACTGTATGCTGGGTATCAGTGCAGACCGTACATGAATATTAATTACATTATACAAACTTACAAACGTGCACACAAAACATGCGTGATGTTTTGTATAATTTGCTTAGTCTATAGACAGATTTTCTCCTCAAAACCAACATTTTTTCATTAGGGGTCAAAATATATTCATGGTTTATAAAATCAAGCAATTGCAGAATGTTATCAATAAGAGAAAATTTAACATCACCCCAAATTGTTGACTCGGAAATAAATTCTACCACCATTTTGAAGATCATTCTTTAAGATATTTCTCTATGCAAAAGGAACCTATAAATATAGATTAGATGTGAATTTTACCAGAGGTAAAAACACAGAAATAGATTGAGATAGAAATAGATACAGAGACATTTTTCATAAATGAATCATATAGCCAATGCTCTATTAACAATGTATTTTCACTTAACAAGGTATTGAACATACTTCTGTTAATTAATATACATTTGTTTATTATGTTGATTTCATTAAATTACTTTAAATGGCTATGCCATGATTTATTTAATGCATTCGGTATTGATGAGCACTCTGGTTACATTTAACCTCTCTGTAACTTAGTTTTTTCATCCGTGTAATGGAAATAAATAGTACTATTCACAAGTTACTTTACAAATAAGCTGAGTTAATGATACAGAAATTACGGAATTGTATAGTGCATAGTAAAAGCTATATAAATATTTGATATTTTAAACATTATATTTAGATTATATATAACATAATGCTATCTAAACCATAAACAACCATGAATATAACTATAATGAAGAAAAAATTCTTATGCATGCTTTTTATAAATTAGTTTGATTTTATTTTAATAAGCAGGACTAGAACCAGGTGTTGGGGACCTGAAAACACTATCCTTAAGAAGTAAAATTCAAAATTAAGCACTAAGATATCTAAGAACTTGAAAGGAAATCATGCGAATGAGAGACTCTAAAGCTTACGCTTTGGTACCTCCATGGAAAAATACGCCTCATTCTTTAAGAAAACATTTTGAATCCAAGAAGGTGGGGGCCATTTATGGCATAGTCATGTATTTTTAGATAAAACCTGGCACAACACATGTATACTAGACCTTCAATAAATATTAATTGTATAGCCTTGGGGGAATTACTGGATCAAATAAAATTGTGCAACAATTGGCACACTTACTTCCTAAAATTTGTACCAAATTTAGCTCCACTCCAAATTCTTAAGAATTCCCATTTTATCTTAGTCTTACCAATGCTGGGCGTTTTGTTTGGTTCAATTTTGTTTTGCCACACTAAAGCTTTTAAAATATGGATTCGCATTTATCATCTTTCTAAAGAAAAACCTTTAGGTTTCACGTCATGTTTAAAAACGCCTTCTGTGTTCCAAGAGGGTAAAAATAATCACCCATGTTTTCATCTCAATAATTTATAGCATCATTTTTTTAGATTTAAATATTCGATCATCCTAGGATGCACCGCATTATATCAAATTACTTATAAATCTAATGTTTTCAATGCTTAATCAGTTCTCCTCTGAAATTTTTGATTAATACTTATTTTCCCTAGTATAAAACATTATCTATATCATATACTAAATTTCAGCATATAGTTAAATTAATATCTGAAGTCTCCATTTTACTTTAATGACCTATCAGGATTTCAGATAAGATTGGTTTGGATTAATAAATTAAGTTAGACAAAAATGATATCTTTACAATACTAAGCCATACTATTCAAGAATAATGTACGTCTCTTCACTTATTGGAGTCATCTTTTGTGGCCCTCTGTACACTTTTAGGGTTTCTTCATGCAAACTTTGAAAATTTTGTTAAGTTTGTCTCAGAATCTTTATAATTTTTGTTATTCTTTTTTTATTATTATTTCTAGTTGGCTATTACGTATGTTAAAGGCCTATGTAAATCATATTTAATTTTGTAGTCTCCTTAATTAATTTTCTTATCAATATATTTTTCTTAATTTTTATTTATAGATTTTCATTTGATTATTTTGATTTATCTTATTAAGCACACTTCTTTATTTTTTAGTAATATATATTCACATTATAAGAAAAGAGTATAAAAGATAAATAAATTATCCAAATATTCTGGCTTGCCAGAAACAATCAATATTTGATGTCTCTTTATGCATACAAAAACTCATATTTTTAATCTATTTAAACAGACATAAGAGTAGAGAGATACATACACACCAAGACATGCTAATATGCTATTACTAAATTAAGAAGGACTTAATTTCATTTTTCCTGAACTTAAATGTAGTCACGCTAAAGGAATTAATATACTTTAGTTAAAAGGCTTTTTATTTGATTTTAAAATTATGAGATATTAGGGGGGCGGAGCAAGATGGCTGAATAGGAACAGCTCCAGTCTCCAACTCCCAGCGCGAGCGACACAGAAGACCGGTGATTTCTGCATTTTCAACTGAGGTACTGGGGTCATCTCACTAGGGAGTGCCGGACAATCGGTGCTGGTCAGCTACTGCTGCCTGACCAGCGAGAGCTGAAGCAGGGCGAGGCATCGCCTCACCTGGGAAGCACAAAGGGGAAGGGAATCCCTTTTCCTAGCCAGGGGAACTGAGACACACAACACCTGGAAAATTGGGTAACTCCCACCCCAATACTGCGCTTTAACCAAACGGGCACACCAGGAGAATATATCCCACACCTGGCTGGGAGGGTCCCACGCCCACGGAGCCTCCCTCATTGCTAACACAGCAGTCTGCGGTGATCTATCCGCAAGGCAGCAGCGAGGCTGGGGGAGGGGCGCCCGCCATTGGTGAGGCTTAAGTAGGTAAACAAAGCCACTGGGAAGCTCGAACTGGGTGGAGCTCACAGCAGCTCAAGGAAACCTGCCTGTCTCTGTAGACTCCACCTCTGGGGACAGGGCACAGCTAAAAAAACAACAGGGGAAGCAGCAGAGGCCTGTGCAGACGCGAACGACTCTGTCTGACAGCTTTGAAGAGAGCAGTGGATCTCCCAACACGGAGGTTGAGATCTGAGAATGGACAGACTGCCTGCTCAGGTGGGTCCCTGACCCCTGAGTAGCCTAACTGAGAGACATCCCCCACTAGGGGCAGTCTGACAACCCACACCTCACAGGGTGGAGTATACCCCTGAGAGGAAGCTTCCAAAGTAAGAATCAAACAGGTACACTCGCTGTTCAGCAATATTCTATCTTCTGCAACCTCTGCTGCTGATACCCAGGCAAACAGGGTCTGGAGTGGACCTCAAGCAATCTCCAACAGACCTATAGCTGAGGGTCCTGGCTGTCAGAAGGAAAACTATCAAACAGGAAAGACACCTATACCAAAACCCCATCGGTACGTCACCATCATCAAAGACCAGAGACAGATAAAACCACAAAGATGGGGAAAAAGCAGGGCAGAAAAGCTGGAAATTCAAAAAATAAGAGCACATCTCCCCCTGCAAAGGAGCGCAGCCCATCGCCAGCAACGGATCAAAGCTGGTCAGAGAATGACTTTGACGAGATGAGAGAAAAAGGCTTCAGTCCATCAAACTTCTCAGAGCTAAACGAGGAATTACGTACCCAGCGCAAAGAAACTAAAAATCTTGAAAAAAGAGTGGAAGAATTGACAGACTAATTAATGCACAGAAGGTCATAAACGAAATGACAGAAATGAAAACCATGACACGAGAAATACGTGACCAATGCACAAGCTTCAGTAACCGACTCGATCAACTGGAAGAAAGAGTATCAGCGACTGAGGATCAAATGAATGAAATGAAGCGAGAAGAGAAACCAAAAGAAAAAAGAAGAAAAAGAAATGCACAAAACCTGCAAGAAGTATGGGATTATGTAAAAAGACCAAATCTACGTCTGATTGGGGTGCCTGAAAGTGAGGGGGAAAATGGAACCAAGTTGGAAAACACTCTTCAGGATATCATCCAGGAGAACTTCCCCAACCTAGCAGGGCAGGCCAACATTCAAATTCAGGAAATACAGAGAACGCCACAAAGATACTCCTCCAGAAGAGCAACTCCAAGACACATAATTGCCAGATTCACCAAAGTTGAAATGAAGGAAAAAATCTTAAGAGCAGCCAGAGAGAAAGGTCGGGTTACCCACAAAGGAAAGCCCATCAGACTAACAGCAGATCTCTCGGCAGAAACTCTACAAGCCAGAAGAGAGTGGGGGCCAATATTCAACGTTCTTAAAGAAAAGAATTTTCAACCCAGAATTTCATATCCAGCCAAACTAAGTTTCATCAGTGAAGGAGAAAGAAAATCCTTTACAGATAAGAAAATGATTAGAGATTTTGTCACCACCAGGCCTGCCTTACAAGAGACCCTGAAGGAAGCCCTAAACATGGAAAGGAACAACCGGTACCAGCCATTGCAAAAACATGCCAAAATGTAAAGACCATCGAGGCTAGGAAGAAACTGCATCAACTAACGAGCAAAATAACCAGTTGATAACATAATGGCAGGATCGAGTTCACACATAACAATATTAACCTTAAATGTAAATGGACTAAATGCTCCAATTAAAAGACACAGACTGGCAAACTGGATCAAGAGTCAAGACCCATCAGTCTGCTGTATTCAGGAGACCCATCTCACATGCAGAGACATACATAGGCTCAAAATAAAGGGATGGAGGAAGATCTACCAAGCAAATGGAGAACAAAAAAAAGCAGGGGTTGCAATCCTAGTCTCTATTAAAACAGACTTTAAACCATCAAAGATCAAAAGAGACAAAGAAGGCCATTACATAATGGTAAAGGGATCAATTCAACAGGAAGAGCTAACTCTCCTAAATATATATGCACCCAATACAGGAGCACCCAGATTCATAAAGCAAGTCCTTACAGACTTACAAAGAGACTTAGACTCCCATACAATAATAATGGGAGACTTCAACACTCCACTGTCAACATTACACAGATCACCGAGACAGAAAGTTAACAAGGATATCCGGGAATTGAACTCATCTCTGCACCAAGCAGACCTAATAGACATCTATAGAACTCTCCACCCCAAATCAACAGAATATACATTCTTCTCAGCACCACATCGCACTTATTCCAAAATTGACCACATAATTGGAAGTAAAGCACTCCTCAGCAAATGTCCAAGAACAGAAATTATAACAAACTGTCTCTCAGACCACAGTGCAATCAAACTAGAACTCAGGACTAAGAAACTCAATCAAAACCGCTCAACTACATGGAAACTGAACAACCTGCTCCTGAACGACTACTGGGTACATAATGAAATGAAGGCAGAAATAAAGATGTTCTTTGAAACCAATGAGAACAAAGATACAACATACCAGAATCTCTGGGACACATTTAAAGCAGTGTGTAGAAGGAAATTTATAGCACTAAATGCCCACAAGAGAAAGCAGGAAAGATCTAAAATTGACACTCTAACATCACAATTAAAAGAACTAGAGAGGCAAGAGCAAACACATTCAAAAGCTAGCAGAAGGCAAGAAATAACTAAAATCAGAGCAGAACTGAAGGAGATAGAGACACAAAAAACCCTCCAAAAAAAAAATCAATGAATCCAGGAGTTGGTTTTTTGAAAAGATCAACAAAATTGACAGACCACTAGCAAGACTAATAAAGAAGAAAAGAGAGAGGAGTCAAATAGACACAATAAAAAATGATAAAGGGGATATCACCACCGACCCCACAGAAATACAAACTACCAGCAGAGAATAAACACCTCTATGCAAAACAACTAGAAAATCTAGAAGAAATGGATAATTTCCTGGACACTTACACTCTCCCAAGACTAAACCAGGAAGAAGTTGAATCCCTGAATAGACCAATAGCAGGCTCTGAAATTGAGGCAACAATTAATAGCCTACCCACCAAAAAAAGTCCAGGACCAGATGGATTCACAGCTGAATTCTACCAGAGGTACAAGGAGGAGCTGGTACCATTCCTTCTGAAACTATTCCAATCAATAGAAAAAGAGGGAATCCTCCCTAACTCATTTTATGAGGCCAACATCATCCTGATACCAAAGCCTGGCAGAGACACAACAAAAAAGAGAATTTTAGACCAATATCCTGATGAACATCGATGCAAAAATTCTCAATAAAATACTGGCAAACCGGATTCAGCAGCACATCAAAAAGCCTATCCACCATGATCAAGTGGGCTTCATCCCTGGGATGCAAGGCTGGTTCAACATTCGCAAATCAATAAACGTAATCCAGCATATAACAGAACCAAAGACAAGAACCACATGATTATCTCAATAGATGCAGAAAAGGCTTTTGATAAAATTCAACAGCCCTTTATGCTAAAAACGCTCAATAAATTCGGTATTGATGGAACGTACCTCAAAATAATAAGAGCTATTTATGACAAACCCACAGCTAATATCATACTGAATGGGCAAAAACTGGAAGCATTCCCTTTGAAAACTGGCACAAGACAGGGATGCCTTCTCTCACCACTCCTCTTCAACATAGTCTTGGAAGTTCTGGCTAGGGCAATCAGGCAAGAGAAAGAAATCAAGGGTATCCAGTTAGGAAAAGAAGAAGTCAAATTGTCCCTGTTTGCAAATGACATGATTGTATATTTAGAAAACCCCATCGTCTCAGCCCAAAATCTCCTTAAGCTGATAAGCAACTTCAGCAAAGTCTCAGGATACAAAAGTAATGTGCAAAAATCACAAGCATTCTTATACACCAGTAACAGACAAGCAGAGAGCCAAATCAGGAATGAACTTCCATTCACAATTGCTTCAAAGAGAATAAAATACCTAGGAATCCAACTTACAAGGGATGTCAAGGACCTCTTCAAGGAGAACTACAAACCACTGCTCAGTGAAATCAAAGAGGACACAAACAAATGGAAGAACATACCATGCTCATGGATAGGAAGAATCAATATTGTGAAAATGGCCATACTGCCCAAGGTTATTTATAGATTCAATGCCATCCTCATCAAGCTACCAATGAGTTTCTTCACAGAATTGGAAAAAACGGCTTTAAAGTTCATATGGAACCAAAAAAGAGCCCGCATTGCCAAGACAATCCTAAGTCAAAAGGACAAAGCTGGAGGCGTCACGCTACCTGACTTCAAACTATACTACAAGGCTACAGTAACCAAAACAGCATGGTACTGGTACCAAAACAGAGATATAGACCAATGGAACAGAACAGAGTCCTCAGAAAAAAAACCACACATCTACAGCCATCTGATCTTTGACAAACCTGAGAGAAACAAGAATTGGGGAAAGGATTCCCTATTCAATAAATGGTGCCGGGAAAATTGGCTAGCCATAAGTAGAAAGCTGAAACTGGATCCTTTCCTTACCCCTCATACGAAGATTAATTCAACATGGATTAGAGACTTAAATGTTAGACCTAATACCATAAAAACCCTAGAAGAAAATCTAGGTAGTACCATTCAGGACATAGGCATGGGCAAGGACTTCATGTCTAAAACACCAAAAGCAACGGCAGCAAAAGCCAAAATTGACAAATGGGATCTAATTAAACTAAAGAGCTTCTGCACAGCAAAAGAAACTACCATCAGAGTGAACAGGCAACCTACAGAATGGGAGAAAATTTTTGCAACCTACTCATCTGACAAAGGGCTAATATCCAGAATCTACAAAGAACTCAAACAAATCTACAAGAAAAAAACAAACAACCCCATCAAAAAGTGGGCAAAGGATATGAACAGACATTTCTCAAAAGAAGACATTCATACAGCCAACAGACACGTGAAAAAATGCTCATCATCACTCACCATCAGAGAAATGCAAATCAAAACCACAATGAGATACCATCTCACACCAGTTAGATTGGCAATCATTAAGAAGTCAGGAAACAACAGGTGTTGGAGAGGATGTGGAGAAATAGGAACACTTTTACACTGTTGGTGGGATTGTAAACTAGTTCAACCATTATGGAAAACAGTATGGCAATTCCTCAAGGATCTAGAACTAAATGTACCATATGACCCAGCCATCCCACTACTGGATATATACCCAAAGGATTATAAATTATTCTACTACAAAGACACATGCACACGTATGTTTATTGCGGCAGTCTTCACAATAGCAAAGACTTGGAATCAACCCAAATGTCCATCTGTGACAGACTGGATTAAGAAAATTTGGCACATATATACCATGGAATACTATGCAGCCATAAAAAAGGATGAGTTTGCGTCCTTTGTAGGGACATGGATGCAGCTGGAAACCATCATTCTTAGCAAACTATCACAAGAACAGAAAACCAAACACCGCATGTTCTCACTCATAGGTGGGAACTGAACAATGAGATCACTTGGACTCGGGAAGGGGAACATCACACACTGGGGCCTATCATGGGGAGGGGGGAGGAGAGAGGGATTGCATTGGGGAGTTATACATGATATAAATGATGAATTGATGGGTGCTGACGAGTTGATGGGTACAGCACACCAACATGGTCTAAGTATACATATGTAACAAACCTGCACGTTATGCACATGTACCCTAGAACTTAAAGTATAATAAAAAAAATTAAAAAAAAGAATGGGAACTTGATTATGACAAGAATCTTGAGATCAAAAATCAAGAGGGAGGAACAAGGAAAAGAAGGGATATCAAGGTATTAAAGTTTCAAAAAGTTGTCTACAAATGTCTGAGAAGATTAATTTTATGAGATTCCATTATAAAGTAAAAACATACTTCATACTAAGGTTAGAAAATAAAATAAAATAAAATAATTAGATATTAAATCCTTTAAATTCTTCTGAGTTTAAGGGAAAAAATATTAAAATTATTAAGCTGAAGGCATGATATATTTAAACACACGTTTAATGTGGAGACCTTCAATTATTCCTTTCTATCAAATATGAAATATTTAGATTCACACATTTCCTCATACTTCATCCTTCTCTAATTATGACTTTTTTTTTTTTTTTTTTTTTTGAGACAGGGTCTCACTCTGTCATCCAGGCTGGAGTACAGTGGCATGATCACAACTTACTGCAGCTTCAACCTCCTGAGCTCAATAAATCCTCCCACCTCAGCCTCTGGAATAGCTGGAACTACAGGTGTGTGGCATCGCTCTTGGCTAATTTTTTAAAATCTTTATAGATACAGAGTCTAGTTTTGTTGCCGAGGCTGGTCTGGAATTCTTGAGCTTGAGTGGTCTTCCCACCTTGGCCTCCCAAACTGCTAGGATTACAGGCATGAGCCTTCATGGCTGTCCTTATCACTTTTTATGCATGTATTTTGTTTTACATTTTCTAGTATTCATGTCATGCTTTGGAACCACCATACCCAGTCACTTCATCTTTTTAGCACATTTAAATAGAATTAAGATGATATGAATTATCCCCCATATTTGAGCTCTTTATTTTAATTCACTTCTTGGTTAGCTTTTAGTATATTTTTTCCAAGTAGAATATTTGGGTGCTGCCTTCTCCGAGGTTTTTTCAAGATTGTATGTCTTTTGTTCTGTATGTCTATTGTCCTGTCTACTTGAGCATATCTTAGTTGGGCATTGCAATTTTAAGTAACACTTTTCCTTTGGAATTTTGTAGATGTTATAATAGTTTTCTGAGAAGTCTGAGACCAATACAAATGTTTTACTCTAGAAAGTACACTTGATTTGTCTATGTGGCTACCTTAACCAAGCTTTCCTTATGATTTAAATTTAGTACTAAGCCAAGTTGTAGCTAGAAGCATATTTTTGATTCAATTCTTCTAATAGATGGATTACAAGAATTTTAATTCTTTAAGTATTTTGATTCTTCCATATAAATTTGAGAATATACTTACTGGCTCTCTAAAATTGGAGCTATATAATAATTTCTTGGGTAGTTTATAATATTAGGCCATTCCATGGATAGAATACAATTATCTACTTAGTAGTTTTGTGAGATATTATTATTTCATAGATTAAGAATAGTTTCTATTTAAATATAGATTGCATTTTATCTTTTATTTTATTGCAAGTGGATCTTTAGGTTATTTCAGATTGATCTAATAACTGCTAAGATTATTTAACATTTTATTTGATATAGTTGTTTCCACTTTTTATTTCTTCTGTGTAGATAATTATATTCTTTGCAAATAATGATAGTTTTAGGTCTGACTTTTCAGTCTCTACACCTATTATTTCTTTGTTTTCGAAGAGATTTTTTCCAGTGCTATGCTTTGAAGAAAAACATAATAATGGGCTTCATTGACTTAAAGAGAATACATTTAAATTATTCTGTTACATATGTTTACCGAATGTAGGGAATATGAGGTGTACTGGCCAGATCCTCTCCTCCCAGATTGAAGCTCTAATTCTCCCAGCTGTTGGCATGTTGAAGGCCAACAGCTCTTTTCCAAGTCTGTTCAAGACTTGACTTTAGCTGAAGACAACTTCCTTGCACAAGGTCATGCCTTTTTCTCAGGAGCATCCTTTATCTAATGATGGATAGATCTGGTTGCCTAAAATCCTGGCCCTCTTGTCCCAGATGGCCTCAACTCTGAATAGCTCACACTAGCTTCCATTATCTGTACAAGATTGTGGTCTGTCACAAATGCATAGTAGTGGGCCATCTCCTGCCCAGTGCTACTTTGTTAACTTCTTCCAAACCCCAAGTATTGTTTATGTGAGCACGTCCCACGGAACTTTGAAAATGTCTGTCTCAGTCAGCTTCCCACCAGTGACATCAAGATAGGAAGGGCTCTTTCATATTTTTAGTTTAGTAGGAATGTTTTCACATTAATGCATGCTAAAATATATTAAATATATTTCTTCATCTATTGAACTAATTGTATAATTTTTCTCTCATGTTGATGTAATACATCATCATACGGATACTTTCCGATGTTAAACCAACTTCACATTCCAGAGATAAAGCTAAATTAGGGATAATAATATATTTTATAAAACTTGTATTTACTTACCTTATATATGTATAATATATATGACTAAATTTAATATATGTTTCTATTAGGTTTTAAAAATTTGCATTTATAAGTGAAGTGAGGCCATTATTTTCTTCTTTTGTACTTCTCTGAATTAATGTTATAATAAAAACAATACAAGCTTTAGCTGAAAACATTGGTTATAAGGTTAATCAGAGTACATGAGGTTAAATCTATAATAAAAACAATCTCCACATCTCAATGTTTTAAACGCAGCATTCCATTTTTTCATGCAAATAAATGAAAAATGAAAAATGCAGCTTTCAACATTTCTCTAACCAAGTTGTCTCTCGTATAATAACTCAATGACCAGGTATATCTTGATTTTGCAAGTTCAAATGTTAGGTCCTTAAGAAATAACTCCATTACCACTTAGAAAACTTTACGTATCCCTCTATTATTTTTCTTTCTCTCTTTTCACATTTCTTAGTGTTCATTACGTTACAGTTTATCACTATTGTGTGATAATATGATAATGTTTATCTCTCCTATAGATTGTAAACTTCAAGAGTACAAAAAACTCTTTCTCTGTAACACTTGTCAGAGCTAGCATATGTTAGAAACTAAATAATGTTTGCCTGATGAATAAAGTACACTATTAAAGTTTACTATGAATCATCTAAAAAATTTGAATAATGGAAAGGTATGTGTCTAAACCAGAAGTGTAAAAATTATGAAGTATAAACTCTTTCTCTATTAATTTATAAATTATTGTATTAAGTTAAAAGAGAACAACAGCCATTTTATTTATTGAGTTAGTTAATTACTTTTGGATTGTAAAATCCGTCAGTAGGACAAACTGAACAAAAATAGCAAATTTTTTTTGATAAATAATTGACTAATTGTCCCTTTTAAGGTAATGAGTTATATTAACAGAAGACCATGTCTATGACTGGAGTATAGATATAAACACCAATGGGGATAAAAGGAAAGCAAGATAAACTCATATCTTCGTCACTTAAGCCAATTTAAGCATCAGGGTTTATTTAGTTTTGCCTATCCCAGTTTATGAAAAAAAAATTAGAATGTCACTGGGTAAAACAGGACTTGCTAATTTTACAATGTATCTATGACCTACTATTTACCTATACATGTCTACTGAATGTATTTAAATGACTTATGTAGACTCTGTTGGGATTCAAGTTTATCACTCTTGCCCTTTTCTAAAGAAATTTAGGAAATAAAAAATGAGCACTGCAATCAGTCAGAAAATGAAATATTATTTTGTAAATGTCCCTAGAACATGCTTCAGAAAATTATTTACATTTCATTTTCATTCATTACATTCATTGCATATTATTTCATTCAGAAAATAAGGGATTAATGTACTCACTTTATACAAGAACTTACAAACCAAAAAGAAAATGTAAATCAATATTTTGAAAAAAATAACATATTTTATGGCATGTTCACATAGAATAATATTACATAGCCATTAGAAGTAACGATGTAGAAAAGGCCGGGTGTAATGGCTGATGTCTATAATCCCAGCACTTTGAGAGGCCAAGACAAGACGATCACTTGAGCTCAGGAGTTAGAGACCAGCCTGGGCAACACAGTGAGACTCTGTCTCTACAGAAAATTTAAAACTAAAAAAAAATTAGCCAGGCGTGGTGCTGCATGCCTGTAGTTCCAGCTATTTGGGAGGCTGAGGCCAGAGGATCACTTATGCCCAGGAGGTCAAGGCTGAAGTAAGCCATGATTGTGCCACTGTACTGTAGCCTGGGTGACAGAGAAGAAAGAGAAGAAAAAAGAAAAGAAAAGAAAGAAGAAATGAAGGAGAAAGAGAAGGAAGAGAAAGAAAAAGAAGGAAGGAAGGAAGGAAGGAAGGAAGGGAGGGAGGGAGGGAGGGAGAAAGAAGAAAAAGAAATAATGACATGGATATGCCAATAATTTAGGAAAGCAAATATATATTTATAAACTCAAAATGTTAAAAAAAGTATGTATTGGATATAATCTTTTCATTAAAGGGGAAGAACTAGAGAGATAAGGAGAAGAGGGGAGGCGAAAGAACAGGAGGGGGAGTATGGAAGAGAAAGAAGGGGAGAGAAGAGTAGAGGATAGAAAGGTGTTAAGAGTAAAAGTTTCTGTTCCTTGGTGCCTTGATGAAAGTCTAGATTTGCCCCTTACACAGAACTTGGATCAAGTTACTAACCTCAGTTTGTCTTCGTTTCCTCATTAGCAAAATGGAAATGATAATCATAGTATTTCCTTTACAAGGTTGTTTTGAAGTCTAAGTGAGTTAGCGTATATGACAAATCACTTAGATTTGTGGCTAGGAAACATTTTACATTACAAATTACAAGCTGTTATAAGCAATTGTTTCAAAGAAAGAGCAACTGGAAATACACATTCCAAAGAAGTAGAATCTTGAGGTTGTGGAATTATGTTTGTCAAACAAGGATTTGGACTCTGAGCCAAACTGCCTAAGTTGAAATCTTGCCTCTTGTCTCTCAAGAGCATTCTGTCTTGGGATAGATTATTTAAACCTTTCGTCTCTCAATTGTCACATCTGTCAAGTGGAGAAACAACAATAACTATCTCAGAGAACTAACTGAGCTAATGAATGTGAAGTGAACACAGTGCTTGGCCCATAGTAAGAGCTGCAAGAAAGCCCCCTCATATCTATACACTTTCTCTTTAAGAAGGCAATAAGGTGTTTTTTGTTTTTTGGTTTTTTTTCCCACATGTTTAAGGTGTATTGGAAAGAGTGCATGCATGTGTTTTAAGAATTTTAATTGGCTTATGTAATGAGTCTTTCAAAGCTGAAAGGTTTAGCAAAATTCCATCACAGTGTAAACATTTATATGCTCTTGGCATTTTTTTGTAAAGGTTTGGCCTATATAACAATTTTTCATTATTGAATTGTCTCTCCTTCATAATTGTTTTTGCAATTTGGACTTTTCTTATTGTTAAACTAATATTTATTCATTTCCTCACTCTTCATTTCTCTGAAAAACCTCGTCCCTCAAAACTCGAAGGACCACAGAGAAAGTGTTGAATACCTGTTTCTCTATTTTTTAAAGTTTAAGAAAGCAGGCATTCAGACCTGCACCCTCTGTTTAAGATCTATGCGGCATCTGAAAATCATGTATTCTGATCTCAGGATAATCTTTCTTGCCATGAAAAAGATGTACTTTACATTGAAAACTTGCACTAACCTGTGTAAGCTTTTCATTCTAAGAAAAGTTCTTATTAACATCATTGACATAATTCCTAGGTAAACCATAAGGGACCTTTCTTATTTAATTTTGCCTATTTTTGTGCTTGGTACTATTTTGGAATCTGAAAATACAACAGTGAATAGCTCAAATAAGGCCCCTGTCTTCAAAGAGCTTGCAAATTAATGAAGAAAAGACAATTATACCAATAGAAAGATGAAGAACACATAGAAACTGATTTAAAAAAAATTTTAAATGTCCAACACACACACAGTTTTAAACTCACAAACAATACATCATTTAAAAAATAAAACATCATCTTTACCTATCCAATTAAACACAGAAAATAACAATATGATTTTTGTATAAGCAAATAAATGAAAAAGATATCTAAATATCCAAAAAGAGAGAAATGCTCAAATGAATTATGGTGCACTCACACAATGAAAAATTATGCAGTTCTCTTCTCTGAGGGAACATGAGATTAAGTAGTCACAGGATTCTACCTTTTGGGCATATCAATAGTAGCATTATGAACTGGGTATCATTTCAGCACATTTAAGACTGAAGCAAGAAATAGATCTTCTCAGTTAGCCACCATGCGTCGCCTGATCCTATTTATAAGGCTCTTGAACATTAAATGGCTCTTTGAAAATAGTTTTTTTATACCTTAAGTGCAACTTGAATCAGAAACACACATATTTTGTAGCTATTTGAATCACAAAAATGATTGAGCTTTTGTCAGTTTAAGAGGGATTATCAACTGTGCATATTATATCTTTGAAATGCCAATGGGCTCTCTTCTTTGGGTTTTTACTAGAAGAAGAACATACAGGATTGTCAGATATGATTTTGTTTGCATCTCAGCTTTGACCATGCATTCCCTTTGCAAATATCTACATTCACTTTAGTGTATTTTACTTATCGGTAAAATGGAGATTACAGTGAACAGTTTTAAAGTATTGAACAGATTCAGATTTATAGAGCATGTAGAACTGTATTTGTCTCACAGTTACATTGTGAAAATAAGTTTATTTCTACCTCTTATTTTTTCCTTTATGGCTTCTGCAAACCTGATGGGAAGACCAAAAGATGTTGAGCTTTGATTGGAAAATTAAATCTTCAAAAAGGAAGAAAGCAAGATGGAACCTGGGTCGGGGAGGGAGTTGTCTTTTGCAGTGGCAGAGTTAGGCCCGCTTCAACTCCTAGCAACCAGAGAACCTTCACGTTATTCAAGACAGAGCTCAAAGGAGTCCACATAATTGATTAGGGATAAGGAAGTACCTGGTAGCTAATAGGAGTGCCAGGCAAATATAAGGGAACACAGACAATTTTGGACACCAACCATCTGGGTAATCCAGAATCATCACAAAGTCAGACAAGAAATTTGAGTCCAATCTGTCATTTAAGTAGCACATTGATGTCTTGAATCTGTTTTGGGCTGCTATAACAAAGCGTAATAAACTTGGTAGCATTTAGACAATGGCAATTACTTCTCACAGTTCTGGAATCTAGAAAGTCCAAGATAAAGTCACTTCCGTATGTGGAATCTGGTGAGGGTCCACTTCCTGATGCACAGACAGCCATTTTCTTATGTCCTCACATGATGGAAGGGGCAAGTTCCCTGGGGTCTCCTTTATAAAGGCACTGATCCTATTCATGAGGCTGTATTCTCATCTAATCACCTCCCAAAAGGCTTTCTCTTCTAATAGCATCACATTGTTGATTTGATTTCAACATATAACTTTTGTGGGAGACACAAATATTTGAACCATAGCAATGTCTTTTAGAAAAAGAATAAAAATAAACAGTATATGTGGCACTTACAAATGAAAAAAGTAGTAAAAGTGGTATACCTGAATGAATGTCTGAAGGTTAAGAAATAGTCTCCTAGTCAAAAGTCACGATGGAGGGGTTGAGAGGGAAAGCAGTAGGATATTCCTGAGCCAACAGTTTCCTCCATACTGTTCTCATGGTAGTGAATAAACCTCATGAGATCTGATGGTTTTATAAATGGGAGTTCCCCTGCACAAGTGCACTCTTGCCTGCTGCCATGTAAGATGTGTCTTTGCTCCTCCTCCATC
Organism: Trachypithecus francoisi; assembly: GCF_009764315.1. Classification (NCBI taxonomy): domain Eukaryota; kingdom Metazoa; phylum Chordata; class Mammalia; order Primates; family Cercopithecidae; genus Trachypithecus; species Trachypithecus francoisi. Next base: position 22,848,215 of record NW_022681454.1, read on the forward strand.
TTTCACCATGATTGTGAGGGCTCCCATGATTGTGAGGGCTCCCCAGCCATGTGAAACTATGAGTCCATTAAACCTCTGTCTTTATAAATTGCTCAGTCTCGGGTATTTTTTCATAGCAGTATGAAAATGAACTAATACAAGCTGCAATACATTTATTGCTCCAAAAACTACTTAAGTGCTTCTGATTTAGCACCCAGCATAGTGCTATATGAATAGCATATATATCTGATTAAATGTTCCTTTCTCAGTCTATTGACCCTTGTCCTGTTCCTTGGCATTTTAAATGTCCTCCATTGGTGATTAGATCATCTCACTATATCTGTCAAAAGGGCTATGACCTCAAAGATTGAATCTCATGTCTTCTCCTGGTTGTCACTGTCAAGGCCTTGACAATTCAGAGAATTGTCAAACTTCATCAGAAACTTTCCCAGATTGCACACTTTTCTAAACTTTCAATAGGATAGGCAATTCTCTACCTCAATCTCAGACTATTACTCTGAAAAATCTTAAAGACAATCAGTGATACTAGGACCTTTCCATTTGAAGAAAAGGGAAGTCAAACTGGCAAAACAATAACTACCAAGACAGACATTGCAACAGGCTGGAGATCCAATGGTGAAAAGCAATGCTGAGATGCAGAGTTTCTGCTGGCATCTGGAAATCAGACATCCCATATATAATTGGACACATAAGCATACCCAGAACCTAAGAAATCATTATGACTAACGATAAAAAAAGGAGCACTCAAATATGCTATGACGTCTTGTCAATTCAAGTACAGAATGGCCTGTGCTTAGGAAAAACACCACCTAAAACATGCAATTCAGTAAATGGAATAGATCCTTTAAGTCTTTATTATTGAGAATTCAGGGATGTTAACTGTAGGAAAGGAATTAAGCTGGTTTTCCGTGTGTCTTCAGTGTGACTGCAAATATCACTATTGTAGAATAAATGAAAAGGGAAGATAACATTTGTTAAGTGACCATTATGTACCAAACGTTTTGCACAAATTGTCATTTTATTTATTCATTTAATAAATATTTATTGAGCACATAATACATTATTATAAGCTGGCGATATCAAAGTGAAGAAGACTTTGCCTCAGGTAGCTTAGATTTCAATGAGAAAGATAATAAATAAAATAATAAATATACAATACAATTTCAGGTATCAAGTACTATGAAGATAAATAAAGGAGGGTAAAATTAAAGAATGGGCCGGGTGCAGGGGCTCATGCTTGTAATCCCAGAACTTTGGGAGGCCAAGGTGGGAGGATCATGAGGTCAGGAGTTCAAGACCAGCTTGACCAACATGGTGAAACTGCATCTCTACTAAAAATAAAAAATTAGCCAGATGTGGTGGTGCACCCCTGTAATCCCAGCTACTCAGGAGGCCGAGGCGGGAGAATCACTTGAACCCGGTAGGTGGAGGCTGCAGTGAGCCAAGATTGCGCCACTGCACTCCAGCCTGGGGGACAGAGAGAGACTACATTTCAAAAGAAAAAAAGATTAAGGAGTGACTGGGAAGATAGGCAGCTGTACACACACTGTTAGGGAAGGCCACATGAAGATGTGCTTTTAAGCTTACTGTTGAAGGAATTCATAGAGTAGGCCAAGTAAAATTGTAAGGATATTTTCCAGCTATGGAAAAGCAGATGCATAATCCATAAGGCAGGAATGAGTTTGATCTTGTCAAGGAAGAGCAAAGAAGCCAATATTGATGAAGTCGACTGTGTGAAGGAAGAAATGATAAGAAAGAAGCTAGGATTGCCAGGCAGGGACCAAATGATGGACTGAGATATATTTCCCAGCAGGAACTTTGGATCACCTCATCTGCACAATTGTGGGGAAAAGAAAGAAAGATCACACTGTTACTGTGTCTATATAGAAAGAAGTAGACATAAGAGACTCCATTTTGTTCTGTATTTGAGATGCTGTTAATCTGTGACCCTACCCCCAACCTTGTCCTTGCAAGAGACATGTGCCGTGGTGACTCAAGGTTTAAAGGATTTTGGGCTGTGCAGGGTGTGCTTTGTTAAACAAGTGCCTGAAGGCAGCTTGCTGGTTAAAAGTCATCACCATTCTCTTAATCTCAACTACCCAGGGATATGCACACTGCCAAAGGTCGCAGCGACCTCTGCCTAGGAAAGCCAGGTATTGTCCAAGGTTTCTCCCCATGTGATGGTCTGAAATATGGCCTCGTGGGAAGGGAAAGACCTGATCGTCCCCCAGACTGACACCCGTGAAGGGTATGTGCTGAGGAGGACTAGTAGAAGAGGAAAGAAGGCCTCTTGGAGGTTGTTGGCAGTTGAGATAGAGAAAAGCGTCTGTCTCCTGCCCGTCTCTGGGCAATGAAACATCTCGGTATAAAACCCGATTGTATGTTCTGTTTACTGAGAAAGGAGAAAACCGCCTTAGGGCAAAAGGCGGGACTTGCTAGCGCAATGCTGCTCTTTATGCACTAAAAAGGTTTATGGAGATGTTTACATGTGCATATCAAGGCATAGCACTTTTCCTTAAACTTATTCATGCCACAGAGATCTTTATTCATATGTGTTACTGCTGACCTTCTCCCTACGATGATCCTATTATCCTGCCACTTCCTTTTCTTTAAGATGGTAAAGATAATTATCAATAAATCCTAAAGGAACTCAGAGACTGGTGCCCGCGTGGGTCCTCGGTATGCTGAGCACCCGTCCCCTGGGCCCACTTTTTCTTTCTCTGTACTTTGTCTCTGTGTCTCATTTCTTTTCTCAAGTCTCTCGTTCCACGTAACGAGAAACGCCCACAGGTGTGGAGGGGCAGGCCACCCCTTCACACAATAATCTGGTGAGGGAGTCTTTCTGATCCTAGATTCAAAACATGCAGAAAGCTGATCTCAAAGTTATTAACTGTCTTATTACATATGATTTTGAATGAAACAGAGAGCTAGACAGAGATGGACAGAGATAAATAAAATATTAGAACCCAGATTTTAAGAAAGCACATCTAACACCCTAATTTCACTGTACTACATCACCTAAATTACATCCTGAGTTATTCAGCAGTATGAATTACAGACCATTTATAACAAATTCTCTTTTAAAACTTTAAAATAGGCATTTAGGCAACTTGATTCTATTCAACACATAATTATCAAGACTAGGTATGTCTCCAAATGGGAAGAAAAGACTTTCAAGAGATCCTTTGCATCCAAGGAATTTTCAGTCTTTATGGAGAATTCAAGAGTATATGGAACCTGAAGTCAAGGCATCTATAGATACAACAGAGACACTGACATGGAATATAAAGCCTGTGGGGGCTGGTTAAAGAAGCTGCAGTGAGGGAGTCTTAAAAAATAAAATGTTGCAATTCCAATAAAAATAACAACTTCTTTTTCCTGCAATTAGCAGTCTATTTTAAAAATACTAATTTCCATATGGAAAAATAAGCAAGAGTATGGAATAAAACCACACAAAGAAAAATAACACAAGTTATTTTGGCTAGGCATGGTGGCTGATATGGTTTGGCTCTGTGTCCCAACCCAAATCTCATCTTAAATTGTAATCCCCACGTGTCAAGGGAGGGGCTTGGTGGGAAGTGATTGGATCATGGGGGTGGTTCCTCTATGCTGTTCTCATGGTAGTGAGGGATTTCTCACAACAGCTGGTGGTTTAAAAGTGTGGCATATCCTCACTCTTGCTCTCTCTATCATGTGAAAGGTGCCTGTTTTCCCTTTACCTTCTACCAGGATTGTAAGTTGCCTGAGACCTCCCCAGCCTTGCAGAACTGTGAGTCAATTAAACCTCTTTCCTTCATAAATTATCCAGTCTCAGGTAGTATCTTTATAGCAGTGTAAAAATGGACTAATACAGTGGCTCATGCTTGCAATCCCAGCACTTTGACAGGCTGAGGCAAAAAAACTGGTATCAGCCTTGGCAACATAGACAAAAAAAAAAGAAGAAAATCCAGGCATGGTGGCATGTGCATGCTTCAGTGACTAGTTCACAAAGCAAGACTCTGTTTCTAAGAAAAAAAAAAAAGAAAAAGAAAAAAAAGAAAGAAAAGAAAGACAAAGAAAGAAAAGAAAGACAAAGAAAAAGAAAAAAAAAAAAAAAAGGACATGTGTCAGAGAGCTCTGCCAGATATTAAAGCTTAGTGTATGCCATCTTCAATTGAAACATTGTGGTATTGATACATGAGTAAATAGATAATCTAAATGGAGCACAATAGAAAATTCAGAAGCATATTTAAGTTAAGGATGAAAGTATGGTATAAAGAAAAGATGGCACCTCCAATCAATGAGTGTATGACCTTCCTAGGGCTGCCATAAAAATATACCACAAAGTTTGTGGCTTAGAGCAGTATAAACTTATTGTTACACAGTTCCGGAGACTAAAAGCTTGAAATCAAGATGTTGGCAGAACAATGCTCCCTCTGAAGACACTAGGGAAGAATCAGTTCCAGTCTGCCCTCCTAGCTTCAGGTAGCCTCAGGCAATCCATGACCTGGGAATAGCCATCTGTTCCTGCTGCCCGTTCACATAATCTTTCCTCCCTCAGCATGTATCTATCTCTACATCTAAATTTTCCCTTTTTAAATAAGGACATCAGTCATATTGAATTAGGGTCTACTTTACTGACCTCATTTTAACTTCATTGCCTCTGTAAAGACTCTGTTTCCAAAAAACATTGCATTCTGACATACTGGGGGAAGGACTTCAACATCTGTTTTTGGGGAGGACATAATTTAACCTGTAACAATAGGAGGAAAGGTGTTGGGGAAAATAGCCATGAACAAAAATATCCAATCACATCCATACTCCACTTTGGATACTAGAAAAAAATCTACATGAATCAGAGATTTAAACATAAATACTAAAATCATAAAGATTTAATAAATTCATTTAATACATCAGAATGAAGAACACTTGTAAAGTTAAATCAAAATCCAAAATAATAAAAGACCATATGGAATCACTCAACTGTAAAAACGTTGTTTTAAACTTCTAAACTGGCAAAAATTCCTCCACTAAAACCAAAGTCAAAATAAAAAGGAAAAACCACAAAATTTATTTGTATATTCCATCACAAAGAAGTAATACTTCCAAAAGAAGACAAGGTCTTAAAACTTGAGAAGAAACAACAAACAAGAAAATAATAAAAATTAACAAAATATAGACAGTGAATCTTAACCATATGAAAAGAGAAGGTCAACTTCATTTATAACAATATTGTTGAATATTAAAATTGTCCTGAAATACTTTTTCTTCCTTATCCAACTGTGCAAAATTGGAAAGTTTTAACGTATATTTTGTTGGCAATACTATGGGGAAAGAGGCTCTTTCTATATTGCCTGTAAGAATGTGATGATTCCATCTTTATGAAAGTAATTTGGATGTCAGTCATATTGAATTAATAATCATTCAATAATAATTCATAATATTAATACCTCAATAATTATATTCAATAATAATTACTAATATCAACTATTCAATAATAATTGAATAATTGAATAATATTCAGTAATAATTATTGGATAATTATTAATATCCTAACAATTAGGACATTATACATGTATTTACCATTTAACTTAAAAAATACATTTTGACGTATAATCAAAAATATAAAATGATTTATGTATAATGTTCTTCACTGAAATATTATTGATATGGCAAGTGTCTATTAACAGGAAGCTGAGCAAAGCATAACATGCAATGAAACAATTAGCAAAAGATCTGTATACACTGATATGGAGTAATCTTCAAGATATTTGTGTCGTATAGTAAATAAGGTTAGAATATGATATAATATATATTGTGATTCTTTTGTGTAATAAAAGGGATGAAATATGTATTTACTTTTTTTTGCAATGAGAAAGGGGTAGCAAAAATAAATAAAGAACAAGAAAAGTGGTTATAGGAGAAACTAAAAACAAGGAGTCAGATATTTTTACAATATAAATCAAATTTTTCTGAATATGGTCTTTATTTCAGATGTGTATTACTATGCGTATCTATTTTACATTGATGTGTTTACAAACTCAAAAATGAAATTAAATTTAAAAGACAATCACTAAGAATTGTAAACCAATTGAAGTGAATGTATCCATGTATTGAGTTGATGACATAATCAAAAACCTGAATTAAAGCTACTTAAAAACATAGTATAGTACAGTATTTTGACTATACATCCTCTGTAGCCAGTGTTTAAAGAACAATAAAATCTGAAAGGAAATCTTAAAATTAATGTAGTAATCTAACTGTTCATAGCATTGTTGATGTTATTATTTTATAATTATTTTACATATATTACAGGACAACGCAAGTGAATAATTTTCCTAATGTTACTAGAAATCAAGCTTTTCAGAGTAATAAAAAAAATTTACTTAAAGAAGTAAAAAAAACTATTAGTAAATCTGAATTTAAAATATCAGTATATAATAATATTTGCTGTTAAAGAAATATGCATTTTATAGCCCTAAATCAGTGAGCCTAACCATCACTTAGTTGTGTCCCTGAATCTTATTCTTCAAAGGAATCCTGAGTCCTTGAAGATAAGGCTGGCTATTTTTTTTTTTGTACCCAAAACAAGGAAGCTAACAAAGACTCATGAATTATCAGAATAACCCAAGGACCAAAATCAAGAAGCATCTTTATTTTGTGCATCAAAAAGAAAAGTCTATGGAACCGATTGAAATGTATTTTTAAAATCCTCATTTCTTCACAATGATTTTAAATTGAAAAAGAGTAGTAAAATAATTTAATGAAAATACGTACATATATACCTGCAGAGATATACAGCATACATCTCAATAAATGTTATAAAGAAATTAGGACACCAATTCCTTTCTCTGAGTATCAGCAATTAAAAGAAAAGAGTTTAGTACAAACTCTTTATACTTCATTTTTCTGTAGAATATATACTGAAAGATAACCAAGTAGTCATAGACAAAGTGCGAAAATTGTTCTTTAAATAGGAATTACATTTACTAAATTTGGGAATAATGACAAAACTGGAAAATCACCATTTTGAGCTATCCAGTGAAGTAGTTGACTCGGACAATAATCATCAATGTATGAAACTGTTAGATGAAAGTTTAATGGAGAACATATTGTGGTGATCAAATTGTTATTATTTGAACCATGGGTCAATCTTTGCATCATTAAAGGTAAGGAAAATTAGACATTGTTAGTCTCCTACTGACATTCAATATGAAGCACAGCACATCAACCATGAATTAATCTGTCAAAAAGTAAAATCCAAATAGAATCAAGAGCTAACTTCCATGTATGACTACCCAGAAAATAAAAGGAACAGCCAGGCGCGGTGGCTCAAGCCTGTAATCCCAGTACTTTGGGAGGCCGAGACGGGTGGATCACGAGGTCAGGAGATCGAGACCATCCTGGCTAACACGGGGAAACCCCGTCTCTACCAAAAAATACAAAAAACTAGCCAGGCGTGGTGGTGGGCGCCTGTAGTACCAGCTGCTCGGGAGGCTGAGGCAGGAGAATGGCGTTAACCTGGGAGGCGGAGCTTGCAGTGAACCGAGATCCGGCCACTGCACTCCAGCCTGGGCGACAGAGCGAGACTCCGTCTCAAAAAAAAATAAAAAAAAAATATAAAAAAAGGAACAAGTTAAATGACGCAAAAATAAGCAAACAAATAAATGCATTATGCATTGCACTCTGCATAACAACTACTCAGTCTCTGCATTAAGGCCTTCGCATGAAAATCAAAATGGGAAGAATATTTGCTTCATTAAAAAAATAAAGAGTTGTGACATACAAATGTAATAGTACCTTATTTGTTCCATAATTCATACAAAGCAACTAGAAAAATAATTTTTTAGACAATCAGAGGAATTTGACTAGGCTCTATTATATAACTAACTATGATATTAAGATGTCAATATCTTAAAATACAGATAAAATATCACATAACTATGATATTTTTAATCTGGTAGATGTGATGAGGACTTATCTGATACTTTCTTCAAAATATGTAAGAAAAACATTTTTGAGAAGAAATAGATAAGCAAATTTTAGATAAAATTGGGATAATTGCAGATCTCAATCAGTACATTAGTTTAGTACATTATCCCCCAGGTTAGTACCCCAGATAATGTACTAAATATATTGATTTTTTTAAATTAAAAACAAAAACAAAGAAGAAATAAGGTCTCTGTTTCTAAACTGTTTTTTTTCTTTTTCTTCCCAAACTTTTATTGAGTAGACATTTGCTTACAACTACTGTTCTGTTACATGCAATCAAGAACTTTGCCAATAAAACTGCATGGCAGCAAAATTGAAGAAAATGAATGACATATATATCGAAGATCTGGTGATTTTCCACAGGGAAAGACATTCTATAAATGTATTCTGGAAAACTACATATATATTGTTCATTTGACCAATATAAAATCACATGATTTTATTTAATGAGGAATCACTGAAGTACAGCCAATAACCAACAAAACAGTGACCAAAATACTCCATGCTGTTTATATGACAATGAGTAAACCTTCATGTACTCAAAAAAATTAGGAGGCCACAGGATCCTGGGATGGAATGGAGAATGTGACAAAATACAATCTAATTATATTACAAATGTATGAAACAACTTCCCTGAAGGGTTTGGAGGGAAGTTGCTAATCTAAGTAACTTTGGCAATGAGTGAAGTCTAGAAGTCTAAAGGCAAAACAAATTTTACATAAGCAGTAGACTCTAGTTGATGAAGCTGTTTCCCACAGAGATATGGGTTAACAGTTCTTATCCTGCTTTACATGTATACTGTGATTGAACAATTAAGTAAATGAATGGCAGATGGTGGAAGCCAGCTTTCTCACTGTAGGAGTGTAGGTTATAGATAAGCAAGTGAAACAGTCTAGAATGATCTATGTTGTAAGGGATTACTCATAGACATCTGTATGAATTTATATCTAGCTCAATATAAATACAGATGGTTACACATAGAAATATTTATAGATATTTGTATACACACAGGTTAGTATACACAAATACATATATCCTTGCTTTGTCAGCTGAGTGAGTCTGAAAGCAATGACACCCCAGAAGCAAGGAGTTCATCTGGAACTGAGATTTTGGTTTGTAGTACCATTCTCTGATTAATGAAACTGGGGTTCCTTGGGAAAATACTTGATTCTAAGAACAGTGGCTGCCACCCTTCCTGTGCAGAGATCCTCCTGCAGGGATGTGTTCTCTCCACTCCACATCCAGGCAGGTCTCCAGGAATCTGGGCACTCACTCTCCTGAATTAGTTTAGGCCATCTCCCCATCCCTGTGCAGAGAACTTGGGGCCCAAGAGGTTTCCCAGCTCCACACCTAGGCACACCTCTGGGTGCTTAGTGGTTGCCCACTGGATTCTTCCTTGGCACTGGTGCTTGTGTCTGCTGTCAGAGGACCTGTAGTTGGACTTGTCAGGCCTGGCCCCACCCTTTTTGGCCACCTCCTCAGGGATGAATGGGGAGTACAGACCACTGCACTTCATAAATCAGCTCTTACCTGAGGCAAAAGAGAGCTTCTTCCAGGAAACAAGGATCAAGTATATACCCAGCCATGCTGGCGACAGCTGGCTTTTACCCATAGCTGCCATCTACTGGCTTGTAGGTCAAACTGCACAACCCTATATTAAACCTGCCAACAAAGTGCATAGGAGTGTAGAAGCAAAGCCAAAAGACTCTACCCAACATTCTCTACAGTCACAGCCTCTAGAAAGGGGTGGAAGAAGGGAAAGGAAAAGAAAAAAAAAAAAACAATTAATTGGAAAGAAACACAAAGAAAACATTATATTCATATGAAAATAATTATAAAAATTAGAAGTACCAGCTTCTCCCAATGAGAAGGAATCAGAGCAAGAATTCTAGAATTCTGCATCTGAATGTACTGACAATATCAAAAAATCATTCTAGCTCTCTAGGTATGGTCCCTAGCCAAAATGGAAATTCCGAAATGACAGAAAAAGAATTCAAAGCATGTATTGCAAAAAGAAAACTCAACATGATAGAAGGTTGAAAATCAACACAAAATACTTCTAAAGCAATCCGGGAAATGAAGGAAGAGATATATATCATAAAAAGAAATCAATCAGAGCTTCTCGAATTGAAAAACTCACTTCAGAAAATTCAAAAGGCAATTGAGAGCTTTATCAACAGACTAGATCAAGCAGAAGGAAGAATTTCAGAACATAAAGATTGGTATTTCAAACTAATCGTATCAGACAAAAACAAAGAAAAAATTTTTAAAGATGAACAGTCTTTGAGAAATATGGGATTACGTAAGGCATCAAAATCAGTGAATTATTGGCATTCCTGAGAAAGAAGGAGTAAAAACAAACAACCTGGAAAATATATTTGAGGGAATAATTCAATAAAATCTTCCTAATATTGCTAGAGATGTAAACATCCACATACAAGAAATCCAGAGAACATCTGTGAGATACTATACAAAAGGAACATCATCAAGTCATATAGTCAACAGAGTGTCCAAGATCAATAATAAAGACAAAATCTAAAAAGCAGCTTGAGAAAAATGTCAGATCACATACAAAGGGAATTTCATCAAGCTGAGCGGGCTTCTCAGCAGAAGTCCTACAAGCCAGGAGAGACCGAAGGCCTACTTTTAGCATTCTTAAAGAATAGAAATTCCAAGCAAGAATGACATATCCATGGCCGGGCGCGGTGGCTCAAGCCTGTAATCCCAGCACTTTGGGAGGCCGAGGCGGGTGGATCACGAGGTCAGGAGATCGAGACCCTCCTGGCTAGCACGGTGAAACCCCATCTCTACTAAAAATACAAAAAAAAAAAAACTAGCCAGGCGCCGTGGCGGGCGCCTGTGGTCCCAGCTACTCGGGAGGCTGAGGCCGGAGAATGGTGGGAACCCGGGAGGCGGAGCTTGCAGTGAGCCGAGATCGCTCCACTGCACTCCAGCCTGGGCGACACAGAGAGACTCCGTCTCAAAAAAAAAAAAAAAAAAAAAAAAAAAAAAAAAAAGACATATCCTGCAAAACTAAGCTTCATAAGCAAAAGAGAAAAAAAAATATTCTAAGACAAGCAAATGGTAAGGGAATTTGTTATCATTGGAGTAGCCTTACAACAACACATCCTTAAGGGAGTTCTAAACATGGAAACAATAAATGATACCTCCTACCACAAAAACATACTTAAGTATATCGCCAACATACCTTATAAAGCAACCATATGATAGAAACTACAAAGCAACCAACTAACAACTTCACAATATGATCAAAACTTCACTTCACTTATCAATATTAACCTTGAATGTAGATGAATTCTATGTCCCAACTTAAAAGGCAGAGTGGCAAGTTGGATATAGAAACAAGACCCAAACATCTATCGTATTCCAGAGATGCATCTCACACATAAAGACACCCACTGGCTCAAAGTAAAGGGTGGGAGAAAGATCTGTCATGCAAACAGGACACAAAAAAGAGCAGAAACACACAAAAAGAGCTATTCTTATGTTACATGAAACAGACTTTAAACCAGGAACAGTAAAAATAGGAAAAGAAGGGTATTACATAATAATAAAGCGTTCAAATTCAACAAGAATGCTTAACTATCCTATACACACACACACATATATCACACACACACATATATATGCATGCATATATGTGTGTGTGTGTGTGTGTATATATGTACCAACATTGACGCAGAATTAGAAAACAAGTACATTTATACCTACAAAAAGACTTAGACAGCCAGGCAATAATAGTAGAAGACTTCAACAACTCTCTGACAGCATTAGGCAGATCACCAAGTCAGAAAACTAACAAAGAAATTCTGATTTGAGAGCACCAATTGAATCCAATAGACATCTACAGAATACTCAACACATCAACAACCAGATATCTATTCTCCTCCTCTGCACATGGAACATACTCCAAGATGGCCATAAAGCAAGTCTCAAATAAATTTCAAAAAAATCAAAGCCATAACAACCATATCCTTGGAACATATTGGAATAAAAATGTAAATCAATACCTAGAATATCTCTCAAAACTGCACAATTACACGAAAATTAAACAACTTGCTCATGAATGACTTTTGGGTAAACAACAAAATTAAAGCTGAAATCAAGTAATTATTTGAAATGAATTAAAACAGAGACAGAACACACCAAAACCTCTGGGATGCAGTAAAAGCAGTGTTAACAGGAAAATCTATAGCAATACACAGCTAAATTAAAAAGTTAGAAGATCTCAAATTAACAATCTAACATCATACCTAGAGGAACTAAAAAAAATAAAAAAACTAGCAGAAAGAAATGACTAAAATCAGAACTAAACTGAAGAAAATGGAGACCCCCAAAATACATAAAGAATCAACAAAACCAAAACATGATTCTTTGAAAGGAAACCAAAAGATGATTCTTTGAAAGGATAAACAAGACTGACAGAACACTAGCTAGATTAACAAAGAAAAGAGAAGATCCAAATAAGCATAATCAGAAATGAAAAGGTGACATCACAACCAATCCCACAGAAATACAAAAGATACTCAGATATGGTGAACACGTCTATGCACATGAAGTAGAAAAGCTAGAGGAAATGGATAAATTTCTGGAAAAATACAATCTCTCAAGATTGAATCAGAAAGAAATCGAAACCCTGAGCAGACGAATAATGAGTTCCACAACTGAATGAGTAAAAATAAATAAATAAATAAATAAATAATCTACCAAATGAAAGGTCCTGGACCAGATGAATTCACAGCTGAACTGTACCAGACATACAAAGAAAAGTTGGTACTAATTCTACTGAAACTATTTCAAAAACTCAAGGAAAAAGGAATTCTCCCTAATTCTACAGAGCCAGCATTACTCTAATACCAATATCTAGCAAAGACACAATGAAAAAAGAAAACTACCATCCAATATCCTTGATGAACACAGATGCAAAAAGACCTCAAGAAAGTGCTATCAAACTGAATCCAGCAGCCCATCAAACAGTTTATTCACCATGGTCAAGTAGGCTTCATTCTGGTTTGCAAGGTTGTTTCAACATACACAAATCAATAAATGTGATACACCACATAAAAAGAATTAAAAACAAAAACCATAGAATCATCTTAATAAAAATGGAAAAAGCTTTCAATAAAATTCAACATTCCTTCATCAAGAAAATACTCAAGAAACTAGCTGTCAAAGGAACATACGTAAAAATAATGAGTCATCCATGACAAACCCACAGCCAACATCATACTGAATGAGCAAAATCTAGAAGCATTCCCCTTGATAACTGGAACAAGACAAAGTCTGCTATTCAACATAGTACAGGAAGTCCTAGCCGGAGCAATCAGACAAGAGAAAGAAATAAAAGACATTGAAATATGAGAAGAAGTCAAATTCTCTCTCTTCACTGAAAATACGATTCTAGACCTACCTGGAAAACCGTAAAGACTCCACCAAAAGAGTCTTGAAGCTGATAAACTTTAGTAAAATTTCAGAATACAAAATAAACATATGAAAATCAGTAGCATTTCTACACACAAAGATCAAGCTGAGAGCCAAATGAAGAACACAATCTCATTTACAATAACTGGAAAAAAAATGCATTGGAATACTTCTAACCAAGCAAGTAAAAGATCTCTACAAGAAGAACTACAAAACACTGCTGAAAGAAATCACAGATGATACAAACAAATGAAAAAACATTTTATGCTTACGGATTGGAAGCATCAATATCATTAAAATAGCCATCTTGCCCAAAGCAATCTAGACTTCCAATGCTATTACTATCAAACTATCAATGTAATTTTTCAGAGAACTAGAAAAATCTATTTTAAAATTTACATAGAACCAAAAAATAGCCCAAATAGCCAAGCCAATCCTAATCAAAAAGAACAAAACCAAAGACATCATATTACCTGACTTCAAATTATACTATGAAGCTACAATAATCAAACCAGTATGGTACTGGTACAAAAACAGACACATAGTATAATGGAATAGCATAGAGAACCCAAAAATAAAGCTGCATGCCTACAGCCATCTGATCTTTACCAAAGTTGACAAGAATAAGAAATGGGGAAAGGACTTTCTAGTCAGTAAATTGTGCTTCGATAGCTGGCTAGCCATATGCAGAAGATTGAAATTGGACCCCTAGTTTTCATCATATACCAAAGTTAACTCAGAATAGATTAATGATTTAAATGTTAGACTTCAAACTATAAGAATCTCAGGAGAAAACCTAAGAAACATCATTTTTGACACTGGCCTTGGGAAGGAATTTATGATTAAGTCCTCAAAAGCAATTGCAACAAAACCAAAAATTTAACAGTGGGATCTAATTAAACTCACAAGTTTCTTGCACAGCAATAGAAGTGACAAACAGCATAAAAAGACAATATAAAGAGTGAAAGAAAATATTTGCAAACTGCATCTAACAAAGGTCTAAAATCTAGAACTTGTGAGAACTTAAACAACTGAACAAGCAAAAAACAAATAACCCAACTTAAATATAGGCTAAATACATGAACAGGTACTTCTCAAAAAAGACATATAAGTGGCCAACAAACATGAAAAATGCTCAACATCACTAATTGTCAGAGAAATGCAAATCAAAACCAGAATGAGATACAAACTCACATCTGTTAGAATAGTTATTATTTAAAAAATCATAAAACAACAGATGCTGAAAAGGTTGCAGAGAACAGGAAAAACTTATCTACCCTTGGTGGCAATGCAAATTAGTTCAGCCAAAGAAAGTAGTTTAGATAGTCCTCAAAGAACTTAAAACACAGCTACCTTTTAATGCAGCAATTTCATTACTGAGTATATTTTCAAAAGAAAAACAACTGTTCTATCAAATAGACACATGAGCTTTTATATTTATTGCAGCACTATTCACAATTGCAAAGTCATAGAATCAATCCAGGTACCCATCAACAGCGGACTGGATAAAGAAAATGTGATGTATATACACTATGAAATACTATACAGCAATAAAAAAAGAATGAAATCATGTCTTTCACTGCAACATGGATGCATCTGTAGTCCATTATCCTAAGCAAATTAACACAGGAACAGAAAACCAAATATCACATGTTCTCACTTATAAGTGGGAGCTAAATATTGGTTACTTATAAAGGTGTCAACGATAGACACTAGGGACTATTAGAATGGGGCAAGAGGGAGAAGGGCAAAGGTTGAGAAGCTATCAAGTACTATGCTAAGTACCTGGGTGATAAGATCAATTGTACTTAAGCCTCAGCATCACACAATATGCCCAGGTAACAAACCTGCATGTGTGTCCCCTGAATCTAAAATAGAAGTTGAAATTAATAAAAAAACAAAAATATATAAAGTAAAAGGGGCTGGAAATACAAAAGAAGTTCCCAGAACATACCGTAGTGCTCAAAACTACATAAACTACACACACACACATACTCTGTTACACAACACACAATAATCAATAGCACAGAGGTGAAGATGTCCCGAGAGCCAACTGAAGGAACTCTCGGTAGACAAAGATAAAAAATTTGAGCAACAAAATAAATAAAATAGTATTTACACACTGTTGGTGGGAATGTAAATTAGTTCAGGCAAGGAAAGCTGTTTGGATGTTTCTCAAAGAGCTTAAAACACAGCTACCCTTCGACCCGGCAATCTCATTACCAGGTATATTTTCAAAAGAAAATAAATCGTTTTACCAAAAAGACACATGCACTCATACGTTCTACCAAAAGACACATGTATAAAATATAAAATAAATATGAGTTCATGATGATACAAATAAAGGATAAGTAAATGCAGGAGAAGAGACAACCCTTCCTTTCAGAAAAGTTCCAAACAGTTTATATGGTTACTCTATCCTCCAGGAAGTGGAATGTAACTCCCCATCCTTAAGTGTAGGCTGTTCATAGTGACTTAAAGTACAGACAGTATGGAAAGGGAAGGGACCGGCACAAACACTACCTTAGCCAAGTGATCAAGGTCAACAGCAACCATGGTAAGTTATATTGATAGTTCATACTCTTGATATAATGTAATGAAAATGACTCTGCTCTTGTATTCTTCACGCGAAACCCACATGCCTAATCTAATCATGGAAAAACATCGGACAAAACTGAGGGACATTCTACAAAATATCTGACCAGTGCTCTCAAAACTACCAGGGTCATCGGAAGCAAGGAAAATCAAGAAAGTGTCACAACCAAAAGAAGCCTAAGGAGACATGACTACCAAATGTAATGTGATAGTCTTGATGGTATCCTGGAACTGAAAAAGAACATTAGGTAAAAACTTGGGCTATCTGAATAAAGTATTGACCTTATCTAACAATAATGTATCATTATTTGTTCATTAATTATAGCAAATACACTTTACTAATATAAGAAGTTAATAATATATGAATATTTTATCCCAATTTTTCTGTAAACCTAAAACTGTGCTAAAATGAAAAGTATATTTAAAAAATAGAGCACAGTTGCATAAATACATATTATTTTAGACCTTGAAGAAATCTAGAGATATTTTAGTATAACCCTACCCTTTTATTTTGCATTAGGGAAAACTGATGTCCAGAGAGAATAACAGACATGTGTAAGATCACTTAGCATCCAAACTTGTTCAGAATCATGATCATTTCACTTTATGCTAAATGGTGATACCAGCTAAGATACAAGCTCAGAGTGACTTGAATCCAAAAAGTTTCTTTTGAATATGTTCAAAATCATTTCTGATCCGGTAATTCTTTCCAAAAAGTCCATAAAATCAGTCAAGTTTTACAAAGAATTGTCAAAAATTGATAGGTCTATCAACGTAACATTCAGCACAGCACATAGAACTGATAAATGTTTCCAATGAGTATCACCAAAGGAAAACCGGAAGGTCTCACTCGAGTGATGTAATGCTTCCATTTAATTTTTGCAGTTTTTGCCTGGGCTACAGATAAAACCCAAAGTTTTTAGGGCTTCAAAGTAAGCAGACTTTGGAAGATTAACTCTACTAATCAAACTTAGAATGAGATTAAAGTGAATTTAACAAGTCATTTTATTTATTCATAGGTAATGAGACATGTATCTCATAAAGCAAAATACTGGTGTACACATGAGCAACCTGCTCTTACGCTGTAGTCACATCAACAGGAAAAGCCATGTGATAACCCAAAGTGTGCCTGGTTGGAACTGGAGCAAAGAGTGTAAGTTGATTGTTTTGAATTGTTAATAGAATTAAACACAATTCCCGCATTAGTCCATCTTGCCACGGAAAACTACTTGTTTAGGGTGTACTAGCAGTAAAAAGCCTTTTCCAGGCTTTATCAATTTGGCTGCATATTAGAATCTTCTGGTGAACTTGGACAAAATGCTGATGCTGAAGCTCCACCCCAGAACAACTGACCTGGAATCTCTGGAAGCAGGACTCAAGTTTTGCCACATTGGCACTTGTAAATAGCTTCACAGATTCATCACCTACGCAGCCACAGTTGAAAATCACCAGTCTGCATCCTGTATGTTCCCAGCCCTTCCCCCATACCACTTCTGAAAGCCAAAGAATTTTGTTCAGGAACTTTTGTTTCAAAGAAATATTACAACTAAAAATGACAATGCTAACTTCATATTTTAATAGACAACTCCTACCAGCATTATGACACACATGCTGTATGCTGATGAATGCTCATGTTCTATTCAAATCAAGTAAATCTTTATATATATACCATTTTATATCATGCTATATAAGAAAAGGAATTACATATCTGCCAGACATTTTCTGAAATCAGAGTTCAACTCTCACCATCTTCTCCTAGGTCTACTGTAAGGATCACCATTGCTGGAGAAATAGAAATATCAGCAAGAAGTGGGTTCAGTAATTATTCAGCTGTAAATTGTTATATTATTATTTTGTAAAGTGCTATTTTTCATGGTTTTCTGTGGTTTCAAATGTTCAATTGTTCATGCTGTTCCTTCTCTCCAACCCCCAGGGGTACAAGTGGGGTTTGGAAGTGACAAGAGACGTTGAGTATGACTCATTCATGGGCCTGTACCTGTATAACTTCTCTTCTTCCTCTCTGCATTACTTATGGTGTGTAAAAAAAGTTTTCATATCTTCACCTCAGCAAAGAGGATGAGGACATAGACTAGAGTAAAAATATAGGCTGCCACACTTTTTGTTGTTGTTGTTGTTGTTGTTTTTGTTGGTTTTTTCTGAGGCAGAATCTCACTCTGTCGCCCAGGCTGGAGTGCAGTGATGTGATCTCCATTCACTGCAGCCTCCGCCTCCTGGGTTCAAGCGATTCTGCTGCCTCAGCCTCCTGACTAGCTGGGACTCCAGGCACCCGCCACCACGCCTGGCTAACTTTTTGTGTGTGTTTTTAGTAGAGATGGGGTTTCACCATGTTGGCCAGGATGGTCTTGATCTCCTGACCTCGTGATCCACCTGCTTCCACCTCCTAAAGTGCTCGGATTACAGGCATGAGCCACCGCGCCCAGCCGGCCAGTTTTTGTTGATATCCTTGTTACTAATGTTTTCTGTTTCAAGATGAGAATAGATGGGCATTATGTTTGAAAACTAAGTTTTTCCATTTTGTAAATAGTTATAAAATGTTATTTTTTAAAGTAAAATAATTAGTTAACAAAATAATTAGAAATTCACAACTATTGTTGGTACAGAGGCATAGAAAAGGAGTCTAAGATTTTACAGTGAAAACATAAAAAGCAGTGGTTTTATAGTGTTAACACGGCAGCAGTCTAATAGTGTTAGGCCCACAAACTAATCTTTTTAAGGGGTTTTATATATTTTATTTACTACTTGTAAATTCTGTGATTTCACACTCAATAGCTGTATGTCTCCTACGACTGAATATTGGTGGTGCCTCAGTCACCATCCACATATAAATATACATATATTTGCTTTAAATATTAGATATATATATATATTTGCTTTCACCTTTCACTTCAGGAGACATACATCTGACTGCTTTTGTACATCTGGCTTCATCAAACACATCTGCCATCCTTCAGTACATATGCCTATTCTAAATGCATCTGTCTGAATCAAAATCATACTGCATTCTCCCACAAACACAGATTTTCATGAAGCCCACATTTTAAAATGTTTCAGAAATAAGATATAGAGTCTGTTTTTGGTCTACCTAATTGCCTTTGTTTTCCTTTCAATGTTCTTTTGTGATTTAATTTTTATCCCATGAATAGCAGCCTGGAAGCTATGGTTCTCCCTTTTTCCAACCTCATTGGGAATAACTCTCATTTCAAAGCTGACACCAAGATTTAGCTCTGAAGTTCCTAGAGTCTGACCCTTCGCTGGATTTCATGATTGAAAACAAAAAGAAAATAAGCATGCGGTATTATTGTTTCTGTCTTTCTTTGTGCAGAATAGTTCTCCCTAGCTAAGGAAACATCAAAGGAAAACATACAAGATAATCTTTAATTACCCGTGAATGCAACCTGCTTTAAAGATAATGAAAAGGGGAAAATTGAGGCCTGATTTGTTTCAGTTGACAATCATTAAGGGACCTTTTGCAATGCTGATGCTAACTGCAATCATATCTGGCATCATTCATTTTCTTATACATTTCACCCCAGTGGACAGTTTAGAGAATGGAAGGCAGAGCAAGCACGTGGTGCATAGGTAGGTGTGTTACTATGGATTCCTGCTGTGTGGCTGCATGCATTTGTCTTTATCTGATTTTTCTCCCTTTCAATTATCTCTACACATAAACTCCCCTGCCATTGCCCCATCCCCATTGGGTTGATTTATTTTAAAGTAATATCAAGACATTAGATGGAAACAAAGCTAAAATAACTGAAGAAACTTGAATGCTGCTGCGGCTTTAAAATGAAAGAGAGAATTTTAAAAACAGTAATGAACTGCTTCCAACAAGCCTTCAGAATCAGTCTCAAGGAGCTAGATATACTCCAGGTGAAACCCATAGTAGTTCCAACAAAGTTGTCCACTGGGGCAGCCAGCAGTAATTGATTCACACAACACACTCCCTCTTCATCCCTCCCAATTCTCAAAGTTTTAAGGTTTTATAAGGGCTAAGCATGTATCCTATACTAGTGCCAGTCAATCCAATTAAAATTTAGTCAAGTTGCGCTTTCTATATGCCAAGCACACGACATTGCACTGTGAGTACAAAAGGAAAGAGACACAGGCTCCGCCCTCCAGGTGTTTATTGCCTAAGAGGAGAAAGTAGTCATATAAAAGATGTATGCATAAAACATTGTAGTAACACAAGGAGAGCTGTTGGATATACCTGATAATTCAGAAAAGGAGAGGAGATGACACACAAATGAGATGAGACTTAGGGAAATAAGCATGGGAAGACTTTTATAGCTGGTATAAAATGAATCAAGTAGGAAACAGAATGGTAAACATGGTTAATAACTCCAAGATGTTGAGCAGTATAAGCACATCAACTGTAAGTTGATGAAGGCAGAAATTAAAGCTATAGAAATAGGTTTGAGGTGGTCCTGGGAGACTAAGAAATTTAGAATCATTCTATATATCATAGTCATTTAAAGGATTTAAAGCTTAAGATGATTTCCAAGTTTTCTGACTTGAGTGTACAAAAAACAAAAAAAGGGATACCATTGAGCAAGGGAGTCCAGGGAAAGAGTAGGCTGAGGAGTGAAGATGAGATGGTGAGTTCAGAGTTCAGAGAGTTGGGGAAGGCTAGAGACCGCCAATTAGATTTTCTCAGAAGGTTGTTAGTTACATGTGTTTTAATCTGTAAATTAAAGGTGAAGACAGAGATTTAGGACTCTTCAGCATATAGATGGTTATAACACTATGAAGGTGGAGTACATTTATCAATAAAAGCATATATGAAAAAACAAGGTAGATAATTGGCTCTGATCCCCACCCAAATCTCATTTCAAATTGTAATCTCCATTGTTGAGGGAGGGCCCCTGGTGGGAGATGATTGGATCATGGTGGCAGTCTCCCCCATGCTATTTTTGATAGTGGGGGAGTTCTCATGACAGCTGATGGTTTTAAAGTGTGGCATTTCCTGGCTCTTGTTCTCTCTCTTTCCTGCCACCATGTAAGAGATGCTTGTTTCCCCTTCGCCTTCTGCCATGATAATAAGTTTCCTGATGCCTCTAGCCACGCAAACCTGTGAGGCAATTAAACCTTTTAAATGACTTAGTCTCAGGTATTCCTTTTTAGCAGTGTGAAAATTCACTAATACAGTGGACAAGTGAAACCTTAGAAAACATTATCCTTTGAGGGATGAGATTAGGACGGTACTTCCTTTTGAGGAATGCCCACTAGAATCATTTGTGCTGTCTTTTCAAAATGCATATGCTCAGGTCTTTCTTCTAGTCTGTCACATCCAAAATAATATATCTTAGGTAGGACCTGGCCATAATGCATTTTGAAAAAGTTTCCCATAGATTCTTTTTCATGATTCTAGTTAAATATTGAAGTAGAAAGTTTCAAAAGTTATAGGTAGAAATATCACTGATGTCTTAATACTTACCCTAACCTTGATTTAACGGTAAGTTCTAGGACAAATGATGACTGATAAAATCAGTAACTCACAATGAGAGATACTTAAATGTTGCCCAATGAAAAAACTCAAATAAGGTTCAGAGTATATGCAACCCAAGTGCATTGCCTTTTGATTCTCGTTTGTTTTAAAGAAACATCATCAATAGATTAGTCAGGAATACCACCCATGGAAGGGTTTCAAAGGTGGTGAAAGATGATGCCTGGAATGCCCTGTCTTTAGGCATGTTTGACCTAACCACGTGGGGACACTGGACCACTCTGCATTCACACAAATGATCAAGATTATAGCTGTGACTACTATTATCAATTCCAAAAGAGGGCCAAGAAGACAAGTCTGATTTAGACGCATGGAGAAGACAGATTACTGGTGGGTGTGACCACAGGAGTAAGAGAAGCCAGGAGGAATTCACGTAGAAAGACTAAATGAGCCTTTCAAATGAAGTTTTTGAAAGCCCTAATGGAGTGAGACAAAGTCTACAGTATAATTTTAAGTGAAAAAAAGGCAGTATTCAAAATTGTATATACAGTAAATAAGTTGAAATATATAAAATTTAGCATATCTCTACATTACCACCTCCCCCCTTCCTCCACCACCACCACCACACACACAACACACACCCAAGATTAGGGAACAAAGTGTTGTCATTTTAGTAGTCAATGATACTTAACTGATAGTGTGTCCAGCATTGGTGGGTTCTTGATCTCGCTGACTTCAAGAATGAAGTCACAGACCCTCCCAGTGAGCGTTACAGTTCTTGAAGATGGTGTGTCCGGAGTTTGTTCCTTCAGATGTTCAGATGTGTCTCGAGTTTCTTCCTTCTGGTGGATTCCTGGTCTCACTAACTTCAGGAGTGAAGCTGCAGACCTTTGCGGGTGAGTGTTAACAGCACTTAAAAGGCGGCGCATCTGGAGTTGTTCATTTCCCCTGGTGGGTTCACGGTCTCACTGTCCTCAGGAGTGAAGCTGCAGACGTTCACAGTGTTACAGCTCATAAAGGCAGCACGGACCCAGAGGCTGAGCGGCAGCAAGATTTACTGCCAGAGTGAAAGAACAAACACCCCACAAACTGAAACTGGACCTCAGCTGGTAGCAGCTGCTGCCTTGGGTGGTCTGCTTTTATTCCCTTATCTGCCCCCACCCACATCCTGCTGATTGGTCCACTTTACAGAGAGCTGATTGGTCCGTTTTGACAGCGTGCTGATTGGTGTGTTTACAAACCTTTAGCCAGACACAAAAATTCTCCAAGTCCCTACCTGATTCCTAGACACACAGCACTGATTGGTGCATTTACAAACCTTTAGCTAGACACAGTGCTAACTGGTGTGTTTACGAAC
The DNA here is from genome assembly GCF_009764315.1 of Trachypithecus francoisi. Lineage (NCBI taxonomy): Eukaryota > Metazoa > Chordata > Mammalia > Primates > Cercopithecidae > Trachypithecus > Trachypithecus francoisi. The sequence continues at coordinate 22,871,044 of NW_022681454.1, forward strand.
CTTTACGTAGACAGAAAAGTTCTCCAGGTCCTCACCTGACCCAGAAGCCCAACCGGCTTCACCTCTCGATGGCACTCTCCGCGGAACTTTGCGGCACCTAGCCCGGGCACTCCAGGCGGCCCAGAGGGAGCTCATTCCCCCATCACGCCCAGCAGGCGCCGGCTGCACGCTGGGCCTGCGGGGTCCACGCCCACCCGGAACTCGCACCAGCTGGCGAGCGCCTCGCGCAGCCCGGGCTTCCGCTGGCGCCTCTCCCTCCACACCTCCCTGCCGGCAGAGGGAACCAGCTGAGGGCAAGGGAAGGTGGAGAAAGGCAGGCTGGAGTCATATGAGAACCACTGAAGTTTAGTAATAAAGTTGTCACCTGACATAAAGGGGTAAGGAGACACTGTCCAGGGTTTAAATAAGAGAATTGTCATCGTAGGAAGAAATAAGAGAGTTTTTAATCCCTGAAAATAGGCAAAATTTTAAGTAGCAATACAAGGATATTACCTGTGCTCTACAAAGGAAGCAGAGGTTTTTTTTGTTTCTCTGGAGTCCTTAAAGTGCTGTGTCATTCTCCTGCTGTAACCTCTTCTGCAGGAAGCTTGGCAGCGGCTACTGCTTCCTCACCCCAGGTAAACTGGAACAGGAGGGAGGACAGAGAGGAAGATGGGCTAATAGTCAATACAAGACTAAGCAAACACAAGTTCTCTTGCCTGTCACACAATCTGGAGCCTCCTGCCCCACCACTGCTTTTGAAGGAATGGTTACTTTGTATTCTTTTGGATAAATTTATTTGCAATACAAAGAAGTAGTTTTGCAATACAAAATAAATATATTTGTTATCCTGTTTAATCCACTAACTAAGGAAGTAGAGCCAAAGCGGACAAAATATCTTTTCAGGACAGAACTCAAAGGGAATTGTGTCAACTTCCTGGTTTAAAAGCTGCTTTGGTTTATGGAATCTAAGAAAACACTTACCTCATTGAATTAAAGCTGCTTTAAGGTTCTGAGTGTCTATCATTGGAAATAGTATAATGTAAAAGACTACAGAAAATAGGCCAATGACGTGTCTTCTGATTGGCTTTGCTGTCATGAGAGTTATTAAAAACCCAACGCACCTCTTCAGGAAGATTTTAAATACAAAGGAATTAGAGAATTAACAGGTTGTCTTCAGAACATTGAGAGTAGCTTAAACTGGTCAAAGAATATGTCCTTTGCAACAAAAGATCTTGAAGAACAGCAGCGTAACAACTGAAAAAAGAAAGAAGGAAACAAAACAAAACGAAAATCCTCTGGGTCTAAGATTCTGAGAAAATTCAGGAGCATAAGATAATCAACAATCCCACAACATACTGAAGTCTTCTGCTTCAAATTGAAAAATGACATTTATCCCCATGAGACTACTCGTTTGTGGTCATTATGAGAATTAATGCTTAATATATACTAGAGCTTAAAATATGTTTATGACATTAAAACACTTGTAAAACTTTGAATTGATTAATCATAGTCATTTGTGTTTTTCTAGGTCCCTGTAGGTGAGATCCATGTTACAGATTTTAGTCCTTAGTTTTAATTTTATGTTCTAAAAATGCTTCCTTGATAAGTTTCATTGGACTGAAAGAAAGTATTTTCCAATAGTTCCAATGCAGGATGGTTGTCAGTGTACCATCAGGGTTTCAGATTTAGAGAACAAAGGAAACTGATTCTAGATAAATTAAATGGGAAGATTTTTCCTGGAAAGACATGATAACATAAGAAGGAACTCACAGAACCTATGAAAACCTGAAGAACCAGGCTTGTAAATGATCAGTCAACAAAAAAGTCACAAAGTATTAAGCTGAAACATGCCAATTGTGTCACAGCAGGAAATATCTGGCCAGTAGGAAATAAAATGATCTCTAATTGACACTACATTCTAGTACCACTGTACTAGCTTAAGATTTTAAAACCTTAGTCTTCCAGTCCATGAACATACAGGATGAATGTCTTTTCATTTCTTTGTGCCTTGTTTTAATTTCTTTCGGCAATGTATCATAGTTTTCAATGTACAAGTCTTTCACAAAACTCTTTAGTTTTTTCCTACATATATTATTCTTTTAGGTGGTATTGTATGTAAATGGGATTATTTTCATATTTTTCTTTTCAGATAGTTTATTGTTGGTGTATAGAAACACAGCTCATTTTTGCATGTTGACTTTTTATCCTCAGCTTTACTACGCAGCAGCTTTTGCTTATTTGTAGGTGGTACATTCAGGACCACCAGTGGTTGCTTGAAGCTATAGAAAACCAAATCCTGTATATGCTATGTTTTGTGCTATCCACATATAAATATAATAAAGTTTAATTTATAAATTAGGAACAGTAAGAGATTAATAACTAGGGCTGGATACGGTGGCTCATGGCTGTAATCCCAGCACTTTGGAAGGCTCAGGTGGGCAGATCACTCAAGGGCAGGAGTTTGAGACCAGCCTGGCCAACATGGTGAAACCCCATCTCTACTAAAAGTACAAAAATTAGCCAGGTGTGGTGGTGCATGCCTGTAATCCCAGGTACTTGGGACGCCGAGGCAGGAGGATCACTTGAACCCGGGAGACAGAGGTTGCAGTGCACCAAGTTTGTGCCACTGCATTGTAGCCTGGGCAATGGAACAAGACTCCATCTCAAAAAAAAAAAAAAAGATTAATAACTAATTAAAAAAAGAACAATTATAACAATATACTGCAATCATCGTTATAGGAATGCGGTCTCTCTTTCTTCTCTCTCAAAATACCTTATTGTATGCAGTATTTTCAGACCATGGTTGACTGCACGCAACTGAAACCAAGGAAAGAATAACCAGGGACAAGTTAAGGACTATTGTATTTATTTATTAGTTCTAACAGTTTTTTAAATGGAATATTTAGGGTTTTCTATATATAAGATCATGCCATCTGAAAACAGGAACAATTTTACTTCTTTTTTTGCAATGTGGATGGATAACTTTTATGTTTTTTTCTTGCCTAATTGTTCTAGCTATGATTTTTAGTGCTATGTTGAATAGGGGTAGGAAGAGTGAGCATTCTTGCCTTGTTCCTGATTTTAGAGGAAAAGCTTTCACTTTTTCATTGTTGGGTATGTTAGCTGTGGGCTTGTCATATATAGTCTTTATTGTGTTGAGAAACATTTATTTTATGCCCAATTTTTTGCTAGTTTTTATCATGAAAGGATAAATTTTGTCAAATGTTTTTGCTGCATTCATTGAGATGATCATGTTTGTTTTTCTCCTTTATCTTTCTAATGTGTATACGTCACACTAATTAATTTTCATGTGTTGAATTGTTCTTGTATCTCAGGAATCAATCCCACTTGGTCAGGTATATGATCCTTCTAATATGCTGTTGGATTCAGTTTGCTAGTATCATATTGAGGGGTTTCATGTCTATTTTCACTAACAGTTTTAACCTATAATTTTCTTTTTTGTAGTCTATTTGACTACATTATTATCAAGAGAATGTTGATCTTATAAAGTGAGTTATGAAATATTCCTTTCTCTTTAATTTTTTGGAAAAATTTGAGAAGGAGTGGTACAAATTCTTTGAATGTTCAGTAAAATTCACCAGTGAAGCCACCAGGCCTTGGGCTTTTCTTTGTTGGGAGATATTTGATTACTGATTCAATCTCCATACTAGTTACACATCTGCTTAGATTTTCTATTTCTTCATGTCCATATTACTCAAATCAAGCTACATATTCAATGCAATCCGTATCAAAATCTCACTGGCATTTTTAACAGAAATTCAAAAAATTCTAAAATTCATCTGGAGCCACAAAAATGTCACAAACCCAAATTACTCTTGAGAAAGAAAACTAAGCTGGAGACATTATACTTTCTTATTTCAAAATATATTGCAAAGCTAAAGTAGTCAAAACAGTATGGTGCTAGCATAGAGCAGGCATATAGACCAAGAAAACAAAGTAGAGACACAAAATGAATCCACCCATATACAGTCAACTGATCTTTGACAAGGGTACCAACAATACACAATGGGATATAATCTTCTTTCTCTTCAACAAATAGTGCTGAAAAAAATTGATATACACATGCAAAAGAATGAAATCAGAACCTTATCTTACACTGTATGCAAATTAACTTAAAATGGATTAGAGACTTAAATGTAATACACAAAACTATAAAATCCCTAGAAAAAAAAACATAGGTTTTTCCTTCATGTTGTTGGTTTTGGAAAGGCTTTTACGGTTAATACACTAAGCACAGACAAAAATAAGCAAAGAAAATAAAAACACAAAATAAACAAGTGGGACTACATCAAACGAAAAATCTCCTGCACAGCAGCAAAGAAAACCATCAACAGAGTGAAAGAGAAGCCAACAGAATAGTAAACCATATTTATAAATCCTATAACTGATAAGAGGTTAATATCCGAAACATATGAGAAACTCTTGCAACTCAAGAGTGAATATAGTGTATATAGAAACCTTATTGAAAATGGTTACCCACTTGAATAGACATTTTTCCAAAAAAGATATACAAATAGCTGACATAGATTAAAAAATACACTATGTCACTAATTATTTGAGAAGTACAAATCAATACTACAATGAGTTATCATCTCACACCTCTCAGGATAGCTATTATCTAAGAACATCAGAACACAACAGAATGTTGGTGGGGATGCAGAGAAACTAGGAACTTGTATACTGTTGGTGGGGATGTAAAATGGTGCAGCCACTCTGAAAAATAATAGGGAGGTTCTCTGAAAAATTAGACATAGAACTACTGTATGACCAAACAATCCCACTCTTGAATGTCTGTCCAAAATAACTGAAATCAGAATCTCAGAGAGTATTAGCACTCTTATGTTTATCGCACCATTATTTGCAACAGCCAAGGTATGTAAACAACCTAAATGTCCATAATGGGTAAACTGACAAAGAAATTGTGGTATACATAACAATGGGATACTATTTTGTTTTAAAAAAGAAATGAAATTCTGCACTATATGACAACATGGATGAACCTTGAGGACATTATGCTAAGTGAAATAAGCCAGTCCCAGAAAGACAAATGCTGTGTGATTCCACTTAATGTATCTAAAATAGTCAAAGTTATAGAATCAAAGAGTGGTTGCAAGGGGCTGAGGAGAGAGAGAAATGGGAAGTTACTATTAAATGGGTATAAAGTTGCAGTCAAGTAATATGAATACGCCTTAAAAATCTGCTTTACAGATTTTTAGGTCAATAGTAATACATTGGATACAGAAAATGTTTCAGAACAAGTTCATGTTAAGTGTTCTTAACACAATACAACTTAAAAAAAAGTATCACCAAAATATACAAAAATAAAAGTGAATTTTAAAAATGAAAAGCAAAAAGATTCAAAGCTTCAGGATATGGGTAAAAGTAAGGAGAAGAAGAAATGAAAAGCCAGTCTGATCTCTTACACCAAGACTGTACACAATAGGGGATTTCCCCAAGGGATCTCAGAGCACTATTAAAAGAAATAATTGAATGCTGATCAGCCAAAAAATGGTAATGGTCATTTTGATCCAGTAGTCACAATTCACAAATGCAGAAAGGAACTTTAGAGGTCATCTAATAAAATTCACACATTTGACAATTACATAGCCAGGTTTCCAATTTCAGGAAAAAGTGTTAGCCGAAATATTCCATTTGTGCACCAAATAGTTTAATCTTGTTTTAAAAAATACATTTTTTAAACTGTAAGAAACAAACATTTAGTTGTAAATTATACAGAATAAAATGATCATTTGGAAAACTTTCAAAATTTATTGAAAGCAGAAAGAAAAATATATTATCAATCACGATTTCATGATTCCAATTAAGATTCCAAATAATTCCATGATTCCAAATAAGATTCCTGTAATTCCCTTCTTTTTTATTTATATACATATTTCCTAAATATATATAATTGTATATTCTGCCTTTTAGCTTTATGAAAATATTTTTATATTATTAATTTTATATAATTGTTATCTTTATATTATATTATTAAAAGCATATAATAAATATTGCTTCAGTGGTTGAATAATATTTTATTTCTCAGAGTACTGCTGAGTCTCTACACTGTTTGGGAAATTACTACATTTTATCATCATTAAAAATAAATTTTGATAACCTTCTTTCTATTTTACCTTAAACATGGGATACCTATAGTGGAATTATTAGATAAAAAGATATGAAACTTTGTAAACTCTGTGGCATCCAAACCTTACTTGATTTCCAATTGGTTTTGTCCAATATATACCCCTGTAGGCAGGTATGAGAATTGTACATCTCAAATATTTTAATTTGAATATTATAACTTGAAAAATGCATTTGCTAATTTAACAATCAAGTGGAGTCATTGTATTGATAAAAGTTATACTTCTTCATTTTGTATTTATTTGAATGTTGGTGAGCATTGTAGGATTATTGAGAGATACCACAGAAAGAATGTCAGACAGCGACCTCATTCTCATATCTAGTGTGACCATTTATTAACTATGTGACTCTGGCCAAGTCACTTAACCTCATTTTATGCATTTTCTCTCATTTACAAAATAAAGAAATCACCACCACAGTGTGCTGTGAAGACTAAATGAAATCATCACACATAAAATGGCTTTGTGAACTATAAAGCTGTTTACACTATCAAAGGGTTTTCTTAGACATCAATATATTTTAGAAGTTTGGGAGAGGGGTGTCTAGGAAAAAGCTCATCTATTTACCTACTTTCACACAAGTTCAGCACCTTAACATGAAGTATGGGAGTCGTTGCTCTCTGACCAAGCCTAATCTAACATTGTTGTCGCTAGGGTATCTGATTCAAGTTTGACCCTCTCTTCTCACCTGAGAATGTGGAGACAAATTAACATTTTATCATAATTTAGCATAATTATATCTACATCTCAGGGTTTTACCAATATTAAAATTGGAGTGCAGCATTGCAAAGAATGAAGAAAATCATCAAGGATATTCTCAAGAAGATTCTCTCCCCAAGAATTTCTCTCTCCATTTTTCTGAGAGCCCAGGCTGATTTACACAATGGTTAGAGTACCACACAATTAAAACATCATAAGTGGCAGGTATCAAACCAAGTAACCTCCACTCATTACCACTGAGAGAATCTTCTCTCCCAGTACTATGTGACAATTGAGTGAAGAGGCCCATTATCATCAACAGGCCAGGACCTTTACTGTAGCATCAGGAAAATGTCAACAATATGTTTTTTTCCAATAAAGCTGATAATTCTTCAACTTTAAGATAAAGCTTGTGTTGATTGGAATGTGATCTAAAAGAGATGGAGAGCCTTGGAAGAATTCAAGTGTATTTTTTATTTTGTGCTGTTTTAGTAAGTGTATGTATAGTACCCAAAGGTTAATTTTGCAAAGGAATTAGTTATAATGCCTCTCACCTGAAGGTGAGAGGCAATGGCAAAATACAGCTAAGATTTTCCACGATATTGTCTTTTAAGAAAAAAGTGTTGGATAACATTCCTTGTAGAAATAGTGGTGGATCCATCTAAAATATACTTGGGATTGCTGATTCTAATAGACTAAAGTAGGAAACTTTTATGTTCCAAAACAACATAGTCCAGGTAAATAAAAGAAGAATTGCTATAAAAAGCAAATTTGTTTTGGAATTCTTTATCCTTTCTTTTTAATTTTTTATTTGCATAGGTTCTGGGGGAACAGGCAGTATTTGGTTACATGAGTAAGTTCTTCAGTGGTGATTTGTGAGATTTTGGTGCACCCATCACCTGAGTACTATGCACTGAAGACACTTTGTAGTCTTTTATCCCTCACCTTACTCCCACTCTTTCCCCCAACTTCCCAGAGTTTATTGTGTTATTCTTATGCCTATGTATCCTCATAGCTTGGCTCCCACTTATGAATGAGAACATACCACACTTGGTTTTCCATCCCTGAGTTACTCACTTAGAATAATAGTCTCCAGTTCCATCCAGGTTGCTGTGAATGCCATTAATTAGTTCCTTTTTATGGCTGAGAAGTATTCCATTATATATATGGAATATATATATACACACACACACCCCATATATATATACCACATATATATACGCATCATATAAATATAAATATATAATAAAATATAAATATATATACATCATATAAATATATATGTGTGTGTGTGTGTATACATATATCACAATATCTTTATCCACTTGTTACTTAATGGGCATTTGGGCTGGTTCCAAATTTTTGCAATTGGTAATTGTGCTGCTATAAACATGTGTGTGCAAGTATCTCTTTCGTATAATGACTTCTTTCTCTCTGGGTGGATACCCAGTAGTGGGATTGCTGGATCACATGGTAGTTGTACTTTTATTTATATAAGGAATCTCCACGTTGTTTCCCACAGGGGTTGTACTAGTTTACATTCCAGCCAGCCGTGTAGAAGTCTTCCCTTTTCACTGCATCCGCGGCAACATCTGTTATTTTTCAATTCTTTGACTATTACCATTCTTGCAGGAGTGAGTAAAGTGATATCACGTTGTGGGTTTGATTTGCATTTCCCTGATCATTAGTGATGTTGAGCATTTTTTCACGTTTATTGGCATGTGTATATCTTCTTTTGAGAATTGTCCATTCATGTCCTTAGCCCACTCTTTGATGGAATTATTCTTGCTAATTTGTTTGAGTTTCTTGTAGATTCTGGATATTAGTCCTTCTATGTTAGCTTTTCTTCATACTATTCTGAGGAACTATGAGTAGTAATATCAGGTGGTTAATAACACAGGTTCTGGGGTCAGACTGCCTTGATTCAAATCAAAGCATCTTTATACAAAAGCAATATGAACTCGGGAAAGATGCTAAATACACTGACCCTTAATTTTCCTCTCCATAAAAACAAGGGGAGTAATATATTCCATATGTTAGCCTCATCATGAGTATTAAGTTAGATAATCTGTATAAACCAATGTAGTTCCTGGCACATATTAAATGCTCAATTAGTACTACTGGCATTATTGTAAGAGTTGACCTTCAATAATCTGGGTAGAAATAAAAAAGGTTTCCTTAGTTAACTAAATCTTTGAAATCATAATAATAGTTTCACCTTTTTGGAAAGTCACAACATATATTAATTTACTAAATGCTCTGAAAAGTCTTGCGTATGTTTAACACAACATTTTCTAAACTTAATTAGCCACGCAGTCATATTGGGCTTTTTCTGCGTTATGCACATCTCTCCTCTCTAACCACTCCAAATGAATATTTAATTTATTCACGGAGTAATAATTCAAATTATCCATTTAGAAGCAGTAACCTTAAGACTGTATTGCAAATGGGAAATCCCATTTCCTTAGGAGTGCGAAGGTGATCTGGCTATGACATTTATTCTATTCTCTGGTCCATGTTCGGGAGTTCTGGACATTCTCTTCACATATGATCTGATGAAATAGCTTTCTTAGATATAGGAGATATTTTGTCTAGACAAGGTTTAAAATGAGTTTGATTTTCCTCTAGAATTTCCACCGTCTCCAGAGAGCCCCAAAAGTCCTAGAAAAGAAGTTTTCATCAATGGGATTTTTCATATACTATGCAAGTTTTTGTTTGGATTACCAAAATGAGTCTCTTATGCATTTACTTTGAAAATGCTAGGATTAACCAATACCATTTTTATTAAGTAATCGAAGAGGGGTGAATATTATTTTATTTTTGTCTCTTAGAGTTCAGCAGTGAACTGGGCTGAGCCAATTTGCAGAGAAATGCCAAGACTTTGGATGATATTGGTGATTCCAGCATGTCCTCAAGGCTCTTCCCAAGGAAGTCAGGGTACAGACCTGCCCTGTGGTTTTATGTTTCTTATTCCAGCTCCTGAGTCCAGAGGTCTCCAGATGTAGATAGATGATAGATAGATAGATAGATAGATAGATAGATGGATGGATAGATAGCCACTTGCAGATATTAGATATTTTCTACCCTCCTTTAGGCTAATTTATAAATATGTAATATAGTATGAGGGTAAGTGTTGTCTTCTGAATATTTTTGTTCCACACGTACACTACTGATTGTTCCAACCATAGTCCAGGCACCACTATGAACACTCAGGAGATTCCATTTTATTCCTCTACTCAAAAGTTATTGGTGTCAATAAACAAACGTGATATTACTAGAACTCTATGATGTGGGTTATCATGTACCTTTTGCAGTTATAAATAAAGACAAATGACTAGATTAGAAACAGTGGATAATCTCCTGGACCTACTTGGACCAACAAACTATGGCCTGAAGCAAAGGTTATTGTTACTGGTCTACTTTGGGTTATGTGTATTCCTAAAATCAATAGCCAAAAATCAATGTGCATGATGAGTGTGGGAGTACCAGTAGTAACCGTAAGAGTAGGGTAACAGCAGTTCCTAAAAAGAAGCAGCTGGTAGGAAATCCTAGACGCCCACTTTGGAGAAGAAATAGAATAAAAGAAGAAACTTGGGAAATAGGCACAGGGCAGATAACATAGGACTTAAAGAGTGAATTAGTAAATGTTAAGTGTAATCAAAGATCTTGTTAAGCTTCAATCATGACCCAAGATGGCCCATAGGCTTAATTGACCTGGCCCAGGTCTCCAATTCAGACTCACCTTGCACCAATCCCTCTGGTTCTTCTGTTTCAGCCACATCATGCTATGAATCCCACGAAATCACCGCTTTCATATCTCCTTTCAGAGATATTTGGCACATAGATCAAGTATCACCCTCCCCAGGGAAGCTTGCTGAAGGTGACTCCACCCGCAAACTTTAAGTCCCGTGACATCAGGACCCATATTTCTATTGATCACTATTTCACTTCCAGGGATCAGTGTAATACCTAGCATTCTTGGTATCCAATAAATGTGTGTGGAATTGATAAATTAATAAACAAATAATCTAATTATTTCCTGAATATATAATGTTATCTCACACTTCTGTACTCCTGTAAATGCCATGTGCCCCTTCCCAGGTTTTCTTCATGGAAAGCTTTTGCTTTAGTTGTGATGACAACTCAGTGTCTTCTTCTCTGCTACACTTTTTCCAACTTCCCATTCCCTCTCAGAAAATCAGTTGCTTCTCCTATGTGACCCTAAGCATCCTATGGATTTTTCAATAATGACAAGTCATTGCACTTTATTGTTAATTATGTTTCTGTAACCAGCTTTCACTGTAATATGAGTTCTTACAACATAGTAATGTGACTTTGCATCAGCGACAACTAGCAAAGTGCATGAGATATACTACGTAGTTAATAAATATTCCTTAAATTGGTGAATGAAGTGAGAAAATAGGACTTTATCACTGAAAGGGGCTACAGAGATTCTCTTATTTTATAAATGAGAAAATAAGAATATAAAATATTATTATTTTTCTTCCCCATCAACCAGAAGGTGAATTGTGTATCTATTTGCCCATTATTATATCCTTAAAGTTTAGCACAGTATGTATGTGTAATACAGTACAGATGTGCTAAACATTAAGACATAATGTTCAGGGTTCAGCAAAGTATATATATCCAGTAAATAATGCTTAAATGTTATAGTTTAAAGTCTCAGAATTAATTGGTGAAAGTGTTAGCTCAAGAAGTAAGATATTCAAATGCTGGGTTCATCTTCTACAGATCCATGTGTGGCCTGTTAAAGAATGCTGACTGCCCTTGTCTTGTAGTTGTTCTCAGAAGAAAGGATAAGTTTCTATGCATTTTCAACTTAATAAAATAATCCTTCTTTGACTCCGTTTCCTCCTTTTTTTCTTTATTCTAAGTTCAATCTTGTCCCTTGAAAGATTCTGGCACAATCCACACTCCCCTAAGATGTAGTTCAAATCCAAATCAAATAGTCAACCATGAACATAGAGCAGCCACAGCTGTGGTTCTTGGGAAGCAAACTGGGTCAGTGAATATTGATTCAGAGCTGGCATAGAAGCCCTGTGTTCTCTTGTCCATTTATAAAATGCCCTCACATCTTTCAAAATTATCCCTAGCATCATATAGTAAAGCTGCCTAAATAAACTGTAGAAGTTTGTCACAAGATGTTTTGTAGGCATTGGAAATCTTTCAAAGAATTTTCAGTGAATTGGTGAAATAGTCAGCATATAACACTACGTGATAAATTTGGAGAGAAAGGTGTATGTACTGTATGACCTTGATTTTGAGATAAATGTATGAGAAAAGATATTTAGAACCCACATCAAAATATTGAGCGGTTTTCAAGAGTGGTAATTCCCTCGCTACCCAAAATGTCTTCCTTCTATTTTTTTTCTATTTTCTAGATGTTTTCCAACAAGCATGTGAAACTCCTATAGCTGGTGAAAAGTATTCTTATAATATTTAGTACCAATCCACTACTCTGAAAGGATATGCAATTGGTCATATGTGCGTCAGTAGAGTCTTATTTATTACTTTGTCCTCTCTAGAGGCATTTTCCCTCAGACTTTTTCTCATTATGCAATAAAATACTTTGTCTCCAGTCAAAACGTTTCCAAAAAGAAGAGGAGAGAATAATACTGTAGGACAAATTGGAATGATGGAAAGAATATGAGATTCTTGCAATCAGAAAGATTTGGGTTGAGTCCACGTTTGCCCCTTACCAAGAAGATGATCTTCCCTAAGTTGATTGAGCTCTCTGAGATCCAGTGTGTTCATCTGCAAACTGCAATTGCTAATAAGAGGAAGAAATGGACACAGGAAGAGGAAGTACATCAGTATGTTGAAGGCAGAATGGACTGGGGCAGTCAGTTAAATTGTGAGGAAAAAGGTGAAATGACCGGGACTCCAGGAAAGAAATTACTAAAGTTTATTTCATGTCTGTTATGGCCTGTAATGTGCTTTGCTTTGAAAATATGCTTTACTGGGGTGAACTATAGTTAAGTGACAAGTCATAAAAGCAGTATGGTAAAAGTAGTTGGCTTGGGGCAGGAAATTCCAAGCTGAAATGATCACAGATGCCAGGTTATACAAACAGTGACCTAGGACTCAGGCAGGTCCATCTTTCCCCTACATTATGTTAGTATTACTAAGGAACCTTTAAAAACTGTGAATGTCTGGGATAATTCTCAAATGAATGAAGGTGAGGAGGTGAGATTCAGGCATTCATCCTCACACACACACAAAACAACCTTTCCAGGTAGTTCTAATATGCAGACAGGATTGAGAACCACTGAGCTAGGCTATCATCACTCCTACGCTTCTAGGAGTAGGTGGCTCCCATCTAGCTTTGTTTTCCCCATTATTTAAGAATGTGTACAGTAAGAAGTTTCTCAACTGGAAGATGAACATCACTGTTACTCTTTCAATAGCAACTGACCTTACACCTATCTATCAAGGAGGCAATAGAGAGTGGCAGGGATTAAGATAAATTGGTGAGCATACGCCCTGTCTGAAGGGGCATCTGCTACTCACTCAGGTCGCACCCATTGTTGTCAGGAGGAATGCCTGCCTAGTGTTGGAGATTATATTTTAAAAGAGAAACCAGAATTCAAGATTTTGAATAACATCTCTCAATTTTTTAATGTTGGTTCAATTTTTAGTAATATCATAGGGGCCAAGAAAGCCATGACTGCTGGCCAATTCATGTGTGACTTTTGGCTTGATATATAGCATAGGCATCCATCACCAGACCCTTGGAGGGGCTGGAATAATGAGCTATTTCAATGAAATATAGCAGCTATGAAACAGAGTTTACCTTCACGCTGTTGAGGAGGTAGTTCTTGCCCTTGCACAAGGGACACAGCACCTGCACTGATGTTGGAAGTGTTTAGCTTATTAATAAGCCTGATCACTTGGTTTGGATTTGTGTACAGAGACCTAAGTCAGTCTCTGCAGGGGCCATAATGATAATTTCTAACACACTGGAGGTGACGTATGTAAAGTGCATAGCACCACACCTGTACATAGAAGACATATAATAAATGTTTGCTTCCTCTTCAACTCCGACTTTGCTGCTTTTCTCCCCTCTCTCCCTCTCCCACTCTCCCCTTACTTTGAAAACTAAACATTGGACATGTCACGTCCTCCTTCAGGATAGCATTGGTCAATGCCATTGATGGCTGTGCTGCTGTCATCACCTTTTGAGCTTTTGAATAGATGATTTTAACATTTATTAAGCATCCTCTTGTCCTCTTCCCTACCCCAGGAATCTGCAAGATTCTGGCAGAGTGTTAAGTACAAAAGTGCAAAATATGAAGAAGAACAATTTGGCAATATCTATACAAATGTAAAATACACATTCCCTTTGATATGAGAATTCATCTAGGAATTTGTCTTCCAGATAGGCTTATCCATTTCCTCAAACACATGGATTTGGAATGCTCAGTGCAGCCTTTTTTATGATCTCCAAAGTTGAAGATAACCTAAATATTTATCAAAAGGGTGTACATATTTACACAATAGGATCCTCTATAACAACACTTCTCAACCAGGAGAATTTTGCACCCCAGGGGACATTTGGCAATGTCTGGGGACATTTTCAGTTGTACAACTGGAGAGATTATGTAAGCTTATATATCCTGACAATATTTCTGGAAAAATGTATTTAAAAATTTATTAGCAATGGTTGAGAGACTAAAAACTGGAGAGAGACTCAAGACTGGAGAGTCACTGTAGAGGGAGGAGTTGCATTTTACTTTTATACACTTTGTACTATTTTAAGTTTTTAGCAAATCAACCTATTTCATTTCCAGTAAAAATTTGATTTTATGGTTGCTTTTGTTAAGCAAAATGAGTAAAGGTAAAATGGAACTGTGGCCAGTATCTCTCCTCTTTTTCTACCCTTCTCTTCTCTCCACAAAGGCACCCTTTAGTTTAGGATATGAGTAGTTTTCTGTGATCACAGTGGTCTCCCAGGAAAAAGCTCAGCTACCAGTAATTTTAACTTTAATAAAAATCTAATTGAAATGTAAACTCTGCTAGGAAGATTTATGTTTTGAGTTTTGCTTTTCAAATTCTGTTATGTAATAAAAGATTGTGTTGTGTGTAGTGGGATTTTAAGTATGGAGCTTTCTGGAGTCAGGAAGACATTTTTGGAGCTACTAAAAATATGCCAAATATGGAAGTAACTCTTCCTCTAAAAAAATTAATGTTGTTGTATACATTTAAGGTATACAACATGTTATGGGATACATAATAGTAAAAAAGCTACTAGAATAAAGCGAATTAATATATCCATGATATCACATATTTATCTGTTTGTTTGTTTGTTTGCTTTTGTGGCAGGAGCAGCTAAAATCTACTCACTTACCATGAATCCCAAATACAATACACTTTTATGACCTATAGTCCTCACTGGTACATTTGATCTATAGACTTGTTTGTCCTACAGATCTGCTACATTGAATTCCCTGGCCTGTATTTCCCCATTTTCTGTCCCCTTTCCCACCACTGTTTTCTTCTCTGTTTCTGAATTTTGTTTAAAATGTTCACATACGAGTGATACCGTGAATTAGTTTTCTTTTTGTGTCTGGCTAATTTCACTTAGCATAATGTCTTCCAGGTTTATTCATGGTGTGGCAAACGAAGAGATCTCTTCTTTTACAGAGCTTAATATTATTCCATGGTATGCATGTACCACAGTTCCTTAATCTATTTGTCCGTTGACAAACACTGAGGGTGTTTCCATATCTTGGCTATTGTGAATAATGCTGCAACAAAAATGGTAAAAATGGAGCTGCAGATGCCTTTACAAGGTAGTGACTTTTTTTTCTTTGTGTATACTGCCAGAAGAGAAATTGCTGGGGCATAAGCAGTTCAATTTTTAATTTCTTTAGGAAACTTTATACTATTTTGTACCAATTTACATTCCCACCAACAGTGTTTAAGAGTTTCCTTTTCTCCACACCCTCACCCAACATTTATTTGTGACTTTTTGATGCAACAAAGGTCAAAACGGGTGTGAGCCGGTATCTCATAGCGATTTGGATTTGCACTTTTCTTCCTCATTGCTCTTGGGTTGAGTGAACAATTTCCTCTGGGTACTCTATCACTTTACTTGTGTGTTCAGAGCAGTCACAAAACTTTACAACAGATTAGCTCAGCAATGTGTACTGCAGTCTCTAGGAAAGCATGTGCATTTTTGGTTTGATCTTTAGAGTCCTCTTTTGTCTCCAAAAGTTTCCAATGAACTCTAAGAACTGTATCTCTATTCCAAGAGCCAATTATGGCATTTACCGGTTAACTAATGGTCATTACATATGACCAAAAAAACACTAAAACATTGAAGTCCTGCTCTAATTGGAAAAGAAACACTTTAAAAATAAATAAATTAGGTTGTTTACGTTTTATCAACAAATAAGAAAACAATCTGGGACTGGCATAGTTACGTAATTTAAGAAAAAAAAATGCCAAAGGATGGACATGTAGATAGGGACTAGTGCCAATGATATTAGATAATACTGACATATAAATGACAATTCTATCAACATTTATATTATGCATATTTATAATCTTTCAAGGCAGGAAATACTTTTTTAATATGCTTCTTCTTTACTATGTAAAGTAATCTTTTATAGATTGGCCTCTTGGTTAATATCAGTCCTTCCAATCAAGCATCCAATTGTAATCCTGGCTCCCTCCCTTGAATCAGTTTTTGCTAGCTGTATATTAAATATACAGCCAATACCATATAGTTATGATTTCCATCTGTACAGTCTGATATTTTCAATGGCCCTAGCAGGATTTCCTTTGGGTACTTTGAACAGAGACAAAATAGGCAATCAACTATCCTGAAGCAATTACAAAGCTGGATTGTTCAATTTTGTATGGTGAGAATATCCTCATTTGCCGTCCATCTGACCTAACATCACTGCATATAAATGCAATAAAACCTATAGGCTCAGACTCAATCTTGGCATCACATATCAGAAAATTTTATCTTATCAAAAGCATTTCTCAGGTGAAATAAGCTGCCTATAGTTACAGAAATGCTTCAGCCATAAATGTGATTGCCATAAAAAATTACATTAGCTAAAGGTCGACCATTTAAAGAGTCAAAAAAGCTATCTAACATGCTTTCTAAAAAGAAATTCTTGGTTTCTGCTGGTAAATCCCAAAATTAAAATACTTTTCAGAGAGCCAATACTGTGAGTAACATAACTATAATCACTTACCTCGTGTGATCACTACAATAGCCTCCTAAGTGTTTTGCTTTAATGGAGAAGAGTAAACCATTCCAAACTAGCCTGGATACTTCTGCCAGGATAGTCTTTCTAAATGACAGTCTTGTCTGGTCACTCTCCAGTTTAAAACCATGACTCTCACTGGGTAAAGTCTTTGAAGATCTTCCTCAGACAGCAAAATAAGGCTTCTCATGATCTTACTCCAGCCAGTTTTTTCCAGCTACCTTCTGCAATTCTTCCACTTTCACCGTACACTTCAGCAATACCTAATCAATTGCAGTTCCCTAGTTAGTCCTGCTACCTGATGCTCAGAGCCAGGAATTAGGGGGTGTAGAGAGTGAGGCGTTTGCTTCAGGTGCAAAATTTAAGAAGATGACAAAAATCAATAATAACAATAAATAATGTTTTAATGCAATATTTTTAAAACCAAGATTAAAAATCTGTAACAAAAGATTGTTATAATATAAATATAATATTGTAAGCATCAAAAATATTATTTTTCTTCTAATACTCATTCCTCTTGCTTGACACATATGTTCTGCATTTGTTAACTCCACTCATCTTACTCATCTTTTAAGAAATTCCTCTTCAAGGAAGTGCTTTCTGATTTTTCCTTTCCCAGAAAGAACTCAGGGCTCCTTCTGAACTACCATGGTGCCTTGTACTTGCTTCTGTTTATTCATTTATCATACTGTGTTTGCTTATTTCTGTACCAGTGTGTGTTAGAACACGTCTCTATAGACACTATGCTTATTCTGCCTAACATCTCCTAGAGACTATGGTAAGCAGAATTCTAAGACAGCCCCATGATTTCCACTCCCACTGCTATTACACCCGTGATTAAGTTCCATTATATGGCAAAGGTGAGGGATCTCACCCCCTTGATTAGGTTACATTATAGAGCAAAGGTGGAGGGATTTTGCAGATGTAATTAAGGCTCCAAATTGGTTGAATTTAATCAAAAGGGAAATTATTCTGGATGCCCCAGAGTTAATCAAAGCCCTTGCAAAGAGGGCTTAGGTTTTCTTTGCAGTCAGAGAATATCCTGCTGGCTTTGAGGAGCAAGTGGCCATGAGTTCTTCAGCTATAAGGAAATAAGTTCTGCCAAAAAAAAAAAAAAACTAAGTGAACTTGGAAGAGAAGCTCAAGCCTCTGTTAACATTTTGATTGTAGTTTTGTCAGACTCTGAACAAAAGATCAAGCTGCCCTACGCTCTAATCTGTGCTCACACTACTGACCCACAGACATTGTTTTAAGTTGCTGGGTTCATACATAATTTCTTGTGAAAAATAAAAAACTAATACCGAGAATATTATACTAACCTCCTAAGTGAATTCCCTGTATATGATTTATCATTAAACTTTTGATCTGTTATACCACACCTAGATTAATCTTTCTGAAGAAGAGCTACGATTGTATTATTCTCAGCTAAAGACCTCCATTTAAAAACTCCTCATTTCCCACAAAGTAATGAAAAACTCCATAGTCTGTATTCCCAGCAATCTTCTTACAATTTGTCTTTCAAAACCTACCTCCCACTACTCTATAAAAACTTATGCCACTCCAATGAAATAATAATTCCCTCTTCTTACACATGATCTAGGCAATTATTGCCTCTATACTTTTGCTACATCTCCCAACAATTAAATACAGGATGATAAGTGCAAAAATCGAAGCATGTACAAGGAACCATGGTAGTTCAGAAGCAGCTCTGAGTTCTTTCTGGGAAAAGAAAAATCAGAGAGCACTTCCTTGAAGAGGTGTTTCCCAAAGGATGAGTAAGATTAGCAGAGTTAACAAATACAGGACACATATGTCAAGCAAGAGGAATGACTATCAGAAGAAAAATGATATCACATTTGATGAAAAATGAGGCTATACTTAGTAGATATAGCAAAACCTATTTTTCAGCTCTCAATCCCAATTCTTTCATTATTATCATTTATTGAATGTATACTTTCTTATCTTTAAAGACAAAAAGTTTTGCGTTCGGTTGGATATAAGAAGAGCATATTTTACCCAAATTCTCCCCTGTAAAGCCAACTGAAAACAGTGAAGGACATAAAAAGACAGTGATAAATGCCTATAATTGATGTAGAAGATATCCATCCTGTCAATCAACAAACTATAAATAATCATCACTAAATATTATGAAATACGACCATACTGAAGGAAGACTTTAAAAACATGTAAGTACTCCTGCAGAACATGGAAAGCTAGAAGAGATCTCCATAGTCAGGTGACTTATTTTAAGGGGTACATTTATTGAATTATAAAGTACATGACAGCACTATAAGAGTGTCAATGAGTTTTTATCGAAATCTCAGCCATAGTGGAGAAGGGGCCAAATGAAGATAACCACTGTGTTAGTCAGGTTTGTTATATATATACACAACTATGTATTGCTTAATGTCAGGGATAGATATAACCTATTGCTGCTAGGCTACAACCTTATAAAACATGTTACTCTCCTGAATACTCTAGGCAATTGAAATACAATGGTAAGTATTCGTGTATCTAAATAGATCTAAACATAGAAAATGTACAGAATAATTATGACATAACAGATAAAAGATGGTACACATGTATAAGGCAGTTACCATGAGTGGGGCCTTCAAGACTGGAAATTGCTCTGCATGAGCCAGTGGGTGGTGAATGAATGTGAATGTGAAAGTTTAACATTACTATACACTACTGTAGATTTTATAAACACTGTGCATTTAGGTTACACTAAATTTATTTTAAATAATTATTCCAGGCTGGGCGCAGTGCTCATGCCTGTAATCCCAGTACTTTGGGAGGCTGAGGTGGGAGGATCACGAGGTCAGGGGATCAAGACCATCCTGGCTAACATGGTGAAACCCCGTCTCTACTAAAAAAAATAGAAAAAATTAACTGGGCGTGGTGGTGGGCGCCTGTAGTCCCAGCTACTCTGGAGGCTGAGGCAGGAGAATGGCGTGAACCTGGGAGGCGGAGCTTGTAGTGAGGTGAGATCCCCCCACTGCACTCCAGCCTGGGCAACAGACCTCAAAAAGGAACATAATGTAACATAACATAACAAAACATAACATAAAGTAAAATAAATCTTATTCCATTGTAGGCCGGGTGCGGTGACTCATGCCTGTAATCCCAGCACTTTGGGAGGCCAAGGCGGGCAGATCACAAGGTCAGGAGTTCAAGATCAGACTGGGCAATATGGTGAAACCCCGTCTCTACTAAAAATACAAAAATTAGATGGGCATGGTGGCGCATGCTGAGATTGAGCCACTGCGCTCCAGACTGGGCCACAGAGAGAAGCTCCGTCTTAAAAAAAAAAAAAAAATTCCGTAATAAATAACCTTAGCTTACTGTAACTATTCTTACATTGTATAATTTTAATTTTTTTTAATTTTGGACTCTTTTATAATAATACCTAGCTTAAAACACAAATACATTTTATAGCCATACAAAAATATTTTCTTTCTTGATATCCTTATTCTGTAAGTTTTTTTCATTTTTTTAACTTTTATACTTTTTTGTTAGAAACTAAGATACAAACACACACATTTGGCTAGGCCTATACAGGGTCAAGAGCATCAATATCACTGTCTCCTGCCTCCGTATGTTGTCCTAGTAGAAGGTCTTAAGGTGCAATAACGGGCATAGAACTGCCCTGTCTTATGATAACAATGCCTTCTTCTGGAATAACTCCTGAAGGGCCTGCCTGAGGCTGTTTTACAATTAACTTTTTTTTTTAATGAGTAGAAGGAGTACACTATAAAATAATTTAAAAGGTATAGTAGCCTGTAATCCCAGCACTTTGGGAGGCCGAGACGGGCGGATCACGAGGTCAGGAGATCGAGACCATCCTGGCTAACACGGTGAAACCCCGTCTCTACTAAAAAAAATACAAAAAACTAGCCGGCGAGGTGGCGGGCGCCTGTAGTCCCAGCTACTCCGGAGGCTGAGGCAGGAGAATGGCGTAAACTCGGGAGGCGGAGCTTGCAGTGAGCTGAGATCCGGCCACTGCACTCCAGCCCGGGCGAAAGAGCAAGACTCCGTCTCAAAAAAAAAAAAAAAAGGTATAGTATAGTGAATACATAAACTAGTAATACAGCTATTTATCATCATTGTCAAGTATTATGTATTGTCTATAACTGTATGTGCTAAACTTTTATATGAATGCTAGCACAGGTTTGTTTACAGCAGCATCACCACAAACACATGAGTCATGCATTGCACTATGACCATACAATAGCTATGACATCACTAAGCAACAGGAATTTTTCAGCTTCATTATAATATGTATGGGACAACTGTGTATATGTGGTTCATCATTGACTGAAATATGGTACATGACTGCCTACAAACACACACACACACACACACACACACACACACACACGCTGAGAAGTATCAGAATCTGCTGTCTGCAAGCAGGAGACCCAGGAAAGCCAAAGTGGTAATTTAGCTGAGTCCCCAGGCTTGAGAACCAGTGAATCCATGCTGTAAACTTAGCCCAAGGTCTGGAGAAGATGAAATGTGATGTACCAGTTCAAGTGGTATGGCAAGAAAAAAGGGGAAATTTCCTCCTTCCTTCGGCTTTTGTTCTTTTCAGGCCTTTAGTGAACTGGATGAATGACCACTCACATTGAGAAATGCCATCTGCTTTACTGAGTCCACCAGTTCAGATCCTGTCTCATTCAAAAACATTCTTATGGACATACCCAGAAATAATGTTTAAACTGGAAACCCTGGGGCTAGTCAAATCGATACATAAAATTAATGATGACAAGCACACAAACTAACTTTGCAAGAAGCTGGTTGCTTTTGTGGCAAAATGAATGAAAAATCAGAGTAAGTAATCACATACGAATCTACTGATCTTGCCAGTTTACTTAAACATAAACAATAAGCCCACAATAATAATTGTAATGTGTGATTCTTTTGCTGTAGAATTAGCAGACCTTCTATTGACTTAGAATAGAATCATGTTTCTGGGGTAGATTATGTCAACTAAATTACATCCAATCTGCCTGCTCTTTAGCACCCTTTGTAAATCTCTCTCCACCTATAGTCTTTAGCAAACTGCTGGCTCAGAATAAATGTCCCAGATTTTAAACAATAATATGAAAGTCTCCAACATTGTAATTACTCAATGACACAGCCAGGAGAAAAGAGAAATATCAAAGAAATGTAAATAATTTCAAGTATAAATATCAGCATAATGGTCACAAAAGATAACTAAAAATGAGTTACAAGCACTTTTTTTCATAAAATCAAGGTAATTAAAAAATTAATGTCATCCTGAAAGGAAACTTAAAGGTGTAGACAACAGTGATTAAAAAGAGAAAAACAAATAAATAATAAGATGGAAAGTAAGAAAGCAATAAATGGAAAATTTTTTAAAAACTTCAGTTATTAAAATTATATTAAAAATAGTAAATACAAGAGTAGACATTGCTAAAAATATTGTGAACAAAATAGGCTTCAGAAAATTGAACAAAATAAAACAAATATTTTAAAAGAATTACAGAGAAAAAGATCTGAAAGGCAGTCACAAGATAATATAATGTGCACATACTTGGTGTTTCAGATGAAGTAAAAAGTAAAAATGAAACAGGAGAAATATTAAGGATGTAGTAAAAGAAAACTTTCCAAAAGTTAAAAAAGAAGTGAATCTAAAGAACAAATAGGAAAATTGTACCTTAGAAAAACTTTATGCAGGATAAAAACAAAGAATAAATGATAAAGTATAAACAATGAAAGGGTCATTTAGGGAAAATGTTCAATTTATGCATAAAAGGGAAAAATTCAGTCTAGCTTCAGTCACTTTTATTAAGTTAAAAATTGTGAAATGTGTGAAGAGCAATGTTACATAGTCCTCAGAATAAAAAAGTGTAACCCAAATGTTTTATGCAACTTTCAAGAACTCTTAGAATACAGCACCATGAGCTCTTAATGAAAAAAAGTTGATGTACATTCTTTCATAAATTACATAGTGAAAGAAATAAGCCTGAAAATAGGAATGAGTAGTAAATGCATAAAAATAGCTAATTAGAAATAAAGAGATATGGGAATTATGTAATATAATACAAATATTATTTATATTGTAATGTAAAATTATGCAACTATAATACAAATCTCAAGGTGAAAAAAATAAAATTTTAAGTGTGCTGTTTCTCTTCCTTTTTAATAACTGGACATTAATTCAACATATAAATAACTTAATACAAGTTTTAGAAATTTAAAAGTATGAAGTAACCTATAAAAAATTAAAAATAGAAATATAGACAAACCAAACTTGAGGTTAGTTTGGAGAAATAGATGTGGTAGACAGGAATGGAAATTAACTAGATACCTCATCTTTGTTGATAGGAGATCAATTTATGGTATCTAAAGTTGACATATACAGAAAAAAAGATTTAAATCTAATTAATATATAAAACTTTAAAGACAATGTTTCAAAACACTAAAAAGAGCACATACACTTTTTAAAGTAACAGAATGAAAATGCACAAACATAGCAAATTAGAGAAATATTGGTTTTAGAAAGGAGAATGTTAAGTGCATAAATAAATTGGGATTACATGTTCTCATTTCTGTGCATATACATTGATATCCATGTATATGCATTGAAAGTTTCTAGAAGTATAATAAGTAGTGACTAATAGTAGCTTCCTGAAAGGCTGAATTAACAGAAAAAGTTTTATTTTGTAAGCTTTTGATTTGTTTGTCTATTTGGCTATGTCCATTTATTACTTTACAAAAATTAATAAAAATATTTATCTATTAATCTACATCATATATAACAATATATATTACATTATACACTGTGCAATATATGTTATGGTACAATATAGGTACATTGTGCAATATGTACTACATAAATGTATACAACTTCTTATTGTTCAATATAATCATTATATGCACATAACAATATAGACCTTTGAAGAAATATAATCACATTTGCAATATGATTACATTGCCTCTATTTAAAGGTGAAGAAAACACACGTGGAGATCAATCCAAGATTATTATTATTATCTTTATGTATATTATGAAGCCTTTTCCCATACACATATTTTTCTAATAGATTTTATTATATTTCACATAGAATTCTGTATCCCACTTTTTCATTTGACTAACATAACGTTTATTAAAAGATTCCATATTCTTCATAAGTGTAATTGTAATGTCTGGAAAATATTTCTTTTATTTTATTTTATTTTTTTTTTTGAGACGGAGTCTCGCTGTGTCGCCCAGGTTGGAGTGCAGTGGCCGGATCTTGGCTCACTGCAAGCTCCGCCTCCCGAGTTCCCCCCATTCTCCCGCCTCAGCCTCCCGAGGAGCTGGGACTACAGGCGCCCACCACCTCGCCCGGCTAGTTTTTTGAATTTTTGGTAGAGACGGGGTTTCACCTTATTAGCCAGGATGGTCTCGATCTCCTGACCTCGTGATCCGCCCGCCTCGGCCTCCGAAAGTGCTGGGATTACAGGCTTGAGCCACCGCGCCCGGCCAGGAAAATATTTCTTAAATAACCATACCATATTTATTTGAGTACATTATGAGCCAACATTTAGATTGATTTAATTTTTTTCATAATTGTAAATAATATTACAAGAAACATTTGTTTTCCAAATGATTATCCTTATTTAGTACATTTTTATTAAGGTAGATTCTCAGATGTGGAACCGTATCAAAGATATCAGTTACCATACTTGTGGACATTCTTTATTTCCCACTGGCTAATGTAATATTTCTCTAAACGAAGACACCTTGGCACACTTCTTTACAATATACTATCAAATTTGTATTTCATAGGTGACTAATATGCAAACAATATATGAATATATGAAGTGGATATTAATCAATAAGAGACACTCTAACCAGGTTGTAATAACATGAAACTAATGGTAAGAGGTCTACACTAGAGATGTCCAGTCTGTGATACTTCTGCTTCATGCACCATGACTGTTACATCAAGATTTTTCCAAGAGCTTCTGAGTTCCCAGCTTCCTTGGGTATTCTTTCTTAAAATCAGTCTTGAGAACACAAAAAGCGCAATCCAGATTTGTTATTTCCAGCTTCTTTGACAGAAACTTTTTCTCTTCCACTTTAGGAAGGAAAGGAGTAGGTCTCACTAATCTAGAATCTACCTCTGGTGAAGAGCCCTGGGGTATAGGAACCTCTATCACACCAAACAAAGGGGCAAAGTTTGGCGGAGATGCTGAAAAGCTGAATGACTCTAATGACTACCTGACAAATCTTTCTTGAAAGTCAAATGGTTTCCAAATCTTTGCTTTCAGCAAAATTGGGGAGGACCTAATCAAGGTGTCAGCTAGAGTAAAAGTAATTTATACTACATAACTGTAAATTTGGGCAAATATCTCCAAAAGAGATCAAAGAATGGAGTGACATCACTCCTTCCATTTATGCCCACTTATTTATGTGAATATGATTCCTCAGGGCTTATATCTGTAAAACCCCAAAATAGAAGCAGAACTCAGGCAGCAACTATGTGATTCTTGGTAATATTCCACCCATTGACATCAGAACCAATGAACAAATAAAAGACATCTACCTCACTACAAGATGAATATCCAATAAAATATTAAATTCATGCTTTAACATTGTTAATCAAATGTGAAGTATAATACGTTGTTTTGATCAATGGTGTGCTTATGCCAACTTCAATAACTCAATGTGGAAAATATTTTTAACATTTAACAGTCTTATGGTTATAGGAAACATTTAAAAATTAAATCTCCATTTATACACATAATATATTTTAGAAAAGTATGTTAAGGTAATCAATAAAATCCTTTCAAGCATATAATACATGACATTAGGATTAAACATTTTGGAGAAAGTAGAATAAAAATGCTAGCTTGAAGAGCAAAATTAATGCTGTTATATTTAAATTTGTTTATGTATTTTAAATGAATACTGGTGAGTATTTAATAATATGGTATTTACATTGTATTGAAAAAATTTAAAGCATGATCTAACAGTTTTATTTTTAAATGTCAATATTTACACTATGCATGAAATGACATCTTTGAAAGTGTTTAAATATATGGTGACAAATTTCAGCTGCCAACCAATGTAAAAATGTATGTATAGTTTTACTAAATTATTTTAATGATACGCAAATAAAAACATTTCAAGGATGCTCTGCAAGCTACACTCATTAATATTGATACTTTATCATAATTATTATTCCAAGTGGTATATACAACAGACAACCTCACCTCATCCTTGAATCCCACTTTATGCTTATGATACACCCCACGATGGTCTCACCCCAAAACATTAACCCCGTTTAAGCTCTGAAATCATGTGTGACAACCATCAAAATGGAAGAATTAAATGGCACACATTCAGCAAAGCTAACTAATGAACTTTAGAGTTTTCCATTGATCCTGTCACTTTACTCCTTTAGTACAAAGGAAAACCAAATGCAATCAAGCCAGTTTCTAAGGTGAGCATCTCTTCTGCCAAGAAATGACTCCAGTGGGACCACTGATCTCGCCTGTTGCTCCTGCCACTCACAGCCATGGCTGTTGCCTCTCAGCCTTCTGGTGTATTCTACATCCAGGGGCAACAATTAGGCTTTTGCTGTCTTCTTTCAGACATCCAACATGTTTGTTACAGGGTAAGATATTCCAGATAGGATGCAAAAAAAATATTTTCACTTAAAAATTTTCTTGAAAAGATTTCTGATTTTCGATGTCTGTGGGTTATTTAGAGTTTTATCCAAGCAATTTTTATTTGTTCTGGAATTAAATAATGGAAAGGATAGAAATGAAACTGATTTGAAAATATGTATTTAAAAGGTAGTATGGAAGATTTATATAAGCCTAAGCATAACAGGTTGTACCACACACTTGTTACTCAAGATAAAGCTCTATTAAAATGCTCTTTCATAAATTGATCTATTGGGAATAACTAAAGTTCTTATTCTCTCAATGAGGAGGAAGAAAGAATCATTTCCTTTATGTAAATGGAGATGTATCAAGAGTTTCCTCAAAGTTAAATATAAGATTCAACCAGGGCATAACTCTCTGGCTCCAAAGGTGCCTTGCAAACATGTCAAGCTGGAAGAAAATTGTATATTATACAACAAACCAGATTTTGATAACTCTACTTCCTTTTCATCTTTCCAAAATATAGTCATAAAAAATGTAATTAAATCAGGTAATCCAGTTTGAAACTAATGGTGATTTTTAATGTTGAGTCAAAAAGATGCTAAAAGGAAAACAACATTATCCGTTTCCAGCAAACACACACATCTAGAATTTGAAATCTCTACCTTTACAATATGAAAGAAACCACTCAGACTTTCACAAAATTATTTGTGCACATAAAACATACACAGCAGTGTTAAAGGTATTGAGGATTCAAGATGAATAAAAAACAATCTCTCCATTCTAAGAGCTCACAGTCTAAAATAGGGAGCTAAAATTATAAATTGTAAATTTATAATTGTATATTGTAAAAGGTAAATTTATAAATTGTAGTGCACTATGTATTTTAGTGAGAGGAATAATAATCATTTTCTACTGCTGATTGTGTTTCTTCTACTTGATAGCTACATGCCAAGCATGTGATTTAATATTTTTGGTCTCCTAATGGTGTCCTAAAGTAGATCTTATTATCTACTAAATCTGAAGTTGGGAAAGAAAATGTAATCTATTTTACATAACAAGTATGTAATTATGGGCCAGGCACAGTGACTCACGCCTGTACTCCCAGCACCGTGTGAGACCAAGGTGGATGGATTGCTTGAGGCTAGCAGTTCGAGACCAGCCTGGACAACATGGCAAAACCAAGTATCTACTAAAAATATCAAAATTAGCCAGATGTGGCGGCACACGCCTGTAGTCACAGCTACTCAGGGGGCTGGGGCAGGAGAATCGCTTGAATCACTGGAGGTTGCAGTGAGTAGAGACTGCACCACTGCACTCCAGCCTGGGCAACAGAGTGAGGCTCTGTCTCCAAAAAAATTAAAAGTATGTGATTATAGCATAAGAGATAATAAACGTATGTAAAATGCACAGTATAGCTGCTAGTACATTTTTAGTGTTTAATAAATGGCAGGCACTCATGGTTGGTCTTGTAACACCATTGTAAGTCAATCGACAATAGAGCATGTCAGGAGTTCAAGACAAGCCTGTGCTACATCGAGAAACCATATCTCTAAAAAAAATATAAAAATTAGCCAAACATGGTCACCTGCGCCTGTAGTCCCAGCTACTCAGGAGGCTGAGGTGGGAGATTGAGGCTGTAGTGAGCCAAGATTTCACTACTGCCCTCCAGCCTGGGTAACAGAGTAAGACCCTGTCTCAAAATAACAAACAAACGAAAAGGGTATGGGAGTCAGTGGAAAGGGGATTATAAGGAAGGACATTCTAGAAGAGGGGACACCCACAGTACGAGCTAAATTTTGCATGGATAGCCATGCAGATGGTAAGGTTTAAGGTATGAAGTACTCTCTGTCGGACTTTCATGAAAACATGTTGCTGGTTGTCCTTCTGTCTCCTTTCTTACAATTTTTCATGATTTTTCTTAGCTGGATATTCCTCTTCCATTCACTGGCTAATTTTGAAATATTTCCAGGGCTTTATCCTCAACCCTCTTTCTTGTTTCTTATAATTCCTCAAAAGCAAACTCCTCCATTCCCATGACTTTAAATGCTACCTTTATGTAGATAACATTCAAATTCATATTATCAACAGTAGCATACCCTCTAAGCCCCAGGCCTAGATACCCAATTACATACTCCTCTTCTCCATTTGAATGTCTCGTAGGCATCCCCAAACTTGTCTGCTCAAATACGAAAATGTGTTTACTCCTAAAACCTGGATTTTCCCATTCATTGCCATTAAAGTTTCTACCACTTATCAGTTGCTGATGCCAGGACTCTGGTGGTTATCCATAATGATTTCTTTTTTTCTCAACATGAAATCCATTAAAATCTGTTATTGGCTTCACCTACAAAAATATATTTTGAATCTATCTCACCTCTCCCATTATTACCATCAGCATTGTTCACCTGATCTACACGTGAAAACTTCCTTCTTGGTGTTTTTGTGTGGTGTAGTTTAAATATGTTCCCCCAAAAAGCATGTGTTGGAGACTGAATCCCCAGTGCAATGGTATTTAGAAGTGGGAATATTGATAGTATTAAAATTATGTCATGGAGCAGAGCCTCCCTCACTAATGTAGATAACATTCAAATTTATATTATCAACATTTTCAATGGAGTGGGTTCCTCATTAAAGGAGTAGTTTTGTCCCCTTCTCTTTCTCTCCCATTCTCTCATTCTCTTGGTTTCTTACCTTCTCTCTCTGTCTCTCTTTCTCACCCTTTGTCATGGAATGATGCAGCAAGAAGGCCCTCCCCAGATTCTGGTCCCTCAGTCTTGGATGTTCTAGCCTTCAGAACAATGAGCCAAATAAATTTCTGTTTATTACAAAATACCCAGTTTGTGGTATTCTGTTATGCAGCACAAAATAAAATAAGACAGAAAATTGGTACAAGAGTAACTAGAGTATGGATATAACAAATACATAAAAATGTGAAAGCATCTTTTGAACTGGGTAATGGGCAGAAGCTGGAAGAGTTTGAAGGAGCAGGCTAGAAAAAACTGATACTGCCCTGAACAGAGCAATAAGTGCAATTCTGGTGAGGGGTCAGAAGAAGAGAATAACTGTAGGAAAACTTCTTAGAGATTACTTAAAGTGGTCATAATCCGGTTGCTGGTAGAAATATGGATAGTAAAGATAATTCTGATGAAGTTTCAGATGAAAATGAGGAATACCTTATTGGAAACTGGAGCAAAGTCCATTTTTACTCTAAAGTTGAAAAAAAAAAAAAAAAAACCCAGAAAACAAAAACAAAAAAAGAATACCCTGGCAGAACTGTGTCCATGTCCTAGGGCTTTATGGAAGGCAGAATTTAAGAGCAATAAACTAGAATATCTAGTAGAACAAATTTCAAAGCAAAATATTAAAGGAGCTGTATAGCTTCGTTTAACCACATACAATAAAATGAGAATGGAAAGAAATGTCTTAAAGGCAGACTTTATAATTAAAAGGGAGGCATAATACAAAACTTTGGAAAATTTGCAGCCTGGTCATGCAAAAAAATAAAAATTAAAAATTAAAAAATTAAAAAAATAAAAAAACCTACAAGGGTGCCACCAAGGGATCCTGTGATAAAGAGATTTGTTAATGGAAAAAACTAACTCCGTACAGTATTTTAAAGAAGTTTATTCTGAGCCTATATGAGTGCCCATGGCCTGGGAAAAGGTCTCAGAATAGCCTGCAAACGTGCATCTGAGGCAGTTTGGATTACAGTTTGGTTTTATACATTTTAGGGAGGCAAGAGTTACAGGCAAGGACATAAATCACTACATGGAAGGTATACATTGGTTTGCCCCCAAAAGGCGGGACATCTTGAAGCAGGGGCTCACAGGTTACAGGTGGATTTAGAGGTTCTTTACTTTACAGTTGGCTAAAAGAATAAGGCTCTGTCTAAAATTTAGAGTCGGCCGGGCGCGGTGGCTCAAGCCTGTAATCCCAGCACTTTGGGAGGCCGAGACGGGCGGATCACGAGGTCAGGAGATCGAGACCATACTGGCTAATACGGTGAAACCCTGTCTCTACTTAAAATACAAAAAACTAGCCGGGCGACGAGGCGGGCGCCTGTAGTCCCAGCTACTCGGGAGGCTGAGGCAGGAGAATGGCGTAAACCCGGGAGGCGGAGCTTGCAATGAGCTGAGATCCGGCCACTGCACTCCAGCCTGGGTGGCAGAGCAAGACTCCGTCTCAAAAAAAAATAAAATAAAATAAAATAAAATTTAGAGTCAGCAGAAACATATGTTTTAAGTTAAGAATGCTGTGTAGTAAGATTGACAGCCTGCAGGTATGACTTAACCCTTGCCTTCAATGGCCTTAGGTTTTATTTTTAACTTGTTAAATTATTGCCACAAGAGTCTGTTTTGTCAGTCTTGTTTCTATTTCTGGTTAGTTGTGCCTAAAGTCCAAAAGAGAGGAGGTATAATAAGGCATATCTGACCTTTCTTTCCATCATTGTCAAGAGTTCTGTTTTTCAGGTTTCTCTGTGGTCCCCTTGTCCAAAAGGGGGTTCATTCAGTCAGTTGGGGGACTTAGGATTCCATTTTTAGTTTGCAGATTAGTACAGATAAAAGGAGGTCAGGTGCTATTCAAAACAATGGGAGAATGATCCCAAAGGCATGTAAGAGATCTTGGAGGGAAGAATGGATTTGGGGGTTGAGCCGGGGCACACTCCACAGGCTTGCTGCCCAAGGCCATCTTGGGACTCTGCTCTCCACATTCTGGTACAGGGATCCTTGGCCAGCCCAGCTGTGATTCAGTTGTCCTGGGTGCAGCTCATGCTGCTGCTCCAGAGGGTGCAAGTGATAAGCCCTAGCTATGTCCATGTGGTGTTTATTCGGCAGGTTTTACAGAGTGTACAAGGTGGGTGGCCAAGAAAGTCTCCACTTGGATTTGGAAGGATGTATCAGACAACCTGGGGACCCAGGCAGAGACTTGTCACAAGAATAGAATCACCACAAAGAGTTCCCACTAGGGCAGTACCTAGTGGAGCCATGAGAGTGGGGCTTCCATTGAAACACCAGAACTGTAGAGCTATCAGCATGCAACTCCAGCCTGGGAGAGCTGCAGGCATGATACTTGCTGCCAGCTGTGAGCACTGCTGCGTGGACTAATCACAACAAAGCCATGAGACAGAGAAGCTTGAGGCCTTGGTGGCACAACCTTCACCCCAGTGTGCCCAGAAGGTGGGACATAGAGTTAGGAAAAATTCTGGAGCCTTAGGTTTACAGTTGGGTTTTGGACTTAAGTAGAACCTGTTATGCCTTTCTTCTGACCTATTTCTCCCCTTTTGGAATGGAAATGTCTACCTTATGCCTTTCCCACCATTATATTTTTGAGATTGATAATTTGTTTGATTTTACAGGTTCACAGCTGGAGGGTAATTTGCCTCAGAATAAATCCTGCCTTGAGTCTTACCCATATCTGATTGAGATGAGATTCTGGATTTTGGATCTTTTGAGTTGGTGCTGGAAGGAATTAAGACTTTAGGACTATTGGGATGGAATGAATATATTTTACATGTGGGAAGGACAAAAATTTTGGAAGCCAGGGATGTAAGCTTATGGTTTGAATGTGTTTCTTATAAAAACATTTGTTATAAACTTAATCCCAAATGCAACAGTATTTAAAAAGTGGGAAGTTTAAGAGGTGTTTAAGCCCCTTCCAATCTCATCCTCTCACCTTCTGCCATGGGATAACTCAGGAAGTGGGCTCTCAACAGAGGCTGACCCCTTGATTTGGGACTTCCCAGCCTCCAGAACTGGTTTGGATGTTTGTTCCTTTCAAATCTCATGTTGAAATGTAATCCCCAGTGTTGGAGGTGGGGCTTGGTGGGAGGTGTTGGAGCATGAGGACAGAGCAAACATGAATGGCTCAGTGCCATTTCTTTGGTGATGAATGAGTTTCTGCTCAGTTAATTCATGTGAGATCTGGCTGTTTAAAAGAGTCTGGGACCTCTCCCTTCTCTTGCTCCCATTCCTGCCATGTGATACACTGACTCAGTCTTTACCTTACACCATGATAGGAAGCTTCCTGAGGCCTCACTGGGAGCAGATGCCAGCGCCATGCTTCCTGCACAGCCTGTGGAACCACAAACTAAAGTAAACCTCTTTTCATTATAATTACCCAGCCTCAGGTATTTCTCCATAGCTACACAACAAGGTACTAATACAAGAACCGTGAGCCAATAGTTTTCTATTTCTTATAAATTACCCAGTTTGTGGTATTCTGTTACAGCAGCACAAAGTAACTAACACTGTGCTTTCACTCCTCTCCTCCCCAAACCACCCTCAATCTACACCTAGAACTACAGTCAACATGCTCTTTTTTTAAGCCACAAATCTGATCTTCTCACTCTTCTGCTTAAAGCCTCCAATGACTTCCTATGCTATATGAAAGAAAGCCAAATTTCTTATTATGACCTGAATCATTATGACCTATCATTCATGATAGGACTACTGCCTATTTCTTTAAGCTTATCTTGCGATATCATTCATATGCGCCAGAGACATTGGCCTTCATTCAGTTATTCCCAGAGGTTAAGTGTTTTCTTTCCCAGGATGTTTACACACATTTACTACCTGGAAATATCTTCATCCATGGATTACATAGCTTTTCTCTTCTCTACATTGATCAAGAGTTTTAACATCATTTCCTCAGAGGGGACTTCTCTAATTATGATAACTAAGAAGAATTATTGATGACAATGTTTTATTGCATCCGATCCCTTTCTCTCTCTTCACTCACTTTGCAAATACCCATGTGTTTACTTATTTCCTATCTTCCCAATTGAAATGTAAGATTCACAAGGCCTGGGATTAACTATTTGATTCACTAAAGTATTAATATATCTAGGATGTTTGACAATAGTTGATACTCACAAATATTTGCTAAGGAACTAAAAACAAAATTAACGTTTTATATAATGAATGAAGGAAGAACAGTATATGGACTTCTAAACATTTGGGAAGCAGTCAAACAAAGCTATGTCTTGTTTAACCCACCTTTAAAATAGGGGGAAAAAATGACGATCTTTACTAAACTCTTAGGGATAGAGTAAATATTATAAGAAAGAAATCGATGTGGAAGTCTGGACAGTTGAAGGCTTCAAATAATTGGCTTTTATTAGCATTTAATTGCTATTGTTTTTAATACCTTAT
This sequence comes from Trachypithecus francoisi, assembly GCF_009764315.1. Taxonomy (NCBI): domain Eukaryota; kingdom Metazoa; phylum Chordata; class Mammalia; order Primates; family Cercopithecidae; genus Trachypithecus; species Trachypithecus francoisi. Next base: position 22,904,913 of record NW_022681454.1, read on the forward strand.
TATTATCCTAGGTAGTATAAATACTGATTATTGATAACTAGGTGCTAAAAAACATTAGTCTCTTCTTGACAATTGTGTACAATGTTCCAGTACAAGTGCATATATATAGGGGTTTCTATGTTAACAAGAAAACCGAGTCAACGTGACTTCATGGACTAAAAAGATCTTAGAACAACAAAAACCGGCCATATTCCACTTCCTGCCTAAGGCTGACTTAATGTGGAACTTCAGAAAAATTGCTTGACATCTGCGGGACTCAGTTCCCCCATCTGTAAAATGGAAATTCTTTCTTAGAAAGGACTCTGAAAAATAATTAAATGAGAGCAATCACTAATTATCAAGAACAAGGTTGGAAATGAGGTGCCATCTGCATATTAAGGGCTATTCATTCTAATAAAGCACAAAGGTCACTAATTTACATTTTTCTCCTTTGAGAGACTCAGCCAAATGGTTTTGGAACACTTTTGCAGAAGTCTCTATTAGGTCCTTGCATTGAGCTCAGGATGTCCCTGGGAGTCAAAGAGAAAAAATAAATCTTTCACAATTATAGGTGTCCTGCAAGGGTAATAATGTATTTCAAATTTCTTTGTATGCAGCTTTTTGGTAATCCACAGATAATGCTTGACAAACAACAGTTGAGATAAAAAGTTCCCTCCTTTAGTGATTTTCCTTTTGATCACCAAAGCCAGTATTATTGGGACAGTGAGCCAGTGCTCATCATGCCCTGCTAATGGACTCAACCCAGACAACCCCCCTGAGTCTTACACTTAGGAAGCTTCCTGCTTTCTGATGCCCAATTCATCCTCTGGAAATATTACTTTAAACAAGTCACTTTCCTGCTTAAGGACCCTCAGGGTCAGTTACCCTTGTGGTTTTCCAGAGACGTTAAAAAGTCAAGCCCACGAACAGAAGACCCCAGTTGGTATTCCAGACTCTTCATGTCCCTGGCTTGTCTTCTGGTGCTCTCCCTCAGATTTCCCACACTATAGCCAAAGTGATCTGAAAATTGGTTCCTGGTGCCACAGTTCACGTGGTTGTGCATGCTGATTCTTCTGGGCATTTTACTTAAGCTAAACAGAGCTCTTCATTTTAAGCCCTTTATAAACCCTTCACTAACCGATCCTCTTCCTGGAATTCTCTTCAACCATTTATTCATTCAATACATGCTCATTGAGCACCTACTACATACAAGCCTTGGACACAGAATTGCAGAGACAATAGACAAATTTCTGAGTCATGAAGCTTAAATGTTGCTGAAGAGAGGTACCCCATAAACAAACACAACAATGGTATGATAAATATGGTGAAGAAAAATAACAGAGGTTAAGGCATGGCAGGTAGTAAGGAGCTGGGGGAAGGAATGTCATGTATGGCCATGCAGGGCTCTCTGGATGGGTAAGAATTGAGTGGAAAGCTGAATGAAGGAAGGAAAACATCTGTGTGTATATGGTGGTGGTGTTATGTTGGAGAAGGAGTTCCAGGAAAAGGGGCTGTATTGTTTGAGAAAGAGCTTGGGCTGTCTTGTTTGAGAAAGAGCTTGGACTTTCAGAGGCTTGAAATAACTCAAAATGAGTGAAAAAGGGACAAGCAAGTAGGGGACAGAGGTAGTTATGGAGAGAGTGGAAGATTTCATGCCTGGTAGATATTTTATTTCCTGGAGATGAGACATCATGGGTGGGTTTTAGGAAAGAAAGAGTGTGTTAGTCAGGGTTTTCTAGAGAGACAGAACTGATAGGATATGGATGTTTATTAAGGAGTATTGACTCACATGATCACAAGGTGAGGTCTCACAATAGGCCATCTGCAAGCTGAGGAGCAAGAAAGCCAGTCTGAGTTCCAAATCTGAAGAACCTGGAGTTCCCAATTCCTATTATTTCCTGTTGTGTATATTTATTATTTATGATGTGTTTGGACCCTTAATCATAAACTCTATTCTGAAGGGTTAAGTTATCAGATGAATCAATATCCTTCCACCAAGCCTATGGGCTCTTTGGAGTATTAGATATTTTTGTATCTCTCACAGGTCTAGAAACTAGGAACTCTCAGTAGATATTTAATGAATTGCTTAACATTGTTACATGTAATTGTATGGATCAATTGCTCGTCATGAATGTCTTAGTTCATTTGAGCTGCTGTAACAAAATACCACAAAAGAGGTGGCTTAAAAACAAAAGAAATCTATTTCCCACAGTTCTGGAGGCTAAAAAGTCCAAGATTAAGGCACTGGCGATTTCGTGTCTCATGAGACCCTGCTTCCTGGCTCATAGATGGCTGTCTTTTCACTGTGTCTGCACATGGCAGAATGGATGAGGGAGCTCTCTGGGGTGTATTTTATAAAGGTACTAATTGCACTCATGATCACCTCCCAAAGGACCCACCTCCAAATATGTTCACATGAGGGGTTAGATTTCAAGCTATGAATTTAGAGGAGATATAAGCATTCAATCTATAACACTAAAAATACAGGAAAATATTTTAAAAGAATAAAGGCATTCGGTAAATTAAAATAAAGAAAATAAAAGTAAAAGACATGAACCAACAATCCACTGAAGATATATGTATGGCCAATAAGCCCACAAAACTATTTCATTTTAACAGTTATCAAAGAAATGAAAATGAAAATGGCAATGATATATGTATTTTCAATTTAAAAACAGGCAAGCATATTTTTAAATAATAATATTCAATGTTAAAAAATTGTAGTGAGAATGGAACATCTTTTTACTAGAGGATGTATAAATTAGCACAACCTTTCTGAAAGTAAATTAGCAATATGTATGAGTTTAAAACAATTGGTATCTTTTTATTCTATTTCTAAAAATCTACCCTATGGGAATTATCAGAAATTTGCCAAAGAAATGTGCAGGAAAGGATGTTCCTCAGCATTATTCATAACAGCGCATAAAAAAGCAAATATCAACCAATAAGGGAGAGGATAAATAATAGTACATATAATAAGATTTTTATGTAGCCACTAAAAATAATGTTTCAAATATTTAATGGCATACAGTATGACATGAAGTAAAAAGTCAGGCTACAAATCCGTATGTAAAAATGCTAACAATTTTTTTAAAGTCTAGCTCCACAGACAGAGAAAGTAAAAAGAAAAAAAAGAGAAGATAGACCAAATTAAAAAAAAAAACAACAAATAATAAGATTATCTTTTTATTTCCAAATATATTAATAATTACATTAAATGGAAATGGATGAAATACCCTTCTGGCTCTTATTCTTTCTAAATGGAAGCGCTTATTTGCTTATCATCTCTCTGTTATTTACTATTCATTTAGTAGCTTCAATGGAAATTACAATTTGCATTCTTGACCTTAAATTAAAAATTTTTACTGTCTCACAGACAGTGCAAGTAATAAGACTTTTAACCTCATCTTTTGTGCTACTACTATCTTTTTGGCTACGATGTTTCAGTAGGCACTAGTAAATGTTTGGCAACCAGTTATCTAGGGAAAGTGCATGCCCATATATGTGCATGAATTTATTTTACTTTATCCTCATATAAAGGATGAATATTTGTACTAAGTGTACAACTAATAAAATATACAGTACTGTGTGTTGTAAATTTCATATAGCCAATTGATTCTTACAGAATGTCTACATTTAATTTTTTCTAATTCTTGCATTCTTAAACTATGGTTGATATTGATTAATACAGTATAGTTATAGATGAACAAAGTATAGTTATGATATGAATGGGTTCATATCTTAGTAATATTAATAAACACTATGAAAGTGAAACAATGAAGATATGTTTCAGTCAAACTCTGAAAATGTCAGAATTTGACACATGGACATGAACAATTTCTTTGCAAAATTGAATAATAATCTGCATAACCAACTTTTTCTTTGTTACTTTCTGGACAATCAATAAAGACAATAAACCAAGTTTTGAGTTGTACAGTTTACCAGTTTCCATAATGTAAATGCTTTCATGATACCCAACTCTAAATTACCGTGCAACATCACTAAATGCATGTTGGGAAGAGATGTGCAGTAGTAGTATACCATTATGTAGTAATTTCATCATAAATACCTTTTAAGACATTAGGTCTCACTATGTTGACCAGGCTGGTCTCGAACACCTGGCCTCAAGTGATGCCCCCATCTCGGCCTCCCAAAGTGGTGGCGTTACGTGTGTGAGCCACTATGCCCAGGCCATCATCATAAAGATTCAGTAGAAGCAAATAACCTCAGGAGCACAGATATAATAAAATATAGTAAAATAATTAGGCAGTGATGACTTTTATTTATTACATTTGGTTTTCATACCATGTATTTAATTATAATTGTATACAATTTAATTTTTAATAATGGTTAAAAAAATAAGGTATTTAACAACCAGCTTTCAGAATTACTGAACGTTTAGCAGTAAGTTTCTACAAACCAGTGCTAGCTGGCTCCTGTACATCACAGGAACTTATATATCCTTCAACTCCTCAAGATGTTATTATCATCTTAAACATTTATACTATTCACATATTTATTCTTTTTGATGACTTTTGTTTATTACTGTATTGTCCTGCTTATTTTAAAGAATAATTTCTCTTCTTCCTGAAGATCTCCCTTTGGTATTTATTTTAGTGACTGTTGGTAAAAAAATTTTCAGTTTTGTTTGTCTATGTGATAGGCAGAATAATGGTCGCAGAAGATGATCACACCCTAATCCTCAGAGCTTGTGAATGTGTTACCTTTTCTGACAAAAGGAACTTTGTAAATGTGATTAAAAATATTTACCTTGAGATAAGAAGATCATCCTAGATTATCCAGAGGATCCAGTCTAATCACATGAGTCTTTAGAAGTGGAGCACCCTTGACAGTTTCAGGAAACCAAAGGAGTGGCAGCTTGCGAAAGATTTGGCCAGCTGTGCTGATGTTGAAGATGGAGGAAGGAATATGGAGGACCTCTAGAACTTTGATAAGACAAGAACATGAATTCTCCCCTAGAGTCTCCAAAATTGAATGCATCCCTGCCAACATCAAGATTGTAGCACAGCAGGACTAACGTTGGGCTTCTGATCCATAAAACTATCAGATTATAAATTTGGATTGTTTATGCCTCCAAATTTGTGGTGATTTGTTATGGCAACAAGAAAATACTAATGCAGTTTGCAATACCTTTACCGTCATTTTTGAGGCACGTTTTTGGTGACATTTAAATTCTAGGTTGGCAAACACTTTTCCCCACAATTTAGAAGTCATTCCATTATCTTCTGGCTTCATCGTTTCTGTTTACAAATCAACTATTTTTCTTAGCACTATAGCTCCTCCTTTGAAAATAACCTGCCTTTTGTTGTCTGGGTTAGTCTTTTTTTTTTAACTTTGGCTTAAAAGTTAAAATATTGTTAGATATTGTTTATTCTTTTTTTTAAAAAAGCACTGTAATGTGCCTAGGTTTTTTTTTTTTTTTTGTATTTATCCTGTTATGGTTTCCCTATACTCTAAATCAGCAGTATAATATCTCATTGGCTTTGAAAAATAATTTCTCAGGATCTGTTCGAATACATTTTTGTTCAATCCTCTCTCTTTCTCTCATCTACTATGGAACTCAAGTTTCAAGGATGTTACACATCCGTATTATGCTCTAGATATCTGCTATGCTTGTTTTTTTGTATTTTGCATCCTTTTTTTCTGTGTCTCATACTAAGTATTTTCTACTGCTCTATCGTCTCATTCATGAATCCTATCTTCTATTTTGTTTAATCATCTGTTAAAAAATCTATTTAACTCTCAATATCTGTCATTTTCTTTTTCAGTATTAAGATTTCCATCTATTTCATCTCACATATTTAAGTTCTATGTCAATATTATCTTCTTTCCACCTATTTTAACATATTAATCTTACTTATCTTAAGGTCTCTGTTGGGTAATTCTAATAACCATTTCATCCAATGTGAATAGATATATTTTTAAATTTTCTATCTTTCTTCTCTTTGGGGTCATTTGGTTCTGTTTATAGTAGTTACTTAACCAAATGCTGGATATTGCATGTGAAGAATTCTAGAGATTCTGAAAACGTCTTTCTGAAGTTTACTTTTCTTCTGTCCAGTAGCTAGAATATGTTCCTATCACCTTAATCAGTCAAGGCCATTTCTTTTTCACTGGCCCTCACTTCTAGGGCATTGGACAGTACTTAGACTTCTCTTTCAGGCTCTCAAGAAAGCCTGGACTGTACTTAGACTTCTCTTTCTTCACTGCTCAGATTTCAGTTTTATTCCCCAAGCTCCATAAAACTGTTTTTATTTAGTTTATCAGTCTCTCAGAAACATCTCTCTGAAATCTTGTCTTTCAAATCCTGATTACCTAGGTTATTCTCTATATCTTTAAATAACTGTTTTTTTTCTTTGTATTTTATCCAGATTTTAATAATTGGTTCTAATGAGAGGTTTAGCCTGATACCAGCTATTCCATTAAAGCCAGAAGCAGAAGTGATTAAGGCACTATGTTTTATTCCTGTATGTACTTAAGGTTTAAGAGAATGTTGTCAAATAGTAGATGATTGGATATTTGGACCAATTTACATAACCCTCATTAGAACTGCACTTACTGAATTATGCTTTGATTTTATGCCATCTCTCTACACTGTTGGGTACTAAAAATTAATAGTCCTATGAAAAGTATTATGACATTATTGTTAGATACGTTCTTGAGGAACTTGTTTATTATGACAGTAGTGTCCTGTCTAGGAGTGCACTCAGGAAACACACTCATGTGGCTGTGCTGCCAAGAATAATTGTCCTTTGTCATATCAATTGCTCTGTTTTGTTTCTGAATTTACTATGTTCTGTAACTGCTCAGGGTTTCGTTTTGTTTTCACATTTGGTTGACAGAAAGATTAGAGGACATTAGTAGTCTATTCATATTGTCTCTGTGATACATGATTTAGCTTTATTCCTCACTACTTTTTATGTTCCATCCTTTTTTTTTGTTCCTGTTATACCTGCTTAGAATATTTGATTTTATTTTATGTATTTTTGGTTGTTACCTCAGGTTTTCAATGGAACAAAATAGAGTACAAGTAAATTATTTGAAGTTTTTACAAAGTGTTTTCTGTAACATATATTCTTTCTCAAAACTGTCCTTGACCACATTTAAATTGGTAAGAGCACTTTGGTAAATATATACATACATAATAAATATTTTATACTTTAAATAATACATTTACACATTTTATTTAGTTATTTCATATCCAATAAAATAGTACAAATATTAATTAACTCTGCCATGACTGCAATAGATAAGGAAACCAAGACACAGAATTAGACAGCATGTGAAAAGCAAAAATCCGAGCCAAGTATCTTTATTCCACATAATGTGAGTAGAAAATAATACATAGAAGTGGCTTTGCCTATTAAAAAAGACATGTCAAGACCTTGGCTGCTTATTCCTGCTGTCTTTCTCCCTTGCTTATGAAAGTCTTCAATTAAACAGTACAAATATTTTCTTAAGTATGATAATACCATTTTATTTTAGCTTAGTACTTACAAATCCTTTCTTTGCTTATCACCACACTTTTTGTAAAATAAGAACCCTTTAATTCGCCTTTCACACATTTCTGCTTAAAGGTACACCTTCAAATGGATCAAACTTAATTGCATTGTGGCCCTTAGCTAGTTCAAATTCCTCAATCAATTCACCTCAGACTCATCTTCTTTCAAGACTAAACAACCCCATTTTTCTTAATCTCTTCTCATATGTTCGGTAATCCCTTCCATTCCATTTATCATTTCTGTTGCCCTATGCTCTCTCCAATTTAGCTATAGTGTTCTTCAAATAAGGTCCTCTATCAGATGGGCACATGCTTAAAACTTCCCATTCTACACTCATATTAGGCCAACTAAGAAGCTGCTCTGGTAATTTCATTTTGCATGGTTATTATAAGTCCCAAATCAATGAAATGTTAAAGGCAATATTCTAAAGACCTGGGAACAAATGACATTTCCTATGTTAATATTTTAAGATGATACGGTGTTTTGCCTAAAAAAAGAAATGGTGTGTCTTCAAAGCCCCCAAAATGAAGTGCTTTGCCTGCAATGTGGGCTTTGTGATATCCATATTGAAGAGCTAATTTGCAATTTCAAGAGGCAATGTCATAATTGTAAATGATTAAATATAGTTCCTTTTTCCAAAATGCCCAATTACTCTTTTCAAGAGGTTATCTATCATTATCAAGGAGATGAGTTTGATGTGAATTCAGGGTCTTTGTATTAGTGAATCAAATTCATCATAAGATGATACCTGCTTGAAAAATAAATAAATAAACAAAAACTTAAATGTTACCTAAGGATATTAGTCTGAAGTTCTCTAAGGCATCTCTATATAAAAAAAGAAGCATTCGTATGAGAAACATCAATTACAAAAACCCCTGAGTGATAAACAGCTACTTTCATGTAAAGAGTAATTGCCGTCTCCAGAGCTGATCCAGAGAATCTCTGTGGGGACTGAATGTAATAGTGTAGCTGGAGCCATATGCCATGGGCATCTCTATGCACTGATGGAAAAGACTCATTTGAGAATGAGTTGGAGGAAGTCATGTGTGTTCATACAAAACAATCTTGCCATTCTTTGATAAATAACTCAAATTCTATAATTAGATTCTTAAGAGAATGACACAGTGGTAAGAACAGTAGTTGGGCAAAGCAGATCACTGGTTAGATCTTGAGAGCAAGTGCTCAACTGAGACAGGCAGGAAGAGCATGGCTGAGCAGTCAGTTTAAAAGGCCTGGCTTATGGACGCTGCCAGTGGGGCTAAGCATTTCAAATGCATTTGGCCGTTCTGACACTTGGAAGTCAAGAGAATGACTAGCTTTGTATTGTTTAGTGAAAGGGACAGAGTACCAATTTTACCAGTTTAAAGGGAAAAAATGATAATTTGTTGGCCCTGGCAACTGAAAAATTTGATCATGTTCTGGTTTCAAACACAGATGGATCCACAGGAGATCAAATGGTAACCTCAGTACTCAATCTTCATCTATCTCTTTACTATGCTTTTCTCTGTTGTTCCCACTGTTAGGCAGGGTCTCTACTCCTGTTGGCAAGAGAGCTGCCAGCAGCTCCAAGGTTATATCTACATCCTAGCCTCTCAGCAACTCAGTAGAAAGAGTGCATTTTTTCCCCTAATCATTTTAAAAGAAGTCCAGAGTGAGTCTCACTGACTCTGAGTGGTCTGGCTTAGTTCATATGTCCACCCCTGGGTTACCCCTAAGCCCTACTCAAGTCACCTTCTTGAAGCCAAAAGATGACCTCCTCCAAGTTGTCCCTCAGGATCACATTAATATTTCTCAATGGAAGAATCATGGTGTTGATATTAGAAAAAGAAATAAATGAAAACAAGGAGAAAAAAAAAAAAAACTCTGTTTAAATCACCATGGAATTAAAAGGAAAAGAACTGCTTTGGGAAACCCCATAGGACTATAAAAAGTAGAGAATGTAATCCCTCTCCACATCGAAATACTTATGCATATTTATGACTACCACACCGCCCCAGAAATGTTTAAAATGTTATTGAGAACAAAAATCCCCATGGATGGCCGGGCGCGGTGGCTCAAGCCTGTAATCCCAGCACTTTGGGAGGCCGAGACGGGCGGATCACGAGGTCAGGAGATCGAGACCATCCTGGCTAATACGGTGAAACCCCATCTCTACTAAAAAAAAAAAATACAAAAAACTAGCCGGGCGACGAGGCGGGCGCCTGTAGTCCCAGCTACTCGGGAGGCTGAGGCAGGAGAATGGCGTGAACCCGGGAGGCGGAGCTTGCAGTGAGCTGAGATCCCGCCACTGCACTCCAGCCTGGGCGGCAGAGCAAGACTCCGTCTCAAAAAAAAAAAAAAAAAAAAAAATCCCCATGGATGTCTTTGGTCATTTCTTAGCTTAAATTTAAGATTGGCAGCAGACACAAGGTCAGTTACATCAACAACCCTAGAAATCACTCATGTTTTCTCCTTTGCTTATTTGTTTGTTTGTTGTCAAGGATAGGAGCACCCTGCTAAATGATTTATAAACTATATCCCATTGAATAATTGAAACAGTTCTGGAAGGCAGTAATATTGATAGCTTTTTACACGTGAGGAAACTTGGTCACAGGAGGTTAAATGGCTTCTTTGGGGCTCTTCAACCATTGATGGCAAAACTGGGATTAAGATACCAATTTATCTGACCCCTTTTCTACGTAATGCTGACCTCAATGCTCTAAATTAGCAATACCATTTGAAAAGCATAGAAAGTACACTCTAGTTTTATTGTTAAAAGTAAAGCTCTTTTTATAATCACCATATGCGATACTCCAAATCTTTAGTTTACAACGGTTGCTAGCCTTTACATAACCATTTGAAGAGAACTAAGAGTTTATTCAGAGCTCTACATTTCTGAGTTCTGTCCAGGTTGGCAGTCATTACTGGATTAAGTCATGTGGTTATGAGTGTGGGCTAAGAGATTGGACAGTATTAGTTCAGAACCCATTTCTACTACTTTCTGGACGTATGAATTCAAAGGTTTTTTAACCTCTGTTTTCAATTTTTCCAAATATTAAATTGGTCTGATATTTGTACCTATTCCTGATAGCAATTTTGAAGATTATGGATGAAGACTATTTAAAACAGTCCCTTGTACACAAAACTCACTTGCCAAATGTAGTTTTACTTTTTTTTTTTTTTTTTAAATTTATTTAGAGACAGGGTCTGGCTCTGTTGTCCAGGCTGGAGCACAGTGATGTAATCATGGCTCACTGCAAGTTCAAACTCCTGAGCTCAAGCAACTCTCTCACCTCAGTTTCCCAATTAGCTGGGACTGCAGGTACATGCCCCCATGTCTCTGATTTTTTGAAAATTTTTTTTTTTTGTAAATATGGAGGTCTCATTTTGTTTCCCAGGCTTGTCTTGAAATCTTGGTCTTTTCCCACCTCAGCTTCCCAAAATGCTGGGACTACAGGCATGAGCCACTGCACCCAGCCTAGGTTTATTATTACTGTTATTTATTTTTTATTGTTGTTGCTGTTATTATTATTAAAAGCAACATTATCTGACATAGTTATCAGAACCCAACAAATCAGAAAGCAGAGTCTATGTGTCCAGGCTGACAAAAACATGATCTAAAGCAATTTCTTGTTGTTATTGGAGCTTGAAATATACAAATCCAAACATACACATAGGGGATTGATGACTAACATTTATACTTCAGTCATCAAGAATGGGTTCTCAGCAGGGAAAGAAGTTGAACACTACAAGAACAAAAGAATTGGCCGTTCCAATATCATCAACTCTGGGAATTTGTGTAGTTGCTTAACTTCCTGAAACCTCAGGTTCCACATTTGTACATTTGGGATTATCATATCACTTAAAAAGATTTAAATGAAGTAATGTCATAGTTTGTGATATATGTTAGGTCCACAACATGACTTAGATGTTAACTCACATCTTCATGGATACAGGATTCTGTCTGACCGTTCTGACCCTAAATTGTTCTCTTTCCATTATCAATGTGTTTCAAAACCATATACATATAATATATATATACACATATATATACACACACACACATATATATGTGTGTGTGTGTGTTTGAACACATATATATCCATTTTCCAGGTAAAGAAAATAAAATTTAGAAAGTGATATGGTTTGGATGTTTGTCTCCTCCAAATCTCATGTTGAAATGTGATTCCCAGTGTTGGAGGTGGGGCCTGGTGGGTGGCAATAGGATCAGGAAGGTGGATCTTTCATTAATGGTTTAGTGCCATCCCCTTGGTGAAGAGTGAATTCTCACTCAGTTCATGGGAGACCTGGTTGTTTAAGAGTCTGGGACATCCCCCTCTTTTCTCTCTTGCTCGCTGTCTTACCATGTGACATGCTGACTCCCCATCACCCTCTGCAATGACTGTAAGCTTCCTGAGGCCCTCAGCAGAAGCAGATGCTGGCATCATGCTTCCTATACAGCCTGCAGAATGGTGATCCAAAATAAAACCTCTTCTGTTTATAAATTACCCAGTCTCAGGTATGTCTTTATAGCAATGCAAAAACGGACTAACACAGAAAACTTTAAACTTATTTAGACTACATATTTTTAAAAAGCAATTGACTTTAAAGTGTATCATAATTTTCTTCCTCAACTACCTGTTCTAAATTTTCTCTATTTTGGCCAACACGTTTGGCTGCTATGAGTGGTTTACTGAATGGAATGAGCCAAGCCTTCATTCCCAAACCTTGCCATCAATTCCACTCAGTATCTGCCATAGACTGAATGCTTTGGTAGCCCCCAAAAGTCATGTTAAATTCTAATGCCAATGTTTGGAGGCCCTGCCTCCAAACACCATCACATTGGCCTTAGAATTTAAGATGAGTTTTAGGGGCTACAAAGAGGAATTAGTGCCCTTATAAAAGAGATCCCAGAGACGGTCTTTGCCCTTCTGCCATGGGGGCCACAAAAGGGAATCAGTGTCCTTATAAAAGAGGTCCCAGAAAGAGTCTTTGCCCCTTCTGCCATGTGTGAACAAGAAGATGATGTCTGTGAAAAAGGAAGTGGGCCCTCGCCAGACACTGAATCTTCTGGGGCCTTCATCTTGGACTTTTCAGTCTCCAGAGTGGTGAAAAATAAATGTCTGTCATTTATCGGTCACACAGTTTATGTGCTCTTGTTATAGTAGTCTGAATGGACTAAGGCAGTGTCTTTTACCAACATCAATACCGTTAATAACTTAAGAGTTGGTCATGGTCCAAGCAGCAGAGTCACTTGCATGAAGCCCAAATCTGCAACAGAACGCTTTTCTGTTCTGTGCCTCACTAATATAAGTCTATCTTTTTGGTCATCCAGAATAGGGACTGGAGCAATATTACCAAGTGTAGAATTGGCTGTTTCCTGAGCCTGAAGACCCCTGTGACCAATTTTGCTTCCTTTGTCACTATGTGAGGTCCGAGATGCAATTATTTGTCCTCTAATCTGAAAGGTGTGTCACAGCATGTCTCATACCACTGGAATCCTAAAACCTTCACTGAAATATTTGTCCCTTTAATCTTCATCGTGATTATCTCCTATTCTCTTGAGGGTTTGTGTCTTACTGGTAATATTCTTGCCACTTCTTCTCATTCATACCAGTGAGCATGATGTCATCATATAATGGGCAGCTGTGATGTTCTGAGGTATGTCAAGGCAGTCCAGCTTTCTTCAGTCTATACTTTGACAGAATGTGGGAAAGTTTTCACTTAGTTCTAAGGCAAATCTATAAATGCATCCAGTTATCTCTTTTATGTAAATACAGGCTGTTTTTGATCTACCCTTTTATTAGGGATGGCAAATAATTAAAAAATTATCCACCAGATCGATGGATGAATACCACGTGCTTGAGGCCATTTCTATCTGCTCCAGTAAATGTACCATGTGTTACACTCCATCTGCGGTTGAGATACTACTCAGTTGAACTGGCAGTGGCCTACTATTAACTTTCAGAATTCATCTGACTTTTATAAAGTACAAATTGGTGAATTAAGTGGCGATGTGATAGAAACCACTATTCTTGTATTTTTTAGGTCTTTAGGTAGCACTAATGCCTGCCATCTTTCTGTTTTTTCATTTTGTTTTGTTTCGTTTCTTTTTCCATAGCGATCTTGTCAAGAGAGGAAGGCGCAGTTTCAGAGGCTTCCCTTGGCCTTCCTTATTATAGTAGCTCTTATTCCACAACTTCTGGAACCTGTGTGAGAATATAACTAGTAAGTATGTCTATTCCAATTATACATTCAAGGACTGGGACATGATCACTGCGCAGCTCCTTGGACCCACTGGACACGCTGTGAACCAGACCTAGGGCAGAACACTTTTTACTTCGTGGCTGACATGGGCTTCATGTTCATTAGGAGGGGACCGTAACGAAGCTTTTGATCCCTACGTTTCAATGCTAACTCGGACTCTCTGTTCCTGAAATATTTGTATATCCCTTTCCTTGTTGTGAATGGCCCAAGTTCCCTTTGAGAAATATAGAGCAGTGGTCCTCAACTTTTTTTGGCACCAGGGACCAGTTTCATAGAAGACAATTTTTGCAAGGTGGGGTGGGTGTGGGGGTAGGGGAGTGTTTTAAGGAGAAACTGTTTCACCTCAGATCATCAGGCATTAGATTCTCACAAGGACCACGCAACCTAGATTCCTTGCATGTGCAGTTTGCAACCTAGATTCCTCACATGTGCAGTTCACAATAGGGTTTGCGCTTCTATCAGAATCTAATGCCACTGCGTATCTGACAGGAGGTGAAGCTTAGGCAGTAATGCTTACTGGACCACTGCTCACCTCCTACTGTGCAGCCCGGTTTCTAACTGGTACCAGTCTGAGGTCCAGAGGAAAACAATACTGTAAACATTGCTGTATTGCCACAGTGTTCTAGGAGGCTTTCTCCTGAAAAGCTGGCCTCTCCTCAGTCAGCAGTTTGCAGATGTGAAAATTGGCCTTCAATCTAGCAGCCTGGGAGGGGTTCATGACTTTTAGAGGGTGCCTACTCTCAGGCTGTTGGTGATCCAGTCTTGATTTCTTTTGTTAGAGTAGATCAGCAGTTATTCTTTTGGCTATTATTTGTTTACAATATCCGTAGCGCTCTGGAGGTGATGTCCTCCTGGCTGCCAGTCCAACCCTAGTGTTCTTTCTGATAATTATGCCTAGTTGGCTTCTGAGAATTAGACACTGCCACCTGCCCTCTTTTATTTGGAATCACATTATTCCCAATCCTATAAGAAGCCCAATTTTGTAACAATATATCCCAATACTGAGACTAGCCCTTAGAGGACAACCATCACTCAGTTTCTCAATGATGCTGACAATGTTTTCACCAGTGACCTAGTTATTGTTTTGGTAAAAAAAAAATGTCCTCTGGACTCTCCCAGAGAACAACCACCCAGTTTTCAAGCTTACATAGTATATTGACCCTAACATGCCCACTTCTTGGAGCTTTTTGAGCTCTTCTTCCGTAGTCTCACATGAGAGTTATAGTATACCTAATTCATTTCATGGGGACCATAACTTTAAGCTTCTAAGAGCTATTCTAGCAGTATGTTAGCACAGCCTCCTATGCCCATGCAAGGGTGTTAAATCTTGTACCCCAGGAATACACTCTCAACTAATATGGCATTTACAGTCATGCCAATCTTATTTCAAACTCAATGTTCTTTGACTCATTTTCCCTTATTTAGAAAGTTTTGCATTTTTCTAATTTATGTAGATAATAGTTTAACATCTTTCTTAGGAGTAATTTGTGTGTGTGTGTGTGTGTGTGTGTGTTTTAACATAAGGTCTTAATATAAATGCCCTTTGCCAATGTTTGCTCCAAAATGCAGAAAGAATGAGTATGAATACTCACTTTCCTAGCTGATTTCTGTGAATTGCCCTCATATGCATATGAGGGAATATAATTAAGATAACTTTGATTTTTATGAGATTCAATAGGTTCCTTCTGAGTGTCTGAAATAGATTAAGAGGTCAATCAGTTTTATAGATTAATACAAGACTAACTAATCGTAAGTAAATAAAAGATTGAATTTTAAATCTAATTTGTTGGCTCTGTTCACTGATCAATACCAAACATTTAGAGCAGTGCCTGGCACATAGTACATAATACTCAGCAAATATTTGTTGAAAGAATGGCCAATAGAAAATGATGGTGACATGTTTGCATATGTGTGTGTATATATGTATATATGTAGTCTTAATTCACATCATTTTAATTAATATATGCTTATCTTAAAATATTTAAATAATATAGATACCTATAGTGAAAGTTGTATTTTACCAAAACTCAATTTATTTAATTCATGCACGTAAGAGTCTTTTATGTGGCAATACCTATACAAGGTGCAGCAGACATTTTCTCAAAGTAACCACTGTTACTAGACTCGTGTTTATCTTTCTGGATTTTCATTTTTTGATTGAGACAGGATCTTACTCCATTTCCCAGACAGTGGTGTGATCATGACTCTTCTTCAATTCCAAGCTATCTTCCTACCTCAGACTCCCAAAATGCTGAGATTACAAGCATGGGCCACTGCTCCTGGCCATCTGTTTTCAAACATACATACACATTCATGTCAATTACATATTATTTCATATAAGTGAAATTAAACTCTACATATGATTCTGCAGCAAGCATTCCAGGTTGAACTAGGGTATCCACACTTCTTTATGTCATGGCAAACATAGAAAATAACAATATATGCCTCACCAAGATAGACAGGTTGTAACTTAATATAGATATTTTCTTTTTAAAATTAATTCTTCAGTAACATAACACCGAATCATGAAACAGTATTTTAATAAGATATTAGATTAAGATTGCTAAGTTGTAATCTATAATTTTTGTCTATATAAGTATTATTGAATAGTAGGTTTTAAAATTTTTTTATCTATCCTTTTCCAATGTTGGTATAAGAATTATACAGCTTTATAGAATGAGTTGAGAAGCTCTGCATTTTATCCTAAGAATTGGGATAGTTTTTACATGAATGAAGGACTTATTTGCTTGCAACATATAAGCACCTCACCTATAAAACTGTCTTGGTTTATTGCTTCTAGTGGGAGCAGGGGATGGGGAATGGTAGAATGTGATCTGAATCTTTCCTGTGATTTTCAGCCTGTTTAGATTATTTTTCTCCTCTGGAATCAATTTTGGTCATTTGTATTTTTCCAGAAAAATCATCCACTTCATCTTGATTTTAAAATTCCATTTTTCAGGCTTTTTTCTCTGTAGCTTATATCAACTTTCTGATTTAAAGTGAGTTTGTGATTTCTCTCCCTATCATCTTGACTGGACTGTTACTGCAGCAAGCTTCTGCCCTGGATGAGAGGGCTAGCAGAGTCCTGTATCTGGTGGGCAGGGCTTACTAGCAAGCTGACTTCCTTAGGGTTTGCGAATTGACCAGAAACAGGTGTGAAATTCACTCCCTCCCACAAAATGTCCAGGGGAAGGTTGCCTTTACTCTGAATAAAACACATTGATGTGTTTCACACTACTGATACTAGGTGAAGCTGCCTTTTCTTTTTTCATTATTATTATTATTATCTTTCTAGATCTGTTACAAAGGTCGGAAATCATAACACACTCTGGCTTATCAGCCTTGCCTGACACATGGCTAAGAGCTCTCACCAGAAATAAGTCTTAGTTTACGTCTTAGTTTTTAGCTAAGGGTCCTGTGCTGCAGGCAGCCACCGGACTGACTCTTCCACAGCGAAGCTACAATACTTCCCTCATGATCACCCTGCTGCTCATGCTCTCCCTGCCTCTTGCTGTGAGCTAAGCTTCCTCCTGGTCCTCACTGGTAAAAATTCCTCTTGCCTCCCAAGTTGTGATTTTCTCTGGTTTAATTTCTGTATTAATTTGATTTCTTATGCTTTGTAACTTCCAGAATTTTTCAAAATTTCTATTTTGCCAATAGCATTCTTTTCTCTGTTCCAGGTCTGTGACAAATGTGAACAACTTTTACAATATTTACCTCACCCTTGAAATGTATCATTAATGGTCATTTTGTTATCTTGTTGAATTAAGGAAACTCTTGGGAAGCTAGAGGTGATATTTGTGTCATATTCACTTCCTAAATGCATCTATTCATGTGGGAATTATTGTAATTTTATAGTTCTACTTATACAACTATGTAATTTGTGCATAATTTATAAAATTTGTCCTTGTTCTTTAAAGAATCATTTTCAAGATCTTCTGTATTCTACTAAAAACTGCCATTTTGGCAGCCTGATGGGGACCATGGTTGGAGATGGTGATTAGATAACATTCCTACCACCATACAAAGGTTCCTGATGTATGTCAGCACTTTGTGATTTTAAAGTATGGGCATCTTTCACCACCAAGATTCTCGCTCATGATAAGTGACATGTGGACTTTTAGGCTCCCTGCTCCAGGGACTGTCTTTCCCACTCAGACCGTGAAGTCCTTTCAGATTTCAGCAGCATTACTCATCTTGATTATGCCACCAGTCTCTTTGATGGGAGGCTCACCTGCTTCCTTTAAGAATAAGGATGCGATTTAAGGTTTAGCTTCTAACATTTAAGGCACTTAAGGTGCCAAGTCCAATTTATTTACAGCTTCTGATCGAGGAGTACTTTCTGTGTGGAGCATGCACTTCGGGCCAGGATTATTTCCCTCCAGTTCCCCCACCATCCCTATTCACGTGTGAAGTGGGTACCCTTTCCCAAAACTACCCAATACCATGGCTACTTGTTGGTGTCTGACCTAAGCAAGATCTTTGACTTTTTACTTATTGAAATTCCAGTAGTCTCACTGGAGAAGGGTTTGAAGAGTATACACAGGAAAAATGTTAAAACTTGAGCCCCTTAGGAAAATTCAGTGCACATTTGCCACTGTGAAATCCAACTTTTATTAAGGTTTTTAAAAATTCTATATAATCTGGTTTAGGGCCAACCAAACAAGTAAACCAAAATGGTTAATGGGAGGTAGAAAATTTTCCATCTTTGAACAATATTGGTTGTGTTTTGCTAACGACTCTTGCAATTTTTAATGTAATGCTCCTGGGAGGAAAGCAGGGTGCTTTGTGGTGCAACAACGCCTAGGCAGGGACAAGTGTGGTGTACCCTTTAATTCTCAATTTGTCACTAGGAGCTGTCTGACCTTTGTCATCTCACCTGTCTGGCCATGAGCTTCTACAGCTGTGACATAAACTTTAAGTTTCCTTCATTTCTAAGAATCTGTTATCTGTGCTACTGATTGTGTTTTTTGTTTTATGATTAGGCTCTGAGAAAGTTATGAGAATTCCCATACAAGTAAATAGACAATCATAATAATGACAAAAACAAAAATTAGAATCTGCAACTTCATTTTTCCCCCTAGCAAGTCTGTAGTTATTCCAGTATTGTCTACAGGTATCTGATTTTATGGGAGTGCCATATTTAAACATTCATTATCAACTCATGCAATCAGACTTAAGTGCACCTAAGTACACCATCTGTCTTTTTCTTTCTCATATATTCCTCTGTACTCACACATGGATATCTGCTATTCTAGTAGTGTCTGGAGCCTATTTAGCCGCGCCAGTTACAGTGTAATCAGCAGAGAAGGCATTCCCTTCCAACCTCTGATTTTCAGAATTTAACAGCACCAACGCTTATGATGGCTCTATCCTTAAATGTGATACATTCACGCTTTTCTACACAGGTGTATGTTTTTTGTTTTTTGTTTCTTTTCTAATGCTCCAGAGGCAAAGTCTATCTTTAGGGGAAGAGTTCAAAGCTCGGCCCTCTTTTTAAAAAGCCAACGGATGACAGAAAATGTTTTACAAATGCAAACGGTTTCTGGTCAAGCTGCACAGTCATGCAAGCTGTTTCAAGGCTGCTGGCTACTAGGCAGGCAGAAAATGGTTGGAAGGCTGTGGCCGTTTCATCACCATACTCCCTAGAACAACCTGGGCTTTAGATGCGTTCTAAAGCAGTGTTATTCAGCCAGTGTGCCTAATTTTGACCAAAAGAGGCATCAGTTCATTCTACAAACCAGAAAACATCTTTTCATCAGTGATGACTTGATGACAGTGGAACCCAAATGTATGAGGTGCCCATGTTCAGGGGTAGGACTTGCATTTTGGTGGCCTAAAGCATAGAAATGAATAGGATATGGGGCTAGAGTTGAGGCCACATGAAAACCAAATAAGATCCCAAGCATGTATTCTGAGAAAATCAACCATATGTCATTGAAATAAAATTCCCCAAAGAATGTTGATTCTCTACCCTCAGCCTTCTTACTATATGTGGTCTATATGTGGTCTCTTGGGACAGAAATATTTCTGATGAAACAGGGCAGTTGGGCTTTGAAATTCATCAGCTTTCATTTTAAGTCCCATTCCTGCCACTAATTATTTATGTGATTTTGATGAGTTTGCTTAACCCTGTTAGTTCTGGTTGCCTCATAAGTAATGTGGGAATTACAATATCCATTGTTCATAGTTGTTGGAAAAATTAGCAAGAAATATTAGCAAGAAAGCATAATGTGTCAAATGTATGCTTAGTTCTGCATAAACAAAGAAATTTTAAAAATCCATGATTATCTCAATAGATGCAGAAAAGGCTTTTGACAAAATTCAACAGCCCTTCATGCTAAAAACGCTCAATAAATTCGGTATTGATGGAACGTACCTCAAAATAATAAGAGCTATTTATGACAAACCCACAGCTAATATCATACTGAATGGGCAAAAACTGGAAAAATTCCCTTTGAAAACTGGCACAAGACAGGGATGCCCTCTCTCACCACTCCTATTCAACATAGTGTTGGAAGTTCTGGCTAGGGCAATCAGGCAAGAGAAAGAAATCAAGGGTTTTCAGTTAGGAAAAGAAGAAGTCAAATTGTCCCTGTTTGCAGATGACATGATTGTATATTTAGAAAACCGCATCATCTCAGCCCAAAATCTCCTTAAGCTGATAAGCAACTTCAGCAAAGTCTCAGGATACAAAATTAATGTGCAAAAATCACAAACATTCTTATACACCAGTAACAGACAAGCAGAGAGCCAATCAGGAATGAACTTCCATTCACAATTGCTTCAAAGAGAATAAAATACCTAGGAATCAACTTACAAGGGATGTCAAGGACCTCTTCAAGGAGAACTACAAACCACTGCTCAGTGAAATCAAAGAGGACACTAACAAATGGAAGAACATACCATGCTCATGGATAGGAAGAATCAATATTGTGAAAATGGCCATACTGCTCAAGGTGATTTATAGATTCAATGCCATCCCCATCAAGCTACCAATGAGTTTCTTCACAGAATTGGAAAAAACGGCTTTAAAGTTCATATGGAACCAAAAAAGAGCCCGCATTGCCAAGACAATCCTAAGTCAAAAGGACAAAGCTGGAGGCGTCACGCTACCTGACTTCAAACTATACTACAAGGCTACAGTAACCAAAACAGCATGGTACTGGTACCAAAACAGAGATATAGACCAATGGAACAGAACAGAGTCCTCAGAAATAATACCACACATCTACAGCCATCTGATCTTTGACAAACCTGAGAGAAACAAGAAATATGGGGAAAGGATTCCCTATTCAATAAATGGTGCTGGGAAAATTGGCTAGCCATAAGTAGAAAGCTGAAACTGGATCCTTTCCTTACCCCTTATACGAAGATTAATTCAAGATGGATTAGAGACTTAAATGTTAGACCTAATACCATAAAAACCCTAGAAGAAAATCTAGGTAGTACCATTCAGGTCATAGGCATGGGCAAGGACTTCATGTCTAAAACAACAAAAGCAATGGCAGCAAAAGCCAAAATTGACAAATGGGATCTCATTAAACTAAAGAGCTTCTGCACAGCAAAAGAAACTACCATCAGAGTGAACAGGCAACCTACAGAACGGGAGAAAATTTTTGCAACCTACTCATCTGACAAAGGGCTAATATCCAGAATCTACAAAGAACTCAAACAAATATAAAAGAAAAAAACAAACAACCCCATCAAAAAGTGGGCAAAGGATATGAACAGACATTTCTCAAAAGAAGACATTCATACAGCCAACAGACACATGAAAAAATGCTCATCATCACTCACCATCAGAGAAATGCAAATCAAAACCACAATGAGATACCATCTCACACCAGTTAGATTGGCAATCATTAAGAAGTCAGGAAACAACAGGTGATGGAGAGGATGTGGAGAAATAGGAACACTTTTACACTCTTGGTGGGATTGTAAACTAGTTCAACCATTATGGAAAACAGTATGGCAATTCCTCAAGGATCTAGAACTAAATGTACCATATGACCCAGCCATCCCACTACTGGGTATATACCCAAAGGATTATAAATTATTCTACTACAAATGCACGTGTATGTTTATTGCGGCACTATTCACAATAGCAAAGACTTGGAATCAACCCAAATGTCCATCTGTGACAGACTGGATTAAGAAAATGTGGCACATATACACCGTGGAATACTATGCAGCCATAAAAAAGGATGAGTTTGCGTCCTTTGTAGGGACATGGATGCAGCTGGAAACCATCATTCTTAGCAAACTATCACAAGAAGAGAAAACCAAACACCGCATGTTCTCACTCATAGGTGGGAACTGAACAATGAGATCACTTGGACTCGGGAAGGGGAACATCACACACTGGGGCCTATCATGGGGAGGGGGGAGGAGGGAGGGATTGCATTGGGGAGTTATACATGATATAAATGATGAATTGATGGGTGCTGACGAGTTGATGGGTGCAGCACACCAACATGGCATAAGTATACATATATAACAAACCTGCACGTTATGCACATGTACCCTAGAACTTAAAGTATAATAAAAAATAAAAAAAAAAAAGAAAATTTGAAAAAGAAGAAAAAATAATAGCATGGAAGTAAAGACAAAAGAGAATTAATCACTTTAAAAATAATTAGATTTTGATAATAAAATCTCACCATTAAACTCAGTACATATTCTGTTTCATCTAGCTTTCAGTAAAAAAGCCGATAAGAAAATGTCACTTATAATTTATTTCAAATAAGGTATTAAATTATATTATTCTCAACCATCCATGGTGAACAATAAAACTTTTATTCCTAGAAGTTTTATTTTTTTTAATTAAGGCAATCCTAAAAGTAGTCAACACCTAGAATAAAATGAATATTTTGAAACACATTACAGTCTTCAGTACTGTCGTCTTGGGAGAGGCTGGTTGGCAAATTATTTTCCATGTAACAATGCAGACTGATTTTCTAAATGTATTGTTTAAATTGCAAAATGAAATGAGGGAATTCAAACTCAAAAGATTTCTAAATTTCCTTCAATAACAAGATACACAAATGCATAACTTTGTAGTATGAAGAATGGAACTAACTTTACATGTAATTTGGCCAAATAAATGTTACTGAACGTCCATAAAAAAAATATATATATATATATATATAGCACTAATACGCCAGGCTCTATTCAAATAACTTATATATTGTTGTAGTTAACCCTCACAACAGGCAAGAGGTAGATATCATTATTGTCTCCATTCTCCAGATGAGAGAACTGTAGCAAGGTTAAGTTGCCTGAGTATACTCAGCTGGTACTTGGTGAAATCAAGTTTTGAACCCAGGAAGTCTGACCCAGTCCAGGCTCACACATCACATACTCTTTTGAAGGAAGTTCTTTTTGAAGGAAGCCAAACAGTCATCCAGCCATGCTAAAAAATAACATTTACTATGCCTGGCTATCCATAGCTCAGTGGGAATCACAACGATTCTCCTGCCATGACTGGTTGAACTACTTAAATGACTGGCTCAAGAACAGTCCATCTAGAAAGAGGCCAGCAAGTGATGATTTAGCCAAATGTAAAAAGTGGGGTGATATGGTTTAACTGTGTCCCCACCCAAATCTCATCTTGAATTGTAGTTATCATAATCCCCATGTGTGGTGGGAGGGACCCAGTGGGGGGGTAATTTAATCATGTGAGCGGTTTCCCACATGCTAGTCTCATGATAGTGAGTAAGTTCTCACAAGATCTGATGGTTTTATGAGAGGCTTCCCCCTTTGCTTGGCTCTCATTTCTCTCTCCTGTCACCATGTAAAGAAGGACGTGTTTGCTTCCCTTTCCACCAAGATGGTAAGTTTCCTGAGGCCCCCTCAGTCCTGTAGAACTGTAAGTCAATAAAACCTCTTTTATTTATGAGTTACCCAGTCTTGGGTATGCCCTCATAGCAGTGTGAGAACGGACTAATTCAGTAAATTGGTACCTCAGAGAGTGGGTTGCTGCTATAAGGATACCTGAAATGTGCAAGTGACTTTGGAACTGGGTAACAGGTAGAGGTTGGAATAGTTTGGAGGGCTTAGAAAAGGACAGGAAAATGTGGGAAAGTTTGGAACATCCAAGAGACTTGGAGGGCTCCAAAGACAGGAAGATGTGGGAAAGTTGGGAACTTCCTAGAGGCTTGTTGAATGGCTTTGACTGAAATGCTGAGAGTGATATGGACAATGAAGTCCAGGCTGAGGTGGACTCAGATGGAGATCAGGAACTTCTTGGGAAGTAGAGTAAAGGTCACTCTTGCTATGCAAAGAGACTGGAGGAATTTTTTTCCCTCCCTAGAGATCCACGGAACTTTGAACTTGAGAGAGATGACTTAGGGTATCTGGTGAAAGAAATTTCTAAGTCTCAAAGCATTCAAGAAGCAGAAGAGCATAAAAGTTTTGAAAATTTGCAGCATGATGATGCAACAGAAAAGAAAAACCCATTTTCTGGGGAGAAATTCAAGCCAGTAGCAGAAATTTGCATAAGGAGGAGCTGAATGTTAATCACCAAGGCAGTGGAAAAAATGTCTCCAGGGCATGTCAGAGACCTTCACAGCAGCACCTCCCATCACAGGACCAGAGGCCTAGGAGGGAAAAATGGTTTGCTGGGCTGAGTTCATGGAACCCTCTGCTGTGTGGATCCTAGGGACTTGGTGCCCTGCATCCCAGCTATTCTAGCACTGGCAAAAAGGGCCAAGGTACAGCTGAGGTCATTTCTTCAGAGGGAGCAAGTCCCAAGCCTTGGCAACTTCCATGTGGTTTTAGGCCTGCTGGTACACAGAAGTCAAGAATTGAGATTTGGGAACCTCTATCTACATTTCAGAGAATGTATGGAAATGCCTGGATTTCTAGGCAGAAGTATGCTGCATGGGCAGAGCCCTCATGGAGAACCTCTGCTAGGGCAGAGTGGAGGAAAAGGTGGGGCAAAGTACCAAAATACTGTTGTTTTTTTTTCTATAATATCACTACCTCATGCACACACAAAAATGTGAAATCTGAACTGTTTAAAACTGTAGAATCATACAGAGAGGTTAAAAGAACAAAGTGGTGCTCTGAAAGTGTTCTAACCATATTCCTCCCTTGATAATAACCCTTCCCAGGTATTTTGTTGATGTTTTCAATTCTTTCCTAGGTAAGCTTCTTTTCATATGTTTATGAATAATTTGCATACACATTAGTACAAATTTGAGATTCTAGTTACTTCTGGAGGCCCTGATGGGGTTGGCTTAGAGTGATAGAGCAGGTGCCTTAAGGAAAATAGCAGGATGATGAGGAAAGGGGATTGGGAGAAAGGAGGGCAGAGTAAAGGTGGGAGGCACTTCCATACACAATTTCTAGCTCTTTTCCTAGCCTGAGCATCTCCCTTCCCCCGGTGCTGGGTTCTCTCTTTTTTCCTGCTCTTTTATCCTCATAAATCAGATCCGCTTTTTAGATTCTCATCACTGCCATTCCTCCAGCACTATGAATACTATCATGTATCTTATCAAGGGCCATATTTCCCAATAGTCTTCCCTGTTGATAACTTTAGCCAAAAGGTCAGAATAGCCTCAGTCCTCTCTATGGTAGAACAAAGTCTAAAAACAAAATGTAGAACTATGTTGCTCAATATAGTAGCCACCAATTATATGTAGGTAGATCTTGAAAACTTGAAATGTGGCTAGTCCAAATTGAGACCTGCCATCAACATAAAGAACATACTAGATTTCAAAGATAGTACAAATAAAATAACTAAAGAATTCAATGCATTTATATTGATTACCTGTCAAATATTCTGGAACTGATTTAAATAAAATATACCATTAATATTAAGTTCACATGTTCTCTTTTTTAAAATAAATGTGACTACCAGAAAATTAAAAAATTATATGTATTTATATTGGGCAGCCCTGGAGTAGAAGTTGATAGTAATCATATTTCACTTTTTGTTAACGTACTATAATTAATACTAATGTTAATACAGCCATTTTGAAGTCACGTGAAATAAATATCACAATGCTTTTAGGATTGTGCTTTATAGCAATCTCTGTGATATATTATATGCAAATCAAAATTAGGAGAAATGAGTCAGCAGAAACACTGAAGAAAGAAAAATACACAGAACAAGTTGAAGATCAAGAACCCAACTGTATAAAGAACAGAGCAGAAGGAAGCTGGTGAGAAGGTAGTGGCTAATAACACTGACTCATGGCCAAAGGGCAAGGGTCCTCAGCTGCAGCTCTTGAGGGTCTCACCTTGGATCTGGAGCCATTTGTCATTTTTCAGTTTCTATTATTTCTGAGTAGCTTCATGTGTAGCTTCAGAGGCAAACTTTTCTTTATTAACCAACTTCAACATGTAAAGCACCTTTCTCCTGCTAGGGCTATAGTAGTGAACAAGCCAAGCAGGCCTTTGCCTTAATGTAGCTTTTGGGGAAAGAAACTATTATTATAGAAATAATCAGTATTTGATAACAACTAAACTAAGCATTAACTAAGCCAGAAAAATTGACGTAGCGAGAAGAGCTCTAAAGGCAATGAAACAGGTTGATGCCACAAAGGGTTTTTGTTAAGAGATGACTACTCATTCGGAAAGTGACAGTTGAATTGGTACATGGAAGATGAGAGACAGCCAGTCATACAAAGAGCCAGGATTAGGGAGAGAAAGGGGAGAACATTCCAGGCAGGAGGTAACAGCAGGTGCAACATCCCCAAGGCAGAAAAATTTTTAGTTTGTTGCAGAAACAGTAAAATTGGACTGGAGGGAAGGGAAAACGTTAAAGAGTCAGACAACGAATCAGGTCATACAGGGTCTTGTATGCAATTTGGATTTTCTTCTAAATGCACTGGAAAACTATTGAAGAGTTTTAAGCTGTGGAATTGCATGACCAAGTAGGAGTCTACTGCAGTGTTTCAAGTAAGGTGCGATAGAAGCTTGGATTTAAATAATCCCCAATTCTTTCTAACCACATAAGATTGTGCATTTTATTAAATTTACTAAGAAATAATAATGTTCAGCTAGTTTTTAAGATGTTCAATTCTACCTTTTTTTTTTTTAAAGAGACATAGTCATGCCATCACCCAGGTTGGTGTGCAGTGGTGCGATTTTTCTCACTGCGGCATCAAACTCCTGCGCTCATGTGATCCTTTCATCTTAGCCTCCTGAGTACCTGGGACTCAGGTACATGCCACCACACCAGGCCATTTTTTTTTTTTTTTTTTTTTTTTGGAGACAGGGTCTCACTATGTTGCCCAGGCTGGCAGTTCTATTTTTATTGATTACAAACTTATGTACATTCTTTGAAACAAATTTTGAAAATATGAATAGGCACCAAGAAAAATAAATTCATATTCCCACCATGCAGATAAGCACAGGTGACATCTTAGAGTGCACTGTTCCATAATTTATAATTTCTAGGTATCTGTGTGTATACAGAAATAGAATCAGATGTTATATACTTTTCAGAAAACTTGTTTTTTACTCACACTGAGAACGTATTTCTATATTATTAAATATTCTCCTACAGCATCACAGATTACATGGCAATTCAACTGCATGGATATTTTAAAATTGAACTGATATACTATAGTTAGGAATTTATTTTGCTTCCAATTTATTATTATTATTATATATTTTAACAATATAACATGTCATGATAATTACCATCCTCCTCTAAATAAATATTTGCGTTCACCCTTAATTATTTACACAGGATAAATTTCAAATCATGTAATGCTATTATAATTTCAAACTATTTTCAAATTTTTTAAGGCTTTTGATACAAATACCATTTTTTTCCAGATCAGCTAAACTAATTCACATTTATATCCCTAATATATGAGCATACACATTTTCTAGAACTTTTGAACACACTATAATAATTTAAAAATTATTTTACTATTTAGTAGGCAATTCATAATATGTCTCACTATTATTTTGCTTAAACTATATATTTTAAATTTGTATTTCCTTCTGTCTAGTGAGGTTGATTTTTTTTAATATGCTTGTTGACCATTTACTTTTATTTTCTTACAATTTCTTTTTCATATTCATTTTGCCATGGAGGTGTCTGCTCAGCCTGGTCTTAAAGTAAATAAAAGGATAAAGAAATGGTTATCAAGGTGTTATTTCTGAATCATGAAGTAGAATCAGGAAAAAACATTCTATGAATTAATGGCATAGCTAGCACAGTTCCTGAAAAAATGATAGCACCAGGAACTGACAAGATTCCAAGAGGCTAACTTACAAGAACGCTGTTCAACACAAAATTTTCTTCTGCTCTATAATGTTTGCTGAGAATATTCTCAGAGGTCCCTAAGGATTCCAAAATACTGTGTATGTCATATTTCATGTAATCTTATTTAAAGGAGGCTCCACTTGGAACATAATCTGCTCAACTTGTTCAAGATTCTGGTCTCCCTAAAACACAGCTCAAATTAAAATATAAAATCTAAGTACCTAGTGAAAGAAAGCACTATATCCACCAGTTGCAAAACCTAATATTCTGTGTTTAAAGTTAGGAATTTCAAATTAATCATTTGGTTAACTAATAAATGGTCCCAAGACACTTTGCAGAAGTTTTCTTATGGGCCAGAACTCTGAAGTGTATCTTAATTCTTGGCCATTTCTCACATAAAACAAATTGTTTTATCAAAGATGCCAAATGCTAGTACTTTAGGCTGCAAATACAGGAGGCTTACTTTCACTGAGAGCATTACAATGGATCTCAGACCAGAGCGAGTGGGGCTCAGTAGAAAGGTAAGGTGATTAATTGTCAAGAGATCTGGGTTGATGTACTGGCTTCATTTTACTACTGACTTATCTCCCTGGGTAAGTTACTTAAAGTCATACTTTATTTTTCTGTAAATGATATTTATTCTAAAAAGTTATTGTGAGATGAACCAAGTTACAAAATGTGAACTTACCATACAATCTCAAAAGTTACATATGAGTACAGGAAATGTTATCAGATCTAGAGTCACCAACTCAAACACCTATAAGGGCCATACTAACTTCTCAATGCATGAAGTGGATCAGCCAGGGCTGTGGGTAATTCTAGTGCTTGTCCCAGTTTGACAGGATTGTTGCAATTATGGCAATAAGATGCCAGTGTTGCCTGACATTTTAATTTTTTCAGAAGAAAAACTATAAATCCAGACTTCATTCATCTTCCACTTTCAAAGTATTGACAGCTAATTAAAATACAAGTCAAAGTAATCTTGTTGGCCAAATAAGTAATATGTATGGATCAAAGTTGGACCATGACTAGCCAGTCTGTAAACTCTTGTATTGTCTCTGATTTTACATGGTTAGTAATACTCTCAGACCTCCATGGTGACATCTTTAGTTAAGAGTATTTATTGTACTGAGTGCATCAAATATAGTCCAATCTTACAGTAACCAATTATTTGTAATTATTTCCACGATGAGGGTTTTTCCCTTCAGGTGGCCAATTACTTCCTATCAAATTATCACTGAAAACCATTATTTTCATTTCCATTTGTAGACATCTCAAGACTTTATTTTCCATTTGGTACAAGTAAATGAAAAGGAAATTATAACAGCCAATGCAATTATGACTGTGATCTTATCTGTCTGGATTGATTAGAAGTCCTTATTCTAATCATCCAAACTCTTTATTAATGTTAAGTTTATTAAAACTTAGGTTCAGATTCAGATTTTTATTAAGGATTTCATTTATGTTATCTTTTTTCTTTTATAAGATGATAGGGAATGCAACATGGGGAAACCAAAGAAAAACCTAGTTACCAAAGAGACTGGTCTCCCTGCAACTTGGCTTCACAACACTGATCTCTCTTAAAACCCTTTTACCATTTATCAAAACTCCATCTCTGGTGAATTACAGTGCATTACAGTGGAGTGTTGCTAATTCATACTAATGACTGGGGTACCTAGTGCAGATTGAATTCTGAGAACTGGCAACTGAACAACAAAGAAAAAAAAAAACAATAAATTGAGACCACTGCATTAAAAAATCCTTTGTTCATTTATTTTTTTCAGTATAAGCTAGTTTTAATTAATTTGGTTAATATATCATTGATACTAGTAAAAATTATATTCCTAAATCTCTCCAACATTAAATATTAGTTTAAAAATTAGTTGCAACTTTATTTGGCAGTGAATTGAAACAAAACACTGGCAGAATAGCAATGCAAGATTTAGATCAGTAGTAAATTTACTACATTTCCACTTAATATAATATTCTTCTCTTTTCTTTTCAGCCTTGGAATTAGTACCTGGTATCAAATAGGCTTTCTGATTCTCACACAAGAAAATGGACTAGTACTCTAGGGAAGAGTTATCCACTGTTAAACACTCAACCTGCTTAAAGTGATGGCAACTGGATGTTCACAAAGAATTACCATAGTTGCCACATAGGCAGGTATCCACATATTTCCACAGACATCTCCGGGTGAAGACCAACTACCCCTATCCCATATTTCCCACCCCCTACCAACCCGCTATATCTTACCCTCCACTTTTCTTGGAGGATAAAGGAAGAAAAACTGGGCAGAATATAGTGAAAATATAATTACCTTTTTTTAAAGTGGTAAGCACTGGAAAGCTTATTTTATAAGTCCCATGAACAAAGATTGGTTTCATGTTCTTCTTAATTTACTTCTTGAGATGCTGGAAGATGGTTCACATTCTCTCTTACATTTCTTCATGTATTCTTTTAGTGAACAGGCTCCATGACAGTATCAACCAAGGTTTACATTTGTTTTCTGCTCTTATTGTGCCCACACAACTTAGCAGAGTTTAATGGCAAGTAGAATCATTCTGTAAACACCTTTAGTGACTGTATGCTTACACCATGCATGTGGAGTCCCAGGTACTAAGGATACAAGACTGTGGGCCTTTCCTTTAGGGAGCTTGCATACTTGAAGGGAAAGAAAAATGATCAAACCGATGTTTCTGTGATCCAGCATAAACTCAGATTGCTATGCAAGCACAGAGTAGGGGAAACTAACCCAAGGTGGTGAGGTCACGAGAGGCCTCCAGAGGGAAAAGTTTATGCTGACCCTTGAAAAATCATAAACAATTATCCAGGTAGAGAAGGTTGGAAGTGTTTAGGGAGCTTCACATAGTTCATTGTGGGGAAGGGATAAAAAGGGAACCAGAAGGTAGCTAGGAAGCAGTTCAAATGGAGTTTGTATGCCATGTGAGCTGCTTAAGTTTCATTTTGTTATCATCAGGAGCAGTATCAAACATGCAACAGAAGGGATAAAACCAGTGGCAAGGAGCTCCATTAGGAGATTTGCAGGACTCCAGCTGTGATTTGACAAAGTCCTCATGTGATCTATGGTTGTCACTCCATATATATTTCCTTTCCTAGTGATCAACAGGATTTCTAGACAACAACCCTTCCACCCACTTACAGTTTCCAGATTGGGTGAGATGATTTCATCCTCAGCTCCAAGGGTGATTCTTAATTAGCTTAAGTCAATCAGCAAAGTCCACAGCAAAGCCATAGTAATTGGATTGGGAATAAGCATGAGATTCAAGTGGTACAAAGGAGGCTGGAGAGTATCTGAGCTGGGCTTTTGGGAGAGAATCTCCTTTGCTCTCTGGGAGAACTACTGAGAGGGGTATTCTCTCTTCCTGAAGGAGGAAACACATAGGCTGGATGCTGCTGGTCACCATACTGTGAACCAGAAGAAAATCGGTCAACACTACACAGAACAAATAGAGAAAAATAAATGTAGCAAACCTTACATTAAGCCTATGCTAATTTGGGACCTTCATGCTATCCATAATTATGAGGATTTCTTTTTATCATTCATGTAATTCAATGTTGTTGTTTCTGTAATTTGGGCACTTTCGTTCCTGGAATTACCTCAACTGCTAAAAACCTGGCTGTTGGCAGTGATGATCAGAATAAAAGCAGGATTAGATAACCTCTTCCAGTCTTTTTCTTCTATGATTTCCTTTCACCCTTAGTTTATAAAGAAGATAGTCGCTAACAGTAAGCTGATGACTGACAAAAAATGGCAAGAACATCACAAGAGTCAAATTACTCCTCCTCAGTCCCTGACAGCTCTTCTCCCCTCTCTGTTGCCTGCCTGCCTTTGGCTGCCAAGAATTTGCTGTTTGTTTCTCACTTCCCTCATCCAATCCATACTGAGAAGATAATGTGCCCAGCTAGCTCCAGAACAGAAAACTGAATGTCGGCACATATTTTGCCTTGAATGAAAATAACCTACCAGTGCAGAGTGGCCTCTACTATCCAGGGCTGAGGCTGTACTAGGTTCAGTGGTTAATTCTTCAGCCTTTTAGCTCTGGGATTTTAGCTAATGGCTTTAGGGTTTTGCACAAGCCCCATGCCCATGGTTTTAAAGTTACCACTGTGGATGAGAGCTTGTCATGTTGTATAATATTACAGTTATTCCAAAGCAGCTTTCTGGCTAAGTGACAGCATTTGACATGTCTCTAATATTGACAGTAGTGGTGACTTTCAAGTGTTCTATTTATGTCAGGTAGAAGGGGAGTAGAGGTTTTTAAATAAAATAAACATGTGCAAAGAAAACTTCTGGTTTAGTACAATAAAAATGTCAAAACAGTCTGAATACCTGCTCTGCTATTTTCTTGCCATGGACTTTGGGGCAAGTTTAAAAGATACAGTATCTCTGTCTGTAAAATGGAAATAATGATGGCGCCTACTCTGAAAGGCCATGGTTATATAATCCAGTGTCTCTAAGGTGACTTATGTGATGCCAGGCTCATGCTCATCACAGACATTTAATAATGGTACATACATTAGTTGTTATCCCTGCCATGCCCATAAACTTTTGAAAGTAAACAGCTTCAACCAAGCACTTAACTCCAGCAATTCTTAGGGAACATTGTTTCCACCATAAAGCTTAGACGACTGAATGATTGTCAGCCACACTTCACATGTGGCCTATGAGGTGGCCAAGAAATTATGACCTGGGCTAGTGTCAAAATGTGAGTGGAGTCCAAGAGCCTGACAAACTTTTGCTTGAGTCCTGAAAGAATCAGAAAGAATTTATAGAGACAAGTAATGATAGGAGGCCAAGGCATGAGCAGTCACTGAGGTTATGAGGAATGAGAATATAAGCGAAGTGGGCAAGTTCAGAGAGATTTATAGAGAGAAAGAGTAAGTGAGTTTATGGTGAGAGAAGCAGACAGACCCAGAGAAAAGCAGGCATATTTAGAAAGGCTGAGTCACATGAATGGCAAAGCATAAGATTAAAGCCACCCACCTTTCTGTTGAAGTCTTTGCTACTTCCAGTAGATTATCTAGCGGCAGGATGGTCCAAGAGGAGTCTGTATGGTGGAACTGTGAATGACACAGCTTGGGAATAAGAGTAGCTGGGCTCAAGCTTTGGCTCTGTCATTTACTAGCTGTGTCACTAGGGAAAGTTTCTCAATCTTTCCATGACTATAAAATGGGGAAAACCATGAAACCTGCTATTGGAGCCATTATGAAGATTGAACAAGTTAGTACATGTGGCTTAGTATCATAATGGAACATAGTAATTTTTCAATAAATGGTTGTTAGCCATTATTAACTGCCATCAACTATACATCAATAGCCATAAAACTGACATACACATTAGCCCCTCAGCTCCAACATAACTCCTGTTTCCCTTATGTCCAAATGCATCTCATAATTAGTATTGCTATTAACCAAAACATTTAAGTAAATATATATTATCATTTTTATTTGAAGAAGAGCATGAAATAAGAGAGACAAAAAAAAAAAAAAAAAAAAGATTAGGCTGGGTGTGGGGGCTCACACCTGTAATCCCAGTGTTTTGGGAGGCCGAGGCAGGAAGATCACTTGAGTTCAGAAGTCCAAAACATGCCTAGGCAATATAGTGACCCTGTTTTGAAAAATTAGCCATGCGTGGTGACACATGCCTGTGGCCTCAGCTACTCTGGGGGCTGAGGTGGGAGGATCACTGGAGCCCTGGAGTTTGAGGCTGTAGTGAGCTAGGACTGCTCTACTGCATTGCAGCCTGGGCAAAAGAGCAAGATCCTGGAAAGGAAAGGAAAGGGAAAAGGGAAAAGGGAAAAGGGAAAAGGGAAAGCGGCAGGGGCAGGGCAGGGCAGGGCAGGGCAGGGCAGGGCAGGGCAAGGCAAGGCAAGGCAAGAAAGAAAAAGAAAGAAAAAGGGGAGATTAAATGTTGAAATAGCAATATATTACATGCAATAATATTTACCTTAAACATTTTTTTTGTCCCAATAATTTTTTTGAATCTTTTTATTTATGTGTCATGTTTTATCAGCCTCCTGAGTAGCTGAAACTACAGATGCACACCATCATCCAGGGTTTGTTTTTTTTGTTTTGTTTTGTTTTGTTTTTTTGATGGAATCTTGCTTTGTTGTCCAGGCTGGTCCCAAGAATTATTTGGTGCAATTCATTTGTTCATTTGTATATTTATTCACTTTACAAATAAGTATTGAATTCACAATATGCTGAAGTGCAATTTAAAAAAAAGGTAGTCCCTGTAACTTGTTCAGTTTTAAGGTCTTGTGACTGCAAACAAATGATAAGGAAGGATTTGAAAGTTGAAATCATAACCTGCTTACTCCCTTACCTCATTTAGACAGTGACTCAAAAGTGAGTTCTTGTGTAACCAGCCATATTAGTCAGGATAAGCTAGGTAACATGGTGGTAACAAATTAACACCCAATTACTGGCTTAACACAACAAATATATATTTCTTGCTCATATTGTATTACATGTTTACAGTGGGCTTGTCAGGCAGACGGTTTTCCACACAATCACTGAGAGAGTCAGGTTGATGAAGGCTCTGCCATCTTTTACCGGCACTATTAGAGCACATGGCCAGCCTTCTTGTTACAGTGACAGAACAGCCATGAAGGATGCATAGGCACTCTTCAATGCCCTAAATGGAAGTGACCACATCACTTTGACTATGAATCCATTGGCCAAACCTAGTAATATGGCCCCATCTCACTACAAGGGGCTGGGAATTTTAGGGTGCCAAGGTGCACAGGGCACATGTAATCTGTACCTGACTATGTCAATTAAACTAGAGAGCCAACCCTAACCCTTTCTATCCCTGATTTATGTTTCTCTTTAGCTTGTATTCCCATTTTACATGTTAATCTGAGACTCTCTCTCCTAAATAGAATGTAAACTCTAAGCAGGAAAGTATTCTTGTTTATTTTATACTTTGATACATCCCTAGCACCTAAAACAATGCTTGGCACAGAGATGGCACTTAATAAATATCTGCTATATAAATGAATAAATAAGACTTTGTAGTGGCAACATAAGTGGTAAAGAGCATAAAAAAGACCCTGGGACAGGAAGGAAGTTGTCTTGTTCAAGCAAGAGGAGAAAAAAAAAGAAAAAACAGATTGGCTAGAACAGAATGGTAAGAAAAAAAAAAAAATGTCGCCCAATATTAATATGCATTTTCTTTAAGGCTTACAAGAAACTTTAAAGTAAGAATTGTGATATTCCTGGGATTTAAAAAACTAAATCTTGGAAAAGTTAGCTAACATTCCCAAGGACAGACAGCTAGCAAAGTGAAGAACCAAAATTCATCCTGAGGTTATGCAATTTTTACTCTTCCAGAAAAGGGGTACTTGTCTGGCTGATTCAAACTAACCTATAGCTGCCAGGAAACCAGATCCATAAAGTCATTGTTATGTGACCAATTAAGAATAATATCTACAATGTCAGCTACATGCCTATCCGTTTCGGTACCTCCTTTTAGTAATGCCTGATTGGGTCCACATGGTAAAATTATGTTCAGTTACTAATTTCTGATAACTTCTACATGTACCCCATGATGCACTCTAAGGAGAAGTAAAAGCTTAATATTGAAACTCAGGGGCTTGATTTCAAATAAGTTGTTTGAACCCAGTAAGATAAACCACTTGATTATAAAAATTAGGGAAAACTGAAAATCATTCAAAATTAGAGAAAACTGAAAATCACCCACAATTAGCGTGAGTGCTAAGAAGAGAAACAAAAACCTACAAAACCAGTGAGGGGAAATTTCACCTTCAGACCATTCATTACTCACAAGGAAACACTCATAACCCTTTGTAAACTTTCCAGAAGCCATCATCCAGAAGGAAAACCTGAATTTGGGTACTGGATACCACAGCTGCATCGGTCTTTGACATTTTAGTCTACCTCCTATATAAAAAAACAGGAAAATAAAGGTGCTTGGCACAAAAGTAAGGATTAAATTGGAATAATATATTTGAAGAGATTAGGAAAGTTCCTGACCCAAAGTTAAGTTGTCTGCCTTCAAAAATTATACCAGAGGAAATCCCTCAAACATTGAGAAGTGTTTTATATAACTCCATTAGAAATGTCAAAAAAAGCAAAAATCAAAATTCACTTTTCCAAAGCCCTTTTCATGCGCATGTGGCCTGCTCTCCCCCAGTAGGATGCATCTTCTAGGGACTTCTACCAGGAAGTAGCTGGGACAGTGAAGAGTCTACTCAACATCCAGCTTACATGTGCCCAAGGCCAGAGGCAAAAGTAGAAGGATGATGGCATCCAGTATTCAGTGTGAATGAGAGCAATATCCTTATAAATGGATGGCCCAAAGTGAAATTTTCTGCTGCTATCTTGACCACTTTCTGAGGTTCATTTGCAGTATTTTTAAATTAAGTTATTTATATATTTAAATCTAACAGAGTCATTTCCATTGCTTACAACTAAGAAACCTGAGTATTACAACATTCAGATATTAATAACCAAGTGTGACTCCAGCAAGGAGGTGACACAATAAAATCTATGAAAGATGACAGATAATAAATAGGTAGCAAGGTAGGTAGGTAGGTAGATGGATGGGTGGATAGATAGATAGATAGATGATAGATAAATAGGTAGATGATAGATAGATTAGATAGATAGATGATAGATATATAGAAATAATAGCTAACATTTATTACATAATTACTATAGCCCAGGAACTTTCCTAATCACTTCAAATATATTATTCCAATTTAAACCTTACATTTGTATTGAGCACCTTTATTTTCCTGTTTTTCAGATGAGCAAACTGAGATGAAAAGAGGATAAACAAACTGCTGAAGACCACAGAGCCAGTATGGTAGATTATTGTTCCTCAAACATTCACCCCTTTTTCTCCAACCCACCCTTCCCTTGGAAGATTGTCCCTCCTTGTCCCACTGATGTTGAACTTGGTCATGATACTTGATTTGGTCTCATAGAAAGTTGAGTGTATATCTCCTTATTTTAGGACTGTGTGACTTGTGACATAAGCAAAGCGTGAAGAAGCTTGCATGTGGTTGGACTTTCACTCTTGCACTTCTATCTTCACTATTAAAAGAACATGACCCAAGCAGCCTGCCAGTCTAAGAAGGATGAAAGGCAAATGTAGTACACCTGAACTGAACCAGTGGCCTGATACCAAGTACAGATGAGCACAGCCTTTATCAGCTAAACCTTGGCTCCCTCACAGATATCTGAGTAGGCAAACGACTCTATTTTGGCATGCTTCTGAGTTTGGGAGTGATTTGTTACTCAGCATTGTTGTGGCAATAGCTAACTGATGCAGCTAGTAAACCATGCAACAAGGATGCAAACCCAGACAATTTGAATCTTCTATCTCCTTCCTAATTACTTTGCTGTATTACGTTCCCTGCTAGGTCTGACAGTTTACACCAAATAAACACAAAGTGTTAGTGCACCCCAATCTCTGACACCTCAGCAGGTATAAGAAAATTTATCTGCTAGAAATGTCTATGATGGTGTCTCCGTCTTTCTCTGACCACAGCCATATTTCAGTACATTAGCCTTGCTCTGTGTGGTTTGCCTCTGTGCTTTGTCTCACAGTGGTATCCAGAAGGCAATGTTTCTTGATGTCAGTGCTGATGTACATAGCACAAAGATTCTCACACTCTTGGACAGCAATATCTTGAAATTCTGTCTTTAACTCATGAAGCCCAGCAACAAAATCTTAATTTCCTTTCCTGTTTCTTCTGTTTCTGTCCTGAATTCCCATTTCACAAAGCCAAGAGAAATGAGAAGTACATGGGGTGAGAGTTTTTATAAATAACTTGTGGTGGTTCCTAAATATCTCTGATGCCTAATTATTCTTCTAGTGATTGAGAGGTTTTTTCCCCCCTTTGGTTTAGAAAGCACATCTGTGCCAAACACTCTCTAAACATGGTTTTTCCTATTACTTCAAAACTCTTCCCATTATAACTGTTTCTTGCCTGTTCCTTAGATGTTATTACATGGCCAAAGCACTGCCTTCTCCTGCCTGGTCTTACGTACATCTCTAACATGCCACGTCATCACTGCCCAAAGATTTACATCAGCACATACACCTCACATCTCCTTCCATTCTACTGACATTGTGTGACCAAGGACAAGATGATCAGGTGAAGGCAGCTGGCCTCACCTGGTAATTGTCTGAAGTAAGAAATGCAAGACGCAGTTGATGATGTTTGAACATAAATGCTGATAACCACCATCCATTTAACAGCCTGTCATTCATGTATTTGTAGAAGAAAGGAAAAAAAATCTATAACTGGTTTGCCTCATCTATAACTGGTTTGCCTTGCTTGAAAGTATAATGCTAGTTAACCCTAAAGAAGAAAGGAATTTTGAATTCCTGAGAGTGGCACTTGGGTATGTATGAACTGGATCCTTCATGCTTCTACTTTTCAGGTAATCCATATGATTTATTGCCCAGAAGGATATGGTGTGCTGAGCCAGATGAGGTACAAGTGGATCCTGCTCCTCTCAGCTAAAGAGGAACAAACTGGAGCTGAGTCTTTCCTGTTCTTGCTACTTACAGAAAGTCTTTGCTCAGAGAGCTTCCTGATCTGTGTCTTGACAGCATGACTTTGCCCTATAGATCCTAAGGGTATGAGAGCAAGGAAACAATAAACCAGATAGAATCACCCACATGGATCAGTGATACCGAACCCAGGCTGGTCCCAGACAGAAGAGAAAATTGCCCAACAAAATCCTGATCTAACTTGGGATTTACAAAGTACATCCTGTACAGAGGATAGGAACCTTGGGTCCAGGAAACAAAGTTAAAAACCACCCAGTGACAGGACCTCCATCTCCTGCCATGGGTAAAACCTCATTGAGACAGTCATTTGTGTAAGTAAATGCACTTTACAGAGCCACACACAAGGTTCTAGATTTCTTATACTATTGAAATTATTTTAAAGACTAGGCAGGATCTCTAAAAACACCTAGTAAGAAGGAAGGAGGTGAATATACTAGGTAGTGTTAATGTGAAAGTAATCTGAGGCTCAGAGATGCATAAAATGTTTAAAAACAACATCCTCTTCCCATGTAGAAAAAGTGGATTAAGAGTCCCTTTACTCTTTCTATCCTCAAATACCTGGAGACATCATATGTAAGATTCTATTAACCTCACAGAATATCAAAATCAAATCATTAGGGGAAGACAACTGAACTTGTCTGGTTGCCACCTGCAGTGAAATAAGTGATGAAAGTCTATGAGTAATTCCTAGAACTCAAGAATCTCAGTAGTTTCGGGTTTTGTTTTTCCTTCGAATCAGGATTCACTCATTCTCAATGAGAAAAGAATTGAAGGCAGAAATTCTGGGTTCTAGTCCCAGGTGTCACTCACTAACTGTACAACTTTGGTCAAGTCTCTTTACCTTTCTACTTCTCAGCTACTCTGTCTTTGATGGGAATAATACCCTTTGTTCCTTCTTCCCAAAAGTACATCCACTAACTGGCACCTCTGTAACATTTTCAACTTCACAGGGTACTTTCAACACAGCCCCTTACTTGCTCCATATATAAACTCTCTGGGAGAAGTTGGTTAATGGTAACTCTTCACACCCCAGCTTCCCACTGCATGGATCCAAAAACTAAGAAGCCGGGGAATGAAGGGATTTCCCAAACAGTGAGTCGGGATTCATATCTCATATTCAAATTCTAAATCCATTGTTTTTTTTCCCTTTACACCACAAAAGCATTTGTAAAATGTAAATGTATTTCAGCATTGCAATCTGGCTTCTGAAAGGGAAACATTGGTAGAGGTATTATAATTATCCCAAACTCCATTTTCCTGTTTGCTATGTCAAGATGGAAAACAGGATTTATTGTAAGTGCATGAATAGCCCCATGGCAGCAAAACAAGAGGAGGCTGCACAGCCCAACACAGCAGGGATACCACTGGAGGAGAAACAGCAGCAGACCACTGCTCCAAACAGTGGGTAAAGGGCAGTGAGAAGGTTCTAGAACGCACGCTTCACCTGAACATCTGCACCCTCACTCTTAAATGGCAAAGCACCCACAGTGTCAGGAAGAAAACCATTAGACCAAGGAGATGAGCCCAGTTAGTGCTAAGGGGACACATCATCTTAAAGAAAAGACACTGGCAGGTTATGGGGACTGAGGCAGTTTCTAGAATCGAGGACTTTAAAGGCCAAGTCAGACTATGTGATGGTCAATGAGAGATCCTTTGGATCAACCCCATCTTGCTGATGAAGTTGACGATGAATTCCATGATGTCACATAATAGGGGCAAGTAGTAGGAGTAAGGAGGTTTTGGAGAATGGAGAAACTTTAGCCAAAGGTTAGCTAGAAAAGGGAAGATACAGATCCATGTGATCCTCTCATTATCTCACAGAATTGGGCCAGGACCAGGACATGGCTCTGCATGCAGTGTGAGTCTCCATTCCATGGAAGTGACCATGTGCCACTCCTTACTCCTTATGGTATGGGCAAGTGTAAGAAAGCAATCTTGTCTGTGGAAAACGTACAGGCTGCTTGGCATCCAACAGTCTGGATATGAGTATTAGCCCTTTTTAGGCATTCTTTGCACCTGGAGTCTCTAGCACCATGAGAAGTATAGTTCCCTTACTGGAGAGGAGGAGGCCCTGGATCAGGGAAAGCCAAACTTGGATGCAATTCCTTCCACTGGGGAAACCACTGTGGAAGGAGATGCTGGCCCCACTATCTCTTTGTCCAAGCATTCCAGAGTAAGGACCCAGGGTCACTTTCCAACGATTCAATTTCTCTGAAACCACACAGTTTCACCAGCCTAGTGTCTCCGCAGCGTGTTAGAGAAAAAAAGTATCTAGGCAAAGATAACCCTGCAAAGCAGAGGAAATCTCCTCAATACAGATTATTAATTAAAATAAAACCTGAATCTGAGTTGTCTTTTTTAAAAACATTGAAATGTAATTAATAGTGATTTTTGTTTTTTGTTGTTTTTTTTTTCCTTGCTGCTTAAAAAAAAATATTCCAAGGCTGCATTCCATAAAGGCATTTCATTAACCAGTCAAATTTAAGTGACTTAATTGATGTAGTTACAGCATTAACTTTCCTGATAAAAAATAAAATGACTCAGGGCAAACACACTGTCATGTTGTTATTATTTAACACGGACTGCAAAGCCCTAGCACAGGAGTTGCTGCCTAGCACACAGTTAGACACGGTCCGTGTCCCAGGGGCATGCAATCCCAGCAAGGTTGTTATATGGTATTCATTGCAATTTGATGAACTTCATTTATCTAGACAGCCACTTATTTAGGATGAATTGGAACCTACTGAATCATCTTAATTCAGAGGCTTCTACTGCACCATGGGTCTGCAGCAGCTATTAAATTTGGGA
The DNA here is from genome assembly GCF_009764315.1 of Trachypithecus francoisi. Classification (NCBI taxonomy): domain Eukaryota; kingdom Metazoa; phylum Chordata; class Mammalia; order Primates; family Cercopithecidae; genus Trachypithecus; species Trachypithecus francoisi. Next base: position 22,946,275 of record NW_022681454.1, read on the forward strand.
AGATTCGGCAGCCATGACACAATGAATGTATTATTCTTGCAGAATGATCTGGGTATGATGAATCATCAGCTTTATGGACAGGTGTTGGGTGATACCTGGTATCACCTTCCTTCTCCTTTAGGTTTTTAAGTATGATATCAGTACTGCAGTCACTGTTACTCATCTTCCCCAATAAAGAAGTTATCTGTCACAGATGATGCTATTTCCCCAATAGCACAATCATTCAATTCTTGGGGAAAAAAATGTCACACAGCCTGAAACCCTGGTACAAGATGAGGGTTCCCCTAGGCACTGAGTTCTCTGAAGCGATGAGTTAATGAGGAGAGAAGAGTTCTTTCTGCAATGGATACAGCCACTTTATGGCATTCTATTACTAATTGAGAGTAGGAACTCCCATAAACTATACATAGAGGATTTATTTGGGTTATTTACAAGGCCAAGGGAGGAAATATGCAAATAGAAAGACTTGCATATAGAATGAATCCAATTGCTGAACAACTGTAAATTCTATTATGGACAGAGAGCTTTTTCAAAGACAGGTGATATGTAAGATTTGAATACAATCTTAAGGTTATAACTCCCAAAATTTTTGACTGCTCTCTAAATTCAGGACCACAGACTCTTGCAACGTGTAGACCAAGTCTATATTTATATTGTCTTTAATGATGAAGCGTAGGGCTTGGGAATTAAAATGAAACAGTTTGGTGTTATTCCAGAAAGTCACAGCAACTTTCAATATCTCAGACTTGAATAAACACTAAAGGCATTTTATCAGTCAGGGTTCTCCAGAGAAACAAAACAAATAGGATACATACATACATATCTACATACATAGATACTTGATTTATTTTTAAGCAATTGGCTATGCGTGTTTGGGTGGGCTGGCATGTCTGGAATCTGCAGGGCAGCTTGGCGGGCAAGAAACTCAGACAAGATTTTCTGTTACCTTTTTGAAGCAGAATTCTTTGTCTCTGGGAAACTTGCTTCTGTTCTGGCCTTCAATGGATTGGATGAGGTCCACTCACATTACTGCTGTTCTCTTTTAAAGTCAACTCTAGATGTTTATCTCATCGGCAAAATACCTTCACAGTCATCTTGATGAGTGTTTGACCAAACAATTGGGCACCATGACCTAGCAAAGTTGACATATAAAATTTAACCATCACAGGCATCCCTCTGTTTGTCAATGTTTATGCTATGAATGTCAGCAAACACTATTTCTTTTTTTTTTTTTTTTTTTTTTTTTTTTTTTTTTTTGAGACGGAGTCTCGCTCTGTCACCCAGGCTGGGGTGCAGTGGCCAGATCTCAGCTCACTGCAAGCTCCGCCTCCCGGGTTTACGCCATTCTCCTGCCTCAGCCTCCCGAGTAGCTGGGACTACAGGCGCCCGCCACCTCGCCCGGCTAGTTTTTTGTATTTTTTTTAGTAGAGACGGGGTTTCGCCGTGTTAGCCAGGATGGTCTCGATCTCCTGACCTCGTGATCCGCCCGTCTCGGCCTCCCAAAGTGCTGGGATTACAGGCTTGAGCCACCGCGCCCGGCCAGCAAACACTATTTCTTAAGTTGGCACATACAAAACCAGTAGGATTTGCGTTCCGTAAAACAGAATCATCCAAGTTTTTTTTTTTTTTTTTTAATTGTTTTTATTTTTTTGTTTTTTTCTGCTGGTTACAGCTCAAACTAAAAGTTCTTTGGAGTTTGAATATGCTACGCCTTTTTTGTGCCAATGGCAATTATTTTGTTGAAAAATATTTCTTATGTTTCTATAAACTCGGTATTTGCAAATTATGGCCCACAGCTAACTGACCTATCACCTGTTTTTGCATGGCCCATGAACAAAGTATGAGTTTTACATTTTTAAATGCTTACATTATAAATGGAGATGCAAGAAATTGTACATTTGAAAATGGTTATGTAGTTACAACACACACACACACAAATGTTATGTAATTATCTACATAATATTATCCTGCATTTTGCCACTTGGCCCTCAAATGTTAAATATTTACTCTCTGGCCTTCTAAAAAATGTTTGCCAATGCTTGTTATAAATCGAATATTTTCTTATTGGAGAAGTCTTAACCACCCCATCTAGCTATAGGGAGCATTACTGTATTGTAAAGGGTTCCTTTAATTCCTTTCTCTGTTTTGTTTTGTTTTGTTTTGTTTTGTTTTTGAAACTCATTCTGTCACCCAGGCTGTAGTGTAGTTAGCGGAATCATGGCTCACTGCAGCCTTGACGGCCTGAGCTCCAGCAATCCTCCCACCTCAGCCTCCCAAAGAGCTAGGATTACAGACATGAGCCACTGTGCTGATCCTATTTCCTTTCTTAATATCATAATTCCTCAGTAAGCACTATAAATACAGCCTTTAAAACTTAAACTCTTATCTTGATTAACTAAACTTTAAGGAAATGAACTTTAGTATTTAGTGAAAGAAACTTCATTTAAAGCCAATAAAATCAATCAGGCAGTGGATTTGCAAGACCTGCCTAATTTGGCTTTGCCCTTTTCTCCACTTCATCTCCTACGCCTATCCCCTTCCCTCATTCCACTCCAGCCGTCCTGACCCCCTTTTATTTTTTGAGATGGAGTCTCAGTTGCCCAGGCTGGAGTGTAGGGGTGTGATTGTAACCTCTGCCTCCCAGGTTCAAGCAATTCTCTTGCCTCTGCCTCCTGAGTAGCTGGGATTACAGGTGTGCACCACCATGCTGTGCTAATTTTTGTATTTTAAGTAGAGACTGGGTTTTGCCATGTTGGCCAGGCTGGTCTTGAACTCCTGACCTCGGGTGATCCACCTGCCTCGGCCTCCCAAAGTCCTGGTCTTCTTTTTGTTCCTGGAATACTTCTACCTTGTTCCTACCTGAAGCCTTTACACTGGCTATTCCCTCTTCCTGGAACACATCCCCCACAGAACATCCCAAAGCTGGCTGCTTCTTATCATGCAGATGTAAACTCTGATGTTATGTACTGAGACAGGCCATCCCTGACCATGCTTCTAACCCACACTCTCCATTCTTATCTCTATCTTACTACTCTATTCTATTTTGTATATAACACTGTCCAGAATAATCTATAGATTAGTATATTTCTCACCAGTAAAATGACAGCTCTGAGAGAGCAAGAGCTGTCTGTCTTGCTCATGACTGTAGTCCAGTATCTAGAACATCCCAGGGTCCACAGAAGGTGTTTCTTCTATATTTGTGGACTTTGCAAATAGACAGACACAACATGCGATGAGTTATCTTAGTGATTACTCTTCCAATTAAGTTACCATTGGAACAACAGTGGCCTGGAAGTTATTTAACTTGACTATTCATTCTTTTACCTAAAGTGCTTTCAGCTTCCAAACCTGTCTCAGGCCATATACTAGGTGGGGTGGATACAACAGTTAAGAAAACAAAAATGAGCCCCTGCACTCAGGGATCTCACAAAATAATACAGTAGCAACAGAGGAGTTTGAGGATAATGCCATGCTCCAGTGATACTAGAAAACATGTTTTGTATATGTCATTGAATGTGTCTTTTCTCACCTCAAATACTTCTTCAAACTTTTTTTTTTTTTTTTTTGAGACAGAGTCCTTCTCTGTAACCCAGGCTGGAGTGCAGTGGTGCGATCTCAGCTCACTGCAACCTCCACCTCCCAGGTTCAAGCACTTCTCTGCCTCAGGCTCCCAAGTAGCTGGGATTACAGGTGCCCGCCACCACGCCTGGCTAAATTTTGTATTTTTAGTAGAGATGGAGTTTCACCATCTTGGCCAGCCTGGTCTTGAACTCCTGACTTCGTGATCCACCTGCCTCGGCCTCCCAAAGTGCTGGGATTACAGGTGTGGGCCACGGTCCCCGGCCTTCAGACTCTCTTAAATCAGTATTTTCTAGCTTTAATGCATCTGAGCATTGACATGTGGTTCTTTTAATAGGCAAGGCTTTAATACCACATCAATGTTGACAATAAGAACTTATAAATATTTAAGCTAAAACTTAAAATAAAGACAAGAAATTATCCTGTGCACTACGAAACACAATATAGAAAGGCATTTGTTCACAACATTCAAAAACATTGATCCTCTGACTTTATGCCTACTAGTTTGATGTTACAGATGAAAAATTTCTAAAGATATATATATATGATGCTTTATCAGCTGTTCAGATTTCTAACATTCATATATTACAGCTCTTTTTAGTCAGAAAGGGGATATTTAACATGCCTTTATTTACATCTTCCTTTTTATGCTTCTTTTTTTTTTTTTCAGACGGAGTCTTGCTCTGTCACCCAGGCTGGAGTGCAGTAGCAGGATCTCAGCTCACTGCAAGCTTTGCCTCCCGGATTCACGCCATTCTCCTGCCTCAGCCTCCCGAGTAGCTGGGACTAAAGGTGCCTGCCACCATGCCCAGCTAAGTTTTTCTATTTTTCAGTAGAAACAGGGTTTCACCGTGTTAGCCGGGATGGTCTCGATCTCCTGACCTCGTGATCTGCCCACCTCAGCCTCCCAAAGTGCTGGGATTACAGTCGTGAGCCACCGCACCCAGCCTATGCTTCTTTTTAAGAACATACTTTATAGTTTAACCATGACCTGGTCCCATATATCAGGGATCCCCAAGCCCTGGGCCAGGGACTGGTACTGGACCACAGCCTGTTAGGAACTGGGCCACATGCCAGAGGTGAGTGGCAGGCGAGCAAGTGAAGCATCCTGTGTAGTTACAGTTGCTGCCCATCACTGGCAGTACTGCCTGAGTTCTGCTTCCTGTCAAATCAGCAACAGCATTAGACTCTCATAGGAGCGTGAACCCTATTGTGAACTGTGCATGTGAGGGACCTAGGTTGTGTGCTCCTTATGAGAATCTAATGCATGATGATCTGTTCTGTCTCCCATCACCCCCATATGGGACTGTCTAGTTGCAGGAAAACAAGTTCAGGACTCCCACTGATTCTACATTATAGTGAGTTGTATAATTATTTCATTATATATGACAATGTAATAATAATAGAAATAAAGTGCACAATAAGTGTAATGTGCTTGAATCATCCTGAAACCACCCCTCCAATTTGTGGAAAAATTGTCTTCCATGAAACCCTGGTCTCTGTTGCCAAAAAATTTGGAGAGCGCTGCCATATATGATTTTAAAAACTTCAGGTGACCTCCACAACCCAGGATCTCTATCTCAAGAAGAAAGAATAACAGCAACACTTGGCAAGGAGTCCAGTAACATCTCAAAACGAGAATGAGAAAGAGATGCAGAGACACTGGATCTACATATTATAGTTTATGTGTTGGTTTTCTTCATGGAGAATTTTGCATTTTTAACTCAGCAAGAGTGTATTTAAATAGAAAAAACATCAAGTCTTACCGATAAATCTTTCTTCATGTCCCTGCCAATATCTGTATGGTTGTCCCTTGACATTTTTTCTTGGAATGTACCCTTCTAAACACACACACACACACACACACAATTAAAGGGGAATTGGAGGGCCTCTCTCTTATTTGCTTCCTAGTAAATTTAGTAAGAAAATTTGCAGCCCGGTGCAGTGGCTCAAGCCTGTAATCCCAGCACTTTGGGAGGCCGAGGTGGGCAGATCACACGGTCAGGAGATCAAGACCATCCCAGCTCACACGGTGAAACCCTGTCTCCACTAAAAATACAAAAAATTAGCTGGGCCTGGTGGCAGGCATCTGTAGTCCCAGCTACTCAGGAGACTGAGGCAGGAGAATGGCATGAACCCAGGAGGCGGAGGTTGCAGTGAGCCGAGATTGCACCACTGCACTCCAGTCCAGGCGACAAAGTGAGACTCGGTCTCAAAAAAAAAAAAAGAAAAGAAAAAAGAAAATTACATGTAAACCAGGCCTTAACGTAATGTTCGTAATGTTGAGAATTTCTTTGTTTGAATTACTTTTTCTGTCATCAAGACTGAAAGTGAGAACTGCACATAGATAGCTGTCATGAAACCAACAATCAGGAGGCCTGCTATATCTATGTCACTAAAAATCTTTGATCTTGAATAAGTGGCGTGAGTTCCTTGATCCTCAGTTTCCTCATCTAGAAAATGAAGACATCTTATTATATCATTTCCAATCTACTCACTTCCAATTCTACATTCCACTATAAGTTCGCGTATGTTTATAATAAGCACCGTCAATTATAAACAAAAAATGAACCAGGACTTTTTGTGGAATTTCAAGATTGAAGTGTATACATACACTTCATATAGTGTACACAATTGTACACTATAAATGTATATTGCTTACGGTACATCGACTCTACCTTAAGAAAGCTCTGAGGTTAAATTAAAAAAGCATGACACTTTAGTTTGTCATCTAAGAAGAATTGACAGCATTTTGGGGAGGAAAATAAGAATAACATACATTTTCATAAGAGTTTTTTTTTTAACTGCCTCTTGGACAAGTAAAGAATCAAAATGGGCCGGGCGCGGTGGCTCAAGCCTGTAATCCCAGCACTTTGGGAGGCCGAGACAGGCGGATCACGAGGTCAGGAGATCGAGACCATCCTGGCTAACACAGTGAAACCCCGTCTCTACTAAAAAATACAAAAAAAACTAGCCGGGCGAGGTGGCGCGGGCGCCTGTGGTCCCAGCTACTCGGGAGGCTGAGGCAGGAGAATGGCCTAAGCCCGGGAGGCGGAGCCTGCAGTGAGCTGAGATCCGGCCACTGCACTCCAGTCTGGGCGACAGAGCGAGACTCCGTCTCAAAAAAAAAAAAAAAAAATATCAAAATATCAAAATGACCCCTTTAAGTGTACAATCACTTTTATTGAACAGCACTAAGTAGCCTTGTCTACACAAATAAATGGCATTGAGACAAAACCCCTGCTGGCGGAATTGTATTTACCTATTTCATTATTGTTGTTGTTATTAATTTTACAGACAGGATCTTGCTCTGTTGTCCAGGCTGGAGTGCAGTGGCTTGATCACAGCTCACTGCAGCCTGGAGCTACTGGGCTCAAGGGATCCTCTTGTTATAGCCTCCTGAGTAGCCGGGATTACAGCCATGTACCACCATGCTCAGCTAATTTTTGTAACTTTTTTAGAGACAAGGATTCACTATGTTGGCCAGGCTAGCTGTATTATTATTTTTTAATAAACTTGAATTCTGCCAGTGGATAGATATTCATCATTTTCAAAATAGCCCGTGGTTTGATCTCTACCTCCCCATCTCCCCCTGCCCTTCCTAGCTGGGTGGAAGCTGAGGCAGAGTCTCTGCTACCAGCTGGTGAGTGGAAGAAGGCAGATCTATTTACCTACCAAGAAAGGCCGAGAATAAGAATGATATTTAACTGCGCTGCCTAAAAACGAAAACAGGTTATACTGAAATACAAAATAAATTTCTCTAAATTCAACCATATTTTGATAGACAAATTCAATGAAACCAATTAATAGAGAGTCAGGCAACTTTAGCGAAAATGAAGAGAAAGAAAAAATTACAGGATGGAGAGAAAGCAAAAGAAAAAATAGAAACACAGGAAAAGGGGGAAGTTATAGTTTACAGTTTTAGGGTCAAAATTTATGCCTTTTTTTTCATTTATTTATGTATTTATTGAGACGGAGTCTCGCTGTGTCACCCAGGCTGGAGTGCAGTGGCACAATCTCGGCTCACTGCAACCTCCACCTCCCAGGTTCAAGCCATTCTCCTGCCTCAGCCTCCCGAGTAGCTGGGACTACAGGCACAACCCCCGCCCCCGCCACCACCACGCCCCGCCCAGCTAATTTTTTATATTTTTAATAGAGATGATGGTTTCACTGTGTTGGCCAGGATGGTCTCAAACTCCTGACCTCGTGATCTGCCCGCCTCGACCTCCCAAAGTGCTAGGATTACAGGCCTGAGCCACTGCGCCCGGCCAATTTATGCTTTCTTGCATTTTATTTTAAAAATCCCTTCTAGAATTCCCAAGCAAAATCTATGCCAACATGCCAACTCTGTGACTGCAGACAGGGAAAGAGAGAAATGAAGTAACTATGCAGATACGGAAGAACAGTCTTTACTGATCATCAAGGAAGTTAAAGCAAATTACTTTCCTTTACCTTGAATTATCCAGAAAATCATCTCCCTGCTTTACTTCTCATTGTGTTGTAAACAAAGCTTAAATCAAATGAAAAGTTGGTTGAGTTATTTGTAATTCTTTCATCTGTCTCCATAACTCAAGCAAAAAAAAAGAAAAAAACAAAAAACCTCTGAATTACACACTACCCACAAATTTGCAAATGTGTGGACCTTGCATTGGAGAATTTCATGAAATAGAAGAGAAGAGAATGGGGTGTGTCTATGAAAAGTAGATAACATAAAAATGCTTTGTGGCATTTCCCTATGTCTTTTCTGAATGGTTGGAGATGTTTTCTATAAGGTTCTGCTTCCATTAACACTTAGGCACTATTCCCTCCCTCAACACTGAAATGACATTCTAAATGGCATGGCTGTGTATTATAACCAGGTCCCAATTTCTTCTCCCTTTTTGCATCTCACATCAACAGCAGGACAGGCAAAAGACTGGCCCAGACAATGCCAAAGCAATGGAAAAATGCCTTTAGTTATTATTACCAGAGTAAATGAAGAAACTGCACACCAGATGGGTGTATATTATCTATCCAACTAAAAAAGTGTCTTGTTAACAGAGATAAATGGTCTGAAATGGCAGAACATTTTCTTGCAATTTTAAAAAATAATAGCAGCAATATTTCAGAGGATAATTCTGCAATTTTTTCAAGGTTTCTGTTAAAAACCACATTTGATATTGATAGATACATGCTTAAAGTGTTCATTGGCACATTCATAAATATGTGAAGTTGAAAGGTATTTTTTTTTAAATCCCAACTACAGTAATCTCTCTTGGAAATGTGAAGACATGATGTGAATGGCCTATCGTATTTGCTAGGGCTGAACATGTTTCATTCATTCCTGAATCAGCTTTGTCAAAACAAAGCAGAGGCAGTGTGGTGCAGTGGACTGTACCAATTGCCATCAGTGCGACCTTGAACTTGCCAAATAATGTAAAATCACAGTTTTCAGATCTCTACGATGTAGATAAAATCTACCACACAGGATTGCTATGAGAATTTTCAAAAAAATCCAGTAAGTATCCTGTCTGGTACACAAAGGTGCCATCTGAATGTTCACTTCTCAATGAGCAATATTTGTAGAAAGTATTGGGTTCTGTATCTCCTTACTGAAAAGAGCGTCTAGCTTCACACAATGGGAATGTTTTGCTTTCTTTTAATGTTATGGTGCATTGTTCCAGTTTTGATAGTGAATAAAACAAGATCTCTGGCAAAAATATACAATAAATATTATCCCCCTTCTGTAGTCCTTGACCTAGTTAAATCTGTATTACAGGTAAACTAAAATCCATTATGAATATGAAAACACCGCCTTCATTTTCATTCAGCCATATCTGTAGGCAAAAATGATTATTTACTAGAAGAAAAATATAATTAACTTCCGAAACATTTTATTTTATTTGGAAAGCCTACTTTCTCCAGGAACATAACAATGACTTACTGATTTGTAAAGTGTTATACTTTAGAGGTGGTCAAAATACTTTTCTAACAATCTTGATGGTTTGTATTTCTAATCTCAGTAACACCTAGCTAGAACATAAAAACGGTCTTCAGAGAACGTTTGGGCCTTTTTAGTTTTTGTCACCTCATTTTTGCCTTTGTATGCACCCAGGAATCTTGGGTGGGTTTTAATCTTTCCATTTAGAGGTTGGTTAGTTGGTTTGTTTAATAACTAGGAGTACTGAAAGATATAAGTTGACTTATCAGCTTGTGAAGCCAAGGAGAAAAATACAATGCTGTCTGTGAAACCCCAGCGATAATAAAGAAGATGAAGGTGCCTACCCTGAAACAGCTTTGTAAAGTCCACTGTGGTGGGCATGGCCCAAGCAGTCTCATCTTGCTTGGAGATTCAAGTTGGAGCCCTTGGTAATGGTCATGTCAAGTCAAATGACCCTTGACAAAAGTAAAAGGCATCGTAGGTAGAACCCACACAATAGTTTCATTATAGTAGGCCCCTTTCGCTCCAGCATGTTCTCTGTTCTTCATTTGAACACCAGCGGGAGTAGTTTGCTTGGATTGAGAAGATCTATCTCATATATATATATGTGTGTGTGTGTGTGTGTATAATCTCAACGTGGAAGCTGAGATTGATGGTGGCAACATCAAATTGATCTCTCTTCATTCATGATATAGGAGAAAACTCAGTGGCATACAGTGGACCTGCAATTGTATTTAGGTGATTAAATGTGTATTTTAAATAATTTCATCACATTTGTTTTCTGCACAGGAAAATTCGTTTACTGGGACCAGCTCCTTCCCTACTCTATCCATATACCAGTGACCCGAACGGCCATGTTTTTATATAGCCTCACCCCTCCCACAATCTGGACCAATCCCTGCACTTTCCTGAGATATTTTAAATTCCAAAACACAGAGAGGGTGAAACAGTCTCCCTCTTGTGGTCAAAGCCAAAAAATGTGAATCCTATTTTCCATATGTCTCCACAGAAATAGAACATACAGTGAAAAAAGTAATAGTAAGAATACAGTTGAAAGGCAGACAGACGGAGCTTTGAGACCTGGAGGGAGGGTCTATAGCATTCAAACCCCTGATTCCATTTGTTCTTGAGATTCTGCAGGATCCCGCCTCCTACCCTTGTTCAAGTCTGTTCTGATTGTGAAAGTTGGTAAATGACCCCTCTAGCCAATAGCTTGCTAGGGTTAACTTTCTGACACTTGCAACTACATTGATATAGTCACCAAAGTGTTTACTTAGATCAATGTTCTCCCCAGCAAAGACAGAAACAGCAACCTGATAAAAATTTTATTACTGGCATAAATGTATAGTGGCCTTACCTTTGCCAAAACACTTCACTAGGATAGTCCAACATGACTTAACAATTTACTTTTGTTATCTGGGTTTTAATTTCCTCATCAAAGAAACGGTAGGGTTGAGCTAGATCAGAAGAACTAAGGGAACCGCATGGACCACCTAGCCGCACAGCAGTGAGTGTGTGCTCAATCTGACATTCTTTCCCAAGGACTTTCAGTTCTGCTTCAGAAGACTTCTCACCACCGTATGCAGGGTGGAATTTACTTTTCATTCCTGGACCTTAAATGATCTTGAAATACCATTATAACCTTGCTAACAATGTAGTGAATTAGACCAGGCAAATAACTGATTCCCATTACACAGGTAAGGAAATTGAGTCACAGAGAAACTTCTAGTTTACATAAACCTGTTCAGCTTCTTTTTAACCCTCTTTTCCCTCTTCATATACACCTGGGGAGGTGGAAGGAGGATGAAAGACTGTGGCTGTTCTTTAGTAGTTTCTTTCCTTGGAAAAAGAACAGGGTGGGGCATGCCACTGCTCTTGAAGTCTTCTCCACTGTTGCATTGGAAATTATCTCCTTTTCTTCCCCATCCTTTTGTCTCCCTTAATTTATTGCATCACATCAGCACCAGCTGGCTGTACCCCATATTAGAGGAAGATGGGGCCCAGTCAATTACCGCTTCTCTGAACTAAGCTGTACCCTGGTGAGTAGCATTCCCAAAGGGGTTTAACTTAGGAGTGGGAAATAACAGAGAAACAAAGAGAAACTTGTTCAGAGACCAACTTTTGAACCCAAGCAGAGATGCAAATTTGGGGTCTAGGCATGCCATTTAGTCAACCATGCAAATTAGCACATGCTCGCTTGCCTGGGGCCCCGAAAGAAACCAGGAGGGGACCCACAAGGAATTCCAATCTGTTCTGTTTCTCCTTCAATTGACTTTTGATCGTGTTTTAGTTGGTATTTGCTTCTGTGGCTGCCTATGGCTGAAGGTAAATGTTTGTTTTCTTAACCTGGGCATCAGCAAGCAGAGGTGAAATAAAAATGAGTTTAGATTGAAAGTTAATAATGGTAAAGTTTAAGCGTAAACTAGGAAGAAAAAATAGAGCATGTGTATAATTTATATAATATTTATTATATATTTATATATAATTTATATATTTATATATATATGCACACACACACATAAAAGCTGAAAAATTAGTCCAAAAATTAAATTCCAACCTAGTCAACCCCATATCTAGGAATCTTCCTTGTTTTTTTCCTTTAAAGGTCACCATTCACAGTTACTGTTCATGGATGCAAGGATGAGGATGACTGTCTTTAGTTGCAATCGTTTAAATTTATGCTCTTCATAAAAGCAAGTGTCTCACTCTGACAAGGGTTGTAACCCTCATGCATTTCCTACAGCTGCAGCTGAATTGGAACTATTAGGTCCTATTCACTTACACCTTCTCAGAGAAGATTCCATTTCCCAATTATTGGAACGTTGAGTCAAATAAAAGCAAATGTTGTTAAAGAAAACAACATGAAAAGACTCTTTCAATATCTAAAGAAAGCTGGGGATTGATCGAAACTAAGTAGTTGAAAATGCATCTCTATCCATGACTTGAACCACAAAGGTGGTGGGGGGCAGGGTAAAGGAAAGAGGGGTAGGAACTTAGAGCAGGGGCAAGAAAGAGAGAAAATTTATTAAAGTAAAGCAAGAGAATTGGTATCTGGAATTTCCTCTGCAATTTAAGGCTGTCAGACCAGCATCTTGCACATCTTCCCAGATTGAACACATCACTATTACGGAAGCAGAGCTCTATTCTAGGATAGATTAAAGAGCTAATAGGTGAAACCAGCTGCAGGGAGCATCTGTTTTTTTGTTGTTGTTTGGGTTTTTTTTTTTTTCAGAGCAGGAGTCCTTGCAGAACTAGAAAAAATACAGATTCCAGAGTTCTCAGGAGGTTGCAGCCTAGGAGGGCATTTTCACAACCTTCCAATCTTTAAAGAGCTCTAAGCTCAATGAATCCCCATGAATCCTTCCAAGACGTGACTTGTCATAACAACTTTACCTTCCAAAATATTACTGGGGTGAAAAGACCTGGAGCACAGCTTCGCTTTTACCAAAGGTATTTCCTATTCATTGCCTTATTATTTGACTAACGCCTGGGTGGCTATATTTGCAGATCCTGTCTTCTAGGCTACCGTGAGTAGTTGCTCCATTACTTATTTCCTAAATGAATAGGAGAACTACTTCTTCTCAGTCATCACAGCCTAAGCAAGTGGTTTGAAATGATAAACCTGTCAAACAGCTTGTGGTCACACAGCTGACTTGTAGAATCTTTAGGAGCTTTAATTAATATGACTTGTGGGGGTGTTGGAAAAAGAGAGGTCACTTAGGATAACATTTGTTAAGAATCAGTGGTATGTCCTATGCAACCATAAAAAAGGATGAGTTCATGTCCTTTGCAGGCACATGGATGAAGCTGGAAACCATCATTGTCCACAAACTAACACAGGAACAGAAAACCAAACACAACATTTTCTCACTCATAAGTGGGAGTTGCACAGTGAGAACACATGAACACAGGGAGGGGAACGTTACACACCGGGGTCTGTCAGGGGGTGAGGGGCTAGGGGAAGGATAGCATTAGGAGAAATACATAAAGTAGATGACGGGTTGATGGGTGCAGCAAACCACCATGGCACATGTATATCTATGTAACAGACCTGCATGTTCTGCACATGTATCCCAGAACTTAAAGTATAATTTAAAAAAAAAAAAAGAAAGGAAAATAATCGTTATGTGAACAAAAAAAATCAGTAGTATGTCAAGAAATTTAATTTCAGTATATTTTCATAATAACCCTGCAAAGAAAACCTGGTTATTCCCATTTTCACTGAGGAAACATAAGACTTCTCAAGAATCTCCAACATTCATGGCTAGGCTTGCAGAGAGGGAACTCAGTTGTCTTTGACTCCAAAAGCTCATGAACCATGGAAAGTACATCAACCTTTTTTTTTTCTTTTTCAAAGCAGAGTCTCTCTCTGTCACCCACGCTAGAGTGCTGTGGCACAATCTTGGCTCACTACAACCTCTGCCTCCCAGGTTCAAGCGATTCTCCTGCCTCAGTCTCCCAAGTAGCCGAGACTACAGGCGTCCGTGACAATGCCCAGCTAATTTTTGTATTATCAGTAGAGACAGGGTTTCACCACGTTGGCCAGGCTGGTCTCAAACTCCTGACCTCAGGTGATCTGCCTGCCTCAGCCTCCCTATGTGCTGGAATTACAGGCGTGAGCCACCGCACCCAGCCAAGTGCATCAACTTTTAAAGCTGCATTTTCTCCTCCTGAAAGCCCATTTAAACAGTGAACATTTGTGGTATGAAGAGTGTATTCCTATATGCGAATATGTTAGAAGTTTCTGTGGATTAGTAGCAGTGCTTTTTAAGCTTTTTTGTTCATGGTGCAAATAAGGAATGAATTTTATATTGGGATCCTGTACACACATACCTATTATATGTCTATCAATAGACATATAACTGAATGAATCAATGAATCAATAGACATGTAACTGAAAACCACTCACAAAACAATACCTTCTTTTATATGTGAAAAACATTCTGATATGTTCTAGTGTATTTTCAGACTTTGTATAATACGAGAACAGTGGTTTTGAGTACTCCTTATGGAGCAAAACCAGCTGGGATCATATGTGAGTGCAGATACTTGCCAGTTGTTGTAGGAACTTGGAAAAGCGACTTAACCCATAAAAATAATTATACCTCATAAGGTTGTCATGAAGATTAAATAAATATTACATGAAAATCACTGACATAAAAAGTACCCAATAAATGTTGGCTTTTACTCTGTTAGGACCTTAGCACAGTGCCTAGATGGAGCAACTTTACAATGACCGACACATAAAAGCACCACAAAAAGCTTTGCTGTTTGTGATGCTGTGTACTTATTATGTCTACTAAGTGTAGCATAATGTGATAGGATGTATGAAACAAAAGAAATTGGAGAATATTTACATAGATAAGCAAAAGAAATGGGACATCAAACAACATAAACAATTTTGTGGAGACAGATTTTTTCAAAATATTGAGATCAGATCCTTAGTCATTTCCTTTTATAATTCAATAAATTATAAAAATAAAAATAATATGGTATATGTATTTGTCTAGTCCCTTATTTTAGGCTATTTCTCCCACTAGACTATAAACCTTTTTAGGGCTAAGACTATGTCTGTTAATCCACCACAATATTTTCTTGGCCTGCAGCCATATATTTGACATAGAAATCATTCAAATTACTACTTACTGAATGGAAACACAAATGAATGGAGCATTGTTTGTTTGTTTGTATCCATACAACTTTACTTGCTTTTTGAAGTCATGTTGGTACCCTCATAATATATAGTTACTGAGTGTTTATAATGTGCTTTCCCAAGCCTCATCCCCCAAAAAAGCCAGATCTTTCTCAGCATGTGACACCTCTCAAGAGCATGATGTAAGGGCTCCAAGATGAGTTCGGGCTTCCCAGTTTCCCAAGTTAGGAAACTGGTAGCCCAATCCTTAATCCGTCTCCTAACCCACAGAGGGGAGGGGAGCTGAATGAGATTATATCACCTAAAACTTCGTTTTGCGGTTTTTTTGTTGCTGTTGTTTTGTTTTTTTGCCTTTCTCTATTGATCCAGGCAACAGCACAGAGGGAACTAGCAGTAGGAGAAAAGTACTGACATCCAAGAAGGAAAAGACCTGTGAGATTATGACACATTGTTTCCTGCTGAGCTTTCCAGCTTCTTTTCCTGCCCAATTGGCATTTTACCCTTAACCACATTCATTTCCATTTCTGTTAATAGAAGCGCAAGGGAATTGCAAAGTTGGAATTCTCCAAAGCATTGAGGGATGAATCATGTTTCCAAGTAGAATGGTCATGATTCACCTCTCTGAGTGGGAGATGGTAGAAGGAGCAATCCTGAGATGGATAAGCCAATTATGTAGCATTGCTGAATGGCTATTGCTTCCTAGTATTGTGCAGGCAAAACAGAGGAGAAGAAAGCAAAAAATTCAGTTCTGTTCAAGAAGCTGGCATGCATTCTTTGCAGTAGGAGAGAATTGACTAAAATATAAAAGATAGAAAACCCAGAGGGTATGACTTGCTCCTTGTTAATCTCTGATCCTCTGTACTTAGCACACAATAGGTAAATGTTGGGAATTAACCAATGAACAATTTACAATGGAGCAAGCTCAGCCCTTGGAGTTGAACAGACGCAGATCTCAGATCTGTCATTTTCCAGATATCTGATTCCATACATTTTTTTGACCCAAGTGTTGGCTTTCACAACTTCCTTCATCTTGTCTTAAAAATAGAAACATGAAAGATTAAGTGGATCAGAGTGAAAACATCGAGGACAATGCCTGACAAAGAGTAATGCTGGAGAAGTGGTTATTGCCTTGTGATTGTTGTTGAGATCACATGTTAGCTCATACTCAGCATGGATATCTTCTTCTTCTATACATGAGGATCCCTAGACAAAGCAGAGAGCAGAGCACAGTCCCCACGTGTACCCAGAAGTAGCCCTGGAGATGTCCCCAATTCAAATATGCTCCTCAAATTTATGCCCCACTCACATTCTGCTAATCTTAAGCTCCACTCTTAGCCATTCTGAGATAATACTGATACCTGGTATCACATAAAGGTAGCCTAATTTATATCCCAAGCAAATCAACAGAGGCCCAGTCTCACCCGAATGAGGCTACCAGGAAGGAGGGTGACACTAGAGGGTGGAAAGACATAAAGCAGAAACATGATTTACGTGATAGAAAGAGAACACATTTTTCTGAAAAATCCTGAGTTCAAGTTCAAGTTGTGAAATATACTAAGCTATATGTCCTAGGGCAAATTATTTATTCTTTCATAATTATAGATTTTAAATTTCGATATTATCTTCAAGGTTGTTGCAAGAATTACATGGCATAATGTTTCACACGTTTAACATAGTTCCTGACACAGAATAATTACCCAGTACCCGCACTTCATATTTTTTATCCTCTAAACTTGATATTAGAACCCTAACACTGGGCAAAGCCATTTTTCTGCATACCCATTATGCCCTCCTAAAATAGTTTTAAAAGTCCTTTAATTTCACACTGCTTCATTGAACACTAATATTTCTTACCCTTTTTAATCATAAGTCTTTTTAGTTTGTGAAGAATTGATCATTTCTGTCATTGGACCCCAGAAACTCTTAACTCCTGAAATAGTAGCTTTCCTTCTTGAGCTAAAAAAACTTCATCAACAGCCATTACCGACTGCTGCAAAATTTATTCCTTCAAAGCCTCTAGAGGGCAAGATCACTGTAATTTTCTTTTAGATTTTATCTGACTTGTGATTCCAATTTGGCTGGAATTATGAAATGTCCCTTCAAATTAAGTAAACCACAGCAACTCTTGCACTATCTACCGGATAACAATATATCCCATTAGCTCTGCTCTACAGATTTCAGTGAAATCCAAACTCATCTGTAATGGCCCCACAAATTGTCACTACTGCCCTTGATCAGTACCAAGAAAGTCTATTGATGGAAAAGAGGCATCAGCAATCAATAGACAGTGTTAACTTTTTAAAAAGCTTCTGTTACTTGCAGATGGTAATAATAACTTATTAGGATGTTGACTCAACCTAGTCATGAATCAAGACACAAGAAAAAAAATCAGTGGACTGCACCACTGTTTATGAGGTATGCTGTGAGAAGGTAGAAGTATTAGATAAGTATAATGAGATCCCATATTCTTAAAAGGAAATAATCGGACTTAAGGGCCAAAGAAGAGAGCTTTTGATATCTCTCTCCAGGAGGTTTTCAGACTGAGTAGTTAAGAAGTGGATAGTGCCATGGGGGTGTTAGAGAGGGGAAAGTATTTCATACACCTACTCTATGCCAAGTTGCTGAGCATTCATTGTTTATATCATGTAATCCTTTCCACAACACTATAAATAAAATATTTCAATTTTTTAAATGAATGAACTGAGATTCAGAAAAGTTGAATAAACTGTACAAAAGCGCACAGCTAGAGGTGGAGGAATCAGGATAGGAACACAGGTCTGTCCAACTTCAGAATCCACACCGCATGCTGGCTGCTAGACTAAAAAGCAGATACATAAAGTGCTGGAAGAATATTATCTTGAAGACAAGGTCTAGAGATGGTTGGTTTTAAATTCAATTTTTAATTCCATTCAATTCTGTGAATACTTATTTAGTAACTTTTATCATAGCTGCCAAAAGAAGGCTACATGCTCTAATGGTTATGCCTGTACATTCTAGACTCAGATTCTCCTGTCATTCAAATTTCTGCTATGCCATTTCCTAGCTGTGTAAACTCAGGGAAATGTACTTAACTTCTTCTGTAAGCCCAGGTTTCCTCATCTGTAAAGTGGACATAAAAATAATTACCTTGCATAGTTTCCATAAAGATAAAACAAGATGGCATATAAAACCAAAGTACACTGCCTGGTAAAATGTATTCAATATATGGTAGCTATGGCTATCACTCTTTTTTTACAAAGCTATCTTAAAAGATAACAGCATATAAATAAGGAAGTTGAAGTATTTGGTAGCAATATTATTTATTAGAGGAAAACACAATAAGATAGACAAAACACTAATTATTCAGGACAAAGAAAGAGGTTGAATTCAATCATCATACCTCATCCAGAAATATGAGGAGCATTCTGGAAAACAGTAATATTAAGGGGACTAGCCCGATGGTACTGCTGGGAGCCATACAACAAACAGATTGGTAGGAGAAGGGCTATTACCTGCCTGTGTTAAACACATGTTTCTGTTATTATGTAATCAAAATATCACAGAGAAAAACTTTTGTTAGAGTTTGTGGCAATTAGCATTGGCTGGGGAAATCTAATGGGCGGCAGACATCCAGTGCTACAATACTTTGAAGATGTGTATCATCCCCAAAATGTAATTGTCCTCTCTCAGAATCTGATTCACCTATTCAAAACCCCTGCTTAGCTGCTAGATTAAGGAATGCATCCTTTTGAAAAAGCAGTTCATCAAGGATAGTTTTCTCAATTCTGACCAATGGGTTTGTCTGGGGAAAAGAAATGCAAATAGTGGCCATAAAAATGCAAAAAAGTCACCCGAAGCTCCTGTATTCCATGCTGGCCCACCTTTTCTTGGCATATAATCCAGATGAGCTGAACTGGAGCCAATTTTATTCAGATGCAAGAAACCTTGGGATCCCAGTGGTGGAAACAAGACAGTGATGAGTTCCTAGAACGCGGAGAGTTAGCCCCTGACGATCTTACTCCCATCTAGCCCCATCTCATGTTGTAGATGAAACGTTCACATGGTCTTTTGGTTATTAGCTTCCCATACAGCCCTATAATTTCATTTTGGAAGAAGTCGTTCTCTAGGCGGACCTCTACCAAGCCATTCTGTTTCTCCAAAAAATCACTATCCTCCATCTTACTTGGGGAAATGTTTTTATGAGGTACTTGTAGAAATTGGATCTATTATACTATCTTTGATAAATTCCACCTGAGACAAAGAAAAGAGAGATCAGACTGCATTCTAATGCCATGGTACTTCTCTCATTGCCCTTGACATCCATTTCTGGAATCCTTGGGCACGCTTACTTCTTCCCCACCTAAGACTATTCCTTTTAACTAGTATTTTCTCGTCATCTTCTAAAGAGTCCTTTGGCTTTCTTTTTTCTTTCCCTCTACCTTCTTCTTTGTTGCAGGCATCACAAGCCGACATCAATTGTTAGTATGCTTCCTGTTCTAAGCTTGACTTTTTCCAAGTCATGGCCTGGGATCTTTGTCATAAGCTTTATCCTTACTGGAATCTTCTCCCCAAGCCAACCTCTACTTGGGATCTCTTCCACAGCTTATTTTCAATTTTTCAAAATGCTTACAGGAAGCAAGGTAAGCTTGGAAAGCAAGTCTTGACATTCAAAGCAACTTGGAATATTCACCCCTACTGGGTTCTTATTCCCAAGATGTTTGTCTTTCTCTCCTTGTTAGCAGAAGGCTGGATTGAAAAAAAAGGAACACACAATACGCTTGCTGATATTGGTCTTATGAGACTGATATTTTCATGGGAACAGCCTGTTTGTTTACAAAGAGTGCCTTCAGGGTGGTTACCATTGGTGGTTGCTGTGGCAGCTTCAACAACACCATCAGCAGAGATTCACCTCCACCCTCTCTTTTCACCACATTTCTTTCTCCTCCTCCCATTGCCCAGACCCTAGCTATGGGGAAGTAACAACAACAAAATAAATGTTATCTAGACCCTTTTTGTCAATAGAAAAGCTCATTTGCAGTAGTTAAGCCTGTGTTTGCAAAATTAAAGTCAGCTACTTGCCTCCATTTCTAAACGTCTCACTCTGTCAAAGCCCAAGATAAATGAATCTGTTCCACATTCAATCAGTCTTACCTTTGACTGAGTCCGTGACACCACATAGTACCGTAGAAAATTCCAGTTTCACGTGGACACTGGGAGGGGAACAACACAGACCAGGGCCTGTTGGGAGGTGGAGGCAAGGGGAGGGAACTTAAAGGATGGGTCAATAGGTGCCGTAAACCACCATGGCACACGTATACCTATGTAACAAACCTGCACGTTCTGCACATGTATCCTGGAATTTAAAGTAAAAAAGAAAAAAAAAGTAAATAAACTTTACAAATTATATTTAAAAAAAAAAATCCTAGTTCCTACCTTTCCTGATCAGCTGATGGCTTAGTGACGCCTGTGGCTGACACCAAGGAAAGCTCGGTGTGGTAAGAGTTAGAATGAACAAAAAGTTGGCTGTTACTGTGTAGTATGCCTACTTTCTAGTGTGCATGAGGATAAAATGAGCTCACAGTCTCATTGCTTAGTCTTGAATGTGATGTCATACCATCTGATTGGCTTTATCCTTCCTCTTTTTCCTTCCCAGTCCTAAACTTCAACCTATTCAACCAGAACAAACCTGAATTTCATATCCTTGTATCAATCGAAAGTGGTCTCTTGAATTTAAAAGTGTAAACCAAAAGTTCACCATGCTGCACCTGGGTCATTTTGTATTTGACTGCTATAATACTGGCAATAGCTGAATTATCCTGAAGATAGTGCAAATTGGACTAATTCTAAAAGACATCCTGAATACAATGCTTTGGACTCTGGCTCTTCCTAGAAAGAAAACTTATTCAGAGGGATTTGACTTCTGATGTATTTTTAGCAGCTTAAGGGAATATAAGTGAAATGTTATAAAACAAATCATCACTTTAGTAGGTCAAAGTCCTGTAAAGCTATGTCTTTCATGACCATGACCTGCCAGCTCTTTCCTATCATGTGGAGAATAGAGGAAGATCGCCATAACTTCATGCCAGTAAAATATAATGACTAAACAATTCAAAGACAATCACAAGAACCCAGGCAGTCAGGCCTTTCAGTTTTAAATGACTACGAACTCATTTAAGCATTTGTTCACAGAGGGCCAAAAGTCTATGATGGATCATGCAAGTCAGAGCTAAGTAATGGTTCACCATGGTCTGGTTAATAGTTAGACAAGCTGTTCACATTTGATTAGGGTTTTCTTTTCCATTGCTATAATTGTATGATAATTAACTCAACAGACTTACATCTCATTTGGGGAAAATATGTACATTTTGAAGTTTCAGGATTAACAGACTCCACATGCCAAGAAAAAGTCTGAAATCACACTGTAGTTCTCCCACACAGCCATAAAGATCGGACCACAAGGTGTGTGCCTTGTGAGTTTTTGTCTCTAAAGGAGCTGGTGAGTTTCCTTAGCTCTGACTTCTTTCAAAGGCTCTATGCACAAAAGTGCTCTATCCAGACATCTGCTGATAGATTAGAATTGCCAAGTGGCAAACAGCATGAACATCGAATGACTCTGGAGTTCAACTTGAGATGGAGCACATGAGGCTTCCCTAAAAGAAAAGGCATCCATTAATGTACGCACAACCCCATGATCAGGTGTTGTACATAATGAAAGGAAATTCTTTTAAAGCAGATGGCAAAGTAGCAGAGTGAGTGTCCAAATTAAGTCATTTATAAATTGGCCATGCTGATAACCCTGGAGATCTTTTCTTTCCTCTGACCGCCTATAAACTTATCCCTATCACACATCACAGCTAATAATCATTTACTGCCTCATGGTTATGCTAATTTCTAGAGTTCCTTAGATCTTTAAAGAGTGAAGAAAATTTAGAGCGGGGACCCATCTCTGTTTCCTTCAAATCTTACTAATTCATTGTTAGTCCATGATGCCTAATACATGTGTAGAATGATGTGAGCTTTCCTAAGAGGTCACCCTTGATGGCCAGTATTGGTAAGTTGTCTCTACTCTGACACTCTGGAGCTTTTTGAACTTAGAGAAACATAGGACTCATATTCACGTATTAGAATTATTTTCTTTGTTCCACTACTATTCATGAAGAGTAAGACTTGTGTGGGTGCTATTGTATCCCTAAACTCCAGCAACATGCGAGTCTACAATTTATTCTTAATAAAAAGTTGTGAATGATCAACCACAATTACCTTTCTCTTTTAGCAAGCAGTAAGAATGATAGAAACATCCTTGATAAACTGGGTGTGGCTACCAATTTGTCTTCTATCTAAAACAGAATTGTTTTCCTGACAAGTTTCAGTAGTTCTATCACATCACGATTTAGAAAGTTCAACATATTCCCTTAGAACTTTTAGAGCACGTTGGGGTAGGAATGAGGGGGAGAAAACTGTAAAATTTCTGAAAGACTAGTACAATCTTGCTTGATGAGGCAGATAGCAAACAAATGATCTCCATTAACTCTTGTTCATTGCTAGCAACACCTCTCCCGGAGTCCTTTGGATCTTAGACTCACAAATGAGACAGACAATCAAAACATGGTTGGTTGGCTGGGCACGGTGGCTCACACCTGTAATCCCAGCACTTTGGGAGGCCGAGGCAGATGGATCACAAGGTCAAGGAATTGAGATCATCCTGGCCAACATGGTGAAACCCAGTCTCTACTAAAAATTCAAAAATTAGCTGGGCATGGTGGCACATGCTTGTAGTCCCAGCTACTCGGGAGGCTGAGGCAGGGAGAATCGCTTGAACCCGGGAGGCAGAGGTCACAGTGAGCCGAGATCACATCACTGCACTCTAGCCTGGCGACAGAGCAAACAAACAAACAAACACGGTTTTTCTCTACTGGAGAATTCTAGAGACCTAGTATCTCTTACTGAATTCCTTGATTCGGAGGTAGATTAATGTTCTGGGACATAACTATGTTCTATATTTCCTCTTCTTTCACTACCTAGCTACTCCTGCTGTCACACCATGAATTTGTTTCTCTCCCTTAGAACTTTTCCTGTCCTTTACCTATTTCTGCCCTATTCCAGCAGGGAAGCTCTTCTCTTTCTCTCTGTTCCAAACCTGAATACAAATCTCTCTCTTTAGTTCTCCTTAGCATATCTAAAACAGGCTGACATTTTGGACAGACACTTAAGTTATAGAAAAATAACCAGATCAAATTCAGGCTACATAGTTCATCTTAGCAAGTATAGTTTTGATGTTATACATCCTAGGAAATGTAGTGAAGAGCCTTCACATACCAAATTCCCTCTTCCTAATATAATTGCATTCTTGAAAGTGTTTGGCACAGTCCTCACCACAGTCCTTCCTTCCAAGCCTGGCTGTCAGCCGTGTTACCTGAGGCACCATCTTGCCTCTCCAGCACCCACATGTAGAACTACTTATTTATTATATCCTTCCAAGGATAAATGCCAACACATCTAATGACAACATTTGCTGGTTCAAAACTTGCAGACACCCAGGGCCTTTCCTCTCAGCTCATGTTTCCTGGTGGTGAGTCTAGCCTGGTGCATAAATAATTTGCAAGGAGGTATTTCCTGATCCTGCCTTTGATCCCGTTGAGTAACCTGATCCTTCCACTCTGGATAATCACTAATTCATTACATATCTAGATAATTTTAAATGACTCACTAAAAGGAGCATCATCACCTGTATACGTAGAGAAGTAATGTCTCACTTAACCATCTAACTGTACAGTTACTAGAATGTACTTAACAATAAGCACAAGCACTACTTTTTAGAGATATATTGGGTTTATAGACACTTAAGTAATGGTGCTTACAATGTTCTACTGATCATTCTACTGAGTTAAAGGACTATAAGTATTAAATATATGACTGCCTATAGCAGTAATCATTATACTCTCTACATACTTGTTTATGTTTCTGTCTCCCTAAAAACCAGGAGCCTCTTGAAGTCAGAGATTATGTCTTCTTTTAAATGTTTTATTCTCCCTCACCAAGCACAGTCTGGCACCTAGTTAGCCCTCAGTAAATGTTTGATTAGCAAATGAACATGCAAATTAGGTCTGATACAAAGTGATTTTTGCTTTCTAGTCAAAATATTATTCCAACTTAAATTATGAAAAACATAAACAAATTCAGGTAAAGCATCATGACTGAGTGTCCTAAATGTATGTGGGAGATGGTATTATCTTAGGAATTCAAACTTGAGGATGAAAATCTGGATTTGAATCTTGCTCCTACCACTAATTAGGGACATCATTTTTGGCAAGTTTATTAACTTGGCAGTTTCCTTGTGTGAAAAATTGGGGTAATTATAGTAATCTCATATAGCTGTTAATAAAATAATGTTTGTAAAGACCTTAGCACAAGCCTGGCACAGTAAGCATTTATAAAATGGAAGCTTCCGTTATTATCAGTGTATCATTGTAACAATAGCACAAATGACACTGCTGAAGAGGCTCTTGGTTAAGAGATGCCTAGAAGTCTAAGCAAATCATTACCTGAGGCATTTGTCTACAGATAGCTGAGTTCCATACCATGGATTTAAGTTCACAGTTAAATATGTAATCTCTAGAGACTTTGACAAGAGCCAAATGAAGACTCTAAGGCGGAACTAGGCGTTTTGAATGGACAGTGATGCATGAACCCAGCAATTAACCCAGAACAGAAATGTTATCTGACCACATAAAGACTAGGACCAGTAGAGACAAAGAGCAATGACTCATGGTCCTGCAGGGAGAACTCATGCTCAGAAAGGGATACCAAGTCTTCATGTCCAAGGCAATGGATTCATACTAAGTCTCATCAGATATAGAAAGTGTTTCAAATATTGGACTAATACAGAAGGAGCTAAAGAGAACAGAGTTAGGTCAGTAGAAACCAGCCTGGCACAAAGCCTGCAGTGCCTAAAGAATGACCATGACATTGGGGTAATGGTCTAGAGCTAAAGTTGGCCAAAAGAAAATCCTGTATGGTAAGGCTCTATGCATATGACAAACACGTTGGGAGTCTGTCAAACTAAAATCATGTCCAAAGTAAAATCATGTTTGCATGACCAACAACAATGCATCGATCAAAACGTACATCCAAGTCCAGGATGTAGTGAGAAATCGGAAATATATGATAGCATCAAATGCCTATAGCAGTGTGATACAGCAGAAAGGCTCAAGAGGAAAAATTTGAAAGAAAATGCCACAGACAAAGTTATGGACATATACCATGACCCAGGGCTAAGTTGACCTAAACAGGCATATTCTAGGATATGTTCTTCCTTGTATTAAATGTGAAAGAGGTTCCAGTAAAGAAATTGTTTCTGTGCTCAAGTAACTAAGAAAAGCCACATGCTAAAGCCCTTTTAGGGAGGTACATTATATTAGCATATTAATGAGCTGAAAAGTCTTGCTAAAAAGCATGCATATATTTATTTAATCTAACACTTCTCAATCTTCTAGGGCCACTCTTTGCTTTTCATAATACTTAATATTCTCTGAAGTAACTTTGGAAAATGCTAGCCCCAAACCACCCATATTATAGTAACTACTTGCGTTTGATCTTCAGTTTCCTCTTTTTCATAACAGATACCAGTAAACACCACGACAAAGTGTAAGGATCAAATCAGGTAGTGTATAGTAAGCACCAAGAAAAGCACCTGACATGTTAAGTGCTATTTAGAGACAATGAAAGTTAACAAGAAGAGTTATTGAGAGTAATAGTAGCTAAGAAGAATAATATTCCCATTAGAAATAGTGTGTCTTTGAAATATTAGAACTAATACTCATTGGATTATTTCAGCTAATGTCTTTTTGCACCTGTATCCTCTCTCCAAGAATATTTATCTTTAGATCCTCTCTCTGGGGTCTCATGTTATAAAACATAGTATTAAACATTTCTTGTTTCCTCTTCACAACAAATTTTCAGTCACTGTCAATCTTGGTCAGTATCTCTCAATTTCTGATCACTGTCAGTTCTCAGATCTCATCTATGTGGCCACCCAACTTCTATCTTGTTTTCTTCCAAAAGCAGCATCATTTTGAGTGAAAACTGAAAAACAAAACAATACAACCCCCTCTTCCACCCCGCACACAAACAACATAACTTACCTACTTTCTTTCATTTGGATTTTCAACAGGAATGAAGAATCAGATAAAACTAAAAATCTTAAAATTGAAACTCAGAGAAGAATAATAAAAAGGAAGGATCCTCCTTCCCACAACTTACACATCTCAGTGACACCAAAGTCGTTATAGGTCTTGCACAAGGTTGAGTTCTAGAGAGTTAATGTTGAGTTTTCAATAGCCCTGGGCTTCTCCCTAGAATTTGACATTCTTAAATCCACCTTCCTATTTGGTATCTCCAGCTGGATATCAAAACTAAATTCTTGATTGAGTCCCTTGGCTACCAAATTCCTTGTTCCACAGTCATTCAGTAACTACAGTAAACAACACCCCAATCTTACTGCTCACCCAGAAGGCTCGGGGTTATCTTTGACTTTACCCTCTCTTACACACCACTTCCAGCTCTGCAGCAAAGCCTATCAGTTCCATCATTAATATATGCTCTTGACTACTGTGCAGAGCCATCACTATCTCTTCCACAGATGACTACACTTTCCTCCTAGAAGATATATCTCTGCTTTTACCCAGTGATTCTTCTAGCATGTTAGTCCTCTAAAGCAAGCCTCCCAGCAGCTTCCTGGCCCACTCATAGAGTTATTTAAGTTCTTCCTGGGGTCCCTGAGGGTCTGCATTCTCTATCTTCCCACCACACCTTGTCACATCTCTAAGTCTCCTCTCATACCTTTTTCTCTTGTCTCTGACCTTTTTGCTTCCTGTAGAACATTCAAGAATGTACCCATCTCACAGTGAGGATTAAATGTTTAATACAAATAGAGAGTTTAGGTCTGCATATTATTCATAGTATGTCTTAATATGTTAAGACTACTATGTACTTTTTTTCCTTCTCTGTATATTTTTACCACATCATGTACCATCTTACTATTTTATAAACAGCATTGAGGAATGCTGCCACCTCAGGGCACTTTCTCTAAGTATTCCCTCTGCCTAAATAGTCTTCCCCTGGAAACCACATGGTCTGCAGCTTCATTGTCTTCAAATCTCTACTAAAATCATCTTATCAATACATCTCTTTCTGATTACACTGCATAAAATAGCACCCATGACACACAATGTGGTGAAAATATAAAGAAGCAAAACAAAAAAAATCATAGGCGCTCCAAATGGCTGTGAAACATTGTTAATTGATACTAACTGTGAGTAAGATGTGGATTTAGCACTTTACATGAATTGATTATTTAATCCTCATACCAGTTCTATGATATAGTTAACATTAGTAATTCAGGTTAATAACCTGCGTAAGGCCACACAGCTGAAAACTGATAAACCTAGGATTTGAACCTAGGCATTTTAAATTGATAGTCAATATGTTTATTTACACTACGGCCTGTGTTTCATGCTGATCTTTTCATTTTAGTGTACTTAGAGTCCATCTTTCTCTTATTCAGCAATGTTTTGTAGGCACCCACTGTGTGTCGTGCTTTAGTTCTAGGGAAAAAATATTGGTAAGAAATTAATTTGGAGAGGTAGCCAGGGCTCAGATCACATATGGTCCTGCAGACACTGGTGAGAACCTTAGGTGTTTTTCTAAGTGTGATGAGAGGTCATTGGATTGATATGATCACATTTGCGACACTCTGGTTGCTGAATGAAAAGTAGACTGCAGGGGGCAATAGAGGAAGCTGGGAGGTCAGAAAAGAGGCTATTGCTAGGTCCTGCTCCACAAGAACAATGTTGGATGGGGTATGGATGGTGTCTGTGAAGGAACTGGTAAAAACTGGTCAGAGCCAGGTTATATTTTAGAGGAAGAACTAACAGCGTTTGCTGATGGATCGAACATACATCTTCCACATTTTTTTAAATCTTCCTGTCACATTCTACAATATGAATATCCTACTGTTTACACAGTCATTCCCTCTATTTAAGGCATACTTCACCCTAACCACCCCCATTGTTTTCAAATTACAAATCATACTAGGTTGTTTGTCCATATTTGTGATATTTTTAATGCATGAGTGATTGTTTCTATAGGGCTATGAAGTGAAATTTCTGGGTCGTAGAGTACACAAAAGTTTAATATTTATACCTACAGTCAAATAAGTCTCTAAATTATGTATATCAATCAATCAACCTGTGCCAATTGTTGTTTCTATAGTCCACTCTTTCCAATGTATTGCCAATGTGGTTTCAACCTGACATTGAAAATAGGCCCTCTCTCTGTTTCCCTGTCTGTCTGCAGGTTATGCTGGAACTCAACCTCACCTGTACACCAGTGAACCATGAGATGGTCCTTGCTACATCACTAGCCTTCCCTTATCTAGTAATTGCAATGCCCAAGCAAATTCCCCCATACTATCTTTTCTGGGCAAAGATGAGAAATCACAGAGAGAGAGGAGGTGTGGTAAGTTTCAAAAGAAATTGTAACTGCTGCATTTAGCTACCCTTGTTAATACCCGAATACAAGGAGAGCCCTCACAAATCTGGTTATTTCCTTGTCAGGAAGTGTCTTTTCACAGGCCTGGTACAAGGTCAGGCAGTGCCTTCAGGGGCTGTTAAGAACAGGTTGCTCTGTAATTAACTGATTTGCTACAATACAGTAGTAAGGCATGTGTTTCCTCTAACCTTGAATATAACCCAGTGCATAGGTGCTCATTGACCTGTAAGTTGAGAGCTTTCAAGGAAAAGAGATAACTGTGCCCAATAATCGTTCCTACCAAGCCCTCATAACCCTCCACTATCTTGCACACTCACCCATAGATTGCCTATCACAACAGACTGTAGACTTTCTGATAAACAGTGCTTGATACTTTCTAAACTTACTCCTATTAACCCTTTCAACCTTACATGCCTGGAAGCCAAGCAGGCAGGGTGATATTATTCTAAGTTTACTGAGGTCAACTTGAGGAATGGAAAGGTTAATTGACTTGGCCGAGGTCATAAAACAAGCTACAAAGAAAGCCAATAACAGAATTCAGATCTCTAGAAATGTTTCCAGTCTAGTGTGGGAAATGTGAAATGAAGTATATTTTTCCAACTGCACTGTTCTTTTCTACAGTCTCATCCCCCAGGAGCAACCTTGCTTTTCAAATTCTTCTTAGTTATATTACCACATGATGACACAGAAAATGGCATTTCTCGTATAAAGTATGAGAATCAGTGGATGATGATGTCTTGCTGTCCAAGTGGCCAGCCTTGAGCCCCAGCCATTCCATAGCTTGCCAGAGTCCGTTAAAGAATGAAGGCTTCAGAATCTTCACCAACTGTAATCCCTTTGGGGCAAACCAATAAGGAAACATTCCTCATTCTTGTAAAGTTCAACTTTATGCAAAGAGCAATCTCCCTCTGCTTGAGGAAAGATATAAAAGTATGATAGTATGCTCAGAATTGAGATTGTGTGTATGCTGGGGGAAATTCAAGGCCTGAGATTTGTAGTGGCTCCTGACTGGAGCTATAGGAGACCATGGTTTTGGAAGAGGTAGCTAGGAACAATGTCATAACTCAGGTAAGGATGAATTACAGGACCATGAACATGGCAATGAGACAGAGAGCAGGCACTGATTTAAAATAAATGTCTTAAGAGGTGGTGACCATCTGTATGGATTGTCGTAGCAGAAGTCAAGGATGTCTTCAAGATGGTTAGACTTTGAACTGCTCCCTCCTGCTACCTTCTCAATACTTCAACATACAATCTCAAATCTGACATAGTTATCTTTCTAACACAAAAAAATTAATCACACTTTCTGTAAAACCTTTAATATTTTTTTTTTGTCAGGCATAAGAAAAGGTCCAGACTCATTTCCTGAGCATACAAAATTCTCCAAAGCCAGTGCCTAGAAATAAGCCACCGGATTTCTTTCTCTTTACTACCTATCTCAAAACCGGCCTTCAAGTCACACAGAAGGATGATCATCCCCTTTCTAAAACTGAATTCTTTTATGCCTTCAGGATGGTCTTTGCTGTTGACTTTCCCTTGTCCTTTGCCTGGCAAACTCCTACTCAAGGACGAACTCAAATGTCACCTCCAATTTAAGATTTTTCCCAAATCTAACAAATATGTGTAGTTTCTCCCTCCCTTTTCCTCACATAGAACCTTGTACTTTCCACATATTAACTATGATCTGCATATGTCTGTCTCTTCCATCAGACAATGAAATTTCCCA
Source organism: Trachypithecus francoisi (assembly GCF_009764315.1). Lineage (NCBI taxonomy): Eukaryota > Metazoa > Chordata > Mammalia > Primates > Cercopithecidae > Trachypithecus > Trachypithecus francoisi. Next base: position 22,976,680 of record NW_022681454.1, read on the forward strand.
CCAAGGTGAATGCTAAGAAACAGCATCTAGCATCATATGGTAGCGGTATATAATAGATATTCCACAGGCATTTGTTGGCTGAATTAAATAAATACATTTTCCATGCTTGATCATATTTGAAGACTAAGAAAATAATGATCTCACCTTCCTCCAACATCCTACTAGAAGTTGGCCTCAACGGTGCGTTGAACTGGCTTAAAGTAATACATAATCTCTTTTCTAACTTAAGATTTTAAGTGAGTTACTTAATATCTTGGGGCCATCTTTCTCTCACTTGTAGAATGAATATATTAATTCACACTTTATAAGGTTGCTTGAGCATTCATTGTGACCCTAAGACTTGGTACATTCCAGGATGTTGAGTAAATCCTTCTCCATTCATGCTTTTCTTCATTAAAGCCTCTCTGAACAATAATGAAAATATTTCTTCTACAATACTCATCTTCATTTGCATTTAGAGCTTCTCTTTTATAAAGTGCACACATTTACTTCTTTAGTTTTATTTTTCAAAGGCAGAATTTTGCTCTGCCACCCAGGCTGAGTACAGTGATGTAATCAGAGCTCACTGTAGACTTGAACTCCTAAGATTAACTGATCTTCCCATCTCAGCCTCCCAAGTGGCTGGGACCACAGTCATGTACCACCATACCCGGCTAATTTTTATTTGTTTATGGAAATGGGGTCTTGCTATGTTGTCCAGGCTAGTTGGCTAGTTTTGAACTCCTGGGCTCAAGTGATCCTCCCACCGCAACCTCTCCAAATGCTGGGATTACAGGTGTGAGCCACCACTGCTGGCCTTATATTTACTTAAAAGTGTTATGTTCACATAGATAAATAATTACCAAAGTAATTAGTATTCCCACAAAATGTATTGTTGTTGCTAAATACCCATATAGACACAATATATAAATGGCTAAAAATGTGGTTATATTATAGTAATAACCTGAGAGATATAATATGGAAGTTAAGAGGCTAGCCTAGGAGTAAGAAACATACCTGAATTCTGACACTGTCCCTTAAAAGAGTAACTTGTGATGCTTCAGTTTCCTTGACTGTATCATGGATGTGATAAACCTATATATAACTCAAAGAGTTATCATGAGGTATGAAAGAAACAGTAAATGTAAAGCAGTTGGCACAGAACCTAGAACATGTTAAACTCAATAGATGTTATTTGTATGGTTCCAGTCATTATTATTATTTCTCTGGCTTTCACCCAAACCTGCTATTGCCGACTTCAAGATCTCTGATAATCTTACTCACCTATTCTGAGCATTCCTGCAGGGTGTCCTCACTGTGCCGGTGAACATGGCATCTCAGCCTTCACCAAATGGAGAGTGTAGGAAGAAGGGGTGGTGGCTATTGGCGAAGAAAGTGTATGACTACAGCAGCTCCGCCCAAGAAGCTGTGTACCTCTTTTTTTTGTTTGTTTGACTGAGTCTCGCTCTGTCCCCCAGGCTGTAGTGCAGTGGTGCAATCTCGGCTCACTGCAAGCTCCACCTCCCGGGTTCATGTCATTCTCCTGCCTCAGCCTCCTGGTAGCTGGGACTACAGGCGCCCGCCACCATGCCTGGCTAATTTTTTTGTATTTTTAGTAGAGACGGGCGTTTCACTGTGTTAGCCAGGATGGTCTCGATCTCCTGACCTCGTGATCCACCCGCCTTGGCCTCCCAAAGTGCTGGGATTACAGGCATGAGCCACCACGCCCACCCCGTACCTCTTCTTCATCAATCTCATTGGTGCCATCAATGTAGTAATCTACTCTTCAACCCTCTACCATCCTTCTGCCCTCACAGCCACCTCAAGGCACGGCCTCTTCCTATTCTTCTGCCACCCTAGCCCTAGGTGTTCTCTTGATGTGCCAGAGTAACTCTGGGTTCTGTGTCAAGAGTGGAGAAAACACTCTGCTACATCTGTTGTATTACACTTGTGACACAGGCACAAAAATAATTTTGTCTTGTGACTCAATATCCTATAGAGTTTTCAGTGTGGGAGAGATCGAGGGAGCCTGTAGGTTAGGGTACAATAGGAATGATCTAAAGAATTTTATTACAATCACTATTATTTATGTTCCAATAGTAGAGTCAGGTTACTAGATACAGACAATGTATTTGTGTCTTATATTTCCCTTAGAAGAGAAAGTCACTCTCGTTAGCACTCCTCAGAGTCTCCCATCCCAGTTCTATGCACAGTGAATCTGAACCCTTGTGTGCCTGGGAACAGAACCCAAAATGGGCTAACATAAGATCAAAATCTCTTTGACATCTTGTCTTTTTCCTTAGAAAAAAATAATCATAAGAATTTGGCATCCTCTTCATGGCATTATGTGAATATGAAATACTGATATTCTACCTCCAGATCTTTGAGTCCGTTTCATGGCTTGGATATCCTCTGCAATGCCACAACAACTTTAAGAGAACTCCTATCCCAAGGTTGGGATCCCAGACCAGCCTTGGAATAAAGGAGTTCTCTCCCAGCAGATCCCTCCTTCATTAGTACTTGGTGGAAAAATAAATTTTTGGCATATACTTTCCACTCATTTGTCAAGCACGCCCTGCCATAGCTGAATCCCAGCAATGAACACAATTTAAGGCTAAGCTTGATTCTCCTGTCCTCGAACAGATTTAAGCACTACTTCAGAGCCATTATCAGGAACCTCAGTTTTTATTATACAACCTGCCTGCATATTTGCCTGTTAAATGTGAGATTCTGTTGGCTGAATAGTCAAAAGCAGAAGGTTTGCTGTGCACGATTCCTGATGTGAACCACATTTCTTCAAAGTATGGGCATGCACAAGGGAAGCATTTGATAAATGTCTCTTAAAGATAATGACCTGCATGGAAGTATCACTTTATATGAAGACATTTTGGGTCATCCAAAGGCATTCAGGGCCTTACAGAAAATAAAACCTATTCGATTAGTTCACTTCATAGATTTAAGCATTTAAAAGTAATGGATCCATATAAATTACTTCATTCCCTACTCACACCAATTAAAATTTCCTCAGATGGTTCAGTCAGTGGCCCATATGTATTATAGCTCTAGTAACTCTCATCTCTTTCATAGATGCAAGTCAACCATATGTAGTAACATAGGCTGTGCCAGAAGTACCAAAATAGTTTTTGAAAATGAATGCTTCTGCACTGTGGCTCATAAAATCACCTGTTAATTATAAACGTAAGTTGACTCAGCCCAGTATTAGTTGAATGACATAAACGTAATTTCTAAAACGCAGGGAAATCAGCAGCTAAAGGGAGTCACCAAAGACTTAGTAAAAAAGTAATAAGATTAGGCCATGTTACTATCATCTCCTAATCCACATGGTTTTCCAGGAGACATGTAGAGCTCAGTGCACTCCTCTGAGGCACAGCGGTACATGGCCTCTGCAATGGTTTTGCTTAAAAAGAACAACCTACCATAAAAAGCAATGAAGCACTGATGCATGCTACAACATGGACAGACCTTGAAAATACTAGGCATAGTAAAAGAAGCCAGTCACAAAAGGCCACATGGTATATGGTTACATTCATACAAAATCTCCAGAATAGGTAAATCCATAGAGAAAGGAAGTACATTTGTGGTTGCCAGAGTCTAAGGGAGGGAAGAATAGGAAGTGACTGCTGATAACTACAATCTTTCTTTTAAGGGTGATGAAAGTTCTAAAATTAGACAGTAACGATGGTTGTATAACTCTGTGACTCTTCTCAGAACCCCTGAATTGTACACTATAAAAGTGTAAATTTTGTGGTAGATGAATTATATCTCAACCAACCAGGGTGTGGTAATAAGTGGAGCCTAGGAACAGGGAAGGAGGAAGCATGATAAAGAAAGGTAAGGCCTGGTCAAAATCAAAAGCCCTCAGAAGGGCTACACTGGAATTATCCCTTCCTACACAAGCCTGGAAAATAAAGTCCACAATAATCTTTGGACCTTAGAGTTTCTATTCCCAAGATCCAAAAATCAAGTTACTGACATGTTTGTGTTTTCTGTTTTCTTTCTTTCTTTTCCCCCTCACTGGATTTTCTAATAATTTTGAGTCAGGTGGAGGGGAGTCGGCTTTTCTTGTGCTGTTCATTATGGAAATTGATTTGACCCTTATTTGCATCTATTTGCACCGCCATCAAGCTGATTTAGAATCCAAGGGTGGTTGCAACCTCCTCTGAAGCTGCCAGATTTGCTCTAAAAACAGGGCCCTGGAACTTTCCAACCAGCTCTGAAGAACTTGGTCTCTTGCCCTTTTGATTTCTGCACAGTATGGGCAGAGTTTCAGAGAAATACAACTAGTGGTAAAGAAAAGAAAGGAAACCTTTGTTGCCATCTGCTATAAATAGCCTCCATCCCCTTGCTTTCCCTCCAAGCTGCTAGTCAACCCTGCTGTCGTGGGTTGCACATCTGAAATAAATACATTGGTCCTTGGAGCAGGTGGCCCCAGGCCAGTTTGCAGGCTGCCAACCAGAAGCAAAGGTGTTCAATCTTAAACAATCCAATATAGCTTGAGCACGGCAATTATCCCTGCTGGACTGACTCACAAGTTTCTTACTAGCCTCGGAAGGGCAGGACTGCAACTTGCAGGCCAATGTGCCAAGATGATAAGAACTTAGGAGAAGGCAGAGTTTACCAGGTTTAGCTGTTCTTCCCTCTCTTCTCTGCTTTCCCTTTCCTTTATCCAACACCTGCTCTGTGGCTTGGTTTCTTTATGTGTCCAACAACAACCCCCATCCTCACCTTCCCTATGTACCTTCTCTATTGTCAGAATGGAAATCACTTTATTGCTGTTTATGATTGTAAAGTATTAAATTCTCATTGTAAAAGAAGAAAGATAAATTTATATAGAAAGAGAAGAAAAAAGGCATAAAAATTAACTGTACTCTCACTGCAAAGAAATTCACTCATACTTCAAAGGCATAGTCTTCAAATTCAAAGGGACTATTTTCTTTTTCCAAAATGAAACCTAAGAGACATATCTAATTTTCACTTTGAAATCCATCATGTGCCTCTTTCCATTTCAATAAATATAGATCTACACTACCATTTTTAGCAATCTCTATAAATGTATCCATAATTTGGGCAGTTAGTCTGTTTCTTCTATATATACACACACACACACACACATATATATATATATACTCATAGATAATGTACACAGTTGCAGTTTTTTTCATATCTCCAAATTTATCCATGAGGCCCTCATTCTGTCCTCAAGTTTTCCATATTTCCTCAGTCGCACCTGACATCTGTGCCTTCTGCTACCCCGAACTGTCTGATCATCACAAGTTACCCATCCCAGGCTCTACTCCTTAAGACAGTATCTGCTTGGTGATAACCGGAAAGCTGTAAGGAATAAAGTGAGCTAATGGGTTAATTGGTAGAGTGGCCTTTATTTAGTTTCCTCAGATAACTGGAATAGGGATGGCTTTAGAAATAACCTGACGTGGCATTTCCCCAAGTTGTCGGTTCATAAGAACTTAGGTTGGGGTGCAGGGGCTAGGTTGAGTATTTAAAAGTCTGCTGACTTCTACCGCAGAGATTTCAATGTGATTAGTCTGGCATGGGGTCTGGAAAGCTGTCATTTAATAAGGATTCCATGAGATTCTTTTGATGAGTCAAATTTCAGAAACCCTGATTTTATCCAATTTCTTTATCTTTAAAATGAAGTAATACAAGAGCAAATATATATAATTTGTCTCATTTACATGAACTATTACAGGCAGGACTTAAGGTAATGTCTACATTTTTCTATCCTCAAGGCTGTCATCTTTTCACTGCGTTAGAGCTATTTTTTCTAAGGAAAAATTGTATTAGAACTTTAACTTCTGATTAGAATACTGTAGCAGAAAAGATTTTTGCCTGGTACATAGTGATAACTCTAGAACTCAAAGTGTACTTAAGAAAGATTGACTCTGAGGCAAGAAATGGCATTTTATTGACACTCAAATCATGTATCATGCAAATGGCTATTTACTTCCTATTTGGGCGTGTGCACGTGTGTGTACGTACACAGCCACACGTTGGTCTTAAAAATAATTAAAGTTAAATATGATTATAGAACCAATAATATAAGAATAAACCTTCTGTAGAGCTTTTTCTAGACTTGTTTCCAATGAGGAAAAAAAATACCAGTGCTAATGCAGAAAGACTGGATCTAATCAAAAGCAAAGTTTTTCCTTTATTAGAGTCTATCTTCATCTGTGTAGAACTGCTTCAGTAAGATATTCAGCTTTCATTGAAAATATGTGAAACAAGGAACAGACAGACAGAAAGAAGGATCCTTAAATTGATATTTAATAGGGAGCTACTTACATGGTCTGATAGTCACCTCGGTCTTGGTGTTTATATACCTGGTAGAATTTTTTTTTTTTATTCAAAACTTTATAAACATAACAAAAGTGGTCATTTAAAAAGTCCTAACTCATGGAGTAAGAACTATAATGAAGTTCTTCCAATTTTCTGGAAGACTATAATTCTTCCAGTAGGTATAGCTTTAGGCAGCACACCCTGTTGAACACTTTGTGTAGAAGGATAAATAGCCTTACTGACTATCATGGTACCTGCTATGGGTTGAACTATGCTTCCCCTTTGCCCCCAAATTCATATATTCAGAAATAAGGTCATTGTAGATATAATTAGTTTAGTAAAATGAGGCCATACTAGCATAGGGTGAGCCTTTCATGTAGTGATTGGTGTCCTTAGTAAAAGGGGAAATTTGGACACAAAAGCAGACACACACACAGGAAGAATGTCAGGTCAAGACTGGAGTTCTACTGCCACAAGCCCTGAACTACTGAGAGCTATGAGAGAGGTCCAGGACAGGTAGTTTCCTAGAGCCTTCAGAGAAACATGACCTTCCAACCCTTTGGTCTAGGACTTTTGGCCTCCAGATCAGTGAGAAAATATATTTCTGGTTTCTAAGCCACTCAGTTTGTGGTACTTCGTTACATCTGCCTAGGAAACTAACAGAGTACCCTTCAGAACATGACCTCCAACTGGGTGATACATTTTAAGGCAAGGACAATGCAACAATGGGTTAATACCCATGACACTCACTGGTTTAATCATACAAAAGCTTAATGGATTTGGAGATCCTAATGCCAGTGAGAGACACCTGCAACAAGATACTGAGCCTGATTTTCTTGAAATAGAAGCTGATTCTTCCCCTCAGCTATTTCTTGTTCCTTATGCAGCTGCACATCAATGGTAAGACAAGGGTGTCTATGCTTACACAGGTGGCTAATCCTGGGTCATTGGATTGCTGGCATCAATGAATACAAAGAGGGCCAGATTTCAAACATCAAATGTCCCTACGGACATCTCTTAATACTTATTATCTAATAGTAATAATGAATAGAAAACTGAATCTACCCAGTGTCCTCCTGAACTCCCACCAAAGACAAGATCACTAAGGACACAGACCTGTTGAAAGCATCCCACCAAGGTGTGAGGAACCTGAAATATATGGTAGAAGATGGGAATTATTATGGACAACTTAGGCTTTATGACCAGCCACTAAAGCCAAACCAAAGCAACTAAATATTATGATTCTTTTTTTTTTTTTTTTTTTTTTGAGGCAGAGTCTCGCTCTGTCTCCCGGACTGGAGTGCAGTGGCCGGATCTCAGCTCACTGTAAGCTCCACCTCCCGGGTTCACGCCATTCTCCTGCCTCAGCCTCCCGAGTAGCTGGGACTACAGGCGCCCGCCACCTCGCCCGGCTAGTTTTTTGTATTTTTTTTAGTAGAGACGGGGTTTCACCGTGTTAGCCAGGATGGTCTCGATCTCCTGACCTCGTGATCCGCCCGCCTCGGCCTCCCAAAGTGCTGGGATTACAGGCTTGAGCCACCGCGCCCGGCCAATATTATGATTCTTTATGCTTTCTCATCTTCCACTGATTTATATCATGACTGTTGGCTAACATTTTAAGTTTCCTGTAGAAGAATGAGGAAATTGACATCACCTTCACTATGATATATTTAATAGTAATGTTTTTGTGTGTCTCTTATTTGGGCTTTACATGTTAGAGAACAAGAATGGTTGCCCAGGGATGAGAGGACTTGACTGTGTTGTAGGTCATCTCTTTTTCTCTCTTGATCTGCTCATTTCTCTTCCACATCTTGTTCTTTGCTTTGGGAGGCTAATCTATAAAAGTATCATCAATGGACTCCCAGAATCTCTGGCTTCCTGTTAGAGTCAACAAATAGGGAGCACTGGCTAGAAACCAATGAAAGGGAAAAAGAGGAAATCATGCAGTTTTCCTCACTCTCCCCATTAAGTCATTGTGCTTGACTGGCTATATTCTCATTAGAAGATGAGAGGGCCTATCAAGTGGTCTTCACCTTATATTTTTCTCCTTTGCTTCCAGTAACTATTCTCTCTCTCTGCTCCTGTATTCCTAGAAATGTTAATGTTTGCTGCCTACCCCCACGTTAATAGTCCCTGGTTATGTCTCTCTATTCTTTGTGGTTTCCTATATCTTTGAAAGCACTTTCTCTATTAAACAGTCTTCAAATTACTTGATTTGAGTGTGTCATCATTTATTTGCTAGGACTCTGACAGAAACTCTTGTTTAACCTTATGTATAAAGTAAACAAAATTATATTTAGCAAATTCAAATTGTATGTAAATGAAACTCTCATTTTAATTTCCAATTATTCCTCCCTAACAAATTGATGAAAACCCCTAGCTGACAGTGAGTGGGTTCAATCTAGTATAGATTTCATTCTATTGGCAGTGGCTGTATTTGGCTAACCCTCAATTCATGAGAATTGAGCTGCTCTTGTCCCATAGCAGCCTGCATTAGGTTGTTCTGTTCTTATATCCAGGACATTTTTATATCCAAGTTGATTTTTCTCAAATGTTGGTAGTTTTAAGTTTTACTTGGGCTATCTGCTTATTTAGCTATGCTATTTCTAAAATTTGTTCTCCCTTCAAAGTATTTTTGCAAAGTTCTACCCAGGTGTTATTTTACCCTGGCAATGGCTTCATCCCCACCTCTCTCCCTATATTCTTCCTCTCACTTTCCTTCCTCCCCTTTCCTCTCATTACTCTGTAATTGCACAGAGTGATGGGAGAGCATTTCATTCTGCCTGTCTCATGGAAGAGGCAACTTTCCTATCGGGAACTAAGGTCAAAGGGGTCATGCCCCCTGTTTAACAGTGGCTGTAGCTTCTTAGAGGTGTTATTATTAAACTATCATATGTGTGATTTCAGATGGTTTCACTGCAATCTTCCTGCTACTGATTTTATGTAGGAATTCTTTACAGAGTATGTCAGCTGTTAACAACACACTGCCCTTGAAGCATTTTGACATAACAGATATTTGAGTCAAGAGGAAACAGTATGGTTCATGAGGCACCCCATCATCATCATCATCAACAACATTTTGAAGATACCATATTTTGGGGAGACAACGTTTTGAATCACGTCTTGGTACCATAGGCATTTTTGGGGTGGATTCTTCCATTTTTATGATAAGCAAAACCTTCTTTTGGCCAGGTGTGGTGGCTCACACCTGTAATTCCAGCACTTTGGGAGGCCAACACAGGCAGATCACTTGAGGTCAGGAGTTTGAGACCAACCTGGCCAACATGGTGAAACCCCATCTCTTGGTAAAAATACAAAAATTAGCCGGGCATTTTGGCTCACGCCTGTAATCTCAGCTACTAGGGAAGCTGAGGCAGGAGGATAACTTGAGCCTACAAGGCAGATGTTGCAGCGAGCTGAGATTGTGCCACTGCACTCCAGCCTGGGTGACAGAGTGAGACTTGATCTCAAACAAACAAACAAATAAAAAATACTCTTTTAGAGACTTTGACTCAGAGCCTTCTTTCTCTTCTTGAGTTGAGGCCATTCAACTCAACTCTATGAAATTCAGTTTGAGTCCCCTTAATTCCAACCCCAAAATATATCTGAAACACTATGTGTGCTTGGTACTGTAAGAGATTCAATAATGACTAAGTTGCTATCATGTTATTCTTAGTACATTTTCAGTCTCCATTTCACTTCTTCTTGCTTATCACCCATATTTGTCTCTCCCTGAAGTGCTCAGGTCCTTCATGCTATTCCCTGGTTGGCCAAAGCCTCATAGTTCTGTGTCCTATCCTTGCTTGGACCTCACAAAGCTAAAGCTCTTTTTTCATTATTTTTAAGAAAATAGTCCTGCTCTCCATGCATTCCAAGTAAGATATGCCTTAATCAGTGTATAAGATCTAATAAACTCATTTCCACTATTTTTCTCTAAGGCAAAATAGGAATTGGTAAGAACTAACTTGATTATCGCTCCCTGGAGCCAAGTTTGTGTTTGGGTATAATACTATGGGGCAATGGAGTCTGCTATTAATTAATAAAACTCAAAGTTTCAATGGAAAATAAGTTGGGAAAAAGACCCTAGATAGGAAGGGCCCAGATGTTTTCCACTGATCTTCATCTTGCCAGTAGGGTTCTTTCTCCCACTGTTACCACATGGAGATTCTTTCTCCAGAGCCCTTCTCAGTGAAAACCTTAGAGGGTTCTGTGCTTTGCATCTGTAATTGTGGGATTGGCTGTATCAAAGAGAACAAACTCGATGTGAAAGGTGATGCCGAGAAAAAAAATCCAAAACCATTTATACAACTGGCCTATCATTCTCCTTCCAGAGCACTTTTTTATAGTGCTTTGGGCTCTATTTTCTCCTACATGTATTGAGACATATAATTTGCGTATAATAAAATATACTCTTTTAGATTTACATTTCCGTGCATTTTGATAAACTTATGTAGTCATGTAACCACTAAAAGTCAAGATTACAATATTTCTATCACTACCCCCCGCCCCACCCACTGCCAAATTCTCTTGTGTTCCTTTGTAGGTGATACCCTTTCCTCACTCCCAGACCCTATCAACATCTGATCTGAAGTCTGTCCCTTTAGTTTGCCTTCTTTGAATGTTATATAAGAGGAATATAGCCTTTTGAGTCTGACTTCTTTCACTTAGCATAATATTTTTGAGAGTTATTCTGTTTCATGCTTTAGAACTTCATTTATCTTTTTATTGCTGAGTAGTGTTTCACCGGATGGTATACCACAATTTGTTTAATCAAATTTAAACATATTTTTATATGTGTGTATGTATATATAAATATGTATAGACTGAGAGTAAGAGTACACCAGAGAGAGACAAATTGTAGAATTCCTTTTTAGGATCCGCAACATACCTACTCCTCAGGTGGTATATAAACTATGAATCATGAACCTCAGATTAGAAACTCAAGTGTGACCCTATAAATGCCATCTTGCGTCACTGTAATTATCTGCCCTCTTTATCTTAGTTAGACACACACTGTCTCCTGATGCTGAAGAAATCACACAACTGTGCAAACGAATACACAGTAGATGCATTTTCATTCATTTTAGTAAGGTCTGCACAGCTACACAATAATTTTGTTTATCACTCTGCTTAGTTCCATGTTTAATTCCCAGAGAAGCCAGTCAACAGTCAGCATTTACAAGTTCTCTTTATCACCTCTGTCCCCTTAACTTCCAGCAGATAATCTTGATACCTTCTTCCTAGAGAAATAGAATAAATCAAGTGTAAATGAATTCCCCATTTAATTCAAACTTACGCCTGTACTGATCCTTTCTTCCTTCTAATCTCAGACAGAGATGTGACTCTCTTTCAGGCAATGCTAATTCTTTCGTCTGGGCTCTCGATACCATTCTATCCTAAGCCTTGTTTCAGGAAACATCTCCTCCACCTGTATTATTAATGTTTCCCTCTTAAACCACTGTTTATTCTCAAGATGTGATCATGCTTATCTTTTATCATATTAAAAAAAAACCCTCCACTGTGTAGCTCACTTCTCATTTCTCTTCCTTCTTTGTCTCACCCATTTCTCTTTTATTACAACCAAGATTTTTAAAGTATGTTACTCTCACTGGTGCTAATGACTCTATTTTTCAATCCGGTGCCAATTCTGGTCATCCCAAGACTCCATTAAAATCATTCTAAATAATAAAAGACTTAACAAATGGTCTAATTACAAAACAAATGAACTGATTATTTTTGACCTTTATAGTACCTGACCTCTTGGAAATATTTGATATTGTTGACTATTTCCTGAAATGTATTCTGTTCTTGTCTCCTAAAGCAACACTCTCTCCAAACTACTTTATTAGTGTCCGCACATTTGTTGTGGTTCTCCTTGACGTCTTCTCCAACCAAGTACCACTGTGTTGGTGATACCAGGCCTCTTTGTTAAGACCATTTTATTCACAGTTTACCTAATGCTCCTGGGTGACTAAACTATGATTTAATCATCTATAGATAGATAAATAAACTACCTTCTCTATATAAATTGTAAGTCACAACTCTAGACTTCATACCAGTTCACTTTTAGGAGTTCTTCTCATAAGCCTCTCATGTCCATCCTGTTCCAAATAGATGTCATCATTGTCACCTTTCCCAAGCTATTCTCCAAACTTGTTTCTTCCCATTATTTCTATCTCTGATTATTCCTATCATTTTCCTTATTGTCCAACAAGAAGCCTGAGAATCTCACTAAATTTTTATTTTTCTTAAAATTCCCATTTCTGAGTAGTCAATCATTCACACATTCATCAATGCAAGAAATAGTTATTGAATGTATACCCTATGCCAGTCACTCTGCTAACATTTTGCTAGGTGGAATCTTCTCTTAGCTTTCACATTGCTTACAATTTAATGTTGCAGAGGCAACATGCTATATTCGATAAGAGCTTAAGGAGGTGGTCTGTTAGACTGCAGTGGAAGAGTCAGAGAGAACTTACCAGGGGCAACCCTTGAACTGAATGATAAAGGATGAATGGCTTGGCTAAAGAAAGGAAGAAATAATAATCCAAGAAGGAACAGCATATTTCAAACCTTGGCAATGCGGTTCTACCTCCTAAACCACTCATAGTCATTTCACTTTCTCTCCAGATATATTACCAGAAACTTACATACAGCAGGTCTACCATATTTCTCATACTTTTAATGCAATTAAAAAGTCTTCCTAACAGGTCTCATTGGTCTCTCATATTACCATCCTCCAATCCATCTTCTACACTGGTGTGAGAGTGATCTTTCTGGAGTACCAGCCTGAGCATATCTCTCTCCTACCTAAAATCAATCAGTAGCCCCCAATTTTTTCTATTTGCATCAAAAGATATAATGATATAGCCCCTTGCTAGCCTGGCAGGTTCAATGAGTGACCATCATCAGGCACACTATTGATCATTCAGCTTACTGAATATGCCAATGTTCTCATCAACTTTTGATCCTTTGCATTGTGTTGGTTCTTCCTTTTAGGAATTGCTTTTTTCCTTTTGTTAGACTGATAGCCACTTACACTTCATCAGGCTCAGTTATGAGCTCTTCTTTTAAGTCTCCTTCTTATAAGAACTCGTAGACCGAGTTCCTCTCAGTTATGGGTCTTGATGAAGTGTAAGTGGTTATCAGTCTAACAAAATATATTAGTCTATCCCTGTAGATGCTCACGTAAACAAACATTACTTCCTTTATATTCCATAGCAATTTATACATACACTTATTATGCCACATATTGCATCATATTATAACCATTTACATCTCTATTTCCCCAGGGTTTCCTGAGGAAATAAAGATATCTTTATTCATCTCCATATCCTCAATACTCAACATAGTCCATGGTATATTTATAAGCTGTTCAAATTAAGTGAACATGAATTAATGAATTAATATAAGGTATTTCCATTGATTAATGAGGGGGATTTTTGCTGTGAAGCTGAGAACTTTTCTTTCCTATTACCCTAAAGAGTTAACAATTATTTACCAAGTTCTTACTCTACTGCAGCCACGGTGCTAGAGGCTGATGATTTAAAAGTAAAAATGCAGTCCTTGCTTTCAAGAGGCTTATGTTCTATCAAAGAAGACAGACTGAACAGGCAACTACAAAATAGAATTGTTAAGAGATGTGATAAGGAAAATAAAAAGAATTATGAACTTCTGAATAATTAGGAAATAAAAACAGAGTAAATGAGGGTTAAGCTGAGACCTGAAGAATAGAAAGGGATGACTATTCTAGACAGTGGGAATTATATGTGAAAGTCCTGGATGAAAGGAATGGCACAGCCTATCCAGGGAACTTATAGAAAATCAGTCTGGATAAACCACGGTAATCTATGGAGAGTTAATCAGATGTGAGATTATGAAGGGCTCAAATACTTCCCAAGGTTTAAAAACAGGGGACAGAAACGGGGAGATTATATTTTTTAAAATTCCACTAGCTGCAGGTTAGAGTGTGTGTTGCAGGATGACAGAAGTGAAGGTGGAAATTTATTCCAATCATCCAGGCAGAAGCTAATGGTGGTATCACAGGAACTCTGTCTTCTCCACCATCCTATAAGAAAGTGCTTTGTGATGATGGAGGGAGAAAAAAAGCCATTATGCACTGAAAGGCCTCTAACACCCTGCCGTCTTCCCTGGGAAATGACGAGAAAGCAATGGCATGAGAGCCATAACTTAATGGCAAGAAAGAGCTTCTCTATCTGGCTTTATCTGAATGCCAGTTTAAATGTGATGTCACTCTCTATAAAACAAGGCATGAGGTGCTTAGGCTGAGAAATGATAAGAGATTGAGAATTAGGCCTGAGCCAGATAGAAATAAGAGTATGTTACAGAATAGATCATGAAACAACAACAATAAAAGTATCTTCCACAGGCAAGAAAAACCTGCTCTTGATAGTCAGTTGAATAGTGACTGAGATGACTGGCAGTAAAATATGAGACTTTCCAAGTGGATGAAAGTTAAATTCAATAGGTAGGAAATACAATTTGAAAAAGGAGCTTCTATTCATGTACTTTCTGGCTGTGAAACAGATTTTAAAATGAGGCTTCTCTGGTTCTACATCACTGCCTAGCATGGGCACCCAGGCTGAGTCCAGATTGTCCCAAGTTGCTACTGTCATTTTGCTTTCTTAGGATCTGGCTCCAAGTCTTCCTTCCCTTAAAAAAATAAAAATAAAAATAAGTCACGTGAACCAGAAGGTAGTATTTGAGTAGCTGGGAATATTTTCTACCATGCATTTCTTTCAAAATAAACAACTACTGTAGGGAAGAGCTCCCCCCAAAGTCCCCCACTGCGTTCCTGATTTCAGTGCCTCCCAGTAGAGCTTCCATTTGGTTCCATAACTGGAGGAAAATAATTCAAGTGTAAACCAAGGCCCCTGATGCTCTAACACAACCCATCCTTTGCTGTAAATACTGTGCTGATTTCATTAAAATGAGAGGTTCTCTTGTCCTGTATTACCAAATATGAAAATGTATATTTTGCAGGCACAGGCTTCCCATAAGCCCCCAGTCTCTCATGTAGATGTTACAAACATGGCATGAAATCTTAATTCAGTGGTATTTACTCCAGATGAATAGCAATATAGGCATCGTAGTACACAATCAGTATGGAAGGCCCATGGCAAGTTCCGCTCGACTTGACTTCCTAGATACCTCTCCATCCCATCCACTGTTCTCTATCCTAGTGGCCAGGGCCAAAGTTCAAGCCATCATTATTTCTTGCCTGGTGACTATAACTGACTGATCCCAGATGACTTTGCCTACAGTTTTGCCCCATCCAGTCTGTCCTCCACACTGTGGCAAGAGTGATACTTCTGGAATGCAAAATGAATAAATCATGTCACTCATCTATTTAACACTTATCAAAGGCTTCTCAGTGCCATTAAGATAAAGTCCAAGCCCTTCAGAATGCCCTTTGCAGCCGGGCATTCTGCCTTTCGTTTTTCCTTAATCTGTCATCCTTTTGTCTTTCCCACTTGATGTTCCAGTTAGGAAATGTGTACCTTTCTAGTTCTTGAACATAGTTTTACTCCTGCTCAGTGAGCTCTTAGTGACCATTTGTTTTTCACTTTAGATATTATTATTAAAGTCTGTTCTGCCTCTTGATAAACAACATTAAGTGCCCTTTCGATGAAGTCGCACTGTATCTTGCATATTATTGTTGTGCCTCACACTTGATCACCAATGATTTATTAACTGTTTGATATTTTTCTGCTAAACTGTAAACTTCCAAAGAAGAAAGTTTGTCAGTGTTGTTCACCAATGTATTCCCAGCACCTAGCATAAAAATGTGCATATTAATGTGTTAAATTAGTTAATTAAATCAGTGGATGGATGGATGGATGGATGGATGGCTGACAGTGAGTCAGAAAGACAGTGTATTAGTCTATTTTCTTACTGCTATAAAGAAATGGCTGAGACTGGGTAATTTATAAAGGAAAGAGATTTAATGGACTCACAGTTCCACATTGCTGAGGATGTTTTACAATCATGGCAGAAGATGAAGGAGGAGCAAAGGCACGTCTTACATGACAGCAGGCAAGAGAGCATGTTCAGGGGAACTGCCCTTCATAAAACCATCAGATGTCATGAGACTTATTCACTATCATGAGAACAGCACGGAAACGCATTCCCATGATTCAATTACCTCCCACTGGGTCCCTCTGATGACACGTGGGGATTATGGGAGCTACAATTCAAGATGAGATTTGGGGCCGGGCGCGGTGGCTCAAGCCTGTAATCCCAGCACTTTGGGAGGCCGAGACGGGCGGATCACGAGGTCAGGAGATCGAGACCATCCTGGCTAACACGGTGAAACCCCATCTCTACTAAAAATACAAAAACTAGCCGGGCGAAGTGGCAGGCGCCTGTAGTCCCAGCTACTCGGGAGGCTGAGGCAGGAGAATGGCGTGAACCCGGGAGGCGGAGCTTGCAGTGAGCTGAGATCCGGCCACTGCACTCCAGTCCGGGCGACAGAGCGAGACTCCGCCTCAAAAAAAAAAAAAAAAAAAGATGAGATTTGGATGAGGACACAGCCATACCATATTATTCTGCCCCTGGCCCCTCCCACATCTCATGTCCTCACATTTCAAAACACAATCATGCCTTTCCAACAGTCTCCCAAAGTCTTAACTCATTTCAGCATTAACTGAAAAGTCCATAGTTCAAAGTCTCATCTGAGATAAGGCAAGTCCCTTCTGCCTATGAGCCTATAAAATCAAAAGTAAGTTAGTTACTTCTTAGATACAATAGGAGTACAGACATTTGGTAAATACACCTCTTCCAAACAGGAGAATTTGACCAAAATGAAGGAGCTGCAGGCTCCATGCAAGTCCCAAATCCAGCAGGGCAGTCAAATCTCAAAGCACCAAAATGATCTCCTTTGACTCCATGTCTCGCATCCAGGTCATACTGATATAAGAGATGGGTTTCCACAGCGTGGGCAGCTCCTCCCCTATGGCACAGACCCCATCCTCATTGCTTTCAAAGGCTGGTGTCGAGTGTCTGTGACTTTTCCAGGCACATGGTGCAAGCTGTCAGTGGAGCTACCATTCTGGGGTCTGGAGGACTGTGGCAAAGGGAAATCTTCCCACTGGGCAGAACTGTGAGCAATGTAACTGGTTGTGCACTTCTCATGGAAGGAGAAATGGCCAGATGTGCAATTATATACTAATTCATCAACTGTAGCCAATGGTTTGGCTGGGTGGTCAGGGACTTGGAAGAAGCATGATTGGGTAATTGGTGAAGAAGAAATTTGGGAAAGAGGTATGTGAATGGACCTCTCTGAGTGGTCAAAAACTGGGACGACATTTGTATCTCATGCAAGTATTCACCAATGTGTGACCTCAATAGAGGAGGGTTTTAATAATCAAGTGGATAGGATGACTCATTCTGTGGACACCACCCAGCCTCTTTCCCCAGCCACCCCTATCATTGCCCAATAGGCCCGTGAACAAAGTGACCATGGTGGCAGGGATGGGGGTTATGCATGTACTCAGCAACATGGACTTTTACTCACCAAGGCTGACCTGGCTACGGCCACTGCTGAGTGCTCAATTTGCCAGCCACAGAGACCAACACTGAGCCCACGATATGGCACCATTCCTCACGGTGATCCAACAGCTACCTGGTGGCAGGTTCGTTATATTGGACCTCTTCCATCATCAAAAGGGCAGTGGTTTATACTTACTGGAATAGACACTTACTCTTTATATGGGTTTGCCTATACTGCATGCAATGGTTCTGCCAAGACTACCATCCGTGGACTTACAGAATGCCTTATCTACCATCATGGTATTCCACACAGCATTGCCTCTGACCAAGGCACTCATGTTATAGCTAAAGAAGTGTGGCAGTAGGCTCATTCTCAAGAAATTCACTAGTTTTACCATGTTCCCCATCATCTTGAAGCAACTGAATTGATGGAACAGAGGAATGGCCTGTTGAAGTCACAATTACAACATCAACTAGGTGACAATACTTTGCAGGGGTGGGGCAAAGTTCTCCAGAAGGCTATGTATTCTCTGAATCAGCATCCAATATAAGGTACCATTTCTCCCATAACCAGGACTCATGGGGTGGAAGTGGAAGTGGCACCACTCACCATCACCCCTATGACCCATTAGCAAAAAATTTGCTTCCTATTCCTGTGACATTATGTTCTGCAGGCCTAGAGGTCTTAGTTCTAGAAAGAGGAATGCTGCCACCAGGAGACACAACAATGATTCCATTAAACTGGAAGTTAAGATTGCCACTGGCCACTTTGGGCTACTCCTACCTCTAAGTCAACGGCCAAGAAGGGACTTACAGTGTTGGCTGGGGTGATTGACCCAGACTATCAAGATGAAATCAGTCTCCTACTCCACAGTGGAGATAAGGAAGAGTATGTGTGGAATACAGAAGATCTCCTAGGGCGTCTCTTAGTATTACCATGCCCTGTAATTAAGATCAGTGAGAACCTACAACAACCCAATCCAGGCAGGATTACAAATGGCCCAGACTCTTTAGGAATAAAGGTTTGGGTCACTCCACCAGGTAAAAAATCATGACCTGCTGAGGTGTTTGCTGAAGGCAAAGAAAATGGGTAGAAGAAGGATAGTAGAAGAAGGTAGTCATCAATACCAGCTATGACCACATTACCAGTTGCAGAAACGAGGACTGTAATTGTCATGAGTATTTCCTATTTTGTTAAGAACTTAGTTGTGCATGTATACAGTTGTATGAAGAAAATATCTTCATTTTATTTCCTTTCTTTTGCCTTTATCATGTGACATAAGATTTATTGACTTCATATCAACATTTAAGTGTTGTTAACTTTATGTAATAGCACTCAGGTTAAGGATTAGTGCACTTCCAGTTGTACAAAGGAGAGCTGCATAATGTTAGGCATAATTATGACCTTATTATTGTTTTTGTTTGAAGATTATGTATTATTTCAGGAAGTGTGTATGGGTTCAAGTTGAAAAGGGGTGGACTTGTGATGGTTAATATTGAGTGTCAACTTGATTGGACTGAAGGATGCAAAGTATTGTACTTGTGTGTGTCTGAGATGGTGTTGCCAAAGGAGATTAACGTTTGATTCAGTGGACTTGGAGAGGCAAACCCACCCTTATTCTGGGTGGGCACCATCTAATCAGCTGCCAGTGTGGCTAGAATAAAGCAGGCAGAAGAAGATGGAAAGACTTGACTTGTGGAGTTTTCCAGCCTTCGTCTTTTCTCCTTTGCTGGATGCTTCCTGCGCTCAAACATCAGACTCCAAGGTCTTCAGCTTTTGGACTCTTGGACTTACTGGTGGTTAGCAAGGGGTTATCAGGCCTTCAGCCACAGACTGAAGGCTGCACTGTCAGCTTGTCTGCTTTTGAGGTTTTGGGACTCAGACTGGCTTCCTTTCTCCTCAGCTTGCAGATAGCCTATTGTGGGACTTTACTTTGTGATCATGTGAGTCAATACTCCCTAACACAATCCCCTTCATATATGCATCTATCCTACTAGTTCTGTCCCTCCAGAGAACCCTGACTAATACAAGGTTAGTTCTGTCTCTCTAGAGAACCCTAATACAGGATTAATAAACTGTGCAGTTTGTACAAAGAATGTAAAGGAAGAGGATTGGAGACTTGTATCCTCTGTATAAAGTGAGGATGATTAAAACAAAAAAAATCCCTCATATTATTATGAAAGTTAAATGAGATACTTATATTTAGTGCACTAAAAACTGTGTCTGGCATGTTGTAAGCACTCCCTCCAACAATCTTAGCTATTATCAATAATCATGTCATATTCTCAAAAATATGACAATAAATGGATAAAAACAAAATAGTAAAATATAGTGCTAGTAAAATCTGGAAAATTTCTTGCTGATACATCTCTCTTGGCCTTAGTGATAAAAGGCTTTGAGACTTTCTGACAATGCCCAGCATCTGTGGTCCTAACTCATCGGCATTCAGCAGGTAGTAATAGAATACAATGGAGCACTTTCTGCCCTAGGATCAAAGTTCAAGCTTTATGACTAGAGTTGTTTCTGCCAACTTCCTAACCTCTTCAACTCTGGACCCTGCCTGTGTTCTGAGGCCTATGGCACCTTTTTGCTCCCCTCTTGCTTTTCCTGATCTTCCAGTCGTTGGTCCCTTGCCCGCCTACACTGGTGGTAGTTGATTAAATGGGCTTCAGCTCCTTACCCTTCCTTGTTTGGCTTGTATCTAAGATGGGTCAATGGCTTAAGGGCCTGCCCCTGGGCAGTACACTGTGCCAAGACACACAGAAGAGGAATGCCACAGTAATTGGTTCACATTAGCATAATTATCTCCTGAATCTACTTTTCGCCAATTCATACTTTGTCTCTAACCAACCTATTTTTTAACCTTCTCTTTATTTTTTATAACTCCCTTATAAGTGGCATTTACAACTTGATGTTGTCCTTTTTAAGGCTTTGATTAGCATTTTCCTAATGTGACATTTTCTTGGAAAATGTTTGCCTTTGTCCCAGGATCCCCCATACCAAGAAACATATTTCTTCGGGTATAAGCCAGAGTTGATATACAAAATAATATTAATACCTGGTAAGGCAGAGGCAATGAGGAATCAAATGAACGTGGGCAACAAGGCCGGAGATGGATCCTTGAAGGCCCCTATACTTTGACAAGCATTAAACCTTTAGTAGTGATATCTTAGGGTAAAGATTGCTAGTTTGGGTAAGCAGCTACTTACCATGAAGTGTAAAAGCATTCCAATATTTACCATCTGCTCCTTAACAAAGAATTTCTCCAGGATAGTGTCTTCCAACACAAGCCTATATTTTTCATATCTCCACAAGGTGTTTGTCCATTAAACTAATCCCTAAACTTAGGCACTAGGATATAGGATGTCTCACAATTAGAGACTATGCCTACACGTGTACTGGCTCTTAGTTACCCCATGTGGAAATTATCAGAAGCAAAATTACTCCCAGAGTTACTACATTTTTGAGGGGATGAGGTTGCTCAAGAAACCGAGATTTTGACTGTTAACCCCCTAAGCCCTTGAACCTGTGTGAATAAGAAATAAACTAGGAAAGTTGTACCTTCCTCAGAAGAGCATCTGCTCCAAGCTTACATCAGGTGTGGCCATCTACATAATTAGCATATTTATCTCCCTAATCCTCCCAGATGCCAGGGATCCTCCTAAAGACAGGGATGGGCAGATTATCTAATAAAGGAATTTACTCCACTGCCAAGGCAAAGTCTTTGCTGTTTAATGTGTGTGTTATAGGCCAGTAACTTATAAATAATTCCCATTGTTCCTTTACCCAAGATGGAGATTTCATTGTAGGTATCCCATTCCCTCACAACTGTTTTTTTTTTTGTTGTTGGTTTTTTTAAGACGGGGTCTCATCTCATTCTGTCGCCCAGGCTGGAGTGCGGTGGTGTGATCTCAGCTCACTGTAACCTCTGCCTCCTAGGTTCAAGCGATTATCCTGCTTCAGTCTCCAGAGTAGCTGGGATTATAGGTGTGTGTCACCACACCCAGCTAATTTTTGTATTTTTAGTAGAGACGGGGTTTCGTCATGTTGGCCAGGCTGGTCTCAAACTCCTCACCTCAGGTGATCCACCTTTCTCAACCTCCCAAAGTGCTGGGCTTACAGGCGTGAGCCACCGTGCCTGGCCGGCTCACCAACATTTTATGCTGGATAAAGGGAGCAGATAACTTGTTTTTAGCTATTAGTCACTAGACCAGAACATCCACATCTGGATCTGATAGTGAGGAAAAGTTACTATGTGAATAAGAAATAATACTGCAATTATACTGCACTTCTAGCTTGAATAATAATAGCTTAAAATAAATGCTATTATGTGTGTTTACTTTCCATGGAAGAGAGATGAATAGTTTCTGTTAAAACATATCTATAGGAAGAAGGATATGTATGGATAGCCACTAGGCTAAGAGGTAGACTGTAACAGAGACTATTGGTAATATCCTTCTTCCTTGTTTCACCCACCACAGTGGGCAGTAAAGGTAAATATATATTTTCCCAGTTGCTTCTGCAACCAGTGTTAGCCATATGACATGCTTCTAAATAAAAAGATATAAAGGTCGGAGGTCATACGTGAAAGCTTTTACTTTACTGACAAAAGGGGATGCCACTGGTTCTTTACCTTATCCCATTTTTCCTTACATAAAAGTGGACATGAAACTTGGTGATGTGGCATCCCTCTGATAACCATGAGAAAAACCCCAAGAGAGTTGAAGAGTTGCAAATCCTGACACTACTACGCTACTGAACATGTCAGCAATAATCAATCTCCCGCTTCCTGTGATATGACAAATAGTTACTCATTTTGCTTTAAACCACTGTGAACTGGGTTTGCTATTGTTTGCTGTTGAAAACATTCTTAATAGTCTTTGTAATGTAGTCGAAGTCTTTAGTATCACTGCTCTGGTAAAATCAACAGCGAATTTTGCACTGAATATCTTATTCTTTTCTTAGGTCAAAATCTCTGTTTCTTCACAGTCCATGTGGGATATCCGCTATCTGCCATGAAATCTGTCAGGGTGCAGTTTTGCAATAGTCCCAACTGGGCAAACAATACGAGGGCCAGATGGTTCTCATGATACATCAATCTTCCCAGAAGCAAATTTTATAATACCAGATTTAGAAACAACAACAACAACAAAAAAAGAAAATGAAATAAACTATGCAGTAATAATTAGACACGAATAAACAAAAAAATTCATAGAACTTAATGCTAGCACTTGCAAGTATGATGCCCACAAGACATTGCTGATCATTATAGCATTATTTCTCACAGGCACCACTTAATACTGGAGAATCCTTCCTAATGCAAAGTTCTAGGCAGCTACTACCAATCATTGGAGTTGGCGTATGATGTGAAACATAACTGTATTTTTTAACAATTGCATCCATACGTCGTACAGGTATGGTTCATGATTCAAACACAAATCCATGCTGATCCGGGAACTGATAATATACTTTGGATGTTGTAGCGGGTGGTAGGGTACAAGGTACTGAGGGTTTTAGTCTTGTTTTCTACCCTCCTATTTCCCTTCAGTCCTAATTGACTTTGCCATTTCATGACTACCTACTCAAGAAGACACACAGAATCTCATTGAATTTATTCAAAGCCCCATAATTATAATACTTGTACTCATTACCATAGCCAGCAAACCATTGATGTCCATTATATTGATAATTAATTGCTTTTATCTCTGTCCCTTTGTCTTTACAGCTGAACATTGAAACTTGGTCAAAACGATTCTTACTGTTATGTATAAAAAGATGACTCTACTAACCCTATACAAAAGATTGTTTATCTGTCATTTTGTAAAAACTACAGCTGTCATTAGAAGGAATTTGCTTCTAGATGTGACTTTTGGAACACTGTCCCTACCCTATCCAGGAAAATGGATCTTTGTTTGAGTGACCTTCCATTTATCACTTGAAATCTATCTGGCAGCTTACCTGAAAGGATGACTAATAGGGAGTGAATTACTAGGAGTTAATACTTAACACTTTCTTGCCAAGTACATGAAATGTACTTATTTTATCTAGGCTATATTTAAAAAGGGCTAAAATATACTGCAGAAGATACCAAAATAAAGAGAGATGTTATCAGGAAACTCAGACAAATTGCTGTTTGGTGGCTTGAAAGGAAAGAATTACACAGGGGAAAAGCAAATGAGAAGGTACAAAGAAAACGTAATATAGTTTGTGGGGAACAAAATAAAGCATAAAATTCAGTTTAATAACATTTTGGAAATAAATGTATGTACATAAAAAAAAAAAACAAGAAAAAATGGGCTTCTAATTAAAGCCAAGCCAGAAGTAAAAAGAGTGTAAAAAATATAGAAAGGTTGACTTAAAATCAGCTGATGTCATGGAGAAAGAATGAGCACAGAAATCCCAGTTCCCCATGTTACAATGACATGAACTTGAAGAATAACCCTAAATTCTCTCATTGTCGGTGATGCTGTGACCCCTCCCCAGGGGAGGTACCGAAAGCCTGCATGAAGCAAAAACTGGAAACAAATAAAGGAGAGTGTTGTGATTTTGCACTGTTACTCATTTATTCACATAATTAGTGAGTTTCTCTTAGTGTTAGGCACCGTTCTAGATGAGGGTATAATTAGTTAACAAAAACCTCAAAACTCTCACCCCCCCCATGGAGCTTACATTTCCAGGAAGGGAGAGAGATGATACAATAAGAAAATACAGAACTAATGTCATTCTATATTGTATAATTATGTCAAATCAAGCCTGAGTATTTGACAACTTCTCAGATATCACAGATCTGTTGTTTAATGAAATCAGCCTAAAAGATAAAATTGTGTATTTGCATGTACACATCACCTTGCCTGTATTATGAGTCAGCATTTCTTCCTATAAGAAACTACAGCTTGGTCAAAGGTAGAAGCTCAATTTCCTAATAAAGAGATATGTTTTACTAGGCAGGCTGTTGCACTGCATATTACTCTCTCTGACCTTGGCTTTAGTCCAAGGAGGATTAAACCCAGAAAGAGAAGGGAGTAAAGCAAGGTGTAGCAAAAAAAGCAAAACAAAACAGTATAAAATAACCTCAAAGAAATTAGTAACAATAATTAATGCATTTGGAGATTATATCTTTTTTTTGTTTGTTTGAGACGGAGTTTTGCTCTTGTTGCCCAGGCTGGAGTGCAATGGTGTGATCTCAGCTCACTGCAACTTCCGCCTCCCGGGTTCAAGTGACTCTCCTGCCTCAGCCTCCTGAATAGCTGGGATTACAGGCGTGCACCACCACACCAGGCTAATTTTGTGTTTTTAGTAGAGACGGGGTTTCTCCATGTTGATCAGGCTGGTCTCAAACTCCCGACCTCAGTTGATCCGCCCGCCTCAGCCTCCCAAAGTGCTGGAATTATAGGCGTGAACCACTGTGCCCAGGCAAGATTATATCTCTTTGAAAGCTAAAAATATATATATAATACTGAGTGAAGGAGTTATGTTTTCAGGTAAGGGCTACTGTTCTTGACAATCCGTCATTCATCTGTCCGTCCACCCATCCATCCATCTGTGTATTCTAGAAGGAGTGAGCAACTCATGCAAAGACATAAACAAGTTTATGCTCAATAGGAAAGAGTTGCCCTGATATATGATTGCTTGCAAACTTATATTCAAGTCGTATGGTGTTTATTCTGTAGGCTTTGCCAATATAGCTGAATCTTAGGAAAAGACAAAACAAAATTGTAACATGAACCCTATTTGTCTTCACTCCAACCTTTTTTTCTGTTACTGCATATTTCTATACCTTTGCATTTTCTTTTTAACACATAGGCTCGAGTGTCCAGTTTCTTAAAGTGGCTAGATGTCCCTGGCCACAATAGACAAAGTCACACCAAAATCCTAAAAAGAGAAAATTTGCTTCCTATCAAAGGCCTGACACACTTTTGTCATGAATGATATAGAAAGATTCTATAATAGACTAAAGGAAGTCCTGGGAAATTTGTGTTAAATATAGTCAGTCTTACATAGACGTATATCTTTAAAGTCGACTACTTGACATTTTTTCCTTAAGACAAAAATTAAATAATGACCCTCTCTACAAAAACATTTAAGGTCTCCCTTCGCTCAAAAAATAAAATGAGCAAAACAATGGGACTCAAGCTCAACTTCGGTTTTGCCCACCTTGAATCCCTTTGACACACTTCCAAGTCTACCTTAACAGCAGTAGGAGTGATTCCATAAACTGGAGATTTATAATATATGACAAGTCAACCCAGATCCTTATGAAACTAGAAATGAGTCAGCAACATTATAGCTGCTTGAAATTCAGGGCATTTCAGAGTGAGGAGGAGAAATCTTCAAGAATTTCACAGAGGATGTTTTACTCTCTGAAAAATTGCTGAGAATTCTTCAGAGGCAGAGTGGTGCCTGGGTTTTTATTTTCCGTGGCTAGGTGGTCAATGAACCAAGGCTTTGTGAGCTGGGATCAGAAAGCTGGCAATAAGGGCTACATCATCATCTGGATATCTAATTACTTACACACCCCCTTTCCTAAAAAGTGGTTCACCTTCAATGAATCTCTACTTCTTAATGCAGGAGCCAGTTTATGGCAGCCTTGTACTGTATTAAGCCTTGTACTGAAGGCTCTCAGTGAACTGGCTCCTGCATAACCATCCACATGTCTCCACTCCAGTTTTCCTACCCTTCCCCTCCACACCCATTGCAAATATCAGTGAAACTGAAAGCTTTTCATTTCCTCAATGGATCATGCTCAAGTTCTGATTATTATTGAGTTTATACCTGATAAACGCTTAATAAATAAAAATTATCATACATAATAATAACAAAAATAGAATTTCATCTCGAGTATCTACTTTGTATTGGATACAAGGATATAAGTCTAGCACTTACCTATATTTTGCTAATTTTCACAAAAACCCTGCAAGCAAAGCTAGCCTATTTTGGGACTCAGGAACCTGCATTTAAGAGGATCAGTAATAGGTCCAAGGTAATATGGCTAACACATGGCAGATACGGAATTTTAGCATATGTGCAAGCCCACTACTTCTGTTTCTTCCTTGACGTACCAGATTCAGTTCATGGCAGCTATGTCGAGAAAGGTTTTCTCTGATGCTGTCTGCTCCTATAGAGGAAAACGGGGGCTTCTCTTGCCACTTGAAAGCAGTTAAGGACTCTGTGATGCCTTTATTCTAATGTCCTCACTGACTTACTGGTCTGTCTCCCCAACTTAGATTGGGAGCAACAAGCCAGGACTCTTTCTTCTCCGCAGCTTCATTCTCTAGCACATAGTAGGTGCTCATAAAATATTTCTCACACTTGGCCTAGCATAAATGAACGAATGATTTAAAAGATGCTACATAACTACTCAGGGACCAGGTAAAGTCCAGGGAGTAACCCTGTTAAGCCTTCCTCAGTCAGCACCATCTGAAGCTACTTTTTATGCTATAATAATTTGCTGCAAAAACTAAATGAAATAACTAGATGCGGCTAAAAGCTCAGAGCTTTGTTTTTTCAGCCCTCACCCTCACCCGCCACCCTGGCCCAATTCACCTCCAAAATGATCCAGAAACACTACAAGACAAAATTATTGCCCTCCAAGGAGGTTTATAAGGGAGCATGAAAGGCGCTGCTGTGAGCCTGTGTGGAGGGAAATCATGATAAAGGCCATTAGGAGGCTTTATTGAATTGTAACCCAGGAGAAATGTGGCTGGATTCGTCAGGCCCTGGTTAGGGGACCTAGGAGCAAATTTTACTGGCTGACCTTAACTAGAGAATTGATTTTTCTTTTCTCACAGCTCCCATAACAAGAGTGAAACAGAGAAAAGACTGGAGGCCACAGGGATGGAGAGAAGGGATAGCAGTTCTGTGGCAGCCCAGCTGGAGGGACTCTTCCTTTTCTTTTTTTTCTTTTTCTTTTTTTTTTTTGAGACGGAGTCTCGCTCTGTCGCCCGGGCTGCAGTGCAGTGGCCGGACTACAGGCGTCCGCCACCGTGCCCGGCTAGTTTTTTGTATTTTTTAGTAGAGACGGGGTTTCACCATGTTTGCCAGGATGGTCTCTATCTCCTGACCTCATGATCCGCCCGTCTCGGCCTCCCAAAGTGCTGGGATTACAGGCTTGAGCCACCGCGCCCGGCCTTCCTTTCCTTCTTCAAGGAGCATGTACTCTATGTAGGAGTGAGGCCTCAGGTAGAGAGGCCCCGACGGGGGACCCTGCTGAAGGTGAAACACCTGTATCCCTGGGTGCCACTGGGTTGGGAATTTCCAGACCATATCAGAAAGCAGGTCACAGAATCGGGATCCCAGGTGGGGACACCGTGGTTTCCTGCTTCATTTTCAAGAGTGCCAAATGAGGCATATGAAAGTATTCTCTCTCTCTCTCTCTTTCTTTCTCTGTCTTTCCCTTAGTTTCCATCTTTGTCTCCTTCCCTCTGTTCTCACTTTCTTTCTCTCTGTCTGTCTCTTTGAGTTTGTCAGGGAATTAGTATCACACATAAGTGCTCTACACACTTGTTTACCAGGTAATATATATTTTCAGCTCACTAAATGTCTTATATCCTACTGCCATGAGAGGACTCAGTAGTAGTTGAAGGTAGCAATATGTATTTACATGAAGAAGCCCTTCCAAAGTATTCCACTTATTAAATAATGAAAACTCCTCTCTGGCAATGATGATTATCATAGAAGTTGCACGGTCATTTGTACTTTAAAAAAGATAACCATGACTTTTTTTTAAAATGTCACCTCTAGTAATTTCTGAACTGCAACCATGATTCTTGATAAAAATAGCTATTTGTAGGTGTAATTGCACTTACCTCATGGGGACCGTGAGCATCCAGTGAGATAAGGTGTCTCCAACACAGAGTGCCCCAACAGAGAAATAATCATTTTATCAATGCTTGCTGCTATTGTTAGCCATATTACTATTATCTCCATTTTACAGATGAAGAAACTGAGGTTTAGAAGAGTTACAAATTTGCCCAAAGAAACACAGCTAGTGGAGCTTGGATTTGGTTCCACTTGGGCCATGGAAATAATATACTGAAGTCTCTTAACAAAATCCAAATGAATGCAGAATCAGAGGAGCAGAGAGGTTCATGAGGCTACCTCCTTCTCTGCCTTAACCACAAGAGAATGCCAATGGAAGCTTGCCAATAGGTTAAGTAAGGAAGGTCCAGCAGTATTTTATGTGATGAGAAAGCAGCTGTTCTCTGGGTCGTTTTCACCAAAGGCCTCCCTAACCATCATCAGGAACAAACTTGCTCAAGCTGTGTTTACTGGGGAACTTGCTTTAACTGCTTGGAACTCAATTGCCTTCTGACACTCTATTCATCTTCCAGCTTATTTCCCATCACTGACCCTGATCTTATTAGAAAAACCTTGGAGAGTATCAGTAATGGCACCTGGGTTTTTTTTGTTGTTTTTTTTTTTGTTTGTTTGTTTTTTTGACAAGTTACTCCAGAATGTATTTAATATCTTAAAATTGTCATTGATTGAAACTAGTAATTTTAAATGAGCAGTTTCAAACTAGTATTTCTCTTTTTTTTCTTAATACTTTTTCTCCCTAGTCACATGCTTGATCTTTTCAAAGGTATCTTCCTAAGTGGTCAACAAGCTATAAAATTCTCTAATGACAGAGGAAGATAGAGGGAAAATTTTTATACAGGTTTAGCATCCCAAATTTGAATATCTGAAATCCAAAATGCTCTAAAATCCAAAACTTTTTGAAGACTGACATGATGCCCAAAGGAAATGCTCATTGGAGCATTCTGGATTTCAGGTTTTCAGATTAGGGGCGCTCAAGCAGCAAGTATGATACAAATATCCTGAAGTCCCCCAAATGTACAATTCAAAGCACTTCTGGTCCCAAGCATTTTGGAGAAGGAATACTCAACCTGTAGCATAGGCCATCTCCAAGTGCTTGAGTTGCTTCCCTCTGAATCTCTCACCTAGAACAGAGCTTAGCACATAGTAGGTGTTCAGGAAATATTTAACACATTATGGAAAGTCATTTCTAAGTGAAACCTATTATTAAGACAATTAGAGGCTTAGATCTCAATACTCAGTTTTTCAGTGGGGCTTTTGTGAGCAAGCAAATGCCAAAAATATGTAGATAGAATAAGTGACTGCTTCTCTGAGGTTTGAGAGGCAATAAAGTTTTGTCTACTTCAAAAATTTATCTTTCTCAGAAACCTTTACCAACTGAAATTTCTCTCTTTGACTCTGTATTTAGCACCTAAGGAAAGGTACTGACTTTGGAATTAAGAGCTATTAGGCAAGATTAGCTTATTTAATTAGCTAATTAAGACCCTGGACCCCTAAAGGACAGGGATAGGACTGGCGAGACACAGTTTCAGGAAAGAATAAAAGGGTGCTTGACTAAAAGGGCAGCATGATTTGTTGCTGTTTGAACAGAGGGAGTGGGAAGGAGAATGCCAAAGGTAAGGGATGGCCACCTGAGATGTAATTCACCAACTTAAACAGCCCTGGCCCCAGTTCCAAAGGAATGCTATATATTTGCTCCAAGAAACTACATTTGCATGACCCATGAGATAAATGTAACAGCATTAAAAAAACGAAAACAAAAACAAAACAAAACGAAACGTGGGTTTAGAGTGCAGAACACCTAATTTCGCATTCCAGCTCTATCACTTTTTAGCAGCAGTAGCAAGTGACTTAGTGTGTGTTAACTCCATTTCCTCATCTGTAAAGTGGGTACAGTTGCTGCTCCCATTCTGAATTGTGATAAGGCATAATTGATGTCACAAATATTCTAATGTGGAGTCAGGTGCAGAAGAGGCATTCAGTAAATGGTGGCTATCACTGACAATAATTCTTTTCAAAGTAATCTTTATCTTTCTTAATAAAGCAGAAATGAAAGAGGGAACTGAAAAGGAGCAGGAGCAGCAAGGATAGGAGTATTTATAAAGCATCTAATATATACCAAATATCTATTCAATTACTCTTCATATACAAACATTCCATGTGAAACAATACAATTTGTGTATATGAATTTTGCCTCCTTAACTTTTCTCACAAATTCTTCAGGTTTTTCAGTATATGGAAATAGCAATGAGAAAAGGAAAAACAGAAGAGAGGAAGAAAGAGGAAGTTCTATGTAAATCAGAAACTTAACTGCTTGAGTGCCAAACAATGCCCTTATCTTAAAACTCAGAGCACCCCTTTGTGGGGAGAGGGAGAATCCCACATTGCAAGTAGGAATAAAATCCTAAGGAGTGCAGCCCACATAGCAAATGGAAACCCTATGTGCACTGGACCTAAAACTTTCATTCTAAAACTAAAGAGAAAGCAGCCATAGGGAAGGGTGGATCAAGCAAATAACAGAGTAACAGAGTAAGGCAACCTTATCTTATCATCTTGGGATATTTCGGAACAGAAGAGGTTCCATCCCTCCTGCTATTTTTTCATCACCTCTTCAGAAGTATTCAAATGAGTTAAGACAACTGCTTCACTTGGCATTTGGCTCCATCTATTACTACTCCAGGGCCTGGGTGCTTAGTCATTTCTTAGCTCATGTCACTGCCACTTCGTTCTCGCATTTGACACTGACTCCAATAACCTTGTAGCATCTGCCCTCCCAATTCCCCTGAAAACCCTGAGCAGCCTGCTTCGATGAACGCTCCTTTGAATGTCCTTTTTTTTCCCCTCTCTCTTTCTCTCTCTTTTTTTTTTCTTTTGACAGGGAAAAGAGCTATCGGGTTTCTGGAACATTCTTGAATAGCTAATTCCTGGAGTCCTTGTCCTCACTTCTTCTCCTCTGTACCTCACTGGCATTTGCTCCAAGATCTCCTTTTCAAACAACGTCCTGGCACTGAGCTGAGATTTCCAAATGTTAACTCCCTGGCATCCATCCTGTAGGTGCTGAAAGGATTTTTCCCTGATTTGCACACAAACCTTTTCATTTCAATGCATATCAGGGTCACCTCGGCTTTGTGCCTTGCCTACAAGGTGGTTTGGAGGCCATGGCCCAGAGAATAGATTAAAGGGATTCTTCTCCTCCTTTTCAGACCATCTCCCCCCAGTCACTCTCACCTGGGCATCTGGAAACTCAGTCCTTCCAGGCTCTTATTTTTACCTCCATGGGCAGAGTCCCAGGGTGGACACTGACCTACATACCAGCTCTTCAGACTCCTTTCAGGAAGGCCTGCAAAATTCTCCAGCAGCTTGCCTGTGCTGTTCTCATGCCCTTGCTCAGGGGAAAGCTTGTCTAAAGCTCCTGTGATCAAAGGACCTTTCCTTCCCAGGTGCCACTGTCAATACAATTTCAGCAGAGCACCAGGGGGCAGTCTACATGTCTCCTCTGGGTGAAGGTGTGGCTTCATCCACCTGATATCCATTAGTTTCCACATTTCTCTACCTGAGTCTTAGAAACATAATTTAAATGGAGCATAGTCAGAGGGGGAAAAGAGGGAAAGAAAGAAACACAGGTAAAGAGAGAATCCACTCATTCATCACTCATCCGGCCATTCATTCATTCACTCATGCATTCATAAAGGTTTTTTTTAGTGTTACTCTATGGAGCTGGGAAAGGTGTTGGGGGTTCAAAGGTGTAAATGACACAGTCTTTGCCCTCCAGAAACTCAAGACTCTGTCGAAGAAACAGAAGGAATTCCAGCTGTGTATAAACAGAGCCTATTACTTAAGTAATTAACCAATGCTGAGGGAAGATTAGGGATTGAATAAAAGCTTCCTAGAAGAAATAGTGAGTGAGTTGAATCTTGATGGAAACAGCAATTCTATGGTAGGCCTGCTTGGGTCAGACAGTGACAAGTGCAAAATAAATGTGAACAAAATAGACTTTGTCTCTGGCATCCTGTAATGTAAATTCCAGAGCAGAACATGAGAGGTGTGGTTGGGAGAAAAGAGGAGAATCACAGAGGCTAGCTGTAAAGGACAAATATGAGTTGCCAATTATTGATGTTCCTATGTGCCTGGCATCACACTAAACACATCATATTTAATCTTTACACTGACATTATGTAGCAGGTATTGTTATTTGCATTTTAAAAGTAATACTACTAAAATTTAGTATTATCACATAGCTTATAAATACTGGATCTGGACTTTGATCATGGGCATGTCTTACCCCAAAGGATAGACTCTTACCATGATGGAAAAAAACTCCCACAGCCTCTCTGACAGAGAAGGAAAGGTAGGGCATTCCAGCAGAAGGAACAGCTTTTACAAAATTTTAGAAATATAATATAGTCTATTCCACAAAACACAAGAAACGCAGTAAGAGTGGAGCTGTGGGGCTGAGAGCATGGTGAAAATAACTTTTGAATGAGAGGGTGGGGATCATTCAGGGATAAACTTATACTTGATGCTAGGGACTTTATGTTTGATTCCAGGAAACCACATTAAACTATCGGTAGGCTGTAGATAAGATAGATAGGATAGAATGTTAGCATTTTAGAAGCAATGTTTTGATTGCAAAGTGGAAGATATAGTGAAATTGGTTGTAAATGGAAAACTGCAGATGAAAGACAATTGATTTGAGGGCTTTCTAAGAAGTAAAATAAACAAGACTTGGTAATCAATTAGATGTGATTGTGAATGGCAGGAAGGGCTTGTGATGACTCCTAAGCTCTGGGCCACAGAAGTTTGAGTTGATGACAATCTCTGAAAATGGAAGAACATAAGTAGATTTTGGTCACAAAAAAGATAATGGGTTCAGTTTGGGACATACTGTGTTTAAAGTTTGGGAGGAAACTCAAAAGGAAGTGTCCAGTAGTTGGTGAGTTGAAGGCTTGGGGGAGTGATTTCAGTTGGGGAAATAGATTTAGAGTCATCGCCCATTGTCTTAGGGAAGTCAACGTTACTGCAGCCAATGATACATGTCAAGGAGAACATGGACAAAGAAAAGAAATATGATTAAAGAAAACAACCAAGGGAATATTTACATGAAAGATTCAAGTAGAAGAACAGAAATTAATGAAGGAGAACATAAAGGAGTGGCTAGAGTGGCCAGGAAAAGATGAGAGGTTGATGCACAAAGTACATTTTTTCATTTGCATAGCGTGTCAGAATTGGAAACTGTCTCCCTCTTATTTTAGAGATGTAGCCGATGGATCCTGGAGAGGTAAAGCACATTGGCAAAGTAATTGTAGCAGGTCAACATTAAAGCCAGAACCAGAACCCAGAGCTTCTGGTTCCAACCTGGGCCAGAGCCTTTGTGTTGTTTTCATTTCCCTTAGCCTCACTGTCTAGAACAGTGTATGGGAATTAAAATAAAATTGATTTTTTAAAAATGCATTATTTTTATTTTTTTTACTATTTTAGAGACAGAGTCTTGCCATGTTGCCAAGGCTGGAGTGAAGTCTCATAATCATGGTTCACTGTGAACTCGACCTCCATGGCTCAAGGGATCCTCCTGCTTCAGCATCCCAAGTAGCTAGGAATACAGACGTGTACCATCATACTCAGCAAATGTTTGTATTTTTTGTAGGATTAGAGTCTTGCTGTGTTGCTCAGGCTAGTCTTAAACTCCTGGCTTCAAGTGATCATCCCACCTCAGCCTCCCGCAGTGCTGGTATTACAGGCATGAGCCACCACACCCAGCCAAATGTATTCTTTCACCCCCGAATTTTATCACTAGTTTCCATTTTTTCAAAGACATTTATCTTCTTGGCCACTAATTATGAAAAGGGAGCATGACCATTGTTTGCCAGATCCTTTTTGATAGATTAACCTAAGAAATGGGTTAGATCAACCCCACCAAGTTGGCTTTTTTTCCTATTTTCTATTGAGGAAACCGAGGCTAAGACATATACATAAATAAATGCCCTAGAGTCCCATAACTAGGGTAGACCATTATTTCATTGTCAGGTTGTCCTAATTATTTCTCAGTCAACCTGTTGGGGATTCAATGCTGACTCTACATGCAAACTACCCAGAAGAAACCATTTGGGGGTATTTGGGGGTAGAATCTTAATAATTAGAAGGGGGATAGGTTGATTTTAAAACTTTGTTCTCTGTACTAGGGTATTTAGATTAGGTCTAAAGTAGGGCCATAGCTTTGGGGCAATTAGCAATATCTTTTTGTTTGGTTTGGTTTTTTGAGACAGAGTCTTGCTCCGTCACCCAGGCTAGAGCACAGTGGCTCAATCGCAGCTCACTGCAACTTCCGCCTCCCAGGTTCAAGAGATTCTCTTGCCTCAGCCTCCTGAGTAGCTGGGACTACAGGCGCGTGTCACCACACCTGGCTAATTTTTGTATTTTTAGTAGAGATGGGGTTTCACTATGGTGGCCAAGCTGGTCTCGAACTCCTGACCTCAGGTGATCCACCTGCCTCAGCCTCCCAAAGTGCTGGGATTAGTGGTATCTTTTAAGTAATGCCAGTAATTGAGAACTAGCTCCATCATCATTAATGGAGGTCGTGCTTTCTACTTTCAGGATAAGTCTATCATTTTGCAGGGGCCTCAGCTCCCTGTGGTGGAAATGAGTTAATGTAGTCACAATATGACATGCTATTTTTATTCCTTACCCAGATCAGCCATATTCTAACAATATACTTCAAAGTACCGCTGATGGAGGCTCCACCTGAAAGCTGTTCTCTCAGATAAGTATCTTCATCCCATTCATCGTTTCCAGAAAAAAAAAAAAAAATCTTACAGCACGGCAGTATTTTCATCTGCTTTGGTTTCAGCCAGAGATAAACTGTTCCTGCTGCAAAGTAATTAATATCAGTCGCCTGGAAAGCAGAAATTGGGAGACAACAGGCTCCTCTTTCTTGATAAACAGATTGTTGGGTAAGGTATGCACATGGATGTGACAATTCATTTGGCCATAGAAATAGCAGAAATGAGACGTTTTTAGACAGATATTTGGAAGGCATGAGCAAATATCCCCAGGCTTCATCCAATTGAGCTCAGATGAGTCTTTTGCACTAGGTTTCGAGCTTCTCTAAGTCCCTAGGATCAGCAGAAATCTCTAGACCCCCAGGGGCATGCTCTTAAAACAATACACAGAATCAGTACAATAATGGCCAACTCCTGGGAAAGCTGGCTCTGTGCCCAAGTCCTCTGCAGCCCTCCTTTCCTGACCCAACTTCCCATGTGGCTAAGGAATCAAAAACTTGGCCTGGTTGATGTGTAATCCAGGCAATCAGAAATTAGAAACATGCAGCTAGGAAAGATGAGCAAAAGATGCCTAGAAACAAGACAAGCAGAAGACAGCTTCCCCAGAGCTAGCCTGTGTGGGGAAACCTCCAAAAGCTAGGGAAAGACAGCGTATGTTTTGCATGGTCCAGGAGGGACAAGCTCATCATGGCTGCCTGCAAATGAAGAAATCATGTTTCTGTCACAGCAAAATGGTTATGTTTTGGGGTGTCTGTGAATGAGACATGAGAGGGGAAATGCCACCACACAAGTATTCCTTACATTCAATTCTTCAGACAAGGTTTCAGGGATCATTTTCCCATCTCAAAAAGCATGAATTGCCATTTTATAGGAGCTTGAGAATATTCTAGAAGCAATTCAGAGCCAGGACATTTGGAGATTTGTTTAGGTAAACATGAAAATTCTATCCATTTTTATTCATCCATCCCAGCAGTCAGCCAGCATCCTTACAAACTCAAAGGGCAAAGTAAAGGTAAACAAATAATTTAGAATATGATATTATCAGTGCTGTGATAGGTTAATGTGCAGGAGACACAATAAAGGAGTGAGTTCTACAAGTCTGGGGACAGGGAGTGAGGAGAGATGGGTCAGGAAAGTTTTTATTGAGCAAACACTTGAACTAAGTAATTGAATAATATAAGTGTTTATAAATGGGTAGATTAGCAAAAACTCACATACTGTCAACTCCAGGAGAGATCTAGGAATAGAGAGAATTGTACTATTTCTGCTTGTCCCATTGCCTAATTCTACATGTCAAGGGCAAGCTCAGGCCATGTAGATCCCTTAGAACCTTCACTGAACTTCCTTCCTCCTTAGTAAATTTTTTTCCTCACAAATCTTGAGACATTTCTTAGTTACACACTAATTACCTTATGTACATCCACCACACTGCAAATTGCTTGAGGACAAGGTCTCTTATTAATTCATTTCTACCACACTGGTGACTAAAACAATGTCTGGGATACAGTAGGTGAGGTTTTTAAAGTTTGTTGAATACTATGTATGTCTCCACAGTTGATTAGAAGTTTCTTGAAGGCAGGAAGAACATTATCCTTTCTATGCCTGACACAGGACTCAAAGTGGATGTTCAATAAATGTTTAATGAACAAGGAGCCCACTGAAACTTCCACATGATAGTGAAATTGATGGCACACTCACTATGTGTCCTTTCTCTGAGCACCTAGTGTCACTTCTTCCTGCCTTTCTCTGGGCAGTGAGGTCTTGGGTGTCCTTATTTCTCTCATTTTTGTCCTAATGCAACCAGCTCTCTCTCTCTCTCTTTTTTTTTTTTTTTTTTTTTTGAGATGGAGTCTCCCTCTGTCACCCAGGCAGGAGTGCAATGGTGCAATGTAGGCTCACTGCAACCTCTGCTTCCTAGGTTCAAGGGGGATTCTCCTGCCTCGGCTCACTGAAACCTCTGCCTCCTTGGTTCAAGCAATTCTCCTGCCTCAGCCTCCTGAGTAGCTGGGACTACAGGCATGTGCCACCACACATGCTGTCTCTACTAAAAATACAAAAATGAAAAAATGAAAAATTTTTTCTTTTTTTCATTTTTGTATTTTTAGTAGAGACAGGGGTTCACCATGTCAGCCAGGATGGTCTCGATCTCCTGACCTCATGATCCACCCGTCTTGGCCTCCCAAAGTGCTGGGATTACAGGCATGAGCCCCGCGCCCGGCCTTAGCTCTCCTCTTAAAATGATCTAAGTGAGGATTTGCTAGAACCGATGACGGCTACAGTTTATTATCTTTCTAAACTTAATTTAAAAATACATGAATTAACAAATGTTGGGTTTCCAGTATTATTGGTAAGCCATGGAGAATATGTTTTGGGGAAGACTATCAACTCTGAACCTTTCAACTCGTATTATAGATACAGCTTCCTAAACTGTAATAGGACCGAGCCTTCCTTTTGGTTACGTACCTCACTGGTCCATTAATATCTCTGCTGTTTGTGTTGACTCAGTTTATTCTGCATGAATTTGTTTTTGTCAGTAGTTTATGTTCCAATGTTGTATGGTGCCAGGCAACTTGAAGTGTAACTGCAACAACAATGGTAGCCTGTATTCTAACCCAAGTTATTTTGTCATCTCAAAAAGAACGCATGAAATCAACTGATACATTTCACTGCTTTTTCTTAGGTTCCCTTTGGGAGGGGAAGGAATAACCTTGAAGAGGGGTGAGAATTGTCATGGATTTTGTACGACTTGTTACTTAAGATGACTCATTAAGCTGCCAAGAGCTTCACAGCCCATCCAAACCTCTCCAACAACCTGATCTACGTAGAGGGTTGGAAAATTCATAGCAATAGAAAGCTATGTAAATAGAGTATCATCTACATATATGTTGGGTGATGGGGGAGACATGAAGAGCAAGAGACTGTGGAGACCGGAAAGTAGTATCCTTTGCCATGAGATTTTCCTCAAAACCAACTCCTTTTGGAATTTAGACACTCATTGTCTATGTGCAGTGGCCCTAGGTACAGAAGGGTCATCACCCCAAGGAGAACTATACCCTCCAGACTTATAAACCAAATTCTAGCCAAATTCTCCCAGAATAAAAGACTACACTTCATCCATTAAGCTAAGTCTCCTTTCAACAATTCCTTTCTTACCTGGCCCATGAAATGAATCATGAAGAGATTATTTTCTGGGCAAATTGCTAGAATTGCCCAGAACACTGATGCAAACAGTTCCCCTTCTGATTGCACCTGACTTCCATTCATTGACTATCACATCAAGTAGCGGTTCTGGGAATTTAAAGGAGAACTCAGCAAAAGAAGAAGAAAAAAAAGCCCACAAAGTTTTTCAAGGTACCTACTGCAGTTATCAGTTCATAGATCTAAATGTCCGTACTGTATGCTTGATTTGCACATTCCAAACCAATTTAGTAATTCTTTTCATTTTTGTCTGCATGCATGAAGTGATCTGGAATACTGAAACAATTTAGAATCATATTTCGTTTGCAACAGTTCAATTAACTTAAGTGCTGGAACATGCTCTCCAACTGGTAACTAGTTTAATTGGTTACTATTACAAGAAATAAATTCTATAGTCCTGGGGCTCCCCAATGTCCTTTCTAGACAGGGCCTGGCCATGCAGAGGTATGTGGGAGTGGGAAGGTGAGGAGTGTGGCAAAAATTTCTTACTTAAAAAAGAAAAATCCAAGAACCCATTCTCTTAAAAAATTAACTAGGTATGAGTTTCCATCTTCTGCTGTGATTTTATGACCTCCAGTTCCCTTGGATCAACTTTACAACCACTCAATAAGCAAGAGAAGGGTGTGGATCAAGGGTCGAAGACTTTTAAAGCTATTGCATAAATGCACTTAAGCATGAGCCAAAGTGATAAATAGGAAACCGAGATGCATGTCAGGAATGCAGCGAAGAATGATTAGCTGAGACACTTTGAGCAGCTGTTAAGGCAACTCCAAACACCTGGAAAGAAGGATTTCCTTCTGGCTTCCACCAAGGCTCAATTGCTCTAGTTGCATTTGCATTGAAAGGCACTACTCCCAAATTGTACAAGAACACTTATAGTAGAAAAACACATAAATTGTCAAAAGATACAAAATAATACTGCATCTCACTTGTGGATACATGGAAATGTAGTTAAAGGGAAAAAATGAGTAGGCATAACATATACTAACTATTGGGGAGAGAATGCTACTGAGGAAGAAAGGAGAATAAGGGGATAGCTATGTGATTTAAGAGCAATCTTAAGCATATTGAGTACATTATTAACATCTCATAAATCTGGGTAGTAGATTCATGGGGCTCAATTCTATTATTTTATGCACTTCTATGTTTATTTGAAATGATTTCTAATTAAAAGTTAGAAACATTTAAAAAGAATCAGTCCCTGTTTTGCAGTCATTGGTAAACCAGTCATTTCTCAAAAAATTCTTCTGCCCTGGAGATCACAAACTCTAGGCTATTTTGATTAAGGTTCATGGAATTCTGAAGATGAAAGTTTATGATCACCCTTCCTTCTTTCCCACTTCATAATCTTAACTGACCTCATGCTGACTGAGGATGACCACTGGATTGGAGATGGGCCTCTGGTTACCAGTTACCAGTTGGAGAGCATGTTCCAGCACTTAAACTGATACCTGGTATCAGTTTCCCTAAACTGATACCAGGTACAGCAAAGACACTATCCCCAAAGGGTCATCCATAAAGTAGAACATTGAGTGTCTACCGATCAGTGTCTACAGTAGTCCTAAGATTTGATTGTAGACAGGTTAGCATTGCAGAAAGAAATCCAAATAAACATATTTAAGAAATCTTAAGATGATCTTCCATCATGAACAGCTGATATCTGAGCTAGCACTGTGTCATAACAATGAATGTAATCACAGAAATGAGGAAGCATTTGGTCCAAAGGTGGATTCTCCACGTGCCTATCGCTTGTATGAGGATAGTATAAGAATCTCTGGAAAGGGGGTCTCAGTTTCTCACATTGCAATACCAGAGACCCATCTCCAATCCAGCAGCCATGCTCAGTGAGCATGAGGTCAGTTAAGATTATGAAGTGGGAAAGAAGAAAAGTTGGTTATGAACTTTCATTTTCAGAATGCTATGAACCTTAGTCAAAATAACCTAGGGTTTGTGGTCTCCAGGACAGACGAATTTTCTGAGAAAATGACTGGTTTACCAATGGCTGCAAAATAGGGATCGATTCTTTTTTAAGTTTTTTTTTTTTTATATTAGCTCGAAATTGAAAACTTATTTATTTATTTATTTATTTACTTACTTATTTGAGATGGAGTCTTACTCTGTCGCCCAAGCTGGGGTGCATTGGCAAAATCTCAGCTCATGGCAACCTCCACCTCCCAGATTCAAGCAATTCTCCTGCCTTAACCTCCTAAGTAGCTGGGATTACAGGCATACAGAACCATGCCTAGCTAATATATATATATATATATATATATTTTTAGTATACTTGGAGTTTCACCATGTTGG
Organism: Trachypithecus francoisi; assembly: GCF_009764315.1. NCBI lineage: Eukaryota > Metazoa > Chordata > Mammalia > Primates > Cercopithecidae > Trachypithecus > Trachypithecus francoisi. Next base: position 23,017,579 of record NW_022681454.1, read on the forward strand.
CCAGGCTGGTCTTGAACTCCTGACCTCAAGTGATCCTCCCGCCTCAGTCCAAAGTGCTGGGATACAAGTATGAGCTGCTGCACCCGGCCCAGAAACTTAATAGTGCTTGAAAAAGCCTATGAGCTCTTAAATTTGATTATTTTTGTGATTTAATTTCTCAGTGGTAAGAATATACCATTTTCACCTACAACTCGATATTTACCTCCAAATCCATTTTAACCTATGGAAGAGGTTTCTACCTCTTTGTAAAGTTGGTTATCAGTGCTTATAAGTCAGATTGTACACCTTGGAATCAGAGCACTAGGTCATTCCTGCCCATTAAGTATGAGAATCTCTGGCCTCAACCCTCACAGACATTGGTTTTACAGCAATATACTTTCCACAAAATGCAATATATGTAGGTAGGTGTACAGATAGACAGATAAACAGATGGATAAATAGATGATAGACAGATGATAGAAGATAGATAGATAGATAGACAGATAAATAGATAAACAGATACATAGATAGACACTCACAATAAGGATTCTGGTGAGAGTGTCCTACTGAAGCTATTACAAAATATACATTTTAATTTTTTCTTACTATACTGCCAACTAGATGTGGAGTTTCTAGTATGTTGGAGGAGTTCGATCAATGTAGAATGATGAATGCAATACATGCAGAGTTTGACTTCAGTCAGAGGGTAGCAACAAAAGTACAGAAATTTTAACAATTAACTACCTCTAACAGAATTTTTTTCTTTTGAACATTAATATTTTATTCCTGGAAGCATTATATACAGCACAACAGTTTCAAAAATAAGTTTTAAGACCAACTGGACTTTGCCCAAATCTGGGCAGTTTTTCAGCTACCTTAACCCTCCATTCCCTCAATAAAACGGGAAGAGTTGTATACCTACCTTACGGTTTGTTTAGGAGGATTAATGAAGAAAATTCATGTAAACGGCTAAGTAAAGTGACTAAAAGATAAATCCACAATAAATGTTAGCTAATACCACCATCATCTTCGTCATTATCTTCACTGTTTTAATCACATCCTGAATTCACTGGACTTTCAAATGGAGGGCAGCTTTTCATATTTGCTTTCTTACCAGTACAGGAAGATTTCTCTGATTTTAAAATTAGGATGTTAAGGGGTCATATTGAGCAACATCATTACCTGAAGTCCAATTGCTGGGATACAGGATGACAATGTGTGTCACTAAGCGCTGATTCTAGGAAAGGGAGTCTCCAAGTTGATCAAGTTTCTAAATGGAGCTGATAAAGCTAAGTTTTTAAGACAGCAAAAACAAGCAAATAATGTCTTTAAATTATTGCAGTGCCATGAAGTTATGTCTCCATGAAATATAGCAGATATGACTTTTGAGGGGGCTTGAGTTTAACCTTCAGAATGCTAAAAGTCGGTGAAGTTTCCTTGCGGGAATGGCTACTTTGAGATGGTAGAACTGAAACAATGAGAAGAAAATGGGAGCCTCCTCAAAGCATTATTGAAATCTAAAGAGCTCTTTGTATTGTATGAATGTAGGGATTATCTTTTTATCATTCCACAAAATTAAAGCTTAAAAGTTCTATCCAAAAGCCTAGCTATGGAGAAATCCTCAAGGGTCTTCCATCAATGTGGTAGCCAGGAAGTACACAGGATTTTAGTCAAAGGCCAGTGGCCATCTATATGACACAGAACTAGCCCCACATACAGAAACAGTATGTGAGGTTCATTCCTTTCTTCACAATTCTACAGCCTAGCTGCACAATTGCCTCTTTTGTTTATATAATCTTACGGAATGAGTTGGCACACAAGGCAAATAAGAAACCATGTGAAATCTCTGTCCAAACCTTGCTTCGTTCCTGAAGTTCAAATGTGTTTGGTTAACCTTCTATTTATTCCTTCTCTTTCCTTCAGGTGACCTTTTTGGTCTTAGTTTTTGCCTTGGCATGCCATGGCACACAGTGGCTCAATGGGACTCTGGCACTATGTGACAAAGAAACTCTTATGAGCTGTCTATGAATTATTTCATTCATCAGGTGCACACATTGGCACCCCGTTTGAATGCCACCGCCCCTGCCACTGGAAATGGGAAAATGTCAGCCCAACACATAGGTACTTCCCACCCTCCAAATACTGAAGCCAAACAATGGATGGTGAACTCCAGTCTTTGCTTTCTGTTCAGTTGTTTTCCTGTTGGACAGTCTGAACTGCAATTCAGATTGTTGACCCTGGAAAAGGCAGCTCGTTGAATCAGTACCAGGATGCTTTTCCCAAGTAAACAGATAAGTGGAGGAGAATGACGCCATGTGGTGCACTTGGTCATTAAATTGCCTGACATGAAAGTAACATGACTCCATCACACGCCGTGTGACCAGCTCACTAACTTACCTTTCTCTAGGAAGGAGAGTAATTAATCATCATTTTGTGATAGTGTATGCACATTCCTGCCAACAAATAGGGAAGTGCTTACAGAGGGCAATACTTCTAAGCACTATGAAACATTAGTCATACATCTGATTAAAGGGTATAGTGATCAAGCTGAAAACCTGCTAGATGGTTAAACTAAGAACAAGCACGGCCTAATTTTCTTTTAAGAATTAAGTCAGTCTTTCAAGCGTACTGTGAAGCTATGATAGGAATAAGCAAGGGACCGGCTTGGAAATGAAGTGAGAAAGCAATGATACGAATGAAGACAGGATTTGATTTTCAACAACACCAACGTCCATCAAAGGAAAGTACCTGCGAATTTCCTTAAATGACTTGCTGGAGGGCATTTTGTGGTAACTGTATTACTATAGCCACTTTTTTCCATCAATTAGTATTGTTAAAGAGAAGCTTGACTCTAGAGTTCCTAACAGCAGCAAAAAATAAATTCCCTCCAATTAAGTAGTCTAATAAGCTATTTAGGATTTTACCACTTAACATTCTTTCCTTCCCATTTAATTTTGGCTTTCACTTGGATGTCATCTTGTTGAAAATCCATCACAGAAAACTATGTGGAAAAAAAAAAAGATAATGTTGCTAAGTGCCCCTGATGTTCAAAAACGAGCAGAAGCACAATATTTTTTCTAAATCACCCCAGGATTTTTCCTAATAATTCAGCTTCTTCCTACTAGAAATTAATATATGAAAATATATGAAAATGGTCAATATGCAAATTCAAGTATCACACTAGCTACTTGCCTTCAGTAAGTGCTATATGCATAAATTTGAAACGATACAATATTCTAAGGTCCTTGATTATAATAATGCCTTGGTGTGCATATGCGCATGTATAATTACATTCATTTAATTTAATCATGAAAATATTATAGGATCATTTGGTTTTCTCCTCTAAAAGTTCTCTTACTCTTTTCATTTAATTAATTTCACTCTGCCCCTTTATAAGTCAGCTAATGGTAAGTAATGGGTTTTGAGCTAAACAGAATATGGTCACATTCCTCTGTAATTATGGACAGAAAAGAATCACGTGGGAAGGTGGTGGCCTCTTGCCTTTAGCCTACATCCTAGTCATGGAACAATATTAAGGCTTTTCAGTCGAACCTGGTCCTGGTCTTCAAAATACTCACATTTCATAATCATTTCTTCTACAAGTTTCCAGTGTCCCCAGTGCTGAGAATTCGCCCAAGGGCAGTCACCTGATTACAACAGAAGAGACCTGGAAATTAGCCCATGTGACCCCACATTCCACATGCTTGACTAGAGTGGAGCTTTTGGGACTCTGCATAGTTACTGGAATCACATGGAATATAATGAGGGAAACATGGGGGTGGAGAACATTTAACATTCTCCATGCACTAGGAGAACAGATAACGCCCCAGTAAGTGAAAAATAAAAATGGGCCATTTTGAATGGAAGGGAGGAAACATAACATAAAGGTTATTTCATACTATTCTTCCGCTACCAAGAAAATCTTATTTTCCTTCTCACAGAAAATCTGTGTTTCTTTTCCCCAACATGCTAACAGACACCAGTGAAAAGAAATAGGCTGCTTTGTGTCCATCAATAGAATCTATATACCATCTTTTCCCCCAGGGATTAATTCAGCTTTTGATTAAATCTTTCTGAGATTTAAATCATGATGTTACAAACCTCCAAGGAACTCTTCTATGAGTTGTGACCTTCTTTATTACTGTCTTCCATTTGATAAAGCACAAAGATTGATTTATAATGGAGTGTAGTGTGTTAGAAAACAAGGAGTAGCAATGAAAATTGCAAAATATCAGATTAATATAAACATTGCAAATGGAATGTTTTAGTTAAAATATTCTATAATTAATACTGAGTTACAACTGTGTAGCTAGTAACACTACTGTCGAGTCAGTATAGTAATGATATTAGGGCTGTACATTATATCCAATGATTAGTTAAATAACCCTACAAAGAAGAGAAAACCAGCAATACTAAAAAAGAATTTCAACTCAATTATCATATTGTATATAGTTTAGACAGATTTGGTTTGGAGGACTTTTGAATTGAGACAATCTTCTTTTAAAAAAAAGCTATATCAAATGTTAATTTATTTTTGTCAGCCCAATTTTGGTTTTAATAATTATTTTGCCATTAGTATCAACAAGAATGAAAGTGATTCAATGTTTTGAGGACAATATGAAATAAATCCTTTATCTAAATCAGCATATTCCAGGACCAAACTGGCAGCTACTAATACTGCTTCAGAGAATCCCTCATTTTCTCTCTGCCCTCAAAAGATTTGGTAGGGTAAAAAGTTAACCATTTAGGGAAGAGTTCTAATGTCCTTGCTGGTTCCAACCAGAAGATTAAAAATGCCTTATGCAATTTAAGCATCAATAGAAGACAAGTCCGGAACTGATACTTATCTATTGAAACTCAGGAGTGCTTGGTAACCACAGTGGCAGATAAATTCAATATTTGGGTAAGATAATGGTAGGTTTTTATTTTCCATTTCCATAAAATAATTGATGAATTTTATATTGGTATAAAACAATCCATGGGGAGTGTTTCTTAGATTACTTGGCAGATTTCAATGCACTTCTGATAGCGCTTATCACATTTTCAATATTTACAAACACTTTTTTTCTCTCTAGGAGATGGAAATGCTGGAATATAATTTAGCCACCTTTCCCCAATGTTGCATATGCTGAATCTTGCGGTGCAAATGGTTGGGAATGGGAACAACCATTTGAAATTGGGCAAGGGCATTCTCTGTCATTAGGACCACCATCATCCACCAGCCACAATGGACATCCTGACAGCACGATGTGTCTTCAGCTATCAGCTCATCCCATATGTAACAACTCGATGACTTCCAGATGATGGGGAACTGCATCCTGTTACAAGTCTTCGAGAAATATTCAGTCCATCTACAACAACATCTCTTTCTATGCTGAATATTCAGTGAGTTTTTCCCTAGGGGAAAGAGCTTGTACTTAAAAATACACACTTCCCAGGGTTAAGTACAAAAATAGAGCTAATCCATTTCATAAAATCCTATGTCATTTTTCACCTCTGAACGTTCGTTATAGAAACCACTGCGTCTGCCTTTGCCGTTTAGAAAAAGACAAGATACAGAAGGTGCACGTTACCTTACAGCTGAAATGCATCCATGAATATGGAAAAGCAGGGAGAAAGGGAGAGAGAGCCAGAGAGGAAATAGAATAATAATAAGCGAGTAATGGGTACTGATCTGAGAAACATGCCAGGAGTTTGGTTACGATAAATAAGAAAAGCAGGAGTAGATTTGAAACATTCGTTTCCCTTTATTAGCTCAGTGAGGCTGATGTGTACTGCACATTTAAAAAAAATCACAGGAATTTTCATACAATGAATAAAACCACAACAATACATGTAGAATTGGCAGGTGGAAAAAAGGCCCGGCAAGGGCTCAACTAATCGCTCACTTTCCCTCTTCAGCATAGTTCAACCAACAGTATTACACTTTCACCTACAAATCTTAAAGTAGCTCCATCAAATCAGCAGTTCACATTATTGAAAATGTCTGTCACATAGGTACAAATTTAGAATCATCACATTATAGTACATGGCTATTCTAGGTCATCTATAGATCAGGTCTTAGACTACAGTGATTGAAGTTCTCATTACAGCCATCAAGAAAGGACACATAATCATTACCTACTGGAAGCTCACATCTAAAGGCATGAAAAGGTTTCCTTTTTTCAACTGACCCAAACATCATACCCCAATAGTGCAAAGTTCCCTCTCTGCTGCTCTGAATGTTGACAGCCCAACTGTTGTTCTCGGAGTCGTTTAGCAAAAAATTGATTTTGTTGCACTGGAAGAATTATTCTGCTACATCTCTTTTAAAAAAGAAAAAAACCCACATTACTAAAGCACCAGTTCGGTTACCAAAATTGTAGATGTGGTACTTACCACGGCATGAAGGCAATGGCCCACGGTCATCTAAAAATCCTAGAGATCTATGCTGAAATTTGCCTTCAGTGATGATGGGGTGCACATGTTCATTTGAAATATTCTCTCCCAAAAAAATAAAAATAAAAATGAGAGGAGCACAGCTTACATTTTGATGGGCTACCCACAGTGTCTGCAGAAGATACAAAAGCTCCACTAATTTTAGATGCAATTTGAAGTCCATTGAGGAAAACTATCTTCATGGTAACAATATTGGTTAGGCCGGGTTGCGGGGGGGATAAATTAATCTTCAATATATGTGTAGTGCTGTCTTTTGATAAGAAAAGAAACCAAGTATTCCACTCATGTCAACAATCCAGGGCAAAAAGGAGAATGTATTTAAAATTGGATCACAAAAATTTAAAGGCAAAATAGAGAACACATGTGGTCCTTGAACACATAATAGGATTTACTAAATATCGATTTCTTAAAAATAATTTATTGCTCTTAATAGTCTTTTTATTATTATTCTACAACAGAAGATACTCAAAATTCAGAAAGAAAGACTGTAAACTTTAGTTTGGCGTTCACACAGAGTTAAAATACCTGCATTTAACCTACAGAACAACAAGAATTAGGCGGATTAAAGATGTGTTACTGTTGTAACGCAGAACCTGTGAACAAGTTCTTTTATTTCATAGTATTTTTATTGCTTTCTATCTACTTAGAAATAAGAAGCCAAAAAATCAAGCAAGCATCCGACAGGACAAACAGTGGATTCACTCAGAACACAATATGCTGGTGATACATGAATGCAGCTATCAAAATTAGCTGCATTGGCCTGGGGGTGAAATCCATCTCATAAGATTGTGTTGGGTGAGAGAAAGGAAAAGAACAATTAAGTAGTAGGTGTATCATGTCTTCCAGAAAAGTCATGTCAGCCAAACAGTAATCGAATCTCAATTTAGAAACTTGAATACACACTCCAAACGTTACTGAATTCCATTCCAGGGACTCCACACTCAGATGAAATCCTGATGCTCAAAATGGAGGTTTTTCTGAAGTTTTTATTGAATTTAGCAGAAGCAATGTCATCAAGAACAACATCATGGTCACGTCAGAGGCCATGCTAGTGCAAGTAGAAACACTGCTTCTGCAAAAGCTGAATTTCCCAAATGAAGCACTTACACTCCAACCTGACAATTGTCATGCATCCTAGGTAGAAAATTTCCACTGGCTTTATTATTTTCATCATCTCATAATTTATAATAAATAGGCTATCTGCAACTGATAAATATGTCTCTTTAGTAAACAAAGGAATGAAATATCAGTATTTATACAGGATGCATAACTGTAAAAAATACAGATAAATACCATCGTCATACTCTGCCAAGGGAAAGAAATACTGGCTTCAAAGATAGTCTTCAGACACACATTAATTATTGTAAAAATCATACTGTAATTATTACCTCAGCATTTTGTATCAAATTAAAATCACAAAAATTAAAACAAAACAGCATTTTAAAAAGATTTTTGACTTCTAGTTTCAAAACTACTGTTGATAGAGAAAATAAAAACATTTCTTAATGGTTACCCATTGAGAGACTTTACATAAAATCATGATATCTTCTAGAAAAATTTTAGATGAGAAAATTTCATTCCCCTAACAAATCCAGTGTATAAAACTTCAAAGAAAAACAAGCGACAAGAAAATGTGGAAAAATATCGCGGAAGTGGTTAATACCTTTAGGGGACTAGGATATTTCTTGACAAGATGCTTAGATTGAAGCTCACCTAAGGGATGGATGTGCGGAAAGCATCATTTTGCTCTTGTTGCACTCAACAGACACACACACTGTCTTTTTGTTTTTACAATCAAATATATATAAGCAGTAAGTTCAGCTTCTAAATATGTTAGTGTACAATAATTGTTTCACCTCATAATTACATTTGAATATTCTTGATTAAGAAAAATTTAGCAGTTTTGAAAAGAAGGCTGCATTTACAGTGCATAGCTGTAACAAAAAAGAACATTGTTGTATAGTATATACATAAAATAAAAATACTCCATTTAACATCTGTAAATACTTAACTACATCAGAGAATGTAGCAATTACACTATCTGAACACATCTCAGAGAGTTCTACCCAACTCTCATTAGTATTGTAACCCGGTGTCCGCTCCTCAGAAAGAACCGCTGAACAAGCTGCACGCTTGACCATTGACAAGGCTTTTGAAATTTGCAGTGGAAGATCAACATTTTGGACATTTACATGGGTGTCAGGATTAAGGATGAACTACAGAAACTTCAAAATGTTAGGAAACTTTAGCATTCTGGTGCCCGCAGTATCCTCTCCCACCCAGATTCCATGGCAAAAGGAAAAAGGAAAAAAAAAAAAAAGAGAGAGAGAGAGAGAGACAGGATATTAGTTCTATGGAACCTGTGGTTTCTTCAGGATTGTCATATAATCATTACGTTACGAGAGAAAGCTTGCTTCAAGTTGATTCTGCACTTTCTTAAAAAAACAGAGTACAAAGGCTGATGCCCAGACATCAGCAGCTGTCATTTTAGGGTGGTTTGTGGTTGGTTGGTTGATTGGTTGTTAGTTTTCTTTCCTTTTTAATTTATATATATATATATTTATTTATTTTCCTTTTGAATAGAATACGAACATTTTGAAGTTCTAGGTTTTAAGTGTGTCTTCATGGAACTGCTGCCATTTGAAATGGTTTGCCCTTGCACATTCTGGTCAGGTGCCCCCAGTCCTCACATGTACCCACACATAATTCCCCTAAACCAAGCACACACACCATACACATACATACACACACACATACATGCACACACGCACACTCCATCACCAAGAGACTCCAGGAAAAGCAAAGCTGACACCCATGAATAAACATGTGCTTACTGGATATCATTCTGTCTCTTGCCTCTTCAGCAGCTGTGTTCATGTAAACCATTGTTGTTATTGTTGTTGTTGTTGTTGTTCTTGTTGTATTGTTGTTGTTTTGTTTTGTTTTTTGTACAGAGAGTGTAAAGTAGGAGAAATTCCTAAGTATGACTTGCAATAGTCTTTAGGGAAGGACGCGCTGTCCCATGAGGTATTCGCCATCCCTCTGTCATCCTCAGCTAGGGAACATGTTACCTGCGCAAGCTTCTCTGAGCTTCTTTCAGTAAACTATCAAAATCCAGAGAGTCATACTTGCTCTTGGTGGAAGCAGGGTCAAAGTCATCTGAGTTTGAATCTGAAAGAAACACAAGCCAGTTTAGACACACCCTTTGCTGATGGCCATTAACTCAATCATTCCAATTCAAGACTACTGGATTTGATAACAACTCTTACAATCAATGTACTTTAGAAAACAATGTCTGGATTTTGTTGGATATATATTGATAAAAAGAAACAGGATGGGGAGTAGTGAGCTTTCAAAAATACTCACCTGTTGACTCATTTAGGCTTAAACACCCTGGGAGTTAGGCAGAGCAAACATTAATATATCTCTGGCAGATAACCACCCTCCCCTTCCCCCCCGTATGTCAAATGACTTGCCCATGGTTCCTCAATAACGTAGATGTAGACGTGCGAGTACAAGCTGGAACTAATTTTCCTATTCAATGGGATTAATTTAATTGAGCATAAAATCCAGTTGAGTATGAGAGAAAGAATCATGAGAAGTTCCCCTAAACTTCTCATCCTCAAAGATGCTTCTCTTTGAGGCAGGAGGGGACATATGATGTGGTCCTCTACTTCTGTACCTCTAGACATCCCAGAAATTTTGGTGCAAATTCTCCCCAAATTGGAAGGTTGAGAGAAATACTTCACATCCCAGGAGAGTAAATTCGGAAAGAAGAAATAAAGTGCAGGTATAAATAAAGCCACACCCTTCTTGGATTCTTAAAGTAGTCCAAGCAAGCTTTTGGGCAAAGTTTCACATGCTACTTCAAATAGACCTTAATAAAATAGACATATTTTAGCAATATAGAAAGCAAAGTAAAATTCTGTTAAGTATTCCTGGTTTTTCTCCATTGACTTCTATGAAAAAAACAGGTATTTCTGCTGGTCTTGCAAGTAACAAAGGGTGGCTTGGAAATATAACAAAAAGCCTCTTGCAAATACATTAATTCTTTTGAAAACATTTATTTAAAGGAAAACAAAACCATTCTGGAAAACTAACAATTCTACCAAAATATAAGAATTTCCATGCTTTTCCCAGAATAAGTTACAAAATCGAAATGGTCAAAGTAATAGAAGTACGAGATACTACAGAGGCATAATCGTTGACCTAAAAAGTTGTTTTGCTGACAAGATTGCAAACCAAGCTCTCTAGAACCAGCCTGACCATCCCGTTTCCCAAATTTCAATCTACCTTTACATACCTAGATTTAAAGACAAGGAAATATTTTTACTTATGTTTTCCTTTCATTCTGATCACCTTTGGTCTTTACTGAGTTTTTTTCAGCAAGTTTTTTAAGGTAAGAGCAACAAGAACAATTACAGTCTCAATCATAAAAAACAGACACAAAACTGGCCAATCTTTCCTCAATAACATCTTAAATAGTCAATTCTTAAATTACACTGGCTTCAACATTTCTCTTCATAGGCTAATGAATGGTTTTCTTATATTGCTAAGGCCTCACAAACAACTGCTGTTACAATCAAAATCTTTCTTGTAGAGACAAAAAAAAAAAGTCTAGCTCATTGCTAGAGATTAGTCTGAAATCAAAATTCCACTTGCATTGTAGATCAAGAGGGAAGAGTCCCCCAGTGATGGAGTCTGTGTGATAAAAGTCAGTCTGGAACCATCAGGGACATATACACGTACCTTTCCTTGAGGAATACTTTGAGAGTGTTTTAAATTGCCTTACTTTGCAATATTCTAAGTAAACTCTAGAATTTCAGTGTTTCTGTATTTTGATAAGCAAATATTTAAAAAACAATTGAAATAGTAGCTCTCAAGAATTTCTTCACTGTGAAATATAGTGTTCACATATATACCCACTTATACTTGCTCACTGTTACTCAGAAAACAACCAAAAAATATTTTTTGTTGCATGAGATGGAATGTGGTTACATCTAATTTCTGAGGCAATAACATCTACTCCACCAATTTCTCTCCTGCTAATGAAAGGATATTGGAGCACAGTAAGATATAATAAAAACATTATAGGAATAACTCAAAAAGTCACTCTAATTTTTCAAAATAAATTGTTACAAATAATGATACTATATTATTTGAAACAAATCACATCACACTTATATTCCCAGCACCTGGTAAACTGTTGGCGCCGAGGAGGTACTCAAATTAATATTTGTTGAAGAAATATACTAATCTCAAACACCAAAATATTATTAAAACCATGGTTGAAAATATTTATATTGGGATGTGGGAATGATTTATCAATGAATGGCAAAGGAATACATAAAGTTACATATGTAATCAAGAATACTGATAATACGATACATTTATTTCAGTTAATAAACAATTTATAATGTATGTGTCATTTATATTTTTTTAAATGTTTAAGTTATATAACATAACTCATTCCTAATCAAAACTATTACATTCATAATACTGACCCATCTTTCTCTTTGGATCCTGTAGTCCTACTTTAATTTCTCTATGTCTTTCACCTTTGATTTTCTTTTCATTGAGGTCTTTAGAAAGATCCATTTGCTTATAAGACAGTAAACTGAAAGACACAGACTACAGATTCATGGCAACTAGAACTTAAATCTTGGCTTCACTGTTTTAATCTTGATCAAGTCATTTTAATCTCTCACTCTCATTTATAAAACTGGGTCATAAATAGTAGCTGAAATTGTTATGTTTTGCTCTGACAATATTGTCGACACCATTACCTAGTTTCAGTAGTAGAGAAACAGGATGTATAAGCTAACTTAATTTTGGGGAGCAAGTAAACAGAAAGAAAACTGATTAAATCTATCTAGAATGATAGGTAACTTTCCTGTCTTGGTAAAATTAATCTGTGTCACATCATTTTTGTTTACTATTGTGACATATGTGTAAGCTCCTAATCCCTGAGTCCAGCATATTCTTATGCCCTGAAGCATGCATGAACACTAAATATGGTGAGCACAAGAATATTTGAATTCTTCAGGGAAAAAAGACAAGACATCTGAAACATTTTTTGAGTCCCAAAGCTGATTGCTAGAGTTGATTCTTCCATTTTAAAATGACTTTACACTTCTAACTTCTCACTCCCATCATTTTAAATTATAATCATAGCCACTATTTACTGAGCGCCTATGTTATGCCAGACACTGTGCTAATAGGATCACAAACATTTATTTAATCTTCACAATAACACTATACGGTATTTTACAAATGAAGAAGCAGAACTGAAGGGGTCGAATTGTTTGCCCAATGGCAGTGTTAAGTCAGATTTCAATCCCAAGTCTGGGATTCCAAAGCCTGGCCTCTTCGGACTATACAATGCTGGAGCTGGGAAAAAACTACCTTTGTGCCATCGTAGAGTTCAAGGGAATTGGAAAAATCCATGCTACTACAATGCACATCAAACATACTTTTCAGAAAATACAGAGCGAGCTTAGCAATGGCAAAGTTTCTATTGCTGCCGGCTAGGCAGGGAGATAACGAGAGAGGAAGCATTCTTCTTAGAAATATTTCAGGGAGGCTCCAGTTCAATTTGGAAATACCATCCAATCCTCCCTCTACCAGTGATGAATCATGATCTAAAGGCCCCTCTAGGTAGCTTATTTTAAACTCTAGATGTTTTGAGAGACTAGAAACACCCTGGCCTTCATCACTGAAGAAAATAAGTCAAATCAACTCAAGACTTCAATCCGTCTTGACTGTTTTTATCAGCCAACATTTGAACAAATGACTTGCCACATTCTATATTTTCATCCCTAGCCCACTATCTCTCTAATAGTCAGCTGCCTCTCCCCTGCTTCCCATTATCTATTTAGCTTGTGGAGTGAATTATAGCATATTCCCTCTGAACAATGCACATCACCTGTATCAATTACTCTAGGAAGACATCCCTTCGCTGGACAGAAGAAAAAAAATCCCTGTATTTGGTATTTGTTTCCTTCTTTATACCAACACAGAGAAAATGCATATAGATATCTAATAATGCTGAGGACTAGATTTATATGTTAATTCCACGATAAATATTACACATAAATTTAAAATAACTATGTCATATCCACAAGACATTTGCCACTGTCCTTCCTCAAAGAATTTGAAAGCTTACAATGCACACATTAGATGGGGAATGACATGCAAAGGAACAAAATTAAAATTGAAAAGGAAATTAAGATATCCATTTTAGCATTATTTATAATATTGAAAAATTAAAAATTAAATGTGGGCTGGGCACAGTTGCCCACGCCTGTAATCCCAGCACTTTGGGAGGCCAAGGCGGGCGGATCATGAGGTCAGGAGATCGAGACCATCCTGGCTAACACAGTGAAACCCCGTCTCTACTAAAAATACAAAAAGAGCTGGGTGTGGTGGCAGGTGGCGCCTGTAGTCTCAGCTATTCGGGAGGCTGAGGCAGGAGAATGATGTGAAGCCAGGAGGCAGAGCTTGCAGTGAGCCGAGATCGTGCCACTGCACTCCAGCCTGGGTGACAGAGTGAGACTCCGTCTCAAAAAAAAAAAAAAAAAAAAAAATTAAATATTTGGCTATAATGTAATGACTAAATATAATGGTACTATTCACTCAGCAAAATACTGTGCAACCATTAAAGTATGTTAATAAATTATTTTTAATCTCATGAGTCACAGCAGAACATGAATTTATATATTAATTGAGAAAAGTAGAATTTGGAAGTTTACATAAACATAAATATATATATATATAAATTCAAATATACGAAATTAGACATGCTGAGACAAAATACTGGAAGGCAAATCACTTCATTGGTAATAGTGGTTATTCTCAGATGACAGGCTGATACATGATTTTAAGTTTTTTCTTAATACTTTTTATACTTTCCACATTTTACCCCTTGAGTCTGTACAGCTTTTATAACAGGAAAAATTAATATTATGTATGCTTCAGTTTCGTTATCTGTAAAATGGGGATGATAATAATAATATACACCTCCTACAATAGTTCTAGTACTTAAATGGAAAATGCTTTCAAAACTCCTGGCACTGTGTCTGGCATGTGGAAGCACTCAACAAATAACAGGTGTTTCTTTTCTTTTTTTAAAGAAAACATAGTGTGATTTAGTATATCAAATTTAATTTTCTTCTCTCTAGTTGTAGTTCATAGAAAATAATGATATTTCTAAGTGTCTGTGAAACAATAAGAAAAATACGAGACTTTTGCATATTCTATTCCATGAAACAATGATGGCAATGCTATGGTTCATGAAAGGATTCATGGTAGGCCTGGAAAGCAAAAGCAGGTTACACACACACACGCACGCACGCACGCACACAAATCATAAACACATGTAGACACATACAATACCTACCTACATACACACACGTAAACACATGGCCACACACATCTGCACAACACATGCACACACAAAGCACAATACCACACACACACACGTTTAATATTCAGACAACACACACACACACAATATCCACACAGATACACACAATACATGCACTCACAAAATATAAAGCTGCATGCACACACAACGCACATACAGAAATCATGAACACCAGTAGAAACACACAATATCCACATACATACCTACCACAATTTTCAGCACCTGAGTAGACAGTACAAAGAATTTACCTCTGTCCTTTCTTGCCAAAACCTAAGCCCCTTTCTTCTGAAACTGTCTTTTTTTTTTTTTTTTTTTTTGAGGCGGAGTCTCGCTCTGTCGCCCGGACTGGAGTGCACTGGCCGGATCTCAGCTCACTGCAAGCTCCGCCTCCCGGGTTTACGCCATTCTCCTGCCTCAGCCTCCCGAGTAGCTGGGACTACAGGCGCCCGCCACCTCGCCCGGCTAGCTTTTGTGTTTTTAGTAGAGACGGGGTTTCACCGTGTTAGCCAGGATGGTTTCGATCTCCTGACCTCGTGATCCGCCCGTCTCGGCCTCCCAAAGTGCTGGGATTACAGGCTTGAGCCACCGCGCCCGGCCCTGAAACTGTCTTACACATTTTTCTTAAAAATTTGTATTCAAACATTCCCTTTAGTAAAATAAAGTGATGGTTCAACCCAAGATGCCGACGGATTATGTTTGCTCCCATCTTGAGCTCTACATTATGGATTCCTCATTCCACGTACAAAAAAATCCATACCTAGGTCTGCATAGTTAGACTTGAAAAATTGCTTGCGTCCACAAAAGTACAGCTCGAAGTCAGTTTCGTTCGACCTGCGCAAAGTGTATCCATTTTCAAGAGCAGCAAAAGCATCACAGGTATAACGGTAGGTAATGAAACCATAGCTGTCTCTGAAATGGACAAAGAAGAGAAGTTCAAAGCTGGTTAAGAAGTATTAGCATACGGGACTGTAACCCTTTCTATTTTGTGAGACTTCTCCGGTGCCAACATCTGAGCCACTGCATCCATTTATCAGTGTGATTGTCCTGTCAAGCAGCTAAATACTTATTTCTGGGACAGGAAATCTCAACTAGAAAGATTAATAAATAGGGATGAAAGAAAATAAATAAGGTTCTGAACTCAACATGTCATCTGTCAAAGCACTTACATCGGCAACTCCCATCCCAGTAATCTTATGGCCATAATTTTTTACATACGTCAACTTCTAAACAAGAAATAATCTTGAAGATTCTCACCCATCATCCCGCAGATTTACTGTGCACTCCTCAATTTCACCAAAAACTTCAAAACGGTCCCTCAGTTCTGTCCGTGTTGTGTCAGGTCTGATTTTACCAACATAAATCACACGGCGCTCTTCCTATGGGGGGAAGGAAGGAGAGAGTTTTGCTGGTTCTGGAGATGGGAAAAAAGCTAACCCTCAGCTGGGCACTGTGGCTCACGTCTGTAATCCTAGCACTTTGGGAGGTCGAGACGGGTGGATCATGAGGTCAGGAGTTCAAGACCAGCCTGGCCAAGATGGTGAAACCCTGTCTCTACTAAAAATACAAAAATCAGCCAGGCATGGTGGTGGGCACCTGTCATCCCAGCTACTCAGGAGGCTGAGGCAGAGAATTGCTTGAACCCAGGAGGCAAAGGTTGCAGTGAGCCGAGATTGTGCCACTGCATGGGCGACAGAGTGAGACTCCATCTCCAAAAAAAAAAAAAGCTAACCCTCTAAAAACATTCATAAATGTATAATCATGCATAAGAAACCCCACTAAGCATGGCAATTAGAGCAAAACATACACTACAATGGAAGGAAAGACTACGTTTGAACCAAGTGTTAATTCCCATTTCTTCAGTATCAATCTCTTTTCACTCACATACATTCTTCTCTTCACCTCTACTCTTTTCTACCTTTCCTATATGTCTCTGTTCTACTCTCAGATGAATTTGCTGTGTTAGAAAACAAGTCTGTATAATGCACTCTTTTTAAAAATCATGGAACAATACCTATTAAATATTTGAACATTTGTGACTTGATTATTAATCAAAATTGTTATGAAACTGACCTGGCTTACAAAACTATTACATTTATCATTAACTCAGAATTCTAATAATGAGATGAACAAATTCTGACGTCCTCAAAAGAGTGGTTCTTAAACTCTACTCTAAATAAAAATTACTTGGGGTGCTGGTTAAAAATGCAAATTATTGGGCTTTATCCCAGTTGTACTAAAAAAAACATGTAAGATAAGGTTCTACAACCTTTATTTTTTAACAAGCACACCCCAGCGATGTTGATGCAGGTGGTCCAAAGACAATAATTTAAGAAATAAAGTCTTAAAATGTAGGCCATTTAAAGCCATGAGTCTCCGAAGAATAAGAGCTAAATAAAAGAGGCTATAAATTTCACTTTGCCAATAAATCTAGTCTTATTTTAGGAATAGACTAGAGGGGTGTGGCCTAATTTTCACAAGTGGAGTCAATATCATCATAATCTGAAAGTCGTCAGTAATTTATAACCTACAAAATACAGGAATAATATTTTATAGCCTGAGGATAAATTCTTTTTTTAAAGCACAGCAATGCATTCTTAGTGTAGGAAGCAATCCTACATCTCTTGTTCCAAGAAGATAAGGCCAAAAGGTATGATGTCTCTCAAAGTTTTAAGAACATAAGGAGTTAATATAAAGAATGTGCTCACCAACTAGTTTGTATACTAAGGACAAACAAGGATAAAATGAATTTAAGGTTGCAGAGATTTAAGTTGGGTTGAAGCAAAGACTAGAAGCAGAGAACTGAGGTACAGACTTAGCTTGCCCAAGAGTTTTCTTTGGATGTACTGAGAGTCCCTGGTCTTGGGTGATGAAAAGAATAATTCGGGCTGAAAGTAAAAAGATGCCCTGTCTTATTTGCTGAATGGTTTTCATTTTCTTATGCCCAGTGTTTGGCCAAGAATCTAGTAAGAAGTAGGCACCCAACAAGCATTTGTGAAATGTAACTGAACAATTCGCAGACCCTATATCTTCCTGGATGATAAGCTTACCAATGTCTGGTCTTATTCTACCATATATAATATTCTTGCCTGTATTTTTTATTAGGAAAGTAATCCTTATGTCCACCTGAGCCTCGGGTGCAAATAATTTTACTTGACATTTCAGGTTGGTTGTGCCTGAGGAGCCTCACACTACACCAACCTTACCGAAGCCCAACACTCCAGCCTTGCCCTCTCCCCATTTGGTTCTTTCCCAGTGTTCTTGTATTAGTGAAATGAACACCATCCAGCCAGTTATTTAGGAAGAAATTTAAGTACCTCCTTTTACTCCTTTCTCTTGGTCCTCTCCACATGTCTAACTACTCATCAAATCCTATTGATTTATTTCTCCTAAATCTTTCTCTAACCTATTTTCTTTATTCCATGTGTCCTAAGCCAAGCCTCCAGCTTCTCTTTCTGGACTAGTATTAAAAAAAAATCTCTTAATTTGGATCTGTGTCCATGTTTATTCTTCTCCAATCTATTCTTCCATCATCGTTAGGATAGTCTTTGCTAAGAAAACAGGAATCCAATGATGTCTAAATAAAAGAGGCTATAAATTATAAAACATTCCAAAGGCTTCTCACAACGTTTAACGAAAGATCTAAATCGTTAACAAGACCTACAAGGCCCTGTGTGGTCTGGACCTGTTGTCATCACGGGCTTTAACTCTCATATTGCGTTCTTTCTGTGACTCTCTTTCCCAGCCACACTGAGCTTCTATTAGTCTAGTATATACTGTGTACCTTCCTTCCCAAGGCCTTTGCACATGCTCTTTCCCTGCTACTGGAACACCCTATTCACACTGCAGCACTCCCAAGCCTCTCACATACACACACTGTCTACAACAACCTTAAGCTCAACAATCACATTTTTTCTGAGACTTGCAATGAGGTCAGAATTCCTATTAGTTGCTCTTATGGAAAACTCTCCTTTCCAATTGTAATTAATAGTTTATCCACTGTTTAATGTCCACCTCCCCAGGACAATAAAAGCTTCATGACAGTAGAGACCATATCTGTTCTCTTCACTACTGTATTTTAAATAAAGCATCGAAACATAACAGACTATCAATGAATAACTGTTGTAAAATCAATCAGTTATGAATCAATCAATCATTTTGAACACTCATCCCATTCCCTTCATTACATCAAAGATGCCTAAGTGTGGTCCTTATTCTGTAAGACTATCCGACACAAAGAAGGAAAGTTAGATTTGATGCTTTATTACAGAAAACAAAAACAAAAACAAAAAAACATTGCTCAGGGAGCTCAGTTGAGTGAAGAAACAAAGATTTCCATAATTTGTTTTTACAGATTTAAGTGTAAGAAGTAGCTACATGTTTGCAGCTACATGTTTGCAGGAATCTCACTCACAAAAATCACCTCTGAAAATCAAAGGTAGGTAGGAGATAACAAACAGTTGGTAAAACATAACTGTACTAACAATAGCTACTGAGACTAAATAAATGCCCAGATGAAGCAGATAACCAATGCAGAGTAACTGCCTGATGCCCTTCCATGTAGATTGTATGTCTCAATCGAAGGCTGTGATTGTGCCGCTTCACAGCACCAAGCACATCCTGGCAGTCGGGGAGTAGAAATGGATGGAGAGGCACATCCCAGACCATCGATGCACACTTGAGCAAGGGAATCATAACACCACATTCCATTCTATTTACGCAGCCAGCTCTAGTCAAACAGCCAAATGTGATGGGACTGTTATCTAAACTTAAACTTCCTGGCGCCTGCTTTCATGGGTGTTAAGGAATTTTTTTTTTTTTTTTTTTAATGAGCCTTTTAGAAAAGTTACTACTGTATAGAGAGAAAGGGGGGAAATGCAGAAGTGAGAGAAAGAAATTGAGCCATTGCAAAGAAATTGCTCAACTACCATTATGGGAATAAACACAGCCTATGTATTCAAGGAAATTTGAAGTTAAAGTGAAAATCGACCATATGTATGCCCATATGCAGACATACTGGGACAGTCTCTGAATTGCAGCTTTATACGAAGTTGTATGCAACAACGATCCCATACAAAATATAAACCAGAGGACCTTTTATAATGGATACTGATACATTCTACAGTAAAAAGAAGATATAACCTAGAGAGGAGAAATAGGAAACCGAAGGGGTGTTCCACAATTACTTGAATTGCCTGTTTTTCTACCACTCTTTTTATGAAGCACAGGAATGGGGCCATGCCTCGCTACTTTACAAAGATCAGAGACTGGATACATGCTGAAATGCTTATTTGAGGAAATTATTGAAGTGCTTGATTTTCCTACTGCTAAAAATGAAAATAAAAGGCATCCAAAAGCCTAGAAAGCAAAGACAAAAATCTTTCCAAGATTGGCCAAAATGTCTAGCAAAGAACTGATTCTTTTAAACATGTTGCAGTTGTATTAGACAGATGAATAGATTTGATATCTTTAAAAAACCTTAACATTTGCAGCCAATTTTTCAAGACATTAATTTCTAAACAGGAGATGAAAGGAAAAGAAATCAAAATGCTTAATAACATTTTCAACTTCTTCAAGGCTTGGAGGAACTCTAAACCTTTGGAAACAGCTCCTTGAAAAATGATTTTCAGACCAGTATTCACTATTGAGGAGGATGGAACATCTATCAAATAACTTTTAGTTTCAGTTTTCACAAAAGCTAGTATGCTGATGGGGTGGATAATAAAATTGAAGACTTACGTTGCATTAACAGCTATAGTAAATCCTCATTATACCAAAACACGGTGGATAAATAAACAAAAAAATGACTGAATTAACTGACTTCACATTACTAAAATCTTTATCAAGAAGAGTCTAGAGCTTCCCGGTTACTGGAGGAAAACATACAGTGATTGTTTCTCATCAAATAAACTACTCCTGATAAAAGGGGTTTGACTAAGAAAAGAGAGAAGGTAGCAGAGAGATGAACATTTGTTGAATTCTTATCTCTGCCAGGTACTGCATTTGATGCTTTTTAATGGGTGATCTCTCTAAAATGTCCTATTATGCTAGGTAACAAGGAAGAGCTTGATATAATGTAGATTTTAGCTCTCTCTACGTTTGCAAGTCAGAATAATGTAAAAATCTTTTTTTCTATGCTAAGGAAACTACATAACAATTTTGGCAGTGAAATACTGGTGTTCATTGCTAGATTAGCTGTAACCTGACTGCCTCAAAAACTGCAAAGACATTATAAATATCATTGGAATATGGTGTATTCCAACTAAAAGAAAAGGTGAGTGGAGTAGAGGGTCATGGAAAGGTGCAGATAGAAAGAAATACCAAGATTGTAAAAAAGGCTAAAAATTTCTTGCCGTTAATATTGGTCATCTAACCTAATTCAGTAGGTATTCAATAAATGCCTACTACTAGGTGGTGTTCTAAGACAAAAAACAAAATTGTAGCATTAAACTTTTCCAAAGTGTCCCCCATTCATGTACCATGCGCTACTATCCCTGCTTAGCGTCTAAGGCTGGTTAATGTGAATAAGTCCAGGTTAGTCTACTTAGGAGGTAAGATGCAAATAAAAGCTAACATGCAAGTAAACATACTGGTAAGTCAGAAAACATGAAAAGTATAGAATAAGAGTATGCATAACTACTTTTTAAAAAAGCTTCACTGAAGTATAATTGATATATCAAAAAATTGTACATATTAAACATATACATTTTGATGAGTTTGGACATATGCCTATATCCTTGATACCATCATCACAATCATGGTACTATATGTATTCATCACCTTCAAAATGTATTTGCGTTCTTTTGTGTTTTTTTTCTCTTTTTTTTCTGTGTGTGTGTTTGTGTGTGTATGTGTGAATAATATGAAATTTATCCTCTCAACATTTTTAAAGTGTACAATAGCATAGTTAACTATAGGTACTATGTTGTATAACAGATCTCTAGAATTTATTCATCTTGCCATAAAACTGAACATTTCTAAATATTGAACTTAAGAGTCATAATATAACATATACACACCCACATAAAATATCTCTTTAAAGAGTCTTGAATAGAAAGCTATTTCATTTTCTCCAAAAAAGATTAACACTGAGCACTGTGGGAGGCCGAGGAGGGCGGATCATGAGGTCAGGAGATCAAGACCATCCTGGCTAACATGGTGAAACCCCGTCTCTACTCAAAATACAAAAAATTAGCCAGGCGTGGTGGCGGGTGCCTGTAGTCCCAGATACTCGGGAGGCTGAGGCAGGAGAATGGTGTGAACCCGGGAGGCAGAGCTTGCAGTGAGCCAAGATTGCGCCACTACACTCCAGCCTGGGTGACAGAGCAAGACTCTGTCTCAAAAAAAAAAAAAAAAAAAAGAATAACTCTGAGTAATTGCACAATTTCTTTTCATTCCATTTGGAAGAAGTTTATAATTATCAGCAGCAATACACTGTCCCTGGCTTCTGAGCTGGACACTGACCAACTGAGAAGTAAAGTAGCAGTCATTGCTGCCCGAGCACATCTGGTTTTGGTTTTAAGTGCTGAGCCATATCATAATGTCTAGATTTGCCCTTTAAATTAACATCCCATTATCATGTTTTCTGGCAGAAAACTGTACAGATTGCAAATGGAGTTGGACTTAGAATTCCACAAGAAATTAGAGCAGTGACAGTTTAGACATTAAGTACTAAACTCTGGCTTGCAGAGTCCCAATATAACCTGAATTATTTCAAGCTTATGAGTCTGAGAAAGGCAGAAAGTGAATTGCTTTTTGAGAAAGAGTCTGGATGGAAATTACAGGAAAGTGCCAACTGAAACAATGGTAACATTCAACCACAATACATGGTTTTGCATTGGTAATTACTAATTATTAGCGTTCTCTTTGCTTTTGGATTTGGTTCACTCAACTTGGGCTGAATTAGCTGAATTAAGATTTTAGAAACATAAGCAATGAAAAGTTTACAGATCTCTTAAAACACCTCCTACTTATGGAACTCAAAATAGAAGTAATGCAGACAAAGTTTAAAAGATGCCTTTAATTTTGTAAAATAACAATTATTAAATTTCTAAAGTGTTTTATTTTCATTGCCTTTTGGAGCCTCTGTTTTTCTGGTTCCCTAAATATATGATTGCTTTGATTAATGGATAACCCAATACTGCACCCAAGATATCTTAAATGTAATTTGCTTCTTACCCATTACTTTAAGGGTGTTTCAAAAATTGAAAGAACATCACCTACCTGACCAACTTAGGTCTGGACTGTCCTCGTTCCCTTAGCTCTTCCATGTATGAATTCTCAAGTTAATTTTTTCAAATCAGTTAAAAATCATTGCATGTATCCCTGCACTCAAGTCCATAAAAATACACTTTGGGGATGCATTATGGCGCTAGAAAGCCAATCATTTGGAGGAAGGAAATCAATCCAAAAAATTCATGTGGGTAAACTCATTAAATAGCTCCACGATGCCTTCTAGATAGATTTCAAAATCTTTAGCATGAATTATAGGACCCTTTATGCTGTCTTCCACTGTTCCCTCTGGACTTATTTCTTGCCCCTCTTGTGTCTCAGTATTCTAACTAAATGACTAGTAGTTTCTCAATATACCTTAGTCTTTTTTAGAGACTTAGTATAAGCTATAGCCTCTGTCTAAAACAGCAATGTCCAGTAATAATACAGTGTAGTATATGTCATTTAAAATTTTCTAAGAGCCACATTTAAAAAAGTAAAAATATGAAAAATTCAATGTTAATAATATATTGTATTGGGCTCAACATGCCCAAACTATTATATCCTTTTGTGATTGATATAAAAAGATTAATGAAGTATTTTACACTATATTTATACCAAGTCTTCTAAATCCAATCACACAGTATATCGTAATATGACCCAATCAAATTAGCCATGTGGCTAAAGGCTACCATATTGGACACTGCAGGGGGAGAAAACCTTTGTCCTTTCTGCCTTTAGGATTTGGATCAATCTCACCCTGTCTGAGGTTCTCCTTCATACACAGATCTGGGTGCTCCCCAGTATACTATCACAACAGTGCCACAGATGCACCCCTTATAACAGCACTTATCACACTGTATTGCCTGTTTGTGTATCTTTGTCTTCCAGTAGAGTTGAAGTTCCTTGGATACAGGGACCATGTCTTTCCTAATTTTCTATCCCAACCACATGGCAAATATTTATTACAGAAAGAGCTATGAGTTTTCACTCATGTTCAATAGAAATAGCATGTAATTATCCAAGTGGAAATTGGTTAAACAGTAAGTCCCAAATCTTTATTAAGCACTTATCACTTATAGTTCACTCTGCTAGTAAACAATCTCTATGTTCTAGGTTTCCTTCAATCTACTTTTCAAAAACAAAAATGAACTTTAAAGTAAAAATTCTCACAAATGTCTAGTTCATGTAAAATGATTTAATACAAACCAAGTTGACCCTTGTATTACAAGTGTGCTTTGGAAGAGAATTGATACAGATTATTTTCATCTCAGAATTAACAGAGGAACTAGTCAACATTTGTAACACAAAGGGACAACAGGGTAGCATCTGCTTCCAAGCTGAGGCTGGTCATCCTCAGGGTGCTTTTGTTTCATCTAGACCAATGACACTACTTGCTCTATTTGTAAAGGGTCAAACTAGCAACAAAAAAGACACCTCCTTTCCTTTCTTTGTTAATATCTGGCACTTAATCATCTTTAGAAGGCATAAAATAAATACACGTCATTTATTTACATACTTTTGATTAAAATATTAATCTGGCTTTAGTTATAACTATGTTGTGTCTTGGCCATATAAGCAAATTTATGATGAAACTATTAATCTTTCTCTTTAATGTCCTATTTTTGGGGGAAAAAATGAAGGATTTTATAAAATATAAATTTGCAAACACCAAAATAGTCATTTTCCTACATGCTTGCTCAGCATGATTTTCTTTTGTAATGATTATAATGTGCCATATTAAAAGGCTTTGTAAATTATATGGCACTATATAAATGTGAGTTATTATAATTATTGAATACACCATTAATTAAATACAGTGACATTAGAAAAATTGAATTTTAATTTTCATTAGTCTTCATAAGTGTTAACTAATGACACTTTGGCAACTCTTAATATCACTGCTCATTTGGAAGTTGAGAAAAATGTGGCAAATTGTTGTAATTTGCAAAATGCCTTTGATTCAGTCTTAGGTAGATTCAAAGTTAAACGGCAGCAAACTCTCCAAAACTTTGGCCCAAGTGTTCAATTACTTCTCCCATCTTTCTCCTTAAATGCCTGTGTTGAGCAAATCTCTCATTTAACCTTTATCCTCCAGCTGATATCTGTTGGCCAATGCTTGATTTTGATTCCATTAGTCAGCTCTTTTATATATGTTTTGCAAAATTGTGTTGATGTTAGTGAGTTTTCTTAAAGATAACATATAAATCGAACCTTTACAGTCAAAAATCATTTCCCTAAGCCTTGGCTAGCTTAGATGTAAGATATGTCAAAAGCTGATCTTCACTGAGCTAACTCTGAGTGGCTAGCACAGACAGGCAGCAGCTGCACTGAATAAAAGCAGTGCTATATCTCATTGATTAGTCATGGTTCCCTAGAGCACCATGTCAGAAAAGATCGTAAGGCTCTGAGGGGGCTCAATGGAAAAGAGTTCCATTATCGATTAGGAATGTCTGCCACGGGCATGGGCTGGATTTTGACAACTGGACTGCCTTATTTTTGCCATCCAAAGTCTAGGCTGATAAACAGCAGTAGGGAGTTGGGGTAAAGCCTACCTACTAGTCAGCAGTTGCTGAAAATGAGTACTGATCTTCAGAGAGCAAACAAATATAACATAACTTGGATCTTTACACAGAAGGGTAAGCACTGTCTCTATGTCAAGTGAATATAATACTCCCTGGTAAGTGGTGCTGAAATCCATAAAATGTCACTGAAAAGTAGTTCGTAAGAAATGTGGGTGTGTCAACTACCCAGTTAGATGGCGACCATCACACAGAAGGTGATGACTTTCTTTCTTTTTTTTTTTTTTTTTCAAGACAGAGTCTCACTCTCACTCAGGCTGGAGTTCAGTGATGCAATCTCAGCTCATTGCAACCTCTACCTCCCCAGTTCAAGCGATTCTCCTGCCTTAGCCTCCCAAGTAGCTGGGATTACAGGCATGTGCCACCACGCCTGGCTAATTTGTGTATTTTTAGTACAGACAAGGTTTCCTGTCTCCTATGTTATTTCTTGTTTCCTATGTTGGCCAGACTGGTCTCAAACTTCTGGCCTTAAGTGATCCAACCGCCTTGGCCTCCCAAAGTTCTGGAATTACAGGCGTGAGCCATTGCGCCCGGCCAGAAGTGATGACTTTCTTAGCAACTCTTCCTCCTCTGCCTCTTTTAAATCCAACTTGAACTCAGTCTCTTCATGGACAATTTAAGTCTCCTGCTGGCCAAAAAGACAAAAACTGAAACAAGATAGCAATCCCTCCTCATTTGCCACTCAAACAGAGAAGTAACAGGAAACAGAAAGAAAAACTCATCCTGTGACCAGAAAGAACCAATATCTGACTAAAAAAAAAAATCTCTGCTCCCTCCATTTTTCAAAACAGTAACGAACTTCAAAATGAAACTGTGAGTGAGAAATTTACTGACTTAAACATTTTGTTTTCCAATAAGTTAGGTCAACGAGGACTGAAGAGTTACGGATGTTTTAAAGCCAAAAGGCTGAAAATGGCCTGTTCTAACAAACTAACAAAGACTTAGCTTTTGTTTATTTTCTAATCTATCACCAAAAAAAGCACACAGAAAAAGAAGACACCCTACTTTAAAATAAAAGTGAGCTCCAGGCCACTTACAATTGCCTTCTGCCTCTGCCTCTCCCTTTGTTTGGCCCTCTCAGACTCTCGCTTCTCATACTCTCTGCGATATTCTTCCCTCTTCAGCCTCTCGTGCTGATACTCCTCGTAGCTGTCATACCTGGGAAACATAACTTCATCACTAAGTCAACCACCTCAATTTGCATAAGCAAAATGAATAATAATATGGGGAGGGGTATAGGGTTTTGGAGAACATCTTGTCATCTCAAGGAGGGGATAAAGGGAGCCGAAGGAAAATGACATGCCTCATTACCTGGGCCGACGGCTGTAGGGCGATCTTGAACGTGATCTCACATACAAGGGAGAATTTCGGTGCATGCGGTGTCTGTAGTGGCTTGACTCATAGTAATAGCAGGATCTGTGACAGATGAGAAAAACAAAAAGGGCATTTGCAACTGCCACTTAACCCAAGTTTATCGGCACTGTGGAGCATCCTCTGGGACACTGTGTTACAGAGACTGGCTTTTTCTTCCCAGCTACTAGTGAGATTTCCCAGTGACAGTTTGTGATCAGCTAGTCAGCTAAGAGGGCTGGGAGTGATGTGCTCTCTCTCAGCGTCTCTTATTGATGTTAACACTGAGCACCAGGTCCGGTACACTGTCAGCTTTATCTTGCATGGATCTCCACTATCCTGGCACAGGGCAGCTCTCCAGGTAATAGAAAAAGTTAGATGAGCAAGTTTCTTAACAAATTACTCTCTCTGATAGGACTGGCTCAAGGCACTGTGCTCAGAGCTGACAGATTTAAGAGAACATGGAGAGAGATGTGAGTGTAACATCATTCTCGTTAGTTCCGGCAGCGCCAGAACTTCAGTGGTCAGGGGCCGGAATGGCTACAGATTTCAAATTTTTATTTATATTTTATTTTGTTTACTTCTTAGGAACACCTTGTGTGTTATTAGGGTTTCGCCAAGGTTTACCTTGAAGAGGATCTACTGCCCGGGGACCTTGATCTTGACCTGGAATATGGTGATCGGGAACACGACCTGTGTCGAGAAAAGGACCTTGAACGAGAGCGCATCCTTTGGGGTCTTTGAGAAAATAAGGATTTGGGTGGTGACACGGAATCTCTACATGGAGAGTTAAAAGAAGAGCAAGAAGGAGACACATTGAACAATGAATAGGATTGCGTGCCATCCCAAGGGTAGCTCAGTTTATCACTTTCATCTTCGCTGTCATCAAACAGGCCATCCATGGCTAGTCCTGAATTTATAAACATAGGTAGTTTGGAGAATTGTTCATTACTGAAATCACTGTCCCTCAGTTCACTGGTCTTGTCTGCTTCGTCGTCAAAAACAGCTTGACTGGGATGACCGAAGTGCTTGTTCAGCTCGGCTCGGATTTCCTGGTCTTGGAGCTGTTTTCTTGTGCTGCAAGGAGAGACCTGCTTGCTTGCCTCCAAAGTCTCTCTCAGGTAGCACTGGTCTGAATCTGTGGAAGAACAAATCTGCCCCTGCCAATCAGAGGAGACATCTTTATTTTCTAGTTGTCTAGAGTCTTGGAGCTCCTGTGATATATTAATGAGTATTTCCGTTTTGGAATTAATTGACTGGCAATAGTCATGGTCACCAAACAGCCGCAGACTGTGCCGCTTGGTCTTCCTTTCCTCGTGTCCACCAGTGAGCACTGAGGACTTGCTGAGTTGTGCATACAACTCGGATTGCTCCGGCCCTTTCTTGGTGGAGTTATTGCCTTGTGTACCAGAAGACTCACTGTACCGGGGCTTCTTTGATGGTGGTGGCACCACAGTCTTGCAAGAGGACTTCAGCTTTGGAGAAGCCCTAAAAGGGTTATCTTGGTTGGCTTTATGAGGAGGAGTGGTGGGTGGAGTTAGGCCTAAGGCAAAAATTAAAAAAAAAAAAAAAAAAGAGAGAGAGAGAAAGAGAAAAGAGACAGAGATAATGTTCTTAAATGCCAAGACATGTTTCTAAATTTTCCAAGATTTCAAACAAGGGTTTAAACTGAGTGCAGAAGAAGGAAACTAATTTCATGACAAGGCCTGAAAGGCTGACTCATCCCCTAAGCCTCTGTCACCAAGAAAAGATGGATCTACAGTGCTGAACAGGAGGCAGAGCTGTGATCTTTTGTATTTCAAACACCAACGCTAACAAATCCTGCTTCCCAGAAAACATGAACGCATCACCCCTGGCCTGCACGGAACTAGGCATTATTACCAAAGCTTGCATTGTCAAGGGGATTGTATGGGCTGCTTTATGGAAAATTAACAAAGTGGGACTGAGGAATCACAGAATAGCCTTAGTAGCATTTGTCTGCAAAGAACATTGCGGAGGATGCAAGCAGCTCAGGGGTCTTTGTCCAATCAAGAGAATCTACCCTTGGAGCCAAGGAATTAACCAACTTAAAACAAAACAAAACAAAAAGATGAGATGACAACTTCAAAGTAAGTTCAGTGAAATACGACAGCCAAATGCAGGGACCTAGAGCAACTCTACAACTTAACGGCAGTGATTCTTTGTCGCCACAGTTCATTAACCTAGTAAACCATGGCTAATGTAGGCATAATACATTCTTGTAAGCATAACTAATACATTCTGTCTAAAATATGGTTCTGCAACAGAAACCTAAGTGAACAGTAACACTAAATATCGCAGTGCCAGCCGACCATTTTATATAGAGCACAACATAAGGGAGGGTTATGAGACTGAGGGACTGAAACTCAGCCAAGCTTTAGCAGCTAACTAATTAAATAAATAAAAAGGAAGAAAGAGGAACAGCCATCAGTTGTTGCTCCTTCTGCTTTTCTATAGGAGGGCAGAACATTTCTTCAGAAACCACTGTGGGAGAGTCCGTGAAGCATAGTAGTCCCCTCTGTTGAGTTTCCCCCCGAATAAGTCCTACTCATCCCTTTGTGCCAAGGAAGAATCATTGTCAAGTGGCTCCAGAGTCCAAGGAACTTTGAAGAAGGGCAGGCTGGAGTTCAAATGACTTTCTGCTTACAAGGGAGCATTTTAGTTTACAATACACTTTCTATTTAGGAGGCGGGGTGAACACTATTCAGCAAAAAGAACTTCAAGTCTGCTAACAAGTATGGGGTTAGATTTAAGGCAAGTTTCAAGGAAAAAAAATGCTACCTTGCTGAAAAAAAAATAAGAAAACACAGACACACACACACGCATGCACACACACACACACATACATATCTACCAAGGGCCACGTAGGTCACAAAGAGCCACATGAAATTTTGGTATGAACAGGAAGATGCTGCCTCACTCTCCGACTTTATAATAAAGAAATGGAAAGAATGAATGTTTTCTCTAAAGTGAAATATTTTACACCAATATTTGGCAATTTTTATTATTCAAAGCTAATTCTCCCTGAAAGAAGGAAAGGTATACAAATGTAAGGTGGTTTGACTTTGGAGTTCCAACCCAGAAAAGTTCAGGAAGATATAGAAATGCAAGCACAAA
The DNA here is from genome assembly GCF_009764315.1 of Trachypithecus francoisi. Classification (NCBI taxonomy): domain Eukaryota; kingdom Metazoa; phylum Chordata; class Mammalia; order Primates; family Cercopithecidae; genus Trachypithecus; species Trachypithecus francoisi. The sequence goes on from NW_022681454.1 coordinate 23,047,696, forward strand.
GCAAATGGGACACTGTACTCCGTTCATGGTCACCCCTGAGTCTCAAAAAGGCTTCCCTTTGTTGGCAGCTTCTCTTGGATGGCTCTTTGTCCCTGTCTTTGCTGTAGCAAAGGGAGTGACTTATATGACTGAATGAAACATCGGTGCCACTGAGGCACAATCAACTCTTTTTTCCTCTCTCATAGATGAGTATGTCTTTTACTCAATCTAAGAAATTCCTATTTGGTTGATCTTCTCTTTCTCTCTCTGTTTTCACTTGTTTTATTTACCTATTGCACTGCCTTATTAATGCATACTGATTTCTTCTACATGCTACCTTCAATAACCACTTGCAATTCCCAGCAAAAAAAAAAAAAGCACACTCTCAAATATTCCTCTTAGGACCCTAAGATACTTAAAGAAATAATGACAAATAATCTCTCTTTGCTGAGTAAATACCAATCAAATATGTCCAACGACATAGCCCTTGAATCGGAGGAAATGGCATTCAATATCCTCACATCCAACTCCGTAAATCTTTGCGTGATCACCCCAAGTTAGGGTAGTTTTTACTTCTTTAGTAATTTATTGTCAGGATCCCTCTCTTGATACCAATCACATATTACTATACGTTTTTGCTTATCTCTTTTTGAATGTGAATTATGTCTTGTCTTTCCAAATCGATTATAAGCTCTTTGCAGAATGTGGCTTGGGCACATTTGTTGCATTATTATTTTCTACTAATTTTAATTTTTCTAGATTCTTCTTTAGTAGTGGGTCTCACATTTCAGCAGTCCAAGAATCACTTGGGATACTGGGTAAACATTTGTAATTAGATGCTTCACAGACCACATCTGGAGAACCCCAGCCCTAGCGTGTCTGCAGCATGCCACTTTGTACTCTCAGGTATACATATTTTGACAGACATTTTAGATTTATAAAAAGAAACCTTAAACTTCAGGAACACCAAATTAGGCCACTATTAAAGAGAGACTGGTTCTAAAAATAGCTCAGGTATCTAGAGATTTCAGATACAGAAATCCTTCTGTGTCTTGAAAATTCGAAACACTTGTCCTAGTACCTAAGCTCATTATCGCTTAAATAACTGGTTCTCAAGTTGCTCTGGGGAGTGGCGACACCATGATTGTACTTCCTTTGAGTTAAAAACAAAGCCTTTTACCTCTGTCACACATTATGGCCTGTGGCCATTGAACAGACCTTCGTTGAACACCTACTATGTGCTGGATATGACACCAGATGCTGCTATTTCAGGGACTCAGCCTCCAGCGACTTCACAATCGATTTTAATAAAAAGGCACTTCTTTAAAATTTGACATGAGTATGTTTTTCTGCATATACGCTTAAAATTGATGGAAACACCCAGAGACCATCAAATATGCCCCGTGAGTAAAAATATCAGGGCTGTACGTTTCTGCTGGCACCATTTGTTGAAACAAATAAGTAATGCTTGTTTATTGAATGGAAGATATTTCAGGATTAATGAGTAGATGGAGAGAGAAAAATAATTTGGCTAATGCCCTAAAGCCTTCATTATTTACTGAAACATCTCTAACCAGAGAATATCTCAAAGCAAGATTGAGAAATCTCACGGATGACAAGACTTCCTATCACCAGGTGCCTCCCTAATGGAAAGCCTATCTCCAGATACAGTTGAGACCCAAAGCCAAACAAAACAAAACAAAAGTGCAAAGAGTATGTTTTCATTTAACATAGTGTTAAACTTTTCAGAGTTGCTGATGACACAGGCAACCCCTTGCTGCCTCTGAACTAGTTGTTATTTCTGTAGCCTCACCTCCGCTACCCAAAACCTTCCCCCTGAAGCAAGAGGGAGGCCGGTGCTCAATCCCTTGATGCCACTACCTTTGCTCATCTTCCCACTAATCTCTGGACTCTCGATTTCATGCCACAAGCCCAAATCAACAGTGCTAATGCCTTCCATAACCTCTGGATTATTTCCTGCGTGTTGATTTTCTGGGGAATGTGTACATTTTGGTGTTGACAGTACAAGGTATATTCCGTGCTCTCTCTTGAACTTAGCACGTTTTGACAGATTTATGTGAGGACAGATGGCCATTACAGGCTGAAGGCTGACAAGAGGCAGTTCCGAGCATTGTTAACACACTTGCACAAACTCTCAGCAGTGCAGCTCGGTGCAGAATGTAATTCAGACTATAGCTTTTTTATTGCCGCCTATTTTCTTTTGTCAAAAGAGCCTGCTGTGCAGAGCAACAAATGGCTGCTATTACCCAGAATGTAATGGGTGTCAGACAAATCACATAACACAAACAATCAAGAGTATGTAGGTCATATTTCAACAGAGCACAACCTTAGCAATATTTATGATTACTGCATTGAAATGTGCTCCATAATAAACAAGCACCTCTACATCACTCACACTTATGCACTTCTGCACAGCAAATCTGGGAGAAGTGGTACATACTCTACAGTCATCTTTTTAAACAGCCCTTTTATTAAAAAAAAAAAAAGGCAGACAAGTTTTGTTTTGTTTTTCATTATCGCTATGAAACGATTTTCTTGGAGGAGTTTTCTTTTGGGTTTGTTTGTTTAATTGAATGACTCTGATAAATGGTGAGTCCCTGGCTCTGTTTCTTGTGCTGTGCTATTCACCAATGACTTTTCTCTTTTTTTTAGTAGTTTATAACATTTCGCAGAATCTACTGCAAAATCTGCAACTTACTTTCAAGTTTGTTTAACAGTGGGATTTTGCATAAGTTGCACGCCAATTCAGGTACTTAAGAAAAAAAAAAAATCAGGAGATGAGATTCTAAGTTGCTTTAAAACACACCAAAATAGGAAAACGGAGCAAAGAGAGGTGTGTGACTTGTCCTACTCACATATTTCAGGCCTCACGAATTTGGAGTGGGTGTCAAGAGTGCAGAGGGAAAGCTGATATTCACTGAGTACCAACCGTTACCTTTAAAGCAGTTGTTAAAATATTCAGTTGATAAAAGCTGCTCTAGTGTTCTCTCCATCTGCACCTACTTCCCCAGGACTCAGCGGAGCTCCACAAGACCCAGCAACAGAAGTGCTCACACTTGGCACAGAAGGTTCTCCAACAGACCCCGCTAGTCCTCTGGCTGGCTTCAGTCCATTTGGAAGTGGCCTGCCTTCAGTACATTTTAAGTATTTCTCCCATCACCCCTGGTTACTGGGGAACAAACTGACCTTGGAGAAAAGCTTCAGAACATTCCTATGACATATGCCTAATTCCCCAACTCTTGCTAATGGAAGATGAAGATATCATTAATTGACCCCTGTGTAAATTCCCCAGAGAGCTGGGATAGGGGATGAGTAAGGAGAACCTGGCATTTCAGGTGGCTATTGCCAAACCCCAAAGCTGATGTGGGAGAGAAAATTCCTTTGCTATACTTGGCTTACAAGAAATAGGATGGTACCATTTCCAGAAAAGAAAAATTAGGAACAAAGGAATTGTCATTATAGACACTGGGTCAAAAAGAATGAGATTAAAAATAGAAAATGAAGAATATGGTTGAAATGTGGAAGAAATCTCTGACAGTAAGAGTTGGCAAGCACTGGGATGGGCTGTAAAGAGAATTTGTTGGGTCTCCCTTTCCTAGATTCTTGAAGCACAGGAATAGATTCTGTGACCTGTCAAAATCACCTTCCAGTTCTCTGATGCTATGGTTTTCCTTTTAAAACTACCGACAACTACCGATATTTTACTTTGGTCTACTTTCCCAAAGATACGTCACATACACAAGAAGTATATATGCCAAAAGGCTACAGCCATTTGTCAGTATTTATGCTGTTTGTCAATACATTTTTTCCAGCAAAATGAACTTTTAAATGGAGAGTCCAAAAAGGCAATGTAAAATTCAACATAAAAGTGGTAGTTACAGATTGGTGAATGAGTGTTTTGTTGTTGTTTTTATGGTGAGTCTACTAAAGTACACTTGGAATGACTGCTGATTAAAGCCTAGAGAAAAAATTAAGTAAAAAATAAATAACATTAAATCACATGTCCCCTCTGATGAAAATAATGTGGAAAAACATATACCAATGGAGGAAAAAAATTATGAAGTCCTACTTGTGATGATATCTGATTATATTTTTTGCTCTTCTCATTTTCTTTATCAGTTATAAAATAGTTCTGCTGTTACAATGTTTACAGTAATAACAAATAAAAACTATATATACATATACATAAAATTTTGGGGTCAGTCACTTTAGTCCCTACCCAAATTCCTTCGTGTCTGTGGTTAAAACCGTCACCTTGTTGAGCTGACATTGCTTTGCCATTCCCATTTCAGAAACAAAAAAGTGTAGCACTCTGAAAATCTCCATATGCAATAGATTTAAATGCCTTCTGCCAAAAGATCATTCTCTTTTCTCTCATCTTGCTTTACTAACAGCTATTTTGAAATCAAATTAGTTTTTACACCTGTAAAAGAGAAGAGTTTTTTTTATCAGCCAAAATGAGCCAGTTTAGGACAATCACAAAGAAGTCAGACCAGCTGGCAATACCTAATAAAGCAAACTTCCTATCTCATGCCTCCTGTTTCCCAAAGACACTGCAGATGGGGCAGAGGCATTATTCTGGAGGTCTTAGAATTTTGTTGACTCTTTACATTTCCACTTAAACATTTGGAAAATTTCACTAAAATTTGTGAGAGTAAAGAAAAAGAAGACACCAGAAGGCCTGAGCCAAAGCTTGGGTCACTTCTGCTGCAATCAAACCGATTAAGTCTGTAGACCAAGGATCAACAAACTACCAATACGAATGCTGTTTCTACCCTTGCCACCCACCTGCTGCACCTGTGGCAGACATCACTAATTGATCATGACATTCCCTGTGAGCACAGACTTGGCCTTAGAACCTTTCTCAACACAATGCTCCTGGCAGACAGTACCAATCAATGACACTTGGCCAGTGCAGTGAAGCCTATTTAACATAACATATGTCAATTACTATCTTTAAAATTCAGACTTCAGGAAAGAGACATAATTTCTCTTCGGGCAGACCTGCTTTGAACCCAGGGTCTATCATATAGCTTGTGTCAACGTATAAATCTTTCCTCAACAATGAAATGGGCAGAGAGTAAGGAAGATACTGTATGTAAAGTGCCTATTTAAGGAGCGCGTAATTGCCAGAAATTGTAGGCATAGAAGTAGCTGTTGCTGAGAGAATCTCAAATCAGTGAGTTTTCTACCTTGATTTGGTAAATTCCATATTTACACCAAAAGCAGTATTTGTTCGATTTGATGTGAAAATAGTGGGGGGTTGGGGAAGCACAGAAAAAGAATAAATAACTTCATATATGAGATTGCCAAAGAGGATACATGGCAAGGGCAATAAAAGGGAAGAGGTGAAGACAGTCAAAAGTTGAAAAGACAAGAAGCAAGGTACAATGACCACTGTAAATGATTAATCAGAATTAGTAATTAAATATCTAATATGTATTGAGCACTTATATAATAAGGGGCACTCATGTTTTATCTCATTTAATCCTCACACTGACCCAATGAGATGTAGGTATTGTGATCATCTTCATATCATGCATAAGAATCCTAGTCTTTCAGAGGTTAAGTAAATGGACCAAGGCCACACACTAGATGGGAGGACATTCAGAATTTAAACTTGGGTTTGTCCAAAAACCAAGCCAAGGTTTTGTAAACTTCACCAAGCTATGCCGTCTGCTCTTTAAAATCCTGATACACTACTTTTAATGGAAGCTTTGCTGCTTATAAACTGTTTTACTTCAGATCAAACCACATAAAATTCCATTTTTGTGTGTCAAAAATGATTGCATACTGGCAGTTTTATTTTTCAACCTATATTCTAGTCTTTTGAGTCGACAATTTTATCAGTAATTATGAATATGACTTTAAAATGGAGGAAACTGAGGTGTAAAAAAGGTCAAGGATGTAGAAAAGAGTCTTAGCAATCAAAAGATCCAGGAGGGAAGGTGTGTGTGCCATCTTGTAGCTCCTTATTGATTTTACAGTCCTTGCCAAATTCATCGTCATTTGAGTATCCCTTTGGTTTCCTGCTTTCTTGCTTCTGCTCCATCAACATCTTCTCTCCATTCCACCCCTGTGCTTCAGAATCTGTGCACTTTGTTGTTGTTGTTTTCCCTGAAGGCTCTCCAAGTCAGGTTAGCCTATGGAGAGCTCAATTTCCTCCACATTCCTTTCCATGGATCACCTCTGTCATTCACTAGGATGATACTATCACCTAAGTATTTCTGTCAGTCCTTTAACTGCCTTTGCAGTTTCTCATTTTTAAAAAATCTTTTGGTCAATCAATGTATTTAAACTTGAAGCTATGCTACCTTGTTTTCCCTTTGACAACTCTTTTTCTCCCTTTGTGATTCTTTCTAGGTACAATTAGTGTTTGTCATAATCTTCAAACACTACTAAGTGACCAATTTTGCTGAAGGTTTTTAGAGGAGATGACAATTGTAGACATTACATGTTGCATGGCATTTCAAGCCCACAATATCTCTAGAGAAAAAACAAATCTCCCTCCATCTCCTCTTTACATTATTCTCCAGAAAGGTTCCAAACTTTACCTTCCAGCCTCATTCAGCATCTTTCATGTCCTCAGCTCCTTGCTTTCCAAAGCTCTAAATCCCTTCTCTTACATAATGCAATTGGGCTTTACTTCAGCTTCCCCAATTTATATCTGTACAGCTATTATAATCACACTCAACGAACTAAAAACTGCCTTCTGGGCCTACCTTTGCTAGAAGGTGGTGGAACACATCCAATAAATAATATTTGCTTTCATGCTACTTATCAGTGTGTCTCAGTACCCCAATAGACTAAACAGTTAATGTGCATTGTACTGGTGATTGAAATTATGTAAGATGGTAAAATCTCCTGCAAATGAGTGAAATGTGAATGTGGAAAAATATTCCTGTAAAAAAGAACTCAAAAAAGGTCATTGCTAAAAGAAGTGTTATCAAATTAGTTGTGGATAGGTGGAATTGGAAATTATTGGAAAAATTATAAAAATCTAAAAGAATTCAGACAACCATACCAATGTCTCTAACCTTGACCTTCAAGGAGCAAGCAATAAAAAGTGGCTACCATCTATAATATGTGTTGTATAATAATATATTAGTGTGGTTTATGCAAGAAAGATGAATCGATAGACCCCCAAATAGCAAACATAAGCTCAAGGTAAAGATCTCCATCTTCTACCGAAACTGTAATATTTGAATGTATATTTTTATGTTTTAAGCAGAGGTAAAATAAAACAGTATATGTTTGAGTCAACTTTTTAAATAAACCCACCAATTGCTGGTCCTCACTGGTCAGATAAGAAGGTCTTTACCACATATAATATATATACACACAAAAGCTACTTCTAAACATATATGTAAGTTATGATGTATTTAAGAAATAGTGTTATGTATGTATTTAAGAAATGATGTTAAGTATATGCTTATAAGTAAGGATTTGTGTGTCTAAGTGTGCATGCCTATAAAGATATGTATATATGTACATATGTGTGACTCTGCACACACATATACTATCTATCTACACCATGAAATTAACTACTCTACTGCTTGACCAAGTCATGCAATCATGCATTAGGCCTTTCATAAGAAGGTAATTTAGCAAACTCAAAGTGTGAAATTAAATGTAGCAACAATGACCACGGTGGATGTAGGCACCATAGTTCTGGTTGAAAGCATCTTGTTTAATGTACTGTTCCTTTAATCTTATCAGCAATGGTCAGACCCAAAGAATTTCTTGTTTAAACATCCCACGATTCACTTTTTGGTGGGGTTCAAGTACCTCAACTTAAAGCACTCAGTGCAAGGGCACCATTTGCAACCAACTCAGAAGTTTGCCTAAGAGCTCTTCAGTTAGTCTAAGTTTTTAAAGTGCTTCAGTATTTTTTATTAGTTTTTTTAAAAAATAAGCAACTGGAAATATTTACAGATAACTTCTTATCCAATTTTGTATACTTTGTTAATTTCATTAATCACATAGACAGTACACGCTATTATTTTATTACACACACCACACACCACACACACACACACACACACACCACACACACACACACACAAGTTCCAAGTGAAATATAAGGCTTACCTGCAGTTCCAGAGAGTTCCACACTTAAGGTACGTTCAATAGTCTTGTTCTCAAATGGGGAACCCTTGGGGTCACTGGAAGATATGGCACATTTATAAAAACAAACTGAAATGGAGTTGCTGTAGCCAAATGTATTAGAACCCCCTTCCCTTTCTGAAAATGGTTACGTTTCTTAATACTTACTTTGGTGACTCTGGGGTCAGAGGAAGAGATAAAGTTGTTGGTTTGGCTAAAGAAAAAAAACAAACAAACAACTAATTATGTAATATTGAGTGTCTTTTAGATTTCTTTTCTTTCTACAACAGTCAAGTTGGAAAAACAACCAGAAAACTGAAAGACTAAACTAAGGAATTCTCTGAATATTGAATCAAAGTCAGACAAAAGTCCATTATGCTAAAACAGATTCCAAATAGCGTTTGCATCAGTAAACTACCATTCAAAAACACATACAAAAACAGAATTTTTCCAAAAATGAACCCTCCCTGTTACAGATACAAAATTTGCATCATACCATCAGAGAGAAATAATGTTTTCTGTTTTAATTTGGAATACAGTACACGGTTTGTTTAGACAAGAAAACAGCAGAGAAACTACAAGGCGACAGAACATTATGAATATTCAGTTGATTTTACTCCTAAAATGTATAATTTTATATCTAGCCCTGATAATAGGTTATTTCTATGAGGCCAAAGCTCATGCAGTAACTATTCCACTCACTGAAAATTAATTGAGAGATGTTGGCAAATTGTGGGCATTGACCCAGATGGTTTAGAAGGGGTTCAGATCCGCAAATCTGACAGATGACTAAAGGAAGATACCATGTTTATCAGTTGAAAGGTGTACCGACTTGCAAAGATGCTAACTACCTCCTTTTGTGCTTTCCTGAATCTTACCTCCTACAGGCGGCATTTCCCAATAATGAAGGGTGAAGAATCTTCTCACCCAAAATTTCAATTGCTTCTCCATGGCAATCTTGTATTTTGAACAGAAGGAGGGGCAAATATGATGAGAGGCATACTTAGGCTATACATTCATGTATTACGTATATCTATGCTTATCTATAAGCATATGCTTATGTGTATGTAGGTTGATGTCAATTTTTTCTCATTAAAATAATTACTTTCAATAGGTCAAGTGGTAGTTGTTTATGTAATGGAAATCGTAGTGTCAAAACCAAAAAGGTGTTTAGAATAGTTTCTTATCTTATGGCTGAAGAAACTGAGACCTAACAATACTAAGTGGTATTTTCAGGGCCATAAAATAGTTACTCACAGAGTTGGCCAAGATTCTGTTTCCTTTCTCGTATTGTCAAAAGAAATTGCATTCAACAGACTTTAAAGTAAATTAATCAGCCCCAGCAATTAATTTTTTGAAACGTGAAAATATTATTCATGTCCAAAATAACCTGAAATTAGATACTTTACTTGGATAAATAGTATTTACATATTTAATTTATAGATTTAGATTTACACAGTTGAATAGCATATCATCTTTCAATGTACATCCAGAAATATGAAGCTCATGATATCTTCAACAAATCAGATACATTGATTGATTCAGTTTTTCATTTATACAGATAAATGAGCTGATTTTACATTAATTTTTGAGTATGTGTAATATAACAAGTCTTTTAAAAATCACCCATTCATGAAGAAACTTTACCAAGTTTTATGATACTCAACTAACAATTAGAATAATTCATACAAATTCCATAGAAAATATAACCAGATATTAACTATGTGCTATGTGACATAATAAATGTACATTAAAAATCAGTCACTGGCCGGGCGCGGTGGCTCAAGCCTGTAATCCCAGCACTTTGGGAGGCCGAGACGGGCGGATCACGAGGTCAGGAGATCGAGACCATCCTGGCTAACATGGTGAAACCCCGTCTCTACTAAAAAATACAAAAAACTAGCCGGGTGAGGTGGCGGGCGCCTGTAGTCCCAGCTACTTGGGAGGCTGAGGCAGGACAATGGCGTGAACCCGGGAGGCGGAGCTTGCAGTGAGCTGAGAGCCGGCCACTGTACTCCAGCCTGGGCGACAGAGCGAGACTCCGTCTCAAAAAAAAAAAAAAAAAAAAAAAAAAAAAAAATCAGTCACTGAAATTCTGGTTTTCAAGAGATAGTATAGGCTATTTGAAATGCTCAAAGAAAGACTCTCAAATTCTGATTGTTGGGTACAGGTAAGGCCAAAGTCAATGAAAGGAGAGGAAATGGCAACAGTCATAGTTAATGAGACCAAAAGCAAACAGTAAATGAGAGCCATAGGAAGGGGACAGTCCCCAAACCACATACAGAATCTGATCCCTGAATAAACCCAGACTGTCTAATGCTACCATTAGAGGAGTATTGATTTGATTTATTGAGAGTTTAATCCACCCTGTTTCAGTGACTGGTAGACCAGAGACTAGTAGGATCCTTGAAGTCAGGAATGTGTCTTTTTCATGTAGATTGTGGTATTTGGATGAATACACGAATAAAGGGACAAATAAATGAGACATCAACACACAACCATGGCTAGACGATCATGCTAAGGAAATGAAGAGAACCTGCCTCCAAAATGTTTTATGGAAAAGCATACACGAAGTTCAGTGAGAAAAAATTACAACACCTTAAGAAAGGTAATTTCAATTGATCCTCCTAGTTATCTCTAATTGTTCACGTATTTTCCACATTTTGATTTTAAATAATAATTCAAATAATTACTGAAGTTGAGCATGTATTAGTTCTTACTTGTCAGCCATGTTTCATTTCTTTTAGGCCTTTCATAACTAAAGGATTTTGACTGTTTGTCAACAGACTTTGGTCTGGGGTGAGTCTTTTGTGCCTTGCCACAGACATATACCATATACAGCCAGTCTCATCTAAAGAAAATTTCCTCCAAAGGCCTATTTAACTCTTCATTGTCATGATTTGTAAAAGTTTACTAAAAGAAAAATAAAAACAGAAAAAAAAAAAACAAAACTTTAAAACATGTGCTGCCAGGCTGGGTCACATATTACAAGGACTTTAAATTTGGCCCCAGAAAATGCATGCATGACCAGGACAGGGTGAGGAGTAGCCCGGTAAATTCATTTGTTCACTCACTAGAGCGAGCTCATCAGCTTCCCCTCACCTGAGGCCTTCATGACCAACGAGGCCTATGGCACCGTGGTTCTGCTCCAGGAAAAACTGCTGTAGTGCTTATGAGGAAGATCCAGCTGGAGCAATGAGAATGCGGTCCATTTCACTAAATATATTTTCCCAAACTGACAGAAAGTGATGGGTAGTGGATTTGAGATATCTACCAGGGAAAGCCTAATGGAAAGTCAATTTAAAATATTAAAGGAAGGCTCCTGAAAATCCTGGGCTAATACTGAGGTAGAGTATAGGAAAGAAAATTCAAAACACTGGGAAAAAAATCTGTATTGAATCAGTAGCAATAACAGCATACTACACGAATTAATCACGGTTCAAAGCAGAGATCACTGCCTACCACTCTGCAGTTAACAGGAAAAGTTGGGAAAATGAAAGTGAAACAAAAAGCGGTGTATGCTTATAATTGATATGTTATAATATGTCTACTTCCACCAACAAGGTTAAAGTAGAAGCTGGCATGTTTTAAATCAACTGCGCATTTCAAGGGGTCTTTGGGCTTCTAAGACTACAACATTTTGAGAAGGAGGAGCCTAAAAGAAAATTGTATCTCTGCCAAGACAGGTTTTCCCCAAATCACCAGGATCTGCCTCAGAAACAACAGCCTCCTCTAGCAATATATGGTGATAATAAAAATCAACCCAGATGTTTAGTTTAATCTAGGCACTTTCTTAAATTGAAAGAAAACAATCAGGAATTTTCCAATCTTTATTTAAGGAATAAAATCCGCGAGCACAGCATGTGGTTGTAGAAGAGTAGGAGAAGGAAAAGAAGAAGTGGAAGAGAAAGAAGAAGAGGAAGGGGAGGAGCAGGAGGTGAAGGAGAAGGAGAAAGAAGACAGAAGAAGAAGAAGGAGGAAGGAGGAGGAGAGGAATGGAAGAGGAAGAGAAGGAGGAGGAGATAATAAGAAAGAAGAAAAAGAATTAGAAAAGGAATGTACTTAGTAATCAAGAGAGGCTGCATAAACACTATTTACTACCTCTTAAGGTGTATATAACAAATCACTGATGCCTCATTTTTTCCATTACTGGAAGGGAAAAAATAAAAGCTCTATAATGAATTGGTTAGCCAAGCTTGTTCATAACCTCAATTATCTCAGCAGTTCAGAGATTCATATAAACCTCATGTGATGTTGCAATTCCTCCCCACCTAGCTAACATTTCAGGAGTCTTTCAGTGCTTGTGAATTAGACTGCCTAGCAGCTGAATAGAATATGTTTAACTTGTGTCCAAAGAAAGGTTTCTTCCCCTGCTCTATAATAAGTGCCTAATTCTCTTTCCACAGAGTGACACCGATGGGATGGAAGCAAGAAGTTGGTGTGTTCTCCGACCTTACGTGTGCTTTCTTTGCTTCCAGTGCCCTCACCAACAGCTCGTTTTGGTCCCCAGCCTACCTTGTAAATGTTGAGACTGCGATTGTGTGTGGGACTTCTTTTTGGAGGTGCATTTGTCTCTGCTGCTGTTTCTGTTCTCTGTGGGTTTGGTGTGAGGAGGGTCATCGTTTGTGGTCAGATATTTGAGAAGCTCCGAGCAGGGACGTCTTTGTGGCTTTTGCTGTTGACAAATACTCTTCGCTTTATTGCTCCATGAATTCTCAGTCTTAAAAACAAGGCATAAAGAAAACTAAAATTAGTGAACTGAACCTTATCAGAATGGATATAGGTTTTCTGAAGAGATGGGATTTTTCAATGAAGTGTTCAGTCTAAGTGTACTAGATCTATGAGCTGTGAATAATTGTTTGCAGAACAAGGAAAGAAAATTACATTTAAAATTCCTAAATGACATTTATGCAGCTTTTTATTTTATTTCTCCTACATTTCAATGTTCCTACTCAGCAACATGTAACTAACAAGACCCTACAGCGCCTTTACTGTGAATACAAAAAAAAAAGCTGGTTTAAACCTTAATTTGCCACTGATTGCTGACGCCCAGTACTCACAACTCTCTTAAGTACCCCTTAATGCTCCGTTTTCACTCACAGTGAATGGCAAGACAAACAATGTTTAACACAGCCCGCTAGCTGAATTATGGCATTGCCAGCATTCCATCCAATTAATGGCAGAGATAGATGTTTTGTGGTGATTCCAAAAGCAATCTTCCTCAGGTTAGCCAGCTAGCAAGACAGCAATCCTGCATCTTAAAGCTACTCATACATAATACCAGCTTATCAGCAGATTTTACTGTAGCCCACAATGCTGCAGGTAACAATAAAGTGGGCAAGAACTAACAGACAGTGGCACTTCCATTCCAAACACCCAAAGACAATGCGTAAATGAACTCTGCCTAGTTTAAAGCAGCTCAAGCGCTGTTTACAGAATCCCACTCATCACTGATTTCACCATTATGAGGCAGCTTCGGGGTCCCAGCTGAATTAATACCTACGAACTTATTTGTTTTACAGCTTCAAGCCAAAATCCTTTGGTACTTCCCCCCATATTAAAAAAATTTACATTTGTACCTTAACAATTGCAGGGTTTGTTCTGATCCTGTGATTGTGATTTGCATGGTTCTGGGTACTGAGACCACTGCATTCATTATAACTTAGCTGAGTGTTGGCCGGTGCCAGTAAGAGCTTCTTAAGCTAGAAATATTATCAGGAAAAGGGAAAAGCAAGTAAAGTTATGCATCTTTTAAGCATTGGAATAAGTTATTGAAATTTTAAATGTAATTTATTATAATTATAAAAGTTAATTCTGTCATTTTATTTATGTCACACCTTAGCGCAATAGTGCCACAGGAAATATGATATTTAAAGAGTAGAAAAAAGTTTGACATTATACTACCAACTGTGAAAATATTTCCTTTTTCCTTCCAATTCAATTTCTAGAATTGTATGCATAAGAACAAAAATGCAAATATGCCAATTATTATACAAGTAATAATAGTGAAAAATAGAAGGAAAATCTCAAATTTTCCAGCCATAAGGGATTACTGAATAAATTGGACTTGGTGTGGTCTACATTTTTTTTTAACAAATAATGCAAAAAACATCTTTCGAAAATAATTTCCAAATCACTACTAGGTGAGAAAAGCTGCCTTGCTGAATGAAGACATGGGAGGGCAGTGTAGGGGGTAGGGGAGAATAGATACACATTTTCTTTTCAAAAACCCAAGGCCGGGCGCGGTGGCTCAAGCCTGTAATCCCAGCACTTTGGGAGGCCGAGACGGGCGGATCACGAGGTCAGGAGATCGAGACCATCCTGGCTAATACGGTGAAACCCCGTCTCTACTAAAAAATACAAAAACTAGCCGGGCGAGGTGGCGGGCGCCTGTAGTCCCAGCTACTCGGGAGGCTGAGGCAGGAGAATGGCGGAAACCCGGAGGCGGAGCTTGCAGTGAGCTGAGATCCGGCCACTACACTCCAGTCCGGGCGACAGAGCGAGACTCCGCCTCAAAAAAAAAAAAAAAAAAAAAAAAAAAAACCCAAATAAGTCAAGTGGCAACAAATGAAAGGTTTTATGATGCTTTGAACCATGTTTCATAACCTAGTATATGAAATTACTGATTCAAAGAATGCCTGGAATAAAACAATGACTATCACTGATTCTAGAAAAGAAAAAAAGGATTTGTAAGTAGAGTCCTGGCCTGTGGATCAGGAGATGTGGGTGCTGACACAGGCAAAGCATTTGCTGTCTCCTGACCTCTGTTTCTTCATTTCACTGGATGACCCTCAAGGACTTCCTTGTCCTGACATACAGTATGTCTCTGAGTCAGCTGCTCTTCCCAAATGAACAAATTGAATAGATGAAAACAATCTGATATCAATGGAAAGAAATCAGGGTACTAGGGAGCAAAGCCAATGACACTAACAAATGGAGAAATTGGAGAATAAATAACAATTACTTATGAGATATTCTCTATATCAGAAACCTCAAAATCCAATGGACTCTAAGTATGGCCTCCATATATTTGCATAGAGTATTTTTAACGTTTAAAAACTTAGTGATAGGAGAGTAACAACCTCTAAATGGCATGACAAACACACTATTAGAGTCTGAAGGATCATGGCATCCCATAATTTACACAGCATGCCCTTATATCAGACTTATAGCAAATGACAAATGGCTACCATAGATGAGAAGGTAAACTGTGTCTTAGAACTAATAAAACTCTGGTCAAGCACTGCATTGAAAGGAAAATTCTCACTTCATTGCCAACAAATTCAGTCTTCATTGTCTATCATAAATTTAAGTAACTTGGGTGGCAAACATGCTATAGTTTTTCAGTCTTCATAAGAAATATGGATCCAAAGTCTTAAAACATTGCATATTTGTTGATCTACTAATTCTAACTCTACAATTGTATGTATAAGAATAAAAATGCAAATAAGTCAATTATTATACAAATTTAAAATAGTGAAAAATAGAAGAAAAAAGTAAGTAAATATCCACCCATAAAAGATTGCAAAATAAATTATAATATTTCCATACAATAAAACACTATGCAACCACTACAAATTATCATATATTTAAATTTGAACCAATATGTTCATGATATATCTTAAAAGAATATTGCAATCATTTTTATATGAGAGGTTATTTGAAATCACAGGTGAAATTTTTAGTTTTTTCCTTTTAGTTGTCAACATTTTCTAAGTTTTCATCATGAACATAAATAATACTAAGACAGAAAAATACACACACATAACAGGAAAAGATAGTAAAGAAAACAATTGCAATAAGATTACATGAAGACATGTATTATCAACATTTTTAAACAGAGAATCGCACAATTTGCAACTCTGAGTGTGCTTGGGGATTGCTTTGGCATCATTCTAAATGAAAAAATCCAAACCTTACTGTGACTACATCATACCCATGCAGCGGGTAGCCAGAGGCAACTCCAATTCCTGCTAAACAGTAGGAAGGGTTCTTACTAGAGACGGCTCTTCTGCCTCCTGGGGTGGAGGGGTGCCGTCAGGCATGGAGGAAGGACTAGCCTCATTGTCAGTGGTCACGTCTCCATCTGTCAGCGCATCAAATGAGGGCAATCCGTCTTCATCCACAGGGAGACTGTCCAGTGTCTCTGTGAGGACTGCTAGCAAGTTTGCCTCATTCTCTTCATCTATCTTCTGCAGAAACAGAAAAAAACAGAAGGTGTGAGTTGACACTGGGAGGCAGGTAACACTATGCATCAACATATTTGACCAAATGAGTGAACCATATGTGAAATCTAGAATGCCCATTCCAGAACACGAAGATCATATCTTTCTCAAACTCCAAATTCATGTTTTGGTTCAAATGACACAATTAATGAATACTTCTACTGTACTAATCTCTGATGGTTGAGCTGCCCAGTTTATCAATTTGTTATGTTAGTGCTAAAACTGCTGTATACAATTCTTCTTGGTCACAGAAGTGTTTTCCACTTGCTCATGTTTTCTTTCCCTGACTAAAAGAAAAGATTGCGAGAATCTTGGAACTTGAGAGAATTTTAACCATCATCAATTTCATTTTCAGATATAGTGTTTGAATCTCCTATACAGCATACCGCCCAAACTGTCTAGACAGCTCTCTATTTGAACGACACCAGAAAGTGGAACTATACTGAGAGCAGCTATACACTTTCATGGTTTCAATTATAATCTCATCACTGAACACTCCAAAATCATTTAGTTATTTTGCTCCCTGACATCTGTCCCAACTTTAGTCATAAATCTCGAACTGCCTACTGGACACTTCTACTTCATAATAGCTCCCTCATCCCCAAAACCCAAACTCTACAACTTTCATAACAAAACTGCTATTTCTTTTGACTTCTTTAGTTCGGGTAACAATTCTTCAGACTCAAACTCTGGACCTATTTTGACTCTTCTTTCTCTGATCAGTCACTGAATGAAGTCTTACTTTGTAATGTTTACTACATGCATTTATTTCTTGTGGCCAGGGCACTATTTCAGCGCACTATTATCTCTAATAGGGGCTCCTGCAAATATATCCTACCTTGTTTTTGACTCATTCTCACCAACACACTCTTAGAAAGCTAATCTTCAATCATTCACTTAACAAATATTTTTGAACGTCTACTCTGTGCCAGGGACATCTGAAGTGTGGGAGATACAAAGAGAAACAAGACAAAAGTCTGCCCCTCCAATAAACACTACTGTGGAAGGGAAGAACCTGTAAACAATTCATTATAAAATATAATATTTATTTCAGTACTCTGTAAAAAATGTTCAAAGACTTCCAAACATGTACCTTGTTAACAAGGCAATGTGTTATATTCTATGCACGTGGACAACCAGTACCATCACTGGGCACATGGCATAGCTAATCAATGATTACTTGCTAAATAATTCATTGATCTGCGTTTATTGCCAACAATATCTTCTGGACCATTTTCTTTTCTTTTTTTTAGCACTTCACATTGTTTGTCCAATCTGACCTGCTTCCAAAGTCTTCTTTTTAAAGTTCTGTACGCTATGACATTAACAATATGAGCTAAATTATCCCACACAGATTTCATTACAAAATGCACCTAAGCTGCTGACATCTAATGAAGCTAGCAGTGCCCACGCTTCCCTTCTCTCTAGCACTGAACTCCAGTTAATTGACCTGACAAAATTACAAGAATCACAGAATAAGACAGCTAATCAGAAAATCAAATTGTATTACTAGAGAAATTAGGCAGGCCTTTATCACGTATACATTCTATTTTCACATAAAAATTGTTTTCCTTCATTCCTGATCAGCCTCCATCCAGGAGTAAAACTAAGGACTTCTTTTGGATTCAAGAGGCCAAGAAGAGCCATTTGTACTCCCCAGGGACTTTAATTGGCATTTTTTAGTTTGCGTAATGCACCCCTCTCATGTCCCTGGATTTGAGACTGTGAGTCAAGTAGTTTGGGTGCAATGTGGTGTGTATGAAGTTTAAAACTTTAATGCAGGCGCTGGGCATGGTGGCTCATGCCTATAATCCTAGCACTTTGGGAGGCCAAGGCAGGAAGATCACTTGAGGCCAGGGGTTCAAGACCAGCCTGGCCAATGTGGTGAAACCTCATCTTTATTAAAAATATAAAAATTAGCCAGGTGTGGTGGCACATACCTGTAATCCCAGCTACTCAGGAGGCTGAGGCAAGAGAATTGCTTGAACCTAGGAGGCTGACGTTGCAGTGAGCCAAGATCATGCCACTGCACTCCAGCATGGGTGACAGAGGGAGACTCTGTCTCAAAAAAACCCAAACCTCTAATTCAGGAGGCAAATCCTAATCAGAAGGGGTAACTGTTAACTTCAACATGGTGCCACCTACTTCCATAAACTGACCAATAGTTAAAATCCAAATTGCACAAGTCAATAACTAAGAGTTATTGAACACCCTCAAGTACTCAGGGTATTGAATACCCTCAGGCCTTGGGTAGATTTTTCAATCTACCTTCTTTCAATATGCCTTTGAAAGGACCCTGTATATGTAATTCTAATATTAAATAGACTGAAATAATATTCCTTATTTTCTGCCCAGGATCATAATCTGGTATCCACAGATTTCAATAACTCCTTTCTTTGATTCCCCCACATACAAAAATTAAATTGAGGTTATTTAACTGTTCTGAGTACAATTATATTTAAATGAAATATATGTATTTTAAAAATCATCTCAAAGTCATGAGATTTACATTATTATAACTATCTCCACATTATCTAATAATTTTAGAAAATATATCAAATACACATGCACACACAGACACATACACACACTTTCAATAAATTGGACATTTTTCCAAGTATCCCATTTTTCAAAAAAGGCTTATTTCATTGATGTCCAAAAACAGTTCCAGAAAAAGAGTTAAGAATATTTACCAATAAATGGATAATTTTGTTTACAATGATTTAAATTTTGTGTTTGGCTTTCCAGCAATACTACCAGCCGTTATTTGCTTTCAATCACATAATACAATAGCGCCTTAGCTCTATCCCTAATGTAAACAAACTACAAAAATTCCAATCAAGTTAAAATGACAAAGAACACTTAAACCAACCAGTTTTCTCCAATGTCTTTAATAAGTCTGGGAGAATGTATAACAAATACAATGGCAAAAGTATTGGAGCTTGATAATGTCATAATTAATTTATAAGATCTGATTAAACCACCAACTATTTTAATTCCCCTCTCTACTGGAAACACAATGAGAGGGAAGGATTTGTAAGATGGGAGATTAGCATGGCGGCTTGTGTGTGTGTGTGTGTGTGTGTGTGTGTGTGTGCGTGCGCGCTTTGGAGTATGTGGGTAGTAAGGGCTACTATTCAGCCAGTATCTATCATAGGACCATAATGATTATTTACAGTCTGTATCCATTACAAATGATTATTCAATACTATTGTTATTATCTCTGTATGTGGGTGACTCAGAGAGGTGCTCCAAGACCATTTATTTAAGTAAATTTTTTAGTGAATTAAGAAAGGAAACAAATGTTATTGTTTCAAATTATCTGTGTTTTCTTTAATCATAGGAAACTGAGAAGAAAACTTGATATTTGCTGATGACACTTCATGTTTATGTAATGTTGAGTGGATATTGCCCCTCACTGTGGCAATTTCAATTAGTTTAGCATGAGTTTCAACAATCACACACCCCGGAGAAGGCAATGGATGTGACAGAGAGGACTCTGTTAAACAATTAATGTCACTTCCCATTATTGCTTTGGTCCCAATTTACAGAGCAAATAAATCAAAGTCACCGCAGATGAAGCACACTGGCCCACTCACACATGTCTGTTCACAGGTGACAGGGTATAGAAACACATTAGTCACCGCACTGACATTGCAAGATAACCTTTCAAAGACTCGGTTCTGATCCTGCTTTCTAATTGTTTGAAATTACTATTTTACAAAAAGATATACTTCTTAGCTTCATCCGAGTTGGGAAAAAAGGAAAAGAAAATGCAGAGTGGGGAGGAAGAAAGAGCAGGTCACCAATTAGATAGTGATCTACAGCTACACAAACTAAGCTCAGCCTTGGAGCTGGCAGCAGAGGCGGAAGGAAAGGTAGAAAACAGGCCAACGGATATTTCCACAGTGGAGCTCTGTGGCTATCAAACAGCATTTCCCACGGTGGGTGTCAACCTTGGGTTCTCCTTACGCAATGCAATTCTTCCGACCTAAATAAAGGTCTGTGTGACTGTAACACCTTATTCTCTAAGGGCCCTCTAGGAAGAAAGAAGGCACATCAACAAAAACTCACTCACGGTGTAAACAATTTCCAGTGACAGATGATACACATGCATTTATACTGAAAACCCAAAATTTAGAATCTGCAACAATTCCTAAGTGTTACCATATCATTAATAAATGATAGTTTAGAACAGTCAACAAAATGAGAAGGTTTATCTCTGCTCTTTCAGACACCTGTGTCCCTCTATGACCTGTACTAGTCTGACATAATTTAAAAGGCGTAGTTGAAAGAAGATAGGCTTTGTCCCTTCAGGTGGCAGACTTATAGATTAAAATTAATAGATTAAAATTCTGAACCCAGTTTGTAATATTTGGGTCTTCTTCCTTTGCGCACAGTTGGCAAAAGGATCTTCCAACTGGTTATACACGGTGTGGCAGACAGTGCATTCAACTCACCCAACTGCACACAGAGGGTCAATAAATCCACTAAATTAAGGAGGAGAGGAGGGACTCTGAGATGCTAACTGCCACCTGAAGGGAGAAGTGCAGAGTGAATAATGCATGTGGTATCCCAAAGACTTTTAAATGCGAGCTATTATGAAAGGACCATGCCCTGCTTATGTTAGTCATTTTTTCTGCATCTTGTAGGACTGCAATTACACTCTGTGTCCCCAGATTCTCACACTTGCTTGATCTCTGTTTGATAAAAATAGTTTAATAGCCATTTAATCACAGCTTCATTATCTTGGCTCTCTTAATGCGAATTAGGCCAGGAGAATTCTCGCTTCCTCATTATTCAAATCATCAATAAGAAGGAAACAGTGGGGTCTTCTTATCATTCATTAATCAGTTTCAGTATCTTAGGTACTGTGTACTCAGAGATCAATCTGTGTGAGAGGTGACTTAACCTCTCTGAGCCTCTAATTATTTTTCTATACAAAATTTCATGTGATTATTTGCCTAATCCCTATTATGGAATTTTTTTGCACTCATGATTAATAGAAAGAAAAAAAAAGAGTTGACAAAGGCCTGAGAATTCTTCAAGAAGGTGTTCATAAACATTTCCAGTATATATTCCCATCAACTTGATTATCTGTATTTGAATTTTATTCTTTGAACAGGATCTACTGCAGATATTTAGCACTGGGCCAACTCCCCCCAAATACCCAGCATGCCCCAGGTTTCCTCCTTGCCCCATCCTGCTGACTTGGAAACAGCTAATGAAGACAAAATTAACTCCTACTTTAAGTGAGGCCTAATTAGGAAAGGAAATCTGCTAGAGTAACATCTGGTAATGTATTCCAAAGCCAAATATAAATGACATTCTTGGATTATCCACTACTTTGGATTATTGGTTCCACTAGGCCCCACCAGGAGTTCAAATAACTACATGGGAAAGCAACTTTTATTCAGGAGTTCACATAAGAAATACAGTGGCAGCGCGAGACTCCGTCTCAAAAAAAAAAAAAAAAAAAAAGAAATACAGTGGGTCAGAGGTGTGCCCCTTTCTTGAATCTCCATACATAAAACCCTGGACCTCAGTTTCATGCATGAATCAGCAAAAAATATTTGCATAAATGTACACATTTTGGTTCTAATGTATAAAGTTTGATTCAATATTTATAAGAAACTAAAGTCAAAATTTAAAGAAAACTAAGTTTTTTTCTGCAATAAAATTTAAAAAGAACAATCCAGAGTAGACTATTGGAATAGGATTTGAGGTTTTTAGCTTTTTTCTTTAACCCGTGCTAATTAGAACAGACACCACTTCACCGCATGTGTCTGCTTGAAGTGGTGTGAGCCTTTGCTTATAGGTTGTTAAATATTTTGAATACCCACCTTCAAACAATTGATTTTTTCCCTCTTCCTTATCTTTCTTCTCTAAAATCTCTGCAATCCGCTGCGGGTTTTGTTTTTGCTTCTTTTATAGCCAAGTGTTGGCACTGACAGTATATCTGCCACTTTCTCACACATCCAAACAAAAATGGGCGGAATCCCACATGTAATGACTGAGAGGTTCCTAGCTCCTACCTCACTTAAAGGAGGAGTCCTTAAAATAACCCAATTACTTTTTGTTTGTCATACGAGATACAGAGCTGAGAATAAGGTATGGGCACTAGAAGGTGGGGAAAAAGAAAGAAATCTCAAGCGTATGTGTGCAATAAAAAAATCAAGACAATAAATACCACCTTACATTACATAACACATTAGAAAATGCCTCTTGTCCATTCATTTCTTACATATGCCCTGAGAGTGAGCTTATTCTCATTTTATTCCCATGAGAGAGAAGCACATTATGTGACAATCTATTTTGCCCTGTTGGATGCCAAATTTGCTGGAATTTGTGGGCTAGTAGAAATAACATAAATTTTAATTTCACTGTCTGAGTAACTCCCCATGGGCATACAGGCTACTTGAAATACCATGTATGTAAATGTGTCTGTCCATATCACACCCTCAAGTTTATATCTCAAGTACACATATTTAAAACAGAATCTAATGCACATGTATATCTCAATGCCTTGAGTGCATTCTCTGATATTCAACTGCAGTTGACTATACAAAAATGTATAATGTGTACATACATTGTTCCTCTCAGTTAACCACTCTAACTGAGGAAAGCAATGATCAGAAACCAAGGCTAATTCCTGTAAAAATAAAATAAGAATCAAGCGGAAATAAAATATAAACAAAATCGAAGAATTCACAGACCTATTTAGACCCAAGGGAATCCATTTAATTCCAACTAATACACGTATTCCTATTTAAGCAGGCATAAAATGTATATTCACATCTGTACTTACACTCCATTCTAATTGATTTGCTTATAACACACATTCATGAGATAATAAACATGTACTGTACATGAGAAATTCAGTATTCTGTAGAGGTTATAAGAGCCAAAAGTATAAACACAGAAGTTCAACAGAAAATCCTAAAAATTCCTGGTTAATATATGCAAAATTAGCTGAAATTTCAGGGGAAAGGGGATAAAGGTTCAGCGAGGTTGGGGAGGTCATGCCTATCTCTCACAATGGGAAGAGGAAGGAACTGAGTTGTGCCATCAAACTGGAGACTTAATAGGCCTGAAAAGAGCGAGCAAGGCATTCTATTTGTTCTCAAGTTTAAACTAAAAGAGAAACTGGGCATGTGGGAAGAACTCCAGACTGAAAGTCAGGAGAATTAATCCTAGATCCATTTCCGCCACCAGCTAGCTACATGTCTTCAAGTGAAGCAACTCAACTCTCCGGCTGCATTGCACAGTCTCGAATGACAATCCCATAGGTTTCTGGTATTAGTCTGTTTTCACGCTGCTGATAAACACATACCTGAGACTGGGCAATTTACAAGAGAAAGAGGTTTAGTTAGACTCACAGTTCCACATGGGTGGGAGGCCTCACAATCATGGCAGAAGGAAAGGGAACAAGTCACATCTTACATGGATGGTGTCAGGCAAAAAAAAAAAAGAGTTTGTGCAGGGAAACTCCCATTTTTAAAACCATTAGCTCTCGTGAGACCCATTCACTATCACGAGAACAGCACAGGAAAGATCCACTGTCATAATTCAGTCATCTCCCACCAGGTCCCTCCCATAACACATGGGAATTATGGGAGCTACAAGATGAGATTTGGGTGGGGACACAAAGCCAAACCATATCAGTTCCTAACTGGCTTCCCATTTGCCATCCCACCTCAATATTTCATTCTCAACACAGAAGATTAAGTGATCCTGATGCAACCTAAGTCATGTGTCACCCCTCTTCTGACCAAAGCCTCCATGGCTTCTCATGTCTCTAAGACTAAAAGCTAAATCTTAAGAGTGCCTTACTAACCAAGGATCGCCATATAATTTATCATCCAAGCAGAACCTTTTTGAGAGGGAGAGGGGATAGTGCACTTAATCAGCTACTCAGGGATGAACCCAGACTACACCAGGCTAACTGGAATGTATGGTGGCCCTATACTCAGCCAGCTTCATCTGACTCTGGCAATGCCTCATCACCTATCTGAATCCTTCCCAATCAGTCTGATCTCCTCACTAATCCACACAAATGCCAAGCATTCTCCTGTCCTTAGGCCTTTGCACTTGCTGTTTTCTCTGCCTAGAAGGTTCTTCTGCCAGATGGCCCATGGATTTTCCCTTTGTCCCCTCATTTACTCAAGTGTCACCTTCTCAGTGCAACATTTCCAACTACTCTGGACACATTCTCCACATTTTCCCTACCTTATTATTCCCTCTGGCATTCATCTCTCTGACTCAATATATGTTTTAGTGATTTATCTTCTTCATGAACTATCTAAAAGAGGAGGTCTGTGAGGCCTATTTGATTATTGTTGAGATACTTAGTATATAGGAGATGCTTAACTAAAACGAGTAAGAATGGTAACTTAAGAGTCTAATCTGTCCTGACAATATAAGAATATATGAATTTTCATTCTCTTTTGTTGTTATTTTCTCTGTAATCCTCACCTCCTCCTACCCCTGGGCAATTTGTCTTCTTAATAATGTTTAGCTTAGGCTATGATTTAAAATTATCTCACATTCATTTCACATATACCAGCTGATAGGCCAGGCAAGCAAGTGATATATTCTTAGTGGGGAAGAAAGAATATGAACAGCTACAGCTATATAGGGCCTAATTCTGAAATGAACTCCTAGGCAATGAATCTATAGAAGTAAATGTAATGTTCATCTTTTGTAAAAGAGGAAGTTTAAATGGGTCTTAAAAATGCAGAAATTAACCCAACCCTGTTGTCTGGAAGGATACTGGGACACACCATCAAGCAATCAATTTGCAAACATCTTGAAAGAGTTGAGATGTTTTCATGAACAGCTAATCATGCCAGACAAACCTACCCTCTGACCACCACTCTCGGGAGTGTTGACTCTCCAGTCAAGAGAAAACCATTGATGTAATCTCTCTGGACTAGGGTGGTGAGCTTCCTCATTCCATACTGCATAACACAGTCATCTTCAAGCGGGGAATATATATTAATCTTAGCCAGAAGATTTTTAACTATGTTTAATAGAACCCTGGACACTAGAATAGCTGGTATAGGATTTATTATAAATTTTACAGTGTATGATATATTTTGTGTACTTATATACCTTAATGCATAGGCAATAGAAGTCTTTTTTTTTTTTTTTTTTTTTTTTTTAGAAAACACACTCGGCCGGGCGCGGTGGCTCAAGCCTGTAATCCCCGCACTTTGGAAGGCCGAGACGGGCGGATCACGAGGTCATGAGATCGAGACCATCCTGGCTAACACGCTGAAACCCCGTCTCTACTAAAAAATACAAAAAACTAGCCGGGCGAGGCAGCGGGCGCCTGTAGTCCCAGCTACTCCGGAGGCTGAGGCAGGAGAATGGCGTGAACCCGGGAGGCGGAGCTTGCAGTGAGCTGAGATCCGGCCACTGCACTCCAGCGCGGGCGACAGAGCGAGACTCCGTCTCAAAAAAAAAAAAAAAGAAAACACACTCAAGTGTGTTATTTTCTTATAATAAATACAGAAACACAGTGGAAACCACAACCAAATTAAGCAGCCAAATTGAATATTTTGTATTGTCTTTGGATTAAAAAAAAATCTTGAGAACTGGGGGTGAAGAGTTTAAAACTTGGAGCCATTTTAAAATATTCATTTCTATGAGGCAGGATTTTCTCAATCTTCTTCAAACAAAACAAAGCACAAAATAATCAGTTGCTATGATTGATAATAAGAAACTGCCATCATCTTAAATCCCAACTTATACTTTTTCTGTGCATTTAAATAATGCCATAGTTCTCTTAAATATTACTTTAGTAAATAATAACAATAATAAATAGCGCTGATCTTTACTGAGTATTTTCTATGTTCCTGATGTTGACTTAATTTCTTTACATGCATTAATTGAAACACCCATTTAACCCTATTATTATGTGCAAATTCACGTCTAATGAAAGGAAGAGTTGGATATTAATCCAGATATATCTGATGAAATATCGTTCTCACACCCTTTCTTTATATAGTGGGATTTTATGGAAAGTATTATTAGAAAAATGAGTGAGCATGGGCTATTTTAATTTATCTTCATATTAGGGACTAAGAACTGAGTTAGAATGACATAGCATTTATTGATCATCAGCTAAAATCTAAGGTGGGAGATGCAGTTACATGCCATGAGGCACAGTTGGCCGTCCATACAGAAAGAGGAGGTTGCTTTGCAAATGATTCTCACTATTTATTACTGGCTGGCCCAGTGTTGGTTCATAGCCCTTTTATTTTTTTTTTCCCACTGGGTGTGATTTGCTCTTCTATTTGAATGTTCTTCTCTCTTTACATCTTTTGTTTCTATCCTATCCCTACCTCAAAGCCTACTTTAAGCATTCTGTTCCATCGGATTTTTTTTTTTTTTTTTAAACAAGTCCAGCTCTACTGGTAGCACCAAGTTTCTAATCCTTTATCAGAAAAACTTAGATCCATAGATAGAAATGCAGATTTCAAAGCCTCATCACAGACCACTAAATCAAAATCTCTAGATATGGGTTTCTGGGCTCCAGCACTGTTGACATATTAACCCAGATAATTCTTTGTTTAGGGGGCTGTCCTGTGTGTTTTAGAATGCTTCATAGCATCCCTGGCCTCTACTCACTAGGTGCCAGTAGCACCCCTCCAGTTAGGACTACCAAAATGTCTCCAGATATGCCAACTGTTTCCTGGAGGCAAATTGCCCTCAGTTGAGAACAACTACCCTGGGAGGTAGAGCCTGGGATTCTGTAATTTTGATAAGCAACCCAAGTGATTCTGATAATCAGGCAAGTTTGGGTAATTTGCTGTTTTGCAGCTGCTGAGTGGTGTGTAGATCAAGTTGAAATGTATGATTCTGTCTATGCTAGATTTATTCCCTCTGACGCATATGATTCTAGACCTTAGTAGTTATTATTAACATATTTTGATCTATTCTATGTCAATTATTTTTCCCAATATCTTACATTAATGTGCCCAGTTGTTTTATGGTCTGTCCTTCCCTGTTGATTACAACATATTGGTTATTCACTTCCTGAATTTGTTTTTGATAGTCCTAAGACAGCACAGTCTTTTTATTGCCAATCATTCTCTTCCTTCAACATCTTCTGACCATCGCCATTATCATAAAGTTCATTTCAGTTCTAGAGTCTATTTTATTACACAGACTACATGCTAAGTGATTTTTAAGGATTTTCTTCTATATATTTTCACAGAGGTCTTAAGCACTTCTCAACTTTTGACGATTTTTTAAAACATCTCAAAAGAGGTCACAGGGCCTTATAACATTTTTATATTATTTGAAATAGGCAGTGAGGCAAAATACAGACTCCAAAGTTAGATTTCCTGATTTGGGCTCCTGAGCACATCACTTACAAGGTATGCGACCTTCTGCAAGTTACGTAACCTTAATAAGACCTACAGTACAGGGCTGTTTTGAGAACTGACTGAGTTAATCCATGCAAATCATACAGAACAGTGCCTGGTATATAGTGAGGATTTATGTTTACTGCTAATAACAATATCATTATTATCATTTTCATGCACTAGATTGAATTCAAAATAAGTGAGACAAAATATGGATTTGTTGAAAACAAATTTGAGAAAGAGATAAGACACGAACAAATGGAGTGAAAAAGGAAGAACATTCTGTGCAATAAGCCTACACAATGTAGACATTGTAAGGATGGTACCAAAGTTACTAAATACATATTGCTCAAAAATTCCTACAATTTGTATAAAATTCATTATCTCCCAGTTACTAGTTAAGGTTGAGATGCTAGAGTAAACAGGCACGGTTTGACATGATCACTGACTGCTTGCCACTTACTCCATGGAATGATCACCTTTAATCCATACTCAGCTGATTTACAATATCTACACTTGACATACCCTTCATTTGTGAACATACATGCAGACCAATATATTTACAGATACATATACATATGTATACATATATACATATTTACAGATACATATTACAGATACATACAAACATGCATATTTATGTGCATATTTACAAATATTATATATATATCTTTATTTACACATATTTATTGAGTGCATACTATGTACTAAAATTTGTTTACCAGGAACTTACATTTTAGTTTGGTGGTGAGAGGATGGCAGATAATAGATTTTATATTTATACATAGGGAGAATATGTACAGTATACATATGTGTGTATACATAAAACATATACACACATACAAAGAAAAATATATATTTTATATAATGTGATATATAATATATTATATATTATATATGGGTATATATTATTTATTATTATATTATATCATATATAATATATAATAATATATTATATAATATATACTATTATATGATAATATATAATGTTATATGAATACATAATAAAATAATATATAATTACACACACACACACACACACACACAGAGGAAAAAAAAGAGGTAGCATTTGGAGCAGCAAGGCATAATAGCTAAGGAAGAAATGTTCTGGACAGGGAAAAGAGTTAAGAGTAAGGGCCAAAGGCCCTGAGGGGAACTTGCAATGAGTAAGAAATTACTTTTTCATGGTTTACATATAGGTATAAGCAGGAGGGGGGTTATAGGCAAAATATTTAACAAACATCCCACAGGAACATTGATCAATCAGAACAGCAGCACCAGGACTTTAGCAAGGAGGCCTGCTGTGAATACCTCACAAAGCTCTGCTGTTACAAATTAGCAGACTGCATTAACCCTGGGCATAACCAGTGTGTTTTAGACTATGTAAGGAAGAATAATTTCCTATTACAACCAGTGAGTTCTCTATAAGATAGTATATTTGCTGACAAAAAGAAGTGCTTAGAAGGCACCATCACAGAGGTCAATGCTATTTGTTCATAAAGACTTAGCACCACAAGGTATGTGTGCAATTGTGCAGCTGCAGATTCCTGACACTTGGATCTATATGGTATATTAAGGTTGGGGACACTAAGGTCCAGGTAATGTCAAATGATCTGATTACTGTAATATCCTGGCAAAGGCATTAGAATGAGAGAAAATTGTCTCAAGGTGGTTGGAAGCTATTCAGAGACAGGGTGTCCTTTCTGTGAGGCCATCTAGGGTGAAAGAAATCAAAGTGTGTTCCATGCTAATCCTCTGAGTCTTTCCAGCTCCTTTCCCCAAGAAACTAGGAGCCACGTAGAGCTTGGGATGGGGTCTTTGACTCCTTGACTAACTTTCATATTCCACTAAAGTGCTCTGCACAGAGCAACGGGTTGTCAATAAATGCTTGCCAAACAAATACAATATGAGAAGTTCATCTTCTCAATGACTTTGTATCTAAGTATTTTACATGGGTTTAGGTTTCCAAAGCATCTGAGCAAGTTTGCAGTCTCCTAGGATTTAGATACTGAGCTTCCTTTAATCCCAGACTGAGTGAACCCCTTGTGAAGAATCTTTAAATACTTCACACTGAATCAATTCCAAATGCAGACTCATTCATGATTATCAGTGGCTTATATGCATATGTGGAGAGCATGCACAGTGGAGAAGCATATGACATTGGGTTAGACAAAGTAGCTAATAACCTCAAAGGGGGATTTTTAAAGTGACTTTGACAACGGGATAAAAAAGCACATGTCCCTATAACAGCATGGAAAATGACAAGACAGGTGTAAATCATTCTGGATAAAAATGTATGATTTACAGAATGATGAAAAGGAAAAACACGCCATTTAATGCCTTGCCACATTGTGGCTCCTATAATGACAGGGATGTAGTAACATGGAAACAATGAATAGAAAAAGTTGCATGGTCAACTTTTCCAACAGTATGATGTTGGAG
This sequence comes from Trachypithecus francoisi, assembly GCF_009764315.1. Taxonomy (NCBI): domain Eukaryota; kingdom Metazoa; phylum Chordata; class Mammalia; order Primates; family Cercopithecidae; genus Trachypithecus; species Trachypithecus francoisi. The sequence continues at coordinate 23,077,844 of NW_022681454.1, forward strand.
ATGAGAAGCCTGACATCCAAAGGGTTAAACAGACTTTCTCAATGTCATCTGGTAACTGATCTAATTCTACATCTGTTTTGGACCTATTGGCTCCTTAGTTTTTCTATTATACCATGTTGCTTATCAGGATAATGAAAGGAAATAAGTGGCAAAGACTCTCTGTCTTACATTTGGCATATGTTTTCTTTAAAATGCAACATTGTTGAACATATTGTAAATATATTACAATTTATTAACCTCCATAGAAATACTGGATTGTATTTTCCTATCTGTGTGTTTTTGATAACAAGTTTCCTGGGACTAAGAATCATGATTTTTGCATCAAAATCAGTGCCAAAAATTTATAACAAGAATTTTTTGGGCACCTACCATGTGTCAGACACTCTTGACACTGGGGATATAGCAATGAACAAAATAATTAAAAATTCCTGCCTTCAAGGAGCTTATTCTGTTGGGGGAAGAGAGATGATCGACAAAATAAATTACTATAGACAAAATAAACAGCTGTGAGAAATAGATGAAAGGAAAAGCAATAAGAACTCTATTTGTATTTAAGTAAAGCCAACATAGATTTAAAAATCAGGCTTATTTACAAAAACAGGGCACAAATATTTTTTCTTAGAAAAGGTTTCATACTGGGATAAAGGTTTTCTTCTGACTCTTACAGAGTAACAGATGCCTGTAAAGTAGTGACTCTCAATTTTGGCTCTAAATTTAATCACATATGCATTTAAAAAAATATGCTTGCCCCTTCCCCACCCCTTTGGGCAATTAAGTCAGTATCTTTGGAGGTGGGAGTTAGTAATTCCCTCAAGCAATTAAGTCAGTATCTTTGGAGGTGGGAGTCAGTAGTTTTAAAATCTTCCCAGGTGAGATTCTAATAGAAGCCAGGACTAAGAATCACTCCTGTAAAAGATTAAGTAATAGAACCTTTGAGGAAAGGTGAGAATATTTGGTATGATCTATTGTGTGGGCTGAAGGAGAAGCCTTGCCCATCAGTGAGAACTAGCTGTGGCATACTAAGATGCCCAGAATCCCTCACATGGGCCACAGAACATGCATGTTTTATTTTTGTCCAGTGCACACCAAGTCTGGCCCCTTGACTGAAGGAGTCTTCTTTCCTGAGTCCCAGTTCTCTCCTCCATTACCCACTCAGAGCCTGTTTCAGTACTTGTGAGTCCATGAAATGTCTTAAGTCATGAAATCTCTTTAGTGTATGATGGCAACAGCCACCAGCCAAGAGCCTTATTACAGGCTACTGCCATCAGATTGAACACCTTTAAAAACAAAGAATCACAGATCACATTAGAGTTACCTCTGACCATAGGCTGTGTAAGCAACAAGTGCCTAGGTTTAAAGATAAAAAGAAAACTAGGGAACCCATACCGTGAAATGTTTGATACCCATTAAAACAATTATATAGGTATACCTTTGTTAAAATGAAACACGCCATTAAATATTACGAAGTGAATCAAGAAAGTTGTCAAATAGCACTTTTTCAGTCCATGATCTATGCATGGATACTGCAAAAAGCCTAAAAGAAGGAATCCCAAAATATTACAAGAAGGTGAGATTTCAGATGATTTTAAGTCAATTTGTCTTTTTCCAATTTTCTGTAATGAGCATTTTATTCTTAAAAATATATAAAAATAAAGAACCAAAGAATGTGTTTGTGTATGCCATACATGAAAAAATGGGAAGAGAAATAGCTAAAGTGTGATTATATAATTAATCAAAGTCAGCCCAGGTCTACACAACTTTGTGGCCCTGCTTTCAAATTTGTCTTCCTTGGGCCTTAATTTTTTGATCTGTAAAAAGGCAGCAGTGTAATCCGCCATGGTTGTCCCATAAGGTTACTGGACATAAAAATATTATGTGCTTTAGGGAAGAGTTAAGCAGCATTATATAAAAATGTAGTGCTAAATATTTATGCCTTTCAGATAAAATCATTCAAGCAATATTTACTGAATTCATACCATGCTTACATAGTTGCAAACTTGACTTAAATTTATTTCTTCCTCACAACACCTCGCAGTAGCAAGGAGACTATAACAACCGGCATAAAAACAATGACAGTATTTGTCTGAGACTCTATAGCAAAGCCACAGAAGCAGAAGAGAAATCATGATGCCCTCGAGCTAACCCTCTCCCAGAGTCCTCTTTGCCTGAGCTCCTATCAGTGGTTGTAGACAAACTTTCCAGGTCTGTTTGTTAGGATAATGTCAGCCAGCTGTAACCTCTTCAGGGGTGAAAGATCTGGTGCTATCAGCTAGAGGTGGCCCTGGAATAGATCTGCACACAATATATAAACATAAGGTGTTAGCAATTGATAGCAAAATAATTCAGTGCCATTTCAGCATCAACTGCTGCTCAATTTGTCCCCGGAAGAGCATTCAATATTATGGAAACATTAACCCAGTGCCTCTCATTTTTGCTGCTGTTCCTATCGATATTATGCCCATTGTGAATATTTCCAAAGTAGTAGACTCGAAGTCTTATGGGATTTAGCCTTAGAAAAAAAGGTTTTCAAGTTTTAGTTCTCTCATGTACAGCCTGTGTGCTTGAGGAAGGCACTTGGGCCCTGGAACCCCAGTACTATCAACTGTAAAAATGGAGATATCTGTAAAGCCAGCACTTTGGGAGGCCAAGGCGGGTGGATCATGAGGTCAGGAGATCAAGACCATCCTGGCTAACATGGTGAAACCTCTAAAAATGCTCTACTAAAAATACAAAAAAATTAGTCAGGTGTGGTGGCAGGCACCTGTAGTCCCAGCTACTCAGGAGGCTGAGGCAGGAGAATGGCGTGAACCCAGGAGGTGGAGCTTGCAGTGAGCCGAGATCGCACCACTGCACTCCAGCCTGGGCAGCAGAGAAGACTCCCTCTCAAAGTAAAAAATGGAGACATCTGCTTCATAAAATTGTGGTAAGGATTAAATGAGACATTGAGCATAAAGAGCACCATAATACACCAGATAAAAATTTCCTACTATTCCTCTAATGATGTTCCTTATTTAAAATTGTTTTCAAAATGTTACGCTGGCAATAAAAGAACAGAACTTAAGAAGAAACCCTAGGAAACCATATGCCATGTGAACTTACCTAAGTTATCACAATCTTTAGCCCTGACTATATGGCCTTTCTCCTTACATAATAAATTGAGTATCGTATAGCTGATAAAAAGGCTCACAGATATTGCCTTCAATCTCGAACAGCTGAACTAAGACAAAACTATCATTTTAAAAAATAAAAAACCACTGAATCATAGGAAATACAAACAGGGGATACAGATGAAAAAGAAAAGTTTATTGTGCTTGAACATGATAAGGGAAGAAATAAATTGATTTATCTTACATGAAAATAAGACTAGAAATAATAGAGCCTTTAGTAAATATAACAAGCATGTTACTTTAATTCTGGATAATATTTTTTTAAAAAGAAAAGAGGTCATAATACATATTTAAGCTCTTTGAAGGTCATAGTCTTGTTTCATTTGGCTTTATTCATTTATTCCTTCTTGTATTTATTTGTAGATTTAGAATTTTTTTTGGAAGGCAGATGTTTCATGCATGCGGGGACACAGCAGTGGCCCTAACAGACACTGCTCCTGTCCTCCTGTCCTCATGATGTTTACAGAATCCTCGCTGCACAGTAGAGTCATTAGTCTACAATGTTGTATAATTATTTAAATGTTGAATAAAGGAAGAAAATGGACAAAAATGAAAATAAGAAGAGAAAGAAAAGAAAAAAATCAGAACAGGGAATTAGAAGGAGAATGGAGTTATCCATAATTTTATTTTCGCTTTTAGTTGGAAATCAAATACTCTTTTCATATTACATTGTTTGTTTTGGCTATAGGCTTCAGGAAATAATTAGGTTGGTGCAAAAGTAATTGCAGTTTTGGTCATCACTTTCAATGGGAAAAATTGCTATTAGATTTGCACCAACCTAACACTATCTTTGAAATATAACTTAAACGTTTAATCACCACTCGAATGCTTGTACTGCTTCTTATACATTGCCAAGATCACCTTTGGGAGCTATCAATATAATAAAACATTAGAAGAGAAGCAAGAATTTTCTTTGAGCTTCTGTGACAGTGCTCAGAGTAATACTGTCATAAAGGCCAAGTGAAAACAACCACGATCTACCAGGGAACTAAAAGTGAACTCTTGCTTTGGTAGACACCATCAATTTCTATAAAGTACAAGCATGGTAGCAAAGTACAGCCTTCTTTTTAGCCTCATTTCTAGTAGAAAATACAGTGGGATACATGATCTTTAATGATTACATCTTTGGCCTTAAAGAAATAAAATCAAACTTACTTCAAGACAAAGGCAGAAGAATTAAAACATCTAGGTTGAAAATTAAAGAGTGACAATAGTGGTCATTGACACACTCTTGGTGTGCACTAGGGATACTGTCAAGCCCTTTACACATGCCACTTCCTTTTATCTTCATAGTGATAGTTTGAAATAACTATTAAATCACCTTTTTACGTATGAGAAAACTGAGGTTTAAAGAAGCTAAGTAACTCATTACGGGTTACTTAAACATGTGTCCGAGTAGGAATTCAAATGCTGGTTCCCCTCTTTTCAGTGACCCTGACTTTTCCAGAACATTTTTAGGGAAGAATTCAAAACTGTTTCACCTTTATAGGTATACATTTAAACTTAATTTTTAATTTTATTTTCAAGATCTTTTTGGGGGAAAAAGCAACTCACTGAATATTCTAGAAAAAATGTCATGTGTTTCATTGCTTCTAATGAGTTGCTGCAGTTCAGAAGTTTCATTATATTCTGACAATTAAATTGCTAATAAAGTGAGGAACCACTAACTGACTTATCCATCTCACAAACTCAAGATCCAGCTAGCAACCTAGAACACAATTTCATTACTGGAACAAAAATCATTCACATTTTGCAATACACATAGTGATTAGATTTAATCTAGGTAAACTGCAGATTGCTCCTGCACTTGACATGAAGTTCTGACTGGGAACATACCACCACACATGCTCACACACACACAATATTAGTAACAATATGTTGTGCTGATGCCGACTATATTATTAGAACCAATGATAAGATGATAAGATATTGTTATGCTGGGGCAATGCAATGGCTATGGACCCAGTATCACAAATTTATGGTAATTGAAACCATAGAATCTTAGGAAATGCAGTCAATTTCATAGAGTATCAAAAGGTCACTCTATTCAATTTATATTTGAGGCTGAGCACAATATTGAAAAAATACATGAAAGCAAATGATGTTATCAGTTGTCCAGGATTCAACAATTGACTTACTATCTAAGGTCATTTACTGATTACCAAATATGTGCATAACCTGTGTTGAGTTTTGTGCTTGGCACACCAAATTCTTGCAAAAAACTTAACACTGTGAATGCATTACTAAATATATCAACATTACCATATTAACTGCTCTGTTCAAGCTTCAGTAAGAGTGAACCTTTTCTCTGTCTCATGTTCCACTAGTTACACTAAAGATTCTCTGAGATTTTGCTATCTCTTCAAACTTTTGCTGTACGCTGTGTCTTACAGAAGCTATTTTAAAATAAGAACATTAAGTATACTACATCCAGTGCTTCTCTAACATTAATGTGCATATGAATCACCTGAAGATGTTGTTAAGACGCAGATGCTCATTCAGGAATTCTAGGGTACAGCCTAAAATTCTGAATCTCTAACAAGCGTGCAGGTAATGCTCAAGCTGGTCCACAACCAAGAGTTTCAGAAACCAGGTTCTAGTTTTCTCCATCAATTCAGCACATTTTTTTACTTGTCCCCATCATGCGGGGCCTAAATATTCTGTTCCATTACGATTAATCCCCGCTAAGGAAGCAGGCAACAACATTTTGAATTAAAATGTAGAATCATTTCATTCTTTCTAGCTCAAGTTTCAAACTAGAGGTCTTCAGGAGGAACGAGCCCAGACATATGTTTCATTTGGCTAGCATGGTTTTGCCTACAAAAGGTTTTTAAACATTATTAGTTAACAACAATTATTAAACAGCGAATTTCAGCTGAGATTTCTGCTTTTAAAAAATAAATCTGAAGGTCTAGAGAAACTGGGATTTGAGGAGGAACTGATCACTTTACAGAGAGGCTGCTCTCCCTAGATTTCCACTGTCCCCACCCCTACAGCCCTCACATTGAATTTTCATGGCAATCTTCAATGTACTTGCTCCCCATCAATGCCACATCACTCATTCTCTTTCCTGCCTACCTCCCATCAGCACTGGAGTCACTCTCCTCTGACTGTCATTTTAAAAATCCACCCTCCCCCATTTTTCTACCTCCACATTTTGGTATCTTCACTATAAAATATTTTTCTAATTTTTTTTTCTTCATAGAAATCCTAAAGCTTAAGATCCTACTTGAGTTCTCTTCTCCCATGAAATATTGGTTAAGCACACCAACCTAACTCTTTTAAAGTATTATACAGCATCATGCCATGTTTTATACTTACCATATAAAGCCTAGTTTTTATCTTTTCATAAGCACATTTTTATCAACCTTTATGAAGTGAAATATTTACAAGACCCGTGACCCAGACATGCATATGCATGTGTGAGTGTCTGCACATGTATTTGTACACCAATTATTTCAACTTCCAGCTAGATTGTCACTGGCCTAAAAACAAAATTATAATGCACTTCGTCTTTTGCAGGTTAACAGGATGGTCTGCATGAAATAATTCCAATCAAAATTATTTGTTAATTTGATTCTGGAGCTGAGAGATCTCCTTTCACAGGCTTTCCTTTTTATATAAGAAATTTGTAAAGAATTTTTTTTTAAATTAAGCATTTGGCATTTAGGATACTGGTTTTCTATATTAGAAGAAGGTTTTCATTATAGAAAGCAAAATACTGGTCAGGCGAGGTGGCGCACACCTGTAATCCCAGCACTTTGGGAGGCCGAGGCGGGCGGATCATGAGGTCAGGAAATCGAGACCATCCTGGCTAACACGGTGAAACCCCGTCTCTACTAAAAATACAAAAATTGGCTCGGCATGGTGGCGGGCGCCTGTGGTCCCAGCTACTCAGGAGGCTGAGGCAGGAGAATGTCATGAACCCGGGAGGTGGAGCTTGCAGTGAGCCGAGATCACACTACTGCACTCCGGCCTGGGGGACAGAGTGAGACTCTCATCTCAAAAAAAAAAAAAAAAGAAAGCAAAATACAACCAAAATTTTTAAATACACAAAACTTCATAGTTTGATTAAAGGGAAGTACAGAAAGGGGATAGTTTTTAGTGGCAGGCACTCCCTAGAACATCTTTTAAAGTGGGGAAAGTGAGAGACATGTAAGATAGAAACATGGTACAGAAAATAAAGCATAAAACAACCTTAACCTAGGGTCATTACACTTTATATGTTCTATTACAATGGTCCAAAAGAGTTTTATTTGTTAAAGAAATGAAAAGAAAGACTTCCTAAGTTATATCTGCTGTGTTACCTCAGATAAATGAGATGCATTTTGAGGAGGCACTCATATGTCCTAGATGTGTACAAGAGGAATCACAAATTTGGAGATGGGACATGTTTCCATATTTGAACCTGATAAGCACTTAGGCACTGTGAATTTTCAGTGTTGATAATGAGGAGGGATTTCTGTAGAAAATTCTTTACTGTATCTGAAATAAACCCTAATCCTTTATACTCTCACCAAGAATATTAAGACAATAACAACTGCCTTATATCTCCTACCCAGAAGGATAGACAGAAACTTGATAAAATTATGAGACATTTAGAAAACTATTTGATAAATCAATGATTTAATTTCTGGAGTGTCTTCCACGTGCAAGTTAGCATGTAGTAAAGTATGAGACATCTTGAGAAGACAAACAATAAACTAAACAGGGGTACAGGTTCTGGAGTCAGACTGCCTGGGCGTGAATCCTAGCCCTGCCAATTACTAGGACTGGGGACCTAGGGCAAACTACTAAACTTGTCTGCGACCAGTTCCCCATACACAGGGAAGATAATTATAAAATACCTGCCTCATAGGTTGTTGTAAAAATTAAATGAAATAGGTAAAGTGCTTAGAATACTGCCTGGCACATAGAAACCCTCAATAAATAGTAACTATTGTCTATATTATTTCTTATTAGCCTCAACGAGTTTGCAATCTAGTCAAGGGAGTGAGACAGGAGCAATGAAAATACAACTAATGACACAAGGCCTTGTGTACATGACAAGTGTCAGATAAGTCAGTCCGATACTGAGTGTTAGTTCTGAGAAGAGAGAATCATTTTTAGTTTTAAGTAATCTTGCCAGGAATCCAAGCGAGGGATTTCTTATCAGGTCACAGAATTTTTAGCATAGTTATGTTATTTTGGTCATGGAAATCCCTTTAACAACAATTTCAGAAAAAGCCTCTCCTAACCTTTGGGTGTATTAAGGCATCCAGATTTTCTCTCTGACCTGGGGAATGAAGGCGTATCATCAGCACATCCAGCCTTCATGTAAAACTTGATTATGGTCCTATCCAATTACCAGAAATTCGTACAAGTTTCCAATGGCCTCTCAGCTGTGTCTGGCTTGACTGAGAGGCCATACAGTCCAATAGTTCCACAGACTTGGCCAAGAAACATAACTTGAAAGAAGGAATAAGAACTCTACAAATGAAGATGGTCTTGTCCCACAAAGATGCGTCTTTATACTGAAAATAAGCATTGTACTAAACTGTTTGGTTCAAAGGCAAGATTCACCTTTAAAAATTTTTTTACTGTTGTGTATTTCCTGGGGATGGAGTGTGTCATTTATTTTTATATTCCAAGTATCTAATACGATGCTTGGCATATGGTAGACACTGGGTAAATCCCAGATGGATGAATGAGAAGATACAAAGACAAAAAGGGGAAGGGAAAGAAAGGCCTGTTTTCAATGTAAGCTAGGTTGAAATACTTTACCAGCCTAAGTGATATCCTCACCCACTGATATGATTTGGCTGTGTCTCCACCCAAATCTCATTTTGAATTGTAGCTCCTATAATTCCCACATGCGTGGGAGGAACCCAGCGGGACATAACTGAATTGTGGGGGCGCACTCTCCCATACTGTTCTCGTGGTAGTGAATACATCTCACGAGATCTGATGGTTTTATAAGGAGAAACCCCTTTCACTTGCTCTCATTTTCCATCTTGCCTGCCGCCATGTAGGATATGCCTTTCACCTCCTGCCACAATTGAGGCCTCCCCAACCATATGGAACTGTGAGTCCGTTAAACCTCTTTTTCTTTATAAGTCACCCACCCTCAGGTATGTCTTTATCAGCAGAGTGAAAATAGACTAATATACCCATGCGACCCCTGACCCCTCAACTGTCTTATCTGAATCTGCCTTTTAGCACTCAAGACTTTTAATATTAGTTATATTTTAAAATACTTATATTTATTTCCAAATACATGGTAAACCAGAACATAATTGGCATTCCTAAAGCATTTGTCAAATATATGAGGATTATTGAACTAACTGAATGCTCTCTTGGGACAAGCAAGGACCTACTATGCTCGATGCTTCTAAAAATGCCTACTCTTGTGTATTGTGTAATGTACTCCAAAAAATAATTTCAGGTTTATTTAATTCCATATTCTGTATGCATTTAATATATGCTTAATAAGCACTGGCTATATTTCAGATACTGAGTTAAGTAGTGATATAGGGTTAGTGGCAACCATAACCCAGGCCCTTAAATAGCTTCTCATCCCATGGGAGAGACAGAACAAATAAGAAACAGGCAGTTGGAGAAATCCTGGGGGAATGTAAAGCTGCTACAGGGCACACATCAGAGGCACCTAAGCTATGGTAGGGTGCCAGGGGTTGGTGGTTTTGGAGAAGTGATGTAGGAGGGGAAGTCTAAGGAATTAGGCTGGCCTAAAGAGATACATGAAGGGATGTGCTACGTCAGAATGAAACAATAAATTTAAACACAGAAAAATCAAGGTGTCACCAGACTCAACTTATAGTAGATACTTAATAAACAATAATGGAATAAATAAATTAATGCACTAGTGTTATGTCATGTGAAACCATCTGACATTGAACTATCCCCAGGTTCTCCCCACCATGGACCAAAAGTGACATTTGGAAATGTGTTGCAATAGTTATAATACAAAACAAAGCTTGTATATCTCCACCCCATAGAGCTCCCACAGTATATACTTGAGCTTCCTGACTTTCCAGAATGTGCCAACACAACCATAAAGAAAATCAAACAGCAATCATTGCAAATGCCAAATGCTGAACTTTTGCAGCCAGTATTCCAAGGAAGAATTCTCTGTGCTTATATTTTTTGAAGTGTCGGCTACTTCTTGGTGTTTTCTTACCAGGGATTAGTCATTGCAAACACTGTTGACTAAATGTGGTTTATTTTAACATACAAAATGCCTTTGTTCATTGGCTTTCATCAACCCCATCAGAGACAGGCCCGGACCATGCTCAAAGCTGCAGGACACTTGGAGAAGTCACACTGTGGTTGCTTGTCTTCCCTGTAAAGGTTACACTTCATGACAGAGATTAAACATCTTGCCCGTTCTATGATTGCTTTTGAAAATTATGCACTAATGATAGCCACTCAGCAAGTAGCTTAGTCATTTTCCTTTAGCCTCTGTAGAGAGAATCCCAATTTGGTCATTTCTCCAACAAATATTTCTTGGGTGCATATCATGTGCTAGAAACTGCTACATGCAAGGTACAGTGGCCTATAAAACAGGCATGGTCCCTCCCTCATGGAATTTACCTTTGATTAAAGGTACACATTGAATACACACCGGGCAGTCAATAACAGAAGCCCGACTCTCCCTTCATCACCGAGAGGCTGGCGCAGAGCCCAGGGGCAGGCTGTTGAACACTCTCTCCGTGGAATTTGAATCTTGACCAGCATGCTTGTGCAGTTTTGTTCCCAAGGACACTTTCAGTTTTACAGAGCTATCCAGGAAGTTCAAGGTATCAGAGTGTTCCTACAAATTGCCATTTATTGACTATCAATTAAGTGCAAGCATTGAACTATGCACTTTCCTTATATTATTTCTACATATATTATTTGAAAACTTAAAAAAATGGAAAGGCTAATGTTTCTTGGCAGACACACATAAATGATTTCTCAGGGACAGCAAATACATGTAATTATAGAAGGTAATGTAACAGGTCTCTCCATATTCCCAGAGCTAGCCATACCACTGGACTCACAGAAGATGCTCATCACTGATGATCTATAGGTATTTCTGGGATTGCTGTGACAAAATAAAAGGCAAAAAGTGAATAGTGACAAATGCCAAAGAGATGCAGAAACCACAAGATGGAGGACTCACCTTTGGCAAATAAAGCCAGGGATGAAGTTTCATAAAATATATTTAGTACGTGTGTGTGTGTGTGTGTGTATGTATATGTGTATATACATATATGTATATATATACAGATAAATGCATATTTACTTATCTTTTAAAAGCAAAAAATTAACTAAATCATAAGCACTAGTTTCAATTCATGGAATTTCAGAGGATAGCCACTGGGTGGTAGAATTCCCACTGTTTAGTTGGGAACAAGAACCCCATTCCTTTACTTAATGTCAAGCATTTTGTGCTGACAGTATAACTCATCCAGCTTTAAGACCTCAGAGCTGTCACGCGTTGTTCTTGACTGCCCAGTAGATTTGTAAATGCACCACAATTTCCCTTCACAGAATTATCCCTTCTTGACTGGGTACACACCAAGAGCCAGTAAGCAAAAGCCTCACTCGATTCTCACCACTCCAGGGTTAGCACAGAATAGGGAAAACTTATTGACATTTGAATCGTGATGAGACTCCTCTTGCAGTTTAGTTCCCAGGCTCCAGGTCTTTTAGGTGCTAAGCCTAGTTCAACACTCTCTCATCAATTCCATCAGCCATACATATTCTTCTGCCTTTCTGCTTGAGGAAGCTAGAGTTGATTCTTTGTTTTCTATTCTGTTGTTTGCAACCAAAGAACTCTAAATTATAAAACAACTACCATGGCTAAATACTGAGTGCTTTCCATGGAATGAAATGGTTCTTGGAAAAGTAAAGGACTTATTCATATCACATTTACTATCTTTACAGATGTAAGGAAAGCCAAAGCTATTACTTCCAGGGGTTTGTAGACTTCGTCTTAATTCTGTCAAAATGCATACCCCCTCTGTTCCTGGCACTGTGCAAGACATTTTCAATGCGTGGTTTCATTTAATTCTAACAACCACCAACTAGAACATAAGTTCCAGGAGGGCAGGATTTTTTTTGCTCCCTGGCTCACTACTATATTCCTAGAACATTTTCACACATGATAGGTGATCAGGAAATGTTCGCTGAATGAATAAATAACCCTGAGGTAGGCACTATTTTACAAAAAGAGAAAAAAGATATTCATGGTCCTACTGCAAGTCAGTGGTAGAGCTCAGGTTTGGAAGGCAGGCATGTCTGACTACAGGGCCCAATTTCCTAACCATCTTGCTACCATTGCCTTTAGGTTCTTGGGATACAAAGAGAAGAGAGGGTTGCTGACCTCAGGGAGTTTGGGCAAGCCCCTTTGAGTCCCGGTTTCCCCATTGCAAAGTAGAGATATGGCCTTCATTTGGTTTTTGAAGACTTAAGAAAGTCCTGGAAAATGCCATATAGAAATGATACGTTAATATTGGAAGTCTGTCTAATGTTCAGAAAGGTAGAAAATTGACAGTCAAATCTCACCTTTGTCATTGCTAGCTGTGACCTGGCAAGCCTCTTAACTCGGAGACTCAGTTCCACACTGCAGAACATTTGCCTTTTAGTCTTTTTAGAAAGACGGGAAAAATAACTACAAGTTGTATGGACTGTCTCTGTGTGTTGAAATATAAATACAAATTAAGGTATATAAATATATACTTATATAAATATAAATTATATAGATAAGTATAAATTTATATTTTATAAAATAAATTAAATATAAATTAAATTATGTAAATATAAATTGATATAATATAAATAAATGTGTTTATAAATATAAATTAAAATAGTATTGTAATCAGTTTTAATACTAACCTGTTCCAATACACAATTCAAATACATTACCAACTCTGTGAGCTTTCCAGGGAATGTAGTAAGAGAAAACTCAAGCATCATTTCAAAAACTATTCTTCTTTAGGTTGCCTCTGTTAATTAGTGAAGAGTTTTAATGCTTAAAATGTCAGTCCCAAGTTAGGCCAAGACAAGATTCTTAAAGATGATGCCAACCCATTCAGACACAGAGCCACTAGCAAGCCATGTCAGACATGATCTTTGGCTTGTCCAATTATCTCTAGTTGGCCTGAATGCTGAAAGTATAAGGGGAAGGTACATTTAGGGTCTTCCAGCAAAGGAAGGAGAAAAGATGTGTTCAAAGAAGAGGGAAGGAAATTGGGAGACTGCAAAGAGGAACATTAACAAAAACTCCAAATATTTAAAATATAACACCAAAAAAGAGAAAGAATTTTTCTATAGTCTGGTCAATAAGGAATATTCAAGTTTCACAGAAAATTCAAGAAGAATGGGGACTTGAAAAAGGGCTTTTGAGTTAGACAATTAAGAAATCTTTGAGTAGAAGGTGGGGTACAGTAGCTCAACCCTATAATCTCAGTGCTTTGGGAGCTCTACATGGGAGGATTGATTGAGGTCAGGAGTTCAACAGCAGCCTGGCCAACACAGTGAGACCTTGTCTTTACAGAAAATTTAAAATGAGCCAAGTGTGGTGGCATGCACCTGTAGTCCTAGTTACATGGAAGGCTGAGATGGGAGGGCTGCTTGAGCCCAGGAGTTTGAGGCTGAAGTAAGCAATGATCACATCACTGCACCCAGCCTAGGCAACAGAGCAAGAGACACCCTATCTTAAAAACAAAAAATAAAAGAGTAGAATGAGGGTTACCAGGAGTGGGGGAAGGGGAAGGTATGCAAAGATAAAGGTCAAAGTGTACAAAGTTGCAATTATGTGGGATGAATATATCTAGAGATCCAACATACCACCTGAGGACTATCATTAATAATATTGTATTGGATTCTGAAATTGTACTAAAAGAGTAGATTTTAGGTGCTCTTACTACAAAAAATAAAGTAACCATGTGAGGTGATGGATATGCTCATTTGCTTCGCTGTGGTAATCATCACTGTGTATTTCTAAACCAAAACATAATGTTCTATATATTAAATATATACAGTATCAAATAATTTTTTAAATAAGTCTCTGATAACAGCAGAGGAAGCACCACTAAACTCAATGGCAGAGAGATTACAAGCAATGCTATTGCTTCCTGATAATCCTTCAAAAAATGAATACTTCAGCAAGAAGCAAAAGAAGTAAGGAACAACAGAAAAATTCTAAAAAGTCAAGGAAATCTAAATAAAGAGTCAAAAGATGAATGAAGGAAAACACAAGGGCCAGAATCCAAATAATGGTGAATGGAGAGAATTGGGTACCACTGGCTTGCACTCTGCCTAATAGACTCTTGGTAATATTTACATTCTGACCATTCTTTTAAAGCCCCCGTGGGATGACTAGGCTCCCAGGAAAAATAATAATGCCAGGTAATACCAGTTGCATGCTTGGATATTTATCTTCATCCAATCAGCAGCACAGCTGTTACCATAATACCCTGATCAATAATTTGCTACTCAAACCAGAACACTATGACCTCTAAGTACAACATATTTCAAACTAAGGGCAAAGACACAACACAGCCCTTTCTCAATGTGCTACAGTGGGAGTGGTTGAGAGCACTCTCATGTTTAGACAGCAATAAAACACTGTTTTGTAAACATAACCAGAAATGCAAAATAGGCACCACTTTATCTTAAACATCAATGCACAAAAACCTGTATTATTCGAAACAAAGAAAGAACATGCTGAAATGGAATTATTGACCTATCTGAAGATTTTGATACAGTCACCAGACCCAGCCTGGAAGCTGCTCAACAGCTCAAGTTATCCAGGTAATTTTCCCAGTCCCCTAAAAATATTTCCAATTTGGTTTAGTAATGGTTTAGAAGATCACAAGTTAAATGTCACTCATTCATTCCTTCATTCACCAGCTACTGAGTACCTTTTATGGACATAACATTGAACTAGAAACTGAGGAGTTGCTAGGAGAACACAGGAACCAAAAGATATAAAAGCCATTATCCCTGCTTATAATGTAGGTGAGAGAACACCACGCAGTGTTACGTATTTACTGAGCTCCTATTATGTGCAAGGGATTGTATATAAGAAAAAGATGAATGAGGCATGGTTTGACTTCTTAGTCCAGGAACAAAAAAAAAAACCAAAATATTTCTGTAAAAATGCATAACCACAAATGCAATATGATTTGCTGCCCACTAAAGGAAGGGGAATGATCACAGCTAAGTGCAATTTGTAAGAACTTGTTTATTTGGGGAAATATACATATATTCCATTGCATTTTAAAAAGAGTTATATTCCTCACTAAACTTGTCTCTCAGGAGACTTATCCAACAGGCATATTCTACTGAATTTAGTATGAAGACATGCCCAAGAGTTCAATAAAAGATTTTAAAGCTAAGTTTAAGATGCATTATCAATACTTTGTAATTGCCTTCCTTCTCAACCAAACGCCAGCAAAAATCTTAGTCAATCAGTCAACAAGTATCAACCGCATACACACTGAGGATGAAGAATGTCACAAACTGTGCCCAGTTTCACAATTCTAATATATGCTTTTAAGTACAAGCCTCTGCAAATGGAAGTGTCTACAACTCTATGGTCAATAGGGCATGAACTGATCTGTTGACCAGTCTGTGGCGGAACAGATTCATGCTGATCTCTCCACTAAATAATACAAAATCTACTCGGACAAAGTCAGGTCAAGGCTCTGCTAGATGTTTAGGTAGAGGTGGAATTAATCAGGGAACACTTCCTGAATTTGAGAGGTTCCTGTGATTTTAAAATTTGAGAAAACCGAAAACAAGAAGACAGAAATAATTCCAGGCATTTGGAAAATGTGAAAGAGGCTGGGAGTAGGAGGGGATGAGAAGCGTAGTGCCTGGCAATAGAGGTATTAATTGGGAAGCAGTGTAAGGGAGTGATGACGATCTTGACTGTTGGAGTTAGGTAATCTCAGTTCTTCTGGCTACTTTCTGTAACTTGGCCCTGGGCAAGTTACTTATTTAAGCCTCACTTTCCAAACTGTAAAATGAGGTAACACTTTTAACCCATCATGGTGATTATGAGAATTAGATAAGACTAGTATTTTTTTATTTTTTTTGAATTAAACTCTATAAAACTATGTTTTTAACATTGCCTTAAGATGTTGAGTCCAGTGCTGGGCACGCCCAAAGCTACTGTAGTATTATTATTATTGGCAAGAAGAAGCCTGGTGAATTATCAAACTCAAAGCAAGAGAAAAATCTTTACTATGTGGGGCAAAAGGGAATCCCTGAAATCTTTCCTCCAGTTTATTTGCCAAATAAACAATGTCCTCGAAGACACCCCTCCTCATCAAGCCCTCCATGACTTCTCCAGAGCTCCATCATCATATATTGTTCACGAACTTCCTTGCAATAGCAGCCGCCCCACCTGCTTTACAATCTGCACATCACATTCCCCTCTGCACCTTCCCTGAAACATGTCTTCTTCTCATTCTCTTATTTCTGTTAACTGAGCCCAAATTCTCCAAATCACCCAAGTTTGAAACCACAGCCATGTTTCCTCCCTTTTTTCACCGCAACATCCAATCTATCACTTAATATGATAACAATCTTTATTGATCCTTCCTTCCAGGAAGTCTCCCATATGCATTCCTTCCTATCATTGTCACCATCACCCCCGAATTCAAGCTCTATAACCTCAAGCCTGAAAACCTCAACAGCTTCCTCACCAGTCCCCTGCTTGCAAGCTCTAAGATAACCTTTCTTCACGGATGCCACCAGATAACTTTTAAGAGTCCCTGGTGTCTAACAAACCACATATTGTCTTCTTTCTGCTTGTCCTGACTTAATATTCTTTATATATTTATATATAAGTATATATATTTATTTATGACTTAATATTCTTATGACTTAATATTCCACGTGCCTGGGCCTCAGTTTCTCCATTGTGAAATGAGCATGCTAGATGAAATCTCCCCTCATATTAATTTAGCACAATTCCAAGATCCCATTCACTTGTATGTACTTTCTCTGCTGCTCTATTAGATTAGTCCCCAGTCATCACTTGGTCTTTCCTCACCACTCCTGGGTTGCTCATAGCATTGTCTCTATCCTATTCAGTGCACATAGTAGGTGACAAACATGTGTTAAAATAATAATAAGATGAAAGTTGATGTCTAAACTACCCACCTTTCCTCTCCGTCCATGGAAATCTCTCTACATCTTGAAGATCTGTATCTTTTTTGTTGTTGTTTTTTGAGACAGAGTCTCACTCTGTCACCCAGGCTGGAGTGCAGTGATGCGATCTTGACTCACTGCAACATCGGCCACCCAGGTTCAAGCGATTCTCCTGCCTCAGCTTTCCGAGTAGCTGGGATTACAGGCATGTGCCACCACGCCTGGCTAATTTTTGTACTTTTAGTACACATGGGGTTTCTCTAGGTTGGCCAGACTGGTCTCGAACTCTTGACCGCAGGTGATCCACCTGCCTCAGCCTCCCAAAGTGCTGGGATTACAGATGTGAGCCACCGGACCAAGTCTTGAAGATCTATTTCAAAAGCAACCTCCACCAGGTTAGCTTCCCTCTTCACTCATAGGTTTCATAGATCTCTTCCCACCTCTAAAATTCTTAGAGTAGTTTGTTATTATCATGCCAATGCTCACATGTTTCCTTAGTTTTTAAGGACACTGAAGGCAGGGGCTAATTCATTATCTCTTGTATTCATATGGTGCCTAGAACAGGGCTTTGTCCAGTGACTATCCACATTTTACCCATTGTCTGATTGCGTCACCCGGGTAAGTCTTGCCTCCTTATACAGCTGCGCATCCCCAAAAGAAGGGAATCCCAAGTCCATATATTTGGTCTGTAAGTATCATGGTTTCTGGTAAAATTTTAAGTACATAGCAGATGCTGAAAAAGTAACGTTTGGTTTAACAATCAAGTATGGTATGTGTAAGGTAGGATACCTTCAGGAGTAGCAGGGACCAGCCCTGGCAGGGGAGAGGAAGGCTAAATCACCTAACTATGAGTTACTGACCCCAAGGCTTGTGGTTTGGGGGGGAGACAGCAAACTGGTTTCTGATCCCTGGGAGCACACAAACAAGAAGTTAGGCAACCTGGTGTGCACTGTATTGCAGAGTCACCCTTGTGCTAAAGATTAACAGCCGGTCTTAAAGGGGACTAAAGATCAACAGCAAGCTTGCAAAGCACCAAAGACCTCACTGGCAGCAGACTGCAACTGCAATTGCAACCAGCAGTTCTCTGCAAAAAAGAGGCACCACTGGCCAGGTGCGGTTGCTCACGCCTGAAATCCTAGCACTTTGGGAGGCTGAGGTGGGTGAATTGCCTGAACTCAGAAATTCGAGACCAGCCTAGACAACATGGTGAGACCTCGTCTCTACTAAAAACACAAAAAAATTCGCCAGGCATGGTAGTGCTCGCCTGTAATCCCAGCTACTCAGGAGGCTGAGGCAGGAGAATCACTTGAACCTGGGAGGCGGAGGTTGTAGTGAGCCAAGATCGTACTACTGCACTCCAGCATGGGCAACAGAGCGAGACTCTGCCTCCAAAAGAAAAGAAAGAAATAGTCATGGTTTGATCCTTCAACACCATCAATGGAGCATCTCAGTCAAGTAAATATATCCTTGAACATGGCAATGTGACTGGCCAGTGTTTCTAAGGATTCCAGATAGAAAATACCCATTTCTTCTCTGACACTGGGGAGAAGCAGTAAGAACCAAGAAATCTGAGTTCTGGTTAAATACTAAGTCCTAAGTTCCTTATCTGTGGGAAGACAGAAACCATGCATAACCAAGGGTAGTGACTGACAGTTAGCACGGCCCCAATAAAATGTTTATGAGAAGGCTGATAATTCAGATAGAATCAGACCTATTAAGAGAGAAGACCTAGGCATGGTGTCTGGAACACAGTAGGGACTCTATAAATGTCCTAAATTTCCTTGGGTGCCAAGTAGGGACTCTATAAATGTCCTAAATTTCCTTGAGTTGGCACCCAAGGAATTTCATTTCTGCATTTCATTTCTGCAGTTCAGGGACAAGTCTCCTTGAGGACTGAGGCCTTGTGTTAGACACCTTTCCTCCTCTTACTGCACCTGGCATAACACCTTGCACATAATAATATGAGCTCAAGAAATATCTGGTGATTAATTGCCTCACAGGTAGCATCTGTGGCTGAAATCTATTCCACACTAAATTGGCAAATGCAGGCTTCAGAATGTAGGTAAACTGGTTAACCTGAGAACAGTCTTAAACTTTGATGGTCAGCAGCATGGTTTCTGATGAAATGAGTGGAAACTAGCATATTGTTAAGTGTTGTAATCTACACATGCGGTTATATGGCTGAAACTGAGATAGCCCACTCTTATTCCTACACACACACACACACACACACGCACACATTCACATGCGCACTTAGAAGGTGGTGAACGATAAAGAGTTGATGAGGTTGTTTGTATACACTATATAGAGATAGACAGACAAGAATTGACAGAGCAATAGGCTCACAAAGAGTTGTTAATATGTAAGAAAGAAAGCTACCAGGAATAGCCAGCCTAGTGTTTTAAAACTGCATTTTCTTTGCTTTCTGCTTTTAAATTATACACTGCAAAGTCACTGAGGAGAAGGCTTTAAGAAAACTTTCATTTGCTATGGTGCAGTTCGCCGGTCTTTCTCTACCTAAAAAAAATAAATAAATAAAGCCCTAGAAACTTTTCTTTCTTCTCACAGACATTAATAATGATAGCTTGAACTGTAAAGATTTGGTTTTACTGAAGGTAATGGAGTAATGTTTATTTCCATTAGACTAGGCCTATAAAATCCTCTTTTTATAACCATGAGCCTACAATTTCTAAACAGCAAAGCTTGACATTTTGGTCTCTGACAGGCAACACTTAATATTGGGATGCTTTAAAAATCTATATGAAAAAAGCTCTTAATACAAGATAGGCCGAACATTTTCCCCACAAATGGTTTGTTTTAGCTATCTCTCTTCCTCCCTGATGGACCAGGAAAATCAGACAGCTTATTGGCTTATTTTGTTAGGCCAGGTTAAAGGGATGCAATGCCGAAAGGCTCTTAGAGGAGCTTACCCTTGAGCTAAAAATAGCAGGCACTAGAGAATTATCTTAAATACGACCAAACTTGTTCTGTACTGTGAATGCAGATAACTGTAATATGTTTCCATTTTGGGTCATTTCAGAACTTTTTTTTTTTTTTAGCTTGGCTTGCTGTAGCTGACTATTTAATTCATTTCTGATTCTATTTGTCACATTTGCTCTCAGAGATACCGCCCGGGGGTGCTTGACTAAAGAATCCTTCTTATTTAGCTGCGCTGCTTTTGTTAAAACCTAATGAGCCATTGGACTACGGAGTGCAATGTAGACGGGACTTGTTAGAAGGCAAATTGATTTTCAAATGTTATTAAGAACCTACTATGTGTATCCTTTTTCTTGTCTTCCCCCTAAGAGGTGGGAAGTGCAGTTTGCTAAATTTTATAAATAAATAAGAGGGTTTTTAACTTCTGACTTATTGAAGACTCACGAGTAAACAATTTAGCAACAATTATCAAATTTCCTCTCTTCTCACCCTTTTCACAGACATTTTGACTCCTCTATCTGTGTCTTCATGGTACTTCATTTCTAACTGTAATACAGAATGTATCCGCTTATTTTATAATTAGTTGCTCAAGTCTGTCTTTCTCACTAGCCAACCAACTCCTGACGGGAAAATTCTGTGTCATAGGTATTATGTACTTAATACATCTTTGTATTGTGAGGACTTACATTAGTGCCTGGCATGTAGTTGTTGCTTTTTAAAATAGTTGATAAATGGGTCAAATTAAGAATGAATGAAATCAGGTTCTGCATTAGAGCATGCTGCATTGGAACATACTGAATTATAACATGAAAGTTCAGACTAAAATCCGGACTGGGTAGACTGTCCCGCCTGAAAAAGATAGCTCACCAAGCTTTTGCTAAAATAGCAACGATGTCCATATACTCAATTGTACTACAGACACCAGAAAAGGGCAGGAAATTAAGGTGAAGGAGATCCTCTCTCTGCTATTTTTGCATCCTGGTTCCAATGATCACAGATTATAAATGAAAGTAAGGTCAAAATCATTCACAACTTCTGAAAGATCTGAATGGCCTTGAGAAATTACCCATCCTTCCCCAGCCCAGGATTTCTTTCTAGCCCCTATGCTTGATTCTTCCAAAAATAAGGTAACTGCGATACAAGTATGGCACAGTAAACTTGTGCAATCATGCACACTTTTCCACAAGAGGTAAACTGTTTTCATTACAATCATAAATGAGGAAACTACAACAGCAACAACGGCAAAAACAGTTGCAAAAATTTTAAGTCTGAATCCATTGAGAGGGTCAAAAAGCAGCCAGGAAATAAGGGCACAGTGTTGGGAACAGCGTGTTGGGAAGCGGTGGCCATGCATTTTCATCAGCTCCCTGGGAACAGCCGGTTCCTTGAACAGAGACACACTTACTTTCATGCTCTAGAACCCCAGTAAGGTACCTATTCCTGAGCTCTTCATTGAGTGTCAGAGCTGTTTTCTCTTCTCGGGGAGAGAAGAGTAAATGCTCTGTGTCTTCAGTAGACATACAGCAGTGCCTTTACCCGCCAATGCACATTGGCTTAACCAACCACATGTCTCCCAACTCCATATATCTTCATCTGAGCAGCAAGGCTTGTAGCGGAGTTAGGGAGTAAGTTCACAGACACTCTGGCAGACACACAGCATACAGGTGTCACTATTGGCTCTGTTTACAAACCATCTCTTGGAGAACACATTCTCAGATCTTGGATATGTCTTGTTTTTAGCATGATTGGTCTGAATGGCTGGGAAGGTCATGTTATATTCTCTCTCTCTCTTTCTGAATTTGGTAGAGCCCCTGTAAATCCATCCATTAACAGAAACTAGAGAGAGTTTTAATGTGCATAGCTTTGTGGTAGGGACTGAGGAGCTAATGAGGTCCCTCTTTCCCTCATGCAGTTTATAATGCACCTTGAGAGATTTAGCCAAAAAGCTATTACCTAGAAAGCCGGACCACAATTTAAAGGCCTTAACAAAAGAAAAAGATGCTCTTTTGCACATGTGACAACAAAAATTCACTTTGTGCCAAAGAGGGCCACACACACCTTCCTAAATTTAGGGACTTAATAGTTTATCCTGTGCCTGGTAAAAGCTTTCATGTAAACACAGACCAAAACAACCAGTCTTTAAAATAGCACATTATGACAATACCGTTTACGGAAACGATATCTATGGAAAGTTTCCTTTGGGTTCTCGTTCCTTAAGACTCATTTCCAATGGCACTCAAAGGAAGACAAATTTAATTTCTGATAACCCCCAACTGCACACCTTATTCTATCCCTGCCTCTGCACTTAATTTGCATGGATACTCTCCGTTCCACTGCTTGACTTCATGGAGGGTGCAGAGATAGCAGGGCAGCCAGCCTTGCACACAGCCTGGAATCAGCTTTTATGTCACTGGATGAAAGGTCAGGTGAAAAGGCTCACCACTGGCACAATTAATCTGGTCACTCAGGGACCATCTAGTGGTTCAAGAATAGCTTGCAGGTGAGTGATGGACAGGGTCATGGCTGCCTGGCTGTACCAGGGACTATTACGATAGCCATAAAGAGAAAGGAAAAAATTGAACAAGGGGAAGAATTACTCCTGAAAGAGACATGAAGAAAGACACAAATGTCTTCGTACAAAGGATAAGCATGAGAGAAAGTACCAAGGGAGCTCACTGCTTACAGTGGTCAAGGAGGGATGCTTTGAAACTGCCAAAGTTTGAATATTAATGAAGGGTCATGGCCTGACCAAGGCTCTGGGTCCATATAGAGAACCTTGAGCTGAGCATTCTCAGGGGAAAGGTGCCAGAATCAGTCAAGAGAGTTTGGATAGAGAAGATACGGCCAGAGCATTCCCTGGGTTTTTAGACAGAAATTAGATTTAGGAAGCCCAGTCCTGTACATTATCTGAAACTCTTTATGCAAAAGCAAGTAGCGCATCTTAATGATTGTTTTGAAAGCTCTCGGGTTGTTCATTTATTTATAAGGGTCTCCAAAGCAAAATGGGTGGGGGAGTTAGTCTCAGTACTGATATTACGATTTCATATGCTCCAAATGAATCCTTACAAGTGAGTTGTGCATTGCTGGGGTGGTGGCTTATTTGAGGACTGGGTAGGATAAATATGGAAAGCCATGAAGGCAGAAGTATAGGCGATTTCATTCTAAAGGAATGTGGGAAGTTGCTTACTTCATGATAACTCTACTGAGCTATATTTCTCTTGGCCAATGTCCCTGTAGCCAAAAAGCTTTACTATTGATAAGGAAAAAGAAGGCAGTGGTCTCTTTATTCAAGAAAATTTCAACAGTTGTATTTTTAAGGGAAGGTGTAATCTGACAGATGATAAAACGAAGTTCAATATTTCATGGAGCATTTTCTTCTTTATTATTGAAGTCTACACAGGAAACACTTACAGGATAATATCCAAACTCCATTAAAATCTGTTAGATCTAAAACTACGTGTTTGTATGTATGCCTCACGTACTTCCTCACATGATCAGGCTTTAATCCACATAGACGCTGGTGCAGATAAATCAAAGAACTTAACTTGCTAAAGCACCATACTTTTATTAAAGCTTTTTCATGGAAAGATTTCCGAATCATTTACATATTTTCCCCACTTTAAAAATTATGAGGATTGGTTTTGGTAGCACTGTCTGGTATTGCAAAATGACTATATGGACCTATTGAGAAATATGGGAGTATTTTCCCTCAAACTAAAAGGCCCCAGACTGTCACATTTTCAGGGTTTGTCAATTTGTCGTAGTTTGTAGTCTTGTCTCTTTTGGTCAGTTGTCACTGCTCACCATTATCCTTTTACTGTCACCATTTCATGAATTTTCTAAACCATTTCTTCTAATGTCATACATGCTCATAGAACATTACGTATCGGATAGAACATTAGACAACTGGATTCATTTAAATCATAAGTAAAACAAAAGAAAGTAAGTGTTAAGTGAGGGGTGAAGAAGTGTATCTGGGAATAAAATGTGTTCCACTTGAGGGAATTTTTCTGAATCTAGTTTGGCTTCTCAGAGACATTTTAGAAACAGTATGCTTCTCACCTATGTTTCAGACAATTGATAATCCTAAATTGTTAATGGCTACAGAAATTAGGTTTTCCAGTATGAATTATAAAAATAACCATAAAAATGCATACTATCTATAGAACATACATCTTCTCTTTCAACTTTAAAAGATGTAGCTGGAAATAAAAATAAACCAGCAACTAAAGGAAAAAAAGTGGTATCCATTTTTTTTTTTTTTCTTTTCTATACCACAAAAGCAGCAGGGAGGTCACACAGTCCTATTGGAGGGTATCATCCCTTATGCTGAATCACAGAAGAAACACATTTGCCATTGAAAGACAAATTAAACAGGGCATGGCTTACACTATGTGGGTCCCCAGACTCAGTTATCTGCCAAGACCAGGCAACATTTCATAACCTCCAAATGTATCGAAACACAGAACATTTGTTGGCTCTTTGTGAACATAATGTCTTTGTCAAAATTCTCAGTTTGAACAAATGTTGCAAAGTGGTCCAGACTAGATTCATCCCAGGAGAAACCGACACAAATTCCTTTAGGACAGGGGCAGCCACCTCACCTACATTGCTGGGATTGCCGGGTGATAGGATTAAAGGAGCTAGACAGTGGCACTGTGACCTAATGTAACTCTCAAATCTGTTGCACACAGAGCCCTGGAATTGGGGACCAGCAGGGAAAAGAAGTCACTTATGCTATACAGCATTGCTATCTTCAGACTTTCAGGCATTTGCCCAGACTCTTCTCCAGCGAGAATAGGAGGTGAACCTGCCTATCAGACAGCACTGCCTAAATAAAAAATGCAGGCTGAGATATGCAGCTCAGAGGAGAGAGCAGGGTGTCCCTGGTAAGTATGGGCTGGCAAGAGACAAGAGGATTCTGACATGAGAACATATCTGGACAGAATCTGGGTTGGCGAGGATCCCTGGACACCCAGGATAACTATGTCTGGAATACAGAAGCTCTAACTTCACATCTGAGCAAATGAGATGGCACCAGGGAAGCTAATGTCCTTAAGCCAAGAGCCCATGGAAAAACCAAGGACAGTCCTGTAACAGGCACTTTTCTCCTATGCAAGAGCCGTTTCAAAGCAGAAATAAATTTCTCAGAAAGAACTGAGAAGAAGAGGATTTAAGCTCGATTATTATAGGAATCTGAAAGAGATCTAATTGAGTAAGGCTTGGCAGGGGTGTAGTGCTTGGTACCTCCAGAGGGAAGAGGAAAGGGATTGCTAGCATTCTTCCCGCACATGCCTCTTCCAAGGGTGCAGGATAGCCCCTGGATAGCATTACCCCATGAAGCAAGGAGCTATCACTTAGAGATGATGGATCCAAGAGAGAGACAAAAGTCACATACACAGGTGTCTCAAACAGGCCAAAAGCATGTCAGTCCTTCCAGCTGGATTGAAATATCATTCTCAAATAGAAAGGTCAACAGACCTAAAATGGTACCAAACAATTCTCATCCATAGAAGCCCCACCAAGGGCACAGCATTCTGGTCAGGTCAGACTTGCACACTGGTTAAAGAACTCTCCACTAACAGTCTTGCTCTCTTCCCTTGGGTTGACTTCCTCTTGTTTCCCCTCCATACCCCCTGGCAATCCTGCAATTCCAATGAGCAAACTGTTATTTTAATATACTGTGTGTAGGACATCATAAATTTCAGGTCTTCCAATCTCAAATATTCTGTCCCACTGCCCTGCATTTGTTGGGGCAGTGGGACAGATCTTGGTTTGGAAGAGAATGGGGTCTTGGTTTGGACAGAATGCTCCTCTAGCTAGGAGAAATGCTCTCCAGCAGAATTCCATTTCAAGGTGAAGGCACTTCTAAAGACAATTAAGTAGGAGAAGGGCAGAATTTATCTGCTAGTGATAACTGGGTAACAGAGAGATGGAGAAATTCCCTGCTCTCCTTCCTCAAACAGACAGCTTCTTCATCACTAACCAAAATGTTCAGGGAGCCAAAAACTAGGTTTGCTTTTAACCACTGTATCCCCCTAAAATGGTCAGACACTAAGCATGCTAATGGATGACAATTATATTTTGATGAATGGGTAAGTAAATAAGTGAGAGGAGAGATGAACTTTTAAAATCCACAAGCAAAAAGACATGTGAAGATGTTGCAAAAGTTGGAAACAGAGAGCTTTAGCCAGTGCATTGGTTCTTGTATAAGAAAATGTGGGCCCAGTGTAGTGGGTCACACCTGTAATCCCAGCACTTTGGGAGGCCCAGGCGGGCAGATCACGAGGTCAGGAAATCGAGACCATCCCGGCTAACACGGTGAAACCCTATGTCTACTAAAAATACAAAAAAGAAAAAAATTAGCCAGGCGTGGTGGCGGGCGACTGTAGTCCCAGCTACTCACTCAGGAGGCTGAGGCAGGAGAATGGCGTGAACCTGGGAGGCGGAGCTTGCAGTGAGCCGACAGAGCGAGTGGACGACAGAGCGAGACTCCGTCGCAAAAAAAAAAAAAGAAAAAGAAAAAGAAAATGTGACCAGCCATACCCCAAGTGATATGGGCTGAAAAGAAAAGTTTTGGTAATAATCCTCAGTAATACTGCATAGTGCTTTAGAGAATTTGAAGTACTGTCTCAAGGTGTTGAAGTTAGCCACTTAACCGGGTAATACAGATTGCAATGCCTTTTTGTCTTCAGGCCATTGGAAGAAAGATGAGGAAGGTTGAACACATCTAAGAATTTCTCAAAAGTGAAAACAGACTTGCGTCAGTTTCTACCATGCCTCTGGTGCAGAAAGATCAGCCACTGTGGAAACCGGTCTCTGAGTTTCTCCGTAGCTACCGGCGAGCACATTTCATTCGTCCTTTCTCCTTTTAGTAAGGTGCAAATTTGGTTCAATAATTTTTTTCTGCATCTCTTTACATTCTCTATCTCAACTGAGTTTGAATAAAATGTCCAGCTTTCACTATTTCCTAATGCTCTGGTAATAAATTAAGTGTTAACTGGGGTGAAAAAGCAACAAAAAAGCTTGCCAGAGTATAGCTAGAGAATTTCATGACAATTAGCACTGATTTGCACCACAAGAATAGAAAAAAAAAAGAAGAAGTTTTAAATGGGGAAATAAAGCTACTCACACATACACATCCCCAAAAAAACCTCCAAGAACTAGCTGAAAATGATAGCACTGGATGACAGCAGAAACACAGCAGATTACCAATTAGCATTCACCCAAGAAAAGCTAGTGCTTCGGAGGGAGGGGAGAAAAGGAACTCATCAACAGTAATATCAACTTTACAATAGCCTTGACTGGTTATCTACCCAAAGGAAGTGCTACCTCCTCACTTTTTCGTGACCCTCTCGACAATTCTGGGGGAAAAAATGTTAGTTCAACATTATCGCAAGCCAGAATATGACTCTATTTATGTGACAAGTTGACAACATACAATTTCATGCTTGTTGAACTGATCGGTGTTATATATTCACTGTGAATATTATGAAGCCTCACCATTATAAATATGAAACAGTATACACTTATTCAAAATAACTGCAGCAGTGGCAATTTATAGCTTGGTTGTTTGTGCTCTTATGAAGTCCAAATGCCACCTTAAGAAGCTGCAGCTCGCAGAAACAGATGTGCAGTGTGACTGCGACCAAAATGGATTGACGATGACCTATGTGAAAGCAGGCTATTACATTTTGGTCTGCATGGCAGCTGACACTGGTTTGTATTTAGATATGTGACTCTTGGGAACACTGTGTCCTTAAAGCTCTGTTTAAACATGGGCCAAGACATTTGTCTACTGGACTAATTATTTTACCACCCTTCTATGGCAAAGATCACTTTTTTTTCCCTAAAAAAAAAAAAAAAAAAGGATGTGAGTGAGTGTATATGCCACACACAGGCACACACTCTCACTACGCTTTGTAAAGTTACAGCAAGAACTTTAAACCTTGGTCATGTCAGGTGAATGTTGGCAAGATTTCCAGAATGTCTGCATAACAGGATTGTACCACTTTCTTGATCAGGTGCCTGAGAACAGGACAAGGCCATAAACCATCAAATCATAAGCTGTCACAGCAACTGCTTTTGGTCAGGATTTTTCCTCCTCTTCTCTACCCACTCCCTTTCTTTCTCTTAGCAAGCTTCAACCAATTTGCAAGTGTTTGCTTCCACAAGGACAAATTTGGAAGAGTGAAGAACAACACAATTTATCCAAATGTGGAAGGAAATGAAGGAACCAGGCACCTTGCTAAAGCTAGATATCAAAAATTTGCATAAGTAGTTTCCCAACCACAGAGGTGTTAGTTGGAACAAAATAAATTGCTTGTATTGTATGTAAAAGCACAAACCTTGACCAACTTGGTGGTCTCTTCCCTGCTTGTACATTTCTTAAGTACATCCAGAAATTCCTACTAAGAACTTCCAGTTAGTATCCCTCAATAGGGAAACCTAAAAAGATAATTGTTTGTGGACTTAGAAGTCTTCAACATCTTTATTTGAGAATTAAGAAACATGAGTCCAAAATATTTGAAATATAGAATTAGTTCTCCAGGATGTTCTTGTACTTCTTTTGTTTCTTTTTCATTTATTTGCTTAATATTAGGTCATATCCCTAGCTCTTTTTTTTTCTGAGATCCAGCACAGAAGTCAATGCCTGGAATCCTGGCTCTCTTTTGAAACATTTGAATTACAGTGTTTTGGAATTTCCTATTCTAACAAAGTTTGCTATCCAAAATCTGTATCTCTTTCTACTTTTCCTGTTGGGCTAAAGTGAAGGTGTTGTCGGTCTGTCTAGTAAATCCAACCTACGAGATAACATAATCACATACATTCATTTCTCAGGAACCTTGGCGGCTCTTATCTCCTTGCTTTTATGATCTCTTATGAACAGCCAGGAATAGCAATTTGCAGCCTGTTTGTAAAGCCATCTTAGTCTGAACCCAGCCTTCTCCTCTTTTATCACCCAGCGATATTCTTCAGCTAAATCCCATTCGCCACAGCAAAATTTACTCTGAGATCCATTTTAGAATAATGTAAGTATTCTCTGTGTGTATGGAACATATCAAACACGTAATGGAGGGTAATTATCATTTCAATGAACTATTTATTAATAGAAGATGTTTTGCGTGCTTTGCTTAGATTTATTGCTATGCTGCCCACTGTACATTGTAGCCTGAAGCTATTTAGTTCACGTTCATCAGCCTCTCAGGCAAGCAGCTCTGCTGTTCACACAGTTTTGGTTTTTCTATGTGCTTTTTTCAACTTTATTTTACCATTATATCACCTAGAACATTAAACACAATGCTCAAGTTCCATGTGTTAAATCACAATTGTTTTCTACTAAAGTTCCAAGCTACCCATTTTTATTAACAGTTACTTTATTAAATCCTTAATAACACAGATAGAATAGTTAGTTAATTTGTGTGTTGAGCCATGGATGTTAATTTGTAAACATAATAACATACTGCAATCATTTGCATAATAGCATTTTAATCTTTTTAGTAAAAGCTGTAATTCCCTACAAAGTACACTGCAGTAGAAACTAAGTGACTATTGGTAATAATACAAAAGGCCTTAAAATTCTGATCCTATTATAGTGTTGGAACATACCCAAACTGCTTCCATAATCTCTGAAATGTTACTGTTCTCTGATTTAGGTGTCTGTGTCAAGAATAAAAATGAAGTATAACTGGTAGCAGTAGACTATTTCCTAAATGTAATTTAGTATTCACTAAGCACCAGCACTTTGCAAATAGCTCTGAGGCTTTCCTTCAAAGTTCAGAGCTCCAGCTATGCATATTGTGTGGGGAGGACCCTGGAACTCACTCTCAACTCTGTGCTGAAGAGAGGGCTCTGATAAATCATGCTGATTTGGCACAGGGAAGGGCACAGGCCACCAGGGATTTGACTACTGAGTCTCCTTCCTCCTCTCTGCTCTACCAGCCTGATTGCTCCTCCTTGAACTGACGGCTTCTGAGCACAAGTTCAGAAAAGAATGAAAAAGTGCAGTGAAGCTTTAAAAAAGCTAGTTTAAAAAAACTCAATGGGGGCTCACTCTCTCTACAGCCCATTAACACCCATTGTAAGACTGCTCACCACCCCCACAAAAAAAAAGGAAAAAAAAAAAGTAGTTGTTTAAGTCAGGCTAAGTCATTTTATGCAAGATCTGGTAATTCATTAATCCATCTGGCTGCAAACCTTGAATGAATAACTTGCAGTAGTAATGGAGATGGGCAGGTGTACAAAATATTAGTGTTTAGAATCTGAAACTGTGCAAATCAGTCTATCATTTTGGAAAAGAAAAGGCACAAAAGTATCTTCTATCATCACTTTGGGACAAATGGCTTAATGGATAAGAAGTCATTTAGCTTCAAACAACTCTGCCATTGCCAAGAATAAGAGTATGTATTTCAGTGTAGATCTCTCCCCTTTTCCATGCTCTCATTCTAGCTACACTAAAGCATAGGATCCTGCCTTGCTTTCAAACGTACCTCAGAGCACACAGTCTTAAAAGTTAAAAGGAGACTGGGCGCAGTGGCTCACGCCTGTAATCCCAGCACTTTGGGAGGCCAAGGTGGGCGAATCATGAGGTCAGGAGATCGAGACCATCCTGGCTAAACACAGTGAAACCTTGTCTCTACTAAAAATACAAAAAATTAGCTGGGTGTGGTGGCAGACATCTGTAGTCCCAGCTACTTGGGAGGCTGAGGCAGGAGAATGGCATGAACCCAGGAGGTGGAGCTTGCAGTGAGCCGAGATTGCGCCACTGCACTCCAGCCTGGGTGACAGCGAGACTCTGTCAAAAAAAAAAAAAAAAAAAAAGTTAAAAGGAACCTGAGAAGTTAAGAAGAAAAAAAAAAAAAGGCTCTTACTGAAATTGTTTTACATCACATGCAATTCATTTTATAAAACCCACAATAAAATTTTTCATTACTCAAAGAATAGGCACATAATTATAGGGACAAATTAACCTTGTTAGATGTGAAGTCTGGGATAGGGAATGGTGGAGGAACAATTTGGCTCTCCGCTTTAACAATGTGGTCTTTAATGTTCAGTTTTTTATCTGCTTTCTGTGTTGATTTCATCCAGAGGTGAGTCATCTGCTGGGCTGTGCTTCCGGGACCTGGCGTAGTGATAGTGGTACATGGACAAATAAACACAGCATGTGTATAAAGTCTCTATACAGACACACGGTTACCATACAAATAGTTTGTCCAATGCAGCACCCTGAACCTTGTGATTACTTTTACCTACACTATTATCTTTGAAGTAAATCTAAGAAGCAATGAGCCACTTTTTCCTGATTCTGCTCCAAGATTTCCTCCTTGTGAATTTGGGTCTCCACTATTTTGGCCCCAAAGATATCCAGGCAGAGTAACTTTGATGAACCAGTTGAGTCTCCAGGAGGTTGGAAAAACCTACAAGAAGTCCACAAAATGTCCCAGTTTACTTTCTGGAGTGCCTAGAGTATCTGACACGAAATCATTGGTTTCTACCATCCCAAAATACAAAATAGCACTTTCTAAAATTATCATGCCTAATGAAACATACAAATTCTCACTTTGCAAACTGCAAATGGCTAAGAATCAAATCCACTTCCATAAAAAAAAAAAAAAAGAAAAGAAAAAAAAAAAAAAACAGCAGCCAATCTCATCTCTCCTAGCCACACCTTCCATTAACAAAAGCCACCAGCAGGAAAGTTAGTGCCAGTGAAAGATGGTCATGTAACCTGCATCCTGTGAGTTGCTATTTATTAGCAGGGGTTGATGCCAGGAGACAGAGCCCTGTGGGTCAGAACTCCTGAGTCATATTTTTCCAGTGGTCAGCATAATGGCAGGGAGGAAATAGGGTGATAAACCAGATGTTCCCAAGATAAGCCAGATGTTATCAAGCCGAGAAGTCTCAAACAACAGTGCTTAAATGAGGTGTGTAGATGAACACACACACACACACACATATACGCACACACACAAACAGCACTATTTAGTCTCCCTGCAAGATAACCCGACAGGAGAGGCTGAAAATAAAGCAGCACACAGGCTGGGTCAGATTGCTGCTTCCTGATTTGTGACTCTCCAAGATGAACATCTAACTGATTTATACCCAGAATTTGGAATTTTGTGGTAGACTACAAATGCAAAGATAAGTACAACATAAATTTTTAAAATACTCCATAAGTCTCCATGAGTTTCAACATTCTTCAATGTTCTTATGTTATAGCCAATTATCTCTCCACTTAAATGGCTATTATTTTCTTACTTGAAGTCTATGTTCTCTGTAAGTGTCATTACCAAGTGTGGCAAAAATCTGGCTGCGGGCCGTAAATTTAATTTAAATGACAAACATTTATTGATTGCAAATTGGAAATTCCAGAAATCTTATAAAAGTGATTATTGTAAATAAATTCAGTTCTCCCACATAACAAAAGAGAATTTATTCTTCCAATGATTAAATTAAGGTGAGGTTGTGTATACGTGCATTCTTTTTTTCTTGTCTATTTGTTTTGTTAAAATTCCAAGAGGTTTGCCATTCATAGAAAAGTCTGTCTGACCACAGGCACAGTCAGAAGCAGGAATTCATTACCATGGAAGGCTGCAGAATTTCCTCCAAGGAGACAAGTGAAAGAAAGCAGACACCACGTAAATTTGCGGATTGGGTTAAATATGTTCTGTCCCTGAGGCAGTGGAAAGATAGAGAGCCCCTTTGTAAAATGACTCACGAATCTAAGAAAGTACTTCAGCTCCTAAAGGTGAGCAGAAACTTAACCAGGAACGATATCCATGAGGTTCTGCTTCTCTTTGGAATATCTTTGAGTTTAGCATTCCTTACCACCTCTCTCTCTATCCTAACTCAGAGTTATCAGGGCTGATGGAATTTTCCTTCAAGGTACTTTGAATCTGTTCCCTGAATGCCACCCCCTCTGCTATCACCTTATCCCTTCCCTGTACCTGTATCACGTTGTGTTTGGAATGCAGCAGGGCCTGCTGTCTGATTTTCCGTATTTCCTACTTGCCTACACCTCTTACGACTGTCAGCATTATCACTCTTAAATACCACCTCCATTATGTTGATCTACTAAAAATCTTCAATGACATCCTACTTTCTAAACAGACTCTAAACATTTCCTACTGGGTTCTCACGACCCACCGGAATTCTGTACCTACCTTACATCCAAACTTACTCCCACTACTGCTGTGTTCCCATTAATATGTATTTTACTTTGAGTAAACCAAGCTCCTCACCTCCACATCCCCTCTATGAAAACGCTTTGCTCTTCTTCTCTTACAAGGCTTTGTGAATTTATTCTTGCTGTTTATCTCCTCAGCTAGAAATACACATACATACACACACATATATATACATGCATATATGCATATACGAGCTTGCAATATTTGCAAATTGCAAATATATATATAATCCTATGTAGGTGCATATACATATTATACATATACAGGAATATACAGTCTTATATTGTTTTCCAGTTGCTAAGAAATAAAAACACATGCATATACTTGTATATTTGTATACACAGTCTTGCATGGTTTAATTGTTTTACATTTGTTCATTTTGCCTCCCAAACTAGATTTAAAGTACTTTAGGACACAGGCCTTCTTTTGTGCTTTGTATATAATCTTCATATTACCTAACGCAGTTCATTCCATCAATAAACACATGAAGACTGACTCATTCATTATGCTACAAGTATTTATTGAGTTCTTACTTTCTGCCGTTTTCTAAGAAAATATCTAGAAAAATGTCAGTGAACAAGACAGGCAGATTCCCTGCTCCCCAAATGCTCATGGTCTGTTGAACTGCTGATATTTGTTATTTTTAACTTTTTGATAGGTACATAATATATGTCCATTTTTGCAAAATTGAGAATATAACTGAAGCCAAATGAAGAAGTGTAAAGTATCTACATTCCCATTAGAATAATCAAGTAGTCTTGAAAACTTCCACATTCATTTCCTTGTGGCATATAACAGGATAACTTACACACAAATACAAAACCAGCACTCACCCTTTTCTGCTACAAAGTTCACAGTTTCAAGCTTCCTGAGAGTTCCAGCAACCACCAAACATGACTGCTGGCTACAGCTGTGAAAGTCCTTCTCTCCCCATCAGCAAAGGCAGACCTTGGAATGTATTACAAGTAATGACCTAGAGATGACTGCATTCTCACTTGCCGTCGTTCTAACCAACCCCAAGTAGCTTCATTCAGAAGGAAAGACGAATGAATGAAAGATGCCCATTCAGTTGTATCACAGAGGCATTAAAGCAGGTATTAAAATAAACCAGGGACAAGGTTGCCCACAGTGACCCAGAAAGGCCAATATGCTATTTAAACTAACCCCATGCCATCCATCTTTACACACTGCTGTGCTGTAAAAGTAGTCCTTTATTCTCCTCCTTCAAACAATGCACAAAGGCAACAGACGGAAGGAAGTTATGTTGCAATATTCTGAAACATAAATCTTGCTACCAGCCGGTCCAGGGACGCATCCTGTTTTCCTTACACATGGATCAGATTCACTGGAGGCTGTTACCTCTAAGCCTTTTGCCTTGTTTTTTAAAGTGGCTTCTGAATCGTACCTGGTCACCTGCATTTACACATCCAAACACAGGTTGCGTAAGCAGAGAATATTGTTTGTGTGTCCAGTTACTCAACCAACATATGCCATTGCATGTTGCTACCCCCTCTGCTACCACCCAGAATTCTCTTTCTCAAATTGTGACATTCAGCTTCATTATTTATCATTATTTTGTGATGTTAAATAAAAATTAAACTTAGATTCAAACATACGGAAGAAACAAAAAGAAGAGATACATAATTTACTCTCAACATTTTTTATTTATTTATTTATTTATTTTTCTTTTTGAGATGGAGTCTTGCTCTGTCGCCCAGGCTGGAGTGCAGTGGCCGGATCTCAGCTCACTGCAAGCTCCGCCTCCCGGGTTTACGCCATTGTCCTGCCTCAGCCTCCCGAGTAGCTGGGACTATACTCTCAACATTTTAAGACTCTGCCACTCTATTATATACCCCTAAATCCCACTTTCTGCTATGACGAGAATTCAGAGAGCCGATGGCCAGTTTCCAGTGGTGCCACTGACGTGCTACTTGAGTCAGGGAGAAGCATTTAACTACTCAGTGCCGAATTTTATTCTGGGAATCCAAAGTAGATAATGCTTTGTTATTGTCAGATCAGAGACAGCAGAGCCCGTGACTGTTTAACTTGCTCAAGTACAAGGCCTTCTCAAATGTGATGAGGCAGGGCTTTGCAAACTGAAAGAAGGTGAGTGCAGGTGAAAAGTCCACTGTGAGTGGCTGGCCCTGGGAAGGCCCTTCCCTGAAACGCTGCTTGGGTAGAAGCAACACAAACCTGTGGCCATGAAAGAGTTATCTGGTTTCATACGAATCTTCTTCACAGAGAAGACCCAATTTTAGAATGTCACCTCTGCACAAAACATACTTTCCTTTTGCATTATAGAAAAGATTCCTGAGTTTAACACTAGAGGGCAAAGAGTGGAGGCGTCCTCACGCCAGGCAAATGCTCCTGAAGCTGCTGCTGTTGGTAACGGCATTGCCACATATGACCTCACCCTTTGCCTAGATAAAGAATGGCTTTGTGACATCAGAAAAAACTGTTATGGGAAGTTACCTAAACAGTCACTTTTGCCCTCTGACACTAAGAGAATACCTGACATATTAGTCCTGGAGCCCCAGGCATCCCAGTACCGTTATATGACTTCTCATTCTTTATATCCAGTACCTTACTATGTCTTCTTTCAGAAATCTGACCAATAAATCATTAGTAATTTATAAAGGGGAAGTTTGTGACTTTATTTAAAAGCAGGGTTTTTCAACCTCAGTGCTTTTTTCATTGGAGGTTGAATCATTTTTTGTGGTGGGAGCTGTCCTACATGCTGTAGGATGTTTAGTAGCATCCCTTGACTCTAGTCTCTACTCAGTAAATGCTCGTAGCATCCCCTTGTCCCCAGTGGTAACAACCAAACATGCCCCCAGACATTGTCAAATGTCCCCTGAATTGGGGTGTGGGGTGGGGACCAAAATTGCCTTTGGTTGAGAATCATTGGTTTAAAATGACCTAATGAGAGACTAAATTACATGAACCTTCTGTTTTAGAGTGCTGAAAATAATTTTATGAGCGTAGAATATGATACAGGGAGACAAAAAGGGTGCTATGGCATATGTTAAGCACCTACATGTAGATAATTAACTAGATGCTGAACCAAGACTCCTGAAGGTATAAATGTGAAGTACCTCTCACAAATACCACAACACAAAATACAGGGACATAAAGGTTATGGAGAACGTTGGAATTCTTTTTAAAGTAGCCCATCAGAGAGGCATTGACTCCTATGCCATCTCCCCCTACCTCTAAGTTATTCTCTAGCCTCTACAAAATGCATGGCATTCATCTGATATGGAATAGCTGATTTTTAGATAAGAGGTGTATGGAGATGGACATTTTTTAAAGCACTGTTTATTTAATGCAGCATGACTTAGAATGGGCCTGTAACCTGACAAGTGTACTGAGTGAGGAATGTTCAATTTACCAGTTCTAACTGGCCAAGTCCTCACATGAACTTTCTAAGACCCGGCTGAGAAGCCTGGGAAAGTAGAACTAACCACAACCTTCAGTGTTTCCTCCACCTTGTTCTGTCTCCCCAGTCCAAACTCTACTACCTTAAGCATTCTTCTAAAACCCACTTAATCCCCAGAGGTATTACCAAATCTCAACCGTCGGCAGAACCTACAGCCGTCTCAGCTCACTAGCTAACTGTACCTCCATGCCAACCCACACTGAAAGGAAAGATTCTGTTCTATTTTTAAATATATTGAGCAAAGAAGCAGCTTGATATGCCTTTGTAAAGGATGGCTGTCACCCAAATTCATGGGTTCTCTATCTTTAATCAAGGATATAAACTTTGAAGTCTGATAAATTTGAGGTTCAAATCCCAGGTCTTTCTTGTCAACTGTGTGATGTGGGGAAAATCAAATAACCTCTCTGAATTTCAGTGTCTGCATATGTCAAACAGAAATGATAATAATAGGACCTAACAATAGGTTGTTTTCAAGGATATGTGAGATGACATATATTAAGCATGAGTATACCAAAATGTTGGCCATTATTGTCATGACTATTATTGTTATCAACATTAATATATTCATCATTCACTCATGATTCAACAAACATTTATTCAGCATGTATTGCATGCTGGGTTCCAGAAAAACTCAATTAATATTTTAGACTTGGCCTTCTTAAGACTCGGATTTCAACCAAATAACATGGCAGTATAAGAAATGTCTTTGCGGGTGAATAAGAAAAGTGCAGCACATACTAGGTGCTCAGAAAGCATTAGATAATGATGACGATGATGGCACTGGCAGTTGTGATAAAGAAAACCAGCTGATTTGTCAATCTTCATTTAATTCACTTGCCAGAGTACTCACTAAATGTTTGTTCCTATAAAAAGTCATGTATTCTCAAGTAAATGAGTACTGATCTTGTGGGAAAGAATTTCTTTTCTCAGAGTAACACTTTAATAGGAATAGATTAACATTCTTTATTATAGGGTAGGTTTATAATAAGAGTCCAGAGTCACGGAGATAATTCTCGCTACTGAAAAGTAAATGAATTTTGACTGATTTATAAGTATACAGTAGATTAGTCAGGTTTAGAAATTCCCATTATATAAAGAAATTAGAGATATGTACCAAAAATATGATTAATAATAATAATCAAAAGAGCTCACCTAATTAGTAAAGCAAATAAAGGTAGACATCTACCCCCTTGGTTAAAAAGAAAGGCCTTCTTATTTATTAATTTATATGAGGTACCATTTATTGCTCATTCTTTCTGTGGGAAATAGACAGGAATAAACAGGTTTAGACTTTTGTTCTTCTTTGTCACTAACCTTTCACAACCCTTTAGTATTTCAACATAGTTTAACTCACTCACAGTTGTTGATTCTTAGTCCCTTAAATCTTTAAAAAAATAAAAATAAAAATAAACCATTTGTTTTCCAAACACTGTTTTTCCATAAATTAGAAAGTACGTAACTGTGATGAAAAGTCTTTTGGTGATAGCAAAGTAAGGACCCATTATATGTTCAGGCCTGTTACCATGTTAGTCTCGCCCAAGCCAAAGTCAATGAAAAATTAATTTTTCCAAAGGATGTCCTTACCTCAAATATGTTTGAAGGCTCATTGTTGTACTGATTGGATATTATTTCTGATTGGTCACTGCACCACTTGAGTCCACCCAGAAAGCTGTCTGTATCCAAGTCGTTCACATCTAGTTCAGAAAGATCAAGTTCAGGAAGATCTGGACAAAGAGGCTGGTCTTCACCAACCAGAGCAGCACACTGCAGGCGGCAGAAAAAATAAAAATAAAAAAATTTTAAAAAAGCTTCCATTAACCACAGGAATTTGTTAAACTGCAATAGCATGTGATAGGAATTAAGCCTAGTTAATTCAACGACACTACCAAAGCTAGTTTCTGGCACCTTAGTCACCAGGAAAAACATCCTAAAATCTTTACTCACTTGGCTCTTGAAGAATAATTTTCCTGCTTTATTCCATCCAAAATTCTACCTCCAAATACATGGTAAATACCATGCTCCATGAAGCTTTCTCTGATTCTTCCACCCAGAAATCAACTAGAAATTTTTGTACCTCTTTGTACAAAATCCTTGGTACCTGTTTGATAGTTACTGCTTCCAAAGTTTTAAACTGTCTTATGGTTAACCATAAGACAAACTTGATTTTACCTTGGAAAGTTTATCATACATCATAGGCGCTCAATAAACTATTGCTAAATGGAAAAAGAACAAAGGAACTACACTAGGAAAAATTTTCTCCATTTACACTCCTTTTAAGCATTATAATCCATATAATTCATTTAGCAACTAATGATGCAAAGCCCTTTGACTCATCTGTGATTCTCCTGAATTTTGTTATTTAAATCATTTACTCTTATTTGACTCTTCATGACTTTCTGGACTTCATTCTTAAAGGCAAAAGCAAGTTCCTTAAGATGAAGGACAAAAATCATAATTTTTTTTCTATATGGCTTTTGTATGTAACTTGCAAGGGGTCTGTGTGTGTGTGTGTGTGGTTGGCATCACCTAGTACCCGGAAAAGAAAACTCACAAGAGCATACCATCAGTGTATTTTGTTCATTATTTATGCATATCTAAACTGTGCTTTACGTGAATTCAAAATAACTATTTCTGTTTAGAGTTTCAAAATAATTTCTATATATTGAGAGGTTTAAAATATCTTCTACCATGGCTGGGCTGCTTATCACCAAGATTATTTTAGATTGTCAAAGTATTTCATCCCCTTACATGAACTAGACAGTCTTTTTAACTGTTTTACCATGGGGCTTTTGGAGGCAAGTGGACTCCCCTTACCAATGAGGTGGCCTCCTAAACTTGAATTGGCTACCTAACTGCTAATGTCAGTCTGCAGACAGTAAAGAACACTGCAGGAACTCCTATCGCAGGGGTCTGGCATTGCCAGAACAGTAAGAACTTCATCCACCTGTGAGTAGGGGTGTCTCAATCAGGAGGCACACACTGACGCAGCACCCTCATGGCCCTGCCTTCCAAGGTCGGGAGAGATGCTGTGGAATTGTTCACATCCAGGCAGCAGTTAGGCATAAAATGAAAGATGCACCTTGACATTTACATTTTGAATGAAGTAAGTTTTATGCAGATTTTCTTTCTCAAGCACCCCTGTTATCCCTGGCAGGGATTCCTAGCAGGCCACATTACACAGGTCATATGCAGCAGCGTGATCAAAAGCAACATGCTGAGAAGTAAGTACTGGGTAATGGAGTCAGCAGTTGGTAAGGGGAGGATGGGGGGAGACTGAAAATCATTGCCATCCTTTTCTAAGACCACTGGGCCCCAATGAGATCCCTGGCAGCAGGCACAAGGGAATGCAAAGAAAGGGCCGTCCTCGCCATCAAAACTCTTTCCTTATCATTTTATTAGTCTTTCCTTTTATTATCTGAGTTAGCCCAAACTTAACAGCTCAGTATACCTGACAAGGCATATAAGTAAGTGGAGGCTGGGCTGAAGAGATCTCATTCTGGCATAATGCTCGTATTTGGTTGTGGGTGTAACACTTTCCAGACTCCATTCTTGCCCAC
Source organism: Trachypithecus francoisi (assembly GCF_009764315.1). NCBI lineage: Eukaryota > Metazoa > Chordata > Mammalia > Primates > Cercopithecidae > Trachypithecus > Trachypithecus francoisi. Next base: position 23,118,279 of record NW_022681454.1, read on the forward strand.
ACAGCTGATCCTCCAAGCCCAAACACACTATCCTAACTTTTCCTCAATGTCACCAATTCAGAGATGGGGGAGAACTTTTTCAATGGTGCTAGATACACTAGGATGTTATAGGGGCATAGTCTTTTAAAAAACATGAACAACAAAGATAGTAACACAAAATTAAAAATAATCAAGAAAATGTAGGCTTTCCACGTACGGCTTAAGTTCCTGTTGTGAAACTTAGGAACCAACCATGTTTTGGAAGGCTAAAGTGGCATACTGATTTGTGGACAACTTTTTGGTGTCCCTCTCTCTAACTGCCCTCTTTGGCATGACTTGTTTAAAACCCTTTAACCTTCCATAAATATGTATTTTTAAATAACTTTTGAAAACCATTGAACAGACCAGGTCAATTTGTTATATTGGTGCTATCTTGTCATTTACATATTCCTTTCCTTCCTCTCACTTGCTCTCTCTTGCTCTCTCTATCTGTCTCTCTATCTCTCTCTCATTTTGCTTTTATGTTATGGTTGAGAAAAGTGCATGTGCTCTTGCCAGTGTTGACATGCTAATAAAATCTGTGCTTCTGAATGTGGCATTATCCTGCTAATCTAAAACACATTAGTGGTAGCAAGTGTTCCTGTTATTAATTTATATTTGGCCTTTGGACGATGCCAGACTTAACAGTCCAAGCCCTGTAACTGTCCTCATCTGACATGCTGATATTTACTGTTTCCCTATACATCTGTAACAGGTGTGCTTTATTGCAATGACACAGACACATTCTACTGCCTCTTTGCAACTATGACAGCTATTTCACAACTGTAGCCTCAATTTTATAATAAGATTTAAGAGGATAAAGCAGTCACTAAACACAAAAGGCTAATTATTGTATGTTATTTCACCCCACCAGACTTTTCTCTTAGTTAAGGAGCAGACAATAAATTAGCTTAACTGCATTGATGATAATGAATCATTATAATTAAGTATAATTCTCCATTAACCTTTTGGAGGTTTTTTGTGCCATTGATGGTAAATTTTAAAGAGAGAGAGAAGAAGGAGTGGATTTGGTCACATTAATTATATTAATGAAAAAAGAAACTTGGTTCTTAAAAAAATTAGTCAAGATGGGGAAAGGGGGTGGAGAGAGGGGCAGTAAAGAATGACAGACTTAGTAGGGTGTATGTCATTTGAATTGTCTCTATCAATCTTAGTAACCTTATTGTATATCACCTTCATTAAACTGTGAAACATGGGCACTCCAAGTAGCTCTAGTGATATAGGCCTTTATTAACCAATGTACTACCCTGTCATTATGTGCAAAAGGGCATAATACGTTTTAGGATGACAGCAAACATTAATGATTCAAAAAATGAAAACTGCCTACGCTACCTGCTGCTCGTAATATTTTAGACTGGTGGAGGTGATTCCCAGAGCCGCTGCCATGTAGGCAAAGCTTCTAGCATCTAGCTGCCTATAGTGTAACAGAGAAGTGACTGGCCAATCTCAGCCGACTGGCGACTCCATCCATGGCTGGACAAGTAGCCAAGACCTTTCCTCCTTAAGAAAAAAATTTAAAGGCCACAGTTTTAAATGCTTCTGATGCTTATTTGAAAATGACTGCAGGAATTCCAATGATTAAAATAAATCTTCCTTATTTCCATATGATCTAGTTCCTCAATCAACTCCTAACAGCATCAAGAATAATACATGATGGGAAAATGAAACTACAGCAGCTGAGACCCACAGTGCCAGCCAGACAACCACCCACAGGACACTCCGGCTACTCAAAGACAATTAGGACTTTGAAGCCACTTATAACCCTGACTCATAATGGCTACAGGGCATATGAATTATCCGTATCTATTCCACCTTACCAAGAAATCAGAACAAGATAACAATTACAATCCACAAATACGATCTACCAAGGCAAGGGAGGGCAAATGGAGCCAACATTTGCAAACCCAGCAAAGAGTTAAGAATCCCAGGCATGCCTCGCTAGATAGGAAAAAAGCATTCACAGACGGCCTTGGCCAAATTATTTTCACTTTAGATGTGTATCGCTGCACCACATGGACATCTTATTTAATCAAATCACGTGTGGGCTTGATCCTCCCCCTTACCCTACGTGCCCCCAGCTACCCAGAGGAAACACTCGCAGTCTTTTGCCAGATTCATTGTTAGCAGCTGGGATCCTCCATGCAATTCAATTCGAGTCCATCTCACCAGAGTCCACAGAAAGTTTCGCTTGTTTCCCAAGTTGCCCAAACTTTCCTTCCGAGAACATTCCATTGTGCCGAATGCAAACACGCCGAGGTCCTCCGTCCCCCGTCCCCCCCCCCACAACTAGACTCCAGAGATTACGAGGAAACTGCTTGCGTTATTTTCCCCCCTGTATGAATTGTAGCCAGCAGAGACTGTGGAATTGATGTATTGCTGTCTATTTTTACACAAGCAGCGAGCAGCTCCACACACAGTCCTGCATAAACTCTATTCTCTCTCGGCTTCAGGCAGCTCTCCGTGGTACAGGAAGATTTAACCACCGACGCGAACGGAAAACCTTGCACTGCCAGGCATTTCTTTTTATTCGCAGGCCAAATCTTTCAACCACGTATAGGAGTTTTAAAGGAAGCAGCATCGTTGTTTTGTGTTCTGTGGGAAAAGCAATCTAAAATAGCCCAGCAGGATTATTTAGGATTTTGTAAGTTCTCTGTCTGATGAACAGAGAGAGAGGGGGGGAAAAATCCGGAATACAGTCAAAACGGACTATATTTGAACACATCCATTTTAATATTTTTATCTTCGTCTTATTATAAATAGAAATGGCATTTTTCCAACCAGGCCACTAAACACCACTGGAAAGACTTCAGCTTCTGATTCATATCAATATCTTAGAGCATAAATATTGCATATGAGTAGAAACAGTGCCAAAGTCACATGGAAAGAGTTTCTAACTGCAACAGATACTGATGACAGCAGCTAAGCTTTGATTTGCTCAAGGCATCTCAGAGCCACCTTAAAATAGCAAACTTATTGGAGTTAAGATAAGATTGAGGTTCTCTTCTAAAAGCTCCTGCCTGGACTACTTTCCTGGCTCTTCTCTTTGCCCAAGCCCATCCCCCCTTACAGGAATAATAGCATCTGAGGGAAGCGTCAGTCCTGGCTGCAGCGCCGAGCCCAGCCCCAGCTCACCTCGATGTCACTCCATACAGACTCAGAGTCCTGGTTGCACATGTCCCACGCCATCCAGCTCCTGAATGACGCCAGTCAAGCTTTTTCAACTCCAATCCACAGTGACACAGAGCACACACTCATGCAGGCAACCAGCCCCTTACTGAGAGTGAACTGAAGGCACCTGTCTTACTACAGTCCCCAGTCACATGACAAAGCTATTAAAAAGTAGGCTGGGCTGTCACTCACCCAGCCTCCCTTCCCCTGTGCAGCTTGCTGCTCTAACTCGTGACGTCACTCAAAGGCAGCCCTCTGCCTCAGTGAAGTAACGCTTAAAAAAAAAAAAGAAAGAAAGAAAGAAAGAAAGAAAGGAAACACTTGGACTTTTGGAGGCTTCAAGCATCATGCTGTGATTAAAGCCAGCTTTGAATGCCACAGACTCTAAACGGAGCCCTGGCCATATAATAACCAAAATCCCCTGCAATCTTTTTTTAATTTATTTTCCTTCCAAAACAAGCAAGTGGCAAAGCTCCCTGCTTCATGACAGAGTCACTACATTCTTAGCTAAAATGTGTATTCCCTAAGAACTCTTTAATTCTAAGATCTCCAAGTGGACTCAAGCTCAGTTTGGGACTAAAGCAAGAGCTTATCACATGATGCATTTTTATGAGGCATTTTCTCATTGAGGGAGTGTTTGAAAGCAGCAAATGAGGCTTTTTTTTTTTTTTTTTTTTTTTTTGCTTGTTTAATCAACAACATAGGCTGTATTTGTTAAGGTATAAACAAACTCCTCCACCCAGAATTCGGCTGCCCCCACGGCAGTAGGGAATACCAGCTCCCGAAGTATTGCTGCAGTTTTCTTTGCTCCATAAAAGGAGAACAAGCCCCAAAACCCCCTCCTTTCAGCTTCCTTCTAATTATTTCCATTTCTTTCATAGGCTCCCAGAAAACAAGTGTTAGTAAATACAGTCGCTGCTGCTGCGCTCAGATCAGCTTAGATTCCGGGCTCCTATTTTTCATACATGTAGCATTTCCTCCCTAACTGCCTTAGGGTGCCTTTTTGAATAAACATTGAATTCCAACCCTAGTGCCCTGGGTTGTGTAGTTTGCATTTTGAAATCAAGAATGTCCGTGAACTGAGGGAAAAATACCAACACACTATTAGCAGAAATATTCAATTCCTGAGCTTTACTTTCTATTATTTTTCAGCTTGTGCCTTGAGACAATGAGGGCTAATGCAGGTGCAACTGTTTTATGATGACACTACATATTGAATACATAACAAACTCAAGGTACTGGATACAGTGGAAAAACACTTCCTGTAACATGACAGGGGTCTGACTTAACCCTTCCAAGTTCCCAGGAGATGTATACATGTATGTATTGTGTGAATAAACATGTTTTCATAAAATGTTAAACCCAATACACTTTTAGAATCAGCTCAATTCTTTCACTTGATAATAATTTACCTGAAAGCAACCCCCCAGTTATCTAAACATAATTTGTAAAGCACAATTCTACTGAGGTTAATATACCCTATTCTTCATTGTCCGTCTCCTTAAACAGAAAAACATGGTGATTTGCCCTAACACATATTTTAAATATTAAGTTGCTCAAATATTAAAGTGAAAGAAAGAACAAAAGAAACAAAACACCACCAGACTGCTACTTCTTTTAGACCACCCATATTATAAGAGATTTGTGTGCTGTGATAGCTGCAACAAGTTGCTAGTAAATTCCCAAATAACGTCAGGAAGTTGACAGTGTATCATTACTGGGCATAAAAAGGTGGCCAAGAGCTTTGACATTTTAAGTTTGCTGAATACAGTTCACAGGCACATTTTCCCTTTTACAAACAGGAGAAAATGACTGTAGTTTTAATTTTCTAATGAAAGAACAGGAAAATACAACCTCGGGAATGCTTTTATACAAGCAATTAGTGGCATTACTCTGCACTCCCCACAAAGAAACACTAATTTTCTTCCCAATTATATCCTGATTTAATGCAAAATTTCAGTAAATTATTCAAATTCAGGACAAAGGTCACTGACTCTCCCCTTAACAATCAACTGTGAAATAATATTGGTCACCTGGCCAAGAAGAGTCAATGTTTATTAAGTATTATCATGTGATTCTTCCACTGTGATATTCACTGATACTTTTATTTGTGTTCATCCAATGCTAGATATTCATCATATTTTTAAAACCTATTCACATCTTTTAGAGATGTTCTTTACATTGGAACAGGCTCATTATAATTTTTGATATTCTAACCTGCCCAGATTGTATTGTTAGGGTTTTCTTATTTTTTGCCATCTAATTATACTTCTAAAAAATCAAATCAGCACATGCACTGAAACCAGAAGTGATTTCAAACACACTTGTTTTTTCTTCACTATCACTATCACAAAGAGGACGGTAATTCAGAAGTAACAACATTTAAAGGACTTATAAACTACAGTATATTGCATTGCCCCCTCAAATTTCTATTACTGGACAAATAAAAATTAAATAGATTCTTAGGACAAATTAGAGTGCTTTCCACTATTTTTTTTTTTTAATCTTAAAACTACAGCTGTAATGAGAGGGATGTTTTAGAGGTTTTATAATTTTGTTAATTAACTCTTCAGATTAAAATTTTTCTTCTGTCCAGTTTTTTTTCTTTGCTCAGGAGAACTTAAATTGTTCATTGCTCACCAGCCTTGGTTTTTTCTGGTTCCCTGGGCCATTTCTATATTTAATTCCCTCTCTGCCTTGACTATTTCTCTCACTCTCTACCCACAGCCGTCCTTTCACCCCTTCGTCAACTCTATCTCCAAAATTTCCTAATATCTGGTTTCACACAACAAGGAATATTGAAACTTTACTGTGTGCACAGCCATGTATCACAGGGACTGCTAAGAAAGCATATAACATGGACACAAGAGAGCTTACAATTTTAAGGGGATGACAACCCTTAAAAATGGAGAATAATTTGGTATGAAAAACCAATGTCACTTGGATCAACACCCAGATTCCTCTTCTCCTGCTTAAAACACACCCTGGTGAGGTACAAGGTCCTTTCATTGACCACTGCAGGTCACACCCAAATCAAACTCATTTTATCTCAACAATAGAAAGAGGTATTTATTAACATCTGCCGAGTGCCCCTAATGCTGCATATCTACACAGAGCCTACATTCCATCCTGATAATTTCTCCCCTCTGTAATTCTGTTAACATTTTCCAGGGTTTCAATATTAGTAGAGGCAGGAGAATCTATCTCGAGTTGCTAACAAAGAGAAAGAAAACCCTCAAGAGAATAATTCAATTCTCGAATAAATATGTTGAATGAAGTGTATAACATTTGGGTTTCCCTCCTCACTCCTACCCCAAATTAAAGGCTCTTCCCACCCCTCCATATTTCAGACAACTGCCCATTTCTAAAAATTAGAATCAAATTCAAACCCCCAAACTCAAAAACCTCAGACAATAGCAAAAACAACCGGTTCTGTTGTCTATATTGAATATAGGTGATTTCAGAAGCAAACTCAGAAGAGCCATTAGGATAAATATATTTGTTCACTTGTTTTTATAAGTTTATAAGTTTTTATTTTAACAAAACAAACAAAAAACTACCAGACTGCTGCTTCTTTCAGATCATACATATTATAAGAGATGTGTCTACTGTGATATCTGCAATAAGTTGCTAGTAAATTCCCAAATAACATAAGGAAATTGACAGTTTATCATCACTGGGCATAATAAAAAGGTGACCAAGAGCTTTAACATTTTAAGTTTGCTGAATACAGTTCATGGGTACATTTTCCCTCTTACACACAGCAGAAAATTACTATAGCTTTAGTTTTCTAAATCAACAAAGAACAGGAAAATACAATCTCGGGAATGTTTCCATACACACTATTTATACAATAACTACATAAGAATATATGTATGCAGAAACTTCTCAGGAAAGAAAGGTGGGAAGCAAAACATATACAGCAGAGCACATATGGGCTAGATATTAAGGTCAGCACTTCATATACCACATCTTAATCAATTTAGTCCTCCAAACTATCCAATAAGGATGACCTGTGTACCCATTTTACAATGGAGAAAAATAAGGCTCGGCAAGGCTTAGAGAGCAGCTGAAAAGAGCTTGCGAATCACTGAGAGCCTTTCTAGAAAGAACTAAAGTTTCATCCATAAGAATAACAATCATCCTCAAATCAAAGCCATAGCAAAGACCCCGGAGGCAACTTTATAACTGAGGGACAGTCCACATAGCTGGAAACCAGTATTCCTGGGAATGCTGCCTGCCTAGAACATTCGTCCAGAAAGCAAAGGGGCCTGCCTAGAATTACTAATATTTGTAAAGTTAATCATTGTTAACAGGCACTCAATTGCTTGCTTTTAATTCCTAGAGGGACTAATTGATCCTGATACCCCACATCAGTTTCTAAACACATGCTTTGGGCCTCCGGTTAGAAGCAGAGACTGTGTAGAACACAAAAGTTGGTAGCAGGATAGGCTATAACAAAGACTTCTATAAATACTTTAAAATTAAACCTCATTTTCCACAAAAAATGTCACAGTGATGTCCATGTGAACAAAGAAGCTTTGAGGAAATAACTAGAGGAAAATCAAGACAGCTTGAATGTCTCCTAGCATTTATTTTTCTTTTTTTAATAAACAAGTTGTGATAGACAACCCCAGCAAAAACAACTCTCCTCTCCAATAAAACCAGCTCTATGGAACTGAGTCAGCCTCTATTTTAATTTGGACCTCAAAATGTGCTTTTGGTGTTTTTCATATTGAAACAAAAAATAACATGAAAATTAATCAGAGTTGCAGTCAATTGGACTAATCTAAACATAAAGCAACAATTGTACTTATTAAGCACACAGGTAAGAGACAATAAAAGGGTGGTTAAAATCTGATTTTGTCTGATGTTCAATTCTGTTGTATTTGTGAATCTACATTTTCATTTACCTTAATTATTCCAGGTTAATTTATCTATAGTGCAGAGAGTTATTGATTATTTAGATGATAAATATTCAATAGGATTATCTAGCAATTTTTTTAACTGGAAATGAATAAGGCATATTACATATTGTCAAATTTGGCACTATTTAAAAATTTAAAGTGCTACTGAACTTCAATACACAATATAACATTTCATTTACTAAGAAAGATTTTTTTTTCTTTGCACTAGCTGAAGTTAGTAAGGGCCAGGAAAAATTGAGGTACACAAATTGTTAAACTGAAAAAAAAAAAAAGGTAATCAAACTGTTCCCCTGATACTTATTTTTTAGCGCTTGAGTCCTAATTAGCTTAGCTTTTCTCGATCTTAAGGAAACAAAACAAAACAAAACTATATTTTGCAAATAGTCTCAAAAGGTAACAATAAATAGACAATTTTTTTTTCTTTTCCTTTTTTTAAATACCACCAGGCAGAGTCTTGGAAGGATTTTTGGTTATTTGACTTGTGTTTCTGTTATGGGTTTTTCCAGTGCTTTGATATTTGAATTTTGCTCTGATATGTATATATATATCCCAAACATGTCAGAGAGGTAGAAGGGAAATAAATTCTCATCTTAAGAAGCAATTAGCTTTGAGGTCTAAGTTCAATTTTGTGGCAACAGATAAACTCTTACTTTATATTTGCTGGCCCAATTAGACATAAGATTTTTGAGAAAACATCCTTAACCAAGACCACTTCTAGGACTGACCTCTACATTTAGCAGCTCAATCGAAAAACAGACATTAGATACTACTGGTAGGATTATACTGGGTATAATTTTTATACAGAGCAAGCAGGCAATATGTATTTAAAACTTTTAAAAACCTCACAGACCTAAAACACCTACTTCTAGAAATTCATCCTGAGGCAATAATAAGGGAATGTGTACAAAGATTTTTCATATGAGGATACCCAATGCAACATTATTTGTATTATTGAAAACTTGAATGCAATGTGAATGTCCAACATTAAGTGACCTAGTTCAATAAATTATAGAGAAGTATGTATATATATATATATATATATAATGTTATTAAAATCTGTTGTAAAATATATTTAATAGCATAATAGGAAAGTGTTCAAAATATATTAGGGTTTAAAATTAGGCTTGAAAAAACTATAATCATGAAAAGTTTACCTGTAAAAATATATCCTCAGAAAGAAGAAGAGGATGAGGAGGAAATATAACAAGCTGTTTGTAGTGGCTGATGACGTTATAAATACTTTTTACATTCCTCTATGTGAGTGTGCTTTTCTGTAATTTTCAAATTTTCTTTTATAAACATGCATGACTTTCATATTCAGAAGAAGAAGAATTATTCAGTTTTGAGAGGAACAGAGAGATTCAGTACTAAAGCCATGCCTGCTTAACATACAGGGAATGTAGCAGATAGAAATAGCCCCTGATGCCCAATATTGTATCTCAAATATTCATCATATATTTAAAATGAAGCCATTTCTGCCTGTCATACCAAGTCAAACAGCTACTCCACTTAGGATGCAAAGCTCATGAGCAACACTGAGGGAAGTTAGTGTGCAGTATACTTAGAAATCCCAGAATTATGGAGAGAAGGAAGCTATCAACTTCTATTAGCTTGCCTCAGAGGTAGACCAAAACCACTGTCCCCCAGACACCACTACCATCTTCCATTTGTTTCTCAATCTGAAATGTAATTGTTAAGTCAATTTTCTCTTCAAAAATCTTAATTAGCCTGGGTGGGGTTAAAGAAACTTCATTCATTTATATAATAGTAAATATTTTCAAGAATGGTTTGAATAAACTGGTAAGAATAATTCTCAAGAAGAGGGTCTATCAACTAACTGGGGAAAAAAGGAGGGGCCACCAGCAAAGGCTTATGGGAAGAGTGTTTAGAGACATGGCTTCCATTGGAGATGACTGAAATTGATTTGACCAGGAAAATGCAGCCCCACTTTCAACCCAGTGACATGCAAGTAAATTTCTGGAACACAGCCCATCCCTAAATGTGAAACAGCCTGTGTAAATGCTGCCATTTTGCAGCCCAGTGCTTGGGCAGAAAGCTCACTTTTGGCTTCTCAAGTATCACAAGAGGGGAAAACCCACTTTCTTTCCCCTGGAAGGTCAACTATATTCATAGGAACGAAAGCTTTATATCAGCCAATCTGATTTCATGTTCTCACAGTTTCCTTGGCCGTTTCTGCAGATCATTCTTCCTACACATGGGTGTTCATTATTTTAACTATTAAGAATATTTGTAAGAAGAGGGGTAATGAGGTTGAAACCAAAGTCAGCCAGCCTTACGAGATTTAAGGTGAGTACTGGAGGCTCAAGTCTACCTGACAGGTGGAGTCACTTTGAGGCTCTTGATTTAGCCCAAAATGAAAGGAAAATGCAAGATAAGAAGAACATGGCCCTCATTCAGCTATGTCACTTGCCAGCAATTCGACTTTGGGTGGTTCATGTAATGATACTGAGCTTCGGTTTCCTTATCTGTCAACAAAGATGGCCAGATTCAATTAAATCAAAGATCTTTGCCAGATCTAAAATGCAGTGATGTGCCTGTCTTGACAGAGACAGACAACTCAGGAAGACTTCTTTGCACAGGGTGAATCCAAATGTCTCGTTTCACAAAGACACTGGAAATCAGAGATGATGTACAAGAAAGGCAACTGGTGCTCAGTGTTGCTGAAAGAGCACAGCTTCATCATTTTCCTTGCAATACAGATATTTAACCACTCAACCATTCTAGAAAAAGAATACCAGAGAACTTGTGAAAAATAATACTTTCAACCACGGGTATTGGCTCTGAGAAGCTCAGCTTCCTAGAGACCTGTGTTTCTTACAAAGTTCAGGTAGCTGCCCAGAGAAGCAGCTGGCTTTCATCTTGTTTATCTTTAATTCTGGAAAGTAGCACGAGTCGTATGTAAGACCGAGTCCCTGCATGCACAGCAAGTGTGAAAACTACACAACTGATGTGGTAGTCACTACATGTGATTTAGAAATGGTGTCACCCAGAGAGAGAAGATTTAGAAAGGAGGATAGATATTATATTCAGGGTTTTGTACATAAGAATAAGGTCTACAGCAGCTAAGGAAATGCGAGTTTAAAGTAACATCCTTTCCGCCTAATACCAGAAGACCCTCCTTAAATAAAAAGCTCATTATATTTGGTAAAAGATTGTACATATTTTTAATTTAGAAGGTATCAGCTGAGATATTAATGTAGGGTGTGAAGGGAGGAAAAAAGGTCATATGCCTAATATTTTACCATAACAGTATTAGCAAATGTATTAAACCAAGGCCATATCACAGGATAGCATTTCCTTTTCAGCTGTTTCCTTTGTACATACAACTCTATTGAGTGAGAGACAGAAGATGTATGCTTTGGTGCCATCTAAGACCAACCAGCTTGGAGGTTTTCCTTTAAGGTTGAGTGAATGAATCAGTCATAGGAAAACTAACTTCTCTACCAGAAAATTTGGAGAGGGAGCACTGATGACATAGGAGTAAGGAAAAGATGACCAGGTAAATGATAAACCTCAGTCAGGACAATGCCTTGATAAACCCCCAGCTATTCTCACACGATGCTGGGTTCTCACTAGCAGTATTCACTGGCATTACATTCACATTTTCCTGCAACTAGGAAGAAGAAGTAATAAGAAAACTAACATAAGAAACCTTGATTCTGTGCCTGTGAGACAATCTGCAAAAAGAGGTTGACAAGAGACCCATTTTAAACAAGCCAAAACCTCTATTATTCTTTAAAGGGTCCAGATTGTACTTTGTGCCAAGCAGATGATCAGAGTAAATTCTTTCCCTCCCACTTTTCAAAACAAAACAAAAAAATCTTTAACAATTCCTGAGGTGGACTTTTTTTTTTTTTCCCCAGGCTTAAATACAGTGGCGCAATCTCAACTCACTGCAACCTCTGCCTCCCGGGTTCAAGCTATTCTCCCACCTCAGCCTCCTGAGTAGCTGGGATTACAGGCACGTGCCATGACATCTGGCTAACTTTTTTATTTTGTATTTTTAGTAGAGATGGGTTTTCACCATGTTGTTCAGGCTGGTCTCAAACTCCTGACCTGATGATCCGCCCCCCTTGGCCTCCCAAAGTGCTGGGATTACAGGTGTGAGCCACCGCGCCTAGCCCCTGAGGTGGAACTTTCTACTATCCATGTTAGTACATCCATTTGCATGCAGGCCACCTAAAAACGGGCCACACCTAACATTTTGCACAGCCATACAAAGCCACTAAGTGGGAACGCCTACCCAGGGCTCTCCTGTGGGTATGTTCAGCTTGTGTGCTCTCTTTGTCTTCTCTATGACATCATTCAATGTCACATATTACGTAAAAACCACAGGACAGGGGTGATATCCTGCATTGTGTTATGCTTTGTAACTGCTGATGCACCATATTTCAGCTTTGTTATTTTGTTTTAGCCCAAATCACACAAAACTATAGCTAATAATTTTCTAGGAAAAAAGCAATTTAACCAGTAATTAATATGAAATCAACCTATTCATTCCACTTACAGTATTATGTTTGTTAGGGATTTTATACTTGAAAGTATGGCCAAATATATCAATGAGAATTAATGAACTTCTGCTACACACCAAAATGTAGATAAATCCCAGAAATGTAATGTGAAGCAAAAGAAGCCAGACACACATGAAAGGTGCATACGTTATGATTCCATTTCTATAAAGCACAGAAACAGATATTTAACTTAGGTGGCTGCAAATCGGTGAGAGATTGCCCTGGGTAGTGGTTTGGGGCAGGGCAGGGAGCACCACAGTCAAGCGGGAAGAGGCTCCAGGAAGTTAGTTAGGGTTTCTTTCTTGCTGTCTGTGCTGGTTACATGGGTACATTGTTACTGAAAATTCACTGAGCTAAACTCTTATGATATATGTACTTTTCAATATCATATACTTTGATAACAAGTTCAAAATGCATAGAAAAGAAAGAGAAATAAAGTTTCTGTACCACACATTTTTGAAGTTTGCAGCCTGTCACAAAAAAAAATTCCCAATGTCCAACTTACCTCCTTAAAGCGTCCCTTAAACCACTCAGACAAACAGCCTTGGAGCAGGACTCAAAGGACTTGATGTCTAGGTTTGTTTGTCTGACTTTGGACAAAGCCACTTTAACTTTCTTAATCTATTTCCTCTTCTATCAAAAAATGAAATGGGATTACATATTCTCTGTATTTATTTCCTGAATAAGTGAAGTGAAAGAACATTACAACTCTAAAATGTTAGTCTTTTCTCTTGGTTCAAAACTCATTATTGAACGGTGCCATTGACTTGCTCGAAAAATGTGTCCCTCTTCTCCGAGAGCATGGACTTTGGAGTCAGACAATGTAGATCTGTTACTTACGATCTATCTGTAGGAACTGAAGACGTCACCTAAACTATCTGAACCTCAAGCACTTCATTTACAAAAATGGAAATATAAATGCCTATTTTACATGGCTCATGTTAAGGTTAAAGAAAATGAGTATAAGCCAAGTGCTTGGCATATAATGGCTACTCAATAATGATGCCTGCCATTCATGTTTGACTACTTAAAACTCAATGTAAAATCAAGCAACATTAGAGTAGATGCAAGTGTTTGCTCTTCACCTGCCTTCCTCACCTAAGAAAAATAAAGATTTGGAAACCAAGCACATCAGACGTTCTCTTTAAGTCCTATAGTAAGTTGACTTTCTATGAGGGACAGTGTTATCACAAGTTGTAGGATTGCCAGGTGGTTGTTTGTTTCTCTACTTACCTAAAGAAAAGTAAAAACCAGCCTCATACCAGTCTTGAGCTGGCACTACCTCTAAGGAGACCAGAAGCAGCAAGTGGAGAAAACAATTTTTGTTTCCATTAAGCTGGCCACAATGTTATTTGAGCCAAAAGTCTTTCAAGAATTTCTCTGTTAAGAAATCCAGCTGGGTGTGGTGGCTCACGCCTACAATCCCAACAGTTTGGGAGGCTGAGGTGGGTAGATCTCCTGATGTCAGGAGTTCGAGACCAGCCTGACCAATATGATGAAACCTGGTCTCTATTAAAAATACAAAAATTAGCTGGGCATGGTGGCAGGGGCCTATAGTCCCAGCTACTTGGGAGGCTGAGGCAGGAGAATCACTTGAATGTGGGAAGCAGAGCTTGCGGTGAGCCGAGATTGTACCACTGCACTCCAGCCTGGGCAACGGAGTAAAACTCCGTCTCAAACAAACAAACAAAAAAGAAATAAGACATTCATATGGTGCATGAAAACTGACAAGAAAGCATGAGTTTGGGACAATGAGAGGAACCACAAAGTATCAAATTGTGTTTTAAATGATGATATTTGAAATACACACAGAGGGAAGAATGGACAACAAAGCCACAGGAACAAAACAATTCAATATAAAGTTCATTGTGCCACCAGCAGCCTATCAACTCAATTGTCTTAGCATTCACACTTCTCGCAAATTTGTGATCAATCACATAATCGCTTCTTAAATTGATAAATGGCATAAAGGATATGTTACATTTTATCTTTGACATTTAAGGTACTTTTTTTTTCTTTAAAGCAATTTTCTGTGTAGTAAAATGCTGGCAAGTTGCTATCTAAGTCCAAAACTATGCCAGCCAATGCAGTAGCCACTAGCCACATATATGGCTACTGAGAACTTAAAATGTGTCCACACAAAAATTGAGACTTCTATAGATATAAAATATACCTGGAATTTCAATCTGAATATGAAAAATAGAATGCAAAATATTTCATTAATAACTTAGAGTCATTTGTCAATATAATATTTTGAATATATTAAGTCAAAGACTTTAAAATTAAATTTACCTTTTTAAAAATGTAGTTACTGGCCGGGCGCGGTGGCTCAAGCCTGTAATCCCAGCACTTTGGGAGGCCGAGACGGGCGGATCACGAGGTCAGGAGATCGAGACCATCCTGGCGAACACGGTGAAACCCCATCTCTACTAAAAAAATACAAAAATCTAGCCGGGCGAGGTGGCGGGCGCCTGTAGTCCCAGCTACTCCGGAGGCTGAGGCAGGAGAATGGCGGGAACCCGGGAGGCAGAGCTTGCAGTGAGCTGAGATCCGGCCACTGCACTCCAGCCTGGGTGACAGAGCGAGACTCCGTCTCAAAAAATAAAATAAAATAAAATAAAATAATAAAAATGTAGTTACTATACAATTTAAAATTAGATGTGTGATGTGCCTAGTATTCCTATTTAACTTTAAAGTTTTGCATTTGGTCTGCAAGTAACCTATATCATAGATGCATATAAAATTTATAAAATCAGGAAATTTCAGAATCATTAAGGGAAAGTAGAGCAGAGCCACAGCAATGCACAACTCCAGGGGGCGCTACTCACATCACAATCTGTAAAAAGTGATCCTCAGGACTCGCAGGCCTCAGTCTGCATGGCCCTGTATTGAATGCTGTACAATCCATTCTCCCTATAAAATCAGCAATCCCTTCTAGAGCATCCCTGGGGCAATCCCATAAAACTTTTCAGCACCCTCCACATCTTTTGCAAAACATATACAGAGTAATAAGATGAAAATATATAAAGTGAGTGGAAAATAGAGCTGACTATACTCTAGGATGCAGAAGATGGCCAGAGCAACACCAAGTATGCAAAGTCTGAGATATATACAAGGATGCAGGGTTCTCAAGAAGGCTGTTTCCTTCCTAGGGACGAGAGGCATTTTTCAGAGGGTAACATTCACTTTAATTACAAAATGCACCCGCCACTCTCTTCCAAAGGAGAAAAGCCTGTTGTTGCATTTATAATGTAGCTTTAGTTTTTGATGCCAAGAATGATTCAGTAAACACAGTTATGTTATGGTATACTATTTCTTATTCAGTACTCAAATTAATCTCAAGGCAGTGCTGGCATTAATTCAGTTTGACGCCTGTACTTAGGATTTCACATAGGTGCCTTCATCCAATTCTTCTTTGCAACTAATAAAATCTTAATTCATGGTAATATATTTATTTCTAGTTCAGTTCATGTTAAGGAGTGCAGTACTTTACAGAAAACTAATTAATATCAATCATATATTATAACACTTTTAATGGTTCATAGGAAAATCCTACACTGGGGGGAAGATTAGATGAACCAAGGGGTCTTAGCCCATCCTATTTACTCTATTTTTAGGACTTGAGAAAAAAACATCAAGCATCATTTCCAATATAAATTTAATTGAAGGTGTGCATCATAGGACGGCTGGGAATTAAGAACTCGGGTTCTTATCCCTAAAAGGAAATTGATTTGATGTGGCCCAAGAATGTAATTTACACCCTCAGACTCTGTTTTCCACCAATTTTGTGTAATAACCATATAATTTGCAGTTGGTGAAGATATTTAAATGGAGATGCATGGCATTATTAAAATAATGAACAACTTCACTAACAGCAAGCCTCCTGCAATTGTTGGTAACAACTCTACTTTTACACAACATTTGAGTAATGTTGAGGGCATCATATTTCGGAGATTGCACACATAGCCAGCAGGATCGTTTAAGTGTGAGTTCTTGACTATGAGTGCCTGGAGTTGTGCAACATGGTGGTCCTCACATTTCCTTAAGGAGCTACATTTAAAACGCCGAATTCTCCTCCAGAAAACTGGAGCAGTGGATTACACAACTCTAAAAATCTTTAAAAATAAAAATAAAAACTAAAAAGAATGCACTAGATCACTTGAAATGCATGGTCATAATATCCAGTCTTTCCAAATTAGGCATTTTATTCACTCTACAACAAATTCTCCACGCTGACAAACGAACAGCTTTAAAAAAAAAAAAAATGAAGTATGCTACATACTTATCTCTCTTTTAAAATTTTTTTTTGTCTGTTTAGCAATCCACATACAAAACCTCCAAATCTGGTATACACACATATATGTATCTTTAAAAGCCTTCATCACTATAAATAAAACAAAACCCCACCTACCAATAGCATAAAGCCTCCTAGGTGCAGAGATAATGCCTCCTGATACTCACTTTCAAAACTGAATCCATAGATGATAACCCCAACATGTGTGTCATTCATTTTACTGCAGTGCAAATACTGGTATCGCGAGATGAGGGAACACTCACAACAAGGGCTTCGGCAGGCCACTTTTTAATTCACAAGGGCATGGTGACGTGGGAGGGCACCTGAGAGTCACTGCTAAAGGAACTCCACAATAGGGTACAAATCTGAAACCCAATCTTAGCCAGATACGAACGTAAGAGCAAATATGTACAGTATCATGTGCTTTCCAGCAGCCCTGTGTCTCGAGGGAGCTCTCTGACATCAGCAGTTGAGACAGGTGGTTCCCTTTCCAACTGTGGAAAATAAAACCCTAGTGCAGAGGCACTAAGTAAATATAGCAGTACTGTAATTTTTCCTTGGTGCGCTCTCCCTGTGATTTCTGTTCTGTGATGATACTTTATCCCAGAAACCCATTCAGGACATCCATCCATACCCACAACTGACTAAACATTTGCAAACTGGTTAATATTGGCATTAAAGAGGGTGTAGAAGACTCTGTTTTATGGTCCCAGTTGGTAGAGCTAGGGTTTTCCTCCTCTCTTTTATTTGGAATACGTTGTCAAGTGGCTGCTCAAAACTTTATTGGACTATTTCACCCTTTGTCCCCTGTTATTAATACAACCCAACAGAATGACAGACAAGAGTCAGACCATCTTAAAATCACATGCACAGAGCAGGTCAATACCAATCATATCCAGTTTGAGTCTGAGAGCTAAAATCAGCTGAGATGTACTAAGCCCTTTGTGGTCACAACTATTTGCTTTTGAATTTAAGAATTACTCACAGAAGGGCACCCCGTAACGTGTGTATAAAATTACTTAATTCAGCTTCTATTTCCCTTTCTGAACATAGATACTTTTACACTCTGACAGCCGCTGGCTCTTAAAGCATTCTCCTTTTTGTTGTATCTCCTTAGAAACACAAATCTTGTTCCCTGGCAGCGGTGGCGCTAAGTGCTGTACCACATGCCCAAACTAGTTCTCCCTCGCAGCTTTAATTCACAGTAAGTGGCATGAAAGGAGGTCAACCCTTCTCAGAAAACACTCAGAGTTCTTTTCGACTTCAGAATCTATTTCAGAAAGCCCTACTCCCTGGTATGTAAAGAGCAGCTTCCCATTTTGAAATTCTGGCCATAGCTATTGACAACTTTATGGAATGGTCCACAAAAGGCCAAACACAGAGACATGATCACACTTTCAACTCTTGATCCTGGTTCTCTGTGGATTCTGGAAATGATATCAGACAAGGAAGTCAATAACTGCCATCCACTCTTCGCCCCCAGATGACCCTTTCATTTGAAAACTACTTATGGCATGCATACATGTTATGGCTTTCCTTCCCTGAGGTGTTCATTGAATGCTTAACTCAATAATGCCATCTTAATCCTGAAAGTTTCCATGGTGACCTACAACTGTAATAAACAAGTCTAAGGAATGGAAAATGAAGTCAGGTCCTCTTTAGTCTCCCTATTCTTCTTCACCTTTGTGAATGCAGCCTTCTCTGCTTCTCTAAGTTCGCAGTTCACAGATTTGGGGGCTAGAATAAAAATAAAAATAGTAATACAGAAATAGCATCCAGCATTCAGTGAATGCTTACTGTATGCCAAATGCTGTGCTGAGTAGTTCTGTAGATTATCTCATTTAATCCTTACACTAACAGTAGGAGTAAGTATTATTACTAATCTGATTCTAAGGATAAAATCACTGAAGTTGAGAGAGGTGAAGTAAGTTTTCTAAAAACAAAAAGCTTGTAATGGGAGACCAGAAACTTCAAGACAGTCTTATTTGACTTCAAACTGTTGTTCTTAATGTTGTTCTTAACGATCAGGCTATGCAGAAAAATAGCATTTTTTGTTTGCACCTAACAGTCGCATAACTTAGACATCTAGTAGTCTCTTCACAAATCAGAAGGGAACCACAGCTTCATGTTCAGCAGGAAGATAAAAACACCACACACATCCAGCTAAAACCACCAGGGAAATTAAGAAAAGGCAGGACTCAAAGATGAGCACAGCCAACACATGGCACCCTGCTCTGATCAAAAGACGCCTTACAACAAGTGTCTCTAAATTTGATCTGACATATCATTTAAAAGAGTGCACTATTCTTTGCAGATCAACCTTTACAGTTAACTTGGGGTGTCTGATTCAGGTCATCGAAGCACACCCCCAAGGAGAAGAAACACTTATTATAATGCCACCCTTCTCTTTAAATGAAATGAAGACTCCCTTTGAAGATAGCAATTCCAAACAAAGGCCAGAGTAAAACACATATTATGACCACATGAAAAATCTTATTATAAAGATGTTTTTCAGGCGGATGCAGTGGCTCATGCCTGTAATCCCAGCACTTTGGGAGGTCAAGGTGAGAGGATCACTTGAAATCAGGAGTTCAAGACCAGCCTTGTCAACATGGTGAAAACCTGTATCTACTGAAAAACAAAAATTAGCTGGGCATGGTGGTACATGCCTGTAATCCCAGCTACTCAGGAGGCTGAGGCAGGAGAACCGCTTGAACCCAGGAGGTAGAGATTTCAGTAAGCCAAGATGGTGCCACTGCACTCCAGCCTGGACCCTGAAGTGAGACCCTGTCTAAAAAAAGAAAAAAAGAAAAGAAAAAAAAAAAGATATTTTCCATGCTACAAATGTGTTTCCATGAAGTACATACAGTATATACAGTATGCTTATCTAATCTAGAACAGACCTTAACAAATGGACTTTAACTTTGTCTCTTAGCATCAATAGTAGAATCAACTTCCAACAGATATTTTACGGCCTCTGCTTGGAAATGTAGTCAAATATGAAAAGGGTCACTTGGATTAAGGTCACTGAAAACTCACTGTGGTGCAAGCCTTCAGAAAGTGGGGCTAAAATATGTGACTTTCTAATCTCCTCTGATTTAGGAAATATTAATAAAACAAACTCCACTAAATTTATTTCCAAAAATGTAGGCTTTGGGAACTTTGTGGCTCTGATTTAGGAGTAATCATAGCTGAGCTCCAGAGTACCTGGGTCACCTGGCAGTCTGGTGAGCTATCTCTCAATGGGGCAAAAGTAAACGGCCCAGAATACAAAACCAGAAGAGACTGCCTCTCTGGATATCTTTACAGTTTCTGGAGCTAGAAGAACAAAGGCCATCAGGGATGACCTATGGCTATTTGGAGTAGACCCATGAATATTAATTCTGAAATCCCTATTGCCACCATCACCATCCCACCTAAAAAAACAAACAGAAGGAGGCGCCAAGGTGGCCGAATAGGAACAGCTCCAGCCTCCAGCTCCCAGCGTGAGCAACACAGAAGCCAGATAATTTCTGCATTTCCAACTGAGGTACCGGGTTCATCTCACTGGGGCATGTCGGACAGTCATTGCAGGACAGTGGGTGCAGCCCAGTGAGTGAGAGCCAAAGCAGGGCAAGGCATCACCTCACCCAGGAAGCACAAGGGGGAAGGGAATTCCTTTTCCTAGCCAAGGGAAACCGTGACACACAACACCTGGACAATTGGGTCACTCCCACCCTAATACTGAGCTTTACCAAAGGTCTTAGCAAAATGGCACACCAGGAGATTATATCCCACACCTGGCTCGACGGGTCCCATGCCCACGGAGCCTCCCTCATTGCTAGCACAGCAGTCTGAGATCTAACAGCAAGGTGGCTGTGAGGCTGGGGGAGGGGCGCCTGCCATTGCTGAGGCTTAAGTAGGTAAACAAAGCGACTGGGAAGCTCCTACTGGGTGGAGCCCACTGCAGCTCAAGGAGGCCTGCCTGCCTCTGTAGACTCCACCTCTGGGGATAGGACATAGCTAAACAAAAAGCAGCAGAAACCTCTGCAGATGTAAATGTCCTTGTCTGGCAGCTTTGAAGAGAGTAGTGATTCTCCCAGCATGGAGGTTGAGATCTGAGAATGGACAGACTGCCTGCTCAAGTGGGTCCCTGACACCCGAGTAGCCTAACTGGGAGAGCCTAACTGGGAGCAGCCTAACTGGAGTAGACCTCAGGCAAAGTCCAACAGACATGCAGCTGAGGGTCCTGACTGTTAGAAGGAAAACTAACAAACAGAAAGGACATCCACACCAAAACCCCATCTGTACATCACCATTATCAAAGACCAAAGGTAGATAAAACCACAAAGATGGGGAAAAAGCAGGGCAGAAAAGCTCAAAATTCAAAAAAAACAGAGCACCTCTCCCCCTCCAAAGGAAATCAGCTCCTCACCAGCAATGGAACAAAGCTGGATGGAGAATAACTTTGACGAGTTGAGAGAAGAAGGCTTCAGTCAAACTTCTCAGAGCTAAAGGAGGAACTATGAACCCAGCGCAAATAAACTAAAAACCTTCAGAAAAGATTTGACAAATGGATAATTAGAATAACCAATGCAGAGAAGTCCATAAAGGACCTGATAGAGATGAAAACCATGACACAAGAACTACATGACACATGCACAAGCTTCAGGAACCAACTCGATCAACTGGAAGAAAGAGTATCAGAGATTGAAGATCAAATGAATGAAATGAAATGAGAAGAGAAGTTAGAGAAAAAAGAGTAAAAAGAAATGAACAAAACCTCCAAGAAATATGGGAGTATGTGAAAAGACCAAATCTACATCTCATTGGTGTACCTGAAAGTAACAGGGAGAATGGAAAGAAGTTGGAAAACATTCTGCAGGATATTATCCAGGAGAACTTCCCCAATCTAGCAAGGCAGGCCAACATTCAAATTCAGGAAATACAGAGAACACCACAAAGATACTCCTCGAGAAGAGCAGTTCCAAGACACATAATTGTCAGATTCACCAAAGTTGAAATGAAGGAAAAAATGTTAAGGACAGCCAGAGAGAAAGGTCGGGTTACCCACAAAGGGAAGCCCATCAGACTAACAGCAGACCTCTCAGCAGAAACTTTACAAGCCAGAAGCGAGTGGGGGCCAATATTCAACATTCTTAAAGAAAAGAATGTTCAACCCAGAATTTCATGTCCAGCCAAACTAAGCTTCATAAGTCAAGGAGAAATAAAATCCTTTACAGACAAGCAAACGCTGAGAGATTTTGTCACCACCAGGCCTGCCCTAGAAGAGCTCCTGAAGGAAGCACTAAACATGGAAGGGAACAATCAGTACCAGTCATTGCAAAAACATGCCAAAATGTAAAGACCTTCAATGCTAGGAAGAAACTGCATCGACTAACGAGCAAAATAACCACCTAACATCATAATGACAGGATCAAGTTCACACATAACAATATTAACCTTAAATGTAAATGGGCTAAATGGTCTAATTAACAGACACAGACTGGCAAATTGGATAAAGAGTCAAGACCCATCAGCTTGCTGTATTCAGGAGACCCATCTCACGTCAGAGACACACATAGGCTCAAAATAAAGGGATAGAGGAAAATCTACCAAGCAAATGGAAAACAAAAAAGGCAGGGATTGCGATCCTAGTCTCTGATAAAACAGACTTTAAACCAATAAAGATTAAAAGAGACAAAGAAGGCCATTACATAATGGTACAGGGATCAATTCAACAAGAAGAGCTAACTATCCTAAATATATATGCACCCAATACAGGAGCACCCAGATTCATAAAGCAAGTCGTTAGAGACTTACAAAGTGACTTAGACTCCCACACAATAATATTGGGATGCTTTAACACCCCACTGTCAACATTAGACAGATCAATGAGACAGAAAGTTAACAAGGATATCCAGGAATTGAACTAAACTCTGCACCAAGTGGACCTAATAGACATCTACAGAACTCTCCACCCCAAATCAACAGAATATACATTCTTCTCAGCACCACATCGCACTTATTCCAAAATTGACCACATAGTTGGAAATAAAGCACTCCTTAGCAAATGTAAAAGAACGGAAATTATAACAAACTGTCTCTCAGACCACAGTGCAATCAAACTAGAACTCAGGACTAAGAAACTCAATCAAAACTACTCAACTACATGGAAACTGAACAACCTGCTCCTGAATGACTACTGGGTACATAACGAAATGAAGGCAAAAATAAAGATGTTCTTTGAAATCAATGAGAACAAAGATACAACATACCAGAATCTCTGGGACACATTTAAAGCAGTATGTAGAAGGAAATTTATAGCACTAAATGCCCACAAGAGAAAGCAGGAAAGATCAAAAATTGACACCCTAACATCACAATTAAAAGAACTAGAGAAGCAAGAGCAAACACATTCAAAAGCTAGCAGAAGGCAAGAAACAACTAAGATCAGAGCAGAACTGAAGGAGATAGAGACACAAAAAACCCTTCAAAAAATCAATGAATCCAGGAGCTGCTTTTTTGAAAAGATCAACAAAACTGATAGACTGCTAGCAAGACTAATACAGAAGAAAAGAGAGAAGAATCAAATAGATGCAATAAAAAATGATAAACGAGGTATTACCAACCACACAGAAATACAAACTACCATCAGAGAATACTATAAACACCTCTATGTAAATAAACTAGAAAACCTAGAAGAAATGGATAAATCCCTGGACACATACACTCTCCCAAAATTAAACCAGGAAGAAGTTGAATCTCTGAATAGACCAATAGCAGGCTCTGAAATTGAGGCAATAATTAATAGCCTACCAACCAAAAAAAGTCCAGGACCAGATGGATTCACAGCTGAATTCTACCAGAGGTACAAGAAGGAGCTGGTACCACTCCTTCTGAAACTATTCCAATGAATAGAAAAAGAGGGAATCCTCCCTAACTCATTTTATGAGGCCAACATTATCCTGATACCAAGCCTGGCAGAGACACAACAAAAAAGGAGAATTTTAGACCAATATCCCTGATGAACATCGATGCAAAAATCCTCAATAAAATACTGGCAAACCGAACCCAGCAGCACATCAAAAAGCTTACCCACCATGGTCAAGTGGGCTTCATCCCTAAGATGCAAGGCTGGTTCAACATTCACAAATCAATAAACATAATCCAGTATATAAACAGAACCAAAGACAAAACCACATGATTATCTCAATAGATGCAGAAAAGGCTTTTGACAAAATTCAACAGCCCTTCATGCTAAAATTTTCAATAAATTCGGTATTGATGGAATGTATCTCAAAATAATAAGAGCCATTTATGACAAACCCACAGCCAATATCATACTGAATGGGCAAAAACTGGAAGCATTCCCTTTGAAAACTGGCACAAGACAGGGATGCCCTCTCTCACCACTCCTATTCAACATAGTGTTGGAAGTTCTGGCCAGGGAAATCAGGCAAGAGAAAGAAATAAAGGAATTCAATTAGGAAAAGAAGAAGTCAAATTGTCCCTGTTTGCAGATGACATGACTGTCTATTTAGAAAACCCCATCGTCTCAGCCCAAAATCTCCTCAAGCTGATAAGCAACTTCAGCAAAGTCTCAGGATACAAAATCAATGTGCAAAAATCACAAGCATTCCTATACACCAAAAACAGATAAACAGAGAGCCAAATCATGAATGAACTCCCATTCACAATTGTTTCAAAGAGAAGAAAATACCTAGGAATCCAACTTACAAGGGATGTGAAGGACCTCTTCAAGGAGAACTACAAACCACTACTCAATGAAATAAAAGAGGACACAAACAAATGGAAGAACATTCCATGCTCATGGATAGGAAGAATCAATAATGTGAAAATGGCCATATTGCCCAAGGTTATTTATAGATTCAATGTTATCCCCATTAAGCTACCAATGACTTTCTTCACAGAATTGGAAAAAACTACTTTAAAGTTCATATGAAACCAAAAAAGAACCCACATTGCCAAGACAATCCTAAGTCAAAAGAACAAAGCTGGAGGCATTATGCTACCTGACTTCAAACTATACTACAAGGCTACAATAACCAAAAGAGAATGGTACTGGTACCAAAACAGAGATATAGATCAATGGAACAGAACAGAGCCCTCAGAAATAATACCACACATCTACAACCATCTGATCTTTGACATATCTGACAAAAACAAGAAATGGGGAAAGGATTCCCTATTTAATAAATGGTGCTGGGAAAACTGGCTAGCCATAAGTAGAAAGCAGAAACTGGATCCCTTTCTTACTCCTTATACAAAAATTAATTCAAAATGTATTAGAGACTTAAATGTTAGACCTAAAACCATAAAAGCCCTAGAAGAAAACCTAGGCAATACCATCCAAGACATAGGCATGGGCACAGACTTCAGGTCTAAAACACCAAAAGCAATGGCAACAAAAGCCAAAATTGACAAATGAGATCTAATTAAACTAAAGAGCTTCTGCACAGCAAAAGAAACTACCATCAGAGTGAACAGGCAACCTACAGAATGGGAGAAAATTTTTGCAATCTACTCATCTGACAAAGGGCGAATATCCAGAACCTACAAAGAACTCAAACAAATTTACAAGAAAAAAACAACCACATCAAAAAGTGGGCAAAGGATATGAACAGACACTTCTCAAAAGAAGATATTTATGCAGCCAACAGACACATGAAAAAATGCTCATCATCACTAGCCATCAGAGAAATGCAAATCAAAACCACAATGAGATACCATCTCATACCAGTTTGAATGGTAATCATTAAAAAGTCAGGATACAACAGGTGCTGGAGAGGATGTGGAGAAATAGGAACACTTTTATGCTGTTGGTAGGACTGTAAACTAGTTCAACCATTGTGGAAGACAGTGTGGCCATTCCTCAAGGATCTAGAACTAGAAATACCATTTGATCCAGCCATCCCATTATCGGGTATATACCCAAAGGATTATAAATCATGCTGCTATAAAGACACATGCACATGTATGTTTACTGAAGCACTATTCACAATAGCAAAGACTTGGAACCAACCCAAATGTCCATCAGTGACAGACTAGATTAAGAAAATGTGGCACATATACACCATGGAATACTATGCAGCCATAAAAAAGGATGAGTTCGTGTTCTTTGTAGGGACATGGATGCAGCTGGAAACCATCATTCTCAGCAAACTATCCCAAGAACAGGAAAACAAACACCGCATGTCCTCACTCATAGGTGGGAATTGAACAATGAGAACACTTGGACACAGTAAGGGGAACATCACACACTGGGGCCAGTTGTGGGGTGGGAGCAGGGGGGAGGGATAGCATTAGGAGATATCCCTAATGTAAATGATGAGTTAATGGGTGCAGCACACCAACACTGCACATGTATACATATGTAACAAACCTGCATGTTGTACACATGTACCCTAGAACATAAAGTATAATAAAATAAATACAGATTTTGACAACTGAAAAAAAAAAAAAAAACCCAACAAGTAAGAACGAAACACAAACCACTGATTATAACCAAGTAGCAATGAAAGTTGCATGCATTGATTATGTAATAGTTTGAGGTCTGACGCAAAGGTAGTGATTTATTTTTTTAAAAACGCGCTTTGTAAAAAAGCATTAAGTTTGCATTCATCATCCCTTTGTTTATTTGCAAACTACGCATTTAAAAACAGAGACCTCAGAGCAGAATTAGAACTCAGTCACATGCAGAATACGTTGGTTGTGAAGGCTGTGTAAGGAGTCCCAGAGACACAAACCTGAGTGTGAAGTCCACTTCAGTACAACCTACCTCAGTACCAGTAGTTGAACTGCTTAACTTCTCTGATTCTTTATTTTTCCATCTTGAAAATGGGGATAATACCTATCGCACAGACTTAACACGGGAATTCAAGAGGACTAAGTAAATGGTTGTAGATGAGGAGCCTTTTAGAGTGCCTGCTCTGCAGTTCCCACTACATAAATGCCCTTTTCTACTTTGTTCGAGTGTCTCAGCTCCAGTTAGCTTTCTGTTCTCCTATCCTTTCCTCTTCCTCCTTACTTGGGGCACTTTAAAATAAAATGCACATACTAAGATTTCTGCGTGTTTTATCCCATGAAGTGGACGCTGGGACTCATGAATGTACAAACATGTATGGGAAGCAGTGGTTCATGGTTTCCTCTCTGTGGGTGACTTGTGCACATGGAGAGGGAAGAAAGAAGAAAACTGTTTGGAGCACAGAGTGAGCCTCTAAAATAAATGTGTAAGAGAGGCATTTTTTAAGATTAAAGATTTGTGTGGAAAAAAAAAAACAAAACTTGAAAACTTTGAAATAGACGAACAGTGATATTTGAATTCACTACCGATGCTTCGTGATGGTATTCTAGGGCACATGTTTGTGGAAGGGTACAGTGCACACTGCCAGCAAATGTAACTCTTTAAGAGAACAAGCGACAGTGTCTGCGTCTTCCAATTTCAAGTGCCTCTTTAGGTACTTCTAGGCAAAATCATCAAGCATTAAATATGAACAATTAAAATTTTGAAAATTCCAAAAATAAGTGAAATGCAGTAATTTCTCACACAGAATAAAAGGAAAATTTGTAAGTTAGAGTACTTATATGTACTGAAGCTTTCTTTGAATATGTTTCATAAAACTACTCTATAACTACCCGAAGTTGAAATTAAGTAAAATATACTGGTGACATAGGAGAGAAGAAATGTAAGCATAAAATTCATAGATTATATCTCTAAATATTACAAGTAGCACCAACACCCAAAAGGAGAATAGGGAACAGGAAAAAAAGAACACCACCCTACTTGGAAAATTATCCAGAGAAATATATCTCTTCAATTCATGTGTACAGTGATTATTTATGTCTCAGACAGTAACTTTAGACATGTCAAAGGGTGCAGAACAGACTTTATTCTTCCCTACGTGAACTCTGCCTATGAAATCGTCAATGTTCACAGTCTTTCTACCTTATAAAGATAAAGTTGATCCTAAACAATTAAAATTAAAACTGAAAATCCGTGATAAAATACTCCACTGGGGTCCAATAATTACTTTAGCTCCATGATGCCAGGGCAAACACAAGAGACACACATCACAAAGCTCTCTACACATGGGTGCATGTGTGGGAATGTGTGTACCTGCAAATGTGTGGAACACAAGATGAATGTGGAAACTTCAATCAGAATTCGCTACACTCCAAGTGATAGTTCAGCAACATCCCAGGTGCTTAACTTGTGTGCGATTTTATAGCCGTCTTCTCTGAAGCTGCTTACAGTCTAAGAGTAAATAGAAGATCCGACGCGTAATCAATCAAAATATCCACATGTGATTACTATAATAGTTGAACGCATTGATGGAGAAGTGGTGGGGATCGGCCAGGGTCTTAAAAACAGATCTAATTAATCTCTGAAACATCCTAGAATGAGTATGCCAGTCAGGCCCTATGAAGACTTCCGTAGGTCCCTGACCCGTACGTAATTTGAAATAAAAATTAGTCTCATTATTAACTTATATACGTATAGAGAAGCTCAGTAAAGTTCTAATATTTGTCATAATAGCAGTGACAATTATTACTTTAAAAGATCAAACATAATAGTCTTTTAAGGAAAAACGACTGGTGCCCTACATTGGGCTTGTGTATTGCTGGATGCTCTCATCACAAGGTTAGCATAGTACCAGCTAATCCGGCGTGGATGCCAATGCACAGATACAGGAAAATAGATATGGTTTGCCAAGACCTTGCTTATTCATTCATAGGCCTTCTAATAAAAGTTCTGAGATCCAGAACAAATGGTTACAAGAGTCATACTTGGCCGGAGAAGAACACATGGATTCCTCTGGCTTTTGGAGGGTACCTGCTAGGACCCCAGGAAAGTGACAGGTAGAAGGAGGAGACAGCATTCCCTTTGACATGAGGCCAATCTGGAGGCAGAACCAGGCTGTGACACTTCCTAACTCTTTGAAATGGGCCAAGACCCTGAATGTCCCTGGGCCTCTATAACATAGAGATGAAACCACTGTCCTTATCAGTGTATAAGGATCAGATACCTAGCTTGGCACCTAGTAGACATTTGGTAAATGTTAGTTCTTCTCAATACTAGGGAGGCAAGAAAATAAAAAGTCCTAGTGACAAATGATGAATCATACCAGGTCCAATGTAAGCTGCTAAGGGAAATACAAAGAAATATGAAAGGTAGTGGGAGCCAAGATTTGGCTCTCAACCAGGTGGTAGAATGCAACTGCTGACGTGATTTTATTGTGAAAATTGTTCTTTAATCCATAAAATAGCAGCAAGTCACTAGAAGACCAGAGACATAAAACCACGAGTAGTTTACAATGAAAATAGGCATGTATATTTTGCACATATATGTGTGTGTGTGTGTGTGTGTGTGTGTGTGTGTGTATTTTTTGTTTGTTTGTTTGTTTTTTCAGACAGAGTCTCGCTCTGTCACCCAGACTGGAGTGCAATGGCGCAGTCTCGGCTCACTGCCACCTCTGCCTCCTGAGTTCAAGCAATTCTCCTGCCTCAGTCTCCCAAGTAGCTGGGATAAGAGGTAGGTGCCACCGTGCTGGCTAATTTATGTATTTTTAGAAGAGACAGGGTTTCACCATATTGGCCATGCTGGTCTTGAACTGCTGACCTCGTGATCTGCCTGCCTCAGGCTCCCAAAGTGCTGGGATTGCAAGCGTGAGCCACCGCGCCCGGCCGTATACTTTATGTTTTATACCCATTACTATTTAAAGTGCTTTACACTTATTATCTTATGAAATGGCAACTATTGCTATCTCTCTTTTTTCAGATGGAGAAACTGAGGCAGAGAATTAAGTAACTTACTCAGGGTTACACATATAATATGCAGGAAGTGTGACACTTAAACCTGGGCAGCCTAGTTCCAGAGTTCATGCCCTCCCTTCCCCTCAACCCCCACCCAAACTGCCTCGCTCTAACATCTGCCAAAGTTTTAAATCTTTACTGCTTAAAACTGAATGAAGCACTAAAGCAACATAGGTGAGTAAGACCTGGCTCCTGGTCTCCCTGGGGCCCACAGCCTAATAGAGAAAATGGAATCTATGAGTCTGGAGAGAAATCTACAGGACATAGTGAAATGCAACAGAGAAACCCAGGCTGCCTGGAATAAAGTGGAGAGGGAGAAGCAGGTGTTAGCAGAACAGTATTTCTCCCCCTCCCCTACTTTGACATCATCCTACCTATCTGTAGCATAGCACTGGGCACATTCAGTAAAAACGATCACCTTTGTCATCTTTGAATAATCAAAATAGTATTTTCCACTAATCTTATTTACAAATATCAACAAAATAGAATCTATCCCCATAAGGTGTCGCCAGTCTTGTGGGGGCAGAGATGTGAATACAAATACTTCTAATATGTGTCCCCATGGTTTATGGCTATGACCTGAGATCTCGAGATGACAGATACAATATACAGCTAGAGTCCTAACATAATCACACCATCAACTTCCAAGACTTAACTGATGATTTTCCTAATGGACCATGAGTTTGACAGTATTTGCTGTTAATTGTTGATAAACTGAGATAAACAACCATACATTTATCCAAGAAACACATGTTAAATTATAATTAGTCAATAACTTTCCAGTTGGACAAGAAATTGACAGTGTCCATCAAGGACTAGAGAAATTGTGACAAGTCAACATGAATTTCACCAAGAAATATATATATATATATACTAAAATGCATATTGGTAGCTTTAAAAAACACACTCATTGTTATTGTAAGAACCCTTGACATGAGAGCTACTGCTTAACATATTCTTACACGTACAATACAGTATTTTTAATGAGCACACTGTTGTGCAGCAGATCTCTAGAACTTAGTCACTTTGCATAACTGAAACTAAAAAGCACCCGTTTTTATAAAAATGTGATCCTGGGAGCTTCTCCAAAACTGCATGTCCCCAAATATAACCAATTTCAAACTGAATAATTTCAAAATGGAAAGCCTGAACCACAAAGAGGCCATTAGGATAAGTTTGAAAAGATAACCCAATATGAGAAAAGAATTTTTCAAGTGGGGAAATGTTTTAGAAAAGGAGAGACAGAGAATTCCCAGTGAAGACATGGCATTTTCAAGAGCGGGTTCTAGGTCAGACCAAGAGGCAGCTTGTTGCAGAGTAGAACTTCACACCCCTGACTTTTGGCAGTGACCTCAGTTCACAGCTCTATGGCCTAATGAAAGGTACCAAGGCTTTCTGTGTCTCAATTTCTTCACGTATAAAGTGAAGAAACCATGCCTACATCTTAGGTCTTACGATGATCCCATCAGGATCATGTGAGACAACACAACTGATTCTTAATCATGTGTGTCAGTTTGGCTCGGCTATGGTGCTCAGTGGTCTAATAAAGCACTAGTTTAGATGTTGCTGGGTGGGTTTTGTGTAGATGTGATTAATATTTATAATCAATTGATTTAGGTAAAGCAGATGACCCTCCATAATGTGGGTGAGCCTCATCCAATCAGTTGAAGGCCTTAAGAGTGAAAGCTGAAGTTCCCTTGAGAAAGAATTCCCTATGAGTTATGAAACCTGCCTGAATTCCCAGTTTGCTGACCCACACTGTGAATTCTGAACTCAAGACTGCAGTATTAACTCTTAAATGAGTTTCCAGCCTGCCCTACCAATTATAGCCTAGCAGCCTACACAGTCACATGAACTAATTTCTTAGCACACATGCGCACACACACATACACTCTCTCTCTCTCAACAGAGATATATAAATATATATCATATATGATATATAGAGAATCTCTCAATTGATAGATATTATATATATCATATTATATATGTGTGTGACATATATATATATGTGGAGAGAGAGAGAGAGAAAATCTGTTTCTCTGGATATATCTGATATATCTTCCAACTTACTGAATTCTCTCTATATGGCAGCAGTGATCAAGCACTTTAAAAACTTTAACTCTTAAATCCTTTTCTCTCTGTTTCCAACCACACCCCCACATAATAAACGAGCATATGGAATGGAAGCCCTTCCTCTGTAGTAGAACAACTGGTGAAATGTGTAAAAGCCCAGGATAGTAACTTTCAATGTGATTTCAAAAGCAAATCTAGCACTCTCTGAGAAGAGGAAATGTGAATGAAATGAGACTTGAAGATATTTACAATATAAGCTCCACGAAGACAAGAATGATGTCGTGTTCACGATTATGTTCTCAGGTCCTGAAATGCTAACTGAACAACTCAGTAAACATGTGTTGAATGAATGGATCATAGAGTTCTATAGCTAAGTAGAGGGAGGTGGGAAATTTTTTCCTATTACTTGCTTGGTGCTGGCTACAACTGCCTGAACCATGAATAAGTGAATTCAGGCCTTAGCATGTCACATTTGGCTGTGACAAAACTTATTTAAGTCCCTCCTACATGCAAAACCCACACTCCCTCCTTCCCAACATCCTGCAGAAGTCACATCTCTCCATGGTGCCAGACTCCTGTTGCATTTGTGCCTCTCACTGGGCACTCACCCAAAGACCCGGCATCTTCCAAAACTTTTGACTTCTTGTCTGATGTCTGGGCCCACTCCTGTGGCTGATGGTCCAGTGAACTGTAAGTCCTGATGTGGAAGTTGAAGGATGATGGAAAATTCCTGAATGAATCGGTCCTCCCTAGAGAGGTCTTCCCTCCTCTTCTCTCAAGCAGGTCATAGTCACCCTGTACTATGACCATATTTGGCAAACATTTCTGCGCTCCTTGCCAATTTATTTTATACTATTTTTATGGAGTTAAACCTCTTGTTGTAATGACTTAAAAGGTAAAAAGGCGGGCATGGTGGCTCACCTCTGAAATCCCAGCAGTTTGGTACTAACCCAAACTATTTGACATCTGAGCTGATACTAGAGCGTCACAGAGGAGGCATGTGCTCATTCATCCATCTTTGCATCCATCCACTCACCTCACATGCACTGCGTGCCTGCCACATTCCACAGGCTGCACCTCAAGACTGTGAAGATGAGAAAGACAAAAGGCTTGCCTTTGAAGCACTCACAGAGTAGTGAGTTAAATAAGTAAGTTATATTTATACTAACGTTATATACTGGAGTAAAGCTAAGCAGGAGCTGCCAGAAAAGTCCAGAGAATGGACACCTAACCTCTTCTGGGAGGAATTCATCCTTTAAATGAATCTTTATTGAAGTGAGCTCTGTGCCAAGCACTATGCTATGCCATGAGACGATTCCCCTAATATAATAGTAACTATTAATCATGGTTAAATTTTATTGAGTGCTTATTGCTATGGTTCACACATTGTTGTAAGACCTTTACATTTATTTACTGATTCTCTTCATAGTAGGGAATCTGGTATGTGTTAACATTTTTTAATATCCCTTTCTATATAACAAACATAGAGGCATACATTCACATACTGCCTTTTCAAATACTTATTGACCATTTGCCCTCTAAAACACACTGTTAGGTACCAATTTAATCAGCATATAGTGTCTGTCCTTATATTTAGTGGAGGAAACAGATAGATCCACAATCACTACAATCTCAGGCTGTCTGACTCCCACAGTCCTGGAAAGGCCTTGTTATGAGCATAATCACAAATACACTACCTCTAAAACTACTCCAAAACTTGAGAATCTGATTTTGAACATAGCCAACACGAATGTGTTGAGAATGTTTTGTCCATCCCTATATAAGGAAAATAACCAAAGAGAAACATTTTTAACATACATGACAGATATCTTCAAAATTGTATTTAAAAACAACTCTTTCTTTCCATGACTAACCATGCCAACTGCAGTCAGTGTGGCCTGAACCTAGCATGGCTACCTTAGATGTCAATCAATATCAAGATGGTTTCAATTACCTTCCAGCCACTGACACAGACAGAAAGCACTGTTTCTCAAGATCTCATTGCTAAGAGTGTGTACACAGCAACAGAAGATGCTGATATCAATAATTTTCATTATTGATAAATAGCAAGTATTTGTCATCAATTAACAGCAATTATCTATTGCAATAATTTCTAAAGGGATCCTTATAAATAACAATAATTTTAATTACTGGAGAAACCTACCGCATCCATCAACACTCATGGCTCCCGGTAAGTATCATGGAGGTCCAAGGAAGTTCCATAAACCTTAAAAAGGAGGAGAGATTCCTTCGAGCTAAAGGAAAATGGTCTGTCTTCATTTCTTTTGTAATTTGGACTGACTCCATTTATTTTTTTAATGTTTAAAATTTATATTTTATTTTTTTAATGGGATTTTTGGTTATATTAAAAGCTAGGCACATAAACAAGGCAATAGAAATATCGTATCACTAGAAACACCATATCAAATCCACTTAAAATGAACAAGGAAGTAAATGCTAGAACATACCTGGAACGTACCAGTTTTTGTAGCTGAGTTTGAATTGAGCTTTGAGTTTCTTGGCAGTTTAGACAAAAATCAAAGTGTGTTGCATTAAATAAATTTCATTATCCAACAAAAGAAAACAGGACCTCCCTGACCTCCCTTATTCAATGGTAACACCATCCTAGTCCCCAGCCATTAGTATTTCTGATTCTTTTCTATTTTTATTCATAGCATTTATCAGTTTTCTAAATTCTATATCTTTGATGTATTTTCCATTTATTCTGCTAAATGTAAGACTTATGAAGACAAGAGTCTTTTTTTTATTGTTCACTGTTTTAGCGCAGCACTAGAAGAATGCCTGGCATGTGGCAAATGTGATATAGATAGGTTGATAGATATAGATATAGATAGATATAGATATAGATAGGCACATAGAGAGATTTTATTCCAAATACTGAATTCCAGGAGAAATTTATCATGAAGTCCCATAAATAAATTACACCAGGCTATGAGGCTACGTTGAGGGGGAGAGACAATAGCCTGACAATTCATGACCAGCATAAAATAAAAAGCACATGAAAATGTGTAGTGACAAGGGAAAAGTATTTGGAGCAGAAGATCTAAGTTCAGTTCCTAAGGCCACCACCCCCTCCCTGTGCCTTCTATTAGGCAGCGTGGCATAACTGTGAAGCATCTGGGCTCTGGAGCCAAGTGGCTTGGCTTTAAATCCTGGCTCTGCCATTTATAAG
Source organism: Trachypithecus francoisi (assembly GCF_009764315.1). Taxonomy (NCBI): domain Eukaryota; kingdom Metazoa; phylum Chordata; class Mammalia; order Primates; family Cercopithecidae; genus Trachypithecus; species Trachypithecus francoisi. Next base: position 23,153,322 of record NW_022681454.1, read on the forward strand.
TTTATAAGCTGTGTGACCTCCAACAATTTATTTAGCCTCTCTGTGCCTCAGTTACTTCATCTATAAAATGTGGATAATACCTACCTCAAAGAATTACTGTGGGAATTAAATGAGTTTATGTAAGTAAATCAACTATATAGGGCAATAAGTAAATTACATTGCCTGGCACAAGTAAAACAAAGTACTGGCAGTTAATTTGAACTTAACCTTCACTCGTAAAACATGGATAATAACTACCTTTGGCATCGCTGTAAGGATCAATTAATCTTAATATGTGATAATGCGCTTAGGTGTTTTAAATAAATGACTATTGTTTTTTATTTTCATGGAAGAATATATTCATCACAAGGCTTTCAGAAAATGCAGAAAGATAGAAAGGAGAAAGTAAAATCCCCTACATCCTAGCAAACAATCAGAACCACCATTAGCATTTTCCTGTATAAATTTCCAGATTTCTTTCTCTGCCATAATCACATGCAGATTTATATGTGCATGTGTGTGTTTATGAAAACATAATTTTTAAAGAGCTAGACGCACATGATGTACTGCTCTGAAACCTGCTTTTTAAAAAAAAAAAAACTTATCATGGGTGTTTTATCTCATATCTCATGTGAGTAAATAAAGATCTATATCATTCTATATAATAGCTGCCTACTATTCCATTGTATGAAAGTGCCTTGATTTATTTAGCCAATACTCCATTCACAGACAGTTAAGTTGTTCCCAATTTGTGAAAGTGCTTTGTAAACTACAAAGTAATATACAAATGTTAGTTATCATCACCACCATTTAAAAAATAAATATCCAGACATTATCATTAAACCTGTGAAGGTCTTCCCTCACTAGTTCTTTAACCTGCTGGAAGTGGTGCTTTGATCTAATTGTATTAACATCAACATTTTTAAAACATGACATTTATGGATTCCACATCTGAACACACACACACAAAAAAAACAAATGAACTCCTGAGTCAGAACTAGGGGAAGGTGTTAGGGACTATTCCCATGAGCCTGTTTCTCAGTACAACCACTGTGTTCTTGTTGCCAGCACATGCTACCTCACCCTCCTCTGCCTGTAGATTGACATCACTCACTCACTGCTGCCCTTTTCCCCAGAACCTACCCATGGCCTCAGAATTTTTGACAATGAACTCCAAGTAGTCATTATGAAGCAATTGCAACAGGCAGTAGAGACGAAATGTATTAGTTAAACCCATGTTGAAGATATAAAGAATAAAATGGGTACTTACTGAGTAGTAGCTACCATGAAATGTGTACATGGTGTAAATGGCAGATTTTGCAGTTATATACACCACTGCCCTCCTAGATTCTCAGCTGCTTGCTGTTAGGAACCACATCCTACTCTTTTCTGTTTTCTTTTTTGTTTGTTTGTTTGTTTGTTTGAGACGGAGTCTTGCTCTGTCACCCAGGCTGGAGTGCAGTGGCGCGATCTCGGCTCACTGCAAGCTCCGCCTCCCAGGTTCACGCCATTCTCCTGTCTCAGCCTCCCGAGTAGCTGGGACTACAGGCGCCCGCCACCTCGCCTGGCTAGTTTTTGTATTTTTAGTAGAGAGGCGGTTCACCGTGTTAGCCAGGATGGTCTCGATCTCCTGACCTCGTGATCCACTGGCCTCGGCCTCCCAAAGTGCTGGGATTACAGTCGTGAGCCACCACTCCCAGCTTTTCTGTGTTTTCATCTTTCCCTGATAAAAGACCACGTAAGGGTAGGTACTTAATCAGTGTTGTTCATTTGTGGGTGAGCAGTTGAAATAATGAGTGAAACCCCGATCTCATGTATTTTACAACCTCATTGATTGATAACTGAAATTAGTAGTGCCAATATATTCTCTGAAAATTAAACCTGCCATATTATTTCTGGTAGGATGGGGTTTGGTAAGACATCCAAATGCATGAAAACAAGCAAATTAATATCGCTACTCCTTTTGTAACAATAAATTTTATCTATTAATTAATGTTGTGACTTAGAGCAAATGTGCATGGCAGGAAACAGAAGGTCCTGCTGATACCAATTTCACAGAAGAATGTAGTCGGTTCATTGAGATACATTGTGGATACCTATGCTGTGGCTCCGGTGCCGGCATGAGCTGGACAGATGTAGCTTATAAAACTCTGGCCTTTCACCTCTTAAAGGCTACAATTAACCCCTCTGTGAGTTTCATTCACTTAAAAAATATTTACTGCATGCCCAATATCTACCAGGTACTGCAATAAGTGCTAGATTTGGGGAGGTCCGACACGACAAAAATAATTTAAATTCTTTTTTTTTTTTTTTTTGAGATGGAGTCTCCTTCTATTGCTCAGGCTGGAGTGCAGAGGCATGATCTCTCTTCACTGCAACCTTGGCCTCTGGGTTCAAGCAATTCTCCTGCCTCAGTGCAGCTGAGATTGTAGGTGCCCGCCACCACGCCCGGCTAATTTTTGTATTTGTAGTAGAGATGGGGTTTCACGATGTTCGCCAAGCTGGTCTCGAATGCCTGGCCTCAAGTGATCCACCCACCTCGGCCTCTCAAATTGCTGGGAATACAAGTGTGAGCCACAGCACCCAGTCAAAAATAATTTAAATTCAAAATCAATTACACATAAACATTTTGGGTCTCTTAATAAGACATCATGACAAATATTACTTATGACTACCAAAGTCAGGGCTTGTATGTTTTTATCTCCTAATATTAAAATATAAACCCTTTGCTCCAGTCAGGAAGATCTTTTTACCTAACATGGAGGTTAGCCAGAAGAGTTCATGGTCCCCTGTCTATTCTAACTATTTTGTGCTGACTATCAGAAATTGTTAAAAAATAATAAAAAGTAATAATGATTTGATCATTCTAGGGCTCTGGAAAAGTACTGCAATCATGGAGAAATGTCTAACATGAATAAAGATATGAGCAAGCGGCCTCTGTGTCAAGGATTTGCCATTCCTATCCCATATATTTCAAGCGAACCCTGTTTCTCTGTCCTCTACTAGTCTCTCTGTGTAACTCTATTCTACTGGTTCTGTGTGACTTATTTTAGAACCCATCTATTTTATAAACCATGACCCAACACGGTTAACATTGAGTGCTGCTCCTTTCCATACTGCACTTTCTAGCACTGATTATAAATCAAGCCCCATCCTTCTCTAATTTCATCAATTGGATATGTCCTATTTTTGAAAAAAAAAACAATGTAAAACTCCTGAGGGCAGCAACTTTACATCCACATTGTTTTAACCTGTACAGCACCAAGCATACTCCTAGCTATGCCAAAAGTGTTCAACAGATACATTTAGGTTAATGTTTATATTAGTCCTTATAATGGCAGTTTGTTTCTACTGTGGTCAGTCGCATTAGAAAAAAATTAGTCTCAGGCCGCTGAAAATTTGGCTTCACATACTTACCACATGCACAACTTTGGATCAATGTATTAAAATACATTGGGCCTCAGTTTCCCCATCTCTAATACATAGAGATGGCAATACAAAGTCTTCAAGTCCTAGATCAACCTACCATCCTATGATTTTACACATTTTAGAAGGTATTATGCCTCAAGGAGGACTTTTGCAGTCTGAAATATCTCTTTTCATCTAATAAAATGAGTAGTTCTTTAAAAAAAAAAAAAAAAGTGAATTGTGAATCCCTTTAAGAGGCAGCTCAGATTTTGCTCACTCTCTCTTCTAAGTTCCCAATAAATGAATGGTGATTCTCTCCTCTTGCTTCAGCCCTTTAAAAAGTCCATCTCTTTACTAATAGAAAATAGGATTTGAGTGATGGCCCTTACACTAATTGGTCAGGAGCCCTAGATAAAATATTGTTATTGACAGAATGTTCTCCCTTTTTCATGCACTGATAAAGCAACTTAGCAGAACCTACAGATGGAGAGCAAGTGGAGGACAAAGAAAGAGTGCCTGAAACTTGGATCAAATCAGAAGAATCAAGCCAGTGCAGTAAGGTTCTTGCTAATAAAAGATCCACTAAGAGGATAAAACAGAAGCCAGCATATTCAACAAGATAATGGGACAAGGGAAGCCAGAATTGCCAGTGGTGAGTGAGAGGCTATGAAAAAAGCAAAGATCCAAAAGATCTAACTTGCTCTGTTTGACCCTTGAGGTCCATGTAGGAGCAAATGTAAATGAAATAATTTTAGAGACTGTGATTTTTAACTCAGCAAGAAGAGAGGTATGCATAAAGAAATCCCATCACAATCTGTCAGAAACCATCTATTGATTTAAAAAAGATAAAACATAAAATGTTCAAAGGAGCATCATAAATATAACAGTATGGGTTAAGATCAAGTACGGGGAAGCTTCTACCAGTGGGACTGTATTCTGCCATGGCAGGTGATGAACTAGCTACATAAACTACCAGGTCTTTTCCCTGAAAAGAGCCTCTGGCTGCTACAACTTGATCTATCTAATTTTTTAAAAAATGAATCCAAGGTTAATATCTATATTAGTCCTTATAATGGTAGTTTGTTTATACTGTGGTCAAAATTTCAATTTGTCATCCATTACCACTGAACTACTAGACTACAGAAAACTCTATGTGGCCAGTAGCTTGGTGATGCATTGAAGGAAAGAGAACCCATGACAGGACCAGCAAATGCCTTTTACCCCTGGGTGATTTAATTCAGGCATAATAGTTGTACAAATCAAAGCTTCATTTTCCATGAAATTCTAAAGCTGACTATGAGAAACCCTGAAATTATTCATCTTGTCTTTTCTTCTCTTCACTTCAACTTTCTTCCTCCCAGCTATAATCCTTACCCTCTCCTAAACTCAGGAAAGGTGAAATTATACAGTGTTTTGCTTGAATTCTTTTACATAATCTTCCATCTCCTACAGTGTCAGCGCTTGCCCTGCTATTGAAATGACTGAAGGCAGGACAGATTCAGGTTCCTATTTGGAAGTAGCAGGGACGTTCCTCCCATTCTTCAAACCAGTTCAGCCATGGGGAGCCTGTTCCAGCCAGAACTCCATCTCTGCTGAGGATATACCAGCTACAGGACCCAGCCTGGGCCTGCCCATCCAGTAAACAGCAAGGAGCCTAGAGGGCACAACCCAGAGGACTGGGGGTTCTTCTATAAAAGGGACAATTGAGTCTCCCGTGCCACACCCCACCCCCTCCTACCACCTTTCTCAAAGGGAAAGGAGTGGGCTACACAACTTGGAGCACAGTGCAAAGCGAACAATTCCTTTCTCCCACACTCACCCCGTCCTTCTGAGGAATGGGGCTGACTTTGATTCTTCAGATTACATTCACAATTAAACTCTTCAAGACTTTGTACCCTGGGAAAACAGTAAACAACTCAACTCTTGTCCTCAGATAACCAAGTGTGTGTGTATGTGTGTGTGTGTGTGTGTCAGGGGACAGGGAGTATAAAAGAATTGAACCGAATGTGAAGGGATTCTTCAACTCCAGAGAAAGTCTCCCACAAAGAGAAATGTATGTGGGTGAAACACCTTGTGATTTAAAACTATGTTTCTTCCAGTGTCTCCAGTTCTCGGCCTGAGTCAGGCATGGGATTCGGTTTGGCTGCCCTTACGTTAAAAATGCTCTACACAGCAGACATCAGGGTGCCAGGCAGCTCATCATGTAAAGCCCCCAGGCACACTGAACACCATTTTGTTTGACATTTCACTGACGACAATAGAACTGTCTGAAAATGCTCACATCCCACAGGCAGGTGGGAGGGGAGGGGTTAACAAGACAAGCTCACTTTGTGTGTGGCTCTTCTGGAATGTACTGGAAAAGGTACATGGGGCCTATTGAAAGCAAGTGTGGTTTTACTGGTGCATATTTTGTGGATTAGTTGGGAGTTGGAAATTATTTGGACTCAGTTTTCAAATGGAGGCTCAATCCTAAAAGTTAAAATAATAATGATTCTGTGGTTTAAAAGAAGACATGGCATTCACCTAAACAGAATACCTCTGTTGGCCCCAAGATTATAGTGTGGTACTACAAGTGTTAGAGAGCGCATTCTACATGGTCAAGCCTTGCTTATCACTCAGGGACAGAGAATAATATCATTCATTCATTCATTCATTCACTCATTCCACTAACATTTATTGAATGTGCACAATGTTCATAAAATATTGTGCATGCTTGAAGGTTAGCAGAGCAGAGAAAAATTACCAGATAATCAGAGATGGATTTCAACCTTATGGAATTTGCAGTCTTAAAGGGGAAATGCTACACAAACACCTAAGATCCGTCCAGAGAGTACAAGGCAGAAATGTTAGGCATGTTAGATACAGACCTCTAATGGACTGGGTGCTTGGCACTCAAAGAGAAATTGATTCCAGCTGGGGCAAAGTCTATTGCTTAGCTTTGGTATCCAACAGAAGACCAGGAACCCTCAACATCCCATCACATCAAGGAAGGAACATCTCCAAGACAACTTCACTTTCTTGCCAAAATATGCAGGTACACATCTATGTGTGGTCTGAATTTCTATAACCATTCAAGCATTTCTCCTCCTTTCTTTCCCCCAGAAATGGCAGTGGAGTAGATGCATTCACACAATAGCTAAGATGAACTCCATCATGTTTTAAGAAGGTTAGTTTTATTAGTTCAGTTAGTTCACTTTCCCTTGGTTTCATAATGCAAGAAACAAAGAGTAAGAGCAGTGCTTTATTTCAGTAGTACAGAGTAAGGCTTTAACTTTCTGGGTCTGAGGCAGAGGTTTCTGCTGGCATCTTAGAGCTTTCTGTGTGTTTGTTTGGTTTACTCCTGACAGAGACAATGGAATGCTTCAATGAAAACGCCCAACTCATTTTCCATCTATGAATGAACAGAAGGCATCCCGTGGCTAAGGAGGGATAAATATTCCGCGCCACTGGAGGCCTGCTGGCTCGTCTGGGCTACACCACTATTGTACCCACTCTGGCTTCCACACACAATTTACTAAAGTTTGTGCTGTTTCATGGCAGGGTGATTTATCACTGACACCTCTTTGCCATTTCAACTGGGGGCCACTGCAATGGGGCAAGGTTCAAGGAAGTTGGCCGAAACTGAAGCAGACATTTTATCAGCTAACTATTGCATTTTCTAGTTCTTGACTTTTCCCCAGGAGCTTTGGTTTTTCATTTTGTTGGCTGCTTTTAACTCCTCCGATGCTGTACAACCCCAGGTTATTTTTTTCTAAAAATAATAGAGCCGTCAGTACACTGGGTTTTGTTGCTTATTTATTTTTTTTATTTTTGGCAAAATGATATTAGGGCTCCTTGCCTCTAACAATTGAGTCTCGCCAGGGTTTTGAGTGTGACGAAAGTATTACTGAAGGCATTTAATAGGTGGACAGACAGGTATGGAATGGTGTCGAGGGCCTTCAATTATATGCAGGTCAGCAGAGGTAACAGAAACGTGGCTGTACGCTTGACTCACCCACTTGAAAACAATCCAATTCCATTATTTGTTCCTTTCACAACCTGTTCACGTGCTCGATCACTGATTTATTTATTCACCTATTCATTCATTCAACAAGTGAGTGCCTAATATGAGAAATATTACTGTCCAGTGACAGGATGCTAGTAGAACAAAAAAGTAGTGAATAAGATAGTGTGCTTCTTCCAAGGAATTCACAAGTCTGTGGAGAAACTACTCAGTCAACAAAAAATGCAAAAGAAGAAAAAAGAAAGAAAGAATGAAATAACTGCTTAAAAAGAAGTAACATCGAAGAGCTGTCAGAATACGAAGGAAGGGAATGTACCCTGATATGCGTATATTTAGAAATAGATTCCAAAAATGCTGCAATTGTACTGACACAAAATTTTAACTTGACCTTCTCAGATGGAAAAGGAAGACAGCCATCTCATGCTTTTTCTTGAGATAAAATATTTCCCCAAAAGTTCACTTTTGAAATCATTTTCCAACTTCCTTTCCCTTAGTTCTCCTTCCACCCTCAATACGTTCTTCATATTCTCATTCTTTTTGCTCTAGTGGAAGCTATGTCATTTTCCTTGAGAGGACTATACCCCAGAGTACGAGGAGAAATCATGACATTTCCTTTCTGGGCTGGCCTGCATGCTCACTCTTTCCTAAGGAGAGATGCCTTTGCAGAGCCCAGGAGGCAGGGGCAATTCCATTTCCGTGCTGGCTCAGCCCTGGTCTCTCCTGGCCACAGGTAGAAATGATACCAGGCCATGCTGAATCACTTACAGTGGTTCTGTGATGAAAATAACTAGTCACAGGAGATTGGTTTGGCCATCAAATTCATTGTATGTTGCTGAAAATCAGCTAGGACCCCGAATGGGCCAGTCTTCAACTTCTTGGCAACCTTCTCTATGAAAACAAATGCTTTGCCTTACCTTTCCTATGAGATTCCCCACTCCCTTTTTTGGGGACTGTCAACACTCTTTGAAGGAAGGGAACAATTAATGTTCACAGTAGATGTCCAAGTGTCTAGGCCAGGCTCGGTGGCTCATGCCTGTAACCCAGCACTTTGGGAGGCCAAGGCGGGCAGATCATGAGGTCAAGAGATCGAGACCATCCTGGCCAACATGGTGAAACCCCATCTCTACTACAAATACAAAAATTAACTGGGCGTGGTGGTGCCTGAAGTCCCAGCTACTTAGGAGACTGAGGCAGGAGAATCACCTGAACCCGGGAGGCAGAGGTTGCAATGAGCCAAGATCACACCATTGCACTCCAGCCTGGGTGACAGAGCAAGACTCCATCTCAAAAAACTTTCATTCCATTTCTTTTCTTAGACAGGTGTCCAGGCAGAAGGATCTCAGACAGTTTACTTTTTGCATACACAAACCTCCATACAGCACCATGCCTAGGCATGACCAACTTCCTCACATAGTTGCTTATTGTAGTCCTCCCCTCACCCACATCACCAAAGTGTGCCAGGATGTGATTCCTGGTATAGCTCACTGGTCACACACAGTTGTTGTTTAAGACTCTCCTGCTCTGTCGTCCTTCATACACCAAACAGAAGAAAGGTGGATTCCTATCCCCACTCTCCTTTCTTTTATAGAAGAGTGAGGGATTCATGGTGCATAAGATCAGAACATGTCAGTCTCAAGCAACACACATTATCTTTTGAAAAGTATGAACTTCTGGAACAATTAAAGTGTTTAGGAGACAAACCTTTTTTTGTTTTTTTTGAGACAGAGTCTCGCTCTGTCACGCAGGCTGGAGTGCAGTGGCCGGATCTCAGCTCACTGCAAGCTCCGCCTCCCGGGTTTAAGCCCTTCTCCTGCTTCAGCCTCCTGAGTAGCTGGGACTACAGGCCCCCGCCACCTCGCCCGGCTAGATTTTTGTATTTTTTAGTAGAGACGGGGTTTCACTGTGTTAGCCAGGATGGTCTCCATCTCCTGACCTCGTGATCCGCCCGTCTCGGCCTCCCAAAGTGCTGGGATTACAGGCTTGAGCCACCGCGCCCGACCAAGAGACAAACCTTGAAGTGTCCTCAGAAGAAATGTGTAAGCACAATTTTCTTCTAAAATGCAAACTTAGAGAACAAAATATGGGTCTGAAAGCATTTTGTTTTTAATTAACTTTTCTAAAAATCTTCTCAATATGAGTGATCTTTTACTGACCCATTGTCAACTGGAGGAAACAATTACTTTGGTCACTGAAAGAGTCATTTTTACCAATCAGCTGTCATTATCAATCAATCTAGGGTTCCCTGCACTAAATACAAAAATGAATAGGAGAATAAATCTGTAAGTGGATAAATTGTCTGCACACCAATCCCCGCAGGCCATGTGTTTATAAGTCAACAGCTTAAAATGAAAACATCTGATGAAGGTAATACACCTGTTAAAGGAGCATAAAATTCCAAACCCAATGGTAAAATATAAAGATTATAAAGCCTCTTAAAGGAGCCATCAAAGCAAACTATTAAATGAATACATCTGCTCTGCACTAGACTCTAGTTTATAAGTGCCACTCAAAATAAAAGAGATTTAGGACAAACATTTCATAAAAGGATGTGAAAAGCAGTGAAGGAGACGTATTTTGAGGATGATGAGAGAAAATGGAATGGATTCAGTTAAAAAGAATTGACCTCAACTCAGGCCAGGACTCACAGGAAAGGTTTTATGAGTCTAGTTTTCATTGGAAGGGATGAGATGTGAGGAGGTATAGCAGAATCATTTTTCATGTCCAACTGTATACTTTGGTTTTAGTCTACAGACAAAAGGGGAAAAAATCAGTTTAGTACTAGGTAGTTACTTGTAGTGAAACCCAATACTAGAAAGAGAGAGAGAGAGAGAAATATTTTTAAAAAACAAGAAAGAAACTTCTAGTCAAGGCAATTCCCACAAAATTTCAAGCTTATAATGTTATCAAAGAAGTGTGGTAAGAGAGTGGTGTTAGTTGGGCAAGACTGTATTTCTACCTGACCCTCTTAAATTTGGTTTTAGTCATGATGCATTTTCCTGGTTTGCCTGCCTCTCTAAATGCTGCTTCTCAGTGTTTCATCCTTTAACTGCTGGTATTCCCTATAACTCTGTTTTCAGCCTGCTTTGCTTATTCTTCTCAGTCTTCCTTGGCTCATCTCATTGCCTCTCAAGGCTTTAACTGCCACCATGACAGAATCTATGTCTCCAGCCCAGATTGTCCCCTCAGCCTCAGAGACATCTGGGTGCTCACCACCAACATCTTATAGGACAAGAACACTCAAAATATACAAAATGGACCTTAACATCCTCCCAACTTCAGCTGCTTCCCTGCCTGTGTTCTTTGTATCTGTTGAAAGGAAGTAACCCAATCCACCCAAACAAAAAATACAGCCATCCCCTTCATTTTAATCATTCTTAAGTCTCTTCCTTCCTTTCCATTCCATGATGAATGTCCTAGTTCAAGCCAGCGATCTTTCTAAAACTTGACTCTGGCTACACCCTACCTTGGTGTCTATCATTTCAGCCTCTCAACATTGACCTAAAGAATGCTCTTGAACATGGCAGGAAGGTCTTCTCTGAGCTGACTCCTGCCCTGCCTCCAGTCTGACCTCTTATCCCTCCCTGCTTCCTACTTCCAAGATAATGCCCTTTTAGCATGCTTTTGCTCCAGCTCTACCTGAAATCATTTCCCAAATCCATTTTCCTTGTCTAACTGTCTTCATTCTTTAAGAATCGGCTCAGTTGTCAGTTCTTCCAGGGAGTCTTGCTGCTTGCTTGAGGCCAAATTAGGTCCTTCTGCTCAGGGCTCCTCCAGAGCCTGATGTACTCATCTACTACTGAACCCAGCACATTTAATCACTGGTTTATGCATCTGTTTCCCCCACAGACAATGAGCTCATTGACAGCAGGGGCTCTCTGTTATTCATCTATATCCTCCATGCACATAACAATAATTACTGAATACATGATCTATCTAACAAAGACACATTTACACATACAGATGTGCCTTGACTGACAATGGGGTTAAGTCCAATAAATCCATTGTAAGTCATAAATATCTAAGTCAAAAATGCATTTAATACATCTAACCCACAACATCATAGCTCAGTCTAGCCTACCATAAATGTGTTCAGAACATTTACATTAGCCTACAGTTGGGCAAAATTATCTAATGCAAAGCCTATTTTATAATAAAATGTAATTTATTGAATACTGTACTGAAAGTGAAAAACAGATTGGTTCTATGAGTACTCTGTACTTGAAGTATGGTTTCTACTGAATGTATACCACTTTCACACCATCAAAAAGTCAAAAAATCAAAAGTTAAATTATTATATGTCCAGGACTGCCTGTATATCCTACCTGTAGCTATTTTAAAGATATATGTTATTATGCCAGTAAAATTAAAACCTCCTATATATTTATTTCTTCATATCCATGAAGAAAGAGTTTATGGTTTTCTTCTTGTTTTTGTTTTGTTTAATTTTGTAGTTAGGAGAGAGGGTAATTGGATCTGTTTCACCTTTCTTGAAATCAATCAAATTTAAGCTTGAGTTTTACAAAATTTTCTAATAAGAATAACAATAAGTAATCCTTCCTGAGCACCTGTTATCTTGAAACATTGTTCTAGGTGCTTTGTATGTCTGACTTAATTTTTCCTTGCAGTAGCCCTAGGCAGCCTGCTGTCTAGGCATTGCCACTCTTACCATCTATACAAACTAAGGCATTGAGAATAACTCATCAAAGTCCACCCACATCAGAAGGGATGGAATCTTGATCCAGCCAAGGCTCCTCAATTGTACTACACTGTCCACAACTGAAATTCAGTTTCTGTTGTTGATTCTTACATCATGGAACAGAATTGTATTACGACTCAAAAATACTTGCAAGCTTAAGAGACAGTACGGAAATGGGCTTCAACCAATCCGAATGCGTCCTAGGGGCTCCTGCTGTGGCAAGCATTCATCTTTTGGTTACTAGATCATGAAGTAACTGAGGAGTTCCAAAAGCAGGAGCCACACTGACAGAGTCTGGGCACTTGGAGAGCCTGGGCAGCAGCTAGCATTTTAATATTTTTCCTGTTGGTATGGCCATGATGGTGTACCCCAGCCGAATATCAACCCAGATCTGATGCATCAAAATAAAGATGTCAGGAAAAAGTGTCCGGACTATTTTCAGAGTCTGGTGCTTCGTTCATTCAAGGTTATTGTTCTTGGATGCAGCTGCCACTAAGCAGAGTTTCCTTAGAGGGAAAATCCACAATTTCTGGTGGGAAAATGGAGGCAGCAAAATTATACCCTAGGCTTCTATCCTCTATGTCTCTTGTATCTACAGGCCCTACAAGGGTACCTGGCACAAAATAAATACTCAACAAGAATTGTTATGAATAAAATGCAAATCAAAACCGCAATGAGATACCATCTCATACCAGTCCGAATAGTGATTACTAAAAAGTCAGGAAATAACAGATGCTGGTGAAGTTGTGGAGAAATAGAAATGCTTTTACACTGTTGGTGGGATTGTAAATTAGTTCGACCATTGTAGAAGACAGGGTGGGGATTCCTCAAAGATCTAGAACCAGAAATACCATTTGACCCAGCAATCCCATTACTGGGTATATGCCTAAAGGAATATAAATCATTCTATTACAAAGATGCATGAATACATATGTTCATTGCAGCACTATTCACAGTAGCAAAGACATGGCATGAACCCAAATGCCCATCAATGATAGACTGGATAAAGGAAATATAGTACATATGCAGCCATTAAAAAAAATAAATAAAAAAAGATCATGTCCTTTGTGAAGGAAATTTTGATCTCCTGCTGATAATAGTGTCTGAGACTCTCTATTGACTAATCAGAATAATAAGAGACATGGACGGAGCTAGAAGGAGCTGGAAGCCATTATCCTCAGCAAACTAATGCAGGAACAGAAAACCAAACACTGCTTGTTCTTGCTTATAAGTGGGAGCTGAACAATGAGAACGCATGGACACAGGGAGGGCAACAACATACACTGGGGCCTGTCAGGGGATGGGGTCGGGGGAGGGAGAGCTTTAGGAAAAATTGCTAATGCATGCTGGGCTTAATACCTAGGTGATGGGTTGATAGGTGCAGCAAACCACCCTGGTACATGTTTACCTGTGTAACAAACCTGCACATCCTGCACATGTACCCTGGAATTTAAAAATCAAAATCAAAATAAAATAATAATGAATAAATAAATAAAAGTAACTCACCCAAAACTAGATTAAATGTTAGGTCAACCCAGGGAGGTACATAGAACACCAGTCTATAAAAGATGCTAAAGTATTGCTCTAGACAAAATGAGACAGAGCATGCTATTCGTGGTAGTAGGAAAACTTGTGTGAGTTACTAGAGGTGGAAAAATAAAACCCCCGAGGATGTGCTCACATCGTAATAGACGTTCCATCAACCACCATCCTAGGATGCCAGTTAGCCACAGACCTTTTATATGGTTGATCAGCACATGCAAATTTGGAGCCAGAGCTGAATTGCTTGGAAAAATAAAAGGAGTAAGACTAGTGCTGCCTCCTGAGGCTCTCCCACTCACGCTTTGCTGGAAGTGGTTCAGGTCCCTCTGCAGTAGCAAAGTGTGAACACTGTTGAATGTCAATGACAGAAACTATGGCAGGCACTTTACCCAGAGGAAAAAGTGCGGCACCCATTATGGAGAGTGGGGAAGGAAGATTGGCAATGGCTTTACCCTCAGTGGGAAAAGGCTGAAGTGGCCCCCAAGATTGAAATCACCCTGGAGGTGTTAACACTTCAAGTCTGTGTTCAAACTTTGCTGCTTCTGCTGCAGAGGATTTGCCTACAAATAACAAGATAATAACTAGAATAATACCTGCTGCCTTTTATTTAGCATTCATTGCACCCTAGGCTAAGCCTTTGTGAGGGTCTTCTCATTACATCTTTTTAACAACCCTATGAGGAGGGTATTATCCTTCCATTTTGCAGCTGAGTGTTAACAGGGCCTAAACTCACAAGGAAATCCTCAAAACATGGCTGATGTTCAACATCTCCAATAGGTTTGCAGAGCCCTTTGTTTGTTGCCCCACTCCAGGGTACCACATTGAACATATGTACATTTTAGCATCCTTGACATCTTTAAATGTTACCATCTGAATTTTTACCTAGATATTCTGTTTCATTTACCTTTAAGTCCCCAAATTAGGTTTGAAATTCCTTTTCATTCACACAGAAAGAATATTTACATTACTACCCGTGGCTTCAAGCAGGACAAAATCCCCCTCCACCATGAGTAACTCTGAACTTGATTTTTGGTGTAACAGCCCTCACATTGTGCCATTACATGTATACTCAAGGGCAGAAAATAAATAATAAATTATAGCATTTCTTATGTTTGCTTTGCACCATCCAAGATGTCAATCATATCGTGGGGAGTAACGCCTTCTGACCACTGACATTTAGGTACAACGCTGAAGGACTATTTCTCCGGCTAGCACTTCCACACAGTTCTCTAATATCTTAAAGATCAACCTTAACAACAACAATGATGGCAAAGGTATGGAATTTTATCAGTACAAGGTATAAAAGAAAAGGTTCTGAAATATGAACAACCTTATCATTGATTTCTTTTCTTTTTAGGCCAAAAGAGCATATACCATTCAAGCTATGGGGACAAAAATAAATTGTTGCCAGAGGCTGTTCAAAGGGAAACCAGTAGCACCCTTCAGGGTTCAATGTACTTTTTTGTCTCTTTTTTCCTATCCAGACTCTCAAAGGGACAAACGCATGCAGGAAAGTGATCCTGAAAAGAAGGGGTTAATATAAGCTGCACAGTGCACTCAGCGATGCCTTAAATAATTGTCACATGTCCCCTATAATCTGTCCCATGCTGTCAGCACTGAGTTAGTCATAATAATATCAGATAAGAGCTGTTCAAAGTGACACACTAACCAACATGGGAGCCACATGACTTTCTGGCTTGGCTACTGCCCTTCAGCTGAACTTTGGCTTAGAACGCAAGGCTCCCAGAGGCAACCCGGCACATGCCGCCGCGTGGAGTGTCCGGTGGCATTTTCCGTTGCTAGGGCCTCTGTTGCTTCACAGTCTAGTGAGGGGCAGCTGGGGATCAGTGACAGGGAGTCGCCTGCTCACCCCACCTCTGGGGCCAGGGAAAGGAATTGGCTGCTGTGGTGGCTGCTGCCTTTCTGAGCTTGTGCTGGGACTCCCTGTCCCCTCCACAGTTGATTAGTTTTGCAAATGTGTGTGTCACGCGTTATGCCAAGAGCCACAGCAGGGAAACTCGGACCCCCAAAGGGAGTTTGTGCTGGAAGAGGTAGAGAAGGAATGTGACTCTTGGCTAAGAGGACACACAGGCAAGGGCAGGAAGGAAGGAGGGGAAAAAAAAGGAAGGAAAGTGATTACCTCTGGGTAGAAGGTTACCATAGACTAGCTCTGGTTTATTTGTGCTTTTCTGTATCCCCTGCCCTGACTTTTTTTTTTTTTTATATCTCCAGCATATTTTAGATTTTTAATTTAAAAAGTTAAGGCACATATTTTTTAAAGGAGAATAAAGAAACAAAGAATGGTGAAAAAGAGGAAGAAAGGAAGGTGACCCACTCACTCACTGATTCATTCACAAAGCAGAGACCAGAAAGGAAGCAGGAATCCAATGTCATCTGACATTGGATTTGAGAACATTTATTGGCAGTGTGCCTCTGGCGTACTTACCTAACACCTCTCTCTAAGCTTTATTATCCTCGGCAGTAAAATGGAAAAATAATACCTAATTTACAAGACTGCTATGGGGATAAAAAAGAGGTGATATATGCTAAGTGGCTAACAAGTGGTAGGTGCTCAATAAATAGTAGCTCATGGGAAACCACTGAAGCTATGATGATCTTTGGAGTCAGAGATACCCAGATCCAAAGTCTGACTCCAGCACTTACCATCCTGTGACCTCAGGTGAGTTATTTCACCTTGCGGAGCCTCGGTCATGTACAAAATGGGGATAATGATACCCCACTGTCAGGGTTGTTAAAAGGAGTTACTGTCAATACTTTACACCTAACACAAAATCAGGCACATGGTAGTTATACAGTAATTTGTGGCCACAGTTGCCGTGGTGGTTGTGGTCATGGTAGCTAGGAATAGAAAGAAGGCAAATCCATTCATTTATTCAACAAATGGAAACAGCAAGATATACAAGTAAAAGTAATAATTAGACAAAGGTATAGGGAAGAGATAACTAAAAACCAAAGGTACTGATCAAGAAAGATTGGAAGAGTCTAAAAGGACCTAAGTACATGAGAAGACAGAGAACAAGAGAATGCTCTTAGTGGGACTAATCTTACGCCTTGGCTGGGAACTATCTAGTCCATCCTCCTTCTGCCTCCAGGGAGCTAATGCTATCCTTCGATTCTATAGATCAAAGTGCAGACATCTCGAGTGACTTTTCCCAGATCACACGGCTAATAAGTAGCATAAAAGGGGCCAAAGCTCAGGAGTGTCCCTACTGTGCTCTTTTAGGAAAGGCATTGCCAAAATTAAATATAAATACAGAAGCATTAGCAACTAAACCAAAAGTAGCAAATGTCAGCAGAGAAAAATTATTGTTTACTTTAGGGAAAATGGAAAAAAAGGAACCAGTGTTTAAAAAAAAAATAAAAAGAAATGGTATCTTAATGAATTTTTTTTTTTGAAAAATGAGAAATAAAAAATTGTATTTAGTAGAAAGACATCTTATTGGAGAGAAATCTTAGAAGGTAGAATTTCATGGAGAACTTAAGAGGGAAGAATTCCAGTTAGAAGGAGGAAAGCAAGGCTTTTCCTGCTCATGTACTGAAGTCTGATTCCTCAGGGTACTGCGTATTCTAAGATTTCTCTGACAAAATTCCATAGCAATTTGCTCAGAAGAGGAGAAGGCCACCAACACATGGGGTTTAGGAATCAGTCTTGCTGTTCTAAGCTGTTAACATTAGACAGGTGCTTCAAGGAGAAGAAAGAACACTTGTGTTGTCCAGTTGGGCAGAGTTTTCCCAACAAGTGGTGACTCTAATGGTCTAAAAATCAGAAAACCCTAAAGGGAAAGTGAAGTGCAATAGGAAGGAATTGGGGCCAGCCAATGCCTGGAGCTTCTTCCCAGTTCTTCTGGTGCCAAAACGTCTGAAAGCTCTGTGAATTTTTTTTTAAGTAGGGGCCATTCCCTTTCCAGAAGCCAGGCGGAGTGCTGGAACAGAAAACAACCACAAAGAATGAAGTCTGCCTCTTTCTTTTGTTATTCAAGAGCAGTGTGGAATGGGCCTCTCCCTAAAGCTCACCACCTTCACTGAATTTTTCTCCTATGTAGAAAGAAAGTCCTCAGTTTGTTTTGAAGAATAAATGAGATAAAGTAAGCAAATATATCTGATGCATGGTAAGTTATACTATTATTTTCACTTTGCTTCCAGGAGTAAGCGTTTGCAACTTCCTCTTCCCTACCACACAAATAGTTGGTTTGTTGGACCAACTCTCAACCTCACCTCATACCAGTTGGAGGATTGTGAAGCTGAAGCAAGAGAAACTCATGTGAAAATGGGTGACAGAGGAAACTGAAGAATGGAAAGAAGAGAGGAAACATGATTTAATATTAAGGAAAATAGCCTACTGGCCCAGCATACTCTGGGAGGCTAGAAAGCATTTTATTTCAGACAGCTTTCTGGCTATCACCTGAAGTTTATGAGAGCGAGCCTTGCCTGTGCCATGTGTATAAATCATCCCTGCCCATTTATTAATAATCATAATGCCTTCTTTTATATAGAGTTCTTTAGAAGGCATTTTCACATACATCACCTAATCGTTCATATGCCACAGGGTATCAGCAGCTGCCAGCCACTCATCCGCCCAAGTGAGCAAAGCAACTCTGTCTTTGGTTATGTAAATATGAGGCCCACAGGCACCATGACTTCAGGAAAAGGTGTAATAGGTCCTGTGTGTCTCCCAACATCCTTTGCTAGGCAGAACTGTCCACTGGGGAAAGGTGAATACACTGGCATAGCGGCTAAGGAGATCCCGGGAAAGAAAACTGGAAAGGTCTCCAAAGTTACTAGAATCCCTCTGGTAGAATGGGGTAGTCTCAACCAAAGTTTCAAAGGAGCACCCACAAGAAAGGTGGGAAGGTTAAGTGGGTGGTGACATGGGGAAGGGTGAATCTAGCTGAGACTGCAAACTGCCTAGGACCTGCTGCCCTGTCTTGGTGTAATGCTAGGAGGAGCACTAACCTAGCATGTGAGTGCGATGAAAGAAAGGCGGTAACTTGGCGGGGCGCGATGGCTCAAGCCTGTAATCCCAGCACTTTGGGAAGGTGAGACGGGCAGATCACGAGGTCAGGAAATCGAGACCATCCTGGCTAACACGGTGAAACCCTGTCTCTATTAAAAAATACAAAAAGCTAGCCGGGCGAGATGGCAGGCGCCTGTGGTCCCAGCTACCCGGGAGGCTGAGGCAGGAGAATGGCGTGAACCCGGGAGGCGGAGCTTGCAGTGAGCCGAGATCCGGCCACTGCACTCCAGCCTGGGCGACAGAGCGAGACTCCGTTTCAAAAAAAAAAGAAAAGCGGTAACTTAAAGTCAAAACAAGGGGATGTCACTGGATCCATGTAAAGAGCTGTGGTTAACAACGGCCCCTACAGAGCAGAGGCCCAGCCTCCACTGTGCTATGCAGGATCAGTGTTCAGCAGCCACACTGTGTGGCAGCAACTGAAGTAGTCCTGCTAGTAGACAGCATGGCATCCAACCTTTCCCCCCAACCATCCCCCACAGCCTGGTGGGGTTTTTGTTTTGTCTTCAGGGTTGAGCTAACTGGTCTAAGTCAATCTGTAGTCACTTGGAACAATTGGGATTGTAATCTGTGGAATGATGGAGCGACTTCACCAAGGAGATTTTGATCACCTGCTGATAATGGTGTCTGAGACTCTCTATTGACTAATCAGAATAATAAGAGACATAACTACATGTATGGCCCATGCTGGTGAAGCTAATCATATTGGTTACATTTGCAAAAAAAAAAAAAAAAAAAAAAAAACATTGAGCAAAACCTCTGAGCCAGAAGTTGTTATTAGTCTCAATTGATAAACTATGATATACACAGAGAAGTTATTATTAGCCTCAATTGATAAAGAAACTGAGGCTCATCTAGGTTTTTATTTTTTATTTATCTTATTTTACTTTTTATTTATTTTATTTATTGATTTATTTTTGAGACAGAGTCTCGCTTTATCGCCCAGGCGGACTGCAGTGGCGTGATCTCGGCTCACTGCAAGCTCCGCCTCCCAGGTTCATGCTATTGTCCTTCCTCAGCCTTCTGAGTAGCTGGGACTACAGGCGCCAGTCATGCCCTGCTAAATTTTTTTGTATTTTTAGTAGAGACGGGGTTTCACTGTGTTAGCCAGGATGGTCTCGATCTCCTGAACTCGTGATCTAGCCACCTTGGCCTCCCAAAGTGCTGGGATTACAGGTGGGAGCCACCGCGCCCGGCCCTCCTCTAGGTTTTAAGTGGCTTGCCCAAGACCCCACATCTAGGAAATGAATAAGCAGGTTCCCTTTCCAATGGAGAGGATTTTAGTTAAACAAAAAACAATTGCCACTGCCTTTCTCTCCTTTGGAACCAAGGTGGAGTATCCCACCAGACCTTGTGGAATTGTCTCTGCATGTGAGCTGCACCCTTTCACAAAGCTTCCCTGTCTTTTCCACTCTCTTACATGTACTTGGGCAGAAACCAAGCTCGAGGTTCTGCTCACATGCTTGTGGTTTGGCTCCCAGCTGGGGATCACATTCTCTGCTCCACAGGCAAAGCCAAGGATCCTTCTTGCAAAATACTACTGGTGTCCTGGTGCCACCTCCCGAAAGAGCTGCCCACAATGCCCGCATGCCTGGGAGCTAGGGTGAGCAGGATCAAGCACTGGCAAGCAGGACATCCAGCAAGAAAAGATTATGCCTGCTCTTTCTCCCAGTAAGTTTCCTAAGAGCCATAGACTTGGTCATTAATAAATACACACAATTTCAGGAAACCTCTCAGATACAAATTGGTGAAATTAAAGTGAGACAACATCTGGTAGTAAATTATATACTAATTTTGGCTATTTTCTTGCTATTTACACACTTTAGCAGAGAAAGAGCAAATGTCCACAGATTTCTGGCTCACAGGTACTTTTTCCTAGCTGTATCAGCATAATGATAATGTTAGTGGATATCAATTTTTGTATCAGGGCCTCTATGGCACAACTCCAAGGGATACTACTTACATAGAACACAATGTAAATAGTGCTCCCCAGAGGTGTGCAATATGGCTTTTTCTATAGAATTATTTCCTTAATCCAGGCATAAAAATTATTTACATGCAGTATCTTATTTTATTACAATAACAAACCATGTGGTAGACATTTGTATCTGTTTTACAGATGAGAAAAGCAACAGGCATTGAAAGTTTAAGTGACTTGCCTATGGTCATATAACCAGTAAGTTGCAAAATCAGGATTCAAATTCGGTGCTATCTGAATCCAAACCTCATGTTCTTAACTGTTTCATTATCCTAACTGAAACCCCAGTATAACAGTAAGACATGAACCTTAAAAAAATTGCAAAGTTGGTTAACATCTAAATGTTGAGTCTATATACAAACAGCCTATATATGTATTTTTTTCAAGAAGAAAATAGTTCATGTGTTCTGTCTTCTTAGCATGTAAGACTTTTTGGCGCATGTTTAATGTAGTGAACAGTAAGTATTGATATGATGCCATATTAATTCCTATGTACATCGAGGAAAAAAGTTTAATCAATTTTATTTAATTTTAAATAAGCCAATATCACCACAAAGCCTTCAGATACAACTGATTCACCAAAATTATTGGGGAATCAATACAGTAAGTATTATGTATTGAATACCTACTATGTACTATTCTAAGTCATTTTCATATATTAGCATGTCTAATCCCCCAAACATGAATATAACATAGATACTGTTTTCAGCTCTACTTTGCACAGATGGATTGAGGAACTTGTCCAATATCACATAGCTACTAAGTGAAAGACCCAGAATATGAATCAGGCAATCTGGTTTTAGGTTCCCCTCTACAGCCTCTAAGATCTGAAGTATGGCAATCCACAGGACATGAAAAGCAGCAGAGGGAGTCGAGAGGCCTAATCAGCACAAGCGCAGTGGCTCACATGTGCAATCCCAGAACTTTGGTATGCCAAGATGGGCAGATCACCTGAGGTCAGGAGTTTGAGACCAGCCTGGGGAACATGGACAAACCCCATCTCTGCTAAAAATATAAAATTCAGTCAGGCATGGTAGCAGGTGCCTGTGATCCCAGCACTTTGGGAGGCCAAGGCGGGTGGATCACTAGAGGTCAGGAGTTCAAGACCAGCTTGGGCAACATGGGAAAACTCATCTGTACTACAAATATAAAAATTAACTAGGCATCTTGGTGTGTGCCTGTAATCCCAGCTACTCAGGAGGCTGAGGCAGGAGAATCACCTGAAATGGGAGATGGAGGTTGCAGTGAGCCGAGATCACACCACTGCACTCCAGCCTTGGTGACAGAGTAACTCCATCTCAAAAAAAAAAAAAAAAAAAAAGCCTAATCATGTGAAAACAAGTAAATAAACACAGACTCCCAGAATGGAGCAAAGCACCAGCTCCTGCATGTACTGAACATGACAGGCATAGGCTTCTAGGCAATGCTCAAAAATAAGAAGGCACTTCTGTGCAAAGTCTCTAAGAAGACCAGAGACCAGAAGGGGTGCCATGAAGGTCAATTGCTAAGGCAACAAACCACTAATTTCATGGTTCACAGAATGATACACATCTTTTACCAGAACAGAGAGGGAGAGAGGATAGGAGATACTATAAGATTATAATATTTCCAAAGTCCCTAGGTAGCTTCTCGATGTGTCTTACTTCTACTGCTTTCATGGTAGTTTTACAAGTGAAATCTGCCTTTTGTTTATTTATTGGCTTTCTCCCACCAACATAGGGAGCTGATTAGTCTTCAAAATATCCTCATGCAATGTGCAGATGCATTCCAAAATGCTGCTGATCCCGTCTGTACCAGGAAATTGGGGCAGAAAGTTCTGCCACTTCTGTCCAAAGTAAAACTTGGCACTAAGCCAGAGGTAGAACTGTGGATCAACCCCAAGAGTGCCTATTCCCAGCCCACAACTTCCTTTTTCTTTTCACTAGAAAATAATAAAATAAAATAAAAATAACCCAGGGCATTAAATTTTGTTGACTCCTTTTAACATTTTTTTTCCTATTAAAATAAGCAAAATTTCTGCCTATCCTCAACAGGTCCAGAAAGGTAGAAATGTATTGTCCAATTTTCAATCATTGAACATAAATTCACTTGTTGGATATTACTCTCCCACTATACATACTGTAAGTCTGAATGGGTTAATACATCTCTACCAGGTATAGAAATGATCTCTCTGCCTCTCTACCTTGGAGGAAGAGCTGAGATATTCTGTGGCTCACAGGTACTTTTCCTGTGATATTTTTCAGTCTCATCATCACAGTCCATTCAATTATACAGTTTCTCATTATTTAGGATCAGTTCCCTTTCACAATGTCCCAAAGGGAAGCGCCTTGACAAACATCCCATTCATCTCAATAGGACTTTGCAAAGTCAGAATAATATGCGTAAACACAGTTGGGCTTGGAGGTGGGTCCAAAAGAAACTATCTAGTGCTGTTGTGGCAGATGAGAGCCTTGGAGAGGCTTTGGTCCATTTTGGG
Source organism: Trachypithecus francoisi (assembly GCF_009764315.1). Taxonomy (NCBI): domain Eukaryota; kingdom Metazoa; phylum Chordata; class Mammalia; order Primates; family Cercopithecidae; genus Trachypithecus; species Trachypithecus francoisi. Next base: position 23,176,436 of record NW_022681454.1, read on the forward strand.
CCCATTTTGATGGGTCCTATGAGATCCAGAGTAAAGATTTTAGGGAGACTAAAAGAAATAAGTGCACCAAGGAAGTGGAAGAGTTGCATAGAGACAGGAAAACCAGTAAAAAATTTGGTTTCTGCTAAGTATTGCTTCTGGTTCTTACCTTGTATTTAATTTTAGCACCTTTGAGTATGTTGAGTAAGAACTGTTACAGGGAAAGTCTTGGGAACCATGAAAAGTCCCTCCCTGGAAGGTAAAGGCACCAAGGGACACTTCTTCATTTAGAAGAAAAAATGTACATCTTCTTCTGGTCCAAAAATTTTCTAGGTCATTCATTTACTTATTCTTTCATTAAATTATTGCACTTATAATACATGTCATATGTTATTCTAGGTAATCACCATAGGATACAGTAACAAACAAGACATGCCTTCCAGGAGCATGCAGTAGAGACAGAAAAACTGACTCTGCAAGACTGTTCAAGATGTACAATGATTGAGAGCAGAGAATGATGAATGCTAAAGATGACAAGGAAAGCTCTTCTTGAAGATCCACAGCGTAAAGCACCTTGAACAATGAATGAGAGTGTAAGAGACCTGAAGAAAAGAAGGACACCGAATGGAGTGGTAGCACCATAGCCCCTTTCATTAGGCAGGGATCACATAGAGAAAACATGGAGGTTTGAGCAAGAAAGTTAGAAACACATAAGCAAGAAGGTTAGGAGGTCAGAGAAGTAGTGTAGGACAATGACAGGAAAGCAAACCTTCCTCCCATCCCCCTAGGACATGACTTTCATTTAGGAGAAGTAAGAGCTGAGGAGAAAGCATGTCTGCTGCCCAACAAAGGTTGGTCACTGGTGGTTGTATGGCATCATGTGGCTGCCCCAGTGGGTGCTCCCTTGGTGTCAGGGAGAAGCCTCCACAGCTGTTCTTGCTCAGATGCTCAACAAGGCTATTTTGGGCTGGATGGGGTCCATGGTGATGACTGCCCAGCCTGGGCAGCTTACCCAGTGTTGCTTTTTAGCATTCTGTTTTTCTTGTCACTTAGCTGTCTACCATACAATTACTCAAATAAGGAAAAGAAGAAGGAAAAAGGGAAGAAGAACATGACTACATCTTATTTTTAGTACTCAAATCAATGGTAGCAACCTCCTGTGCATTTCAATAAAAACTCTGCATATCAAAATCCCCCCAAATAAAGCATAGTAAACATATTAAAATCCATAATGACATTTTTCTGTGCAGTTTTAAAATATGTTTGTTTGTTTGTTTGTTTTGAAATACCAAAATGGTTCAGCCCAAATTAAAGACTAATTCATTGACAGATGGGCAAAAAAAAAAACATAAATGCAATAAGCATCCTCAAAAATGTGTGTTTCACCTTATTACCCTCTAGGTCAAAGGATGTTTAGAAAATAACAACTATCTTTTATTTCAATATATTCTCCTTCCAAAGAACCAAAGCACATTTGAAAGATTAGCATGATCACAGGATACTAAGGTGGTAGGAATCTCAGAGGTTTTGAGGCCTTTGCCTATGTTTGAACATTTTCTGGAAAATAAATTTCCCTCTCTAGAGATAGGGAAAGGATTGGGGAGCAGCTAACTAAGAAGTGCCACAAACTTAGAAGTTATAGAGATCCCCATTTCAACACTAATAATGGCTACCATCTAACTAACTATGCAGACACTAATGCAGGGAACTTCAGAATACAGTGTCATAATTTAACTCTCACAACTCAAGAAGAAAGTGATATTACCCTAGGTTTACCTACAAGAACAATGAGGCTCAAAGATATAACCAGTAAGAAAAGAACAGAATAAGAACCTCAGGGTCTGGTCTCTTTTTCAAAAGTAGCATATTACCTCTCAACAACAAGGAAAAAAGGTCACTCTTATTATTTTAAGCCATCTCTTCTCATCTTCCCTCACTTGGAAGTATTCAGAATCTGCATATAACTATGAATTTGAAAACATATTGAAAACATATTTCACCTCCTTTAATGTTCCTGGAATCTTCCCTAGAGCTCCAACCTCTCAAGGCTCCCCTAATTCATCCAAATTTGTAAAATGTAATCAATGATTTATCAGAACCTATAAAAACTGTCTGGGTCTTCCTTCAATAATTAATTTACCAAACAGTAATTCATTTACCAAACATGTATTAAGTACCTTCTTTTGTCATGTACTCTTTCATCCACAGAGTTGGAAATATACCACCCTGGTCTTGAGAAACTCAAGAGACATGCAGAAATATCTGCAGCAATGTAACAAGCCATCTTACAACAGAGAACTGTGGAAGACGCTACATGGAACATGGAAGAGAAAAAATGCCGACTCCACCATTAGCTTCAGGGAAACACCAGAAGGAGGTGACATTTCATTTAAGTCTTAAAAGATGAGTCGGAATTTCTCAGGTGACCTCAATAGGCAATTGTCCAAGGAAGAAGGACAGATTGAAGCACATTTGAGATTTCTGTTTGAAAACATGTTATATATTCTGCTATCACGTTAAAAACAAATCACCAAACAAAAAAGAAAAACCTCACCTTCACTGACTCACTAACTCTACATGCTAATAAAAATATCAAATGAGCAGTAATTGTATGGTCAGTAATAGCAGCATCATGAAATCAAATGACATCAACAAAGAAGAAAACGAATAATTCAATTACTACATGAAATGTTTGTAGTTAGTTAGCTCATGGAACTGTCTTGTTCTCTGGCTTTCTGACAAACTAGATCCAGGCCTGACAAAGAGTCAGTGTGTAAGACATAATTCCAATTTGCCTGAGTCTTTCTTGGTTGTTTGCTACTTAAAAATCCTAGCCTAAGATTATCCCCTTCCAGACTCTACAAAAAAATTTAGCTCAAAATGAAATCAATGCATTTTAAAATCCCAAATGTAAGAAGTATCCAAAACCATAGGCTAAAATGTGGCTTCCTAGAATGTCTCATAAAATTAATGTTTGTTAAACAGATACCTTGTCAAAAACAGAAACTTGAATCACTGAAAATAGTTTTTCTTAATTTTATTATTATTATTATTATTATTATTATTATTATTATTTTAGAGACAGGGTCTCACTCTGTCACCCAAGCAGGAATACAATGATGCAGTCATAGCTCACTGTAACCTCCAACTCCCCTGTCTCAAGCCATCCTCCCACCTTAGCCTCCCAAGTAGCTAGGCCTATAGGCATGCAGAACAACACCTGGCTAATTTTTTAAATTTTTGTTTTTCAGAGACGAGGTGTTCACTATGTTGCCAAGGCTGGTTTTGAACTCCGGGCCTCAAGCTAATCTCCTACTTTGGCCCCCCTAAGCACTGAGATTACAGGTGTGAGCCACTGTACCCAGTTTTAAATTTTTTTTTTTTTTTTTTTTTTTTTTTTTTGAGACGGAGTCTCGCTCTGTTGCCCAGGCTGGAGTGCAGTGGCACTATCTCGGCTCACTGCAAGCTCCGCCTCCCAGGTTTATGCCATTCTCCTGCCTCAGCCTCCTGAGTAGCTGGGACTACAGGCGCCTGCCACCTTGCCCGGCTAGTTTTTTGTATTTTTTAGTAGAGACGGGGTTTCACCGTGTTAGCCAGGATGGTCTCAATCTCCTGACCTCGTGATCTGCCCGTCTCGGCCTCCCAAAGTGCTGGGGTTACAGGCTTGAGCCACCGCGCCCAGCCTTAAATTTTTTTTAATGTCATATGTCTAAATGGATTAACCAAACTATTCTGTGGGAGGGAAAGTAAAAATTTCAATTTACAGAATGGACTGTGATATCTGTCAGACTGGATCAGATGGGCCACTGATATAAACAAAGGATTTGGGAATCACCTTCTAAAATCGAAATAATGGCCCACTTTTAACCTCATCCCTGAAGGGAGTTATAGTTTATTTCATCTCACATACCCTCATTTGGAAAAAGAGAATGGCTCTGGTGATGGATTTCCATGTCAGAGAGTATCTATTGTTGTTTTTTAGAGCAGGAATTCTGATGTGAGATTGTTCTAGCTTTACAGAGGTCATGAACAGTCCTAGGGCACAATGTCACCACTTAGTGGGCTTCAGATCCATTGATCCTTTCAGGTATTATTTCCCTGGATACATGTTGGGAATTGTCACTAAAGGAACTCACTGCATGCACCCAAGTCACAACACTAATCACCACTACAACCACATCCTAAAGAACGACTATAATATCATTCCTTTTCCTACTTACCTCTACTACTAAGAATGATTTTATCTAGATTTGAAGACTAAAATATCTGCCATCATTTCAGAGAACAGCCAGAGCAAGTCTTTGACTCCCTACTTTAAACTGGGTAGGCTTTAGCTCTTAAAAATCAACAACCCAAGACTACATACTATGGACAGATACAGTCTTTCTATTGTGAAAGATAGTGGAAAAAAAAAAGAAGAAAGAGAAGAATCACACTCTCATGGATTTTTGGATTTTTACTTTAATGGAATGATTTTCACATTTCACTTCTTGGCAGTAATCCAAGCATATTCTAAAACAGTACCATCAACAATCAACACACAGGCCTCTAAGCAGGGAATAATACACAGGAGCCCATAAGAAATAAGGGGAATCAGTCATTGAATTCACTGAAAAACACCCTCTGAGAAAGGACTTAGTATCAATATTTAGATTTTATATCTAAATGATTCCCAATATTCTTGTCAATTCTGCATGGTCAGGTTAAACAGAACTAGTGGATTTGGCTGTTAATACTCTAAGAATTTTTGTCTGTTTTGCTCTTGTCTAACCTACCTAGATATACTACATTACTATCAACCCAAATAAGTATAGGGTTTAGAACAAATCCCGATCTTTGAAGCACCCACATTACTGTTATTTGCTTAAAATTCACTTCTACACTTATTGAATCTGTATAGCTCTGTGTTCACCATATCCCATTAAGCACTCAAACACTTAGTATTAGTAAATTGGTCCCTTTGGGAATCTAAACTTAGGCACATGTAAACACTACATCTTGGAATTCATAATTCTTCCATAATCACCTCCCATTTGGCATCTGTGAACTCACAAAGGCAAGTTTCCTCAGTAAAGATCTGTTCTGAGTCCAATATTTACATAAACAATTTCTGTTTGGAGTGTAGGTTTCTTCATGCACCAATAACCTCTCCATCTATGTTTGGTCTCTAAATTTCATGTTAAATACATTTTAGCACTACAGAAATACTTCAAGCAATGTTCACCATTTTCTCAGCACAAAAAGTCATGTAGACACAGTCTAAGAAGGTGTTTTGTGCATTTTTAGTGGAATAAATGTAAGTACAATTTGAATTGTAGGTATAATTTGAGTTGCAGGAATAATTGAAGCTTTTTTTTATGTTGCCTTCATCCTGAGGCTTAAATGTCTTTGGGAGTTGGGACTATTTACGAACTCAGTTCATAGCCCAGCAAATACCCACTGAATTAGCTTTAGTCAACCTGATTTTGTTTCATTGTAAAATAAGTAAGTGCAATTTTGATTTCTCAGTCAAAATGGGACTTTGACTCTGTGTTCTTCTTTTAAGGGTATGCCCACCACAGCTTAAATTCTCTACTTATTGAATCCTTATTCAAAAGAATAATGCACGACAGTCCTTTGGTTTAACAAAGCTAGCACACATGAGTACAAATAGGTATTGCCTTTCTAGAAAGTAAGTTATCCAGATAAATTTAAAGGGTTGTTTTGTTTGTTTGTTTGTTTGTTTTTCTAAATACATACTCTTTGGCTCAGATTTATCCAGAAGGGTTTATTTTAAAGAAACCAATTTGAGGAATTTAAGGATATTTGTAAAGGATATTCATGTGACATTGCCTGTAATCGTTAATAAAATGGTAAAACCGCAAGATCTATCAATAGGTAATTGGGTGAATCGGTTGTGGAACATCCATGCAATGTAGAAATGCAATCATGCTTCCCCCTCTAGAAAGTGAAATGTAACTCCTCACCCCTTAAGTGTGAGCTGTATTTAGTGACCTATTTCTAAAAGTATCTTATGAAATGGGGGATAAGGAGTGACTGTGTAGTGGAGAACGCTGGCACCCACCACCTCAGGTGATCAAAGTTAACATCATCGTAATTCTTGTTGATAGCATGTCTTCTTGACATGATATGTTGAGAATAGCATTTCACCTCTGTGGCCTTGCTCCCCAAAAAACTATAAATCCAGTCTAACCACAAGAAAAACATCAGACAAATCCCAATGGAGGCATATTCTACCAAATACCTGACTAGTGCTCCTCAAAACTGTCAAGATTGTCAAAAAACAAGGAAAGTCTGAGAAACTGTCACCACCCAGAGAAGCCTGTGGAGACATAATGATTAAATGAAATGTGGTGTCCTGGATGGGATCCTGGAGTAGAAAAAGGACATTATAGAAAAACTAAAGAAATCTGATTAAAAGTAGAGTTTAGTTAATAGTCATGTATCAATATTGGTCCATTAGTTGTGACAAGCAAGCCACAGTAATATAAGATATTAAATTAGGTGAAACTGAATACAAGGCATATGGGAATTCTGTGTACTTTCTTAACAACTTTTCCATAAATCTAAAAAGATTCTAAAATAAAAAGTTTATTTGAAAGAATGCAGTCATGCACAATAATGATAAATAAATATGTGGACCCCCTTCAGATTAGGTTAGTTGCTACTCTGTCCTCCAAAGCACCCTGAACTTCTCCCGTGATAGAGCACAGATCCCACGTATTTACCTTCTTGTCTCCCTCCTGCTTCGTTAGGGCAGAGGCTAATACTATTCTGTGCAAAATCTCCTAACACTACATAACACCTACCAGGTACTTAACATCTGTTAAATAAATGAGTGTATCATCATGTTGTCAAGTGAAAATAAAATCAGATTGCAAAACACTGTTGGTATGGTTTGGCACTTTCCCTACCCAAATTTCATCTTGAGTTGTACAATAGTTCCCATAGTCCCCATATGTCATGTGAGGTAACTGAATCAGAGGGGCAGCTTCCCCCCTCGTGTTCTCATGATAGTGAGTTAGTTGTCATGCGATCTGATGGTTTTAGAAGGAGCTTCCCCCTTTGCTGGGTGCTCATTCTTCTCCTTGATGCTGCCAAGTAAAAAAGGATGTGTTTGCTTCTCCTTCTGCCATGATTGTAAGTTTCTTGAGGCTTCCCTAGCCATGCTGAACTGTGTGTCAATTAAACCTCTTTCCTTTATAAATTACCCAGTCCTAGGTATGTCTTTATTAGCAGTGTGAGAACAGACTAATAAAACTGTGTACCTTGCTCTATCACCTATTAGCTATATGACCTTGGGCAAGTAACTTCACAGCGCTGAGCCACAGCTTCCTGATCTTTAAAATAAAAATAGTCATTGCACCTATCTCATAGGGCTAGTATGTATAAAGCCCATAGAATAGCGCCAGGTATATTATAATCCCTCTGTCTCTGTCTCTGTCTCTCTCCGTCTCTCTCTCTCCATCACTCAGATGGACCAATAAAAAGTCTATATCAGAACTTACACACCTAACATGAACAATATTTGCCATTTTAAGATTTATATTTTCAATTATTTAAAATTTATTTTTGCTTATCTTTATGTTTACATTTTAGGTAGCAAAAATATATTATACTTATTAAAAACATTAATGAAAAAGAAAATAAATCAACATGCATGCATATACACCCAAGTCACATAACCCAGATACACAGGATACTGTTCTGTTCCCCAAGGAATAGAATTTACCATGCAGCTGAGAGACAAGGGGAAAAAACCACTGCTGAGAAACTGAAGAACCACTTAGTAAAGCAATAGAAGAGATGCCTTAAAAATGCCTCTGATGAGCAGACGAGTGACCAGAAGAAGCAATCATGAGGATAGAATTTGAGAGAAAGGAAAGAATAAGGCTCTGAGATGACAGCTGGGCCTAGAGAATAGGAAGTTGAGCAAGCGGGGAGGGTGCTCGTAGCAGGAGGGATGGCATGAGCAAAAGCGCAGCATTGAGGAAGCTAGGGGCAGAGAGTGCGATAGGCACAAAGCCTGCCTTATAGCTCTGTCCATCAACCTGGGTCTTTTCATTACCAAGTTTGTTTTTTGAAACCTCCTGATTAATAAAGCCCTCACCAAACCTTGCTAACTTGCTACCATTGCAAGGAAAGAGGAACAAAAGAACAAAAGAAGCCTAACCTGATTTCTGAGTTTGTATTTCCAATGCCAGTGACTCACATGTCATCATGGCCAGCCACATGTGACCTGCAGATGTGAGTCACAAAAGGCTGGAATTTCAGAACTGGTACAACCCAGAACAGCTGGAGGTGGACACAAAGCGACAGGGCGGACCCTCCCTCCTCCCCAGGGCAGAATCCGCTCTCTCTATATCATAACTTTGCATGAATATCATTAGGATACCACGTTCCCAGACAGAGTGGGGGCAAAGCACAGGGAACGAATCTCACTTCATTAGCCTGACAACACATCACGGGGTATATATTCTCTCCCTTTCCCCCAAAACAGAGCACCCATTTTGTCTACCAATAGAATTTATAGACTTTCAAAAATAGATTTTGCCAAACAACCATGTGGGCAAATGCTGACTTGCAGTCTGGGAGATATCTCTTCGTCAGGCCCAGCAAGATTAAAGCAGGTTCTATTTTCATAGAGAGAGAGCCTCAAATGGAAGCACAAGAAAGAAATTCACTTTTTGTCAACATCAAGCAGTGCCCCTCAGTAGCCAAGGCTGGGCTGGATCTAACAATTGCCAAAGTACCGTACGCAGATTCAGAGTGGCTTCCGCTTGAAGAATGGCCTCGCGCTGCTACAAATCCAGGACAAGAGGATTTCCCAGTGCCCAGCTCAAAGGACAGAAAAATTCTTTCCTACTCTGGTGTACCAGGAACTTGACAGTAGAATAATATTGGTAGGAAGAACAGCAAAGGTACAGTGCAACCCAGACATGCAAGAAAGAAAGGAGGACACCAATAAATCCTGCTACCAAAGTGTAGGGGATTGTTTGTTATTTTTTATCTCTTTTGTCCCCCCTCACACCCTGGAGTGGAATTTATCCTTCAAGCTTCAAGTCTGAGGGTAGTTTTCAGGGGCATACATTTCTTTCTTGGTGGGGAGATGAAAATATATGTATATACACACACACACCACACACACACACACACGTATGTAACCGTTGTCATTAACTGTTACAAAGATGGTATTTTTTAATATTCTCATGGCACTTCTAGTGTAAATATCTCCTTACAACAATCAAACTGAACCCATAGAGCCCAATAGTGCACTATCTGCCTCTGGCAGGTTGGTGCGAAATTTGATTTGTATTAATCAGCCCCTGGCTATTGAAGCATGTAATATACTTGATGTGACAATTCTCTGTCTTACAATATCTACTTCTTCCCCACTGGAGGGTCCCTGGTGCTAGCTAACCGGGAGCAACCATCTCACTGAGAGAACTTGATATAAAGAAGGGTCAGGTTCAAAGCCCAATAATAATGAAGATGGCAATGACGATTCTACCAGTACTGATACAAAAACTAGCAATGACTATATGCTGTGTGCCTACTGTGTGCCAAGTACTGTAGTAAGTGCTTTACATGGATTAGCTCATTTTACCTTCAAAACCATCCTGTAAGGCAGATATAATTATAATCACTGTTATATAGTGAGATATATTATAAACAGTGATGGAGAAAACGGAGACTTAAAGAATTTGATCAGTCTGCTCAATGTCACGCTGCTGGTAAGAAGTGAAGCTAGGATTTGAACTGAGCAGTGTAACCCCAGAAACTGCATACCCATATCCTCCTCATACCCATATCCTCCTCAAGGATATCTGCTCTTGCCCTACTCTCTAAAGCTTGCTGACAACCCTTTACTGCAGACAGAAAACCAATAGCCACTAAATCAAGACGTGGCCCCTCTGTTCACAGCCATTACATGTGGAGACTACACTCCATGGAGATCATGCTTCTCCACACCCAACACGAGAGCCGACATCCTCAGGTTCTTGGCTTTGTCCATTGCACCCTGGGCGTGTGGCCGCCTGTTAGAGCAGCCTTGCAGAGAGGAGCTCTATAATTGCCAGTGTGGGAGGCAGAGAGTGGGCACAGGGAAATTATATGATTTTTCTTCCTCTCTGCTGTCCTAGGCTCCATATTTGCTTCTTCTCCATCTCAGAAGCTCAGCAGGAACTGTGGAACCAAGTGGGGACATGAGAGCCCAGTTCTTCCTCGGTGATGAGAGTCCCTCAGGAAGAGCTTTCTTACTGTGTCACTCAGCTTAAGTTTCCATTTGGGAAAGACCGCTCTGTGTTCACGTGCCTTCTGAATTCTTATCAGTCAAGAATGCAGCCACACTCTTCTCCAACTGCAAACCTCTGTTCTGGAATGACTGCTCTTCTTTTACTCTTAAATTCATTCATCTATTCAACAAATGTTTACTGAGTAGGTCCCGGGAATCATATGGTTGGGATACATGATGAATAAAATCCTGTTGCTTCCCTCAAGGGGTTCAGCATTTAGTAGAAAATACAAAACGGTTGTTCCTTCCTCTAAAAATGTGTATTAATTTTCTTCTATGTAATACTATTTGTCTACATGGGGAAGAAAGGAGGGGGCAGGAGGGAAGCAGGAAGACAAGGCATTTACTAAGACTCCTGTGTCATGCCTCCTGTCATAGATGCTTGACATATATTTCATCCTTTCTACAGTTCTGAGAGGCAAGTACTGTAACCCCATTTTATAGCCTACTGAGGTAGAGAGAGGCTCAGCAACATGTTTTCTCAAGGCAATGAAACCTTTGGTTTCTCTCTAGGGGGCCCTTTGGGTTGAAATCTCATTGGAAAAGGAAGTACTTAGAGACTTGGTCTTGAACTTGAATTTGCAGAGTGAGCTCATTGTCCTTGCCTAGGGACAACACACATCCCAGTGTGCTTCGAATAGTTCCACTTCATGCCTGTGGTCCCTGAGTAATTATTACAAACTCCCCTTTTCACTCTCAAATGTCCCATTTTTATGATAAATCATATGATCATCCTATTTTCATTTCCATTTTACTTTCATCTGAGGTGGCATGGAGGAGCCTCATGGACTTTGTTGGAACTGCAGTCTTTGTTTCCCAAGCCAGCCCTTAGGAGTGCTCAGATCTAAAAGGCTAGTGATCAACCTGAATGGGATTCTTCCTCAAATTATCAGACTCTGAATCCAGTGCCCTTTCCCTTAGCACCTACGAGAATCATAACTGGATGTAGACTTAGAATCTGATTCTTAAACCATGTTACGCTCTGTTTGCCTAAACTAGTTTTCTTCTTCATTTTTCAAGTCACAAGGCAAATGGATAGCTTCATAGCACAGCACTGATTCAATGAAGATCATTATGAGTTAGCTGCCCATTATTAGGAAATCAAAATACAGATCAATTAACAGACCACTCAGAAACTCAAGGAGTTTGAGTATGTATGTACTACATACATAGACCAAGTACAATACTACCTTCCTGTAAAACATGTCAATATAATTTCTAATTTTTAAAGCACATTTAGAGTAACATGCACAAAAGAAACAAAGAAAACATAATGACACTTGCAACCATTGACTCTGTCTGTGCTGGGCTGTCCATTATGGAAGTCCCACAGCACCAAGCACAGCACTAAATTACGTACAGGTAGTGGCTGACTATAGCTGCCAGCCAGCTTTCAGCAACATCCCCCATATGGCTAGGAACACTTGTGCCAGTTAATTAGCACTGGCATTAATTGAGAGAAGGAACATTGACCAGGACATCGAGGTTATCCTTAGACTATTTAAATATGTCATGTGATCACTCGTTCCATCTGTTATCAACATACTTCACACTTAATCCAGTAAATAAACTCCCAACCATTTTAAGCAAATGGATTCCATTTTGCCAGGCCTCTGTAGACTTTGCAAATCTCAAGATGTTTTCTTCCTCTAGAACCTATATTGTGAGGTGTCACAAGGTTCAATGACACAGCCTGATGTGAATTCAAGGACAAGAGCCACCCCTTCCCCTGCAATCTATGAAACTCTGGGGCAGTATCCACAAGTGGTGGGGGAATAAAAACAAACCCATGGCATCACTCATTCAAATGCATATTTTTCACTTTGCAGCTACCCTACAAATCTGCCTTGTTTTCTTTCCTTACTCAGAATTCTGCTGAAAGCACATAGAAAATAAAGCCTATTATTCAAATTAATTTCACTGTGCACTAAAAATGTGGCTGAGTTTAGATGGAAACCCATTTTAAAAGTGTTCTCCTCTGAAATGGATGATGCCTGGCAAGGTATAAAGCACTTGGGCACTTAGAAAGGCAGATAGGAAATAGCCTAATCTCAAAACACTTCATTGGCAAATTGACTCATCATTAGGTATAGACCCAAAGTAGATTTCAAATCCACTTTCTAGAAAGGTATATATTCCATATATCTTCAAGAATACTGATATAAATCTTCCCTGAGAATCTTATTATCTTTGACAGTGTTCTCTTGCCCTAAGAGAAGTTATATTCATTATCTCATCAATCTCTAGCATTTCTGTACCCACCTCTTCTATAAACTTCCCTCCTCTCCAACCCTGTCTTCCAAACCAACTCCCAGTAAATTGACAAAAAGGTACATCATTTGCCCAATACACAAGATGGCCTTTAAAGGAAGACCAAAACCTCACCAAAGCTGCAGGAGGTAACAAGCATTGGTCGATGCAAGTAAAAGTAATAAACCTGATCATGATGGAGCCTCACTCGGTGCTGAAAGGTATCTTGTAATGATTTATAGAAAACACTGGACCTGACTCAGGAAGCCCAAGGTTCAAATCCGGCTTCCTTCAAAATGGTTACCTTTGGAAAATCATTCGATCTTTGCTTGCCGTAAGTTAATAATTAAGATCCCACCTCAAGAGTGGATGTAAGAATCCTGTGTGATAATGGACATTGTTATTACCATCTTTCTTGCTGTGGACTTGGTGTGAGTGATAATCATGGTTAGTTCTCTTCCTTATATTTCATATAAAAGATATTACCTAATCTGCCCTTTAGTCTTAACAAAAAGTACAACTTACACTTTCAGGTAGTTTAGTGTGATGAAGCAGACACTTACTGGTCTAATTTTACCCCAAGCACAGGGAAAACCCAAAAGTCATCTCAGGAGCCAATTAATCAGAGAGAGATAATTAAATTTTACACATTGGACTAAGTTTTAACTAGGACACTAAGGCTACCTTGAGGATTACGCAGTCCTCTCTGCTTTGGGGGAAATGCAATTTTTGCAATTATACAATTGTTCAATTCAACAAATACTTATTGATGATTTGCTACATGTCAGAGCCTGCACACTCTGGATACTAATAAGAATGAGACCCTCTCTCTGACTTTGAAAGACCCACAGGCCAGTAGGTTAAGTCAAACACACACATTTTGATATATAAATGATAATACAGGGGTACAAAGGGAATTGGGGGATGGTTTCCTATAGAGAATGCTGGGGCCAAGCCAAGTGAGTAAGAGTTACATGCAAGATAAGAAGTGGGAAGGGTATGCCAGGCAGAGGGAACAGCACAAACAAAACCCTATAAGTGTTTACACAGGGAGCTACACGTTGGTCATTTTTACTAGAAAATAAACATAAAAGAGCAAAGTCTGGAACATGAGGCTAGGGAGTATGAGAACAGCTCACCCATGAATAGGAGACATAATGCCATGCATTACCAAAGGATTCTTTACTTTCCCAGCAATTCATCCCATGGTTTTTATTAAAGATCAAAACATACAAGAAAAATGTGTTCCAGTTTGTAAAACCCAACTATATAACATATTTCAAAGAAAACGTCCATTACCCAAACAAGGAACAGCAGGATACATGAATGTCAGGGATGAGAGTCTCAGGAGAGCCTTTGGCTAAAACTCACAAAAACCTACATCTGAGTTAGAGGAAACATTGAGCGCTTAACCATCCCTCCACTACACTCTTCAATTTATTGACTTTAGTAATTTGAGGTCTCTCAATCTAGAACCCATTCATGAAAAATAAGTTCTCTTCCCCCTGCCCTACCAGAAAAGCTTTCACTTTCACTTCCAAGATGTTTCAGGAGTCTAATGGTCATATCCATTCATCAGTGATATGTGTAAATATTTGAATAGTTATTAATGAAAGCTCATGATGAAAGGTAGTTGTTCATCTGGAAAGTGTCTGTAGATTGAATGATTCTGTTTATAACTTGTGTTCATTCCCTCCCACTTCCCCATCATATTTAGTGCGTGGGACACCCCGGCCCACGGTCACTCTATGTGTTCTGTTCCTTGTTCTGATTGAGGCTATTGTACAAATCAAAGTCTGGAGTACAACTTTAAATGCCATATTGCATTTTATTCTTCTCAGAATCTACCACTAGAAGAAACTCTTGGGTTCGTAGCCTCATAGGAGTCTCTAAAAGAGAATCCAAAACACAAAACAACACATTTAAATCATCTGCAAGAGAAAACAGGTCACATTGATAGTTTACCCTTTATTCTTTTCTCCCCACTCCCTCCCCATTCCATTCTCCTTCTCTGCTCTGCACCTTGGAGGCCCATATACAACCTCCCCTAGGTGCTTTTACCTGCTGGCTTCCTGTGGCTTCAGCCAATGGGAAGCACCGCCGGAAAACCAGGAAGTGGGGTGGGAGAGGGCTCAAGGCATCTCTTTCTCACTTCCTCCCTGCTCCTGGCCTGCCTTTCTAGAGGCATCTCTGTTGTTCTACAACTTTGCCCCCTACTGGACAGTTACCCCACCATAACTCCAGTTCTCATAGGCTCAGGTAACAAATGCTGTGTCCTCTTTTTTACCTTTGGCCCTGGGAGAGTTAAGGCCAGGGATATATCCAGGTTTTAGGGGGCCCGAAACTTGCATAATTAAATTTGTAAATTTTATAAAAAGAATATGAATATGAGAACATATTGCTGGTTCCTCTCAGGGCCTTTGAAGGGCTTATGCAATGTGAGGAACCCTGAAACTTAAAAACCTTATTAGTTTCACGCTAAGTCTCCACTCAGCTAAAGACTTTCAGTTTTTGCTAATCCTTTAGTGCCTCTACATGACTATTTGTTCTCTTTACATGGACACAGCTCTCTCAATAGTTCTTTCATTAAAGTCTACTCATTTAAACAATCTGCATAGATTCTGTCTCCTGAAGAAATCCTTGTCCATAAACCTACTATAATGCATTACATGAATGCATTATATTACTACTATAATGCATTACAACCTTCCTTTCTTCCCCTATTGCCTACCTACCTGAAAAGACATTAAAGTTTGCTATAACTTACTTAGGTATAACTTTTAAGTCTCACCTTTCTTTCTGAAAATATTAAATAAATAATAAATAAATAAATAAATAAATAAATAAACTAAGCATGACTAGAAGGAAATACTATATTCTATCATGAGCTTTTTCCAAACTGATCACAAGCTAAATGTGTTGGATATATATTCATTAAATGTGTAAAAGAAATATAATAGTACCCTTTCAAAGACATGTTTGGTCAACGAAGATTTTCAGTAGGTGTAATTGCAATGTAGCTATCTAGCATTTCTGAATCACTCCTTACTATTCCCCTTGAATAAATCTCTTAGTAGAAGGTATTACTCCATACTATTCCTTTTGAATAAATCTCTAGTAGAAAGTATTACTATGTTACAGAAACAGATTGTAAAACTTTATTATGGAACAATGCTGGATTGGTTTAACCATACAGTACACAGTCTGCAGGTATTTGAGTCAGATATTACAATGATCAGCTTTTTGTCTTTACTGTAATATTAGGAATATGCATTAGAGATTAGGAAATCCTTATAGAGTAATATCCCCAGGGAAGTAGCCAGGGCCTCATTGCCCTGAACATTCAAAGCTCACTTAAATTAATCCTGCAACAGTGCATTGCATGATCTGTTGATTCTTTTCAATTTTCAGAACCATGTCATTACTAATGCCCACTGACAGAATACTTAGGAACCAAAGAAATAGTGACCATTTTATAATTGATTCAAGCTGTCAAACAACTTCACCTTTCAAAGTTAGAAACTCCAAGAGATATGTGCCAAGAAGAAAACACAAGGCTGCATTGTCACATGTGGAAAACAATAGTATTCCAGGCACCTCATATGATAAAAATGCTTCAAGTTAGAACAGCACATTCCTTGTTTTGAAGATTTTTCATAAGACCGTACTGTCCACTAGAAAATATTCAGTTAAATTTCTTTTGAAGTAAGGCTTCTTCCCTCCACCTTATAACTTACTCACCTAACTCCTTATACTCAGTAATTTTTTTAACTGTGCATAGCAATTTCACAACTAAGAGTTTACACTGCTTGTGGACGCTGGCTAGCTTTCTCAACCAAGCTGAAATTTACATTCTCACATTTTTAATAGTGTTTCTAGGATGAAAGAAAAAGTATGGGCGAATGAGATCTTCATAGCAAATTCACCAAACTAAATGCAGTACAGAAAATAAGCATGCTAAGTTTTTCTACTCCAGCAGTTTAGTAATGCTAACTGTGTTGATATAGTTTTCATACATTGCACGTTTACTAATAGGTTAATCCAAGGCATATGTTAGTGACCAAATATATATTTATCTTAAGCAATGGTCATTTTAGAGGCTCTTTGGACAATTTTGTTATTTGTAATTTAAATGTAATATATACTCTCTTATATTAAAAAATAACTACAGAATTATTTCACACTGTTACAACTCAAAGTCTTCCAGAAAAAGCTCACATTTAAAAGTTTAATTTGAAGAAGTTTAAGTAAAAGTCTGAAATATTCTCGGTAATCATAGAACATAATTTAAGCATAATTCTTATAGATGCCAATCTGAAATATAGATGTTTGATTGATATTTAATTAAGAAGGCAAACTAAGATGGAGAATAAGAATATCAATAAAAAACACGGGTACTTGTTTCTGCAAAGTTGTGAAGAAATGTATTGTTTCATATTCAGGGGCGATATTCTGATATTCTGTTCTTTTTATTTTTAATAATTATAACTTGCTAGATATCTGAGTTAATTTCTCTCTTTTCTAACTCTTAAAGGCTGTACCAAGAAGATATTTACAGTAATTGAAGATCTAAGGAAATTATCTGTACTTAACACCACAGCCCAAATATTATATTCACAACCAGGAAATAGCAGCACATAAATCCCCCGTTTTACTGCTGTCTTGCTCTTTCCACTAAGCATCTTTGGGTATCAGTATTTGTAGAAGAGATATCAGAGTGTAGCTAATAAGAAAAAGCAGAGGTAAAAAGCAATAACATTCCATTTTTCTTCAAACTGTATCTTTCTTTTAAAGGAAAGTTATATGTCAATTGAAGAGATAACCAAAATGTTTATCTACATTCAATTTAAGTTCAAATCAAGGTCCAGGTATTAAATAGCAACATGGCTATTTGCAGCATTCTCTCAAAATGGAAAAATATCCATGGCAGTGATTTCTTTATTGCTGCTTTTAAAATGTGTTCACAACATCTAATGCTTGTGTTTCTATAAATAAGTGTTAATTCCTTACCCTAGAAAACCTCTGGAAATACACACAGCATCTGCCCAGAATATAAAACAACATTGATTTATGCCTTGAAAGTAGAGTTATAATGAATAACAAATTCATTATGATGGCATAAAAATATCAAAATAAATTACTCCCTAGTATCTACACCACATTGTAGGTTATTAGTTATTAATATCATTATTCATGGCAAGACTAACTACTGATGTAAAGGAGCAATTTTCTTTATTACTACGATTCCTCTAAAATCAGTTAGTTGGCAAGGGCAGGAATCAAGGTAACTTATAGTGAATGTTCAGGAAAGCAACAGTGTTGGATGTGCATAACAAGAAACCTGCATCAGTGAAAAAAACACAGGATTAAAGCAAAAAACAAAAAAACAAAAAAACTTGAGCTATAACACAGTCATTTATTAACATTTTTATTGAGTAATAAGAATAACAGATGATTTATATTGAGCACTTATTATGTGCTAGGCTTTGGGATAAGCACAATAGATGCATTATTCCTATTTTATTCTAATCTCATGAAGTTGAATTTGTATCTTCATTTCACAAGTATGAAAAGTCAAGGCACAGAAAATTTAAGTAACTAATTACATATTGATAAATAGCCATGTTAGAACAAGAACTAAAGTCTTCCCGACTCGCAAATGCTCTCTCTAGACCTGAAGTGAGGAAATTTTCTGTAAAGAGCCAGATTGCAAATCTTTTCAGCTTTGAGGTTCATATGTTCTCAACTCCACCATGTAAATCAAAAGCAGCCATAGGCAGTGTGTCAGTGAACAGGCGTGGCTATCCAATAAAACTATTTATAGACACCGAATCTGAATTTCATATAATTGTTATGTAACACAAAATATTATTCTTCCTTTGATTTTTCTTCAACTATTTAAAAATGTAAAAACCATTACTAGCTTACAGACTACACAAAAACAGCTAGTGGGCTAGATTTGGTGTGAGGGCTGGAGTTTGTCAATACCTGCTCCAGACTCCTGCTCCTCTCACTTTAATATACATGCCCATCACCTGTGGATCTTATTAAAATGCAGATTTTATTCAATAGGTCTGAGGTGGGGTTTGGAAATTCTAGATTTCTAACAAGGTCCCAGGTAACATTGATGCTGCTGGTCTGGGGACCTGCACTCTAATGGTATCCTAAGCAATCTCAGAAGATGCAGATTTTCCTGTATCCAGGGTTTGAGTTAATGACTTCATTTAACCACAGAGTTGTCCGAGCTGGGAGCCTTAGAGCCCCCTCCTCCCATTCTTATTTTTCTACCACTAAAATATCTCTCCAGAAGCTCTGTCTCTCTCCACCCCCAAGATCATTGCCAAACCATATCCTCTGAACAATCAGGTCACTCACTAGTCCTCTTTTTTTCAGTTACTCCCCCTTTGAAATCTTTCCTCTATTTGATGACCTAAGAGTTCTTTCTCTCTAAAATATAATGCAAATATTTCCCTCCATGATTTATACCCATCTAGGTAGTGGTCCAATGCACACAGAATAAAATTCAAATGCTAAGCTCTTCAAGGTCTCACCAAACCAAGCTTGCCAATCTTGTCTTGCACCATTTCCTTATAATCATTGTAACCATAGTCACAAAGTTTTGTTAACTTACTAGGTAGAAGGCACAATTGTATTTCATTTCATCTTTGCTTCAGATTACTGCATGAAGTAGGTGCCCTTATTTCCATTTTACAGATAACGAAACTAATAGCTTAAGTTGCACCAAGTTACAGTGCTTGTAACTGATGGGGCCAGGATTTCAACTCAGGCACTCTGATAGCAAAGCCCACATTCTAACCACTACAGTGTACTCCTTTCCCAAGTTGTTTCACATGCTCATCACAGCGAAGTGCTTCAGAGACCGGCCATGTCATTTCCTGCCACCCCGCCTGTGCAGTGCTCATCCTCTGCCTACAACCCTCATTATCATCAGATGCCTCCTCCTTCTCTCTCAGCAGTCAGCTCACATGTCACTTCCTCTGAGTGTCCCTTGTCTCCCTCGCTCCCCAACACATGAAAATACCCACGGAGTCATTCTGTTTTCTGTATCTGTTTCCCCTAGGAATGTTGACCTCCCTTAAGGCAGGGTCTCTGTTTTATTTTTTTCTGGTACTGACATTAGCTAACACTACCCTTGGTAGGTAGAAGGTATTCAAGAATTATATGATAGATGAACAAGAGGAATGAATAACAAATGAATGGATCGGCAATCGATTTAGCAAACCATCCTTAGCCCAATTTCTACATCTGTATAAAGAAGAGATTGAAACAGATATGTTTTAAATAGTTTTCATCAAGAGCCATCATGTATCTATTCACTCACTCCAATATTTATTGAGTGCCTACAGCACGCCAGGCACCATTCTAGGTTCTAAGCATACAACTGTAAAGAAAACAAAGTCCCTCTTCTAATGCCACCTACTGTCTGATGGGAGAGAGAGACCAAGGCGATAGTGATAAATGCATAGAGGGAGAAAAGCCCACTAAAGGAGTACTTTTTTATACAGCTATCCACATACACATAACAAGCATAGTTATTTATAGGTGATATTTATAATTTTATTAATCAACTCTTAATTAAGAAACAGCTCCCTCTGGTCTTTAAAAAACATAGGGAAAACCTGGAATGTTGACAAAAAGATAGGGGTGACCTGAGTTTAGGTTGATTATAGAGTCCATATGGGGCCTGAAAATTGTAGTTTTGCAACTGATCTAGTTAGTCGCTAGCAAGTCATCCCTGTGTGTGCATTTAAATACTGATACTGCAAATAGGAAAACTGGAGAGATATGAAACAAAAGCTTCCCATAGTTTAAGAAACAGTATTTTTTTGGAGGAGTGAAACTTTTACTTGCTTGTCTGTATGTTATAAGCACAAATAACTCTGTTCAGTTCAAGTTTGAGTCAGTTCCAAACACTGGGTGATTTTAACAATAATCATCATTTTACTGACTTTTTATTTTAATTACCGGTCATTTGTACTGTTTGTAGAATAACAGGTGTAATATAAATGTAAGCATACCTCTAGATGAAACAATTTGAAATCCTTATTAAATGTTCAGAAAACTCCAGGAAGACAAACTTGTAAGTCAGTATATTGAGGTTATAAATAGCCAATAAATAGACTTCAGATGTACCACAAATTCATAACAAAAATAGATTTGAGCCTGGGGTCCTAAACAATTTCCAAGTTTATAACTCAAACATTTCCGTATGTTTTCTAAAACTCTGCTTTATTTTAAGTAAATGTATCTGTATTAAGTGTAATCTACTCCAGCAATTCATTTTGCCTTGATGGTATCAATTTTTCTCAAATACAAGGCAGTTTTTCAAAAGGTGATCTTACATGGCTATCAATACATACCCACGTTTATGAGCATAACTCATTGTGCTTTCTTTATAAAACCCTCAAATACCTAATGTAAAATATTTATAATCATAATATTTATAGTAAAATTATCTCTAGAAAGTGTTAAGCTTATTCAAGTAACAGAACTGCCTTTAATACAGACTCAGACATGGAATAAAAATAGATTGATATGCCCTTCCTACTAAGAAAGGCTAGAAAATGTTAGCAGCAATATATTCGAATAGAATGCTATTTGCCTTAGTTCTTTAAAAATATGTTTATTTGTATTATTTATCCTTAAAGGGCTTATCCATATTGACAGATAAAGCAGAATTTGGAACATATCCTAGAACTTGAGTATGCAAATAAATGACTTTAGCTAGTACTCTTGATTTATTTACCAAACCAAAAAAAAAAAAAAGAGCGAGAAAGAAATCTTCATCACATGGAAAAACTGAATTCTATGTTCAGTTCTGTTCCAAGCATAAACACGTTCTCTCAACAGGAGAGGAGTCTCCCCTTTACCATCTCATCAGAGAATGAATGCAAATGTGACTATATTGATTGAAGGGGTGGCATTGCCCACCATATGGTGCTCCTCAATGGAGTCAACATGAGGAGGAGCTCTTAGCTGACAGAGAATTAAGCAGGGAACAAAGTGAACACCTGGTCAGATAAAAATCCATCAGGATACATGAACTGGCTGCCCAGTCTCCAAATTATGTGCAGGCATCAAATCCAAGGTAAAATGAAATGTGCCCCTCTTGCATATTTCAGTACTTATTATGGCGTTAGAATGTGTATGACATACTCCTGAATGGAGGAACCTTCTCAATTGGCCAGTATGATTGCTAACTCTACAGAAGGTGATAATAAGATGTAGAAAACAGAGTAAGAGTAATTAGAAGTAAAAACTCCACTCTGTTTCTTCAGTAGGGGCATACGAGCATGATGTGGCTTTGGGGAAAATCACTTGCCTACCTTCCTCTTGGCCACTTGGAAAGATGCCAACATGAACATAATGAGTCTTGCTGCCCTTCTCAACCCTCAAGAAGCTATGAGCTCTTGGGGTCTCCTATGAAGATGGAAGGAGAAAGGTATTTATGACAGGTCTGTCTTCTTCCTTCTTAGCTGTCCTGATCGGTGCTTCTTTGTCCTTCTCATTTATAGAGCAGAACTTTCATATCAGCCAGGAAGGTAATGGTGGCAGAAGATTTCGAATAGTTGGATGCACAAGTCAAGGCTGCTTATCAGTAAGTGTACCAGGCCATGATAAGCTCAGCAGGCTCATGCAATGAGTGCCCAAAAGCAGAGGGGAAACCTTGAGTCTGTAAAAAAGCAACTCAGCCTATAAACTTGGTCAGCCTGGGCAAGTGCTCAAAATGGCAATTTCAAGGCCAGACTAATGAGCTAATAAATTATAGTTACTTCACACTCAACATGGTATGATTTTTCCTGCTGAGTTGAACCAGGCAACAATCTAGGCTAACCTTTAAAAACTGATTTGAAATCCCCTGATAAGGTGGCCAGATAGATTCAGCCTCTACTTTAGATATGAAGGTCTAAATGTTTATTCTTTTGTGTCAGGAATGTCTCTAGATCAGTAACAGTTTTGTTGCTCAAGGGACACCTGGCAATATCAGGGGACTTTTTTATTGTTGTCGTGACAACTGCTGGGATGCAAGAGGGGAGAGATGACTGGCATTGAGTAGGTGGAGGCCAGGGATGTTGCTGAACATTCTACATCACACAGAACAGCCTCCCACAACAAAAAAACTACCTGGCCTAAAATGTCAATCATGCTGAGGTATGATCAAGAAACCCTTCTCTAGAACATACAAAAGTAGGTAAATGACAACTAGTTGGGCCAAAACAATGAGCTGCTCATCTTTGGCTCCTATTTTGAGAGGTAGGAATGGCCAAAACCCATGAACCTACTTGGGCAAGCCCTGGGCAGGTAAATCCTTCATAGAGTTTCGCTGTGCATAACACACTTATCCTGTGAAAATGACTACAAGGAAAATGAGCGAAATTATCATTATTTCTGGCAGAGAGCCCCATCATCTGGAACCGTGTGATGTGTCCTGCAGATGGGTGAGTTTAACGAGCAAGTTCAATTAGCTCTCTTACTTCTACCTAAGGCAAAGCCATCACATTGTTACATTGCCTGAGGCCTCAGGCTCCCCTTAATCTGCCCAAATTCACAAAATAAGTAAGCATTACTAACGTAAGTCTTTCCAGTTTCTCTGGGAACCTGATGGAATAGTTGGGCTTATATGTACATGATAGCTAGACTAATCCCTCTGATCAGTGAGCGTTCTCAGCATTATCAAGGAAATAATCTATAAATAATTGCATTAATTACGTTTCTATGTTTTAACTAAATCTACATGTTGGTAAAAGTAAAAAAGATGGCTAGGAGAATGTGTGTGTGTGTGTGTGTGTGTGTGTGTAATTTTTCTAGAAAGTGCTTTTAAAAAAGTAGCACATTTCTAGGTAGCAATAATAATGTCAGGAAAGAGGGAAGTAACACCATCTTACTGTTTTCACCTCCTAACAATACTATCTTTCCATGAAAGGTCTGCCACCATAACAGAACTTCTGGCGACAGAGCAGTGATTTAGGTTTAATTTCCCTCTGACCAAAATTTCACTGCACTTGGAAGAAGGTCAAAATCTCCTAACTGGAGGCCCAGGGAATAGCGGTTTTACTTCTTGAGGATTTCGGGGATGCAGCTAAAACAAATGACATGATTTATCCTTACACTTCTACAGAAACCATAGTGTAGTGGAAAGTTCTCAGCATGTTTAAAATATATCTTCATAACCTACTGGGGAGACCAGACATCACCCCCACTTATCTCCACACCTTATCCTTCCTATAAACAGTTACAACATGTGTGGGTAATTTCAACATGAATCGATTTCCCAGAGCAACCCACAACAACCAGGCTGACTGACAAAGACTCCCTATCTCCCACACTGCCATGTCACCTGTTACTGCATTGTAACCATGTGGTGTCAGAACTGGTCCTCTTCCCTGTGGTAATTGGGACAGATATTAAATGGCCACGTTCTCTGCCTCCCACAAGCCCCCCTGTGCATGTTAGGCAGTGATGAGATGCTCATCACAGATAATTCTAAAATCATCCTTTTACCCACAAGGTGACAGCAGCCCACAAGGTGACACCAGCCCTAAAGGTGTAGAAGTGAATACTTTAACTAATAAGCTGTTTTGAAGGCCCTGGACAGAGAAATGGGTTTGCAGATCATGACCAATAAAGATAATGAGCATTTGCACTGTTAGGTGCCATTTCCAACTACATCAACTCTCTGGCCAGTACGAAAGGGTTAGGGGAAAAAACATCAAACAGCAAATCTGCTGAGAAAGCCAAATAGGCCCATCTTCCATAACCCCTCTTCTCATTTTTTATGTTTTTTAATAACAAGAAGAGAAAGTAGAAATAGCAGGAGGATACTTTTTTTTCTAGATAAACTGTTGTGGAATAGAAAAGTCTCAATATCAACTCCACAACAATTGTCGAATTCTATTGTATATTGCGGGGGAAATAAAGTAAAGCAACCCAGAAGGGGACCAACTTAGGATAGTTACCTAAGTGGATCACATTTGGACTGTGGGGTCATCTGGCCCAATACCCTCTTTCTACAAATGAGAAAGCTAAGATTCAGAGAGCCACAGAGAGCTCATAGCCAAACAATTCTCTAGCAAGAGCACCTCACCACTTGCCTTTCCTCTACTCCACTAAGAAGATATCACTTGAGTCTACCATCTCTGAGTCCAAGGCTACCCAAGACAATGAGACAGTCAGAAGCAGTCAATACTTCCTAATTCCAAATCCAAACTGGGTGTTGGAACCTCAGGCTGGCTTTTCCCAGCTGGGAAGATATTTTTCTACAACTGAGCAATCCCAAAGTCAATACAAGACTCCTGTTTGCCAATGGTTTACTGCATGAATTTGGTCTATTGAGAGCACAGGGCCAGGTGGGAGTCTGCACATACAGATTATAACCTTGACTGAAACCCAAGTGGAGAAGGTGATAAATGCAATTGCCATTTGTCTGTGCCTTTTACCTCTTCCATTTCAATTGTCTCCTACTCTTACCTGAGCCCACAGGAAAGCTGCACACCAAGAAGCACCACTAAAAGAAGGGAGGCCTCTTAAGCTCCAGGGACTTGAGCTGCAAATTTCCTTTCATTCAAGAGAACACTTGCCACCTTTTTTCTCAGCACAACACTTAGCATGCCCATGAGGAGGGGAAAGTGTTTCTCACCAGGAATAAGATGTAAGGTATATTTGAAAATTGAATTGCAATTGCCATTTCTCGGTGCCTTTCCAATGGGGGCCATCTAACTGCAAAGTGACATTTTGTGATCCTGATGTGGTAGAGACCCCGTGAAAAAACCACAATCAATCAGTTTCTAAAACACAGGCTGAAGAAATGAGGACCTAGCATTAAACCTAGAAGATCTTTCATGATTGTTCGTCAAAGGAAAATAGCTAGGGATATTCATTTTGCAAATTATTCTCCCTCACTGGCCTCTCTTATTGCTATTACCATGAACAATATCATTCTTTACCCACTGCAAGAACATTTTGTGAGCAAAATACCATTGAAAATCTGTACTTTCAAAACCATTCACTCCTGGCAAGAGACAATCCTGGATGAACTTTCAGAGTGCTCAGCGGAGTGAATGAGTGACTTTTGGTTGATCTAATTTACACGTCTCTTTTTTTAATCTATGTATAATTTCTGTTATATGGGTATTTAATGCCTTTGTCTTCTAGAACCTGTAAGCCCTTTGTAATTATTAGTTAAGACTCACAGTCTGTTTGAAACAAGAGGTATCTTGTCTTTGTAGAGGTGGAGAAACTCTGGAAGGACTGAAGATCTACATGGAGGCACAGTTTTACCTTAAACCCTAGAGAGAAGTCAGTATGCTTCCCTGCACCCTCTGGTCAGCTTACCTCTCCATAAATGTGTGGCCATAAATTAGGTTCCTGCTAACTACATAATTGCTTTCACGAACCCCCTTTCCTGGTTGTCCTGCAGTAGGTCCTGGGTGCTCCTGGAAAGCTGGCCAAAGGAATGGGAAATGAGGGTGTCATAGTGGGGCAAAGAGGGAGGAAAGACCGGCCAGGGAGGAAATATTGAGGGTTCTGTTAATCTTCTTCAAAATGAGTCTTCGTGATAATGTGGTCAGGCAGCAGTGTGGAGAACATAGCGGATGGAGGTAATACCCGGAGGCTAGTTAGGAGATCTTTACAGGGTGAAGCCACACCGCCATTTTGGCTAAGGGAAAAACCTTCCATAGTGTTGTGGAGATTCTATGAGATGAATGTAAAGCAAACAGAACAAGATTCCTTACAATACAAGTTCAATTATGATTGCAAATGCTTCAATGGTGCCTGCCTAAGCTGGGAACTGTTAAATCTTTGCAAGAACTCGAAGAGGTAGATAACTATATTTTGCCTCCATTTTTACAGATGAGAAAATTAAGGTACAGAGAGAATCAGTAACATAAGTTTTAGAACCAGAATTCAAACCCAACACTTTGTCTTCAGAATCTGTGCTCCTTTCATCATAGCAACTAGTATTAATTATGAAGATCATAGACTAGAAATGAATATTGATTTAAAATATGTTAAGGGCATGGTGATCAGTATGATGTAAGGATGATAAGAAAATGGATGACCTAGACTGGTTCCTAGGGTTTTTCCTGATAGTCCATGGTATCTCTCACTGCTGTGCAGAATACAGAAAGAGAAGCATGCTTAGGACCTGTTGACCAAGTCTGATGTGTCTATAGAATATTCAGGTAAAAATGGCTAATATGCAGGTGATATATGGATCTGGGGCTCAAAAGAGAAGTTAAGCCTGGTGTTATAGATTTAGGGGTGATCAGAAAACACATGGGAGTCATATGAGGGGATGAGATCATACAGGAATGTGCATGCAATGAGAAAAGAGAAGACTGAAGAGAATTCTTTTGAGAGCAGAATGGAGTGGAGGGGCACCAACTCTGGAGGGTTGAACAAAGAAGAATTCTTAAAGAAGTGCAACGAAGAGTGGCTGGAGAAACAGAGAGCGCTTAGTGGAAGCCAACAGAGAGGAGAGTTTCAATAGTCTTGCTCTGATTTAAACTGTGTTTTTCTAACTGAGGAAAAAACCTTGTCTCCCTCCACTTGCCTCTTTAGGATACCACTTACAAACTAAATACAAAGAATTTCAAAGACAGCATAGATAGACTGGGGCCATCCACTCATTTCTTAGGAAAATAAAGGCTCACATCATTAGCTAAGGAGAAGTCATTGGGACCATCCTTCCTCTATTCCCCCATCAGTGGAAACAGAGATGGACCATCCCCCATATCTGACCACTAGGGACCCATCTCCTTCTTCGTCTCAAAGACTATCTCCTCCATGAAGTTTTTCTGTATACTCCGGTTGGGATTAAAGAGGAGATTCCTTATGGTCCTAGAGAATCCATCCATATCTATACATCACTTTTCGTGGACTGATTAATATCACAGTTGTTTGTATATCAGTTCAATTTATTGCTGGACTGAAAATTTATTGATGGCAGAGTTCACCTCTTATCATTCTATACCACTAGTGCTTGGCACTATGTCTGGCCCCCAGTGGGGGTGCTTAATAAAAGCTTGCAGACCACGAATGAATTTAAGTCTTTAGTGAAAGCGTAATGAGTACATTCAAGTCAGCCTCTACCAGTTACTCCAGCTTCACCCTTATTCACTGTGCCTCTCAGTACAGAGGTATAGTACAGAGTTTCCATATCTGTAAAATGATTAAAATAGCAAGAGCTAGTGAAAAGCAAATGATATTATACAGAGAAAGTGCTTAAAACATAGCAAACACTCAATATTTGTTAGCTACTAAGCAGCAGCTCCTCAGCTGGAGGGCTGGCGAAGCTCCTGTGTGGAGGGTTCTAGAAATCCTCTGCCTTCTTTTGGCCTTGCTATGGGCCCTTCTGAGACCCAGGGGTCCTGATTCCCAACCCACTCCTTTAACTCCTGTCCTACAGGATTTACAGCCTGACTGTGACAACTAATTTTGGAACTGTAATGCCTCCTGTCATCTTCCATAAATTTGACATAAATAAATCACAAAATACCCTTTTTATATCGCTTTTTATCTTGCCACGCTTCTTGTTTCTTTTGGAAACAGTTTTTATGGCAAATGCAGAGTGTAAATCCACCCGACAATAAAGCATGCCAAACAAGCGTGTAGAACAGGCACCTGAGAGGAAATTACCCACCATTTGCAGAGCTCTACACAATTATCAGCAGGATGTTCTGGAGTGGGCCTATTAAATGCACTGCACTGTATTGCTCACACACCATTTGCATAGCCCCAATGTAAACAATATTGTTAAACAAAGGAAAGTGGGCACACACTGGTCCGCATCTTCATTCTGGCCTCCTCTTGCAGCAACACAGAGTCTAGACTTTGTATGACATCTCCCCTGCCTGTTTCCTTGGAGAGGTCATTTCTCCAAAGGCAGCAACATCCAATAGAGCTTTCTGCAATCATGGGAATGTTCTGTGTCAGTGCTGCCCAGTATGGTAGCCACCAGCCACCCCTGTGTGGCTGTAGAACATTTGACATGTGGTAGTGAGACAGAGAAACTAGATTTTTAATTTTATTATAAATTGAATCAACTTAAATGTAAATAACCACATAGAGCTAGCAGCTACCACATGGACAGGGCAGTAGAGATTATGCAATACATGTTTGCTTTCAAATATCTTGTCCCACACATCTTCAATTTCAAATACCAGGAATCACATTAAGTATCCACTGATTAGTTTCTCACCCATCTCCTCTATTTTATCCTAACAGTGACCCGCTGGAGTAGTTTTTAGTCTCGCCATCATTTAAAAGGGGTATCAGAAGCTCAGAGAGCTTAAGGAATGAATATGAACTCTCTCGACTAATCTGTGCTGGAGCAGAGATTCGAACCCAAATCTGTCTATCAAAGCTTTGTTGCTGCCAGAGTAGTTTTTAGACCAGGCATTGTGGCTTGAAGTTATTATGCCTGAATCATTAGAGCAACCTGTGTATGAATTTGTTAGCACTGCAAGTTCAACCTTCAGAGGAGAGGGCTCCTGTCTAGGAATGGAGAGAGCCAGCTTCTCATCATGCCATACTGCCCACTAGCTGTTGGTGTGAGGCCATGCATCTCCCGAAGCATTTCTTCATGTGTGAGTACAGGAAGAAATGTCTGTCCCTGCCTACCTCTCAGTCTTGTTGAGAGCATAGGCAAAACTCATTTGAGGATGTGCTACAGAGTAAAAGTACTAAGATGCAATGCCTTATTATTAAAGGAAATTCTAATGAATCCTATAGCACCCTATTTATTTCCTGCCTAAGCTGCCACAAAAGCCATATGCAATATCATTACCCACATCGATACTTACAGAACACCCCTAAAAGCCTACACTCTGTGCAGCAAAATTAAAGGAATGCATCCCGTAGCCTTTTTGTAATACCAAATTAAAGCAATGATAATCCACCGCAGAAAACCCAGCCCACTGTGTGCCGATTATTAACATGTTAATTTCTATGTCCCAGCTTTTGAAAATGATTCTGGGAACTACTTATTGAATTTTTAATTTGCAGATTATCGACCAAATTGGCTGCAATGGCTGTGAGCAATGGGGCCCACATGTCAGCTGGGTAGGTAAAGCAGATGCATGCAGAAAACAGCAGCTCCAGTGCTGACAGGATTAGTCTGCCTACTCGGGAACCAGACTTCTGATTGGCTCCTCAGAGTGTCAGGTTCAAGGGAAGGAATTTAAAAATTTCCCATTGGTGTGTATAGGGAAGGGGAGAGATACAGGATTTCTTTCCTAAAGAAGCTTGTAAAAATTATTCCACAATCTGAACCTCCAAAGTCATTATCAGGTTTATCTTTGATGGCATAAACCCTCCTTTTTCTTTTCCTTTCTTTCTTCTCTCTGCCTTTTCCTCCATCCTCCTTTCTTCTTGAATGTCATAATGAGTAAGACAGACTCTGTCTCTGCTCTCCTGGAGCTCAGAATCCTGCTGAAAGTTATCGACACAGAAGCAATGTATGAAACGATGTGCAAGGGCTGTGTTGAAGAAAGCACATAGGAACATATAGCTTAGAGATGTGGAAAAGAAAATCAAAAGAAGCCTTCCCAGAAAAAGCAAATTAAAGGAGGAGGAGAGAGTCCAAGAGGTGAATGGAGAGAATGTTTCAAGCCCTAGAAACAACAAAAGAGAAGAACTGGAAGTAAGGAAGCACTTGGCACTAGCATCCCCATGGCCAGGTCCTCTCTCTGACACCTTGGCTCATGGAAAGACTGTGGAGCCCTCATGGTTGGAATCCTAGACATCAGGCAGAACAGCCTCCAAATCCCATAAGCCCCACTGTCCTCGAGCAAGTGACTTAAACTTTCTAAGCTTCAGTCTCCACATCTGTAAAATGGGAATCTGATAGTATTTTTATGAGAATTAGAGGAGGGCATGTTCAGTAGGGCATACAGCACAGTCAGTATCTGTGAAGGGCTTCATAAATGCAAAGGGCTTGCAGTCTTGTCACTATCATCATTATCTTCATGCTCATGAAACTGGTCTCTGGTACCCTTTCTGCTGATCTAATGTCCTTCCTTCCTTCAGAGCGCAATGCTAAGCCCACTGCACCCAGCCAGCCCAGCCCAGTCCTCAGATCAAGCTGGAGTCCCTTCCACACCTAATGTATCTTTAGCACTCTTTCATTTCCCATTCATTCTCTTCTCATACTTTTATGAAGACAGTCATTTTTTTCTTCTAAATACCTTATTTCTGCAACTGGATGACAGTAACTTATTCTTAATAATACATACTTTATTAAATAAGAACTACTGGCTGGGTGCTGTGGCTCATGCTTATAATCCCAGCAATTTGGGAGGCCAAGGCAGGAGGATCACCTGAAGTCAGGAGTTCAAGAACAGTCTGGCCAACATGGTGAAATCACATCTCTACTAAAAATACAAAAATTAGCTGGGTGTGGTGGTGGGTGCCCATAATCTCAGCTACTCAGGAAGCTGAGGCAGAATGGCTTGAATCCGGGAAGTGGGGGTTGCAGTGAGCCGAGATGGCACCATTGCACTCCAGCCTGGGCGACAAGAGCAAAACTCCATCTCAAAACAAAACAAAACAAAACAAAACAAAAACAAAGAACTACTGAGGTTTCACACTTGTCCAGAACTTCATAGCTTGCGAAGGGCTTTCACCAGAGAGAATGTTAAGGAGGCCTGCAGAGTAACCCCTCTCACCCCACTGGGTGAGTATTAAGATTCTAATTTTCCTGACATGTGCTCTGTGCCTCAGAAAAGCACAGTACCTAAGTGACTTGTCTGAAGCCACACAGCTACTTCATGGTCAATGTGAATCTAAGATTTAAGCCTTATGGCCATGACACTAAAGGTAGAGTCTCGGTAAATGTCTTTTTAGAGTCGTTAGGAAATGGTTAAACTTTATTGAGGGTTTACTAAAAATGTCATATATGTGAAGTACACTAAAGTCACAATTATCCCATGAGGCCGGGACTATCTATGTGTTTTCTTGTAAACAAGGAAACTGAGTCCCAGACACGTTAACCGGCTTTCCCAGCATCACTAAACTGGTAAGTGATGCAGTTGTGACCTGCCTTGGCCAACTCTATATGCATACTCTCGTAATAAATATGTAGCAATTTCTTTTATGCTTTTTGGGATACTTCCAGTGCTGGGAAGAACACACCAAACATGAATGTGCTCAGCGAATATTTACTAATATTTTTAACAGTTTACTCTATCCTAAGAAGTATTAAGTATTTTGGAAAATTGGAAGGTGTGGATTGTTTATTTTCTTTCAGAGTTCCCATGATGATCTCAGCTGTCCATGAATCGACTTTCTCTAATGTCTTTTTAAATTCAGCCCCAGTCCTAGACCTCTGGACATTCTGATGATTTATTTCTTTCTGCCACTGGGTCACTCATTGAACCCACCCACACTGGGACTCCCAGACACATGCCTGCCTCAAGGGCAGCATCAAAACATGAATTACACACTCTTCACAGGAAGCAACTTTTCCTACTACTTGCTCAAAATATCCTAGTATGTCCCTTAATCTTTTCTCCTGGGGTCGGGGAGGACTTCCCTTTGTTTTGTTTTCCATTTCCCACAGAGATGAAGAAAACATTCTATCCAACATTCCAAAAGCAAACGAGACAGCAAGATGGTGACATAAGATATAAATATATACTAATTCCCATAAGCGTTCTGTGTGATGGTTTAGAATATGACTACCCCATCCCTGATTGACTGAAAGCAATGTGGACTTACTAACATTTAGACAGGTTCTTATTTTACTAGCTATCCTTTACCTCTGTCTAAGGATTCCTGTGTAAATCTGCAGAGGACGGAGGAAACATGCGATCACCATAAATTTCAACTCACCATAGTAGCAACCCTTTGGTAAGATATGAAACCAAATGACACAAGCAAGACTTGGCCTGCTGCTTCAAAGGGCTGAGGCATTCGGGTGCAATCTTCTCGGGCTTTACCACTAGAGCTGAGGCCGAATGAGTTAATGGCAGGCTCTGAAGTCAGATGAACCTTGCAACTCTGAGTGCAGCCCCGCTATTTTGCAACTTAGCAAAAAACAAGCTGTTAGCCACATGTCCCAGCCTGGCCCCTCCAATGTTTCAAATCATGATTTATATTCTTGGCTGCTTACATATGATACTGGCATTGTAACGCGTGGTTACTGAAAGCGTAGGTAATGGGGTGGGGGAGTGCTACGTAAAGGCTTAGCACAATTAACAAGCTTCAATTTGTCCCTTAGAGAATGGTGGATTCCATTCATGGAGTCACGCGCTATATTCCTTGCCTTGATCAATTTATTCTGGTGAGTGTTTGTGTTACAAAATACTTTACCTGCAGCTAAGGGACTTCAGGCCACTAACTCACACCCTTTCTTCCTACCTCAATGGAAACAATACCAGGTCGGTATCTATTCTGAGGAGTCAGTGACAATGATTTTCATTAAAGGTCAAAAGGCCATTATGTCCCAGATTTTTGCTTTCCTTTTTGATTTTTCTAAAATAAGAAAAATAGTACTCACTTTTGTCTATTTCCTAGTATCCTTCTGATGATGCACGTGGGCCTGATATTCAGCACGGTAGCTGCATTTTTGTTAAAATATGGAAACACTTTCACGCTGGGTACCTCAGTACTCTCATGCCCACCCCTTGATCTGCCAGATCTTTCAACATCTAACATTGCACAGCAGAGGGTTCCGAGCTCCAATTCCCCAGCTAGACCCAGGTTAATTCTGATTAATCATTGCCCAAGTGGTTGTACCCAAGGTTTCACATGCATATAGTAAGAATATTATCTCTAGATAGATGGGACACTAAATGTAAGAATACTTAGAGATTTTTTGAAGTGAGTTTCCATATACATTTAACGTAATAGTAACGTAGTAATTCATGTATTACATGGTTACTGATGTAACCATCAGTATGGTTGAGGCAAAGTGTGTTGAGAATTTCCTAATTTGCCACTTATTTACTGAAGGTTGATCCACTTCTGCAGGAAAACCAACTATATTAGAGTTCTCTAGAGGGACAGAACTAATAGGAGAGAAAAATATATAATCGGGAGTTTATTAAGTAGTATTAACTCACACAATCACAAGGTCTCACAATAGGCCATCTGCAGGCTGAGGAGCAAGGAAGCCAGTTTGAGTCCCAAAGCTGAAGAACTTGGAGTCCAATGTTTGAGGGCAGGAAGCATCCAGCATGGGAGAAAGATATAGGCTGGGAGACTAAGTCAGTCTAGCCTTTTCACGTTTTTCTGCCTGCTTGATATTCTGGCTGCGCTGGCAGCTGATTAAATGGTGCCCACTCAGATTAAGGGTGGGTCTGCCTCTCCTATCCTACTGACTCAAATGTTAATCTCCTTTGGCAGCACCCTCATAGATACACCCAGGATCAATACTTTGCATCCTTCAATCCAATCAAGTTGACACTCAGTATTAACCATCACACCACTCAAAATAAAGATCCTCTCCCTAAAAGATAGAGATGGACCCCCAGACCCTGTGTTTCAGGCATCTAACTTTATTGGTTGAGCTTTCTCTAATTTATATATTTTTTTATTTTTTACTTTTTTTTGGAGAAAGTCATCTTTAACCAAATACAGAATATATAATCTCCCATTAGGACCATCAATCTGTACTTAGAAACAGCATGTTATGGCTACCAAGTTGCTTATCTCTAATGATGTTGGTTAAGTAGGATGGAAAAGAAGAAATTCGTCTTCCCCAAATGACACAGGAATAAAGGCACAGACATTTAAAGAAATAAAGTAAAATTTGAAATGTAAAACATCAGAGGTGGTGCTTAGGAATAATGAAACTGTAAGAAGTTAAACACAATCAGGTTTAAAGAGATAATGATAAAAATGAAAATCTGAAATCTCTTGCCAGTAGAACAAACCTAGGCTAGGAAGATGAATTCAATATTTCCTGCAAATAAACAGCAGTTTCTAAAAATAGAAAGCACAGATGTGCAAGGCAGAAAGTTTCAGAGAACTATAGATAGAGATGGCCAAAGTATGACTTTTTGTTCCTCATTGGGATTGCAGATGAGGGACTGCAACCCCTCAGGTAACTGAAATTTCTATTAAATGGACAGACCATAGTTTAACACATCCTTGATGGAATATACATGTGCTTATTTTTCAGACATAATATGTATGAAAGTGCTTCGTGAAGCACCAAGCTAGTATCTCTTAAAGTGTGTTTCAAAAAATCAAGGACCTATGAGATACTTACTGAAAAATCAAACTACTTTTGTGTTGTCTCATACTGTTTCTCTTATTTATTCACCACACTCATGATTATATGAAAGACTCTGAAAAGTCCTACAATGCAATTACTTTTTTTCTTTAATCAATATTTCCCAAATTTATCTGAGCACAGAAAGCATTCTTATTTGTCAGAATTTGGTGAACATTACATTAGGAAAAGGTAAGGTATTAACACTATTCTACTGGAAGATGCTTAAAATACACATTTTCCATGCATATCTTCAGGTGTCCTACCCTAAGGGTTCTCAGAGGGACCATCTCAGACTTCAACCTATGACTTCCTCTCTGTGCCAGTGATGTTAGTTTGAGAATCCCTCAGCTGCTTGTTAAGCAAAGATTAACTCATTATTATTCAATTGCAGGGATTCTACCGACTGACAGATCCCTGCAGGATCAGATAAGTCCTTCCTCTGTGGTCTTTCTGGCTTGGGATGAATGCTGCTTGAAAACTTTCCTATTGCTTCACTCTCTCACTTCTTACCCGGCATTTTTATCACTGGTCAGTGTTTGCAGGAAGGGCAATCCTATGGAAGAAAAAGGAAAAAAAATTTAGAGCAAGTGCCTTCTTTTAAGGAGAGCAGTCTTAGCAAAAAAATGTCACAAATTAGCTACAATATCAGGTTCTCAATTCTTTCCTGATTTCCTCAGGTGCCTGTTCTTGGCTCTCCAAAGGCTTTCAGACTTTATTTTCCTTTCTTTGATTGTGCTGGTTAGAAAGATGGAATTCTAAAGGAAATGCATCATAAAATTTATATTTGGGCAGTCTTATCAGCATTGGACATGCATAATCTTTCCTTGCAAAGTTTTTGCTATGAAATTGCACACAAATTTGTTTCTTAAAGAGAGAGAGAGAGAGAGAGAGAGGAAACCCTCTATGTTTCTATGGTGTTTGATGTCTATTTATATGTTTCTTAAAGATAAAGCATTTATTCTATGCATGATTTGAATTTTATGCATCTCTTCTCTTTGCCTTAACGGAAGCGACTTCTTATTGCATAGCCAAATTTCACACTCAATTTATTCTGCAGAGTAACTCCCTCCCTCCAGATGGGACTATAAACCAGTAGAATGGAGTTTTTTTTAAAGTGTTCCTAATTGAATATATGGAATCTACTTCTGAAATGAAATCAAAAGCTCAGGGGAAAACACAGAACATCATTGGTAAAGGACACCAATAACCATAAAACAAAACAAATGTGTTGGTGCCAGGATGGGTTGGTAACCTTTAAGGTATTGCATCACCAAGTCACAGAAGGGGCCAGCATATGGTGGGCTTCAGAGGCGGAAGAGTAGCTCTTGAGGCAAAAATAAAATAAAATCAAAAATAAATAAATAAAAGATTTCTCCAGCTGCTTTAAAGGTTATTGGAGATCAAAGAGAGGAACTCCTGATGGCATACCAAGATGAAAAAGGAGATGAATAACTACAAAGCAGTAGAGAATAGGTCCAAGTATTAGCAAATCGAGAGCTAAGAATTAGTTGCACCATGTCCAGTATTTATTGAGAACCCAATAATAATAACATGGCAAAAAAACTGTTCCCTGCTTAAGAATGTGTGTGTGTGGCATTGGGTTGGGATGCTGTTTCCGCAAAGCATCTGTGACAACATTATACACAAGCAGAGCAGACATCTACTATGGATCCAAAATAATACCAGTAAGAGTAACAGTAATACCGACCATAACAATTACTGAGTGCTTGCTATATACAAGGAAATTGTACTAATTCTTTGCATGTGTTATTCTGCTTAATTCTCACAGTGACCTTTGAGGTCAAAACCCTGTCTCTCATGTTCACAGTCATATAAAAGGTGCTAAATAAATATTTATTGAATTAAAAAATTGCTTTAATGTGGTTACCATCATTTCCTCTCACTTACGTAGGAGAAAATGGTCTCCAAGAGCTTTGAAAAAGTTCGGAAATGACATAATTAGTAGCTGCAAAGTTTGGCTTGCACCCAGGACAGTCAGTGTCTGTTTTATTTAGATAATATCGTTTAAAGTAGGACAGCTGTGGGGACTTGGGATTGGGAGCCATGGCTAACTGTTTGATTATTTTAAACTCTTTTCTGCCCTTGATTTCTTTATCTGTAAAATGGGGAAATTGATATCTATCTCATTCAGTTGTGAAAATCTGAGATTGTATAGATAAAGTGGTGTTTATGTATTCAAAACAGGTAAATATTTTTATTATCTATTATAACAATAATAATCCCAGTTGCCTATAGTTTGTTGGGTGGCATTTCATGAAACAACCATGTGAAAATAAGAACCACTTGGGACCTCCTTTTTTATTAAAGAATGAGTTGAACTATGGAAAGTTTCTAGAGTCTCTTCCTGATCTAAACTATGCTATTCATTCTTTTTTTTTTTTTTTTTTTTTTTTTGGTCTGAGACAGAGTCTTGCTCTGTCACCCAGGCTGGAGTGCAGTGGTGTGATCTCTGATCACTGCAACCTCCAACTTCTGAGTTCAAGCAATTCTTGTGCCTCAACCTCCTGAGTAGCTGGGATTACAGGCACATGCCACCATGCCCAGCTAATTTTTGTATTTTTAGTAGAGACAGGGTTTCACCATGTTGGTCAGGCTGGTCTTGAACTCCTGGTCTCAAGTGATCCACCCACCTCGGCCTCCCATTGTGCTGGAATTATAGGCATGAGCCACCATGCCCAGCCAAACTAGGCTATTCATTCTTAAGAGCATAACAATAAATAGTGCAGGTGCTAGAACTAGGTTTTCTGAGTTCAAATTCTTCTTCAGCCAGTTACCAATGGTGCAATCTTAAGCAAATTATGTAAACGCTTAAGAACCTTCATTTCTAATTTATAATATTCAAATTGCATAATGATCTCAGTTTCAGCATCTGCAGTACACAAATAGCCATAGTAACTACTGGATATCGTTGTTGTAAGAATCAGATAAATTAACTTACTGAAGGCAATGGCTGCCCAACAAATGCTAGCAATAATGATGAAGACAGCAATGAGAACAATAATGATAGTCCTTTATCAGCCAGCTATTGGAGTTTGAAATTCTTGCCATACAAGTAGTCAGATGTGGTTTAGCAAATATGAGACATTCAGAAAAATGAAGGGCAGAGTGTGCAAGACATGAGCACAAGGGTGAATAAGCTATACTGTGGGGCAGGAAAGAAGAATCATGGGACATTTATTTGATCATTAAATAAAGAAGGATCCCAAAATCTAGTGATTTTGCTAGAAACACTCCAACAGTTCTATAGGCTTGGGACCCTGAAGAGGAGCAGAGCTGATCTCTGGGGAAAGAGATGTACTGAAAAGATAAGTGGGATATTATAAGGAAGGTGAGGGTGGGGATGGGGGTGTTCACAAAGTGATCTCTCTTGGAAGTGTATAACTTTTGCTTTCCAAAAATGTTTGATGGTATCTTTTTATACGATGGGCTGAATTGACTGTTTATCTAGACAACCTTTCCAGTAGCTGTTATGGACTGAATTATGTCTCACCCTACCACCAATATTTATGTGCTGAAGTCCTAATCCCTAATGTGACTATATTTAGAGACAGAGCCTTTAAAGAAGTAATTAAGGTTAAATGAGGGCATAAGGGTAAAGTCCTAATCCAATCGGATCCATAAGATGAGAAAAAGACAGACACCAGAAATGTGTGTGAACACAGAGAAAAGACCATGTGAGGACAGCGAGAAAGTGGCAGCCTGGAAGCAAAGGGGACAGGCCTCACGAGAAGCCCACCCTGCTGGCACCTTGAGCTTGGATTTCTGGCCTCCAGAACTGTGAGAAAATAATTTCTGCTGTTTAAGCCACTAGGTCTGTGGTATCTTGTATTAGCAGCCTTGGAAGACTAATACAGTAACTCTAAGAACTTGTGGTTTTTCTGATTAACAGAAAGGAAGAAGAAGAAGAGGAAGAGGAAGGAGGAGAAGGAGGAGGGGGAGGAGAAGAAGAAAAGAGAAGAGGAGGAGGAAGAAAAGGAAAATGAGAAGGAGAAGAGGAAGAAGAAGAAAGAAAGAAGAAGAAGAAGGAAGAAGAAGAAGGAGAAGGAGAAGAAGAAGAAGGAGAAGGAGAAGGAGGAGAAGGAGAAGGAGAAGAGAAGAAGAAGGAGAAGGAGAAGAAGAAGAAGGAGAAGGAGAAGGAGGAGAAGGAGAAGGAGAAAGAGAGGGAGGAGGAGGAGGAGGAGGAGGAGAAGAAGAAGAAGAAGAACAAGAAGAAGAACAAGAACAAGAAGAAGAGGAGGAAGAGGAAGAGGAGGAGGAGGAGGAAGGAGGAGGAGGAGGAGGAGGAGAAGAAAATTTGCAGAAGGAAAAAAAGAGATGGAGAGGCAGAGGAAGAGGAGAGGACTGCTCCTTGGTATCTACTTTGGACCACAATGTTGTCAATAGTTATTACTGCTGAAAAATCTTCCCATGACCCTCCAGTGAGGATGAAGAGTTCACCTCTCTCCAGCACACATGCTCAGGATTAGTGCCACCTAGTTCCCACCCTGCTCTGCATGTGCACTAAAGCCATTCATATTTGCCACCCAGTAACATTCCCAGCCATTGCATTCACTGAAATTAAATCCAAAGCAAAATGATATTTTAAATAAAATTACCTCTATGCTAAAGAGAAGACTAAAAAGGAAGCTTAGCAATCTGTAAAACATCTCACTGTAATAAACAGACAATAAAATACTTACTAAATTCTTAGGAAAGCTGTCTATCTTATATAGGGCTACAATGAGAGAAAAATTTGCGTCTAATAAATGGATAGCTCTATCACGATAAATAGCTAATGTATGCAGGGCTTAATAACTAGGAGATGGATTGATAGGTGCAGCAAACCACCACAGCACACGTTTACCTATATAACAAACCTACACATCCGGCACATGTATCCCAGAACTTAAAACAAAATTAAGTTAAATAAAAAAGAGAAAGCAATGGATAGCTCTAAGAGAGATACAAATAAGACAAATTAAAACATGTTTTTACTTTCAGTTAACTTCGTGATCATCAGTCCTTCTGTCCCCTACTTTGACGACTAAGATGGTACCTGTCTGTCAATAATTTAAAGATAAAAACTAAATGTTTTTCAAGACATTTCTGTATTATAAGCCACCTGATAAATTTGCATTATAATTTATTAGTTTGTCTTCTGTTTTCGGAAACTATGAGTGTTATATTAAAAACTACTAGAACATTGTAGAACAGGGAAGAGAATTATATCAAAATGATACCATTTTCAGTTGGCATTTATAGAAAGACTGCATTCAGATATGAGGGCCATAGTTAGCACCTCACCACCCCCCTGCCACCAAGTGTCCAATTTGCATCCTTACTAGCTAAAGAAAACACTCTAGCATTACACTGAACCAACTCCAATGTGACAGGGGAGGGCCATTTAAAAGGAAATAATGTATTCAACAGTAAAATTCTTGCCTGTTGAGGTCACCTCACCATCCTTCCCTATTTTGTTTGAGTTTACTGGCTGGAGACTATTTTAATTCATTTTATAGCAGAACAGTTAGATTATGCTCCATTTATTATAAACATTTGGTTTGCATAGAAGATTTGTTATGTTTTATTAATCCATCACATAGTCTTTCTAAAAATATGATGAATGAGGCAGCATAAAATGTCATTCTTTATACACTTTAGGTGGTTTGGCAATTAAAGCGTCGAGCCTCTGTGGCTCTTCTGAATCAAAGGCTGTTTTCTGATATGGATCCATCTTGCCTACATCATCTATGGAATGACAAAACATATGATAAATGCAAGCATTTGACAGCACTATTTCTATCAGGTTATAACCCTATTTGATAAACTCAAATCAGCAGCAAAACTATACCAGATTAATGAAAACCTCTCCAAAAGTGCACCCTGCCATTTCATTTCTGGGGAATTGCAGCTAACATACATTCTAAAAACATTCACAACAAATGGGGCAGGCTTTTTAGAAGAATATTTTATTTAAAGCGACTGGGGGGAGGGGGAAACACCTGCAGGATTGTGTGTTCATCACATCATGTCCAAGAAGCTGCAGCAGGAACAAAATAAAATGAAATGTGTTTTTTGCAGATGAACAAAAGCTTCTTCAATTATAAAAGAGTAAACTGATAATAGAATCCCAGAGACAAAGAAGTAATCCGAACACATGGCTCACTGCTTACCATACATGCAACACAGAAACAAGTCGCACCCTACTGCATAGAGAAAGAGACAGGGGAAGGGAGTAAAAACGACAGAAAATAGAAGGAAATATAAGCTGCATGTTTTACTACACTTAGCTCACATTGCATTCAAAGGATAACTTCATGTCTAAAACTGGTTTAACCCAATAATGTAGAAATTTCTGACTTGTATGTAATTATTGAAGAACACTAGCACCATTTTTTTCTAAGAAGATAACACTG
The DNA here is from genome assembly GCF_009764315.1 of Trachypithecus francoisi. NCBI lineage: Eukaryota > Metazoa > Chordata > Mammalia > Primates > Cercopithecidae > Trachypithecus > Trachypithecus francoisi. Next base: position 23,217,618 of record NW_022681454.1, read on the forward strand.
TCATATTCAGATCCTGACCTTTTACCATGCAATATAAAACCATTAATAAAAATGTATTTTTAACATCAGCAAGCCCAATATGCTTTGAAATATCAATTTTAGAGAATATTTTCTCCTGTATCTTTTATTATAAATGTTATGCAGACAAAGGCAGTAACCAAAAATCAATTTTTAATATATTTCTTCCTACCACAGGGCATGAGCAACATTAATGGTTTCTGCATCTACATGGTTACAATTATTAGTTTTGCCTTTCTAACACAGTGTGCATAAAGTATGCTCGGCCTACCGTTTGGGGGATGGAGGTTCTATTTTGAAGGTTTTTCTGAATGTAAGTTAATAAGCAATAATCCAAGATCTTGACAGTCATGCCATTACTTGCTTCTCCTGTCCAGCATCCTAATACTTACACGATCACTTACACGGAGGCAGCAGAGCAACTTAAAACTTAATGATCCCAATTCACAGCCCTGCAGGGGGGACAAGAAGCTGCTGTAAACCTATTGAGGGATGGTGCCGTGGGTCCTGATTGTGCAGGGAGGGAAAATAACCACTTGGATGGTTTTGCTTCGCCTCTATTCAGATAGCCTCAGCATGCACCTTTGTGCCTCTTCCCTCCCAGTGTGCAATGTCTTTAGTGCTATTGCAGAGGACAGGTGTAGTGGACATCTCCTCTCTCCTCTGCTCAATGTACCTGATCTCTCTGGAGAACTATCCCTCTCTCTACGAACAGCCTTATTGGAGCTGCTAATCAGGGTAGATAACTCTCTCCTAGCCGGGGGGTAAGTACAGGAATTAGCCCACTGAAAAGACTGTTTAATATTTCCTGGTGGTTGGCTCCTCAGAAGACCCTGGCCCTACTTTGCTGAAGCTTCGTTCTTCAGATTTTCCTCTGACTCAAAAGCGACCCCATAGCCTTTCTTTTCTGTTTTGATTAATTTAGACAGCATCAACTCCTGTGGCTAGAATCCAAACTCCCAGCCAGCAAAAAAAAAAATGGAGGATATACGGCTTGGTCTTTATTTTCTTCCAAACTGTATTCAGTGATGTCTTCTATCTGCTCAAACATCTTCAGTAGCTCCCTTTCTTTATCATTTTAAAAATCATCATTGCTCTGTGAGGCACTTAAGGGTCTTGTCATCTGGTCCCACCCTGTCTACCCAAACTTAATTTCTGCTTTCCCCTAGAAGGAACTCACTAAGTAAATTCACTTTTCTTGCTTAACACTATTCTGAGGATATACATGTTCTTTTGGCCACTCTACTTAACAAATCTCCTAATCTTTACAAGCCATGATTCTTAGTTGGAAACAACAGTACTCATTTGTGCAAGTTTAGACAGAAAAAAAAATAGAATCACAGGGATATAAAGAACTCCCAGAAACTCCAGGAAGAGTAGAGCATCAAGCTGGAAACTAAGCAACCAGAAGCAGTGCCCGAATGTCATTTCAGGGCAGCTGAGTGGGGACCCGAGGCATTTGGAGCCAGCCACAGACTCTCCACCACATAGGATGGAGGCTTCCACTAGATCTTCTACCCCTACCACCTCTGATAGCAGGTTCTGAAGTGGAGCCTGTATTTTCAGGTAGTTGGCCTCCGACCTGAAGTCTCACATAGGTACAGAACTTACATCGCACGTCTTCACCTTAGAATCAAAGGAGTCTGGGAAACAAGTTTCTATCTCCCGCCTTCAGGGAGGTTTGAATGCATAAGGTCCTGGGTGACCGTGAACTTGACAAACGTGCTAGCCTTATGGCCCCACCTCCTCCATAAGACCTTCTTCAAGTTTTCTAATATGTAATTTCTCCCTTGTCTCTGAACTCCTTGTAACTCATTATCTACATCTCAAATGTTCTGCTTGATTTAACACATTTAAACCACATTATAATTTGCAAAGCACTTCTACACATATCTCTTTTGATCTTCCCAATATCCTTGCAGTCGAGTATTTCTCCTAGTCCCCTTTTATAGACAAGGCAATGGAGTTTTAGTAAAAGTGAGTGACTTACCGAGCTTCCTACTGAACACATACTATATACATTATCTTCAGTCAATACACCATGAGAGCAGAAATCCCAAATTGCTGACCTCATAAGTAGAAGAACATAACACATGCAAAAGAAAAAGTTCTTTACTTTTCTACTTAGATAACAAAGTTAAACAGCATAGACAACCATAGGACATCACCTTCCAAGGAAATGTTCCAAGGATACAATTGCCATAGGGATCCTCCTTATAGTCTCCTTGTATAGTCTCTCAAGCCAATTGGGCAGCTTGAAGGAAATGAGGTGTGGGCTGGAAAAGGAGCATTCCTGGAAAATGAGATCAGCATCATTGACCAAAGAGAAGGGGTCAGGAAGAGGAATGGAGTTTCACAGTACAGAAAGGGAGAGCCCAGGTCCAAACATCTCAACAAGGAGTCCACACCTAGAGACCAGGACCCCGTAAATGCAGAAATGCTGTAATACTTTTAAACTTTGTAATTTCCCCAGATGTGTACTATTTTTAAATTACTATTATTCTCTGCGTTCATTTTGCTATTTTGTTTTGCTGTGCTTTGATTAGTTTGATCACACAGTGATCTTTAGTAGATTCCCTCACACTTTTCTTGGAGGTCACAAGGAATAGGGAAACTAACAAGATGCTGGGCTTAGTGAAAACAGAAAGCTCATGAATTACGTAAGAGTAACTGAATTGAAGAAAAGAAAAGCAGAAAAGGTTGGGTCCTGAGGCCAGAAGGAAAATGTAAGGCCAAGATAAAGAGCCAGAATTAACCAGAAAAAGAGCAAGATGTTTTGACTCACACACATCAAGAAAATGACACCTTTTCATCTCGTTTCTCCCTGAGTGCTGAAAATATCTCTGTTCACACTACAATGGCAGCGTTGGATCATTGCAACGAAGCAATATGGCCTGCAAAATTTAAAATGTATACTATCTGCTTCTTTACAGGAAAAAAAAGTTTTACCGACCTTTGACCTATAAAACCAAACAAACCTTTCTGTAGGTTACATACGTTCTTTTTCCTCAGTTGCAAAATGTAGTCATTATACCTACTTCAGATTATTATTGGAAGAATAAAGGAAATAAATTATGTAAAGCAATTGGCACCACAGAAGTAAACCCTCTATAACTTTTTATCCTGTTTTATTTCCCTTAGTGTATGGTCACCATGGCTTCTAAGAGAACACTACTGAATGCATGAAGGACATCATGAGACAAAAGCAAGTGACTTATTATAATGTGCTTACATATTAAAATCAGATGCAGTGCCTTTAAAACAGGTGATGACCACACAAGGCAGCAACAGCTCATGCTGGATATGCTAGGAATTGCTGTGTGCACCTTTAGTGACACAAGTAAGAAAAACAGCAGCCACTTTGATGCAAGAAATAAGTTCTTTATATACATATGGCCAAAATAAATACAGTTTGAAATGAGAAGATGCAAAATCTAAGCCAAGAATAACAGGATATAGAGAAAATGGAACAATGTCTTATGCATATAAATATTAATTAAATGAAGAGAATAAAGGAGGGAGGAAGAGAAGTAGGTAAGAGAAGGAGGAAAGGAGGGAGGGAGGGATCCTTCAATGGGTTTCCAGTGTTTTTACAATAGGGAAGAAAATTCTTCCTGGCCCATCCTGTCTCCCTCTTTAGCTAACCAGACACCACCAGCACCTCTCATTTTCTTCTTGCTAACCATACCATACTTCTTGAAGTTTCTTAGAATTGCCCCGTCTCTCCTTCACCATCCTCCATGCACCCTGTTCTACCCGGCTAACACAGTATTCTCCTAACATTTTCGATTGTACATTTTCTTTAGTAAAAACGTCTTATCACCCATTCTCTTACGGGAATATTTAGTCATTTATAAATTATATATACAATTTATGTATGTGTATTTTTCTTCAAAAATGCCAAAAATAAACATTTTAAAGTTAGATTACAAAGTTATTATGAGCTCGGTTATTAATAGTTTCTCATATCCTCTGGACATCCACACCTGAATTTTTCTCCCCAGGCTCTATCCCCAACTCATTTTCCTCCAGGTCTCATCTGGAAGGTCACTTCCTCAGGGAATCCTTCCTATACCAGGGGATTTCTGCTCTTCTATGCTCTTATAGATCTTTTTAATTCCTCTTCATGGTGCTTCTCACAGTCTAAACTCTAGGCTTGTTCGAAATTATTCAATTAATGTCTCTCCCTCTCTCTTTTTCCCAACCCCATCTCATCAGTAATTCTAACATCTACTCAAATGTCTATTTCAACTTCCAGTGGGGATAAAGATCTTGTCTGATCTATTTACCAAGGTTTCCGTATCATGTGTGCTTTGGCATGTTGTAGATCTTACTAAAAGAGTAATTATACTAATACATAAAACTATTCTATAAAAGAAATGAATGCTTTAAAAAAAGGGAATAAATTTTAAAATTGTCTTATTAAGAAGGTAGCTGATAAGGTAAAGCCAGGTGTATAATCATGTATCACTTCCCACAGGCATCTTCATTTTTCAAAAAAAGCCTTTTCTATATGTAATTGTCTCAGATTCTCTCAACATCTCTTCAAGTAGATGAGATTAGGGATTTTTATCCCCATTTTACAGATGAGGGAACTGAAATGCAGAGAGTAGGAATGATTTTCCTGAAGCCACACAGTAAGTTGGTTGCAGAACAAGAACCGAAACCCACATCTCCCCAACTCCCAATCTACACTAGTCAATGGTCAGATGGGATGTAGACAGCAATTTCTCCAGGTGTTGGGAAGTTCTTGATGCCTTCGGGAAGATGTGTATTACAGCTGTCAGATGAACCCACCATACACAATGCCATCTAAGGCTGACAAACATTTCAGAGTGGCCACAAGACAGAAATGTAAATAATTAAAGCTCTGGGAATTAAAAGCAAGAAAGATTACAGAACTGTGGTGAAAGTTTGGAGGACAAAAGCTGAGAGATGAGTTACTAACAGTCTTCAAGTCCATCAATGTTTATTACATGGCGGTTGGGTAGCCAGCTGTTCTTCAGTCCTGAAGACTACCAAACAAATGGGAAATTGTTGTAAATTCTACAAGGACACACACTCCATTCATGACACAGATGACTGGGTGAGTAAAGCAGTTGTCAGGCTGCAGAATTCACTTCTGGTATCTCAGTCCCTGATGAGAAACAGTGAGAAAGGATCATCTAACAGGGCGTGTATTCTGATGGAAAGTCTGTGGAAGAGGCTGGCTCCTGCAGACCAACACTGTCCAATGTACAGAGGTGGCTTTGATGCATAAGGAAGTTTCCAGGCCAGGATAATTAGATATATCTCTGCAATTTTTTTCTGCTGACCACACTTGAACTGTGGGCATTGATTCTCAGCTTCTTTTTAGAAGAAAATATTTTAGCTAAACAGACATGTAGTAAGCAGAGATAAAGGCATATCGATAAGCATGGTGATTTTGACCAATTACTTATCTAAACGGGAGGGAGCTGTTTTCAAATTTGAGAATGGAGCGAAACAGAACACAAACAAACTATAAAATAACACACAAATCACAATTCTCAAGGGATTATAGAGAAAAGAGAACATTGATATGTTTCTATTTTATCATCAAACAAACAACTAATTTACATATCTTTATAATGGTTCTAATTGGGGCTATTTCTCATGAGAGTCAATTATGCCAAATCACATCATACATCATACCCTAACCAATTTTTAATGAAAAAATTATGGTACACAATGGTAAATTAACTTGAAGTATGCTGGTTAAAAAATTAGAAAACCTGTCCCTCCAGCCTCAGTTCTGAGACATCACCCCAAGTCCACTGACCTTGGACACTGACCCTTCATCTCTTTAGACCGCAGTTTCTTATCTGGAAGATGAGAAGACTTGATTTGAAACTCCCCGAGCCCTTTGTTGGTTCTAAATCAACACAACTCTCTGATTGTACACTCCTGAAGAGTTATGGCAGGTAAGCTATGTGTTAAAGGCTCCCTTAGTATCAACCTGAAAATTAGCGAATTTCTAGTAAACACTTGGAAAGTAAAGAGTTCACTGGGATACATCACAGTATTAATTGAAACGCCTTAAGGCAGCGTAAAAAAAAAAAGTCTCTACAATATTTACATATACTTAATAAAGATTAGCTAGGGGAAAATAGAAAGATTTCACCATACTTTGGTTCCTGGCATTCTTCATCAATTAAACTTAAATGTTTAACATTCTGACTCAAGTTCTCAAATTAAAATGATTTGTATATTACTCCAGGTAACATTCAGTTAAAAGTAAGAGTTAATAAGTCTCTACTTGCAAGGATAACACTGTAGTATTCAGCCAGCATACACAGTGAGCACTGTGAGACTTCTCAGCAAGCTCAGAGAACTAGACTTTTTCCTGCAGGAGGTAGAAGTGAACCCTTACAGAAAAGGCTTACAGAAACCTAGACTACATGAAGCATTTTATATGCCTGATCTCACTTCATTCTTTCAGTCTCATGATAACAGTTGGTAGTAGCCTTTAAATTGTACAGATAATGAAATTGAGGTGGAGAAAAGTCAAATTTGCCCTAGGTCACACAGTTCACTATCCAGCAAAAACAAAATTCTAACTCAGGCATGTGGATTCTCTCTAACATACTGTCTTGCCTCTCTGGAGTATATTATTCAAAAATGAGGCATTATTGAGCCTCCACGTTAAATAATGACTTGTTCAAAGAGAGAATTACAAAGAAATCCACAAAATGCATATCAGACATCAGCAAGAATATCATTTCTCTTTTGTATCTTCAAATTCTCCTATATAACCTGGCAATTACACGTTGTTTATTTCATTATTAATACTACTGTCAAGAGAATGAACACAGAACTTGTAAAAGTAAATCCCCAGGTATCTAGGCTTACTTTCCATTATAAAGTCCCATAACACCTCTTAGGGACTACGTTGTAGATATTTGACGGATGCAAAATGGAAATTTCCTTACGGTAGTCCATATGGCAGAAATATTAAGTCAAAGGCACCGAACTGCAAAATCACTTGATGAAGACAATATTAAGAATATTGAGTTTGTCCACCCACTTGCTTTCCAGAAGCCCTGCATTTCAGACATAGATGACACAGAGGAATCCCTCTGCACCTGAAGAACAGCAAAAGATGATTTCATTGTAGCAGGATTTCTTTGACTACAGATCCACACTTTTGCATGCATATTGTAAATTACATTAACACTCATTCTCCACCATTGTGCCCTCTAGAACATATTCCAGCCCTTAAGAATTACTTTTGATTCTCTAAGCCCATCATGCTATCCTTGCCTCTGAGTCTTAACAGATGCTGTTCACTCAGCTCAGACAACCCTAGGTTCCTCTCTCAGCATCCACCTAACTTCTGTCTCTATTGCCTTAGGGGTCTGTGTCGCTGCTTCCTGGAAGCCTTTCCTAACTCCCACCCTACCCACCATGTCCATAAGGAGTGCCTCTCCTGTATGTTCCCAGAGCATCTCGTCATCCCTGTATTCTAGCACATACACTTCTAAGTTATGTTACCTCCGACCTGTCTCATTTCTCCACTCAATTATAAACTGATGAGAGTAGACCCTCACTTTATTCACCATGGTATCCATAGCTCCCAACTCAAGGTTAGCATTTGATAGGTTATCTGCAGATGCCATTATTATTAATATTATTATTATTATACATTAAGTTCTGGGGTACATGTGCAGAACATGCAGTTTTGTTACACAGGTATACACGTGCCATGGTGGTTTGCTGCACTCATCAACCGGTCACCTACATTAGGTATTTCTCCTAATGCTATCCCTTCCCTAGACCCCCATTCTGCAACAGGCCCCGGTGTATGATGTTTCCCTCCCTGTGTCCATGTGTTCTCATTGTTCAACTCCCACTTAGCAGTGAGAACATGCGGTGTTTGGTTTTCTGTTCTTGTGTTAGTTTGCTGAGAATGATGGTTTTCAGCTTCATCCTCGTCCCTGCAGAGGACATGAACTCATCCTTTTTTATGGCTGCATAGTATTCCATGGTGTATATGTGCTACATTTTCTTTATCCAGTCTATCATTGATGGACATTTGGGTTAGTTCCAAGTCTTTGCTATTGTGAATAGTGCTGCAATGAACATACGTGTGCATGTGTCTTTGTAGTAGAATGATTTCTAATCCTTTGGGTATATACCCAGTAATGGAATGGCTGGGTCAAATGGTATTTCTAGTTGTAGATCCTTGATGAATCACCACACTGTCTTCCACAATGGTTGAACTAACTACACTCCCATCAATAGTGTAAAAGCATTCCTATTTCTCCACATTCCACCAGCATGTTGTTTCCTGACTTTTTAATACAAATGCTTTTTAACTGAATGAGACTGAAGAACTCTGGTGTGCAACATTGTTGGAAATACCCAGATGCAAATACTATCCTCAGACAACCTCTGAAAGATACGTTTGTTAAAATTTCAGTGTACTGAAGATTAATTAAATTATATAGGGTATGTTCATGAAATTATATATAGAGAGCTAGATAGATAGATATATTTATGTAGAACAGGCATTAAATATAACACATAAAAGGTTTTAACCATAAAATAATTTGCATTGTAAGTTTATGTGTTTATATTTGTGTGCATATATATATACACACACACATACACACACACACATAAATCTATGCACACTTAGAGGTCAAGGAAATAGCATACTATTATATGCATATTTTAAATAGCATTATATATTAGTATATATTATTTTATATAATATTTATTCATATAATAGTATAATATAGATTTCTGGAAGTATAAATAAATATGTGTATATATATTTAATATATGTATTAAATATATACATATAATATACATATGTATATAATAGTATACTACTTCCTTGATCTCTAGGGAACAAATCTTACATTTAGACATTTCCAGATGCAGACATGGTTATGCAGAAAAGCAAGGCTGAAAAGGTTGCCTGCAAGTATATATTTATCAAAGTGTTTCTAATGTCCCATCATTACAAGATCTAATACCTTCTAAACTTTCAGATTAATGGCTTTAGAATTTGGGGTGAAGTTTTCTTTTAATAATGCACATTTCAATCCTCGGTTAACAAGAGGTCACGTCAATAATTAATGGTTTCTGTAGCAGTTGAACACTGCATCATTTTCTTGACAGATTTTTTTAAAATGTGTGCTTTGTCTTCACAACTAAGTGCAAGTGGGTAAGGGAATAGGGAAGCATGGCATGATGCATTTGAGCTTTACATTTTTAACCTGTGCTCTAAGTATTATTACATCTTATCCCCTTTGACAGGCACAGCAATCCTGCAGGAAAACTGGGGAGACAGGAAGAGGGACAGGTAAGAAAAGAGGAAGACACTATTATATATATTTTATAGAATGAGAGAAACCAAAGTGTGGAAGAATTACATAGCTTCCCTAAGAACACAAGCTCCATTAGAACAGGAACGTTGCTTTCACTTTTCATCACTTTACCGCTGGCATGGTTGTTGCTCAATACATATTTACTGTATTAAATAATGAATGAGCGAATAAATGAATGAGCAAATGAATACTAAAGTTTTCTGTAGAAAGAGGTCCTTAACTAATTTTCTGACTCCCCATATCATGAACTTATTAATGTATGAAATATTTTGTTCTCCAGCTATTCTTTGACAACATTTAAAATGATTTAAAAGAAAATAATTACATATATGCAACACCAATAACTAATAATTTTATCCCCACCCCAAAAGGCAAAACTGTTGAAATTTTTTAAACTGTCGAAATTTTTTTAATCAGCTTCTTTAAATAATTTGTACCTACCACTAATGCCAAAAATTATATTATACTACCAATATATAATATTGTATACAATATAATACCAATATACAAAAAGTATATTATGCTACCAAAAATTATAATTATTAATTATATATTATTATATATTTTATGTATGATTATATATTTTATATATTATTACATATTTATATATTATATATTTTTATATTTTATATTATATATTATTAATTATGTGTATATAATCCATGGAATACATATAATGCACTTTCCAATCCTTGGTTAAAAAGAGGTCACATCATATATATATGATAATGGATAATAATAACAATAAATTGAGCCTATTTGTTGATAATTTACAAGGTACTCTGAAGGCACAGAATAACAATATCAATAATAGTAAATTTTGTCATGTAATTATTGCATTCAGTATATCATGTGATACTTAGGTACTCGTGCAGCAATTACACAGCATCGCCTTATCATGGTAGAAGTGCACCCTAGATTGTAGTAAGCAGAACTAAGGCACATTAGGATAGATTGTGTCCTTACCATAATTACTGGAACACTACATTATCCACAAAAAAATTACCACATGCTTCCATGAAACATAAGGAACAACATCCGTCTCCCATTTTATCACCGTAAGAACTCTGCCAGCCACTCTGGAGACTGAGTTCCAGCTGAGAAACATTCAACTTTTCCTGATCCCTGGAGAACTGAGTTAGTACATTCAGGTCTAGCTCATCACTCGGGGTGGATGCAGCTATCCTGACACGTGGGGTTCCTGGAAGCATCCCTAACTCGGAGGCAATGAACAGAAATGGAGGAGCATCCAAGACCTAGGCACAATTTTTAATCAATTTGACCTATATCCATTTGTAATCAGTTCTTTTAACTGGAGGAGAGTAAAGCACGACCACTGAGAAAGCAAAAACCAAGTCGAGTAGGAGACAGGAAGATTCTTCTCTCTCTGATATAGAAATTCACATCTGTGGCTAAGACTTTCTCCAAAACACTAAAATAAAATAAAAGTATCTAAATAGCTCACCTTACGAGAGTTTGGAAGCTGCAATCAAACTATCCTCATAAGTAGAAGACATGTTTAAATGTAGTTTTCACATATCCACTTAAAATGAGACAGAAAAGAGCTCTGTAGAATCATATTACTAATATTAAACAGGTGGGAAGGCCCTTCCCACGTCCAGTCCTCAGAGGTCAGTCATAAATGACATAGCCACTCCACTTTCTGGAAATGATAGCCACTCCTCCACAGATAAGCCAATGAAGAGAGAGGGAAAGGCAGATAGCTTTGTGGTTTTGAAGAGAAGGGATGTAAAACTCCAATGAAAGTTCCATGAAATGAGGAATAATGTTTCTCACCCTTGTACTACGGTATCAAGCACAATACTGCTCAACAAATATTTGTCAAGTCGATCAAACAATTGATTAATCTAGAATTAATAAAAATCAACCAGGTAAGAGGAGCACCTGACACTGAGAAAATTACTCAGACAAACACAATCTCTGCTAGAAGGAAGGCCCTTCAAACCTGGGGGCTCCTCCACTCAGATTGCATCGAGGGAGCTTGCCTTTCCTTCTTGAAAGAGCTTCAAAGAGATCATAAAAGGAAAATCTAGGTGGCTGAGGCAGTGACATACAAGAGCCTACAAAAAGGCAAAGCCCACTCTTGAACCCGACCTGCATCATCTCAGCTTATCCCCCCAACAACCCTGCAAAGTAATTTTAAGAGTTTCATTTGATCACTGAGAACACTGAGACTAGGACGGCTTAATTAAGTTGCTCAAAACATCACACTCACAAGAGGCATGGCAGAAATGTGAGCACAGGCTTCTGAAACCCATTGCCATGATCTCTCCTTTACATTCTAGGTGTTTCAACAACTAGAATGAAAATTTAATGTGTGATAAAGGTAAGAAGTCAAGATATAAAGAAAGAGGAATGAAAAGAAAAAACAAAAACATAGCAAAAAATCTTAGCTGAGGAAGGCTGTAACCTCAAAGCACGAAACAGTTTGCATTAAGTTTCTGGTATCTAACAAGTTCCTGCTGCCTCATTTTAGGCAAGAACAAAACTTTTTACAGGTACTGCATTTGGGAAGAAATTTACTCTGGGGTTCCTTATGATATTCATTGAACAACATAATAAATAATTATTGCATCAATTACTGCATTTTCCCTCTTTTCAACTGGTCAGCCCTTAGGAAGTTTCAATCATATTTCCTTGCGTCTGTCCCATGGAAAATAGAACTCTCAGTCATTCCATTAATAGCTCTGCACTAGTGCAGAAGGGAAGGAACACACCAGATTGTATTGCAATTGATGTTATGATTATTATCAGATAATATTTTTACTAGTCTATACTATTATTATCAGATAATATTATTACTATTCCATACTATTATTACTATTCGGTTTTCATTGCATGCCAAGCATTTTTCGGAGCACTGTACACATGATCTCACTTAGCCTACATAACACCCTGTAAAATGGGTACTATGTTTCTCAGGTAAAAATAACCAGGAAACTGTCACCCCAAGTAGTTATATAACTTGCCTACCAAGTTTGAACCCCCCCAAAAAAACAGCTGAGTTGGGATTTGAACTCAAATCAGTTTGACACCATGGCCCATCTTTTCAGACACAGCTAAATGAAGGATGCCTGGCTTTGTGATTGTTAATCGTACCTTTTGACAAGCTGCATGTTCCCATTTTAAAAGAGTGATTGAAAGGCTCGATATAGCCCATTAATTTTATACCCACTTGTATCAAAATCTCTTCAATTCCCTTTGCAGCTTTTCTGTTTTCATTTTAAACTCTTCTTCCCTCTGCTGCTCTTGCCCTCTGTGTATACACATGGAAATGAATTCTAGAGGCTCCTTCTAGCCAAATCTTTCAACATTTGAAGAGCCAATGAAAGCACAGTCTCTATGTTCAATTAAACAATATTTAATTCACACAGCACTGTCTGAAAAAATCAAAGAGCCTTAGGTACTTTTAATCAGATGTTCTTGGTAACTAAAATACTGCTTATGTTTAATTGTGACCCCTTTATATGATAAATTAACTTCATATCCTAATACTAGAATCTAAAGGAACTTGGCCCTACTATGTCCTTCCTTAAAAATCAAAGGCCACTAAAACAAAAAAAAAGCAGAACAAATAAAATTCAAACTCTGTGCACATAGTAATAAGAAAACTTTTGAAAAGCTATATTCTATGTCACCTCATTTATAGAAACTAACTGGAACAATGACGTTATGTAACAATTATTGAGTATCTTTCTGTGCCAGGTAATGCACTAAGTGTCTTACATAGATTATCCCTTCCTTTGACACTGAATCATAATGTCAGACAATGACGGAACAGAAAAGTAGATTTAACCCCTGCAATGTATACAGAAGATGACAAATGAAGACAGAGTAGAAAATAAGTGTACTAGAGCAACAGAGGAGGAATAAATTGCTGACATCTAATGATCCCACTTCAGAAAGTGTTTACCAACTTCCTCCATGAAGTGAGATTAACGGTTAAAAATGAATTCATATTTTCAATAGTGTGTTTGAAATTAGTCATCCTCTGCTTGTTGTAGGTGCTCAATATATTCTGTTCATAGTTTCACTTCACGAGCCAGGGCCCACTGTCATCAGCCCCATTTTTCAGATGTTGAAACTGAGGCATGGAAAAGGTAAACAACTTGCCCAAAGACACACAGCTCAGCTCATCAGGGTTACACGCAGGGTCTGAACCACGCTCCAAGTCCAAGCTATTGACGACTACCTTTAAAGGCTCTTGGAATTGCTTATTACTTACCAATGAAATCACTAGGCTATTAGAAAGTCAGCAGGAATTTAGAGGATAGAAGGAAGAAAGCTTTCTTTTTTCCTAAACAGCACAGTAAAGGCATAATAGTTTCTTGAGTGACTAGGATGCCATGCAGTACCCTTAAGAGTTATTTTCTCAGTGGTATCCTAGGGGCTTAAAACAATCCATCAGACACTTTTTCCATCCTAAAGGGACTTCAATAGTGAAAAGGTTGTCGTTTGTGTTTGACAATTCCTTTTACGGTAAATAAAGAAAGAATAAGTTTCCAGGTAATGTGAATCAGAAATAAAATGTCCCAGCCTGCTCAGATGTGCAGGCCATGAGGTAACAATAAGCTGAGGACTAGAATCCCGGTCACCTCATGTCCAGTCAAAGGCTCTTTGTACTAATATTCTGGACATTTCCCTTTGTCCTGCTTAACAAGCCCATCCTGCCCGGTCTATGTAATCCCTGTGTTATAGGCAGTAACTCGTTAAAGGCTCCTGAGCAGATTTGAAATGTTCTGAAGCTCTAGGAGCCCAGAGTTCTTTTGATCCCTCCTGGAAGATTCAGCAAAGAGACTTTAAAGTATACCAGTAAGAAGGAACTACAGAAAGGGGCTGTTTTGTTTCCTGGGGTGAAAGTCTTCGAGGGGTTTGAGGAGAAAAGTGGTCCGTAGGGAAGTCAATCTTCCCACTAATAAAATAGGCTTTCCTGGTGGAAATAAACATTTCTGCATATTGGGCAGAGAAGGGGGTCGGTGAGAAGACCACACAAGTAATAAAGCACTAATAAAGGTCTCATAGATAATAGGTGACACTTCCAGGTTTCCAGCTAGAGTCTGTCAGATTTCAAAGCCCACATTCCTTGCAATATGCCCCACTGCCTCAAGAGCCAGGATGCAGCAACAGACCAGAAGGAAAGATACAAGACGCAAGAGCATGCAGGGAAAACAAATGCATAAAACATCATAAGAAAGAAAGGAGGCTGTAGAGCAAGGGAGGAAACTGGTCTGGCTTTGCAGGAAGGACCCCAAAGTCCTGTCAGAAATGACAGTGACCAGACATCACCAAATGATGTTCATCATTGCAACATATATAGAAGATGACAATAGAAGCAAAGAAGAGTTCCAGTCAATCAACAGAGTAACAAAGAGACCATCTCAGACTTAAAATGTTTCCCAACTCACTCTATGAAGGATTGCTGAGCAAAAAGGAACACATTTACAAAGGTATGTTTGAAATTGATGGCGTCCTCCCTAAGTTAGCAGTTTAATATAACTTATTGTGAGTCTAAATCATTTTCTGTAATCAATCTCTTGTGGTGGCAAGTTCTAGTTAAAAACCCCCAGTGGTACTGACTGTATCAAAACTCATGTCAAGGTAAAGCCTGCAGACTAACAGAGTGTCCAAACAGGGACTGGTAGGTTTTGGTGGGTCCTGTTAATATCTTGGGCTACACAGTAGAAAATTACATGGAAAAGCATGCAGGTTGACTCCCTGAAAAAGAGAAACACACATGTACATGCGCACATACATATCTCTCATGTGGGAGTCACTTGTTCACAATTTCTCAGCTTGCCATGTGCTTATTCTCCTTGCAAGTGTAATATTTCAGTTTACAGTTTCCTCTCTGACCTCCAAAATATTGTCTTCTTCTAAAGACTTGTTCACCATTTGATCATGTCACTGTCCTGCTTAATATCCCTCAGTGGTCCTCAGTAGTATGGGAGATAGAATGGAAATTCCCTCAGCTTTGCACATATCGGTCTTTGTAATTTTCTTTGTGAGCACCTCATATCACTCTCCAGAGATATCCAACTGCATGTACCTCCTCTCACTCTGATACTTACATTTCTGTCACCTCCTTATAGTACACAGGCCTGGAACCCTCATTTCACCCTCCTCCATTGCACAAAGTTCTTGAAATTCAGCTAAAGAGTTCCTTCTGTGGGGAAGTCTTCGATGACCTCCCAGGGAAGGGGCCAGGCTCTCCAGGAGCCTCCCCATGAACCCACCCTTTCCTTCCTTCCTTATCCTGATTGTCATTTACCTGCTTGTTCCTCTAGTAGACTATAGGAAGGAAATGAGCCATATTTAGTTTTATATGTTGATTGATTGCTGAATAAAGCCATGAAGAATCCCTTTTAGCAACACAGAATGCTTTAGAACAGAAAGTAAATTCTCACCAGCCTTCCAAAGGACACCTGACAGTCAGCCAAATCCAGAAGATTCTCAACGGTGAGAAAGAATGTCATCCTAGAAATTCTTAGAGATGCTAAGGAGAAAACAGGTTCTTTTCATCTTCAGGGGATAGTAGCGAAAGGACAATTTTTGTTGCCCAGACATTGTAGTTTGTAAGCACTTTCACAGCTGTGATGGCATCTCCTACCTTTGATTAATGGGAAGTGATGGAGACTAACTATAACTGAACTTTGGTACTTTTCATATGTTGTGTCACCTAACAACCTCATGAGGCAAGCAGCACCCCCATTTATAATGTAAAGTCCCAAGTCACACGGAAACTGAGGAACGTTCATGATCCCAACTCAGGTATGACGCTGGGGAAAATGAAGATCTTTACACAATACAGTGGCTTCTGCAGATGAGAAACGTCCCCCTATCCATTCGTTTTACCTTCTTTCAATCAAAAATGACTTCCCGGTCAGAACTGCAGAACAGAATACCCGTGAAGCAAGTTTGCTGCTTCTTGTTGCCAGCGCCAGTCAGACCTGATCAAAGCCTAAAAGATCAGCTCACAGGGCCTGGCTGGGCAGTAGGTTTTGAGTTCCTCCTCTGCTACGTACTTCCCCTACTCTCTCCTCTCCCAACCCCACCCTATTTCTCCTGAAAATACTTCCTAATGTGTCTGTTTCTACAAAAAAGAAAAGCCTAGATACAGGAAACCTATAAAGATTTAGGCCAAATGTCAGCAAACCCTTTTTGTGAAAGGCCAAAGAGCCAATATTTTAGGTGTACAATCACAACTACTCAATTCTGCCATTGCAGCATGAATGCCCCCATTGACAATACATAAATGAATATGCATGGCTTTATTCCAATAAAACTTTATTAACAAAAACAGGTGGCTAACCAGATTTGACGATGAGTGCTAGTTTGCCAACCCCCGGGCTAGGTGAAGGACAGTAATTAAACTTCATCTCTTGTGCCAGCTTTAATCAGTGAGTAGTTGGTTTCCTGGAGTTTGGTGTTCATGAAGACTCAAAGGCTGTAGGCTCTGTAGGAAAGATGCTATCTATGATCAATTAGTGATATCTGCTCTTGGTGTCAGAAGAATCATGGTAGTATATGTGCCATATTTGCCATCTTCTGGTTAAGCTTTGAGTGTGCATATAAAGACGACATGAAACAATAGAGTTTCCAAGTAGCCTGAGACCCACCAAAGCTGAACAATCACCAATGTACCATTCTGCCACTGTCTCTTTCCCTTGTAAATTTCATGTCTTTTTTTATTCTAAATGGTTCATAAATCAGGAACACATGATTTGGAAAAAAAGAAGAAAGGCAAAAAGTCTATCTATAGACAGAATCTAAAAGTAAATCATGCATTGAGAAGTTGGATTAGGCAAAAATCCTTTTTTTTATCTAAGGTTTGTATGTCAGATTACCTAGGATTACAGGATTAAGAGGCATCCTGTTCTCTCTGCAGCAAAAGCAACTGTAGCAGGTAAGAATTTTCTCCTTTTTTAAACAGATTCACCCTGAATAAATGCCAAGAAAGCCTTTTTTTTTTTTTTTTTTTTTTTGAGATGGAGTCTTGCTCTGTTGCCCAGGCTGGAGGGCAGTGGTGTGATCTCAGCTCACTGCAACCTCCACCTCCTGGGTTAAAGCAATTCTCCTGCTCAGCCTCCCGAGTAGCTGGTACTACAGGTGCACATCACCACACCAGGCTAATTTTTTGTATTTTTGTAGACACAGGTTTGTCCAGGGTGGTCTTGAACTCCTAAGCTCACGCAATCCACCTGCCTCAGCCTCCCAAAGTGCTGGGATTACAGGCGCGAGCCACTGTGCCTGTTCGAAAGCCCTTTCTATAAGCAGTGTTGTAGTTGGCAATAGAGATGGTTCAAGAAGCGTACTTTGAGTTAATATTGAACTTGCAAGTAAATACATAAAGCTTCAGCGCCATAAAGCTAATTTAAAAGGGACATTTCTCTTTATAGTTCCCTGGGGTATTACAGACTCTATGATATTCTTCTACCATAATGTAGGATTCATTAAGGAACTGAAGCCATAATTGTCTACATCAGTACGTATGAATCAACTGGATAAATCGTCCAAATGAATTGGCTAATACGACCTCAGTCCTTAGTATGAAGTTCTCCACATGACCCCTGGCAGGTGGACAGAAAACTGAGGACTGAATTTTAATTGTAAGAATATTAGAGAAGGGAATTCAAAGGGAATTTCCAAAGCATGATAATTTGTATACACATAAGACAATTTCTACCTCACAATTTCATCCCTTCAGAGTGGAAAATGATTAAATACATAGAATCACACACATATAAAATACATATATGTGTCTTTTTAAGATTTATGTAACAATTATATATATTGTTTATTGTGGTCAATATTACCTTTCTCTTTATATCAACAAAGGAAAATTTAAATTTCACTAGAAAAGTTTGTATGTATCATATAATGGCAAACCCATGGCAATTTTTTTTTTTTAGCCATCATGTTTCTACAATTTCCTGTCTGTACAATGTCAGGATAAAGTATCAAAGACAGAGTAAAGTAAGAGCTATGCAAAATGATATCTTCTTAATTAATCAATGGTAGATCAGATGATAACAGGAAACTTAGAATTAACACGACTTTTACACTAAACTCAGCACCTAATTTACTGACAACAATTTTGGAAGAGTCAGAAAATTTAGAGTACATGGGTCAGATACAGATATGATTTTGTCTGTTTAAAATTTCTGTGCATTATCATTCATAAAATATGTATGGCTTTATTGACTTCCTAAGGAGAACAAGAGGTTGCTTCCCTTCAGAATATAAAAAGCCAGGGGAAACTTGAAGAGTCAATAGCTCTCATACTAAATGCCATGGTAGCTTGGTGAGTGGCTATATTTGAATGTTTTGATCTCTCTTAGTTGTTGTCAAGTTTGAGGACTATTTCAATGATTAAAATTCCAAATGGGATACTGTGACTAAAATCAGAAATGTAGATGCTTGATTTATTATGTATCATGCACATTGAGATCAACTTTATGAATACATATTTATTTATTACAATAAAAAGAGGAATCTGTAATAACAAGGAACTCTGGAGATTCTTTTGCCCATGTTTCATTTGGGCTGGTTGCAGACAACAAAGAAAACAGCATATGTAGTACTCCTAGCAAGTGCATATCTATGAGAATACCAAGGGCCTCTTCCTGAGTGCCTTTATAAGCCACGGTATTCCCTACACTCTTCTGTGGAAGTTATCGCTGTATTAGATGTTGTTGAACATATTTGATATGAAAGCATTGTCTGTTTGCTACCAGTATCTAACGAGTTTCTCCCCCAGAGTTGCCAGCAAGGTGCTGATTAATTAACTGAAGTAGTGAAGCTGAATCGTACAACAGCTGTTTAGAGAATTGTCATTAACTTGGTCTCCTTTCCTGTCTATTAGCTTTCTTGCAGCGATCCCACTAAAATGCAAATCTCAAAAACTCAGCACTAGACTCTACCTTAACCTCTGTGCCCTGTTTGATGCAAAAAAAGATGTGAATGGTCTGGGTTGATTTGTTGTTGTCGTTGTAAAACAACAAGGGAAATAAGACGAAGAAACAAGAATGGAGAGAAGCGAAGCCAAAAGGAGTTGGAAAAGGGATTTTGGAAACTTCCTAGAAGTCACAGTTTGCCTTGTCACTTGTCATTGGCAGGTAACTAGAAGACAGCCCTTTGGGCTGAATGTCAAAATGGGAATTGCAGATATCCTAAGCTTATCGAACGGTCAGCTATCTGACGATCTTTTCCTGGGACCTCCTTGCAGGGGAAAGAAAAAGGCACTCTGTGATGGAGAGAGACAACAGAAAGGAGCAGGGTAGAGGGGTAGATGCAGCTGCCCCTCTGGAATGAGGGCAGTTGGTGAAGGACTCCAACCTGTAGACCTCAGCTGCCCCAAGAACAAGGATGATTATTCAGAGCGGAATCTATATTAAGTGGCAGATTGTAGGGAGGGCCGAGTTGATGAGACGCAAGCACGTCATTAAAATGCTCTCGGGTGAGGCACAGTGACTCAGACCAAATAAAAATGATAGGTTTTAAATTCTTTCCTTCCTTCTTTCCTACCTTCCTTTCTTCCCTTCTTCCTTTATTCTTTTCATTTTCCTTTCTTTTTTCTTTCATATATATGTTTAAGTCTACCTGCAGATTTTGTGAAAGACAACAATGTCTTCCACATTCAGGCCAACAAAATTAATTCATAACAGAAGCTGTCACCGTTTCATTCTAGGTATCACCTGATAACCCCACTAAGCTCTGCTTATTCCCTCTGACATGAATCTCAGAGACTTGGTACCAGAGAGCTCAGATGTTAACACCTTCTGTTGCTATAATCGTTACCCCTTGCAATTTCATTTGCCTCGGCACCCCTTCACACTGGTCTCACTTTATAAAACAGCTATGGAATTTTCAATTCAGAAAAAAGTACAAATTAAACATGGGCTTGAATAGCACATAATGGGGTCATCAGGGCATATAATAATAATAAAAAAAATCCAAATACGTCTTAAAAATGCAGCAGGTGTTTTTTTTTTAATGAAGCAGATAAATGCAGAAATGAATGCACTGATACAGACAGAGCATCTGCCTCATGATAAAATTAAGTCTTGTGACAGAAATAAATCACTGTGGGGGAGAATGTAACCCATTATCCAATAGGATTTTTTCTTTCTTTCTTATGTGACAGGACTTATTGGATTCCCTGACGCTAGGCAGCTAAGTGCATCCACAATTTGATGATAAATCAGAAAGACTGCAGGATTTGGAATTTAACAACTTCTTATTTTTCTGTGATATAGAGATAAGGGGAAAATTTCAGTGAGTAACTATTAAATTGGGAATCTCCTTTTCTTCCTGATAATCTGATCCTCTGGTACTATGTCACATCATCACACAATGCCAACTACCAGCAGTGAGTAAAACAGATTTTGGACTAAGATGAATAAGGGAGCTACTTATCTTTCCTTTTCTTTTCCAATATTCAGTTTTATCTAAAGAGCACTATAGAAAGGTTACTTTTGACATAAAAATATACTGCTCTTATTACACTTTCCTTTTTATCTCCTTCAATATTTTAAAAAATGGCAATAAAGGCATGTTTTTCTTTTTAAAACATTTTCATGTTTGAACAATAGAAAAGGAAAATCCATATATCATGTTAAAAATACACGGGAACTAACAGAGCTCAACATTACCTTACCATGTTTGATAAATGTGACTTGAAAAAACTCACCTTCAGGTTTTAATGATTTTCTTTGTTATAATATAGCTATTAATTGGTGGAAGTGGAGGGAAAATAATTTCTGTTTCCAAGATGCACCTTTATTTTTCCACGTTGAATCTGTGTAGCACCTTGAGTGCTTTGCTGACACTGGCACCAATCACAAACTCTCTACCGAACCATATAGATTGCCCTTGTAAGAAACAGAGAGAGCAAACTCAAATGGTTTTTTTTTCCTCCTGGTAATTTTTTTAAGTGAGAACATCTTCAAAAACCTGATCCATTGTGTAAAAACATAGCAACAATTTAGCAACTGACATCCCAGCAGAAATAGTGTATTTTGGGGCCAAGGTATATTTCAAAAGCCAAACCAGAATCCCTTTTCTTGTAAACTAAATCAAGCTCACTATAAAGCTGCTATCGCTGACTTTTTTCCCCTACATCTTGTCTTATAAAGGGATGAAGGTGGGGTTGGGAAGAGAAGTATTAAACATCGATCACTGGTAATTACGGTAATCTCCTTCAGGAGCTTTAACTCTTACAAACTCAGCCTGTCTTCAGAGAGAGCTAACTCCATGTGACAACACAAGGAAAGCTGTTAAAGAACTGTAAACTCCTGCAGCTGGGTACCAGCCTTTAATTAGACTGTGGCACCGAAACAGACGTTCTTCAAGTACCCAGAGAGATGTAATGAGTCTATTAGTCCAAGAAGTAAGAGATATAATCAGCCAAATCATACATCTATCAAAAACATACCAAGAAATGGGGGAAGGGCACAGAGAATCAGTCAAACATCCTGACCATCAGGAAAAGAGTCATTCAATGTGACTTGATATTCTATTTCACACAAATTAGATGATAAAATCACACACAAAAAGAGAAAGAGAGAGAGAGAACTTGAAGACAAACATTTCTGGAAGCGCCTGGAAACCAGGCTGGAGTGTAGTGGCGCGATCTCGGGTCACTGCAATCTCTGCCTCCTGGGGTTCAAGCCATTCTCCTGCCTCAGCCTCCTGAGTAGCTGGGATGACAAGCGCGTGCCACCACACCCAGCTAATTTTTGTATTTTTAGTAGAGACAGAGTTTCACCATGTTGGCCAGGATGGTCTCGATCTCCTGACCTCGCAATCTGCCTGCCTCAGCCTCTCAAAGTGCTGGGATTATAGGCATGAACCACTGCACCCAGCCACATCTCTCTATGCTTTAAAAATTCAGTTTGACCCGACTCACTACTTCTAGGGAACAGGAATTACTGATCTCCCTGCAATGTACTCTTGAAACAATGGGAAAGGTTTAAAAAGAAGAATCAAGCGAGAGATCCTGGCATAATCCCAGCGTTAATTATGGTTCTCAAAAGTGCATGCTGCTTTTTTTTTTTTTTTTTTTAAACAACCATGACAATATTTTCCTAGCTTTGCTTTCCACAAAAACACAAACAAAAAGAACTAGACACAATATTGACTTGGCAAGTTCTCCATGGGAACCTCAAGATAAAGGACCAGAAAATGCACCTTGTAGTGTCCTTCATTTAATGCCACTGTTTCACTGTTTGGATTCAGCTACTTGGCATGCCACATATGCCCACAAATGTCCCACTTTTGTTTGCTGTGATTTGTTCCAGTCATACATGCTAAACACAGTTCCGTAATGGACCCACATTAGATGAGACTGGGTCCACCTCACAGGCTCTTGAATTTTTTCCAAAGACAATTTGAAAAATTTGAAATTTAAAACTGTGCTCATTACATTCTTGTGGATTTATTTAGTCTGATTCCTCTCTCAGTCACCACAGAGAAATCAACTTTTATGATCACAAAAGGAATCATAGCCTTGTTTGAAAATTGAGGCCACGAATTTAAAAGAAAGATGAAAAAGCCTCTCATTTTCCAGAAGTGAAAACTCTAAGATCCAGGGAGGTGGATGTGTTACCTACACCCACACAGCTGATTAGCAAGAGGGCCAATCTAGAACACACATCCTCTAATCCAGAGTCGAATATTCTTTCCATTATACTGTCAAACTTCAAGTTTTCTTACCCTCCGAGTGAACAGAACTGAAAGGGAAAATACCAACGAAATCAAAGATATACTCCTTCAGCCTCTGGGAACTTAGTTGAATATATTTTTAACAATACATAAGGCCTAAAAACAGATGTAGAATAGATGAAATATAGAATTAGGATGAAAAAAATGTGCAGTTGAAGAAGATTGACTTGAGGAAGAGGGTTAGATGTTGTGCTTGAAAGTTAGTAAACACATATGGAGTATTACCCAGGCCATGGGGATTAATTAACTCAGCTGACACTGATTTCAGGTGTCAAGGAGTTAACCACACAGACATCTTCCCAGAAAGAATTTTAAGCATAAAGACCAATAAGTACAAAGCCCCTGAAGTAGAAGTGAATTCCAGGAATAAGAAAAAGACCAGAGTGGCTGCAAGGAGCCAGCAGTGGGTAAGGTAGAGAGGAAGGTGGGGATCAGCTGCTGTAGGACATCTTATACCATGAAGAGGAATTTGGAATTTGTTTTGATGGCAACAGGAAGTGAATGAAGGGTTTAATGAAAGGAGATGATAGGATCAGATTGATTTTCTTTTTTTCAAAAAAGATCACTTTGGCTGCAGTGTGAAGAATGGATTGTAGGATTGAGATAACACATATGAAAGTCCTTTTGAAGAAAAAATGGTAAGGCAAAATCTAAATGGAAACCGTAACTGTCATTATATAAACAGCAATGCAATCTTCAAAAATAATAATAAAGGCACTGATGTTTTTCAAAGAATCTCTCAAACTTTGGCACTAGTCAAAGTCATATGGTTTGTCCATGTTCTGAAACACTGAGCAATAGATCCCTGAAACAGAGGCAAGATGAAACTGTGTTGGGCATCGCTGGGTTGAGTCATCATTGGAATTCACGCCATCTGCGTTGCTATAGCAGATTAAGAAAGCCCAAACTTGAACACAGGCAAGTCCCTGGTGCTCAAAGCCATGACCATTTCAGAATTCTGCCACCTAAGCTTTCCCAGTTGAATAGAGAGGAAACAATACTTTTAAAAAGAAAAGTCCAAAGATTCTCCTGTTTCAAAAAGAAGTGGCATAAATGAACTGAGAAACAGAAAAACCACGGCTTCTGCATTGAGAAAGGGCAACTCTCCATGACTTTAGAGATCAAAGTCCAGATCAGTCGGGATGATTAAAACCCAATTACTGACTTTCTGCAATGAAAAAGTAGTAAAGTCTTGGAGCACAGATAAATCCAAACTGATTAATATTATTCTGTCAATCTCCACTCAGTTTCAGTAGTGACCATACACCATTAACCTAGAGCAGATTTCACCTCTAAGGTGGCTGCTGATGATAAATTTCCAAGGATGTTCAGATAAGACAGAAAATGAAGGGGGCAGTTTATAAATGTCTTTTAAGAAATCACTGATTTTGTTACTGGTCTTCAGTAAAAGCTAAATAATTCAACAGTTGAAGAACAACACGAGCCAAACGTTATGAAAAACTGGAGTTCTTGGGTTTGAAAAGGCAAATTACTTGAAGAACGCCAGGGTTCATAAAGAGACAGATTTGGGTGTGAATCCTGTCTCTCCTCCTTGCTATTTGAGTAACTTCTGGATCTTTATAAATGAAAGTCTTATTGATTATCACAGCTGTTTGATGAGAGGGTTAAACCAGGGTTATGAGTATAAGGCCCACTGTAAGTACACAAGACATACTCATTCCATACCAATTTTTCCCCAAGGGCTTTCCAAAAGCATGTATGACTTGGAAAGACTCCACCTGCTTATAAAAACAGAGATGAGGTCTTCAAGGAGATGGGAATCCTGAAGACAAGTCCTTGAAGAAATATCTTAGGTCCCTAGGTTTTTCCTAAGAAAGGATTTAAATTTTAAAAGCGGCAATAAAGAATCTCGAAGCTAGTGGCTTAAAGAAAATTATAAGCACTAAACTTGTAAGAGAATTCATATTTATACTTTTATATATGTGAAATAAATGCAGAGCTTTTGAAAGAAAAAAAGACATGAGTCAAAAAGGTTTGCACAACTCAGAAAGCAGAGTAAATAGAAACTTAAAATAGGGTTTAGAAATCTATTGTCCCGGGCATGGTTAAGAATGAAAGTCAGCATGGTATTCTGGAGATTTGGGAATGGTAGCCTACCCAACCCTACCAGCTGGATAACCTTTGGTAAATTATCCCAACCCCATCCCCTTGAAAGTCTGCTAATCTGTTAAATGAGCTAATTAGCTGAGACAATCCCTACAGACCCTGTCAGATCCAGCATTTTTATACTTCTCTGGCTCCAAGATCACGGAGACTAAGACAGCAGTGTTCACTGTCACATTATTCAGATTTTCATTTCTAGACACAACTGGAGGTTTCCGTATTTGAGGAGCTACATCAAGGCCAATGGAAAGGATCGAGATGAAAAGAACAAATACCAAGAATGAGGAAACAATAAAACGGAAGAGGAGAAGAGCCAGAGGACATCACTTGGGCATAGTGACCGGCTCTGAACATGTGTTAATTGGTTAAAAAAAGGAGCAGAATCAAGGGAGGAATATGGGGAAGAACAAACCCAGAAATCTTATGATTCCATTATTATATAGGTTTGGGGGCTTGGGTTAATTGTGGGAGTTGAAAGATTCTTGGCGACATGTAATACACTGAGCCTCATGGGGTGACACAGCTTGACAAGGTCACTCAGCTGGTTACAGATGCAGAACTAGATGCGAGAGTCCTGATTTTTGACCACTTAGGGTTTTGTTTTGTTTTTGTTGTTGTTGTTGTTGTTTTGAGATGGAGTCTCACTCTGTCACCCAAGCTGGAGGGCAGTGACTCAATCTGCTCACTGCAACCTCTACCTCTCCCAGGTTCAACCAGTTCGCATGCCTCAGTCTCCCAAGTAGCTGGGATTACAGGCATGCACCACCATGCCTGGCTAATTTTTGTATTTTTAGTAGAGACAGGGTTTCACCATGTTGGCCAGGCTGGTCTTGAACCTTGGCCTCCTGAAGTGCTGGGATTACAGGCATGAGCCACCGTGCCCAGCCAGTTTTCTTTCACTGGGAGTTCTACTGATTGGATCCTATAGAAAAGGCTGCAGCACCCATGTGGTGAAGGGAAGCTGAGAATGTCACTGGTGAGAGCAAGAGCAATGACTTTGCAATTTATGAGTTTGCCCCTAAACATTGGCTCAAACCATTTTTAATCCATTCCTTTTCAGAGTAGCATGCTGCTGAAATAATCTCAGAAAGATGCACAAATATGTTGAGGGGAAAGACAGGCTTGGACAGCTTTTTAGAAAACGTTCCATACCGTTTGTAACTTGCTGGTCCTCTGGTTAGTACACACCATTGATAGCCACGATGTCGTTCTCTTGCCATATTGTAGCCTGCCCCTCATATGCCCAATCTCTTGAAACCTGAGTGTTACTTTTCGCCAGATACTCAAGGATGTCATGTGTAGCTAGATGTGCCTCAATTCACTTAATGTTATCGGATGAAACCAAAAACAAATGAACAGAAACACTTCTGAGGTCTAAATTTAAAATTTGGTATGCAATAGCACCAATGCACATAGACTGTATTCGTCAACCCACCGTATATCCATTTGACCGTCAAGTTAGCTCATTTTTCCTAGATTTAACGTAATTTAATTCTAATATGTGTCAATTGCAAAATGCACATCTTTCCACATTTTGTCGTCTAATGTTTTGATGTCTAAAATTGGGAGGCATCTTACAATCAATAGTATGTCATAGTTTAATTGTCAGTGTTTTATCTTCCTTAGTGATATATAAAGTAATTGTGTATCATACAATTATGGAGTCTTAGATTTAATGAAATACAGTATTTAAAGTAGAAATCAAGAGCCATTCCATCACGATCTTCCATAGGTTACAAGAAAATGAACTGCCCATCTAGCTCTCTCTCTTTCCCTTTCTCTCTCTCGCGTGCACACTTTTTCATTCTTTTATTCTTTCCTTAATTAAACTAGGATTTATCAAATGCCGGCTCAATGACAAGTGCTACTCTAAGCACTGAAGATGACATAATGAGCAGAAACAGATGTGGCCCCTGTCCTCATTAAGCTTATCGCCTACTAGAGATAGAAATATATTGATTGAACCACACAAAATCAAACTACAAATATAGTAAAGGGTTCCGTGGTGAGGTGCATGGTGCTATGAAGGAGCACAGGGTAATTACCTAGTTAGGAAGATTTCCCTGAGAAAGTGAAGAATGAGTAGAGATGAGAAGAAGTGACAGAGGTTGAAGGCAGGGCATTTTGTGCAGAAGGAATTTAGGATCCAAAGGTTTTTTGGCAGATGTAAGCATAGCTTTGAGAAGGCCACATCCCTGGAGCCCAAAGAACATGGGAGGCACAGATGTGAGATGAGATAGGGAGGAAGAGAGTCCGACCATGGCAGGGCTCTCTGTCTTTATCTTAAGAACAATCTGGAGGCAAAGGGGAGTTTGGGAAAGGTAAATGCTGAGATCAAAACCAGCATTCTGGATGCCAGGCGGGTTCCTTGGAGGGTGCAGGTTAGGAGCCTAGTGCAGTGGTCCAGTTGAAAACTGATAGGGACATAGAAACTCAGAACTGCCCTCTCTCTCCACCAGCTCAGTGTGCAGCTCTCAGCTCTGCAGTGCAGCCATTCCATCGTCTCCCGCTCTGTACACAGACTTTGCAGTGACATCCTGGGAGCAATACCCAGAGAATGAGGTCAGAATATTCAATAAAGGTTCCTGCTGCAGATGGGAGAGAACCATGAACAAAGCACGACAGAGAAGGGAGACTGGGAATGCACAAGGAGAGGAAGAGAGCACAACCCACACGGTCTGCCAGATCTCGCCCAGCTGGGAAGCTATGTGACCAGCCTGGACTCTGTCCTCTGAACTCTCCAGCACTGAGTCAACCTATTGTACCCCTGGCTTGATCCTCATTAGATGCACTGAAGATCTCACAACCAACTTGGGGAAGATAAAAGTTTATTTGAAGCCTGAAGAAAAAGAGCTCTTTATTTAAAGGGAACAGAAAAGATCCTTAGGAGCTTTTTTTTCCCCCCTTGGCAGATATTGACTTACAAACTGATCTTACTCCACTGGTTGGAATATATCTATTTTCAGTCCTTGTACATCTACCCTATGAATTGCGATTTGATGAAGCCATACGAACAACTAATAAAGTCTCAGTGTAAAAATGCTATATGTTCTTAGGAAGGGAAAACATAAAACTTCAATCCATGGTTTATTAAAATCCCTAGGTAAGCACAGTTTACAAAGCTAAACGCCAATACCTATAATTCAGCCCATAATAACGTTAGCCATAGAGTAACTGCTATCTCTAACTGCATATAGGCTTGGTTGCCCTTCAGAAGTACTGGAGATCTAACTCCTAATGGCTTTTTATATAAAAAATAAGCAGTCTTTGATTGACAGAATCTAATCACTAGAAGGGCAGCAAACAAAAGCTGGGAAAAGCACAGTTTCCTGTTAATTTTTTTTTTCCTTGCAACATCTATAGGCATCTGATCACACAGTTGTGCAATTATTTGCTAACTGAAGATGTTATTATTCTGTTACTGTCTTAGAAAAATAGTAACCTTTCTCAGCAAAGATAAAAATATGTGGGTTCTTTTCCCACAGTTTATATATCTTAAATCCTAGGTCATTTTTACAGCAGCTCTCTTCTCAACTCTCCCACAATTTATCTTTCCATTCTCAGCAAGGACTAGTTTACTTAATACAGGAAGACCTTCACATAACTTTCTGGCATTAATTATTATGGTGGCACAAACTCCCGTGTGAAATATTTGCTGCAATGTGTCCCGCAGCCTATAAAAAAAAAAAAGAAAAGAAAAAAAAAAAGTAGAAGATAAAAAGAGAAGGCAAAACATTCCTGATGATTATTCATTATTTTATATCAATTTTACATAACTAATTGAGAGTTTTATTATAAAGCACAGGGCCCCTTCTGTGCGGTCTTACGTTAATAAGCTAATATAAATATTTTGAAACTGCATCTGCAAGTAAAAGAGGCAAGGAAGAGTTTCTTCTGCAGGCTTCGTTCTGAAAAGAGGGTCTGACTTTATTCTTGTTAGAGATGCCTTCTGATGATGGCATGAGGGTTATGAAGTAATGTGAGTGACATTAAAATAACATAGCCCTAAAGAGCAGCTCTAAAGAGTCAATCAGCACATTAGGATGGCAGGCAGTGAGAAGCCGCGCATTTCAGGGCTGACAATGTATTGCTAGTTTCTTTCTCATTCTCCTTTTTGTAACTACAAACAATTATCTGCAAACTTCCCTTTTGAGAAGTGAAGTGGGTAAAACACAAGTTATGGTGAAGGTCTTCATGGACAGTTTCGGGTGCAGCTTGACTGGAGGGAAACCGACGAGATCTCAGTTTCAGAACACAACAACATTGGAGTCTGCTTTGGAATCAGTGGCAACTTCCCACAAACAGGCTGTCGCTCTGGTCCCAGCACTGGGATGTTTCCCTATTCATTCCCACCTTTACTGGGAGTAGCTGTGAAGTAAATTGGCTGAAGCCTGTCCGTTTAACCTGCTATTTTACACAGACCTACCTACACCTCCTCTTCTAATTCCGTCCCCTGATACTTCCCTACCCAACCTCAGCATGTAGAAAAGCCATGGCCCCTGTCACCAGACACCTAACATGGTACCTCACACATAGAAACCTTTCAATAGATTAGACTCGATTAGTTGATTGGTTGGTTGAATAAGCGAATCAAAGAAAAACATTGGGAGGCGACATTGGTTCAGAAAGTGCCTCTGGGGTTCTTTAGGCCTGAAGTCAAATCTTGGCCACTCCTATTATTAATACTGTGTTCTTAGGCAAGTCCTTAACCGCTCTAATCTTTAGTTTCCTCATTTCCAAAATTGGTATAATCATAATCGATACCTCATAGAATTATAAATGGAATGACTTGTTCATATGTTCAATACACTACTTATCCCAGTGCCTAGAACACAATACACAGCTCAAAAGACAACCTTAGTTTTCAAGGTGGCTTTGTGCAGGATGAAGTATGGAAAGGAGGGAGTAATTCAGAAATACCCAGAAATACACAGAAAGTGTATCCCATTACTGCCACCATTTGTTCCCTCACTCACTCCCCAGAGTCATCCATTCATTTAACAAATATTTATCAAATGCCTACCGTATTCCTCTTCTGAGAAAAAGCACTGAATAAAAACAAAGTTTTGCCCTCACAGAACTTATGTTCTAATGGGAAGGACAGACAAAAAAACACATCAAGAATATGGGACATGTCAGAAAGTAGTCATGCATATAAATTATTATTCATTCATTTAATGTATATTTACTTATGACTGCTTTCTACAAAAATATACATAACACATTTTCTGATCACAGGGTAGTAATTTTGATAAATATGTACCTAAACTATAAAACATGGAGAACAATAAGAACCTGAAACTGTCTACATAGCCTCCTCTGAGCAGACGACATTCCTGTAATATTTGCTTAAGCGGAACATAAATGCTGCAAATTGTGATTACTGACACACTCCAGGTTGGGGCAGGGTCTCCAAAAACCAAAACTGAGATCTTGGTTTTAGAATGGCAGGGAGTCCCCGTGAGTAATAATTTTCACTTGGCATCATACAGAAATTCAGGGAACTGCTCGGGACCATCTGTTCAACTATGATAATGAGGGGTAGTGGGTTTCTCTGGAGAAGGTGCTGAGATGTATGAAGAATTCGTAGCAGAAAAAGGACCTTTGCAGATTCCAGAACAAATGGAAGGGACCACTGTCATCCTGTCTGCTACCTGTAAAACTGCAGGTTGCCAACCCTTCTTTCTTCTTTTAAATGCAAAATAAGCCATGTGCAAAATAATAGACTTTAGAGTAAGGTCATCTTTTTCAGAGAGGTCAAAACTTTCTGTGCCTTCTCTCTGGAGCTCTTGGGCAAAGGTACCCATGTATGGACTTCACCATCAGCCATCCGGCCTTTTGCATCCCATCTTAAGGGCTTGAAGGAAACAAGACAGCCCCAATTATGCATTTACAGACTCATCCACACAAGCACTCCCACATACACACATTCACACCCATGCATGCAAACACATATTGCAGACTCTCATTCAAGGAGTTTATAGAACTTTCACTCCTATAGTCAGAGAATAAACAAGACCATTTGAACCCAAGAGGAAACATGCTAACGTTGCTTAATTTTCCAGTCTGTGACCTCTGCTGAGAGTCACTGGGGACCATCTGAAGGCTGCCCACAGACTGCTCTCCTGTGTTCACAATGTCCTAGATTTTCCTTCTCACTGAACTTTCCTGACCCTTAGTCACTACAACTAACGCTCCAGCTCTTTAATGCCCAAGGCCTGAATTTAGTCATCCCAGAACCTGCAGGAAAATGGTGGAAAGAGAATAAACTTCCTCACAAGTTTGTGGCAGTAGCTTCACGTGAAATCTGTGGCAACCTATACCTTTTTTGAACAAGCATTGTCTCTTTAAGGACAATTAGGTATTTATTGGTACAATACATAATTTATTCTGGAGGTTACTGGTTTATGAACGTATGGGAAAACTGCCAACTTATCATATGAATAGCAGTTATGAGTATAATAAGGGTTATAATTTACATTTAAATTCTGTTTTTACATTAATGAGGTACCTAAAATGCAACCCAGCAAAAGGTGTTTTGTGCACATAATCTCTTGCTACCTAAAATAGAAATCTGGTTTTATATTATAACTTGTATACTCTCAGCCTCCTCATAGGAGCGCCTGTAATATTCACTTAAAAACTAGTGATGGGGCGACTTGACAAAATGTAGCTGCCATCATGAGCCCAATTAATCTTAGACACCAAGGAATATTTTTCATGAAGTGTCTAGAGTACTTAATGTTCAACTGCTTGTATACAAAGAGGTGAGCTGTTTGGGAGAAAAAAATACGTTGTGGGTCACCAGACCTCCCAGGATGACCACAGAGTTGGTCATTTCTAGGTGAGGATGGTGATATTAGGGAAGCCGATTGTCAAGAAGTACAAGTCTTCTACTAATGGTGGACCTGAACATATTATGCTCCTGATTCATTAGTCAGACTGGACGTTTGATTTCTACTATTCACTCTTAGCCCCCCCTCCACAGACAGCAACTAGCCTGGACTTCTACCTGGCCTATCCTATGGTCATTGTCAGCCCATCTGAACTGTACACTACCCTCTGCCCCAGACCTTTAATGGTCTACCACGTGCCAACCTGCTTTTCTGCTCTGAGGCCCTGCTTCATAACACTTTCCAGATCTAGATCACTTATCTTGAACTCCGTTGTGGCTTACTCATCAGCCTCCAAAGCCCTTCCTTGTTCCCACACCTGGTAGAATATCGAAGTGGAGAACCTGCCAAAACCTTAGGAAATCTTTACTCATTCAGATCAGGTGGGAAGAAAGACTAATTACTAATAAAAGAGATACTATTTTTGGAAATAAAAGATATATTTTTGTATATTTTTCAAAATATACAGCAAATCCAACTGGACTATCAATGGATTTATTTGCAGCATTCCTTGGTAGCTCTGTGGCTAACAAAGGAGAAACAAGGTTTTGTGATTGAGCAAGTATTTCCAGAACAAGTGGAAACGGCCACCCATCATCCTGTCTGCTACCTGTAAAACTGCAGGTAGCCACAAGTACACACTTTCTTCTCCCGCATTTTTGTTTTTACACATGCAATCACACAATTAATCTTATTAGAAAACCCCTGTAACAGGTTGCTGCAGGGTGAGATTCATTCTTTTAGCCCCTAGTTGTGTTTAGCACCTACGATGGGCAAAATGGTTAGATGCTGTAGATGTGGCAGAGAACAAGACAGATGTGGCTCCTACCTTGGCAGCACTAACGTGTCACAAATTTTAAACTAGCAGAGCATTAATGAATTAATTTTTTATTTTTCTATGCATGGAGGAGCACAAAATTTTAACTAAAATTATACCCAATTTCAAATCCAAGTTCAACGTCTGCTAAAAAATTAATAAGTTAATCACCACCATATACTCTTCTTCTTCTTCTACCCAATTCCCCTTTTCCTCCCCACTGTAGTCCAAATATCACTTCCCAAGTGCCTTCCCTATTCCCCTAGGCACGGCTTTGTCTCCTTGTCCCCTCTCCTTCTTCTCTTTGTATTCATCATTAAATAGTCTATCAAAAGTTCACCAGTGGTCATTTTTGCCTGCTTGCTTTCCTAATAGACTGTAATCTCCCTGAGGCATGGTTTATCTTCCTCGAACTGTCTTCTTCCAGAGCTCCAGAGCACAACATTGGAAAAGCAGGGACTTAGGAAGCAGAATTGATGTTCTCAAATATTCCCTTCTTGTCATATGAATTCTGTCCTTACTCTCCCGCACACACAATGACCATTCCCAATCCTGCTTGGGTAAGTTCATTAAACAACTAAATTTTTGGCAAAAGGAAATGCAATAATTGCACATGTCCCATGCCTGGACATTTAGTCAGTCAATTCGTACCTAAGGAAGTCACAGTTGTGAAGCACTGCCAGGGTGCCAAGAATTAATTACCCCCAAATAAGTTCTTGGGGAAGGACCAAGTTTCCCTCATCAACATTCAAAGCAAATGCCATCACACAAAGGGAAAGGGGAAGAAAAAGCCCAGAAGTCTGAACAGGAAAGAGCATTAAAAAAGAAAGCAGGGAAATAAAAGAAGTGTATTAGAGCAGCCACACGCCTTCTTCCTCATGCAATGCTGTAGGATGACGTATGTAAGGGGAACTTCAGTTTACATTCAAGACCTTATTCTTAGTATCAAAGGCCTGGTATTTCCAAACCAAGAGCAACCTAAATATTTTTGTCAAGAAAAGAGAACTTCTCCCTGTTGCAGTAATGAAATAAAGCAAATACAAATAAAGCTGAGTTCAAATACGGTTGCAAAAGCCCCAGCTGAAGCCAGAATGAACAAGAGGCTCCCTCTGCACCTTGACCGTCACTTGCATCTTCCCTTTGGATGCACTTATTGATAGAGGTGGATGGAACATGATGTTAAGGAGGCAGGTGGCAGCCAGCACAGGTGCCATCAGAGCCACTGACTGAACACACAGATCTTTTGATGTTTGTATTCATTTTCTGTCATTGCATCACTAATCATCAAAACTTCAGTGATTTAAAACAATACATCTTTATTATCTCATGGTTTCTGTGGATCAGATGAGCATAGTCTAGCTGAATCCTCTTCTCACAGCCTTGCAAGGCTACAATCAAGATGTCAGCCAGCCTGTGTTCTCATCTGGAGCTCAGGGTCCTCTTCCAAACTCAGTCAAAGTGTTATCAATATTCAGTTCCTTGAAGTTGTAAAACTGAGGCCCTCAGCTCCAGAGGGCCATCCTTCTTCATAGGCAGCTTAAAACATAGCTGCTTGCTTTGTCATGGCCATATGGAGAGTATCTGTCGC
Organism: Trachypithecus francoisi; assembly: GCF_009764315.1. NCBI lineage: Eukaryota > Metazoa > Chordata > Mammalia > Primates > Cercopithecidae > Trachypithecus > Trachypithecus francoisi. The sequence continues at coordinate 23,252,157 of NW_022681454.1, forward strand.
CTCAGGAAAGACCCATCCCTTCTTTTAAAAAGCTTTCACCTGGCCGGGCGCGGTGGCTCAAGCCTGTAATCCCAGCACTTTGGGAGGCCGAGACGGGTGGATCACGAGGTCAGGAGATCGAGACCATCCTGGCTAACACAGTGAAACCCCGTCTCTACTAAAAATACAAAAACTAGCCGGGCGAGGTGGCGGGCGCCTGTAGTCCCAGCTACTCGGGAGGCTGAGGCAGGAGAATGGCGTAAACCGGGAGGCGGAGCTTGCAGTGAGCTGAGATCAGGCCACTGCACTCCAGTCCGGGCGACAGAGCGAGACTCCGCCTCAAAAAAAAAAAAAAAAAAAAAAAAAAAAAAAAAAAAAAAAAAGCTTTCACCTGATTAACTCAGACCCACCCAGAATTACCTCTCTTTTGATTAATTCAAAATCAACTGATTTGGGACCTAATTTCAGCTGTAAAATCCATGTGCTTTTGCTTTATCGTGTAACCTAATCACATGTCTTAACCACACTGAAGAGGAGGGGATTAGACAGGTGGGAATCTCAGGGGCCATCATGATATTCTGTCTACAGCAATGTTGCAATTCACATTTGACATTTCCAGCTCCATCTCTAGCACAGGAGGAAACAAGGAAAAATGGGTGGAGAAGGAAGGCAGGAATCCATTCTGTGGATAGAGTTAGTGGGCTGAGCCATATGAAATTGCCAATATGTCATCATATATAGGTCAACAGAAATAGATGATATACAGTCATAAATAAATACACACAGAAACGCATACACATATATTTGTAGGTCTACATATACATACACAAATATAGTTTAGGGATAGGAATAGGTATAGATGATATAGAGACAGAGATAGAGATAGAGGTAGAGCCTCCTTTCATAAAGCGAGGTCTCTAAGTCTTTCTAAAATCCTGTTGCTGGGGTACCAACGAATACTCTTTCAGTTTGGTTCATAGTATCCCTATATAAGCTGATATTTCAGCGGTTTTATGGGTAAAACAGTTACTATTTACTCTCCATTTTAACAGGTCCTCTTTTTCACCTTCACTTTCATTTTTGCAGCAACAATGAAGTCCCAAGGAAGCAAGGAAAAAGGGAAAGCTCATCCTAGATCTGGCTTTTATTTCTGAGTCAAACTATCATTATGACTGCCTAGATCTTCAACAGCTCAGAGCTGACAATGCTATTCTCAGTTCACAGTGATGTGTGTGTGTCTGTGTGTGTGTGTGAGTGTAATGCACTCTTGCGTACAGGCACTTGGGAGACTCTAGAAGGAAAGGTCTTCAAAGTACTTGTCATTTCTGGTAGATGTGTTAAGTTGCATCTAACAGACAGTACATATGACTTATACAAAGCTTCTCAGAGAAAGCCTTGTCCAAAGCAGAAATACATTGCAAAATTAAAGTAAACTAATGTTCATTTCATAAGATGGGAGAACTTCAAGAAGACACCATATATTAGCTTGAAGAGAAAATACCTGCTTTATTGCCAACAGTTGCTAAAGAGATGAGATTGATGTCCATGGAGAATCCCAACAGCAGAAACGCATGAGTTCATTGGAAGCTGATAAAGCATGCACAAATATGTGACTGTGTGTACTTTTGTTTGATAAAATCACTGCCAATACAGTGGTGCTTAGGCTGCAATAATTGCAATATGAGTAGAACAATATGAACCCAAAATGTCAGAATTCCAATTGTTTAAGCAAGGAAACAGTTTGTAAATGTTCTGAAAATTGGAAACCATTATTTTAGTGCAATTCTGTTGGAAATAAGAATTAGAATTTGAATCATCAATACATATGACCATTTCAAGGGCTCATGGAAAAGGAAAATTGAACATTTACTGAGAAATTGGGTCACAATGTGGTGTGATGGGGATTGGGATAGAATGAGAGGAAAGCAGCACTTTTCCACTTAAATAAATATTTGAACTAATCGGCCAAATCTAACCCATTTTTCAGTGACTTCATGTATAACCAAAGACAATTATTTTCTCCTCTCTCTGCTTCAGTTTTATAAACATACACGAAAATGTTCATTCACTTAACGAACATCCATTAAATGCTAAACATAGGCAGGCCAGGCATTGATGTGCTCTTGGCCTATTCAGAAAGATTGCCAGAGCCAGAGGGGCAATAACAGGGAAAAGTTATCACACAATTGTGGGGAAAAGGAAAATTCAGACATGATCCCATGAAGGTGCTTCCTGAAGCCTACAAGAGTTATGAATATACTGTATCATTGGAAACTAGACAGGCTCCAGTAGAATTTCTAAGTTCTTTCAACTTTTGTTGCTGTTCAAATTGAGATACAATTTATTTGTTTATTTTATGACTCCTAAGGTTAAGACAATGAATAACACACCTGAGAAATATCAGAGGACAAATTACACCAATAGATCTAAATGGTTGACTCAGATATCAATGATCCCAAATGACATTAGGAGTTGTTTCATAGCAATTCTCGTAACAACATTCTCCGTCTTGGGTAAAGTCATAGCAACTGGAATTTCCATTGTTCTCGCTCCTTTTAGTGGAGACAAAAGGGGGATTCCAGGAGAGGAAATTGTAGGAACAGGAAGGAAGAGAACAGAGATAGCAAAGTGTCTACAGAGATTAGGGTAGTAACATAAGTGCATGAAGATCCCAAGGGGTGAGGGCAGAGCTGCGATGTATTGGAGAACATGGGAAGCTGCCCTCTCCACGTCAGCCCTCTATTGCCATGTGAAAAGTACACAGAGAGGTTCAATCTTCTGGTCTTTTAAAAGACAGTGTTATTCATTATGTAAAATTTTTGAAACTCTGGCAACCAATTTAAAAACTGTAGTCAGTATTTGGATCAAAGAAAAAAACCAGGTAACCAGTTGTGACTTCAACAGTAGAAGAGAAAACATGAATACACTCAAATCCTAACATTGTATGTGAAATTAGCCTCAGATAGTAATTCTTCAGAACTAAAAGGGCTCTGAAGAAATGAATGATGAGGGCGAGTTTTGTTGGTAAACCTAAGACTCCATGGCAGGGGAGGGAATCTGAGGGTAGTGGAGAATGTTTTGTACATAATAGTGTACACCAGAGAGATAAAAAAAAAAAAAAAAAAAAGACAAGATGGTTAAGCAAACAGAGAGATAGTGCACATACAGAGAGAGGGAAAGAGAGACCACAAAGGAACAAGGAAAGAGAGAAACTAAGGCAGAATGGGCATCTCAGAAAGTAAATATACTTCATCTAAATGTGTATTTAGAATATTTTTCCTAACAAAACAGTTTTTAGCAATTTTGACTGACAATAACGACATCATTGTTTACAGCATTTAGCATACTTTATGATGTTCAACTTTTGGGTGTGTTAAAGATGAATGGGACCCTAGAAAAAAACTTATTATTCCCAGGATTAAATACTTAACAAATGGCAAAAGTGTCTAAGGACAGTTTTGAAAGCATGATAGCTTTGGGACAAATATAATTTTTCCCTTGCAAAAAAACTTGTAGTTAAAAGGATAAAATATTCATAAATGTGCTTTCGCCCTTTGAAGGAGAATAGACACATCATTCACTTATACTCAGTCTTATACATGAACACAGATGCTTCCTGTCTCAGAAAGAAATATATTCAGCTGGAAGCCCTAACACTTCCAGAACTCTAAGGGTCAAGTTATAGCATCATAAAAATGATAAATCTCCATTTGTGAAAATAATTTTCCATTTATGAAGAAAATTAAGGGACTTGGCCCACTCCTGAGTATGAATATAAACAGATATTTATAGCAATCATGTGTCCCTTCCAAACATTAATTCAATTTTTACAAAATCCATTGGGATTTAGACCCAACTATTTCAATAAAGACAATAAAGACTTGATATAAAACTATTCTCAGTTCTTCTTGCTTTTTCTCCCTGAACAGGTACAATTTTATTTTTTCTTTTTTAACAAGAGTCAGTAAAAGTGTTTAAAATGTCACAAGTTACTTTTTCAAATTTCTATCCAGATAAGTCATATTTTGAAAATGACAACAAGTCTTTCTGCACATAGCCATTTTAGAAAGTTTTATAGCTTATCCAATTTAATTCAGAGGGTAGATGGGTGAGGGTTTGGATGTGGGGTGAGGGTGGTGAGGGGGGGCAAACCATACCTCACCCTGCCCATAAATGCCAATCAACCTCAAGGCGGAGGCACAGGTCTCCATTTTTCAAATGTCAGTAAGTCTTCTAATAAAAAAAATATATGGGGCCAAGCGACTATATAGTTCTCATTCCTCATGATCTCATTTTCAAATGTTCCTGATCTTTCCTCTCTTGCTTATGTTTTCTGATGGAATGACACAAGCTCCAGCACATTCAAGTTCATATCCCAAATCTCTGATAAAGCCTTACTGACACTTTGACTTTTTTTTTCACCACTAAAGATCTCCCCCATTTCCCCCACCTGGGGGACCTCATCTCCTTTTAAAGTTTTCTTTTTTCCAATCAAAAATATATTTTAATCAAGTATAGCATTGTAAAAAAATGTAGGTAAGCAAAAAAAGCAATTAAAACATTAAAAATTATATTCCCATAAACCAGGGATACACCTAGGTATTATTTTTCTGTGCGTGAGTATATATTTATGCTCATGATATTTGAACAAACAATAGAATCATACTATTTTGCAAACCCGTTTCACTTAAATTATTGTGAACACTCTTCTTCCATTAAATATCATCCACATGGTTCTTAATAGCCAAATAACACAATAGCCCTTGTACATATATGCTATAATATATTTAGGCAATTCAATTTTTCACTATTATAAACAATGCTGTGAAGAACATCTTTCCAACCAAATCTTTGGACATATTCCTACATCTAATCTTAGGCTAGATTCCTAAAAACAGCACCAGCAATAATAATAGAAATAATTATATTTATTGAGGAGTTACTTTATGCCAGGTTCTGACCAAACACTTCCATACATTGTCTCATTTAATCTTTAAACCAACTCCAGTTTTACAGGTTAGAAAACTGAGCTGTAATGATTGATAAGTAATTTATCTTAGGAAGTACTATTTCCAGATCTCCAAGACCTGGCTGAATTCCAAATTCATCCACACTCTTCTACTACCCTGAGGGTAAAGTTTCAGCTCAGACAATATTCACGTTTTAAAGTATCTTGACGAAACACTAAAGAGCCCTCCAGTTATAACAAAGTCCACTGTCTCTGTATATCTAAGGGTTGGGTTTTCCCAGCACTGTCCAGAAACATCTTACCAACACCACCAACACAATTTAAACACGGCCTTTAAGTTAGCTTTAACACCTCAGAAAACGGGGCTATAAAAATAAGCAAAAGACCTGGGACTCAAATTGAACATAAAAGTTGTTGCAGATATTGTTTCTTGACAAACAGCCTCTCCAAACCACATAAATTGTCCAAAACCTCTTAAACCTTTGCTCTACATCACCCACATAGGACTGCAAAGGGAATACTGCAAAGGAACGACAGGCTAATTGAAAAATCATTCACTTGAGATGCTGTAAGGATCATGCTCCATTTCTACAGACATATATAGAAACTGGAAACACGTGGAGTCCTTACTGACCTGAGCAACTGGCTAATCAGCACACTCATAGAGAAATTACCTCCTTTCTCCTACCTTGCATGGCTGGATTCATATTTAATAATTCATGGGAGATTGAAAAACAAAATCTCTGCAGGGGAGATCAGGTATCCAAACTCCATCCACTCCTTCATCTTGGCTTCTTCCCTTTCAAAGAGAAACTGCAATATTGACCGACAAGCCAGTCTACCACCCAAGCACTGATGTTTCTAAAAGCTATTGTTCAAAGATCATTATCACGGTTTTCCATTAGCAGGACTACGTAAATGCTTTCCTAAATAATCCTGTCAATGGCTTAAAAATATATTTATTTTTGGAAGAAAGGCTCAATACGGCACTGGCAAGGGGATTATATTGATCCTCATTTTGGAGGATTTTTCCCCTTGCTTTTTTTGAGGGACAATTAATATTGACTACCTATCATTAATTTTCCACAGTCAGCCGGGGCTTTTAGGTTTTATAAGTATAATATCAATACAGACTGTCTTAGAAACTCTTATTTATTCTATGTTTTTCTCCTGTATTCAATGTTCTGTATCCCCACAAGACAATGCTTCACAGGTTTAAGCAATCTGCTACTAGAGAATTCAATGCTTGTAAGGAGATGGGCTCCCTTATTTTTCCAAAGAGATCGGGATGTGAGTAACAGACAGTGATGTCACAGCTCCTCTGTTCTGGGGAGTGGGGAATGGGTGTTGAAGGCAGAGATGAGAAAGGGAAGGGGGGACAGAGGAGTCACCTTCCTCATCCTCATTCCAGAGCTCAATTTCTCACACCCCTTGTCTCTGAAGCCTCCATGAGCACAGGGGTATCTGGACATGCATTTTTCTCCCCATAGTGAGCATCAGTACTTTGTACTTTTCTTCTGTGAAATACCTCTTTCTCTTCACTCTGTCAAGAATCCCTACAAGAACACCAAGAATGCTGTTACGAGTTAAAACCCTGCCTCTGTGGCTCTGCTCAGGCCAGTGTGGCAGTTGGCCTAGCATTGCTGAGGCCACAAAAACATGAGGGCTTCCAGTCAACTGCCCAGTCTTCTTGGCAACGACCTGTGTACCTCTGGGCATGAAAGCCCTTCATGACCTCTGAAGTGCCACCAAAATGTGTCGGCCTTGAAGCAGGGTTCCTGGCCCATAGCATGCAAGCAGGGTTCCCCTCCTCTGGCCCTCTGCCCCTTGCAGGCACAGGAGAAATTGCAGAGGCTCTGCTGACTGTGCAGCTGCCTCCAGGGGACTATGGACCACCCATCACCAAGAGTCTCCTCACCCAGGAGCATCCCTCCTCCAGCACTCTATCCTATCTCACACAGGCTTATGCTGGGCAGTGGCCAGTCAGGTCTTCCAAAGCCCATGGCTAAGAAGCACACAGGTCACTTGCTGGCCCTCTCACTGAGCAGATGTCCTAACAGTGATAAGTCTATTCATTCCTTCCTCAGTGATGTACTTAGAGCTGACTCTTAGCTGGGTACAAAGTACCCACCAAAGATGTTTGTCCAGTCCTCAAGAAGCTCCCAGTACATATTATCTAGTGGGGTAGGGAGGGTGAGAAGTGGGGGGGAGGGAGCATAGAAATATCACAAAAATTGTGATACATTTAGTGTTAGGAGTAAGTACAACATGTACCTGTTTATTCATATTAGAAGAACAGGCTGCTCTCTTTACAAGCTAGGTTATCTTGGGCAAGTTCCTAAATCTCTCTGTGCCATGTTCATCACCTCTAAAATGAAGCTAATAACAACTGTCCTACCTTAAAGCATTCTTAGGAAGATTAAACAAGGCAATACAGGAGAAATGTTCAGCACAGTGCCTGACAGTAAGCATCAGATGTGTTCAATGTCACTAGCATTAGCATCCCTGTCTCAGTTCACCTATAGCTGGGATGAGTAGGGTGGCAGACCATTAAAAGGGGCCCCCAACGCAGAATGGAGCAGAGAGGTCAGAGAAACCCTTGCAAAATAGATGGTGCAAGAGCTCTGTCTCTAAGAAAGGCCACTTAGTACAATGTGGCCAGCATGGGAGTGATGGTAACAACTGAGATGGGAGAGGCGGGGAGTGGCCAGTGCTAGGGAAGACAGTGGTGTGAGAAGGTACCTGGCAGAGAGGCCAGGTCAGGCTGCAAGGGAGAGTGACAGGGCTGAGCTACAGATGGATGGCTGAGAGTGTAGGTGAAGGAATCCTTGCTCCTTGGCACAGCAAGCTCTCTTTGCTCTTTCTGCCTGGCTCTCTGTATCTCACTCTCTGAGCATCTTCTCGCTGCCTCGGAAAGTTTCTTTTCTTCCTCCCTTGTGGCTTTTTTGTCGGTCTATATCACTGGGCCAGCGTGTCTGTTCTCTCCCTTCTCTCTCCAACTATGTCTTTCCCTCCCTGAGTTCCTCCCTCTCACTCTGCTCTTTTCCCACAGCGCTTACTGCCTCCCCACATACATATCCATTACTTACTGTGCCTGTCACTTCGTGTTGGACCCTCTCCTTTGCCCACTGTAATGTAAGTGCCATGGGGCTGGGGTTTTCTGCCTGTCTGCTCCCTGACAGATTCCAAGCACCCAGCAAAGCATGTGGCACATCAGAGTAAATCCAGAATTCGTTCTGATGGTGGTAATGGTGAGCAATGAGCCAGGGAGGTGAAGGTGAGATGGGAGCAGGGGCTCCCTCCCTTAACAGGAATCAGAACCCCTGATTTGAAGTTGGTGTCACCAGTTGCCTCAGATTAGAGAGGAGCCGGAGCCCCTGGGCAATACGGATAGGGATTGGGTCCCAACCCACATGACCACTCAGTTCTGCTGTGGCTCAGGCCACGTGTCTCTTTCAATCCCAAATGGATATCAAGCCTAAGCAAGAAATAAACCTTTCCTGTTTTAAGGATTGAAATTTCAGGGTTGTTTGTTACTGTATCAGAACCTAATCCTTCCTGACATATAAAACTAAAAATAATCCAGCAACTATACTTGAAATTGGGATGAATAAGACATGTGCCTGAACCTCTAGGAGCTTAATATTTTGAGACATGATAGGAAGAAAAATGTGAAGGCAACACTTAAAATGCTGATTAAATTATTTTATAATTTACTCTTAATTTCTCAACTCTACTATAACTGTTTTTAGTTAATACTATTTTATGATACATATATTCATGATTTTTATATGGTTATTACATTAGATATACTTTGGAGGATTTTATTCTTTTCTTATCTAAGAGTATTGACAAATACTTGCCATAGGTTTGCATTAGTCATTACTGTTATGATGAATATTTAAGATCAAATTAATTTTGATTCTGTTTTATTCCTTTGTCAGGAAGTTACAGGAAAAACTCAAACTGTTCTCTCCTTTCTCTCTCCAACTATGTGTTTCCCAACTATGTATAAACTTTCTTAAGTTATAAGAAAGTTTAATATTTCACATACATGGAAGTTGAAGCCTAAGTTAACAGAACATAGGTTTAGAAAAAAGCAGTTAAGGGCCAACTGAGATCCTCACCAATTAGTAGAGAAAGACAGAGACCAGTGGCCCCTTGGTGCCACACACAGGCTCCCTGCTGTAGTGTTCAGGACACTCCTGTCTGTTCACTGCAGAGTTTTCCAGCTGTGATACCACAAGGACATAGGAGTTGATATCACAGAAAACATATACTCCTGGGGCCATAGACTTAAGTTTTATTTCCCTTCAACACTTAAAATAGAGATAATATCATCACTAGCCAAGAGAAACTAAGACAGGTCAATAAAATCATCCCCTTACCTTTAAGCAAACATCTGTTGAGCTCCTATTCTAGCCAGAGATTGTCCTGGATCCTCCAGCTGCATCAAAGCTGGATCACACAAGGATTCTGTCCAGAGGTATTAATAACCCCCAAACACTGGAATGCAAGGTAGAAACACTAAGTGGCATAAGAAAAGTGAAGAAAACGTGAGGGCTGATCAGAGAAGGTGGTATCCCTGACAATTGATAGCTGAGATTGTTTTGTTACAAACCTTCAAAGCAGAGGGAAAGCTTCTTTGAGGAATGCATTCCAAAGTGTAGTCAACTAAAGCTGCAGATTATAGCTAAAATGCTGTCCTGGGATATCCATAGTGCAAACACAGGCATGATTCACTTGTTTTTGCCTTCCCTCTGGATGTAATCAACAGCTGGAAGTAATGGACAACCCACATGTACCGGGAAGACTAGAATACGAGCTGGCAAACAGCCTGTGTTCCAGTGTAACTCATTGATGGACACCTTACTAGGTTCAGGATTAGGCTTCTGATCCTGCCAGGATTAGCATTTACAAAGTGCACTCTATGGGCCACTTCCTTGCCCAGACACTTTACATGACTTATCTCACGTAATCCTCCCCATGAGCACACTTCACAGACGTGGAAACTGAGGCTGAGTGGTTAAGTCAAGTCACACAGTGGGTGAATGATGAGACCAGATTTGGAATGCATGTGCATCTGATTCCACAGACCACGTTCCTTCCACTGCATCAGCAGCCAGTTCTTCCCTGGCTTAGTTCACATGAAGCAGCTCTCATCTCCTTCCACCTTCACTGTCTGCCTGTATTGTCCTAGTTGACTCAATCTTGGGTTTTGCCTTTTCTCAACAGCCTTGTCATCTTGCTGCCCATACCCAGTGTGAAAATCCCTAAATTCTGATGGGCAGCAATTTAGATCCACATCATCCTGCCCAGGTCTTTCTCAAAGACAGACTTTGACGGTTCTCTGGAAATGAAAAGCAGCAAGCATCATGATATCTAATGGCAATTTAAACAGGCCAGCCAGTGGTCAAATTGTCCCATTGGCTAAGTTTATCAAGTCATCCCCATATAAGTGCGTATTAGTTCACACAATAGCACAATGCAAGAATGGGGAAGCATTGCCAAATAGCTGCTGTGCTCTGCAGTTCTGTAATATTTATCTAATAGCTAATATAATATCAAGTGACAGTTGAAACAGGCTACTTTCACCTAATCTGTGCATGTTATATGCAAAACAGCTCTGACCCTGGCTTGATTCCTTAAAGCATGTAGGATTTAATTATCTCCCACTGTTATAGAAGTAACGACATGTTACTTAGTACTTTCAATACTGATAAATAAACTCTTTCTGACAAGTGAGCTAGAAATGCACCCTGTTACAAGGTTGCAATATAAAATGTGCTGTTCCTAAACTGGAAATTTCCTTTCCTAAAGGTGAAAATGATCCGTAGTCCTTTAAAATGGATAGTTCTGGACTTTCTAAATATGGTACACCTAGGGCAATGCACCAATATGCAGTGTCTTTTCTTCAGGTGCTCATTGGGATGAATTAACAAAAGGAGACTGGGAGCATGAGGAAAGAGAAACGGAGAGATGCCTCTGTGTATTTTATTAACACAGAACTTCAAAAAAACATCGGTGGGAGTCTCAATACACTTGACTACACACCATCATCTTTATGTCATAGCTAAGGCCCTGGATTTTGAGAGTACAGTAGAGATGTATCTTCGGAGATAAAATCTCCAGTTTCTCACAATTCACATTCATTTCTCTCATCTTTCTTGAAAGAGTACTCTCTCCTCCCTCCCCAAGAATCACAGATCTGTTCCCTCCTCCCTGCCCCACCCCCTTCAAATCTCTCTTATTTAACTGAGTTTGACATGTCTCTAATACTTATTTAGAGCTGCCTGTCACCTCTGCCCAATGCCTCACCCCCTCACAGACGGGTATTTGCTGCTACACATTGTCACCAGGAAATAGGGTATGGATATTGAAACAAATGGCACAGAAGCCAGCAAAGCCTCAAGTGCAATAGATAGAGGGAGACGGAATAAGAGACATTGTCATAAATATACATAATGTTCAGTAAAGGAGGAGTTGCTCTCAACTGACCTAAATATAACTCCAGGTGTAGGTAATGTTTAAAAATCATCATCTAATTCAATGGGGAAGGGAGGAGGAGGAAAAAAGAATGTGTCCTGGAGCTGTAACTGTTATTCCCTAAGTTGCTGTTTCCCTGTTTTCCAAAGATTCTTTTTGAGAATCTTATAAGTTATAAATTTGTGTTTGTAAATGTGTGGTCCATGATACGCACTCAATCCAAAGTAATGCTGTGCTTTGTCTGCACTGCATCTTTAAAACCTTTGAAAGAGTTGCCAACATTTAACATTAAAATAGTTTACCTAAAATGAAGAAAACTTGCTTCTTTAGAAAATTTCAGAGGTCTGACAGTCCTGGATCGGCACTACTTCTGCTAACAATTAGTTGATGCTAAGAAGCAACTTTTCCTTACAGTGGAATATGTGCTGTCCAGCTGGCCTTGCTTCCCACCAGTCCCAGTTGCCCTCCACCTGACTATGTCATTCATTTGCATGATCTGTGGGCCCATGCGTTTCTGATTCCTGCCATAGACCTTCTCTCCAGAGAAATGTCTGTATACACAAAATTCACAGTAAAAATTCAGAGGTACATGGAACTCCTGGTAGAGATGATCTGTTATCCAGAGCTCCAAGAGCTTGGCTGAGTCACCTGTCTGATCTTCAGCTTCCTTTTCTGTAGAAGAAAGAGTATGCATAATGATATTTCCAGTCCCTTTCTTCTTTTGCATTTAAGTGAAAAGACAAAACCTCTTTCTAAATCAATACTCAAGGTAAGTATGAAAAGCTCAGTTTCAAAAAAAATTAAATTCTGTAGACCAATAAAGGAGCCACCACCAACAACACAGACAGTCAAAGACTCTGTAGGAGAAAACTGGCAAGTTTTTAGACGCATGCTTTCACCAAATAATCGTCCATCCACCACTCTGAACCATGGAGTGTCCACTTTGCACAACAGGCAATCATCTGCAGTTTGTCTAAGGAGCAGGGTGTATAGGGAAGCTGTGGGATAAGAAACACAGCCCGAGAACTCTTTCCAGCAACAATGCAGTCGTATATGTTGAAGAAGAGAACTCACGCTGCAGGACTAAATCTCAAGTAAGAAGCTGATAACGTGCCTTAAATTGCTCTGTTGGGCCTCCCATCCTGCCCTCTTTCCCCCGAATTTTATAAATAACACCTAAATATAAATTAAGCCATTCACATAATGGCTATTTTCTAACGGGTCAGTAAAGTGGTGGAGACATATAAGGAAAGCTGTATTTTGCCCTGCTGCTTACAGACTCGTAGGCTTTTAGTAACAGAAAGGACTTTCAAGAGGCCCTATTGTCCGCTTATTTCACCAAGGATGCCAAGAACCAGAGCAGGGGAAACATTTTGCCCGAGATGTAGGATCATGCACACCTGACCCCAGACTAGTGTGCGTGTGTGTGCGTGTGTGTGTGCATATTTTTGCCTGTAATGCCAACTCCACCATTTAGAGCATAACATGGGCTATAGAACCAGACTGCCTGCATTCAAACTTTGGTTCAGTTCTTACTACCCAAGTCCCAATATGAAACCTTGACTCTCTTTCTTCCTCTATAAAAGTGGAAATAATGGTAGTGTTTATCTCATAGTATTGCGTGAAGATAAAATGAGATAAATCATATAAACTACTTGGAACAAGGCCCAACACATAGTAAAAACTAAGTAAATGTTAACTCATTATTTATTATCAGTCTTTTTTTCTGCTTAGACTGAAAACAGTGTGGGATGAATCCAAGTTTACCCTGGGCTCAACCTGTGGGGTTTCTACGTACTCACTATGGGTTATTGAACAAGTATCTTAACTATCTTGAAATTTAATTACTGATCAGTGAAATGCTGAGAGAATTCAATGAACAATGTGTATGGAAATGATCAATACCATGTCTAACACGTCACAGGTGCTAAGGAAAAAATAGTTGTAATAATTAATCATTAATATTATCATTGAGATGCATTGTTTTTGGTTGAAGGCTGTGGGTTTTCTCCTACAGGGAGTAGGTGATGTCTTGAAACTCTACCCTTTTTCCACCTCACAACAAACCAATCAGCACCCGTAATAATCACTAAGAGTTTATTTATCCTACAGATACTGTGCTAAGTGCATTTCATAAATTAATGCATTGAATCCTCACAGCTCTACTCTGAAATAGGTCATATTATTATCATCCTCCATTTAATAAGTGAGGAGACTGAGGCATGGAAAATTAAACTAACTTAGTCAAAGGCCTTCAACCAAAATGGAAAAAGCTAGAATTTAACACCAGGCATTGGACCCCAAGGCTCCTCAAGGAAAAAAAAAAAAAAAATCTGTGGTGCTACTGGCTCCCCAAGGAAACAAAATTTATTCTCATAGTAAGCCTTATTGCTGGCCGTTTCTGCCACAGCATTTGGAAATAAATGGGAGGAGATTTAAAATGATAAAATAAAACTTAATTTCTTTCATAGAATAAGAAAACTGACAACTATTTTCTGACAAACATGACAGTTGAGACACATTGACATGTGGAATATTAACTGCATCAAATCAAATAATCCACCCCAAGTCATTATCAAAGTGCCACTTGGAATTTTGTCCTTGTCAAAATGAATGGCTTCCATTTGTTGAGCACCTACGCCATGCCAGGGACCATCTATGAGCCTCTGAGGAGATGTCATTTAATCCTAATGTCATACAGGTACGAAATGACAGAGTCAGGGCTTACTCAGGGTCCAGCCCACTTTACGCCCAAGCTCTGTGCACTATGAGTCAAGGAAGAATACAAAGAGGTTAACAGGGAAGGTTCTGGAACCAGCTGCCTGCCTTCCAATGCTGGCTCCTCATCTCACTGCCTGTAGCCATAGAAAGTTATTTATGGTGCTTCTGTTCCCTCTCCTGCAACATAGGAGAAATAAGCCTCCCGAGAATGACTGCATGTAAGTTTCTTAGAAAAGCACGCCTCAAAATGCAAGCTGGTCTGTATCCTGTATGTCCCTAGTTCATGACCAGATAAGTATGAAACTGACATCTAAGAGAGTTATTTTTATGTCCATTGACTCTAATAATAATCTTGTATTTTCTGTGCCACATCTTTACTTTTATTTTTCTATTAATTTATTTTATTAAATGTTAATAAGACAACAGTCTATGACTGATTAGAATTTTTAAGAAAAAAGAGGAAGGGAGGGACTTCTTTCCCACAAATAGTCAGAGAAGCAGTAGATTAGATGCTTACCTGTTATACATAACCTCAGCCAATGTTAGTTATTTATGTAATTATTTGCTATGCTATTCCTCCATGTCCTACAAAGAGAGCCAAAAATTCAAGCAGCATCAAGATGATAAATTCGAAGACATAGGATGCTGGTAGTTTACTGATCACAGTTTGACTCTCTCAGAGCTCTGGTTCATGATCTATTGGGAGAAACGACTAGGAAGTTGTGAAGGTTTTGCTGAGCCAGATCAGTGGGCTCCCATGAAGCCCATTAGTGGAAATGCTGGAAAACAATTCAATGCCTCAACACTTTTTCTCCATTCTATGTCCAACATTCTCCTGTTTTCCTTAGAAATCTTCTCACTTGCTTTGCCTTAACCTTTCCCAGGTCTGTTCCTTCTCCTGGATGGTATCTGATGGGATTTATCAGAAGGTTGGAGCAAAGGCAAATCTGGATTGGAAATCCCAGATTGCTATGTAACTGGCTCTGTGATTTGGGGTGTGTTAAAAATCATCTCGGAGCCTTGATTTCCCAATCTGAATAATTGGAATTATAATGCCTACCTTAGAGGAAGGGTGAAATGGGATACCATGTGCAAACATCCAACGGACTTGATTCCCCTTCTCCATCCTCCTTTGCAAAACAGGTAGTACAGTAGTTGGTAGAAGTGGGTGAGGAAAGAGAACTGATAAAACCTGACGACAGAGCCCCTTCACTCTCATTGTTTATTTAAAGTCAAAACTCCAAAACATTTGTAAGACCACAGGATGATAATACGATACATCACTTTTACGTCATTGCCGGAGAAAATGTCTCAGTGAACAATACCATTTGACTGAAAACCTGAGGAAAATGCCCTATATTAAATAATTTGGGGGGATGGCACATGCTGCCACATCCTCTCTGTAGACAATGGACATGTAAGCCTGTAGAGGGGTTTACAAGAGGGAACTCATATTTGGAAGAGACTCCCCATGCAATGATCAGCCCCCATGCAGACAGAATGCCTTTACAAGTGAAGTGAAATAGAGAGACTCTACTGTAAATTAACACTAATAACCTATTGATGAGAACAACAGACCATTGACCAACTTGAGTGATTCCAAAAGAAATGAATTAACTGCTACACAATGGTGTTTACCAAACACAGCCAGTATGTGACTGGTTGCAAGTGTCTTTGCAATGACTCAGAACTTTTGATTTCAATGAGGGTTGCAGGTGACAGAAGATGAAGTCACCCACAAACAGATATCAAATGCATCTGAAAACTCCATCCCCACTCCCATGCTCTAACATAAAAATGCAGTTGCCATCAGAAAATACAATTCACATTGGGAGCGTCATTTATAACAGCTGATGCCAACAGTCTGAGCAAGGTTTACATTGGGTGTAAATAAGTTAGATTTGAGAAGTTAATGAGTTCCACTACCCAAGCTGCTCCTTATTAATTCATACAACCCACTAAAAATAATACCTTTTGAGCTATATACCATCTTTATGGAGATCATTAATATTTCTCCTTAATACAGCAGTTACCAGTCCCATTATTTCCCTTGATCACCTTCATGCTCCTGACCACAGCACCACCTCATCCACGATTCTCACTTGTGTTAAAAATGCCCTCAACTCTCATCAGCCTCCCTTTCTCCAAGTGACCATTGTCTCCACACACCCTCGTGAGACCTTGGCTGGAAAACTGCCTGCCTCACCTCTCTCATATCTTTCTTTCTAATCGGAGACACACAGAGTGGACTGGAATGGAAGGTGGAAAGGAAAAGACATCTTAAAAGCTGCACAAAGACTGGCCTTGAAGCACAGCCTCATTCATTTGCTCACTCACTCATTCTTCCAACAAACAGTTTTTGTGCCAGGCACTAAGTTAGATATTCAGGAGGCAGGAAGCAATTAAAACCTAGTCTCTGCAGGGAAGCAGACAGATAAGTAGATGATTGGAGAAAAGGAGGCAGAAAGGGAGGCATCTTTGAGCTGGGTCTGGAATGATTAAGTAGGCCTTGCCTGAGTGATAAAAAAGGATGGGCACAGGAAACCTCACATTGACAAGCAGAGACTTGCTCCATTTGGCTCTTTGCTATATCCCTGGCAATAGCACAGGGCTGGGCACACCACAGGTCCTCCATAAGTGGTGAGAGAATGAATTAATGATACAAAAGGATTCCTGCAAGAATCTAATCACTCATTGCCTATCAGTCCCTTAGAAAGACAGACGGAACAATTTGCATCCCCTTTCTGGCCCCTTAATAGGTGAGTTCCTTTACGCTCTCTGCCCTAAGGTATCCCTGATTTCATTTCTTCTGTCACATGACACCTCATCTTTGTTCCCAACTCCCTGTCACCAAGCAATAGAGAGAATAGGAAGCAAAGGCTTCTGAATAACAAAATTTATATGTGGTCCCTTCAAATGATCAAACTGTCTAATAAACCTGATACATTAACTGTGGACTTGACCATCAATACATGGACAATTGCAGCTCAGCTCTAGTTGACCTGAAAACACAAGGTAAGCATTAAGCAAGCCTTGTTCAGCCCAGGCACTACTCACACTCTGGCTCCGATCATTCTTCATTGCCTGTCCTACACATTGTTCGACGTTTAGCTCTATCCCTGGGCTCTATCCACTAGATAACAGTAGCACCCCACCCCCAAATGTCCCTGGGTGGGAAACAGTCAAAGTCACCCCCAACTGAGAACCACTTCATTAAACAGTGATTAGCAGTAGATGACAGTTCCCTTGGTAATCTTTCCCTCTGAGAGTGTTCAATGGTAGGATGCACAATCTCAGAAGACTATCACAGTATCCCAGTATTAGAAATGACCTTGGACATTATCAAGCCCAACTTAGATTTTTGCCTATGAGGAAACTGAAGCCTTGAGATGGGGAACTGGCTGTCCTCAGGTCACAATGTCCCATGGTAGCAGAAGCCCCAGGCCTCTTGCCTCCTATACCAGAAGCATTGCACCACACCATTATCCTATATAACATTCTTTTTTGAGGCTTCTAAAAGTAAAGAAAACTAACATTGATTTAGCAGCAATATAGATGCTTTCTTATAATAATAATGATGAATAACAATAATAATAAAAACTAACATTCACTAAATAATTGCAACGCACCAAGCACTTTTCTAAGAACCTTTTTGCATTCTCTCATAATCTTTTGACACAAAAAATCACAGAAATCCTGCTAGGTACATATTACCACTTCTACCTTTATAAATGATGGCCACAAGCATGCCAAGGCTAAGAACCTTACCCACAGTCCCAGAGCAGACCAACTGCAGAGGCACAGCTCACACAGGGGCTCCTGGTGGCTTATGGTGCCTCTTGCCTTTCTACTCTGTCATGGTGTTCATAGAGCTCACCTGCCTCCCCAAGGGCCAGCTCCCAGCTGACCAATGCCCTACTGTTCCTCCTGACTCGTACTAGCTACAATACCAACTGAGCCAGGCCTGCTCCACCTTCTGGCTTTTCAGACACACTTCCATCTGACATTTGCATTTTTGAGCCATGTTTGGTGACAGCCTTCAACAGCTGATGGAGTTGACGGGGTTCATCTAATCCAACAAGTATTTGCTGAACTTCTCCTGTGGGGCCAAGCTCTATGCTCAGCATGTCTAGGAATGCTAAGAGGAGGTGGGTTCTTTTTTAGCACATGTCAAAATTTGTCATTGTTTGTTGATTTTGTCCACTTTCCCACCAGACACTACACAGGAAACTCAGAGGGCACGAACCATGTCTGTACTGGCCATTCTTGTATCCTCTGAGCCCAGCGCAGGCCACATGCTCAACAAATGCTTGTTAAATCAAATTGAATTTGTGGAACATCTGCTCTAAGTCGCACACCCTTAGATACTTAATATTATCTCATTTGATATCATAAACACCTTACACAAGGTATATCTTTATTTTAAGGAGAAAAACCTAGGAGCACTGGCTTTTAAGGGATTTGTTCAAAGTCATAAAACTTGTATGTAGAATTGTCCTAGCAATGGTTCAGAAGAGGATATGGTCCCAAGTGAATATACACATGATTCCAAAGAGGCTGAACAGACTACTGGTTAAAACACAGGTTCAGCGGTCAGGCTTCCCAGGTCTGTGTCCCAAGTTCACCACTGATTATCTGTGTGATCTAGAACCAGTCACCTCTCTGCTTCAGTTTCCTCTTCTGTATAACGGAGGTAATTAGAATAGTCCCTCCCTCCAAGAGTTGAGGTGACAACTAAATGAGTCGATAAACACAAAGTACTTTAAACATTGCCTGATGTATAATAGCTTATATTTATTGAGTACTTCCTGTTTTTATAATGAAGGAGATAGAAGGGATAAACAGATACATAGATGTAGACACACACACACACACACACACACACACACACATCCAGGTACAAATTAAAGAACAGAAGAGCAGTATAAGAGAGAATCAAGAGTGGCACACAGGTGAAGTGTCACGGGGGAAAAGAATCTTTTCCTGCCCCACAGGAAATAACACTTTGCATTCAGGGTTTTGCTATTCCATTTAGAATTGAAAGAACACATCCTTGTCTCTGACATAAGCCACCTTTTTACTAGCATTGAATTCAATTTAGCTTTATATGCTGTTAAAAAAGAAAAAACACAATTCCAAAATGCCTTCGAGTGGATGATAGAGGGAAAAAGGCACATGAGCAAGCATACAAAAGCAGTTATTCCTGTCTCATGCTGCTACCCTGTGTGAAACTGACTAGGCAAAGTTCTGCAGAAATGGTTTCAAATGGCTGGAAGAGAGGGGGGCTGCGTGGAGCCGGTTGATGGAATGCTTAACTCCAACTCATATTCATTTACTGCTACATTTAAGCTGCTTTCAAGACAGTTTCCCCTCAAAAATAGCATTCATATTAAAAAGGCAAAGTTCTGGCTCAGAAGCCTCAGGAATCTGAGTGGTCCGTTTGGCCTTCATCTTTCTAAACAAGTGAGTGAGCAGAGTCTTGGATAGGTCAGCAGTGTGGTAGCACCATAAATAAACAATTACGTAAGTATCTGCTGGACATGCAAAAAGTATATCCCGAAACAAAGAAGCCTCATTATTTCTCACCAGGAGTAGCTCAGAAGTCAGTCTTAATGCCTTTTTGTTTCAAGGTACTTAGAGAGGAAAGAAGCTGTTCAATGTCCATATTGTATTTTGTAATGTAAAGTAAGTTAGAGGTGAAAGGTCCTCAATAAATAAATCACAAAGTAAAACAAAAAAAGCATGCATAGATTAAATGAAACTCAAAAGACATATCACCCAATACTAACACGTGGGCCTTATTTAGACCCTCATTCAAACAAACTATTAAAACATATGACATTTATAAAATAATTGGAAATGTTAACACCAACTGAACATTTGAGGATAATAAGATTTATTGTTAAACTTCTCCACGTGATAATGCTATTGTGATTGTTATTCACTAAACATACAAATAAAATATTCACAGGCAAAATAATATTTTGAATTAGCTTCAGTGTAATATGGAAGAGGGAAGTAGATTGCAGTATTGACGAAGCAAGACTGGCCATGAATTGTTAATTCTCGAAGCTGAGTAACAGGTATATCGTGATTAATTATAATAACATACTAGTGCATCTCTGTTTTTATATGCTGGATGATGAGAGTGGAATAGATAGATTAATTTTTAAAGCAAGAAGAAAAGACATTTTAAAGTAAGTGATTGAGAATAAAGACAAAATGGCTTTTGCTCCCTTTGATCCAGGAATGATGCATACAGAAACCAAAGTGGCACATACAGTCATCGACAGCTGGTCCCAAGTCTGTTGGGAAGCATCTGGACAACATGGAAAAGCTGCTTTGAAGACAATGGCATGGAGCACTGCGAACAGCTCTGCAGCACGTGGCCAATTGCACCCTCCTATAAAGAAACTTGTGGCCACAGCTAATTCTTCCTCCTCTTTTTTCAGATTGTAATCTCCACAAGATAGACCACTACTAGGACTGGATTTTGCTCATTGCTCTGCTTCAGGAGAGCCATACATGATATCTGGGAGATAGTATATGTGTGGCAAACACTTGTTGAAACTAATAGGGCAGGGTGTGTGTGTGTGTCCACAGGCACATAATAGTATGTGTCTATAGCCCATAAATTAAATTAAATATTAATTCTTCATCATTATTTAATAGCAACAATTGTTTTAAAAAACTCTGGACTGGGCACAGTGGCTCACGCATCTAATCCCAGCACTTTGTGAGGCCAGGACGGGCAGATCACTTGAAGTCAGGAGTTTGAGACCAGACAGGCCAACACGGTTAAACCCTGTCTCTACTAAAAATACAAAAAATTAGCCAGGTGTGTTGGTGTGCCCCTGTAGTCCCAGCTACTCAGGAGGCTGAGACACAAGAATCATTTCAACCTGGGAGAAGGAGGTTGCAGTGAGCCGAGATCGTGCCTTTGCACTCCAGCCTGGGCGACGGAGCAAGACTCTGTCTCAAAAAAATAATAATAATAAACAAAATAAAAAATAAAAATAAAAAACTCTGGAAAATGAGTAAATTTTGTAGGTAGATCTTCATGTAGCTTAAACCAATGTTTCCCAAATTATGAGCAGCATGATGGTACACAGGCAGTTTTGTGTGGTTCACAAACAACTTTTATTTGGCAGTTATAGATTTATTTTTAATATTTACTAAGACAAAGATAACTGGCATTTATATAGATGCAATAGTTTAGGAAAAGTCTGCAATTCTTTATGTTTTACATGATTACGTAAATACTAGCATGGTTGGGAAAGAATTACAACAAAAATTCTAGAAGTTACTATTCACAAGCTTGAAAAATTGTGGACTTAAATGATGTTATCCCAGAGAATAGCTACATGTTTACTTCTGATAACTGCCCCTCTTGGGTAGCAAAGTGTTTTAGAATGTGGACTTTGGAACCAGACTACGTGGGTTCCAATCCTCTCTTTGACACTGACTAGTTGCGTAACCTTGGGCAACTTACTGTGCCTCAATTTCCCCGTCTACGAAATAGGGATAGGAATATTGCCTATCTCATAGAGTTATTGTGAGGATTAAATGTAAAGCATTTAGATAGAGAATAAAAAAAGAGATACTACTGTATATTCATCTGCAGGGCTGACATTTAAAAGACTGACAATAATAAGTGTTGACATAAATGTAGAGAGACTAGAACTCTTATATATTCCTAGTGAGAATGTAAATAATTTCAACCACTGTGCAAAACCACTTGGCAGTGTTTACTAAAGCTAAACACGTGCCTACCTTACGACCCTGAAATTGTACTCCTGGGTTTATATCCAAGATAACTAAATATGTACATCCACTGAAGCTCATGTATGAACATATTTATAGCAGCTTTAATTACATGACCTCCAAACTGGAAACAAAATGTCCATCAACAGGAGAGGGACGAAATGAAATGTGATAAATTAACACAATGAAATGCTACACAGCAATAAAAATAATGAATCACAAATATATGTAAGAACATAGAAAAATCTTACAGACTTTTTTTAGTGAAAAAAGATGAGAAACAAGAGTAATGATTCCATTTCTGTGAAGTACAAGGGCAGACAGACAAACTGATAATGATAGAATTAACCTTAGGGGGTGATTACCACTTGGGTAGGGTATTGAATTGAAAGGGGAACAAGGGAAACTTCTGGCATGTTGGAGATATTATGTACACATACATATCCTTTGAGCTGTATACCTAAGATTAATGTACTTTGTACACTTTACTTTTTGTGCATGAATCAAAAACAAATTTCAATGTCCAGTACTTAGAACAATGTCAGGTGCTTACTGAGCACTATGGAAGTATTCACTATTAATATTGACTCACATTTGCTAATTATCTACACACTTAAAAGAGTTTACAAGCATTTCTCGAGAGCTTGAATGTGTTATGATGATACAAACATTATCAGATAAAGTTCCCATCCTGAAGAATGGACAAGTAATTTGGGAGTCCTGCTAAGCAGTTCCAGTCACCTCCCTGGAAGCATCATGGCTAGCAAGTAAATAGACTCTGAAGTCAGAAAAACCTTCCTTAAATTTTGTTCTGTCATTTACTAACCTTGCAATATTGCCTAACATCCACAGTTTCTGTTTCTTTATTTTTAATATATAACTGATAATAGAAGCTACTTCATATGGTCTTTCTGAGATATTATAAAAAGTTAGCTACTATTACTATTATTAGATTCATTTGATCTTTAACTTTCAGAGAAAAATGATGAAGTCTAAAGCTGGGAATTTTACAGTCATTAATTACATTTGAGTTAGCTACCTTCCTGAGCTCACCTTCATTTGACTCATTTCAGAATATTTAAGTAGAAACTACCTAAGAAAGGCCACAAGATCTTTTCAGATCACATAGAAGGATCAACTCCAAATTATTTACAACCATGCTTGTAAAACCTGTCAATACAGCAGTCTATTATGATTTTATTTTTAAGTACTCTCTCTATTAATAGCAGAGGAAGCAGGGCATCCCTTGTTGTATGTTTGCATTCATCTCTTGATTACTGACAGATTTTCCAATAACATAAGAGAAAAATCAGTGGAAGCATCTGCACATGTGAATGTGTACTACACTCGCACGTGTGTATGCCTCTTGCCAAACCTCTTTGTATCCATGACATGCTGTGTAAATATACTTTTATCACTGGGTATATCACAGGATAGCTCCTTTATCCATTTACCTGGTTGTCATCCCCACTAGGTCCTAAATACTAAAAAGCAGAAACCACAGCTTCCTCATCCCATACCCGCCAGAGCTTAGCGTGGTGCCTGACACAAAGTAGACACTCAAAAATTTTGTGTTGACCTAAATGTCTAGAATCCAGGCTGCTAGTAATCTAAAAGAGAACTCTCTCAAAATCAATGAAGATACCTACTTTCTTCCAGCACAATCAGCCCCACACCATGGCACACAGTTCAGCAAGCACAGAATAAACTGGATTTCAGCCCCCAACTTGCCCTCTCAAACCGACTTCCCTTGTGCAGTAAACAACCTGTGCAAATATAAGTGGATGACCAGGAGAATGTCATGACCTTGTAGAGCAAAACAACATAAAGTGCCTAGGGCTTTGCTTCACATAACTCCCCCGCTCAGGATTGCCTGTAGCCCCTCTACAAAACCAGACTTGGATGTCTCTTGTCACTTCCAGGTGAAATTACTATAACTCAGAAGGGACTCAATTAACAGGGAAATTGATGTGAATGCATTAGAGTTTACCTAAGCCTTCCTTTAATGGATAGAATCAGTAGTACCTATCCTCTATAACTTGGGTACCCCTTGAGCCAATGCAATTAACTCAAAGTCTGTAAGTGATATTTATACTTCAGGGACTGAGTTCTAGAGTAATTACCTCACCTGAGTCTGACCCTTCAAGGTTATTTGAATCCAGCCTGCAATTCTAATTCTCTCTTTCAATGTAGAGCAATAACATTCTATATCCAGACCCCGAAACCACTTCTAGTGCTGTTCCTGAGGGTGACGTTTTCTCCAGCATCCTCAAGGTAGGAGAAGAGTCATTCTATCTGGGTTGCTGGCTTGGATTTTTCCTTTCAGTTCTTTTTTTCACCCCCTCTTCAGTTGTGTTTATGAAAGCAAATGGGTATATTCAGCAATGGACCCAGTTCTAGTTTAATTTCTATTTAAACTTTGGAAGTGCACACTAGACACTATACTGAAACGGGCATTCAGAATCCAAATAGAGCAAGTGATATATGGCAGAAGCTAGCAAATCCTCCCTTTTAACTCTCGGGCTTGGTATTTCCCCACAGAACACTGGCAGCTTCACCTCACGTCACCGCAGAGATTTATAAGCTAAGAGCCACAGTGAGGTCTTGTCTTACACAATTTAATTACATTCACGAAACAGACAACAGTGCATTTACTGGCCCACCATTAAATATTATCATAAGTAATTTAAACTCAACTCCACTTGTCCAAATATACGGACAAAATACATTCTGTCATCCCAAAGCTTTAATGTTCCCTCCATAACTGTGAATCATCGACAGATCCCAAGTAATTTATTCTGCTTTCCAATTGGAAGCATATCTTAACGGGATAAAAGTCAGAATGTGCAACACTTCTGATAGTAAACTTGTCCACCTGCTATACAACATAAATTAAGAAGCTATACTTTAGTGATTCAATTACACCACTGAGTAATTGAAAATACACAATTACAAGGAGTTGAGGTTCTTATGAGAAATATAATGTCTGCATCCCAGATTCCCTAGTATTTGATTTATAATTGGAATGTTGGCATAATATTCTACATTTGAGAGGAATTGCTCCCTTCTGGATAGTTCTAGAATATGAATATTTAAGGCTACAAAGAATCTTAGAGCTCATCTTGCTTAATCCCTTGCTTTATGTATGAGGAAATGGAGCCCAAAGATCAGTCAGCTTATAAAATGCAAAGGGAGGTCTCAAAAAGAGGCCTCTGATGCCAAGTGAGAACATTTAGGATGGTGGTCAAATTCATAATCTCTGGAATTGGACAAAATTCAACCTCAGTGATGCACAAGCTACTTAATCTTTCTATAACCTCATTTCTTCCTCTGTTAAATAAAGATGGTAATTTCTAAAGCAACTTGGCACAAATAGAGAACAACTCCTAGAGTTGCTTATAGAAGTATGTTCTCCAAAATGCTTAGTGTTGAGCATATGTAAGCACTTGATAAAAATGTAGCCACAGCCACTGCTGCTACCACCACCACCACCATCAACATCATCATCATCACCATCATCATCAGGTCCAGTGTCATTTCACTGTATCATTTCATAGTCTTCATTTACATCCTATGGACACTCTTCATATCTAACCAACCATTTGGACACAACATAGCCCAGTCACTGTTCCACAATAGCCAGTATATCTCCACATCCTATCCTGAAGACAGTATACCATATAGTATGCTTCTCCAGTTTGAATAACTGCATTTCTGTCTATTTTGAGGACAACATGATAACCAACGAACAGACATCGAATACTTGATTCATTTCCCGGGCTACACACTGACTAGGTATCTTTGCAGTAGGAACAACACCATCAGATCAGTTTTCCTATGCTACCTGTTCCAATCCAGCCACATACACACATCTTCCATCTTAGCCCTGGGACTACGAGTTGTAGACTCTGCATTTTAATGTGCAAATATTTTTAAAAGCACAAATGATTTTTCTCATCACTGACCTCCATTCTGTCTCTTGACAAAGGAAACCATAGCCTCTTTGAAACCCAAAATACTCAGATGTAATCAAATGCTAATTTAGCAATAAACAGAAAATTGACTTCAAATCATCTCTCTGTCACTCTAATTGATTAACAGTCACATGAAAATTGATAACATGATTTTCAGCAAGAGAGCGTGTGGCACAAGCTCTTTGGTTCTATTGGCTTCGGATATTGACTTGCTTCCAAATAAAGCTTTTTAAGAGTACATGAGTGAGTCCACTAATAAACTTAAAAAGCAGTCTAATTACAATAATGAACTCTGTGCAATGAGTTAATGCAACACCGGAGCTTACAGATCTGAGTCTCTCACTGAAGTGAAAACAAAGCGCAAGTCCTGTTGAATATAGTGCAACCATGGTTTTGTTTCGATAGCAGGGAATAAATGACTATTTTTCCTCCTTGCTTCTCTAACGTTTTAGCAAAATGTGCTCATATGATATCTCCTTTCCTTAAATGTTTTCCCAACATGCAAATTAATTATCTTAACATGACATTCATTTTAAGCTGCTGATTCTCTCATGTTCACCAGGCTCAATTAGAAACCATCCTTAAGAAGTAGAAGACTGAAAAAAAGCAAATAGAAAAGGCTGCATCAGTCTAGGATGTGAATATTTCTAAACTGCTCAAGTTATTATAGCAGAACTTGGCTACAGTTCATGTTGGCAGTGGGAGAACCGACATTGGGATTATAACGAAACATGTCAGCTAGGTTTCCCTGTGCAGGGAGTTCTCTATTTGCTCTTCCAGATCTATGCTTCACCCTTCTCTATTGCCTGTGCCTGGGAGACTGACCTTTAAAGATTGTGTCAATGGGCTTTCTTGCCTTCCACGTCTGATTAGGTCGAGATATTGGAAGGCACTAACAATAGAGCCAAGGTCAAGAGGAAAATGAAGTGGGACGTTCTCCCTCCAACTCCTCCCTGCTTGGCACAGTTTAGAAGGGGCTGCATTTCTCCACCAAAGGCTGCACTCCTGAAGTATTCCCTCTCCAACAGTGCTAGCTTCCCCTCTCTGAGTTCTGGAACTAGCTCCCTCCCTGGCATCTTCAGGTCCAGGTGGTCCTGGCCTCCCACTGTTGCTAGCCCTAGGGAAGTCATCACCTGCTGATTTCTTTAACCCTTCCCATATCTCGAAAATAGTCTCTTCATTAAACTCTAACCCCATTTGTGTGTGCCATCTGCTACCTGCCAGAATCCTACAGATACGTCTACCTTCTATTAACTCAGTGGTTCTCTGCCTGTTGAGGGTTATGCACCCCTTTGAAAGCCTAAATGAAAAGAGTGTATAGAGATCATTCTCTGCAGAAAATGCACATAGTCACAAACATGAATTTTTTGATACAATTTCAAAGAGTTGACACACACCCATGAAGCACATATGTGGATCCCAAAGTATGAATCCTACTATGGAAAAGTGATTTTTAAGAAAACAGTTTTTATTTTCAGAAGTGAATTATATGGGTAACATGTTGTTCTTTAAAGAGTCCTACTTTCAGGTATCAGATTGTGAGATATGAGGTTATCAGAAGGCATCCCACAAAAAAAAAAAAAAAAAGAAAAGAAATAAATCTCTGAATAAATAATCAACCTAAAAATATGACTCTATATGGAATCTTTAATTTTACTTCTTTCTGTATTTCTCATATTATGTATTTATCACATACACACTTAGAATGTGTTTTCCACCAGTTATGGTTTTACTTCCTTGTAAAGTTTATTATTAATAATTTCAAGTGCCATCTGGACAACTGATAAGTAAACGTCTTCAAAAATCTCTGAAAGAGATTTCTTAAAGTTCTACTGTCTACCAGCCCCACTCAGCATTCCCATGCCTGATCTCCAAGGATGCCAATATGTATTCAGCTGTTTTTTATTAATACTGGTGGCTTCATAATATTAAAAAATGTATACACCAAGTCACCCCAACAGAAAACAGGCATAGATTGTAATGAAAAACAAATTCCACTTCAAATAGTCATCCTCTCTGCCTAAATGCCTTCCCTGTAGTCCAGAATGAGCATCTTTCTGTAGATGAAAGAAAGCAAGCAAGCTGAAGTCCAACACTCCAGTGAGCTTGAATCTCCTGAGGTCTCTATCAGTGGCTATTAAAATTTAAAGTGTACTGCATAATCCTTGACTCCCGAAAACACATGCTACTTATATTGCTTAAGCCACTGACAGCTTAAGCTATTCTGTGTGGGAACACAGAGGGGAACAAAAGAGCCAATGCGATAGATACCGGACCACATAAATGTCAACTGAAGACCAGGTGAGTAAAAACCTTAGGTGATGTCTGCCTTCTCATGTCAGTCATCTTAATGACCTAATATTTAAAAGTCACTTTTTAAAATATATAAACTTGTTTAAATATCATGATATAGTGTACATAAATGCATATGTGCCCTATGGGTATATAAATTATTCTCTTTTTTTAGGCCAAAAAAATAAGATTGGTATAAAAGATTCCTTTTGTGTTCATAATTTTAAAGAATGCATAGATATATAAACTGCACCATTCACATAGAATATTAGTAGTGAGGCACCTCTCTTTATTATCCGACATAATTTTCTTTGTTAACAAAGATCTCCTTGATTGTTTTCATAACTCTCATTAACAGCAGTAATCAGCAATACCAAGAGAGTGCCTCAAAATTTGGTTTTTCTTTCTCGTGATGACCTAATCTGTCAGGAAGCTACCAATTATGTAGGCAGCTATTTGGGATCAGAAAACTGGGATGCCTTCCCTTCTTCCTTTCCCCACACAGGTCCTCTCCTATGAAATCAGGAGATGACTTCTGTTTAATCTTGAAAGAATAAGCGGGCAACTAAATTCAGAAGCCCAAAGGAGAATTCCTTCCTTGCTGTCTCCAGTTCACCTATGTCCCCTACCCCTGACGCCATCCAATACACTGCTGCCAAATTAATCTTACTAAAAGCACAGCCCTGATCATCCTCCTTCCAACCCATCTTGTTCAAACTCTTCAAGGACTCTTCATGCCCTACTGAAAGAAGAAATTGTTTGAACTCTACAGCCTGAGACTCAAAACCCTTATTAGTCTGGCACTAGCTTTACTCTAACTTCATTTTTTCTACTCCGTGTTACTGCGGGTTCCAGATGAATTACATCCTCATTCCCTGGAGGATCATATTCATTATAACACCTCTTTTCTCATCTTTTCCTTCTACCAATACAGAATGCCTTTCCTTGGGCAGTTTAAATGTTACCTCATCGATCGCATGTTATGATATCTTTTCTATACCTTTCTACCCACTGCTCTCCAGTCCAACCCCAGTAATTTATCTGGCAATAGTTCAACTATTTGTAAACTATTAGATTCATTTTACCTAGTTGTAAAATGGGGTAAATAATGTTAGGTAACTAAGAGGATTAAATATACAACAGACTTAAAACATAGCTATGGCTTTTGTGGTAGTTATTGCTCTTATCTTAAACCAGTTACTATATAGTAAGAAACTTGAAAATTGAATAGAATTTTGTTTATGTTTTTGCCCTCCACTGCCCCTACCAACCACAACACAAATAATGTGGAAAGAAATGGAGGAAGGACATTTGAAAGAAACCACCTGTCCTCAATTCTGAGGTTAAGAAAGAGCCAGTGGTTTGGGATTCTGAGTATGTCATCTATGTAGATCAATTTGGCCTGGAAATGCCATATGTGTACGCTGGCTTTCACTTAACAAAGAGTGTCAAATTGGGTCACTACACTACCACTAATTGCATTCTAAGAGATGTCAACCGTAACGCCTAGGCTGAAGCTCCTTCAAGAAGATGGCAGTTGAGTCTAACAAGAACCCCTACTGCCTTTACCAAAGGAACTGAGTCTGGCTTTTCCACAGCCTCCTTTTCAACTTTCCTGAGCATTCACTTACATAAAAAGCAAATGAGATGCCACTTTGTCATCCTGGTCGCAGTTTCTCAGAAATCCTTCGTCTTTTAAAAGACCTTGAGGGTGCGATTCTAATCTGAGTTGTACCGTAATGAGTCTCTTAAAAGAACCGTTCTGATGCCTGCAAGCACAGCAAAAGTATTAGGAAATACGGCATCATTAGTCAAAATCATGGTGGATTCACAGAAGCCTGTGTCGGGTCAGAGCAGCCATTTTGGAAGTGTTTTAGGAAAGAATGCATGCTTCCTAACTACCCACCAGCATTAACAGGTTTCATTCTGTCAAAAGATGACGTCTTTAATCCCAGGTTTGGCATGAAAAATGTGATCTTAGGCATATTCAACTGCTCTGCGATATTTCAGACATATACATTCAGCTTGCAGAACCTCTGAGCCATAAGAGCACTGGGTGCATCTCAAAATGACATGTGGTGACATAGAGTTCCACCAGAGCACAGGGCACCCAGTTAATTGGCAAGGCTGCTCACTGGGAAGCACACTGCACCCTCCAGCAGCTGGCAGGCCACTTGGGCAACACTCAAAGAAACATTTTAAGTGGGCAAGAGTCCTTAAACCTCCTTGCACATAGCTCACATGACAGCCCAGAAAACCTCCTTATTTGCAGTTGTCTTGCACTTCTGGGCGGTGCTCATAGAGAAAGAAAGGTAAGCCTTTCCAGCCAGGCAAGTATTTTAAGCCCTACTGAACACAGAAGCTCTCCGGGGAACTACGCACAGCCTGCAGGGTCACTGCTTCCTAATTTCCCTGAGTGGTACCTGATGACTCAGCAAGAGCCTACATCCTAATTCTTGCACAGAAGAGATCACTGTAGCTCCAGGAATGTGTGCAGGAGCCAGAGGCCCTCAATAGCACTCACTGCTATGTGAACTGGTGCAAGTTTCTCAATTCGTCAAGCCTTTGTTTCTTCTCTACTGTGGAAATGTGATATGAGAATGAGAATAGGTGTAAAATAGTTTTCTAATTTTGTAATATAAGTATATTTTTAAAAATCAGTGATCAGTTTAGATGCTGAGCAAAGATATACCACCCGATCTTTGCTGGAACACTTCCTGTGTTTGGTACTGTCACATACAACACAGAATTAGGTACCTAGGGGGGCTATTACAAAGTACCATAAACCGAGTGGCTTAAAGCAACATTTATTCTTTCACAGTTATAGAGGCTAAAAGTCCAAAATCAAGGTGTCAGCAGGGCTATGCTCTCTCTTAAGACTCCGGGGGAGAAATCCTCTATGGTCTCTTCTAGCTTCTGGTGGCTGCCAGGAATCCTTGGTGCACTACTTGGCTTGTAGATACATCACTACAATCTCTGTCTCTGTCTTCACATGGACTTCTCTCCCGTGTGTCTGTCTCCAAATTTCTCTCTTCTTATACGGACACCAGTAATTGGATTAGGACATGCACTAGTCCAGTATGACCTTACTGTAATTTGATTAACTATGAAAAGACTATTTCCAAATAAAGTCACATTCACAGGTACGGGGAGTTAAAGCTTCATCATACAAGTCAACCCATAATAAACACATTAGGCCTTTCCTGACCTCATAGTCTAAAATCAATATATCTACCAACAATGGGCTACATCACATAGCCCAATCAACCAAAAGACCCCAAATCATTAGCAACAGTCATCAAGCAGTGCTATTATTTGTTTCTGGTGATGATGGCCACAGTTTAGTTCAGGTCCAAACACAATTCCTACCACATATTAAGACTTCAATAAATGTCAAATGAACAAATCTTGTGAGTACATGAACATCGACTATGTAGAACAGAAGATATAGAGTAACAGTGTAGCCTGAACATCCTAAAATAATCCTAATTATAAATATGCCAGCCCCACAACTTTATTTGAGCATGTCAGAACATATGTCCCAATACTGGTTTGGAAAGCAGGCTCCCTAAAAGGAGTCAGGAAAACAAAAAAGCAATAAGGGTGTTTTGTTCATCAAGCCCATTATTTCCCCCTCACAAGTTTCTTCTCTTCTTAGGTTTCCTCTCATAGTAAATAATAGTCAGTAGTTGTGGATCCTTCTCCATTGATTCCTGTCCTCTCCACTCCCATCCAGTCATTTGCAACCCTCTCCAAACTCTTCCATCTCTCTCAGATGAGCCCCTTCTTCCCCACATCCACTACCACTTCTTTGGTTCAGGTCCTCTTTGTGTCATAAATGAGCCACTTTGTTAACTTGAATTTGGGGCCCCTTCAATCCTTCTTCTACCAGACTGATCTTGCAAAATGCAAACTTGATCACTGACTAGCTTAAATTGCTTTAGTGACTGTCGTTTGCGCTCAGGATAAAATCTAAGATCTTTAGTATGTCCTGTGTGGCATGTGCTGCTGGCTATGTGTTCATCAAAATTCATTTCTTCTTCTCCTGGGCACACAGTTGGACTTCACTGGCTAGCCTTCATCGCAGTTAAGCATGACCACGTGAGTGGGTTTCTTCTAGTCAATGGAATCTGAATGATAATGACACGCACTATTGCCAACGTGTTTCACAAAAATCTCTCATGCTGCCTCTCAAGCCGTGTCTCTCCCTGTATCTGCCACATGATGCAAAGGTCCATCATAGAGTTCTGGCACCCTAGGAAACGGCGGGCCCATGAGATGGAAGAACCTGAGTTCCTGGATTGATATTGAAGACTACCTGCTATGTGAATGAGAAATTCACTCCTGTTGCATTAAGATGCTGGCTGGTGGTGGTTGTTGATCACAGCTGCAAGCCCACTCTGACTGATAAAACATTGGAGACTCTGTTTTCTGGCCCCTACTTACCTCTCCTATTCTATCATTCATTCATTATCCCTTTCCATCTTGTACCATCTTTTTGCCTCAATGAATGACTACAGTTTCCCAAACTCAATAGTTTCTCCTGTACTTTGGTCCCATAAGAGTGATGTTCTCTCTACTTGGAATAGTTTACTGTCCCTATTTGCCTGATTTATTTTTCTTTATCAGCCTTATCACTGCTTGACATATTATGATTTATTTGTTTATTCTAATTCCCACTAGAAATTAAACTTGATTAGGACCTTCAACATCTTCACTACTATATCCCTGGCATTTAGATTAACCTGGTCTGAAGTAGCCCTTGAATATTTCTGGAATAAATGACAACTCATAATTTCTAATACAATGTGCCTGGCACTGTGCTAAGCACTTTACATGTGTCTATTTGAATCTTCACAAGAACCCTATAAGGTAGCACCATTCTTGATCCTCATTTTACATAAAGGAAACTAAGGCTTAGAGAGGTTAAGTTCCTTGCCAGGTTGCACAGCTAATGTGTAACCGAGTCAGGACTGGAACCCAGGCAGACAGACAGATACAAACCCCTTGCATTTACCCAATTATTGATGAAGCAATAAATGCTTAGTAATGAGTCCTTCTCAGCCAACAGCAGAAAAATATCCAAGATCTGAGAACCACCAAGCAAGTAAACCAGGCCTGTCTCATGCCATAGTGAAGCCTGAGACACCACCCAGAAATCCTATTCATGAACCTACACAGGGAAGCTATACAATCGTCCATGCTTAATGCCACTCTTAATCTTACAGAGCAGGAAGTTAATAATATCATTCCTTGAAGGTAACATAAACACTTAAAATGTTTTCTTTCTAACTCTTTACACTTCACTTCCTGCCTTTTCTGTTTCAGCGCCATTGAACTTAGTGGGTAAATGGGCAAATATATATCTCCAGACCATACTAAGCACGTCTTTTGATGTGCCCAAGTTCCAAAATGAATGTCACTCATGTTACAACCTCTCAGGTGCTTAGAAGTATTAGCAATTTCCCTTTTCCTCCGCTATTTTCTTCTCTAGGCTATCTATGCTATATTACTTCAATCTCTCTTTGTACAGTAAGTCATGCCCTCTAATCCATTTATCTTTTTCGTCACCCTTGCTGTGCAGTCTTTCCTTTTTTATCTTTTTCTTAAAAGCAAGATGGTGCTCTAATAAACACACATATACACAGGCACACACTCCACAATTTCAGGCATTCCGGAATGACTCTTCTATCAGGATCCTCTCTTGACAGCAGTTGACATAATTTTTTGGCCTCCATCCTCCGCAGCTCCATTCTTTGGTCAATATTTTACTTCTCTTTCTCGTTTTTGCTCAATTTTCTTCAATGGTCACAGTGAGTTTTTGATCTTCTATGCTATACATGAGACCATTTCTTTAGTAAACACAGTTTATGGCCCATTTTCTTAAAACTCAAGAATTCTCAAGTATGATGAATGTAAGAAACTATAAATTATCCCTGGCAGGACCATATGAAACCAGGCTTCAAACAGGATTTAAGCCAGTCTTGCCAATATTGATGAAATGCATCTTATCGCAAATAGTGCCTGTGAGAATCATGTCTCAACTGTCTCTACCCAACCTGAGCCTATGGACTTTACGAAGAAGGTAAAATTTTGCTTTGCTATTCTTATGCCTTTTTATAATTTCTGTCAAGATGTCCACAGACCTGATTTTCCTGAACCCTTGCTTGCCCACACTCCAAGCTTAGACACAAACCTCTTCCCAACTATTAGTCAACTAATTTGATAAACTAATTCTAACTAATGGAAATTAAAGAAATATTTTCCTATCCTTAGTCAACATATGGCATTTCTGCACCTCAGTTTCTTTACGTGTAAAATGGAGATCATATTCTACTTTGTACATATCTTTACATAGGGAACTCTCAATTATCCATATGCTGGTCATGAGAACAACACATTCATTTTTACAGCCTCCTTCCCTTAACTCCTCCACCATCAAGAAAAACTCTGATATTTGTATGCTCTCCTCCTCTGAGCTCCTGGGCCATTATACACACGTACATGTGTGTGCATATGTGTGTGTGTGTGTGTGTGTGTAAGAGGGAGAAAGAGAGAGACTGTGTGTCTGTGTGTGTGTGTGTGTGTGTGTATATATATATATATATATATATATATATATGAATAACCAGGGAAGTAGAGAACCTGAGAAGCACCAAGGACAGATGATTTATTCTGAAAAAGGTTAAAAACTAGTAAGTTCAGGAATAGAATGGAGGGATAAGTCAATACATTCCTGATGTGAATTTGGGTGAAATTTGTTCTGGAAAGGGGGAAGACAGTGAATCTTAAAGGGCATGGAAACTGTCCATCTGAAAGATGAGGTGAGAGTAGAGGAAAGAAGTTGTATTACACATGCTCTACTTCCTGGGCCTTTGTGGGAGAGAGAATAATGAAAACAAATTAATGTCAATGACTATTTCCCTTTAACTTTGATCCTTGCCAAGACTGTTCCATGAGGGGTTTGGGCTCTGAAAAAGTCATATGTAGATTATTCCCTTTTTCATTATCTAAGACCATGGCTGATTTCACCTCCCCAAATTCAGAACAGCCCATTTCAAGCTCTGCATGCCCTTTTGAGACACTGCCTTCCAACTGTAGTCAGTGCCACCTAGGAATTCAGCATGACATTACCAAATATAGTCAGAAGGTATATTCTCTTGCTGAGAAGGGGAAAAGCACAGAAGCATTTGAGAAACAAAGCAATAGTTTGAAGAGTATCCACAAATTTGATTTATCTGTATTCTTCATTAGTCTGCTTAATCAAGGAATGACTGTGTAAAGAATTACTTATCTAATGTTCATTCTGTGATTTTCTGAAGATTTTCTGTGAATTATTTCATGAATCATTTCCTGTTGGCTTTTTAAGAACACTTGAAATTGATAATATGATTTTGCTGACTTACATGGCTAGAGTTTAGTGGCCAGAGTATTCTTTTATGTAGTCTCTTATGTGGCTTTTTTTTTTTGAGACAGAGTCTCGTTCTGTCACCCAGGCTGGAGTGTAGTGGCGTGATCTTGGCTCACTGCAACCTCCACCTCCCAGGTTCAAGCGATTCTCCTGCCTCAGCCTCCCAAGTAGCTGGGATTACAGGTACCCGCCACCACCCCCAGCTATTTTGTATTTTTAGTAGAGACGAGGTTCCACCACGTTGGCCAGAATGGTCTTGATCTCCTGACCTTGTGATCCGCCCCCCTCAGCCTCCCAAAGTGTTGGGATTACAGGCGTGAGCCACCGTGCCTGGTTTTTATGTGACTTTCTAACTGACTCTCCCACTAAAAACCTCCTGCCTTGGCTCCTCTAAGCTCCTCCTCTCTGTAATTTACTTAAAGAGATAGATCAAGTGATTGCTAGTTAATTCCCTCACATCACAGTTACCCAGTCTGGCTTCCTTCTTCACATGAAGTGGCCAATCCAGCCCCTCATTCTCCCTTACTTTCTAATTCTGTTGCTTCAAAGAAATATTTTTGTTGTGGTTGTTCTTCAGTACTGTGGAATCTATTTCTACAAAATGCATATTGGCCAAGGCAAATCTGATCCTTAATTACTCATTGAATTGACAACTAGTTTATTTCAAAAGCAATTTTATCAACCTTGCTACCAAATCCAATCAACATTTTACTTAGAACCTAGTCTTCAGCTGGGCACGGTGACTCAAGCCTGTAATTTCAGCACTTTGGGAGGCCAAGGCAGGCGGATCACAAGAGGAGATCGAGACCAATCCTGGCTAACACGGTGAAACCCCGTCTCTACTAAAAATACAAAAAATTAGCCGGGCATGGTGTTGGGCGCCTATAGTCCCAGCTACTTGGGAGGCTGAGGCAGGAGAATGGCGTGAACCCAGGAGGCAGAGCTTGCAGTGAGCCAAGATTTCACCACTGCATGCCAGTCTGGGCAACAGAGCATGACTCTGTCTCAAAAAAACAAAAACAACAAAAAAAACCCTAGTCTTCATAGAACTCTATGTATTATCTATTCGAATATTTTATTGAATGCCAGGTACTATACTGAGAAATGGGAGCATGATGAAAGGCATGGCTCTTGCCCTCTGGAAAAAGGGATTTCAGAGGAAATATCTTTATATTTGAGAGAAATGAAACACATTTTTAAAAAGCCACATTCTATCATAAGTGATGTCAATAATGATAGTTATTTATTGTTCAGTTACTCTATGTAGTCTCTCTCTACACTAAAGGCTTTATCTTCATTCTCTATATTAACATTCACAATAGCCCTATGAGTTAAGTGCTATTTATACCCATTTTACAGATAAGAGGGTGGAAGCTTAAAAAGATTAAGGCACTAGCCTCAAATCATTTAGCCCACAAGTGGCAGTGCTGGGATTCACATCCACATTATCTGCTTTCTTAAATTTGTCACTGAAAATGTAGAAGAATTGGCATGAGAGTGTCTGGCATGCATATTCAGTGCCTGGATAACTGTTGGTAGGAAGAGGGGCTAAGAAGAAATTAGTGTAGCTTAAATAACAAGTTTGAGTCAAGGAACAATGAAAGCTAAAAAAAAATAGACAAGCCAAGATCATTCTGGGAGGTGTGATTATGGAGTGACCTGAGAGGAGAACACGCACCGAGGCTTTGAGCATGGGAGAAACTTGGTGAATGTGTCAACTTGGGACAATTATTCTCAGCAGTGATTTGCACAAAAAAAAAAAACTAAAAAAGTAAAGGCCTCAAAACTAATTGAAAGAAAATGACTACTCTAGGGTTGGGATAATAATGACTTGAATGAAGATAAAGGGTAAGGGGCATCAAAATTAAAAAAAAAAAAAGCAACGGAAACATTTGAATATTGGACTTATTTGGAGAGTAGAAACAATGATTCTGAGGTTCTGAGGCTGACGACCACTACTGCTATTATTGAAAATCATATAAGGGAGGAAAATTTGTCAGTTTGAGCTTGACAAAGCAGTTGTTATGTAGTAGGCATGCAGATGTTCTCATAATGAATAAATGTAAGAATGAATAAATTAATGAGTGAAGGAAGTGTTTAGAAAAGCTGAACTTGACGGGGATGGTATGGCTTCTCAAGTAGAATCAGGCTCCATATAATTTTCCCTGGAAAGAGCAGTCGTGGTGGTTCATGCCTATAATCCCAGCACTTTGGGAGGCTGAGGCAGGTGGATCGCCTGAGGTCAGGACTTCGAGACCAGCCTAGCCAACAAGGTGAAACCCCGTCTTTACTAAAAACACAAAAATTAGCTGGGCATGATGGTGCACACCCGTAATCCCAGCTACTTGGGAGGCTGAGGCAGGAGAATCACTTGAACCCAGGAGGCAGAGGTTGCAGTGAGCTGAGGTGGCATCACTGCACTCCAGCCTGGGCAACAGAGTGAGACTCCATCTCGAAAACAAACAAACAAACAAAACTTTCCTGGAAAAAGTCTACATTTCCAGTGTGCTCATTTTATTTTCATTCACCCCTGTGTGGCCAGGCACACTGATTGTGCCTTCTTTTCTTCATGTCTTCTTTCAATATCTTCCTCTGAGTTATTTTAGCTAATGTGGTAAATAAACATTTCGATTTATAGAAGTCATTCCAAAGAAACTCTCCTGTGGTGTACATAGATTTTTTTTTTAAGTCCAGCAATTTTTCTTACTCTCAAGTTCTCTGATAATAAGAAGTTCCAACCAATACCTCTATCCAGTTAATTTGAGGTTTTTAAACTCTCATTCAGAATATAAATCAAATAGAGATCCAAAGGCTTACTCAAATAGCCTAAGGAATTAGTTTTAAGTTGTGCAACAAACATAGATGTGTGAAAGGAGAAAACTACAAGAGAAAGTGGGATAATATGGGTGAAAGTTGCATACATAAAAGGCTAAGTACTGGCTTTGATGACCACCAAACCTTTCTTTAGGCCTTAGGAGTATCCTAAGGAAAGAACGAGGAGCAATAAGAAAGAAAAAGTAAGATGGGGTCCATCTACCCTAACTCTTTGTGACAACTAAAATGGAATTTTAGAGGAATCTCTCCCCATCCACCCAAAAAATATATTTATGGTGAATAAGAATAAAGGTTTCACAGTCAGACGTAGGTGGGTTTGAATCTCAGCCATTTAGTGTGTGACACGATGCAAGATACTTCATCTCTCTGTGCCTCAGTTTCCTGATTTGTAATATGGGGATCAAGCCTCAGGTTAGTTGTGGAGATTAAATGAGATAACATGCTTAAAGCTGTTAGCGTCTGACTGGGGCTCCATAAATTTCTCATTAAACCACAATTGTTATTTAAAACATATTATCTGGTGCCAGGTACTGAGTCAAAAATAAATCTAAGGCTTGCTCCGTCAACTGCTAACTTACCACCAACCACAGTCAACCAAACCTCTAATCATCAGAACACCATGAAGATATGAAAGGAGCAAGAAAATGTGTGGAGTAAATTAGAAAAATATACACTAGTTACTGATCTAACATTATGGTTTCCCTGGATTAAGGAGATTTGGGTCATGAGTTAACCAGTGTTGCTCAAAGTACTGTTGAAATCTCTAATGGAAAAAGGATTAGAGGATAGAACCAGCTGTTTGGGGCACTGGAATTAAAAGAATCTGAATGTGATTTTAAGAAGAGGTTTCCTAAGGGGAAAAGAAATGCTCATTTGTATATGTGCCTTATTATTTGCTACTGAGGAGAGGTGGTGTCTGGGAGGAAGTGAAACACATCCTTCTTAATATCCTTCTTGTAAAAAAAAAAAAATACACTATTTGTGCACTTATAATATGTTTGTCAGAGGAAGTAACCCATCTGAGACAGCCCATTATCCACGTCTTGCTAAAAAAGGAAAGTATTTTGGAAATGTTTATTCCACTTGAAATTTTCAACGTTTATGCTTATGCATGTCCATTTAGGGTTTTAAATACTATTTTCTTCTCTTTGTCACTAATCTTATTTGTAGCCTGGAATAAGTTGCACTGTAGTGTGGTAGGTGTTTAAAGATATCTTTTCAACCGAGTAAAAATTTTACGTAATTTACATTTTACACATATATTTAACTCCCATGGTAAAAACATAATCTCATTCAACTGGCAGATGAGTTCATATTAACACACTTTATGAATAATATGAGAAATTCTATTTAAACAAAAGAAGTAGAATCCCTTCAGAACTTGATGTCAGTACATAGTATGTAGGAACTATGCTTTAAGGTGTCTTTCACAGGATATATCTGAATACAAGAAATAGTCATAAAATGAGTAATGCTTTGAAGCAGGCAGTGGACTCCATCATAGCAGCAGTAGTTACTGTAGAAATAATAATCATAGTAGCAGCAGCAATAAGCACAATATTACTAAATTGCACTAGGCATTGCCCTAAATGCTTCACTATGTTTCATTGCATTTAATCCTCCCAACAACCCTGTGAATTCAATTCTATCACTATCCCTTTTTACTGATGAAGAAGTTGAAACACAAGAAGGAGCCTAAACATCACCCCAGATCGTGCAGCTGCTACGCGGCAGAGCTGGAATTTAAACGGGTAAAGACTTGAGAACCTGAGATCTTTAACACTGCTCTAGAATGTGCCTCACTCACATGACTTGGGCAACTTGGGTTCCAGCCCGTATCTGTGTGATTCCAGAATGTACTGATTGTGAAAGCACAGTTCTATTTCATGGGCCCCCACATCCTTGGGGACTTATTCCACCTGTTCAGGGTACTGTATAATGACCACCCATCTTCATTCAAGAAGTAGTGGTGAATTAGGTCTGGATCGTGATGAAACGTGAAATGAGCATGCAGCCAGAAACAGTTCCGAAAGCCTTAGTTTCGAACCTTTCTCATTTCCAGGGTGCAAGTAGGAGGGGTGGAAGGAAGGAGGGAGAAATAAAGAAAACATATTTATCGAACAACTATACATGCCAAGAAAAGTGCTAAGCATTTATGTATAAGAACTCATTTCATGGGAGTACAGATATAAGAAATAGAGCCACAAAAGTGATCAAAAGACAGAATTATGTTAACCTGGCAGAAAGATTAAGAAAGCTACATTGACTTATTGGGGAAAGTAAGCTCTTCATTTTACAGAAGTGAACAGGAACTTCAGTTGGGAGCGCTTCAGTGGGTTGCCCCATGTCATAGTTCAAGTTGACCAAATCCAAGACTGGGCCAGGCCCCTGGATTTCCCCTGTTCCAGTCTGCTCGTTTGTATCCTCCTCCAGGTAGGAAAGCATTGCTGTGCCCTCCTACTTCCCCACTGTAGCCTGGCACGAAGTCGCATCTCAACTGGGACATTCCGTTCCCAAGGTCTTTTAGTGATTAAGTCAGTCTGCATGAGGGAACACTTGTGTCAAGCTGAACCAGACAGAGCAGTGGTGGGTACCAAGCTTGACTTTCTAACACACATAAGAAGTTTGTTTGGTTTGTTCTCACTCTTTCTTTGGGAAGAAGAGGAGCGACGTTATAAACAAGGTATTTTTATTTCCATTTTATAGATGAGAAAACTGAGTTTCAAATAGGTGAACACATTTTCCTAAAGTCTGCCAAGCTAAGAAGTGGCAGATTTAGGACTCCAATCTAGAATTGCTAAGCAGAAGTTTCACAGGTGGGAATGAAATGCATAAGTGTATGTTTATGCCTTTGACCTTGGATCCAAGACAATACTCCCTGGGCTATCAATTCTTCTTTTTAAAGACATGTTCTGCTTAGGCTGATAGAAAATAGCCATTCTGTTCCTATTTCTCCACATCCTCTCCAACACCTGTTGTTTCCTGACTTTTTAATGATTGCCGTTCTAACTGGTGTGAGATGGTATCTCATTGTGGTTTTGATTTGCATTTCTCTGATGGCGAGTGATGATGAGCATTTTTTCATATGTCTGTTGGCTGTATGAATGTCTTCTTTTGAGAAATGTCTGTTCATATCCTTTGCCCACTTTTTGATGGGGTTGTTTGTTTTTTTCTTGTATATTTGTTTGAGTTCTTTGTAGATTCTGGATATTAGCCCTTTGTCAGA
Organism: Trachypithecus francoisi; assembly: GCF_009764315.1. Lineage (NCBI taxonomy): Eukaryota > Metazoa > Chordata > Mammalia > Primates > Cercopithecidae > Trachypithecus > Trachypithecus francoisi. The sequence continues at coordinate 23,293,814 of NW_022681454.1, forward strand.
TGAGTAGGTTGCAAAAATTTTCTCCCATTCTGTAGGTTGCCTGTTCACTCTGATGGTAGTTTCTTTTGCTGTGCAGAAGCTCTTTAGTTTAATGAGATCCCATTTGGCAATTTTGGCTTTTGCTGCCGTTGCTTTTGGTGTTTTAGACATGAAGTCCTTGCCCATGCCTATGTCCTGAATGGTACTACCTAGATTTTCTTCTAGGGTTTTTATGGTATTAGGTATAACATTTAAGTCTCTAATCCATCTTGAATTAATCTTCGTATAAGGAGTAAGGAAAGGATCCAGTTTCAGCTTTCTACTTATGGCTAGCCAATTTTCCCAGCACCATTTATTAAATAGGGAATCCTTTCCCCATTTCTTGTTTTTCTCAGGTTTGTCAAAGATCAGATGGCTGTAGATGTGTGGTATTATTTCTGAGGACTCTGTTCTGTTCCGTTGGCCTATATCTCTGTTTTGGTACCAGTACCATGCTGTTTTGGTTACTGTAGCCTTGTAGTATAGTTTGAAGTCAGGTAGCGTGACGCCTCCAGCTTTGTCCTTTTGACTTAGGATTGTCTTGGCAATGCGGGCTCTTTTTTGGTTCCATATGAACTTTAAAGCCGTTTTTTCCAATTCTGTGAAGAAACTCATTGGTAGCTTGATGGGGATGGCATTGAATCTATAAATAACCTTGGGCAGTATGGCCATTTTCACGATATTGATTCTTCCTATCCATGAGCATGGTATGTTCTTCCATTTGTTTGTGTCCTCTTTGATTTCACTGAGCAGTGGTTTGTAGTTCTCCTTGAAGAGGTCCTTGACATCCCTTGTAAGTTGGATTCCTAGGTATTTTATTCTCTTTGAAGCAATTGTGAATGGAAGTTCATTCCTGATTTGGCTCTCTGCTTGTCTGTTACTGGTGTATAAGAATGCTTGTGATTTTTGCACATTAATTTTGTATCCTGAGACTTTGCTGAAGTTGCTTATCAGCTTAAGGAGATTTTGGGCTGAGACGATGGGGTTTTCTAAATATACAATCATGTCATCTGCAAACAGGGACAATTTGACTTCTTCTTTTCCTAACTGGATACCCTTGATTTCTTTCTCTTGCCTGATTGCCCTAGCCAGAACTTCCTGTTGGTGGGATTGTAAACTAGTTCAACCATTATGGAAAACAGTATGGCAATTCCTCAAGGATCTAGAACTACATGTACCATATGACCCAGCCATCCCACTACTGGGTATATACCCAAAGGATTATAAATTATTCTACTACAAAGACACATGCACACATATGTTTATTGTGGCACTATTCACAATAGCAAAGACTTGGAATCAACCCAAATGTCCATCTGTGACAGACTGGATTAAGAAAATGTGGCACATATACACCATGGAATACTATGCAGCCATCAAAAAGGATGAGTTTGCGTCCTTTGTAGGGACATGGATGCAGCTGGAAACCATCATTCTTAGCAAACTATCACAAGAACAGAAAACCAAACACTGCATGTCCTCACTCATAGGTGGGAACTGAACAATGAGATCACTTGGACTCGGGAAGGGGAACATCACACACTGGGGCCTATCATGGGGGGGGAGGGGGGAGGGATTGCATTAGGGAGTTATACATGATATAAATGATGAATTGATGGGTGCTGACGAGTTGATGGGTGCAGCACACCAACATGGCACAAATATACATATGTAACAAACCTGCACGTTATGCACATGTACCCTAGAACTTGAAGTATAATAAAAAAAAAAAAAAAGCCATTCTGCCACCACCCCTAGGAGGAGTCACTGGGTCGGTCCTTGCTTGCCCAATTAGGAAAGTTAGTATGGCACAGAGAATAAATTATCCCATTGTTGCTCAGCTTATTTTTCCTTTGCCTTGCTTAGAATAATAAAGGAAGAATGTCTTCTTTGTGCTCATATTTAATGAGCAGAGTTCTGTTTCCCTGAGAAGGCATGTGGCAATTTTAGCCATTAAAAGGAAAAAGAAAAGCATTCATTTTTCTGTTGATCTGTTGTCAATATGGCCAGCACATAGAATAGGGCCCTTATTTTTCCTAGAATGGCTCTAGAGTCAGATAGACTTGAATAAAACCAGCTGTGCAGGCTTGAACGATTTATTTGACATCTCCAAGCCTTAATTTCCTGATCTGTAAAATGAGGAATATAATACTATCTACTGCATAGTTGTTGTGAGGTATATAGAGCACTTATCATACCATCTCACACCATTAAGATGGCAACTGTGAACAAAAAACCCTGCAAATGACAAATATGGATAAGGATGTGATGAAATTGGGCCCCTTGTGCACTACTGGTGGAGTGTAAAATGATGCAACCACTGTGAAAAACTGCATGGTGGTTCCTCGAAAAATTACACATCGAATTTCCATATGATCCAGCAATTCCAATTCCAGATATATACCCACAAAAAACTGAAATCAGGGTCTTAAAAAAAGATATCTTTACACCTGTTTACAGCACCATTATTCACAAGAGCCCAAAGGTGGAAGTAACTCAAGCGTCCATCAATTGATGAATGGAAAAGCAAAATGTCACAAATACAATGAAATATTATTTAGCCTTAAAAAGGGAGAACATTCTGACACGTGCTACAGCTTGGATGAAACTTAAAGACACTATGCTGAGTGAAATAAATGAGTCTCAAAACGATAAACATCGTATGATTCTTCTTATACAAAATACCTAGTCAATTCACAGAAACAGAAAGTAGAACAGTGGTTGCCGGGGGCTAGGTGGTGGGGAGAAATGATGGAACATTTTGATTTAATGGGTATAGAGTTTCTGCTTTTCAAGGTGAAAAGAGTTCTGGAGATGGATTGTGGTGATGGTTATACAACAACGTGGATATACTAAATACCACTGAACTGTACACTTCAAAAAGGCTAAGATGGTTTTAAAAAAAAAAAGGCATGGGGACAGCCAGCTGAAGAAAAGGGGAGCAATGACATAAATCAAAATGAAACAAAATTATTTAGCATGGTGCTGGCCCACTGTCATCATTTATTGAATGTTGAACCATTGGCATAGATGGCAGGAAAAGCCTTGGTAGTGGTGGAGGAGGTAGTGATATGCTATTAACCCTACGTGTGTACATCTCTCCTCCTTAGAAGAGGCTGGCTTCCTGAGAGTAAGATGCAGGACTTCAATCCCAGAATGCAAAGCAATATGAAATGGATTCACTTCTTTTGCAGTGAGATGAGCCTCTTTGGAAGCTCAATACAGGTAGTGAGCTGAGCAGGCCCAGTGTGGTGGTGGCGAGGCACAGCACTCAGGGAATTGCTCCAGCAATTGGAAAAACGTGTTTTAATTAGGTTGGGTGGTTGGTGGTTCCCAAAGCAATGGGCTCTGAGCAGAAGGCAGGGGGAGTGCATGTATGCGTTTGAGTGTGCACATGCATGAGAGAGAGAGGGGAGTGATTGATTGGAGAGAAGGGAAGCAAGCTGCTGGAAACAGCCCCTGATGCTCTGAGCACAGGATTCATTTGAAACAGACAGCGAACTCTTGTACTTTTGGACCTTAAAAGCCAATAGCATCTTCACGTGGTACCCAGTGAGAAGCCCCGCCCTAGAGGGGTGGCCTGGGGGCCAGCCCATCGCTCTTGCTCTTGCTCAGCTGACTCTGACTGCTTTGTGAAGTCTAGGAAGGCAGGGGAGGTGAGTATCTCACGGTCCAAGGCTAATCACAATAATAAACCTCCAAGAACAAAACTGACTGAAAAGAATAAAATTTTTAAAGTGAGACAGTTCTCTGTCATTTCTGTCTCGGATTATGTTGGGGAAGGTTGAACTCAATTTTATTGAGAAATCAATTGTAATTTGGCACTCTGCATGATCCCTGGCAGAGGACACTGATAACAGTCTCTCCAGAAATCTGCAAGCTAATTTACTTCTGCCACCTACACACTCACAAACAAGTCCGAATTAGAGACCCTCACCCCACCACATACCCAGACAGCCATTGATTTGTGGCCTCCTCCTCTTGTTTATGAGATAAACAGTAAATTTGGAAAGGGAAACAAAAGGGACAAGTTCAGGTCAACGAGTGAGAAACGCGGCTGAGAGACAAAGATAAAACTAAAGATTAGAGCACATGGCCAGGCGTGGTGGCTCAGGCCTGTAATCCCAGCACTTTGGGAAGCTGAGTGGGTGGATCACCTGAGATCGGGAGTTCGAGACCAGCCTGGCCAACATGGAGAAACCTTGTCTCTACTAAAAATACAAAATTAGCTGGGCATGGTGGCACACGCCTGTAAACCCAGCTACTAGGGAGGCTGCGGCAGGAGAATCGCTTGAACCCGGAAGGCAGAGGTTGCAGTGAGCTGAGATCATGGCATTGCACTCCAGCCTGGGTGACAGAGCGAGACTCCGTCTCATTAAAAAAAAAAAAAAAAAAAAATTAGAGCACGTACTATGAACTCAGTTCCTGTGATATAACTAACCAGAGAAAATAAGAAAAATGACTGTGCTTGGTATGTGGGTGGTGGGAGTAGAACTGAGGGTCGGTAGTATTTTGTGTTTTACCAACGAAACCCATCAAAAGATCCCTTAAGCTGATTTCCATGTTTATTTCAATCAAGCCCCACCACTTTAAGCAAAGAGAAGATGCCAATACTGTGGCTATCAAAACGGGAAAACTCTGAATATCATTCATAATGAGTTACCAGAAGCAAAACGTAAAATTGTGCTTTTTAATGCAATGCTATGCTGACCTTTTCAAGGAGAGCAGCATCTGGCCTCACCAGACTCATGGATTATAGGACTTTCCTCAGAATTTATCCAATGTATCAATGCAAATCCACCCAAAGTATCATTTATTTAGGTGGGAATTGCAGTGTTAGAGGATTAATGCTTACCCAAGTGTACCGCAGAATGCATTGTGCCTATGACAAGTGCAAGTGAGCTGTTTTCAAACATTCCTCTAAACAAACGAGTGCTTTTCAAACTTCATACTTGGCAATTCATCTTACTGGAAAGCACCCTGAGTCTCTTATGTGCATGAGATAGCAAAGGAGGAACAGCCACTGTCTTCAGCTGCACCTGACTCTCCATCCGTGCCCATAACTCCCACATCCCACATCTAAGCACAGCTGTGGCTGTCACACACTCTTGACAAGGGTCACTGCCCCGAAAAGACAACCCCCAATGCAGAAGAGCAAATAAATGTCATCAGTTTTCCTACCACATTCGCAAATCTGGATCTAGCACCCTATAGGAGAATTTTTCTCCTACCCTCCCCTATGGAGTCCCCAGCTTTCTTCCACCTCTATAACAAAGATCTCTTCGCTCCATGTTATTCCCAGAGCCACAAAATCTAGGGCAATGTGGCCTAAAATTATCATTTCCTTCAAAGCCACAGCAATCCCAGTCCACCTGGCTCTCTGATTCCGCCGTCTCTGCTCTAGAAGGAATAAGTTTTGGAGTCACCTTTCTGTGTCCCACTGCCACCATGCACAAGCACACCCGGGACATCACAGCAGGCACCAGGCACCAGAGAGCACTGAGCATGATGAATGCTTCTCTCCTCCAGAAAGGATCATCACAGAGCTATTTTTCACAGACTCTTGAGCTTACCTGCAGCACACAGCTTCAAGCTCTGAAGATGTGAATAAAGATTGAACTTCATCTGACTGAAGCCCAGAAAGTTAAAAAGCAGAAACAAACCAAACCAAAAAGACAATAAACAAACACAGAAGTTGAAAGTATTCGCTGGTTGTGTTTACTGCTGCACAAGCAGATCCTGGAAATCAGCTTTCATTTTGCAAGCAAGCCACTATGGAGAACAAGTTCAGGAAATACACACCGTTAAAGAATATTACAAGCAGCTTACTACAATAATACCTATAATTTTTCATTCATTTTAATATGCCTGTTTTTCATGTTTAGAATTTCTAGTAACTCTACCTTATTATGTTCTTTTGGTTGATGTGCCTATATAATCAGATAAACATTTGTCTAATACTGGGTTGCACTATTTTTAAAAGTACTTTTGTACAACAAAAACAAAAATCACTACGAAAACAAAAGCACCCAAGCCTTGCTATTTTAATATTTAAGTCTTTCTAATGTTGGGGAAAGAGGTAATTTTTTAAAAGGGAGGGATTTGAAGGGAGTGCTTTCTTACACATTCAGATTGTCAGTTGATCACAGTGCCCTGGCTACTTGGATGTTTCAAATGAAATCTTTCTTTATGCTAGGTGAAAGGGAAGTGCTTCATGAGGTCTTTCTTGGAAATCTTTAATTTATAAAAATAAGAGCACTGGGCATATATTAGTAACAATAGCCTTTAATGAGTGCTCACAACATGCCAGACTTTATAAGCCAGTGTTTCACATGAATTAACCATTTAATCTTAACCAAAAAACCCTGGGAGCTCTATACAATACTTAACCCCATTTTACAGATGAGAACATAAAGGCACCCGCCACATATCAAGCACTGTGTTAAATATTTACATACATAATTACTTTAATCCTTGCAACGCTGATTATTAACCTCATGGCATAAACATCTTTATTTGTTATTAAAGAAAATAAAGAAAAAGAGTTAAAAGAAAAGAGCTAAAGGATGTATCAAATGTCCCACAGGGGTCAATTTAGGGCCACCTCCTAGAATCCACACTCTTAACCACCATGCTAAGGTAGAGCTCATAAACTTCCTCTGCAAACTGATCCACTTTTCACTGTTTCAGCCTTGAGTGGGTGAATGTGGGTTGGATTCACAGTGCCGAAGAACAGCCACCTTGGCTAGGAGTCAGGTTTGGCCTGATGACTTCATTCCATTCATTCAGGCAACTCAGGAAAAGCATCCTGTGCACCCTGAATAAGGCAAGTCTAGCCAAGGAGAACGCTAAGCAAGCATCTTAAAAACCACATAAAATGCCTGGCAACAACCATCCTGGTTCTACTTCCTTTGGGCTCCTACCAACCACCAGAGGAAGATGAAGATCCTTTATCCATCCAAGTGCCAAGAACTGTTCTCAATGCAATAAATATTTGTGGACAGACTCAACTCACTTCTCCCTCAAAGGGGAGTCAGGATTAGGAGACAGATCAAACACTAAGCCATAAAACTCTGGGGAAGTGTGCTTTGGGTATAAAGAAGGAAGACTTGAAGCTGTTGACTCAGCTTGCTGAGGTGTCTCAGGCTCTCAAGTATCCTAGCCTCTATGGCCTTTCTCTTTGAATGGTGGTTCTAAATTGATGCTCACACATAGTTGATACGGTAGGAAAGGTCTGGAACTGAAACAGAAGCCAGAAGAAAGGAGGACATTTTCTTCCACCCAGCATGGGTAAAGGAGTCCTCAACCACCTTCTCTTGGTTCAGCCAGCTGCCCAGATCTTGAGTTCCATCGAGTTTGGAAGGGTCACAGTCTCAATTCTTAATTTAATGTTGTTCACTTCACTTTGCCATCTATATGAACTTCAGGAAGAAGTGGTGATGGCTACATCAGGTCTGGCCAAGGCTTTGACCAAACACAGGACCCAGAACCCAAGTAAACATATCATGCCACAAAACTTACCCTATTATCTATTTGTGCTCCTAACAATAAACAAAGTCCCTTGCAAACTCAATCCTAAGACATTATTTTGACATTACTGATAAAAACCTAAGAAACAAAGAAGTGACATGACTTGGCCCTCAGAAAGCAACTTTGACGTCCTTCCCTAAAGTACTCAGGATGCCCTGCATGTGACAATGACACTACTGTAATACCTGCAGGATTCGACATGAGAATGTCAGCTTTTGATACCTCCGAAAATTTCATGGGATATGACTATGTTTAACTAGGTCAAATGTTTTAGAACAGATTTTGTTTACCCATAAAATGAACCAGGTGGTCACCATCTAATTCTTAATAGGTGAAATGTGCCAACCTCATCAAGGCCAGTCCAGGAAGAACACAATCTACAAGTAGAATTTCCCTAACATGAATCATCACTTCCACTGTGCTCCCATAGCACAGTGTACCAATCTCTGCAGCAGCTCATCTCACAATTCCATAATTATTCATTTGCACGTCTGCCTCCTCCAACTAGCCTGGGGCCCCCCACTGGCAGGGCAGAAGCATCATTCTATGTGGCTCTGTATCCCTGGTGCCACAAGCCCATGGTCCTTCGTCAGAACTTTACAAGTGGCTAAAAATGAGGAATAGGTGGGTGAAGCACCACCCCGTCCCTGGTCCAGTTTTATTCCTTAGCCAGAACACCAAGTGCTAGAAACTGAAACTTTAGCACTGACTATATTACCAACCCAAATAGTCAGATATGTACCTACTAAATGAAGGCCTCGTCTATAAATACATTTAAACTCTTAGTTTGTAATCCTTGTAATTTTTTCTAGGCATAGATTGTCTTTTGTTTACACAGAAAAATGTAGAACTACGCTTTATTCCTCCTGAATAATTTCAAGTTAAAGAAAATATGCCCATACTTCTGGAATTCCTCATCTGTAAACAATGGTTCATCTTCTCTAAAATCCTTAAGACACCTTTGATTTGGATGATCTTCTCGTCTTGGCTTCCACTTTTCCAGACTGAGAGTCTTTTTGTTGTCTTTCTGTGGCAAGTCCCCCTTCTTCTTGACCATTAAAGACGTCCTTCTCCCAAGTGGGTCCTTTCGTAGTTCCTGAAAGTTCTGTAATGGAAACTGTCCACTATGCTCCAGCCACAGTTCTGAGCTGGCAGATTTAATTGGTGAAGTTGGCAGAGAAGTGAAAATCTAAACAGGCCAGGAGAGTCAACTCCCTCAAGCCTGACAAGAGGGGAATAAAAGTCAGAGGGAGAAGATGAGACCGCTTGTCTTGCCTTTCTCTAGCGTGTTCAGGGCACACTCTGTTTTCTTCCATTTAAACAAAGGGCATTCTCCCATTCTTCCAAGGGCTCCACATACTTTTCTGGGATCTGTCCCAGGGCATGGCCCCACCACTCAGTAGGTAGGGAGTGACTTCTGCCAAGTCACTTAACCACCCAATCTCAAGTTCCTCATCTGTAAAATTGGGATAATATTTCTCAGCCGACATCCCAGGTTCCTAGCGATAAATATTAATGTCCGTAGAGGGCTTTGAGATCCCGGGGTGAAGGATGCAGCAGAGTGTTATTTTTATGACGTTGCAGCTTCCATAAAGCATCAAATTCAATGAGAAAGAGGAGAGAAGGGGCACTGGGCTGGAACCAAGAATAATGCAGGCAGATGCTGTTCGAGCTTCCCCCTACTGCTAATGCATCTCGACAGTCACCTGCAAGTCTGCTGCTATTCCAGTCCTGGGGCTTTCATTTTTACTGGTGACCTCGTTCAATGCCTCCCCATCCCCCTCTTCCCAGAGTCAGAATCCCTATTTAGCATCATATTAATATGGAACTTCATAACGCTGATATGGATCTGTGTATTACAAACATCAGGGGGCCCGCCTGGCAGTCTGCTGGCTTCAACACACTACTCAGCAGGGAATCTGTGTTCGAGACTCTGGAGTGGGCCAGCCTTCCGGAGCTGGCCAGACACCGACATCTGAACTGCCCGAGCAGCACCTTCCCTCCCCCATCTCCCTCCCAGAAGAGGCTTTCCAGAGCCCCAGGCTCTGAAGAGGAGCGCAGACTGCTGTGCACAGGCCTCTGTGACCAGAAATGAAGCTGGTTTTGTTTTAGAATAAAAACTTAGAAGAGGAATTGAATAAGAAAAAAACAATTAGGAAGAACCATCAATGGTAATAACGAAGAGGGGAGGGGGCTGGTGACAATGCGATACCCTGGCTCTATAGCAAGTGGGTGCCTGTACACCCCTGACATGTCCAGAAAGTCTCTGGAGACTTGGTTGAGGTAAGGGGACCAGCGGGGCCCACTGGATACAGTGTAGGGCTCAGAAGGCAATGAATCCATCGTGTTAATTGCAATATTTCCATTGCCCAGGATGCAGACCACAGGCCGAGGGGGAAAGGATCATGGGGAAGAGAAAGTGGAGGTGACAGGGAGAAGAGGGCAGGAACCTGGGTTGGGAGAAGATGCTGCGGAGCTAGTCCCTGCCAGAAAACAAGACACAAAGCCTACCCAAGCTGCTCATATGAAGATACACAGGACATTCTCCTCCCCCAGAGCACCCCTAGTACCCCCTTGTCCTTTTGTAAAAAGTCATCACCTTCAAAATACCCTCTGCACCTTCCTTCTATTGAGATTTTTCATCCACCTGAAGACACTGTCATTTCTGGGGTTGTTTGTTTCTTTTTAATGCCAGTATGCGCATCTTGCTAGCTGATCGCCCATCATACAACCGCACTTTCTGCCCCTTTCCTTTCTGATCACTCCCCTCATGGCCTCACATACAGTCCAGGTTAGTGGATGTTGGAGTTCAAAAAATAAGGAAATATAAAGATTATCACTCTAGAACAAGAAGTATCAGGGACTTTGTGCTAGGACAACATTAAGATAGTTCTGCATCGAGCTCTCTAAAGAATGGGTTCAGGAACACCTTGCAACGAGTTTAGGAGGACCACTTATCCCTCACTTCCTTGTTTCCATGGAGAAGGCACCGTACGGTAACATTGTTCCTCCACCTGATACCTCCCTCATCTCATGGCTGGAGAAGGCACCGTACGGTAACATTGTTCCTCCACCTGATACCTCCCTCATCTCATGGCTGGAGAAGGCACCGTACGGTAACATTGTTCCTCCACCTGATACCTCCCTCATCTCATGGCTGGAGAAGGCACCGTACGGTAACATTGTTCCTCCACCTGATACCTCCCTCATCTCATGGCTGGAGAAGGCACCGTACGGTAACGTTGTTCCTCCACCTGATACCTCCCTCATCTCATGGCTGGAGAAGGAACCTACCTGACTGATAAGTTTGGAAGAAGAGACCCAATCTGGGTAGCTCAGTCCCTTCTAGGTCCCTGCATTGGAGCCTGCCTACCTGCATTTGCTCCTCCAAGCAGGAGGCCTGCTTGGCCAGTGTCTAGGTGAGTCCATTTAACTCTGCTGTGCAGACATTAGCAGGTCCCTCTCCCCACAGAACTACATCCTGTCCTTCACTCAAGCTTTGATCAACAGGAGCCCTGACATAATGATCATTAGGGGATTGCCTTCCATGCCTGCCCAATTCACTCAGGTGGAGAAGTGATCACCAAAGACCCTAGAGCAGCCCAGCTTGTTCTCCATTTGGCAATGCCTCCAGGGTGGCTAAGAAAAACAGGTGCTTTTAATAGAATTCACACCTTGCTTCTGCTAGGCTGCTAGTAGGCCAATTTGGTGCTAAAAGGTGTCTCTGTTGAGAATGGCCCTCTGTCTGCAGAAGTTGTATGAGAAGGAAAACCACCCCCAACAAGAAACACCTATTGAGAGCTTACCCCAGGTTAGGCATTGAGCTACAGCCTCTGTGCGCTTTAACTCCCGGACTCCTCGTGAAGGCTCTGTGACGTCTGAGAAAATTTCTCTCCCTAGGTTAGAGGGCAGGAAAGTGAGGCTTGGGGAGGTTATGAAGGAAGCTGGTAAGAGGAATGGACAAAAACCAGTGTCAGCACTACCTGTTCATTCATCACACAGTTAGAGGAACCCCTGTGCTATGCCCTCTAAAGGCAATGGAAGAAAATTAGGCCCACGCCCTTTATGATTCTCCACTTCCTTCTCAGAAGCTCCGGCCGGAAACTTGCCTGGGAGATACTAAGTTCCCACCAACCTTGGAAATCAGCTACCTGATTTCTAATTCAGGTGGGCTGCATCCTCCAGTTTCCACAGAATCTCATGCTTCTAGTGCGCTGTTCTTTGCCTTCCGTCTCCTTGGGTGCCTTCAGTCTCCCCGGTGAAAGCTTTCCACCGAACACCTGCCCCCACAGGTGTCCTCTAACACTCATGACTGGCAGAGCCACATGAGGGAAGACGATTGTCACTGTGCCCTGAGCTCGGGAAAAATCAGATAGAAGGCTCTCTAAAAAGCAAGTAAAATCACCTTCCACAAACTGTTGCCAGGCGAGTAAAATAGTCATTTGTTTTCTATGATGGTGGTTATTGTTCCTTTGCAAAAAACAACAACGACAAAAAGTTAATACTAATATTGAAAAATTTGCTTCACCTGAAAGAGAGTTTTAAAAGTAGAATTATGGCCCTCTAAAAAGGAGCTGACACAAATCTCTATTAGCATAATGGTACCATAACACTGCAAAGCCTGTTAATGCAGCCCTCTGTCAGTCTCTGAACTCCAGATATAAATGTCACAAGAATATTAGTTAGGAGTCTGTTCCTCCGTCAGTGAGAGGACAGTTTGTATGTAGGGAGCACCCATTAGTGCTAATGGGAGCTACAGATGTAAATCCCCAGGCTCCGATAGGGGAAAAGGTCCCCTGGGATTTTCCACCGAGAGCCCATACACTGTGATAGGTACTTGGGAACAAGAAAGTCTTTCCTCATTAGTACAGTTCCACTCGGGGAGTAATTTGCAACCTCACTCCAAGTATTAGAGATTGAACTAGTCTATCTTAGCTACGACATCTAGAGACTTCCATGGTTTTTTTTTTATTATTTTGCCTTTAGATATTGTGCCGCTAAAACCTAGTCTAAGACAAACGCCATTTTAATTTGCTTTAGGCGGTGCAGGCCAACACACATTTCAGTGGAGAAAGCTATGTGTTTTAATTGCCTTATGAAGACATAGCATATGCCCTGACACAGTTAAATGATTAACAGATTACTCCAAATGTCTTTGGCATAGAATATCTATACATTCATTAGGCAGAACAATTTATCTTCTTGATAAAACTAAAATTACTTATACATCAGGTTTACTTTCCATGATTAATAAATGATAAAAATCTAAATCTGGAATGTCTCTTCTTGGCCATTAATCTCACATTTATCAGCTTTTATAATACGTATTACTAATATAAAAATTCAATGTTCAAAGTATTTAAATTTGCTAAGAAAAACAGAACACACTTAATGCAAAGAAGCATCTCAATTAGTAGGAAATGCTATAGTGATTCTGAAATAGTAAGGTAGTAGACAGAGTTAGCTTTAAATATGCTTTATAAAAACAGATACAATCCATGGGATACACAGACATCAAAATGTCCCCAAAGGGACCCCTGTCTCAAATATACTTCCAGTAAGAAGGCATTAGCATTAATGGTGAGTTTGGTATCCTTCCACATATGCTCAAAAGGACAACATGAAGATCAGGCTCAGAAACAGAGCACAGAACACAGAGATCTGGAATCGCTAAAGGTCAAAATGCAAGCATTGCACGTGGCCAAGGAAGTGAGCTTCGGAGGCACAGGTTTAGCTAAAGGGAAAGCCTTGGGAATCAGATCCTTCTGTCGGCTTTTTTAAATGTTTAAGACCGTCTGTCCTCCAATTAAACTGATCAAGGGGTCCAGGATGGTTTGTTAGCGACTCTACTCTGGAGAACACTCATTAAAAGTCTCGAAGCTGATTACGGAGTTCCCGTCTCGAGCACTTCACTTTTGCTGTCAGCTGCTGATTTCTCTGAATTCCAACTGCCACAGTAACTGTGGAGGCCGAGCCATGCCTTCCCTGCTGCCAGAAAAGGAGAGAGACATCTGCCAGTGTCCTGAGTCACCTGTTACTTACTTGGTGACTCATTCCCCCAGAGGGGCCAGAGCAAAACAGCTCCTGAAAGGGTGTGTGCGCACATATGTGTGTGCGTCTGTGTGTGTGTGTGCGTGTGCGTGCTCTGCACATTCACTTGTGTTCACAGATAGGTCCTGGGTCTTCCTGAGAGGCTGGCTCTGCTAGGCACAGAGCACGTGGTCCTGAATAAGAACCCCTTTTTCTCACCCTCCAGGAAGCCACCCTTTAATGAGGTGGACAGAGGAATAAAGAGGAAATTGCAATGTAATGTAACCAGTGCCACGGAAGGAATAATGATGGCTCCTAGTTACACCTAACTCAGCTTTTAAGAGAGGAGAGGAAAGTGGCAGAGCTCCTCTGGAGGAGAGAACTAGAAGGTAGGAACGATTTTCCTGTCAGAGAGAGCAGTATCTGCAGAAGCCCAGAGGAGTGAGAGAACCTTCATTTACTCATGGACTCACTTTGTTGCCAATCATTCATTGAGCACCTACTATACCCCAGGTGCTATGCTAGGTAGTAGAAATACAGTGAGGGCAGGATGCGCATTCCAATGGGCTTCAGGGAATTGCAAACTCATTCTGTATGACTGGAGCATAGTAGGGGATGAGGGATAAGAGCCAAGGCTGGGAAAATATGTATGGCTCAGCCCACAGCACATTCAGGGTTTGTGTGTGTATATGTGTGCACATGTGTTTATATTGTGGAAGGTGTTCGTGTCAGAACAGGACTCACACAGACCTGGCCTAAATTGAAATCAAAGGAAAAGGTATGTGGTAATGTTTACCTAGTCATAACCCAGCCAGACCAATGAAATGAGTCCTGAAGGTGACACTGGTACTTCCCCCTATGCATCGAACTTTCTCTCATATCACTCACCATCCCACGTCTTCTACTTCATCATGAGGGTTCACTCTCACCATGGACCCTCATGGTACCATCATGGCACCTCATTCTGCACACCAGCATTGTGCTGGTGATGGATCCACTGATACCACCTTCTACAACTGAGCTGTAGTGAAATGAGCATGGAATTAGGGTCAGATTTGCATTCCAATCTCAGCCCTACTTCTGGCAAGGTATTTGGTAATGACAGTCATAACCATCCACGGCATTTATTGAGCATTTAATATGTGCCACTTTATGTACATTAACTCATTCAAACTTCACAATAAAGCCACAAGGTGGGCACCATTATGATCTCTACTTTATAAAGAGGGAAACCAAGGCAAAGAATGCTTCAGGGTCTTGCATATAGTCACAAGGTTAATAAATGGCAGTGCCTAGAGCCAATCTCAGTAAATTTGATCCTGTCTCTCTTGGGCGCCTTGTTTTCTTCATATTCAAAGTGGATATGGTAATACTGATTTTTGGCAAGAATTAAGTGAGTAACTCAAGTGACCAGCACAGTTTACACTCTGGAAATAATAATTTCCTATGTCTCTCCCAGTCCTGCCCATTTCCAGAGCTAGGTTAAAAATGTGTTATTTCATGAAGACTTTTCTACGCATTGAGTCTGCATTGACATGACATTCCTTCTTTGAAGTCACCTCTAGCTTAGCATAAGATGAATAGTGACACTGATCATACTGTCTTGTATTGTTCTTGAATTACTCAAGCTTTCGTGATTTTTCCAACAACATTGCATGTTCCTTGGGCCAGTAATCAGGTCCTGTCTTCCCCTCCAGAAATATCTTCTCCAGAAGCCACTGCTAAGAGCATAGGGTTTTCAAAACAGGTTCAAAGAATAAAGAATAAGTAAATACTACAGGAGTTCACATGTAGAATAAATACATGTTGCAAAGGAAACAGAGTAATTTGTAAACTAGTTGAGGGAGGGGGAATTTGTATGTATCTTCATCCATCCAGTAGATTCCAAGGAATTTGATTTTCAAGTTATGTTCTAAATATTTAGTTACATTTTCCTGTTTCCTTCAGTATGTATTATCTCTTAATGTCCAAAGTCAAAAATCTCCAGGTCAATAGGGAGAAAGAGGATCTAATTGCTCAACAAATTTGAACGTGGGTATTCATTTTTCACTCTAAGGCATGAGATGCCCTCCTACACTCAAGTCAATGACTTTAGCTTGGGAGGAAGCAAACGCATTAATAAAAGGCATAAACACTCTCTACTGACAATAAATTTTAAAAATAATTGACCTCATCACATCAAAGTTTACAAGTGGCTTTAGTCCCATGCCCTATAAACTCTAAACTAGAGGCAGGATGCCTGGCTGAGCAGAAAGAACAATGCAGCTGGAGTCCAATTTGGCTTTGAGCTATAGTTCCACCACTTTCTACCGTAGTGACTTCCCTGAGTGTCACTTTGCCATCTGCATCAGAATTTTTATATAAAAGATACTTTCTACCTCAAAAGTATGCCATTCGTATAAGGGATTACTGTGGTACTAGGGGCAAGGAGCCAAGCAAAAGTGCGGGATTCCATGCAGGAATTATACTAAATGCAAATGAGGGGCATCAGTGACCAGTGAGGGATGTAGTTGGGCATTCTTCTCTTCACTGGGCGTACTTCTGGGGTTTATTAGCCAAGTAGAGTCCCCCTGACATATGAGAGGAAGTTCCCACCAGTATACATCCCGCATGATACACTATATCAGAATGCAGAATGCGCTTCAGAATAACAGTCTTTAAAAGTGCCTACACCTTAGTCATGATGGCAAACATATTTGACTGCTGGTCTGTACAGTGCAGTAAAGAACTGTCTTTATCTTATCCACTGGAGTGCTTGGTCGATCAGGAAATGGGGTATTAGAGTGAAAAGATCATACACAGAACTTGTTCTGTGTTCGGTCAAGACTGCTGGCCTATGAAAAACAAAGCAAAATCAGAAAGTACTTAGGTTCCAGAAACACAAAATTAGGGAGAATGAAAAATGGCAGTTTGAGGCCGGGTGCGGTGGCTCAAGCCTGTAATCCCAGCACTTTGGGAGGCCGAGACGGGCGGATCACGAGGTCAGGAGATCGAGACCATCCTGGCTAACCCTGTGAAACCCCGTCTCTACTAAAAAAAAATACAAAAAACTAGCCGGGCGAGGTGGCGGGCGCCTGTAGTCCCAGCTACTCGGGAGGCTGAGGCAGGAGAATGGCGTAAACCCAGGAGGCGGAGCTTGCAGTGAGCTGAGATCCGGCCACTGCACTCCAGCCTGGGCCACAGAGCGAGACTCCGCCTCAAAAAAAAAAAAAAAAAAAAAAAAAAAAAATGGCAGTTCATCTCTACCTGTTTGCTGGGACAGAATAATCATTTGTTAAATAACAGACCCTAACCCTTTGTTAGCTAGGCCAACTGTCAGCAAACTATGGTCCACGGACCAAATCCAGCAGCCTACCTATTTTTGCATAGTCTGTGAGCAAAGAATGATTTTTATATTTTTAATGGTTTAAAACAATATTTAAAAAGATAATATTTTATGACATCAAAATTACATGAAATTCACATTTCTGCAGCCATGAATAAAGTTTTATTGGCCCACAGCCATGTTCACTGGTTTACATGTTATCAATAGCTGCTTTTGTGCTACAGTGACAGAGCTGAATAGTTGCAACAGAGGCCTTATGGCCAGCAAAGGTGAAAATATTTACGACCTAGACCTTTGCAGAGCAATTTTGCCAATCCCTTGTCTAGGCCAATTGTGTTTTCTTTCAGTATGTGAAACTGACCTAACACGACGTAGCTACTACCTGATCAAACCCTTTCTGACCTTAAGACTAGATGTCAAACGTATCAGCCTCTGTTAAAGCTGGTTCCTAGAAGGCCAGGACATCCTATCGACTCTTGCCTCTAACTTACCATCCCCACCTCCATATAATATACAGACACACACCCACATGCATGCACAAACACACCCTAAATTCTGATTTCTATTTCCCTAAATCTGAAAGTATAACAGTCTTTATACTTTCAGATTTCCTCTGTATCGCTATTATACGGTCTTCCATAACCCCTAAACCATCAATACTGTTTCCTCATCTAATGACAAACTAAAGAAACTGTCAAGTATGGAAAGATATTTACTACTGCTACCAATAATATTTTCTAATATTAAATATTACACCATTCCTTTTATCAATTATGCTTGCTTTTTCCTGTTTCAAATTGCACGTTTTTTTTCCTGCCAATCTGGGTCAATTTTATAAGTACATTACAATTTTTATTGGTCCATTATACTTTGCACTGGTCTTTAAATGACAAATACATTGGTGAATTGCATTCATGTTAACTAGCATTTTTAAATGGTCTAATTTTCTAGAGAAGAGAACTACCTTATCAAAGCATTATTCAGGATGTATAGCACTATTCAGTATGGTAGAAAGGAAAGGGCATCAGACCCAAGTTTTACCCCACAGAGTGTCAAAAACTAACTGTTCAGCCTTGGGCGGGTCCCAGACCCTGTCTGGACTTTGATTTCTTTTTGATGTAATGTGAGTTCACCTGGATCTTGAGAAGTGTTCCCATTCTCACATTCCCTGATTCTAGGAAAATAACTTGCCATCGATTCAAATTAGTCATTTAGCATCTTATAAGAAGTTAAATGTTGAATGGCAGTTCGAAGTAGGTTTAAAGTTTACTTTTATTATGGCCTGAAAGACAGGAAGGAGTAATGATATAAGCCTCTAAGAAATAGGGCTTACAATGGAAAGAGGTGTTTCCTCACAGGACCATTGTTTTCTAGTACTAGTCCTCTTCAACAATTTGATTTAAAAATATATATATTTATATTTTTTTATTTTATATATATATTTAAATCAAATGGTTTTATATACATCTATATAAGCACACATTATTTTCATTTAAATATTATTTAATTAAAGCTAGAAGAAAATTTAGAATACTTTCCAATTCATGTCTGGATTGATGAGGCTACATATACTATTGAATTTTAGTCATCCATATTGATTTTACACATATTTCCCAAGGGGAATTATAAGGGGAACAGATGGGGTTACCTGACCCTAATTTCCCTTCTGATGCCATATTCCCTATTTCTGCCTCCTCTCATTTTTTCATTTTCTCACTGAAAACTTCTCAGTTCATGAGCAAGCTCTCCTCATTAGCAACCAGGCAGTTGGAAAGTTTTAACTTTTAAAGTTCATTTATATTTGAGTCCTCCAAGAGCAACAATCCCCCAAAATTAATGATATTATAATAAAAATATTTTATTTCTTCAAAACCTCAAAAAATCATTTAAAACAGATCTTGCACGAGATTTATCCCTTTAGGCTAAAATAAAGCATTAGAGCTTTTGTTAAGGCAAACATTTCCTCAAACTGAAAGAAAACAGAGCTTTAATGGAAATATAAATGCAGGCTTTGCAGTTGCAACCAGCTAATATAACATTAGAATTCTGCATTTGTGAACTGCTCTAATTTTATGTGCATATATTATTCAGCAAGAATAGTGTTCCTTTAGTTTTATAGATTTTTTTTGCTCTTATTTAGTTGGTGATATAATCACATGCTCTTATAAATCTGAATATTAGGAATTCAAACATACACAAAAAAGAGAAATTTGATTCTTAATGACTTATCTTTTTTCCCCAATACGCTGTCATCCCTTCATTGTTTTTTGTTTTGTTTTGAGACGGAGTCTTGCTCTGTCTCCAGGCTGGAGTGCAGTGGCGCGATCTCGGTTCACTGTTACCTCCGCCTCCCAGGTTCAAGCGATTCTCCTGCCTCAGCCTCCCAAGTAGCTGGGACTACAGGCACGTGCCATTACACCCAGCTAATTTTTTTGTATTTTTAGTAGAGATGGGCTTTCATTATGTTGACCAGGATGGTCTCCATCTCCTAACCTAGTGACCTGCCCGCCTCGGCCTCCCAAAGTACTGGGATTACAGGCGTGAGCCACCACGCCCAGCCCCTTCATTGTTAATCTACAGCCCCTGTGGGTTCATTGATCAAAGATTTTTAAACTACCTTCTTGCAACACACATATAAACTTTGTCAGGCAACTTCATGTGCACAAGCACTGTTCTTGTTTCTGTTTTTTCATTTCTTGAACACTGACCCCTTGACTTTCAATAGCTGAAACCCCTAAAACTTTCAATAGCTGAAACCAACCTCAGGTGAAGCAAGCCAACAACATGAGAAATGACTGTATGCAGACTCTTTGGGAGTGATAGCGAGATGATGGTGACAATGATGACGATGATTATCATGATGTGATCTTTCTACTTAACCCTTTGGTCAGCCCTATGAGGCAGCTACTACTGCTATCACCATTTTACAGATGGGGAAAACATAGAGGTTAACACAAAGAGGCTGAGTAAATTATCACGTTCTCACAGCTACTATGTGGTAGAACCAGGTTTTGGACCTTCAGTGCTACAGGCTAACACTGCACCGTCCTCTCCCTTTTACAGGCACTCTGGAGGAACAGTTAACCAGCTGTGTGTTTCAATGTGAGAAATGTAAGCGTGTGGTGGTGCAGGAAAGAGAGCAGAACTGTGATGTCTCTGGACCCCTGATGGCTCCTAGTGAGTTTCCAGCACCACTCCCAAGGCAGGACCCAGAAACAGCCCCCAGTGTGGTTCCAGAGTCTTCTTCCTCACCTGCATAGAGGGTTCAGTAAAGGCAAATCTTTACCTGAAGGAAAGTGTATTGGCCCAGCAAATGCAGGGAAGGGAGGATCTCAGCAAAGAGGGTTTCCATTAATTGGAAAATATGTGGAAAAGAAAGAAATGGACTTTGATCTCACATGAAGGAATGAAAATGAGAGCTTTTGTGGCCAGAAAGATGAGGGAAGATACTGTCTCCTACCACCTGTGTGAGCTTGGACACCCTACAGAGAACCAATTTCTCCATTTCCTCATCTATGAATGGGAATAATTATAAATTCCTACCAATTTCCATTTCCTCATCTGTGAATGGGAATAATTATATAATTATACTTACAATTTGCCATGAGAATTAAATGTAAACTATCACACACACACATCAGCACTTCATCACCTAGGTTGCCTTCCTCCTGATTCAGAACAATTTTTTTTGGCTTAACTCCCTTTTTTTCCAGCTTTATTGAAGTATATAATGGTCAAATAAAATTATATAATGTAAGTTGTCCAACATAATGATTTGATAAACAAAATATTTTATTTCCTTGTTTATTTCACTTTTCCCCATGGAAGTCATTTCCCTCACATGGTCCTTTTCCTTCTCTTCCTTTCCCCAGTCTTTCTACAGCAAAATCAGCCTTGCCCTTTCATTCCTTCCTAGAATTCTCTGAAATGTTAGATGATATATTCTGTCTGTGCTAACTCCCAGTGCCTGAAAACATTTGCCCCATGTGGTGGGACGCAATATTTGAGTGCTTTGGCCCTTAAGTATCTACCGGACCAAGAGTTCCCTACACCCTAATTCTGCACAGAGAGAGATGTTTAGGTTTTTGGAACTATAGTACAAATGGAGTGCAACATATGGGACACTCGCACCTACTCTAAGTGGCACAGAGTGCTTTGCAAAAAAAGCAGAACAAAGCAAGATCCTCTTTGTGCCCCCCAAAGATTCCAACTTTTCACTCTGTAGACACCTAGGTGAGCCCTAGGTGAGCCTTAAGCATCTCCGGCCCTCCCTTCAAGTCTCAGAAGCCAAATAGCAATACTGAGTGATAGACAGAAGTGCATGATGTCCCTAAGGGAGAAGACAAATTCTACCCCCTTTGCAGAAAGCTTCAGGTGTCTATGAGTCCATCTCCACCTCAAAGAACAGAGAACAGGGCTTGTCATCATGTGTTTAAAATATTCTATATCACAAGTGGAACGTTTTTTAAAAACAATGAAGTTGCCACATGGGTTTCAAGTGGTATATCAAGCAACCTAATGGGCCATCCTGCCTCCCTGTGAAAACACATAGATAGATGGTGGTGGTGTCCACCAGTCATCTTGATAAAGGTGAGAGATCAAGGCCATGCTTCTCATGTTTGGTTAGCAACTTCTCAGAACCATCACCCATGAAAGTTTCAAGTAATTCTCAAACCTTTCATATCCAGAAATGTTCCATGGAGAATTATTCTATGGATTTTCGGAAGAAATAACAAACGTTATAATATGTTGCTACTGCTAATTCTGCTCCAACTGTGAAGTACCATGATATGGTTTGGTTGTGTCCCCACCCAAATATCATCTCCCATAATTCCCACGTGTCATGGGAGTGCCCCATGGGAAGTAATTGAATCATGGGGGGAGGTTTTTCCCATGCTGTTCTCATGATAGTGAGTAAGTCTCACGAGATCTCATGGTTTTATAAAAGGGAGTTCCCCTGCACATGCTCTCTCTTTGCCTGCCACCATGTAAGACATGGCTTTGCTCCTCCTTGCCTTCTGCCATGATTGTGAGGCCTTCCCAGCCATGTGGAACTGTGAGTCCATGAAGCCTCCTTCCTTTATAAATTACCCAGTCTTGGATATGTCTTTATTAGCAGTGTGAGAACAAACTAACACATACCACCACCAGAGCTAGGACCAGGTTCTGACCCATGCCAGAGCTTGGTGACACCATGAGACCTGAAAACAGTTTTACACCACCTTGACTAGTTTCTCTACGTATCTCTATGTTCCTCTGATAGTCTTACATCATAGTTCCCAATAGCCAGGTAATGTAACTTTAACATTACAAATTTGTTCAAATGCATGATATTAGCAATGGGGTTACTGGGATCAACTGCTCTCTCTGCCTCTTTCCACCCTGACCCCCAGCTATGCTTCCAGTGCTGCCACAATCCTTCACATGGCTTATGCTCTTCTATTAGCAGGCACTGTGTTCATCTCTCACATTCATTATCTTACTTAATCCCGTGAGATGTCTGCTATTTTAGTCCCATTTTACAGATGAGAAAACCAAAGCTTGAGATAGATGAAGCAGTTTTCCAAGATCTAATCTAATCTGTGGAGGAGTCAGCCCTCAAACCCAGATCCACAGCAACAACAAAGCCAGCTCACACGAATCACAATTCATATATACATTCTGCCTATTCTTAGCATGTTTTCTGCCCCTTAGAATGAAAGTCACATAGAATACAATAAAAATCACTGATTACCTATTTTTAACTAAAATACAAGTGTATTGAGTGGGGAATTTCTATTGAGTCATCCAACATGGAGATGTGGGAAGAACTAGAGAAAGGCAGAGGATATATTTGGGCCAAGCTCTCTGCCATAGTTTAGTGCCAAACCTGGGGGGCTGGACAGCTAGGTGCTAGATCTGTCTCTACCATGTAGGCTTGCTGTGAAACCCTGAGCAAATCCTCCATCCCCAGGCTCATTTCCTTGTTTGCAAATTATAATAGCCCATCCCATCAGGTTGTTGCATCAGGTATTACCTAGTGACATTTGAATATGGAAACGAGAACTAGCTATTATATATAACCATTCACACATATTAATATATTTTCTTTCTCTTCATCATCCCAATATAGTTACTTCATGTTTTTGTTAAGTAAATATTCAACATTTATTAGTTATTGTAACTAACTTCTGTTTACTGCTGAACTATGGATTGCGTCATTAAATTTTCTTTCTTACATACTTTTTTGTTTTCCCTAAAGTTAATAATTGTCTTATTTCTTATTTCCCTCCTTTTTTGGGTGAAATGTCGATAAAAAGTTCTTTGCCAAAACCAGAAAGTTTTTCTCAATATATGCAAGCAAATCAGACAACGGATCAGTTCCACCTTCTTTCCTCCTGCTCTGATCCAGAGTGGCTTCTCTGCAGGCATTCTGCACAGCGGACATTCTAGCGCTCCCCTTTGCCTTCACCCAAGGAATATCTTTGGCCTCTTTTTGGGTCTGGACCTCTTATTCCCTAGACTCCAGATCTTCCTCTTGCCTAGTTTACTCTTTTGTTTTAAAGGCACATATCATTTAGTAGCCTTCTGAAAAATTCATAAAGACCTTATACATCTGAAAATACTTTATTCCATTCCAAAATTTGATCAACTTCACATTCATTATCTTATTTAATTAACTGAATGCCCATTATTTTATTCCCAAAGCAATGGGAGGCAGTGGCAGAATACTGACTTCTAGGTAAGAGTTAGTTAAATTTTTCAATATAATTCTCTATTCCCTCCTAGCTCCAAGTAGTGTTTTTTCAATGTGATTCTCAATCCTTTGCATGGGAACTGTTTTTTTTCCTGAACATTTTAGTAGATTTTCTTTATTCCAAATGTTCTGAAATGTTTCAATGATGTGTCTGGGGTGTGTGTGTGTGTGTGTGTGTGTGTGTGTTCCATTCATTACGTGAACATTGAGTTGACTCTTTATAATGTGTGGCTGTTATAATCTTGTCTCTTGGTTCAAGGAAATTATCTTTCTTTAATTCTTTAACAGTTCTCTTCCCTCCATTTTATCTGTTATCTCTTTCTGAAACTCCTGTGGATTTAGATGTTGGACTTCCTGGGCTGATCTTCAAATTCTCATGTCTGCTTTCATTTTTTCATTCCCATTCTTCTCAGAGATTTTTTTTCCTCTGTTTTCTAGTTCATTCATTCATTTTCATTTCCACTTTGGTATTTTTAATTTCCAAGATTTTATTCTGGTTTTCTGAATATTCCTTTCCACAGTTGCCTGTTCTTGTATCATAAGTGCAATATGCTCTCTTACCTCTAGAAATAAATTAGAGATTTTAAAAGATGTTTTCCTCTGCCCTGCACTGCCTCAGTTTCCTCAAATTATTTTTTCTTTCTCTCTTCATCTCTCTCTTTCACATTAGAGGACTTTCAAGAATGGTCATCTGTTTCATTCAAGAGTAACACATCCAAGGCTGACTAGAAGTTTCAGGAGCATGGGTGGGGTTACAAATGGTGAACTTTACTGTGACATGGAGGAGAGTTGGCACTTTCATGAGAGGCCTTTTATAGATTGTTCACTTTCCCCAGAAGACTGTCATTTGCTCTCCCTCTGCCAGGGTATAAGGCAAGCTGTCGGCACTTTGAAAGAGAAGAGAGAAACTGGGATCTCACTCTTTAGTAAACAGACTTTGATTTAAAACCTCCTTATTTTCCTTATTCCATATTAACTGTTCTACTGTGCCTGAGTGTCCCATAGTCCAGATAACTGGCTCAACTTCATTAGAAAGTAAACTGTTGTATGTCTTGGTCCAGCGGGGGGAGGGATCCGGTCTATTTGGTCATTCTGTAAATCTACTCACCTGTTTTCACTCTGACCCGTATCTCACCTTCTACCTTCAATTTATGAGCATTTCCAGAATTTGGCAGAGCAAAACAGCCTGCTTTTTGTTGATTCTTTCCCCTACAAGCTTAAATTTCATGATTATTTTAATGCTGTGCCAAGTCAGTTACTATTTGTTTATTCTTCTTTGAGCTTTCAAAATGTAGTTGGCATTTCTTCCCTGATGCCATCTCCTCTTTCATTCTCTTTGTCCTTTGAGTGTTAAACTTTTTAAAATGTCGTTTTGTAGGATTTCAGGTGCCATATTGAACTCAAAATACAGTTTCCACTCCTTGCACTTAATAGGATATCAAAAGCATTCTCCTCCATACGGAAAACAGAGAGTAAATAAAACACTTCATTTCAGTAGAATACTGAAAACACATTTGAACGGCTTTCTCATAGTATATCTAACCATTAGCCTATCATTGGAAACTTAGAATGAATGAAAATTTCATTATTATAAATAGCATCAAAGTAGCCATCCTTTCACATGAAGTTTAGTCTTGTCTCTGATAATTTCCTTAAGATCTATTTCTAGAATAACATTAAGTCAAGTGTTCTAAATTTTTGAACTATTGATACATGTTACCTAATTGATTTCCAGAAAGGCAGTAATAAATCAGCACTCTTCCTCAAAGAAGAGGCAGTAGTTAAGTGGAATTTATCCCATCATCACCACCAGTATCATTTCTCAAAATCTTTATCGGTCATGTCCCCATTATTGTTTTAATTTGCATTTCCCTGTTGACAAATGTGACTACATTTTTTCCATATATTTATTGGTAACCTATATCTTCTGTTAATTGCTCCTGGACCGAGCTCATTTTTTTCCTAGTGAAATGTGAGGTTATTTCTTATTTGTATGAGCTCTTCATTTGTTAAAAACATCAAGCTTTTTTGGCCAGATTTCTCAAAAACATTTTTCCATTTTATTTTTTTAATTGAATACAATTCTTAGAATTTATCTCTGAAACACAGAGAATTTTTACATTTTTACATAATCAAAATTGTCACTTTTTTCTCATTTATGCTTAGAGGGTTTCTCATCCCATGATCAGATAAGTGTTACCCTACATTTTCTCCTCTTTAAAATATGTTTTGAATTTTTTGCATTTTACTCTTTTCCTTCTGAAATTTAATTTGCAGTATTTTCTCCCAATCAGGTAACTCAACACCACTGATTGCATACTTGTCAGTTTCTCAACCAATATGTAATGTAATTTTGAACACATTTTAAGCTCTTATATTTAATAGTCTGTTTCTTGGCTCTTTCAACCCCATTTGTCTGTTGATTCTTACTCCAGAATATCCTGTTTTTGGTTACCATTAACTTTATAGTACATTGCAATGTCTACTAGAGAAAAACCTGCTTTACTGCTCTTCTTTTTCTAAATTTTTAAACTCTCTCATTATATTTATTATTCAAGATGAACTCTAGAATATTTGGTCAAGTTTCCAGAAAATGACAGAAGCAACATGATTTCGATTAGAATTGTATTAAATATGTAAATTCATTTGAGAAGAATCGAAATGCTGAGCATATCCATTCTTCCTTTCTAGGAAGATGACGCCTATCTCCACGCATCCCAGTCTACCTTATATCTACTCTGGGAGTTGTATTGTTTTTCCAGTACAGAGTCTATATAATTACTCAATCAGTTTATTTCTGGATATTCTATGTGTCGGTACTATTTTGAATAATTTTTATCTTCATAGTTTCTAAATGATTATTATATCAAAATGTTAGTTACTAATTTTTATATATTTATTTTATATTGAGTCAACTAACTCAACTCATAATTTCTAATAATTTTTCAATGTTTCTAAGAATCTTTGCTTTACTATGTAAACAGTAATTTTACCTGGTGATATCATTTTTGTCTCCTCTTTTCTATATCTTACTTTGAACCAGGTATTAGTAGGCTGTCATGAGTGAAACTGTAGACAACCTTGTCATGATCCTGGTTTTAAAGAAAATACTTTCACAACGAGAATAATAATTGCTAATTTTTACTCAGTGCTTTCTGTTTTCCAGTCACTTTGCCAAGGGGTTTAACTACATTACTTCCTTCCATCTTCAATCATTTTAGGAGAAAGTTACTATTGTAATCCCATTTTAAAGACAATGAAACTGAGGGTTTAGAGTAGAAATATATCCAAGGTTATCCAACTAGTCAATGACAATGCAGGATGTCAACGCCACATTGATTTGACTCCAGAGCTCATGCTTGTCACATATTAGTATTTCAAGTAAGCATGATTTGTTGATAGGAGTTTTTAAGGAGGGCTTTGAGACTTTTTTCCTGTCTCTTTTGGTGTGTTGTTTGTTTGACTGAATATTTGAGCTGAGAAGATGGAGAGAGAAGAGCAGGTTGCTTCTCAGCAGGCAGAACATAGACATGAAGAGAACACTGAGTACATTAATGATGCAAGAAAAGTACAACAGAAAAATGCTTCCCCATAGTTCCACAAGTTGTGTGTGGACACCAAAATCAATTACTAATGAAAAGAATACATTTTAAAGGCCAAAAAATTGCATCTTAGAGTTTTAGTATTATTACAACACAAACAAAGCTATATTATGTAACCACTTACCCATTTCAGTTTCCAAAATTTCTCAAAGAGCATTTTGGTCTCATTAACTCAGATCTTTGAGTCACTGAATAGTAAGGCAAAAGGTGGGGTTAAGGTGATTTGTGCTATTTAAGGCTCATCTTGGCAAGAAGCTGAGTTGAGGGAGACAGTGTGCCTCCTTTTCCAGTGTGGAAAAAGGAATCCAGCAATGCAAAAAATAAAGTCTTTAAAAGTGTTACACAAAATTATGTATTTCTGCAGCATATCATCCCAGGCTTAGTGACTGTGTAATAGCCCTGCTGAACTCCCACCACTGCAAGAAGATCGTGCGCAAAGCATTATGATCAGCACAGGAAACATGAAGCTCTTACTTTTCCACCAGACAATTTCAATTGTTGGGGTTGGTAGGAGAAGTGTTTCCTTAAAAGTCATTACATAAAAGTTTTTAGCTTTGAGTGCTAAAAGAGTTTGCAGCATTTAAAGGGCCACACTCTTTTATAGGAAGGGGACAATTGATTCGCGCCAATTAGGTGTTCACGTAAGAAAACAATTTTTTTTTAACAAGCGTTAGGAACACTTATCCTTGACCAGTAAACAGAGAGATGGTTTGATCTGAGCAAACACACATAGGATTGTGCTTCTGACCTGGGTTTTAATCCTAGCCCTTTCGTGCAGGGCTCTTAACCTGTCAGCTCTGGATCTATTCATTTAACCATTGGTAATAACAACATTGCTGCCATTTCCTTGATAAGGCTTCTGTGAGATTGAAAAAGGGGTATACATGGAAAAGTGCTTTTGAAAACGGAAATACACTTGATATGTGTAAGGAAAGATCCAACCGTTTCCAGGACACTCTCCCTGAAGAGTAGTCATATTTATTGCTCACCTGAACTCCTCTGAAAAAGACAGTCATTGGCAGTAATGGAGTTCTGCAGAGAGCCAGCCTGTTTCCATTTCAGTTCAAAGCCCTTGAGGCAGCAAACTTTCAATCCAGGCACTGCCCCTGAGTCCCGAGTAAATTGTCTGTTTCCCCAATATATGTGGTGAGCATTTAAACAGATCATATTCTTTTATCAGGCAGTGAAAATCAAAATTTAAAGGCTAAAGGAAGGATGACCTATTTTACATGGACTTTATGAGAGGCTTTAGAGAGAGGTGTCACGTGATCCTAGGACGACTTGATAACGTCAGCTCTGGGTCACCACACGGCTCCCTTTTCCCTCAGTCCCTTCGGCCAGTCGTTTCTTTTATACACTGTACAGTGGCTCCGTGTACTGGGGACTAGCTTAAATCGAGCTTGAGACAGGGGCCATGGAATGATTGAGTAGTGAATTAGATAGAAAATTGCAGCTTTTGCACCATAAGTGAGAGAATCGCTGCATTCAACCAGTTGCTATGACTTGAGGATTTCTCACTTGTTTTGACTTTTTTTTCACAGACAAACTTGATGTCAAACATATTTGTCTCTTTAGATACACAAGAGCTGCCTGTTGCCCTCGACCTTCTTTTAAAATCTTCCCTCTACATCTCAAATACTCCTTAGCCATCATTGGCATAAGTTGTGACATATGAAAATCAATGTTCAAGAAAGAGTTGGAGGAGGGAAAAGTTCAAGTCTTAAACCCACTCAAGGTTCATTGGGCCCGCATCAGAACAATCAGCCATGAATGTGGGACACAGGAGTACAGAAGGCTGAACATAAAAGGCAAAGATACCACAGAGAGAATTGATTTCTTGTATTGGTTATTTGGGTTTTACACAAATTTGTACCAAGAGGTACATAAAATTGAGTCAAACTTGAAAACTGTAAAATCACTGGATTGGTTTATTTGCATTTGTTCATTCACGCATGAGCACAACTAGTTGTTCTAGAACAGGCAGATGAGGGCACTGGTTATATATGGCCACTTGATTTCAGCACACATGACTTGAGCCTGCTCTATGCCTGGAAGTGTGCTAGGCCCTGAGAGAAATAGGCAAATGAGTAAGATTTAGATTCTGGCCTCCAGGGATTGATACATAGCTCTGATTCCAGACAGTGAGAAAACTACTGGGAGAGAACCATCAAATGCTTTGGCTGTCTCCCTAACTGAGGTATAGCTTTTTACAGTAGACATAAAGCCCCATGAGCATAGATTAGGCTAAGGATAAGGCAAACACCTCCGCAAGTCTTCCAAGTCCCCAGACAATCTGATGCCACCCAGATGGAAGGATCTCTCCCCAGTGCCTGTCTACACCGCACAACACAACTAACCACTTAGTGTGGTTCTTCAAACATAACCACACATTTACTCTTCCAGGTCTTGTTCACAAGCCTCCTTCTACTTAGAACACTTTGATACCATCTTTGCCAACCTAGAAATCTGATTATTTTCCCTGCAGCCCAACTCAGTGATCCTTCAGGAGAAAATGCTCAGTGAGATGTCATTCCAAGGTCTCTCCCAGCCTCTAAGTCAGTAATATGTGAACCTAAGAAATACATAGAACAGTTCACCTCCGTTGAATCATGAAGCCATTCCTGATGCCCTGAGGCATAATTAGGCCTCTGAACTTCCATCCCACATGCTTCTTCTGCTACTATAGGACTAAATGCACTGAATTGTAAATAGTTGTTTGTTAGCCATTTACTAGTTTATCCTTCCAAGTAGAATGAGTAAAACTCAAGGGCAGTGTCTGCATCTTACTTCATTTTTGTCCTATCTAACAAACAGTCATGTGGCCATAGCTAAGTGTCAATCACTCTTCCAAGTGCATTGCATGTGTTTCTTCATTTAGTCCTTACCACAGCCCTATGAGATATATTACTATCATTATCCAATTTTGCCCATGAGGGAGCTGAGACACAGCAAGTTTAAGTAACATGCTCATGATCATACAGCTGAGTGGGTAACCAGCCTGGTTGTTAACCAGGCTCTTACTTGTTCCTTTATGCTGCCTTTTGCCTATCTTTGTACCCTCAAGGCTTGGCTCAGAGGTCCAGTATGTGGAGCTCACTAAATACACATTAGCTGATTAAATGACTGAGCAGGTGACCAATCAGTACTGGTTAGTTCTGGCTAGACCCTCCTGCAAAGTTCTAGGCTATAGAAGTTAGGGATAATAAGCAGATTTTGAGACGGTTCAGAAAAACTCAAGAAGATAGAAATGAAGAATTATACTTACGGATTTAGGTTGCTTAGCCTTGAGAGCAAAAGCCAAAGGCTGGTTTCATAATGATCATCAAGAAAGGAAGGCTGATTCGTGAAGACAGTGACTGAGCTGTTTTTCTCCACCTCCGGGGAGGAGAAAGGAGCAGAACTGTGCCTAAGCTGCAATGGGCAGAGTTTAAATCCACACAAGGAAGAATTTCCTTGGCCTACGTATCATTTGTTAGACCTAGGAATGAGTTATAGAGAGAGGCTCCATTAGGTTATCTGTCTTCAGCCTTTTGGACTTGCTTCTGCTCAGAGTGAGGAACACGTAGAATGAAAACAAACAATACAAGGTCTCCCCCAGCCTTATGAATCTGATATTTGAATCTAAGAAATACATCAAACACTTCGTCTTCTTTGATTCAACAAATGAAAAAATGAATTGATGAATGAACATGTCCCACATTTAAAAGGCAATAACAAAAAATTACAATCAGCAATAAGAAAAGGGGTCTTCTTTTGTGCTACAGATGTAATAATAGAAGAAAAATAGAACTTATTTAAGCTCTTCTCTATGGCAGCTATGATCCAACTATCTCTTGCTAGGTCCATCATCCTCTTAACATAAAATTAGAAAAGGTCAGTCTACATCCTCAGGTGCTGGCTTTGACCCATCATCACCATTTACTAACTTGATAGATGACAGTATCTTGATGCATATTTCTTTAAACATGAAGTAAACTCAAAATATGAACCACTATTTCATCAATGTCCAATCTAAAGCACTTTAAACAGGAAGAAACAAATCCTTCCCCGAGAACAGGAAACAACATCAAACCTACTTATTTTTTTTTCCTACATGAAAACTGAAACATGAACTAGTAATGGAATTGAAAGAGAAGGTAGACAGCACACAAATCTATATCCATATTTGGTACTATTTCAAAACTATGATTCTCCTTTATTTTCTGTTAATGGCAATAAAACCTTATACTTGTAGAATGTTTTACAGTAATAAAAGTTATTTAAAACAAAGATTATTTCACTGAATTTGTACCTGAAAGGTAAGTATCTTCCTTTTCATCTTATAGAAGCAGAAACAGCTCAGATAAATAAGGGACTTGATTGAGGTCACCCTGATAGTCCTTCAGCCAGGCCTTCTCACTTCTAGATTGATCATTTCAGGTACACCTGTGCTGGGTGCCTAGTAAGCACCCAGTACACCTCTATTAATAGAGAGCTGTGCTGTGGCCCTATAAAACCTTGAGAAATCCAGCTGGTCTAATGATTTTGGGAGACCTGGGATAAGAGAAACTGCTGTATCTGTTCTGAGTACAGAACATCCACTATCAGTGAGGGCCTGCATTCTAACTCAGGCTTTCCCTGCTTGCAAAATTATCTCCTCGTGAAAAACCTGGCTCAAATGCCATCTACTCTCTGAAATTGTCCCTATTCCCCTTGCTCCAGGTAGAGGGACAAAATCCTATAAGCTCTGGATCCAGGCTGCTTGGGTCTCAGTCCCATGTACTAATTAAGTGACCTTACCCTCTCTTAACCAGCCTCATCTACCAAATAGGAATACAACTAATATTCCTCTTATTCAGAGATGGTAAGGAGTCAATGATTTTATATCAGAATAATGCTTCCAACAGCTCTTGCCACAAAGTAAGCTCTGTGTTTGTTAATTATCATTGTTAACTATTCCTGAAATTATTGTCATTGGTAACTATTCCTGCAATTATTACCTTCTCCGAGTCTTCACAGGGCTTTGTTTATCCTCCTGATTTATTACTCATATTTTTTATAACTCTTCTCCACGATTTGGTTAGTTATTATCCACCCCATCATCAGCCCAGAGACCTCAGTTTCTCTTCCAATAATCTCTCTTCAGATCTCTTTTCAGATGAAGGCACTGATACCCACTTATATCTACTGCCAGCTGAAGGTGGCCTGGCTCTGCAAGGTTTTTCTCCTCCTGCCTCTTTAGATTTATCTCCCACCATTCCCACCTCACCCTGAACAGCTGGTATCACATCCAACTGCATGCTCCTCAACACACACTTCAACACTGCTCTCTTTCCTATGTCTGACATAGGCTCTCTTTTGCCTTGAATTGTCTTCCCAGTTCTTTGTTTGGCTTAATTCCTTTTCTTTGTTTAAGAATTAGCTCCATGCAACTCCTAAGACAGACTGGAGGCCTACCTACAGTGCTCCCATGATACATGGAGCATTTGGTGGTTGTCCTATCATCATAAGGACCTGCTGTGCTCTCCCACTGTTGACCTTGCGTTCTAGGGCAACATCCTCAGTCACTTTCTCATCTCCTTAAGTATGGATGTGCTTTGCACATGGCGGAGGGGGGCGGTATTCAAAAAACATTGAATGGCTGGTCTCATTAAATAGATAATAGATAGATAATGACACATACTGTGCATTTGATGGGTCACCAAGCAGTGCTTACTGATGTGTTCTTCTAAACACTTTCAAGAAAGTGATTCATTTAATCTCCATGACAATCTTATAAAGTCGCTACTATAATTATCCCCATTTTATAGGCGAGAAAACAGAAGCGAAGTGAGATTTGAAAACTTTACCAGTGCTACACAGTTAGGAATTAAGAACACCAAGGTTAGGACTCAGAGGTCTGTCTCAAGATCAATAGGTTCTTGACGCATGTGCTACAGTACCTGTTCAAAAAGGGTATCATAATAGTAAAGATATCTAAACAGACACAGACAATATGTTCTAGTTCCAATTTTACAGATGAGAAAGTTGCGGAAGAAAGTTTATGGAGAAGCAGTTCAGGGGAAAAAAGGTAGAAAGCTGAACTGGAAGATGATAACCCTTGCTCCTCACTAGCCAGTGCTGGCACTTGGACCAATCTCTTATTCTCCCTCTTCATGTAAAATCGAGACCTTGAGAACCTGTCTCTGCTTCCTTCCAGATCAAATATCCAATTTCACTTAGCTTTGGCAAACATTCATCTGGGGCTTATTGCGCACCAGGCTCTGTAATGCACCTTTATCCTTGAGGAATTCATCTCTTTGTGGGGAGACAGGCACAGATAGACAATATTTCTAGACCAGTTCAAAATGGCCACAGTGCAGTGACACGGGTTGTTTTAAAGGAAACCATCCCAACATGAAACATTATCCAGACATGAGGCCTTGGCCCCTCCATAATATTTTCCATCTAACAACTGGCCAAAACAATGACGTATCATCAAGGATCCATCCCATCTTCCCTCCAAGTCATCACCCAAGCATAATCACCTCAGTTTACAATTAAGAAGCCAGTGGTCAGGCTAAGTTTGCCTGTGGTCATACAGCTCCCTGGTGGCATAAGCCACTGCCATCTCTGTCCCTGAGCACTCTCCCAGAACTGAAGTGGGCTATGGGGGACAGGAGCATTAACTGTGCTACAGCTGCTGTTGGTTTTCCAGGATGGTTATATGCTTAAATGGATTTTCAGATTTACAGTTGATTCTAGAAATTGCATCTAGTTCATTTCCAACTCCGTAAGTAAAAGCTGGTTCACTTAAGGCAAACAGCATCCAATTAAAATACATTCTGTAGAAGTGAATGAGCAAGGCATTTTACCCAACTCTTGACTTATTAAAAAAAGAAAATCCTATCGGGGAAGTTCTCAAAGAGCAATCCCATCACATTATTGTGAGATGAAAGAGTTAAAGTACGAATGATAAAATATAATGTGAAAATATACTCTGAGGCCAGGTGTGGTGGTTCACACCTGTAATCCCAGCATTTTGGGAGGCCGAGGCAAGAGGATCATTTGAGTCCAGGAGTTCAAGATCAGTCCAGGCAACATACAGAGATCCCAACTCTACAATAAATAAAAGATACTAAAAATTAGCCAGATGTGAGGTATACACTTGTAGTCCCAACTACTCAGGAGGCTGAAGTGGGAGGATCACTTGAGCCCAGGAGGTAGAAGCTGCCGTGAGCCATAATTGTGTCACTACACTCCAGCCTGAGAGACAGAGGGAGATGCTGTCTAAAAAATAAAAATAAAAAAAGAAAGAAAAGAAAAGAAAGAAGAAGGAAGAAAGAAAAAAGGAAGAAGAAGATGAGGAGGAAACAAAGAAAATATACTCTGAGAAGCAGTCTTGGGTAAGCGGGATACAGGTTTCAATGTCAAGCCAAATGCGTCCATACCCCTTTTCAGCATCTCACTAGCTGTATGACTGTGGGCATGTTCCTTAACTTGTTCCTTAACATGTTCCTTAACACCTTAACACCTTTGCCTCCACTTCCCTACTTGTACAAAATAAACAAATAGTATCTGTCTGCCAGAGTACTTGTAAGAATTATAAGTTTAGTTTAGTGTCTGGCATAGAGTAAGGGTTAAAAAAATAAACTATTAAAAAACATTTTATTAAAGACTTAATGATTCAGAGATTGATTATTTCATTAGAAGATCATCATGCTTTTTCCCTTTCTTCCTGCCTGCCCACGTCACAGCTGCTTATAAGTTATTATTCCATCAGATAAATAATGAGATAAAAATTTAATTCAGATGGCATAGCAACAGAAGTGGGAATAGGATAGGCATTGGAGTCAAACAGGTGTGAACTGAGACCCTGAATGGCTTTGGACGGGTTATGTAACCTCTCTGAGGCTTGCTTTTCACATCTGTGAAATGGGGATAATCATATCTACCTTCTAGGCTTCTTACAAGGATTGAAATATGTGTGTATGTGTGTTCACTCTCTCACACACATACAACTCCTAGCACTGTGGTGGGAAAATACTAGGTAAGTGGAAAAGTACTGAATCAGTTCCAGTAAGAAATATAGTACTTGGCTAAACTAAAGCTTCAGCACCCATCACAATTCATTCGTAAATAATCTTTACTTCCCTAGCTACATTACTACCATGGATGGCCAAAGGAAGTCATCCTCACCACAAAGGCCTTGCCTCGGGGGCCATCAGATTTAGTTTCCTCTCTTAGGGACAGCTTCGGTGTCCACTGAAGTAGGTTACTCCAGGCATATGGAAACCCAGCCTAGCAATACGAATGAGTGGGGGCAGCAGGTAGACCTCTTGGGGATGTTCAAGAGGTGCAGAAGCAGATGATGTTGTAGCTGACACCCTATGACATACTTTCCACCCAACGCCTTGCAGTACCAAGAGTCAGTGAAACCAAATCAGAGACTAGGATGCCCTTTTTCTAACACTACCTCCACTAGCTAGAAGGCGGGGCTCCAGCTATCACAATGGAAATGACAGGGGTCGACCAGCTGTACAGGATCACATCTTTGCAGGCAAACAGCACAGGCAATATTTTCATTAGGAGCCTTTTGGTAAATTAATCTGCTGAAGGGTCACGGGATGCTGACAGTGATATGACACAGGCATTTTTACATGAACGTTTGAACTTCATGTTTCTAGTTTAAATATTTTATCTACAGAGATGTCTGTCTGAGTCATCTCCTCACATTCTTCCTCCCTTCACTCTCCTTTGAAATAAAGACTATATAAGATGACAACTTTCTAAAGGAAAACATGCAAACAAAAGACAAAAATCCAAAAGTCACATTAATATACCATAAAATATTTGAATATTTGTTTGGACCCCTGGAGACCTACCACATGTCATCCTGAAAGTAGCAGGCAGAGATTTATTTTGTATCCTTTTCTACTTCCTGAATAATGCTCCCACTCAAAGTGAAAGGATTCCAATTTCATGGCAGGCTAGAGGGTGTTTTTTTCGGAAGCTTCTTACTTAACTTCACATTGCATACAACAAAACATACCAGTCAATACCAGTATTACATTTCACTGAAATTTCTGTTGAGGAAGAAATCTTCAGAAAAGGCTCCCTCTTTTTATAAAAGAGAGAATTTTTTAATTGACATTAAAAATCAACTCATTCTGAATTACCATTTTTATATGAAAGTTTCTGTTATAGACAAAATGGAAAATCAGAGTTTCACTTTATCCAACCTCATCCCTAAGAAAAGCTTCATACACAGAAGTATTCTTTTTTCCATACGCTAGCAGCATTATTAAAAAAGAAACAGAAAAAAAAAGCTCTGGCATCAGTCTTCAATATTGTTGTCTAATTAAATGGCAATGGAGTGGATGCATAAAAATATGCATTAGAGGTGTGTAATGCGTAATGTGAAGAAGAGTAATCAAAGCCATTCAACAGGATTTAGGAAAGGATTTCAGCTGGCAGCTTACGAGACAGGAGCATATAATTTTGCTAATTTGAGATAGGTATTGTAACATATAAACATTACTGCTTTGCATATTTTAATGAAAACTGCTTCTACACCAAAATGAATCCTTTAGCTTGAACTCTCTGCATACCACAGAGCTTCTACCTGTTATGAGTTCAGCATAAATAAGGAAGGCACGCAAGCTGCATTAAAAGAATGGTCACCTCATTAAAATAGGTTAAAACCAAGCCCCTATTCCAAGCTACTATAACACCATAAAGTAAGTCTGATGACAGGTGTTGTATTAAATTTTTATATCACAATGAACTTGTACTCACACAAACCAACTCTGCCTGTTTCCCTTGATAGACACCTGCAACTTGTTAATTCAAGAAACTTTATTAAGAAAGTATAAATTTGGCAAAACCTATAGATTTGTAAAACCCTATTAGCTTGCTTGAGAATCTAGAGTAAATGTATTTGGGGTCTTATATGCATGGTTTGCAAAGACATAGAAACTACTGATGACTTTTTTCAAAAGGACATGCTTGCAGATAGCACAGTTCCACAAATTGATGTATGCATATTACCTAGACTTGGAGCCGAAAGAGTTGAGAGAGATTTGGGTCCTGTGTGGAGCTGAGGACATCACTTACCTGCCAGCCTGCTTCTCTCTGAAGTACTTTTTTCCAGTCTTCTTCCAGCCTTGGGGAGGTCTCATCCATTGCTGATGCTGCTTGCACAAACTGGATTCGCCAGCGGCTGTTACTCTCTCTCCTTGCAAGCCTTTACCAAAGCAGCAGCCAGGGCAGTCCAGGGGCAGACTGTCGTGGAGAAAATGCCATGCCAGAGGATGAGGGATCGGGCAGGAAGAACCCACTGGGGAACAAATTCGGGACACATGGGGCTACCCAGACAGATGCCAACTGGCCAAGCTGAAGGCCAGCTCAGCCATCAAGCGTCCAGAGATTAGGAACAACCAAGCTCCAGGGCCGGTGGACAATGGGTCATTCTTATGCTTCTGGTGTAAAGGTCAGAAGAGGGAAGTGTGCAGGCTTGCTCTATGCTTTAGAAATATGCATTTCTATGTGTGCTCCCATCTTCTCCTTGCCCCAGTACACACACACACACACACACACACACACACACATGCTCACACACACACCAGAATTTGCATTGTTCTGCCGGGTTGCATCAGTGGGCTGGTGTATCCTAGAAGAAATAAACTATTTTACATAGTAGCAACATTTCATTTGAATACATCTCCCCCAAAAAGCAGCGTATGAATCACTCAGCAGCCAGTGAACATGAATAATAGCAAGCTCCTTTGGGTGAAAATAGACTCATTCCCATAGTTGAATCCTGAGCATCTAGAGTCCCTCCCCTTCCCCCATAAGATGTTTTGCAGGCAGGCATTTCAGTCTGACTGTGGGCCTCGACCCCTTTTCCAAATCAGTATCCAAAAGGATCTGAGGCTTTGGTTGGAATGAACTCCTCAAACTTTAGAACTCAAACCCAGTCAATGCTTCACTAGCACTTCACATGCAGAATGATGTTGGCTCGTGATACTAAGAATTGCCCTTCACCCCTAGAGATTCTTATCTAATTGGTCTAAACTAGGGCCCAAGACATTGGGAATTTTTTTAATGTTCTCCAGATGCACCCAGGATTAGAATCACAAAACTTGGTGCAGAGTATCATTTAAGATATCTCTGATGTAATCACTCATCTGACACCTGAATCCCCATGACCCGGTCTATACCACTAAATATGGTAAATTCACTACCTACCAAGACAGTCCTGTTCCATGGCTGATAATTTTTGTCCCAAAATGAACTGATTTCCTTCTCTCTGCAACTTCTACCCATGGACGTACTGCTTCTTAATTCTAGAATGAATGAGACTAAAGCCTACTCTACAGAACAACCCTTCAGAGATGCAAAGACAGTGGTACCCCATGCTCCCAAACTTCTACTAAAGTGTCTAATTTTCAGATTAAATATTGTTAGGTTCCTCAGAAAATGGTGTAAGATGGTTTCAGGTCACTTCTCCATTCTGGTTGCCAGTCTTGAAATGTATTCTACAAGTTCCCGTGCTTGCAGAAGTGATCATAATATTCTTGCTATGATCTATCATTGCACACACAGCCAAATGATCTCATGCCTTGTTTGAAAAATTGCCACAATATCAACCATAATCATCATAATAAGAGCAACCAACATTTACTGAGCATGGACCTAGGTGTCCAATGTTATATCATTATTGTGCTCCTGATTTACAGAAAAAGAATCCAGACTGGGTGCGATGACTCACGCCTGTAATCCCAGCACTTTGGGAGGCCGAGGCAGGCGGATCACGAGGTCAGAAGATCGAGACCATTCCGGCTAACATGGTGAAACCCCGTCTCTACTAAAAATATAGAAAAATTAGCCGGGCGTGGTGACAGGCGCCTGTAGTCCCAGCTGCTGGGGAGGCTGAGGCAGGAGAATGGTGTGAACCTGGGAGGCGGAGCTTGCAATGAGCCGAAATTGCGCCACTGCACTCCAACCTGGGCGACAGAGCAAGACTCCGCTACAAAAAAAAAAAGAAAAAGAATACAAAAGAGATAAGGACATTTGCCTTGGTGATGAGGTCAAGAGTTAGTTCAGATATAACTCCAAGGTCTACTTGAAGCTAGTCAATACTCTTTCACGATGCAGTCTCAGATCCCATTGGCTCTTTTGACAATCATACCTCATTAATACAGCACTTCCGTCAGTTATGACACTTAAGTTTGTTCTTATCTGAGATTATAAAGAAACACGTTTTGTAGACTATAAACCGTCATACAAACCTAGTTTGTCATTATTATCCTTTTAGTAATCACACGACTATACCTTCCACCTTGTCTCTAGTAAAACAGACACATGCAAAACCCTTTACTTGCCCAGTTCCTCCCTTTTACTGAGAATATACAGATGCTTCTCAGAGGTTCTTCTGAGGTGTAAGAGAGAAAGGCCAAGAAGACCAAGGTTCCAGAAAATTTCCCCAGAGACTAGACTCAATGGAAGCCTCACCCAGTCATACGGTTCTTCCCCCATTTCCCCTAAATCCTTATCAATAGCATCCCATAAGGACAACTGGGAGCAATTAGTTTTACCATTTGAATTGCACCATCTGCAATGTAGTCATATCTGTTCTTATGGAAGGCAGCACACGAGTGGTTGGAAGCATAGACTTAGATTTGATTATCAGCTCCATTATTTTCTAACTCTGTGTCCCTGGGCTGGTTACTCATCTTCTCTGAGACCTGGTTTCCATGTGTGTAAAGGGGAAGTGTGTGTTACCTTCTCAGGCACATTCTTGTCCACAAGTATCTAGTTCCCCTCTACTTCCAAGCCCACAGCAAGATAGCATTTCCCTAACCCCCTTAAAATCCAGCATAACCACATGACTTGTTTTGTCCAAGGAAATGTAAGAGGATGGGTATTAATTCCCAGGGTGGGGGAGGGTTCAATAACAGGCACTTGATTCTCAGTCTGCTCTTTCTCTATTGCAGTGATTGCAGATGCATGCATTGCTAAGCCATGCCTTAACATAGAGGCAGACAAGAATGCCGAGCCTGTTCTCAAGGAGAACAGGCGCCTTGGAGAGCCACCTGGACCAACAAGAGGCATTATGTGAATAAGAAATAAGCTTCCAGGCCGGGCGCGGTGGCTCAAGCCTGTAATCCCAGCACTTTGGGAGGCCGAGACGGGCGGATCACGAGGTCAGGAGATCGAGACCACCCTGGCTAACATGGTGAAACCCCGTCTCTACTAAAAAAAAAACAGAAAACTAGCCGGGCGAGGTGGCGGGCGCCTGTAGTCCCAGCTACTCGGGAGGCTGAGGCAGGAGAATGGCGTAAACCCAGGAGGCGGAGCTTGCAGTGAGCTGAGATCCGGCCACTGCACTCCAGCCTGGGCGACAGAGCGAAACTCCGTCTCAACAAAAAAAAATAAAAAAATAAAAAAAATAAATAAATAAGCTTCCAGTGTTATTTGTTACAACATAAGCTAGCCTATCCAGAGCAATACACTTTCCAATGCAGAGTGGTTCTGAAAATTAAATTTTAAAAAAATCTAGCTAGAACATAGATCCCAGGCATTGGGTAGTCCTGCAATATTATTTTAAATAGCTTCCATTATAGCCCCAGTCTAGTCTGTTCTTCCCAGACTCTCACACTTCACTATTTTGTCTTCCTTCTCCAGTCTTGATTTTTCCTGTTCATAAGATACCAGCATTAAGTGTCACAGTTTCTAAAGATGATGCAGAAATATGAATTTTAAAAAGAAAGAGCAAAGCATTCAACAATGCAGTATGCCTTCGTCTCAGAATCCAAACTCAGAACAGCATGACTTCCATGCTACCGATCACTTAGCAAGGAAATTAATGAAAGCAACGTAAAGCATCAAATAATAAACGTAGCTCTGTATGAATTTGATGCTGATAAAACAAAGTACATGTCTCCAAATTGTAAACATAATGAGAACATACATGAATACAAGAGCTAATTAAACAGCATAGCTTTTATTCACTGTGCTTAAATCAAGCACCAAAAAAAAATAAAATAAAAAGAACAGGTTTTTTTCTTCTTTGTTGGATGTCTTAATTAAATGAAGGAGAGACTATAAAAATAAACATCAAGGAAAGCATGGATAATGACTCTGGCCAAACCACGACACTGACATTTCATGAACTCTAAGTCTTTTATTTCAAGCTCTTGTGCTTCTTAACACCACACAAACTTGAGCTTCCTCTAGGACACCACTGGGAGATTCTTATTTTTAAATGTTTTCAAATGCAAGTGCTAATAACTAAATGGGAGTCCTAACCCTCATTACTTTAGAATGTGACCTTTATTTAGAATAGGGTCTTTTTTTTTTTTTTTTTTCGAGACAGAGTCTCGATCTGTCGCCCAGGTTGGAGTGCAGTGGCGTGGTCTTGGCTCAGCACAACCTCTGCCTCCCGGGTTCAAGGAATTTTCCTGCCTCAGCCTCCCGAGTAGCTGGGACTAAAAGCGCACACCATCATGCTGGCTAATTTTTGTATTTTTAGTGGAGGCAGGGTTTCACCATGTTGCTCAGGCAGGTCTCGAACTCCTGACCTCAAGTGATCTGCCCGCTTCAGCCTCCCAAAGTGCTGAGACTGCAGATTGCAGGCATGAACCACCACACCCGGCCAGAGATAGAGGCTTTACAAAGGGAATCAAACTGAAATGAGGTCATTAGGGTGGGCTTTAATCCAATATGTTTGATGTCCTTATAAAAAGGGGAAAATTGGGTCACAGAGACAGATGTAGACAGGGAAAAGGCCATATGAGGGTAAGGATAGATTCAGGGTGATGCATCTACAAGCCAAGGGAGACCATGGATTTCCAGCAACCACCAGATCCCAGGAGAGAGGCAGTGTCCTAGTCCACTTGTGCTGCTGTAACAGAATACCTCAGTCTCGGTAATTTATGAAGAACAGAAACTTATTTCTTGCCATTCTGGAGGCTGGGATATCTAAAACCAAGGCACCAGCAGGTTCAATCGTCTGGTGAGGGCAGCTTCTCTGCAGGGCAGGAATACTGTGTGCTCACTTGGCAAAAGGGCAGGTGACTGAACTATGTGAAGCCACTTCTATGAGGGACTTAATCACATTCACAAGGGAGGAGCCCTCATGGCCTCATCACCTCTTAAAGGCCTCATCTCTTAGTATTATCATGTTAACAACACCTGAATTCTGGAAAGGATCTATTCAAACCATAGCAGGCATGATATGGTTTAGATTTGTGTCC
Source organism: Trachypithecus francoisi (assembly GCF_009764315.1). Classification (NCBI taxonomy): domain Eukaryota; kingdom Metazoa; phylum Chordata; class Mammalia; order Primates; family Cercopithecidae; genus Trachypithecus; species Trachypithecus francoisi. The sequence continues at coordinate 23,336,273 of NW_022681454.1, forward strand.
CCACCCAAATCTCACATTGAATTGGAGGAGGGGCCTGGTAGGAGGTGATTGGACCATGCAGGTGGATTTTCCCCTTGCTGTTCTCAGGGTAGTGATTCTCACGAGATCTGATGGTTTAAAAGTGTGTGGCGCTTCCCTCTTCGCCCTCTCTCTCTCTCTCCTGCCACCATGCGAAGAAGGCGCTTGCTTCCCCTTTGCCTTCCACCATGATCATAAATTTCCTGGGGCCTCCCAGCAATGCTTCCTGTTAAGCCTACAGAACTGAGAGTCAATTAAACCTATTTTCTTCATAAATTACCCTCTCCTCAGTTAGTTCTTTATAGCAGTGTGAGAATGGACTAATACAAGGCATGAAACAGATTCTCATAGCCCCCAGAAGGAATCAACTCTGCCAACAAACAGTGTGATCTTCGACTTCTAACCTCTAGAACTGTGAGACGATACATTTCTGTTGTCAGCACTATCCACTTTGTAGTACTTTGTTACCGCAGTGCTAGCAAACTAATACACTCGGAATTAAAAAATAAAATAAATTTTTAAATAAAGTAAAAGTCATAGCAAGAATGTAGTATTTAAGCAGAGTAAACTAGGTACCTTATAAAAACTTTTACTCTACCATTTCTTGGCTCAGAATAAACAACACACTTTCAGTACATCAGGAGTGTGGGCCTGCAGTCATGCAGTTAAGCTGCCAGTACCATGTGAAATTTAATATCAAATTGATGCCAAAAAGTCATGGAAAACCTTTTCCTTACCCACTGTTTTTTCCCTCCAGATAAGCAGCATATTAAGAATATGCTGACTAATAAGAAATAGAGTTTTAGAATTTGTAACATTTTCCTTATGAAAAAGTTTTATATATGAAAAATCTATACAAAATGCATCAGTCAGTCCTCCCGTGATTTAAGATAAATTCCTTTAGCTTATAGAATTAAGCCAGGCACAGTGACTCACTCCTGTAATCCCAGTGCTTTGGGAGGCTGAGGTGGGAGAATAGCTTGAGCCCAAGAATTTGAGGTCACAGTAAGCTATGATGGTGCCACAGCGCTCCAGCCTGGGCAACAGAGCGAGACCCTGTCTCAACAACGAAGAAGTGGGGAAAACGTGGTTACGACTTCACCGTAAGAATCAAGCAACTAAAACATAGTTTTCCAGGTGAATTAAAACATGCACGCCACAGTGCTAAATGCTGGTAGAAGATGGTAATTTACCCTGATCTGTTAGATGCAAGTATTCAATCTAGAGGAGAAAACAAAAAAGTCTGGGGTGGAGGGAGCAGGAGAATATTGAGAAAATTAAGTACAGAGCCAAGGAGTCCCCAGGCATGGAAGAAATGAGATGATCTTTCACCTACCCATGGGATTTTGTACACACTTGCACTTAACAGCTATGACAGAATTTTTATGAGTCCCTACTATCCACGTTATACATTTCCAGTTTAATGTCACCTCAATGAAATTTTTGTAGACACGAATAGGGTATGTTTTCCCATAAACTTTTACTTCCGTGTTTTGTTTTTAGGTGGGTGTTTCTTTTCATTAGATGCTAATAGCAAGTTATTTACCTTCAGAAATTTGCTTCACCAACAAATTAATCATGTATCAAACCCACACTACTAGAGGTGGCTACATATTAACTCTATAATAAAACAAATACATCCAAAAAATTTCTGTCCTAAGAGTGACAAATCCGAAAACTACGAATTCCAGAACTGTAGTCATTGTATTTCAGAAGATGGGAAAATAGAGTACTGGCTTCCCGCTCACCATTGCCCTGGAACAGTGATGCTCAGCATTCTCTCTGTAAAATACGTAGCCTGAACTGCAATGACACTCATGGCTTTATGGCCAATGGAACACCTGTGGCTGGTGGAGTGAAGACTTTCTGGTCTACTTGTGTCTCTTGGCTCCCACGTACTGACTTGTAGACTTACCAAGGTTCATTTGCATTTGTCTCAATCCTGTTATTGCCAATTGTGCCTGTTAATATAATTACATAATCCAATTAAACAATTATATCTATAAAATCTGAGTTTGAATAGAAAAAAAACAGTTGCTGCTTTCATGAAACAAGCCAAATGATTTGGAAAGAAAAGTTACTCTTCAAAAAGTTGTTATTGGAGGGCTAGGAATCCTAAAAACGTATACAGATTCTGTACTTAGATTGTTGGATATCATCTCTAAATTCTTGATGCACAATAGAGAAACCATAACTGAAATTTGTAGAGGTTACTTTAAGGCTATGGCTTTGTACACAGGAAAAACTTCAGAATTTCTCTTTGTGGACCCATATTCAGAGAAAAGCCCTTGGCTCCACAGCAAAATAGTGGCAAATAAATGTGCATTTGTATGTTTTAAGCAAAAGTCAAATGTTTTGTGTCTGCACATAATTTATGATTTCCCAATTTAATCAATTTAGGTGATTAACCAGTGAACTATCATTTTCAATTGTACGGAATAAGAAAGCTTCTATTACAAAAAAGAACATAATAAACCAGGAAGGACTTTTTCTTAACCTATGTATAACGAACAGGGATAGAAAGAAAAGACCCAAATATTCAAACCAAGAAACAGAATCCATTTCAATACTTAAGTGTACTTATATCGCTTAAGTGAGAAATAACCTGGCTGTCACTCCAAACATTAAATTTTGTAGGAATCTGAGCCCTGCAGATGCCAATTAATTATTGCATGGCATTACTATGTCTTTCTATAAGTGTGTAATAATACCAACTGGCTATGATCAGAAGGATTTAGTTGACATTTATTAATGGAAATCAGATGACTTCATCCACAGTGTCTAAATTACTTTGATATGTTTGTGCCTGAAGCAAAATAATGTAATAAAAAAACAACATATAGATGAGAACCTCAATTTTTCTCTACATATGAATCTGTCACTGATTTGCAAAGAATCAAATATAAGTCCAACCAGGTGAAGACGTTCAATACATCATCCTTCCCAATTCGGTATGAAAATAATATTGGCCTTTCTAGTATGTTTGTATCCTGTTCCTGACTTTGTGATATGCTGGGCATCAAGAGAGCCCAGAGACACGGAGTATTGCCTTAGCAAATGTTAATCCCGGCAGAAATAAATTACAGAACACTTTCTTTAAAGTTTCCTTTAAAGACTATCTGAAGTCATAAGCCCCCAGAAATAATCAATAAACTAATGAGTAGAGTGGGAATGCAGATCTTAAGACTAGGCTGAATGAAAAACAAAACGGCTATATGATATATTTGAGGGAAGCTGGAAACTTCTTCCCCTCATTCTTTTCCTCCTGAAAAAAAAAAAAAAGGCTCCAGCAGTCTAAAAATCCCACCAGCCATATCTTTTGATTTTAAAACCTTTTCTGTTATTGTCTATGAAATTCAAACACTCCTAGGAGGGGTAGCCTGAAGCTTTATCTTCTGACGTTGTGTTACAAGTTATTTTCCAGTTCAGCTTGGAAAGCAGGACTCTCTCTGCACCCAGGCAAGGAGCGCGGATGGGATGAAAGGAGCCTTAAAAATGGCTAGACGAGAGGAGCTGGGGGATTGCTAAACTCCCCCAGGCACAAATTGATTTACAAAATATGAATTTAAAGGTTCTGGAAAATTGGGACTTTAGAAATGACCAAATTCTTTTGATTGCAGATTATTAGAAACTATCCAATTGGTTTATGTACTTGTAAAATAACTAGGTTCTTGTGGCTGTTGTAAAATGTAAATTGGGGAGAAGATACGGGATGTTTCTTCCCTCTCCACTTACTCCTAATACCAACATCCTAATGTGAGGGGAACTTCAGATAGGGTTCAAGAATTTCAAAACAGGAGAGAATTAAGACGGCAATTTGGAAGGTGAACTAAGGCTGCGTTACTCAAAGAGGTACAGACCAGCATCACTTAGGAGCTTGTTAGAAACGCAGAATCTCAGGCCCCGCTCCAGACCTACAGTATTTTATTTTCATTTTAACAAGGCTGATTCATTAAGTTTAAGCAATGGGCTAGGGACACTTACCTTGAAGGTCTATTTGCATATGAAACTTTATTTCTTTATTTTTAACCAAGAGCACAGGCTTAGGGTGGATTTGGAACAGAATGACTGGTCAACATTATGGGGAAGAATTTAGTCCCCTACCAAGAAACTGCTTGTTACTACCTCTGGAGAACTTTCTCAGGGATCTCATTTTTCAATATTCTACAAGGATTTTTAGAGGCATGATCCAGTAGGTGCAAATGGCAGGACTCCGGCCCTTAAATCACCCAACACCTTCGACATACATGGCTATTCCACTTATTAGTTCAGAAAAACAGCTGATGACAAGTGCATGACGCTGCCTCTGGACGTTCAGATGACTGATTTTGTATAAATCAATATTGAGTGCCACAAAATGTCAGAAAATACCAAATGAGGAGAAAAGAATCAATAGATAACCTTGGAATTAAATGAGTGATGAATAATCCTTACCAACTAAAATAAATTAAACTATGAAAACCAGGTTAAAGCTATATCAAGGGTCTGGCATAAAACCACACACAAAAAAATGTAATTTACAGGTAAAGCCACTTGCAAGTAACATGGCTGTTCTTTTTTTTTTTCCAGGAAGGCATTATGACAGGAACTACAAAATAAGAGCTGAATTCATACTTCCTAGCTTCTGTCTAAACAACCATAATGTTTTAAGGTTCTACAACAAATAAACTACAATTTACAGGTGCAGACCATGTATTAACTTCATCCATAAAACTGAGCATGCATTTGCTCAACACTTTTAGGGAGGAGGTGGTAAGAGTAGGAAGACAAATTCTATGATTTATTCAATTTACTTTTGATATGGTTTGGATCTGCATCTGCACCCAAATCTCATGTCGAATTGTAATCTCCACTGTTGGAGGTGGGGCCTGGTGGGAGGTGATTGGATCATTGAAGTGGTTTCTAATGGTTTAGCACCATCCCCCTAGTGCTGTCTTGTAATAGAGTTCTCACAGGATCTGGTTGTTTAAAAGTGTGCAGCACCTTCACCCCCTTTCTTCCTGCCCCAGCCATGTGAAAAAGGCGCTTCTCCTGCGCCTTCTGCCATGATTTTAAGTTTCCTGAGGTCTCACCAGCCATGCTTCCTGTACAGTCTGCAGAACTGTGAGCCAATTAAACCTCTTTTCTGTATAAATAGCCAAGTCTCAGGTATTTCTTTATAGCAATGCAAGAATGAACTAATATAACTTTATTTCAGATTTTAAGTATGCCTATCAGAAATGGTCTCCACATGAAGAAATGATAAATGTTTGAAGTAACAGAAATCCTAATTACCCTATCATTACACATTGTATGTATGTAACAAAATATCACATGTACCCCATACATATGCAAAATTATAAGGTATCCATTTTTAAGAAAAATGTAAATTTATAAACAGACCAAACTGGATTTCAGAATTCAAATTCAAATGTGTTTCCAAGTCTGAAATTGACATCATAGATACACCCAGTGCTGTAACAGAAATCCAGATAAATGTCTTTCTTCATGGGTAAACAGATGCAAAGTCATGTTTTTACATCATTTTGTTTTTGCCCCAGAATATGTTCATGGATTCAAAAAGCACAAATTAAATACCTACTGTGTGCTAAGAATGGTGCTAGGTACTAACAATTGAGAGATGAGAAAAACACATCCACGCCCTCATGGTCTTGTGAGAGGGAAAGACAGATAAACAACCATTGCAGCTGCAAGTAAGATCAGTGCTCTGCGCAGGAGAATACGGCTGCACGACCCCAGGGATCCATCCCATCCCAGCCCCCTGCCCCAACATAGCTCAGCTCCAGAAATCACCACCCTTGTCACAGTGTCCTTGGAGAAGAGCAGCACGGAGATCCAGTCCCACCTTTAGTGGGTGCCACTGAAACTAGAGTATCGTGGTAGTATTTAAAATACAATCGTTTCTAAAATGTTTCACATCAATACAGACCACAGGACAAGGAACAATTCATGGTACCCCTACCTATAGATTCCTTTCTTTTTTTTTCAGGCTCATTTCCAAATCCAAACATCCAGGGATACCTACACAACACTATGTCCACACAGACTAATACATAACACTGATGTCCACACAGGTTAATAAACTCTCCTCATCTAGACTTCAGTCACTGATTTGTATGAACAGAGAAATTTGGCGACAAGGGTCCTTCTGATCTAATAGCTCCTGAGGCCCTGTTTCTTCCAGGGTCCCCTTTGGAGGTAGGACAATCCCAGAGTAGCTGACATGTTAAGTCTTTCCAAATTGTATTTAACAGCAACGAGACGCAAAACTACATCTTTTAGAAGGCTTATGGAGTAGGTGGGGATTGTATTTCTTGGACTTGGGCAGAAAGAGTGCTATCCGGGAACTTTTGATTTCCACCTCATTGGAAGACATCCTCAAATACTTCCAGATGAGGTTCCATCTTCCTGGCAGGGATTGTGGGCTGCTCTTATTTATAGAGGAACCGCAGGGAGGCAAAGAGTGGGAGGCCTCTTCTCCAAAAGGCAGCCCACATGGAGCACAGCTACAACACTTGTAGATACAACTTCCCAGTTAAAGCCGGGCTACCATCCTACTAAAAACAACACTGCGAATCAGGACTGTGAACAGATTTAGAAACCAAATTAAGCCAAGTCTGCCCCTGGAGATGGTTGTTAAACCATAGTAAACATATCAAACCAGGGGCTTGAAATCATGCCACCTTGCCAGAAACTGCTCTGGCTTCACCCTTTGTTACAATGATAAGCTCAGAGGCTCAAAAACGTTGAGCAGCTGCAACATACCATGCGCTTCAATGTTTTAAACAATTCTGTATGATATCAGCATCATTCCCATTTTACAGATGAGGACACCGAAGCATGGAAAAGTAGAATAACTTCCAAAAGTTTTCATAGCTTTGAAAGGCGGGAAGCCTTGGCCAAGTGGGTAGTTCCAGAGCCCTCTCCATTAGACACACTCTCAACTGCCTTCCCTTCTCAATCAGCCCCTTAACAAAAGACTCAAGGTGGTATCGGCACCTGGCAGCAGATTAAAGACTCACTTCAGGGACTTCTGCAAGCCACATCCCAGATGCTGATAATATAGAGGTCCACCCAAAACAAATGGAAATGATGGAGCCTGAAGGTGTGTAGGATACAGAAAGGCACGAAAGAGCACCCAGGACAGAGAGCAGAGCCCTCCAACACAGAGCCCTCGGGCTCACAGCTGCTGCAAGAAGCGCTAGTCTCTCCTTCTGGTCCAATGAGTACTCACAAAGTTGTTTTGCTTTTAAGATGCGCTTAATGCCTTCTTCCAAAAAAAAAAAAAAAAAAAAGCCTCGTCAGTATAAAATGAACCGGAATTATAGCTGCCGCTTTGATGCCGTGTGTTATTTTTGGCTGAGTGTCCCGCTCTTCTGGAGGCTGTTGGTAGGGTGCTGAAGCCTACTCTAGTAACACAGGCTGACTGCTGTCCCCAAAGGACCCCTAGGAAAACAAGAGGAACTATCTCGCAGCCTTCAGCAGACAGGGGAGGTTTAACATAAATAAACTCCCACTTAACGTTTTCTCTAAAAAGCATCCATTCATTATCTTTATTTCCAACACAGTATTTATGAATTTCCTTTCAGCCGGCCCGTCAGGCCAAACGTCACCACTCCGTGGTGAAACATCGTGTGCATTTTCTTTTCCTCCTAGGAAGATTAAGGCCAATGAATAAAAGAAAGGGGGATGTGGCCCCTACATTTAGCTCTCCTCACAACATCATGTCTCACAGGTATTAAAAATAGACTCAAATCACTTGAAGACATTCTGAAAAATCAAAGATGGAATAGCTTTCCAAGAGGAAGTTTTCCATGTTTTCTGCTTTCTTCCTAGTTGAGTTCCACTCGTGAGATGTTTTCAGCAGCAAAAGCTCCTTAAGAGTAGAGTGGGCACCCCCTTTGGGGAGGCCAGGCCCGGGTGGCTATAGAGGTTTATCACATACTCTATCTCCTATTCATCCTTCTTGCAGCTTCAGTGCTTTGTGGACTGTATTTTAAGAGAGATCTGTGCAGGTCCTTGGTGAAAAGTGTGAAATAGGCTGTGTGCAAAAAGTCTCCTCTGTCATCTACCCTTCCCCCACTCGGGCTCTGACACTCCCAAGGTCCCTGTCAGAGAGAAATCAGCTCAGATTCAATTCACTGAACAAATACGTGTTATTTGTGATCTGCCAGGCACAGTGCCAGGCAAGGCAAAGGGAGAAGAGGGGAGCAAAGGATGGACCGTCCTTGTTAGAGTGGGTGCCAGGTAATTCCACAAGGAAGTAGAGCTTCCAGAGGACCGTGGGCAACGCAATTCAAAGAGAGAGTTGACATCTCATTGGAAGGGATCAGAAGGAACATCAAACTGCAGGAAGCATGTGAATCAGACAATAAAGACAAAAGCAGAAATGGGGCTGTTTGTATACCTGTGTCCAGATTTGGAGGAAGGTCAACAATTAGTTTGGTGCAATGACTCACCCCAAAAATATATGCCCAGTAAACCCTTTTACAGCTAAAGAAAGGAATCTGCAGATGGAGAAATCACACAGTACTTAAAAATGCAGCCTCTTTCAAATACTGCAGTTCACCAGTTGTGTAACCTTGGGCAATTTACTTCCCTTCCCTAAGCCTCAATTTCGTCATCTGGAAAATGGGGATCATACTTCACTGGGCTGATGTGCACATTAAATCATAGTGTGAATATGCAACACCTGTGTATGGCGCGAGGTTCAAGGTGGGCACTCAATGAATGGATGTAACTCACTCATGTGGGAGCTATTTACATTGGAACATGTTTCTAATATGCCTCGAGCCACATGCAGCACCCACTCTTCTGGCAGAAAGGCTTGATTAACACGAGAGCACAGTGAGGGTAAGATAGTGTGGACTCTGCTTTTAGAATTGTGTAATTTTCAGACTTCTTTATGGTTTATCCCACGTTACAGAGGAAGAAAACAGCCACCACCAGTTTCCAATGACACAAGCAAATACACAACCTTGAAAAAGCGAATCTTCTAATGGGACTTTATTTCAATCCTTGACTGGGCAGCTCATTGCACTTTGGGATCACTCATCAAGTTTGGTGGAAAGCTAGGGGGAGGTATTTTCTAACTTAAGGTAAGAGATAAAAGAGCCTGAGGAGGTTAACAGTGAGGGAATGGAAATAGCAGGGGCGAAAATCAATGTTTATGAAATAGTCCTGTGTTTCTCAAACCTTCCTGTCCATGCACATCTTCTGGGTATCTTGTTTCAATGCAGACTCTGATTCAGTATGCTTGGAGTGGGGCCTGGAACTCTGCATTCTCATAAGCTCCTCCGTGATGCCTGTGTTACTGGTCCATGGACCACCCTTTTATAATAAGGGAATGGTGTTTGTGTAGAGTCTAAGAAAGGGTTGAGTGGGGGAACCAGGAAATCCCCAAATAAAGGAAAAGAAGCTTGAAAGGAGAGTGATATCCAAACAAGATGGCAAGAAGACTAGATGATTTGAGGAGCAGCCAAGCCGGAGGTGTAAATACAGAGACATGGTGTCCAAGGGGAAGGTTTTCGGAGAAGAGGCCCCAGCTCATGAAGTTCCAGTGCATTACTCACTTTGGCTATGAGTCACTCACAGCCTTTTAAAATTGTTGACGGCAAACATTTTGGAGAGTGCTGCGATAAAGGAATGTGCTCACAGTCATTAACTATGAAGCACTAACTCATTTCAGCAGCCTGACACAAATTATGCTACGCAGTTGAAAAATAGCTATTGATCAGTCCCTTCTTTCTGGTGCCGTCCAATACCCCAGATCAGCACTTCCATTCGTTTCCCCGCCCCAGATGCCCTCACACACCTAGTCAGATCCTGCCCAAGTCAAAAAAGATGCCCGCAGTCTTTATTTTCTTCTAGATTTTGCCTTTAATAAAACAAGACCAGAAAGAGGCAAATTGAAAGATGCCTCCTTTAAGTTTCTCCACGTATCTGTTTCCTATGAACTTCCCAATGTCTTTTTTTCTTCTATACTCATTATAGACACAAAGGCAACAAATCAACTGATCTATCATTTCCGGGGCTAGAAGATAAGAAATGAAGAGGGCATGAAAAGGACAGAATATGAAATTAGGTTTTAAAGAATTGAACCTGATTCAGGGCAGGTCGAATGGCAACACTTTGAGCACCTTCAAGTAGCGACTTGAGCCTCAACAGAAAAAGGAAGTCCAGGGTCTTTCAAGAATCTTCCCTAGTTTCCTTCTTAATCTCAAGAGAAACTAAAGAGGTATGTAGACCTTCCATGGCAGACTGATTACAAAGAAGTCCCCCATTCTCTGTCCTTCCTTGTGTCTATTTCCTTTGCCATGTGACTCTGCAATGACTCCCACCATATGAGGTAGCTTAGTTGATTTCCCCACCCTTTGAATCTCAGCTGCCTTGTCCTCTGCTTCAGCCAACAGATTGTGGTAAAGGTGCCTCGTCCCTTGCTTCGGTCAATAGTCTTAAAGCAAAGCCAAGGGCATCCTTGCTCACATGACCTGCCAGCCCCCAGCTGACCCACCAGCTGGCCCAGATGCAAGAGTGAGCCCAGCTGAGATAAGCAGAGCCTGGCCTAGCAGCAGAACTGCACAGAAAACCTTTAGATCATGAGCAATAATAAATGGTGGTTGCTTCAAGCCATTAAGTTTTAGAGTGCTTTGTGATACAGCATTATTTGGCAAAAAAATAACTGACATACCTTCCTTTGGAAAAGCCATGATAGAAAGGCCAGATATACAAATAATTCCAACAGGGCATTGGCTTTCCTCTGACAAAATTATTAATGAACACAAATACATTGCAATAGCATAATTGCATCATTTATAAACACAAAAACACATTAGGAAATTGGATAATAAAAGCACATTCCTATATTACTTTTCATTTTGCAAATGGTTGAATCTATTAATTAATAGACTGTATTCACTTGTGTAACTTTTTAAAGTTTTCTAGACTTCAAATTGAGTCACTCATTTCTTCTTTTGTGCATTCATTTGTTGAAGATTATGATGAACCGAGTTGTGAGTTGGGTACAATAGTAGCTCTGAAGATGAATAACACATTGATCCCTGATTTCAAATGACTTCCATCTAGTAGGGTTGACAAGATACATACATACTCTAAGACTCTTAATGAATGGCAGGGGGTACGTCAGGTTCTTTCTGTCAACTTTATAATTTTCAATCTGACCCACCTTACCAGGTCCAGATGAAATAGTCTTTTCTCTTTCACATCTTTACTACCAGCCTTATTTTTTCCCCAGCTATAAGTAGGCCTTCTCAGCTTCAAAAACACAATTTGGAAGGTGCAGAGCAGGTTCAGACAATAATCTAGGGGAGTCACAAAATTTAAGGTTTAAAGGAAAGCTTAATACTGGATAGATTATGAAGGGCCTTGAATATCAGTTGTAGTGTGTGTAGTTGGTTCTGCAGGCAATAGGGAGCCATGGAGAACTTCTGAGAGAGGGAGTGAAGTAATCAAAGCTATCATTTAGAAAGGGTGATTGGCCTCAGGGCCTTGCTATAAGATCATGGAAACCCAGGGTGATAGAGTTTCAGAATGGATGAGACTGTCAATTGCAGACGCTGCATAGAGATCAAAGAGGATGAAAAATTCATTGGGTCTGCCAAGTAGACAGCCACTGGTGACACTGGAAGGAAAAAATTCAATAGAACACAAAAGGTGAAGGAAATAGAGCAGGTGGGATAAGACTGTTCTCTACTTCAAATTTTTCTATGGAGAAGGCAGTTGTGATTGACTGTTTACAAAGAGAATTTGAGGAAGCACAGCCTTTGAGGGAAGATTAGAGTCAGTCTCTTTCCCATACGCCTAAATTGCTTTGGTTAGCTTAGCACCTTAGAGGGTGCTCCTGGGAGAGAAGAGAGGGTTGAGGTCTCGAGGGACATATGCTGAGAGTATCCAGACATCTTGCTCCCATTTCAACAAGCTTAATCCCAATTATCTTCCTTATGTACAAGTGTTCTTTTCTGAATTTCATTGGGAAAAACTAGGATTTCTTCTATTGATTAAAAAATAATTTTCTTAATTTTAAAACCATTAGGCCAAATAATTTCCACAATCCACTCTAGTTCTAAGATAATAATAGTATACTAATTATCTTTCAATACTTAGAACGAGAAGAAAATCAGGAGGTGGGCACCTAACATCTCTTGAGCCTATTACATATAGGTTAGGCAATGTGCTGTATCCTGTCCATCCATGGACCACGCATTGAATTCACAACACAGCTCTCTGCAGGAGGAATCATTATCCCCATTCAGCAGATTAGGAAATTGAGGCCCAGAAAGATGAAATAACTTGCACAAGATCTCAGTGCTGAATCCAGAGCCTGGACTCTTGACCAGTAAGTCACAGCTGTGCACATTTTCATGAATACCCAGTGGAGCCTGGGGTTCATACATGAGTTCCCAAGGTTCACTGAATTTGAATTTCTGGGAGCACATACAGCAGTAACTTTGGCCAGAAGATGCTGCTAAACTTAGGGGGAAAAAAAGGATGTGTTGAGAGAAAAAGATGGGAAGAGGAAGGTTTAAAATACTGGAAAGAATTAGAAAAAAGTACTAGTGAACTTTTGGACCTTGGAAATGTTGGTAAAAACAAATCCTAATGTGGGAGTTATAAAAATCACACACACACACACACCACACACACGCACACCTGAGACCATAAATGTCATTGCTAGAAAGGATATGTAGGTAACAGAAAAGGCATTCTTTACCCTAGGCTGAAATTGATTTTCATTCGGAAAATCTAAACTTATGGGTAATAATTACTAAAATATGGCTCACAATAGGCCTTGTCAAGTCTGCCTTATTTAAAATTTCACATTTCCCCAACTCTTTATACTCCTCTCTACTTTATTTCTCTCCATAGCACTTAACACCATTTCATTTTATGTACATATACTTTTATTCATTTGCTTATCACCTCTCTCCATCAGAATGCAACTTCTGTGGATTGGGGGTAGGTGGGAAGGAGGCTCAGCATTATTTTTGTGGTTCTTCACTTTGTATCTCTAGCATCCTCCACAATATCTGGCTCCTAGGAGGCACTGGATAAATATTTGTTGAACAAATGAATGTATTACTTCATCAGGGTATTTATGGAATAAACCTTCATATCTATTCATTCCCATCCCAACTTATGGCATCTGAAATGTTAAGAGTCCCCATCAATTACAAGTCTATTTAGCATTTATATGGCACTTCATATTTAAAACTCACTGTTCAATTATTGATCCCCACAATCAACCTTGAAAATAGATCCTGAGTAGTGGAGTGTCCCACACCACTTTCCCTTCCTAGGCTTCCCCACGGGTGTAAGCAAAGGGCTAGGAAGGAGGAACAAGTTCAAGGACGAAGGGCAGGAAGGCAAGGCATGTGTTCTTGAAAATGCATTCCGTGGTCTACCTTTGCCTCCTTAGAAGTGATGGAGCAGAGCCAAGATCCTCTCCTCCAGCTGCTGCAGATGGGCTCAGCATCCCCACAGAGCAGGTAGAGAAGAAGCCCCAGGAGCCTAGAGAGGAAGTGAGCCATGAGGGGAGGAGGAACTCCCAGCAGCCATCCTCCAGCAGGGGTCTCTGACTCTGCCCTCTGAGCTCTCCATCTTTTTACAGGTGAAGACCAGACTGTACTTTCTTCCACACGACTTCTTTGCCCTGCTCCAGTGCTCAGCTGTCTACCACAGCAAGCCTGAACTCCTTGGCCTGAATTCCAGTGCCCTCACCTAGCCATCTGGCCTACCCTACCCATTTCGAGCCCAACTTAGCCTTAGGTAAGAAGATCAATGGACACATTGTGTATGGAGATGACCCAAATGTAGTTTAAAACACCACCAGATTTTAACTTAAGAGCTCAATAAGCTATGCTTCACTTACAAATATCTCAACCTGTGGTTTTTAGGATGAGGTTGCCCTGAGCAACTCAGATGAAATCAGATAGATACCTGAATTGCCATACTAAACAAACACCTGTCTAAATCACTTAATTTAGTGCTGTGGGACTTAAAAGTCTCAGCTCCTACCCTACCAACTCCTACCCCAGCTCTGCAAGAAGGATCACCAAATGATCAACAGGAAAATAATCAACAGGAAAGAAGGCCCAGGTGTTGGTAGCCAAATAGGCATCTGGGGACATGGCAAGAAACACAAGTAAAAACAATGAGGTCCTTTTCATGAACTTTGTACAATAATGGCCCTTTTTGGAAAATTCCAAACATACAAGGTGCAAAAAAAGTTTTTCTTGATGTAAAAGGAAAGAGAACTAACACTTGACAAGCACATTAAACATCTCCAATGTGCCCAGCACTATGCAAGCTGGACACATTCATCATCTTAAACTTCTCAAGAACCCAATGAGATATACATTATATCTATCTTCATTTTCAAAAGGATGCTGAAAAAGGCTCAGAAATGTTTAGTATCTTGCTTAAGGTCCTACAGTTAAAAAAGGAAAGAAACATGTCTGAAAACCAGGCCTTCTGACTTTTAAGCCCAGTACTAGATATTCTGGTAGGTCATTCTACATAAATCACTTAAATACTGTTTTGTTTCACACTGACTTTGACTTTTTGATCATTTCTTATTTTAGCAGCTAAACGGAGAAGGCATTTTAAGATATTTAATCTCTCTTTGTTGTTACTCTGAGGTCACACATCTTGCATTGCCCTAGGGAGGTTATTGCAAACGTTACTTATTACAATACTGTTTGAACGCTGTCTATTTATTAAACACCTATTGATTGTTAATAGAGATTCCTAGTTGATGAAATGAGAGGGAGAGCCAGCTTTCTTTCTTCATTGTTGTGTATATTGACTTCATTATTTGAAGCCTTCATCTCAGACTCATGAACATCCTCCAGACATACTTGATTCAAAGACATGTTCTCTCTACTGATGTTTCTAATCTTCAGTAGGTCATACATTATATACACATAGCTAGTAAATACATTTAAAAAGGTATTTTCTGACACACATAAATTCACACTGCATGATACTTCCTACAAGAAACTTCCAAACAACTAACTTGCTACCAGATTGTTAATAAAAATGTTGTGGAAACTGCCTCTAAAGGATGGCAATTAGCTACAATGATTAGACAAAACATGGTTTCACATTAAATTAAATTGATATTTAAATGTAATTGTTTTTAGCTCCGTGGTGTCAAGGTACTACATAAATCCATTATTACTACTATTTAACAGCAGTAGTAACAGCCGCAATAATTCAACCAAATTTTCCAAGATTGTAAATTGCAGTGCCCCAAAGAAACTAATTGCATGCTTAGGAGGTGGGTTAACTCTTTCAAGCCACTTGAGATTGTTTAATGATACTTCTTGAAAGAGTTAATTGTCTTCTACAATAGCTCCCGGTGGAGACAGTCAACACACATGTGCACATGCACACATATAGCCACACATATATGGCTCTGAAGAAACATATTAATTTACACTTAGCTAGATTAACTCTGCCCAAATAGTTTTACTTCATTTACAACTAACTGAAATGTCAACACGTTATTAAGAGAACTATTAACAACTCAAATATGAAGTTACTCTTGACTTTAGACAAAATAAACAAACAATAGAATAAAGGCTTTGAAAGAGAGTAGTAGGCTTTGCTCTGAGGAAAGATTAGAGAAGTAGAATGATTTCTAAATAGGTAGAGTTTGTCCATTTTGCTTTGTCTAAATATGAATTAAAACCTCTAAGTCAGGAATGACAAACTCCCAAGTTTTCATTGTCAGCCAAGGAATATAAATAACTCAAGTAGTGCCAGTGTAAGATAGTAGGGTACGGTAGTGATTGTGGCAAACTGAAGAGGACATGCCTTATCTAAAGAAGTTGGGGCTTCTTAGCTTCAGATAGTTATTGCATTGTGGGAATGTGGACCCAGACTTTCTACATTTTTCTATTTTTTACAGAAAAGCCAGAAATCTGAATTTTTTTTACATGTCTTTATTTTTAGAACACCATGTACACCCTAAAAAATGTGAAGCAGGCTGAATTTTACCACAAGCCTCAAGTTTGCCCCTCTGCCCTAAACGGTTTCTGACATCAAGACTAAGTTGGCAAGTAGGCCATTTGTAGATGTACACCTAGGAGTTATTTATGTCATTTTGTCTTGGAAATGTAGCCAAATACAGGGCTATCTGCTTCCAAGAGGAAAAAAGAAATAGACAACATCAATGCCAAGATCATTCATCACCGTTAATGTGGTTGATGATTTCTTTTTCTTCTCCTGCTTTTTGCTGTAGTGATCTCGCCCTGGATGCATCACTTGAAGTCAGTGGTGACATAATTCCAATAGCAATCTCATCAAAACCAGCCACCCAATTCATCCACAAATTTAAATGTGCTCATTATCAAGGGTGGCAAAAGAACGTCAAGACCCATCTCTTGCCCTATCACCACTTCTTTCTCAATCAGAGACCACGCTACAGCTAGATGTGTCACTGGCAGCTACAGGAAGCCGGGGCAAGGGAAGCTGTCAAAAACAACTCCTGAGAGAATCATGGAAATTTCTTTCAATGAGACAGCTGCAGAAAGGGCTACTGTGTTTAATATAGATGTTAGATAGATATAAAATGCTCAAATCCCATTTTATTCCAGAAATCTTCCCTGATTCTCCCACCTCTGAACTTCCAGGTATACACTTTCTTTCTTTAATTACAATGACTTGGGCATATATGTAATTTCCAAAATGTATTAGAGTTCCTTTTAGAGCATAATCCATGTCTGAGTTATCTATCTCTCTATCTCACAAAACAATTGATACGTACCCAGCAAGTGGTAGCCATGCTTCAAATGTTCAGTAGGTGGGTAGATAGATGAAGAGACGGATGAATGGATGGATAGATGCATGGACGGATGGCTGGATGGATGGATGGAAATAGAAAGGATAGATGAGAACAACCTCCTTTATTGTGACCCAGAGAGAGTGATCACAAGTGCAACTAGTAGAAATATTTACTGTGCACAAACTATCTTATAAATTGCTTTGTGGCTAACAAGGGAGACAACAAATATTGGTTATGCATTGCCTGACAGCCATAGCCCCACTTTCTCTGTGCATAGAGAACCCTTGATCTTAGAGAGCAGGGATCCCTCTCCATGCCCTAGTCCAATCCTGATCATTTGATTGCTCTTTGTTAGAAATTTGTTTAGGGAAAGAAGGGTTCCAGTGACCGAGTTCTGCTCAATGAAACTTAGGAAGCCTGCAGAGTTTGGGAGAGGAGCTTCTCTTCTATGGGGAAAAATAAACAAATAAAGCCTTATAAGACTTTTGCCCCTGCTTTTCCCTTTCTGCTTGTAACAGTGCGAGGATGTGATAATTGGAGCTGTGGCAGCTATCTTGAGACCATGTGGCAATAAACATGAAGAGAAAGAGCTGAGAATAATCGAGAAGAGGGGCTGGGCACAGTGGCTCACACCTGTAATCCCAGCACTTTGGGAGGTCTAGGAGGGCAGATCACTTGAAGTCAGGAGTTCAAAACCACCCTGGCCAATATGGCAAAACCCCGTCTCTACTAAAAACACAAAAAATACTTGGGCATGGTGGTGCACGCCTGTAGTCCCAGCTACTCTGGAGGCTGAGGCATGAGAATCTCTTGAACCCAGGAGGTGGAGGTTGCAGTGAGCAGAGATCGGGCCACTGCATTCCAGTCTGGGAGACAGAGAGAGACTCCATCACACACACACACAAAAGAGGGATGGAAGAACCTGGGTTCCAGATGATGTTGCTGAACTAATGAACAAACCCTGGGACAACCTAGCTCCTGTTAAGTAAAAAATGAACGCCCAACTGTTAGCTGGGTGTTCTGGATCTTACAGTGGAAACTATTTCCAACTGCTGTGGTCTTTCACCCAAAGACAGATGACAATGAACAACTACAGACAGGATGGTAATGGAACAGAGAAATCAGTGAGTGGGTCTGAATTACTTTCACTATCCCACCCTGCAGCTAGGCAAAGGTCTGGAAAAAGCAGAGTTTTAACTGCTATAGCCCAAAGTCTCCTTGCTCCACCTCACCAGACAGTGTGGTAAGTGAGTGGTGGCAGCTCCACACTCCAAACGAGTTTCCTTCCTGAGTCTGACAACTCAAGGATTCATTCTTTTGTTCCCATTTGCCTCAAATTACAGCCTCCCCACATGCCTTCTGGACGATATTTACACAGGGTTGAATATATAGCTCACATTAGAACAAACAGAACTTCCTAAATTGGGCAATTTGTGACTTTGCACCTCAAGTTTCACTCATCCCTGATTCAAAATGCACTAAAAGCACATTATTACTGTTTAAGATGCAAACTACTACCCTGAAAAATATTGCACTTTACCTGAGGTGAAACAAGTTATAAATTAATGGTTAGTGGAGGGTAAGATGCGTGGGTAAATAGAAATTCCTTACAATTGTGTGTAGGCCATTCTACTAATATGATGAGGCTACATTTGCTAGTGGATTAATTACTCTTTTCTTCTAACTTAATTTATTTCATACTTTAAGAAACCAAAATGTCCAGTAGCCACTATGCTTGTGACAAAGAAACACAATAAAAGCAATTTCTCCAGTACAAAAAAATAAAGCGTTCCCGGTAATGCATTTTTGAATCCAGCATACCTTCCCCTAATGAGGTTTCAGCATGCTATAAATAACACTAATGAGACTTTGTCTTGCCCATGTAATATATTTCCTTGATATAGCCTTAGATTCTCCGTGTTGCATGGAAAACTAACAGCCTCAGAAAGAAATGTCGTCCAATAGCACATTAAAACGAAAAGTACAATTAAATATAAATGAATTCAGTAATTTAATTGCACAATTGTCGCTTTAAAAAATTCAGAAGAAAAGTAATGATGTCATTTTTTTAAATCGGTAAATAATAAAAGTGCTTGTGGGGATGGTACAATATTTAAATAAACATTTTTCTGGCAAAGGGCAGGTAGCAAAGGCAATCCTACATGCTTAGGAAAATCTCATGACTTGGAAAAAAACTGAGTGCCCTGGCGTACATCACTGTGCATGTGATATGCAAAAACAGACATCTCAAATTTAATCTTATCTTGAAAGTTTATCCCATGTTTGGAGGGCTTTCTGATTCTGAGCATTATCAACCAGGTTTTATATTATTCCCATTAAAATCAAATGCAAGATGGCAGCGTACCTAGGAAGCTCTCTAACCAGCTCCCAGTAAAATGAGAATTCCATATGGCTACCAGAAATGCAATTGTTTTCATATATCAATGATATAATATTTTAATGCTGACAAAGTATTAGAAAATCATTAATGGCTATTCTTCATTTCCCTCTTATCCAAAGACTGACCCAGCACAACCTCCCTTTGATCTTCCTCTCTGATAAGATCAGAGACATGAAACTTTGTCTAAAGGAAGATCTAAAGGTAGGCTTTGGGCT
Source organism: Trachypithecus francoisi (assembly GCF_009764315.1). Classification (NCBI taxonomy): domain Eukaryota; kingdom Metazoa; phylum Chordata; class Mammalia; order Primates; family Cercopithecidae; genus Trachypithecus; species Trachypithecus francoisi. The sequence continues at coordinate 23,355,714 of NW_022681454.1, forward strand.
TCACTTTACATTGATTTTTATTCAATTCCAATCAAGAACTCATCCAAGAAATTTACTTACTCAATTCCAGTGTTATGGTGAGGATAATGGGGGAAGAGACTCTTTAATTTTAAGTTAGCTATTACCTTGCATTCCAGTTATTGGAACTGACACAAGCAGATGAGAGAAAAGACCTTATGTGGCCACCTAAGCAAATTTTCTGGTAGAGCACACTGGTGCATTTAAATATCCTAAGCAAATCCAGCTCCTTGTTCTCATTGTGTTTGTGCTTGATTTTGACAATAATTTGTATATATGATTTTTGTTTATTTTATCTTGGATAACCATCCAACTAGATAACTCATTAATTTATTTTCTCTTTCATTCTGTCAACAAATATTCATTGAGTGCCCTGTCTGGGCACTGGTTCTAGGCACTTGGAATTACATAGTTAACCCTTTACCCTTACACAGGCTGATAAAAATATACTCAAAAGCCATATCCACACCTATTTATAAACTTAACATATACACATGACCTTGAGGTCATGGTTTCACTTTCAGGAGCTCCCACTCTATGTGTTTGGGATCACAGATAATCACAACTTAGCAAATAAGAAGATCATTGCTTCTCGGCCTTTTGGCTAAGATCAAGTGTAGCAAATAAGAAGATCATTTCTAAAAGCAATAGGTGCTATGAAGAATATGGAAAAACATATAATTCACTTGAGGCTTAAGAGTGGAAGACAGTTCCTTTAATAAAGTGGTTTCAGAACACATCTCTAGAAGCTGATTGTGAGCACAACGAGAGACAACCACCCAATGCAACGATTGGGAAGAGCATTCCTGGCAGAAGGAACAGGCACATGCAAAGGCTCAGAAGCAAGAACATGCTCAGAAAAGAACCAAGGAACACGAAGAAACAGGCAAGATGGCATCATGGCTTCTATTCAACAAGGGCTGAAACTAAAGCTCCGACTGGATTCTGTGAAAACTTTGTCTCAAATCCAGACCTTCAAATTCCTAACCCTATCTATCCCCTACACCACAGCATTGCTCGTCGTGTGTTAAAAGATTCAATTATGTCCTTTGGTACAGAGTTCCTAATAATCCTGGAGGAGTCCACTCTCATAACTGTGCTGCATTCCCCAACTGGGTTCTCTCCTGACCATCACAAAGTTTAAAAAGAAACAACAACAACAAAAAAAAATGACCAAAAGCACAGTAAAGTTGGTCAAAAAAACAAAAATCACTGGAAAATATATATATTAGGTTCCTCTGACAGGATTACATTTGTACTGAGCAAGGGAATTCCCAGAAGTCTTTTGAAATCCCAGAGTAATAATATCCCATCAATAGAGAGCTTTATACTTTTCCAAGAAGCCCACATGGCTGGATTCATATCTTGCCGGTGACTTTACCAGCTTCGTGGCCTTGAGATCATTCTGTGCCTCGGTTTCTTCTTTGATAAAAAAGAGCTAACAGTAGTACCAACACTGTCTGGTGGCTGTGACCATTAAGTGAAGGAATTCAGGTGAGGTTCCAGTTAGGACAAGGCCAAGAACAAACTACGGTTGCTGGAAGATGCTGTTGTTTTGATATCAACATTGCTTCTTTTAGAGCAGAGGAGAGCAACAAACAACAACAAAAAAAACTTGTGCTCTTTTTTTTCCTTATTTTCAAAGGGCCTTCTAGTAGAAGCTACTAAAAGTTCAGCATTTGCAGTTTCGTCTCTCTTGCCCATACTCTTCTAGTAGGCAAAAAAAAAAAAAAAAAAACATGTCTTTCCAATTAACTTTCAACAGCAGCACCAGGCACACATTGACACTTACAAAAAGAGCTCAGTGACTCCCCTGGAAAGATCTCTGCCCCTTCCATTAATATCTGCTGCTTGATATGAGGATAACACCAGGTGACAGACGGACCCTGTGGAGCCAAAGTTCTTTACAGGAACAAGAAATAATTTCTATTAATAATAATTAGTAACAAGGAAGATCAATATGCGTTGGATGGATGATCCTCATGTCCACAGCAGTTTGGGAATAGTAACCTGAAAGTTCTAAGCATTTCTTATACGGCACCCTCACAAAAGTCCCTACTTTGTCACACAAGCTGGGCCTCATTTCTAATTCCCAGATCTCCACAGCACAATCTCTTTTTATGCATCCTTTGGAATTCCACACGACAAGAGCAACAGCTATGTTAGGCCAACCCATCATTCATTTTGGCTCCTCTCGCCGTAACTCAAAAAGCCAGTGATCACTTGGAAACCACCTCTGATCCGCAGGAGGTGATGGCAGACTGAATTTACAACAAAGCCCTGCCTACAGAAATCTTCCTGTCACCTGCAGGCCACATAAACCATTAGCATCCCAGCCATAACGTGCGGTCAATGAGCTACACAGGCATTTCAAAACCAAGCACTTTGCCACTATTTATGGGCCAAGGCAGGGACTCCAGCAGCGCTGATTTTCTTGTCAGCCTGCCAGAGGAGGAGCTACAAAGAACAGCTGCGTTACCCACCCTTCTACAGTTGGAACGTTTGAAGAAAATTAAAAGAAAAAAACCCAAAAGTTAGAAGGTGCTGCTCCAATCTGTGCATCTCCTTGTGGAGTTTTCCTTGCCCTGCAAATACTTCTAGCTCAACTCCTGGTCACTGCCCTCTGCTAAACAGGAAAACAGCAATGGAATATCATTTTTGTCTAATTGCTCTACACAGAGCGCTCACCAAAGGCAAGCCACAGTAGAATATTATTATTTTTAGAACACTACTCGGTTTTAACATTTCAGCAACCACGTGATCTCTAGAACCACAATGGTTCTTAAATGAACCATTTGCCTCCATTCTAGAAACAGATAAATATAGAGACTATATATATATTTTTTAAATACGCCCTTTACCCTTATACAGGCTGATAAAAATATACTCAAAAGCCATATCCACATCTATTTATAAGCTTAACATATACACATGAGATATTTAAAGTGTTGATTGGTCCTCTGAAATAGTTTTTTTCCACTTGCATAGAAAACTAAGTGGAGGTCAACACAATGAAACATTTTCTAAGTCACTGCTGTTTATTAGGAAGTTCAGAATAATAGGCTCCAACCTGAAAAAAAAAAAAAGTCAATGCAATCTAAAAATAACAAAAGGTGCATAACAAATTTGTCCTCATTTTGTTCTTAATAGAAGGTGTTTCTAGTGCCTCGGCCAGAACGACCTATCAAACGCATCACCTTGTACAGTCAATTTATTCCTTTATCAGGCAGTCATTGGGGAGGGACTTTGTTTTGCATTGCCTCAACATAAAGTGGGATGGTGAGCCTGCTTTCCTTACGCAGTGAGGGAGACTCTTTTGTCAGGAAACCTTCCTAAAAGACCTTTGATCAAAATGAAGATGAGACAGGGAGACGTTTCTCCTCTTTCCCCAAAATGCTGCCCCCACCTTTGGATCACAAAACCTCTCGATCTAAGCGCTAAGAATCAAGCCCAGAGCAGGATCCCTTTGGCTCTCAATGCCATCCTGTCACCAGAAGCACACTTGGAATGTTTCTCAAATATTAACTGTTTCACCAGACCTGAAAGACCTAGTTTTAGAAGGCAGGAATTGTTCTTCCAGTTTCTCAGTCGTAAAAACTGAAGGGAGAGAAAGATAAGGGGCCTCCCCTGTGGCAACTGAGCAGACAAACTGTCAGGATATCAAATTAGCATCCAAAGTGGGACCAGAGACGGTTGCTTCCTCATCTGCACCTCATTACCTTAACAAGCCTAGAGAAAAGCTGAAGGCCTGCCCAATGTTAGAATAATATACTAAACACACGTGGCACAAAAAACTTATAAAGATTTCTTATTTTTATAAATTAACTGATTGGAGGATTTTAATTGAAAAATGTGCTGCATACTTTAATAGAAAAAGGCAGCAAAAAATAAACGAAGATAAATGAATGCAGTCACTCTAGAATGAACTGAAATGTGAGTGACGGTGTAAGCCACTCTCTACCCACACCCTCCCCAAAAACCCACTTCCTATTTCCAGATTCCTACCTCCAAAATCATTGTCTTATACTTATAAAAGGTGCCTGAAATTCTTCTGCCTGAAACTTAGTCCTAGAATCTTAAAAGCTTTATTAGCCATCATAAATTATTGTCTTAAGTGACAAATATCCCTGGGACAGATGATGCTCTACAAGGCCTGAGAATAATGTAAGTAGTAGAGGAAGGCAGCTAAGGGTAGAGGAGGAAACAAAAAGAATCTTACAGGCATAAATAAAATGTCTACGATGTATGAGCAACATTACATATTTGGTCTTATGTAATCTTTGCATAAATCTCTTTTAAAGTAGACACTAGTGTTACTAATTTATAGTGAGGAAACTGAGGCTCCAGGGTTCAACCAGTTGATAAGTGGAATCTGAACCTGGGTCTGTCTGCTTCCCAAACTCCAAGTCCCAGGGACGTCATGGAAGGATGGATGAAGAGATAAGCCCCTGTCTGGTTCCTTCCCAGTCAGGCTGGCTGACAGGGATGTGGCTAAAGATGGTTCAGAGACAGCAGAAAGACAATAACTCTGCGAACCCTGGCAGAGACAATGGCATAATATTCATAACCAAGATTTATTATGCACTTACTAGGTACTGATTCCTGTCCTCTACATGCAATATTAATTTAATCCCCATAAAGACTTGAAGATAAACACTGTTCCCATTTTATGGATGAAAAAATGAAGATCTAGGGAGAGCAAGTAACTTGCAATAGATCTTACAGCTATTAAATGGCAGCTATGGTCTGAATGTTTGTGTCTCCCCAAATTCATAAGTTGAAACCCTAACTCCCAAGACAATGGTATTAGGACGTGGGGTCTTTGGAAGGTGATAAGGTCATGGGGGCAGAGACCTCAGGAAAGGGATTAGTATCCTCATAAAAGAGGCTGTGGAGACTCCTTCCCCTTTCCACCACATGAGAACCCAGCAGGAAGGCTATGAGCATTTATGAGCTAGAAAGTGGTCCCTCACCAGACAATGAGTCTGCCTTAAACTTGGACTTCCCAGCCTCCAGAACCGTGAGAAATAAATTTCTGTAGTTTATAAGCTGCCCAGTTTATGCTATTTTATTATAACAGCCTGTGGACTAAGACAATGGCAAAGCAAGGTAATTGGACTTCTCTGCTCAGCTGCTTTTCTCTCTCCAATAGCAACAAGCACAAAGTGATTCATCTTGCTAGTCACCATTCTGGTAAGCACCTTAACCTCTCAGTTTCCTCATCTGAAAAACAGGGGTAGTAATAACAGCCTGGCAAGGTTATTGCGAGGATTCTCTGTCACACCACAGGGCCTTCCAGTGGGCCAGAGCAGAAGCCCAAGCCACTAGGGTGGCCAGAGCTCACAGTCCAGTGACAGTGGCCAGCCTCTTCAGAGAGCCAACTTTGGCCAGGAAAAGGCTATGGAGTATACAGGCTCCCAGCTATTTGAATGACGACTTCTCCCACTCCTGTTTTTCAAACAAGTTAGAACACTGCCAAACCTGCCCTCAGGAAACTCTGAGCATGATCACAGTTCTCAAGGGTCGCGCTCACTAGGGTCTCCATCTGGTCTTTCTTTGCTCCTCCTCCTCATTGCAGGAGTTTCCAGACACAACTGCTAGGGGGAGAGTAGCAACCACATGAAGATTACTAAGGACTGAACAAGTACGACTAAATGAGAGAAGCTGATCAAGCCGGAGACCCTCGCCATACCCTCTTGGACCCAGGAGCCACTCCTGCCAGTTCTAGGCACCTCAGACCCAGCCTCCACACTTTCTGGACAACCACAGGTGACCAGGGGAGAGGAATGCAGAGGAAACCACGAGCTCCATACACAGCTATATATTTTAAATAGCATCTCCTCTCTGCAGCCTACGTGGGAGGGGAACATATGGTCCTACATTCATTATACTCCTGAGTTTAGGTTTGAAACATCATATTTTCATTACAAATAAGCTTTGATGACACTGCCTATTGCAATGATTTCAACGCATGGTTAATTTTATCTGCGGCAGTGGTGAGCGTGGCATACCAATTTACTGCCAGAGGAGAACAATCTGATTTTAGCATCTTAACCCTGAACTCGAGTTCCCTTTGTTCCTGAGAACCTCATTTTAGCAAGATTCAAGACTCGAAGTGACTGGGAAGAGCACGTCACTGATGCTGACTCAAAGGGAGTGGAAAAGTTGAGAGAGAAAGGGATGAGCTGGATAAATAGAAATACACAAGACAGGGGAATAGGGGAAGTGGACAGCAAAGGGTTTGGGTTCGGGGTGACAGTGTGCCTAGAACTTCAACGAGCAGATCAGGTCTTCACAACTTGGCTGGCGAGCTGGTGAGAGCAGACCTATTTGTGAGGCTCTTTTCTGCTGCATCTGACTTCAGGCCAAGCCAGGAAGCAGCAAGAAAGAACTCACTCATGGAGCACTTTGTTCTGGGCCAGGAAGTTTAGAGAAAAACTAAAATGCAGAATACTGTCACTGGTGGATAGGGTAGACAGGAAGGTGCTCTAACTTCTTAGCCCCTCTGTGTGTGTGTATGCATGTGTGTGTGTGTGTGTACATATATATATATATATAGAAAGAGAGAGAGAGAGAGATCTACATAAAGTTTGCTCCACTCTTACTTGGTAAACTTTTCTGCAGCCATTTGGCTACACTTTAACTCATCCCATCATTCAGCACACATTTAATGAGCACTTACTGAGTACCATAAGGTACTGAGAAAAGAAATGGGTGTGTGGAGAACAGGGTCCCTGCTCTCTGAGCAACTCAGAACTCACCTGGGACATGGAAATGGGACATCCCAATTAGAGACATGTGATACGTTGTTCAGATGAATTAACAATTCTGAAAATAAAGTATCTGACTCCAACTAAGGGCTTAAAGATGTCTTCGAGGAGGTGACTGAATAGGAGTTGAATCCTAAATGATTAAGAGGAATGAACCAGAGTGATACCACTAGAGAGAACAGCCCACAGAAAGGCCCAGAGGCTAAATGCAACAAGGTGCTGGCAATTTGAGGAACTACAGATACAAGAAGACCCCAGGATAACATGTCATGCAATCATGTGAATATGGGCATAATTTAGAATTGGCTCTTGTCCTCTCTTCAGCCCCAGTTCTCAAATGGGGAAGGCTAAAGTTCTGTTGAGTGTGTGTGTGTGTGTGTGTGTGCAAACACACGCACATGGTGGTCATGCCCATGGAAGAGAGGCTGAAAGTGGGTCCCCACTTGTTGAGTATTCTCCCAACCCAATTGCTCCAGAGTGAGCCAATGAAATAGATGACAACTAGCTAGATTCCTGGAATCACTGCAGCTATCCTGAAAGTCCTGGCCAACCAAAATTGTTCGACTCAACAACTAAGCCAGAACAGACCTCTGCCACCAGGTGGTACCAAACTACAGATGGGACTGGATGGATTTGGATCCTGCAGCAAGATCCCTGAAACCCAAGAGTTTAGCTGTAGAGGGCCTCCCCAGTAATGTCCTGCACCTCGCAGCTAATGCTCCCTCTCCCTTGTTTTACACAGTTGACTTTTTTGGAACCCACACATTGCCTCATGGAAGGTTTTATTATAGCCTTATTCATTGTGAATAGTATAGGTAGTAGCATGGATGGAGTATAAGGCAGAAAATAAGCAAAGAGACAAAGCCCCAATTCTCAAGAGATGCATATTCCACCACTGTTCTTGTCAGAACTGAGGTTAAAAAAAAAGAGTTGCATATTCCATGCTAAAGAGTTTGGACATTATTCTGAGGTCCAATGGGGAACCACTGGGTAAATATAAGTCAGTGGTTCAAAGTCAAGGTTAGGCAAAGACGCAATTTTTTTAGCCTGTGAAAGACTTTCAAAATCAAGTCATTCTGCTTAAACATGGATCTCTGACTTCACCTAAGAAGCTGGACTGACTTTTCCATTTGCTGGAGTAGCACTGCTCTTTTCAGATGGAGTGTGCTCTCCTTGTTTGTATAGGCCTCACCATACCCAAGCGGTTTCGGTTTTATGCCTTTGCTAAGCTTGATTCCTATAGGAATCTAAGTTGGCAAAAAAAAAAAAAAGAGCTATGACAGAATCAGATTTCCATGTTAAAAAGTTTACTGGAGCAAGAGTATTGAGATTGGGTGACAGGACGGGGAGAGATGAGAGGCAGGAGAACCTATTGGAGGGTGATAATAATCATCAGGGTTCTTTCTACGTGCAGAACCCAAGGAGAGATGTCAGAAATGGCTGTGAATACCACCTTCAAAAACCAAACGAGAGCTGGATACACTATCTTGCAATGCTAACCCATAACCCCATAATCTAAATGCAAATGTCGAGGTGTCACAGCAGCACCACAGTTTGACAATACTGATGGGAAACACAATAAATACTGAGGCAAATACACCAGTCAGAAGTAAAGTAAATTAATAGTACAGCTTAGCTGGGATCACAAATGAATCACTCCAAAAGCAATTTTGTCCTGTTGTAAAATGAGATAAACACCTACTTGCCAGTTATTTTAGGAATAACACAAATCAGCCCATCTGTCTTAATTCAGTGGTACTCATCATACATTTTTAAAGTGATCACTTCCTGAAGAGTCATCCTATTGGTGCCAACACACACTTTATGTTGACAGTCTATGGCGTGACCTGCAATCTGGGTGTCATTTCAGAGTGGCGTGGAAACCCTAAGCTATGCGTCTTTGCCGAAGTGACTCGTTCTCTGGAAAGCAGGGGAGAGGGAGCTCCTATTTGCTGGCCAGGTACAGTCTTCAAATGACATTGGAGAGGAAGCTGAAGGTAGAAGCATATTTTTTAGGAAGGAGATACAAATGTTAGTACAGAGAACAATTTACTGCAAACTAAATTACTAATCAATATCTGGTAGTAGGCACACTGTCCACCATGGCCGTGAGAGTCATATTCAATCTATGATGGGAGATGCTAGAAAAGGAGACTGCTCTGCTTACATTTTATTCGTGTTTTGTATTCAGAAATAAATAAGCTTGCTGATCATATCACTGTCTCAGATTTATGGTAAACACAAGAGAGCACAAGAATTTCAGAAAACCTCCCTGGATCTTGCAATTTCTCAGAGTAAATACTTCACACTCCTTCCTTGAATGTAAGAAAACATGGGATAAGAATTAATCCAGGAAACTCCTAAAACTCAGGGTTAGAAACTTAAGACTTCATAGAAAATACTGGATTAGAGAGCCTGCAGTGGAGAATAGTGAAAAAATCTCAAATTATGTTTTATGATCAATTCAAACTTCATGCAGAATAATGAGCCCAAGTTATATAGAGTCCAACAATGGTATTTTATACATCTTAAATTAATAGTGATGGGAATCACATAATTAACTCCCACTTATCATTATCATTCTGGACTCTCCAGAAACTTGCCAGGTCCTCCCCCAATGAGAGCTCCAACAAAATGTCTACAAATTTATTGTTGTCACAGTGAGTACACAGAGAAGCTCCCTCCCCATCTGCTTCTCCAAGGCAGTCTCCATGCAAGTATTCACTGCCTTCCTGATTATGTAACCTGGAGCTGTAGACCCCTAGTTTCACACCTCAAAGCAGCTGCTCCTAGTCTCAAAGATATCTAGCCAGGGATCCTCTCTTCTCCCAGAAGCAGTTCTCCAAGTAAACCACCAGTCTACTCCCATTGATGTTAGTAGGGTCCAATGGAAAACTCCACTCCTGCATTGTTTCTCTCTCCTTCCCTACTTCCTATCCCCTGTATTTGTAATTATCTTTACAAGAGAGATCATCAATTTACAAAAAAATGGCATCAAATCTGCCAAGTTGCTGAAAAGTTGTATAGAAGATTAGAGGTTCATGTAAGAGTTGAGAGAGAGAGAAAAAGAGAGGCCTCATACTCCCAATTTGTTAAATTGGCTTATTTCTCCAGTAGGACAACTAGCTCCTAAGTTTCTTGAGGTGAGGCTGCAAGGAGTGTGGCTCACATATCTGCCCTGCCCACTTCCCAAGAGGAGTCCCACAGGGCTCCTTGAATAAATCAGTAAACACCTTTCCTTGCTTCTATGACTTAAAACCAAACCAAGCGGAGGATGGGCTCAAAGTGTAATTTCCTGAAACTCCTGGCTGGCTTTGAAATGAGGCTGCTCTTTAATCTTCACAATGACCTATTGATGTAGTCATCATTATTACCACTTTACAGAGAAGGAAAAGAAAATTGAGGATCGGAGAGTAAAGTGACTTGCCCAGGGTAGTGACTGCCCATTGTAAGTAGCAGAATCAGATTCAAATCGAAATCTTGCTGGGTCTACAATCCCGTGTAGATGCCAAACGTGCATCATTTGACAATAACTAATTTCTCCCCACCTTGGTGAGTGCTGAAATCGTAATTTAAATCATTGACTGGCCCTGGTTTCTCACCACACACACATATACACACACATACACACACACATTCAATCATTTTCTACATGGGTAAATTGATTCAAAGGGTCTTCTAAGTTAACTAATCCGTAACGCCCTTTGCAGTCTAAAGTTACTAAGCGGACAAAATCATTCCTCTAGATCCTTGGCTTTGAAAGAGCTATGTGACACTGAGTAGTTTAATTGAGATGTGTGACCTCAGGAGGACTGAGTAGAAGCCTGTAGCAGGATGAGATAATCCCCCTAGGACATATGAGTCTCAGAGAGAGGGAGGCAGGAACTAGGTGAGTTTTCCTGACCTTTTCCCTCTGCCTAAAGATGATGTCCCAGAGGCTGTCCAGACATAATGGCAGCATGCCCCAAAGGTTACGCCACGTGTATCAAATGGTCAGCAAGGGTGGAAAAAGGTGGGGTGCACCCAGGGGTCTGACACCATCACTGATGTTAATTATGAGTTCCTAAGGGCTGCATGCCAGCAGCCGTTACCTGTAACTTTCAATTGCAGAGCCTCAGCTCTCTCTGCTCCAGTGAGTGAGCCATCAGAGAAGCTGGCTAGCTGGCCAATTTCTCAGATACAATTACTTTTTTATGATGAGGTTCAAGGAAGCTCAGGGCAGCACGAGGACTTCTTGGACCCACACATCACACTCAGCCCTTTTCTCCAGCTTCCATTTGTAAAAGGACACGTCGGTCTGGGTGGCCATTTCCTACCCCCGAGCCAAGCCGTGGGTCAGCAGCCGCTATGCCTTCCTTTCGTACTGCAGGTGACCTCCCAAAGTCCTGGATCACAGCTGACTAAATGAACTGGATAATTAAAAGAGGGGATGAGCCATGCCATGAGATTTTGTCTGCCTCATCAAGAACACCGTGCCCTTTTTATCAATCTACTTGGTTTTTTGTTTTTATTTTTCCCCCTTTGAAAAATGATTAGCCTTGAGAAACTTCTTAACCATGGCACCAGCGACCATTAGCTGCCAAGGCCAGAGTATTTAAGAAGTTTCCAACCGCCCGCACTTAGAAAGCTCAACTAATAAAAACTGGTGTGGTGGGGGTGGGGGAAACCACAGCCTTTTCATACCATAAGCCATAGTATCAAGTTTTCTTCCAAATCTGAAGGTTTTCTATCACTTCAAAGTATTGTTTAGAAATATGTTTATCTGGTGGGGGTGAGGATGAGATGAGGGTGGATCATCTTTCTGTTATTAGAATTTCAGTACAATTATCAAGAATCATATGATTAATTTTATATATGTATATACATATACACACACATGTGGATACATATAGACACTGTATCATATATAGAAATAGAGATTGAACTTCATAAAAATTTAACCCCCCAAGTTCCATCACAGCTTTCCCTTTCTCCCGAGAGTAAATTTCCACAATCAAGGATACTAACTTGGGCCTGGAGGATAGTTTACCTCCTTCTTCATCATATCTTGTTTTATAAGCATCAATGAACAGGAGCTCACAGGTATGTGTGGAAGAGTTACATAAACATGGCTAGTACCTTAGTACATCAGCAGTTCAAGAAAGGTGCCATTATAGAAAAAAAATAGTAAGGAAAATGCATCAGAATCCAGCCTTAAAGGACCAATAAGAAGCTCAAAGCCTGACTGAGTCCCAGAGAATAAAATCAGACAAAGACTAGTTTCCGTTTTTGTTTTTGTTTTTTTTTTCCTATAATAGCTAGTGTTTATGCCAAATACAAATCCCAAATGCTTCTGTCAAACTTCCTCTCACCCAAGTCATTGCATCTGCACACCATATGGGAATGACCTTCCATTCCCCTTAGCATCCTCCATACATATCTGCGGAAAGGAAGGACAGAGGAAAAAGGACCAGGGTCGCTGCTTCTGTGGAGCATGCTCTGATCGGCATCCCCTGCTTTCTAGCGTGGTGCCAGAGAGTTTGTGCATTGTACACTCGTCCTGGTTTACCACTCACCAGCTCTGGGCCAATTACTTAGCTTCCCTGTGACTCAGTTTTTCCTTTTTTATAATGGAAACATTAATACTAGCATATATCTCATACTGAGTGTTGTGTAAAAGCAAATGAATTGATGTATATCTATAAAAACCTTGGAACAGTGCCTCATAAATTCTAAGTATTAAACACGTGACATTTTAAATTATTATGATTTGGTTGAAAGAGTGACTCATGCCTCCAATCCTGAGAAGTTGCATGTCAGTAACAGAAAGAACTAAAGCTGATGTTAGCTCCCAGGGCTGAAATCAACATTCAAGCCCATCACTTGTGTATGTGTGCGTGTGTGTGTGTGTGTGTGCGCGCGCGTATCTGTGTACAATGATATGGACGCATATTAAACCAAATTCAGTATATGTGTGGGAGTGGGATTATAGGTGATTTCTACCTTTATTTCTTAAAATTTTCCATGGCATTATCAGATTAGATTTATAACAATTAGAAACACAAAATCAATTCTCTCCCCATCCTCTTTTAAAAGCGGCTTCAGTCTAGGGAGGTGAGAGCCTTAATCACTTCCCTAATCCCCTAAATAAGATTCGACTTCTCATCCACAATTTGAGGAAAGGATCTGAAGTTTGGGGTAAAATGAAGTAGAGCCCCCTCTAACAATCAACAAAGCCTCACCAAAAGAATGACATAGAAAGTAACAAAACACCCTTCATTCTCTGAGTAGGTGTGTAGCCCACAAACTTCACCAGAAAGAGCAGAATACTTCAAGGAGGAGTCATAGCACATCAAATGGCAGAAATGTATCATGTAAGTATAGCAAAAAATTAAAGATGATGCCATATTTTAAGGAATCATATTTGTACTAAGGTTAAAATGAACTTTCTGGGTGTTCTTGTCATCTGAAGCATGCATATATATGACAAGACTGCATTTAATAAACAGTAATGGTCATAGGGGGAAAGAGTAGTGGAAGGCAGAATATTTCATCTTCCAGATGTCAATTCTTCATCCATCCACTGAGACCAAAGAGTACATAGGTTATGAGACTTGCCTTCGCTATCACTACAGTTAGAGCCAAAGGCCTCCATGAAATACTTAGTAGAGATCTACAGATTGTACCAAATGTTCCATAGGGTTAGGATTAAATGCCAAAATCTACATGTTGTCACCTAGCAAATGGCTCATTATTCTAATGTCTAGAATGTACATTTGGTCAATTATAAGACTGTGATGGCTTTGTAGCTGTTTTGGGGAGGGTCAAAGAAAAGCAGCATAGTACATTGGAAAGAATACTAGGTCAATAACAATAAAAATAATAATGGTGGACAGCATTTATTCACAGCTTGCAATGCTCAGGGGACTGGATTTTACGTGCATTGTGATCTAAGGCTCACAACAGCCACTGAGGTAGGTACTGTTTTTATATCTCTATTTATACCCCAGAAAATGAAGGGCAAAGAGGTTAAGCTGCTTGCCCAGAATATTTGGTTAGAAAGTGGAGAAGTCAAGTTCAAACCCGGGCAATCTGAGACCGAAAACCTGGCTTTTAACAAACAATGTTCCCATTTCTCCAGCCCATCACACTCTCAAAGACCTTCACATGCATTGCCTCATCTGAGCCTTACAACGATACCTGTCTACCCACTTACACAACACATTGAATTTCTATCTCCATTTTAAAGATGAAGTAACTGGGGTTCAGAGAGATTACGTAACTTGTTTGATGAAATGCAACTTATAAGAAGGCCCAATTCATTTTCCACCATAAACTGTCCTCCTAGAAATTGCCCCACCAAGCTTCCCATTATGCACCATCATCTCCACATCACTTCACATCTCCAGATCTGAATGTCCTCATCTGCCAAATGAGGAAGTATAAAGTTCTAACATTTGATGCTTCTATAAATAGAAATTAACTCCTGCCACAAGCTGCTGAAGACCCATCAGCAGCCACTCACCACCCACAAGATACCCAGGCTCCTTAGTACAGGGTACCAGCCCCACCCTCCACTCCAGGCTGATCTCACTGCATTCCAGCCATGCTGAGCCACATGGTCTGTACTGTCCCCTCATCCTAGAATGCTCTCACCACTCTGTGCCCAGCAAAGTCTGCTGAGATTCTCCTGCCCTCTTCCTTCAGGAAATATTTCTTGTTCCTTCCAGATAGAACTGACCCCTTCCTCATCAATAGCCCCTTCATCACACTGCAACTTTACAGCACTTCTTTATTGATATGTCTTTCTCTTTCTACTGAACTGCTGGCTTGACCCTAGGTGCCGTGTCTATCTTTAGTACCTAGCACAGTGCCAGGCGCACAGTGCTTCTTTGATAATGGTTGAATGAGCAAAACAAAAAAATGTAGTCTGAAGAAGTGTTTAAAAGACTATTAATCTGAGCAGCAAAGTTATATCTAACACCCAAAACACAATCTGTTGGTTGGTCCAAAAGCATTAGAAACTGACTTCACTAATTCCATCAGCACACTACCGTTACAACTTTAATCAGTCAACAAAAGATAATGAGTGTCTAGAAAGGGCCAGCATCATTGTGAGAATATCTGTTCCACCAATAAGTAAGACATGATCCCTGTCTTGGTAGAACTCATATGTTTGCCAGTGCACATCAGTAACTACACTGCAAGATGGCACATACTGTAAGAAAACTTATACAGGACCACAAAAAGGGAAGATTAAGCACTCTTCTAAATATTTCTCCAACTAATCAGATTGGACAAATGGCAAGAAACCACTTACTTTGATTCCGTGTGTTTTCCCTTCTGCAATTTATATAATTAGCCAAACCGAATAAAACCACATTATCTAAAACATGACAGTTTAAAATATAAACAAAAATGTGAGGTATTCTAAAGGTGACCTTGGTTCTCTTCTTTTAAAAAGGAGCTTAGTAAGCCGATTAATGTTGAAAACGAGATCAGAAAGGAAGCTGACTCTTTTAAGCACTTTAAAAGGAACCATTTTGCATCCAAACATACCTCTCGTGACGTAGGCAGAGGTCAGCGGCTCTGATATGTGAATTACAAATCATTCCATCAGATTGTTAAGGCAGAACTCTCTAGATGGCATGGCACAATGCTCATGCACACTTGAAAATAATGAAGCCACATTTATGTTAAAACATGGCCTAGTACAGGCTTTGTGCCAATTCACACTGGTCTTCCTCTGAATTGGCTGCGGGCACTTCCTGAGTGCAAGGAAGACATTTTGCATACATTCTCTTACTGAATCCTTTCAACAATCCCATGAGGGTGGTGCTGTTATTATCGCCGTTTTGAAATGGAGGAGACTGAGGCAGAGACATGAAACCTTAGATGTTACATTGTTGCAAGTGGTGGAGCCAAATTTATTCCCAATTCTTTATAAGGCCACATCTTCCAGTCCTCAGTCTGCCAGAGTACCTTTATGAGGCTTTCTATATCAGAAAAAAAAAAGTCCATTATCAAAATCAATTATCAACCCTCTTTCTGTTTTGTGAAGAAAGCGATAACTACTGTAAAGTTCATTTTGAAGGCTGCCTAGAGTCCCGGTGACTTTGCTGGGACAATGAGTAGTGTCTCCCTTTAAGTAGTTAAACAGTGCCGAACTCTCAAGTAATACAGCAGCTGCTAACCACACTGTCACCATCACATTGTTTAGTCAGCGATTGTACCTCAATGACTTTCTTCTCTTGATATGTGCTTAGGTTACCAAGAGAAATCTGAGAGTCCGCTAATGCAAAATACATCTAATGCAAAATGTGTTTCCTCTACCCTCTGCTCTCCCAAAACTGACCTTTTGCATTGGGGTCTTGAAGATAAACCTTCCTGTGATTTAAAGCTTGATTCAAAAGCTGGTGCAGGGGGTTTTCCAGGTATTCACATATTAACATTTGCTGTTCAGATTTTTTTTTTTTTTTTTTTTTCCAGACAAACAACATCCTTTCAAAGGGTTCCTCTGGCACCTTCTTCACTTGACCTACCTAATTTAGAACAGTCCCTAGTGCTGTCTCGCTGGTGGCATTGCTCCACAGTAGCTAATACACATGCATACATTACTGCTGACATTTAAAAACATTCCTAACAGTTTGTGTGGGTACATGGTAAACAGATGCTGTGGGATTTTTACCCATTATCAGTCATCTCTGAAGACTGCAGTCAAGTGACAGATTTTTGAGACTTTTTGGTCTAACAGCAAGAGATTTATTTTTAATAGAATATTGATATTATGGTACAAAATGGCATTTGGTGTTTATTTCTTTTGCCCCTCTAGCAAGGCAGTTCAGCTTGGTGGGTTTTGAAGCCCTAGCACCCTTTATTCTATCTGTTACTCTGGTGGTTTTCCCCCCTGGGGGGTGGTAGTGGGGGAAGTTGCAGACTTTTATGAACTGTCTGATTAAAGTACCTCCATCTGAATGCAGATTAAAAGTTCCAACACCTGAGAGCTCAAAACCAATGAATATTTATACCGAAAACCAGCAGATGAATACACTCTAAATCTTCAAATGCAAGTCTAGTCATGGGTTTTATCTTGTTTTAGGACTTACTTTTTATTAAAATGAACTCTTGCATATTTACACTACAGAAATAAACGTTATTTGCAAGCACAATACAGTAGAGTCCTTACAAATGCACTGCCTCTGGGAAAAGCAACTTTGCTCCTTAAGCAGATTTTGTTTCGTTATCATGTCTTTGTTGAAGAGAAGTTTCATTGTATATGATTGGCATAACTCGGGGCCCAGAAAATACATTCATTTGGGGAGATTGTTCATTTAGTGTCCAAGATCATTGTATGTCCCTCCCTAGATGGGGATTTTTGTTGATTTAACAATTTTCCTCCTTTCATTGGAAACTTCTTTCAGGACAGCTTTTGTAGAAGGTAAAGATTGGTATAGGCAAGCACCAGGGGACATTATTCAACAACAGGTTTATTTGCCTTCTCTATAGGGTGGCTTAACCCATTTTGGTTCTGTAGTTCATGTCCCAGTGAACATTTGCTAGGAGCTCCTTCTACCAGAATAAGGAGCAAACCTGAGGTCTACCCTTAAATCCTAAACTGCCTCTTCAGAATACAATCATGCGAAAGAAAACTGGCCCTCACAACAATTAGTTCTAAGAAGTGGTTGAGGTTACACGGTCAGGCCAAAGACGGAGGGTAACCAGACCAGAGGCTCCTAACCTAGCTCATTCAATAACGCAGGTGAAAGCAAATATTGTTACCGGCCAACATCACAGCATGAGCAAATGACTCCCAAACACATAAAAGGTGATTCTTTCAAAGACGGAGAAATCTTAGCCCATTCCTTCTGACACCCTTGCACCCTTTTGCTTTTCATTACATTGCAATAAACCACATATCAAAAGCCAAGTAGAGTTAGCAGAATTAAGGGAAATACAAATTTTGATTGATCCCACTATGCATCTTGAGACGTTCCTGCCCTCACGTTACTGAGGACTTAGAATATGCAAATTTACCGTCCTGTTCCTAAACTTATTCCTTCTTTTTCATAAAGTAAGCTTAGAGATAAATGTTTACAAATCAACCCAGTCATCATTTCTTCATTTTAATGCTTAAACGCTTCATTTTGATTGCTGCCTTTTTGACATTTCACCAAGGAAATATGTTTGCGTGTTCGCAATGCCATTGAATCAGCAATTAGATCTCCATATTCCAGATGTCATGAGAGTTTTCAATGCATCTCCCAATAAAATTTATTTCTGAACTTTGGGAAGGAAAAAAACAAATGTACTTTGTATAAATTAAGCACATTATCCTTATTTTTCTAATCGCTAAATTTAACACAGGGAGGGCTTCTGAATTTATTAATTCAAAATTTTCACATCATTCTACATAATATTTTTCTTGCAATGAATATGATTTTGAGTTATTTATAGGAATGACTTATGCATTTTGGTTCACTTTTTTTCCAGTGGAACAGGAGACATGGAGTTGAATTTCTGCTCTTAACAGCATGCTACACTTGCCATCCTTACAAGTCTCTCTTGAGCCTTGGCACCTGGCTGGCACAGGAAATTTATGGTCAAAAGTGGACAAAGAAAAATGTAATTCTGGTCTCATGGTGCCTGCATTAAGACTTTTGGAGCTGCTTAATTCCCTTCCTGCAGACCTTGCACTGCTTTGATTCTGCACCTGCTCACAGGGCTAGCTCGGAAGTACTGCTCCTGTGGCCCCTTGGCTACCGTGTGTCACTCCAGAGCAATCCAATGCCAACCTTTTCCTCTTTTACCTCCTTGGTGAACTAAATATACACCTTCCTAAGTCTTTGCAATAGACTCTAATTGACTCTATTAAAAATACAATAAACCAAAATGGCTATCCTATGTGCAATTTGGCACCACCAACATTTAAATGGGAATGCAAAGGTGTCTCTGTGAGGAGCCATCCTGAGTGGCTTCAGATACAGTTGTGGGAGGGGAGAAAATAAAATGCTCTCCAAGATTTTGTTTGCCTGAATTGGAAATGCACACCAAATCCTCATCTCCATTAAGGAAGGAGCATGGCTAAGCAGTAATCCTTCCCAGTGGCCCTCCTTGCAGGCCACACCCATCACCACGGAGAGCCCTGACGGACAGCTGAGGTTCCCTTCCCTCCATTACTCCTGTGACAACTCTTTGGCATTTTCTCCTCTCATAAGAAAATGACACAACTCAGTGCTCCTTGTGATGCAAGGATTTTTCTTCGTGTTGACCCAGTTCTAAAGGGTAACACTAGTAGAGTTTGACTCCCTGTTCTCCACCCATCCGCAAAATGTTTGCAGATGCCTCCTTCTAGCCCAGCCCACCTTCTGAAAAATGCTCCTGAGCAAAAACTCATCTGTTAGTAATAGAACTGAAAAATGTCTCATTCCGGCTAGAAGTGGTACAAGAGCTGCTACTGCTCCAGCAAATTTATTTTGCCTTTCAAGGGTTTAATTGCACACAACATGGTGCAGTTTTGATTAATCCTTCAGAATTTAATATATACTCTGGGGGGGTCAATATGTTGCTTCTTCATGCATCGCTATCATGGGAGTAACCGGAATGCATTTAAACACCACAGGAGGTACACTTCTCAAACTTACCTGGCTCTGCCAAGGGTAAAAAGTGCTCATTAATGACTCGATCCAGGAGGGGAGAAAGCAGAGGGGGTATGCTTCCTCCCTGACGCTATTTCTGGTTTGCTTGGCAGGCACGGTTCCCTTGGGGAGGTCCCAGGTGAGGCACACACTGGAATCTTCCAGGCTTATGCCCTGATCATTTTAATGAGAAACCAGTGTCGAAATATTGGCACCTCGCACCCAGCCAACATATGGAGAAGCTGTACAGGCACTTAATTGAACTGTTTTAAGATTATGAAGGGTACAGTCAGCTGGGTCAATGAGCGTTTATTCTGTGAACTTGGGCTATAAAGAGGTCATTCAAAGGTAATAAGTCCATTTGCCATTTACACAAAGAATAATCTGTTAAATTCTACAATCCGTGTCCCACAATTGGATTTCTGGGGAGCATGGAAAGACGTAGAGTTACAGTGCATCACTAAACTTGTAAACATGCAAAGTAAGATCTCGAGGCTGGAGCGTTAAGATAGGCAAGCTCTAAGTTACTCAACCCTCTCCGGAAAGTCAGGATCAGAGATGAAGAGCCACAGAAACAGCACTTGGAAATGCCGCACACGGGAAGTCATCTACCAAACTTCCTCAGTGGGAAGTCATCTACCAAACTTCCTCAGGAGAGAGGTCGCCTTCAGCAGAAGCACAGCAATAAAACAGAGCACGAAATGTGGAGTCAGAGAAGAGCTCACATCTTGGCTCTTCCTCGCTCTGTGTAATGTTAGACAGCCTTTCCCAGCCTGTTTCCTCACCTGAAAATTGTAATATTAGACCTTTCTCAGGAGGGCTGTGTCATGAACTGAACTGTGTCTCCTGAAATCCATATGTTGAAGTCCTGACTCCCGATACTCAGCATGTGACTGTATTTGGAGATAGGGCCTTTAAAAACTAATTAAGGTAAAATGGACCTGGGGTCAGTGGCTCACGCCCGTAATCCCAGTACTTTGGGAGGCTGAGGTAGGTGGATCACGAGGTCAGGAGTTCGAAATCAGCCTGATCAACATGGTGAAACCCTGTCTCTACTAAAAATACAAAAATCAGCCAGGTTTGGTGGTGCGTGCCTATAATCCCAGCTACTCAGGAGGTTAAGGCAGGAGAATCGCTTGAACCTGGGAGGCGGAGGTTGCAGTGAGGCAAGATTCTGCCACTGCACTCCAGCATGGGCAACAAAGCAAGACTCTTGTCTCAAAAAAAAAAAAAAAGTAATTAAGGTAAAATGAAGTCATATGGGTAGGATCTAATGTCATATGCCTGGTGTCCTTATAGGAAGAGGAGATTAGGACATAGACATGCAGAAAGACAGCCATGGGAAGACACAGGGAGAAGACGGCCATCCACGAACCCAGGAGAAGGGCCTCAGAAGAAAACAACCCTGCCAATACCTTGGACCTCTAGCCCCCAGAACTGGGGTTACATAATTTCTGTTGCTTAAGCCACCCAGTCCTTGGTACTTTGTTATGGTAGCCCGAGCAAACTAAGACAGGGCATTAGGAATCTCCAGTGCAATCAGATACAATAGGTACTCAGCACAGCACAGGCCCTCAAGGAATGCTAGTTCCCATTCCACTCTCCCCAACCCCATTTTACAGATGCACAAAGAGAAACAGATCCACAAGATGAATTGCCTAAAGGGGATACAGGGAGTGAGAAAAGAGAAAGTCACCTTCCAAAATTCAGAGACCCTTGCCTGGTCTACTGGTCCATACTGCCTCCCACAAGAAATGGTAGCACAGTGGGCATAGAGAATCGCTTCAAACAAAAGGCTAGATGACACTTCTGGCTTCTGGCCATGGGAAGATTCATATCTCAATGTAACTTCAATGTTCCTAAGCCACCGACAAGGGGTCAGTGGCAGATCATTGCGTACAAGCAAACAGCTTTTTCAAAATCCTTTCCCTGAAATGCTATCCAAACAATCAAACAAGAGCTAGCCCATTTTTCCCCCTCAAACCCAGGTAAAACAACTTGATAATTCTATGATGACAACTAGCCCAGTGACTAAGCACCACCCCCATCTAACATGATCATAAAAACCTTTCTCAGTCAGATTTATGGATTGTCATGCAAACCCCTGAAGAGCTCCTTGCCAGAGGGAAAACCAGGACACTAGGAGGCCAGGTCACGTGAGCACAGAACCCAAAGTTCAGAGCATATAACTACCCACACCCCTGGTCTGTGTGCTCACCAGATTAAACCAGCTACAATATGTGTAAAAGTTAGAACAACAAACACACTGCCAGGTTTGCAGTTAACCTGCAGTCAGACAGGGCCACCTGGTCATGCGTCCCCCCCTTTTAATTCCCCCTGAAGGTCAGAGAACTCACCCACAACCTGAGAGCATATCCACCCACAGCCTGTTCCAAGTCAGTTTCTCTAGTTAAGTCAGGTCTCTCTCAACCTCCAATTCTTGGCAGTTTTAAGAGCCAGAACCAAAGGGACAATTGGACACAGTCCAGTTGCAGTGAAATTAGAAGCTGCCTTAGATACACCAGGGCATACAGAACAAGCACTTGTTTACTCAACATATAAGTTAAGGTCAACATGGGAAGGTATGCTTCCTGTTCACAAATCCTTGAGGGCTGTTTGTTTTGGGGCCTCTGGTTGTTCCTGGTGAAACCCCAGAGTTAAGTGCCTGGAAGCAACCAATCTGATCACATGAAATGCACTTTCTTTTGCAAATCACTGAAGTCTTAGCAAGCCTAACAGGATTTAGTTCCTGCTTGTTCTTGTTAAGAAGCAAAAGAGGAGAACTGTCTGTCTCTCTTCTCTTCTCACAATGGCAAAGGCCTTTGGCCATTACAATGGTCAGCTTTCCCTGTAGCCTACCAACTCAATTCAACGAAAAACAGCAGAAATCCATGGAAATGCAAAGATCCTAGTGTGTGTATATGAATACATTTCACCCTGTCTGAAAACACACAGAGACTGTCTATTAAACTAGAGTATTGATTTTGAGACTGGCTCCTTTAACCTACAAGACACTCTGTGACCTCTGTCCCAGCACATCCTTTAACTTCTTATGTTTTGGGCAAGATATTGTGATCCACCAAGGGAAGCTTGTTTCCATTAGCAGTATCTCCTTGAAAACTCTGTGGAGTTCTTCAGTGCAATTTTTCTTCCTTTGAATCAAGGGTGGATGCAAAGTATGTTAAACTATTTCAACCAGAAGCAAGTTACTAAGTTGCTTTCCTCCACTATCAGAAATTTTTTTTGTTTTGAGACAGAGTCTATCTCTGTAGTCCAGGCTGGAGTGCAGTGGCATGATCTCAGCTCACTGCAAGCTCTACCTCCTGGGTTCATGCCGTTCTCCTGCCTCAGCCTCCAGAGTAGCTGGGACTACAAGCGCCCACCAACACACCTGGCTAATTTTTTTGTATTTTTAGTAGAGACGGGGTTTCACCATGTTAGCCAGGATGGTCTCAATCTCCTGACCTCATGATCCACCTGCCTTGGCCAAGAAACTTCTAATGACACATTTCCAGAAAATTGTTGTTGAATAGCTATTTCTTTAAAAATCAACTGACTTGAAATCACTCTAAATGTAAAATACTCAGAATGTCTGAGTAAAAAACACTTTTTACAGACAATAAGTGAAGAGAAAAACAGACTGTTGCTATTAATTGATGTCACATCATCCAAATGATCCCATTTAGTGAGAAATCCGCAGAATCTCAACATGAAGAGCATTATCCCCGGACTTATTTCCCATCCTCCTGGCTCTGAGGACACCCAAGGATTCTTGACTACACGTGTTAGCATCCTGTGCATGCCCTTGTATGAGGGTACACTTACTTCCTTCGCACATATTAATAAGCATTTGAGCACAAGCATCAGGCAGACTGCACACTCGATGACTCACAAGGGAAGTGCTCATTTGTGAGCTTAAATGCTGGAACTGAGTGCACCAAAAAGGAGGTCTGTAAAGCTGTGGTCCATTACGGCTTAATTATCCACGGGATTAAACCTAAAAGGCAACATCTCTGAAACAAGTTCATCGGAAAACCCAGCTGAAAGCCTTTCCAAAAAACAAACAAACAAATGAAAACAGGTTGGCTCCTTCCCTGTGACAAATGGAAAAGTGCTGGGGTCTCTCCAGGTACCACGCCCACCATCAGCCCTACCATTCCAGAGGTCATGGGGAGAGAGGGTCACTCGGTCGGGAGCCTCTGATGTCTCCTTGCCATCTGTCTGTGTGAAACACTAAGCCACAAGGCATGAGTAAGAGAATGTGTTCGCCCTCAGCAGCACAGCCAAGGGTAAACACAAGGTGTGGTGGAGGGCCAGGACTGGAAATAAATCCATCTTTGAATGCAAAAAACATAGGCAGAGATAAAGGTGGGGACAGATAAAGATAAACTTGAGTTATATTCAGGAAAGCATTCGTCTCGGGTCACCTATCTGATCACGGGCCCTGTAATCACATTGCTTTAAGACAGGAACAAGGAATTTCTTTTGTTCACAACAATGCCAAGGATCTGTGATTTTGTGACCAGGTCATTGGACAATGCTACATTGAAAACTTTCTGAAAATAGCACTCTCTTCAAAGGTACCTGTCGCCAGAAGAGGATGATGATAATACACTCTGCCCTCAACTTAGACACCATTCGTGGCTCTAGAAATTCCTAAAAGGAATGCCAGGACTTGGGCGCAAGGAAAGCTGAATTATATGACAGTGGCCTAAAAATAGAATTCTGCTGACAAAAGGGAGACAAAGAAAGGTGAATCTCTTTCTTTGTGCTCACATACCTGAGAGAAACGTGACTCAAGAGGATTTGTTCAAACCCCTAGTTCCTGATGAACGTGCTTATCCTCAGGAACAATCAAGAGATACTTGCCCTTTCAGACTAGGAGGAGACATTTCCCCCATCCCAATCACCTCCTCCCCAAAAGAGAACAAAGATGGAGACAGTCCTATCCAAAAATGAGGGTGCCAAGAGTGCTCTTGGCAATGCAGACATATCTGTTTTCCCTTCTCTAAACCATCTCAAATAATTCTCCCGATCACAAGGGACTAACAGAAGTTAGGAAACTCTAGGGAGTGCTAATCACCAAACGCAGGCTTCGAACAGCCATTAGGGCACTGGAAGATGCTGAGTCAGGATCCCTAGAGCTGTGAGTTAGGGAGAGAAGTTGGGGGGTGGGGGGGGAAGCAGAAAAAAATCCCTTGCTCCAGAGGAACTCCAATGCAACTCTAACCAAAGGATGCCTTCTATGGCTCATGAGATGCCAGGTGCATGGAAGAGTCACAGAGAACAAGACCTTGGCCAAGTGGCCTCAGGGTTCACATGACCAGTCCCCTGCCTACGCAGGGTTTGCCCATCCCTTAGGGAATTCACTGCTAGTAGCAGCTACACAGTGGACACAGGTGGAGGTTGTGAAGTGTCTTCACCATCATCAGCGTTGACTCTGTGCTTAAAATTTGCTGGGCTTATAGAGTATAATACCAGATCCGGGGTTTATTAACCAGCTCTGCCAAGGTATGCACGTCTCAGACTAATGAGTAGGGGCCACAAACAAAGTGGCTAGAGGTGGAGAACATGCCATTCAAGGAATTGCTTATCAAGCAAAAGCAGGAAGGCCCTAGGGAAAATGGTGTATGCTTCCCCCTTTCCAATGCCACAGCTATCTCACTACAAGCTGTCATCTCGAAATGACCATCGAGGCATCGAAAATTCAAATGAGAGCGGCTGGTGAAGGAATGTTGCTTGTTTTTATAGCATATCTTACTTGCTTGGAGGCAAAATCTGTTGCTGCATTTGGACTCCAGAGAGAACAAGCTGCATCTCTCCCTTCAGGATCTAAAGATGTGACCATCTGAAGCAAAAGAAACACTCAGTTTCCTTCCGTGAAAATAAAAATCTCTGCAGGTTGATAGGTTCTAAGAATAACTGCCAGGAAAAGGAGCCACGTTTCTAATCAGGGCACAAAGTCAGCTACCAAATAGTGACTCAAAAACCATGGCATCAAGCTAAAAATGATCGCTCATAAAACTAATTTATGAACCTTTCGTGAGGCACTCAAAGAACTATTTAGCTTTCATAATATTATTCTAAGAGAGGCAGCATGTAGTACCACACACACGAAACAAATTAAATCACCATGGCCCACACAGACCAAGCACCTCACATGACAGTGTTGATGTGTAATTCCTTCCACGAACATTTATTGACACCAGCCTCCATAAAGTATTTGAAGCACTGGAGTTGCAGGAAAGAAGAAAAGATGGCAAAATTCCCTGCTCTTGTGGTACTTACATTTTAGGAAGTAGAGATGAAGCGTTAATAAATAAGCAAAATGTATATTACATCAGAGGGTGATAAGAACTGTGGAGAAAAACAAGGTGGGGAAAGGAGAAATAGGAGTGCTGGGGTTGGACTTTAAAAATAGGGAAGGGGCTGGGCACGGTGGCTCGTGCCTATAATCCCAGCATTTTGGAAGGCTGAGGCAGGTAGATCGCTTTGAGCTCGGGAGTTTGAGACCAACCTGGGCAACATGGTGAAACTCTGTCTCTACTAAAAATTCAAAAATAAGTCGGGTGTTGTGGCAGGCGCCTGTAATCCCAGCTACTTGGGTAGCTGAGGCAGGAGGATCGCTTGAACCCAGAGGTGGAGGTTGCAGTGAGCCGAGATCACACCACTGCATTCCAGCCTGGGTGACAGAGTGAGGCTCCGACTCAAAAAATAAAAAAATTTAAAAATACAAACGGGGAGGAGGTGGTCAGGGAAGATCTCACAGAGAAGACGATAGTTTAACAAGACCTCAAGGAGATTAGAGCATTGATCATATGGGTCACCAGAAGAGCTTTCCAGAGAGACGGAGTGGGATGAGCCAAGGCACTGAGACCAGAGTTCTAAGTTTTAGAATTATAGGTGTAGGGAAAGGAAAAGAGATTAAAATCTCTTTTAGGCCCTGAGCCTGGTGCATATCTGAGGCTGGATGCTCAAAAACCAGTAAGTATGCCCTGTGATTTTTATAAAATAATAAGTGTGCTCAGTAACAGAAACACAGAGGAGCAAAATATGTTATTATTATGTGGGGAACAAAGCAAGTAAGGAAATTATCAGCATGCAGTGAAACTATACCAACTGAAAAACATGCATATATGTATCTTTCAAAAATAGAATACATACCAAAAATGTTAACAGCGGTTATTTGGGGTAAAGGAGAATTATGAAGATTAGGAGTGATGTTTATTCTCTTCTTTTTCAATCCTTCAATTGTTCATTCAGAAAATGTTTATGGAGAGTCTGCTGTGCCCCAGGCACTGGGGACGTAATGGTGTAGGGACAGACAGCCTCTCCCTCCTAACATGACCTTCCAATAGGGGAAGGGGCAATATTAACTTCAAGAAATAGGCGAACACCACTGCAAGCTGTAACATGTGCTGTGAAGAATCAAGCAATAGCTGCAATTGAGAAGAGCCGGTTTAGGAGAAAATGGTAAGGGAAGGTCTCACTGAGGAGTTGACTTGGGGTGAACCCAAAAGGATCAAAAAGAGAAGAGCTGATCAAGCAAGAATAGTGGGAAGAGCTTCTGAATTGGAAAAGTATATGATGATACGAATATAAACAGCTTTTGTAACAAAAAAGAGCCTACATATTAGACAGATAGATGGATGGATGGATGGATAGATAGATACATAGACAGATGCATAGTCTTAATTACATGACTGTGCCAAGCATTTTGATCACTTGTTTATTAAATAAGCATTTATCGGACATATATGCAAACAACTGAGCTAGGAATAAAGTTATAAATAACACAGACATGGCCCCTGTTGTCAGGAAGGCTTAAGTCAAATCAGAGGCAAAACCAGGATCTCAGAACTGCCACTTGGCATTACAGCAAATTGGGGACAAGCCAGTGATGAATTTCAGGAACCTGGCAGTCTTACTCCAAGTTTGCTTCAAGCTTGAAGCAAAAATAGCAGCAAAACTGGGTTTCTTTAGCATGCTTTTGACTGAACAACAAGTACATGTGTTTTTCACTTCTTCACCCATTCATTCAAGCAGCCCCTACTGGCCACATGTTCTGCATTGCTACAGTGCTAAGAGGTAAAGGGATGATGAAGGAAGAATGATTTCCCTGAAGGAGCTTATGGCCTATTTGCCAGGATATGCAGGTAAACAATTACAATATAGACAGCATCCCAAAAAAGTGTCTGCACAGTTTAGTCCTGCGATGATTAACATGTATTTTAGCAAATAGAATGGACAGATGGTAACTGTTTTGATTACCTTAAAATTATAAATGTCCAAGACGCCTGCCACTAGTGCCAATGTGTAGGATTTACAATGTAAACTTCAGAAAGGTATATGTTCTTATCAGGACATTCAGTGACCTAAGGAAAACTCTGATGGAGATATACATAGGTCTGAGACTAAAAATTAAGGAAATGCCTACTTGATGGCTTAAAGACAACTTCCCAGGAGAAGTGATGCTGGAGCTGTTTTGAAACCAAGTGGAAGTTATCCAGTGGCTTGGGATATTCATATTCAGATGTGCAACCTGAGATTTACAGCCAGGACCCTTCGCTGTACCATGTCTGGCCTTGTGTGCAGACCCAGGGGATGACACTGATCCCTGCTTCTTGCTCCAGAAAGCTGCATGGAAAGGAAACCTGAGCTTGAGACTAGTGCAGAGAGGGAGCCACTGAGAAAGGGCTCACCTCTCTCCTTCTCGCCCCACTAGCCTTGCCCTTCTCCCTCCACTTTCCCCTTTTCTATCCGTCCTCCTTTGGACCTTTATTGTCACCTCATCTGGAGGTTAGAACACAGTGAGCAACCCAAGAAAATAGATAGTCTGTTCAAATAAATGTTAGCCCTCCTCTGAGGCTGACATTTGGCAAAATCACCGAGGTGGTATTTTGCTATTTTGTGTCTCAGTCAGGGACGTGTGTGTTTTCACTTTGCAAGCTCTCTGCGGGCAATAAACATTTTGGGCTTTTTTTTTGTTTTTTTTTTTTTTACTTTTAGTAAAAGTACTAACTATTTGAGTCTGGATCTTGGGTGCCAGCAATAGTCAATATCTTGCATAACTCTCCATACCCTTCTGTAGTTTCAAGCACATCTGTTTTATATAAAAGCTAGTGTTGAGTGAGTGTGTGTGTGTGTGTGTGTATATATATATATATATGCATGCCAGGCACAGGGTAAGCACTTTACATGTATTTACATATTTCATCCTCATAACTCTCCTATTAGCTTCACTTTATAGAGGAATGAAGAGATGAAGCACTTTGCCCAAAACACTCAGCTAATACCAGCACCCACGTCCAGCCAGTCTGGCTTCAAACCCACTCTGCACTTGTAACCCTCACAGTATGGTGCCTTGAGCTACCCTTTCATGGTAGATAGCACCATATGACCATTTCTGCTAACAGATAATAGTTGATAACACCATTTGACCATCTCTGCTTACAGCACAACAGTTCAAATCTTAGTGTCTTGTCAACATCACATCATCTGACCCTTAACCTGCTTCTCGCATCTACTGCAGTTGTTTCTTTTTGTTTTCTGTAAAACCCTCGTGCCCTTAAAGGCCTTGTGACCAGAATGGCAGATGCTGCCTTGGGAAATGCGAGGACTATCCTTCCCAGCTTGGGTAATCCCATTTGTAGGAGAAGCAATGTTTAAAAATCACCTCATTCTTCTAGGTTGAAAAAACAAAATAATATCACATTTGACTTCAGTTTATAAACACCCAGTATGAGACAGCTAGAGACAGCAGGATAATTCCAGACGCATAACAAACAAATAGCAAATTTAATAGTGTGGGCCTTGTTTATACTTCTGCCATCAACTTTAATGATGAGCCTATTTATGCTAAACTTCACTACGCTATTGAAGTCATTAGTGCCTGTAAGTGAGCGATAATGTGCCTGAAACTTCCACAAGGACGTGTGGCTTTCTCTGAGTCTTACATTTCCATGTTGGGAGAGGCAGGTCCCAGGAGTATTTTCACACATAGGCCTAGAACACCTATTGGGCATTATGCCCCAGAGAGTGGCCTCGAGGCCAACTGAGTTTGAGAATGCACGTTAAAGAGAGTTAAGTCGGTTTGTCTTACCTCCAAATCTGTAACAAGTTAGAAAACATGAATGTGTCTTCTGAACCTCCAAGATGAGATACACTGTGTCAGGTTTTCCAAAAGTATGGACCAAAGAAACTTTTGAGAAGGTGACAAAGACTCACTCTTCTATTAGTCCATTAAAACACTAATTTAATGGCTGTTGAATCGGAGAGCTGTAGCAAAACCAGTGTTTAATGCAAAACCAAAGTACAGACAGAACACATATGAGTTCATTACTTAGCATTAATAATGTGCATGCCTAGCTAGCAGCACTGGCATGCACATTTGTGCAAATGTGACGTCCTCATTTAAAAGGACTCAGTAAAGTTAGAATCAAAGCTTCAACAAAGAACCTCAAAACTCTGGATGAGTGTCACCGCTCTATCAATGAAAACCAGAAGTCTCATGTAACCTCAAGTATCCCTACACTTTGGACCAGGGGCACCTCGGTCTGCTGAGTAGGGAGGCACAACGTCATTAGATCCTAATAGGAGGCATATATTAAAGATCCAGTCTGCATCAGCATTTTCTCCCAAAGATGAGCTGTTATTAGCAGACAAGCTGCATGCTGCCTAAATGAGGCCTGAAAGATAAAATCAATACGATGGCCAACACCAGACCTTAACAGCGGGTCAGAAGAGAGTTGGTTGGAAGGGGACACTAGGGGAATTCATGCAACAAACATTAGCACCTTCTGACAGTGTCCTCTCATCGGAGAAGTCTTCCCTGGCCACCTTATTTGAGGAAGCAGCCCTAGTGGCTCTCCGGCCCACTTCCTTGTTATTCTTTTCCACACCACTTACTATCTAATATTATTTTATTATTTGTATTTCCTGCCTCCCCTCTGTAGAATGCAAGTTTCATGAGGTCAGGAATATAAGTGTCACATTCATCACTGTAGCCCCCATGCCTGGAACAGTGCTTGCCACCAAGTAACAACCCCATAAAGACTTGTTCAGTATTAAGGGATGCTCTGCTTTCAGGGAACTCAGATTCAGGCGAACAGGTATGTAGCCTTAGGAGTGACAGTCTTGGGTTTTCATTGACACCAACTGTCAGTCCTCCTCACATTTACACTGGCCTCATTCTAACCCAGGGCAAGAGAGGCAAAGAAATCGGGAAGGCCAGAGTAAACCGAGCAGAGCTCTGGTGCAGAGGCAAATTGTCACATAGGCCCTTGGACTCATGCTTGAACCAGAAAGTCGGGTTGATCAAGAAGGGCTCAGTGATACAGGGGATCCATGAGCTACGGGATGCTTCCCAGCTTTCTAATCAGAGGAGACAATGCCAAAGCTTAGCATCAGCCCTCTGGTTACAGGCTACAGTTCAAAGCCTTGAAGCACTTGAGAGGGCTCCTCTCTGTGTCCTTTCTGGTTTTCCCACTCGGCTGTACTGGGCACAGCTTACTGTCTGTCCTGCCCACAGCCCCTTCTGAAGAACCTGAATCATTCAATCACCCTGAACAGGTCTGCCCATCCCTCTACCCATCTTGGCAAACTGAACTGAAAATGACCACAAGGTCAGAGCCAGTCAACCCCTAGACTGGCTAGTGGCTAATCAGCTCAAATTCTTCTGAGAGAGCATCTAGGAACCACAGAGACCATCATCTCCGTGAGTCCTAAGCCAAGGAACAGTGAGGTCTTATTTAGGATATGCAGTCACATTGGTCAATGCATGAGCAGAAGGAAATGGTGAAACCCATCTCTACTAAAATACAAAAAAATAGCCGGGTGTGGAGTGCGCCTGTAGTCCCAGCTACATGGGAGGCTGAGGCACGAGAATCACTTGAGCCCGGGAGGCAGAGATTGCAGTGAGCTGAGATGAAGCCACTGCATTCCAGCTTGGGCTACAGAGTGAGACTCCATCTCAAAAAAAAAAAAAAAATACAGAGAAGCTGGATAAAGCAGAAATGAGGTACAGTATGGCTTCTGCAACTGGAAAACTTTGAAAATCCAGTCCCCAGTTTCTTAGAGACAGAGAGAGATGCTTTCCACTGCAATAGGATGCCTAAATCCAGATCACCTAACATCTGATCAGCTTGCATTTCACATATTCTACACCATTTCTCCCCCAATAAACACACATTACTTTAACTAGACCATGTGGCTTTCCTGATCTCACAACCAAATATATTCCTCGCTAGAACACCTGCTTGGGATCTAAGATGCACTAGCATTCAGATCCTTGAAATCTTGTCCCTGTATCTTAGGCTCCTAAGGGCTATCTACACAAATTCTGTTTCCCACCCTTCCTTCATGGTCCTGCTCTAATCCTGCCTGTTCTTCAACACCTTTGAGTCCCAGTAGAATGATCACTCCCTCTTATGAACTCAGTCATGATCTCTAACTCCATGTAACACCTACTGAAATTCCCTCCCACCTTCCCACCTTTCCCTATTTGTGGAGCAGCTACTATGTGATCTGTCAGGTTCCGGATATTATAAGATGTAAGCAACATAGCCTCCGACCTCAAGGAGCTCCTAGCAAGATGAAAAGAAACTAGCACATCAACATGAGCCATAGAACAAAATGTTATGAACTAAGCAAAACAACAAATGGGCTGAGAACCCTGAGATCTCCTGGGTAGGTTCAGGGTCAGAACTGGTGCCTATGTGTCTGTGACCCATCCTACGTTCAAACAGGCTAAGTTAGGTGAACTGATTACTTGCTCACCATATATATCAAAGCTAAACGTATCTGTAAGACACAGAAAAGAAATGTACTTAGAAAGGCTTCTATCATGTAGACATGGACGTGATACATGTTTGTCAAGGCAGATGAAAAACACCTCTTCTCCATAGGTAAGGACATTCACAAACAGTAGCTGAGACAACTCATTACTGATATAAGACTAAATGCCTCTCTAAATGCAATGTAAACACATGTGTTTGATTTATCTGTCAAAACTCCAACATGCTCACTAGCATCAAAGGCTGCATTCAAATCATACTGCATCCAAATGTTCATCTCTGTGTGGTCTTCTCTTTCACTCTGCCCATTAAAATTATTACTGTACTTATTTGTAAATTGGGGGGCACATGTTTAAATGAATGACAAAAATAACATTGGCAAAATACAAAGAGAATCCTGAAAACTGTATGGGAATAAAGAATAAAATCATTCTGATGAAGAATTTTCTATATGAGTACAGTTTCTATTAGTGTTATCTATCTTGCATGGTGAATCAAGAATAATGAAGATATGCCACCTGTATATATTTCCATAATTCATTATTTGCTCCCAAAGCCAATATTTCTCAAAGACAAAACCAAAGTAAGCAGCATTAATGAGTTGTTGGATTTGGAAATTTTAAAAAGATTTTAATATCTAGCACCTTCTATGACAATCTTCTAATTAAAAAAAAATAAGTTGGCAGTGTAAAGACACAACCTGTACCCACAGAATTAGGCTGAGGTTAAAGCAGAAAGGTCTGTTGGATTGCCGATTTTATTACTAATTTACTTTGTTCATTTAGGGAATCAATTTGCTGCCATTAAAGGCTTGGGTTTCATATATTTTATAATTTACACACATTTCCTGATGTGAATGAGCTGTGCAGTTTGTAAGAGCTCAGACAAACTCTCTTCTAACGGTCCAATAGATGCAGATGTTCTTAAAATGGACTTGCAAATAGAATGGAAACCCCACTGTGCCTGCCATTCCAGAACAAATCCTGAGCAGTATGGAAGCTTTGTTCAGCAGTTATATATGTTTTTAGTTCCTCCTGTATTCAGCTAGTCATGAAATAATAGAAATTAAGAGGGGCTTTCCTGGCCTTAACTGTTTTCATCTAAATCTAAATCTAATTTTTCACTGATTTACAGCAAACCTTATGGGAGAAGTTGAAATTCACAACTATCTTTCCAAAACCCTTCAGGAAGGTGGAGTGCCCCCAGCTTTTAGGACAAAAGAGTTTTTACAAATCATAGTAAATCAATAACTCATAGACAGTATGACAGATACAGAATATCCTTACTTAAGATGAAAAACAAATAATGCTTTGAGATCTTTAATCGATAAAAAGCTAACAAATCAGTAGTGCAAACAAGATGAGAGAATCTTATTTCATCCTCAGTCACGAACCGAAGAGACACACCAGGCAGTGTTTTGTGGTTAAAAATTGCTCCCAGGCTGGTGTACTAGCGAACAATTGAGTAAGAAGGTCAGTAGAGACCAACTCACTGTGGGATTTGCAATGCAGAAAGGACAAGTAGGTGTAACATAAAAGGGCACTATACATAAATGTCAATTAATGTATTATTCTTCAACAAACTTCTTTTAACAAGTATTTTGGTGGCTTTGAAGCCTCTGTTCTTCTCGTGGGAGCAAGAATGAGACCTCTTGCTTTAACTTTTGATTAAACAACGTTCAGAAAAAAACTCATCAACATAGATTAAACCTTCACATTAAAACTAGAGGATTTGACCCACCCCAATTAGCCCAACTCCTTTGAAATATTACAATCAAGAGGTCCTTTCTGTTCTCGTGCCAGTTAACTCTAAAATAGTGTTGCTAGAGCATAACTCCTGAATTCCAAAAATACTGCATACTGCACACAGGAGACACACACTACTACTAGCAATCTTTTGAGTGCTGTGGGCATTAGGACATATGTAAAATTATGCTCCTTTTGCAGATGAGGACTCTGATGCGAAGAAAAGTACACTGACATACCCAAGGTTGTACAACAAAAGAAGCAAAGCTCGGGCCACATCTAAGTCAGTCTGGTTCCAAAGCCCATTCTCTTATGCATTATACCATGGCTGAGTACTACCCCAACGACCTCCATAATTTGCCCATCCTAATATTCTGCTGCCTCCCTACACACCCTCTCTTCTCTATTTCCATGCATTTCTTTCATGTCCCAAATATGCCTATGCTGTTCCAATTGCAGTTTCCCACGTGTGATTCCCCAGTTCTGGGATCTTCTCTATGTTTGAAAGTCTACCATTTCAAACTCAAGGTTCTCAAGGTTCTGCTGTAATCCCACCTGTTGTGAAAACGTTGTTGCTGCTAAATTCTTATTGCCTCTTGGTGCTGCCAGCCAGCACCTTTTGCATCTGTTGACCTTGCTCCCCTTCCACAAATTATATGTCACCTGAAGACAAAAACTGGGTACCTAGTGTCTTAGTGTACACAGTCTTAGCAGGCTGGGTGGCCTAAACAACAGAAATTTATTTATCACAGTTCTGGAGGCTATGAAGTCCAAGAAAAGAGTGTTGGCAGATTTGGTTCCTGGTGAGGGCTCTCTTCCTGGCTTGCAGGCAGCTGCCTTCTTGACATGTCATTGCACAGTAAAAAGAGAAAGGGCTCTGTTCTCTTCCTTGTCTTACAAGGGCATCTCGTCATGAGGGCCCTTCTCTCACAAGTTCATCTAAACCTAATCACCTCCCACAGGTCCACCTCCATTTACCATCACACTGGAGGTTAGGGCTTCAGCATATGGATTTTGAAGGGAACACATTCAGTCTATAGCACCTAGCTATTACCACTTGAGAAAACATACTTTTGTGCCAAGCACTGTTCTAAGTTCTTTATCTTGATTAAATATATTAATTCATTTTTTTCACCACAACAATCTGTTCACAATGATGAGTAGGTACTACTACTAACCCTATCCTACAGATGGGGACAAGAAGGCACAGAGAGGTTAGTAACATAGCCCATCCATGATGGAAGGAGTGAGTGAACACAGACCTTATGGTTCCAGAGGCCACAATCTCAACTTAACACTATGGCATCCCCAAATAGGTCTGTGCCTCTAAAACAGAACCCAGCTAAGTACCTCATACTTAGGCAGAAACAAATAAATAATTGAATAGTAGTTGAAATAATCAAACTCAATAAAACTCAGAGTTTGTGGTCTTAGGAAGCATCTGGTTCGCTTGGTTTAACAAATAATGCACAGGAAGGGGAAATGCATTGCCTGGTGGCAGAGAGATGCTTTGTAGAGCAAACCAAAGAAGGAAAGAGTTGTTTCTCAACTGAGGGAAT
Source organism: Trachypithecus francoisi (assembly GCF_009764315.1). Lineage (NCBI taxonomy): Eukaryota > Metazoa > Chordata > Mammalia > Primates > Cercopithecidae > Trachypithecus > Trachypithecus francoisi. The sequence goes on from NW_022681454.1 coordinate 23,391,214, forward strand.
TGCTGGATACAAATTCCCCCTTGGGATCTGGACATGACATTCTGCACAAGCACATGCTCAAGATTTTTCTTTCTTCGATTTAAGCCACTTCCTCACAAAACATAGCTAAAGAAAGGAGCTTTTTATTAACCACAAAGTTCTAGTAACTGTCTCATTTTTCTATCTGTACTTACAAATTTAAAAAGGAGGAGTTTTCAGGGCAAGCTATTTTCTTGCATGGTATTAAAATCAACGAAACTCTGAAAATCAGCCTTCTATTCATGCAAACATTTATGGAACACTTGATGTGTGAAACATGGTGAATGATCACGGGACATCAAGATGTAAGCCAACATCCATGGAGAGAAAGTGTTCCTTTTCACACAATTCAAAGTATACCCCCATAGAAAAAGTACACATAAGGAGTTATGGGAGAACACAGAGGAGGCAGAGATTGAGATGAGCTTTTGAGGTTGCATACACTCAGCAGCTACATTTGTCCAATACTACAACATGAAATGTGACAGAACCTTTGTAAAATATTTGAATAGTTTGCCACTTATTATTAGTATTATTTAGTCATAGCTATGAAGTAACCTCCAATCACTACAAAAAGCATTCGCTAATTTAATTAATTAACTGTATCAAGCATTCCCAGAGTTAACTGTTGAGATTCCAATCACTCCAAAACGCATTTGCTAATTTAATTAATTAACTCTGTATCAAGCACTCCCAAAGTTAACTATTGAGACTAAAATACTTCTACCCCAACTCTAGGTCTTAAATAAATAAATGTCTATTTATGTGTCACAAATAACTTGGAATTTCTCGACCTTCACCTTGTTTGCCACTCAGCAACACTTTCATGTGCTAACACTTCTATTCAAGACAGAAGACATTAATTAAATAATTAGCCTTGAGCTCAGACATGTAAACAAACACAATTGATGAATTCGTTAATTGTTCTTCCCTGCTGTGGACAGGAGCTATTGTTAGCAACAGTAATAATAGCACTGATTTGATTTCAAACGGAAACTTTGAATACAGGAGGCAAAATGCAGAACTCAGATTCACAGAAGGTAACTACAGAGGAGCATGGAGTGTTTTCTGAAAATACCAATTGTACAATTGCTCTGTTTATACAGTTACATGAAAGAGGACGAGGAATACTGGCAATCCAAAAATAGCCTCGTCGATGAACATTTGAATTTGCACCAAACACTGACAATTCAATTATTTTTGCCAGGCTCCCAGCACTCAGAAATAAAATAATTTAGAAAACATCTCAAAAAAATGGCATACTTTGAAAAAAAAAAAAAAATCAACCACCTCCCTTCCTTTCAGCATCAGAAAGATTTGATCCAAACAAAAATGAAATTATAATAGTGTAGATTGGTGTTCCAACGTTCCTCTAGGATTTCTTTATAAATGAAGTATAAATAGCAATTATCAGCAGACATGTGTACACTGGGCATAGAAGACATGCCAGTTGACAACAGATTTCCAATAGAAAATACGAGGATAACTAGAAAGCAAACCGAAATATTTTTCTGTGGTTTATTAACATGCCAATCAGTACATAGTCCATAAAAATTTCATAAAATACTGTAAACATTTCCCCATGTTCTTCATTCACATGAAAATCTGATGATATTATTTCCTGTGCTATGTTAATAGAGGTTAATGCTGACTCTGTTGATGTATAGAGGTGGTGTGATCTGAATTTTGTTGGCTGGACTGTAGAATTTCTATTACTGCAAGTCAGAAACAACACGAAATTGATACCGAACTGGGCCACACGTCCCAGAAAGGAATACTGGACTTGTCAAACAAAAGCAGATCCCTCCAAATGAAAAATAAGGAGAAAAAAACAAAAAGGTAGAGAAAATATGAGAAAGGGAGGGAAAGAAGAGAGTACAGGACAAATTGTCTCAGAAAAGCAGGTTTTCCCACAAGGAAAGATAAAGGACCACGGGCAAAGAAAAGGAACTCACAAACCCAAACCCACTTTTCCCATGCAGACACTTGAAATCGGCAACCACTGTTATTTTTAATTGTCTTCCAACGTCAAGGCCCAATTTGAGTCCCATCTCCTCTAGGCAGTTGTCCAAACCTACCTGAGTGATGCCGTCCCCTGGCCCTGCAAACTCACGCAACTGCATCTTATGCTCATAAGCTGTGTTCTACCACAGTGACTTATGTGTCTATCTTGCTTCTCCATCCAGATCCCAAGCCCCTGATGGGCAGCAGCTGAACTTTGCTCTCTTCAAATTCCCCACGGGATCTGGACATGACATCCTGCACAAGCACATGCTCAAAACATGCCTGTCAAATAAATTAATCAAGCAAATGGCTTCTTCTAACATTCAGAGAATCCGAACATTTGTATTGTCTGGTGGAGCTTTAAAATTGTTGAGAAAACATAGGCAAAAATGCTATGGAAAGAGTCTTGTGTAAGTCATGGTAGTCTGGCACTTGACTACAACTCAAAATACATGGCCAGTCAACCCGATTTAAGACTTCCTCTCTGCTTTCTCGTATCTGACTTCAAGTCAGGTGAAGCTCATGTCCCATTCCCTTCTCAGGCAAGATTCTGCTAAGCCCAGTTATCAAATCTTGAATGAATGAGTAAACGAATGAATAAGTAGCCATGTGGGAGCTGGGAATTCAAAGACGAGAAAGCTCTCATCTCTGTCCTCAAGATGTACACAATCACTCGGAAATGCAAAGCAAGACGCAGATAAAAAAACCAACATTATAAAGGCAGGAAAAATTAAATATCTAAAAACAAATGTCATTGACTCAAAAGAGATTCTAACAGGTAAGGGCATTGTGGAAAGCCCTTTGGAATAGTTGCTAAACCTTGAGTTACACCCTGAGAAATGTATCAGATATCCTCTGGTCAAGTGAGGGGAAAGGGTGTTCCAGTCCCAGGAAGCAAACACCAGCATGATGTAGTGGTGAGAGTCTGGGATTTGCTCAGGGAAGAGCTACGTTCCAATCTCAGGTCAGCCACTAAGAAGATGGTTGGCCTTATGTGACTCTCCTTCGAACTTCGTTTTTTTCATCTATAGGTAGGAGTATCACTGCTAACCTCAACAGGCTCTTGAATTAAAATATGATAATGTATTTTAAATGTCTAGCAAAATATATTGAAGAAGGCAGATGCTTAAGATCTTAAGGTGCATTTGAGAAACAAATCAATCTGTAAATTATTTATAATAGGGATATGTTATGTATCCAACACTCCCTGTCAAAAAGACAAGCAGAGGGCGGAGCATGGTGACTTGTGACAGTAATCCTAGCACTTTGGGAGGCCAAGGTGGATGGACAGCTTGAGCCCAGAGTTGGAGACCAGCCTGGACAACATGGCAAGGCCCTTTCTCTACAAAACGTAGCATGTGCCTGTAGTCCCAGCTACTCGCGAGGCTGAGGCATGAGGATTGCTTAAGCCCTGGTAATCAAGGCTGCAGTGAGCCAAGATCTCACTACGGCACTCCAGCCTAGGCAATAGAGCAAAACCCTGTCTAAAAAAAAAAAAAAAAAAATACAAGAGGATTATGATCATTATGTTTAACTTTCTGTGCCCTCATGAGGCTTGTGGTTTAGCTGCAAACAAAGAACACACAAACACTGAGGCAAGTATGACCTAAGGTTCAGTGGAAACTAGAGTGAAAAATCCTCTAGGTTTGACACAGACTGAGCGGGTTCCCTGGATATGGAATTTTCTGTGCTAAAACCAGGGAAGTCCTGAGCAAACCATAATGAGTTGGTCACCCAAGTAGGGAGGTGCAAGTTACAAGATTCACAAGAGATCCAAGAAAGGAACTAGCAAGCACTAGGATCTCTGTAATTGGGGGTGCGTCCATGCAAAATGAGAAAGTATAGATCCCTACACCCAGCTGTTTTCTTTCTTCCTATTATGATTCCTCTTTGAAATAAGATCCACTCATCATAAAACTCAAATGTGAACAGGACCCTTAGCTTTGAATATGAACCCTGGCTTTCTGTTTTTCTCATTTTGGAGATGGATAAACTGAGCACCAAAGACAGGTTAAACAACTTGTTCAAATCAACGACACAGCTGGAAATAAAACCCAGTTTCTTTACCTCCTGGTTCAGTATGTATTTTGGGATATATAACACAGGCTTCAAACAGTGTTTAAGTTCTATTTAACCTTAGTGGGGAATATTCCAATTAACATATCCACCCCCGGGTGTTTCTCCCAGTTGAAATTTTCTTCCTTTTTAGTAAACTGAACGAGACACTCCCCCACCCTCCCCGCTTGCTATTTTTTTTTTTTTTTTTCTTACTATAGCTGGCAAGTGTTAGTGTCTTCTTTGGTGCCTGCTCAATTCAACTCAAGAGAAGCTTGAAATGTATTCCATTTTTTGGTAACAGTTAGGAAAGGACTGTTAAGGGGTGGAGAAGATCAATCACTCGTGGAAAATGCTAGGTGTCCCATTATGGTATGATAAGTTCAGCTGCATAGTATATGCATTTTTTTTGCTCTCTGAATAAATGGCAGAAGTCAGTTCTCCATAAATTCAAAATGTATATGAGAACATGAAGTCATATTTTAAGTGGATTTCACATATTGCTCCTCTTTATCATTCTAAATACCAAAGATTAAGCTTGCCTCTTGGCTGTTGCGGTCTTTTCTCTGTGTGAGTGTGTGTGCGTTTTTTTTGTTGTTGTTGTTGTTTTTAACTATTGTTTAATCAGATATGAATAGTGGTTGGTGGCTTTTATTACTAAGGACTACCTGAAAGGTAAAGTGGGAAAATGAACTCTGCCTGCTGTCTCCATTCGAAACAATGTTTATTTTCATTGTAACTCTTTCTGGTCTCTTTCAAAATGGCCAAATGGTGTTGCTGACCAAAATATCTTTTTACTAAGCTAATCCACAGTTTCCATCCCTTCGCTCCTTTGATACAAGACACTCATTTTTCTCCTTCAAATTTAATTTATTCAAGGATACTACTTAGAAGCTGTATAGGGTTGTGGTTAAGGACCCACATGCTGGAGCAAAATTCTCTGGGTTCAAATCCCAGCTCTATTACTTCTTAGCTGCATAAACTTGGCCAAGTCATTTCACTTTTCTGTGTTTCTGAAAAATAAAAGATGGTGGATCCTCTGATGATCATCCATTTTGTTCCCAGGAAAAGTCCCCTGGACCACATTCCCAATCCATCATGGGTCAACTGCTCTGTAGTTAAGATTCAGCTCTCAGCATCTTTAATCCTTTGTTTATTCTTCTTCTCTGAATCTATTTGTAAAGCTCTTCATCTTTAATAGTGTCAGCCTCTGGGGGGCTCCTTCACAATCTCCTTGGTGTGCTCCATTTTCTCTTCCTCTAAACGTCTTCTCAACTCCGTCTTTATTCTCTTCCTAGAAAATCTCACCTGAGCATTAAATAATATCCTACATGTATATCTCTAACAGTGATTTTTTTCTCTGAACTCCTGCATATCCTATCTGCCTCTTCTTAAATGAGTAGTCGAACTTGACCACAAGTGTCCCCCTGAATACGCACCTCCCTGGCTTCTTCCTACCTCAATAAACAGCATGTCCATCCATTCTGTTGTTCATGCCCAAAGTCTAGGAGTCAGTCTTGATTTTTCTCTTTCCGTCACCCTCCCAAACCCATATTCCAAGAGCTCCACTTCCAAACCCTGTCCCGATCCAACCCCATCTTTCCATTTCTATTCTCACCATTGTTGATTTGGTCTGGATCTTAGTGGCATCCTTCTAACTGGTCTCCCTGCTTTGATTGTTGCCTTCATCCCCCACCCCACAATTCTCCCTCTCTACTTTGCAGCCAGAGAAGTCAGAAAAAATTAAAAAGCAAATTAGATATCACTTTTCAATTTAACAAACCACTCCCCCACCCCCTTACCCCTCCAACGCACACACACTGTCTTCCTTTTCACATTTAGAATAAACTCTTCTTTATCCAGGCTTATGAATGCTGCCATGATCTAGCCCCTGACTACCTCCCCACTTTTGCTTCCCCCTCCTTCCTATGTTCACTACACTCTCCACCCCTTTTTGTTTTGCAAATGCTCTAAGCCCATCTCTACCTTACGAGAGATCTTTGCAGTAGTTATTGCCTCTGACCAGAATATTCTCCCTCCCCTCCCATCATTCAGGTTGCTCAGTAGACATCCCTCCAGGGCAAATTCCCTGCTGTTATACCATGAGAGCCTCTTCATCAGTCACTTCTCTCTCATTATCCTGCTTTGCTTTTGTCAGACTTCATTGCCAAACAAAATATTATTTTCTTTGTCACTCACTTATTATCTGTCTTCCCCCAAACTCCACAAGAGTAGGAGCTTGTCTAGCTCACTGTCCCCATCTCAACATTAAAACAAGATCAGGCATATGTCATGCTCTCCAGTAGTATTTGTTGAATCACTAAATGGCCAACTTTTAAAATCGCTCACTTCCCTGAATTCATCCGCATTGCACTGGTGAGCTTTTACAGGCCTAGATAATTATACTGTAATTAGTCTGAAAGAAAGGCATTTAAGTTATAAGTTAAGCAGATGAATGATTGTTCTGAGGACACTGGCCAATTGCTCTTTAGCTCTGGAGTGAAATAAACAGGTAGAAGCTGGTTTAAATTGTTGTGGGACAGCTTGAATTGCTGTAAGGAAAATCTTTTTGATTTTGAGGGTCATGAATAATTGAGAAAGGCTATAAAGAAAGGTGTCAGTACTTGATTCCTAAACCACTTAGCAAACAATAGCCAATTATTTGCCTTAGATGCTTCAGTAATTTGTTAATTTATTGCCATTATTAATGGGTTATATAACCTAGAATATGTACAATATTTCAGTCACTCTAAAATGTACCTTTTCCTACATCTTACCACCTCTGATATCAGAAAGTATCTTACAACTGATGATAGCACATAATAGTTGAACTGACAGCATTTTCTTAGCTGTATGTAAAATAACGGTACTTAATATATTGCATCTCAATAAAGTATAATCGTTTATGATATCACATTTGCTGAATGCTGGCTTTGGACAAACATTTATAAATGTCTTATTTGTTAATCCTTACAATCAGCCTATACGATAAATCACATCATACCTATTTTATATATAAGAAACTAAGGATCAGGGAGATTAAGTAACTTTTTTTTTTTTTTTGAGATGGAGTCTCGCTCTGTTGTCCAGGCTGGAGTGCAATGGTGCAATCTCGGCTCACTGCAACTTCTGCCTCCCAGGTTCAAGTAATTCTCCTGCTTCAGCATCCTGAGTAGCTGGGATTATAGGCACGCACCACCACCCCTGACTAATGTTTGTATTTTTAGTAGAGACAGGGTTTCACTATGTTGGTCAGGCTGGTCTCGAACTCCTGACCTTGTGAGCCACCCTCCTCAGCCTCCCAAAGTGCTGGGATTACAGGTGTTAGCCACTGTGCCTGGCCAAGATTAGGTAACTTTTCTACAGTCACATAGCTTATAGATGCTAAAGTCCAAGATTTAATCCAGGTCTATCTGACCCCCAAACCAATTCTCATCATCACTTTCCTATAATAGTTATTGTTAAATTAGGTTTTGTACCTAAAATGCAAATGCCCATCACAAACAAGTCACATAGTAGGTTTTCAACTCATGTCAGCTCCCTTCCTCTCTGTGAGTTTACATGTTCCTGAATCTACAAGCACGAACTGTACTCTGATTCCATGATTTATCTAAAACTTCTTAGAGGGCAAGCTTTGGCAGTCAGAGTTTGAGGTCTGGCTTTTGAAAATATCTGAGCCCATATCAAAGGCAGCAAATTAGCTGGGAAGTCAGTGGGACCATATAGTGATCACACTGCTAAAGGGCCACTCCCTGATGAGCAAGAGAGAGCAAAGCAGCCAAATTAACTCTCTGCCTAAGTCCCGACTAGTGGAACACTAACAAGATTAGACTTTGGAAGTAGGCAGGACAAATCTACTATGCCAAGCAAGTGAGGTAGAGCACTGTGGGAAAATCAGTGGTTTTCAAGTCTGACAGCCTCAAACTCAAATCCCAGCTCTCCTTCTCAACCACCTGACCCACTTAACCTCTCTGGATTTCAGGCTTCTAATCTCTCAATTAGAAGAGGTACTGCTTCCTCTGCAGGGCTGCAGTAAGGAATTGTTCATTTCACAAATATTCATCGAGCACTTTCTATGCGCATGTGGGATACATCATTGAACAAAACAGATAAAAAGCCTTGTTCTTATTCATCTTACATTTTAGCAACTACTGCTAATATACATGGAGTATCTAACATATTACTTGGTGATTATTAAGACTATTAAAACTATTAAGTAAGTAAAAGTATTAGCATCGTATATGGTAATTGGAACTGATGTGCAGTTTAAATTTGCCCAGGGATTCTGAATAGAGTATGAAGCTGTTCCATCATGCCTATGTCTACTCTACCAAGAAGGATATCAAGACTGCTGCACGGCTGGCTCTTCATCGTGCCATATTCAGTCAAATGTCATCTCTTCAAAGAGGAATGCTTTCTAAATTAGCTCATTCTTCCTGCCTGGCCCCATGTCTCCATTATCTCAACTCAGCTGTTTCACATACCTCACCACAATCTGAAATGCCCATTTTTAAACGTGTTTCCTTATATATTGTCCCTTCCCCTTGTAGCAAATAAGCACCTGAGTTCAGGGACTCCTGCTCTTCATACCTAGAACAGGCCCTGTCACTTAATATTTGCAGAATGAGCATCAATGATATACTTGCCATTTCTAGAAACAAGCTGCAATTTAGAAATACGCTTTGAACTCAAGGGTACAGTTGGGACCTACTGAACAAAACACTCAAACTATGGCTACCGGTAGCCAATGTAATACAGGGTTGGCTGAAGGCTTCAGAGGCAGGATCTAGATCCTGGAAAGATAAAATCACTCTGTTTCATTCTGAGAACTGCAAATTCTTAGAATGAAAGTTTTCAGATCTTTCATAGCTGCTGACTATAGGATGAGTGATCAGAAAAGGAGTCTGGCAAAGGGCCAAAGCTACCCTCAATGAAATGGTTCTCAAGTCCTACTGACTGGTCCTAAATAAGGAAGAGCATGACTTGGGATTGCAGTGGTCAAAAGGAAGAATATAGCATGGTTAAACGATGCAGGTCCCCCTTGAGCAAGTAAATCTAAAACACTTGAATCTCGATGACTTTATTCAAGGGTCTCTCTTCTCAAGTCTAGCTACATACTCTCCCACCTCTGAGCTTTTGCTCATACTTAGGAATTCTAGCCTTCTCCCACCTAGAAAGTTCAACTCATCGCAATTCTACCCCTGCCAGCAAGAGTCAGCTCAGGTTTCACATGGAAGGAGCCTGGGCTTTGAAAGAAGACAGATTTGGATTCAGATACTAAGTCTGTCACCTATGGGATGTGGGGCTGTGTGCCGATAAGAGGCCACTTAACTCCTTGCACCCCCTAAACCCCACTATCCTCATCTGGAAAATGAGTCTGTCAGGATCTACCTCATTCTTGGGGTTGTCAGGAGATACTATGAGGGAATTACTAGAAAGGGGAATGGAGGCTGGACTGGCAGCAAATTGCAAATAAGCACTATAAGAGGGTTTTCATTTCATTGAAGATAAAACATAAAGAGATAGTTAAGCTTCCTACATAGTTCAGGGAGGTTCCGATGGTAAATTCAGAGAAGGTCAGCAGGAAAGGGGTTGGCAGGGAGCTATGGCTTCACTGAGTGCTAGCCACTGCATCAGGCACTAGGAGACACAGAGGTAACCAAAGGGGATATAACTCTTTCACTTGTGAAGCTGCCATTTTAATAAAAAGAAATGGCACACACATGTTTATAGCAGCACAATTCATAACTGCAAAATATATATATGTATATATGTATATATATGTATACACACCACACACACACACACATACACCATGGAATACTATTCAGCCATAAAAAAAAAGGAATGAAATAATGACATTCGCAGCAACCTGCATGGAATTGGAGACCATTATTCTAAGTGAAGTAACTCAGGAATGGAAAACCAAACATTGTATATTCTCACTCATAAATGGGAGTTAATCTATGAGGATGCAAAGGTATAAGAATGATACAATCGACTTTGGGGGCTTGGGAGGAAAGGGTGGGAAGGGAGTGAAGAATAAAAGACTAGAAATAGGGTTCAGAATACACTGCTCAGCTGGTGGGTGCACCAAAATCTCACAAATCACTACTGAAGAACTTACTCATGTAACCAAACACAACCTGTTCCCCAATAACCTATGGAAATAAAAATAAAATAAAATAAAAGGGCTTTTGAGCCAGGCTGATCTGAGTATGTACTCCCCTCAGCCATATTCCGACAATGGGCCTTGCACAAGTGAGCCAGACTCACCAAAGCTGTCTCCTTAGCTGTGGAGTAGAGTTAATATTGGCTATATTGAATAATCTTACTAAGATGAAGTGGGATACATATGTTAAGGGCCTTTCCTATAGGAGAAGTCACTCATGAAATAGATGTTCCTTACTTCCTTTTTTTTTTTTTTGGAGACGGAATTTCACTCTTGTCGCCCAGGCTGGACTGCAGTGGTGCAATCTCAGCTCACTGCAACCTCTGCCTCCCAGGTTCAAGCAGTTCTCCTGTTTCAGCCTCCCAGGTAGCTGGTATTACAGGCACTCGCCACCATGCCCAGCTAGTTTTCGTTTTTTGTTTTTTTTTTTTGGTAGAGATGGAGTTTCACCACGTTGTCCAGTCTGGTCTCAAACCCCTGACCTCAGGTGATCCACCCACTTCGGCCTCCCAAAGTGCTGGGATTATAGGTGTGAGCCACCATGCCCGGCCCTTACTTCCTTCTTATTGGCATTTTCTGCCATGCCAGAAATGTTCAAGTGTTTTGTTATATTTTATGTTAATGACAATAAGATAAAATTTAAGGAAAACAAATACCAAGTACTTTTTGTCCATCTCCTTTTCTAAAAACTAATATTTTACAAAATATTATCATAATCATATTGTTTTGAATACACATCATGGCTCTCATACAATAGTCTTTATTTATTTCTCAAAAATACAGGATCTAATGATTTGAATGCTCCCCAAGCCCTGTGATCAACAGCAATGCCATTTGTGTTTCCACTAAATTATGTGCCATACTAGATAAAAGATTTGTTTTGAAAAACAGCCACTTCCAAAAATAAGAGAGTGTATCAATTCTAATCATTCTTATCCAAAATTAGTTGTCAAGTTTCAATGGCTGAACTGAATTTAACAACATAAATTTCGTACCACTGCTGAATGTCTAATGCAACCTCATAGAGCAGTCCTGAATACGCAGCCCTGTTGGGGTTCACCAGCTACTTTTAAAATATCAGCACTTTTGTGGTATAATAGAGCCTATTAACAACAGTTGACTGACATTAGAGGTAGTCAAACTAAGCATCAATTTAAAAAATTATGCTGACCTTTCCGAAAATTAAGAAGCAGTTGCCCCATACTCACCAAAGGGAAATCGGAATAATTACTGTGGCATTATGAAACCCAGTTATTTGACTAATAGACAGCAATATTTTTTCACTGCCGCAAAAAGCTAGCAAATACATTATGTTGCTGTAGCAATATTGATATTCATAAAATCTCATTAGGCCAATTAGAAGTCAAACATTAGCCAATCATGCTTCTGCTTCCTACTTACAGATCAAAGCTAAACACATGCTTTAGCCAGTTAGAAACAAAATTGAATTTGAGATCTGCATCACTCTCATTAAGTACCACTCTGTTAGGCTGTGTTTAAGATGAACAGCCCATAGGGAGCTTTTCCCAAACCAATGAGAAGGCATCCTGCCCATCTCAAACTTGACATTCCATGAGTGTTAATTTAAATAAATACATTTTGAAGCAGTCTGAACTTCCACCGCCCTGCTTTCTCTTTCCTTAGTCATTTGACCACAGGCGGGTTTATTTACAGCAAAAGAAAATCCTGTTTGAATAGAATAATTCTCATTTTCAAAATGAGCATCTCTGCGTTGTGCCCCATAATAAAAACAGGCAACTATCTTCCTTGCATGCTTATTTTTCTTCTCTGATATTAGCCCTTAATTAAAAGGAAAGGCAAATAAACTGATTTAAACAGGTGTTATGAGTGAGCTGAGCTCCATGCAGAAAGAAAGGAAGTTGAATGAGTCAGTAGCAGAGTGGAGCTGGCACCCGGTGCAGAAGAAAACCCCTCAGAGTCATCAGTTGCCGGGACAGAGCAAGGGAGCCTTTTCCTGGATGAGACCGCATTTTAAAATTCCAATAAGCAGCACAAACACAGCAGCACTGGCAAAATGTGTCTCCCCTCATGCTGAGAAAGTTCACTGCCTCTCCTATATCATTTATAGCCCACAGCTGGAAGTTATTCCACCGGGTTGCCCAGGCCAGGGGAGCAATGCCCAGAGACTGACAGCTTCGAGCTGAACCTCCTGTCCATAATCTCTGACTGTATCTCCATGGTGCCACATATACATGTATATATACACACAGATATACATATGCCATCTTGTTGGTTTACACAGGGACATCAAACAGAAAGGGGTTGATTCGATTTTGTTTTATCCTTTCAAATTAGTTGCCTTAGAGAATCTCTTTTAAAATTACTGAAAGCACTGCCACATTACATACAATGCACAGCTATCATAGCTTGCAGCGCATGGGAAAAGTATGATTGAGTCTTTGCTTTGTTCCTGGCGCACAGATTGAAGGGTATATAAACCTTCTGGCTACACACATTGGCAGACCTAGAATTTCTATAAGGGAGGGGAGGGCAGGCAAGCAGATTGAGATGGGGGTAAGGAGGTTGTTTCAATGTGACATTTTGCAGAGCTAGCGCACTATTTTGACTGAGCACATTTATTTGGTGTGGGAGGGGAGCCTGCTGAGGGGGTCGATTCAAAGTCCCTCCAAGATTTGCTGACACGACTAAAAGGGGTAGCTACAATAATCTTTTGGTCAGTATATGACCTATCTGACTCCTTTATAACTCTCTCAAAAGATGGAAGCATTTGAGGAAAGTGAAATAATTTAAAGAAAAATATTAGAACCCTTTTTCCATAATGGAAATTTCTAGTGGACATATTAACAATTAAATTCCAAAAATTAAAAAAATTAGAATTTTTTTATTTAAAAAAAGAACTGAATGCTGGTATTTGGGATCCTGTGCTTGAAAGTGCATGAAATTTGATCAAACTGAAATTAAAATTGTGATAAGCACACTATATGCAAAAATATTAGGACAACGAAAATAAAACTAATCTTTGTATAGAACTTTTTCAATTTGCAAACGTTTTTCAAATGATAAAAACTCTCTGGATTTTTGTTGCAATCCTGATTGATAATGACATAAGCAAGATACCAATGATCTCATTTTATACAGGAATACATTGTTTTATTGTGCTTTGCTTTATCACACCTCCCAGACAATGCAATTTTTTACAAGTTGAAAGTTTGTGGCAACACTGCGATGAGCAAGTCTGTCAGCACTATTTTTCCAATAGCACGTGCTTATTTCACATCTCTGTGTCACATTTTGGTAAGTCTCATGATATCTCAAGCTTTTTCATTATTATTATATCTGTTAAGGTGATCCGTGATCAGTTAACTTTAATGTTACTATTGTATTTGTTTCAGGGTGCCACGAACCATTACCATATAAGACATTGAACTTGATCAATAAACGTGTGTGTTCTGACTGCTCCACTGACCAATGGTTCTCCTCTCTCTCTCTCCCTGTTTCTCCTCAGACCTCCTTATTCCCTGAGACACAACCACATTAAACTAATTAGTAACCCCTACTAAGTATTCAGGTGAAAGAGATGAACATCTCTCACTTTAAATAAAAAACTAGAAATAATGAAGCTTAGTGAGAAAGGCATGTCGAAAGCTGAAAAGGCTGAAAAGTAGGCCTTGTGTGCCAAACAACTAGGCAAGTTGTGAATGCAAAGGAAAAGTTGTTGGAGGAAATTAAAAGTGCTACTCTAGTGAACATACCAATGATAAGAAAGCAAAACAGCCTTATTGCCGACATGGAGAAAGTTTGGGTGGCCTAGATAAAATATTAAACCAGCCACAACATTCCCTTCAGTCAAAGTCTAATGCAAAGAAAAGCCCTAACTCTCTTCAATTTAAAAAGCAGAGAAAGGAGAGGAAGCTGCAGAAGAAAAGTCTGAAGCTGGCAGAGGTTGGTTCATGAGGTTTAAAAAAAGAAGTCGGAAACTACCATCAGAGTGAACAGGCAACCTACAGAATGGGAGAAAATTTTTGCAATCTACTCATCGGACAAAGGGCTAATATCCAGAACCTATAAAGAACTCAATCAGATTTACAAGAAAAAAACAAACAACCCCATCAAAAAGTGGGCAAAGGATATGAACAGACACTTCTCAAAAGAAGACATTCATACAGCCAACAGACGCATGAAAAAATGCTCATCATCACTCGCCATCCGAGAAATGCAAATCAAAACCACAATGAGATACCATCTCACACCAGTTAAAATGGCAATCATTAAAAAATCAGGAAACAACAGGTGCTGGAAAGGATGTGGAGAAATAGGAACACTTTTACACTGTTGGTGGGACAGTAAAGTAGTTCAACCATTGTGGAAAACAGTGTGGCAATTCCTCAAGGATCTAGAACTAGAAATACCATTTGACCCAGCCATCCCATTACTGGGGATATACCCAAAGGATTATAAGTCATGCTGCTATAAAGACACATGCACACGTATGTTTATTGCAGCACTATTCACAATAGCAAAGACTTGGAGTCCACCCAAATGTCCATCAGTGACAGACTGGATTAAGAAAATGTGGCACATATACACCATGGAATACTATGCAGCCATAAAAAAGAATGAGTTCGTGTCCTTTGTAGGGACATGGATGCAGCTGGAAACCATCATTCTCAGCAAACTATCACAAGAAGAGAAAACCAAATACTGCATGTCCTCAGTCATAGGTGGGAATTGAACAATGAGATCACTTGGACACAGGAAGGGGAGCATCACACACCGGGTCCTATTGTGGGGAGGGGGTAGGGGGAAGGGATAGCATTAGGAGATATACCTAATGTAAATGACGAGTTAATGGGTGCAGCACACCAACATGGCACATGTATACATATGTAACAAACCTGCACATTGTGCACATGTACCTAGAACTTAAAGTATAATATAAAAAAAAAAAAGAAAGAAGTCATCTCCATAATGTAAGTGCAAAGTGAAGCAGCAAGTGCTGATGTCAAAGCTGCAGCAAGTCACCCAGAGGATCTAGCCAAGATCATTGGTGACAGGGGCTACACTAAGTAACAGATCTTCAATGTAGACAAAATAGCCTTGCACTGGAAGAAGGTGCCATCTAGGACTTTCATAGCTAGAAAGGAGGAGTCAATGTTTGGCTTCAAAGCTGAAAAGGACAGCCTGATTCTCTTGTTAGAGGTTAGTGCAGTTGGTAACTTTAAGTTGAAGCCAATGCTCATTTACCATTTCAGAAATCCTGGATCTTTGTTGAAACCCGGATAATGAAGTAAGCAATAATGAGGTAAGCAACCCAGATAATGAGGGCCCTTAAGAATCATGCTAAATATATCCTGTCTCTGCTCTATAAATGGAACAACAAAGCCTGGATGACATCATATCTGTTTATAGTATGGTTTACTGGATATTTTAAGCCCAGTGTTGAGACTTACTGCTTAGAAAACAAAGGTTCCTTTCAAAAATATTACTACTTCTCATTGACAATACACCTGGTCACCCAAGACCCCTGATAGAAATATACAGTCCTTCTCATAGAATGTTCTTTTCATGTCTACTAACACAGCATCCACTCTGCAGCTCATGGATCAAGGAGTAATTTCAATTTTCAAGTCTTATTATTTAAGAAATACATTTCATAAAGCTATAGTTGCCATACATAGCAATTCCGTTGATGGATCTGGGCAAGGCAAATTGAAAACCTTCTGCAAAGGATTCACCATTCTAGATGACATTAAGAACATTTACAATTCAAGGGAGGAGATCAAAATATCTGCATTAACAGGAGGTTGGAAGGAGTTGATTCCAGTCCTCATAGACGACTTTGAGGGGTCCAAGGCTTCTGTGGAGGAAGAAATTATAGATGTGGTAGAAATAGCAAGAGAACTAGGTTTAGAAGTGGAACCTGAAGATACAACTGAATTGCTACAATCTCAAGATCAAACTTTCATGGATGAAGAGTTGCTTCTTCTGAATGAACAAAGAAAGTGGTTTCTTGAGATGGAATCTACTCCTGGTGAAGATGTTGTGGACATTGTTGAAATGACTACAAAAGATTTAGAATATTACATAAACTTAGTTGATAAAGCAGCAGCAGCAGCAGAGTTTGAAAGAGCTGACTGAGATTTTGAAAGATGTTCTATTGTGTGTAAAATGTTATCAGAAGGCATCACATACCACAGAGAACTCTTTTGTGCAAGGAAGAATCAATTGATGAGGCAAACTTCTCTGCTGTCTTATTTTAAGAAATTGCCACAGCCACCCAACCCTCAGCAACCACCACCCTGATCAGTCAGCAAATATCAACATCCAGGCCAAACCTTCCACCAGCAAAAAGAGTCCAACTTGCTGAAGGCTCAGATGATGATTAGCATTTTTAGCAAGAAAGATTTTTTTTGTTTGCTGTTTTTTGCGTTTTTGTTTTTGTTTTTGTTTTTTTTTGAGACAGAGTCTCACTCTGTCACCCAGGCTGGAGTGCAGTGGTGCAATCTCAGCTCACTGCAACTTCCACCCCCTGGGATCAAGTGATACTCTCATCTCAGCCTCCTGAGTAGCAGGGACCACAGGCATGCACCTCCATGCCTGGCTACTTTTTTATATTTTTGGTAGAGATAGGGTTCTCACCACATTGCCCAAGCTGGTCTCGAACTCCTGCTCAAGCAGTCTGCCTGCCTTGGCCTCCCAAAGTGCTGAGATTACAGGCGTGAGCCACCACACTCAGCCAAGAAAGTATTTTTAAATTAAGGTATATAAATGTTTATACATAATGCTACCATACACTTCATAAACTACAGTATAGTATAAAAATAACTTTTATATGCACAGAAAAATCAAAAATTCAGGTAACGTGCTTTATTGCCATACTTGCTTTACTGTGACAGTCTGAGACCGAATCTGCAACATCTCCAAGGAATGCTTACATATTGCAGAGGAAATTGAGGTTCACAGGTGAAGTGTCTTGCCCATGTTCACAGGCACGTTTACATGAACAAGGGTGGGCTAGCACCCCAAATATCAACAAGTTCAGAGCCCCTTCTACCACATCACAACTCTGTCTCCTCAATAAATGTTTGTGTTAAAGATAAGATAACTCCTCAAGTCCTAAAACTAATACCCAGTAACAACGAGCACTCCTAACACTCAGTTCTTGGTTTCTCACATCATTCTCCAATAAAAGGAATCAGGACTCTGTACAAAAATGGCTGATTCTTAGACCGGGGCAGGAAATTTACAAAAACGATCCTGGAGCACCTTGTAGTGCCAGAAGGTAAGGAGGAGCTCACACACACACATATACAAACACACATACACACAGACACACACACACACACACACACACACACACACAACGATGACAGTATATCAAAGGGACCTAGCCACCAACTGAATTAATTTTCCCAATGGCCAAAGTCAGAACAAGAAAAATAACACGGTGTTGGATTACAACTCAAAGTATGAAATAAATATCCATGAGTCCATACTGATATATATACATCATTGAATGAATAAGTGAATTAGGAAAAAGGAACAAATCGCCCATTCAGCAAAATTGCACAGAATTTATCTAAATATGCCGTCTTTGAGGCAATAGAGTTTTTTTTACAGGAGACCTGTGCATAGTGACTTTCTTACAAAAAGTCCTGTGTTAAAAAAGGGAAGATAAGAGAATAACTGTGCAGTGAAGAAATCTGACAAACACTGCTTCAGCCACATGATCCAGTTGAACATCAACAGTGATAAGTTGGGTTGATAGTATGTTTGTGACCTTGATAGGATGTGACAAAAATGGCACTTTACTTCTGTAGGCTCCTTCCTAAATACCCATGAGCCCATCTAATCATGAAAAGAACAACAGACTAATCCCAGGTGAGGGACATTCTACAAAATGCCGGACCAGTCCTCCTCAAAACTCCCAAGTCCGTGAAAAACAAAGAAAGTCTGAGAAGCTGTCACAGACAAGAGGAGCCTCAGGAGACCTGGAAAATAAATGTAATAGGGGTCCTGGATGAGATCCCAGAACAGAAAAAGGATGCCAGGTATAAAAACCAGAAATTTGAATAAAGTATGAACTTTAACTAATAGTAACATATAACTATTGGTTCACTAATTGTAACAAATGCACCCTACTTGTGTAAGATGTTAGTAACAGGGAAGACGGAGTGCAGGGCAGGTGGAAACCCTATGCTATCTTTGCGGTTTTTCTGTAAATCTAAAAGTGTTTTAAAATTAAAAGTTTATTTAAAAAAAAAAGAAAAAAGGGATAATCTCAGCCAACCATGGTGGCTCACACCTGTAATGTGCACTTTGGGATGCCGAGGTGGGTGGATCACCTGAGGTCAGGAGTTCAAGACCAGCCTGGCAACATGGCGAAACCCTGTCTCTACTAAAAATTTAAAAATTAGGGAACATTGTGGCAGGTGCCTGTAATCCCAGTTACCTGGGAGGGGGAGGTTGCAGTGAGTAGAGATGGCACCACTATAATCCAGCCTGGGTGACAGAGCGACATTCTGTCTCAAAAATAATAATAATAATAATAATCTCTCTGCACCAAAGTCATCCACATGACACATAAACTATTTTACATGATCATACAAATGAGCCTTAATCCAGGGTAAACAAGGCAATTTAACCATGATTTCTATACACTGGTCATCATGGCAATCCCGGTGCTTAATCACCCAAATATTTGACAATGAACATTTTAAAACTCATAAGATCATCCATAATAGGTGGCCCATCCTTCCTCACCATTGAGCAAACTGGCAAAAGAGCAGAGGCAATAGCTTCTAGAGATAAAAGGAAAGCTTTAAAAATAAAAGAAAGCATAGCAGGTGGTGCCACCTGTGCTATCTGCTTCTACCCAACAATCCGCGACTGAGTGGTGGTGAAGGGTAAAAAATCAGTTAGCCACTCACAGTTGGGGGTGTAAGAGGCAACAACTTCAGCTCAGTCTATATCCAGTGTAAAAGAGATCCTAAAATTGCAACCTTAAATGTCTTGGGTATTGACAGAGCAATCCATGTGGCAGCTAAGTGGACATTAATGTACTATAACGTACCTGTTGGAGCCTCACAAACTAAATTATTTTCCCTCCTACCTATATACCAAGAGGGTATAATCTACTGAGGGGAAAAAAAGAATTCTTGATTTTTTAAACTGAGCTAAATTGCAATGCCATGGCAGGGAGGGGGCCTAACTAAGACTGTAGTCGGTGAAATGAAATGTTGTGCTGAGCTTCTCAAAGCCCTACTCACTTCCCATCACCCACCTACAGTGAATGCCAAGGTGATATTCAATCAGCTCGTTGATAGAGTGGAGGCCCTCTGGCTCAAATCTCATTCACTCAGACATTCCACCCATTTGGTACGGAACAACCATTTTCTATCTCACAGAATCATGGTGCCATCGCAGTTTTGCAAGGGACCTGAAAAGCTGTCATATCCAGCTGAGCATTTAACACCTGATCCATCATTATAAGATCCCCGCCAAGAGTTCCTTCAGCCTCTTCTTGGGACAAGAACCTCAATATCTTGCAAGGCATATTCCAAAGGCATTATTGCCCCTACTGTATCCTCTTTCTCTGACATCATCTCTTGCTCTCTCTGCTTCTGCTCCAGCCAGCTGACCTCCTGACTGATTCTTGTGCATGTCATGCACGCTCCCGACTCAGGGCCTTTGCACTTGCTCTTTCTTCTGCCTGGAATGCTCTTCCCTCATTTACTCACATAGCTTTCTCCCTAGCAATCTTCATGCCTCTGTCCAAATGTTACCTTCTCAGTCAAGTTTTCCCTGACCACCTTATTTAAAAGTGTCCTGGCCAGGGCCAGGCGTGGTGGCTCACGCCTGTAATCCCAGCACTTTGGGAGGCAGAGGCAGGTGGATCACGAGGTCAGGAGATTGAGACCATCCTGGCTAACACGGTGAAACCCTGTCTCTACTAAAAATACAAAAAATTAGCGGGGCGAGGTGGCGGGCGCCTGTAGTCCCAGCTACTCAGGAGGCTGAGGCAGGAGAATGGTGTGAACCCGGGAGGCAGAGCTTGCAGTGAGCCAAGATCGCGCCACTGCACTCCAGCCTGGGCAACAGAGCGAGACGCCATCTCAAAAGAAAAAAAAGTGTCCCCGCCAGGCATGGTGGCTCATGCCTGTAATCCCAGCACTTTTGGATGCTCAGGCAGGCGGATCATGAGGTCAAGGGATCGTGACCATTCTGGTCAACACGGTGAAACCCCGTCTCTACTAAAAATACAAAAAGTAGCTGGGCGTGGTGGCGCGTGCCTGTACTCCCAGCTACTTGGGAGGCTGAGGCAGAAGAATCACTTGAACCCAGGAGGCAGAGGTTGCCATGAGCAGAGATCACACCACTGCACTCCAGCCCAGTGACAGAGCGAGACTGTCTCAAAAAAAAAAAAAAAAGAAAAAAGTGTTCCATGCTCATCTTCATTTACAACACTCTATCTTCTTTAACTGCTTAATTTTTCTCTACAGCATTTATCACCAGCTAACATACCATATATGTTCCCGATTTTTTTTAATTGTCTTTGTGTCCCCTCTAGAGAACAGGCTCCATGAGATCAGGACTCTTGGTTCACTACTGTTCCCCATCACTCAGAAACACGGCTGGCATGTGTCACTAAATATAAATTCACAGATGAATGAATTCTTAACTCTCAAGAAAACTTTCTATGTGATAAGCAGTCATATTTACAGGAAGCACATGTCCCATCCCTATAAAAACATTAATTCATGATAGATGTACTTATGGCATTCCATTTTACAGTATTAGAAAGATGTTTATCCATACATCTTTGGAAGATTGACTATTGTTGTGGAAAACACAGTCACCTTACGTGTTGAAAGTGACAAGCATGTCATGGGTTTCATTTCTTACTTAGGTACTGCATGGGAAATTCACAAATACATGGAAAGGTCACTTCTTATTCATCTCTGTCCCCCTCTTTTCTGTGGCAAGCCTAGCACATGACTTTCCATAATGTAAGTGTTCAGGATCTAGCCAGGCACTATCTTACCATTGTGTTCTGAGTCAATACAGAAGATGGAGGCAGGAGAACAGCCTCCAACAACAGTCCTCTACTATGGCAAAAACCACCATCTAGTATTTACCAAAGAGAAAAAGGCTGGGGCCAAGCCTCAAGGCTCCCAAGATATAGCACAGTATCACAGCAGGTCACTGAAAGAGAAGTTGGAGGGTAGTCCCTGTCACTCTGGGTATTTCCCACCTGGAAGAAAATGAGATGTTCAGATAAACTTCCAAGTCAGTAATGTTTTAATGCCTGAACCCAACCTGCCCCCCCAACCCCCAGCCAAAGAGAACAATTCATCAAGGCATTCATTCATTCATTTTTTAAAAAATATTTATTGAGCATCTACTTTGCATGAGCACTGGCTAGGTCAGGAACACATAAATGCATCAGACACAATGAAGCTGGGAATAGTCTTGGTAGTGTCACCCTGTGGCACAGTAAGATCAAACTGAGAGCTGCCACTCCTCTCTCCACAGTGGAGATTTCCAGGGAAGAGAGTAGAGGGCTTGCCCACAAATCTGTCTCCCTCCAGGATTCCAAGAGGAGGATTAAAGTCCTAGAATGTGCTCATGGGCTGAATGTGAAAGTGAATGCCTGGGGTGTTTTAGATGTAATTCCCTCCCTCCCTTGAAGGGCCCGGGTTTCGCCTTCACTGTCAGTCTCTTTTCTCTCAGGCAGACAGTTCATCCGTTGAAATCAATAGGTAGGAAATCAATAAAATGCAAACACAGCACTTTACCTTTGCTGGTTTAGTCTCTCTCCCTTCAATCCTGAAAACACCGCCGTGCTTCCTTTACATCAGCCCTCCTGGTGACCTCAAAGCCTCCTCAGTTTTGCCATCTTACCATTCTGCTTGGCTGCAATGTGAAGTAGCTTTGACATTTATCCAAGGAAGACAATTTCTCCAAAACCCAGGGATTCTATGTCCTGGATTCAACCAACCATTACTTTTGGAACATTGTCTTTTAGTACCTCTAATCTTTGCCATTAGAGCACAGAAGATCATATATGGAAGTAAATGTGAACAGGTTGTGATGCTTTCCAAAGTTGTTACAGGCAGCCTGTGACAGGGCATGCTCTCTGTCCTCCGAGGTACCCAGACAGAGGGCTAATGATGTGTCAGAGCAGATTTGAAACTCTGACATTGTTTAAGGTTGGTCTAAATGATCATTAAAGCCACTTCTAATTCTGAGATTCTGTTATTCAAAATGGAGGTGAAATATCCATATTATGAAAGCAACATAGCAGTGGCTAGTTTTGGACTGGACAAATAAGTCCTTTCTCCACAAAAAAAAAAAAAGAAAAAAGAAAAAAAATTCTGAAACATTTAGAGAAGGCAAGTTGTCAAAATTCCGATGAACTACAGCCAAGCATGGAGGTGCACAACTGTAATTCCAGCTACTCGGGAATTCCAGCTACTGAGGTGGGAGAATCACTTGAGCCCAAAAGTTGGAGCCCAGCCTGGGCAATGTAAGCAGACTCTGTCGCAACAACAACAACAAAATCAGACAAATGGAAGTCAAGGAGATAGAGCCTGGGAGCATTAGTTATCAATGAGACCACATCTGAACCCAGCAGCTGGAAAAGTCGGAAACATTAGGATATGTCGTGAGGAACATACTACAGCACAATGGTTGGAACTGAGTTCTAGCAACATTTCTGCCATTCCCTATAGCAGCTCAGCAATCTTGAGCAAGTTATATAACCAGTCTCCAAGCATCAGCTTCCTCATCTGTAAAATGGGAATAATAACTCAGAGTTGTTATGAAGATTCAATTGCATAACATTTGAAGAGTTATCGCCCATCATTGCCACTACAGGTAGACTATTTTAATGATAACTCCACACCATCTGATGACCAGCATTGATACTGGAGTGGACTTTGTCACTTTAATTTCTATCTTTTTGGGGAACCGTGATTCTTCAACTGACATTTGTTTTAAGCTTAGAATACATTTGAGGGCCTTGGAATTTGGAGTTGCAACAACAACAACAAAAAATTCAGTCTGTCCAAGAAAGGCAGCTGAGCCATGCTGAGATGGTCTTGATAAAGGCACAGGACACATCTGCACCTCACACCTGAATCAACATGTAACTGTCCATGATGGCTCAGTTGTATTGCTAATTGCAGAAATCAAGGGCCCTGTAAATGGGACAAATAACATAATCAATCCTGATTCAGCATTCTAGGTGACAGAAAGCCATCAAGTAAACCCTTTGCAGGTTCTGTGTCATCACTACTGTGCTCCACCCTAACCTGTCCACAAGAATCACCTGAGATGCTTATTAAACACCCGGAGATTTAACAGTGAGTCTCAAGCATCTTTTCCAAAACATCTGAGTTAAGAAGTCAGTTAAGAGGCCTGATCATCTGTATTTTTACAAGCATCCCAGGTGATTCATGGGAGCAGGCAAGTTTGTAAAACACTTGTCTCAGTGGCCAAAGGATTTACTATAGGTTTGGTTTCTTAATAAGCACTCACTGAGGACCTGGTACATGCTAGGAACCTTCCCACAGTAATTCACACGAAGCATCCCTCTTAATCCTTCCAATCCCTGTGCTATGTGGTCATGGTTGTCCCCATTTGAAAGACAGACCCAAAGCTCAGCGAGGTAAGTGACTTATCCCTAAATGTCAGAGCTGGATTCCAACCCATGTCTTAGTACTGCTGCTCAGTGCATTTTTCCATGATCTCATGGTTGCCTTTGTCATCTAAATCACTCCTCTATCAACAGCTCCACAGCCAATGATCCGGGCAACCATGTGAGACTAGTCATGGGAATGTCCCGGACTAATTTGAACATGTCTTTCACAGCAACAAAGAGCAGCTGCATTTCCAATGGAATGTCACTGACTGGAAATGGCGCCCTGCCCAACGCAGGGCCTCTTTAGATATCCTGTGAAAATGCCCTAAGAATGCTCTCGCAAAGTGTTTATTTTATCTGGTAATACTAAATACAAATGTTGTCTCCCAGGAATCTTGTAGCTTGGGGCCTAGTGTATAACTTTATAAAAGTAACTACTGCCTCCACACAGTCCCCTACAGAGGACTCGCTATATGTATCATTAGTTCACGAGCTTCACTGTTGGGTAAGAACGCCCTTAGAAAACATATCATTTACCCAATAGACTAAAAGGGACCCCAAGGAGCTATTCCAGTCTATCAGATAATTATGGGGGAAACCTCGTATTATTTACTGGAGAAAATGGAATGCTGCCCTGGGAGGCATGAAGGCCCATCCTGTTATCAGTGATAAAGAGATGATCCCATTTTGTGATAACAACCATTGAGTTTACTCTGATTTCTGGTGGGTGTTTTGTTTTATTTTGTTTCGTTTTGTTGTTTTGTTTGAGACGGAGTCCCACTCTGTCGCCCAGGCTGGAGTGCAGTGGCACAATCCCAGCTCACTGCAACCTCTGACTCCCGGGTTCAAGTGATTCTCCTGCCTCAGCCTCCCAAGTAGCTGGGATTACAGGCGCCTACCACCACACCCAGCTATTTTTTTCTGTGTTTTTAGTAGAGATGGGGTTTTGCCACGTTGACCAGGCTGGTCTCAAACTCCTGACCTCAGGTGATCTGCCCGCCTCCCAAAGTGCTGGGATTATAGGCGTGAGCCACTGCGCCCAGTCGATTTTTTTGTTGTTTATCCTTTTGTTGCTCCTTTTTTTATTTTGTACATAGCTGATAGCTCCAAGGTAACCACAAATAATAAAATACTTTAAAAAATATCTTAATCCCACTCTTAGCTTTACTAATCAAAAAAGAATGTGAAATCCTCCAGAATCTCGTTTATTTCACTAGGGCTATCATGACCATTCCCACAGGCAGCACATGGCAGCCTCTCACCTCACAGGCCCTTTGGAAGCTTAGCAGCCCTGAGCATAGAGGCAACTGACCCATCCTCAAGTGCAAACCCTCTGGGGATTCCAACTAGAAACACAATGAATAACAAGGACTTAATCTTCATTCTAGCCATCTCAAGTCTCAAGGATCATTGGGCTGGGTTATCTCTCTCCCAAAAAGAGCCACTTCTTAGAGCCTTTAGACCAGAGTATGGTTAAATCCCCAGGACCTACTATAGCTCCTGGCATTCTGAGGATATGCAATAAACTCGTGTTGCATAAAGATGTCTTCCTCTGGCTCTAGCATTCTATAACTCAGTTGCTATCATTCACTGCTTTGTCTCCAGCATTTAGAACAGTGCTGCCCCCGAAGAGAATTTCCTTTTTAGCTTGTCGGGTGTTTTATTTTTCTTTTTGCCACATACCTCAACTGATTCATTACATGGCTTTTACTTGTTGACCCTCCATGCTGACCCATAGTCCTGCTACACAACAAAAAAGTGTAATGGGAGGAGGAATGGAGGGGCGTGACACAAGAATCATCCTGGAATGTGAAATGGGGTAAAGGAGAGCCAGGAGATCTTCAAAGGCAGAAGAGGGTCGTGAAAATGACAATAGAGAGGGATAGTAAGGAACTAAAAAACAGCCAGAAACAGAAGATAGAATCTATTCATTGAAAAATATGTTTCCTGGAGCCCTGGAGTGTGAAAAGCCTTGTGCCAGGCATGGGACATAGGGAAGAGCCATCAGTTCTTAGCCAGGGTCTCATAATACTCCTCACTTACAACTCCCACAGAGAAGCATAACCTCAGAATAATAATAATAATACCAGCTCAGACAGTCACATGGGAGGTCGGACTGGGGACAAGGAGGCAGAGCCTAAACAGAAAGGTCAACAAGTTGGGGGTGCAGGCAAAAGCCTCAAACCACCAGCA
This sequence comes from Trachypithecus francoisi, assembly GCF_009764315.1. Classification (NCBI taxonomy): domain Eukaryota; kingdom Metazoa; phylum Chordata; class Mammalia; order Primates; family Cercopithecidae; genus Trachypithecus; species Trachypithecus francoisi. The sequence continues at coordinate 23,417,283 of NW_022681454.1, forward strand.
TGAGGCCAGTTTGCCCTGTTTTACACACTCTGCAAAGAAACCCGTTAAAGGTTCTCAACTTTTTTGAAACTCAACCTTTACAATTCTCTGCTGTCTCAACACCAGAAGGTAAGTTCCTTGAGGGCAGGGCTTGGGCAGCATCTTTAGTCCATCAAAGAATCTTGGACTTCTTAGTGCCTAGTAGATAGATAGGTACCAGTTATTCGATAAGAGCTGGCAGGCCTACAAGTGATAAGATACTGCTGCTCTTTCTTCAAGGAATCTACCTTCTGAAGAAAGAGACCAACAGGAAAAGTGGTCATTTTAATTGCCTATGAGAAGTCTTAGGATAGAACTATGGAATGAGGGAGCCACTCCTTGTGTGGAATGATGCAGATTCTGTTTCTGGGAAATCACCTTCAATTTTGAAGGTTACCTTGTAAGGGAATTGGATTCCCTGTATGTCATAAATTTGTTATCTTATAGTACTACACTCCTGCCAACAGCATGCTTAAATCGCCACTGCAGGAAAACAGCACATCTGTAAACATCCTTGGTGAAAAGATTTGAGTTAAAAGATGGCCTTTGAGCCTAATGTATAAATGAAATGCAACTATTCCCCCATAAATCCTATTCATTCATTCTTCATTTTAACCTACTGTTTGCAACTCACTGGGATTTAAGTAAAATTGAATCAATGCCTTCCAGAACCTAACGAAGGAAACAGCACAGCACTTTTGTTAGAGGGAGATACAGGCTATCATTATATCTAGGTGTCTGGACTTTAAAACAATGCCTGTCATGAGGAAAAGCCACAAGTTCTAAACGGCATATGGCGATTGGTGTTTTTTATTAGCATTACTCAAATGACATCATAAACATACATGGGGCTGTACAGCAGAAAAAAAGGAAACAGTACTGAGTCTTTTCTTGGAAGAGCTAACAGTCTGAAGACCTTTATTTTTTTTTTAATCTGATTTCTTATACAACATCACAGCATGATCTGCACTCTTACTTGAAGCAGTTAACTGTAGGGATAAAATAAGTTGAATATTTATTGAAAGAGATTGTCCATTTCTACCTGCTAATGCACAATCTAAAATGACCGTTTATATGCACAATCATTTACCTGATGCATAATACTTAACTTGAAAATTATCACTAAGAGGTACTGCCAGTGCCAGCATTTGAGTGCTGAGCTTTGGTGCGAATGCTAAAGCATTTCTGCAGATAATGAAGCACTCAACAAAGTGCCCTTTGTTAGACAATAAAAATAATTGATTTCAAAAGCCATCAACTGGTGATGAACAAATACATTTTATAGCAAAGCAGTTGTAGATTTTTTGGGAAAACTCATATATCACTACAATAGGTTTGTTTTGTCTTTTGTTTTTGTTTCTTTTTTAATCATAACCTATTCCGTATTCTTCACCTACAGCTTATCTTCATTTTTTTTGTTGTTGTTAATAACAAAAGAGCCATTGCTGTTTATGGGATCTTTCTTTGTGCCAGGACTAAGCAGTGTGCATTCATTGTCTTACTGACTCTTCACATCTCTTTATGAGTTAAGTTCTGTTCTGTAGAGTAATCTGTGACCGGTTTGATTTACATGGCATGGTTGCAACTGTGAGAGCTGAGGGACTAGTATATTATCTCCTTTTTACATACAAGAACACCAAGACCTGCAAAAGTGAAGAGACTTGTCCAAGGTGACATATTTGCCAACTGGTTGTAACAAATTGCAAAAGTACAAAAATAAAAAAGGCCAAAATGTTTCCCTCCCTTGGAGCAAGTCCCCTTTATCATGTAACTGTGCAGTTCCTCTCATCCCAGGGCAGAGTCTCTTTCCCCTTGCATCTGAGCTGGCCTTGGGACTTGCTTTGACCTATCTAGTATGTCAGAGCAGTGTTGTTGCCAGTTCTGAGGCTCAAAAGGTCTTGTACTCTTCCATGCTCTCTCTCTCTCTTAGTATGCTACCCTTGCTGGTAGAACAAGCCCATGCTAGCCTGCTAGATAATGAGAGACATGTAGCTCAGCTACCCTCATTAGCCCAGGTGACAGCCTACCGAGCCCCCCAATACAAAACTGCCTAGCTAACCATCGGCTCACTGCAAAAGTGTGTATGAACCCAGATGAGACAAGCCCAAATTGCGAAACTACAGAATCATGAGCTACATAAGTGGTTGCTATTTTAACCACTACATCTTGAGGTGGTTTGTTACACAGCAAGAACTAGCTGATACAGTACCACTGCTAAAAACATACTTCAGATAGTCAAGGCTGTCTCAACTGACATGTTTTTTATTTGTTACAGAAAAATAGGAATTATTTTATAATTAATAAATAGAAGTTGGGAGTGAGAGGGTTAATGTTACACTAAAAGACAAAAACATGGGATTATTTGATGAGTAGAGATTAATTATTCCTGTGTTTGTGTTTTATTCATAGATCCAACCCACCATGCTACCAGGGAGTGTTGTCTGTCTAGGATGTACCATTGTCACTGCTTTTCTTCTATTCATTAACCCTTCTTCCTCCAGTGAATGACTGTATCCACTCTGACTACATGTTGAATTTGAGCTCTGAAAATATAATCAACATGGAAAACTTTTAGTATCATTTACATATATAACATTACATTTTTGATTAACATTGCATTAGCCCAATATTCTCCAAATCATATTCATTTACATCTCCCTTTTGCAATCTTTGCTAATCTGCAAACTAGCTATATATTGTTATTTACTGAACATCTTTCTTTAAATGAAATTCAAATTGACTCACATTTTTTACTTTGTCTAATCTTAAGTGATAATAACCATGAGATAATTTGTTTCATAAACTGGTTACATTTTTTCTACATAACTTAAAATTAAAATGTATATATTCATCTGTGTGCCACTTAAAAATCATCATTCCGGCTACACTCTGGGAACCATTGCTTTAGCCACCTCTGATTAGCTTCAACTCTTTACCTTTGGCTCTCAGCTATATAGAAAAGGCAAAGGGATCTCTGATGGAAAGGACAATTTTATTAGTCACTTTAGCAACACCCTGCCATCTGCATGTGCAAGGGTTCCAACCCCAGGCCCATAGGCAGCTACTATTTTATTGGTCCCCACTGACTTTTTTACTCTTTCCAGCATTCACGACCAGAATAAGCAACTTGAGGTTGGGTATGGTAAATATCACAGGCCCTTACATGACTTTGAGGCTATGAAACTGGTCATTCTCACCCATGTGGACTGGAATATAAATGTGCAAAGGCTGTTGGACTAGCCCCAATGCCCCACAGCATTTTGGGATGGTTTTGATCCTCAACATAAGCTTTTAAGTAGGAGCATTTAAAGCCATCATTCCTGTGTCATTCACAAAATCAAGACGCAAAACATGATCCCTCTGGGACAAAGAAGTTTACCTCTGCCTCATCTAGCAAGTAGTTGCAAGTCCACAATAAACCAGCTTCCAGTTTGGGGAACATATTTTTGTCCCTTCAATTATTGCCCATAAACAATATCAGGGAAATGCCATAAACAAGTAAATCTTAACTTGGTCACAACATTGGATAAAATGCTCCTTGGCTTCTTTGAGAATAAGCTGTTACTTATAGGTGAATTACTAATAGTTTAAAAATCACTGTAAGCAGGAAGTATTGACTAATGAGTCAATATCTACAAGAGCAATCATAGCCCAGTTGTGTTGCAGTGAAAAACACAGGTTGAAATTTTCCCCTTATTTAGTTTCAACTCTGCCTAAGTGTCTTGGGTAAATTCTTTTATTTCCCTCATATTATTAGTTATTGAGTTTTCTCATATGGGATAATATTGGTAGCTACCTTATAGAGTTGTTGTAGGAATTAAATGAGCTAATTCATTTGAAATTCTTAGAACAAAAACTCACACATGCTAAGTACTTAATTAACACTAGCTATTACTATTGTAGGTAATTATGGTAATTTTTTTTGATGAATGTCAATATGAGAGGTCTGAATTGTGTGCCACAGACTCTATCCAAATCCACATGTTTGCCAGTTCCATGGAGGAAGGCGCAAAAATCACACAGCCTTAACTAGGTATGGATGAGTGAAGTTAAGAGAAAGACCTCATACAATAGATGTCAGAATGAAAATTCCAAGACATCTTGACAAACAGAAACTCAGGCACACAGCCAAGAAAACTTAATTTAACAAGAATAAAAATAAAGTCCTACATGGTCAACTGTAATCAAGCAAGAAAATCTAGCTTCCTAAAGTCTAAGATGGCCAATAGCTAATAAGCGGTACCTGGCTGAAACAGCAGTACAAAAGCCATTGAGACCTTACCCCGAGAAAACAAGAGAAAGTTCCGTTATCCTGTGAAGGAACGTATCCTTCTGAGGAGACAAGATCACATCTATCATATTGCACACAGTTCTTGGCACCCCATTTTTTGTTTTTTTTTTTTTTAGTTTTACTTTAAGTTCTGGGATACATGTGCAGAACGTGCAGGTTTGTTGCATAGGTATATATGGGCCATGGGGGTTTGCTGCACCTGTCAACCCGTCATCTAGGTTTTAAGCCCCACATGCATGAAGTATTTGTCCTAATGCTGTCCCTTTCCTTGCTCCCACCCCCGACAGACCTCAGTGTATGATGTTCCCCTCCCTGTGTCCACGTGTTCTCATTGTTCAACTCCCACTTATGAGTGAGAACATGCAGTGTTTGGTTTTCTGTTCTTGTGTTAGTTTGCTGAGAATGATGGCTTCCAGCTTCAACCATGTCCCTGCAAAGGATATGAACTCATTCTTTTTTATGGCTGCGTAGTATTCCATGGTGTATATGTGCCACATTTTCTTTATCCTGTCCATCATTAATGGGCATTTAGGTTGGCTCCAAGTCTTTGCTATTGTAAATAGGTCTGCAATAAACATATGTGTACATGTGCCTTTATAGTAGAATGATTTAGAATCCTTTGGGTATACATCCAGTAATGGGATTGCTGGGTCAAATGGTATTTCCGGTTCTAGATCCTTGAGGAATTGCCACACTGTCTTCCACAATGGTTGAACTAATTTACGCTCTCACCAACAGTGTAAAAGGGTCCCTATTTCTCCACAGCCTCGCCAGCATCTGTTGTTTCCTGACTTTTTGATAATCACCATTCTAACTGGCATGAGATGATATCTCACTGTGGTTTCAATTTGCATTTCTCTAATGCTTGGTACCCCTCTTTAAGAGGAATAAGGTTAATAAGGCTGGAGAAAAATCTAGAAACCAAATCACCTGATAAAATGTCAAGATATTCAAGATAATTCTGCAAAACAAGAGAATCACGTCGAACGATATTTATGAATGCCTACAACACACTAGGCTGTCCTGGGTGCCAGAAATAAGGTGATGAACAAGACAGACAGTACCTTTGCCCACAATAAGCTTCCCTCCCAGTGTTTGGGGAAGATGCAATAAACACGCAAAGAAATAACATAAATGACCTCAGGCTCTGAGAAGTGCTGAGAGGAAGACAAAACAGCTTATGCAATACTCCAAGTAGAAATGATGTAATGAGGACCAGATGGAAATAAGGGCAAAATGACATATTTGAGGTAAAGCAGTTAACAGGGTGCCTGGCACATGGTAAAAGTCTCTATAGCTGGCGCAATAACACAGGCAAATGCTTCTCCAGGACTTCTTAGTGTCAGACATTGCTCTAAGCACCCTGTATATATCTTCATCCTAGTCAGAGAGGAAATCTTATTACTTCCATTTCATAGATGAGACCACTGAGGCACAGGGTGCTCACTAAGTTACCCACAATCACACTAGTTACAAGCTTGTGAGATTCAGGCTCTGGAGTAGGAAGTCTGTCTCCAAAGACTAGGCTCTTGGCCATGCTATGTTGCCTTCCAACCACTGAAGAGTTATCTCATTGAAAGGGAGTATCTGCATTCAAAGACAGGCCAGAGGGAAGTAATAAAATCAAAGTTAGGAAGTTTCTTTAAGGTCTAGAAAAGACCTTTGTGATGGTCATTAGACACCCGGTGTGTTTCCAGCACCCTGAAAGACACTGGACTGTAGAGAAATCCAGGCTGATATTCAGAACAGACTTGCAGCAAGTGGGACAACATTGCCATGATACAAAATTATCTTATGTGTACTGGTTTCCCTTCCTCACTCTGCTCTTTCCTTTCCCTTTAATGACCTTGTTACCTGTATCAGGAACATCTGATCTTGAAAAGGATCTACATGGGATAAAGGAAAAATGCAAGATTCAACTTAGTGCTTTCCTCGCAGAAATGTTTTTTTTAAGTAAAATGTGACAGTAGTCTAGCTTCTGGGAAATGATCAGTTTGCAAGTTAAAGAAAAGATATAAAACTTCACATGCAGTACATAGAAAACTTCATTTAAAAAAAGGGCCTGGTGTGAAAACACTTGCTTCCAAAAAAGTAAAACAAAGCTGCTGAATCTTCTTTTGCTGCATTCCTGAAGGATTATTTCCTGGACGTCTTGTGTCCAACTCTCTCAGTTGCACTTCTGTCCTCTGATATCATTAGATGAAGTGTGATGTTGTAAAAGAATTGCTGAGCTACCTGGAATTGGGGACGAAAATTCTAGGATGCTAATGAATTTGAAACCAATAATAGCAATGATGATAGTAATAGAACATAATAACATGTTTGGCACCATTTTAAGTATTCCACCCAGAGTTTGGTACTTTTATTATCCCCAATTTGGAAATTAGGAAACTGGCGTCTTAAGTAAAATACATAAATTTACTGGAAAAAAATAAATATTCTGTTTTCTAGTGAGATAACAGATGATCCAGAGGTGAACATTAAACTAATTTTCTTTCCCACTTCCCATGGGTCTTTTAAGACCTCTGAAACTAATATTGAAGAGGTGTTTAAGAAATTAATCCACTGATCTTTACCAGGTGCTTAATCCATACCTGGTATTGTGGGAGGTGCCTTAGTTTTACAACAACTAATCTCATCAGGTCCCCAAGGGCAGAAATCGTGCCTCCCCAGGACCTAGTTGAAGGCTGCACACGCAGCAAGTGTTCAATAAATATCAGTTGGTGGATTGGTGTCCATCCTCCGGGCCCAGCCTTGGCTTGGGCAGGTGAAAGTAAAGATGCTGCTCTTGGCACTGGTGACAGTCTCTCCTCCTCATGTGCATCCTCTTTTTCATCCTTCAGAGCTGATCTGAAATTCCACTTGGCTCAAAACATATAGAATGAGGCACTGAATCCTAATATGGCTCAAAGATAGCCCAGCAAAAATCATCTTCTCGGGTCAAGAAATAGCTGTCTTCAGAAGAGAAATGATGGGGAAGAAGGAGATAGGGATAAGAAGAGGCAGAAAGGGAAGGAAAAGAAAATAGACAAAAGGAGTCAGGGAAAAGAAGCCTCGGAAAGAGGAGAGGTGTGTCCCACTCCTATCCTCATCTGGGTGGTACTTTGAGCTGCTTGAAAGGCACGGTTTTCTGAGAAGAAGATTTTGTTCACGGTATAACAGGTGGAGAGGCTTAATTATTATTTTAACAGTGTGTTCGAGAAAAGTACAGAGACTGATCTATACAATTACTCTCCTCAAACAAAGGCATTTGCCTCTGTTTTCACACATATAAAATGAAATCATCAGATGTACCAAATGTTGACATTTTTCCCTCATGAAATACCAGAGGGTTCCTGAAACTTGAGTAATTATGTCCTTCACCATCCTCCAAAAATAAATAAATAAATAAACCTCAACCTGTCACAATGTAATTCCAAAATCATTACAATTCTGAAGTCATATACCTGTGAAACAGAGAGGTGGATGATTTTTCGTCTTAAAACTGAAGACTAAGTCAGGCTCATATTTACAAAGCAAACCTTGGGATTTTCCAAAAAAAAAAAAAAAAAAAAAAAGTAAGATGAGCAGCCTCCAGTAGCCTAGAAATGCTCCTCTATAAAATCGCAGTATTCCGAACATACACAATCAATACGTAACCACGGTTCCTTCTCAAGGGTGGAGACGGTGGTATTGTATTTCTCCCCTCACCAGTCCGAGAAGCAAGCTAGAGCAGCTGCCAACTTTCAGTTGAAAGATTAAGCTCTTTGTATGGGTGATTTATTGAATGTTTATAGCTGGAAAGAACAAATTCTTTTTTTTTTTTTTTTTAAGTTAAGAATATTGCTTTCTTTCGGGGCTCTAGCATTTTAACTTTTTCCTCTCCTTTAAAGCAGTAAAAGCATTATACGTATGAAGAATCATCCCTAGGTCAGATTCTACTTACATATATTTGGAAGGGAGAGAGGAGGAGAAAAAAGAAAAAAAACGATTAAAGTAATCTTTGGCTACCCAAGTACAGCAAGTTCAATTTGAATGTGCATGAATTTGCGGCATGTTAATACCTCTGTTGAACATGCCAAGGATCAGCCCTACAAACTGTGTGCAGGTGGGAGACTTCAGCCTTGTGTGGGGCAGAGAGAGGGTGGGCAAAGGAAGAGGGAGGGAGAGACAGTGACGAAGAGCAAGACAGAGATAAGAAACACACAAATAGGTCCGGACGCGGTGGCTCACGCCTGTAATCCCAGCACTTGGGGAGGCCGAGGCGGGCAGATCACGAGGTCAGGAGATCGAGACCATCCTGGCTAACACGGTGAAACCCCATCTCTACTAAAAATACAAAAAATTAGCCCGGCGTGGTGGCGGGCACCTGTAGTCCCAGCTACTCAGGAGGCTGAGGCAGGAGAATGGCGTGAACCCGGGAGGCGGAGCTTGCAGTGAGCCTAGATGGCGCCACTGCACTCCAGCCTGGGCGACAGAGTGAGACTCTGTCTCAAAAAAAAAGAAAGAAAGAAACACACAAATAGAGACAGAGAGACATTGTGCCAAATGTCTCTGGATGCAAAGAGGACCCTTCTGCAAATTCAGTAAGTTAGAGTCAAGCAACGTCAGAATAGGTATTTGGGTTTCAAATAACTTCACCTCTCGCCTACTACAGCTGTGCCTCCCATGAGTCAGGATCTTCTAGTTATTAATAACATGGGTTCTTCCGGATCAGACCACCTGGGTTCAAATCCATAATGTGCCACATTCTGACTGTGTGACTTTGGGCAGTTTATTCACACTCTCTGGATCTTGGTGTCCTTCACTGCCGAGAGCCTACCTACCAGAGTTGTTAAGATAATTAACTGGGTATGAATACCTGTAAAGGGCTTAAAACAGTTCCTGGCAGGCGGTGACGAAGGGCTCAACAAACATTTGCTGCTATTCCTCACACTTTATGATGGCGAAGTAGTCTCCAAAGATCGGTTGCAAAGAAGTGAGTACCCAGTTGGAGCCACTTGGAGTACACGCTCCTTTTCTGGGGCACGATGGCTCTTTAAACCCATTCAGTGCCTCTGGTTGCCAGAACTATGGGCAGGGCTGCCAAGAGAGAGCAGCTAATTGCCTGAAAAAAAAAAAAAAAACTGTATACCTCCTGGAACCACTGAGGCTGCTTCTGCACGTGCAGTCAGCGGTATTTTCCAGATGAGCATCTGTTTGCAGAAAAGCTTCATGTACCTTTTCCTTAAATACAGTTTTTTAAAAAATTGCCAAACATTTCTCTTCCTACAATAAGGGCCATGCAACTGCAGTTTCCGTTGCTTCTTCTTTAGGGACTTCTAGCTTTTCAGGCAATCAGATGCCGTGAGTACTAGTCCCCTTTGCCTATGCACTTTAAGTTGGTGTCACTTGGCATCTGCAAATGCCCTCATTGGCTCAAGGTGATGATTATGATGATGGCAGTGGTAGCGCTGGTGATGCCATGAGAGCTAATGTTTATTGAGCATGCTCTGTGAGCTGGCATTTCTCTAGGTGCTTCACCTAGATCATCTCATTTATTTATCATAGCCACCAGATGAGGTGAGCAGTCTTTTCATGCCCATTATATAGATAAAGACACTGAGGTGCTGAGGAATTTGGCAGTTTGCTCACAGTCACACAGCCAGTAAGTGCTGAGTCTAGGATCTTCACTCTTAACCACCATGGTAAGCTACCTATAAAATTACCTAAAAGGAAAATCATGGGTTTGGAGTTCAGGAGCCCCAGGTTCTGGTCCTGGTCCTGCCATCAACTACCTTTTTATCTGTTTAACTAACCTGGCTTAGTTAATGTTACTTAAAGTCTTTGGTTTCAGTATCTTCCTCTAAGAAAGAGAAGCTTTTACAGTAGATGTCTGCTATGATCCCTTCAAGATCAACAATTATATGATCATTCATTCATTTATTCACCTATCATATAATAATTGAAGATTAGGCATCTATTAAAATGTAGGCACTTTGTTGGTCTTTATGCAACATGGGTGAAAAATATAGAGCTACATTCCCTTCGTGGCTCTCATAGTCCAGCAGAGGAGATAACGTTAAGTAAACATACCAACAAATATATAATCACAAATGTTTGATAAATGCCCTAAAGAATAAGCCCTGGAGTCCCTTGAAAGAGAATAACATGAGGGGCCTGATTTAGATTTAGGAATCTTTTGCAGATGGAATATTTAAAATAAGCTTTGCAGGATGAGTAAAAGTTGATTAATTAAAGCTTGTAGGAAAAGGTATTCCAGGTTGAGGGAACAGCACATCCAAAAGCCTGAGATGGCAAAGAACACGCCAATTATCCTCTCTATGGACTGTGTGCAGCTCTAATGTAATTCCAATGTGTAAGGCAATGGCATAACATAATTCCAAAGTCATTGAAATTCCAGGAACTGAGGAAGAGCAATGTAGCTAAGACACTGTGAGCAGGGCAGAAAAGTGGTACCAGGTAGAGCTGAGAGGCAGGCAAGTGCCAGAGAGTTTGTGTGCTTGTCCATTCATGTCCTATATTCTAAGGCTACTTTAGAATCCTAATAACTCGTGCAGTAGGGAAGCCTTCCCTGTTCCCATCCCCAAGGACTCCATCTTCATATCAGGCTTTCCCCAAAGAAATGAAAGGTGAGTTTGGAGATCAGGCAAAGGCACTAACTCTTAAGGAACCCCAGGCACATTGTGAATATACGTAATGCCGCTGAACTATTAGTGCTTTGACATCCCCCTCTATCATTCTCCTCACCAACAGGGACGGTCCTGGGAGAAATGCAGAGTAAAGAAGGAAGAAATGAACTACCTGGATAATTCAAGTAAAGGTCCCAATGTGATCTTAAAATCTGATCTAACCACCTCGCACCCATGAGAATGGTTACTATCAAAGAAACAGGAAATAACAAGTGTTGGAGAGGATGCAGAGAAACTGAAACCCTCGTGCACGGTTGGTGGTAATGTAAAAGGGTAGAGCGGTGGTGGAAAACTATATAGTGGTTGCTCAAAATACTAAAAATAGAATTGCCATATGATCTAGCAATTCCAATTCTGGGTATACATCCAAAAGATTTGAAAACAGGGTCTCAAAAATATATTTATACACCCCTATTCATGTCAGCATTATTCATAATAGCTAAAAGGTGAACGCAATCCAAGTGTCCATCAACATGTAAATGAATAATCAAAATGCAGTATATCCACACAATGGAATATTATCCAGCCTTAAAAAGGAAGGAAATGCTGACACGTGCTACAACATGGATGAACCCTGAGGACATTATGCTAAGTGAAATAAGCCAGTCACCAAAAGACAAACACTGTGTAATTCCACTTATGCAAGCTACTTGGAGTAGTTAAAATCACAGAGACAGAAAGTAGAATGCTGGTTGCCAGGGCTTAGGGGTTGCGGGGAGTGGGAAATGGAAAATTATCTGTTAGAGCTTCAGTTTGATAAGATGAAAAGAGTTCTGGAGGTGGATGGCGGCTGCAAAAATTACAAATATATTTAATACCGCTGAACTGTATATACTTAGAAATGGTTAGAATGGTAATTTCTATGCTATGTGTATTTTATCACAATAAAATAGTTGAGCGAGGGAGACTTGATCTAAATGATTTAGAATGGTCCTGAAATAGATACCTGAATCCTCATTTCATTCTGCGCATGTAAACAGAAACAAACCCATCAGGAAGTTCCGCCACACCCCTGAGAAAGCTCTAAGTGCTGTAGCTTCCCTCTGACAAGACTATAAAATAAGAAGCACTCGGCAATTTTCCTCTTCACACTTCCAGGCTTTTCTAATGTCACCTCTTCCAGGAAGCCCTCCCTAATTTCCTCTACTACAAAGGAGAACCCCCCATTTTTTCACTTACATTTCTTGTATCACTCCTAGCATAGGTTGTTATCTTTCTGACTTGCATTCACAATTTGTTCATGTGGTGGGAAGCACCTTGAGAAGAGAGGCCACCTTTATTTAGTCCAGAGTCTTAGCACCTGGCACCCTCACTTTTCATGTAGTTTACGGAGTAAGTCATGGATAGCCCTATCTCTCTTTCACTGCCTACTATGCTCCACGGTGTCCCCACCAGACTGCCCTGAGCCCCCCACCGAAGAATTTCACCCAGCAGCAGTGCCTTCCACCATGTCCTGGCATCCTCCTCCTAAGCACACCTACTCTGTATTTCATTTGTGCAAGCCCTTGCCACTTCCTGCTAGCTTACAAGGATGGGAAGTGGCTGATGCAATAAATACATTCTTGCTAACGGAGTACCTACTAAGGAGGTTCTCTCCCAGGTACCATGATGCTGTGACACACCTGAAATGTCTAGAGTTTCAGAAGATCTGTGCAAATTGTGACCCTTTGGCCAGTAATCGGCTTCTTTGCTGCAATCCAGGCTTCGGTAAAATCACAATACATGAGTGACTCCCAACTCCACCCATGGATACAACAGGCCTGTAAGTCATCTAAAAAAATAAAATAAAATACAGGCAGGTGCAGTGGCTCACGCCTGTAATCCCAGCACTTTGGAAGGCCGAGGTGGGCGGATCACGAGGTCAGGAGATCGAGACCATCTGGCTAATACAGTGAAACCCGGTCTCTACTAAAAATACAAAAAATTAGCCGGGCATGGTGGCGGGCACCTGTAGTCCCAGCTACTCTGGAGGCTGAGGCAGGAGAATGGCATGAACCTGGGAGGCGGAGCTTGCAGTGAGCCGAGTTCGCGCCACTGCCCTCCAGCCTGGGTGACAAAGTGAGACTCCATCTCAAAAAAATAAAATAACAATAAAAATTATAATATAATAATTATCTCTATTAGTTCCTGAATCCCCACAAACTCCCAAGTTCTAACCTTCTCAATGCCCCATTAACTAGGTTTTATTATCCCCACTTTACAAAAAGGGAAACTTAGCCTTGAAGAGATGAAGTGACTTCCCCCATGCCATGTAGTTAGTTTGTGCGAAAGGCAGGATTCAGCTGCAGGTCTTCACAGCCTGAGCATTTTCAATTCTACCAGCTCATTCCTCTAGAAATAGAGGCAAACTCCAGCCGGTGTTCAGCCCTCACTCCCTTCTCAAGCTCAGCCCATTTCCCACTGCTGGTGGACTGTGATCAACAGCTGCAACCCCTCGAGAGGAACTTCAGTTTGTCCTGGAAAGAGGAAAGAAGGTTTCAAATGAAGAGAAAGAAGAGTCCTGTAGGGTGCCTGAATACTGCCCTCTTCCGTAAAACAGGGCAGCTCAGTGGTTCCGCAGATTCCACAAGATAAAAGGACTATATAGCTGCTGGGTGAAGAAACCAGTGGCCCCTCTAGTTGTGCACACTGTGGACGAAAGTTAGTGCCCAACAGTTCTCAACATAAACCAGTGACATTAACAAGGCATGAAAAAGTTATATGATCCCACACCCGTGAATGAAGAATCGAGCTGTATGTATTCTCAGAGCAGAAGTTACAACTCATCTAAATGGGGTCAACGTCAGCTTGGACGTGAATGAGGGAAGAGAAATAGCATCCAGTAGGAGCCAGGTACCAGGCTACATATTTTACATACGTGGTCTCTGAGCTGCCTTCAGAGGGATGCATTAACTAGAGTCCTGCTGTGCAGAAAAGTAAACTGAGGCTCAGGGAGGTGATTCACAAAAGGTTACATGACTAGCAAATGGCAGAGTTTGGAGCCATGCCCAGGTCTGCCTTGCTCCCAAGCCGATGCTTTTTCCATTATATGATAGTGTCTCGCCTTTGCATGCTTTCTGGACTCCATTTGTTGTGATTTTCAGCTGCGTGGATGGATTGCACACTTGGACATCCACCAAAAGCAGATCCTACATCTTTAGCCATCCAGGTAAATGCTAGGCCAAATTCCAACCACCTTAAAAAGAGAACTCTCCAGCCTGAGTTATGGAGCTTTAACAAAAAGAAAAAAAGAAGGAAAAGGAGAAAGGCAAGAAGTAATTTCACCTCGCAGAGGAGGCCTGTGTGATTAGGACGGGTGTGGGTGGCCACAGCTGGCACAGACATAATCACAGTCCATCATGAGAACAATAAGGCCATAACTCCAACTTCTAAAGAATGCCATTCATTTATTCAACAATTATTTTTGAGTGTCTCATTTGAACATAGCAAAGCACCGTGGGAGTGAGAAAGAAGCAAAAAGCTTGGAGTTAACCCTTAGAGAGTACACAACACTCCCATTCAGAGTTCTTGGAGAGGGGCATGTGTACAACCAGACCAAGAAACATGAAAACTTTCAGCCACACCTCGACAGACACCACTGATCTGAACTTGTATCCCACCTCTAAGTTTATATGTTTGATCCATGGCTCCACTAGCATTTCTTCCTTATTTTCCCGTTCTTTCTTTTATACTCCTCTAGTTCTATTTCCCTACTCTCTGGTGAAATATGCAATGGAGGGGGAAAAATGTTGTCCTGCAGACAAAAGAACTATGCCCCATCCCACCTCTACAGTCCTCTAGACATGTGACCTTGGGTCAGTCTTTGGGCCTCCCTGAAAGTCCATTTGCTCACTGGTAACAGGAGTGTAACAATCACTTTCTCAAGGGTTATATGACAATTAATTGAGATAATAATATGAGAAAGTCCTCTGAAAATAGTAAACTGCTGGAAAAAATGTACACGTTACCCCCAGTGCTAAGACTTATTAGATTATGTCAATAGTTAATGTTTAGCTGAACAGAAGACTCTGCCAAATGAACATTATTCCTTTTGGTTTTCCTTGAGCAAAGGCTGGCTGAGCAAAAAAAGGAAAAGCAAGACAAAGAACACTACTTTGTGCATTCTTCCCCAAAAGGACGGCATTGTAAGTCTGCCGTGAATAAAGAGTGTAAATTATATTCAGCATGATATAAGTAATGACATATCAATTAACTGTGTCAACAAGGTCTAAAAATATGCAAATTACTGTACTTCAATTAGAAAAATCTACATCCTTAGAGAATATTGTAAATCAGGAAATTTGGGAGACATTAAGAGTAATCAGTGAGGGAAAGCATGTACTTTTTGCCGTATCCTATTTTTATACATACATAATGAAATAATTATAGCTACACTGTATTTATGCCTCTGCAAAAATATTAAAATCTTAAGAACTTTACAATGATAAGTTAAATCTGTATTATGTTTTCAGACAACATTAATTATAAGAAAAAGAAATCTATTATCATTCAATATAAGTAAGTTGAAACTAATTTGGACATGTAAATTAGAAATGCTTTTTTTTTCAGCACCAGAACATTAGAAAAGAGAAAGCAAGAAGAGATATCTAGATCAATTACCGAGTCTATAAATGCAAATGTTTTAGCATATTTAAGTTGTAATGCAAAGTTAAGGATGTTTAGTAACTTTTCTCGCAAATATCAAACTATTTGGTATTTTAGTTTTTTGGATGCCTTCTGATTTTCTTTGTTTTTTTTTTTTTTTTTGAGACGGAGTCTTGCTCTGCCGGGTCTCAGCTCACTGCAAGCTCCGCCTCCTGGGTTTACGCCATTCTCCTGCCTCAGCCTCCCAAGCAGCTGGGACTACAGGCGCCCGCCATGTCGCCCGGCTAGTTTTTTTTGTATTTTTTAGTAGAGACGGGGTTTCACCATGTTAGCCAGGATGGTCTCGATCTCCTGACCTCGTGATCCGCCCGTCTCGGCCTCCCAAAGTGCTGGGATTACAGGCTTGAGCCACCGCGCCCGGCCCTGATTTTCTTTGTTTAAAATGCATTTATCTGCTTTTGATGGAGTTGCCTTTACCTGAGCTGTCTTCTAGCCGCAACTCACCAACACATAGCAGGAGGCAAGGCTGGGAATGTGTAAGGTGAGAGGTCAGTTTTCAATGACTTGGATATTCACCACAGTAACATGGAGTGGTACCTTTGCTTTGAAATTCAATTTGCATCAACTCTAGAGATGCCAGAAGAATGCAAGAAAAAGGAACACGTGACTCAAATCAACATCTCACCTCTCCCCAGCCTCCCCTAGAAGCATATGGTGGCAGGGAGTGTCCCGCAGTGAGACCCCCAGGCAATGATCTGTTTGACCCTTCCTAATTGCAAGCTACCCGAGGTCTCATCAGGATCTGAAAATTTTGACTGAAAGACACTTTCCTGAAGTTTCCACCTCTTCCCCGTTTCCTCACACAGGGATGCCATATATGTTTCGGGACCCAGAATTCAATGTCATCTTTTACAAGCTCTATCCCAACTCCTGGCCAAGTCCATTCCTTCCTGGGTTTTAGGAAGCCCAGGGCATTTTGATTACTTACTGTTTTCCCCTTCAGCTGGGAGCTCTGTGAGGGCAGGCAATGTGCCTTTTCTCTGAGCTCCAGAGTCAAGCACAGTGCCTCCTACAGAGCAGAAATGTGCTCAAGAGTACACCAGTGGGGCCAGGCGGGCGGGCTCATGCCTGTAATCCCAGCACTTTGGGAGGCTGAGGAGGGTGGATCATCTGAGGCCAGGAGTTCAAGACCAGCCTGGCCAACATGGTGAAACCCTGTCTCTACTAAAAATACAAAAATTAGCCGGGCATGATGGCACGCACCTATAATCCCAGCTACTCAGGAGGCTAAGGCAGGAGAATCGCTTGAACCTGGGAGGTGGAGGTTGTAGTGAGCCAAGATCGCGCCATTGCACTCCAGCCTGGGTGACAAGAGCAAAACTCCATCTCAAAAAAAAAAAAGTACACCAATGAACAAGAGGAAAAAAGAAGCAGTCCTGATAGACCAGGGGAGAAATGAACTCTCTAGTAGGAAGAATGTATTTAATGTATTTTCTTAGTGCTAGGTATGGGAACTTCTATTAAAGCAGCCTGTACTGACTCAACTCATTTTTTTTTTTGGTTAATCCAGTTAAATAACCAGACTGAGAGCTGATTTAACAGAAAATGGGGAAGGAGGTGTTTACCTTGATACTTTAGCATCCTCTTTCTATACACCAGTTCCACTGTTCCTCCCAGTTTCCATGAGATCTTCACTGTCCTTGTGCTTTCTCTACCCACTGTCATCCAACTCTGCTTCTTTAGGAAACATCTGATTAAATCGCTCGCACTAAGAATCAGAATTTACGACAGCACCCCTTGCAGTTTTGTCCTTGAACATGGAATAAAGTGGTATGTTAAAAGAACCAAGATCAGACACCAGCGGCCTGGCATGCACACACACACACACACACGCACACACCATGAAGAAGTTACTCAATTTGCCTCTTCAAATGTTGGCTCTGAAGGGTGCAGATATTTCTTAAAATGAGGGTATATGAAATGCCTTTAAAATGATTGCTTCATTCCTGGTAGGAACAGAGCCAGACAAGGGATGCTCTTTCCACTGAGAAGAGACTAATGTACAGCTTTACAACTGATTATCAACCAACCAAAATCTCTTCCAGCATACTTTCTCCTCTGGAGTAGAGAATATGGTTAGCTGTTGAGATCAAAACTAGCATTCCTCCTGGTTTGTCCAGTATAAATCCTGGCTTATAATAGTAGACAAATAGCTAAAGTATCCCATGGTCATACTGTACAATCACAGATAAACTTACATATGTATGAATATATATCTATATAGCTACAGGTATGATTATGGATATAGATACAGATATCTCATCTACTCTGTTAAATGAATAGAGTACCTATGTTATATGGAAACAGTGAAGAGTACAGACTCTTACACCTGCTTTAGGTAAATCAAATCCCAGCTCTGTTAACTAATATGATTTTGGACTCTCTAAGACTTAGTCTTCTTACCTATAAAATTGAAAGAATAATAATTTCACCCATACAGCTGTGGTGAAGATTAAATGACATAATTCTAATAAAAAGCCTAATAGGGTTGGTGGCACAAAGCAGCCCTCAAATGGTTGCAATTATGAAGTATCTCCATAATACTAATTATTATGTCTGCCAGAAGTTCTCATTGCAGAGGTGAGATGACGATATTTTACAAGCTAGTACTTACCTCAATTTTTTGTGAGCATATTGTACCTACTCCTTGAGTCCACATGCTCAAAGTAATTCATCTATTTTACTTGTTTAAGAATTTGGGAAGGTAAATATTCAGGCCGGATTTGCTTAATTAAATGAATTTCCAGAAAAACGAGAACACCAAACAGCAACCAGGGTTTTAAATAGCAATTTTAAGACCATAAATTCAATACTTATTCCATATGCAAACCGTCATGATATTATCATGTTTTTTCTCTGTATTTTCAATTAATCTATATTTCTCTGCTCATTTTCTTCCATTTGTCCCGTTCTTTTCATTTTTATGCCTCACTATCCTTCTTTTTGTGTTCTAGATACTCTAGAATGTATAACATAAGCACCAGGTTCACAGGCAGTGAAGGTTCCGCTAATGGATTATGCTAATAAAGAAATACACTCAAGCTTTAATCACCAAACTGTAGCTTGTACCTCAGAGCATGAAGGGCCACAAGAGAAGAAGTCCCAATCAACAACTGATTTACAAGTTGAGAAGTTAGGAGGAAAGAGACCACACTAAATCTCTCTGCTTCATCCAAAAGAGGCCGGGGGGTTTCTCTCTATTTCGTCTCATCTGATTCCTCACTTTCGGTGCTCAGGAATAGAGAGAGGATTTACTCGCCATGGGTTGTGATTAACACAATTTAGCTTTGTTGAATGCCATCACCCTCATCCTGCTGGATGGGGTAGTAGTGTAGGATGGATGTCAGATTGGAATGTGGATAAATTCTACAATGTTGACTGAGTCATAAGTCTGTGTAAAAATAAAGGGAGAGCTAGGGAGGAAAATCAGTCTTCCCCTTACCGCTCCCAGAGAAGGAGAGAAAAATGAAAACAGGAGAAAGAAATCCATGCTTTACACACAGCCCACCTTTTATTGGAGAGCCTTGCTCTGTATCCAAAGGCTTTGCAATTATTTGGCTATTACTTATCTTTAAACATCAGCTAAAGAGATCTAGCATTTTGGAAAGGTAATTATACCATAATGCAGATGGCAGTAATAACAATTACCCAAGATAAGCCCTTGCAATGATCTTTACAAAGCAAAGCAAAGCAAAAGTAGCACTGACTCATTACAGACCTCCAGTGGAGAAGGCTGCAATGCAGTAGCCAGGCTGTCCCTGGAACAGTGAGAGGCAGGTGCTATCCCTCTCATCCTTGGAGGCAAGGCCATGTGGAGGTTAAGCATTTCCTAAGTTTAAATAATTCTTGATGTAGGCACAATTCCTGACAGTCTTTATTTGATGGGAATCCTAGCCCATCTCAAGTGCTAAAGAAAAAGGTTTCTTCTTTTGCCTTGTGAATACCAACTTCGGGCTCTATTCCTATACCTGAAACTGCCTGCCCCTTGAATTTATTTCTGTGGGGCAAGATTTATCCTATAACATGATAGTTGTTGAAACAGGGGGATCTAATTGCTTAGAAATCATTAATTGCTATAAATAGATGACTTCTGGGAGTCAATGAACTATAAGCAGAAGAGACAGTGTGTTTGAATGTCATGCTTGAGCACTGGATATTTTTATGACTTGTCAGTGGTTCTGTAAAAAACTCACACAGTGAAAGGTGCCTAGTCAACCTGTACTGATGGAAATTGCCAGTTAGAAATAGATCGTTCTTGTTTTAAACCTTGACCACCCTTCTAACAAATCAGGATGTGCATTTATGATGCATTACTGAGGAAAGTTAGTATCAGCCATCCAAGAAGGGGGGATCAAGGAGGACAGTGAGGAACCACCATCTATCTGATCTTTGCTATTTTCCAGGGCATAAAATAACAACCTGTCATCTACCTTTTGCAGGTCATTTTTATCACGTTGTGGGCCAAAATGAAATTTGACCTCCATTTTCCAGCTATGCCAGTGATGATAAATTTAATACACACAGAGCAAATGAATGGAAGGCCCACAGAAAGTCAGATTAGAGTGTGATTATTCATTCCTGAATTTCCACAGAGGAAAAGGGCCTCTCTCTCTTTTGAACTTGCACCATCTTCCTTCCTCCAGGTCCCACCTTGGTGCTCACACCTTGACAAGCTGTCTTGAATAATTTAACATGCAAACTCCCAGCGTTCCCTGTATGGCTAGGCCCTGTTGCTCCTAAGACTTAAAGAGGAAGGGAAATCATTTCTCTGAATCATCCCATTCTGTGATCTGATCAGGGTCCAACAAAGCAATAAATCAACATCGTAAATGTCTCTTTCAAAAAATCCAGCAATAAAGAAAGCTGCTGCCACCTTGCAAAGGAGAAAGTGCCACAGAACCCAACGATCCTGCATGGCTTCATCACAAGGAACGCAAAAGTCATCGAGCTGCCAGTTAACAGTTCCTTCTTCACCGACCTGATTAATTAGCTAACATCCCTTCTAGCTGTAGGGTTTGGTTTTGTGAAGAAAGCTTACCTTTACTTTTAGTTCACTTGCTAGAAAACATTGCTAGGTAGGAGACCCTCAGACTTAAATTCACCCATCACAAAGCATGAAGTACTCTGGGATTTCTTTGCGAAATATCATTCTTAAAATTCTTGGTACCTGGTGAAATTCCAACTGTCCTCAAATTCTTACTGCCCTCCTTCACTTCATACTTCTCAGTCTTTCACAGACATACCAAAGCAAAGCAACTTTTGAGAGCAACTACCTTCAGGGCTGTCTAAGCATGTAAGCCAATCGGTTCTGACCAAAATCGTTGTAATTCAACACTGTCTCATGAAATACAAATGCCCATCAGATCTGCATAAATCGGAACCTCTAAATAACAAAATTATTTGCTTATGTCTGTTTCAAGCATAATATGCATGCATGGATGCATTCATCTCAAACTACGGTTACATCCTGCCTCTCCTCTGTTCAGATCCATCCAATTCATTCATTCAGAATGAATTATAAACTCCCTAGCTTGGCTTACAGGGTCCCTGCTCCTACTTGGATCTCATCTCCAGTTTTCTCCCTTGTTCACCTCTGCTCCAGCTGTTTCTCCTAGCTGTTTCTCAAGCACACGCCCCCGTCAGGGTCAGGGTTAGAGTTAGACTTGCTGCTCCTTCTGTCTGAGACACCTTTCCTCCAAGTGTCTAAAAGCTTACTCTCTTTTCAGTCAGGTCCACCATTGAAAGAGTCCTTTCCTAACAAACCCTTTAGCAATTAGCAGCCCCTCCCACATTCTCTGTCTTGGTTTGGGTTCCTCAAGCCTAAGGCCCTGGCCCTTGGAAGCAGAATGTTTATTTGAGATGTGGTTCAGGGAAGCTGGAATAAGGGAGTGGGGAAGTGAAGGTGGTACAAGAGAAAGCCGATAAAAGGCAGAAGACTGAGCTGGTGATCACTGTGGGCAATCAGAACCCAGCCTGCTTGCAAGAAGGGCTGGTGCACCTACAGGCTGGTCCTGAAGAGGAGCAGCAGTATAAGCAGCTCCTTACTATGGAGAACGCTCTGAGCAGAAAGTGCCAGAGATGAGAAGTTGTCCTAGCAAAGGACATCTTCCTCAGCTGCAGCTGAAGTCAAGGTGAGCTGAAGGGATGTGAGGCAGGACAGATCAGCATCTGTTGCCCTCTCTGCCACCCATCTCTGCCTTCTTTCCCTGCTGTTTTTATCCCCTGGCAGGGTCTCTGTTGATTGGGAGAAGGATGTACACTGTCTGTTTCTTTTTTCTCCCCATTCCCACCCCATACATGTAAGCTCAAGAACAGAAAGTTAACAGATTGTTTCTCTGCCACATCCCCAACACCTGGAAGACTACTTGGCAGGTTTTGTTGGATTGGCTTATTTGTTTATTTACTCATGCGTTTCTGTAACAAACATTTTCTGAACTGTACCTGGGCTAAATGCAACGTGAACATGGTACATATCATACCTGTCCTGGAGACTATCCCAGTTCAGTGACAGAAACAGTCACAGAAAATAATAATAATAATACATGATAAGTACAACCAATGAGATCTGTACAGAGAGCTATGGGAGCAAGGGGAGGGAACCACAAATGACCCAGGGAAATTCGAGAGAGTGTCACAGAGGACATTTTAATTGAGACTTGAAGAATGAGAAGGAGTTTGCCAATCAAAGGCAAGAAATGCGTTCCTAATAAAAGGAATGGCTTTAGCAATGGTAAGATGGCTACATGACAATACACAAATCTGGGGCATAAGACACACTGGCAAGAGTTGAAGTTTGTAACAGCCATCACCCGCCAGAAATAAATTCCTATTCAAAAATAAAAGTGTAAGGCTCTGATGATACCAAGTGTTACTGAGAGTATACAGAAGCAGTCATTCCCCTGCACTGCTGGTTGACATTGTCAATTAGTGTAGCCTTTCTGGAAGACAATTGATCAATATCTAGTAAAGTTGAAAATGTAATTCTCCGACAGTCAAGCCATTTCACTTCTAGGTTACATACCCAAGAGGAATGCTCTTATAAGCAAAAGGTAGCATCTATGTGGACGTTGCTGACAGCACTGTTAGTAATCAAGAAAAACTGAGGGGAAAACCTACATATGCACCAATAGGAGAATAGGTATCTATTAACAGACAATAAATAAATCATGGAATACTACAGAGCAGTTAAAATGGATAAACTAGATCTGCATTATCAACATAGAGAAATAGATTGAGATGATAAATAATATTCATCATATAGATAAATAATAAATAATGAGAGAAGAGAGCAAGTCACAGAAGGGGTATATATACAGCATGACACCACTATGTCAATTTGAAAACTCACCAGACTCAAGACTGTGTAATGACATATACTACTACATAAAAAGTAAAAGTATAGACCAGGCACAGTGACTTACTTTGGGAGGCCAAGGCAGGTGGATCACTTGAGGTCAGGAGTCTGAGACCATCCTCGCCAACATGGTGAAACCCCGTCTCTACTAAAAATACAAAAATTAGCCAGGCATGGTGGTGGATACCTGTAACCCCAACTATTTGGGAGGCTGAGGCAGGAGAATCACTTGAGCCCAGGAGGCAGAGGTTGCAGTGAGCTGAGATCCCACCACTGCACTCCAGCCTGGGCAACAAGAGCAAAACTCTGACTCAAAAAAAAAAAAAAAAAAGTAAAATTATAAAAACATATGTAGCAGTCTACAGAGTAGCAGTTACCTCTGAGATGTGAAACAGGGAGATGGGATTTGAAAGCAGACAAATGGAGCTTTAATGTAACTGAAATATTTTATTTCTTAAGCAAAAAAAAAAAAAAATCAAATGGAAACATGACAATTGGTAGCATTTGTTAAATATGGATATGGGGGCCGGGCATGGTGGCTCCTGCCTGTAATTCCAGCACTTTGGGAGGCCGAGGCAGGTGGATCACAAGGTCGAGATATCAAGACCATCCTGGCTAACATGGTGAAACCCCGTCTCTACTAAAAAGAAAAATACAAAAATTAACTGGGCGTGGTGGTGCACTCCTGTAATCCCAGCTACTCGGGAGGCTGAGGCAGGAGAATTGCTTGAACCCAGGAGACAGAGGTTGCAGCGAGCTGAGATTGCACCACTGCATTCCAGCCTGCCAACAGAGCGAGACTCTGTCTCAAAAAAAAAAAAAAAAAAAAAAGAAAGAAAGAAAGAAAGAAAATAGATATGGGACACATGGGTGTTTCTCAGGCATTTGCACTTGTTATATTATCCCCTGTGTTTTTCTGTGTAGAAAAATTTCAGAGTTTAAAAAATGGCCCAAAGAATTTCACTGGAAAGACAGATATATTTTATATGGTTTTTCAAACTATGACCTCATTTATATTGAGGTGACTCTGTTTTCTGTATGTTTCTTATTAAAACAGTAAGTCAGACACTATTCACTCTATTCATTAATCCAATGATTTATTCACTCAACGAGCATTTATTTAGTGTCCATTATATTAAAAGGTGCCATTCTACATGATAGGGGATACCTACCAGCTAAAGACAAGACTCCCTACTTCAATGAGTATATAATCTGTTATAAGAAAGAATATATACCTTCAAATAGCTCCTGAGCACTTACATATTTAGAAATTATATGCCATAAAACTACATCACCATAATGCACCTATGTTTTATTAGTATGTGGCCAGTATCACTGTAAAATAAAATTGGAGCCATAAATACATATCAGCTCTTTCATATCTCAGCAGTTGTCAAGGTCTAAAAAAGTAACCGCAGAAAAGAACCTTAAACAGTCATGTTATGACTTTCCTGAGGACAAGGAGCCAAAAGTTACATCGTCAACCCTCACCCCCATTAACACAAACACTTTGGATAGAAGGAGGAAATGAAGACAAATGGTGGATCCCTCCACCTGGGTGTTGTTCACGAGCAGAGTCAGCCATTTTTAAAGTCATATTGATTATTGTGGCTACTCCCCAGGCCCAGGCCTGAGAAGAAGCACTTCAGCCAAGTTCGTCTTACCTTCAAATAAGATAGTGGCTCAATATTCATAGAATAGAGAAGGAGAATACTCACTCTGTCCCTTCTCTCTTCTAATCACATATAATCCTCATTGCTTTCCTTGTTCATCTTTTAGATTACATGAGGAACATATAATTATCCTTACAAAACAGAAAAACAAAAGTACACATAAAAATTATGAAAGTCTCTCTTCAATGCATTTACCTACCTTCATAAACATATATAATTATTTTTAAGATAAGTGGCTCATAATGAAAGTAAGATCCTTTTTTTTTCCACTTAATAAATAACTCTTGGCAATCTTTCTTTTTTTTTTTTTTTTTTTGAGGTGGAGTCTCGCTCTGTCGCCCGGACTGGAGTGCAGTGGCCAGATCTCAGCTCACTGCAAGCTCCGCCTCCCGGGTTTACGCCATTCTCCTGCCTCAGCCTCCCGAGTAGCTGGGACTACAGGCGCCCGCCACCTCGCCCAGCTAGTTTTTGTATTTTTAGTAGAGACGGGGTTTCACCGTGTTAGCCAGGATGGTCTCGATCTCCTGACCTCGTGATCCGCCCGTCTCGGCCTCCCAAAGTGCTGGGATTACAGGCTTGAGCCACCGCGCCCGGCCGGCAATCTTTCAATGTCATTTCCTATAGTTCTATTTATGGCATCTTTTTAACAGGTGCAAAATATTCTACAGTTTGATTATATCTTTTTTTTTTTTTTTTTTGAGATGGGGTCTCACTCTGTCACCCAGGCTAGAGTGCAGTGGTGTGATCTAAGCTCACTGCAACCTCCGCCTCCCAGGTTCAAGCCATTCTCCTGCCTCAGTTTCCCAAACAGATGGGACTACAGGTGTGCACCACCACACCCAGCTAATTTTTGTATTTTTTGTAGTGACAGGGTTTCACCATGTTGGCCCAAGTGATTCACCCGCCTCAGCCTTCCAAAGTGCTGGGATTACAGGCATGAGCCACCAAGCCTGGCCAGTATCATCATTTTTAAGCACTCCCGTTCTGATGGACAGCAGGGTGTTTCTAGTTTTGCTGCAATTTTTAAATAATGTTGCAAATTCATTTCCCTGTGAAGCTCATTTCTACACAGCCAGACACTGTTTTGTAGCTGCTTCATATAGCCTGCCTCGGGGCCCAGTATAATTCAAAAACACAAGACAGAACAACTATGTCGTACTTTTTTTGTTGTGGTGGTCCCACGAAACCTAACAGAGAGCCAGGCACATGCAAAGTTCTCAAGAGATGTTCATGACTTCAGTGCATCCGTGGCCTTGATACTCCCACTGTCTCTAGTCTTCTGATGAATAGAGTGTTTTGGGGTGAAAGCTGACAAAGTGACATCTTGTACACAGTAGACACCTTAATAAATACTAAATGACCCCCTGAACTTGAATATATCAAAGCATTGTGCCGAAAAGTTGGAAAATTCTCCATGTGAGTCAACTGTCTTCTTCCTTTGCCCTCTGGGGACACAGGGGACACTGCCCACTCTCCCTGGGGCAGAGAGCCAGCCCATTCATCATTCTGCCAGGCCCCTCCAAGCAAGATACCTGCCAGGCTCCTCTTGCCACTGTCTCACTTAAGTGAGTCCAAGCAAGGTCATTACCTGGCAACATGAACTCTCCTTATCTCCTTGCCCCTATTTCAGAAAAGAGTCACTGGCAGCAGGGATCCAGTGGCCCCTGAAGCCATCTCCAGGACAAACATGCTTTAAAGAGTCCACAGTGCCAGTGACCGTTAGAGAGGGCAGGTCTCCAAATCCATGGAAAAGAGATCTAGGGGGTGTCTGCCACTTGCCAAAAAGAGGCTCTTCTCCAGAAAGGTTTGTGGCCCAAAGAGGGACTTAAGGGAGCAACTGGGGATCCATAACCAGACAGGCAGCTCTGAAAATGAATCATGATCAACTTAACAGGGCACAGCTTTCAAAATCCAACCTGCGGTCCACACAGGGAAAGGTGAGGAGTGTGAGGAAACAAGGAAACTTCCAGATGAGAGGTAATGGACCACCAGGCAAGTAAGAGCACAGAAAACCTCCTACAGTTGTTTCATTAAGAATGACCAGGCCGGATGTGGTGGGTCATGCCTGTAATCCTAGCACTTTGGGAGGCCAAGGCGGGTGGATCACTTGAGGTCAGGAGTTCGAGACCAGTCTGGCCAACATGGTGAAACCCCGTCTCTACTAAAAATATAAAAATTAACCAGGTGTGGTGCTGGGCATCTGTAATCCCAGCTATTTTGGAGACTGAGGCAAGAGAATTGTTTGAGCCCAGAATGAGCAATGCTTGGGATCTATTCTTTCAATTCAGAAATAACAAACTATTTGAAGAAAGTGAAGCAAAAGATAGAAAACAAAGGAGAAAGACAGATGAGAGATAGAAAAAGAAAGAGAAAATAGAGAAAGAATAAAGAAGTATTTATGAGTTCATCTTTCAAATGCAAAGGCATAAAACGTCTTTGAATATAAAAATCCATCCTTTTGCCTGCAGACTCGCAGAGGGCAAGGCAATGATGAAACCCCATTGTGAACGTCTGATGCATAATGTGAGGATCAAGGAGATAAAACTTGCAAGTTGCTCTGAGCTCTCTGAAAGAAAAGGAACGTGCAAAAGAACTTACTTAGCGTGGTTTAAATTTTGGATTACTCAGATGCAGTGGACTTGACTCTATGCCTATAGGTGCTTTGAAGTGTTCATTTAAAAATGTATGGTTCATTGTTACTCTGAAATTAAGTTGCTAGGGTAGAGCATAACCTCCAGAAATACATGTTTAAGGGATTTGCTTATTATAGATATTGAACTGAAACCACCATTGAGTCAATTCCTGTGGAGCCTCTGCCTGAAAATGAGATAAAAGTCAAGATGTTGAAAATGAAATTTTAAAGGGAAAGTACAGTATCAGTTAGAAAACTTGCACAGTCAGCCAACTGACCAACAAGTACATAATGACGGCCTCCTAGGAACACAGCATGATGTTAATAAAACTCACATTGGGCCACTAAAGAGTTAAAGGGCTTACAAGGAGCCAAAAGGGGCTTTTCTGCTAAGACAGCAGCAGCAGTATTTGACTGTAGTTGAAATATTCCATACGGAGTATTAGAATCTGGTCCTTTAATGAATGCTACTTGGCTGAACCACTGGAATATAGGTTCTTTGAGGGCAAAAAAAACTTTTGTATTGGTCACCATTGTATCCCCAGCCTGGTAAATAGTACCTGCATAATAAGTATTTGTTGAATAAATTAAAAAATAAATGTAAGAATGAAAGGGAGGGACAGGGAAGGAAGGGAGGAGGAAAGGAAGGAAAGGAGAGGGGAAGGGAGGGGAGGGCAGAGGAAGGGAAGGGAAGGGAACAGAAGGGAAGGGAAGGGAAATTCTTTCTATAGTAATTCTCCTGGAAGCTATCCCTGGCCACATCCACATACCCTTGAGCATCCTGAAAGATGGAAGCAGAGAGTAAGAACTGGCGGGAGAGCTGTAAATATCAGGGTGAGTGCCAAAGGCATCACCCTTCCTTTGCAACTCAGTAACATTTTGTCCACAATTCTCTTGCACTTACCCCTCCGTACCATATTCATTGTTTATGGGTTGGTTTACCTGGGCATGCCTGTTGAGATAAGGGGCCTGACAGACACATACCTAGAGACCATTCACATTTCTTTTTTGGTTGGTTGGTTTTTTGTTTGAGACGGGATCTCGCTCTGTCACCCAGGCTGGAGCGCAGTGGCACGATCCTGGCTCACCACAACCTCTACGTCACGGATCCAAGCAATTCTCAGTTTCAGTCTCCCAAGTAGCTAGGACACAGGCACTGGCCACCATGCCCGGCTAATTGTTCTTGTATTTTTAGTAGAGATGGGGTTTCATCATGTTGGCCAGGCTGGTCTTGACCTTCTGACCTCAAGCGATCCACCCACCTTGGCCTTCCAAAGTGCTGGGATTACAGGCGGGAGCCATCGCGCCCGGCCTCATGCAAGTTTATAACTGAGTGTCAGCAGCAGGAAAACTGCGTGCAACAGAAGCCATGTTTTCTTCTTACATTTTGATAAGGTGGGTGCCCTATATTCCTAGTGATATTGCTCCTGGAACATCTAAAAGGCATCACCCAGTCCCTCATATCCCATACTGAATCATTTTACTCATCTCTGTAGTCCCTTAGAACATAATAAGAGCTCAATAAATACTTTTTAGACCAGACTAAGAGTGGTCACCCCCAGTATGATCAAGAGGGTCAAGACCAGAAGGAAGACATAATTAGCCAGAACCACTAGCTGAAAAACTAGAGTCCCCAACCAAAAAGAGAGGCTTCAGGTATAAAGGTACATGTTTACTATAATATACATATATTTAGCAGAGAATTTCTGTTATAAAAATTATGATGTGAAATTCGAAGAAGGCGAAACTTAAATAAGCAAATGTTCAAAATGTGCACCTTTGACCCGTCCACACAGGAACCCTGCACACACCACATGCTCTGATCTTACCCTTCTCACCTGAACAGGAGGGATCCATCGTTAGGCCGGAATATGATCACGATGTGGTGCAGTTTTTGCTCCAAACACAACACCCATGCACACAAAACTAAAGTCAGAGTCAGAATCTTTGAGACTCATTCTGCGGCAGGTTCGTATTGGAATGTCTGGGACTACGGTTAATAAACTACACATTTTCTGGATCAAAATAATCCATATTCAGTAAGCACGATATATGGCTAAACATAAGGAACCTCTGACAATCAAGATTTAAAGTAGGTTTGGGGGGAAGCAAACTTTGAATTATTAAAACTCAGCTCTAAAAGGCAAGGCAAAGTCCAGCCAAGATCCTTTTCTTGGCTGAAGGCAACTGTATCTCCATTCTGTAGGCTGAGGGCAAAAATGTCTCCCTGCCAAGATCAAGAGTTGAAGGTGAATTACAATAAATCACCTGGGTCTTTTATGCCTGAAACAAGCCTTTGCTAAAGATGTAGACATGTTAATACAAAGATAAAGGGCCAAATAACCCAAGCCATTTTGCCTAATGAAGAAGCTACGTTAAGATACCACAGAAGGAAGTGTAGGCAAATGATGAAAGGATGAGAACTAAAACAAGTGCCCAGAGCAGAGCCTTCTCACCTAAATTAAGAAGTCTGCAGTTACATGTAACAAAAATAATGAAAACCAGCTAAATTTCTAATAATAGAAAAATGCCTCAATTATCTCACCAATGAAAATATGAAGCTGCTATAAATTTGCAATAACATAGAAACATGACTACAAGTTACATGAAAGAAAAATTAGGATACAATAATATTTACACAGTATTATCTCAACTGTCCTGTTTGAACTTATCTTTAAAAAAAAGCCAGAGGCCATATAAAAAATGCTAACGTTGGAAGCCAGGCATGATGGCTCATGCCAGTAATCCTAGCACTTTGGGAGGCTGAGGCAGGTTGATCACTTGAGGCCAGGAGTTCAAGACCAGCCTGACCAACACGGTGAAACTCCACCTCAACGAAACACACACACACACACACAAAAATAACTGGGGGTAATGACACACATCTGTAACTCCAGCTACTCAGGAGGCAGAGGCAGAAGAATCTCTTGAACCTGGGAGGTGGAGGCTGCAGTGAGCCAAGATTGCAACCACTGCATTCCAGCCTGGGTGACGAAGCAATACTTTGAATTAAAAAAAAAAAAATTGCTAACATTGGGTTGCAATGTTACATGTTTTAATTTTTTCCTTTGATTTTTATATTTTTCTATATTTTTCACATATTTTGTACAATTGGTAGAGAGAAAAGAAGCTTAAAACCCTCTGTCTCTCAGTTGTTTACTTCCTTTGAATCACAATGTCCTTCCCTAGTCGCAGTAGGAATAATGGGACTAGTCTCGCTCTCAAATTTTTTTAAATGTTTTGATGTGGCTAGGTAATTATATATAATTTGACATAAAATCAGTCTTTGAGTGATACCAGACAAAGCAAAATGGGAGATCCTATTCACTCATTCCATTAATACCTAAAGAGAAGTTACTCAATGAAGTTGAAAGGCAATATGATTTTTGAATACACACTTTTTGAACAAAAGGAACATTCCAGTTGCATATCTCATTTAGGTTAAACGACAGAAACCGCATGCATACTTACGTACACACCTCTCTAACATAGTCCCAATACCCACACAAACACAAAACAAGCCCTAACTGCCAATTTCACTTGTATAAAACATATTCTGAAAATTATAGGTTTGAAGTGCTAAAAATTTGAAGAACATACAACATCAACAAGTCAGAAAATGGTGGAAATTTTCCCCCTTTTTAATATAAAGATGCAGATCATCAACAGTCATTTGCTGAAAAGAAACTTGCTCATTTTTAAACAAGACAGAAATTAAAACTGATGTGGCTCCTGTGTTTGAGTAATGATGCAACTAGGCATTAGTTTAAATCAGCTATTGCTGCTGCAATCAAATTTCTCCTAAATTTATCAAGCATTGTGATGCCTGATTTATTGATGTGTTTGATGTCTTCCCAATTAAAAAAAAAAAAATTTCCTCAGCCTCAAAAGTTATTGTTTTTTCTGTAAAGCCACAAAGGTGTTCTAATTTTTCTGAAACCAGCCAGAGGAAATAAAGAATAAATAAAATACCTGAAACCATATAAGCAAACTTGCATTAAGAAATAGAATTCAGGAAAATACCATGACAGCAGTCATCACTGTCAAATCTAAGGACACAATTAGACAAATCAGATTATTAAGTTTCTGCACTTCCATTGACTAGATAAAATTATGAAGAAGGCTTTCTAGGGGGGCGGAGCAAGATGGCCGAATAGGAACAGCTCCAGTCTCCAACTCCCAGCGCGAGCGACACAGAAGACCGGTGATTTCTGCATTTTCAACTGAGGTACTGGGGTCATCTCACTAGGGAGTGCCGGACAATCGGTGCTGGTCAGCTGCTGCAGCCTGACCAGCGAGAGCTGAAGCAGGGCGAGGCATCGCCTCACCTGGAAGCGCAAGGGGGAAGGAAATCCGTTTTCCTAGCCAGGGGAACTGAGACACACAACTCCTGGAAAATCGGGTAACTCCCACCCCAATACTGCGCTTTAAGGAAACAGGCACACCAGGAGAATATATCCCACACCTGGCCGGGAGGGTCCCACGCCCACGGAGCCTCCCTCACTGCTAACTCTGCAGTCTGCCGCGATCTGTCCGCAAGGCAGCAGCGAGGCTGGGGGAGGGGCACCCGCCATTGCTGAGGCTTAAGTAGGTAAACAAAGCCGCTGGGAAGCTCCAACCGGGTGGAGCTCACAGCAGCTCAAGGAAGCCTGCCTGTCTCTGTAGACTCCACCTCTGGGGAGAGCCCACAGCTGAAGTCCAATAGGGAAAGCAGCGGGGGCCGATGCAGACGCGAACGACTCTGTCTGACAGCTTTGGGGAGAGCCGTGGATCTCCCAACGCGGAGGTTGAGATCCGAGAACGGACAGACTGCCTGCTCAGGTGGGTCCCTGACCCCTGAGTAGCCTAGCTGGGAGACATCCCCCACTAGGGGCAGTCTGACACCCCACACCTCACAGGGTGGAGTCACCCCGAGAGGAAACTTCCAAAGGAAGAATCAGACAGGTACACTCGCTGTTCAGCAATATTCTATCTTCTGCAACCTCTGCTGCTGATACCCAGGCGAACAGGGTCTGGAGTGGACCTCAAGCAATCTCCAACAGACCAACAGACAGTCCTTCTGACTGTCAGAAGGAAAACTAGCAAACAGGAAGGACACCTATACCAAAACCCCATCAGTACGTCACCATCATCAAAGACCAGAGACAGATAAAACCACAAAGATGGGTAAGAAGCAGGGCAGAAAAGCTGGAAATTCAAAAAATAAGAGCGCATCTCCCCCTGCAAAGGAGCGCAGCCATCGCCAGCAACGGATCAAAGCTGGTCAGAGAATGACTTTGACGAGATGAGAGAAGAAGGCTTCAGTCCATCAAACTTCTCAGAGCTAAAGGAGGAATTACGTACCCAGCACAAAGAAACTAAAAATCTTGAAAAAAGAGTGGAAGAATTGACAGCTAGACTAATTAATGCAGAGAAGATCATAAATGAAATGACAGAGATGAAAACCATGACACGAGAAATACGTGACAAATGCACAAGTTTCAGTAACCGACTCGATCAACTGGAAGAAAGAGTATCAGCGATTGAGGATCAAATGAATGAAATGAAGCGAGAAGAGAAACCAAAAGAAAAAAGAAGAAAAAGAAATGAACAAAGCCTGCAAGAAGTATGGGATTATGTAAAAAGACCAAATCTACGTCTGATTGGGGTGCCTGAAAGTGAGGGGGAAAATGGAACCAAGTTGGAAAACACTCTTCAGGATATCATCCAGGAGAACTTCCCCAACCTAGCAGGGCAGGCCAACATTCAAATTCAGGAAATACAGAGAACGCCACAAAGATACTCCTCCAGAAGAGCAACTCCAAGACACATAATTGCCAGATTCACCAAAGTTGAAATGAAGGAAAAAATCTTAAGGGCAGCCAGAGAGAAAGGTCGGGTTACCCACAAAGGGAAGCCCATCAGACTAACAGCAGATCTCTCGGCAGAAACTCTACAAGCCAGAAGAGAGTGGGGGCCAATATTCAACGTTCTTAAAGAAAAGAATTTTCAACCCAGAATTCATATCCAGCCAAACTAATTTCATCAGTGAAGGAGAAAGAAAATCCTTTACAGATAGGCAAATGCTTAGAGATTTTGTCACCACCAGGCCTGCCTTACAAGAGACCCTGAAGGAAGCCCTAAACATGGAAAGGAACAACCGGTACCAGCCATTGCAAAAACATGCCAAAATGTAAAGACCATCGAGGCTAGGAAGAGACTGCATCAACTAACGAGCAAAATAACCAGTTAATATCATAATGACAGGATCAAGTTCACACATAACAATATTAACCTTAAATGTCAATGGACTAAATGCTCCAATTAAAAGACACAGACTGGCAAACTGGATCAAGAGTCAAGACCCATCAGTCTGCTGTATTCAGGAGACCCATCTCACATGCAGAGACATACATAGGCTCAAAATAAAGGGATGGAGGAAGATCTACCAAGCAAATGGAGAACAAAAAAAAGCAGGGGTTGCAATCCTAGTCTCTGATAAAACAGACTTTAAACCATCAAAGATCAAAAGAGACAAAGAAGGCCATTACATAATGGTAAAGGGATCAATTCAACAGGAAGAGCTAACTCTCCTAAATATATATGCACCCAATACAGGAGCACCCAGATTCATAAAGCAAGTCCTTAGAGACCTACAAAGAGACTTAGACTCCCATACAATAATAATGGGAGACTTCAACACTCCACTGTCAACATTAGACAGATCAACGAGACAGAAAGTTAACAAGGATATCCAGGAATTGAACTCATCTCTGCACCAAGCGGACCTAATAGACATCTATAGAACTCTCCACCCCAAATCAACAGAATATACATTCTTCTCAGCACCACATCGCACTTATTCCAAAATTGACCACATAATTGGAAGTAAAGCACTCCTCAGCAAATGTAAAAGAACAGAAATTATAACAAACTGTCTCTCAGACCACAGTGCAATCAAACTAGAACTCAGGACTAAGAAACTCAATCCAAACCGCTCAACTACATGGAAACTGAACAACCTGCTCCTGAATGACTACTGGGTACATAACGAAATGAAAGCAGAAATAAAGATGTTCTTTGAAACCAATGAGAACAAAGATACAACATACCAGAATCTCTGGGACACATTTAAAGCAGTGTGTAGAGGGAAATTTATAGCACTAAATGCCCACAAGAGAAGCAGGAAAGATCTAAAATTGACACTCTAACATCACAATTAAAAGAACTAGAGAGGCAAGAGCAAACACATTCAAAAGCTAGCAGAAGGCAAGAAATAACTAAGATCAGAGCAGAACTGAAGGAGATAGAGACACAAAAAACCCTCCAAAAAATCCATGAATCCAGGAGTTGGTTTTTTGAAAAGATCAACAAAATTGACAGACCACTAGCAAGACTAATAAAGAAGAAAAGAGAGAGGAATCAAATAGACGCAATAAAAAATGATAAAGGGGATATCACCACTGACCCCACAGAAATACAAACAACCATCAGACAATACTATAAATGCCTCTATGCAAATCAACTAGAAAATCTAGAAGAAATTGATAATTTCCTGGACACTTACACTCTCCCAAGACTAAACCAGGAAGAAGTTGAATCCCTGAATAGACCAATAGCAGGCTCTGAAATTGAGGCAACAATTAATAGCCTACCCATGAAAAAAAGTCCAGGACCAGATGGATTCACAGCTGAATTCTACCAGAGGTACAAGGAGGAGCTGGTACCATTCCTTCTGAAACTATTCCAATCAATAGAAAAAGAGGGAATCCTCCCTAACTCATTTCATGAGGCCAACATCATCCTGATACCAAAGCCTGGCAGAGACACAACAAAAAAGAGAATTTTAGACCAATATCCCTGATGAACATCGATGCAAAAATTCTCAATAAAATACTGGCAAACCGGATTCAGCAGCACATCAAAAAGCTTATCCACCATGATCAAGTGGGCTTCATCCCTGGGATGCAAGGCTGGTTCAACATTCGCAAATCAATAAACGTAATCCAGCATATAAACAGAACCAAAGACAAGAACCACATGATTATCTCAATAGATGCAGAAAAGGCTTTTGACAAAATTCAACAGCCCTTTATGCTAAAAACGCTCAATAAAATCGGTATTGATGGAACGTACCTCAAAATAATAAGAGCTATTTATGACAAACCCACAGCTAATATCATACTGAATGGGCAAAAACTGGAAAAATTCCCTTTGAAAACTGGCACAAGACAGGGATACCCTCTCTCACCACTCCTATTCAACATAGTGTTGGAAGTTCTGGCTAGGGCAATCAGGCAAGAGAAAGAAATCAAGGGTATCCAGTTAGGAAAAGAAGAAGTCAAATTGTCCCTGTTTGCAGATGACATGATTGTATATTTAGAAAACCCCATCGTCTCAGCCCAAAATCTCCTTAAGCTGATAAGCAACTTCAGCAAAGTCTCAGGATACAAAATTAATGTGCAAAAATCACAAGCATTCTTATACACCAGTAACAGACAGGCAGAGAGCCAAATCAGGAATCAACTTCCATTCACAATTGCTTCAAAGAGAATACAATACCTAGGAATCCAGCTTACAAGGGATGTAAAGGACCTCTTCAAGGAGAACTACAAACCACTGCTCAGTGAAATCAAAGAGGACACAAACAAATGGAAGAACATACCATGCTCATGGATAGGAAGAATCAATATCGTGAAAATGGCCATACTGCCCAAGGTTATTTATAGATTCAATGCCATCCCCATCAAGCTACCAATGACTTTCTTCACAGAATTGGAAAAAACTGCTTTAAAGTTCATATGGAACCAAAAAAGAGCCCGCATTGCCAAGACAATCCTAAGTCAAAAGGACAAAGCTGGAGGCGTCACGCTACCTGACTTCAAACTATACTACAAGGCTACAGTAACCAAAACAGCATGGTACTGGTACCACAACAGAGATATAGACCAATGGAACAGAACAGAGTCCTCAGAAATAACACCACACATCTACAGCCATCTGATCTTTGATAAACCTGAGAGAAACAAGAAATGGGGAAAGGATTCCCTATTTAATAAATGGTGCTGGGAAAATTGGCTAGCCATAAGTAGAAAGCTGAAACTGGATCCTTTCCTTACCCCTTATACGAAGATTAATTCAAGATGGATTAGAGACTTAAATGTTAGACCTAATACCATAAAAATCCTAGAAGAAAATCTAGGTAGTACCATTCAGGACATAGGCATGGGCAAGGACTTCATGTCTAAAACACCAAAAGCAACGGCAGCAAAAGCCAAAATTGACAAATGGGACCTCATTAAACTAAAGAGCTTCTGCACAGCAAAAGAAACTACCATCAGAGTGAACAGGCAACCTACAGAATGGGAGAAAATTTTTGCAACCTACTCATCTGACAAAGGGCTAATATCCAGAATCTACAAAGAACTCAAACAAATATACAAGAAAAAAACAAACAACCCCATCAAAAAGTGGGGAAAGGATATGAACAGACATTTCTCAAAAGAAGACATCCATACAGCCAACAGACACATGAAAAAATGCTCATCATCACTCGCCATCAGAGAAATGCAAATCAAAACCACAATGAGATACCATCTCACACCAGTCAGAATGGCAATCATTAAGAAGTCAGGAAACAACAGGTGTTGGAGAGGATGTGGAGAAATAGGAACACTTTTACACTGTTGGTGGGATTGTAAACTAGTTCAACCATTATGGAAAACAGTATGGCGATTCCTCAAGGATCTAGAACTAGATGTACCATATGACCCAGCCATCCCACTACTGGGTATATACCCAAAGGATTATAAATTACTCTACTACAAAGACACATGCACACGTATGTTTATTGCGGCACTATTCACAATAGCAAAGACTTGGAATCAACCCAAATGTCCATCTGTGACAGACTGGATTAAGAAAATGTGGCATATATACACCATGGAATACTATGCAGCCATCAAAAAGGATGAGTTTGCGTCCTTTGTAGGACATGGATGCAGCTGGAAACCATCATTCTTAGCAAACTATCACAAGAAGAGAAAACCAAACACCACATGTTCTCACTCATAGGTGGGAACTGAACAATGAGATCACTTGGACTCGGGAAGGGGAACATCACACACTGGGGCCTATCATGGGGAGGGGGGAGGAGGGAGGGATTGCATTGGGGAGTTATACATGATATAAATGATGAATTGATGGGTGCTGACGAGTTGATGGGTGCAGCACACCAACATGGCATAAGTATACGTATGTAACAAACCTGCACGTTATGCACATGTATAATAATAAAAAAAATAAAAAAAAAAATTATGAAGAATTCCCATGAGAAGTTTGGGGCTGGGTGCAGTGACTCACACCTGTAATCCCAACACTTTGAGAAGCTAAGGTGGGACGGTCACTTGAGGCCAGGAGTTCGAGACCAGCCCGAACAATATAAAGAGATCCTCTCTCTAGAAAAAAAAGTTAACAATTATCTGGGTGCATTGGTGTGTGCCTGTAGTCCCAGCTACTAGGGAGGCTGAGATGCGAGGAGCATATGAGCCTTGGAGTGTGAGGCTGCAGTGAGCTTTGATCATACCACCAAACTCCAGCCTGGGTGACAGAGACCCTGTCTCAAAAAAAGGGAAGGGAAGGGAAGGGAAGGAAAGGGAAGGGAGAAGCAAGGAGGGAGGGAGGGAGGGAGAAAGGGAGGAAGGGAGGGAGGGAGGGAGAAATTTGAGCTGCCTTCCCTCCATGGTAGAGGTGAATATACTCATTCATTGCCCTGGCTGCATGGAATAAAATGGACAGGAGAAATTCTGTAGGCATTACCTAGCCAGGGCCACTGGTCAGTAAATGTGTGTATTTTTCCATGTAAACCATCAAAAATGTGAGATCACTGTCTCTTTTGGTCTGTAAAACCATGGTTTACATGGAAAAATACACACATTTACTGACTCATAACAAATAATTATTGAGCACCTATTGTATGTCAGACCGAACTAGGCAATAAGGACCAAAAGACAAATCAGGCAAGTCTGGTCCCTGCTTCATGGAACCTGCAATCAAACTCACCAAACTCAGAAATATATATATATATTATATATTACAGTAATATGTATAATTCATCCAGTGCTTACTATGTGCCAGGCAAAAGTGTTTTATATTATCGTCCTCCTAATCAAAATAATAGCTACTACTAAGCACTAGGAACAGTCATTGTGCTAAATATTGCAACCTTATAATACAAGCGTTTTCTTCCTTATATTTTATTAGCACTTTGTGATGTGAAGAGTTGCTTAGAGAGGTAGAGGGAATTGTACAAAGGTCACAGATAATAATGGCAGAATGCAGATGTGAATACAGATATACCTAATTCTAGAACCCATGCTCTTAGCTACCAAGCCCATTATACCCCACAATGCACCATTATGGTCTTCCACACTGGGCCTTGTCAAAGTCATCGGCAGTGAAGAACAAGATGTTAAAATCAGATGTGATATGCATGGGGACAGGAGCCATTCAAAGGCCAGTTTCATCACTGAACAGCTGAACCTCCGTTCTGGTTGGCCAGCTTCAGGAACTGATGGATGCAGGTTGGAATCAAGCCCAGGGGTCCTCTGGAAGAATCTAAAACAGGCAAGATAGAAATGTCTTCCAAACAGGTGCTGCCTGATGGCTGCTTCTTCGGGCACCAGCAAGGAGGAGGAGAACATTCCTACTGATTACCCCAAAGCAGTTGCTCCCAACCAGGGGAAATGTTTCTCCCTGTTCCTCAGCAGAGGACATTTGGCAATATCTGGAGACATTTTCAGTTACCACAACTGTGCATAGGCTGCCACTGACATCTAGTAGGTAGAGGCCAGAGATCTCACTAAACATCCTACAGGGCACAGCACAGCCCCTCATAATAAAGAATGATCTGGTCTAAAATGCTAATGGTGCTACTGCTAAGAAGTCTTGCCCTAAAGTATCGCTGTGCTAGCTAGTAGATTTTTCCATGAGCCATAGGCATGAACCTGTGCCCCTAATTTGCCAAGAAAGGAGAATTGCCTAGATTGTAGTCTGCAAAATGGGGTGCAGAAAGAAAACAGTGTGTCTTCCATTCATATCTATGTATCTTAATGTTCTTATCCCATGTATATGTTTTATTACCCTCATAAAGTAACAGTACAATAGCACATGCATACAATTTGTATATAAACAAATACACATTTATTGGAGGTATATGCTCAGAAAAGTTTACTCATAGGAGCACATAATCAGAGAATGTTGGAAATCATCAGACTAGAGAAAGGACTATTGATTTAAACTCAAGGAGATCTAGGATCAAATCCCCAACTTAGCTTCTAATTAAACTTGGTTTAACCACCTGTAAAATGGGAATAAGAACAGTCATCTCCCAAGATTGTATGACAAATCAAATTCAATTATGTACTAAACACCTAGCACATAGTAATTGCTCAATAAATGCCCATCTCCTTCACCCTCTCCTCCTCTCCTTGTCCTAGGTTTGAGGACTCTGAACAAGGTCAAAACTTATCTGTCCTGAGTGTCATCATCTGCAATCTAATTATGAATGTTCCACCTACTTTACAAAGTTGGCATGAAGGATTAAATTAGATCACTGATATTAAAGTGCTACCAAAAATACAAAGGATTTATAAATATAAAGTTTTCTTAAATTGGGGTCATACCACCTTTTATTAAGGTATTCCTGATAATCACTTCTTTGCCCAATTTGGAAACTCAAAGGCCAACATTCTAAAAGGAAGGGGCTTGAGTCAAATAAAAGCATGTGGCTTTTATTTTCTGCTTACCTGATTTCA
This sequence comes from Trachypithecus francoisi, assembly GCF_009764315.1. NCBI lineage: Eukaryota > Metazoa > Chordata > Mammalia > Primates > Cercopithecidae > Trachypithecus > Trachypithecus francoisi. Next base: position 23,457,360 of record NW_022681454.1, read on the forward strand.
CCATCTTAGCTGAGAAAGTACTTAAATATTGCGAAATCAGGAATTTCAACAGTGATATATCCAATTAATCAGCATAGTGTTTTGTTATTTTTTCCCTAGAGGGAATTGATTCACAGGCTGTGAAAACACATTGCATCACACGCTGACCACGCAGAGGGGCACAGACGCTGTACACCTCCTGGACTGTGCTGACGTCAAATTGCAAAGGCATGTGGCCCTGTGCGCTCCCAGATCAGCACGATTCTCCCACCCACTTACGGTCTGGGATTCATGCTTGATCATCTACAATTCCAAGTGCGTATTTTTAAACTTTTGAAAATGAAGTGTGTTCATGCAAGCACTCTCCAGAAAGGTCAAAAGCAGGCGGGAGCCGTGGCGCCTTCGTCGGAGGGCACTGCACTCCTGGAACCTCTCCCAGTGGGAGTCTGGGGATGCAGGGAGCTCAACCCCAACCTAGATTTCTCTGGCATTTACTGACTCTCTCTCCTTACTCTCCCTAATAGAGTTAATAACAATAATAGCTCACCATTTTAAAGCACTTCAGATTTTTTTAAAATTGTAATGAATATTATCTCCTTGATTCTTTGAATTGCAGTTGCTTACTTACTTGTATCAACCACTCTAGACGTTGAACTTCTTAAGGGCACAGGCAGGAACCTTTTCATGTCTTGTTATTCCCAGTGCCTGCCTAGCACGTGCATGGTTCATAGTAGGTGCTTAATATTCATTCCTTAAACTCGTGACTAGATGAAAAAATATTATTATCCTCTTCTAAACAATGAGAAGCCTGAAATTCAAAGATACTAAGCCGTGTGCCCAAAATATGCATTTGTAAGTTACAAAAGCAGTTCTGAACTTGTCTTCTGATCTCAATTTCACCAGAGACTTCAATATAGAAGGTAATTCTTATCTAAGTGAGGTAAACAGAAAGAAAGCTAAATGCCACTCCCGTAAGTCCAGCAATGAAGGAGCTGCCAGGATACAGAAGGGGACACAAATAGAACCAGCAAATTTACTAATGCCAATTGCCTTCTCTTGTGCCCCCAACTTTGTCCTAGATAGACAGGTGTATCTGTCCCATGTGCATGCCTGGCTAGTATATCTAAGAAAAGGTAAGCTGGACCCTGAACTTCACCTTGATTCAGAGTCTGATACCATATTAGCCAGATCTCGAGATCTGGAGTGAGACGGACTGGGATGGAATCGAGGCTCAGCCACTTATAAACGTAGGTCCCTTGGGCAAGTTGCTTAACCATTTTGTCCCTCCATCTCCTCATCTGTAAAATAGGGAAATTAACACAGCTTACTTCATAGAGATGTTGTAAGGATTAAATGAGTTCATACATTTTTAAATGAGCAAAACAATAATAAGTACATGGCTATAGTGTACTAACAAATATTAGCTATAATTTTCCTTGCACGGGTCTATTCTACCTCCATGATGCTATTTCCTACTGTTTCATCACCTAAGCCAACCAATGTCTTATCAGCACTCTCGGATGATTCCAAAGGCTTCCTAACTAGATTGCTCGTCTACTGGTTCACCTTTCCCCAACACTTCTTTCTACACCCTTTCTACAACTTCATCTGATCATGTGACTCACTTGCCTGAAAACACTCATGGCTTCTCCGCAGCCTGGAAGATGCCGTCCAAACTCTTTCATATAATCATCAAGACCTTTCTTGATCTAAGTCCAACTTCTCACTCAAACCACATCTCCCACGTCTTTCCCAGGTTCTACTTTGATCTTTGAGCACAACCCATATAAAATCAAAGATGTTCATTGTTTACCAATCATGCAGTTTTGATATCCGCACATCCTATAAAAACATTCTAGGTGCTGAAAGAAATGTTAGTGAATTAACTTCATACCATAACTGACTATTGAATAATATCATAATTAAGAGTCTGAGCTTTGGTAATAAGCAGATTAAAGTTTCAATATCAACTCTGACATGTATTAGCTGTGTGACCTGGGACAAGTTACTTAACCTCTCTGAGTCTCTAGCTGCATTTCTTCACTTGTAAAATGCAGATAATTGTCTATTTTCTAAAGTGTCATGAGAATTAAATGGAATTATGTATTCTAAGTATTTACAACAATGCCTGGTGCCTGGTACACTCTCAAAAATGGCAGCTAAAACTCAAAGCCTCTAGTGTACATCAACAGTAAAAAGGCTTATGGTGATAATTGGGCAACTTGTTGGGGATCCTGGAGCCAACTTGCATATCAAACTAAGCCCCCTAATGTGTAAGCCCCCAGCGAGAACCACAAGGCCTGCTTCTAGAAAAGCCAGTAAGCATCTGCTTTAAGACAACTTTAAATAAGCACTAAGTACTCAGCAGCCCACACGTATCCTCCTAGCCCATTCTTACCCAAGGAAAGCTGAGACAACAATGGCTGTGTCCCTTCCTACTCTCTTAGCATAAATAACTAGGGACATACATAAGAGCATGGTCATTTCCAGGCCTACTGCAAGGGTCGACACATATCCCCTCCAGGACAGCAGTGATTAGAGACAACAGCAGCTGAAAGCAGGCCTTTGACAGGACAAAATCAGCCTTGTTGGTGGACACCTGCCCACTTGACGTAGAGCAAAGACCCAATGGCAGTCGCCAAAGAGTCTTCATTTCATGCTTCCAATCTACTCCTGGTAACCCACAGGCTGTACTCCACGGCCCCCACAGTCCTGGCTGGTCAGGGCACAACTGATTATTTTCCTTTTTTTTTTTTTTGAGACAGAGTCTTGCTCTGTCACCCAGGCCAGAGTACAGTGGTGCAATCTTGGCTTAGTACAAGCTCTGCCTCCCGGGTTCACGTCATTCTCCTGCCTCAGCCTCCCAAGTAGCTGGGACTACAGATGCCCGCCACCACACCTGGTTAATTTCTTGTATTTTTAGTAGAGACAGGGTTTCACTGTGTTAGCCAGGATGGTCTCGATCTCCTGACCTCATGATCTGCCCACTTCAGCCTCCCAAAGTGCTGGAATTACAGGTGTGAGTCACCGCACCCGGCTGATTATTTTCCTTTAACTCTCACACCCTGTTGTGTGTTAACACTTACGTAACTCCAGCCTACTTTGGAAGGACAACTCCTGATGTATAGCTGTCCAGACGGAAACGCCATGACATTGTGGCCTTTTTCCTGGAGCTGGAAGGTGAAAAAAAGTCCCTTCTTATCAAGCAACTTGTAATATAGATGCTACCTGGAAAAGAGTACATATGTGTGTGCACGCACACGTAATGCATATGTGCAGGCATGTGTGTGTGTGCACGTGTGTGTGTGTGTAACACAGAAGCAGAGAGAAAAAGGAAAAGATTTCTCTGCCTCCAAATATTCTTAATTGATTGTCTAACATGGGATGTTAGTTCAGGTAATTTGGGAAATTGAAATTACATGTTTGTACAGAGATAATCTATGCTTAAAACTATCTGGCGTGGTAGGAGGAACACTGATGAACAGTTTAAAAACTTGCTTCATGCAGGCTTAATATGGGGCTAATTCAGAATTACAGAGTTGGAGAGTTATGGGACTCAACATAAAGCGAAGCAGTTCACTGAGCACCGTAGCGATCAAGAAAACACACATAAAAATTCCGATCAGAATGGAATGTGAGGCAAAAGCACAATTTCCTCCCAATCTGGAATATCAGCAGGATTTGCGCTTGTTGTTTGTGGTTTTCTGGGGTGGATGGTACATTACAGTGGAGCATCAGCACTAATGCTACATGGCAGCTCCTCAGAATACCATCTGCTTCCCCGGGAACTGTTAATATAGTTGTAATTATCTACTTCTAAGCACTTTATTGGGAATATCATTTGCAAATTAATCAACTACAGACCGGTAAAACAAATGACATGCTTCCCTGAAAACAACAGCAGTATTGCACATTCTTTTCCTAAGGATTAAGGGAAGCTGGAGTGAGTGAAGGGGTTTTACACACGCCTTGAAAACTGTGCCCTGTGTATAAAAGTTGAGCAGAAAGAATGACAGCATAGCATTTTCTAAAAAGGTCTTGGGAAGATATTGGCAACAGGGAAGAGGAGGAAGACATAAAAACCTAAGAGATGAGTAGAACTGCCATGCGAGAGACAAGAGGCAGACAGTGGGCTCCAACTGACAGCTCCACAATGGTGGAGACAAAGATTCCCAGAGTCCTCTGCACCTGCTCTCTTGACTAGAGTGTGCCGCCTTCAGTCTTGCCCTCCAAATCTTCCATGCTGTCTGTGGTGTGTCGAAGGCCATTTCCCTCTGCCATAGGGCAAGAAGCAGGAGTGTTAAGGGGAGAGAAAGGGAACGCTGGAACACTAATCGTTAACTCCTCCACCATCACTGAAATGCTCACTCCCAAGCAGGTACAGATCTGTAAGCAGAAAAGCAAAGCAATGCCTGAGACCAAAGGGAGAAAAAGGCAAAAGATCTACTTGGCAGAAATGGCACAGGAGAGTCAGGGTACTTTGTATTTATGCAAATAACAAGTATGTCGCCTCGTGCTGCTCATTATAACCAACAAAATGGCTCTAAATCACGGGTCCTTAAGTCTGTGGCTTCAACCCAGAGGTCCAGCAGAAAAAAAAGAATCTTAATCACCATTACAGAGAGCCCTAAGTGCACCTTCCTTTAGCAGCTAATCCAAGAGCCAAAAGACAAGGAAATACCGCCCTTGCTCTCCTCTGAAAAGGCCCTGCCTCCCAACCTGGCTGTCATCTGGAAAGAGAAAGACTCAGTCTCCCCAGCATATACCAGGCTATAACAAATGGCCTTCCTGTGATTTTACCAGCATCTTATCAGCCCATACTTCACACAGCAAAAGAGAATCAGAGAAGCACGTGCAGAGAGAATGGGATTGTGCACACTTGCGTGAGACATGGAGTATGGTTTATGTGATCAGCTTAGGAAGACCCGAGCTGACCTTCACTGATTGAAATGATGGCTTATTGGCCTCATTAAATTATTGTTAAAAGAATTACTAAGACCTTTTCTGAGATAGAGAAAAAAAAATTATTTGGAATCGACAATCCTGGTAGTGAATCCTGCCTTTGCTAATGACCAGTTGCTTAATCACATTGTGCTTGAGTTTACTTTTTTAATCAATGAGGTTCTGATCTCTTTTTAAAGGGGTTTACGTGCAACTTTGAAATACTTATTACAGAAGAAAATAAAGACAGAAATGAAGACATTTTAAACCAAACTTAGAAAGGTTTGACAGAGAGAAAATGAAAGAGAAAATGAAATAATACCATATGAACGTCCATGGTTTTCCTCCCTCCTGTAGGTACAGAAGGAATGGCCAAGAAAGCTGTAGTGGGGAGATATCCACACTGAATTAAAGCAAGAAACATTTATTGAGCATTTACTATACTAAGCAGATTAGCTTGTCATACCTTGGGATGTGGCTATGAGAATGTGCTCTCCTATGAAGAGGGCAAACCCTATGTCTTATTAGTTCTAATAGTTCACCTCTACTCCAGACTAGAAAAAGTGAGATAAATAAATGTTCTAGGCATGGAGCTAGGTGGATAGAATGACTCATTTGACTTTTTGTCATCTGCTGTTTAAATGTGTGTATAAACTTCCCAGGTAGGTATTTTCACCAAGTGTATTTGAGACAAGTATTATTTATCCAGCCTGCCTGATCAGACCTCCCCACTGTCTGGAACAACCTCACAACAAAGGCCCATCCATTTTGCAGTCTTTTTTTTTTTTTTTTTTGAGACGGAGTCTCTCCCTGTCGCCCAAGCTGGAGTGCAAAGGTGTCATCTCAGCTCACTGCAACCTTCGCCTCCTGGGTTCAAGCAATCCTAGTGCCTCAGCCTCCCAAGTAGCTAGGACTACAGGCATGCACCACCACACCCAGCTAATTTTTGTATTTTTAGTAGAGATGGGGTTTCACCATGTTGGCCAAGCTGGTCTCAAACTCCTGGGCTCAAGTGATCTGCCCACCTCAGCCTCCTAAAGTGCTGGGATTACAGGCGTAAGCCCCCACACTCGGCCCATTTTGCAGCTAACTTCTTAAAACCTGGTGTATCACAGAGCTGACTTACTCTAAATCAGCTCTTCTTCAGGAGGAGATAATGAGGTTATTTCACAGTTGGGAAAATCCACTGAGACTTTTTTTGCCCTTCAATTTTTGTTTTTGCTCTTGCTTTTGTTTTTCTGTTCCAAATTATTTCTTCCATGAAACATAGCGTCAAAAAACAAAACAAAACAAAACCCTCTAGGGCCCTAGTCTCTTCCTTATTTAAATATTTGAGGTGGATTTAAAGGAACAGTTTCCAGAATATACAAACAAACCTTAATACCAAAAAAACAGATAGAAAGAAAATCGTACACAAGAGGGAATAAAGTTAGTAAGCACCCCTTAGATTTCCTGATCAACCAAGATTCTCCCTGAGAAGAGAGTATTCAACAAGCTTCAAGAGCTGGTTTTGAAACTGTGACCTTAGGTGCATTGTTTAAGCTCTCTGTGCCTTCATTCTAAAATGGAACTAAGTAATATACCTACCACTGTTATAAAGATCACATAAGAGATAACACATTCAAAGCACCTGACACATAGTAGGTCATCACTATGCTGGGTCTGCATCTCACTTACAAAGTCTGGGGCAGCCTTCAGCAGACTCTGGAATGACGGTAATGTGTGAATACATGCACGTGATGAGTTGAGGCAAGAAGAAGCAAAAAATGTGAGCTAAGGACATGAAGAGTTTATTTGTCCCTTAGGTATTTTCTCCCAGCAATCTCAAGCAGAACTTCAACTAGCTTGTACCACATTCATCTTCTGAAGAAACAATAGATCATGAAGATGATTAAAGAATTGTAGCCCTGCTTCAACTACCTGAGATGTGAAGGCAGAATTACCAATGGGTTGAGCAATTGTAGGAATCTAAGATTCCTTCTTGTCATATGGTCTTCTTAGACCATTCCATACCTTCACAGAAGTGGGCCCCAAAGACACTAGAATATGGCAAATTGGAGGTGTCTAGTTAGAGGCTACTGCCGTTGTTCCGGTAGAAGAGCATGAAGATATGGAGGGCGTTGGATGGCGACCATGGGGACAAGAGAAGGGGCCTCGTATAAGAGAACATGGAAGGTAGGTGTGGAGGCTCATGCCTGTAATCCTAGCACCTTGGGAGGCTGAGGTGGGCAGATCACCTGAGGTCAGGAGTTTAAGACCAGCCTGGTCAACATGGTGAAACTTTGTCTCTCCTAAAAATACAAAACCTAGCCCTGTGTGGTGGTGCACACCTGTAGTCCAGCTACCCAGGACACTGAGGCAGGAGAATCACTTGAGCCCAGGCAGCAGAGGTTGCAGTGAGCCGAGATTGTGCCCCTGCATTCCAGCCTGGGCAACAGAGCGAGACTCCATCTCGAAAAAATATAAAAAAAAAAAATAAAGAGAACATGGAAAGGCAGAAGTATCAGAATGTGGCAATTTATTTGAAATAGCCAGTGATTTCCCCCCCATTTTAGCTAAGGTGCATTCTTCTAGTGTTTCTTTAAGAAAAGTGTAATATTTATACAAAAATCACAAAAGTTTTTTAAAATTGTTAAAATAAATGACATATTCCAAAAAAGGAAAGTACTTGTAATATTCTTTTTTTTCTTTCTTTTTTTTTTTTTTTTGAGACAGAGTCTCGCTCTGTCATCCAGGCTGGAGTGCAGTGGCCGGATCTCAGCTCACTGCAAGCTCCGCCTCCCGGGTTCACGCCATTCTCCTGCCTCAGCCTCCCGAGTAGCTGGGACTACAGGCGCCCGCCACCACGCCTGGCTAGTTTTTTTGTATTTTTTAGTAGAGACGGGGTTTCACCATGTTAGCCAGGATGGTCTCGATCTCCTGACCTCGTGATCTGTCCGTCTCGGCCTCCCAAAGTGCTGGGATTACAGGCTTGAGCCACCGCGCCCAGCCAGTACTTGTAATATTCTAAGGCTTTAATCTTGAATGCCTGGGAGAGAATGCTGGCGCAATTCATATAAAGTTAGAAAATCAAGACAAACATGTTTTCCTGTGTGTAGATAGGAAAATGGTGATGAATTTACCCAGAGACCTGTTTAATCCAAAATATTACTAGGGTGCAAAGAAACAATGGGATATAACAAGTGTTCAATAAATGCTTGTCAAAGGAATAAATAAATGACATACACTATCTGCTCTGAGAATTAAGGAGCACCAGATAAAACAGCTAAGCAAGACTCTTACCAAGTCTGGTACACAAAAGATGAAACGGTAATGATAGCTGCAGGAAAAAAAAGATTCCACAATGAGTTTGAAAAGCCCTGGACAAAACCATCCACACAAGTTTCTTCACATCTTGAAGGATACAGAGAAATCAGCAGGTGGATGAGGCAGTCAGCAAGCAAAGAAGGAGGTAGCTCTTATCAGCAAATGCTGCAGGAATATAGGGCTGGCCCATGATGTGGATACCCCGTGCAGACTAACGATTTCTCACCTTTTCAAAAAGGCATTCAAATATTGCTTAAACATTTATTTAGAATAGTGGTTGAGAGTTTCAGATAGGAAGGATGCAGAAAGGAACATTATCCAATCTTTTCTAGAATGTTCCCAGCAATTCAGCTCTGGCCCAGGAGGTGGTTTAGGAAACAGCCACTGTTGCTCAATGTGCCTCTTGAGATGATCAGCACCCAAGCAGCAATCATGGAGAAGATAACCACATTTAGTCTTTTTCCTGAATAGAGTGATTCTACATTGCTTTTCTTTCATCTCCAGTGACATTTCCATGTCCCTTTGAGATTCATGCCCCAATGTCCTTGATTCTGCTTTGCCTGAGATGCACATTCATAAGGTCAGTCCTCTTCCAGTACAATCACCAAGTACAAGGTGGGGACCACATAAACTTCTTCAAATTAAAACAATTGTAGTGCTATTTGTGTGGCACAAGAAAGAGGGGCTTATTTTCTCCCTTAGGATTCCAAATTTTCAGCTGCTTCTGAAGTAGTGGTGGCAGAAAGGTGAGCACACAGGGTAACTGGTATCCAGCCAAACCTCTTGGAGATGTTTTATGGCCCCACAACCCTTGGCAAAAGTGCCAGGAAGCCCGCTCTGCCTTTCTGCAAATGCCAGCACACCACCGGGGGTGGTCACACCTGGGCCAGCAGTGTGCTTTGAACTCTTGTTATCTGGCAGCAACCGTCCCTGAATCTCTCTCCAAGGCTGAGAGCAGCTGTCAGATCAATGCCTGCAGACTGGGATTGCTACATTCCCAGGCCGAATCTCATAAACAGCAACCAGGTTATCTGCTCCGTCATACTGGGCTCTAGCTTGCCCTGAATTCTTCAGTAAAGGAGTCATTTTTCTGTCACTGCCTGCGTCAATGCCTCTACCCCATGAGAGCCACCATCAAGATAAAGCCTCAGGGGAGGGGTCCCGTCCAGTTAATCGATCAATCAAAGAGTTGTCTCCATTATTCTCTTAACTCTTACCTATCTTCACTAAATACCTACAGCCACTGGCTGGACTCCAGAGGCCCCTCCTCCCCTCCTCCAAACATGAATGCTTCTGGGACTAGTCATAAATATGATGTTTGGATATTTGATGATCAGTGTGTGATACCTCAGACCTGGTACTGGAGGCCATACAGACATGAGCCAACACAAAGGCCACTTCCACATTCTGAGCTCACACCTCCACCTGCCCATCCCTCCTGTTGAGAGGCCCCATGGAGGGGGTTCTTCCTGCTGAGAATGCCTAGTCACAGAGTCCCATCAGTAAAGAGAAGTAATTTCTTTCTTTAGACAAATTTTAGATATAAAGTTTGAGGACTTCTCTCCTTAGAAATAAGTCAATTCATTTTGAGGACTAATATCCATAATCTATAAGGAACTTAAATCAACAAGAAAAAAGAACCCCATTACAAAGTGGAACAAAGGAGATGAGCAGGCACATCTCAAAAGAAAACATACAAGTGGCCAACAAACATATGAAAAAAAAATGCTCAATGTCACTAATCATCAGAGAGATGTAAATCAAAACCTCCGTGTGATACCATCTCACACCAGTCCGAATGGCTATTATTAAAAAGCCAGAAAATAACAGATGTTGGTGAGGTTGCAGAGAAAAGGAATGCTTATACACTGTTGGTGGGAATACAAATTAGTTCAGACACTGTAGAAAGCAGTTTGTAGATTTCTCAAAGAAATAAAAATAGAATTGCCATTTGACCCAGCAATCCCATTACTGGGACATAGTCAAAGGAAAGTAAATCCTTCTACCAAAAAGACACCTACACTCACACGTTTATTGCAGCACTATTCACAATAGCAAAGACATGAAATCAACCCAGGCACCCATCAATGGTGCATTGGATAAAGAAAATGTGGTACATATATACCATGGAATACCACACAGCCATAAAAAAGAATGAAATCATGTCCTTTGCAGCAACATGGATACAGCTGGGGAACATTATCCTAAGCAAATTAATGCAAGAACAAAAAATGAAATACTGCATGTTCTCACTTATAAGTGGGAGCTAAACATTGAGTGCATAATGACAGAAAGATGAGAACAATAAACACTAGAGATTCCAAAGGGGAGAGGGAGGGAGACAAAGGTTGAAAAACTACCTATTGGGTACTATGTTTACTATTTCAGCCACTGGATCATTAGAAACCCAAAGCTCAGCATTATACAATATACCCAATTAACAAACCTTCACATGTACCAGTTGAATCTAAAAAAAAGAAAAAGGAAAGAAATAGGTCCATTTGTTTTACAATTCCTTTGCACAACTCTAGGAACTACTAAAAGAAATAGCAAGTACTCACCTACTCATCCCATAACAAGATGGTGGGGGGAAAAAAATGAGGATGTCTCCAATACTCACAAAAGAAACTGTAATATTGCTTTTCAAAATTTTTACAGACAAAATACATCTTAATTCCTTCTACTTTTTAGAGGAAACTTTTAGAAGAGAGGGAATAACAAAATTGAACAGAGAATGAGACTGGGAGCCACAGAGTTAGGGAAAGAGAAATGAGAAAAAGATATATAATGTTTCCTTCCAAAGAGTTCTGAGTTTGGACATTCCTTAAATTTTTATTATATTTTATTACATATATATTAGTATTAGCCAATTTATTGAACACTTACCAGGTGTCATGTGCTGTCTATGCATTTTATAAGCATTAACTTGTTCACTTTATTTAATCTTTACAGCAAACCTAAGACGTACGATGATGGTATTATCTTCATTTCATACCTGAGGAAATTAGACAACTTGTCCAAGGTCACAGAATGAGAGATGGCAGAACTTGGTTTTTATCCGTGTCTTTCTGCTCTTAATATTCAGCTGAATTAACTCCCAAACAAAAATAAAATTTCATATAAATAAAATGTATTACTAATCTTTACCACCAAACATAGAGGAGATATTTGCATATGCATCATAGTACAGAGGAAATGTATAAAATGGTAAGTTTTGGCTGAGTGCAGTGACTCAGGCCTGTAATCCTAGCACTTTGGGAGGCTGAGGCAGGAGGATCACTTGAGGCCAGGAGTTCAAGATTGCCGTGAGCTATGATCACACCACTGTACTTCAGCCTGGGTGACAGAGCAGACCCTCATTCAAAAAAATAAAGTAAAATTTAAAAAAGCTTGACAATGAACGGGCTTGTTGTACTTAAATTAGGTAGTTAAAATGATTTGGTTTGTTCCAATAACAGTAAGACCTTTCTTCACTCAAAGTTCAACATTCTTTCTGCAGGAGAACAAAAATGTTCTAGAAACATCCCAGATACTGGAGCATTTGGAATGTTAATTTTAGCAAGTCCCAGTGTTTGGAACATCTGCCTCACTGAGAGATATCCATTGATAACACACGGGGGAGAAGGCAAAGAGTACAAGAGAAGTGTATAATTCAGGGACCATCTCCAAGGGCAAAAGATATCATCATGATGTTTGACTCTGGACTTGAGTCAAAAAGCAGAGGAGGCTAAAAAATGTGCTTTCAGTTGTCAAGAGAATAAATCTCATCCTCCCATCCTAGAGGCGGAAAGTGGAGCTCATTAGCATAGAATAGAAAGTCCTCCAGGACTCTTCATCAACCTTCTGTCCACACTGCTGTGCATGATGCTTGTAAGAGACAGTACCTTGAGGTAGTTAAGAAAACAGGCTCAAAGCCAGGCTGCATCTCTTGATAGCCCAGCTTTTTAACCCGCTAAATACATCAACTTTTCTGTGCCTCGATTTCCTCATCCATCAATGGGAATAATAATAATACTTATCTCATAGAGTTATTGTGAGAATTTGATGAGCTGATGTATACAAAGGGATTGCAATTTTGTCCAGCAAATGGCCAACGCCACATACAAATGTCTTGCCATTGTTACAAAAATGTAAAGTGATTACACTGAACTCCTCCGTCCATATTCTATAAGCAGCATCCAACTCCCTAACAGAAATTCTTGAAAAGTCCAAGGTTATACTGTAGCACCTTCTTTTAAAGGTCCTAGGGAAATGGCAAAAGTCTAATTAAATTTGTTCTCAGAAACAAAAATTGATTTTCTTTTTCAATAATTCTATTAATTGAATCTCCTCCTTCACCTCAGCCAAAGGCTAGAACTTTGAAGAACAAACTCCTGTCTTTGTCATTTAAATAAGTTAGTCTTATACTACTTTGTCAATAATAACACCTTTTAGTGGAAGTTAAGCACAATACTAAACTTGCTACTAATGTATCTTATGCCACCTCTCAAATAATCAAAATAATGCAAATATAAACCATCCTCCTACATAAAAATTAGCAAAAAAGAAAAAACAAAACTAAGCAAAAAATTATACCTAAAGCTGGCAGAGTTGCAACTAGGCACATATACTCAAGCATATATTTTGGGTAACAGTGTAAAATGTTTTGACCCTTTTGGAAAACATCATGACAGTATGCTTTTAAAAATTATAAAATTTACTCCTATAAATTTATATTTAAAAACTATTCAAAAGATGAAAGCTATAGGCACAAAGACAGCAGGGTTTTTGTAGTAAAAGTAAAGAATGAAATATACATATTATAAATTGCTTTATTTTCTCAATTTTATGGTACTTTTTTGGATTTTTTTTTTTTTTCCTGAGATGGAGTCTCACTCTGTGGCCCAGGCTGGAGTGCAGTGGTTCAATCTCAGCCAACTACAACCTCCGCCTCCGCGTGCAAGCAATTCTTGTGCCTCAGCCTCCCGAGGAGCTGGGATTACAGGCACCCGCAACCATACCCGGCTAATTTTTGTATTTTTAGTAGAGATGAGGTTTCACCATGGTGGCCAGGCTGGTCTTGAATTCCTGACCTCAAGTGATCTGCTTGCCTCGGCCTCTCAAGGTGCTGAGATTACAGGCATGAGCCACTGCACCTGGCCCTTTTTTGGATAATTTTTAACATTTCTGAAGTTAAACTACATCTTGCTTTCAGTGTATACATGTAAAGTGGTGATATTTCTTTTCTTCTTTGAAAAGCTGTTATGAAAGCAATGATGCATCTTAAAATCAGTGGCATCTTATGATCAAGAAAATGCAATAGTATGCCATCATTAAAAATAGTAACTATGGAAGTCATACAGAAACATGAAAATATAGATTATAACCACATTAAATTGTATATAATTTAGGGCTAAAGAAGAAAGAACAATATAGACAAATTCAGTTTGACTTACAAGTAAGTTTTTTCTTTCTTTCACTTAGCATTCCACAAATGTTACTACGATACTACACGTGTTAACAGTTTTCCCTTTTTAAGAAAGAAAGAAATATTCCTTCTCTGAGACTCAATTCCTATAAATAAGATGGAAGTCAAAAGTCAGCTAAATGTTCTTATTGATGATAAGCCAAAAACTCAAGAGTTTAATTCTTATCACCGTCTTACATTCCAGTAAGAGCTGAGTAGGGGCATTGATGGGAAGGGGCACAACAGCGTCATTACTGCGTGCAGTAGCCCTGTCTTCACACCCTGGGGGCTGCAGTGGGTTGGGAGGAAGCCCAAAACCGAACCAAATCCCTCATATCCATTATGGAACCCATGCAGACTGCACACCTACTGTCACATTGGACCAAAAGAGAATTGGGATCCATAGAAAGAGGGAGAATGCAGATAAGATGTGAAGAATAGGACAGGTACTCAAAAATGGGAAAGGAGTCAGTAGGTTGCTGAGGAGATGGGAAATAAAGAGAGCTCTGAAAGGAGAAAAAGTTAATGAGAAACAAAAGACAGGGTGTACTAAAACATCCTCAAAGACACATCATAGAGGTTTTTGTTAAAGGAATAAATGACAGAATGACTTAGCGATGTCTAAATGCTAACACAATACCTGGTCTGGCGTGTGCTGTCACTCTTTTAAACACTTACTCCTTCACTCATTCTGAAAATATTTACTGAGCATCTGTTATATGGCAGGCAATCATCTAGACAAGGTAAAGAAAGCATTGAAGAAAACAGACAAAACTCCATGCCCTCAAGGAGCTTACATTGTGTTGCAAATGGAGGCAAAGTGGAAAGGGGAGGTGGAGATGACTGATCATAATAAGCAAATAAAGAAAACAAACAAAACATGAGATAATGATGCCTGCCATGCAGAAGTGCAAGAGTTTAGAGAGATGAGAGTATTTGGGGGTAAGAGAGAAGCCTGCAGCTTTAAATTGCATGCTCAGGAAAGACCTCACTGAAAAGGTGATGTTTGTAAAAAAGACTTGAGGAAACTACAAGAGCAAGTCATATGGATATCTAAGGAAGGGGGCAAAAACAGCAAGTGCAAAGGCCCTGGGGTAGAAGCACGTCACACATGTTAAAAGATCAGCAAGGAGCCCAGTGTGAATGCAGCAGAGATAAGCACACAGCCGGAGAGACTTGGGCTTCAGAGACAACTTGAAGATCACAACTTTTACCCTGAGTGACATGGGGAGCCCCTGAAGGGTCTTGAGCTGAAGTGGGGAATGATGGAACTAGTTTTAACAGAGCCTGCTGCTGGGTTGAGAATAGTCTACAGGAGAAAGGAAAGAATCAGAGAGGCCACTTTGAAGCCTGTTTTAATAACCTAGCTAACAGGCTTGGATCAGAGCAATAACTGAAATACACTAAAGAGTGTCTAGGGCCAGGTGCGGTGGTTCACACTTGTAATCCCAGCGCTTTGAGAGGCCAAGGCAGGCAGATCACGAGGTCAGGAGATCAAGACCACCCTGGCTAACACGATGAAACCCTGTCTCTACTAAAAACACAAAAAATTAGCCGGGCTTCGTGGCGGGCGCCTGTAGTCCCAGCACTTGGAAGGCTGAGGCAGGAGAATGGCGTGAACCCAGGAGGCAGAGCTTGTAGTGAGCTGAGATAGCGCCACTGCACTCCAGCCTGGGCGACAGATCGAGACTCCGTCTCAAAAAAAAAAAAAAAAAAGAGTGACTAGATCCCAGTCCCAGAGGTGTTTTGAAGCTGGATCCCATGAGATTGACAAATGGATTGTGTATGGTATGTGCTAGAAAGAGTGGGATCCAGGGTGACCCCAAGCTTTGGAGGTCTGAACAAATGGAAAATAGAGCTTCTAGGTGCTGAGATGGGAAAGGCTGTGGGAGGAATAGGTTTAGATGGAGAAAATCAAACCTATTACGATGTCGCCTGTGGGGACATCGTAAGTTTGTGAAATGATTAGATATTCAAGCAGAGTTGTCCTGTTGACTGGAGCTTAGGTGGAATAAACATCTGTACAAATGATTAAAGGACAGAAAAATGAGAAATTATAACTGAGAATGGGACCAAATGAAAGGAGAAAGTCAGAAAGATTAAACAATAATACTAATAACAAAATAAAAGAGAGAGGGACAAAGAGGAAGAAATCGCCTACAAAACAGGGGAAAGGATGAGAGGGAGGCGAGGTGAGAGCCGCTTCCAAGTGCTCACATTGTCAGGTAACCCTCCCATCTACCATTTCCCCTTTTGCCATTCTGCTAAACTAAGAACATGTGTCTGACTCTGCCACCGCCTGACACTAAATACCAGTGACATGATGATTTCCTGTACGTTTGTCTTAAATGTGCTCATGTTTGTCTGAAATGTGTTCATTCGGCCGGGCTGTGGGATCACAGGAAATTGGAAATCTGGTCACAGCTCAGAGGCACCCAGCCTTCTGCATCATACACTGCCGACCCAGCCTGCATCCTCTTTAATAGCTGTTCACTGTGGAATAAGAATTGTTCTCAGGTCTTTTCTCTGCACTCCTGACTTAGGCAGGCTGGGGAAAGGCTGTTCACCATTAATAAGGAGGATTAGGGAGACATGAAGAGAGGGAAGGTGGAAAACGAGGTGGGGAATTCCCCAGTCAGCAGCTTTCTCTTGTCTGCTTTTGCCTGCAGTTAGGTACCAAGGCTGATTTAGAGCAAAGAATTAGCTCCTCTGGAATAATCCCAGGAAAGCTATCTCGCAGCCTTTCCTTTTGGGTTTATTTCTTTGGTTCTGCGTTTCTACAGCAAAGCTGGAGGAGCTAAGGTAACCCAAAAGTCCTGGGGCTTGCCTTACCACTTACTGGCTGTGTCATCTTGGGCAAGTCACACACCCTGTCAGCGCTGGGCTGTCTCATTTGGAAAAATGAAGATAATTAGCGATTGCCTTCCAGAAGGCAGGATGCCCAGCCAGATGATCTGGCTCAACCCCTTCCAGCTCTGAGGTCTATGATCGTGTGATGTTTATAGATAGTGAAATGCACAAGGGCAGGAGTTGAGAGATGTGAGCAGGAAACAGATGAGCTCAGTCACTCTCCCACACCCCCTCCAAGTGGAACTTCTTATGGGATCTTTAGCTAAAAGAGAAAAACCACTATCTTGGTTCTCTGTTATGTGCAGAGTAGTGGAACAAGAAACAATAAGGAAAACTGCATACTTTGCATTCAACCAAAGCTGGGTTTGAATCCTTTGTTCTAACATTTCTTTTCTTTTTTTTTTTTTTGGATACGGAATCTCGCTCTGTTTTCCAGGCTGGAGTGTAGTGATGCGATGTCAGCTCACTGCAACCTCTGCCTTCCAGGTTCAAGCAATTCTCCTGCCTCAGCTTCCTAAGTAGCTGGGACTATGGGCTCACGCTGCCATGCCCGGCTGATGTTTTTGTATTTTTAGTAGAAACGAGGTTTCACTGTGTTGCCCAGGCTGGTTTCAAACTCCTGAGCTCAGGCAATCTGCCCACCTCGGCCTCCCAAAGTGCTAGGATTACAGGTTCCATCACTTCTTACAACATAGCCTTGCACAAATGACTTCCATTCTCTATGTCTTAGGGGACTCATCTGTAAAATGAATATAGAATAACACCAAGAAATCCAGGTTGTTGAGAATATTAAATAAGATGGTATCAACAGAGAGTAGGTGGTCAGAAATAAACAAATACATAACTAAGAAAATAAAGATGATAACTTTAAAATGCCAAGTTTATCAGTCATGGTGCAGACATAAAAAACAGAAATCATTCTAGGTATTTTAGACAGGAGGTACTTAATACAGAGGATTATTTACTCAGGTGACTGACAAGCACCCAAGCATCCCCTCACCTCCAACCTCAGCTCAGGCTCTGGACCTCCAAACCCCAGCCTGGGCCTAGGATTCCAGCATCCTCATTACCTGGGAGAGAAAATCAGACATTAATGAAAAATCTGAGAGCAGATTGACGAGAGGAAAGCACTGGGCACCGGAGTTGTTGGGGCACAAAATGGTGATGAGAGGCAAAAAATAACTTACACGATTGCCTAGTGCTTGCAAGGAACACCTTTTTCCTAGTCTTAGTTACCACGGGGGAAAGATTTCCCTGGGAAACAGCTGTCTTTCCCCATCCAATTGCAGTGGGGGAATGGAGTGATTCTTTTGTTTGAATTTGGGAAGAACAACTGAGCCTGCGTAGCTCAGCTCAGCTCCATCCTCATCTCGGGCACCAGCTACTCTCAGGCAGCTGACATTCCTTGTGATTTCAGCAAGCACCAGTGGGATGGGGGAACATCCTGCAATGACTGGATGGGTAAAGTGACCTAATCCTTGGTTATAGTAATGGGCCATTTGCTTCTCATGGACAAACCTAGAATCAGCTTCCATAGAAATAAAGATGATGCCATTTTAGCTGCCATTTTGACTCTCTTATTTCTCAATTTGTTCAAAGCCCAGGTAGGCATAAAATACTACACAGCCATAGAAAAGGAAGAAATTATGTCCTTTGCAACAACATGGATGCAGCTGGAGGCCACTTACCTAAGCAAATTAACACAGGAACAGAAACCCAAATACCAGATTTTCTCACATATAAGTGGGAGTTAAACACTGAGTCCTCATGGACATAAAGGTGGCAACAGTGGACACTGGGGACTACTAGGGTGGGGAGGGTAGAAGGGAGGCAAGGGTTGAAAAACTAACTATTGGGTACTATGCTTGGTACATGGGTGACAGGATCATGCATATCATCCCAAACCTCAGCATCAAGCAATATTCCCAGGTAACAAACAGGCTCATGTACCCCCTGAATCTAAAATAAAAGTCAAGGAAAAAAAAAAAAAACCTAGGTAGGGAATAAAGATAGGACCCCTCAGAAGCTCCCAACAATGAGGATTAGACATGGTCTTTGATCTAATACTGCCTAAACATACCCATTACAATTAGTAAGAATTATCATGAACCAATTAAGGCTGTAAATTGTTCTTGTTATCAAAAGTCGATATTTATCGGCCAAAGTCCATCTTTTTGTTTGCCAGTGGATTTATCTTCCTCCTTCAGTTGTTGTCAGGGTTATGGAGGAATCTGTTGAAAATGCAGATATGCAGGCTTCAACCCTTGGGATTCTGAGTCAGTCACTGTTTCTTTTATAAACACCCCAAGTGACTGCCATACTTTGGGACGCAAGGTCTACAACTAGTGATTCTCCACCTTGGCTGCACATTGGAATAACCTGAAAAGCTTTAAAAAATACTGAGGACTGGGCCCCACTTCCAGAAATTCAGATTTAATTGATTATGGATGAAGCTTGGGTATCTGGACCTTTTTGTTGTTGTTGTCGAGACGGAGAAGTCTTGCTCTGTCACCCAGGCTGGAGTGCAGTGGCACAATCCCAGCTCACTGCAACCTCTGCCTCCCAGGTTCAAGTGATTCTTCTGCCTCAGCCTCCTGAGTAGCTGGGATTACAGGCACACGCTGCCACATCCAGCTAATTTTTGTATTTTTGATAGAGACGGGATTTCACCATGTTGGCCAGGCTGGTCTCGAACTTCTGACCTCAGGTGATCCGCCCACCTCGGCCTCCCAAAGTGCTGGGATTATAGGCGTGAGCCACCACACCCAGCCTATATGGATCTTTTAAAAGTTCTCCAGGTAATTCTATCGTTCAGCCTGGGTGAGATCCACTGGTATATCCCTCAAAAGAAATCTTTCTCTAAAAGATTTGTTAGCCAGGCACAGTGGCTCATGCCTGTAATCCCAACACTTTGGGAGGTCGAGGTGAGTGGAACACTTGAGGTCAGGAGTTCAAGACCAGCCTGACCAATATGGTGAAACCCTGTCTCTACTGAAAAAAAAAAAAAAAAATACAAAATTAGCTGGGTATAGTGGCACATGCCTGTAACCCCAGCTACTTGGGAGGCTGAGACAGGAGAATCACTTGAACCTGGGAGGCAGAGATTGCAGTGAGCCTAGATGGCATCATTGCACTCCAGCCTGGGCAACGAGAGCAAAACTCTGTCTCAAAAAAAAAAAAAAAAAAAAAAAAAAGATTTGTTGATTTGTTAATGGCAGGGAAAGCTTTCTGTTCATTGGATGCCTCCTGGTCTCTCGGGTTCTTATTTCTCTATAAGGGACAACATGGTAGCTGAAGGCATTTTTGGAAATGCAGACCAAAATCCCAAAATCTCACTGCCAGCATCAAAACTCATTACCGCTCTATGGCTGCCCAGCTCCTCATTCCACCCTGCTCTATTGTGGTTCTAACCCGTTTTCAAATGAAGTGCAATTTACATCTCTTTAACTAGACTGGTGTTATTACCAAGCGCTGCAATCCTATTGATTGCAGCGCTGCTCTTAGTAACTTGCTCCAATTTGATCATCCTTAGTCATTCTTGCATAACTACATGTGTATAAACAAGCCCTGGTATTTAGCTAGCACATGTTTTGGGATGAGAAGGATCATCTTTAAATCACTAACCTGCCTGTGAAATGAACACAAAACAGTCAAAGCCCCCAACTTCAGCGATTCTTAATCCTCTAGATTTTCCTTCTGAGGAAGGCGTGAATAGGACAAAGATCTGAGGCCAGGTTTTACAGGAGTCAGTTCCCATCTTGTATGGATGCTTCATTTTAAAGGTAAGGGAAGAGAGCACAAGAGATGCAGTTGATTCACCTAAACACTGGTTCCTGATGGGGCAGTGAACACAGCCTACTCTGGAACCCTGGGAACCACCCCATATGGCACCTTCATTTGTCCTGGGATATGGTCTCTAATTTAAACTGTGAGGACAGCAAAAGGAAGGCATCTGGGAACAGGAGTCTGAGTTCCAGGACTGGAACATCTCTGAGCAGTGTGAAGAGAAAAGGAACTGAGGCAGAAGTTAAGAAAGATCTAGAAGCGGAAGACAGCAAACAGGGCTCCTTGCATCTTGTTATCTTAAGACAGAAGTGGTTAGGCTTGACAAAGATAACTGCCAACTATACATATCAAATAGCGATTTCAAAGGATGATATAGAAAATGGCGACTGCAAGTTGTTGACCAAGGGGCTGTACCTCTCTGGTGAGAAGTAGGAAAACAGACAGATCACGGAATTTATTTAAAAAAGAGGAAGAGGCCGGGCGCGGTGGCTCACGCCTGTAATCCCAGCACTTTGGGAGGCCGAGACGGGCGGATCACAAGGTCAGGAGATCGAGACCATGGTGAAACCCCGTCTCTACTAAAAATACAAAAAATTAGCCGGGCGTGGTGGCGGGCGCCTGTAGTCCCAGCTACTCGGGAGGCTGAGGCAGGAGAATGGCGTGAACCCAGGAGGCGGAGCTTGCAGTGAGCCGAGATCGTGCCACTGCACTCCAGCCTGGGCGACAGAGCGAGACTCTGCCTCAAAAAAAAAAAAAAAAAAAAAAAAGAGGAAGAGGAAGAAGAAGAGGAGGAAGAAGAAGAAGAAGCAGCAGCAGCAGCAGCAGCAAAGGTTGTAATGTTTGATCAGGAATGGCATCATTACAACTTTATAATCTGAGAGCTCACATCAGGTATGGTAAAAGAGGAACAGAGAAAAATCGAGAATGACCCAAACCAAGTGACGGGAAAAAAGGGCTCAGCAGTGCTTCCAAGAGAAAAATCAAAGTCCATTGCCCAAAACCCCAGCTCTTTATGATTCAGTCTCTGCCTACCTCCCTGGTCTCATGTTCCGAAATTCCACAACCCAAGTCCTCTCTACAGCTATGGACTCCGCTGCTAAAATGAAGCAGAAGAGACAGGGTAGTTGGGACGAGGAACCTCTGGGTTTAAAACCTCAGCTCTGGGCTCAGCCATTCACTCATTTTGTGACAACAGGGTAGCTACTTTAAAACCCTAGCCCATTCAGAGCCCTCAGGTATTCAGTGTTTCCAGCGGATGCAAGGTACTCTCCAGTCTGGTCCAGTCTCTCTCCTAAGGGTCTCCAGTACAGAAGATTTGCCTCAAGGCCCAGAGTGACTCATCCCAAAGGGCTCAAGTCCAGAAATCTTAGGAGATGGAGTCCATGTTTTGGGACTTTACCCAGGCAACAAAGGTTTCCGGAAGGGCAATTATAATCCTTCCCGAATTAGCTGCCCAGCTGCAGTTTGTAGAGGAGGTCCAGTATCTATCAGAAACATCCACTCGAGAAGAAACTGTATTTCCATAAGGAAACACAAAGAATGGCGGTGCCATTAACCATTAGTTGGATATTTGGGACTTGGGCTTTTTTTTTCTTCCTTTTTTGCCAACTCAAAATCCAGTCCTTTTCTTGTCAAATATAATAGTGCCAGAGTGAAACTGACAAGACATACAATAAAGTTGAGGTAGAGAAACACAAAGACCTAGATAGTAACCTATTTATTTTCCAGGGGAAAAAAAGTAACAACTATTCTAGCAAAGAAAATAGCCCGGTATTTGGTCATTGTTTTCTTCCGTTTTCCCTTCAATTTAAGAGAAAAACTTCTCAAATTCACACAAAATGGTATATACACTGTCTACTTTTCTGTGGCCGTCTTCAAATACATAACCTTTCAGGTCACCATGAAACACATTTTTGAAGTATGTCTCAATCTGTCTTTCAGTGTGACAATGAAATTATCAGGCAGTTCAGCATGTGACGTGACTGAATTAGGCAGCTATCATGATCAGACTCCGTTCTTTACTTCCTGAGAGAGGGACAGGAAGGATTGGGGAAAAAAAATATATATATATATACTGGATTGGAAAAAAAAAAAAAAAAATCCTGGAACAGAATCACACCCGATTCTTTGTACAAGGGAAGTAACCCCGCAAAATCACATCGTTCCCTTCTCCGAGAGATCTCACGTCCCTTTAACTAGTGATGCAGAGCAAGGTTTGCTTAAACTCCTCTGTCACCGCTTTGCCAGCCTCCAATTTGTGACTCTATTAGCTCCATATACCTGTCCAACTCCCTTTGGACTGGCAGGGGACATCTCCGAATGCCTGCAGACTAATGTTATATAGAAGTACTTGACCTTTTTAAGAAACACCGATCAAATTTGCCTTGTATATTTCACTATATCACGGGAACAATCATAAATGGCATATAAAAATTCAACAGCTGCTGGGATCAATAAGCTGCCCACCTAGTGATACAGGGATGCACAATACATAAATATACTTTTAAAAAAATTTATAAAGATATGCTGCTACTGTCTTAGTAGAGTCAGTTTCGTTCTTATGTTAATGCAAGGAACCTAGCTGTCAGCCCGGCCTGATTAGAAGATACCCACAGGATCACACAAAATCCTCACCACAAGCACCATCTTTTTGGCTCAGGGCATTGTCCTAGGATTATGTTAAAATGCAAATAATTCTATTTAGAATAGTAACGTTTTGGCTAATTAGCAGCTTCTAACATATCTGCATGGATATGTTTATTGATTTAGCTGGCAGAAAGCAAAATCCTAAAGGAAAGGGGTCAAAGACAGGTAAGTGTGATGAGGAGATGGATGGAGGGAAATCTAGGGCAAGCAGGAGTCGACTGAGAGTGTCCACACAAGGAGCCCAAGGCTGCAGAGGGACCCTGGAACCACAGAGGCCCAGCACTGCCTGCCTTGGGCCCCCTGTCTTCTTAAGGAAAGGCCAGAAAAAAACATGTCTCCACAGTGTCTTTGGAATTTGTAAGAACAACCCTCAGAAGTCTCACTTAGAAGCATATGCAAATAAAATGAGATTTGATCATTTCCTCCACAATTTAAAACAAAGAAATAAAAATATTTTTACAAATCACCCAATAGCCAAGCAAATATGATGTAATATGATGTGATCTGTTGGTCTGTTCAGGTGTCATACATAAGCCATTCAAAATGCACATTGTACTAAAGAGTTCTCTCTCCATCTCTCGTTCTCTCTTTCTCTCTCTCTCTCCCCTCATCTTCCTTCTTCTCCTTCTCCCTCTATCAAATGGATTTAGAGGAAACTAAGACACTGTGCCATTGAAATGGCAGCCAAACACCAAATAAGTGGCAGAGAAAAAGCTTGAATCGAGAACATTCTACACATACCAGACTCAAGGGGCTCTAATGGCTGATGATTTCCTCATTTACCTGCACTGAGAGAACACACACACACACACACACACAGAGACACACACAAGGTTTAGCAAATACTCCCATTTGAAAACCTTCCAAACATTTCTCTTCCTTCTCTAGAATGGAGCTACCCCACTGTCAGTGAGATTTTCTATAAATGTGCTTCAATGGTCACACAGGTTAAAAAAAAAAAAATTAATAGCCTAAAAAGCTAGGGTTAAAGACCAAAAAGTTAAAGCGCTTACAAGGCAAATAATTTGAAGAGGCAGGATAAAATCAAAAACAGAATTTAAATGGTCCCAGCCTAAGAATTTATAAAAGACCAAGTCCTGACCTATGACAGAGATGAGAACTTTATTGGGCACGTAATTCAGAAAGGCAGGAAAAGCTGATACACAGAACACAATGAATGTCAGGTTCAGGATTTAAATCTCAGTCTGACAGGGTCGGGAAAACCAATGCAATAATGCCAGGGAGGAGAGACGTGCTGTGCAAATCCAGTGCGGTTTAGAACTTTGACTGCATAATTAGCCCGTGTTGTAATTAAGAATCTAGAGGGCCTATTGAAATGAAAGCACAATGGGCAGATTTGGATTCTGCTGCATCGAACCAGCATACTTAACGCAGTAAGAGTTTTCCCTGATTTTGGCTGGACACTTTCGTAGCTGACAGCCAGCAAGGCTTATAAAGATCTTCACACTACCTATTTATAACAGACGTGACTGACAGAAGGGAAATATTTTAAAAGTCCGTAGAGAGTGGCTGCATCTTTGGGTTTTCTATTTAGCTTCAGGAAAAAATACTTTTTCCCGTTATAGTTTCACTATTTGATCATAGAAAACTGAGTTCATTACAGGCATGAGGTCAATGCTGTGTTGATCTCTAAGCCAATGATAAACTGGCATTACAGGCTTGTTTTATTTATAGAGAACGATGATATCAAATTAGATGGGAAGGAAGAGAGGGAAGAATTTAGTTCCAATTAGAATAAGTGTCTCTGGAAGGCATCTACTACCAGTTTTCTAAAAATATAAGACAATGTCATGGATTCTATCTTTGTCTTTTAAAAAATCAGAGGAGAAAAGTAAGACACTTACACACTACTGTGGTTATGCGCTAATTCAAAGGACCCGCTTTACGTAGAAGTAAAGTAACCTGGGAAAGTAATGCATCCTGTTCATTTCCACTGCTCTTCCACGTAATCCAATAAAGACACCCCAGTGATCACTGGCTGAGCTCGTCATACTAGTTGGGCAAAATGAAACAAAGTAAGATAGGCTTTTCTTTCCTGTTCTGTTCTTTCTTTTTAGTATTACAAGTATTTGCAGCACGAAAATAAAACATCACACTCTAGAGGAATAATGGAGACACGTTAGCCTCTGTAAGAACTCCACACCACAAATGTTTCGCTCTTGGCACTTCTGAAATACTCATTTTGGGAATATTGTTTAAGGCAAGGTACGTGGACATCAGTAATCTTATTTTAGTAATGATACATCAAGAAAAAACTCCACTAGCCACCTAACAACCACCAAGGTACCCAGAATCTAAAGAAAAAAATGTCAGAGAAGCATCCAATTACGGATTCAGAATCTTAAATCCTAGGGGGGTGGTGACTTTAAGAAACTGACATTTATAAGAATCAAGAAAGGAAACCCTCAGTAAAAAATGGGGTGAGCAGAAGCTCTTGGGCCCTTAATATAGTTTATCTTTCACATAAATGTATCTTGAAAACCTTTACACAAGTCCTTTATGAGGGAATAATTTCTGAGCTGGGGCAGACAATGGTCTTTCAAATCCATTCTCAGTTTAGAAAGCATTTGTAAGGAGGATTTTTCCCAGCCACCGCATGAGAACTGTCTGATGCCCTTGGAAATCTCTGTAATTAACAATAAGCCTCTTTCACAATTGAAAGTGGACCCTCATACCCTAAAGTAGCACTGATGTTTCTATTTCTGACCTACACCCTTCATTTTATGCAATGTCTTTGTAAAACCCAAGGGCAAGAACAACCTGGAGAGAAATTTTCAAATTTTGGACCAGAGCCACCAAATCAATAATGGCGGAACAAAATGAATTATCAACCTCCACTGCTTCAATCACAGGGAAAGGCAAGGAGTTAGCCAAAAGAGAAACGGCGGTCAATGTTAAGAAACAGAATGAATTGACTTTGAGGTAGGCTTATATCTAATTAAATGAGACTGGGGGCAAAGGTAAGGTAGACTCATCCACAGCTGATAAGGAAGTGATCAGAGGAGGTGACTCAGCTCAACGGAACTGCCTTTTCCAAGCAGAAAAGGAGAGCAGAAAGTGTTATGGGGTGGGGGACCCACAGTGGAGAAACTGCAAGTTTTTCAGAAGTGTGTTTCCTTCATCCTGTGACTATGTGGATTAACAATCTCAAACTCCCACCACTAGCAATTAAGTTACCATCAATATCCCAGAGTTCTGTGTGAGCCTAAAGGAATAAAATCCTTGCTGTGGGATGGCATATCGACTAAATGAAAGAGGAAAACGAAATTGGCATGTTATTCCTACTATTCGTTTCCTACTTGTGAGCCAACAGTTTTGAAACTTTTGGCATGTATCTGGAAGCTTTATAATGAGAATTCTCAGACTTCTGGTTCATATTATCAGCAATCACTCATCTGAAGCTGGGTGGGTCTTTGGGAGGAGTGAGCAAGCTGTATCTAAGGACAGAAAACACTCCTGATGACCTCTTCATGTATTCTCTTGTGGGCTTGGCACTAACGTAGTCATAAAATGGGACTCACCCTGAAATCTGTCATCAGCAATAATAGCCCCCTTTATCTTGAAGACCGAGACCTTCCAAGGACCTGGTGCAGTACCTTAAGATGTGCATGGAAATGCCGTGTGCAAGGCTCTGTGAGGCATCTGCTTTTAATCTAGAGGTCTTTACCGGTACCAAGAGCTGGAGCAGAAAAATAAAACTTCATCTCTTCCACTGCACTTGCCATGCCAACATCAACCTCCAGTTACACCTCTACCCTGCACCAAAGAAAATTGCACTAAACTTTCATGTCAGACAGTGCCATCAAAGCAGCAGCATTTTTCTGCTGGGCCTTGAGCCTTTCAAACACATACATTTCCTGCCCCATCTGTAAACACACAGTGTTCTTTAAATGTGTACAAATGACACCCAGTGTTTTTGAAACACTCTTAAATAAGGCCAGGGTGACTCACCATTTTTCTGGTCTTGTACAGCCAATTATATGTTCAAAAATCCCTTTAAAAGTTACAAAAATCTATCTCAATACTTTCAATGCATTTAAACGGCAAAAAGGTTAGACATGAAGGAGCGGGACTGGCAAGGCCAATAAGAAATTAACATGCGCACTGAAAACAGTCTTTGGCCCTTTTATGGAGCTAAATTCACAAGAGTTGTGCATGTGCTTATCAGGAAATTATAGATCTTATTATTGGGGAATTGGGTAGCAGGTGCCAAAAACATTTAAATTCACTCCATTTCCAATTCATGAAGTCCATTGTAGCTTGGTACTATGGTTTTATTAGATTTGCACATTTAGCCAGGAATCTATTATTATAATAAAATACAAAATACGATTATTGTTTTCCTGCAGTGAGAATCTCAGAATTATCTAACATTTTATTTTTTCCCCATCAAAAGAAATTCCAAGATTGGATTTTTTTTTTTTTTAAGATTTTTAAAGAAATGTTGCTTCCTCTGTCTACTTTCCATAAGAGTTCTTGCTTTATGCTGCTTGACAGGAAAAGAAAGAAAAAAGGAATTGAGATGGAGGCCGTAAGTCACAGCGGTTTTCCTTTAATTACAGTATTGTACTCATATTTCTCATATTTTCTGCTGTTATCTCTGCCCAACCAAATCTCCATTCCTCATTCAATGCTCATTAATTGAGATGGTGTTTGGGGAAAGCTGATATACAGATATGAGTTTCATATGGCCAAGTGCTCACCTACTATTACACACCAAATGGAGTTCGATACCCATAATGGCCAATTTAGCTACTTGTCATGTGATACCTAGTCCTTCATCCATCCCCTACCGATGCTCTCACAATTCCTCTTTTCTCCTCTCTCTCTGCCCACTTCATGTTATTATTTTCTCTCTTCAACAGAGAATGAAAATGTTTTAGAAATACTGAGGGGGGCCTACATTATCCATAAGACACTGCAAAATTATGCTAGAGGCAATAACTTTACAGTTGGAAAGGGCCTTATAGATCACATCTTCCAGCCTGTCATTTTTTCAAATGAAGATAGGGTGGCCCAGGAAGATCACACTGCCGTAGCGACAGAAGTCAGGACCTGCCACCCAATTAGGAAGCTATCATTGAGCCCTGGTGATGTGCCCAGCACTCAGCCAATGGCATCATCTCCCATAATCCTCAAGACGTCATGAGATAGGTGCTAATATAGCTTCCACGTGGATGAGGAAATAGATGCGCAGAGAGGTTAGGTAACTTGATGAAAGTCACACAGATAATAAGTGGCAGAATCATGTTCTGAGCCCAAGTTATAGAGCCTACTGTGTGTAGCGGTTAGAGGTAAGGTTCTGTAACCTGGGCTCAGAGCTTCACTCTGCCAAGTTCTGTAATTTACCTAATTCCAGAGCCTCATCTCTAACCACTACACACAGTATCATCCTCTCAGCACTACCATGAACTGCCTTTATACTTAGTTATTAACTATCCACACATGTAAATGCATTGTTAGTGATGCTATTTTACAATAAATAAAATAAAGCATAGACTTTGGTGGGTTGACTCCTGGCCCTGTCACTGATTAGCTAGGGAACTTGCATCAAGGTCATTAACTTCTTAGAGTATCTCATTTGCCGAATACAGACAATTACAGTAGCCACTCATGGAGTTATGCTGAAAGCCAAATGAGATCACTCAGCCTCCTCTATGTCAGATACTGACACCCCATGTTAAAGTCCTGGACACACAGCATCTACTAAATTCAGCCACTGATCTCAACAGCATTGTAGCACTCCTGTATGTGAAATGTATAATGCTCTACAAACGTAAATTATTTTATTGGTCATTGGAGTGATCAAATGTACAAGAAGGCTTCTCAAGAACATTTTACCTATTCACCTCCTTGGGCATTTTACCTCTCCAGAAGATCTGTTAAGTGAATCCTATCAACCCAAGGTTGTGTGCGTGTGGGGGGGGGAGGAGGGGCGTGTACCCACATCCACATGTTAAGTGTATGAGATTACGTGTAGGTGTGTACCCACACGCACACGCTGTGTATCTCATTACTGATTCCCTATATTTTCCTAATTGAGACACTCTTTGGAAATTTTTACATCGTATTTCCTATAGACACTTACTAAAGATGGGGAAATAATAATGGTTAATATTTGAGCCATTGCTATCTTTCTGCACTTTGCTACCACAGCACGTATAGCATTTTTAGACACAACTATTAGTATAATAAGTTGAATATCAAGCAATGAATCAGAAATTTAGGTTTTTTACTATACAGAAGCTTGCACCAGAAAGTCAGGTTCAACTTAATCTAATTTTTTTCATCCCTTCAATAGTCATTTATTGAGCAACTACTATGGATCAGGTACCAAGCTAGGCAGGCACAAGGAAAGTCTGCTCTCTTGAGGAGCTGATGGTCCATGAAGGAAATAAGCATGCAAATGAACCATGACAAGGAAACTGCAAGTGGGCTATAAACAAGGCAAAGCTCTGTGGATGCACAGGAAAGAATGAACTCCCCTCTCTTGGTAAATAAGGAGAAACTTTCCAAGCATGCTTTAAGGAAACAAAAAAAAAACCCACAGGCATCTGAGTGCTGGTGTAGTTCCAGTAGCCTCTCTACCACTAACTTCCTGCGTGATCTTGTACAAGTCATTTGACTTTTCTAACCCTTTGTGTCTCTATCTATAAATGAGATTAGGGATATAAGACAGGGCTAGGAATATCCACTCTCGCAGGGTAATGAGGATCACAAACTTATGCTGGAGGTAGAATCTATAATCTACACATGTCAGGGGAAAATAGTGCGTAGGCAGAATTCTTGCTGAGCTCCAGAGTAAGTAGTTGGCTTGTTTTTGGTAGGGAAAAAAATGTATATATATATGGTATGAAAAATAAACCACTTTTCTTTGCACACTAGAATCTTCACCCAGGATGGCCAATGAGTGTGAACTCTCTCAAACCCAATGCCAACACAGCAAAATAAATGCCAGGTGAGGAAGAAGATGGGGGATTGGAAGGGAACGGGTGGGTTTGTGTTGGTTATAGAAAGAGGAGTTCCTTCTGTCTGTCTCGCTTATTCTCTCTCTGACTCTCCATGTCTCTGTGTCTCTGATCTCTCCCACCCACTCTCCCACCCCACGCACCTCAGCCCTCTCCTCAGCTTTTCTACTTGAATTCAAGTAAATTAAATACTTTACTCTATGTTAAACATGCTTTGCATAAATGGAAAGTGTAGTACAAATGCTGGTGACTGTTATTAGTTTAAATTAATGCCCTTAAAAGACTACCCATAATTTTCTGGAAAGGTATGTCTTATATCAAGGCTCACAACGAATATATAATAGACTTTGGAAGAACTAGAAGCCAAAGAGATGGAGTCTTAAATCAGAGGCGTAGAGACACAGAAGTCCTTAAGAAGTTCTGGGTGTCAGGTGAGAGGAGGACTCAAATGCTGACTTCTCTTTTAATTATCTGATGCTCACACTACCCTCCTTTGTTGTCTTCAGCCAGAGCTGATAAGAAAAGGCACCAATAAATATCTTGGCAGTCTGAAGGGAGAAGCCATGTTTCATGGGACTCCCTGCTTCTACAGCTGTTGTTAAAATATTACTGCTAATTAGCTGGCTAGTTATATATAAACCCTTACAAAGGAGTATTTTTACACAATCATAAAATAAATTAAACTACCAAAACTTCATGCTGTTAATTAAAATAACCCCTGTAGGAGGGGGGAAAATCGCTACAAGGCTGAGGTAAACAGGAGACAATTTCACAAGCACAAACTGATTAATTTTATTTCCCATTACATGTATTTGCTAATATCATCAAAATTGGGATATAAAGCAATTTTGCCTTGACAACAGTTCAGACGGAGGTGGTTCTAGCAGAGGAATGTAGCTAGTCAGATATACCCTTGGCCCAAAGGCTGTTCTCTATCTGGCAGGGGTAAGTAGCTTTTCAGCAGAGCCAGGGTCTAAGTTGGGTACACCCTAGAGTCAGGGAGGGAGAAGAGCCCCTCCCCAGTTCATCCAGGCAGCCTCACTGAACTCTGAGATCATTGGTGGCATGACCTGAGACAGTCACATCTCCCTGTCATTCAAAGATTCAAAATATTTGAGGATACAAAGAAACTCTCTCTGCTGCTGAGGGGTAGCAGGAAGACAGAGAAAACAAACTAACCCACCTCCAGCTGTACGAATGGTCGAGACAGTTCACTCTCAGTTTACTAACACAGTTCGCCCATTCTTTTGAGCATGTCTCTCCTGCCCTGGATTTTATAATGTAGCTTTACGTTTCTAAAGTTTGTGTATACTTTCTATATTTAAATAATTGCCCAAATTCCTTGTGGATCATTCTTTTACAAAATATCACAAGAGTTTAGTAAACAGCAAAAAAAAAAGCCTAGAAAATTTTGTAAAAAAAAAAAAATGCTATGCTATTTAGGAAAGAATGAACTTGAACTTTCAGGGTGCTTAGCTCTTTTCCGGCAGCCAAGTTAAACAATAGACTTGAACTCAGCTGGAAGACAGGGTTAACATTTTAATCTCCCTTGGCCTCCCCTTCTCCCAGTTGTTCAAAGCAAATATTCATCTGAAAAACAAAAATGCTCCTTGCAAGCACAAACATATTATTTTGCATCCTTATTGGTCAACCAGAAAAACTTTTCAATCCCTTTGGACTCATAACGTGTTTTGTTATTTTATAGGCTCTTAATGCGGGGGATTTCCATTCTTATACCCCTTAAAATGCATCTGCAGGCTCACACCTTGTTTAGCACCTATTTTTATGAAATGGCTCTTCAGGAAGACCCACCAGTTTTATCAATGGGACGCCTGCGAGAATAAGCAAACATCTGCAAGAATAAGCAAAAATTTCTGGCCTAAATCCAGATGTTTTATCTGTGCAACTCCAAACATCCAGATGTTTGGGGGGGAACAGTATTTTATAAATAATACTCTGCTTTTGACAAAGAAAACGAACAGGTGCATGAACAATCCAAAAGAGCAGATAACATGGGAGAAACTCATTGTGGCTTCTGTATGTGGTTGAATATTTTATCCCTGTCATTTTGCTCCGCTGTCAAGTTTTCTTCCAAGCCACATTTTGTACAGATTCATGTTAACATTAGCCAGCATTTCTCCAGCTATTAGGGAGGCAATAATCAGAGTGCTGTGCCATGCTAGAACCCAACACTAGGTTCTATTGATTCTCTCCTCCTTAATAACTCCAGCCCACTACTGCTTCCCTGATGAGAGATCTCTTTACGCCTCATGCTGACTGCAACATGACCTTACACTGGATGTTCCAGCCTCCAGTTTCCACCTCCACACAGCAGCCGAGTGACAGTTCTAAAACTCCACCTGAGGCCCTCACTCTTCCCACTCAAGGCTCCCTTCAGAGCCTCATCTTCAGGAGAGAGCCCAATACACTTGGTGTGGTCTACAGGGCTCTAGATCAGCTGGCCACAGCCTCGTCCTGACGCCCACCCCCCAGCACTCGCCCTGTGCTCTAGCCCATGACAGATAACTTGATGTGTTCTGGAATATTCCTATGAGTCTTCAGGCCTGCTTATCTCTGTAGCTGCAGTTTTCCTACCTGGAACACCTTCTCTCACTGGTTGGCTTGGAAGATGCCCTCCCTTACTTCATAGGGACTCAGATGTCACCATCTCCATAAAGTCTGCTGTGACCTCAGTAGCAAAGTTTGTGGCTCCATCCTCAGTGCTCACATGGCATTTATCCTAGGGTGTCTTCTCCCTCTACTGATCTATCTGTCCCATAGCCAGCCATGACCAGGTATGTAATCTTCACCCCCTAAACAATTCTTAAAGTCTCAATAGCCTTGATGTTAATTAAGATAAAGACCAAAATCTCTGCTCTCAGGACTGTAGTCCTGCTGGCTCCCATCACTCCCAGAGTCCCCAAGCTCACTCCTATCACAGCAATTCCATCTTCCAGACAGGGATGCCAGCCCCTCCCCACCCCTCCCAGGCACAGAACCTCATCAATTCCCAATCATCCTTCACAACTCAGAGAAAATAGCCTGTTTGTTGGGGAAACTTTTCTCCGTCCCCCTTTTCCACTCAGTTGGAGTCAAATTTTATGGTTCTATATACTCAGAACCATGTCCCTTTTCCTCATTGCAATTATAGTTCATTAAGGTGAATTTCTGACATATGTATTTCTTTTCCATTAGACTGCAATTTCCACAAAGGTAGGGATGGCATCCTTGCTCCATTGTATCCCTAGCACCCAGCAAAGTACCTGGCTCACCAGAACTGCTCATGAAGGAGTAAATGAATACTTTACATCCATTCAACATACCATCATGACCATAATTCACACCTTGAGTACAGAAGCTATATTTTATTAACATTATTAATATTTGGAACCCAGCATAAAGTGGATCCTCATCATGCACTTATTGGAAGAATATTAGGTGCAGATATTAGAGACTGTGAGTCAGAAGCAGAGCATCCCACCTCACATAACAGTGAACTCCCCATTTCTGAAATCATCTAAGGAGAAGACATATGGAATGCATCAGGAATGGTCCAGAAGTAATTCAGTCAATGAACTTGATGATCATTCATTTCCCTTCCTACCCTCATGTACTATGGTGCAACTAGAAAAGACTAGAAAGAGGATGGATGTAAGGAAAAGAGAACTGCAGAAACGAATGAAATTGCAACACCCTCAGAAAGAAGAGTGTCATGGCAAATAGAAAGAGTAGGGTTTTTGCCAAGGTTTTCTTAATTGCTGGCAGGTAGCAGACTTGAGAGGCTCTGTACAATATAGGTGTGAAGGCTGAAAGGAAGATGTCAAAGATAATAGCTTTCACCAGCTGTCTGATGGCTACTCCTTCCTCCTTAGCCTGGCCCTTATTTCTAGATTTAGATACAGCTCAAAAGAGACTCAGACTTTGACGAGCCAGGCAGAAAATTGTGCTAGTCACATGGAATCATTTTGACTGTTTTCTCAGCTGTTTCCTAAGAAAACAGACTTAACATTTGTCACCCTCATTCCTGAATAAGGAAAGCGATTCCACTTTCTTCTAAAGCGAAAGACACAAGATAGATTTGGTGTTTGTTGAGTGAAGAGTAGGGTTCCGATTAATGGCGTGTTGAGAGTTTCTTTGTTTTTACAATCTTTCTCTATTTTCACATTCAATAAACTAAATGAATTGTCCACACCTCCCATGGGGCTTCCTAATAGAAAAATCCCACCAGGAAACTTTTCTCTTCCAGGCCCCTCATCATTTCTCTTTCCAATCTCTCAGGCTCATGTCCTTGGCCATAATTAATCTATTCCTCAAATATAAGAATGACTGGGGGTAGAAGTACAGGGAAAGAAAAGAAGGACAAAAGCAGAATTGAGCAACACATGATTAGAGGGGTGCACAGAACTGCCTTTTATTTCTCTACATGTTTAAGTTGACAATTATAATATTTCATATATTAGGTCTTGTGGTCAGATTGTCAATTTTTAAGTATGTATCATGTGACATATCCTTTGGACATATTAGTGCACTGATGTTCAGTTACCTTTTAAGTTATGTATTATCCTTCTTATTTAATAGGTGAAGAGGTTAAGGCTTAGAAAGGCTAGCTACCTTGCCCAAAGTCACACAGCCAATAAGCGCTGGAGCCAGGATTCAAACCCAGGTTTTCTGCTTCCCAATCCACATCTAATAACCACATCTGTGCAGTCTCAAGGAGAGTCACAGAGATTTTACATTAACAAAGGCCCAGTGAGCTGCCACCCTAAATCTACCAGAGACAACATGGCTCCCCAGAGCACATTTGAGAATGTCTACAGGCATCTTTGGTTGTCACAAATGGATAGGTGCTACCAGCATCTAGTGAAAAGAGGATATCCCAAACATCCTGCAATTCACATACAGCCCCCACAACAAAGAACTATCAGGTCCAAAACATTAATAGCACTGTGGTCAAGAAACGCTGCACTAAATGCTCTCGGCATTATGTAAAACGGGTTCTCTGCTGCCAACTTGTGACCTTCTATATTGAAAGGGGGAACAGCTCGTAACTCCTTGATATACAGTTACATGCTAACAGCGCCTAGAATTGGCCAATGTTCTTTTTAAGAATGGAGAAAAAAAGAAGGATGGAGAAAGAATAGGTGAGGAAAAAGAAAAAGAAGAAAGAGAGAAGGAGAAAACTAACATTAGAAACTGACAATCTGCAGCGTTCAACAGCTGGATCGCATTACATGGAAATCAGTCCCAGTGACAGCACAACAGGCTGCTTTTGTGTCTTCATGAATAACGCAATGTGCTGGGTAAATGCTTTTCCCCATTTAGAAACAGGTAGTTAATGGGAATTGAAGTGATCAAATACTGTGAACCCCAAGGTTACTTACATCATGGGTCTGGGTGGCCCCAAGCTCATAAATAAAGCATTGGAGTGTCTTATTTTAGACCTGGTCAGATAAGCAAGTGATTGCATCATGTGAACAGAGCCCACAGCGCAATATGACACTGAGCCTGGCAATTCCAGGACCTCGCAGAATGTGACATTTCAAGCACAGTACACTGAGTTCACACCCTGTGGAAGCTTCAGGGCCCACCATGCCTCAATTTTCCATCATCTTTTTTGATTAAGCTGCCGCGAGAGAAGGCTGTCACTGAGCCGGACTTTAAATGATGCCAAGTTCATTCCCTACTATGCAGAAGTTAATTTGAGGCACATTTGCAACTTATAACTCTGATTTACTCATTTGCTGGTACGAGGACCACACACAGCTTGACGACCTGCCAGCTTGCATAGACTATTCTCTCAGAAAAGGTTTGGACCAAGTCAAGACCCCGCTTGGCAGCTCAAAATACAGCTGCTAGACAATGGCAGAATGTAGAGTTGAATATAAGAAAAGAAAAATATCTCCTCTTTGCCTCAAATTTTTACATATAATTTTGTAATCATATCCCTATTCAGATACTTTGACATAAACAGTGCTTAATCAAATTATTGCTATTTATTGTTTTATTATTAGTACATGGCTTGTTTGCTAATATTTACCTGAAAGCCATGTGCACACACACACACATACACACACACACACTTATGCCTGGTCCTAGTACTGTTGGTGTTTTGAAAGTAATGAAAATGCTCTCTATGAATAATTTCTCTATTTGACAGAATCAGCAATGATTTTAAATAATGCTTGTTCCTCTGATACACAAATGGCTAGATGGATAACTTTAATGTAAAAATTTCTGGTGTTTTTTTCTCATAGATTTCCTGCAATCTGTTAAGATCAATCAAATAATATGCATATAATTCCTATAATTCAATAATATCAATCAAATAATATATTATTGGCATAAAATAAATTCTTCCTACTATAAAAAAATAGCTCCCACAATAAATGTACTTCCCTGTGATTCATATTGTGCTGTTTCTCATCCAGACCCTGGGATCCCAAAGAAATATCTTCAATAAATGTTTGTGCCCAGGGAAATGCCTACAATCCCAGCACTTTTGGAGGCCGAATCAGGCGTACCACTGCAGCCCAGGAGTTCAAGACCACCTTGGGCAACATGGTGAAACCCCCTCTCCACAAAAATTAGCCAGGCGTGGTGGCACCTATAGGTAGCCCCAGCTACTCAGGAGGCTAAGATGGAGGATCACTTAAGCCTAGAAGGCTCAAGGATGTAGTGAGCTGTCATGACACCACTGCGCTCCAGCCTGGGTGACAGAGCCAGACCCTGTCAAAAACAAATTAATGAATTTAATTAAATAAATAAATATTCGTAAACAAATTTGGGGTAAGACATAAGGTTTAAATTTTCTGTGAGACTGTAACACTAGTTGGTCATTGACTAAAAGTCACCACCACGTCACCCGTGGAACAATGTTCTGGGAGCTGGATTCTTCTAAATACAAACCTCATCTTCTGCTCCATGGGGAACCTGCTCTAGGGCCTACTCTTCTGCCTCTGACATGATTTCTCAAAGGGTGAGCCACAGAATCCAGCCTATAAGAAATGAAGATTGCAATACTCATGTTAGGTGCTTGCTAGGAAAGCACAGTGTGCTTATCAGAAACGAAGATTCCTAGCACCACGCCGAACCAATTAGATCTGAATCTCTGGGGAGATCTCCACTTCCAACAGTATTTTCAGGTGAAATTGTCTTTCTTCCTTGAGTCTTGGAGCATATGGATTGGGTGCAGAAGAAAGAGAGTGAGATTGTGAAAACTGTACTCCTAAACTCACTGTATTTGAAATAAACTAGTATCAAAAATTTCAAGCTAAAAGTCATCAGTTCTCTAATGCCCTACATCCTCTTGACCATCCCCTCCCCCCTACCAAAAGAAAAAGTCTGGTCTTTGAAATGATAACCCCCTGAGGCTCTACCAAAAGGGAAATTGAGTTATCTTCATTAAATCATGGACACTGAGGCAAGAAACTAGAAATACCAGTATGCTTCCATGATATACTTTAGAATAAATTTTCAGCCACAAATGTATTTTTTTTTAAAAAAAAGTTTGCTCCAGATAATCTGATAAAACTCCATTCACCTCTAGTTCATAAAAGTTTTGCTATATTTCACCAGATAATTATCCCTTTGGTTTTCTATTCCAGCTTATCATCATTATCATGACAGAGTAAAGAGAGTTTTAATTCAAAATTTCAGAAGACGTTCAAAAGGAAAAGAGCAGCATAATTTACGCCAAAGAGATCAGCTATACACTAAGAATTATATCTCAACCCCACGTGGCACACACACAGATTGCCAATTCCAAAGACTTTTGTGAACCACACTCGAGGTAGTTGCCAGGATTGGCTGGGTAAGTGTATGCAGTGTGTGGATTTGGCACATTGCAATCATTCGTTATTATTGTGCTGCAGCTGTGATCCTGTGAATGGAGTTGCAGGGCCCATTTCACCTACCATGGATTTCTACAACCCACAAATGAAGAGATTTGGGGATACAAATTGGCATTCACTCATTCCCACCAACTAAAATGTAAGCATTTTTGGGGGAAGAACTATGTCTCCTGTTTCTGTCAACAGCGCCCCTCCATCCTGCCCCCCCCACCTAATATCAATCTGGCTGGGCACAGAGTTGCCCTTCCCTCCCCAAAAGATATCTGTGGCATTATAAGAATGATTCCATAAAGGCCAGCATTTACGGGATGAAGAAAGCCTTGACCCTTGGCCTATGGCTGCAAAGACAAAACAAAGCATATTATCTGCCAAAACCCAAGAGAACCCTGTATTATTATTATTATTATTTTTTTTTTTTAATTTGAGATGGAGTCTTGCTCTGTCGCCCAGGCTGGAGTGCAGTGGCGCGATCTCAGCTCACTGCAAGCTCCACCTCCTGGGTTCATGCCATTCTCCTGCCTCAGCCTCCCAAGTAGCTGGGACTACCATGCCTGGCTAATTGTTTTGTATTTTTAGTAGAGACGGAGTTTCACCGTGTTAGCCAGGATGGTCTGGATCTCCTGACCTCGTGATCCACCCACCTCAGCCTCCCAAAGTGCTGGGATTACAGGCGTGTGAACCCTGCATTTCTTACACAGGGACATGGACTGCTTCCCCAAAAGAGTTGGAGATAAGATAGCAGCCACACCACCACTGGGAAAAAAAAAAAAAGTGTATTATCAGCAAGCTTTGTGCAAATTCAACTCCTTTTAGTCTGTGACTACAGAGAACAAAAGTGTCATACCCTCCCCCAGCGACCATGACACCTTTATCTGGAACCCAGCTGTATTTGAGATTTACTGTGTGGCCTTGGGCAGCTCATCTAACCTCTCAGTGTCTTAATTTCTTCATCTGGAAAATGAAGATACTACCTACATCATGGGCACAGCATTTCAAGGTTAATGCATGAGGCCGATATTGAAATGCAGCTTAGCAGGGGAACGTCTAATTCTGGGGAGGAAGTCAGGCACAGCAGTGCTCTTCTGGGGGGTATGACATGTGCAGGATCACAGAGCTGGGCCCTAAGGTCAGGAATGCACATGGCAAGCTCAATAAGCCACTCCAAATACACCACCTGGAGTCTTTTATTGTTATTGCCAAGTAGAGTTGATAAAGCAAACAGAGCAAAGGGTCGGGAGGCCTAATTCATCAAATGTTATTGATACAGATCTCATATTGACAGGCAATGAGCCACTTTTAGATTCAGATCCATAAATCCATTTTAGAATACAGTCCAATTCCAACACTTTGCCCCCAAATCCATCCATCTAGACATTAGAAATCCATCCTGCTTTGCCTGCAGTCTGTCAAATGTCACCACAGAGTGCAGAAGCCACCCTGCCAAGTCTATATCCTGAACTAAATCCCAATGGAAACTTCCCAGATATAAATAACCACTATGAACATACAGGAAAGAAAAATAGCTATGAAGTTGCACTCTTACTTTTTCTTTTTTTTCATTTTAGCCTGTGACAAGGAAAAATCATAGAGTTATTCACTCTCCAAAAACAATCTAAAACCAGAAGGTTTAACCAATCCAATTTTCTGGTCACTGTGACGACTATTTTAATCTGTGAGGCAGTGTTCAGGACACGCACACAGGACTTGCCTGTGGTTGTTTCACAGGCAGCCCCTGCTGGAAACTCTGAAAGCAGCTTCCGTTCCTGGACTCACTGTGGGCAGTGGCATTTGATGACATTCAGGGTCTCACACCATGAAGACCGAATTCTCTATTTACAGTCAGAGAGGGAGGAACTTTCCCTCAACTTGAGGGTTGAGAGTGAGATCCTAGGGGGTCAGCTGGGAGGAAACCCCAGGTTAACAGTGGGAGGAGAAACACACTCAATGTTTTTGCAAGGCAGGAAAAAGTGACATAAAGAAATCAGAGAACTGAGCCTGAATGTGGGGTATCTGGGCTTGAATCATGCCGAGCCAAGTGTGTGTGACTTTGGTTAAACTATACCACCTCCTTAAGCCTCAGTTTCCCCATTGGTGACAGGTGAAGGGGGTTGTTTTAAGATCCAAATAGTACAAAAGCCCTTAGCACAATACCTAGCACATAGTAAGTGCTCAATACGTATTCATTAAACGATAATCTGAATAGAGAGGTAAGGAGCTATTGATATCATTCATTAACCAACGGGCAGAAGTTCATTTATCAAATGCACACCCTATGTCAAGGATGGCATGAAAGGGTGGGAACAGAGAGGTGAAAAGAACAGATTATGATGCTCGTCCTCAGGATAAGGCAGAGGAAATGGGCAGGACTAGATAAGTAGACTGGTTGTCTCTAGATATGAGGACTGGGTGTGACATGGGCAGAACACTGCAGATGTGGAGCCTGCAGGGCAGGCGCGCCACACCCAGACTCCAGGAACTGTATAATTATCCCACCACTCCTCGCCCGGTGTGGCTGGTTACATTCCGGTTTCCTCCAATTTCTAGACTAACACCAGTGCTCATTTGCTCAGGGAATGCAAACTCATCTTAATATTAGCTTCAAATAAGTTGATAGGAAGATAAATCTGCAAATATAAAAGCCTAAGCATGGGCCGGGCAAAGTGGCTCACGCCTGTAATCCCAGCACTTTGGGAGGCCGAGACGGGCAGATCACAAGGTCAGGAGATCGAGACCATCCTGGCTAGCATGGTGAAACCCCGTCTCTACTAAAAACACAAAAAAATGAGCCCGGTGTGGTGGCTGCGCCTGTAGTCCCAGCTACTCGGGAGGCTGAGGTAGGAGAATGGCGTGAACCCGGGAGGCGGAGCTTGTGGTGAGCTGAGATCGGGCCACTGCACTCCAGCCTGGGCGACAGAGGGAGACTCCGTCTCAAAAAGAAAAAAAAATAATAAAATAAATAAAATTAAATTTAAAAAGCATAAGCATGGATTGGCTTAGGATTAGCTGAGCTTTTAGATTTTTCTGACTATATCCAGGGAGAGATTCAGGAGAGATACACAGGTGTCATCCCGAAAAGCTGAAGGTAAATTAAAGTGCCATCTAGAGTACTAAACTCTTTTTCCCATTGAATTGCAACAGGGATTTGCATTTTGGGGGCATGGACTCTTTGAAATCTGTCCTCATGCACAATAAAAAGAAGGAGGTGGGAAGAGGCAAAAGAAGAGAAAAGAAGGAAGAGGAAGGAAAAGGGATGGGGAAAGAGGAGGAGGAAAAAACTAAATAACTCCCAAATAGCACAGGTCTCAGGCCGGCCATTCGGAAGTCCAGGTCGAGGGGAGGCTTTCGCCCCCTGACAATGGAATGCAGGAAACGGGAGAGAACTCACTCATCAAGCTACCGTCTTTCCTTCCCTGAGCCTCCTACCCTACAACAGACCTACTGGCTTCTCCCTCAGAATGTAAAGGATTTCTCGCTGTTGTTTCACACAATTATTTGAAGGCGATAGTCTCCCATGGTAGCCCCAATCTATCCTTGCCACTCTCTCCCACTGCCCCAGAACTTCCCAGGCCAATTCATCTGGGGAACACCTACAGGATTTTTGTCATATTTGATGACATGACCACTATCATTTATTGTATATGATTTATTTTAAATCAAGTTACTTTTTAAAACTTTACTGTTGTTCTAGGCAACAATATCTGTAAAAATCACTGTTTTCCTGTGCTAGTTACAGCTTTCTAATACACACTAATT
The DNA here is from genome assembly GCF_009764315.1 of Trachypithecus francoisi. Classification (NCBI taxonomy): domain Eukaryota; kingdom Metazoa; phylum Chordata; class Mammalia; order Primates; family Cercopithecidae; genus Trachypithecus; species Trachypithecus francoisi. The sequence goes on from NW_022681454.1 coordinate 23,498,906, forward strand.
AGCATAAGTTATTATTGTTAAAATAGCCTAGCATAGTCATTAGCAATACAGATGCTGAATGTGTTCAAATCCTGGCTGTGCCACTACTAGCTATGTGATCTTGGGCAAGTTGCTTAACTTCTCTGTGCCTTAGCCTTCATGGTCTGTTAAATAAACAATACCTACTTCATAGAGTCACTATGAAGATTAGTTAATATTTGTAAAATACTTGTACCATCTAGAATCTTCGACATGAACAACACTTTGGAAACACTGAACTATGCACAAAAGCATAAATCATTCCTTACCTCAAGGTTTGCTTATGCTGTCCCACTTTTTGGGGGTATGCTTTTGCCTCCCCTTTCCTGCCTAAACCAAACCTAATAAACAACACACTGTCATCCCCACTCTTCTTGAAAGCCTACCTATCTGAAGGTCCTTCTTAAATAAATATAATTACAGCCATTTATTTTAATGACAGCCACTTGAGCATCTATCATCTTACTGCCCTGTGCTCAGTACTTTTCACACATCATCTAATTTAGTCTTTATTTGGACTTTATGAAGAAGACCCAGCTTAAAAAGATTAGGTCATTTTTCTGAGATCCTACAACAGGAGGGTCGGGATTCAAACCCAGGCCTATCTGATTCCACACCCTGTGAATAGCCCATTAAGCCACGCGGTACCACCAGGAAGCTTCCTCTTTCGAAAGTTCATTACAGCGTGCAACCAGACAGGAGCGCCCTCTCGGCTCCCTTGGTGTGTACCTCTCTTATCAGACTTAGCAAACCCACACTGTAATGTGACTATCTGTCTGTCTTTTATTACTATTTTACTAATAGTACTTTATTACTATTACTATTGTCTGTCTTTTCCCCCTGTTATTCGGGATAATTCTTTCTATTTTAAGCATTTTGGAAGGAAATCATTCTAAAATTTCCCTGATGTATGAAACTGAATTTAACATTTTCTTTACACTTGTGGTCATCTTTATCATCACCAAATACAGTAATGTTCTATGACGTAAACATGACTTTAGGACAATTTTTTTCCATACAGCCTAGGGTGACTATTAAAAAACCAGACTCCTGAGCCCCTCCCCAGATCTACTGAATCAGAATGTCTGGGTTAAAGACCAGGAATCACTGGAGTTTAGGAACCATCGCATTAGGGTATGTATGGGTGTTTGATCCTGCTTGCTACTCCCAGATGGTTTTTCAGTTCGTGTTTCTGCCTTTCATGGCTTTTCTGACCTCTCCCACCCTTCAAGTTGACAGCTTTCACTTCTCACTGCCAACCAAGATTGCTGGATAAATGTTTCCTATTTCTCTGCTACCCACTAATGCTATGGTTTCCAAACTGTTTCTTTTTAGCTGTAGAACACTTTCATGAAAACTGATTCTTAGACGGATGTCCAACATAAAGCACATCATTTCAGAGCTATTCCAGTGGAATATGAGTGAGTGGCCTGGATTTCCAATGTCATCTCATTCCCCTAACTCCCATCTCCACCCTCTGTGATCACCCTGAGGCCCCTCCTCAGATTCCCTGGGCTTCCATAGAGAATATTGCTAATGCCACTGAAATAATACAACCGTCTGTCAAATGTTATCATCGTTTTGTAGGACAGATACTTTATTTTTCAGAAACATTCCAGATTATCAGAAAGGTTTTTTTTCCATGTAAGTTTGTCAGTGCATTCCAAAATCAAGTGTACAGTTCTATTTGAGGGCATATCACCAAATTGATAATATAGCCTCTATATTATATTTTCATAATCACCCCTTACAGTGAATATTCCTAACTTGGAAAATGATGAGCTCATTGTATCTGTAATTGGACTCTCATTTACTTTCAAAAGGATCTCAGAAAAATAACGGTCAAGTGAATTTATCTTTTTTAAAAAGTCTCTCCTCTGCAAAAGAAGGTGTCAGAGCATGCAGGAAAACTTTGTAACCTTTAAGATTTTGGTCATTTCGTATTGAAGGTATTCTAAATAGGTTAGTATGTTAATAGTCTAAAAACAAGGTTCAAGCAGCAGTTTTTAAAACTTGAAAAACAAGTTTAAGCAAAGTTCTTTTAGTGCTCTTTTTGTCCTTTTTCTTCCAAAATTCATAATTTTGAGACTCAGAATTTTGGAAGCCTATTTAACATTATGTGCACTAGAGGCAAGGGAATGAGAATGTTGTATTGAGGTTACAACATGATTTCTATGGTGAATTAGGACAAAGTTTGAATTCATAGATACAGAAAGAGATACAGCAAATGTGGCAAAGTATTAGCTATTGATGATCGTAAGTAAAACGTATGCAGGGTGTTGCTTATACTATTCTTTCAACTTCTGTAGCTTTGAAATTGTTCAAAATAAAATTAAGGGGGAATTTCAAACACAGGTAGAAATCAAGCATAGTCATACATGCAAGATTAACACGTTCAACAGGGCCCGGGCCACGGTGACAAAAGTGAGGCATCTGGGACACAAAATTTAAGGAAGCGCTTGTGCAACCCTGAGAGTGAGTGCCTCTTTAAGTTTGTCACCATACACACCTCACTTGCCTAGTGCCAGCCCTAGAGTCCAACAAAAGCAGAGGCGTCTATGTTCTCAAACGGACCATAGTAAACTCTTCTAACTCCTAAAAGAAGAAGGTTAAAACCAATTTTAGCCATGCATTGATTCACTCATTTATTCTCCAAGCATGTATGGAATCCATTCTATGCTATTCATGGGTGTGTTAGATGCTGAGGATACCAATTATGGACCAGTTCCTGCTAAAATATCTTACTTTCTGCCAAGCACTGATTTAATAATATTATTTTTATCATCATCATCATGTATCCAATAAATATTTCTTGAATGAGCAAAACCATAAGTCTACTTATTTGTTCTTACTGAAAGATTCGTCACGTTCAGATGAACATGAAACTTTTCCCTGGATTGCCTGATAACATAGCTAACATTCACTGGATGGTTACAAACTGCCTGGTATCTTCTAAGTTCTTTCCATACATTACCTCCATTATGCTTTGCACCAACACGAAGATGTAGGTGCTAAGATTCTCCTTTTACAGGTAAGAACATAGATGAGATATTGGGTACCTTTTCCAGAAATACAGAAAGAAAGAGACCACACCAGGTTTGAACCCAAGTAGCCCAGCTCTGGAGTTTGCCTTTTCAGAGGCTCCACAGAGCAATCTCACATTTACTAACCCAGAGAAGCACTCCCCAGTTCCAAAAAACTCTCTTCTTCAGGTTGCCGTTCAACCATTACTACATAGAAAGATCTAGCTAGCACCAGGGACATTTTTAGCAAAATGATCCTCAACTTCCATGACCTGGGCAGATAAGTCAGACTTTGGGGGACATCCTGCTTCATTTCACCTTGTCTAAATACAACCAACTAAAAATAACCTGAAAGGGAAGTGTTTCAGAACCGCAACAGGAGCTGCAGAAGGCTGCAGAGGGCGTGACGTGAAAGAAGGATCCTGGCCTCCGGATAACACTGCTGATGCTTTTCAACATCAGCAAGTTGCATACTGTGATGAGAACACAAAGTTTCCAATGATTGAAATTCCATAGTGTATTTAATTATGCAATTATCTCATTGTATTAACAAGTACTAGAGCACAGCAGCAATTGCTGAGATTTTTGCAATTTGGAAGAGCAGAATTTATTCTTTCCCTCAGCTGATTACTTCTCATAAATCTGTCCATTTTTCAGGGATTATGGAAATGATCCTATTTTTGGAATGCTTCATTCAGAAATCCAAAGCAAGTCAGCACCCCCACTCTTGCCACTCCAATTTTTAAGTATGATCCTTGTAAAGACTGAGCATATTTCAGGGGAAAATGTCTGCAAATCCACATCATTTTTGTTTCCATTAATCACTTAAGACTTTCCTCTTTTGAAATTCAAATAAATATAGTGTAAATATACATTGAAAGAGCAGTTGTACAAATTACATATTTTCAATGATGCAAACACAAATACATTCTTGTTCATTTGCTTAATAAGGATTTACCCCAAAGGGTTCACGTATCAGACTGTAAAACCCGAGTACTCCATCAAAACACCTCAAATAGGTATGCTATGATACTATTATGCATTTCTATTTGCCTCAGTTACTTTGGCAAATATGAAATGTAATCATGCAAAATTAAACATTCCATACATTTTCTATTCATTCTCTAACACTCTCCCTATATTCTGAAATAGGCTATCACATTTTCAAGTTTAAGGGGACAAAAAGTGAATCAAATTTCTTGTTTCTGAAAGCATTACGAGTAATGGGTCTTTTTACTTACGGCTTTTCATCTAAGAATCACCAGGCTCTTCATACATAAAGCATAATTAATCCATACAGTCTGCTACATACCTACCCAATGGGAACCCTCCTTGTTGATAGGAAGCCATACCTGTATTTTCTCAGCGTAAATTTGGTCCAGGCTTTTAGGAATGATGTTTCATTTACTCGTGCATGATCAAGGGGCATAATTATATATGGGGAAACCTGGCTTCTTCTCCCAAATAAGTAAGAGTTAGGAAAACAAACCCTGGACCCAATTGCCTGGTGTTTGGATATCAGTTTTGCAAACTTTAAGCTATCAGATGATGGAGCAAGTTGCTCCACTGCCCTGTGCTTGTGTTTTTGTAGTGATAAAATTGGGATAACAATAGTGCCTATCCCATAGGGTTGTTGGGTGAACGAGTTAATACATGTAAATCCTTGAGAATAAGCCTTAATAGCAATAACTGTTGTTATCTTGTCTTGTCCTGCCCACATATGACACCTGATGCCTTTCAAAGTCATCTCCCCACAATTGCCTCATTGGGATCTCACCATCTTCCTGTGAAGTGGTGGAAGTAGATGCTATTATTTCCATTTTACAGATGAAGAAAGGAAGATTCAGAGAAGGTTGCCAGCAGTCAAGACTGGAACTCCCAGAACCTAGACTAGTATATACTTCCAGTATTCCTCTTTATATCCAGAACAAACTGACTCAGTGACCCAGACAGTTCCCTATTTATTTTGTGGGGGAAGGAGGGAGTCTTGTTTCAAAGGAGACATGGAAAGCACTCTGTTGTCAAGGTTTGTCTTGAATACCAAAAAATATCCAGTTCGGCAGGAGACATGTCAACAAGTCTGCCGTCATCATGATTTCTGCTAACTATGAAATGAAAGTTAATTTCATGCCTCACATTCACAGACAAAAAGGTTCAGAGCTGTTTAAATTCTCTTCAGCCCAATGACAGTTAGTAAACAGGAGACTTCGTGTTCTAATGCTTGAAATCACCCTTCGTATCTCAATATATTATTTATGCACTCAGCTTAAAATAAACAGCAACTCCGAAGAAGGTGAGTGGTCTCATTTAGTACAAACTTTTTTTTTTCACTCTGACAGTTACTTTAAAACATGGGTAAACAACCTTAATTCACTTCTAACGAATTAGTAAGCTACTGCTGTGTCTACAGGAGGCAAGCAGATTGTATTATTAACCAAAACAACTTTCTTCCTGTCAATCATCTGCACCTCACAGAGAGATGTGGGCTTTGCTGTCTCGTTACTCAAACCAATCCATGGGTGCACGTGATTCCAGACGATTTCTTCAGAGGTCATTGTCTTCTGAAACTTTGATTAGATCTCTGGACTCTGAGATGCAGAATGGGGCCTGGAGAAGATAGATTCTCAGTGCTGCTTGTTAAGAAAGATACAGACAGACAAGAACTTTTCCAGAGGGGTAAAGAGTTTTGGAAATCATGGAAATGAGCTCTAGTTGTGGAAGGAACTGAAGCTGACAAAGAGACCACCATAGGGAGACTCAATAAATGTCACTAAATATTTGAAATGGTGTCATTTTGTAGGAGAAACACTTATTCATTGTAGGGATGAACAGTAAAAGTAGAACCCAAGGGCAGAGATACATCGTGGTTGGACTGATGTTTAACTTGAGAGGGAATTCTCTAACTGTCAGAGTTGCCTTTTTAGGTCGTAGACTTTCTGCCTCTAGAGGTTTTCAGGCTCCAGTCAGGTGGAACCCTTAGAACTGGCCAACAAATAGGGCTAGATAAGACATATAAGACCCTTGCAGACTTAGATCCTACAGCCGCATGAATCCAAGGATTATTCACTAAAATAGGCTTCAATAAGCAGTCCTAATCTTAAACTTCTCTATGATCAACTTTAAAGGGTGACAGCCACCGTTTAAAAGAAAAAAATATCAAACCATGGGTTAAGCACTGGGCATATAGCTGGCCAATCTATGGTAGCACACACAATTCCAGGGCATTGGTTGGCCTGGCAAAATAAAAAGATGCACCACTCAATGGAGAAAATCTATCAAAGCAGTTGCTTTGGAATTGCACAGTCTCCTCCTGCCCTTTTGTAGCCTTTGCCATTGCATGGGTAGGAAGGAATTCCCAGGTCCCCTGGACTGTAACCTGGTTAAGGAGGGGTGATCCACACTTAGCTCACCATTCTGGTTGGCATCCTCTCCCTGCCCCAAGTCTGGAAATACAATAATTAGCAAACTGTCTGATCAACTTTCATCCTTAACAAAATATTGTTCACCTCATGGAAACATTCATTCTCTCCCTGAAATCAACCATTTCTTTGAGACACAGACCGACTGCTCAAAACACAAGTTAAATACAGTTTTGAAAGAAAGGAAGAGAGAGTTGAGAGAAGAGAAATAAAGATACCTTACATTTACATCCATGGTTCATATCAACATTTTTACATATAATAATATAGAGACATATTTTGTCCAAATTTTCTAGTAAACATTGCTTGAATTTATATTTACAGAGGGTGGCAGGGGGAGGTGGCTTTTCAACATCCAACATGTTGTCAAAACATTAGAGTTCAGAAATATTAAATGCCTCAAAGGAAGTCAGATTATCAATATCTGGGTGTGAAACTTGGTGTTACAGATTTCCTGATATGGCAAGAGCAGACATCTGGTATTTGTACTTTGGAATAACAGAAAATAACGTGACAATAATGTATTATACTTACAAAGTACCCTTCATCCATGGGGCTCCAATTTTACCAATATTAGTTCACTGATTTTCGCAAAAAACCTGAAAGGCAGAGGGTAAGTTTGTGTTACCCCCACTTTGCAGATGGGGATACTGAAAGGCAATAAGGTTATAAATTATTGGTCCATTAGGGTGAGAATTCAGTAATGGGAGAACAAGAATTACCATTTTGGCCTTCCCCATCACAATGTATCTTGACCACCCATTGTTCCCGAGGGGACTGATATTTCCTATGTCATTTTCACCATAATCTCGACATATTAAACACATTTTAGGGTAAGACAGTGACGAGCGTAACCCCTTGCTTTTATGAGCCCAGACACCAATATTCTTTTAATACTAGAGATAAGATTGGAAAAATTCCCATATCCAGTTTAAAACATGGAAGAAAAAATTGCGTTGACAAAATGCAACCATCCAACTAAAATTTGGCCTGAAAATAATGTTACTACTGTTCAGTTTGTTATATACTTATGTTCACATTTCAGCATATGGACTTGTCTTTTAAAAAGATTGCAAGGAAGTCAGAATACTTCAGAAGTAATTTCATTAACAACATTTTTAGAAGGGTGTATTTTTAACAGTCCTTTCTAGGACATCCCATCCTTTCTACCACTCTCAGACCATTTACTCATGCATTGAAAAAATAATCAGTATTTATTGAGTTCTTACTACCTGTAAGTTTAGAACTGTGTATGGCTTCTTGGAGGACACAAAAATGTGTATGACATAGGTCCTACCATCAAGAAACTTCTAATCCTATGGTTCAATAATTTTATTACTATGACAACCACTCTCATCAAAAACTCTACAGAAAGATCTGATAGTTTCTAGACATTCCTGGCAAGTGACAGACACCAATCCCAGAAAGATGGCACCTTCAGAAAATATTCCAAAAAAAGGATGAGTTTGGGTTCTGTGTATGAGCCATACTATTTGGGATTACAGAAATACTAAAACATGTGTCTCCTTAAAATGATTGTCCCTGAGTTTTCCCAAAGCCCATGATGTGAGGGTCATGATCTCTCACTGTCTTCTCCTTACGCACCTCTGCAACAGCACTGACCCCTTCACTCATCCTCAAATACCCAAGCACATTCCCACCTCAGGAACTTTGTCCTTCTAACTGTTCCCTTTGCTTGGCACAATATTGTTGCAGTATTTCTATGGCTTACTCCTTCCCTTTCATCAGATCTCTGCTTAAATACCTGCTCAGTGATGTCTCCCTGACCATCCTATTTAAAATACATTCACGTACCACAGAATGACATTTCAGTCAACAACCAACCACATATATGAGGTGGACTCACAACATTATAATACAGTGATACCATATTTATACTGTAACTTTTCTATGTTTAGATACAAATACTTACCATTGTGTTACAATTGCCTAAAGTATTTAGTACAGTTGCATCCTAGCCTACAGTTTTGTAACCTGGGAGCATTAGTATATACAGGCAATTTTTTTGTTTACTGCTAAATTCTAGTGTGAAGGCACTCCACGAATATTGATTGAATTAATGAATCACAGCACTAAACTGGGTGTTTTTCCTTTTTTCTACCTTTTTACTCTCGCTGAGATACTGTTATAATTACTAATAAATGAATTTTAATACTGAATCATCCTAGATTTTTTTCCACCCAAAGGAAAAAATTAAAACTCCACAAAGACTCAGTGAAATGCTTCTGGAAATTATAATAAACACCCGTTTTTATCATTTTCTCTTATCTTGAGTGCCAGGGTGCGAGTTGGATGACCTGGCTTCTTGGCCAGCTCTGCTGTGCCTTACCTTCTCCTCTCCCTATGCCTCTGTTTCTCAAGAGTAAAATAAAGCTTAAGAAGCTTATTTCTGAAGTTCTTCTAGTTCAGAAACTAGGTGATAGGCCAAATTACATTCATATTTTTACATCTTCTGATTTAATAGCACTTACTAAGTATAAGCTTCTCTCAAAGGTAGCAAGGTCATCATTTCATACTAAGCAAAGTAGGAATCCCAGAGGGAAGAATGTGAGTGTCTCACTAAATCTACAAGCATACCGATTTTGGACACACACCACAGTGATCACTGAAATCCTGTTCCCCCATCCTCACTCTCACACCACCAACATATGACAGACATGCAAAGAAAGATGCCACATCAGCTGTTTACGGCATCTTGAGTCACAGACACTCCACTTGGGTCTCTAAATAGATTTCTTGTTTACTTGCACATTAATAAAACTCACACCTTCGCCAGTCAGAATTTTTTCCCCAAGCATCTGAACATCCAAAGAGATTTAGAAGCAATTAACATTCACGAGTAACAGAGCAATCAACATGGGAATCGCTAATGGGACTGGACAGGATCCAAGAGCTGATATGAGGATAATAGTGAGTTCCTGACATAGGTTATGGTGTTAATTCTGGAGGGCAGAGTCGTGGTATGTTTTCAATAGCTTTGTAGGGCTGCTGTCACAATCACATACGCCTCTCCTATACATGGTTCCTCACCCCCTACGACATGCCTTTTTTTTTAACTGCTATGGAAAAGAAGGCATTTTTGCATTGTTAGAAACTCTAGCATTAATGGTATACATTGAATCCAAATTTATTTTTAAATTGCCTACCTGACAAAATGTTAAAATGTCATTTATTTTCGCAGTTTGGGTCTCTAGACTATCTTCACCTGTTAGCTTTTGTAGCTAGAGGCCACAAAAATAATGGCTATGAATTTCTACCTTGACGCTTCCCCTAAGTTTTGCCAGTTACTTGTGTGCACATGGGTTCACACATCCCTCGTAAATAGGAAGACATGGGTATTCCTACTCCAACCAGCTCCATGCTTGCTTCCTTGTCAGTTTCCCTGATCTGTTTTCATGAAGATCACTCCAGAAATCAGTATACCACATCACCCCACCCCTTTTCATCCTACTGGGAGAGTCTCTGCATAATAGAGAATGCTTCCATTGTTCCTCTTTCTGCCTTCCATTTTCCAGCCTTCATCTCTCATCACTACAATCCATCAAAAATGCCAATGCCAGGCAAATCTATCTCTCCCTCCCCTTGGACCACATTCTTGAATCCCTGCCCTGGCACTCCTTCTCCCTCAGCCTACAGAGCAAATGGCTCTGACCTCTCCAGACCCACACACACCTCTGAATCCTCAGAACCCCTCCCCACTCTCCTCCTCCTCCTGTGTCATTTGGTTTCCCTTGGAACCAAGATACCCACCTCTGGTTATAGGACACTTTCTCTTTCTATAGGAACTCTAGGTCCCCTGCAGGCAGACTACCTGCTGTATTTCCATTTTTCACTTTGGATGTAATTCATCACAGCCAATTAAGATTTGCTTTATTCTGTGTGTTCCAACAAAATAAATTTGTTCCTAGAAAGGGCTTTTAATTTTTTCAGCTATTTTCACATTAGACAGGAGTATGTAATTGAGTAAACACCATTTTTGTGAATTGTAATATATTTCTGGTTATTCTATTTCATTCACGCTTTCTTCTGTTCCTTTCTCCTATTTTGCTATTTCTGGCTATTAATGGGCCCCTTCTTACTTAAAGATCCAGCATGTCAATTCTCTTTCCTCCACCTCCCCACCTCCAACACCAGCCATTGTGACAGCGTATCCCTTTTTAAAGCTTCAGTTTATTCTCTGAACACAATCAGCTACAGATGCACAATCTGCCTCTACCAAGCTCTGTGTGTTAAAAGCCTGTTTTGACAAAGATTTTATACAACATAATCCTAATGAAAGGTGAGTTATCAACAGACCCATACTTAAGAATCCTTCACTGTTATCTCTGGGGCAAGCCGTTTAATATTCCCAGCGGCAGTGTCAAAGGCAGTAGATGCATGCCTAAGACCCGCCCTCCCAACCCCCACCAAGTCACCATGCACCCCCCGCCCCATGACTCCCTTCCCACCCCCAAGTAGCAGTAGTGGAGGATGAAGTGCTTCTGGTTCCGAGGTAATGCAATCAGGGCTGGGTGTGCTTCAATCTCTACCCGTCCTCAGAAAACATTTGGGCACCATGCCTTCCAACTATACTCTGCATTCCGCACGGGGTCCTGTGCTCATTCTGGTGGTTCTGCAGAAGTGAAAGTGGCCCTGCCCAAGGAGTGGACTTCACCTGCCTTCCCAAACTGCAGGATATCGGAAGCAATTCTGCAATGAAGGTGTGGGACTAGGGGGTGAGGTTCTGACGGTACCCATTACACACAAGGAGTGAAAAAGGCAAGGGCAAACGTGAAATGAACACATCAATTTTTTTTTAACTTCAAAGAGGAAAGGAAACCATTTTTCAATCCTTTGCCCTTCCCTACGCACCAGTGAAAATACTCCACCCAGTCTATTTATTAGTCAGGGCTTTTCAGGGGTCTGTAACCTTTCCAGATCCTTTTGGCTATCTGACGAAATCTATGGACCCCTTCCAAGAATGGTTTATAAAAGATTGCAAAGGAGATTAATTATATTGAAATACCTTTACTTCTCAGGTTAAGCAGCCCAGCAGGATGTGGTTTTAGTGGATGAAAGGATAGCTGCTCCCTGGATTTTTTTTTTCTTTTAAACTTGGGATTTCTGCAGAAGAGACAAGTGACGGACAAGTGACGGCTGTGGTAAAAAGCATGAAGTGGTGACTGTCCACACTGTCCTCAGAGTTGTACAACTTCCTGTACATCAGACTTGGTAACTGGCTCTGCCTTGCAGATGGCTCCGTGCACATTAACACAGGGTGCTTCAATATTTGCTACACTGGAATAGCTGAGATTTGGATTTCCTTTATTTACAGTCCTACGTAGATTTTTAACTACTCCTGAGAGAGAAGAGTCAACAAGCACAGAAAACAATGTGAGGAGATTTTGGAAAAGAGAAGTCATGGTAGAAAACTTGAATCTAACCATTTACTCTTTTTCTAAATATTTACTGAGCACTTACTGTAGGTTCACAGTAGTACACAAGTGACCTAAAGAGCTTTCCCCCAAAAAAGTTCATGCCCAAATGTGGGGAGACACCCTGTAAGCAAATAAACAAATAAATGTAAAACAAATAAACATGATATATATGTCCAATGGTGATAAAACAAAGCAGAAGAGATGAGAGAGTGCGTGGACAGTTGTCATATTTCATGCAGAGTTTATTTCCCATTTCACGTCAATAAATACTCATCAAGTTCCTACTGTGTTTTAGGCCCTGGAGTGGATTCAAGGAAACTGACATATACATACATATATGTGGGTGTATACAAACACACAGACACAGACACACAGAGCTGACCCTTTAACAGCGCAGATTTGAATGGCATGGGTCCACTTATACAGGGCCCTTCTTCTATAAAAGTTACACCAAGTGTGCCTGTCTCTCCTGCCTCCCCTTTCACCTTGTCCATCTCCACTTATGCCGTACCTGAGACAGCAAGACCAACCTCTCCTCTTCCTCCTCCTCAGTCCACCCAATGTGAAGACGATGAGGATGAAGACCTTTATGATGATCCACTTCCACTTAATAAATAGTAAAGATATTTTCTCTTCCTTATGATTTTTATTTTTTTGAGACAGGGTGTCACTCTGTCACCTGGGCTAGAGTGTAGTGGTGCCATCTTGGCTCACTGCAGCCTCAACCTCCAGGAATCAAGGTATCCTCCCACCTCCGCCTCCTGAGTAACTGGGATTACAGGTGTGCCCTACCATGCCCAGCTAATTTTTTTATGTTTTTGTAGAGACGGGGTCTCACCATTTTTCCCAGGCTGGTCTTGAACTCCTGGGCTCAAGTGATCCACTTGCCTCAGCCTCCCAAAGTGCTGGGATTACAGGTGTGAGCCACCTTGCCCGGCTCTGATGATTTTCTTAACATTTTCTTGTCTCTACCTTACTTTATTGTAAGAATACAATATAGAATACATATAACATATAAAATATGTATTCATTGACTGTTTATGTTAATTGACTGTTTGTGTTATCGATAAATCTTCCAGTCAACAGTAGACTATCAGTAGTTAAGTTTTGGGAGAGTCAAAAGTTATACCCAGATTTTCAATGGTGTGGAGGGTTGGCGCGTCTCATACCCATGTTGTTCAAGGCTCAACTGCAGGTATGTGTACATACACATCACACACTCAATTTCCAGTTACTTGCATGTGAGGGGTGCACAGAGTCTCCACCAAGAGAGGTCTGCGATGCCACACTGCTGAACAGTTTCTTTTCAGAAAGGTGACCAGTGAATGCCACCAAGAGCCCACAAGAGTGGAAAAGGTGCCGCCAGGACTGCATTTGCTGTGCTGAAGGGCATGAGCTTTGGAAGCATGGAGAGCCTTGGCGGAAGGTCAGCCACCATGATGCTACGCTCAACTCTACCACCTGTCTCACTAAGTGCCCCAAGGAAAGTTACATACATCACCTCTTAGGGTTTCAGAGCCTTCATCGGCAACATGCGGAACCCAGGCTGCGTGGAGTTCAAATGCAGTAATGCAAGGAAAGCGCCCAGCACAGTGCCTGATACTAAGGATTAGAGAGAGGAGTACTTATCTCACGCATCTTCTTATCAAGGAATAAAAAGCGCAACCGAAATGCAAAAGCCCCAAACAAAGACCATGCACCCCGAGCAGGTGTACAAGAACTGCTTTTGCTTATTTGTTTCCTCTTTTTTTGTTTTTGTGGCCAAGTGGATCCAGGGAATATTTGCAGGTGTTACTTAATAAAAGAGAGACAGACTTCACAGTGAAATAAGCTTTAGAAACAACAAAGAAATGAGGTAGCACAGTTCTCTTTGCTTCAGGCTTTCTCACAGTTTAATATGCTAATGCACGTCACATATCTCCAAGAACTGTCAACAATGTATGAATGTTTCCCCAATGTATGTGACCATGGAACCCTTTGGCATGGAAAAATCCTATGTGACAGTTATTCTATGGAAAAGACTTTGAGAAATGTGGGTTTGTTAAAAAAAAAAACAAATAAATCAAGAGATAAGAAATACATACCCTAGTTGGTTCTGATGTGGTCTAGTGGCTTTCATTGAAAGGGCAGACTTGGGCATATTTTTGTACACACCAAGAAAGCCTAGTACCAGTGTTTCCTATTCACTGAACCAAGGCAACTTCTTCTGCTTTTCCTATAAAAAGAAGTCATTATTCTGGGACCATAGTGCATTTGGGGGAAATGTCGGCAACATCTGAACACTTCTTATTCCTTTGGACAGGTAATTCCACTATTTTGTGCAATAAATGGGCCCTTAAAACGAGTTTTGTTAATTATTCTCTTGAAAGCCAAATCCTCTTCTGACTACACAGGGAAAGCCTTCTGCTTAAAGTCACCCTGGGTTTTCTTCATTATCCTAATGCTTCACAGTGAGCAATGCATGACTTTCATAAACAGAAAATCAATGCTGGGGGGCAGAAAAAAGAAAAAGAAAAGAAATTCCATAGGGATGTGTTGATACACCTATTTTGGACTTATGATTAGTCCAAAAATTGCTTACTTGTACATGAAGATTTTATATATGGGGCTTTCCATGAAGACCTTACTTCATGTTAGAATACTAGATACATGTGAAGTGGAAGAGGTGGCCAAAGAGAAACTAGGGCAAAAATTGTTCCTCACATGCTTAGAATTCTGTTGCAGAAAGAAAGAATCCTTCAGACTCATCCACATTCTAAGAGGCAAAAGAAAAGAGAGAGAGAGAGAGAGAGAGAAGGAAGAAAGGGAGGGAGGGAGGAAAGGGGGAGGAGAAAGACAGAGGAAAGGAATAAAAAGAGAGGGAGCCCACGTGCAAAAGAGGGGAGTAAGGGAGTCATTGAAAAGCCTAAGTTTGGGGGAAGGGAGGCTACAAACGCATAGATTTAAACTAACCCAAGTCAGTACAAAAGGCTTTGTACAAGGGCTCTGGCGTTAATGGGATTTGGATTGCTACAGCCTGCAAATCAAGAACAGAACATAACGAGAGACACCGGAGTTATTTTTGAAACTTATGTCTTAAGTAATAGGAAGCTTAACTAACAGGGACACTGCAGCATTTTGCATGACTGCTGGCTTGTGGCCTGGCTGGGAACTGGAGCTGCCTGATGAATGAGTTGCAGCCTCCTACCTGGGACCAGATGGGCTTGGGTGAGCTTTGACCCTAAGGTGGGCCACTGAGGAGTTGCTTCGTGTTGCGGGAGGAAAAAATGCAGCTGCTCTGTTACATTGCTTAGTGATACAGATGATGTAGGTGGAGAGTAACCCTCTGAGCCCCAGGATCTTGGGGCCACGGGTTTCGCATTCATTCTGTCAGTCAGTCAGTAGGTGCCTCCATCAGTGCCTTTCATCAGTGCCTCCAAGGCGCCTGGAATTGTTTGGGGTCTTGTGAATACCATGATGAGCAACACCAAGTCTCTGCTGTCAAAGAACTTACATTATCCCAGAGGAGGGTAAGTGAGCAAATAAGTAAGAATTTCTGTTGGTGATAAGGGCCTTGAAGAGAATAAAAAAGGAAAAGGAGATGAGGTAGAGTGGGGCTTAAGGGCAGGGGAAATGTATTTAGGGAAGGCATCCCTGAGGCGAGAACATTTAAGCTGAGCCTTGAATAATGAAGACTCC
Source organism: Trachypithecus francoisi (assembly GCF_009764315.1). Lineage (NCBI taxonomy): Eukaryota > Metazoa > Chordata > Mammalia > Primates > Cercopithecidae > Trachypithecus > Trachypithecus francoisi. The sequence continues at coordinate 23,514,482 of NW_022681454.1, forward strand.
CGGCTGCAAAGACCTAGGGAAGGAACAACAGAGGCCAGGGAGCGCCATCCTCAGATTTAGAATAAGCAGCCATCTTCCCATTCCTCACTACCAGCTAACTCAGCTTTCCACAACACTAAATTCAAAAGCACACAGACATGTTTAATTTTAAAATCTTAAATTGAATACTATGCCGCTAGGAAAATATATCCTGAAACTTAGGTATTTTTAGAATGGTCCACTTCAGTTTCCTCAAGTACTTTTTTCCCTTGTTCAACCAGAAGACCCACATAGTTTAAGTTCATCAGCTTCCTCTAAATACCTGAAACTGCATTCATCAGCCACTTCCTAAAAATTGGATCTTACTTCAAAGCTGAATGACTTGATTACTCCCATAACAGAATACATTACACTGATTACGGGATTATTCACGTGCCATTTGCAAGAGGTTAGGCAACATTTCTCAACATTCCACCCACCAACAAACAGAGTAGTGACAGTGGAAAATGCAATGCTAATATGCTAATGTCCTCCATGTCCTGATACCATGATAAAATTCCTCTTCACCCTTTTTTTTTTTTTTCAACTGATGTTAAAAAAGAGAGAGGGATGGTTATTTTGGTACAATGTAGCCCACAGAGAATAAAAGGCATAAGCCCCAGCAGGGAACCAAAGCGGAGATTGTTTCCATGACCTGGCACTCACTAAGTGCTCAGTAAATGTAGGTTCCTTCCCCTTCTCCTTTCCCTTCCTCTTCCCCTTCCCCTTCCTCCTTAAATGCCAAAATGCTGAGGATTCATTTTTATATCAATAAGCTTTGAATAACATATTCATTGGTTCCTTATTTTGTAACTATCAATCCTGTGTTGTGTTTTCATCTTCTGGCAATTGTTTCAACTTCATCCATTCATGCCAGGAAGAATGACTTGGGGTGAGAAGGGGGCTAGGCATGATTCACTGTTCATCAATGATTAGCATTTTATGCTCAAGACAATCAAACTCACCCTTCACTTTTAAAGTTTTAGAAGGAACACATATTCAAAACCAAAATGAAAACAGGGCATCGTAAGTTCAAGGAAGCCACGAAGTAGACCAAGAAGCATCATTCTACTGAGCACCATTTTATTAGCTAATCAACGTATCTTTTTTTTTTTTTCCTATGGGCACCTACTTACTGTCTTGTAATTTCCATAAGGGCACAATCTGTATTTATAAAAGAACTATCTTTGTAGTGATCTAGCAATCTACAAACAACGGTGATATTTAACTTTTCTTAGGGGATCAATTGTAGAATTAAGTTAAAGGATTTATAAGTCTCTTTTTCAGGACGAACCTTAAAGGGACTTATTCATACCTCTCTATGATGCTGAAAGCATTTGAAACAACAAAATATGTGATTTTGATTTATTAAAATACAAAGTTCTGGATCTTGACATGCACATTTTTAATCAAGCATAATGAGCCTCTACTATAAAGTCCAGTAAAACAATAATAAGTAAAATATTTTCTTTTATCCATTTTAGCTGAAAGGGTGGGTCAATTTTCAACATGATCTGGTTTGGTGCCCTATGGCTCAGACAGAACCCGGTATTGACCAAGGTCACTGCTATGAATTCAATCAGCATCTGGTCAGCTAACTCAGTTATAACACATGGTTAAACCCTCTCTTGTTCAGTTTTTAATGATGGCCTTGCAAATGCATGTTGCTGGTCCAGTGGTGGCTAATCATGTGAGTGGAGATCAGCCAGCAAACCCCCTACCACTGAAGGAATCAGAAACTCATAATAGATGCTCTTATACCAGGCACAGATTTCATAGATAAGTGATACAAGGTTCAGGCAGGAAGAAATTTGTTTAAAGAGTTTCTATGGCTACCAAATAGGACCTCAGAGAGAACAACCTTTGGTTTTACAAAGGTATATAGTTTCAGTTTTATGTAAATCCAAAAAAGTAAAATACATGTCAAGAGAATCAATCATAGACAAAAATGTCGCTCTTTGTCAAGATGCAAATTTGTTCACCAATAATCAATTACTTTGTAAACTTAATTTTAAGCAATATTTAAAATAATTGTGATTAAAATATATGGATGTAATGAACAAAATTAAAAAGCTAAACACAAACTAATATTTATACTTCACTGATTGATTCTTTAATCTGTACATATTTATGGAGTTCCTACTATATCGAGTACTGTAGTAAGAACCAGGTGTAGTGAAGAACAGAAAACACATAGTCCCTTCCCTCACATTTTTAAAACAAAGTATGTGCAAATGAACAAGTGAATGGAAATTTATGAAGTTATATTTGTGATTGAATTAAGATATGTAACTACTCTCTAATACAGTTTTATTCCTTTTAAAATCTAAATTATTTATTTCTTTTAAAAAATTTGATAATGTACCAGCACCAGGAAGTAATCTCTCTGGATTTTGGGCTTTGTAGTTTTTGTTTGTTTGTTTTTATGCTTGTTTTTGGCCATTGAAATGTCAATATATGACATAATGAATTTAATAAATTTTGACGACCAAATTTTTGAAATGTATCGATAAAATGGAGAATTTTCAGACAAGTGTTAAAACAAGAATATTTAGGAGTGGAAAAATGGGTCTTCTTGGGGAAGGATAAGGAATCAGAGTCATTTATCTCAGAAGTGACTTGATTATTATCTCTATAGAATGAACACATAAGAGAATGAACTCTGGCATTCATGTCAGATGTAAGATGGTGATTTGTTCTGAAATGTATTTGAAATCATTGTACTGTATGATAATTTAAGTTCTATATTCAAATCTTAGCTCTACTACTGTGAAGAGAGAACCTCTCCACATCTCAGTCACTTTATTTATAAAAGGGACATTTCACATAGACTACATGAGTATAATAAAAGTATATTACTTAGTATGTAGTCTTTAATCACTGTTAGCTGCCTTCATCCTCACACTTTATTATCATTATTATCATCATCACACACAAAAACTCAAGGCTTGTTGTAATAAAGAGCAGCTTTGGTCTCCTAGTGACAATCACAAAGGAAGCCGGTAACAGTCTGTCCCGAGAAAACAGGAATTTAATTCAAAAGTCCTCAGTTCAAGGCCTAGCTCTTCCAGTGTTAACTTGTACAAACTTGTATAAAGCTCTTAAACTCCTGAGTCTCAGTTTTTCCAGCTCTAAAATGGACATAATAGAACTTATTTATGAGATAATATATGTAATAATTAATTTTGAGTGTCAACTTGACTGGGCCATGAGGTACCCAGCTATATGGTTAAATATTATTCTGGGTATATTTATGAGAGTGTTTCTGGATAAGGTTAACATTTTAATCAGTAGACTGAGTACAGCATATTGCCCTCCTCAATGTGGGCTGTGCTCCCATCCAATCTCTTGAAGACTTGAATAGAACAAATAGCTTCTCCTGCCTTCAGATTCAGACTGGAGTTGACACCATCTGCTATCTTGATCCCTCTGCATTGTCCTTCAGTGGAACTTAGACCACTGGATCTCCTGGCTCTCAGGCCTTCAGACTGCAGATCTTGGGATTTCTCAGCCTCCCTAATCACATAAGTCAATCCCTTATAATAAATCAACCTCTCTCACACTCTGTGTGTGTGTGTGCACGCATGTGTATGTAAATTCGGCTCTTGGCTGTTTCTCTAGAGAACCCTGAGTAATATATTTAAAAAGAACCAGCATATACATAATTTCATTAAATGTAGGGCACTACTAATTTTATAGAAATACGTACTGTGGCAATAGTCTACCATAAATGATATCTTATTTTAACCACCCAGGATAAAAACTCCCAGAAAAATTATGAACGTGAATTTCAGCTTCACCATTCACTACATAGATAAAGTCTCTTTAATTCTCTGTGTTCCAATTACCTGGTCAGGAAAAAGGAAAGTAGTATACTTGTGAGGATTACAAATTTAATGTGCAAATTGTCCAGAAAAGGGTTTAGCATGCCGAAGACAGTCACTGATTGGTAGCTCCTATTCCTTTTGGTCAAATCATGATTTGGTATATTCAATTTTTGGTATGTCTAAACTCTTAAAATGAAGAGTTTTACAGTTTAAAAGTTTACAGTTTAAAACTCTTAAAATGAAAAACATTACAAATAAACTTTGGATTATCTTTAAATAATTCTTTATGGTTTGGAGGAAAAAAATCTATAAAAACATAAAATACCTAGGGTACCAAACATACAGTATAATCATTTTGTATGATCATGGCTAATACAGTTCAATCTAAATTGCAGTCTCATATTTGACATAATTATACATAACCAAACACTAATAAAAATCGCTGCCTTATATTTCAAATTGGTAATTATGGTAGTAAACATTAACAACATGTCAGATATAAGATGGTGATTTGTTCTGAAATGTATTAGAAATCATTATACTGTATGATAATTTTAATTACAGTTTGGTAATTAAACCAAACTGTAAAATTGGTACAGTTTGCAAGAGAGCATGCAGGGGTCTACTGCTCTAGTGCATCATGGGAACTGGCAGCCCTTCAATGCAGCCCTTACTCTGACTCCTGTTGTTGAAGTTCAAGAAATGCACAATTCCTCCTCCACCTTTCCATAACGGACTGAGTTCCCTCTGCAGAATCAGCATATCATGAGATTTGGAATCATTCTTCCAGGATTAAATCCTTGTCCTTTTACTTCTTTTTTTTTTGTTTTTTGTTTGTTTGTTTGCTTTTTGAGGTGGAGTCTCTCTCTCTCGCCCAGGCTGGAGTGCAGTGGCGTGATCTCGGCTCACCGCAAGCTCCGCCACCAGGGTTCGCGCCATTCTCCCGCCTCAGCCTCCCGAGTAGCTGGGACTACAGGCGCCCACCACCATCCCGGCTAATTTTTTTGTATTTTTAATAGAAATGAGGTTTCACCATGTTAGCCAGGACAGTCTCGATCTCCTGACCTTGTGATCTGCCTGCCTCAGCCTCCCAAAGTGCTGGGATTACAGGCGTGAGCCGAGTTCAAATCTTGGTGGGTCCTTTTGCTTGCTAGCTATATGAACTGGGCTTTATAAAGGTAACTTCTCTGTGCCTTAGTTTTCTGTTCTTTAAAATGGAAAACATAGTAGTACCTACCTCCGAGGGATATTGTAACAACAAAAGCAGATTATTCTGTATGTAGTACTTAGCCTAGCACCTGGAACATGGTAAGTCCTCAATACATCTACGTATTGAGATAGACATGTATGTATATACATGTATATACGTGTATGGTATACATACTTGTTATTATATTATATTAACACTCAGATCATTCATTTTCCTGAACTTTTAAGATCCTGGTCTTAATAAAAGGAACCAAGTGTTCTATTTAAGGTGGAGGTGTGCTGACTGTTAGCTTCTGTCTCTCAGGGACTGCATTCTTCAAAACGCATTGGGTTTTCTCCTCTATTGACTCCTTCCATGTTTTCTCCATCTCTTTTTTCTTACTCAGTGCTGAGTCCATGGGATGAGGCTATGTTCTTCCTACATATTTTCACCTCTGTCTCTCTTTAGCTCATGTAGGATATGATGAGGTTTCTCTTCAAATAATCTGATCAATCTTTTATTCTTTAATTCATAGTACCTTAGGATTTTGAGCATTATTCCTAACACTCATCCTCTCTTCAGCCCTTCCTATTGTCTCTAACAATGGCCTTTAAGTATGGATCCAAGATACACCCTATGCTCTACCCGTTATGCTGGAGAACCACTGAGGAGGCTTCATTCCCCAACAAGTGAATACAAGTGCCATGAAATTTCCACCTCCACCCGCGTCATATCTCCTTGACTTACCTGATCACTAGGTCCTAATTAGCAATTTAATACCCTTCCCCCACAACAAAAAGAAAAAAAAACTGTTGAAATTCATTATTGTAACATAAGAACTAATTGTTTATTCAGAATTACCCATTTCCACCCCTTTTTAAAATTCTCTGGGTCTTACTACATATTTGCACAACTCTACCAGTTCCAAGGTCCTCACGCAAAGTGAGGAAGAACCGCCAACGTCATCATAAAGCGTCTTTCCTTTCTACATTTCCATACTGTTTCAGGTAAAATATTCAGGGGAACAGACCGGACTGCTAATTAGGGAACTGTCTGAAACCACCATGAACCACATTTCCACTGGTGCAATAAGCAAAGACTCTTCATTAAAATCACTGTCCTCCGTAAGGGAAAGCTGTTTCCAGCGCAATAGATCTAATTCACAGGTGTGATCATGCAGACCCGGGTACAGTATCCATTATTAACTTAAAAAGTATGCCAAATCAATTAAAAACCATTTTAAAGGGAAGGAATAAAATTTAGTTCTACCTAACTGCGGCTCAGCTCTAATTTATCTTCCAGCCACTTTCAAGGGATTTTACTTGGTTCTTAATCTAACATTCATTGGAAAGGGTAATTCTCATGAAATTACAATGGCATCTCCTGCATCGTTTAATGCAAATGTTCCCATTCTTCGGAAATGGAGAGCAGCTTCTCCAATAAAGACTCCCTTCAGAGTGTAAAGTGGGAGAGCTTGGGGAGCTGCTTGAGAAGAATAAAACATTGCATTTCAGAAGCTGCTCAAATTTAAAACTCTGCCCGCATCACTATGACAAATTGTATTCCAAATATAGGTTATTCACAACATGTTTGTTATAAGGCGAGGCAATATGAATTCCTGCCGTGTCTTTCTTTACAAACATGTCAAGACTTGTGAACCCTTAATGAAATGCAGCATTTTAGAGGCAAGGGAAGCTACAAAGACGCCAGAAAGAAGAGGCTCTCTTTCCTGGGATTGGGACCTTCTTATGCTAGTGATGGTTCCCAGTATCAGAGACACTGTATCATCTTAGAACCAAGTGGGGCTTTAGAGGTCATTGCATCCAGCCACTACAGCTTACAGATGAAGAGACCAAGACCTGAAAGAGAATGAGAATTTTCCTAAGTGTCAGGGCTGGTTAGAGACAAAAACAACCAGGCCCAGGTCTCACCTGCCCAGCCCAAGGCACCTTCCAATAATGTTGTATGGACAAGACTCTAAAATAGCTTTTGCCCCCTTGGGGTATCTTTTCTTTGAGACAGAGTTTCACTCTTGTTGCCCAGGCTGGAGTGCAATGGCGTGATCTCGGCTCACTGCAACCTCTGCCTTCCAGGTTGAAGCGATTCTCCTGCCTCAGTTTCCTGAGTATGTGGGATTACAGGCACCCGCCACCATGCCCGGCTAATTTTTTTTTTTAATGTATTTTTAGTAGAGACGGTGTTTCACCATGTTGTCCAGGCTGGTCTCAAACTCCTGACCTCGGGTGATCCACCGCCTTAACCTCCCAAAGTGCTGGGATTACAGGCATGAGCCACCGCGCCCAGTCAGGGCACTTTTTTAAAGTCCTGTGGGGCACCAACTTCTTGATAATCAGATAAAAGTTCCGTAAATGTGGAAATGAATTTATCCCAGTATCATATTTCTACTCATGCTACAGAAGTTAGTTGGACTGATTTTACATTCAGCAACTTTTTTAACCAAGAAGTACAATCCTTCTCATTTGTTAATTCATATTCTCTCTTATAGGTAAAGTGTCACTGTTCACTGGTCACCGGAGTCCCAAACAGAGGATATCCGCTTCCTATTCTATCCCTTCCGAGTACAGGGCTTGCTGATATGACCAGAACACAGAAGTCTACCCTGGTTTTACTGTAAAGCAGAGGCCAGCAAACATTTTCTGGAAAGGGCCAGATAGTGATGATGATTCTAGGCTCTGTGGGCCACCTGGTCTCCTTTGCAGCTACTCAATTCTGCTGTTGTAGTAGCAAAGCAGCCATAGACAGTATGTAAACAAATGAGCATGGCTGCGTTCCAATAAAACTTTATTTATCTACACTGAAACTGAATTTCATATCATTTTCATGTGTCATGAAGCATTACTCCTCCTTTGATTTTTATTCAACCATTTAAAAATGCAAAAACCATTCTTAGCTGGTGAGTTATACAAAAATTGGCAGCAGCCAGATTTGTCTTATCTGCCATAGCTTGCCAGCCCTTGGTTTAGGGAGATGAAAGAGACCACCAAAAAGACAAATTCCTTTTGCTACCCCATTACTCCCTTTTTAAGCTGCTATTGGCCCTCACCTAGCAAATCCACATTTTTTTTAATTATATGTGCATGATTTCCATTTGTGTCCCATGGGTAATGGTTCACTAAGGTTATACCCTGCTTGCTTAAGGACTTCAATAACCACACAGGATTTCTGGGTGGAGTATCTTCCTCCATGTGAAGTATAACTAAAAGAACCAAGAAACTTTGTCACTAAGAAATAGTTGTGATACAATTGTTACACCAATCAGATGAAAGAGAAACATCTATTCAAAGGATAATCTTATGCTTTCTACAAGCTGGATTTTTAGCCCTTACACGTGAAGTACTGCTTCAATTTTGGAAAGAGATATTTTAGTTTCACATATGGCCAATATCAGCACCAACAAATCAATCATTTGAAATTATTATCAATCTTTTGTCTGTACAATCAAGTAGATAGGAGGGTGCTATTTAAATACATTTACACACAGCACAACTCTACTGGCATCAGCATATTACAAAAACCAATTTTCTTACATCAACTTCTATCTACTTCTAATTCTGTAGCATAGCTCTGGGGAGTTGCTACAAGGTCTGTGTAAACTGAAAATCTAAATAACATTATGACGCCTATTACAGAACTAATTTATAATCTAATACCCCAGTTGAATTTAATATCCTATTTATTTATTCAAGCAAAATATCTGGAAAAAATATGTCACATCATAATGTAGTTGTTATGAAAATGGAAAAATAAGGCAGAATTTTAGAGAAAGCATGATAATTGCTAGGGGCAGGTATGAGCAAGAATTTCAGAGCCCCTCACATGAGGAAGAGGCAGGAACCGTTTAATAAATAGGATTTTTGTTTATAATGCAATTATTGTCAAATTTAGTATTTTACATCAAATTTACTACTTTAAAATGTGATTCCTATTAATGTTATCTGCTCAGAGCTAGTGCAGCATAAAACTGTTGGCCAAGAGATGCCACCTCATCAACTGTCTTTAACAACTCCATTCCCATCCTGGATGGAAGAACCAAGCTTTATGGCAGCATTTATAAGCCTGCACTGCCAATACAAATGCATAAGTGATATGCATATATATAATACACGCAGGCTAATGGGAAGAACTGCTTCTCCGAATACTAAGTTTCATACTGATTTCTGCACCTAAGATAAAAGGAGGGAAGAGAGAAAGAATTGAAAGAAATAAGGGAAGGAAAACATGACATTTGACATTGCAAAGCTATGGAAAGCATAAATATAAAAACACTACAAAGTGATCATTACACCCTATAGCTGGGTGCTTTTAGACTTCCAGGAAGCAGAGGGAGGACTTAAAGAAAGTTTAGTGGGGCTCCACAGTACCTTTACACTAGAGTTCCCAAGACTCAAAGAAAGGTCAGCAGCCACCTTCAATCACCTGAATCCCTCCAGTAAACAAGGAAAGTGCCGACCACTTGTTTTCTCTTGAGATAGAAGCCATGTTTGTAGCTTGGGGAGCAGCTCAAAGTCACATTGTCAGAAAAGGAACTAAGACTCAAAGCTCCAGGTCCTGAAGTCCACATGCTTCCAGGTGCACAATCATACAAATGCATGCGTGCCTACCCTCACACTGGTGACTTCCATTCCTACACAAACACAGAACAAGTATCTGTCTCCACACAAGGTCTCAGACATCAAGGTCCTTGAGTCCTATTCTAAACCTGCATGTCTGGATTGCCAGCCCTACTCCTGACCACCTGTATTTTTAATATGTTCCGCAGATTATTCTTCAAAGTTTAGGAACCAGTGGCCTCTGTGATCATATTTGGGAGCCATCTGAGAAGAGCTCTTTGCCCCCAAAATTATTACAACACTACTCTCTCAATACCCTGGAATCCCATAATTAGCAATTCATGCTTTGCCTCTTAAAGGTTTTCTGGTCTCCAAGGGTATGAAAATTAAACTCAAATATACCTAAGAGAAGAAATAGCTTAAGTCCTCTTATCAGATGATGTCTTGTTAGATACTGAAGCCCTGCAGAAATTAAACAAGGCAAGCCCAAAAGGGCAAGAAAAAGACGCATAAAAGGAAAGTATCGAACACACGTGAGAAGACCCAGTCCTGCACAGACACATACATGGAGTCTAGGATCACATATAACCCCTGAGCAAAATGATGAGCATCAAGCGTCAGGCACCTACGTTTTACTCCACATAGCTCTTCTGAGTACAGACCACCCTCAAATTCAGGCTCCTAAGGTGTTCCAGGATGTACTCAGGTCCAAACAGGGATACCTTCAAAGGTATCCATTTGTAAAAACATACACATGTAGACTTTGGGGATTTTTGGTTTTTGCTTTTTGTTTGTTTTGAGGCAGGGTCTCGCTCTGTCACCCAGGCTGGAGTGCAGAGTCGCATTCACAGTTCACTGCAGCCTCAATCTCCTGGGCTGAAGTAATCCTCCCACTTCAGCCTCCTACAAGCACACTCTACCATGTACAGCTAATTTTTGTATTTCTTATAGAGACGGGGTTTCACCATGTTGCCCAGGCTGCACATGTAGACTTTGATATAAGAGTCATGCCCTCTCCTGACGGATGAGCCTCCTCTGGTGGCTTACTTTCTCCAAATATACAGTTGGCCCCCAACTGTTTCCCAAGCAGCCCTCCAAGTGTAGACTCTCTCTCGCTCCCCACCTTGCCCCCACCCCTCCAACAGTGTCAGCTCCATTAGGATGCTGCAAAGGAACTATGAAGACTGTCTCTTCCTCGACCATTTTAGCTGCTCTCTGTGAAGGTATACATATGCAACAGAAACCCAGCTCAGCACTCTATTGATTATTACCTATAAATCTAGCTGCTCATAAAAAGACTCCATGAAATACAATCCAGGGACATAAATCTCTCTAGGCAAGATGAAATCTGATGGGAAATAAAATCCCCTCATTTCATTTATTTCCTTGTTTAAAAGACTAACTTTCCAATCAGCTACGAACATGAACATGAGCTGGCAGAGGGGTTGAGAACAGAGCACCAATTTGGGGGTCAGGACAGGAGAGCAAATGCTGCTCCTGTCAATCATGGGCTGTGTGTCATTAGTAAGTCATTTACCCTCTCTGAGCTTCAGTTTTGTCATCTCTAAAACAAGGATAATAAGGGCTGGGTGTGGTGGCTCATACCCGTAACCCCAGGGCTTTGGGAGGCTGAGGCTGGAGGAAGGCTCGAGGCCAGGAGTTCAAGACCAGCCTGGGCTACATAGCAACACCTTTGCTCTACAAAAATTAAAAAAAATAAGACCGGCATGTTGGCTCATGCTTGTAGTCCCAACTACTCAAGAGTCTGGGCTCACTTGAGCCCGGGAGTTCGAAGCTGCCATAAGTTGTGATTGCACCACTGCACTCCAGCCTGGGTGACAGAGCAAGACCCTGTCTCAGAAAAAATAAAAATAAAAATTGAAATAAAACAAAATAAGATGAAAAATAAAAGAAAGATAATAAACTCCTTTTCTTGGCTTCTGTGAGATTAAATGAGCCATACTACAATGTACCAAGCATAATTTAGGAGTTCTAGGCGGTAGCTGTTACAAGCACCACATCTATACCTTTAAAAGGAACTTATTATCTAGAAAAATAATCCACACTTTCTTCTCTCAAATCCAAGTGATGGTTAATAAGATGTATTTATTTATTCAACTGACATTTATTGAGCACCAACTATGTGTCAGACTTTGTCCTAGGTACTGGGAATTTGTCCACTTCCACTTATAAACGGTTGTGTACAACACCTAAGGCTACACACAAGAAAAAACAGACAGTGGACAAAGATTCTTTTGCAAAAAGTTATGTACTGCACACAGGCTCAGTCCCTTCTGTTTTTCATGATGTTTGAAAAAGCATGCCCATCCTCTTGAAGCCTCAGAGACCTTCACCCCAACTCCTTCCCTTTGTTCTCATGGCTCCAAGCAAAGGTCAGCTTTGATTTTCCACACCGTGTTGCTATTTTGACTTAACAAACTGACAAATCCCTACACTGTGAGCTTTGTAAGGAAAACAACAAAGTCGTATGAATTTTTTTACTTCCCCCTCACCAGAAGAGTGTCTGCACTCAGTAGTCAAACCACACCGCTGAACCTCTGCTCCCAGAACAGAAAGCGTCCACATCAACACTCTCCCCTAGGCCCCTCCTACTTACCAAAAGTCAGCCCCTGAGCCGAAGCAGCTGGGTTCCAGATACGTTTTCCCACAGCAAAAATACTAAATAGAAACTGTTTGTTCCCGGACCAAGAAGGAAAGCTTACAAGGCTGAGGAAAAGGTTGGTGTTAGCACTGTCACTTCAGTTGGCCAGCAAAATTTGCCACCGCTTTTTTCCATCTAACCTTTTTGACTTTCCAATTCTATACTTCCGTGGTCCAGTCACATGGTACAAAAACACATTCCACTCTGTTCCAACCTGCTTGAACAATCAAAGGGTATTTGCCTTGAGTGAATCCAAAGCCTCTCCGTTTTGCTTTTTCCCGCTACAAATATGTGGTGCAGATACATGAGAAGCCTTGAGTTGACCAAATGCTGGGAAAAGAGCAATGCAAGGTTTAGTGATCTCCCAGGCATCATGAGAAAGAAAGAATATGAACCTATTAACTGGTCCTGTACAATCCCAATCTTGGGTCACATGTAGGGAAGTGTGGAGCTGGAGAAATAGAACATGGGAGTGTTCAAGATGACGGAGAAAGAAGTAACAGGGGGGAGAAAAAAAAAAAGATCCTTCTATCTTGAATTCTGTCGAGAGGCAAGCATTTGTTATCGTTGTGTCTAGCTCTCAAACCAAAAAAAGTAAAATCAAACAAACAAAGAATTCACCAGCCAGAACCAGGCAGACTCTCCGGCGTTGATTCACACATGGTCTTCTCACTCCCCACTCCTGCCACAGATGGTGACAAAGCTCCACTGACACACGCGACACCCTCAGGCACTGAAACTTCCTCCGCAGTCCCCCTGCAAGGGTGACTGACTGTCACGCTCTCGGCTGGCATGGGGCAATCTCTGCCACCCCCCTTCTTGTCTCTGCTCCCATCAAAATGGCACATTGTTAGAAATGTGCTCAGGATGTGCAATTTGGGGCAGATAGTTGCTGGAGTTCCCATATGCTTAAGGTACATAACTGGGCCACTGAGAAAAGGGAATTTAAGCATTCTAGAAAACAGCAGGAGAGCAAATTGGCCTTTCCCTCTGAGAGCTATTATTAGAGAGGCCCAGCCCAATTCAGCCAGAAAGCCAGTATCTAGCCCATCCGCTCTTTCTCGCAACAATGCCCCACACATCCCGTCCCCTTTCAAATAGAACTGCCCTGATGCATCCCAGCCAGACACATGTCTCATCTTTAATGTTAACCACTGGCTTGCAGAGATCAGTGGAAGCGTCCCTTCTCATACAGCTACTCGACAGTCCAAAGTTTAATTTCACATAATACGGAGAACTCACAGAACATGGCATTACATTTGATTTGTACTCGTGGAATTTGGCAGCCTGCTAGCTCTTCTCTCTGTGTACCTGCTGAAGTCACAGCTGCTGCCTAAACTTTGTAAATAAATGCTAAACAAATGCCAAATAAAGAAACCAACTTCCCAGGAAGCAGAAAGGGCAGGAGATCGCAGTTTTTGTTCTCAGAAATATGCTGTGACCTGCTTCAGAGCTGCATCCTGAAAGCTTAGGTGTGTCTCTGCTCTCCTGTGCCTCGGAAGCTCTTTTCCCTCTGGAGGGAGGGAGAGAAGAAGAAAGGAAGGAAGGGAGGGAGGAAGGAAGGGAAAGGAAGGCAGAGAAAGAGAAGAACGGAAGGAGGGAGGAGAGAAAAATCTTCTATTTTTTTCTCATTAGCAGGGAGACAGATAAGTCTCCCTGCTAAAGAGTAGAAAATAGTGGTCGGGAAGACAACACATAGCTTTGTTATTTCTTAGAGCACACATTTCTGTGAAAATTAGAGATTTTGTAGTCAATTTTTTTAGTGGACTTAATCTCCTATGGCACAGTGAAAGTTAATGAGAAAATGGGTTTCATTCCATTTGATCCTCAACTTTTCAGGCATGTATCCATTGCATATATGAAGACACTTTTGTTGTTCCTTGTCTTTGGCATTCTGGGACACGTTTCTCAACAGCAACTTCTTGCTGAATCCTTACAAAGTTAATCACTCAAGATATTCTGGCATGTGGCAGTCCACGTTCTCTTGGTACAAGTAATGTACAACCAAATCAACCAACCAAAGCTGGAGAAGCCCAGCATGTTTCATCACGAGTAGAAATATGCTTTATGAGTGGGCTGTCAAGCAGCTACCTTTATTTCCCTGCCTATCTCAAAGGATACATCTATCCCATATACAAGATTAGGAATTAGAAGGGGGTATAGGCTTGACATGTGGCTTATACATGACTTGCAGCTCACCTCTGCCATTCAGATTCTGGCTTCTCATGACTTAAGCCAAGCAAATTCAGCAACAGTGATGAAACTTACAGCTATCTGTGTTAGTCTGTTTTGTGTTGCTGTGTAGGAATACCTGAGGCTGGGTAAATGATAAAGAAAAGAGGTTTGTTTGTCTCACAGTTCAGCAGACTGTACAGGAAGCATGGCCTCAGCACCTACATCTGGTGAGAGTCTCAGGCTATTTCCACTCATGGTGGAAGATGAAGAGGAGATGGCATGTGTAGAGATCGCACGGTGTGAGAGGATCTCACAGACAGGAGTGAGGTGCCAGGCTCTTTGTGATGACCAGTTGTCATGGGAACCAATACAGCAAGAACTCACCCCAGAGAGTGGAATTAATCTACTTATGAAGGATCTGCCCCCACGACCACAACACCTCCCATTAGGCCCCACCTCCAACACTGAGGATCAAATTTCAACATGAGGTTTGAAGAGAACAAAAACCGAAATCATAACACTACCATTTATTGAATACTTACTATACAGCAGACTCTGTATAGCACTTTATTTCTTGTCTTCCCCCAATAAACCAAAAGTTCCATGAAGGGCAGAGATCACGCCTCTCTTTCTCCACTCCCTTTTGTTTTTCTTTTGACTTGCTGTTGTCCCTACCACATAATAATGACTAACACTTACATAGCACTAACTAGGTGCCAGGCACATTCTGAGGAGTTTACATATAGAAACTTATCAAATTCCCACAACAAGCCTATATTGTAGATACTCTTATCTCTGATGCAACAACTGAGGCTCAAAGGGCTTCAGCAACTTGTCCAAGGAAGCATTGAAATGAGAATTCTAACACAGATCTTCTGGTTCCAGAATCTATGCTTTTAACCTCCTGCTATTATAGGATGTTTATTACATCAATAAACATTTTTTGAATGAATGAATGAAAGATTTCACGTGAACATTACAGCAACCGAATGGGGCAAATAAGATGATTGCTATCTACCAATTAGGAAACTGAGACTCAGAGCGGTTAAGCAACTTGCCCTAGGTCACATAGTTGTACAGAATGAGGACTCCACATAGGTCTTTCTGACATGGAGGCCCACGATCTTGAAATAACTATGGTATTATATAACCATGTAACCAAGCAATTCCCTAACCTACACTTTCAGTCAGTGGCTCCACTTCTCCATCTTGTCAATAACAGCGTCTATTTCTGCACACAAAGAAACTTGTTTAATAAAGCAGATACAACTCTTTATGGGTTGGAGTGTGTGGTTTTTGTTGCCCCCAAATCAGCTGCATAACAAAAAGAAAGGCTGGTATTTTAGGTGACAAGTGAAAAATGGGTCAGGCAGCTCTCTGATTTCACAGGAACCTGTCCATCGGAGCGTGTCACTGATGAGGACTTTATCTGTATGGTTAATTCTGTAAGGAACGTCTCTATGTGTAGCTCTGAACATTTCTTACTCAGTATTGGAAACACTTGGTGCCAAGCAGCACAGGGCCTAGTGGCGTTGATGACACATTGCGGCTCAATCAAGCACCTCGTCCCTCTCTTTCATCCAGACACAGTCCTGTGAGTCAGTGAGCTCTTCCTCAGCCATGGAAAACTTTTACCTTTTTTTCCAGCACTTGCTCCAGCTGCTTGCTCCTAAATGACTGTTCTTCCATCTGATTATTTTTCTTCCATACACACCTGTCACCCAACTTTTCATTTTTTAAAAAGTTTTAAAAATTTATTATTCCTGAAGCGAGAACCTGAGAATGAGCGGGCGATTAACGAATCGTTTGACTGACCTTCAGAGGACCCAACGGTAGGTGATTGATGAAATGGCTACAGGTTTAAGCAGAAGGTCAGCTTCAATAATACGGCGGTTACTTCCTGAGCTCCTTACAAACCAACTCAGTCGCTGGCCTTCACTTCTCCTTTGCAACATTCTTAAGGTGAAGACATATGACTGATTCCTTGACAAGCCAGCCCCTTGTGAGGCTCATTATGTAGTGACAAAGACATGGTGGTGGTATCTGATCCAAAAAGATTATGATCTAACATCAGACATGATTGTTCTCGACCACCAAGGTTCACTGTCAGTTACTTTTCCACCCTATCCATGTCGACCTCCCGCTGGGTTATGGCAGGAGGTTACTTGGATGGTAGTCCTCACTGCACCACCAGCTAGCTGTGGGATCCATCCCTGCTTCCCCTTTCTCACATTGAAAGTGGGGGTCATACCACCTACCCTACCCACCTTCAGGTATTTAATACATGAAAGTTCTAACTGGTAGCATTTGAACCTGAAAGAGGGAACAAAAGAAGGAAAAGGCCTCATTTATATTTTTTCCCGGCAACTTTTAAGCGTTAGTAATAGACAACTCTTTAACCTGATCAGCATTTAAGAGGACAGTTCAACTTTTCTTTAGAAAGTAGACCAATAAATAGGAAAGAATGATAACAGCCATCAAGGGGCCACTGCATCATTTTGCCTGCATCATCTCAGTGAGTCCCCAAAGGAATCCAGTAAAATCAAGGCAGTGGAGAGTGGTTAGAAGCAAGGGCCCTGGGCCCGTACCACCTAGACTGAAATGCTGGTTCACCCACTGACTGGCTGTGTGACCCTGGGCAAGTCATTTAATTCACCTTGCTTCATCTCTGTATACACACAAAGGGGATAATGACACTCAGCTCTCAGACTGCTGAAAGGATTAAACAAGTCAATATGTATAAAGTATTTGAACGGGTCTTGGCCCATAACTAGGGCTCAAATAAGCATTGGGTATTAGTATTACTGTCATTAATCCAGCTTTACAGATGGGGAAACTGAGGATTGGGGAGGCTACTTAAAAGGCATACTCAGGCTGGGCATAGTGGCTCATGCCTGTAACCAGCAACACTTTGGGAGGCTGAGACTGGTGGATCACTTGAGGTCAGTAGTTCAAAACCAGCCTGGCCAACACGGTGAAACCCCGCCTCCACTAAACACACAAAATTAAAAAAAATTAGCCGGGGGTGGTGGGGGGCGCCTGTAATCCCAGCTACTTACTCAGGAGGCTGAGGCAGGAGAATTGCTTAAACCTGGGAGGCGGAGGTTGCAATGAGCCGAGATCACGCCACTGCACTCCAGCCTGGGCGACAGAGCAAGACTCCGTCTCAAAACAAACAAACAAAAAAGAAAAACGTGTACTCAAAGTCGTGACTATTGAGTAGAAAGCAACATGGGGATTTGAACTAGGCAGTCTCACTGCAGAGCCCAATTTCTTAACCACTCCATTCACTTCTTCCTAGGGTCAATGTTTACTTGTGAGTTTCTTAGCCTTATGAAATCAATTTAATATGGACATTTTGAAGGGAAAAGGGCTTCAAAGGGGCAATCCAGTGTCAAGTCAGGAATACAGGGAGATGGACATCCCAGTGTTCCCAGAATGCCAGTGGGGAAGGGGTTACCCAAAGCTTCACAGACTTAGGGACAGCTCTGCCCCTTACCCCAGACCCTCCACAAAGAAATGAACTTTCCCAACATGTCTCTGCCCTGAAGCAGGATGTAAAAGAAGAGTATTCACTCCTTAGAAAAGAAAGAAGCCTGGGCGCGGTGGCTCATGCCTGTAATCCCTACACTTTGGGAGGCAAAGGCAGGCAGATCATGAGGTCAGGAGTTGGGAGTTGGAGACCAGCCTGGCCAGCATGGTGAAACCCTGTCTTTACTAAAAATACAAAAAGTTAGGTGGGCGTGGTGGCGGGTGCCTGTAATCCCAGCTATTTGGGAGGCTGAGGCAGGGGAATTGTTTGAACCTGGGAGGTGGAGGTTGTAGTGAGCCAGAATTGTGCCATTGCACTACAGCCTGGGCAACAGGGCAAGACTCTGTCTCAAAAAAAAGAAAAAAGTTAAAAAAAATTATGCATTGAGGCAAAGAGGGCATGAGCTAGGGTTGTATGCAGCCCTTTTGTTCTCATGAGAACTTTGCATTGATAAAGTTAGTCTTGGACACAGGAAGGAGACGCTGTGCCTAAACAGGGTGATTTGAGATGCCACAGAAGGACACAGCTTCCCAAACAAATGTTTCCCTGCTGATGTCTTACTAGTCATTGTTCATGCTTTTGCATTAAGCCTGTGTCCACTGAGTTCTCCTCTTTCAAAATACAAATATATTCTAGATAAGTAAGAAATTAAATTCTGTTCCCTAGTACTGCCTATGTTCCTCAGATCCTTTTTCCACATGGTGAGGTACACAAGCACATAGATGTCCTCAGAAACGAATGAGGAATGAGAGGGTGAAAGTGGGGCTGTAAAAAAACAGGTGGGGGAAAAGCCTTCAAGATTCTGCCAAACAGATGTGACATGACTTGACGTTTCATGGGAGAGAAGAAAACGTGGTGCTTACTATGCCGAGTGTTTTCATGTACTACGGATTATGAAATTGAGCTTCAGAGAGGTTAAATGACTTGCCCAAGATAACACAGCTAATAAGGAACAGAGATGAGATTTGAACATGTTTCTCTCCAAATCCCATAATCTTATCCCCATGGCCTCTGCCTCCTTGTTAAACTACCTACTCTTGCAACTCAGGTATCACCTTGGGTCTCCCTATTTCTAAATCCGAATCTGTGCTCAACCGCTTCTCTGCAGGTCATTGGGTTTACAAACTTTCCTCCGTCATATACATTCTTCATTTCCCCACTGCTTCCAATGCAGTCATGAGGATAAAATATGTGATTTCGTTTCTCTCCATAATTTCTCTTCTAGAAGGCTGTGGTCACAGTCAGCAGCAGCAGAGGTTGCACTGAAGCTTAAGAAGAAGCGAAACTATTAAGCCACAGTTCATCCCTCTTCAACTACTCTGCCCAAACTTTCAGAGGAAACAATGCCCCTATTACAGCAGCAATCCCCTGAGGTTCAACCAGCAGCCTAGAGCAAAATACCTGAACCCATACAGGATTTCCCTCTCTACCTCTTTTACCAATTCCCTGCATGCAAGTATGTTTCAGTGGGAAAATATCCAATACGAAAGAGAACAGGTGAATGATACGTTCAATTGTCCAAGCAGTCAGGGCCCAGAGAACAAAATAGAGTCTTAAAGTCATGATATGGTTATTGCTACCGAGGGAAAGTTGTCCAAAGTTACAGGCTTCTACTCACAGAGGGAAAGGTATAGAATTGTCTTTTCCTTAGTCTTGCTCTTCTCTCCTGCTAATAGTGACCACTTCCTGTGATAGACAGTGAAAATACTTAATATTTATTTTCCCAGCCTGACTTACAACTAAGATATCATTACTTGTCTTAATCATGACCACACAGATCTGAGGGGAAAGTCCTGTAGGTGGCTCCCAAGAGAAGCTTACCTCCCTGATCAAAAGATGCCCAGGAAGAAACTCTCTTTCCTGCCTTTAGATTTGAGTGTGTGATGCCCAGAGCAGCCATCCAAGCCCAAGGACCAGCCAATGCACAGAAGATGACTGAGTGAAGGCACAGAGAGAACCTGGGCCCAGATGCCATCGTTGAATCTCTGATCCAATTCTGAAACCACCTTGCCTCCACACTCCTTATGTATTAGTTGTCTATTGCTGTATAACAAATCACCCCAAACTTTGGCAGCTTAAAATAGCAAACATTATCTCACAGCTTCAGTGAAGCAGGAATCAGGGCAGCGTAGGTGAGGAATTCGGACTTAGGGCCTCCCACAAGGCTACAAGCAAGATGCTGACAAGAGCTGCAGTCATCTCAAGGCTGAGCTGGGGCAGGATCCACTCCCAAGCTTCCACACACAGGCCACTCTACAGCACAGCAACTGGCTTCCCCAAGAGAAAGAGATCTTAAGAACTCAAGAGAGACTGACACAACCCCAGGATGGAGGTCACAATCTTTATATAACCTAATCCTATTATTCCTGCAATATTCTATTATTTTAACTGAGAAGTTCTCAACCACGGTACCACTGACATTCATTTTAGGTTGGATAATTCTTTGTTGCCAGGGCCGTCCTGTGCACTGCAGAATAGCTAGCAGAATCCCTGAGCTCTACCTACTAGATGCCAGTATTACTACCATCAGCCCCAGTTGTGACCAAAAAAAAGAAAAATATTGGATCCAGACATTGCCAAATGTCCTACAGGGACAAATCATTCCTAGTCAAGAATCACTGATTTATAACGAGTCACAAAATCCCACACTCAAAGGCACGAATACCAGGAAGCAGTGATGGTTAGGCACCCTCTTAGAGGCTGCATACTACATCTTGTTTTATAAGATAATCAACTTCTTCAATGTTTAAGCCACTTAATATTGACCCTTTGGTTATTTGAAGCCAAGAGCACCCTAACTGATATAAAGGGACTAGCCACTTATTTCATCTATTAATAAGGCTATTGTTTCCATCTTTCAGGAATGCTGAGTTAAAAAAAAAATCAAGCAAAGTTCCACTCTTACCAAGAAAGTAGCCCTCTAGTGCCCTGGTACAGAACCAGTAGCTCCCATTTCAGACCAATAAAATGCTAAACACCACACACAAACACACACACACACACAAAAGTTTCTAAAGAAAAGACATCAACTGCACTCATCTGGTGCATTTTCCCCGGATGGAGAAGACACAAAAGTCAGAATACAAAGGAAGACAGCAGTAAAAAATGCTACCACTTCCAAAAAGAAATGGTCATATTATATCAATTGGAATTCTTTCGGCTTTTAATAAAGGTTATATGCTCAGAAAAAGATGGCTCCTGACGTCTGGTTATAGAGTGGAAATGGAGAAGAGTCACCTACCATTTAGCAGCCTTAAACGTTGACTGTGAGGCAAAGGAGAATGCCAGCCAGCGGATCCCACAGCTCCTTCTCTCATATTTCTGCCTGCTCACACCCTCTCTCCCTCCCCCTCACCCACCCTGGCAACTTTTCTGGGTGCCCTCCAAGTAAACCCTCTTAAGAAACCTAGCACCTCTTGGATTTTCCCTCAACATCTATATTCATTCTTCAAGTTTTCAACCCATTCCTGTTCTCTCAGTAGCCTTACTGTTATACCCCAGACCTGAATTACAGGAGCCTGTGCAATTTACCAACAACCCTGGTTTTCGTTTTTCAGATCCTTCAGCAGCTGACCACTCCTCAGTCTCCCAGGGGCAAAGAACTTCTTTCTACCTTATTATGACCCTAGCTGAGTTTCTCAACCTTCCAGGCTTTGAACACATGGTCCTAGGGAAAGGCCATATGGTGATTTTTGTTCAAAAACTAAGGGTCTTTTTATCAGCCTAATCCATCCCTTTACAGAGCTGCCTCAAGAGATTACAAAGTCTGTAACAGGCATCCGAAACCAATTATCAACTAAGGGGCAGTAGTCCCAGGAATAACTATGGAGTTCAAGATGAAAGGCTCAAAATGAAAGCTATTTCCAACACAAATATCTCTTAGAATGGTAGACATAAACCTTGGGGGGAAATAACATTATTGTAAAATGTGTTTTATGACACTGTAATGATTAATGGCATTTCACACTAATAAAGTTGACAGGAAGAGGATGCGAAAGACTAACAAAAGTGCAAATACAAATTTCCTTTTAATATCACCAGGGTTTTTCTACAAGAACAAGACATGCACCAACAGGATAAGAGGAATGGCTATTTTAAAAACCCAAAATAAATAAATAAACAGCAGTAGACATCAACAACACAACCAAGTGAATAGTAAGTTCCATTTGATGGATGCCTCAGAAAGACGACTACAAATATTCCTCCCTCTTTTTAGTCACCAATGCTTTTTGCTGACCAACACTTGCACCTGATGACATGGGATCTTACTGCTCAAAGGAAAAGTTAGGGCCGGGCGTGGTGGCTACACCTGTAATCCCAGCACTTTGGGAGGCCGAGGTGGGTGGATCATGAGGTCAGGAGTTCCAGACCAGCCTGGTCAGTATGGTGAAACCCCATCTCTACTAAAAATACAAAAATTAGCCAGGCGTGGTGGTGCATGCCTGTAATCCCAGCTACTCAGGAGGCTGAGGCAGGAGAATCGCTCGAACCC
Source organism: Trachypithecus francoisi (assembly GCF_009764315.1). Lineage (NCBI taxonomy): Eukaryota > Metazoa > Chordata > Mammalia > Primates > Cercopithecidae > Trachypithecus > Trachypithecus francoisi. Next base: position 23,536,948 of record NW_022681454.1, read on the forward strand.
GGGAGGCGGAGGCTGCGGTGAGCCAAGATCACGCCACTGCACTCCAGCCTGGGCAACAGAGTGAGACTCTGTCTCAAATTTCTCAAAAAAAAAAAAAAAAGAAAGAAAGAAAAAGTTAACTGTTCAAAGCAAGAATCCCACTTAGCCCATTATACTGCTCCATTTCAGCAAATCCATGCCTTACCTCTCTTCTCTGACCCTTTGCTGTACTCTCAGGGGAGAGCTGAACCTTCTCCAAGGTTGGCTCCTCCAACATGGCCATCAGTCCTGCCTCCTCCAGCCCTCTGGGACATTTCTTCTTCTCTACCTCAACAACATCTAACTCTCTCCTCGACACTTCCCCTCCAAGCCCAGGAAGTTTTCTCCACATAGAAAATAACTGTGTGTGTTCATGTTTGTTAACTGTTATTTTATTTCACTTCTTTCTCTCTCTAACTCCTGGGATGAGAGGTCTCTGTCCACCTTCTCACTAGTGATTCCTCAATCTGGGGAGGAATCTGAAATCCGGCATCTATTTGTACTACTTGGGGAGATTGACCACGGAACATCATCAGGAGACCTCTCCAGCCAATTCCCGAGACCTTATCTCATTTCTTATTCTGCTAAACTTCCTGGGGCACTTGACATTGATCACCACTTCCAGCTTTTTTTTTTTCATTTATCTCCCATGTCTCTGACCCCTCCTTTACCTTCTGTATTAGTCTGTTCTCACACTGCTAATAAAGGCATACCCAAGACTTGGTAATTTATAAAGGAAAGAGGTTTAATGGACTCACAGTTCCACATGGCTAGGGAGGCCTCACAATCATGGAGGAAGATGAACGAGGGGCAAAGTCACATCTTACATGGTGGCAGGCAAAAAAGCTTGTGCTGGGGAACTCCCATTTATAAAACCATCAGATCTGATAAGACTTATTCACTATCATGAGAACAGCACGGAGAAAAACCCACCCCCATGATTCAGTTACCTCCCATAGGATCCCTCCTACAACACATGGGAATTATGGGAGCTACAATTCAAGATGAGATTTGGGTGGGGACACAGCCCAACCATATCATCTTCTTTCTTTTTTAAAAAAAAATTTATTTTTATTTTTTCCATAGGTTGTTGGGGTATAGGTGGTATTTGGTTACATGAGTAAGTTCTTTAGTGGTGATTTGTGAGATTTTGGTGCACCCATCACCCAAGCAGTATACACTGCACCCAATTTACAGTCTTTTATATTTTTTATACTTATTTCTCTCTCCCAGCTTCATCAGTGAATATCCTGCAAAGCTCAGTCTTAAGCCTTCTGCTCTTCCTCCTGCGTTAGCCTCTCTGAGCCTCCATTTCCTCATCTATAAAATGGAGATTATAATATCTATCTCACTGATAGATATTAGAAATCAATAACATAAATAATCCAAATAAAGTGCTGAACACGGTGCCATCCCAAAGTCAATGTGACTGACCATGATGATTTCCTTGAATGCCCACTCAGTCTTACACTTGAATGTAAGCTCCAGGAGGGCAGGGACTTCAGTTGATTCACTCCTATATCTCTAGCTCATAGAATGATGCCTGGCACATAGTAGGCACTTGATAACCTTGTGACAAACTGATAAAGTAAAAAAAAATTCAATTAATGACTCAGTGCTGATGATTCCTGTATATAGCCCCTCACTTTTGACTCAATTTGGTTTTGATTTTGAAATCCATCCAAGGTGACATTAGAGTCATCATCTACCTAAAATTTGCTTCAGGGTTTCTTTTCCTACCAATTCCTTTTTGCAAAATCCTCATTTGTATTAATTTGAAGCAGCTACTTCCCTGATATCCTAGAGAAAAAAATCTTGGTTCGATTCTACTTTCTCCACCCTCCATTGCTCCTCTACTGTCTTATGCACCCTATTCACCCCTCCTCTCTTCTTAGCCCTTAATCTGGCACTTTCTATCTCTCAGATCATCACTGAGACCCCTAAATGGTTTCCTGATCTCCAACCTCGCTAAAGCATTCCACCCAACTGCTGAACAAGTCTCCAGGAATTAGGTGCCCAGTGTCACTCCTTTAAGAAGTGAGTCTCCTTTGCTTTTTAAAACAAATCCAAACCCCTGGGCCTGACAAAACTGCCTATTTAACTCTCTCTCACTATCTCTTAATGATATAATAAATTAGTTTCTTCCCATCATGTCCCTCATTTTGGGTTTGTAGTGGACAAGAGGTCACATGCGGCCATTCTACGTAAATACATGCAAGATGTAAATGTTAAAAAGTACTCCTTGAGCTTGAACTAGGATGGCATTGAACGAGGAATCATAGCTTATGGCTGCCATTCATTGGGCTCTTGTTCTCTGCCAGGCAAGGCACTGAGTAGCACACACAGTCTGCAGTACCCCATTTAATCTTCACAAAAATCCGAAGGGGTAGGCAGTTTTATCCTCAAGTGTGGAAACACTGAGGCTCAATGAACTCAAAAACATGTCTCCAAATGCACAGCTATTGAAGCAGTAGAACCGGCTTCTATCCAAAGTCCAGGTGATCCCGAAGCCCATGCTCTTCTTGACCAGCCTGTACACTGAAGCTGAACTCAGCGGTTCAGGGGCCCAGAATGGAGACCAACAAAATGAAAACTAAATTAATTGAGTAAAAGAAAAACAGCAGGAAGAAAGCCGTAAGTCAGAGATAAACATCTGGTACAAAACCAGTGAAGAGTGGAAGAGTTAGAGAGAATTCATTGCAGAATGTGAGAAATGAATACATAAGTGAATTCGAAGAGAAAATAGCTATAGTAGCTGGGAGAAAACCAGGACACCCACGAATGCAAAAGAAAACAAAGGTTATCATTTTGGATGTTGAGCAGCACAGAAAACCTGTGAAAGTGACGTGGCTTCTCCAAAGACAAAAAGAAGTGAGTGAAGAAGGTGGAGAGAGAGACCCAAAGGTGGACACAGGCTGAGATGCTATGGGAGATGCAACCACACTAAGGTTTCCCAAAGACTTGCCTCTGCCACGGAAGTTGTCCTACTCTCACCCCTGCATGTGGATGAACCCCGGAGAACGCACATGAATCTCCAGGTACAAAATAGCCACTCAACAAACACTCCCTGCACTGCAAGAGAGAATTCTCGTGGGTTGCTTCAAAGGGCTTGATTTTGTGGATCCTGGTCACTTTTGAGAAAAGAAGGCCATGAGAGATAGGTCAGGACTGCTGTCCGCTGGTCTAAAGAAATTGTCAACTATGAATAAGCTGGTACCCAAGACCCAATGCTCCAACTCCTAAACATGCCCTTTCCTGGAGAAGCATCAGTAAGGTTTCCCTCATGCTTGCCTTTCTTCCTCCCCTACATGCACTCCTCCCTACCCCCTCACCCCCAACCCCTGCCTGAGCTCCTCCCTACCCCCTCGCCCCCACCCCTTCCTGTGCTCCTCCCTACTCCCTCACCCCCACCCCTTCCTATGCTCATCCCTACCCCCTCACCCTCACTCCTGCCTGTGCTCCCCATACCCCCTCACCCCCCCCCCCTTTCTGTGCTCCTCCCTACTCCCTCACCCCCACCCCTTCTTGTGCTCTTCCTACCCCCTCACCCCTACCCCTGCCTGTGCTCCTCCTACCCCCTCACCCCCACCCCTGCCTGTGCTCCTCCCTACCCCCTCACCTCTCACCCTGCCTGCACTCCTCCTACCCCCTCACCCCCACCCCTGCCTGTGCTCCTCCTACCCCCTCACCCCCACCCCTGCCTGTGCTCCTCCCTACCCCCTCACCTCTCACCCTGCCTGCACTCCTCCTACCCCCTCACCCCCCCTCCTGCCTGCGTCCTCCCTCCCCCTCACCCCATACCTGCCTGTGCTCCTCCCTGCCCCCTCACCCCCACTTCTGTCTGCACTCCTCCTATCCCCGCACCCCCACTCCTTCCTGTGCTCCTCCTATCCCCTCACCCCCACCCCTGCCTGTTCACCTCCTCTCCTCACTTTCATATCAAAGCCCAGCCTGTCTTCAAGGCCTAACTCGGGGATTACAGCTTTCCTTGGGGCTTTTTAGAATAATCTTATTCCCCAGGCACCTTCCCCTTGCTTCGAATTCTGGTATTAAGTCAACCTAAATTGTTTTCTCATTGTTACAGGCATAAACACCTTCTATTTTCAACTTAAAATCAGGTCTTTGAATATAGAAATTATATTTTCTCCATCTCTTCCCTACTGTGTTTTCCTAGACATGGGCCAAAGCTGAGGCTATTTTTATGGTATGAAGAGATGGATAAATATATAAATGCATTGAGTTAATTTATATAAAATTTTGGATCATGTTTGGCAGGCAGAAAATATATATAACCGGCCCTTATTATTTATCTGAGGCTCAGAGAGCTCAATAACTTGTCCCCAAACACACACGACTTGGCTCCCATCCCAAGTGGAGCTGATACCAAAGCCGAGGTTTTTGGTCAGCCTGAACACACTGAGGCTGAACTCAGCAGCCCGGGTGCCCAGGATGGAGATAAAACTATCTATCCCTAGGGTTTTGTGAAAATTTAATGTGATACTGCCATCACTACAGCGCCTTTCTTGGTACATAATTGATATGAAAATCATGATCAGAAAATATGATCTCGAATAATGTTTCAATGCCCATTAATACACAGGTAATGTCCTTAAAATGTATATTACAGTTCCTCCATGGAAGGCTTAATTTTTATGAGCTTTCCTTTCTAAAGGAAAGGAAGAAAAATTTATTCACTCTGGGATTAAATTTCACTTATCTATTGCTACAAATTCTCCTTTTTCTGAAATAAATAGGAAGCAATTCCGAAGGACGTTTAGGTCACAAATTAAAGAATAAGTGAGAATTAGTTACCAAGAAAGCCTAGTGAGGTCCAAACAACTTCCC